>NC_090825.1:165095983-170095983 GCF_028021215.1 Eschrichtius robustus
TAAGTATTTTTAAATTCATAGAAAATATTGAACTTCTAATAAAATAAATAAAACATTTTAATAATTGATATTAATAATCAACTTCAAAATGTCTTTGTCTGCATTTTCTGTTCAATTGTAAAAGAGAAGTCACTTTCAGTAGTGTTCCAAAGTGAGTGATTGCAGCTTCTATGATGTGAAAAAGATCCGATTGCCATTAGCTGTTCTTAAGTGCTGAACATAGCTGAGAGAAATTGTAAGAAGACACTCTCTGTCACTGGCAGGAAATCCATCTCCGTCCTTTGCGGGGGCAGTCCCGAGCTCATGTTTTAACGGACGCGAATGCAAACCGTGGTTCTCACGTGACTTTCTGAAGAGCCCCCGCAGCAGGCCCAGGTACCTTGAGTGGACTAAGTCTCACTTTATGGCAATGGCATCAGATGGTGGCTACAGAAGGTTGCCGACGTCCCTGTGTGCTCTGACAGGCTCTGCAGACCGGGGGACGAAAGGACCAAGGAACTCTGACCGCCCTCGGGAATCCCAAGTGACTGGAGGGACACCGCGTCAGGGCCCCAGGCAGTGTCGCCCACTGTTCCGGAGGCGGGCGGAGGCTCCGCAGCCTCATTTCGTCCCGTCCCTTCCAGTATCTAAAATTGTTGTCAAGATGCTGGGTTAACTCAGGCAGGTCTACAAAGGCGTCCCAAGCAGCAAACATGTCTGTGATGAAATAGCCAATGAAAGAGATTTGGGATTTGGGGATGCTGCAGGTATTTCTGTCAAAAACTGCCATCACCACAGGCAAGTCCTGTCGCTTCTCTTCATCAGTCTGAGAAAAACATTCGTCTGAGATACGTGCGGCCCACTCAATGCACTGCTCCAGGGGTCGGCAGGGATTGGACACATCAGCACACTTAATGAGTCAGGGTGAGTCACCCCAAGTCTCCCTCCTCTGGACCTTAGTTCTCCCTGATTGTCACTCGTTACACTGAAAACAGATTTCAGGAGTCAGCACGTGCAGCCATCATAATGTGTGCCTAATTCCACATCCCAGTCACTGGGACACAAAATTTTGGTGTCTTAAGTCTGGCTCCCACATCACCACTCACATATGTCAGTTCTTTCCTCTACAGCTGAGTCAGTGAGTAAAGACACACAAACAGAAGTAGATTAATACGAACAAGGTTTTATTGACATATACATATGTACATAAAGCTGGGAAAGAGAAAGGCCCATTGAGGCAAATGCATAGGGGGAGAGGAAGCATCTGAAAACAGCAGTGGGCATCCTGCCAGTTCCAAGTCTAGGGAAAACTTGGGTCCGCCAAGTTAACAGTCAAGCCAGGGATGGCACAGTGGATGATACAGCCAGCTCTCTTCCATTCTCCTAACTGGAGCTTCTCAAGTCTGGTGTAGTTCTGAAGTGGGCTCATATGCTCCTCACCCTCCAGCACACACACAGACACACACAGACACACACACAGACACACACACACACACATTTGCACACCCCTGAGGTGTGGTCCTCCGGCTTGCTGTAAGAAGAGAGGAGGTTAAGTTTCACTTCAAGGGGCTGAGCCACTTTCCAGTGAGGCAAGGTCCATTCATGGTGACACACAGTTTGCAGAATAAGATCTGCTCTTCATTTGTTGAGTTTCTTCATAGAAGAAAGGAATTCGCTGGTGGCTCCTATGAAGCCCTGGGCAGGTTATGCGGCTGCCAGACTCCTGTGAGCACAGGCACAGCTGCCCTGACCAGGGGCCTGCAAACACAATGCTGGCTCGTCTAAGTCAGAGGGGTGTCCTGACTCGGGGACCCCAGTGTTCTTCCTGAGAGTGGAGGTTCCTCTCTAAATACGGATGCTGCTATCCCCCATGGCACCACCTGGGTTTTGACCAGGGGGGGCCTCAGGTGCTTTGTATGAATGTGGCACCAGAAGTGTATCCAGTCACAACAGGTGTGGTGCTGTCCCCCATGCCCCCCCCTCCCCGTTCTCTGCACAGATGGGTTCCAAGTCTGATGGCAGTTATTGACACAGGGCCTCCCAGCACCGGTGAGATGTTGTGCCCTCCATCCGCACCACCTGTGTGTTGGCCAGGTGGGTCCCAGTTGTAAGCGGGAATAGCAGGTCCTCCAATCATGGGCATGATGTTGTTCCCTCCCAGACGACCACCACCTAGATTGTGGGCAGGTGGGCCCCTTGTGCTTGGAAATAAGGTAGAACTAGAAGTGTGTTGAAACCCACGGGTGATAACCACACTTGCAACTGCAACAGATGTGGTGTGCTCTGTTAGAAGGTGGAAACTGACATGTCCCTTGACACAGATTTCTTCTCCTTGTGATGGAACTTTTAAATGTAGATTTTCTACGTCCAGATGGGCCCTGTGTGCAGTGACGGAAAGTGGAAACTCTAGGGCCTCCCATCGTGGGGATGGTGTTGTCCCCTGCCATCAGCGTACCACCTGTATTCAGCCCAGGTGGGCCCCAGGTATTTGGATTTAAGGTGGAATCAGGTATGTTCCCAAATGCTGGGATGGTGCCTGCCCCTCCTACTGCAGCAGCCTTGCCGTGGTCAGGTTAGATGGCAGGTTGTCTGGCCCGAAGTAGGAACAGAAGCGGTGCTGGGTGCCCCACTTAGTCCTGCCCCGAAGTTAAGTGGTCTGGATGCCTGTGAGTGAGTGAGGCCTGGGGCTGACACACCGACCCCAAGGCTCCCACCGGCCGTAGGGGCTGCAGGTCCCATGAACAGTGGGCCCGGTGTGGTGTCGGCAAAGAGCGAGCCACTGTCCCCAGTACTGGGCATCCTGGTGGCAAGTCCAAAGCCAGTAGCAATGGACACAGCCCTGGGGAGAATGCCTGGGTTGTCGCCAAAGGCCGGCTGCGTGTTGCTGGTGGTGGCGAATAGGGAAGCCGGCGAAGCTGCCGGCATGATGCTGACTCGCGGTGGCTAGCTGCAGGGGCGACTAGGACTTTATCTTGTGCTGAGGCTGCTGGGTTTCCCAATAGAAAATTATCGTTAGGCCTCTGCCCATCGTTGGCCCCCAATGTGGCCTGAGACGGGAGACCTGGGTCCAAGGAAGCTTGAAGTGTTGGTCTATCTGTTGGCCGGGCGTTGCAGGTAAATGAGTCGAGTCATGGGCTGAGGCATTGCTACCACTGGGTGGTGTGTTCCCAGAGGCTAGGAACAGCCCTGTGAAATGTCTATTGGTTCGGCCTGGAGACAGGGGCAGACTGGAAAATGACAGCCTGGGAAGGAGGTGTGGTGTCCATAGGTACAGTGTCAGAGCTGCTGCCTGCTGAAGCATTGGTGACGGCCGAAGCCGTAACTGGGGGGCTGGGGAAAACAGGAGCCGAATGGAAAATGACCGCCTGGGAAGGAGGTGTGGTGTCCATAGGTACAGTGTCAGAGCTGCTGCCTGCTGAAGCATTGTTGACGGCCGAAGCCGTAACTGGGGGGCTGGGGAAAACAGGAGCCGAATGGAAAATGACAGCCTGGGAAGGAGGTGTGGTGTCCATAGGTACAGTGTCAGAGCTGCTGCCTGCTGAAGCATTGGTGACGGCCGAAGCCGTAACTGGGGGCTGGGGGAAAACAGGAGCCGAATGGAAAATGACCGCCTGGGAAGGATGTGTGGTGTCCATAGGTACAGTGTCAGAGCTGCTGCCTGCTGAAGCATTGGTGACGGCCGAAGCCGTAACTGGGGGCTGGGGAAAACAGGAGCCGAATGGAAAATGACCGCCTGGGAAGGAGGTGTGGTGTCCATAGGTACAGTGTCAGAGCCTGCTGCCTGCTGAAGCATTGGTGACAGCCGAAGCCGTAACTGGGGGGCTGGGGAAAACAGGAGCCGAATGGAAAATGACAGCCTGGGAAGGAGGTGTGGTGTCCATAGGTACAGTGTCAGAGCTGCTGCCTGCTGAAGCATTGGTGACGGCCGAAGCCGTAACTGGAGGGCTGGGGGAAAGCAGGAGCCGAATGGAAAATGACCGCCTGGGAAGGAGGTGTGGTGTCCATGAGGTACACTGTCAGAGCTGCTGCCTGCTGAAGCATTGGTGACGGCCGAAGCCGTAACTTGGGGGGCTGGGGAAAACAGGAGCCGAATGGAAAATGACACCCTGGGAAGGAGGTGTGGTGTCCATAGGTACAGTGTCAGAGATGCTGCCTGCTGAAGCACCGGTGACTGCCGAAGCCGTAACTGGGGGGCTGGGGAAAACAGGAGCCGAATGGAAAATGACAGCCTGGGAAGGAGGTGTGGTGTCCATAGGTACAGTGTCAGAGGTGCTGCCTGCTGAAGCATTGGTGACGGCCGAAGCTGTAAATGGGGGGTTGGGGAAAGCAGGAGCCGAATGGAAAATGACAGCCTGGGAAGGAGGTGTGGTGTCCATAGGTACAGTGCCAGAGCTGCTGCCTGCTGAAGCATTGGTGACGGCCGAAGCCGTAACTGGGGGGCTGGGAAAAACAGGAGCTGAATGGAAAATGACAGCCTGGGAAGGAGGTGTGGTGTCCATAGGTACAGTGTCAGAGCTGCTGCCTGCTGAAGCATTGGTGACGGCCGAAGCCGTAACTGGGGGGCTGGGGAAAACAGGAGCCGAATGGAAAATGACCGCCTGGGAAGGAGGTGTGGTGTCCATAGGTACAGTGTCAGAGCTGCTGCCTGCTGAAGCATTGGTGACGGCCGAAGCCGTAACTGGGGGGCTGGGGAAAACAGGAGCCGAATGGAAAATGACCGCCTGGGAAGGAGGTGTGGTGTCCATAGGTACAGTGTCAGAGCTGCTGCCTGCTGAAGCATTGGTGACGGCCAAAGCCGTAACTGGGGGGCTGGGGGAAAACAGGAGCCGAATGGAAAATGACAGCCTGGGAAGGAGGTGTGGTGTCCATAGGTACAGTGTCAGAGCTGCTGCCTGCTGAAGCACCGGTGACGGCCGAAGCCGTAACTGGGGAGCTGGGGAAAACAGGAGCCGAATGGAAAATGACAGCCTGGGAAGGAGGTGTGGTGTCCATAGGTACAGTGTCAGAGCTGCTGCCTGCTGAAGGCATTGGAGACGGCCGAAGCCGTAACTTGGGGGCTGGGGAAAACAGGAGCCGAATGGAAAATGACAGCCTGGGAAGGAGGTGTGGTGTCCATAGGTACAGTGTCAGAGCTACTGCTGCTGAAGCATTGGTGACGGCCGAAGCTGTAAATGGGGGGCTGGGGAAAGCAGGAGCCAAATGGAAAATGACAGCCTGGGAAGGAGGTGTGGTGTCCATAGGTACAGTGTCAGAGGTGCTGCTTGCTGAAGCACCGATGCCGGCCGAAGTCGTAAATGGGGGGCTGGGGAAAACAGGACCTGAAGCCATAAATGGAGTCTGGGGAAAACAGGAGCTGAAGCCGTACATGGGGGTCTGGGGAAAACAGGAGCTGAAGCCCTAAATGGGTGGCTGGAGAAAACAGGGGCACCAGGGAGAGAGGCCCTCTGCTGCCATCGGAGGTCCGAAATATGGGCTGAGGTTTGGTTTGGGGGCCAAAGGGATGGTTAACAATTGGGGTGGCGCAGGGGACCATCGGCACAGGTTGGGTGATGGACACTGGTACCCCTGTAAGGTGCCTCTGCTCCACCCTGAAACCTGGGGGAGACCTAAAAATGACAGCTTGGGAAGGGGCAGCAGTGTCCATGTAGACACTAGGCTGCAAGGTCCCACTTCCAGATGCCGTGACCATGCTGGTGGAAGGGATTGCACAGACGTCCTGGGCTGCCCAGTTACAATAGGGGGATCGATGGTAGGGGCTGCAAGAGGGGTAGGTGAGTATAAAGGAGGGGTAGGATCTACACAGATGGGTGTTGGGGGTTCTTTTTCATGGGTCGGTGTCTGGACCTTCCTTACATTCTTGGGGATCTTTTTCCAGCGACACTGAATGTTCTTCTCCAAGGTGCCTGGGTGTTTGGCAGCAGCTAAGCACGGAAGCTTAGGAGAAGGGGGCAGCTCACCTCGATCCCACGTCAGTGCCTCGTTCCCCGACGGGGGCGACCTCAGCCCTGGCAGTGGCAGAAAAAGCGGCAGGGGAATCTTCCGCTTCCAGGGCTACTGCTGGTAGATAGCAGGGAAGGAGCTTCTTGTTGGGATGCGTGAAGACTCTTCACGCTGCAGCTCCTTCCCAGACGTGAGTGAGCCTGGTGATTTGGCCGGTGGTCTTCCCCCAGCACTTTTTTTGTTGGGCCTCTGCAGCAGCAGGTAGCAGCATGCGGTTGGGGCAGAGGACAGCACGGCATGGGATGGGGCCTTCACCTCCCTTTTCTCACCTCCTTCGGGGCTGTCATTTTCCATTCTGCCCCTGTTTTCCCCAGCCCCCGTCTCCTCAGTGGGAGGTGACTGGATGGTACCGGCTTCCTGACGTTGACTCCCTGCTCAGGGCAGAAGGCAGGCGCTGGAGCAGCAGGGTGGTCCCGGTCAGATGTGGCAACCTCCCAGGAGGGGCAAAAGCAGCGGGTGACAGCCCACCGGGGCCCCACGGCGGGGCGGGCGGCGGGGCCGGTGGGGCCGGCGGCGGTGGCGGAGCCAGGTACGAAATTTACACAGTAAATTGCCCATGTAGGACCGGTTGTGCGCCAAGCGATCCGAGAACAGAGTGTGAAACTGGGAGAGCTTCTCCTTCGCTTCACCTCCTCTCAAGGTCTAGCACGCACTGGACACTGGATGGCTCAGCCTGGCGCTTGTGACATGTCCATTGTACTCGTCACAGAGAAAGGGTGGGCGGGGCAGGGTGTGGGGCGGGGGTCGCATGCAAGCCCAGCCCGTGGAGAAACCCCCGCCCAAGGGCAAAGGGCGGGGCCCCAGAGCCCGACCCCTTCTGGGCTTTCTAGTGGCTGGGACTTCTCGCTGTGGGTGGCAGGTGTTTGGCACCGGATGGGCCACCATGCGGAGGACTGTTGGGGACTCTGGAAGCCTCTCCTGCAGAGCTCACCCTGCCTGGGCACCGGCTCTGCAGGCCCTCAGCCCTGCGTATGTATCGGCCAGCCCTTCCCCCCCAAGGGGCCCAGGGGCCAGAGCCTGTTCAGAGCTGAGTGCAGGAGGCACCCAGAGCTTGCCAGGCTGTGGCCCGCCTCCCCCAGGGACCTCCCCAGCTTCTCTGCGAGGCCTGATGACGGGAGCTCCTTCTCCAGGGCTGCTCAGCTGCCAGCATCACCATGAGCCAGGTGGCGAAGGTTTCTGAGCAGGGGATGCAGAGCCCTGACCCGACTGGGTGCTGCACCCCACGATGTCCCTTCCTGGCAGATAGGTTCTTTCTTCACTTCTTTTTCGAAACTTGGTAAAACAACATTTAAACCTCGACTGTTCTTCAGGGTATACAGATGGTAGTGGCTTAGCCGGGATTCGAAGCAAGCCTGTGTGATTCCAGAGCTCGTGCTCTGGACTGTGGCGCCTCCTTATCATATATGCTTCATGTGTACTTTTTTTTTTTGTGGCCCTTATGGTACTTAGCCCTAAGTGCCATACGTGTGAGGAACACATACACTGCCCTGTAGGAGGTCTTCTTTTGTTCAACGCATGAATTGCTCATCCACCACATTTGGTGCAGCTTTTCTCCTTGGGGCATTTGCTGATTCAAATCTTACAGCCTAGGAGCTGAAAAGCCAAGGAGTTCAAAAGACTCTAACCACAGAAGCCAAACGGCAAGAGCTCAAGCTAAAGGCAACACTAATGGAATGACCAGCTAAGTGTATCTTTAGTCTCACAGGGCTGCGGAAACCATTACATTTAAAGCCTAAAAAATACATGGGTAGTTGGGAACAGGGAGAATCAAACGCTTATATGGTAATCGCAAAGGGCAACACCCATAGAGGAAGGACAAGACAGAAATAGAGCAACCTTCACACAGAGTGAAAAACAGCTTTGAATGAGCTCAAACTGAGAATGGACTAAGTTTCCAGTCCCTAGAGTAACTGTCTGCCATGGGCAAAAGGAAATCTTTTCAAGAGAACGATAACAACATCCAGAATGTGGAGGTATCTTTATAGTTTCCTAAAAGAAGTTAAGGCCCAATTTTAATATAAAAAATAATTGGGCGGGGCTTCCCAGGTGGCGCAGTGGTTGAGAATCTGCCTGCTAATGCAGGGGACACGGGTTCGAGCCCTGGTCTGGGAAGATCCCACATGCCGCGGAGCAACTAGGCCCGTGAGCCACAACTACTGAGCCTGCGCGTCTGGAGCCTGTGCTCTGCAACAAGAGAGGCCACGATAGTGAGAGGCCCGCGCACCGCGATGAAGAGTGGCCCCCGCTTGCCGCAACTAGAGAAAGCCCTCACAGAAACAAAGACCCAACACAGCCAAAAATAAATAAATTAATTAATTAAATTAAAAAAAAAAAACAACTTAAAAAAAAAAAAAAGCACTAGGCTTCTACTTAAAAAAAAAAAAATAATTGGACATACCAGGAAAAAGACTAAATGATCAAAAGCTCAAAAAAAAAAAAAAAAAAAAAACAGAACAAGAAAGAAAGAAAGAAGACAATATAAATAGACACAGGAGGACAAGAGTTACCAGGCGTTGGTTAAAAAATAACAAAACAACTATGATCAAACAAAGAAAATAGACACTTGGCAATAAGCCTATGAAAAGATGCTACACATTCCATGCCATCAGGGAATTTTAAATTAGAACAATAATGAGATACCACTACACACCTATTCAAATGGCTAAAATCCAAATACTGAAATACCAAAGTTGTTGGGGATGCAGAACAACTGGAATTCTCATTTGTTGCTAGCAGGATACTTGGCAGTTTCCTACAAAACTAAACATACTTTTACCATACAGTGATCTAGTAATCATGCTCTTTGGTATTTACCCATAGGAACAGAAAAGTTATGTCCACATAAAAACCTGCACATGGATGTTTATAACAGTTTCTTTCATAATTGCCAAACTTGAAATCAACCAAGATGTTTTTCAATAGGTGAATGCATAAACAAACTATTGTATCTCCGTACAAAGGAATAGCATTCAGCAATAAAAAGAAAAGGCTATGAAGCCATGAAAAGACATGGAAGAAGCTTAAATGCATATTGCTAAGTGAAAAAAGCCAATCTGCAAAGGCTACATGCATATTATATGATTGCAGCTATATGAAATTTAGGAAAAGGCAAAAGTGTGGAGACAATCAAAAGATCAGTGGTTGCCAGAGGTTGTGGGGAGGGAGAAAAGGATGGGTGAAGCCCCGAATTTTAAAGGCAGAGAAACTCCTGTGTATGTTCTGTAATGGTGGATACAGGTTATTGCACATTTGTCAAAAATCATACAATGTACAAAACAAAGAGTGAAGTGTAAAGTAAAGCATGGACATTAGTTAGTAATAATGTGTCAATATTGGTTCATTAACTATAACAAATATATTATGCTAATGTAAGACGTTAATAATAGGGGAAACTGGGTTGAGAGGTAAGGAAGTATGAGAACTCTGTCCTTTCTGCCTAATTTTTCTGTAAACCAGAAACAGCTCCAAAATAGTCTATTAATTTAAAAAACAAATCTAGACCTGCATACAAAACTTGCACGTAAATCCAGCCACAGCAGCATTATTCATAAGAGCCCCAAAGTGGAAATAACCCAAATGGCCATTTACTGTGAATGATCAATGAAACACAGTAATATCCACACCATGGAATATTATTCAGCCATAAAAAGAAATCAAGTACTGATACATACTACAACATAGATGAACCTTGAAAACATGCTAAGTAATTGTATGATTCCACTTGTATGCAATGTCCAGACTAGGCAAATCTGTAGAGACAAAGTATATTAGTGGCTGCCTAGGGTTTGGAGAAGTGGGGGAGTGAGTGACTTATAGTAGATTATTTTTGGGGGGGGGGTGGATGAAAGTTTTACAATTGATTGTGGTGGTAGATGCATAACACATTAAATTGTACACTTTAAATAATATGGAAGTAAATTATATCTCAATGAAACTATTATTTAAAATTATGATTTTACAGAAATTCAGTCCTTAACTCTATTATCTATCTATCTATCTGTCTATCTATCTATCATCTATTTATCTATCTATCTATCTATCCATCCATCTATCTATCCATCTATCTATCTGTTATCTATCTCTCCGTCTGTCTAACTATCTATCTGTCTGTCTGTCTATCTGTATCTGTGTATCTATCTCTCTCTCTATCTCTCTGTCTATATCTATCTATCTATCTCTCTATCTCTCTCTCTCTCTTCTCTATCTATCTGCCTATCTATCTCTCTCTCTCTGTCTCTCTGTCTATCTCTACCTATCTATCTATCCCTCTGTTTATCTACCTCTATCTATGTATCTATCTGTCTGTCTGTCTATCTATGTATCTATCTCTATCACTCTATCATCTATCTATCTATCATCTCTCTATCTATGTATCTATCTATCTGTGTATCTATCTATATCTACCTGTCTACCCATCTATCCTTATGTATAGAACAGTAACAATGGCTTATAAGTCACCTCTTCCCTACATTATTTTATCCTTCCAAAACTCTTGAGAGGTCAATAGGCCATAGGAAAAGCACTGAGTTCACTGAAACACTTGAAGGTTGAATTAACTGTTTGTGATCACTCAATCAGTAAATGGTGATGCAGGGAATTCCACACACATCTTCTCTGTCCTCCCTTCCTCCTTCCCTCCCTCCTACTTGCTGACTCTATTCCAGCCACATTATTTACTAATTCTTCCCTGAGGACACTGGCCTCCTTCCTCTGGGCCTTGCAGAGGTTATTCCCATGATCTGGAATGCTTTTCCCTCAGATGTCTGACTCATCTGCCTCCCTCTAGACTGTTCAAATTCCACCTTCCCAGTAAGACTTATCCTGTCTACCGTTTAAGTTGAAAGCCTTGCTCCTCTCTGCCCACAATCTCACCTCACCATATACTGCTTAATCTCCATAACATTTATTCCTGGCGAACCTACCAGATAATGTACATGGGTTTCTGTTCTCCCCTCCAACTGGAAGATAGGCTGCACAGACTCAGGAATCTTGCCATTATTAAACCTAGTGGAGGCCCAGCAGAGCTCTAGGGTCAGCCAGAACTGGGCACAATTATAACTCTCGTGATTTGATATTTTAGTGGGTTAGCTCAGAGCCAAGCCAGTTATTAAAGAGGATCTTTTCTGCTATTTTAAGCAGCATGGTACGTTTGAGGTCAACTTACATTTTCAATAATTGCAGAGCAGGTATGAACTCTTCCTTTGTTTCTCCAGACACATGAACCTGGATGCCAAATCCATCCTCTCTGGGTGTAGTGGGAATGTATGAAGATGACTGGCCTAAGTCTCAATTGAATAAAAAGATGCCCCCAAAGACATTTCAACATTTTCGAAAAGTTCAATCATAAAGTGTGGTTCCTTATCACACATCAGGGATTATCTAGCCTCCAGTGTGGTTTTTGTTTTTTGCAGTAAAAATGTGTCATTTTATATTTTACATTTGCATTATGAAAATAGGTCTGTACACGAAGTAATACATATTTAATGAATATGAATCATGTAAATTTGGTCATGGTATTTAAAGTTGGCTTTGGCTTTGAAGTATTTTTAAATTCATAGAAAATATTGAACTTCTAATAAAATAAATAAAACATTTTAATAATTGATATTAATAATCAACTTCAAAATGTCTTTGTCTGCATTTTCTGTTCAATTGTAAAAGAGAAGTCACTTTCAGTAGTGTTCCAAAGTGAGTGATTGCAGCTTCTATGATGTGAAAAAGATCCGATTGCCATTAGCTGTTCTTAAGTGCTGAACATAGCTGAGAGAAATTGTAAGAAGACACTCTCTGTCACTGGCAGGAAATCCATCTCCGTCCTTTGCGGGGGCAGTCCCGAGCTCATGTTTTAACGGACGCGAATGCAAACCGTGGTTCTCACGTGACTTTCTGAAGAGCCCCCGCAGCAGGCCCAGGTACCTTGAGTGGACTAAGTCTCACTTTATGGCAATGGCATCAGATGGTGGCTACAGAAGGTTGCCGACGTCCCTGTGTGCTCTGACAGGCTCTGCAGACCGGGGGACGAAAGGACCAAGGAACTCTGACCGCCCTCGGGAATCCCAAGTGACTGGAGGGACACCGCGTCAGGGCCCCAGGCAGTGTCGCCCACTGTTCCGGAGGCGGCGGAGGCTCCGCAGCCTCATTTCGTCCCGTCCCTTCCAGTATCTAAAATTGTTGTCAAGATGCTGGGTTAACTCAGGCAGGTCTACAAAGGCGTCCCAAGCAGCAAACATGTCTGTGATGAAATAGCCAATGAAAGAGATTTGGGATTTGGGGATGCTGCAGGTATTTCTGTCAAAAACTGCCATCACCACAGGCAAGTCCTGTCGCTTCTCTTCATCAGTCTGAGAAAAACATTCGTCTGAGATACGTGCGGCCCACTCAATGCACTGCTCCAGGGGTCGGCAGGGATTGGACACATCAGCACACTTAATGAGTCAGGGTGAGTCACCCCAAGTCTCCCTCCTCTGGACCTTAGTTCCTCCTGATTGTCACTCGTTACACTGAAAACAGATTTCAGGAGTCAGCACGTGCAGCCATCATAATGTGTGCCTAATTCCACATCCCAGTCACTGGGACACAAAATTTTGGTGTCTTAAGTCTGGCTCCCACATCACCACTCACATATGTCAGTTCTTCCTCTACAGCTGAGTCAGTGAGTAAAGACACACAAACAGAAGTAGATTAATACGAACAAGGTTTTATTGACATATACATATGTACATAAAGCTGGGAAAGAGAAAGGCCCATTGAGGCAAATGCATAGGGGGAGAGGAAGCATCTGAAAACAGCAGTGGGCATCCTGCCAGTTCCAAGTCTAGGGAAAACTTGGGTCCGCCAAGTTAACAGTCAAGCCAGGGATGGCACAGTGGATGATACAGCCAGCTCTCTTCCATTCTCCTAACTGGAGCTTCTCAAGTCTGGTGTAGTTCTGAAGTGGGCTCATATGCTCCTCACCCTCCAGCACACACACAGACACACACAGACACACACACAGACACACACACACACACATTTGCACACCCCTGAGGTGTGGTCCTCCGGCTTGCTGTAAGAAGAGAGGAGGTTAAGTTTCACTTCAAGGGGCTGAGCCACTTTCCAGTGAGGCAAGGTCCATTCATGGTGACACACAGTTTGCAGAATAAGATCTGCTCTTCATTTGTTGAGTTTCTTCATAGAAGAAAGGAATTCGCTGGTGGCTCCTATGAAGCCCTGGGCAGGTTATGCGGCTGCCAGACTCCTGTGAGCACAGGCACAGCTGCCCTGACCAGGGGCCTGCAAACACAATGCTGGCTCGTCTAAGTCAGAGGGGTGTCCTGACTCGGGGACCCCAGTGTTCTTCCTGAGAGTGGAGGTTCCTCTCTAAATACGGATGCTGCTATCCCCCATGGCACCACCTGGGTTTTGACCAGGGGGGGCCTCAGGTGCTTTGTATGAATGTGGCACCAGAAGTGTATCCAGTCACAACAGGTGTGGTGCTGTCCCCCATGCCCCCCCCTCCCCGTTCTCTGCACAGATGGGTTCCAAGTCTGATGGCAGTTATTGACACAGGGCCTCCCAGCACCGGTGAGATGTTGTGCCCTCCATCCGCACCACCTGTGTGTTGGCCAGGTGGGTCCCAGTTGTAAGCGGGAATAGCAGGTCCTCCAATCATGGGCATGATGTTGTTCCCTCCCAGACGACCACCACCTAGATTGTGGGCAGGTGGGCCCCTTGTGCTTGGAAATAAGGTAGAACTAGAAGTGTGTTGAAACCCACGGGTGATAACCACACTTGCAACTGCAACAGATGTGGTGTGCTCTGTTAGAAGGTGGAAACTGACATGTCCCTTGACACAGATTTCTTCTCCTTGGTGATGGAACTTTTAAATGTAGATTTTCTACGTCCAGATGGGCCCTGTGTGCAGTGACGGAAAGTGGAAACTCTAGGGCCTCCCATCGTGGGGATGGTGTTGTCCCCTGCCATCAGCGTACCACCTGTATTCAGCCCAGGTGGGCCCCAGGTATTTGGATTTAAGGTGGAATCAGGTATGTTCCCAAATGCTGGGATGGTGCCTGCCCCTCCTACTGCAGCAGCCTTGCCGTGGTCAGGTAGATGGCAGGTTGTCTGGCCCGAAGTAGGAACAGAAGCGGTGCTGGGTGCCCCACTTAGTCCTGCCCCGAAGTTAAGTGGTCTGGATGCCTGTGAGTGAGTGAGGCCTGGGGCTGACACACCGACCCCAAGGCTCCCACCGGCCGTAGGGGCTGCAGGTCCCATGAACAGTGGGCCCGGTGTGGTGTCGGCAAAGAGCGAGCCACTGTCCCCAGTACTGGGCATCCTGGTGGCAAGTCCAAAGCCAGTAGCAATGGACACAGCCCTGGGGAGAATGCCTGGGTTGTCGCCAAAGGCCGGCTGCGTGTTGCTGGTGGTGGCGAATAGGGAAGCCGGCGAAGCTGCCGGCATGATGCTGACTCGCGGTGGCTAGGCTGCAGGGGCGACTAGGACTTTATCTTGTGCTGAGGCTGCTGGGTTTCCCAATAGAAAATTATCGTTAGGCCTCTGCCCATCGTTGGCCCCCAATGTGGCCTGAGACGGGAGACCTGGGTCCAAGGAAGCTTGAAGTGTTGGTCTATCTGTTGGCCGGCGTTGCAGGTAAATGAGTCGAGTCATGGGCTGAGGCATTGCTACCACTGGGTGGTGTGTTCCCAGAGCTAGGAACAGCCCTGTGAAATGTCTATTGGTTCGGCCTGGAGACAGGGGCAGACTGGAAAATGACAGCCTGGGAAGGAGGTGTGGTGTCCATAGGTACAGTGTCAGAGCTGCTGCCTGCTGAAGCATTGGTGACGGCCGAAGCCGTAACTGGGGGGCTGGGGAAAACAGGAGCCGAATGGAAAATGACCGCCTGGGAAGGAGGTGTGGTGTCCATAGGTACAGTGTCAGAGCTGCTGCCTGCTGAAGCATTGGTGACGGCCGAAGCCGTAACTGGGGGGCTGGGGAAAACAGGAGCCGAATGGAAAATGACAGCCTGGGAAGGAGGTATGGTGTCCATAGGTACAGTGTCAGAGCTGCTGCCTGCTGAAGCATTGGTGACGGCCGAAGCCGTAACTGGGGGGCTGGGGAAAACAGGAGCCGAATGGAAAATGACCGCCTGGGAAGGATGTGTGGTGTCCATAGGTACAGTGTCAGAGCTGCTGCCTGCTGAAGCATTGGTGACGGCCGAAGCCGTAACTGGGGGGCTGGGGAAAACAGGAGCCGAATGGAAAATGACCGCCTGGGAAGGAGGTGTGGTGTCCATAGGTACAGTGTCAGAGCTGCTGCCTGCTGAAGCATTGGTGACAGCCGAAGCCGTAACTGGGGGGCTGGGGAAAACAGGAGCCGAATGGAAAATGACAGCCTGGGAAGGAGGTGTGGTGTCCATAGGTACAGTGTCAGAGCTGCTGCCTGCTGAAGCATTGGTGACGGCCGAAGCCGTAACTGGAGGGCTGGGGAAAGCAGGAGCCGAATGGAAAATGACCGCCTGGGAAGGAGGTGTGGTGTCCATAGGTACACTGTCAGAGCTGCTGCCTGCTGAAGCATTGGTGACGGCCGAAGCCGTAACTTGGGGGCTGGGGAAAACAGGAGCCGAATGGAAAATGACACCCTGGGAAGGAGGTGTGGTGTCCATAGGTACAGTGTCAGAGATGCTGCCTGCTGAAGCACCGGTGACTGCCGAAGCCGTAACTGGGGGGCTGGGGAAAACAGGAGCCGAATGGAAAATGACAGCCTGGGAAGGAGGTGTGGTGTCCATAGGTACAGTGTCAGAGGTGCTGCCTGCTGAAGCATTGGTGACGGCCGAAGCTGTAAATGGGGGGTTGGGGAAAGCAGGAGCCGAATGGAAAATGACAGCCTGGGAAGGAGGTGTGGTGTCCATAGGTACAGTGCCAGAGCTGCTGCCTGCTGAAGCATTGGTGACGGCCGAAGCCGTAACTGGGGGGCTGGGAAAAACAGGAGCTGAATGGAAAATGACAGCCTGGGAAGGAGGTGTGGTGTCCATAGGTACAGTGTCAGAGCTGCTGCCTGCTGAAGCATTGGTGACGGCCGAAGCCGTAACTGGGGGGCTGGGGAAAACAGGAGCCGAATGGAAAATGACCGCCTGGGAAGGAGGTGTGGTGTCCATAGGTACAGTGTCAGAGCTGCTGCCTGCTGAAGCATTGGTGACGGCCGAAGCCGTAACTGGGGGGCTGGGGAAAACAGGAGCCGAATGGAAAATGACCGCCTGGGAAGGAGGTGTGGTGTCCATAGGTACAGTGTCAGAGCTGCTGCCTGCTGAAGCATTGGTGACGGCCGAAGCCGTAACTGGGGGGCTGGGGAAAACAGGAGCCGAATGGAAAATGACAGCCTGGGAAGGAGGTGTGGTGTCCATAGGTACAGTGTCAGAGCTGCTGCCTGCTGAAGCACCGGTGACGGCCGAAGCCGTAACTGGGGAGCTGGGGAAAACAGGAGCCGAATGGAAAATGACAGCCTGGGAAGGAGGTGTGGTGTCCATAGGTACAGTGTCAGAGCTGCTGCCTGCTGAAGCATTGGAGACGGCCGAAGCCGTAACTTGGGGGCTGGGGAAAACAGGAGCCGAATGGAAAATGACAGCCTGGGAAGGAGGTGTGGTGTCCATAGGTACAGTGTCAGAGCTACTGCCTGCTGAAGCATTGGTGACGGCCGAAGCTGTAAATGGGGGGCTGGGGAAAGCAGGAGCCAAATGGAAAATGACAGCCTGGGAAGGAGGTGTGGTGTCCATAGGTACAGTGTCAGAGGTGCTGCTTGCTGAAGCACCGATGCCGGCCGAAGTCGTAAATGGGGGGCTGGGGAAAACAGGACCTGAAGCCATAAATGGAGTTCTGGGGAAAACAGGAGCTGAAGCCGTACATGGGGGTCTGGGGAAAACAGGAGCTGAAGCCCTAAATGGGTGGCTGGAGAAAACAGGGGCACCAGGGAGAGAGGCCCTCTGTTGCCCATCAGAGTTCCGAAATATGGGCTGAGGTTTGGTTTGGGGGCCAAAGAGATGGTTAACAATTGGGGTGGCGCAGGGGACCATCGGCACAGGTTGGGTGATGGACACTGGTACCCCTGTAAGGTGCCTCTGCTCCACCCTGAAACCTGGGGGAGACCTAAAAATGACAGCTTGGGAAGGGGCAGCAGTGTCCATGTAGACACTAGGCTGCAAGGTCCCACTTCCAGATGCCGTGACCATGCTGGTGGAAGGGATTGCCACAGAAGTCCTGGGCTGCCCAGTTACAATAGGGGGATCGATGGTAGGGGCTGGAAGAGGGGTAGGTGAGTATAAAGGAGGGGTAGGATCTACACAGATGGGTGTTGGGGGTTCTTTTTCATGGGTCGGTGTCTGGACCTTCCTGACATTCTTGGGGATCTTTTTCCAGCGACACTGAATGTTCTTCTCCAAGGTGCCTGGGTGTTTGGCAGCAGCTAAGCACGGAAGCTTAGGAGGAGGGGGCAGCTCACCTCGATCCCACGTCAGTGCCTCGTTCCCCGACGGGGGCGACCTCAGCCCTGGCAGTGGCAGAAAAAGCGGCAGGGGAATCTTCCGCTTCCAGGGCCTACTGCTGGTAGATAGCAGGGAAGAGGAGCTTCTTGTTGGGATGCGTGAAGACTCTTCACGCTGCAGCTCCTTCCCAGACGTGAGTGAGCCTGGTGATTTGGGCCGGTGGTCTTCCCCCAGCACTTTTTTTGTTGGCCTCTGCAGCAGCAGGGAGCAGCATGCGGTTGGGGCAGAGGACAGCACGGCATGGGATGGGGCCTTCACCTCCCTTTTCTCACCTCCTTCCGGGGCTGTCATTTTCCATTCTGCCCCTGTTTTCCCCAGCCCCCGTCTCCTCAGTGGGAGGTGACTGGATGGTACCGGCTTCCTGACGTTGACTCCCTGCTCAGGGCAGAAGGCAGGCGCTGGAGCAGCAGGGTGGTCCCGGTCAGAAGTGGCAGCCTCCCAGGAGGTCAAAAGCAGCGGGTGACAGCCCACCGGGGCCCCACGCCGGGGCGGGCGGCGGGGCCGGTGGGGCCGGCGGCGGTGGCGGAGCCAGGTACGAAATTTACACAGTAAATTGCCCATGTAGGACCGGTTGTGCGCCAAGCGATCCGAGAACAGAGTGTGAAACTGGGAGAGCTTCTCCTTCGCTTCACCTCCTCTCAAGGTCTAGCACGCACTGGACACTGGATGGCTCAGCCTGGCGCTTGTGACATGTCCATTGTACTCGTCACAGAGAAAGGGTGGGCGGGGCAGGGTGTGGGGCGGGGGTCGCATGCAAGCCCAGCCCGTGGAGAAACCCCCGCCCAAGGGCAAAGGGCGGGGCCCCAGAGCCCGACCCCTTCTGGGCTTTCTAGTGGCTGGGACTTCTCGCTGTGGGTTGCAGGTGTTTGGCACCGGATGGGCCACCATGCCCAGACTGTTGGGGACTCGGGAAGCCTTCTCCTGCAGGGCTCACCCTGCCTGGGCACCGGCTCTGCAGGCCCCTCAGCCCTGCGTATGTATCGGCCAGCCCTTCCCCCCCAAGGGGCCCAGGGGCCAGAGCCTGTTCAGAGCTGAGTGCAGGAGGCACCCAGAGCTTGCCAGGCTGTGGCCCGCCTCCCCCAGGGACCTCCCCAGCTTCTCTGCGAGGCCTGATGACGGGAACTCCTTCTCCAGGGCTGCTCAGCTGCCAGCATCACCATGAGCCAGGTGGCGAAGGTTTCTGAGCAGGGGATGCAGAGCCCTGACCCGACTGGGTGCTGCACCCCACGATGTCCCTTCCTGGCAGATAGGTTCTTTCTTCACTTCTTTTTCGAAACTTGGTAAAACAACATTTAAACCTTCGACTGTTCTTCAGGGTATACAGATGGTAGTGGCTTAGCCGGGATTCGAAGCAAGCCTGTGTGATTCCAGAGCTCGTGCTCTGGACTGTGGCGCCTCCTTATCATATATGCTTCATGTGTTACTTTTTTTGTGTGTGGCCCTTATGGTACTTAGCCCTAAGTGCCATACGTGTGAGGAACACATACACTGCCCTGTAGGAGGTCTTCTTTTGTTCAACGCATGAATTGCTCATCCACCACATTTGGTGCAGCTTTTCTCCTTGGGGCATTTGCTGATTCAAATCTTACAGCCTAGGAGCTGAAAAGCCAAGGAGTTCAAAAGACTCTAACCACAGAAGCCAAACGGCAAGAGCTCAAGCTAAAGGCAACAACTAATGGAATGACCAGCTAAGTGTATCTTTAGTCTCACAGGGCTGCGGAAACCATTACATTTAAAGCCTAACAAATACATGGGTAGTTGGGAACAGGGAGAATCCAAACGCTTATATGGTAATCGCAAAGGGCAACACCCATAGAGGAAGGACAAGACAGAAATAGAGCAACCTTCACACAGAGTGAAAAACAGCTTTGAATGAGCTCAAACTGAGAATGGACTAAGGTTTCCAGTCCCTAGAGTAACTGTCTGCCATGGGCAAAAGGAAATCTTTTCAAGAGAACGATAACAACATCCAGAAAGTGGAGGTATCTTTATAGTTTCCTAAAAGAAGTTAAGCCCAATTTTAATATAAAAAATAATTGGGCGGGGCTTCCCAGGTGGCGCAGTGGTTGAGAATCTGCCTGCTAATGCAGGGGACACGGGTTCGAGCCCTGGTCTGGGAAGATCCCACATGCCGCGGAGCAACTAGGCCCGTGAGCCACAACTACTGAGCCTGCGCGTCTGGAGCCTGTGCTCTGCAACAAGAGAGGCCACGATAGTGAGAGGCCCGTGCACCGCAATGAAGAGTGGCCCCCGCTTGTCGCAACTAGAGAAAGCCCTCACAGAAACGAAGACCCAACACAGCCAAAAATAAATAAATTAATTAATTAAATTAAAAAAAAAAAACAACTTAAAAAAAAAAAAAAAGCACTAGGCTTCTACTTAAAAAAAAAAAATAATTGGACATACCAGGAAAAAGACTAAATGATCAAAAGCTCAAAAAAAAAAAAAAAAAAAAAACAGAACAAGAAAGAAAGAAAGAAGACAATATAAATAGACACAGGAGGACAAGAGTTACCAGGCGTTGGTTAAAAAATAACAAAACAACTATGATCAAACAAAGAAAATAGACACATGGCAAATAAGCGTATGAAAAGATGCTACACATTCCATGCCATCAGGGAATTTTAAATTAGAACAATAATGAGATACCACTACACACCTATTCAAATGGCTAAAATCCAAATACTGAAATACCAAAGTTGTTGGGGATGCAGAACACCTGGAATTCTCATTTGTTGCTAGCAGGATACTTGGCAGTTTCCTACAAAACTAAACACACTTTTACCATACAGTGATCTAGTAATCATGCTCTTTGGTATTTACCCATAGGAACAGAAAAGTTATGTCCACATAAAAACCTGCACATGGATGTTTATAACAGTTTCTTTCATAATTGCCAAAACTTGAAATCAACCAAGATGTTTTTCAATAGGTGAATGCATAAACAAACTATTGTATCTCCGTACAAAGGAATAGCATTCAGCAATAAAAAGAAAAGGCTATGAAGCCATGAAAAGACATGGAAGAAGCTTAAATGCATATTGCTAAGTGAAAAAAAGCCAATCTGCAAAGGCTACATGCATATTATATGATTGCAGCGATATGAAATTTAGGAAAAGGCAAAAGTGTGGAGACAATCAAAAGATCAGTGGTTGCCAGAGGTTGTGGGGAGGGAGAAAAGGATGGGTGAAGCCCCGAATTTTAAAGGCAGAGAAACTCCTGTGTATGGTTCTGTAATGGTGGATACAGGTTATTGCACATTTGTCAAAAATCATACAATGTACAAAACAAAGAGTGAAGTGTAAAGTAAAGCATGGACATTAGTTAGTAATAATGTATCAATATTGGTTCATTAACTATAACAAATATATTATGCTAATGTAAGACGTTAATAATAGGGGAAACTGGGTTGAGAGGTAAGGAAGTATGAGAACTCTGTCCTTTCTGCCTAATTTTTCTGTAAACCAGAAACAGCTCCAAAATAGTCTATTAATTTAAAAAACAAATCTAGACCTGCATACAAAACTTGCACGTAAATCCAGCCACAGCAGCATTATTCATAAGAGCCCCAAAGTGGAAATAACCCAAATGGCCATTTACTGTGAATGATCAATGAAACACAGTAATATCCACACCATGGAATATTATTCAGCCATAAAAAGAAATCAAGTACTGATACATACTACAACATAGATGAACCTTGAAAACATGCTAAGTAATTGTATGATTCCACTTGTATGCAATGTCCAGACTAGGCAAATCTGTAGAGACAAAGTATATTAGTGGCTGCCTAGGGTTTGGAGAAGTGGGGGAGTGAGTGACTTATAGTAGATTATTTTTGGGGGGGGGTGGATGAAAGTTTTACAATTGATTGTGGTGGTAGATGCATAACACATTAAATTGTACACTTTAAATAATATGGAAGTAAATTATATCTCAATGAAACTATTATTTAAAATTATGATTTTACAGAAATTCAGTCCTTAACTCTATTATCTATCTATCTATCTGTCTGTCTATCTATCTATCATCTATTTATCTATCTATCTATCTATCTATCCATCCATCTATCTATCTATCCATCTATCTGTTTATCTATCTCTCCGTCTGTCTATCTATCTATCTGTCTGTCTGTCTATCTGTATCTGTGTATCTATCTCTCTCTCTATCTCTCTGTCTATATCTATCTATCTATCTCTCTATCTCTCTCTCTCTCTTCTCTATCTATCTGCCTATCTATCTCTCTCTCTGTCTCTCTGTCTATCTCTACCTATCTATCTATCCCTCTGTTTATCTACCTCTATCTATGTATCTATCTGTCTGTCTGTCTATCTATGTATCTATCTCTATCACTCTATCTATCATCTATCTATCATCTCTCTATCTATGTATCTATCTATCTGTGTATCTATCTATATCTACCTGTCTACCCATCTATCCTTATGTATAGAACAGTAACAATGGCTTATAAGTCACTTCCCTACATTATTTTATCCTTCCAAAACTCTTGAGAGGTCAATAGGCCATAGGAAAAGCACTGAGTTCACTGAAACACTTGAAGGTTGAATTAACTGTTTGTGATCACTCAATCAGTAAATGGTGATGCAGGGAATTCCACACACATCTTCTCTGTCCTCCCTTCCTCCTTCCCTCCCTCCTACTTGCTGACTCTATTCCAGCCACATTATTTACTAATTCTTCCCTGAGGACACTGGCCTCCTTCCTCTGGGCCTTGCAGAGGTTATTCCCATGATCTGGAATGCTTTTCCCTCAGATGTCTGACTCATCTGCCTCCCTCTAGACTGTTCAAATTCCACCTTCCCAGTAAGACTTATCCTGTCTACCGTTTAAGTTGAAAGCCTTGCTCCTCTCTGCCCACAATCTCACCTCACCATATACTGCTTAATCTCCATAACATTTATTCCTGGCGAACCTACCAGATAATGTACATGGGTTTCTGTTCTCCCCTGCAACTGGAAGATAGGCTGCACAGACTCAGGAATCTTGCCATTATTAAACCTAGTGGAGGCCCAGCAGAGCTCTAGGGTCAGCCAGAACTGGGCACAATTATAACTCTCGTGATTTGATATTTTAGTGGGTTAGCTCAGAGCCAAGCCAGTTATTAAAGAGGATCTTTTCTGCTATTTTAAGCAGCATGGTACGTTTGAGGTCAACTTACATTTTCAATAATTGCAGAGCAGGTATGAACTCTTCCTTTGTTTCTCCAGACACATGAACCTGGATGCCAAATCCATCCTCTCTGGGTGTAGTGGGAATGTATGAAGATGACTGGCCTAAGTCTCAATTGAATAAAAAGATGCCCCAAAAGACATTTCAACATTTTCGAAAAGTTCAATCATAAAGTGTGGTTCCTTATCACACATCAGGGATTATCTAGCCTCCAGTGTGGTTTTTGTTTTTTGCAGTAAAAATGTGTCATTTTATATTTTACATTTGCATTATGAAAATAGGTCTGTACACGAAGTAATACATATTTAATGAATATGAATCATGTAAATTTGGTCATGGTATTTAAAGTTGGCTTTGGCTTTGAAGTATTTTTAAATTCATAGAAAATATTGAACTTCTAATAAAATAAATAAAACATTTTAATAATTGATATTAATAATCAACTTCAAAATGTCTTTGTCTGCATTTTCTGTTCAATTGTAAAAGAGAAGTCACTTTCAGTAGTGTTCCAAAGTGAGTGATTGCAGCTTCTATGATGTGAAAAAAGATCCGATTGCCATTAGCTGTTCTTAAGTGCTGAACATAGCTGAGAGAATTGTAAGAAGACACTCTCTGTCACTGGCAGGAAATCCATCTCCGTCCTTTGCGGGGGCAGTCCCGAGCTCATGTTTTAACGGACGCGAATGCAAACCGTGGTTCTCACGTGACTTTCTGAAGAGCCCCCGCAGCAGGCCCAGGTACCTTGAGTGGACTAAGTCTCACTTTATGGCAATGGCATCAGATGGTGGCTACAGAAGGTTGCCGACGTCCCTGTGTGCTCTGACAGGCTCTGCAGACCGGGGGACGAAAGGACCAAGGAACTCTGACCGCCCTCGGGAATCCCAAGTGACTGGAGGGACACCGCGTCAGGGCCCCAGGCAGTGTCGCCCACTGTTCCGGAGGCGGGCGGAGGCTCCGCAGCCTCATTTCGTCCCGTCCCTTCCAGTATCTAAAATTGTTGTCAAGATGCTGGGTTAACTCAGGCAGGTCTACAAAGGCGTCCCAAGCAGCAAACATGTCTGTGATGAAATAGCCAATGAAAGAGATTTGGGATTTGGGGATGCTGCAGGTATTTCTGTCAAAAACTGCCATCACCACAGGCAAGTCCTGTCGCTTCTCTTCATCAGTCTGAGAAAAACATTCGTCTGAGATACGTGCGGCCCACTCAATGCACTGCTCCAGGGGTCGGCAGGGATTGGACACATCAGCACACTTAATGAGTCAGGGTGAGTCACCCCAAGTCTCCCTCCTCTGGACCTTAGTTCCTCCTGATTGTCACTCGTTACACTGAAAACAGATTTCAGGAGTCAGCACGTGCAGCCATCATAATGTGTGCCTAATTCCACATCCCAGTCACTGGGACACAAAATTTTGGTGTCTTAAGTCTGGCTCCCACATCACCACTCACATATGTCAGTTCTTCCTCTACAGCTGAGTCAGTGAGTAAAGACACACAAACAGAAGTAGATTAATACGAACAAGGTTTTATTGACATATACATATGTACATAAAGCTGGGAAAGAGAAAGGCCCATTGAGGCAAATGCATAGGGGGAGAGGAAGCATCTGAAAACAGCAGTGGGCATCCTGCCAGTTCCAAGTCTAGGGAAAACTTGGGTCCGCCAAGTTAACAGTCAAGCCAGGGATGGCACAGTGGATGATACAGCCAGCTCTCTTCCATTCTCCTAACTGGAGCTTCTCAAGTCTGGTGTAGTTCTGAAGTGGGCTCATATGCTCCTCACCCTCCAGCACACACACAGACACACACAGACACACACACAGACACACACACACACACATTTGCACACCCCTGAGGTGTGGTCCTCCGGCTTGCTGTAAGAAGAGAGGAGGTTAAGTTTCACTTCAAGGGGCTGAGCCACTTTCCAGTGAGGCAAGGTCCATTCATGGTGACACACAGTTTGCAGAATAAGATCTGCTCTTCATTTGTTGAGTTTCTTCATAGAAGAAAGGAATTCGCTGGTGGCTCCTATGAAGCCCTGGGCAGGTTATGCGGCTGCCAGACTCCTGTGAGCACAGGCACAGCTGCCCTGACCAGGGGCCTGCAAACACAATGCTGGCTCGTCTAAGTCAGAGGGGTGTCCTGACTCGGGGACCCCAGTGTTCTTCCTGAGAGTGGAGGTTCCTCTCTAAATACGGATGCTGCTATCCCCCATGGCACCACCTGGGTTTTGACCAGGGGGGGCCTCAGGTGCTTTGTATGAATGTGGCACCAGAAGTGTATCCAGTCACAACAGGTGTGGTGCTGTCCCCCATGCCCCCCCCTCCCCGTTCTCTGCACAGATGGGTTCCAAGTCTGATGGCAGTTATTGACACAGGGCCTCCCAGCACCGGTGAGATGTTGTGCCCTCCGTCCGCACCACCTGTGTGTTGGCCAGGTGGGTCCCAGTTGTAAGCGGGAATAGCAGGTCCTCCAATCATGGGCATGATGTTGTTCCCTCCCAGACGACCACCACCTAGATTGTGGGCAGGTGGGCCCCTTGTGCTTGGAAATAAGGTAGAACTAGAAGTGTGTTGAAACCCACGGGTGATAACCACACTTGCAACTGCAACAGATGTGGTGTGCTCTGTTAGAAGGTGGAAACTGACATGTCCCTTGACACAGATTTCTTCTCCTTGGTGATGGAACTTTTAAATGTAGATTTTCTACGTCCAGATGGGCCCTGTGTGCAGTGACGGAAAGTGGAAACTCTAGGGCCTCCCATCGTGGGGATGGTGTTGTCCCCTGCCATCAGCGTACCACCTGTATTCAGCCCAGGTGGGCCCCAGGTATTTGGATTTAAGGTGGAATCAGGTATGTTCCCAAATGCTGGGATGGTGCCTGCCCCTCCTACTGCAGCAGCCTTGCCGTGGTCAGGTAGATGGCAGGTTGTCTGGCCCGAAGTAGGAACAGAAGCGGTGCTGGGTGCCCCACTTAGTCCTGCCCCGAAGTTAAGTGGTCTGGATGCCTGTGAGTGAGTGAGGCCTGGGGCTGACACGCCGACCCCAAGGCTCCCACCGGCCGTAGGGGCTGCAGGTCCCATGAACAGTGGGCCCGGTGTGGTGTCGGCAAAGAGCGAGCCACTGTCCCCAGTACTGGGCATCCTGGTGGCAAGTCCAAAGCCAGTAGCAATGGACACAGCCGTGGGGAGAATGCCTGGGTTGTCGCCAAAGGCCGGCTGCGTGTTGCTGGTGGTGGCGAATAGGGAAGCCGGCGAAGCTGCCGGCATGATGCTGACTCGCGGTGGCTAGGCTGCAGGGGCGACTAGGACTTTATCTTGTGCTGAGGCTGCTGGGTTTCCCAATAGAAAATTATCGTTAGGCCTCTGCCCATCGTTGGCCCCCAATGTGGCCTGAGACGGGAGACCTGGGTCCAAGGAAGCTTGAAGTGTTGGTCTATCTGTTGGCCGGCGTTGCAGGTAAATGAGTCGAGTCATGGGCTGAGGCATTGCTACCACTGGGTGGTGTGTTCCCAGAGCTAGGAACAGCCCTGTGAAATGTCTATTGGTTCGGCCTGGAGACAGGGGCAGACTGGAAAATGACAGCCTGGGAAGGAGGTGTGGTGTCCATAGGTACAGTGTCAGAGCTGCTGCCTGCTGAAGCATTGGTGACGGCCGAAGCCGTAACTGGGGGGCTGGGGAAAACAGGAGCCGAATGGAAAATGACCGCCTGGGAAGGAGGTGTGGTGTCCATAGGTACAGTGTCAGAGCTGCTGCCTGCTGAAGCATTGGTGACGGCCGAAGCCGTAACTGGGGGGCTGGGGAAAACAGGAGCCGAATGGAAAATGACAGCCTGGGAAGGAGGTGTGGTGTCCATAGGTACAGTGTCAGAGATGCTGCCTGCTGAAGCATTGGTGACGGCCGAAGCCGTAACTGGGGGGCTGGGGAAAACAGGAGCCGAATGGAAAATGACCGCCTGGGAAGGATGTGTGGTGTCCATAGGTACAGTGTCAGAGCTGCTGCCTGCTGAAGCATTGGTGACGGCCGAAGCCGTAACTGGGGGGCTGGGGAAAACAGGAGCCGAATGGAAAATGACCGCCTGGGAAGGAGGTGTGGTGTCCATAGGTACAGTGTCAGAGCTGCTGCCTGCTGAAGCATTGGTGTCGGCCGAAGCCGTAACTGGGGGGCTGGGGAAAACAGGAGCCGAATGGAAAATGACAGCCTGGGAAGGAGGTGTGGTGTCCATAGGTACAGTGTCAGAGCTGCTGCCTGCTGAAGCATTGGTGACGGCCGAAGCCGTAACTGGGGGGCTGGGGAAAACAGGAGCCGAATGGAAAATGACAGCCTGGGAAGGAGGTGTGGTGTCCATAGGTACAGTGTCAGAGCTGCTGCCTGCTGAAGCACCGGTGACGGCCGAAGCCGTAACTGGGGGGCTGGGGAAAACAGGAGCCGAATGGAAAATGACAGCCTGGGAAGGAGGTGTGGTGTCCATAGGTACAGTGTCAGAGCTGCTGCCTGCTGAAGCATTGGTGACGGCCGAAGCCGTTACTGGGGGGCTGGGGAAAACAGGAGCCGAATGGAAAATGACCGCCTGGGAAGGAGGTGTGGTGTCCATAGGTACAGTGTCAGAGCTACTGCCTGCTGAAGCATTGGTGACGGCCGAAGCTGTAAATGGGGGGCTGGGGAAAGCAGGAGCCAAATGGAAAATGACAGCCTGGGAAGGAGGTGTGGTGTCCATAGGTACAGTGTCAGAGGTGCTGCTTGCTGAAGCACCGATGCCGGCCGAAGTCGTAAATGGGGGGCTGGGGAAAACTGGACCTGAAGCCATAAATGGGGTTCTGGGGAAAACAGGAGCTGAAGCCGTACATGGGGGTCTGGGGAAAACAGGAGCTGAAGCCCTAAATGGGTGGCTGGAGAAAACAGGGGCACCGGGGAGAGAGGCCCTCTGCTGCCCATCAGAGGTCCGAAATATGGGCTGAGGTTTGGTTTGGGGGCCAAAGGGATGGTTAACAATTGGGGTGGCGCAGGGGACCATCGGCACAGGTTGGGTGATGGACACTGGTACCCCTGTAAGGTGCCTCTGCTCCACCCTGAAACCTGGGGGAGACCTAAAAATGACAGCTTGGGAAGGGGCAGCAGTGTCCATGTAGACACTAGGCTGCAAGGTCCCACTTCCAGATGCCGTGACCATGCTGGTGGAAGGGATTGCCACAGAAGTCCTGGGCTGCCCAGTTACAATAGGGGGATCGATGGTAGGGGCTGGAAGAGGGGTAGGTGAGTATAAAGGAGGGGTAGGATCTACACAGATGGGTGTTGGGGGTTCTTTTTCATGGGTCGGTGTCTGGACCTTCCTGACATTCTTGGGGATCTTTTTCCAGCGACACTGAATGTTCTTCTCCAAGGTGCCTGGGTGTTTGGCAGCAGCTAAGCACGGAAGCTTAGGAGGAGGGGGCAGCTCACCTCGATCCCACGTCAGTGCCTCGTTCCCCGACGGGGGCGACCTCAGCCCTGGCAGTGGCAGAAAAAGCGGCAGGGGAATCTTCCGCTTCCAGGGCCTACTGCTGGTAGATAGCAGGGAAGAGGAGCTTCTTGTTGGGATGCGTGAAGACTCTTCACGCTGCAGCTCCTTCCCAGACGTGAGTGAGCCTGGTGATTTGGGCCGGTGGTCTTCCCCCAGCACTTTTTTTGTTGGCCTCTGCAGCAGCAGGGAGCAGCATGCGGTTGGGGCAGAGGACAGCACGGCATGGGATGGGGCCTTCACCTCCCTTTTCTCACCTCCTTCCGGGGCTGTCATTTTCCATTCTGCCCCTGTTTTCCCCAGCCCCCGTCTCCTCAGTGGGAGGTGACTGGATGGTACCGGCTTCCTGACGTTGACTCCCTGCTCAGGGCAGAAGGCAGGCGCTGGAGCAGCAGGGTGGTCCCGGTCAGATGTGGCAACCTCCCAGGAGGGCAAAAGCAGCGGGTGACAGCCCACCGGGGCCCCACGGCGGGGCGGGCGGCGGGGCCGGTGGGGCCGGCGGCGGTGGCGGAGCCAGGTACGAAATTTACACAGTAAATTGCCCATGTAGGACCGGTTGTGCGCCAAGCGATCCGAGAACAGAGTGTGAAACTGGGAGAGCTTCTCCTTCGCTTCACCTCCTCTCAAGGTCTAGCACGCACTGGACACTGGATGGCTCAGCCTGGCGCTTGTGACATGTCCATTGTACTCGTCACAGAGAAAGGGTGGGCGGGGCAGGGTGTGGGGCGGGGGTCGCATGCAAGCCCAGCCCGTGGAGAAACCCCCGCCCAAGGGCAAAGGGCGGGGCCCCAGAGCCCGACCCCTTCTGGGCTTTCTAGTGGCTGGGACTTCTCGCTGTGGGTGGCAGGTGTTTGGCACCGGATGGGCCACCATGCGGAGACTGTTGGGGACTCTGGAAGCCTTCTCCTGCAGAGCTCACCCTGCCTGGGCACCGGCTCTGCAGGCCCCTCAGCCCTGCGTATGTATCGGCCAGCCCTTCCCCCCCAAGGGGCCCAGGGGCCAGAGCCTGTTCAGAGCTGAGTGCAGGAGGCACCCAGAGCTTGCCAGGCTGTGGCCCGCCTCCCCCAGGGACCTCCCCAGCTTCTCTGCGAGGCCTGATGACGGGAGCACCTTCTCCAGGGCTGCTCAGCTGCCAGCATCACCATGAGCCAGGTGGCGAAGATTTCTGAGCAGGGGATGCAGAGCCCTGACCCGACTGGGTGCTGCACCCCACGATGTCCCTTCCTGGCAGATAGGTTCTTTCTTCACTTCTTTTTCGAAACTTGGTAAAACAACATTTAAGCCTTCGACTGTTCTTCAGGGTATACAGATGGTAGTGGCTTAGCCGGGATTCGAAGCAAGCCTGTGTGATTCCAGAGCTCGTGCTCTGGACTGTGGCGCCTCCTTATCATATATGCTTCATGTGTTACTTTTTTTGTGTGTGGCCCTTATGGTACTTAGCCCTAAGTGCCATACGTGTGAGGAACACATACACTGCCCTGTAGGAGGTCTTCTTTTGTTCAACGCATGAATTGCTCATCCACCACATTTGGTGCAGCTTTTCTCCTTGGGGCATTTGGTGATTCAAATCTTACAGCCTAGGAGCTGAAAAGCCAAGGAGTTCAAAAGACTCTAACCACAGAAGCCAAACGGCAAGAGCTCAAGCTAAAGGCAACAACTAATGGAATGACAAGCTAAGTGTATCTTTAGTCTCACAGGGCTGCGGAAACCATTACATTTAAAGCCTAACAAATACATGGGTAGTTGGGAACAGGGAGAATCCAAACGCTTATATGGTAATCGCAAAGGGTAACACCCATAGAGGAAGGACAAGACAGAAATAGAGCAACCTTCACACAGAGTGAAAAACAGCTTTGAATGAGCTCAAACTGAGAATGGACTAAGGTTTCCAGTCCCTAGAGTAACTGTCTGCCATGGGCAAAAGGAAATCTTTTCAAGAGAACGATAACAACATCCAGAATGTGGAGGTATCTTTATAGTTTCCTAAAAGAAGTTAAGCCCAATTTTAATATAAAAAATAATTGGGCGGGGCTTCCCAGGTGGCGCAGTGGTTGAGAATCTGCCTGCTAATGCAGGGGACACGGGTTCGAGCCCTGGTCTGGGAAGATCCCACATGCCGCGGAGCAACTAGGCCCGTGAGCCACAACTACTGAGCCTGCGCGTCTGGCGCCTGTGCTCTGCAACAAGAGAGGCCACGATAGTGAGAGGCCCGCGCACCGCGATGAAGAGTGGCCCCCGCTTGTCGCAACTAGAGAAAGCCCTCACAGAAACGAAGACCCAACACAGCCAAAAATAAATAAATTAATTAATTAAATTAAAAAAAAAAACAACTTAAAAAAAAAAAAAAAGCACTAGGCTTCTACTTAAAAAAAAAAAATAATTGGACATACCAGGAAAAAGACTAAATGATCAAAAGCTCAAAAAAAAAAAAAAAAAAAAAAAAAACAAAACAAGAAAGAAAGAAAGAAGACAATATAAATAGACACAGGAGGACAAGAGTTACCAGGCGTTGGTTAAAAAATAACAAAACAACTATGATCAAACAAAGAAAATAGACACATGGCAAATAAGCGTATGAAAAGATGCTACACATTCCATGCCATCAGGGAATTTTAAATTAGAACAATAATGAGATACCACTACACACCTATTCAAATGGCTAAAATCCAAATACTGAAATACCAAAGTTGTTGGGGATGCAGAACAACTGGAATTCTCATTTGTTGCTAGCAGGATACTTGGCAGTTTCCTACAAAACTAAACATACTTTTACCATACAGTGATCTAGTAATCATGCTCTTTGGTATTTACCCATAGGAACAGAAAAGTTATGTCCACATAAAAACCTGCACATGGATGTTTATAACAGTTTCTTTCATAATTGCCAAAACTTGAAATCAACCAAGATGTTTTTCAATAGGTGAATGCATAAACAAACTATTGTATCTCCGTACAAAGGAATAGCATTCAGCAATAAAAAGAAAAGGCTATGAAGCCATGAAAAGACATGGAAGAAGCTTAAATGCATATTGCTAAGTGAAAAAAAGCCAATCTGCAAAGGCTACATGCATATTATATGATTGCAGCGATATGAAATTTAGGAAAAGGCAAAAGTGTGGAGACAATCAAAAGATCAGTGGTTGCCAGAGGTTGTGGGGAGGGAGAAAAGGATGGGTGAAGCCCCGAATTTTAAAGGCAGAGAAACTCCTGTGTATGGTTCTGTAATGGTGGATACAGGTTATTGCACATTTGTCAAAAATCATACAATGTACAAAACAAAGAGTGAAGTGTAAAGTAAAGCATGGACATTAGTTAGTAATAATGTATCAATATTGGTTCATTAACTATAACAAATATATTATGCTAATGTAAGACGTTAATAATAGGGGAAACTGGGTTGAGAGGTAAGGAAGTATGAGAACTCTGTCCTTTCTGCCTAATTTTTCTGTAAACCAGAAACAGCTCCAAAATAGTCTATTAATTTAAAAAACAAATCTAGACCTGCATACAAAACTTGCACGTAAATCCAGCCACAGCAGCATTATTCATAAGAGCCCCAAAGTGGAAATAACCCAAATGGCCATTTACTGTGAATGATCAATGAAACACAGTAATATCCACACCATGGAATATTATTCAGCCATAAAAAGAAATCAAGTACTGATACATACTACAACATAGATGAACCTTGAAAACATGCTAAGTAATTGTATGATTCCACTTGTATGCAATGTCCAGACTAGGCAAATCTGTAGAGACAAAGTATATTAGTGGCTGCCTAGGGTTTGGAGAAGTGGGGGAGTGAGTGACTTATAGTAGATTATTTTTGGGGGGGGGTGGATGAAAGTTTTACAATTGATTGTGGTGGTAGATGCATAACACATTAAATTGTACACTTTAAATAATATGGAAGTAAATTATATCTCAATGAAACTATTATTTAAAATTATGATTTTACAGAAATTCAGTCCTTAACTCTATTATCTATCTATCTATCTGTCTGTCTATCTATCTATCATCTATTTATCTATCTATCTATCTATCTATCCATCCATCTATCTATCTATCCATCTATCTGTTTATCTATCTCTCCGTCTGTCTATCTATCTATCTGTCTGTCTGTCTATCTGTATCTGTGTATCTATCTCTCTCTCTATCTCTCTGTCTATATCTATCTATCTATCTCTCTATCTCTCTCTCTCTCTTCTCTATCTATCTGCCTATCTATCTCTCTCTCTGTCTCTCTGTCTATCTCTACCTATCTATCTATCCCTCTGTTTATCTACCTCTATCTATGTATCTATCTGTCTGTCTGTCTATCTATGTATCTATCTCTATCACTCTATCTATCATCTATCTATCATCTCTCTATCTATGTATCTATCTATCTGTGTATCTATCTATATCTACCTGTCTACCCATCTATCCTTATGTATAGAACAGTAACAATGGCTTATAAGTCACTTCCCTACATTATTTTATCCTTCCAAAACTCTTGAGAGGTCAATAGGCCATAGGAAAAGCACTGAGTTCACTGAAACACTTGAAGGTTGAATTAACTGTTTGTGATCACTCAATCAGTAAATGGTGATGCAGGGAATTCCACACACATCTTCTCTGTCCTCCCTTCCTCCTTCCCTCCCTCCTACTTGCTGACTCTATTCCAGCCACATTATTTACTAATTCTTCCCTGAGGACACTGGCCTCCTTCCTCTGGGCCTTGCAGAGGTTATTCCCATGATCTGGAATGCTTTTCCCTCAGATGTCTGACTCATCTGCCTCCCTCTAGACTGTTCAAATTCCACCTTCCCAGTAAGACTTATCCTGTCTACCGTTTAAGTTGAAAGCCTTGCTCCTCTCTGCCCACAATCTCACCTCACCATATACTGCTTAATCTCCATAACATTTATTCCTGGCGAACCTACCAGATAATGTACATGGGTTTCTGTTCTCCCCTGCAACTGGAAGATAGGCTGCACAGACTCAGGAATCTTGCCATTATTAAACCTAGTGGAGGCCCAGCAGAGCTCTAGGGTCAGCCAGAACTGGGCACAATTATAACTCTCGTGATTTGATATTTTAGTGGGTTAGCTCAGAGCCAAGCCAGTTATTAAAGAGGATCTTTTCTGCTATTTTAAGCAGCATGGTACGTTTGAGGTCAACTTACATTTTCAATAATTGCAGAGCAGGTATGAACTCTTCCTTTGTTTCTCCAGACACATGAACCTGGATGCCAAATCCATCCTCTCTGGGTGTAGTGGGAATGTATGAAGATGACTGGCCTAAGTCTCAATTGAATAAAAAGATGCCCCAAAAGACATTTCAACATTTTCGAAAAGTTCAATCATAAAGTGTGGTTCCTTATCACACATCAGGGATTATCTAGCCTCCAGTGTGGTTTTTGTTTTTTGCAGTAAAAATGTGTCATTTTATATTTTACATTTGCATTATGAAAATAGGTCTGTACACGAAGTAATACATATTTAATGAATATGAATCATGTAAATTTGGTCATGGTATTTAAAGTTGGCTTTGGCTTTGAAGTATTTTTAAATTCATAGAAAATATTGAACTTCTAATAAAATAAATAAAACATTTTAATAATTGATATTAATAATCAACTTCAAAATGTCTTTGTCTGCATTTTCTGTTCAATTGTAAAAGAGAAGTCACTTTCAGTAGTGTTCCAAAGTGAGTGATTGCAGCTTCTATGATGTGAAAAAAGATCCGATTGCCATTAGCTGTTCTTAAGTGCTGAACATAGCTGAGAGAATTGTAAGAAGACACTCTCTGTCACTGGCAGGAAATCCATCTCCGTCCTTTGCGGGGGCAGTCCCGAGCTCATGTTTTAACGGACGCGAATGCAAACCGTGGTTCTCACGTGACTTTCTGAAGAGCCCCCGCAGCAGGCCCAGGTACCTTGAGTGGACTAAGTCTCACTTTATGGCAATGGCATCAGATGGTGGCTACAGAAGGTTGCCGACGTCCCTGTGTGCTCTGACAGGCTCTGCAGACCGGGGGACGAAAGGACCAAGGAACTCTGACCGCCCTCGGGAATCCCAAGTGACTGGAGGGACACCGCGTCAGGGCCCCAGGCAGTGTCGCCCACTGTTCCGGAGGCGGGCGGAGGCTCCGCAGCCTCATTTCGTCCCGTCCCTTCCAGTATCTAAAATTGTTGTCAAGATGCTGGGTTAACTCAGGCAGGTCTACAAAGGCGTCCCAAGCAGCAAACATGTCTGTGATGAAATAGCCAATGAAAGAGATTTGGGATTTGGGGATGCTGCAGGTATTTCTGTCAAAAACTGCCATCACCACAGGCAAGTCCTGTCGCTTCTCTTCATCAGTCTGAGAAAAACATTCGTCTGAGATACGTGCGGCCCACTCAATGCACTGCTCCAGGGGTCGGCAGGGATTGGACACATCAGCACACTTAATGAGTCAGGGTGAGTCACCCCAAGTCTCCCTCCTCTGGACCTTAGTTCCTCCTGATTGTCACTCGTTACACTGAAAACAGATTTCAGGAGTCAGCACGTGCAGCCATCATAATGTGTGCCTAATTCCACATCCCAGTCACTGGGACACAAAATTTTGGTGTCTTAAGTCTGGCTCCCACATCACCACTCACATATGTCAGTTCTTCCTCTACAGCTGAGTCAGTGAGTAAAGACACACAAACAGAAGTAGATTAATACGAACAAGGTTTTATTGACATATACATATGTACATAAAGCTGGGAAAGAGAAAGGCCCATTGAGGCAAATGCATAGGGGGAGAGGAAGCATCTGAAAACAGCAGTGGGCATCCTGCCAGTTCCAAGTCTAGGGAAAACTTGGGTCCGCCAAGTTAACAGTCAAGCCAGGGATGGCACAGTGGATGATACAGCCAGCTCTCTTCCATTCTCCTAACTGGAGCTTCTCAAGTCTGGTGTAGTTCTGAAGTGGGCTCATATGCTCCTCACCCTCCAGCACACACACAGACACACACAGACACACACACAGACACACACACACACACATTTGCACACCCCTGAGGTGTGGTCCTCCGGCTTGCTGTAAGAAGAGAGGAGGTTAAGTTTCACTTCAAGGGGCTGAGCCACTTTCCAGTGAGGCAAGGTCCATTCATGGTGACACACAGTTTGCAGAATAAGATCTGCTCTTCATTTGTTGAGTTTCTTCATAGAAGAAAGGAATTCGCTGGTGGCTCCTATGAAGCCCTGGGCAGGTTATGCGGCTGCCAGACTCCTGTGAGCACAGGCACAGCTGCCCTGACCAGGGGCCTGCAAACACAATGCTGGCTCGTCTAAGTCAGAGGGGTGTCCTGACTCGGGGACCCCAGTGTTCTTCCTGAGAGTGGAGGTTCCTCTCTAAATACGGATGCTGCTATCCCCCATGGCACCACCTGGGTTTTGACCAGGGGGGGCCTCAGGTGCTTTGTATGAATGTGGCACCAGAAGTGTATCCAGTCACAACAGGTGTGGTGCTGTCCCCCATGCCCCCCCCTCCCCGTTCTCTGCACAGATGGGTTCCAAGTCTGATGGCAGTTATTGACACAGGGCCTCCCAGCACCGGTGAGATGTTGTGCCCTCCGTCCGCACCACCTGTGTGTTGGCCAGGTGGGTCCCAGTTGTAAGCGGGAATAGCAGGTCCTCCAATCATGGGCATGATGTTGTTCCCTCCCAGACGACCACCACCTAGATTGTGGGCAGGTGGGCCCCTTGTGCTTGGAAATAAGGTAGAACTAGAAGTGTGTTGAAACCCACGGGTGATAACCACACTTGCAACTGCAACAGATGTGGTGTGCTCTGTTAGAAGGTGGAAACTGACATGTCCCTTGACACAGATTTCTTCTCCTTGGTGATGGAACTTTTAAATGTAGATTTTCTACGTCCAGATGGGCCCTGTGTGCAGTGACGGAAAGTGGAAACTCTAGGGCCTCCCATCGTGGGGATGGTGTTGTCCCCTGCCATCAGCGTACCACCTGTATTCAGCCCAGGTGGGCCCCAGGTATTTGGATTTAAGGTGGAATCAGGTATGTTCCCAAATGCTGGGATGGTGCCTGCCCCTCCTACTGCAGCAGCCTTGCCGTGGTCAGGTAGATGGCAGGTTGTCTGGCCCGAAGTAGGAACAGAAGCGGTGCTGGGTGCCCCACTTAGTCCTGCCCCGAAGTTAAGTGGTCTGGATGCCTGTGAGTGAGTGAGGCCTGGGGCTGACGCGCCGACCCCAAGGCTCCCACCGGCCGTAGGGGCTGCAGGTCCCATGAACAGTGGGCCCGGTGTGGTGTCGGCAAAGAGCGAGCCACTGTCCCCAGTACTGGGCATCCTGGTGGCAAGTCCAAAGCCAGTAGCAATGGACACAGCCCTGGGGAGAATGCCTGGGTTGTCGCCAAAGGCCGGCTGCGTGTTGCTGGTGGTGGCGAATAGGGAAGCCGGCGAAGCTGCCGGCATGATGCTGACTCGCGGTGGCTAGGCTGCAGGGGCGACTAGGACTTTATCTTGTGCTGAGGCTGCTGGGTTTCCCAATAGAAAATTATCGTTAGGCCTCTGCCCATCGTTGGCCCCCAATGTGGCCTGAGACGGGAGACCTGGGTCCAAGGAAGCTTGAAGTGTTGGTCTATCTGTTGGCCGGCGTTGCAGGTAAATGAGTCGAGTCATGGGCTGAGGCATTGCTACCACTGGGTGGTGTGTTCCCAGAGCTAGGAACAGCCCTGTGAAATGTCTATTGGTTCGGCCTGGAGACAGGGGCAGACTGGAAAATGACAGCCTGGGAAGGAGGTGTGGTGTCCATAGGTACAGTGTCAGAGCTGCTGCCTGCTGAAGCATTGGTGACGGCCGAAGCCGTAACTGGGGGGCTGGGGAAAACAGGAGCCGAATGGAAAATGACCGCCTGGGAAGGAGGTGTGGTGTCCATAGGTACAGTGTCAGAGTTGCTGCCTGCTGAAGCATTGGTGACGGCCGAAGCCGTAACTGGGGGGCTGGGGAAAACAGGAGCCGAATGGAAAATGACAGCCTGGGAAGGAGGTGTGGTGTCCATAGGTACAGTGTCAGAGATGCTGCCTGCTGAAGCATTGGTGACGGCCAAAGCCGTAACTGGGGGGCTGGGGAAAACAGGAGCCGAATGGAAAATGACCGCCTGGGAAGGATGTGTGGTGTCCAAAGGTACAGTGTCAGAGCTGCTGCCTGCTGAAGCATTGGTGACGGCCGAAGCCGTAACTGGGGGGCTGGGGAAAACAGGAGCCGAATGGAAAATGACAGCCTGGGAAGGAGGTGTGGTGTCCATAGGTACAGTGTCAGAGATGCTGCCTGCTGAAGCATTGGTGACGGCCGAAGCCGTAACTGGGGGGCTGGGGAAAACAGGAGCCGAATGGAAAATGACCGCCTGGGAAGGATGTGTGGTGTCCATAGGTACAGTGTCAGAGCTGCTGCCTGCTGAAGCATTGGTGACGGCCGAAGCCGTAACTGGGGGGCTGGGGAAAACAGGAGCCGAATGGAAAATGACCGCCTGGGAAGGAGGTGTGGTGTCCATAGGTACAGTGTCAGAGCTGCTGCCTGCTGAAGCATTGGTGTCGTCCGAAGCCGTAACTGGGGGGCTGGGGAAAACAGGAGCCGAATGGAAAATGACAGCCTGGGAAGGAGGTGTGGTGTCCATAGGTACAGTGTCAGAGCTGCTGCCTGCTGAAGCATTGGTGACGGCCGAAGCCGTAACTGGGGGGCTGGGGAAAACAGGAGCCGAATGGAAAATGACAGCCTGGGAAGGAGGTGTGGTGTCCATAGGTACAGTGTCAGAGCTGCTGCCTGCTGAAGCACCGGTGACGGCCGAAGCCGTAACTGGGGGGCTGGGGAAAACAGGAGCCGAATGGAAAATGACAGCCTGGGAAGGAGGTGTGGTGTCCATAGGTACAGTGTCAGAGCTGCTGCCTGCTGAAGCATTGGTGACGGCCGAAGCCGTTACTGGGGGGCTGGGGAAAACAGGAGCCGAATGGAAAATGACCGCCTGGGAAGGAGGTGTGGTGTCCATAGGTACAGTGTCAGAGCTACTGCCTGCTGAAGCATTGGTGACGGCCGAAGCTGTAAATGGGGGGCTGGGGAAAGCAGGAGCCAAATGGAAAATGACAGCCTGGGAAGGAGGTGTGGTGTCCATAGGTACAGTGTCAGAGGTGCTGCTTGCTGAAGCACCGATGCCGGCCGAAGTCGTAAATGGGGGGCTGGGGAAAACTGGACCTGAAGCCATAAATGGGGTTCTGGGGAAAACAGGAGCTGAAGCCGTACATGGGGGTCTGGGGAAAACAGGAGCTGAAGCCCTAAATGGGTGGCTGGAGAAAACAGGGGCACCGGGGAGAGAGGCCCTCTGCTGCCCATCAGAGGTCCGAAATATGGGCTGAGGTTTGGTTTGGGGGCCAAAGGGATGGTTAACAATTGGGGTGGCGCAGGGGACCATCGGCACAGGTTGGGTGATGGACACTGGTACCCCTGTAAGGTGCCTCTGCTCCACCCTGAAACCTGGGGGAGACCTAAAAATGACAGCTTGGGAAGGGGCAGCAGTGTCCATGTAGACACTAGGCTGCAAGGTCCCACTTCCAGATGCCGTGACCATGCTGGTGGAAGGGATTGCCACAGAAGTCCTGGGCTGCCCAGTTACAATAGGGGGATCGATGGTAGGGGCTGGAAGAGGGGTAGGTGAGTATAAAGGAGGGGTAGGATCTACACAGATGGGTGTTGGGGGTTCTTTTTCATGGGTCGGTGTCTGGACCTTCCTTACATTCTTGGGGATCTTTTTCCAGCGACACTGAATGTTCTTCTCCAAGGTGCCTGGGTGTTTGGCAGCAGCTAAGCACGGAAGCTTAGGAGGAGGGGGCAGCTCACCTCGATCCCACGTCAGTGCCTCGTTCCCCGACGGGGGCGACCTCAGCCCTGGCAGTGGCAGAAAAAGCGGCAGGGGAATCTTCCGCTTCCAGGGCCTACTGCTGGTAGATAGCAGGGAAGAGGAGCTTCTTGTTGGGATGCGTGAAGACTCTTCACGCTGCAGCTCCTTCCCAGACGTGAGTGAGCCTGGTGATTTGGGCCGGTGGTCTTCCCCCAGCACTTTTTTTGTTGGCCTCTGCAGCAGCAGGGAGCAGCATGCGGTTGGGGCAGAGGACAGCACGGCATGGGATGGGGCCTTCACCTCCCTTTTCTCACCTCCTTCCGGGGCTGTCATTTTCCATTCTGCCCCTGTTTTCCCCAGCCCCCGTCTCCTCAGTGGGAGGTGACTGGATGGTACCGGCTTCCTGACGTTGACTCCCTGCTCAGGGCAGAAGGCAGGCGCTGGAGCAGCAGGGTGGTCCCGGTCAGATGTGGCAACCTCCCAGGAGGGCAAAAGCAGCGGGTGACAGCCCACCGGGGCCCCACGGCGGGGCGGGCGGCGGGGCCGGTGGGGCCGGCGGCGGTGGCGGAGCCAGGTACGAAATTTACACAGTAAATTGCCCATGTAGGACCGGTTGTGCGCCAAGCGATCCGAGAACAGAGTGTGAAACTGGGAGAGCTTCTCCTTCGCTTCACCTCCTCTCAAGGTCTAGCACGCACTGGACACTGGATGGCTCAGCCTGGCGCTTGTGACATGTCCATTGTACTCGTCACAGAGAAAGGGTGGGCGGGGCAGGGTGTGGGGCGGGGGTCGCATGCAAGCCCAGCCCGTGGAGAAACCCCCGCCCAAGGGCAAAGGGCGGGGCCCCAGAGCCCGACCCCTTCTGGGCTTTCTAGTGGCTGGGACTTCTCGCTGTGGGTGGCAGGTGTTTGGCACCGGATGGGCCACCATGCGGAGACTGTTGGGGACTCTGGAAGCCTTCTCCTGCAGAGCTCACCCTGCCTGGGCACCGGCTCTGCAGGCCCCTCAGCCCTGCGTATGTATCGGCCAGCCCTTCCCCCCCAAGGGGCCCAGGGGCCAGAGCCTGTTCAGAGCTGAGTGCAGGAGGCACCCAGAGCTTGCCAGGCTGTGGCCCGCCTCCCCCAGGGACCTCCCCAGCTTCTCTGCGAGGCCTGATGACGGGAGCACCTTCTCCAGGGCTGCTCAGCTGCCAGCATCACCATGAGCCAGGTGGCGAAGATTTCTGAGCAGGGGATGCAGAGCCCTGACCCGACTGGGTGCTGCACCCCACGATGTCCCTTCCTGGCAGATAGGTTCTTTCTTCACTTCTTTTTCGAAACTTGGTAAAACAACATTTAAGCCTTCGACTGTTCTTCAGGGTATACAGATGGTAGTGGCTTAGCCGGGATTCGAAGCAAGCCTGTGTGATTCCAGAGCTCGTGCTCTGGACTGTGGCGCCTCCTTATCATATATGCTTCATGTGTTACTTTTTTTTTGTGTGGCCCTTATGGTACTTAGCCCTAAGTGCCATACGTGTGAGGAACACATACACTGCCCTGTAGGAGGTCTTCTTTTGTTCAACGCATGAATTGCTCATCCACCACATTTGGTGCAGCTTTTCTCCTTGGGGCATTTGCTGATTCAAATCTTACAGCCTAGGAGCTGAAAAGCCAAGGAGTTCAAAAGACTCTAACCACAGAAGCCAAACGGCAAGAGCTCAAGCTAAAGGCAACAACTAATGGAATGACAAGCTAAGTGTATCTTTAGTCTCACAGGGCTGCGGAAACCATTACATTTAAAGCCTAACAAATACATGGGTAGTTGGGAACAGGGAGAATCCAAACGCTTATATGGTAATCGCAAAGGGTAACACCCATAGAGGAAGGACAAGACAGAAATAGAGCAACCTTCACACAGAGTGAAAAACAGCTTTGAATGAGCTCAAACTGAGAATGGACTAAGGTTTCCAGTCCCTAGAGTAACTGTCTGCCATGGGCAAAAGGAAATCTTTTCAAGAGAACGATAACAACATCCAGAATGTGGAGGTATCTTTATAGTTTCCTAAAAGAAGTTAAGCCCAATTTTAATATAAAAAATAATTGGGCGGGGCTTCCCAGGTGGCGCAGTGGTTGAGAATCTGCCTGCTAATGCAGGGGACACGGGTTCGAGCCCTGGTCTGGGAAGATCCCACATGCCGCGGAGCAACTAGGCCCGTGAGCCACAACTACTGAGCCTGCGCGTCTGGCGCCTGTGCTCTGCAACAAGAGAGGCCACGATAGTGAGAGGCCCGCGCACCGCGATGAAGAGTGGCCCCCGCTTGTCGCAACTAGAGAAAGCCCTCACAGAAACGAAGACCCAACACAGCCAAAAATAAATAAATTAATTAATTAAATTAAAAAAAAAAACAACTTAAAAAAAAAAAAAAGCACTAGGCTTCTACTTAAAAAAAAAAAATAATTGGACATACCAGGAAAAAGACTAAATGATCAAAAGCTCAAAAAAAAAAAAAAAAAAAAAAAAAAAAAAACAAAACAAGAAAGAAAGAAAGAAGACAATATAAATAGACACAGGAGGACAAGAGTTACCAGGCGTTGGTTAAAAAATAACAAAACAACTATGATCAAACAAAGAAAATAGACACATGGCAAATAAGCGTATGAAAAGATGCTACACATTCCATGCCATCAGGGAATTTTAAATTAGAACAATAATGAGATACCACTACACACCTATTCAAATGGCTAAAATCCAAATACTGAAATACCAAAGTTGTTGGGGATGCAGAACAACTGGAATTCTCATTTGTTGCTAGCAGGATACTTGGCAGTTTCCTACAAAACTAAACATACTTTTACCATACAGTGATCTAGTAATCATGCTCTTTGGTATTTACCCATAGGAACAGAAAAGTTATGTCCACATAAAAACCTGCACATGGATGTTTATAACAGTTTCTTTCATAATTGCCAAAACTTGAAATCAACCAAGATGTTTTTCAATAGGTGAATGCATAAACAAACTATTGTATCTCCGTACAAAGGAATAGCATTCAGCAATAAAAAGAAAAGGCTATGAAGCCATGAAAAGACATGGAAGAAGCTTAAATGCATATTGCTAAGTGAAAAAAAGCCAATCTGCAAAGGCTACATGCATATTATATGATTGCAGCGATATGAAATTTAGGAAAAGGCAAAAGTGTGGAGACAATCAAAAGATCAGTGGTTGCCAGAGGTTGTGGGGAGGGAGAAAAGGATGGGTGAAGCCCCGAATTTTAAAGGCAGAGAAACTCCTGTGTATGGTTCTGTAATGGTGGATACAGGTTATTGCACATTTGTCAAAAATCATACAATGTACAAAACAAAGAGTGAAGTGTAAAGTAAAGCATGGACATTAGTTAGTAATAATGTATCAATATTGGTTCATTAACTATAACAAATATATTATGCTAATGTAAGACGTTAATAATAGGGGAAACTGGGTTGAGAGGTAAGGAAGTATGAGAACTCTGTCCTTTCTGCCTAATTTTTCTGTAAACCAGAAACAGCTCCAAAATAGTCTATTAATTTAAAAAACAAATCTAGACCTGCATACAAAACTTGCACGTAAATCCAGCCACAGCAGCATTATTCATAAGAGCCCCAAAGTGGAAATAACCCAAATGGCCATTTACTGTGAATGATCAATGAAACACAGTAATATCCACACCATGGAATATTATTCAGCCATAAAAAGAAATCAAGTACTGATACATACTACAACATAGATGAACCTTGAAAACATGCTAAGTAATTGTATGATTCCACTTGTATGCAATGTCCAGACTAGGCAAATCTGTAGAGACAAAGTATATTAGTGGCTGCCTAGGGTTTGGAGAAGTGGGGGAGTGAGTGACTTATAGTAGATTATTTTTGGGGGGGGGTGGATGAAAGTTTTACAATTGATTGTGGTGGTAGATGCATAACACATTAAATTGTACACTTTAAATAATATGGAAGTAAATTATATCTCAATGAAACTATTATTTAAAATTATGATTTTACAGAAATTCAGTCCTTAACTCTATTATCTATCTATCTGTCTATCTATCTATCATCTGTTTATCTATCTATCTATCTATCTATCTATCTATCTATCCATCTATCTATCTATCTATCCATCTATCTATCTGTTTATCTATCTCTCCGTCTGTCTATCTATCTATCTGTCTGTCTGTCTATCTGTATCTGTGTATCTATCTCTCTCTCTATCTATCTCTCTGTCTATATCTATCTCTCTATCTCTCTCTCTCTCTTCTCTATCTATCTGCCTATCTATCTCTCTCTCTCTGTCTCTCTGTCTATCTCCCTATCTGTCTATCTCTACCTATCTATCTATCCCTCTGTTTATCTACCTCTATCTATGTATCTATCTGTCTGTCTGTCTATCTATGTATCTATCTCTATCACTCTATCATCTATCTATCTATCATCTCTCTATCTATGTATCTATCTATCTGTGTATCTATCTATATCTACCTGTCTACCCATCTATCCTTATGTATAGAACAGTAACAATGTGCTTATAAGTCACTTCCCTACATTATTTTATCCTTCCAAAACTCTTGAGAGGTCAATAGGCCATAGGAAAAGCACTGAGTTCACTGAAACACTTGAAGGTTGAATTAACTGTTTGTGATCACTCAATCAGTAAATGGTGATGCAGGGAATTCCACACACATCTTCTCTGTCCTCCCTTCCTCCTCCCTCCCTCCTACTTGCTGACTCTATTCCAGCCACATTATTTACTAATTCTTCCCTGAGGACACTGGCCTCCTTCCTCTGGGCCTTGCAGAGGTTATTCCCATGATCTGGAATGCTTTTCCCTCAGATGTCTGACTCATCTGCCTCCCTCTAGACTGTTCAAATTCCACCTTCCCAGTAAGACTTATCCTGTCTACCGTTTAAGTTGAAAGCCTTGCTCCTCTCTGCCCACAATCTCACCTCACCATATACTGCTTAATCTCCATAACATTTATTCCTGGCGAACCTAACAGATAATGTACATGGGTTTCTGTTCTCCCCTCCAACTGGAAGATAGGCTGCACAGACTCAGGAATCTTGCCATTATTAAACCTAGTGGAGGCCCAGCAGAGCTCTAGGGTCAGCCAGAACTGGGCACAATTATAACTCTCGTGATTTGATATTTTAGTGGGTTAGCTCAGAGCCAAGCCAGTTATTAAAGAGGATCTTTTCTGCTATTTTAAGCAGCATGGTACGTTTGAGGTCAACTTACATTTTCAATAATTGCAGAGCAGGTATGAACTCTTCCTTTGTTTCTCCAGACACATGAACCTGGATGCCAAATCCATCCTCTCTGGGTGTAGTGGGAATGTATGAAGATGACTGGCCTAAGTCTCAATTGAATAAAAAGATGCCCCAAAAGACATTTCAACATTTTCGAAAAGTTCAATCATAAAGTGTGGTTCCTTATCACACATCAGGGATTATCTAGCCTCCAGTGTGGTTTTTGTTTTTTGCAGTAAAAATGTGTCATTTTATATTTTACATTTGCATTATGAAAATAGGTCTGTACACGAAGTAATACATATTTAATGAATATGAATCATGTAAATTTGGTCATGGTATTTAAAGTTGGCTTTGGCTTTGAAGTATTTTTAAATTCATAGAAAATATTGAACTTCTAATAAAATAAATAAAACATTTTAATAATTGATATTAATAATCAACTTCAAAATGTCTTTGTCTGCATTTTCTGTTCAATTGTAAAAGAGAAGTCACTTTCAGTAGTGTTCCAAAGTGAGTGATTGCAGCTTCTATGATGTGAAAAAAGATCCGATTGCCATTAGCTGTTCTTAAGTGCTGAACATAGCTGAGAGAAATTGTAAGAAGACACTCTCTGTCACTGGCAGGAAATCCATCTCCGTCCTTTGCGGGGGCAGTCCCGAGCTCATGTTTTAACGGACGCGAATGCAAACCGTGGTTCTCACGTGACTTTCTGAAGAGCCCCCGCAGCAGGCCCAGGTACCTTGAGTGGACTAAGTCTCACTTTATGGCAATGGCATCAGATGGTGGCTACAGAAGGTTGCCGACGTCCCTGTGTGCTCTGACAGGCTCTGCAGACCGGGGGACGAAAGGACCAAGGAACTCTGACCGCCCTCGGGAATCCCAAGTGACTGGAGGGACACCGCGTCAGGGCCCCAGGCAGTGTCGCCCACTGTTCCGGAGGCGGGCGGAGGCTCCGCAGCCTCATTTCGTCCCGTCCCTTCCAGTATCTAAAATTGTTGTCAAGATGCTGGGTTAACTCAGGCAGGTCTACAAAGGCGTCCCAAGCAGCAAACGTGTCTGTGATGAAATAGCCAATGAAAGAGATTTGGGATTTGGGGATGCTGCAGGTATTTCTCTCAAAAACTGCCATCACCACAGGCAAGTCCTGTCGCTTCTCTTCATCAGTCTGAGAAAAACATTCGTCTGAGATACGTGCGGCCCACTCAATGCACTGCTCCAGGGGTCGGCAGGGATTGGACACATCAGCACACTTAATGAGTCAGGGTGAGTCACCCCAAGTCTCCCTCCTCTGGACCTTAGTTCCTCCTGATTGTCACTCGTTACACTGAAAACAGATTTCAGGAGTCAGCACGTGCAGCCATCATAATGTGTGCCTAATTCCACATCCCAGTCACTGGGACACAAAATTTTGGTGTCTTAAGTCTGGCTCCCACATCACCACTCACATATGTCAGTTCTTCCTCTACAGCTGAGTCAGTGAGTAAAGACACACAAACAGAAGTAGATTAATACGAACAAGGTTTTATTGACATATACATATGTACATAAAGCTGGGAAAGAGAAAGGCCCATTGAGGCAAATGCATAGGGGGAGAGGAAGCATCTGAAAACAGCAGTGGGCATCCTGCCAGTTCCAAGTCTAGGGAAAACTTGGGTCCGCCAAGTTAACAGTCAAGCCAGGGATGGCACAGTGGATGATACAGCCAGCTCTCTTCCATTCTCCTAACTGGAGCTTCTCAAGTCTGGTGTAGTTCTGAAGTGGGCTCATATGCTCCTCACCCTCCAGCACACACACAGACACACACAGACACACACACAGACACACACACACACACATTTGCACACCCCTGAGGTGTGGTCCTCCGGCTTGCTGTAAGAAGAGAGGAGGTTAAGTTTCACTTCAAGGGGCTGAGCCACTTTCCAGTGAGGCAAGGTCCATTCATGGTGACACACAGTTTGCAGAATAAGATCTGCTCTTCATTTGTTGAGTTTCTTCATAGAAGAAAGGAATTCGCTGGTGGCTCCTATGAAGCCCTGGGCAGGTTATGCGGCTGCCAGACTCCTGTGAGCACAGGCACAGCTGCCCTGACCAGGGGCCTGCAAACACAATGCTGGCTCGTCTAAGTCAGAGGGGTGTCCTGACTCGGGGACCCCAGTGTTCTTCCTGAGAGTGGAGGTTCCTCTCTAAATACGGATGCTGCTATCCCCCATGGCACCACCTGGGTTTTGACCAGGGGGGGCCTCAGGTGCTTTGTATGAATGTGGCACCAGAAGTGTATCCAGTCACAACAGGTGTGGTGCTGTCCCCCATGCCCCCCCCTCCCCGTTCTCTGCACAGATGGGTTCCAAGTCTGATGGCAGTTATTGACACAGGGCCTCCCAGCACCGGTGAGATGTTGTGCCCTCCGTCCGCACCACCTGTGTGTTGGCCAGGTGGGTCCCAGTTGTAAGCGGGAATAGCAGGTCCTCCAATCATGGGCATGATGTTGTTCCCTCCCAGACGACCACCACCTAGATTGTGGGCAGGTGGGCCCCTTGTGCTTGGAAATAAGGTAGAACTAGAAGTGTGTTGAAACCCACGGGTGATAACCACACTTGCAACTGCAACAGATGTGGTGTGCTCTGTTAGAAGGTGGAAACTGACATGTCCCTTGACACAGATTTCTTCTCCTTGGTGATGGAACTTTTAAATGTAGATTTTCTACGTCCAGATGGGCCCTGTGTGCAGTGACGGAAAGTGGAAACTCTAGGGCCTCCCATCGTGGGGATGGTGTTGTCCCCTGCCATCAGCGTACCACCTGTATTCAGCCCAGGTGGGCCCCAGGTATTTGGATTTAAGGTGGAATCAGGTATGTTCCCAAATGCTGGGATGGTGCCTGCCCCTCCTACTGCAGCAGCCTTGCCGTGGTCAGGTAGATGGCAGGTTGTCTGGCCCGAAGTAGGAACAGAAGCGGTGCTGGGTGCCCCACTTAGTCCTGCCCCGAAGTTAAGTGGTCTGGATGCCTGTGAGTGAGTGAGGCCTGGGGCTGACACGCCGACCCCAAGGCTCCCACCGGCCGTAGGGGCTGCAGGTCCCATGAACAGTGGGCCCGGTGTGGTGTCGGCAAAGAGCGAGCCACTGTCCCCAGTACTGGGCATCCTGGTGGCAAGTCCAAAGCCAGTAGCAATGGACACAGCCCTGGGGAGAATGCCTGGGTTGTCGCCAAAGGCCGGCTGCGTGTTGCTGGTGGTGGCGAATAGGGAAGCCGGCGAAGCTGCCGGCATGATGCTGACTCGCGGTGGCTAGGCTGCAGGGGCGACTAGGACTTTATCTTGTGCTGAGGCTGCTGGGTTTCCCAATAGAAAATTATCGTTAGGCCTCTGCCCATCGTTGGCCCCCAATGTGGCCTGAGACGGGAGACCTGGGTCCAAGGAAGCTTGAAGTGTTGGTCTATCTGTTGGCCGGCGTTGCAGGTAAATGAGTCGAGTCATGGGCTGAGGCATTGCTACCACTGGGTGGTGTGTTCCCAGAGCTAGGAACAGCCCTGTGAAATGTCTATTGGTTCGGCCTGGACACAGGGGCGGACTGGAAAATGACAGCCTGGGAAGGAGGTGTGGTGTCCATAGGTACAGTGTCAGAGCTGCTGCCTGCTGAAGCATTGGTGACGGCCGAAGCCGTAACTGGGGGGCTGGGGAAAACAGGAGCCGAATGGAAAATGACAGCCTGGGAAGGAGGTGTGGTGTCCATAGGTACAGTGTCAGAGATGCTGCCTGCTGAAGCATTGGTGACGGCCGAAGCCGTAACTGGGGGGCTGGGGAAAACAGGAGCCGAATGGAAAATGACCGCCTGGGAAGGATGTGTGGTGTCCATAGGTACAGTGTCAGAGCTGCTGCCTGCTGAAGCATTGGTGACGGCCGAAGCCGTAACTGGGGGGCTGGGGAAAACAGGAGCCGAATGGAAAATGACCGCCTGGGAAGGAGGTGTGGTGTCCATAGGTACAGTGTCAGAGCTGCTGCCTGCTGAAGCATTGGTGTCGTCCGAAGCCGTAACTGGGGGGCTGGGGAAAACAGGAGCCGAATGGAAAATGACAGCCTGGGAAGGAGGTGTGGTGTCCATAGGTACAGTGTCAGAGCTGCTGCCTGCTGAAGCATTGGTGACGGCCGAAGCCGTAACTGGGGGGCTGGGGAAAACAGGAGCCGAATGGAAAATGACAGCCTGGGAAGGAGGTGTGGTGTCCATAGGTACAGTGTCAGAGCTGCTGCCTGCTGAAGCACCGGTGACGGCCGAAGCCGTAACTGGGGGGCTGGGGAAAACAGGAGCCGAATGGAAAATGACAGCCTGGGAAGGAGGTGTGGTGTCCATAGGTACAGTGTCAGAGCTGCTGCCTGCTGAAGCATTGGTGACGGCCGAAGCCGTAACTGGGGGGCTGGGGAAAACAGGAGCCGAATGGAAAATGACCGCCTGGGAAGGAGGTGTGGTGTCCATAGGTACAGTGTCAGAGCTACTGCCTGCTGAAGCATTGGTGACGGCCGAAGCTGTAAATGGGGGGCTGGGGAAAGCAGGAGCCAAATGGAAAATGACAGCCTGGGAAGGAGGTGTGGTGTCCATAGGTACAGTGTCAGAGGTGCTGCTTGCTGAAGCACCGATGCCGGCCGAAGTCGTAAATGGGGGGCTGGGGAAAACTGGACCTGAAGCCATAAATGGGGTTCTGGGGAAAACAGGAGCTGAAGCCGTACATGGGGGTCTGGGGAAAACAGGAGCTGAAGCCCTAAATGGGTGGCTGGAGAAAACAGGGGCACCGGGGAGAGAGGCCCTCTGCTGCCCATCAGAGGTCCGAAATATGGGCTGAGGTTTGGTTTGGGGGCCAAAGGGATGGTTAACAATTGGGGTGGCGCAGGGGACCATCGGCACAGGTTGGGTGATGGACACTGGTACCCCTGTAAGGTGCCTCTGCTCCACCCTGAAACCTGGGGGAGACCTAAAAATGACAGCTTGGGAAGGGGCAGCAGTGTCCATGTAGACACTAGGCTGCAAGGTCCCACTTCCAGATGCCGTGACCATGCTGGTGGAAGGGATTGCCACAGAAGTCCTGGGCTGCCCAGTTACAATAGGGGGATCGATGGTAGGGGCTGGAAGAGGGGTAGGTGAGTATAAAGGAGGGGTAGGATCTACACAGATGGGTGTTGGGGGTTCTTTTTCATGGGTCGGTGTCTGGACCTTCCTTACATTCTTGGGGATCTTTTTCCAGCGACACTGAATGTTCTTCTCCAAGGTGCCTGGGTGTTTGGCAGCAGCTAAGCACGGAAGCTTAGGAGGAGGGGGCAGCTCACCTCGATCCCACGTCAGTGCCTCGTTCCCCGACGGGGGCGACCTCAGCCCTGGCAGTGGCAGAAAAAGCGGCAGGGGAATCTTCCGCTTCCAGGGCCTACTGCTGGTAGATAGCAGGGAAGAGGAGCTTCTTGTTGGGATGCGTGAAGACTCTTCACGCTGCAGCTCCTTCCCAGACGTGAGTGAGCCTGGTGATTTGGGCCGGTGGTCTTCCCCCAGCACTTTTTTTGTTGGCCTCTGCAGCAGCAGGGAGCAGCATGCGGTTGGGGCAGAGGACAGCACGGCATGGGATGGGGCCTTCACCTCCCTTTTCTCACCTCCTTCCGGGGCTGTCATTTTCCATTCTGCCCCTGTTTTCCCCAGCCCCCGTCTCCTCAGTGGGAGGTGACTGGATGGTACCGGCTTCCTGACGTTGACTCCCTGCTCAGGGCAGAAGGCAGGCGCTGGAGCAGCAGGGTGGTCCCGGTCAGATGTGGCAACCTCCCAGGAGGGCAAAAGCAGCGGGTGACAGCCCACCGGGGCCCCACGGCGGGGCGGGCGGCGGGGCCGGTGGGGCCGGCGGCGGTGGCGGAGCCAGGTACGAAATTTACACAGTAAATTGCCCATGTAGGACCGGTTGTGCGCCAAGCGATCCGAGAACAGAGTGTGAAACTGGGAGAGCTTCTCCTTCGCTTCACCTCCTCTCAAGGTCTAGCACGCACTGGACACTGGATGGCTCAGCCTGGCGCTTGTGACATGTCCATTGTACTCGTCACAGAGAAAGGGTGGGCGGGGCAGGGTGTGGGGCGGGGGTCGCATGCAAGCCCAGCCCGTGGAGAAACCCCCGCCCAAGGGCAAAGGGCGGGGCCCCAGAGCCCGACCCCTTCTGGGCTTTCTAGTGGCTGGGACTTCTCGCTGTGGGTGGCAGGTGTTTGGCACCGGATGGGCCACCATGCGGAGACTGTTGGGGACTCTGGAAGCCTTCTCCTGCAGAGCTCACCCTGCCTGGGCACCGGCTCTGCAGGCCCCTCAGCCCTGCGTATGTATCGGCCAGCCCTTCCCCCCCAAGGGGCCCAGGGGCCAGAGCCTGTTCAGAGCTGAGTGCAGGAGGCACCCAGAGCTTGCCAGGCTGTGGCCCGCCTCCCCCAGGGACCTCCCCAGCTTCTCTGCGAGGCCTGATGACGGGAGCACCTTCTCCAGGGCTGCTCAGCTGCCAGCATCACCATGAGCCAGGTGGCGAAGATTTCTGAGCAGGGGATGCAGAGCCCTGACCCGACTGGGTGCTGCACCCCACGATGTCCCTTCCTGGCAGATAGGTTCTTTCTTCACTTCTTTTTCGAAACTTGGTAAAACAACATTTAAGCCTTCGACTGTTCTTCAGGGTATACAGATGGTAGTGGCTTAGCCGGGATTCGAAGCAAGCCTGTGTGATTCCAGAGCTCGTGCTCTGGACTGTGGCGCCTCCTTATCATATATGCTTCATGTGTTACTTTTTTTTTGTGTGGCCCTTATGGTACTTAGCCCTAAGTGCCATACGTGTGAGGAACACATACACTGCCCTGTAGGAGGTCTTCTTTTGTTCAACGCATGAATTGCTCATCCACCACATTTGGTGCAGCTTTTCTCCTTGGGGCATTTGCTGATTCAAATCTTACAGCCTAGGAGCTGAAAAGCCAAGGAGTTCAAAAGACTCTAACCACAGAAGCCAAACGGCAAGAGCTCAAGCTAAAGGCAACAACTAATGGAATGACAAGCTAAGTGTATCTTTAGTCTCACAGGGCTGCGGAAACCATTACATTTAAAGCCTAACAAATACATGGGTAGTTGGGAACAGGGAGAATCCAAACGCTTATATGGTAATCGCAAAGGGCAACACCCATAGAGGAAGGACAAGACAGAAATAGAGCAACCTTCACACAGAGTGAAAAACAGCTTTGAATGAGCTCAAACTGAGAATGGACTAAGGTTTCCAGTCCCTAGAGTAACTGTCTGCCATGGGCAAAAGGAAATCTTTTCAAGAGAACGATAACAACATCCAGAATGTGGAGGTATCTTTATAGTTTCCTAAAAGAAGTTAAGCCCAATTTTAATATAAAAAATAATTGGGCGGGGCTTCCCAGGTGGCGCAGTGGTTGAGAATCTGCCTGCTAATGCAGGGGACACGGGTTCGAGCCCTGGTCTGGGAAGATCCCACATGCCGCGGAGCAACTAGGCCCGTGAGCCACAACTACTGAGCCTGCGCGTCTGGCGCCTGTGCTCTGCAACAAGAGAGGCCACGATAGTGAGAGGCCCGCGCACCGCGATGAAGAGTGGCCCCCGCTTGTCGCAACTAGAGAAAGCCCTCACAGAAACGAAGACCCAACACAGCCAAAAATAAATAAATTAATTAATTAAATTAAAAAAAAAAACAACTTAAAAAAAAAAAAAAAGCACTAGGCTTCTACTTAAAAAAAAAAATAATTGGACATACCAGGAAAAAGACTAAATGATCAAAAGCTCAAAAAAAAAAAAAAAAAAAAAAAAAACAAAACAAGAAAGAAAGAAAGAAGACAATATAAATAGACACAGGAGGACAAGAGTTACCAGGCGTTGGTTAAAAAATAACAAAACAACTATGATCAAACAAAGAAAATAGACACATGGCAAATAAGCGTATGAAAAGATGCTACACATTCCATGCCATCAGGGAATTTTAAATTAGAACAATAATGAGATACCACTACACACCTATTCAAATGGCTAAAATCCAAATACTGAAATACCAAAGTTGTTGGGGATGCAGAACAACTGGAATTCTCATTTGTTGCTAGCAGGATACTTGGCAGTTTCCTACAAAACTAAACATACTTTTACCATACAGTGATCTAGTAATCATGCTCTTTGGTATTTACCCATAGGAACAGAAAAGTTATGTCCACATAAAAACCTGCACATGGATGTTTATAACAGTTTCTTTCATAATTGCCAAAACTTGAAATCAACCAAGATGTTTTTCAATAGGTGAATGCATAAACAAACTATTGTATCTCCGTACAAAGGAATAGCATTCAGCAATAAAAAGAAAAGGCTATGAAGCCATGAAAAGACATGGAAGAAGCTTAAATGCATATTGCTAAGTGAAAAAAAGCCAATCTGCAAAGGCTACATGCATATTATATGATTGCAGCGATATGAAATTTAGGAAAAGGCAAAAGTGTGGAGACAATCAAAAGATCAGTGGTTGCCAGAGGTTGTGGGGAGGGAGAAAAGGATGGGTGAAGCCCCGAATTTTAAAGGCAGAGAAACTCCTGTGTATGGTTCTGTAATGGTGGATACAGGTTATTGCACATTTGTCAAAAATCATACAATGTACAAAACAAAGAGTGAAGTGTAAAGTAAAGCATGGACATTAGTTAGTAATAATGTATCAATATTGGTTCATTAACTATAACAAATATATTATGCTAATGTAAGACGTTAATAATAGGGGAAACTGGGTTGAGAGGTAAGGAAGTATGAGAACTCTGTCCTTTCTGCCTAATTTTTCTGTAAACCAGAAACAGCTCCAAAATAGTCTATTAATTTAAAAAACAAATCTAGACCTGCATACAAAACTTGCACGTAAATCCAGCCACAGCAGCATTATTCATAAGAGCCCCAAAGTGGAAATAACCCAAATGGCCATTTACTGTGAATGATCAATGAAACACAGTAATATCCACACCATGGAATATTATTCAGCCATAAAAAGAAATCAAGTACTGATACATACTACAACATAGATGAACCTTGAAAACATGCTAAGTAATTGTATGATTCCACTTGTATGCAATGTCCAGACTAGGCAAATCTGTAGAGACAAAGTATATTAGTGGCTGCCTAGGGTTTGGAGAAGTGGGGGAGTGAGTGACTTATAGTAGATTATTTTTGGGGGGGGGTGGATGAAAGTTTTACAATTGATTGTGGTGGTAGATGCATAACACATTAAATTGTACACTTTAAATAATATGGAAGTAAATTATATCTCAATGAAACTATTATTTAAAATTATGATTTTACAGAAATTCAGTCCTTAACTCTATTATCTATCTATCTGTCTATCTATCTATCATCTGTTTATCTATCTATCTATCTATCTATCTATCTATCTATCTATCTATCCATCTATCTATCTATCTATCCATCTATCTATCTGTTTATCTATCTCTCCGTCTGTCTATCTATCTATCTGTCTGTCTGTCTATCTGTATCTGTGTATCTATCTCTCTCTCTATCTATCTCTCTGTCTATATCTATCTCTCTATCTCTCTCTCTCTCTTCTCTATCTATCTGCCTATCTATCTCTCTCTCTCTGTCTCTCTGTCTATCTCCCTATCTGTCTATCTCTACCTATCTATCTATCCCTCTGTTTATCTACCTCTATCTATGTATCTATCTGTCTGTCTGTCTATCTATGTATCTATCTCTATCACTCTATCTATCATCTATCTATCATCTCTCTATCTATGTATCTATCTATCTGTGTATCTATCTATATCTACCTGTCTACCCATCTATCCTTATGTATAGAACAGTAACAATGGCTTATAAGTCACTTCCCTACATTATTTTATCCTTCCAAAACTCTTGAGAGGTCAATAGGCCATAGGAAAAGCACTGAGTTCACTGAAACACTTGAAGGTTGAATTAACTGTTTGTGATCACTCAATCAGTAAATGGTGATGCAGGGAATTCCACACACATCTTCTCTGTCCTCCCTTCCTCCTTCCCTCCCTCCTACTTGCTGACTCTATTCCAGCCACATTATTTACTAATTCTTCCCTGAGGACACTGGCCTCCTTCCTCTGGGCCTTGCAGAGGTTATTCCCATGATCTGGAATGCTTTTCCCTCAGATGTCTGACTCATCTGCCTCCCTCTAGACTGTTCAAATTCCACCTTCCCAGTAAGACTTATCCTGTCTACCGTTTAAGTTGAAAGCCTTGCTCCTCTCTGCCCACAGTCTCACCTCACCATATACTGCTTAATCTCCATAACATTTATTCCTGGCGAACCTACCAGATAATGTACATGGGTTTCTGTTCTCCCCTCCAACTGGAAGATAGGCTGCACAGACTCAGGAATCTTGCCATTATTAAACCTAGTGGAGGCCCAGCAGAGCTCTAGGGTCAGCCAGAACTGGGCACAATTATAACTCTCGTGATTTGATATTTTAGTGGGTTAGCTCAGAGCCAAGCCAGTTATTAAAGAGGATCTTTTCTGCTATTTTAAGCAGCATGGTACGTTTGAGGTCAACTTACATTTTCAATAATTGCAGAGCAGGTATGAACTCTTCCTTTGTTTCTCCAGACACATGAACCTGGATGCCAAATCCATCCTCTCTGGGTGTAGTGGGAATGTATGAAGATGACTGGCCTAAGTCTCAATTGAATAAAAAGATGCCCCCAAAGACATTTCAACATTTTCGAAAAGTTCAATCATAAAGTGTGGTTCCTTATCACACATCAGGGATTATCTAGCCTCCAGTGTGGTTTTTGTTTTTTGCAGTAAAAATGTGTCATTTTATATTTTACATTTGCATTATGAAAATAGGTCTGTACACGAAGTAATACATATTTAATGAATATGAATCATGTAAATTTGGTCATGGTATTTAAAGTTGGCTTTGGCTTTGAAGTATTTTTAAATTCATAGAAAATATTGAACTTCTAATAAAATAAATAAAACATTTTAATAATTGATATTAATAATCAACTTCAAAATGTCTTTGTCTGCATTTTCTGTTCAATTGTAAAAGAGAAGTCACTTTCAGTAGTGTTCCAAAGTGAGTGATTGCAGCTTCTATGATGTGAAAAAAGATCCGATTGCCATTAGCTGTTCTTAAGTGCTGAACATAGCTGAGAGAAATTGTAAGAAGACACTCTCTGTCACTGGCAGGAAATCCATCTCCGTCCTTTGCGGGGGCAGTCCCGAGCTCATGTTTTAACGGACGCGAATGCAAACCGTGGTTCTCACGTGACTTTCTGAAGAGCCCCCGCAGCAGGCCCAGGTACCTTGAGTGGACTAAGTCTCACTTTATGGCAATGGCATCAGATGGTGGCTACAGAAGGTTGCCGACGTCCCTGTGTGCTCTGACAGGCTCTGCAGACCGGGGGACGAAAGGACCAAGGAACTCTGACCGCCCTCGGGAATCCCAAGTGACTGGAGGGACACCGCGTCAGGGCCCCAGGCAGTGTCGCCCACTGTTCCGGAGGCGGGCGGAGGCTCCGCAGCCTCATTTCGTCCCGTCCCTTCCAGTATCTAAAATTGTTGTCAAGATGCTGGGTTAACTCAGGCAGGTCTACAAAGGCGTCCCAAGCAGCAAACATGTCTGTGATGAAATAGCCAATGAAAGAGATTTGGGATTTGGGGATGCTGCAGGTATTTCTGTCAAAAACTGCCATCACCACAGGCAAGTCCTGTCGCTTCTCTTCATCAGTCTGAGAAAAACATTCGTCTGAGATACGTGCGGCCCACTCAATGCACTGCTCCAGGGGTCGGCAGGGATTGGACACATCAGCACACTTAATGAGTCAGGGTGAGTCACCCCAAGTCTCCCTCCTCTGGACCTTAGTTCCTCCTGATTGTCACTCGTTACACTGAAAACAGATTTCAGGAGTCAGCACGTGCAGCCATCATAATGTGTGCCTAATTCCACATCCCAGTCACTGGGACACAAAATTTTGGTGTCTTAAGTCTGGCTCCCACATCACCACTCACATATGTCAGTTCTTCCTCTACAGCTGAGTCAGTGAGTAAAGACACACAAACAGAAGTAGATTAATACGAACAAGGTTTTATTGACATATACATATGTACATAAAGCTGGGAAAGAGAAAGGCCCATTGAGGCAAATGCATAGGGGGAGAGGAAGCATCTGAAAACAGCAGTGGGCATCCTGCCAGTTCCAAGTCTAGGGAAAACTTGGGTCCGCCAAGTTAACAGTCAAGCCAGGGATGGCACAGTGGATGATACAGCCAGCTCTCTTCCATTCTCCTAACTGGAGCTTCTCAAGTCTGGTGTAGTTCTGAAGTGGGCTCATATGCTCCTCACCCTCCAGCACACACACAGACACACACAGACACACACACAGACACACACACACACACATTTGCACACCCCTGAGGTGTGGTCCTCCGGCTTGCTGTAAGAAGAGAGGAGGTTAAGTTTCACTTCAAGGGGCTGAGCCACTTTCCAGTGAGGCAAGGTCCATTCATGGTGACACACAGTTTGCAGAATAAGATCTGCTCTTCATTTGTTGAGTTTCTTCATAGAAGAAAGGAATTCGCTGGTGGCTCCTATGAAGCCCTGGGCAGGTTATGCGGCTGCCAGACTCCTGTGAGCACAGGCACAGCTGCCCTGACCAGGGGCCTGCAAACACAATGCTGGCTCGTCTAAGTCAGAGGGGTGTCCTGACTCGGGGACCCCAGTGTTCTTCCTGAGAGTGGAGGTTCCTCTCTAAATACGGATGCTGCTATCCCCCATGGCACCACCTGGGTTTTGACCAGGGGGGGCCTCAGGTGCTTTGTATGAATGTGGCACCAGAAGTGTATCCAGTCACAACAGGTGTGGTGCTGTCCCCCATGCCCCCCCCTCCCCGTTCTCTGCACAGATGGGTTCCAAGTCTGATGGCAGTTATTGACACAGGGCCTCCCAGCACCGGTGAGATGTTGTGCCCTCCGTCCGCACCACCTGTGTGTTGGCCAGGTGGGTCCCAGTTGTAAGCGGGAATAGCAGGTCCTCCAATCATGGGCATGATGTTGTTCCCTCCCAGACGACCACCACCTAGATTGTGGGCAGGTGGGCCCCTTGTGCTTGGAAATAAGGTAGAACTAGAAGTGTGTTGAAACCCACGGGTGATAACCACACTTGCAACTGCAACAGATGTGGTGTGCTCTGTTAGAAGGTGGAAACTGACATGTCCCTTGACACAGATTTCTTCTCCTTGGTGATGGAACTTTTAAATGTAGATTTTCTACGTCCAGATGGGCCCTGTGTGCAGTGACGGAAAGTGGAAACTCTAGGGCCTCCCATCGTGGGGATGGTGTTGTCCCCTGCCATCAGCGTACCACCTGTATTCAGCCCAGGTGGGCCCCAGGTATTTGGATTTAAGGTGGAATCAGGTATGTTCCCAAATGCTGGGATGGTGCCTGCCCCTCCTACTGCAGCAGCCTTGCCGTGGTCAGGTAGATGGCAGGTTGTCTGGCCCGAAGTAGGAACAGAAGCGGTGCTGGGTGCCCCACTTAGTCCTGCCCCGAAGTTAAGTGGTCTGGATGCCTGTGAGTGAGTGAGGCCTGGGGCTGACACGCCGACCCCAAGGCTCCCACCGGCCGTAGGGGCTGCAGGTCCCATGAACAGTGGGCCCGGTGTGGTGTCGGCAAAGAGCGAGCCACTGTCCCCAGTACTGGGCATCCTGGTGGCAAGTCCAAAGCCAGTAGCAATGGACACAGCCCTGGGGAGAATGCCTGGGTTGTCGCCAAAGGCCGGCTGCGTGTTGCTGGTGGTGGCGAATAGGGAAGCCGGCGAAGCTGCCGGCATGATGCTGACTCGCGGTGGCTAGGCTGCAGGGGCGACTAGGACTTTATCTTGTGCTGAGGCTGCTGGGTTTCCCAATAGAAAATTATCGTTAGGCCTCTGCCCATCGTTGGCCCCCAATGTGGCCTGAGACGGGAGACCTGGGTCCAAGGAAGCTTGAAGTGTTGGTCTATCTGTTGGCCGGCGTTGCAGGTAAATGAGTCGAGTCATGGGCTGAGGCATTGCTACCACTGGGTGGTGTGTTCCCAGAGCTAGGAACAGCCCTGTGAAATGTCTATTGGTTCGGCCTGGACACAGGGGCGGACTGGAAAATGACAGCCTGGGAAGGAGGTGTGGTGTCCATAGGTACAGTGTCAGAGCTGCTGCCTGCTGAAGCATTGGTGACGGCCGAAGCCGTAACTGGGGGGCTGGGGAAAACAGGAGCCGAATGGAAAATGACAGCCTGGGAAGGAGGTGTGGTGTCCATAGGTACAGTGTCAGAGATGCTGCCTGCTGAAGCATTGGTGACGGCCGAAGCCGTAACTGGGGGGCTGGGGAAAACAGGAGCCGAATGGAAAATGACCGCCTGGGAAGGATGTGTGGTGTCCATAGGTACAGTGTCAGAGCTGCTGCCTGCTGAAGCATTGGTGACGGCCGAAGCCGTAACTGGGGGGCTGGGGAAAACAGGAGCCGAATGGAAAATGACCGCCTGGGAAGGAGGTGTGGTGTCCATAGGTACAGTGTCAGAGCTGCTGCCTGCTGAAGCATTGGTGTCGTCCGAAGCCGTAACTGGGGGGCTGGGGAAAACAGGAGCCGAATGGAAAATGACCGCCTGGGAAGGAGGTGTGGTGTCCATAGGTACAGTGTCAGAGCTGCTGCCTGCTGAAGCATTGGTGACGGCCGAAGCCGTAACTGGGGGGCTGGGGAAAACAGGAGCCGAATGGAAAATGACAGCCTGGGAAGGAGGTGTGGTGTCCATAGGTACAGTGTCAGAGCTGCTGCCTGCTGAAGCACCGGTGACGGCCGAAGCCGTAACTGGGGGGCTGGGGAAAACAGGAGCCGAATGGAAAATGACAGCCTGGGAAGGAGGTGTGGTGTCCATAGGTACAGTGTCAGAGCTGCTGCCTGCTGAAGCATTGGTGACGGCCGAAGCCGTAACTGGGGGGCTGGGGAAAACAGGAGCCGAATGGAAAATGACCGCCTGGGAAGGAGGTGTGGTGTCCATAGGTACAGTGTCAGAGCTACTGCCTGCTGAAGCATTGGTGACGGCCGAAGCTGTAAATGGGGGGCTGGGGAAAGCAGGAGCCAAATGGAAAATGACAGCCTGGGAAGGAGGTGTGGTGTCCATAGGTACAGTGTCAGAGGTGCTGCTTGCTGAAGCACCGATGCCGGCCGAAGTCGTAAATGGGGGGCTGGGGAAAACTGGACCTGAAGCCATAAATGGGGTTCTGGGGAAAACAGGAGCTGAAGCCGTACATGGGGGTCTGGGGAAAACAGGAGCTGAAGCCCTAAATGGGTGGCTGGAGAAAACAGGGGCACCGGGGAGAGAGGCCCTCTGCTGCCCATCAGAGGTCCGAAATATGGGCTGAGGTTTGGTTTGGGGGCCAAAGGGATGGTTAACAATTGGGGTGGCGCAGGGGACCATCGGCACAGGTTGGGTGATGGACACTGGTACCCCTGTAAGGTGCCTCTGCTCCACCCTGAAACCTGGGGGAGACCTAAAAATGACAGCTTGGGAAGGGGCAGCAGTGTCCATGTAGACACTAGGCTGCAAGGTCCCACTTCCAGATGCCGTGACCATGCTGGTGGAAGGGATTGCCACAGAAGTCCTGGGCTGCCCAGTTACAATAGGGGGATCGATGGTAGGGGCTGGAAGAGGGGTAGGTGAGTATAAAGGAGGGGTAGGATCTACACAGATGGGTGTTGGGGGTTCTTTTTCATGGGTCGGTGTCTGGACCTTCCTGACATTCTTGGGGATCTTTTTCCAGCGACACTGAATGTTCTTCTCCAAGGTGCCTGGGTGTTTGGCAGCAGCTAAGCACGGAAGCTTAGGAGGAGGGGGCAGCTCACCTCGATCCCACGTCAGTGCCTCGTTCCCCGACGGGGGCGACCTCAGCCCTGGCAGTGGCAGAAAAAGCGGCAGGGGAATCTTCCGCTTCCAGGGCCTACTGCTGGTAGATAGCAGGGAAGAGGAGCTTCTTGTTGGGATGCGTGAAGACTCTTCACGCTGCAGCTCCTTCCCAGACGTGAGTGAGCCTGGTGATTTGGGCCGGTGGTCTTCCCCCAGCACTTTTTTTGTTGGCCTCTGCAGCAGCAGGGAGCAGCATGCGGTTGGGGCAGAGGACAGCACGGCATGGGATGGGGCCTTCACCTCCCTTTTCTCACCTCCTTCCGGGGCTGTCATTTTCCATTCTGCCCCTGTTTTCCCCAGCCCCCGTCTCCTCAGTGGGAGGTGACTGGATGGTACCGGCTTCCTGACGTTGACTCCCTGCTCAGGGCAGAAGGCAGGCGCTGGAGCAGCAGGGTGGTCCCGGTCAGAAGTGGCAGCCTCCCAGGAGGGCAAAAGCAGCGGGTGACAGCCCACCGGAGCCCCACGGCGGGGCGGGCGGCGGGGCCGGTGGGGCCGGCGGCGGTGGCGGAGCCAGGTACGAAATTTACACAGTAAATTGCCCATGTAGGACCGGTTGTGCGCCAAGCGATCCGAGAACAGAGTGTGAAACTGGGAGAGCTTCTCCTTCGCTTCACCTCCTCTCAAGGTCTAGCACGCACTGGACACTGGATGGCTCAGCCTGGCGCTTGTGACATGTCCATTGTACTCGTCACAGAGAAAGGGTGGGCGGGGCAGGGTGTGGGGCGGGGGTCGCATGCAAGCCCAGCCCGTGGAGAAACCCCCGCCCAAGGGCAAAGGGCGGGGCCCCAGAGCCCGACCCCTTCTGGACTTTCTAGTGGCTGGGACTTCTCGCTGTGGGTGGCAGGTGTTTGGCACCGGATGGGCCACCATGCGGAGACTGTTGGGGACTCTGGAAGCCTTCTCCTGCAGAGCTCACCCTGCCTGGGCACCGGCTCTGCAGGCCCCTCAGCCCTGCGTATGTATCGGCCAGCCCTTCCCCCCCAAGGGGCCCAGGGGCCAGAGCCTGTTCAGAGCTGAGTGCAGGAGGCACCCAGAGCTTGCCAGGCTGTGGCCCGCCTCCTCCAGGGACCTCCCCAGCTTCTCTGCGAGGCCTGATGACGGGAGCACCTTCTCCAGGGCTGCTCAGCTGCCAGCATCACCATGAGCCAGGTGGCGAAGGTTTCTGAGCAGGGGATGCAGAGCCCTGACCCGACTGGGTGCTGCACCCCACGATGTCCCTTCCTGGCAGATAGGTTCTTTCTTCACTTCTTTTTCGAAACTTGGTAAAACAACATTTAAACCTTCGACTGTTCTTCAGGGTATACAGATGGTAGTGGCTTAGCCGGGATTCGAAGCAAGCCTGTGTGATTCCAGAGCTCGTGCTCTGGACTGTGGCGCCTCCTTATCATATACGCTTCATGTGTTACTTTTTTTTTTTTGTGGCCCTTATGGTACTTAGCCCTAAGTGCCATACGTGTGAGGAACACATACACTGCCCTGTAGGAGGTCTTCTTTTGTTCAACACATGAATTGCTCATCCACCACATTTGGTGCAGCTTTTCTCCTTGGGGCATTTGCTGATTCAAATCTTACAGCCTAGGAGCTGAAAAGCCAAGGAGTTCAAAAGACTCTAACCACAGAAGCCAAACGGCAAGAGCTCAAGCTAAAGGCAACAACTAATGGAATGACAAGCTAAGTGTATCTTTAGTCTCACAGGGCTGCGGAAACCATTACATTTAAAGCCTAACAAATACATGGGTAGTTGGGAATAGGGAGAATCCAAACGCTTATATGGTAATCCCAAAGGGCAACACCCATAGAGGAAGGACAAGACAGAAATAGAGCAACCTTCACACAGACTGAAAAACAGCTTTGAATGAGCTCAAACTGAGAATGGACTAAGGTTTCCAGTCCCTACAGTAACTGTCTGCCATGGGCAAAAGGAAATCTTTTCAAGAGAACGATAACAACATCCAGAATGTGGAGGTATCTTTATAGTTTCCTAAAAGAAGTTAAGCCCAATTTTAATATAAAAAATAATTGGGGGGGCTTCCCAGGTGGCGCAGTGGTTGAGAATCTGCCTGCTAATGCAGGGGACACGGGTTCGAGCCCTGGTCTGGGAAGATCCCACATGCCGCGGAGCAACTAGGCCCGTGAGCCACAACTACTGAGCCTGTGCGTCTGGAGCCTGTGCTCTGCAACAAGAGAGGCCACGATAGTGAGAGGCCCGCGCACCGCGATGAAGAGTGGCCCCCGCTTGCCGCAACTAGAGAAAGCCCTCACAGAAACGAAGACCCAACACAGCCAAAAATTAATTAATTAATTAATTAAATGTAAAAAAAAAAAAAAACAGCTTAAAAAAAAAAAAAGCACTAGGCTTCTACTTTAAAAAAAAAATAATTGGACATACCAGGAAAAAGACTAAATGATCAAAAGCTCAAAAAAACAAACAAACAAAAAAAAACAGAACAAGAAAGAAAGAAAGAAGACAATATAAATAGACACAGGAGGACAAGAGTTACCAGGCGTTGCTTAAAAAATAACAAAACAACTATGATCAAACAAAGAAAATAGACACATGGCAAATAAGCGTATGAAAAGATGCTACACATTCCATGCCATCAGGGAATTTTAAATTAGAACAATAATGAGATACCACTACACACCTATTCAAATGGCTAAAATCCAAATACTGAAATACCAAAGTTGTTGGGGATGCAGAACAACTGGAATTCTCATTTGTTGCTAGCAGGATACTTGGCAGTTTCCTACAAAACTAAACATACTTTTACCATACAGTGATCTAGTACTCATGCTCTTTGGTATTTACCCATAGGAACAGAAAAGTTATGTCCACATAAAAACCTGCACATGGATGTTTATAACAGTTTCTTTCATAATTGCCAAAACTTGAAATCAACCAAGATGTTTTTCAATAGGTGAATGCATAAACAAACTATTGTATCTCCGTACAAAGGAATAGCATTCAGCAATAAAAAGAAAAGGCTATGAAGCCATGAAAAGACATGGAAGAAGCTTAAATGCATATTGCTAAGTGAAAAAAAGCCAATCTGCAAAGGCTACATGCATATTATATGATTGCAGCGATATGAAATTTAGGAAAAGGCAAAAGTGTGGAGACAATCAAAAGATCAGTGGTTGCCAGAGGTTGTAGGGAGGGAGAAAAGGATGGGTGAAGCCCCGAATTTTAAAGGCAGAGAAACTCCTGTGTATGGTTCTGTAATGGTGGATACAGGTTATTGCACATTTGTCAAAAGTCATACAATGTACAAAACAAAGAGTGAAGTGTAAAGTAAAGCATGGACATTAGTTAGTAATAATGTATCAATATTGGTTCATTAACTATAACAAATATATTATGCTAATGTAAGACGTTAATAATAGGGGAAACTGGGTTGAGAGGTAAGGAAGTATGAGAACTCTGTCCTTTCTGCCTAATTTTTCTGTAAACCAGAAACAGCTCCAAAATAGTCTATTAATTTAAAAAACAAATCTAGACCTGCATACAAAACTTGCACGTAAATCCAGCCACAGCAGCATTATTCATAAGAGCCCCAAAGTGGAAATAACCCAAATGGCCATTTACTGTGAATGATCAATGAAACACAGTAATATCCACACCATGGAATATTATTCAGCCATAAAAAGAAATCAAGTACTGATACATACTACAACATAGATGAACCTTGAAAACATGCTAAGTAATTGTATGATTCCACTTGTATGCAATGTCCAGACTAGGCAAATCTGTAGAGACAAAGTATATTAGTGGCTGCCTAGGGTTTGGAGAAGTGGGGGAGTGAGTGACTTATAGTAGATTATTTTTGGGGGGGGGTGGATGAAAGTTTTACAATTGATTGTGGTGGTAGATGCATAACACATTAAATTGTACACTTTAAATAATATGGAAGTAAATTATATCTCAATGAAACTATTATTTAAAATTATGATTTTACAGAAATTCAGTCCTTAACTCTATTATCTATCTATCTATCTGTCTGTCTATCTATCTATCATCTATTTATCTATCTATCTATCTATCTATCTATCCATCCATCTATCTATCTATCCATCTATCTGTTTATCTATCTCTCCGTCTGTCTATCTATCTATCTGTCTGTCTGTCTATCTGTATCTGTGTATCTATCTCTCTCTCTATCTCTCTGTCTATATCTATCTATCTATCTCTCTATCTCTCTCTCTCTCTTCTCTATCTATCTGCCTATCTATCTCTCTCTCTGTCTCTCTGTCTATCTCTACCTATCTATCTATCCCTCTGTTTATCTACCTCTATCTATGTATCTATCTGTCTGTCTGTCTATCTATGTATCTATCTCTATCACTCTATCTATCATCTATCTATCATCTCTCTATCTATGTATCTATCTATCTGTGTATCTATCTATATCTACCTGTCTACCCATCTATCCTTATGTATAGAACAGTAACAATGGCTTATAAGTCACTTCCCTACATTATTTTATCCTTCCAAAACTCTTGAGAGGTCAATAGGCCATAGGAAAAGCACTGAGTTCACTGAAACACTTGAAGGTTGAATTAACTGTTTGTGATCACTCAATCAGTAAATGGTGATGCAGGGAATTCCACACACATCTTCTCTGTCCTCCCTTCCTCCTTCCCTCCCTCCTACTTGCTGACTCTATTCCAGCCACATTATTTACTAATTCTTCCCTGAGGACACTGGCCTCCTTCCTCTGGGCCTTGCAGAGGTTATTCCCATGATCTGGAATGCTTTTCCCTCAGATGTCTGACTCATCTGCCTCCCTCTAGACTGTTCAAATTCCACCTTCCCAGTAAGACTTATCCTGTCTACCGTTTAAGTTGAAAGCCTTGCTCCTCTCTGCCCACAGTCTCACCTCACCATATACTGCTTAATCTCCATAACATTTATTCCTGGCGAACCTACCAGATAATGTACATGGGTTTCTGTTCTCCCCTGCAACTGGAAGATAGGCTGCACAGACTCAGGAATCTTGCCATTATTAAACCTAGTGGAGGCCCAGCAGAGCTCTAGGGTCAGCCAGAACTGGGCACAATTATAACTCTCGTGATTTGATATTTTAGTGGGTTAGCTCAGAGCCAAGCCAGTTATTAAAGAGGATCTTTTCTGCTATTTTAAGCAGCATGGTACGTTTGAGGTCAACTTACATTTTCAATAATTGCAGAGCAGGTATGAACTCTTCCTTTGTTTCTCCAGACACATGAACCTGGATGCCAAATCCATCCTCTCTGGGTGTAGTGGGAATGTATGAAGATGACTGGCCTAAGTCTCAATTGAATAAAAAGATGCCCCCAAAGACATTTCAACATTTTCGAAAAGTTCAATCATAAAGTGTGGTTCCTTATCACACATCAGGGATTATCTAGCCTCCAGTGTGGTTTTTGTTTTTTGCAGTAAAAATGTGTCATTTTATATTTTACATTTGCATTATGAAAATAGGTCTGTACACGAAGTAATACATATTTAATGAATATGAATCATGTAAATTTGGTCATGGTATTTAAAGTTGGCTTTGGCTTTGAAGTATTTTTAAATTCATAGAAAATATTGAACTTCTAATAAAATAAATAAAACATTTTAATAATTGATATTAATAATCAACTTCAAAATGTCTTTGTCTGCATTTTCTGTTCAATTGTAAAAGAGAAGTCACTTTCAGTAGTGTTCCAAAGTGAGTGATTGCAGCTTCTATGATGTGAAAAAAGATCCGATTGCCATTAGCTGTTCTTAAGTGCTGAACATAGCTGAGAGAAATTGTAAGAAGACACTCTCTGTCACTGGCAGGAAATCCATCTCCGTCCTTTGCGGGGGCAGTCCCGAGCTCATGTTTTAACGGACGCGAATGCAAACCGTGGTTCTCACGTGACTTTCTGAAGAGCCCCCGCAGCAGGCCCAGGTACCTTGAGTGGACTAAGTCTCACTTTATGGCAATGGCATCAGATGGTGGCTACAGAAGGTTGCCGACGTCCCTGTGTGCTCTGACAGGCTCTGCAGACCGGGGGACGAAAGGACCAAGGAACTCTGACCGCCCTCGGGAATCCCAAGTGACTGGAGGGACACCGCGTCAGGGCCCCAGGCAGTGTCGCCCACTGTTCCGGAGGCGGGCGGAGGCTCCGCAGCCTCATTTCGTCCCGTCCCTTCCAGTATCTAAAATTGTTGTCAAGATGCTGGGTTAACTCAGGCAGGTCTACAAAGGCGTCCCAAGCAGCAAACATGTCTGTGATGAAATAGCCAATGAAAGAGATTTGGGATTTGGGGATGCTGCAGGTATTTCTGTCAAAAACTGCCATCACCACAGGCAAGTCCTGTCGCTTCTCTTCATCAGTCTGAGAAAAACATTCGTCTGAGATACGTGCGGCCCACTCAATGCACTGCTCCAGGGGTCGGCAGGGATTGGACACATCAGCACACTTAATGAGTCAGGGTGAGTCACCCCAAGTCTCCCTCCTCTGGACCTTAGTTCCTCCTGATTGTCACTCGTTACACTGAAAACAGATTTCAGGAGTCAGCACGTGCAGCCATCATAATGTGTGCCTAATTCCACATCCCAGTCACTGGGACACAAAATTTTGGTGTCTTAAGTCTGGCTCCCACATCACCACTCACATATGTCAGTTCTTCCTCTACAGCTGAGTCAGTGAGTAAAGACACACAAACAGAAGTAGATTAATACGAACAAGGTTTTATTGACATATACATATGTACATAAAGCTGGGAAAGAGAAAGGCCCATTGAGGCAAATGCATAGGGGGAGAGGAAGCATCTGAAAACAGCAGTGGGCATCCTGCCAGTTCCAAGTCTAGGGAAAACTTGGGTCCGCCAAGTTAACAGTCAAGCCAGGGATGGCACAGTGGATGATACAGCCAGCTCTCTTCCATTCTCCTAACTGGAGCTTCTCAAGTCTGGTGTAGTTCTGAAGTGGGCTCATATGCTCCTCACCCTCCAGCACACACACAGACACACACAGACACACACACAGACACACACACACACACATTTGCACACCCCTGAGGTGTGGTCCTCCGGCTTGCTGTAAGAAGAGAGGAGGTTAAGTTTCACTTCAAGGGGCTGAGCCACTTTCCAGTGAGGCAAGGTCCATTCATGGTGACACACAGTTTGCAGAATAAGATCTGCTCTTCATTTGTTGAGTTTCTTCATAGAAGAAAGGAATTCGCTGGTGGCTCCTATGAAGCCCTGGGCAGGTTATGCGGCTGCCAGACTCCTGTGAGCACAGGCACAGCTGCCCTGACCAGGGGCCTGCAAACACAATGCTGGCTCGTCTAAGTCAGAGGGGTGTCCTGACTCGGGGACCCCAGTGTTCTTCCTGAGAGTGGAGGTTCCTCTCTAAATACGGATGCTGCTATCCCCCATGGCACCACCTGGGTTTTGACCAGGGGGGGCCTCAGGTGCTTTGTATGAATGTGGCACCAGAAGTGTATCCAGTCACAACAGGTGTGGTGCTGTCCCCCATGCCCCCCCCTCCCCGTTCTCTGCACAGATGGGTTCCAAGTCTGATGGCAGTTATTGACACAGGGCCTCCCAGCACCGGTGAGATGTTGTGCCCTCCGTCCGCACCACCTGTGTGTTGGCCAGGTGGGTCCCAGTTGTAAGCGGGAATAGCAGGTCCTCCAATCATGGGCATGATGTTGTTCCCTCCCAGACGACCACCACCTAGATTGTGGGCAGGTGGGCCCCTTGTGCTTGGAAATAAGGTAGAACTAGAAGTGTGTTGAAACCCACGGGTGATAACCACACTTGCAACTGCAACAGATGTGGTGTGCTCTGTTAGAAGGTGGAAACTGACATGTCCCTTGACACAGATTTCTTCTCCTTGGTGATGGAACTTTTAAATGTAGATTTTCTACGTCCAGATGGGCCCTGTGTGCAGTGACGGAAAGTGGAAACTCTAGGGCCTCCCATCGTGGGGATGGTGTTGTCCCCTGCCATCAGCGTACCACCTGTATTCAGCCCAGGTGGGCCCCAGGTATTTGGATTTAAGGTGGAATCAGGTATGTTCCCAAATGCTGGGATGGTGCCTGCCCCTCCTACTGCAGCAGCCTTGCCGTGGTCAGGTAGATGGCAGGTTGTCTGGCCCGAAGTAGGAACAGAAGCGGTGCTGGGTGCCCCACTTAGTCCTGCCCCGAAGTTAAGTGGTCTGGATGCCTGTGAGTGAGTGAGGCCTGGGGCTGACACGCCGACCCCAAGGCTCCCACCGGCCGTAGGGGCTGCAGGTCCCATGAACAGTGGGCCCGGTGTGGTGTCGGCAAAGAGCGAGCCACTGTCCCCAGTACTGGGCATCCTGGTGGCAAGTCCAAAGCCAGTAGCAATGGACACAGCCCTGGGGAGAATGCCTGGGTTGTCGCCAAAGGCCGGCTGCGTGTTGCTGGTGGTGGCGAATAGGGAAGCCGGCGAAGCTGCCGGCATGATGCTGACTCGCGGTGGCTAGGCTGCAGGGGCGACTAGGACTTTATCTTGTGCTGAGGCTGCTGGGTTTCCCAATAGAAAATTATCGTTAGGCCTCTGCCCATCGTTGGCCCCCAATGTGGCCTGAGACGGGAGACCTGGGTCCAAGGAAGCTTGAAGTGTTGGTCTATCTGTTGGCCGGCGTTGCAGGTAAATGAGTCGAGTCATGGGCTGAGGCATTGCTACCACTGGGTGGTGTGTTCCCAGAGCTAGGAACAGCCCTGTGAAATGTCTATTGGTTCGGCCTGGACACAGGGGCGGACTGGAAAATGACAGCCTGGGAAGGAGGTGTGGTGTCCATAGGTACAGTGTCAGAGCTGCTGCCTGCTGAAGCATTGGTGACGGCCGAAGCCGTAACTGGGGGGCTGGGGAAAACAGGAGCCGAATGGAAAATGACAGCCTGGGAAGGAGGTGTGGTGTCCATAGGTACAGTGTCAGAGATGCTGCCTGCTGAAGCATTGGTGACGGCCGAAGCCGTAACTGGGGGGCTGGGGAAAACAGGAGCCGAATGGAAAATGACAGCCTGGGAAGGAGGTGTGGTGTCCATAGGTACAGTGTCAGAGATGCTGCCTGCTGAAGCATTGGTGACGGCCGAAGCCGTAACTGGGGGGCTGGGGAAAACAGGAGCCGAATGGAAAATGACCGCCTGGGAAGGATGTGTGGTGTCCATAGGTACAGTGTCAGAGCTGCTGCCTGCTGAAGCATTGGTGACGGCCGAAGCCGTAACTGGGGGGCTGGGGAAAACAGGAGCCGAATGGAAAATGACCGCCTGGGAAGGAGGTGTGGTGTCCATAGGTACAGTGTCAGAGCTGCTGCCTGCTGAAGCATTGGTGTCGTCCGAAGCCGTAACTGGGGGGCTGGGGAAAACAGGAGCCGAATGGAAAATGACAGCCTGGGAAGGAGGTGTGGTGTCCATAGGTACAGTGTCAGAGCTGCTGCCTGCTGAAGCATTGGTGACGGCCGAAGCCGTAACTGGGGGGCTGGGGAAAACAGGAGCCGAATGGAAAATGACAGCCTGGGAAGGAGGTGTGGTGTCCATAGGTACAGTGTCAGAGGTGCTGCTTGCTGAAGCACCGATGCCGGCCGAAGTCGTAAATGGGGGGCTGGGGAAAACTGGACCTGAAGCCATAAATGGGGTTCTGGGGAAAACAGGAGCTGAAGCCGTACATGGGGGTCTGGGGAAAACAGGAGCTGAAGCCCTAAATGGGTGGCTGGAGAAAACAGGGGCACCGGGGAGAGAGGCCCTCTGCTGCCCATCAGAGGTCCGAAATATGGGCTGAGGTTTGGTTTGGGGGCCAAAGGGATGGTTAACAATTGGGGTGGCGCAGGGGACCATCGGCACAGGTTGGGTGATGGACACTGGTACCCCTGTAAGGTGCCTCTGCTCCACCCTGAAACCTGGGGGAGACCTAAAAATGACAGCTTGGGAAGGGGCAGCAGTGTCCATGTAGACACTAGGCTGCAAGGTCCCACTTCCAGATGCCGTGACCATGCTGGTGGAAGGGATTGCCACAGAAGTCCTGGGCTGCCCAGTTACAATAGGGGGATCGATGGTAGGGGCTGGAAGAGGGGTAGGTGAGTATAAAGGAGGGGTAGGATCTACACAGATGGGTGTTGGGGGTTCTTTTTCATGGGTCGGTGTCTGGACCTTCCTTACATTCTTGGGGATCTTTTTCCAGCGACACTGAATGTTCTTCTCCAAGGTGCCTGGGTGTTTGGCAGCAGCTAAGCACGGAAGCTTAGGAGGAGGGGGCAGCTCACCTCGATCCCACGTCAGTGCCTCGTTCCCCGACGGGGGCGACCTCAGCCCTGGCAGTGGCAGAAAAAGCGGCAGGGGAATCTTCCGCTTCCAGGGCCTACTGCTGGTAGATAGCAGGGAAGAGGAGCTTCTTGTTGGGATGCGTGAAGACTCTTCACGCTGCAGCTCCTTCCCAGACGTGAGTGAGCCTGGTGATTTGGGCCGGTGGTCTTCCCCCAGCACTTTTTTTGTTGGCCTCTGCAGCAGCAGGGAGCAGCATGCGGTTGGGGCAGAGGACAGCACGGCATGGGATGGGGCCTTCACCTCCCTTTTCTCACCTCCTTCCGGGGCTGTCATTTTCCATTCTGCCCCTGTTTTCCCCAGCCCCCGTCTCCTCAGTGGGAGGTGACTGGATGGTACCGGCTTCCTGACGTTGACTCCCTCCTCAGGGCAGAAGGCAGGCGCTGGAGCAGCAGGGTGGTCCCGGTCAGAAGTGGCAGCCTCCCAGGAGGGCAAAAGCAGCGGGTGACAGCCCACCGGAGCCCCACGGCGGGGCGGGCGGCGGGGCCGGTGGGGCCGGCGGCGGTGGCGGAGCCAGGTACGAAATTTACACAGTAAATTGCCCATGTAGGACCGGTTGTGCGCCAAGCGATCCGAGAACAGAGTGTGAAACTGGGAGAGCTTCTCCTTCGCTTCACCTCCTCTCAAGGTCTAGCACGCACTGGACACTGGATGGCTCAGCCTGGCGCTTGTGACATGTCCATTGTACTCGTCACAGAGAAAGGGTGGGCGGGGCAGGGTGTGGGGCGGGGGTCGCATGCAAGCCCAGCCCGTGGAGAAACCCCCGCCCAAGGGCAAAGGGCGGGGCCCCAGAGCCCGACCCCTTCTGGACTTTCTAGTGGCTGGGACTTCTCGCTGTGGGTGGCAGGTGTTTGGCACCGGATGGGCCACCATGCGGAGACTCTTGGGGACTCTGGAAGCCTTCTCCTGCAGAGCTCACCCTGCCTGGGCACCGGCTCTGCAGGCCCCTCAGCCCTGCGTATGTATCGGCCAGCCCTTCCCCCCCAAGGGGCCCAGGGGCCAGAGCCTGTTCAGAGCTGAGTGCAGGAGGCACCCAGAGCTTGCCAGGCTGTGGCCCGCCTCCTCCAGGGACCTCCCCAGCTTCTCTGCGAGGCCTGATGACGGGAGCACCTTCTCCAGGGCTGCTCAGCTGCCAGCATCACCATGAGCCAGGTGGCGAAGGTTTCTGAGCAGGGGATGCAGAGCCCTGACCCGACTGGGTGCTGCACCCCACGATGTCCCTTCCTGGCAGATAGGTTCTTTCTTCACTTCTTTTTCGAAACTTGGTAAAACAACATTTAAACCTTCGACTGTTCTTCAGGGTATACAGATGGTAGTGGCTTAGCCGGGATTCGAAGCAAGCCTGTGTGATTCCAGAGCTCGTGCTCTGGACTGTGGCGCCTCCTTATCATATACGCTTCATGTGTTACTTTTTTTTTTTTTGTGGCCCTTATGGTACTTAGCCCTAAGTGCCATACGTGTGAGGAACACATACACTGCCCTGTAGGAGGTCTTCTTTTGTTCAACACATGAATTGCTCATCCACCACATTTGGTGCAGCTTTTCTCCTTGGGGCATTTGCTGATTCAAATCTTACAGCCTAGGAGCTGAAAAGCCAAGGAGTTCAAAAGACTCTAACCACAGAAGCCAAACGGCAAGAGCTCAAGCTAAAGGCAACAACTAATGGAATGACAAGCTAAGTGTATCTTTAGTCTCACAGGGCTGCGGAAACCATTACATTTAAAGCCTAACAAATACATGGGTAGTTGGGAATAGGGAGAATCCAAACGCTTATATGGTAATCCCAAAGGGCAACACCCATAGAGGAAGGACAAGACAGAAATAGAGCAACCTTCACACAGACTGAAAAACAGCTTTGAATGAGCTCAAACTGAGAATGGACTAAGGTTTCCAGTCCCTAGAGTAACTGTCTGCCATGGGCAAAAGGAAATCTTTTCAAGAGAACGATAACAACATCCAGAATGTGGAGGTATCTTTATAGTTTCCTAAAAGAAGTTAAGCCCAATTTTAATATAAAAAATAATTGGGGGGGCTTCCCAGGTGGCGCAGTGGTTGAGAATCTGCCTGCTAATGCAGGGGACACGGGTTCGAGCCCTGGTCTGGGAAGATCCCACATGCCGCGGAGCAACTAGGCCCGTGAGCCACAACTACTGAGCCTGTGCGTCTGGAGCCTGTGCTCTGCAACAAGAGAGGCCACGATAGTGAGAGGCCCGCGCACCGCGATGAAGAGTGGCCCCCGCTTGCCGCAACTAGAGAAAGCCCTCACAGAAACGAAGACCCAACACAGCCAAAAATTAATTAATTAATTAATTAAATGTAAAAAAAAAAAAAAACAGCTTAAAAAAAAAAAAAGCACTAGGCTTCTACTTTAAAAAAAAAATAATTGGACATACCAGGAAAAAGACTAAATGATCAAAAGCTCAAAAAAACAAACAAACAAAAAAAAACAGAACAAGAAAGAAAGAAAGAAGACAATATAAATAGACACAGGAGGACAAGAGTTACCAGGCGTTGCTTAAAAAATAACAAAACAACTATGATCAAACAAAGAAAATAGACACATGGCAAATAAGCGTATGAAAAGATGCTACACATTCCATGCCATCAGGGAATTTTAAATTAGAACAATAATGAGATACCACTACACACCTATTCAAATGGCTAAAATCCAAATACTGAAATACCAAAGTTGTTGGGGATGCAGAACAACTGGAATTCTCATTTGTTGCTAGCAGGATACTTGGCAGTTTCCTACAAAACTAAACATACTTTTACCATACAGTGATCTAGTACTCATGCTCTTTGGTATTTACCCATAGGAACAGAAAAGTTATGTCCACATAAAAACCTGCACATGGATGTTTATAACAGTTTCTTTCATAATTGCCAAAACTTGAAATCAACCAAGATGTTTTTCAATAGGTGAATGCATAAACAAACTATTGTATCTCCGTACAAAGGAATAGCATTCAGCAATAAAAAGAAAAGGCTATGAAGCCATGAAAAGACATGGAAGAAGCTTAAATGCATATTGCTAAGTGAAAAAAAGCCAATCTGCAAAGGCTACATGCATATTATATGATTGCAGCGATATGAAATTTAGGAAAAGGCAAAAGTGTGGAGACAATCAAAAGATCAGTGGTTGCCAGAGGTTGTAGGGAGGGAGAAAAGGATGGGTGAAGCCCCGAATTTTAAAGGCAGAGAAACTCCTGTGTATGGTTCTGTAATGGTGGATACAGGTTATTGCACATTTGTCAAAAGTCATACAATGTACAAAACAAAGAGTGAAGTGTAAAGTAAAGCATGGACATTAGTTAGTAATAATGTATCAATATTGGTTCATTAACTATAACAAATATATTATGCTAATGTAAGACGTTAATAATAGGGGAAACTGGGTTGAGAGGTAAGGAAGTATGAGAACTCTGTCCTTTCTGCCTAATTTTTCTGTAAACCAGAAACAGCTCCAAAATAGTCTATTAATTTAAAAAACAAATCTAGACCTGCATACAAAACTTGCACGTAAATCCAGCCACAGCAGCATTATTCATAAGAGCCCCAAAGTGGAAATAACCCAAATGGCCATTTACTGTGAATGATCAATGAAACACAGTAATATCCACACCATGGAATATTATTCAGCCATAAAAAGAAATCAAGTACTGATACATACTACAACATAGATGAACCTTGAAAACATGCTAAGTAATTGTATGATTCCACTTGTATGCAATGTCCAGACTAGGCAAATCTGTAGAGACAAAGTATATTAGTGGCTGCCTAGGGTTTGGAGAAGTGGGGGAGTGAGTGACTTATAGTAGATTATTTTTGGGGGGGGGTGGATGAAAGTTTTACAATTGATTGTGGTGGTAGATGCATAACACATTAAATTGTACACTTTAAATAATATGGAAGTAAATTATATCTCAATGAAACTATTATTTAAAATTATGATTTTACAGAAATTCAGTCCTTAACTCTATTATCTATCTATCTATCTGTCTGTCTATCTATCTATCATCTATTTATCTATCTATCTATCTATCTATCTATCCATCCATCTATCTATCTATCCATCTATCTGTTTATCTATCTCTCCGTCTGTCTATCTATCTATCTGTCTGTCTGTCTATCTGTATCTGTGTATCTATCTCTCTCTCTATCTCTCTGTCTATATCTATCTATCTATCTCTCTATCTCTCTCTCTCTCTTCTCTATCTATCTGCCTATCTATCTCTCTCTCTGTCTCTCTGTCTATCTCTACCTATCTATCTATCCCTCTGTTTATCTACCTCTATCTATGTATCTATCTGTCTGTCTGTCTATCTATGTATCTATCTCTATCACTCTATCTATCATCTATCTATCATCTCTCTATCTATGTATCTATCTATCTGTGTATCTATCTATATCTACCTGTCTACCCATCTATCCTTATGTATAGAACAGTAACAATGGCTTATAAGTCACTTCCCTACATTATTTTATCCTTCCAAAACTCTTGAGAGGTCAATAGGCCATAGGAAAAGCACTGAGTTCACTGAAACACTTGAAGGTTGAATTAACTGTTTGTGATCACTCAATCAGTAAATGGTGATGCAGGGAATTCCACACACATCTTCTCTGTCCTCCCTTCCTCCTTCCCTCCCTCCTACTTGCTGACTCTATTCCAGCCACATTATTTACTAATTCTTCCCTGAGGACACTGGCCTCCTTCCTCTGGGCCTTGCAGAGGTTATTCCCATGATCTGGAATGCTTTTCCCTCAGATGTCTGACTCATCTGCCTCCCTCTAGACTGTTCAAATTCCACCTTCCCAGTAAGACTTATCCTGTCTACCGTTTAAGTTGAAAGCCTTGCTCCTCTCTGCCCACAGTCTCACCTCACCATATACTGCTTAATCTCCATAACATTTATTCCTGGCGAACCTACCAGATAATGTACATGGGTTTCTGTTCTCCCCTGCAACTGGAAGATAGGCTGCACAGACTCAGGAATCTTGCCATTATTAAACCTAGTGGAGGCCCAGCAGAGCTCTAGGGTCAGCCAGAACTGGGCACAATTATAACTCTCGTGATTTGATATTTTAGTGGGTTAGCTCAGAGCCAAGCCAGTTATTAAAGAGGATCTTTTCTGCTATTTTAAGCAGCATGGTACGTTTGAGGTCAACTTACATTTTCAATAATTGCAGAGCAGGTATGAACTCTTCCTTTGTTTCTCCAGACACATGAACCTGGATGCCAAATCCATCCTCTCTGGGTGTAGTGGGAATGTATGAAGATGACTGGCCTAAGTCTCAATTGAATAAAAAGATGCCCCCAAAGACATTTCAACATTTTCGAAAAGTTCAATCATAAAGTGTGGTTCCTTATCACACATCAGGGATTATCTAGCCTCCAGTGTGGTTTTTGTTTTTTGCAGTAAAAATGTGTCATTTTATATTTTACATTTGCATTATGAAAATAGGTCTGTACACGAAGTAATACATATTTAATGAATATGAATCATGTAAATTTGGTCATGGTATTTAAAGTTGGCTTTGGCTTTGAAGTATTTTTAAATTCATAGAAAATATTGAACTTCTAATAAAATAAATAAAACATTTTAATAATTGATATTAATAATCAACTTCAAAATGTCTTTGTCTGCATTTTCTGTTCAATTGTAAAAGAGAAGTCACTTTCAGTAGTGTTCCAAAGTGAGTGATTGCAGCTTCTATGATGTGAAAAAAGATCCGATTGCCATTAGCTGTTCTTAAGTGCTGAACATAGCTGAGAGAAATTGTAAGAAGACACTCTCTGTCACTGGCAGGAAATCCATCTCCGTCCTTTGCGGGGGCAGTCCCGAGCTCATGTTTTAACGGACGCGAATGCAAACCGTGGTTCTCACGTGACTTTCTGAAGAGCCCCCGCAGCAGGCCCAGGTACCTTGAGTGGACTAAGTCTCACTTTATGGCAATGGCATCAGATGGTGGCTACAGAAGGTTGCCGACGTCCCTGTGTGCTCTGACAGGCTCTGCAGACCGGGGGACGAAAGGACCAAGGAACTCTGACCGCCCTCGGGAATCCCAAGTGACTGGAGGGACACCGCGTCAGGGCCCCAGGCAGTGTCGCCCACTGTTCCGGAGGCGGGCGGAGGCTCCGCAGCCTCATTTCGTCCCGTCCCTTCCAGTATCTAAAATTGTTGTCAAGATGCTGGGTTAACTCAGGCAGGTCTACAAAGGCGTCCCAAGCAGCAAACATGTCTGTGATGAAATAGCCAATGAAAGAGATTTGGGATTTGGGGATGCTGCAGGTATTTCTGTCAAAAACTGCCATCACCACAGGCAAGTCCTGTCGCTTCTCTTCATCAGTCTGAGAAAAACATTCGTCTGAGATACGTGCGGCCCACTCAATGCACTGCTCCAGGGGTCGGCAGGGATTGGACACATCAGCACACTTAATGAGTCAGGGTGAGTCACCCCAAGTCTCCCTCCTCTGGACCTTAGTTCCTCCTGATTGTCACTCGTTACACTGAAAACAGATTTCAGGAGTCAGCACGTGCAGCCATCATAATGTGTGCCTAATTCCACATCCCAGTCACTGGGACACAAAATTTTGGTGTCTTAAGTCTGGCTCCCACATCACCACTCACATATGTCAGTTCTTCCTCTACAGCTGAGTCAGTGAGTAAAGACACACAAACAGAAGTAGATTAATACGAACAAGGTTTTATTGACATATACATATGTACATAAAGCTGGGAAAGAGAAAGGCCCATTGAGGCAAATGCATAGGGGGAGAGGAAGCATCTGAAAACAGCAGTGGGCATCCTGCCAGTTCCAAGTCTAGGGAAAACTTGGGTCCGCCAAGTTAACAGTCAAGCCAGGGATGGCACAGTGGATGATACAGCCAGCTCTCTTCCATTCTCCTAACTGGAGCTTCTCAAGTCTGGTGTAGTTCTGAAGTGGGCTCATATGCTCCTCACCCTCCAGCACACACACAGACACACACAGACACACACACAGACACACACACACACACATTTGCACACCCCTGAGGTGTGGTCCTCCGGCTTGCTGTAAGAAGAGAGGAGGTTAAGTTTCACTTCAAGGGGCTGAGCCACTTTCCAGTGAGGCAAGGTCCATTCATGGTGACACACAGTTTGCAGAATAAGATCTGCTCTTCATTTGTTGAGTTTCTTCATAGAAGAAAGGAATTCGCTGGTGGCTCCTATGAAGCCCTGGGCAGGTTATGCGGCTGCCAGACTCCTGTGAGCACAGGCACAGCTGCCCTGACCAGGGGCCTGCAAACACAATGCTGGCTCGTCTAAGTCAGAGGGGTGTCCTGACTCGGGGACCCCAGTGTTCTTCCTGAGAGTGGAGGTTCCTCTCTAAATACGGATGCTGCTATCCCCCATGGCACCACCTGGGTTTTGACCAGGGGGGGCCTCAGGTGCTTTGTATGAATGTGGCACCAGAAGTGTATCCAGTCACAACAGGTGTGGTGCTGTCCCCCATGCCCCCCCCTCCCCGTTCTCTGCACAGATGGGTTCCAAGTCTGATGGCAGTTATTGACACAGGGCCTCCCAGCACCGGTGAGATGTTGTGCCCTCCGTCCGCACCACCTGTGTGTTGGCCAGGTGGGTCCCAGTTGTAAGCGGGAATAGCAGGTCCTCCAATCATGGGTCATGATGTTGTTCCCTCCCAGACGACCACCACCTAGATTGTGGGCAGGTGGGCCCCTTGTGCTTGGAAATAAGGTAGAACTAGAAGTGTGTTGAAACCCACGGGTGATAACCACACTTGCAACTGCAACAGATGTGGTGTGCTCTGTTAGAAGGTGGAAACTGACATGTCCCTTGACACAGATTTCTTCTCCTTGGTGATGGAACTTTTAAATGTAGATTTTCTACGTCCAGATGGGCCCTGTGTGCAGTGACGGAAAGTGGAAACTCTAGGGCCTCCCATCGTGGGGATGGTGTTGTCCCCTGCCATCAGCGTACCACCTGTATTCAGCCCAGGTGGGCCCCAGGTATTTGGATTTAAGGTGGAATCAGGTATGTTCCCAAATGCTGGGATGGTGCCTGCCCCTCCTACTGCAGCAGCCTTGCCGTGGTCAGGTAGATGGCAGGTTGTCTGGCCCGAAGTAGGAACAGAAGCGGTGCTGGGTGCCCCACTTAGTCCTGCCCCGAAGTTAAGTGGTCTGGATGCCTGTGAGTGAGTGAGGCCTGGGGCTGACACGCCGACCCCAAGGCTCCCACCGGCCGTAGGGGCTGCAGGTCCCATGAACAGTGGGCCCGGTGTGGTGTCGGCAAAGAGCGAGCCACTGTCCCCAGTACTGGGCATCCTGGTGGCAAGTCCAAAGCCAGTAGCAATGGACACAGCCCTGGGGAGAATGCCTGGGTTGTCGCCAAAGGCCGGCTGCGTGTTGCTGGTGGTGGCGAATAGGGAAGCCGGCGAAGCTGCCGGCATGATGCTGACTCGCGGTGGCTAGGCTGCAGGGGCGACTAGGACTTTATCTTGTGCTGAGGCTGCTGGGTTTCCCAATAGAAAATTATCGTTAGGCCTCTGCCCATCGTTGGCCCCCAATGTGGCCTGAGACGGGAGACCTGGGTCCAAGGAAGCTTGAAGTGTTGGTCTATCTGTTGGCCGGCGTTGCAGGTAAATGAGTCGAGTCATGGGCTGAGGCATTGCTACCACTGGGTGGTGTGTTCCCAGAGCTAGGAACAGCCTGTGAAATGTCTATTGGTTCGGCCTGGACACAGGGGCGGACTGGAAAATGACAGCCTGGGAAGGAGGTGTGGTGTCCATAGGTACAGTGTCAGAGCTGCTGCCTGCTGAAGCATTGGTGACGGCCGAAGCCGTAACTGGGGGGCTGGGGAAAACAGGAGCCGAATGGAAAATGACAGCCTGGGAAGGAGGTGTGGTGTCCATAGGTACAGTGTCAGAGATGCTGCCTGCTGAAGCATTGGTGACGGCCGAAGCCGTAACTGGGGGGCTGGGGAAAACAGGAGCCGAATGGAAAATGACAGCCTGGGAAGGAGGTGTGGTGTCCATAGGTACAGTGTCAGAGATGCTGCCTGCTGAAGCATTGGTGACGGCCGAAGCCGTAACTGGGGGGCTGGGGAAAACAGGAGCCGAATGGAAAATGACCGCCTGGGAAGGATGTGTGGTGTCCATAGGTACAGTGTCAGAGCTGCTGCCTGCTGAAGCATTGGTGACGGCCGAAGCCGTAACTGGGGGGCTGGGGAAAACAGGAGCCGAATGGAAAATGACCGCCTGGGAAGGAGGTGTGGTGTCCATAGGTACAGTGTCAGAGCTGCTGCCTGCTGAAGCATTGGTGTCGTCCGAAGCCGTAACTGGGGGGCTGGGGAAAACAGGAGCCGAATGGAAAATGACAGCCTGGGAAGGAGGTGTGGTGTCCATAGGTACAGTGTCAGAGCTGCTGCCTGCTGAAGCATTGGTGACGGCCGAAGCCGTAACTGGGGGGCTGGGGAAAACAGGAGCCGTGAAAATGACAGCCTTGGAAGGAGGTGTGGTGTCCATAGGTACAGTGTCAGAGCTGCTGCCTGCTGAAGCACCGGTGACGGCCGAAGCCGTAACTGGGGGGCTGGGGAAAACAGGAGCCGAATGGAAAATGACAGCCTGGGAAGGAGGTGTGGTGTCCATAGGTACAGTGTCAGAGCTGCTGCCTGCTGAAGCATTGGTGACGGCCGAAGCCGTAACTGGGGGGCTGGGGAAAACAGGAGCCGAATGGAAAATGACCGCCTGGGAAGGAGGTGTGGTGTCCATAGGTACAGTGTCAGAGCTACTGCCTGCTGAAGCATTGGTGACGGGCCGAAGCTGTAAAATGGGGGGCTGGGGAAAGCAGGAGCCAAATGGAAAATGACAGCTGGGAAGGAGGTGTGGTGTCCATAGGTACAGTGTCAGAGTGCTGCTTGCTGAAGCACCGATGCCGGCCGAAGTCGTAAATGGGGGGCTGGGGAAAACTGGACCTGAAGCCATAAATGGGGTTCTGGGGAAAACAGGAGCTGAAGCCGTACATGGGGGTCTGGGGAAAACAGGAGCTGAAGCCCCTAAATGGGTGGCTGGAGAAAACAGGGGGCAACCGGGGAGAGAGGCCCTCTGCTGCCCATCAGAGGTCCGAAATATGGGCTGAGGTTTGGTTTGGGGGCCAAAGGGATGGTTAACAATTGGGGTGGCGCAGGGGACCATCGGCACAGGTTGGGTGATGGACACTGGTACCCCTGTAAGGTGCCTCTGCTCCACCCTGAAACCTGGGGGAGACCTAAAAATGACAGCTTGGGAAGGGGCAGCAGTGTCCATGTAGACACTAGGCTGCAAGGTCCCACTTCCAGATGCCGTGACCATGCTGGTGGAAGGGATTGCCACAGAAGTCCTGGGCTGCCCAGTTACAATAGGGGGATCGATGGTAGGGGCTGGAAGAGGGGTAGGTGAGTATAAAGGAGGGGTAGGATCTACACAGATGGGTGTTGGGGGTTCTTTTTCATGGGTCGGTGTCTGGACCTTCCTTACATTCTTGGGGATCTTTTTCCAGCGACACTGAATGTTCTTCTCCAAGGTGCCTGGGTGTTTGGCAGCAGCTAAGCACGGAAGCTTAGGAGGAGGGGGCAGCTCACCTCGATCCCACGTCAGTGCCTCGTTCCCCGACGGGGGCGACCTCAGCCCTGGCAGTGGCAGAAAAAGCGGCAGGGGAATCTTCCGCTTCCAGGGCCTACTGCTGGTAGATAGCAGGGAAGAGGAGCTTCTTGTTGGGATGCGTGAAGACTCTTCACGCTGCAGCTCCTTCCCAGACGTGAGTGAGCCTGGTGATTTGGGCCGGTGGTCTTCCCCCAGCACTTTTTTTGTTGGCCTCTGCAGCAGCAGGGAGCAGCATGCGGTTGGGGCAGAGGACAGCACGGCATGGGATGGGGCCTTCACCTCCCTTTTCTCACCTCCTTCCGGGGCTGTCATTTTCCATTCTGCCCCTGTTTTCCCCAGCCCCCGTCTCCTCAGTGGGAGGTGACTGGATGGTACCGGCTTCCTGACGTTGACTCCCTCCTCAGGGCAGAAGGCAGGCGCTGGAGCAGCAGGGTGGTCCCGGTCAGAAGTGGCAGCCTCCCAGGAGGGCAAAAGCAGCGGGTGACAGCCCACCGGAGCCCCACGGCGGGGCGGGCGGCGGGGCCGGTGGGGCCGGCGGCGGTGGCGGAGCCAGGTACGAAATTTACACAGTAAATTGCCCATGTAGGACCGGTTGTGCGCCAAGCGATCCGAGAACAGAGTGTGAAACTGGGAGAGCTTCTCCTTCGCTTCACCTCCTCTCAAGGTCTAGCACGCACTGGACACTGGATGGCTCAGCCTGGCGCTTGTGACATGTCCATTGTACTCGTCACAGAGAAAGGGTGGGCGGGGCAGGGTGTGGGGCGGGGGTCGCATGCAAGCCCAGCCCGTGGAGAAACCCCCGCCCAAGGGCAAAGGGCGGGGCCCCAGAGCCCGACCCCTTCTGGACTTTCTAGTGGCTGGGACTTCTCGCTGTGGGTGGCAGGTGTTTGGCACCGGATGGGCCACCATGCGGAGACTCTTGGGGACTCTGGAAGCCTTCTCCTGCAGAGCTCACCCTGCCTGGGCACCGGCTCTGCAGGCCCCTCAGCCCTGCGTATGTATCGGCCAGCCCTTCCCCCCCAAGGGGCCCAGGGGCCAGAGCCTGTTCAGAGCTGAGTGCAGGAGGCACCCAGAGCTTGCCAGGCTGTGGCCCGCCTCCTCCAGGGACCTCCCCAGCTTCTCTGCGAGGCCTGATGACGGGAGCACCTTCTCCAGGGCTGCTCAGCTGCCAGCATCACCATGAGCCAGGTGGCGAAGGTTTCTGAGCAGGGGATGCAGAGCCCTGACCCGACTGGGTGCTGCACCCCACGATGTCCCTTCCTGGCAGATAGGTTCTTTCTTCACTTCTTTTTCGAAACTTGGTAAAACAACATTTAAACCTTCGACTGTTCTTCAGGGTATACAGATGGTAGTGGCTTAGCCGGGATTCGAAGCAAGCCTGTGTGATTCCAGAGCTCGTGCTCTGGACTGTGGCGCCTCCTTATCATATACGCTTCATGTGTTACTTTTTTTTTTTTTGTGGCCCTTATGGTACTTAGCCCTAAGTGCCATACGTGTGAGGAACACATACACTGCCCTGTAGGAGGTCTTCTTTTGTTCAACACATGAATTGCTCATCCACCACATTTGGTGCAGCTTTTCTCCTTGGGGCATTTGCTGATTCAAATCTTACAGCCTAGGAGCTGAAAAGCCAAGGAGTTCAAAAGACTCTAACCACAGAAGCCAAACGGCAAGAGCTCAAGCTAAAGGCAACAACTAATGGAATGACAAGCTAAGTGTATCTTTAGTCTCACAGGGCTGCGGAAACCATTACATTTAAAGCCTAACAAATACATGGGTAGTTGGGAATAGGGAGAATCCAAACGCTTATATGGTAATCCCAAAGGGCAACACCCATAGAGGAAGGACAAGACAGAAATAGAGCAACCTTCACACAGACTGAAAAACAGCTTTGAATGAGCTCAAACTGAGAATGGACTAAGGTTTCCAGTCCCTAGAGTAACTGTCTGCCATGGGCAAAAGGAAATCTTTTCAAGAGAACGATAACAACATCCAGAATGTGGAGGTATCTTTATAGTTTCCTAAAAGAAGTTAAGCCCAATTTTAATATAAAAAATAATTGGGGGGGCTTCCCAGGTGGCGCAGTGGTTGAGAATCTGCCTGCTAATGCAGGGGACACGGGTTCGAGCCCTGGTCTGGGAAGATCCCACATGCCGCGGAGCAACTAGGCCCGTGAGCCACAACTACTGAGCCTGTGCGTCTGGAGCCTGTGCTCTGCAACAAGAGAGGCCACGATAGTGAGAGGCCCGCGCACCGCGATGAAGAGTGGCCCCCGCTTGCCGCAACTAGAGAAAGCCCTCACAGAAACGAAGACCCAACACAGCCAAAAATTAATTAATTAATTAATTAAATGTAAAAAAAAAAAAAAAGCACTAGGCTTCTACTTTAAAAAAAAAATAATTGGACATACCAGGAAAAAGACTAAATGATCAAAAGCTCAAAAAAACAAACAAACAAAAAAAAACAGAACAAGAAAGAAAGAAAGAAGACAATATAAATAGACACAGGAGGACAAGAGTTACCAGGCGTTGCTTAAAAAATAACAAAACAACTATGATCAAACAAAGAAAATAGACACATGGCAAATAAGCGTATGAAAAGATGCTACACATTCCATGCCATCAGGGAATTTTAAATTAGAACAATAATGAGATACCACTACACACCTATTCAAATGGCTAAAATCCAAATACTGAAATACCAAAGTTGTTGGGGATGCAGAACAACTGGAATTCTCATTTGTTGCTAGCAGGATACTTGGCAGTTTCCTACAAAACTAAACATACTTTTACCATACAGTGATCTAGTACTCATGCTCTTTGGTATTTACCCATAGGAACAGAAAAGTTATGTCCACATAAAAACCTGCACATGGATGTTTATAACAGTTTCTTTCATAATTGCCAAAACTTGAAATCAACCAAGATGTTTTTCAATAGGTGAATGCATAAACAAACTATTGTATCTCCGTACAAAGGAATAGCATTCAGCAATAAAAAGAAAAGGCTATGAAGCCATGAAAAGACATGGAAGAAGCTTAAATGCATATTGCTAAGTGAAAAAAAGCCAATCTGCAAAGGCTACATGCATATTATATGATTGCAGCGATATGAAATTTAGGAAAAGGCAAAAGTGTGGAGACAATCAAAAGATCAGTGGTTGCCAGAGGTTGTAGGGAGGGAGAAAAGGATGGGTGAAGCCCCGAATTTTAAAGGCAGAGAAACTCCTGTGTATGGTTCTGTAATGGTGGATACAGGTTATTGCACATTTGTCAAAAGTCATACAATGTACAAAACAAAGAGTGAAGTGTAAAGTAAAGCATGGACATTAGTTAGTAATAATGTATCAATATTGGTTCATTAACTATAACAAATATATTATGCTAATGTAAGACGTTAATAATAGGGGAAACTGGGTTGAGAGGTAAGGAAGTATGAGAACTCTGTCCTTTCTGCCTAATTTTTCTGTAAACCAGAAACAGCTCCAAAATAGTCTATTAATTTAAAAAACAAATCTAGACCTGCATACAAAACTTGCACGTAAATCCAGCCACAGCAGCATTATTCATAAGAGCCCCAAAGTGGAAATAACCCAAATGGCCATTTACTGTGAATGATCAATGAAACACAGTAATATCCACACCATGGAATATTATTCAGCCATAAAAAGAAATCAAGTACTGATACATACTACAACATAGATGAACCTTGAAAACATGCTAAGTAATTGTATGATTCCACTTGTATGCAATGTCCAGACTAGGCAAATCTGTAGAGACAAAGTATATTAGTGGCTGCCTAGGGTTTGGAGAAGTGGGGGAGTGAGTGACTTATAGTAGATTATTTTTGGGGGGGGGTGGATGAAAGTTTTACAATTGATTGTGGTGGTAGATGCATAACACATTAAATTGTACACTTTAAATAATATGGAAGTAAATTATATCTCAATGAAACTATTATTTAAAATTATGATTTTACAGAAATTCAGTCCTTAACTCTATTATCTATCTATCTATCTGTCTGTCTATCTATCTATCATCTATTTATCTATCTATCTATCTATCTATCTATCCATCCATCTATCTATCTATCCATCTATCTGTTTATCTATCTCTCCGTCTGTCTATCTATCTATCTGTCTGTCTGTCTATCTGTATCTGTGTATCTATCTCTCTCTCTATCTCTCTGTCTATATCTATCTATCTATCTCTCTATCTCTCTCTCTCTCTTCTCTATCTATCTGCCTATCTATCTCTCTCTCTGTCTCTCTGTCTATCTCTACCTATCTATCTATCCCTCTGTTTATCTACCTCTATCTATGTATCTATCTGTCTGTCTGTCTATCTATGTATCTATCTCTATCACTCTATCTATCATCTATCTATCATCTCTCTATCTATGTATCTATCTATCTGTGTATCTATCTATATCTACCTGTCTACCCATCTATCCTTATGTATAGAACAGTAACAATGGCTTATAAGTCACTTCCCTACATTATTTTATCCTTCCAAAACTCTTGAGAGGTCAATAGGCCATAGGAAAAGCACTGAGTTCACTGAAACACTTGAAGGTTGAATTAACTGTTTGTGATCACTCAATCAGTAAATGGTGATGCAGGGAATTCCACACACATCTTCTCTGTCCTCCCTTCCTCCTTCCCTCCCTCCTACTTGCTGACTCTATTCCAGCCACATTATTTACTAATTCTTCCCTGAGGACACTGGCCTCCTTCCTCTGGGCCTTGCAGAGGTTATTCCCATGATCTGGAATGCTTTTCCCTCAGATGTCTGACTCATCTGCCTCCCTCTAGACTGTTCAAATTCCACCTTCCCAGTAAGACTTATCCTGTCTACCGTTTAAGTTGAAAGCCTTGCTCCTCTCTGCCCACAGTCTCACCTCACCATATACTGCTTAATCTCCATAACATTTATTCCTGGCGAACCTACCAGATAATGTACATGGGTTTCTGTTCTCCCCTGCAACTGGAAGATAGGCTGCACAGACTCAGGAATCTTGCCATTATTAAACCTAGTGGAGGCCCAGCAGAGCTCTAGGGTCAGCCAGAACTGGGCACAATTATAACTCTCGTGATTTGATATTTTAGTGGGTTAGCTCAGAGCCAAGCCAGTTATTAAAGAGGATCTTTTCTGCTATTTTAAGCAGCATGGTACGTTTGAGGTCAACTTACATTTTCAATAATTGCAGAGCAGGTATGAACTCTTCCTTTGTTTCTCCAGACACATGAACCTGGATGCCAAATCCATCCTCTCTGGGTGTAGTGGGAATGTATGAAGATGACTGGCCTAAGTCTCAATTGAATAAAAAGATGCCCCCAAAGACATTTCAACATTTTCGAAAAGTTCAATCATAAAGTGTGGTTCCTTATCACACATCAGGGATTATCTAGCCTCCAGTGTGGTTTTTGTTTTTTGCAGTAAAAATGTGTCATTTTATATTTTACATTTGCATTATGAAAATAGGTCTGTACACGAAGTAATACATATTTAATGAATATGAATCATGTAAATTTGGTCATGGTATTTAAAGTTGGCTTTGGCTTTGAAGTATTTTTAAATTCATAGAAAATATTGAACTTCTAATAAAATAAATAAAACATTTTAATAATTGATATTAATAATCAACTTCAAAATGTCTTTGTCTGCATTTTCTGTTCAATTGTAAAAGAGAAGTCACTTTCAGTAGTGTTCCAAAGTGAGTGATTGCAGCTTCTATGATGTGAAAAAAGATCCGATTGCCATTAGCTGTTCTTAAGTGCTGAACATAGCTGAGAGAAATTGTAAGAAGACACTCTCTGTCACTGGCAGGAAATCCATCTCCGTCCTTTGCGGGGGCAGTCCCGAGCTCATGTTTTAACGGACGCGAATGCAAACCGTGGTTCTCACGTGACTTTCTGAAGAGCCCCCGCAGCAGGCCCAGGTACCTTGAGTGGACTAAGTCTCACTTTATGGCAATGGCATCAGATGGTGGCTACAGAAGGTTGCCGACGTCCCTGTGTGCTCTGACAGGCTCTGCAGACCGGGGGACGAAAGGACCAAGGAACTCTGACCGCCCTCGGGAATCCCAAGTGACTGGAGGGACACCGCGTCAGGGCCCCAGGCAGTGTCGCCCACTGTTCCGGAGGCGGGCGGAGGCTCCGCAGCCTCATTTCGTCCCGTCCCTTCCAGTATCTAAAATTGTTGTCAAGATGCTGGGTTAACTCAGGCAGGTCTACAAAGGCGTCCCAAGCAGCAAACATGTCTGTGATGAAATAGCCAATGAAAGAGATTTGGGATTTGGGGATGCTGCAGGTATTTCTGTCAAAAACTGCCATCACCACAGGCAAGTCCTGTCGCTTCTCTTCATCAGTCTGAGAAAAACATTCGTCTGAGATACGTGCGGCCCACTCAATGCACTGCTCCAGGGGTCGGCAGGGATTGGACACATCAGCACACTTAATGAGTCAGGGTGAGTCACCCCAAGTCTCCCTCCTCTGGACCTTAGTTCCTCCTGATTGTCACTCGTTACACTGAAAACAGATTTCAGGAGTCAGCACGTGCAGCCATCATAATGTGTGCCTAATTCCACATCCCAGTCACTGGGACACAAAATTTTGGTGTCTTAAGTCTGGCTCCCACATCACCACTCACATATGTCAGTTCTTCCTCTACAGCTGAGTCAGTGAGTAAAGACACACAAACAGAAGTAGATTAATACGAACAAGGTTTTATTGACATATACATATGTACATAAAGCTGGGAAAGAGAAAGGCCCATTGAGGCAAATGCATAGGGGGAGAGGAAGCATCTGAAAACAGCAGTGGGCATCCTGCCAGTTCCAAGTCTAGGGAAAACTTGGGTCCGCCAAGTTAACAGTCAAGCCAGGGATGGCACAGTGGATGATACAGCCAGCTCTCTTCCATTCTCCTAACTGGAGCTTCTCAAGTCTGGTGTAGTTCTGAAGTGGGCTCATATGCTCCTCACCCTCCAGCACACACACAGACACACACAGACACACACACAGACACACACACACACACATTTGCACACCCCTGAGGTGTGGTCCTCCGGCTTGCTGTAAGAAGAGAGGAGGTTAAGTTTCACTTCAAGGGGCTGAGCCACTTTCCAGTGAGGCAAGGTCCATTCATGGTGACACACAGTTTGCAGAATAAGATCTGCTCTTCATTTGTTGAGTTTCTTCATAGAAGAAAGGAATTCGCTGGTGGCTCCTATGAAGCCCTGGGCAGGTTATGCGGCTGCCAGACTCCTGTGAGCACAGGCACAGCTGCCCTGACCAGGGGCCTGCAAACACAATGCTGGCTCGTCTAAGTCAGAGGGGTGTCCTGACTCGGGGACCCCAGTGTTCTTCCTGAGAGTGGAGGTTCCTCTCTAAATACGGATGCTGCTATCCCCCATGGCACCACCTGGGTTTTGACCAGGGGGGGCCTCAGGTGCTTTGTATGAATGTGGCACCAGAAGTGTATCCAGTCACAACAGGTGTGGTGCTGTCCCCCATGCCCCCCCCTCCCCGTTCTCTGCACAGATGGGTTCCAAGTCTGATGGCAGTTATTGACACAGGGCCTCCCAGCACCGGTGAGATGTTGTGCCCTCCGTCCGCACCACCTGTGTGTTGGCCAGGTGGGTCCCAGTTGTAAGCGGGAATAGCAGGTCCTCCAATCATGGGCATGATGTTGTTCCCTCCCAGACGACCACCACCTAGATTGTGGGCAGGTGGGCCCCTTGTGCTTGGAAATAAGGTAGAACTAGAAGTGTGTTGAAACCCACGGGTGATAACCACACTTGCAACTGCAACAGATGTGGTGTGCTCTGTTAGAAGGTGGAAACTGACATGTCCCTTGACACAGATTTCTTCTCCTTGGTGATGGAACTTTTAAATGTAGATTTTCTACGTCCAGATGGGCCCTGTGTGCAGTGACGGAAAGTGGAAACTCTAGGGCCTCCCATCGTGGGGATGGTGTTGTCCCCTGCCATCAGCGTACCACCTGTATTCAGCCCAGGTGGGCCCCAGGTATTTGGATTTAAGGTGGAATCAGGTATGTTCCCAAATGCTGGGATGGTGCCTGCCCCTCCTACTGCAGCAGCCTTGCCGTGGTCAGGTAGATGGCAGGTTGTCTGGCCCGAAGTAGGAACAGAAGCGGTGCTGGGTGCCCCACTTAGTCCTGCCCCGAAGTTAAGTGGTCTGGATGCCTGTGAGTGAGTGAGGCCTGGGGCTGACACGCCGACCCCAAGGCTCCCACCGGCCGTAGGGGCTGCAGGTCCCATGAACAGTGGGCCCGGTGTGGTGTCGGCAAAGAGCGAGCCACTGTCCCCAGTACTGGGCATCCTGGTGGCAAGTCCAAAGCCAGTAGCAATGGACACAGCCCTGGGGAGAATGCCTGGGTTGTCGCCAAAGGCCGGCTGCGTGTTGCTGGTGGTGGCGAATAGGGAAGCCGGCGAAGCTGCCGGCATGATGCTGACTCGCGGTGGCTAGGCTGCAGGGGCGACTAGGACTTTATCTTGTGCTGAGGCTGCTGGGTTTCCCAATAGAAAATTATCGTTAGGCCTCTGCCCATCGTTGGCCCCCAATGTGGCCTGAGACGGGAGACCTGGGTCCAAGGAAGCTTGAAGTGTTGGTCTATCTGTTGGCCGGCGTTGCAGGTAAATGAGTCGAGTCATGGGCTGAGGCATTGCTACCACTGGGTGGTGTGTTCCCAGAGCTAGGAACAGCCCTGTGAAATGTCTATTGGTTCGGCCTGGACACAGGGGCGGACTGGAAAATGACAGCCTGGGAAGGAGGTGTGGTGTCCATAGGTACAGTGTCAGAGCTGCTGCCTGCTGAAGCATTGGTGACGGCCGAAGCCGTAACTGGGGGGCTGGGGAAAACAGGAGCCGAATGGAAAATGACAGCCTGGGAAGGAGGTGTGGTGTCCATAGGTACAGTGTCAGAGATGCTGCCTGCTGAAGCATTGGTGACGGCCGAAGCCGTAACTGGGGGGCTGGGGAAAACAGGAGCCGAATGGAAAATGACAGCCTGGGAAGGAGGTGTGGTGTCCATAGGTACAGTGTCAGAGATGCTGCCTGCTGAAGCATTGGTGACGGCCGAAGCCGTAACTGGGGGGCTGGGGAAAACAGGAGCCGAATGGAAAATGACCGCCTGGGAAGGATGTGTGGTGTCCATAGGTACAGTGTCAGAGCTGCTGCCTGCTGAAGCATTGGTGACGGCCGAAGCCGTAACTGGGGGGCTGGGGAAAACAGGAGCCGAATGGAAAATGACCGCCTGGGAAGGAGGTGTGGTGTCCATAGGTACAGTGTCAGAGCTGCTGCCTGCTGAAGCATTGGTGTCGTCCGAAGCCGTAACTGGGGGGCTGGGGAAAACAGGAGCCGAATGGAAAATGACAGCCTGGGAAGGAGGTGTGGTGTCCATAGGTACAGTGTCAGAGCTGCTGCCTGCTGAAGCATTGGTGACGGCCGAAGCCGTAACTGGGGGGCTGGGGAAAACAGGAGCCGAATGGAAAATGACAGCCTGGGAAGGAGGTGTGGTGTCCATAGGTACAGTGTCAGAGCTGCTGCCTGCTGAAGCACCGGTGACGGCCGAAGCCGTAACTGGGGGGCTGGGGAAAACAGGAGCCGAATGGAAAATGACAGCCTGGGAAGGAGGTGTGGTGTCCATAGGTACAGTGTCAGAGCTGCTGCCTGCTGAAGCATTGGTGACGGCCGAAGCCGTAACTGGGGGGCTGGGGAAAACAGGAGCCGAATGGAAAATGACCGCCTGGGAAGGAGGTGTGGTGTCCATAGGTACAGTGTCAGAGCTACTGCCTGCTGAAGCATTGGTGACGGCCGAAGCTGTAAATGGGGGGCTGGGGAAAGCAGGAGCCAAATGGAAAATGACAGCCTGGGAAGGAGGTGTGGTGTCCATAGGTACAGTGTCAGAGGTGCTGCTTGCTGAAGCACCGATGCCGGCCGAAGTCGTAAATGGGGGGCTGGGGAAAACTGGACCTGAAGCCATAAATGGGGTTCTGGGGAAAACAGGAGCTGAAGCCGTACATGGGGGTCTGGGGAAAACAGGAGCTGAAGCCCTAAATGGGTGGCTGGAGAAAACAGGGGCACCGGGGAGAGAGGCCCTCTGCTGCCCATCAGAGGTCCGAAATATGGGCTGAGGTTTGGTTTGGGGGCCAAAGGGATGGTTAACAATTGGGGTGGCGCAGGGGACCATCGGCACAGGTTGGGTGATGGACACTGGTACCCCTGTAAGGTGCCTCTGCTCCACCCTGAAACCTGGGGGAGACCTAAAAATGACAGCTTGGGAAGGGGCAGCAGTGTCCATGTAGACACTAGGCTGCAAGGTCCCACTTCCAGATGCCGTGACCATGCTGGTGGAAGGGATTGCCACAGAAGTCCTGGGCTGCCCAGTTACAATAGGGGGATCGATGGTAGGGGCTGGAAGAGGGGTAGGTGAGTATAAAGGAGGGGTAGGATCTACACAGATGGGTGTTGAGGGTTCTTTTTCATGGGTCGGTGTCTGGACCTTCCTGACATTCTTGGGGATCTTTTTCCAGCGACACTGAATGTTCTTCTCCAAGGTGCCTGGGTGTTTGGCAGCAGCTAAGCACGGAAGCTTAGGAGGAGGGGGCAGCTCACCTCGATCCCACGTCAGTGCCTCGTTCCCCGACGGGGGCGACCTCAGCCCTGGCAGTGGCAGAAAAAGCGGCAGGGGAATCTTCCGCTTCCAGGGCCTACTGCTGGTAGATAGCAGGGAAGAGGAGCTTCTTGTTGGGATGCGTGAAGACTCTTCACGCTGCAGCTCCTTCCCAGACGTGAGTGAGCCTGGTGATTTGGGCCGGTGGTCTTCCCCCAGCACTTTTTTTGTTGGCCTCTGCAGCAGCAGGGAGCAGCATGCGGTTGGGGCAGAGGACAGCACGGCATGGGATGGGGCCTTCACCTCCCTTTTCTCACCTCCTTCCGGGGCTGTCATTTTCCATTCTGCCCCTGTTTTCCCCAGCCCCCGTCTCCTCAGTGGGAGGTGACTGGATGGTACCGGCTTCCTGACGTTGACTCCCTCCTCAGGGCAGAAGGCAGGCGCTGGAGCAGCAGGGTGGTCCCGGTCAGAAGTGGCAGCCTCCCAGGAGGGCAAAAGCAGCGGGTGACAGCCCACCGGAGCCCCACGGCGGGGCGGGCGGCGGGGCCGGTGGGGCCGGCGGCGGTGGCGGAGCCAGGTACGAAATTTACACAGTAAATTGCCCATGTAGGACCGGTTGTGCGCCAAGCGATCCGAGAACAGAGTGTGAAACTGGGAGAGCTTCTCCTTCGCTTCACCTCCTCTCAAGGTCTAGCACGCACTGGACACTGGATGGCTCAGCCTGGCGCTTGTGACATGTCCATTGTACTCGTCACAGAGAAAGGGTGGGCGGGGCAGGGTGTGGGGCGGGGGTCGCATGCAAGCCCAGCCCGTGGAGAAACCCCCGCCCAAGGGCAAAGGGCGGGGCCCCAGAGCCCGACCCCTTCTGGACTTTCTAGTGGCTGGGACTTCTCGCTGTGGGTGGCAGGTGTTTGGCACCGGATGGGCCACCATGCGGAGACTCTTGGGGACTCTGGAAGCCTTCTCCTGCAGAGCTCACCCTGCCTGGGCACCGGCTCTGCAGGCCCCTCAGCCCTGCGTATGTATCGGCCAGCCCTTCCCCCCCAAGGGGCCCAGGGGCCAGAGCCTGTTCAGAGCTGAGTGCAGGAGGCACCCAGAGCTTGCCAGGCTGTGGCCCGCCTCCTCCAGGGACCTCCCCAGCTTCTCTGCGAGGCCTGATGACGGGAGCACCTTCTCCAGGGCTGCTCAGCTGCCAGCATCACCATGAGCCAGGTGGCGAAGGTTTCTGAGCAGGGGATGCAGAGCCCTGACCCGACTGGGTGCTGCACCCCACGATGTCCCTTCCTGGCAGATAGGTTCTTTCTTCACTTCTTTTTCGAAACTTGGTAAAACAACATTTAAACCTTCGACTGTTCTTCAGGGTATACAGATGGTAGTGGCTTAGCCGGGATTCGAAGCAAGCCTGTGTGATTCCAGAGCTCGTGCTCTGGACTGTGGCGCCTCCTTATCATATACGCTTCATGTGTTACTTTTTTTTTTTTTGTGGCCCTTATGGTACTTAGCCCTAAGTGCCATACGTGTGAGGAACACATACACTGCCCTGTAGGAGGTCTTCTTTTGTTCAACACATGAATTGCTCATCCACCACATTTGGTGCAGCTTTTCTCCTTGGGGCATTTGCTGATTCAAATCTTACAGCCTAGGAGCTGAAAAGCCAAGGAGTTCAAAAGACTCTAACCACAGAAGCCAAACGGCAAGAGCTCAAGCTAAAGGCAACAACTAATGGAATGACAAGCTAAGTGTATCTTTAGTCTCACAGGGCTGCGGAAACCATTACATTTAAAGCCTAACAAATACATGGGTAGTTGGGAATAGGGAGAATCCAAACGCTTATATGGTAATCCCAAAGGGCAACACCCATAGAGGAAGGACAAGACAGAAATAGAGCAACCTTCACACAGACTGAAAAACAGCTTTGAATGAGCTCAAACTGAGAATGGACTAAGGTTTCCAGTCCCTACAGTAACTGTCTGCCATGGGCAAAAGGAAATCTTTTCAAGAGAACGATAACAACATCCAGAATGTGGAGGTATCTTTATAGTTTCCTAAAAGAAGTTAAGCCCAATTTTAATATAAAAAATAATTGGGGGGGCTTCCCAGGTGGCGCAGTGGTTGAGAATCTGCCTGCTAATGCAGGGGACACGGGTTCGAGCCCTGGTCTGGGAAGATCCCACATGCCGCGGAGCAACTAGGCCCGTGAGCCACAACTACTGAGCCTGTGCGTCTGGAGCCTGTGCTCTGCAACAAGAGAGGCCACGATAGTGAGAGGCCCGCGCACCGCGATGAAGAGTGGCCCCCGCTTGCCGCAACTAGAGAAAGCCCTCACAGAAACGAAGACCCAACACAGCCAAAAATTAATTAATTAATTAATTAAATGTAAAAAAAAAAAAAAACAGCTTAAAAAAAAAAAAAGCACTAGGCTTCTACTTTAAAAAAAAAATAATTGGACATACCAGGAAAAAGACTAAATGATCAAAAGCTCAAAAAAACAAACAAACAAAAAAAAACAGAACAAGAAAGAAAGAAAGAAGACAATATAAATAGACACAGGAGGACAAGAGTTACCAGGCGTTGCTTAAAAAATAACAAAACAACTATGATCAAACAAAGAAAATAGACACATGGCAAATAAGCGTATGAAAAGATGCTACACATTCCATGCCATCAGGGAATTTTAAATTAGAACAATAATGAGATACCACTACACACCTATTCAAATGGCTAAAATCCAAATACTGAAATACCAAAGTTGTTGGGGATGCAGAACAACTGGAATTCTCATTTGTTGCTAGCAGGATACTTGGCAGTTTCCTACAAAACTAAACATACTTTTACCATACAGTGATCTAGTACTCATGCTCTTTGGTATTTACCCATAGGAACAGAAAAGTTATGTCCACATAAAAACCTGCACATGGATGTTTATAACAGTTTCTTTCATAATTGCCAAAACTTGAAATCAACCAAGATGTTTTTCAATAGGTGAATGCATAAACAAACTATTGTATCTCCGTACAAAGGAATAGCATTCAGCAATAAAAAGAAAAGGCTATGAAGCCATGAAAAGACATGGAAGAAGCTTAAATGCATATTGCTAAGTGAAAAAAAGCCAATCTGCAAAGGCTACATGCATATTATATGATTGCAGCGATATGAAATTTAGGAAAAGGCAAAAGTGTGGAGACAATCAAAAGATCAGTGGTTGCCAGAGGTTGTAGGGAGGGAGAAAAGGATGGGTGAAGCCCCGAATTTTAAAGGCAGAGAAACTCCTGTGTATGGTTCTGTAATGGTGGATACAGGTTATTGCACATTTGTCAAAAGTCATACAATGTACAAAACAAAGAGTGAAGTGTAAAGTAAAGCATGGACATTAGTTAGTAATAATGTATCAATATTGGTTCATTAACTATAACAAATATATTATGCTAATGTAAGACGTTAATAATAGGGGAAACTGGGTTGAGAGGTAAGGAAGTATGAGAACTCTGTCCTTTCTGCCTAATTTTTCTGTAAACCAGAAACAGCTCCAAAATAGTCTATTAATTTAAAAAACAAATCTAGACCTGCATACAAAACTTGCACGTAAATCCAGCCACAGCAGCATTATTCATAAGAGCCCCAAAGTGGAAATAACCCAAATGGCCATTTACTGTGAATGATCAATGAAACACAGTAATATCCACACCATGGAATATTATTCAGCCATAAAAAGAAATCAAGTACTGATACATACTACAACATAGATGAACCTTGAAAACATGCTAAGTAATTGTATGATTCCACTTGTATGCAATGTCCAGACTAGGCAAATCTGTAGAGACAAAGTATATTAGTGGCTGCCTAGGGTTTGGAGAAGTGGGGGAGTGAGTGACTTATAGTAGATTATTTTTGGGGGGGGGTGGATGAAAGTTTTACAATTGATTGTGGTGGTAGATGCATAACACATTAAATTGTACACTTTAAATAATATGGAAGTAAATTATATCTCAATGAAACTATTATTTAAAATTATGATTTTACAGAAATTCAGTCCTTAACTCTATTATCTATCTATCTATCTGTCTGTCTATCTATCTATCATCTATTTATCTATCTATCTATCTATCTATCTATCCATCCATCTATCTATCTATCCATCTATCTGTTTATCTATCTCTCCGTCTGTCTATCTATCTATCTGTCTGTCTGTCTATCTGTATCTGTGTATCTATCTCTCTCTCTATCTCTCTGTCTATATCTATCTATCTATCTCTCTATCTCTCTCTCTCTCTTCTCTATCTATCTGCCTATCTATCTCTCTCTCTGTCTCTCTGTCTATCTCTACCTATCTATCTATCCCTCTGTTTATCTACCTCTATCTATGTATCTATCTGTCTGTCTGTCTATCTATGTATCTATCTCTATCACTCTATCTATCATCTATCTATCATCTCTCTATCTATGTATCTATCTATCTGTGTATCTATCTATATCTACCTGTCTACCCATCTATCCTTATGTATAGAACAGTAACAATGGCTTATAAGTCACTTCCCTACATTATTTTATCCTTCCAAAACTCTTGAGAGGTCAATAGGCCATAGGAAAAGCACTGAGTTCACTGAAACACTTGAAGGTTGAATTAACTGTTTGTGATCACTCAATCAGTAAATGGTGATGCAGGGAATTCCACACACATCTTCTCTGTCCTCCCTTCCTCCTTCCCTCCCTCCTACTTGCTGACTCTATTCCAGCCACATTATTTACTAATTCTTCCCTGAGGACACTGGCCTCCTTCCTCTGGGCCTTGCAGAGGTTATTCCCATGATCTGGAATGCTTTTCCCTCAGATGTCTGACTCATCTGCCTCCCTCTAGACTGTTCAAATTCCACCTTCCCAGTAAGACTTATCCTGTCTACCGTTTAAGTTGAAAGCCTTGCTCCTCTCTGCCCACAGTCTCACCTCACCATATACTGCTTAATCTCCATAACATTTATTCCTGGCGAACCTACCAGATAATGTACATGGGTTTCTGTTCTCCCCTGCAACTGGAAGATAGGCTGCACAGACTCAGGAATCTTGCCATTATTAAACCTAGTGGAGGCCCAGCAGAGCTCTAGGGTCAGCCAGAACTGGGCACAATTATAACTCTCGTGATTTGATATTTTAGTGGGTTAGCTCAGAGCCAAGCCAGTTATTAAAGAGGATCTTTTCTGCTATTTTAAGCAGCATGGTACGTTTGAGGTCAACTTACATTTTCAATAATTGCAGAGCAGGTATGAACTCTTCCTTTGTTTCTCCAGACACATGAACCTGGATGCCAAATCCATCCTCTCTGGGTGTAGTGGGAATGTATGAAGATGACTGGCCTAAGTCTCAATTGAATAAAAAGATGCCCCCAAAGACATTTCAACATTTTCGAAAAGTTCAATCATAAAGTGTGGTTCCTTATCACACATCAGGGATTATCTAGCCTCCAGTGTGGTTTTTGTTTTTTGCAGTAAAAATGTGTCATTTTATATTTTACATTTGCATTATGAAAATAGGTCTGTACACGAAGTAATACATATTTAATGAATATGAATCATGTAAATTTGGTCATGGTATTTAAAGTTGGCTTTGGCTTTGAAGTATTTTTAAATTCATAGAAAATATTGAACTTCTAATAAAATAAATAAAACATTTTAATAATTGATATTAATAATCAACTTCAAAATGTCTTTGTCTGCATTTTCTGTTCAATTGTAAAAGAGAAGTCACTTTCAGTAGTGTTCCAAAGTGAGTGATTGCAGCTTCTATGATGTGAAAAAAGATCCGATTGCCATTAGCTGTTCTTAAGTGCTGAACATAGCTGAGAGAAATTGTAAGAAGACACTCTCTGTCACTGGCAGGAAATCCATCTCCGTCCTTTGCGGGGGCAGTCCCGAGCTCATGTTTTAACGGACGCGAATGCAAACCGTGGTTCTCACGTGACTTTCTGAAGAGCCCCCGCAGCAGGCCCAGGTACCTTGAGTGGACTAAGTCTCACTTTATGGCAATGGCATCAGATGGTGGCTACAGAAGGTTGCCGACGTCCCTGTGTGCTCTGACAGGCTCTGCAGACCGGGGGACGAAAGGACCAAGGAACTCTGACCGCCCTCGGGAATCCCAAGTGACTGGAGGGACACCGCGTCAGGGCCCCAGGCAGTGTCGCCCACTGTTCCGGAGGCGGGCGGAGGCTCCGCAGCCTCATTTCGTCCCGTCCCTTCCAGTATCTAAAATTGTTGTCAAGATGCTGGGTTAACTCAGGCAGGTCTACAAAGGCGTCCCAAGCAGCAAACATGTCTGTGATGAAATAGCCAATGAAAGAGATTTGGGATTTGGGGATGCTGCAGGTATTTCTGTCAAAAACTGCCATCACCACAGGCAAGTCCTGTCGCTTCTCTTCATCAGTCTGAGAAAAACATTCGTCTGAGATACGTGCGGCCCACTCAATGCACTGCTCCAGGGGTCGGCAGGGATTGGACACATCAGCACACTTAATGAGTCAGGGTGAGTCACCCCAAGTCTCCCTCCTCTTTCCTGATTGTCACTCGTTACACTGAAAACAGATTTCAGGAGTCAGCACGTGCAGCCATCATAATGTGTGCCTAATTCCACATCCCAGTCACTGGGGACACAAAATTTTGGTGTCTTAAGTCTGGCTCCCACATCACCACTCACATATGTCAGTTCTTCCTCTACAGCTGAGTCAGTGAGTAAAGACACACAAACAGAAGTAGATTAATACGAACAAGGTTTTATTGACATATACATATGTACATAAAGCTGGGAAAGAGAAAGGCCCATTGAGGCAAATGCATAGGGGGAGAGGAAGCATCTGAAAACAGCAGTGGGCATCCTGCCAGTTCCAAGTCTAGGGAAAACTTGGGTCCGCCAAGTTAACAGTCAAGCCAGGGATGGCACAGTGGATGATACAGCCAGCTCTCTTCCATTCTCCTAACTGGAGCTTCTCAAGTCTGGTGTAGTTCTGAAGTGGGCTCATATGCTCCTCACCCTCCAGCACACACACAGACACACACAGACACACACACAGACACACACACACACACATTTGCACACCCCTCTGTATAGGTGTGGTCCTCCGGCTTGCTGTAAGAAGAGAGGAGGTTAAGTTTCACTTCAAGGGGCTGAGCCACTTTCCAGTGAGGCAAGGTCCATTCATGGTGACACACCAGTTTGCAGAATAAGATCTGCTCTTCATTTGTTGAGTTTCTTCATAGAAGAAAGGAATTCGCTGGTGGCTCCTATGAAGCCCTGGGCAGGTTATGCGGCTGCCAGACTCCTGTGAGCACAGGCACAGCTGCCCTGACCAGGGGCCTGCAAACACAATGCTGGCTCGTCTAAGTCAGAGGGGGTGTCCTGACTCGGGGACCCCAGTGTTCTTCCTGAGAGTGGAGGTTCCTCTCTAAATACGGATGCTGCTATCCCCCATGGCACCACCTGGGTTTTGACCAGGGGGGGCCTCAGGTGCTTTGTATGAATGTGGCACCAGAAGTGTATCCAGTCACAACAGGTGTGGTGCTGTCCCCCATGCCCCCCCCCTCCCCGTTCTCTGCACAGATGGGTTCCAAGTCTGATGGCAGTTATTGACACAGGGCCTCCCAGCACCGGTGAGATGTTGTGCCCTCCGTCCGCACCACCTGTGTGTTGGCCAGGTGGGTCCCCAGTTGTAAGCGGGAATAGCAGGTCCTCCAATCATGGGCATGATGTTGTTCCCTCCCAGACGACCACCACCTAGATTGTGGGCAGGTGGGCCCCTTGTGCTTGGAAATAAGGTAGAACTAGAAGTGTGTTGAAACCCACGGGTGATAACCACACTTGCAACTGCAACAGATGTGGTGTGCTCTGTTAGAAGGTGGAAACTGACATGTCCCTTGACACAGATTTCTTCTCCTTGGTGATGGAACTTTTAAATGTAGATTTTCTACGTCCAGATGGGCCCTGTGTGCAGTGACGGAAAGTGGAAACTCTAGGGCCTCCCATCGTGGGGATGGTGTTGTCCCCTGCCATCAGCGTACCACCTGTATTCAGCCCAGGTGGGCCCCAGGTATTTGGATTTAAGGTGGAATCAGGTATGTTCCCAAATGCTGGGATGGTGCCTGCCCCCTCCTACTGCAGCAGCCTTGCCGTGGTCAGGTAGATGGCAGGTTGTCTGGCCCGAAGTAGGAACAGAAGCGGTGCTGGGTGCCCCACTTAGTCCTGCCCCGAAGTTAAGTGGTCTGGATGCCTGTGAGTGAGTGAGGGCCTGGGGCTGACACGCCGACCCCAAGGCTCCCACCGGCCGTAGGGGCTGCAGGTCCCATGAACAGTGGGCCCGGTGTGGTGTCGGCAAAGAGCGAGCCACTGTCCCCAGTACTGGGCATCCTGGTGGCAAGTCCAAAGCCAGTAGCAATGGACACAGCCCTGGGGAGAATGCCTGGGTTGTCGCCAAAGGCCGGCTGCGTGTTGCTGGTGGTGGCGAATAGGGAAGCCGGCGAAGCTGCCGGCATGATGCTGACTCGCGGTGGCTAGGCTGCAGGGGCGACTAGGACTTTATCTTGTGCTGAGGCTGCTGGGTTTCCCAATAGAAAATTATCGTTAGGCCTCTGCCCATCGTTGGCCCCCAATGTGGCCTGAGACGGGAGACCTGGGTCCAAGGAAGCTTGAAGTGTTGGTCTATCTGTTGGCCGGCGTTGCAGGTAAATGAGTCGAGTCATGGGCTGAGGCATTGCTACCACTGGGTGGTGTGTTCCCAGAGCTAGGAACAGCCCTGTGAAATGTCTATTGGTTCGGCCTGGACACAGGGGCGGACTGGAAAATGACAGCCTGGGAAGGAGGTGTGGTGTCCATAGGTACAGTGTCAGAGCTGCTGCCTGCTGAAGCATTGGTGACGGCCGAAGCCGTAACTGGGGGGCTGGGGAAAACAGGAGCCGAATGGAAAATGACAGCCTGGGAAGGAGGTGTGGTGTCCATAGGTACAGTGTCAGAGATGCTGCCTGCTGAAGCATTGGTGACGGCCGAAGCCGTAACTGGGGGGCTGGGGAAAACAGGAGCCGAATGGAAAATGACAGCCTGGGAAGGAGGTGTGGTGTCCATAGGTACAGTGTCAGAGCTGCTGCCTGCTGAAGCATTGGTGACGGCCGAAGCCGTAACTGGGGGGCTGGGGAAAACAGGAGCCGAATGGAAAATGACCGCCTGGGAAGGATGTGTGGTGTCCATAGGTACAGTGTCAGAGCTGCTGCCTGCTGAAGCATTGGTGACGGCCGAAGCCGTAACTGGGGGGCTGGGGAAAACAGGAGCCGAATGGAAAATGACCGCCTGGGAAGGAGGTGTGGTGTCCATAGGTACAGTGTCAGAGCTGCTGCCTGCTGAAGCATTGGTGTCGTCCGAAGCCGTAACTGGGGGGCTGGGGAAAACAGGAGCCGAATGGAAAATGACAGCCTGGGAAGGAGGTGTGGTGTCCATAGGTACAGTGTCAGAGCTGCTGCCTGCTGAAGCATTGGTGACGGCCGAAGCCGTAACTGGGGGGCTGGGGAAAACAGGAGCCGAATGGAAAATGACAGCCTGGGAAGGAGGTGTGGTGTCCATAGGTACAGTGTCAGAGCTGCTGCCTGCTGAAGCACCGGTGACGGCCGAAGCCGTAACTGGGGGGCTGGGGAAAACAGGAGCCGAATGGAAAATGACAGCCTGGGAAGGAGGTGTGGTGTCCATAGGTACAGTGTCAGAGCTGCTGCCTGCTGAAGCATTGGTGACGGCCGAAGCCGTAACTGGGGGGCTGGGGAAAACAGGAGCCGAATGGAAAATGACCGCCTGGGAAGGAGGTGTGGTGTCCATAGGTACAGTGTCAGAGCTACTGCCTGCTGAAGCATTGGTGACGGCCGAAGCTGTAAATGGGGGGCTGGGGAAAGCAGGAGCCAAATGGAAAATGACAGCCTGGGAAGGAGGTGTGGTGTCCATAGGTACAGTGTCAGAGGTGCTGCTTGCTGAAGCACCGATGCCGGCCGAAGTCGTAAATGGGGGGCTGGGGAAAACTGGACCTGAAGCCATAAATGGGGTTCTGGGGAAAACAGGAGCTGAAGCCGTACATGGGGGTCTGGGGAAAACAGGAGCTGAAGCCCTAAATGGGTGGCTGGAGAAAACAGGGGCACCGGGGAGAGAGGCCCTCTGCTGCCCATCAGAGGTCCGAAATATGGGCTGAGGTTTGGTTTGGGGGCCAAAGGGATGGTTAACAATTGGGGTGGCGCAGGGGACCATCGGCACAGGTTGGGTGATGGACACTGGTACCCCTGTAAGGTGCCTCTGCTCCACCCTGAAACCTGGGGGAGACCTAAAAATGACAGCTTGGGAAGGGGCAGCAGTGTCCATGTAGACACTAGGCTGCAAGGTCCCACTTCCAGATGCCGTGACCATGCTGGTGGAAGGGATTGCCACAGAAGTCCTGGGCTGCCCAGTTACAATAGGGGGATCGATGGTAGGGGCTGGAAGAGGGGTAGGTGAGTATAAAGGAGGGGTAGGATCTACACAGATGGGTGTTGGGGGTTCTTTTTCATGGGTCGGTGTCTGGACCTTCCTTACATTCTTGGGGATCTTTTTCCAGCGACACTGAATGTTCTTCTCCAAGGTGCCTGGGTGTTTGGCAGCAGCTAAGCACGGAAGCTTAGGAGGAGGGGGCAGCTCACCTCGATCCCACGTCAGTGCCTCGTTCCCCGACGGGGGCGACCTCAGCCCTGGCAGTGGCAGAAAAAGCGGCAGGGGAATCTTCCGCTTCCAGGGCCTACTGCTGGTAGATAGCAGGGAAGAGGAGCTTCTTGTTGGGATGCGTGAAGACTCTTCACGCTGCAGCTCCTTCCCAGACGTGAGTGAGCCTGGTGATTTGGGCCGGTGGTCTTCCCCCAGCACTTTTTTTGTTGGCCTCTGCAGCAGCAGGGAGCAGCATGCGGTTGGGGCAGAGGACAGCACGGCATGGGATGGGGCCTTCACCTCCCTTTTCTCACCTCCTTCCGGGGCTGTCATTTTCCATTCTGCCCCTGTTTTCCCCAGCCCCCGTCTCCTCAGTGGGAGGTGACTGGATGGTACCGGCTTCCTGACGTTGACTCCCTCCTCAGGGCAGAAGGCAGGCGCTGGAGCAGCAGGGTGGTCCCGGTCAGAAGTGGCAGCCTCCCAGGAGGGCAAAAGCAGCGGGTGACAGCCCACCGGAGCCCCACGGCGGGGCGGGCGGCGGGGCCGGTGGGGCCGGCGGCGGTGGCGGAGCCAGGTACGAAATTTACACAGTAAATTGCCCATGTAGGACCGGTTGTGCGCCAAGCGATCCGAGAACAGAGTGTGAAACTGGGAGAGCTTCTCCTTCGCTTCACCTCCTCTCAAGGTCTAGCACGCACTGGACACTGGATGGCTCAGCCTGGCGCTTGTGACATGTCCATTGTACTCGTCACAGAGAAAGGGTGGGCGGGGCAGGGTGTGGGGCGGGGGTCGCATGCAAGCCCAGCCCGTGGAGAAACCCCCGCCCAAGGGCAAAGGGCGGGGCCCCAGAGCCCGACCCCTTCTGGACTTTCTAGTGGCTGGGACTTCTCGCTGTGGGTGGCAGGTGTTTGGCACCGGATGGGCCACCATGCGGAGACTCTTGGGGACTCTGGAAGCCTTCTCCTGCAGAGCTCACCCTGCCTGGGCACCGGCTCTGCAGGCCCCTCAGCCCTGCGTATGTATCGGCCAGCCCTTCCCCCCCAAGGGGCCCAGGGGCCAGAGCCTGTTCAGAGCTGAGTGCAGGAGGCACCCAGAGCTTGCCAGGCTGTGGCCCGCCTCCTCCAGGGACCTCCCCAGCTTCTCTGCGAGGCCTGATGACGGGAGCACCTTCTCCAGGGCTGCTCAGCTGCCAGCATCACCATGAGCCAGGTGGCGAAGGTTTCTGAGCAGGGGATGCAGAGCCCTGACCCGACTGGGTGCTGCACCCCACGATGTCCCTTCCTGGCAGATAGGTTCTTTCTTCACTTCTTTTTCGAAACTTGGTAAAACAACATTTAAACCTTCGACTGTTCTTCAGGGTATACAGATGGTAGTGGCTTAGCCGGGATTCGAAGCAAGCCTGTGTGATTCCAGAGCTCGTGCTCTGGACTGTGGCGCCTCCTTATCATATACGCTTCATGTGTTACTTTTTTTTTTTTTGTGGCCCTTATGGTACTTAGCCCTAAGTGCCATACGTGTGAGGAACACATACACTGCCCTGTAGGAGGTCTTCTTTTGTTCAACACATGAATTGCTCATCCACCACATTTGGTGCAGCTTTTCTCCTTGGGGCATTTGCTGATTCAAATCTTACAGCCTAGGAGCTGAAAAGCCAAGGAGTTCAAAAGACTCTAACCACAGAAGCCAAACGGCAAGAGCTCAAGCTAAAGGCAACAACTAATGGAATGACAAGCTAAGTGTATCTTTAGTCTCACAGGGCTGCGGAAACCATTACATTTAAAGCCTAACAAATACATGGGTAGTTGGGAATAGGGAGAATCCAAACGCTTATATGGTAATCCCAAAGGGCAACACCCATAGAGGAAGGACAAGACAGAAATAGAGCAACCTTCACACAGACTGAAAAACAGCTTTGAATGAGCTCAAACTGAGAATGGACTAAGGTTTCCAGTCCCTACAGTAACTGTCTGCCATGGGCAAAAGGAAATCTTTTCAAGAGAACGATAACAACATCCAGAATGTGGAGGTATCTTTATAGTTTCCTAAAAGAAGTTAAGCCCAATTTTAATATAAAAAATAATTGGGGGGGCTTCCCAGGTGGCGCAGTGGTTGAGAATCTGCCTGCTAATGCAGGGGACACGGGTTCGAGCCCTGGTCTGGGAAGATCCCACATGCCGCGGAGCAACTAGGCCCGTGAGCCACAACTACTGAGCCTGTGCGTCTGGAGCCTGTGCTCTGCAACAAGAGAGGCCACGATAGTGAGAGGCCCGCGCACCGCGATGAAGAGTGGCCCCCGCTTGCCGCAACTAGAGAAAGCCCTCACAGAAACGAAGACCCAACACAGCCAAAAATTAATTAATTAATTAATTAAATGTAAAAAAAAAAAAAAACAGCTTAAAAAAAAAAAAAGCACTAGGCTTCTACTTTAAAAAAAAAATAATTGGACATACCAGGAAAAAGACTAAATGATCAAAAGCTCAAAAAAACAAACAAACAAAAAAAAACAGAACAAGAAAGAAAGAAAGAAGACAATATAAATAGACACAGGAGGACAAGAGTTACCAGGCGTTGCTTAAAAAATAACAAAACAACTATGATCAAACAAAGAAAATAGACACATGGCAAATAAGCGTATGAAAAGATGCTACACATTCCATGCCATCAGGGAATTTTAAATTAGAACAATAATGAGATACCACTACACACCTATTCAAATGGCTAAAATCCAAATACTGAAATACCAAAGTTGTTGGGGATGCAGAACAACTGGAATTCTCATTTGTTGCTAGCAGGATACTTGGCAGTTTCCTACAAAACTAAACATACTTTTACCATACAGTGATCTAGTACTCATGCTCTTTGGTATTTACCCATAGGAACAGAAAAGTTATGTCCACATAAAAACCTGCACATGGATGTTTATAACAGTTTCTTTCATAATTGCCAAAACTTGAAATCAACCAAGATGTTTTTCAATAGGTGAATGCATAAACAAACTATTGTATCTCCGTACAAAGGAATAGCATTCAGCAATAAAAAGAAAAGGCTATGAAGCCATGAAAAGACATGGAAGAAGCTTAAATGCATATTGCTAAGTGAAAAAAAGCCAATCTGCAAAGGCTACATGCATATTATATGATTGCAGCGATATGAAATTTAGGAAAAGGCAAAAGTGTGGAGACAATCAAAAGATCAGTGGTTGCCAGAGGTTGTAGGGAGGGAGAAAAGGATGGGTGAAGCCCCGAATTTTAAAGGCAGAGAAACTCCTGTGTATGGTTCTGTAATGGTGGATACAGGTTATTGCACATTTGTCAAAAGTCATACAATGTACAAAACAAAGAGTGAAGTGTAAAGTAAAGCATGGACATTAGTTAGTAATAATGTATCAATATTGGTTCATTAACTATAACAAATATATTATGCTAATGTAAGACGTTAATAATAGGGGAAACTGGGTTGAGAGGTAAGGAAGTATGAGAACTCTGTCCTTTCTGCCTAATTTTTCTGTAAACCAGAAACAGCTCCAAAATAGTCTATTAATTTAAAAAACAAATCTAGACCTGCATACAAAACTTGCACGTAAATCCAGCCACAGCAGCATTATTCATAAGAGCCCCAAAGTGGAAATAACCCAAATGGCCATTTACTGTGAATGATCAATGAAACACAGTAATATCCACACCATGGAATATTATTCAGCCATAAAAAGAAATCAAGTACTGATACATACTACAACATAGATGAACCTTGAAAACATGCTAAGTAATTGTATGATTCCACTTGTATGCAATGTCCAGACTAGGCAAATCTGTAGAGACAAAGTATATTAGTGGCTGCCTAGGGTTTGGAGAAGTGGGGGAGTGAGTGACTTATAGTAGATTATTTTTGGGGGGGGGTGGATGAAAGTTTTACAATTGATTGTGGTGGTAGATGCATAACACATTAAATTGTACACTTTAAATAATATGGAAGTAAATTATATCTCAATGAAACTATTATTTAAAATTATGATTTTACAGAAATTCAGTCCTTAACTCTATTATCTATCTATCTATCTGTCTGTCTATCTATCTATCATCTATTTATCTATCTATCTATCTATCTATCTATCCATCCATCTATCTATCTATCCATCTATCTGTTTATCTATCTCTCCGTCTGTCTATCTATCTATCTGTCTGTCTGTCTATCTGTATCTGTGTATCTATCTCTCTCTCTATCTCTCTGTCTATATCTATCTATCTATCTCTCTATCTCTCTCTCTCTCTTCTCTATCTATCTGCCTATCTATCTCTCTCTCTGTCTCTCTGTCTATCTCTACCTATCTATCTATCCCTCTGTTTATCTACCTCTATCTATGTATCTATCTGTCTGTCTGTCTATCTATGTATCTATCTCTATCACTCTATCTATCATCTATCTATCATCTCTCTATCTATGTATCTATCTATCTGTGTATCTATCTATATCTACCTGTCTACCCATCTATCCTTATGTATAGAACAGTAACAATGGCTTATAAGTCACTTCCCTACATTATTTTATCCTTCCAAAACTCTTGAGAGGTCAATAGGCCATAGGAAAAGCACTGAGTTCACTGAAACACTTGAAGGTTGAATTAACTGTTTGTGATCACTCAATCAGTAAATGGTGATGCAGGGAATTCCACACACATCTTCTCTGTCCTCCCTTCCTCCTTCCCTCCCTCCTACTTGCTGACTCTATTCCAGCCACATTATTTACTAATTCTTCCCTGAGGACACTGGCCTCCTTCCTCTGGGCCTTGCAGAGGTTATTCCCATGATCTGGAATGCTTTTCCCTCAGATGTCTGACTCATCTGCCTCCCTCTAGACTGTTCAAATTCCACCTTCCCAGTAAGACTTATCCTGTCTACCGTTTAAGTTGAAAGCCTTGCTCCTCTCTGCCCACAGTCTCACCTCACCATATACTGCTTAATCTCCATAACATTTATTCCTGGCGAACCTACCAGATAATGTACATGGGTTTCTGTTCTCCCCTGCAACTGGAAGATAGGCTGCACAGACTCAGGAATCTTGCCATTATTAAACCTAGTGGAGGCCCAGCAGAGCTCTAGGGTCAGCCAGAACTGGGCACAATTATAACTCTCGTGATTTGATATTTTAGTGGGTTAGCTCAGAGCCAAGCCAGTTATTAAAGAGGATCTTTTCTGCTATTTTAAGCAGCATGGTACGTTTGAGGTCAACTTACATTTTCAATAATTGCAGAGCAGGTATGAACTCTTCCTTTGTTTCTCCAGACACATGAACCTGGATGCCAAATCCATCCTCTCTGGGTGTAGTGGGAATGTATGAAGATGACTGGCCTAAGTCTCAATTGAATAAAAAGATGCCCCCAAAGACATTTCAACATTTTCGAAAAGTTCAATCATAAAGTGTGGTTCCTTATCACACATCAGGGATTATCTAGCCTCCAGTGTGGTTTTTGTTTTTTGCAGTAAAAATGTGTCATTTTATATTTTACATTTGCATTATGAAAATAGGTCTGTACACGAAGTAATACATATTTAATGAATATGAATCATGTAAATTTGGTCATGGTATTTAAAGTTGGCTTTGGCTTTGAAGTATTTTTAAATTCATAGAAAATATTGAACTTCTAATAAAATAAATAAAACATTTTAATAATTGATATTAATAATCAACTTCAAAATGTCTTTGTCTGCATTTTCTGTTCAATTGTAAAAGAGAAGTCACTTTCAGTAGTGTTCCAAAGTGAGTGATTGCAGCTTCTATGATGTGAAAAAAGATCCGATTGCCATTAGCTGTTCTTAAGTGCTGAACATAGCTGAGAGAAATTGTAAGAAGACACTCTCTGTCACTGGCAGGAAATCCATCTCCGTCCTTTGCGGGGGCAGTCCCGAGCTCATGTTTTAACGGACGCGAATGCAAACCGTGGTTCTCACGTGACTTTCTGAAGAGCCCCCGCAGCAGGCCCAGGTACCTTGAGTGGACTAAGTCTCACTTTATGGCAATGGCATCAGATGGTGGCTACAGAAGGTTGCCGACGTCCCTGTGTGCTCTGACAGGCTCTGCAGACCGGGGGACGAAAGGACCAAGGAACTCTGACCGCCCTCGGGAATCCCAAGTGACTGGAGGGACACCGCGTCAGGGCCCCAGGCAGTGTCGCCCACTGTTCCGGAGGCGGGCGGAGGCTCCGCAGCCTCATTTCGTCCCGTCCCTTCCAGTATCTAAAATTGTTGTCAAGATGCTGGGTTAACTCAGGCAGGTCTACAAAGGCGTCCCAAGCAGCAAACATGTCTGTGATGAAATAGCCAATGAAAGAGATTTGGGATTTGGGGATGCTGCAGGTATTTCTGTCAAAAACTGCCATCACCACAGGCAAGTCCTGTCGCTTCTCTTCATCAGTCTGAGAAAAACATTCGTCTGAGATACGTGCGGCCCACTCAATGCACTGCTCCAGGGGTCGGCAGGGATTGGACACATCAGCACACTTAATGAGTCAGGGTGAGTCACCCCAAGTCTCCCTCCTCTGGACCTTAGTTCCTCCTGATTGTCACTCGTTACACTGAAAACAGATTTCAGGAGTCAGCACGTGCAGCCATCATAATGTGTGCCTAATTCCACATCCCAGTCACTGGGACACAAAATTTTGGTGTCTTAAGTCTGGCTCCCACATCACCACTCACATATGTCAGTTCTTCCTCTACAGCTGAGTCAGTGAGTAAAGACACACAAACAGAAGTAGATTAATACGAACAAGGTTTTATTGACATATACATATGTACATAAAGCTGGGAAAGAGAAAGGCCCATTGAGGCAAATGCATAGGGGGAGAGGAAGCATCTGAAAACAGCAGTGGGCATCCTGCCAGTTCCAAGTCTAGGGAAAACTTGGGTCCGCCAAGTTAACAGTCAAGCCAGGGATGGCACAGTGGATGATACAGCCAGCTCTCTTCCATTCTCCTAACTGGAGCTTCTCAAGTCTGGTGTAGTTCTGAAGTGGGCTCATATGCTCCTCACCCTCCAGCACACACACAGACACACACAGACACACACACAGACACACACACACACACATTTGCACACCCCTGAGGTGTGGTCCTCCGGCTTGCTGTAAGAAGAGAGGAGGTTAAGTTTCACTTCAAGGGGCTGAGCCACTTTCCAGTGAGGCAAGGTCCATTCATGGTGACACACAGTTTGCAGAATAAGATCTGCTCTTCATTTGTTGAGTTTCTTCATAGAAGAAAGGAATTCGCTGGTGGCTCCTATGAAGCCCTGGGCAGGTTATGCGGCTGCCAGACTCCTGTGAGCACAGGCACAGCTGCCCTGACCAGGGGCCTGCAAACACAATGCTGGCTCGTCTAAGTCAGAGGGGTGTCCTGACTCGGGGACCCCAGTGTTCTTCCTGAGAGTGGAGGTTCCTCTCTAAATACGGATGCTGCTATCCCCCATGGCACCACCTGGGTTTTGACCAGGGGGGGCCTCAGGTGCTTTGTATGAATGTGGCACCAGAAGTGTATCCAGTCACAACAGGTGTGGTGCTGTCCCCCATGCCCCCCCCTCCCCGTTCTCTGCACAGATGGGTTCCAAGTCTGATGGCAGTTATTGACACAGGGCCTCCCAGCACCGGTGAGATGTTGTGCCCTCCGTCCGCACCACCTGTGTGTTGGCCAGGTGGGTCCCAGTTGTAAGCGGGAATAGCAGGTCCTCCAATCATGGGCATGATGTTGTTCCCTCCCAGACGACCACCACCTAGATTGTGGGCAGGTGGGCCCCTTGTGCTTGGAAATAAGGTAGAACTAGAAGTGTGTTGAAACCCACGGGTGATAACCACACTTGCAACTGCAACAGATGTGGTGTGCTCTGTTAGAAGGTGGAAACTGACATGTCCCTTGACACAGATTTCTTCTCCTTGGTGATGGAACTTTTAAATGTAGATTTTCTACGTCCAGATGGGCCCTGTGTGCAGTGACGGAAAGTGGAAACTCTAGGGCCTCCCATCGTGGGGATGGTGTTGTCCCCTGCCATCAGCGTACCACCTGTATTCAGCCCAGGTGGGCCCCAGGTATTTGGATTTAAGGTGGAATCAGGTATGTTCCCAAATGCTGGGATGGTGCCTGCCCCTCCTACTGCAGCAGCCTTGCCGTGGTCAGGTAGATGGCAGGTTGTCTGGCCCGAAGTAGGAACAGAAGCGGTGCTGGGTGCCCCACTTAGTCCTGCCCCGAAGTTAAGTGGTCTGGATGCCTGTGAGTGAGTGAGGCCTGGGGCTGACACGCCGACCCCAAGGCTCCCACCGGCCGTAGGGGCTGCAGGTCCCATGAACAGTGGGCCCGGTGTGGTGTCGGCAAAGAGCGAGCCACTGTCCCCAGTACTGGGCATCCTGGTGGCAAGTCCAAAGCCAGTAGCAATGGACACAGCCCTGGGGAGAATGCCTGGGTTGTCGCCAAAGGCCGGCTGCGTGTTGCTGGTGGTGGCGAATAGGGAAGCCGGCGAAGCTGCCGGCATGATGCTGACTCGCGGTGGCTAGGCTGCAGGGGCGACTAGGACTTTATCTTGTGCTGAGGCTGCTGGGTTTCCCAATAGAAAATTATCGTTAGGCCTCTGCCCATCGTTGGCCCCCAATGTGGCCTGAGACGGGAGACCTGGGTCCAAGGAAGCTTGAAGTGTTGGTCTATCTGTTGGCCGGCGTTGCAGGTAAATGAGTCGAGTCATGGGCTGAGGCATTGCTACCACTGGGTGGTGTGTTCCCAGAGCTAGGAACAGCCCTGTGAAATGTCTATTGGTTCGGCCTGGACACAGGGGCGGACTGGAAAATGACAGCCTGGGAAGGAGGTGTGGTGTCCATAGGTACAGTGTCAGAGCTGCTGCCTGCTGAAGCATTGGTGACGGCCGAAGCCGTAACTGGGGGGCTGGGGAAAACAGGAGCCGAATGGAAAATGACAGCCTGGGAAGGAGGTGTGGTGTCCATAGGTACAGTGTCAGAGATGCTGCCTGCTGAAGCATTGGTGACGGCCGAAGCCGTAACTGGGGGGCTGGGGAAAACAGGAGCCGAATGGAAAATGACCGCCTGGGAAGGATGTGTGGTGTCCATAGGTACAGTGTCAGAGCTGCTGCCTGCTGAAGCATTGGTGACGGCCGAAGCCGTAACTGGGGGGCTGGGGAAAACAGGAGCCGAATGGAAAATGACCGCCTGGGAAGGAGGTGTGGTGTCCATAGGTACAGTGTCAGAGCTGCTGCCTGCTGAAGCATTGGTGTCGTCCGAAGCCGTAACTGGGGGGCTGGGGAAAACAGGAGCCGAATGGAAAATGACAGCCTGGGAAGGAGGTGTGGTGTCCATAGGTACAGTGTCAGAGCTGCTGCCTGCTGAAGCATTGGTGACGGCCGAAGCCGTAACTGGGGGGCTGGGGAAAACAGGAGCCGAATGGAAAATGACAGCCTGGGAAGGAGGTGTGGTGTCCATAGGTACAGTGTCAGAGCTGCTGCCTGCTGAAGCACCGGTGACGGCCGAAGCCGTAACTGGGGGGCTGGGGAAAACAGGAGCCGAATGGAAAATGACAGCCTGGGAAGGAGGTGTGGTGTCCATAGGTACAGTGTCAGAGCTGCTGCCTGCTGAAGCATTGGTGACGGCCGAAGCCGTAACTGGGGGGCTGGGGAAAACAGGAGCCGAATGGAAAATGACCGCCTGGGAAGGAGGTGTGGTGTCCATAGGTACAGTGTCAGAGCTACTGCCTGCTGAAGCATTGGTGACGGCCGAAGCTGTAAATGGGGGGCTGGGGAAAGCAGGAGCCAAATGGAAAATGACAGCCTGGGAAGGAGGTGTGGTGTCCATAGGTACAGTGTCAGAGGTGCTGCTTGCTGAAGCACCGATGCCGGCCGAAGTCGTAAATGGGGGGCTGGGGAAAACTGGACCTGAAGCCATAAATGGGGTTCTGGGGAAAACAGGAGCTGAAGCCGTACATGGGGGTCTGGGGAAAACAGGAGCTGAAGCCCTAAATGGGTGGCTGGAGAAAACAGGGGCACCGGGGAGAGAGGCCCTCTGCTGCCCATCAGAGGTCCGAAATATGGGCTGAGGTTTGGTTTGGGGGCCAAAGGGATGGTTAACAATTGGGGTGGCGCAGGGGACCATCGGCACAGGTTGGGTGATGGACACTGGTACCCCTGTAAGGTGCCTCTGCTCCACCCTGAAACCTGGGGGAGACCTAAAAATGACAGCTTGGGAAGGGGCAGCAGTGTCCATGTAGACACTAGGCTGCAAGGTCCCACTTCCAGATGCCGTGACCATGCTGGTGGAAGGGATTGCCACAGAAGTCCTGGGCTGCCCAGTTACAATAGGGGGATCGATGGTAGGGGCTGGAAGAGGGGTAGGTGAGTATAAAGGAGGGGTAGGATCTACACAGATGGGTGTTGGGGGTTCTTTTTCATGGGTCGGTGTCTGGACCTTCCTTACATTCTTGGGGATCTTTTTCCAGCGACACTGAATGTTCTTCTCCAAGGTGCCTGGGTGTTTGGCAGCAGCTAAGCACGGAAGCTTAGGAGGAGGGGGCAGCTCACCTCGATCCCACGTCAGTGCCTCGTTCCCCGACGGGGGCGACCTCAGCCCTGGCAGTGGCAGAAAAAGCGGCAGGGGAATCTTCCGCTTCCAGGGCCTACTGCTGGTAGATAGCAGGGAAGAGGAGCTTCTTGTTGGGATGCGTGAAGACTCTTCACGCTGCAGCTCCTTCCCAGACGTGAGTGAGCCTGGTGATTTGGGCCGGTGGTCTTCCCCCAGCACTTTTTTTGTTGGCCTCTGCAGCAGCAGGGAGCAGCATGCGGTTGGGGCAGAGGACAGCACGGCATGGGATGGGGCCTTCACCTCCCTTTTCTCACCTCCTTCCGGGGCTGTCATTTTCCATTCTGCCCCTGTTTTCCCCAGCCCCCGTCTCCTCAGTGGGAGGTGACTGGATGGTACCGGCTTCCTGACGTTGACTCCCTGCTCAGGGCAGAAGGCAGGCGCTGGAGCAGCAGGGTGGTCCCGGTCAGATGTGGCAACCTCCCAGGAGGGCAAAAGCAGCGGGTGACAGCCCACCGGAGCCCCACGGCGGGGCGGGCGGCGGGGCCGGTGGGGCCGGCGGCGGTGGCGGAGCCAGGTACGAAATTTACACAGTAAATTGCCCATGTAGGACCGGTTGTGCGCCAAGCGATCCGAGAACAGAGTGTGAAACTGGGAGAGCTTCTCCTTCGCTTCACCTCCTCTCAAGGTCTAGCACGCACTGGACACTGGATGGCTCAGCCTGGCGCTTGTGACATGTCCATTGTACTCGTCACAGAGAAAGGGTGGGCGGGGCAGGGTGTGGGGCGGGGGTCGCATGCAAGCCCAGCCCGTGGAGAAACCCCCGCCCAAGGGCAAAGGGTGGGGCCCCAGAGCCCGACCCCTTCTGGACTTTCTAGTGGCTGGGACTTCTCGCTGTGGGTGGCAGGTGTTTGGCACCGGATGGGCCACCATGCGGAGACTCTTGGGGACTCTGGAAGCCTTCTCCTGCAGAGCTCACCCTGCCTGGGCACCGGCTCTGCAGGCCCCTCAGCCCTGCGTATGTATCGGCCAGCCCTTCCCCCCCAAGGGGCCCAGGGGCCAGAGCCTGTTCAGAGCTGAGTGCAGGAGGCACCCAGAGCTTGCCAGGCTGTGGCCCGCCTCCTCCAGGGACCTCCCCAGCTTCTCTGCGAGGCCTGATGACGGGAGCACCTTCTCCAGGGCTGCTCAGCTGCCAGCATCACCATGAGCCAGGTGGCGAAGGTTTCTGAGCAGGGGATGCAGAGCCCTGACCCGACTGGGTGCTGCACCCCACGATGTCCCTTCCTGGCAGATAGGTTCTTTCTTCACTTCTTTTTCGAAACTTGGTAAAACAACATTTAAACCTTCGACTGTTCTTCAGGGTATACAGATGGTAGTGGCTTAGCCGGGATTCGAAGCAAGCCTGTGTGATTCCAGAGCTCGTGCTCTGGACTGTGGCGCCTCCTTATCATATACGCTTCATGTGTTACTTTTTTTTTTTTTGTGGCCCTTATGGTACTTAGCCCTAAGTGCCATACGTGTGAGGAACACATACACTGCCCTGTAGGAGGTCTTCTTTTGTTCAACACATGAATTGCTCATCCACCACATTTGGTGCAGCTTTTCTCCTTGGGGCATTTGCTGATTCAAATCTTACAGCCTAGGAGCTGAAAAGCCAAGGAGTTCAAAAGACTCTAACCACAGAAGCCAAACGGCAAGAGCTCAAGCTAAAGGCAACAACTAATGGAATGACAAGCTAAGTGTATCTTTAGTCTCACAGGGCTGCGGAAACCATTACATTTAAAGCCTAACAAATACATGGGTAGTTGGGAATAGGGAGAATCCAAACGCTTATATGGTAATCCCAAAGGGCAACACCCATAGAGGAAGGACAAGACAGAAATAGAGCAACCTTCACACAGACTGAAAAACAGCTTTGAATGAGCTCAAACTGAGAATGGACTAAGGTTTCCAGTCCCTACAGTAACTGTCTGCCATGGGCAAAAGGAAATCTTTTCAAGAGAACGATAACAACATCCAGAATGTGGAGGTATCTTTATAGTTTCCTAAAAGAAGTTAAGCCCAATTTTAATATAAAAAATAATTGGGGGGGCTTCCCAGGTGGCGCAGTGGTTGAGAATCTGCCTGCTAATGCAGGGGACACGGGTTCGAGCCCTGGTCTGGGAAGATCCCACATGCCGCGGAGCAACTAGGCCCGTGAGCCACAACTACTGAGCCTGTGCGTCTGGAGCCTGTGCTCTGCAACAAGAGAGGCCACGATAGTGAGAGGCCCGCGCACCGCGATGAAGAGTGGCCCCCGCTTGCCGCAACTAGAGAAAGCCCTCACAGAAACGAAGACCCAACACAGCCAAAAATTAATTAATTAATTAATTAAATGTAAAAAAAAAAAAAAACAGCTTAAAAAAAAAAAAAGCACTAGGCTTCTACTTTAAAAAAAAAATAATTGGACATACCAGGAAAAAGACTAAATGATCAAAAGCTCAAAAAAACAAACAAACAAAAAAAAACAGAACAAGAAAGAAAGAAAGAAGACAATATAAATAGACACAGGAGGACAAGAGTTACCAGGCGTTGCTTAAAAAATAACAAAACAACTATGATCAAACAAAGAAAATAGACACATGGCAAATAAGCGTATGAAAAGATGCTACACATTCCATGCCATCAGGGAATTTTAAATTAGAACAATAATGAGATACCACTACACACCTATTCAAATGGCTAAAATCCAAATACTGAAATACCAAAGTTGTTGGGGATGCAGAACAACTGGAATTCTCATTTGTTGCTAGCAGGATACTTGGCAGTTTCCTACAAAACTAAACATACTTTTACCATACAGTGATCTAGTACTCATGCTCTTTGGTATTTACCCATAGGAACAGAAAAGTTATGTCCACATAAAAACCTGCACATGGATGTTTATAACAGTTTCTTTCATAATTGCCAAAACTTGAAATCAACCAAGATGTTTTTCAATAGGTGAATGCATAAACAAACTATTGTATCTCCGTACAAAGGAATAGCATTCAGCAATAAAAAGAAAAGGCTATGAAGCCATGAAAAGACATGGAAGAAGCTTAAATGCATATTGCTAAGTGAAAAAAAGCCAATCTGCAAAGGCTACATGCATATTATATGATTGCAGCGATATGAAATTTAGGAAAAGGCAAAAGTGTGGAGACAATCAAAAGATCAGTGGTTGCCAGAGGTTGTAGGGAGGGAGAAAAGGATGGGTGAAGCCCCGAATTTTAAAGGCAGAGAAACTCCTGTGTATGGTTCTGTAATGGTGGATACAGGTTATTGCACATTTGTCAAAAGTCATACAATGTACAAAACAAAGAGTGAAGTGTAAAGTAAAGCATGGACATTAGTTAGTAATAATGTATCAATATTGGTTCATTAACTATAACAAATATATTATGCTAATGTAAGACGTTAATAATAGGGGAAACTGGGTTGAGAGGTAAGGAAGTATGAGAACTCTGTCCTTTCTGCCTAATTTTTCTGTAAACCAGAAACAGCTCCAAAATAGTCTATTAATTTAAAAAACAAATCTAGACCTGCATACAAAACTTGCACGTAAATCCAGCCACAGCAGCATTATTCATAAGAGCCCCAAAGTGGAAATAACCCAAATGGCCATTTACTGTGAATGATCAATGAAACACAGTAATATCCACACCATGGAATATTATTCAGCCATAAAAAGAAATCAAGTACTGATACATACTACAACATAGATGAACCTTGAAAACATGCTAAGTAATTGTATGATTCCACTTGTATGCAATGTCCAGACTAGGCAAATCTGTAGAGACAAAGTATATTAGTGGCTGCCTAGGGTTTGGAGAAGTGGGGGAGTGAGTGACTTATAGTAGATTATTTTTGGGGGGGGGTGGATGAAAGTTTTACAATTGATTGTGGTGGTAGATGCATAATACATTAAATTGTACACTTTAAATAATATGGAAGTAAATTATATCTCAATGAAACTATTATTTAAAATTATGATTTTACAGAAATTCAGTCCTTAACTCTATTATCTATCTATCTATCTGTCTGTCTATCTATCTATCATCTATTTATCTATCTATCTATCTATCTATCTATCCATCCATCTATCTATCTATCCATCTATCTGTTTATCTATCTCTCCGTCTGTCTATCTATCTATCTGTCTGTCTGTCTATCTGTATCTGTGTATCTATCTCTCTCTCTATCTCTCTGTCTATATCTATCTATCTATCTCTCTATCTCTCTCTCTCTCTTCTCTATCTATCTGCCTATCTATCTCTCTCTCTGTCTCTCTGTCTATCTCTACCTATCTATCTATCCCTCTGTTTATCTACCTCTATCTATGTATCTATCTGTCTGTCTGTCTATCTATGTATCTATCTCTATCACTCTATCATCTATCTATCTATCATCTCTCTATCTATGTATCTATCTATCTGTGTATCTATCTATATCTACCTGTCTACCCATCTATCCTTATGTATAGAACAGTAACAATGGCTTATAAGTCACTTCCCTACATTATTTTATCCTTCCAAAACTCTTGAGAGGTCAATAGGCCATAGGAAAAGCACTGAGTTCACTGAAACACTTGAAGGTTGAATTAACTGTTTGTGATCACTCAATCAGTAAATGGTGATGCAGGGAATTCCACACACATCTTCTCTGTCCTCCCTTCCTCCTTCCCTCCCTCCTACTTGCTGACTCTATTCCAGCCACATTATTTACTAATTCTTCCCTGAGGACACTGGCCTCCTTCCTCTGGGCCTTGCAGAGGTTATTCCCATGATCTGGAATGCTTTTCCCTCAGATGTCTGACTCATCTGCCTCCCTCTAGACTGTTCAAATTCCACCTTCCCAGTAAGACTTATCCTGTCTACCGTTTAAGTTGAAAGCCTTGCTCCTCTCTGCCCACAATCTCACCTCACCATATACTGCTTAATCTCCATAACATTTATTCCTGGCGAACCTACCAGATAATGTACATGGGTTTCTGTTCTCCCCTCCAACTGGAAGATAGGCTGCACAGACTCAGGAATCTTGCCATTATTAAACCTAGTGGAGGCCCAGCAGAGCTCTAGGGTCAGCCAGAACTGGGCACAATTATAACTCTCGTGATTTGATATTTTAGTGGGTTAGCTCAGAGCCAAGCCAGTTATTAAAGAGGATCTTTTCTGCTATTTTAAGCAGCATGGTACGTTTGAGGTCAACTTACATTTTCAATAATTGCAGAGCAGGTATGAACTCTTCCTTTGTTTCTCCAGACACATGAACCTGGATGCCAAATCCATCCTCTCTGGGTGTAGTGGGAATGTATGAAGATGACTGGCCTAAGTCTCAATTGAATAAAAAGATGCCCCCAAAGACATTTCAACATTTTCGAAAAGTTCAATCATAAAGTGTGGTTCCTTATCACACATCAGGGATTATCTAGCCTCCAGTGTGGTTTTTGTTTTTTGCAGTAAAAATGTGTCATTTTATATTTTACATTTGCATTATGAAAATAGGTCTGTACACGAAGTAATACATATTTAATGAATATGAATCATGTAAATTTGGTCATGGTATTTAAAGTTGGCTTTGGCTTTGAAGTATTTTTAAATTCATAGAAAATATTGAACTTCTAATAAAATAAATAAAACATTTTAATAATTGATATTAATAATCAACTTCAAAATGTCTTTGTCTGCATTTTCTGTTCAATTGTAAAAGAGAAGTCACTTTCAGTAGTGTTCCAAAGTGAGTGATTGCAGCTTCTATGATGTGAAAAAAGATCCGATTGCCATTAGCTGTTCTTAAGTGCTGAACATAGCTGAGAGAAATTGTAAGAAGACACTCTCTGTCACTGGCAGGAAATCCATCTCCGTCCTTTGCGGGGGCAGTCCCGAGCTCATGTTTTAACGGACGCGAATGCAAACCGTGGTTCTCACGTGACTTTCTGAAGAGCCCCCGCAGCAGGCCCAGGTACCTTGAGTGGACTAAGTCTCACTTTATGGCAATGGCATCAGATGGTGGCTACAGAAGGTTGCCGACGTCCCTGTGTGCTCTGACAGGCTCTGCAGACCGGGGGACGAAAGGACCAAGGAACTCTGACCGCCCTCGGGAATCCCAAGTGACTGGAGGGACACCGCGTCAGGGCCCCAGGCAGTGTCGCCCACTGTTCCGGAGGCGGGCGGAGGCTCCGCAGCCTCATTTCGTCCCGTCCCTTCCAGTATCTAAAATTGTTGTCAAGATGCTGGGTTAACTCAGGCAGGTCTACAAAGGCGTCCCAAGCAGCAAACATGTCTGTGATGAAATAGCCAATGAAAGAGATTTGGGATTTGGGGATGCTGCAGGTATTTCTGTCAAAAACTGCCATCACCACAGGCAAGTCCTGTCGCTTCTCTTCATCAGTCTGAGAAAAACATTCGTCTGAGATACGTGCGGCCCACTCAATGCACTGCTCCAGGGGTCGGCAGGGATTGGACACATCAGCACACTTAATGAGTCAGGGTGAGTCACCCCAAGTCTCCCTCCTCTGGACCTTAGTTCCTCCTGATTGTCACTCGTTACACTGAAAACAGATTTCAGGAGTCAGCACGTGCAGCCATCATAATGTGTGCCTAATTCCACATCCCAGTCACTGGGACACAAAATTTTGGTGTCTTAAGTCTGGCTCCCACATCACCACTCACATATGTCAGTTCTTCCTCTACAGCTGAGTCAGTGAGTAAAGACACACAAACAGAAGTAGATTAATACGAACAAGGTTTTATTGACATATACATATGTACATAAAGCTGGGAAAGAGAAAGGCCCATTGAGGCAAATGCATAGGGGGAGAGGAAGCATCTGAAAACAGCAGTGGGCATCCTGCCAGTTCCAAGTCTAGGGAAAACTTGGGTCCGCCAAGTTAACAGTCAAGCCAGGGATGGCACAGTGGATGATACAGCCAGCTCTCTTCCATTCTCCTAACTGGAGCTTCTCAAGTCTGGTGTAGTTCTGAAGTGGGCTCATATGCTCCTCACCCTCCAGCACACACACAGACACACACAGACACACACACAGACACACACACACACACATTTGCACACCCCTGAGGTGTGGTCCTCCGGCTTGCTGTAAGAAGAGAGGAGGTTAAGTTTCACTTCAAGGGGCTGAGCCACTTTCCAGTGAGGCAAGGTCCATTCATGGTGACACACAGTTTGCAGAATAAGATCTGCTCTTCATTTGTTGAGTTTCTTCATAGAAGAAAGGAATTCGCTGGTGGCTCCTATGAAGCCCTGGGCAGGTTATGCGGCTGCCAGACTCCTGTGAGCACAGGCACAGCTGCCCTGACCAGGGGCCTGCAAACACAATGCTGGCTCGTCTAAGTCAGAGGGGTGTCCTGACTCGGGGACCCCAGTGTTCTTCCTGAGAGTGGAGGTTCCTCTCTAAATACGGATGCTGCTATCCCCCATGGCACCACCTGGGTTTTGACCAGGGGGGGCCTCAGGTGCTTTGTATGAATGTGGCACCAGAAGTGTATCCAGTCACAACAGGTGTGGTGCTGTCCCCCATGACCCCCCTCCCCGTTCTCTGCACAGATGGGTTCCAAGTCTGATGGCAGTTATTGACACAGGGCCTCCCAGCACCGGTGAGATGTTGTGCCCTCCGTCCGCACCACCTGTGTGTTGGCCAGGTGGGTCCCAGTTGTAAGCGGGAATAGCAGGTCCTCCAATCATGGGCATGATGTTGTTCCCTCCCAGACGACCACCACCTAGATTGTGGGCAGGTGGGCCCCTTGTGCTTGGAAATAAGGTAGAACTAGAAGTGTGTTGAAACCCACGGGTGATAACCACACTTGCAACTGCAACAGATGTGGTGTGCTCTGTTAGAAGGTGGAAACTGACATGTCCCTTGACACAGATTTCTTCTCCTTGGTGATGGAACTTTTAAATGTAGATTTTCTACGTCCAGATGGGCCCTGTGTGCAGTGACGGAAAGTGGAAACTCTAGGGCCTCCCATCGTGGGGATGGTGTTGTCCCCTGCCATCAGCGTACCACCTGTATTCAGCCCAGGTGGGCCCCAGGTATTTGGATTTAAGGTGGAATCAGGTATGTTCCCAAATGCTGGGATGGTGCCTGCCCCTCCTACTGCAGCAGCCTTGCCGTGGTCAGGTAGATGGCAGGTTGTCTGGCCCGAAGTAGGAACAGAAGCGGTGCTGGGTGCCCCACTTAGTCCTGCCCCGAAGTTAAGTGGTCTGGATGCCTGTGAGTGAGTGAGGCCTGGGGCTGACACACCGACCCCAAGGCTCCCACCGGCCGTAGGGGCTGCAGGTCCCATGAACAGTGGGCCCGGTGTGGTGTCGGCAAAGAGCGAGCCACTGTCCCCAGTACTGGGCATCCTGGTGGCAAGTCCAAAGCCAGTAGCAATGGACACAGCCCTGGGGAGAATGCCTGGGTTGTCGCCAAAGGCCGGCTGCGTGTTGCTGGTGGTGGCGAATAGGGAAGCCGGCGAAGCTGCCGGCATGATGCTGACTCGCGGTGGCTAGGCTGCAGGGGCGACTAGGACTTTATCTTGTGCTGAGGCTGCTGGGTTTCCCAATAGAAAATTATCGTTAGGCCTCTGCCCATCGTTGGCCCCCAATGTGGCCTGAGACGGGAGACCTGGGTCCAAGGAAGCTTGAAGTGTTGGTCTATCTGTTGGCCGGCGTTGCAGGTAAATGAGTCGAGTCATGGGCTGAGGCATTGCTACCACTGGGTGGTGTGTTCCCAGAGCTAGGAACAGCCCTGTGAAATGTCTATTGGTTCGGCCTGGAGACAGGGGCAGACTGGAAAATGACAGCCTGGGAAGGAGGTGTGGTGTCCATAGGTACAGTGTCAGAGCTGCTGCCTGCTGAAGCATTGGTGACGGCCGAAGCCGTAACTGGGGGGCTGGGGAAAACAGGAGCCGAATGGAAAATGACCGCCTGGGAAGGAGGTGTGGTGTCCATAGGTACAGTGTCAGAGTTGCTGCCTGCTGAAGCATTGGTGACGGCCGAAGCCGTAACTGGGGGGCTGGGGAAAACAGGAGCCGAATGGAAAATGACAGCCTGGGAAGGAGGTGTGGTGTCCATAGGTACAGTGTCAGAGCTGCTGCCTGCTGAAGCATTGGTGACGGCCGAAGCCGTAACTGGGGGGCTGGGGAAAACAGGAGCCGAATGGAAAATGACCGCCTGGGAAGGATGTGTGGTGTCCATAGGTACAGTGTCAGAGCTGCTGCCTGCTGAAGCATTGGTGACGGCCGAAGCCGTAACTGGGGGGCTGGGGAAAACAGGAGCCGAATGGAAAATGACCGCCTGGGAAGGAGGTGTGGTGTCCATAGGTACAGTGTCAGAGCTGCTGCCTGCTGAAGCATTGGTGTCGTCCGAAGCCGTAACTGGGGGGCTGGGGAAAACAGGAGCCGAATGGAAAATGACAGCCTGGGAAGGAGGTGTGGTGTCCATAGGTACAGTGTCAGAGCTGCTGCCTGCTGAAGCATTGGTGACGGCCGAAGCCGTAACTGGAGGGCTGGGGAAAGCAGGAGCCGAATGGAAAATGACCGCCTGGGAAGGAGGTGTGGTGTCCATAGGTACAGTGTCAGAGCTGCTGCCTGCTGAAGCATTGGTGACGGCCGAAGCCGTAACTGGGGGGCTGGGGAAAACAGGAGCCGAATGGAAAATGACAGCCTGGGAAGGAGGTGTGGTGTCCATAGGTACAGTGTCAGAGGTGCTGCTTGCTGAAGCACCGATGCCGGCCGAAGTCGTAAATGGGGGGCTGGGGAAAACAGGACCTGAAGCCATAAATGGGGTTCTGGGGAAAACAGGAGCTGAAGCCGTACATGGGTGTCTGGGGAAAACAGGAGCTGCAGCCCTAAATGGGTGGCTGGAGAAAACAGGGGCACCAGGGAGAGAGGCCCTCTGCTGCCCATCGGAGGTCCGAAATATGGGCTGAGGTTTGGTTTGGGGGCCAAAGGGATGGTTAACAATTGGGGTGGCGCAGGGGACCATCGGCACAGGTTGGGTGATGGACACTGGTACCCCTGTAAGGTGCCTCTGCTCCACCCTGAAACCTGGGGGAGACCTAAAAATGACAGCTTGGGAAGGGGCAGCAGTGTCCATGTAGACACTAGGCTGCAAGGTCCCACTTCCAGATGCCGTGACCATGCTGGTGGAAGGGATTGCCACAGAAGTCCTGGGCTGCCCAGTTACAATAGGGGGATCGATGGTAGGGGCTGGAAGAGGGGTAGGTGAGTATAAAGGAGGGGTAGGATCTACACAGATGGGTGTTGGGGGTTCTTTTTCATGGGTCGGTGTCTGGACCTTCCTTACATTCTTGGGGATCTTTTTCCAGCGACACTGAATGTTCTTCTCCAAGGTGCCTGGGTGTTTGGCAGCAGCTAAGCACGGAAGCTTAGGAGGAGGGGGCAGCTCACCTCGATCCCACGTCAGTGCCTCGTTCCCCGACGGGGGCGACCTCAGCCCTGGCAGTGGCAGAAAAAGCGGCAGGGGAATCTTCCGCTTCCAGGGCCTACTGCTGGTAGATAGCAGGGAAGAGGAGCTTCTTGTTGGGATGCGTGAAGACTCTTCACGCTGCAGCTCCTTCCCAGACGTGAGTGAGCCTGGTGATTTGGGCCGGTGGTCTTCCCCCAGCACTTTTTTTGTTGGCCTCTGCAGCAGCAGGGAGCAGCATGCGGTTGGGGCAGAGGACAGCACGGCATGGGATGGGGCCTTCACCTCCCTTTTCTCACCTCCTTCCGGGGCTGTCATTTTCCATTCTGCCCCTGTTTTCCCCAGCCCCCGTCTCCTCAGTGGGAGGTGACTGGATGGTACCGGCTTCCTGACGTTGACTCCCTGCTCAGGGCAGAAGGCAGGCGCTGGAGCAGCAGGGTGGTCCCGGTCAGATGTGGCAACCTCCCAGGAGGGCAAAAGCAGCGGGTGACAGCCCACCGGGGCCCCACGGCGGGGCGGGCGGCGGGGCCGGTGGGGCCGGCGGCGGTGGCGGAGCCAGGTACGAAATTTACACAGTAAATTGCCCATGTAGGACCGGTTGTGCGCCAAGCGATCCGAGAACAGAGTGTGAAACTGGGAGAGCTTCTCCTTCGCTTCACCTCCTCTCAAGGTCTAGCACGCACTGGACACTGGATGGCTCAGCCTGGCGCTTGTGACATGTCCATTGTACTCGTCACAGAGAAAGGGTGGGCGGGGCAGGGTGTGGGGCGGGGGTCGCATGCAAGCCCAGCCCGTGGAGAAACCCCCGCCCAAGGGCAAAGGGCGGGGCCCCAGAGCCCGACCCCTTCTGGGCTTTCTAGTGGCTGGGACTTCTCGCTGTGGGTGGCAGGTGTTTGGCACCGGATGGGCCACCATGCGGAGACTGTTGGGGACTCTGGAAGCCTTCTCCTGCAGAGCTCACCCTGCCTGGGCACCGGCTCTGCAGGCCCCTCAGCCCTGCGTATGTATCGGCCAGCCCTTCCCCCCCAAGGGGCCCAGGGGCCAGAGCCTGTTCAGAGCTGAGTGCAGGAGGCACCCAGAGCTTGCCAGGCTGTGGCCCGCCTCCCCCAGGGACCTCCCCAGCTTCTCTGCGAGGCCTGATGACGGGAGCTCCTTCTCCAGGGCTGCTCAGCTGCCAGCATCACCATGAGCCAGGTGGCGAAGGTTTCTGAGCAGGGGATGCAGAGCCCTGACCCGACTGGGTGCTGCACCCCACGATGTCCCTTCCTGGCAGATAGGTTCTTTCTTCACTTCTTTTTCGAAACTTGGTAAAACAACATTTAAGCCTTCGACTGTTCTTCAGGGTATACAGATGGTAGTGGCTTAGCCGGGATTCGAAGCAAGCCTGTGTGATTCCAGAGCTCGTGCTCTGGACTGTGGCGCCTCCTTATCATATATGCTTCATGTGTTACTTTTTTTTTTTGTGGCCCTTATGGTACTTAGCCCTAAGTGCCATACGTGTGAGGAACACATACACTGCCCTGTAGGAGGTCTTCTTTTGTTCAACGCATGAATTGCTCATCCACCACATTTGGTGCAGCTTTTCTCCTTGGGGCATTTGCTGATTCAAATCTTACAGCCTAGGAGCTGAAAAGCCAAGGAGTTCAAAAGACTCTAACCACAGAAGCCAAACGGCAAGAGCTCAAGCTAAAGGCAACAACTAATGGAATGACAAGCTAAGTGTATCTTTAGTCTCACAGGGCTGCGGAAACCATTACATTTAAAGCCTAAAAAATACATGGGTAGTTGGGAACAGGGAGAATCCAAACGCTTATATGGTAATCGCAAAGGGCAACACCCATAGAGGAAGGACAAGACAGAAATAGAGCAACCTTCACACAGAGTGAAAAACAGCTTTGAATGAGCTCAAACTGAGAATGGACTAAGGTTTCCAGTCCCTAGAGTAACTGTCTGCCATGGGCAAAAGGAAATCTTTTCAAGAGAACGATAACAACATCCAGAATGTGGAGGTATCTTTATAGTTTCCTAAAAGAAGTTAAGCCCAATTTTAATATAAAAAATAATTGGGCGGGGCTTCCCAGGTGGCGCAGTGGTTGAGAATCTGCCTGCTAATGCAGGGGACACGGGTTCGAGCCCTGGTCTGGGAAGATCCCACATGCCGCGGAGCAACTAGGCCCGTGAGCCACAACTACTGAGCCTGCGCGTCTGGAGCCTGTGCTCTGCAACAAGAGAGGCCACGATAGTGAGAGGCCCGCGCACCGCGATGAAGAGTGGCCCCCGCTTGCCGCAACTAGAGAAAGCCCTCACAGAAACGAAGACCCAACACAGCCAAAAATAAATTAATTAATTAATTAAATTAAAAAAAAAAAACAACTTAAAAAAAAAAAAAAAGCACTAGGCTTCTACTTAAAAAAAAAAAATAATTGGACATACCAGGAAAAAGACTAAATGATCAAAAGCTCAAAAAAAAAAAAAAAAAAAAAAACAGAACAAGAAAGAAAGAAAGAAGACAATATAAATAGACACAGGAGGACAAGAGTTACCAGGCGTTGGTTAAAAAATAACAAAACAACTATGATCAAACAAAGAAAATAGACACATGGCAAATAAGCGTATGAAAAGATGCTACACATTCCATGCCATCAGGGAATTTTAAATTAGAACAATAATGAGATACCACTACACACCTATTCAAATGGCTAAAATCCAAATACTGAAATACCAAAGTTGTTGGGGATGCAGAACAACTGGAATTCTCATTTGTTGCTAGCAGGATACTTGGCAGTTTCCTACAAAACTAAACATACTTTTACCATACAGTGATCTAGTAATCATGCTCTTTGGTATTTACCCATAGGAACAGAAAAGTTATGTCCACATAAAAACCTGCACATGGATGTTTATAACAGTTTCTTTCATAATTGCCAAAACTTGAAATCAACCAAGATGTTTTTCAATAGGTGAATGCATAAACAAACTATTGTATCTCCGTACAAAGGAATAGCATTCAGCAATAAAAAGAAAAGGCTATGAAGCCATGAAAAGACATGGAAGAAGCTTAAATGCATATTGCTAAGTGAAAAAAAGCCAATCTGCAAAGGCTACATGCATATTATATGATTGCAGCTATATGAAATTTAGGAAAAGGCAAAAGTGTGGAGACAATCAAAAGATCAGTGGTTGCCAGAGGTTGTGGGGAGGGAGAAAAGGATGGGTGAAGCCCCGAATTTTAAAGGCAGAGAAACTCCTGTGTATGGTTCTGTAATGGTGGATACAGGTTATTGCACATTTGTCAAAAGTCATACAATGTACAAAACAAAGAGTGAAGTGTAAAGTAAAGCATGGACATTAGTTAGTAATAATGTGTCAATATTGGTTCATTAACTATAACAAATATATTATGCTAATGTAAGACGTTAATAATAGGGGAAACTGGGTTGAGAGGTAAGGAAGTATGAGAACTCTGTCCTTTCTGCCTAATTTTTCTGTAAACCAGAAACAGCTCCAAAATAGTCTATTAATTTAAAAAACAAATCTAGACCTGCATACAAAACTTGCACGTAAATCCAGCCACAGCAGCATTATTCATAAGAGCCCCAAAGTGGAAATAACCCAAATGGCCATTTACTGTGAATGATCAATGAAACACAGTAATATCCACACCATGGAATATTATTCAGCCATAAAAAGAAATCAAGTACTGATACATACTACAACATAGATGAACCTTGAAAACATGCTAAGTAATTGTATGATTCCACTTGTATGCAATGTCCAGACTAGGCAAATCTGTAGAGACAAAGTATATTAGTGGCTGCCTAGGGTTTGGAGAAGTGGGGGAGTGAGTGACTTATAGTAGATTATTTTTGGGGGGGGGTGGATGAAAGTTTTACAATTGATTGTGGTGGTAGATGCATAACACATTAAATTGTACACTTTAAATAATATGGAAGTAAATTATATCTCAATGAAACTATTATTTAAAATTATGATTTTACAGAAATTCAGTCCTTAACTCTATTATCTATCTATCTATCTGTCTGTCTATCTATCTATCATCTATTTATCTATCTATCTATCTATCCATCCATCTATCTATCTATCCATCTATCTATCTGTTTATCTATCTCTCCGTCTGTCTATCTATCTATCTGTCTGTCTGTCTATCTGTATCTGTGTATCTATCTCTCTCTCTATCTCTCTGTCTATATCTATCTATCTATCTCTCTATCTCTCTCTCTCTCTTCTCTATCTATCTGCCTATCTATCTCTCTCTCTCTGTCTCTCTGTCTATCTCCCTATCTGTCTATCTCTACCTATCTATCTATCCCTCTGTTTATCTACCTCTATCTATGTATCTATCTGTCTGTCTGTCTATCTATGTATCTATCTCTATCACTCTATCTATCATCTATCTATCTATCATCTCTCTCTCTATGTATCTATCTATCTGTGTATCTATCTATATCTACCTGTCTACCCATCTATCCTTATGTATAGAACAGTAACAATGGCTTATAAGTCACTTCCCTACATTATTTTATCCTTCCAAAACTCTTGAGAGGTCAATAGGCCATAGGAAAAGCACTGAGTTCACTGAAACACTTGAAGGTTGAATTAACTGTTTGTGATCACTCAATCAGTAAATGGTGATGCAGGGAATTCCACACACATCTTCTCTGTCCTCCCTTCCTCCTTCCCTCCCTCCTACTTGCTGACTCTATTCCAGCCACATTATTTACTAATTCTTCCCTGAGGACACTGGCCTCCTTCCTCTGGGCCTTGCAGAGGTTATTCCCATGATCTGGAATGCTTTTCCCTCAGATGTCTGACTCATCTGCCTCCCTCTAGACTGTTCAAATTCCACCTTCCCAGTAAGACTTATCCTGTCTACCGTTTAAGTTGAAAGCCTTGCTCCTCTCTGCCCACAATCTCACCTCACCATATACTGCTTAATCTCCATAACATTTATTCCTGGCGAACCTACCAGATAATGTACATGGGTTTCTGTTCTCCCCTGCAACTGGAAGATAGGCTGCACAGACTCAGGAATCTTGCCATTATTAAACCTAGTGGAGGCCCAGCAGAGCTCTAGGGTCAGCCAGAACTGGGCACAATTATAACTCTCGTGATTTGATATTTTAGTGGGTTAGCTCAGAGCCAAGCCAGTTATTAAAGAGGATCTTTTCTGCTATTTTAAGCAGCATGGTACGTTTGAGGTCAACTTACATTTTCAATAATTGCAGAGCAGGTATGAACTCTTCCTTTGTTTCTCCAGACACATGAACCTGGATGCCAAATCCATCCTCTCTGGGTGTAGTGGGAATGTATGAAGATGACTGGCCTAAGTCTCAATTGAATAAAAAGATGCCCCCAAAGACATTTCAACATTTTCGAAAAGTTCAATCATAAAGTGTGGTTCCTTATCACACATCAGGGATTATCTAGCCTCCAGTGTGGTTTTTGTTTTTTGCAGTAAAAATGTGTCATTTTATATTTTAAATTTGCATTATGAAAATAAGTCTGTACACGAAGTAATACATATTTAATGAATATGAACCATGTAAATTTGGTCATGGTATTTAAAGTTGGCTTTGGCTTTGAAGTGTTTTTAAATTCATAGAAAATATTGAACTTCTAATAAAATAAATAAAACATTTTAATAATTGATATTAATAATCAACTTCAAAATGTCTTTGTCTGCATTTTCTGTTCAATTGTAAAAGAGAAGTCACTTTCAGTAGTGTTCCAAAGTGAGTGATTGCACCTCCTATGATGTGAAAAAAGATCCGATTGCCATTAGCTGTTCTTAAGTGCTGAACATAACTGAGAGAAATTGTAACAAGACACTCTCTGTCACTGGCAGGAAATCCATCTCCGTCCTTTGCGGGGGCAGTCCCGAGCTCATGTTTTAACGGACGCGAATGCAAACCGTGGTTCTCACGTGACTTTCTGAAGAGCCCCCGCAGCAGGCCCAGGTACCTTGAGTGGACTAAGTCTCACTTTATGGCAATGGCATCAGATGGTGGCTACAGAAGGTTGCCGACGTCCCTGTGTGCTCTGACAGGCTCTGCAGACCGGGGGACGAAAGGACCAAGGAACTCTGACCGCCCTCGGGAATCCCAAGTGACTGGAGGGACACCGCGTCAGGGCCCCAGGCAGTGTCGCCCACTGTTCCGGAGGCGGGCGGAGGCTCCGCAGCCTCATTTCGTCCCGTCCCTTCCAGTATCTAAAATTGTTGTCAGGATGCTGGGTTAACTCAGGCAGGTCTACAAAGGCGTCCCAAGCAGCAAACATGTCTGTGATGAAATAGCCAATGAAAGAGATTTGGGATTTGGGGATGCTGCAGGTATTTCTGTCAAAAACTGCCATCACCACAGGCAAGTCCTGTCGCTTCTCTTCATCAGTCTGAGAAAAACATTCGTCTGAGATACGTGCGGCCCACTCAATGCACTGCTCCAGGGGTCGGCAGGGATTGGACACATCAGCACACTTAATGAGGCAGGGTGAGTCACCCCAAGTCTCCCTCCTCTGGACCTTAGTTCCTCCTGATTGTCACTCGTTACACTGAAAACAGATTTCAGGAGTCAGCACGTGCAGCCATCATAATGTGTGCCTAATTCCACATCCCAGTCACTGGGACACAAAATTTTGGTGTCTTAAGTCTGGCTCCCACATCACCACTCACATATGTCAGTTCTTCCTCTACAGCTGAGTCAGTGAGTAAAGACACATAAACAGAAGTAGATTAATATGAACAAGGTTTTATTGACATATATATATGTACATAAAGCTGGGAAAGAGAAAGGCCCATTGAGGCAAATGCATAGGGGGAGAGGAAGCATCTGAAAACAGCAGTGGGCATCCTGCCAGTTCCAAGTCTAGGGAAAACTTGGGTCCGCCAAGTTAACAGTCAAGCCAGGGATGGCACGGTGGATGATACAGCCAGCTCTCTTCCATTCTCCTAACTGGAGCTTCTCGAGTCTGGTGTAGTTCTGAAGTGGGCTCCTATGCTCCTCACCCTCCAGCACACACACACACACACACACACACACACTTGCACACCCCTGAGGTGTGGTCCTCCGGCTTGCTGTAGGAAGAGAGGAGGTTAAGTTTCACTTCAAGAGGCTGAGCCACTTTCCAGTGAGGCAAGGTCCATTCATGGTGACACACAGTTTGCAGAATAAGATCTGCTCTTCATTTGTTGAGTTTCTTCATAGAAGAAAGGAATTCGCTGGTGGCTCCTATGAAGCCCTGGGCAGGTTATGAGGCTGCCAGACTCCTATGAGCACAGGCACAGCTGCCCTGACCAGGGGCCTGCAAACACAATGCTGGCTCGTCTAAGTCAGAGGGGTGTCCTGACTCGGGGACCCCAGTATTCTTCCTGAGAGTGGAGGTTCCTCTCTAAATATGGATGCTGCTATCCCCCATGGCACCACCTGGGTTTTGACCAGGAGGGGCCTCCGGTGCTTTGTATGAATGTGGCACCAGAAGTGTATCCAGTCACAGCAGGTATGGTGCTGTCCCCCATGCCCCCCCACCTCGGTTCTCTGCACAGATGGGTTCCAAGTCTGATGGCAGTTATTGACACAGGGCCTCTCAGCACCGGTGAGATGTTGTGCCCTCCATCTGCACCACCTGTGTGTTGGCCAGGTGGGTCCCAGTTGTAAGCGGGAATAGCAGGTCCTCCAATCATGGGCATGATGTTGTTCCCTCCTAGACGACCACCACCTAGATTGTGGGCAGGTGGGCCCCTTGTGCTTGGAAATAAGGTAGAACTAGAAGTGTGTTGAAACCCACGGGTGATAACCACACTTGCAACTGCAACAGATGTGGTGTGCTCTGTTAGAAGGTGGAAACTGACATGTCCCTTGACACAGATTTCTTCTCCTTGGTGATGGAACTTTTAAATGTAGATTTTCTACGTCCAGATGGGCCCTGTGTGCAGTGACGGAAAGTGGAAACTCTAGGGCCTCCCATCGTGGGGATGGTGTTGTCCCCTGCCATCAGCGTACCACCTGTATTCAGCCCAGGTGGGCCCCAGGTATTTGGATTTAAGGTGGAATCAGGTATGTTCCCAAATGCTGGGATGGTGCCTGCCCCTCCTACTGCAGCAGCCTTGCCGTGGTCAGGTAGATGGCAGGTTGTCTGGCCCGAAGTAGGAACAGAAGCGGTGCTGGGTGCCCCACTTAGTCCTGCCCCGAAGTTAAGTGGTCTGGATGCCTGTGAGTGAGTGAGGCCTGGGGCTGACACGCCGACCCCAAGGCTCCCACCGGCCGTAGGGGCTGCAGGTCCCATGAACAGTGGGCCCGGTGTGGTGTCGGCAAAGAGCGAGCCACTGTCCCCAGTACTGGGCATCCTGGTGGCAAGTCCAAAGCCAGTAGCAATGGACACAGCCCCGGGGAGAATGCCTGGGTTGTCGCCAAAGGCCGGCTGCTTGTTGCTGCTGGTGGCGAATAGGGAAGCTGGCGAAGCTGCCGGCATGCTGCTGACTCGCGGTGGCTAGGCTGCAGGGGCGACTAGGACTTTATCTTGCGCTGAAGCTGCTGGGTTTCCCAACAGAAAACTATCGTTAGGCCTCTGCCCATCGTTGGCCCCCAATGTGGCCTGAGACGGGAGACCTGGGTCCAAGGAAGCTTGAAGTGTTGCTCTATCTGTTGGCCGGCGTTTCAGGTAAATGAGTCGACTCATGGGCTGAGGCATTGCTACCACTGGGTGGTGTGTACCCAGAAATAGGAACAGCCCTGTGAAATGTCTATTGGTTTGCCCTGGAGACAGGGGCAGACTGGAAAATCACAGCCTGGGAAGGTGGTGTGGTGTCCATAGGTACAGTGCCAGAGCTGCTGCCTGCTGAAGCATTGGTGACGGCCGAAGCTGTAACTGGGGGGCTGGGGAAAACAGGAGCCGAATGGAAAATGACAGCCTGGGAAGGAGGTGTGGTGTGCATAGGTACAGTGTCAGAGGTGCTGCTTGCTGAAGCATTGGTGACGGCCGAAGCCGTAAATGGGGCCTGGGGAAAACAGGAGCCGAATGGAAAATGACAGCCTGGGAAGGAGGTGTGGTGTCCATAGGTACAGTGTCAGAGCTGCTGCCTGCTGAAGCATTGGTGACGGCCGAAGCCGTAAATGGGGGGCTGGGGAAAACAGGAGCCGAATGGAAAATGACAGCCTGGGAAGGAGGTGTGGTGTCCATAGGTACAGTGTCAGAGCTGCTGCCTGCTGAAGCATTGGTGACGGCCGAAGCTGTAAATGGGGGGTTGGGGAAAGCAGGAGCCGAATGGAAAATGACAGCCTGGGAAGGAGGTGTGGTGTCCATAGGTACAGTGTCAGAGGTGCTGCTTGCTGAAGCACCGATGCCGGCCGAAGTCGTAAATGGGGGGCTGGGGAAAACAGGACCTGAAGCCATAAATGGGGGTCTGGGGAAAACAGGAGCTGAAGCCGTAAATGGGGGTCTGGGGAAAACAGGAGCTGAAGCCCTAAATGGGGGTCTGGGGAAAACAGGAGCCAAAGCCGTAAATGGGGGACTGGGGAAAACAGGAGCTGAAGCCCTAAATGGGCGGCTGGAGAAAACAGGAGCACCAGGGAGAGAGGCCCTCTGCTGCCCATCAGAGGTCCCAAATATGGGCTGAGGGTTGGTTTGGGGGCCAAAGTGATGGTTAACAATTGGGGTGGCCCAGGGGACCATCGGCAAAGGTTGGGTGATGGACACTGGTACCCCTGTAAGGTGCCTCTGCTCCACCCTGAAACCTGGGGGAGACCTAAAAATGACAGCTTGGGAAGGGGCAGCAGTGTCCATGTAGACACTAGGCTGCAAGGTCCCACTTCCAGATGCCGTGACCATGCTGGTGGAAGGGATTGCCACAGAAGTCCTGGGCTGCCCAGTTACAATAGGGGGATCGATGGTAGGGGCTGGAAGAGGGGTAGGGGAGTATAAAGGAGGGGTAGGATCTACACAGATGGGTGTTGGCGGTTCTTTTTCATGGGACGGTGTCTGGACCTTCCTTACATTCTTGGGGATCTTTTTCCAGCGACACTGAATGTTCTTCTCCAAGGTGCCTGGGTGTTTGGCAGCAGCTAAGCACGGAAGCTTAGGAGGAGGGGGCAGCTCACCTCGATCCCACGTCAGTGCCTCGTTCCCCGACGGGGGCGACCTCAGCCCTGGCAGTGGCAGAAAAAGCGGCAGGGGAATCTTCCGCTTCCAGGGCCTACTGCTGGTAGATAGCAGGGAAGAGGAGCTTCTTGTTGGGATGCGTGAAGACTCTTCACGCTGCAGCTCCTTCCCAGACGTGAGTGAGCCTGGTGATTTGGGCCGGTGGTCTTCCCCCAGCACTTTTTTTGTTGGCCTCTGCAGCAGCAGGGAGCAGCAGGCGGTTGGGGCAGAGGACAGCACGGCATGGGATGGGGCCTTCACCTCCCTTTTCTCACCTCCTTCCGGGGCTGTCATTTTCCATTCTGCCCCTGTTTTCCCCAGCCCCCGTCTCCTCAGTGGGAGGTGACTGGATGGTACCGGCTTCCTGACGTTGACTCCCTGCTCAGGGCAGAAGGCAGGCGCTGGAGCAGCAGGGTGGTCCCGGTCAGAAGTGGCAGCCTCCCAGGAGGGCAAAAGCAGCGGGTGACAGCCCACCGGGGCCCCACGGCGGGGCGGGCGGCGGGGCCGGTGGGGCCGGCGGCGGTGGCAGAGCCAGGTACGAAATTTACACAGTAAATTGCCCATGTAGGACCGGTTGTGCGCCAAGCGATCCGAGAACAGAGTGTGAAACTGGGAGAGCTTCTCCTTCGCTTCACCTCCTCTCAAGGTCTAGCACGCACTGGACACTGGATGGCTCAGCCTGGCGCTTGTGACATGTCCATTGTACTCGTCACAGAGAAAGGGTGGGCGGGGCAGGGTGTGGGGCGGGGGTCGCATGCAAGCCCAGCCCGTGGAGAAACCCCCGCCCAAGGGCAAAGGGTGGGGCCCCAGAGCCCGACCCCTTCTGGACTTTCTAGTGGCTGGGACTTCTCGCTGTGGGTGGCAGGTGTTTGGCACCGGATGGGCCACCATGCGGAGACTGTTGGGGACTCTGGAAGCCTTCTCCTGCAGAGCTCACCCTGCCTGGGCACCGGCTCTGCAGGCCCCTCAGCCCTGCGTATGTATCGGCCAGCCCTTCCCCCCCAAGGGGCCCAGGGGCCAGAGCCTGTTCAGAGCTGAGTGCAGGAGGCACCCAGAGCTTGCCAGGCTGTGGCCCGCCTCCTCCAGGGACCTCCCCAGCTTCTCTGCGAGGCCTGATGACGGGAGCACCTTCTCCAGGGCTGCTCAGCTGCCAGCATCACCATGAGCCAGGTGGCGAAGGTTTCTGAGCAGGGGATGCAGAGCCCTGACCCGACTGGGTGCTGCACCCCACGATGTCCCTTCCTGGCAGATAGGTTCTTTCTTCACTTCTTTTTCGAAACTTGGTAAAACAACATTTAAACCTTCGACTGTTCTTCAGGGTATACAGATGGTAGTGGCTTAGCCGGGATTCGAAGCAAGCCTGTGTGATTCCAGAGCTCGTGCTCTGGACTGTGGCGCCTCCTTATCATATACGCTTCATGTGTTACTTTTTTTTTTTTTTTTCGTCCTTATGGTACTTAGCCCTAAGTGCCATACGTGTGATGAACACATACACTGCCCTGTAGGAGGTCTTCTTTTGTTCAGCTCATGAATTGTTCATCCACCACACGGGGTTCTAGTCTCAGAAGATACAGGTCAGGGAGCACCAGCTGTCAGCATAGCAGCGTCCCACATTTCTAACTGAGGCTTGCAGCCCAGATTTTCCCTTTGGTCTAGTGTGAAGGATCCAGATATGTAAAGATTATGTTCTAGACAAATCATGGGCTATCCGGAAAGAAATTCACCAGTAAATTATTCCAGTTTCTCTGGCCTTCCTGGAGTATATCCAGTAAGGCATCTCATTCGTGTCTGGAAAGCAAATATATCATTTATTGCAACTTCATCGTGGAGTGAGGTATTGGTTTAAAGTACGATCAACACAATTTGGTCATTGTGAGTATGCCAGCTGGGTCCACTGTTTACTACACATATGTAACTCTAGCGATTCTTATGCCCAAGAGAGGAGACATACTCTTGGGTGTCTAGGGCAAGGGAAACATGTGTTGTTATTCAGGAGCTGGAAGCTTCAGCATGACAGGAAAGAATTGAAAAATCCTGGTCTACACATGACTTTACCTTGTTTGAAACTTGTTTCTTTCACTTGCTTCATTGGAGTGTTTTCTCTCTCCTGGGGCTGACATTGTGTGTTATGTATCACGCATGTGACATGTAGAAGTTTCAGAACCCAGAGTCATATAGATCAGTAAAAATTTATTTATATATTTTAGTTTAAAATCTATTGAAAATAACACTGGGCATAATTCATATATTCCAAAATTAGTTTGACCCTCTGCCCATGAGATTCTTTTTATGATATGTGACAGCTAATTTGGACTTCCATCCCCAATAAACTTTGAGGTTTGAGGACACAAAAGGTTTTGCTCGGACCTAAATTCTGTCTGAAAAAAAAGGGGCAAATATTATAAGCCCTTTCTAACCTCTCCCGGAGCGGAAATGATTTACAGCTGTGGCATTGAACCATAATTCCTTGATCTCATTTGAGAAGAGTTCAGTAAGAAACAATGTCTTGATTTTTGTTTGTTTTGTTTGTTCCCTGTTTTCTTGTCTTGCTTACCAACAATCCATTGTAATTCATGAGTTAGTATGGCAGCAGGCTGAGTGTTCCCTGGAGCTCATTAAATGAACTTTTGTTCCTAAAATGATGTTTGTCTCCTTGTTTTCAGCCCCTCTTCTTTCCTCTGCCCTTTACTATAACCAGAGCTCAGCAAAAGCTGACTGGCTTTGTGCAGACCCTACTTAGGGTAGTCTTTTCTTAATTATTTTATTCATGGCTCCTCCATTTCATTGTTTGCCTTCTCAAAATGTGTTGAAATCTTTCTGTGGTTGATGACTTCCACAATGTCTTGGCTTTTATTGGTTGCTTAATTTTGGTATTTCTACAGTTTTATTTAAACATGGTTTCAGGAGGAACAGAAAGTAAATGTTTCCTAGTCTGCCATCTTGAGCTGAAAATCCCTGTTGATTTTAGCATCCAGTGTTCCCATGGGAAAAAACCCAACCCTGGCATTAATAGATGTAACACTCAAGATTTCAGCTTTTCTTGAGCAATCACTAAGGATTTAATATGTGGTCATTTCTAATGGGAAAATAATAACTGTCTCATGGAGTTGATTTGAGGATTAAATTAGATAATGAACATGAAAATGCTTTGTAAGGTTTAAAAATCTATAAAAATGTTTTGTGTTATTATTTGATTGTTTATGTTCTGTTCTGTTCATTCCACAGAATCATCTTAAGAACACATACTGTTTTTTATGTACCTGGTATATATCTCAATTAGTTTGAAGAATTTCCCAGATACCTGTTAATATGTAGTTCTCCAATTCCAATCTTGCCACGTCCTGTAGCAGTGACACAGCACATAGGAATTTTATTTCTCTTTCTTTCTCTGGGTTGTTCAGAACCCAACGAAAGAACAATGGAATGGCATCAAAGAGATCAGGGTTCTTGACCCAGATTTACCATAAAATAATTGTGTCCTCTTGGGAAAATTATAGTTATTCTAAGACCCTTTCCTTTTCTTTACTTTGACAGAGCTGCACTAGATGACCCCAAATAACATTGCACTCTTTCAGTCGTAGCTTAGATGTGATTGGTTTTCTGAAACAAATGAAGACAATGACACACGAAGCTGTGCAACATCTCTGTAACTATGTTTTCTTAGAGTTGCCTCCATTGTACAGATGATAAGATGGCTGAGCACAGAAGCAGATGTTTGGACCAGAGGTTCCGGAGTAAATGGAGCTAAACCACAAGTTTCCTTCTTTCCTGACGCTCACTTAGCCACAACATAGGCTTCTGAATATTAAGCTGTAAAGCATATTATCAGCATAGTTTAAAAGAAGCTGTTCTGCTCTATTTACAATAGCCAGGACATGGAAGCAACGTAAATGTCCATCGACAGATGAATGGATAAAGAAGATGTGGCACATATATACAATGGAATATTACTCAGCCATAAAAAGAAATGAAATGGAGGTATTTGTAATGAGGTGGATGGAGTTAGAGTCTGTCATACAGAGTGAAGTAAGTCAGAAAGAGAAAAACAAATACAGTATGCTAACACATATATACGGAATCTAAGGAAAAAAATAAAATAAAATAAAAGGCCATGAAGAACCTAGTGGCAAGACGGGAATAAAGACACAGACCTACTAGAGAATGGACTTGAGGATATGGGGAGGGGGTGGGGTGAGATGTGACAGGGTAAGAGAGTGTCATGGACATATATACACTACCAAATGTAAAATAGATAACTAGTGGGAAGCAGCCGCATAGCACAGGGAGATCAGCTCGGTGCTTTTTGACCACCTAGAGGGGTGGGATGGGGAGGGTGGGAGGGAGGGAGATGCAAGAGGGAAGAGAAATGGGAACATATTGTATATGTATAACTGATTCACTTTGTTATAAAGCAGAAGCTAACACACCATTGTAAGGCAATTATACTTCAATAAAGATGTTTAAAAAAAAAAAAAAAAAAAAGAAGCTGTTCTTCTAGGATTTCCAATTAATAGCAGGAGGTTTTGAAATCCTTAAAAGATCATCTAATTTTGTGAGATTTACGGCTCTATTTTCCTGTCAAGCAAGTTGTATTAGTGCCAGACAATCATCTGAGCTTCTGGATGCTTCTCTGAACCTCTTGAATTTTTCTTCTTGCTATCTGAAATTCATGCCAGATAAGCCTTTTTGTAGAGAGTATGTACAGACTTGTCTATTTTCATGTAAGAAAGCGATGCAGTGAGTCAGGATGGGGGTTAAGCCCTCATTCTCAGAGTGGTATTGAGCTCCTGGTGAAATGTAATGATCATTTCCTCAGAATAGAAAAGCAGTTATCTCAAATTTTTAATGCCATTAACTATTTATACATTTATGTATAATACATATATTTATTGTACCTACGAGGTGTGTTCTCTTCGGGAAGTACAAAGCTATTTGAGACATAGGTTGTTCATTTTTTTGTTTTCCCACAAATACTGTGACCCTTTGAGCAGGAAGGTCTATATTTTACTAACATCTAGAACAAGCAGCTAACACGGTATCTAAGATATAGTCAATAAATATGAAATAGATAAATGAACACATTTTAAAGGAAGGGCCAGGACATGAACAAATAGAAAATTTTCCTGTTCAGTCACAAAGCCACAACAGACATAAAAATGATACAGACAACAAGTGCTACGGTCAAGAAGGCATAGAATAGATACAACGAGGATCTCCTCTATGGCACAGGGAACTCTACTCAGTATTTTGTAATAACTTCTAAGGGAAAAGAATCTGAAAACGGAATCACTGTGCTGTACACCTGAAACTGACACGACATTGTAAATCAACTATACTTCAATTAAAAAACAAACAAACAGACAACAACAACAACAAAAAACCAAAGAGGTCGTAGAAGTTCTTATGAGATTCCGTAAGAGAAGAGAAGCCAAATGAGGACAAGAGAGAAGGCTTTTGAATCAGTTCAGAGGAGAAGTCACAGAGGAACTAGTCTTTGACCTGAACTTGAGATTAAGATTAAGATGAATTAATCTTAATTAATTAAGATTGCAACACAGCGATATTACAGATGAAGGTAATCACATAAACTTACTATACTGAAACTTGCAGAGGTTATGAGTGTTGTTCAAGATCCCAACACAAGTGCATTGTGGAATCAGAATTTTAAGTGAGGCCTAATGAACTAAAAACAAACACAAAAACAAGCCCTTCCTGTGATAACCACGTTGCCTTTGAAGTCGTTTTGTTTGGTTGGTTGGTAGAAACTGGTTCAGGGTTTTGCACAACTGTACAGTGTTTCTTGCAGGAATGACTAGTTCTGTCCCCCCGCGGCCCCCCACCCCCGAGTTGATCCTCAAAGTTTCCTTTAGAATGGACTTGCAAAAACGCAGACATGTAAGTATTCATGATGCCTGTGTCCAATCATTTCTCCTGCCATTGCCTACTTCACTTCTGGATTATATGAACAATTCACTGTCTTCATTTATGCTTTTCCCTCCTCAAGAATTCCTTTCTCCCTATGGGGCACCTGGGAAACCCACTTCATTTTTCAAAACTCAATTTACATATTATGTCTTTTGTGCACTCTTCTTTTTAGTGTTGTGATCACACGCTCCTTTTTGCTACCCTTGCACTTCTGCATGCCTGATTGTTGCACTCGCTACACTGTATTGTGATTGTATTTTTTACGTATCTCTGTGTTTTCCTGGGCCACATTCCTTGGGGCCAGGGACTACCTTTTTTCATCTATTGATGCTGCCTTAGCATGTTACTTGTTGTGAAGTAGTTAGTTATAAAAATGAGATTTGAATAAATTAAAAGTTGTTATGTACATATTACTTATTATCACTTTACAGATATAACAGGAAAAAATATTAATGTTGGTGCTGAAAGTTCACGTCTAGTAAATGGTGGTGCTACTTGACTCTACTTATAATATTTTTCCCACTATTTTATATCTTTCTACCTGATAGCTCTTCTTTATTTCCATCTATGTTTCTTTATTGCTAAACCAAGAAAAACTGGTATCAGGGTAGGGCTAGGCCATACTTGGCTGGAATAGTAAAGAAATTGTGTGGGGTTTTGGTGAGAAAATCCTGAAGCATACAGGTCTGCATCTTCCCTTTGAGGCATGTGGAGGGGTCTGCTTCTAAAGAGTTTTATTAGCAACTAATCAAGATGCTTTTGCACAAGGCTCCTGATTAGCTGTTGGTATACTAAGAGTGAATCAGAGTTAGCGTAGTTTCTGATTTCTTTTACATTGTCAATGTGGATGATCATTTTTTACTGCTGGGGGTGGTGGTGGTGGGGAGTGAGGGAATGTTCCTTTTCTGCTCCTGATGTTTCAGTCCCGTCAAGAGAGCTCTTAGGGTCATTTCAGCCCTGCTTCTTTACTGACTCTGCCCCAGGGTGATCAAGTGACTTATATAGAAAGCTTGAAAAGAATTAAGCAAGCATGCTTGCCTTGACTAATTCTGTTCTCTCCCTTGAGAGTGTGAGTGAGTGTCTTCTGTTTCTCTCATTCTGTGTATTAGGAGTTAGTAAATCTGCCCAATTCTGGGGTTCCGTTATGTGATCATTGTGTTCAAACTGGATTCTCAAGCCAGGGTTATCAACAGTAACAGGAATATTTGGCCCTCCATCTCTTCTCTTTTCTCTTATTTCCTAATTTATTCCAAACCAAATGGAATTAAGGCATTGTACTTGCTGGAAGGTAATGAAAAGACCCTAACATTTGGTGCATTACCTGGGAACACTGAGAAATAAAAAGAAAGGAGCAGACATTTTGGAGAGGAAAATGTCCATGTGGAAAATATTTTGGTACTGCCAAGGAAGGTAGTCTAGTGCCTTGGTCTTTAATGTATGGTGGGAAGTTGAGACCTTTGACTGTTTGAAAATATTTAGGTTTGTGCAGTAAAGTGCTGAAGCCTAGAAAAGGTTTAATGCATGCTGTATAAGTGTCCTCCGTGCTTGCAGGGAGACTAATAAACTTGGAGGCTTAACGCAATAGAAATTTACTATCTCACAGTTGTAGAGGCCGGAAGTGTGATATCAAGGTGTCAGCAAGGCTGCTCTCCCTACAGATGCTCTAGGGGAGATTCTATCCCTGCCTCTTTCAGCTTCTGGTGGTTGCCAGCTTCCTTGGCTTGAGGCCACATCACTCAGTTTTTGTCTCTGTCTTCACATCACCCCCTTTCTGTGTCTGTATCTTCTCTTTTGTCTGTCTCAAATGTCCCTCTGCCCTTCTTGTATAATAAGGACAATTGTCATTCTATTTAGGACCCATCCAGATAATATAGGATGGAAATCCCATCTCAAGATCCTTAATGACATTTGCAAAACCTTTTTTTCAAACGATGTAACAGTCAAGGATTAGGACATGGATATATCCTTTTGGGGGCCACCATCCAACCCACTATACCAGCCATAAGGTACTTTGATTTTGGCTGATGGCTGCAGCTTATGGCATGGGAGAGTGGCTGTTTCTTTAGAGCCACTTAAGTAAAAGTCTGACATAAAGAAAAGGGGTGTTAGGGAGTTGCAGGTGACTGAGCAATACCTGGAGCGGAATGAATAAGGCACCTGGAGGGTCTTTAGTATACAGAGACCTTTACCTGGCACTTGACTTGAGAGTGTGCAGGAGTTTACAGGGCAGGAAAGTCCCAGGCAGCCGTCCACCTTGCCTTACTCTTCAGGTAGAGTTTTTCTCAAGCAGGCTTGACCGAGACAAAGACTCAATTGTAAGGAAAACATGTTTTGTAGAACTTGTCGTCATTGACACATATGGTCTACCGTAGGCTCAAGTGACTCCCTTTACATGTGGACCCAAGCTGACACTGCATGTGTCAGTTATGTTGGAGAAAGAAACGTTCTCTTAAAGGCAGCCGCCTTTGGTCTATGCAGTTCCATAGCAGGAGGCAGTGAAAATGGCCATGGCGGCATAGGACTGTCAAATCTACGCATCAGAACTGGAGGTGTAATGTCACTCGACAGAAGCCATAATCAGTTCAGTACTGCAGTGTGAACCACAAGGTCATCAAGGAGGAGGGATAACGCAAGAGTCCACGTGTGACAGATGCTCAGGGCTGTGCACTGCACATGGCAAATTCATAGTGACAAATCAACGTCAGGCTAAAAGATTCCTCCTGGTTCGAAGTTGGCAGGTCAGAAATTTCAAATAAATGGCATAGACTAATGGACATCCTAGTGAGGCTAAAACGAAAGAGACTTTATCTTTCTCTCAAATGCCATTGAGTTTCTGCTATGTTCTTTGGTCAAATTCTGTACTGGATTCTGGGAACAAAAATGTGCCTAGTTTCATTCTTCTAGGAGTTGGGGATTGGCTTGCTTTTGAGATTGTTTTTAAATTTTGGGGATAGTGCTGTAAAATCAAATTGTATCTTAGGAACTCTTTAGACTCTTTAAAAGCATAGTTCATGAGAGACTTGATAAACTGATAAAAAAGCCAAGGCCCTAAGAGACCCACACCCGTGTCAGTGACAGAAGTCCAAGCTACAGATACTGAAGGAGCCCTCAGTCCCATTCAGGCAATTAAAGCCCTACTGAGAATGAACCAAATGTACATTTGGGAGGGTTGTTTATGGGCATTTAGGACTTTGGATTTTTAACCTACAGTAACAAGGAAACTTGATTTCAAAATTGGGCTTTAATACTTTGGGACCTTAATTCATAAGAGCGTTTAATGTGTGCCCTTTTAATTTCTCTGTGAAGAATTTGATACTGGCAAAGGTGTACTTTCAAATTTGCAACATTTCTATGATTTCTGCATTGTATTACTGGATGCTTTTATGTATTTAACCTTAGTGTGTCATTTAACCTCATTAACTTTCTGTGGTAGGCTGTGCTGTGGATGGCTGGTCGAACAAAAAGTTGTTTCTGATCATTGGATATGAGTAGCCCTGGAGTTAATTTAAATTAATGCAATTTCTCACCCATATCAGAGGCTTCTGGGATGAAACTCTAAGTCGTCCACCAGCAGTTCCCGGAGGCCACTCAAATGAGTAGCCCCATAAAAGTGTGAGCAGGACTGTCCTGATAAAGGTCTATTCTTTTTCCTGAAGGGAGAGCGATATTCCATTAATTACAGGCTTAAAGGCATAGTTGAGTGGGTTAAGAGATTGAAAAAAACAGGGAAGCGTTAGTGACAATTTCCCTTCTCGTTCCGAATGGTACCTCCATGTGAAGGGAATTTGATTAGTATAACTTTTAACTTTCCTGCTCTTATATTCACTGACACTGGCTGGGTGAGGTGACCAACTTGACTGGCAAAGTTAGGAAGAATAACTGGCCATGCTTTGCTAAGCTCTTCTTTCCTTCATCTTGGGAGTGAGTCTGGTGATAGAGAGACAAAAGTTCTCTGCTCCACTGTGGACATGCCCCTTTCACATGGGTTTGCCTGGAACCAACTTGCTGCAACAAAGTGTGTAAGTCTGGATAATTCTAGAATTCAGTTGACAGACTCACTTGGCTGTCTCATGAAGCCCCTTTTTCCCACATGGGCTCTAACAGTAAAAAGTGACATAATGTGTGGGCTCCAGTGCAAAATGAAACTATAGTGCCTCTTGTTCAAACTGCAAAGAAAAAGTGTTGTTGAAAGTATTTGCACTGGGGTGCATAGTGTCCTCCCCAAATTCATGTTCACCTGGAACCTGTGAATGTGCCCAAGTAAATTCTTTTTTCAGATAGAATCGAGATAAGATGACATCATACTAGATTAGGGTGAGCCCTAAATGGGTTCGATGGGTTGTTCTCTCTTCTCTTTTTCATGTATGTCATCTTTTTCAGCAGAAGTGTTTGGCTAATACTGGGAAGTGACACGAGTAAGAAAGGATATGATAAGATTCCTTGGACATTCTTGTTTCTTAAAAAACAACTGCTTTCTTTCTGTGTTAGAAGTAAGTTCAGATTCAGATGGAAGGCATGGCCTCCCGGAGCTGTTAACACCTTCACTTAGTCTTGGATGTGACCAGTAGCACAGAATTCTGGTGGAACTCAGTAAGACTCCAAATGGGTACCAAATAAGCATGTCATGGAAAGCACACCATAAGCAGGGTGAAAACTAGATGGGAATGGGGCAGCAGGAGTGGTGGCAGACACACATATTGCACATGTCTTCTCTGCTCATGCGTATATTTTATTGTCCCATAAATTTTACTTACAAAACGTAAGTTCAAAGATAAAATCATTAAGAATTTCAAGACAGCAATAGCAGAGCATGAAAGCAAGCAAGGCGTGGGGCCCTTCTGAGCATGGTTCATGCAGGACTTGATCAACTGGTAAAAGAGCCAAGGCTCTGAGATACCCACACCATGTCAGTGACAGAAGTCCAAGCTAGAGATATTGAAGGAGCCCTCAATGCCACTCAGGCACTGAAAGCCCTGTCACTGAGAATGAACCAAAATGTAAATTTAGGAGGATAATTTATGGACATTTAGGACTTTGGATTTTTAACCCACAATCACAAGAAAACTTCATTTCAAAAGAAAGTGTGAGGTCTTCAAGTTTGCTTTGGTTATTGAGGGTCCTTTGTGGTTCCATATCAATTTTGGAGTCGTTTCTTCTATTTCTGCAAAAATAGGGGATTTTGATAGGCATTGCATTAATTCTGTAGATAGCTTTGTGTAATATGGACATTTTAACAATAGTTCATGAACATGAGATGTCTTTCCATTTATTTATGTCTTCCTTAATTTCTTTCAGTAACACTGCAGTTTTCAGTGTACAAGTCTTTCATGTCTTTGGTTAAGCTTATTCCTAAGTATTTTATTCTTTTTGATGCTATTGTAAATGGAATTGTTCTCCTAATTTCTTTTTCAGATTGTTCATTGTTAATGTGCAGAAATGCAAGTGATGTGTATATGTTGATTTCATATTCTGCAAACAAACTTTGCTAAGTTGTTTTATTAGTTCTAATAAATTTTTTGTGAAATATTTAGCATTTTCTACATCTTTTTCAATCGTTTCCCTTTCAGCCTAAGTGTATCCTTCAATCTAGGGGACATTTTGACCTCCATCTTAGGCTTTCATGTTAATTCTCAACTTATTCAGAGTCTTAGTTGGTTAGTGTTCTCCTTATTGTTTGCCACTTTGGAGAATCCAACAAAATGGTCTACTCAAGGTGAGACCTCTTTTCTCTTCCACCTCTGAACCTGAATATCACTTATTACTTACTTCATTCTCTTAGAACTTAGCATTCGAAGTTTCAATGGTGATCTTTCTTAAAGGAGGTCAATATGCTCAACAAATTCAAGACCTCTGGTGAGTTGTGTCAAGTGTGTAGGCATCATATTAACTTGTTGGCTGTTAGCACCCCTGGAAACATTTCTAAAGTGACATTTGAGCTTGATATTCAGGTTTATTGGACACCGCATTAAAGAGTTTAACAGAATAAGAGTAAGCTGGTCTTTCCTAAAGCAGAGTTTATCCAAGGGTGACCTTGTAGCCACCTGCATCAGGCTCATCCCCGTTGAGTCATTGAGTGCCCTCAACCCCCCTAAACTGTAAACTCCTTATAGACAAGAATTATGTTTTATAGCTCTTGTTCCCCTTCCCTCTACCTAAACATGCCTGGAATAGAAGGTGCCTCTACGAACAGGTGTTGCTTTATTTTAAACTCCATTAAGTACATGTATATGTTCATTTCCCTGTGGGAAAGGAGGCTACATTCCACAGGATTCAAATATCAAGCCTTTAAACTTCCTTGAACCCATAGATATATAAATAGTTGCATAACTATCCTCCCTCTATACAACTCTAAGAGGATCATATCAAAGTATGGTCATTAATTGTTTTTCATTGCAAACAGATAATAAGCAAAGTGAAAGGAACTTCTTCCACCAAAGTAAAGGCCAAAGTTCAAAAAGTCAAATGAATATGGGATTTGTTACTATTCTAAATAGTAAAGAACACTGACAAGAAATATCACAGTGCTGGTTGCTATTATCATCTTTTCATTTTCCATTCCAGTTGTTTATATTATCTTCTTGGGATTTCACTGAAGTTATCAAGGTTTTTTAATAGTCAAATTAAAAAACGAAATCCCTTGAAATGCCAATACAAAGAAAAATGAGTCAGAACATGAAAAAATGTTTTACACAAGTTGACAACATATATTCTTTGCTCATTTCTCTTTTTGAGACAAGTTCCATCTTATTCACACCCACATGTACAATAGACTGAATAAAATACAACCCCATCACTCGATGGTGATAAAAAAAGGAAAGACAAGCTGGTTCCAGAAAATTCCTCTATTTATTCCTAGTGTCTTGTTGCATCTGGCAAAAAAGAGCATTTTGTAATATTCTCTAAAGTTTTATATTTTATAATAATTTGCTTATTTATCTCAATGTAAATATTAAAAACGCATGAGAAATATTTTAACATTTGGCATTTGACTATTCCTATCTATTTCCTTAATGTTTCCTTTGCCTCGTATGATGATCTTTTGGGATAGACAGCACATACCACTCTCATACTCCCCAGACTCTACAGCCCCATACACATGCAAAATAGCTCGTGGGGATGTGTTAACATACACTTGGTTGAGGCAGGAAGGCTGTAGAATACATCGTTTTTACACCTCAACATTTTAAGTGCTTTTGGAAAGTAACCCTAGTTTGAGTGCAAGATCCATCGATTTATCAAATGCATTTCAGGTATACCTAGGTATGTCCAGTCAAATGGTAAGGCTATATTACTGGGAGACTATTTACATGAGCAAGTGAAAAGACATCAGTGAAAGAATATATTATAACCAAGAGTCAGATATAATACGTCAGTCAAATAGAATGTAGATCCCAGAAACATAGCCACACATATAAGGACAACTGATTTTTCAACAGAGCTGCAAAGCCAATTTTGAGGAGAAAGGATAGTCTTCTTGACAAATGGTGCTGGAAGCATACAGCACACGGATATTGTGCATAGATAGCCATATGCAAAAGTATGACCTTTGATCCCTACTTCACACCATATAAAGAATTAGCTAAATGTAGATCAAAACATAAATCTCTAAAACTTGGACAAAATCTTTTTGACCTTGGGTTAAGCAAAGATTTCCTAGAGATGACACCAAAAACAAGACCCATAAACGAAAAAAAGTGATAAATTGGGTTTCATCTTTGGAAGCCATTATTAATAAAAGAAAAGCCACAGGTTGGAAGAAATATTTACAAATTATATGCCTGAAAAGACTTGTGTCTCTAACACGTATAGAACTCTCAAAAGTCAGTAATTAGAAAAAATTTTAAAAATTAACAATATGGGTAAAAATATTTAAAAAGAGATCCTGCCAAGGAGGTGTACGGATGCAAATAAGCACATGAAGTTGCTCAATGTAATGAATTATTATCTAAATGAAAATGAAAGCCCCAGGAGATACCACTACACACCTATTGAATGGCTAAAATTAGAAAAGTCCAAGCACACCACGTATTGGTGAGGCAGTGTAGGAACTGGAAGTCTTTTACACTGCTAGTGGGAAGGAAAATGGTACAGTCACTTCAGTCAACAGTTTGGCTGTTTCTTTATAAGTTGAACATACACCTACCGTATGATCCAGGCTTTCTGCACCTAGATATTTTTGCAAGAAAAATGAAAGCATGTTTTCATACAAAGACTTGTACGTGGATCATCATAGCATGTTTATTTTTAATAGACAGAATTGTAACAACCTCGAGCACCCATCAACAGGCGAATGAATAAACATACTGTGGTATACTCATACAGTGAAACACTACTCAGCAAAACAAAGTGATCAACTATTGATACCCACAAAAATATGAGTTACTCTCAAAATAATTACATTGAGCGAAAGAAGCCAAATAAAAGAGTCCTCACTGTGTGAATCCATTTATATAAATTTCTAGAAAACTGCAAACACATCTCTAACGATAGAAAGCATATCAGTGGTCACTTGGGGATGTGGAGGGGTGGAATGTGAGGGAAAAAAAGGGGCTTTATGAATGAGGCATAAAAACACTTGCAAGTGATGGATATGTTCCTTTTCTTGATTGTGTTCGCAGTTCCATGGGTATATGCATATTTCAGAACTTAAATTGTGTTCTTTAAGTATGTGCAGTGTACTGTGTGTCTGTTCTGTTTAACAGAGCCATTACAAAAAGGCTAAGAACAGACGTTTGTCTCAACAAATAAATGTAGCAAAGAACAGAAAAGTCAAGTACAGTATGATCTCTGTCAGTTGAATTTTCCTATAGTTGATTTCCCTCAAAAAATATATCCCAGTTCTTAAAAGAGATGGGACTCTAGTAAAAGGTAAAAAAAACCGGCAAAGCCATCAGCAGGGTGCGCTCCAGCTACTTTTCAATTGTGAGACACTAGGTGCACGGTGCAGACATGCTAGGGTGTTTGTTCTTCCTGCCCAATATCTTGGAGAGGATATTAAACACCCCCGTTAAATGCCTGCAAGTGATGGCCAGAGTGGAGTTTGGAGAATGATGGCTGTGATCTTTAATATGGTTTTGCCTTTGTAAAGAGTCTCACTCAGAATTTCCAGGGTAATTTTGGAGTCAACTTTTTTTTGTTTTTTCGATGATGTATGTGTCTAACTCACCTCAAGAATATATCCACGTAGACTTGAACTCAGCGACCAGCTGGTGTAAATTTGTGTGGTTATCTCCTGACCTAACCTTTTAGCCTCTTTTTGTTCCTTGAGTGTAGTTAAGCTTCATCTTGCCTCGGGGCCTTTGTATTTGCTGTTCCCATATTTTGGAAATATTATTTCCAGAAAAATTGTCCATAAATGATTCCTTTCTATTCTTTGGCACTCATCTCTTAAAGATATTTTTTCCTTGATTGTCCTACTAGCCTAACTCAGTCCCAATTTATCAGATTACCTTACTTCTTTCACAGAATAATAATCAAAACAAATATTATCTTTGGTGTCTCTTTGTATTTAAATGAACTTCTTCCCAAAGAACTCAAGCCCCACAGTGACAGAGGTTGTTACCTTTCTTATCCCTTATTCTGTGTCTTCGAACTGTGTCTGGCATGTAGTAATCACTCGAGGCCTGTTGACTGTGCAAAGAATATGTGAGTAGATGAACAGATTTGGAGTTATTTGAGGTTGCTCTTAATGATGGCTGGTGTTGGTGATTAAATTAAAACTGTAGGTTTTAGAGTTGGAAGTGATCTTGCTGAGTCTCACAGCTACGGCAAAACTCTCCCTACTGTAGCATCCCTGACAGATGATCAAGTCTGAGCTTGAATAACTGTATATGAAAGACCCTAGCCAGGGCAACCTCCTAGCTTTCTTGCCAGCAGGTCACAACCTTCCATGGGAGTTTGCTCCCTATTATTCAGCTGTAATTAGGAGAAAACGGTTTGATTTACCCAGAATCATCTTCTCTCAGTCTCCTTGTTCTAGTTCCTAGAGAATAGACAGGACAGAGTTTCCTCTAAATTACATCCTTTGGGTTTGCATTCCTGCTTGTAACAAAATAAGCACCGTGCTATGGCAAAATTCCCCTTGATTGTCTGCCACTTGTTGCTACATTGCTTGTTAGTGTTTAGAAATAATTTGTGTTAATGTTCCACATTATAATTGATGGAGTACAGAAATAAAAGAGATCTCGGGGTTATGTCAGAAGCAATCAGACGGATTTTTTTTTAATATTTTTAGATATGTAATTCTTTTTTTTTTTAATTAATTTATTTATTTATTCATGGCTGTGTTGGGTCTTCGCCCCTGCGCGAGGGCCCTCTCCAGTTGCGGCAAGCGGGGACCACTCTTCATCGCTGTGCGCGGGCTTCTCACTATCGCGGCCTCTCTTGTTGCGGAGCACAGGCTCCAGACGCGCAGGCTCAGTAATTGTGGCTCACGGGCCCAGTTGCTCCGTGGCATGTGGGATCCTCCGAGACCAGGGCTCGAACCCGTGTCCCCTGCATTGGCAGGCAGACTCTCAACCACTGCGCCACCAGGGAAGCCCCCAGACAGATATTTTAACTTACCCTTTTAATGTATTTAATGCTGACACTGTGAGGAATTGAGCATTATAGTCACCGCGTTATTGCCATTGCTGAAAAAATGTATTTATGGTGAAATTTATGGTAACTTTGAAAGCATTAGCTGATGGGGGAATTGTCAGCTACATCTTAGAGCTCTGCGCATTTCTCAAAAAGTTGTGATACGAAACACCTCTGCCTTTTCTTGTATTTCTGTTATGTTCAGCTACTTCACAAAAAGCATTCTTCATATTCCTGAAATAATGATGGGCTTAGTTGAGATTATTTTGGGTCCTAAGGGAACAACATGTGTGCATAATAGTGTCGAGTTACACCGAGCCTGGATGTTTGGCTCCAGACTGAAAGCCCCATGGAGTTGTTTTTTCACATCTGTTCACCAATGTGTATGAATGGGAGAAAACCAAAGTTCTGGTTTGTTCGATCAAGGGGAGCCACACTCCTTTTACTTTTGCTGTGACAAACAAGTAAAGAGGTGTAAAATATCTGAAAAGAGCCTCTTAGGGTTTGGTAGAATGCTTAAGTGGGATGTAGAGAATATACAACAAAAAGAAAAGCAAGTGAGTACTGCTGGCAAAGTTTTTCAAGGACAGCTAACAAAATAATAATAGTAGTAACAACAATAGTAAGATTGATTTTAAAAGACTTAAGAGTGGCATGGACTAAGCACTCTACCTGTATTAACTCCACACCACAGCTCTGTAAAATGGGTGAGGTTATTAAGAGGAGGTTGTTTTTCAAAGAGGAAGTGAAACACAAAGAAGTAACACTCCTGAAGTCCCACCACTAATAAGTGGTGGAGCTGGGGAAAAAAGATCCAGGCAAATTAATTTCAGAGTTAGTGCTCTTAACCAGTAGGTTATGTCCCACAGGTAATATTTGCACATTTTGAAATCACTTTACAAATACTATTTTTACCCCTAAAGTACACAGGGAATACCCAGGGAAATTGGCATTATAATTATTTTTATCTCTTTGCCACTAATCTGTTAACTTTTGGCAGTTCAGTCTCCTTCCCCAACTTCTTAAAAATTCAGCCTACAATCCAAAACAATAAGGGCTAGTGAAAATAAATGTCTTGTAAATCCAGTTCAAGAGAGCAACTAAAAACTAAGGCCCCCAAGGATGTAAAAGAGAAAGCAAAAGAAAAGAAGAGACAAGAAGCCCAAACCTTATGATTAAGCTCCACGTTGTTAGGTAAAGGGGCATTTAATGAATGCTTCTTTAATACCTTGTGCACAGAGGCATGGCTCTACAGAAGCCAAGGAGTCTCCCTTTCATCACGGATTCATGGTATGCTTCTGGCAGGGTCACTTCCTTCTTTGAGCCTCAAAGCTTTTCATCAAGACAGTGAGGGAATTGGAACAAGGTTAGCTCTCACAAGCCAGCTCTCATGTTCTCTCATGTTACCTGTGAGTCTAGGCAAGTGCCGAATGTCTTTAACATGACAGATTATATTTTTTCTTAACCATTTCTCTTCTCCTGATTTTTATGTAATTTCTAATACATAGTAGAATAGTAGAAAAGAAAACATACCACACTGAAAAGTAACTGATACACTAACTTTCCATTCTCATTTCACTGCCAATTCAGCCAAAAGCCTTCTGTAGAATTCTGATGCAGACCATGAAAACACACTGTAAGTGTTCCAAAGTCTTTTCCATATTTGGTAGTCCTGTGATTTCCATTGGCAGAACTATCTTGGACTGTCATCTGAAAATCTATCAAAAAGAAATTAAGTAATAGGAATTCATATCAATGATATTGGAGAAAGAAATCCTTGAACTTATCTTACTGTGTGAACCTTCATCCATGTGCAAAATCAACAAGAAAGGTTCAACTTTAAAGGCAACATATTCCCATGAATAGAAGGGAGAACATAACACAAATAATATACAATGCTAATATTATGTACATACACATATATACAAGTGGTCTTGAAATATATTCCTAGATATTAATTGGATTAAAGTTTGGGGCAATAAAGCATTTTTTCTCATCGAGAACATTATTCTTTAAGGCACATACAGACACACATATCTGCCCTGCTGGCCTCTCACAGTTTCAGCTGATTCCAGTCATGTCCCCAGTTCATTTCCCCATATATTTATTCTCAGATTAGTGATTTTTGAACAGGTGTTCATCTCTTTAGAAATACCTGTGCCATGACCGCAGAGTACTCAGATTTCTTTTTGGCATTTGGTGGCATATGATGGGGAAAGTGACGAGTTGTATGACAGGAGAGGTACAAGGTGAACCTTAGAGTAAGTAAGACTTTATGCATAGTTCTTAATCCCAAAAGGAAAAGAGAAGGATAGCAGCGAAAGTCATTGGAATAAAGGATCTCTCAGATGAATCAGCATTAGGATAATTCATTGGTTACCGACTGTCCAGTCGTTTTAGGTTATAAAGTATTCCTGAGTGACTGCATCACTTTATGAAAGGATCTACCTAACTATAGCTTTCTTTTGCTGGAGTTAGTTTATATGGCAATAATATGCATAGAGAATGGCAATTGTGAATTCCTGTCTTCCCCAAATTGAAGACACTCGTTAAGGTACAAGTTTCCCCAAGACTGCAAATGATTTATCCGTACTATACTGACTGAAACTGTGTCTTACCATTCTTGTTTGTTAAAGGAGATAACAAGGCTAACTTTGAGTAGAGTAATAGCAAGATACTTAGAAAATACTTTCAGGTTAAGTTTTGTATACAAAGTTCAGTGTTTACCCACCAAAAGCAAATCAGCTCATTTAGTATTGCAGGAAATGCCTTCATACTTTTTCATTGCCACTAAAGGAATTTAAAACACCTGTTGGATATATTCCCTCCTAGAATGCCATTTGTACACTTATTCCTAATAGGACCTGTTATTTTAAATGCAAACTCATATTAGAAGGCTCAGAATTGATACTCAGTATTTTTAGTGATCACATGGTTTAGGGTCCTCAGATTTGGGCTCAGAGTTGCATTTCAAGCATTGCAAACTGAGCTTGTTAAATGATTTCCTTGCAACCAGGAAAAATTTTTTATCTGAATCTAAAGTCCAATTAAAGAAATGTGATAGTGGTGATAGTGGTTGATGAAGCAGACTAGCATAGCAGCTAGGGCAATTATGGACAAGTTACATTTAACCTCTCTGTGCCTCAGTTTCTTCCTCTGAAACTGAGTTTCTTCATCAATGGTGATAAATCTGGTACCAATCTGACAGAGTTATTGTAAGAAATGAAGGAGTTCACAAATTTCCTAAAGGCTTAATGTTTGGCTTGTCATTACTAAATGCTGGTAATTATTAGTAAAACAATATCCCTCTATTATTTATTATATCAAAATAATAATGATAAGGGCCTGTTATTTTAGTAGTTCTATTTTTTGGTCATATAGTTTAGACTAACTCATATTGTTTAAATGTGAAACCAAGAAGAAAAACAGTTTTGTTTTGTTTTTTTCACCTGGTCAAGGAACCCAAATCACCTAATTCAGAAATGTTTCTAACTTGGCATCTGCTTTGAATCTGTCACAGCCAGAGAAAGTTTATTGTCTCAGAAAGTGACAGCCTTGTATTTGTGTAGCATAAAAAAGAAGATACATGCTAGATAAGATATAGACCCCTTATCATAGTCATGCCACATAGAGTGCAAAACTATTCCTGCTGGGTTCAAACATTGTGATCCAGAGCCTGCCATTGCCTATTATCAGGGGCAGGAAAGCGTAAGAACCGTATGTGTTTGCCCTTAAGTTGGTCTACAACACAGATACTGTCAATCAGCCTCTGATAGTACCCTCCCCGTGGACAAACGTCTGTGCTCTTTTGAGCATGATCAGATGGAGTCTACCATCAGTGTGGTGGGAATTCACTTGGCTTCAAGTGTGTCCACGTTGAAGGGTGAAATGAACAAATACTAACCAAATTTGTGGCTGTCCAAACTAGGAAAATAGTTAAAGAATCAGGACATGAAGAATCAGGCAAATACTCATTTGGCGTCAACCCAATAAAAAAGCTTCTTGGTGAGAAAAAAGTTGCCAAAGATGAAAGCCCAGAATAGTGCTACTTTAGCCTAACCACAGTGTCAAAGCAAATAACACACATACACACAAACGCAAAAGGAAGCCCTCTTCACACTAATGCCCCGAAGTCCTTTATGGGTCTTCAAATGGAGCAGATTAGGTAGGTTGTCCTTTACGGACTGGGTCCACCTAACAAGACTGCTTACTAACAGAATATCTCTGTTTTGTCATTTAATAGACATCCCAAACTTAATATACCTTGCAATCAAATACACACATAGTCACTCTTGCTTTTCCTGTAGACTTTCCAAAACAGAAAAGGGCAGCTCCATTCTTCCTGGTGCTCAGTTACAAAATGTGATTCATCTTTGACTTTTTCCTTTCTCTCTCCTGTCACATCCAATACAGAAGCAAAATGTGTCGGCCCTATCTTTGAGATAGAACCAGAATTTGACAGTTTCTCGATTTTTCCACTATTACCACTCAGGATTAAGATTTCGTTGTCTGTCATCTTAATTATTATCCCTCTGAAATGTGTCCTTAACACAGTGGCCGGAGAACCCTTTGAGAATCTAAGTCAGAAGAATTATGTGACTTCAGTGTCTTCCCCTTCATCATAGTTGAAGCTGAAGTTCTTAAAATGCTGGAAAGTTGCTACATGATTACCCTCCACATTATATATTTGATCTCATCTCCTCCACCTCTACTCCTTGCTCACTCTTTTCCAAACACCTTATACTCTTTAGTCCTTGATGTTCAACAAGTATAGTAGGCAGACATTTTCACTTGCTATTCCCTTTACCTGAATTGCTGTTCTCTTTACTATCTACAGTACTCATCCACTCACTTTTTTGGGTCTTTTCTCAAATATCACCATCTCCATTATGAGGCCTTGCTTGGATTCCCTGTAATAACCTGCAGCCCCACTAATACACACTACCTCCTTAGAAGCCTCCCTTCTGCTGTAGAATCTGTTGAATGAATGAATGGAGTGAGCTATGTCTAATTTCCAAAAAAATAAACATCAGCCGTAAACACTTGTTGAGAGACGCGTTCAGGGTATAAAGAATAAAAGAAGTGTAAATTCAGGCCTTACCATTCACCATCCATTCCCTCAGGGTTCTGCTATGGTGTATCTTTGAATAAAAAGCACAATTTGATAAGACTAATTAATAGCTTAAATTCGTTAGACTCCCAAACCTTTTATAGTAGAAATGTGATAAAAATTGTGTCAGAGATTCTCAACAAAATGTTAGCAAACTGAAGCCACAAAAGTATAAAAACAATTATATACCATGACCAAACGGGATTTGTGTCAGGTATGTAAGGCTGGTTCAACATTTGAAAATTAATTAATATAATCCATCCAAGACAAAAAAAGGAAAAAAAAAACGTGTAAATACATGCAGAAGAAGCATTTGACAAAATCCAGTGTGTACTCATGAGAAAAACTCTCAGTAAACTAGGAATAGAGAGGGACTTTCTTAACTTGATAAATACGATCTACAAAAAAACCAATAGCTAACATCATACTTACTGGAGAGAAACTCAATGCTTTCCCACTAAGATTAAGCACAAGGCAAGGATGTCCTCCTTTATTATAACTTTTCAGTATTGTGCTGCAAGTCCTTGCTAATGCAATAAGGCAAGAAAAGGAAATAAACGGTGTACAGATTGAGAAGGAAGACATAAAGCTGTCTTTGTTCACAGGTGACATGATCATCTATGTAGAAAATCTTAAAGAGTTGACCCAAAACTCCTGTAACTAATAAGTGATTATAGCAAGGTTGCAGGATCCAAGGTTAATATACAAAAGGCAATTGCTTTCCTATATACCAATAATGAGCAAGTGGAATAGGTTTAAAAAAACCCCACACTATTTACAATAGCACTGCCAAAAATGTATACTTCAGTATAAATCTAATAAAATAAGTACAACCTCTATAGGAGGAAAACTACAAAACCATGATGAATGAAGTCAAAGAATAACTAAATAAATGGAGAGATATTGCAGCATGTTCATGAATAGGAAGACTCGGTATTATCAAAATGTCAGTTCTTTCCGACTTAATCTATAGAAATTCAGTGCGATCCCAATCAAAATGTCAGCAAGTTATTTTATGGATATTGGCAAACTGATTCTAAAGTCCATATGAAGAGGCAAGAGACCCAGAATAGCTATCACCTCATTGAAGAAGGACAAAGTTGAAGGGATGACACTACCCAGCTTGAGGACTTATTATGAAGGTGCAGTAATCAAGACAGGGTGGTATTGGTGAAAGAACAAATAGATCAATGGAACAGAATAAAGAGCCCCAAAATAGACCCACATAAATACAGTCAACTGATCTTTGGCAAAAGAACAAAGGCAATACAATGGAGCAAAGATAGTCTTTTCATCAAATAGTGCTGAAACAACTGGATGTCCATAGTAAAAAAAAAAAAAAAAAAAATCTAGACACAGACTTTATATCCTTCATAAAAATTAACTCAAAATGAACCACAGAGCTAAATGTAAAACACAAAACTGTAAAACTCCCAGAAGATAACATAGGAGAAAACCTAGATGACCTTGGGTATGGCAATGAATTTTAAAATATAACACCAAAGGCACAATCCATGAAAGAAAGAATTGATAAGCTAGACTTCATTAAAATAGAAAATTTCTGCTCTGTGAAAATCACTATCAAGATAATGAAAAGACAAGCCACAGAGTGGGAGAAAACATTTGTAAAAGACGCATCTTGTTAGGGTAAAGTGGCAACTTGCAAGCTTCTTACATGTGCAACTGGTGTAATTTATTTTGGTATGTAGTGTGAGGTACAGACTTTAGTTTTCAATGGGTGTGTAGTTTTCTAGGCATCAATTTTAAAGATTATAACTTGACTTTATCACAATCAAACTTCCCAGACATACTTAGAACTATTTGTGGATATTCTTTTCTGTTTAATTTGTATATGTGTTCATTCATGTAGTAATGCTACAATGTTTGAGTTGTAGTGGCTTTATAGTTAAGTTATATAGCTGCCTGCTAATTAACAGATACTCAACTTCTAATAAAGTTTATTACTTGTACCTGAATGCCTCCAGATTATGTTCTTCATTCAGACTCTTTACTCTTCACTCAATATAAATTCAGAGCTGATATACATTAAAAATTGAACTAAGGTGGCTAACATTTTTTAGTTTTCATCTATATTCCTAGATTTAAAATATGAGAAAGTAATAGAATGCAACATTTTTAAAAACCTCTAATGACTCACATTTTCTATCTCTAATTAAAACAGAATACCCTGTGGAATATCTTTGCATCATTTACCCGGTTTCATTAATTCTGGCTGCTGAAGTTAATTTAAATTCACTCTGGTAAAATGAGAGCTCAGTATAAGCTTTTAGGATACTCAGTGAGACTTACAAATAGTCATCTGCTAGGTGGTAAACAGTAAACAGTCTTGTTTATTGCAAATAATCTTAGCCAATAAATGTTATTTATGCTCCATTTAAGAATAAAGATATTAATCTGAGATCACAAAATGATCTTTTTTTTAAAGCTAAAAGCAATTCTGCTTTAATTAGTTGCAAATGCAAATATTACCCAACTTCTTTCTCCTTCTTTGATAGTTGTATAGAAATAAAACTAAATACAAGAATGTAAGCCAAACCCACTACAAATGAAACTGCACTACAGGCCCAGTATCTTCAGTGATTTCTAGATGATTTCTATGCTCAAACCTTCATTCTATCCTCTTTTCCTAAACAGAATTTTTTTTTTTTTTGGGTTTTGAGTAACTTTTATTACACAAGGGATTCATATTCTTTATGGAGAAATCATGTAATCAAATAATCCAAAAATAGATTTAAAAGCAGCCATAATTCCACCTCTCAGATATATTATCACTGTATCTATTTTATAGTATAGCTTTCATATATATATTTTTAACATCTTTATTGGAGTATAATTGCTTTACAATGTTGTGTTAGTCTCTGCTGTATAACAGTGCCTCAGCTGTACGTATATATATATCCCCATATCCCCTCCTTTTTGCGTCTCCCTCCCACCCTCCCTATCCCACCCCTCTAGGTGGTCACAAAGCCCCGAGCTGATCTCCCTGTGCTATTTGGCTGCTTCCCACTAGCTATCTATTTTACATTTGGTAGTGTATATATGTCCATGCCAATCTCTCACTTCGTCCCAGCTTACCCTTCCCCCTCCCCATGTACTCAAGTCCATTCTCTACGTCTGCGTCTTTATTCCTGTCCGGCCCCTAGGTTCTTCAGAACCTTTTTTTTTTTTTTAAGATTCCATATATATGTGTAAGCATACGGTATTTGTTTTTCTCTTTCTGACTTACTTCACTCTGTATGACAGACTCTAGGTCCATCCACCTCACTACAAATAACTCAATTTCGTTTCTTTTTATGGCTGTGTAATATTCCATTGTATATATGTACCACATCTTCTTTATCCATTCATCTGTCGATGGACACTTATGTTACTTCCATGTCCTGGCTATTGTAAACAGAGCTGCAATGAACATTGTGGTACATGACTCTTTTTGAATTATGGTTTTCTCAGGGTATATGCCCAGTAGTGGGATTGCTGGGTCGTATGGTAGTTCTATTTATAGTTTTTTAAGGAACCTCCATACTGTTCTCCATAGTGGCTGTATCAATTTACATTCCCACCAACAGTGCAAGGGGGTTCCCTTTTCTCCACACCCTCTCCAGCATTTATTTTTTGTAGATTTTTTTGATGATGGCCATTCTGACTGGTGTGAGGTGATAGCACTCTTGAAGATGGAGAGGAAAGAGTGAATTTTAAAAAATAATAATTCTTAAATATTTTAAATAAAGATTCTAAGAGATATTTCCACAACTTTATTCATAGTAGCACAATTTACAATAACCAGGAGGTGGGAGCAACCTAAGCATCTATCAGTGGATGAATGGATAAACAGAATGTGTTATATACAAACAATGGAATATTATACAGCCTTAGAAAGGAAGGCAATCCTGACACATGCTACAACATGGATGAAACTTGAGAACATTAGGCTAAATGGAACAAGTCAGTGACAAAAAGACAAATTTCATTTATATGAATTATCTAATGTACTGAAATTCATAGAAATGGAAAATAGAATAGGGGCTGAGAAGAGGCAGAAAAGGAGAGTTGTTGTTTAAAGGGAATAGAGTTTCAGATTTGCAGGATGGAAAAGTTCTTTACTTAACACTACTAAACTGTGACCTTAAAAATGGTTAAGATAGTAAATTTTATGTTATGTGTATTTTAACACAATAAAAAAGAAAAATAGTAACAATGATCAATGAAACAAATATTGCTAAATGTTAATTATTGAATGTAGATACTAGATGAATGTGTGCTCATTTTATCATTCTTTCAACTTTTCTGTATGATTGAAAATTTCACAATAAGAAATTGAAAAAGAAAAAAAGTATTTATTGTATAATTACATTTACATGAAATATCTAGAGTAGGAACATTTATAGAGACACAAAGTAGACTAGAGGTTGCCAAAGGTTGAGGGAGGGGGAAGAGTTTGAGGTGATGAAAAACATGTGGAAACAGATCATGGTGATGGCTGCACAACATTGTGAATGTAACCATGGCACAAAATTCCACACCTAAAAATCATTTAAATTGCAAATTTTATGTTACATATTTACCAAAAATTTAAAAATAGACTGAGCATGTAATAGGCATTTTAGTTTTTAGAATTTCAATACTAGCTTTTCCCAGTTTCAAAGTAGTAGATTCAATATTCTTTCCACATTATTATGGACCATTCATTGAAATTCCGGTCCATGGTTATCAATGCTGTTACAGTACATTGTGAATTATCAGAGAAACAGTCAAATTATTGTACAATGTACCTTGTGATTGTAATCAACAGAGTTAGGGGCTTCTTTGTTGCCATAATAGATTTTTTTTTTTTTTTTTTTTTTTTTTACTTTTTGGCCACAGCCCGAAGCATGTGGGATTAGTGCCCCAACCAGGGATCAAACACATGCCTCCTGCATTGGAAGTGGGGAGTCTTAACCACTGGACCGCCAGGGAAGTACCTAAACTTATTTTTAGTTGACTGCTGTGCTACAGTAATTAAGACATATTATACTGGCTCAGGGATAAAGAAAAGACCTATTGATCAGAAAATAGAGCCTAGAAAGAAACCAATACCTAAATGGACAGTTTATGCAGGGACATAAAAATAAGTTTGGATCCTGCTTCACATCAAAGGGAAAAGTAAATTTCAGGAGGGTTCATATTTCTAATGTAAAAGCCAATACTGAGGGCTTCCCTGGTGGTGCAGTGGTTAAGAATCCACCTGCCAATGCAGGGCACACGGGTTTGAGCCCTGGTCCGGGAAGATCCCACATGCTGCGGAGCAACTAAGCCCGTGAGCCACAACTACTGAGCCCATGTGCCACAGCTAGTGAAGCCCACGTGCTCAGAGCCTGTGCTCTGCAGTAAGAGAAGCCACTGCAATGAGAAGCCCGCGCACCGCAACGAAGAGTAGCCCCGAATCGCTGCAACTAGAGAAAGCCCACGCCTGGCAACGAGGACCCAATGCAGCCAAAAATAAATAATAATAAATAAAATAAATTTTTAAAAAAATTTTTTAAAAAGCCAATACTGAGAATTCTTCAGTCTGAAGTACTATGGGTTTCATAAAAAAAGACCTACTGAGTACAAGCCATTATGGAAAGTATTAACAAACTTTAACTACATAATTAAAATGTTCACACCAAAAAAAAAAAAAAAAGCTGTATAGGATATCTAAAAAGAAGTCATACACTTAAAGGAGAAATTTGCAATGCATATAACAAATACTAATATCCCTATTATGTAAAGAATTAATATGAATCAATAAGAAAAAGTTAAACAACTCAGTAGAAATATCACAAATAGATATTTAACAGAAAGGAAAATAAATGTGTGATATGACAACTGATGAACTAATTTTTACAACAAGCAAACTGTCACAATAAATGAAAAGATGTTGGTGATAATATGAATTACCAGAAACTTTTTTTTTTTTTAAAGATTTATTTATTGATTGATTGATTGATTGTTATGTTGGGTCTTCGTTTCTGTGCTAGGGCTTTCTCTAGTTGCGGCAAGTGGGGGCCACTCTTCATCGCGGTGCGCGGGCCTCTCACCATCGCGGCCTCTCCTGCTGTGGAGCACAGGCTCCAGACGCGCAGGCTCAGCAGCTGTGGCCCACGGGCCTAGCTGCTCCGCGGCATGTGGGACCCTCCCAGACCAGGGCCCGAACCCGTGTCCCCTGCACCGGCAGGCAGACTCCCAACCACTGCGCCACCAGGGAAGCCCCCAGAAACTTTTAATGTGTGTATAAATTGGTTCAACCACTTAAGAAAACTCTTAAATACCCAAAGGAGAATATGTATTTCCTTTACACAATAATTCCATGACAAGTATAAAACACTCTCTCACTGCTACCATGAGATGTGTAAAAGAATACTCACACGGAATCATTCATAACAGCAGAAAAACCAGCTGCAAGCAGACTACCTTTCCATCAGCATTATAAAGCATATCTATTTTGAAAAGTCACCATACATAATGTAAAAATACAGAATATTGTAAATTAATTAGTTACTAATACACACCAAAACACAAAAATGCAATAATTAGAAAAACGATCAGGATAAAAAATTTAAACGTTTCAATTAAAACATTTTGGAAAGAGGAAAATCTATTAATTGCAGAAACCTAAATACAGGAGTGGTAAGACAATGACATTTAATCCTATTACCAGTTTTACAGTGCAAATATGACCAAATAATGACAAATTCATAGGAGTTAAACTAATAGAAGAACATCAAAGAAAAGGATCAGTAAAAAAATTCAGGATTCTGTTTGTCACTGGAGGGGAGGGGGTGATGCAAGTGGGAGAACAGTTGCATTCTATAATGATGGCATTGCTTTAACTTCAGGATAGGTATGTGCATGGTTATTATGTTACTATTCCTGCAGAACTACACATAGGTTTTTGTTTTTTTTTTTTTACACATAGGTTTTAAGCTCTCCTTTGTATATGATATTTTAACAAGTAAAATTGAGGAAAGGCCCTTCCATATTCTTAATTCTAAATATATTTCCCAGTTCTTCTAATATGGGTCATGCAGCTTAGACTTTAGAGGTCATCAGAATCTCCAAAAGTACTTATTAACAGTTCTATAATCCCTTACATGTCTCCCCAGAGGTTCAAAGTCAGTGGTTCTTGCTGGAGGTCAGGGAAACCTCAGTATGAACAAAGGTCTCAGGTGATTCATCTCTGCAGCTGTTCTGTGGACATCAATGGAGGAAGCTCTGCACTAGAGTGAACAGGAGTGCCAGGCGGGGAGCTGTTTCCCAGGCTGGTGCTGAAAATAAAACCACCCCTCAACCACCAGTGAACAGAAGGTTCTTCACCCACTCTCTTGACTCTCCCTTGACAGCTCCACTGTTTTCACCTCATCCACAGAGATGGTTCTGACTGATGGCCTCTTGTTTCTGTGCTTCTGGGGAAAGTGATCCTGCTTATCTTGCCAGCTTCCCTTTCTCCTCTTGTCTTATTCTCAACATCTCCTTGTCAAAGGAAAGTAGTTCTCCATAGAATAAGACACATTTAATAATTTTCCATGAAGGCCCTAAGTCTGCACCCAATCTGCTAAGACATCAATGATACAATTAATTTTATTCAAGGATGTTTCTCTATGTGGACTCCACTAGAGATGTGTAAGAAACAAAGCAATAGGGACTTCCCTGGTGGTGCAGTGGTTAAGAATCTGCCTGCCAATGCAGGGGATACGGGTTCAAGCCCTGGTCCAGGAAGATCCCACATGCAGCAGAGCAACTAAGCCCATGTGCCACAATTCTGGGTTCCATATTGTTGATAAATCTGATGGAAAAGATGTGGTCCCTAGTCCAGCAGCAGGAGTATCACCAGAGGTGAACACCAATTTGGGAAGGGAAGTAATGGAATGGAGGGATGCTTTCCATATGCTTGTTATTTTGTTATTTTGAAAAAAGACCTGAAGTTAATAAAGCAGTGTGTCAACATTTGTTAATTCTGGAAAGGATCTAGGAATGGTCATTTAAAAAATTACACTATGCTGTTCTGATTATTTATAACATTTGGTAACCTTATTAGGAGAAACATGTAGTCACGCTGATGAAGCTAACTGGATTGGCACCTCCTTTCTCAGAGACCTCACAGCCTGGCAACAGAGATAATACAGAGCTGTGTTAAAAACACAGAACTGGAAGATACAGTAAAACTGCCCAAGCCTCCTCCCTGAAACCACTACAAAAATGAAGTTAAATGCCCGCAAAGTTGAAAACAATCACCATGTTTGTAAATGAGCATATTCCTGCTGAGAAAGAAAAGAGTCTTTGCCATTGTGGAGAGAGAGTAGAAGACTGACAGAATGAGAGCTCTTTGAGGATTGCAGGAAAGGTACAAGGGAACATGTCAAGATGGGAGACAGGCAAGAGGCAAATGGATGCCTTGGTTCTAATCATTTTTTGCATGTCCTTTCCTCACAGTTTCCCATGGATAAACTTGTAGTAAAACACCTGCCCTGATTTCTAAACATTAACAAAGGGACATTTTGCTACCTGGATGACTTCACTGTGCAATGATGCATCTCTGCTAGGTGTTCAGTGATGGAGACTAAAGTTCTATAAGAGGAGAGGGACTGAGTGAAGCTCCAGGCTCCTGGGCAAGAGGGCTTATCTCCAGGAGGAGGTACAGGTGTGCTGTTTCTTTACCAGGGAAGTGCTGTTGAGTGCGGTTTTCACAATTTGTAGTCTCTGTACCTCTGGAGGACCAATATCCAAAGCTCCTCATTAGCCAAACAATTTCATCATCATTCTGATGCCAGTGCAGTGCAAATCCTTAAAGGCCAAGAAGATATAATGGAAAAATTCAGGGTGGTTGATTCCCTGATGCTATGAAGCCAGGTGTTCATCATTCACTGCTCCACCTCTTTCTGTTCACATGTATTTCACATACAGTGCAAATGTGGACACACCATTCTTCTCTAACTGGACTCTAGTATTCTTTTTGTAGATACAACCAATGGCATATCTATGCAATCAATGATATCAGGAAGCCTGGTTATAATTGTAGGTTATGAAGTTATTTATTTATTCATTCATTCATTCATTCATTCATTCATTTCAGCCATATAAGAAGGAATGAAATTCTGACACATTACAACATGGATAAACCCTAAAAACATTATGCTCTGCGAAATAAGCCAGACAAAAAAGGACAAATATTGTATGATTTCAGTTATAACGTACATAGAATAGGCAACTTCATAAAGGCAGAAAGTAGACTGGTGGCTACAGGGGAGAGGGTGAGAAGGATTGATTTTTGAGAGTACTGGAATATATTAAAAGTTGTTTATTTCTATACTGAGTAATCAAAGCACGTTGATATTGATGGAGTGAATAAGGTCACATGTGGAGATATTTCATTGGAAGTTTATTTGCCCTGCTTTCTTCTTCACTATATTGAAAGAACAATTCTGAATGTTCATTCTTGAAAATTGTTTTAGTGGCCTTTTTTTTTTTCTGTATTAACTTTTTTATTAGTGGCTTATTTTTAAAGTGCTTAAATTCCTGTCTTTACCTTTTGGATTGTATTAGTCTCTCAGATGCTCAACTCCTCTGAGGTCATAAAAATATCTTTGTATATTGTCTTCCAAAATATTTAATCACTTTGACTTTTGCTTAACATTGGAATGATTTTTGTTTGTTTTTGTCTAGAGAGAAAGATGTTATCAGTTTCAATTCCCTTTTTTTTTGAGTTTTTTAAATTGTGGTGAAATAGATATAAAATTTATCATTTCAGCCATTTAAAGTGTTCAATTCCATGGCACTAAGAACATTCACAATGTTGTGGGACCACCACCATTACCCATTTCCTGAACTTTTTCATCACCCTGAACAGAAATTCTTTACGCATTCAACAATAACTCCGGGGAATACCCTGTCAGTCCAGTGATTAGGACTCAGCGCTTGGCCTGGGTTCAATCCCTGGTCAGAGAACTAAAATCCCACAAGCCATGATGTGCACGGCCAAAAATAAACAAACAAAAAACAATAACTCCGCATTTCATTCTTTTCTTAGAGCTTTCAAAAGGAGCCCAACACTTTGACTTTAGCGCAATGTAGCTGATTTCAGGCTTCTGATTTCCAGGACTGCAAGAGAATACATTTGTGTTGTTTTAGGTTACTAAGCTTGTGGTAATGTGTCACAATGACAATAGGAAACTAATACAGGACATATGTCCCAAATCAGGGTGATAATAAAAACAATGTCTTTTGGGTGTCTCCTTGGAAAGATTCTTTCTGCATTGCAAAGAGACCTAAGGAGAGGCAGCCAGTTTTCTGTTTCTGGTTATTGTGTCTGAAATGTCCCTGCACAGCTATAGGCATTGATGACCATCAGGGGAACAGCCTTAGGAAGAAGGCTTAGGCAGAATGAAATGCAGCCCTGTGTTTTTGTGCCTAGACCTATCTGACCTCTAAAGTCATTGTTAGAAAAGATGATAAAGTGATCATTTATCATTTCCCTATGAGAGTCGAGACTTTTGCCTTATTATTGCTGAAGGCATGCATGTATTCTCACTGAGAGAATCGAAGTGTCTCAGATCTTCCAAAATTGTAAATATAATTATGCCAATTTTGTAGATGAGGAAACTGAGCTTAGAGGGTTCAAGTAAACTGTCAAAGGTCACATAGCTACTGTTTAGCAGAGGTAGGATTCAAATCCAGGTGGTCTGATTCCAAAACTCTCACCCCCCAGAAATATAAAAATAAAATAAAAAAGAAACACCAAAAAATTTTCTTTAATTAAAAACAAATCCTCGGGGTTTCCCTGGTGGAGCAGCGGTTGGGAGTCTGCCTGCCAATGCAGGGGGACACGGGTTCGAGCCCTGGTCTGGGAGGATCCCACATGCCGCGGAGCAGCTGGGCCCGTGAACCACAATTACTGAGCCTGCGCGTCTGGAGCCTGTGCTCCGCAACAAGAGAGGCCGCGATAGTGAGAGGTCCGCGCACCGCGATGAAGAGTGGCCCCCGCTTGCCACAACTAGAGAAAGCCCTCGCGCAGAAACGAGGACCCAACACAGCCATAAATAAATAAATTTTTTTTAAAAATGGTCCACATCAAAAAAATCTTCAAAAAAAAAAACAAAAAAACAAATTCTCACCCTTAACCATCTGATATCTGGTCTTAAGTATTTCAAGAAGGTGGTCAGACTTGCTGGACCTCTCCTTAATTTATTTATCTGTGTTATATTCCAGCAGTGTAAGCCCAAAGCAACTGGAAATCAATGGAAAGATGATATTCTAGAAATGAGTTTCCTCAAAGCCCCCATCATAGCCTTGTTCCTCAGACTACAGATAAAGGGGTTCATCATAGGGGTGACCACAGTATACATCACTGATACTACTGCACTCTTCCTGGAGGAGTGAGTGGCTGCAGAACTAAAGTACACCCCAAAACCTGTCCTGTAAAACAAGGAAACAACTATTAAGTGTGACCCACAGATGGAAAATGCCTTATCCTTTCCACCAGCTGATGGGATTTTCAGGACAGAGGAGACAATTCGAGTATAAGAGAAAATTATCCCAGAGAGAGGAATGACGCCCAACAGGCTAGTCACTAAACACACGAGGATATTATTGATGAGGATATCAGAACAGGCGAGTTGGAGAATATGAGCTAGTTCACAGAAAAAGTGGGGAATTTTTAGTTCTGTGCAAAAGGACAGCCGCAGTGCCATCAAAGTGTGGAGCAGGGCATCCAGAACACTAAAAAAGGAGATCAGAACCAGCCTGCAGAGCTTGGGGTTCATGATGAGGTTGTACCTCAGTGGGTGACAGATGGTCACAAATCGATCATAGGCCATCATGACCAGAATTCCATTTTTCAGTCCAGCAAAAGTCAGGACAAAGCAGATTTGGGTGAGGAATCCTGTGTAACTGGTGGATTCGCTCTGTGTCTGGATGTTCACTAGCATCTTTGGGATTGTGGTGGTGCTGAAACAGATGTCAATGAAAGACAGATTAGAGAGGAAGAAGTACATGGGAGTGTGGAGGTGGGAGTTATAGATACTGGCCAGGATGATGAGCAAGTTACCAAGCACAGTGACCACGTATATGGACAGGAACAGGCAGAATAGGAGGGGCTGCAGTTCTGGATCCCCTGACAATCCCAGAAGGAGGAATTCTGCAGTATCAGAGAGGTTTCCTGGTTTCATGTTGTCAACGGGTCTGTTAGAAAGATGGTGACAAGAAAACAAAACTTCAGAGAAACTTCCTTAATCTTGTCCATATTTTGAAACCAATCAGTTACAGGTCTTTTCTCCTGCTTCCTTCTCTCCCCTCTTCTTTCCTCTCCTTTTCTTGCTTTACATTCCCACAAAACTTCGCGCCACACCACCCCGTCCCAAGCTTTTACAGTCCATCTATTCTTTGTCAAGTAGGGGTATGTACTCACAGGAAAATAGTCATGGAATGTTGTCTTCTCCCTTAAGATGCCTCCGAGCAAATAACTCCAGAATAAAATTATTAAGACTGTATTCTAGAATACAGTTTGGGAAAATGCAGTCTGTGGACAAAATTCTGCCTGCTGCTTATTTCAGTAAATAAAGGTTTACTGGAACACAGCCATTTGTTTATTTATGGTCCACGGCAGCTTCCCCGCTACAACGTCTGAGTTGAGAATACTTGTGACAGAGACCGTATAGCCCACACAACCTAACACATTTACTATTTAGCTCTCTACTGAAAAAGATGTGCCTACTTCTAGTCTAGAATCTTGACTAAATTTAGGTTCAATTTTTGGCAAACATCCTTAAATATATTCATGAGGAAGAACACATTGCCTATTTGTCTTCTTGTAATAATTATTGCCTAGATCTATTAATTCATCAGGAGTTACAAAATGCTGACATTTTAATTCTTTATTCAGTTATTGGCTGAAATACTTCCATAAAGACGAAATTTCCCGAATCAGATAGGTGGATTTCTGGGAGTTCCCTGGTGGTCTAGTGGCTAAGACTCCACTCTCCCAACGCAGGATGCCCGGGTTCAATCCCTGGTCAGGAAACTAGATCCCACATGCCGCAGCTGAAGATCCCACACCGGCAATGAAGATCCCTCGTGCTGCAACTAAGACCTGGCGTAGCCAAATAACTAAATAAATATTTTGTAAAAAATAGGTTGATTTCTTATAAGAAATTGAGTTCTTATAAGAAAGACAGAATACTTCTTGATCCCTGTGTTCATAACTTTTTTAAATAATTGGTTTTCAGCATTATCCAATGATGAACATTATGTCATCATGAACTCCCTGGATTTTAAATGCATTAGATATATTTCAATACACTGCAGTTATTATTTATATTAATTCTCAAATTGTCGTATCTTTGGCCAGTGAAAGTCTCCTCAGCTTGCCTCTGCAGTCCTTCTGAAATGAACCCAGCAGCCTCATATCTCCCTTAACTTTGACATGAAAGCTGTTCTTTGCCCATCATCATGCAATAGATACATATATCAAATCATTATATTGTACACCTAAAACTAATACAATGTTCTATGTCAATTATATCTCAATTTTTAAAAAAGAAAGAAAATGTCAAGAGTAAGCTACAGGGACTTCCCTGGTGGTGCAGTGGTTAAGAATCTGCCTGCCAATGCAGGGGACAGGGGTTCGAGCCTTGGTCCGGGAAGATCCCACATGCCGCGGGAGCAACTAAGCCCGTGCGCCACAACTAGTGAGCCCGCACGCCGCAGCTACTGAAGCCCGCATGCCTAGAGGCCGTGCTCTGCAGCAAGAGAAGCCACCACAATGAGAAGCCTGCGCACTGCAACAAAGAGTATCCCCCACGTGCTGCAACTAGAGAAAGCCCGCGCGCAGCCAAAGAGACCCAACGCAGCCAAAAAAAAGAAAAAAAGAAAAAGAAATACTTGACCTATACCTACATTTCATACAACTTATAGTTGAAAAGGCAGGTTCACATGCCCATGTGCTCCAACACACATGTAAGTTTTCCTGTGACTGCACTGAGACCCTGCTTACTCTGTAATCTCGTGGGTCTGGACTTCTGTCCTGGTGCTTTTCTTCTGAGCACCTAGCATGCTCTGTAATGATGTCTGCCTTCGTCACAATTTTTTAAAGGTGGCTGAAGCTAATATGGCAAAAGCTTGGCATTAATTCTGGAAGGTGATTGCATGGCTGTTTATTTTACTGCTCGCTGTGCAGTTCTCATGGTTTAAAATATTTTGTAATGTTTTGTCTGGGGGTTTTCAAAGAAAGACTAAACAGTAGGCTCAACGTCCTCTCCCAGAGTCCTCACAAGTAAGAAATAAGGACAAGACTTGATTGACTTCTCTAAGGATGAAATCTGGAATGAGGACTGGGAAAATTGAGAAGCCAAACTCACGTCACTCCAGCCCCACTCACTACCAAATAAATGAGGGAAACCAGAGAATTGTAAAAACATCTGCCAGATTTCTGAAGGGGCTAATTCATACTCAGGTGGGGAAGGAGTCCCTTGGATTTAAAGACAGAATAGGAGCCAGAAATGATGAAAGCTGATTGCAAATTGGATGAAAGTGGAAAAGTAAATATATCAAGAATGTCAAAAACTTGTCATCTCACTTGTAATTCCACTGAACTTTATCTTACCTCTTGGATGTCCTCCAGATAGGCTGGTTAAAAAAATAAACTGTTCAATTTCTCACTGCATTTATTGGGCACTTCAGATTACCTTGGAGCCATCAATGTACTCATTCACCTTTCCTCTGGATATTGAAGGATGGGGATGGAAAATCTGTCCCCAGGAAGGGCAGATGGACCAAGTAAGGCAACTGGATGCTGGGCAAGAGGGATCATCTCAGAAGGAGACTCCAGTATGCTCTTTCCTGACCTGAGTAGGGCTGTTGAGTAGAGTGGTCACAGATAGACTATATTCAGTCTCTATGGCCCTGAGGGCTCAGTTTCCAAAGCTCATTAGCCAAATGTGTACTGTCATTACTTCTCCCAGGCAGCTCATATCCTTAAGGAGCACAGATGCTAGAAGGGAGAGCTCCTTCATGGCTGACTTCCTGACCCTGAGAGGACAGACAGGTATATGTCATTTTCTTCCCACGTTTCCTCTCACATCCAGGGTATCGCATTCTTGGATTCTCAGGTCTAACCTTAAGGGACCTGATGGCCTCCTCCTAAGACCAACTCCCAGCCTTCTCTGAGCCAGAGATTATTACTAAAGGACAAGGGAACCAGAGTGGTTTAAGTCCCCATAGGGACAGAGACCCAGGGATGCAGGGAATGTATCATGGGATCATTGCCACACAGTCACTTAAGAAAATTTTCTCCTTTCTTAACTAAAGTCCCTACATGAATGAAGTTAGTACTATTGTAGGAAAGAGGTAGCAAGGAAACCAATTTACTAGTTACTTGGGCAGGCTTTTCGAGGTTGCCTGAAAAATAGACATAAACCAACAATCTTAAAGAAATCACAAAAAAGCACTAATCATAAAGGAAGTGACTGATAAACTGATTGCATTAATACTGAGAAACCCTGAGGGATATACAGCAACTCCCTATTATTGCAACTTTTGTCGAAGTGTAAAAGTAGTTCAATATAAAATTTTAAAAATCAAAATATGGCACTCCATACTCATCAAAATGGCCAAACTGAAAAGACAATGTGAAATATTGGCAAGAGACTGGGAATGTAAATTGGTGCAACTACTTTGGAATATTCTTTGGTAGTTTTGAATAAATATGACCATAGATATTGCACTCCTAAATACATACCCAACAAAAATATGTACAATTGTGAATCAAAAAACATGTACAACAATGTTTGTGTCAGAGCCATTTGTAAAATATCCCAGCTATAGGGCTTCCCTGGTGGCGCAGTGGTTGAGAATCTGCCTGCTAATGCAGGGGACACGGGTTCGAGCCCTGGTCTGGGAAGATCCCACATGCCGCGGAGCAACTGGGCCCGTGAGTCACAACTGCTGAGCCTGCGCGTCTGGAGCCTGTGCCCCACAACGGGAGGGGCCGCGATAGTGAGAGGCCCGTGCACCACGATGAAGAGTGGCCCCCGCTTGCCGCAACTAGAGAAAGCCCTCACACAAAACGAAGACCCAACACAGCTAAAAATAATAAATAGAGTAGCTATTAATTAAAAAAAAAAAATCCCAGCTATAAACAGATAAAATATTCAAAACAGTTGAATGATAAAGTGTGCATATTCATTCTATAGAAAACTATGCAACAATGAAAATAAACTCCTGCTAAATGCAACAGCAAAAATGAATCTCAAAAATGTAATGTTGAGTAGAAGAAGCCAGGCACAAATGATAACATACGGTATCAGGCACAGAGTGCACATAACCTTAAATACACTAAAAATCATTGAATTTTACACTTCAAATGGGCGAACTTTTGTGGTATGTGAATTATATCTCAGTAAAGTTGTTTTTAAAATACATGACTCCAGGGAATTCCCTGGCAGTCCAGTGGTTAGGACTCAGCGTTCACTGCCTGGGCCCAGGTTCGGTCCCTGGTCGGGGAACTAAGATTCCGCAAGCCTCGCAGCGTGGCCAAAAAAAAAAAGACACAAATGAACTTATTTAGGTAACATAAACGGACTCACAGACATAGAAAACAAACTCATGGTTACCAAAGGGAAAAGGGGTGAGGAAGGGATAAATTAGGAGTTTAGGATTAGCAGATACAAACTACTATATATAAAATAGATAAACAACAAAGTCCTACATTCTACTGTATAGCACAGGGAACTATATTCAATATCCTATAATAAACCATAATGGAAAAGAATATGAAAAAGAATATGTATATATATCTATAACTGAATCACTTTACTGTACACCAGAAACGAAGACAACATTGTAAATCAACTATAGTTTAACTTAAAAAATTAAAAAGACATGATTCATAGAGTACCTACATTCTGGTGGTAGGAATCAGAGTGATTAGTAATGGAAAGAGCATTAAAGAATGATTCTCAGGTGCCTATTATACCCTATATCTTAACCAGAGTGTACAGTAGTTAATACAGAAGTGTTCTACCTTGTAAAAATTCATGCAATTGTACATTCTTGTACATGTTAAATGTAAACAAAATGTGTTGGAAAAAGTTCAGAATTCCAAGGAGAATTTCACCATCTGCAATCTTCATGGGAAGGTTCATTACAGACCTTGTGCAGGCAATGGTAGGTTAGGACACATGAAATATACAGGTACACAGATGATTTGTAAGCACAACTTAAGAGCTTTATCCAATAGGTAAACATCTATTAAACATACATCCCTGTACCAAATAATTTTTCACTTTTGTTACCATATATAAAAATTTATTTTTAAAAACTGACCATCTGTGGACTCTATTGGTTAGTGACTAGTCAATTAGGAGTGAAAAAAGAAAAACGAAAAACCTCCCTACCACCACCACACACACAAAACAAAGGAACAAACACATGGAAAACATGGTGGCTTAAAACATTAGGCGTTTATTTTTCTCAAGTAACAAGTCTTGAAGATATTAAAACATTTTCCCTTCAGCGTTATATCTTCTAAGGGATAATGAATGAATAAAGGATTTCTCACAGTCATTGCGTAACTTAGGTTTCTTCCATATATGCATTACTTAGAGGCTTTCTCACATTCTTCACAACCAGTTCTTTTCACCTAGCATTTGGTTGTATGTCTTAAAGATTGAGAGTTCACTGAAAGCTACTTTACATGGATATCATTAAAAGGGGGTTTATTGAGCATGAGTTCTCTCATGACGCCGAAGGGGTAAGGATTTACTGAAACCTTGCCCGCAGACATTGCATTTATAGGGTTTTTCTTTAGTATGTATTCTTTTGTGCACAATGAGATTACACTTAACATTGAAGGATTTTCCACATTGATTACACTCATAGGGTTTCTCTCCAGTGTGAGTTCTCATGTGTACTTTAAGGGACACATGCCTGGTAAAAGCTTTTCCACACTGACTGCACTTAAAAGGTTTCTTGTCCCTGGTATGGATTTTCATATGCCTCCTATGAGATAAGAGACCACGGAAGGTTTTCCCACATTCCTTACATTCATGTGTCAATTTCATGTGAATTTTCTTGTGTAAAACAAGGAAAGATTTCACTCTGAAGTCTTTTCCACATTGATTACATGTAAAGGGTTTTTCTCCAGTGTGAATTCTCACATGTTCCTTAAGACATGAACGATCCCTGAAAGCTTTCCCACAGTCATTGCACTTACAGGGTTTCTCTCCAGTATGAATTTTCTTGTGCGTGATAAGGTTGGAGCTCAGGCTAAAAGCTTTCCCACATTTATCACACTTGAAAGGTTTCTCTCCAGTATGTATCCGTAGGTGTATCTTAAGAGATGACTTACTACTCAGGGCTTTACCACAATGGCTACATTCAATGGACTTCTCTCCAGTGTGGATTCTCTTATGTCTTTTAAAATATGGGAGAATACTGAAGGTTTTCCCACAATCATTGCACGTATAGGGTTTCTCTCCAGTATGTGTCGTCTGGTGTATGGTAAGCCTATAGCTTCTACTGAAGGTTTTGGTGCATTGATCACATTTGTAAGGTTTTTCTCCTGAATGCGTCCCTGAATGTTGTCTGAGAAGTGAGCTATCGCGGAAGGTTTTTCCACAGTCACGGCACTCATACGGCTTCTCCCCGGTATGAATTCTCTTGTGACGCGTAAGGTAAGAGCTTGAGCTGTAGGCTTTCCCACACTGATCACACTTAAACGGTTTTTCTCCAGTGTGGGTTCTCATGTGCAACTTAATGGATGAATGGCTCTGTAATACTTTACCACACTGATTACACTCAACAGGTTTCTCTCTAATGTGAGTTCTTTCATCCTTCTTAAGGTATGAGATTGAATTTACGACTTTCCCCAAGTCACTGCACTCATAGGATGCCTCTTCTGTATGTTGTCTCTTGTGCCCAGCTAAGTTAGAACTCCTGAGGAAGGCATTCTCATCTTTTTTACATTCATAAGATTTTTCCCGAGGAAGAATTCCCTCAGGTGGCTTAAGATGTGAAGAATCTCTAAGGCCTTTTGCAGAGTCAAGGTATCGATGGGGTTTCTTGCTAGGGTAAATTTTATTCTGAGTAATGCTAGATTTCACACTGAAGGCTTCAACAATTTCACTGCATTGAATGGGATTGCCTCCAAGAGCTTGTTCCTATTGATTAAAATATGAGTTACGATCACAGGATTTACCATGTTCATGACTGAGAATCTCCCCCGACATAAATTCTGATACATCTAATGAGCACTTTATTAGCATGAGAGTTCCACATTTTCTTAGTGAATATGCAGTTTCAGACTGAGTTTATCAGCTTGAATAAGCTGATTGCTCTACCAGATGGCTTCACTGGAGTCTCTTCAACAGATTTAAGATAAAATTGCCTTAGAGTGAGTATCTTAAACATTTAACAACTAATTCCATTATGCAAATATTTACTTTGGGGATTCTCTGTAACCATTTTTGGAACTAAGTTATGAGTTTCCTTCAAATGAATACTTAGAGAATCTTCTGCTTTCTATTGGTGAAATGAGTGTGATATCACTCATATTACCCTCTAGTCCTTTTCTATCTTATAGAATTCTGGACTTCTAATGTGAGGACAAGAAATTATCCCATGTGACTCTTACCTTCTTGCCATTGAGCGTATATTTCGCCAAAATACGTTGTTTTTGCTGTGGTTGTTTGGTTTTAAGGAGAATCAGCTCATCTGAACAAAGTGGGAAAAAGTTTTGTAAAAGACATGGTGACAATATGCTGACAAAAAGCAGGTAATGCCCCAACCCAATCTGAAACAAATGGGAAACATAACCTCAAGTTCCTAGAGTATAAAATAGTGGGATGTATAGCACAGGGAACAGATCTTGTAGGTAAGACATTCATATATGCCTGGTGCTCACCTGAACAGGTGTCTTGGTGAATTCTTCTCTCTACTATCTCCATTTCATCTTCCTGCTCCATCTGGGTGATGAGAGGAGGCTTGCTGAGTTGATGTCCTATTATGGGGAATGATACATATGAGAGGACCATGCAGTGTACAACAAAAACTACCATCAAACTGTGACAACAACTTGGTCTTTGAGGTTCTGAAGATAGGCAGTTATGACTTTATAAGCAGCAAAATGACAAAATTCTAACAGAGAAAGCAAAAGTAAAGCATTTCAGAGATCAACTTTCCATAAATGGAAAATTGTCTTTCCAAGAGAAATTACTGAACCTTGGTAAAAGAACAAAATCTGTGACATTTTAATTTAAGAATATTCCCATCCCTTGGGAATTCCCTGGTGGTCCAGTGGTTAGGACTCTGTGCTCTCACTGCCAAAGGCCTGGGTTTGATCCCTGGTCAGGGAACTAATATCCCATAAGCCACATGGCGCAGCCAAAAAAAAGAAGAAAAAATGGCCAAAACCAGTAGTGCTGCAGTCAACAGAGAGGTCTGACCTCTTTGGGAGCTCTGTTCAAAGAACCATCCCCAGAACACAGACAATATTTTTTTTTTCTAAACTTGCAGCTCCCTAGAAAATCTCTACACTCAGGGTGGTGTGGCTATTTGTTTTTACTCAGAGCTCAGCTTAGCAGATAAAAAAAGCCCTTAACCCCAAGGCATTACCCAAACAATGGCAACCAGCTAGTAACATCCCCATATGCTTAAGGCTCTGATTTCACTTGGGGAAAACAGAAGGCTGGCTGGGAATTTGAAAGGAAAACAAGAACTAGACAAACCACAGGGAACTTTGAGAAGCTCCCAACAAGTTCCTGGGGATCTAAAAGGCTGTGTGCATGAGTGAGGCTACGCACATGCCCAGGAAATATCTAGGAAAGAATAAGTCCCAAGTCACTTACCTTTGGTGGACTTTAAGACCCTGTCCAAGCCCAAGCAGGAAGTGAAAGCTAAGCCTGTCTTGTAAGCTGTGCCTTGCCTGAAGCTTAAAGCTGTGACTTCTCCCATAGATCCCCCTGGCAAAGGGTAGAAGAGATACAGGCAAGGCATTTAAGAAAATCTTTTTACCAATCATTGGTGGACTACTAAATTATAATGACCAGCTAGTGACACCCAGGAAGCCAGGCTTTTAAAATTATGTATTTTTTTTTTAAAAAAAAACCATAGGAGAAAGCTCTATGGCTGCACAGTGCAAGGAATACAGAATCTGTAGAATTCATCTAGAAAAGTCACTAAACAAAAAAGAAAAGAAAAGTCACTAAACAAATAAGTACCAACAAGAAAACAACAAAAGACAGCAATGAAACCAAATCCCCCTAAAATTGAGTTCCCTTACCAAGTTTATGATTATTAATCTTTCTATCCAAAACTTTATTCCCTTTCTTTCTTATCCCCTCTGACCTCAATCCTGTGCTAACTAAACACTAATCAACCAGTCAGATGACTAAAATTGCTGTTGTTGATAACATCATTAATGTACTAAAATTGCTATTATAGATATTATCATTAATGTACCAACTCAAGTTTTTTCTCCAGGGCAAGATGAGCTAGCAGACCCCTAAGCCATGGACCACCAGGCCAGAGAATCTTAAACCAGAGACATCCTGACTCCCAAAACCATGACTAAGAAATGTCACAGAAATGTGACAAGACAATGATTAATCCCAGCCTCTTTTTTCTTCCTTTAAAAAACCTCCTAACTCAAAGGCCAAGTTGGGGTGGATCTGAGGCTTTCCTCCCACTCCCTTGCTTGGTGCCCTGCAATAAACGCTGTACTTTCCTTCACCATAACCCAGTGTCAGTAGATTAAGCAAAGAAACAGGAAAGTATCCCACATATACAGGAGGAAGAAAAGCAGCCAACAGAAAATGTCCCTTTAAGGGGCCCAGAGTTAGGATTCAGTAGACAAAGATTTAAAATCACCTATTATAAATATACTTAATGGACAAAGACTGAAAACTTTCCCCTAAGATTAGGAATAAGAAAGGGATGTCCACTCTCACCACTTCTTTTCAACATTATACTGGGATTTCTAGCCAGGGGAATTAGGCCAGGAAAAAAGAAATAAACGGCATCCAATTTAGAAAGAAGAAAAACTCTCTCTATTCCCAGAAGTCATGAGCTTATAAATAGAAAATCTGAAGGAGTCTACAAAAAAAAAAACTATTAGAATAAGGAAGTTCAATACATAGCAAGGTACACGGTCATATACAAAAATCAACTGTATCTCCATAGACTAGAAATGAACATACTGAAAATGAAATCAAGAAAACAATTCCATGGTGATCATTTTGCAATGTATAGAAATATCGAATCATTATGTTGTGCACCAGAAACTAACAGTGTTGTAGGTCAACTGTACTTCAAAAACAAACAAACAGAAAACTCAGAGAAAAAGAGATCAGAACTGTGGTTACCAGGTGGGGAAGTTGGGGGAGGGAGAATTAGATGAAAATGGTCAAAAAGCACAAACTTCCAATTATAAGATAAGTAAGTACTAGGGATGTAATGTACAGCATAATTAATATAATTAACACTGGTATACATTACACATGAAAGTTGTTGAGAGTAAATCCTGAGTTCTTACCACAAGGAAAAAAAAATTTTTTTCAGGGCTTCCCTGGTGGTGCAGTCGTTAAGAATCCGCCTGCCAATGCAGAGGACAAGGGTTCGAGCCCTGGTCCGGGAAGATCCCACATGCCGTGGAGCAACTAAGCCCGTGTGCCACAACTACTGAGCCTGCGCTCTAGAGCCCGCAAGCCACAACTACTGAGCCCGTGTGCCACAACTACTGAAGCCCATGCACCTAAGAGCCCGTACTCCACAACAAGAGAAGCCACTGCAATGAGAAGCCCGCGCACCACAACGAAGAGTAGCCCCCACTCGACGCAACCAGAGAAAGCCCGCACACAGCAATGAAGACCCAATGCAGCCAAAAATTAAAAAATTAAATTAAAAAAAAAAATTTTTTTTTCTTTTGCACCTACCAGATGATGGATGTTCACTAAACTTAGTAATTTCCTGATGTATGTAAGTCAAATTCATTATGTTATACATCTTAAACTTATACAGTCTTGTATGTCAATTATATCTCAATAAAACTAGAGGAGAAATAAATAATTTAAAAACTAAAAAGGAAAACAATTCCATTGACAACAGCATCATAAAGAAAATACTTTAGCAATAATTTTAACTAAAGAAGTCTGACTTAGATGTTGAAAAGTACAAAACATTGTTGACAGAATTTAAAGAAGACCTCAATAAGATGTAAAGACATTCCATGTTCATGGCTTGGTAAACATAATATTGTTAATTTGGCAATACTCCCAGATTGGTCTACAGATTTAATGTGACCTTTAGCAAAATCCCACCTGGATTATTTGCAGAAATTGACCAACCACCCTAAAATTCATATGAAAATGCAAGGGATCCAGAATAGTCAAAACAATCTTGAAAAAGAGAAATAAAGTTGGAGAACTCACATTTTCCAATTTCAAACTTACTACAAGGCTCAGCAATCAACAGCACTGTACTGGCATAATGATAGACATATAAACTATTGGAATAAAATTGATTCCAGAAAAAATATACCAATTTGTACATAAATTTGACTTTCTCAAAATTAAAACCTTTTATGCTGCAAATGATACTATCAAGAAAGTGAAAAGGCAACACACAGAATGAAATATATCTACAAATCATGTATCTGACAAGGGATTTGTATCTCAAAAATAAAAAGAACATTCACAGCTCAGTAGGAAAAAAAGACAGTCCAATTTTCAAATGAACAAAGGATTTAAATAGAGGTTTCTCCAAAGAAGATACACAAATGGTCAATAAACACATGAAAAGATGCTCAACATCATTAGTCATTAGGGAAATGCAAATCTAAAGCACAATGAGATTCCATTTCACAGCTATTAGGATGGCTATAATCAAAAAGACAGGAAATAAGTATTGGTAAGAATGTGGAGAATTTGGAACCTGCATACATTGCTGAAGGGAATGTAAAATGATACAACCAGTTTGGAAAACAATTTGGCAGTTCCTCAAAATGTTAAGTATAAAGTTACCAAATGACCCAGCAATTTCACTCTTAGGCATATACCCAAGACAAAGGACAACATATGTCCACACAAAAACTTGTATGTGAATGTTTGTAGCAGCATTATTCATAACAGCAAGTGTCAAAAATCCAAATGTCCATCAACTGATGAATGGATAAACAAAATGTTGTATATCTATGCAAGAGAATATTATTCAGCAGTGAATAGGATATAAGTACTGACATATGCTACAACAAGGATGAACCTTGAAAACATTATGCTAAGTGAAAATGTAAGTCACAAAAGACCACATTTGGTATGATTCCATTAATATGAAATGCTGAATAGGGAAACCTGTAGAAAAGGGAAGTAGATTAGTTGTCTCCAGGGGCTGCAGGCAGGGAGGAATGAAACACCCTGTAGGCGGAGCAACAAAAATGTTATGGAATTAGACAGTGGTGACGGTTGCACAGCTATATGAATATACTAGACAAAAAAACCCGTTGTTTTGTACACTTCAAATGAGTAAATTATGGTATGTGAATTATGCCTCAATATGGCAATTTTTCTTAAAAGTAAAACCCTACAAAAAAAACTCCTATAGGTGTATCACAAGTTGATTGGGTCTTACTCACCCAAGAAATCCATGCTCAAATTCAGTAAATAAATCAAGGGATTCTGTTAGTCTTACCCAGTGAAGCCAAGTTTCTATAGTTCTCTAGCATCACATCTCTGTACAGTTTTCTCTGAGATGAATTCAGCAATGCCCACTCCTCCTGGGTGAAGTCCATGGCCACATCCTCAAAGGTTATTGAGTTCTAAAATAACAACACATTCTGTCTCAACCAGCCACCAACCCCACCACTGTTCCTGGGGAGAGGATAATGCGCAATGGCACTGGAAATGAAAGACCTGTTTCACAGTAAATTCAAGATTCTGAGGGCTCTTCATTTAACCCAGGACTCAGTTCTCAGAATCTTTCCTTCTTTATTCATGCTCACTCCTTAAGGAATTGCATCCAGCCTCAAGAATTTAAGGCCTCTCTAACACATGATGAACATGTGTTCATAATTGTCCTCTCTTCTATCTGCAGGGTTAATCAGAGACCTGAACACATTGCAAGAATGAGAGAAATACTTCCTAAATGAAAAAATTATTTCCCACAGGGTGGCCATACATTTTTTGAGGCTAAGACAGTCTTATATCCTTCTTTTACTTTTTACTTCTTCTACTAACAGCACTAAGCAGAAGAGATGCCTAAAAAAAACTGTAAGTAGTAAGGTAGTAGAAGAATTATTTTTTGGAAGTCCCTTAACCACCATCAGAAGTTTCAAAATGCAGGTTGGGTTATGAGGCTCCAGAGTAGTGGAAGGAGATGCATTCACCCCAGGGGACAGGCATGTATTTTAGGAGGAAGAAAAAAAATTTATGACTCACTTGTAACCCAGAGTGGAAGTTTTCCATCTCTGTGATCCTCTCATGGGCACAGGAAGGGTCTAGGACAGGCAGAGCTAGAGGAGAGGGTGACATGAGTTTCTAGGCACATACATAGTCTCAACTTTCCTAGCAAGGAAGTTGAAAGTCAGAAAGGTTGAGAGTTGTTACCTTTCCCAGCTTTATAAAACGAATGGATGGGATAAGGAGGTGCCACCCCTAAATTTTCTTTCTTCCCTCTCCCCACCATGCACATATGCCCTTCCTCTAAAATCCCAAAGGGCATTGAATCCGACATGAGCAAATTCTGGGGCACCAAGTGTTCGTAGAGCTCCATACCCACCTCCTTTCATTTCAGCCCCTTCTTCCCAGTCCCCTGTGGCTACTCAACTCCCTTATTTTGTGCCCACTTATTCGTGGTAAAGTGAATCTACCCTAGGAACTTACCACATATAGTGGACAGATGTGGGGCTGCCATTTTGCAAGCCTGTAAGTAGTAAATATGATCAGACAGCAACCAGGAGCACAAGGATGCTCCTCTTATTGCTTCTAAGATCCACCCCAGGCAGGGCTCTGAAATAAAGAAATATTAACAAGAGGATTCACAAGCTTTCTGTTTCTCCTTTGCACTTAGGACAATTACATCATCATGCATCCAGTATGTGTTCCTTTCAGATTCAAGCTGTCTTTGATCCTGGGTCATTGTTTTGCATGCCACGTACAACCTCAAAGCAATATAGTGGGTATTCTTGACCTTCCCCATTCCTAATGTACATCCTCCACATTATGAAACCACATTACCCACCACTTATCAAAAATTCCATCTCCACTGAGGCACTTCACTGGCTTCTCCCCTGAATTAGCACCAACATATAGACCTGACCCATTAAAGTCACTGTCACCTGACTCCCATTCTTCATTTTAACTCCCATCCCTGCTCTGATTCAAGATGATTCCATGTTCTTGGGCATAAACTAGCAAACGTCCATGGCTTCCACATCTCAACCGAACACCTTAAATTTATCATCACCTGAGACTCTTGCTCTCTACGAAGGCAAAAAGTCAGACATCCCACTTTCTGAACACAGTAGGTATACTTCCATCTTGTTCACTTTTTTGCCTGTATTGCATCTGCTTTCCTACCTCATAGAAGCTTCCAAGCCATCCATAATTCCACCATATTGCTATTTATAATCCTCATTTCCTTGGCACTAAATATGAAATGCCATGGCCCATCACTTCAATTAATATATTTTCTAAAACCTCAAATTCTTCTCTGAGGAATCATAACACCTGCCTTAGATAATGCCAACCATCTGTCTATCCTGCCTGGGCAATTCCTATCCAATAAGTTATACGGGAAGCACTAAAAATTTGAGTCCACGTACTCTAAATGGGGCTTCAACACTAAAGGAAAAGCCCAACAGGCAATTTAACCTCCTAGTTATCCAAAGACCTTTTCACAATTCCTGCAAGATTTTGAATCTCATATGGTCTCAACCTTATCTCTTCAATAACAAATGATCTTACATCTTACTTTGCAGAGAAACTCTAACAATGAAGGAAGGATTCCTCATTTTCTTGCCACTAGTACAGAAGTAGTTCCACAGCATCATGGTTTCTTTCACTTTGCAAACAAGATGTCTGCCTTCTTATCTAAAGTCAGTATCTGCTACTTTGCTATGTCATGTTTCCCACCTTTGGCACATTTTGAGCTGGGTACTTCTTTGTTATGGGGGTACCATCCTGTCATTGTAGGATGCTTAGTAGAATCCCTGGACTGTATCCACTAGATGTCAGTAGTATCCCCTCTAGTTGTGAAAGGGGTATTGCCAAATGTCCCGTAGAGGGCAAAATTTCCCCTTTAAGAACCACTGGTCTAATCCCTTCCTACCTTCTCAGAAAGCTTGCTTTATTAATTATTCCTTTGCTCTTTTCCATCACCATCAACTTCTACTCCACTGTACTCATACTTCTAACATTGAAACATAATCAAAGATGTCCCATCTTACAACAAAGTCCTACTGTATAGCACAGAGAACTGTATTCAGTATCCTATGATAAACCATAATGGAAAAGAATATTAAAAAAAAAAAAAAAGGAATGTTAAAAAAAAAATGAAGAGAAAGTGCATGGGCTTGGAGACAGGTATTTTCCTTGCTAATTTTTTTTCCTTTTTCCTTTGTAATTTTTCTAAAGTTTGAGAGTTATCTTAAGATAAGTGATTGCATATTTTTACATCTTCTCAACATTGCCTTGTATTTTCTAATACATATTGCCTTGCATCTCTTCTTTCTAAATAAACGTTCTTGTTCATCTGAAAAAAATTTAAAATCTCCCATCTTGAAACAAATTCATGCCTTGGGTCCCACTTGGCCCTACAGTTACTGCTCAGTGCCTCTTCCTTTTCTCCATCCAGCTTCTGGAAAGACTGGTCTACCCTCTCATTCTCCCCATTTCCTCACCTCCCTTAATTACACTCCAAACTGGTTTCTGTCTCACCACCACCTCACTGACACTGCTCTGCCAAAACTGCCAAGGATTTAAGAGGATTAATCCAGTGAATGCCATTCTGTCTTAGACTTAGTTCGTTCATCAGAAAAATTCTATCACTACTTTCTTCTATAAATCAGCCTCTGTTCTGGGCTTTTGTGACCATAATCTTCTGGTTGGCATCTTATTTCTCTGGCCACTCTCTTTCAGGCTCATTGGCCAGCTCCTCTCCCACTGTTGACTGTCCTCAAGGCTCAGTACTGGCCCTTATCTCTCACCTTATTCTGTGTATTCCACAGATATGCATTCCCTTGAAATTAAATTCTATCTCGGGACTTCCCTGGTGGCGCAGCGGAAGACTCCGCGTTCCCAATGCAGAGGGCCTGGGTTAGATTCCCTGGTCAGGGAACTAGATCCCACATACATGCCACAACTAAGAGTTCGTCTGCCACAACTAAGGAGCCCACGTGCCGCAACTAAGACCCGGTGCAACCAAATAAATAAATATTATAAATAAATAAATAAATAAATTCCATCTCTATGCTCATAACACCCAAATCTCCAGTTTGAGAACTCAAATCTGAGCTTAAGACTCATGTATTCCTGCTGCCTTTTCAACTACGGCCATCTAAACGTTTTGTAGGCACCTTTGAAGAAACTTACCAGACTGAACTTATCTCTTCCCCAAAACTGTTTTCACTTCAAACATCTGCACTCTCAGTAAGGAGTACTAATGCTCTAGGTATTCAGAGCAGGCAGAAGGCATCACTGGTATCACACCCTTTACCCCACCCCACAGCTATAATTAATTAAAACTGAAGATTAATTATTTGATAAGCGTTTCTCCCCTCCTGTGGGCTCAACTCAATTAAAACTCACAGAATCCTTGACTCCTCTCCATCAGCCCACAACAACCATTGAAATTTTAAAATATGGGCACACTTTTTCCCGCATCCCCCAAAGGCAGCCATCACCTGAAACCTAAAACTATTCCTTTGTAGACTTCTCCACCCTACCACACAGCAGAAACTGACAAAGACTAATCCAAGCCACACCCTCTCTCCACCCAACTCCAATCATTTCTTCAATGGTGCTCTCTCCAGAGAAAATCCCAACTACTAAATTCTTCCCCGTTTCCTGCCACACATGGATAATTTTTCCTTTGTCATTTTTCTGTCCATTTAAATGTCATTTCCTCAGAATCACCTTTATTGTGAGCCCCATATTTAATATAAAGCCTATCTTATTTTATTGTCTGAGCTCTCTCTATTCTTCCTATGTAGCCCTCAGAATTTGTAATTATATATTTAGTTTTTTGCTTACTTATATTTTCTCTTCCACTAGATTGTAATGTCCAAGAGAATGGCCTTTTCTTTTTTTTCTTTTAATAAGAAACCATATGATTCAAGGCACATATACATAATTCATTAGGGTTTTTTTTTAATTTATTTATTTATTTACTTTTGGCTGTGTTGGGTCTTCGTTTCTGTGTGAGCGCCCTCACCAGTTGTGGCAAGCGGGCCTCTCACTATCGCAGCCTCTCTTGTTGCGGAGCACAGGCTCCAGACGCGTAGGCTCAGTAGTTGTGGCTCACGGGCCTAGCCGCTCCACGGCATGTGGGATCTTCCCAGACCAGGGCTCGAACCCGTGTCCCCTGCATTGGCAGGCAGACTCTCAACCACTGCGCCACCAGGGAAGCCCGCCTTTTCTTATTAAAACCCTATACCCAGTCACTAGCACATCACTAGCCACACTGTAAAGCGTACAGCATTCTGGGCTCAGAAATGAATGAGTATGGATTCCACCTTCAATCTGTCCCCCAAATCATCATTTTTTCTACTTTGTAAACATCAAGAGTCTAGATTACCATCACTCATTCCTAAATCCTACTACTAACCCTTAATCTTTTCTTCACCAGTCAAGCTTGTCCTCTGCACTCCATCCTCACCATGCATCCTCATGGTGCAGCGAGCTCTGCTAAACACAGATCTAATTGTTGATGCCCCTGTTCACAATGGCTTCCCACCAGCATTAAATTAAATTATACCCTGAACTTGCTTTCCAGATTACAAGTCATGTGGCTGAGACTCCTGCAATCTAGTTCACTTTCCTCCTCTCTTGCTTCTTTTTTCAGCCATGTCCTGTCTTGCTCACATCCTGGTACAATCCAGGGATTTTAGCTGCTTCAGGGATTTTTACATGTGCAGAGTCCTCCTGCTAAAATGCTCTCCCCATTCCTGGCCCCATCACAGCCTAGCCCACTGCCTGTCTGTATCCTAGTCATTTCTAAGACTGTGGATTTTGGCTTCAATAACTTTTTTTTTTTTCCGAGAGGCTTTATGAGCCCTTAGACTGAGTCCTCCATTGACGTGCTCTCATTTAAAATAACTCAGGGACTTCCCTGGTGGTCCAATGGTTAACACTCTCTGCTCCCAATGCAGGGGGCATGGATTCCACCCCTGGTCAGGGAACTAAGATCCCACATGCCGTGGGCAGGGCCAAAAAATAATTTAAAAAATAAAATAACTCAAAACCAGCTATCATTTACAAGCAGGCTTGATGGTTGGACTGTAAACTCCAGAGGACCTAACCCTTATAAATTTTGTTTGCCATTGTACCCGTGGGCCTGAGCAAAGAGTAACAGGCTCGGTGTGGGCATGTAATAAATATTTGTGGACCACTGACAGGAGACAAAAACTCACCCGGGGAATTTTTCAGTGTGAACACACTAAATGATAAGAATAGGGGGCTTCCCTGGTGGCACAGTGGTTAAGAATCCGCCTGCCAATGCAGGGGACACGGGTTCAAGCCCTGGTCCAGGAAGATCCCACATGCAGCAGAGCAACTAAGCCCATGCGCCACAACTACTGAGCCTGTGCTCTAGAGCCCATGAGCCACAACTACTGAAGCCTGTGCACCTAGAGCCCGGCTCTGCAACAAGAGAAGCCACCACAATGAGAAGCCTGCACACTGCCAGAAGACCCAACGCAGCCAAAAATAAAATAATAATAAATAAATAATAAAATTTTAAAATAAATAAATAAATAAAAAATAAATTATAAGAATCACTAAAACATATGTAATACATGATAAAAACAAGAAGCTTGTTAGTGAGTTTTTAAAATAATGTGAATTCAATTTAAGTAAAGGAAGCATCAAATTCTGTAAGAGAATACTCGTTTATAACCAAATTACTTGCATTTAAAAGTTGATGCCTAATTTGCTTTTATTATGTTTTATATGGTTTGGGGGAAAACAAATATTTAATTAACACAGCACTAGGTAAAACTCATTCCATATAAAGTCAATTGAACTCTCATTTCAGGTAGTACCTTAATGAAATTTGCATCACTTTTTAAAGAATGTCTTGACTTTCAAGTGTTGGGGGTTGTCAGGTTAGCTGAGCTCGCTTGAAAAGAACAAAGCCGACCTTAACAGTAGAACTCATAATTAAAAGGTAAATAAATTGCCCATCCTGACACCCTGTGAACAAAGCCTTTGTGGATGAAAACCTGCCGTCTGCCTCTACAAGGATGAAGTCACTAGCCACTGCAGTGGCTGACCTTCAATACACCCTGAAAGGAGTTCGGGGCAGAGCTGAGGAATGAGGCGCTCTGTGCTCTGGGAAAAACTGGCAGAACAGGTCTTCAGATAGTTAGATATTCTTCAGGAGAAGATTTTATGAGACCAATTTCTTGCATCTTCTTCTATCTAGAAAAGGACTAAAATCATTGACAGAGACATCTGTTCCTCATGACTAGTAGCAACCCTCTGCCAACAAGTGTGCTTCATTGCACGTGTCCCCCTTCACCCAAATCACATGTATACTGACCTCCCCCCTACCTTTTTGGGATCAGTTCCTCAGAGCTATCTGAGAGGCTGTCTCCTAGGTTATAGTCCTTATTTTACCCCAAATAAAACTTAACTCACAACTCGCACATTGTGCACTTTTTTCAGTCGACGCTTACCCAACATAAATTAACTGAAAAATTTCATTTCACAAGATACCTCAATCTCAGATGCACCCGGATGCCCACAGTCAAGAGAAAAGGTTCTGCAGGGTAAAAATTATCTTACAAAGTGAAGGGCAGTGGGGAGCCCCTGCCACGAGCTCTTATTCGTTACTCACCGAAAGACACAGAAATCCACAGTCAGCGAGGTAAGAGCTTGGGCCAGGCTAATGTCCACTTACATCTCAGCTGCAGCAAGCTTTCTGTCAGGAGAAATGCACAAGGTCACTGACTTTTATCTATCATACAACTGAAAGGACTAAAGGCTTAAAAGACACACCCGATTCTCCCTGACTAGATTTACACAGTCATCTAGAGCAAATAGTAACAGGCTCAGTGTTACTGATTTATATAGGATTATTGTTAAACCAAAGAATACACACCCTGTTTACACTAGTTCCTTTTAATTGTACAAGTAAAGATACCAAGTTCAGTCGTCCCTCAGTATCTGCGGAGTATTGGTTCCAGGACCACCGCCCCACGCATACCAAAAGCCAGGGACTTTCAAGTCCCTTATGTAACATGGTATAGTGTTACATTCTGCCCGCCCATTCAGCGGGTCCCGAGTCTGCGGATTCAGCCAATCGCGGATCTACCGACCCCCAGGGTCGACTGTATTCAGCGATATCAATAGAGTGGTTCGCTGCCTACGGAAGTCTAAATTGTTGCGTATTTTTACAGGGTAATTATTCATTCATTGAATTGATGTTATTGAGTGCTTACTGTATACCATGCACTATTCTCAATACGAGGAATGTAAAATAAACAACACAACATATACACAGAAAAATCAAATAAGGAAGAAAGCAAATGGCGGGACTTCCCTGGTGGTCCAGTGGCTAAGACTCCGCGCTCCCAATGCAGGGAGCCCAGGTTGCATCCCTGGTCAGGGAACTAGATCCCACATGCCGCAACTAAAAGATCCCGCATGCCGCGAGGAAGATCCCGCACGTGGCAACGAAGATCCGGCGCAGCCAGATAAATAAATATTAAAAACAAAAAAGAAAGAAAGAAAAAAAGAAAAAGCAAATCGCAAATGCTAGAAGAAAAGTAAATGGTAATGGGGTACCTGAATGACTGGTAGTAGTTGAACACAGGCACTCTTTGGGGGGCTGATGTTCCAGCGGAGACCTTGACAAGGCTGATTAAAACGTTGCTTGACATAACCGAGGCTGGATTGACTCGAGACAATCCAGCTGCCTCGAGGACAGCGAGACCGTTTATTTGTGAGAACTTCCAGCACTATAACTTGTTAGCTCTGCGTCAGTCCCAGATCCCCACCCCTCCTCCACGTGCCTGGCAACAAACATTTCCTGCCTCCTCTTTTCCTGTTATTGCAATTCTTTAAAGCAGTTTGTTAAGTTTCAAGACACTTCCCCACTCCTCCACCATCCTGCACTTTACCCTCAGCCCCCGCTCACCCTCACCCCCACTATCACCCCAGCCCTGCCCACAAAGCAGTTTTTAACAAGTCCCTCCTTCCCTCTCCAGCCACTGGCCTCCGCATATTAAAGCTTTGTTCCTCCATTCCCTCCCTGAAACGATTCTGGCTAACAATAGGCGTTTCAGCCTGCTGCAATAGTCCCTCTTAATAAAGTCATTCCTTACTGGCATTCGAAGTGGCATTTTTCTTTTTTTTTTTTTTTTTAATTTGACAATCTGAATTACAAAGGCCAACTGTGGGAAGATCTGGGAGAAGGCATTTCAAAAGAGAGAAATGCCAGAAATGCTGATACAAAAGCCTTGAGGCATGAATAAGCTTGGGGAGTTTGAAGAATAGAGAATCCCTCTCAGTGATGAGCTGAAAGTCCACACTGCAGAGCTGATCGTACAGCTCTGCCCAGCTCTGCCTTCAATGACTGGGAGCTCGAATTTGTGGGGGGAGAATTTACACCTCAGAAATCGATCAGTGCTACAAATCAGATCTTTTTCCTGACTTCCCAGCAAACCATTGCCTCCAATCATTGGTTCCTATTATGCGTATAATAATGGCACCTAACTCATGGGTTGCAACAATTTCCTGGCTCACACAGTAATATTTTATCAGCTCCTATTTGGGTCTGGCACTGTGTTAAGCCACGGTGAGCAAAAACTGTTCCCTTGTAGTTGCATTTTACAGGGCAAAGTGGCCTTTCATCAAATAATTGCCAGAGTCTTGGATCTCAGTACAGTCATAGTTGAGTGCCATCAATGACTAGAGCCCCAAATTAAGAACCCTGGCCGAGGGGGAGAGTCAGAGGAGGCTACCTGAGCAGGTGCTCCTGATGCAAAAAAATCTAGAAGCTGTAGAGATGCACTCATTAGTGTTTCCAAAATGGGATGCAGACAGTATTTTAAAAACTGTGTATTTTAATATGTATTAGAAAATATCACCAGCACCAAAAAACAAACTTTGCTGAGTTTAAAAGAAGAGCCAATTAAGTGTCACTTTCAAGTCGATGAGGGTATTAACAACAACCATGAAGACAATCAGGAATGGCTGATGTTTGGGAGACTGCCTCCTGGGAAAGCGAGTGGTACTTGGTGAAGGGTGACTATCTGCTGTTGGGCATCTTGCTGTTGATCATCCCAGACTGTGAGCTTTGGTACCAGAGGCAGGAGAGAGGAAAGGCCACATGCTTATCCTGGCTCAGGGAATTAGCAAGCCAGTAGTTTCCTTCCTTCTGCTGCAGGATTGGAGTGAAGAGAGAACAATTTGGCTAATGAGGAGCTTTGGAGACAAGGCCCCTAGGGCCAGAGAAAAACTGTAAATATACTAAGTGTCCCCTATCAACACAATCTCACACCTACCAACCAGAAAGCTTTGCTACCTTGTTGCTTCTTAGAGAATGTGTATTGTCCAGAAACTGCACACATGATTGTCTCCTTGAAATTCACAAGCATCAATTTCTCTTCAACATCTACATCCTGGGGAGAAACTCAGCCCCTGTGGTCTCCTGTGGGGCCATCCTGGAGATACAGAAATCCTTGTAAGTTCTAGAGGAAAGGGGGCAACATTGTTGTTACTGTTAGCATTATCATTATTATTCCTATTTGGAGGTAGTCCTAGGTTAATTAAGTAGGAAGTCTAAACCAATGGTTCTCAAAATGCGTCCCTAGACCAGCAGCCAGGGCTGGGTTCATGGGTGTGCAACCAGAAGAGCCACAGAGGACCCCACTCTTGGTTGAATGCTCTGCTATCACTGTCTTGACATTTTGCCAACATGGGGTCCCACATTTTCATTTTGCACTGGGACCCGAAAATTATGCAGCAGGTTCTACCAGTCATATCAGCATTACCTGGGGAGTTCTTTGAAATGCAGTTTCTCAGACTCCACCTAGACATGCTGAAACTCTGGGGTGGTGCCCAGCAACCTGTGTTTTAAGAAACCCTTTAGGTGACTCTGATGCATGGTCAAGAGTGAGAATCGCTGTCTAACTGCCCTCCCGATTTTTCTGGCCTATTTGCAAGTCCCTTGGCACTAGATTTGCAATTGCTTGTGGCTCTGCTGACCCCTTTCTCTCACCTTAAAATTGCATGGACCAATTCGCTACTCAAAGGAATCAATACTTCTCAAAATTTTCTGGGAATTCCAGGCTGCTCCAATGCATCCCTTTATGTCCCAGGAAGGGAAGGAGGAGACCTGACCTATGCTGTTGAATGCTCACATTGCTGGTTTTGGATCCACCCCTTTAAGGAAGACACTGAGATTCAAGGAAAGGGGGTCAGTCTCCCCAGACAACTTGCTCCTTGATGTGATCAAGGATCCTCATGGAATTTTCAAGATGGTCCTATTTCTTCACAACTCATAGGTGTTGTCCCTGGATGTTCTCTCTCTTCTGCCTCCTCCTTTACATTCCTGTCCTTTCCGCCCTAAACCCTCCAACGCACGCCACTCAAAGGGAGCAATCAGGTCAGGACCTTCTCAAGTCCTGGTAATCGTAATATAAATAATATGAATAATTGCAGCAACATGGATGGACCTAGAGCTTATCATAATAAGTCAAGTAAGTCAGACAGAGAAAGATAAATACCATATGATATTACTCATATGTGGAATCTAATTTTTTTAAAATGATATAAATGAACTTATTTACAAAACAGAAACAGACTCACAGATTTCAAAAACAAACTTATGGTTACCAAAGGGGAAACGTGGTGGGGAGGGATAAATTAGGAGCTTGGGAATAACATACACACAGTACTAGATATAAAATAGGTAACCAACAAGGACCTACTGTATAGCACAGGGGACTCTACTATGTACATAGTACATATTACTATGTAATAACCTATATGGGTAAAGAATCTGAAAAAGAATGAATATATGTATATGTATAATTGAATCATTTTGCTGTGCACCTGAAACTAACACAGCATTGTAAATCAACTATACTCCAATAAAATTTAAAAATAATAAGAGTATGAATAATGAACGTGTTGGGGAGGGGAAAAATCCCCTCCCCCTTCTTGAGTTCTTCTGGACGACCTAATAATTAAATTGACACAAGACAGATTAAAAGGAGAAAAAAAATTAAGTCATACATACAAAAGTCTCATAGAAATAGGACCTAAGAAGTGACCAAGGCAGGCAGCTTTTATACTTTTTAGACAAAAAAGAACAATAAATTTGTGAGGAGTTGACCATACAAAGAAAAATAGGCTTGGATGCCTAATTAATGAAGAAGTAACAAGATCTGTTTATATAGCCTTCTTGGCCCTGGGCTCCCTATCTCTGGTGATAAGGATTTTTCCATCCTCCTGGTACAGGGAGGGTACCTTTTCACATGGGAGATTTATTTTCTGCTTTCAAGGAGACAGAGGGGAGAGTCAAAGTGTCCCTCTCGCACTGGACATTTTTGTGAAGTTTTTTTTTTGGGGGGGTGCGCTGTGTGGCTTGCAGGATCTTAGTTCCCTGACCTGGGATTGAACCCAGGCCCCCTGCATTGGGAGCGTGGAGTCTTAACCACTGGACCACCAGGGAAGTCCCTAAAGTAACTGTAATTCAAAATAATCATTATGACACTTTGGCATATTTGGGGGTGACCTGCTCTGAGCCCCAGTAAGTGCATACTCTGCTATGGGCTTTATTTTTTTCCTTTTCATGTGTACTCCTGGAATGTAGGGTACTCCTACATTCTCACTCCCATTATCCAGATGGGAAACAAAAGCTCAAACATGTTCAAGGATTTTCCTCTTTGGATTTATACAGAATTTGAATCCAGATGTGGCTGATTCCACGCCACGCTTTAGGAATTTCTACAGCAGTAATTCTCGAAGTGTGACCCCCTGACCAGCATCAGCATCACCTGGGGACTTGTTAGAAATGCAAATTCTTGGACTCCACCCCAGACCTAGTCAATCAGAAACTCTAGGGTGGGACCCAGAGATCTGTTTAACAAACACTTTGGGTGATTCTGATGCACATTAAAGTTTAAAAACCATAGTGCCATCGTAATTACTATCTTCCTTGAGAATAACCAACTTATCAGTGTCCTTATTTTGTCCCCTGGTTTGTGGAACATGGAGGCTGGGTGTTGAGAGCTCTGTAATTCTCATTATCCTTTTAGCCTCTGATCCCTGGGGACTCATTATGGATGGCTCCTTCCCCCTCATTCCTAAGAACGATTGGTAGACACTTGGAGAACCGCCTAGTCAGTCCTTCCTTGCCTCTTTGGCAAGGTCCAAGGATCCTGAAGTAGACTGAGGGGACAGAGTTGGTAAGGATCTAAGTCTGTCTCCTGCCGTGGATTCTTCCAGGAGACAGCACTCACCCAGTTATTTCTAAGCTGGACTTGGTTGTGATCCTACCAAGAACAGGAGGAGGTAAGATCTGAGTCTCCATGAATGGTGTTAAATATTCCCTGATCTGCAGGATTCTCTGGCTGAGGGAGAAGCATGAAACAGAAGCGAGGGTGGGGTTTTGTTCCCTAAGAACATCCATGAAGTTCGAGAAATGAGGGGCAACTGATTTCTCAAAGCACAGTGGGCAGGAGCATGAGTAAAGCAAACCAGAAAGAGTTCCTTCGGGATTTTTTATTAATTCATTTATTTTTTTAATCATGACAAAATATATCAAATAAAATGTACCCTTTAAGCTATTTTAAGTATACAGTTCAGTAGCATTAAGTTCAATCCCATTGTTGGGCAACCATCACCACCATCCATCTCCAGAACAGTTTTCATGTTGCAAAACTGAAACTCTGTCCTCATGAAACACTACCCCTCCCCATTCTTCCATCCCCCCAGCCCCTGGCAACTACCCTTCTGCCTTCTACTCTCTGTATGAATTTGACTACTCTAGGTACTTCATATAAGTGGAATCTTACTGCATTTGTCCTTTTGTGACTGGTTTATTTCACTTAGCATTATGTCCTCAAGGTTCATCCATGTTGTAGCATGTGTCAGAATGCCCTTCCTTTTTAAGGCTGAATAATATTTAATATTCCACTGTATGTATATTCCACATTTTGCTTATTCATTCATCTGTCACTGGAGAGATGGGCTGCTTCCACCTTTCGGTTATTGTAAATAATGCTGCTAAGAACATGGGAGTATAAATAGCTCTTGGAGATCCTACTGTCAGATCTTTCGGTTACAGACCCAGAGGTGGAATTGCTGGATCATATGGTAATTCTATTTTTAATTTTTTGAGAAGCTCTTCAACATTTTCTTTAAGAAAAACAGAAAACAACAAGGTCCTACTGTATAGCACAGGGAACTATATTCAATATCCTATGATAAACCATAATGGAAAAGAATATGAAAAAGAGTATATATATATTATATATATAATATATAACATATATATTATATATAATGGTGACTTTGCTGTTCACCAGACATTGGCACAACATTGTAAATCAACTATACTTCAATAAAAAATTAAATTAAATTAAAAAACATAAATAATCAATAACAGAAAGGAAACCTAAATACACTGAAAAAATATGAAAAGGATTATGCCAGTATATGTGTTATGGTCTAAAAGTTTGTGTACCCCCAAAATATATATGCTGAAATCCTAACCCCCAAATATGATGGTATTATGAAGTGGGGCCTTTGGGAGGTGCTTAAGTCATGAAGGTAGAGCCCTCATGAATGGGATTAGTGTCTTATAAAAGAGATCCCTCACCCCTTCTGCCAGGTAAGGATATAAGAAGTCTCTAGCCTCCAGGCCGACCCTCCCTCCATCACCCAACATGCTGGCACCCTGATCTCAGACTTTCATTCCAGCCTCCAGAATTATGAGAAATAAATTCCTATTGTTTATAGGCTAAAAAAAAAAAGAACGAAAAAGAAAAACAGAAAAATTACAAAATCTCTTTCTCGCATTTTTAAACTTTCCAAATGTTGAAATTTCATTCATGTTTCTGGAATTGTGACAGTTAAACAGATCAGACTGTGTGTCAAAAAATTAAGGGGAAGAGGAACATCCTTAAGTAAGTTCAATATTTTCTCTTCCATAAAGACTAATATACCAATAACTATTCTGTTATTAATAAAAAACAATAATGGCAATAATGAGAGCCAATATTTCTGGAGTATTCCCTGTGTCCCTAGTACTCAGAACGTTTCCTATCTAATGCATATGTCTTATTAATGTGAAGGACACAAATGTCCTTTGAACTTTGCTCAACTTCTTTTCCTTTGTGACTAGACACCTGTCCTTCCTCCCTTGCTTCATAAACCATTGCCTGGGTTCTGATCCTGTCAAGGGGCCTGGATGTTAGCATTGGCTAGTTCATGAGTTCCCTCCCACATGCCAGCCAGTGTGAAGGCAGAGCTTAAAAATGCTCACTTGTTTCCTTTGCTCTCTCAAGACTCTATGCATTCCATCCTCCCTTCACTTCTGTTACAAATATGTGTCCTTCCAAAGCTCATATTCTGAGATGAATAATTTGCTTTTGATTAGAGCAGGAAATGACACATCTTCATCAATTATGTGTCCTGCTGGTATTTGCACACCAGCTCCTAGAATTATTCACTCTTGAAGCTTTCTCAATGAAACCACGTGGAGTGTCAGTTTTACAAGGTAAATTCATTGCTGAGAGTACCTTGTAAACAAAATTTACAAGGTAAATTCATTGCTGAGAGTGCCTTGCCCCATATGTAATTATTACAGGGCCCAGATGTTGGAAGAACTTGAATGCCGAAGTGAAGACTTGTGGGTTTATTGGGTAGAATGCCATTGAAGTGTTCCAGAAGGATGTGCTGGACCTTCCCTGGCACGCTTGGGAAGAAGATTGCTCTGCAAAAATGCACAGGGTTAAATGCATTCAAGAGTACTTGGAGGGGCTTCCCTGGTGGCGCAGTGGTTAAGAATCCGCCTGCCAATGCAGGTAACACGGGTTCGAGCCCTGGTCCGCGAAGATCCCACACGCCGCGGAGCAACTAAGCCCATGCACCACAACCACTGAGCCTGCGCTCTAGAGCCCACGAGCCACAACTACTGAAGCCCGTGCACCTAGAGCCCTTGCTCCACAACAAGAGAAGCCACTGCAATGAGAAGCTCGCGCACCGCGACGAAGAGTAGCCGCCACTTGCCGCAGCTAGAGAAAGCCTGCAAGCAGAGACGAAGACCCAACGCAGTCAAAAATTAATTAATTAATTAATTTTTAAAAGAAAGAGTACTTGGAGGGTAGGGGATAATTACAAAGCCATTGCCACATAGACATGTCCAAAAAGGTAGCCTCCAAGGAACAACTAGTTGAAAGAGGTATGCTATAAAATGACTCTTTCTGTGTTTCTAGACTTGCGGGATCTCAGTTCCCTGACCAGGGAGTGAACCTGGGGCCACGGCAGTGAAAGCGCCGAGTCCTAACTACTGGACTGCCAGGGAACTCCCTAAATCAGTTTTTCAGAAAAAGCATTAGCTATTCTTGTTTTAGGGGACAGGAATTTCCCCTACGGGTATGACACTTCCACAATAGACAAGATATAGATTCATTTAACCTTTTCTTATAAATGTCCCTCACTGTAGGCTGATGGCAAAGACAGATTGCAGCAAAACAATTCTTTCTATATAGACAGGTTCCAATAGAGTGGTTTGATCCAATTTGTAAAAAGTAGAATATTTAAAGGAATGGATTAATGATATTATTTCTCACATTGAGACAGTAGAGAATCTGAGCTTATAATTTCCAGCAATACCTGAGATTTGCCATCCTGAGCAGACTCAGTATAAAGTTAACTACAGAGTTAAAATTCTCTGAGAAAGTGAAGTCATCCAACCAAGTTTGACCCTATGTGAAGAAACGATGAGAATTTAATCACAGATTTTATTTATTTATTTATTTATTTAATAAATTTATTTTATTTATTTATTTTTGGCTGTGTTGGGTCTTCATTGCCGTGCATGGGATTTCTCTAGTTGCGGCGAGTGGGGGCTACTCTTTCTTGCGGTGTGCAGGCTTCTCATTGTGGTGGCTTCTCTTGTTGCAGAACACGGGCTCTAGGTGCACGGGCTTCAGTAGTTGTGGCTCGCAGGCCCATTAGTTGTGGCTCACGGGCTCTAGAGCACAGGCTCAGTAGTTGTGGCACACAGGCTTAGTTGCTCCGCAGCACGTGGGATCTTCCCGGACCAGGGCTCGAACCTGTGTCCCCTGCGTTGGCAAGCGATTCCTAACCACCGCACCACCAGGGAAGCCCTAATCATCGATTTTAAAATGCCATGCAGGCATGATAGTTCCTAAAAAAAAAAAAATTTTTAATTTTTAATAAAATGTTTTAATTTTTAAATTTTAGCATTAGAACAAAATGTATGGTACTCAGAAGTCATTCAGAAATTACTTGGTGAAGGAAGAAATGAGTAGAGCAACCAGAAGGGAAGAATTGTTTAAATGACTTCTCTCAAACAAGTGATGTCTGTGTGTCTGTTTCATGGTAATTCATGTCTCTATTTTCCAGTAGACTCATCAACAACATGGAATCAGAAAACCAGACTGGTGTCTCAGAATTCCTCCTCCTGGGCCTCTCAGAGGATCCAGACCTGCAGCCCCTTCTCTTTGGGCTGTTCCTGTCCAGGTACCTGGTCACTGTGCTGGGGAATCTGCTCATCATCCTGGCCGTCAGCTCAGACTCCCATCTCCACACCCCCATGCACTTCCTCCTCTCCCACCTGTCCTTTGTTGACATCTGTTTCACCTCCATTATAGTCCCCAAGATACTGGTGAACATCCAGACAGGGAACAAAGTCATCACCGATGCAGGCTGCCTCACTCAGGTGTATTTTTTCATGGTTTTCATATGTATGGACCATTTGCTCCTGACCATCATGGCTTATGACCGCTACGTGGCCATCTGCCACCCTCTGTATTATGCAATCATCATGAACCCCCGTCTCTGTGGTCTGATGATTCTTTGCTCCTTGTTCATTAGCGTTATGAACGCCTTGCTCCACAGTCTGATGGTGTTGCATCTATCCTTCTGCACAGACTTGAAAATCCCCCACTTCTTCTGTGAACTTGCTCAGATCCTCAGACTCGCCTGTTCTGATACTCTTATCAATGACATCCTGATGTATCTAGTGACTAGCCTGTTAGGTGTTGGTCCCCTTTCAGGGATAATTTTCTCTTACACTCACATTGTCTCGTCCAGCCTGAGAATCCCATCAATTGGCGGAAAGTATAAAGCTTTTCCACCTTTGGGTCTCACCTGTCTGTCGTTTTCTTATTCTATGGGACCTGTGTTGGAGTTTACCTTAGTTCTGCAGCTACTCTCTCCCCCAGGAGGAGAGCAGTGGCCTCAGTGATGAACACTGTGGTCACTCCTATGGTGAACCCCTCCGTCTACAGCCTGAGGAACAGAGCCATAAAGGGAGACTTGAGGACGCTGATCTCTGGAACATTTTCTTTTTCATGATTCTGCCATCTGCCTTGGGTGTGGGCTTCTAGAAAGAGTCAAAGGGAATGAAATACTGGGTATGCCAGAATTCCTGACTCTTCCAAAATTCAATTCTCCTAGCAAAGTGATTAATCATGGGTTTTCAAATCAGATATCTTTGTATTAAATCCTTCTATCCTGGGAATTCCCTGGAGGTCCAGTGGTTAGGACTCTGAGCTTCCACTGCAGGGAACACGGGTTCGATCCCTGGTCGGGGAACTAAGATCCTGCAGGCTGCAATGCAGCAGCAGCAAAAAAAAAAAAAAAAATCCTTCTATCCTGTGTTTTGCTACCTGTCATTTATCAGCTAACTTAACTCTCTGAGTTCAGTCGACATCTATAAAATAGGCAAAATATTACATATTTAATAGTGATATAGGGAATATATCTCATATATGGGAATATATGAGTATATGAGATAGTTTAATATATGTGTACAGAAATTTGTCTATATTAAGCACTAGTAAAATCAAATGTGTAATTATCAGGTGTTAACTGAAGTCAATTAATCTCAATAAAGTTGGAGGAAAAAATTATTATCAGATGTGCAGTCCATGTGTTTGTAAACTTGTAGTGAACACTCATTTGCTTTCACATTATACTTAGATAAACCAATTCTCGTTTCATCTCTCCCTTTTGAGTCATCCTCATTTTCCTCATTTCTGCTGCAATCTATGCAGAGAAATTGATTTGAATAAAGTCAATTGAGAGTTTTTATTTAATCCATGAGTTATATAGAAGTGCATTTTTTAGTGTCCAAATATATGGAGGACCTCTTTTCCTTCTTTTGTTATTGGTTTTTAGTATCATTGCATTGTGGCTAAAGAACATACTCTGTATAATTTTAATTCTTTGAAATTTATTGAGATTTGCTCTCATGCACTTGTGGTCAAACTTAGTAGGTGATCTGTTTGCGCTGAAAGATCAATGTGGATTCTACAACGATTGAGTGCATTTTCTATATATGCCCAATAGGTCAAGTTGGTTAATCACGTTGAAATCTTATTTTTACTGATTTTTTTTTTATCTCCTTGTATCAATCATGGAGTGATATATGCTAAAATCACCCAGTGTGATATAGAATTTGACTATCTCTGCTTGTAGTTCAATTAATAGACTATTGAGGGGCTTCCCTGGTGGTGCAGTGGTTAAGAATCCACCTGCCAATGCTGGGGACACGGGTTCGAGCCCTGGTCTGGGAAGATCCCACATGCCGCGGAACAACGAAGCCCACGAGCCACAACTACTGAGCCTGCGCTCTAGAACCCATGAGCCACAACTACTGAGCCCATGTGCCACAACTACTGAAGCCCATGCGCCTAGAGCCTGTGCTCCGCAACAAGAGAAGCCATTGCAACGAGAAACCCGCGTACCACAACAAAGAGTATCCCCCGCTCACCGCAACTAGAGAAAGCCCACGTGCAGCAACGAAGACCCAACGCAGCCAAAAATAAAATAAATAAAATTATATATATATAAAAAATCAATAGACTATTGAATACAAATTCAGAATTATTATGTTTTCATGGTGGACCCAATCTTCTATCCTTATGAAGTTACCTTTGTTATCTCTGGGTGTAACAAAGGTTTTTGCATTAAAATCTACTTTGTCTGATAGTAATGCACTGTAGTTACACAAGCTTTTTCTCGCATCTACCAGGTGATGGGAAACCTGGCTGCAGTCCATACTGGTTTGCTTCCAGTTCCCCTCTATTCCCCAGAGACATTCCTTTGGGAAGCCGGCCCAAAGAGGGGAGACCCTTACTCTCACTCTTTATCCCTGGTCTTGTAGAGACCTAAAGCTCACTTGGTCCCTTAGCTGCCTCTCGTAGACCACTTCAAGGGTAAAACCAGCCCCAGTGTCTGGCTCACCTCTCTGGAACCCTGTCCTCTCCTAGTCTCCATGCAGTGATTTCTTTTCTGTATAAGTTTAAGGTGTACAATGTACTGATTTGTAAAATGCTTATATTTTGAAAAATGCTTACCACCATGGTGTTAGCTACCACCTCCACCACATAATTACCATTTCTTTTTTGTAGTAAGAACATTTGATTTATTTTCTTAGCAACTTTCAAGTATACAATACAGTATCGTTAACTAGAGTCACCATGCTGTGCATTAGATCCCCAGAACTTATTCATCTTATAACTGGAAGTTTGTACCCTTTAACCAGCATCTCCCAGTTCCCACCCCCTCCTCCCAGAGCCGCTGGCAAGCACCATTCTATTCTCTATTTTAATAGGTTTGGCTTTTTGAGATTCCACTGCAGTGATTTCTTACTAGTATTTAGATCTTTGTTGCTTTTAAGATTTTTTTTTTTAATGTACACTACATGCATACTTTTCATTGTCTTCAGTTGGAGAGTTGATCTAAATTTCCCAGCCTTCAATTACCAGCAGCAGAAGTCCTGTATATAGATTATTAAATCAATACTATCTTAGGTTTGAAGCTAAATTTCTGTACCAGCTAAATCAGACTTATGGAGGATACAGTCTTTTAAAGCAGAAGTACCTTTTTTTTTTTTTTTGGCCTGCGCCTGCCAGCACTTGGGATCTTAGTTCCCGGACCAGGATTGAACCCGTGACCCCTACGGTGGAAGCACGGAGTCCTAACCACTGGACCACCAGGGAATTCCCCAGAAGTACCTATTTTCTGAGGTGAGTTCTGTGTACTTTCTGAGAGTGAGGTGGGGGGTGGGGGATGCTTGTATGAATGGAGGGCTGGTTTTTGTCCCTATGATGTAATAAAAAATATTTGGTCTTTGTTCCCAGTTTCTGGCACAGACTTCTAAAACCCTTGGAATCTCCTGAGTGATAAGAGTGTCTTTGGTATGTTAATGAGATAACTCTTGGCTAAGCGGCTTCTAGAGAGCTTCAGGGCTTGTTGCCAGAAAGACTGAACTTTGATTAGAGGGCTGGAAGTTTCAGCCTCAAACCCCCACCTGTGGAGGTATTGAAGGTTGAACCAATCACCAATGACCAATGATTTAATCCACCTTGTCTATGTATTGAAGCCAACATGAAAACCTAAAATGACAGAGTTCAGAGAGCTTCCAGGTTGGTGAGCAAGAGCGCATCTATAGGGAATTCCCTGGCACTCCAGTGGTTAAGAGTCCTTGCTTTCACTGCCAAGGGCGCGGGTTTGATCCTTGGTTGGGGAACTAAGATCCTGCAAGCCCGCGTGACACAGCCAAAAAAAAAAGAAAAGAAAAGAAAAGAAAAAGTTTGCTCCCTACCCTATCCTTGCTCTTAGCTAAAATCTGAGACTTTTCCGTGAATTTTTTTTTTTAAAGCTGACTATCATTTTTTTTTTTTTTTGGCTGCGCTACGCAGCATGTGGGATCTTAGTTCCCTGACCAGGGATTGAACCTGTGCCCCCTGCAATGGAAGCACAGAGTCTTAACCACTGGACCACCAGGGAAGCCCCTATCATTTTTTTTTTTTTAAGTAGACTTTAGAATGAATACTTCTAAAATTTATTTATTTATTTATTTATGGCTGTGTTGAGTCTTCGTTTCTGTGCGAGGGCTTTCTCTAGTTGTGGCAAGCTGGGGCCACTCTTCATCGCGGTGCGCGGGCCTCTCACTATCCCGGCCTCTCTTGTTGCGGAGCACAGGCTCCAGACGCGCAGGCTCAGTAATTGTGGCTCACGGGCCCAGTTGCTCCGCGGCACGTGGGATCTTCCCAGACCAGGGCTCGAACCCGTGTCCCTTGCATTGGCAGGCAGATTCTCAACCACTGCGCCACCAGGGAAGCCCCCTCCGTGAATTTTTCTAAGTAAAGTTCTACAAACTTCATATAAAAATTATACAAATTGAGCTGCAGTGTTTCAAATAAAAGGTAACAGACAGATGAATAATGATCAAGAACTCCAAGGGAAATTCAAGATGCATTTGAAAATCCTTTGAGCCTGCTTGTTTTCTGCATCTCAGGAGGAATTTAGTTTTTCAGACGTTTTTTCCCAGTCTCTAAAGCCCTGGTTCCCAAAGGAAGGTATTGAGCAATTTTACCAATACTCCCCTAACTCCCCCCAACCCTCCCAGCCCGCCTCCAACCTCAGCACTATTCTTCCTTAGAGCCAAATAAGTCTGTTTTGGGAGGCCATCCTGTGCATTTTGAGATGTTTAGCTGCATCCCCTGCTTCCACCGCTAGATGCCAGTAGCACCCTACCCAAACCAAGCTGTGCTACCCAACACTAATCTCCAAGCATTGCCAAATCATTCCCCATTGAGAACCATCGCTGGGGTGGGGGGGGAATAGTTTAACTGAAGACAGGTAAGTTCTCTTAGCGTAAAGTAGGCATTTATATGCATGGTTCAATTACTAATATATAAAGGCGAGCGACAATATTGAACTTTACCTGTGCTGCTGGAAAACCCAGACAGTTAATCCCCCCACCTCCCGCCGTTTTGTGTTCTAGAAACCAGTACTGCAAAGAACCTCTCTTCCCCATAGGAGGAGAATAGGACTCTCTAGTGACCTCCTTGTTTCCTATGACAGGGCCAGACACACACTTTCCAATTCCCATTCTTCTGTCTCATAAATGAGTAGGTGAACTGTTTGTCCCCCTCCCTGACAAACTAGCTAGACACAGAGATTAAGCATTTCTTGCTCAGCTAACAGAGTCCCCTGGTTACAATAACAATCCCAAATGTAAAATCCCTCCACCTATGATTTGCTTATTCCTCCCTATGAAAGTCTAAGGCAAAACCACTCTGCAGAGACACTCTGATGTTTGGATTGGGGGTGTTTTCCTTATTGCGTTAGCCTGAATAAAACCAATCTCCCTACTAGCTCACTTTTTATTTTTTGCCTTTGACAAAAAATAGCAAAAAAAATTAAAAAATGAGGTGGAAGAGTGAGTGAACTTGATTAGAAAAGCACACAAACTTCCAGTTATACGATTAACAAGGTTGGGGATCCGAGGTGGAGCACAGGTGATTATAGCTAATAATGCTGTATCCTATACTCGGATGTTGCTAAGAGAGTAGATCTCATATGTTCTCGCAGCAAAAAAAGAAATGGCCACTATGTGATGGGATGGAGGTGGTAGCTAATACTCTGGTTGTAACCGTTTTGCAATTTACAAATGTATCAAAGCAACACATTGTACACCTGAAACTTACACAATGTTATTCGTCAATTATAGCTCAATAAAGTTGGAAAAAGGAGAGCAAAAGAAAAGAAAAGATTTGGGAACCTCAGCAGAGCACTAATGAAAAGCTCACCCTCCCGATATTGACCAGGGGACTTTCAGATAACTCTGCACTCTTTAAGAGGTACAAAGGTGGAAGCAAAACATGACAAAGGAAAAAAAAAAAAAAAAAAAGCTGGGAACCAAGAGGTTATTGTTGCCTCAGCCCACTCCCAGCATCATTCTAACTGATGATCCCATGTAGAAAAACTATGGCATTGATAATTCATTTAAAAGAATCATTCTTATCCATTTGCAGCAACATGGATGGACTGAGAGCATATTATACTAAGTGAAGTAAGCCAGACAGAGAAAGACAAATATAAGATATTGCTTATTATTGCTTATATGGAATCTTAAAAAAAAAAAAAGATACAAATGAACCTGTATACAAAACAGAAATAGACCCACAGACATAGAAAACAAACTTATGGTTACCAAAGGGGAAAGGGGGGGGATAAATTAGGAGTTTGGGATTAACATATACACATTACTATGTATAAAATAGATAACCATCAAGGACCTACTGTACAGCACTGGGAACTATACCTAATATTTTGTAATAACCTATAAAGGAAAATAATTTGGAAAAAAAAACATATATATGTATGTATAACTGAATCGCTTTGCTGTACACATGAAACTAACACAATATTGTAAATCAACTACACTTTAATAAAAAATAAATTAAAAAAAATATTTTTAAAAGAATCATTCTTCGGCTTCCCTGGTGGCGCAGTGGTTGAGAGTCCGCCTGCCGATGCAGGGGACACGGGTTCGAGCCCCGGTCTGGGAAGATCCCATATGCCGCGGAGCGGCTGGGCCCGTGAGCCACAGTTGCTGAGCCTGCGCGTCTGGAGCCTGTGCTCCGCAACAAGAGAGGCCGCGATGGTGAGATGCCCGCGCACCGCGATGAAGAGTGTCCCCCGCTTGCCGCAGCTAGGGAAAGCCCTCGCACAGAAACGAAGACCCAACACACCCATAAATAATAAATAAATAAATTTAAAAAAAAAAAAAAAAAGAATCATTCTTGTCAGTAAAGTGCCAAACACACGAAAACCATAAGAAAGCTTTATTTTCCTGAAGCCAGTTATTTTAGAAAGACTAACAGAAATCCAGCCTGGCACACCAGAGTTTTAGATAAACAGAGCTGGCTGGGGAATGTAGTCCTAAACTTTAACTGTGTCACTAGTATCAATTTATTTAAAGTAATATTTGAAGGGGTGGGATAGGGAGGGTGGGAGGGAGATGCAAGAAGGAGGAGATATGGGGATATATGTATGTGTATAGCTGATCCACTTTGTTATAAAGCAGAAACTAACACACCATTGTAAAGCAGTTATACTCCAATAAAGATGTTAAAAAAAAATAAAGTAATATTTGAAGTCAATATGTTCTCCTCAGGTCTCTCTATATAGAGCAAGCAGGATCTGAAGTTGTACATGAATGGCACTTGTGCAAGATGCAAAGGTGTGGACTCTGGAGATTGAGCTATATTTCTAGAGAAAAAGGAGAGAATTTCTACAGTCACAGACTGGGGGGGATGAGGAAGCTGTAGCACCACAGAGCATAGTTCAGACCCTTTTATATACAGTTAGTAGGAATTTATAAAATAAATAAATGCTCCATTGACAATTTTTAGAGGCTTCGATTTCTTTTTCTTTTTTCTTTTATTTTTTTCTCAGTGCAGAAGGAATTCAGCAAGAGGCAAAGTGATAGGTAATAAGTAGATTTATTGAGAGAGGTACACACTCCAGAGACAGTGTGGGCCATCTCAGAAGGCAACCAAGGCTTCAATGTTTTTTTGGGGTTTTTTTGCCTTGCCACGTGGCTTGTGGGATCTCAGTTCCCTGACCAGGGATTGAACCCGGACCACAGCAGAGAAAGCCATGAATCCTAACCACTAGGCCACCAGGGAACTCCCTTCAATTTCTAATGTAACAGTTTATAAAACATTTTTGTTGAATTCTGCTACTCTACTCAGAAGTTTCAAGCAGTTCTTCTTTCATTGGAGGTGACTTTCCATGCGTGGTCTCAACTGTATATTCACAGATTTTCATTTCTCTCTTTGCCTGTGCCTCTCTCGAGGGATATCCTTAAGAAGCAGGGAACTCTACAAACTTTATAATCATTATTGTCACAGCAGTGAAGTAGGTGTCACACCACTTAATTTCCCAATTTTTTTTTTTTTTGGCTGTGCCATGAAGCTTGTGGGATCTTATTTCCCTGACCAAGGATTGAACCGGGCCTTTTTCATAGCCATTCTGTTACTGACGTAGTGGTAACTCATTGTGGTTTAAATTAATTGGCACTTAATTAGCTTTTCCTTAATAAAGTTGAGCACTTTTTCATATATTTATTGGCCATTTGAATATCCTGTTTTGTGATATGACCAGATTTATTTTTGGCCTATTTTTAAATTGAGTTGTCTATTTCTTATTGAGTGGTAAAATTTCTTTACATATTCTGCACGTGAATTATTATTATTTTTTAAAATTTTATTGGAGTATAGTTGATTTACAATGTGTGTTAGTTTCAGGTATACAGCAAAGTAGTTCAGTTATACATATACATGTATATGTATATTTATTCCTTTTCAGATTCTTTTCTCATATAGGTTATCTCAGAATATTGAGTGGATTTCCCTGTGCTATACAGTAGGTCCTTGTTGGTTATCTATCTATCTTATATATAGTAGATATATACACATATACATATAGATGTACATGTTTTTCTTCTGCTTTGTGGGTTACTTTTTCACCATCAGTGGTGTTTTTTGATGAGCAGTTCTTAATTCAGTCATGCTATGTGGCTTGCAGGATCTTAGTTCCCCAACCAGGGATTGAACCTGGGGCCACAGTGAAAGCACTGAGTGCTAACCACTGGACTGCCAGGGAATTCCCAAGCAGTTCTTAATTTTAATGTATTCCAGCTTATCAAACCTTTTTTTTCCCCTTTTGTCTCCTATTTAAGAAATTTCTGCCTACTCCAAGCCATAAAATCATGTTTTTCTCTATAATTTTTGTTTTACCTTTCACATTTAGTTCTGCCATCATTTTGGAATCATGGGGAGCAATTTTCATTTTTTTCCATGTGATTATCCAATGGACCCAGCTTTATTGGAAAGACTGTCCTTGTCCCACTGTAGTCATTGCTGTCATACTAGGTGGCCCTGTGTGTGTGGTTCTGTCCTCTTGCACTGGTCAGTTTTCTACTCTTTTTTTAAAAATAAATTTATTTATTTATTTTTGGCTGCATTGGGTCTTTGTTGCTGGGCGCGGGTTTTCTCTAGTTGCGGTGAGCGGGGGCTACTCTTCGTTGTGGTGCTTGGGCCTCTCATTGCAGTGGTTTCTCTTGTTGTGGTGCATGGGCTCCAGGCATGCGGGCTTCAGTAGTTGTGGCTCACGGGCTTAGTTGCTCCGCGGCATGTGGGATCTTCCCGGACCAGGGCTCGAACCCGTGTTCCCTGCATTGGCGGGCAGATTCTTAACCACTGCACCACCAGGGAAGTCCCAAGTTTTCTACTCTTGCACCAATCCCAAAGGAGAGAGGCTTGATTCTACTTACATAAAGTTCAAGAAACAGGCAAAACTCTTCTATGACGTGTAAGGGCGGAAAACAACCCAAAACTTTTCTTCTACATTTATAGGTTCTTGGCTGGGGCTCTGTAGCAAAAGTAACGAGAGAAAAGCATACAAATCTGTTTTACATGACCCTAAAACCTTCATAAGGAAATGAAGACTCCCAAAAAAGTGGTTAAATCTGAGCACTTTTTTATGCTAGGTTTGATGAAGACTGGAAAGCCATAGAAAAATGTGATTGAAAAAAAGGATATGAGCTAAGGGTAGTAAACTGAGGGAAATTTAGCAATCTTGTACAGTTGGATTCCTTTATGTGTCCCTCCATCTTCAGAGATAAGGACGCTCCTTTCCTCTGGTGTAGGGAGGACAGCTATCACAGGAGGGTCTTATGACCTGCTTCAGGGGAAGGTCAAAGAATCCTCCCTGAGTCATTTCTCTGATTCCCTCAGCTTAAAATATTCAATATGCTAAGGTGCCATATTTTAGGGTAGTTGTGTCCTGAACCATGTCAGATTTTTTTTTGTTTTTAATTTTTTGGCTGCACCACGCAGCATGCAGGATCTTAGTTCCACAACCAGGGATCAAACCCATGCCTCCTGCATTGGAAGTGCAGAGTCGTAACCACTGGACTGCCAGGGAATTCCCTTTTATTTAAAAAAATTTTTTATTTTATTTTTTGGCCACAGATATTATAATAAGTTAAAATGATCTCAGTGGCCTTGGCTTGCAGTGGCTTGAAGCAGGATTTTGGTTCCCTAGCAAGAGATTGAAGTCAGGTTGTGACAGCGAGAGCCCTGAATCCTAACTACTAGACCATGAGGGACAGTGACAAGGTCCTGGCCTGTCGGCTTTGTAGAAATGAATTTCCACTAAGAGATGGAAAGTAGTGAAACAAGTTAAGTGTTTATTAGGAGGAAAAAGAGTATGTGTGAATAGACTCACATGGGCGAACTCAGAGAGAGAGTCACGTCCTGCTGGTAGTTTGAATCACTTTTATAGGGCATTTTTCCCAGGTTTCCTTTGGCAAGTCATCTGGCTTAGCCTGGTTCTGAGTCCATATTTGGTTTATCTCAGGGTCCTCCACTGTGTGTGTGTGCATCTCTTAGCCAAGATGAATTCTAGCAAAGAGGCCTATGGGTAGGTTGACATCACCTACTATGCGGTGGCGCCCCCTCCCTTTTTGACCCCCAAGGGGCCTTTCTGTGCATGTGTAGTTGGGAAGGTCTCCTTGACCTCGAGAATGAGAAATATATGGTTTCTTTATCTTTTATCTGGGCAGGACTCAGATCCTCTCTGGCCCTGCTATTATCTCTGTCTTGGAGTATCTGTCCACAGGGGACAAACTCCAGCTGCTCAGCCTGGAGGCCATCTATCTCCTGCCTCAATAATAGGGTTTCCTTTGGAGGATGAGGAATTGTACTGACCAGGAGGGCCATGAAGGGAGCTTCTGTGTTATTGGTAATTTTCTTTTTGAAAAACCTGGGTAGTAATTGCATAGGCATGTGCATTTTGTGGACATTTTTTATAATTTGCGCATAGGTATGTTCTCTTTAAAAATTTATTTGTAGACTTTCTGTATGTTTGTTGTAAAACAAAGAATGTTTCTCTCCATCCAAGTGTTACAAGGATTAAGTCATTAGCCACTGCAGTTGCTGATGGACAGTAGTGCCTCCTGAGAGGAATTCAGGATGAAAAACAAGATGAGGCACTCTGTGTTTTAGGAAAACAGGCCCTTTATTTTATTTATTTAAATTTATTTATTTATTTATTTTATTTTTGGCTGCGTTGGGTCTTTGTTGCTGCGTTCAGGTTTTCTCTAGTTGCAGAGATCGGGGGCTACTCTCTGTTGCGGTGCGCAGACTTCTCATTGCGGTGGCTTCTCTTGTTTTGGAGCATGGGCTCTAGGCACACAGGCTTCAGTAGTTGTGGCTCGTGGGCTCTAGAGCGCAGGCTCCAGTAGCTGTGGCGCACGGGCTTAGTTGCTCCGTGGCATGTGGGATCTTCCTGGACCAGGGCTCAAACCTGTGTCCCCTGCATTGGCAGGCGGATTCTTAACCACTGCGCCACCAGGGAAGTCCGAAAACAGGCCCTTTAGACAGTATATTTCAAGAAGAAATTTAATGAACCCAGATTCTTGGATCTTCCCATACATAGAAAAACACTAAAATCATTAACTGAGATATCTGTTCCTTGTGAGTAGTAATAATCTTTTACCGAGATATGTGCTTAACTGCATGTATTCCCTAGCCAAAAATCATATATATACTGGCTTCTCCCCCTACCTCTTTGAAGCAGTCCCTTCAGAGCTACTGAAAGGCTATTGTTGCCGAACACAGGTTCTTGTGCCTGAAGCACGGTGAGGCCAAACAAACCAAAACATTGGAGTTTGGAGCAGAGGCAGGTTTATTGCAGGGCCAAGCAAGGAGAATGGGTGGTTTATGCTTGAAAATCTGAACTCTCTGGTGGTTTCCTGGGAGAAGTTTTTATAGGCAAAATTTGGGGGTGAGGGCTGCAGGGTTTGTGACTTTCTTCTGATTGGTTGGTGGTGAGGTAACAGGGCGGTGTTACAGGAATCTTGTGCTCAGCCAGAAGTTACCATCGTCCACTTGGGTGGGGCCTTATTGGGGGCCTTAGTTCTTTCAGAAGAACTCAAAGATATTGTTATGTATATCCCTTGAGGAGGACCAGGATCTTGCTTTAATCGCTGCACTATAGTTTCTTGACTATTCCTCCACTGTTTTCTGCATTCCCTGTTTCCCTGATTAGCAGCTGTTTGAATCTGCCCTTTGGAACTCAGAAAAAGTCTAGGAGGCTGAAGCCTTCATCCTACAAATAAGAAATGGGGGACCCAGGGGCTTCCCTGGTGGCGCAGTGGTTGAGAGTCTGCCTGCCAATGCAGGGAACACGGGTTCGAGCCCTGGTCTGGGAGGATCCCACGTGCCACGGAGCAACTAGGCCTGTGAGCCACAACTACTGAGCCTGCGCGTCTGGAGCCTGTGCTCCGCAACAAGAGAGGCCGCGATGGTGAGAGGCCCGCTCACCGCGATGAAGAGTGACCCCCGCTTGCCGCAACTAGAGAAAGCCCTCGCACAGAAACGAAGACCCAACACAGCCAATAAATAAATAAATAAATAAAAATACATTAAAAAAAAAAAAAACAAATGGACCCAGAAAGGGTTTTTTGCCCAGGAGGGCCAGTTTCAAGTCCTGCTGTGACCTTTCATGACTCAGAAACAAGAAAAACATTTCTGGCAAAGCAATCAGATTCTGGGTTGATGGTCAAGGTAGAGCTGAGCATTCCCTGTTGGATCAATGGGACAAAGAAGGGTCCACAATGTTGCCAAGGTTTACAATGGACATGTGGAAAGATGGGGTTGCTATTATTTGAAGTTGATAAGGTGGAGTCAGGTGTTTGATTTGTGGACTTTAAATGTGTCTCAAAAAAACCCAAGTGGAGAGAGAATATCTCATTCTGTCTGGCATTCAGGGTAGAGGTGTGGGACTGTGGATGAAATTTTGGCTCGAGTGTATACACAGTACTTAAAGAGGTAAGATTCAGTGCTACCACAGGGATTATAAGACGAAAAGAGGCCTGAGAAATGAGTCCCGTGGCACTTGAACAATTAGAAGTTGGGGGGAAATGAGCGCCATCCGCAGTTTCCACCGAGGTACCCCCACTATGCCCCTCTAAACTCCAGAACTACATTTCCCAGAATCCTTTCCGTCTGTGCTTCCTGGTTAGCGGCCGGTTATGAAGTCCCGCGACACTTAGAAGGCGGAAGTGAAGCGGAAGCCATTACTCTCCGGAGGCGATTGCTGCTGTACACATGGGCAGAGGAGTGGTACACCGCGGCCACTTCCGAGCTGTTGGTCCCCGCGGCATACCGGACCTTTCAATGAGCTTCTCGTCTCTTCGGCGGCAGCTTCCGTGACCTCTGCTCCCCGTGATTCTACCCTCCGTGATGTAAGACCCGCTTTCCTCACTTAACCCTTTACTACCCGCCTTCCTGAGGACAAGAGAGGCCCACAAGTCAGGGAGGGGTAACGGGGGACAGGGACCTGGGACCGGGAAGCCAGGCAGCCAGTCGGAGTGTGTTTTAGATCCTGTGATAAGCGGTATGAAACGCTAGTGATGAAGTTTAGGACCACTGTATTTAGCGACGAGGGGGAGGCACTGGTGATCTGGTCCAAAAAAACTGACATCTTGGGATGGGGACAGAAAAGCCCGGCCGAAGTGAGTTCAGCACATTATTTGGGGGGGGAGGGGTGTGTGTGTGTGTGTGTGTGTGTGTGTGTGTGTGTGTGTGTCCGGAATTGGAGACCGCAAGGATAAACTACCTACCTTTTGCTTTGTGGTCAGCTTTGTCTAACATTAATAGGAGCACACTGGTTTTCTTTCTGTTAGCATTTGTCTTGAATACTTTTTACACTTAAACTTTTCGGGTATTTATCTTTATTTACTTTAGTTGACTCTCGTGTATATAGCCTATAACTAGATTTTAAAATGCACTTCAACATTGTTGTTTAATTTGAGAATTAGTCCATTAATATTTATTGTGATTACTAATATTTTGCATTGATTTTTACCATCTTATTTGGTACTTCCTGTTTATTTTTTTCCCTTCAAATAATTATTTTATCAGAATATAGGACATATATGTCTCACAAAAATATGAAAACACAGAAAATTAAAAGAAAAATAAAGTGAATCTGCAAACCAGGCCAAGAAAAATAAGAATTCGAAACCTCAGAAACCTGTATTCTCCTAAACTTCATCCTTCTCTTTCCCCATGATTTTCTTCCTGGATTTTACTGCTTATATGTTTTCTCAAAAATGTATTTACTAATTTTGGTAATTACTTGTAGGTGGACTTACACTAAAGTATTTTCAGAGACACCCTCTTTCCATATTGATGGAAGTACACATTTTAATTTAGAGATTTTCAAATATCTTGTAGAAGATTACACGCACCTACCTACCCATTCTTTTTCAGGTATTCTGTGACTTAAATTTTAGTCAGTTTACAAAGTTCCACATACCGAGGTTTTGTTTTCAAGTTGAGTTGAATATATATATATATATGGATTTTGAGAATATTGGCATCATTATGCCATTGAATTTTACAATTAATTAGTTATACCTTTTTTTTAAATAAATTTATTTATTTTTGGCTGCGCTGGGTCTTTGTTGCTGCGTGCGGGCTTTCTCTAGTTGCTGCGAGTGGGGGCTACTCTTTGTTGTGGTGCACGAGCTTCTCACTGTGGTGTCTTCTCTTGTTGCGGAGCTCGGGCTCTAGGCGAGCGGGCTTCAGTAGTTGTGGCACGCGGGCTCAGTAGTTGTGGCTCGCGGGCTTAGTTGCTCCACGGCATGTGGGATCTTCATGGACCAGGGCTCGAACCTGTGTCTCCTGCATTGACAGGTGGATTCTCGACCACTGTGCCACCAGGGAAGTCCCAGTTATATCTTGTATAATGCCTTTCAGTAAAGTTTTATGAGGATCAGCAAAAACGATTTAAGGGTTTGGTTTGTTGTTGTTTTTGTTGTTAGATTTATTCCTAGGAAAGTGTGTATTTTCCTTTTGCATCACACACTTTTTTTTTTTTAAACAGAACAGAGTCACACATTTATTTTTTAAATTTATTTTTATGTATTTATTTATGGCTGTGTTGGGTCTTCGTTTCTGTGCGAGGGCTTTCTCTAGTTGTGGCAAGCGGGGGCCACTCTTCATTGCGGTGCGCGGGCCTCTCACTATCGCGGGCCTCTCACTTCTTGCGGAGCACAGGCTCCAGACGCGCAGGCTCAGTAGTTGTGGCTCACGGGCCTAGTTGCGCCGCGGCATGTGGGATCCTCCCAGACCAGGGCTCGAACCCGTGTTCCCCGCATCAGCAGGCAGACTCTCAACCACTGCGCCACCAGGGAAGCCCACACACATTTTTTATTATTTACTTTCTCTGCTAGAGAGGCTGAGGACTTTGAGTAGCATTGAATGGAGTTTGGATAGCAAACTTGAAGCAGTCCTGTTTTCTTTCTGACTTTAAGGGAAGTTAACTTGAATGTTTGCTGGAGGCTTTTTTTTTTGGAAAGCGTTTATTAGGTAAAAGAAGTCTCCTATTTCCTAATTTAAGAGTTTTTGTCATGAACAGCTGTAGGCTTTTAACAAGTGATTTCCACCCCCCCCCCCCAGCAACTACTTTGATATGTTGATGGATTTCAATCACCTTTTGAAAACTATGCCTGGTCTGTGATAGGTTCTAGTTCTGTTTGTGCTTTGAATGAATAAATGAAAAATACGACTTTCTCATTTACCTGATAATGTGGTGAATTAAACCAATTGATTTTCTAATGTTACATTAAATTTGCTTTGGTAAAATAACTAAATTGGAAAGGATATGTACTATTTTATCATTTTTGGTTTCTGGTTGCTAGTATTTTTGTTTGATGATTTGCATCTATGTTTGAGTGAAATTGGCTTGTAATTTTCCTTTTCTGTTTCAGGTTTATTCCAGCCTCATAAAGTGGGGTGGGAGTGTTCCCTCTTTTTTCTAAACTCTGGAATATTTTGTCTAAGAGTAGAATAACTTGTTCCTTAAAAGGGAGTTTTACCAGGAAAAACCATTGGGGTCTGAATTTTCTTTGCGGAAAATTTTAAAGCTGTTGTTTCAGTTCTCTAAGAGTCGTAGGGCATCCAAGTTCTCTTTCATTATGGTAAGTAAAATTTCTTTAGGAATTTATTCATTCCATCTAAGGCTAAATTGTATAGTCAAAGTTGTTAATAATGTGCTTTTATTATATTTTTAATGCTTGCTCCATGTGTAGTGTTTTCTAGGTTTTCATTCTTATATTTATATGTTCTTTTTTTTTAAAAATGCATCCTGCCAAAATTTTGTCAATTTTGTTTTTCATGAAGAACCACTTTATAATGTGTATGTTTTTATTTCATAACTTTCTGTTCTTTATAATTGTCTTCCTTTTACCTTTTTGGCATGTTTCTTTACAGTTTCTTACATTGGAACCTGCACATCGAACGGATTACAGTGATAGTATTTTATTATACTTTAGTTCTAAATATTATCAAATATTATGATTTCTTTGGCATGTGAATTATTTAGGCCTTTTTCTTTTAATTTCCATTTCTGTGACGTTTTTCGGGTTATCTTTTGGTTATTGTTTGCTAACTTGATTGCACTATAGTCAGAGATTGATGCCATTTTCTGAGACACACATTGTGCCCCATGTGTGGTTGGAGTTTATAGTTAGGAAATACTGTTTCATCTTGTGCAATATGCATATAGTTATTGAATTGTCTGCTTGAACATATTATTGAGAGCTCTGGTAGTGGCTTTGTCCATTCTCCTTAGAGTTCTGCCCCCCTCCCCCCACACCGATATATATATTTTTTTAAATAAATTTATTTATTTAACTTTGGTTGCGTTGGGTCTTCCTTGCTGCACATGGGCTTCCTCTAGTTGCAGTGAGCGGGGGCTACTCTGTTGTGATGCGCAGGCTTCTCATTGAGGTGGTTTCTCTTGTTGAGGAGCATGGGCTCTAGGCGTGCGGGCTTCAGTAGTTGTGGCGCAAGGGCTCAGTAATTGTGGCTCACAGGATCTAGAGTGCAGGCTCAGTAGTTGTGGCGCACAGGCTTAGTTGCTCCACGGCATGTGGAATCTTCCCGGACCGGGGCTCGAACCCGTGTCTCCTGCATTAGCAGGCGGATTCTTAACCACTGCACCACCAGGGAAGTCCTACCACTGATATATTTTTGAGGCTGTATTATATGACATATATACAGCTTTTTCTTGGGTTGTACCTCTTCTTTTTGTAATTCCTCAGTTTTCTCTATTAGCCTTTTTGCTTTAATTCATTCTGATATTAATATATTTAAACCAGGTTTTTTTTTAAAGTATTTGCCTTGTATATCTTTTTAAAATTTCTGTTCTTGCTATATCCTTTCTCTTGTAAACAACATATAACTGGATTGTTTTTACTCCATTTTGAGAATATCTGTATTTTAGTTGAAGCATTTTGTCCCTTAACATCCTTTTTTCTTTTCTCTAGCTTCCTTTGATTTGAGTAGTTTTTTCATTCCACATTTTTCTTTGCATATTTTGAATTTATCTACGTTTATATGCATATTGAATTTATTTATGTCTATTATTTTAGTGGTTATTTTGGAGTATTCTTATTCATGCTCGTTCATGAAATTTAGATTTTTTTTTAAATTAATTAATTAATTTATTTATGGCTGCGTTCGGTCTTCATTGCAGTGCGTGGGCTTCTCATTGCATTGGCTTCTCTTGTTGCGGAGCACGGGCTCTAGGTGCGTGGGTTTCAGTAGTTGTGGCACGTGGGCTCAGTAGTTGTGGCTCATGGGCTCTAGAGCACACGCTCTGTAGTTGTGGCACACGGGCTTAGTTGCTCCGTGGCATGTGGGATCTTCCCGGACCAGGGCTCGAACCCATGTCCCCTGCATTGGCAGGCAGATTCTTAACCACTGTGCCACCAGGGAAGTCCCTAGATTTTTGATATGTTATCACTCTCCTGATTTACATGGTTTTTTGATCATGCATTTTAATTCTATCTTTTTTTAAACCTCAGAAGAGATTATCATTGTATACAGTCATTTTTAGTTTCATTTTACTCACACACTTTCCATTTTGTATGCTTACTTTGATTCTTGGACTCTGATGTAAGTTCTTAACACTCTTTACCTTGGTTCCTTGATTTTTTTCTTTCTCTCTAAAGTACGTATTTTAGAATTTCTCTTTTCTGTGAGTGGCAAGCCCAAATATACCATTATTTTGCTATCTTAGTAGACATTTTGGTTGCTAAAGGACTGTATATTTTATTCCAGAGCCATGAAGATGTTCCACTATCTTCTGGCTTCCATTGTTGCTGGCGAGGAGTTAGGTATCAGGCTAATGTTTATTTCTTTAAAGCAGTGATTCTTAAAGTGTACTCTTCAGACCTACAACATCAGCATCACCTGGGAACTTATTAGAAATGCATATTCTTGCATCCCCAGTTTCTGATGAATCAGAAACTGGGGATGTGGCCTAGCAATGTGAGTTTTTTGGTTTGTTTTTATAAAATATGTTTTCAGTGTGTTTTAACAAGCCCTCCAGGTGATTCAGATGCAACTTGAAGTTTGGGAATCATTGCTTTAAAGGTAACCTGTGCTATTTCCCCTGGCTGCTGTTAAAATATTCTTTTTGCCATTGCTGTTTCTCTGGTTCAGTGTTATTGTATCTAACTGTGATCTGTTTTTATCTTCAATCTCTTTTTCTGAAATGAGAAATCCACAGCTACTATAGTTTGCAGTAACTGCCTGTGCTCCTTCTCTCTCCCTTTGGAATTCTATTTAGAATCAGTTCAGCCCTTTTCCCTCTGTCCCCCATGGCTCTTTATACTTATCTTTTTATCTGTGTGCCCTCATGTTTATTCTCTAGAATTGGTTTTTAAATGTAAGCCTGCATAAAAGTCACCTTATAGTGCTTGTTAAAACAGATTCATCAGTCTACTCCAAAGAGTCTCATTCAGTTGGACTTGGATATGAACTGGGCATCAGAATTATTAAAGCTCTCTAGATGATGTTTATGCAGCTGGCTGGGGGACCACACTTTGTGTGATACTCTAGAAAACAATTTTTTGGGGGCTGTGTGTAATCTGATAAAGCTATTTACCTAGTCCCCCCCATTTTACCTTTATTTCAGCAATTGTAATTGTCCTTTTAGAAATTACACATTTTTAAATTTCTGAGTATTTATCGCCAGCTTGTGAATGATTTTGAAAGATATGTCTTTTTTAAAAAATTAATTAATTAATTAAATTTGTTTTTTGGCTGCGTTGGGTCTTCATTGCTGCATCCGGGCTTTTTCTAGTTGCGGTGAGCAGAGGCTACTCTTTGTTGCGGTGCACAGGCTTCTCATTGAGGCGGCTTCTCTTGTTGCGGAGCACGGCCTCTAGGCGCACGGGCTTCAGTAGTTGTGGAACGTGGGCTCAGTAGTTGTGGCTCGCGGGCTCTAGAGTGCTGGCTCAGTGGTTGTGGCGCACAGACTTAGTTGCTCCGCGGCATGTGGGATCTTCCCGGACCGGGGCTCGAACCCATGGCCGCTGCATTGGCAGGCGGATTCTTAACCACTGCGCCACCAGGGAAGCCCTCTGTCTGTATCTTGTGTTGCACTTAAAATAGTTTTGAGTGGGAGGTTTAATCAGTATATCTAGATTGCCTATTGGAAATAGAAGTCTTAATCTGCCCTTTTAGCCGTGGGACATTTCATCTGGTTGAAAGCTTACAGATAGTGAAGTACATAGAGATATTAATTTACAAGTGTAACACATTTCTGGACTGAGAAAAATGGCATGCAGTGTTCTCACAACTATTGTTACTTTGTCTTTGTGTACAAGAATAACACTGGTAGAAACAGTTCTAGCAGTGGCAGAAATATCACTCCATAAAAGTAACAAAAGAATCATTCTATCTTTAGTATTTACATCTGCAAATTCTGAATATCTTGGGGCAGTATTACAAAATTGAATGTGGGGATTTTAAATCAAATATTGGAAGAATTATGGCCACAAAAGGAGAAGTCACAATAGAACAATTTAAAGGGTAAAATGTGTTTTGGACCAAAAAACTGATGTAGGAGGCAGATCTGTAATTGTGGGGAGCAGGGGTGAGATTAGGGTGAGGTATGTGGGCGGAGGCATTAACCGTGCACTTGTATGATGCTGAAAGCACCTCTTTGAATTTTGTACTCCAGCAACCTCTCTTACCTCACCCTAGTGCTGGTCCTGGCACAGAGAAAAACAGATCCCAATGAGAATGGGCTAAGATGTGTTGCAATAGAAAAAGGGAACTGTTTTCACTGTGTTATAAAGGAAATTAAAAGAGAAATTAAACAATCTCAGTAGCCTTTGAAAATTCTCTCTCCATCGCATTTATCTGTGCTGATATCAGTCTGATAATTGTGGTTTTGTTTCATGTATTGTGTAGAAACGGGAGTCAAAACTTCTTTAATAGATCCCATAACTGTTTCCAGACTCCCCTGCTCCACTTCCAGTCACTTAGATGCTGAGGTAGTCCTGTTGCATCTGTATTCAGGGTCACTGAGTGTAGCTCAACAAGTGGTATAATGCTCAGATGAGAAACACTCCAGAACCTCGCTCTGGCCTCTAGTTTGCATTACCATGAGACTTTGAAAATATCCCCCAGGTTTGAAATTGATGTGAGTGCACTCTCTATCCAGGCTTGAACCGTTTGTTTACCTTGCCCCACGTTTTGGGCAGTAGTGAATGATGGGGAGCCAAGGTGTGGCTAAGCTTTATGGCTGTGTCCTAGCACCTGGGTCAACATACATCTCATAGGACCTGAAGGGGAGCCCCCCACACACATACACCAAGATCCATAGACCCCCCTCCTTTGTGATCTTCCCAAGACCCCCGGGTCCGGGAGGGCCTTCTCAATATGGAGAGAAATGTAGATCAGCTTATTTGTCATCCATTCATTCTTTTTGCTCACTGTTACCCTGTTTGTTGTCTGAGGTACTGTTCCAGACACCTCAACAGTGAAAAAAACAAAGAAGTGGAAAATCTATCTGCCTGGAGCTTATTGTCAGGCTGGGCATAAGGGAAGAAAACTAAACAAGTAAAATACATAGTATGTGTGGGAGAGACAGTAATGCTTACTAGGTGTTCTGTGTGCTGTCCTACACTTCCCAGGATCCCTGGAACTAGCAGGGGCATGTGACTAGTTCTGGGCAATGAGCTGTGAGCACTTCAGGGTCAGAGCGTATGTGTCAAGGTGCACAGTTCTCTAGGCACACCCTTCTCTCATCATCCATGGCCAGAATGACCACAGGTTTCAGTTGGCTCAGTTACAAGAGGCATGCCCCCGTGTAACTGGTAAAGTTTCACCACCAGCCCAGGTTGAACAAGTAACATGAGCCAGACGTAAACTTCCGTTTCATCAAGTCATTGAGATTTGAAGTCTGTTTTTGCAGTAAAATAGAGCCTACCCTGACTTACACGGTATGTTAAGTGGAGGTTAGTGCTTTGAAGAAAAATAGAAGAAGGAGTGGGGTTTAGGGGTAGACAGGCAGAGGTTTGCATTTTGACTAGAGTGGCCAGGCAATGCCATGTCGAGACACTTAAAGTTGACTAAAGATCCGAAGCAAGAGAGGGAGCAGGTACACTTGAATGTGGAGAAGCACATTTCCATGTAGAGAACAGCAAGTGCAAAGATCCCAAGGCGGGAACATGCCTAGTACAGGCATAAGGCCCAGTGAGGATAGTGTGAGCAGGGCCAGCGGGGGCCGGGAGCCAGGAGGGGTTGTGGATGAGGCAGCAGGAATGTAGGCCTTTGGCTGAGTGAGATAGGACGCCAGCAGGTTTTGAGCAACAGAGTGATGTGACCTACATTTTACTGGCAAAGTTCTACTTGCCGTATAAACTAAAGGACAGAAACAGGGAGACTTTAGGAAGCTATTGGAATGATCTAGGAGAGAGGTGGTGCCTTCCACCAAGACAGTATTAGAGTAGGTGGTGAGGAGTGGCCAGATTTTGGGTAAGTTTTCAAGGTAAAGCCCATAGGATTTGCTGGTGATGTGGATCTAAAGTGTGAAAAAGGAGAATCCAGGATGACTTCAAGGCTTTTTGCCTGGAGCTCCTAGAAGCATGGAGTTGCCATGGAGATGGGGAGGCTGGCAGGAGCTCAGCATTAGGTGTTTACCTTCAGGTCTTATTAGATATTGCAGGGGAAATGTTTTACGTATTGCTCATCTGCCCATTTCTCCTGCTCATGCTGCCTGGGGCAAGTACCAAGGAATGGAGAGTGGCATCCACTGGAAATTAACAGTTTACAGTTTAAATCGCCAACAGCCATTTTGTTTTATGATAAAAATAATGGTGTTTTAGAGTGAACATTTATTGACCACATACAGTCCCATAATCCAGTGTTATAACCTCCAGTTTCCAGATGAGAAAACAAGTTTAGTGAGCCCATTCTTTTTTTTTTTAATTAATTAATTTATTTATTTATTTTTGGCTGCGTTGGGTCTTTGTTGCTGCACTCTGGCTTCTTCTCTAGTTGCGGCGAGCGGGGGCTACTCCTCGTTGCGGTGCGTGTGCTTCTCATTGCCGTGGCTTCTCTTGTTGCGGAGCATGGGCTCTAGGCGCCCGGGCTCAGTAGTTGTGGTTTGCGGGCTCTAGAGCGCAGGCTCAGTAGTTGTGGCGCACAGGCTTAGTTGCTCCGCGGCATGTGGGATCTTCCCAGACCAGGCCTCGAACCCGTGTCCCCTGCATTGGCAGGCGGATTCTTAACCACTGTGCCACCAGGGAAGTCCGTGAACCCATTCTTGAATGGAGCCCCCATGGGCAAGAAAGCTGGGCTTGCAGCAAGGTGGGGTCACCTGAGGTCTCAAGGACAGACAGACAACAACCTTCATGGATGTGTAATCAGGACCTGGATGTCAGTACCGAAGGGAGGAGGGATTTCAGAGTGTGAACATGTGTGGGATGGGGTAGAAGAAGGCCCAGGAGAACCCTGGCCCTTAGGGATCCTGGCAAAGGAGGAAGGACCACAAGCAGGATTCTCAAAAAGAGCAACCAGAGATGGAGGGGGACAGCCTTGGGATTGATGCACAGTGGCCAAGAGCAGAGGCTCCCCAGGAAGAGGGAGAGAGGAGAGGTTGGTAGTGGGCAGGATCATGTATTGAGGAGATCAAGCAAGACAAGAATCAGGAAAAAGCTGTTTCCTGATTTGGTGTCAGGGAGTTCACATGCAGAGGTCACCTTGAGAGGGGACATGTGTGGCTCTGGAATCAGGTTCATTAGCCCCTGTTTTGTGACCTTGGTCACATGACCTAACCCTTCAGTACATGCCCCACTTTTCTCAGGATACTGCTTACCTCCTGGGGAAGTTGTGAGAATTAAATGAGAGTCCCTGGAAAGACTCAGGAGATACTTTGTACATAGTAAGCATGCTTATGTTGTTATTTGTAGCATTGCTATTGATGTTGGCAAGAAAAGTTGGGGAACAGAAACTTGAGCAGAAATTTGTAAATTGAGAATAGAGGAATAAGTGGGAGGTGAGGGTGGAGACCTTGTTCTTCAGTGACTCTGAACCTCTTTTTTTAGCTTATCGAGTCTCTCCTCAGTAATCTGATGTTGGAACCCAAAGGCACAGTGATCCAGAAAGAGCTTTGTAAGTGAGAATCCTCTACTTGAGAAAGGCAAATGTTTGTTCCAAGTTCGACCTCAGAAGGCTTGCAATACCTCTTTATACCCAGAAGGTGGCAGCACCTGATCTCATTTGGAGACAAGTACCCTGGTATCTAGAAATGAATAAAAGATGGTTAACATTTGTGTATTTCCTCACTGCAAAAGGGGAAAGAGAAGGGAGCTAATATTTGTTGAGAATCTACTACATCAGCTGATGTAGTATTCTTGAATCTCAGAATCCTCACTGTTCTCACACAGGTGGTACTTATCAAATAAAACTATGCCCCCACTGCCACCTCCAAAGGGAGGAATGAACTCAGGCTTGGCAGTTAAAGAAATTAGAGCCCAGGTCTCACCCCTGCCACCTGCTATGCAATTTTCTGGCAGTTACTTAAACTCTCTGAGCCTGTTTGCGCACCTCTGATGGTGCTATAAGGCCCATCTGATTGGTTTTCTGTGGGGTTCAGGTAAACCCAACACTGGATCGTGCTTAACATGAGGTGGGACCTGGGTTCCCACCAGTGGCAGTGCTGTTCACTCCCTTTGTAAACCTTTCAAAGAGAAATGCAACTACTTTTATTATTATTACTTCACCCAGTTTCATAAGTTGTCCCCAAGAGTATTACATTTTTCCAATTGTGTTTTATTACATCTGGTTTGTTCATATTTCTAGAAAAAAGGTAAGACTGGTGCTCAGTAACATTTAACTACAGCTCAAGGAATTAAACAGCTTGCCCCTTATTTTCTAGGTAACAAGCTATAAAATTGTGTTCTACAGTATTTTACATCCCTACTCAGTTTTTAATTTGAAAAGAACATAATTCATCACCTTGGCAAACAAGTGTTTTTTTCTAGCGTATGATAAATATGTGTGTAGCTAAAGAGACTGCAGATAAAGCAGTTTTGGAGAGCATTTTGGCAACACTTACTAAATGTTTAGTCATAAATGTTGACTAAACATTTCACTATCTAGAAATTCGTTCTAAGGAAAAACTTGAAAAAAACTGCAAAAATTTAGCTGCAAATATTTCTTCCAAGTGTTGTTTTTCTACTTGTGAAAAATTGGAAATATTCTAAACATTTTAACGTAAGATCATTTCAATAAATTGATGTGCCTATCTAGAAACACTTAGAAAATGAAGACATTAAAATATCAAGACATTAATGAAAATGAAAATACATTATACAAATAGTATAGCTGATTCTAAATTTCATCTGCAAAAGAAAATATTTGAGAATATCCAATATTTTTGACAAAGAAAAACTGATGAGTGACACATTGTCCTAGATACCAGAAGATACTAAAGTAATGTGATTTTTTTTTAACTTTCATCATTTGAACTTGATTTTACTATTCATATATCCTTTTCTTCATTCAGTATTTTAAAAGTAATTTCTATGTGTGAGGTACTGTGCTTGGCATATGTATAACTGAATCGCTTTGCTGTATGTCAGAAATTGCTGATATGTATAACAAATCAGCATAAATTCAGATGAGATTTGATAATCACCTATATGAAAAAAAACCTAAAACTGCTAAAGGATTAATTCAGCCAAACAATAAATGACTGGGGTAACTATGACATATGGATTAGCAGTGATGGAGGTCAGGGCAAGATGCCCCAAAATATGCCACTTTGGCATATTGATTATTTTGAATTAAAGTTACATAAGAAACAGTTGGCATGAGAAGGACACTCTGACCCTTTTTTGCTACCCTGAAAGTAGGAAATAAATCTCCCGTGTGAAAGGTAGCTTCCCTGTACCAGAAGGCAAAGAGACATCCTTATCTCCAGAGATAGATATGAAGTTCAGAGCTGAGAAGGCTGTATAAACAAAATTTGTTACTTCTTTACCAATTTACTACCTCAAGCCCAAACTTTGTCTTGTCAATTCTTCACAAATTTATTGTTTCTTTGTCTGAAAGGTATAAAAGCTGCCTGCTTTGGTCACTTCTTTGAGTCTCATAGAGAATAATGTGGCATTGACTGAGAACCAGACAACCTATCAGTGACATAGAGTCTAAACACCACCCCAGGCTTAACGTGTATACAGGTAGCTTGGTCTCCAGGTAGCTTGGTCTCTTTAGGAGTTCAAAGATGTTTGAGATTGTGCTATCTTGGTTTTGGTATCAGGGTAATGCTGGCGGTAAAGATTGTGTTAGAAAAATGTTACCTCTTCTATTTTTGGAAAAGTTTGAATAGGATTGGTGTTAATTCTTCTTTTAAGTGTTCGGTAGAATTCACCAGTGAAGTCATCTGGTCCTGGACTTCTCCTTGTTGGGAGAATTTGATGACTGATTGCGCCTGTTTATTTGTTATGGGTCTGTTGATTTTCTATTTCTTCTCCAGTCCATTTTGGTAAAGTGTATGTTTCTGGGAATTTGTCCATTTTATCTAGATTACCTAATTTGTTGGTGTACAGTTGTTTATGGTATTCTCTTTATTTTTATTTTTTAAAATATTTTTTCTATTTCTATAATGTTGTGGTTTTTTTTTTTTTTTTTGGCCATGCCTCACGGCTTGCAGGATGTTTGCTGACCAGGGATTGAACCCGGCCCTGGCAGTGAAAGCCCGGCGTCCTAACCACTAGGCCACTAGGGAACACCCTTTTAGAGTCTTTTTAATTTCTGTAAGGTTGGTAGTAATGTCCCCACTTTTACTTCTGATTTTAGTTATCTTGTTGATCTTTTGAAAGAACCAACTTTTGTTGATTCTAGTTTTTCTGCTTTCCATTTCATTTATCTCTGTTCTAATTCTTTTGCTGCCTTTAGGTTTAGTTTGCTCTTATCTTGTTGCTTAAGGTGTAAAGTTAGGTTGTTTGAGATCTTTCTTCTTTAATGTAGGTATTAACTGCTATAAATTTCCCTCTGAGCGCCGCTTTCATTGCATCCCATCAATTTTGCTGTGTTATATTTCCGTTTTCATTTGTCTGAAAGTTTTTTCTAATTTCCCCAGTGATTCCTTCTTTGTCCTGTTGGTTGTGTGAGAATGTGTTGTTTCATTTCCATGTATTTGTAAATTTTCCAGTTTTCCCTCTATCATTGTTTTTTAGGTTCATTCCATTGTGGTTGGAGAATATATTTTGCTATTATTTGTCTTAAAATTGGTTGAGAATTGTGTTTGGCCTAATTTATGGTTTATCCTGGAAAACCCTAATTTTCTTTTTTTTCGTAAGTGTAGTTCATTGATTTTCAGTGTGCTTGTCCACTTTTTTTTTTTTTTTAATTATTTATTTATTTATTTATTTATTTATTTATTTTATGGCTGTGTTGGGTCTTTGTTTCTGAGCAAGGGCTTTCTCTAGTTGCGGCAAGTGGGGGCCACTCTTCATCACAGTGCGCGGGCCTCTCACTATCGCGGCCTCTCTTGTTGTGGAGCACAGGCTCCAGACACGCAGGCTCAGCAATTATGGCTCACGGGCCTAGTCGCTCCGTGGCATGTGGGATCTTCCCAGACCAGGGCTTGAACCCGTGTCCCCTGCATTGGCAGGCAGATTCTCAACCACTGCGCCACCAGGGAAGCCCGCTTGTCCACTTTTTAATGTAGACATTTAACTGTATACATTTCCTTCTGAGAATGACTTTAACCTCATTTCACAAGTTTTCATGTGTTGTATTTTCATTTTCATGTAGTATAAAATATTAAGTTTCCCTTGTTTCATCTTCTACATAAAATTATTTGTGTGTCTTTAACTTCCAAATATTTGAGTATTTTCTAGACATCTTACTGTTATTAATTTCTAATCTAGTACATTTGCTATCTTTTTAAGTTTGAGACTTTTTTATGGTCCAGCATATATGATCCAGACTCTATTGCTGGGTGTTGAATTGGAGAAAGTTAAATGATTTGGAGACACGTGGTGTAAGAGGTAGAATTCATTGACTTTTTTTACAAGAGTTTTAAATCGTCTACTTTATTTTATTATTGAAGTATAATTGATTTACCATGCTGTGTTTATTACTGCTGTACAGCAAAGTGATTCAGTTATACATGTATATACTTTTTTTATTATTCTTTTCCATTATGGTTTATCATAGGATATTGAATATAGTTCTCTATGCTATACAGTGGGACCTTGTTGTTTATCCATTCTGTATATAAAAGCTTACATTTGCTAACCCCAAACTCCCACTCTATCCCTCCCCCAAACCCCTCCCCCTTGGCAACCACCAGTCTGTTCTCTATTCATTGACCTTTTCTGCCCCCACCCCCCTTCATTTTCTACTTAATATCGGGCAGTGGATTAGGACCTGAGTACAGTGGTGCACTCTTCTAGTTTACTATATAGTTTAGGAAACAGAGTATAAAACAAGGAAATAAAAACAGGGAAGTAAAAACATAAAAATACATTGTGACAGGTTTTGTAGGAGAAAGAGAGTCAGCTAACAGAGAAAGCCAAGTTTTTTCATATGAAGATAATAACTTAAATTTGTAATGTGAAGAAGGTTGTGTGGATTTTTCTTTAGTTTCTAAGTGATTAGAGCTGTGGACTGGAGCAGTTAAGTTGCAGCTTTTTTTTTAAACATCTTTATTGGAGTATAATTGCTTTACAATGTTGTGTTGGTTTCTGCTGTATAACAAAGTGAATCAGCTATATGTATACATATATCCCCATACCCCCCTCCCTCTTGTGAGCAGCCAGAGAGCTGGCTACTGATTCTCTTTGTTGAGCCCAGAAACACAGGCTCAACAGGCTTTTGTATGAGATGTTCTTTGGTGGCTATTAGTAGGCAGTGAGAATATGATTTCGACTTCATATTGGACCTTGACTGTTAGAGATGAAAATTAAGGGACATTAAGGGAAGCCTTGGCAAAGCACAGAGTATGAAGAGCAATAGGGTAAGGGCTGATTCTTGAGCAAATTCAGCCTTTAATGGTGGAAGGAGACCTTCTGAAAAAACCTTGACAGAGTATCAAGAGAAGTAGAGAGAGAACCAGGGAGAGAGTTATATAGAAGCCTAGAAAGAGAATGATTCTCGAAAATATACACCAAATTTTGCTGAGGAATTGTATTTTCTGTGAAGATGGAGATGATGGTAATTGCCATTAGGTACACTGAATTAGGGAGATAGTGTGGACTGTCTTTATAAGCTTTTGCTCTGGAGGGAGGGCTAAGTGTAGTCGAGGCAGATCTGAAGAGGTTGGCTTTAGAAGGGAGGGAGGGCAGACATCTTACTGGTAATAGGAGTCATAGGTCAGTTGTGGGAGGAATTTTTATGTAACTGGAGACAGGAAAGTAAGAAAGGCTCCACTTAACTTTTTTAAAGTAGAGTATAATTTACGTTCAAGAAAATGCACATATCTCAGGTGATCAGTTTGATGAATTTTTTGACACGGTGTACATTGTATAGCCACTAACTGAAAAAAATAATAAAATATTTCAGTTGCCCCAGAAAGTTCCCTCTTGCTTCTCATTCTACCACCATATCATATTCCTGCAAGGAGGCAACCAACTTCTTTCCTTCTATTGACTTAAACAAACACATTTTGCTATCAACCTTAATAAATTTTACCTATTTGTGGAATTGGAGTTATAGAGCTTTTTTTTTTTTTTTTGGTCTCGCTTCTTTGTCAGCATTATAGAAGTTCATCCATGTTGTGTGTCTCAGTAGTTTCTTTTCATTGCTGAGTAGTATTCCACTCTACATACCACAGTTTGCTTATTCATTCTTTTGTTGATGGATATTTAGATTGTTTACACTTTGGGGCTATTAAGAATCAGATTGCTATGACCATTTTTATATGAATCTTTGTGGACATGTTTTAAAATTTTTCTCTTGGGTAAATATCTAGGAGTGGAATTGCTGAGTCAAATGGTAGGTATACTTTTTAAGAAACTGGCGCATTGTTTTCCAAAGTGGTTGAACCATTTCACACCCCCACCTTTATTATATGAGAGTTTTGGGTGTGCTGTATCCTTGCCACCATTTAGTGTTGATAGTCTTTTAATTTTGGCTGCTCTGGTGGGTTAAAATGTTATTCCATTAGTTTTAATTTGCATCCATCTGATGACTAATGATTTTGAGTAACTTGTCATGCTCATTGTTGCTCACTCATTAAATTTTGTGAAGTGTCTAAGTGTAGCCCTTGCTGAGTTATTTTTTATTTTTTATTATTATTGTTTTGTAGGAGTTCTTTATGTAGTCTGAATGTGAATTCTTTGTCAGGTGTATGTACTGCAAATATCTTTTTTCCCCAATCTGTGGCTTGCCTATTTATTTTCTTTCTTTTTTTTTTAAAAATAAATTTATTTATTTATTTATTTATGGCTGTTTTGGGTCTTTGTTGCTGTGCGTGGGCTTTCTCTAGTTGCGGCAGGTGGTGCCTGGGCTTCTCATTGTCGTGGCTTCTCTTGTTGCGGAGCACGGGCTCTAGGCACACAGGCTTCAGTAGTTATGGCACGTGGGCTCAGTAGTGTGGCTTGCGGGCTCTAGAGCTCAGGCTCAGTAGTTGTGGCACATGGGCTTAGTTGCTCCACAGCATGTGGGATCTTCCTGGACTAGGGCTCGAACCCATGTTCCCTGCAGTGGCAGGCAGCTTCTTTTTTTTTTTTTTTTTTTTTAATGAGAGCCTCTAGGAACTACATTTTTGTCTTTTTTATGGCTGTGTTGGGTCTTCGTTTCTGTGCGAGGGCCCTCTCCAGTTGCGGCAAGCGGGGGCCACTCTTCATCGCGGTGCGCGGGCCTCTCACTGTCGCGGCCTCTCTTGTTGCAGAGCACAGGCTCCAGACGCGCAGGCTCAGTAATTGTGGCTCACGGGCCTAGTTGTTCTGCGGCATGTGGGATCTTCCCAGACCAGGGCTCGAACCCGTGTCCCCTGCATTAGCAGGCAGATTCTCAACCACTGCACCACCGGGGAAACCCTGGCAGGCGGCTTCTTAACCACTGTGCCACCAGAGAAGCCCCTATTTTCTTAATAATATTATTTGATGAATAGAAATTTTTAATTTTGGTAAAGTTTAATTTATTGATTTTTTAAAATGTTTAGTTATGTTTGTGTCTAGTCTAAAATATTGTTGTGTAACTCAATGTTGTTAAAGTGTTCTCTGTGGATTTTACTTTTTGGTGTCTGAGTTATCTCAAAAAGGTTTTTTTTAATTCAAATTTTTGTGTATGCAGTGATAATGGAGGTCAAAGTTCCTTTTTGTCCATTAAGTTCTTGCAGCACCTTGTTTTTTTCCTAGTTTGAAGATCTAATTGGCTTTCTTAGGCGATTTATGAATTGGGCAGCATCCCATCTACTGACTATAGAAGGGTGCTGTCTCAGCACTATTTATTAAAAAGACAACTTTCCCTAATGAATTTCTTTATTCCCTTATTGAAAATCATTTGACTATGCACGTGTAGGTCTATTTCTGTTTTGTTCCATTGACCTTTTTGTCTATATTTATTCCAGCAGCTTTTCATTACTGTAGTAAAGTTAGTAATATGAATCTTCCAAGTTTATTTTTCTTTCTTAACATTGTTCTGGCTCTTCGAGATCTTCTGCATTTTGGTACCCATTTTAGATTTGGTTTGTCAATGTCTAGAACATAACCTGCTGAGATTTTGGTGATGACTGCGTTGTATCTGCAGATGAATTTGGGGAGAGTGAATACCTTAATAATACTGACTCTTGCAGCCCCTGAAAATGATATAGCTCCTCACTTATTTAGGTTTTTTATTTCTTCCAGCATGGTTTCACAGCTTTTATTTGGTTTATTCCTATGTGCTTTATATGTTTTATGCTATTATAAATGAAAGTATTTTTTAAGTTTCATTTTCCAGTTCTTTGCTGAGTTATGTTTTTTTAGTTGTGATTACTGTGAAATGAAATGCAAGATTATTTGCTGAAAGCAAGGGTCATGTAAGACAGTTTTGGGTTTAGAAAAACTGGTGAGATTTTTACATGGTTTGGGGGAGATTGGAAGATTGGATTACCACTTATGCTTTTCTTTAGTGTAGATGCTCCTTCAAGGTTAGTGACTGGGTTTTGAAAGCTGCTGGTGTGACTGGGTGTGTGCAGACTGGTTTTTCCAAGTACCTTCAGGGAGGAAACAGATGGTTGGAATCATCCCAGACTGGTCTTCTGCTCATTGGGGGTATACTAGGTAGAGGATTAAAGGAATTTGGACAAAACTTTGTAGAAGTGATGGATCATGATGGATCTCTCAGCTGAATAGGTGGGGCAATGAAGAAGAATTTGCTGTTAGGGAGCAAGGTGGTAGAAGCCTGGGTGGCCTGGAATCCCCTCTAAGTGGTAGAGTTTATGTGAGAAGAATGTTGTGTAGGAGGTTTTGTCCAGAGAGCAAATTTCTGAATCATTGTTTGTGAAGTGAATCTGATTCTGGTGATGACAAGGCCTGGGCTGTGGCCCACAGGTGTGTATGTTGGTGTGGAGTGGGGGGCCAAAAGGCATTGGCGATCAGAACACATGGTCCAGATGGACCAGTCCTCATGGATGCTGGAGCCATCCTAAGCCAGGAGGACTATGCCTTGAAGTTGAAGAGGTCTGGGACCCAAGTGTTCAATGAGTGACAGAGTTTAACAGAATTGTAACTGGGGACAAATTACTTGAGAGAGTGAATCTGAATCTTACCCGAGGTAGGTCAGGGACCTCCACCACATTGCCTGGAGGTTTTACCTAAACAAGGTTAAGGCCCAAGCTGAGACAAGCTGCTCCAAAGAGGAAACGCTGAAAATCAAAAGTCAGAATTGTCCTGTTAGTGGGAGAGACAGAAAGCCTTTGGCTACACCTAGTAGTCTTTTTCTCATTTACTACAGATGCCTGCTCCAAGAGTCCCATGAGAGCGAGAGAGTAGCTTTCTGGTGCCAGTGCCCTGCTTTCGTTCAGGCAAATTTACTATCATTCTCGCAGGATGGCAGCTCTTGGTCTGTCTCCCACATGTGGTAAGTTCTTCGGGTGATGAATGCCCTCAGAAATCAAGCTTCAGTGGCCCCTGCCCCTTCACTGAGGGCAAGGATGTGCACAGCTAGTGGGAGGGCTGCCAGGTTAGAAGTGGAGGAGGATACGTGAACTGAACGAGGGTGGGAGCGAAGTTCTGAGAGCTCCCCAGGTGACTGTGTCTGATTCAGGGTCTTTGTGAGTTTGGGTGAGGCAGGGAGTGTTTGTAGTTGGTGTGTAAGGAGGGATACTGGTAATTGGTAACCCTGCGGCATCCCATTTATTATTTTGATAAGTCTGGATGAAGTAACAGCTCTATCGCAGAGCTTTTATTTCTTTACCCATAAATTGAGAATATATATCATTATCTTTATGGCTATGTAGGCCCACCACCCTTTTTCCTGTCCTTGAGTAGAGCAGGGCTTCTCAGGCTTGTTGTACAACAGTGTGTGTGAGGGAGTGTGAGATTGGGGCATGCGCACTGCACACATATCGTTAGTGTGAGACCGTTTCCTGATCTGCGAATGTCAGGTGGGCTTTAATCCTCATGGGTCCTCTCTTCTCTAGCTATGTCCAACCAGGAGCCTGCCAATGTCCATGAGTCAGAAATTCCTCTTTCTTCAAAAGACCATTCCTGTCCCCAGGATGTGGAGCTGTTTGCATACAATGGCCTGGAGCCTCATACATCAACCAGTGTTGGTTCCCAGGTACACCAAGGATCTCAAGGCCCCTGAGGGTGGAGGAGGCACTTCCCTAGAATGCCCCCAACATCACATGTTAGGATTCTTTTAGATCTTTATCCAGGCTGATCGATGCATGATCAGGGTGCAAGAGGAAGAGCTGGAGAAGTTGGTGAGGCTGTCCTGGTATCAGGGATGTTAGGGGAAATGACTTATATAACAGGTGTTTCTCTCATAGTATAGCTCAAAGCTCTCAGGCCAGGTTTGGAGTTTAAGCAGGTTTGATCCCATGTCAGAGTTGCATTTGAAGCAATGAGATTATCTCATAAGATTTCTCATTGGAAGAGAAAACATCTGAGGACTGACCTCTAGAGTAAATGTTTAGACCCCAGATCCCCGTATTGAAAATCCTGTGTTTAGAGTCTCTCCTGTGTAATCTTTAGCTTCAGCCATCTTTGAACACAGATAGGCTGGGTTCTCACTGACCCCAAATGTGTGTGGTGTTTCAGAAATCAGTGACTTTCCAGGATGTTGCCGTGGACTTCACTGAGAAGGAGTGGCCCTTGCTGGATTCTTCTCAGAGAAAACTGTACAAAGATGTGATGCTGGAGAACTATAGCAACCTTGCCTCAGTGGGTAAGGCTGGTGGCACTTCTTCATTTATTCGTTCATGAATGAAATGTCTTTGTTGTAAGTACTTGCTGTGACCTAGGAACTGTGTGGGGATTCGGAACACAGTTATGAACAAGCCGACCTGGTGCCTGCCCTGATGGTACCTTGGATATTGAGACCTGTCCATTGCATTGCCCTTGGAGGTTGTCACGTGTATCTGAGCTTGGGCATAGCTTTCTGAGTTAAGACGGCCTCAACCCTAGCAGTCCAGTGGTTAGAACTCTGAGCTTTCACTGCCAAGGGCACGGGTTCAACCCCTGGTTGGAGAAGTAAGATCCTACAAGTCGTGTGCCGCGGCCAAAAAGAAAAAAAAAAATCCTCATTCTTTTGAAGGGCAAAATGTGTGGGTATTTGTGGTTTTGTGTTTTATGGAAGCCTTTCACTGTGTTCCTTAGAAATGTGGCACCATCATTTTGCTGCTCCTAAGTCAGACTTGTCCATCTTCAGAGCACTGAAGACCAAAACACTGACCCCAGACTAATGGAAGGGGTTGTCCTCTGCACGATCCTCCCTCAACATGTGTCTTTCCCCGTGAGTAGGGTGTCAGGTGAGCAAACCCAGCCTCATCTCCCACTTGGAGCAAGAAGAGGAGCTGAGGACAGAGGAGCAGGAACTTCACCAAGGCCCTTGTCCCGGTAAGCACCAGGCAGACACAAGTGCTTCTGAGAATCTGCTCTCTCCAGTGATTGGGATGACAGAGATCCGTTAGGAAACGTCACCCAGGGAAATCTGAAAATGCTCTTTCTCTTTCACTGTCCCTCCATCCTCTCACAATTCTTTTGGTCTCCGTGTCCCTTCGTCTTTAAATTCGACATGTGTCCAAATGGGTTCTTTGTCCCATTCTTTCCTACTCAACATTCCTGATCACACTCTTAATGTCATTATCAATGTCATTCTTTGAAGAGGTGCTTCTTAGTGAGTCAGCTTAAATTTCTACCCTTGTCGTTGCCAAATATCTCACATAGCCAGATTTTTCAGTCATTTTTACTCATGTGTGTTCTCCCCTTTCATATTCCCTTTCCTTCTTTAAGGTTAGTATTTGCAAAGAAGGCCACCTCTGTTTTTGTCACCATCATCCCACCATTTTCTTTCTCCAGCAAGTTAATATTTTCCCAATTTGTTTCAGATTGGGAGACTCCATCTAAAACCAAATGGTCAATTCTTATGGAAGATATTTTTGGGAAGGAAACATCTAATGGTGTGACAATGGTAAGATTTCCTTGGGATAATTCTGGATCTTCCATATTGGGAGAGGACAGGGGCAGCCTGAGTTAGAAAAGCAGCTCAAAGCCAGGCAGGTCCCCAAGAGGAAACAGTGTCAGAGACACTGAATATTACTGATTTGGGGAAAACCCTAAAACCTGGCCCCAAACCTCTTCACTTAAAGTTCCAGTGAGTAAATATTTCTATAACTATGTCTCAGATGTTGAGTGTTGGAGCTTAATTTAGTTTTAAACAGTTAACAAAGTATATGCAAAAAGCTTTATGAAAGTTATACACATGGAGCCTCAGGGCATAGTGTTCACTTGTTTTCTTTGATGGAGTCCAAATGAGGCAGGAGCAGTACTTTTGCATTGCAAAGTATGACATTATTAGTCATAATGATGTGCTTCTATGCCAGTTTATGTGGGGATAGTCTTAGGAATGTAATGAATATGGGAAATGCCTTAGTCAACACTCCCTCTTCATCAACAGGAAAGCAGTCGGCTTGGAGAGAAATCCAGTGAATATGCTAACCTGTTTGACGTCTTCAGCATGGATGCTCACCTTACTCAGCAAATGGGAAGGCACACTAGCAAGAGGCCTTATCACCGCCGGGACTGTGGCATGACTTTCAAGAACAGATCCCATGTAACCCAACATGTGAACATTTACAATGGGAGGAAAATGCATGAATGTCATCAGTGCCAAAAAGCCTTCACCACGAGTGCTTCCCTTACACGGCACAGGAGAATACACACTGGGGAGAAACCCTATGAGTGCAATGCCTGTGGTAAAGCTTTCAATGACCCCTCAGCTCTTAGGAGTCATGCAAGAACTCACCTCACAGAGAAGCCCTTTGACTGCAGTCAGTGTGGAAATGCATTCCGAACCCTCTCCTCACTGAAGATACACATGAGAGTTCACACTGGGGAGAGACCTTACAAGTGTGATGAATGTGGGAAGGCATACGGCAGGAGCTGCCATCTCATTGCACACAGAAGAACACACACTGGAGAGAGACCCTACGAATGTCGCGACTGTGGGAAAGCTTTCCAGCATCCTTCACATCTCAAAGAGCACGTCAGGAACCACACTGGAGAGAAACCCTACGAATGCACACAGTGTGGAAAAGCCTTCCGATGGAAGTCCAACTTTAACTTGCACAAGAAGAACCACATGGTAGAGAAAACATACGAGTGTAAAGAGTGTGGGAAATCCTTTGGGGACCTCATGTCACGGAGAAAACACATGAGAATTCACATTGTAAAGAAACCTGTTGAATGTAGACAGTGCGGAAAAGCCTTCAGAAACCAGTCCATCCTTAAGACACACATGAATTCCCACACTGGAGAGAAACCGTATGGGTGCGATCTCTGTGGGAAAGCCTTCAGTGCAAGCTCCAACCTAACTGCGCACAGAAAAATACACACTCAAGAGAGGCGCTACGAGTGTGCCGCCTGCGGTAAGGTATTCGGTGATTATTTATCGCGGAGGAGGCACATGAGCATTCATCTCGTAAAGAAGCGCGTCGAATGCAGACAGTGTGGGAAAGCCTTCAGAAACCAGTCGACCCTTAAGACACACATGAGGAGTCACACAGGAGAGAAGCCTTACGAGTGTGATCACTGTGGGAAAGCCTTTAGCATTGGCTCGAACCTTAATGTGCACCGGAGGATACACACCGGCGAGAAGCCCTACGAGTGCCTGGCCTGCGGGAAAGCCTTCAGTGATCACTCGTCCCTCAGGAGTCACGTGAAGACGCACCGGGGAGAGAAGCTCTTCACGTCATCAGTGTGGAAAAGGCTCCAGTGACACATCTCTTTAAAGAGAAACATGAGAGCGCAGACTGGAAGGGAACCTGGCAGGTGTAAGGAAGGCAGGAAGCCTTGATGAGCTCATCTCACTGGGCACAAAAGATATGTGTTAACTTGGGAGAAATCCAATTTGTGTAATAACTGTGGAAAGACTTGGGTTTTTCCACATCACTTTGGAGACAGCGTGAGAACTCAAGATAGGTGAGAAAACGTGTTTGTGGTGTGAAGAAGCCATCAGTGTATGTTTAGCTCTCAACAAACGAGAACTTAGGGGGAGAAACCCTAGTCTGATATTTAATGTCAAAATGACTTCAGCATCACCTTGTACCTTCTTGGCACAAGAGTAAGCCCACCAGGGAGGATCTCTGTAAATTCCAAGACTGGACAGACCTTTCCTGGTCTCACTGTATTCCTCATGAGAGAAATCACACTGAAGAGAAAAACCTATGAAATAAAGGAACATGGGAAAGTCGGTAACGGGTGGGCAAACTATGGCCAGCTGTCTGTTTTTGTACAGCTGGCAAGCTGAGAATAGTTGTTGCATTTTTAAGAAGAAAAATATGTGCCAGAGACCATGTGTGGCCGACAAAGTCTAAAATACTCACTGTCTGGCCCTTTACAGAAAAAACTTGCCAGTCCTTGGTCTACAGCAGTGGTTCTCAACTGGGGATAACTTTGCTCCCCGGGAGACACTTGGCAACGTCTGGAGACATTTTTGGTTGTCAGAACTGGGGAGGTGCCACTGGCATGTTTTGGGAAACATCGGGGATGCTGTTAAATATCCTGCAGTGGACAGGGGCTTCCCCCAAGAGAGAGAAATTATGTGCCCCAAAATGTCAATATTGCTGAGGTTGAGAAACCTTAGCCAACAATCCCTCAATTTTTTATGAAACACGTGGGTACTCACACTAGGAGAAATTTCTATTTAAAACTTCAAAATTATAATCAGTGTAATTCTTTCAGGAAACACATGAGAACCCACACTGCAGACAATCCCTATGTGGAGATAATTTCATCCACAGCCCTGTCACTTGTGCATATGAGAATTCACTCCCCAGTGGGATTTCTTAGTAAATGTGGAATTGCACTTATCAGTCTTTCATCATGAAAGTGGACCCCAGCTCATGAATTTTTAAGTCTTTAATTTTAAGATTATGCTCTTCCAAATAACCTTTATGCCTCATCACAGAAGGTTTGTATATAGTATTTTTACTATAATTTCATTCTCGATATGTGTTCATTTCCTTTTGGACAACTTGACCGATGGAATTTTTTAGAATAGTGTTACATGCTGTGTAACATGTGGGTATTTTTAGTACCTGTTTGTTACAAGTATCTAATTCAAATGCAGTTTTGATCAGAGCAGGATGTCTTCATCAGATTCATCCTTTGGAATATTTTTGGCCTCCCATCCAGCCAAGAGTAACATATAGTTGCTCCTTCAGTATCTCATATTCTTTTATATCAAGAAAGTCCAAGTTTTGTCTGATTAGTAAGGTGTGCTATTTTTAAAAATCTCTTACAGGTTTTCCTGCAGCTAGTACAGTCCATGTCCACAGCCTGGCCATTGACAAATAAGCAGATATCACTGTATGGGCTGTAAAAAAGCTCTTGAAAAAGAGTCATTCTTACTTAGATTCTTCTCTACGTTTTTTTTTTTTTTCCCTTGTTCTTCTCATTACTTCTCACCTTGAAAAGAGATTCAGTATCTTGTGTTAAAGGTGCATCTTATGACCGTGAGGATGCAAGCCACAGGCTGAAGGGGGAGATAACTGCAGAAAAATCACAATGATCCTGGCTTCCCCCGTGGCTTCTTTGAGTGTCTGCACTAGTCCTGGATTTATTGTTTCCAGACTTCCTATTACATGAGAAAAAATAAAACTGATTATTGGTTTAAGCTACTTTGGATATTTGATTGTTTAATCTATTTAATAATTATTTTATTGGTGGCAGGAGGGTTCCGCTGTACCCAGCTGGATGCTATCTGTAACCCATACCTCTGGTCATTAGGTTGGAGAGCTGCTACATGTGTGGGTATAATCTACTTATACTTTTAATTGTTGGATATGGGTTTTAAAAATCCTTAAACCATGTTTTTAAATTGTATTTCAAATCCCTGATGTACTTAAACATTACTTCTTGACTTGTGCTGAAATAAGTGTATTAGTTTTCACCAAAGCTCTAAGAAGTAGGTACCACCAGTAACTCTCTTTTGCATATGGGCAGTCTGAGGCAAGGAAGTTTAAGGGTGCTTGTGTGAGGTCAGCTCATTAACAAGTAGTAGTGCTTGTGTTTTGAGTCCATACTCTCTTATGTCAGGCCCTGTTTGGTGCCCTGAATCTATAGCAGTGAGTCAGGATTTTTGCCTTCATGGTGATCACATTCTACTTGGGATTAAGGCACGTGATAAACAAATGAGTAAATATATTGTATATCAGATGGTGGTCAGTTCAGTGCTGGGAAATTTAAGCATGGTGATGATGAGAGGGATGCGGGGGTTCAGTGGAACTGTTGGATGGATAGGGAAAGCCTTTCGTTTAAGGGGGCATTTGAGCAGAGATGTAAATTCACTGCCAGTGTGCACCGTGTTGTAATGTGGGGAAGAGCACCCTCGGCAGTTCAAAGGTCATGAAAAAGAATTTTGCTTGGGACAGAGGGGCCAGTGTGACTGGAGTCAGGCAAGCTTGGGAGTTGCAGAAGGTGTTGAGGTCAGAGCTGGATTGAGGTCCTGTTCACTGCAGCATCTTGTGGGTTAACTGGAAGGACTTTGCCTTTCTTTCTCAGTGTGGAAAGTCAGTGGAGGATTTTGGATAGAGAAGTGACAACCATTCAATTTCTGTTTTTAGAGGAACATAGTGGCTTATGGGTTGATAGGCTAAATAGAGGGACAAGATGCAAACAGAAACCTGTTAGAACGTCATTGCAAAGTTCAAGTTAAATGTACAGGGTCCAGATTATTAGTAGCAGGGGTGTTTTGAGAGTCACGTTGAATGTGGCTGTAGTTTCTTTTGTATTTTCATCCCACAATTCGTTTAACTACTGCTGATGTACAGTTAGTTGCTGGACTATTTCCACTTTTCCCAGTTAGGAACAATGCTGCTTTAAGAAATTGTGTACATGCCTTCTGGAGCGTTGCTGAGTTATTCCAGGAGTATGAAATTGCTGGGTTGTAAAGTCTGTGCACGTTCATTTTATCTTAATGCCACAGTTGTTTCTGCAGTGTTTGTGTAATGATACCTGTGTGGTAACATTTAAAACAGGTTTTACTGAAATGCAGAAAAGTGCTTAACTCATACATATGTACAGCTAAATTATCACATGAACACATCCGTGTAAACAGGCAAGAAAAATGTTTTACTCGCATTCCTGATAACCCCTTCTCACTTCGTCCACATAACAAACCTTTCCTTACCCCTCACAAGTGACTAATATTCGAACTCTGACAACATGGCTTGGCTTTTTGTTTTTGAACCCTATGCAAATGGAGCCACACAGTATACATTCTTTAGTGTCTGTCTTAATTTGCCCAGTATTTTTGTGAGGACCTCTAGATAGTAATACGTTTTATTGGGTTCCATTGTTTGACTATTCCGTTTATTTAAGCAGTTCGTGTTGATGGACATTTGTCTTTTCAGCTTGGGGCTATTGTAAATAATGCTGCTGTGAGCATATTTTAGTATTTCTGATAGTGGATAAGTGCATATATTTCTCTTGGGTGTATACCCTGGACTGAAATCACTGGATCACATGGGATGCATATTTCATAGATGATGCCAATTTTCCAAAGTGGTTGTACAAATTTGTTTTTCAACAGGCTATTTTATGGAGTTGGATCAGATGATACTAAAGTTGCCTGCCTTTTTCTTACTGATTTATATATTCCAGATGTGGGCCCTATGGCTGGATACGTTTTGCAAGTAATTTTTCCCACTCTGGCTTGTCTCTTCAGTGTTTTAATTGGTGTCTTCTGATGAAATGAGTTCTTAATTTTAATGTCACATAATCTTTTTTTTTTTTTTTTTGTCAACACAGGACTGAAAAGCCATTTTATTTCCACAGTTACATTCTTAGGATTAATAAAATTATTTTTGGAATGGATCTTGGAGGTAGGGAACCATAATGTTAATAATACCGCACCATTTCCCACACAGACACAAAGCAAATGCACAACACAACACCAGACATATCGAATGTCATCTAATCTTTATGGGCATCATTCTTCTGTTCCTGTGTAAGAAGCATTTACCTACCCTGAAGGGAAGAAGATGCTTCACATTTTTTTCTATAGGTTTTATTGTTTTAGTATGCACATTTAGATCTACACCTTGGAATTGATTTTTTGTGTTATTGTGTGAGGTAGGATTAAGTTTTATTTTTTTCCATATTAACCCAGCATCATTTATTTTAAAAGTACATCTTTACCCCAGGGATTTTTCACCTTTATCATATACTGAATTCCATATGTGTTGGGTCTAAATTTGGACTTTATTCTATTCTGTTGGTCTATTTGTTCACACACCATGCCACAGTGTTTAAATTATAAATCAGAGGCTTTATAATAAGTTTCAGTGTCTGGATGGACTAGTTCCCCCTCATGGTTTTTCTTTTTAAGTGTTTTTCTAGGTATTCTTGTATGTATGTGTGTGTGTGCGGGGAGGGAGGTATATGTACTTGTCTGTTATCTTGTCCAACTCCATAAAAGTAGCTTGTTGGTATTTTTATTGGCATTGCCTTGAATTTATAACTTATAAATTAACTTGGGTGAATTAACGTCTCTATAATGTTAAGTCATCTTATCCAAGAACAGGGGATGTCTTCTGATTAGTTCAAGTCTACTTTAGTGTATGTCAGGAATGTTTAAGAATTTGCTTTGTAAAAGTTTTCTACATTCTTGTTAGGTTTTTCCTAAGTATTTAATCTTACATTGTAAATTAAATTTTCTCTACCATTACGTCTTCTCTTCACAGTTTCTGTATATGAGAGCTACTAATTTTGTATCTTGATTTTATAATTTGATACTTCACTGAATCCTTTCATTTTTTGAGTTCATTTTATTATTTATTTTCTGGGATTTTCCAGGCATACTACCATATCATTTGCAAACTGAGTGAGCTTTGCTTGTTTATCAACTCTTATGCCTCTTATTGTTTTTGATTGTCTGATTGCATTGGCTTGTACCTCTAGTATGATAATAGAGGGCATTCTTGCCTCGTTCTAGAGGTAATGCCCCTATTGTTTTTCCATTCATTAAGATAAATGTTCTTTAGAACGAAGGTGTACAGTTGACCCTTGAACAACGTGGGGGTTAGGGACACCGACCCTCCACACAGAAAATCCATGTATAACTTTACTGTTTGCCCTCCATACCCATGGTTCCACATCCAAGGATTCAGTTGCAGATTGTATAGTATTGTAGTACATATTGTTTGAAAAAAAAAAATCCATGTATAAGTGGACCCATGCAGTTCAAACCTATGTTGTTCAGGGGTCAACTGTATATTTTATCATATTGAGAAGGTATCCTGTGTTCTTGAATGTTTTACCATGAATGGGTATTGTATCTTGTGCAAGTTTTTCTGAACATCTATGAGGAGGATTGTGATTCTCTTCCTCTGATTTATCAATATAGTATATGATATTAATAAATTTCTCAATACTCAACAGATTTTGTGTCCCTAGAATGAATTTTATTGGCCATGGTATATTATTTTCGTAATGTTTTGTTGGATTCTGTTTGCTAGTATTTTTAGAATTTTGCATTGGTATTCATGAATAATTGATGTGTGGTTTCTTAGTACCATCTGTCTGGTTTGGGTATTAGTATTATGGCTGCTTCATGAGAGGAATTAGGAATTTTTGCCTCCTTTTCAGTGCTCTGGAATAATTTGTACAGCATTAAGACTAAGTGGTTTTTAGAAGATTTGGTAGAATTCTTTGTGAAACCATCTGGGTGGAGTGCTTTTTAGTGGTTTGTTTTCTTAGGAACTTTATTTCTTTAATGGAATTAGTCTGTTTTAAGCTTTCTAACCTGAATGGAGTCAGCACTGGTAATCTGTATTTTACTAGGAAATTGTTCATTTCATCTAACATAGAGGTCAGCAAAGTGGTTACGTGACTTTAAAAATATTTTTTGATTCAGTGGTCATCACCTCTTATTTTTTGTATATTTGCTTTCTCATTTCGTGCATCAAATAAGCTAGTGGTTTATTTGTTTTTTGAAAAAAATGGAATTAATTTCTTTTTATTTATTTCTTTAGGCTGTACCGGGTCTTAGTTGCAGCATGCAGGATCTTTAGTTGTGACATGCGGACTTCTTAGTTGCGGCTTGCAGGTGGGATCTTAGTTCCCCGACCAGGGATCAAACCTGGGCTCCCTGCATTGGGAGCGTGGAATCTTACCCACTGGACCACCAGGGAAGTCCCTTCCTCATTAATTTCTGCTTTTATCTCCACTACTTCCTTATGCTTTCTTTTGGTTTATTTTTCTTTTTCTAGGTTTTTTTTTTCTTAACTAGTAATTAATTTATTCTTAATCTTTCATTTCATTCACAAGTGTTTTGTGCAGTGAATTTTCCTCTGCTCACTGCTTTGAATGCATCCCATAGATTCTAATATGTAGTTTTGATTATCATCATTTCTTTACAGTTCTGTAATTTCAGTTTGTATTTTTCTTTTCACTTAGGAGTTAATAAGGTTTTTAAATATCCAGGTACAAGAGCCCTTTTTGTTTTTGTTAGTAAAGTCTAGGTTTATTTTATGTTGATTATTCTGCAATTTGAATATAATATGCCTAGATCTAGGCTTTTTTTTTTCCTTTTTTCTTTTTTGTATTGATCCCATTTTGTATTGATGATCTCTTAGTTTCCTGTATCTGTGGTGGTTTGCTGTCTCATTAATTTTGGAAAATTCTCATCCGTTATTACTTCAAATATTCTGTTCTTTTCTCTCATTCTTCTCCTGGTATTCCCATTATATGCATTTACACCTTTTGTAAATCGTCCTACAGTTCTTGGATACTGTTTTTCTTTTCATATTTTTCTTTGCATTTCAGTTTTGAAAGTTTCACTGCTGTATCTTCAAGCTCACTGATCATTGATTCTTTCTTCAGCCACGTCCAGTTTACTGAGCCCATCCTTTGATAGCACCCTTCATTTCTGATATAGTGTTTTTTATTTTTAACATTTCCATTGATTCTTTCTTTTTTTTAGTTTTAGTTTTAATTTTTATTTATTTATTTTTGGCTGTGTTGGGTCTTCATTGCTGTGTGCGGGCTTTCTCTAGTTGCGGCAAGCAGGGGCTACTCTTCGTTGCAGTGCGTGGGCTTCTCATTGCGGTGGCTTCTCTTGCTGCGGAGCACAGGCTCTAGGCCTGCGGGCTTCTGTAGTTGTGGCACACAGGCTCAGTAGTTGCGCAGGCTCTAGAGCGCAGGCTCAGTAGTTGTGGTGCATGGGCTTAGTTGTTCCGCGGCATGTGGGATCTTCCCGGACCAGGGCTCGAACCCGTGTCCCCTGCATTGGCAGGCGGATTCTTAACCACTGCGCCATCAGGGAAGTCCTTGATTCTTTCTTAAAGTTGCCATTTCTCTGCTTACATTATCCATTTGTTCTTACGTATTCCCTTTATCCATTAGAACCCATACCATATTAACCACAGTTAATTAAAATTCCCAGTCTGGTAATTCCAAAATCTCTGCCATAACTGAGTCTGGTTCTGATGCTTGCTTTCTTGTTTTAGACTGTTTCTTTTCTTTTTTCCTTGCCTTTTAATACGCCTTGCAGTTTTTTTTGTTGAAATCTTGACATGATGTGTTGGGTAAAGTGAACCGCAGTAGATAGTCCTTTAATGTGCTTTATATTTTTCTAGCTAGAAGTTAGCCTATGTTTGCTGGTTGCTGTAGCTATTGTGTCAGAGGCTAAAGTATCCTCCAGTGTCCTTATTTTTATCTTCCCTGTTCTTGGGTTCTTCTAGAGACTCTTTTTTTAAATTTTTATTTATTTACTTATTTTTGCAGCCTCTCAAATTTATTTGGGTTTGCTTAATTTTTATTTTTATCTTTTGGCCATGCTGTGTGGCTTGTGGGATCTCAGTTCCCCGACCAGGGATTGAACCCCGGGCTGCAGCAGTGAAAGCCTGGAATCCTAACCACTAGGCCACCAGGGAACTCCCTAGAGACTCTTTAAATAGGCGCTTAAGACTAGCAATTCTTTAAACTGTAGTCCTTTGTTCTACATGAGCCCAGGAAAATCCTTTCCCTTCAGTTTAAGCTACATGCGTTCCTTTATATTTGTCTTTAGCCCACTGCTACTCTTATGAATTCAGAATAAAAGCTGATTTTTTAAAAAAGTACTCAGTTATGCCTTGAGAATCTAAGTAGATAAATAAATCTGCTTCCTAAAGACAAGTTCCAGCCTCAGGCCTTTGACAATCCTTCTGACTTAATATTTGTGATAACTAAAAAAAAAAAGTTTCTCTACCTTACACAAGAAGAAGGCAGATTTGAATACTGTAACATAGATTAACTGCCGTCTTCTACACACCACTGTAAGTTAGTCATTCACCTGAGAAGACAGGTGAAATAAGTCAACTTATCAGCTGGAAACTGGGACCATTTATCGAGTGCTGTCTGTTCAACCTCACTTCATGTCCTCTCAACTGCGGTACCTTTCATGCTGGCACCACCTGATAGATCAGTTGGGCTTATAGTGCATTATGTCAGGAGGGCAGGGTCACAGGGCTTCCATCTTCCGTTTGTCTTCCTGAAGTCCCTGCACCCTTTCCACTTGCAGTGCTCCATGCAGGTCTTTGGGTGCTTGGTGGGGGGCAGTTGCACATCTGTGAGCGAAGGTGGTGAGTGTTCTGCAGATGAAAAGTTTTCCTCAGCTCATTAGTGAAGAAATAGCAATTATTGACTGGCTCTTGCCTACATTTGAAAAAAAATATACCCTAGAGGCCAAGCCCAAGGGGAGAAGAGTACTTTCTCTCAGCATTGAGTAAAATATGACTATTTCTTTAATTAGGAGCCCTGGTAATCCAGCACAGCTACTCCCTCAACCCAGTTCCTCCATCATGTCAATTAACAGGGCAGAAGGAAACTGAATTCCCATCGCCACCTAAGTGGCTCAGAGCTCTTGCATCTCATTGCACTGTTCTGCCAGTTCTTGGGACAGACGTGATACCTTACACAGTCTCTCTGGAGAGGACTTGTAATTATACTCCTACCCGGTCTTCTTGTCTCACTGTGGCTTTCAGTTCTTGGGGCCTCTCCAGCAGGAGCAGCTCTATCTTGTGTAATGTTTGGGTAATTCCACTCCACTCAGGATTTTTTCCTCTCTAGGGAACCAGTGAATATCAGTTAAGTGCCTTACACCGGACTAGGCTTTGGGAAGAAAGACATGGTGCTGTCCTTAAAGGAGTAAAGGTCTAGGAGGAGAGACAGATATAAACAACAAATAAGATAGTTAGTATGGCCTGGTAATCCATTAACGAGGCCCCGAGGAAGGATGTTGAACTTTGGGAGTTCAAGGAAAGCCATATTGAAGAGATGATGCAAGCTATGTTTAGAAGGCTTATTTATAGTGCTCAGGATCAGATTTGAATAAGCATGTCAATCCTGAGTGCAAAGGCACAGAAAAACACATATAACTTTGACAAGTAAAAGGACAATCTTTGAAGTAGGAGAGAAAGCTGAAGGGATAACATGGGACATTATTTAACACATACACATGTACATCAGGACTTTATCAGTCTCAGTTTAAATGTTAGTTGAAAAAAAAAAAATGTTAGTTGAAGTTGATGGAAATCCATTGGCATCTGATGAGATTTGCTGTGTAGGAAGAAAGGTAGCCTGTGCATGCTCCTTAGTAGAATGGAATGAAGGTGGCCTGTTCATATTTGCTGCATAATAAACTAATCCAAACACCGTGGTTTAAAACAACCACCACTTATTTCGTTTACAATTCTGTTGCTTGACAATTTGGGCTGTTCTTAGCTGGGCTTACCATGTGCTTGCAGTTGGCTGCTGGTTTGGTTACTTGTGCTTCACTCCGGTCTCATCCTCCAGTAGTCTAGATGGGGCCTGTACCCATGATGCCAGAGGGTTCCAGAAGAGCGCAAGCTCCACCCTGCAGGGTGCTTTTCAAGCCCCTTCATGTGTCATGTTTGCCTGCACCCCATTGCCCAGTGCAGTCACATGAGTGAGCCCAGTGTGGAAGGGTCCTCAGAATTACACAGAAGGGACATGGGTACAGGAAAGGGAAGAAATGGTACCTATTTTTACAGTTGCCACAAGGCCAGTGTTTATATTGCAAGAATTTCAAATGAGGGAGAATAGCTTTTTTTAAGTTTATTTATTTATTTATTTTTGGCTGTGTTGGGTCTTCGTTTCTGTGCGAGGGCTTTCTCCAGTTGCGGCAAGCGGGGGCCACTCTTCATCGCAGTGCGCGGGCCTCTCACTATCGCGGCCTCTCTTGTTGCAGAGCACAGGCTCCAGACGCGCAGGCTTAGTAGTTGTGGCTCACGGGCCTAGTTGCTCCGCGGCATGTGGGATCTACCCAGACCAGGGCTCGAACCCGTGTCCCCTGCATTGGCAGGCAGATTCTCAACCACTGCGCCACCAGGGAAGCCCCGAGAATAGCTTTATATAGATACAATTGACATATAAGAAGCTGCACATTCTTAAAATATACAATTTGATAAGTTTTGACCTATGTTTACACTTGTGAAACCATTGTCACAGTCAAGGTGGTGAACCCCCAAAAGTTTCCTCATGTCCCCTTGTAATCCTTCCCCATCATTACCCAGGCAACCAAAGAACAGATAAGGTTCTTGTTCTCTGGCACTTCAGTCACTACGATTTGTTCATCTGTTTATTCAACAAATGTCCGTTGATGCTCTGTTCCAGACTTATGGCCTCCTTCTCCATGCAAGGACTCTTCTGTCTAGAGACTAGTATTTTAGGTCCGTTCTGTTTGGGGCCTTAGGAAAACTAGGGTCTAACCCTTACTTTTTTTTTCTTTTCATTTTCCTTTCATTGATTGTTCTGAGTCGTGGTAAATCAGTGGTTCTCATTCAGGAGTGATTTTGTCCCTAAGGGATATTTGGCAATATCTGGAGTTTTTTTTTTTTTTTTCCTTGGCTGCACTGCGCAGTTTTCAGGATCTTAGTTCCTTGACCAGGGGTCGAGTCCTAACCACTGGACCGCCAGGGAATTCCCTATTTTTTTGCTTTTTTTTTTCTTTCTTAATTTATTTATTTATTTTTGGCTGTGTTGGGTCTTCTTTGCTGCGCGCAGGCTTTCTCTAGTTGTGGTGAGCAGGGGCTACTCTTCGTTGCGGTGTGCGGGCTTCTCATTGCAGTGGCTTCTCTTGTTGCAGAGCATGGGCTCTAGGCATGCGGGCTTCAGTAGCTGTGGCATGCGGGCTCTAGAGGGCAGGCTCAGTAGCTGTGGCTAGCGGGCTCTAGAGTACAGGCTCAGTAGTTGTGGCACACCGGCTTAGTTGCTCCGCGGCATGTGGGATCTTCCCGGACCAGGGTTCGAACCCTTGTCCCCTGCATTGGCAGGCAGATTCTTAACCACTGCACCACCAGGGAAGCCCTTTTTACTTTTTTGAATGGGATGTGAGAGTGGCGGAAACTGCTGGCATCTAGTGGATAAGGCCACAGATGCTGCTAAACATCCTACAATGCATAGGGCAGTACCCATCCCCCACTCCAAGAATTACCTGGCCCCAAATTTTAACAGTACCCAGGTTGAAAAACCCTGTGGTAGAATAATAATTTCTATACCTGCAACTAAGTGAAAGATGGAGGACAATCAGATACTGTTCAGGCTTATTAGGATGGTCCTATCTTGGCTTCATCTTAGTTCAGTGTCCCAGGTCACCAGGGCCAGAGGTTCCATAGAATGGTTGGAAGCTAAGACATTGCACTGAATAAAGTGATTTTTTTTTTCCAGTAGCAATCAGTTTTTATCTCACCCTCAGACCTCTCCTGGAGAAGAATGCAGCTGGGCAGAGCTTTGTGGGGTGCAGGATCCTGCCAATAGATATACCTCTTTTTGGCACAAGATGGGGGTGCAAATAAATATTGTGTTCATGAATATGGTATTCACTGCTTTTTCAAAATGTGTACATTTGATACTTAACACTGATTTTCTATAATCACCCCAGCAATTATTTATAAATGAAGAATCTGAGGCTGCTTAGAGACAGAGAGTAAATGATAAAGTTAGGATTCAAACATTGGAATCTGCCTGCGTCCAAATCTGGTATTCACCAAGAGGGTTCATCGTTCCTCAAGTCAACCCAAGACAGGTTTTAATTCTTTGCTCTCATTTCAAGAGAATCTCCCCATGGAGCTGAACCAGTATAAAGGATGCTCTGCCCTCCCAGTTCCCTGTTGTAGGGAGTCCTTGTTTGGGGCCATTTCCTGGTCCAATCCTTAGTCTCTAGATCCAGGAAAGTTCTCTCCTGGACTCTACAGATCTGGTCTCCAGCACATGGTGCTCCCGGGGAGATTCAGAGGGCTGAGCCTTGCACAGGGCCCCCTCCTACATGATATCCTTAGTGCCCTAAGTCAGAGCTCTGGGGATTCATTCAGGCTCATCTAAATCCATAGCCTGATCAACCCTCTCTAGTCAGCTTTTCTACCTGTTCTGCTGATAATGGATCCCTTTGTACCTTCACATGGTGAACATGGACCCAGACAGCTCTCATGGATCTTCTGATGGCTAACAATTATTGAGTGCTTATACCAGACACTGTTCTGGGCTCTCTTATGTGTACCATTTAATCGCCACCAGAACTCTTCAGGAAATATATTATGGGGCATAGAGGCACAGAGAAGTTAAATAACTTGCATGAGATTGCACTCGTAGTGAATGATGGCGATATTAACCCAGAGCCCTCTTAGCCTTTATGTTCTGCCACCCCTCAAAATATGATAAGTGCTATGGAAACGAATGAATAGGGGGATGGTGGTCAGGGTGGGGCTCTCGGAAGAGCTGACAGTTTTGATTTGAAGCCCAACTTGTGAAAAGGAAACAGGTGTGTGAAGATTTGGGGAAGCATGGGCCAGCCAAGGAAGACAGCGAGTAGATTGCTTTGGACCTTTATTCCAGATCAAATGGATTGACAAAGACCAGAATTTCCCTTCTCTTAAAGTAGACACTACAACGATTTTCCTAAAGAAGTTTCTTATTAAGTTTCGTATTATCCTCAGTATAGGTCAACAGCCAACACCAAAGCAAGAATCAGTAAGTAAAATCTTATGGCGTGAGGGAGGTTGGTATGAGATGGTCCAAGTAATGGTTTTCAGACCAAGACCAGGGAAAAACATGGTCCAGTAGGCATGGTGCTAGAATAACCGAGAGGGTTAAAAGATGAGCCAGTGTGTAAACTTTTGTTGTCACTCTTGTCCTCTCTTCTCCCCATCTGCATTCCTTGACTTGATTTCTCCTCCCATGATGCTTGTAGGAATCTATATCCTTGAAATAGTTTGTTTTCATGAGAAGTTTTGTTATTGGTTGGCCATTTTTTAAAAAAACTTTTTCTTGGAGTATAGTTGATTTACAATGTTGTGTTGGTTTCAGGTGTACGGCAAAGTGAATTAGTTATCCATATATCCACTCTTTTTTAGATTTTTTTCCTATATAGAGTTGGCCATTCTTTCTTGGTGGATGGTGAACATTCTGGTGTGCTGCTTCAAGTTTGTCTTTGGCTCAGGAATGTTTTCTTCTAGTATATCATAAATGGTACTACTTTTCTATGTCTTCAGGTAACATATTCAGAAACACCAGTTATCAGCACTTGGGATCTCTGTTGCCTGCCCTTAACTTCCATTATCTCACTGAGAGTACGTTCCTCTAGTGAAAAGTCTCCTCAGAGCCCCCTTCAGTTCCTCAGACTGTAGATGAAGGGATTCAGCATGGGGGTAACTACTGTGTACATCACCGAGGCTACTGAACCCTTTCTGGAGGGATGGGCTGTTCCAGAAGTGAGGGAGACCCCAAGCCCTGCTCCATAGAACAAGGAGATGACTGAGAGGTGAGACCCACAGGTGGAAAAGACTTTATACTTCCCACCAGTAGATGAAATGCCCATTATGGAAGAGATAAGAATAAGAGAAAAGGATCCCAGTCAGGGGAATAACACCCAGCAGGCCAGTTACAAAATACAGCAGGATGTCACTAACAAGGGCGTCAGAGCAGGTGAGCTTGAGAATCTGAGCAAGTTCAGAGAAAAAGTGGGGGATTTCTGTCTCTTTGCAGAAGGACACCCTCAAAACCAAGCTTTGCAACAAAGAATATATCAGGCAGGTCAACCAAGAAAGCAAAAGCAGGAGACCACAAAGGCGAGGGTTCATGATGACCGTGTAGTATAGGCAGTGACAGATGGCCACGAACCGGTCATAGGCCATCACTGTCAGTAGCAAATTATCTAGCCCAGCAAAGATCATGAAAAAATACAACTGGGTAAGGCAGGCTTCACACGTGATGCCTTTGTTCTGCATCTGGATGTTCACTAACATCTTGGGGACTGTGGTGGTGCTGAAACAGATGTCAGTGAAGGACAGGCTGGAGAGGAAGAAGTACATGGGGGAGTAGAGGTGGGAGTCTGAGATGACGGCCAGGATGATGAGCAGGTTCCCTATAACACAGACCAGGTACATGGACAGGAACAGCCCAAAGAGGAGGGGCTGCAGGTCCATATCTTCCGAAAGGCTCAGAAGGATGAATTTTGAAATAGCTGTTTGGTTCTCCGTTTCCATATAACTTATGGAAATTGCCTGGAAAGAGGCAAGAGTAATGTTCAAACAATGACAATACAGGAATGTGCCATACATTTGAAACTCATTCACTCATGAAGTCTTATGTTTTATCTAGCGTTTTCTAGACCAAGATCTCCTCAATAATACCCTCCCTTCCCTGCTTCGACCACTACTACCAGGAACACCTCTTTAAAAATGAATGTCCCACACCATGCAGGGGTGTCTTGCATCTTCCCTGCCTCACTCACTATTCCCTTGCTGTATAATTCCTGCGAAACTACCAGCCTCGGTAACATCTCCTTTCTGCCTTGCCATTGTGGTCTCTTCAAGTTCCAGGGAAACGTAGAGAGAAAGTGATCATTGGGAGCTGCAGAATTTAATAACGTTTTATTACCCTCATGCCATTTGCCTTGAAATAATATCTTGAAGCACACCATTCTCTGTCTCAAGTTTGACTCGGAGAAGGATATTGTGCGAAGATTTTATAGATAATTCCTCCATTATCATACAGTAACTTCTCCATTACTCTCCCAATTTGTCCCTCTATCGTTGTCGTAATGATCAATGTAGCATAATACACCCCAATTCCAAAGACCAAATCAGAACTCCCACCATACATTCTAATTGTGCCCTGCATGCTCGTGTTGCAGTTCTTTAAATTTCTTTAGGTTGAGAGGACTATGCCTTTTCTGTTTCATGTTAATTTTGTAACCTGAGCACTTAGTACAGTACTTGGTATATAATAGGTGCTCTGTAAATATTTGTTGAATGAATGACAGAAATTGTCAGGATGTGTAGAGGCAATTCCCTATCATAAAATCTTTTTTTAAAATTAATTAATTAATTTTTGGCTGCATTGGGTCTTCGTTTCTGCACACGGGCTTTCTCTAGTTGCGGCGAGCGGGGGCTGCTCTTCGTTGTGGTGCGTGTTCTTCTCATTGTGGTGGCTTCTCTTGTTGCAGAGCACAGGCTCTAGGCGCACAGGCTTCAGTAGTTGTGGCACGTGGGCTCAGTAGTTATGGCTCATGGGCTTAGTTGCTCCGCGGCATGTGGGATCTTCCCAGACCAGGGATCGAACCATGTCCCCTGCATTGGCAGGCGGATTCTTAACCACTGCACCACCAGGGAAGTCCCTATCATAAAATCTTTTAACCAAGAACAAAGAGACCATTTATCATGAAGCCTTTTCAACTGAAAATAAAGAGAATGAGAGCCTTCTACCTTTTATGTCCCTCCTTAAAATTAAAAAAAAAGTCTTAATTTCTGTTTGAATATTACGTCTCTACCACAGGAGGGAATTTCTAAACTAAGAGACAGTTATCCTCAATTTCATATACATTTAAGAAAAAGTTCCTTCCTTTGAGTTGAAATGTGTCTTTTTATAACTTACATGGTTTTAGTTCCTCTCTCGGAAGATCATTTCTCTTTGTCATGATAATATTTAGATATTTGTAGACATCTAAATGGTTCTCTGCATCTCCTCATCTTCTATTTATTCCACAATTATTTGAGTGCCTACTGTATGCCAGGCAGTGGGTTAGAACTAAGTATAGAAAGGTAAGAGGCATGGGCTCTGCTTTCCTGTAGCGTTGAGTGTTATGGAAATGTCGCTGCCTTTGACTCCTCTGAGGTAATTATTCTGATTAAGACTCTTATGATCCATCCACTCAAGGAAAGTGATTAGTAGGAGTATTAACTGGTCATACTTAAGGAATATTAACTTAGTTGAAAATTCAAGAAAGTTTGTAAAAGGAGATGAATGAGGACAGGCAACTTTTAAAACAGTGCAATGGACATAAATACAGAAATATCAATGGGACAGACTGGACAGTCATGAAACAGATATTAGCCAATATGAGAATTTAGTTTGTAATATAGATATATCACAAATTAACCCATAAAAGATAAATGATGTAATAAATGGTGTTTAGAAAACTAGAAAACATTTGAAAAATACCTCAAAATAAATACCTAACAGAAAAGAGAGTGACTGGCAAAACTGAAATCAGAACACAATTAGAAATGAATACAAATAATGTATTTATATGACTTCATGAAGTGTGCAAGCTTCCTAAATAGAAGAGCAGTGAAAGGAATCACAAAGGATTAGATCAGTAGTTTAAAAAACATTCAGTAGGGACTTCCCTGGTGGTCCAGAGGTTAAGAATCCACCTTCCAATGCAGGGGACACGGGTTTGATCCCTGGTCTGGGAACTAAGATCCCACATGCCATGGGGCAACTAAGCCTGCGCGCCACAACGAAAGATCCCAAATGCTGCAACGAAGATCGCACGTGCTGCAACTAAGACCTGATGCAGCCAAATAAATAAATAAATAAATAAATAAATAAATAAATAAATAAAATACATTCAATAAATCATGTGTTTATCAATAATACCAAGTGACATGAGGTAGGGAGGATTTATAAGAAAATATAAAAGTGCAATAACAATATATTAGAAAGCTCGTATAAACAGTAAGAAAAAAATAGAAAAAAATAAAAGGCTAAATACAAGTGGATAAAAACATGAAAAAATGCTCAAGTTCCATAAATATATCAATGAAAACCAAAGTAAAGGAACAATTAGATGCTATTTTTGTAGACTTTATTTTTTAGAGTAGTTTTAGTTTACAGAAAAATTGAGCAGAAAGTGGAGTTCCCATTTATTACCCCTCTCCCTGCTGGTCCTTGGTTTTACCTATTATTAACATTTTGCATTGCTGTGATACATTTGTTATCATTAATGAACCATTATTCATATATTATTATTAACTAAAGTCCATAGTTTACTTTAGAGTTAACTCGGTGTTGTATTGTTTTATGGGTTTTGTCAAATGCATAATATTATTTATCCACCATTATAGTATCATACAGACTACGCTAAAAATCCCCTGTGCTCCATGTAATCTTTCCCCTCTCCAACCGCCGGCAACCACTGATCTTCTTACTGTCTCTATAGTTTTGCCTTTTCTAGAACGGCATGTGGTTTGAATCGTGTAACCTTTTAAGACTGATTTCTTTTACTTACATATGCATTTACAGTTCTTCCATGTCCTTTGATGGCTTGATAGCTCACTCCCTACTATTCCTAAATAATATTTAATTGTCTGGATGTAACCACAGTTTGCTTACTGAAGAACATCTTGGTTCCTTCCAATTTTGGTCACTTATGAATAAAGCTACATAAAATTTGTAGAAGTTTTTGTGTGGACATAAGTTTACAACTCACTTGGGTCAATACTAGGAACACAACTTCTGGGTAATATGGCAAGACTATGTTTCCATTTAAGGAAATAGCAAACAAAACAAAACAAAACCAGTACCAAATTTAATGAGACTATCAAATGTTGGTCATAATCGGTGAAATTGGCATGACTGTGTTTGAAAAGACGCCTTTCGGCTAAGCTATTCTAGAGATCAAGTTAGTAAGTATTTGGAACCCTCCAAATGTATATATACACTGGGAGCCCTCTATTTTAATTCTAAGAAAATAGGTTATCAGATTGGTCCCAAAAGATTTAGGTATGAGGCTTCCCTAGTGGCGCAGTGGCTGAGAGTCTGCCTGCCAATGCAGGGGACACGGGTTCGAGCCCTGGTCTGGGAAGATCCCACATGCCGGGGAGCAACTAGGCCCGTGAGCCACAACTACTGAGCCTGCGCGTTTGGAGCCTGTGCTCCGCAACAAGAGAGGCCGCGATAGTGAGAGGCCCGCGCACCGCGATGAAGAGTGGGCCCCGCTTGCCGCAACTAGAGAAAGCCCTCACACAGAAACGAAGACCCAAAGCAGCCAGAAATAAATAAATAAATAAATTTATTTAAAAAAAAAAAAAAGATTTAGGTGTGAGACTGTTGCAACATTACTTCTAATGTTATGGTACTTTTATTTTATTTTATTGAACAGAATGGATGAATGAATGATTTTCTTTTTGGCCATGCCGTGTGGCATGTGGGATCTTAGTTCCCCAACCAGGAATTGAACCCATGCCCCCTGCATTGGGAGTGTGGAGTCTTAACCACTAGACCACCAGGGAAATCCATTATGGTATTTTAGAATGTACTGTGGAGTATTGCTGTTACAGTACAGGCATACCTCATTTTATTGTGCTTCACTTTATTGTGCTTCACAGATACTGCATTTTTTACAAATTGTTAACTAAGTCTATTGACGCCGTATTACCAACAATATTTGCTCACTTCATGTCTCTGTCACATTTTGATAATTCTCACGTCTCAAACTTTTTCTTTATTATACTTATTATATTATACTTTACTTATATTATACTTGTTTATTATCAGTGATCTTTGATGTTACTACTATTACTCACTGAAGGCTCAGATGACGGTTAGCATTTTTTAGCAATAAAGTATTTTTTAGTTAAGGTTATACACATTGTTATTTTAGTCATAATGCTATTGCACACTTAATAGACTACAGTCTAGCGTAAACAACTTTTATATGCACTGGGAAACCAAAAAAAATTCGTGTGACTCACTATTGTGCTATTCGCTTTGTTGTGGTGGTCTGGAACCAAACTCGCAATATCTCAGGGGTCGGCCTTGTATAATGTTTATAGAACATTACTGTTAGAGTACAGATCTTCCTTGACTTGTAAAGGGGTTATGTCCTGATAAACCCATTGTAAATTGAAAATATCATTAAGCTGAAAACGCATTTAATACACCTAGCCTACCCAACATCATAGCTCAGCCTAGCCTACGTTAAACATGCTCAGAACACTTACATTAGCCTACAGTTGGGCAAAATCATCTAACACAAAACTCATTTTTAAATTGAAGTATAGTTAATTTACAATGTTGCGTTAGTTTCAAGTGTACAGCAAAGTGATTCAGTTATATATATATAATGTAAAGAATATATTCTTTTCCATTAGAGGATATTACGAGATATTGAGTATAGTTCCCACAAAGCCTGTTTTATAATAAAATGTTGACTCACTCATGCAATTTATGGAATACTGTACTGGAAGTGAACAACAGAATGGTTGTATGGGTACAGAATGGTTGTGAGTGCATCGGTTGTTTACTCTCCTGATTGCCTGGCTGACTGGGAGCTGCCGTGGCTGCCACTGTCCAGCATCATGAGAGAGTATCTACCACACGTCACGAGCCGGGGAAAAGAGCAAGAATCATAATTTATAGTACGGTTTCTACTGAATGCTAATCGCTTTCACTTCATTATAAAGTAAAAAATAGTAAAGTTAGGGCTTCCCTGGTGGCACAGTGGTTGAGAATCTGCCTGCCAATGCAGGGGACACGGGTTCGAGCCCTGGTCTGGGAAGATCCCACATGCCGCGGAGCGGCTGGGCCCGTGAGCCACAATTACTGAGCCTGCGCGTCTGGAGCCTGTGCTCCGCAACAGGGTAGGCCGCGATAGTGAGAGGCCCGCGCACCGCGATGAAGAGTGGCCCCCGCTTGCCACAACTAGAGAAAGCCCTCGCACAGAAACGGAGACCCAACACAGCCATAAATAAATAAATAAATAAAATTAAAAAAAAAAAAAGAAATAGTTACTTTAAAGAAATAAATAAATAAGTATAATAAAATGGAAAGGGTGTTTCTCCATCTTAGTGCCACAGTGTTTAAAAAAAAATAACCTCCTTTGCAAAGCCTCCCACAACTCCCCACCCAGCCCTCTCCAGAATCCCAGTGTCCAGCCACCCGGTGGGCATAATGACAAGGTTCCGACCGCGTTCAGATGAGCTCAGCGGAAACCAACGGTGAAGACAGGCTGCCCAGAGGCGCCGAGGAGCTCTGGACAGGCCTTGTCCCTGGACGCCCAGGTACAGCTCGTACCTCAGCCCACCAGGCGTCATGCATCCCGTGCTTGTGTTGCAACAAAAATAGAAATGAGACTTTTTTTCCTGATAAACAAGGAAATAAGGAAACAATGAACAGGCTGGCAACTAACATAAGCAGGCCTGAAAGAGTTAAGCAATCTTTGTCATTCTTAGTTGTTAACTACTAACAAACACTTGTCGTTAGACTTGTCCTTCACAAAGATGATTACTCTCTGACTCCATATGAATTACCCTTTGCACCTGGCATTTCTTCTCCCCCTATACTCCCTTGCAGCACTCTTCATTTCAGGAAGAAGGTCACGGGCTAATAACCTCAGGGACAACAGACCCATTTGCTGAGCCGCCTGACCCCAGCTTCAGCCATAAATTTGCACAAGAAAAGAAATGCAAGACCTTTATTACTTTGAGCCTTATCACATACCCCAGACCACGAGCCCTGGGCTATATAACCTTTCCCTATTCCCCAGGGAAGGTGGGGGCACAGTTCTCGTGCACTAGCCTGCTGTGCTACCCCTTTGCCAGGAAAGTTTAAGCTATTTTTCTCGTTCCTCCAAAACTCTGTCTCCGTATTGCTTTTTAGCATCAGTGCACAGAGAGCCAAGATTTTGGCATTACTTCTCAGGGTCTGTCCCCACTGTGCGGGTCCCCAAGCTGTGTGCTCACTGGTGGACGTGCTCACGGGCTCCAGGCCTTTGATGGACCAGCTCCTGGGCCCTCCTGTGTGTTCCTTCATCCTCTTCTCTCTGCCCTGAGTCTCTGTCCCGCTCTGCGTCCAGCCTCCCGAATCCTTGAACAGCTCACTGATTTCCAGTGTCTCCTGTGACTCGGTTAAAACACATTAAGACTCCACATTTCTCCTGAAATACACTTTAGCTGCCTTCCCGTGCCTGTCGGTATTGTCAGGTCTAAGTATTTCTAATTTCCATTATGATTTCTTCTTAGACCCATGAACTATTTAGAGATGTTTTCAAATGTATGGGTTTTGTTTTTTTTTTTAATCATCAACAAGGATTTATTGATGGCCCCTCGTAGCAATCACTGTGTTCTGGGTGCTGGAGGTACCCAAAAGAGCACTCCCCATTAAATGTGTATTGTTGGCTACACATGTGTTTTTGAAACACTCTAAAGTTTTGATTCTGCATGTTTTTTCTCAAATATCAGAACACACACACACACACATTTCCATAACCCTTTCTTAAGATCACAGGCCCATGAAGCGGGTGCCTCATGGCTACAACAGCCCTGTTGCCCAGCACCACAGGCCACCTCCTCCAGGAAGCCCTCGGAGTTTTTTCAGACCATACATGGGGCTGGACGAGGGCACCACCCAGCCCTACCCCCTTAGCAGGGAAGGGTCCATACAGACAGTGCCTTCCTCCACCCCGTCCAGCTACTTCCTGGGATGGGAGGGAGGGCGGCTGAGACACCCTAGGAGAACCACCTCCTGATCCTCTCCTGCCCGGGATAACAGCGGGGTGCCTGCATTGAGCCCCTCGCTCCCACCCCTTGCAGGACTCCACAGGGTTCACGTAGGAGGAGCTGCTCCTCCTGGTCCCTGGGCAGCCTGGCCACCAGGCTGCACGTGTCTCCGGGCTTCAGAAACCTCGAGCTGAGCCTGGGGCCCAGTAGGGGTTTTCACTGCAGGTCTGAGTGCCCAGTCTCTGTGCCAACGTGCAGAACAATGCAGGGCACAGCTCTGTGTAGGTGCTACCTGGGACAGGTGCTATCCCTCAGCCCCGGGTGCACCAGCATTCACAGAACGGGGCTGAATTGCAGGCTCGTGCTCCGGGCTCCAGGCTCCGGGCTCCTTGCTCCACCTCGCATCTCCTGCTGCCCCCAGGGCAGACCCTGCTCTCCCAGGACGTTAGCCTCCCAAAGCCCGTGCCCCCTCCTCACGCTGAGACAGGCTGGGACCTGGGACTCTTCGCTGTAGGGCTGCAGGCTTGCACCTACCTAGACACACCTCTCCTGGAGCAACAAAATACAAAGTATCTGTATGGGACTAAAAATAACTGCATGCATGAGCAGTTGGGACAAATTCTGGACAAAAGATACAAAGAGACCAAAACCCCCAGTTCCTACTTTTGAAGAGCCTGGAGCAAAAGCAGGGGGTTGGGAGCAAAAGCAGGGTACTGCGCATGCGCCCTGCACACAACACCACCAAAGGGGTGGGCAAACCACCTCAGCCGCCCCTCCAGCCCGACCCCTGGACACACCCCTACCCTCACCCCATATAAGGAACAAGCTCGGCCCCCTCCCCCTTCAGGGAGCTAGCAAGCAAGGGTACCTGTTGTTTCTTCTCCTTCCCCCCTGCTGCAACAGGGGCCCCAATAAAGACCTGCCTGAATTTCCTGTCTGACCGCTGATCAATTTCTATTGATTAAGGGGGCCAAGAACCCTGGTCGGTATCAACACCACACCTGGCCCCCTGAGGCCCCTGCAGGGACAGGCCATGGTGGGCTTCTAGGTCCATTCCTAGATGCGGCCAGAGTGGGAGAACGGGAACAGATCCCTGGGTTTAAAATGATCTTTTCATTGTTGATTCCTGACAATGGCATTGTGTTTAGAAAATGTTCCTTATGATACTGCTTCTTTTTTCTTTTTCTTTCGATTTTTTATTTTTGGCTGTGTTGCATCTTCGTTGCTGTGCACAGGCTCTCTCTAGTGTCAAGCAGGGGCTACACTTCATTGTGGTGCGCTGGCTTCTTGCTGTGGCTTCTCTTGGTGTGGAGTACGGGCTCTAGGGGTGGGGGCTTCATTAGTTGTGGCACGCAGGCTCAGTAGTTGTGGCGCACAAGATTCATTGCTCCACGGCATGTGGGATCTTCCTGGACCAGGGCTTGAACCCATGTCCCCTGCATTGGCAGGCAGATTCTTAACCACTGCGCCACCAGGGAAGTCCCAATACAGCTTCTTTGGTACTTGTTGAGATTTGCTTTCTCCCTGGTATATGATCAGTCTTCCTAACCTTTGCACATACGCTCCAGAAGCACAGGCAGCCCCTAGTTCCATGTGTGTCCCCTTGATCAAGCCCAGCAGCTGTTCATCGAGGCTTCTGTGAATTTGCTCATCTCTATAAGACTCGTTGGTTACGACACGCAGGTCATCCAGGCATCTTGTCCCTCTCAGGTCCCATCAGTTTTCGTGTCTGTCTTTTTTTTTTTTTTTAAATAACTGTTTTTAGATGGCTATTTTAATTAATTAATTAATTTATTTATGGTTGTGTTGGGTCTTCGTTTCTGTGCGAGGGCTTTCTCTAGTTGCGGCGAGCGGGGGCCACTCTTCATCGCGGTGTGCGGGCCTCTCACTATCGCCGCCTCTCTTGTTGCAGAGCACAGGCTCCAGACGCGCAGGCTCAGTAGTTGTGGCTCACGGGCCCAGTTGCTCCGCGGCATGTGGGATCTTCCCAGACCAGGGCTCGAACCCGTGTGCCCTGCATTGGCAGGCAGACTCTCAACCACTGCGCCACCAGGGAAGCCCCGTGTCTGTCTTTTGAGGCTGTGAGAGGAACACAGTCTGGGTCCCGTCCCTTCCCTGGGAACCGCGTCTCCAGACAGAGTGTCCCTGATGCTGTCAGCCCCCAAGGCTGCCCCCAGATTCCCCACCTGCACACCCTCCTCCACCCCTACCGTACTCCCGTCCTCACACTTAGGGTTGCTGCTCATAACTGCTTTTAGAGAGAACTTATTTCATTTCACTTACAATCATTGCGTTGTGTTCACCTTGCTTTTCCTTTTCTTTGTAATATGAACACATGAACTCTGCCCTCGGAACATTTGAAGTGCACAGTGCAGTGTTGGTAACCACAGGCACCTCTAGAACGGATGTTTTCCAGTCATACATACTTATGTCTTTATTTTTAGTTTGAACTTTCTTTTTTATTGAGGTATAGTTGATTCACATTATTATGTTCGTTTCAGGTGTACAGCATAGTGATTCACAATTTTTAAAAGTTACCTGTCACGCATTTTTAAACTGATTTTCATTCTGGAGCTTCTGCTGTGTGTCCAGGAGCTGTGCAGGGCACAGAGACTAGAACAGATGCCACCCTGCCCACGTGAACTTCAGGAAACAGTGGGAATCAGTAAAATGTTTTCAGGTGCTTCACTGTGCTAAGTGCTCAAGAGAAAACTGGAGCAGGGGAGTGGGGGCGGGGCAGGTGGGCGGGGCTGTCCATCCTTCCCTCTGGGGAGGAGGCTTAGACGCCCAGGGGTGGGACAGGATGGATGGGGCGCGGCCTGTGGGGTCTCCAGGCCAGGGTAGCTGCTGTGCTGGGGCCAGGGTTCAAGGGCGGGAGCAGGAGGCAGGAGGGCGCTGGCTGAGCAGGGTCCGGGCCCTGGGGGTGCCGCCCCTCGTCCCTGCCCCTGGGGAGTGAGGACCTGGGCTGTCGCTGCCTGACCCGTCTCCGAGGGTCGGGGGCTGCGCAGGGGGAGGGCAGTGGGCGCAGAACTGGCCGAGGCCACAGTCATTTCCAGTTCTCTGCTGTTTCCTGTCCTATGGGGCCCCACGTGACACCCTGACTGCGGGGCAGAAGCTGACAGCGAGCGGTGAGTTCACGTCCTGGGTCCCCAGCCACCTCGACCCCTGGTCAGGAACTGGTCAGGGGCGCCTGGCACGGAGGGTCCACCCAGTGCCTCCGGCTTGGGCTCCGGCCCTTCCTGTCATGAGGACGGAAGGCAGGGGTGAGGGATGCGAAAGTCTGCTGATTCCTGCCCTTCTGGGCAGTCCTGGAGCCCGTGCCCCCGCCCCTCAGTCTGTACCCCCAGCCACTCCTAGACGGAGTCGGGGGGCAAATCTGGGAGCACCCATCTGCTCCAGCCCCTCTGGGTGCAGAGGAAGAGCGGGACGCCCCCCCCCCCCCCCCGCCACAGGCATGCACAGGCCTCCTCGGGAGCCAGAGCTGGAGGGGGACATCTGCGCCAGGTGACGTGGTGGAACCAGGCCGACAGCACAGGGAGGCTGGTGTGGTGCCCACGCAGGGCCTTATTCACGTTGCTCTGCTTTAGTGGGGTCTTAGTTCTGAGAAGTTACAGAGACCCCCGAACGCCCTCCTTGCAGCAACTTGACCACGTGCCCAGCCTGCCGACCCCTCCCCACGGCCAGTGGGGGAGTCAGAGACCACACTGGGTGCCGCGCCCTGAGGACGTGCGCGACCTGAGTCGACGACATGGAGGAGCCCCAGGAAGATGTCGTGTTAGCTGTTTCAGGACTTAGAGGAGCTGACTCGAAAGTTCACATGCAGAGTAACTAAGCAAGAACAGCTGGGAAAACCCTTTAAAAGTGTGAATGAGGGAGTAGGCACACCAGCTACAAGACATAGATAAAGGTTACACTAATGCTACCGTAATTACCAAAAGCCTTTCTAAGTCAGACAAAATCCTAGATTCCACTGTAAAAAGTGGCTGATTCAACCACATGAAAATCAAGTATCTGCATGGGGGAAAAATCCCTAATCAAACTCAAAGAAACTATGAAACCGGGGGAAAATATTTACAGTTCTAATGCCCTTAATGGGTGAGGACTTTCTACAAATCAGTTTCTTACAAGGCAAAAATATGAGCAATGATAAGAAGGGATAGTTCACACAAAAAAGGAAGGAATGATAAAATATGCTTGCTCACCTCGCTTCTAAGAGATGTGCACATTGACACCAAATCAATGTCACCGTGTCCGTCTCACCTCAGCAGCGAGGTCACAGCTATGAGGGAAGGTCGAGGTATCTCAGAAGGTTCTGGTTGGGGGTCATCGGGTACCATGAACACACTGTTAAAGCTAAGAGCGCGGAGGTGACAGACAGCATCCTCTACAGGTGGGAAGAGCACGAGCTTGGAGCCCTCCGTTGGCCCTTGTGCATTTGCCAGATCAGAAAAACATGAGTGCCCATCAGTAAGGAACTTTAATAAAATCATGATGGAAAGCAGCGACAAGTACAACCGTATGTAAATGGAAAACTGTCATTCTGCAAAAGACACAGTTAAGAGAATGAAAAAGCTACAGAGTGGGAGAAAAGATTTGCCAATCGTATATCTAATGAAAGACTGGCGCAGAATAAGAACCAAAGTGCTGGCGAGGATGTGGAGCAACAGGAACTCTCGTCCAGCACCGGTGGGGATGCATATGTCGCAGCCACCGTGGGAGACAGCTTGCCGGTTCCTTACAAAACCGCACACACCCTCACCACGTGCTCAGCAATCATGCTCCTTCGGATTTACCCAGAGGACTTGAAAACATACATCCACATAAAACCTGCATGCAGTCTTCTCTGCTTTGCTCATGATCGTTAACAACTGGAAGCAACCAAGATGATTTTCAAAGAGGGAATGGAAAAACCGTGGAATTCCGTGAAACGGACTACGATTCAGGGACACAAAGGAACCAGCTATTGATTCACTCAAAGAGTGGGTGAGGGCTTCCCTGGTGGCGCAGTGGTTGAGAATCCGCCTGCCAATGTAGGGGACACGGGTTCGAGCCCTGGTCTGGGAAGATCCTACATGCCGCGGAGCAGCTAAGCCCGTGAGCCACAACTACTGAGCCTGCGTGTCTGCACAGCCATAAATAAAAAAATAATAAATAATAAATAAAGTTTTTTAAAAAATAATAAAATAAATATAAAAAATAAATAAAAAATTTAAAAAAGGAGGCTTTTAACTCAGAAGTGTCAAGTTATCTATCTTTCCAGGGGATGAAGTTCAAAATGCCAGATAAAAACCCTTTAGCTCCTGGTCATGGCATGGGTACTTGCGGTGACCCCAGCTCAGCGACTGTTTACTGCTCTGATTGGAAACATTTCAGGATTTTAATTGGTAAAGCCGGTGCCCATGCATGTCCATGCATCATCAGTTTGGTGACATCTACTTCTGGACCTCTCAAAACCCCCCCTTCTCAAGGTTTATCTTTCAAACCCCCACCAGGAAAATTTCAGGCCCTCCCCTCATTAAGCACAGCTGAAGGCAGTAGAAAAGAACACAGCCATCCCCAGGGCTACAGCTTGGTGGACTCAGGCGAACTGCTGCTTTAGGACACATTAGTAACAAGACAAATGTATCTGTGATTACCAGAGGTGGAGAATTGGCGCGAGGAGAAAGAGGATGAAGGTTGTCAAAAGGTACAAACTTCCAGTTATAAGAGAAATACAAAAGATGTAATGTACATGAGGACCATACTTAACACTGCTGTATGATAGTGAAAATTAAGAATTCTCATCATAAGAAAAAATTGTTTAAGTATGAGATGAATGTTAAAGTTTTGTGGTAATCAGTTCACAATATATGAAAGTCATATCATTAAGCTGCACATTATACGGAGCTGTATGTCAGTGGTCTCATAAAACTAAGAAATATTTATTTAAAAGATAAAAAATAAAAATGCAAAAAATGATCAATGAAAGAGGACAACCAACAGTTGTTTTTCCTTTAGAAGTCTTTATTAGATCATAAATGTACAATAGCTTCTTAAGTCTTTTCAGACACTTCGGTTTTTTAAAGGAATACATGTAACATTATGTCTCATTACACCATGGTCCTGGATAACAGCTTTTCAAAACTGTGAGAAAATTCTTGAAAATGGTTTCATATGTCACCCAACACTTACAAATTTCAACATGATCAAAGGAGGTATGCTTCTACACTCTTACAAAGACCAGTAGAAAGAAACAATTAGAAAGCTAAGAAACTGTCTCAAAAGTATTTTTTTCCACAATCTTTCCTCCATAGTAAGGTAATGTTCTTTTTTTTTTTTTTTTTAAGTAACAAACGTACTTTTAATTGATCTATTGATAAAAACTACTCAGCGAGGATCAGTAACCATTTCAGCCCCTAGTCTGTTAGTGTCATATCCTGGGCTATTTTGAGCAACTGGGTTAACTAGTTATTTATTAACTTCATCCACAGTATTAGAAAAACAAGGTATTAGATCAGTTTAGGTGAAATGTGTGGCTGGCAGCCAAACCCAGTCCCTTACATTCCATATTTTTTCTTTAGTTCTTCTACTTTGTCGACATAAGCTTTCATGGCATCTTCCCTGGAAGTCCCTTTCAGCTCATTCCAGGCATCCCACTTGGCCTTGCCTTTGAGGTCCAACATTCCAGGCCATTCTGTATTTATGTCACCCACGGTTGCTTGTTTGTAGGGGCTGTAGATGAACAGCATCTCATCGTCTGCTGGCTTGGACTTGAGGTGCTTAACTTCCTCAGCAGCTTTCTCAAACTCAGCCTGAGACATGCCGGCGGCGTTGCAATGATTCTAGGAAGCCCACGAAGATGGAGGAGCAGAAAGCAGTCCAGGTAATGTTCTTAAATAATCCAATCCATTCACAAATGGCTCTCCTCATCTGCTCTGATGTCTTCTGCCATATCACTGCATATTTCTGCATGACTGAGGTAAGAGTTTCCACGACCTGAAGATGTTCTGCTGCCTCTGGGCTTTCCCGCTTGCCCACAGCAAATAGAAGCTCAGTATCGGATGGTCCCTCCATAATGCCCACTTCCTCCACTGCCTCCTGGACCATACTTTCCTCCACGGTGTAATCCTTGTTCCTGCAGCCAAAGTTTCCACTCTTCACTAAGCTCAGTTAGAAGGTTGCTGGTTATGATTTCTGAAAAGCATTGTCGTTTCCACTCGCACTTTCCTCCTCCATAGATGCCACACCCACCCCCGGAGCCTCCACCCTGGTTGCCAGATCCAGGTCCTCCACCACCATATCTTCCTCCTCCTCCATAACCAGGGCCACCTCCAAAATTGTCACCTCCAGGTCCTCCTCCACACCTATTAGAGCCATGACCAAGTCCACCGACCACTCCTGAATCCGTCAGATCGTCCTCCAGATTTCCTTCCTCGTCCTGGTCCTGCTCCAACATTTCCACCACCACCAGGAGAGTCTCCAAAACCGACGTTGCCTCCTCTTCCACCTCTAGAACTGTGGATTTCCTGCATTTTAGGTCGAGACAAGGCCTTTCTTACTTCTGCATGATGACCATTGATGCTATGGTATTTCTGCAGCACAAGCTTATCCACGGGATCATGGTCATTAAAAGTAACAAATCCAAAGCCTCTTTTCTTTCCAGACTCCCTATCGGTAATTATCTCAATGGCATCGATTTTTCCGTATTTCTCAAAGTAACCTCTAAGGTGATGCGCCTCAGGATCTTCTTCAATTCCACCAACAAACAGCTTCTTCACAGTCAAGAAAGCGCCCCGCTGTCCAGAATCCTCTCGGGACTGCACGTTTGGGCGCAACCGTTTTCCCATCAATGGAATGAGGTCTGGCAGCCATGGCAACATCCACCTCAGCCATGGATGAAAACGTGACAAAACCGAATCCTCTTGATCTTTTGCTGGCAGGATCCCTTATGACCGCACAGCCTGTAAGTTTTCCCCATTGCTGGTAGTAGTTCCTCAGATTGTCTTCTGTGGTTTCAGAGCTCAAGCCACCAATAAAGAGTTTACGGAATTCTTCTTGTTCCTTCTTCTTCCTCCAGAAATTAACAGTTTTGAAAGTTTCCTCCATCTCGGACTCCATTGCTTCCGCCATTTTCTTGAAGCTGAGGGAGATAAGGGAGATCTCAGGGGAAGATCATGGACCTGGAACCTGACCTGCCCCGGATCTGAGGTGAGAACGAACCTCCAATGCTCCAGCAACACTTTCTAGGAGCACCTCCACGCAGGACCCGGTGACTCCCTTGAGTAATTCTTGGAACACCTTTCAATTTTCCTGCAAAACACCAGTTGCACAAGTGACCTTTCCTGATCCACTAATCAAAATCAATATTACATTTTCTATTTTTTTTCCAATTTTAAATTGTATGTGTATTGCTCTCTTTCATTTTATACTGTTTTTCTCACTAAATTGATATCCAATGAAGAGAAGACTGATCTGGACCTTAATGTTTAACACTGACATATTATTCACTTATTGCTTTGTCCCTAGGGAATGCTCAGATGTATTTTTGAAAGAATTTATCCGTACCCCAAAACAAACCTTTTTTTCTACATTTTTGAAATAAATTCACTCAACTACAATTATGCACTGATAGTCTCTTTTGTGATATACTGCAATCAATTCTCATTAAGATTTCAAATCCTTTTTCTCTTTGTAATCCATCCTAAGACTCTAGTCACAGAAATCTGTTTAAAATGTAAAGCTAATCAGTGCACACTTTCTTTTATATATTTTTTTAATTAATTAATTTCTGGCTGCGTTGGGTCTTTGATGCTGCAAGTGGGCTTTCTCTAGTTGAGAACAGGAGCTACTCTTCGTTGCAGTGCAGCGGGCTTAGTTGCTCCGCGGCATGTGGGATCTTCCCGGACCAGGGATCAAACCCGGGTCCACTGCGTTGGCAGGGAGATTCTTAACTACTGCACTACCAGGGAAGTCCCCACCCTTTCTTTTATATCTTTCATTGCTGTCCTCATTTTTTAAAAAAATTAATTTATTAATTTACTTATGTATTTTAGGCTGTGTTGGGTCTTCGTTTCTGTGCGAGGGCTTTCTCTAGTTGCGGCAAGCGGGGGCCACTCTTCATCACGGTGCGCGGGCCTCTCACTATTGCGGCCTCTCGTTGCGGAGCACAGGCTCCAGACGCGCAGGCTCAGTAATCGTGACTCACGGGCTTAGTTGCTCCACGGCATGTGGGATCTTCCCAGACCAGGACTCGAACCCGTGTCCCCTGCATTGGCAGGCGGATTCTCAACCACTGCGCCACCAGGGAAGCCCTGTCCTCATATTTTTAAAGGGAGAAATAATAAATCGAATTTCATTCCTGCTGTCCTGTCATAATTATTAACACTACCCCTTAAAACACTCAAGATGTTTGAGTCTGGAGGGAAAATTACTTGATCCTCTTATTTACAGAGCACCTAATATATGCCAAGTTGTGAACTAAAACCCAGGATTCAGAATTGCACTTAACAAAGTCACTGCCCCAGTTTATTTTAATGCTGATGAGATAAAAGGGTTAAATGACTGAAGAGTGTCTACTCTAGTGTTGGTATGAATAAGTGCTGTTAGGTATGAATAAGTGCTCCGATTAACAGTAAGGCTAACACAGAAATAGAAGGAGGCTTGGAGGAAGAGCAGTAAGAAGGAGAGAGGGAGGGAGAATTAACTACAATTTCTGATGATGATGAGATTAGGGGAAGCCTGACTGATGACATTAGAGCAGAGAACTTAATTTTAAAAAAGAAAAGAAAAAGGGGAGTTCCCTGGCTGTCCAGTGGTTAGGACTCAGCGCTTTCACGGCCCTGGCCCAGGTTCAATCCCTGGTCCGGGAACTAAGATCCCACAAGCCACATGGCATAGCATGGACAAAAAATAAAGAAAAAAAAAAAGAAAAACCAAGCATATTCTGGGTAAAGAATTTTCCAGAGAGGAGAGCAATTTCAACAGCACAGGGCTAAAAACACTACTTCCCTTCCCAGTGATGCTGGTTTAAAAACAAAAATCCAGGGCTCCCCTGGTGGCGCAGTGGTTAAGAATCCGCCTGCCAATGCAGGGGACAAGGGTTCAAGCCCTGGTCCGGGAAGTTCCCACACGCCGCGGAGCAATGAAGCCTGTGCGCCACAACTACTGATCCTGCGCTCTAGAGCCCAAAAGCCACAACTACAGAGCCCTCGTGCCCCAACTACTGAAGCCCTCACGCCTAGAGCCCGTGCTCCGCAACAAGAGAAGCCACCGCAACGAGAAGCCCACGCACCGCAACGAAGAGTAGCCCCCGCTCACCGCAACTGGAGAAAGCATGCACGCAGCAAGGAAGACCCAACGCAGCCAAAAATAAATAAATAAAATAAATAAATAAATAAATTTTAAAAAAAAAACCGAAAACTAAAATCTGGATTATTATCCCAAGAAAGCTTCATGTACAAAGATATACAAAACCTTGAATATTTCTTAATACCAACACCAAAGAAATAACTTCAGTAAGATAACCTCTTGTTTTAAGAGTAAAGTCTGCTAACTTAAAGAGATTTTACTGAAGAAATAAGGATACAAGTGGACACTCTTGCCATCAATAAAGATGCCACACTCACCAGAGTCTGATTTGTGAAAAAGGCTGATGCAGGTTCCCCCAGTTCAAGAGCTGTCCTGGGACCCACTCCTGAGATGCAGACAGCCTGTAGCTTGCTGGAAAAAGGAGTGACTTCTGCCTCTGATTCTTCTTTTATAGACTAAGAGAGTGGATAATCCAATCACTGGATAATCCAGAGGAGGCACCCTGTCTCAGATTACTGGGATTGGAGAGATTCTTAAATCCTTTCACACAAAGATAAAAATATGGGGCTACTCACATTTGCATACTGTCCTAGATGAAAAAAATGTAATACATATGTGTATGTGGGTGTTACTTAGAGTTTATGTCAACATTTTAGTCAATATTATAGTATTTCCTTTTTTTCTCACTCTGGAATACATTCTACAAAAATAGGAATGGAAGTTTCTATATATAAAATTTTCCAGGTAACATGTTTCAATACGAAAAAGTAGAGACCGTTGAAATGTTTATCAATAAACAAGTCAAAAATACTTATTGACAAGTCTATAGTGTCTATATCATACAGCCATTACAACAAAATTAGTGTTTTGTGCATTTACATTTTATCTAATTACTGGGAATTTGAGATGATTACAACCCTCTTACTTTTTCCTCACTCTTTGACCTAAATATTCTCTTTACCCTTTTTACTTCACTTCTATTATTCCATTGTTCCCTCTGTCAACTTGTTAATCCAAATCATGTACAGATCTGGGTGTAGTTACATTGGTGACTAAATTATGAATCCTTCACTTATTATTCTAATACAGATAATTACTTTTACCACCTTTCCCAATGACTAAAACCTTAGAACACTTTCAATTCCATTACACCTTCCTGACTTTTCTAACACTGCTGTCATGCATTTTAATTCTACATATATTTTAATCTCCATGAGATGTATCTAGTTCCTTACAAAACAAAATTTATTTATATTTATTTTGAAATTATCCCTTCCTTTCCTCTTCATTCCTTCCCTCATTCCTGGTTTTCAATCTGGGATTTTTTTCCTTTGGACTTAATAACTCACTCTAGTATTTTGTTTAATTCAAGACTGCTAACAATGAAATGTTTCACTTTAAGATTTACAGACATCTTTACTTGGGACAATATGATGCTCGACATAGAATTCTGGTTTGATATGATACTTTTTGCACTTTAAAAATGGTATAGATACCAAGGGGGAAAGGGTAGGGGTGGGATGAATTGGGAGATTGGGATTGACATATATACACTACTATGTATAAAATAGATAACTAATGAGAACCTACTGTATAGCACAGGGAACTCTACTCAGTGCTCTGTGGTGACATAAATGGGAAGGAAATCCAAAAAAGAGGGGATATATATATATACCTATGGGCTGATTCACATTGTTGTACAGCAGAAACTGACACAGCAGTGTAAAGCAACTGTACTCCAATAAAAAAAAAAATCACAAAAAATTGGTGCTCTGTTGGTATCTATCTTATTTGGTTTCAGTATCAATGTCACCAATTAACCTTTTTCTTGCTCATTTGTCTTCTGTATTCTCTACAAATCTATTAGGTTACCTTTGGCTTTTAGACCATAGAATATTTCTGTTTCCTCTGTATATGCTTTTCTTAGGGAATGTTGAGTTACTCCAGCTGTGGGTGGATGACTTTCATCAATTTGAAAAATGCTTGTGTATTTTCACTTGTGATATTGTAACCGAAAGTGGAGTCCAGCTGCTCACCACTCAAAAGCCATTAAAGAGGCAAGGTTGGTGGAAAGGAAAGTTTGCTTTATTTTGGATGTCAGCAACCAGGGAGGAGGGGGGAGGGCAGGCTCCTGTCCAAAGGCTGACCCCCTGCCCCCGACAATCAGGGAACAAGAGATTTTATAGACAGAGAGAGGGGGCTACATGCAGAAAAGCAGTCAGCTCTGACAGTTATCTTGAAATTGGTCATGCAGTGGTCATCTTAATTGTTTTAAGTACAGTTCATCTTTATTTCCAGAGTTGGTTTGTTCCCATTTCCTTGAGGCCAGTTCTCAGAATTGTGGCAGCTTATGTCATTGCTACAGTCTGGTCATCATGTAGGTAACTTCTTCCACCTGGTAGGGGTTTCAGTATCTAGCTCACAGGATATGGCTCAGAATATTATCTATAGCCCTTGAGAAGGAATTGAAGGTCCTTAACTATGCTTAATGACTAAACTATTTTTATTTAGTCTTGTTGGACTGCTTTCCTTTGTTTCTGCAGCATTTTCTCACTTCTCTGATTAAACTTATTCTTTGGCTAAACTTTTTCCACAGACAAAAGTCAGGCTGAGGACATGGTGGTGGGGGGAAGGACCATAAGGTCCTGCTCCATTTCAATATCAATTCCTCCCCACATTTACTCTGCTCCCCTTTTAATGATATCTCTCTTCCATTTTAACTCTGTGTTGAGTTGTTTATTATTCTTCACTCTCAGCTTCTGTTAGGCTATTTGCTCTGTCTTGCTGTTGAGTAATCCAGCTAAACTGTTTAGAATCACTATCTTCTTAATTACCTAAATTCTTAGTTTCAGTTCTAAGACAAACACAATACAAAACTTTAATTTTTTTAAAAAGGAGCAGTTTCACAATGAGGAGAAAATTCTTTCCTTTTGATACAATAACACTCAAACAGAGAGGGGAAATTATAACTTGGATCAGATTAAGATATTTTAGGATTCAGTATTCATCAAAATTCCTCGGACAGAGGGAATGGAAAACTTGTGTGGGAGAAGAGATTCGCGTTACATACCTTGGTAAAGTACATCAAGCTAAATTATGTAAATATTCAATACAAATACTGTCAAATGAAACAATATACTGAAAAAACACTAGAAAAATGGGGCAAACTAGAATAGGCACTATGTAAGAAAGGATAAATACTCTGTGTGAATACTCTCTTACAACTATAAATCTTGTGAAATCTTGATACAGATCAAGTATAATTAATCAAATTTAACTTTTGTATTGACATGTGCTGTAAATCATAAGGCATCATATTTCAAGGCTCAGAAAGAAGAAAAGGATATAATGAAATGAAGCTGGGCCTTATGAGGCCCTCCCTGGTACAAATCCTTTCTGTGTCCCCTGTTTCTTGTTTATAGGAAATAGGTTTCGTTCAGTCTCCTTGAACTTCCCTGAGTTCCAAAGGGCACATTCAAAAAGTAGCTTATGAGGGAAGGGAGGGAATGAAAGGAAGAGCATTCAAGAAACAATAGTGCAGCCTTGGGGCAGGGTGCCTCCTGAAGGAATATATATAACAATATTGTTGAGTTCTTCTGCAGGAACTAAAGACCCCACCCAGGTGGAGGATGGTAACTTCAGCCTGAGCACAAGATTCCCATAACAGCGCACTGTTAACCACCAACCAACCAGAAAAAGTCACAAACCCTGCAGCCCTAGATTGGAATTGACATATATACACTAATATGTATAAAATGGATAACTAATAAGAACCTGCTGTATAAAAAAATAAATAAAATAAAATTCAAATTTTACCTATAAAAACTTCTCCCTGAAAACCATGTGGGAATTCAGGGTTTTTGAACATGAGCTACGCATTCTTCCTTGCTTGGTCCTGCAGTAAGACTTTCTCTGTTCCAAACTCTGGCGTTTCAGTTTGTTTGACCTGACTGTGCTTCAGGCACAGGAACTTATGTTCGGTAACAATAACATATCTTGTTCTGTTCTGGACTACATTTTGAAATGACAATAACTCGATTTCTTTGGTTAAATATAGATGTGATAGAAACAAGGGTCCCCTGTGTGGGTTTACTTTCCTTAATGTGTGTTCTCCAAATTTTAAAATTCCATAGGTCACATTGTTCTCTTTCTATTAGTGTTAGCTGGATAAAGCCATGGATGACAGCTAATTTTTTGTGTCAACTTGATTGAGCTGTGGGAAATCCAGATTGCTGGTTAAGCATTGTTTCTGGTTGTGTAATTAAGGATGTTTCTAGAAAAGATTAGCATTTGATTCCACAGACTGAGTAAAGAGATCCACTGTCACCAATGTGGTTGGGTGTTATGCGATTTGCTCAGGGCCCAAATGAAACAAAAAGTGAAGGAAGGATGAATGCATTCTCTCTTCCTGAGCTGGGACATCCATCTTTTCCTGCCTTTGGACTTCAGAACCCCTGGTTCTCAGGCATTCAGACTTGGAATCAAATATACTACTGGCTTTTCTGGTTCTCCAGTTTGGAGATGGTAGTTTCTGGGACTTCTCCATCTAATAAGCCTATGAGCCAATGCTTACAAAAATTTTCAGATATATATGAAACATTATGGTGAACAGATCAGATTTATGTTTTAAATGGATCATTGTGACTAGAATCTCATAACTGAATTAGTAGAGAAAGGATTAGGAATCTTAACCTGTCATTGCTAATTTACTAGAGGAGGTCACTCAAAAGATGACATCTTACATAAGTATAGTTAGTGGATGGATTTTAAATATATCAGGAGGTAAAGTTTTAGTGTTTGAATAATTTATTCTGTAAATTGGTCTGGATTTGGTGCTGGACAATGACCTTCTGCTTTCTGTCTTTGTCTCACATCAGCTTTGTAATGTCCCAGAATCCCTTTCTCAATGTGTGATGCCTGTACCAGCTGCATCAACATCACCTGGGAACCTCTTAGAAATGAAAATTCTCCATTCCCACCCTAGATAGACTTGGATTGACGTCTAGAAATCTGAGATTTTAAAACCCTCTAGATGATTGTGATGCACTCTAAATTTGAGACACATTTCTCCAGGGAGACAAAAGGGATAGAATATCCAAATGAGCTGAGACATTCGCCATGGATGGTGGTCTTTGTCCTCCATTTTATTCAAATTTCACATTTTAATTTTAAAAAGAAAGCTCCAAACAAATGCTGGAGAGGGTGTGGAGAAAAGGGAACCCTCCTGCACTGTTGGTGGGAATGTAAATTGATACAGCCACTATGGAGAACAGTATGGAGGTTCCTTTAAAAACTAAAAATAGAACTACCATACGACCCAGCAATCCCACTACTGGGCATATACCCTGAGAAAACCATAATTCAAAAAGAGTCATGTACCACAATGTTCATTGCAGCTCTATTTACAATAGCCAGACATGGAAGCAACCTAAGTGCCCATCGACAGATGAATGGATAAAGGAGATGTGGCACATATATACAATGGAATATTAGTCAGCCATAAATTGGCTGGGACATCTGATTCCCCCCAGAGAGTCAAAACAGGTCACTTCCCAAAGTCCTATGGTCACTTTCAAAGGCACTGTAGAGATCATAACCAAAGGACAGGTTGGGGAGTAGGTGGGGGTTCTTGTTGATCTCCTCAGTGGCCAGAGAGAGAAAGGCCAGAACATATTGGTAGTTCTTGAAGAACCGCCTAAACAGAGGGGAGAGTATTAGGCAGAATGGTTTAGTAATTCAGGGGTGAATCCTAAGCCAAGTTATGGGAAAAGAAAGGTTTTAAACTCGGGTTTCCCATTCAGGGATTCTCCTGTCTTGTCATATGGAGATGGTGTGAATACTGTTCTGAGGGCTCTGGAAGACACTGGCAAGGCTCTCTTATTCTAAGGAGGCAAATTGTGGCTGATCCACCTAGAGAGGGTTATAGGGCACTGTGAGTGGGGTGAGGTCATATTTAGCTGGATGATAGAGCTGTCAACGGGACAGATTTTCATGAGCTCTTTAAAGGTGAGGTGCACCAAGATAGCAAGATAAGGGACCTCCCTGGTGGTCCAGTGGTTAAGACTCTGTGCTTCCAATGCAGGGGGTGCTGGTCCGATCCCTGGTTAGGGAACATGCTGAGCTGCATGGACAAAAACTTTTTTTAAAGAAAGATAGCAAGATAATTCTCCTCTAGGTATGTGAATAAGGAGTGCACAGCCATCTCATAAACCATTTTTCAAAGATTTATTTGAGTCTCAAATGTCATATTCTTTTTCTTAGGACTGAAAGCCAAGATGCAAGCATTCCCCCTTCACCATACTTGGATTACTTTAAATAGTACCTGACTTAACCATTCCTAAAAATTTTGGAGAATTACTTTCTGACGCCATATTCGCCTGAGGCATTTCAAGGGATTTTCACTCTTATTTTCTATTCTAATTAGTCAGCTCTTATGAAGCCAATTTTGTTAAATTATATTTTCCTTAAAAATATACTCTTCATCCATTATTATAGTTTATATTCATGGATTTCAGCAAAATCTTTTCATATTTTTTCTTCTATAATTTATCATTTTATATGTGACTATTTTATGTTTCCTTAATTCCATTTAATAAATATTTATTTGATATTTAAAATAGCTCTTACATTTTTGTATTTCCTAAAGAATTAATGTTTGCTTTTTTTCTTTGTTAATCTTTGTCTTCTTCTTTCCTTGGAATTGTATTGGTGTTTTTCTAACTGTGTGAATTTCAAGGTTAATATAAGCACATTTAAAATCAACACTTATTTGTTAATACATTGTAATAAACTCAATATTTTCGTGTAAACAGTGCTTTGGCTGTTTTCCTGTGTTTTTTTTTTTAATTTAATTTATTTTATTTATTTATTTTTGGCTGCGTTGGGTCTTTGTTGCTGTGTGCAGGCTTTCTCTAGTTGCGGTGAGCGGGGGCTACTCCTCGTTGCAGTGTGCAGGCTTCTCATTGCGGTGGCTTCTTTTGTTGCAGAGCACGGGCTCTAGGCACGTGGGCTTCAGGAGTTGTGGCTCATGGCTTCTGGAGCACAGGCTCAGTAGTTGTGGTGCATGGGCTTAGTTGCTCTGCGGCATGTGGGATCTTCCCCGACCAGGGCTCGAAGCTGTGTCCCCGGCATTGGCAGGCGGGTTCTTAAGCACTGCGCCACGAGTGAAGCCCTTTCCTGTGTTTCTTACATGTTTCCAATGTTGGCATTTTCTAGATAACATGCAACTTTATTTTGGGTGAACTGTTTATCCAAATATTGTGAGATATTTTAAAAACAGTTCCCAAGTAGTGGCTTAATATTTCTAATTTTTAAAAATGTCATTACATTCTGCTCTAATAATTTTATGGTTTCTTTTTTTTTACTTTAGAATTTGAGTATTTTTCTGTTTTCAAAACGAATGGTCAGTTTTTCCCTCTCCATTAACTTTTGAAAGAAAACTGTATATACATCAAATAGCTCCTCCACACTGACGGTGTTCTTTAGAGATCTCTTCTTAATTTCAAGTATTTGAGCTGTCATAAACTGGGAAAAGTGAGTTCACTATTTTTTTTACTTTTAAGATTTACCTTATATCTTACTTTTATCCTTATGAAAGGATTTTTTTTGGTATTTGCTGTTGACGTATAACACTTGAGTCAGCTTTAAATTCGATGTATTTAATTATCTCTTACTTTAATTTTAACCTCTGAGATGATAAGCTCATCATCACAAACAAATGGGTAGAAAACCTGAAGAGATCATAAACATCAACAAAGTTAGATCTGTAACTTAATTTTAAACATAGCACACAAAGCCCCCGATATAGTTTGCTTAAGTCATCTCTCTGTAAACTTTAGGAAGCTTCAGGGTACATTTAAAGTGCAAGTCATAACATTTGTGCCAGAAAATAAAACAGAGGACTCCTCCAACCAACTCTCTTAAGGCTGAGGAACCAGTACACAAAGTTGGATATTGAGAAATCAATTTCTGTCCCATCCCATGGACAAATCTAAATGTAATTATTCTACACAAAATTTTACCTAATAAAATCCAGCAAGGCATTATAAAAGACAAAAAAAAAATTGTATGACATAGGACAATATGTCACAGCACCCAAAGTTTGGAAGAAAGGAAAATCTATGACTTCTCCCAAACATTTCATCTAGAGATCAGACCAGTTCTTTAAAAACTCTTCCAGAAAAGGAAGAAGATGTAACACTTTCAGAGTCATTCTGCACTACTTGCATTACCATAATAACAAAACAAGACAAGGATATTAGAAGAAAAAAATACTGCAGATGAATTAATCATAACTTATTTATTGTTACATAAAATTAATGAGAACAGCTACATAAATATTCCATGTCTATAATAATGACATTTGTAGACATTAACTAATAATGCAAATGTACATTTACTTATATTAAACTATGTTCATGATAAATTGTTATGTATGAGAAGCAGTTCACAGAACGAAGTTGACAGTATATGCCCACAGAGTAACCCACACAACTTAAGAAAACATTAGAGCTTGACAATTACATGATGCCTGCAGCTCCTCAGCCCAGAAAGGAGATGTCCATGTATTTCTCTGGCTGCAGTACAGAAAGTAGGCTGCAAATTTTGGCCTCCAGCCTTGTGACATTACTAAAGACTCTCACCACTCCCACCACAGTGACCTCATGGACAAAACAGGTTCTCTCTTTCCTAACACAGTGCCTGAGATCAGAGAGGTGCCTTCACTGGCTAATGGTCACTTCCTGCCACCCTAGCCTTGGTAGAGAGCAAATAATCAGTAGCTTCCACCAAACCAGAGAATGTACATACCTGAAATAATTTTCATAAAACATTCCACGTTATGTTTTGGTAAAAGATACAGAAGCAAACCGAGAGGAAAGGAAATATGAAATGAGACAGCTGGAAGGGACAAAGATTGGGCAGGCAGAGATCCTCTCACAGATGAGAGAAAAGGTCAGCAGCCCTCCACTGCAGCAGCACCTGCTCAAATGATCAGTGTTAAGGCATTCCAAAAGGAACCAGTAAGGAAACAAGCACATAGGTTCTAAACGTCTCTTCACTCTTCTGAAGACATGGGCATGTTGAGAAATGTTGCAGAAGCACTGCTTACTCTCTAAACCAACAAAGCACGAACAGAACATAGGATGCCTGATGTAAACCCATTTGTTAAGCATCAATACTGTAACTCAACCAGAGATATGCATGCCACACAATTAGATAAAGTCCAGATTTTAATACAGTGTCCATTTTTCCTGGAAAAGTTAATGATATGGATAAATATGAAGGGCTTTAGCCTCTTCTAAAATATTATCTACTTTTCTTCTTTTGGCTTCTAGGATATTGGGCTAAATACCTCATTCTTGATGGGACTAAATGAATGATATTTAGAGGAACTTACTTTTTAGGGTGGTGAATCAAAGCCATGTAGGGTCTCTCCAGGGGGGCACATTTCAGCAATGTCTTTGTCAGCAGTGAGCTTCAGGCTGAGCCACTTTCTCCTACGAGTGCCCTCAGGCCAAGGGGATCAGTGACTCAAAGGGATTGTGTGCTTCAGTCTAAGGGCCCTGGCAGTAGGAGGGGCAGGGGTTCAGCAGTCTCACTAATTCTAAGTCTTCCAAGAACTGATCTTGGGTATCCTGCTGATGGAGTGGACAGGAAAGATGCATAATTCTGTCCTCTGTCTTAAGAAAAGTGAGGAGAGGAGCTTCCCTGGTGGCGCAGTGGTTGAGAATCTGCCTGCCAATGCAGGGGACACGGGTTCGAGCCCTGGTCTGGGAAGATCCCACATGCCGCGGAGCAGCTAGGCCCATGAGCCACAATTGCTGAGCCTGCGCGTCTGGAGCCTGTGCTCCGCAACAAGAGAGGCCGCGATAGTGAGAGGCCCGCGCACCGCGATGAAGAGTGGCCCCCACTTGCCGCAAGTAGAGAAAGCCCTCGCACAGAAACGAAGACCCAACACAGCCATAAATAAATTAATTAATTAATTTTAAAAAAAAAGTAAAGGAAAATAATTAGCATAGTTTAAAAAAAAAAAGAAAAGTGAGGAGAAAAAAATTTTAAGGTAGTAAAGAGACAAAGAAAGGATAGAATATTCAGAATCCCACTGGTCTACATTTCTGACATTTCTGTGTGCACCTTAGATCATTTTCAGGGGGATGAAACACACACACACACATATGCAAACAAGAACTTACAAACTGGGTGACAGTTGTTTTGGCCTTCTCAGGAAGGAGAGCTGGAATTCGTCTGCTTCCTGATTCATGAAATAAAGGGGAAAAACCCACTCACTACCAGATTCCCATCTCTGTAGACACTTGGCTTCTAGTATAGCAAACAGTCCTCAAAATCCACTGTGCATGCACTGTGTAAAGGCTGCAGGAATAGGAAAAGGCAAATCAGAGAGAATGACATGGCACCACAGAGAGACAAAACCCTGTGTCTAAGCTGAGCTGAGGAGAAGATGGATCAGGGGCGAGTCTACAGGCTCTGCTTTAAGAAAGGAAAATTTCCCCTCGTGTACACCACAGCCTATGCCCACTACCACTCTGTCTCTCAGCCTGTGGAAACACTGCAGAGCATGTGCCAGGCTGGTGTGCCAGACAAGGGCACAGTCAGAATCATAAAGTAGGTATTTATAAGGGAGTCACAGTGCAGAGACCTCACCCTCAGTGTCACTGTGACGGGAGCAGCCTGGCTTCCCCTTCTTTTTACTGCTTCATATCAGTCCCAACAAGGACCTCTGGGAATGCTCCTGTCCTGGGGCTCTGCACCTGTCCCCCTCCATCTTGGAGAAAAACAATGAGAAAAAGATGTTTTTTCCCCTTGCCTCTATGATTTCATCATGAGTGTGACCACAAGACTTCATGGATGGGGAGGGAGTGGAGAGGGAGGTGTGGAGGAGACAAGCCCATCCTGACCCTGAGAGCTCTGTCATCCTGTGTCCATGATTGATGTCCCTGCAAGGAGCTCCTGGTGGTTGTGTCAGACACACCAAAGGGGAACTTTGTGCACGCTTGGTGAGAATGTCAATTGGTGCAGCCACTTTGAAAAACAGTATGAAGGTGTGTCAAAAAATTAAAAATAGAACCACAGTAGGAACCAGCAATTCCACTTCTGGGTATATATCTGAATAAAATAAAGCCACTGTCCCAAATAATCGTCTACACTCGCATGATCATTGCAGCATCACTTCCAACAGTCAAGACATGAGAAAATGACCTAAATATCTATCAAAAGCTGAGTATATCAAGAAAAAGTGATTTCATGGGACTTCCCTGGTGGTCCAGTGGTAAAGAATCCGCCTTACAATGCAGGGGACGCAGGTTCGATCCCTGGTCAGGGAACTAAGATCCCACACGCCGCAGGGCAACTAAGCCCATGCACCACAACTACCGAGCTCGCATGGCTCAACTAGACAGCCTGCGTGCCACAAACTACAGAGCCCACATGCTCTGGAACCCGTGCACCACAACTACGGAGCCCACGCGCCCTGGAGCCTGCGCGCCACAACTAGAGAGAGAAAACCCGCACGCCACAACTAGAGACAAGACCATGTGCCACAACTAGAGAGAGAAAACCCACACGCCACAAACAGAGAGAAGCCCGCACGCTGAAACAAGATCCTGTGTGCCTCAATGAAGATCCCACATGCCGCAACTAAGACCCAATGCAGCCTAAAATAAATAAATAATAAATAAACCTTTTAAAAAAGTGATTTCATATTTTATACATATGTAAATGTCTGTGTATATATACACACACATATTTTATATACAGATACAGACACATATATATATATATACACACATGCAATGGTATACTATTCAGCCATAAAGAAATCCTCCATTTGAAACAACATGGACGGCAGTTCTGATAAGTGAAATAAATCAAAGACAAATATTGTATGATCGTATTTATTTGTGAAATCCAAAAACAAAATAAACTCATGAAAAAAAAAATCATGCATCGTGCTCATGGTTCCCAGAAGCAGAGAACTGGTGGGAGGAAATACAGAATGGAGGTTGTCAAAAGGTACAAACTTCCAGTTATAAGATAAATAAATACAAAACAGGTAATGTACAACAAAAACTCATATACCACAATAGCAAATAATCAAACTATAATATGGACTAAGGAACTGAATAGACATTTATCCAAAAAAGATATACAAATGACCAATAGGTACGTGACAAGTTACTCAACATTACAAAAGATGTAAGGTACAGGATGACCAAAATTAGCACAGCTGTAGGGTGTATATCAAAGTTGTTAAGGCAGTAAATCCTACAAATATTCATCGCAAGAAGAAAAACTTTCTTCTGGTAATCATTTCATAATGTGTGTAAGTCATATCACTACCCTGCAAACTCTGATATCATAAAACAAGAAAAATATTTAAAAGGTAAAAATTAAAAGTGCAAAATTATCAAAGAGGACAAACTACTACTGCTTTACCTTTAGAATTATTTTATTAAATCTTAAAGGTGCAACAGTTTCTTAACTCTGCACATGAACTAATTTTCTTTAGAAGAATGATGTTATGTCTCATTACACCATGATTCTAGCTAATAGTTTTTCAAAATTTTGAGAAAAGTCTTGAAAAAGGATTCAAATATCATCCAAAACTTTGAAATTTAACATTATCAAAGAGGGGATGCTTCCACATTCTTACAGAGACCACTGGAGAGACAACAATTCAAAAGCTAAGAAACGGTCTCAAAAGCATTTTTTCATACAGTCTTTCCTCCACAGGAAGGTATTGTTCTTACATAATCGAGTCTACTCACACAATGGCTCTCTGTACCTGCTCTGGTGTCTTCTGCCATATCACTGCATATTTATGCATGACTGAGATAAGAGTTTCCTGAACGCTGTTATTTCGATAACCTAAAGCTCTTCTGTTACCTCTGGGCTCTCAACGTCTCCTATTTACACAGTCAAGCCCACGGCAAATAGAAGCTCAGAATTGGCTGGTCACTGCATAACGCCCACGTCTTCCACCGCCTCCTGGACCATAGTTTCCTCCACCGTATGATCCTCCCACGTTCCTGCTACCACTCATTTTCCAGTCTTCAGTAAATCGTACTTAGAAGGTTTCTGCTTATAATTTCCCAAATCATTGTAATTACGACTTCCATAATTTCTTCCTCCATAGCTGTCAAAACCACCTCTGGATCCCCCATCCAGGTCGCCATATCGAGATCCTCTACCACAGTATCCTCCTCGTCCTCCTCCATAACCAGGGCCAACCCCCAAATTGCCACCTGCAGATCCTCTTCCACACCCATGATAGCCATCCCCAAATGTATGTCCTCTTCCATATCCATCAGATCTTCCTCCAAGTTTCCTTCCTCGTCTTGGTCCTGCTCCAACATTTCCACCGCCACCAGGAGGGTCTCCAAAACCGACGTTGCCTCCTCTTCCACCTCTAGAACTTTGGACTCCCTGCATTTTAGGTCGAGACAAGGCCTTTCTTACTTCTGCATGATGACCATTGATGCTATGGTCTTTCTGCAACACAAGCTTATCCACGGGATCATGGTCATTAAAAGTAACAAATCCAAAGCCTCTTTTCTTTCCAGACTCCCTATCGGTAATTATCTCAATGGCATCGATTTTTCCATATTTCTCAAAGTAACCTCTAAGGTGATGCTCCTGAATATCTTCTTCAATTCCACCAACAAACAACTTCTTCACGGTGACAAGAGCCCCTGGCTTTCCATAGTCCTCTCTTGGGACAGCACGTTTGGGCACAACAGTTTTCCCATCAATGGAATGAGGTCTGGCAGCCATGGCAACATCCACCTCAGCCATGGATGAAAACGTGACAAAACCAAATCTTCCTGGTTTTTGGCTGGCAGGATCCCTTATTAACACACAGTCTGTAAGGTTTCCCCGTTGCTTGTAGTAGTTCCTCAGACTTTCTTCCGTGGTTTCAGAGTTTAAGCCACCAATAAAGAGTTTACAGAATTGTTCCTTTTCTTTCTTATTCCTCTCCAAAGCAACAGATGTCGAAGTTTTCTTCATCGCAGGCTTACTCGCTTGAGCCATTTTCCCGAAGCTGAGGGGGATGAGGGAGATCTCCGGAGACTAACATGAACCGGAGGGTCCCTGCCCCGCGGTGAGAACCGAACCTCCGCTGCTCCAGCAACAACACCTGTAGGAGCACCTCCACCGGGGACCTGGTGATGTGCTACTGCTCTGGAGCCGCTGCCGCCCTTGAACCAATCTTGAGCAACTTTCAGTTTTTCTGCACAACATCATTTTGAACCGAGTGACCTTTCCTGATCCAGTAATCAAACTTTTTATTACATTTCCTCTACATTGATTTTTTTTTCTGAACTTTTAATTTTCTCTGCATTGTTATCTCTTTTTGATACAGTTTTCCTCACTAAATTGGATATTCAATGAAGAGATCACTAATGTGGACTTTAAAGTTTTACACCAAAATACTTACCTATTGCTTTGCCCTTAAAATGAGTTCAGATATCTTTTTTGAAAGAAACTATTCAGACTACAAAAAGGATTTTTCTAAATTTTACAAATAAATTCACTTAACTACAATCATGTAATGATATAATCTCTTTTGTGGTAGACTGCAATCAATTGTCATTAGGATTCCAAATCCTTTCTCTGTCTAATCCACAAGACTCTATAATCAAAATAATATCTTTAAAATTTACATTTAATCAGTACACCTTTCCTCTTAAGTCTCTTATCTGTCCTCAAAGATATTTTTTAAAGGGAAAATCAGTTCATTCCTTTTCTTCTACCATAATTATTAATACTATCCTTTTCATTACTCAAGATATCCCAGTTTTCAGGGAAAAATTACTTGATCCTCCTAATGATAGAGCACCTAATATACGCGAAGTTGTGTCCAAAAACCCAGGGTTCAGAATTTCACTTAACAAAGTCATTGCCCCAGTTTATTTGGATCTTGGTGAGAGGAGAGGGGTAATATACTAATGAATGTCTAATCTAGTGTTAGGTATAAGAAGTGTTGTGGTAAATAGTAAGGTCCACATTGAGACAGAGAATGAGGGAAATATGGGGGAAGTGAAATAAGGGATAAAGGGAGGAAGAAATTAAATAAAATTACTGATGATGAAGAGCTTAGGGAAAACCTAACTGAGGACATATATGAGAAGAAAACTTAATTTCTAAAAAAAGAAAAAAAGATCAAGCACAGTGTGGCTAAAGAATTTTTCAGAGAACAACAGAGCAGAGACAAATATACTTCCACTTCCTAGTGATGTCAATATATTTTTTTAAATCTCTCCTGTTATTCCAAGAAAGCTTCAAATACAAAAATATACAAAACCTTGAGTATTTTGTAATATTAATACTTAGGATATAACTTTCAATAACATAACTTCTTTTAAGAGCTAACTTAAATAGATTTTACCAAAAAAAAACAAAAAACAAAAAAAACAAATGAACATTCTTGCCTCAATACAGATGCCACACTCACCAGAACAGGTTGATTTGTGAAAGAGGTCAATGCTAGTTCCCCCGGTTCCAAGAGCTGTCCTGTGACGCACTCCTGAGATGCAGACAGCCTGTGGCTTGCAGACAAAAGCAATGACTTCTGCCTCTGATTCCCCTTTTATAGAGCGAATGGGTAATCCAGTCCGTGGGTAATTCAGAGACACACCCTATCTCATATCAAAGGGATTTGAGAGATTCCTCAATCTTTATATACTAATGCAAAAATATGGGGTTATTAACACTGTCAGAAAGTATCCAAGGTGAAAAAATGTAATACATCTGTGTATGGGGTGGTATTTGCAGTTTCTATCAACGTGTTAACATTTCCTTTTCTCCCACTATGGACACAGTCAACAAAAATAGGAATGGAAATTCTATATATAAAGCTTTCCAGAAACGGATGTTTTAATAGCAAAAAAAAAAAAAAGAGAGACTGTTTAAATGTTTATCAATAATAGAATATCCACAATGTTTGTTGACAAGTCTGTAATGTCTATATCACACAGCCATTCTAAAAAACAAAAATTAATGTTTTGTGCATTTACCTTTCAACTAATTCCTGGTAAATTTGACATGAATTCAACTACCTTACTCTTTCCTTACCCTTTGACCTAAATAGTCTCTTCATTCCCTTTACTTCATTGACTAGGGTTTAACTCTTTTATTAATCCATTTTTTCTCTTGAAACTTGTTAGTCGAAATTATATACACATCATTGTGTAGTTATATTAGTGATTAAATGATGAATCCTTCCCTTAATAATCTAATACAGATAATTACTTTTAGCACCTTTCCCAAATGCTAATACCTTAGAACACTTTCAATACCATTTTAACTTTCCTGCATTTCTATTACTGTTGTCTTGCATTTTAATGCCACAAGTATTTTAATGTCCATGAGATGTATCTAGAATTGCTTTATAAAACAAAATTTATTCATATTTATTTCTAAATGAGCCTTTCCTTTCCTCTTCATTTCTTCCTGCATTCCTGGTTTTCAGTCTGGGATTATTTTCCTGTGGACTTAATAACTCACTCTAGTATTTTGTCTAATGCAATGCTGCTAACAATGAAATGTTTCATTTTACATTTTTTAAGACATCTTTATTTGGGGCAATATTGATGCTGGGTATAGAATTCTGGTTTGTCAGGAGTTTTTTCGGCACTTCAAAAATGGTGCCCTGTGGATATCAAATTTTTATTTATGTTTAGACATCACCAGTTAGCCTTTTTTGTGCTTATCTGGTCTCTGTAGTCTCTCAAATCTTTTACATTAATGTTGGTTTTTAGACCATAGTGTAGCATATCAATTCTTGTGTATTTACTTGACTCAGGGAATGTTGAGTTAGTTGCATCCGTGGGTTGATGTCTTTCATCAGTTTGAAGCACACTCATGTATTTTCACCTCTGATATCTGTTCCTCCCCCACTTTCTCTCTATTCCCCTTTTAATCACATCCCACTTCTCTTTTAGCTCTGTTCTTAGTTTTCCTATATTGCTCATTCTTGGCTTTTGCTGGCATATTTGCTCTTGAACTATCTTGCAGTTTAGTAATCTGGTCTATCGCTGGAATCAATACCTTCTTAATTACTAAATTCTTAATTTTAGTTCTAACAAAAACACTATACCCAGCTTTAAGTTTTGAAAAAGATAAGTTTTGTAATGAGGAGAAAATATATTCCCTTTAATACAATAAAACTCAAATACATAGGGGAAAATTGTAACTTAGATCATATTAAGATATATTAGGAATCAGTATTTATCAAAATTCACAAGAAGGACATAGGGGGTGGAAACCCTGTGTGTGGGGAGAGGTAAGCATTACATACATCTGGTAATATACATGAAGTCAAATAATGTAAATACAGTAGTTCTGTCAAATGAAACACACGACTGAAAACCCCCTGGAAAAATAGGTCAAACTCTATAATAAGTACTCCATAAAAGAGGATAAACTAATACTCTGTGTGAATGTTCTCTTGCAACTGTAAATCATATGAAATCTCCATAGAGATCAAATAAAACTGGGTCAAATTTAACTTTTAAATTGACATGTGCTGTAAGCATAAAACACTATATTTCAAGGCTCAGAAAGAAGAAAGGGATATAACATATCTTGTTCTTCGTTCTGATGTGGACTACATTTTGAAATGTTAATATATCAGTTTTTTTGGTTAAATATAAATGTTATAAAAACTAGTTTCCTCTGCTTATGTTTATATTCTTTAATGTGGGTTCTATAAAATTTTAAACTACGTAGGTCACTTTGTTATGTTTCTATTGGTGTTGGCTGGATAAAGCCATGTGTGATGGTCAGTATTTTGTGACTGTGCTAAGGGATACCCAGTTAGGTAATTAAGCATTATTTTGGGTGTGTTCTTGAGGGTTTTCTGGAAGAGGTTAGCATTTGATTGGGTAGACTGAGTAAACAGATCCACCCTGTCCAATATGAATATGTTTCACCCAGTTTTCTGAGGGCCCAAATGGAACAAAAAAGGTGAAGGAAGGGCGAATCCATTCACTCTTCCTTAGCTGGGACATCCATCTTTTCCTGACCTGGGAAATCAGATTTCCTAGTTCTCATGACTTCAGACTTAGACTCAATTATACCACCAGCTTTTCTGGTTCTCCAGCTTGGAGATGGCAGTTTCTGGGACTTCTCCACCTCATAACCCTGTGACCCAATTCATGTAATAAATTACCAGATATATACAAAAACTTTTGTTGAACTGATCAATTTTATATTTTAAACAGATGATTGAGACTAGAATCTTATAATTGGATTAGGTGGAGAAAGAATTTGGAATCTTAAGCTCTATTTGCCAACTTACTGTAGTGTATCACTGAAAAGATGACAGCTTTGCATAAATATAGGTAGCAGATGGATTTTTAAATCTTTGAGAAAGTAAATTTTAGTCTTTGAATAATTTATTACATAAATCTGTCTGGATTTGACCAGACACTGGATGATGACATTTATCTTTCTGTCCTTGTCTCACATCCGCTTCATAATGTCCCAAAATCCTGGTCTCAACGTGTGGTGCCTGTTGTGCTTCAACATCACCTGGGAATCTCTTAGAAATGAAAATTCTCCATTCCCACCCCAGACCTATTTGAGTTGAGGTCCAGTAACCTGAGGTTTAAAAACCCTCTAGACGATTGTGATGCACTCTATACTTTGAGACACATTTCTCCAGGGAGAGAAGAAGGGCAGAATATCCAAATGAGCTAAGAACATTCTCCATGGATGGCAGACTTTGTTCCCATTTTGCTCAAATTTCACATTTTATGTTATTTTTAGAAAGGTCAAAAAAAATGCCCCAACTTCACAGAGGATACAAAAGACCATGAAACTGAGGCAAAGCAGAAAAACATGGTTTGAGTTCTAGACACCTAGTAAGGCTGATGAGCTGCAGATTCCAGAGGTCAGTTAATGGAATAATTTCCCAGACCAACTTTTGTAGCTTTGATTTTGGAACCTTAACAATGGTCATACTCCAAGGAGGAGTGTTTTCCACTTGGAGAACCTTGACAGGAATCTCATTGCCTTCACTGCCACACTAGATCCAGAGTCAAGGAAATTCATTGACCTGGCTCACAGCATAGAACACAAAATAAACATGTTTACTCAATAAATGTTTACTCAGTAAACATGTGATAAGTGAATAATTGGTGGCTTCTTAATTCACAGAAGCCAGACAGAGAGGTAGCTTCACTAGGTCAGGAAAGCAAAGAATTCCTTTATATTTGCAATGTTTCATTTTTTTAGTATTGTAATGTGAACAGTTAGTATAATATTTTATTAAAATTGCATTCTGAAAATTTTTCAAAAACCTCCAAATCTGAAAGTATAGAAAACTAACTTCTGTGAACCCACCACTTCCTTCAAATATTGTCGACTAATCAACAGTCTGGCCTTGTTTATCCTTACATCCACTTCCCAATAATTAACAAGCTGCTTATTGCTGAGAGCACATCAGCAATATTTCACTGAAATATTTCAGTTTCTCTTCCAGATGAGAACTTTTGGAACACAAGCACAACAACATTATTGCACACAAAAATAAAAATAAGTTTTTTCCGTAATCAATCATCTAGTCAGTATACAGAGGTTCTAGTTTTTCAACGTTGTTTCTTGAGTTTACATTTTATCAACATTTGAGTCAGGATTTTATTAAAACCCATATCTTGCAATTGGCTGATCTGTTTCTGAAGTTATTTTTAATGTCTGTAGTTCATAATTCTTGGAGTACAGCTGGGATATCTGTGTGGGTGTGCACCAATGTGTGAATTATTAATTGAAGGAATCAAGGTGTCTTGCAAAGTTTACTGTAGTTTGGGTTTTGGTCCTTGCCACCCATTTACCTTTTTCCTCTGCCATTCACCATCTCATGAAAGTCATTGTTGAAATTAGAGGCTCATGTTCAGTTTGGGGGTTTTAGCTATATACACTCATATGTGGTGTTACAGCCATTCATCAGAAGACAATACAATGTCTTCATTGCAGTTTTTAAATTTTAGGAATTCCTGACAGTTTTACACATTTCCTAGTTCCTTGCTGTTCACAAACTGAAACATTCAAAATATATTATCCTATCTCCCTTTTTTATGTAGAATCACTATGTTCTTTTTAATTTATTTTATTGAAGTACAGTTGATTTACAATATTGTGTTAATTCCTGCTGTACAGCAAAGTGGTTCAGTTATACATATATATATATATTCTTTTTCATATTCTTTTCCTTATGGTTTATTACAGGATATTGAATATATTCAATAGTTCCCTGTGTTATACAGTAGGACCTTATTGTTTATCCATTCTCTGTATGATAGTTTGCATCTGCTAATCAGCAACTCCCAATCTATCCCTCCCCCACCCCCACTTCCCCTCGGCAACCACAAGTCTGCAAGTCTGTTCTCTATGTCTGTGAGTCTGTTTCCATTTCCCAGATAAGTTCATTTGTGTCATATTTTAGATTCCACATATAAGTGATATCATATGGTATTTGTCTTTCTCTTTCTGACTGACTTCGCTTAGTATGATAATCTCTAGGTCCATCCATGTTGCTGCAAATGGCATTATTTCATTCCTTTTTATGGCTGAGGAGTATTCCATTGTATATATGTACCACATCTTCTTTATCCATTTGTCTGTGAATGGACATTTAGGTTACTTCCATGTCTTGGCTATTGTGAATAGTGCTGCTATGATCACTGGGGTACATGTGTCTTTTTGAATTATAGTTTTGTCCAGATATATGCCCAGGAGTGGGATTGCTGGCTGGAATCATTATATTACTTACGCCTTCAAACTTCCATATTGGAAGCACATTAATCGCATAATACATACCCATAAAAATGGCCACAGTGAAAATTGCTGACGATACTAAAGGCTGTTTAAGCCATGGAGCAACTGGAGCTCTCATCCATTGCTGGTGGGAGTGCAAAATAGTACAATCACTTGAGATATTGGTACAGTATTTTCTTTTATACTATTATATCACACAACAATTGATGCAACTTTCCCACTCAAGATAGTTGCTTTTCAGGAATAAAAACTTACATTCATGAAACCTGCAGGTAGAAATGCTTCTTAGAAGCTCAATTTATAATTGCCAAAACCTGGATGGTACTCCAACATCCTTCACTGCATGAATGGATAATCAACAGGACCCGTTACTACAGTGGGATACCCCTCAAAAATAAATGCAACGTGGTTTTCTTTAAATCTAATTTCAATTTTAACAAGTGTAAATTTACTGTATGTATTGGAAAAATTATAACATGTAAACAATAATAATATTGGATTGGCCAAAATGTTCATTCTGTTTTTTCCATAAGATGGCTCTAGTAGCACTTGGTTGTCTTTAACTTCATTCAATACAGTTTTGTTAGATTGTATTGTGAAAGCCGTTATATCAGTGTGCATTCAAAAAAAACTTAACAAAATTGGTGAATTTTTGTGTAGCCATTTTAATATTGAAGATGGAAGAAAAAAGCAATATTTTCGGCATATTATGCTTTAATATTTCAAGAAAGGTAAAAAGCAACTGAAATGCAAAAAAAAAAAAAAGATTTGTGCAGTGTATGGAGAAGGTGCTGTGACTGATCGAACATGTCAAAAGTGGTTTGCAAAGTTTCGTGCTGGAGATTTCTCGCTGGATGATGCTCCAAGGCTGGGTAGACCGGTTGAAGTTGATAGTGATCAAATCAAGACATTAATTGAGAACAATCAATGTTATACCACGCAGGAGATACCCGACATACTCAAAATATCCAAATCACGTGTTGAAAATCATTTGCCCCAGCTTGGTTATGTTCATCACTTTGATGTTTGGGTTCCACATAAGTTAATCGAAAAAAACCTTCTTGACCATATTTCCACATGCGATTCTCCACTTAAACATAATGAAAATGTTCCGTTTTTAAAACACATTGTGACAGGTGATGAAAAGTGGATACTGTACAATAACATGGAATGGAAGAGATCATGGAGCAAGCGAAATGAACCAACCACACCAAAAGCCAGTCTTCATCCAAAGAAGGTGATGTTGTGCATATGGTGGGATTGTAAGGGAGTCCGCTATTATGAGCTCCTTCTGGAAAACCAAATGATTAATTCCAACAAGTACTGCTCCCAAGTAGACCAACTTAAAGCAGCACTTGTCGAAAATCGTCCAGAATTAGTCAACAGAAAATGCATAATCTTCCATCAGGATAACGCAAGACCGTATGTTTTTTTGATGACCAGGCAAAAACTGTTACAGCTTGGCTGGGAAGTTCTGATTCATCCACCGTATTCACCAGACATTACATCTTTGAATTTCCATTTACTTCGATCTTTACAAAATTCTCTTAATGGAAAAAATTTCAATTCCCTGGAAGACTGTAAAAGGCACCTGGAACAGTTCTTTGCTCAAAAAGATAAAAAGTTTTGGGAAGATGGAATTATGAAGTTGCCTGAAAATGGCAGAGGGTAGTGGAACAAAAAGATGAATACATTGTTCAATAAAGTCCTTGGTGAAAACGAAAAATGTGTCTTTTATTTTTACTTAAAAACCAAAGTCACTTTTTGGTCAACCCAATAGTAATAATAAAATCCCGAGTATCTGTATCCGTGAAATAAAGTATATTTTGTATCAAAAAAAATTACTAGGGACAAAAAAGCACATTACCTGATAATAAAAAGTCAATCCACCAAGAACATAGTGATTACAACAGAGAATCAAAATATTGGGTTGGCCAAAAAGTTCCTTCGGGTTTCTGTAAGCTCTTATGGAAAAACCTGAACGAACGGCCAACCCAATACATGAAACAAAAAAATGATATATCATGATATTGTGCATCTTAAAAAGAAAAGAAACCACATCGTGCAACCTAAGTAATATAATTTTAATTTGTCAATCCTACCTTAATAAAGCTGGAAAAAAAGAGTGAGACACATCAAAACATAACATGCTTTCCTTGATATATTGTTCATAGCTATGAGACAAAGCAAGTATTTAAAATGGTAAAATCTATGTTGTGAGTATGCAGGTGTTCACCTAAAATTCTTTGAGGTTTTCTGTACTTTTGAAAATATTCACGATAAAATCAAAATCTAAAAAAATAACTGACATAACTGAAAGTAAAAATAGAGTAATCCAAAATTATAACTGGGGACTTCAGTACCCCCCCCTCAGGAAGTGACAGTGTTACTCAACAAAAAGTCAACAAGAATATAGAAAAACTGAGCAACTATCAAACATCAGTATCATGTTGACATTTATAGAACACTGGATTGAAATTTATAGTACACTCCATTCAACAACATCAGAATACACGTTACCGTCAAGCCCCCATAAAACATCCACCAAAATAGAACATATTCTGGGCCATTAAAAAAACACTCAAGAAATATAAAAGAATTGAAATCATACAGAGGATGTTCACTGACCATGATGGAACCAATTTCAAAGCAATAACATAAAAATGACTAGAAAATCTCCAAATAATTGGAAATTATTCAACACACTTGTAAATAACCTATGGTAAACATTGAAACCCTCAAAAAAAATTTTTTTTAAATAGACAAAAGTAATGAACATGAAAATACAGCACTTCAAAGTTTGTAGAATGGAAATAAAATAGTGCCGAGAGGGAAACTTATTGCATTATATGCTTATGTTAGAAGAGAAGAAATGTCTGAAATCAATAATCTGAGCTCCGCCTCAGGAAATTTTAAAAAGAAGAGAAGAGTAAATTTGGAGGATTGGAAGGAAGGTAATCATAAAAATAATGACAAATCAATGAATTCTAAACAAATACAACAGGGACTTCCCTGGTGGCACAACGGATAAAGACTCTGTGCTCCCAATGCAGAGAGCCTGGGTTCAATCCCTGGTCAGGGAACTAGATCCCACATGCATGCCACAACTAAGAGTTTGCATGCCACAACTGGGGAGTCCATGTGCGGCAACTAAGGAGCCTTGGAGCTGCAACTAAGGAGCCCACCTGCCGCAGCTAAGACCCAGCAACCAAATAAATAAATATTTTTAAAATAAATTAACAAATACAATAGAGAAAAGGAAACACATTATGATGAAGTAATATGGCAGGAAATAAAATCCCTGATTAAGTAGAGATGTACCATCTTTATCAATGGTTACAGTATTGGAAATAGCTGATTTTCACCCAAAGTATTTGATTTAATGTAATATAGTTAAAACCATAATGTAATTTTTAGAAAGTAAAGACGTAGATTCTCAAATTCACAAGGAAGGGAGTTTTTCAAGGAGAACTAAGACATTTTGGGTGGGGGAACATGAGAGAGAATATGGAAAATAGTAATATACCAAAATAATCTCCAGAGTTCATTATCAGAGGAAAAAACCAAAATATTGAATAAGAATACAGAGGCTCTATAATCAATCCCTTGTTAGTATAGAGGCTTACTATTTGATAAAGTTGCCATTTCGTTTAGAATCTGCCTGCTTTGCATACCCTGTGAAACTGCACACAACATGTGATACCATAAAAAAGATAAACCCTGTGGCTGTAAAATGCCTTAATCCCTGCTGTCCTTTAGAGCTCTCTAAGACAGAGATCCCCACGAGGCTGCTGACTGACATCAACTAGACATGTAAGTTTCCTCACTGACCACCTCCCCTCTCTCTAGTGACAGTTCCCTTGCCCTTCTACCCTTCTGAGTAGTGATTTCCGTGCCATAACCTCTTCAAAATGTCATGCTCCCAGGTACCTCCCCTGCACACATACTGGTCCAAGTGTTGCCTAGTAAAGCTTGTGTGTGCTACTGCCACCTTGTGTGTGGTCATATCTTTTTTCTTGCTCAACCTTGAAATCTTTCAAAACCTTTATGCTGGGTTGGATTGGCATGGGAACATATGAGAAATAGGTAGTCAGGAAGAACAACTAGTCTTGGCTTGAGCCCATTTCTTCCTCCTACCAGGGCAACTTTGAGGACACTCCTGGACATGTTTATCCTTCAATGCCTCATTTGAGAACTTGCCTGAGGAGCAATTTGCCCACTAACATTTTTTTCCAATTTACCCAATTTTCTCATTTAATAAGACTTACTTTATGAATAATTCCTTTCAAGTATAGTTTTATTCAAGAGTATATTTAAAGCAAGCAAAGCCAGATTCTGTTCTGGCATCATTAAGGGTCAATGTCATAATAAAAAACAGGGGGGAGGGAGGTGAGGTTCTGAGTAGGACTAAATCAAAAGACACTAAAAAGTCAATAACCTAATTGATATAGGAAGGTGGATTGAATCCTAGTTTGAAAAAAGCCACCTACAAAAAGGAAATATTTGAAGACAGTTGGAATACAATAAGTCCCCTAAACACGAACCTTGAAGTTGCGAACTTTCAAAGATGCGAACATGGGTTTGCGTGTCCAGTCATGTAAGTTAGTTCACGTGTCTGGCGTACATTGTCATGTGCGTGTATCCTCTACAAGTGGTTGCGCTTTTGTGTACTTTACTGTACAGTACCGTATACAGTACAGTAGCACAGCATCTTTATTTCAAGCCCAGGATGTCTGGAAGCAAGTGTAAAAGCAGCGGTGATGTAGCTGGTACAGTGAAGAAGCACCAAGGGATAACAATGGAAAAAAAAGTGAAAATAATTGAGAGAGTGGAGGCAAAAAGACGTTTTTTATGTATTATTTGTGTGAAAAGTATTATAAATCTATTACAGTACAGTACTATGTAGCCAATTGTGTTAGTTGGGTACCTAGGCTAACTTTGTTGGACTTATCAACAAATTGGACTCCCCAGTGGCTTTAAGGGAAGTGTTTTATAGATAAAGTGAGGAAGAGGGTCACGCTGCACAATTCTCTGATTGGTGGATGGTGAGGTAACAGGGTGGTATTTCAGGAGTTAACAGCATCAACTTTCTGGTTCCAGCCACTCTGAGGTCCATGTGTTTGTGGTCAGCATGCAGTTAACTTCTTCCACCTGGTGGGAGTTTTATTATCAGAAAAACAACTCAAAGATACAGCTCAGATTATTATATATACCCTTGAGGAGGAACTCAGGTCCTTGACTTTGTTTTCTGGCTAAACTATTATTATTTTGTCTTGCTTGACCCTTTTCCTTTGTTTCAGCATTCTCCCCCTTCTCTTATTAAATTTGCTCTTTGGAACTCCAGGAAAGTCTAGGAGGCTAAAGATTTTCTACAATATAAACATCAGGTGGGGGATACAGGGGTCTGTCCCCTGTAAAGTCCCCACAGGCTCTGCTTGGCTTGATACGGACTGAATATTAGATGATACCAAAATAGTCTCAACTTTTGAAGCGTGGTATTGGTATTATGGTTACACAGGACAATGTCCCGATTCTGGGTGATTCATGCTGAAATATTTAATGGTGAAGTGTCATGATATTTTCAACTTTCAAATGGTTCAGAAAAAAATTATATCTACATCTACATGCAGTCAGTTCTGCTATAATGCTTGTTTGAAAACATGATATTTTTCTGGGTATTGATAAATTTGGAAACAATTTGAACATAATGTAAATTTCATGTTTGCTTATGTGCAATTACACCTGCAAGGCACACAAGAGAAACTGGAGTTAACTGCAGAAAACTGTACCCAGGTGCACCTAGCTGCTCAGAAATACACAGAACACATGCGCACAGCTCAAGACACCCCCAGCTCATTCAGTGCCTCTCAGGTGTTATGAGGGATCGCTATATCCATCTGGGTTCTGAATTTCTGTCTGATTTTAGGTAACTCTCCTTCCACCTCGTCATTATAACTCACAAGTGTCAATCCTTCTGATGATCACTTCTACAAGCAAAGGACAGGCCTCTTTCAAGGTAAAGTGCTCTGTTTCTTGTAGTGCTTTTGTATTTCTTAACCATTCAATATATGTAAAATGCTGTTTTATTAGATTCCTTTTTTTTTTTAATGTCAGTGACAAGTTTTGAGTGTTGAACCCCACCCAATCCCATTTTTCCCATAAGTCCTGTGGCTTTCACCGTGTGATTATGCATAGTATTGGTTAGGAACACCTATGAAAAAGTCTTGTTTAAAAGCAAACTTCCCTGGAGGGGGCAAGTTCCAGCCCACTGGCTGAAACTCATTATGTTCAACCACGTGACCTTCTGCCCTGTTGTCACTCAGGGAAAGGGGGTGGGTTCTCATGAATTGTCCAATCAGGGGCGCAGCACGGGAAGGTGGGTGGGGCAACACTTAGCCGACCGCTTAGAGGCTCCTGTAGGTGCTCAGCGTCGCGTTTCATCTGCTCTCCCGGTTCCCGGGTGTCTCTCTGCAGCGTATATGATGCTGTGAACTGCAGAGGCGGCAGGAGTGGAAGGGAGGACCCCAGGGGGACCCCAGAAGCCAGCAAATGGTGAGTTGAGGGGCCAGGTGTCCCAGACAGGGAGGAGGGGTTGAGTCGGAACCTGACACTGTGGGACCCGGACCCTGCTGCGGTCAACTCCGGAGTCTGCAGACCCAAGTCCGCCCGGGGCTCAGCTCAGACCTAAGCCCCCTCCAGCTCTCAGCGCGGGGGCTGGGCCAGCAGCCGAGACTTCGGGCGTCCTGTCCCATCACTGTGCGTGGTGACTTTGGCCGCGGAGCCTCTCTGGGCAGCTCTGCGCCCGCAACCCGTCTCTCCTCAGATTGTGCATTGACCTCGGGTAGAGTCTTCAGACTCTGTGTCTGGTCTTTAAGTGTGGGTGGAGCTTTAGTCTGTGGGGACCCCAGTGCCACCTTTCTCCCCAAGAGGACCCGTTTTCTCCGCAGTTTTCCAAATGTTTGGGGAAGCAGAGTCTCAAATCCACGAACCTGTCGCCCCAGCCTAGCTCTTCCTAGGGCTGGCATTCAATCCATAAATTCCAGGTCCCTCCCCGCCTTCCCAAAGCCAACTGCGTCTCTAATTCACAGCATCATTATCAACTATTTGTCCTCCGTGGTGCATGTCAAACAGACGCGGTATTTCTTTTTCCAGGGAGGAAAATTTATGCGTTCATTTATTTAATAATAAAATCAATAGTATTATTAATGGAAATAAAAAGTATTTAATGATCACCATATATCACGGACTGTGCAAACACCTTACCCAGATCTCATTTAATCCTAACACCTAATAAACATTAAGCTCACTTTTTAGAAGCAAACATTGAAGGATCCAAGAAGTTAAATCCTTACACAAGGTCCCACAGCTACTCTTTGGCAGAGGGGGATGCAGAATTTTGTCATTTTCCCACAGCCAATGAATGGCTCATGTTTAAAGGTGTAGTTTTTGGTTTGTGGATACTTTACCATGAGAGGAAAGCAGAGAATAACCACCTGTAACTAGGCTGTATGAAATCCTTGGGTGTCTCCCCCCAGAGTCTTTCCTGGGCACAGACATCCTGTATCCTATGGGAAGCCCATGGGCGTAGCTACCCCTTGAGAAATGTTCCTGCTTCTCCATGGGTTTGTCACCCTAAAAAGTTTTATTCACTTTTTAGTCACCGTTTTACAGTAACTGTAAACTAAAGAAAGAGGTGAATTTCAGAAAAGTAAAATGTAACATTAGTACATGGCCTGTGTTAAAAGTTGTATCCCTTTTTTCCTGCCCTTAGTGGGTGTTTCTGAAGTCTATTGCTTACTTTTGGGTGCTTTCGAATGTATCAATAATTCCAGGGCTTAGGCTTGCAGAGCAGAAGTGCTCAAGTATGATTGTTTACAAAGCAGTTTCTTGCCATGGAAATAATAACCAGCATCATTATTTTCTGGAATCAATAGATACTTGTGGCTTTTCTTGTTGAGCTAGCAGAATGCCTTACAATCTTCTTTTTTTTTTCCTTCTTCATTTTCCACGAAGTGTTGTGTTGCTGTCTTTGCATTTGAAGAAACAGTCACCTCCTCCAGTTTCTACTGACTGGCTTTGGGAGAGAAACACCTCTACCATTAAACCCAGATAGGATATTCTGAGCTTCTCTCAGGCTTTTTCTGTGGATACCCACTTCATGCCTCTTGTTCCCTCTTTTGGACAGAATTCTTAAGATTCTATGCCTTTCCTTGATCCCTCACATCCAGGCTGGATGCTGTGTTTGCTTCCCCTGAAATGCTCACGTTTGTATGTCTTCCCAATCCCACCTAGTCAAGCCGGCTACATGCGTGTGCTTATGAGCTACATGTGTGTGCTTATGAGCTACATGTGTGTGCTTACTGTGCAGTCTTGTGCTCGTTATCTGGGGGTCATGTGAGGAGCCAGACATAGGGTGGGGGTTGACATATATGGAGCACTGGGTGTGCCCATGGCCAGTTGGAAGAGTCTGCAGGCAGAGTATCCCAAGCAGCTGGTGTGCAAGGCTCCTGATGGATGCAGAGAGCAATTAGTAGGGTCTGCAGCCCTTTTTTGGATTTCCAAGCCCTGGTTGGTGTGAGTCCTCATGACTTCCTGGTACCAGCCTTCCAGCCACTCATCCATGCTGACCCCCTTGGTATTCTTTTTTTTTTTTAATTAAGTAATTAATTTTTGGCTGCGTTGGGTCTTCGTTGCTGCGCGTGGGCTTTCTCTAGTTGCGGCGAGCGGGGGCTACTCTTCGTTGCGGTGCGTGAGCTTCTCATTGCGGTGGCTTCTCTTGTTGCGGAGCAGGGGCTCTAGGGCACGTGGACTTCAGTAGCTGTGGCTCACGGGCTCTAGCGCGCAGGCTCAGTAGTTGTGGCGCACGGGCTTACTTGCTCCACGGCATGTGGGATCTTCCCCGACCAGGGCTCGAACCCATGTCCCCTGTATTGGCAGGTGGATTCTTAACCACTGTGCCACCAGGGAAGCCCAGCTTTGTGTTTTTTTTTTAATCCACTGTGACAGGTTTTATTTTGTTTCACTTATTGTATTTAGACCACTGATGTTTAAAGTGATTATTGATATAGCTGGATTAATATCTACCATATTTTTAACATTTTTTATTTGTTGCCCTTGTTCTTTGTTTCTTTTTTGTCTTCCACTTTTCTTCTGTCTTCTCTACCTTTTAGGGGACATTTTACTTGATTCCATTTTTTCTCTTCTATTAGCATATCATTATAACTTTTACATTTTAAGTCATTGCCCTTGAGTTTGTAGTATACATTTACAACTAACCCAACTCCTCTCTGAAGTAATACCATAGCATTTCACTGGATGTGCAAATTCTCTCCTTTGCCCCTTGTAACATTTCTGTCATTCATTTCACTCATCCAAAAGCTATAATTACTGAATATGTTGCTGCTGCTATTATTTTCAACAAAATGTTATGTCAGATTAATTAAGAATAACAAAAACAAATGATTTAATTATTACCTTCATTTGTTCCTTCTCTAACACTTAACCTTTATCATTTACCTTCTTCCTGATGAATTTCTTTTAACTTTTTTTGCAAAGCAGGGGTATTGGTGACACATTCCCTCAATTTTTTTGGAAGTCTTTATTTCTCCCTCACTTGAAAGATAATTTTGCTTGACACAAAATTCTAGTTGGGTGGTTTCTCTTTCAACACACTGTGTTTCACAAAACTCTCTTCCTGCTTGCATGGTTTCTGAAAAGAAAAGTCCAATTTACTTCTTATCCTTGTTTCTCTGTAACTAAGGTTTTTTTTCCCTGACTTCTTTCAAGATTTTTTTTGTTTTTGGTTTTTCTTGAGTTTGAGTATATATTTCTAAGTGTGCATTTTTAGGGTTTTTATCCTGTTTGGTGACCTCTGAGCGGCCTAGATCTGTATTTTGGTATCCATTATTAATCTGGGGGAAAATCTCACTCATTATTATTTTACGTATCCTGTTTATTTCTTCTCCTTCATGTATTCCCATTTTGTATATGTTACACCTTTTTAAATTGTCCCAAAGCTCTTGGATTTCTGTTCTGTCTTTTTACCCTTTTCTTATCTTTGCATTTCAGTTCAGAAGGTTCTAGTGACGGCTCCTCAAGGTTGCCGATTCTTTTTTCTCACACATTTCCACTGTAATGATAAGGTCCCCCCCAAAAGGAATTCTTTATTTTTGTTCTGTTCTTTTGGTTTTTTAAAATTTCTTTGATTTCCCTTTGGTTCTTTTTTAGAGTTTCCAGCTCTGCACATGTTACCTATCTGTTCTTGCAGGTCATCCATTATTTCCATTAGAGCACTTAGCATATGAATCATGGTTGCTTTAAATGACTGGTCTGATAATTCCAGCATATCTGCTACATCTGAATCAGGTTCTTTTGCTTGTCCTAATCCTGGAGATGTGTTGGGTTTTTTTTTTTTCTCTTTTTTTTCCCCCCTCTTTTTTTTGTTTTTTTTTTTTTAGGAGATGTGTTTTTTAAGTCTTTTATTGTGCCTTTTAATTTTTTGTTGAATACCAGACCTGACGTACTGTGAAAAGGAACTGAGGTTTTTAGGCCTGTAGTATGAGATTTTAGGTTTATCTGACTAGGGTTTGGACTTGTTTATTATTTGCTGTGGCTGTCAGAGACTAAAATATCTTCAGGTGTCCTTGCTTTTGTCTCCCATGTCATCTTTAGGAGTACTATAGAGACTTGTAAATAAGTTCTGAAATATACAGTTCTGTCGGTGTCTTATACTGTTATTAGGTGTCTTCTTGATGTGGTGGTACGTTGAGGGTGGAAAGGAAATGTTTTTTAGTCCCATAATTGGGTCTCAGTATGTGACCATGGACTGTGGCCCTTCTGTGGTATAAGAAAGATATTTGGTCTTTGTTCATTGTTCTTAGCAAAGACCTCCTAAAGCCCTTGGAATTTCCCATGTGATAAGGGTGATAGTAGCATCTTATGTTCTAATGAGGCAACTGTTTCCAGACCCATAGATGATTTCATGATGGGGGATGGTTACCAGGAAGAACAAGCTATGATTAGAGGCTTAGAACTTTCAGCTCAGCCCACCCTCAAGCCCCCAATGTTGAAAACTCCATCAAAACCCCTAAACCTCGGGATTCAGAGATACCTGAGTTGGTGAACACATCACTGTGCTGGGAGGCTGTCATGCCAGGAGAGGGCATGGAACCTTCCTACCCCTGTTCCCCTACTTTGCCCTGTGCACGCTTTCCATTTGGCTGTTCCTGACTTGTATCTTTTAAAATAAACTGATAATAATAAGTAAAGCATTTTTCTTAGTTCTAATAGTCATTCTATCAAATTAACAAACATGAGGGGTTATAGGGAACTTCCGAATTTGTAGCCAGCCATCCAGAAATGTGTGTGGCCTGGGCCTTGCATTTGCAGCTGGCATCTGACATGGGAGCAGTCTTGTGGTGTTGCAGGAAGGGGGACCCCTTCCTGGGCCTGAGAATGGGCTCCTGTCTACCACTCAGAAATGAATTGTCCAAGGAGACACACGTGCTGACAAAGTGAGAGATTTCATTGGGAAGGGGTGCCCAGGTGGAGAGCAGCAGGGTAAGGGAACCCAGAAGAACTGCTCTTCCACATGGCTCAAAGTCTCACGTTTTATAATAATGGGGTTCGTTTCTGGGTTGTCTCTGGCCGATCATTCTGACTCAGGGTCCTTCCTGGTGGCACGCCCATCACTCAGCCAAGATGCATTCCAGTGAGAAGGATTCTGGGAGGTTGGTAAGATATACGGACTGGCATCTCTTTCTCTCCTTTTGACCTTTCCCGAATTCTTACGGTTGGTGGTAGCTGTTAGTTCTGCATTCCTTACCAGAATCTCCTGTTGTAAGATAACTCATTGCAAGTGGTTACTATCATGTCTGGCCAGGGTGGGCAGTTTCGGTTAGAGGTTCCCCCAACAACAGGACTGGGCCCTTCAACTGTGGAATTTGATGTTAACTTTGGTTAGTGGTAGAATTGAGTTGTAAGACACCCAGTTGGAATTGGAGAGCTGGTGAAGTGGTTTCAGAAAACACACCACGTGTTTGCTGTTGGGGTTTAAACAAAACAAAACTCTCAACCTCACAAGTCTTTCTGAGGTCTCTCTCTCCCTCAACTTAGGTCAGGCAGAAAGGCTAGAGGGGACTCAAGTTAGCAATTTCCCCTGTTGCCAAAAAAACCTTGGCTCTCTGTGCACTGATGCTGAACAGAAATATGGAGACAGAGTTTTTGGAGGAAACGAAAGATAGCTTTTAATTCTTTGCCAGGCAAAGGGGAAAACACAGCAGGCTAGCACCTCAAGAACTGTGCCCTCACTTCCCGAGGAATCAGAGGAGATCTTATAGGTGGGGCTCGAAGTCCGGGGGTGTATGATAAGGATCGAAGTCATGAAGGTCTTACATTTTTCTTCTTGCATTATTTCAAAACAGTCACAGCTGGCGTCAGGCGGCCCCGCCGGTAACTGGGCCTGTTTGTCTCTGGTTTATTGGCCTGTGACCTTCTTTCTGAAATGCAAAAAGCGACAAGGGGTGACTTGTTACAAGGGAGTGCAGGGAGCTTAAACACCAGGTGCAGGATGTAATTTACATCACACAGAGTTAGGCGGTGATAGGTGCAGAATGTAATTCACCTAGTGAATTTGCTCAACTTGACAAACACCAGCTGTCTGGCCCAGGGGCCCATCTATCTCCTACTTCACCCTCCCACCATGTCAGTTAGGCACTGGTAAAACAGAATCTTTTGAGGACAGGCATTGTTAAGAGCAGAATATTGTGGGCATATTTCAAAATTGTTATTTTACTGTCTCTCCAATTTTGGAGACAGCAGTCGGCCCTGTGATTAATGGTTTGATAGATCCGAGTCGTTAATTTTAAGTTTGTTTGCTTTTTTCTGGTGAGGATTATAGGAATGTCACCTTCTAAGCTCTTTACATGCCAGATGAGAATCTAGAAGTCTGACTCCATTTTTTTATGTTTGACTGCTGACAACTTTTAAAGCCTCATCCTTCCTTCTCCTGGTGCCCCACATCTGTAGAAGATGACAAGAAGCCCTGGGTGCTTACTTCTTTGGTGCTGGTAAGAGATTAAATCCTTGGTAGCCCCTGCCTTTAGGTGCAAAATCTCATGCTAGCCCACCTCCTAATCTCAATGAAAACAAACAAACAAACAAAAAAAACCCTCAGGCCAAAATTTGCAGCAACATGGATGGACCTAGAGATTCTCATACTGAGTGAAGTAAGTCAGACAGAGAAAGACAAATATCATATTATATCGCTTATATGTGGAATCTTAAAAAATGGCACAAGTGAACTTATTTACAAAACAGAAATAGAGTCACAGATGTGAAAAACAAACATGGTTACTGGAGGGAAAGTGGGGTGGGGAAGGTTAAACTGGGAGATTGGGATTGACATATACACACTAACATATATAAAATAGAAGGACTTCCCTGGTGGTCCAGTGGTTAAGACTCTCCACTTCCAATGCAGGAGGCACAGGTTCAATCCCTGGTCCGGGAACTAAGATCCCATGTGCTGCATGGTGTGGCCAAAAAAATTTTTTAATTAAAATAAATAAAATAGATAACTAATAGGGACCTACTGTATAGCACAGGGAACCCTACTCAGTACTCTGTAATGACCTATATGGGAAAAGAATCTAAAAAAGAGTGGATATATGTTTATGTATAATTGATTCACTGTGCTGCACAGCAGAAGCTAACACAACATTGTAAATCAACTATACTCCAATAAAAATTAAAAAAAAAACAAAACAAAAACAGAAAAAACTCAGGCCAGGCTCCTTTCCTTGTTTTGTCAAGGCACTGCCCACCTGCTTAAGAGGCCTTCCCTGCCCTCCCCAGACACTTCCATTATGGAAGTAGTAAACTCTTTCATACGTTCCTGGCAGTAATGTGTTGTCAATCAAACCTAGGGTAGGGACCCCCCTAACACAGTAGGTTACCATAACAGTTATAGAAGGGGGTAAGGTATTGTCAACTGAAAAAAATATTCACAACCTGAAAGTTGAGAGTTGTGTTTTCTTCAGTGGACATACTGAGGACTTCAAGTCCGGGAGGCAGCATTTCAAGTAACCCTGAGAAAACTGCTCTGAGGAGGCGAGGCGGGGAGCTAGGATATATAGGAGTTTTGCAACAAAGGGCAGGTAGTAGGAACAAAAGATTACTGTTAATAAAAGAAAACTAGATACAGTAAGTCCCCTACATAAGAATGAGTTCTGAGTTCTGGTTCTGAGAGCACGTTCATCAGTCCAATTTGTTTGTAAGTCCAACAGAGTTAGTCTAGGTATCCAACTAACACAATCGGCTATATAGTACTGTACTGTAATAGGTTTATAATACTTTTCACACAAATAATACATAAAAAAACAATAAATAAAACATTTTTAATCTTACACTACAGTACCTTGAAAAGTACAGTAGTACAGTACAACAGCTGGCATACAGGGGCTGGCATCGAGTGAACAGGCAAGAAGAGTTACTGACTGGAGGAGAGGGAGGAGGTGGGAGATGGTAGAGCTGAAGGATGGTCAGCAATAGGAGGTGGAGAGCAAGCTGCAGTTTCACTCACGCATAACGTTGATGGAACGCTCATTTGCATCTTTGAAAGTTCGCAACTTGAAGGGTCATTTGCAGGGACTTACTGTATCTCAAGTTAAGTAATTTAGCACTTTTCTATGTATGGGAAGATGCAAGAGTCTGGGCTCACTGAAATCATTCCTTTGATATGCACCTCAGCTGTCTGGGGCCAGTATCCTGTGTTTTCACATCCTGAGTTTCCTCCGGGCTCACCGGCTTACCGTTTTGGCGCTGCAATCGCTGATGACTGTGACATCCTTTGCTTACTGATATGGCAGGCAATATTTTATTTCTCAGTATCTTTATCAATACACTTTGCTTAATTGTTCTATTGATAAATACTCCAGATTTTTACATATCAATGCATGCCACCCTTTATTTTTAAAAGGTACATATGATGATGAACTTATGTAATCCATTTTTTCTAAACATTGGGTTGGCCAAAATGTTCGTTTGGGTTTTTCCATAAGGTGGAAAAACCCAAATGAACTTTTTGACCAACCCAGTAGATACATGGCTTGTTACTGTGGATGAAAAATGCTGCCTGCCACATCAATAAACAAAGGATGTTGCAGCCATCAAGTCATCAGCCATCAAGCCATCCCCACTGTGCACCCTGAGGGGATTCAGGGTGGAAAAAAGGATACTGGCCCTAGATAGTTAAGGTGCATATCAAAGGAATGTTTTCGGTGAGCCCAGACTCTTGCATCTTCCCACATGTAGAAAAGCGCTAAATTCATTAACTTGAGATATCTGGTTTTCTTTAATTAACAATAGTCTTTTGATGTTCCACTACCTGGTTTTTATCGCAAAACTCCTGTATATCCTGGCTTCTCCCTTACCTCTTTGGAGCAGTCCCTCAGAGCTACCTGAGAGACGGCCTCCCAGGCTTGAGTCCTCAGGAAGTCCGCCAAATAAAACATAATTCTCAACTTTTATATTGTGCATTTTTTTCAGTCGATATTACTAATTTTTGCTGCCAAAACCATGAATGAAAACTCAGATTGCCACCTTACAGGGCAAACAAACATATACAAATTAGGTTATTTTCCAAACTGAATTTCTTCCTAAAATTTTTATCATAAAATATATTCAGGGAAAAAATGTACAAAATGTTTTGTGGTAAGATTTAGTAATAATATACACATCCTTGGAATCATCATGAAGATTCTTAAATGGCCTATGGGCAGTGGTGAGAGTGTCCGGACGTTCCCATCCCTGACTCATCTCCATCCTGCCCCATTCATGACCACTGTCCTGAGTTTTTTGCCTATCTACATACCCTTACCATCTAAATATTATTTTTCACTCAGCAGTGTTCTTTCAGTTTTACCTCCTTTGACCTTTCGACAAACGAGTATTAATGGAATTCCATTGAAAAGGTTTTCCGGTGGTTTCTCTGCCTGTGTTTCACACATGCTAGTGTCTGAGGCTTCAGGGCTGGTCTAGGACTGTGGGGTTCATCCTCCCACCAGAGCCAAGTGCCCCTGAGGCCAGGGGACTTTTTAAAGTACCACATGAGTAGGGGTGGGGAGGGAGGGCCAGAATTCTCCTAAAGGAAATGGTGAAAGATGAAAGTGGAACAGAGTCTTTTTTTGGGGGGGTAGAAGCTGCTCTGCGGGGCTTGCGGGACCTTAGTTGCCAGACCAGGGATCCAACCCGTGCCCCCTGCAGTGGAAGCACGGAGCCCTAACCACTGGACGGCCAGAGAATTCCTGGAACAGCCTCATTATTGCCGAATAGTGAGGACACAAAAGTGCCCATGTTTGTGGAGGGTCACAGTTCTGTGCCAGGCCTCAGTGGCCTTATGGTTTGACGATGTGTCCTTGGAGAGAACATTTCCCACCCACTGCCAGGACAAGGTCGGCTCAAAGACGCGACCTCCGACCTCCTGTCACTCAGGCACGGGGGGGCGGGGCCTTGTGAACTGTCCAATCAGGGGAGTCGCCGATATTTTACGTGGAGGCGCTGCTCCGATGACACCGGAGGCGTGGACTGCGTGCTCAGTGCGGCTGGCTCTGGCAGTGGCCGCCTCAGCTCCTGCTGCCCTTAAAGGCTCCAGGTGGTTATGCCGCATTCTGTGTCGCTGTGACCGGCACTTGCCGCGGCGGTCATGGGGTGGACAACCGGAAACTCCAGAAACCGAAAAATGGTGAGTGTGCGGGGTCTGGTGTGGGGAGAGGGGGGCGGTGGGACTGATGGAACCGGGCCTCCCCCGCGGCCAACTCCAGAGTCTGCGGACCCGAGTCAGCTGGTGGCGCGCCACACAGCCTAGGGGCGGGGTCGACAGCCGGGACCCCCGGGTGTCCTGTCCTGTCCCTGCGAACCCGAGTCTCCCCACACGGCGCGGTGGCCATAGGGAGGGACTCGGGGCAATCGTGACTCGGTCTCTGGGGTACACGTGTGGGAGCCGCTGTGGTCTGGGGGTGTCCGGTTCCCCCTTTCTCTCCAGGGGAATCATTTTACTCTCACTGTTTTAAATGTTTGAGGAGCAGGATCTGAAGTCCACAACCCTGTCCCCCCAGCCTAGCTCTTCCTAGGGCTGGCAATAAATCCCTAAATTTACAGATGTTTCCCCGCGTTCCCAAATCCCGTCATCCTCTCTGCAGTTCATAGTATCACTAGTAACTGTTTTTCTCCGTGGTAAGTTTCAAACGGATGCAGTATTTTAATTGTTTAATCATTTATCAACAGAGCCATGGATGGCTCTTTTAAAGATTTACTGTTATGGCTATTTTACTTGAGAGGAAAGCAGAGAACCACCACCTGGGATATGTTATGTGGAATGCTTGTGCCTCTCCTCTCAAAATCTTTCTTAGTCACGGACATCCTGTGGGAAGACCTTTGGGTGGAGGATCCTCTTGAGAAACTTTCCTGGGTGATCTTTTTTCAGCACTGCCTCCATTCCTGAGTTTCTCTCTTTGAAAAGATTTATTCACTTATTTGAGACTCAGTTTTTCAATAAGTGTAAATTTTATTTAAATTTACAATATTTAAATATACAATTTTTAAATTTATTTAAATTTACAGTAAGTGTAAATTTTATTTAAATTTAGACCTGGGGAGACAGTATAAAGTTTTTCCAAAGAGGCAAGAAAGGTGAATTTCAGAAAAAAATTTCATTATTACATTCCGTGTATTAAAATTTTTGTTTCCTTTTTTTTTTTTCCCCCACCCTGAGCGGATGTAGTAATATTCTGAGGTCTTTTGGGTGATTTCCAATGGCATATCAGGACTTCGACTTGCAAAATCTAGAAGTGTTCCAATACGATTGTTTACAAATCAGTTTCTTTTTTTGGAATTAATTCATTGACATCTTCATTTTCCGATAGGACTAGATGTTTTGGGATTTTCCTGTTGAACAAATAAAATTGCCTTACAGTCTTCTCTCTTCCTTTACACATAAACACTGGGTTGAGTGATTTTTCTGGATTATTGAAACACTGGGTTTATGTCATTTAAATTATCATTGGTGATCCAAAGTATTGTGACTGGAGCAGAGGCCTGAGGCCAGTGACTCCAAACTAAAGTTTCCATCTGGAGCCGGCAGTGGGGGGTTTTCTTTGGCCTAGATGTTTTATGTTTGAGTTCTGCATCCATGATATAGGTGCACTCGGAGTGTATTTTGTGTATTAAAAAAGTCTGTGGTCAGGAGTTCTGTCTCCTGGACAAAAAGTTTATGAATTTGGGAGTTTAAGTCGGATCTTAAACTGAATCTGCCTGAGAGTTTCCTCACTTGTGAGAATGTGAGGAGAGTTCTCTCCAGTGACTGCTCAGGTGTCCCTACCCTCCTTCACCAGGGACTGACCCACCTTAGGGGTTATATCTCAACCTGGGTATCTAGACCCCAAGCTTGGGAATGTGTTTAACTTTCTGAATGAGGGTTTTCATTCTTAACTGTGGGCAAGCAGGCTTCTTATCTGAGCTGATTTGAATATTTGTGTTTCTTTTCTTTAGATGCCTTTATCTATTGGATATTTCAGTCCTTTAACTCTAGTTTCCCTTAGCAGTTTACAATTTTATTTCCTTGGTGAGTGTATACGATTTTTGATTTCTTAGGCTTTGAAAAATATAAGTTGATTGAAAAATATTTGTGTAAGGCAAGAAAATCCTGGAACCAAACAGAATTTCTGCTCCTTTTAGGCACCGGAATCTTAAGCTGTGAGATGGGTATGTTTATGTTCTCAGGCACACTTTTCATTTTTAGATCAGTTTTTGTACGTGCTTGTCCCTAGAGAACTTTGTTATTTAAAAGGCTGTACAATTCTTAAGGCAAGTGAATTTCTACTTGTATTGATGAGTGAAAAAAACTATTGAATTTCTGTTTTAATTGATATGAGAAAAACTATTCAAACTTAGGAAATTCTTTGAAAATCCTAGTAGGTTTCTTCATGGATTAAATGCAAACCCCTAATGCATTATAATATGCTACTCATTCCTGACCATATCCTGAGTGTGAAATATAGTGGAGGGACAAACTATGATGTCGTTTGTCCTTTTAGTTAGACATTTGAAGTTTTTCACTTTCTACAGTTTGCAGTTTTATACCCAATAGTGTTTAAAGAATTAAATTTAGAATGATTTCCTATGTAGAAAAATTAAAATAAATTTAAAGTAGCAAAAGTTAATTACAAACAGACTACTAGGTAGGAAAGTATGGTGTATATAAATTTCTCTCAATTTTAAATAATGCTTGTAAAGGATTTAAAAAATTGTAAGGTATGAAACAGTGAGATTTCCGTTTTTTAGAACATTTTAGGCTTACAGAAAAATTGATCAGAAAGTACAGAGGGTTTCCACTTGACCCCTCTGCATCCACACAGTTTGTACTATTTTTTTACATCTCATATTATTATGGTATATTTGTTACAATTGATGGATCAATATCAATGCTATAAAGTCCACTGTTTATATTAACCTTGACTCTTTGTGTTATACAATGTAGGGATTTTGGCAAATGTATAATGACGTGTCCATCATTTCTGTATCATATAGAATAGTTTAACTTTGCTAAGGATACCCTGTGCTTCACCTGTCCATTCATCCCTCCCTCAAACCCCCAAATCCTTCCCAAGCAAAGATCTTTTTACTGGCTCATAGTTTTATCTCTTCCAGAATGTCCTGTACTTGGAATCATACAGTATGTAGCCTCGTAAGAGTGTCTTCTTTCGCTTAGCGATATGCTTCTAAGTTTCCTGTTTCGTTCAGGCAAATTATGCTCAGAGACTGAGACTGTCTTTGCCAGTAATTTATTTAACACAGGTTCACTGCGGGAATTATAATTTATATTTCACAAGTCAATAGCAAATAGGATAATGTCTCTTAATAAGCCCGTAAAGACATAACATACCTCAAACCAATGATAGTTTAATTACACTGTTGTTCCAGCCAAAGGGAAGATGAAAGAAATAAAGTCCAAATTTAGTTGAGTTGCACCTTTATATGAATTGGTTCTTGATAGCGTCAGTCCTTCCAACTAAAAGCTGGGTATCAGATGCCCGCTTAGATCCCTCCCTGCTGGGCAAAGGCACTAGTGTTGGCAGGCAAGGTAGGCTGCTTGGTCCAGGGGCCATTTCATGGCTTGCACCACTGCCTATGAGGAGTAGGCTCGCCAAGGCAGAAACAAATATGTCTCTTCTCTTCCTGAGACTGCTGCTTGGTTTAACGCCACTGCTATCCAAGAGTAACCTGGCCACAGCAGGAGCAAGTGTCTCATAATCTTCTGAGAGTTTTTTAGATTAGCAAAGAGTAGCCTTACCCAGACTGAACACTCAAATTAAGTCGTCACAAATTCTTGGTGTTTAAAGTTTAAATAAATGTCCATCATATAATTGTCACTCCTCCACATGTTCATAATGATAAGCACAATTTTGATGGCGTCATCCTGACATGGCCTCCCAAAGTAAACAAATTCACTCTTGGACCAAAATATCTTTACTTGACCCATAAACAAGTAGATCAAAACAACTTCACTTAAGCCATAAATGCATAGATCTGAAATTATAACAAACCAGTACACATCAGTTTCCTCCTTGTCTGTTCATGGCTTGATAGCTCATTTCTTTTTATCACTGAACAATATTTCATCATATGGATATACCACTGGTTGTTTATTCATTCTACTATTGAAGGATATCTTGCTTAACTCTAAGTCTTGACAATTATGCGTAAAACACCTATAAACACTGATTTGCATATTTCTGTGTGAAGACAAGTTTTCAACTCATTTGGGTAAATATAAGTATACAAGGAGTATAATCTAGGAGCTAGATCCTATGATACGGGTATGTTTAGTTTTGTGAAAAAACCGCCTGTCTTCCAAAGTAGGCATACCATTTTCCATTCCCATCAGCAATGAGTAAGGATTCCTGTAGCTTTACATCTTCATCAATATTTGGTATTCTGAGTGTTTTGTATTTTACCTGTTGTAATAAGCGTTTAGTGGTATCTGTTTGTTTTATTTGCAATTTTCTAATGACATTTGATGTTGAGCTTCTTTTCATATGCTTATTTAACATCTGTATATCTTTATTTTATTTTATTTTATTTATTTATTTGTTTATTTATTTTTGGCTGTGTTGGGTCTTCGTTACTGTACGAGGGTTTTCTCTAGTTGCGGCGAGTGGGGGCCACTCTTCATCGCGGTGCGCGGGCCTCTCACTGTCGCGGCCTCTCTCGTTGTGGAGCACAGGCTCCAGACGCGCAGGCTCAGTAGTTGTGGCTCACGGGCCTAGTTGCTCCGCGGCATGTGGGATCTTCCCAGACCAGGGCTCGAACCCGTGTCCCCTGCATTGGCAGGCAGATTCTCAACCACTGTGCCACCAGGGAAGCCCTGTATATCTTCTTTATTGATGTGTGTGCAAATCTTTTGCCCATTTTTTTCCTCATGTTTGGGACTTTATTTTTTTTCCCCAGGGATTCTTGCTTTATTTTCAATTTTGGCCCTTTTTTTTTTTTTTTTGGCTGTGCCACACAGCATGTGGGACCTTAGTTCCCCAAACAGGGATCAAACCCGTGCCCCCTGCATTGGAAGCGTGGAGTCTTAACCACTGGACCACCAGGGAAGTGTCCCGAATTTTGCCCATTTTTAAACTGGATTGTTTGTCATCTTACTGTTGCATTTTAAGAGTTCTTTAGATATGTTGGATACCAGTCCTTTGTCAGATAAGTGTTCTGCAAAGATTTTTTTCCCAATCTGTGACTGTCTTTATATTCTCTTACCACTGTCTTTTGTAGCACAGGGGATTTTAATGAAGTGAAGCTTATTGTTTTCTTTCTTGGATCTTGCTTTTGGTGTTGTATCTTAAAATTCATCAGTTAACACAAGATCACCTTGATTTTCTTCTATGTTATCTTCTAGAAGTTTTTTACTTTTGCATTTTACATTTAGAGCTATGGTCTATTTTAAGTTTTGTGTAAGGTCTGTGTCTAGGTTTACTTATTTGTTTTTGCATGTGGATATCCACTATTTCCAGCACTGTTTGTTGAAAAGACTTTCTTTTTCCCATTGAATTGCCTTTTAGTCCTTTATTGAAGATCAGTTGGCTATATTTCTCTGGGTCTATAAGAAAGCAGTTGACTTCTGTATTCTCAGTCTTGCTATACTCTCATTAATTCCTGGAGTGATCTCTAGTGTTATGGTTTCTTTCAGATATTTTACATAGAAAATCATGTCATACACAACAAAGACAGTTTTATTTCTTTCTTCCCAATCTGTATACATTTTATTTCCTTTTCTTGCCTTATTGCATTAGCTAGGTCTTCCAGTACAGAGTTGAATAGGAGTGGTGAGAGGAGACTTCCTTACCTAGTTTCTTATCTTTCAAAAAAAAAGCATCTAGTTTCTCACTATTGTGATGTTGCCTGCAAGTTTCATGAAGATGTTCTATCTCAAGAGCCTGAACTCCCCTCTATTCCTAGTGTGTTATCATAAGTGGATGTTAGATTCTGTCAAATGCTTTTCCATTTTACTTACACTCCTTTCATTCCTGATATTACTAACTTCTGTCTACCCTTTTTTCTCAGTTAGCTTGACTAGACCTTTATCAATTTTACTGATTATTTCAAAGCACACCAGCTTTTGGTTTTGTTGATAGTCTGTATTTCTGCAATTTTTATGTCTTCCCTAATTATTTCTTTTTTTGGTCATTTTACTTATTTTTATTGAGATATAATTGATATATTACTTTCAAGTGTACAACATAACGATTTAATATTTGTATACATTGTGAAGTATTACCACAATAAGTCTAGTTAACTAGACTAACATCATCACACATAGTTACAGTTTTTTTTTCTTGTGATGAAAATTTTTGAAATTTCCTCTCAGCAACTTTCCAATATGCAATAAAGTATTATTAATTATAGTCACAATGCTGCACATTATATCCCCTGACTTATTTTATAACTGAAAGTTTGTAACTTTTGATCTGCCTTCACCTATTTCACCCACCCCTCAACACCCCCCTCCCCCACACACACACCTTCACGTCCCACCTCTGGCAGCCACCAATCTATTCTCCATATCTGTGAACTTGGGTTTTTTGGGTTTTTTGTTTGTTTGTTTTGCTGCGTGGCTTGCAGGATCTTAGTTCCCTGAACAGGGATTGAACCCAGGCCCACGGCCGTGAAAGCACCACATCCCAATCATTGGACTGCCAGGGAATTCTCAGGGTTTTCTTTCTTTGTTTCAGATTCCATATATAGGTGAGATCATATAGTATTTTTCGTTCTGACTATTTCACTTAGCATAATACCCTTAAGGTCCATCCATGTCACAAATGGCAAGATTTCCTTTTTAATGACTGACTAATATTCCATTATATATATATGTGTGTGTGTGTGTGTGTACACATTTTTAAAATCCATTCATCCATCATTGGGCACTTAGGTTGTTTCCATGTCTTGGCTATTGTAAATAGTGTTGCAGAGAACATGGGGGTGCAAATATTGGGTTGACCAAAAAGTTTGTTTGGATTTTTTAATTTTTTGAGGAACCTCCACACTGGTTTCCATAGTGGCTTCATCAATTTACATTCCCACCAACAATGCACAAGAGTTGCCTTCTCTGCACTTCCTCACCAACACTTGTTAGTTTTTGTCTTTTTGATAATAGTCATTCTAACAGGTGTGAGGTGATATCTCATTGTGGTAGTAATGTTGAGCACATTTCATGTACCTACCGGCCATCTGTATGACTTTGGATGAGTATCAGTTCAGATCTTCTGTTCATTTTTTTAAATCAGATTGTTTTTGTGCTGTTGAGTTGTATGAGTTCTTTATATATTTTGGATAGTAATTCCTTATCAGATATGATTGCAAGTATTTTCTCCCACTCAGTAGTTTGCCTTTTCATTTTGTTGATGGTTTCCATTGCTGTGAGAAGCTTTTTAGTTTGATGTAGTCCCACTTGTTCACTTTTGCTTTTTTTGCTTTTGTCTTTGGTGTCAAAACCAAAAAAATCATCTCCAAGACTGATGTCAAAGAGGTTACTGCCTGTGTTTTCTTCTCGGATTCTTATGGTATCAAGGCTTATGTCAAGTCTTATGCCATTTAAAAAATTTTTTTAATTGGAGTATAGTTGATTTACAATGTTGTGTTAGTTTCAGGTGTACAGCAAAGTAAATCAGTTATACACATATCCACTCTTTTTTAGATTCTTTTCCCATATACGTCATTTCAGAGTATTGAGTAGAGTTCCCTGTGCTATACATACAGTAGGTCCTTACTATCTTTTTTTTTTGAATAAATTTATTTATTTATTTTTGGCTGTGTTGGGTCTTCGTTGCTGCATGCGGGCTTTCTCTAGTTGCAACAAGTGGGGGCTACTCTTCGTTGTGGTGCACGGGCTTCTCATTGCGGTGGCTTCTCTTATTGTGGAGCATGGGCTCTAGGTGTGCAGGCTTCAGTAGTTGTGGCACGTGGGCTCAGTAGTTGTGGCTCACGGGCTCTACAGCGCAGGCTCAGTAGTTGTGGTGCATGGGCTTAGTTGCTCTGTGGCATGTGCAATCTTCCCGGACCAGGGATGGAACCTGTGTCCCCTGTATTGGCAGTCAGATTCTTAACCACTGCACCACCAGGGAAGTCCTCTATTTTTTATATATTAGTGTGTGTATGTCTATCCCAATCTTCCAATTTAGTTAATCCATTTTGAGTTGATTTTTGTGTATGGTGTAAGATAGTGGTCCAGTTTCATTTTTTTGCATGTAACTATCCAGTTTTCCCAAACCGTTTATTGAAGAAACTGTCCTTTCCCCATTGTATATTCTGGGTTCCTTTGCCAAAAATTAATTGACTATATAAGCATGGGGTTTTTCCTTAGACTTTTTATTCTGTTCCACTAATCTATATATGTCTGTTTTATGCCAATACCATACTGTTTTGATTACTTTAGCTTTGTAATATAGTTTGAAATCAGGAAGCATTATGTTACCAGATTTGTTCTTTCTCAAGATTACTTTGGCTATTCAGGGTCTTTGTGGTTCCATACAAGTTTTAGTATTGTTTGTTCTATTTTGTGGAAAATGCCATTGAAATTTTGATAGGGATTGCATTGAATTGTTCATTGCCTTGGGTAGTATGGACATTTTTGCAATCCAAGAGGGCAAAATATCTTTCCATTTATTTGTATCTTCAATTTCTTTCATCAACACCTTATAAATTTCAGTATACAAGTTTTTCACGTCCTTGGTTAAATTTATTCTCGGGTATTTTATTCTTTTTAATGCAGTTGTAAATAGGATTGTTTTCTCTTTTTTTTTGTCATTGAAGTAGAGAATTTTTTGGTTTTTTTTTTTTACAAAAGATAAAATTTAAGTTTAGACTGATGTTTCCACAGGACTACAGGATTTTAGTCTGTCTAGTAAATGTGTATCTCTTTTCTCTCAGACTGAAATTCCTGGTTTTCAAGAGTTTGATCTAATTAGAATATGATCTGATTTGCTAATTACTAGTTTGCTTTTTTTTAAATTGAAGTATACTTGATTTACAATGTTGTATTAGTTTCAGGTATACAGCAAAAGTGATTCAGTTATATATAATCCTTTTTCAGATTATTTTCCATCATAGGTTATTACAAGATATTGAATATAGCTCCTTGTGCTAAATAATAGGTCCTTATTTATATCTATTTTATATATAGTAGTGTGTAACTGTTAATACCAAACTCCTAATTAGTATAGTTTTCTTAATTTCTCTTTTTGATAATTCATTGTTAGTGTATAGAGATAGATTTTTGTATATTGTTATTGTATCCTGCAGCTTAACTGAATTTGCTTATTGGTTCCAACAGATATGATGGAGTCTTTAGGGCTTTCTATATATAATGTCATGTCATCTGCAAATAGTGATGGTTTTACTTCTTTCTTTCCAATTTGGATGCCTTTTGTTTCTTTTTCTTGCCGAATTGTTGTAGCTTATCATCCAGTACTATGTAGTGGGCATCTTTGTCTTGTTCCTGATCTTAGAAGAAAAGCTTTCAGCTTTTCTGTATATTAATTTTGTATCCTGCAACTGTACCAAATTCATTAATGAGCCCTAGTAGTTTTTTGGTGATGTCGCTAGGATTTTCTATGCATAGAAATTTTACTTCTTCCTTTCCAATTTGGATTCTCTCTCTCTCTCTCTCTCTCTCTCTGATTGCTGTGGCTAGGACTTCCAATACTATGTTGAATAAAAGTGGCAAGAGTGGGCATCCTTGCCTTGTTCCTGATCTTAGAGGGAATACTTTCAGCTTTTCACTGATGAGTATGATGTTAACTGTGGGCTTGTAATATATGGTCTTTATTATGTTGAGGTACATTCCCTCTATACCCACTTTATTGAGAATTTTTATCATAAATGGATGTTGGATTTTGTCAAATGCTTTTCCTGCATCATTCGAGATGACCATGTGATTATTTTCCTTCATTTTGTTAATGTGGTGTATCACATTGATTGATACGCAGCTGTTGAACCATCCTTGCATCCTTGGAATAAATCCCACATGAACATGGTGTGTGATCCCTTTAATTTTTTGTTGAACTTTGTATAATAATAGTTTCTTCAGGATTTTTATATCTACATTCTTCCTGGCCTGTAATTTTCTTGTGGAGTCCTTGTCTGGTTTTGGTATGAGCAGAATGTTGGCCTTGTAAAATGAGTTTCAAGTGTTCTGTCCTATTTTTTGGAAGAGTTTGCAAAGGATTAATATTAGTTTTCTCTAAATGTTTGTTAGAATTCACCAGTGAAGCCAGCTGGCCCTAGACTTTTCTTTGATGGGAGGTTTTAGATTACTGATTGCATCACCTTACTAGTAATTGGTCTGTTCAGATTTTCTATTTTTTCATGATTCAGTCTTGGGAGGTTGTATGTTTCTAGGAATTTCTTATAGGTTGTCCAATTTTGGGGGTGTGTAATTGTTCATAGAAGTCTCTTCTGATCCTTTGTATTTCTGTGGTACCAGTTGTAACATTTCTCATTCCTGATTTTTTAATTTAATTAATTAATTAATTTTTAAATTTATGGCTATGTTGGGTCTTGGTTTCTATGTGAGGGCTTTCTCTAGTTGCGGCAAGTGGGGGCCACTCTTCATCGTGGTGCGCGGGCCTCTCACTATCGCGGCCTCTCTTGTTGCAGAGCACAGGCTCCAGACGTGCAGGCTCAGCAATTGTGGCTCACGGGCCTAGTCGCTCCGCGGCACGTGGGATCTTCCCGGACCAGGGCTCGAACCCGTGTCCCCTGCATTGGCAGGCAGATTCTCAACCACTGCGCCACCAGGGAAGCCCTTCATTCCTGATTTTATTTATTTGGATCTTCTCTTTTTTGTCTTCGTGAGTCTAGCTAAAGGTTTTCCAGTTTATCTTTTATTTTTTTAACATCTTTATTGAAGTATAATTGCTTTACAATGTTATGTTAGTTTCTTCTGTATAACAAAGTGAATCAGCTATATGTATACATATATTCCTGTATCCCCTCCCTCTTGCATCTCCCTCCCACCCTCCCTATCCCACCCCTCTAGGTGGACACAAAGCATGGAGCTGATCTCCCTGTGCTATGTGGTTGCTTCCCACTAGCTATCTGTTTTACATTTCGTAGTGTATATATGTCATTGCCACTCTCTCACTTCATCCCAGCTTACCCTTCCCCCTCCCCGTGTCCTCAAGTCCATTCTCTACGTCTGCTTTTTTATTCCTGTCCTGCCCCTAGGTTCATCAGAACCTTTTATTTTTAGATTCCATACATGTGTGTTAGCATACGGTATTTGTTTTTCTCTTTCTGACTTACTTCACTCTGTATGACAAACTCTAGGTTCATACACCTCGTGACAAATAACTCAATTTCATTTCTTTTTATGGCTGAGTAATATTCCATTGTATATATGTGCCACATCTTTTTTTTCCATTCATCTGTCGATGGACATTTAGGTTGCTTCCATGTCCTGGCTATTGTAAATAGTGCTGCAGTAAACATTGTGGTACATGACTCTTTTTGAATTATGGTTTTCTCAGGGTATATGCCCAGTAGTGGGATTGCTGGGTCGTATGGTAGCTCTATTTTTAGTTTTTTAAGGATCTTCCATACTGTTCTCCATAGTGGCTGTATCAATTTACACTCCCACCAACAGTGCAAGAGGGTTCCCTTTTCTCCACACCCTCTTCAGCATTTATTGTTTGTAGATTTTTTGATGATGGCTATTCTGAACGGTGTGAGATGATATCTCATTGTAGTTTTGATGTGCATTTGTCTAACGATTAGTGATGTTGAGCATCCTTTCATGTGTTTGTTGGCAATCTGTATATCTTCTTTGGAGAAATGTCTATTTAGGTCTTCTGCCCATTTTTGGATTGGGTTGTTTGTTTTTTTGATATTGAGCTGCATGAGCTGCTTGTATATTTTGGAAGTAAATCCTTTCTCCGTTACTTTGTTTGCAAATATTTTCTCCCATTCTGAGGGTTGTCTTTTCGTCTTGTTTATGGTTTCCTTTGCTGTGCAAAGGTTTTTAAGTTTCATTAGGTCCCATTTGTTTAATTTTGTTTTTATTTCCATTTCTAGGAGGTGGGTCAAAAAGGATCTTGCTGTGATTTACGTCATAGAGTGTTCTGCCTTTGTTTTCCTCTAAGAGTTTTATAGTGTTTGGCCTTACATTTAGGTCTTTAATCCATTTTGAGTTTATTTTTGTGTATCGTGTTAGGGAGTGTTCTAATTTCATACTTTTACAGGTAGCTGTCCAGTTTTCCTAGCTCCACTTATTGAAGAGGGCTGTCTTTTCTCCATGGTATATTCTTGCCTCCTTTATCAAAGACAGGGTGACCATAGGTGCGTGGGTTTATCTTTGGACTTTCTATCCTGTTCCATTGATCTATATTTCTGTTTTTGTGCCAGTACCATATTGTCTTGATTACTGTAGCTTTGTAGTATAGTCTGAAGTCAGGGAGCCTGATTCCTTAGCTCCGTTTTTCTTTCTCATGATTGCTTTGCCTCTTCGGGATCTTTTGTGTTTCCATAGTAATTGTAAAATTTTTTGTTCTAGTTCTGTGAAAAATGCCACTGGTAGTTTGATAGGGATTGCATTGAATCTGTAGGTTTCTTTGGGTAGTATAGTCATTTTCAAAATGTTGATTTTTCAAATCCAAGAACATGGTATATATATATCTCCATCTGTTTGTATCATCTTTAATTTATTTCCTCAGTGTCTTACACTTTTCTGCATACAGGTCTTTTCTCTCCTTAGATAGGTTTATTCCTAGGTATTTTACTCTTTTTGTTGCAGTGGTAAATGGGAGTGTTTCCTTAATTTCTCTTTCACATTTTTCATCGTTAGTATATAGGAATGCCAGAGATTTCTGTGTATTGATTTTGCATCCTGCTACTTTACCAAATTCACTGATTAGCTCTAGTAGTTTTCTGGAAGCATCTTTAGGATTCTCTATGTATAGTACCATGTCATCTGCAAGCAGGGAGGGACAGTTTTACTTCTTTTCCGATTTGGATTCTTTTTATTTCTTCTTCTTCTCTTATTGCTGTGTCTAAAACTTCCAAATCTATGTTGAATAATAGTGGTGAGAGTGGGCAACCTTGTCTTGTTCCTGATCTTAGAGGAAATGGATTCAGTTTTTCACCGTTGAGAACGATGTTCGCTGTGGGTTTGTCATATATGGCCTTTATTATGTTGCGGTAAGTTCCCTCAATGCCTACTTTCTGGAGAGATTTTATCATAAATGAATTTTGTTGAAAGCTTTTTCTGCATCTGTTGAGATTATCATATGGTTTTTATCCTTCAGTTTGTTAAAATGGTGTATCACATTGGTTGATTTGCGTATACTCAAGAATCCTTGCATTCCTGGGATAAACCCCACTTGATCATGGTGTATGATCCTTTTAAAGTGCTTTTGGATTCTGTTTGCTGGTATTTTGTTGAGGATTTTTGCTTCTATGGTCATCAGTGATATTGGCCTGTAGTTTTCTTTTTTTGTGACATCTTTGTCTGGTTTTGGTATCGGGGTCCTCCCCTCTGCTATGTTTTGGAAGAGTTGGAGAAGGATAGGTGTTAGCTCTTCTCTAAATATTGGATAGAATTCCTCTGTGAAGCCATCTGGTCCTGGGCTTTTGTTTGTTGGAAGATTTTTAGTCACAATTTCAATTTCAGTGCTTGTGAGTGGCCTGTTTATATTTTCTCTTTCTTCCTGGTTCAGTCTTGGAAGGTTGTGCTTTTCTAAGAATTTGTCCATTTCTTCCAGCTTGTCCATTTTATTCACATATAGTTGCTTGCAGTAGTCTCTCATGATCCTTTGTATTTCTGCAGTGTCAGTTGTTACTTTTCCTTTTTCATTTCTAATTCTGTTAATTTGAGTTTTCTCCCTTTTTTTCTTGATGAGTCTGGCTAATGGTTTATCAATTTTGTTTATTTTCTCAAAGAACCAGCTTTTAGTTTTATTGATCTTTGCTATCGTTTCCTTCATTTCTTTTTCATTTATTTCTGATCTGATCTTTATGATTTCTTTCCTTCTGCTAACTTTGGGTTTTTTTTTTTTTCTTCTTTCTCTAATTGCTTTAGGTGTAAGATTAGGTTGTTTTATTTGAGGTAGGATTGTATTGCTTGTTTCTTGTTTCTTGAGGTAGGATTGTATTGCTATAAACTTCCCTCTTAGAATTGCTTTTTCTGCATCCCATAGGTTTTGGGTCGTCGTGTTTTCATTGTCATTTGTTTCTAGGTATTTTTTGATTTCCTCTTTGACTTCTTCAGAGATCTCTTGGTTATCAAGTAGTGTATTGTTTAGCCTCCATGTGTTTGTATTTTTTACAGATTTTTTCCTGTAATTGATATCTAGTCTCATAGCATTGTGGTCGGAAAAGACACTTGATACGATTTCAGTTTCCTATATTTACCAAGGCTTGATTTGTGATCCAAGGTATGATCTATCCTGGAGAATGTTCCTTGAGCACTTGAGAAGAAAGTGTATTCTGTTGTTTTTGGATGGAATGTCCTATAAATATCAATTTAGTCCATCTTGTTTAATGTATCATTTGAAGCTTGTGTTTCCTTATGTATTTTCATTTTGGATGATCTGTCCATTGGTGAAAGTGGGGCGTTAAAGTCCCCTACTATGATTGTGTTACTGTCGATTTCCCCTTTTATGGTTGTTAGCATTTGCCGTATGTATGTATTGAGGTGCTCCTATGTTGGGTGTGTAAATATTTACAATTGTTATATTTTCTTCTTGGATTGATCCCTTGATCATTATGTAGTGTCCTTCTTTTTCTCTTGTAATAGTCTTTATTTTAAAGTCTTTTTTGTCTGATATGAGAATTGCTACTCCAGCTTTCTTTTGATTTCCCTTTGCATGGAATATCTTTTTCCATCCCCTCACTTTCTGTCTGTATGTGTCCCTAGGTCTGAATTGGGTCTCTTGTAGACAGCATATAAACGGGTCTTGTTTTCGTATCCATTCAGCCAGTCTGTGTCTTTTGGTTGGAACATTCAATCCATTTACATTTAAGGTAATTATCAATATGTATGTTCCCATTACCATTTTCTTAACTGTTTCGGGTTTGTTTTTTAGGTCTTTTCCTTCTCTTGTGTTTCCTGCCTAGAGAAGTTCCTTTAACATTTGTTGTAAACCTGGTTTGGTGGTGCTGAATTCTCTTAGCTTTTGGTTATCTGTAAAGGTTTTAATTTCTCTGTCTAATCTGAATGAGATCCTTGCTGGGTACAGTAATCTTGGTTGTAGGTTTTTCCCTTTCATCACTTTAAATATGTCCTGCCACTCCTTTCTGGCTTGCAGAGTTTCTGCTGAAAGATCAGCTGTTAAGCTTATGGGGATTCCCTTGTATGTTATTTGTTGTTTTTCCGTTGCTGCTTTTAATATTTTTTCTTTGTATTTAATTTTTGATCGTTTGATTAATATGTGTCTTGGCATGTTTCTCCTTGGATTTATCCTGTATGGGACTCTCTCTGCTTCCTGGACTTGATTGACTTTTCTTTCCCATGTTAGGGAAGTTTTCAACTATAATCTCTTCAAATATTTTCTCAAACCCTTTTTCTCTTCTTCTGGGACCCCTATAATTCGAATGTTGGTACATTTAATGTTGTCCCAGAGGTCTCTGAGACTGTCCTCAATTCTTTTCATTCTTTTTTCTTTATTCTGCTCTGCAGCAGTTATTTCCACTATTTTGTCTTCCAGGTCACTTATCCTTTCTTCTGCCTCATTTATTCTGCTATTGATTATTTCTAGAGAATTTTAAATTTCATTTATTGTGTTGTTCATCGTTGTTTGTTTGCTCTTTAGTCCTTCTAGGTCCTTGTTAAACATTTCTTGTATTTTCTTCATTCTGTTTCCAAGATTTTTGGATCATCTTTTCTATCATTACTTTGAATTCTTTTTCAGGTAGGCTGCCTGTTTCCTCTTCCTTTGTTTGGTCTGGTGTGTTTTTACCTTGCTCCTTCATATGCTGCATATTTCTCTGTCTTCTCGTTTTGTTTAACTTACTGTGTTTAGTGTCTCTTTTTTGCAGGCTACAGGTTCGAGTTCCCATTGTTTTTGGTGTCTGCCCCCAGTGGTTAAGGTTGGTTCAGGGGCTTGTGTAGGCTTCCTGGTAAAGAAGACTGGTGCCTGTGTTCTGGTGGGTGGGGCTGTATCTTGTCTTTCTGGTGGGCAGGGCCGTGTCCAGTGGTGTGTTTTGGGGTGTCTGTGAACTTAGTATGATTTTAGGCAGTCTCTCTGCTAATGGGTTGGGTTGTGTTCCTGTCTTGCTAGTTGTTTGGCATGGGGTGTCCAGCACTGGAGCTTGCTGGCTGTTGAGTGGAGCTGTGTCTTAGGGTTGAGACAGAGATCTCTGGGAGAGCTCTCGCCGATTGATATTACATGGGGCCGGGAGGTCTCTGGTGGTCCAGTGTACTGAACTCGGCTCTCCCACCTCAGAGGCTCAGGCCTGGCACCAGGCTGGAGCACCAAGACCCTGTCAGCCACCTGGCCAGGTACGTGGGGAGTTTCTTGCCCTCTGGGAAGTCTGAGGTCTTCTGCCAGCGTTTAGTAGGTGTTCTGTAGGAGTTGTTCCACATGTAGATGTATTTTTGGTGTATTTGTGCGGTGGAAGGTGATCTCCACATCTTATCCCTCTGCCATCTCTACTGGATATCTGTCTTATATTTTAAAAGCTCTTAGTTTCATTGATTTTTTTTTTTTACTCTCTTTTTAGTCTTTTTCATTTATTTCCACTATGATCTTTGTTATTTCCTTCATTTTATTAACTTTGGCATTTGTTTTTTCTTCTTTTTCTAATTCCTTGAGGTGTAAAGTTAGGTTTTTTGAGATCTTTTTTGTTTCTTGATTTATCAGTGTCACTATGAACTTCCCTCGTGGAAATGCTTTTGCTGCATCCTGTAAGTTTCAGTATGTTGCACAATAGTCCCCCTTTATCTGCAGTTTTGCTTTTTACAGTTTCAGTTACCTGAAGTCAACTGTGCTCTGAAAATATTAAATGGAAAATTACAGAAATAAACATTTTTTAAATACTTTAAACATTTTTTTAAATAAAGTTTTGAATTGTGCATTGTCCTGAGGAGTGTGATAAAACTTTGTGCCATCCTGCTCCATCTTGCCTGGGATATGAATCATCCCTTTGTTCGTTGTATCCACACTGTGTGTGCATGTGTATGTATAGGAAAAAACATTATATTTGTGGGGTTAAGTACTATTCATGGTTTCAGGCATCCACTCAGTGTCTTGGAATGTATCCCTCACAGATAATGGGGTTCTACTATATTTCCAGTTCATTTGTCTCATGGTACTTTTTAAAATTTCTCTTTTGATTTCTTTAACGTATTGGTTGTTCAGTATCATGTTTAATCTCCACATGTGAATTTTCCAGTTTTCTTCTCATAATTGATTTCTAGTTGTATTGCATTGTGGTCGGGAAATATGCTTAATATGACTTTAATCTTAAATTTATTAAGACTTGTTTTGTGGCCTAACATATGCTCTCTCCTGGAGAATGTTCCATGTGCCCTTGAGAAGACTGTGTATTTTGTTGCTTTTGGCCGGAATGACTGGCCTAATATGTCACTGAAGGCCAATGTTTCTTTATTGATTTTCTGTCTGAATGATGTATCCACTGATGAAATTGGGGTATTAAAGTCCCTTTCTGTTATTGTATGGCTTTCTACTTCTCCCTTTAGATCTGTTAAATTTTGTTTTTTATATTCAGATGTTTCTATTTTGAGTGCATAAATGTCTACAAATGTTATATCCTCTTTTTGGATTTACTCCTTTATCATTATATAATGACCTTTTTTGTCCCTTATAACAGTCTTTGTCTTAAATCTATTTTGACTGTTACAAGTATAGCTACCCCAGCTTTCTTCTGGTTTCCATTTGCAAGGAATATATTTTTTCCATTCTTTCAGTCTTTGTGTGCACTTTTATCTCAGGTGAGGTTTTTGTAGCCAGTATATAGGTGAGTCTTTTTTTCTTTAATCCATTCAGCCACTCTTGTGTTTTGATGGGAGAATTTATTATTTCTTTTACACTTAAAGTAATTATTGATAGGTATGTCCTTATTGCTATTTTGTTCACTGTCTTCTGGCTGTTTTGTAATTCCTATTTTCCTGTCTTCTTCACTTGCTTAGATTCCTGTCTTTTTCGGTATGCTTAGATTCCTTTACCTTTATGTTTTGTGTATCTACCACAGGCATACCTCAGAGATATTGCAGGTTCAGTCCACTGCAATAAAGCAGTTATCACAATGAAGCAATTATCACATGAATTTTGGTTTCCTAGTGTATATAAATCTATGTTTACCCTATATTAAGGTCTATTAAGTGTATAATAGCATTATGTATAAAAAGTGTACATACCTTACTTTTAAAATACTTTAGAGCTAAAAAATACCAACCATCATCTGAGCCTTCAGTGAGTCATTGTAGTAACATCAAAGATCATTGATCACAGATCACCATAACAAATAGTATAATAATTTAATAATTTGAAAGGAGAAAGGGGAATCAAGATGACAGGGTAGGGGGATGTGGAACTCACCTACCCCTACAAACACATCAAAAATACTTCTACAGTTCTCACAGAAAATTAACTGGAACCTGGCAGAAGAACGTTTTTGGTTTTTTTTTGGCCCACGCCGCACAGCTTGCAGGATCTTAGTTCCCCAACCAGGAATCGAACCCATGCCCCCTACAGTGGAAGTGCAGAGTCTTAACCACTGGACCACCAGGGAGGTCCCCAGAACTTCTGTACAACCAAAGCTGCAAGAAAGATCTCCATGTAACTGGGTAGGACAGAAAAAAAGACATCAGGTTGGGATCTGTGCTCCTGAGAGGGATCTGAAAGGAAGAGAAGGTCCACACGGGCAGCCCCTCACCTTGGGGAGCAAGCAGGTGGAGGCACAATCTGTGCGTCCCAGTCCTGGCATCCTGTGGAGAGGAGACTAGCCCCCTTGGCTGTTCGGAGAACTACTGGGACAGTCAGAAGGGCTGGAGAATCCAAGACACTACTCGCAAGGAGTGTGCACATGCTGACTTGTCCACAATCAGGGCAGAGAGAGCCTGGCACTGGCAGCTGCTGCCTCACCACTCCCCAGTCTGAATCGGGCGAATACCCCGGCCCTGCACACTCCACGCCACAGCCTGGTGGGAGATATGGGCCAACTGGGCCCTGGGAAAAGACTCGGTCTGGACACAAAGATCAAGGGTCTTGAGTGTGATCTTGGTGGGGCAGCTGGAAGCAACCATTGTCCTTGTGCACACAGGGCGGCACCCCAGGAATCCCGGGCAGACAGGCCCTGGGAGAGGACTCAGTCAAGCTGTGCAGAGACAGCCCGGAGAGCCCGGGGTGTGATCCGGTAGGGCAGCAGCAGACATTGTCATGCGTACAGGAACATGCAGCAGCTCATCTCTCGTTGCCCATAACTGGCGATTCCCTATGCATAGGGCAAATGAGAACACCCACATCAAAGTGGGTGGAAGCTGAGGCACAGTCTTACCATAACCACCCCCCCTCCGCATGGCACTCCACCTTCAGGAAGGGACTCAAAACTCCAGGCTTCTCCTTGAGGAGCAAAGGGTTTAGATCCCACACTTGGCACCCCAGCTTTTACGAGTCACACATGAAGACAAGCCCCCCAAACATCTAGCCTTTCAGGGGTCAGGGGCACAACTGCACAGCATGTGGGATCTTAGTTCCCTGATCAGGGATGGAACCCGTGCCACGCCCCCTGCAGTGGAAGGGCAGAATCCACTGGACCACCAGGGAAGTCCAAAAACATCTAGCTTTGAAAACCAGTGGGGCTTGTGTCCATGAGACCAACAAGGCTATAGTGAACTGAGAACAGTTCTTAAAGGGTCTTTTCTAATGTTTCACCTGTTTATATCTTTTTCAGACATAGCTTATTTTATTGCAATTCACTTTATTGCACTTTACAGATAATGCATTTTTTGCAAGTTGAAGGTTGGTTGTAACCCTGTGTGAAGCAAATCTATTGGCACCTTTTTTTCAATGGCATTTGCTCACTTTGTGTGTCTGTCACATTTTGGTAATTCTCACAATATTTCAAATTTTTGTTACATTTGTTATGGTGGTCTGTGATCAGTAATCTTTGATGTTACTGCCACCACTTGCTGAAGGCTCTGATGATGGTTAGCATTTTTTAGCAATAAAGTATTTTTTTAACATCTTTATTGGAGTATAATCGCTTCACAATGGTGTGTTAGTTTCTGCTTTATAACAAAGTGAATCAGTTATACATACACATATGTTCCCATATCTCCTCCCTCTTGCATCTCCCTCCTTCCCACCCTCCCTATCCCAGCAGTAAAGTATTTTTAAATTAAGGTATGTACATTGTATTTTTATACATAATGCTAGTGCACACTTAACAGAGTACAGAATAGTATAAATATAACTTTTACATGCACTGGCAAACCAAAAAATTCATGTGATTTGCTTTATTGTGGTAGTCTGGAACTGAACCCTCATTGTCTCCAAGGTATGCCTGTACCTTCTAATGAATTTCTTTTACTGTTTCTTGTAAAACCAGGTGTATTGATGTCAGAGTCCCTCAACTTTTCTCAGAAAGTATTTCTCTGTCACTTTTTTTTCCTGAGATGCAGCAGTCCTAGAGATTATTTTTTTATTACAAAGGCTTATCGGCTTTTTACATTTTTTTATTGAAGTTTAGTTGATTTATAGTGTGTGTTCATTTCAGGTATACAGCAAAGTTATTCAGTTATTATATATATATTCAGTTATTTTATTTATATATATATAATTATTTTCCAGATTCTTTTCCCATATAGGTTATTATAAAATATTCTCCCTCACTTTTTTTTAAAGTATTTATTTATTTACTTATGGCTGTGTTGGGTCTTCGTTTCTGTGCGAGGGCTTTCTCTAGTTGTGGCAAGCGGGGGCCACTCTTCATCGCGGTGCGCGGGCCTCTCACTATCGCGGCCTCTCTTGTTGCGGAGCACAGGCTCCAGACGCGCAGGCTCAGTAATTGTGGCTCATGGGCCCAGCTGCTCCACGGCACGTGGGATCTTCCCAGACCAGGGCTCGAACCCGTGTCCCCTGCATTGGCAGGCAGATTCTCACCCACTGCGCCACCAGGGAAGCCCCTCCCTCACTTTTGAAGAATAATTTTGCTTGACACAGAGTTGTAGGACGGTGTTTTTTACCTTGTGCACTTTAAATATTTCATTCCATTCTCTTCTTGCTTGCATAGTTGGGGTTTTTTTGTTGTTTTGTTTGTTTTTGGTATGTGAATGTTTACAGCAGCTTTATTCATAATCACCAAAACCTGGAAACAACTCAGATGTCATCTGGTGAATGAATAAATTATAGTGCATCTGTACAATGCAATCCTACTCAGCAATAAAAAGTAATGAACTATTTAATATATGCAACAACATGGATAAATCTTATATATATATTTATTGCTAAGTGAAAGAACCCAGATTCCAAAGGATAAATACAGTGTGATTCCAGTTATATGATATTTCTTGCTTGCATAGTTTTTGAAAAGAGGTCTGATTTAATTCTTATCCTTAAGTAAAACTAAGGTTTGTTTTTTCCCTCTGGCTTCTTTCAGAATGTTCCCTTTGTCTTTGATTTTTCTCCAGTTGAAAATGATGTGCTTGGCAGTGCAGTTTTTGGCGTTCTTTTTTTGTTTTTCATGTTTTGTGTTTTTCTTAGCTTCCTGGATCTGCAGTTTGCTGTCTATCACTAATGTTAGGAAAATCTCAGTGATGATTGCTTCACTTATTTTTTTGTTCCTTTCTGCTTTTCTATCAGGTATTCTCATTGTGTGTATTTTACACCTGCTGTCATTGTTCCAAAGTTCTTAGATGTTGTATTCTTTTTTGTCTTTGCATTAGGCCCTGGTGGAATAGTCTCTTTTGAGGATAGACCTTGTTAAGAATAGCTGTTTCAAAATAGCTTCTTTCTGTCTTTCCAATTTTGGAAACAGTGGTTTGCTCTGTGTCTTCAGTTCTTTGTTTTTTTTTCTTGTGAGGTTAGGAATGATGGTTTCTAAGTTCATTATACAATGAACAAGAAAAGAGAAGTCTCTGTCTCCAGTTTTTTATGTTTGACTGCTGACAGCTTTGAAGCCTCATCCCTCCTTCCTCCTCTTGTGACCCACATGTATCCATGATGATAGGAAAGCCTTAGTTATCCTTCCTTTGGCAGTGACAAGAGATTCAATTCATGCCTGCTCCTGCCCTTGTACGTGAACTCTCTCTTCAGTCCACCCACAACATCAACTAAAAAATAAGTCCATGTACTTTTCCTTACACTCTCAAGCCATTTCATGCCTTCTTGAGAGGCCTGCCTTACTCCCCAGAGACCTCAATTATGGAAGTAATAAACCCTTTTGTACACTATTGGCAGTGTGTGGTGTCATCAACTTACGTATTCCTATACTCGGGGCTGGGCTGTTATGCTTCTGTGCACCATATGGGAGCTCAGAAATGAGAGATGTTGGGAGGATTGCCTCTGGAGTGGCTGGCCAGGAAACTTCCACCTGAAATTAGAGAATGGAGGTTTTACATTCTTTGGAGGAAAGTGCTGTGAATCCTTTATGTGTTATATAATCATGGGCAGATTCACCATCAGACCTTTGTGGAGTGTAGTGAATTCCTGTGCAATATGCAGCTCTTAACCTGTTCCTCAAGGTTATTTAGCAAGGGCTTTGACCAAAAAGAAATCTTTTAGCACTTTATCATTTCATTATGTGTGCCTGTGTGTGCTAAAAACTGGTGAGAAGCAGCCCTGAGGCTCATTGTGTATAGGGTTTTGTGGAGGTCTAAGTAATTTTGTCTTTTTAGCATGTCATATCATGTGAAGTTGTCTGAGCCTTAAGTTCTGAATATTCCTAGCTCCATGAATGGGACAGAGAGAGAATGGAGAAAATGAGTCTGCAATAAATTTTACACAAGCTAAAAGTACTACTTCTTTACAAGAATATTTTAATCTAGCCAGTTGCACCTGGCTATTTCTAATCACCTGGAGTAATTCTCAGGCCAGTATGGCAAACTGATCCTTGTCACAAGTTGGATTTCCACAGGCCTCCTGGACTCTCATGTTTGGTGATGGGAATAGAAGAAAAAGCTTCCAGTTCTTCACTGTGTTTTATTCCTTAAAAACTCCTGCAGATTTGACCTCATACATCAATGGAGTGTACTGAGTTAAATGGTGTGTAATAACAAAGGAGATGAGTTTTTTTCACAAGAGACTGATTTGTTTAAAATGATATTTGATTCATTTGTGTAGCATTTCTCTCATTTCTCCAAGGTGCTCTAGACCCTGACATCAGAGAGCAATAACATTTAAAGTGATCACAGTGAAAATGAATAAATAATTTGCATGTGTTCATTATGCTGTTAAATTCATGAAGAAGTAAGTAAGGACATAGAGTCAGTTTCTGATGACCAAGACATAAAATAAATGTTTGAAGGTGACAGAATCATATGTAATCTTCCTGTAAATTGAGTATAAATCCCCAGTTCTGTCAGACTCGCATGTCTTACTGGAAACATATTTGGGATGTTTTAGGACCCAGTGACCTTCGAGGATGTGGCTGTGAACTTCACCCAGGAGGAGTGGGCTTTACTGAATCCTTCGCAGAAGAAACTTTACAGAGATGTGATGCAGGAAACCTTGAGGAACCTGGCCTCAGTAGGTAAGCATGACAACATTCCTTCACTTCTTCAGTTAGGGAACAAGTATTTCTTGCCCATCAACACTGTTCCAAGATGTGGAATATGGAAAAGGAATACAGTAGTCCCCCCTTATCTGCAGGGGATACATTCCAAGACCACCAATGGATGCCTGAAACTGCAGATAGTACTGAATCCTATACATACATACCTATGATAATAAGTTTAATTTAGAAGTTTGGTGCACAGTAAGAGATTGATAACAATAAGTAAGACTAGAACACGTATAATAGACATGAACTTAACAGGCCTAAGTGTTAAGTGTCCATAACTTTTGCAGTTTGAGATCAGACAGCAAAACTAAGATCAATTTCTTTTTCCTTCTTCACAATTTCACGATAGAAGATTCATTTTTCCTATAGATCTTAGCAACATCAGTGTATGATTTTTTTCTTCCCTCAAATTAAGAACTTTCATCTTTTCACTTGAAGCACTTTATAACTTTTCTTTGGCATATCCTAATTACCAACATCACTATTCTTGCACTTTGGGGCCATCATTAATTAAAATAAGGATTACTTGAACACAAGCACTGCAATACCACCACAGTGATCTGAAAACTGAGATGGCTGCTAAGTGACTGATGGGCAGGTAGCATATGCAGCATGGATACACTGAACAAAGGGATGATTCACATCCTGGACAGGACAGAGCGGGACGTTGCAAGATTTCATCATACTACTTGGAAGGGTGCACAGTTTAAATTAATATTTTCAGACTGCAATTGACCGTAGGTAACTGACACCACAGAAAGCAAAACTGTGGGTAAGGGGGGACTGCTGTACATTGGTAAATAAACTAAGCATGGTCACAGCTCATCGTGGACCTAGAATCTAATATTTTTCTATAATTTCCAATAATTTGCATTATTTTTCTGGGTTTGCATTTTAGGAAAAAAATGGGACAATCATAACATTGAAGATTGGTACAAAACCCAAGGGAGAAAACTAAGGTGAGTCACACACACAATAGATAGCAATGTGCCACATGAGAATCCTGGTATGTCATAAACTTTTTAAAATAAGCAAAAAAACAACCCCAGCTTCAAAGTTATCCTTAAATTTTTTTCACCAAAAACATTTACTTAAACATGACATAGATGTCCAGTGTTTTTGGAAACAATATTAAGAAACCCAATATATTAATATTATTGTTTTCATAATAGCTATGTCAAGTCCTCTTACAGAGCTTTCAGTATAAATCACCCTCAAAAAATTCAGAAGAGCAAAAAACCTTCCCTTTTGCTATAAAATATAAAAATGTAATTCTAATACCCTACTAATAAATGTGAAATTGTTAAAGAAATCATTAATAATTTCTCATTTTTTACAGAAGTCATATGGTAGAAAAACTCTGTGAGAGCAAAGAAGGTAATCAAGATGGAGAAACTGTCAGCCAGATTCCAAATCTTAAGCTGAACCAGAAAACTCTTCCTGGAGTAAAACCATGTGAATGTAATGTGTGTGGGAAAGTCTTCATGCGTCATTCATTCCTTAATAGGCACATCAGATCTCACAGTGGACACAAAGCATATGAGTATCATGAATATGAGGAGAAGCCATATAAATGCAAGGAATGTGGGAAAGCCTTCAGTTACTGCAAATCTGTTCACAGACATGAAAGGACTCACACTGGAGAGAAACCCTATGAATGTAAGGAATGTGGGAAAGCCTTCACATGGCTCACAACCTTTCGAAGACACATGATAACACACACTGGAGAAGGACCCTATAAATGTAAGGAATGTGGGAAAGCCTTTAGTTGTTCCACTTCATTTCGAGCACATGAAAGAACTCACACTGGAGAGAAACCCTTCATATGTAAACAGTGTGGTAAATCCCTCAGGTCTCCTCTAGGTTTGCGAATACATGAAAGAAGTCACACTGGAGAAAAACCCTATGAATGTAAGCAGTGTGGTAAAGCTCTCAGTTGTCCCAGTTCCTTTCGAAGACATGAAAGGATTCACACTGCAGAGAAACAATATGAATGTAAACAATGTAAGAAAACCTTCAGTTCTCCTCTAGGTTTGCGAATACATGAAAGAATTCACACTGGAGAGAAACCCTATGAATGTAAGGAATGTGGTAAAGCCTTCATTTCTCTTTCAAGCATTCGTACACACATGATAACACACACTGGAGACGGACCTTATAAATGTAAGGAATGTGGGAAAGCCTTCATTTGTCCCAGTTCGTTTCGATCACATGAAAGGACTCACACTGGAGAGAAGCCATATGAATGTAAACAGTGTGGTAAAACTTTCAGTTGGCCCAGTTCCTTTCGAATACATGAAAGAACTCACACTGGAGAGAAACCCTATGAATGTACAGAATGTGGGAAAACCTTCATTTATCGCACAACCTTTCAAGGACATGTGAGAAAGCACACTGGAGAGAAACCCTATAAATGTAAAGAATGTGGGAAAGCCTTCATTTCTCCCTCAAGTGTTCGAACACACATGATAATGCACACTGGAGATGGACCTTATAAGTGTAAGGAATGTGGGAAAGCGTTCAATTTTCCCAGTTCATTTCGAATACATCAAAGAACTCACACAGGAGAGAAACCCTACGAATGTAAACAATGTGGCAGAGCCTTCAGTTGTTACACATCCTTTCGAACACATGAAAAAACTCACACTGGAGAGAAACCTTATGAATGTACAGAATGTGGGAAAGCCTTCATTTATCGCACTACCTTTCGAGGGCACGTGAGAATACACACTGGTGAGAAACCCTACAAATGTAGAGAATGTGGGAAAGCCTTCAGTCGACCCAATTCCTTTCGAAGGCATGAAAGATCTCATACTTAATAGAAACCTCTTGAATGTAAGCAATGTGGGGAAAACATCAGTCGGTCTTCATTCTTACATGTGAAAACTCCCACTGGAAAGAAACCCTATATGTGTAAGAAATCTGAGAAAGCCTGATACAAATTAATCCATGTATAATGTTCCAGAAAAAAATAACATGAAAATAATTCTTAGAGTTATATTGTTTTTATCAGTGCCTCATTCTTAAAGGGGATCTCTCGACTGGATATTTACTACTTACGTTCCGAAATGAACACTGAAGTGAGAGAATACTGTGAGTACTCTGTAAGCAGTACTACATAATGATTAACAGGTATTGTTTTGCCCTTAAATCAGTTAACATTTTTTTCTTTTCATTTTGAAGCCTGTTTGATCCATGGTTGAATTGACATGTATTTCTAATATGCAGGTTGGTTTAATTTTTATGTTTTGATTGTTTTGTGTGGGGATATTGATAAATGACATTTTGGTACTTGTTGGGATTTTCGTACTGGCCTCCTGTAGTGTCAGGTATTGGATATTCCTTACCCATATATAGTCCATCCTCCTTATGAGAAAATCTACTCTTGTTTTGGCCAGAAGAGCCTTATTTCATTTTCCTTGCTAGTAAAAGATGGCATAAATTTGTAAATATCATAGTGTATATAGTCTCATGTGAATTATTTCTATGTTTTGCCCTTTGCTCTTTGTCATTCCTTCTGGCTAGGATTTGAATAATAAAGAGTTTGCATTAACACATCATTGACCAGGGGATTTTTGCAGAAACTAACACCTGTGGCCGGTGATTTGTTATGTAAATGAATATTGAAACACCCACGTTTGAGTAAATATCAACAACTTTTTTTTGCACTTAATGTATTTATTTGAAACTTCGTACCTGTCTTACTTAAAGCAGTCTAATATTTCTTTAGAGTGTGATAGGCAGTATAGCAAGCACCTCTGTGCAGGGGAACAAAACATCTATTACAAACATAGTGTGTTTCACTGCGCTTTCCCCTGGAAGAGCAGACTTTCTGGCGGCATTTTTTTTTTGGTCTTATGGGTATTATTTTCTCTAAAATATGTTCTTTTATTTTACCTGATAGTCAACAGGTGGATCTTTGCGGGGTACTCTTTTAAAAAACGCCACAAGAAGGACCAGGTGCGGGACTACCGCTGCATTCACCAGAATGGTCAGTTACCCATTCTCTAGCTACTGCTAACAAAAATTGCTTGTAAGTCATTTTATTCTGTGCATTAAGGCTACAATAAATTTTAAATGCATTGAATAAACCACAGTTACTCAAATGGAAACCCACTTTCTTATACCATTTTCAAGTTTTCCAGAGGATATTGAAGTTTGCCAGATACTGATCAGATCGATCAACTCCTTTCATATATTTATTATACTCTAATATACAAGTGGGCTTAGTTATCTGATGGCCAGTCCTCCTGTCTTCCTTTCCTGTAGATGCTCTGATGCGTCATGAATAGTTGTCACCCTGCGGACTAGCCTCTTGTCTTTCCATGTAAGAAGAATCACTTCTCCTTTCTGTAAGAATGTCATTTTTCCCCTCTGTAGATTTTTAGATTTCTCCTTTAATTGGTTTGGTAGACCATGATTCTCTCTTATAGTGCCACAAACTCTGGTTTTAGTTTTCAACAATATTTCAGATGTGGACACACTGTTGTAATAATTGTCTTGGTAAATATGGTGCCATGAACCAAGATAAGGTTGTAGGACTGATAATATTGTTTCTTGCAGTTTCTTTACTTCACCCATGTAAATCTCAAGGTTGCATATATACCCAGTTTCACTTTCACTAACAATCCTGACCAAAATTCCATATTTTGTAAGTTTTCCAGGATTTGAATCTGAGTTGTCCTTTCCACTTTATCATTCTCTCATCAAGTTATAGCTCTTGTTTGGGTATACAGATTGATTGAAATTTTGGTAGAAAATAGTCCAAAAGAGGTTTAACTTTTGAAATTCTGCAGGAAGTGGAATTTTCCGAATTATCATTAAAGTAAACAAATGTCATTATTTGTTCGAATCTTCTTCTCATCATAATCTTTGGGAAGATAGGTGTTTCAATTAAGGGATCAGTTGACCAATATTCTTTCCAGTGAGATTTTCTTATTTGTCCCATCGAAAGTATTAACCCAAGAAACTTCTTCGTGTCACTATTGGTTACATCAGTCCATTTTAAAGTCTTATCATAATTTTTATATGATTTTTCATTCTGTTGGTGATACAAGTTTGTTTGAGAAGGAACCAGCTCAAAAAAGTTGTTACCAAAAATTAATTCTGTTATTTCACTAACGCTTTGTGGGTTATTTGCACCTGGCACACCTGTAAAGTCTTCTGATTTTTGTGAAATGTTGTCTTCAATCCACTCTTCTGTAGAAGCAAAGGAGCATTCTCCAGCACTGTGAGTTTCATTTTCATTTCCTGTATCAGAATCAATCACTAAAGTTTTTTGTCTTTTTTTGGTCTAACATTCACATTGTCTGAATCAGAACTATATTCTGAGACAGTAGTATATATGTCACGTGGACAATCAGAGAAAGTATCTGCATAAAATTCACCAAAAAATTCTTCACTCAAAATCTCACGATGTGTCATTTTTGAAAATTTTATGGTCATAAACTTGCATTTATAATATATACAAGATTGGAACAAAAACCTAACGGAGCGGGCTTCTCTGGTGGCGCAGTGGTTGGGGGTCTGCCTGCTGGTGCGGGGGGCACGGGTTCGGGCCCTGGTCTGGGAGGATCCCGCGTTTCGCGGAGCGGCCTGGGCCCGTGGGCCACGGTTGCTGGGCCTGCGCGTCTGGAGCCTGTGGTCCGCGGCGGGTGGGGCCGCGGTGGTGGGGGGCCCGCGCGCCGCGGTGGGGTGTGGCCCCCACTCGCCGCAGCTGGGGGGGGCCCTCGCGCAGAGGCGAGGACCCGGCACAGCCATAAATAAATAAATAAATACATACATACATACATACATACATACACCTAACGGAGCAAAATGTGAATGATAATGACAATCACAAGTTGTATAATGAACCTTGATCAATTTTAAGCTCTAACAACTTTGCACAGTGCTGTTAATTGTATCACTGTCTAAAAACTTATTGGTACACCTCTGGTCAATAACATTCAGGTAACGAAAGATGTATTAATACATCTCCTGTCAATATTGTGGACTTCCCTGGTGATCCAGTGGCTAAGACTCCGCACTGCCAATGCCGGGGGGCTGGGTTCAATCCCTGGTCAGGGAACTAGATCCCACATGCTGCAACTAAGAGTTCACATGCTACAACTAAAAAAAAAAAAATTCCAGATGCTGCAACTAAGATCCAGTGCAGCCAAATAAGTAACTACTAAAAAAAATAATTGTTAAGACAGACCTGTCACTGAACAATAAAATGTAGAATTGGAGTTGGCTCTCCAGATTGTTTTGTCACCTGGGTAATGTGACATTTTCTATAATCCATTTCTCTTATGGTTCCATGTGAGAATTCACATGTAGCCTCACTCGCATGGGATTTGGAATTCAGAAATACAGGAGGCATTAGTCAGATTTCAGCACCGTGCAGGGAGACAGACATGTGTAGGAACTTTGAGAACACTTGTTCTAGCCTGTTTTCCTGATTCCGTAACCTGCCAATCCAGAGTATCCTGGAAACGACAATCAGCTGGTTGACTTCCATTTTCTCAGACATGTAGGTTTCCACACATCTTCTCAAGTTCCACATCAAAAATCCATCATATTTTGGATTTTCCTGCAAGTTTCCATGAGTCCACCAGGCAACTAATTCTAACTTTTATGGTTCAGAGTATTCTCTGATGCTTGGACTTCCATCTTCTCTAGATCATATTCATATAAGGTCTAATTTGTGTAGTGAACACCTAATTCTGGTAATACTGCTAGTGACCATGTGTTCCTGATTCCACTATGACAGCTATGGTTGCACAGTCCAAAAGAACCACATTGGAGTTTGTTCCACTGCTGCACTGTGCAGTGACTGCCCTGGCCCAGTCCCTCCATGTGAGAATTGGCACCTTCCTCATATCAGGCAGATTGTGGGTGCTTCCTATTGCTCACAGCTGTATGCAATTCCTCAGTACATTTTCAATTATGTTTGATTGTGATTACAAACAATACATTTTTGTTGAACAAAGTCTTCTGTTGTCTCTTAGAAATATTTTCATTAATTGTTTTCATACAATTTGCATACTAATGTGTTTTTCATTTCCTGAGCACGTATATTAAAATATTCTGTTGTAACTATAGATTTTCAGGTGAACTTTGTAATTTGGTCAAGTTAATTGCTACACATTCTCATTCAATTATCCCTTGTATATACATGTTTGGGTATTTTTTTCCTCTGGTAAATTTTATTTTTATTTCTACATAGTTATGATTTTTGTCTTGAAATGAATTTCTCATTTGTTTTGTCAGCATGATGTGGCCAGAACCCACTGGGATCACAGCAGCAGTCAACAAGAGTGGTGTCATAAATTGTAGTACTCAGAATGACCACAAACCCTAAATGACTGGATTTATCAGTAAGAGGGTGCTCAAAAGGATTTACGATTTGGGCTTTTGCTGGGTGATTTGATTACTCTTCAGGGAAGCAGGATGTTTCTGGATGTACTGGATGCTGCAAGGTGAACTTAATTCTATCATAGGTGATCATAATCAATGTTTTCTAGAAGACAAAAACAGTGTAGTGAAGCTAAATTTAATTCACAGGAAGCTCCGCAGTCAGTCATATTATTAAGAAGAGCAGAATCTTGGTCATTTTTATGATTTGGAATTGTCTCATCATTTTTAGTAATATGGTTACAAAATACCCTTATTTTTTTCTTGATCCATTTGTGATCACTGAACAGCTTTGTCTGATGATGGAAGTGTTTGACATTTTTCTCTTCAACATGATAAAAGAACACAAGGCCAGCATCCAGTCCCCCGGTGTCGCTTTTTGCCTTTCCTGCTCATTATCTAAACACTCTTACACTTCCTGTGTTATACTGGATGGATAGTGTTTACCATAAAGTACCTCAGTGAAAATATATAAATTCACTTTTTAGTAAAGTATACGATACCTTTTAATATCTCCTTTATAACTCAGCTGAGACCTATATTTTCAGGTAAATTGTGAGGGAACACAAACCTAGCAAGAGAGAAAGACAGGATCACTGTTCCAGTTAAGCATTTCTTGCTCAGAGACTATACTCTTGATGCTGTTTCAACATGCCTGGCACTAGATTCAACACCTACCCAATTTAGCACAAATAAGCCACTCTAGGATTTGGATATAAAGGCATGAAACAAGTTCTTACAGTCCTGGTGCTCATATTTTGTGGGAAAAGGGAGATAGTTAACAAATGATAAAGCTTTGGTTTATAAGATGGAAATGAGAGCTTTGAAGGAAAGTAAACAATGACGTGTGAGACAATAGAGAGGCTGGGAGTGTGTGTATATCTTTCTTATGAGGGTAGGAGCCTCAAGTGAGTGAGGATGTCATTATTGATCACTTGTGTTTCTATTAACTTACAGGAACTGCTTGGGTGTGGAAGTAAATAGAGGGCAGCAATGTAGAAAGTCCTGCTTGCTTTGATTACTGGTAAAGATTCCCGATAAAGGTAAAGATATAGATATGGTTCATCTTCATTTTTGCAGTTCCCTGTATACAACATGTGACCATGAGTTTGGACATAGGTTTCTGGGACTTGAGACTTTCCTTTGATCTGGCCATAGACATTTGTGGCATCTTTTTGTTTAACATCCTTTAAGAAACTATTTAACTATTTCAAGTTTCATATTTGGCATTTTCATTTTGCTTGTATACTGACTGACACAGTATATACTCTGTTTAACCCTGGAGTTCCCCCCAGTCTGAGAAAAGGTTATGTTCATCTGCACTGTTCTAGCCCATCCTGAGTTTATCCTGTGAGTAGAGTGATATTTATGTAAGTCTACTGTGATTTCCTGGTGGAAAAAAACAAAAAGAGCTATGGATGTTTAGAAGGCAATTATCCAAGGAATTACTGAGGTGAGCTACAGAGAGAGGGTATCATTTTGAGTAATATCCTAATTTAATGTGAAAGGAGATAGCAGAAATTTTTAATGCCTTTCTATAAGAGAATTAGTTGAAAGCTTTTTTTTTTCAGTGACCCACAAAGCCTCATATCCCATCTTGCTGTTCACAGGTATCATTTCCATATGCTTAGACTTCCAGCACATATTCTAGAGTAGGAGGATACAAAAGTAACAGCTCTGAGTTTTATTAAAGAGCAAAGGAAAGCCAAATTCTGTCCATTTTTAGTGCTAACTTACATTTTCTTACCACTGTAAAGATTGTCATTTCATAATTATTAGTCTCCCTTTTGACGTCCCTGCCAATCATTCCTTCCATCATTCCTAACAACGAGAAGGTTAACCATGGTAGAAGAGGTTATTACCCAAACTTACAGAGCTCACAGTAATGGAATCTCAGTTTTGAAAACCTAATGTATGCCACCAACTTAACTGAACACTTGTCAAAATTTTAAACTCAGAAGAACACTGCAAGGGACTTCCCTGGTGGTCCAGTGGCTAAGACTCTGCGCTTCTAATGCAAGGGGCCCAGGTTCAATCCCTGGTCATTGAACTAGATCCCACGTGCCGCAACTAAAGATCCTGCGTGCTGCAACTGAAGAGCCCATATGCTGCAACTAAGACCTGACACAGCCAAATAAATAAATACTTTTAAAAAGAAGAATAACACTGAAAGAAATTACTCACTTCGAAAGAAAATATGGCATCAAATTTCACAGATGACTCAAGTGGCAGTATGTTCTATTTATGGTACATTCTGGAAAGGTATACATAGGGACCGAAAACATCAGTCAGTGTTGAAGGGGTTTGGTAGAAAGGGGCATCACAAAAATGTTCTTTTGGGGTGATGGAGTATAACCCATCCTTTGGTGGTAGCGTTACTGTACATTTGTGAGAACTCACAACTACACTTAAAATATGGTATATATACGTATTTAAAATAATTAACAAGAAACAAAGACAATGCTTTCACATGCTAGGAAAATGTTAAACTTTGCTGAATCTTGGTTTTTACATGTGCAACAGTTATTTCCACCACCTTTTGGTACTATTTACGAAGAATTGAAGGGCCAGGAAGAAGAACTCAGTCCTCAACAGGCTTCTCTTGAAATCTCATTTTAGAAAACACCCTATAGGGCTGCACTGGCCCTCATCTCATAACAGGAGTGGAGTGAGAGGGCTCCCAGATCTTTTGAGTTTAAGTTAGGTTCCACGGTCAGATCTTTGGAAGTACTATGGTTCTGAAACATAAAGGTGTATCCCACAGTCTCCCCAAGTGGAATCTGCCTGGGAACATCCTAATTCATGATCATCAGCATCATATCTTTTCCAGGCTCATCTTAAGGCCATTTCCAGCTCTACATTTTCCAGCTCAAGCCTACTCTGTGCCTCCTACTGGCAAACATTTTTAGAAGTCCACACCTGCCCCACTCTGGAAAATTTCTCTGTGGCAACACCAGGGGGCTGTGAGCTGAGATGGTGGAAGAAACAGCGGTCAAACCCATGTCATGGGCACATACCTCTCAGCTGCAACAATCCCAGGTGTCCCATAATTATCGTCTCTACTTGCTTACTTACTTTGTACTTGCTTACTTGCTTACTTTCTAGCCAGCTTTCCATTTTGTCTTGGGTCATGAAGCCAGGATCCCTCAGGCTTTTTTCACCACAGAGGCTTCCTCATTGTAAAGACAATGGTACCTACAGGATAAAGCCAAAATTGGGACCTCTGGCACATCTCAACTACAGGAGGAAGTGTGTTCCCTTCTGAGTAATGCAGTTGTTCTGGAGGAGGTCACCCCTTTTCTAGACTCATTGGCCATTTGAAGAGTCGCTTAGGATCACATGAAGGACCATGAGAGTTCATATACTTTATAGACCATGTGCTACCACCACACCTGATGTAGTCCACTGGAGAGAATGGCAGGTTCTGCCCCTGATCAAACAAGATATCCCTGATAAAAACTGCACCCAAGCATCCGCTCAAATTCCAGCAAGCACACTAGCACTACAGGATGCCCTGGCAAATAGTCAAACTCATCTGCACATTTTCACAGATCCTGTGACCGTTGTCAGTGATCTTGCTATCCAGTCCCACCAGTAGTGACAAGAACTCCTTATCTAACTCCTTATCACTGCTCTGGAATAAAGAACTCTGGGAATATCTTGCCTCACATTTACCCAATCAAGGTCACTCCTAACTGCACGTATGAAACCTTTCAGACCTGATGGTATTAATCTTGGCCCTGTGGGCCCATGAAATGTGAAACCATTGAGAGACCTCTACCCTAAAGCTCTAGGCAGAATGCAAGGGACTCCCCTCCTCTGCCATGGCTAACTTACTAACTGCCAAGTTTACCTGATAAGGAAAAAAAATGCCCCTAGTAGTATAATCAGTGGACATAATTTCCAGGCTGAGGAAGGGGTCCCTACAGCTGATGGAAAATAGACTTAATAGGACCCTTCATCCCCTCAGCAGGACTACCTGCTATGCTCTGACCATGGTATATACTTATATAGACATATTCCTCACTTATCCTATTAGACATGCCACTGGTGAAGCCAAAACGGAAGGACTCACCAAGACACTGATGTGACCTACTCATTTCTCAAAAACAAATTAAAAAAACCCTCAAGACACTGGGCTCTAGAAAAAGGCATTCAGCGGCACTTTTACTTCTTATGACCCCAGGATACAGCCCTCATAGAAGCTAGAATGGCTTCCTTAGACAAACCGTGTTAACTTCTAAATGAGTCTTCCTGCTGTTTGAGGCATTAGTTAGACCCTCCCACCCACCCACCTCGGTACATGGGCCCATTACTTTGTTCTGATCCTCAGGCTTAGTGACACCTTATAAATAGAGGCCTTTCTGCACGAGACTTTTCTGTCAAATGGTCATTCTCAACAATCCTTTTGTTTACTGTAAGAGTTTCCAGTAACAAACACTCATATCCCACCACCAGACCTTCCTCCTAACACCACCTATACTCTGTACCCTGGATGTCAATATTTTATTTGGGGCATCCTCCTTCATAACACAATGTGGCCCTTCCCAACACAAACGTGCCATTTTCCTACCAATTTCACTCACTGTCCTGAGAGTCACTGGCATTGCCCAGGGTACACACAATGCCATTCAACAAACTCATATCACTGATCTCAGTCAAGAAATGTCTGAAACATTCTAAACACATGCAGCAGGCAACTAACATTTTAGAGACTTTCCATGAAGAGGAACTCCCTGGCAGCCATGGTGGCTGATGACTAGTTGGCTTTAGACTATTGGCCACCCAGGGAAAGTTCTGTTCCCTTAAAGGATTGCTTGCTGCCTGTGGGTAAACAACATGGCAAGGGGCCACCAATAGGTCAACACATGAGAAAACAAATGAAAATGATGAATAACATTACTAAGGTAATTGAATTGAGTTCTGGAACCCCACTGACATATTTTCCTGGATTTCTCCAACTCCTTAGGATGACTGGAATTGGAATGCTTTTTTCAAGACTTCCTCGTCTTAATTATAACATGTTGCTTGTGCTTTTCAAATGGCTATTCAAACTCTTGTGAGATGTGGCATAATTCAGTCAACAATCATCAGAAGTGAACTTTTAATAAAGACACTGATTCCATTTTTGATGTGTGAGTGTTAATTGGTTTTAGATACCCACTCACCCTTCCTGGTATGCAATAGGCAATCAAGTTACAAAGGTAGTCACATGCCTCTTTTCTCTTTTTTTTTTTTTTTTTTTTTGGGTCGTCGTGTTTTCATTGTCATTTGTCTCTAGGTATTTTTTTATTTCCTCTTTGATTTCTTCAGTGATCTCTTGGTTATTTAGTAACGTATTGTTTAGCCTCCATGTGTTTGTGTTTTTTACGTTTTTTTCCCTGTAATTCATTTCTAATCTCATAGCATTGTGGTCAGAAAAGATGCTTGATATGATTTCAATTTTCTTAAATTTACTGAGGCTTGATTTGTGACCCAAGATGTGATCTATCCTGGAGAATGTTCCGTACGCACTTGAGAAGAACGTGTAATCTGCTGTTTTTGGATGGAATGTCCTATATATTTCAATTAAATCTATCTGGTCTATTGTGTCATTTAAAGCTTCTGTTTCCTTATTTATTTTCATTTTGGATGATCTGTCCATTGGTGTAAGTGAGGTGTTAAAGTCCCCCACTATGATTGTGTTACTGTCAATTTCCTCTTTTATAGCTGTTAGCAGTTGCCTTATGTATTGAGGTGCTCCTATGTTGGGTGCATATATATTTATAATTGTTATATCTTCTTCTTGGATTGATCCCTTGATCATTATGTAGTGTCCTTCCTTGTCTCTTGTAACATTCTTTATTTTAAAGTCTATTTTATCTGATATGAGTATAGCTACTCCAGCTTTCTTTTGATTTCCATTTGCATGGAATATCTTTTTCCATCCCCTCACTTTCAGTCTGTATGTGTCCCTAGGTCTAAAGTGGGTCTCTTGTAGACAGCATATATATGGGTCTTGTTTTTGTATCCATTCAGCCAGTCTATGTCTTTTGGTTGGGGCATTTTTTTTTAAATTTTTTTTTGGGGGGTTTATTTATTTAGTTATTTAGTTATTATTTATGGCTGTGTTGGGTCTTCGTTTCTGTGAGAGGGCTTTCTCTAGTTGCGGCAAGTGGGGGCCACTCTTCATCGCAGTGCGCGGGCCTCTCATTATCGCGGCCTCTCTTGTTGCGGAGCACAGGCTCCAGACGCGCAGGCTCAGTAATTGTGGCTCACGGGCCTAGTTGCTCCGAGGCATGTGGGATCTTCCCAGACCAGGGCTCGAACCCGTGTCCCCTGCATTGGCAGGCAGATTCTCAACCACTGCGCCACCAGGGAAGCCCCTTGGTTGGGGCATTTAATCCATTCACGTTTAAGGTAATTATCGATATGTATGTTCCTATGACCATTTTCTTAATTGTTTTGGGTTTGTTTTTGTAGGTCCTTTACTTCTCTTGTGTTTCCCACTTAGAGAAGTTCCTTTAGCATTTGTTGTAGAGCTGGTTTGGTGGTGCTGAATTCTCTTAGCTTTTGCTTGTCTGTAAAGCTTTTGATTTCTCCATCAAATCTAAATGAGATCCTTGCCGGGTAGAGTAATCTTGGTTGTAGGTTCTTCCCTTTCATCACTTTAAGTATATCATGCCACTCCCTTCTGGCTTGCAGAGTTTCTGCTGAGAAATCAGCTGTTAACCTTACGGGAGTTCCCTTGTATGTTATTTGTCGTTTTTCCCTTGCTGCTTTCAATAATTTTTCTTTGTCTTTAATTTTTGCCACTTTGATTACTATGTGTCTCGGCGTGTTTCTCCTTGGGTTTATCCTGTATGGGACTCTCTGCGCTTCCTGGACTTGGTGGCTATTTTCTTTCCCATGTTAGGGAAGTTTTCAACTATAATCTCTTCAAATATTTTCTCTGGTCCTTTCTCTCTCTCTTCACCTTCTGGGACCCCTATAATGCGAATGTTGTTGTGTTTAATGTTGTCCCAGAGGTCTCTTAAGCTGTCTTCATTTCTTTTCATTCTTTTTTCTTTAGTCTGTTCCGCAGCAGTGAATTCCACCCTTCTGTCTTCCAGGTCACTTATCCGTTCTTCTGCCTCAGTTATTCTGCTATTGATTCCTTCGAGTGTAGTTTTCATTTCAGTTATTGTATTGGTCATCTCTGTTTGTTTGTTCTTTAATTCTTCTAGGTCTTTGTTAATCATTTCTTGCATCTTCTCAGTCTTTGCCTCCATTCTTATTCCGAGGTCCTGGATCATCTTCACTATCATTATTCTGAATTCTTTTTCTGGAAGGTTGCCTATCTCCACTTCATTTAGTTGTTTTTCTGGGGTTTTTTCTTGTTCCTTCATCTGGTACATAGCCCTCTGCCTTTTCATCTTGTCTATCTTTCTGTAACTGTGGTTTTTGGTCCACAGGCTGCAGGATTGTAGTTTTTCTTGCTTCTGCTGTCTGCCCTCTGGTGGTTGAGGCTATCTAAGAGGCTTGATGGGAGGCTCTGGTCCCTCTTTTCTCTTTGTGCCAGTGGATAGGAGGGTCAAACCTTGAATGCCCAAACTCAACTCCTTGAAACATTAAAGGCCCAACCCACTCTCCTCTTTGCTGCAGCCACCTGCACCCACTTACACTTGCCCTACTCTCCTAAAAATTGCCTTTGCGGAATAAACCAGGAGCAGAAGGCACTCGAGCCAGTAAACTGTAGGAACACATAAATTGCTGAAGACACAGTGTAAACTAGCTTGAGAATTAAAAGGTCTGCAGAACCCAGTCTTAGCGGGCCACCCACAATTCATGAATTCTTCCTGCAGGAACCAAACCATGTTCTTACCATAAAGATTAAAAAAAAAAAATTGCCTCATGCTTCATGCAGCAAACAGGGAAATATTTTGATATATACACAGTGCATTTTGTTCTTTGTATCTTAGGCTATTTCTCAAAGGAAACTAGCTTGCCAAAGCTGTATCTGATTAGAGAAAGAGCAATTATGCAACTCCAGCCCTTTTCAGCTTTCCTCTCTGATTAAAAAAAAAAAGGAAAAAAAGAAAGGCTGAGAACTTTCTCTGATTTTCATAGTCCAGTCCATAGAAACAGTCCTATGCACAGTCTGTTCCACCAAAACTTTGCAGGCTTAATCATAACGTAATAGAACATATTCCATCCCAAATACCTTACCACCATATATCATAAGAGTCCCAATATAGTAACAGTGGATTAAAACAGAGCTGCAAGACATAGACTCTACTCAAGAATGAGCTTCTGGGGGCTTCCCTGGTGGTGCAGTGGTTGAGAGTCTGCCTGCCAATGCAGGGGACACGGGTTCGAGCCCTGGTCTGGGAGGATCCCACATGCCGCGGAGCAACTGGGCCCGTGAGCCACAATTGCTGAGCCTGTGCGTCTGGAGCCTGTGCTCCACAACAGGAGAGGCCGCAATAGTGAGAGGCCCGCGCACCGTGATGAGGAGTGGCCCCCACTTGCCGCAACTGGAGAGAGCCCTCGCACGGAAGCGAAGACCCAACACAGCCATAAATAAATAAATTAAACCTTAAAAAAAAAAAAAAAAAGAATGAGCTTCTGGGACTACTCAAACACCAGGAAGAAAAATTCAAGGGCACTAGAGGTTATTGAAGCTCCTGATACTTACAGCTATGACAAGCATTAAACATACTGTAACTCCTGTTTAAGAACACATAAAACCTCACACTAAAGACCTCTTTGCCTCAAATTACCTGATACATCTGGTTTTCAACCAAAAATTAGACGGCATACTAAAAGGTAAGAGAAAACACATTGTGAAGAGAGAAAGCAATCATCAAAACAATTCTCAGGTACAGGAGAGATTCTTGAATGACCAGGCTATTAATTTAAAATAACTATTAATATCACACAAAGCTGACTTCAGAACAAGGAAAATTATCAGGGAGAAAGAGGGGCATTACATACAGATAAAAAGTGCCAATTCTCCAGGAAGACATAATAACCCTTTATTATACATGTGCTGAAACAGATTGACAGAATAAGTGATGCAAAAATGTACAAAACTGCAATATGAGAAGGAGGAGCTTCAAGATGGTGGAAGAGTGAGACGTGGAGATCACCTTCCTCCCCACAAATACATCAGAAATACATCTACATGTGGAACAACCCCTACAGAACACGTACTGAATGCTGGCAGAAGAACTCAGACCTCCCAAAAGGCAAGAAACTTCCCACGTACCTGGCTAGGGCAAAAGAAAAAAAACAGACAAAAGAATAGGGATGGGACCTGCACCTCTGGGAGGGAGCTGTGGAGGAGGAAAGGTTTCCACACACTAGGAAACCCCTTCACAGGTGGAGACTGCGGGTGGTGGAGGGGGGAAGCTTCGGAGCCATGGAGGAGAGTGCATCAACGGGTGCGGAGGGCAAAGCGGAGAGATTCCCGCACAGAGGATTGGTGCCGACCTACACTCATCAGCCCGAGAAGCTTGTCTGCTCACCCGCTGGGGCGGGTGGGGGCTGGGAGCTGAGGCTCGGGCTTCGGTCGGATGCAGGGAGAGGACTGGGGTTGGCTGTGTGAACACAGCCTAAAGGGGGCTAGTGCGCCACAGCTAGCCAGGAGGGAGTCTGGGAAAAAGTCTGGAGCTGCTGAAGAAGCAGGAGACTTTTTCTTGCCTCTTTGTTTCCTGGTGCGCGAGGAGAGGAGATTAAGAGCACTGCTTAAAGGAGCTCCAGAGACGGGCGCGAGCTGCGTCTATCAGCGCGGACCCCAGAGATGGGCATGAGACGCTAAGGCTGCTGCTGCCGCTACCAAGAAGCCTGTGTGCAAGCACAGGTCACTATCCACACCTCCCCTCCCGGGAGCCTGTGCAGCCTGCCACTGCCAGGGTCCCGTGATCCAGGGACAACTTCTCCGGGAGAATACACAGCGTGCCTCAGGCTGGTGCAATGTCACGCCAGCCTCTGCCGCCACAGGCTCACCCTGCACTCCGTACCCCTCCCTCCCCCCAGCCTGAGGGAGCCAGAGCCCCCAAATCAGCTGATCCTTTAACCCCGTCCTGTCTGAGCAAAGAACAGATGCCTTCAGGCGACCTACACGCAGAGGCGGGGCCAAATCCGAAGCTGAATCCCGGGAGCTGTGAGAACAAAGAAGAGAAAGGGAAACCTCTCCCAGCAGCCTCAGGAGCAGCTGATTAAATCTCCACAGTCAACTTGATGTACCCTGCATCTGTGGAATACCTGAACAGACAACGAATCACCGGAAATTGAGGAGGTGGACTTTGGGAGCAACGATATATGTTTTTTTTTTTTCCTTTTTCTCTTTTTGTGAGTGTGTATGTGTATGCTTCTGTGTGTGATTTTGTCTGTATAGCTTTGCTTTTACCATTTGTCCTAGGGTTCTGTCAGTCCGGTTTTTTTTTGTTCAGTTTTGTTTTGTTTAGTATAGTTTTCAGCGCTTGTTATCATTGGTGGATTTATTTTTTGGTTTGGTTGTTCTTTCTTTTTTAAAAACTACTTTAAATTATTTTTTAATAATTATTTTTTGTTTTTAATTTTAATTATTTTATTTTATCTTTTTCTTTCTTTTTTTTTTCTCTCTTTTATTCTGAGCCGTGTGGATGACAGGCTCTTGGTGCTCCAGCCAGGCGTCAGGGCTGTGCCTCTGAGGTGGGAGCATCTAGTTCAGGACATTGGTCCACCAGACACCTCCCAGCTCCACGTAATATCAAACAGCGAAAATCTCCCAGAGATCTCCATCTCAATACCAAGACCCAGCTCCACTCAAGGACCAGCAGGCTACAGTGCTGGACACCCTATGCCAAACAACTAGCAAGACAGGAACACAACCCCACCCATTAGCAGAGAGGCTGCCTAAAATCATAATAAGGTCACAGACACCCCAACACACACCACCAGACATGGACCTGCCCACCAGAAAGACAAGATCCAGCCTCATCCACCATAACACAGGCACTAGTCCCCTCCACCAGGAAGCCTACACAACCCATTGAACCAACCTTAGCCACTGTGGGCAGACACCAAAAACAACGGGAACTACGAACCTGCAGCCTGCAAAAAGGAGACCCTAAACACAGTAAGTTAAGCAAAATGAGAAGACAAAGAAACACACAGCAGATGAAGGAGCAAGGTAAAAACCCACCAGGCCTACCAAATGAAGGGGAAATAGGCAGTCTACCTGAAAAAGAATTCAGAATAATGATAGTAAACATGATCCAAAATCTTGGAAATAGAATGGAGAAAATACAAGAGACTTTTAACAAGGACCTAGAAGAACTAAAGAGCAAACAATCATGAACAACACAATAAATGAAATTAAAAATGCTCTAGAAGGAATCAATAGCAGAATAACTGAGGCAGAAGAACGGATAAGTGACCTGGAAGATAAAATAGTGGAAATAACTACTGCAGAGCAGAATAAAGGAAAAAGAATGAAAAGAATTGCGGACAGTCTCAGAGACCACTGGGACAATATTAAATGCACCAACATTCGAATTATAGGGGTCCCAGAAGAAGAAGAGAAAAAGAAAGGGACTGAGAAAATATTTGAAGAGATTATAGTTGAAAATTTCCCTAAGATGGGTAAGGAAATAGTCAATCAAGTCCAGGAAGCACAGAGAGTCCCATACAGGATAAATCCAAGGAGAAACACACGAAGACACCTATTAATCAAACAATCAAAAACTAAATACAAAGAAAAAATATTAAAAGCAGCAAGGGAAAAACAACAAATAACATACAAGGCAATCGCCATAAGGTTAACAGCTGATCTTTCAGCAGAAACTCTGCAAGCCAGAAGGGAGTGGCAGGACATATTTAAAGTGATGAAAGAGAAAAACCTACAACCAATATTACTCTATCCAGCAAGGATCTCATTCAGATTTGACAGAGAAATTAAAAACTTTACAGATAATCAAAAGCTAAGAGAATTCAGCACCACCAAACCAGCTTTACAACAAATGCTAGAGGAATTTCTCTAGGCAGGAAACACAAGAGAAGGAAAAGACCTACAATAACAAACCCAAAACAATTAAGAAAACGGTAATAGGAACATACATATTGATAATTACCTTAAATGTAAATGGATTAAATGCTCCAACCAAAAGACATAGACTGGCTGAATGGATACAAAAATAAAACCCATATATATGCTGTCTACAAGGGACCCACTTCAGACCTAGGGACACAACACAGACTGAAAGTGAGGGATGGAAAAAGATATTCCATGCAAAGGGAAATCAAAAGAAAGCTGGAGTAGCAATTCTCATATCAGACAAAATAGACTTTAAAACAAAGACTATTACAAGAGACAAAGAAGGACACTACATAATGATCAAGGGATCAATCCAAGAAGAAGATATAACAATTGTAAATATTTATGCCCCCAACATAGGAGCACCTCAATACATAAGGCAAATACTAACAGCCATAAAAGGGGAAATCGACAGTAACACAATCATAGTAGGGGACTTTAACACCCCACTTTCACAAATGGACGGATCATCCAAAATGAAAAATAAATAAGGAAACACAAGCTTTAAATGACACATTAAACAAGATGGACTTAATTGATATTTATAGGACATTCCATCCAAAAACAACAGAATACACTTTCTTCTCAAGTGCTCATGGAACATTCTCCAGGATAGATCATAGCTTGGGTCACAAATCAAGCCTTGGTAAATTTAAGAAAATTAAAATCCTATCAGGTATCTTTTCTGACCACAATGCTATGAGACTAGATATCAATTACAGGAAAAAATCTGTAAAAAATACAAACACATAGAGGCTAAACAATACACTACTTAATAACCAAGAGATCACTGAAGAAATCAAAGAAGAAATCAAAAAATACCTAGAAACAAATGACAATGAAAACACGATGACCCAAAACCTATGGGATGCAGCAAAAGCAGTTCTAAGAGGGAAGTTTATAGCAATACAATCCTACCTTAAGAAACAAGAAACATCTCAAATAAACAACCTAACCTTACACCTAAAGCAATTAGAGAAAGAAGAACAAAAAAACCCCAAAGTTAGCAGAAGGAAAGAAATCATAAAGATCAGATCAGAAATAAATGAAAAAGAAATGAAACAATAACAAAGATCAATAAAACTAAAAGCTCGTTCTCTGAGAAGATAAACAAAATTTAAAAACTCGTACAACTCAATGGCAAAATCCTAAACAATCTGATTAACCATGGGAAGCATATCTGAATTTTTCCAATGAAGACATACAGAAGGTCAATGGGTACCTGAAACGATGCTAAACATCACTAGCCATCAGGTAAATGTAAATCAAAACCATGATGAAATATCACCTCACACCTGTTCGAATGGCTAATATAAAAACATAAGCACTGGGCTTCCCTGGTGGCGCAGTGGTTAAGAATCTGCCTGCCAATGCAGGGGACACGGGTTCGAGCCCTGGTCTGGGAGGATCCCATATGCCGTGGAGCAACGAAGCCCGTGAGCCACGACTGCTGAGCCTGTGCGTCTGGAGCCTGTGCTCCACAACGGGAGAGGCCACTACAGTGAGAGGCCCGCGCACCGCGATGAAGAGTGTCCCCCACTCGCCACAGCTGGAGAAAGCCCTCGCACAGAAACGAAGACCCAACACAGCCAAAAATAAATTAATTAATTAATTAATTTTAAAAAAAACAAAAAACATAAGCACTAACAAGTATTGGTGAGAATGGGTATAAAAGGAAACACTTGTGCACTCTTGGAAGGAATGTAAATTCCTGTAGTCACTATGGAAAACTATATGGAGGTTCTTCAATACATTAAAACAAAACCAGTATATGATCCAGCAATCCAATTTCTGGGTATTTCTCCAAAGGAAAAAAAAGTGCTAATTTTTTTCATTTATTCATTTTTTAAATTTTTTAAAACATTTTTATCGAAGTAGAGTTGATTTACAATATTGTGTTAGTTATAGGTGTATAGTAAAGTGAATCAGTTATACATATACATACGGCCACTCTTTAGATTCTTTTCCAATATAGGTCATTACAGAGTATCAAGTAGAGTTCCCTGTGCTGTAGAGTAGGTCCTTATTAGTTATCCATTTTACATATAGTAGTGTGTATATATCAATCCCAATCTCCCAATTTATCCCTCACCCCTCTTCCCCCTGGTAACCATAACTTTGTTTTCACCATCTGTGACTCTATTTCGTTTTGTAGAGAAGTTCATTTGTACCATTTTTTTAGATTTCACTATAAGCAATATCATATGCTATTTGTCTTTCTTTGTATTACTCAACTATATAAAAGAATGAAATAATACCATTTGTAGCAACATGGATGAACCTAGAGATTGTCATACTGAGTGAAGTAAAAAACGCTCGTTTTGAAAAGATATGTGTACCCCCATGATCACTGCAGCTTTATTTACAATGGGTAAACTGGAAAACAAACAATGTCCATAGGTAGATGAATGGATAAAGGTGTTTTATATTTATATATGTATATGTGTGTGTGTGTATATATATATAATATATATATAATATATATATGTATATATATATTATGTGTATATATATATATATAAAATTCGGCCATAAGAAAGAATGAATACCTTGCCATTTGCAACACATGAGTGGATCTTAGGGCATTTAGCTAAGTGAAGTAAGTCAGACAGAAAAAGATAAACACCATATGATCTCACTTTTATGTGGAATCTAAAAGAAAAAAACAAAAGCACAAGCATGTGGAAATAATAGAGAACAGATTAATAGTTGCCTAAGCTGGGAGGTGGGGAGTGGGCAAACATGGGTAAATGGTGTCACAAGGTACAAACTTCAGTTATAAAATGAGCAAGTCATGGGAATGTAATGTGCAGCATGGGGGTTATCATCAATAAAACTGTATCTTATGTTTTAACGTAGCCAGGAGAGGGGATCTTGAAAATACTTATCATGTGAAAAATGTGTAACTATGTATGGTGATGAATGCTAACTTGATTTATTGTGGTGATTAGTTTGTGATATACAGAAATATCAAATAACTACTGTTGTACACCTGAAACTAATATAATGTCATGTCAATTAAATTGAAGTTAAAACAACAGCGACAACAGCACAAGGGCTGGTTCAGCCAAAATGTTGGCTCAGACAAGAATCAAAAGCATTATGGACCCAGGCAAGTGCCCCAGGAATTCCTAGCCTATAGCATCACTATCAATAGGCTGGGGCTAAAGGGGTCCATGATACAGTCTACATTATCAAGAAGAGCAGTTAAGGTAGTGATGTAAAACAGAATAAAAGTCCCAAAGTGAAATTCCTCCACAATTAAATTACATAAATGGACTTATATGCCAAAAGTAATTTTATTCATATGAGTAAGACAACTCATGATTATTCTTTCAGGAAAACGAGGAAAAATTATGGGGCATGATATATATGTCATTTGAGAATAAATTATTTTTAAGCAATCCAAGTTGTCCCATGAAAGATATGGAAATTTCCAAATATTTCTGATCCAAGGTTGAGAAAACTTTGGGAATGGAATGTAGGAAAATGGACCAAAAGAAAAACTTCCTATATATCAGACAGAGCAGAAAGCTTAATAAAGTGAGTTACCAAAATTGTATAGAAGAGTTGAATTCAAAGAAATAGAAATCCCAGGAAATAAATGGGAGAAAATTCTATTCCACACTCATCAAAAAATCACAATTTCTTGTTCCAAGGCTTTGAGTCCTACAATCAAGGGCACTTCTTCACCTCCAGAACAGTTTTCCACTTTATACCTGTCATCCCATAGAATCTCTTCAGAGCCCCTTTTATGTCTTTGTTCCACAGACTGTAGATGAAGCATGGGTGTGACAACACTGTACATCACTGAGGCTACTGCTACTGAGTGTGAGCTGTGGGTAGCAGCATAGATAAGGTACACTCCTAGGAACGAACAATAAACAGGGAGGCAACTGAGAGGTGAGATGCACAGGTGGAAATGCTTTATACGTCGCATGAGCTGATGAGATTCTAGAAAGAAACAATCTTAGAGTAAGAGTAAAGGATACTAGAGGACCACCAGCCAGCAGCCCAGTAGAAAAATACAACACGATGTCATTAAGAAAAGTATCAGAACAAGCAAATTTGACCATCTGGTGGAGATCACAGAAAAAGTGGGGGATTTCCAAGTATGTATAGAAGGACAGCCACAACAACATTAAGCTTTGTAACAAGGAATTTAAGACACTCTAGATCCAGGACATCAACAACAGCAGTCCATAGAGCCAGGGGTTCATGATGACATTGTAGTGCAGGGGGTGACATATGACCAAGAACTGTTCTTCAGCCACCACAGCCTGAAGAAAGTTGTCACAACCTCTAAAGAGTGTGGAAAAATACATCTGGGTGATGCAACCTGTATAGGTTATAACATTGCTTTCTGTGTGTATATTCACAGCATCTTTGGGATAGTGGTAGCGATGAGACAGATGTCTACAAAGGACAGGTTGGACAGGAAGAAGTACATCGGTGTGTGGAGGTGGGAGTCTGAGCTGACGGCCAGGATGATGAGCAGGTTTTCAAACACAGTGATCAGGTACATGGAGAGGAAAAGCCCAAATATGAGGGGCTGAAATTCTTGTTCATTTGATAACACCAGAAGAAGAAAATTTGAAATTTGGATATCATTCCTTGGTCCCAAGTGGTGGTGGTGGTAGCTAGGAATGAAAATTTTAAATAATATGATTAAATGTTAGGAGAGTGAGCATTAGTGACATGCTACAATTACAATACTATGTGGGAAAAAAAGCAAGTATAAAAAATGGATGGGTGTGTTATTTTTACTGGGAGTTCAGGACGACCTAAAAACAAGGTGACATTTGAGCAAAGGCCTCATGCCAAACTGCGTGGAAGACAGGAGGCTATCTGGGTATGTGCTCTGCAGAGGAAAGATCCAGTGCAAAAGCCCCGAGGAAGGTGTTGTTTCAGATGTTCAAGGCTCAAAATGTAGCCAGTGTGGTGAGCAATGAGTACAGGGGGAGTGGTGAGAGATGGTGTCAGAGAGGACTGAAGAAAGAGGTTCCCTCCCTGCTGCTGCTGAGACTTTAAGACACAGGAAGTCCATTGTTCACATTCTGTTCCTTGTATTTTATTAATTTTCATTTCAAAGAATCTTGTGAATACACATAGATCCCCTCCTTATCTTCACGTGTTGGGTAACATTTTGTCCTCTATTTTTTTTTTCTGCACATATCTTTTATTTTTTCTTTTTTTAACATCTGTATTGGAGTATAATTGCTTTACATTGTTGTGTTAGTTTCTGCTGTACAACAAAGTGAATTAACGATATGTATACATATATCCCCATATCCCCTCCCTCTTGCATCTCCCTCCCACCCTCCCTATCCCACCCCTCTAGGTGGTCACAAAGCACCCAGCTGATCTCCCTGTGCTATGTGGCTGCTTCCCACTAGCTATCTATTTTACATTTGGTAGTGTATATATGTCCATGCCACTCTCTGACTTCGTCTCAGCTTACACTTCCCCCTCCCCATGTCCTCAAGTCCATCCTCTAGGTCTGCATCTTTATTCCTGTCCTTTGCCTGTGTTCTTCAGAACCTTTTTTTTTAGATTCGATATATATGTGTTAGCTTACGGTATTTGTTTTTCTCTTTCTGACTTACCTCACTCTGTTTGACAGACTCTAGGTCCATCTACCTCACTACAAATAACTCAATTTCGTTCCTTTTCATGGCTGAGTAATATTTCATTGTATATATGTGCCACATCTTCTTTATCCAGTCATCTGTCGATGGACACTTGCTTCCATGTCCTAGCTATTGTAAATAGTGCTGTAATGAACATTGTGGTACATGACTCTTTTTGAACGATGATTTTTTCTGGGTATATGCCCAGCAGTGGGATTGCTGGTCATATGACAGTTCTATTTTTAGTTTTTTAAGGAAGCTCCATACTGTTCTCCATAGTGGCTGTATCAATTTACATTCTCACCAACAGTGCAAGAGGGTTCCCTTTTCTGCACACCCTCTCCAGCATTTATTGTTTGTAGATTTTTTGATGATGGCTATTCTGACCGGTGTGAGGTGACACCTCATTGTAGTTTTGATTTGCATTTCTCTAATGATTAGTGATGTTGAGCATCCTTTCATGTGTTTGTTGGTAATCTGTATATCTTCTTTGGAGAATTGTCTAGTTAGGTCTTCTGCCCATTTTTGGATTGGGTTGTTTGTTTTTTGATATTGAGCTGCTTGTATATTTTGGAGATTAATCATTTGTCAGTTTCTTCATTTGCAAATATTTTCTCCCATTCTGAGGGTTGTCTTTTCATCTTGTTTATGATTTCCTTTGCTGTGCAAAAGCTTTTATGTTTCATTAGATCCCATTTGTTTATTTTTGTTTTTATTTCTATTTCTCTAGGAGTTGGGTCAAAAAGGATCTTGCTGTGATTTATGTCATAGAGTGTTCTGCCTAAGTTTTCCTCTAAGAGTTTTATAGTGTCTGGCTTTACATTTAGGTCTTTAATCCATTTTGAGTTTATTTTTGTGTATGATGTTAGGGAGTTCTAATTTCATTCTTTTACATGTAGCTGTCCAGTTTTCCCAGCACCACTTATTGAAGAGGCTGTCTTTTCTCCATTGTATATTCTTGCCTCCTTTGTCAAAGATAAGGTGACCATATGTGCATGGGTTTATCTCCGGGCTTTCTATCCTGTTCCATTGATCTATATTTCTGTTTTTGTGCCAGTACCATACTGTCTGATTACTGTAGCTTTGTGGTATAGTCTGAAGTCAGGGAACCTGATTCCTCCAGCTCCGTTTTTCATTATCAAGATTGCTTTGGCTATTTGGGGTCTTTTGTGTTTCCATACAAATTGTGAATTTTTTTGTTCTAGTTCTGTGAAAAATGTCATTGGTAGTTTGATAGGGATTGCTTTGAATCTGTAGATTGCTTTGGGTAATATGGTCAGTTTCATAATGTTGATTCTTCCAGTCCAACAACATGGTATATCTCTCCATCTGTTCGTATCATCTTTAATTTCAATGACACATTAAACAAGATGGACTCAATTGATATTTATAGGACATTCCATCCAAAAACAACAGAATACACTTTCTTCTCAAGTGCTCATGGAACATTCTCCAGGATAGATCATAGCTTGGGTCACAAATCAAGCCTTGGTAAATTTAAGAAAATTGAAATTGTATCAAGTATCTTTTCTGACCACAACGCTATGAGACTAGATATCAATTACAGGAAAAAATCTGTAAAAAATGCAAACACATGGAGGCAAAACAATACACTACTAAATAACCAAGAGATCACTGATGAAATCAAACAGGAAATAAAAAAATACCTAGATACAAGTGACAATGAAAACACGATGACCCAAAACCTGGGATGGGATGCAGCAAAAGCAGTTCTAAGAGGGAAGTTTATAGCAATACAGTCCTACCTCAAGAAACAAGAAACATCTCAAATAAACAACCTAACCTTACACCTAAAACAATTAGAGAAAGAAGAACAAAAAAACCCCAAAGTTAGCAGACGGAAAGAAATCATAAAGATCAGATCAGAAATAAATGAAAAAGAAATGAAGGAAACAATAGCAAAGATCAATAAAACTAAAAGCTGGTTCTTTGAGAAGATAAACAAAATTGATAAACCATTAGCCAGACTCATCAAGAAAAAAAGGGAGAAGACTCAAATTAATAGAATTAGAAATGAAAAAGGAGAAGTAACAACTGACACTGCAGAAATACAAAGGATCGTGAGAGATTACTACAAGCAACTGTAAGCTAATAAAATGGACAAGCTGGAAGAAATGGACAAATTTTTAGAAAAGTCACCTTTGTCAAATATTAGTTGACCGTATATGTTTGGGTTTATTTCTGGGTTCTCAATTACATGCCATTGGTTTATGTGTATGCTTTTATGCAAGTACCATATTGTTTTGATTACTATAGCTTTGTAGTATGGTTTGAAATCAGGAAGTGTGATGACTCCATCTCTTTTCCTCACCGCTCAGGATTTCTTTGGCTACGCAAGGATATTGGTGTTCCATACAAAATTTAGAATTGATTTTTTTCTATTTCAATGAAAAGTGCCATTGGAATTTTGATAAGGATTGTATTGGAACTATACATTCTTTGAGTAATATGAACTTTTAACAATATTAATTCTTCTGACCCATGAACATATGACTTTCACTTATTTGTGCCTTCTTCAACATCTTTAATGAACTGCCTTAAACTTTTAGGTGTACAGATGTATGAATTTATTGATTAAATTGATTCCTAAGTATATTTTCTTTCATTTTTATGCTCTTGTAATTAAGATTGTTTTCTTAATTTCTTTTCTATATTGTTCATTTTTAGTATATACAAACACAACTGATTTTTACATATTGATTTTCCTCCCTGCAACTTTCTTTGTTTATTAGTTCTAATGATTTTTGAAGAAGAATTTATTTCCTATATATAATACCATATCATCTGCAATCAAGGACAATTTTATTTATTTCTTTTCAATTTGGCTGCCTTTATTTTCTTGCCTAATTATGCTGTCTAGGACTTTCAGTACTATATTGAATAGAAGTGGTGAGAGTGGGCACTCCTGTCTTGTTTCTGATCATAAAGTAAAAGCTTTCAACATTTCAACATTTCATCATTCAGTATGATGTTAGTTGTGGACTTGTCATATACTGTCTTTTTACTGTTGAGGTACATTATTCTATACTGACTTTGGTAGAGTTGTCATAAAAAGAGGTTGAATTTTTGTCAAATGCTTTTTCTGCATCTATTGTGATGACCATATATTTACCTTTAATTCAATAACTGTTGTGTATTGCATTTATTGATTTGCCTATGTTGGACCATCCTTGTATCACAGGAATAAACCCCATGTGACTATGTGGAAAGGGGTTTCTGAGCAGGGCAGGGGCAATCATTGGTGATGCTTACACAGGCAGTACATCAGAGGCAGTCTTTATCTCAGGACCTGCTCAGGCCAAGAGGGTCCATGCCCCAGCCCATGCAGAGTGCCCCACACCAGCCTCTCTTGCTCCAGCACTGCTCCCCTCTGGGGCGAGGGTGCTGGTGCTGAGATGGAGGGACCACACACTGAAGGGGAACAGAATCAGCTCAGACCTGACCCTCAGGACTTCTTTTCTAGCAACTTGGGACCTGGCCCCATCCCTGTTAGACCAGTAATGGCCACTAAGGAAAGGTGAAGCCCTATCCCACATCTGGTTCCAGCCCTAACCCCTCCACCTCCAGCCTCACCTCCTATCAAGATGATCACTACCAGTACACCCTAAGGAAAGGCATGAATTGTGATACCTTCAAATCCAGTTCTTCCGCCAAAGCCACTGGGCACACACCAACTTTATATGGCTGCACCCACAGAATGACACCACTTCAACACTGTGAAAGGTAACCATGGCACATAGTCGCATACAGAGAGAGAAAGTTAAGCAAAATTAAAAGACAGAGAAATGTGTCTAAATTGAAAGAGCTGTGATTTATGTCAGAGTGTTCTGCTTATGTTTTCCTCTAAGAGTTTTATAGTGTCAGGCCTTACATTTAGGACTTTAATCCATTTTGAGTTTATTCTTGTGTATGGTGTTAGGGAGTGTTCTAATTTCATTCTTTTACATGTAGCTGTCCAGTTTTCCCAGCAGCACTTATTGAAGAGGCTGTCTTTTCTCCATTGTATATTCTTGCCTCCTTTATCAAAGATAAGGTGACCATATGTGTGTGGGTTTATCTCCAGGCTTTCTATCCTGTTCCATTGATCTATATTTATGTTTTTGTGCCAGAACCATACTGTCTTTATTACTGTAGCTTTGTAGTATAGTCTGAAGTCAGGGAGCCTGATTCCTCCAGCTCTGGTTTTCATGATCAAGATTGCTTTTGTTATTTGGGGTCTTTTGTGTCTCCATACAAATTGTGAAATTTTTTGTTCTAGTTCTGTGAAAAATGCCATTGGTAGTTTGAAAGGGATTGCCTTGAATCTGTAGATTGCTTTGGGTAGTATAGTCATTTTCACAATGTTGATTCTTCCAATCCAAGAACATGGTATATCTCTCCATCTGTTTGTATCATCTTTAATTTCATTCATCAGTGTCTTATAGTTTTCTGCATTCAGGTCTTTTGTCTCCTTAGGTAGGTTTATTCCTAGGTATTTTATTCTTTTTGTTGCAATGGTAAATGGGAGTGTTTCCTTAATTTCACTTTCAGATTTTTCATCACTAGTGTATATGAATGCAAGAGGTTTCTGTGCATGAATTTTGTATCCTGCTACTTTACCAAATTCATTGATTAGCTCTAGTAGTTTTCTGGTAGCATCTTTAGGATTCTGTATGTATAGTATCATGTCATCTGCAACCAGTGAGTTTTACTTCTTCTTTTCCGATTTGGATTCCTTTTATTTGTTTTTCTTCTCTTATTGCTGTGGCTAAAACTTCCAAATCTATGTTGAATAATAGTGGTGAGAGTGGGCAACCTTGTCTTGTTCCTGATCTTAGAGGAAATGGATTCAGTTTTTCACTGTTGAGAACGATGTTCGCTGTGGGTTTGTCATATATGGCCTTTATTATGTTGAGGTAAGTTCCCTCTATGCCTACTTTCTGGACAGTTTTTATCATCAGTAGGTGTTGAATTTTGTCAAAAGCTTTTTCTGCATCTATTGAGATGATCATATTGTTTTTCTCCTTCAATCTGTTAATATGGTGACCCACCTCCTAGAGAAATGGAAATAAAAACAAAAATAAACAAATGGGACCTAATGAAACTTAAAAGCTTTTTTGCACAACAAAGGAAACCCTTAACAAGATGAAAAGAAAACACTCAGAATGGGAAAAAATATTTGCAAACAAAACAAATGACAAAGGATTAATCTCCAAAATATACAAGCAGGTCATGCAGCTCAATATGAAAAAAACAACCCAATCCAAAAATGGGCAGGAGACGTAAATAGACATTTCTCCAGAGAAGATATACAGATTTCGAATAAACACATGAAAGCCTGCTCAACATCACTAATAATTAGAGAAATGCAAATCAAAACTACAATGAGGTATCACCACACACTGATCAGAATGACCATCATCAAAAAATCTACAAACACTAAATGCTGGAGTGGGTGTGAAGAAAAGGGAGCCCTCTTGCACTGTTGGTGGGAATGTAAATTGATACAGCCACTATGGAGAACAGCATGGAGGTTCCTTAAAAAACTAAAAATAGAATTACCATATGACCCATCAATCCCACTACTGGACATATATCCTGAGAAAACCGTAATTCTAAAAGAGTCTTGTACCACAATGTTCATTGCAGCACTATCTACAATAGCCAGGACATGGAAGCAACCTAAGTGTCCATCGACAGATAAATGGATAAAAAAGATGTGGCACATATATACAACGGAATATTACTCAGCCATAAAAGGAAAGGAAATTGAGTTATTTGTAGTGAGGTGGATGGACCTAGAGTCTGTCTTACAGAGTGAAGTAAGTCAGAAAGAGAAAAACAAATACCATATGCTAACACATATCTCTCCATTCTGATGAACTTAGGGGCAGGACAGAAATAAAGACAAAGACATAGAGAATGGACTTGAGGACACGGGGAAGGGGAAGAGTAAGCTGGGACAAAGTGAGAGAGTAGCTTTGTCATATTTACACTACCAAATGTAAAATAGATAGCTAGTGGGAAGCAGCTGCATAGCACAGGGAGATCAGCTCAGTGCTTTGTGACCACTTAGGGGGTGGGATAGGGAAGGTGGGAGGGAGGGAGATGCAAGAGGGCAGAGATATGGGGATATATGTATATGTATAACTGATTCACTTTGTTATACAGCAGAAACTAACACACCATTGTTAAGCAATTATACTCCAATAAAGATGTTAAAAAAAAAAAGAAGATGTGGCACATATGTACAATGGAATATTACTCAGCCATGAAAAGAAACGAAATTGAGTTATTTGCAGTGAGGTGGATGGACCTAGAGTCTGTCATACAGAGTGAAGTAAGTCAGAAAGAGAAAAACAAATACCATATGCTGACATATATATGTGGAATCTAAAAAAAAAAAATGGTTGTGAAGAACCTAAGAGCAGGACAGGAATAAAGATGCAGACGTAGAGAATGGATCTGAGGGCACAGGGAGGGGGAAGGGTAAGCTGGGACAAAGTGAGAGAGTGACACTGATATATATACACTACAAAATGTAAAATAGATAGCTAGTGGGAAGCAGTCTCATAGCACAGGGAGATCAGCTCTGTGCTTTGTGACCACCTAGAGGAGTGGGATAGGGAGGGTGGGAGGGAGATGCAAGGAGGGGATATGGGGATATATTTATATGTATAGCTGATTCACTTTGTTATACAGTGGAAAATAACACAACATTGTAAAGCAATTATACTCCAATAAAGATGTTAAAAAATAAATAAATAAATAGATTGAAAGAGCAAGAGAACAGCAGTGAAAAAACAACTAGCGAAACAAATAAACGATTTACTGATAAAAAATTCAGTGCATTAGTAATAAGATTGCTAACTAATTAGGGAAAGAATTAATGAACATAGTGATAATTTTAACACAGAACTAGAAAATACTAAAATAGTAGAACTAAAGAATACAATAACTGAAATGAAACAACTAGAAGTATTTAATAGCACACCAGGTGATACAGAAGAATGCATAAGTTATCTGGAATATAAAATAATGGAAATCACCCATACAGTCAGCAAAGTGAAAACAAATTAAAAATGAGAATAGTTTGAGGGATCTATTGGACTACACTAAGAATACCAATATTCACATAATTTGGGGGTCCCAAAAAAAGAAGAGAGAGAGAGAAGGTGGTCAAAATGTATTTGATGAAATTATGGCTGAAAACCTCCCAAACCTGAATAAGGAAGCAGATATTCAGGTACTGGAAGCAAATAGGTCTCCCCAAAAAAATGACAGCAACTGGACCTGCACCAAGATATATCAATTAAAATGGGAAAATTAAAGATATATGTTTCTAAAGGCAGCACAAGAAAACTGTTGTGTACAAGGGAGTCCCAAAAGTCTATCAGCTAATTTTTTTTTTTTTTTTTTTTTTGCAGAAACTTTGCAGGTGAGAATGGAGTGGCATGATATATTTAAAGTGCTGAGAGGGAAAAACCTGCAAACTAGGGCACTCTACGGAGCAAGATTATCATTTAGAATTGAAGGAGAGATAAAGAAATTTTCAGACAAGCAAAGACTAAATAATTTATCAATACTAAACCTACCCTAAAAAAATGATATAGGGTTTTTTTTAAGAAGGAAAGAAAAAGTCATAACAAATGGTAAGAATCTGTAAGAACGAGAAAATCTCACTGGTAAAGGCAAACATATAGAAAAGGATGAGGATCAACCACTTCAGCTAGTATGAAGATTTAAAAGGCAAAAAATAATTGCAAAATTAACTATAACTACAATAAGAAGTAAGGGAATGAACAGGGAGATGGCAAATATGACATTAAAAACACAAAATGTGGAGGAAGGGAGTAAAAATGTAGTCCTATTAGAATGTGTTTCAACTTAAAGGACAACCTGTTTTAAAAAGTAGATATAGTCATAGGTCAACATATACAAACCTCTTGGTAACCATACATCAAAAACCTACAATAGATACACAAAAACTAGGGAGAAAGGAACACAAGCGTATCGCTAAAAATCATCAAATCACAAAGGAAGAAACAAAATGAATAAGAGAAGAACTATAAAAAACAAACAGAAAGCAAGTAACAAAATGGCAATAAGTACATGCTTATCAATAATCACCTTAACTTTCAGTGGACTAAATGGTCCAATAAAAAGACATAGGGTAACTGATTGGATTAAAAAAAAAAAGACCCTTCAATATGCTGCTTTCAAGAGACTTCAGAGCTAAAGACACACACAGACTGAAAGTGAGGGGATGAAAAAAGATATTTAATGTAAACGGAAACAACAAGAAAGTGGGGATAACAATACTCATATCAGAAAAAAATAGACTTTAAACAAAGTCTATAAGAAAAGACCAAGAAGGGCATTCTCAAATGATAAAGAGATCAATATAAGAGGAGAATATTACACTTTTTAACATATATGTACTAAATACAGGAGCATCTAAATATACAACACAAATATTAACAGACATAAAGGGAGAAATTGACAATAATTGAATTATTGTAGGGGACTTTAACACCCCTCTTACATTTATGGACAGATCATCTAGGCTTAAAATCAGTACAGCGACAGAGGTCTTAAATGGAACAACAGACCATTTGACTTAATAATTATCTATGGGACACCACATCCCAAAACGGCAGAATACACAGTCTTTTCCAGTGAACATCTGTATGTCTTCCTTAGAAAAATGTCTATTGAGTGTCTTCTGCCCATTTTTATTAGGGTTGTTTGTTTTTTAATATTGAATTGATTGAATCATTTCTATTTTTGGATAACAACCCATTATTGGATATATAATTTGTAAATATCTTTTCCCATGAGTAGGTTGTCTTTTCGTTTTGTTGGTGGTTTCCTTCACTGTGCAAAGATTTTAGTTTGATGTAGTCCATTTATTTATTTTTATTTCCCTTGCCTGAGGAGATATATACAAAAATATTGCTAAGACCAGTGTCAAAGACGTATTGCCTATCTTTTTTGCAGCTTGTTGAGTAACTTCCTGACATTATCTCGAATTCTCTACTTGTCTGATCACAATCTTCCATGTCATTAAGATTGGTTTCTGGAAAACTGTCATTTTCTTTTCTTAAAACAAATTATTATAGTTGATTTACAATATTGTGTTAGTTTCTGATGTACAGCAAAATGTATCATATATATATGGATATATATATATATCTGTTCTTTTTTAGATTCTTTTCCCATATAGATCATTACAGAGTATTGAGAAGAGTTCCCTGTGCTATTATTTTCTTTCTCTGATTTCAGGTGACTGTGGTTTTCATGGGTTGCTCCTCTGCCAGTGCATTTGAGAAAAAAAAAAAAAAAATATATATATATATATATACACACACACACAAGCTGACCCTTGAACAACAAGAGGGTTAGGGCCTCCAACCCTCTGTATAGCCAAAAATCCTCCTATAACTTTAAAGTAATTTTTCTATATCTCTGGATAAACTAACCGTAATAAAAATAATATAAATTGTCTTGGTTGTTAAGTGTATTTTTTATATGAGTAATGCAACTCATGACTATTCCTTCAGGGAAACAGGAGAAAATTACTTGGGATGACACATGTCATTTGAGAAGTAACTATTATTAATAAATCTATGATCTCCATCCAAGAAATGGAATTTCCAAACATTTTTGATCCAAAGGTAGGAAAATTTAGAAGTAGAAAAAACAAAAACTGCCTATATATCAGACTGAGGATAAAGCTTAATAGAGTTACTAAAATTGTATAAAGAAGCTGAATCAAAAAAATAATAAATCCCAGGAAATAAGTAGAAGGAGCAAATTTTATTTTACAATGATCAAAGAATCACAATTTCTCGTTCCAAGGCTTTGAGTTATGCAATCAAGGGCACTTCTTCACCCCTAGTACAATTGGCCATTTTATACTTGGCATCAAATAGAATCTCTTCAGAGCCCTCTTTATGTCTTTATTTCTCAGACTGTAGATGAAGGGGTTCAGCATGGGTGTGACCACAGTGTACATCACCGAGGCTGTTGCACTTGAGAGTGAGCTGTGGGTAGCAGCAGAGCTAAGGTACACTCCTAAGGCCGTACAATAAAATAAGGAGACAACCGAGAGGTGAGACACACAGGTGGCAAATGCTTTATACTTCCCCTGAGCTGATGAGATTCCTCGTATGCAGAAAACTATTTTAGAATAAGAGTAAAGGATACAAGCAAAAGGACCAACACCCATCAGGACAGCTGCAAAATAGATCACCATGTTATTTAAAAAGTTGTCAGAATTGGAAAGTTGTACCACCTGATTCAGTTCACAGAAAAAGTGGGGGATTTGCACATCTGGACAGAAGGACAATTGCAACACCATTAAGCTGTGTAACAAGGAATACATAGCAATCATTACCCAGAATATCAGAACCAGCAGTCCACAGAACCGGGGGTTCATGATGACCATGTAGTGCAAAGGGTGGCAGATGGCCACAAAGCAGTCATAGGCCATCACTGTCAGGAGGAAGTCATCTAATTCTCCAAAGAAAATGTAAAAATACATCTGGGTGATGCAGCCTTCATAGGTTATGACTTTGCTCTGGGTCTGAATATTCCACAACATCTTTGGGATGGTGGTAGAGGTGAAACAGATGTCTACAAAGGACAGATTGGAGAGGAAAAAGTACATGGGGGTGTGGAGGTGGGAGTCTGAGCTGACAGCCAAGATAATGAGCAGGTTTCCAAACACAATGATCAGATACATGGAGAGAAAAATCCCAAATATGAGGGGCTGCAGTTTTGGTTCCTCTGAAAGTCCCAGAAGAAGAAATTCTGAAATTTGTGTATTGTTACCTGGTCCCATGGGGTAGAGGCGACTATCAGGAAAAAGGAAAATAACATGACTAATTTTCACACAAACTGGCATAACTCACATAGCTGAAATACTGCAATTTCTATTTATCCCTCAAGAAATTAATGTTAATATTTTATTTATAGGTAAGTTCTCTTTGAGGGTATAATCCATTTCATCTCTGACTAGGAATTTTTGTCCCATTCTCAGCATATTTCCAAAGAGGTCATATATTCTAGAGTTTTAATGTATTCTTTCATACATTTGAGAACTATATATTGAGTACCAACCATGTTCCCAGCACATAAAGGCAATAAGTTGAGAGTGCTAAAAAACCAATCTCCCACAATACAAGAATGGTGAAAGATGACATGCAAATAAAATATTATATAATATGTCATATGGTGATAGATGCTATGAAGAAAAGAAAACCAGGTATAAAGGAGAGAGTAGTAGGAGGTGTTATTTTGTACTGAGTGCTGGTAAAGGCAACAAACAAGGTGATAATTGAACAGATAGCTCAAGAAAGAAAAAGAAGGAGCTAGTAAGATAATAGGAGAAGTGTGTGCCTCGCAGAAGGAAAGGACATGAGGAAAATGCTTGTTCCATGTATTCAGATCCAAACAAGGAAGCCAGTGGGGCAGAGAAATAAGCAAAAGGGGGAGTAATTAGAGATGGTGTCAGAGGATGCTGAGGAAAAAGTGGCCTCCCTGCTACAGTTAAAACTTCAATACACAGAGAATCTCTCCTTCCATGTTGTTCCATGCACATGAATTGAGCTGCAAAGACTTCCTGTGAATTATATCAGATCACCTTCTTAGTTCCATCTGTTGATTGAATTCTGGCCTCTGTATTATAAGTCATCTTAATATTTGAGTCCAGGTGCCTCTACTTTAAGAACTGCTCTCACTCCACAAGGCACAGGCACAGACATACACCATGGCCTCCTGAGCTGTGTTATTACTATGCATTTCTCACCCAGATCCACCCTCCTTAGGCCATAAGTGATTGCAACTCAAGCTGGTCAGATCAGATTATCCTTCTCCTCAAGAATGTATAAATGGTCCCCAGAAATTCCAGTTCATAAGCTTCCCATGGAACAATAAACTTGGGGTTTCTTTTTGGTATGGCCACTTTCTGTTCCATATTTAAAGAACTATAAAAAGCATGAGAGAGAGGGAAAGAGAGAGAGAGAGAGAGGGATGGAGAGGAATGAAATGGACATTAAGGGGAAAAATATCCAACAAACTCAAATGGCCCCTGAGACAATGCAATGAAGAAAAGCTTCCTTGGTTAGTCAACATTCCAACTCCAGTGACATCTCCTTGATGCACAGGAAAAATAATTTTAAAATATCTTTTTGCCAAGGACATAAACAGTGATATCTTTATGATGTGAAACACCTTACAGTTTGAATAGCCCAAGAGGAAAATAAGCAAAGGGAATAAACTAACAATTCAAAACCATCAATTTACAAAATACAACAAAAGTTGCATATGTTTTATAGGAAGCAGTAGAAGACTTCATTTTCCTGAGGCTTTTCCCTATTTGTTCACTCCTGTTAATAAATAAGATGCTTAGACTTACTGTCCTCTTTTACTGGAAGCATTTTATGCCTGCCATTCCTTCTTCTAATTGAGCTTCCATTAATACCGTTTAATTGTCAACACTGACACTTGCATTTCCAAGTGCAATGTTCACTTTATTTTTAGACCATAAATAAATACATTAATTTAGGAAAGCCAGCAAACAACCACAGTGATCTCTGGCATCTGGGCTATGCTAGATTGGCTCTCAGGTGACCTCAGATACAAGTTCTTGGCTTCCATCCTATCTGATTCTCTCCTGTGGTGTCTGTGGAGCTCTCAGACTCACCTGCATGCAGATTCATAGAGGAAGCTTTCCCTGTAGATGTCAAAATTCCCCCCTAAATGACTGATGATGCAGACAGAAGTTTTGTCCTCAAATAAGACAACAGGAAGAAATACAATCAAGCATTGATCTCCCAGCCAGATTTAGGACTGCAAAAGCAAGGACCATGTCTTGTCCAACCAAAGTTGCACAGGCTGAGGGATGGCAGCAGAGGTGATATTTAGAGCTTCATATTTCAGCTTATTAGGCATGTTTTCCTCTTGTTACTCCAATGACTAAGTGCATGATTTCCCTTGGAGACACTGGTCTGGGCAGAATGGAACTTTTTTCTGCTGATTCTTTGTTCCTAGGAGACTATATTATAAGTTAGGTGAGTTCAGTTTTTATTACTTCTTCTCCATTAACTCTCCTGATTCCAAAGTGCTAAGCCTCCCAGACTGCCTCATCAACTGAGTTCAAATTTTCTCTAAAGTGTAATATTGAGGATTTGTCTTGAGTAGGTCACGTGGGTTTTCAAAGCTTTCATTCGTGGTGGGGACACAACCTCTGAAGTCTCTAAAACTTACTATTCCCCTCTTCAAAAACAGGGGTAACTTTGCTCCTGTAATATAAAATCTTGGGCATTATATTCCCTGGATTCATGATATTTTTCCCAGGACGATTAGGAATGTTCTACTTATATCAGAAGTAAAGAGCTGTCCTTTTGTCTCTCATCATAAAATGTTTGTAACTATAAGAGACATATTTAGATATTGTTATGCCCCATAAACTAGCTTAGCATATTACAGAAGTTGTCAAATTTAGTTTTAAAAGCAGTGCATTCTATGAGGTAGTACTTTTATAAACTCCTTTCTCCATTGTAGGAATGGGACTCAGAAGGATTTAATGTTCTGCTTAAAGGTATAAACCAAGTGAGGGATGGAGTCTGATTAGAATATCTCAGTTCTGGAACTCTGGGGCAGTGATTCTCAACCAGAGATGATTTAGCCCCTAGGGTTATTTGGCAATATCTGTAGGGATGTTACTAATCTCCTATAAACCACAGAACAGCACACAACACAAATACTCTCCTCCAAAAGTCATCATTACGATGGTGAGAAACTATTCTAGACCAGAACATCTATAAATTCACTGTGCATACAAATCACCACGGTTTGTAGTTGAAATGCAAATTCTGATTCATCAGGTCTCTGTTGGGTCCAGGGACTGCATTTCTAACAAGTTCCCAGGTGTAGTTGATGCTGCAGATCTTGGTCTGTGTATCACATTTGAGTAGCAAGGCTGTGGTCCTGTCTTTGAGTCAGGTATACACAGGTTTAGTCTTCTCCACCAAGAATCTTTTATGCGTGTGAACTTGAAAGAAATGTTTTTCACTCACTTTATAGGTGATTACACATAATGTATCACTATAATCCCAACAAACATTCCTTCACCCTAATGAAAATAGGAACCTTTCACATGGACACCAAAACCCATACATCAATGAATACATATAGAGCATGAAAATGAAATATTTTGCCTAGTAATACAAAGTGTAGTTTAAATTTTCATCTTATTTATGTTTTTCCCTAACTCAAAAGCCATGTTAATTGTATGTATTCAAATCTGTGTTTCTGTGTAGACTCCACTTGGAAACCTGTAGTTGATTATCATTTGTCAGTGACTAGGGTAGTCACTGCAGACACAGCTGAGTAAGAGAACATTATCCTAAAGCGAAGAATAAAACTGAATAACCACCTGTAAAACAAACTATAGGTTAAAGTCTCCATTTGCAAGAAGAGCAGTTAAGGCAGTGATTTACAAAGGAATGGTGTATACAAAATCAAAAACTGTAGTCTTAGTTTTCCTCTATTATAAGGTTATATAAAATGCCTTGGCTAGTAAGTGTAGTTTTGCTTTTGCACGGTAGTTTTATTACTTACGACAATTCTTTCAGTGGCACAAGAGAAAAATTATTTGGGATGATATATATCATTTGAGAAAAAATTATTCTTAAGAAATCCATGTTGCCCCATGATGTAAATGGGAATTGTAAATATTTTGAATCAAGTTTGGGAAAAAATTTGAGAAGGTAGAAAATGGACAAAGGGGGAAATTGTTTATAAATCAGGGAAGGAAACTTATAAATGTGAGTTGCTTCAATGTTACAAAGAAGTAGAGTCAAAGAAGTGAAAATTTCAGGAAATAGAGAGAGGGAGCAAGTTTTACTTCCACACTCTGATCAAAGAATATCAAATTCCGGCTCAAATGCTTTGCACCCTTCAAAAATGGGGATTCTTTAACCCTGTGACAGTTGGTCCTTTTATAGCTGCCATCCCAAAGAATCTTTTCAGAGACCTCTTTATGCCTTTTTACCTTAGACTGTAGATGAAGGGGTTCAGCATGGGTGTGACCATGGTGAACATCATAGAGGCTGTTGCACTTGACTGTGAGGAGAAGGGCTTGAGTAGTAGCAGAGCTGAGGTACACTCAAAGCCCATAAAATAAAATAAGGATACAAGTGAGAGGTGAGATGCACAGGTGGAAAACGCTGTTGTCCAAATATACTAAGAGTAGGTAAATGTATACCTGTTTGATGGAGACTTCATAGGTCATGACTTTGCCTTCTTTGGGATGGTGGTGAAGGTGAAATATATCTAAAAAGAACAGATTGGAGAAGAATTACACAGATGTGTGGAGGTGGGAGTCTAAGATGGTGGCCAGGATGATGAGCAGGTTTTCCAGCACAGTGATGAGGTACATGGAGAAGAGAAGCCCTGTTATGAAGGACTGCAATTCTGATTCCTCTGATAATCCCAGAAGAAGAAATTGTGAAATTTGGGTATCATTTACTGGTCCCATCTGGTCCTCACCAACACTTGCTGATTTTTTTCTCTTTGATAATACCCATTCTAGCTGGTGGGAATTGTATCTCACTGTGGTTTTGGTTTCCATTCCTCTGATGATTAATGATGTCGAGCCCCTTGTCTGTGCTTCTTGACCATCTGTGTGTCTTTCTTGGGAAAAAAAATGTCTATTGAGGGTCCTCTGCCCATTTACTGATTTTTTTTTATATTAAGTTGATTGAATTCTTTATATTTTTGGATAACAACCCCTTATCAGATATATAATTTGCAAATACCTTTCCCCATGAGTAGGTTTCCTTTTAGTGTTGGTGGTGGTTTCCTTCACTGTGCAAAGCTTTTTCGTTTGATGTATTCTCCTTTGTTTACTTTTATCTTCCTTGTCTGAGGACATATATCCCCAAAGATACTTCTAAGATCAATGTCAAAGAGGTGCTGCCTATTTTTATTTATGATTTGTAACTTTTCATGTCTTACATTTATGTCTTTAATCTATTTTGAGTTTATTTTTTGTATGTAGTGTAATAGAGCAATTCAACTTCATTCTTTTGCCTGAAGTTGTCCATTTCAGAAAATATTCCTTTTCATGTTGTGATTCAGTTACCAAATGAAGTAGCTAAAGTTATTTTAATGTTTTTTTTTAACATTTTACTATAATTGTTTAACAACCTACTCTGATATAGAGTTTCAATTTTTGATTTCTGTCTATCACCTTACTCAACGTTTTGTGTACTTTTGCCTTTACATTTCAGGTAGAAGAGTTCATTTCAACATCCTTATAAGACGGTTCTGGGTGCTGAACTCCCTTAACCTTTGTTTGTCTGGGAAAGGCTTTATTTATCCTTCATACCTGAGGGATTATTTTGCTGGATAGAGTATTCTTGGATGATAGTTTTCATGTTTCAATATTTTAAGTATATCTTTCCATTCTCTCTTGGCCTTTTGAGTTTCTGCTGAGAAATCTACTCATAGCTTAACGATGATACCTTTGTAGGTTACTCTCCATTTTTTCTGGCTGCCTATAACTGTCTTTCTTTGTCATTGACTTTTGACAGTTTTAATATAATGTGTCTTGGAGAAGGTCTTTTGCATTGATATACTTAGGTCTTCTATTAGTTCTTCCCCAGACTTGGAAAGATCTCAGCTATTATTTCTTCAAATAAACTCTCTCTTTCTCGCTCTCTTCTCCTTCTGGGATACCAATTATGCTTGTTACCTTTTCTAATGGAGTCATATAGCTCTTGTAGAGTTGCTTCATTTAAAAAAAAAAAAGGGTTCTCTCTTCTCTTCTTCCTAAATCATTCTATCTTTGAGCTCACTATTTCTATCCTCCATATGGTGTACTCTACTTCTAGTGCTATCTAATGCATCCTTCATCTAATTTATTGAATTCTTTAGCTCCAGAATTTCTGTGTGGTTATGTTTAACAGTTTTCATCTCTTTGGAAATTGTTCCTCACGTTCATTATTTTTATTCCTGAACTTATTTAAGTGCCTTTGTGAATTTTCTTGTATCTTGTTGAGTTTCTTCCTGAAACTGTTTTGAATTCTCTACTTGTTTGATCACAATCTTCCATGACTTTAAGATTGGTTTCTGGAAAATTGTCATTTCCTTTTTATGATTCCATGTTACTGTGGTTTTTCACTGGGCTCAATGGGTTGCTCCTCTGCCAGCGTGTTTGAAATTGAAAGCAGCTTTCTTATTTAAGTAAAACCTTGTTTACTTTGATTCTAACAATTCAACAGAGTGGGAACAAGAGGCTCTTCTATGTTTTGCAGTTAGATGACTCTGTAGCACAAGTATTTGGTTTCTTTTACCTGAGCTGCATGTGGCTATATTGGAGAAACTATATTTATTGCATTTCATGGCCTCTGCCAGAGGTGTCATCAGTGCCCTTGTCATCACTGTTTGTGCCTCCAGGGTCACTGGTGCCTTGGTTCTGCCACTGTCCCTGCTGTGGTTGGTATCTCTGCTGGGGGAACCAGGATGGTGGGCACTATTGCCATATCCAGGGTGACCTAGGTCAAAGGCTGCACCATCTGTGCTGCCTGATTTCCTGTGGCTGTAGGTGCTGCTGCATCCAGGAGGCCAGGGCCATGTGTGCCACCCCCACTGGTGCTACCAGGTTCTCTGGGCTATGGGCTCAGCTGCCTCAGCCGTGGGGCTGGGACCAGGGGCACTGCCTCTGCTGTTCCCCTGATTCCACGTCCTCTATGTATTCTAATCCACCCACCTTCAGATATACAACTATGTGAGTCTCTGGAGGTCTGGCGTTTTGGGCAGAGAAACATTTGTTTAGTTATAGATGTTTTGCTACTAGTAGATTGAAGGGGTGGGACAAAGGGAGAGTCTTCTGCCACCATGATGCTGATGTCACCAATGATAAACTATTTTTTCCACAAACTATAAGATTAAAATACATATATAAATGGAGTAGACTATCATATATTAGTGAAGAAAGAATTGCAACATGGCTGCATACAACCTCATGGATGAGCTTTAGAGTTACAACATATAGAATTACAGGTGAATATAGACTCATGAGGAGCCCAGCAGAGATCAAAACAACTCCTCAGTATTAAATCTCATTTGATAATAAAGGCATTATATTAAAACCTTTACTATTAGGACGAGTGGTTATGCAGCAATAACTAACTGAATAAAATATTAAATAGTATGGAAGTGAGAGCAATTATAATAATCTTCTCATTCTATGCATTTATTCTGATATTTAAAGATAGCATTCAATATTACTCTGTTTTTGAATTTTATTATAGATAATTATATTAAAAAGTTACTCCATTGCAGTTTCCTCCCAGGTAAGCAGGAGATTGGCAGACACGTTAGTTTGCACAAATTGTAACCCTGAACCGCATGACTAGTTAGGTGTTCCAGCTCTCTAGTGAGTCATCTTTTGATCATGAGATATATACACATACATATACATGTATAAAGAGTTGACCCTTGAACAGTGCTGGGGTTGGGGCAATGACACCCTCTGCAGTTGAAAATCTGCATATAACCTTGCAGTCAACCCTCTTTAACCACAGTTTCACACCCGCTGATTCTGCCAACCCTTTTATAAAGTTATATAAATTGTCTTTGTTTTCAGCTGTACATTTTTTTATATGAGTAATTCATCTCATGACTATTCTTTCAGGAAAACAACGTAAAAATTACTTGGGATGATATATGTCATTTAAGAAGAAATTATTCCTAAGAAACTATTGTCAGTCCATGAAAAATTGAGAATGCCCAAGTATTTCATATCCAAAGTTTGGAAAATTTTGAAGTAGAAAGAAAGCACATTTTAAAAAATGCTTATATAATAGACTTAGGAGAAAGCGTAATAAAGTGAGTTACTGGATTTGTATAGAGAACTTAACTTAAAAATAACATGGAAATCACAGGAAACAAAGAGAAGGAGCAAATTGTATTCCACAATTAACAAAGAACCACAATTTCTGGTTGTGGGACTTTGTGCCATGCAATCAAGGGCATTTCATCACCCTTAGGGCAATTGACCCTTTTGTGACTGCCATCCCATTGAATCTCTTCAGAGTCTCCTTTATGTCTTTCTTGCTCAGAGAGCAGATAAAGGGGTTCAGCATGGATGTAGTAGTGATGAACAAAGAAATGAAGAAGAAAAAATTGATAAACTGTGATTTCATATTTTACTGTCTTATGAAATTGTGGAAATGGCTTTGGTTGCCAAGTTGTTTTTTCTTTTTCCAAAGGAATAGTACAAGTCATGATTATTCTGTTAGTAAAATGAAAGAAAAATTGCTCAGTATAAAATATTTTACTTCAGAAGAAATTATTCTTAAGAAATGCATGAAGTGTCATGAGATAAATGGGAATTTCAATATATTTCACTTAAGGTTGCAAATCAATTTAGGGAAGTAGAAAAATGACAAAGAAAAAAATTAGATAGCAGAGAGCATAAAGCTTAGTGAAGTGAGTTAGGTAACTTGTATAGAGAAGTTGAAATCAAATAAATGGAAATACCAGAGAGTAAATTGAAGGAGCAAGTGTTCTTTCCACAATCTGATCAGGGAATCACAATGTCAGCCTCTAATGCTTTAAGCCCTGCAATAACTGACACTTCTTCACCCCAGGACAATTGGCCCTTTTATAACTGCCACCCCAAAGAATTTTCTTAGAGCACTCTTTATGTCTTTATTCCTCAGACTGTAGATGAAGGGGTTCAGCATGGGTGTGAGCACAGTGTACATCATTGAGGCTGCTGCACTTGAGTGTGAGTGTGGGTAATAGCAGGGGTAAAATACACTCTAAACACTGTACAATAAAATGAGGAGACAGTGCAGAGATGTGATGCACAGGTGGAAAATGCTTTATACTTCCCCTGAGATGATGAGATTCCTCCTATGGAGGAAACTATCTTAGAGTATGAGTAACATATCCCAGCGAATGGACCACCGCCAAACAGCCCAACTGCAAAATACATCATGGTGTTAAGAAAGGTGTTAGAACGGGGAAGTTGGATTACCTCTTTGAATTCACAGAAGAAGTGGGGAATTTCCGAGACTGTACAGAAAGACAGCTGCAATGCCAGTAAGGCTTGTAACAAGGAATTCAGGGCACCTATCACCCAGGATATCAGCACCAGCAGTCCACAGAGAAGAGGATTCATGATGACTGTGTAGTGCAGGGGGTGGCAGATGGCTATGAAGCAGTCATAGGCCATCACTGTCAGAAGGAAGTCACCCAACTGTGCAAATAATAGGAAAAAATATATCTGTGTGAGGCAGTCTTCATAGGAAATGACTTTGTTTTGAGTCTGTATATTCACCAGCATCTTTGGAATGGTGATGGAGGTGAAACAAATGTCTAGAAAGGACAGGTTGGAGAGGAAGAAGGACATGGGGGTGTGGAGGTGGGAGTCTGAGCTGACGGCCAGGATGGTGAGTAGGTTCCCAAACACAGTGATCAGGTACATGGACAGGAACAGCCCAAATATGAGGGGCTACAGTTCTGGGTCATTTGATAATCCCAGAAGAATAAATTCTGAAATTTGTGTATTGTTGCCTTGTGCCATGTGGCGGTGATCACTACTAGGAAAGAAAAAAGAACATGATTAATTTTTACACATGTGGGCATTAGTATAGTGAAAAACTTTAAATTATATATTTCGGTCATTTTTTTTTTAATTTTATTTATTTATTTATTTATTTATTTATTTATGTGTTGTGTCTTCGTTTCTGTGCGAGGGCTTCCTCTAGTTGCGGCAAGCGGGGGCCACTCTTCATCGCGGTGCACGGGCCTCTCACTGTCGCGGCCTCTCTTGTTGCGGAGCACAGGCTCCAGACACGCAGGCTCAGTAGTTGTGGCTCACGGGCCTAGTCGCTCCGTGGCATGTGGGATCTTCCCAGACCTGGGCTCGAACCCGTGTCCCCTGCATTGGCAGGCAGATTCTCAACCACTGCGCCACCAGGGAAGCCCCGGTCATTTTTAAGGGATATTCTGGGATAATCTGTAATTAGAAATTCCTGTCCCACACTCAGGCTTTCCACCAATAGGTCATCTATTACACAGTTTAAATGCAAGTTTATCTCATGCATTTGAGCAGTTTATGTTGAGTACTGACTATCTTCTGGGGTAAAAGTACAGGATTCTGAGAACAAAACTCCCTAAATCGAATAATGGATAAAAATATAAATTAACAAATACAAAAACATATTACCATGTCTTATGGTGACAGATGCTATGGGGAAAAAAAGCAGGTATAAAATAGAGTGAATGGAGGTGTTATATTTTACTGGGAGTTCAAGAAGACCTGCAAATAAGGAGAAAGTTGAACTGAGACCTGAAGGAAGACAAAGCAGAGACTCCAGATTATCTGGGGGAACGAGTGTGCTCTGTGAGGAAAGAGTCAGTGTAAAGGCCCTGAGGATGACACTTGTTTCAAATATTCAAGACTCAGAGGGGAGCCAAAGTGTCAAGGGGAATGAACAAGAGGGAGAGTGATGAGAGATGGTGTCAGAGGATGCTGAGGAACAAGGTGGACTTTCTGCCGATGCTGAAACTTCAAGACCCAAGGAGGGAGTCACTCATTCACATATTGGTCCTTTCACATTTAAAATTTTTCTTTTAAAATTTAAAAGGATTCCTGTGAATAGAAAAGGATCCCTTCCTTATTTCCAACTGCTGGTTAATATTATTGTATCTGTCTTTTAAGGGTCACATTTTGGAGTAAACTTAAGTACCACTGCCCAGAGAAGTGCTCATTCCCCACAACACACACACACACACACACACACACACACACACACATTATTACTCCCTGCCTCTTCTCAATTCCAGCCACAATAGGTAGGGAAGGAATGATACAAGGCAAGTGGTCAACATCAAATTATCTTTACCATAGAGAATATAGAAAATAGTACCCAAATTCAAGTTGGTAAGCCACCTGTGGAGCTTCATTTCGATATGACCATTTTGTGTCCTGTATTAAAAGAAAAATTTTTTAAGTACTTGAAAAACTGAGAAGAAAGAAAAGGGCATTGTGGAGGAAAACAAGATCCACCTGTAGGTCTCACCCCTTGGTGGCTGCCTTGTTCTAGGGCACAGGCGTTGGGGTATGTATACCTCAGTTCTGCAGGCACTTCATCCTCTAGGAGAGTCTGATGACCTCAGTGATGTACACCATGGTCACCCCCATACTGAACCTCTTCATCTACAAAATAAGATCTAATAAGTTCTGGTGGTCCCTGAGAGATTGCGATGAGGATAAAGCTTCATTAGTTCTGGCAGCATTCCACCCCCATTTATACCCCCTTGACGTCCAGAATACCTAATAAAGTAGCCTAAAGCAATTTATCAAAGGAAAAATGAGTCATTATCTTTATGCTGACAAGATATCTTACTGGTTGAACATCGACCTAGAAAATTAACAACAATTAATTATTCTTAGAAAATTATTAGACTGTCATACACAGTGAAGTAAGAAAGAGAAAAACAAATATCATATATTAATGCATATATGTGGAATCTGAAAAAATTGGTATAGAAGATCTTATTTACAGAGCAGAAATGGAGACAGACGTAGAGAACAAAGGAATGAATACCAAGAGGGAAAAGGGGGGGGGGATGAATTGGGAGATTGGGATGGACATATATACACTATTGATACTATGTATAAAATAGATAACTAGTGAGAACCTAAAAATAAAGCACAAATGAAAAAAGAAAATTATTAGAAATTATTAGGAGCCATTGTTATTTTAGAAAAATTAACAACAGAAAATATACAATGTTCAACATTAGATGAGGATTTAAAACATAAATGGTAAAAGACTTTTCTAAATCATTGTAAATACAAAAAAAAAGTGAATCAGAAAACAAATGTGTGAATCTCGGATCTATCACGTATTAGCTGTTTGAACTTAAGTGGGATTACGGATCCATTTAAACGTTAATATCCTTACTCAAATCATGGGGATAGTGGTATCCATCCTCCTAATTGGTATACAAATCTAGTCGATATAAAAAGCTTAGCATAGTTCTTTCATGTTACTACGTGAATGATTATCACTGGTGATGAGATTTGGCTGATTTTTTTCTTCTATCTCACAAATGTCTCCATTGCTTTCCCACCTCTTCCTAATGAAGAATTACAAATTAAAGTTCAATAGGATACTAGTTTTGCATATTAAATCAAATATTTTCATGTGAATACCCAGCATGAGAGAAGATATTGTGAAAAGTATGTCTCAAGAACTCTGTTGCAAGCTAGTATCTACCTCCACGGGTCTGTGTCTTTCTAATAAATACACAACATGCTTAAAAGCATCGCATCTTTAACAAATACCTTTAGTTCACTGAACATACCTCTAAACCTACTTTTCTTACTCCCCTTAACTAGGAAAATCCTCTAATGCTCTCTAACTTTACTGGAACCACTTTATGCTCCCAATTACTTCATTAGCCTCATCCAACTGGACTTCAATTCCCATCACGTAATCATCAACAATGACTCTTGTGCTGCTGAGTTCATCAAACACTTCTCTGTTTAACATATTAAATAAATGAATTATAAGTTAATTAGGAAACCTAGAAAACAAACATGGCAAATATCTCAACTCTGGATTAGACTAATTAGGCTCTCAGGTGACTTCAGATAAAAGTTTTCCACTTGCATTCTCTCTGAACCTTTCCTGAAGTACCTATTGAACTCTCAGACTCACCTGGATGGGGTCTATGAGAGGAAAGTCCCTGTGTGTATATCTGAGTTCCTCCCTGGATGGTTGATGATGAAGACTGAAGCTCTGTTCCCAGGCACATCAGAAGAAAGGAGTGAAGCATTAGCCCCCCAACCAGAGTTATGACTCCAAAAGCATCAACCAAGTCCTGTGCAGTTCAAGGATGTACAGCCAGAGGGACTGTAACAGAGGAGATATCTACAGCTCCCCATGTCTGTTAATTAGGTACTGTTTCCTTTGTTACTCCCATCTCTGAGCACAACACTTCCCTGTCGGATGCTGGAAACAAAGCAAAATATTCCTGCTGATACTCTGTTCCCAGGAGACACGGTTAGAAGTCAGGTGAATCCAGTCTGTGTTACTTCCTCTCATGAACTCTCCAGCCTTTCCTAATCTGCAAATGAGGAACCTATTCTGACTAGTTTCCATGGGCCTCCAAATTACTGTCTTGTTCCAGGGATCAACAGCTCCTGATAGCTCCAGAATATTGGTAAGCCCTCTGCAACAAGAGAGTGAGGTGTGTTGTTTGCTGCAAAACCACATATAATCCTTGGCTTCATGTGACTTTTTTACAAATCAGGGAATTCATGCTTGTATCTCCAATTTAGAGCTGTCACTCCTTCTCTGTGAAAAAAGTTTAATTATAAGACATGTTTAGATATTTTTAAAAACCACACACATAAGATATAATTTTATTTGGATTGTCCTATTTTATTTTTACAAAAGTCCGTTCTGCATGGTCAGTACAAATATGTATCTCATCTGAAATTTGCAGAATTTGGACTCACAAGGGTTAAGTGATCTGCCCAGTTATGAGCTGAGAAATGGATTGGCTTTGATTGGAACCTCCTCAAGGTATTTCTAGTTCTCATGCTCTAGGCCAGTGGGTCTCAAACGGGGTGATTTTCCTCCAGGGAACACCTGACACTGTCTGAATTTTTGTTGTCAGAACCTGGGAGTTGCTACTGCCACCTAGTGGATTGAGGCCAGGGATGCTGCTACACAACCTATGATGCTCAGGATGGCCCCCACCACAAAGAATTATCCAGCACAAGGGTCAACAGTGAGGAGGTGACAAACAGATCATGACTTCTCCAACATCAACTTATATTGGAATTACCTGGGGGTCTTATTCTGATTCAGATTCGGATTTGGCAGGTCTAACATGGGCCCAGAGATTCTGCACTGGTAACTAGCTCTCAAATGATTTTTTTTTTTTTTTAAACATTTATCCTCCTACAGTTTCCTTTTTTTTTTTTTTTTTTAATTTTTATTTATTTATTTATATTTTTGGCTGTGTTGGGTCTTCGTTTCTGTGCGAGGGCTTTCTCTACTTGTGGCAAGTGGGGGCCACTCTTCATCGCGGTGCGCGGGCCTCTCATCATCGCGGCCTCTCTTGTTGCGGAGCACAGGCTCCAGATGCGCAAGCTCAGTAGTTGTGGCTCACGGGCCCAGTTGCTCCGTGGCATGTGGGATCTTCCTGGACCAGGGCTCGAACCCGTGTCTCCTGCATTGGCAGGCGGATTCTCAACCACTGCACCACCAGGGAAGCCCTCAAATGATATTGATTCTGCAAATTGGTCTGTGGACCATTCTTTGATTCCCAAGGCTATGGTCCAGTGCTAGAGTCAGGTGAGGGATTTTGAAGCCTTCTCCACCAAGCATCCTGAGTCTGAGAATAGCCCTTAAGAGACCTTGCATATTTCCACTGTGCTCTAAAGACTCTGCCATTTTAGTGAGAAGAACTCGCCCTGGTAAGCCCGTTGATGACACATGGAGCAGAGCTCCTCCAGGGCAGCCACAGCAGGAAGCAGAGCTGCCCCACTTACTGCAGTAGTTGCTGAACAATACCCATCAACTAGCTGGAAGAATGGCACCTACTTCCCACAAACTTAAAATAGTAAATAATTTAGTGAATGCTGATAATGTGCTAGGCACTGCTCAAACAATTTTACTAGTGCATCTTTGCTGAAACTCACATTTACCTTAATTAATAGATAAGGAAACAGGCTCAGAGGTTACAACCATCTCCAAAGATACACAGGTGTCAGTGTTGCCATAAATTAAATCAGGTGTTCTGGGCTCCATACACTATGCTGCGGTGGTCTGAAGGGCTACACCCAGGTGCTTTAGTGAGAGAATTGCTTGTTAGGCTGTTGGAACCACCAGCACAAGAACCTAAGAACAGCTTATGGCTGGGCCTCCATCATACCTCTCCTAGACTTAATATTTGACATATTTTAGATTGACTTTAATGGGGTACATTGGCATAGGGAGCAGCTATGTTGGGAAGAGGGTCAGGATGGTGGATGGGTCTGACAGATCAGCCATGGTCTGGGGAGACTGTGCAGAGCCTGAGTGATATAAATCTCCTGGATCTTCTGTTACCAAACCGAACCCAGGTTTGCTCACCCGCTGCACAACAAAGCCAGTCTATTGACACCAGGTAGTGGTGAACAAAAGTACAGCGTTTATTTTCAGGGTGCCAAGCAAGGAGAATGAGCAGCTAATGCTCAAAGACCAGAACTCCCCAGTGGATTTCAGACAAGAGTTTTTAAAATCAGTGTTAGAAGTGAGGGTCGCAGGGTATGTGATCATGGACATTCTTCTGAATGGTTGGTGGTGAGGTAACAGGGTGATGTTTTGGGAATCTTAACCATCAGGCTTCCGGTTCCAACCTTGTGGGGTCTACATGCTTGTGCTCAACATGTAGTCAACATCCTCCTCCACTTCTCTAATCATTAACTGAGTCTACTCTCTGGAATATGGGAAAGTCCTGCAAGATGAAGGCTTTTTTCTACAAACAAGAAGCAAGTGACATGAAGGGGCTTGTCCCTGGGAGAGCCCTCAGGGTCCTGCTCAGTTTCACATCTAGTAGGTGAAACCCACTAGCAGAAGGGAAACCATATTTAATGTTCTTTCTGTTTTAGTGTTGTCTCTCATTTACTTACTCCCTTTGTCTGAATCTACACTCTAAATCATGGTTAAGAAAACTGTTAACCACAGAATAAATTCCACTCACAACCTGTTTTTTTAAAAAGGCTTTATTGGAACACAGCATAGTGGGTTGAATAGTGCCCCCCTCCCAAAAGATATATCCACATCCTAACCCCCAGTACCTGTGAATGTGACCTTATTTGGGGAAAAAAAAGTCTTTTTACAGATATAATCAAGGATCTCGTGGTGCGATCAACCTAGATTTTCCAAGTGGACCCTAGATCCAATGACAAGTGTCCTTAAAAGAGGCACAGAGCAGAGAGACAGACAGAGATAAGACCATGTGATTATGGAAGCAGAGATTGAAGGCATGCACACACAAAATCCAGGAATGCTTGGAGTCACTAAAAGCAGGAAGAGACAAGGAATGGCATCTCCCATAGAGCCTTTGGAGGGAGGGCAACCCTTCTGATATCTTGATTTTAGACTTCCAGCCTCCAGAACTGTGATAAAATAAATTCCCGTTGTTTTAAGCCATCCAGTTAGTGGTTAGTTGTTACAGCATCCACAGAAAATGAACACCTACAGCCAAGTCCATTTGTGTAGGTATTGCCTACAACTGCTTTCACACTAAAATAGGGGAGACTTAACGTCCCTGAAACGGACTTAACTCCATTGCAACTGTTTCCCCACAACGCCTAAAATATGCATTATCTAGTCCTTTATAAATATGTTTGCCAATGCCTGTTCTAAGTCACTATTGGTACTGATTTTATATACAAAGTACTCTTTCTCATTGGAAAGGAATGCTCTGAATAGCCCACCTGGTTATATAGCTAGAAAAATTACCCATGTGAGTTTAAAGATGTGAATGCATTTACCCCTGATGAAAAAAACTGAATAACTGGGTCTGTACAAAGAAAACTCTACCTCTGCAGCCAAAAAATTTACTCTCCATCAAGTGAAATAGCCCATGCATTTTCTTCAAAATCTATCTCCAGTTTTCAAAACATGGCAGGTTGAAGTTCCAGGGAGGATCTTATTTGGGATGTGTGTGGTCAGGCAACAGCTATGTCTGGAGACTCAGTGTCACTCACAGGCAGCACAGAAGCTCATGGGATGATCTTTTCAATATACCCTGCATGGGAGGTTATATACATGGGGGAGATATTCATTCCAGGGGAGATGGACGCATTGGTAGGAAGGGAATATGTACCTGGCCCCCCAAGGTGAACCCATGGAGACTGAACTGGCAGAAAAGTTTCCTTTTTATGGGCTCTTGGCTTCAAGAGAGCTGAATTGCTTAGGGAATTGAGCAACAATAAAACAATTTATTTAACGAAGAGCTCTGAGTATTCAGCCTCTGCAGAGCTCACCTGCAGCTCATTATCCCCAGGCTAAGAGCATTCTCTCTGTGCCTCTCTGAGATGTGCAATCACTCCAGAGAACCAGCGCAGGAAACCCACTGCCTGCCCTTTCTGCACCCATTGTCCAAGGAGAGAAGGGCCAGTAGGACCAAATTCTTCAAGTGATGTCATTAAGGGATGCCAGAGTAGTCCAGTAAGTACTGTGGGAAAGCGGTGTGGATAGAAGGAAATATTTTATTAACTGTGTCTTCTGGGGAAACAGGTTAATGAGATTGTGAAACAGATAAATCAATATCCTTCACAGTTCATATCCCTGCCTCTGAATGGAATTCTTGCAGTGCATTCCTTCTGAGCTCCTTTCTTCTCACTTCCCATCTTAGAGCACAATTTTAAGCCCTCTCTCTCCTCCCCTAGAAGGAACTGGCCCTCCCTTATGTCTGCTCAACTCCAAGCCTTCTGCTCTGTTTCAACGTTAACATTTACTATTATTTGAGAAGCATGACTGAGTGAGGAAGCCCTGCAGAGTGAGAAAGGACCTGACTTGGAGTCAGGGAGGTGTGATTCTAATTCAGTCCTTTCTATCTAGCACATGGTGGAGTCTGGAAATATTTCTTACATTTTGCAGACGATTTCTCATCAGCACAAGAGTGAGTATAAGGAGATTTGAGAGAATTCTTTTGGAACTATGAACAGAATGGGACAAGTGTCTAGGACCTAGTGTCATTTTAAAAACATCATGTATTTATTCACTCATTCACATAACATGATTTAAAAGAATTTTAAGGAAACTACACAGTACATGAAACAAAGCAAAACACTTAAATGTATATGACAAGAGAAATATTGTGGCAGAAGTAAGAAAAGGGGAAATAAAACTAGGTGATAACTACATAAGCAAACAAAATATATACTATGAAATGTTACATAGTTGCCAAAATTGGGCTCCTGATATGACTCTGAGGATTCCGGTGAAGACAAAGGACTCTGTTTGTACTGTTAGGATAAAATTTGGCTACATAAATGGAAAAAGTAAATGAAAAAGTGTTACTATCCAATGAGGGTTTAACTTATCTCCCTCATAAAAAGGGTGGCCAGCACGATGTCTCCATGCTAACAAGAGGTTCAGGGTTCATTCTAACTCTCTGCTCCCACATCCATAGTGTATGGTTTTCCAAGATATGTCAGCTGCAAGAGTCTCATTGTCTTGTGCAAATTCCAGACAAAAAGGAGATAGAAAGGGGAAAGGCTTCTACAGAGCATTTCAATATTCCTACCCAATAATTTAACTTACTATCCATGACTGTCCATGATTGAAGAGAATGTGGAAAATATGGTATCTTTGCTGGGCACATGACCACTTCCAAATATAATCAGGTTCTGTTAATAGGGAAGAGGGGAATGGAAAAGTTGTGCAGCCAATCTATAATGAGCAATCATAAGATTGCCAGTATCCATAACACTAAAACAAACAATTGCTTGATAGGAGCATGACCTTTTTGACACTAAAGCCAAAAGGACATTGATCTTCCTAACTCTTGTAAAACAGTCACATTGTGTGGTGAAGGGAGCACTGTCTCCAGCCAATTCTCTTCAAGGAATCCAAAAACACTTTAAGGTTCTTGAAGTATTTCTTAACGTAGGCTAGAGACATCACATGTGATAATACCCACACTGGGGTAGAGCTGTGGCAGAGACATTACATCATGGCTCAGGTATTAAGATATTTTGGAAAAAATCAGCAGTAAACCTTGATCAGAGTTACAAGTTCAGATCCCATCTGAATGACAAGAGCTTTCAGACTCCTGAGTAGTAAAGACTTACTGCACTGCCTTAGAGGACAATTTCCTGTATTAACATTAATTTGGTGACTCCAATTAACACGTCTCCATCTGATCCTGCTTTAATACTCAAATTAAGATTTTGGAATGACCTGTCTCTGTATATTTCCTGGAGCGTTGTTATTTTTACATACCAATCTTATATGCGCTTGATAAGAAAAATCTCTGCCCCCCCCCCCACCCTGCAAAGTTGGTAACCTGAAACCATTATTACCAGATTCCAGATGAGTGGTACACCTCATTTGGGAGGTCCTAAGAGACTTCCAGTGAATCCAGCCAATGTCTCCCCCCCCCCCACCCTGCAAAGTTGGTAACCTGAAACCATTATTACCAGATTCCAGATGAGTGGTACACCTCATTTGGGAGGTCCTAAGAGACTTCCAGTGAATCCAGCCAATGTCTCACACCTGAAACGATTTCCCTGTTTTGGGAGTCCTCCCTCTGTGGATCAACATGAAGACATGGGGATGCTCTTGGGATTGTCTCAGGTGAGGTTGGGTGTGTTCAGGAGGCATTGCCATATCTTTGAATGAAGGCATCAGAGTCTCAATGATCTTTGAACCAATGTGTGTCTCCTTCCTCTCGAGTGTGGAGAAACACCAGGTCAGGGACTCTGAGATTGTTTCTTTGGGCACTCTTAAGAGTGGAGGTCAAAACTAAAGAAGTGATGCCTATAAAATAAAGAACCTCGTGCTTGTGGATTTACACATGTAAGTAGAAGAATTCAATGAGTAACCAAACTTCCTGCCTGCTTAGGTCCACTTGCTCCCCATAAGCTACATTACTCAACATCTATCATAACACTAGGACAAGTTATTTGCTTGGTAGAAGAGAGAATGTAACTACAGAAGCCCTAAAACTGCAAATATGACCCCATGCCCTTGTTCTGCAGACTGCAAATCCAATAATGAGAATTAACATACTTGTGCCTTTCAGAGACACCACTGTGGTCCAGCTAAAGCCTGCCTTCCCTCATCGCCTTCCCTTCCTGAGGGCAGAGCTCTATACCCACCAACAAACACCCCCCACACACACACATTTACCAATGAAATGCATTCCTTGAATTATGTGATGGAATTATTGGGCTGGAAAGGCCCAACAAGTGCTGTGCCAAGAACACGCATTCTTAATGAAGGTGAAACCACCCCAAGGAGGCAAAAGTATATTTTTCCACAGAGTGAAAAAAAACATAGGTATTACAATGATTTGTGGCTCTCTAGAGCACTACTGTACATTAACAGATAAATGATGTATCTGTGGTTAACATTTCAAGAATGGGGAGATGGGGAGGCATTTTGGGAAAAAAATGCCTAAAAAGTTTCCTGAAGGGGCAAAAATGAAAAAGGATAGAGAAACACTGGTGTACACATATTGAGTTAGAGGAAGTTCTGGTAAGCACTAACTCCCATAAGACAGAGGAGTGCAAAAAGAGAGGGAAAGTCCATTTGCAAGAATCCTGTACCATTTAAGTCTTTAGCTATGAGTGGATCTTTGCATTCATGACATCCTCTCTCCATCCTCTCTCTCTCTTTTTTTAAAATAAGTTTATTTATTTATTTATGACTGCTTTGGGTCCTCGTTGCTGCGCACAGTCTTCCTCTAGTTGCGGTGAACGGGGGCTACTCTTCGTTGCGGTGCGCGGGCTTCTTGTTGCGGAGCACAGGCTCTAGGCGCGCGGGCTTCAGTAGTTGTGGCTCGCGGGCTCTAGAATGCAGGCTCAGTAGTTGTGGTGCATGGGCTTAGCTGCTCCGCGGCATGTGGGATCTTCCCGGGCCAGGGCTCGAACCCATGTCCCCTGCATTGGCAGGCGGACTCTTAACCACTGAGCCACCAGGGAAGCCCTCCATTCTCTCTTGACACCTGTTTTATGCCTCTCTCATTCACAATTTCAATTCTAGGAGCTTTTTTTCATGATCTAGAACTTCCGTTCTCTAGAGTGTTTCTACTCTTCCTACAAGAGCCAGCTTCTCATCTCTCTCTTATCATTTCATCTCCTGTACTCATAAGTGAGGAGTTACTATGCAACAATACAATAATACTGACTTCCATGTTTACTTATATGTTTATCAGTGTTATTTATTTCTTCATATGGTTTCCAGTTACTGCCCAGTGTTCTTTCCTTTCAGCCTGAAGGACTCCCTTTAGCATTATGTATAGGGTAGGTCTACCAACAACAAACTCCTTCAACTTGTTTATCTAGGAATGTCTTAATTTCTTCTTCTTTTTTTTTTTTTAAACCAGATTTTATATTTTATTCAAATCACATTTATTTTAAATTTATTTATTTATTTATTTATGGCTGTGTTGGGTCTTCGTTTCTGTGCGAGGGCTTTCTCCAGTTGCGGCAAGCGGGGGCCACTCTTCATCGCGATGCGCGGGCCTCTCACTGTCGCGGCCTCTCTTGTTGCGGAGCACAGGCTCCAGACGCGCAGGCTCAGTAATTGTGGCTCACGGGCCTAGTTGCTCCGCGGCATGTGGGATCTTCCCAGACCAGGGCTCGAACCCATGTCCCCTGCATTGGCAGGCAGATTCTCAACCACTGCGCCACCAGGGAAGCCCTTAATTTCTTCTTCTTTAAAAAAATAATTTGAGTTGAAATTCACATAACATAAAGTTAACCGTTTTTAGGCAAACAGTTGTATTGTGCAGCCACTACCTCTACCTAGTCTAAAACATTTCCATCATTCCAAAGTAAAATCATTTATACATTATAAGAGCAGTTTCTCTCCATTACCTCCTGCCCTAGTCCCTGTGTATGTACTCATGTGTATGTCTCTATGGATTTATGTATTCTATATATTTTATATACGTGGAATCATACAATATGTGGTCTTTGTGTTGAATTTCCTTCACTTAGCATAATATTTTGCATTTTCACCCAAGTTGTAACGTGTATTTCTTTTCATGGCTTAATTCTTTTTCATGGATTATATTCTTCATTTTTGAAGGACAGTTTTGCTGGATATACAATTCTTGGTTGATGTCTTCCCCCACACACAGCCCAACACTTTAAATATGACACCCCCACTACCTTCTGACTGCCATATTTCTCATGAGAAATCAACTGTTAATCTTACTAAGATTCCCTCTTATGTTATGAGTCACTTATCTTTTGCTGCTTTCAAGATCCTCTCTTTGTCTTTAAGGTTTTTGACAGTTTGATTACAATGTGTCTCAGTATAGATCTCTTTGAGTTTATCCTGCTTGGAGTTTGTTGAGCTTCCTGAACATGTAGATTCATATCTTTTATCAAATGGGAAATTTTTAAATTTTTCAGTCATTATTTTTTCAAATATTTGTTCTACCCCTTTCCCTCCCCTATCCTTTGGGGACTCCAATTATACATATGTTGCTATATTTGATGGATTTCGTAGGTTTCTTAGGTTCTGTTCATTTTTCTCATTCTTTTTCCTTCTTGCTCCTCAGAATACATAATCTCCACTGACTTACCTTCAGGTACTAATACTTTCTTCCACTTGACCATATATGTTAATGAAGACTAGTAGTGAATTTCTCATTTCAGTTACAGCACTTGTAATTAGAATTCTATTAGGTTGCTTTCATAATTTTTTTCTGTTTATATATGTTCTCTATTTGGTGAGACAGCCAGGTTTCCTTTAACTCTTTGTGCATGGCTTCCTTTAGTTCTGTAAGCATATTTAAGAAAGTTCACATTAAGTCTTTCTCTGGTAAGTACAAGGTCTGGGCCACCTCAAATTCAGGTTCTACTATTTTATTTTTCCTGTGAATGAACCATACATTCTTGTTTCTCTGCATGCATTATATTTTTTTCTTGTTATTCTTGAAAACTAAATATTTTGAATTTTAAATTGTCATAATTCTGGAAATCAGATTTTCCCCTCCTCATTGGGGTATGTTGTTACTGCTTATTGTGGATAGTATTTGTTTGTTTGCTTAATGACTTCTATAAACTAATTTTTTAAGATTGTATTTTTTGTCATGTGTGATCACTGAAGTCTCTGTTCTTTTATCTTGTTGGTCAGCTAGTGGTAGAGAGATTTCCTTAAACTCTGGAATCAAAGACTAAAATTTCCCAATCTTTACTGTTTGGCTGTGTGTGTGTGTGTGTGTGGACATTCTTTTAATACTCAGCTGGGCATTTTATATCTCTCTGCTTTTGTCTTCACTTGTTGCTTGCCCAGAACCTTGAATATCAGTCAGAGGTGAGAGATCAGGGCTTTTTGATGTTTTCTGAGCAGGCTTTCTACCTTGGATATGTGCCAGGCCTTTTAAATTCCAAATAACATGTGAACACTTTTATAGTTATATATCCAAACCATCTCACTCCCCAGCATTTTCTCCCAGGCATTTCAGTGTACCTATCGTTTGCCTCAACTCATATGTTTTGCCCCAGACACCAGCAGATAGTTCATCTGTCTTTAATTATGCTTGACAATTGCACTCCACATAGCTTCTTTCCCACCTTGAGAGAAGTTTCAAGTTAGGCAAAGTAAATGTAAAGACTTTTTTTAGTCCTTCAAGGAGCCATAAGACAGGTCAAAACAGAAAACACATTTTTGCTGCTCCAGCAGTAGGAATCCACACAGGGACTGTGGGTTGCCTTATTCAACACTGCCACTGTGCCAGGAAGGGGATGTTAGGGAAATAATAAGTTAAATTACCAAAAAGTTTTCTAACCTGATTTCAGTCACATTTTTCTTGATTAAGGGTTCACTTCTTTTTATAAACCATCAGTTATTTTTCATATTCATGATAAAGTTGATACTGACAGTTTCCCCAGGAGTTTCAGTGTTTTTGTGGAGTGTTGGGGCATTGGAGTTTCCTACTCCACTATTTTCTCTGACATCAGTCCCTAACTAGCTTGTAAGCCTTTTTTAAAGTATGCATGTACAGATATGCTCATGTACAAAAACTCTGAATCCTAACCTTAAAAAAGTTTCCTAATATACCATTAGCCTAATATGCAGTACTTATATTAATGTTTTAAACTGTACTTTCAGAAATCCTACTGAAAGATAAGCAAAAGGCCATAATGTGTAACAGGATTTCCAATGACACAGAACAGAGTGTCACCAAATAAAAATGTAAAATGATGTAATATATGATTATATAAGCAATGCAAATTGTGAATATTATAGATATTTGCACTGAAAATTAAACGTTGGGTATATAAACAATGTTTGGAATAGATAATACCAATGTATGAACTTATTAACTCCACATACATGGCATTAAAAAAACATAATTACTGACTTTCTATTTTTGCCTACATGTTAAATAATGAGGTTTGAGGGAATGTGTAGAGGAAAATAAAAGTGAGGCCATAAAAGCTAAAGGACTATATAGATCAATGGAACAGGATAGAAGGTCCAAAGATAAACCCATGCACATATGGTCTCCTTATCTTTGATGAAGGAGGCAAGAATATACAATGGAGAAAAGGCCGCCTCTTCAATAAGTGGTGCTGAGAAAACTGGATAGCTACATACGAAAGAATGAAATTAGAACACTTCCTAACACCATACACAAAAATAAACTCAAAATGGATTAAAGACCTAAATGTGAGGTCAGTCACTATAAAACTCTTAGAGGAAAACATAGGAAGAACACTCTATGATGTAAATTACAGCAAGATCCTTTTTGACCCACCTCCTAGAGAAATGGAAATAAAAAACAAAATAAATGGGACCCAATGAAACTTAAAAGCTTTTGCACAGCAAAAGAAACCATAAACAAGATGAAAAGACAACCCTCAGAATAGGAGAAAATATTTGCAAATGAAACAACTGACAAGAATTAATCTCCAAAATATACAAGCAGCTCATGCAGCTCAATATCAAAAAAAACAAACAACCCAATCCAAAAATGGGCAGAAGACCTAAACAGACATTTCTCCAAAGAAGATATACAGATTGCCAACAAACACATGAAAGGATGCTCAACATCACTAATCATTAGAGACATGCAAATCAAAACTACCATGAGGTATCACCTCACACCAGTCAGAATGGCCATGATCAAAAATCTACAAACAATAATAGCTGGAGAGGGTGTGGAGAAAGGGAACCCTCTTGCACTGTTGGTGAGAATGTAAATTGATACAGCCACTATGGAGAACAGTATGGAGGTTCCTTAAAAAACTATAAATAGAACTACCATATGACCCAGCAATCCCACTACTGGGCATATACCCTGAGAAAACCATAATTCAAAAAGAGTCATGTACCACAATGTTCATTGCAGCACTATTTACAATAGCCAGGACATGGAAGCAACCTATGTGTCCATCAAGAGATGAATGGATAAAGAAGATGTGGCACATATATACAATGGAATATTACTCAGCCATAAAAAGAAACGAAATTGAGTTATTTGTAGTGTGATGGGTGGACCTAGAGTCTGTCATACACAGTGAAGTAAGTCAGAAAGAGAAAAACAAATACTGTATGCTAACACATATATATGGGATCTAAAAAAAAAAAAATGGTTCTGAAGAACCTAGGAGCAGGAGAGGAATAATGACGCAGACGTAGAGAATGGACTTGAGGACACAGGGAGGGGGAAGGGTAAGCTGGGACGAAGTGAGAGAGTACCATTGACATATATACACTACCAAATGTAAAATACATAGCTAGTGGGAAGCAGCTGCATAGCACAGGGAGATCAGCTCGGTGCTTTGTGACCACCTAGAGGGGTGGGATAGGGAGGGTGGGAGGGAGATGCAAGAGGGAGGGGATATGGGGATATATGTATACATATAGCTGATTCACTTTGTTATATAGCAGAACCTAACACAACATTGTAAAGCAGTTATACTCCAATAATGTTAAAAAAAATAAAATAAAAAATAAAAGCTAAAGGACTAGAAGGCATAGATGCTCTAGACCAACACTAATTTTGACAATTAATCAAACATTAATGCACATGTGAAACTCCAGGTGATCTTGTTAAAATGTAGATTCTGATTCAGCAGGTCTGAGTGGGGCCTTGGATTCTGCATTCAAAGAAGCTCTTGAGTAATGTGACCTGCTGGTCTACATGCCACACTTTCAGTAGACAGGTTATAAAGCATATGACAACTTTGAAATTAAGACTACATTTCCAGATAGTAGTGACAGCAAAGAAAAGGATGGAAGCTAAACTAAAGGCAGTTAGAAAAAGGCAGTACTTTATTATTTCTTTCACCTGAATTTAAAGGTAACCACATTTCTGTGCTGCTTTTATTATGAGATAATTGAATGTTGCTTTTTTTGCTATATCCTGGCAGTTATTTCATCTACATGGAATCAGGAAATCAAACACATGCTTTGGAATTTCTCCTCTTGGGATTTTCAGCAAAGTCGGAGATTCAGTTCATTCTCTTTGGGCTGTTCCTGTCCATGTACCTGGTGACATTCACTGGGAATCTGCTCATCATCCTGACCATCGTCTCAGACTCTCACCTCCACACCCCCATGTACTTCTTTCTCTCCAACCTGTCCTTTGCTGACATCTGTTTCACCTCCACCACCATCCCAAAGATGCTGCTGAACCTCCAGACACAGAGCAAAGTCATAACATATAAAGCCTGCCTCAGCCAGATATTTTTTTTCATTGTGTTTGGGTGCCTGGACAATTTATTCCTGACCGTGATGGCCTATGATCGCTTTGTGGCGATCTGTCACCCCCTGCACTACACAGTCATCATGAATTCCCAGGTGTGTGGACTGCTGGCTCTGGGCTCCTGGTGCCTCAGTGTCATGGGTTCCTTAATTGAAACCTTGACCATTTTGAGGCTCTCCTTCTGCACAAATCTGGAAATCCCACACTTTTTTTGTGATCTTCCTGAAGTCCTGAAACTCACCTGTTCTGACACTCTCATCAATAACATAGTGGTGTATTTTGCAACTGGCCTTCTGGCCGTGATTCCTTTCAGTGGAATACTTTTCTCTTACTATCAAATTGTTTCCTCCATACTGAGGATTTCCTCAGCTGGGGGCAAGTTCAAAGCTTTTTCCACCTGTGGGGCTCACCTCTTAGTGGTTTTCTTGTTCTACGGCACAGGCCTTGGGGTCTACCTTAGTTCTGCAGGCACTTCATCCTCTAGGACAAGTCTGGTGGCCTCAGTGATGTACACCATGGTCACCCCCATGTTAAACCCTTTCATCTACAGTCTGAGGAACAGGGACATGAAGGGGGCTCTGGGGAGACTCCTCAGCAGGGCAACATCCCTCAGTGACAGGACTGTTGCAGGACTCCCATAAGTAGCAAGGTTCAAACCTTGCAGGCATTTTTCATGGATCTTGGATGTATCCAAACATCAGTTTATTCTCTTCTAGTCCTGGAATCATTATATCTTACTGTATCTTGATTTTGACCACATTTAAAGACAATGTATTATATTTCTAGGGTTGCCATGACAAAGTACCACAAACCAGGTGGCTTAAATAACCACCTTTATTGTCTTACAGTTCTAGAGACTAGAATTCTGAAATCAAGGAGTCAGCAGGGTCCATTCCTCCCAGGGGCTCTGATGAAAAATCTGTTCCATATCTAGCTTCTTTTGGTTTGCTGGTCATCTTTGGAATTCCTTAGCAAGTAAATCGCCACTTCAATCTCTGCATTTATCTTCATATGGTGTTCTCCCTGTGTGTGTGTGAGCGAGTGTGTGTGTGTTTGTGTTTGTATATGTATGAGCGGCTATGTCCAAATTTCCCCTTTTTTTGAGAATGCCAGTCATATTAATTACAGACCTAATCTACTCCTCTATAGACCTTGTCTTAATTTGACTAATTATATCCACGACAATCCTATTTCCAAATAAGGGTAAATTCTGAGGTTCTAGATGTTAGGACATCAGAGTATGAATTTCTGGAGGACATAACTCATCTCATAAAGCACAGTTTTATCATGTTTAGCTTCAAATGTAAAGTATGGCCAACACACCAAATCCTGCCCTTTTTCTGGTTTTCTAAATAAAGTTTTATTGGAATAAAGCCACACCCATCTGTGTACATATTTTATATAGCTACTTTCATGCTACAACAGCATATTTGAGTAGTTGTCTGAAAAGCCTAATGTTTACTACCTGGCCCTTCACTGTAAAATTTGCTGGCCTCTGAATTAAACTATTGCTTTCACTTCAGTTTGGTAGCTAGACTTTTAAGCATCTCAGGACACCATCAAAATCCCCACAAACCATCATTATTGTTATTAATGTATATGGTTAGAAGGGTTTTTATGAGATGCTAAATCAAACAAAATGTGATCCTTTTCCTAATAATCTAATTAGTAATATCATAATGCCAAGAACTTTGTCTTCTCTTAATCTTCATATCTCCTCTGCCTAGGGAAAAAAAATCTTACACAGAAAGAAAGTACATTCAGTTCTTCTTGAGTGAGTAGGTCTAAACAAGTCTATGCAAATACTGACTAAAAACATGGAATTAGTAAAGCTAGTAAAGCTCTTAGGTATTGTGTGGTTAAACTTTACATTGATTATTAGTAATGCCATTATGTGAAAGCCTTGTTGCAAGACTATGAACTTGCCATCCTGCACATGTTAAGGCAAAGGCAATGTTATCAGCCCCAAGTGGACCTGTGTATGATGGGAAGGACTGGAACAATGGTCAACGTTTTATGCAACCTATTCAATTAGTGAAAATGATCCTTCTCTCCCTACCTGAAAAGGAAGAGTTATGGTAGAATCTAGTCTATTGTTGGAAAGTTCTCAACATTAAAGACCTTCCATTATTCTAAGTCTACAATATCCATGATTGGTTTAGTTTTCTTGAAGGCACAGATAATGGCCTGTAATATTCTTTTTTTTTTTTTTTTCTGTATTGTCTTTGGTTTTGGTATCAGGGTTATGGCAGCCTCATAGAATGAACATGGGAGTGTTCCATGCTCTTCAATTTTTTGGAGTTGTTTGTGAAGGATAGGTATTAGTTCTCCTTTATGTGTTTGGTAGAATTCCGTTGGGAAGCTGTCCAGTCCTGGACTTTTGTTTGCTAGGAGTTTTTTGTTTGTCTGTTTTCTTTTATTTTTTATTACAAATTCAATTTCACTTCTAGTGATTGATCTGTTCAAATTCTCTTATTTTTTCTTGACTCAGTCTTGACAGTTTGTATGGTTCTAGAAATTTGTCTATTTCTTCTAGGTTTTCTAATTCGTTGGCATGTAACTGTTCATAGTATTCTCTTATGACTTTTTTATTTCTGTGTTATTTGTTATTATTTCTCCTCTTTCATTTCTTATTTTGTTGATTGGGTGCACTTTCTTTTATTCTATGTGAGCCTGGATAAAGGTTTATCAGTGTTGTTTACCCTTTCAAAAAACCAATTACTGGTTTCATTAATCTTTTCTTTTTTATCTCTATTTTATTTATTTCCTCTCTGATCTTCATTATTTCCTTCCTTCTGATGACTTTGGGCTCTGTTCTTATTTCTGATTCTTTTTGGCAGTGGGTTGGATTGTTTATTTGAGGTTTTTCTGTTGTTGTTTTGTTTTTGTTTTTGTTTGTTTTGTTTTTGTTTGTTTTTGGTTTCTTGAGGAAGACCTGTATCATTATAAGCTTCCCTTTTAGAATTATTTTTGCTGCATCCCATAGATTTTGGAGTGTTGTGTTTCCATTTTTATTTTTCCATACTGTTTTGATTACTGTAACTTTGTAGTATAGTCTGAAATCAGGGAGCCTGATTCCTCCAGCTCCGTTTTTCTTTCTCAAGATTGTTTTGGCTTTTCAGGGTCTTCTGTGTTTCCATACAAATTGTAAACCTTTTTGTTCTAATTCTGTGAAAAATGCCATTGATAATTTGATAGAGATTGCATTGAATCTGAGATTGCTTTGGATGGTATAGTCATTTTCACAATGTTGATTCTTCCAATCCAAGAACATGGTATATTTCTCCATCTGTTTATGTCATCTTTGATTTCTTTCATCAGTGTTTTATAGTTTTCTGCATACAGGTCTTTTGCCTCCTTAGGTAGGTTTATTCCTAGGTATTTTATTCTTTTTGTTGCAATGGTAAATGAGATTGTTTCTTTAATCTCTCTTTTTGATCTTTCATTGTTAGAGTATAGGAGTGCAAGAGATTTCTGTGCATTAATTTTGTATACTGCAACTTTACCAAATTCACTGATGAGTTCTAGTAGTTTTCTGGTAGCATCTTTAGGATTTTCTATGTATAGTATCATGTCTTCTGCAAACAGTGACAGTTTTACTTCTTCTTTTCCAATGTGGATTCCTTTTATTTCTTTTTCTCCTTTTATTGCTGTGGCTAGGACTCCCAAAACTTTGTCAAATAAAAGGGGTGAGAATAGGCATCCTTGTATTGTTCCTGATCTTAGAGGAAATGATTTTAGCTTTTCACCATTGAGTATGATGTTTGTTAGTTGTGGGTTTGTCATACATGGCCTTTGTAATGTTGAGGTATGTTCCCTCTATGCCCTGTTTCTGGAGAGTTTTTATCATAAATGGATGTTGAATTTACAAAAGCTTTTTCTGCATCTATTGAGATGATCATATGTTTTTTATTCTTCACTTTGTTAATGTGGTGTATCAAATTGCTTGATATATGACTATCAAAAAATCTTTGCATCCCTGAGATAAATTCCACTTGATCATGGTGTATGATCCTTTTAAAGTATTGTTGGTTTTGGTTTTGCTAGTATTTTTTTGAAGATTTTTGTACCTATTTTCATCAGTGATATTGGCCTGTGATTTTTGTGTGTTTGGTTTCTTTGTCTGGCTTCGTATTAGAGTGATGGTGGCCTCATTGAATGAGTTTGAAAGTGTTCCTTCCTCTGCAATTTTTTGGAATAGTTTTAGAAAGAGGTGCTTTCCATCCCCTCACTTTCAGTCTGTATGTGTCCCTAGATCTGAAGTGGGTCTCTTGTAGACAGCATATATATGGGTCTTGTTTTTGTATCCATTCAGCCAATCTATGCCTTTCGGTTGGAGTATTTAATCCATTTACCTTTAAGGTAATTATCGATATGTATGTCCTTATTGCCATTTTGTTAAATGTTTTGGATTTGTTTTTGTAGGTCTTTTTTCTTCCTTCCCTCTTTTATTCTCTTCTCTTGTGATTTGATGACTATCATTAGTGTTGTGTTTGGATTCTATTTTCTTTCTTGTTTGTATATCTATTATAGATTTTGAGGTTTTGATATAGTAGTCTATATATATACACATATATATAGTGCTGTATATATGTATGTAGTATGTATATATATGTGTATATATACATACATATATATGTTTTAAGTTGTTGACCTCAATTTCAAATGCATTTCAAATATCCTGCATTTGTACTCTCCTCCTCTCATGATTACTGGTTTAGATTTCATATTTGTGTGTGGATGACTTCCTACCTTTATTCTATGTTTGCCTTTACTGGAGAGATTTCCCATTTCATAATTTTCTTGTTTCTAGTTATGGCCTTTTCCTTTCCTCTTAGAGAAGTTCCTTTAGCATTTGTTGTAAAACTGATTTGGTGTTGCTGAATTCTTTAGCTTTTGCTTGTCTCTAAAACTTTTGATTTCTCTGTCAAATCTGAATGAGAGCCTTGCTGGGTAGAGTATTCTTGGTTGTAGGTTCTTCCCTTTCATCACTTTAAATATATCATGCCACTCCTTTCTGTCCTGCAGAGCTTCTGCTGAAAAATCAGCTGATAATTTTATGGGAATGCTCTTGTATGTCACTTGTTGCTTTTCCCTTGTTGCTTTTAATATTTTCACTTTTTGTCAATTTGATCGCTATGTGTCTCAGCATGTTCCTCCCTGGGTTAATCCTGTATGGGACTCTCTGTGCTTCCTGAACTTGGGTGACTGTTTCCTTTCCTATGTTAGGGAAGTTTTCAGCTATTATCTCTTCAAGTATTTTCTCAGACCCTATCTGTCTCTCTTCTTCTTCTGGGACCACTATAATGTGAATGTTGGTGTTTGACGTTGTCCCAGAAGTCTCTTAAACTGTCCTCATTTCTTTGCATTCTTTTTTCTTTATTCTGTTCCATGGCAGTGATTTCCACCACTCTGTCTTCCAGCTCACTTATCTGTCCTTCTGCCTCATTAATTCTGCTATCGATTCCTTCTAGTGTATTTTTCGTTTCAGTTCTTATATTCTTCATCTCTGATTGTTCTTTATGTTTTCTAACTCTTTATTAAAAACTTCTTGTAACTTGTCACTCTGTGCATCCATTCTTTTCCCAAGTTCTTGGATCATCTTTATGATCATTACTCTGACACTTTCTCAGGTAGATTGCTTATCTACATGTCACTTCGTTTTTCTTCAGAGTTTTATCTTGTTCCTTTGTCTGGAACATATTCCTCTGCTCTCTCATTTTGTCTAAATTTCTACTTGTATGTTTATGTATGTGGAAGGTTAGTTATGTTTCTCAACCTTGGAGAAGTGGTCCTCTGTAGGGGACGTCCTATATATCCAGCAGTACACTACCTTCTCATCGCCCAAGGGCCAGGGACCATCTGGTCCCAAGGTTGGTTCTGAACTGTTTGTGGACTCAGTTCCACAGGCTGCAGGACTGTAGTTTTCTTGCTTCTGGTATCTGTCCCCTGATGAGTGAGGCTGGTCTAGAGGCTTGTGCAGGCTTCCTGGTGGAAGTGGCTGGTGCCTGTCCACTGATAGTTGGAGCTGATTCTTGGCCATCTGGTGGACAGGGCCATGTCAAGCAGCATGTCTAGAGGTGGCTGTGGGCTTAGGAAGTCTTTAGGCAGCCTGTCTGCTGATGGGTGGGGTTGTGTTCACACCCTTTTTTTGTTTGGCCTAAGGCGTCCCAGCACTGGAGCCTACAGACTGTTGGAGGGGCCAGGTCTTGGTGCCAAATACCAAAGATGTCTGCCTCCAGCCAGAATTCACATAGATGAATGCTCCCTGCTATGTCTACCACCAGGTTTTATGATGCCAGAGAGAGCCACAGCTGGCCCCCATCTCCCCAGGAGACCCTCCAATACCAAGTAGGTCTGGTCCAGGCTCCTATGAAGTCACTGCTTTTGCCCTGGGTCCTTGTGCATGCAAGACCTTGTGTGTGCCCTCCACGAGTGGAGTCCTGTGGAGCTTCAGCCATCAAGACCCACTGGCCTTCAAAAGCTAAATGCTCTGGGTGCTCCTCCTCCCATTGCCAGACACTCAGGCCGGGAGCCTGACATGGAGCTCAGAACCCTCACTCCTATGGGAGAACTTCTGCAATATAATTATTCTCCAGTTTGTTGGTTGCACACCTGTGGGGTTTGGGATTTGATTATATTGCAAGTGTGCCCCTCCTACCATCTCATTGTGGTTTCTTCTTTGTCTTTGGATGTAGAATATCTTTTTTGGTAGGTTCTGGTCTTTTTTATTGATGGTTGTTCCACCATTAGTTGTGATTTTGGTGTTCTCGTGAGAGGAGGTGAGCTCAAGGTTCCTCTACTCCACCATCTTGTCTTGACCACCATGTAAATCTTCAATCTTCCACCCCAAGTGTTTCCATCTTCTTTTTCTTGTCCTGTCAGGAATACCTAGCCTCTTATTAGTTCTATAAACATATAGAATATTTGCAACATGTTGATAATTAAACCAGAGTTGGGATGTACATGCCAAAACTGCCCAGTTGTTTGTGTGGTCACTTCTAAAGAACTGTTCTGCTTCATCCTCGATCTGACTAGCAGCCAAGCTGCCAAAGGGCAAGAGCAATGACCCTGCCAGGACACTCAAACCCTGGCTGAGAAAATAGGTGTCGACCATATTTTTCTTGTTGATGTTTTAATCACTTTAACCCTGCTAGTCTTCTCACCTCCATCACCAATGAAGTCAACTTCTCATGGCTCACCAAAGATTCTTATTTAAAAGGCAATAATGGCAAATATTGTTCTCCCTACGCTACAGCAACTTCCATTGATATTGTTGAGGTAGCACCTTTACCTATGACTACTTTTCCCAAAGAGGCTGAATTATGTACTCTGATATGATTTTGTACTTCAGCCAAGGACAAAACTGCCAATGCCTATATTGATAGTACATAAGCTTTTGGAGTGGCTCATGACTTTGGAAAGTTTTAGAAGCAACGTGGCTCCTTACTTCCAGGGAAAATAAAATTTTAAATGGCCCCTATGTTCAGGAATTATTGGATGCAGCACTTCAAACTGACACTTCAGCTATTATTAATATTTCAGGTCATCCTAAACTTGACTCTCTGAAAGCTAGGGAAATCACCTTGCTGACATTTCCACAAGGAATGCTGCCCTTTAAGGACCCAACAGCAGCCAAAACTCTCATGGTCCAAAGGGATATTTCTCTAAATTATAACTCAGAAAATCTCGCTAGAGAAGGCCAGCAATGATCCTCAGAAAAGGAAAAGCAAGATGGAAATTCAACAACTGTTGGTTTGATAAAAGAGAAAACTAGGTTTGGACCTAACACTCTAAAATTCTCATTCCTCACCCGTGTGCCTGCATTAAACCATAGGTTTATTGACAAGATAACAATGTTCATGAATCAATATTTGTGGGGAATTATTTAAAATCCTGCAAAAATGCCTAACTCAGTTGATCCACTTGTCCAAAGCTCAACCCAGGGAAGCTTGTTCATACTGTTTCCTGATTTTTTAAACAGATTAATTAACCATTTGAGGTCTGGCACATGAATTTCATACAACTTCCCCAGTCTTGTGCATATAAATATGTTTTAGTCATGGCCTGTTCAACACTGAACTGAAGCCTTCCCTTGCAGACAGGTTACTCCCTCTTTTGTGGCTTAAAACCTTTAGGAAAAGATTGTCCCCACCTGGGAAACTCTTCTCTAACTGCATAAAGGTCAAAGAATCCTTTTTAGTGGTCAAGTACTTCAACACATCTGTGCTGTTTGGTCAGTTTTACAAAACTGTCACTGCACTTACCACCCTCATTCCTCTGGTTTACTTGAAGGCATGAAGTCCCAATTGGAAAAAATTGTAGAGGCCCTCCAAATAACCTGGCCAAAGGCATTGCTATAAATTCTTCTAAACATCACATCCACCCTCTTGGAACTCATAAATGCTCATTGTTTGAGATAGCCACAGGATACCCAATGCACTTGACTCTTGCCTCTTTTGACCCACAACTGATAAATGGAGAGGTACTACAATATTGTGAAGTCCTAATTTCTTCTACTAAAAGTAAGCATGTTTTGGTAAAGCGATCTTTTCACAGTGCACTCATGGGAGACAAAGATCTTAAGCCTCACACTTGCAACCTGGATATTTGGGGATTTTAGAAATGAAACCTCCAGAACAGGGGTGCCCAACTCCCGGGCCACAGACCAGTACCGGTCTGCAACCTGTTAGGAACCAGGCCAAAGAGCAGGAGGTGAGCGGCGGGTGGGCGAGCAAGCGAAGATTCATCTGACGTTCCCCATCACTCGCATTACCGCCTGAACCATCCCCCTGCCCCCGATCCGTCCGCGGAAAAATTGTCTTCCACGAAACAGTCCCTGGTGCCAAAAAAGTTGGGGACAGCTGCTCCAGAAGGACTATCTTCAAACTCACTTGTAAGGCCTCTATCAGGTACTGATAACCAACCTTTGTGTCACCAAATTTCAGGAAATAGACTCTTGATTCACAAACACACCTAAAGAAAGCACAAAACTTTGACTCAAACTGACAGCCATCTGTTGACCTGAAAGTAAAGATTTCCCAGAACTGAAGCAGCTGACATCTGATGAGATAGCTTTCCCAAGATATATAGACCATGTCTGTTGGAAGTTCCTCTTTGATGATGACACAATGCTAAAGATGATCACCAGTCTCTGTAATCTTGTTAACTTAGGGACTTCACGTAATAAGTACTTCAGGTTCTCCTTCGTACAACTCCCTGTGATTCAGATGTGAACGTCAATAGGTTTCAAATCTGTGCAATTTCCATTTGATGTAGGACAGTACATCCAGGAATGTCCTTCTTTGCACTGAGGGATTAAAAGTCACTGGAACCAGAAAACCTGACTCTCAATCAGTGATGCTTTCAGAGAACAATCTTGATCAAAAGGGAGAAATTGTCAAAAAATAATAAAAGGAAATCTCACTTAAGATAGTCTGGATGTCAGACAGGGAAGTTTTCACACCTTATAACAATAACAGAGCCCAAAACGAAAAAGACTTCCTCTTCCTTCCTTCAAGAGCTCAGCCAATAAGAAACTGTCACAACTTACCCAATGAAAAGCTACTGTACTCTTAATTTTTCCAATGGACTCTGTTTACTAGAGCTATCTCAACTTCATTTGCCCCTATTTGAAACAGTTCTCCTCTCCATTTTTTGTTGGGGACATGCACATGTCTCGCCATGGTTGCAAATCTGGAAATGCAGTTTTTTCTTGATCTTGAATAACCCCATGTTTGCTAAAGAAACAACTAGTCATCTATTTGTTTTATGTCAACAGAATATAAAGCAAACTAGTATTTGTGAGGGAAACAAGAAAAAATTACCTTATTGGTGTCATGAAACCAATTGAAACTATATACAAAAATTTTATCATTGTGGCTGTGTCAGTTTGGTCCAACACTCACTGCTTATTTTAATATCACAGTCACTATTGTCTCATCATATTCCATGCCAGGGGGAATTAATTTATCACATCAACTACCATATCTCAGTTTTCGTTTCATTTTTATTATCACTTGATTTTTTCTCTCATTGTTCCTACACTAATCAAGAGTGTACCAATTAAGAGTGGATATCTAAGTGAAATAGAAACTATAGGCTTCCTAGATAAATATTTAATTAATGGGATCAAGTGAAGCACCTAAAAGACCTTAATGTGCTTTTAGGCTACTTCCATCTAGTTTTTGCATTCTTTGTGGCTTTGGATTTACATTTAAATCATTTACATTATTTTATACATCAGGAAATTTGAGTTCTCATTGTTTGGAATTGTTAGAAAAACCTATGAATTAGTAGGGACTATTATGTAAAAATTGACTAATTTTTGTCCATCTGTTTTGGCAATATAGAGAGAATACTTGATTCTATTTCAGTTGCTATGAAATAAGCAGATGGTGAAAATAATGTCAGCTCAGGAGAAGACATTATCTTAGTTGACTTCTCAGAGTATCCCCAGGTTGAGTTCATCCTTTCTTTGTTTCTGGGTTCTACGTGATGACACTCACAGGCAATGCAGCCATCATCTTAACTTCCCTCCTGGATAGCAGGCGCCACACCCCAATGTACTTCTTCTTCCCAAACCTCTCAATTTTGGACATGTGTTTTACTAACTGCATTGTTCCTCAGATAATGGTAAGCTTGGAGAGAAGTTAAGTTAAGAATATCAGCTACATAAGCTGCATTGTTCAGTATTCTGTGGCTTTGGCTTTTGGCTCCATGGAGTGTGTGCTTTTTACTGTATTGGTTGTTGACCATTATGTTGTCATCTGCTGGTCCCTCCACTCTGCTACAATCATGCACCAACAGATCTGTCACCTTCTTGTAGCCATGTCCTTGTTTACAGGGCTTGCCAACTCTCCTTCAGGCTTCACTGTCCATTGTTTGGCCTCTATGTGACCACTGCTGTGTGGATTATTTTCTTTTTGATGTCCTGGGCATTATCAAGCTCCTGTGGACACTGATCCAACTGAATTGAAGATGTTATGTTAATCACTCACTGATCACTCATTGAATATCCTTACTATTCTAGCCTGCATCATCATTACTTCCTATGCCTGAACAACCATGTATGTGGTGGGAATGCCCTCTGCTGGCAAATAAATTATGGAACTTGTGCATCCCACCTGAGGGGCATCTTGCTGTTCCCTAGAACCATCATGTTCATGTATTTTCAGCCTAAAAGAGAGGAGAAAGGAGAAAAATAATACTTGCAGTAATAACAGCTGAAAATGTTCTAATTTGGTAAAAGATATGAATCTCCATATCTAAAGGGTCAATGGACTCTAATTAGGATAAACTAGGAAATCAAAGCCAGGACATATTATCATCAAACAGTCAAAATACAAAGACAAAAGCAGAATCTGAAGCAGCAAGTGAAAAACTAATTGTCACATATAATTGTTCATCAATAAGATTAGCAGCTTATTTCTCATTAGCAATGACAAAGGACAGGATGCACTGAAAAGCCTGATTTAAATGCCATATTTAAAGTACTAAGAGAAAAAAATATTTCAAACCGGGCTCTACATATAGTAAAACTATCTTTAAATATGAATGATAAAGATGTTCCAAAGATAAGCAAAAGTTGAGGGAGATAATCATTAGCAGATCTCACTGACAAGAAATGCTAAAGGGAACCCTGCAAGGTGAAAAAAATGTCACTTGAGAACTACTCAGTGTCATATGAAGAATAAATGCTGGTAAAGGAAACTGTGTAGATAAATATAAAAGCCAGTATGATTGTATTTAGGTTCATAGGTTCTCTTTTTTTCCTATATTATTTAAAAGTCAAATGAGTAAAACTTTAACATAAATCTATGTTAATAGACACAAGTATATAAAGGTAGAGTTGTGACAGTAAGAATATAAAAGATATATGTTTAATACATAGGTTTTTTTAAACATCTTTATTGGAGTATAATTGCTTTACAATGTTGTGTTAGTTTAGGCTGTATAACAAAGTGAATCAGCTATACGTATACATATATCCCCATATCCCCTTCCTCTTGCCTCTCCCTCCCACCCTCCTTTTCCCACCCCTCTAGGCGGTCACAAAGCACCGAGCTGATCTCCCTGTGCTATGCAGCTGCTTCCCACTAGCTAGCTATTTTACATTTGGCAGTATTACATAGTTTCTTATACTATAGAAACTATGTTGATATTAATTCAAACTAGATTATTCTAAGTTTAAGGTGTTAGTTTTGACCCTCAGGGTAGCCATTAAGAAAATAACTAAAATAAGTGAGAAGAGAATTAAATGGTACACTACCAAAATAAAAACAATTAATTTCCAATTAAAAGGCAGAGAGAGACAATAATTTTTTTAAAAAAATGTAATTTAACTACATATCATCTACAAGAAACACACTTTAGATCCAAGACACAAGTAGGATAAAAATGAGAGGATGGAAATAGATTCTATATAAATAGTAAACAAAAGAATGCTGAGGTGGCAATCCTAATCTCAGACAACATAGAAACTCAGGTTAATTTCTTAAATAAGACAAACTAGGAGATTGTATATTGACAAAAGGACAAATCCATCAAACAATAGTTTGTGGTATTTGGTAGCTTATTCAGGGGAACAGTTAAAATACCCACTGTACAGGGCTTCCCTGGTGCCACAGTGGCTAAGAATCCACCTGCCAATGCAGGGGACACGAGTTCGAGCCCTGGTCCGGGAAGATCCCACATGCCACGGAGCAACTAAGCCCACGCGCCACAACTACTGAGCCTGCGCTCTAGAACCCATGAGCCACAACTACTAAAGCCCACGCACCTGGAGCCCGTGCTCCGTGACAAGAGAAGCCACCACAATGAGAAGCTCGCCCACCGCAACGAAGAGTAGCCCCCGCTCGCCACAACTATATAAAGCCCGCGTGCAGCAATCAAGACCCAACGCAGCCAAAAATAATATAATTAATTAATCAATTAATTAATTATTTTTTAAAAATACCACTGTACAGAGTGTACAAAGAGTGGCTTGTGCAGGATCCAAATCATTTGGTGATTTGGCAGACATCTGTACCAAAAAGGGTAGTGCTAGAGTCGTTTACAATCTCCCAGAGAGGTTTGAAGTTGCCACTTGTGGAATCTACAGAGTTTGTTACAATATTTTCCTAGTATGTCACCAAGGGAAGTTCCAAGGTCATGTTTGTTTTCAACGCAAAGAGAATATTTTTCATTAATTGTCTTTATCTGGTCAAGGGCCGGTCCTTGAACTTCTATACAGGCGGTCTGGGCCCCAAATAACTCACCAGAAGAAAATAATGCAGTGATTATTTTTCAGTCTTGAATACCATAGCTTGTCATTCATCCATATTTTCTACTTTAGTCCACCAGGTGTTCAATCAGCAGGAATGAAGACCAGTTCTGGTTCTTCTGCTCTATCTAGATTTGATATAACCAACAGTCAGATTGATTAGTTAACCTGACCAGTGTTTAGTAAACAGGCATAAGGGAGGGTTTGGTTTGTGCTCAGCATGCTGAAAAAGTAAGGGTTAATAAGAGCAACACACAGTTTGAAAAAGAGTCTATAGTGGAGACCTAGAGAGTGAAGTAGGACAGTGAGAGACAAGTACTCTCCAGGCAGTTTTCTAATACATGATTGATAAATATGGGTAATGTGTTCATTATTCAGAAAATGCTTGTTTGTTTGTTTGTTTGTTAATATGTACACCATATTAGTCTACTAATGGAAAAGTTAATTTTTCTTCCAGATAACATATACAGTCACTTCATATATCAATAGTAGCAATGCAAATTCATTTGCCTGTGTGGCCCAGACATTTATTGGGACATCTATTAAAGGTCCATCCAATTCAGAAGAATTTAAATCAGGCTGACTTTCCAGTAAGGAAAGTAGGAGGTGTTGTAACAGGGAAGAACAACTCTGACTCCACATTAGATCTGTTCCTCTTTACTTTAAACTTTGTGCCTTGTTGCCTGTGCTTAGTCATGCTGGCTCTGCACTTTTTGAATGTTGCCTATAGCCTTAAGTATACAGGATAGTCTATTCTCAGGGCTCTAACCCTTAAGAGTCCATTCATACAGAGATAAAAAGTTGCAGAACAGAGAATAGCATTTGTCTTGTTGGGGGGTTACAGGAACATCGTGACCTGACTTACATGGACAGCTGCAAGAACAAAAGAGTTCAACACCAAGAAGTTTGCCACAACCACATTAGGCATAGCAGAACAACCCTGCCATCATTGCCAGCCGCCTGAAACTCTGACTCAGGCCATAAAGGCCAGATTCAATTCCATTCCAGGGACACCCAGAGCTCTGGAGGAGCCACATAAAGGCAAAAGCCAGTAAACTCCCAATAGCCATCTTGAGCAGGAATAGTCCTATTCCAGGTCCTTGTGTCAGGGCAAGAGCTCTGCCACTTACCTGGCCTCATCCCAATTCCCCTCATAATCTTGGCCTGGGAAGGCTGAAGTGGCTGACTTGGGATAGTACCTCTTCTGAAGGGAGAACTAGAAAAAATTTCAACATGTACATGTAGCAACCATGCCCCGTGTGGTCTCATGGCAGTGTTAGGGTACTCTTCTTGGGCCTCTAGCCATCTCCACAAAGGTGAACTTAGAAGAAATTTTAGGAAGCACATCCAGCAACTGAGTCCCATGAGGAGCCACAGCAGGGCCAAGCATTTGGAGAATTCACATTTCCTGATTTTAAAACTTATTACAAAGCTACAGTAATCAAAACAATGTGGTACTGGAATTTAAAAAGACATGTAGACCAATGGAATAGAATAGAGAGCTCAGAGATAAACTCTCACATATATGGTCAAGTGATTTTTAACAAGGGTGCCAAGGCCATTCAATAGTGAAAAGGACAGTCTTTTCAACAAATGGTGCTAGAAAATCTAGATCTTCACATGCAAAAGAACGAAGTTGAACCCTTACCTAACACCAAATATAAAAATTAACTCAAAATGGATCAAAGAACTAAACAGGAGACCTAAAATTATTAAGCTCTTAGAAGAAAACATAGTTGAAAATGTTCATGACATTATATTTAGCAATGATTTCTTGGATATGACACCAAAACATAAGCAACAAAAATTAAAATAGGTAAATTGGACTACATCAAAACTTTAAACTCTTGTGCATCAAAGAATATAATCAATGGAGTGAAAATGCAATCCACAGAAAGAGAGAAATATTTGCAAATCATATATTTGATGAGTTTAATATCCAGAATATATAAAGAACTCCTATAGCTCAACAACAAAAAAACCAAATAACTTGATTTAAATATTGACAAAAGACTTGAATAGACATTTCTCCAAAGATGATGTTACAAATGACCAACAACCATATAAAAAGAAGCTCAACATTACTAATCATTAGGGAAATACAAATCAAAACCACAATGAGATATCACTGCACACCCACTAGGATGGCTGCTATCAAAAAAAAAAACAACAGAAAATAACAAGTGTTCGTGAGGAAACAGAGATATTGGAACGTTCCCGCACTGCTGGTAGGAAGGTAAAATAGTGCGGCCATTATGAAAAACAGTCTGGCAGTTTCTCAGAAAAATAAAAATATAATTACCATATGAGCCAGCAATTTCCCTTTGTGTATATGGCCAAAAGAATTAAATACAAGATTTCAAAGAGATATCTGTACATCCACGTTCATAGCAGCATTGCTCAAAATAGCCAAAAAGGAGAAGCAACCCAAGCGATTGATGAATGAATTAACAAATGTGGTATAGCCATACAATGGAATATTATTCAGCCTTAAAAATTAATGAAATTCTGACACATGCTAAAACATGGGTGAAACTTAAAGACATTATATGTTATAGCAGGAAAAATAAGGCACAGACCAACATCAGAGAGACCTGAGACATCCAGTAGTAACCCACAGGGTCCTTTCTCAGTCTCACAGAACATATTTCATCTTCAGATCATGAATCACCAAAATTGTGTGAGACATCTTGGTCTCAGTGGAGCCACAGCCTCATCTGAGGAAGAGTTTGTAATGCCTTTCTGAGCACACCACCAAAGGCAGGTTGCATAACCGGTCTCAACAGTAGAAATCAAAGAACATAACTGAAACCAACTGCAAACCATCAATCTGTACGTTTTCTAAAACCAATACTGATAAACTGCTAAGGCTGCACCCTCATGTTTTGCAGACCTTAGCACAGATCTATATCGATCACTAGCTAGCCACATTTCATTCCGTTTTTGCCAAGAGTCAGAACCAAGACACTGGTGTTTCAAAGATAAACCAGGGTTGAAACAGAGTACTTGAGATTAGACCTGTACTTACATGGTCCAAGCCTCTGACCATTAGTCAAGCATTCTGAATTACAAATCACTGTTATTATCCTTCCTTCTGAATCATTCAACATTTATAGAACAAAAGAAGTAGAAAGATATTACTAATGATTTGTATCTTGCAATGAAGGATAGATATTGCTTGAAAGAAACATTTCAGTTTACCAAATATTGCAAAACAGACTTATTCATAACCAAGTACAAACATGACAACTCTTTTACCTCCTTCCATTAACTATGAACTTTATGAAAAGTATCGATAGACTGATGTAATGAAACAGTTAACTGATTATTAACAAAACCTGTTCTTTCTCTAGCCAATCAGCTTTCCTCAGAAGAACAGCCTGCGGGGGTTTTAATTCATTCTCCCAATAAATTTGATCACTGATATCAGTTTAATAGTAAAATCAAATTTACCTTATTAATTATACCAGTATTACACCAAAATGTGGTTCACTATAAGTAAAGAGTCTTACAAAATAAATCAGTTAAATTACAGTAGTATTTTTTTCAGCCTTCTCAGCAAAATCAGTCTTTGTACATATGTTGTCGTGGATCAGGGTATAAGTTACAGGTCAAGTCTCAGTTAATTATGGATTCCAGAGCTCTCATAGGCAGAACTATTGCCCTGTTTCATATACTTAACACTACTGAAGTGTACACTTTTAAATTATTAGGATTATAAATTTTATGTTATGTGTATTTTAAAATAAATAAATAAATTTTTAAAAAACATTTTCAATTCCCCCTCCAGAGGAAGGGCACTGACTTGGGATGGGGAGAATGCCCTGAGAAGGTGCCCAGGGCCTGGCAGCATCCCACATGGGGCCCAGTTGTTGAATAAGCACCACCCCCCCCAAATCTTTCTGTCTCCCTCCAGAGGAGGCAACTATCCAGAGCCATCCAGGGAGGCATCCTGTGCCAACATGGGACCCCACATGAGCACCATTCATCACGTTCACCTCACAGAAATGCCTTTCAATCCCCCTTTCATGGTGAGGACCAGCCAGTCACAGAGGTCTGGGGAGAAGGCCTTGGGCCTGACCAAAGTCCCAGGCAGGTCCTAATTGTTAGATATGCCTCCCAAAAGATTTTCAAATCACTCTTGAAACGTGGACTGTACAAAAGGATAAAGGCCAGGGACTTCCCTGGTGACGCAGTGGGTAAGAATCCGCCTGCCAATGCAGGGGACACAGGTTCGATCCCTGGTCCGGGAAGATTCCACATGCTGCAGAGCAACGAAGCCCATGCACCACAACTACTGAGCCTGCGCTCTAGAGCCCACGTGCCACAACTACTGAAGCCTGCACGCCTAGAGCCCGTGCTCCGCAACAAGAGAAGCCACCGCAATGAGAAACCCGTGCACCGCAACAAAGAGTAGCCACCGCTCACCACGACTAGAGAAAGCCCACGCGCAGCAACGAAGACCCAATGCAGCCAAAAATAAATAAAATTAAATCTTAAAAAAAAAAAGGATAAAGGCCAGACCATACATGACAAGGGATCTCTGACTTACAAACTCTGCAGCAATTGGTCCAGAGAGTCAAGACTTGATTGATGACTGCAGCTTCCCTAATATTTGCCCCCCAAAAGCCAAATATGCCCCCCAACAAATCGCATAGGACACCTGCTTCTCATCAGCCACCCCTGGCTTCCTCAAACCAACAGCCTCCAGTGGGCACACCTGAGTCTTCCCTTCTCCACAATAAAATTCTCCCTCTCCACTGCCTGCCTTTGAGTCTCTGCCAAATGCAGCTGACCCCCTGGCTCTAGCAAGCTCTGAATAAGCAGCCTCTGTTGTTCTCATTTGGGTGGTCTTTGATTACTTCCATATCCTCTAGAATGGGCACATCAGCACAGGCCAGGAGCCCAGGAATGTGCCCGGAGCCGAACCTTGGTTCCCCATGGGCCCTGGTCATTGGGAACACCTCCTGAAAAGTCTTCTCCGTCTCTCTCCTGAGACCTGGACCAGCCCAAACCAGACACTGAGGCCCAAGGAGTGTCCCGTGGGGGCCCAGTCACCAAATAAACCTCTCAAAATACTTTGTCTCCTTCCACAGTGGGGATCAGCTCAAACCAGTGAGGGAAATCCAGGAGGGTGCCTCTGGCTCCAGCCGCAGCCCCACACAGGTCCTAGTGGTAGGAGGCAACCCCAAAAAATCTTCCTAAATCCCATTCTGAAGGAGGGACCTGGCCCTGCCCAGTCAGGAGGCAGGAAAGTGTCCTGAGCTTGGCCACCTATTGCTTGGGCACTGGGCATCAGATGAACCTCCCAGAAACATTCAAAGTCTCCCTCCAGTGAAGGGACCTGGCTCAGGCCAGCTTGGGAGGTCCAGAGGGGGCATTCCTGGCCCAGCTATAGTCTCGTATAGGGCCCATCATTGGAAGTTCTCCCACAGAATATCCCTAAACCCCGTTCCTGTGGCAGGAACCAGCCTGGTTTGGACAGGGCAGCCAGGGAGGTTGTTTCCAGCACTGTTTCAGGCCTGCATTGTGCCCAATTTCAGGAGGTACTCCCCAACATCTTTCAAAGTTCCACTCTGGTTGCAGGGAACACGCTAGGGCAGTCACGGAGGGGACCCAAGTCCCAAGCAGTCCTGGGTGGGCCCAGTTTGGGGGGTGAGGTGGGGGAAGAGAATGTAGGGGAAGTCAGGCAATTCCTGGCATCAAAGCATGAAATGTGCTGTATCCATCAAGCTAGGCCAAACCCCCCATGCTTCATGCAGGCCTGGGGAGTTGTCTTATGCAGCAGCTGCAGGAATGTCATGGACAACAAAAAATATGACACATGCCCGGTCCCTCTCCTGGCCTCCCTTGGAAATTTTGGGTGCAAATATTCACGCCAAGCAGCATCAGGACTCTAAGCCGGCGAGCATCTTAGCTCAGCCCAACAGGACCATTCACTGTCTAGACTGATACAATGATCTCGCAGTGCTCTCCTCAGCCCCTCTCACAGTGGGACATGCTCTCGAGGTCCTGCTGCCACCTGTCAAGGTGGGGATCTCCTCTCACACAACACATAGCGGGGATTGGCGGGACCCTGAGAGCAAGAAAGACCCTCGGTGAGGGCGCCTGATGGATGGCCTGGAGCTCCCGGGGCTGTGAAGGGCAGTGCAGGTGACAACAGGATGATCCTCCTGCCCCAGGGAGGGCTGAGCACAAGAGACACAAAGGGTCAGGGATGACTAACTCACTGAAGCCACATCAGAGAGAGCAGAAGCAGGGATAGGGTGGTGGGAGGGGGTGCATGCGGCCCTCAGGCATAGCAGGAAGAGCAGCCCCAATGTCCACGTACTCTGGGACATCCTAGGCCCTGCCCAGGAGAGCACAGAGTCACTGCATCCATTGGAGGCACCAAGCAGAGAGCATCCATCAGAGGCATCTATTATAGGGCACTGATGGTCTTGAAAGCCCCAAGGAGGGACATAACTGCCATCAACCCCCAGGAATGGGGGTGGTCAACGTATGACCTGGAGCCCATGGGGAATTTACTGCAGCCAAGCCTGGTGTGGCCTCTCAGGGCTATTGGAGAGAGACTTGAAAATGTTTTCAGGGGCACCTCCAGCAAGTGGGCGCCACAACATTCCTGTGGTGGTGGGGAAGGTGGGTAGCCTTAAAAATTCTAAAAAGCTGGGATGACCTCAGTAGTAGTGTTTGTTGCCTTGAAACGCAAAGCCCTGGGTGTTGGTGTGCACCCCATGAACAAGGAGCACTTCTTGCCATCTAGCACCTCTTTAATGGTGGCTGCTGAACCAGTTGAAGGGGGCCATGCAGCCCTGTAATTAGAGACCATATGATGCTGTCCAGGTCATACCAACTTCAAGAGAAACACACAATATGAGACCTGTGACTTAAGTCACAAGACTTGTGACTTAAGTCACAATTCAGGACTTAAATTACTGAGTAATTTCTATAGGACTGAGACTGATGACTATAACCCAGGAGACAGCCACTCAATAGCTCTGAGTAAACTGCTCCAAAGAGGTAGGGAAGGAGCCAGTATATATATATACTGGATGGATGGCTACCATCACAAAGTACCACAAACTGGGACTTCCCTGGTGGCACAGTGGTTAAGACTCCATGTTCCCAATGCAGGGGGCCCAGGTTCGATCCCTGGTCAGGGAACTAGATCCCACATGCGTGCCACAACTAAGGAGCCCTCGCACCGCAACTAAAGGAGCCCACCTGCCACACTAAGGAGCCCATGTGCCGCAAGTAAGGAGCCGGCAAGCCGCAACTAGGGAGCCCTTGAGCCACCACTACAGGAGCCCACCTGCTGCAACTAAGGAGCCCACGTGCCACAACTAAGAGCTGGTGAGTGGCAACTAAGCAGCCGGCGAGCCGCAACTAAGGAGCCCACCTGCCACAACTAAGACTCAACACAACCAAATAAATAAATATTTTTTAATAAATAAATAAGAAGCCAAGCATATTTTTTTAAAAAAAACAGGGACTTCCTTCGTGGTGCAGTGGTTAAGAATCTGCCTGCCAATGCAGGGGACACAGGTTCGAGCCCTGGTCTGGGAAGATCCCACATGCCACGGAGCAACTAAGCCCGTGCGCCACAACTACTGAGCCTGCACTCTAGAGCCCGCAAGCCACAACTACTGAGCCCGCATGCCACAGCTACTGAAGCCCGTGTTTCTAGAGCCCATGCCCCGCAACAAGAGAAGCCACCATAATGAGAAGCCCACTCACCACAACGAAGAGTCACCCCCGCTCGCCGCAACTAGAGAAAGCCCGCGTGCAGCAACGAAGACCCAACGCAGCCAAAAATAAATACATAAATAAATAAATTTATAAAAAGAAAAAAAAATTACCACAAACTGTGTGGCTTAAAAGAACAGAACTTTATTCTTTCACAGTTCTGGAGGCCAGAAGTCTGAAACCAAGCTGTCAACAGGGCTGTGCTCCCTACACAGACTCCGAGGGAAAATCCTTTCTTATTTCTTCCAGCTTCTGGCATTCCTTGGCTTGTGGCTGCATCACTCTGCCTCCATCTTTACATGGCCTCATCCTCTTCTCTTCTCTGTGTATCTCTAATACTTGTCATTGGATTTAGGGCCTACCCTAAATCCAAGATGATCTCATCTCAAGATCCTTGTGTTAATTACATCTGCAAAGACCCTTTTTCCAAATAAGGTCACACTCACAGGTTCCAGGGATTAGGACTTGGACATATCTCCTAGTGGAAGTACGGGAGAGCACCATTCAGCCCATTACAGGGTGCTTGGCAAAGTAATATATCCATTAAACCATGCCAGTTTACCTGATCAGCAAGCACATGCGTGAGGCAGAAGGGGAAAGGGGAGTTTGAATGCTGTCAATGGTTAGAAGAAAAAAATTACACCCTTTATTCCAGTAGAATTTGTAGAAACTAGCTCACAGTCACATTCTGAGGAGTAACGCCTTATTTCAAGTTAAGCACATGAAGATTAAGGCATTTTTTGTGGAAATGTGCTAAGTTAAACAGTGCTCTCCAAACAAAGTTCTCCTTTCAGGTTAGAGCAAATCACAGTGCAGCTAAGCAACAATGAAACAAGCTCAGAGTCACATAGTGCAAAAAAAAAATACTGTGTTATTTCAGTTTAGAATAAATGAAGAAGAATCAATGCATTATTTGAGAAAATGTGCTGTATTAGACTTCTCTAGAGAAAGAAAACCAATAAGATGCATGCATGTAAAGATAGATCCATACCTATCTACATAGATGATAGAGAGATAGAGAGATAGATAGATAGATAGATACATACATACATACATACATACATACATACATACAGAGAGAGAGATTGACTGATGTTGAGGTATTGGTTCACATGATTGTGGAGGTTGACAGGTACAAAATCTGCAGGGCAGTCTGGCAGGCAGAAGACTCAGGGAAGAGTTGATGTTGTAGCTTGAGTCCAAAGGCAGTCTGGAGACAGAATTCCTTCTTCCCTGGGGGAGGTCAGTCTTTTTTCTCTTAAGTCCTTCAACTGATTGGATGCGGCCCACTCACATTATGGAGGATAGTCTACTTTACTTGAAGTCTACTGATCTAAATGTTAATTACATCTAAAAAATATCTTCACAGCAACGTCTAAACTAGTGTTTGACCAAATATCTAGGTACCATAGCCTAGCCAGGTTGACCCATGAAATTATGCATCACACATGCTCTGAGTTATAAAGAGCTCACAAAACTAAAATATTATTTTGACTTAGAGACTTAGAACAAATGAAGATGAACCAATGTATTGTTTGTGAAAAGGAAGAGTCACACAATCATGCAAAACCAACATCAAATGAGAACAAATGAAAATGACCGTAATTGTAATTGTGAAAATGAACATGCAGCCACACTCAGAGGGTCATGGAGAAGTCGCCTGGGCACAGCTGCAGTCCTACATGGACGCTGATAGTCAAAGGAGCCACCAAAAAATACTTCTAAGTCCCCCTCCAGTAGCAGCCACCAGCACAGGCCAGCCTGTGATAACCTGGGAAGGTGCCCTGGGCTTAGTGGCAGTCGACGTGGGGCCCAATTGCTGGATAGGCTTCCCCAAAATTTTTCTAAGTCTCCCACTGGAGGCTAGGACTGGCCCAGGCTATGCAAGAAAGCCTGAGAAGGGAATCCCAGGCCTGGCCATAGTCTTGCATGGGGCCTGAATATGTGGAGAATCTCCCAGAAAGTTTTTTAAAGAGGGAAACTGGTGAAGGGCATTCTGGGTTCATCCCCAGCCCTGTGTCACACAAAAATTTTTCTAGGTCACCCTCCCAACCAGGGAGGCTCTAGGAGGGTATCCTGGGTCTGCCCACAGCTGAAACTAAGGACAATTATCATTCATAATAGCCAAAAGATGAAAGCAGCCCAACTGTCCATCAACTAATGAATGGAAAAACTAAATGCAGTCCATCCATACAATGGAATATTATTCAGCCATAAAAAGGAATGAAGTACTGATTCATGCTACAATGTAAGCGAGCCTTGAAATCATTACACTAAGCAGTGATGGTTGCACACATCTATGAATGTACTAAAACCATCGATTCATCACTTTAAGTGGGGAACTGTACAGTAGGTGAAATATGTCTTAATAAAGCTGTCATTTGAAAACAAGTTGGGTTTTCCAGTTTCTGCATGTCAGTTTGGAAGTCACGACTCTGTCCTAACAAATAAAAAGATAAACAGACTGAAACATCAACAACTCTTCTAGGATCTGGAAGGACAAACCACTGCCCCCAAGACTGGGGAGACAAACAGGTGAATACAGGGAGTCACAGCTTATCAGAGCAGAGACTCATCAGCAGAAACTGCTGCAGGAACCAGTGCCAAAATAGGAAAACCTGAACTGTAACTGATGAGTTGCTGGAGGCTCAGTGTGGACAAGTGTGACAATTTAAAACTCCAAGGAAGGGCTTCCCTGGGGCTTCCCTGGTGGCGCAGTGGTTGAGAATCTGCCTGCTAATACAGGGGACATGGGTTCGAGCCCTGGTCCGGGAAGATCCCACATGCCGCGGAGCAACTGGGCCCGTGAGCCACAACTACTGAGCCTGCGCGTCTGGAGCCTGTGCTCCGCAACAAGAGAGGCCGCGATAGTGAGAGGCCTGCGCACTGCGATGAGGAGTGGCCCGCGCTCGCCGCAACTAGAGAAAGCCCTCGCACAGAAACGAAGACCCAACACAGCCATAAATAAATAAATAAATAAATAAAAACTCCAAGGAGACCCAGTCATAGCGGAGCCTCCACAATTTTTTGAGATTCACTTCCAGAAGCTTGACAGAAAATATCAGAAAAATCTCCTTGTGCTTCTGGCAGCGAGAGGGAAAAGGGACCATTTGATAAATGCCAGAGCACTCTGTTATTCTTCACAAAGCCTGCCATCAGGGGAAACTAGTTGACCAGAGCCTAACCTGCTGGGTTATTAGCAGTCCAGCTGACCTGGGGAAAGGGAAATACCCAGCTCCAGTCAGCTCTAGCCATTGTCTCCCGCCTAAGGGAGTTCACAGTCTAGGGGCTCAGGCTCACTAAAACACTGAGAGCTACTCTCAGCTCTATGAATTACTTCCCCATCCCCCCACACCTCACCACCACATGACTGAAGCCCTATTTACCGTAGTCCCTTTTACCCAGTACATTATGTCTGGCTAAGAAAAAATTACAAGAGGGACTTCCCTGGTGGTCCAGTCGTTAAGACTCTGTGCTTCCACTGCAGGGGGTGCGGGTTTGATCTCTGGTCCGGGAACAAAGATCCCTCAGGCCGCGCGGGCGCAGCCAAAAAGAAAAGAAAAGAAAAGAAAAGAAAAAATTACAAGATATACTAAAAAGCAAAAAACACAATTGGAAGAGAGAGAGCAAGTATCAGAACCAGACATGACAGGGATGTGGGAATTGTCAGACCAGGAATTTAAAACAGCTATGATAAATGCAGTAAGGGCTTTGATAGATAAAATAGTGTGGACAAAGAATGTCGCCTGCCATTTCAGTAAACAAAGGATGTTGAGGCCATCTAGGCTTCAGTCTCTGCAGCCATCTCCAACGGTGGGATTCAGGATGGAGAAAAACAGGATACTGGCCATAGATAGTTAAGGTGGCCATAGATAGTTAATTATTCAAAGGAATAATTTCAATAATCCCAGACTCTTGTATCTTCCCATATACAAAAGCACTAAATTCATTAACTTGAAATGTCTGCTTTTCTTTAATTAACAGTAATCTTTTTTAAATTAATAGACTTTATTTTTTTAGAGAGGTGTTAGATTTACAGAAACGAGAGTAATCTTTTGATGTTCCAACTACATGGGATTTTTTTTTGCAAAAACTCCTACATATCCTGGCTCCTCCTTACCTCTTCAGAACAGTCCCTCAGAGCTTTCTGAACGGTTGTCTCCTGGGCTTAATTCCTTAGTATGTCTGCTGCATGAAACATAATTCTCAACTTTTAGGTTTTGCATTTTTTTTCAGTCGACAACAACATGCAAGACGGCCAATGCAAGCAGAGAGATGGAAATACTAAGATAGAACCAAAGATAAGTGCTAGAGATTGTTCACCTAAATAAAGAGGTAAACTGAGGCAAGTTCCAAAACATGAGTTTATTCAGGAATAGTTAGAGGAATTGCAATTCAGGACAAGCAAACTGTAGCAAGCTACAGGCAAGCCCATTCAGGGTTTGGGGCAGGTTGTATTTATGGGCAGGGAATGTAAAGAGAGGACAGTTCAGTTAGTCAGTTAAAATAAAAAACAGAGACCACCAGCCTTAGGAAGATTTCCTAAGCAGACAAAATCGATCCAGTCACACAAACAAAGCTCAATTCAGCCCACTTTGTGAGATCAACCTTGACATCTCCTGGGTCATCTCCCATTCACGCCTCTGACAAAACTTTCCAAAGTCAATATGAGACAACCTCTGATCAATCCTACATCATCTGAGAAAATTCCAATGCTATGATTTTCTGTAAATCAGGAATTTTACTGGAAATCAGTCTCTTAGTCCTTAAGTTTTGTCTTCCTGAGGGCATGTGTGTGAGATTCTCCACTTTATATCCTCTGGTTCTATTTTAGATTGGAATTCTTTCACAAGATCAATAACAATGTAACAGGGCTTCCCTGCTGGCACAGTGGTTAAGAATCCGCCTGCCAGTGCAGGGGACAAGGGTTCGAGCCCTGGTCCGGGAAGATCCCACATGCCGCAGAGCAACTAAGCCCGTGTGCCACAGCTACTGATCCTGCGCTCTAGGGCCCACAAGCCACAGCTACTGAGCCCGTGCGCCACAACTACTGAGCCTGTGCTCTAGAGCCCGTGCTCCACAACAAGAGAAGCCACCGCAATGAGAAGCCCGTGCACCGCAACGAAGAGTAGCCCCTGCTCGCCGCAACTAGAGAAAGCCAGAGTGCAGCAATGAAGACCCAACGCAGCCAAAAATAAATAAAAAGAAAAAAAGCAGAAAAGGAGAATTTTCTCTCATACAAGGTAACTTATCCACTGCCTAGGCTATCAGCAGATTTCTCAGTAGAAACCTTGCAGGCCAGGATAAAACGGGATGATACGTTCAAAGCACTGAAAGAAAAACACTGCCACCAAGAATATTTTGCCCAGAAAAGTTGTCCTTCAAAGATGAAAGCTAAATAAGACTTCCCCAAACAAAGAAAAGCTGAAGGAGCTCAGAGCACTAGACCTTTCTAACCAAAAGTTCTGAAATGAGTTCTTCAAGCTGAAACAAAAGGATGCTAATTAGTAATATAAAAACATATGAAGGGCTTCCCTGGTGGCGCAGTGGTTGAGAATCTGCCTGCCAATGCAGGGGACACGGGTTCGAGCCCTGGTCTGGGAAGATCTCACATGCTGCGGAGCAACTAGGCCCGTGAGCCACAACTACTGAGCCTGCGTGTTTGGAGCTTGTGCTCCGCAACAAGAGAGGCCGCGATAGTGAGAGGCCCGTGCACCACGATGAAGAGTGGCCCCCGCTTGCCGCAACTAGAGAAAGCCCTTGCACAGAAACGGAGACCCAACACAGCCAAAAATAAATAATTAAATAAATAATTTTAAAAAAATAAAGGAATTCCTTTAAAAAAATATGAAAATGTAAAATACACTAGTAAAGGTAAGTATATAGTCATACTCAAATACTCTAAAACTGTAATGTGATGGTGTGTCAACCACTTAACCCTAATACGAAGGTTAAAGAAAAAAAGTACTAAGGGGCTTCCCTGGTGGCACAGTGGTTGAGAATCTGCCTGCCAATGCAGGGGACACGGGTTCGAGCCCTGGTCCGGGAGGATCCCACGTGCCGCAGAGCAACTGGGCCCGTGAGCCACAACTACTGAGCCTGCGTGTCTGGGGCCTGTGCTCCGGAACAGGAGGGGCCGCGATGGTGAGAGGCCTGTGCACCGCGATGAGGAGTGGCCCCCGCTTGCTGCAACTGGAGAAAGCGCTCGCACAGAAACGAAGACCCAACACAGCCAAAAATATTAAAAAAAAAAAAAAAAAAAAAGTACTAAGAAATAGCTAGCTACTGCTACAATAAGTTATTAATGGATACACAATATAAAGAGATGTAAATTGCGACACCAAAAACATAAAATGGAGGAGAGTAAAGGGTAGATTTTTTGTTTGTGATCAAAGTTAAGTTGTTATAAGCTTAAAATAGACTGTTACGTAAGATGTTTCAAGGAAGCCACAGGGTAAACATAAAACAAAACCTATAGTAGATACCCACAAGATAAAGAGAAGGGAATCAAAGCACACTACTACAGAAAATCATCAATTCATAAAGGAAAACAGCAATAGAGGGGAAAAAACTACAAATAGCCAGAAAACAATTATTAAGACAGCATTAGTCTATGGTCTGCCATAGCTTGCATTTCCTGAATTGCAATTCCAATGGCTATTCCCAAATAAACTTGCTTTTGCTTGTTAAAAAAAAAAAAAAATGGCATTAGTAAGGCCATATTGATGGCATCACCTATCAATAATTACTTTAAATACAAATGGATTAAATTCTCCAATCAAAAGACATAGAGTGGTAGTATGAATTTTAAAAAAAAAAAGATTCAAACTATATGCTTCCTACAAGAGACTCCACACATAGGCCCAAAGTGAAGGGATGAGACAACATATTCCATACAAATGGAGACCAAAAGTGAGTAGGGGTAGCTACACTTATATCAGACAAAATAGCCTTTAAGTCAAATAATGTAACAAGAGACAAAGAAGGCCATTATATAATGATAAAGGGGTCAATTTATCAAGAGGATATAACACCTGTAAATATATATGCACCCAACATTGGAGCACCTAAATATTAAATATTAAGTAAATACTAAATGTTTAATAAATATTAAAACAAATACTAACAGGTCTGAAGGAAAAAATAGACAACAATTCAATAACATTAGGGGACTTCAATACCCCCACTTTCACAATGGACAGATCATCCAGACAGAAAATCAATAAGGAAATACTGGACTTTGTGATATTGTGTTTTATAATAAGAAATGTAAATTTGGCCTTTGTCTTATTTCTGGCACAGAGCTCCTAAAATCCTTGGAATTTTCTAAGTTGTAAGAGCCATAGAGGTGTGTTAATATTCACTGAAAAACCCATTCAACCACACCTGAGTCTGTTAATGAGGTGACTTCTCAACCACACCTAAGGATGAGGGATGGTTGCCAGGGGAAGCAACCATGTTATTGGAGGGTTGGAACTTTCAGTCCCATCCTCCTTGACCTCCAGGGAAGGGAGAGGAGCTGGAAGTTGAATTGATCACCAACAGCCAATGATTTAATGAATCATTCCTATGTAATGAAGCCTCCATCAAAACCCAAAAGGACGGGTTTGGAGAGCTTCCAGGTTGGCGAACATCTGGAAGTGCTGAGAGAGTGGCAAACTGGGAGAGGGCACGGAAGCTCCAAGCCCTTTCCCCATAACTTATCTATGCATCTCTTCCAGCTGGCTGCTCCTTAGTTATATCCTTTTATAATAAGCTGGTAATCTACTAATTTAAATGTTTCTCTGAGTTCTGTGAGTCACCCTAGAAAATTAACTGAACCTGAGGAGGGGAATCATAGGAACCTCTGATCTATAGCTGATCAGTCAGAAGCACAGGTAACAAACTAGACTTCTGATTGGCATTTGAAGTGGGAGATGGGCAGCCCTATAAGACCAAGCCCTTATCCTGTGGGATCTGACACTATCTCCAGGTAGATAGTGTCAGAACTGAGTTGAATTGCAGTACACACAGCTGGTGTCAGAAACACTTGGTGGTGGGGAAAAAACCTGCACATCAAAATCGGTTGCATAATCATGACTTGAATTATATTTTAGGCCAAATAGACCTAAAAGACATATACAGTACTTTCCATGCAAGAGCAGCAGAATACACATTCTTCTCAAACCCTCATGAAACATTCTCCAGGATAGATCATACGTTACACCACAAAACAAACCTTAGCAAATTTTAAAAGAGTGAAATCACACCAAGTATCTTTTCTGACTACAATGATATGAAAGTAGAAATCAATAGCAAGAGAAAAACTGGAAATTCACAAATATGGGAAACTCGACAACACACTCCTGAATAACCAATAGGTCAAAGAAGAAATAAAAAAGGAAATTTTAAAAAATCTTGAAACAAACAAAAATGGAAACACAACATACCAAAACTTACAGGATGTTGCAAAAGCAGTGCTAAGAAAGAAGTTTACATTGTGTTGTGTTGGTCCCAGCCTATTGATAGTGATGCTATCAGCTAGGTACACCTGAGGCACTCACCCTGGCCCATATTACTCTTAGTGAGCCACACACACATTTCTCCAGCCAATGTTGTGGCTGGAGCAGCCCTTGGTTCTTATTATGATTGCAGGAAAAAACCGTCAGGGAATTTGAGGAACAAGATTTATTACTCACGGGTCCTGGAGCACAGCATACCCAGGGACTACACAGTGAGTCCAGAGGTAGAAAGAAAGAAAGAGAGAGAGAGAGAGAGAGAGAGAATAGACCTAGAACTCTGTCTTTATTAGGATCCAAGATTGCTGTATCTAGAGTTTTGTAGGCTCACGTTATTGGTTAACATAAAGCTTAAGAGGGACATTCCTTCTAAAAAAAAAAAATGGTTCTGAAGAACCTGGGGGCAGGACGGAATAAAGATGCAGACATAGAGAATGGACTTGAGGACACGGGGAGGGGGAATGGTAAGCTGGGACAAAGTGAGAGAGTGGCATGGACATATATACACTACCAAACGTAAAATAGATAGCTAATGGGAAGCAGCCGCATAGCACAGGGAGATCAGCTCGGTGCTTTGTGTCCACCTAAAGGAGTGGGATAGGGAGGGTGGGAGGGAGACATAAGAGGGAGGAGATATGGGGATATATGTATATGTATAGCTAATTCACTTTGTTATACAGCAGAAACTAACACACCATTGAAGAGCAATGATACTCCAATAAAGATGTTAAAAAAAAAAAAAAAAGAGGGACTTTCCTGGCTGTCCAGTGGTTAAGACTCTGCACTTCCACAGCAAGGGGCACAGATTCGATCCCTGGTTGGGTGAACTAAAATCCCGCATGCCGCACAGTGCAGCCAATAAATAAATAAAGCTTAAGAGCAGGAATTAGGGCATAGGAAGGGAGAAGCAGGATCACTCAAATGGTCAGTTATCCAGGTTACCCAGGGCTTTCTGAAAGAGGGACCTTCACGGGTAGGGGGTGGCCTAATTCCTTATCTGATTATTTTGCTAGTAGTTGTGTCATACAGCTGCCAAGATGTTTATTCAAGATGGATGTCTTTTGAAATGGATGCCTTGACAATCAAAAGCTTAATGTCAGGCACTAATATAGGTATAAGTGCCTATATTTTTTAAAAATCTTAGATAAATGACCTAACTTTTCACCTCAAGGAATTAGAAAAAGAAGAACAAACTAAGTGCAAAGTCAGCAGAAGGAAGGAAATAACAAAGATCAGAGGAGAAATAAATGAAATAGAGATTAGAAAAACAACAGAAAAGAAAATGAGGACTTCCCTGGTGGTGCAGTGGTTAAGAATCTGCCTGCCAATGCAGGGGACACGGGTTCGAGCCCTGGTCGGGGAAGATCCCACATGCCGCGGAGCAACTAAGCCCGTGCGCCACAACTACTGAGCCTGTGCTCTAGAGCCCATGAGCCACAACTATTGAGCCTGTGAGCCACAACTACTGAGCCCGCATGCCACAACTACTGAAGCCTGTGCACCTAGAGCCCGTGTTCCACAACAAGAGAAGCCACCACAATGAGAAGTCTGTGCACTACAATGAAGAGTCGCCTCCGCTTGCTGCAACTAGAGAAAGCCCGTGAGCAGCAATGAAGATCCAATGCAGCCAAAAATTAATTAATTAATTAACTAAAAAAAAATAACTAGCATCTTAAAAAGAAAAATGAGCTGAGGATCTGAATAGACATTTTTGCAAAGTCATATAAATGGCCAACAGGTACATGAAAAGGTGTTCAACATTACTAATTATCAGGGAAATGCAAATCAAAACCATAATGAGTTATCACCTCACCCCTAGAATGGCTATTACCACAAAGACAAGAGATATCAAAGGCTGGTGAGGATGTGAAGAAAACTGTGCACTACTGGTGGGAATGTAAACTGGTGCAGCCACTATGGAACACAGCATGGAGTTTCCTCAAAGAATTAAAAATAGAGCTACCATATGATCCAGCAATCATACTTCTGGGTATCCAAAGCAAAAGAAATCACTATCTCTAAGGAAATGAAATCAGTATCTCAAAGAGATATCTGCACTCCCATGTGCATTGCAGCATTATTCACAACAGGCAAGACATGGAAGCAACCAAAGTGTTCACTGACCAATATATGGATAAAGAAAATGTGAGATATATACATATTATAAATATATCTGTATATATTTATAAAACACATATATTACAAATACATATATCAGTTAAATGTGATATATACATACACATTATTCAGCCATAAAAAAAGAAGGAAATCCTGCCATTTGAGAAAACATGGATGGACCTTGAGGGTATTATAGTAACTGAAAGAGTCAGACAGAGAAAGACAAATACTGCATGATCACATGATTTATATGTGGAACCTAAAAACATGGAACTCATAGAGAGTAGAATGGTGGTTGCCAGGACTGAGGGGTGGGGGAAATGGAGAGATGTTGGCCAAAGGGTACAAACTTCCAGATACAAGATGAATATGTCCTGGGGATGTAACATACAGCATGGTGACTATAGTTAACAATCCTGTACTGTATACTTGAAAGTTGCCAAGAGAGTAGATCTTAAATGTTCTCACCACATACACACACACACACAGGTAACTATGTGAGGTGATGGAGGTGTTAACTTATTGTGGTAAACATTTTGCAATATATATGTATATCAAATCATGTTGTACACCTTAACCTTACACAATGTTGTACGTCTATTATGTCTCAATAAAGCTGGAACACTTGAAAGAAAGGAAGAAAAAAAGAAATGTCACCATGTTGCCATTTTAAAAACCTGTACATGGACGTGTACAGCAACTTTATTCATAAGTGGCAAAACTTGGAAGCAACCAAGATGTCCTTGAGTAGGGGAATGGATAAACTGTGGTACCTCTGGATAATGGAATATTATTCAGTGCTAAGAAGAAATGAGTTATCAAGCCATGAAAAGACACTGAGGAACCTTAAATGCAGCACTAAGTGAAGAAGCCAGCCTGAAAAGGCTACATATTGCATGATTCCAACTATATGATATTCTGGAAAAGAAAACACTATGGAGATATTTGTGGCAAAAACTCATACAGCAAAACAATGACTCATTTTTGAAATAAGACTGCTTTGGAATTCAAAATGTCACCAGGAAAGGGCAAATTAGATGGGACATTCTGTTTCTTTCCTAAACATGTAACTGTTTGGAATCCAACTGTGATTTCACAACTTTATGCTTTAAAACCATACTTCCTGAGCAAGGGAGCTTTAACTTATGATGATAAGTTAACATTGGAATGTGCTTCGGGAATGTTCAAAAATGATGAACATCTTGGACACCGATAGCAGCATATAAGTTTATAGATGCCAAGACCTGATTGACAAATAGTTGGTCTACAAAACAAACCTGTTTTGAAGAGCTAGATACGAATTCCTACAAGTCAAAAAGCTTGTTGTTGCTAGTTAGTAAAACCCATGCTGAAAGGCTTTAGGTGGGAAGCTATTTAGCTTGATGTCTTCACATTGGAATGACACCAATAATCAGAGTAGGGAGTTCCCTGGCAGTCCAGTGGTTAGGACTCCATGCCTGAGTTCAATTCCTGGTCCGGGAACTAAGATCCCTCAAGCCGCAGGATGCGGCCAATAAATAAATAAATATTTTTTTAAAAAAGAGAATCAGAGTAATTGTGGGCCCGCTAAGAGCAGGGAATCAACTCAAAGTGATGTCATCTTTGTGTTAGTTTTATCACCACATAAAAGAGAAAGATGTTCTAGAGGTTGCAGTCCATTCAAAGAAGTATTTTTGGAAAAGAAAACTGAAAGTAAAAATATCCTACTGTGTAAAATGGGACAGAAAGAAATGTCACGTTATTTTTATTAAATATAGAATATTATCTAAGTCCTATTGCATTTATGTTCTCCTTTTGCAGTCTTACATGTATATACCTCAAGAATCTTAAGAATATGCAACAATATAACCTACAAATTTAATGTCCAGTAAAGAGTTTAAAAAGTAGTTCAAATATTGCTGTATCAGAGGCCAGAAACATTATAAACATATCATACACATTTTTCTCAAACATCTTGTTGGATGTGTTTTCTATTAGTAGTACTACTAAGTACTGAAATACTAATTGCCACTGTTAATTAGTCCTATTGTGGTTTTTGTTGAAACAATAGCATTTATGTAACAGGAAAGTAAATAATGAACAATAAGTAAATAAACACCAATTTTTTCATATTCTTATGTTAAAGTAGTAACTTTGTGGGTGTGTAATTATTATCTATTACATGATGCCTCCTGTCAGGTGTGTCTGTGTCCTGTCTAGACTCTCGAAGCCCACCAGCCCCGAGCCCTACCCAAGCCCGGAGGTAGGGAAACCTCACCCCACCTCCACCCAACCCGCACGCGCACAAGGCCCGCCCTCATGATAAATCCCGCCCCCTGAACACTGGTGCTTCTTTGGCCCCACCTCCGCAGTGTCCAGGCTCCGCCCCTCGTGGCCCAGACAGTGCAGTCTCCGAGGAGGACTGGCCTCTTGCGATGTAGGTTGTCATGGTGGCGCCCAACCCGCCTTGCCTCGCCTTTTCCGGTCTCAGTCCGGCGTGGCAAAGCAGGCAGGCTGCCTTAGCCCTTTCAAGCCCTCTCTGTCATGGCGGCGCCCTGCCTCTCCTTCCGGCCACAGCCTATCATGGCGGTGCCCTGAGTAGCCACTTCCGGACCCAGACCCGTACATTGCCCTGGCTTTTCTCACTCCTGGCTGCCATGGCGGCGCCCAGAGTTTACCGGAAGTACAACATCGGAAGTGAGCCGTAGCCTCTGCCCTGAAGCGAGAGCGGCGCTGGGAAAGATGGCGGCGGCGGCGGCGGCGGCGGCGGCGGCGGTGGGCAATGCGGTGCCTTGCGGGGCTCGGCCTTGCGGGGCCCAGCCCGCCGGGCAGCCCAAGCCCAGGCCGCTGCCGCGCACTCTCCTTGCCGCCGGGCCGGCGCTCATAGAGAGCGGCGACGAACTGGTCGCGGCCGTGTGGCCGTACCGGCGGCTGCCGCTGCTGCGGCGCCTCACGGTGCTGCCGTTCGTGGGGCTGCTCTACCCAGCCTGGCTGGGTGCCGCGGCTGCCGGCTGCTGGGGCTGGGGCAGCAGCTGGACGCAGATCCCCGAGGCCGCGCTGCTTGTACTCGCCACCATCTGCCTCGCGCACGCGCTCACCGTCCTCTCGGGACATTGGTCCGTGCACGCGCACTGCGCGCTCACCTGCACCCCGGTAAGTGTGCGCACCCGAGACCGACCCTGGGCATGGTCCGGCCTCACCGCGGGTCCCAGCTACTGAGATTGTGTCCGTCCCCAACCCAGCCGGGGCCTCCGCATCTGCTGGAGCCGGGTCCCTAGAGGCGCCCTCCACCCTTTTGCGCTAGCTAAATTCTGGCCCCGCTTCTGACTTGGCTGTGTAACCCTGGCGCAGGTTACTTCCCTTCTCTGGAATTCCTCTCTGGTGTGGTCATTTAGATTCGATAAGGTAATACCTGTAAAAAGCTTAGCGCAGGGCCCGGGATATGTCACCATTTACTAGTTCCCATACTAGCGAGTAGTCGGTTGTTTCTCCTGGAAACGGTCTTACCTTCTTTGTTGTCTGTCTCCTACCTTGTTGTTCGTAGTGTGAGGTTAGACCTGTGGGACGGGTTTCCCTGTCTGTGGAGCTTGGTTTGAGAACTGAGCATCAGTCCTGCTGGCCAGGGCTCAGAGCCCCCCACCGCCACCCCATGACGACCAAAATGAGCTTGAAATGCAGTTAACTGCAGCGTTTAAGAGGAGCAGTGGGTGTTTGTGAGCAAGTGACTTAACTGCTTGGAGTCTCTTTGTGTCTGTCTGCAGGGGTGATGGTAATGAGGACTGCCATCAGAATACAACAGCGAGGTAGTGCATGTGACCCTTAGTCGTGAGATCTGGATGAGTGAGAGCTGCCCTGGGTTAGCAGTTGATATCAGTGACTGTGCCACTGCCCTCTGAGCCTGCCTCGGATGACACCAGCAGGTTTTGGAGCCATGGGCACTGAGGTCAGCCTCCCCTCTGATCCCACCACCCACCACAGGTTTGCTAAAAGAAGAGGAAAAGGGAACAGCACCCAGGGCTGCAGAAAGAGAAAGAGAAACCACACCACCACCACCCTCCCTCACCCCTCTTTGACCCTAAATGTGGACTGAATTCTCTTTCTCTTGAGAAAGTGAAATCTCTCTTATCCCAGGGGAGAGACTCAAACTTCTGGGATTGGTGGCTTCAAGTCAGTACAATGAAGGACCCCAGTGAGAGACAAAAGAATGGAGGGAAGTTGGGGGGTAACACCCCCAAACTTCCAGCTGCCTATTGGCCTGCAGCTAAAAAGTGTGACTATTAACTTTCTCTCCAGGGATGGAGAAGAAAGAAGAACTAAGCAGCTGTGGGGTTAGGACAGACAGATCTGGGTTTGCGTCAGAGATCTCAGACAGGGGTGCTTCTGCCCTCTGGGTTTCAGCTTCCCCTTGTGTAAAGTGAGAACTGTTAACACCTACCTCAGGGTGCCATTGTAAGAGGAAACAGAGGAACTCTGCGAAGCACCTGGTGTGTGGCTGGCCGCATGTCGTGCTTTGCACTTTTCTACCATAGCGTTTCCTGCGGTCATAGTTCTGTCTCTTGTTATTTTTGCCTGCTTTGGGGCCTGTGAACTTCTGGAGAGGCAGGGCCTTGTTTCTCAGGGTCACCGCCATGTCCCCCAAACCCCCGCCCCCCCCCCAAAAAAAAACACATGGCAACACGGGTTCTGGTGGAGCAGAGGTGGGATGGATTCAGGGAGTGCCAACGCAGTTCCATTCAGCGCCTCTGTGTCTTAGGTGCTGGAGAAATAACAAAGAACAAAACAGACGAAACGCATTGTTTTCACGGTGTTAGTGGGGGAGATGGAACTCAGCAGTCAATGGTAAAGAGAGAAAACCAGGGTGAGGATTTTGTGAGGGATCTTTAGATGGAGCATCCAGGGGCAGCGTCCTGAGAAGGTGACATCTGAGCGCAGGCCTGAAGCCAGCGGTGTGACCATGCGTTCCAGGCAGAGAAAACAGCATGTGCCCTTAGCTGAGGCAAGGATGAGCCTCATCATCCCTTGTCACTCGAGGACACAGCGAGAATAGTAATGGGCACGGGGGGCAGAGGGGGAGCAGCGGGCCAGGTGGGCTGTAACAGGGCTTGGCTCGCGTGCACTGAGAGTGTACCTCATGCCGGGCAGCATTCTTCCTGCCTGAGTTCACCTTCGTCAGCAGAGCTCTGTGCGCTGGGCGCTGTTCATGACCCTGGCTTTATGATATGGGCAGGACCAGAGGCCCAGTGCAGTGCTGTCCCTTGTCCCAGTGACAGACTGGGGAGTGGCCAGTCAGCACCCAGAGCCCAGTGGCATGTTCCAGAGCATGTCCACAGAGCTGCGGCACCCGTGACCTCCCCAGTGGAAGCCGTGGAGCTGGGGCTTGAGAAGGGCTCAGCGGCAGCACTTTGCCTCTCACAGGAGTTCGACCCCAGCAAAGCAACCTTCGTGAAGGTGGTGCCGACTCCCAACAACGGCTCCACTGAGCTCGTAGCCCTGCACCGTGATGAGGTAGGGACCATCTGCTCCAGCATGGGCTTGGATGGGATCCCCAGGCCCTGACATTCCCAGGTCAGGGGCCTCTGCCACAGACACACCTCCCACAGGGCGAAGACGGCCAGGATGTGCTGTCCTTCGAATTCCAGAAGATCAAGTATTCCTATGATGCTTTGGAGAAGAAGCGTTTCCTTCCCGTGGCCTTTCCTGTGGGAAACCCGTTCTCATTCTACCAGAGCAACAGAGGGTTCCAGGAGGACTCGGAGATCCGTGCAGCCGAGAAGAAGTTTGGGAGCAACAAGTGAGTCCCAGCGTCCCCGTGCATCGCCCCTGCTGAGACAGGACTGGGCCTCTGCCTGTGGTCACCAGCCCAGGTCCCTATCCCAGCTAGTGGCTCCTTCCCCATTTGTATATGCCCTGTGGTTTGGAGGAATCCACCTTTTCAACAAAACATTCCAGGTGGACGTGGCAGGCGCCCTCTGAGAAACGTGTTCTAGTCTAGTCTCTCTCAAACTTGCCTGCTGATAGGAACCCCCTGGAGGGCCCACAGCTTGGAGCCTGGCCCAGGGCTGTTCATCCTTGTCTTGTGTTGTGTACCTTGTGTTCTCTTGTTTATTTTAAATTTTTTCTGTAAATGTAAATTCTTGTCATTTTTCTCATACATATCCCAGTACTTTATGAGTGGTGATTAAAAAAAAGATGGTGGTGAGCAGGATAGCTCTTGTTTGTACCAGGTAGAATGCAGATGCTCTGTCAGCACTTTCTCCTTTAACTTTCACCAAAACCACCAGTGTTGACAGGAGCTGGGAGGGGTCAGAGCTGGGCTTCAGAGCCCCCATCCTGGCCGCGGTGATAATTGTCCTTGACTCAAAAATGCTCAGAATCTCTACGAAATTATTTCTTGACCTAGTTGCTTTTCAAAAAATTACAAATACGTTACTGCAACCAGCGATCTAGTAGGAAGGTTTATAGGAAACATTTACTGATCCTCCCCTCCCCAACCCAGGTCAGCCATGGTGGCAGCCTGGGATGTCCACTTTCACACCGTCCTCGCTTATGCAAAGGTACCCTACACAGTCCAGGGTGGGGCTCAGTTTTTATTGCAATGCAGCCACTGTGCAGTTTCTTTTTCTCAAATCCCATGTCCTGGATATCACTCCAGATCTGCAGGGCAAAACAAGGACGGCCGTAGTGGACCTGGCTGGTCCCATGGCCAGATGGGGCCACCACACAGAGTGCTGTAGAGCCCACCTTTCGGCCCTGCTTCTCAAATTCCAGGGCTTTTATTTAGGGAGTCTTTGGAACAGCCCAGCTCAGGCTCCCCGTCTCCATAGTGGGGTGGGGCTCAGGCACTGTATTTCAGGCCCCAGGGGACTCCACAGCACCTAGCTGCCGGGCCTCCTCTGTGCAGCTTCAGGGCTCCCGTCCCACAGTCAGCCATTCCTCTCCCCTTGTCACCCACCCAGATGATAGGTTCTCGTCTTGCACCAGCCCCGCTCAGGGGGGCGGCTGCCTGAGGAGCCCAGTGCTGATTCAGAAGCTTCACCTGGGTCCTGCAGAGCAGAGGGCTGGGGGCAGTCTGCGCACCTGCTTCAGTGCCACACGGTCGAGGAGAGCCGTAGTTGAGCATCCCAATGTCTGGAAGCTCACCAGGGCCCCTAGTTGCCCAGGGAGGCCTTCCGTGCCCGGAAGTGGAGGTGTCAGGGGTGGGGCTCCTGGGACTTCCCACCGGGAACAGGGCGTGGCATCTGGTCTCTTTCAGGGCCGAGATGGTGGTGCCTGACTTCTCAGAGCTGTTCAAGGAGAGAGCCACGGCGCCCTTCTTTGTGTTCCAGGTAAAGCAGCAGCTCTGGTCCTTCTCCCCACACCGTTCCTTGGGGCTTTCACGGTCCACCTCCAAACATGAAAACCTCTCCCTGTCCTCGTGGTCAGAGCCTGTGGGCAGAACGGCCCTCGTGTGCCATCCAGTCCTCCGGAGGCATTCTCCCTGCGTTCCCAGGAACAGACAGGCCCGTGTCCCATAGGTGTTCTGCGTGGGACTCTGGTGTCTGGACGAGTACTGGTACTACAGTGTCTTCACACTCTCCATGCTGGTGGCCTTCGAGGCCTCCCTGGTGCAGCAGCAGATGCGGAACATGTCAGAGATCCGGAAGATGGGCAACAAGCCCCACATGATCCAGGTATGGCCAGTAGCGTGACGGGTGGGTAGGAGGGTCCCTGTGGTCTTGGGGTGGGCGAGGCATGGGCGCATCCCCAGAGCTGACTGAACCCCCCGCTCCCAGGTCTACCGGAGCCGAAAGTGGAGGCCCGTTGCCAGCAATGAGATTGTTCCCGGGGACATCGTCTCAATCGGTGAGGCCCAGTTCTGCTCCTTCCCGGTGGGAGCCCAGGCCTCAGGCTCTGTCCAACCCTCCTGCCCCTGCCCTGCAGGCCGCTCCCCACAGGAGAACCTGGTGCCATGCGACGTGCTGCTGTTGCGGGGCCGCTGCATCGTGGACGAGGCCATGCTCACTGGGGAGTCGGTGCCCCAGATGAAGGTGCTGGGTCAGGAGTGGAGGGAGGGGGGTCCTCAGTCTACTCAGGCGCGTCACTGTCCCACCCATTGAGGAGGAAACGGGCCAGGGAAGGGCTGGTGGCTGGGCCAGGAGACTGGAGGAGGCATAGCATCTGGATGGAGATCCTGGGTTTCCTGGCAGGTCAGTGCCCTGGACTAAGGGGAGTCAGGTGGTGATGAGGAGAGGGAAGGAGATGAGAGGCCAGGAGCATCTGTGGGGTGCCAGGGGTGTCAGGCCCCCTGGGATCTCAGGCTGAGGTGGGCTAAGAGAAGCCGGGAAGCTGTGAATCCGGGGTGAGGCCGGGTACGGGGTCACAGGGAGTCTATGCTGCACATGAAGGTGGAAGGAAGACAGCGTGGAGCCCCCGCCCCTGTGAGGTGCACCGGCTTGGCTGGGGAGCCCTGTGAGGGTCAGGCAGGTTCCTCCCAGCCCCAGGGTCCGGCTCTCCAGCCTGGGGATGGAGAAGGAGGCCAAGGTGGGACTAGCCATTGACTTTACTGTCGTCCCCAGGAACCCATCGAAGACCTCAGCCCCAACCGGGTACTGGACCTCCAGGCCGACTCCCGGCTCCACGTCATCTTCGGGGGCACCAAGGTGGTGCAGCACATCCCTCCCCAGAAAGCCACCACAGGCCTGAAGCGTAGGTGCCTCAGGGGTGTCTGGGGGTGCCCTAGCCCTGCCACCCCCAAACCCTCAAAGTCTGCTTGGCTCTGAGAGAGTCGGGATGAGCAGACACGAATGACGCTGGTTCTTTGTCTCCCCAGCGGTGGACAGTGGGTGTGTGGCCTACGTCCTGAGGACCGGATTCAACACATCCCAGGTGTGGCACCTTGCCCAGTTCTGAGGAGGGTGGTCCCTGGGGCGTATGGTGGACAGCTGAGATGGCAACTCTTTCAGACCCCAGAACATCCACCCCATAGGCTCACTCTGATACCAGGTACTGGGCTGGGGGCCAGAGTGCTGAGACAAGCCCCAGACTAGGCCTGCTTTCCCTGGCTGAGGTTCTGCCTCACAGACAGACTGATTTTGGTCCCGCACACTTGGGGATCTAAAACTCTGGGCCATAAACTCTTCACTAAAGTGGCATGAGGATTCCTTGGTAGAGATGATGGTCAGATCTCCTTCCAGAAAATTCATCCCTCCGCCCCAATCTCAGCCACTTCCTTCCCTGACCCCTAGTCTTCAGTCACTGGTCTCCGTAACTCTGTAGCTGTTGGCTGAGTTGCAGCCGCCCACATAGCTGTGCAGTTCCTGGAACAGCTGTGTTGTCAGCTGTGGCGCTCAGTCAGCCCAGGCAGGCACTCCCTAGCAGCAGAGAGAACCTGGCCCTGGTGCTTTTAGGCAGGAAGGGCCGCCACCCTCCCAGGAAAGATCTCTGTCCCTCCGTCCCTCTAGGGCAAGCTGCTGCGCACGATCCTCTTTGGGGTCAAGAGGGTGACAGCGAACAACCTGGAGACCTTCATCTTCATCCTCTTCCTCCTGGTCTTTGCCATTGCGGCAGCTGCCTACGTATGGATCGAAGGTAAGCACCGTGACCACTCCCCCCCGCCTCCCCACCATCTGCTGGACCCTGTGCCCATGGCCCCCAGGCTGGCAGGCCCTGTCTTCGCAGGTACCAAGGACCCCAGCCGGAACCGCTACAAGCTGTTTCTGGAATGCACGCTGATCCTCACTTCTGTCGTGCCCCCCGAGCTGCCCATTGAGCTGTCTCTGGCCGTCAACACTTCCCTCATTGCTCTGGCCAAGCTCTGTGAGTCTCTGGGGCAGGGACAGGGTGCCGAGTGGGCTGGGGCCCGGCAGCACCCCTGACACTGGCTCCCACCACCCAGACATGTACTGCACGGAGCCCTTCCGGATCCCCTTCGCCGGCAAGGTGGAGGTGTGCTGCTTTGACAAGACAGGGACCTTGACCAGCGACAGCCTGGTGGTGCGCGGTGTGGCCGGGCTCCGGTGAGCGTGGGGAGTCTGGATCACAAGGCGCCCAGCCGGGAGCGTTCTGGGAGCTCAAGGGACAGACAGCTGCCCAGCCCAAGCCTTCGAAGTGAGGGCCTGTCACAGGCCCTACCACAGAGGTCCATTCTAGGGAGCCCCCAAGCATTCTTCAGTGTGAGTGACAGTGGCAGGGGGCTCAGCTTGGGCTCCAAGCAGCCACGTGACCTCTGGGGGCATTCATGAGACGCGTGCAGGTGTCGCAGGGACCAAGACAACACCCTGCAGCCCCCACTGTGACCGGCAATTCCCAGGGGGTCCCTCTACCCAGTCACCTCCACCCTGTAACCAGCTATTCTTCCTCCTTGCAGAGATGGGAAGGAGGTGACCCCTGTGTCCAACATCCCCATAGAAACACACCGGGCTCTGGCCTCATGCCATTCCCTCATGCAGCTGGATGACGGCACCCTTGTGGGTGACCCGCTTGAGAAAGCCATGCTGACGGCCGTCGACTGGACGCTGACCAAAGGTGAGGGGCTGGAGCCTCGGCCACACCGCCAGCTCTTACGTCCCCGGGCAGGCGGGATGTACCTCTCAGGCACCTGTGTGTTCAACTCAGGCAGGTGGGTGGGCACAGGCTCACCTCTGACCTGGGGCAGGGTCCTCCATACCCAGATCTCCCAGCTCGGACCCCTCCCAGAGCCAGGAGTTCCTGCAGGCCCCGGGTCTGGAGGTGGGGGGAGGAAGGGGATGGAGGGAGGAAGGGCACGGAGGGGGCAGGTGGGGGTTTGGCTGCCTCTTTGGAGCGAAGGCCCTCAGGACTCGTACTTATTTGTTTCCAGATGAGAAAGTATTCCCCCGAAGTATTAAAACTCAGGGGCTGAAAATTCACCAGCGCTTTCATTTTGCCAGTGCCCTAAAGCGAATGTCCGTGCTCGCCTCCTACGAGAAGCTTGGCTCCACCGATCTCTGCTACATCGCGGCCGTGAAGGGGGCCCCTGAAACCCTGCACTCCATGGTGAGCCAGCCCCGGCCCAGGGTGGGGAGGGGGGTGCAGGGCGGTTGGTGACATCCCCCCTGCGTTCCCTGCAGTTTGCCCAGTGCCCACCTGACTACCACCACATCCACACGGAGATTTCCCGGGAAGGAGCCCGTGTCCTGGCGCTGGGGTATAAGGAGCTGGGGCACCTCACTCACCAGCAGGTAAGGGCCCAAGCCCCCCTCCTACCGGCCCCTTGTCCGCATCACCTTCTGTCCCCTGTCGCACCACCATGAACGGGCACGATTTCATCTTCCTCCTCCCTGGCCTCTACCTTTGGAGGCCCCAGGTGGCACTCAGTCCTCAGTTTCTTCTCGTCCCCTGCATGCCCCATTCCCCACGGACCCCATCCTACCCCAGAACCCAGGGCTGCTCCCTAGAGAGCACACCCAGGTCTCACCTCCTATCCTCGCATCCACGGGTTCTCTCACACCCCCTTGGGGAACGCCCTGGGGCACCTTAGATTCCCTATCTCCAGCCCAGCTCCACCCCTGCCTTGCCCAACCACCTGGTCACTGCATGATCTTGGGGTATCCCCAGCCCTCAGTCACACCCCACGTCCCATTGGCTGTAGGCTCTCCTCCCACCTCCAGTACCAACGCTGCTCCTTTACCTGCTTCCACCTTGGCCCTCATCCAAGTGGCTTTCGTCTGCTTGCACCCAGCGGCCATGAGACCCTTCCAGAAGGCACACCAGGTCACACCTCTGTTCAGAGCCTCGTTCAAGGCCCGTTCCTGAGCCTAGTCACAGACCCTTCAGAGCCCCCCGGGTCTGTGCCACCCCACGACCCTCTCTGCCCCATTCCCGTGGCTTCATCTCTCTCGTGGTAATCAGTGCTCTGATTTCTGTGACTTTCTTTATTACATGTCTCCTCCAGTAGAAGGCAAGTTCCATGAGGGCAGAGATTTTTTAGTTGCTGGTATGCGATAGGGAACGTGAGCTCTTGCTCAGTGGTTATCAAAGGAGAGTCTCAACTTTCCTGTTCTAGGAGATGAAATACAGGGGCTTTGTGTCATGCTGTTGTCCATGGTAGCGGGCAGAGGCACCGTTGGGGGGCCAGGGCCACCCAGCCACTGCTGAGCCCCTCTGCCACCAGGGCGCCTCTCACTCTCCCCACACCTCTCACCTTCTGACCCTCCAGTGTCCCTCCTGCAAGGATGGGGCCTTCTCTGACCTCCCCCCCACGCCGCCGACCCCAGCGTGTTGTCAGAGCTTGGGAAATGGGGGAGGGGGAGAGACAGGTCATGAGGGCACTGCTGTCTCCATCCACAGGCCCGGGAGCTCAAGCGGGAGGCCCTGGAGTGCAACCTCAAGTTCGTCGGCTTCATTGTGGTCTCCTGCCCACTCAAGGCTGACTCCAAGGCCGTGATCCGCGAGATCCAGAACGCCTCCCATCGGGTACAGCCAGTGGACCCCTCCCCACCAGGCCCCATGGGTGGGCAGTCTTGGCTACTCCTTACAGACAGGGGGATGTGACAGTAGAGGACAGTTCCATCCTCAGTGGGGCACTCAGCGGTGGGTATCTGGGTCTTGGAAGCAAAGGTTCCATGGCTTTTGGTTGAGCTCCACCATGGCTTGGACGCTCATGCTATCCCTCATGCCTGAGGATGCTCTGGGACTCAATCTGTGCCCACCCTTCTCACATCACTTTCTCAGGCCCCCAGCATCACTGGGAGATGAGGGCTATTCCCCCGACTCCGCCCCATCTTAGGAAGAAGCTGAGGCTGGGTTGGAGGATGTGGAGACAACACCCAGACAGGCTGTGTGTGTCCCAGTGGCTTTTCTCTGTCAGTCTTGGTGGTTTGTGTATTCTAGTTCAGGACTCAGTTTAGGGTGTGGGAGGCGAGCCTGGCAGTGTCAGAGGGTAGTGACATGATTAGTCCTCATCTGGCCTCAGCAGTCAAGGCCCATCTTGCCATCACCAGGCTCTAAGCCAGAAGGCTAGAGCTTGTGTCATACCACCCCAATCTCCTGCCTGGAGCATCAACCAAGCCAAGAGGGTCCACACCAAGGGCTGGCTCTTAGTTTGTGTTGCAAATAAAGGCTGTGGGTGTTCTCAGAAAGACGCACATACACATATCATTCGCAGAAAACTCTACCAGGTGAGGCAGGTTGAGGCTCCTGGAAGCCCAGCCCCCAGTAGGGGGCCAAGCGCTTCCTCTGTGGCTGTCCTCAGAAGGGACTTGGCCCCCAGGTCTCCGGGCTGGAGTTCTGACCCACTGAGCCCTGCTCCACTGCCTCCGCCCTCTCCCCAGGTGGTCATGATCACAGGTGACAACCCGCTCACTGCCTGCCATGTGGCTCAGGAGCTGCACTTCATTGCAAAGGCTCACACGCTGATCCTGCAGCCTCCCACGGAGAGAGGTGAGGCCCCAAGTGGTCGTGGGCTGGGGGGACCTTGAGTCCAAGAACAGCTCCCGCCTGGTGGCTCACCTCTGTGCCAGGCCTGAGTGAGCACGCCCAGCATCATCCAGTACCCGTGACACAAGGCCTGCGGATCACAGCCCTGCCCCGTGCGCACGCTTGGGCTATCTGGCCGGGGAGCTCCACACCCCACCTGCGCGGCAGCATGCAGGCGGTCACCGGCTCTGGGGCCAGCAGCACCTTACAATGTTAAGGCGGTTGGTTGTGGTCACACCAGCCCACGTTTCATAGCCTTCCACCCGCCTTGGGCCTGGCTGGCTGCCTGTGCATGGCGAGTGCTGCCCTCTTGAGCACCGGGACTGCTGGGGCTCGTGTTTGGTGTGGCCAGAACCCGGGGCAGAGGGCTTGGTTTGCATTCGTCAGACTCTTTGCCCCACACGGGAGGGCTCGCCATTCCCACCCCACATAGGAGGAAGCCAACCAGGTCAGCTGTTGGGGCCCCTGCTCTATAGACAAGGAGACAGAGAAGTGAATCCATCCACCTGGATCGTTGGGAAACACGGTGACTAAGGATTTGAACTCAGATGTCCTGATTCCAGAACTCATGGTCTCTGGCCTCACCTGAGTAACCAAACTGGTTGCAAGTGGTGCCTCAGAATCAGAAAAATGGAGGGACGAATCCAGCCCCAGCACCTCTGGCTGGTGGGGTGGAGTCTGTCAGAGGCCGCAGGACAGCACCCGGTGCAGGGCCTGGCTTGGGAGCAACATGCACCAGTGATGTCACCGGGCTGCAGGCCAGAGGAGGGTGCCGGAATGGCCCGGCCGAGAGGGCTTCCAGAACCTCCCAGCCCTTCTCTCCGTCTGCGCTGTTGATCCCCGGTCTCTGTCCCAGTCCCAGGCACTGGCTCTTCCGGAGCCTGGGGATCGTAGGCAGGTGGCCCAGAGGTGGCTGCCAAGACTGTTGCTGAGCGAGTGAAGCTGCTCTAACAGAACAGCCGCAACAGGAGCCAGGTGGAGATTATTTTCCTTTCAGGCTCTGACAGCTCAGGGCCAGCTGTCCAGTGCTGAGAAGGCTGGTGGGCTGCCCTCAGCTGTCCTCGGTGCTCAGCATCCGCACCTAGACCAACCAACTAGAAAGGGGAAGTGGGTAGCAAGCAGTGTCTGGCCTGAGGAAGTGATTCAGGGTGCCCTGGCCCTAGGAGAGCAGAGTTTCAGGCAGGCCCCCAGGGTTGGGGGTTCATTAGGTGAGGGGTTGGGGGGAGGGGGTGGCGCGTCTGAGGTCAGGCTGCCTGGGTTTGAATCTGGCCCGTCACATGATCTCAGGCCAGTGGCTTAGGCCCTGGGTTTTCAGATCCTTTGTATCGGAGGTTTCTGTGCATGGTCTCTATGGGGTGCCTAGGGTCTGGGGTACAGGTTGGTATGGACCTGGGGTGGGGGCCAAGAAGGTGCTCCAGAGAGGAGAGACTAGGAGTGCACACGTGGGGTCCAAGTGAGAGGGTCCACCTGAGCAGCTGAGCCCCATCCCTGACCCTGGGCACTGGCCCTGCAGGTCGGCCGTGTGAGTGGCATTCCATCGATGGCAGCATCACGCTGCCCCTGGCCCAGGGCTCCCCGAAGGCACTGGCCCTGGATCACGCACTGTGCCTCACGGGCGATGGCCTGGCCCACCTGCAGGCCGAGGACCCCCAGCTGCTGCTTCGCCTCATCCCACACGTGCAAGTGTTCGCCCGAGTGGCCCCCAAACAGAAGGTGGGTACGGGGTGGCGGAGGGCAGGCGGGGCCCTGGGGATGGCATGCAACCCTCACTCAGCCCGTCTTTCCCCAAACAGGAGTTTGTCATCACCAGCCTGAAGGAGCTGGGCTACGTGACCCTCATGTGTGGGGATGGCACCAACGACGTGGGTGCCCTGAAGCACGCTGATGTGGGTGAGCCCCTGGGTTTGGGGGCTGTTCTGCCAACACCGGCTTACCATCAGGGACGCGCCACTGAGCAAGTTCTGTGAGGAAGCAGTAGTGAAGGGGCGGGGCAGGGACTGGTGGCATTGGGGATCTGAATGGCTCCAAGGCCGGGAAGAGATACAAGTGTCTGAGGAAAAGTGTGGCGGGCATCACCAAGAAGCTCTGGTGAGGGTCTAGGGCGGCTCCATGGGGCAGACACGACTTGGTTGTCTCAGGCCCCCCGGGCACTGTATGGGCTGCAAGGGCCAAGGCCAGAGGCCAGGGAGAGTTTATAGCCTCGGATCTGTGTCAACAGAATATAGATGTCAAGCTGATGTTTGAAGACCAATTTAACCTAGTTTCTTTCAGTGCTTTTCAGATATTCATTTGGTTTATCAACTACGATATTTATGACACATCATTTACCTCATTATGATTCTTGGCAATAAACTTCTTTGGAAATCAGTTAGTTTTGACCTACCTACATAGCATTATATACTTTATTTGGGTATTGTTTTTTTATTGTCCTTAAGTAGTTTGTAGAAAGTAAGATAGATGCTCTCTGAGGCGCTCCTTGGGGTGGGTGATCAGGTAAAATGGGGAGGTTTGGCCCCGGGATTAGCTGCGCTGAGCAGACACTCCGTGCTCTGTGCCGGGGTGGCAGGCTCCCTCTGGCTCCTGACACACACTCCTACCAGGTGTGGCCCTCCTGGCCAATGCCCCTGAGCGGGTCATCGAGCGGCGGCGACGGCCCCGGGACAGCCCCGTCCTGAGCAACAGTGGAGTCAGGGCCACCTCCAGGGCAGCCAAGCAGAGGTCGGGGCTCCCACCCTCTGAGGAGCAGCTGGCCTCCCAGCGGGTGAGTCTCAGAAGGGGGGGCACCAGCACCGCCTTGTGGTCAGGTCTCACCCCTTGCTACCTGCCTCATAGGACCGCCTGAGTCAGGTGCTTCGGGACCTCGAGGACGAGAGCATGCCCATCGTGAAGCTGGGGGACGCCAGCATCGCTGCGCCCTTCACCTCCAAACTCTCCTCCATCCAGTGCAGTGAGTCCTGCTGCCGTGATCCTCCCCTACCCCATCCCTCGGCCCATCCTACCTGGCACCCACGCCCACACCTGCCTTCCCCCGCAGTTTGCCACGTGATCAAGCAGGGCCGCTGTACGCTGGTGACCACGCTGCAGATGTTCAAGATCTTGGCGCTCAATGCCCTCATCCTGGCCTACAGCCAGAGTGTCCTATACTTGGAGGGTGTCAAGTTCAGTGACTTCCAGGCCACGCTGCAGGGGCTGCTCCTGGCTGGCTGTTTCCTCTTCATCTCCCGCTCCAAGGTGGGCCAGGACCCTGAGCAAAGCAGGGGCTCCCGCCCCAGCCCAAGGGTGCCCTCTGCTTCTCTAAGCCGTGGTTCTTGCCCCAGAGGTGCCGGGAGGCTTCTCGGATTGATGACTGGCGACGCTTGGGCCAGCCAGGGCAGGCTCTTAAAGGCGCCACCACATGTCTGTTTTATCCTCACAGCAGCCCTTGGGATGGGAACCCTCATCCCCAAGTTACACATGGGGATCAGGGGGCAGGGCGGGTGCCCACTGAGGCTCTTCAGAGTGCCGCCGCTCAGGCCCAGCACTGTCCACAGGCTGGGGTCTCAGGTGGGCCACACAATTGAGACAGATGGGAAAACGATCATCAAGACCACTCAGTATGCAGTGCTGAGAGAAACACCAAGTAGGTCACACAGGCTGTGGGGAATGGCCTCAGGGTCGGTCAGGGAGGTCTGTGTAATGCTGACATTCAGGCCAACGCATAAAGAACAAGAGAACCAGCGAGGAACTAGGCACAAAGACCGCAGATGGTCATGGGCTGATGCAAGGAGGCCCTGCTGGCCAGAGGGGGTGGGAGGTGGTCTGGGTTGATCATACATGCCCCATGAGCAACAGGGAGGGCTTTAAGTTTATTCTAGAGCGGGGGCGGGGTGGATCTTAAGACCCCTATGGCTGGGCATTGGGCGAGGTGGGGGTGGCATCTGGACTGAGGGGATGGGGGGCAGACAGGGCTCTGGGGACTAGTGCTGACCTGTAACCCCCAGAATTTGGTGACCACTCTCTGCACAAGGCCTGCCAGGAAGCAGGGTAGGTGGGTGACCCCAGGGCGAGCCTGGGCCCTGACCCCCATTCTGCCCCTGCAGCCCCTCAAGACCCTCTCCCGAGAGCGGCCCCTGCCCAACATCTTCAACTTATACACCATCCTCACTGTCATGCTGCAGTTCTGCGTGCACTTCATGAGTCTCGTCTACCTGTACAGCGAGGCCCAGGCCCGGAGCCCTGAGAAGTGAGTGCACTCCCAGCCTGGGGGTGGACAGGCTGCTCCCAGAGGAGGCGGCATCCCTGCGGTTGGGGGGTGGCAGGAGAAACATGCAGACGTTGGCCTGGGGTGACCGGGGCCAGGCCAGCAGAGTCCACCAGGCGGAGTCCTGGTTCCGCGGGGGGGCAGCAGGAATCATGAAGGGGCCCTGACCCCCATGTGTCCCTGAAGGCAGGAGCAATTTGTGGACCTGTACAAAGAATTTGAGCCAAGCCTAGTCAACAGCACAGTGTACATCATGGCCATGGCCATGCAGATGGCCACCTTCGCCATTAACTACAAGGTGAGGCCCAGCCCCTGCCCGAGCACACCCTGCCCACCCTCTGGGCTGCCACGACACACAGCTGTCCATCTGCCTGTCCCCACAGGGCCCACCCTTCATGGAGAGCCTGCCTGAGAACAGGCCTCTGGTGTGGAGCCTGGCCGTGTCACTCCTGGCCATCGTGGGCCTGCTGCTTGGCTCCTCACCTGAGTTCAACAGCCAGTTTGGACTCGTGGACATCCCTGTGGAGGTGAGGGGCCCTGTAGACGCGGTCCCAGGACTTGGCCTGGACCTGTCTGCAGGCACCTGACTCACCAGCACTCCCTGTCCCACAGTTCAAGCTGGTCATCGCCCAGGTCCTACTCCTGGACTTCTGCTTGGCACTCCTGGTCGACCGCGTCCTGCAGTTCTTCCTGGGGACCCCAAAGCTGAAAGTGCCTTCCTGAGATGGCGGTGCTGGCACCTACTGCCCACTCCGCTGCCGCTGGGCAGGAGCCCCGCGAGGGCCCCAGGAGGGAACACTGCCCCCACGGTGAGGCTGACCTGGCCTTGCCCACCAAGACTGAGCTGGGACACCCCCACCCCACCCCCTACGGCTGTCTGAGGCCTGGCTGGCGGAACCAGCTCTGGGCCAGCGTCTTTGGTAAATAAAGCAGCATCAGTGATTTGAAGAAGCCTTGCCTCCATCTCTGCGCCACAGAAGGGGTCGCTGGGGGCTGGGTGGTCCCCAAGGAAGGTCCTGGCACCCTCCTCATGGGCTGTGTAAGGTTCTAACCTCCCTCTGCAACACATTCAGCACTTGGACAGGCCAAGCTTGGAACCCAGAGAGCTCTGCGTATTTCCTAGTTTTGCAAGCACCCCCATGTTTCTGTGGTCTCGCAGCTTCACGTTTTGACACCTCAGGCACTGAAGGGAGTTTTAAGATCGATGCCATTTTTCCCTTTTCAATAATATGCAAAATAACAGCATGCCTTCCTCTCATAGTGTCAGATATGAGGAAGTTCAATCCAAATCATTACGAACACCGACTCGGGTCACACTCAGGATTCTGCACCACACAGGTCATAGCCAGGGTCTGACATGCAGCCTGGCTCTCATACTGTTACTGTCCTTCCTTTCAAAAGGTGCTCCCTCACTATAGCTCAGGAACTGTGGAATAGGTAGCATGAAAGCTAAGAGCCACAGTCAGAGATTTCTTGCCTTCTCAACAGCCAAAAACTAGAAGAAACTATTTCCAGTCAGAAATTACAGAGTGTGGGGTGTGGGTGCATTTTTATAAGTTTGGCAAGTTGCATGTGATGACCTCAGGCCAGGGAACCCAGGCCGTGGCTTCTGGACAACTTCCCCCTCCCCACCGATGCTCGGTGAGGAGCTCTCTACCCTTTCCTGCCCTTGCCCCTTGGTCATCCTCAGCAGCCCAACCCTGACTGGCTTCCCATCAGGAGGAGTGTGGCCCACAGGCCAAGGAAGGCCCTGGGAGCCAAAGTGGGAAAGGGGCTGGGACCAGCTGTGAGCATCAGGTGGGCCCTGAACACTGGCCAAGGTTTCTGGAGGGGTGGGGGTGCCAGACCCCATCCAGCAGAGGGGCTGCTAGGGTCACATGGAATCCTTGAGGCAACCAGAAGGGGAGCACTCTGGACTTGGGGTTTGCTGGGGATGATTCTTGCAGGGGCTCAGGGCGAGGGTCTCTGTGCCCTCCGTGCCTGAGAGAGGTGCTAAGGGCGCTCTGGCTCTGCTTTAACTGGGTCTTCAAGAGCCTGATCCAGCACTGAGCATTACTGGGTGTCCCCCAGTTTTATCTCCAGCCCCAGCGTGTTAGGGGACTTCAGTTTCAACTGGAATCAGGCAGGACATCATACCTCCAACCAGGGGACTCCCATTGCCCCAGCCAGGTTGGGATGAGTTCAGAGGTCCAAGAGACCCCTGGGCAGGGGCGTCATTGGGTCGTAGAACGTGAAAGGTTTGGGACAGGCTCCTCAGGCCAGGCAGACTCTGTGGACTCACTGCAAGGGGAGTGTGCTGGGGTTTGGGGACCCCGCAAAGATGGGGAGGGGAACCCTGGCCGGGATGGAGTCATTTCGGCAGGTCACTCAGGAGGTCCTGGCCCAGCCGCATACCCAGCCGCTCAGGCAGGGGGAGTGGTCCGCGCTTCCCTGCCTAGAGGGTGTGGCCGACCAGCAGAGGCGTGGTTGGGGGCGGGGCCTCCGCGAGGCGGGGCGACGCGGAACCCGGGCAGCGGCGGCCGCGGCAGGAAATCGGGGCTGGGCCCCGCCGGCGCCGGCGCGCGATTCCATCCCAATCCCCGTCCCAGCCGAGCGATCCTAGGGCCGGACCATGGACTCAACAGAGCCGGGTAGGCGGTCCGGGATACGGGATCAGAGAGGGGCCTCCCCCGACAGTATCCTACTTCCTAAATCAATGAGGGGCCCCGCTTATCCCTCTCCGTCCAGAGAGCCGGGAGAGGAGTTTCTGAATGGGAAGGACACGGGGATGCTCCACTGTGGGAACCCCCAAGCTGAGGGGGGCCCGGGACACCAGTCCCTGATCCCCCCTCCCCCTTTGCAGTCTTCACCCCGGATGCCTGGGGGAGGGGGCCCAGGAAGGGGAAGTGGCCGCTTCTGCTTCTGATATTTGTGATGGGGGCAGGGTGTCACGACCGCTGACGGAGAGGGCAACGCGGCAGGATCCCCACCCGGCTACTCCATTGCCCGGGGAGGGGAACATGCTGATCTGGGCGCTCTAGAAGTGGTGCCTGCGACAGAAATGTGGCAAGGTCCGACTTCGTTTCCGCCTGTCTTTGTGTCTCTGCTTTGCATACTGATTGTCATTTGGTCTTTATGCCTCTTGTGGTTTCAGGCTGCCTGTGTGTGTTTCTGTGGCAGGCCATGTGCCGTTCTGTCCCACGTGTATTTCCATCTGTCTGGGCTGAGGTCCATGTGGTTCCATTGTCAAGCCGGCTCTGTCCCGGGAGACAGTGTGGTTGTATCTAGGACGTCTGTTTTGTCGCTTTGCTTCTGGGCCCATGCATGTGTGGGTGTCTCTGCTCCTCTAAGCAGCTGTCTCTGTGTTGGGTTGTGCCTGAGTCCATCTGCCTGTCCCAAGTCGGGCCCCACCCAAGCCCACACTCCCTCCATCCCAGCTCAGACACCCACACCATCCTATACTCCCCATGGGAACAGAACTCTCTCTCTCTTCCCTTTCCCTCCCTCTCTCTCTTTCTCTCTCTCTCTCTCTCTCTCCCTCTCCCCCACCACCCCCCCCCACCGCCCCGACCCTCCAAACAACCTGCCAAAGTGCGGTGGGTGGAGGGAGGCTTCCGCTGGCCCATGTGTGATACTCCCCTCCCCAAGGGCTACCCTCAGCTCCTGAGAGCAGGAAGAGGTACAGTGATATCTTCCGGAGCCTGGACAACCTCGAGATCTCACTCGGGAACGTGTGAGTCTGTGCCTGAGTAACCCCAAATTCCACCAGGATCCCCCAAATCCCTAACCATTTAGGTGCCTGAAACCCCATTAGGAACCTGCAACTTCTGGATCCTCAAAACACCTGAATATACCAAAATTCAACCCCCCAAATCCACCTGAAATCCCCAAAGTGATACTAGGGCCCCCACGTATCCTTCTTGTGACCCTTGTGACCCCTTAAAACATTTGAGAGCTTTATAATCCCACTCTGAACCCCAAAGTTACCTGGGATCCTTCAAATTCTATCTCAAGTCCCATAAAAAAAAGCTCACCTACTTTCCCCCCTAAAGCCCCATCCCTCAGGACTCCCAGATACAATAGATGTCACAGAGGTGATATCTAGGACCGTCCCCAAACTGCCCTGGGGCCCCCAGCACCCCTAGGTGGGACAGACTGGGTGGAGGGTGGCATCCTGACACCCTTACCTCCCAGGACCCTTGAGATGCTGGCTGGAGACCCTGTGCTTTCAGGAGACCCAGAACCTGACAAGACCCCCACAGCCACTTTGGTGAGGGATGGGACCAAGGGGACAGGGAGGAGGGGACCTCGGACGAGGGGGTCTGAGGAAGGTGGAGCCCCTGCCCTGCTTGTTCCTGAATGCTGTCTCCCTCCCCCTCAGACGAGTGAAACCAACCGTTGGAGTGGTCCCTCCCCAGAGGATCCTGCACCCCTTACAGGTAGGGGGGCTTTGAGGCTAGGGGAGTGGGGGGGGGGGTGACAGAAAGGAGTCCTTCCATCATCAACTGCCTGTTCCATGCACCAGGGACACGGCAGTGCACACAACAGATCTGAACCCCTGTACTCAGGGAGCCCCCAGTCTGAGTGGAGAATCAGTGTAAAACAACCTGGACAAATGAAAACAAGGGGGTGTTTGGGGAAGCCATAGGGTGTAGAACAGGGTCCACTGGTCTGGTTTGAGGGCTCAGGGAAGGCTTCCACGGGAGGGTTCAGAGGTCAGAGGTCCAACCGTCTGCCCCAGGGGAGGAACTGGACTTGCGGCTCATTCGGACCAAGGGGGGTGTGGATGCAGCCCTGGAGTATGCTAAGACCTGGAGCCGCTACGCCAAGGAGCTGTTGGCCTGGACTGAGAAGAGAGCCAGCCATGGTGAGGACCCCTCCTACCGGGTCCCAGGCCCTGCCCAGACCCTGCAGCGCTCACACTCTGCCTGACTCAGACCCCTGCTGTCTGCCCCCAGAGCTGGAGTTTGCCAAAAACATCATGAAGATTGCCGAGGCTGGAAAGGTGTCCATCCACCAGCAGGTAGCCATGAGCACACACCCCCCACCAGAGCCCAATCCCTCCAGAACCCCAGCCAGATACCCCTAGATCCTTAGCATTCTCCACACCAGACGGCCTCTCCCCACCCTCAGAGCCACATGCCACTGCAGTACATCTACACCCTGTTTCTGGAGCACGACCTCAGCCTGGGAGCCCTGGCCATGGAGACAGTGGCCCAGCAGAAAAGAGACTACTACCAGGTGAGGGGGCCCTTCATGCATTATTCCATCCACAGCCACCTGGAGGAAGGCACCGTTACCATCAGCACCATTTGCTGATGAGGAAGCTGAGACCCAGGGATGCTGAGGAACTTGCCCAAGGTTACCCAGCAGAGATTCGAACCAGGCTTCCTGTGCTATTGCAAAACCGTGCTTTTGTTCTTCTGCGGGCCACGGGGCGAGGTGCCAAGTGTGCCCAGGAAGAGAGCCTTGGCATCTTTGCGTCCAGGCACAAAGGATGGAGGTGACCACTGAGCCTTTTTCTGGAGACACCGGGCTGGGGGAGGGGAGAGGTCTTCTGGGTGAGAAGACCCAGGAGAGAGGGTGCAGACCCAGAAAAGGGTCCAGAGGATGAAAGACATGTGACCCCAGTGAACGGAATGATCGAGTAGCCCTGAGGCAGCATCCCCATTCTCCATCCTTCCCAGCCCCTGGCTGCCAAACGGACTGAGATTGAGAAGTGGCGGAAGGAGTTTAAAGAGCAGTGGATGAAAGAACAGAAGCGGATGGTAAGGTCTAAGGTGGGGCCTGGGGAAGCGGGCTGGGGGAGGAGATGAAGAAGCAGTGACCGCGTCCCTCCTCCGCCCACAGAACGAGGCGGTGCAGGCACTGCGGCGGGCCCAGCTCCAGTATGTGCAGCGCAGCGAGGACCTCCGGGTGCGCTCCCAGGCGTCCCCCGAAGACCCGGCCCCCCAGGCCCAGCCGGGACCCAACAAGCAGCAGGAGCGGCGGCGGCGCTCACGAGAGGAGGCCCAGGCCAAGGTGGGGACTCGGCCCCGTGCCCCCCTGTGCTTCGGCGCCCCCGGTCCCACGATCTGTCCCACACACGCACCCTGCGTTGGTCCCTCCAGGCGCAGGAGGCCGAGGCGCTGTACCAGGCCTGCGTCCGCGAGGCCAATGTGCGGCAGCAGGACCTGGAGGCCGCCAAGCAGCGGATCGTATCACACGTGCGCAAACTGGTGCTGCAGGGGGACGAAGTGCTGAGGCGGGTGAGACCCTAACCCGACGGCTGCCCACCACACTCATTCGCCCCGGCTGGGCGCCCCCTGCCCCTAAACCGCCTCCAGGGCACCAGGACCCGCTCCTTCTCGCTGGACAGCCAGTTCCCGCCCCCAGACCCTGACTGCACTTCCCCCTCGGCCCCCTCCCAGGGGGTCCTACCCCCCAAGATGACCCACCCTGGTTCTAACCACACCCCCAACTCCAGCTGCACGCTCCTGTCCCTAAGCCGCCTCCCACTGCCCGGCCCCGCCCCCAAGCCTGGACCGAGCTGGTATCTCTCAGGGTCAGGCCACGCCCCAGGCTCCCAGTCCCAGCCCCTCTCTCACCCGAGGCCTCCGCCCCACAGGTGACCCTGGGATTGTTCGGGCTGCGAGGGGCTCAGGCAGAACGCGGCCCCCGCGCCTTCGCCGCCCTGGCCGAGTGCTGCGCGCCCTTTGAGCCGGGCCAGCGATACCAGGAGTTCGTGAGGGCGCTGCGGCCTGACGCCCCGCCGCCCCCGCCACCAGCCTTCTCTTTCCAGGAGTTCACGCACAGGTGGGTCCCCAGGAGCGGGGTCAGGTAGGAGCCAAGCAGGTGGGTGGGGTTGTCCCAGTCGTGGGAGACTTGGGAATTTGGGGTTACTGCACTGGGGGCCACGATGCTCATGGCCATAAGGGCTTGCAGACCCAAGTACTTGGAGTTGGGGCCTAAACGGGATGCCAGGGTGATGTCATCCCAGGCCAGTTTCCTGGTTATCAGAGCCCTCAAACCTCTCCTTTCAGTTCCCCTCTGGACACAAAAAAGAAGCTCTCTGGAGCCCCACCTCCACCGCTGGATGAGAGTGCAGCTGAGCCAGGCCCTTGGGAGGACACTGGCACAGGCTGGCAGGGTGAGTGCTGTGAAGGGCAGGCAGGAGTGGTGCTGGGGCAGGAGGCCCTACCTAACTGACCTGTCCCCTCCTAGGAACTCTGGGCCCCACTCTGGCCAGTGATGTGGACAGCATGGGTGGTGGCAGCGAGTCTCGGTCCCAGGACTCTCCCACTTCCAGCCCAGGTGGGACCATCCTTCAGCCCCTGGCCAGGCTCTGACCCTCAATCTCAAACCCATTCTTTGACCTCTGACCTACCCTGCAACCCTGACCTATTTTCTCAACCTCTGACCCGTTCTCTTGATCCAACTTCTGAACCACCCCCCAGGTTCTTCAACCCCTAACTCCTGACCTGTCTGACCCACCCCCTCCTGACCTCTGACCCTTTCCCCAAGGGCATCTGTGGGTGGTTTTGGAAGGCCGAAAACCAGGAATGTTTCCTTAGCCTTGGAGCCTCCCCATGACCTCTGTGACCCCCAACCTCTGTAACCCTCTGACTCCAGGCTCTGGAACGAGGCGGCTGGTGAAGGTCTCGTCCACAGGCACCGAATCTTCAGATGACTTTGAGGAGCGAGACCCTGGTGAGGCTGGAAGCAGGTAGGGGTGGGGTGGGGGTGGACTAGGCACTCCTGACCCTGTCTCCCTGCAGACCTGGGAGATGGGCTGGAGAACGGGCCAGGCACCCCGTTCAAGAAGTGGACACTGTCCAATGCGGCCCAGACCCACCGGCTGCGGCGGCTGCGGGGCCCAGCCAAGTGCCGAGAGTGCGAGGCTTTCATGGTCAGCGGAACCGAGTGCGAGGAGGTGTGGCCTGGGCCGATGACCTAATGACCTCTGCTGAACCCCAGTGACCTCTCTGACCCCAGGCATCTCTCTGACCTGAGATTCCCTAAGACCTTCCCACCCCTGGGACCTGCGCTGATCTGATGATCTCCTATGAGCCCCCTGCCCCTGCTCCCTGAGGATCCCTATGACCTTCTCTTCCCCCACTGACCCCCGATGACCTCCCTGACCCTGTGACTTTTCCCTCAGTGCTTTCTGACCTGCCACAAGCGCTGCCTCGAGACTCTACTGATCCTTTGCGGACATAAGCGGCTCCCAGCCCGGACCCCCCTCTTTGGGGTCAACTTCCTGCAATTGCCCAGGGACTTCCCGGAGGAGGTGCCCCTTGTGATCACCAGGTGCACCACCGAGATAGAACAGCGCGCCCTGAGTGTGCAGGTGCCGCCTTGACCCTTGACCCTTGACCATCCCTAAGAGTGAGTGACCCAGCCCTCTCAATGGCCAGATTGCAAGCCAGCTGTCCAACTTCCCACCCCTGCCCTTCAGGGCATTTATAGGGTCAGCGGGTCCCGGGTCCGCGTGGAACGGCTGTGCCAGGCTTTTGAGAACGGCCGAGCATTGGTTGACCTGTCAGGGAACTCGCCTCACGATGTCTCGAGTGTTCTCAAGCGATTCCTCCAGGAGGTGGGTGCTCAGCAGCTCAGGAGTCAGAGGCCGGGTGGGCTCAGACTGAGGACCCTCTGCAGCCCACCCACACCCATGTCCCCCCCTGCCATTCCACCCCCAGCTCACTGACCCCGTGGTCCCCTTCCACCTCTACGACGCCTTCATCTCTCTGGCTAAGACCCTGCATGCAGACCCTGGGCACGACCTTGGGACCCCCAGCCCCAGCCCTGAGGTTATCCGCTCGCTGAAGACCCTCTTGGTGCAGCTGCCTGACTCTAACTACAACACCCTGCGGCACCTGGTGGCCCATCTATTCAGGTGTGCACTGTCCTTGACCTTGACACGTGACTTCTGACCTGAGGCACGGATCCGGGACTCCTTCCTTGGACATGTGACCACTGACCCCTGACACTGACCTCTGACCTTTGAATGTGTTTTCTGAGCTCTGAAACTTAATACATGACTCCTGACTTTGGATGCTGACCCCTGACCCCCATCACCAGGCATGTGGCTCCTGGTCGTACACAATGACTGGGACCACTTACCCATGACTTGGGCAAGTCGCCACTAGCCTGGCTTGCAGATCCTACCCGATGACCAATAACCATACCCTCTGTGCCCTGACCCTTCTCCTCACACTGTCCCCAGGGTGGCTGCACAGTATGAGGAGAACAAGATGTCTGCCAACAACCTGGGCATTGTGTTTGGGCCGACACTGTTGCGGCTGCCGGACGGTCCAGGGGTAGCCAGCGCCGGCCCTGTCACCTGCCTGCTAGACTCCGTGCACCAGGCCCAGCTCATCGAGTTCCTCATTGTACACTATGAGCAGATCTTCGGGATTGATGACCTCCTCCTGGCCACTGAGCCCCTGCCCCGAGACCCCAGCCCACCCCCTACGACCCTCCCAACCAGCCCCCAGCCACCACACTCACAACCTGCCCTGGACGCCCTGCCCATATTCCTAGCCTCGGACCCCAACCCAGACACCATGCCCCTTAGTGCCCTGGAGAAGCATCCCGAGACCACGCCCACAGAGGTAGGAACCTGCTGGGCCCACAGACATGGGGAGAGCCTTCTCTCCATTTAATCCTCTCACTCTCTCTCCTGTCTTCCTTCCTTCCTTTCCCTTGAAAATTTTCTATTTCATTCCCTTTCTCCTTTCCTTATTTACCCTGCACTCATTCTGAAAGGAAAGGTAAGGAATGGAGTGGTGGGAAATAATGGAGTAACAACAGGGTAGAGCCTTGCAGAGATATTAATATGAGTACCATTCATTCCTTCAACAGAATATTTATTGAACACCTACTATGTGCCAAGCGTTGTTCTAGGCATTTTTCTAGCCATCAGTTAGCAAAATATTCAAAGATTCCATCCTCTTGGTTGCCTACCTTCTAGTGGGAAAGAAACCAACAATAAACAAGAAATATGATACAAAGTCAGTTATACAGGATGTTACAAGGTGATGAATACTATAGAAAAAAGAAAGGGTAGGGTGAAGTAGGGGACACCAAGGGCACCAAGGTGAGAGGTGGTGGGCAGTTTGTAGCAGTAAACAGGATGCTGTGAGTGGGTCTCATGGAGAAGATGGGTTTGAGCAAAGACTGGAAGGATGTGAGGGGGGAGTAAGCCAGGTGGAGATCAGGGGAAGGGTGTTCCAGGCAAAGGGAACAGCCAGTACAGAGGCCCTGAGGTGGGACCATGCCTGGTGTGTTCAGGGCACAGCCCCATGCTGTAATGAATGAGTGAGGGGAAGGTGGAAGGAAGTGAGGCCAAAGAGGGGTGTGCAAACCTCCATTGACTGCACGCCTACAATGCAGGGGTGCTTGCATAGTAATTGCCCTAAGAGGTAAATACTGTTAATGAAAACCATTTACAGATGAGACTCTTAGGGGAGGCTTCCTGACCCTCAGGATCCTGATACAATCACCATTCCCGAGAGCTAGGATCTCCCCTGCAGCACCCCAGAGCTGGGAAAGCTGCTGCTGGTGAGGTGTGGGACTCTGAGAACTGGAATACCTCAGAAAGTGCTCGGGACACAGAGAAAGAATTCCAACTGCTATTAGCATTTAGCTAAAGGATGAACTAAAAGATATTTAGGTAAGCTAAAAAGCAGGCCTGAAATTGCAGAAAGTAGAGCAGGATGAAGACCGGTAGTTCACGCATTCCTAATGCAGAGAAGGCTGTCACTTTCCGGGCTGGTCCTCTGTTGAACAAAGTCATTCCTGCCCTCACAGAGCCCACAGTTGAGATTAATGACACTGCTCTTCACAGGAGGACAAGCAGTACACTCTCAAGGGCATCATCTCTCCCCAGATACCAAAACTGCAAGGGAACTTTTGCATGTCTACGAAGAACTGGCATTTTATTGCTGGAGGTCGCATGCTTGGGTTTCTTCTTGCAGATTCCAACTCTACAGAGGGACCAGGAAGAGGAAGTAACCAAAGACACCAAAAATGAGGGAGAGGAAGGTGAGTGCGTTGTGGGGTAGCCCAGGGGTTCTGGGGTTGCCCCTGACTTGGGGTAGCTTGGCTGAGTGATGACAATGGGGGGGTGTATCCAGAGGACTTAAGGGTGCTCAGCATTGACCACCCTATCCCACAGTGTCCAGCCAAGGCCCTGAGGACTCACCCCTGGGGACACAGTCCCGTGGCCACTTCAGCCGCCAGCCAGTGAAGTATCCCCGGGGGGGTGTACGGCCTGTCACCCACCAGCTGTCCTGCTTGGCCCTGGTGGCTTCCAAATTGTGCGAGGAGACCCCTGTCACATCAGTGCCCCAAGGGAGCTTGCGGAGGCCAAGACCCGGCCCTGCCGCCACCTCCCGTGAGGGCAGCCCTCTGCGCCGCACCCCACTGCCCAAGCATTTTGAGATCACGCAGGAGACGGCCCGGCTACTCTCCAAGCTGCACAACGAGTCTGTGCCCAAGGCCACCTGCTGCCCAGGCACCCAGCCTGAGGAAGCTGAGGACCATTTCTGACTATCCCAGCACTCTGACCAAGAAGCCCAGGACTGAGAAGATGGGCCCAGCATCCCAGGAGTTCAATGTTGGGGCGTCTGGAGAGTTCCTATGGGGAGAGACTACATGGCCTAGGGGAGAACTAAAACCCCTTCAGCAGCAATGTACCAGGATCCCCCCCCCCCCACTAGACACAGGTCAATGTCAAGCGACAGGGCCACTCAGGTTCAGAGGTCACTCAGGGTCAATACAGATCATGGGATCCTTGAGGTCCACCCTAGTCTCTGACCGGTGGGATAGGGGTGCTTTTTGCTACTTTGGTTGTTGCCACTCCCCCATCTCTGTCTGCCTCCTTAGCTGATCCCAAGTGACCAGATATATTGGAGGGTGTGGGCAACCCAGACTCAACATCCTGCCTGGGGTCTGGTGGCCTCTGAATAAACTGTGTCCTTTATACCCTTGAGTGTCTTTCTTTGCCAGGGAAGGGTGACAGGGGAGAGGTCGGTGAGGCAGCATCCTTTCGCCCCATTTTACCGACCAGGGAAACCAAGTCCCCTTTCTTTCATCTCAGAACACCCCTGAGCACCTACATGCAGTAGAGGCTGGGCCTGGGCACCTGGCTGAGTCACACCGGGCCGGCCCTCCCGGAGCTCAGCGTGCAATCCGGTCCTGCACAATCAAACAAACATAACTAAGTGCAGATAACCGAGACAATGGGGCTGTGTGCTCTGGGCCGTGGGAGTCCAGGGCCGCCACAGGCGTGGGCCGGGCAGGGAACAGCGCTGCCGGGGGCGGGATTTCGAGAAACCCGAGTGCGGCCGGAGAGTCAGCTGGGGCCAGAGAGGTCGGCGGGGCAAGGGAGACCGGGGCGCGCGGTAGCTCTAGGCCTGCATAGCCGAGGAGGGGCTGGGTCGCGGCGGTGGGAGCCGGGTCGGATCAGGGCGTGGCTTAGAACTCGGCGACGGATTGGACACGAGGGAGCGGGCGGGGTGGGGCCGGGGCAGGGGCGCCGACCCTGAGACCACCCGGAGGTGGGCCGGGCGGCGCCAGGTCACGGCGGGGAATCTCGGGCAGCGAGTGACTCAGTCCCGCGAAGGCCCAAAACTGCGGCCGCGTGAGGTGTGCGGGGACTCGGGGTGGGGGGTCCCGCGCCGGAAGTGGAGAGGGGCGACCGAGGAGACGCGAGGCGGAGAGGAAATAGGGGAGCTGCAGTTCCGGGCGACCCTGTCCCCGCCGCCGCAGCAGAAGAGAGGTTCCTCCAGGTGGTGGGGCCCGGGCGGGGCGGGGCTCTCCCAGGTGGTGGGGGCGGGGCGCTGCGGCGGGGGCGGGGCGGCGGGACCCCGCCTCCAGCCCTCTCTTGGCCGCTCCCGCCAGGCGCACCCAGACGCTCTTCTGCTCCAGCCTTCGTTGCCCGGTCATGGGTCTTAGGCGCGAGGCCACCCTGTCTGCGGCGTGACGGGCGGCTCAGGTGAGACCCGCGAGGACGGGGGAGGGTGGGCGCGGGGCCTGGGGAGGGCGCGGCACGTGTTGCGGGGCCCGGGCGCCGCCCCCTCCTCTCCTACCTCTTCCTCTTCCTCCCCCAACCTGGGGGCCCCCAGAGGCCCGGCCTGCTGCCGCCTTCCTGACCGCCCCTTTTGTCCCACTCGGAACGGCCCGATGCCCCGCCTGCTTCGGGAGCGCTTGCGCCCAAAGCCCGCCGCCCAACTTACGGGGCTGCCTCACTGCCCCCAATCTAATTGCCCGAGTCACTTCCATGTCCCAACACCGACCTCCTGCAAGGTCCTAGCAGTGGCCCCACCCTGCGCACACAAGCCCCCTTGGCTCCGCTCCCTGCACTGACCCCAACACCAAACTGACCCTCCCTTGCCTGCTTTCACAGCCCACGCCCCTTTGTCCTGCCCTAACCGACCCCCCCCCCCACACACACACACAGATCGGTCACAGGTTGGCGCCGCGTGGGCAGATGAGTTTTGTTTTGATTCTTTAGGTTAAAAATAAAACCACCCAGTCGTTTGATTTGGGAGATACCTTTCTAAGAGTCTTATTAGTAATTAAGCAACAACTGCCCCACCCCACCCCCGAATTCACGGAGCTTGCTTTTCCAGGTCACCCTGGTCCCTACCACCACCACTTTGACCTCACGCATCAGAGTTTGAGACCCTTGCCCTTCCTGTCCTAACCCTCCCTCTGGCTGCTGCTTCCTCCTGTGTCCTTCCAACAAGGACCTTCTGTACTGACCTTTCCCTCTGTGCCCCCAGATGGTCACCATGGGCCAGTGCTACTACAATGAGACCATCGGCTTCTTCTACAATAACAGCGGCAAGGAGCTCAGCTCCCACTGGCGGCCCAAAGATGTGGTTGTGGTGGCCCTGGGGCTGACTGTCAGCGTGCTGGTGCTGCTGACCAACCTGCTGGTCATCGCGGCCATCGCCTCCAACCGTCGCTTCCACCAGCCCATTTACTACCTGCTTGGCAACCTGGCCGCAGCTGACCTCTTTGCCGGTGTAGCCTACCTCTTCCTCATGTTCCACACAGGCCCGCGCACAGCCCGGCTCTCACTTCAGGGCTGGGTCTTGCGGCAGGGCCTGTTGGACACGAGCCTGACGGCGTCCGTGGCCACACTTCTGGCCATCGCCGTGGAGCGGCACCGCAGTGTGATGGCCGTGCAGCTGCACAGCCGCCTGCCCCGAGGCCGGGTCATCATGCTCATCGTGGGCGTGTGGGTGGCCGCGCTGGGCCTGGGGCTGCTGCCCGCCCACTCCTGGCACTGCCTCTGTGCCCTGGACCGCTGCTCGCGCATGGCCCCCCTGCTCAGCCGCTCCTACCTGGCCGTCTGGGCCCTGTCCAGCCTGCTCGTCTTCCTGCTCATGGTGGCTGTCTACACTCGCATCTTCTTCTATGTGAGGCGGCGGGTGCAGCGCATGGCAGAGCATGTCAGCTGCCACCCCCACTACCGTGAAACCACGCTCAGCCTGGTCAAGACTGTTGTCATCATCCTGGGTGAGTGGCATCCTGCTTCCCAACTCCTGCAAGACTGATAGAGCATGATGGGAGGGGATGATTTGGGTGGGGAATGTTCTCCAAGGAGGTGCTACCTGAGCAGAGGCAAGGCAAGAGTTCCAAGCAGAGGGAACAGAAGGTGACAGCCCCAAACAGGACCAGCCCAGTGTCTCCAGAGAGGGGAGAAGGCCCATGTGACTGGTCCGCAGGAAGAGAAGGTCAGCACAGCCTCAGAAGGCACAGACAGGAGTCATATTTTGTTCTGAGTTCCATGGGAAGCCCTTAAGAGTTCTTAGCCAGGAGTAATGAGGTCTGGCGGTTGAATGTAGAATGGTCTGAGCAGGGGAGGTGCACACACCACCCCCAAGAAACAAAGAGCAACTCTTCCTAATCGTTCCTTTTCCCCCACTGAGTCATCGGTCGGTCCCACAGTGACCTTTCCCCCAAAGAACAAATCTCCATGTAGAAATGTCCAGGGTCCTGTCCACTGTGTACCAGTTAGGAAAGGCTTCCCTCTGGCAGACAGTCAGAGAAAGGTTTCCCCTCTTAGCAGTGCTGCCCCATCATGCTGCAAAGGCAGCAAGACAGGCAGCTCTTCCCTACAAACTGCACAGCTGTCGCCCAAGCTCTGGAGACTACTCCAGTTCTGAGCCATTGCAACAGCTGGCCCTGCTCACATCAGGCTCCATCCCGCAGGGGCGTTTGTGGTCTGCTGGACACCGGGCCAGGTGGTGCTGCTCCTGGATGGTCTGGGCTGCAAGTCCTGCAACGTCCTGGCTGTGGAGAAATATTTCCTACTCTTAGCCGAGGCCAACTCGCTGGTCAACGCCGTGGTGTACTCATGCCGAGATGCTGAGATGCGCCGCACCTTCCGCCACCTCCTCTGCTGTCTGTGCCTTCGCCGGTCCACCCACGAGTCTGTTCGCTACACACCCTCCACCCAGACAGGCACTAGCACTCGCATCATGCTTCCTGAGAATGGCCATTCCCTGGTGGACTCCACCCTTTAGCTAACCTTGGACTTCAGCAGGGTACAGCAAATGCCAGAGCTCTGCCCCTGGCCACTTGTGGGTGCGCCTGGCTCTACCCAATCTGCGGGCCAGACTTAAAGGCAGACCCTCAGTCTGGCTTGGCATGAAACCACTGCCAGCCCTACCCAGGCAGACAACTGTGCCTATCTCAGGGCCTGTGGGTTGGGGTCATCTAAGCGCCTGGGAGAGAGTTGAATGGGGTGCAGGAATCTGGCTCTTCAGTCATCTCAGGTTGCGGGGCTTTTTAACGGACACTTTTCTGTTTTTACTGCACATGCCTGGCAAGCCCTGTGGACTGCTTCCTTGTCCATGGTGGCATGGGTAGTAAAGGTGGGAGAGATGAGGGCCCCCTCAGGCCACGCTGCCCAGTGCAACAGGGTAACAAGGATGGACCATGGGTGCCCCATCTGCCTGAGGCTGATTGTTAAGGGGCACAGACTGAGGAGTGCTGAGCATGAGCTGGGAAAGGTTTATGGCCTCTTGCAGCCTCCAGTGGTCTTGCCTATCCCCATAAGAATTAAGGGGGTCTACAAGGAGGGTGTAATATAAGGAGTAAACCTTTCCGCTCTGAGGTCTCCAAAGCCTTTTCTGTTGTAAGCTTAATCTGTCTGTCCCTGTGTCCCAGAGTTGTCTACCTCAGCTCAGGCTGAGCTGGGATCCTGCAGCATGGCATCTCCTGGGCCCTGTTCCCATTCCCCTTTGGTCTCTGCATGGCTATTGCTCCATCTCTCTTGTTGTTCCCTTTTGCTTCTGTCTCCTCCACCTCTTTCCCTGCCTTCATCTTGCCACCTGCCTCTCTGTCTCCATCCTCTGGAGCCCAGAGTAGTCTCTGGCCTGTGTGAGGCTTCTCTCACCTGCCTGCCCCTTTGTCTGAGTCCAGATTGTTAATAGTCAGGTGTGTCCATCCCACTGCCCACTCCATCACCTACATACACACCTGTGGGCTTGGGGTAGTGGGGTCCATGGACCAGAACGCAGGATTTTAGAGTTGCCATTTCTCAAGCTTCTCTGATGTGCCTGGCACACTGATAAGCATTTTAGGTGCATTATTTAATCACCACCTGCATCTTGTGGCATAGGTATTATATATATTTTCATGTTAGGACAGTGGCTCAGAGAGATTGAAATTTGGCCCATGGTTACATAGTTTCCAAAGGGCACAGAGATACATCGAGGGACTAGAGAGGCCCCTGAGGAAAGGACTTCGGATTTCCACAAAGTCCGGAGTTGGTCAAAAGCTCAGCCTGGCTTTCCCCACTTCACCCTATGGTCTCAGATGTGCCAGACCCATGATGAGTCCCCTCTCAGATACACAGAGGCACTCTGCTAGACACGGAGTAAACCAGGATCTGGATTCTCTCTGCTTACATACCTAGCCAGACTTTGAACCCAGGCCTCCCATCAGAGGCTGAATTCTTAAACTACTAAAGCATGCATTGCCAAAGAACCAAAAACGTGTAGATCTTTCTACATTAAATGGGGCTGAGTTTCCCTTTGGGAAAACTCTCCCTGCCCTACAACAGCTCTGTGAGGAGGCAAGAACAAACTGGGGTGCTAAGTACTTCTCCAGGGTTCAAGGTAGGCAATGTGGCTCCTTGAGCCTGGGGCCTGAATCTCGGAAGTGATGACCTAGGCCAGCACCTTCAGCCACGTGGGTGGGTACATAGTCCTTGTATCCAGGGGGCTCTAGGCCTTTTGGACAAAAGTATCACTTTGGGTGCCAAGGCAGCCAGCCATTCCTATGGGGTGGGAACCCCTGATGGTCTCCAAAGGTAGCTCTGTTTAACCTGCTCTGAGCTGGCTGTTCTTGCATCAGCATCTTCCAGGTTCTAACCCACTCTTCTGGTCTCCTTTGGTATCTTGTCCCATCAGTTTTTCCCTCTCTGTAGGTCTCTCCTCTCCACCAGGTGACTTAAGGTTTTTGTCTCAGATGGTCCCTGAAGCTCTCAACCTCTCCCCCCACCACTGTTCTCTGAAGGATGCCAAAGTTTCCCACTACTTTTCAGATCTCCTGTGTGGTGCGGCACTAGTGGCTGACCTTTTGTACAGGGTACCAGCTCTCCATGGTCCCCACATGTTCTAGTACTTCCTGTTACTGGGGCCAAGTGTCAGGTTTCCTTCATCAAGGAGCTTTCCAGGTTGTTCTTACACTAGCCTACATCATTCATTTCCATTCCCTTTGGAGTGCCCGAATCTAATCAGACCAGTCGGTGTTTGCATTTCCTCTCCAGCAGCAATGGGAAGAAGATGGGCCCTGTCCTGAAGGGTTCCCAGGAGGTTGAGGTCCCTTTATGAGCCTGGTCTGGAGTCTGTCCCCAGTGCAAACAGGCTCTAGGAGGTCCCATGACTTTGGAGAAGTGATTTATGTCCAAGAATAAATCCTTTTCTCTCGCACAAGAATCCTCTGATGGCAGGACTCCTAACAGCTAGAAACAAAGGCCTGTGAAGACTCGCTCTGATTTGGGGGTGCATCACAGGGTAGGTCCTCAGAAAGCATCCTTCACGTGCTAGCGGAATGCTGTAGAGCAAAAGAATGAATAAAGCAAGGTCACTCTTAAGCTGGACCTTGAAAGGTGAATAGAAGTGATTTCTGCAACTGAGAAAATCTCTCAGTTTTGACCTTCCAACCACCATCACCACACATACCCTCACCCCCTATGGAATATTAGAGGTGGGGGGAGGGGGAACCGGGAGGCCCGGAGCCCAAGTGACCCACCTGCTGGCACTGAGGCTGAGGGGAGCAGGCGTCTGGGGCTTCGGGCTTCTGGAGATGAATGGAGGTAGGGGTGTTGAGGGGTTCTGAGAGGCTAGGGAGGGTCTGAGAAGCAAGGGGTGGCTTGGAGGAAGACTGCAGTGCTCTGAGAAGTTAAGACTCTGAGATGTGTAGGTCCCTGAGGAGTGGGAGGCTCTGAGACATGGGAGCCTGTGAGGAAGAGTGGGGTCTGGGGGGGGATTGGCTCTGAGAAGTGAGGTCCCTGAGGAGTGGGGACTCTGAGGAGATGTGCGGGCTCTCTTAGAAGGGGCCGTTCTAAGGACGTGTGCGGTGTAAAGTGTCTCTGAGCAGGAATGGTTGAGGGAGGTGGAGATGTGGGAGGTGGGGTCTCTGAAGCAGAGCAAAGCCGGCCTTGCCCTCTCCGGCTGGAGGAGGGTGGGGGTAGAAAGCGCCGTTGCCTCAGCAACCCCCAACAGAGTCCTAGGCAGATAGGAGGGGCTGTTAGGGGCGTGCCTGTGGGCGAGGCACGGCGGCCCGCGCGGCGGCGGTTGGCTGACGGAGATAGTGGGGCGCGTCCCTGGGCGGGGCGCGGTCGCCTGGCTGGCGGCGGTTGGCCGTAGGCGGAGGGGGGCGGGGCCCGGGGGCGCGCGTGGTACGCGCACAGATGGCGGCGGTTGGCTACGACGTCCGCGTGAGCTCTCCAGGCTCGGCTGCTCCTTGGTTGAGCGCCTGCCAGGCCTCGCCGCTCATGGACGCCCCGCGCCGCCGCCCCCCTGCCCCGCGCCGCTCACCGCCCCGGCCCCCACCGGGCTCCGACACGGACGACGTCCTGCAGATCATGGCCATCACCGACCAGAGCCTAGACGAGGTGCAGGCCAGGTGCTGGCGCGGGCTCGGCGGGGGCCACCCAAAGTCGCTTCAGTGAAGGGGGCGGGCCGAGGGGCCAGGGCCGGGGCGGCTGGGGGCGTGAGGGGCGAGGAGGGTGCAGGGTGAGAGATGGGGTGGTGAGTATGGGCGGAGAGGGAGAGGGCAGATGGGGGGGCGGGAGGTTTGAGGAGGACTGAAGGGGGGTTCTGAGGCCGAAGGGATGTTTGGAGTTAAAATGGAACGGATTGAAAGGGGGCTTATGGCGCTAAGCTGTGGGTGCTGGGTTTTAGGAGCTCATCTTGGGGTGAGAGGGATGGGTTTAAGGGGAGTTTGTGGATGGAGAGGTTTATGGTGAAAGGTGGTTTCAGGGTTTATGGATGTAAGGGGAAAGAGGAGTGTTGGGGGGTGTAAGGGCTGAGAGATGGGTGCACACGGGATTTGTGAAGGATGGACAACTAAATGGATCAGTGGTATTTATGAGGATGGGAAGTTCTGGGGGCAGGTAATGGAGAATGAGTTGTGGGAAATGGGACTCGGGAATGAAGAGATGGTGTGATTTGATTCGGGAAGCATCCAGAAAAAAGGTTAGTGGGGGAGCTGGATGGGGACGGAGGACCCCCTTTTTTATTAATTTGGTGAATATTTATTAGGCACTATGTGCGGGGCACGGAGCTGGGTGCTGACATAGTCACTGATCTCAAGCTCATGGTTTGAGGGAGAGAAAGTAAGTAGCAAAACTAAGTATAAGTTGTGCTAAAAGCTGTGAGTAAAGAGTTGGCAAGCTGTGGGAAGCCAGGAGAGGGCACAGCACCTTCAGAGTCCCGAAGGTGGGAAAGGGCAGGAAGAATGCAGAGCCAGGGACTGAAAGTCCCCAGTACAGCAGAGAGAGTCTGGAACCAGGATCACATGGGGCCAAGTCTCAGGAAAGAGTTTGGATTTTATTTCAGTTGCAGTGGGAAAATCACAGTGGTTTTAAGACCACCTGTCCCACTTAACCTCCACCCACCACTTGTCAGTGAGCCAGGATTGGTAAAATGTGCTTCACAAGGCAGCCCATTGTGTTTGGGGCCTGCTTGAATTATTAGAAGGTAGCAAAGCACAGAACGACGTCCTTTTGGAGGATGAGGTCTTGTTGAATGGGACTTGTTTGGGGGTAAGGGATGGTTCCTGTGGATGGGACCAGGGTGTAGTGGTGTGGACTGTGCAGTGCCTAGAACCTTCTAGTGAGGAGGGGTTACAAAGCCAGGTGAACAGCAGCCCCAGGAAAGGAGGAGGCAAGTAAAAGGTGGACATGGCAGGCATTTATTCTTCAAACTTTCTTGCCTTTGCTTCTTGTGGAATGTCGACTCTTTCCACAGTTTCACGGCCTCTATCTGGAAAGTTAAGAGTGTCACACGCACATAACCCCACTGTATACCACTGGAGCATTGTGCTAGGTGCTACAGAAACCAAGATGGCTAAGATGTTCTCTGCCTTTTCAGAGCTCATTCAGAAGGAAGGTGTGTGGGAGACTAACTCATAAACAGTCATCATAATAGCAGTGTGCTGAGTAGAGGTAATTCCTGGCACAAAAGAAGCTGGGACAGGAGAGGGTGCCCTTCTGTGATGCCTTCTTCGCTAAGCCAGTCTGAGAGCGAGGGCATTGTTGTACTTTCCTTTGTATTCCCAGGGCTGTGCACAATGCCTGGTACCTAGCGTTCAGTGAAATTTTGTGGCACTTAGATTCTGGAAGGATTGGTAGGAGCTAGGGAAGGGGGAAAATGGGCTCTTCACACCCAGGAACCACAGAAGCAGTGCTTTGGGTGCTTGTGGAGCTACCTGTGTTCCTTCTGTTCTAGGCCAGGAGCTGCTTAAGGAGCGAACTCTGCTCAGATGTGGCCTTCCTCAGGCATGTGTCACCCTGCACTGCCCCGAGGCTGCTACTTTTTTCTTGTAACAATCTCTTGAGATTCTAGACTCCCCTAGGTAGGCTTAGAATGGAATGCAGTCAGTCACCTCTTCTTGCTGTTCTCAAAGAGAGTCGTTCTTCTTTTAAGGCTAAGAAACTGAACAGGGGGTCATTACACTTGCCTTACAACATAGCTGTTAGGTAGCTGATTCCTGGTTTCTTCCTGAGGTAGAAAGATCCCTGGAGCTTTTATTTTGAGACTTTGGAAGCTTCACATCTGCCCCACTCCTTGCGTAGCCTTTAGATAAATTCAAGGCCCTAAAAGTCACCCAAGTCCAGACACCAGTCTTCAGTCCTCAAGTGGGCGGGCCACTTACTCCACTCTGGAGAAAACACAGCTTGGGTGGGTCTTTTCCTCACAGTAAACCTTGCTGCCTGGTAGATTATCAGCTTGGGCAGGGAAGCAGATTGTGTCTTTCCTGATCAGCCAACTGGGTGAGGCCTTTGGCTTCACTGGCCTTTGGCTTCACTTCAACTGGTGAGGTCTTTCTGACCCTGCCCCCTCTCTGAAACAGGAGAGAACGGTTTCATCTCTGTGCGCTGCCGACCCCTTAAGAGCCCCTGGAGTCAATTTAGCTCAACTGGCTAGCAAGAAAGAATTTTTCATCTCAGATTTGAGGCCTTCTCAACCTGCTTTGTCACCGTGTGTTTAAAGAAGGGAAGCACACCTACTCTCCTTAAACCTGGATTCTTTCTACGTTATTAGGAAGGCAGCTCCACATGCTTGTGTGTAATTCATTTTGTTATTATAGCTGAATAGTCTTCAAATAGTGAACTGTGTATTGTTTTTCCTTCTGGCTACACAGATAGTAGAGGGACACTGGGGAGTTTGGAATGCATTGTCTTGGTTGAAATTCAGCCCACGTCAGCTGGAAGTTTCCTGTGTGATAGATAACCAGTCATCTTGAATGATCTTCTGACCTTCTTTGGTGACACCCTGAGCTTTTCCTAGAGAGGGACAGTTTTGTGTTTTCTGATTTGGATCTTTCACTGATCACATTCTCATTCATTTCTTATATGGGACCGGGAAGGCAGGAAATTTTCTCTAGTTTGCCAAGGATTTTCTGAGTATGTCACTCTATCATGTGTAGCCTTAGTTTTTATAATAATAAATTTTACAACATGTTGAAGTTTACATAGATTTGTTTCCTTTGCTTCTTTTGAATACCTTTATGAAGGGTTTGTAAGGTTATCAGACTAGGGTTGAGGGCTCGTCTGTCAGGACTCTCAGGTTCCAAAGTTCTTCTCCCTTCCCAGAGTTGTTAACCAGTGTTTGAATCATTGGCCCCTTTGAAAATCTGGTGCAATCTCTGGGTCCCCTCCTAACCATGCCCCCTGACAGTGTGCTTGTGTACCACACCTTTGAGAATCTTCAGGCTTCAGGTGTCCTGGGGCCTGGAAGCTGCCCCTCGTCAGTGGTGGACTCACTTTTTTTGTCTAGTAGTGAGATTCCTAACAAGTCAGTGTGAAAACTCTAGAGCTGGGAAGGCTGAGGGGTGAGTTTTGGAAACCTGATTTTAAAAGGAAGCAGAATGGTCAACAGTGTCGTCCTGGAGACCTGGGGTGCAGACCTGATGTTCTGGAAGAGGCAGCTGAAGAGGACTGGCCCTTCAAGTCATTCTGCATGTTGGAATGACAGGTGGGTTGTGCTGCCAGATTGGCAGATTTGGCTGTTGTGGTCAGTTCTTGACCTTTTGCTTGCAAGGGCATGAATATGCTCTAGAGAGCTACACTGTCCAATGTGGTAGCCACTTGCCATGTGTCTCTGTAAATTAAAATGAATTAAACATTCAGGGGACTTCCCTGGTGGCGCAGTGGTTAAGAATCCGCCTGCCAATGCAGAGGACATGGGTTTGATCCCTGGTCCAGGAAGATCCCACATGCTGCAGAGCAACGAAGACTGTACGACACAACTACTGAGCCTGCGTTCTAGAGCCCACGAGCCACAACTACTGAAGCCCACATGCCCTAGAGCCTGCACGCCGCAATAACTGAGCCCACGCACCTCTACTGAAGCCCGTGCTCTCTAGGCCCACGTGCCTCAACTACTAAGCCCGTGTGCTGCAACTACTGAAGCCCACACGCCTAGAGCCCGTGCTCCGCAGCTAAAGAAGTCACAGCAGTGAGAAGCCTGCTCACCACAACGAAGAGCAGCCCCTGTTCACCACAACTAGAGAAAGCCCGCGTGCAGCAACAAAGACCCAACGCAGCCAAAAATAAATAAATTAATTAAATTAAACATTCAGGGACTTCCCTGGTGGTCCAGTGGGTAAGACTCTGCACTCCCAATGCAGGGGGCCCGGGTTCAATCCCTGGTCGGGGAACTAGATCCTGCATGCATGACGCAACTAAGAAGTCCGCTTTCCGCAACTAAAGATCCTGCGTGCCGCAACGAAGATCCCGCATGCTGCAGCTAAGACGGGTCAAACTAAGACACAGCCTAAATAAATAAATAAATAAATAAATAAATAAATAAATAAATAAATAAATGTTTTTTAAAAATAAAATTAAATCAAACATTTCGTTCCTCAGTGACACTAGCTACCTCTCAAGTGCTCAGTAGCCATGTGTGGCTAGTGACTACCATATTAATGCAGATAGAGAACACTTCCATCATTGCAGAAAATTCTGGACAGCAGCGTTCTAGAGCAATGCTTCTCTTAGCTGGACCTGCAGCAGATCTCTGCAGAAGTCTTACTGCACAGGTTCTGATGTGGCAGGTCTCAGTGGGGCCCAGGAGTCCACATTTCTAACCACTTCCCAAGGGTGCCAGAGGTCGGACTCTCAAGAGTGCAGATGACGCCTCATAGATTAACCGTGTGGTTTCCTTTACTCAGAACTACCTGTTAGATCTGTGGGAAAGAACTACAAGACAGAGCTGCCAAGTAAACTATGAAAAACCTAACAACTTTTTATCTTAGGTATTGGCATATCCCAATGATCTGTACTGTTCTAGGGTGTGATGGCTTGGGAGTGAATATGATTTGAACCTAATACATTTTTAGAGGGTGTCAAATTCAGAACCAGGCAGATCCATCGCCTGACCCTAAACACGGTCCTAAAGTAAATTGCTTGAGGAAATTGGATCCCAAAGATTACAGGTGGGGAATTTTGAAGTGTGTCCATATTTCATTGGAGATCAAAGAAACCTAACTAAAAGAATTGTGGGCTGACTCACACGATAACTTCTTTTTGAAAGGGCTATTTTATCTTGAAGATTATGAGTTTGGAGGAACTAAGGTGATTGGCAGTGGAAAGAATCAGAACATGTGAAATTCCTTAAAAATTTATTGACTTAAATAACTTTGTGTTACACATAATTTAAAAAAAACCCTTTAAAGAAAACAAAACAAAACAAAAAAGAGTGGAGATGATAGTGTGTCATTTATTTCAATTTTCATGAATCATTTTACCTAGTAGATGGTTAATCTGACAAATGGAAATTATTTTTGAGCCTAAGTTGTGTTTGTGGGCATAAGGGATTTTAAATTAATCACAAGGGTCACATATTAGCATTGTTTTGCCTACTTAATATAGAAAGAAAATTAGAAATGAACAAATAAAAATCAGAAAATAGTTGATTTTTTTTTTCTCTAGATGAAACATTTGATCTGGGGCCACGGGACCTTGTTGTTTCAGAATCTGTTTACATTTTCAGTCTAAGGAAATCAAGTTTTAGAAGTCCCAGGATTGTTTCTATATTTCCTTTACATGGTCTATAAAACCATAGCTCAACTTTGCATTAGTTTGTAGAACTTGAGTGTAGTAGAAAATGACCATTGGGAAATGGTAATAAGGTTTTTAGGGCAAAAAAACTTTACATATAACGAATAAAAATATGATGGAGAATGGTCACTATTATACATGTGTTAAGAGTAAGCTATATGGCATATGCGGTGGTGAACCTGAAACTAAAAAGAGTATATTTAGAGGTTGGCCTTTGGGCAACATAATAGATACTGTAATTAGGGCCTCCATAGCTTTCCTTAGGAAGAAAAGATTTCTCTGAACTTTTTTTAAATTTGATTTTTACATGTATGACTTGTTAGGTATTTTCTACTAGTCAAAATTTGCCTGACTTTCTTCATTCCTCCAGTATTTCTGCAGCCTTTTCCTGGAATATGGATTAAATTCCGAATATTAAAAGGAGATGATGACATAAGTTTGACTATCCTTAAAACTTACTCAAATGGCAAGGCATGTACTGTCAAGTGAATGGTGTGCCCCTCGTCTTGGTACCTCTGGGATACTAAATATGGAAACACAGACCTCTAGAAGTATGTACATTAATGCATGTCAGCATTGAGCTTTCAGCACACCCATCAAAGAATGCAAGGGGTCAGAAGAGGAATTTATGGTTTGGAATTTCCTAAAGCCAGATAGCATTAGCATGAGAGGATCTATTAGTCCAAAGCCGGGAAGTAAAATTTCAGAGCTGAAATTTTCTTTTTCATCACCCTTAAGGAGGTTCTGTAGATACCAGTCAACTTGGTGCCTGGCAGTCTGTGTTCTTAGACTGCTTGCAGGCTTTAGCTCTGCTCCTGGGTTAACATGCTTAGCTTGGCTTTGTCTAGTGCCAAAGGAAAGTCTTGCTGTCCTTGGTGTGCTTTTCCTAAGAGTTGGATTTTGTTGGATTTTTTATTATTTTGTTTTATTTTATTTTATTTTTTGCTGCATTGGGTCTTCATTGCTGCATGCGGGCTTTCTCTAGTTGCACTGAGCGGGGACTACTCTTCGTTATGGTGCGTGGGCTTCTCATTGCAGTGGCTTCTCTCGCGGAGCACAGGCTTTAGGCACGTGGGCTTCAGTAGTTGTGGCACGCGGGCTCAGTAGTTGTGGTTCACGGGCTTAGTTGCTCCGCAGCATGTGGGATCTTCCCAGAACAGGGATAGAACCCATCTCCCCTGCATTGGCAGGCGGATTCTCAACCACTGCGCCACCAGGGAAGTCCCGATTTTGTTGGTTTTAAAACAATTTCCTGAAGCTATCTAGGATCACAGCAAAATCCCTTTTGAAGTGGTTTTATCAATATGTAAAGCAATATGCAGAATGTTTCAGAAAAGTTTCATAAATGAGCAGGTATCACTCAGTCATTTAAGTGACAGTTACCGAGTGCCTCTGTCAGAATACAGTGGTTGATGACAATGACAACCATGATTTTTTTCTCTCATTTAAGCCTCCCAGTAACCCTAGGAAGTGGGTGGTTTCGCTGAGTTTCTAGATGAGGAGTTGGACCTGAGTAAGAACTTGCCTGAGGTTAGACAACTAGGGGGTGGTTGGATGGAGACTTGGCCTTGTTCTCTTGAACTCTGTTGCTGACCTGCCGCCCTCCCTGCTCTTCCCAGAGCTCCCACGGGCTCACTAGGACATGACATCACTTCCGGCTCAGAGGAGCTTGGAGGTGATCCAGTGCTGTGGCAGATTGGAAAGTTGGACTAAGGCTTCAGAAGATGTTTTTTAAAGTTCGTTCTCACTAATTTAATCTCATTTGCTCAGTAAACCTTCCTTTTGTGCCAGGTCTGGGGATGCAGCAGTGAGTCCCAAAAGCTCACAGTTCAGGAGAGGCAGACGCTGGAGAGTGCAGTGCAGGGGCAACCGGAAAGAGGGTGATGAGGAATCGATCAGCCAGGGCAAGGGAGACTACCTGTCAGCAAGATGAGAGCTTGTGGAATGTGTACCATGGGACACTAGAATCCAGCTGAAGTCAGGCTGGGGGGACAGAAGCACCCCCCCTAGGAGATGACTGTGACCTGGATGAGAGGCTTTGCCTAGGCCGAGAAGGCCCGGCATTCCAGGCTGGGGCAAGCACGTGAAGGCACGTGCAGGGAAGGCACGGAACGTGAAAGCATGCAGTGTGGTTCTATCAGGCATGAGTGGAGGGCACGGCCTTCAAGGGGGGACTCAGTGGGGTGACTGCCTGCTTTAGCTGCTATACAATCGAGCATGGCCTTGAACTCCTTGCCAAGCAAGGAGTGAGCATGGTGTTTATTCTGTTCCTTGTTTAAGTACTTCTCAAAGTACTCCAGCCTTTCTAAAGTATTGGTCCTGGATCAGAAGAAAGTTCAATAGTCATCAGCTCCTCTCTACCATCCATTCTTCAGAAATATCTTGAGACACTCATTTCTCTTTCAGATTGAGCCCTCCAGTGGTTTAAAGGCCCCTGCTCTTATTTCTCATTAAAGCAGCTTTCTCCTTTATTCATCACTTCCTCCTGCCCAAATCTAGTGTCTTTTTTGGTGTTGGTTTTTTGTGGGTTTTTTGTTTGTTTGTTTGTTTGTTTTTTGCCGCACCGTGTGGCTTGCGTGATCTTAGTTCCCCTACCAGGGATTGAACCCAGGCCCAGGTGGTGAAAGAGACAAGTCCTAACTACTGAACCGCCAGGGAATTCCCCAAATCTAGTGTCTTGGCCATCATCCTTTTTGATTGTCTCTCTTGCCATGCAGCACTATTAAACCCCTTAATATTTTCCCTTCATTCCTAGAGTGGATGAGTGCCCCCTGTGGGCTCGGCCCTAGAACCGAGACCAAGAAGAGGGGCCCCCAGCCGAGCCCTGTGTGCCTCTGGCTTCTGCTCCCTTCTTTGACTGTGGAACCGAGCAGTTCTCACCCTAGTTTTTGATTCTCCACTTGCCCCACTGAAGTCTAGAGACGTCAGAGCTCTGCCCAAACTCTTCGTTTCTACTCTGCTAGTGTCACATCTCTAGCCTCTACCTTTCCTTCAGTTCAGTTCAACAGATCTTTGCTCAGTTAGTGTGCCAAGTATGGTGCTGGCCTGGAATTTCTGAAATGAGTAAGTTGAGGCCCTCATCATGCCCGGGCCAGGCGTGGTAAATGCTTTAAATGGAAGAAAGGAGGGAGTAAGAAATCCAGGCTAGGACAGGCCAACCCATTAGAGTCTTGGACTAGACAGAGGAGTAGGACTTCCCCAAGTCCGGAGGAGGGAGAAGGTCAGCAGGACTCTGGTGAAGAGCCTCGAATGCCTTGCTAAGGGGTTTGAGTTTTTTGGAGCAGGCAGTGAGAAGCCATTTCACCTTTTGCCCAGGAGAGAGATTTTCATCTCTCTGTGGTTTTGAGTAAGAAATTTAACAGTAGTGTTGATTGTGACCAATCCATGGGCAAATTAGGAAATAAGGACATCGTAATGAGCTTTTCACAGGCTTAAATTTATTCCATTTAAAGGTTGCACTTTCATTCAAATCCTGCAGAGTTTTTCTTGTGTTGTATTAAATAATTTTCCTTGTTTCCTGGTGCCAAAACTACCTCCTGATCCAAGGCTTCATTTTGCTAAAATAACTAATAATTTCTATTGTTGAACTTGGGTATCAGTACGTATTCTCAACCCCCATTTACTTAGCTGTTTTTGTTTCATTGTTTGTAGGTTTGCTTTTAGAATGACTCTACAGATGACTGATGGTACCCACAACAGTTTGATTCTTCCCAGTTTTACTTTTACAAAGAAGCTTATTTTAAAATGCCAGGGCATCTGCCTCCTGGGCTGCATTCCTTTCTGGAGTTTGGCATCCTCTGTGAATTTCTAGGTTTTCCATCAAGATTTTATTTCCTCAGGGTAGGAAACATGTCTTCTAATTTTTGTTCTTTACCTAGGTCTGTCTCCAGGCGGTGCATAATATTGTTGACTGGATTTGTCAGCTAAAACAGTCCTTCTAGAAATGAGAATAATTAAGGGGATTTGATTTCATCTTTTGTTGAGGTATTAGAATCATTGTTGCTCTCAGGGAAGCTTTGTCAAGAAGTATCTTATTCTAAAGGATAAGATCTCTGAATATATCTCTAAATCAAATTCCTCAGTAATTTAAAATGATACCTTGCTCAGGAAATAAGTCAGACAGAAAAAGACAAATAGTGTATGTTTTCACTAATACGTGAAATCTAAAAAATGAAACAAGCAAACAAACAGAACAGAAATCTCTCACAGATACAGAGAACAAACTAGTGGTTGCCAGGGGGGAGAGGGCTGGGGGAGAGGCTAAATAGGTGAAGGGGGTTAAAAGGTACAAACTACTAGGTATAAAATAAGTAAGTTACAAGGATGTAATGTACAGCACAGGGAATATAGTCAATATTTTATAATAACTTTGTTTGGAGTATAAGCTATACAAATATTGAATTACTATGGTGTACACCTGAAACTAATGTAACATTGTAAGTCAACTATACTTGAGTAAAAAATAAGTAAATAAATAAATACCTCCAAAATAAATAAATATAATAAAATAATACCTTGTTCAGGAAAGCAGATTTTTCCATAATTTGGAAAAGTAAATTACAGCTAAAATTAGAAGCTATAGTACACTGTTGGCAGAAGCCAGGATGTGACTTACGTTCTATTCATTCCCACATTCCTTTCTCCTTATACAGTGACCGGTATGTACTAGTGCCTCAATAAATGTTTGTCCTATAAATATTGAATGAGTGGGGTTGGAGGATGATAAAGCTGTATGCTTTCATTTTCTGGCATGATTCTGTGTGACTCTCAATAGTTTTGTTACAGATTGGTTTTGTTTAGCATTGGTTTTAAAAGGATATTCGCAGATTTGTTTTTTAATTTAGATTATCCTCGGAAGTTTCTTTTATTTATTTAAAAGATTTATGATTTCTCATTCATTGGAATTTTGCTTCTTCATAAACATTAACATTTTGTTTTGTTTTAATGCAGATACTTGGTTGCATAGAACACGTCACGTACTTGCTAAAGGTGCGAGCACAGACCTTCTTTTTCTCCCCACAGTCCCCATTCACTGCCTTACAATCTGTTCAGTTATCTCAGCTATCTGTTGCTATGTAACAAATTACCACAAACCTGACAGCTTAAAACAGTTAAAACTGATCTCAGTTTCCACAGGCAGGAATCTGGGCACAGCTGAGCTGGGTCCTCTGCTCGGGGGTCTCACAAGACTTCGGTCAAGGTGTTGGCTGACCTGTGTTCCTATCTGAAGCTCAGGGTCATCTTCCAGTCTCGCAGGGTTGTTGGCAAAACTGTTGCTTGCAGTTGCAGGACTGAAGTTCTTGTTTTCTTGCTGGCTGTCAGCTGGGGGTCTGCTCTCAGCTCCAAGAGGCTGCCTGCAGTTCCCCATTACTGGCCCTCTCACAACATGGCAGCTGGCTTCAAGGCCAACAGGTGACATTCCCCAGTCCACTAAGGTGGAGTCATAATGTAACATAACCACAGGCGAGACTATATACCATCACTTTTGCCACTTTGCAAGTCACAGATTCTGCCCAAACTCAAGGAGAGAGGATTATACTCAGTGGGGGTCACCTTAGGATGTGTCTGTCACAGAAATTAGTTCATCCCCTTTGATGAATGATGTGGTCTGTCGTACTTTATGTAATCACTGATGGTTTGCTGTCAGCTGCTTGATCACCTCTAGGCCAAGAACATGCTCAAAGGTTAGACATTTGTTTACTTTTCATAATAAACCACAAAAACATTCTGTGAAGTTACTTTGTATTCATTCAAAGGTGCTTTATACTGTATCTAAAGTAAGATGTTTTATAAGCAGGAAACTGACCTGGGAATAATCATTCCTAGAATCCCCTTTAAGAAGCAGAGCAGCCAGCTTCGTTCTCTTTCCTTGTATTCTTTTTTTAATCTGTTTATTTATTATTTATTTTTGGTTGCATTGGGTCTTTGTTGCTGTGCGCGGGCTTTCTCTAGTTGCGGGGAGCGGGGGCTACTCTTCGTTGCGGTGTGCAGGCTTCTCGTTGCGGTGGCTTCTCTTGTTGTGGAGCACGGGCTCTAGGTGTGCGGGCTTCAGTAGTTGTGGCACGCAGGCTCAGTAGTTGTGGCTCACGGACTCTAGAGCGCAGGCTCAGTGGTTGTGGCACACGGACTTAGTTGCTCCGCGGCATGTGGGATCTTCCCGGACCAGGGCTTGAACCCATGTCCCCTGCATTGGCAGGCAGGTCCTTAACCACTGAGCCACCAGGGAAGCCCCTCTTTCCTTGTATTTTTAGAATTATATTTACAGAGGATAACAAGCTCTAACCGGAGGCCATTTTCATTAATGATAATAACTGCTTTTATGGAAGGAAAACATTTTGGCATAATATCCTGTGTGATCAATTACTGTGTACTGTATAAGAAGGACTAACGTTTGGGTTCAGCTTTACAGAGCACCAAATCTCATCCCCCATTAACATTTTCATATTTGGGATTCAGAAACGTGTATCTGAGTTCTGCACCCCAACCCTAGCCTTTTGAAAGGCATCCCACAGGGGCGCATGATGAATTTGGAAGGCATTTGGAAATGAGGACATTCTCCCATAGATTAACAGTATAGTGAGTTGTGGCAGATGTTTAACCTTTCTCATGGTGTTAATCATATTTTACTTCCATCATGAAGTTACTGATTTTCAGGTATATTTTCTGTCCTTGATAGCATCTTTTAATAATGAATGCTTGGATGACAGGACTTAAAATAATAATAACAGTAAATGTTAAAATAACGGCATAGTACTCATCAAAGTTGTTCATCAACGGTGAACACACCGTTGAGATTGCAGTTATCCTCAGTCTCTCTCTTGCATTATCAAATCCCCTCCCTAGACTGGCTCTTGGACATATAGACATGTGCTAGTGTCTCGTATCTTTAAAAACACACAAAGAAATGAAAACCTCCCTTGACTCTCCCTGTGTTGATTTGTACCTGGGATTTGTTTTAATCAGGTAAGAAGAAAGACAGAGACAACTTTGAAAGAAGAGTTTATCACTTGAAATTCCTGAGAGGAGGGGGCAGGCCCACATGGGGAAGCACCACACTGGGAAGTCCTTTGGGAGGCAGAAGAAGTAAGGGGACAGAATGGCCTGGAGCCTTTATTGTGATTTCCATGGGAAGGAAAGGGCGAGGCAGGGTAGACAGTTTGAGCAAGTTTAGGATTGGATAGTTTCAATAATTTCAGCAGGCTCTGGGCAATAGAGTTGGTCTCTTTTTATCTGGTACCTGGCCCTGGGGTGATTTAGGGCTGGGGGCATCTTTTTTTTTTTTCTTTTGGGCTGGGCTGGGTCTTAGTTGCGGCCCACGGGATCTTCTTCATTGTGGCATGTGAGATCTAGTTCCCTGACCAGGGATCAAACCCAGGCCCCCTGCATTGGGAGCATGGAGTCTTAACCATTGGACTACCAGGGAAGTCCCAGGGCTGGGGGCATCTTTTTTTTTTTTTTTTTTAATAAATTTATTTATCTATCTATTTATTTATTTATTTATTTTTGGCTGAGTTGGGTCTTTGTTGCTGCACACGGGCTTTCTCTAGTTGCGGCAAGCGGGGGCTACTCTTTGTTGTGGTGCACAGGATCTAGGCATGCAGGCTCAGTAGTTGTGGCACCCGGGCTTAGTTGCTCCATGGCATGTGGGCTCTTCCTGGACCAGGGCTCGAACCCGTGTCCTCTGCATTGGCAGGTGGATTCTTTTTTTTTTTTTTTTTTAATATTTAAGCTTTTTTTTTTTAAACTTTGGGTTTATTTATTTTATTTATTTATTTTATTTATGGCTGTGTTGGGTCTTCGTTTCTGTGCTAGGGCTTTCTCTAGTTGCGGCAAGCGGGGGCCACTCTTCATCGCGGTGTGCGGGCCTCTCACCATCGCGGCCTCTCTCGTTGCGGAGCACAGGCTCCAGACGCGCAGGCTCAGCAATTGCGGCTCACGGGCCCAGCCGCTCCGCGGCATGTGGGATCCTCCCAGACCAGGGCTCGAACCCGTGTCCCCTGCATCGGCAGGCAGACTCTCAACCACTGCACCACCAGGGAAGCCCTGGCAGGTGGATTCTTAACCACTGTACCACCAGGGAAGGGGGGGGGGCGCGGTGGGGGGGAGCATCTTGACTGGTGCTGAGAGTTAGATAAAAGAGGTATTGGGAGTGTGGCCTTTGGATTTGAGTTTGCATATGAAAGGCACGCTCTCAGGCAAGTTGTTTGCTATATCTGGATTTAGTTAGCTCTGGGAAGGGCAGTCTCTCCCTGCCCCAGGATGTCAAAGCATCATAAAAGATAGAACATTTTAAACATGATTAATACACACCCTTTCTTTTAGCACTTGCTACATTTCTTTACTTTCTTTTGGGATCAAGTGTCAAAGAGTTTGTGTTTGCTACTTCCACTTCCTCTCCCTCCTCCACCCACCTTCTCCCAGCCTTCTCACTCTGCTGAGTCACCAGTGACCTCCATGTTGCTAAATCCAAGGTCTCTTCTCCCACTTCACCTCTCAGAAGCATTTCTCACAGATTACTCTTCTCTCTTTGAAACTGTTCTTGGTTCCTCCCCACTGGCAGGTTGGGTCCCAGTCTCTTCTGCAGGATTTTTCATCTGCTTGACCTCTGCAAGTACAGATGCCTAAACCTGGGGCCTGGGCCGCTCTCTATCTACATTCTCCTATAGTGATTCCCTCAAGTCTTGTGGCTTAAAGTGCCATCTCTATGCCCAGGACTCCATCTTTATATTGTTTATCTCCAGCCTTGAGTCCACGTCCGTGTGCCAGCTGCCTACCTGATATCTCCTCTTGGGTAGCTCATAGCGATCTCAGGTGAAACCTGATCAAAGCACAACCCTCCTTTCCAGACCCTCCTCCCCCAAACCTGCTGCCCTCCAGTCTCCGCTGTTGAAGTTGATGATATTTCCATCCATCCAGTTGCTCAGACCTAAAGCTAGTAGTTATCCTTGCACCTCCTCTTTCCCTAAAACCCTACACCAGTTTATCAGGAGTTCCTGTTGATTCCGTTCCCCAAACCAAAGATCTATCTACTTTTTATGTCTACTACCATAACTCTAAACTAAGCCAACAGCATTTCTGGACTATTCCAGCTGTAACAGCCTCCCGATTGGTATCCTTGGTTCCATATTTGCCTTCCAGCCCAATCTCCAGAGAGCAGCCACAGTGATCTTTTTAAAATGCAGTTTGGACTGAGAGGCCCGCGGGAGCGGCGGAGACGCCGCCTGATGGCATTGAAACAAATGGGAATTGTAAGCGACTATGAGAAAATCCGTACCTTTGCTGTAGCAATAGTAGGTGTTGGTGGAGTTGGCAGTGTGACTGCTGAAATGCTGACAAGACGTGGCATTGGTAAGTTGCTACTCTTTGACTATGACAAGATGAAACTGGCCAATATGAATAGACTTTTCTTCCAACCTCATCAAGCAGGATTAAGTAAAGTTCAAGCAGCAGAACATACTTTGAGGAACATTAATCCTGATGTTCTTTTCAAAGTACACAACTACAATATAACCACAGTAGAAAACTTTGAACGTTTCATGAATAGAATAAGTAATGGTGGATTAGAAGAAGGAAAACCTGTTGACCTAGTTCTTAGCTGCGTGGACAATTTTGAAGCTCGAGTGACAATAAATACAGCTTGTAATGAGCTTGGACAAACATGGATGGAGTCTGGGGTCAGTGAAAATGCAGTTTCAGGGCATATACAGCTCATAATTCCTGGAGAACCTGCTTGTTTTGCGTGTGCGCCACCGCTTGTAGTTGCTGCACATATTGATGAGAAGACTCTGAAACGAGAAGGTGTTTGTGCAGCCAGTCTTCCTACCGCTATGGGAGTGGTTGCTGGGATCTTGGTACAAAATGTGTTAAAGTTTCTGTTAAATTTTGGTACTGTTAGTTTTTACCTTGGATACAATGCAATGCAGGATTTTTTCTCTACTATGTCCATGAAGCCAAATCCTCAGTGTGATGACAGAAATTGTAGGAAGCAACAGGAAGAATATAAGAAAAAGGTAGCAGCACTGCCCACACAGGAGGTTGTTTAAGAAGAGGAAGAGATAATACATGACGACAATGAGTGGGGTATTGAGTTGGCATCTGAGGTTTCAGAAGAGGAACTGAAAAATTCTTCAGGTCCAATTCGTGACTTACCTGAAGGAATTACAGTGGCATATACAGTTCCCCAAAAGCAAGAAGATTCTGTACCTGAAGTAACAGTGGAAGATTCTGGTGAAAGCTTGGAAGACCTCATGGCCAAGATGAAGAACATGTAAATAATGGACTGGCCTGTATTTTATTTCCTGTGTCTAAACCTGTTCCCTAGCAATTAAAAAAAAAAATCATTTAAAACTGAGAAAACAGGGCAACATCAGTTGATGTATAATCTTCACTGAATTGTTATACTGTTTAAAAATACTGTGACTATTGCTTGTTGCTCCCCGCCCTTCAACTAAATCAGAAACTCTCCTAAAACTCATGTTTCATTCTAGTAAGAAAACTTCAAAGGATTATTGCAGGCAGTTATAAATCTTATTTAAAACTTAGCCACTGAACTGTTTTGGCCTTTTGGGAGGGGTGGGAAGAAAGGACCAATTTGATTTGCGTGAGGCCATGGACAACAGAATAGTGTGTGGTCAAGTATAGGGAAAGGACAAGAGGTACAACCTATTGATTAGAGCCAGCAGACATCTACTCATTGTGTTTGGAATTGCTCTCTACAGGAAAACTGCCCACTACTACTAACTTAAGCAACAATGAATTTCAAATAGTAAACCTATAAAGTAAAAACATCCTTTCAAATGTTTCCTGATGAAACACATGCTGAAATACAGTCATTGGAAAAGTTTGTAAACCTCTGAATTATATATTCAAAACAAGACAGAGGCAAATAAGAGGAAGCTTTTCTTCATGGATAGACAGATAAAGATATTTTCAGGATGTACAAATTATATTTCTGCACTGACTAAGAAAAAGCATATCATCTGTGGAACATATATCTGAGTCAGTGTGCTTTATTGAGGAGCAAAAGATAAATTTAGGCTAAGATAATCTAAATTATACCCATCATATGGGCTACCTTCTAATACTTTATTTTATTTAAATTTGATTCCATGGGTAATTAGATATTGGCAAAGGTTTGTCCTGGATAACAGACAATAAAAGAGGTCTAAATTGCCTCTGCAACGACTGACATGTATTTCTTCACAGGGAAGAGTATCATTTTCCCTGATTGTGACCACTAAATCATAATTTGATACACTGGTTTTCTCTGGATTTTGCATATAAATAATGAAGGCTTAGAGAGCCTTGTTTGAAATAAATTCCTGATGGTTAGGAAACTAATAAAGACACATGCATGTGTAACCATTATCTGTAGGCTGGTACTATGCTAGTCTCCTATTTTGATGACTTTTTTGCTCTGAAAAGATATAAATGCCTACATTCTATCTCTAGGAGGAAAATGTCATTAAAAAATTAAAAGTGCATTTCCCACTTGTAAAGTAAAATTCTAAAAATAATTTCAGAAAGCCCCAAATATCAAATATGTTTAATATATTAGCTTTGAGATTTTAGCATACTGCGATTCTTATGTTTAGAGTGATGTCAGGAAAGTATGGGGATAGTTTTTCTAGCCTTGAAACATATTTACGTTGCCTTAGTAGGTCATTTGTTGTTGTTTAAAATTTTAGTGTAGTCATCTGTAAAATAACTTTTCTAGTTCCTAGAGATGCTTTGAATTTCAAAAAAGAAATGCAGTCTTTCTAAATCCCATTCCTTTGGTATACTGATTTGGTACCTCTGGTACACTAATTTGGTAAGGCTTTACTTATAAGTTTATATAGTTTGATAAATAGCTAGAACCTACTATCCTTTTTTTAAAAAATTTTTATTGGAGTATAGTTGATTTACAATATGTGTTAGTTTCAGGTGTACACAAATTGAAACAGTTATACATATACATATTAGAACATGCTATCTTCTAAAGACCTTTTTTCTGTTCTTAATTTGGCACTGTACCCTGCTGGTGTCTTATACTGTACCAAATCTTATCTAATTTTTTTGTCTTATGTCTTCCATTAAAGTTATTATTTTAGCAGAAAAAAAAATAAAATAAAATGCAGTTTGCTTAAGGATAGACGAATAGATCAATGGAATAGAATTGAAAGTGCAGAAATAAACCGACACATCTATGGTCAACTAACTTTTGACAAGGGTGTCAAAACCATTCAATGGGGAAAGAAAAGTCTCTTCCACAAATGGTGCTGGTAAAACTGGATCTCCACATGCAAAAGAATGAAGTTGGACCCTTAGCTTACACCTTGTACAAAAATTAACTCAAATGGATGAAACATCTAAGTGTAAGAGCTAATCCTATAAAAAAAACTATTAGTTGAAAATATAGGCGTAAACATTTGTAACCCTGAGTTACTCCATGGCTTCTTAGATATGACCCCTAAAGCACAAGCAACAAAAGAAAAAAAAAGATAAATTTGATTTCATCAAAATGAAAAACTTTTGTGCTTCAAAGGACACTATAAAGAAGGTCAAAAGACAACTCACAGAATGGGAGAAAAGATTCGCAAATCATATATCTGATTAGTGTCTAGTATCCAGAATATGTAAGGAACTCTTTCTTACAACTCAACAATAAAAAAACAAATAGCCCAATTTAAAAATGAACAAAGGATTTGAACAGGCTTTTTTCTATAGAAGAATGGCTTGCTGTACACTTGAAAGAAACACAACATTGTAAATCAACTATACTCCAATAAATATTAAAAAAAAAAAAGACAAAAATACCCCAGAAAAAAAAATAAAAATAAAGAATAGCTGATAAACACATGAAAAGATGTGCAACATCATTAGCCATTAAACAAATGCAAATCAAAACCACAGTGAGATACCACCTCACACCCACAGGGGTGGCTATAATAAAAAAAGACAGTAGCAAGTGTTGACAAGGATGTGGAGAAATTGGACATGTCATAAGTTGCTGATGGAAATGTAAAATGGTGCAGCCACTTTGCAAAAGTTTGACATTTCCTTAAAAAGTTAAGCATAGAGTTAACATATGACCCAGCCTTTCTCCCTAGGCATATGCTCACACAAAAACTTGTACATGCATGTTCATAGCAGGATCATTCATAATAGCCAAAAGGTGGAAATAACCCAAATGTCCATCAACTGATGAATAGATAAAATATATTCAAACAGTGGAGTATTAGTTGACCATAAAAAGGAATGAAGCAATGACACACCACATCTTGGATGAACCATGAAAGCATGCTGTGTGAAAGAAGCCAGTCACAAAAGACCACATACTGTATGATTTCCATTTATATGAAATGTCCACACAAATCTGTAGAGGCAGGTTAGTGGTTGCTGAGTGGGAGGAGGGGGAAATATGGAATGACTACTAATGAGAACAGGGTTTCTTCCTGGGGTGATGAAAATGTCCTGGAATTAGGTGGTGATAGTTGGCACGTCATGAGTTTACTAAAAGCGACTGAATTGTATGTATACTTAAGTGTGAACTTCATGGTGTGTGAATTACATCTCAAAGAAATCAGCGCTAATAAAAATGCAATACATGTCGCGTGAAAACCGCTCTGTAAAATCCTCCATTGCTTCCTGCATTAGTCTTCTATTACTATTGCCAACTGTGACAAATGACCGCAGACTTAGTGGCTTAAAAAATACAAATTTGTAAAAAAAAAAAATACAAATTTGTAATCTTCCATTTCTGTAGGTTCCAAGTCCAACATTGGGCTCTCATTGGGCTAAAATCAAGGCGTTAGCAGGGCATTCCTTCTGGAGGCTCTGAAGGAGAGTCCACTCCCTTGCCTTTTCCAGCCTGTCGAGGCCGCCTGCATTCCTTGGCTCGCAGTGCCTCCATCTTCAAAGCCCACAATGTAGTGTCTCTGACCCTATGTCGTTGCATTTCTTTCACTGACCACAGCTGGGAGAGTTTGTCCACTTTTAAGGACACATGATTAAATGTAAATCAACTATACTTCAATTTTTTTTTTTAAAGACACATGATTAGATTGGGCCCATCTGTATAATCCAAGTTAATCTTCCCACCTAAAAGTCCTTAACATTAATCATCTGCAGAGTTCTTTTTCCCTTTAAGTGGTTCTGAGGATTGACATGTGGACATCTTTGGGGACCATTCCTCTGCCGACCACAGTTTCCATCACAGGTGAGCAAAAGCCAGAGTCATTCCCCTGACTACAAGGCTCTTCCAGTCAGCCCCACTTGCCTCTCCAACTTCACCGCATGGCTCTCTCCCTCACCCCTTGTTCTACAGCATCCTGGTCTCTTAAAAAGCCCAGAGTGGGGGGCTTCCCTGGTGGCGCAGTGGTTGAGAATCTGCCTGCCAATGCAGGGGACACGGGTTCGAGCCCTGGTCTGGGAAGATCCCACATGCCGCGGAGCAACTGGGCCCGTGCGCCACAGCTACTGAGCCTGCGCGTCTGGAGCCTGTGCTCCGCAACAAGAGAGGCCACGATAGTGAGAGGCCCGCACACCGCGATGAAGAGTGGCCCCCGCTTGCCGCAACTAGAGGAAGCCCTTGCACAGAAACGAAGACACAACACAGACAAAATAAATACATTAATAAATAATAATTAAAGGTGCTAATAATTTAAAAAAAAAAAAAAAAAGCCCAGAATGGGGACTTCCTGGCGGTCCAGTAGTTACAACTCTGCACTTCCACTGCAAGGGGTGAGGGTTCAATCCCTGGTCAGGGAACTAAGATCCCACATGCTGTGTGGCGCGGCAAAAATAAATAAATAAATAAATAATAACCAAGGGTGTTCTCACTCAGGGCCTTTGCACTGGCTGCTTCCTCTGCCTAAATATTTACTCTCTTCAGATCTCTTCCTGCCTGACTTCTCCGTGTCATTCCGATCTCAGCTTTGATGTCACCTTAGAGACATGCAAATGCTAATAAGCCTTCTAGTTACCACTCTAGTGTAAGTCACCACAAGGCACCTGCCACTGCCGATGGTGTATATGTGTGTGTTTGCATGTGTGAGCATGGTGTCGTGTGGTGTCTCACTTTCTCCTTCCTGCTGTGTGGGTAGGGACCTCATCTGTGTCTCTGTGACACTAGAATGGTGTGTGGCACTTAGAAGCTGCTCAGTAACCACCTGCTATGTTAATGGGGCTTTTTCTTCTTTTTTAAAAATATTTTTCTTTTTTTTTTTTTTTTCACACACACACACTGTATTTTATTTTTACGAGAGATAAATAGACTGACACCAAGCATTGTACATGGATGACCACAACAAAAGCAACAATGATTGCAATTACCAAACATGAAACACACTCATACTATGTCATAATATTGACATTCAGTCCAGTAATCCTCCACTGTAACAGCTCCTTTACTTTGCAGTGAAAATTGATTTGTATATTCTTTGCCTCTGAGTCCTTGTTGGATTTTTTTTTTTTAATTCAGACAGAAAGTCACAAAAATTATACTCATCCTCATCAGTTCACTCAGTCCCATGTAATTAAATTTTTTTTTTCATCTTGATCTTTTGTTAGCACTTTTATGAGTTCATCAGTTTTTCATTAGAGTTCTGAAAATGCTTATTCATTCAGTTCAGCAGTACAGTCAGTTACCAGAAACCTGTACTTGTCAGAGTCTTCTCCATGAATTTCTTAAAGATGAAACCCTTTTATAGGAACATATTTGCAAAAGCATCAGAGTACACACAGAACTGTCTGTAAATGACAAAAGACTTAAAAATGACCACAGTTAAAAATTTGATGAAAGTTCATAATAATGCAGTTGACAAGAAAATTAGTTATTTCTGAGATATACATTTTAAGGTAATAACTAGGATTATGACTTATAACATTATACCAGAACATATAAGATTTTTAGAAATTTCATGTAATGTCTGAAACATTTATATTAACATATTTCCATACAAATAACCCAATGAAAGTTTAGTATTAGTTGTTTTGTTTGTTTGTTTTTTTATACTGCAGGTTCTTATTAGGCATCAATTTTATACACATCAGTGTATACATGTCAATCCCAATCGCCCAATTCAGCACAACACCATACCCACCCCATCGCAGTTTTCCCCCCTTGGTGTCCATATGTCCGTTCTCTACATCTGTGTCTCAACCTCTGCCCTGCAAACTGGCTCATCTGTACCATTTTTCTAGGTTCCACATACATGCGTTAATATACGATATTTGTTTTTCTCTTTCTGACTTACTTCACTCTGTATGACAGTCTCTAGATCCATCCACGTCTCAACAAATGACTCAATTTCGTTCCTTTTTATGGCTGAGTAATATTCCATTGTATATATGTACCACATCTTCTTTATCCATTCGTCTGTTGATGGGCATTTAGGTTGCTTCCATGACCTGGCTATTGTAAATAGTGCTGCAATGAACATTCGGGTGCATGTGTCTTTTTGAATTACGGTTTTCTCTGGGTATATGCCCAGTAGTGGGATTGCTGGGTCATATGGTAATTCTATTTTTAGTTTTTTAAGGAACCTCCATATTGTTCTCCATAGTGGCTGTATCAATTTACATTCCCACCAACAGTGCAAGAGGGTTCCCTTTTCTCCACACCCTCTCCAGCATTTGTTGTTTGTAGATTTTCTGATGATGCCCATTCTAACTGGTGTGAGGTGATACCTCATTGTAGTTTTGATTTGCATTTCTCTAATGATTAGTGAGGTTGAGCATCTTTTCATGTGCTTCGTGGCCGTCTGTATGTCTTCTTTGGAGAAATGTCTATTTAGGTCTTCTGCCCATTTTTGGATTGGGGTGTTTGTTTCTTTAATATTGAGCTGAATGAGCTGTTTATATATTTTGGAGATTAATCCTTTGTCCGTTGATTTGTTTGCAAATATTTTCTCCCATTCTGAGGGTTGTCTTTTCGTCTTGTTTATGGTTTCCTTTGCTGTGCAAAAGCTTTGAAGTTTCATTAGGTCCCATTTGTTTATTTTTGTTTTTATTTCCAGTACTCTAGGAGGTGGATCAAAAAAGATCTTGCTGTGATTTATGTCAAAGAGTGTTCTTCCTATGTTTTCCTCTAAGAGTTTTATAGTGTCCAGTCTTACATTTAGGTCTCGAATCCATTTTGAGTTTATTTTTGTGTATGGTGTTAGGGAGTATTCTAATTTCATTCTTTTACATGTAGCTGTCCAGTTTTCCCAGCACCACTTATTGAAGAGACTGTCTTTTCTCCATTGTATATCTTTGCCTCCTTTGTCATAGATTAGTTGACCATAGGTGCGTGGGTTTATCTCTGGGCTTTCTATCTTGTTCCATTGATCTATGTTTCTGTTTTTGTGCCAGTACCATATTGTCTTGATTACTGTAGCTTTGTAGTATAGTCTGAAGTCAGGGAGTCTGATTCCTCCAGCTCCGTTTTTTTCCCTCAAGACTGCTTTGGCTATTCGGGGTCTTTTGTGTCTCCATACAAATTTTAAGATGATTTGTTCTAGTTCCGTAAAAATGCCATTGGTAAGTTGATAGGGATTACGTTGAATCTGTAGATTGCTTTGGGTAGTATACTTATTTTCACAATGTTGATTCTTCCAATCCAAGAACATGGTATATCTCTCCATCTGTTGGTATCATCTTTAATTTCTTTCATCAGTGTCTTATAGTTTTCTGCATACAGGTCTTTTGTCTCCCTAGGTAGGTTTATTCCTAGGTATTTTATTCTTTTTGTTGCAGTGGTAAATGGGAGTGTTTCCATAATTTCTCTTTCAGATTTTTCATCATTAGTGTATAGGAATGCAAGAGATTTCTGTGCATTAATTTTGTATCCTGCAACTTTACCATATTCATTAATTAGCTCTAGCAGTTTTCTGGTGGCAGTTTTAGGATTCTCTATGTATAATATCATGTCATCCGCAAACAGTGACAGTTTTACTTCTTCTTTTCCAATTTGTATTCCTTTTATTTCTTTTTCTTCTCTGATTGCCGTGGCTAAGACTTCCAGAACTATGTTGAATAATAGTGGTGAGAGTGGACATCCTTGTCTCGTTCCTGATCTTAGAGGAAATGCTTTCAGTTTTTCACCATTAAGAATGATGTTTGCTGTGGGTTTGTCATATATGGCCTTTATTATGTTGAGGTAGGTTCCCTCTATGCCCACTTTCTGGAGAGTTTTTATCATAAATGGGTGTTGAATTTTGTCAAAAGCTTTTTCTGCATCTATTGAGATGATCATATGGTTTTTCTTCTTCAGTTTGTTAATATGGTGTATCACATTGATTGATTTGCGTATATTGAAGAATCCTTGCATCCCTGGGATAAATCCCACTTGATCGTGGTGTATGATCCTTTTAATGTGTTGTTGGATTCTGTTTGCTAGTATTTTGTTGAGGATTTTTGCATCTATATTCATCAGTGATATCGGTCTGTAATTTTCTTTCTTTGTAGTGTCTTTGTCTGGTTTTGGTATCAGGGTGATGGTGGCCTCATAGAATGAGTTTGGGAGTGTTCCTTCCTCTGCAATTTTTTGGAAGAGTTTGAGAAGGATAGGTGTTAGCTCTTTTCTAAATGTTTGATAGAATTCACCTGTGAAGCCATCTGGTCCTGGACTTTTGCTTGTTGGAAGATTTTTAATCACAGTTTCAATTTCATTGCTTGTGATTGGTCTGTTCATATTTTCTGTTTCTTCCTGGTTCAGTCTTGGAAGGTTATACCTTTCTAAGAATTTGTCCATTTCTTCCAGGTTGTCCATTTTATTGGCATAAAGTTGCTTGTAGTAGTCTCTTAGGATGCTTTGTATTTCTGCAGTGTCTGTTGTAACTTCTCCTTTTTCATTTCTGATTTTATTGATTTGAGTCCTCTCCCTCTTTTTCTTGATGAGTCTGGCTAATGGCTTATCAATTTTGTTTATCTTCTCAAAGAACCAACTTTTAGTTTTATTGATCTTTGCTATTGTTTTCTTTGTTTCTATTTCATTTATTTCTGCTCTGATCTTTATGATTTCTTTCCTTCTGCTAACTTTGGGTTTTGTTTGTTCTTCTTTCTCTAGTTTCTTTAGGTGTAAGGTTAGATTGTTTACTTGAGATTTTTCTTGTTTCTTTAGGTAGGCTTGTATAGCTATAAACTTCCCTCTTAGAACTGCTTTTGCTGCATCCCATAGGTTTTGGGTTGTCGTGTTTCATTGTCATTTGTCTCTAGGTATTTTTTGATTTCTTCTTTGATTTCTTCAGTGATCTCTTGGTTATTTAGTAACGTACTGTTTAGCCTCCATGTGTTTGTCTTTTTTACGTTTTTTTCCCTGTAATTCATTTCTAATCTCATAGCATTGTGGTCAGAAAAGATGCTTGATATGATTTCAATTTTCTTAAATTTACTGAGGCTTGATTTGTGACCCAAGATGTGATCTATCCTGGAGAATGTTCCGTGCGCACTTGAGAAGAACGTGTAATCTGCTGTTTTTGGATGGAATGTCCTATATATATCAATTAAATCTATCTGGTCTATTGTGTCATTTAAAGCTTCTGTTTCCTTATTTATTTTCATTTTGGATGATCTGTCCATTGGTGTAAGTGAGGTGTTAAAGTCCCCCACTATTATTGTGTTACTGTCAATTTCCTCTTTTATGGCTGTTAGCAGTTGCCTTATGTATTGAGGTGCTCCTATGTTGGGTGCATATATATTTATAATTGTTATATCTTCTTCTTGGATTGATCCCTTGATCATTATGTAGTGTCCTTCTTTGTCTCTTGTAACATTCTTTACTTTAAAGTCTATTTTATCTGATATGAGTATAGCTACTCCAGCTTTCTTTTGATTTCCATTTGCATGGAATATCTTCTTCCATCCCCTCACTTTCAGTCTGTATGTGTCCCTAGGTCTGAAGTGGGTCTCTTGTAGACAGCATATATATGGGTCTTGTTTTTGTATCCATTCAGCAAGCCTGTGTCTTTTGGTTGGAGCATTTGATCCATTCACGTTTAAGGTAATTATCGATATGTATGTTCCTATGACCATTTTCTTAATTGTTTTGGGTTTGTTTTTGTAGGTCCTTTTCTTCTCTTGTGTTTCCCACTTAGAGAAGTTCCTTTAGCATTTGTTGTAGAGCTGGTTTGGTGGTGCTGAATTCTCTTAGCTTTTGCTTGTCTGTAAAGCTTTTGATTTCTCCATCAAATCTAAATGAGATCCTTGCCGGGTAGAGTAATCTTGGTTGTAGGTTCTTCCCTTTCATCACTTTAAGTATATCATGCCACTCCCTTCTGGCTTATAGAGTTTCTGCTGAGAAATCAGCTGTTAACCTTATGGGAGTTCCCTTGTGTGTTATTTGTCGTTTCTCCCTTGCTGCTTTCAATAATTTTTCTTTGCCTTTAATTTTTGCCATTTTGATTACTATGTGTCTCGGCGTGTTTCTCCTTGGGTTTATCCTGTATGGGACTCTCTGCGCTTCCTGGACTTGGGTGGCTATTTCCTTTCCCATGTTAGGGAAGTTTTCGACTATAATCTCTTCAAATATTTTCTCTGGCCCTTTCTCTCTCTCTTCTCCTTCTGGGACCCCTATAATGCAAATGTTGTTGCGTTTAATGTTGTCCCAGAGGTCTCTTAGGCTGTCTTCATTTCTTTTCATTCTTTTTTCTTTAGTCTGTTCCGCAGCAGTGAATTCCACCATTCTGTCTTCCAGGTCACTTATCCGTTCTTCTGCCTCAGTTATTCTGCTATTGATTCCTTCGAGTGTAGTTTTCATTTCAGTTATTGTATTGGTCATCTCTGTTTGTTTGTTCTTTAATTCTTCTAGGTCTTTGTTAATCATTTCTTGATTCTTCTCAATCTTTGCCTCCATTCTTTTTTTTTTTTTAATTTTTTTTTATTATTTATTTATTATGTTTATTTTTGGCTGTGTTGGGTCTTCGTTTCTGTGTGAGGGCTTTCTCCAGTTGCGGCGAGTGGGGGCCACTCTTCATCGCGGTGCGCGGGCCTGTCACTATCGCGGCCTCTCTTGTTGCGGAGCAGAGGCTCCAGACGCTCAGGCTCAGTAGTTGTGGCTCACGGGCCCAGTTGCTCCGCGGCATGTGGGATCTTCCCAGACCAGGGCTCGAACCCGTGTCCCCTGCATTGGCAGGCAGATTCTCAACCACTGCGCCACCAGGGAAGCCCTTTGCCTCCATTCTTATTTCGAGGTCCTGGATCATCTTCACTATCATTATTCTGAATTCTTTTTCTGGAAGGTTGCCTATCTCCACTTCATTTAGTTGTTTTTCTGGGGTTTTCTCTTGTTCCTTCATCTGATATATAGCCCTCTGCCTTTTCATCTTGTCTATCTTTCTGTAACTGTGGGTTTTGGTCCACAGGCTGCAGGATTGTAGTTTTTCTTGCTTCTGCTGTCTGCCCCCTGGTGGTTGAGGCTATCTAAGAGGCTTGATGGGAGGCTCTGGTGGTGGGTAGAGCTGACTATTGCTGTGTCGGACAGAGCTCCGTAACACTTTAATCCACTTGACTGTTGATGGGTGGGGCTGGGTTCCCTCCCTGTTGGTTGTTTTGCCTGAGGCAACTCAACACTGGAGCCTACCTGGGCTCTTTGATGGGGTTAATGGCAGACTCTGGGAGGGCTCATGCCAAGGAGCACTTCCCAGAACCTCCGCTGCCAGTGTCCTTGTCCCCACGGTGAAACAGAGCCACCCCCCGCCTCTGCAGGAGACCCCCCAACACCAGCAGGTAGGTCTGGTTCAGTCTCCCCCAGGGTCACTGCTCCTTCCCCTGGGTCCCGATGCGCACACTACTTTGTGTGTGCCCTCCAAGAGTGGGGTCTCTGTTTCCCCCAGTCCTGTCAAAGTCCTGCAATCAATTCCCACTAGGCTTCAAAGTCTGATTCTCTAGGAATTCCTCCTCCCGTTGCCGGACCCCCAGGTTGGGAAGCCTGACGTGGGGCTCAGAAGCTTCACTCCAGTGGGTGGACTTCTGTGTATAAGTGTTCGCCAGTCTGTGAGTCACCCACCCAGCAGTTATGGGATTTGATTTTTCTCTGATTGTGCCCCTCCTACCGTCTCACTGTGGCTTCTCCTCTGTCCTTGGACGTGGGGTATCCTCCTTGGTGAGTTCCAGTGTCTTCCTGTCGATGATTGTCCAGCAGCCAGTTGTGATTCTGGTGCTCTCGCAAGAGGGAGTGAGAGCACGTCCTTCTACTCCGCCATCTTGGTTAATCTCCCGGAACCCTTCTAAAAATATTTTTCGTATTTATTTATGGCCACGTTGGGTCTTCGTTGCTGCACGTGGGCTTTCCCTAGTTGCGGCGAGCGGGGGCTACTCTTCATTGCAGTGCGCGGGCTTCTCATTGCAGTGGCTTCTCTTGCTGTGGAGCACGGGCTCTAGGCGCGCGGGCTTTAGTAGTTGTGGCACGCGGGCTCAGTAGTTGTGGCTCACGGGCTTAGTTGCTCCGCGGCATGTGGGATCTTCCGGGACCAGGGCTCAAACCCATGTCCCCTGCATTGGCAGGCAGATTCTTAACCACTGCGCCACCAGGGAAGTCCTTGCTAAGTTAATGTTGCAGAACACTGGGATAGGATGGCTGGGGTTTCCGCTTATGCATTAAAGTGCTACTCTAGAGCAATAGTGTGAACACTGCTTTCAAATTATTGGACCTTGAGGTTTCATAGTTCTTGATGAGTTATTTGCATTATTTAAATTTGCAGTGTTTAAAGGGAAATGTTTTGAATATTACTCTGTTTGAATTTGGTACAAATTGAATTCAGTTGAAATGCTATGGTTCTGTCCTTTCATAAGAGGGTTTTTCAACAGACCTGGCAGACTCAGTATAGAGGATCATTACTCTCATGCACAGAATGACTCTTCTCTTTCTCACCTGCTCCTCTGTCACCTCTTTCAGAAAGCATGCTCTGAATTGTCATCAGATGAAGCCTGCTCTCTTCAGTGTGCTCTGTGAGATCAAGGAAAAGACAGGTAGGCCGTTGAGAAGACACTTCTTCTGTGGCACCAGGACCACAACAACCTCGCACCTCTGGTCCTGGCTCAGCCCTAATGTGCATCGTGGGCCATCTTGCTCATCACATCCCTCTCTGGCAGCGATGGTTCAGTTGGTTCATTTGTGCTTTGTCAGAGCCCTGCTTTCTGGTGTATCACACTCATTTATTTTGCAGTTTGTAACTAGAGAAATACTGTTGCCAGTGAGTAACAAGCAGCTGCATTCTAGGTGCAAGACTTCAGAGGCACTGTGGCATTCAGTTGTTTTACAAAAGGATCTGAGATGACAGAATTAGGAAAGTAGAATCATAATTTTGTTTTGTTTGTTTTAAGCATCCAAAGTAATCCCCATGGAAGCTTCTGCCACTGCAAATTCTTTTGTTAAAAGAAAAAAAAAAAAAGGAAAATCGTTTCATATTGAATTAATTTAGACTTGCAGAAAAGTTGAAAAACTAGTACAGAGAGGACTTTCCTGGTGGCGCAGTGGATAAGAATCCACCTGCCAATGCAGGGGACACGGGTTCGATCCCTGGTCTGGGAAGATCCCACATGCCGCGGAGCAACTAAGCCCGTGTGCCACAACTACTGAGCTTGTGCTCTAGAGCCCACGAGCCACAACTACTGAAGCCCACGAGCCACAACTACTGAAGCCCCCACACCTAGAGCCCGTGCTCCACAATAAGAGAAGCCACCGCAATGAGAAGCCCATGCACCGTAATGAAGAGTAGCCCCCGCTCGCCACAACTAGAGAAAGCCCACGCGCAGCAACAAAGACCCAACGCAGCCAAAAATTAATTAATTAATTAATTAATTTTTAAAAAAGAAGGAAGAAAAATTCGTACAGGGAGTATACCCTTCTCCCAGCTTTTTCTAATGGCAACACCTTCAGAACCATAGTGCAGTGATTAAACCAGGAAATTGATGTTGGTACAATGCTCTGTAACTGAGCAACAGGTCCTCTTTGAATTTCCCCAGATTGTGTCCTAAATGCCCTTTTTCTGGTCCAGGATCCCACACTGCATTTAGTCATCGTGTCTCCTTAGTCACCACCAACCTGTGAAGTTTCCTCCATTGTTCCTCATCGTCCATGGCTTTCATACTTTTGCTGAGACCTGCTCAGTTATTTTATAGAGTCCCTCAGTGTGGTTCGTCTGTTGTTTCTTCATAATTAGACTGAGGTTGTGCACCTGTGGCAGGAATCGCACAGAAGCAACGTTGTCCTTCTCAATGCATCGTGTCGGAGGTATGTGCTGTCAATAAGTCCTATCACTGATAGGACCGCTGACCTTGATCACTTGGTCAAGGTTAATAGCAATTTGAAGATGGTTTACAAGAGAAGCCACAAATATGGTGAAGACATTATTTAAACCAAAGTCATCATTTAAACCAAATCAGAGAAAGATTGTCACTTGATTTCTTAGAATGAGTTGGTGTCTCTTTTTTTTTTTGGCTGCATTGGGTGTTTGTTGCTGTGCACGGGCTTTCTCTAGTTGCGGTGAGCGGGGGTACTCTTCATTACGGTGCATGGGCTTCTCATTGCGGTGGCTTCTCTTATTGTGGAGCACGGGCTCTAGGCGCGAGGGCTTCAGTAGTTGTGGCACGTGGGCTCAGTAGTTGTGGCTCGTGGGCTCTAGAGCACAGGCTCAGTAGTTGTGGCTCACGGGCTTAGTTGCCCCACAGCATGTGGGATCTTCCCAGACCAGGGATCGAACCCGTGCCCCCTGCATTGGCAGGTGGATTCTTAACCACTGCGCCACCAGGGAAGTCCAGAGTGAGTTGGTCTCTTGAGATCAATTATTTGAATGTTGTGTGTCACTTTGGAGTATAGCACTTGAGTTATGCTGGGGCTCGTGGAAAGCACGTATGTGGTACAGAAGTATGTTTCTTTCTCAACACGGTTTTGGTGCAAGGTTGACGTGTACTTGACATGGACGGTGGCAGAGAGCAGTGAAAGGGTCTGAATTCCGCTTTACCTCTGGCTCCATGACCCTGGCATGTGACTGAAACTTTCTCTGTCCCCAGTCCTTCTCTGTGACTTGGGGACAGTGACAACACTTAGCTCACGGTTACTGAAGACTGTGTGAGTTCTTACGTGTAAGGCTATGGGTGTGGTGCCAGCCGCCAGTAGTTATCTGGTGACTGAAAGAGAAATTCAATTTTTTTTTTAAATTTTATTTATTTATTTATTTTTGGCTGCGTTGGGTCTTCACTGCTGCGCGTGGGCTTTTCTCTAGTTGCAGCGAGCAGGGGCTACTCTTCATTACGGTGCACGGGCTTCTCATTGCGGTGGCTTCTCTTGTTGTGGAGCACGGGCTCTAGGCACGAGGGCTTCAGTAGTTGTGGCACGTGGGCTCAGTAGTTGTGGCTCACGGGCTCTAGAGCACAGGCTCAGTGGTTGTGGAGCACGGGCTTAGTTGCTCCATGGCATGTGGAATCTTCCCGGACCAGAGCTCGAACCTGTGTCCCCTGCATTGGCAGGCAGAGTCTTAACCACTGTGCCACCAGGGAAGCCCGAGAAATTCAATTTTAAACCTACATTTGTTTCACCCAAATGCTGTAAGGATGTGATATTTTCCCCCCACAGCTGAAATATTTTTTATTGTGATAAAATATACATAACATAAAATTTACCACTTTCCCATTTTTAAGTGTACAGTTCAGTGGCATTAAGTACATTTACATCATTGTGCAACCGTCACCACCATCCACCTCCAGAGCTTTTTCATCTTCCTAAACTGAAACTCCTTACTCATTAAACACTAACTCCCCATTCCCCACTCCTCTGGCCTCTGGTAACCACCATCCTACTCTCTGTCTTTATGAATTTGACTGCTGCTCTAAGTACCTCATATAAGTGGAATTATACAAGATTTGTCCATTTGTGACTGGCTTATTTCACTTAGCATAATGTTTTCAAGGTTCACCCATGTTGTAACATGTGTCAGAATTTGCTTCTTTTTTATGGCTGAATAATATTCCATCATATGGATAGACCACATTTTGTTTATCCATTCATTGTGGGACATTTGGTTGTTTCCGCCTCTTGGCTATTGTGAATAATGATGCTAATATCTGCACAAATATCTGTTTGAGACCTTGCTTTCAGTTATTTGGGGTATATACGCAGGAGTGGAATTGCTGGATCACATGGTAATTGTATATTTAAGAACTGCCATACTGTTTTCCACAGTAGCTACACCATTTTCCATTCTAACCAGCAGTGCACAAGGGTTCCAGTTTCTCCACATCTTCTTCAACACTTGTTATTTTCTGCATTTGTTTTGTTTTGTTTTGTTTTTATAATAGCCATCCTAGTGGGTGTGAAGTGGTATCCCATTGTAGTGGACGTGATATTCTTTTACACTTGTTTGTATTTTAAAGACTCTTTGTTTGATGACAGCAGATTTTGGGAATCATATTAGTTCAAAGGAATATCTCATTGTGGATCTTCATGGTGTCAATCCTTAACCCAGGTAGAAGTCAACATTTTATCTGTTATCTTTACCACTACTTTCCTTTTTCATAAGAGCCAGCATGTGGTATATTTCTGTTGTAATTCTTTTACCCTCTATGCACTCTGTAACCCGAAAGCTTATATCCCATTTGGTTTACAAAGTCACTGTAGTTTGAGTGGTCTACGTTTGTTCTCACAGGTTTGTTTGTATGTGTTTAACTTTTTATTTTGAAACAATCACAGGTTCACAAAAATGTTCCAAGAACACGCAAATACATTTTCTCCCCGAACTATTGGAGAGTAAGTTGCTGCCACGATGCCCCGTGACCCCTGCACACTTGAGTGCGTTTCCAACAGGGACAGTCTCCTTTTTACCCACAGGACAACTGTCACGGTCAGGAAGGGAACACTGATACCCCACCCACCATGGAATCCGCAGATCTCATTCAGGCTCTGTCAGTTGTCCCAATAATGTCCTTTATAGAAAAGGACAAAAAGGTCAAAATCTTGTTGCGTTTAGTTATCACATCTCTTCGGTCTTGTTTCATCTGTGACAAGCCCCTGTCTTTCCTTGACTTTCATGACCTTGACCATCTGGAAGATCACAGGCAAGTCCCTCCATCTGGGTTTATCTGGTGTTTCCTCATGATTAGATTTCTGCTACACAGCCTCAAAATGAAGCAACGCCTCTTCTCCCACAGAGGCTGCTCAGTGGTGCCCACATTTGCTCTGTCCCCTATTGATGACTTTAACTTTGATCACTCAAGTGAGATAGTGTCTGCCAGACTTCTCCTTTTTAAAGTTGCTCCTTTTCCCTTTGTAATAAGTATTCTGTAGGAGGTACTCTGAGACTATCCCTCATTAAATTTCCCTTTTATTCATTTTCGTATTTTGTGTTGGTATAGATTCATGGAGTCTTATCACAGTTACTATTATCACTCATTTCGACGCTCAAATTGTCCCAGGGTTGGCTAGCATGAGACCCTTCAAGCTGGCTCATGTCCTTCTGACATGTCCCATCAGCCTTTGAGCATTCCCTTCCCTGCTGCCATAACGTGTTCCAGGCTCTTATTCTTCCCTCTCCTGCCGGGCCGGAATCAGCCATTTCTCCAGGAGCCCTGGCTCCACTTAGAGTAGATCTTGGTCCTGGGTATACTTGTTACTATTGAGGCTGTACTGCTCTGGTCACTCTCAGGGCACAGAGCTCAGGAGTATTTGTGGGGGATGCATATATACATGTACACACACACATTCATGTCTATTTTTACTGTATCTGCATATATTGAAAACCGTGAGGTCATTTCAGTATCTTTTTTTTTTTTTTTTTTTGGCTGCACCGGGCAGCCTGTGGGATCTTATTAGTTCCCCGGCCAGTGATCGAACCCGGGCGCCGGCAGCGAAAGGGCCGAGTCCTAACCACTGGACTGCCAGGGAATTCCCTCATTTCATTGTCTTTAATTCTGGTTCAGCACCACAGAGTTCATTCTATTTCTCTCTCTCTCTCTAGATTGGTAACTCCTTTCTCTGACAATAAGAACCCTGCTCCCATCATCCTCAGTACTTTTACTTATTTAATCAGTCGTTCCCTCCCCGTCACGTGTATCCCATCCTCCTCCCTCACGTGCATCCCTTTTCACCACCTCAGCCCCTGACCCGGGTCCCCCACCAGCTCCCACGGGTTGCCCTCCTCTGCGGACGGCCCCTTGCCCTGTAGGTCCCACACTAAGCTCCTGCTCGGGTGCCTCTCACAGGCGTTTGAATGTCTAATGGCCCGTCTTGTCGGTTCCTTATTTAAATTATGGGGAGCAGATATTATGACTTCTAGTAAACAAGGTTGGGTCTTTTTGGGGTTTAAACAAGTTTGCCCTTAACCCCTCGCAGCACTCCCTTCAGCCCTCTGTGTGAACCAGATAAGCAGCATTCCTACAACTGAACCCGAGAGTCCTGTGAGCTGGAAGAAACTGCCCACGGGGGACACGCCAGTGTGTGTCCATCCCCTGGAGACATTGGCTACAGTCACATGTTCCTCAGGACCGTTGAACTGTATGATGTCGATCACACCGTCTTAAAAATCTTCCAGTGTTGGGGCCTCTCTCTGAGGTGTGCTGTCCCCCTGCCAGCTCCCACCTGCCCCCAGGGGGAAGAAACAGCCCTTTGGGGGTGGTGGTTCCCCACTGCCCTCAGCAGTTGGCTCTGTCATCAGAGCTCCTTGGATGTGTGGGCCCTTGAGGTTTTTATTGACAACTTAGCTACGCAAAAGTAAGGAATTTAGTAGTAATAAAAAGCAGTTTTTCAAAGTAGTTTAATCAGCTGTTGTCTCAGGAAGCTGTAGTTCTTGATGACCTTTTCCCCATTAGTGAGATGATGCTGGGACCGATGGGGAAACTGCTCCTTGAGAGCTGTGGGTGCGCGCTGTCTGGCCACTTCTCCTTTCGCTTCATCTGATTCCATATGTCCACATGTGAACACAGCTGTCAGTCAGCTTCAAACTCAGCAGTTTCAGGAGGAGATGAAAGGCTTGAGACCTACTGCCATCAGGACAGGCTGAGGTGTCCGTCTTAGCCCACGCCGCTGCCCTGTCCCATCCTCCCAGGTGGCAAGGGCCACACTCAGGGCTTCTGACTCCACCCAGGCTGAATCGCAAGGCGACTGTAGGGCTCAGAGCATAGGCCATGCATCAGATCTGGGCATTTCTTCAGAAAATCATGCTTCCTTTCCACTGATTGGCTCAAACATCGGGGTGCCTGGAACATTTGGCTGCGTGGCAGCACGGGGATGGGGGGCAGCACCACTCAGCCTTGAAAAGCACTAGCCATCACAATTGCCGAGAGCTGCCTAAATGTCAAGTTCAGTGTGGCCAGGTGTCTTTTCGTATCAGTAGGAAGTGCAGTCGTGGAAGCACTGTGTTTCCAGCACATGGGCCGCAGGCCTTACAGTCTCCAGGATGGGCCACAAGGAAAGTAAATGAGATCTCAGTGCCGCCTCAGCTTCCCCCAACCCCATGACCAGGAATGACCAAGTCTTGGCCCAAAGAAAACTATTCAGGGTCCTGTTCCTGCACCGGGTTCCCATGGGCCTCTGCCCGATGAGCGATCCTGCAGGCTGGGCCTCCTGGGGTGCCCACACTGGGAGAGGGCACATTGGCTTCTTGATTTAACCCATGTTTCTCACATTTGCCTCTAGCTAATGTCTGCGACAGACCTTTAGGGTAAACACTAAACCTGCACAGAGTGTTTAAAGCCCAGTAGGTATTGATGGAGCATGGGCCACAGCCAGAGAGCTCCGCGAGTCCTGGCATCATTACCCCAAACTTCCAGTGGCCCGGGACAGACATTTACTTCACTCCTGTTTTACAGATGAGCAGAGTGAAGCTCCGGAGAGAGGGTTGCACCCCAGTAACCCACAGCCAGGCTGCATGCTGCCCCTCCTCACCCTTTTCTGGCTCAGGGAGGGAACTCCGCACCCACAGGCCCCGGGCACTGTCTGTGCATCTGCTGCTCTCACCGCACCCATGATGGCTCCTGGCCTCTGCAATCTGTCTCCTCCGGTGAGCGCAGGGTCTAGGACGAGCCATGTCCTAGGACTGCCCTGGTACCTGACACACAGTGTACACACCTTATATTTTTGTTGAATGAAGAACTGTTTCTGGTGACTGATACCTATTAAGTGAAATCCTTTTTATCCTGTACAGCTTACGGGGTTCAGGAAGACTTGAGTGTCTGGGGCCTGACTTAGAACCCAGGGCTTATCATTCGTATCATCCTGAAAAGAAAGCCATCCTCCGTGTAAACCGTTGTCGAATGTTCCTGGAAGCACTAACCCACAAGTTCCAGGAATTGCCTTCCGATGCCTCCTCCGGCCTGTGGGAAGGACACGGGTGCATCTTCCAGGGTCGATACGCAGGCCCTCCACCTGTGCTCTCCTCTGTGTGGTGTCTGGGTGGTCCTGCCTGCCGCAGTCTCTGAAGGCCAAGGATACCCTAGGAGTAGACCCCTCCCGAATCCTTCCCTTGAAACAGCCATCCTTCTTGGTATCTGGAGGAGCTGTCCTGAGGAGAACAAATAACCCCTTTTTTTTTTTTTTAATTAATTTATTTATTTTTATTTTTGGCTGTGTTGGGTCTTCGTTTCTGTGCGAGGGCTTTCTCTAGTTGCGGCGAGCGGGGGCCACTCTTCATCGCGGTGCGTGGGCCTCTCACTGTCGTGGCCTCTCTCGTTGCGGAGCACAGGCTCCAGACGCACAGGCTCAGTAGTTGTGGCTCACGGGCCCAGTTGCTCCGCGGCATGTGGGATCTTCCCAGACCAGGGCTCGAACCCACGTCCCCTGCATTGGCAGGCAGATTCTCAACCACTGCGCCACCAGGGAAGCCCAAATAAACCCTTTTTAGAGAGCTTTGAATTTAGCTGGGAGGACCCAATACTGACCCTGTCCCTTTCCTGAAACCCTGGGGGCTGGGTGCATTACAGAACTCAGAATTGTTTAGGTTTTAGGTATGTGGTGTTGACAAGAACTGAGGCAGAGCCTTGCATTCAGTAACTTAGCCTCAGAGCAGGAACGGTCGCACACACTGGTGTGGGTCAGGCTTTGCCTCCAAATTCGCTTGAAGGCCAACTTGCGTAAAGACCTTTGGGTCTTGGATTGCAGATGGGCAGCCCTTTGAAGAGCTGCCAAGCGTCCTGGGAAGTTCACACCGAGGGACCTGCTCCGTCTTCTCCAAGCCATGACTGTCCCCTGTGCTGGCCTCAAGTACGCATCTGTGCCTCACTTTGGTCAGTCCTGGGTTCACTTTGTCTCTGAGGAGCGAGAAGTCCCAGCCCCACCAGCCTTGCTCTCGGGCCAAGGAGCATGGGCAGCTGCCATGGAGGAAGTGGATGTAATAACTCTCACACAAAGGACTGCCCTCCTATTTCCTCACCACCGTTCCTGGGCCTGGCTGGGAGCTCTCAGGCATAAGTGATCCAGCAGTTTTTTTACCTCTGTTTCCGTGCCTCCTGCGCCACTCAGGTCTGTTACAATTGCAACATCTTGATCAGTAGCTTCAGCTTTCTGGTTGGGTCTGTCCAACGACTACCCTTCGGGCCAATGTGTGACTTCTTCCAGAATTCAGATCCCTTTTGTGTTTGGCTGGCCCTGGGGCTGAGAGCCCTGTGCGGTATTTCGCTGTGGCCGTGCAGGGGGCGGATCTCCTAGAGCTGGGGGGTTATTTTTCAGGTTGCTTGGAGTGTCCTTTCTCGGCTCCACAGTCTCCGGGTGACTCATGAATCAAGCCTCCGATTCTGATCAGCGTACATAGCTCCTCTGCAGCTATTGACTGTGGCCCATCCCACAGGGGTGTTTGCATTTGAATTAATTAAAATCAAGTATAATTAAATAAGGTGTTCTTCAGCCACACTAGCCACATCTCAAGTGCTCAGTAGCCACATGTAGCTAATGGCGCCCATATGAGTGCAGATCTAGAACATTCCATCATTGGGAAAGTTCTATTGGACAGACAGGTGGATTAGTATAGACAAATAGACAAATCAAGGATTATGAAAAAGAATCTAATGTCCATGATGATGACTAGAGAAACAAGATGTGGTCCATCTGTGCAATGGACTGTTGTTCAGCCATAAAAAGGAATGAAGTTTTCTGACACAAGCTACAACATGGATGAACCTTAAAACTTTATGCTAGGGCTTCCCTGGTGGCGCAGTGGTTAAGAATCCGCCTGCCAATGCAGAGGACACGGGTTTGAGCCCTGGTCCGGGAAGATCCCACATGCCGCGGAGCAACTAAACCCGCGAGCCACAACTACTGAGCCCGTGTGCCACAACTACTGAGCCCGTGTGCCACAACTAGTGAAGCCCGCGCGCCTAGAGCCCGTGCTCCTCAGCAAGAGAAGCCACGGCAATGAGAAGCCTGTGCACAGCAACAAACAGTAGCCACCCACTCACCACAACTTGAGAAAGCCCATGTGCAGCACCAAAGCCCAACGCAGCCAAAAATAAATAAATAAATAAATTTTTAAAAAGAAAAAAAAAACTTTATGCTAACAATAAGGCCCTACTGTATAGCACAGGGAACTATATTCAATATCTTGTAATAACCTATAATGCAAAAGAATCTGAAAAAGATATAGATACAGATATAGATAAACTGAATCACTTTGCTGTATACCTGAAACTTTGTAAATCAGCTATAGTTCAATTAAAAAAAAAAAAAAACCTTTATTCTGAGTAAAAGAAGCCAGACACAAAAGTCCACAATAGTGTGTGTTTCCATTTATGTGAAATGTCCAGAAGAGGGAGAAAGAGATTAGCAGTTGCCAGGGGCTGGGGTGGGGAGTGGGGAGTGACTGCTAACATGGACGGGGTCTCTTTTTGAGGTAGTGAAAAAGTTAGGTGGTAGTTGCACAACCTGGTGAATGTACTGAAAACCACTGAGTTATTCACTGGAAATGGGTGAGTTGTATGTCACATGAATTATTTCTCAATAAAGCTGTTATAAAAACCAATCAAGGACTGAAGGATTTCAGTTGGGGGCCCATAGCTTAAGGCCTTAGTACACAGATTCTTGTGAAGCAGCACTTTCTTGCAGCATCTGTTACCCTATTCAGGTTTCTTCTTAGGGATTAACCATCCACTGAAATTATCCTATGTGTTAATTTCATGCAGCATCTGTTACCCGCAAAAGCACAGGCGTGCCTGCAGAGTGCCCCAACCCTGTTATGGGCTTGGCATACTGTAGCTAGCAGTAAACTTGGCGATGGTGTGAAAGTGACTAATCTCTCTTCACAGAAAATGCTCCTTTTTACTGTCACCTAGAACCTGCTTAACATCAGTCCCTGGGACAATCCCTCTTAGGGAAGTTAGGGCCTTGGCAGGCCTAAAAGTCTGATTTCCAGCCTGGGAATGGGTAGGACATGGTCGTGCGTGTTGCTGGTCTGGTCACCTCCCTGTGCAGGACTCGGCAAAATAAAGGTCGTACCTTTGGGTGATGGTAGCCCAGCTTCGGAAGCGTCTAGATATTGTTCAGTTGAAATTAAAGCATTTCTTTGGAAGAGAAATAAGATTGTTTAATGTAGACAGAAACCATCCATAAGTGCTGTTTTTCTTAGCTGTTACTCTTAAATGTTCCCAAAGCCTCACAGGAGAGCGTGGACTAATTTTCTAGACGTTTTACTTGGCTGCATTTTCTATTACAGCATTTCGCTGTCTTTTCCTTTTGCCCTGTTGCCACAGGAAAACAAACCTAGGCAAACTGCATGCCATTTTTACTGAGCATCAGCAGGTCATACAGTAGTTTATGACAGAGTCGCAGGCCTTAAATTAACAAATGCAAAAGTATATTGAAATGAGAATTAATTTGCATATTTGCTTGAGGTTTCAGCACTTAGGTTGTGATGTATTTTAATTAAGGGTTAATTAGAATTGATAGGAATTTGCATAGTGTTATACTCCCGCAGTCTGATGAATATCTAACGTGCATGTCAGCTGTGATTTCAGAAACCGACTAGAGTTTGCTAAAGGGATATTCCTTGCAAAGTCCTGTGGGACCGAGAAAGTCCAATGACTTAAAACAAGGCTTCATCTAGAATGTTGCTTAAAGAACTGACCCGGGGGACGTTGTCTCAAAGGTAAATGCAGGCAGTTCTCCACACCAACAGGCTGTGTTCCAAGTTATCCCCCTGGAAACAGGCATTTAAAGGGCCCTTGACGATGCGGGTGGCCAGCTGGTCAGAATGCCATTGCTCAGCACCAACCCTACCTGGAGGCCAATTTAGGGGCAAGGGGGAAGGGGAGGGGGGAGTTGTCGGTGACATCGGTGATCCCCGGGTGACTCCAGTCACACAGGAATGCCCTTCAGCCTGCAAGTGGGTGACATCTCCCCTCTTTACCTTGCCCGTCTGTCCCTTCCCGGACTCTGGTCCCATCCGCTCGACCAACACCTACAGGACAGAGCCTGCCCGTGTCTCACTCGAAGCAGTACCTCTACAGGGTCCCCAGTAAGTCCAAGTGTGTGTGTGGTTTAGGGAGATGCCCCTTGTCAGGTTAAGGAGGGTTCTTTCTGTTCCTGGTTTGCTAAGGGTTTTTATCATTAATGGGTATTGTTTTAATCAGTTTGTTTCTTTTTGCATCTTTTGAGCTATAGTTTTTCTCCTTGTGGTTACTGTGATGCTTTACGTTGATAGGTTTTCATTCACATTCATTTACACTGATTTTCATTGGCATTGATGATTTTTACTGACAGATTTTGGAAGCACCTATGTTCAGAGATAAATCTTCTTGGTTATGATTCATATGTTTGTGCATGTACACGCACACAGATGCTGTTGACTTTGGGTTGCTGGTCATTTGTTTTGCCGTCTCGGCTCTGGTCATGAATGTGCTGGGCTGTGACTTCCCCATGAAGTCCCGCCTTGAGTTCTCCGTCAGGTGAGTGGGTGGCTTTTCCCGTGTCTCTTCTCCGAAACAGTTTGTTGCAGAAAGGGGCTCTCTCTTCCTTGAGGGCCTGGTAGCACTGGCCCATAAAATGTCCTGGTGGCCTTTGAGGAGAGGTTTCTTAGCACAAGTTCCTATTTCTGGGCCATGATTCTGTGAGGCCAGGCACATTCCAGGAACCAGAGCCAAGGCAGTGAACAAGACATCGACGGTCCCTAGGGAAGAGGGTTGTTCCACACAGCCGTACAGAGACAGATGTGGCCCTCAGGGCCCTGGGTAGAGGTGGGGTGGGCGGGCGGGCAGGTGGGTCTCTGGGGGTATGTTTTGAACCAGGACCTAACTGATGGGACATCTCCACTTCCTTGTTGGGGAAGTGTCTCTGAGGCAAGGATGGCTTGGTGTCCAGGCCCAAGGGCAGCCAGGTTGGAGCTGAGTGGGTGAGGGGAGCAAGTGGCAACAGGGAACGCCAGGGAGCTTCTTGGAGTCAGATTCTGAAGGACGTGGGGGACTAGGGGCTCTTAGGGGAGTGGGGCCACCTCCCACTCCTGCTCTGGCCCTGCACCTTCAGTGTGTGTGTTCTCCAGGCCTCCTGCTGGGCATCCCACTGCCCTGGTCTCCCTCCCCTCTCTGCAGCTTCCTCATCCCACCCAGCCCCCTCCTCCACACACAGGCGCCACTGGCTGCCTTCATCAGTCTATCACCTCCATGGCCCCTTGGGTCCCCCTGGTGCTCGGAAACCACCCCCTCCTGTTCCCATGCTGTTGCCTTGGCTAAGGTGTTCGCTCCTGGGCTGGGGAACCTGGGCTGCCTTCTCTGTGAGCAAAGCGCCCACAGTCTGGGTTCCTGCCACATTTGTGATGCCACCAAGCTGGCATCCCCAGGGTTTGAGGGGCCTTTGCGTCCTCACTAAATGGATCTTCCCATGAGAATAGATTGCTCTTCCTTTACAACCCGGTCCTGGCCCCCTCCTCCTCACTTAGCATCTCTGTGTCCACTCGATGGAAGCGCCTGCAGTGAGCCTTTTTCCTGCGCACAGGGCTTTCCCTCAACATCTCATCTCTGGAACTCAGGACACCCTCACAGGCTCTTTCCAGGTGGCAGCACTGTCTCTGCCCCACGACTGATGACTGTAGTGATGCACAGGGAGGCAGGCATCCTACAAATGTGTCAGGAGGGTCACTTCTGGACTGTCCCACACCCAGAGCTCGCACCTGGGGCCCGGGCATCTCCGGGACATACCCACAGCCTCCGGCAGTGACCCAGCCACAGTCTGCTCAGGCCACAGGGTTTTGGCTCACCACCGCCCAGTACCAGTGCGAAATACAAGCAAGATGAACTAGGAAAAGGAAAGGGAAAATGAAGCAGGCATACAAAAGAATAAGCCCAGGACTTCCCTGGTGGTCCAGTGGTTAAGACTCTGTGCTCCCAACGCAGGGGGCCCGGGTTCGATCCCTGGTCAGGGAACTAGATCTCACATGCCACAACTAAGAGCCCGCATGCCGCAACTAAGACACGGAGCAGCCAAATAAAGAGCCCAAAAGTGTCATTAGATTCAACAGACATGAAATTACTCTGTCACATTGCTATAAAGGTTTCTACGTGCAACCTCTCTGTGTTGGCCTTTCCATAGACAGAGGGCAAACCAGACACCACCTTTCAAGGAGTCCTGATCTAGATTAGGACTGAACAAAACAAGCTAAAATCTCATCCTTCATACTGCACCCACAGAAGGAAAACTGTCAAGAGAAGGGGCAGGATCCAGAGGGGATTCCAAGGAAAGGGGGGACCTGAAGGCAGTGATTCGGAGGTGTGCTGACCTACCCGGACTTGCATGCATGTAGGTTCTTCCTCAGACCCATGTTAGGCTCTGTGACACGCATACTGTGGAGCAGGGTTGCAGACCACAGTGTTGGTAAATAAAGTTTTATTGGGACACAGCTGCTCGTTGGTTTACTATTTTCTGGGGCTGGTTCAGTTCCCAGTAAGGGCTCTTTTCCTGGCTTCCAGACTTCTCGCTGTGTCCTCACAAGGGGAATGGAATAAGGAAGAGATCTCTCTTCCTCTGCTTAGAAGACCACAGTCTTATGGATTAGGGCCCCACCCCTATGACCTCACTGGACTTTTTTTTTTTTTTTTTTTTGGCTGTGTTGGGTCTTTGTTGCTGTGCGCAGGCTCTCTCTCGTTGCAGCGAGCAGGGGCTACTCTTCCTTGCGGTGCGTGGGCTTCTCATTGCAGTGGCTTCTCTCGTTGTGGAGCATGGGCTGTAGGCACGCAGGCTTCAGTAGTTGCAGTTTGCGGGCTCTAGAGCACAGGCTTCAGCAGTTGCGGCGCACGGGCTTAGTTACTCCATGGCATGTGGGATCTTCCCAGGCCTAGGATCGAACCCGTGTCCCCTGCATTGGCAGGCGGATTCTTAACCACTGAGCCACCAGGGAAGCCCCTCATTGGACTTTAATTACATCCTCACAGGCCCTATTCCACATAGACATTGGGGGTTCCACGTGTGAATTTGTGGGGACACAATTCAGTCCATAGCAGTTCCGTATTGTTTCTTAGAAAAAACATAATGTGTTGATATTCATAATTTTATTTTACTTCCTTGTTTGGTTTACTGGAGTTTTTTACCCACAGTAAATTGGGAACATAAGGAAATTTTGTGGTTTGCGGGGGAGTGCCTCTGTTTTAGATCCCACCACCTCTTCTGAGTGTCTCCAACTGACAGTGTCCCTGAGCTGAGCTCCTGGTCTCCAAAGCCTCCCGCCTGCCAGTCGAGGGCCCTGGGGGAGCTGAGGAGCACCCCTGGGACCGGAAATGAGCTTGTTGTAATTGACGGTAACGAGTGTCTAATGACCATAATCAGGCAGGGACAGTATGCTGGGAGACAGACGCGCGGTGCTGAGGGAGAGGCAGGGCCGCATGCGAGGGGCCGCTCGCTGACAGAAGGCAAAGGCGCTTGGCATGGCCGTGTCCACAGCTGGGACCGGTCCTGGTGACTAAGGCACAGGGTAACTTTTTTTAAGTTTTGCTTCTCCTGATACACATACGTTCGCAAAAATATACGGCTTTAAAGAAACAAAGCTTGTAGCTCACGAATGCTGGTCATAACATACGCACTGTTAACACCACAGGGCCTGGGGTATGACAGGCATATTGTCTCCTTATTCATGGGCATTTGGGCGGTTTTGGTTTTTCACAGTTACGGGGTGGTCGTGTGTGTCCTGTAGTACAGCATCTACAGGGGTCAGTGTTCCTGTAGGGTAAATTCTCAGAACAGAGTTCTGATCAAGATCAAAGGATATGTGCTTTTTCTGTGTTAATCGGCACTTCAAACCTCCCCTCCAAAAAAGGCCACACCAACACATATCCCGTAAAGAGATATGAGAAAATGGTGTTCTTTTTGTAATTTGAGAGCTTTCATTTGAGGACAGTAAGTCCCGTGGTTTTTTGGTGTATTTTTTAAAAATCTCCAGCACCTGGTTGGGTACCTACCTGGCTTGTGATAGACTCTCAGATGCTTACTGTTGGATAAGTAAAAGAACGAAAGGGGAGTTCCCTAGTGGTCCAGTGGTTAGGATTCGGCGCTTTCACTGCTGTGACCCGGGTTCAATCCCTGGTCGGGGAACTGAGATCCCACACGCCACGTGGCACTGCCAAGAAAAAAGAATGAAAGACTGCCACGCACCCCTGAGCAGCCCAGAGTCACACACGCATGAACACACACAGGTGTGCACATGCCCCCACCACCGCATGTCCAGCCTGGACCACTCCTGCCCCTAATTGTAATGAGGGAAGCTGTGATGGGAGCTGTGGAGGTGGCCCCTCCAGCCCGGGAGTCAGGGTGTGCTGGGGGCCCTCTGGGGAGGGACGGGGGTGCTGTGTGTCCCTCTCGGGCCACTCCTGAGCCCCAGCCGCAACCACGGGTGCTCAGGGACGAGCTGTTGAGTAAGCCTGAGACGGTCGCAGAGCATCTGCTGTGCTGCAAAGGCCCATGAAGGGCCCGGCAGAGGGAAAGTTCATGAAGGTGGGTTTGGAAAGCTGTCACAAAAGGCCCTGAGTACGAGGTGTCAGAGTCTAGGCTTTAATTTAGGTGGATGCAGGCCCTGGTTGAAGTCTCTGAACAAAAGACTGGCATGATGAACACAGTGTTTGAAGGTAGTCGGCTTGCAGGTGTGCACAGTGGATCAGAGGGGAGGGGTTTCCTCACAGGTCACGGAGGGCAGGAGAGGGGTCAGCGCAGCAGGGTTCCAGCAGTGGCATTAAGGGAGGGGATGGATGGTGGGTTGATCATGGAGTCTGAATCAATAGGATTTGCAGACAGAGGGCCGGAGGGAGGAGGACGTCCATTATCTACTCTGGGTTAGGAATGGTTAAGAGGGTGTGGGCCTTTACAGGAATCAGGCAGCACAGGTCAACTCTGTCCAGGAGTGCCCAGCGTTTACATCTGGTGCTTCTTGAAGACCAAGTAAGGTTGTTAGAGAATTGGGTCTCTGAACTGGAAGGCCAGCAACTGATAAAAGGGGCACTTTCCCTTTAGTTCTTTCAGAAAAAGCCACATTATAACCCAGTGGGACTGAGTTAAGTGACAAGGGTTCCTTTGGGTGAGTTGAGGGTCCCCAAACGTAAGGAGGTAAAGGTCCCTGCATGTGAAGAAAATTCCTGCAAGGATATCTCTTGAGAGCCTTCAATTTTCACTGGTGAGTTTTTGACAGAAAAGGTTAACCTGTTACATAGGGAACAAGAAAGGGGCACGTGATTAATGAGAAAATATCCATATGATAGGATTAAACTCAATTTTTTTTTTAGGCTGCACCACGTAGCTTGCAGGATCTTAGTTCCTGGACCAGGGATTGAACCCGGGCCACAGCAGTGAAAGCGCTGAGCCCTAACCACTGGACCGCCAGGGAATTCCCTAAACTCAATTTTTATTTGAGCACTTGAGTCAGTTAGTAGCTGATAGTATTGAGAGCCTGTTTCTAAGAAAACGCTTTAAACTTTGTTTTTCCAGAAAGTCAGAGCTAGATGGATTTCCTACATCACTACCTCCTTCTCCGTTCCCTGCCTCCCATCAGGAACCACCCCCCAATCTTTTTTCTTCTGTAGCCACAGATGTTTCTTCTATCACTGAAAAAGCAAAGAAAACACAGGTCCTGCAAGACCACCCTCCTCAGACCCGAGCTCGCTCTGTAACCCCTGCAGCAGCCTCTTCCCTGCACTGCCTGTCTCCCATGCTCCTCCGGAACTTGCTAGTCAGGCTGTACCCCACCACACCCTGCTTTTGTAGAGGTTAACAGCGTTCCCCCAATGACCAAGCCCATGTTTTCACCCCTCTGTGACTACTTCTGGGTTTTCCTCCAACTACCCGATAACTCTTTCCGTCTCCTCCTTTGCCTGTTCTTGAAATGCTGGTTTTCTAGTATTCAGGGGCATGGCCTTCTCATAGGTGTAGCTGCAGGTACAGGTGGATATGTACGGATTTCCCACACACCACATGCCGATGACTCATGAATACCTGTTTCCCACCCAAACTGGTCAGCTCAGCCCCAGCTCCCAGGAAGCAGCTGCCTCGCAACCACCTGGACATTCATGCTTAGCTGGGTCAGGGACCAGGCTGATGCCGTTTTTTCACGTGCCTGCCTGCTGCTTTGTGTGCTGTGCTTGGGAAAAAAGTGGCACCTTCCAGGGCGAATGTGGGAGTGGTCACAGCCTCTTCCTTTCTCTCACACCCACATCCGGTGGTCACGGACTCTGGGGCCTCGCCCTCTGGCCGCCCTGTAGCTGACCTGCATCCCCTCGGACAGCAGCAGCTCCCCCCCACTGCCTCCCCTGCCTGTCCACTGCCCATCCAGTCCTGCCCTCGAGCACGTCACCCTCTCAGTCCAGCTGCGGTGGCTTCTCCGTGTTGTAAAGCCAATCATTTTGTTTCTCTGCTTAGAGTCTCTCTGTGGGGGACTTCCCTGGTGGCGCAGTGGTTAAGAATCCTCCTGCCAATGCAGGGGACACGGGTTCGAGTCCTGGTCCGGGAAGATCCCACAGGCCGTGGAGCAACTAAGCCCGTGCGCCACAACGACTGAGCCTGCGTTCTAGAGCCTGCGAGCCACAACTACTGAAGCCCGCACGCCTAGAGCCCGTGCTCTGCAACAAGAGAAGCCACCGCAATGAGAAGACCGCACACTGCAACGAAGAGTAGCCCCCACTGGCCGCAACTAGAGAAAGCCCGCTCACAGCAACGAAGACCCAATGCAGCCATAAATAAATAAATAAATGTATTAAAAAAACAGAGATCTCTCCGTGGGTTAGTTCATCTTCTCTGGCACCTCTGGATCAGTCTTTTCCTCTCTGACTTTATAGCAACAACCCTCCCCCCAACACACACACAGGAAACACAAACAGACATAATAGACGTGTTACCAAACCAAAGTTCAGTCGCCTGAAAAGCAAAGTCACTCTCCTGACACCGGGTGGTGGTGAAGGAAAGTACAGCATTTACTGCAGGCCACCAAGCAAGGGAGTGGGAGACAAGCCTCAGATCTACTCCACCTTGGTCTTTGAGTGAGGGTTTTTTGGGTTTTTTTTTTTAAGGGGAAGAACAGAGAAGCTGGAATTAATCATCATCTTGTGACATTTCATAATCGTAGTTTCGGGAGTCAGGATGTCTCTGGTTTATGATTCGCTGACCAGGTGGGTCCATGGCTTAGCAGTCTGTTAGCTCATCTTGCCCTGGAGACATAACCTCAGTTTGTACATTAATGATGATATCTATAATAGCAATTTTAGCATGTTAACGATGTTATCAACAACAGCAACTTTAGTCATCTGACTGATTGATTAGTGTTCAGTTAGCACAGGACTGAGGTCAAAGGGGACAAGAAAGGGAATAAAGTTTTAGATAGAGAAACTAGTCAAACTCAGTAAGGGAACTCGGTTTTGGGGGGCTCAGTTTCAGACGCACAGCAGCACAGCCTTGCCTGAAGCCAGGTTGCCGCTAGCCTTTGTATCCCTGCCTGTGCTAGTGTGTGTGTCTGGAACGTGCCTCCTCTCCCATCTGAAGACAAGGTTCAGGGCTTCAGGCTTTCCAGCACCCAGTGCCACCCCGCCCCTGCCCTGCGGGCCCCCACACACACCCAACTGTGGGCTGTGAGCTGTGGTTGGTATGCCCCCTGCATTCCCGCCACCCGGACTGGGCTCCTAAACACGGCACCTGGACCAGCGTCACAGGGGGTGACTCAATGTCTGTTATCAGATGAAGTCTTTCTTTCCCCTCAAGGGTTCCGTGAAAAGTGTTCAGACACAAAGCCAGTGCTAACACTCTGTTGTGGTTGTTTTTATTCCGCCAACACACACTGATTCAGTCTCTCCTCTCTTACCCAGGGTTGAACATTCGTGGCATTCCGGAAGAGGGTCCCCCCGACGCTCAGCTCCTAAAGCTGGATAACATGCTGCTGGCCGAGGGCATGTGCAGGCCGGAGAAGCAAGGAAGAAGAGCACAGGTGGCGGCCAGCACAGCAACACCAGGTGGCTGTCCAAATGACAGTGGCCTTGAGCACTCTGACTACAGGGCCAAGCTGTCCCAGATCCGACAGATTTACCACTCTGAGCTAGAGAAATAGGAACAGGTGATCTTTCTGCATGGAAGAGTTTCTGTCACGTGAATGTGCATTTGTCAAAGCAAAACGTGGAGCACTAACTGCCTTCCTTTGGTGGCCCAGACCAGGGAGTCCACACGCTTGGTCTCACAGCAAAGGTGGCCGATTTTACCGGAAGCCTTTTGCCTTCATTTCTCAGTAGCCAGCCTGTGTGGGAGCCTCGGGGGGCAGGTGGCTGGTCCCACATGGAGCCCCGGGACAGCCTGCTGGGTAGTCACCGGCTGGCATTTGTCTCCCCACCACAGGCCTGCCGTGAGTTCAGCACACATGTCACCAGCCTCCTCCGGGAGCAGAGCAGGATGAGGCCTGTCTCGCCCAAGGAGGTCGAGCACGTGCTGGGCATCCTGCACGGCAAGTTCAACAGCGTCCAGATGCAGCTGAAGCAGAGCACCTGCGAGGCCGTGGTGACCCTGCGCTCGAGGTTCCTCGATGCCAGGTCAGGCCCTACCTACCCCCGGCCTATGACCCCAGGGTCAGCTCTTAGGAAGTGGAACCAAGTCAGTGCTGGCTTGGGTCTAAGTTCTGGGGGCCTCCAAGCCTGTGCAGGGGCTGTGGCCACAGCTGCAGGTGTAGCCCTCACACAGCCTCTTGGAAGGCGACTGAAGTGCTGACTGCTGCTGTTACACCCTCTAGGGAATCAGAGATGAGGATGAGGCCCCATGTACGATCCCCGGCTGAGGCTGTCTGTCTTCACAGGCGTAAGCGGCAGGATTTCAGCAGGCAAGCCACGGAAGTGCTGAATGAATATTTTTATTCCCATTTGAACTACCCTTACCCCAGTGAAGAAGCCAAAGAAGAGCTGGCCAGGAAGGGTGGCATCACGGTCTCCCAGGTGACAGTCCTTTCCTGCCACACCTCCCCGAACCCAGAAAGGAGGGAAGGTTCAGCCCAGTGAGGAGGACACCCAGGGAAGTTGATGAAATGTGTGGAGCGGGAGCCGGGTGTGCAGGTTCCGAGTCGGCCTGACTGGGCTCAGGTCCCGGGTCTGGGCTATGAACGTGGGCCTCAGGCCAGAAGCCATCCCCACCAGTTGTGGGGACTCGCTGAGGCAACACCACAGAGTGTATCATGAGGTACTCTGGATTGCAGTCGTTAGGATTTAACATTCTCCTATCAGAGGGATGTGCTGTGTTGCATAAGAGGGGTGGGGTATGAGCTTAGGAGAAGGAAAAGAACTTGGAGGAAAATTAGGACTTAAAGTGATAGACCAGCTCTTGTGCTTAAGTACCAATTCAGTTACCCTGGAATAAATTCAGGCATGTGCATTGCCTTCTTGTTTCTCAAACAGTCCAGTGTGTGTGTCCGGGGGTACAAGACAGACGACATCTGGCTCCAGAGGGGGAATGGTGGTGCAGATCAGAGAAGGGACCTGGACAACCTTGGGCAGTCTTGGTAGTTGGGACCACCACTGTCCTCCCTGGAACTGGGGTAAGGTGGCGGGGCTAAAGACGAGAACCCAAGAAATATTTCCGAAGGTTTTAAAGTGAGAACGGTAAGTGCAGGCAGCCCACAAGCAAGGGGCAGGACCAGGCCACGCCCACGGGGCAGCGTGGGGGTCAGGGCACGGTACCCCGCCCCCGGCTGCAGGGAGGGCTGCTCCCGCTGTGCAGTTGGAGGGGCTGAGTTTCCAGCCCAGTCAGCCTGTGCCCTCAGTCACCACCCTCTGCTCTGGCCCCTGCCCTGTCCAGCAGCGACTTGGGGACGAGGGCACTCAGGAGCCCCGCAGGGTCACACAGGCAGCAAAGCCTCACAGGTGTCCCGGTCACATGAGACCTCACTCACCCTGGAACTGCTGCAGTGTCCTCAGCACCTTGGCTGGAGCTGAAGTGAGGGCTGCACCTCTGGGGCTTCGAGGCCCAAAAGAAGTGGGAGGCATGGCAGCTTGTTTGTCACCACGAGCAGTTGTCTGAAAACGGCCAGATTCACTTCAGGCCCTGGCACCCCCAGAGAGCAGATGGGTCTTGGATCTCAACTTTATCTCAGGAGAGGGTTCGTTGCAAACAAAAGTTTGAAAAGCACCGGCCGCATTCCAGTGACTCCGGCTCTGTGGCCGGGCCCTGAGACCCCCTCCCACCAGCAGCAGAATTCTGTGCTGGGAGCCCCTCCCCACTCTGGCGGGTCCTCCAGCTGGAAATGGCTGACAGCTGAGGGAGGGCTCCGAATTTGGGATACAGATGTCGTGTAGGCTGTGAGGTTCGCCTAAGGAGGAAGTAGCGGGGGAGGGAGAGCACCATTAGGGCAAAGGGTGTTGCAGATGAGGCAACAGACGTTTTCAGGACAGGATCAGCTGCAACTCCAGGGTGAGGAGGCCCGAGGGGGAAAGGGCGGGAGAGCTGAGCCCATGGACAGGGCGATGGGCAGGAACCCAGGCGGCTGCAGCTGTGTGAGCCAAAGGGGCCAGAGTGACTGGGCAGGAAGTGGCCAGTGGCTCCGAGCTACAGCTGGCGGAGAGGGCATCCCACTCCTGTACGAGGTGCCGGGACACACCCCGTGGAGAGGGTGGACCCTGGCCCGGGCCAGCTCCCCGGCAGCCGCCCTCCCTCACCCACACGGGAAGTTTGCTCTTTGTCCCTCTAAAATGCCAGTTGAATTCAACATGGAAAACTGCTCACTGCCATTCTTCTGCAAACTTAGTCCCACACAGACGCGTCGGCACATTCCTTGGAGGTAAGTGGGAACCTAGTGCTTACCTGGTTTGGTTGAGAACAGGTCACCCTCACACCGAGGGCAGGAGAGTTGAGGAGCAGGGAGCACACGTGGGGTTTTGTCTTTTCATGGTTGACATCGAGAGGATTATGGAGGGACATTAAAGAAACAGATTTTTAGAGGAGAAAAGTCCTCCTTCCACAGTCCTGCCACATAACTCAACTGTTTATTTCTTTTCATTAAAATACATACCTTTCACTGCAGGGCCAGGTGCCTTACTTTGGGATATGTCTCCATGCTCTTAGGAAGGCACTGCCCAGGGTCTCACCCAGACAGTTCTGCCCCCAGGGGACATTTTCATTATCACAACTCTCGCGGGGAGGGGAGGACACTACTGGCATATGGTGGGTGGAGGCCAGGGTTGCTGCTCAGCACCCTCAGTGCCCAGGACGCCCCCCGGAGAGTGACCCACAGGCAGAAGCCCTGCCCTGGAGGTCTCCGTGCAGGTTTGGAGTCAGAGCTGGGCTCAGACCTCTAGGCCCTGGGCCGGCCCCTTGCTTACAGGATGCATGAGACTGCAGCTCCCTCCTAACTGGCTTTGGGGACTAAAAACAGGCCCTCAGCTCAGTGCTCAGCTCCTTCCCCTGCCCTGTCAGGTGGTCCTTATCCTTTGATAAGTTTTGGATTCGACTGTGTTCTTTGCTTAAATTGCATTCCCAGAAGTGTGGTTACTGATGTGTCTCCCGCGTCAGTATTCAGTCTGTTGCCTGCCGCCGCAGTGAGCAGACACTCGTCTCTCTGAGTGTGTCACACACATGCCTGTTTTCCTTCCAGCTCCCCCCTCTCCTATAAGCCACGCCAGGTCCAGGGTGTCACCAACACACTGCAGACCTTTCCCTGGGCCCACAGTTCTTTAGCGCCACTTTCTCAGTCCCGGCCTCTCACCCAGCCCCAGGGCCACGCATTGTCACTCAGTGATGTTCCCCCCTGGCGGTCTGTCCACATCGTGTCTCATCACTAGGTCAGCTTTTCCAGTGACTTCCATCTCTGCCTGTCCACAGGTCTCCAACTCGTTCGGCAACAAAAGAATCCGGTATAAAAAGAACATGGGGAAGTTTCAAGAAGAGGCTACCATTTACACAGGTAAGATGGCAGAGGACACCACCGATGTCAGGGGCCTGGGGAGCCAGGCCAGCTGCCCTTTGAGGCCCAGGTCCAGTCAGTAAGGCTGCCCAGCCCAGGGTCAGTCGCTCCCACGTGGCCGGGCCCACTGAGCTGCATCTGGGGAAGCAGACTGGTCCCTGTGTGTGCCTCTTTTCTCTGTTTACACTGGGAGGGTTTCTGTTTCCATTAGTGATTATCCCGGTGAAGTCAACACATCCCGGCAGGCTGGGCAGGTGCTGTGGGGACAGAAAGTTCCTACCAAAAGTCTGGTTTCCCCACCCACGCAGGGCTGCGGGAGGGGCAGGGAGCCGTAGGAGTCACCTTCGCAGCCTCTTCCTGGCCGGGGGGCTGGTAGGTCCCACCTGAGGAGTCACTGTGACTCCCAGGGTGGGAACACTGGTCCTGACCCCTCCCGCCCCTCCAGGTTACTCTGGTCCCTTTCCGATGACCAGCACCAGCGACACACTTATCACCCTGCAGACGCTGGCCTCCCTCCAGCCCGCCCCTGGGGAAGGCAGCCTTCTGGGCCAGGTGAGTCTCCAGCACAATCCCAAGGACACCTGTGGGCTCCCAGACTCAGTGATAGGGCCGACGTGGAGCCCAGGTGGGTGGCGGGTCCTCGGAACCGGCCATCTCGACCGTGTCTCAGTCCATCATGGGGACGGATGCAGGCTGGCGGAGCCGCCTCAGGGAGCCCAGCTCTGTGGAGCCCCACTCGGCAAAGACCTTCACCCCTCACAGGACTCGATGGCTGCTGAGGGCTTTGCCTATTGGGAAGGAGCCCTCCCTCCCCGATGGTGTCTGTACCCATCAGGAGAAGGCAAGGGTGGGCAGACGAGGCCCTGACGGTCTGAAGGTACAGCCCCACTGGGCTCAGACCCTTCAACACGTTCATGCCGTGGCCTCACCATCCTGGCTGCCCCCTCGGCCGGTGCAAGCTGGGCCAGAGTGAAGATCTGGGAAGAAAGTGAGCCATGGATCTCAGCTGTCTCGGGATGTGCCCTCGGGAACTTTCTCAGGGTTTGGGGCAACGGACCAGGCCAACCAGGATCAGAGGGCACCATGCCTCTCGCAGTCCCTGGGGCCTCTCGGCCTCCCACTGACAGCCGCAGGGGCCCGACCCCCCGCGCAGGGTTGTCCTGAAGAGGCTGCGCAGGTGCAGGTGTGACAAGGCCATGCGGCAGTGGGCAGGGCCTTACACAGCCCACCTGTTTCCTTTGGAATTGACCCCCCACCCATTTACCCCCAGCCCCTCTTAAAGGTTCAGGGACTGGATGCCTCCCGGGGCCGGGCGGTGTGCATCCCATCACTGTGGCAACCCCACAGCCCATAATGAGCACCTGAGCAGAGTAAGTACTCTGACACCACCAGGTGGCCAGACTTGTCCGGCTCTGCCCTTGCCCAGGGCTCAGCACCTCGAGCACAGTAGGGGTGAGCGTGTGAGAGGAATCGGGGTGAGGGTTCTGTGCACTGTGACGTGGGCTCCTGTCAACCCCACATAGTAAGCAGGAAGGTTGAGGTTGTGGTGTGGACACCCACCTGTGCCACAGGCCCCTGCCCTGGGCAGGCACAGATGCTCTTCCAGAGAGCGGGTCTCAGGGGCTGAGGTCACCGCAGCTGGGAGCCATCTCCTCGGCCCTGAGCTGCTCTTTGGCTCCCAGTCCCACACTGGGCCCCAGCCTGTCACCTCCCAGGCCTGCAAGTGGACCCCTCCCCTCACCACTCATGTTCTCCTTCTGGGATCATAGGCCTGTGGGTGTCCATCCAAGGGCAGAGTGTGTCCCCCTGAGGCCAGTATCCTTGTCCCAGTTGCTTTCAGACTGAGGGTGGGCGGAGCAACGCTGGCCTCTCAGTGTCCCTGTGTCACATGATGAGGCAGCCCTTGAAGGCATTCTCTTGATTTGTTTGCCCAACACTGTCCTCTGTGGCAGCTCCTTGGGACACATGGGAGGTAGTAGCTGAGGTGGGGGAGGGGGTAACGGGATGGGGGGGTGAGGAGCCGGATCTTGGGCCTTGTGGGGTCGGAAGGGGTAGAGGGTGCAGGCAGGAGGGTTCTGCCTGTTAAGGAAAGGTCAAGAATGAGGAAGGTGAATGGGACTTCCCTGGTGGCGCAGTGGTTAAGAATCCACCTGCCCGTGCAGGGGACACGGTTTCGAGCCCTGGTCCGGGAAGATCCCACATGCTGCGGAGCAACTAAGCCTGAGAGCCACAACTACTGAGCCTGCGGTCTAGAGCCCGCGAGCCACAACTACTGAGCCCATGAGCCACAACTACTGAAGCCCGCGTGCCTAGAGCCCTGCTCCGCAACAAGAGAAGCCACCGCAGTGAGAAGCCCACACGCCGCAACAGAGTAGCCCCCGCTCGCCACAACTAGAGAAAGCGCACGCACAGCATCGAAGACCCAACGCAGCCAAATAAATAAAATAAACATATAATTAAAATAAAATAAAACAAAAAAGAATGAGGAAGGTGAAGGGGAGCTTGTGAGTTGCAGGCCCTGCTCTCGTGGGCTGCAAACCACTACCAACAGTAGTGGTTTCCATTGTGGGGGGGCTCCTGTGGACAAACAAACATCCCAGGGTCACATGTGCCCGATATATCCCCGCCCTGCAGACAGAGCCCACACGCCCACAGCCATGGGCCCTGCCCTCCTGACTCCCAGCCAGGCCTGCGTCCTGCTGGGTTCCTGAGCCTCTTCCTGCGCACCACGTCTGACCACGATGTCTTGGGGACCACTGTCAGCTCCGGGCCTGCCTGGGTCTCCCTCACCCTCAGTGTGTGCCGCGGTGCCCTGTCAGTCCCTTGCCTGAGCCCGGCCGGTGGAGGCCAGTTCCTGCCAAGGAGGCACACTCATGTGCAAGGCCAGCTGTGACCCAGGACTGACTCCTCTGTCCCTGCCCCACCTCCTGGCTCCTCTCACGGTTCTCGGCATGTTCTAAGCCACCTCAGGGACGCGGGAGCCAGATGGGTCATCTGTCCCACGGCCCCCTTCTGACTCTCTTGTCTTTTCAGGCCAGGGGCGGCTGGCAGGTGAGGCGAATGTCGACCACTTCACCTATTGGAGACCCCGGCAGTGTCACCTCAGACGCATCTAAGTGTTGGGATGAGCAGAAAAGAGGACGGTGTGACCTGCCTTGGTTCCCTGGAATTCATGTTACCTCAGAAAACCCAGAACTGACGGCAGACAGCGCTCCCTGAGCTGACGGCAGGCGACACCGGTACCATATTTTGCTTGTCAGCTGGGATTTGAAATGGGCTGAGACACTGCTCGTTCTGCCAGCTCCGTTTGGTTTTTTTTATAGTAATTTTATGGTTAAGGCTGAGTTGTTTCTTCCAGGACTTGGCACAAATTCTCCCATTACAATTTTGGACTGATTTTAATTTCGATGTCGTTCACTCCCAGATTTGTTCCTGCCGATGGCTGACCACGCAGGTGCAGGGCTGCAGCTGCGCAGTTGGGCGGGTTGTGATTATGTTTGCTCATTTGTCCATCCGTGTGCCAACTCTCCCAGACACTGCCTTCCGCACTCTCTTCTGCTGTGTCATTTCATGTGGTTTTTTTTGTTTTGTTTTGTTTTTAATTTTTTTTAATTAATTTATTTATTTATGGCTGTGTTGGGTCTTCGTTTCTGTGCAAGGGCTTTCTCTAGTTGCGGCAAGTGGGGGCCACTCTTCATCGCGGTGCGCAGGCCTCTCATTATCGTGGCCTCTCTTGTTGCGGAGCACAGGCTCCAGATGCACAGGCTCAGCAATTGTGGCTCACGGGCCTAGTTGCTCTGTGGCATGTGGGATCTTCCCAGACCAGGGCTCGAACCCGTGTCCCCTGCATTGGCAGGCAGATTCTCAACCACTGCGCCACCAGGGAAGCCCTCATGTGGTTTTGATTTAAGTCTGTTGTGAGCTCAGAATTTTACTGGGAATTGGTGTGGCACTTTTTCACGTTAATACAAGTTCTACCATTTTCAGCTGAAGTGTCGTTAAAGACGATAAACTTCCCAAGCACTTTCCTGCATCCGTGCTCTTGAAATCCTGCCGGCCCAAGGCTCGGCGCTCCGAGTGCCCCGGCTCCTGGATGTCCCTCTCTGTCTCCTCGCCCAGTTCCTCCTCTGCTTCAGCCTTCGGGTGGGACCTTCCCTCTGTCTCCTCCTCTCTTCCCCTCACCGGGAATGAAGATGCTAGAGCTGGGCTGTTGGGAGAATTAAATGAACCTGGGCTCAGGACAGCTCGGGGCCCTGAGCAGATGCACCGTATCTGCCCATCAGTCAGGGTCACCGCGGCCCTAACCCCGCACTGTCAGCTGCCACCATGACCAGCATCTGAGCTTCTGTCCAGAGTGTTTCATCTCTGGACACAGAGTGGTCCGACTCCCGTGCACCTCCACACCAGCTCCGCCCAGATCCTGGCCAGCTGGATGCATCACCATTCTCCCGGTTCTTGGGGCCCCCATGCCCGAGGGATCCCTCTGTCCTGTCTCCAACCCCCGCGGGTGCCACCACCGTGGCGCCGATACTCTAGTGAGGGTTGCAGACAGGAAACGAGGTGCGGGAGTGAGGGTCCGCTGGGTCACAGCTATGCAGCACAGCGGGGTCCCGACCTGCACCCCGAAAGACTGAGCACGGTGGTCTCCTGGGATCAGAGGACCTCTGCCCCCCACCCCTCTGGCTTCCATCCCCCCCGCACATCTGCCCATCCCAACCCATCACACCCACGGGCCTCTGGGCAGCAGACGACTGCCCTCACCTGGCCTGTCACCACACTGCCCTCCACGTCTCCATTTCTGTTGCTTTCAAGAGCCAAGAAATGGATGTCTAAGGCGGGTGATACAACCTCAGCCAACCGTGTCCAGGTCCTGGCCCCTTTCTCCACTGGCACCTACTGCATGCTGGTCCTCAGGGTGACCTGCCAAGACGGTCCGCGGCAGTCTGGGTGTGTCCCTGCAGACGAGTCCCCACTTGGCACACCATGCTTCCCTCTACACGATGCATCTTGCAGTGGCCACTGCCTCTGTGTCTGGGAGGATCTTCCTGCAGTGAATGAACTGCCACGGCTGGAGCCCCTCAGCCCCAGTGCTGGATATTTTAGGTGGTTTCCATCTTTGCAACCCTGTGCCCGCGACGCCCCTCAGCTCGAGTCTCTTTGGTGCTGCTCTGCGAGCCCGCCGCCAGCCTGGCTCTCTGCATAGTTGGCACTTCTTTTCTTCCCCTCACTGCCTTGCAAACCTTCAGGGTGGGTGGGGGACAGCCATCAGGACCTCCCCCTGCATCTGTAACCTTTCCACCGAGCCCTCCCAGCTGCTCTTCACCCTGTCCCTGCCAGCAGGAGCTGTTAGGATGCTGGACAACCTCAAACCCACAGCCCCGGGGGGGTCTTGGTCAGTCGAGGCTGTTGTACAGCCCACCCAAAAGGCGACCCCGTCCCCATGAGCAGTCACTCCCCATTTCCCCTCCCCAGCCCCTGGCAACCACTCATCTGCTTTCTGTCTCTGTGGATTTGCCTGTTCCAGACATTTCATATACATAGGATCATACATGTGGCCTTTTGTGTCTGGCTTCTTTCACTCGGCGTGTTTCCAAGGTTCACCATTTTACTTATAGCATGTGTCAGTGCTTCATTCCTTTTTACGGCCAACAACCCACTGGGGACGGTGCCTTGAGACAAGGCCTTAGGTGATTGAAGGAGCATGCAGAGGTGCAGGGTGGGCGCTGCCTAAGGTACCCACACCAGTGGGAGGGCAAGAGGTGCCGGCCCTTGGAAGGGGCCAGGCCAGGTGTGAGCAGGGGGCACCCCAGGGGGACTCGCATCTTCACCATCCGCTGCTGCATTGAGAACAGACTGCAGGAAAGGGGAGTCCGAGGGTCCTGCGACCTCCCAGGTGGTGGTCAAGTGCAGGCAGGGCTGGTTAGGGTCGGGGGGATGTGGGTGAAGGTAGACCTGCAGGACCTGCTGCTGAGTAGGAATGGGGTGGTCTGAGCCACAGAAGACTGGACGGGGACATCACAGAGGGAAGGTAGCTCAGCTCTGGACTGACAGGCTTGGGGTGTGCACGCAACTAGACATCGGAGTAGTGTTCAGGATAGAAATTTGGAAGTTGAGAGAGGCCAGAATATGGGACAAAAACCAAGACAGGATGTCATGGAAGCCAGAAGGACAGATTTCAGGAGCAGAAAGTGAAGCTCCACCAACATGGAAAAATGACTGCCAGACTGAGCAGCCTGGGTTCAGTGGAGCGATGGGGCCACCGATTAGTTCAAGAGACAATCAGCGACTCAGAGAATCAGAGAGCACAGTCAGCTCTCCAGGTGATTCGCGGCAAAGAGGTCGCCAGAGGCCGTGCGGAGAAACTGAGGCAGTGCCGCGGAGAGCTGCCGGGTAGGTCCTGTGGGAGCAAGAGGGTGGGATGTGCCACGGCAGGTCGTGTGGACACTGGAGAGGAGGTGGAGAGCGCGGTCCCAAAGGAAATAGACAAAGCCGCAATTTGCGGGTCCCAGGTGGCCCTGGAGCCTCCCGCTCACCTGCGCCCTCTCGTGGCTGTGGCGTGAATGCGGCTCGTGGTTGGCTTGGCCGCCAGCTTCCGGCTGAGTCTCTTGGAGGTTTTGTTTGCTTGTTTGGTTGGTTTTTTGGCGGCACTGCGCGGCATGTGGGATCTTAGTTCCCTAACCAGGGATCGAACCTGGGTCCCCTGCAGTGGAAGCGCCTAGTCTTAACCACTGGACCGCCAGGGAAGTCCCTCTTGGAGGGTTTTAATTTGAGGAAACTCCCTAGGTCAAATTCTGCACATAAAGTCACACTTTACCAGCATTTCATACTGCATTATTCAAAAAAATGCCTAAAATGTGGCCACACGACACTAATCGAGCTATAAGGACTACAAGAGCGCAGAGGAGTCACCTGGCACCCCCTGAGCCCACCCTGCTGGCGGGGTGGGTGCTGATGGCACCTCCATGCAACAGGTGGGGACACTGAGGCACAGGGGCCTCGTGACCTGTGCCCCAGGCTCCCATTTAGGAGAGAGACAGGCAGAGCCAAGGCTGTGAGCCCGAAGGCAGTTCTGGGGAGAGAGCTCATCAGTATGGCTGCTCAAGATGGCAATTTTCTAGACTCTATTAATATTAAAAATGCACACAACCCTCTCCCTCATCAGTTTTCCTTCTAAGAATTTTTCTACAGGTACATGCAAATGAATGCAAAATGATGCATTTCCTGCCACATTTTTTGTAATTGCAAAAAAATGAAAATAAATGTCTGTCCATTGGGGACTGTTTAAATCACGCTGTTCAGCCCTGCAGTGGAATAGCATACAACAGTTCAAAAGACTGAAGTTGCTTTTCTCCACAATGCATTAATGTAAAAAGTAGGAAGGATGACCATTTGTGTCCATTTTTGAAATTGGGGGGTGGAGGTATCCAAGTATCTCTGGAAGGAGACACAGGTCACAGCCGTGGCCACTGGGGAAGGAAGCAAGGATCCGGTAGTTGACAGGGAAGCGATCTCTCATTTCTCTGTATACCCTTGGGCAGTCTGCATTTTAGAAATCCCTGAGGCTTGTGCAGGGAGAGCAGCAGGAGCCCTTGGAACACTGACCACTCCCCTCAGCCAGTCCTGCTCATTATTCTCCACCACCCCACCCCCCCACCCCCGCTAACCTGTGGCTTGGAAGTTCATGATCAGGGCCCCACGGGAGGGGGATCTGGAGACCACCACACAGGGAGAAGAAGGTGGAGGTGGAATGAGAGGTCCAGCTGCTGTGTCCCATCACCGTCCACTAGAGGCCGCTGTGGCCCTGCAGCGAGTACAGAGCTGGAGGCTGGAGACCTACCTCTCTTGGGCTGGAGACCCAGGGATATAAGACCCCCCTCACCTTGTAGCTGTGGGGTCCAAGGGCTGATCCTTTTGAAGGGCCGGGCTCAGGGCAGGAAATGAGACCTCCACCATTACTATTATACTCAGTGTGTTCCTTGCAATGTGTCTGACAACCCTCACCCCTGAGCTGGGCACCCTTCCTCTCATGACATTTGCATATGTGTTTGTTATTTGCATATAATATGCACGACTTGCTTTATTTGAATTAAAGATGTGTGGGATTTGCATAGCCTTTGCGTACCATTTGTGTAGCTTTTCAGAGATTTGTCTTGCTTTTGTGAGCCAGTTTGGTGGGAGACAGAGACTGGGGATCCGTGTCCTGGGCTGCCTCTGAGAGATGAGTAGGCACCTTCCCCAGGTTCCATGAAATCACATCTCCATCACCTGGTCAGGAACCCCAGGAAGGCACACTCTATCTGCTTAGAGCTCCACGGAGCCACTGAGGCAAAAGCCTCTGTAACCTGGGTAGGGTTCCAAGCAGCTGGACACAAGACCAATTCAGAGTCTCGAGTCAAGGCGGCTACTCTGAGGGGTTTAGGCCAGAGATGGGTTTAAATGCAGGCTCTGGTTCATCAGGGCTGGGTCAGGCCTGGGAATCTGCATTTCCACCATCTCCCAGATAAGGCTGAAACTCTGGCCAGATGTCTGGGCGGGGGAGAGCCGCTAATATTCTCCCTGATTCACACTTTCTTTTTTTTTTTTAAGTGTTTTAATGGTGTTGGTTTTTTTTTTAACATCTTTATTGGAGTATAATTGCTTTACAGTGGTGTGTTAGTTTCTGCTTTATAACAAAGTGAATCAGCTATACATATACATATATCCCCATATCTCCTCCCTCTTGCGTCTCCCTCCCATCCTCCCTATTCCACCCCTCTAGGTGGTCACAAAGCACCAAGCTGATCTCCCTGTGCTATGCAGCTGCTTCCCACCAGCTATCTATTTTCCATTTGGTAGTGTGTATATATGTCCATGCCACTCTCTCACTTCGTCCCAGTTTACCCTTCCCCCTCCCCGTGTCCTCAAGTCCATTCTCTACATCTGCGTCTTCATTCCTGTCCTGTCCCTAGGTTCTTCAGAACCTTTTTTTTTTTTTTTAAGCTGATCCACATATCTTAACCCCAGTCTTCCCACCAGAGAAAAATCAGTTCTAATATTCATCATGCTAATTAATTAGCAAAGTGTCTAGGATTGACTGGTGATTAAAAAAAAAAAAAAGACTGGCTTTAGGTTAGAGTTTTGCAAGTCGTGGCCCTATACCTGGAATGTGTGATCCTGAGTGGGGTAATGGCCCTGCCTGGGTGTGGGCCCTGCACACGACAGCACTCCCTCGGGGCCGGCTGAGACAGGGTGCTGCTGGGGTGTCAGATCCTTAGGTTCCTTATTTTGGAATAGCAATAAATTGGAAAGAGAAGGTCGAATGCAATTAAAATGCACAACATGAGAGCTGTGAGTTTCAGTTTTATTTGGGGCCATACTGAGGACTACAGCCCTGGAGAGAGCCTCTCAGAGAGCTCTGAGAAACTGCTCCGAAGAGGTGGGAAGGAGGTCAGCATATATGTGATTTTGGAAAAAGGGATGTGCAATCAAGCACACATCTCAGTAGAAGGTTGCTGCTAGTCACAAGGAGCAGATGTCTCAGTTAATGATTTTAGTGCTTTTCGAAGTATGGGAAGATGCAAGAAATTTGGTTCATAAAAATTTTCTCCTGGGACTTCCCTGGTGGCAGTGGTTAAGAATCCGCCTGCCGTTGCAGGGGGCACGGGTTCGAGCCCTGGTCCGGGAAGATCTCACATGCAGAGAAGCAACTAAGCCCATGCGCCACAGCTGCTGAGCCCGCGCTCTAGAGCCCGCGAGCCACAACTACTGAATCCCGCACGCCTAGAGCCCGCGCTCTGCAACAAGAGGAGCCACCGCAACGAGAAGTCCCTGCTCACCACAGCTAGAGAAAGTCTGAAGAACGAATTAGTGCTATTCTTGCTAGCCTCCCTCAACTGAAGAACTGGGGAGATGTGTACAGGCAGAACTTGAACTTGTGCTCTGGCCGACCGGGCTGGCCCCTGGTGGGGTCCAGTCTCTCCAGACAGGTATCCCTGGTGTGAGGAGGCCCTGCACGTGCTGCCTTCCCTGAGCCTCAGTTTTCCCCGCTGTGAAGTGGAAACAGAAGTAGCTCCTGCCCCAGTAGGCTTGGTGGGAATCACGTGAGCACTGAGGACCCAGAGCACCGAGCATGGTGTCCATGCTCTTGGAGAGTTTGGGGTTACCTTGTCCCCGTTCGGCCGAGGGGGACACTGGGACAGGAAGACAGGAGGGTGGTGGTTTGACCGAGGGCAGCCTAGCTCAGGCTGCCACAATTTCTGTGAAGGCCTGTGAGGGCCAGAGGGTAGATTTGAGGATGGACGGACCCCACCGTCTCCCTGCTTGTTCTTCACTGGGCCGCCAGGGGGCAATCTTACAACGTGAAGTGGATCCAGGCACTGGTTTCCCTTCCCTCTCAGACTCCAATTCCCTTTTTCTTCCCCCTCCAGGCCCTACAAGGTGTGTCTTTGACGTCATTTCCCTCTTCACTGGCCCCCTGGCTACCCTTCCCATAAACATGTGCCCACCCCAGGGCTTTTGCACTGGCCGTTCCCTCTGCCGGAGCACCCTCTCTTCCCTTCTATGCCTGGCGAGCTGCTCTACCCCTCCCCCAAACCCCAACCCTGTCCTCTGCTCCCAGCCTGACCCCCACAGACCCTCTCCCCAGGACCTGACCCCTCAGGGTCCCTGACTCACTACTGCCCCCTCCCCAGCTTTCTTCTCCCCCTAGCCGCCCCGTCCTCACCAGCCAGCCAGCGTCCAGGGGCTAGGGGCACCTCAGGAGCCAGGGCGTTTTGGCCTCTCCTCCTGGAACCGCGTTCTCTGGAACAGAGATGGGGCAACTCAAAAAAAAAAAAAAAAAAAAAGGGAATTCCCTGGTGCGGCCAGAAAAAAAGAGGTGATGGGGCAGCTGTGGGCGTGGCTCCAGATAATCCCGCTCTGGGCCCATCACCCACCCACCCCACCCAATCGCCGCCCAGCCACCGGGGACAGGACGGGGGCTGGGCTATATGTCACCAGGGAGGATCTACCCCTCTCTGGTCCTCAATTTTTTTTTTTTTTTTTTTCTATTTGGCCTCGCGGCTTGCGGGATCTTAGTTCCCCGACCAGGGATTGAACCCGTGCTCTTGGCAGTGAAAGCGCGGAGTCGTAACCACTGGACCGCCAGGGAACTCCCTCTGGTCTTGGCCGATGGGGATTTTCCGGACCAAAGCGAGTCCTGGGGAGGGTTGAGAGGTGAGGAGAGCTGTGGTCTGTGTGGAGGGGAGGTCTGCGATCCCACTCACCCCACGTTGGTCATTCGTCAAAGGCCCCCGAAGCTCCTAGTTTAATTTCGCAGTGTCTCCTGGGGCAGGGTAGAACTGGGGGAGCGGGCAGCACTGGTTCTCAGTCCACCTGGACCCCACCCCTCATCTGAACCACCGCCTCCCTGGAACCTCGGTGTGTCACCTGCATTCAGACCCTGACTCTGGCTCCACCCCTCATTTGGTCCCTCCCCATCCCTGGTTCCAGCCTGGGTTTGATACAAGAGGCTGGATTTTGTGCTTAGGGGTCTCCGTGGTGACCCAGCAAGAGTCCACCCAGAGCTCCTGCTCCTACTGACAGGGACCATCAGAGCCATGGAGGATTTGTGTGTAGGAGAAAGGCCAGAGCCTATGGGAAGCCGGGGACTCTCAGGCCCAAGGGTGTGGCTCAGGCTGCGGCTCCCCCTTTGGCCTCCAGGGGCCGCCCCAACCCAAAAGATAAGGCCACCAGGTCCCTATCCTGGTTCCATCAGGGGAATGGCTCCTACTTCCAGAATCTGCCCCTGCTACCCCAGGATGCCAAGTAAACCCTCTGAGCCTCAGTTTCGCCATCTGTAGAGCAATTATAGGAACAGCCTCACTGGGAGGGGTCAGTGAAGAGATGCAAATAAAGCGCTTCAGCATCCAGTAGGTGCTCAATGGATTTGTGGGCCACTTGCCCAGGCCGTGGCTCAGGAAGGCGGACAGAGAAATTAGTGCTAAAGCATGGCCACGGGGCAAGGAGCACATTCTGGGGTGAGACACTTGGGTCTACTTAGGACACGCTGAATCCAAAGGGCATGGGGGAGGTCTTGAGGCCCAGGAGGGGGCTGCACCCACGGAGGGGGTGTGAGGTATGGGGTGGTCAGGCTGCAGTGACCTCCCCTCCATGTGGCCAAAGGAGCCAGAGCTTCCTGTAGGAAACTGGTCCAGTTACAGGCTCCTGGCTGCCAGGTACGACAGCTGTAAAGGAGTGAGCTCCCTATTGTCAAGGGCATGCAAGCAAACAAATGGTCTCCAACAGCATCTGGGCCAGGGGACAAGACAAGAGGCCTGATTCTCCAAGGACACATTAGGAGGCAGGTCACAGCCTGACCACAGGAGACCGAGGGTGGCACCGCCCAGCGGCTGGACTCCCCAGTCAGAGACAGCAGGTTCCAAAGAGCTAGGGAACAAACATTCCTCAGCTCCAGGCGCTGGGCAGGCCACTCCTGCCTGGTGAGACGTAAGCTGGATCTGGCCGCGTGGACTGCGTGTTTTTCCTGTGGCTTCTTCAGCCACAGCCTGACCACAGCCTAAATTCCGTCGGGTCGGCCATTTCCAAGTGTTTGTGTTCAGCTGGGCCAGACATCGGGCCTGTGGCCTTGGCCTCCCAGGAGGCCTGGAAAAGCACCACCAGCCTCCTACTCAGACATCCCTCTGCCTAGAGGCCGCTCATGAAAGCCACTCAGCAGCCAATGACAAGGGATGTGGGAGAGGGACAGTCATGCTGAGGCCCAGGGGGAGCTTGTGTGTCCCGTGAGCAGGGGCCTCCCCCCAAGGCCAGGACCCCAGATGCAAAAACATGACCCTTGGCAAAGCTGACTTATTGGAGCCCCACTGCCCTGGCTTTCAAACTTTAGGGTCAGCTTGGGACCAGGTCAGCAGACACAACTGCAAGTCAGAAGCCAGGGTTATGTGTGAACAGCCCTGCCTCCGTGTGGGACCCTGTGAAAGGTACCTCCCTCTCTCAGCCTTGCTTTCCTCGGCTGAAAACTAGAGATAATACCTGCCTTAAAAGGTTGTTGACAAGATCCAACCCAATGCCTAGCAGGTGCTTCACAAACCTGAGGACTCTTCTATGCCTCCAGATTGGGTCTGGCTCTGCCTCCCCCATCTGACTGAAAGCCCCCTGAGGGGAGCGGCTGGGTCTTCAAGAGGAGGTAGTGAATTGCGGTTCGTCTAACTGTGTCCCTCCCCTGCTCAAAATCCTCACAGACAAAAGGTAAACTCTAAAACCAGCTTTCAAGACCTTTGGACATCTGACCTTGGTTTGGCAAACTCCTATTCTCTCTTCAAAGCCCATAGCAAATGCTCTCTCCTCCAGAAAGCCTTCCTTCGGCCCTTCTCTGGTTTTTTCCAGCCCCTGGCCCTCCTGCTGGCCTAAATCTGACCCCCACAGGCTGAGGTACCTGTGCCTGGCTCTGCCTCCCTCTTCAGAATGGGGCTCTGGAAAGGCCAGTCCAGGGCTGAGTCTGGGCATGATCAAGCATATCTGTACCCACAGGTCTGCATGTAGACATCACCTGAGAGCACATGTGTGCACATGCATGTGTGTGTGTGTGTGTGTGTGTGTGTGTGTGTGTGTGTGTGTGTGTATGTCGCTGTCCCTGTGCTGGGCCCCAGGAGGGGCAGCCAAGGCAAATCCCCCCAGACCACCCAAGACAGAGGCATCTTTACAAGGCAAGGAGCGTGGGCTGAGCAGGGCCCCTTTATGAGGGAGCCTGACTTGGCCGGGAGCTCATTTGTCTACCGACCCTCAGCCTGGAAGAACTGGGGGTGTGAGCAGCCGACCTCAGCCTCCTCCACCATGCCGGTGGTACCCTGCCTTATGACCCATCGTTAAAGCTCAAGCTCCATCTGGGGCAAAGGAGGGGCTGGGGCCCGGGGGAGGGCTGAGTCCTGAGTGGGCTCCCCCGATCGCCCTGATGGAGGCCCCGCCAGGCAGCCTTCGAGGGCATACCTGAGGTTTGGCAGCCAGTCCCCAGGGCTGAGTCAGCAGGAAGGGATTCGGGACTTCCTAGGAAAAGCATCTTGGACTTCGAGGCGCCCCCAGCCCCCAGCCCACAGCCTCCCCAGGGCCACCGGATGGTGGGAGGTGCCACGTGCACCAGGCTGCGCCCGGTGTGCTTTGAGGGACTGAACTGCGGGGGTTTGTGGCGGGTCAGAATCAGCCCTGACTTGGGCGACCTGGGTGCCTGAAGGTTGAGTGTCCCCAAGTGCAGGGTGACAAAGGGCAGCTGTGGGTGTTGCTGCTCCACTGTACACAGGTGCTCTTGGCTGCCAGCGCCCTCGCAGGACCCTGCCTCGTAAGCCTGTGTGTCAGGGTTCATCCGCCCGGGCTGCTGTGAGGGTTGGCACAGTGACCAGCTAGGCTGTCACACCCAAAACAACCGGCAAATCCAGCCGTGTGCACTTGGCGGGGGGGGGGGGGGGGGGGGGGGCGGGGGGGATGACTGCATGTGGGGCTGCAATTAAGAGTGACAGTGTAGCTGAATGAGTGACAAGAAGGTGGCCTGGTGGTGTGGGAGGGAGTGTCTGGGGAGGACAGGGGCAGCGAGTGACCAGGACGGTGTGACCTCGGGACTGATGATAAGGACACTTGACTCCACGCGCCACATCCGCTGTTTGGCACGGCGCCTGTGACCCTGGGTAGGGCGGTGGATGTTTCCCTGCATGCATCCCCAAATGTCCTTGTCTGTTGCTCCCCTGGTCCCTGGGGTCTCCTCCCTCCTGCCTGCCCAGATCCCCCACCCCAGGCCCTGGGGTCTGGCCTCAGCTCCTGCCCTGGGAGGGGTTGTGCAGGAGGATGTTGGCGTTCAGCTGGACTGTTCCTTCTCTGCTGGCCTCCTGCCTCTGTTTCCACCATTAAAATGCAAGCATTCCTCCCACCTGACTGAAGCCAGTTCTCCCTGCCAGGCTGGCTCCAGTCTTTGGGGTCTGCGACTGGGTCATACCCAACTCTGAGGGCTGATGAGGGAGACAGATGGGGCTGGGGAAGTGGTGGGTCATGCCAGGGACACGAGGCCCAAGTGGAGGCGCCAGCAGTGTTCAGCCAAAACAGGAGGCAGCTGGAGGGGAAGGGGCGCTGGGCTGCAGGTTTGGACCCTGAAGGTCTGCCACGTGGGAGGGGGCAGACCCAGTTCCATAAAAGAAACACTTTTCAACACGCTGAATGCCGCCCCAGGTCTAGAGGAGTCTTTGTTATGAGAAACTGTGTGATCTTTCCCAGCTCCAGCACCTTCTGTGGCTCCCCATCACCCACCGGAGACTCTCCAGCTCCTTGCTTGGCATTCAAGGCTCTGTACACCTCCCCTGTGTGTCTCCCTTCTCCATGCCTGCCTGAGGTTTCCCTCCTCAGCCTTCACATGTACCTTTCCAGCTGCCTGGTATGCCCTTCCAGCCTTGCCCACCTGGCAAACTCCTAGACATCCTTCAAGACCCACTGCCTATGTCCTTTTCTCTGAGAAACATTGCCCTTCCCTTCAGCCTATGGTGTCCCCATTTGCTGTGTGACCCTGGGCAAGTCCCTTCAGCTGTGAAATGGGGGGTATGTGTGTGAAAAACCACCCTCCCTAAAAGAATATTTTGAGGCCCAAGACAATAAATATACATTAAATGCTCTCAAAGTGAGTTAGGGCTTGGGGGACAGGGAGGGCTTGTATCCAGTCACTGCTCAATGCATGTTCATTTTTATCTTCCTCCTCTTGGATTCTACAGGTCTAAGACTCTCTCGTGTTAAGCACTGTTCAAAGATTTTTCTCCCACTCGCAATACTAGGAATTTTAAGAACCCCTGGTTCTAAAATTATAAGTCTAAAATGTCGTAGGCGGGACCAAGGGCCTCCTTGTGCCCTGAGCTGATGCCAGGGTGGCTGGAGCTGGGGTCTCTGGGGGGAGCTTTATGCCCCCCACACCCCAAGCTGACGGGGTGTGGTCTGGCAGCCCCAGTTTTAGGGGGAGAGCAATGGATTTACCAGGAGGCGGATAGCAAACATTCCAGGAGGGGGCGGGGGACTCCTGGCTCGGAGGCTAGAATGGGGTCACAAGGCAGCGTCAAGAAGCACAGGGCTGTCAGCTCAGAGCCATGGCTTCCTTCTCTTGGAGCCTCAGTTTCCTCATCTGAATACTGGGGCCAAGTGCTGCCCTCTTGAAGAGTTGTTAGCAGGGATGAGGAGGCACTGGGGCCCCAGCCACCGTCCTGTGCCAAGCATTTTCTTGGGCTCTGCCCTCTGCCTGGAACAGTCTCCCTGGCCCTCTTCCCTCTAGGAGCCCCTGCTCACTCCTGGCCCAGCCGCAGCAGCTGGGGAGGGGGCCTCAGGATGACACCCACCCACCCCTGCCCCGCCATAGGGAAGGGGGGCCAGCTGCCTGCCCCAAACTCAGCTGCCCCAGGCCTGGCAGTGGCCGCGGCCCCAACACTTTCTCAATGAAAGGTATTTGGCAGTGGCGTCTGACACCTCATCACACCCAGCCTGGAAGCCAGCTTCTCCTGCCAGCTGCAGGGGGAACCCCCCCACTCCTGCTGCTCCCCAGGACCCCGACAGGCAGGCCCAGAGTCTGCATTGCCTTGGGCGGGGGCCTACCCCTCTGAGCTTCCCTCTCAGCTGAGGGTGTAGACACAGTAAGTCTGGATAAATGCTTATGCCCCTGGCTCCCAGGGGCCTCAAAGCATCTCCCCTCTCTTGTCCATCACAGCCTATCCAAGGAGAGGCTGGGGTACTGGCACCGGGGCCTCCAAACCTTGTCTCCAAGCACAGCCCTGGGGCCCACCCTCAGAGACTGGGGCTGATACCCTCGGGTTTGCCAGATTCTCCCAGACCCTCCAGGCCCCTAAGTCTGGCCCCTGGGCAGGGGAAGATGTTCCCATGAAAGGCATGGCCTGAGCAAAAGTGTGAGTGAGGGCTGGAGAGGCTGGGGGTTGTCGGATGGAGAGTTCTCCAGATGGACAAGAGCCAGCAGGCCATGTGGGCTGAGCACTGACTCCACAGGTGTGTCGGGGTCTGTGTGAACCTCTCTCCCCGCCAAGGCCAGGCCCTCTCCGGGCCCCCATTGTTGGCACAGAGGTGACACCTCTAAATGCTAGACAGGCAAATGGTAAGAGGGGCTGGAGGGGCAGGGGTGGGCAGGTGGGCGAGCGGGCGGGTGGGTGATAGAAGGGGAAGTGGGCGGCTGAGTGGGTGGGTGGGTGGGTGTGCAGAAGGCCTGAGCAGGCCCTGGAATAAGGGAATACCCCGCACTCCAACTCCCTGCCATCATCACCCTTTCCAGGGGCAATCAGCCAGGCACAGTGCTCCCCACTCCAGGCCCCCAGAAACGCCACATCGATGCCTTCCAGGGACCGACGTCTACAGGCCAAGGGAGTCTCACGCGTGTTCTTGAGGGGACTGCTGGGTCATCCAGGGAGCCCCCGCTCCTGCTGGGATTCACTCCAAGGCCCAAGCAGCCCTTTGCCTCTCCTTTTTGGGACCTCAATTTCTCTGTCTGGAAAGTGGGGGTGTGGTCAGAACAGCGCCTGCCCCATGGGGTGTCAGGACAACTTGCCTGGCCACGCGCACACAGAGCGCAAGCAAGTGATGGTTCTGCACCTCCAGACTGAGAGTCCTGGTGAGGTCAGAGGACTCAGGACCATGGCCTTGGGCAGCCAAATCACCATGTGGTCAAGGCATGGCCAGGCCTCAGCCGGGTGTGACCCAGGGCAGGGCAGCTGTGGCCCCGGTGGAAGAAGTCCAGGGAAGCCTCAGTTCCTGCCTCCTGGGGCAAGCGGCCCTGCCAGGGCCTCTCCCTGCCCACAGTAGCCCCTGGGCATGTGGCCAGATAGGAGCCACTGACCACAGCCAAGCAAGGAGGATAAGGCCAGGGCAGCCGCTGCTACTGTGTTTTGCAGTCAGGGCTGCACAAGCCTGGGCTGCTCATGAGTCGGCTCTGCACACACGTCGCAGATGCACTTCTGTGGGCATCGGTTGGGGCCCACGTGCCTGCCTGAGGAGTGTCCGGGGCTGCACGGGGGCCTGCAAGCCGCTTGCACACCCATGTCCGTATGTGCTTCAGGCCTGTTTCTGCCTGCCAAGGTGCACCTGGATCCAGCAGCCCCAGCCTCCATCCTTCTCTCCCCAAGACTGACACCAGGAGTTGGAAATGCAGCATCTTTAATTGAATCCCTGCCCCGACCCCCTGGGGAATCTCCAAGCACCAAACATATGAGAATTGTGCTCCCCAGCCCCAGAGCCAAGAAGCCTCTTCCCCAGACCTTCAATGGGCCATGTCCGGACCCCACACTCACACCTGTTATTATTTATTCAATAAATAACCCCAAGAACAAAACTCAGGGTAGAGGACCCAATAAAGCATCCAGCTCAGCACAGAAATCTGAAAGGGCAGATTATCTGAAATCAGGGTCAAAATATGAAATGAAATCAGAGCTGGCATGTGAGCTGGGAATGATCCCCTCTGGGCCTCAGTCGGTCACCCGCCCCGACCATCACCCCAGGATGCTGGCTTCCACAGTCAGGACAAACTCCATTTCACGTCACACAGCAACAACTATCTGCCTGCGTTTCCACCATCGGACCTGACTGAATTCTGGGCAGGGGAGGGAAGTACCCAGAAACCTGAAGAGGCTTCCCAAGGACAGAGGAGTCTGGAGCAGGGCAGAGGAGTGAGGCTGGGGCCCAGGGTCACTGCTGGACCCTGCCACGGCGGGTGCGGAGGGGACCTGAGGCTCGTGCCTGTGCCCGGGCCACCTCGCCCATCTCCCTGCGGATGTCACCAAGAGCTGCCGATGGGGACTCCAGCAGCCTCTGGAAGAGGCTCGGCCGGCCCTCTGGTGTCTCCCGGCACTGAAAGGTGACGGCTGTGCCAGCATCGGCCTTCATCTCCCTGGAGAAGCCATCAGAGGAGCCATCGAAGCAGCGGCCGATGGCAATCTCCTTGGCCAGCCTTGGGCTTTGGTCAGTGACTGTATAGACACCATAGTTGTGACCCAGAGGGTCCAGCGGGGCCAGCATGGAGAAGGCAGCCAGGTCATCAGCGGGTGCAGCAGGGGGGTGCCGGGTCAAGTAATCCTGCAAGAGTCCGTTGACCTCCACGCGCCGGCAGCTGCCCTGGGGCATGATGGTCACCAGCGTCCTGTCCACCTGACTCTGGTCGAACAGCATCCCGCTGCACTTGAACTCCACGCAGGCGGCAGATGTGCTAGGGCGCTGGGGGTCTCGGACACTCCGGTCATCCCGCAGACCGTAGAGCTGGCCCTGGGTCTGAGGGTGGCTGCCCCCCGAATTGTGGGAGCGGACCATGTATTCCTGGGGACCCTGGATCTTCACCTTGAGGAAGCAGGCCCTGAACTCCTGCGGGTTGGGCCACCACGCCAGGAGATCTCCAGTCCAGGAGGCCGGCACGCCCTCGCGGAAGGGGACCACGTTATACTCGTATTTTTCCATCTCCACGCGAGCAAAGCGGAAGTGGCTGGCGGTCACCGGGGCCTCCTGGCACTCCCGCAGGTTGCGCCACGGGTACACGGGGCCGTTGGCCTCGGTGGGGTCGCCGGACCTGGGTTTGGCGAGGTTGATGCGGAAGCCATTGCGTTTGAGGGAGGGGTCATCGTGGTCGGTGCGGCGGTAACCCAGCTTGTCTAGGTAGGGCTGGGCCACGCCCACGGTGGCCGGGAGGGGGCGGGGCCGGGAGGGGGCGGGCTCCAGCTCCTCCCCGCCCAGGGTGGCCGTGACCAGGGCGGTGTAGGCGTCTGGCCGGTCAGCATCGCAGAAGGCGGGGAGGCAGGCCCCGTTGGGACCAGTGACGGCGCTGTCGAAGCGGCCCCAGGCGCGGGGGTTGGCCGAGAAGCCGGGGGCAGGCTCCAGGTTGACCAGCGTGACCACCACGCCCTCCACCTGCTCGCTGGGGGTGAACTTTTCGTTGGCGTAGGCGCGCACCTTCACCAAGCAGCGGCGGCGCTCAGGCACGTCCAGGTTGAACAGACGCCGCTCCCGGATCTCCACGTTGCCCACCAGGAAGACCCGCTCCTCCCGGCGGACCCGTGAGGCCGCCGACCTCTCACGCTGGAAGCCGCTCTCCTCTTCCCACAAGCCCGTGTCAGGGTTCAGCGACCACAGCTTCAGGGCCTCCACGTGGCCGGCCATTCGGATCTGGCTGGCGGCCACACGCACGGCCACCGGCCCGGTCTGCAGCTGCTCTGCGGAGCCGGCAGCACGCAGGTCCACCGAGAACATGCCGTAGGTGCGCAGTGGAGCCAACTCCCCGTCACCGTCCACAAATCGCAGGTCACTGGGGGCGGCGGCCGCCGAGGTGACATTTCGGGGGTCCACGAATGTCACCCGGGCCTCCACAGCCCCTGCGTAGGGTTCACCATCAGCTCTGCGGAAGGCTCTCGGCGGGATGACCAGCTCGCCTAAGGGGGCTTCGTCCTCCATCTCCCCGAGGGATATCGTGTTGCTCTGGCTGGCATCTAAGATGACAGGGGCTTTCTTGCGCATGGCCTTGACCTCATGGTACACGCCCGCACCTCGAGGGTCAAAAGGCAGGACCCTGACAGTGTCCACGAACTGGCCACTGGGATCCACGAAAGTAATCACCGGCCGCTGAGTGGAAGGTGCCACCTCAATGGTGAAGTCACCCTGGTAGGATGTGAAGCCAATGGGCTCCTGGCCCAGGAGGATCCGAGCAAAGCGCAAGGGCTCCCTAGAGTCAGCGGCCACCACACGTCCCCGGATCAGCCCCCGAAGGGGCAGACATTTCCGGCAGCCACATTCAGCCACTATCTTGACTGGGAGGATGTAGCCAGAGCAGTGGATCTTCCTGCTCTCCAGGCGGTGCACTGAGCAGCAGCGGGAGCCTGCATCCCCACATCGGGGGCTCGAGCCTGCAGGGCTGGGGCAGAGGGTGTCAGGGCAAAGGCCCACGTCCAGGTAGATGGGGCCGCTGCCTGGCTGACCACAGTCGTCTGGAAGCTTGATCAGGTGTTCTCGGGGCTGGGGGTCACAGGCTGGCTGGCCTGGGGCTGTGGAGCAAGAAATAAGCCAGATCAGGGTAAGGGGGGGAACTCCATGGAGGCCAAGGTTGGGGGCCTAGATTGGGGTCAGAGGCTCAACCCGGGGGCTCAGTGGGAGCCTGGGATCCGACTGAGCAAGGTCAGAGATCAGTCTGAAGTTGGGCTTCCATTTAAAGTTGCGTTTTAGCTGGGGTTGGGGCTCAGTTTGGTGTCAGGGCTCGCTCAGGGTTGTGGGTAGGGTTGCTGAGGACGCTCACCAAGCACGGTGAGTTGGGCAGTGCCCGATCGCACGGCCCCGGCATCATTCCACGCTTTGCAGTGATAGGTGCCTGCCTGGTCTGGGTGAAGCCCATGCAGCTCCAGGTGGGTCCTGTACCTGTGCTTTCGCCTGTCCAGCAGGGTCCCGTTGTGGAACCTGGGTGGCGGGTGAGCAACACCATGAATGCCCTTGGCACGGGGGAGGGGCTGCATCCGTCCCGCCCCACGTGGAGCACAGGGAGGTTGCAGAGCAGCTTCCTCTGGGTCTCTGAGGCACCACACAGGCACTTGTGAGGCACTCACAAGTCTCTGAGTCTTCATGGGAAGCCCATTCCAACCCCAAAGCTGGGCGCGAGACCCTTGAGCATGGGGCAAGGCACTCACCAGGAGTATTTCTTGGGCATGGGGGTGCCCAAGGCTTTGCAGCAGAAGGTCACATTCTGGCCAGCCTCTTGAACTCGGGACTCAGGGTGCTTCACCAGGTAGGGCTTCTCTGGGGGCAGAGGCAGCAAAGGTCAGGGCCCTGCCCCATCCCAGCTTCTCCCAATGACCCTTCCCAAGAGCAGGGCCCCATCCTTTCCCTTACAGTGATGCCCTGTTTCACTTGGGCCTTTTCTGATGACCCTCCCCTCACTCAGGTTCACCTCACATCTGCTGGAGACTGTGCCCTTAATGCTTAATCTTAATGCTTCCCTTTGCAACTCCACCTGTCACCTCACATCTTCTCCAATGACCGTTACACCTTATTTCTTGCCCCATTGGCCTCACTGTGCATCACATCATCCCAAGTGCTTGGTGTCACCCTGAATTTCCTCCCCAGTTCCTCAGCCCCCTCATCCCTCTTGCCACGAGGCACTTACCCAACTTATTAAGGACAACAGTGACCACAGCAGAGTTGGAGCTCTTGGCCTGGGCCTGGGCCATGCCTGCAGGGAAGCCATCCATTTGGGCACTGACATTGGCTCGGCTGCTGGCACAGACTCCAGGCACCCAGAAGGTTCCGTGGGCATGGCTAGTAGCCATGGTGCCAGGCCAGTCTCGCAAGGAGACCCTGGCTGTGGCAGCGGACGCCCAGATGGGGTGACCACCGAGCCCAGAAGGATGTGGTCAGGGCACCCACAGGTGTTGGGACCACACCCTGGGGGAGGGGGGACACAGGAGGCAGAGAAGACTCTTGACCCCTTCCTGGGGAGGGCTTTCCTCTCTATCAGTCACTCAGCAAAGGTACTCAGACACCCTCCCCACCTTGTTCCCCTCAGAGAGTCCTCAGCATGGACCTGCTTGGAGCAGCCCTTGGTGTGAAGGACATGGGGCTGAGTGGTCAGGGCTGGGCCAAGGGGAGGGACTTGGGGTCCTGGTGTGAAGGAGATGCCCTGGAGGAGGGGACAGGATAGGTGACTCTTACAGGGCAGAGAGGCTCCTTCTAGCATGAGGGGAAATGTTCAGGCAGGGGCTGGGGGCCCAGCGAGGGGATGGGTCTTGGGCCCAGAACATCTCCCTCCCGTCACAATCCTGCGGTTTCGCCATAAAATGGAAAATTCCACTGGAAACTTCAGGGCAGAGGCACGGAGAAGGCAGAGCCAAGCAGAGTAGGGTGGGGATCCCACCACCCCATTGGCCACTGTGCTCCCCCACCCTGCTGCGCGCTCTGCTGGGGCAGTCTCCAGACCATGTTTGTGGAGACCAGGCCTGATTGGAATTTCCAGTCGCCTCCTGGCTGGCCTGGTGTCTGGCCCAGGGAGGGCCTGGGCATCGTGTCTGCCAGGGTGTGAGCGCATGTCCCCGTGGGCATGGGGGACGGGCGTGGCCTGCGAATGCCACGCGTGTGTGCACCCCGAGTGCGTGAGCCAGCTTCTGTGTGTATCCACGTCCACCAGGACATCCGCACACTCCAACAGGCACACAGAGGAAGCGTCTCCTCAGATCTGCCCATGACTGGACACGACCCCCATGGCGTCCACCCGTCCAGATGTACACATTTACCAATGCTCTTCGGGGGCCCGGAAGGGAAGGAAAAGCCAGTCTCCACGTGGTCCAAGTTCTGGTCGTCCAGGCTCCGCCCCTACACTCAGGCTCCGCCTCCTCCCTCCAGGCGCCGCCCCATCAGGCTCCGCCCCAACTAGCCCCTCTAGGTACTTCCCTCAACTGGCCCCGCCCCTACACCCAGGCCCCGCCTCTAACCCCACTATCTCCTCCAGGCCCCGCCCCTCCTACCTGGACATGGAGGCCTCACACACTTCTGCGCCTCCAGGGGACGCCCAGGACACGCATCCGCAGCGGGGCTTGGGCAGCGGCGGCGGCGCAAGCGACGGCCTGGCCCACAGCTCCCCGAACAGGGACCCCACGGGCCCCACGCACCCCACGTGACCTCTGGAGAGAGGGCAGGGATGGGGGCGTCAGGTAGAACCTGGAATTCTGTTGACAGTGTGGGACTGGAGGGTGCTCCCGTCACGTGCATCCGAGTCAGAGAGAAGTCCTGCCCACTGCCTCAATCGGTGCTCCCCCAGGCGCACCAGTCGAATGTGCAGTTGAGGTACCTTCCCGCCCTCGCCAAGATAAGCCCTGCTGTTCTCCCTGCGTCTCACACACATCTGGGGCTCAAAACACACCTCCACAGAACGGCCCTAGTTCTAAGGCCTAGCAAAAGAGGGCAGTGAGAGGGAGCTATGTTCCTGGGGGCCCCTTCCTGACCCCCACCTGGGCCCCGGCCATTCTTAGCCCCTCCCTTCCAAAGCCCCTCTCCTATCCGGTCCGGCCCTCTCCTGCGGCCTTGCTCCTAAAAGACCCCGCCTCTTCCTAGCCACGCCCTGCACCCCCCACCCCCCCACACACAACACCATCCTTTCAGGCCTCATCCACCTATGGCCAGTCCCCGCCGCTCCCTTAGCCCCGCCCTCACCGAGCGGGCAGCGGAAGCGCACGTGGTAGTTGGAGCAGCGGCGGCCTCGGGGCTGCTCGCGGTTGAGGCACCAGAAACCTCGCGTGGGGTTCAAGTGTACGCGCTCGCCGACGTCTGACGGCAGGGCCCAGTCTGTGGTGCGCGCCTCCAGCGCCAGCGGCAGCGGGCACACTCGCGCCGGCCCGTAATAGAAGCGGATCGCAGCCAGGCTCTCGAAGTCACCGTCGCCTCCCGGGTGGTCGACGTTGAACCAGGACGTCCACTCGCTGGCCTCTGCGGGCACCGCACGCGCTGGGACCCGGGCCTCAGCCGGTCGGGCCCCATCAGTTCATGCAGGAGCCCGGGCTGCGGCCTGCCCGCCCCCATCTGCGTGTTTAAGCCAGGTCCCCCTCCCCACAAAAGTGCATGGGCTAGCCCAGCCTGCCCAGATCCAGAGCCCTCGAGGGCAGAAGGAGCTGTAAAAGGATCAGGGGAGGTTGGATTGCGCTTGCACCGGCCCTAGTTCTGCTGCCCATTATCTGAGCTGGCCCATGAGTGCATGCTGAGATCTTGCCACTGTCTCACCAGCCCCCACTCAGAATTCAGAACCGTTGAGGTATAAGGAGATATAAAGGCAGCACGAGGAGCCAGGCCTGAGACCAGCTGTTCCACTGCCTAGCGGCCTCGCATCACTGCCAGCTGGGACCTTGCTCATTGCCCACTGAACCTATCAGGCAACCTCCGTTTCACGGAAGCCAGAGGTGGGAAGGGTCTGGTCTCTCACAGGTTAGCTTCTGTTTCCATCAACCCCGCAAGGGGCGCTCACTCCTTTCCTCATTCAAGAGCAAGTCAAATAGAACCTTCCTAGCTGGGAAGCTAGAGACTTGGGTTCCAGAACTCCTGTTTCCCTGACTGAACTGAGCTCGTTGTCTCACCGCCCCGCCCCGCCCCACCCTGGTTTCCTCCTGGACAAACAGCCTGGGCTCTCATCTCCCTGCTCCTAAAACTTAGACCTCTTGGGGCACCACTTCCAGGGGCTGCCATGCCCAGGGACCAGGACAGTCCTGGGCTCTTCACCCAGCTTGTATCCCCTCCTCACAAGACCCTACCAGCCAGAGCTCACACAGAGTCCACAGCAGAACGAGGACTCGGACCCAAGCTGGCTCACCTTCCCAGTCCTCCAGGGCTGGCGAGGGCTGGCCAGGATGCAGCAATGAACTTTCAAGGCCCCACGCAGTCACCATGGGCTCCTCAGGGGTGGTGGTGCCTGTCGAAGGGGTGAGGGGTAGGGGGAAGGACCTCTGTGAACTCCTGGTATGCAAAGTGCTGCCACGATCGTCCCCATTTCACAGAGGAGAAGCCAGAATCCAGCTCTGGCTGATCCCGAGAATTGCAGCACCCCCTCCTCCAGGAAGCCTCCCCATGACCTCCCCACCCCCAGTCTCCCACAGCCCCATCCCTCACTCTGACACAGCCCCTTAGGTTGGGGAAGTCTGTGTCCACTCTGCTCCCCAGACCCAGTTCTCCCACTGTGCTCAGTGGCCATGGGTTCAGTTGGCTGTGCCCCTCCCTGATGTCATATTGATCTGAATTTTCTTTCATCCGTTTGCTGACTGGAAGTCCCTCCCTCAGTCTACCTTTCATCCCTGCACTTGGGGCCCAAGCTGCCAGTGGGAAGTCCTTGGAATCTAGCCTGGCTTCTCCGGCCACGAGTTGTCTGAGATAGCTGGGCTGGGCAGTGACTTCAGACAAGTCCCTTCCCTCTTGGAGTCTCAGTCTCCCCATCTGAGAAATGGGCCCAGTTCCCCACTCCACTGAGTGTTCCAGAAATGGGAATTTCTTTTCTGAGTGCTGTGTGTGTGTGTGTGGAAGAGGGAAGGAGTTAGGTGAGAGGGGACAGCTCTGGCCCCTTCATACTGAGGCCAAGACTGGATGACTCAGGGTCCAAATGCTGTGGCTGAGATGGGCACCCTGCAGTCCTGAGAATCCAGAGGAGCCTGAAGTTCATAGCCACACTCCCGGTGCCCCTATCGTCCCTTGGAGGAGGGAAGACAGTGGATGAGATCCCCTCCTGCCCCAGGTGGTCCCAGAGCTCCATCTCTTCGTTGCCCCCTCACTCCACCCCCGAGGCTGGCAAAGGGAATGCAAGCCTGGGGAAGCAATTGGGTCCCTTGGTTCTGTCTCCAGGCTCCGGCTGCTTGCCACGCCCTCTGTCAGACGTTCGGCGCCTAGGGGGCTGGTCTGGGGTCTGGGGGCGCCTCACCTCGGGTCCCCGCCAGGTGCGCGGTGGCGACACAGAGGCAGAGCAGTATCTGCAGTGACGCCATGGCCAGGTCCGAAAGTCGGAGGGCGGGTCCCAGCTCCGCTGTGCACTCGGGTCGGACTCCCGCGGGTCTGGCGGCCGCTGGGGCTGTGGATGTGGGAGGGACGCGACCGCAGGCCACGCCCCGTCCAGGCCACTCCCCGTCCAAGCAACGCTCCCGGGCCCGAGGTGACTGCGGTGCGCAGACAACCTCTTTGGGTCGCCCCCCCTTAGTGCGTCCGGCTGTATGTCCGCCCTCGGGCTGGCCTGAGTCCCCTCGTCGCCGGCTGGAAGTCCCCTCCTTAGCACACCCTCTGTTCTCCACGTCGGGAAGTGCCTCCTGGAATCCAGCCTGAAGCTGTCCGAACCTTCAATGTTTAAGCCGCCCTTTAGGCGGCTAGAAATCCTCCATCGGGTCTAACTTCGATTCTGTTGGCTTTAGGCCACCCTGAGCAGCCTGGAAATCCCACCCTGAATCTACCCTCCACTCTTCTGGCTCGTTTTCTCCGAGGCCAGCGGGAAGTCCCATTTACGTCTGCCCTCCATCCCTCCCGCCTTGGGGCCACCAGGGGACCGGTGGGAAGTTCCTCCCTGAGCTTCCCCACCCCCGCGCCAGACCCCGCGCACAGAGGAGGCCCAGGCGAGGTGGCGGTGGTACGTGTGTTTATTGGCGCGGGCCCAAGCCGCGTGGGCACGGGTGGCTGTCAAAGCGCCGCGATGCAGTCGGTGCCCGTGTACCCCGGTAGGCGCAGAGCGAACTTTCGGCGCACGTCGTCGGGCACGAACCTGCCAGCCACGAAGTGGTGGCGCCCGGAGAAGCGGCCGGCGCATTGCTTGGGCGCCGCCAGCGATACGAGCACGTCGGGTCGTAGCCCGTCCTCGGCGTCGCCGCCGGTCTCTGGGTCCCAGCCTGAGGGAGGAAGGATGGGAGGCGGGGATCAGGAGCTGGAAGGGGTGCTGGCTCTCAGACAAGAGACCTGCCGCCCCATCACCCACTTCCCCTTCCCCATCAGACACAGCCTCTGCTCTGACCCGTGAGTTTGGTCAGACCTGCCTCCCATAAAACGGAGCCTCTGCCCTCAGGCCAGTTTCTCCCTGCTCCTTGGAGATGTTTCCCTCCTCCTCTGACCAGAGCTTCTGCCCTCATACTTGTCTACCTCTGCTCCCATCCTGCTGCCCAATCTTCCTCCTCCATCTGACTCAGCCTCTGCCTTCAGACGACCTCATTTCTACCTGCTGCCCTTTCCCAATCAGACCTATGCGTCTGCCTTCTGACCCGGCGTCTGTCTCTATACCTCCCTCCCTATCAATCCTGAGCTCCCCTACTTAAACTAAAGTCTCTTTCCACCCAGACCTCCCAGCCTCCTCCCAGATCCCCACTCTCTACTCAGGGGACAGACTTGCCACCATCCTCAGGCAAGCCTCCCCCATCAGACCTGTCTCTTTGCCCCAGGTTCTTGCCTCTGACAAGATGTGCCCCCCACCCCTCCCAACTTGAGCAGCCATCCTCCTCCCTCTGACTAGAGACTCTTCCCTCTGACCTGACATCCCTGCCTTCACCTTCAGACTAGATCTTGCCTTTTGACTTGGCAGCACCCTGCCCCCTCCCTCATTGGGTTGTAGCCTCTGCCATCCCTGAAATGAGCCTCCACCTTCAGACTAGGGGCTTTGCCTTCTCTCCTCCCTCTGACCTGTCTGGGGCCACTAACTAAAAGCCTCCTCCCTCTGACTTTAATCCTTCCTTCTCTGACCCTGGCCTCCACCCTCAGACTAGGGGCCACTAATAATCCCTCCTGACCTAACAGGGAGACCCTCTCTGTCCAAGGCTATCCGTTCAGACATGAGCTTGCAGTCTGTCCCCTCAGACCACCTCCTCCCTTAGACACCACCCCCAGCTCTGTGGCATCCTGCTGGTATGACCCCGGGGTCTTGTAATCCGGGTGGTGTCCCCCTGAGTCTGGCCAACCCCACGGAGGGTCTGGCTGGCCAGCAGCTGTTTGTTTCGTTCTGCCCATTGCCTAATGGCTCCAACAGGCCTGGGGCGGTGGCCAGGATGAGCGGGGCCTTTGCCGAGTGAGCTCACGTCTGCCCCGGGTGACTGGGCCAGGGTGGGCAGCGGGCACACTGTGCTGGGTGTAGGGGGAGGGGACCCAGGGTCACATGGGCACCAGCCTGGGTATTCCCCATCCGAGGGATGGACATGACCCTCAGCCTCACCCAGAGTGCAGGATCCATCCATGCTGGGGAAACTGAGGCTCAGAGTGGGCAGACAGGCTGGGACCACCAGAAGCCAGGGTACAGGGGCCTCCACCCAAGCCCTCCAGGTCCTCATGCCCCCCGCTCCACCTGACATGCCTGAGGGAATGTCCAGGCTCACGAGGGGGATGGACAGTAGCTTGAGCGTGGCCAGCGCACGCATGCAGGGGCCTCCGACCTTGCCCGGCTCCACACCGGGGCCCAGCACAGCATCCACCACCAGCCTGTAGGCGTCGTTGATGAGCCGGACCTGGAAGGGCAGGCAGGGTCAGGGGTCGATCTTGGGGCACTGTCCCCCACCAACCCCCTCAGTTGCCACCCGAGCTGACCTCCGTGGGCAGATAGGACAGGAAGGGGATGTCCATCTTCTCACACTGGGTAGTCAGGTCGCGGTGCAGTGGGTCCAGTGAGCGAGTGGGGTAGAAGATGGTTGGTTCGTACTCCTGCGGGGAGTGGGAAGGGGTCAGCACTGGGGCCCTCCCAGGCTCCCCACTGGGCCTCTGCCCCCAGATCTGGGTACCAGGCAGCAGACACTGCCTGGCACAAGCACTGGGCATATTCTGTAACCTGACATGCCTCATCCTCCCCCTGGGACACTAATAAGAGGAGGAAGCAATTGTTTTTCAAGGATGGGTTGGGAGTGTGACCCTGGGAGGCCAAGGAAATCCTTGCTACTCACAAACACCCGCAGGTGCCGGGCACAGACCAGCCCCACTGCCCCATTCTGCTCCGGGCCGCACACGACTAGCACCGTCCTCTGCTTCCGGGAGTGGGCAGGCAAAGGGAACACCTGGCAGGGGCACAGCAAAGGCAAAGGCATGGCGTTCGGAACTTCTCCTTACTCCAGTGGGGAAACTGAGGCCTGGAGTAGAGGATGGGATAGGGCTTGGGCCTGGAGGCAAGAGGACAGGACAGGAGGAGAGGGGCCAGGGCCTCTGGGGGCCTCAGTTTCCTTGTTGGAGACCCAGAGTCCTTGCCTCAGGCTCTGCCAAGCCCAAGCAGAAAAACGTGCCTCCTGCCACGACCCGAGCCCAGACTGCGGTTTGTTTATTCTCGGCCTGAGTTGCAGACATTCTTCCACCTTTTTCCACTGCAGTGGCTGCCCCTCCCCCCGCTCATGTTTCCAGGCCTCCGTCCCTCCTTCCCTCCCGGAGGCCCCAAAGCTGGGGGCAGTAGGGGAGGGGGGTATTTTTCCAACGCGCCATACCCTGTCTCTCTCCGTCCGTCCCTCTCCGTTGGCCTCTGTCTTCACCTCCCTGTCTTTCTCTCTGTATCTCTCAGACTCTCTACGTGTCTCTCCTCAGATGAGACGTGTCTCTCGTTTCTGTCTTCGCCTCTGTGTCTTTCTCTCGGTCTCTGTATCTCTCAGACTCTCCTCTGTGTCTCTGTGTATCTCCCTCTCTTTTAACGCAGAAGCTAAGAGTCTCAGCCCTACCCTGACTCTCTGCTTGGCCTCAGCTCACTCTCCTTCCCCAGCCTTTATCAAATGGGAGTAACAATGGCTCCGACAGGCTTGTGGGGTCTCTACCAGGCCCAGGGTGGCTCCAGGGGGCCCAACTATAACCTCCAACCACACAGAGGGAAAGTTATTTCCTTTTTGAGTCTCCTCCCCAGGGCCTCAGCAACGTCCTGACCCAACCTGGTCCTACCTATGACCCCACCACGCCATGCCCAGAGCCCCAGACCCGCAACCAAGTCGGGGAGAGTGATAACGTCCAGCTGGCTAGGACCGAGGGGCCTCTGGACAAACACAGAGCTTTCAGCGCAAAAACTGGATGGTTGGTCATCAATGGCCAGGCGTGAGTTTACTACACTGAGTTTGCTTTTGTGGCTTTGATTTTCATTGTTCTCTTTTCCTCTGAGCATCTCACTCAGGATCTGTTTCACTTGGAACTAGCAACATTTAAGTTAAAAGACAATTGAGTCCACATAAAGAAAGATACTAAGTTTTTAAAAAAATATACAGTGGTAATAAGAAGAGGAGGAAGAAGGGGAGGAAGAGGAAAAGGGTTACCTGCTGGAGCCCTGACTCAATCAGGCACTTTTCTAAGGCATTTGTGTTTATTAATTGGTGTCAGTTTATTACCCTTTTTCAGAGGAGGAAACTGAGGCCCAGCGTGGTTTGGCAACATGACACAAAACACTGGACAGTAGTATCGTCATTGCTATTATTCTTGCATCTCTTGCAGGCACCTCGAGGCCTGGGGGTTTGCTCCAGAGCCAAACATAGCTCTACTTCCAACCCCCCAGGGCCCTGTGCAGACCCTTCCCCACCTCTGGGCCTCAGTTCCCCCACCTGTGGCTGGGAGTTGTTTGCGGGTGCTCAGACTTCAGGAACTGACGTCCCCTCTGCTCAAGACCCAGGAGGTGGCAGAGGCAGGCAGTCAAGGGCCCCAGACCCATCTCTGTGGTTGCCTCCACGTTTGTGGGGACCCCCGTCTCTGTCCTGACGCTCATCAACACCCTGGCCTGGGCCAGTGATGATCCTCTCTGGACCTCAGTTTCCCCATCTGAGTGATGGGCTGGGGTGGCCCCAAGCAAAGAGGGGCTTCTTGAGGGCAGAAATGACCATCCTGGCCATGGGGGTCATGCAGCTAGGCCTCCACTCTGGTGGGCTGGCCATCTGGTTGGGGTCAAGGTTGAGAATCAAGGGTCAGGTACCTTGGTCACAGCCACGGCACTAGCATGGCCGCACCACTCCACCAGCTGCTGCCGCCCGAAGCGATAATCTTCTAGCAGCTCCCGCTCCAGGGCAGCTGCCTCCGCTGTGCTGGGGGTCAGAGTGGGGAGAGATGCTCAGAGACACAGAGAGATGGAAAGACTTAGAGACAGAGACTCAGCTGGAGCCAGAAATGTGCCACCAGTGTTCCGAGCCAGGCCCGGATGCCACCCCCACCCCGTGCCCAGAGCCGAAGACCCTTCCTCAGTTTCCTCATCCATCGCGCACACCGTTGAACGGAAGTCTGGAAGGCGGCGGGAGTTTTGAGCACAAGCCTGAGGCGCGGGAGCCCCCTGGTGGTAGAAGAAGTGCATGGCAGTGCATGTTGGTTCTATTGCCCCAAAGCATGGGATATAGAGCCTCACCCAGATGCCCCCAGCCCCCAAGGCAAGAGGAACCCAGAGGGGGGAATAGAGCATGAAGGACTTAGTTGTTGGGGGTGACGCGTGGATTTCAGGCAGTGAAAACCACTGAAAGGATTCTAGGACACTGGAGGTTAACTGGACTGGGGGTGCCTGGGGGAGGTGGGTTTTAAAGGCAGCAGAGTTTTGTTTTGTTTTGCTTTGTTTTTTTGGCCACGTTGGGTGTTCGTTGCTGCGCAAGGGCTTTCTCTAGTTGCGGCGAGCAGGGGCTACTCTTCATTGCGGTGTGCAGGCTCCTCATTGCGGTGGCTTCTCTTGTTGCCGAGCACGGGCTCTAGGCGCGGGGGCTTCAGTAGTTGTGGCGCACGGGCTTAGTTGCTCCGCAGCATGCGGGATCTTCCCGGACCAGGGCCCGAACCCGTGTGCCCTGCGTTGGCAAGCAGATTCTTAACCACTGCGCCACCAGGGAAGTCCAAGGCAGCAGAGTTTGATGGCTCACATGGGGAGGTGGATGTGGCGCCTGCAGCTATGAGACTCAGTGGTGATCCCTCTTCAGGGACAGTGATAAAATTCAATAATTGTGGCCAGAGAAATGGAGCCAAAGTGCCTGAGGTGAAGCTCAGCCCCCAGCTCAGTGAGTGACTGAGGTCCATCTCATCTCTCTGAGCCTTGCTTCCTCCTTTGCAAAAGAGAAGGCAGGACAGGCTAATTTTCTAGGTCCAGTGCAAAATGCAAATGTGGGGCCCCTTGATCAATACTTATTAAGAATTTTAAGATGGTGATGGCAGAGCATTAAATCAAGTGTTGGGCCCTTCTAAGAGCAGGGCCCAAGCTGGCCTTGGTCTGGGCTTGGTGGCTACAGAGAGGAAGAGCTGGCTGGCATTGAGGACTGGAAGACGTTCCCCACTCCAGAATCAGGGGCTGGAGCAGCTGGGCAGGGTCTATAGCCTGATGCCAGCTTCCCGTAGCCAGGACCCCTTCCAGCTGGGGAACGGCACTTGCCCCCAGCTCAGCACACCCTAGAGTGTAATGATAATAATAATAATTGTTATTATGATAATTATTATCATTATTATTATTATTGTAAAAGGACCAGGCCCAGAAGAGTTGGAAGAACATATAACAACTCAGATAAATCAAATGGTTTGCCCAGAGTCATGTAGGAAGCAAGTTGGAAAACTGAGCCTTCTACCCTTGGTGTCTGTCTCCAGAGCCACGGATAGAGTGTGAGCAAAGCAGAGGGAGACCTACAGATGCGCAGAGGTTTGTTGGGATGAATCCTGAGGTTCCTTTTTTTGATTCTGTGAGCAGGAGACCACAACCTTCTAGCCAATTGTGCAGTGTGACCAGGCCAGGCAGCAGGAGGGGTGGAGGTGGGAAGCAAGCATTGCTATGCAACGGGGAGTCAGGGAGGGCTTACTGGAGGAGCTGGCCTGGAGTGCTGTGGGAGGTAATCCAGGTGGCAAGAACAGTGAGGGCCAAGGACCTGTGGTGGAAATGAACTTGGCAGGTTCAAGGGACAGAAGAGAGGCAGAGAGAGCGAGGCTGAGAAACTTGGTCAGAAAGATACTTCAGGGTCCCACACAGATGCGGAAGATGGAGGCTTAGGGCATGGTGACATGCCTTGTCACCCCAGCGAGCAGAGCCAGATTCAACTCCCAGGTGTCTGCGGCTGATGCTGTAGGAGGTTGAAGGACTGGGTGGGGAAACAGAGCTCATGGTGGGGCCAGATGAAGAGCGCCCCCAGGACAGCCCGGCCCAGCTCCCGGGAAAGAACGTCGAAGGCGCGTTAAGAATGTGGCAGGGCTTCCCTGGTGGCGCAGTGGTTAAGAATCCGCCTGCCAGTGCAGGGGACACGGGTTCGAGCCCTGGTCCGGGAAGATCCCACATGCCACGGAGCAACTAAGCCCGTGTGCCACAACTACTGAGCCTGAGCTCTAGAGCCCGCGAGCCACAACTACTGAAACCCGCGCACCTAGAGCCCGTGCTCCGCAATGAGAAGCCACCGCAATGAGAAGCCCACACACCTCCACGAAGAGTAGCCCCCGCTCACCGCAACTAGAGAAAGCCCGCGAGCAGCAACAAAGACCCAGCACAGGCAGGCAGGCAGGAAGAATATGGCTCATTCCTCTATCTTCATCTTGTGACAGCTCTGTTGCCCCCGCAGGAGGGCTGGGGGAGGATCATCCATTGCTCCTCTTCTTTCTCTGTTCCAAAGCTTTGGCCTCTGGCCTCCACTTGGAACCTTATCTTCCTGCCTAACCGGTCACTGGAGAGATAACCAGGACTCCACAGGCAGAGGGCAGTCCAGGCTTAGGAGCCTGAGGGTAGGGGCAGCAGCTGCTCTGGGCAGGGGAGGGGATAGGGCAGAACTGTTATGGGACTGGGGAGCGGTGCTCAGTTTATGAGGGTGCCTCTTGCTTCTCCCAACCTCAGCCCCCAGATGAGAGGAGCTGTGAGGCCCCGCGATTTGCCCACCAGCCCCAGAAGGGGCAAAATGCTCCAGGAGGGGGCTTTTTAGAGATGAAGCTCTGAGGCTAAGGTGCCTGTGCCACACGCTCCCTGCTTTCTCAGCTCCATCTGCTTCTCTCCACCCTCGTGCCTCTGCCCACCAGCCCTTCATCATTGCTCACCTGGCTGCCGACTGCAGTCACATTCCCCCAAACTCAACACAAGCTGAGGGGGCTTTGAAAACTTGAACACCAGATTTCACCACCCCGTCCCAAACCTTCTTATGGGTCCCCAGTATTCAGAGAATATTCAAATTCCTCACCTTACTTACAGGCCCCCCACTATGTCTCCCATCTCAGCCTCCTCTCCCCGTGTTCCACTCCCACCCAACACACAGCACCCCATCACTCCTTAGTTGGCATCTGAGGGCCCCCCATCCCCCACACCAGGTGAAGTCACAGCTCCAGCTTCTAGAACATTTTCTTCCCCCTGCCTAGCATGTGCTGGGTCTCTCGCTGAGTCTGGACATCAGCCAGTCGCTCCACAGTATCTGCCTTGAGAAGAGGGGCTGAGTGGACAGTGGGCAGGTAGCCGCACAAAGGACTGTGGGGTCTGGTTTACAGTGAGGTCTACAGCCCTGCTTGGGGTCCCATGTCACAAGCGCTTAGAGAAGGACACAAGAGGATGACTTAGGACAAGGTGGAAGGCACAACCACAGCTGCCAGCTCCAGACCCCAAATTCATCAGCCCGCTGGCAAGTGGCCTATGTATTTAACAATCACTTTAGCCCTAGGGCAGCCAGTGGCTTCCCTCCCCAGGCTTCAGTTTTCTCCTCTGAACAAGGGGTTAGTAGCAGGTGCACCATCAAGGAGTGTGTGAGCATCTGAGGGGCTAAAAGAGCTCAGCTCTTCCTGGATGGGGGACAAGGGGCATGGGCTCCAGGGTCCCTGGGAAAGATGGAAAGGGGAGGCGGGCCCTGCTTAGGCTGTGGGTAACGGGGGAGCGACCAGTGGTGCTGATGAGTAATTCATGAGGGGCGGGCCTGCTGCAGATGCCGTTTCCCTGGCAACACAGCTTTGGAGGTGTTGGCAGCCGCAGGCTTAGTCTCTCCAGTGAAATGCGGGATGGGCCTGGGATTCTCCCCGCCCCCCATCCCGGCCATGCCGTTGCCTCTGATCTACAGCCCCTGGTCCCCCAGGCCCTCTTCCAGCCATGCCCCAGCCTCCCGTCCCTCTCCCCGGCTGACCTGAGGAAACACCGCTCCTCGGGCGCCTCCGCTAGGTCCGGGCCAGCCGCGCTGCTCATGGCGGAGGTGATCTGTGGTGATCTGTGCGCACAGGCAGCCACCACCACCACAGCCTTTTAAGTGCATCCCTGGGCAGAGGGGGCGTCCTCTCTCCTCCCACCCACCCTGTGTCCGCCAATCAGGAGACGCCGCGAAGGCGCTGCGCACAGCCGTTGGTCGGTAGGTGCAAGTGGACTTAACCCCACTGCGCCAGCAATGCAGCTGCCTCAGAGGATGGCGGGAATCCCAGAGTTGCGAATATTGGCAGGAAAACAAAGTCTGGAGGGGCAGCGATGGGCCGGTTACCCCTGCTATGGGATCCTGGCCTGGGAGCGAGGGGACCCGCCTCTGCTGCGCCCCTCTCCACCCCGGTGCTCTCCTATGCAGGTCACCCACCCACCCCGTACCCAGGTGGAGAAGCCCCCCAGTCTGAAGGGGTTGGCTGCTGACAAGCAGGGTTTCAACAAAGGTAGGAAAAAGTCCAGGCATATTTGGTAGCCGATGCTGAAGGGTGATCCAGGGGCCATCCCATTGGCATCTTCTGCTTAGTCCCTGCACCTCCTGTGACACCCCGTAGCCCCCAACCCCCAATCACTCAGTCCCTAGGACACAGGCAGGCCAGTCTCCAGAGCGTTTATTCTCTCCTAGTGGGGAGGGAATAGGGGTCCAGTGGTCTGAGGGGCACAGGCGCCTACGTGTACCACATGAAGCCATAGGTGGCACGGAGAATCTCCTCGTTCATGCGCAGCCCGTAGAGCTCGCCCATCGTGGGGGTCACCCAGCGCGTTGTGTGGAACACGGACTCGCCCACCTGCGGGGACAGAAGGGTATGGGTGGCGGTGCAGCTAACCCCTTAGGCCCAAGCAGCCTGCTGGGACCCCACCAGGCCTGGCAGCCACTGTGCCTACACCCAAAACTGCCTTCCCCTTCCGGCACTTGGCACCCACTACCCGTCTGCCCCAGGTTTTCTGTGGGAGGCTGCATTTCTGCAGTGGCCTAGACCCCCACCCTCCCTGCTGAGGACCCACCTTCCAATCCGGCACGTCCTTCATGATGATCGCCTCCTCCTCCAAGTTCTCCCGAAGCATCTGGAGAACCCTGCAGGGACAGGGTGGGAGGTGGGTGACAGGCCTGACCACCCTGAGGGGCCCCTGCCTAACAAACCTGCCAAACCTGTCCCTGCTCCACCTCCCCATCACCTCCTGCAGCTTTCAACCCTGCACATGCTGACCCCTCTTCTTTCCTTTCTTCCACTGGCAAACTCTTACTGTCCTCCTGCCCGGCCCCAATGCCCCCTCCTCCAGAAGCCCTTCCATTCTCCCTCCTTGGGTCTCTGCTGCAAATCAAGTTTGGGGCCCTCTCCAAGGACGATGGCATCCCCTGGAGCCACGTACAAGGTCATGGCTGTCGGTCCCCATGTGTGTTCTGGCCTTATCCCACGCTGCAGGCTGCAGCACTCAGGCCTGTAACCTCCCGACCCTAGCCCCAGCGGCACACCTCCGGTCCTTCTCTGCCTGCAACAGAGGCATCAGTGCAATGCGGGCCTCGAAGTCCTCGATCTGCAGGCGCCTGTGAAATCCCAAAACCAACACTCAGATCAGACCATGGTGGGATGGGGGGCAGATGATGAGGCCCTTGGACATGCATTACCCTGGAAAGGGGTTTGGGGCAGAGGCAAGCAAAGGGGAAGGGCTTGGGCAATGGGCTCTGCCCACCAGCAGCCTGAGACGGGGGATGGGGGGTGCATGCAGTTGACACAGGCGGCGTCAGTCCACAAGACTGCTGGCTTCACACTTTCTTTTCCGTTCAAAACTTTTTTTTAAATCCTAAAAATAGCCCGGGCCTGATGATTGCAGTGAACTGTGGGGAACGTTCATCATCGGGTTCTGGACTTTACAAAATTACATCCCTTTCACCGCAAAATAACCATGGTGGGGCAAGCATCATGGGCAGCTCCTTTCTTCTCCCTGCTTTTTGGCATCTCCAAGCCACCAGCTCCACCTGTGCTGGGCGGTGTGGGGAGAGCGATGCCCAGTGATGTGGCCCAGGGGGTAGCCTCCGGCCCTGTCCCCTCATCACTAGGAATCTCACAGCAGCACAAGGAAGGGTCTGGGTGAACTTCAGCCCCCACCTCAAGCCTCCCACCCCCTCCCCATCCCCCAGGACCCAGGGTAGCAGCCCCGCTCCAGACTGCTGCCCTCACCAGTCACACACCGTGGTTACTACTGGGTCCCTCTGGGAGACTGGGCCTGGTCTTGCCTGTCCAGTGTGGCGGCCCTAGCGTCCAGCACCCACCAGGTGCTCCTGAGTTCACTCAACAATGTTGAGCGCCCTCCACGTGCTAGGCCTTCTCCAGCACCGCCTGTGCTGGGGGTGGGCAAGCTCAAGGTGGGTGCTAAGGACACAGGACACAGAGTGGGAGAGGGTGGAGGGGCCCAGATCGTTGGGAGCCAATGAGAAGGAGCCACGTGGTGGGGCGTTGGGCAAGCTCAGAGGCGGCCAGAGTCCCAACCAAGTCTGTTGCAGACCTGGGTCCCTCAGGCCCTGTACGGCTGGCCCGGCCACTGTCTTGCATGATCTGCTTTTTAAGCCTTTGTATCATCATTACCTGGTCAAAACCCACAAAAAGACCAAAACCCACTAAGAGAGTGCATCACGGGCCTGTCCCTCCACCTCCACCTCTGCTATGCTAACGTGGACCCTCAGGTACCCAGTGGTGGAGGTCAAGGGCACCCAGTAAACATCTGGAGGCGAGCTTCTTGCTTACTAGTCAGTCATTCCTTGAGGGTAAAGCCCAGAAATGGACTTGCTGTGTCAGGGCCTGCACTCCCTGAGGCCTGAGGAGTTGACAAGGCGCCCGGAGGTACACTAAGTCCACAGGCACACGTCCCCACGCTCCCCTCCTCACCAGCGCAGGGCCTACCTGCGTTCGCGGTTCCATTTCATCATGCTCCAGTACCCAAAGAGCAAGGTCCCGATGCCCACGGCAAACATGCTGTAGCCTGTGGGGAGAGGGGGCGCTGCTCAGCACCTGCACGTGGGACAGGCCACCTTGTCCTTTCTTCTCCTGAAGCATAACCCGCTCGCTGTGCAAATACTCCAGTAACATGAATGAGGGAGAAGGCAAAAGCCCTCATGAACCCCCTGCCAGAGATGGCCAGTACCGTCTCTAATGCCTATTTGTTCAGACTACTTTTTTTTGTCTCTGTGGAAAGTCCACTGGCCCCCTCCCTTGGACACACCCTCCCCCGCAGCTGCAGCCCACTCTTTATCCCATTCACCCACTCTGCGGGCAGGGACACCAGGCTGCGAGGCTGCCACACCTCTGCCCCCACGCCAGGGTTCCTGGAAGGTACAGGCCGGGCAGAGACTATGAGAGGGCCTGAGGGCCTAAATGTTTACGGTTGGGTGGCCCTGGCCCTGCCACTGACTAGAAGGTTGTTTGGTTCCCTTCAGCCAGCTGGTCCCCATGGGGAAGGACAGTGTCCATGCTGGGTCCCAGCTCCATGGAGGTTGTGGCTGCCTGGGCCACCTCCCTGTGTGTTGCCCACAGGGGGCTGGATGGGGCTGCCAGAGGCAGGTAGTGCCCTGCAGGGGCTGCCCAGCCACCCCCTGGGCTCCCAGGTGCCGCTTCCTCCCGGCCCAGTGGGGTGGAGCCCCTTCCCGGGACCCCAGGAGGCAGAGGCTGAAATGAATATTTACTGACAACCCGTGGGCACCTGTGCTGTAATTCTGACAGGCCATGGGCCTGCTGGGGTCTTCAGGGAGGTCTGGACGCTTGGGGCCTGGCTGGGGCTGGCTCGTCCTGCACCACCTCATCTTTCAAGCCTCAGTCTCTCCTCTGGACAGAACTCGTGGTTGCTGGGATGAACTGACGAGCTCAGCCAGACCGAGCTCCATTTAACACCCAGTAAAGGACTGGCAAATGGTGGGTAAAGCCACTTCCTGGGACTCGTGGGGGGACAAAGTGGGGGCTCTTTCTTCTTCAGCTCGTCTCCAGCACAAGGCTCCTCTGGCACCTCTGCTGGACCCAGAGATAATGAGAAACTGGCTCAATTTTTTAATCCCTTTAGTTCAACCTGTTAAAAACATGAGCTCAGGGTAAGGCACGTCCACGTTATGGGGCACAAGGTAGCGAGGGCACCCTGGTTCCTGTGCTCAGAAGTAGGACCTCTCCTGAGAGGGCCGAGTGCCCAGGACCAGTCCCTAGTGCACCCACGGCTCTCCCACAATGGCTGACCACCTGCGTTGGGCACTCAACGTTCTTTCCATTGGGTGGGAGTGTTTCGTCAGAGCTGCCCGTTATTTGCAACAGCTGCAGAGAGGCCTGGGGCTGCTTCTTCCGACCCAGCCCCAGGGAAATGACTGAGAGACTGTCTTTGTGAGGACCTCTTGCCCTCAACATTGGGCACCCATGCGTGGGCCCATCTGTAAGATAAATTCCAAGACTAAGGTAAGGTGGCCTTTAAGATGATGCAGCTCTCATTCATCTATTCCTCATTGACAGTGGTGAGGCTGAGGCCCCAGGCCCTCAGGGGGTGTCTGTGCCTCCAGAGCTGCCAGTTTGGTGGGAGAGGCCAACGAGGGGCATGCCCAGAAGGGGGTGCGGGCCACATGTAAAGAAGACCTAAATGAATAGAAACGCATCCTGTGTTCATGGATCGGAACTTAACATTGTTCAGATGGCAGCACTCTCCAAACTGAGATACAGATTCAGCAGTGCCCATCAGAATCCCAACCTTCCCGTCCCAGTCCCACAGAAATTGACAAGCAGATCGTGAAATTCATATGGAAATGCAAGGGACCAGAATAGCTGAAACCATTCTGAAAAAGAAGAACAAAGTTGGAGGACTCTTCAAACTTAAAACGCAGCTGTGTGTACAAGACAGTGTGCCCTGGCATAAGGATAGACATGTACATTGATGGAACAGAGCTGAGAGTCCAGAAATAAACCCTCACATTTATGGTCAATTGATTTTGGACGAGGGTGCCAAGATAATTCAATGGGGAAAGAACAGTCTTTTCAGCAAATTGGACAACTGGATAGCCACATGCAAAAGAAGTGTGCTCCTTCCTCCCTCCATACACAAAAATTAACTCAAAATGGATCAAAGACCTCAATGTACTAAGAGCTAAAACATAAAACTCTTAGAAAACAGAGAAGTCATTCTCTGTGACCCTGGATAAGGCAATGGTTTCTTAGATATGACACCAGAAGCACAAGTGACAAAAGAAAAAATAGAATTGGACTTCGTTGAAATTTAAAACTTTTGTGCTGCAAATGACACCATCAACGAGCTGAAAAGACAACCCACGGACTGGAAGAAAGTATTTGCAGATCATATACCTGATAAGGGAATGGTATCCAAAATATATAAAGAACTCTTAAAACTCAATAATAAAATGATTAACCACCCAATTAAAAATGCATAAAGGATTTGAATAGAAATTTCTTCAAGGAAGCTATACAAATGGCCAATAAACACATGAAAAGATGTTCAACATTGTTAGTCCCTAGGGAAATGCAAATCAAAGCCACACTAGATACCACCTCACACCTACCAGGATGGCTAAAAATTTTTTAAATGGAAAGTAATTAGTGTTGTCCAGATGCAGAGAAATTCGAACTCCCGTACATTGCAGGTGGGAACGAAAATGGTACAGCCAATTTGGGAAGTCTGGCAGTTCCTCACAATGTTAAATGTGGAGTTACCATATGACCGAGCAACTCTACTCCACCTAAGAGAAAGGAAACATATGTTCACACAGAAACCTGTACAGGAATGTTCACAGCAGCACTGTTCGTAACAGCCAAAAGGTGGAGACAACTCAAATGTCCAACAAGTGGTAAATGGACACACAAAATGTGGTCCATCCATACAAGAATATTATTCAGCCATAAAAAAGAATGAAGCACTGAAATACTACAACATAAGCATTAAAAACGTGCTGAGAAGTCACACAAAAAGGACACAGAGTGAATGACGCCATTTATATGAGAGGCAAATCCATAGAGACAGAAAGCAAATTAGTGGTTGTCAGGGGCTGGGAGAGAATGTGGAGTGACTGCTAACGGGTAGAGCATTTCTTTTTGGGGTGATGAAAATGTTGTAAATTTAGATCATGGCGATAGTTGCACAACTGTGAATAGACTAAAAATTGGTGATCTGTACACATGAAATGGGTGAACTGTATGGTATGGCATGTGCATCTCAATAAAAATGTTAAAGATACCAGAAAAAAAGAAAGGGCCACTCGCTGGGTGCAGGTGGGAGTGGAGAGAGGAGAGCTGGGGGTGAGAGATAAAGGGAAAAGGTGGGGGTAGCAGTCACTTTGGTAGCAGCGTGGATTAAAGGCGGCCTGAGCCAGCTTGGCATGTTCTGGGATGTTGGCGCTGAGTGGGCCAGGCAGAGAAAAGGGAAGTGGGTGCCAGGCTTGGGGCCACGGTGCCTTGACAAGAGCAAGACTGATTGGGAGAGAGCAGCTGTGGATAAGGCTGGAGGACAGAGGATGAGGGCAGGGTGCAAGACAGACTGTAGGGCCTTTGCATTTACTGTTCCCTCTGCCTGGGGAAATCCTTTTCAGAGAGGTCCTTTCGCCCATTCTGGCTAAAGCAAGCCCCAGTTATCCTGGGCCTCGGCACTGACCACGATGGGAAATTATGGAGTGGTGTGTCTGTCTCCTCAGCTAAACAGTGAGCTCCGCAGGACACAGCCCAGCACCACGGATGCACTCAACAATTACTAAATGCAGGTACATAAACAAAGACCACATCCCAGAAAGGAGTGTGGTCTTATATTCCTCACCCCTCTGCAACCAGGAAAGACTGGGGTGGGTCTGTCTGTGATGCAATGAAAGTTGGTGTCAAGGGCTGTGATGAGAGACCCAACCCCAATCGGTGGTATTTGAGGCACACGGGAGGCACTGCTGTATTATTAACTGGAAGAGGACCAGGATATGGGCGACATTTGTGACTTAAAAATGAAAGAGATGCTGACTGTGGGAAGCCCAGGGAGACCCAAGGGCTAGGGTCCTTCTGCAGCCTGGTCTGCAGCCTGGTCACAGAACTATCCATGTATTAACAGACCTCATGCCACACACCCGAGGAGTGCACTGACCTGGGTGTTAAGAAGAGACTCAGATCGCTTTATATTTGTTGAATCTAGGAATGAGTCTAGAGTCGAGTGCCCATGTGGTGCCAAATCTAGTCTGTAACCTGTTTTTGTACGTCCCTCGGGCTAAGAACACTTTCAGGTTTGCAAAGTTGTAAAAAAAGCAGCAATAGTGGATAAAGACCATCTGGCAGAGAAAGCATGAAATATTTATCTGGCTCTTTACAGAAAAAGTTTGCCAACCTTTGTTCTGGATTACAAAAAAGCCAAGAAGGGGCGGGGGAAGACCTGAGTTTTCATCTGACAATAACTTTTCTACTGTCTGAATTATAACTTTTTTTTTTGAAACTATGCCCATGAATTTTTTTGCTTTTTAATTGAGGCATAATTTGCATAACATGCGCAGGGTTAAATGTAAAGTTCAATGACTTGCAGCAAAGTACTCATTCTTAACTCGTTTTGCATTTTTTATATTTCTCTGTTATCCTTGGGTGCAGAGTATGGGCGCTTTTTACTTTCTCACTTACATTTTTTTGTGTTGAACCCAATAAAAAAATTTAAAACGTTACTTAGAACCCCTGACAATTTTAAGAACACATAATTCTAGGATAGCCTGAAGTTGGGGGAGGAACCACTGCACATAACGTCTTTTTTTTTTTTTTTTTCAAAACATCTTTTAAATTCCCTCGGTATTCCGGGCTTCGGCCCCAGCTTTGCTCTGGGTGGCCCTGTGGGGAGGTCGCATCCTCTCTCGGGCCTCAGTTTCCCCACCTGTGAAACCGAAACGTGGCGGAAGGCTCGCGGCGCGGGCTAAATTAACCTCAGTTTCATCAATTGTAAAATGGGAATAATTAACGGGACCGACCTCATGGGCTGTTCCAAGGAGGCAAAGGGCTTAGTAAATGCTGGACAAACTGCAGCAGTTGTCGTTATTGTTAGTACTGAAGCTGTTGGGGATCCTGGAACTCCGCCTCCCGTCATATGGAGAGAGAAACTGAGGCCCGCTAGACTCCCCGGCGTCCCGACCCCGCCGCGGCGCCCAGAAGGCCCAGACCCTGACACCCCGGCGCAGGGCGACACTGACCCGACAGTCCCCGACGGGGAAGGTTCCGCTTGTAGTCGATAGGGCCGTAGCCCCCCAGCGGGGGCATGTCCTGCTTCACCTTCGACGCCGCCATGCTTACAGACCCTGCACTTCCGGTCGCGAGAGGAAGTTACGCAACGGCGACCAACGCCATGATGAGTGTGGCGGAAGCTGCCGCGCCGGTCTCGGACCCGGCTGCAAAACCTAGGGCGCTGGTGCACTTACCTACCCCAGTGCGTGGGAGAGCTCGGATAGCTGGGCCCGCGATCGACTGCACGCCCCCAGCTGCGGCCGTAGAGTCCTTATTTTCTCTTCTCCCACATGGGGCGTGGCTCAGTCGGTGTCAAAGCCTGCAGCCCGTCCGGTCGCCAGAGTCCTTGCACCAAAGGACCACCCATTCACCTTCCCTCTGGGGCGATGTGCAGGCCAGTTAGAAACCTCAGGCTCCCGAGGGAGCCAGGTCTCTTCCCCATTTTCTCCCCCTCGGGGGGCCCTGTGGGCAGCCCAGGGCTCCACAGGGTCAGGGCTGAGTACACGAAGTTGGGGGACGGCTGCTACTCAGATTCGGACTCATGAGGAGCCGCCCCAATCCCAGGCACGGCTTCCACTCCCGGTGGTGGTCGGGACGCCTTGCTAGTGTCCTCTCATCGGGAACTGGACCATTCAGAGTTATTATGAGTCACAAAGCCCTAGGGCCTTGGGGGGCACCACGGGGCGGGGTCTGGGCCCCCACCCCCCACCCCGAGGCGGGGTGACGCTCGCGGTCACTTCACAAGGCAGAAATTGTTACCTAGGCAATAAAGGGCACCGCGGCGGTGGGGGTCCGGGAGTGGGCACATGGGGGTGCGGGTGTGCAGGTGCCAAGCGCCATGGGTTAGGCCCGAGATCGGAGTCCGGCCGCCCACCGACAGCAGCCGCCTCCTGCTCCCCACGAGCCCCAGGCGCCACCATGTCGGGCGACAAACTTCTGAGCGAACTCGGCTATAAGCTGGGCCGCACGATAGGCGAGGGCAGTTACTCCAAGGTGAAGGTGGCCACGTCCAAGAAATACAAGGGCACGGTGGCCATCAAGGTGGTGGACCGGCGGCGCGCGCCGCCAGACTTCGTTAACAAGTTCCTGCCACGCGAGTTGTCCATCCTTCGGGGCGTGCGGCACCCGCACATCGTGCACGTCTTCGAGTTCATCGAGGTGTGCAACGGGAAGCTGTACATCGTGATGGAGGCGGCCGCCACCGACCTACTGCAGGCCGTGCAGCGAAACGGGCACATCCCCGGGGGGCAGGCGCGCGACCTCTTCGCGCAGATCGCCGGTGCTGTGCGCTACCTGCACGACCACCACCTGGTGCACCGCGACCTGAAGTGCGAAAACGTGCTGCTGAGCCCTGATGAACGCCACGTCAAGCTCACCGACTTCGGCTTCGGCCGTCAGGCGCATGGCTACCCCGACCTGAGCACCACCTACTGCGGCTCGGCCGCCTACGCGTCGCCCGAGGTACTCCTCGGCATCCCCTACGACCCCAAGAAGTACGACGTATGGAGCCTGGGTGTCGTGCTCTACGTCATGGTCACCGGGTGCATGCCCTTCGACGACTCCGACATCGCCGGCCTGCCCCGGCGTCAGAAGCGCGGCGTTCTCTACCCCGATGGCCTCGAGCTGTCTGAGCGCTGCAAGACCCTAATAGCCGACTTACTGCAGTTCAGCCCGTCGGCCAGGCCCTCCGCGAGCCAAGTAGCGCGCAACTGCTGGCTGCGTTCGGGGGACTCCGGCTAGAAGCCGGGGTTCCCACCATTCCCGCCGCCCCGAGCACTGCGCAAGCGCAGCGCACGCGCAAGAAGCGCGCTTCCGGAGTTCCGCGAAGCCGCCGCGCGCCGTTGCGCACGCGCCCTTTCCCCTTTTCCACTTCGACGCCGAAGGCGGCAGTCGCCCCCGTTTAGAATTCAGCTCGTCCGCCACGATCCCAAGAGCAGAAGGGCGCGTGCGCTTCCTCGGTTCCCCGAGAGAAGGCCCCGGGAAGGGGCTGGACGAGAGGAGAAGGAAACGTTGCCCCCGTGCGGAATGAGCGACCGCTACGCGGCGGGCAGTGGCTGCTTGGAGAAGCTGCTGGCGAGCGGACGCGCGCGGAGGGCGTCTGTCCACAGCCAGCCGCGCATGCCGGTGAGGGACGGCGCGCTCCAGGCGCTGCCCCCCTTGGAACTTGCAATAAACTCGCTCTTTCTCGCACCTGGCTCTAGCGACGGCCCCCTTTTACGGAGCTGGGGGGAGGGGATCGCTCCCCGGGAGAAGGCAGGCGCGGGCGCCCCATTTTAGAGAAAGGCTTGTGGAGGTTCTTGCTACAGGTCTGAAAAGGGAGTTGGAAAGATTCGAACCCAGACCTTTCGGGCTCCCCATCTTGGGCAGACTCGAAGGGGCTTTGGAGTCGTCCCCGGCGTCGTAATGGTCCTGGGAATGGAGGTGCTGGACTAGGGAGCAAGAACCCCAGCACCCTTCTGGTGTTTAAGGATGGAACAGCAAGGGGCGGGGGCCGCCTGTCCCTACAGAAACAGCATTTGCAAAAGAGGAAATTGATGCCCACACCGGTATCACTTGCCCAAGAACAGCCAGGATTTGCACCCAGATATGTCTGAAGTGGGGTGGGAAGGTGGTGGAAGCTCTCCCTAGTGAGGGTCCCTTCCTTGGTGAGGGGGAGAGTCGAGGGTGGGGCATTTGTCTGACGGGTTCATTCTGTACTCTGTCATTCATGCATTTTTTTGAGCGCCTGCTGTGCGTGCCAGGCTCTGGGACTCAGCCAAATGGCTTGGATTCATCCCTGCTGTCAGTGGAAGGGAGCAAGTGAAAAGTAAAATAAAAGAATGGAGTGAAAATAAAATAATTGTAGGTTGTTGCTAAATGCCAGGTGGGGGTGAGCAAGGAGGGACTGAAGGGAACGACATTTGAGCTGAGCCGGGAAGGAATCAAACACTGGAAACAGCAAAAGCAGTGTTCCAAGTGTTCCCAAGACAAGATGGAGCTGGTGTGTTTGAGTAACGCTAGGAACTCCTGTAGCTGGAATGGAGGGGGAAAGGAGGTGGAGAGGTAAAAGGTGTGTGTCTGGTATCTGGAGAGAGACCCCACAGGGTCTGGGGGAGATTGGGGGTTATTTTGCCTGTGATGAGGTTACTAGGTTTGGTGACAGTGGCTGTTGTCATTTGGGGTGTATGGGAAACACCTCCCTAGGCCCTTATCCTACCTGCCTCCACCCGAGCCCCACAGTACCTGAGGAGGGTGGTCATTTATGGGTCTGACCATACCCCACCCCTGCTCCCTCACCCTCCATGGCTCTCAGGTGCCCTGGGGATTATGTGCCACCTCTCCCCTCACTCCCTTCAAATAGGCTGTGGCCCCAACCCCCTCATTTTGCAGAGGAAGAAACAGGCTAAGAAAGGGGAAATGACTTGCTCACTCAGAATAAAACCCACATCCTTTTCCCCTTGCCCCCAAAGTCCAGCCACACTACTCTCCTTTGTCCTCAACCTGCCTTGCTTGGTCTCACCTCCGAGGCTTTGCACAGGCTGCTCCCACTCCCTGCACCACTTTTCCCCTCCCTTCACGCAAGACTTGGCCTAAAAAGGTCACCTCCCATGATACCCCATTCTTTCCCTCCTCACCCTTGTCTCAAGGTGTGATCCCAATGCCTGGGGCCCAGGCTAGTCATGGCCACTGGGGAGGCTGGAGGCAGAGATGCCCCAATAACAAGAAACAGCAAAATACATAAATAAATAAAAGCACCTAGGAAAACAGGGTGATGTTTACTGCACATTGGAATTCAACAAAGTGCTTACAAGTCTCATTTTTGTGAATAAAATTTTGAAACATTGTGTCAACCTCTGAAAACAAATATTCACCAGAAATTGTTCATTTCGGAGGCAGCCGGGTGGCTCCCACCCTCTGTGCTTAGAATCTACACCTGCAACATCATGTCCTGCAGCAGACACCCAATGCCATGCCAATCCAGAAAAGCCCACCACTCTGGGATGGAGGCTGGTGATGACTAGGAGCCAGGCCAATGGGCAAAACCCACTGCATTCTCACTGCACTCCCCCAGCGCTGTGGGTAAACGGGCCACAAAGCCCCAGGTTCTGGTGGAAATGGAGGCCCAGAAGCAAGGCTGCGGAACCCAGTTGGGAGAAAACTAAATACCCATGACAAGTGAGGCCTGAAAGAAGCCCAAGAAGCAGGTGTCCTCTCCTTTGCTTCCCCGTTAACAAAGGGTCACCCTGCTGTCCCTTCCCAAGTTTCCAAGCTGCCCCAAAGCCGCGACAAAAACGTGGGATACCAGGGCTGAGGGGACGGAAAAAAAAAATACAGCCAACACATCATCCATTTCTTTATTGTCCTTCAGATTCTAAAACTTCCTCATGACACAATGTATAGCCATTGATTCCAGCGTCTTTGTTTACTGGAACTTCTGTTCCGGTTTGGTGGGAGATTTTTTTTTAAACATTTATTATCAAAGACTTAGAGTCACAATAAATACAAGTGACAATCTCCTCCCCCCAACCAAAACAAACCACCTCCCAAATATCCTACACTAGTGTGACTATTATACTTTCTTTGTTAAGGATTATAAAACTTTAGCTGTCCTTTAAAAAAAAAAAAAAAGCTCAGTCCAAGTTCTTTAGGCAAACGCCATGTGCAGCATAACTAGGCATCAAAGAAAAACCCTACGGCAGAGCAGCAAGGACTGTCTTTCCCATTATTTACACCCCTGTGATGATAATGTATTATTTATATAGAAAACTCCTCCCCGTGTCTCTCCGCCCACAGGAGAGTGACTTGTGGGACACAGGAGCCACAGGATGCAGCAGGGGTGTACTGTCGCCTCTTTCATTCCCTCTGCACTGGAGTGAGCTTTTGCTTCCTGAAGATCTTATAGTACAGACAGGACCAGAGCCGCGCCCCGCCCCCCGCCCCCACGGGAAAGGCCACTCTTGACCTTGTCAAAGGTGTGGGTCCCAACAGTACACATGGGACACTGAGGACTGGAGTCCCCATGACATGGTCAGGATGGCCAGAGCCGTGGGCAGCTCCAAGTGGACGCACAGTTATCTGTGCGAGCATCCACGTGCACTCGGGCCCACACAGGCAGCCACTTCAGATGGGGAAGTGAGCTTGGTGAACCCCACACCCGAGTCCACAGAACAGCTGACGTTTTGAATAGTTTCCAGTTGCCATCGGGGGTTCCTGTCACAGATTCCCGGGCAGTTACAATTGTCATTTGGGACTGGGGGCTCCCACATTCTCTGGTTCTCCTGGGAACCAGATCCTCCTACAAACCTACAAACTGGGAACCTACAAACTCCCTGAACTGTAGCCAATTTTGAGGGGTGGGCTTTGGGGCTGGGAGAATACCCTTAATGTTACTATCCTTCCCGTATTCAGAGAGGTATTTAATGCCTTTTCTTGCAACATTATAAATTTCATCACAGAACCATGCACTTGAGGCTTATAGAAGTTACACTGCAAAGGGGAAATTAAAGGAAAAAAGGGGGGAGATAGAAGTTTTGAGACAGTAGAAATGAATAAAGATTAAGGCATCTCACCTTCTTGACCCCCTTTTAAAAAGCTACATTTATGTCACAGTATGTCCTACTATGGGAATGTTCCTGCAATGCTGAGCTGCAGGAGGCAGAGACAGGGTCAGGGCCCGGCCATCCCGTCCTCCGCCTGTGGTGGTCAGTTTGTACTGAACTCACAAGGCCTATTCAACAGCCTGGAGAAGTCTGGCCAGGTGAGGTGAGGAGAGGTGGTTCCTGAGCATAGTGGAGAGTGAGGTTCTGATGGGGACGGGGTTCGGGGCCAATGCAAGTGGCTCAGTTTGAGCCCTGGAGTCACAGACCCAGTCAACCCCCACGGGGGTGCAACAACCGTGGTGCATCCCCAGTGCAGAGGTGACCTTGGCCCAGACGCCTGAGTTGCTGCATAGGACTGAGGTCAGTTTGCAGGGGAGGCCAGCGGGCACTCCTTCTGGGAGGATTTGGAAAATTTGGCCCATGTCATTGAAAAGAGAGAGCTAACAGCTCAGAGTAGTATAAGACAGGTATTTATTTGCCAGGCACACAGAAAAATGAGAGGAATAGAAATGCTTGCATACTCTTGATTTTTTGGTGTAAAAACACACCCTTCCCCACTCCCCCACCCCTCCTGAAGGTCAATTTCCCCTTTCCCCCAAATCCCTGGATCTTGGAATGAAAGCCACCCTTCTCCTGCCCTCCCCTCCTCCTTCAGCCCATCTACATTATGTACTCAAAAGAAAAATCAATGAGAAATTTAGGGTTTTACACAACAAAAAATTAGAACGCTTTGGAAAACTAGTTCTACGGCATGTCAAAAATGTCCTCTAAACACTGATAGTCACACAACATGGGAGGGGGCGGCGGCGGTTAAATGAGCCTTTATTAGAATGTTGCAGCAGTGTATTCGAAGAAGGTGGCCCTATAAAATAAGGATTTTAAATTAAGTCCCTAACTGCATGGATAGGAAAACCAGGGCTGGGGCTGAAGTGAGGAGCAGCATACCCCATCTACACACGCGTGTGCGCGTACGCGTGACACCCTCACACCTGCACAGAGCTGGCCCATGTGCAGCACACACACAACAGCTTCTGCCTTTCCTCATGGACCGATTTTTAAGGAGTGGGAGAAACCAAAACACAACACAACTAAAAGCAGACCTGATCCTTTGTAAGACATTTCTGTAGACTCTAGGGGGGTTTAAAAAAAAAAAAAAAAAGTCTGAAGGCAAACCCTGGCAGCATGGCCCCGCTTTAAGGGAAGGTTCTAAACTAGACCCAAACATAAACCCTGAAGTCTGGGGGGGTGCAGGGGCGCCTCCCCACCCAGACACACCTGACAGAAGCACAGGCCAGGGCTTCGGATGTTGTCCATCAAAGTAAGTAGGAAAAGAAAAGGAAAGAATTTAATAAAATAAACCACCACAACAAAAACCACAACAGCCAGCCCCTCCCAACTTCCCGCTCAGGCTCTGGATGTTGCTGCTGATTCTCTCCTCCCTACTCTGTTGACGGTTCTCAGCTTCCAGGATCCCGGGCTCTCTGGCTGGGTCTGGGTTGCAGTTTGTTCTTCTGCTTAAGTGTGGAAGGTCGGGGGTCTCCGGGACGAGCAGCAGCAGAGGCCTTCTGCTGGAGCAAGGGCTGGGTGGTCAGAGGCCCACCCTCCAGGGCATGGGGGCCGTGCTTGGCAGGGAACCCTGGGTCTGCACGGTTTACATTAAACTCCATCATCGTGAGGTGATTAAAAAAAATCTGTCAACCTAGAGATTGCCATGAAGGAAGGCAGTCAAAGATTAGGAGGCTAAGACAGAGGGAAAAGCAAAAACAAAACAGAATGCTCCGCTCAACTTCAGAAGCCCCGGGCGCCACTGCCCGAGCATGTCACAGTGTCTAGGGTGAGCCGTCCATGTGCCCTTCGGGGGGCCGAAGGAGAGGGCGAGGAGCAGAACCAGCCCCCAAGGTCCACTTTTCTGCTGGTGTTGGGCAAACTAAAGGCAAAGAAAGGAAGAAAGCCCATGGGAAAGGTCCCCAGTAATAATCCTGGTCCACCTGTGAAGTGGTCCCCCCACGTCGATGAGACTTTGCAGCCAAGATCGGAACTCTCACTTCCGCAGCACGGCCGGCGCTTACTCGCCCTCTCGGGGAGCAGGGTGTCTTCCCGGGTGGAGGGTGGTGGGGCCAGGTGGGAGGGAGGAGGGAGCCTGTTCTCCACTGGGCCCGGCTCGCACTATTTCCACGTGGCCGACTGGGGGATGGAGCGTGGCGGGATCATGTCCAGGAGGTACTCCCGCTGGCGGTCCACAGCTGAGGAGGTCTTGTGCACCGCCAAGCTCGGGCTGACAAATGCAAGGGCCCCGCCTGCAACAGAACAGAGCAACAGGCCACAACAGCCCCAGTCAGGGGGAGGCACCTGGGAGGACCCCAGCCTCAGCTGGGCCCACTGAGCAAAGGTGGTTCAAATACCAGCCTTGAAGCTGAAGAGAATTTAATAACTCAATCGCTTTTACAATGTTCCCAGCCTCTGCCACGGTAACCTTACACGTGGGGCAATAATCAGAGATTCTGTCATCTACCAGAACTATGAAAACTGAGTTGTTTACTACAGTGCTATACAGAACACTGAAAAACTGCAAATGACTGAACTGTGCAACTGGGCAATCCAGTATGATGCAATACTATGCAGTCATTACAACTGATCCTGTCTGTCCTCAGTTTTTAATGATATGGTAACATTCTCTCATTAAAACATTAAGAGGGACACAGAATGCTAAATACAGCATGATCCCTCTGTAAGGCACTTCCTGTTTTTTATTATATATGTGCTGGCATTTACACACGTGTGACATGTGAGTGAAGAGGTGGAAGGGGGTTGGGGAGGAGAATCCTGAAGTGCAGCATTTGTTCTCCTGGGGTTGACAATGGCCACTGCCATTATCTTCTCTTTTTGTTTTCTCCAAATTTCCACGATGAACAAGTACCACTTTTTTGGGGGGGGTGGGGGGTGGGGGGGTGTGCTGCACGGTTTGCAGGATCTTAGTTCCCCGACCAGGAACTGAACCCAGGCCCCAGCAGTGAAAGCGCCGAGTCCTAACCATTGGACCGCCAGGGAATTCCCCAAGTATCACACACCCACACCCACCCTGCCCCCCACCGCCCCACCAGCCTCCAACCAGCACACTTAGGTTTTGGGCTGGCCTGCGGGAAAGGACTGCCCTGGAGTCTCAGCTGCAGCAGGGACCAGAGTCGCTGTGTTACTCAGAAGTATTTTTGGTGGGTTAATATATTTTGTGGAATAAATGTTCCAAAGTCAAATGCACCACAGAACCCTCCCTGTGCATCCAAGGCCAGCACTCCAGAAACCTGCTGCTAGGTCCCGCCCAGAAAGCCACCATCCAGAAACCCAGGGCAACCAGGAGTGCAAGCAGAACTCCTCTGAGAAATGCCCCTCTTAAGCCATGACACTTTCATATCTAATCCCACAAATCGTTGAACACAGCAACTATTTATTCCTTCATATTCTTTCAAACGTTACCCTTAGTACGAAGTTTTCACATGGTACTATCACTGTGCGTACACGCATACTCTCATATTTGACTTTTCCCACTTATCTCATGTACTTTCAAATTTCCCAGAAAAAGAACTTCTGACCAGTCTATGAGTTCTTAGCTGTAATCTTAAACATGCTGAACAAAAGTATCTCTGGTTTGTTTACAAATGCTCTCTGCTCTCCAGGAGGGCCAGATTCTTCTGCAGTTGGATGAACTCCCCCGAGCTCACTCTCCTCTAGAAGGCTCTGACATTTGGGCATGTTTATAACTCATGGTCAGCTGTGTGCACAGCCGGCTTCTGTGTTTTGTTTCCACCAACAACCCAGACTTCCCAGTTCTGACTAGTGAGATGGATCTCATGATGGTGCCTCTTCTTCCTAGAGCAACCCCGGGGTGGGGGTGAGGAGGGAGATGGGACACTTGGTCCAATTAGACCTCTCACCCAACTCCTCCTCTCAGCTCTTTGTGCCTACATTTCACTGTCCAATTACCGACGGACACAAGACATATTTAACTTTCATCCTAAGGCCAGCACATAAATAATAAAAAACAGGACAAATGGTATGGGGGATGACCCAAGGACAACCCAGGGAAGGTGGGGCTGTGGCAGACTGGGGGATGACCACCTGAGGGTCTCCACCTCCCCTGGTTGTTCCTCAAATGCCATCTCCTCAGAGGCCTTTGTTGCCTACCTCAGTTGAAATCTCAGCCCCCAAGGGTCCCCCTCCTCCTGCCTGCTTTCTCATTCTGTTTTGCACTTTGTACCATCTGACCTGTCTAAGCCAGAGGGGGTGGGAAGAGGGTGCCCAGAGAGCAGGGAATGAAGGACACTGGGTGAGCAAGAAATGAAGTCAGTGCGCCGCAAAAGGTATCAATACACTGTAACAGCAGAATCAGACATTCTCTATGGCAGGAAGGGAGAGGGGGTGAGTTGGCAAAATAAGCATCTATGCTCACAGGGTCCACTGACGGCGCGGGGGTGGGGGGCACTGCCTGAACGGGTTCTGTCCCCCATTTTGGGTCAAGAGCTGAGAGTCTGGGTATAGAGGGTGGAGACAGCGAGGGTGATTAGTATTTATCCAGGGCTGCCACTTGTTCAGGGCATCCTATTTAGTGAACAGAAGAGATGAAGCTGAAGAGTCTGAGGCAGCAGGTCTGCAGGTTCAGGGCCCTTTTGTGCCATTACCTGTGCGTGTGCACGTCTTGGTTAAAAATAAGGAAGGGATGGACCCAACCCCAGCGAGGTTCCTACTCCGAGCCCCATAGGGTCTGCCCACCTGTACTCAGGGGCGCCTTCTTCCAGTTGGAGGTGGCATTGCCCTTGCCAGCGCTCACGGCTCTCTCGGAATGTCTGCCGGTCCTGCTAACGAGGGCTGTGGCCGAGGCTGCATTCTGCAGTTTGGGTGACTGGCTGAACGTGTGCAGGATGCCTCGGGGCGTTGTGGCCGAGCCCCGGGACAGCTGGCTGGAGGCCTACAGTGGAGAGAGGGTGCAACAGCTCGTGTGGGGAAGGGGACAACAGAGGGCAAGATGCTCAGCGCAGCCGCTCCTTGCTCTGGCTGACCTCTTCCCACCCACACGGGATCCCTGAAGTCCAAAATCAGGAGACTAGGTAAGTTACACCGAGGCGGGAGGGTAGGAGGAAGGGAAAGAGAGAGAGAGACACACAGACAGACAGAGGCAGTGTGACAGTCGGCGACTGACGTGGTCACGGTCTGGGATGTGAGGGCCGGTTGGTGGTTCGGTGCAGGGGGCTCCCGGCACCGCAGTTCTGACCTGTAGCACAGCCCCGTTACTCCAGTCGCGGGCCTCTCCTGAGCGGAACGCCAACTTACGCCGGGGTTTTATGACCTACACAAACGGGGGTTGAAATCGAGGTCAGCACTGTCCAGAGTCTGGCCAAGGGTGACCTAGAGTGACCAAAGGGCAGCAGCTATGGCCACCTGAGGCCCAGTCCCCACAGGATAGGCATTTCCTGAGGGCAGCGCAGCCACCCACTACGTAGGGATCTTGAGAAGATGTGTTTATTAGTGAATTACAAATGACTTCCAAGGACACAAAAAATTGCCAACAGGGAGCTTTGGGTCTATAGCGGGTGGGAAAGCAAAGCATTATAAAAAAAAAAAAAAAAGCAGCCAAAAAAACTTGATTTCAAACTTGCTTCTCTCCTTAATTTAGCTAGAACATTTCTTCCAAACGCCCCTTTTGTATCTCAATGTGGCTTTCAGAAAAGTCCTTTTAAACAAGAAGTGCTTGTCAGCCGGCACACTGCGAGTGAAAGCTACAAAATCTAAAGAAACTGCAAATTAGTATTTTCACCACCAAACACCACCATTAAATGCAATTTAGATGCACAAGTTAACAACCAGGCAGATGATCACCGAGTGTGGGAGAGAATGTCTGAACATCCTGCCTGCTAGCGACAACTCCCTGCCAAAGGAACGAGGCCCCTCTCCTGGAAGGCGAGGCCACCCAGCCCATGCTCCCAGGCCACAGCTCTGGCTCCCATACCAGGACTCTCACCTGCTTCAGCGCAGGGTGTGGGGCGGCAGCAGGCTCGGCCTTGGCCTGCGCGGGGGCGGCGCCCTGCTGTAGGAGGCGCTGCTCGATCTCCTGCTCCTGCTGTAGCGCCTTCACGAAGGCGGCCTTCAGGCGGCTCGTATGCTCCACCTTGAGTGCCTTCTTCTGGTTGGACGCCATGCAGTTCTCGCACATGATGGCGCCGCCCTTCTCCTCCCGCCAGCGGCACGTGAAGTCCGTCTTGCACTGTGCACACATGTAGGGCTCCCGGGACAGCACAACGGCGGCTGACATCCTGCCCGCTGCAGGGAGAGATGGGTGTGCCGCACGTCAGAGGAACAGGAACACCACAGTAGGAGCCCGGACCACCCCCAGGTGGGATATGGATGAGGGCAGAGCAGGGGCAGCACCCTGGGCCATGTGGCCCAACTGGCATCAGGACACCAAAGCCTCAGTCAGTGTTCGTTAGGCAAACACATATTGGGTGCCAACTGTGTGCGGGCACTGGGCCAGCCTCGGGAGGCTTTGCTGGCAGAAGCAAAGTTGAAGCACTTTAGAAAACACTGTGAGTTAGGCACCCTTGATACCAACTCTCAAAGACATCAGTGCTGTCAGCTTGGCATCTCCCAGTCATCTTTCCTACCCACAGTGCAGACATTTCCAACCCTCCCGTACTGCGTCACCAGTGGAGAGGAGATGGTGACCACTCGAGGCCCCACCTTGTGGTGACCGGCACCCTTGCTAGTGGGTGAGTTAGCAGAGGACTAGTCATCTAGGCGAGTGCTTATGCCGACAGGCACTGTGCCTGGTGCCTTGTGGGTATCAGTGTGTCTAATTCTCACAACAAACTTCTGAGGGGCACCCCCCACCCCACTGTCCTGAGGAAGAAACTGAGGCCAAGGAGCTGAAGTGACCTGTGCATGGCTGGTCAGTGGCAGGGCCAGGACACATACCCGGCTGCCCTGGCAAATGGGAACTCGGTGGCTCCTTGATCAGCTACAGGAGGGGTGACTGGGGAAGCCACAAAAAGCACCTGCTGAGGTGTGGGGTCAATACTTTCTTCAATGTATATATGTTTGCCATCCAATGTGCAGTAAGGGGTACCTTTTGCACTCTGTTCCTATCTTTTCTGTGTCCAGCACTCCTGAGTTTATAATTGCCTCTTGGCATTATGGACCATGATGCCTAGAGACCCTTAGCCTCCCCATCGCGCCTTGGGCCTGGCCGAGCTGCCCCTAACTGCTGAGGGGCTGTGCAGGATCTGACTCTAGGGGGGGTACCTGTCACTCCACGGAGCAGATGGGATGTTGCCTGCCCAAGCTGCCCAAGGCTCAGGGGTCTACACTGGGTCCCCAGTTCCAGCCCCCAGCCTACAGCTAACATGCTCTGGTAACAAGAGCACTTCTGCTTCCACACATCCAACCCCAGAGGATGGGGTACCTGCTTCCCAGGCAGCTGCGGCCTGCATGACCAGCGTCAGAACAGACACACCAGCGCAGGGCTGCACTCAGTGTCCACCTGTGGCTCTGCGAAATGTCAAGAGACACCTCAAGCAGGACTCAGAGCCTCCTCCCACAGTTAGGTCCTGTTTTTTGACAACAGGAGAGGGTGACTGACCCCTGATGAGAACAGGCGGAGACAGACTGGTCTGGGAGAGCGGGTGCCCAGCACAGGCAAGCGTACGACGGGCAGGCATCGCCTCCTGACTCAGGCCTCCTGCCTGCCGCACTGCACTGGCCTTATAGCAGCTTTTTTGCCAACTTAATCTCATCATAAAGGAGTCACTGAAGGGATCCAGACACATCCAGGCTGTGTCAGAGCCCACATCTCTCCCCACTGGGCCTGGCTCTGGTGCCCCACAGTCGCTCAGGTGGAGTCCACCTGGCCATCCCTTGCCCTGAAAAGGTTACAGCTCTGCCTCCTCCTCGGCTCTGAGCATCTGACGAGATCACGTGGGGCGGGGATTCAGGATGGCTGCCTAATAAATGCCACCACGAACTCAATCTAAGGGCAGAAAGTCCTCAGTTCAGCATCTGCTGGAGGCTCCCAAAGGGCCAACCTGACCTCCCACCTTTCAGTATCGTTTTTGCTCACTACCTTATATATACTCTTTTATTCCTAAAACCTCCTAACATGCAGGTGTGCTTTCCAAACTACTTCCAAGGAGGGTAATACAATGAGCCTGGCCCGGGCATAGGTGTCCCTCTCCCACTTTGCGGACTAAGAGCACTCAAGGCTCTGCAAAGTTCCACCTTTGCCCAACTCTCAGAAGTGGCCCCATCAGAAAGAAGGCGCCTATCGTACGTTTAAGGAATTATCTAGGGCGGGAGGGAGAAATCAGGAGATTGGGACTGACATGTAAACACTACTATACATAAAACAGATAACTGACAAGGACCTACTGTATAGCACAGAGAACTCTACTCAATATTCTGTAATGACCTATATGGGAACAGAATCTAAAAAAGAGTGGATATATGCATATGTATAACTGATTCACTTTGCTATACTCCTGAAACGAACACAACATTGTAAATCAACTATACTCCAATAAAAATTAAAAAAAAAAAAGAAAGAAATTATCTAAACCTCACAGCAAGCAAATAACTAATGACAAGATGTCATCCACAATGTGCCCCACAGCTGTGGGTACACAGCAGACATGCCAACATGTGCTATGCATGGAAAACAAATTGCATGATGGAAACTTCAGCAGCAAGAGACAAAAACGGCCCCAGGCCCAGGGCCTCCTCACCTTGCGTCTCCAGCAGGTTCTGCACCACCTCCTCCAGGCCGACCAGGTAGATGAATTCGTTGTTGGCAGCGCTGGGTAAGAAGTTCATCTCAGGGGCGGGGGGCTTGGGTGGGGGGATTTCAAGCAGCGTCTTCTCCAGCTGTTTGCGCAGTGCAAGCTTGGCGGCTGCCTGTCGACTGGCTGGAGAATCAGCAGAGGTGACCACGGAGGTCACGCTGGTGGGGGTGGAGTTGGCCTGAGCAGAAGTGGCTGTCGTTCCTTTCAGCGATGCTGGGGAGGGCTTTTGGGAGACAATGACCTGGTCAGGGTGCTTGGGGCGCCCACCCTGAGGAGAGCCCAACCACGGCACCCACAGCCCAGGTCGGCACCATTAGCTACACTAAGTCCTTATAAAAGTAGCTCCAGGTCAGCACCATTAGCTATACTGACAAATCCTTATAAAAGTAACTCAGGACTTCCCTGGTGGCGCAGTGGTTAAGAATCCTCCTGCCAATGCAAGGGACATGGCTTCGAGCCCTGGTCCGGGAAGATCCCACATGCCGCGGAGCAACTGAGGCCGTGAACCACAACTACTGAAGCCCGCACACCTAGAGCCCGTGCTCCGCAACAAGAGAAGCCACCACAATGAGAAGCCCCCACTCGCTGAAACTAGAGAAAGCCCGCGCGCAGCAACGAAGACCCAATGCAGCCAAAAATAAAAAAAAAATTTTTTAAGTAAAAAGTAACTCAGAGCTGCTTCACATCAACAAGCAACAGGAAAAGCGGCATTAAGCTAATTGCTCTATGAGATGACCAATCTTATAAATACACTTGTTGAGGTTTAGCTGATATCCAATTAACTTTAAAATCTGTAATTTGCTACACTTTGCCACCTGAGGACACCCATGAAGCCATCACCATGACAGTGGGTAGCCCCTTGGCAACCGTCCCCCACCCAGGCAGCATGGCAACTGTCCTGTCACTATGGCCTGGCTCTCCTCCCAGCACAGGTCTGGGTGGCCTCCTTCCTCAAAAGGTTGCAAAGGTGGCTCACTGTGGCATCAATGGCATTTCCCTCATGAGCATCTTTGTGTGCCCCTGCACTTCACCTTTCCTGATCCTCACTGCTCCTGCGTTACTTACCATCTTCTGGACCCCAGTGGCTGACCCTCCACCATCTCCTTGTTCCAGACCACTTGCCGCCCAACATTATCAAATGCTCTCCCCCCAAACTTGGAGCTGACCATGCCAGTGCCCTTAGCTTTGTGGCACTGAAGACCATTCTGGAAATCGAAGGAAAGCTGTGCACACCATCTCCAGAAAAATACACACACCTGACAACTTGTATGTAACACATCATGGGGCTCAGGGAGCCCAGGACGGTTGCCCAGACCCCACCCATGGGGTCTCCACAGCGGAGCAAAACTCCCCACCATAGAGGATGCCATCACAGCACCTTGGCCTGTCCACTCCAGCCTCTGACCAGCCAGTTCCTCCCTGTCCCTTTTGCAGGCTCCCCTGGCCCCACAGGGAGCACAGCCACAGGATCCACCACTGCCTGCCTGGTTCCCATCCACACGGCATGAGAACAGGGTATGGTACACGGTAGTAATTTGATCCGAGTTTATGGTGTGGATGAAACTGCCTGTCCAGGACGTCCCCATTTGGGTGGCAAGACTGTACTTGAACCTGACTTTAGAAGAGGCAGGGACGCTGTCCAGAGCCCTGCTGGCCATGATCTTATCTGAGAAAGGCGGGCAAGGATGCACCATGCCAAAGGAGGAAGAGAAGCTAACTTGCACATCAACAAAAGCCCTTGCAAACCCAGTAATTTTATCTGTCAATGAGGATCATGCTTCGGCCTGCCTGCCCCTGGTCTCATGCTTCGGCCTGCCCACCCCTGGTCCCATCTTCCCCGCTCTGTTGGGTGGCGACAAACCCTCCCCATTTCAGAGGCTCTGTACAGAGGTGAAGGGATGCCCGGCTAAGAATAGATGCACGGGTGCTGAAAGGACATTTGCAGACATTCTCCACACGTTTGTGCCTGTAGAGGGGGAGGGTGCGGAGCGCTCCGGTGCCCCACCCTGAGCCTTCCCGTATCTCAGCTCAGATCTCCACCCCTCCCACTCTCGGCAGCTATCCACCTCTGCTAGATGGCAGTTGGCAACATAAGACTACTGCCCATGACTTTCATGCCCCAACTAGCTCCAAGGAGCTACAGTACCACTGTCTGTGGGGCTGGATTATCCAAGACCTCACCTGGCTCCAAGGAAGCAGGCAAGTCACGCCAAGCCACCCTGGAGACATGACTGGGTCCCAGGACTGTGGGCCATCAGAGGGGCAGCTGCGGGGCACACACATGACCCTCACCTGTGGGATGTTGACCAGCAGACTAGTGTTGGGGACGTTGGCGACGCGGATGAGGCCCTGCTGGATGATCCTCTGTCCCTGAATTTGCACACTGGGCACAGATGCCCGGGGAGCCAGGAGGAGCGGTGGTGGCCCCGTGCTGGAATGTTGTCTGATGTTGTGGATCTGCTGTCAGGGTGTGGTGGGGGGAGACAAGGCAATGAGAGGGACGACAGAGGGCGCCACAGGGAAAGAGCCCCCAACCTGAGAACTAGGAAGGCTCATTCTCGAGAGGTGGAGGGCTGCCTGGGGCTTCCCTTAAGCCCTCGCTCTGCTCACCTGGGCCCCCCTGACGAGTGGGGGCATGACGACCTGCGAGCTCGCCTGTGGCCCTAACTTCGAGGACGTCTGCTGCCCGCCACGGACCAGGGGTGGTGGGATGACACTGCCAGGCATCCGAGTTGAAGAGGTCTGTCAACAACACCAACCCTCAGATCTTACATGACTTTTTAAACAAACAGGTTTGCTGTTTTTGTAAAAGCACATACTCATTACCCAAAAAAAGGTGATGGGGGAGGAGAAAGGGCAAGCTGGGACGAAGTGAGAGAGTGGCACGGACATATATGCACTACCAAATGTAAAACAGATAGCTAGTGGGAAGCGGCCGCATAGCATAGGGAGATCAGCTCGGGTCTTTGTGACCACCTAGAGGGGTGCGATAGGGAGGGTGGGAGGGAGACACAAGAGGGAGGGGATATGGGGATATACGTATACGTATAGCTGATTCACTTCGTTATACAGCAGCAAGTAACACAGCATTGTAAAGCAATTATACTCCAATAAAGATGTTTAAAAAAAAAAGATTAAAAAAAATTTTAGGGCTTCCCTGGTGGCGCAGTGGTTGAGAATCTGCCTGCCAATGCAGGGGACACGGGTTCGAGCCCTGGTCTGGGAAGATCCCACATGCCACGGAGCAACTGGGCCCGTGAGCCACAATTACTGAGCCTGCGCGTCTGGAGCCTGTGCTCCGCAACAAGAGAGGCCGTGATGGTGAGAGGCCCGCGCACCGCGATGAAGAGTGGTCCCCACTTGCCACAACTAGAGAAAGCCCTCGCACAGAAACGAAGACTCAACACAGTCATAAATAAATAAATAAAAGAACGTGAATTTCTTTAAAAAAAAAAAATTTTTAATGTCAAAAAAAAAAAGGTGGTGGCAGAGAAAATAAAAGCTAAAATGCCTATTTATTCAAAACACAAAAGAACCAGGAACAGACTCTGACAAGAGGCCACGCCAACCTGGGCTCACTCAGGCTCACTCAGGACTCGGGCCCCACCGCAGCAAGAGTCCAGCTAACTGGGACCAGTACCACCTGCCTGCTGGCCTGAGCTGGGGGCTCAGGCCTGTTTGAGGGGAGGTGGCCCCTGGCCTGACCTCTGTCCTATGGCTGGAAGTGGGAGATCTGCCCATCTCACCCCGTGGGCAGAGGAGGCTGTGAGCCGGGCTGGGACAATGCCCCGCTGGGCCCCCCAGCTGCCCTCAGAGAGTCAGGCTGAAGGGAGCCCAGTCTGCCTAGGACCTTGGTCCTCTCTCCAGTCTCTCTAGGGGTGGTCATGGGAGGGGTCCTCCGAGAGTCTGTGTGATTTGTTTATGATGTCAACAGGGGCCTGGGTTGGGTATGGGAACACAAGCATGCTTTATTTTTTGGGCTCCCACCAGAAGGCCTCATTCTAGTCTAATCAGAAGGAACGAGCGGCCTTTTGCAGAAACTGGATCAGGGCTGCTCAGGAGCATGATGCAGAGGGAACACTGACCTGAAGTGATGGCTTGCCGGAAGGAATGTTCTGGGTGCCCCGTACAAGCGGGGGAGGGGTGGTCACAGAGCTCCCAGTGGAGCCTGCGGGCTGCAAGAGAGCAGGACATGCAGGAGATGAGAGGGCCACCAACCCTGCTCCTCCCACACGTAATTCTGACAGAAGAGCATTGCTTTTCTTCCTCTTCGAAAGGCATCAGGCTCTCAAAGGTTCTGCTTCCCGCCTGCCACGTTCCTTGCAGCAGGAATTGACATGTTTGAAACAGATAAAGGGGATTTCCCTGGTGGTCCAGTGGTTAAGACTCCGGGCTCCCAATGCAGGGGGCCCGGGGTTTGATCCCTGGTCAGGGAACAAGATCCCGCATGCCGCACCTAAGAGCCCACATGCCACAACGAAGATCCCGCATGCCGCAACTAAGACCCAGCACAGCCAGATAGATAGATAGACACGTGAATAAATAAACAAACAAATAAATACAATAAACAAAGGAAAGATTTTCCAGCACCCTTTACCCCACCCCCCCGCCCCAGGGTGTTTGGCATCACTGTGGTTCAGGTGCCATCTCTGCCCTCCAGGGGACAAAAAAGGCTGGTGGTAGAGGCTGAGGTGAAGGACCCTGGGCTTAGACAGGTTAATCCCAACCCTGGTGAGAAAATGTTGGGTCCAGGCACTTTTTTTTTCTTTTTTCAAAAAAGATTTATTTATTTATTTTTGGCTGCATTGGGTCTTAGCTGCGGCACGCAGGATCTTCGTTGAGGCATGCGGGATCTTTCATTGCGGCGCGGGGGCTTCTCTCTAGTTGTGGCGTGTAGGTTTTCTCTTCTCTAGTTGTGGCACATGGGGTCCAGAGTGCGTGGGCTCTGTAGTCTGCAGCACGCAGGGTTGAGGCGTGCGAGCTCAGTAGTTGTGGTGCATGGGCCTAGCTGTCCCGCTGCATGAGGGATCTTAGTTCCCTGACCAGGGATCAAACCCACGTCTCCTGCATTGCAAGGAGGATTCTTCACCACTGGACCACTGGGGAAATCCCCAGGCACTTCTTAAAGTCACATATTCCACCAGAAAAGGGACACTGACAGACTTGGTTCACATCATCAATTCTTAAACAATCAACAAGGAAACAAGTAATGAGCAGGCTCTGTCCATCAGGATATTAACAGACGCCAGGCTTGGTCCACTTGTTTACCAGGTGGGGGTGGGGGCTCAAGCAAATCCCCAAGTCTGACCAGAGAGCGTCCCCCTGTCCTGCTCCCTTAAGGGGACACATGTTCTACACACTGTACTGCCTGAAATGCATTTACTTTCTGGTTCACTAAGAGAGTGGTTAGAATATAAGGAAGGGTAGTTTTGTCACCGACCAGGAACCTTCCCAGAATGGGACACCAAAAAATGACAAAACAAACTTGACCTTGCCTTACATGGTAAGGTGCATTTAGAAGCAGCACAAGGAGCCTGAGGCATCAGGGGAGGTTAACAGGAGAAGCTCTGGGGCCGGGCTATGGTGCACCCTGTGGCATTCAGCAATCTGTCCACAAAACCACAGCGGCCCCTGCTGGCCAGCACATTCATCCACAGGGCCGAAGGCCTTTCTGAAAAGGGGTCTGAGACAGAGCTGTGCTTCCAGCACCGTCAAAGATGCCTGCTCTCCATTTCCTTGATGGAGTCTACAGGGAATGAGGTTTACATACTCAGATCCAGAATATACTAGACCGAAACGTACTCTGATATACTCTAAGCTAAATCCAAAACATGAACTTGAGTCTGCAAATTTCCAATTCAGACCCTGTCCCTACACCCCTGAGGAAACCTGACCCCTCATGACCAGTCTTTCTGGCTCCTGGGGCAGCGGTGGGCCAAGGAAATGACCATGGCTTTCTGTCCCTGGTTCTAAACGGCTCTCACTGACCACTGAGGAGGGAACAGACGCGCACATACCTTCTGGGTGGTAGTTTCCTTTTGTATTTGACTCTGCCGCAACTTTTTCAATAAAACGAGTTTTGCTTCTTCTAATCTTAACTCTTCTTTTAGTTGCTTAATCATCCTTTCTCGTTCTTCAGGACTGCTTTTCTACAAGGGCAAGAGAACAAGGGTTGAGGGGGAGGGCTGGGGGCCGGCGAACACAGGCTGTTCCACTGCGAGATGGTTCCCCAGCATGGGGACAAGGCTCACCATAAGGGCCTCAGTGCTGGTCTCCTTCAAGGCATCCTCGGTCAGCCCATTCACCCTCGGGCTCGCAGGCTGCTCGTTGTCAGAGAGTACGATCACGTCGGGCGAAGGGGCTCTCCTCTCGGACTTCACGTCACTGTGGAACAGGAACAGTGGCAGGTTACTGCCAGAGCGTCCCGACTGCGCTGGACAGCGTCCCCTAGAGCCCCGCCCCACACCCCGCAGATGCCTGGATTCAGACGCAGACACAGCAAGGTGGCAGCAAGCAGGGCTGCCTCACCAGACCTCCCCACCAACTGCCCACCCAGGCTGCCTTCTCTCACCACACTCACCACGGGGCACTCAAATCTGCCAGTTTGCGGCTGAGCCCTTCAAGAGCCGGGACTGTTCTTGGTAACCACTTCTGTGTCCCCCGGGCTGAGGACACCTACGTGTCTGAAGGTGACACAGTCATTTTGAAAAAAACCATGGCTCCTATCTCTACCACGTAGCTCAGTACTGAATAAAAACACTGGGTCCTGAATCTTGGGCCTCTGGCTGGGGCTCCTACCTGCCCGTGTTGGAAGCCACCTGATGGGGTATCCAGCCCCCCACGCAAATCAGCCTTTCTTTGCTAAACCCAGACTCGCTGACAGCCCTCACTCGCGGACAGCCCACCTGCCCGTCCCCAGGAGACAGAAGGGCTGATGCACATGTTGTCGGCCTACATTCTAGCTCCCCAGCATGGGGTGTCACCACCTCACAAGGTGGCCAAGGCTGCCTGCTGGATAGTCCTTCCTGGGCTACACGTGGCCTCTTCACCCTGCCAGTGGCAATGTAGCGGTAGTGGCTGCATGTTTTGAAACCGACTGGAACATGGAACACATTTTCTCTCACAGATCTGGATACTTTCCACCCACCTGATCCGCTTACAAACTAGTTCCCAGCCACCTCTGCGCATTATCCTCTGCCCTCTTACGCCAACCCTACCGCCCAAGTCCCCTAGGACATACATGCACATCTAGTGATGCTGGACTTCTGCACTGGCATTGCTGACCCCACACATAAGGACCAACGGGTCCCACAGACGGTGCTTAGCCCCGAACCAAGCAGCTCTGTTTGCTGAGGGTGCAACGTAAACTTTCCCTTGAGATCTGGCCTCAGCATTTGTCTCGAAGGAATCAGATCCTTCTATCAGCAGGAAAACCAGCCAAGGACTGAATGTGTCCGCTAGGTGGCACTGTGACCCAAAGAACAAACTCGATGAAGTTAACTGGGAGTAACAGCTCAAAGTTGTCCCATTTCTTCCAGCTGAGCGGGGAGAGAGTTACAGATGGAGAACTGGTGTTTTAACAGCCCACTGAACTGCCCTTTCGATTCCCAGAGTGAGCTGTGTCTTCAGGGAAGGATGGGCACAGAGGACCAGGCACTGCATTCCCTAACTCCCCTAGCCCCTCAACCCGCAGTGTGCTCCCCAGGCCCCTCCTAATCCCACCTCCTAGAGCGGCATGGCTGCTGCACCTCAACAATCCCAGCCCTGATCCGATTTAACCAGCACAGCTGCTGGATGGTCTCCCAGACAAGAGACCAGGAGAGTGAACAAAAAAAGGCTTCCATTTCAAGGTACAGAATCCCCTCACTGTGGTTATCAGCCCACGTTCTCAAGTCCAGAAATTGGCTGGCTGTCTATAAAGTAACCCGGGATGTCTCACTAGGGCCTCATCAAACTAAAAACCAATGCAATTCGGGAACCACCACGCTTTCAAGTCTCCGTGTCTCCCTGCTGACTGCCAACTCTGCCCAAGATCAACTTTAAAGATGACCTCGGGGGACTTCCCTGGTGACACAGTGGTTAAGAATCCGTCTGCCAATGCAGGGAACACGGGTTCGAGCCCCGGTCCGGGAAGATTCCACATGCCGCGGAGCAACTAAGCACATGCGCCACAATGTAGCCCCCGCTTGCCGCAACTAGAGAAAGCCCGCGCACAGCAACGAAGACCCAATGCAGCCAAAAATAAATAATTAAAAAAAAAAAAAGAAAAAAATGACCTCGCGGCTCCCAATTCCGGGTTCTGTGGACACACACACAGGCACTAAGCAGACACAAGGCTCCAGCACAGGAGCTGCAGCCGCTGGTCCCAGCCCAGGTGGGTTCCCAGGCGGCTGGCTACACACGGGCAGAGGAGCAGCCCAGGCAGACCCACGTCTGGAGTTACAGACTACAGGCGTTTCCTGAGCAAGAGCGCTCTAAGACAACGGTAACTTACAGGGATTTATCACTTTTTATCATCTCAATGAGGATGTGCACGTCTTCCAAAGGTGAGATGTCTAATAAAGCTCAGATTTGCCTGAGGGAAGAGGGTAGGGTTAGGGACTGGGACCATGTGGAAGCTGAAGCTCCCTGAGATGGCCACTCTGACCACAGCACTCCCAGGTCCCATCTTGGACTGAGACTAATCAATAACTCGTCCAAGAGATGACATCACCTCCCATCAATGATCACTCAGCATCCCAGCAGCCAGCAGGGAGTGAACTTCCTGTATGCTAATCAGGCCACCAAAAAGTCATGTGACAAAGGCATTTCCCTCTTTGGTCATGTGACCCTTTAACTGTGCCTTCCAACGTGAAAACCATGGCAACAGCCAGTTCTAACCAGTTTGTGACACGCAGCCTTCATTTTGAGAAGTGAGGTAGGGTTCAGGTGCTGTCAGGAAATGGAGGCGCCAGCTCACCCTAGGGCTGCCGGGCTGCAGGCATTTCCTGTGTGGTGCCGGCCCGTTCGATTGTTACAGGGACCTGAGTCACCTCTTCCAAACACAGAAGGGTCACCAGCCCCACTAGTTTCCAAGATGAAAAACTTTCCTAAGTTCAATTTTAAAGCAAAGGTGCTTCAAGTCTCTCATTACTTTCCCAGAGGGTTCTTTTAATTTAGGAAAAAGAACATGCATTTGACAAAGGCTAAAAATTATTGTGGGCATTCTTTTTTTAAAACGTATTTTAAATTATAAAACCATTTAGGCCAGGAGAACAAAGCAGAGGAAATTTAGCCCAACATGCCAGGGGAACAGTTGTAGTGGCCAGGTGTACTGCCTCAATCCAGGGCAGCTGCCTGGGCACCAAGTTTATTTAGAAGCTATATGATTTCAGGGCAAATTCATTAAGCCTATCCTGCCCATCTTGGGAACCCTCATATAAAATATTATGATCAGGAGACTTCCCTGGTGGTCCAGTGGCTAAGACTCCACGCTCCCAATGCAGGGGGGCCGGGTTCAATCCCTGGTTAGGGAACTAGATCCCACATGCTGCAACTAAAGATCCCACATGCTGCAACTGAGACCTGGCGCAGCCAAATTTAAAAAAATTATGATCAGAAGAGATTTTACATGACCGACAAAAATCCCTGGAAGCAGGCCAGGCTGTTAGCAAAAATGGTCTCACTACCTCCTCCCCTGTATACCAGCCGTGGCTAAACAAACAAGAGTTCTGTTACCTGCCCAGAACTTTCATCAAGTTTCCTAAAGGGAAGGCAGGGATTATAAACTTAACTCATGACAAGATTCCTCCATTCGCAGCACCAGACTACCATCCCAGCTGCTAACCAATCAGCGGTCAGTGTGAGGTTAATATTTAAGTGTCTCACTGGCCTGTGCCAGGGGAAGCAGTCTCATCAAGGGAATGCAGCTCTGACCTTAGTTGTTCTCAATATGGGCCTGCCTGATGTCTGGGGAAGGCACACTTGATCCACACTCATTCATTTACTCACTCACTCCAATTTGCTGAAAGCCAACCTAAGAAGCAGGTGCTGTGTCAGGCAGTGGGGAGAAACCCCTGGATAAAAGCAGTTCCGTCCTTAGGGTCGACCAGGAGGGGCAGACGCAAAACCAGGAGGGGGAGGGGCAGGTGGGAGTGGACCACCACCTGCCTCAGCCCACTGAGCAGCAGAGCAGCTTCACCAAGGCACGTTACTACCCCAGACCTGCTTGATCAAAGCCTGCGTTTTTATAAGATCCCTAAGATGCCTGCACACACTAGGGAAGTAGGGGACGAGGGTGGGCCAAATGAGGCCTGGGGACAACAAATTGCTCCTCAGGGCTAACCCAGGGGAGACAAGCAGGGCTGGTGGCCAACTACTCCCTGATAGAACCCTCCCTCTTCCCCTCATCTTTTGGGCCTGGCTGGGCAGGGAGAGGCAGGTGGTTGCTAACTGTTTGCTGGGTACGGCAGGTGCGGGGGGAGGCTTTGCCAGACCCAGCGCCAGTTTCAGCAAACATTAGTCTTGGCCCCACCAGACCCTTCCCCAGGGCATTCCTCCCTCTAGAGCCCATTCACCCCTCCCAGGCCCACAGCCTCTCCAGCCCTCAGCCCCTGAACTCCAAGTTGCTGCTCACATGTACGTCCTGTCATGAGCTCCTCCCACCTTCCCCACCATCCCCTCCAAGGAATGTTCCTCCGTCATACTTCTCATCTCCCTTGTGAGGCCCAACTCACACTTCAAGATGCACTTCAAACCATCTGTGCCCTCAGAAAAGTCCCCGGCTGGCCAAGCCCCGCCCTGGGAGCGTGGTCAGCACTACCCCACTGTGCTCACGGGGCCCACCCCCGCAACAGCGTGCATGTCTCGGGCAGCCTTCTTCGCCCTGCCTCTAACTGTCCATCCTGGGGGCAGGGAGCTTAGGGCAAAACTCTGGGGGCTTCCACTCAAGGGCAGCACAAGCCTGAGCAGAGGCACTCCCCTGACAGAGACCAGCTCACTCACCCTCACCTCAGCAAACTATCCAAGAAAGTGCCTCGCCCTCCTACAAGGTGCCATTATGGCAGCCCCACGCTGGCTCAGTTCACCCTCCCACAGCCTCCCAGGGTGATGCTGTCATTGCGCATTTGATAGGCGGGTTCCCCCACCCAGGGCTGGGGCCGGAGATCACCACAGGCATAGCAGCCAGGGAGCCATGGTCCCACCTGGAGCCATCTCCACAACGCTGGGGCCCTACAGCTCCCGGTGAGGGCCAGGATGCTCCTAAGGTGGCCCGACAAGCAAAGGGCTCCCCACCTCCCCAGAGCCAGAGGGGCAGGACTCTCCTCCTAGTGCCATGCTGGGTGGTGGACAGGCCACAGGGCCTCCTCCCAGGGCAGGCACTGTGCACCAAGCCTACACACACTGAGGGGAGGGGGAGAGTCGCACCCTTACAAAACCTCTCACTTGGTTCTGCCTCTTGCAAGTGAGAAGCCCAGGGTAGGACACTTCCCTCTCTGTGCCCCCTACAAGGATGGGGACAGTAATTCCTGCCCCACTGGGTGGGGTTTGCTGCGTGAGGTGAGACCTCAGTGCCAAGGAGGCTCAGACGCCGTAGGAGGCCCATCAGGGCAGTTCAGGCCCCAACCTCTCCTGAGGCAGTAAGGGGCTGCTTGCTGTGAAGGTGAACTCGGCACACAGCAGTCAATTGGGTAACACGTGAATATTCTCAAACCCGTTGAAGACAGAGATTGGGCCTGCTGTGTGGGTGCTCAGATGACACAGCTGGTGTGCACCTACCTCCTCCTCTTCCCTGCACCTGGCTCCAGGATGGGGTCTATGAGTTCACGAGGAATCTGCAATGCCTGTAGACTGACGGATCACCTTGCACATGTGAGCAGCTCTTTCCACACGCACACAGATGCTGCACTGGTAAAGGATGTGCAAACTCACTTAAAAGGATTTCTGAATTCTGTGTCATTATGTCTTGTCAAGCATTAGGCCCTGGAAGTCCAACTCCTAACCTATGAGTCCAGGACTCTGGTGGATGTTAAGGAGGAGTCCTAATACACCTGGTTGACAAAACCCTGTACAGAGGACCACCGCACTACACCCTTACGAGCCCATCCATTCAGTCCTGAAGAGCACCGTGGAGGTAGCTCATTCCAAGTGATCCATGCCTCCCCATGCTCACGTCCTCGTGTCTGGTCCTATCCCCGGGACCTGGGTTAGTTTTGTGGCTCACTCTGAGGCCAGGAGTGAGGAACATAGAGGAAGCAACGATGCAAGCTTTTGAAGCAAGGTCACAGCCTCAAAAGCTTGTGCTTGGGACTTCCCTGGTGGCACAGTGGTTAAGAATCCGCCTGCCAGTGCAGGGGACATGGGTTCCAGCCCTGGTCTGGGAAGGTCCCGCATGCCGCAGAGCAACTAAGCCCGTGCGCCACAACTACTGAGCCTATGCTCTAGAGCCCGCGAGCCACAACTGCTGAGCCCGCACACCTAGAGCCTGTCCTCCGCAGCAAGAGAAGCCACTGCAATGAGAAGCCTGCTCACCACAACGAAGAGTCGCCCCTGCTCACCGCAGCTAGAGAAAGCCAGCGCACAGCAATGAAGACCCAACGCAGCCAATAAATAAATAAATAAAAACTAATTAATTAAAAAATAACAATTAAAAAAAAAAAAAGCTTGTGCTTGGGCCCTTGGAACATATGCTCTGAGAGACCACCCCAGAGTAGGATGCCAAACTAGCTGCTTGGAAAGAGGGTCACAGAGACAGACACAGTGATGGGCCCAGCCATCCCACATGAGTAACCAAGACACTGGGGACACCCAATCCAGCTGACGTGGGACTACAAAGATGAGAACCCAAGAAGCTGCACCCAGCTGGAACCAGCAGACCTGACAGATGATGCTACACCAATACAGTTACTTTAAACCACTAAACTAATGGGGCCGGCAGCCCAGCTCTGCCCCCAGCGAGCTGGCCTACACCACTATAATGCCATGGCCTCCCTCAGACTCAACAAGGCCACCCACTCTAGACGCTACAGTACCCTGGGAGAGAGAAGGTGGGAAAGAAAAGGTTTACCCAAGTAACCATCCCTGCTGAACCTCAAATCCCCCCAAAAGGACCAGCAGTAGTTCTCTGCACACAGAGGCTGTCCGGGGCAGATGCAGACTTGGGAGGAGATTGGATTGGAGCATAGCTCTAGGACTGCCCAGCAGGAGCACAGAGCTGCCCAACAAAGAAAAGGGGTGTATAGAAGGTCCCACAGGAGAGGAAGGGGCCATCCTCAGGTCTGGGAGCCACTACCGGCGGCTTCAGGCACCACTGGGAGTGGTGTCTGAGTCAACGCTGGAAAGCAATTCCATATACTTAATCCAATGAGCACTCCCATTCCAGAAATACTTCTAGAAAAGTCCTAAAGAAAGAAAAATAAGACGTTTATCACCAGTTCCCAGGTTAGTCCTACTACCTGGTAACATTTCATTGGCAGTTCCCAGTTGCATACTGAGCATCTCCGCAGACACACACCACTGGGATCTTTCACAGCCGTTTGGGCATGGGAGCTGCCCACTGGGTCCCCATGACACCCCACCCTCCTTTCCCAAGGGGCCCCATCCATTCAGACACACCCGATGTGATCAGAAAGGGAACCGCTGCATGCAGACACAGGTGCGCCCCAAAGCCGAACACTTGCCTGCCCTTGAGGTTGGTGGGCACTGACGGGTGCCTGGCCCCTGCCGTGCCCCCCGGAGCCCACCTGCTTCCCGCCAGCCCCAGCCCCTCAGCTCCCTCGGCTCCCCTGCGCAACTCCCCCAATTCCCCCTCGACTCCCTTCTTGGCATCCATTACCACTTCTCCCAGCACTGTAACTTGACACCCTGTTGGCTGGGATGTCAAGACAAAAGCCCAGAGCCTGCTTTGTGGGGGCCAGGAAGTCAGAATACATTTTGCTTCTAGGCCACAGAGGCCATGGAGGTGAGCAGCTGGGACAGGATTTTTGAAACCCAGCCATAATTCTTCCTGGAGACTCCAGGTCCAGCTATCTCTCTGGGACTCCATTATGGCCCACCCTGCCATGGCAACAGGCGAACATCTCGGAAGAAAGGAAGAGAGCAAGTGTGACCAGGGTCTGGTCCCGAGAGCCCATCCCCCAACCAGGGCCCCCAGCACAGAGGCGGGCAGTCCCAGGGCAGAGGCAGCTGCAGTGGAAGAGCACTGTGCCATCAGCAAGGCCAGGAGGCATCCAGCCTGTCCTGCTGGGGATCCTTCTAGGAACACAGGAGCCCCTAGAAGTCACACAGCCTGGCTAGGGAGACCCAGAGGACCTCACTGGGACTGGAAGCAGGGATAGGGGCCAGTTTTGGGGGCATGCAGAGTCGATGGAGAAACAAGCCAAGAATGGGCAGAAGGGAGTGTTCCCTGGGCCAGCAGCTGGCAGTGGCCCCACAGAAAGACCCTGACATCAAATGGCAATGGGGCAGCCTGCAGAGCCAGTACCCACCCAAGGAGGTCACTGCAGCATGACCCTGCCAGCAGGCAACATGTTCCAGTCGGGTCACCACCAGGAAGGCTAAATCCGATTCAGCACGCTCTCTGCTCAGAAATTTGGGAAGGGGCACATATTAGAAATGACCAAAGTCAGAACTGAAATGCTGACTTATGTCAGATTTGGGAAAATCACCCAGCACATTTGCTGACCCTTTTTGATGGCCATCCCTGTGCCAACGACCAAGATGCATGCTTCCATGTGATCGTCTCAACTGCTCAACTGTCACCCACATCACCCACATCCACAGGTGCGGAAAGAGTCTTAAGAGAGTGACTTCCTGAGGTCACACACCCATGGCCTGCGGATAACCTGGGCCCACAGCAGGCCCAGCCTCCTACGGACCCCTGGCAGGCCTGGTCAACTCTGGCACGCCAAGGTCTGCCAGGTGTACCCCACAGTGCACGGGGACCTGGGCCCCCTGTCCTAGTCAGACCAGCTGGGCACCCATAGCCTTCAGGGGTCTACATGGTATCCCAAAAAGGAGGTGCAGGGCAGGAAAGGGTAGGTCTCACATAACTGTCAACTGAGGCCTCTAACTCAGCTTATCAAATACCAGTTTTGGACTAGGTTAAAAAGGGGAAAATATTTTTATTTATACTTGAAGGATGCTGGATAGCCACCAGCATCTGCATGCCGAGTCCCCGAGGTGATAAAAGAGATGACAGTGCGAGGACATGGATGTGGTCCTTGGACTTCACTGGGAAACAACTACACATGGACGGCTACCTGCTTGAGAAAGCTGGGTGGGGTTTCAGCACTCGGGAATCCAGGCTTCCAAAGGGCCTGGGCCTGGGGAGTGAAGGTAAAAGGAGTGTAGGACCCCTCTGCTGGTCACAGCACTATCGCTAGCATTGCTTCTTTCCTCTGTCACCGTACCCACGTGCCAGGCCAACATTCCTCCAGGGAGAAACTCAGGAGCACGCTGCAGCACGGAGGGACTCCCTACACCAGATGAACCCAAACACACCTCCTGGGATGCCAGCTTCCTCACCAACTCACAGCAAGTCAGCTGTGTGCAGATGAAACCACACTCGAGAAACAGTTTTCCAGCTTGCAATGACCACAAACTCTTGTGATAAATGGAAAGTGCTCTATTTGCCTGGAACTTTCTTGCCCCCTCTTAAATATGTGTTTCAAACTGCTGAGTCCTGCCCCTCCACGCCCTGGCAAATCCCAGGGGATGTCCTCCCAGCATGGCTCGGGTGTCCCCCAACCCCCCACCTGACCTGCTCCAGCTGCTCTAAGCAAAGCAGCTGTGAGACTCCGCCCAGGTCAGCCATGAGGACTCTGGGGGGCTGGGCACTCGTCAGTGGCTCCTAGGACCTGGCCCAGTCACCAAACCTCAAAGAGCTTCAGTTTCTTCATCTGCAGAATGGGATGCCACTGACCATGAGAGGATGCTGTGAACCGTAAAGGGCACAGAAAGTGCATCTAGTCAATGGACGATGACCCCACCTCTCTTCCCCATCCTCAAAGAACGTAGTAACATGCACACTCAGGGCAGCCCCCATCACCTTTTCTGCTATAATTTAGCTCTGAACTGATTCATCTGGCCACCTGCCCGGCAATCCGAGGTCTCTGGGGACAAGATCCCAGGCTGAGGGCTTCTCTTCCTCCCACTGTCTGACCCCATCAGGCCACTAACCACTGTCCTGCCTGAGATGTGAGCTCAGAGTCCTGCCAGGCATCCTTGCTTGTGCCCACTGTGGACAGTCTGCCTGCGCTCCTCCCAGTGTGGTCCTCAGGACCCCTTCAGGGGCTCTGCCAGGCTGTTGTAACATCGAGATGACATTTGCCTTTTTCACCAAGTCAGGAGAGCTGCACCAAACTGTGCCAAGACTCACGGTGTCATCACGCTGTAGGCAACGCCCTGCATGAAGTACAAGCTATTGATTTTATTAAAACTCAAGCATTTGAGAACATGTCTTTTTAATATTCTGTGACAAGATAAAGCACTCCTGTTGCGTACAGAAGCAGAACAGACATGCAGGAAAAAAATCACACGTTTGAGCGTTCATGATGCTTGAAGGAAGGTCGGACAGACTTGCTGTGGTTATTCAGACTTGGGTGTCTGGCACACACTTTCCCCAAAATGGTCAAAGCAAAGCCTGTTCACTTCAAGGAAAACAACCGATAATATGTCACTAATGATAATGTCTGAGCTTCCAACAAGCAAAATGTAGGATTTTGGGAAATTTGTGAGCCCAAGAGCTTCCCAACAGATCGGATAATTAACTAATCTGATTCCGCGATACTGTAAAATGAAATACATCAGTATTTGAAAGATCTCTGTAACTCAGTAAACTGATATTTTCTATTGTTCGATGGTATTACAAACTCAAACATGAGTAAAAGATCATTCAGGGAGAGAAAAAACAAATCTAGGCAGAAGAATCCAAAATAATTTGTGTAGATGCTCCACTCTCAAGGTGGAGAATGACTCTGCATCCCTTCCCTTAGGTGTGAGCTGACTTCCTTCCGAAGGGCACAGCATGGAAAGGGAGAAAGAAAGTAACTTTACAGTGAAGACACCTGACATACCCAGGTGATCAAGGTGTGACAAGTCACACTGATGGCACGTGCCCTGGACACATGTGTGATGAGAAAGGCACTTCCCCTCTGTGGTCCTCCTCTCCAAAACCCAGTCCAACCATGAGAAAAACACCAGACAAATTCCAACTGAGGGCCATTCTACAGAACACTTAACTCCAAACTGTCAAGGTTGTCAAAACCAAGAAAGTCTGAGACACTGTCTCAGCCCAGAGAAGCCTAAAAAGACATAACAACAAAATGTCATGTGGGATCCTGGAACAGAAAAGGTATGTAAAAAACAGGAAATCTGAATAGACAGTATAGACTTTGGTTAATAGTAATTACTTGTGACAAATGTTCCACAGTAATCTGTTAACAATGAGGGAGACTGGGAAAGGGTGTGCAGGAACGATCTTCGCAACTTTTCTGTAAATCTACAACAATCCTAAAATTTTTTTTAAAATTGTTCTGTTCAGGGACTTCCCTGGTGGCGCAGTGGTTAAGAAACTGCCTGCCAATGCAGGGGACACGGGTTCGAGCCCTGGTCCGGGAAGATCCCACATGCCGCGGAGTAACTAAGACGGCCACAACCACTGGGCCTGAGCTCTAGAGCCAGCCAGCCACAACTACTGAGCCCATGTGCCACAACTACTGAAGCCCGCATGCCTAGAGCCCGTGCTCCGCAACGAGAAGCCACCGCAGTGAGAAGCCCACACACCGCAACCAAGAGTAGCCCCCACTCACCGCAACTAGAGAAAGCCCGCATGCAGCAACGAAGACCCAATGCAGCCAAAGACAAATTAATTAATTAAAATAAATAAATAAAGTTAAAATGATACTTAAAAAAAAAATTGTTCTGTTCAAGATGCAAGAGAGACTGACAGATTTTAATGTAACTGAGTACAAAAACTTCACTGATAATCGAGGTTTCAGAGTCTACAGTGCAACTAACCGTTAGGAATGGCCACTCTGTGTTTTGGTGTCGTATTAAAGGAAGAAACACACAATTATCCAAGACTAACCAAATACTCCTCCCTGCTCAAACTGCTTCTCTGTGTGAGGCTGGATTTTCTTCACATGCTTCATCCCTAACAACTTATCACAAGAGACTGGATGCAGAAGCAGATATGAGAATCCAGCTGTCTACTTATTAAAGAGATCTGCAAAACAGTTATTTTTTTTTATAAGCAATGTTCTTTATGCTAACATGTAATGGGTTTATTATCGTCATCTTTAAATAAATAAATAATTTTCAGATTTTCTAACACAGTAAATGTCAACATATTTTCCACACGACCAAAGGTTCTCTGGGGTCCAGAGATGGAAAAGGGGCTGCACCAGTGCTTTCGGTAAAGGGTTTCCTGTCCCCATCACAGATGCCAGTCTGAGCAGAGATTCCCAAGTGCAGTCCTCCTGACATACTGCAACCACGTGGTTTTTTCATGCTGCCAAAGTTGTGTTTTGAAAAGCAAATGTACTAAAAATTTAATAGGACTCACCACACATATACGCCGTAATTTCCCTATAAAACCTATTCAATTGTAAGACAACAAAATTTGGTAACCCTGTTCTTGTGGCCTTAAAAAGCGGCAACTGTACAGGCCCCACAGTTACCCAGTTCACAGAGAACTTGCCACTGCCCAGGGCAGCTTGGACACCCTGCATCTGCAGATGGGCAGGCCAAGCACAGACTTCCCGTAGAGGCAGGTCAGGCACCCCAGGCCCCCAACGCCAGGAAACTATCCTGCATCTCATGCCCCACTCCCCCCTTACGCCGCACTCCAGGCAAAGGCATCTCCTCCCTCCTCCAGCATGTCTACCTCTGTTCTCACATGGAGGCATCCAGCAAACTTCCAAGCTGCACCCACATCCAGAGCATCAACTCTCCCCGCTCCAAAGGGTGGTCCATGGGCTGCGTTTCCCAGCCCGACATCTGGCTCTGCTCCCACCGCCATGGGTCTTCTCAGGCCCTGAATCCAGGCAAACCCAATGGCTCCAGGGAGCTAGCTGGACGCCCGAGCACCCCTATGTCTGGGCCGTGAGCTCCCCAGTACATGCATGCCACCCAGACTGCTCTTTCCCACAATGCCCATGGATACCACATGTGCCTGGATTGGTTGTTCCCTTTAAAGCACTGTTGTGTTAAAGCTGATTTTGAAAGCTGTCAAGGGCCTGCTTTAAGGAACTCTGCATGTCACCAGATCTCAGTGCCCCCTAAGACCTGAAGCTTTTGAATGTGATTACATCACAACTATTTTTAAGATTTAAGCTCTAAAAATAAGCACTCTTATGGCTTGGGATCCAAGGAAGGGGACACACAGTAACGTCTGGTATGTCTCCCATCTCTCCACCCATCAGACGCTCCCCACCTCCTTCGCACTTGCCCCCTCCCCCAGGCGGACCCATCCACAGAGCTGGATCAGCCACAGGGAACTCAGCTCCCCTCTCCCTCATTCTTGGACACCTGTGAATCCCAAGTCTCCTTTCCATCAGCGCTGTGACAAACCTTACTGGACTATGCCTCACTTCAGAGGAGATGGTGGGCTCCAAGGGTGGGGTGAACTGTCCTGGGCTACACAGGGGTGTGAGTGAAATTGAGCCATCAGACCCCACATTCTTTTTTTAACCACCTGCTATCCCCTGCTCCTTTTCAGGCTCACAAGTTACAATTCGAGTGCTCATCTTCTTGAGGAAAAATCCCAGAAATCTCTTGCTGATAATCAGGCCAGCTCTCCTTTTCCTCCAGGGCACATTCTGCTAACTGAGAAAATACTCCTCTCCTGGTATAAATCCTGCTTGCCCCACCTGGGGTCACACACGGTATGTGTGGAAAGTGCTAGGTATTCACTCCTGCTTCTACCTGTTCTACACACAGAGCTCTCTTCATCTTTCTTCTCCACCAGGTTAGGTGGCCATGAGGGACAGGATGGGATCCCTCAGATCAGCACACTCGCAGGCCCCACCCCCAGGGTTGGTTATGGTTCCGGTACACCTGCTCTCCTCATGTCGGAGAAACCGGCTGTAAGATAAAAAGCAATGCATATAAAAGCAGAGCCTCCACGGCAGAGGGCTGGCCAGAGGCCCTCCTTCATGTACCCCTATAGGTAGAATGTTTAAACCCACTACAGCAGTGAGGGCATAATAGCCTGTCAGCATGTGACAAAGCACCAACAGGAATACATGCCATAAGAGGATATCAGAAACTGCAATTGCAGAATTATACTGAATAATTTCAAAATAAGGAAATGATCTGCTTAATCTGCCAATCTGCTTAACTCACACATGTGTGAAGAGAAGAGTTCCTGACTGCTAAACAAACAAGCGCTTACAGCTACTACCCTGATGACTGTACACGGTGGCTTGCTGGTTCCTGTCAGGGCAGCCACACACTAATATCCCCAGAAGGCTGGCACTATCCAGTGAGAAACCATCCCCTCCAAGGCCAGAGGAGGGCGCCGTAAAGGCAATGGGGAAGTGGCAAAACTGTGGAGCTCCTTACCTGTCACCAGGCTGGCTCACAATATGCCCCACGTGAGCTAGGTCACTCTAAGAGTTAGAAACAGGGCACCCAGAGTCTGTCACTCTGCCATCCAAAAATAATCTAATGATTTTCAGAAGTACAGGTGAACCCCTCAAAGTACAATTATTACAAACCTGGGATAAGATACGGCCCAGAATAAAGACAGGTAGACAGAGAAGAACCGGGACGAGGACCTGAGGGAAGGGGAGAGGCAGAGAATGAGCAGGAGATGGAGACAAGTCACAGAGGTTTGGAGAGGTGGCAGCTGAGGCAGGGGAATCCAGAACGAGGAACCGATTTCTGAAGGAACGTACCTCTCAGTTCAGCTCTTACGTGCTGAAATGCAAGCAGGCTATGGATTTCTAGTTGGAACTGATGGAGCTGCTCCCCAAGGCTGCTTGGCCCCTCCTGGAAGCCGCCCAGCCGCAGACAGAGAACTAACAAGTGAAAGGCCAGCCCACAACAGGTGCTGGGGAGGGGCTGGGCTCCCCAAGAGCCTCCCACAGAGTGCCAGAGCCCCGCCCCCCCCCGCCCCCCCCCGTTGAGGGAAGTGATCGTCACACAGAAGGGACAGGCTCCTGGCTGCGGGACTTCCAAAGCTCTCACGCATGGGGGAGGGGGGGGCGGGGTGTCGATCGCTGGCGACTATAGGAGGAGCCAGGGTGAGGGCCACAATCACACTCACTCAGGCTGTGAGAGAACCAGAGCCCTTTCCAGAGCCATCACGCCCACAGCTGTGTAACATTCCCCCGAATCACTCAAGGACGCACATTCCAGCAGACAGCTGGCCGGTGGGTCAGGCACAGCTGCAGTGGAGCATGGTGGGGAGAACAGGGTAGGAGGGGGGCTCACGTCTGCACATCACCGTGGAGGACCCCCACCCACCCCCACGCGGGAAGCTGGCGCAGCAACCATCGCTGGCCTCACCCTCTGTCACGGAAGGGAGAGGGCTGATGGTCACACAAGCAGGCCAGGACCTGGACTCAGACCTCTCTGAAGACTCCATGGCTAAAACTGTAAAGCCTGACACCACCAAGTGAGTATTAAGTAGCTGGACCTCCACGCCTGTGAGAGTAAAACCACCCAGACATTTTGGGGGAAAGGCATGGCAGTTTCTTTAGAACAGCTCAATGCCCACCTACCCTGTGACCCCAGCAATTTGACCTCAGGTATTTAGCAAGAGAAATGATGATCGATGTCCACGCGAAAGACTTCTACAGGAATGATCACAGCACCCCAAACTGGAGACTGCCCGGTATCTGTGGGCAGGTGAGTGGACGACTATGCACATCCACGCAGCAGCCCCTCAGCAAAATGCTGATACACACAACAGAGATGAATCCCAACCACGTGGAGTGAGAGAAGCCAGACCCCACCAAGCACATACTCTATGATTCCATTTCTAGGAAGTCTGAGAAGAGGCAAGACTGGTCGAGAGTGGGAGAATACACCCAGTCAGGGAGGGCAGGAAATGTATGGATGGCTCCAGGGCACTTTCTGGGGTGATAAGGTTCTGTATCTCGATAAGGCTTTGAACTACACAGGTGGATACATGTATCAAAACCGCAGCAGGAGAGGCATACACGGCAGGCACCAGCAGTACTTCCTGGCAAGGCAATGCAACCCCAGGGATTACTGTATCCTTCTTCTCCCAAAGGCCTCTTGTAAAGCATGTCCACCCAAACAAGGACTCTATAACTTGTGGAGTCATCTTGGAAACGTTAAGTGATGCGCATACCTCTTCCTGTGGACTCCATTTCTACACAGAACAGAACAAAACAAGGCCAGCCACACAATCCAACATTACAGATGACAGGCGGAAGCACTATCGTGTTACTTTCAGATTCATTTTCACTTTGGAAGAGGACTCGGGCGTTAACATGGGTGTGGATGACATGCCCCACACACCACACTCACCACTGTGGGTGGCCAAGCCCTGTCTTAATAGCAAATGATCTGCCATTGAGAATCCTAGCTTCTATACAGAGTGTCGCCCTCCACTACCAAAGTCCCAAAAGAAAGATGGGGCATAATTCTGTCATCAAGGATACCAGCTGCAACAAAGGTGCCCTGCTTTTGCAGCCTTGGTAAACAGAGGGTGTACTTCTGGTGCATTTTACAGTCTGTTAAACCTTGCAAGAAGGTAGAAAGCCAGAAAAACTAAAGCCAAGAACAGCTCTAATGGCTCAGGTGCTACTGCCAGCTCCCAGTAGGCCACAGGCCCCTCGGTAGGGATAAGAGCACACATCAGAGTCCTTCCCACCCACACCATGGGGCAGACCATTGGTCCAAGTAAAGCCCTGTCCGTCCCACAGCAAAAGAGACACACGATCCAAAGCAGGGAAGGAAGAGAAGGTGTCAGACAGCTGCCTGAAGCCCACGCACCCCAATGGAAGCCAGGGAGACACAGTCGCCATGACACCTGCCCCACACATCCACACAAGACCCACGTGGCTGGCTGTCGAGCAGCAGAAATGGGGCTCCAAGTCTGCTACTGCCCTGCCCGTGAGACCCTGGGAGCCCAGCCTTGTTTCCTCCCAGGTAAAATGAGGAAATAGAGATGGTCTGCTCAGGCAACTAGTGACTTCCATCCCTAGTGAGCCACACCCCTGAAGTCGAGGCTCCCCAACACCTCTGCATATTCTTTCATGATCAAGTATCCTAAAAAACAGCTAAGTCAGATCCTGTCCTATCACTTCTGTCCCCAGGGACGAGCATGGTACCTGCCACAGACAATCCAGGGAGAGTTGGCACCTCAGAAAAAGGCACACACAAACACATTTTCAGTGAAGTATGGGGGTGGCTAATCATGAAGTTCCCATCCCACACAGGCCCAGGGCAACCAAGGGACCCAGCCCTAACCTTTCAGGTGCAGAACCTCTGGAGAAGAAGCTCATGTTTTACTCAGTTAAATGTTCCTCTACCCAAGAGGCGACAAACAAAGCTCTTTTCACCTGTGTGTGGCCCAGACTATTTTTGAAGATCAACAATTTGTGACAGAAAGAGAGTCTCCTCTATAGGAAAGTGCAGGAGTGGAATCTATTTATCTCAGAAGCAAAACAGAGAACCCAAAACAGCTTCCTCTGCCTGTCCCAGCTCCAGCCTCTTCCAGCAGTCCAGACTTGGGGTAGGGGGAGGGCAGCACATGCTCATGAGCTTTGAGTTGGCCTCACAAGACCAACAGGATCAACCTCCACCTCTGCGGGGTTTTGTTTTTCCATGAGCACATTTACGGATGCCAGAACGGAAACCAAACTATTTTAACCTCATTTATATTTTTTAACATCCATATTGAGGTATAATTTACATACCACAAAATTCATCCATTTTAAGAGTATAATTCAGTGATTTTTTAGTAAATTTAGAGTTGTGCAACCATCCCTACAATCCAATTTTAGAACACTTCCATCACCCCAAAACGTTCCCTTGTGCCTGTGATCTGTTAATCACTGCCCTCACCCACCTCCCACCCCTGCCTCAGACCACCATCTGAACGCTCTCTGTCTCTGTAAGTTTGCTTTTTTGGACACTCCCTGTAGATGAAATTATACAATACGTAGTCTCTGGGTCTGGTGTCTCCCCCTCGGCATGGTGAGTCTGAGCTTCATCCATGTTGCAGCACAAATTGGTAATTCGCTTTTTTAAAATTGCTGATTAGTAATCCACTGCATGGATATAGCACATTTTGTTTATCCGTGGCCATCTGGATTGTTTCCACCTTTTTGCCTATTGTGAATCATGCTGCTATGGACACCCATGTACCTGTCTTTGTGTGGACACGCTTTCATTTCTCTCAGGTACATTCCTTGGACAGACTGCTGGGTCATGTGGTAAGTTCATGTCTAACTTTCTAAGAAACTGACAAACCGTTTATGCCATTTTACATTCCCACCAGCAATGTATCAGGGTTCCAGTCTCTCCATGTCCTCGCCAACACTTGTTATTGTCCTTTTTTTTTTTTTAAAAAAAGAGCTTTTATTTATTTATTTGGCCGTGCTGTACGGCATGCGTGATCTTGGTTTCCCGACCAGGGATTGAACCCATGCCCTCTGCAGTGGAAGCGTGGAGTCTAAACCATTGGACCACCAGGGAAGTCCTCTGTCCGTCTTTTTTATTACAGCTACCCTTGAGACTTGTTTTATGGCCTAGCATATGGTCCACTCTGGAGAATGTTCCATGTGCACATGAGATGTATTCTGCAGTATTCTATAGATGCCCTTTAGCCAAAGAGATCAACAGTGTTCTTCAAGTCTTCTAGAATCTTGCCGATTTTCTGTCTAGTTGCTCTACCAATTATTGAGAGAGGAGTACTGAAATCTCTTAACTATAATTTATGAACTGTCTACTTCTCTTAGCAATCCTATCAGTTTATGCCTCAGATATTTTGGGATTCTGTTGTTAGGTACATATACATTTGTGACTGGTGTTATCTTCCCATGTGCCGTTAAAAAATGTCCCTCTTTGGCTCCAGGAATATTTTTTTGTCTTAAACTCAATTCTATCTGATATTAATACAGTCATTCTAGTTTTCTTATGGTTACTTGTGGTATATCTTTCCTCATCCTTTTACCTAAGGATCTAATGGGTGTCTCTTATAGACAATATATAATTAGGCTGGATCTTGCCTTTTTTATCTGCTCTGACAATCTCTGCCTTTTGATCGAGGTGTTTAGACTACTCACATTAAATGCAATTATTGATCTGGTTGGATTTACATTTATCATTTAGCTGTTTGTTTTCTACATGTCTTCCTTCTTTTTTGTTCTTCTGTTCCTCATTGACTGCTTTCTTTTGTGTTACATATTTAATGTACCACAATTCTTCTGTTGGTTTTTTTTTTTTAATAAATTTATTTTTTATGTATTTATTTTTGGCTGCATTGGGTCTTCGTTGCTGTGCGCGGGCTTTCTCTAGTTGCGGCGAGCGGGGGCTTCTCTTCGTTGAGGTGCGCGGGCTTCTCATTGCGGTGGCTTCTCTTGTTGCAGAGCACGGGTTCTAGGCGCGGGGCTTTCAGTAGTTGTGGCACGCGGGCTCAGTTCTAGAGCTCAGGCTCAGTAGTTGTGGCTCACGGGCTTAGTTGCTCTGCAGCATGTGGGATCTTCCCGGACCAGGGCTTGAACCCGTGTCCCCTGCATTGGCAGGCGGATTCTTACCCACTGCGCCACCAGGGAAGTCCTTCTGTTGATTTTTTTAAACTATATTTTAAAGTTATTTTCTTAATAGTTGCTCTAGGGATTCCAATAAGCATTTTATTAACATCACAGTCTACTTCAGATTAACACTAACCTGATCCCGGTAAAATGTAGAAACGTTACTCCAATACAGCTCCATTTCATTCCTCCTGTTTTGTACTGTTGTTGTCCCATATATCACGTGTCTATATATGTTATAAATACAACAGATTGTTGTATGCCTTTGGTCAATTGCCAAAGAGCTAAGGTTGTTTTTGTCAGTTCTATCCAGTGTTATGGTTAATGCTGCATATGATGTTATGTCTTTTAACTAAGAAGAAATTAGAAAAAAGTGTCTTTTCTATTAGCCCACATATTTACCATTTCCAGTGCTCTTTATTTCTTCCTGTGAATGTACGTTACCAACATGTCACTTCCTTTCAGCCTGAAGAACCAGCAGGTCTGCCAGCAACAAATCCTCAGTCTTTGTTTATCTGAAAATCTCTTTTTGCTGTCGTTTCTGAAGGACAGTTCTGATGCACTGAGAATTCTGGGTTGACAATTTTCTTCTTTGAGTACTTTGAATGCCATTCAGTTCCCTTTTGGTTTCCATTTGAATGTCTCAGGTGAGAAGTCAGCTGTTAATTATATTAATGCTTCCCCTATATGTGATGAGTTGTTTTTCTCTTGCTACTTTCAAGATTTTCCCTTTTTCTCTGGCTTGTAACAGTTTGACTCTGATGTGTCTAGGTATAGATCTCTTTGTATTTATGCTACTTGAGGTTTGTTGAGCTTCTTGGATAAGCTTCTGCTCAAATACACGTTTGACCATTCTTTCTTCAAATTGTTTTTCTGTCTTGCCCCCAAACATGTCTGCAACCTTGAGCTAACACAGCCACTGTCCCTCCCCACTTGCCCATCTCCAAAACTGTCACTTTAACCAACAAGGCCACGGGTAGGGCTGCTGCCCACCACTCTAAATTGAGTGAGCCCCTTCTCACCCCTGCAGAGAAGCTGTTGGTCCTTACAGCCTGCACTGGCTAGGCAGAACTTCCCTACCAAGAGGGCTGGGGAGAGGGCATGAGAGAAGCCCCAGGTCAAATGCCACAGATTCTCACCATTTTTACCCAGAGTTCAGCAGTTTCTTAAGCACAAACATTTCGCAGACTATTGTGTGGTTCTGGTCAATTTCCAGAGTGTTGAAATGGCTGATTTTGGGGGGTCAATTCTGTGCTGCTTCATAGTTGTTCTTTTGGGGAAAGGATTTGACAACTTCTCCTCATTCATTCACTGCTGGAAGCTGCCCTCCAGCCTTGATTTGTTTTGAAAATAAAACACACACACATTGGGAGACTAAGTCAGAAAAAATGCCAAAGAGAGATGAAGAGGGGAACTGGAGAGATGAAGAGGGGAACTGCAGAGAAGGAGAGAACTGATCCTACCATTTTATCGATCTCCACAGTCTAAATCTCCCCAATGTCGTTTAAAAAAAAAAAAAAGTTGTACCTTGGTGATATTAATTCGCCAGCACTTTCTTAAAGAAAAAGGAAATTCTCTCTGCTAGAGGCCACCAGAAACCCCCCTCTAGCCTTCAATAGGCCTAAACTGGGTCATAAGAATAGCACAGCATGAAAAAAAGAAGAAGTTTTTAAAAAGATCCAAACAGAAATTCTAGAAAAATACTATACAGCAATGAAAAAAGAGTAACTATTCCTACATTCAACAACGTAAGTAAATTTCACAAACATTATGTTGAATGAAAGCAAGCAAAGGGTACAGACTATATAATTCCAATTACTTAAAGTTCAAAAACAGGAAAAACTAATCTACGCTGTTTGAAGTCAAGAAAGTGGTTACTCGGAGGGTAGTGACAACAAGTGGGCATGAGGGCGCTAGTAACGTTCTATTTCTTGATTTGAGCTACAAGGATGTGCTCAGTTTGTGAAATGTACTAAGTGGCACATGTGTACTTTTCATTATGTATGCTATACCTCAATTAAATAAAATTCTCTATATGGAGGTTCCCAAGGGATGAGCCAGACGCTCTCAACGAGGATCCAAAGACTGCCTGCTGTTAACACAGAAACTATGGCCACTCACTCCAAAAAAGATTACAGTTTTAGAATGGCTCTGGGCTGGACTTGATCCTATTCTTCTGTCAAAATTCACAACTGTACTTCAACAAACTAGACAGAACATTCTATGTGAGCACTCAAGGAGACACTAGCTCTATATGTGACGTCATATTTTAAGTGAAGCTTGAAGACTGAAGGGTAGTTGTTACCAACACTTATTTCCCTCACCACATGCCATGCACCAGGGTCAATTCTGGGTATACATCTGTCACCCAGAGATGCAGAGCAGAGATTATCACCCATTTTACAAATGAAGAAGCACGGGCCAGTATCACCTGCCCAAGGTCAGTCAGGGAGTGTGATCTGACCCCCACTCTGCCAAATCCGGGCTCCTTCCACAATCTCACACTGCTTCAAGGATGCCCTGGGGTCTCCCTAGTCCCACAGGAGGACCCCTGCTCTGTGTGCCTGGGTTAGTCTCTGTCTCTTGCTCTCTTACATTCTTTTATGCTCCTTCAACACTTAACCTCTCCCTCACAATTCACTGGCCTGCCCTACAGGGGAGCACAGTGATTACAGGAAAAAATGTAGACCAGGAGCCCAAGAACACAAGAGGGACCCAGTAAATCTCTACAAATGTGGGTTCCTCCTTCTCTTCACCCACCTGTGACACTCTTAAAGGAAAGGGAAGGGAAAGCAGACCCAAACTTAAAATTTTATTTCTAGCACTTTAGAAGAGGCCTCTGGTTTTAGAACAGGGACTGCAGAAAGCAGAGCCAGATAGAAAAGGCCTTTCTGGGTAGCAAGAACACAAAGCACACCACCCCCGACTAATACGCTTCCCCAGTAGGAGGGGGTTAGATTTTCCCATTTATCTCAAGGCGGTAAGAATTTTTAAAGCTGAGAAATACTGAGTCAGACAATCTCTGAAGTCCTTAGGACGCCAACAGTGTGGGGCCCAGATGAATTTAACACAAAGACGGCAGGTTGGGGTCCCCCTGTGGGGTCAGTCAACACAAGGAGGCAAAGAGCACCTAGGTTCTCCAGATCTGCACTTACTGCCCCTCACCCCACCCCGGGCAAACAGACATGGAAGGGAGTCTGCAGAGGAGGCACTGAGGGAGACAAGGGATGAACCACAGAGGGGCTGCAGGGCTTCTCAGGAGGCCACGGCCACCGGCTGCTGACTCATGGGACATCAGGGTGTGAAGGGAGGGGTAACAGCAGGAGCAGGAGCTAGGCCAGCAATTCTCTTTACGGGGAGAAAAGAGGGTTTCTTAGTGAAGACATGGGGTGGTACACTGAGTCTTATTTCTTTCAAGCTTTTTCCTTAAAAGCTGAGGATTGGGAAAGTTACTCTTGAAGCAATCAGTATCGATGAAGGAGAACCCGAAAGAGCACATTACAGGAGTCCCGAACACAGGGGCCCCTCCTCCCTGATGCACGGCCTAGGAGGAGTGGTGGCGCACGTGAGAGGGCTGGGCTCCCGACTCTGCCCCTAGCCAAGTGACCCAAGCAGGGTGTAGCATCATCCCTGGCCTCCCATGCTCCAGATCTGAAAAGCAGGGAAGCTGGACCAAATGAAGAAGTTTTCCTATAAACTAGAAGAAGCACAGAGCTAGACAGCAGGTACAAGTTTAGTGAAGGCCTGCTGTCAAGCAGGGGAGCCAACAGAGGCTACCATTCCCCCATCCTGTGAGACCCACGCCCCATGCTACAGATGTCTGGGCCCCAGGGCCCCAAGAGGGAGGTCCCTTGGCCAGGATGGTGGCGGAGGTGCCAGGGCTGGAGCCCACAGCCATCTCCATGATAAGCCACCGAAAGCTGCTTCCTGCAGGCCTGACGGCGGCTTCACCCCCACAGGCCTCCTCACGTCTAGGCCTGTCCCTGGTTCCTGGCCCCTCCTGCTCACCTGTGTGTGGTTCGCATGTCCACGGGCCCATCGCCCACCTGCCCTTCGCCTCTGCCCATGGCCATCGCCTCTGCGCCTCTCAGCAACCCTTGGGCCGGGCCTGCTCCTGGCTCAGGCGTCACTCTCATGTCTCCGTCAGCGTTTAACTCTGAAGCCAACACTCCTCTCTCCATTTTTATTTTCTTGCTCTCCACATCGTCCTCTGCTGGGTCCCGGTCAAGCGCTCGTTTCTGACTCCGTGTTCGGCATGCTTCTTCAGTCATTCTGAACTTTAGGGGATGGAAAAAACATGACATTTAAACTTGGCACAACGAAGTGGCTGTCTTCTCAGGAACTTTTCACAACGTCAGCATGGAGTGTTTTCCTCACCACGTGACAATGGCAGAAGTAGGTACAACAAATGAAGGGCCCACAAAGCGTGCCCAGGACATTTCTTCACTGACGTGGGGAAGGCGAGGGCAGGAGCAACAGAGCATCTGGGAAGCCAAGCTATGCATCGCCCCATCCAGGGCCAGAAACCTGCCAGGGACCTGGACAGGAACAACGGAAGGTGGCTGCTTATCAGAAAGAAGGGGGGAATCTCTGCACTCCAGACTCAAGAGCAAATAGAGGAAACTGTTCTAGATCTGAATTCCCTGCCTATGGGATCCTGAGCACCTACATGGGATTGGAGGTATCTGGAATCCAAGAAGGAGGGACCATGCTGTCTCAGGAGCAGGGTCACAGCCCAACTCCAGCCCTGCACTGCACTGATGAGGGTTGACCCTTCTACTCCCGCTTCGCTTCATCGAGGGGCAGCCTTCTCACTCCCTGCTCACCTCAGGGGGGTGAGGAGTGGGGGGGGGGGGGGGTCACACTTAACCCTTTGACTGCCGACGAGGCGAACTTTGAGTGGGGTGAGGCCTGGCCCATCACCATGCCGGCACCCTGTACCTGCAGCATACACATATCTTGATTGAAAGAAGAAAGAAAAGAAGAAAAAAAACAGCTGAGTCAGTTTTTGATCCCATGACATCACTGGGCTCCACATGACCCTTCCCAGGATTCAGTCTGAGAGACAAAGCACTTTCCAGAAAACCAGTCTGAACCGGTTCCAGACAACAAGCTGAAGTGTTGTTAACCCTCACAGAGACAGGAGGGAAGACCGCAGTGATGTCTGTTTACAGGGAGACTGTTGGCATTCCACAACCGAGTCTGGGACACGAGCACTCGCTCTTAAAGGGGCCGCTCAGAGCCCAGCCTTGATGTCCCAGCGGGGCAGGACATGGGAAACCAGACTTCAACAGTCAGGGTCTAAAAAGCCATGCAAGAGTTCATCACAGGACAAAAAAAGAATTTAGCTGCCAGGCTCCTGAACTCCTGAAGTACCAGTTCTCCACAGGACAGTCAATGCCCACATCTACCAACGTGGGGGCCCGGGGAGGAGCACACCGTATGAGCCCCTCAAAGAATCCCAATTCACACCTGCAGTGCGCCTACGATGAAGACCTCCTGGCTCTGTGTCCAAGCAGGCAGGGCACCCAGCACCTCAGTTTCCTCACCAGCAAACACCCTGGGAGGCCTGTCCTGGGTATGGCCAGGCAGAACCAGCCCCAAAGCAGCCCACCTTCTGGAGACTTGGTGGGGGTGGGGAGAGCACAGGGCATTGAAGGGGCCCCATCACTGTATGTGGGATACACTCCTGAGCTGACTCATTTGCAAGCTCCTTAAAAGAGCTGATTTCACAAATGAGCAACAGTGCAGGGCCCTGCCTTGGACTCAAACTGAAAGGAAGGAAAGTGACAGCTGCTTCGTGCTCCTGGCACAGGAGGCCGAGCGTCCGTCTGACACGTGTTAGGCCAGCGTGCCCCGGCCTGGACCCTCAGACATCTGCTCCCACGGGCAGTCCAAAAGGGTTGAATCAAGCAGGTTTCCCCGTGGCCATGTCATCCCCGCCCCTGGGGTGCTCCCCATTCCAGGCAGGGCTTGAGAAGTCTGAAGCTCAAGGGCACAGACTATCAACTTGGCCTCCATCTGCCTCCAACCCCTCCTGGCATCCCAGCCTGCACCTGCTGCCCACCCCGTGCCACCTCAGCCCTCAGCCACACTCCATCCCTCTGCTCTCACCCAGATCTCCCCATCCCCTCCTTCACCTGTAGAGGTCATCTCCTCACCACCCCAGAGGGAAGCAAGGGATGCTCCCAAGTCCCTCTCAGCCTAAAGTTCTAGTTTCTGTCCTTCTCCAACATGCTTTCACCACAAATGCTGTCAGCCGGCTCACTGAGTCTGTCTGTCGTGTCTCCCCATGAGCTGCAGACAAGTCACTGCCCTGAACTGAATGTCAGTCACCGCCCCCTCCTCTCCCTCACTGTGGGAGGGATGGGTCACTTTCCTTTTGGGCACTGCCTAAACAACAGGAGCTGCTCGAACGTATGGGGAATTGGATGAGAGGAGTGATTTCAGAGGCCACGTTGGATGGTGGGTACCTGTGCTCCCAGGATCAGAGAGGAGCCTATTGGGGGTAAAAAATGAAGGGAGTCCAGGACCTCAGGCAAGGAGGGCCCCCACTGGAGTCAAAGGAAATTCTGTCCCTAAGGGAGAAGCTCCCAGGCTGGCCTGGTGCCCACTGGGGGAGGGGAGGTCCTAAGTGAACAGGGAGAATGCACCCCCCAATCCTGCACTCAGAACCGCCCCCAATGCTTCCCCACTTCGCCTCTGCTCCAGCCCAGCCTGCAGGGCCCCCACCCCCAGCACAGCCTCTGGCCTTGTAAACCCCAGGCTCCAATCCATGAAGCTCATTTGAACGCCAGACCCTGCATGAAGTCCCTCCTTCCTCCCAACTGCCCACATGGATTGCGGTGGGGGAGAGGCTGACGGAGGTCGCTGTGCATCAGGTCACCAGACCAGCGAGGTGGTGCCCCAGTGACCTCACTTCATTGTCACTGGTGAAGGACAAGCGGTCACAAGGGGCCAGAGTAGAGCCTCACACCCATGGGGCTGTTCCCACCAGTCCCAGAGACCATGCTAGGCCACAGTTCTGGTCGGGGTCCCCAGCAGAGGACCTGGGAGACCATCTGCTTGTGTTCTGTGTGCAGTGTCAGGGCAGCTCACTCAGAGGCTGAGGGGCTGGAACTCTGCCAACCCCAGGCACGCCCTGTGCCTCTGGCAGGCTGCTGAGTGGGGGAGGGGTGCAGCAGCCTTGCCCCCCTCCCCCACCACATAAAGGGTGAGCACAGCTGGAGGGGGGCGGGGCCAGCCATGGGGGATGGAGCCTCAGGCTCTGACCTCCCCCTCCGTGGGTGGCGCCTCCTCCACTGGGAAGGCGGTTGCCTTAGTGCCCACATGGGGCCTGCCACCGGCCAATCCCGGACACCACCAGGCAATTGCTCCTGGGGAGGGCAGGTGTTAGTAAGGAGCGGCCTCTCCCTCCTCTCAGCAGGAAGGACCAGTGCCCCAACCTAGCAAATCAGGGCTGGCGGCCACCGCCCTGCAGGCACAGAGGCAGGGACAGCAAAAAAAAAAAAAAAAAAAAAAGTTGTCAGGAAGAAACCAGCCTTGAGGAATGAAGTGTGACCTAGGAATGAAGCATGACCGACGATTTCTGCAAAATGCAGTGAGGAGGTGCATTAGAATACTTTCTAAAGAGCAGGTGAAGAGGTTGGATTACCCCAACTGACAAATTAGGATCTGCTTCAAAACTCCTGGCGAGTGAGGGAGGGATAGCAGCCACAACGGCATAAGTTCCACCACAGGCCCGGGGAGAACTGCTGGCCCACAGAGAGTAGTCCCCTCTAATCAAGGCAGGATCCAGTGCCGGCTGCTGTCTGCAGGGACAGATCCCAACAGCAGCAAGCCCACCGTAAACATGCGGCCACCAAGGCTGCAAGGCTGCCTGAGGCACAGGCTGCTGCTACATGGGGAGCAGGGCTGGAACCCAGGTGGCCTCAGCCCCTCCTCACTCTCTCCAAACAACCTGGCTGGACAGGCAGGATGCAGCCCAAGTCTTCCTCAGGCCCAAGAAGGACAGGCTCCAGCCATACTAGAGGCTTCACAAGCACACAGCACAGACCAATCCCAGGATGAGTGGGCTACCAAGTCCCAGGTAGAATGCTGACACATGGCTTTGGGTTGGATGCGAATTTCAATTGCTTCTACCAAAAGATGCTTTCTTTTATTAAAATGTCACCTTCCGGGGCTTCCCTGGTGGCGCAGCGGTTGAGAATCTGCCTGCTAATGCAGGGGACACGGGTTCGAGCCCTGGTCTGGGAAGATCCCACATGCCGCGGAGCAACTAGGCCTGTGAGCCACAACTACTGAGCCTGCGTGTCTGGAGCTTGTGCTCCACAACAAGAGAGGCCACGATAGTGAGAGGCCCGCGCACCCTGATGAAAAGTGGTCCCCGCTTGCCGCAACTAGAGAAAGCCCTAGCACGGAAACGAAGACCCAACATAGCAATCAATCAATCAATCACTCAATAAATCTTAAAAAAAAAAAAAAAAAAGATGTGACTGCATACCAGCATCAATAGTAACTAAAATACAATCCCCATATTTAAAAAAAAAAAAAAAAAATGTCACCTTCCAACTGGTCTGAGGACCTCAGGTGGAAAATCTGCTCTAAGACAACTCCAAAAGGGTGAATTGTGCTGTGGCAGGAACCAGTATTTTTTTTTGGCTGTGTTGGGTCTTCGTTGCTGCACACGGGCTTTCTCTAGTTGCAGCGAGCGGGGGCTACTCTTCGTTGCGGTACGCGGGCTTCTCATTGTAGTGGCTTCTCTTGTTGCGGAGCACGGGCTCTAGGAGCGCGGGCTTCCATAGTTGCAGAACGCGGGCTCAGTAGTTGCGGCACGTGGGCCATAGAGTGCACGGGCTTCAGTAGTTGCAGCGTGTGGCCTCAGTAGTTGTGGCGCACAGGCTGTAGGGCATGTGGGCTTCAGTAGTTGTGGTGCACGGGCTCTAGAGCACAGGCTCAGCAGTTGTGGCGCATGGGCTTAGATGCTCCGCAGCATGTGGGATCTTCCCAGACCAGGGATCGAAGCCGTGTCCCCTGCATTGGCAGGCGGATTCTTAACTACTTCACCAGGGAAGTCCCAGGAACCAATATTTTTAAACAGGACTCAGGAGACTAACACTGACCCTGCACAGGGGGCGGGCCGGTCGGGGGGTGTTGGTTGAGAGGGGGGATTAGATAGGCATAAGGCATAGAGCCATAACCCTGAGGTTGTCATTAATACTCTGTACTAGGAAATGTTATTTATACCACACTACTACAAAATAACAGCAGGAACACTACTAGTAATACTCCTGGTTTCAGGCATGAGAAAAGTGAGGCTTAGTAACATGTGTTTGGGAGAAGTGACAGAGCTGATGCTCTGAAAAGTAGATGATGTGGGGTGCTTTTTCCAGAGCCCAAAGAAGGGAGTGAGCTCGAGGAGGTGGCAAAAGGAGGGTGCTGAGTGTAGACTGACCTCAGGTGGAGCACAGAGGACAGCGGGTGTGTTGGATGGAGGGGGAGTGGGAGTGGGATCCAATTTGTTCTAAAGGATTTGGGGACAGACTGAGGCAGGGAGGTGGCAGGGGGAACAGTCAGGGGGGTTTTGTATCTCGTGGTTCAGGATGGAAAGGGGATAGAGCAGCAGGGAGACATGACCAATGCTGGGTGTACTTTAGAGGATTTGGACAACACAACATACCAACAGTTGGACACTAGGCGAGAGAGGGTTGCTTTGTTTTTTTTTGCCTGAGCAACTGGAAAAAGATGGATTTGATTTTCTGAGATGGGGAAGGAGCAGATCTGGGGGAAGAATGTTGGGAGTGGGATTGTTTGGCATGCAGAGAGGCTGAGGAGTGTCTGCTGACAGGCGGAGGCCCGCACACGCACATGAGATAGCCACTGTCCTCAGGGCGGCATGGAAAGAAGGGCCTGGGCCTGTGCAGCAACCGATGCAGTTGAGTTACGACAGGTTCCAAATGCCAACCTCACTAGCCACCGGCCAAGCTCCACACTCTCCACAGACCCTTGCTGACAGGCATACGTCTTCCCTTCCAGACCAGAGACCTCACTCTGCTCTCTGCCTGAGCTACTTCCTGACACATACCTTTGAGTGACAGTGGCAGGGATAGAGCAGCTGTGCTCTGGAAGGAAATCACACCAAAAACACCAGCTCTTGAGTTTTAAATAATGTCAAACCTCGTTAAGGCCAAGTAGAAGGGATGCAATTTAACTTGGGAAACAGAAAGTTGATCCCAACAGCCAGCCCCCACCACTAGACACTGCAGAGAACACAGGATGGACCTCAGGGAGCAACTGGCCAGGGGAGCTTGTCACTCTCTGAGCCTCAGCTTCCCCATCCATACCTCATAGGTGCGCTATGTGAAGAGGCACAGAGTGACATTAGTAAAAACTTGAATGAGAAAATCAAGCTGCAGAATAATATGATACCATTCACAGTTTTAAAATGCTTACAACCTGCAGAAAAAAATACTGAAAGTTCACTAAAATCGAAACTGAAAGAAATTGGACTAAAATCCACAACACTCATCTCAGAAACTTTCACTGTCTGTATTAAGCATTTCTGGATTAAATTATTTCTCTTAACAGGACTATTTATCAGTTTCTTTGTATTCAAAGAAAACAAAGATAAAAAGGAGAGTTAGATAAAATAACACTCCCACCTACAAAGGTTGAGAACTGAAAGAACAAGTGGTATTGGGTGGGGGTGAGGGAAGAAGGCCCTGCACGGAGGGAGGACCCCCCGGCCAGCCTGTTGAAACAGGCAGAACAAAGAACCCAAGATGAACCGTGACCTTCAGTGTACTGAAAGGGGATGCCGCTGCCACTTTCCCATTTGTTGTCGGCAGCTTAACAGTCCACCTTCTATATCACTTGCTACGGCGACTCCTGGGCTCTAAGCAGTAAACCCAAACCCCTTAGCTCATCCCCACAGCCCATCTTCTACCTGGGCCAGTAGCTGTCCCAAGTGGACATCAGGCCACAGCATCAGTGTGGGCTCATTCTGAGAGGGCCCACGGCCCACACTGTTCCTCACTAGGGCTGCCCACAGCAACAACGCCCATACAGCTTGACGGCTTCATCTCAATGTTAAACTTTTCCACGGCAGAAGATTTTTCCCATTCATCTCCATTTTCGGTGTGGAGCAAACAGTACGGGTTCAGAATGTGCTACTGAGTTAAACCTACATTTCTGTAAATTAGCCTCACAAAGTGTATGATTCCTGGGGTTGCCCTACAAGGCAAAATGTAGCAAGCAAGTCAAGTGCTTTCATTAAAAAGTCCTGGGACTTCCCTGGTGGCGCAGTTTAGAATCCGCCTGCCAATGCAGGGGACACAGGTTCGAGCCCTGGTCCGGGAAGATCGCACATGCCGTGGAGCAACTAAGCCTGTGCACCACAACTACAGAAGCCCGTGCGCCTAGAGCCTGTGCACCTAGAGCCCGTGCTCCACAACGAGAAGCCACCGCAATCAGAAGCCCGCACACCACGACAAAGAGTATCCCCCACTCACTGCAACTAGAGAAAGCCCACACACAGCAACGAAGACCCAATGCAGCCAAAAACAAAAAACAAAAAAAACTCCTGCATTCTGACCTTCTGGGAGGCGAGTGTACTGAGATGGAGCCTCACAGGTTGAGGCCAAGGCGGGAACAGGAATCCAGGGAGATGGTCCAGGCAGAGGAACAGCATGGGCCAAGCCGCTGAGCTGGGAGAGTCTCAGGCAGAGGAAGGGAGGCCACAGTGAGCCTGTGCTAAAGGTTTCCTGAAAAACAGAACTAAGTCTTCCGCACTGACTGAAGCTGGGTTCTGAACCCTTAGTTATCTGAAAACTTAAGACACTCCAGAATACAGGTGTTTTCTCTCTTGTACATCATCAGAAGGGGCCCTGGCCCAGCTGCCTGGCTAGGAGCTCCTTGGACTTTCAAAGACCTGAACTGAGAAGATGAGAAGGACAGACTCTCCCTGCAGCAGTCCTGCGACCCAGGTGGGGACGGGCCACGCCTATACATGTGGGGGCAGGGGGACAGGTGACATATACCCAGAGCCTCTGGGGGTAGAAGACCAGCCTGTCATCCCACAAGGTGGGGAAATCCAAGTCTAGTGGGTCTGGAACCCAGGTCCAACACTCTTCTTTCTACCTGGCATTCTTACAAGGTGCTCACTGTGGAACGTTCCACTATACACTCTAAAGCCCTTTAGTTAATCATGTTTAAATTGTTTGTTTTCACCTGGAGAGACAAGTACATGGTAGGGCTTAAATGACACTTGCCAGTGAGGAGGAGGACAGAACAGCTGTCCTCAAATGCCTCCACGGCAGCCTCACCTCAGAAAATTAAGACTTGCCCTGCCAGGGGCTGCGGAAGCACTCATGGGGAGGCCTGGGCAGGGAAGACCCCTGCAACCAAAAGGTACAAGCCCCCTGTCATCAGATGTCACTGCCACCCACAAGGTAACAGGCCATATGATGGCAGGGTCATGCCATCAATGTTCCTGGTATATCCCCAGCTCCGGAAGAGTGCCAGCCACATAGTAGGTGCACTTCAAACATTTAATGAATGAACAAATGTAGGTTTTACAGAGAGGAGCTCAGGGACTGGGGGGTGGGGTGAGGGGTTGGTGAGCACGGGCTCCCTTTCACCACTGGGATTCTCAGATCTCAACCCAAGTTTAATGCTCCTCTGTTGTTAACAGAAATGTGGGGTCTTCTTTTACAGACAGAACACCTTACACTGACTGAGTATTTACCCCACATGGATCATCTCAGATGCAAGGTGCGTGCTATCGTCAGGCTCTGTTTTACAGGTAGGGAAACTGAGGCAGGTGAAGGTCACACAGCAAGTGGGTGGGACAGTGCTGGGAACTGAAGCCCATGCTCCTCCAGACAGTGCCCACTGAAACACCCTGTCAACTACCTAGAGTCAGGCGTGGTTTCCAAAGGACACAGGGAGCTCCTCACAAGCAGGAAGTTTCGCTCTGGCCCAATGGGGTCCAGACAAGATATTAAATGTTTACAACTTTATTGAGTGTTATGAGTGAGACCACACCTTTTGCTGTCTGCTTTCAGAGTACAGAAAGTTCTGCTGGAGCACAACATATGCATTCCCAAAACTTGCCACATGGTGCAAAATCATGCAATAAAAACACAGGGCTTGTAGGAACAATGGGGTTAGGGCACAATACCCTAAAACTTCATCAGCGACATAAAAAAAAGACAGGAACCTGATTTTTAAATGGCAGCACGTTAAATAGCTAAGAAATACACAAATGCTGCCTGAAGCCTTATGCCTCACCTGAGGGAAGATCTGGTGTTTGCTCTGACAGTGGGTGGGATGCAGTTTCTGAGTTACTGTGACATGCTGCAAGGAGGCTGTCTGACCCCAGAAGGGGATGCGTGTGGCCCAGAGGGGGCGTGATGCGCATCTGAGGTGTGTGCATTTTCCTTTAGGGTACCAGCAGGCGCTCTTTTAGCTAGGAGCAGTTTTCCAGATTCCTATAGTACAGGAGTCAGCAAACTTTTTCTTAAAGGGACACAGTAAATATTTTCAGCTCTGCAGGTCATTCAGTCTCTGTCCTGATTACTCAAGCTCTGCAACTGTGACAGTTCGTTCTCGAATGGGCACGGCTGTGTCTCAATCAAACATTATTTACCCAAACAGGCCAGCAGCCTGTGGGCCATAGCTTCCCAACCCCTAGACCTAGCATTTCTCCTGGACAAAATCGCACATAACCAAACAGTGTGCCCAATATATTAATAGTGTTGGAACAAACCTGCTTTTCCAAACAAGCCTCACAGCAGAACTGACTACAGAGAAAAATCGATTTCAAAAAAAAAAGGACCTGAATGTGTATATTCAATCCAAGCCCAGAACTCAAGGTTAACCCTTTTGACAAATCAGAAGAAATTTAGTTTCAAAAAGTGTCGAGTGCAGACTGCTTACTGCAGGGTCAGTCTGTCCCACTAGGTGGGTCTATTTTATACCATCCTAAAAGCCCTACACACTCTCAAGATAAATAGATCCCTCGTAGAAGGAAATTACATGCTATAAACTCAACTGCTGCAGTGGATGAAACTTTAACCCAGTTACAGAAACAAGCAGTTCCTAAGCACACGTGCCTGAGCATCAGACCAAAGCTCTAAGGAAAAGCACAGGAGCTGAGAACGACCTGATTGCGGGGGCGGGGCGGGCAGGGGGCAGGGTTTAAGCCAGGAAGGAAAGTGTGAATCAAGCACACAAGGGCTGAGTCGCTGGAGACCTGGGGGTCCCTGGGAAGAGCCATAGGGCCAGGCTTCTCCAGGTAACCAGGAATCACCTTTGTCCTCAAGGGCTGGGGACAGGGGGGTCATCTGTGCTAGAGAAATCCTAAGAAGCGCACTCTACCTGGTTGGAGGGGTTGGGATCTGGGAGGACACAGGTTCACACCATACTGCCCCCAACTGTCCCACTCCAGTGCCATCAGAGCCATGCACCTTGCATCCTTAATGAACCTCGGTGCATTCTGCCTGCAACTGTAGCTCCACAGCTCAGCCCCAGCCTGGGGACACCAGGAGAGCCTCGGGAACAGCAGTTAGGCTCAGCCTCCACCTGGTCAGCACCTTGGTCCTTCAATTCTCCTGACCTTTATGCGAACGCTAGGCCTGACTGGTAGGCACATCACCTCACCCCCAGCCTCGTGGCGTCGTGTCCATCCCACAAAGGAGCTCCCTGGACCTGGGGACTTGCTGCAAGTTTTCTGAGCCTTCTGCCTAGTGTTAAGAGAAGCCGACGCTGGCTCGCCAGATAAACAGCCACGTAACAAAAATAAAAGACTTGACCAACAAATTCTTCTGTCCTGCTGAAGGGGCTCACTTGCTCTTTCAAAGACTTCTCACAAGGTGGGAAATCTCACTGCTGGCCTCCAAAGGTGGCCAGTGGTGCCTAGGCTCTGGGTAGGCTGAGGCAATGAGAAGGGAGTAAAAGGGATGAGGAACACAGGGTGCTCCAGACTTGGGAGCATCTGACCCCACTTGATGGACACCCTACTGGCAGAGGAGGGACACAGGAAACCAGGGTGTCGGCAGACACCTCCCTGCTCCCCAAAATGCAGCACACCAGGCTAGTTGAACACCAAGCAACCTTGCGCCACACACACAAATACACACGTGTGTGTGTACCCACACTCACGCAAACACAAACACATGCGCCCACGTACACATGCACACCACACACACTCATACGTGTGCACAGTTTTCATCCCCTCCTCCCACCTCCAAACCTTCTCCAATTACCTTACAAAGGGTCTTCTCTATTCATTTATGAGCAAAAGAACAGCAGTTCGTATGGGTGATCAGTGTCCAACTATCTCAAGAAGAAGCAAAACCATTAAGTATGGAAATGAGATTACACACAGGGTCCAGGATCACCAACTTCTAAAGCAAGTGAAGGAGCCCAGAGGGCCTTGCAGAGAGCCCTGCGGGGCCTTGTGCGGATCCCTGCACACCTCCGCCACATCAACCCACAATTCCTCCAAGACAAATAATTTCGCACCTGGGTGGAACAGCTGAGCATTTTAAAATCACTAGCACTGCAACCATGCTCATTTCTACTACTTTGTGCACACGGTAGTTTAAGTTTCCAGAGAAGGCAAAGAACTGACTTTTGTCTTCTGTTGTTTATCTGAGTGATGCCTGAACCCAGAAGGGAACTTCTGCAGCACTGAGGAGCCTGGTCAGCTACTAACGACCAGGGACACCCTCCTCCTAGTTCACAGCCCATCTGGCCCAGGATGTGGACGCCGACAGGCTCCCAATACTGATTCTGCGCTAGACGGCGACCTCCAAGGGGCCAGTGACCTGCAGGCACCACCTTTGTGGAGGGCAGGAAGAGCAGCTTGGGGGGGGTCCCCACCCTCATGGGAGCAAAGACCCAGTAAGGGCTATGAGATATGTGTGTCAATCACCATTTTGTTACAAACCAACACTGGAAAAGAAATCCACCCTGCCGGTCCAGAGGAGGCGGCTAAGGATCTAGCTTCATTTGAGCTAGGCCCCAAGAGTAGAATCTGGAGTTGTAGAGATGGAAGAGGGAGAAAGAAATGGTAGCACAAAAGGTGAAGTGGCAGAAATACACAGGTGCATGAAAACCCATCTCCAAAGTAAGTAGATGAAACCAGAAAGGAGATCAAAGCTTTTAACAACTTTTTTAAATGGAATGAGGTTGCTTAGAAGGAAAAAACATTCTCCCATTACAGTGAGGCCACTTATATTCAGTGTGAGAGGCTAAACAGTGATGATCGGGCCTCCCACAGACTTCTCTGACTCTGGGTGCCCTGCAGGAGTGCAGGAACTGGGGGTGGGGTAGGGGCCCTGACCGGCCTACCATCAGTCTGTGAGAGTGAAGAGAGCTGGAACATTTAATTAGGTCCTGAAGGACAGAGGAGGGGAGTGCTGAGACCTGTGAAATGGCACAGAGTATGCTCCAAAAAGACACATGCATGCACACAACTTAAATGAAGTGCCTCCAGTCACTCCATCAAACAAATCAATCTGAGCACTGGCACTCTCCGCAGGGAGCTCTCTGCCCTCAGCCCCCAGAGGTGCGCTCTACCTAACCCTTCAGGGAAGAGACACCATTTGCAAATTCAGCGCTCAGCTCAGACACAGAAGTCAAAGGGGAAGGTTAAGTTCAGGAGCATCTCGACCTCCTCCTAACAGGGCACTTCTATCATGCCAGGTGTGCCCAAACACCACACTCCATCTGAAATGCTAATGACTCATCTATAAGGCCATCACCACCCAGAGGAGTCATGCAAGATAAAGTCAGACCAAATCAGCCATCCTATCAAGTCACCTTCAGTCCTTGGTTCAAGAACCACCCAGATACGTAGGTATATAGATTGTTAAGACTGAAAAGAGTAAAAAAAAATAAAAAAATTAAAAAACCACACACACAGAACCTCAGGGCTTTTACATTTACAAATAAACATACATTTACAATCTGTTTATTTTTTTAAGGTGGAGGACATGTAAATACAGCCTCTGAAATAATGCTTCTTTGGGATATATTTAATAAAATTAACCTAGAAAGCAGAAACTTTAATGTACTCAAGTAGTAACCACCCAACATTTTAAAAATAAAACCTGAATGGTCTTCAGATTCCTAAAGGAAAATCCCATGTAGACGTGCACTGTGGAGAAAGGCACTTGGAAGCACCTCACCCCAGCACCGCTTGTGGGAACAGAGCAGGTTTTGGGACAAGTCATCTCCAGAAAAATCAGTGGTCACTGCCTTCAATGAGGCTCATGCCACATAAACAGCCAGCCCTCTGGTAGCATGCCCAGCCGCTCAAACTCACCTGGGGACATGCAGGGCCTGGCCTGGAACAGCCAAGTCCCCTGACCTCAACAACCATCCTCCCTCCCTGGAGTCATGGGGGAGGGGCGGCTAAAGAAAGCACAGATCCTGTTGGGGAAGATGGTGTAGGTAGGGAGGGTGTTTCTATCTTCCCCCAGACATCGACAATCTCCTAAAAACTTCTGAAAACAGGGAACACCACTAACCAGACAGGCCACGCAGATTCCACTGAGCTCTGTCTACCCCTCAGCCTCATGCCTTGGCCTCTGAGTGCCCCTTCCCAGGGACATGAGATGAAAGCCTGTCTACACCTCCTAGTCAAAGCACACAGTAGGACAAAGTACACCTAAACTGATCGCGTTTTAAGGGGGGGGGAGAGAGACGGGTAGCGAGTGTTTTAAAACTGTTGATAGCACCCCCAGGCTCACCCCCACATGAGGACTTGGATTTTGTGTTTACACTCTCAGAAGTGCTCAGTAAGCACCCAACACTGCCCACCTGGAAGTGGCCCCACATGGGTGTCTAAGCCTCTGACAGCGGGGGCCTGTGCCCGAAGCCCAACCCCTGCAGCCCCGGAGAGAGAAACAAATGGTGCCAGAGAACGCGACACAGAAATAAAGGTGCCACCTGTGAAGGGAATCTGAAAAATATGAAATGTCCACAGGGAAATGGTGACCACGAGTCCTCTGGCGTAGGACGTCACTGTGAGGGATGTCTGGTTGAGTTTCCCTCCCACGGGAAAGGACCAGTCCTCTGTCCCTCCCAGCTGCCTCCCAGGCTGAACCTCCTCGGCCCACGAAGGGTTACGCCTGCCATTTCCATGCCACCTGCAATGTGCCAATCGGGTGTCACATCAAAAATGGGAGGCCTTAACCCTTCCAGGGCTGACTCCCTCAGGGCCTGGCCAAGAACGCAGCCCTGACCACCAGCTTCATCGAGCTGGAAATGGCAGGAGGTTTTACACAGAAAATTCCAGGAAGGGCCAGAAAAGCCTTCTCCAGTCTTGGGAGGAAATGTGAGTGGAAAGTGAGAGAACCAAATGTGCATCTTTCATCGTTTTCAACAGGACACCCAGCAATGTGGTGACGCCACTGCCTGGAAGCGCTGCCTGGGCTCCTTTGTCAGCTCCTCCCTGCACACATCCTGCGGCAGCAGGGCCGGCGGCCGCCCCAAAAGGCTCAGAGCCAGCAGGGAAACCTACGTCTAGGACTAAATAAGTTTCTGGTCTCAATGAAGCCCATGGGTCTAAGAAACAGTTCCTACTGATGAACAGTTCTTGCAGCACTTCCTGCACAGCTGTGAGAGCTGGAACAGAAATCCTACTTCTCTCCTCCACCCTGTAAATGGAAATCTTCCCCTTGGGCAGGGGGTTGTTCTGGGTAGAGACACCTACAACAACCTCCAGGAAATAGCCAAGCTGACCTAGAGCATATCATATTAGTGGTCATTTTGTAAAACATGCTACTCAAGGTAAAAGCAAGGCCTCACCCCAGCCAAGGCCCTGCCAGCCTCTCTGACCTGTCTACTGCCATCCCCAACACGTCCCCCCTACCCCTCGACCCTATTCTCTCAGCTCCAGCCACTCTGACATCCCAGCTGCTCCTCTGAAAACCAAGTTTACTCCCACCTCAGAGCTTTTGTACTTCCTGCTCCCCCTACCTGGAAGGTCCTCCCCCAGGTCTCTGTATACCACTCTCTTCTTCAGCCGAAACAGCAAAGTTACATGTATCTCCCCTCCATGTATGCACTTCGGTGGGTCTCTACCCCTTTCCCACTTCATCACCACTTGACATTCTATTTACTCATCTCTCCATTTACGTGTTTGTCCCCCCCCCACCCCATCCCCCACAAGAACAGAGAATATCTCTCTGTTCAGTGCTACCATCCCAGGGCCCAGGACAGAACAGGTGTTCAATACATATTTGTTAAACAGATGAGAAAAAGTACTTTCAGAACTTCCAGCTATGGCACTCCCCTTCCTGGTTACATAAGCCAAAAAGTCTTCATGTCAATAAAAAATATAATGATCAAAACCAAACAAAACCCTTACTGCATACCATATATGAAAATCAACTCAAAATGGGTCAAAGACCTAAATATTAAAAGCTAAACCTACAAAACTCTTAGAAGAAGAGTATATAAGGGTAAATCATGACCTTCGATTTGGCAAGAGATTCTTAGATATGACACCAAAAGCTCAATAACAACAAAAGAAAAAAGATAAATTAGACTTCATCAAAACTAAATTCTTTTGTGCAAAAGAGAGTGAAAAGATCAACAGAGCGGGAAAAACATTAGAAATCATATCGCTAATAAGGGTCTGGTGTCAGAATATATAAAGAACTCTTAAAACTTAGCAACAAACCCAATTCAACAAAACAGGCAAAAGACTTGAAAAGACATTTCTCCAAAGACAGACAAATGGCCAATAAGCACATGAAAAGATGTTCAGTATCATTAGTCATTAGGGAACTGCAAATCAAAACCACAATGAGATACCACCTCTCACCCACCAGGATGACTATTAAAAAAAAAAAAAAGGAAAATAAGCGTTGTTGAGGATGTGGAGAAATTGGAACCACCACATATTGCTGGTGGGAATGTAAAATGGTAAAATGGTGCAGTAATGTGAGAAACAGTCTGGCAGTTCCTCAAAAAGTTAAATACAGAATTACCATATGACCCAACAATTCTACTTCTAGATATATACCCAAGAGATGTGCATTTATTCAAACAAAAACTTGTACATAAATGTTAAAAAGCAGCACTATTCACAACACCCAACAAGTAAGAACAACCCAAATGTTCATCAATCGGTGAATGGATAAACAAAATGTCGTATATCCATACAATGAAATATTTTTCAGCCATAAAAAGGAATAGGGCTTCCCTGGTGGCGCCGTGGCTAAGAATCCGCCGGCCAATGCAGGGGACACGGGTTCGAGCCCTGGTCCCAGAAGATCCCACATGCCACGGAGCAACTAAGCCCGTGCACCGCAACTACTGAGCCTGTGCTCTAGAGCCCGCGAGCCACAACTACTGAGCCTGCATGACACAACTACTGAAGCCCACGCGCCTAGAGCCCGTGCTCCGCAACAAGAGAAGCCACTACAATGAGAAGTCCGCGCACCGCAATGAGGAGTAGCCCCCACTCGCCACCACTAGAGAAAGCCCGCGCACAGCAACGAAGACCCAACACAGCCAATAATAAATAAATAAAATAAATAAATTTATTTAAAAAAAGGAATAAATTTCTGATTCATATCACAATGCAGATGAACTATGAAAACATGCTAAGTGAGATAAGCCAGACACAAAAGGCCATATAGTATATGATTCCATTTATCTGAGATGCCCAGAGCCACGCGAATCTACAGAGACAGAAAGTATTGATAGATTAATGGTTGCTAGGGACTGGGGGGCACAGAGGTAGGGGAGTGCAGGAGTACAGGCTAATACGTACAAATTTCACTTTGGGGTGATGAAAATGTTCTACAACTACAGGTGATGGCTGCCCAATATTGTGACTGTATTAAATGCCAATGTACACTTTAAAATGTTTTAAATGGTGAATTTTATGTGAATTTTACTTTATTATTTTTTAAGGCAGGAAAACAAAAAAACAAAGTAATCTTAACCTCAAGAGTCACAACCCCTCTACGGCTGCTAAACTACTAAAACGCAAAAGCAGGTTTACTCTGACCCCCCAAGAGCACCAAATAGGGTCCTCAAGGAAAGACTCCTTTGTGTAACAAGATCCAAACAATCGAAGAGCCATTGCCCACTGGGATGCAGTCCTTCCACGAGCAACAACCGTCAGCTTCTCACAGCAACCGAGGGGACCACAGCAAGCCCACGGTACAGATGGGCGTGTGACCACATGGGAGACAAATGGGACAATTTACCAACAGGGAGCCAACTCGGAGAGAGGGCAAGACCTCTGATGGCAGGGGTCACACGGGCCACCACCGCAGATCCGGATTCAAGTCAGGTCCGTCACAGGCTTCACACTGGGATTGTGCCAGACGCCTCAGTCTCATAGCCATTTCACTCACGCATTCACCCAAACACCTGCTTAGTTTCTACCAAGGAGCAGGAGCTAACTGGGCCCCAGGGACACCCTTGGGGTTTCAACAAAAGGCCTCCCACCCATAGCAGCATAGCCCCAGTAAGCCATTGGGGGGACACACACAGATGTGTGGGGTAGGCAGTGGACAGAGCAGGCTGAGACATGGGGCTGAGGTCCCTCGCACACTGGGAGTTGCAATAATCCCTAGATCACACATAAGGATCAAATCTGCAAAGCAGTGCTTTTAATAAGACAAAGTCATACTGAAGACCAGCTAACTACCTACTTTATCCAGTCTTAATTGGCTATGGCTGCTATGGACAGACCACACCAATAGAGAGGTGAGATTGATTTCTAATGAATAATATATTAATTTATGTCAGAAAACAACATATGGGACATTACAGCATCAGGGTGTTGATGCACTGTGGTGATAAAATGCACTCTGGGTGCTGGGGGAGGTGGGCAGAGTGCTCCCAGAACAGAAGGTGCCATCAGCATCACACTACATTAGGTCAAAACCAGAGTGCCTGGTCCATCTCCACACACCTCAGCTTCCTCACCTGTGAAATGAGAACAGTGCCCACTTCATCACTAATGTTCTTCAAGGGCTCCATGAAGGTACTTTAAGTGTTGTTATTACAGAAGATGAGAATGCTGTAACAAGAGGTTGTCCCGCTTGACAGGCTACTGGTGACAGCCCCTCACAGCAATTCCAGAATCTCTGCTGAAGGTTTTCTGCTTGAACTTTAACCACAAGCGGCCACCATCCTCACTTTTGTAAACGAGTGTTTCCCCTGCCCTGGGTGACATGAATCATAAAGCTCCCTGAGGGAATGCCTGGGTCAAACCCCATCTTCCAAACTTTTCATTACGGAAAATTGCAAACATACCCAAAGAAGCAGCGAGAACAGCACAAATTAACTGCTCATGCCCACCACCCAGGTTCCATGGTTGTCAGACGACCACCTTGGTCTTTCACACGCCTCACGCCCACTAGCCTCTAAGAAGCAAATGCCATACAACATGCATTTATGAACAGTGCAGTGTTTATCACTACAAGGACAAAAACCCACAATCCCATGCTCACACCATCAACAATTAAATAATCATTCCTCAATCTTTGTTGAAGTCACGCTTGGCTGAAATCTATAGGTTCCGCCGCTGCTTTCTTTTCAATCATATGTTGAAGAAATCAGGCCATTTGTCCTGTTTCCCACAATTGGGTTTTGCCAGTTGGCATCCCTGTGGTATAATGTAACACAACCCCAATGTCCCAAAACTAGATTTTGAGGTCCAACCAAGCACACATCCCTCTGGAAGCATGTGCACCCTTCCTTGGGGGCTGGAAGCCACTGAGGTCCACTGTCTAGACCCACCATTTCATCAGATGCCTGCAAATGTATGAATTTATAATTCCATCGTTTCATATTAATTAGCCAGAATGTTAATAGCTACACGGTCCATTAGCCACATGTGGCTATTTAAAAAGATTTAAATCAAATAAAATTAAAACTTGACTTCCTCAATCACGATATTCCAGGTACCAACCACACTGGACAGTGCGAGTAGAGGATTCTGGAAAATTCTGGCAGCACTGATCTATCTTCGAAGGAAACCAGCTCTTACCTACGTTTTTGTTCCTTGCAAATACAGTCCATAGAGTAGAGGCAGGATAAATGCTTGCTCCTTTCCTTCTATCATCTACCAATTTTCAAAATGAGTTGATTCCCTGACACCTTCCGAAGGGCACCAGTGAGTTTCTTCCTTTCCTTTGAGCACCAGTAGGAACCCTGGATTTTTTAATACATTTGATGCTCCAACTCAGGGACTAACTCTCATTCACATTTACCTGCCCCACCCTTGGTGGGGTGGAGGGGGGGGATTCCTTCTGACACAACCCTGGTACCATCTTATACAACTGGGACATTCCCAATGCAGATTTAGAATTAAAACATTTTCACTTAAGTATTTTGATCTTTTATTTGCATATGTCTTTCATCCTAAAAATTTGGGTGTTTTTTTTTTTTTTGGGGGGGGGCAGGGTGCGGGTCATAGTTCCCCAACCAAGGATCAAACCCAGGCCCCCAGCAGTGGAAGCGTGGAGTCTTAACCACTGGACCACCAAGGAATTCCCAATTTTGGTTCTTAAAGACATCAATTACTTGTTTTCTCCTACAATATATAACAGTAAGACTATGGGCATTGTTGACCTGAAACCAAAAATATGATTCCTAAAAACAGTTAAAGATTTTTTTCTAATTTTTGCCTTTATGGCATATCTCGTATCTTACAATCAAACTACTATGATTTAGGGAATTCCCTGGTGGTCCAGTGGTTAGGACTCTGCAATCTCACTGCCGAGGGCCTGGGTTCGATCCCTGGTCAAGGAACTAAGATCCCGCGTGCCACATGGCATGGCCCAAAAAAAAAAGGAAAAATAAAAATAAAAAATAAAATATAGGGCTTCCCTGGTGGCGCAGTGTTTAAGAATCCGCCTGCCAATGCAGGGTACAAGGGTTCGAGGCCCTGATCCGGGAAGAACCCACATGCCACGGAGCAACTAAGCCCATGCTACTGAGCCTGTGCTCTAGAGCCCGCGTGCCACAACTACTGAGCCCGCATGCCACAACTACTGAGCCCGCATGCCACAACTACTGAAGCCTGTGTGCCTAGAGCCTGTGCTCCGCAACAAGAGAAGCCACCGCAATGAGAAGCCCGCGCACCTCAACGAAGAGTAGCCCCCACTCGCCACAACTAGAGAAAGCCACAACTAGAGAAAGCCTGCGTGCAGCAACGAAGACCCAACACAGCCAAAAATAAATAAAATAAATTTTAAAAAAATAATAAAATAAAATATAAACAAACACACATGTCTATATCCCACCCCCACCGTTCCTTATGAGGGATAAAAGTGAGTGCAGTACATCTCTTTATCCTTCACCTTATAATTTTTTCTACTCATTTCACCCTAGAAATCCCATCACCATGACAAGAAGACACCCCTCCTTCCTCTGCTCAGGGGCTTGGCTCCACCCCACTGGCGATCCAGCCCCATCAGTCCCAGCCCCAAATGACAAACATCTAAGTTATTTCCAGTTTGCTACTTCAGAATGTTGTAATGAACAGTCTTGTCACAATCCTTATTTTTGACAGTCTATCTTTGGCATACATTTCTAGAAGTGGACTTGCTGGAGCAAAGGGTAAGCAAATCCCCCTCCGAGGAGTTGTGAACCTCCAAAAGCAACATATGGTGCTGCCTGATTCCCACCAAGAGAATGGTGTACACCTTTCAGGACAAAGGGTCAGAAATATCTTCGGGAAGCTCCAAAGAGCATTATTCTTAGTATCAGAAAAGACTGAGTATCTTTTATGCCTTGGTGAAGGGTCATCTGCATTTGCTTTTCCTGTTTGTTTTTCTGTAAGTCACACCCATTTTGATCCTTAACACCAAGCACAAGGCCAGTCTCTCAGCACGAGAGCAGTATGTGTAGCTGCTGAACGAACAGGACCCGACAAGCAAAATTCAAGGGTGGACACCAATTCCATTAGCCCAAGCAGGCAGCCTGACCCTCAGTATTCACACCGACAGCCACATACACTGTGGGGGCATTGTGTGGGGGCTGTGTATGTGCCTCAAGACTCCCCAGGACCCAGCTCTCCTCCTGCCTTGCTCTTCCTCTGTGCCCGGAGTCCTGGGCAGCAGGAATGGGGAGGCCTCAGCTGACTTCAGGCCATGGTTCAACTGAAAGTGGAACAATCAATCAATCTGCTGAGCTGACTTACACCCACGACAAAAAGTACACAAGCTGACATATTTATACATCTCTTAAAAATAACTGCCCAGGGAATTTCCTGGTGGTCCAGGGGTTAGGACTCTGTGCTCTCACTGCCAAGAGCCCAGGTTCGACCCCTGGTCAGGGAACTGAGATCCCACACCGCAGCCAAAAAAAAAATTGCTCAAGGGTTTTTGCCTGTTTGACATCGACCACCATCTGTCACAACCATTCACAGACCATCCTTTCCCGTCAAGCCCCTTCAGTCAAGCCCCTTCACTCACCAGGTACAGAGAGGCAGGGCCAGAGGGAACACCTGAGGGGGCTTCCAGAAATTCCCTCCGGAATCACCAAACTAACTGCTTTGTAATGCTCTGGCTGTGTCTTCCTTGTTGGCCCTGTGATAGGAAAGGAGCAGTTTTCTTTCATTCATTCATTCACTCAGCAAGTACTTACTGCTCAGACTATGTACTTCCTAGTTAACAAAGGGCCCGGGAGAGATGGGGTCACCCAGCTGAGGACTTCAGAGAACCCTAAGCCAGCCCGCTGCCTTCAGACAATGCCCTGGGCTATAGGACAAGGGATGATCACTCACCCCTCTGGGCTGCAGGTAAGACCTTGTCGAGACGTAAAGTACCACGATTTTTCAACACTAATGTCCAAAGAGAGCCTGTTGACAACCAAGCACCAAACCCACTTTCTAGGTGGCTGGTTCACTGCATGCTGCCACGAGCACCAGGTAACGAGCACTGTCAACACCGATGATCTTCAACTAGCCTAGGAAACCAGCACAGACTTTGAGTCATTTTTTGTCTCCAGAGAGCTCTGGGGGCCTGGGGCAGGGCTCGGGGGGATGTAAAATGGTGCAGCCACAATAACAACAGTCTGGCAGTTCCTCAGAATATTAAAGACTCATGACCCAACAATTCCACTCCTAGGTATATATCCAAAGGAAGTGAAAACAAGTCCACACAAATTTGTGTACATAAATGTTCACAGCACTATTCATAATTACCAAAAGGTGGGAATAGCCCAAATCTATCCCAGATGAATGGATAAACAAAAAGTGGTCTATCCATTCGATGGAATATACTCAGCCACAAAAATGGATGAAGCACTGACTCATGCTACAGAGTGGATGAACCCTGAAAACTTGCTGAGTATGAGAAGTTAGACACACAAGGTCATAGATATTATGTGATTCCATTGATATGAAATGCCCAGAACAGGCAAATCCATAGAGATAGAAAGTAGATTAGTGGTTGCCAGGGGCTGAGGAAGGGAGATTGGAGAGGGACTGCTAATGGGTGTGGAGTTTCTTTTGAAGGTGATGAAAGTGTTCTGGAACTAGATAGACATGATATTTGTACAACTCCTGAATATACAAAAACATCACTGAACTGTATACTATAAATGGGTGAATTATATGGTATGCAAATTATCTCAATTAAAAAAAAATTTTTTTTTAATACCGGTAAAGTTTGTTTTTGCTGGGTAAACATTCTGGAAATGTTTTCCTGACACCAGGACTACCTGACCATGCCCATACTATCATCTTGCTATATGCAGATAAGAGCTGAAACCTCACAAACCGACCCCCAACCCTTGTCACATACCTTGCTCAGCCCAGCAGCCAGTTCTTACCCTGTGCAGCTGTGACACTGTTTGAAGGGCATACACCCCTTGGAAAGTCACCAGCCAGCTGGCCTATAAGAGGAAGCAGCTAACCAACCCAAGAGGTCTCCAAGCTACCTCTGTGTTCTAAGATGTCTCTCAGTCCTACATTCTTCTCCAGGTAGGCAGCCCTGGCCCAAAACATCACTGGCCTGACAGTAACAGACAAAACCCCACCTGGGTTTTGGGCTCTGTCCTGCTGGGTCCCGAAAGCCCTGGACAGAGTCTCCACCTGAGAGCCCTAAGCAGTAGGGGATGGCTCAGTTTCCCCACAAGCACGGGGTGCGGTAAGGGCAAAGAGCTCCAAGCACTGGTGGTTAAGGATAAATTCTAACGGTTTCTGTCAGCATTGGGAAATCACAGGAATGGCCAGAGGGCAAAGGCCACTTGGCCAGGATTATCCTCTGCCCCTGATGCTCACAGAGGACAGTTCATCCTACTTGGGCCTGGCCTTTTCAAACGAGTGACCCCTGAGATGCAAGAGGAGAGCAAACGGCCATCCTGGAGGAGGCAGGGCCTGGGCAGCCCTGTGGAAATGGCCCAGTGTGCAATCCCAGAGGTACCTGTCTTCCTCCTTCTCCTCTAGGAGGTGGCCATCAGCTTCTAAAGCAGTGCTCTATTTCAAATGTCCAAGGACCTTAATAAGGCCTATTGAGTAAGTCAGTGCCTCCGTTCCACAGATACTAGATACTACACACTCACCTGGCTTCTGGGCATGGGACGGTGGTCCTACCAGCCGGCCATGGTGGGAGCTATGTCAAAAGGCAACTTCCGTCAATGAGCTGGCCAACCTAAAGCAAAGAACAGAGGAAGAAACACTGAGTTTCCAAGGAAAATTTCTGGAACGTACCGACAGTTTTAAACATCTCCAATCCCGGGCTTCCCTGGTGGCACAGTGGTTGAGAATCCGCCTGCAAATGCAGGAGACATGGGTTCGAGCCCTGGTCCGGGAAGATCCCACATGCCGCGGAGCAACTAAGCATGCACGCCACAACTACTGAAGCCCGTGTGCCTAGAGCCCATGCTCCACAACTACTGAGCCCACGTGCCACAACTACTGAAGCCCGCACACCTAGAGCCCCTGCCCCGCAGCAAGAGAAGCCACCACAATGAGAAGCCCACGCACCGCAACGAAGAGTAGGCCCTGCTCACCACAACTAGAGAAAGCCTGCGCGCAGCAATGAAGACCCAACACAGCCATAAATAAATAAATAAATAAATTTATTTAAAAAAAAAAAAAAAAAAAGTCTCCAATCCCTGGAATTACATAGCGAAATTCTAGATTTCAACCAGAGCTCTGTGTCTGCTACCTTCCAAGGGAGGGCAAGCTGAGGAAATCAAATTCTATCAGTCTCTGATGTATGACCCAATAAGGTGCACTAACCAATAAAATACTAACATCTCAGACACTACAGATCTCATCTTTAGCAATATGGATGGAGACAAAAGGTGGTACACAACCACAAGCCAACATACTGAACACACAGAAAACAGTTCAAGGTTTTGATGATAATGGTAATGACGTTAACAGCAGAAATAGAAATACTAGCATTTAATAGATGTTTAGTAGTGAGTTCCAGGTACTATGCTAAAATTCAGTATCTCTTTGAATCCCCAGGACAATCTTAGGGATAAGTTACACAATCACCCTCATTTTACACATAAGGGATCTGACATGTCTCATATTCAGGAACTTGCCCAGGGCCACCCAGGTCTCCCTCTCCGTAGGTGACCTCTCCCCTCCCCAGTGCCCACTCCCCAACACAGACCCCAAGGAAACCACCCACCATTACAGGCAGTGCAGAGTTTGCCCTCAAGAAGCTGAGGGCATGAGGCGCCCAGGGACGGACAAACTTCATCTTCCACATGGTGGCGGCTTCACCGCCATAGGGCAACTAGAAGTTTCACCCAGGGATCAACTCCAAAGATCTTACACTGCCCAGGGAGAAAGAGGCTGCCTGTTTAAAGATAGGAAAACGAAGGCTCAAGAATGTTTAGGAGCTCTCCCAAGGTCCCAGAGACAGCATGGCCCCAGAACTTCCCCTCCTTTGTGACATCAGATGTCCAGGGCTCTGGGCACAGAGATTGAACCCAGTGAACCAGCCAAATCTCAGACTCCCAGGCAGCTGTCAGTTGTAGCTTGCCAAATATTGTCAATATCACCTCTGTTGTCATTCTTTGCACCCACATGACTACCAGGAGCTTGCTCTGATATGAAAACTTTATTTTTAAGCTGGGTTCACAGCAATTCACAGCTCACGGATGGCGAGAAACACTCCCACAGGAGAACTTGCAAAATAAGCAAATATCAGTGAACTCTATGGAAAGACCTTTGGGAACCAAGAAGCACACAGCATCCTCCTCAGTGAGGGCCAGGGCTGCTACAGCCACCACCAGGGCTAGCTCCTAGGGAGAGGGGCCCTTTCTGCCACTCTTTTTGGCCCCATTCAGGCTGGGAAATGCAGTAGATGCCATGACTCTTAGTTCTCTCTCTCTCTTTTTTTTTTAATTTTTAAATATTTACTTAGTCAGTTAGGCTGTGCTGGGTCTCAGTTGCAGCACGTGGGATCTTCGTTGCAGCATGTTTAGCTGCGGCATGCGGGCTCTTAGTTGCAGCATGCATGTGGGATCTAATTCCCCGACCAGGGATCGAACCCAGGCCGCCTGCATTGGGAGCGCGGAGTCTTACCTACTGGACCACCAGGGAAGTTGCAATCCGAGTTCTTTTACCTCCCAAGCCAAGGCCTCTCTCTGCCATGGAGGGGGAAGCCTCAGAAAGTAGGGGTCCTGGGCTTTTCCAAGCACCTACTCTCTTCAGGATTAAGGTCAATATACAAAAGTCAGTGGTATTTCCACACAATGGCAACAAACAACCAAAACTCAAAGCTCTTTAAAAAAAATCAGTTAATACTACCATAAACGTGAAATACTTAAGGATAAATCTGATTTTTTAAAAAAATGTGCCAGACCTATAAGCTGAAACTACAATAAGACGTTGCTAAGACAAATGAAAGAAAACCTAAATAAACAGAGAGATACGATTTTTCCATGGGTCAGAAGGTGCCAATTCTCCCCTAAATTGATTCATAGATTCAAAGCCCCAATCAAAAATTGCCAGCATGGGACTTCCCTGGTGGCGCAGTGGTTAAGACTCTGCCTGCCAATGCAGGGGACACGGGTTCGAGCCCTGGTCCGGGAAGATCCCACATGCCGCGGAGCAACTAAGCCCGTGTGCCACAACCACTGAGCCTGCGCTCTAGAGCCGCGAGCCACAACTGCTGAGCCCACGTGCCACAAATACTGAAGCCCGCGGGCCTAGAGCCCATGCTCCACAACAAGAGAAGCCACCGCAATGAGAAGCCCGCGCACCACAACAAAGAGTAGCCCCTGCGCGCCGCAACTAGAGAAAGCCCGTGTGAAGCAACGATGACCCAACGCAGCCAAAAATTAAATAAATAAATAAATTTATTTATTAAGAAAAAAACTGCCAGCATGTTTTGCAGAAAAAAACAGGCTGATTCCAAAATTTATATGGAAATGCAAAGGACCTAGACTAGTGAAACACTGAAAAAGAGAAACAAATTTGGAAGACTTACCTAACCTGATTTCAAGACATACTGTATGTAAAGTTACAGTAGCCAAGAGAGTATGATATGAACGTAAATACAGACAAGTAGAAAGATGAACAGAATACACCCATGCACATGTGGACAAATGATTTTCAACAAAGATCCAAGTACCCTAACTCCGTGAGACCACAAGACACACTGGATATTTTCCTGAAGGCTTAACCTGCGAGGAAGGTGACCTCAATCTGTTATCATAATGCATACAGTGCATCATGGGGCAGTATGCAACATACAAGAAGTTTTAAGGTCACTTCAGACTTTCACCCTCCACCACAGCTCATGGTAAATTCAGTCTTTAAAGATGCTCAGATTAAAATCTGGAGTTGCCTTTTTTTTTTCTTTTTTGTGTGCACCATGAGGCATGTGGGATCTTAGTTCCCCGATCAGGGATCAAACCTGTGCCCCCTGCATTGGGAGCCAGAAGTCTTAACCACTGGACCGCCGGAAAGTCCCCTTTTTTTTTTTTGGCTGCAGTTGCCTTCTTGATAGGACTACCCATCATCCAGTCTGCCAGGAAATCCTATTGATTTTGCCGTCAAACACATCTGGGGTCCCACCACTTCTCACACCGCCACTTGCCACACTATCCTCCCTTAATACGACGGAGGTCTGCAAACTGGACCCCCTGCTTTCACTCCTCAGCTCGAAACCTTCCAAAGGCCCTGCAATCACTCAGAGTGAAGCCCCATCCTCTCTTGACCCCAGAGACATGTCCACCCTCCTCCAGCCATGCTGGCCTCCAACACACCAGGCACCCTCCCACCCTGGGGTCCTTTAAGGTTTTCAACAAAATCCCCGATACTTTATAATTTTAACAATCGATTCTTCAATTTGCATCCCAAGTTGAAAATGACCTTTGAAAACATAACTACCATACAATAATCTCTAAATGTCAACAAATGCCCAGTCCATATTCAGCTTCACACAATTTCCCAAAAACGTCTGTACACAGCCTGTTCTAACAGTAGTTGCTAGCTTTTGTGCTAGCATTTGTGCTAGCTGCTCTCTGCCTCCATCACTCTCCCCCACCATGGCTGTCTCCTCCGTGTACCCCCAAATCACTGCTCAAATGTCTCCCTCAAAGCGGCCCACCCTGCTCACCCTGCCCTTTCTCTCCCACAGCCCTGGCCTCTCCTCAAATTCCACACAACACAGCTACTGTATCTATGGACTTTCTCACCCGGCAAGAACATAAATGCCACAAGGAAAGGGGTGTCTGCCTGGTGCCTGATGTCATTTCAAGCACCTCCAACAGTGTCCGGTGCTCAATAAATATTTATAGAATGAATGAGCAGAGATGGTTTAACATTGAGGGAGAAAGAACCAATCTGAGGAGTTCACACACCAACAACCCCTTGATACAATTAGAGCAAAATTCACGAAGGAGCAGAAACCAAGCAGAGACCACTTAGCACCATCAGGATTGGGAACATTTCTCTAAAATAAACTGTAATCGCTTTTCACTGGTATATCATTTGGGCTGCTGTGCCATCTACCCCACACCGGCTGGGTTTAGAGAGCTTTTACTGTTTTTATTCCCAACCCATATATTTAAAACAGTATCAAGTAACCCTTAAGTACACGATTACCAACTCATCAGAGACTCTTCCACTCCCTTGATAAATCATTATGGTTTGGCTTTGACCCTGCACCTGGGTACTCCACTTACATGCATACACACACAACACCCCGAATCTTCAACCTACCCAAACAACAATTTCCCAATCTGAGGGAGATCACACTTGGTAAGGAGGCAGAGATTGGTGATTTACATGAAATCAAGTCACTGCACTTTGGGCAACAAAAGTCCACTGTTGCCAATTCATCCTCTCCAGCTCAGGTAAGAGAGGTCCGCTCCCTTTTAACCTGAGGGGAGGAGCCCCCGGCCAGACACTGGCTGCTGTCTAGGGAGCTCCAGTTCCTTAGAAACGCTCCAGCTGCAATGCCCATGGCCAGCCCAGGGACAGCTCTCAGAGGCCATGGGCACCTGATGGGGAAGCCTGGGCTCTCCAAGGTGCCCCCCAGAGGGCCCCATCATCCCTTCCGAGGCCTGGCCCTATGGAAGCTACACACCTCTGATCTCCTCCTACCACCGTCTGCACTCACCAAACACTTGTGCAGTCTCTAAAATTCTTCAATTGTATCTGCACCCAAATATTTACCACTCTGGCTCTAATCCAAGCCCGGGAACATGATATAAAGCCAAAAAACCTCCAAGATGAAACCCAGCAATAATACTATTCACCTTCTCCCACCCCTAGGTCCACAAAGTCCACTTGTTCCACACAAAATGAGCACCCCACCCAGACCCTCTGTGCCAACAGTCTTAGCGACTGTACTGCTAACTGCCAAGGAGAGGAAGTCCCCAGCTAGCTCTATGAGAAAGGGAGAAACTGAGGCAGGGCAATAGTGGATTATCTCAAGGAAGCCCAGAGGTCACACTGCTCCAACATGCGCTGGCTGGTTAGGGAAAGATTAACTTGGGTCAGAGTCAATTCCCTAATCCAGGGGTCGGCAAACTACTGCCTGGGCCTGTTCTGGCGAATGGTTTTCCTGGGACACAGCCACGCCCACTCAAGTTTGCACTGTCTCCAGCTGCTTTCATCTACAGGGCAGAGCTGAGTAGTAATGACAAAGACAGTAACGGCCAAAAATACTGACTACCTGATCCTTGAAAGCAGGAGGGAACCATGGCCCTAACAGGCTCTGCTGAGCATTAAAGGGACAGAGATGACTCAGGCAGAGCAGCATGCCTGAGACAAGAAGTCAAGGCAGAGGCACAGCAAGGGGGTGCTTCAGCTCCACGTCAGCCCCAGGGGACCAAGCAGTTCCTGCTCTCCCCAAGGCAAAGAGCCTCATTAACCCTATATCCCCTCAGAGTGAGGGAGAGCATGACTTGGCAGACTAGAGAGGCAAAGAACCAACCCCCATGAGGGCCAAGGAGTCGACAGTGAGGCCAGCTGCACAAGCCTATCCTGGGCAACCAGAGCTGGCCGGTCTCCACTGTCAAGCCAAAGCATCCACCAGGGTAACAACCAGTATGTGCCCTCCAGACCCCTGGTCTGCCCCTGCCTCTCCTCCCTCAGCCACAGTAACCACAGCCTCACCAAGAGACAGACTGTCCACTCCCCACACTATGCCAATGCAGCTGTTCCTAAAGCTCCTTAAAACCCCCCAACACCTCACCACAGCCTTTAAGGCCCTGACTCTTTAGGCGCAGGTGACCCTATGAAGTCATCTGGTACGCACATAGTATGTGTACACACACCACGCTCCTGGCTCCAACCACACAGGCCTTGTTTCGATTCATCTTACCCACCATATCTGCCTTCCTCCACGACTGGGCCTTTGCACGTGCTGTTCTCACTGCCAGGAAAGTCCTTCCTTTCCCCCACTCACCTTTCAGACTCAAAACATGTGTTACTCAGGCACCCTCTCCCCCCTTCCATCCCCGAGGACTACAGCCCCATCACGTGCCACGGCTGATCTTGACATCTGACATCAAGCATCCCACTAGGTTCTCTCCCCCAAACGCTCTACACTCCACAAGAGAAAGGGCTCTTGCTCATCTCCTCATCCAAGGCCCAAGGAGGCATGGAGAAGAAATGACAAAATGGCATCCTCTGTGAGTTATAAATACTCAACCACTATGTTTTCACCACCAACTTCATGCAAAAACATAACAATATAAATATAACATCAGGAAGAAACAATATGGAGATAGGCAAGGCCACAGCGTCGCCACAGTCCCTGCGGAGCCCAGAGCTTCCTGGGGTTGGGGGGAGCTCTCCCCAACTCCCTCACATGGCTGTTTGGAGAAAGGCGCCTGGAGATTCCCATAGGCCTCAATGGCCTTGTGTCTGGAAGGGCTTCCCCTATCACCAATAAGAAGTGTGACCTACCCCAGCACCCATTCACCCACACCCTGCACTCCCCTCCCCCTTTCTATTGCCAAGATTCCATACCCCTCCCTAAAAAACCCATCGACAATCCTTCCAACAGAAGTCCCTGCCCTCTCGAAAACTTGACTCCAGCACGACCCTCCTTTCTTCTAAGCTTCCCTCCCTTTCACACTACCAGACCATCCTGATGATAATGAACAGAATCCTACTGATGAATCACACAGCCAGCTGCTCAGCCACAACCCTCCTGACAATTAAACAGTCCGTCCAGCCTGGGGCCAAATCCAACTGTGCCCCTGGGAGCCCACCTAGCCCCTTAGGACTCAAGACCATCCTGAGGACCAAGTGGCAGGCCCTGGCTCCAGGCAGGCTCTCAAAGAGAAGCAACTAGTTCTTACTTCGACTACTATGATTAATGTTGTTCGTCAAAATATTTTGACTCCTTATAACAAGGTTCCTTTCAGTGTTTCCACCCTCGCTCCCTAGCAGCTGCCCAGGCAGTCCACTCGGCAGTTCAACACTTCAGATAAACCCCCATACTTAAAATGCCCAGGGATCAGGAACTTCTCTGGTGGTCCAGGGTTAAGAATCCGCCTTCCAATGCAGGGAATGCGGGTTCGATCCCTGGTCAGGGAACTAAGATCCCACAGGCCACAGGGCAACTAAGCCCGCACGCCACAACTACTGAGCTCACGTGCCTCAACAACAGAGCCAGTGTGCCTCAAACTATAGAGCCAACGCACTCTGGAGCCAGCACACAACAACTAAAGAAAAGAAAACCTGCACGCCACCACTAGAGAGAAGCACGCGTGCCGCAACGAAAGATCCTGCATGCCTCATCAAAGATCCCGCGTGTCGCAACTGACCCGACACAGCCAAAAATAATAATAAAAAATAAATAAAACAAAATAAATGAATAAAATAAAAAATAAAATAAAATTTTAAAAAGCCCAGGGATCAAATGTCCACATCTAGACAAGTCTGAGACTTTGGTAAGTGTCTGAAATGTCTAGCATTAGGGCATTACGATATTAAAGGATACCTTGAAGAAAGCGTCACAAGAACAAAAGAGGAAATAACTTTTGTGTTAGTAAGGAAGATCTACGAACTAGAGTCTCCCCTTCTGTGCATACACACCAATATGTGCCATACTAAGGGAATTCTCTAACAAAGAGCCACAGAAAACCAAGAAACACCTTCAATCTCTGTGCTGAGCACTGGAGGAGAGAAGACCTCAAATGTTCCTGGACTGTCCCCCTAAATTCCTGCAGACTCCAGTTCTGTGTGACTCTACTGGGGAGGAAGTGCATCTAGGCCCCATGGCTCTAAGGACCAACGAACACCCACGGAATCACGCTCCCAAGATGATGTTACAATGAGCCTTCTAGAACCACGTATATCTTTTTTTTTTTTTTTTAAAGCCCCTAGTATCTGGCATAAGGTAGACCATCAAAATGTGAGTGCCTCTGTTCATTTCTCCCTAAGCTAACTCTTGGAGGATAAAAATGCATGCTCTGGGCTTCCCTGGTGGTGCAGTGCTTGGGAGTCCACCTGCCAATGCAGGGGACATGGGTTCGATCCCTGGTCCGGGAGGAACCCACATGCCGCGGAGCAACTAAGCCCGTGCACCACAGCCACTGAGCCTGAGCTCTAGAGCCCGCGAGCCACAACTGCTGAGCCTGTGCGCCACAACTAGTGCAGCCCACGTGCCTAGAGCCCGTGCTCCACAAGAGAAGCCACCGCAATGAGAAGCCCGCATGCAGCAACGAAGACCCAATGCAGCCAAAAATAAATAAATAAATTTATTTATTTATTTTTAAAAATGCATGCATGCTCTCATAAGGATGCATGATATTTCTGAATTCAGAAAGGCTCTGGGGTTTTTTCTTTTTTTTACTGTGCTAAAATATACATAACATAAAATTTACTGTCTTAAATCATTTTTTTGGTCTTAGTCATTTTTAAGTGTACAGTTCAGTGGCATTAAGTACATTCACACTGTTGTACAGCCATCACCATCACCCATCTCCAGAACTTTTTCACCTTGCAAAATGGAAACTCTGTCCCCATTAAACATTAACTACCCATTTTTCCCTCCCTCCCATGCCCATCCATGCAACCACCATCCTACTTTCTGTCTCTATGAATTTGACTACTCTAGGCGCCTCATATAAATAGAATCATGCAGTATTTGTCCTTTTCTGTCTGGCGTATCTCACTCAGCACAATGTCTCTTTGAGGTAGAACAACAAATCATTTTAACCTTTCGAGGCCTTAGTGTGTACAGAAAAAGGCCCATGGGCCTCGTACACCCACAGCCAAAAAGCATGGCTCTAGAACCCTGTTTCCCAGATCTCCCATGTCCCTGACATGTTCTACTATCAACCAGTCCTTCCCTCCACTCCGCAAATAAACTGCACAAAAAGATACTGGAAAGACTTAGAATAGTGAGATGAAAGCAGCATCTAATGTTATACCTCAGATGGACTTCAAGTATGCCAAGTCTCATCACCCCAGTTCTTGCCTCCCAGAGCACTCTGTCTCCCCAGGATACACCTATTCCAGCCCCATCTCACAGCCATGAACCAAGGGAGTCAAGAAATCCCTGTCAGATGAATGATAAAGATAACTAACTCGTCTTGGGCACAATCTTTTCCTATACGTGGAAGCCAGAGATAACACAGCACAACCCAAATCTATTCCTTGGAGCACCTGAGCCAGACTCAGAAACCCTTACGCAGGCCCACTGGTGGTGTGAGCCCTGAGGTCCAGACACGTCAAACTCAAGACAACAGGGACACAGACAACTAGCCCCAACAGTGCACTCAGCAATCAACGTCACTGAAGAGGAAAACACTGCATCCCCTCCTCAAGGTACCAAACCCACTTATCTTGTGAGGCTGACACAAAGCCAGGCCCAGGGGAGTCAGTCACCACACTGGCCAAGTCCATGGATGCTATGTGGGAAAACAGTGACACCAAATGACCCCACATGAGGTACGCAACTCCAACAGGAGGAGGACATTTCGTTCATTACCAGTAATTTCAGATAGAAACGCCCATAGCACCTCAATTATCACTTTGGTTAACTGCTCCAGAATAAGGAGAAGGGCAAAAATGATTTTCTGGGGTTCCCCACCTAGTTTGGCTTGGGCAAGCAGGCAGTCTCCTTTCCAAACAGACATGTCCCTGTGTGACCTGTGACTGCAAAGTATAGTGTCCTCCTGGGACGACTAACAAGGGGGAGGCTGAGGAGGTAACTGAGTCTCCAGGACCACTCGGAACAGAAAAATTTGAGAATGAGGACCACAAAAAGCCCCAACTGCAGAAGATCTCCATCATAGCAGGCGGCCTGAACAGGAGGTTCCCAATGCAGTGGGCCTCATTGCCAAGAAGGCACCATCCAGGTGGCCTCACGTCACACAGCATGTCAACCAGCTGTATCAGTATTTATTTTCATGTCAAGAAATAAAACCTCCAGCCATTCCATTCTTGTGGCAAGTTTTCTTGAGTTTGTTTTTAAAGAAGCAACACCTTATTTATCACACAATCTCCTGGAAAAGCAAGAATCCTTCTTTCACCAAGTGGAGGACTAGATGTCCTCCACTGCCTCTGAGGGGTCCCGGGCCCTGGCCACAGGCGCCATGTGCTGCCTCAACCCAGGTCCTGTGGCCGTGGGCCTGTGTGTGCTGAGAAAGCAGAAGCAAAGCCACCAGCTGAGCACCTTCTCCATGCCGTAAAGACAGCCCCCAACTCTGTGATGACACGGGCACCAACCTTGACCTGCATATTCATGGACAGGGCAAAGACCAGCACATCACCCCAAGTCTCTCTGAGGAGCAACATGAAGGCCATAAGCTGAGCCCAGAGTTTATACTTCCTCACCGGCCATCTTCAAACAGGCGGTCTTGGTGAACAAGCAGCAATCTGGCGCAATCTGGTAACTAGGGCAGGTGCTCCCCACAAGTTTAAGAACCGGTATCTCACTTTCCAGAACTGGAATAGAGAAGGGAAAGCCTGTTCAAGAGCACCGAAGGAGCAGTGTTCTGTGCTGGCCCCATTGTATATAAATGAAGACCTACCTGGGCCTAAAGGAAAAAACTTCATGGTCTTGAAATCCAAACAAAATCTAAAAGTAGTTCACAAAGCTTATCCCTGTAAGGTCCAAGATAAGACTATTTTGGTCAGGAAACAGCAGGTAGGATGGCAGAAATATCACCAAAGAAATGTAAACCAGGGGGACTTCTCTGGTGGCGCAGTGGTTAAGAATCTGCCTGCCAATGCAGGGGACGTGGGTTCGAGCCCTGGTCTGGGAAGATTCCACATGCCGAGGAGCAACTAAGTCCGTGTGCCACAACTACTGAGCCTGCGCCCTAGAGCCTGCGAGCCACAACTACTGAGCCTGAGTGCCACAACTACTGAAACCCGCGTGCCTAGAGCCCGTGCTCCACAACAAGAGAAACCACTGCAATGAGAATCCCACACAACACAACCAAGAGTAGCCCTCGCGCGCCACAACTAGAGAAAGCCCATGCGCAGCAACAAAGACCCAACGCAGCCAAAATTTAAATAAATTTATTTTTTTAAAAAAGAAATGTAAACTGGGCAGACCACACAGTCCAGGAGAGGACCTCCAGTTTTCACCTCTAAAACGCACTCCCCTACTCCCCCACCCCCTCACCCCTGCCCAGAAGGGCCCCTGTGGCACTTGGGCACTTCCTGGGAGGCAGGGCTACTGTCTGCTCACTACCAAGGAAAGCACCCACCAGCTGTCCCACTACTGCTGGACGGACCTGGAGCCTCAGTTGGCCTCTGCCACCTTGATCCTCATGAAGGGTCCCATCCTCCAGGCAGGCAACAGGAGACTGAGAACAAGTGACTGAGGTCTATGTAAGGTGGTACTTTCCAGAACACCAAAGGGTCTGCCTAGAACCAAGTCCAGAGCAGCTAGTGAGTACCCAGGCAGGCGGCAAGGTCAGCATTGTCCACACACAAACCTCCAGATGCCCCCAGCTGAGCTTTGGACAGAAGGGTGGCCTTGGTAGAATTCTGGAAATCCAGTCTGATGCTGGGTCTTCAAATACAAAACAAGCTACAACCATCTGAGCAACCAAGCTTTCCTAAGAGGCAGAATTCAGTTTCTCTATCTGTCAGGAACCAGGTCAAACAGTCAAAACCATCTAGTAACTTCTGACACGTGGCTGGAGCCATCCAACAACCACATCACAGCACTGATGGCCGTGACTGAGGCCACGTGTTCAGCCCAGGAGTCCCGAGGCCTCATGGCAAGGTCCAGGCCAACAAGCCAGTTCCCAGCCCCAGACGCTTCATCATTGCCACAAACTCTGATGATGTATCACAACGATCACAAAAACTGCATGAATGATTAAAATGCTGCAAAGTTCCAAGGAAGAAACTACAACGATGGCAACATTTATCAGTAAAGTGTGGCTTACACTACATAAGCCAATTAAGAACAAATTAAGAGGGACTTCCCTGGTGATTCAGTGGCTAAGACTCCATGCTCCCAATGCAGGGGGCCCAGGTTCGATCCCTGGTCAGGGAACTAGATACCACATGCTGCAACTAAGAGTTCGCATGCCCCAACTAAAAAAAGATCCTGCGTGCCACGACGAAGATCCCACGTGCCTCAACTAAGACCCGGCGCAGGCAAATAAATAAATAAATATTAAAAATTAAAAAAAAAAAAGAACAAATTGAGAAATGACATGAACAGACACCACATCTTCCTGACAATGTACCCAACAATAAAAGTATGATCAGAGGAGGTCAGGAACATAGGGGCTCCTCAGGGAGGGTGTTTCAGAGACCCGTCAAACTGTCCTCACTGCCCCCAGCCCTTATAAGGTAAAATGAGCCCAAGATGGAAGAAGCAGAGCCTTCCCAAGGTCTCAGAGGAGGTAGGGAAGAGGGGAGGGTGGGCTACACCAGGCTCCTCTAGGCCATCAGAGCTTCCCAGCACCTTGCATAGACACTTCCCATCACTTTATCCTCACAGAAGGGCCACTGGGGAGAAGAGGTGCTGGGCAGACACAGGGCCTTGCTGGCTGGGAAGAGTTCTGCTTGACTCAGCCAAAGAGCCAGCATCTAGGGAGCAAGCAAGAAGGAAACCGTGCTAGAGAGTCAGACACATAGAGAAGCCCGCTCCTGGAAGAGAGAAGCAGCAAAGACCAAATCCCTGGCCCCTGCCAAAGCTTTAGAAGAGTGAAAGGCCTGCTTCCTGGGGTGCAATGGCGAGGACACCAGAATTTTGAAATACGCTTTGTTCTGGCTTCCGCTGCGAGTTGGAGATTTCCTTGCTGGTAGAAGATTTTAGTACTAAACCTGATGTGCTATGAGGTACAATGCAAATGTCATGTGAATCTGACTTGAAATAAGAAGCCCAAAGAAACCTGTGGGCTGTGCCCTCAGTGGGACTTTGTCTGTACCTGAGACTCACCCCAGAGTGGGCCAGGGACCCCACAAAAGGCAGGACTCTGCCACATGAAGCCCATGACCAACACGGACTGAAATGTCTTTCCTCCATTTGTACACATACACACAAGCACAAGCACATATAGAGCCATCACACACGTGCATAAGCACATGTGCACATGCACACACAAGGGTGCACACAAAACCAATATATATAGGACACCACATGGGCACACACGAGGCCAGCACACACTTTATCTTCCAGGCAAAGGTGTACTTCTAAGCTGTCAGTTGTTGAGAACGTAGACCACACATTCCAGAGAAACACTGTCCTAAGTAGGGTCAGGTTCCCAAGTAGCCCACAAAGTCCACCTCATTCCAATGTTCTCAAAGCACCGTCCTGCCAATACAACCCAACCCAAAGCAAGAAATCCCCTGGGAAGTCGCCTCGAGTCCCAGGCCACCAGCCCTCCCAGACCAAAAGGGGCGAGGAGGAGAGAGGAGGAGTAGTGCCACGGGGGCAAGGGTAGGGGTGTTCACTCACCTCACCTTTACTGGGCCAGCCTTGCAGGGACCCTCTGGCCTCCTCCAAGGCCTACCCCACTGCCATGTTCTGTCACCAGCCACCTCACACAGACCTAGGTCCTACCTAACCATCCAGCACCAAGATCCAGCCTGAGCCCCAGGCACTGCAGGTCTGTCCCCAAGACCCCAGTCACACTACTGCTAGAGTGGGGGCTCCACTGTCCCCCATGGTCCAGGACTCATCAGTGTTCATCGGACTTTGGTGGCACAGAAAGGGGAGGGCCTGACTCTCCATTGAGAAAGCTACCACTGGGCACACAGATTCAAACTGCTACAGAAAAAAAAAGCTCACTGCTGACAAAGGCAGGAACATCCAAAAAATCACCTTTAACACGTTGACAAGAGATTTTGTTACTAAAGGAGGAAAAGAAAAGTGCAACAATGGATAACGATTATTAAATTCTTTATGTGGTGCCAGGCGTGGCGCCAGTACTTTACATACCTGATTTTCATTTAATCCTCATAACCACAGAATGAGGTACTACCAACACTAACCACACTTCACACTGGGAGACTGTCACTGTCACCCACACTTCACACGCGGGACTGCCACTGATGCCCACACTTGACAAGTGAAAAAAACAGAGGCTAAGATAAGTCAAGGTGATTGGCCAGGGTCACAGGATTAAGAAGTTAAAATGGGGATCCAGATGCAGGTCAGCCATCTCCCAGACCCAGGCTCAAATCTGAACCACCACACCTTTGAGGGCAGTCGGACTCTTAAGGCCATCCTAAGGCTGGATCCTTCCCAAGGCTACGGAAAAACTTCCTAAAGCAAAGATTAGCACACCCTCGATTCGCTCTTACAAGAGCACACTAACTTAACCCTTTACTGAATTGCTAGAAACCTCCTGGAGGAATGAGCCTTGTTGTGCAAACCCTCATTCCATGGACCATACAGCAAATTCAATAACTCGTGTGCATCTTCACCTTCTGCGAAAGGCACTAAAACCCTCAGAGGTTGACGAAGCACATATTTCTGAGCCCCTACCTGCCAGGGTACATACAAGCCAAGGGAAGGGGCTTAAAGGACTTGATCAACACTACCAGGGACTTCCCTGGTAGTCCAGTGGTTAAGACTCTGCACTTCCACTGTCGGGGGGACGGGTTTGATGCTGGTTGGAAATGAAGATCCCTCATGCCGCGGGGCGCAGCAAAAAATTAAGGGAAAAAAAAAACCACTGCCAGCCTAGGTCATAAACTAGGACCTTTTCATCTTCTTTTCCATTGTGTGAGATGTACACACAAGACAACCACTCTTAGCACTCCACAGAGCGGACCAGGGGTCCTTGGCAAGGAACAGATGTGCAGAATTATCTTCTTTCCTTCCATCAGAACAGCACAGCACTCACGCATGAGGTAGGGAGCAGACACAGACCAGTGGGAAGGAGACAGGTCCTCTGGCCACAGACACAGCAAGGAGAGTGCGAGGACAGCAAAAGACACATGGCCCAAGGGACATGGAGCTGGGGGACGGCCCAGGCCCTGTGGGAGCGCTTCCTAAGGTGGGTGGTGGCCAGGGCATGTGCTGGTCCTCCCAGCTCTGCATATGAGGCACCAGGCTGCTGCCCTCACCCAACTCACCTGATTCCTCACTCCCACCCATGACCTCAAAATCAGGACCCTGATGGTGTCTTGGTCATCATCAAGCAGATGTCACTCTCAGACCCAAGTCATTTTTTTTCCAAGTGCCAGGTCCCCAAGGCCCCTTTCCTTCCTGTGTCCACAACCCCTCTCCCTACTCTCAAAACCAGTATTGTCATTGGGTAAGACACCCACCTGTCTTCTCCCCTGAACGCTGCAAGAAGAGTCAGGATTTGGAAACATTTGAGCAATGCATGAAACAGGGAAACATTCTCAAGCTAGGAAGCAGCAGCTGTTGGAAAAATTCATGTGGATGTTTCAGAGAAGTGTCTTAATCGCTCTAGGTCTGTTTGGAAAACTGTCCAAAGCCTCAAGCTAGAAAATTCTCAGAATCTAGAAAATGCTGATTACCGGGACTTCCCGGGTGGTCCAGTGGTTGACTTCGCCTTCCAATGCAGGGGGTGTGGGTTCGATCCCCGGTCGGAGCTAAGATCCCATGTGCCTCAAGGCCAAAAAACCAAAACATGAAACAGAAGCAATATTGTAACAGATCCAATACAGACTTTAAAAATGGTCCACATCGGGCTTCCCTGGTGGCGCAGTGGTTAAGAATCTGCCTGCCAATGCAGGGGACACGGGTTCGAGCCCTGGTCCGGGAAGATCCCACATGCCACGGAGCAACTAAGCCTGTGCGCCGCAACTACTGAGCCTGCGTGCCTAGAGCCCGTGCTCCGCAACAGAAGCCACTGCAATGAGAAGCCCGCGCACCACAACGAACAGTAGCCCCCACTCACTGCAACTAGAGAAAGCAACGGAGCAACGAAGACCCAACGCAGCCAAAAATAAATAAATAAAATAAATTTATTTAAAAAAAAAAAAAATGGTCCACATCAAAAAAAAAAAAAAAGAAAATGCTGATTACCAACCAGCTCCTGGGGCACAGGAATCACATCGAGCCTCTTCCTGGTCCCTCTAATTGCTACAAAGCTCTTTTTCAGGCTAAGTTAAGGGCCCATGTCCTTCTAATTTCCACCTATCCATCACTACTTCACTCTTGGGAACAGAGCAGAACTCGTATATACAAGACAGTCCCTCAGATATTTTATTCTTTTACCCGTTATTTATCACACTTTCATCTAACACAAAGCACTATTTGTTTGGGGAGGAAGAGACACAAGGACAAATCAAGTTCCGCACCCAGCCCCCAGAGCCAGCCGAGATCTGGCAGGGTCAAAGACACGTCCCTCCAGTTCATGAGGGTCCTGGGTCCTGATGGTCACACAGGACCGCCACACCTCAACCCACTACGTTCTCCTAGTGAAGCAGAAAGTGGCCATCCAGGGCCATAGGCTGCGCCCTGGGTCTCACCAATGCCCACCTTCTCCCAGGCAGTAAACATGATCTCAGACCACCCTTCTCTAGGGCCCAGCTCACCTCACCTTTGCTCATACTCAGCACCCCTAAAACCGAAGACCCACTATCTCGGGGCCTGAGACACCTGTACCGCATTTCACTCCATAGGCCACCTACTGGAGTAGCTTAGGCTCTTCTATGTCACTGGGTTAACTTTTTAAAATAACTTAAAAGAAAAATTAGCCAACCCTAGTTCATAGACTTAGAAGACTGGTTAAACTGATTCAAAGTGACCCTAATTTTTCTAAGCAATTTAAGTTACTTTCTCCCTTCTGCAATAAACCAAGGTAACAAAGTGGGCATGCTCCCACCATCTTAAACTTCACAGAAGGTGCATGTCTCTCATCTGCTCACCCAATGCTAATAAGTACCTTCCCCAGGTGGCGACCTGTCCACTTTTGCTGCCTGTTGTGTCAGGGTCACCTGACCTTAACTCTGGAAAGTAAGAGGAGCCCCCTCCATCCTCCCTGAGGGGGGTGAGTGGGTACCTGATGGCACCAACAGCAGGAAAGGCCAACTGTCCAATCCTGAGCTGAGATCCCAACTCACCAATGGGTCTCCTGAAACCCCTCGCCACCCCCCACCCAATCTTCTCTCTTCCAAGAACATGGTCAATCCCTCTAACCAGTTCTCCTATGAAATGGTTTGAAGACTACTTCAGCAGGCAGAATGGACTTCCCCACATATAAAGGATATGCAAAAAATAACCTCCCTCGAAGCTTTTTAGCAGCCAGCTTGTGCTGTCCTAGACTCATCCTACTCTGAGTGTTAAGGTCCTTCACTCCTGCCCCAGACTAGCACAGCTGACCATCAGAGCCTCGTACAGGATCTGATGTCTAGCTTTTCCGAATCTTGAAATGGACACCCAAAATGGATCACCCGAAAGATGACTAAATAATAAGTACCATTACTTTTTATTAATAGATGGGGAAAAGCAGTTTAATGCTCTTAAAATTGAAAGCCATCAACCACTCAATTCCAGAACAGGAAACACAGCTAGAGTTTTTGTTTTGTTTTGAAGGCAGCCCTGAGACTCCAGAAGCAGCCCTGAGTTCTTCTTCCCTGTGTCCTGTCCCATCCTCACACCAGAGATACCATAATGACCTCAAAAAACAAAGCCCTGAGGAAGGAAACCTGCCAATGGACCTACACTACATAGATAAAAGAGAAACCTAAAACAAAACAAAAAATTCTAAACTAACCAGGCCATAAAGAAATAAGGATAACAGAGATCAGACCAGGAAGCACTAGAATGGAACAGAGATCTATGTTCTCTCTTCTGCAAGTCAACCCAGGGCAAGCCACTCCTCCTCTCAGGCCTCAGTTTCCAGTTTGTAACATCAAGGGCTGTCCTGTTCATCTGGAAGTCTGTATGCTGCCTGCTGGGTTCAGCAAAACAGCACACAGAAGCAAGCTAGTCCCAGGTGAATGTTACATTTGTCTGCTGCCCAAGGACCAAAAATAGTTACATTTCTAATGCTCTGCCTGACAAATATAAATGAGAGTAAGGCTACAATTACATTTCAATCCAGACTCAGTCCATTAATATCCTTAACCAAGAAAACTTCAAAAGCAAACTTCAAAAACTTCAAATGCCTACTACTGACACCTGAGGCTCCCACCACCTCCCCAGTCTTTGGCATCAGGAAATGCCACTTGTAAGGTTGAAACAAACAAAAAGCCTCAACAATAAAAACTTTAAAGGTTTGGGGAGAGAGGCAAGAGACAGATGACCAACATACAAACTGCTGAGAAGGTCAGCTAATCAAACAAAAGTGTTAAGGAAAATACTAATCAAACCCTCGAAATCTCCCCAGGTTCCGGTGGGTGTAAGAGAGTCCCAGGGAGGGATCTGACTCCAGAATCCTCTGAAAGAACTGCCCGCCATTGAAGGGGGTGGGCATTAGCCCTTTACATGCACAAGAATAATACAGGAGAGAAGAGAAAATGAGGTTCAGGTGTTGTCAATGATATGCAAGTCCTGAGAATATCACAGGTCTGGAGTGACTCAACCAATTCAATCAACACCTTCAAACCAAGGATTCAGTTTGCCATGCTCCTACTTTCCCCACACCACTGAGCAATTGGGAAAAAAATGTGTTTCCTCCGTGGATGAATTAAGATTGTAGCAGCAAAGTTTTCAGAACTGGCTGGCAGAGTGAGCCTGCCCAAAACACACAAGAAAGCTAAAAATATGCTGTCACTGCCACAAAAGTCCACCAAATGGAAACTCAAGTGACGAAGATACTGGCCTGAAACCTGCTCACCTCCAAGGTCATGGTGAGCAGCTGCCTCTAAGGTAAGAATGTGTTGAGTCAAGTTTAACAGCTACTGACTCAAAGGCTAATTGCACAGAACAACTGCGATTGTAGGAAATGTTATATTGGGATTATATGCAGATTTAAGACCACAAGGTTTTTTCACTTCCCTTCCGGATAACCTGACTGACCTTTTAGGTGAGATCTCCTTACAATAAGATCTGAAGACCTCCAAATTGTTAGGTTGTGGTGGAATTTTGTTATAAAGAAAATCTAGCTCCTCAATCTGAGTGTTTCATTGTGCGTGATGACTGAGATGTAAGACCCAGGGGGATCATCATGTAGTTGTCCTCTGGGCAGAGAAGGATTTTGTTTTTTGGTTGCTTTTTTGTTTTTGGCCCCACCTCGAGACATGCGGGATCTTAGTTCCTCGACCAGGGATCGAACCCGTGCCCCCTGCAGTGGAAGCTAGGAGTCCTAACCACTAGACCGCCAGGGAATTTTCCCAGAGAAGGATTTCTGTCTCAGAGGTAAATGGAAGATCAAGGGCTAGGATACCCCTGACTACTTTCAAACATTTCGCAATTGCCCTTACAGCCATCCCATGAGATTAAGATACAGTCCCTGTCTATGGATGGGAAAGCTGAGGCCAGGTGGCCAGAAAACCTGCCCAATGCTGAAGAGTGGTAAGCTGTAGTCAGATCTGCCAAATTCCCAAACTGGCTAGAGAGCTGTAAGTGCGGAAGGAGGACAGGATTCGGGCCCAAACTCTCCTGTTTGCCACTGCAAGCACCATCAAGCAACCTACTTCTCATCCCTGACCAGAGTCCACTCAGTGATAAAGCCAGAGGTACAGGGGCGCCTCTGGGTTCTCAAAGGCAGGACCCCATGAGAATCTGCCTGGCAAACATCTTACAAATGGAAGGGCTGCCCCTGAAAATCAGAATGTGGGGTTCAGGAAGCTCGGGATCAGGAAAAGGGGCTGTGTCTCCTTTGCCCTGATGAGGCACCACCAACCTAGCCATTCTCTATCACCAGGGAGGCACTAAGGCTGGTGGGAAAAACATTCATAGTCTGAAATCGGAAAGGTTGGGGCCCAGTCCCAGCTGTAGAAAAATCAGCCAGGTGACTCTGGCAAGTATCACCCTCTGTAGGGACTTCACCTTCTTCCATCTGAAATGTGGGGACAAGGTTGTGGTTCCAAGGGGCAGAGACAGTGATGGTTTGTCCCACAAACTTAGAGGTGCTCCACACATGAGAAGCAGAACAGTCATTAATGCTTTGGGGCTTTGCCTCATCTGCTCTAGTCATGATGGTACACTCACTGAACTCCAATTTATTGAGCAGGTACACATACTAGGTGCTGTGCTATGCCACTTGCATTTATTATCTCACTCCCAACTCAGCTATTTAAGGCAGACACTACTACCCCCTTTTTAGAAATGGGAAACAGAGGACAAGGTTCACCAAGGTCAAGTCACAAGGAAGTGGCCGGGTGGAGCTCACACCCAACCTAAGGCAAAGCCAGGGCTGACCCATGATACCACTACAGGGACCTGCTACCTGGGAACAGGCCCCCGGCCTCATCTGGCAAACAGCAGGCGGTACTGGGATGTGGAACAGCCTCCCTGGCACCAGGAGGATCTGGTTGGCCACTATAATGCAGCACTATTAAAAGTGTACTCAAAGGCATTACCTCATTTAGGATGAATTAGGTTTGAAGGTTCAAACCAAAAGACCTGACTAGCAAGGCAGGTCAAGTGGTTTCAAGGCTAGAGATGGAGATGCAGAAGGAATGGCTGAAAGATTCAAGTACCTCTGTGAAAATCAAGAGAGAGAAAGTGGGTGCAGTGCACTGAAGCCACAAAGACCCTTTCCCACCTACCCTGGAAGGTTTCGGAGGATTTCAAGTCACTTCCTACGGCTACCTGCAGGTATTCAATTAGAGTAAGTTTCTCTGTCTTCCAAAAGACTAACCTACATTCTCATCACACACAAAAAGAGGTCATAAATACAGCCTAGAAAGCAAGAGGAGGGGCAAGAAGCCCGTGGTCTAACATTCCTCTTGACTAAGAAGTCCTGGATCCCGTTTGCCAGAATCCACAAGTATGTAAGATCTGTCCCCAGCTGGTACTTTTGTTTCTCATAACACCAGTCTCACTACTTCCATCTCACTGCCGCCACTTCAGGTCCCCTGTATTTTTTTACGTCAACCTTCTTAACACGTTGCCTTCCTAATTCAAGGTAAAGATGTAGCTTTGCACAGTTAGCACATAAAGTAAGTTTCATTACCTGAAAGAAAAGCAATCTGAGGCCAGGCTGTCCAACTCACCTCCTAAAACAGTTCAAATAACTCAAGAGCATCCATTCTAACAAACAACCACACTGAGCAGGCTGCACAGTTCTGTAAGCCTCAATCTATGACACTGCCAACTCGTTCTTCTGGTTCTGCCGCACTTCCTAACCCAACAACTATTACAAGGAAATCCCAATGATACTCTATTACCCCAGGACGACTGCTCATGAAGACCTCACCTACTCACCTGTTTCATAATCCTCCTAGTTTTCTACAATGAGCGTAAATTAACTCAATCATCAGGGAGAAAAAAATAAGCCTAGGGAAAATAATCTTTTCCATTCCATTTGATGGCACAGAAACACCCCAAGTCCAAACAGGTAGTTCTCCAGGCAAGCATTTGAATTGCCTATCCTTTGAGAGGTTAGCATACCCACACCAAGAGTCCTTAACTGGATTCAGTGGTAAGGGCATTACATTTCTGTCTCTTGGAAACAGACACATTCAAGACTCTGAAGGTCATTCTTGATTTTCTCCCAACAGAACACCAGAAAATGCCAACATTTCAGAATGGCTTCGCTACTCTCCCACTCATGTCCTTCAGGCACCATCTTCCAGTCTTCTGCTATCTAAGGCCCAATGCACCCTCATCACATGGGTCCCTGTATTATCCTCTTCAATGAGGTCCTACTGTTCTCAAGGTAAATTCCAGACCCCTCAGCCCTGGAGCCTGCACATTTGTCTCTCTCTGCTCCAACCACACTGATCTTCTTTCGGTCCCAAGCACTCTCTCTGCCAGAAATGCTCTCCCTTTTTCACTTTACCTATTTAGCTCCTACATGTCCTCTGATCCCAGCTGAAAAAAGACCCCCTCAAGTCTTGCTCACCAGGTCACAGCATCCTTCTCTCCTTGGCCCTTGTAAGTTTCCCCAAGTTTATGAGATTAGTTACAATTTCTCTCCCATTAATCTCACAGTAAACTCCACTGAGCAGGGATTCCTAGCATGGTGCCGGAGGCACAGTATGCACATTGATATTTACTGAATAAATCAATACAGAAATCACTACTCGCAATGCCACAAAGTCACAAAATAAGTGATGCAAAACAAGTGAGAAGAACTACTAAAGAGTTGAGAATTGGAGTCTTTAAAATGTTTTATTACTTAAATCTAAAATGTTCCTTCTTTTTAAAAAAAATCATAAAACACAGGTATCAAAAAGTTAAGGAAAAAACCAAACAAACAAACTACTGCTAACCCTAATCTTGGTACAAATCCTTCCAGGACTTTTTTTTTTTTTACCAAGAGCAGCATTATTTCTTTCCTCTCTATCAAAATATAAGATTGTAGGATCCGCCAAATGATACTGCATTAATAGAGATGACTTGACATTAAAAAAAAAAAAAAAATGATGTCATCTGAATGGAAATAACAATGCATCCAAATCATTAATACATTAATCCCATTCTCTACACCACATCCAAGATGAGAGGCAATCCTCTGCAAAACCCAGCTTCAGAATTTTAGGGGAGAAATAGAGGATGAAAGATGAAGGGTGGGGGAGTAATTCAGGCAAGGGTCTAGCAAATTACTCTCAAAATCCCCAACCTAAACTGCTTCCTCTAGAAAAGGACTAACTTTTCTGAGTTACAGGCTATGGAAGCAGGGCAAAGGGGGTGACTCTGTGGCTTGGTTCTTAAAAGCCAGCTGGTAACTCTGCTCTCCGAGGACAAAGCAGGGCTAGAAATGGTGTCACCAGGTCATCCCCCAACTCCAAGCAGAGGTGTACTGGAGCCTGGACAAATAAATGGCCTTGTGTTTTAGGAGCTACGAGAAAATACTCACATACTGAGCTTGCAAACAGGAGCATTCCTGGGCTCTGGTGCCCCACAGGGCAGGCGCAAGCCCAGCTCTGCCCCTCTACTAAGCAGTCTTGGGCAAGCAGCCTGACCTCCAGAAGCCCCAGTTTCCTCACCTGTAAAGTGGGGACTATACTCTCCCTTCCTCCGTCGGATTGTTAAGGGCACTGAAATATGTCTGTGCACTGAGCTTAGCACACAGTGGGCATTCAAATCGGGGCCGGTGTCATCTTTTAGCCTTCCTCCACAGCTTGCTGTCAGGTCTAACACGCTACTCAGCATACTGATCTGGTGCCAGCAAACACTGCACATAATCTAACTTAAAAGAAAACTTGTAACCACTACCAGAAAAAAAAAAAAACATCAACAGGACAGTGGGTCCAAGACTAAAGCAACTGCACAGAAGGCTGTCTGTCCCTCAGTTTCTCTGCGCTACCACAGCCAGAAGGTGTCACTGTGTGAAATGGACATACGGAACCAGAGACTTAACCGGTACTGTGCACTCCAAGAAAACTGAAAGAAGTAAAAGGGTAAGGAAGAGAGGAAATTAAAGGCGCAAGTGACTCACTCGGACTTTGATCTAAAGAATCCAAAGCTCTAAAGATAAGGATGAACTACACACCTAAAGGCACAGGATCAGATACACAAAATTAAGCAGTCCCTGCAAAATTCCCAAGGCAGGGCAGAAACGTACACCCAACGTGTCATTGAGTTCCTAAGGGAGGGATCCCCATTCATTTCTGGGTCCCAGTGTTTGCGCACACACCAAGTGTCAATCACGCTCTACGCTAGGGCCCTGCCCATAAGCCCTTCCTTGTTGAAGTGATCAATTCCGATTCTTGGCAATAATCCCTTTAAAAGGCCAGCTGCTGCTGTCTAGTCACTGATGCCGACCCTTTCCAGGTGGGAAAAAAGAAATCAATACAGCCAGCGCCTAGATGGGGAGCCAAATTTAAAGTGTAAAGCCCTGTGAAACGCCGGAACCCACAGAGGGGGAAGGGTCCCGCGGCTCCCGGGGGTCAGGCAGGAAGGGCGCGAGCGGGGGGAGGGCCAGCCCTGCAGGCGTGGGCGCGCGGGGACTCTTATTCTGACATGGGATCCGCAGCCGCCGTCGCCGTCGCCGCGGGGTTCAGCGCCGCGGCCCGGCCAGCCCGCGACCCCCGCCCGGGACCCTCGCCCTGCGCGCCCACGTGCCACCGCCCCCCAGCCCGTCCCGGCCGCTGGGAAGCTGCGCCTCTCGGCCCGACCCCTCCCCCGACCCCAGAGGAAGCGCAGGAGGAAGAGGGGCGACGACGCGACTTTCCAGGACCCCCGCCCGGCCCGGCCCCCACGTGCCCGGGCGGCGTCGGAGCGCGGAACTTTCCAGGGCAGCGCAAAAAAGACGCTCCCAGAATAAAAGCAGTACTCGCTCGCTCTCACTTTTCCATGCTCACACAGGGGTCCCTCACAGCCCCCCGACCCTCCGACCCTGCCCAACCCACACCGCCCCTGCCGCTCCAGTCTCCCTCGCACGACCTCGGCCCCGACCCCAGCCCCCGCCCCCCGCCAAGTTTGGTCCGGAACTTACCGGGCCGCGGGCCGACCGGGCCCTAGGACAGCGCGCGGGTTCAAGGGGCCGCGGGGCCGGGGTCGGGGTCGCCTGCGGGGCCGGGCGGCCGAGGGGCTGGGGGCGCCGGGCCGCGCGCGCTCGCTCCGCCTGTGGGGCCGCCCGGGCCCGCGGCGCTCGCTCCGCCGGTCCGCCCGCCCGCCCGCGCCGCCGGCCAGATAATGCGCCCCTCGGCCGCACACATGGAGCCCGGCGCCGGCGTCACCGCCCGGGACATGCGCACCAGGTCAGCGCGCCCGGCCCGCGGCCCCCAAAACACCGGGGAGCTCTTAAAGGCGACGCCGCCCGCCCGCGCCCGGCTGGGCGGGGCCAGTCGGTTGGGGCGGGGCCTGATAGTGGTGGGCAGGGTCAGGCAAACCGACACCGCCCCGGAAGCACCGCCCCTCCTGACCGCGCTCCACTGGACGCCTGGCCCCGCGCGCCGGTTTCCCACGAGGGCTCGGGCGGGCTCCTGCCGCAGGGGCAGGGGGGTCGTCGCCAGCTCACCCGCGGCAGAGCCGGGCGGGCCGCGCCCAGGGCTGACTCACGACGCGCTCACTGCTGACCTCGCTCCAACTGAGCCGCGAGACCTCAGGCAACTGCTTCTGAAAACCAAGGTTAGAATGCCACCCCCGCGGGGTCGTCACACAGAAGTTCCCCTCCAGGGGAGCGGCGAAACCGTAATTCTTCCAGCGCAGTAAAGAGAGTTCTACAAAGTAAGCTCCAGACCCACCCAGTTCAAAGACACTTCAGAGATGACTGCTCTCCCTCTCCAGTTACCTCCCAATCTGCCCCCGTGCCTCTGGGAGAAGGTGAAACCCCCCAAGAAAGCAAATCTGCACCCTTCCCTCTCCAGTGACTTGGAGGAAACACGGGAAGCAGTCTAACCTGAGAGAGGATGGGCTTTGGAGATGTTCAACTACATAAAACAAACACAGTTTTAATAGGGAAAATAAAATATCTAGTATCACAAGAAGCTCTCAATATCAAGATTAGGTTCTGAAGAATCACCAAAAAAGGCCCTTTCCATGTTCTTTTTACAGCGTTAAAACAAATAATTCATGATGAGACACCTAGATAACATATCCTAATACAAGTGAAACAAAAGTTTCACCAAACATACCTTGCAATGTACTGATATTTTCTATTTCATTTTTTAAAAATCAATGTAATTCCAACCCACAACTGGTCTTGACCCCAAATTTTAAAAACACTTAATGTAGAATAAGTTTTACAAGTAAAATTTTCTGCTATGTGCCCCCACCCCAATAAGAAGTTAAAAAAAGCCCATTTTAATTGTGTTGAGTTCCACACCTAATCAGCAACTTTTTGTTGTTGATTCCACCCCCAATCAATCCTACCCCCAAAATCTTCCAAGGGCTTAATGCCAACATCTGGCACAACTTCCCCAGGGCCAAAAGAGAAGCATTCCTTAAACTAAAAATGATACAAAGTACAAGTTGTTGACCCCCAAACACCTTCCCTGACCCACATTTGTCAGCAATTTGCTTTGCTACAAAGAAATTGAAATGTTCAAATTCAAAAACCAAACAAAAACAGTTTATTCTCAAACAGGTGACGGTATAGGAATGCAGGAAACTCCCTAATCCCATATGCAAAGATAGTTTAAAGCAAATGATTTTCACTCTAATTCGGCAGCTGTTTATTTTGAGAACTGCTTTACTCCACGATTAATCAGATGATGTATATTAAAGCAATATAAGCAAAATATTACCTCACTGCTCCTCACCTGGGTCTTGATTAATGCCAACTTAATTAACTATAAACAGAGCAAAGTGTGGTCAGGTGGGAGACCCAAGACATGAGATTGACATAGGGATTCCAGAATCTGAGCTGGCAAACCCTGTACGAGTCACCAAGGTGACAACCATCCTGTTTTAAAGAAGGAGGTACGGGACTTCCCTGGTGGCGCAGTGGTTAAGAATCCGCCTGCCAATGCAGGGGACACGGGTTCGAGCCCTGGTCCGGGAGGATCCCACATGCTGCGGAGCAACTAAGCCCCTGCGCCACAACTACTGAGCCTGCGCTCTAGAGCCCACACGCCACAACTACTGAAGCCCGCTCCCCTAGAGCCCATGCTCTGCAACAAGAGAAGCCACCGCAATGAGAAGCCTGCGCACCGCAACGAAGAGTAGCCCCCGCTCTCCGCAACTAGAGAAAGCCTGCGCGTAGCAATGAAGACCCAACGCAGCCAAAAATAAATAAATAAATTTATTTTTAAAAAAAATAAAGAGGGAGGCATCAGCTGTGACATATTAATGACACACCCCTATGGACTGAGGTGTGCACTGGTGACAGGTGGGCTGCTCCAGGGGACAGTGCCAACTTCTCCAGCTGGGAAAGGGTGAAATAGAGTTTATTTCTGTGATAGGAAGAGAGGACCAAGTGTGTAGATGGAAAAAGCGATAGTGAATCCAGACCTGTTTGGGGTCCCAGACGCCCAGGCGGGTGAATGCTGAGACTGCTTGGTCTAAAGACCTTGTGCCTATAGTACTGGACTAAACAGCAAATAGTTCAGCTGGGTGATTATGAAATATGATGCAATCACCTTCAGATGCCATTCTAAAACTGAAGAAACCCTAATTTAAGAGACAACTAGGGCTTCCCTGGTGGCGCAGTGGTTGAGAGTCTGCCTGCCAATGCAGGGGACACGGGTTCGAGCCCTGGTCTGGGAGGATCCCATATGCCGCGGAGCAGCTGGGCCCGTGAGCCGCAATTGCTGAGCCTGCGCATCTGGAGCCTGTGCTCCGCAATGAGAGAGGCCGCGATAATGAGAGGCCCGCGCACCGCGATGAGGAGTGGCCCCCACTTGCCGCAACTAGAGAAAGCCCTCGCACAGAAACGAAGACCCAACACACCCATAAATAATAAATAAATAAATTAAAAAAAAAAAAAAAAAGAGACAACTAGGGCTAGAACCATGTTTCTCCTGAAGTTTTTCCCCTCTGCCCTAAGAACAAGGCAGTCAATTAATAGTTATGGGTACCAGTTAACATGATACTCTAAAAACACTTCTGTTATGAAGTTAAACAAAAATTTCTGCCGAATTCACTTCATATCCTTCAGACCAGATCCTTGCTAATAATAGCCAAGCCTCCTTCCACCCTAACCACTGCAGAAATATTCTAATTATCTTTCGAATGTACTATTAGATAAACTTCCAAACACCATCTGAGTTAATTCCTGTACAACAAAGGGACTGAAGAAAAGAAATTTGGGCCGAATTCCATGTTCGTGTCCTCTTTTATAAAGTAGAAATTGGTCAAAGGCTCAACAGTAGTGTGAAACCGACTGAAAAGGAGTAGCATCACCTGCTAAATGTTTAAGGTACTGTACTTTTGGGGTTTTAATCAGAAAATGTCTTTAAAGTTCCTGGTGGACAAAATTTAAGATGTCTTACATGATAAACACTGATCAACAAGAACCGTCTAAGAGACCACTCATCACAAGGGTTTTGTAGGCTGGGGAGCCTGTAGGCACCAGCTCCAGAAGTTCACAGGCTGGTGGCACAGAAAGACATAGAATGCTTTCAATGCAGAAAATGCATTCATAGAAAAGACAGGAATCACAAAGGAAGAGGCTGCTCCCCCCCCTGGAGAGGGGTCTGGGAGATCTTTATGGATGTGACATTTGAGCCAGCTCTTAATGGATGAACATCCCAGGCATCCAGAACAGCAGAAGCAAGGGCCAGAGCTGGCTACTCCTGGAGTGTGAGGGCTTTGGGGCAGACAGGGCTGCAAAGGGATGGATTCATTAACCTTTAAACTTTCTAGGTGGCTTTATCTCTCAGAACACCGAATGAACTGTCGACCACTTACTTCAATTCATAAGCTAAGCAGATCTAGTTATGTAGACTTCAACCAATTTTTAGATTACTGCTATCAAACAGTGACACTAGGCTCCCTCTTGTTTTCTGAGAAGCTCTCCAAAGAATAAACAGGTTGTTCATTCAAAAGTGTACCAAGTTTCGGACTTCCCTGGTGGCACAGTGGTTAAGAATCCGCATGCCAATGCAGGGGACACGGGTTCGAGTGCTGGCCTGGGAAGATCCCACATGCCGCGAAGCAACTACGCCTGTGTGCCACAACTACTGAGCCTGCGCTCTAGAGCTCATGAGCCACAACTGCTGAAGCCCGTGCACCTAGAGCCCGTGCTCCTCAACAAGAGAAGCCACCACAGTGAGAAGCCCACGCACCACAACAAAGAGTAGCCCCCGCTCACCGCAGCTAGAGAAAGCCCGCGCACAGCAACAAAGACCCAATGCAGCCAAAAATTTAAAATATAAATAAATAAATAAATTTACAAAAGTGTACCAAGTTTAAAAAAAAAAAGTACCTTTATGAAAAAGAGCACTACTTTCCACACTTTGCATTTTTAGTACTCTAAAGTCTAAAACTATTTTCACGGAGTTTAGGGACAATATAACCACAATCTCTAAGAGGATTATTTTAAAGTTTCTTATTTCACCCCAAATTCACTCTCAGATGGTGAGATTGCAAAGCAATTGGTTGGGAAAGGAAAGGAAAAGATTCATTTCTATGTGAATTTGATTTCCCTAGTACTTTGATATTTTTGATACTTTTTTCAAGGACCAGAAAATAGTTAAAGGGACTATTGCTCTATGAAAAATACAATACTCCCAACACATTACAGCTTCTACAACAAATGTCATTTTTTAAATCACAACACTTTTACACTAGATTAGGAGTTTGTGGGAGACAGATAAGCACCCATCTGCCCCATCCCTGTTGTGTATGCAGAAAAGCTCTCTGAAGCACAGCTCTCTAGAGATGAACCACTTTGTCAACATGTGTTTGTTTTGAGTATCATTTCTAACCACAATTCTGAACACTTAGTGTCGATGCAACATGGAGTTCAGGCTCCATCTGCAGTTAGTCTCTGTGTGGCCCTGATGATATCCCACTGTTACAGGGCTCTGAGCACAAATGCTTCCCTAAAGGGTTAAATACAAACTGCTCAGAAGTATCATTGTGAACCGGAAGTGTATCTCCCACTCTGTCTTCATCTGCATGTGTCACCAGTTGGCAAGGAGTATCTCTTTTGTGTCTATATATGGCTTACAAAAAAAAAAAAAAAATATGCACACCTAATTTAGGTCAACTTTAAGTCTTTGAAAAGTTCGTAAGTGAACCATGTTTTCTATGAATTAAAGAATTAACAGGAAAAAAATCAGAAAACGACCAGAAAAAAAAAATGCTATATGACAGTCTTAACTCTAGAGATCAACCTATTCAAACCTGCTTAACAAAGAAAGAGTATTAGTCACATCAGTGGCCTGCTAATAAACATCCTTGGTTTAGATGTGAAGAAAAACATGTTTTAAAAACTTGGTATCCAGTTCACACCCCCCTCCCCAGTTATTAAATGGCAGATCTTCCGACCTAACATAGGAAAGAGGAAAACATTCCTCCCCAAAGTTTTCCTAATAGGATGAATACTCCCCTCCTCCACTGGTGCCCAGCATTTCACTATAGGAAATTCAGGAGGCGGGTCTTTCTAGTTTTCTCCTTCACAGCTTGATAACAAACACCATGTCCTCTTGCAGGTTGACCTAGTCAGGCCTATAATTTTACCAACTCCTCTTTTTTTTCAAATTTGGGTCAAAAATCAACCTTCTCAAAAAAAAAAAATCAACCTTCAATAGAGATACTTTAAGAGGTTAAGTATAAAGTTTAAAGCTTTGTAAATATAAATATAAAGCCTAAACCTTGAAAATGTCATGCAAGTTAAAAAACTGTTCTGGGGACTTCCCTAGTGGCGCAGTGGTTAAGAATCCGCCTGCCAATGCAGGGGACACGGGTTGGAGCCCTGGCCCGGGAAGATCCCACATGCCGCGGAGCAACTAAGCCCATGCACCACAACTACTGAGCCCGCGTGCTGCAACTACTGAAGCCCACGAGCCAAGAGCCCGTGCTCTGCAACAAGAGAAGCCACCGCAATGAGAAGCCCGTGCACTGCAACGAAGAGTAGCCCCCACTTGCCACAGAGAGCAAAGAGAAAGAAAGACTGTGCACAGCAACAAAGACCCAACGCAGCCAAAAAAAGAAAAAAGAAAAAACTGTTCTGCTGTATTAAGAGTTTTAGACCAGCTTAAATGGCAATTCTCAAAGGAAAAAAATTCAGAAGCAGCCCCCATTATCTGTCCTCCTGAAACTCCATGAAGACTGCATACTATTATAAATAGAGTCTGCATGGTCTGATTTCACTGGCCATCATTGCTTTCTGATTGAAAATACTTATTCAGAGCTCAATTTAAATATTATTTTAGAGTTCAATCTTGAATCCTACTATGGCACATTTTATAAGACTCTCTACCTTTGAAGGTAACTTTGGGCTTTTCTTGCCAAAGGTGCTCAGTTCAAACTCTGATTTTTAGATGAGCATAACCTCCTCAGGTCAAGGGAACTCACCAGATTGTTTCTTCACCTCCAGTTCCCTGACAGTGCCCATGCTGTTCCTCTCCTGGGGATGAGTAGCCACCTAAAAAGTAGCTCTCCCGATCGCCCCTTCCTTTGCAGGCTCTCCTTCCGCAATCCAACTGCAGCATTTTGCTGCAGTTATCAGTTCATGAACTTGTTTTTTCCTAGTAGCATATGAGCTCCTGTGTCCAGCCAGGTGCCTGACCCTTACCAAGTTAAATGAATATTTCCATCACACTCAAAAGTAAGGCTTTTCCTACAACATACTATAGCCACATAGAGTGTAGGTTTGAGCCTTTTTCCTAGTTACCCTGTCATGCTTCAGGAGGCACTGCAAGTCCATATGGTACACCAAGGTGATGCGGTGGCAGCGGCAGCAGCAGCAGTGTAAGGCTATGATGAACTAAGGGAACCCACTGTCAAAAATCAGCCAATGCAGGAACCTCTAGATCATCAGCCCTCAGTCATACGCAGCAGCCTGTGGCCCCAACATGGACTGGTTTGCTCTTGGGCAGTATTAACTGCCATAGATAGCTATCCAAACTTGGGTGCCCACCTCAAGAGGAATAGTCAGCCTTGGTATGATTCTGCTAACAACTACCTTTACTAGGCACGTACAACAATCCAGCTGCTTGCTTCGTGCTTACCATCCCCACCCAACAAATGAAGAAACTGAGGCTCAAAGAGGTTAGGCCACTTGCAGTTAGTTAGGCCACCTTCCTGAGGTCACAGAGCCAGCAAGTGGCAGAATCTGGCTTTCTGGCTCCAAAGTTTCTACTGCACACAGGGCACTTTTACAAAGCAACAAAGACAAATAACAGCAAACAATTCTTCAAGAGCACACTCTTGCAGAAGGATCTATCTACTGTCTGCTTCCTTTAGTTCTATACACGTCTCCAGAGCAGCCTTTTGCAGGCAAGCTCCTGCAGGGAACATTGTGATAATGCAATAGGAAACCATCCTGTTAACCACCCTGCCAGATAGTCCTGAGTTTGTGGGTACGTTAGCTGAGCCCCTAGAACTGCTAGGTGCAGGTCCACTGGTGGCTCCCAGTTCTGACAAAACAGCTTACTGAGCAAAAAGTGATAACCTGAACATGTTTTCTACGCTCAAATTGGAGCCCAAGAACTCAGCCTGGAGTGTGGGGAACAGGAAATGAAGAGAGAGCAAGCATCCACTTCCCAAGGGCAACAGAGCCCAGAGGTGGGAGTCTGGTCACGTGCACAGTTGCATTGCTTGTCCACGCCCACTTCCGGTCTGGGCCTTCCTCTTCACCTCACGAGTCAGTACTTGGGTGAAGGGAAAGGAAAAGAAGACAGACTACCAGAAACTCTCCTTGTAATATGCTCTCTCTCCCCTGCTGGGCCCTGGGCCCTGAATGAGTATCCACCCTGGCTCTCTGGCTCCACCCCTCACAAATACACCTACTTAAGCAAAGCACCTGTCACATAATTGATCTATGTGGACTAACATCAAATCCGGGCCACAACATAGGAAGATCAAAATAGTGCTTCCCCAGTCCCAATACAAGAGGGAACCCTAGGGCAGAGGGAACTCTGTGCACCAAGAACCTACTAATACATGACTAAGCAGTCCACCTATTTGAAATCTCACTTTTCCTATGCCATAAACAACAGCCAAGCACTACCCTTGTCCGATTTTTTTTTTTTTTAAGATTTAAAACAAGGCGAGAAGGGCTTTAATAGCTGTTTATCGCTTTGCATAACATGCACTGCCATGAAGAAATGCCACAGGATTCCAAAAACACACTGCCACCAACTTCAAGAAAAGTAAAGCTGAAAATGCTCCTGGCAATAACCATTCCAGACTCTCTTTTGTTTCTCCAAGACTACAGCCACAGTCATCCTGGATCAACTAGTGCCAAAAGCCAACAATCAACCGGGAAAACACCATAATTTCTGCTTCCTTTCAGAGGGAGGAAACAGAAGCAAGGAGTCCAGTGAGGAAATTAGAAGGGTAGTAAGGTTTCACTTCCAAACCTCCAAGAAACTCCACCCCAAGCTCCCAACATCCAGGAATATGCCCAAAGAAGCCCTGAGATATTCTTTCATTCATTTGTTTACTTGTCTGTGACTGGGATGTTAAGATCCTTGAGGGCTGACTGCATCTGTCCCTGGGGGCCCAGCTCACTGCTAGGCCCCCAGCACCCAGCATGGTGTGCCTAGCACATCATTGGCACACATTTACTGCTGAATTATTTGCTGGCATAGGAAGTTATATGAGCCAGAAAATCTAACACTTTCTGTTTTTCAATCCTATTTTAGTTGCATTAAACAACAAAAAAACAAAAAAACCCTACCTTACGGCCACACAGGAAAACTTGCGCCAAGTTAAGCCCTTACTTGAGTGTTTAAACGTCCCTTATAGGCCAGTTTGGAGGGATAAATTCATATTCAAACAATGCACCAGTGTAAACAAAGGCAGCCAGGCTGCAGAGAGGATAAAGCCAAACTTAATACTAGAAATTCAAAATAACAACATCCATTCATTTGCATGGAACAACTCCATACAGTAGTTATTTCCCAATTCCGAAAGAGGTCAGCTTCTTTCTTATCATCAAAATCCCACAGGGATTTAATGCCCCCAGTGCTGTCTCCAACAGGAAGGAAACCCTGACTTCCCCAGCTATTTCAGTTACATAAATCAACAGTTTATTGTCCAGAGTTAGAAGCTGGGCAGTGTTGGGACCCACATACCTTTTAGAGCTGCCCACCAACGGATAACCACGCTACATTACATCTAATAAATGTACCTAGATCAATATCGTTCCTAACTATCCAAGGGTTTTTATTGCTGTAAGGATCTTTCAATTCAAAAAAAAGTTTAAAAAACTTCCCGTTAGATAAAAGGGACTTGGTAGTGGCGCCACCATCCACCAGAGTGAAGTCTGTGGCACACAAGGGACATCATAATTTCAAAAGGGATAATAATCCCCTTAAAGTCGTTTACCCTATGTTTTATATTTTAAAAATAATAAACTTTGCTCCTTTCCCATATAATGGAATAAATGTCCTTAAAAGAATTAAGAGAAATTTAAGACTGGCAGATATTTCTTGGCTTCAATAGTAAATTCACTCTGTGTGTGGGGGGATGGGGGCAGAGGGAGGGAAAGGGGATATTTCAAGAGAGGGGGAAAAACCCTTTTCTTCAAACTTGGAAGCGGTGCAGTGGGGGCCTAGCTCAGATTTTTCACCCACTATTCACCCGCAACCCGGGTTTTAGCTATCAAGGGCAAGTGCCATCTGTCTCCACATGAATAAGTGAAAAAGGCTGGGCCCAACTCACCAGCCATGATTTTAAGGCTTTCACTAATTGCTAAGACAAAACCCTCTCAAAAAAAAAAAAGTGTCCTGCCCACCCCAGCCTCCAACCCCAGAGTTTGAGCTAGCCTCTTCACAGCCCTCTGAATCCTTGGGAACTCAAGGTGAATTCTGATCTCCTCATGGGCACTAAGCCACACACTCAATGTACTATTATTGTGTGGCAATAAATGCCTTCGTACATCACTTTTCCAGTCTTTTGTCCCCAAATCTGATCCATTACCCTAAAAGAACAGTTCTTCTTCCAAGGTTCTAACGTGTAAGAAGAGATCACTCATCAGGTAACTGCTGCATATCACTCAGTCAAGCAGTCCCAAAGTATGGCCGTGATCCTTTATGGTTCACCTTCTTTTTCTTCCCACAATTCAAGCTTGTAATAATCTTCTATCTCGCCTGTGGTCTAATTATAGTAATACATCTCCATGGCCTTAACTCACAAATTACCCCATTTTACAGAGGGAGAAAGCAAGGCCAAGGCAAACACAAACCCCTGTCACACAGCAAATCCATCTCACATCTGCTATCTGAACACAGAAAAACGCTACTAGACCCAGGTGGCCAGTGGGTTTTGCAAGAGACACTCCGAGTTTCTTTCTCTTTGCTCCGCGGGCATATTTGGCCTTGGCAAAATGTCAAGTGCTTCCTGTCTGGGAGTCCAGACCAGAACCATAACCTCCTGAGCACAACAACCAACGTTTATTGCACACCAACCATGTGCTAGGCGCTGTGCTGGCTGCCTCCACTTCCCATTTGTAGGCGCCTTTACACACATTCACAGAGATGTGACCCCCTCAAATATTTAGTAACGTGCTGATCTTGTGCCATAACTTATCCAAGGCCACACAGCTAGGAAGGACAGACCCAGACTCTGAATCAGGTCCTTCTGACTTCAAAGCTCCCTCTTCCCTAACACCTCACCTTGCTGGTCCTATGGGCTTCATTTTCAAATAATAAACATGTGCCAGCACTTCTCTGCCCTGTCTCAGGACACCTTAAGCCCCGAGCTCCCCACCATATTTCCTCTTCCCCTCAGGGCAAGCTGACCAGGAAGAGGCAGTAGAGGAGCAACCAGGGCTGTAGCGGCTTCCTGCCTGGACTTGACTACCCCAGGAGCAGAGGGCCCAGGAAACTCTCCAAGCGCTTCTCCACAGAAGAAAATAGCTCGAGTTGAAACTTGTGTCCACATGGTCCACCGACAGATTTAGAACTCAAATTATAGCCTCGGCAGGAGTCTTCACAAAGGACTCAAATTAAGCAAGACCCAGATGGAAATGAACAGGAGAGAGACAGTCTTAAGTCAAACTGTAAAGTGAACTGCAGTTCTAGCAGAGTCAGAGGGAAGAACTGGTTGAAAGGCTAAACCAACCAAGTTCAGCCTATATTTCAGAACTCCACTTCAGGAACATTTTCCCCACATTTTTAGCCCGAGACTTGTGCATGGACACGAAGTGGTTACAAGTTACTCAGGTTTCAAACTGAGTTCATTCCTGTCCTTTGGACCATCTCTCAATGCCAGCATTCATCTACTTGGGCTCCAGAGCGCTCTGCGTTTGGCAAAACAGATAAAATTAGCTACTGGAGTGAACCTGGAATCCAGGGTGGGCCATTAAAAAAAAAAAGGTACACATGAGATTTGTAAAAGCCACGTAAAAACTTCCTTTGAGCCAAGCTGAAGTCACCTAAAACTTAGAGAAATGAATTCAAATCCCCTGTTCCTTGCCTCCCTTCCACCCTTCCTGGGTCTAAGGTGACCCATTTCCTGCTTGTTGCTCTGCCTTTCAAACCCGAGTGGCCCACAAACTGAGGATCCACTGGAGATCAAGGGGTAAATCAGAGGGCCTAGGGAGAGAAAACACAGCTGGAAGACCTGAAAGAGCGTTTTTCTTCTCCTTTTTTTTTTTTTTTTTTTTTTGGGGGGGGTGGTGAGTTATACTATGCAGAGGGAGGACTGAGGGATGGGACAGGAAGTGGGTCAGTCCCACAACTTGAAAGTGTGATAATGGGGTACAATGCTCCAGCCCTGTCCCTCCTGCTACACTGGCCTGACAACACTGTGGTGGCCCCATGACTCAAAAACAGAGTAACCAAGACTGTCCTCTGACAACAGCTCCTGCTCCCCCAAATCCAGCAGGTCTTAAAAGGATGAGAGAAAACAGCATTTTTTTGCCTGTCTCCCAATTTCCCTTCCAACCACAAATTCCTCCAGGTCCCTGGAAGCTGAGGTAAAAGTTCAGAGAATACCCCTAATCTGGCAAGAAAGAAGACTGAAGGTGGGAGGGGTATATTTCTGATCTCTCCTTCCAGAATAGAGAGAAGTGGGTACCACAAACAGAAATACGGGAACCCTGAAGTTGGGGGCTCAAAGGAAAAATGGGGGAAGAGTTTCTCCCTTAGCAAATCAGGAGGGAAACCTCAGGAAAGGGGGACTATCCTCAGGCAGGTGGAAGGGGAACCCCTGGGGATTCAGGGGGACCCTTTAAAGAAGTGAAGAAATCCACTGTGTCCTCCATCAGAGAGGAGGTATCTTGAAAGAGTGCAGGCACATTTCAGAGATGTGAGGAGCCTAATAGCAGTGGGACATCTCATATTAGAGGGAGAACCTCTGGAGAAGCCAGGGACCCCTCCAAACACTGCAGCATCCACAAATTAGTAGGAGTCCCCTCCAGAACGAAAACTTTTTTGGAAAAGTGGGGAACATTTCCTCAAGTAAATAAGGATCCAGTCAGACGTATGGGCATTTCAGAGTAGTGGGCCCCCTCAGTAAAATGGAGGTACTCATCAAAACGTAGCGGGTCCCATCAAAAGTGGGGTCAAATCAGAAAAGTGGGGAACACCTCCAACAAGGATCCTGACAGAAGCAGGAACACCTCAGATTAGTTGGGCGACACTTGGGAAAAGGAGGAGGTCACCCAAAGAAGTGGGGACAGAAAAGCAGGGAGAGCAACGCAGAAAGGTAGGAGGAAAGGAAGACCTGTGAAAAGCGGGGGACACCTTAAAAAGGCAAGGGCCAAAAAGGAACACAGAACAGTGGGACAACAGCTCAGAGAAGCAGGGATCTCCTCGCAGAGGTGGGGGTCCCCCAGAGAAGTGAGGGGAAAGGTGCCCTAAAAGCAGGGATGTCTCCCTGAGAGAAGTGGGGGTCCCTCAGGGAAGACGGGGGGGGTCCCAGAAACGCAGGGGGTCCCGCAAAAAGCAACCCCTCGGAGAAGCAGGGGTCCCCTTAGAGAAGTTGGGAGGGGTAGTCTCAAAGAGGCGGGGGCCCTCGGAGAAGGCGCCCCTCAGGGAGGCAGGCGGTCCCTCAAAGAGATGGGGCACCCTCAGGGAAGGGAGGCTCCTATCAGAGAGGCGGGGTCCCTTAGGGAAGCGGGTCTCCTCAGACAAGGGGGTCCACGCATGGAAGCGGCCCCCTCAGAGAAGCGGAAGCCCCAGAGAAGCCCGGGGCACCGGAAGCCGGGGACCCGCCACCAACGGCGCCCGCCCCTCACTCACCGAAGTTGCTCGGCGCCTCTGCGGGCGGCTGCTGGGCCCCGGGCGGCCTCGGGTGGCAGGGTCGTATCCAGTCCGCTCGGGTCCCGCGGCGGCAGCTCCCTCAGGTGGCGCCCGCGGCGGCGGAGTCGCGGCGACAGGACGACGGACGGTCGACGGACAGACTGAGCGGGTGGCGCGGAGCGCGTTCGGGCGGCGGGGGTGCGCGTGCGCGCGCCGGGGCGCTGACCCCGGGCGGGAGGAGCCGCCGCACAGCGCTCGAAGCCGCCGCTCGGTCTCGCCGCTCCGTCTCACACTGAAATTGCCCGCTTCGCAGCCCGGCTTCCCCGGTTGCTAGGCAGATTTCGCCTCGCACACTTCCGGGTTGAGGCGCGTCTCACTGAGTGGCGGCGCCGCAGGCCAATGAGATCCAGCCAGGGTTCCCGGGATCCGCGCCCCGAAGAGGGCGTGGCCAGACTCATGACGGACAGCACCCGGCGGCCAATGAGCGCGCTGGCCGGCTGGCCCTCGGGATTGCGCTGGGGGCCTGGGCGGGCCCAAGGAGGCGGGACGAGGTGACTGACAGGCGGCCTGCCAATGGGAGAGTGTAGCGGGCCTCAGGTCCAGTCAGGGTGCTGCGGGGGCGGGGCTTTAGCTTCAGGGTAGGAACACCGCGAGGGGTGGGGCATGAGGACGCGTCAATCCGTGGCCGGCTCGCTCGGACACTGGCGGGGGGTTACACCGGGCTGCCCGGCGGCCAACAACTGGATGGGCAGGGGGTTCCCCGCAGTGCTCAGCAGGGGCGCCCCACCCACAATGCACCGGAGGTGGCCTGGGCCCGGCGGGCGTGGGGCGGTTACGCCGGGCAGTGGGCGGGGCCGCATGAGGCGCGCTCTAAGGACACTGGGCGAGCTGTGGCGCGGCCTTGTTTCCGAAGGGTTTCGTTGGCCCTGGCCTCTCCTCTGACTAGAGTCACGGGTTCGACTCTCTTCTGAGAAGAATCTTGGGTTTCTTGCTTCCAGCCCCCGTTCTAAGGAAAACCTTGAGGAATCTTGCCCCTGACCCTTGTTCTGAGAAGAGTTTTAGCTATTCTTGCCCTGCCCACTTTTCTGAGAATTGCCAGGGAAAAAACGATTTTGTACATTCGGGACGCCCCCTCCTCGCCCCCGCCGCTCTCTGTTCAAAGAAGACTTGACGGGATTCTGGCCCCTGTCCGCTTTACTAAGGAGAATTTGGGGAGCTCAGGGTCCACTGCCTTTCCTGGAGAGAAAACATACCCTGCCTGTTTTCTGAGCGCTAGTGGGAGCCACTGGCCTTCTTCCTCCCTGATCTGAGGGGCAATGGGGGCTGCATGACCCCGGCCTATATTTCTTTTTTTTTTTTAATTTTTACTTATTTATTTATTTATTTATTTATGTTTTGGCCGCGTTGGGTCTTCCTCGCTGCGTGGGCTTTCTCTAGTTGCAGCGAGCAGGGGCTACTCTTCGTTTCGGTGCACGGGCTTCTCACTGCGGTGGCTTCTCTTGTTGCAGAGCACGGGCTCTAGGAGCGCGGGCTTCACAGGCTCAGTACTTGTGGCTCGCAGGCTCTAGAGCGCAGGCTCAGTAGTTGTGGCGTGCGGGCTTAGTTGCTCTGCGGCATGTGGGATCTTCCCCCACCAGGGCTCCAACCCGTGTCCCCTGCATTGGCAGGCGGATTCTTAACCACTGCGCCACCAGGGAAGCCCTAGCCTTCATTTCTAAAGATAACTTGGGAAATTTCTAAGTTGCATGTCCCTCCTCCAACCAGAGGAGAAATTTGGGACTTAAAGCACCTCTCCTCTCTCCAGAGAGGAATTGCAGGAAACTGATGGCCCCTCGCCCTTCTTAGTCAAGAGCTGCCAGGGAGTTAAGCTCCCTGCACTTTTTCTACACAGTGTTTGAGTGTTGCAGGAAGAGTTCCTCTTTTCCTAAGAACGGCAACCATTTGACTCCTGTGCCCCAGAAAAGTTACCCATTTAGCTCTCCTTTCTTGTTTTTGTTTTTTGTTTGTTTGTTTGTTTTGAGGAGAATTTTTCCAAGCATCTGTCCACTCTTTCCCACGGGTCAAATCCGTGGCCCTTCCTAATTCTGTCCCCTGTCGGGCTCTTCAGTCCCACTTTTCTTCTCTGAGTGGGGCCCTTCCAAGAAGCAGTCCTGCTAGCCACCTGTCCCGAGACAAAACTAAGTAGTCACCAAACTCTGCTGTAGCATCCACCGTGACCTACCAGGCATCAGAGGCCTTCACCTCTGTCTTCCCCCAGCTGGTCTGAACTCCTCCCATGATTTACCCCCGAAGAACCCAGTTATACCCTTCACAGGCAACCAGACATCCATTGAATTGAAGGGGTGAAGAAGGCAGCAATGAGAAAGAGCCACAACACTCTGAGGATTCAATATGGCAAACTTTTATCTCCCCCCACTTTGTGCACAGAAGTGTGCGAGATGCTGAGATACCAGAATTATAGGATGGAACTTGTGAACCAAGATGAACACAATAAAGGGAAATAGGCCTATTAGACAAGGCAGACTGTTATACTAAAGAGATACCCAGAATATGTTGTAGGAATGTAGAGGAGGAAGTGATTAAATGAAATAATGTTTGTGGGCTTCCCTGGTGGTGCAGTGGTTAAGAACCCGCCTGCCAATGCAGGGGACACGGGTTAGAGCCCTGGTCCAGGAAGCTCCCCCATGCCACGGAGCAACTAAGCCCATGTGCCACAACTACTGAGCCTGCGCTCTAGAGCCCGCGAGCCACAACTATTGAGCCCGCGTGCCACAGCTACTGAAGCCCATGCGCCTAGAGCCCGTGCTCCACAACAAGAGAAGCCACCGCGATGAGAAGCCCGTGCACCACAACAAAGAGTAGCCCCCATTTGCCGCAACTAGAGAAAACCCGTGTGCAGCAACGAAGACCCGACGCAGCCAAAATTATAAATAAATAAATAAATAAATTTATTTTTTAAAAAATTGAGGTAATGGATGTGATGGTGCTTCATAAACCTTGAAGTGGTGTTCCCGTGTAGAAAGGATTATTGTTATTGTTACAAGTGGGCTGACATTCCTGGAAGAAGAGTAAAAAATAAATTCTGAGAGTCAGAGTGATGGGAGGTTGGCAGAGAGCCCTGTGGGGCCTGACTCCCTGAGTGAGCTCAGCCCGGACCCAAGTGGCAAGGCTCACGGAGTCCTTGGCTAGGGAAGGAAGCCACTGGAAACATAAAGACACTGTGTTCCCAGAGTGCCTGGTTTGTACCTCTGTTGTAGCACTTACCACATCCTGCAAGTGTCTGAGGCAGTCTGGGTGGACAATAAACCCTTGGACTTTTGGTGAGTGGCAGAACTGGGGTCAAACACGTGCCTGCCACTCCCTAGCGAGGCCAGTTACTTTCCTTAGCCATATCAGGAGTGAGAACACCAGTCTTTAAAGGTTGCACTGAGGATTGTGAGCTCAAAGTGCCTTGCATGGTACCGGGTACACAGTAGGACTCAGGAGTTTTTTGTTTCATTCCAGTCACTAACTAGGTTGCTTTCTGAGAGCAAGAATCCAGCCTTATTCGTTTAAGTAATCCCTCAGTGCTTTTATAGTTCTGAATTGAACTGGGATCAAAGAGCAGCTCGTTGTCCAACCCCTTCATTTTATACATGAGAAACTGAGGGGCCCAGAGGGCAACTGTGACTTGTTCACATCCTACTGCTACTTTATGGCTGGATCCTAAACTTGCATTGTCTTCATCTCACTTTTGGCCTCTGTGCAGGAAAGATGAGAAGGAAGGAGACCTGTGCCCTTGAGTCATGCAGAGCAGAGTCATGTAAGAACCCAAAATTCCCTGAGCCTTATGTCTCTCTCAGGCAAGCTGGGAGAAGGTTCTGGATACAGCTCTAATAGAGTCCCCAAACTCAAGAGCAAAGGGCAAGTGGGGTCCCTGACCAGGGTCAAGGCCACCTAAATTAACTTTATCAAAGGGAAATTGCAAATGAAGTGAGGTTATTTCAGAGCTACTCTATGTAATTTCCAGACTGATCCCTGGAAATGTCAAGACCTATAATTAGATCTCACTTTTTATTTTAAGAATGCACAGAATTTCTCTGATTCTCTGGAAAAAAGCATTGCCTGGAGGCAGAGATGTTGGATTAAGCGATGTCCATGAAGTCTGGAATCCTAAGCATAAACAAAAGTCCCATTTGGCTGGAAAATTGTATCCCTGAAGAATCAAAGGCAAATGGGCATTTGTCAGAGAAAGTGAAATGCCCCACCAAAATGGATGACAGGAGCACAGCTTCTGACATAAAAAAAAAGAAAGAAAGAAAGAAACAAACAAAAGGAAAGAAGAGCACGTGACCCATTCCAAGGATGGGCTTTCCTTTCCATGGTGGTAGCAGCGATTGCATCTTTCTGCATCAAGGCATGTCCCTTCCTGGGTCTGGGAAATCATGTGGGCAAACTGGCTAAGTGACATTCACATCCAAATAGGGAAATGGGAACTGAGCCAGGTGAATGCACAGGCAGCAAGGAAGGCAGGGCCTCAACAGTAGTTAGAAAAATGATGACCTGGTGGGTGCTAGCCTGCAGAGACATTCTCTTGGTGTTTTGGCTTTGGACAAGGAAGAGTGCCCACTGACAATGAAGAATGACAGCTTGTTAATACCAGTGGAAAGGATACTAAGCAAAAATATTAAAGCCCACTAGTGTCACTCAATGATAGTTGAAGTTCAGGTACAAACAGTAAAGTGCCCCTCCATCATTGCCTCCTAAGATTCTTGGACTGCCTAATTCATTTGGGTTTGACAAGCACTATGAAGTTCACATCTGTGAATTGCTAGTCTACTGAAATTTGCATCCTTTGTCAGGTCCATTGGAATCAGCCTTGGTTCTCCCAGGGAAAAGGTGGTAAAAAGTCAGTGCCTGGGGGGATGGATAAATTAGGAGTTTGGGATAAATTAAGAGTATGTTAATCCCAAACTCCTAATTTAACACTACTATATATAAAATAGATAAATAACAAGGACTTACTGTATAGCACAGGGAACTATACTCAATATTTTATGGGGACTTCCCTGGCGGTCCAGTGGCTAAGACTCCACTCCCAATGCACAGGGCCCGGGTTCAATCCCTGGCCAGGGAACTAGATCCCACATGCCACAACTAAACATCCCACATGCCGCAACTAAGACCCAGTGCAGCCAAATAAATAAATAAATAAATATTAAAAAAAAATAATATATATATATATATAGTAATAACCTTTAAGGGAAAAGAATCTGAAAAAAAATTGATATATACGTATGTATGACTGAATCACTTTGATCACTTTGCTGTATACCTGAAACTAACACAACATTGTAAATCAACTATACTTCAATTAAAAAAAAAAAAGTCAGTGCCTGTTTCCAGAGAGAAATAAGACACTACCAAATCAGGAGGTTGGCCTATATGTCCTCATATAGCACCTGAATTATCCAGGGGTGGGGAGCAGGGTGTAGCTTTATTGGTGTTGGTTGGCTAGAAAATCTAGAATCGAGTCCAGATGGAGTTCAGGAGTCTTTTCAGCCAGATTTTTTTTTATAGATCTCTAGGTCAAAAAGCTGGACTCTAGTAACAAATCTTACCCAGTTTGTACTGACACAATTAAGTGAAATTAGTGATAACCCTTTTCTGAGAGAAAAAGTGTTATCTATACCTACATGCCTACAGCCTAGAAGACTTCTAAATCAAAACGGTGACTTCCCCAACCAGGAAGGAAAGTATTTCTGAATAGGAGAGAGTTCATCTTAGACACTCCGTGTGCAGAAAGGAGGAGCTGAACGCAGACTTACTGCTGCCTTCAGAGAATTCACCTTGAGATTCTGTTGGATCTGAAGGCCTTTAGCATCCCAGACATGCATTTACACCTGAGCCTAAAACCCAGGTCAGGGCTTTCATTCTGCTGCATTTCATATCCTTCCCTCCATCTTTCTCTGCCTTGAGACAACGGCCCTGTGCCCAGGGACTTAAGTGACTCCAAGTGGCATGTGTGTCGTGCCTGTGGTCACAGCCCACTGCTTTCATTCCCTCACAATTCTCTCCTCCTCGTCAGGCTGGTGTCTAATCCTGCCACTAAAATCTCTCTCTCAACTTAAGTTCTCTCTGAGAACTTAACGATTCCAATTCCAGGAACTCTTCTTGGTGTGTATTTTCTCTAACCTCTAGCATCTAGAGGACACTCCCTCCTCCTTGAAATATCTTCCATTGGCTTCCGGGGAACTTGACTTTTCTGGTCTCCTGTGCAGTCTCTGTGCAACTTCTACCTGGAAATTCTGCCAGGCTGCTCATCTCTTGCCACTCTTTGCCCTCTATGTGTCATCAGAGAGTAAATCCCTTTGTGGAGTGGGACTATATAAGAACTCTAAAATCTGTATTTCCAGTCTGCCAGAGTTCCTATCCAGGGTCTCCTTTGCCTCCAGATGGTTCCACGAAGATGTGACTCAAACCTGACCAAATATCGGACCAAATTTGGTAGCTGTCTCTTTGACCCGTCTCCCATTCTTTAAACTAGCTGCTCTTTGTCATTTTCTTTCTTTCTTTTTTTTTTTTTTTTCTTGCACCAATGTCACTTTCCCAGTGTTCCAGGATGAAAGCTCTTAAATCTTTGGAAGTTTTAAACATCATTCTTCAAGCTCAAACTTAGTTGCTAAATGTCGTGATTTGCCCGCTCACTTTTCTATCTACTCTTTTCAATTTCCATTGCTACCACCCATGCCTGGACTATTATGTGCAAATTATCAGACTAATTTCTCTTAAATCATGGACCATGTGACACCCCTACACAAAAAACTTCAATTTTTATGGAGGCTGTATTGTATTGCTTTTGTAATCAGGAAGGAAAAAAAAAAAAAAAGAATTCCATCACCAAAATGTAAAGACTGAATCTTGGCTTAATGTTTGAAGACTTTTCCTTGCCCCTCCCTTCGCTACAGTTTCTTCCCGGGATGCTTTCTTCAGGAATGATACCTTATGTTGATTAGTGCAAAATTTCCTACACTGAATTCCACAGGGCATCAGAATGACTCAAGATATCAGTAGAGATTCTGTGATGAGTTTCCCTGCTTAAAAAATTTTTTTTCAGGACTTCCCTGGTGGTCCAGTGGTTAAGACTCCGTACTTCCAATGCAGGGGGTGCAGTTTCGATCCCTGGTCAGGAAACTAAGATCCCACGTGCTGCATGGCATGGCCAAAAAAAAAAATTTTTCAACCAGAAGATTTCGCTAAACCTTTAATATTGATAATACATGTTGTTATGTTATATTACAATCCCCCTCCCTTGACCACATGATGTTTCCTTTTTTTCTAAGAACACCCATCAATATCCTTGCACTACTGTACAGCACAGGGAACTCAACTCTCTGTGGTGACCTAAATGGGAAGGAAATCCAAAAAAGAGGGGATATATGTATACATATAACTGATTCACTTTGCTGTACAGCGGAAACTAACACAACATTGTAAAGCAACTGTATTCCAATAAAAATTAGTTAAAGGGCTTCCCTGGTGGCGCAGTGGTTGAGAATCTGCCTGCTAATGCAGGGGACGCGTGTTCGAGCCCTGGTCTGGGAGGATCCCACATGCTGCGGAGCAACTAGGGCCGTGAACCACAACTACTGAGCCTGCGCGTCTGGAGCCTGTGCTCCGCAACAAGAGAGGCCAGGATAGTGAAGAGGCCCGCACACCGCGATGAAGAGTGGTCCCCGCTTGCCACAACTGGAGAAAGCCCTCGCACAGAAATGAAGACCCAACACAGCCAAAAATAAATATAAATAATAAATAAATAAATAAATAAGACCCAGCACAACCAAATAAATAAATAAATATTTTTTTAAAAAATAGTTAAAAAGAAAAAATCCTGTTGAACTCACATTCAGTAGAATGTGGTTCATGGCTTGATTGGGGCTGGCTTGACATGTTGCCCTTGTCTAAGCCAGCTTCTGCCTCCCTTATTGCATCTCCCTCTCTCGGGGGGTTCTATGAGATCAAGGTACATTGCCCCATTTTGGAGGGGAGACAGTCGAGGCTCAGGGTTTTCAAATAAATAAAACCAGAGCCTAGGTTTCAATTCCAATTGTGAACAAAATCCGACTCCCATACAGCCTTTCCACCTGCTGGGGCCACAAGCATGTTGCTAACTAACATTTTCTGTTTATAATCCTCATTTTTGTGCATTTTGTATTAAGTCACCACACTCCTCTCTCCCCTTCACATCCCCTCTTCTTTTAGATAATAGCGTGTTAAGGACTGTCAGAACCGAGAGGAAGTTAAGCAATCAGCTAGTCCATCTTCAACATTTCCCAAATGCAGAGAGTGCAGAGAGGGTATGACTGAGCAAGCACAGCATCAAGGCAAGAGCCGAGCTGGTCTCTTGGCAAAGCCAGCCTGAATCTCAAAGGCCACAGAGACTCACTGCACTTTCGTGGTTGTTAAACCCCGGTGGCAGAGCAGGCGGCATCCTGTCTCCTGTCTTGAGTGGAATTCAGGAGTCCCCAGGGAGCTCTGGGCAGTCACAGGCCGCGCCCCGTGGGTCACTCGTGTGCCTTTGTGAGGGAAGTTTCCTTGTCACTGCCCAGCTGCTTCCTGCCTCCATGTTAAGGCCTCCAGGCCAGTCTGTGGGGAAGCAGCCATCAGGGCTCCCCACCTTTGCCTTCCACCCAGACCAGACCGGGCTCGTCCTTCCCGCTGCTGCTCAGCCTCTCACGCATCTGCTCACCAAGGCCCTGGTCCTCTTTATGAGAATTTTCTCCTGGATTGTTGCCGAAGCATAGACAAGTGAGCCAGGAGAGAAAGACATCCCCCCGGACATATAGAAACTATAGCAATGCGTCTGGTCAGCACCATTCTCCCCTCTTCCTCCCCTGTGGTGGGCATGGGGCTGGCACTGGGTGGGTAGCAGGGTGAGCGGTGAGGATGGAATGAAAGAGGATACTTAGTGCTTCCATCTTATTTTGTTCTTTTGTATGAGTAACCTTTCAAAACTTCCCTCATTCATTGGTATATTCATTTATTCCACAAATATTTAATGGGCCCCTAAGGAGGGCTGGGCACTGTGGGGTAGAGCGCCGTGGGCAAAGGTGCCGGGGATGAGGCATCTCTCTCTCACCTTGACCCTCAGGCCTGCTGTTCCCTTCCCCACAGGCAGCCACCATCACCAGTCTCTCAAATGTCCCTCCAGAGAGGTTCTATTCCATGTGCAGATGCATGGGGTCCACTTTGATTTTGTGCACACACAGAGTCATGGCGCACATGCTCTGATCTTTTAAACTGAAAGCAAGTGTTCTGGTGGGCAATTCTCACCATGGAGGCAAGTTGCCACCCTCAATCAGTGACCGGGACTCTTCTAGAATGTTCCTAAGAACGGAGCACCCTTAGCCCAACGTTGCTGTTCAGTATAGAAAGCCCTAGAAACACCTGCTTTGGTGCCCAAGGGGAAAAGGTCCTTGGATCCTTGGAGTAGACATATTTCTACGTGTCTTGGGTTAGGAAAGGCTGAATCACTACTTTTGCTTAGATCTGGAAACTAACTTATCTTCTTCCTAGTGCAGGAGTCACTAGTGCCCCTGGGTCTGGAAAGCTTCACTCCTGCTCCAAATGATGCTGAGAGCTAGGGGCCTGCAGCTTAGGGGGAGATGGGGCTGTCGCAGGAATTTCAGTGCAAGGGCCCAGGTTCTCCACTGGAGCTGTCAGAGGCCTGTGGTCATGGTGACCGTTCTGGATGCTGTGGTGAGCAAGTCGAATGGGGAGGGACAGACTGACAACAAAGTGAACAAGGTGATTTCAACCCCTGGTGATGTTGATGAAGAAAAGTAACCAGGGATGTGACACAGTGACTGGAAAGGACTCCGGCCAGGGCAGGAGTTGATGGCTTGTGAGCAGGTGGATTTGAGGAGAGAACTGAATCTTAACAAGGACTCAGCCTGGGGATGAGCATTCTGGGCAGAGGGGAGCAGTGGATGCCACAGCCCTGAGGGCACCGAGCATGGGGCAGAGAGCAACTGGAGAGCTGGTGGGCAAGGATGAAGTGGGAGAGCTGATGTTGCAGGCCTGGGAGGAAGCTGGATTTTATTCTAACGGGAAGAAGAAGTAAGCGTGCTACAAAGCTCTGTGAGCTCTGTTTCCCACTGGTAAAATTCCTTGTTTGGATTCGGTAATCTTCCAGCTCTCTGGTTTCATGCCTGTGTTCTTTTATTCAAAGATGTTATTGAGCCTCCAGGGTGGCCAGATTTAGCAAATGAAAACATAGGATGGGGCTTCCCTGGTGGCGCAGTGGTTAAGAATCCGCCTGCCAATGCAGGGGACACGGGTTTGAGCCCTGGGCTGGGAAGATCCCACATGCCGCGGAGCAACTAAGCCCGTGCAGCACAACTACTGAGCCTGCGCTCTAGAGCCCGCGAGCCACAACTACTGAGCCTGCGTGCCACAGCTACTGAAGTTCACGTGCCTAGAGCCCATGCTCCGCAACGAGAAGCCACTGCAATGAGAAGCCTGTGCACCGCAACAAAGAGTAGCCCCCACTCGCTGCACTAGAGAAAGCCCATGCGCAGCAATGAAGACCCAACTCAGCCAAAAATAAAATAAATAAAATAAAATTTATTAAAAAAAAAAAAAAGAAAAAGAAAACCTAGGATGCCCAGTTAGGGTGAATTTCAGATTAATGACCAAGTCTCCTGTAGTATAAGTCTATCCCACAGTGTCAGAGTATCTTTCATGTGCCAGGGCCCCGCTAGGAGTCAGCTCAGCTTTGAACGATTTTCTTCACACAACCCCACAGCCTACTGCCTTCGGAGGAACTGGTCAGACATGAAGGCTAGAGTCTGGTGTGACTTGGGAGAGAGAGATTAACCAGCTTCAAAAATCCACCTTGGCCCCAAATTGTGACCTTGAACTGGCGATTCCTTTGGGTGCCCCAACTCTTGTTAGATGTCCACATGGCATTGATTAAAATGCCTTCGACGTCCCCTGCATCACAAACATGTATCGTGTTGTGTGGGGAGGTTATTTGGGTGGCCAGATATAGGTTCTGGCCTTTTTCATGAGAATTATGAGAAGGGAGGGTAACGTGTTCGGCACTCACCCATTATCCTCACCGAGGGTGTGGCTGTGAGAGACCTGAGGTAAAATTTGAATGTTGGAAGGATCCAGAGAGAGATGATGTGGCCATGGGCTCCTCGTCCCATCACGGGGACTGAGTTGACACTGCCATGGGGTCTGTCGGTGTGCAAAGCCCACCTGGCCCTGTACTCTGCAGACAAGGCATGTGGGTGTTTCCACGGGGCAACCCTGGGCATGGCCTATGGCCTTTCCAGAACACAGCCAGGGAGGGGCAAATAATCCCTGGAAAACAATCTCCCTAAGTCAAGGTTTTGGGTCTCAGGAAAACTAGATGCTGTGAGAGAAACAGATCCTGTGAATGAGGGTTTCAGGTGTGGCCCTGGTCCTGCAGGGACTTCCTTCTGTTGGCGCCGGAAGACAGAACTTTCTGGAGGCAGGAAGGACTTCTTGGAGAGATGAAGTCCCTTTTCCTGGGGAGGGGGTGTCTCAGGAAACATCGTGGTGCCTGCTGGGCAGGGTGTTAGGGGTACAGTACTCGGACTGGGGACCCAGCTCTGAGGCATCTACTCTGGTTAGTTCGTGGTGGTGTCAGGAGGGATCTGGCCCTTGGTCACCTGCTGTTGGAGCCCATGTTATCCAAGGGGGTTAGTGACCCCATCTCTGTCATTGTCACCTTCTGACCCGTGCCCTTGCCTCAGTTCAGCCCTGTCTGCATCACCGCCACCCGAGCTCACTTCTGGGATGTAGGCCTAAGTGTGGTAAGAGGAGAAGAACCTGAGGAGACCCGGGGACTTTGATCCTTCCCCTGGACAAGGGGGCTCCGTCACTTTCCCCATCCATCAATGTCCTCCTGAACATGACCCAGGTGTCAGCTGTGCTTGAGGTGGTGGTGGGCGCATGTGGCAGCCCCTGCCCTCCAGAATGCCACAGGCAGCCCAGATGCCCACCCAGCATCCTCTCTGGGGTGGCCAGACATGAGGGCTGCCCATTCCCTTCCCCCAGTCTTGGTGGCCATGTAAGCAAAAGTTGGAAACGCCATCTAGCTGCCCAGCTCTGACTGGCTTGGCTGAGGGACGTCTCCCCTCTGTCCTGTCACAGAGCTCCCCCACCCCCCAGGTCCCATGGTTGTCCCATCCTACAGTGCACTACTCCTCTCTCACAGGCAGGACAGCACTCACTCCTATTTGAGGTCCATCATAGAGCTCCTGGTACAAGGTGCACTCCCCGAGGGCAGGGACTTTATCTGGTGTGGTTCCTGCTGTGTCCCCAGCGCCCAGCACCCAGCACGTGTCAAATAAATGTTTGGCAAGTAAATGAGGGAATGAATGGTGCAACCCTGACACCTAGAGAACCACGGGGATCAGCGTCTCTGACCTGCATGTTACAGGAGGGGAACTGAGAGCCCTGAGGTAGAGGTCAGCCCACATCCTTGCAGATAAGGACAGAGCCAGGGTACATTGGGGTCTGGTGACATCCCGCCCAGCCCTCCCAGCCTGCTTGCCCTGCCTGATGGGGACACTGCCCAGGGTGTCCGCGCCCCCTGGCGGCTGAGGAGCAGGCTGGGCCACTGGCAGCCGCTAGTGACACACAGATGACAGAGTGGGAGATTTACTTCCGGTTCACGTTACTTCTGAGCAGTTTGTACTTAACCCTTTAGGGGAGCGTTTGTGTTCAGAACCCTGCAGTAGCAGGACATCCTCCAAGGGCCACACAGACACTCGCTCTGGGCGGAGCATGCCTAACTGCAGATGGAGCCTGAACTCCAAGCTGCACAGACACATGATGCTCAGAATTGTGGTTAGAAACAATACTCAAAGCAAAACAAACACATGTTGACAAAGTGGTCCTCTTCTAAGGATCTTAGAGAGATTTTCTGCATACACAACAGGGATAGGACGAACGAATGCTGATCTCTCTCCCATAAACTCATAATTTAGTGTAAGAATGTTGTGATTTTTAAAATGACATTTGTTGGACTTCCCTGGTGGCGCAGTGGTTAAGAATCCTCCTGTCAATGCAGGGGACACGGGTTCGGGCCCTGGTCCGGGAAGATCCCACATGCCACGGAGCAACTAAGCCCATGAGCTGCAACTACTGAGCCTGCACTCTAGAGCCTGCGCACCACACGAAGAGTAGCCCCCCACTCGCTTCAACTAGAGAAAGCCTGTGTGCAGCAACGAAGACCCAACGCAGCCAAAAATAAATATATAAATTAATTAATTTAAAAACATCAAGCCCCCAATTAAAAACAAAAAGACATTTGTTGTAGCAGCCATAATGCATTGAGAGTATCATATTTTTCACAAAGGGACTGTAATAGTCCCTTTATTTTCGAGTCCTTGAAAAAAGTATCAAAAAATATCAAAGTGCTAAGAAAATCAAATTCACATAGAAACGAATCTTTTCCTTTTTTTCCCCAACCAACTGCATTATAATCTCACCAAGTGAGCATGAATTTGTGGGGAAATACTTTAAAAATTGTCAGCAATCCCCTCTTCCCCTCTCAGACCCTCTGAGGCGGTGGGGAGTGGAGAGGGATGGGAGGGAGGGGCCTCCTCTGACCTGGGGTCAGCCTCCACTGGGCACCTCTGAGCTGACTTGGATTTTATTAGGGGAAGAAGCCACCGTGGTTCAAATGGAAGAAGCGATGCAAGGTGCTGCACAGATGGAAACATGGCAGCAATCTCCCTGAATAGCTTTCTTTGCGGGGAAATGTAAACCCAAAGAGCTCAAGGAAGCCAAGGGGGAAGCCAATACACATGGGGAATACTTTAAATTCTCGGGCCCCCAGGAGCCCATCAACCTGGGGGTGTAAGGTCCAGGTTCCCCTGCAGGACGGCAGGGACCTGCTGTTGGCATTTTGGTGGCGGCGGGGTGGGACTGGCCACAGTGACTGGGTGTTGTGACACACGCACATTGTGGGCAGGTGTCCACAGTGGCATCTGCTGGACCTGTCTGGGGTTGGCCCATGCGCTCTTCCCTCTGGGATGCCCCACGGACCTACACACCCTGTGTCAGGCTTGGGCCAGGATGTTTCCTCAGTGAAACCCAGCAGCCACAAGGAGAGTGCCCCTGGCAAGGGGACAGGTGGGAGTGAGCACAGAATGTTCTGAGACCATTCAGGGACGAGGCTGGGCAGCAGCCAGGTGGGAGACATGACTGGGCCTCAGACAGACGGAGAAGATGGCCAGGAATAGGCAGAGTGACCGGCAGGATTTCTGAGGATTGGGGATGTATGTGTCAAAGGCTAGTAACGACCCCTTCCCCAGGCATGTGATGCTCAGGCCAGCTGCCCTGGCCACCTGCTAGCCTCTGTGAGGCCCATTCCTGTCTTCCCCTCAGTCCTGTGGCTGCCTCCTGGCTGAGTTCCTGTCATCTACTTCCCAAGTATGTTCTCTGCACTGTGTCACTGTCTGTGTGGAATCGCTCACACATCCAGTGGCCAGCAGTTCTGCCCTGGGACGACGGCCCAAAGGAGCGTTCAGAAGTGCCCCTGGAAGGGAGCAGTCAAGGCCACATGGGCATCATCTCGGGGCACAGGGACAAGAGCAACACAAGGGCCTTGATGCAGCATGAGTGGCAGCCTGGCACAATACATGCACATTAAAAGCACGGCACAACCCAAGAGAATTGAAAACACGTGTTCAAACAAAATGCACATCCATAACAGCACTACTCACAATAGTCACAAGGGAAAAGCAACCCAAAGCCCATCAATGGATGACTAGACAAAATGTGGTCCATTATCCAACAGAACATTATTTAGCCATAAAAATGAAGCACTGATACACGCTACAACGTGCAAAAACCTTGAAGACATCAGGCTGAGTGAAAGAAGCCAGACACAAAAGGACACATGATGCATGATTCCATTTATATGAAATACCCAGAAGAGGTAAATCCAATAGTGACAGAAAGTAGATTAGTGGTTTTCTGGGGCTGGAGGAATGGGAATGGGGAGTGACTGCTAATGGAGATGAGGTCTCCTTTTGGGGTGATGAAAATGTTCTGGAACTAGACAGAGGTGCTGGTTGTACATAGTAAATGTATTTAGCGCCACTGAATTGTAGATGTTCAAATGTTAATTTTATGTTATGTGACTTTCACCTCAAAAAGGAAAAAAAAAACCTGAGGAAAAAAAAAACCTAGGCACATGAAGGCTGACCCACGAGTTTTCTAAGAACACAGGGAATAGAACACCAGGCACGCAAGAAGGTCTGTCTGTGGCGAGGGCCAGGACAGACAGTGCTGTGGGCCTTGCATGCCATGTCTCCGGGGTTTCCTCCCCTCTAGGCAGGGCTGGACTGGGTAACATCATCATTAGCGGGGAAAAGATTCAGGTTGCCACCAGGTCCTCCAGTCCGGGGCATCGGGTTCTGCATCCTCACACTCTGTAGGTTATAGCAGAAGTCTCTGTGGCCCCGCTGGCTGGGCGGGGAAGGTTAGTCTTTGGGATGGCACATGTGAGGGGCAGACGGCACAACAAAGACACAGTGAGTGATGGCTCCCGCAAGTTGTTTTACTTTGAATATACAGGAAAACAAATCTACAAACGAGAAGCTATGTTCTACGGTTATGTCTTTTAAACAGTTCTTGTATTTACAGATTTTTTTTTTCCTGATTAAAAGCACCAGCTGAAGATACAGGCTGCTAAAAACATAAGACACTGCAAACCCATTAAAAGACCGTACGCCAAACATACTTATTGAAAACCGTTTAAGGAAACAAAGACAATGCAACCAACAAATTTACCAGCTGTGCCACCAGGCAGCCCTTTCCGATTCCCCTGCCTGTGCTCCCAATAAATGGGACTGGGAGTGCTTACCCAAGGGGGAGGACGCTGGCCTCACCCATGGGCGACTGGGGGGATCCAACAGGGGAAGGCAGCTGTGTCTCCAAGGGAACCTGGCACCTCCTGGACCAACATCCCCAGAACCGTAGGCCCTGAGGGCCACCACTGCTCATAGGAGGAAGTGGGAGGCGCACACAAGGGGTCTGACCAGCTTTAATTTACCTGCCAACAGGAATCTTTCCGCTACTCCCGCACACCTCTGTATGCTTAAGGGTTTGGAGTTTTTATCTGTTTTTTCCTGAACACTTAGCTATATGACACTAGCTATAATGTCTCCCTGGGGGCTTGCTTGCTCTTAAATTCTTATGATTGAGAAACTGTGAGGCACTGAATTTGGACTCACAGGAAGGTATTTACAACAGCTTTATGTAATTGAAAGGTGCTGCAGTGAAGGGGACATTCAAAGCTCACACACACGCACGCATGCAGTACACGCGGGTTGGCTTCCATAAAGCTAGAGTGGAATATTAAATATTGAGTACTGAATTCTTAACTGTAAACTTAAGAACTTAACCTTAACTTTACATATACATAGATAACAAAGTGGTCACTAAAAGCACTTTAACATCAGGACAGACGTTAAGTGTTGAGGTTCTTATTTCAACTGCTCTACATACAAAATGTCCTAGAAGGAAAGAAAGGTTTAAATAAATACACAGAGACAAGCATGATGTAAAGTGTGATTGAAGAAATGTGGGTCTGGAGAGGTTCGACAGTGTGGGGTCCAGGCCTGCAGGCGCAGCTTGTAGCAAGACAGGCGCTCTGTCCCTTGGGTGGAGGGGAGGACCTGGGGGGCACCCTTGAGAGGGGAGGAAGACAGGATGTGGACAGCTCATGACCAGACATCAGACCCACATCTGCAGGCCTCACAGGCCCAGTGGTGACATCAAGGGGGTAGCCCCAGGGAACATGGGAGAGGGCCAGACTCTTACGAGTGACCCAGGATGACACAGAGAGGGCAGGTCCTCTTAGGACAAAACTCTGCCAGCCCGTCCCTTCAACCAGCCTGTCCCTTCAACCAGTAGCTCACTTGCATGCCTGTTGCGGGCCCCCAAGAGGGCAGTAGGGCCCTGATATGGGCAGTGGCCCAGAGCAGGGAGGTCTGCTGACAGGCCTGCTTATGGCTAAGGCACACCCAGGCCTCAGGGCCCAGGCAGCTGACCTGAGCGATCCCAACATTCCTTCCTTCAAGGACACTGAGGCTTCAAGAAACAGCCTTCACGGTGCTGGGTGACTAGACTTGAACCAACAAGCAGTTGTGACTAGCAAAACCACTCACCACCCCTCATCAGGGAGATGATCCCAGGTGCTGGAAGCTAAAGGCGGCAGCTGCTTTGACTGCCCCTAAAGTACCATCACCTGGGGCACCTCCTCAACTACCCAAGAGGAACACAGAACCAAGAATGGCTGTCTGGGCCTGGCAGAGCCTCCTGGGATCCAGCTCAGGAAAAGTTTTCAATGCTGTTCTGAGACCCAAGGCAGGTAGGTTTCCTCCTCCTTCCCTCTGAAAACAGGGCAGGGGGCCAAGGGAGTGGCTGCCTGCAGGCTGGTGGAGCTTCAGGTGTCTGCAAACATTCTCTGCAAAGGAGGCTGCAGAGCTGCCAGAAAGCAAGCCCCTTTGATCCGGTGCCCTGAGTTGGGCTGAGGAAAGTCCCTCTCCCCGGCTTCCTGCACCGCACTATGGACGCTGACAGGGGGAGGGCAGCTGGTGCACAGGAGTTTCTGCTCTGGGCACCAGCTCTGTGAAGCCACACACACACACACGCGCACACACGTGCACCCCCATGGCTGGACAGTGAATCCACTCAAGGTGCAGATGTTTGGAAGCCAAGTTCCTGGGTCCCCCAGGGCCCCTAGCTAGAGGCCCCAGCTGCCAAAAGGATGGATGCTGGACAGAAAGGCAAACTGGGAAAAGCATCGTGGCAGGACGTGCATTTTTATCCCTGACATGAGCAATGACTTCTTCCCTCTAATTTTGGGCCAGGAACTGGTGTCTTGCCTCTGGGCACTGGAAGCTGCCATGAGCAGAGGAAAGACTCCAGCCCAGCATAGAGGCCCAGGCGATGGAAGTCACGTGGCACCTCGGTGGTAATGACCACCCCTGCATGCAGGATCGGGAGCTGGCCAGTGGCTGGCACTCCACCCCCCGCCCAAACACACTCTCTTGAAGACATGACTCAGACGTGGAAGCAGGCCTGGCAGCTCAAGTCCACTTTGAAGGATGGCTCTGGAAAGTTGCCTCCAAAATCCCACCTCCGAGCCTCAGCACCCGGACTCCTGGTACTCAGCAAGAATGGCCAGCCGGCCCTTCCTGGGAGGACGGGAATTGGCCCTCCACACTCCCCAAGGACTTGGAAGCTCTGGAGACAGTCGGGAAAGAAGCCTGGGGACAGCCACGCCAGCACGTCTCTAAGGAAAGCTCAAGTGCCATCTGGGTGGAAGTCGGGGCCACACCAGGCCCCACAGAGGCCTGAAGAAGCTGAGTGGCCCTGTCCAGGAGTCTCACAGGAGGCTGGCCAGGCTGGTGTTGGGTCCATTCTGAGCTTGGAACTGCACAGGAGGCGGGCCGTCTGTCCACTGTTGGGGAAGAGGACACACAAGTGAGATCCTTCTTAGAGAGGAGCAGGGGTGTGCTGGGCCACATGTCTGCGCCTGGAACGCTGCCCTCCTCGGGCTGGTCACCAGCCAGGACCCTGCGTCTTCCACACTTGAGTCAGATGGGCCCCCAGGAAGCAGCCTGCATCACCCACTTGGGTTGGTGCTATCTTGCCCATCCAAGGGGGCTCCTGAGGCCAGGCTGAATTAGGGATTGTTGGAGAGATGGAAGGAAATGGTAGCCAAGTGTGTACTTCCCTCCTCAGGAAGCGTGTCCCCCAGGGGCTACAGACCAGGTGAGCTGGCCCCAAGGAGCCAACCAGCACCCTCATTTTGTCTCTCCCACCCTGTGCCCGTACCGTGATGAGGTTGTGCTCAGGGAGGCTGCATGCCTCGATGTGGTCCTGGAGCAGCTGCTGCGAGAAGTTCTGGTGCATCTGGGCGGCTTCATGGGCATCCATGGCATTCCCACAGGCTTTGTTCAGGTCTGAGGGTGGGATACGCACAAAGGATGGGCCTGCTTTGGCCTGCCACTGCCCCCACACCCTCCCCTTGGGTGTGGGTGGAGCCCTAAAGTCAAACCCCAGCTCTGCCAGTAGGTTGCTGTGTGCCTGGCACATCACCTGCCCTGAGCCCTGTGTCAAGGTCAGCAAAGCCCACTTGCCAGCAGCCCTCACATGTGCCCTCCTATGTTCCTGAGTCCTTTGTCCTTGGAGGTGGATGAGCAACAAGGCCCATAGGGGCAGATATAAGGGCTGGTAGGGCAGTGAAAGTCCTTGGGGCTCCCTGTGGATGCAGCACTCCCTGCAGCACTTCCAGCACTTCCTGGCCAGCTCTTGGGCACCCAGGAGCCCACCGGGAGCAAGGCACCCAATGCTCACTTCTGAGGCAGGAGAACTGAATGGGTGCATGAAGTCCACTGCAGATAGGAACAGTTTGCCCTCTACCTCCTCCCCAGGGCCCTGGGTGAGTCTATGGACCTCAGTTTCACAACCTGTAAATGGGAGAGCAGCAGTAACAACACTGACACCTGCTGAGCACCCTGGCTCGTCCTGCCTGACAGAAATGACTGCCATCTCCATTCATGGGAAAGAAACTGAGGCCAAGTGCCAGGGCTCACAGCTCAATTCTTCACTCAGATGCCAAGAACTAGCCTTGTGGGTCCCAGAAAGACAGAATCAGATTCTGCGTAGATCTCACTACGTGAACGAGCCCACTGCCCTCAAACAGGGCCTCCTGAGAAGCCTGAGAATGTGCTAGAACTGGGGCTATGGCCTGCAGAGGTCCAGTCTGAAGCAGAGGCTTAGCAGGGCTTACCTAGGGTCCTCTAGCCTTTGGCTCTACCCAGATGCCCCAATCTCTTACTCACCTCTTAGCAGGGCCGATGACCACAGCTGCACTGACATGTCTGGGATCTTGCTGGCTAGCTGCATGGCCGGCACCACCATGTTGTTACTCTCCTGTCGATCGAGAGCAGCAGAGGAGTCAAGCGCGGGGGGTGGTGGTAGAAAGGGCTGGTGGCAGGGACAGCGTGGGCCCCACCTGTGACCTCCTGCTGCTTGGCATATACCCACTCCTACTTCAGAGCCTATCTCAAATGACCCTCTCCGAAGTACTCCTCGACCACCTTGGGGAAAAATAAACTGCCTCCACGTCTCGGCTCTGCATGTGCCTCCTCCCTGGGGTACGGCCATGGGCAATTCTATGTGCCTTTGTCTTTCTAGCCAGAGTAAAAGGCACTGGTGGCAGTCAGCCCTGGACCCATATCAGGAGCTGATTAGAAATACAGATTCAGGGGTCCCAGGGCTGGGAAAAGGCAGCAGTCTGTCCTGGCAGGAGCAACGAGGGCTGAACGGACAAAAGAGAGAGGAAGAGAAGTTTCTCTTCTACGTATAAGCCTACTCTTGTGCGATGCCACCTGGGACACACAGGGCTGTGGGGCAGCAGGATGTTTGAACCCTCCAACCCTGACTCCACCACGTGATTGCAACAGCGCCCCCGGCCCCCAATCCCCAGGATGAGCTGAGTGAGAGCCGTTGGGGGCTGTAAACACCCATCCTTGACCCCGCAGTGACCGGCAGCACTACTGTGACTACACCCAGTCTGGAGACCACAGCCTGCTGGCCTAAATGTTGGGTTCAGGGTGACACTGGGAAAACTCCCAATGCGGCAACACCTTGCAGCCTGGGGGGAGACTTGGCATGTAGCCCAGAGACACACAAATCCTCAAAACCAACTCCTGAGGCCCAGGTTCAACATGGCCACGGTTGCGCAGGACATGCCACCACACAGACACAAAAGCCCAGTGACTTTATGCTGCCCTGTGGCCAGCACCTCGAAGATAAGCTCCAGGTGGGTCTCAAAACTTTTCAAAATTGAACCAAGCCCTTCCAAGACCTCAGAATGCACAGCAGAACAGGAAAAACTACTCTCCTCCTCTAGGCCTGGGGCTGGGAGGGAGCTGCCAGGAGGGAGAGTCCCCCTTGGCTCAGGTTCCCCCATGACAGCTTGGGGCTGCCCCACAGAACCTGGGTTTGAAGCACGGAGTGATCCTGAGAGCAGTCCTGTATGAGGCCACCCGCAAACTTGTAATGCCCAAGGACACTCTGGCCTGGCAGGCCCGGGGCAGGCAGTGTCTCCCCCAGACCTGCAGCTGCTTGAGGCAGGACCTGGGTTTGAGGACTCTTGGTGGCCCCATGTTACCCTACGTGGGCCCAGGCACAAAGGGAGCAGCAGAGGTTCCCAAATAAGCTCTATAATTTCCTCCGGGAGCGCCCCAAACATGAACCAGAAGCTGCAGCTGAAAAGCTGCTCTGCCCATCCTGAAGGTGGCTTCTGGACAAACAAGAGCCAACAAGGTCTGGGTTCTAAGCCTGGGTTTGCAGTTTGGTGCTGTGTGACTTACTTTTTTTAACTTTATTTTTTGGCCACGCCGTGTGGCATTCCGGATCTTAGTTCCCCAACTAGGGACTGAAACTGTGCCCCCTGCAGTGGAAGAGTGGAGTCTTAACCACTGGACTGCCAGGGAAGTCCCTTTTTAAAAATGTTCATTTTTTTAAAATTTGGGGCTGTGTGCCTTCAATCTCCCCATCTGGCAACGAGGTAATCACAGCCACTGCACCAAGACACAAGGCAGGTGGCCTACACTCAGTGGAGCCTCACGTTGAGCACCTTGTCCCTGCCTAACCCCCAGATGCACACGGAGGCCACTGTCCTCACTGTGCTCAGTGGGTAGTGTGACAGGTGTTGTAGAAGGAGTGGCGCTACACTCAGAAGGGAGAACTTAGTACTGGTCCTCCTCCTTCCAGGGTGATGATACCCCCCAGGGTTCAGGCCACAGCTACAGGGCATGTTGGCCTGGCAAATGCTTACCACATGACTGTGGGGAAGGGGATGCACCAGGCTCATTAAAAGCACTCACTCTTCAGAAGCCCTGGGGCTTGATCAGATAGAACTTTATGGGCCAAGACAAGTACCCTGCACTATCTGTCCCAAAAAAACAGCTGAAGTGAGTTTGGCTAAACTACAGAGTTGATGCCAGCTTAAAAATTCTCACTGCCATTAGAAAAAAGCTCCAACACAGTGGTGCAGAGAAAGACCAGACATAAAATTATAAATCAGCCTGATAAACAAAACCTATGCATGGGCAGAGGCAGGCAATGGAAAGAGCTGGAAGACAGAAGACATGCGATGACTTTCTCCTTTGCTTCTCAGACTTTCTATGAGAAATAAAACACATGCCGTATTTTATGTTGACAAATATTTTCCTTAAAAAATTAAAGACCCTGTATGGTCGATGGGTTAGAGCAGGTGAGATGTACATACACCCCCAGATGGGGAGACTCGGAGTCAACTGATCCCACCAGAGACCAGTTGGCATGGGTGGGGACCAGGCCCAGGGGGGCACTGTTGGTGAGGGTAAAAACACAGAGTGCACTGAAGACACCACGTGTGATGGGCAGAGAAGGAACCCTTGGGATTGTGACTCAGCAGACACACTCCTTCTCCCCAAGTATTAACACAGGAAAGGGAACCTGCCCTCAGCCTTGCCAGCTTTGGGCAGCCTGACCAGCTCTAGCTCCACTGAGCCCTGGGGCTTTGCCTGATGACTGCCCATGGCCAACACTGGCCCTGTCTGCCCCACAGATGCATCCTCCAGGGATCCAAAGCTCCCCCAGCCCTGCCTGCCCAGGCTGTCTGAGCCAGAGTGCCTCTGCCCTGGCTGAGCCTCACGGAGCAATGGTGGGTGAGGGGTCAGTGAGATGCGATCATTGTGGGGCACAGAATGGGAGCCACTTCCTTGCTAGGTTCCCCCTACTAAGCACCACCCTGGCCCCATGCCCCTCAGCCTGACCCCTGACACTCACCCTATGGTTTCCCAACACATAGAAGATGTGGCCCAGGAGCACAAGGGAGCAGGCTGTAAGCCGGTTCAGGTCCTCTGCATTGGACATCTTCAGGGTTTCCCGCAGAAATCGCCTTCATGAGAAGAACAGATGATGAGGCCCCATCGGGAGGCCTTTGGGGAAGAAAAGGCAGCAATGGCCTTGAGGCCCTGAGCAGAGGGCCACCCACCCCATCTGGCAGTGGGTGGGAAGGGCAGGGACAGGGGACCTCGCACATGCTGTTGGGGGAAGAGAAACACCGGGAGGTGCCGGGCACAGGGCCACCTGCCCTCGCCCAGTACTCACTTGGCCTCGTTATAGCGTCCCTGGAAGAAGGAGAAGAGCCCACGCACGTAGAAAGCTGCTGCTCGGAGGCAGTGCGAGCTGAGGGGAGAGCGGAGCGTCACACCTTGGTGGGGTTTTTGTGAAACCAGCAGATTTACAAAAGGGGATTGGTTGGGGGGGTATGAGGTGTTGGGGTACATGGGGCAGTCTAGGGTCCCACAGGTGCTCACACCACCCCAAAAAGCAAAGAAAGCATAAGATAACTAGTAAAGTAGAACTCAGGGCCTGGGGCAGCCTACCTGACGGGGAAGCTGTGGTCTGGATTGATCCTCTCCAACAAACTGTACAGCTGTGAAAGAAATGTCTGCAAGTTAGGATAATTCCACATTTCTAAATATGAGAGAGTTCGGCCCCAGATATGCTAGTAAATTGACTAGGGCTGCCTGCAACTTCCTGAGGAATGTGCCCATACCCCAAATCCCACGCCTGTAAGCAACCTGCCGGGAGAAGGGGCAGGACCTGCAACATCACTGACATCTTAGGCGCCCTTTGGCTATCATATGGAGGGTGTGCTGGTGGATGAGGGTTGAAGTGGGCTGAGGCTTCACCCAGTACCCACACAGTCCCATCAGGAGGCAGACACTGGGGTGGGGGTGCAGAGGAGACACAAGGGAACCAAACTCCTCTGAGACCACCAAGGCCACACCAGGCCCTCATGACCCTGCCCACTGTGCTTCCTGACTACTGGAGCAGCTGCACTGGGCTTTCTTTCTTTTTTAATAAATGAGGTGTTTTAAAAAAAATAACTAATTAATTAATTTTTTGGCTGTGTTGCGTCTTTGGTGCTGCACGTGGGCTTTCTCTAGTTGCATCGAGCGGGGGCTACTCTTCGTTGCAGTGCGTTGGCTTCTCATTGCTGTGGCTTCTCTTGTTGTGGAGCACAGGCTCTAGGCGCGTGGGCTCAGTAGCTGTGGCACACGGTCTCAGTTGCTCCGTGGCGTGTGGGATCTTCCCGGACCAGGGATTGAACCCACGTCCTCTGCATTGGCAGGCGGATTCTCAACCACTGTGCCACCAGGAAAGTCCTGCACTGGGCTTTCTACCCAAAGCATTCAAGCCAACCAATCACCTGGGAAGTCAGCTAGGCTTTTTGTAGCCAAGAGGTGATAGTGGCCTGAACTAAGAAATGAAGGCCGCAGGGGTGGAGACGAGTGGCCGAATCTGAGATACTCTAGAGGGGTCAGGGCTGGGAGGGAATTGCAGGGATAAGGAGGTGTTGCAAGGGGAACCTGGTGGGAGGGACTTATCCTGCGAGGTCAAGCTCTGGCCCACCTTCCCACCTCAGCAGGCTGGGGCACCAGAACAACCTAGAGACCTAGTGCAGACAGCTGCCCAAGCTGTTGCTCCTCATAACTGAGCCATGAGGCCTCACCAATGTTCTAGAACAGACATCTCAGGGTAGAAGAAATTGGGTTTTTTTTTCTGAGGGATGCAGTAAAGCTTGGCTCGTTTTCAGTAGGGAAAAGTGTTAACTGGCTGTGGGAACGTTTCTGTCCTAGACTTGGCCTTCCCCCAGCCATGCCTACGAATCGTTGCATGGGACACCTTGTTGGGGGGCAAATACCCCAGGGCTACTGAGATTTGCTGGTTCCCAGGACAACACTCCCCCCACGCTCCCCTCCAAGTAAGAGTTGAAACAAAGGATACCAAACATGAAGCATGTCACCTACTACCTCTTGGTGTCTATTTCCTTCCCGTATATACACACTCGCCAGATTGGTCACGATGAAGGCCCACAGCTCCTGGTGATTGGTGAGCTGGAATGGGAGACACAGGGCATTAGGGGGCTGGGCTGGGCACAGTCATGTCACATAGGGGCCGCTTGGCGGCATCAGAGCCACCGAAACGCTCCACAGTGGCTACCTTGGAATCTCCTTATTCTTTTCATTCCAAACACACACCCCTTGCCTCCTAAACCCAAGGACAACAAAACTGTTAGTTCTTTTCATTATAAAACAATCACCCACATTATGGGAAATTCCGGAAACAGAAAAGAAAAGCCAGCCACCCTGATCTTGCCCTCAGAACACACCACAGTTTGGTCTATTCTCTGCTGTCTCTCGGTCTGAGACCTGGCTGGACCTTCCCTCTACGCCACAGGCGGTAACCCCAGGACCCGTGTGCTGACACAGCAGAGGAGTACGCTGATCCTCGGGGAGGCAGGGACCCTGCCTGGAAGAAGCCGAAGCTGTTAGAGGCCAGAAATGCTTCTGACGGCTGGTGGTGGACAGACCCTGATCCCCAGTTCTTCTGGGGGGACAGGAACGGCCACGAGAGGAACCAAGCTGAGCGGGCTGAGCATTCCCAATGGGGCTGAGGGAGCGCAGCTGTGTAGGAGGCCGAGGGTGCCTGGGAAGCACAAACTCCACCTGGAGGCCCCTGGCAGGTGCCAAGGAGGTCCAGAGGATCATCTGATCTGAGCAAAGATGCTCCAATATGTTTGTCATGGGACCGCAGGAACAGCGTGTGGTTGGGGGTCATGCGGGGTTTGGGCCCAATTCCTGGCTGCGCCACCCCCCCTCCCCCCGCCAGTGGGGAGGACTTCCTGGGACACACACCATCCGTCGGGAATTTTGATGTTGAACCAAAGAAGCAGCAGCCACTTGTGTAGGAAATGAGATGGGGAAGGAGGGTCCAAGAGACCTCCATAGGGCCACGGGCAATGTGGGGTGGTCCTGGCACCACTGCAGTGAGCAGCACCAGCCGACCAGGGCCCAAAGTAGCTGTGACACAAGTCAACGCCACCTGGTGGGCTTTCAGGAAGACTGGGAATCGAGAGCGAAAGTGGCTGAACAGGCCATGGCACCAGCCCTGAGTTAGCTGGGGAAGCCCCACTGCAGGCTAGCCAGGAGCCCCCTTGCTCACAGCTATCCCTCATTAAGCTGTGCTGCCAGTGCTGGCCTTGTCTGCAGCTGAGCAGCACAAGACGTGACACAGAAAGCCCTGGATAAATGGTGTATCACTGTCACCGCTGGCATCAGGCTGAGTGCTGTGGAGTCACCCGCTGACCATGGTTTTGTATGGCTGTTGTCCTCATCACAGACCACGCCCGACTCCTTACTGAGAAGCACTGCCTGCCCCATAAAGCGAGGGCCGGCACCTTACCCGCAAAGCTGTGGTGAACTGGGCTTCAGCGTTGTCCATGCAGTTGACAGAGACACAGTACAGGCCCTGGAAGAAGAAGATGCTGAGGGCTCAGAGCCACATGCAGCTTGCCCGGGCCTGCACAGCTGCACCCAGGCAAGCCTGACAAGTGACTCTACTGAGCTAGCTATATCTGAGCTTTACCCTGACAAACAGGGAGAAAGATAGCATGCTTAATTATTCCTGCCTCCCGGGACCTAAGTCAACTTGGACTTGATGACATGCTTGTCAGAGTGAAGTCCACTGGGAAGGTTCTGAATTCTGCCTGGGGTGGTGGTCACAGGGTTACTCGCAGGGATGGGGCTGGGGGCGGGCAGCCCTCATGCACTCACCAGCAGTGTATGTAGCTGTGCTGCGTGGTTGGAGAAGAGCCGGGGGGATTGCTGGCACAGCTGACAGACCTGGGAGATCTGCCGGGAGAGAGCATGTCTGACATCACTTGGCCTGTAATGTGGGACCCAGTGCCCTGGCAGCATTGAGGAGAGACCCCAAAGCCGGTGGGTGTGCCCATGTCCTGCCCAGTCTAACTTGGGCACAAAGTCCCAGCGGATGTGCCCATTGTGAGGATTAGGCACGGCCTTGACCTCTTTGAGGATGGTGACCCTTGTCCATTACCCACCTTCTCCCTTTCCAACTTGTGTCTCAGCTGTACAGTACCTTCACCCTTATCAAGGCCCCCGTGCCCTTTCAGGAAGGTGGGCATAAGGGATTACGGATCACAGGGCAGGAGGAGTGCTAGAACTGCCGTCAGGGGACCCTAAAACCCCAGACCCCATGTTCCTTGGGCATGCCAACTTTTAGGTAAAAGCCTCTGATCAATTGTGTCCATGCAGGGTCGTGGACTGCCAAGTTATAGTCATATAACAGATGACGTCCTGCTGACACGCACTGGCGACACATTTACATTCTCCCACATGACACCCTCCGAGACCCGGCAAACTCAAACCACTCTACCCCTCAGCCTTCCCACCCTGTGTGTGTGCAGCCCCCAGTGGCCTCACCTCCTGCAGAGCTGTGGCCTTGTGTCCTGTGACGAGCCTGCACATGATGATGTGCTCGAGCAGGATTACTTGGAAGGAGGACAGAATGGGGCTGCAGTCGAGCACTGGGGGTAAGAGGCAGGGATGAGCATTCGAAGCGTGGGCGGAGAAGACAACTGAGGAGACACTGACCCCTGCCTCCTAGGGGCTTCGAGCCCTCCGGCCACACCGGCCCCTCAGCTACCTGGGTCTGAGCCCGCTTGCTCCGCTGGACACTGGCCCAGCACCCAGTCTGTCACCTTGCTCGGTGCCCACAGCACCCTCAAGCGAGGGGGTGCATCTCCCTGTCTAGGTGAGGAAACAGGCTCATAGCAGGCTTTGGTGACCAGAGTATTGTAAGAACAAGAAATCCTGGAGGGATCTGTCTTCCATCCTCACCACACCCCGACCCAGCTGAGTGCTCAAGGGCACTCTGGACACAACACATTCTAGAAATGCTGAAGTTGTCTGGGAGACTGAGGCCACGGCGATAGGCCTCAGGCAACAGCGGGGGGACCCTAGCTTCTGGCTGCCCCAAGCGGCTGTCCTCACATTGGAACCAGACAGCACTTTCCCAACTCATCTGAAGGGAAAGAACCGCAGCCCCCGCGGGCATTGGTTCTCTGGCTCTAAGGCTCTTCCCCAGCAGCACTGACAAGGGCACAGGGAGTGAATGAGGTTAACAGGCGCACAAGCCAGCCAGGAATATGTGAGGCTCCGGGTTCCTACTAGTCAAAGGTCCATGATCGCACGGGATGGATTAGTCAAGCATCCAGGAAGAACCCAGGGCCTCCAGAGGACCTGCTGTCAGTCAGTTCCAATCCCAACCTCACCCTGAACACAATCCACATCACGATACTGAGAACAGACATCAAAAGCAGCCACCGCCTGTTTCAACTGAGCACTGCCGCCCCAGCAGCCCCCAGTGGAGTCCCGCTAACCCGCATGGCTATCTTGCGCAGTGAGGGGGACAGGACAGAGACGGCACAACCACCCCACAACACAACCCCCTGGGGATCAAGGATCCAGTCCAGGCCTGGCCTGCTCTGCCCGAACCTGGATTGTCCCCATCTGCCAACTGGGGTAACAAGATCCATGGGGCAGGGACTCGTGCTGCAGTCTTTAAAGGTCCTTCAGGCCCAGCATAGGAGGTGGTGATCGGGCCACCCACCAGGGGGCTACTTGACCCACTGAGCCCCACAGAGCCTGACTTACTCTTGAGCTTCTCCAGCTGCATGAGGGCCTTGTCTGTGTACTTCTGTGCCTTCTCTAGGTAGCCGGCTTGCATGGAGTGCATCACAGTCACCTGGTGACAAGATCAGATGGTGGTGGTCACTGGGGCCCTCTCCTCTCTCACCTGGGCCACCAGGCCCCGGCCCCTCCAGGGACTCACCAGGTAGACAAGCACGCACATGTGCTCCTTGGGCAGCCAGTGGAAGAGGTCAGCGGGGTTGCTGGGCAGGATCTCATCATCGTGCAGTGTGGAGATGGTCTGGATGCACTGCTGCAGCTGCTTCAGGCATGGCTTCACGCTCTTTACCTGCAGCAGGCAGACAGCAATGCACACCTGAGCACCCGTCTGCTCCTATCAGGTGCCAACCACCCTTAGGAGGCAGGTGCCCACAGTGGCAGCTTGCCAGGTCCTGCCTGCCCATCGGCCCCTCAGCCCTTCCTTTCCGGGAACTCCTACCACACCCACCACTTGCAGGAAACCCACCCCCCAAGATGGGTCAGCCAGCTTTCAAGGCACAGGGCAGGGCCAGGAAGGTCATCTGTGGGACTGAGGCTCCACCACCACCCAGCGCTGGGCACAACACCAAGGCCCGGGAAAGGCCTGTTCAAAGACCCTGCTCCAGCCACATTTTCTCCTTCCTGCAGTGACCTCAAGAGAGGAGGACACGGCTGGTTATCCTGGGAGGTGTGAAGTGGCCACTCGGAGTCCTGCAGGTGCCGTGGTTTATACAGACTGGCCTTTCTGCACCAGGAAGCCCCATCCCGAGGCCCTACAGGCCATCTCCACAGCCGTCAGCACCCTGTGAGAGTTTGCACTGTGCTCCTATGTGTTGACTGAAGTGCTCGGCCCAACAGGCAAAGGTTGGTGCATGTGGGGCAACCAGGAAGCATGACAGGGCGGGGAGGGTGCGTGGGGCAGCACCCATCCAAAAGGCTGAGACGTTCCCCCATGTACAGGTACAGCTGCTCCTCAACCATATGAGGGTTATGGGCTTTTTGTGTGTGTGCCTCAAACACAGCTGATTTTGTTAGTCCCTACTCAACTCCCACAAAGCTGTCATTAACTGGGGGGTAGTGGACAGACACTGCTTGAGCACCTGCTGTATGCCAGGCACCATGCCAGAATCCCCAGTGTATTTTCTTGGATTCCCCAAACTGCCCTCAAGGTCATCTGACCATTCACACACTGAGTAGATGTGTGTGAGGCCACAGCTATTCCCGCTATAAGGGCAGAAATGGGACAGACCCATTCCTGGAGTGCCCTCTGTCCACAGAGGTACAGTACTCATGCCAGAGCACAATAGGGCTGTGGGGGAATCGAGCCCCGAACGACAGACGTGCCCAGTGGTGAGGGACAGGAGGAAATCGCAGAGCTGATGTCTTAGCTTACAGGCCCACCCACCACCTGCCTGCTCCCCAGCAGCCCTCAGGTGAGAGGCACTACATACCTGCCCAGCATCCAAGTAGTGGGTCACCTGGAGCACCAGGAAGAAGACACGCAGAGACTCTTTCTGGATGGGGTTCCCTTGCCAATTCTCAACTATCTGTCCACAGAGGGTCAGCAGTGGGTGGACTTCCTGCAACTTGCGCTCCATCAGCAATAGCTGGGGAGGGAGAGGTGCACGTGCTGGGAGACCCTCCTGGTACAAAGGACTGCCGCCCACCTGCCCACGCGCTGTGGGACTGCTGGCACCACGAAGAGAGGGTGCATAGCCGGGCTGGAACCCAGGTCTAGGCAGCTCCAACCCAGGCTGCTCTTCCATCAGCACAAATCCCACAACCTGGAACCTGAGTTTTACCTCTGAATCCAGCTGGGGGACACGGGCCTGCCCCTCGTGGCTGCCTGCCATGTGTGAGGGTCTGGGCGCCTGAGGGGCCACGACATGGCAAGCAGGCGAGGCTTTGGCAGACCTCGTGGGGACCCGGCCTCACATCCACCATACCAGCCCCAACCCATCCAGCCTCCACTTACCATCCCTTTGCTGAGCAGAAACAGTGCCCTGGAAAAGAGAGGGGTAGTCAGGTCTGGGAGACTCAGGCACCCCCTGGGATGACTGTGCCATCTCAACATTCACAGGAACCTAACGAGCCACCTCTGGGACAGTTAAATGGATGACAATGGACCCTGGCCAATTAGGTTTGTTTTACTTGTAAGAGGGCTCTATTTTGTTCTATTCTATTTGTTTTTAGCTTTTTCCTGTTTAGACACTCATGTGGTTCAAAAGCTCAGAAAGCAGAAACACGTGCTCAGAAAGCATGGCGGGGCAGGGTACAGGACAGCACATCCACCATAACCTTACTCTCGCTGACACAGCAGATCACACGTTCCACATCTGTGGACAGCACAGGGTGGGGCAAGGAGAGAAGGGGGGTAATTAGGCTCAGGTGCCCACACCGAAATCTGCACCTCACCGTGGCCCCTCTGTGCCCACACTTCCTTGCCTATAACCAGCCAAGCCCCCTCGGGCTCTCCTGAGGGTTAAGGGGATGAAACTCAGGAAGCCTAGGCATGTCAGCAGCCTCGCTGCCCACTGTCCCCACCCTCAAGGGTGGCGCGGCCAGGAGATTTCTACTGTCTTAAATCTTTCTGCACTTTCTAAACAAGCACGTACTGCTGTCATCAGCAAGAAAAATAATAAAATGAACCCAGTAAAAGGTTTACGAGACTGCCAAAAGACAAAGGAGGGCAGCCCAGCCTCACCCCAGTGCCTAGGGGCTCCTCACGGCACTGGCGTTGGGACAGGCTTTTAGGATCGGCTGTTGGGCTGTCATCACAGTTTGTTCAACATCTAAGTCTTTGTCCCGCCAGTCTGTGCAGAGTCCCCATGTGCTGCAGCTGACACCCCGTCAAATGGGCATCGTTCCAGGTGAGTAGACTGAGGTGGAGGGGGGTCCCCATCACACAGTGAGAGATGTCTATACTCCCAGCCACCTCGCCATTCCTTGTTACCTCACGGCGTGGACACTCTAGGGTCTACTGTCTGACTGTTGAAATCTAAGGCCTAGAACTTCATGTCAAGGTTCCCATATTGTCACATCACTAGGCCATATCCCTGAGATCAGAAGTTCTGTGTCAGGCGACCTGTAGTCGCCATGCCCTAGTGAGGCCCACCCAGGTCACCCGCCCACAGTGGTACAGAGGCCTGTTTGAGGACACCTGTGAGTGAACATGTGCAGTGTGTGGCCATCCCCATGCCCTGCAAGGCATGAGTGTCACCCTGAATCCAGTGACGGCCACAGCACGAGGAGGATAAGACGGGCCAGGAACACAGACCAGACTGTGCGACAGTGTCCATCCCAGGGCAGGTTGGTCGAGGGATGACAGCCTGTGGGGAACTGTGTGGACCCCTGTGAGCACTTGCAAGTCCAGAGCTCGGAGAATGGAGTCAGGGACTTTTCTGTGCCATAACCCCACGGGACAAGCTTAGATTTTGTGTTTACAGAATCCCAATGCACACAACAGAATAAGAGCACTGCTACCTGGAGTCTGGAATCCTACTACAGAGGATTCTTCTCTTTAGGAGAAAAAGAGACAGACTGGAGGCTCTCTTAGAGGGCACACAGTGAAGCACTGGTGGCCTCAGACCTCTGACCCCAACCCCAGGGCATTAGCCTCCAGGTAGTCTAAGCAGTTTCACGCATAACATGAACCTATGCCCCTTCTTTTACACAAATGTCCACTTACTCTGTCTCCTGTTATGTATCTAAAAACTCCTGGGGGTCCCCTGAGTGGGGACACTGGTTGCCAAGCATGCTGCCCACACTCTCTACAAGCACCACTCTTGCACTGCACCAGGAAGGGGATCAACCCAGAAAATCATACGAGCCCTTTTTATTTCAAGAGATACTAGAAACGTGCAAGTGCTGATGGTGCTGAGAATGCCAGCTGCCCCTCACCCTCACAGTCAACTCAACAACTTCTCACTTCATGAATCGATGGGGCAAAAGCGTCTCGGTGCTGCCTTAATTTGCATGTCTCTTACTATGTATAAGGGTGGCCATCGTTTCATGCTGAAATGTCATTTCTATTTGTTGTCCAGGATCAAGATGGCCAAACTCTTTCCAAGTAAGAGGAGGAGGGGCCCAGGGAGAGGGTGCCTACCGTGTGTACTCAGATCCCACCACCCGGGCGTACTCGGCCCCCACACCCAGGAGGTCACAGGCTGACACCAGGTCCTTCTCAAGTGTGTGCAGTTGCTGAAAAGAAGAACGAACAATGACCCTCATTTCCAAACCACTCGCTTTACAGTACCTGACCTTATTGCTGGGGAGTTAAACTGAACCTCCCTACGTCAACAATATTGCCTCATGTCAGTTTTCAGCTAAATTAAGCATATTATCTCATCAACAGTGTTGGGGTACAGAACTCCACTTCGTTTATAGTGTACATCATCTAAGCTTAATGGTGCATACAGCCAGCAGTTAACACTCACAGGTGCAGACCCCTCCAGGGCTATGCGAGTATGTCTGAATGCTTCCCAGGTCACTTTCAGAGGGTGGTCACTAGGGGAGCAGCCAGAGGAGCCTCAAACAAGGAGGGACTCTTTCAGGGGTAAGTACCTATGGGAGTTTCAAACCCAGAAGCCTTGACAGGCTGAAAGGCAGGGACACCTGTGGGGCCTTGGTTGAGATCTTGGGCTCCGTGCTCACAGCACAAACCAACTCTGTGACCTGAGGCAGGTGACTCACCGCCTGGCCTGCTTCCTCCTCTGCCAGCAGGCACAAAAGCACATGGAGGATAAAAGGAGGACAGTGCACGTGCAGGGCAGGAAAAAGCCTGGAGGGAAGGCAGGGGCCCAGGCTAGGTGAGCTCTTCTCAGCAGGGGACCCTCTGAGCCAAATCCTCCTGGCATTAAGGCTCCCCCAGGGAGCAGGGGACACTTGCAGCCCAGCACCCACTGTGTGTTCAGGCAGGTGATAGGGCTTTATCATGGAGGGTGGGCGAGAGGTGGCCTGGTGGGTAGGCTGTGTCAGGGGCAGGAGAGGATAGAGGATGGCCAGTGCTGGGGAGGTGTGGGCAGAGCCCAGGATGAAGAGGCACTCCTCATGAAGGAGTCTACCCAGCCCCCAGCCTGCAGACTCCTCCATTGTAGCCAGGAAAGCCCAGCTGAGAGAGCCCCTCACCACCCGAGCATCGCAGAGTGCAGGGACCAGGCACCACCTACATCTGAGGAGCTTAAGGGAGGTTGAGGGCAGAGGGGCTGTGTGGAGCCCAGGGTGAGGCTATACCCCAGCAGGCCCCAAAAGTGGGCTCTAGGAGAAAAGGCTTGACTCCAGCATTTGCTGCCCAATAGGCAGTCCCTTGGAATCTCTGCACAGCTCTCAGAAAACAGAGTGGACCTCTGGCAAGAAATGCTCCCTAAATTTTGATGAATGCAGGCCAAAGGGAGCAACAGGAGGGAGGGGAACATGAAGACTAGGCCCCAAGTCAGCTCCAGGGGAAGGACACTCCCACCAATCACCCCAGGTGCTGCTGAGTGAGAGGCCCACCCTGGGAGTACCGCCTCCTGGCGACAGTCTGGAGGGGACTTGTGAGCAGGTCAAAGAAACGTTCCTGTGTCCCCATCCGCTCAGTACAGCAGCCTGAGGAAGACCTGTGTGTCCCAGAGTCTGCTTATTTGTACTTGGGGCAGCTGTGCCCCAAGGTCACGGCCCCCAACAGGTACCCACGCATCTCGGCCAGGCCCGCAGTACTCACAGCAAGCTGGAAGAGCAGGCGGCAGTGCCAGTATGGGGTCTGCTGTGAGATCTGGATTGCTTTCCGCAGCAGTGGCTTTGCTGCATCAACGGAATTCTGAAAGGAAACAGTGAAGTTTGGGGAGGAAAAAACAAGGTGGATTCCTTATGCAGCAGCTGCGGAGCCAGAAGGCCATTCCTGTTCACACTTACCAAAGGATTTGTGGGTTGCCAATGTGCTTGATTAAAGAAGTAAAGATATTTTATTAGACTCACTGGCTGGGAAGTTTTTGCATCGACCTTAAAATAACTCCCCACTCAACTAAACTGAAACTAGCTTTAGTTCAAAATCCTGAACAGTCAAATTGATAACAATTGCTGTCTTTCCTGTTCTGCAACTAGAGAGAGGGGCCAGGGGCGTGAAGAGGGGTCACTGCTCAAAGCTGGGAAAGGCAATTTTCAGCTACACCTGACGTCAGGAACCAGCTTAAGGTAAACTATATAAACTTGTTCAGGAACTAATCATCTTTAGCCTAGGAATCATCTTTAGCCTAAGTTTAAACTATATAAACTTGTTCAGGAACTAATCATCTTTAGCCTAGGAACAAGGCTGTTTTCCAACAGTCCTCGGTAGAAAAAGATTCTGCTAGCTTTTGTTAGCAAGTGATCACCCATGGCTGCCCCATGCCAGGCGTGGGAGATAAGAAAATTAAGAGAAATCTTAAAAGCCAGAAGGGAATCCACTCCTGAGAGTCCCAGTTTGCCACTGTGCTTTGCTACAGGGAGAGGGAGCTTGCTTTCAGAAACCTTCATATGTTCTTACCTCTTGACAGTATAATTCAGACAAAAGACTTGCTGCTTCAAATTTAACATCTTCAAACTGCGGGATCTAATGACGTCCAGTTAAGGAAGTAGAGACACTGCAAAATGGTCAGTTTAAAAGGGCCACAGCTCAGCGTTCTTACACTGCAGAGGCTGGCCGGACGGGCGTATCCCCACCCGCTCTAAAACCCCAAGTTTACATATTCCCCCAGTAATCCCTGAGCTTGCTGCTGGCTGGGTGTGGAGCTAGAGGCTGGGGCATGAAGAGGAGCACAGCACCCAGGGAGAAGCTACTGGTCTGAAGGGATGCTTCAGGTAATCTGTGGGGCAAAGCCCAAACCCAAGGTGTGCATTATAGGTAGGATTCAAGTTTATAACACATTTTTTTTATTTAGAAAGAGTTTTCCTTAAAGGGAACAGTACCAAGAAAAGGATACTTGCTGTGATATCAACCACTGAAAGAGAAAGAAAAAAGGATTAATTCTCAGCCATACACTTTGCACATGCTTAACTGGCTCCACTTTGGGGTTTACACAGGTTGTCTTATCACCAAAGGCTGCAGGTGTTCAGTTAAGTGGGAAGATGGCCTGCTCAGCCTAAGAGGGTGGGCTTGCTTTTCCTCTAATCCAGCAACCAGGGCGTGTCTGGGGGAAAGGGAACATGAACTTGCTCCCCCACTCACGGGCTTCCCGTCCTGCCAGGCTCCTGAGTCAGAACTGGAGCCCTCTCCCACTACAGCAGCAATGCTTCACAAGGGGAAGGAGCACAGAGGGGCCACCACATGCCATTCACTGTAGTAAGCCAATAGCAAATCATGACATGAGGAATTAATTACAATTAGAGAGTAGGTCTGTGGGTGTCAGTCCTTCCTGGAGAAGTGACATTTAAAAGATGTTTGGAAATGAGCAAAGTTAGCCTCAGAGGGGAGGGAAGAGTACTCCAGGAAGGACTGGTGTGGGCAGCACCTGGCCAGGGGAAGCAGGGATGATTCTGAGTTCTGAGCTCACCATCCCTCTCTGCTAGTACACAGGCTGGGACGTGGTTCAGACAACGACATGCTCCCACTTGGCCTTAACTGTGCCCTGGAGTTTCACATTCCAACAGGAGGCGGTGAGGTCCCAGGACAGTCCACCACACTGACCACAAGTCTGTCAGACCATCAAGGACTCAAGCATATACCTGACGCTGTTCCTGCTGACCCACTCGTCCTGCAAACATTCTCAGAGCCTCAGTGGTTGCTGGAAGGCAGATCCAGAGCCCAACAGAAGACTCTTACTTGCCATGCTCTGTGGGAGAACAGGGTGTGGTGTGTGTGTGTGTGTGTGTGTGTGTGTGTGTGTGTGTGTGTGTGTGTGTGTGTGTGTGTGTGTGTGTGTGGTATGTGTGTATGCACGCGCATGTGGAGGTGGTGGGGGTTGGGGTGTCTGGGGCTGGGCCTTGAAGGATGAGGATGTAGGTATGGGTGGCCATACCTACAGGGACAGGCAAAGAAGGAAGAGGAGGTGCTCCAGGCAAAGAAGAGCAGAGGGCCAGGGAGGTGAGGCTGGAAGGTGCATTTGGTCTCTGTGCCACTCATGTGACTGTGGGTAAGAATGCCCTGATGTCACCCCTGGAGCCTGACCCAGTCAGAGGCATAAAACAAAAGCACCTAATCAGATCCAAGTTTTAAGAGCATCTTAGATGCAGCAAAGGATGCAGAGGGAGGGGGAGGAGAAAGAGGAGCCAGAGGCTGAAGGCCCATGGGTCTGTTGGCCGCCAGGGAGAAAGGCCAGTGACGCCAGCGGGACAGCCTTGGAGCTCGAGATGTCTCTGGGGCTGAGTGGTGGCCAAGGAAGTCACCAAAGAGGCTGGGGAAGACTTGGAGCTGGTCTGGAGACCAGCTGCCTGAGAGACACAGGTGGGCCAGGAGGGGGAGCTATGGGAGTAGAGGAGAGGGATAGAACAGAGAGAAAGAGGGAACATGGAGAGCCACCAGGCTCCTGTGTCTGTCACACACACATACAAGTGCACGTGCACATAGAGCCCAGGCAAAAGGCACTCTGCAGTCAGCCCGGGTGTCCCCTCCCAAGGCCCCCCTGCAACAGGGTCAGGAGGAGCTGAGGGTCCCAAAAGGGACAGGGCCAGTGCCTGCTGCCAGGAGTGTGGCCCCAAGTGAGGCTCCTTGGCTGAAGACCATCTACATGGACAGTGGGGACAGGCCTAGCTCCAGCCTCGTGTGATGTCACGAAGCTGGTAAACACAGAAGTAGGGGCCTGCTTTCTACTCCTCCTCACTGGGAAGGGCAGTCGAGCAAGAGACACTCCTGAAGGCCACCAACTGGGAGGAGGGACAAGACACCGTGTAGGAAACTCTGTGACTAAAAAGCTGGGTTAGGGACATGCTAAGACCTGCTCCAACCTCGAGATTCTGTAGTTCCATGACTTAATCTCCACATACAAGACATATCTCAGGCAAGGCCTCCATACTCAAGGGGAGCCCTTTAGAGAGAGTACAGGGTGGATAAAGACACACATGAGAAGCATTTGTCTTCCACTCGGAGCGCCGTGTGGCTTGCTCTCAACAACCCAGCCTGGTAGCCAAGGCGGAGTGGGCTCAGTAAACCCATCACCTACAGCTGAGTTTCCAAGTCAAGCTTGGCCATGCCTCAGGACCTGGCGTAAATGATGCCACAGTACATCTGTGTGTCACTGCCCCCCAACAGAGGTGAAGAGGGTAACAAGAGGCGAAACTCCTCCAGTGGGGCGAAGAAGCCTTCCTTATGAGTCTGTGGCCCAGGGATGCTCTCCCCACTGCACAAGGCATACTCCAAATTCACGTGAGGACAGTCCACAGAAGTATGTCCATGGTGGGCAGACTGTGAGGGGACACAGCCAGTTGCCTACTGCCAGGGGAGGGCCCCACTATGCCGACTTCTCCAGCGCCTTGGCCTGTGCTGCTGGGCCCAGGCCCACATGGGCCCATCAAATGTCTCTTCATTTGGGGCTTTTGTGTGGTTAACATCTATTCAGTAGACATTTGGGCTGGACCCCACTGACATCTCTTTTCTGTAAGTCAGATGTGTCTGTTAATGATCAGTTTCTGTCTCTGACAGTTCTCTCTGTTTTCTGACCTGAGGGCTGGAGAAAGAGCATCACATCCCCCTGGGGCCTTTAGTGACTACGGGGAGAGCTGGAAAGTAACATGTCCAAAGTTTTAAGACTCAAACCTTCTGGAAGGCCTTGTCTGTCAGTGTGAAAGGCTGTCAGGAGTGCTGCTCTAGGGGCCAGAGGACAAAGTTTGAGGTGTGGACCCACATGGGAGTTAGCAACACTCCAGCTCCTGGAGGAGCTGGATCCTAGTGGTCCTTAGCATCCATTTCCCAGAGCCATGACCTGCCACCATTCTCTCATGCATGCACTGTGGGCCACCACCCCCCAACACACACACAAATTGGGGATGTTGGATAAAGCCCCATAATGTGCCTCATCATGATTCTGTGTCCCCAGTGCCTAGAATGGGTTGACACACGGGAGGCTCTAAGGAAACATTTGTTGCACGAATGATGACTTTATCTATCATCACAAGGAAATGAGGGCTTCCTCATGCACAAATGGCCACAGAACTGAGGCTTATGCCTTTTTTTTTTTTTTTTTTTTTGGCTGCACTGGGTCTTCGTTGCTGCACGCGGGCTTTCTCTAGTTGCAGCAAGTGGGGGCTACTCTTCGTTGTGGTGTGTGGGCTTCTTATTGTGGGGGTTTCTCTTGTTGCAGAGCACGGACTCTAGGCGCTCGGGCTTCAACAGTTGCAGCACGTGGGCTCAGTAGTTGTGGCTCACGGGCTCTACAGCGCAGGCTCAGTAGTTGTGGTGCACGGGCTTAGTTGCTCTGTGGCATGTGCAATCTTCCCGGACCAGGGATAGAACCTGTGTCCCCTACATTGGCAGGCGGATTCTCAACCACTGCGCCACCAGGGAAGCCCAGGCTTATGCCTTTTAAACACAAAATTCTAATTCCTAAGTGGCATCAGACATCTCTTTGTCTTTAAACGTCACTGTTTCTTGCTCAGGCATCAGTGTCAGTGACCCCTGAGCCGTCCCCGAGATGACCCATTTCTGAAGCTGTAGGACTAGCTCCATGTCAAGGTGAGCCAGTCACTTCCCCAGGATTGTCAGTCAGAAGCCAATCAAATCACTTGGCTTTTGTACCTTTTTTAACACTTGCAACATAAATTCATAATCAGAAATCTAGATATTAGAAAATACGTCCATCTCACAAATTACCCAAGGTTGCTACCTCAACCTATGTTTCACTTTGTAACATTAAAATACAGCTTTTATGTCTTCTTCCTGTCATGGGAAAGCAGCCAAAGTGAGAGTCCCGTCACTGCCAGGAAGCCTGCAGGTGTGAGGCAGAGGTGTGGATGACCCTACCAGAAGCCTCTGGGGTCACCTTGGGGTTCTCAGGAAAAGCAAGGGTCACCACAGGGCTAGCACGCACCCTGAGGGGTGGAAGGGCTGGGATCAGCACACTTCTCATTCCTAGGGCATTCAGTTCAGGGCTGAGTGTTTCAAGCCTTCTTGTACCTCATAACCAAGGTAACTTTTTCTTAAAAATCAGGTTTTTTTAAGTCACCAAAATGTGTAGAAATAGTTATCAACTGCAACTCCTCTGGGGTGGAAGCACAACATTCAGGAGCCAGCCTTGCCTCTCTCTGCCATGTGACCATGGCTACAAGCAGCCCGGTCAGTACTGTCATCGGCAAGTCGGAAGTGCTCTCTACCTAGTGGGTCTGGTGAGGATCCAAAGAGACAGTGCTCCAAGAACCATGAACGCAGGGCCTGGCATGTGGAAGGCACCAAGAATACTGTAATAATTCTCAGGCAGGAACCGGAAGAAGTAGGGGTTGCAGGGGAGACAGGGGGCAAGTTGGAAGAATCATGAAGTAAAGGTTCCTAAACACATTTTACTTCCTGAAGTCAGATGAGACTCAGAGAATGAGTGAAGAAAATGGAACTGCAAACAGGAGGAAGCACAGATACTCTTCCATGAAAATGCTTAACACCAAGTTCTGCAAATGCAGCTTCTGTACCAGGTTCTGCTCCCAGCTGATGTAGCATGGAATTTACCAGGACACAGCCTTGATCCTAAAGGATGAAAGATGTGCTCCATCTGTGCCTGATGATGAAAGGCCCAGAATTGAGCCCTTTCAGACCTTAAAATAAGAAAGGGAAGCTTTTAATCACTTGCTGGGAAGGTAGCCATAGACTCTCGGGCTAAACCTGCAAGCACCATTAAGGAGTGTCTGACTGGCAGTTTGGAGCTGCTTTCTAAGTCAGACGAACAACCACTAAAAAGTAGCCCCATTGCAAACACACAGAGAAAGCAAACATGGCATCAACACAGATGCTGCAGTCACAAAAGACCACTGTCCAAAGAATGACTGCCTGGATTATACCAAATAACGAACAATCCATTCCAGAGAAGTAGCATTTATTCCTCTGTGGCTTTCAAATCAGCAAAATCTAAGGATGATGATGCACTTTCCAGATAAATTAAGAAAGTTAAGGGGGAAATAAATACACATCTAAGTACAGATATAAAGATTCTCAGTTCCACAGTGGAAGCACAAATGACTGATATGGAACTGTTTGAAAAACAGTAAAATATAAAAGAAGACTGAAAATTTACACAGGAATAGTATGTAGCAAGAGGAAAGACAACAATGCAAAAATGAAATGAAAAAGAACACAATCTGACAAAACCTGTAGAAATAGCTTCACAAAGTATCTAGCCAAGAGATTTCTATGTAAAGCGACATTCCTTATAATCATGAATGATTTAGTCAGAGTCACAAAGGAGTCAAGAATTCTGTTGAGGGGACTTCCCTGGTGGTGCAGTGATTAAGAATCTGCCTGCCAATGCAGGGGACACGGGCTCGAGTCCTGGTCCGGGAAGATCCCACATGCTGTGGAGCAACTAAGCCCATGCGCCACAACTACTGAGCCTGCGAGCCACAACTACTGAAGCCCGCGTGCCTAGAGCCTGTGCTCCACAAGACAAGCCACTGCAGTGAGAAGCCCTTGCACCGCAACAAGAGTAGCCCCCGCTCGCCGCAACTAGAGAAAGCCCGTGTGTAGCAATGAAGACCTGACACAATGAAAAATAAATAAATTAAAAAAAAAAAAAGAATTCTGTAGATACATCCACATCCCTGCCAAAACCATAAGCAAAAAGAGAAGGCTCTCTGGTGAAGTGTCTTGTCATGTACCGTAATAGTTACAGGACCTGCTGAATAGATCCAGGGAATGAGGCAGCCAGCAGGTACTCCGAAGGCCTGCAGAGGCAGGTACGACTGAGAGACCAATGGCTGCAACTTGGATAAAGCTGCTGAGGAAAGGGAGAAATACCCTCCATCCCTCTGATGGGAACCCTTAACAAACGAACTGATGAAGCAGATGGGTGAGTATATTACACATTCCTTCTGGAAAGCTTACAAATACAGTTGAGGAAACAGAAATAATAATCTACCCTTATATATAAAAAAAGGGATTACAAACGAGGTTACGGTCTCTCATAGGAAAAGCAAAAGATGATGAAAATAATAGTTAAGGAAGATGAATGTAATACTAAATTCAGAGGTCAATTAAAAGTTTTACCTATAGCACTTATATGATTCTTTACCTAGTAAAGAATGAAAGGAAAGGAAAGGAAAGAATAAAAGTTGACAGCTCCCTGATTTGGAAAAAATGCACAACTAATAAAGAATGAAGTTTAAAAAAAGCATGCTTGCATTGCAACACAAAAGGAGATGAGAAACAACAAAAGAAGGAAAACATTACAGAGAATGGCACTTCAACTGAAATCTGAACAAATTTTCATGTGGGGATGCACCTGACAGAAAGAAAGGTATTTCCAGGTGTAACGACAGTGCGACCTACGGAGGGTACCCTGTGGCTCTATGGAAGACCCCACAAGATTTAGGGTTCTGTAAAATCGAGGGAAAACTCTCCACAATGATAAGGATTTAAATTATGGGTCCAAAAGCCAAGCAGCTACAAGGAAGCAATCTGAGGCATGGCTGCTTCTCCTTGACAGCACTGAGTGGGCAAAATATGATAAGGACAATATACACAGTGACTGGACTTCCCTGGTGGCGCAGTGGTTAAGAATCCACCTGCCAATGCAGGGGACACAGGTTCGAGCCCTGGTCTGGGAAGATCCCACATGCTGCAGAGCAACTAAGTCCATGGGCCACAGCTATTGAAGCCCATGTACCGAGAGCCCATGCTCTGCAACAAGAGAAGCCACTGTAATAAGAAGCCCGTGCACTGCAATGAAGAGGAGCGCCCGCTCACCACAACTAGAGAAAGCCTGCGTACAGCAATGAAGACCCAACGCAGCCAAAGATAATTAAATAAGTTTATAAAAAATATATATATACAGTGACTATGAAACACTGCTAGAAACAGGCTAAATGGAAAGGAAAAAGTAAAACTGTCACTGTTTGCACATGACATGATACCATATACAGAAAATCCTAGAAATGTCACCAAAAAATATAACTTATAAATGAATTCAGTAAAGTTGCAGGATATAAAATTAATATACAGAAATCTGTTGTGTTTCCATACACTAATAACGAAGTATCAGAAAAAGAAATTAAGAAAACAATCCCATTTACAACTGTATCAAAAAAAATAAAGTAGCTAAGAATAAATCTAACCAAGGAAGTAAAAGTCTTATACTCTGAAAACTCTAAGACATCAACGAAAGAAAATGAAGACTACAGAAATGAATGGAAGCTATACTGTGCTCATGGATTGGGAGAATTAATATTGTTAAAATGACCAACCTACACAAGGCAATCTGCAGATCCAATGCAATCCCTCTCAAAATACCAATGGTATTTTTCACAGAACTAGAACAAATAATTCTAAAAATTTTATGAAAACACAAAGGACCCTGAGTAGCCAAAGCAATCTTAAGAAAAAATAACAAAGCTGGAGGTATCATGCTCCCTGATTTCAAACTATGCTACAAACCTACAGCAATAAAAACAGTATGGTAATGGCACAAAAACAGACACATAGATCAATGGAGGAGAATAGACAGCCCAGAAATAAACCCATACTTATATACAGCCGATTAATCTACAACAAAAGAGGCAAGAATACATAATGGGGAAAAGACAGCCTCTTCAATAAATGGTGTTGGGGGACTTCCCTGGTGGTCTAGTAGTTAAGAATCAGCCTTCCAATGCAGGGTACATGGGTTCGATCCCTGGTCGGGGAACTAAGATCCCACATGTTGCGGGGCAACTGAGCCCGTGCACCACAGCTAGAGAGCCCATGCGCTCTGGAGCCTGTGCGCCACAACTACAGAGCCCACGCACCACAACAACAGAGCCCGCACGTCACAACTACTGAGCCCACGTGCCACAACTAGAGAAAGACCCAATGCAGCCAAAAATATATTAAATAAGTTTTTTAAAAAACCCCACGATTTTTCAAATAAAAAAAAGAAAAGAAAAAAGAAACAGGCTGAATGGCCTGAAGACAAGGGAAAGGAGGTGGCAGGATTTGTTAACTGAGAGAAAGGAGAGCTTCAGAACCAGCACATCCACTAAAGGCACTGGGCCGTGAGGCCCGGGCAATCACAGCCTCCACCCTTCCTACACCCAAGGAAGCTTGACACTTCATTTGATCTCAGCCTCGTCACTGCTCAGCAGAGACCCTGATATCAACCAGTCACCGACAGCTCAGGCACTCCTAGGGATTGACCTGAAACCTTGAGCGGTTCTCAAGGCTTGCTCCCCCACCTCATTCAGGCCTCTGTTCAAATGTCACTCCCACAAATAGAGACTCCCTCATTACCTTTGCTAAAAATAGCTGTCAACTCCAACCTTCACCCTGGTTTTCATGGTTCTTCTATAGCTGGTAACCTTTTACTATATATTCATTGTTTGTCTCCCTCACAAAAACATAAGCTTCTGTGGGCAGGGACTGCTTTAGTCACTGTTGATCCCCAGCACCTAGAATAGGGCTTGGCACCCAGTGTCAGCTGATTAAATATCTGCTGAATGAATAAAAGAAAAGAACTTCACAAAAACAACGACTTGGACTTCCCTGGTGGCGCAGTGGTTAAGAATCTGCCTGCCAATGTAGGGGACGCGGGTTCAAGCCCTGGTCCGGAAAGATCCCACATGCTGTGGAGCAACTAAGCCCATGCGCCACAACTACTGAGCCTGCGCTCTAGAGCCTGCGAGCCACAACTATTGAGCCCGTGTGCCACAACTACTGAAGCCCATGCGCCTAGAGCCCGTGCTCTGCAACAAGAGAAGACACCGCAATGAGAAGCCCGTGCACCGTAACAAAGAGTAGCCCCCGCACACTGCACCTAGAGAAAGACCGCGACACCAACGAAGGCCCAACGCAGCCATAAATAAATAAATTAATTAATTAATCAAAACAAAACCCCACGACTTATGGTCTTGGCATGGACCCTGGCGATCTTGACCCTAGATTTTTTGTTGTTGTTGTAAATTTATTTATTATTATTATTATTTTTTAAAAATTTTTGGTTGCGTTGGGTCTTCGTTGCTGCGCGCGGGCTTTCTCTGGTTGCGGCGAGAGGGGGCTACTCTTCATTGTGGTGCGTGGGCTTCTCATTGCAGTGGCTTCTCTTGTTGCGGAGCACGGGCTCTAGGTGCGCAGGCTTCAGTAGTTGTGGTGCGGGAGCTCTAGAGCGCAGGCTCAGTAGTTGTGGCGCACGGGCTTCGTTGCTCCACAGCATGTGGGATCTTCCTGGACCAGGGCTCGAACCCGTGTTCCCTGCATTGGCAGGCGGATTCTTAACCACGGCGCCACCAGGGAAGCCCTTGAGCCTAGGTTTGAGCTCAGTTTTGTTAATATGTTGCTGTGTGGCTTTGGGCAAATCACTTTACCTCTCTGGGCCCATACTGCCTCACTCCTAAAACAAGGAAGTGGATCAAGAAAGAACTAAAGCCCCCTTCCAACTCTTTACAGTCTGCAAAACAAAGATCTGATTATCCTACCAAAGGCAATTTGTTACTAGCCACCGGTGGGTTCAGATTTACCTCAGATCAACACATTTTTAAAATCGAAATTGATTGTATTCAAGAAGTCTCTCCTCTAAGCAGAATAAAGCTGGGTAAATGGCAAATGGAGACACCGTATGACAGGAGCGCAGTGTTGCTGTGCGTAGAAACAACTGCACAGCCAGAAGGGGCAGAATGATGGCCACTTTCCCACATTCTTTGAGGCACCAAGATCCCACAGGTCAACATGGGAAGATAGGGCCTGCCCTCTGAAGGGGATGGATGAGTGGATGGTGGGAGGAAGAGAAGTCACAGGTAGATACGGAGAAAGCAGGAGCCCTGAGCCCTGGAATCCAGACACCCCCCACCCCCCGCCCCAGTTCTGCCTTTTACAGGACCTCAAACGACTGCCTCCAGGCTCTGGGCCTCTGCCTCTCACCTATGACTCCCCTCATCACTGATGGGGGCACAGTACCCTCCAGACCCTTCTCAGACTTCCGTGTTCTGGGAGAGGATGCCTTCCGAGATTTCCTCAGAAACCGAACTTCAGATTCTTAAGGGATGCCTGGACACTCCCCTATGCCCGAGTCATTTAAGAAGGGAGCGTTCAGGCTGATGCTCCCGGGGCTAAGCCCTGAGGAGCTAGAAGCTGCAGGACTCACTGGCCGATCTGGGGGCATCCCCAGAGATGCCAAAAGGTGACATCTTGCTGCAAACCTGAAGAATTTGGAGACCCTGTTGCTCCTGAAAGAGGCAACTCTCGGAGTACCCGGAGCGGAGTCCTAGGCCTCTGCCTGTCACCAGAAACATTAAGTACGGTACGGGGCGAGTTCCCTCGGGTCCCGAGAGGCTCACGTCTTCGGGGTCTTGCTGCTGGTGCGGAAGTCACGCCCCAGGTCCCGGAGGACCGGCGCCGGCGGCCCCCGCCCGCCAGGGTCGCGACCCGTCAGCCCAAGCTCGGAAAAGAGCCCGCGCCTCCACCCTCGCGGCCCGGCCCGCGCTCACCGCCTTCTCCAGGTGGCTGCGCGCCTGCTCGCTGTTCTTGGTGTGGTGGTAGAGCACGGAGCCGAGCTGCAGGTGTGTTCGGGCCTCAATGCGCTGCGGCGGCTTGAAGGGGAACACGGCCTGCAAGCAGTGCACACACAGGCGGATTTTGGGCGGGCTGGAAGTGCGGAAGTGTTCGGCAAAGCCCAGGAGCGCCAGGTACCACGACTCAGCCGCCTCGGCCTGCGCTGCCTGGGCCGCCGCCGCCTGAGCCGCCGCCGCAGCCTGAGCCGCCATTTTGGCCTCCACAACAACAAGCTGCCGCCACAAGGAGGCGGAAGCAGGCGCGCGGGGCGGGGCCGGGAGCGCCTCGCGTTTCTCGCGAGAGCTGCAGTACAAAGCATCCTGGAATATGTAGTTTGTATTTGGAGTGGCCGCGGCTCCGGGAAGGTCTGAGAAAAGGCGACACCCTCTGGTCCGCGGGACTGTGACCGGAGATTTCCGATGGGCTGAGGTTTGCATTCCTGGGGTGAAGACCCCAGATGTCCAAGCAGTGGCAGGGCGTGGCTTGCCGACGCGGACTACATCTCCCATCAGGCCATGCGTACTATAACAAGCGCCCCTCGCCCCCCCCCCCCCCTCCGCCCCCGGTGGCTCCGGAGCATTGTGGGATTGGATGAGTCTCAAGATGGACAATCGGGATGTTGCAGGTAACAGCCCCCGCCTCTCCGTAAGCGTCTGCCTGGGTCTTCGGGCTACGCGTCCTTGCTTCGCCCTACCGTCGGGCCTGCCTCAACCCGCCGGCCCTTAGCCTCAGCCTCCCGGTGGCTGGAAGAGGCGGCTTCTGCACCACCCCCGTCTCCCGAGACCCCAGACCCAGTTACCCCGCCCCCGCCCCCCCCCCTCCGTTGGTTTGCTGAGGACCGGCAGGCTTTAATTAAAGGCGGCCACCGGGATCTGCCCTGCGCCTGCTTTCCGAAATAACCGCCTTCAGGGCTGCTCTGAGCTCCGCTCCCCGAGCCAGTGGCAACCTTGGGCTGTCCTGTGCCTCTCTCTTCGTGGCAGCTCCTGACTGGCCTGTATCCCGCTTTCTGGAAAAGCTGTTTTTCCGAACTGCACTCGGCCTCCCTGTACACATTTTCCTGGGTCTTTAGAGCCCCTACTTTACCACAAGCCTTATTCTTCCCCCTCCCAGCGCCAGCACCCCCCCAGACTGGGATGCATTGAGGAAATATTCATTGTGTGCTAGGCACAGTGCTAGTTGCTGAGGATGTAGTGGTAACCAAAACGGGGCCATGCCTTCCTGAAGGCTACTTTCTACTGGGGCATCACAATGCACAAAAAAGGAAATATTTACAGAGAGTGAGTTATAATGATACGAGAGAGTGGAGGTGCAGGTTGCTGATATTGGGTGGTCAAGGAAAGCCTTTTTGACTAGAAGATATTTGAGATGAGAAGATGCCAACTATTGGAAGGCCTGGAAGGCAGAGCCTTCTATGCAGAGGGGGACAGCAAGTGCAAAGGCCTTGAGAGCTTATCATTTTGAAGAATGTCAGGGATGAAGTGGAAGTGGGGAGGGGAGCCATCTCTGGCAGGGTCTTGAAAATCGGCTTTCAGAATTTGGATTTTATTTTGAGTCCCATGGGGAACGTTCGAGGTGTCTTCTCCATCTCCACAGCTACCATCCTTGTCTGAAGACACCATCATCTTTTGCTTGGAGCCAGTAAGCCTCCTCGTTGGTCTCCTTGCTGCCTATGCACTCTGTCCAATCAGTAGACAGAATGATCTTAAAAATAAAAATACCAGTTGGATCTTATCAGCTTAATACTCCCCTGTCACTTCCTAAAATCCTTTAAGTAAAACTCAGACTCCCTATCTTGCCCTACCCCCGCTAGCCCCACCCCTGGAACCACCTGCTCTGACCACATGGGACCCCTGCTTCTTACTCTGCCCAGATCACTCCCCATGTGGCTTTTCAGGAAGCCACCTCTTTATCTTTCTGGTTTTAGCTTAAATGTCCCCTTTTTTAATGGTTATTTTCTGGCTGCCCTAGCTGTACAGGTGGTCCTCTGTTATGCCTTCTCATCTTTTTTTTTGTTTCCAGCAGAGAGCTCTTATCATGATTTTGCAACTACTTTTTTGTTACAAGTCTTTTGTCTCCTCAGCCAGAGGTGAATCCCATGTGGGCAGAGGGCCCTTCTGTCTTGATTAGCACCAAGTACAGCATCTGGTGCATAACTCAGTAAATGTTTGCTAAATAAATGAAGGAACAGACGTGTGAATGTCAATCTGAATGTCAGTTGCTGCAGGCGGCAGCATCTGGGCTGCTCCCATAGCAGCCACTGGGCGTGTTTTTGGAGCAAAGGTGATTTCTGATGTACTTCTTTTCACTCCTCAGGAAAGGCTAACCGGTGGTTTGGGGTTGCTCCTCCCAAGTCTGGAAAAATGAACATGAACATCCTTCACCAGGAGGAGCTCATTGCTCAGAAGAAACGGGAAATTGAAGCCAAGATGGAGCAGAAAGCCAAGCAGAATCAGGTGGCCAGCCCTCAGCCCCGGCATCCTGGCGAGTAAGTCTACCCTGAGGCTGGATTAGGGTCTTCGAGGGTCACCAACAGAGGGTTTTGCTTGCGAGAGTAGTCGAGATGTTTCTGCATCTAGCCACAGCCTGATGGTGCAAGGAGGAACGCAGGTGCACTTTCAGGAGGCTGTGTGGCAGGACAGAAACAAGGGGTGTATGGGAGCCCAGAGGATGGCTGCCAACTCTTTCACTCAGTGGTTATTTACTGCTGACCAGTTGTGGGCCAGGGGCCAAGAATACTGCACGGAGCAAAAACCCAGATTCCATCTCTGCCTTTATGGGGCTGACAGTCTACTTGTGAGGGGGAGTCCCAGTTATACCCCTAGAGCTCTGGTAGGTAACATGAGGCAGTGTGCTCCCAGATGCAGCAGCTGCCATAGGGATGCAGAAGAGGCTCTGCATTCTGAAGGCCCCAGGCAGAGCCAGCCCTTTGAGGAAGCAGGAAAGGACTGCAAAGGGCAGAAGGGAGGCGAGCCCCTGTGTGTCAGGCAGCTCAAGCTGCTGCACCAAAGGGGCTGTTTCTGAGCCAGGAGAGAGGGTTTCCTCCTGACTGTCCTGAGAAACTCTGAGGGCACCCAAGAGTTTTGAGCAGGGGTGGTGTGATCAGGGTGACAAGATCCAAGAATTTCAGGCTGGAGATTGAGAGAGACAAGCCCCTTCCTCTGCGGTCTGAAGTGTGGAGCATGTTAGCCCTCCACTAGGGCTCTGTTCCAGCTCCCACCTTTTCTAAGAGTCCGTGGCTTCTCCTTGAGGGCGGGACTTAGACTTTATTCTTGTTGGAACCTCCAAGGTGTTCAGGAACATGGGGACTAGATGTTGAGTGATCTGTGGGTGGGCTTGTGGGCTGTCACCCCTGGGGTTATGGAAGGACTTGCACAAAGATGGGAAAGGCCTGTAGGACTGCTTCCAAGAGGACCCCCTGGAGGCTGCTGGATCTCAGCGCCAGGATCAGGCAGCCAAAAAGGAACATCAGGTGGGTGGGTGCAGAGTACAGGTAGCTTTGAAAATAAGGTTGTTTTCCCCATTGTAAAAGCTTAGAACACCTTAGAATTTCGTGCTGCAGAAATAAGAAACATTCAGGTTGCCTCAAGAGAACCATTTTGATATATTCCCTTCCCATGTCATTGCTTTGTTTCACTAAATTGTGGTCAATTTCATATGTTGCTTTCCCACCCCACCCCCCACTTTTTAAAGGAAAAGCTTCCCCCCAACCCGTGCGTTACAACTCTTTAGAACCGTCACAGTTTTAAAGTTTTATTTATTCATATTAAGATATGACTTACATGCCATAAAATTGACTTTTAAAACTGTACAATCTAGTGATTTTCAGTATATTCATAGCATTGTGCAACTATTATCACTAATTCCAGAACATTTTGTCACTCCAGAAAGAAACCCCATGCCCATTAGCAATCACTCCCCATTCCCTCTTCCCTCAGCCCCTGACAACAACTAATCTACTTTCTGTCTGTGTGGATTTACCTATTCTAGATATTTCATGTAATACGCGGCCTTTTGTGTCTGGCTCTTTTCACTGGACATGATGTTTTCAAGGTTCATCACTTTGTAGCATGTGTCAGTACTTCATTCCTTTTTTTGTTGGCTGAATAATATTCCATTGTGTGGATGGACCATGTTTTGTTTATCTGTTCATCAAAAGCCATCATTTAACAGCTGTGTGATAACCCTTGCCATTTTTTTAATAGATTTTATTTATTTATTTATTTATTTATTTATTTATTTATTTATTTATTGGCTGCGTTGGGTCTTCCGTGGCTGTGCGTGGGCTCTCTCTAGTTGCCGAGGGCTTCTTATTGTGGTGGCTTCTCTTGTTGCGGAGCATAGGCTCCAGGCGTGCAGGCTTCAGTAGTTGTGGCACACGGGCTTCAGTAGTTGTGGCTCGCGGACTCCAGAGCGCAGGCTCAGTAGTTGTGGCGCATGGGCTTCGTTGCTCCATGGCATGTGGGATCTTCCCGGACCAGGGCTCGAACCCATGACCCCTGCATTGGCAAGCGGATTCTTAACCACTGTGCCACCAGGAAAGCCCCTGCCGTTTGTTATGGGTGGTTTTCAAGTGGGATTCGTGTGCTGACATGCTGTTGACCCAAAGTGTTTTCTGGGGGGGTTTTTTTGGCCACACCGTGTGGCTTGCGGGGTCTTAATTCCCTGACCAGGGATTGAACCCGGGCCCTTGGCAGTGAAAGTGCAGAGTCCTAACCACTGGACCACCAGGGAATTACCCCCCGAAGTATTTTCTTGTCCTTCATTGTCCCTGCCTTCTTTCTGTCCCTCCTGAGGGAGGTGCACACAGCATGAGGACAGGGCCAGGGTCACTAGAAGGCCCTGCTTGTTTAATGCCAAGGCTGGTTATCAGCAGAACTTTCTCTTTCATATAAAATAACTTTTACTGCCTTCTCTCTCTCTTTTGTTTTTTAACTTTAAAGATAATTCATATATGTGGTAGAAAACCTGGGAAGTAGAGGAGAAGAAAATGAGGAAGAAATAAAATCAGTTGTAACCCTGCAACCCAGAGGCAAGTGCTGGTTGCATTTTGATGGATTTTTGTAACAATTTTTCAGTCAAATATATTTTTACATAAGTAGGAGCACCCTGTAGATACTGTTTTACATCGTGCCTTTTTGTTTTTCATTTAACGTTGTGCTTGGTTGCTTTATTTATAACACTTTAACTTTTCAGGGCCACTCCATCTGCCTTATGGATGTCTCGTAATTTATTTAACCAGTGCCCCTTGTTGACTACTTAGGTTTTTTTCCACTTTTACTTCATTAGAACGGATTTCTAGGAGGATTAAACTTTACTTTAAAGGAAAAAGTTCAGACCTGTGGGCTCCCTGAGCAGTTATTGGGTGTGTCTGTATGATGGATGTGCCCCTAAAAGCAGCACATACGAGGAGTTTCTGAGGTTAGAGCAAGATAGTATGCTGTAGGAAAAGATGAAAGAAGTAGAATATATGCTATGATCACAGCCTTATTTCCTCTATTTCTAATCTAAGGGGCAAATCAAAGAAGTATATCAAAGTATTAATTGTGGCACTTGTGAGGTGAGGAGACTTTTTTAGCGTTTTCTCCTTGCTTTCTGTATTTCTGTTTTTTTCCATGTTCCCATTTGCTCATAATGAGCCTCTATCACTTTTATGATAAGGAAAAATGAATTTGAATTAAACACTTAGGCCCCTGGGTTTGCTTTTGTGTTCGTTAAAAATAAATTTTTCTTTTTTCAAAATAAAACATACTCTTTTCAAAAAGAGAAAGTAATAAAAATATAAAATTCCCCTATGATTCTCCCACCAAGAAATTGCTTTGGGTATTTTCCTCTGCACATGTGAAACCCACAGAAGCGCTGGCTGACCCAGGCATGGAACTGCGGTCACACGCAGGTACAGACACAGGCCCCGCCTTTGAGAACTCTACAGTCTAGCTGGGAAAACAGACGTAAGAATCAGTGATAGCCCAGATGATTTGTTAACAAAAAGTATGGCAGGTGCTTCTGAGCCATCTTCTTGGGGAGGCCCTTTGGACCTGGAAGGTCAACATGCGGGTAGAGAGAACACCAGCACAGATGGGATTGCTTTCACTAGAACAAGATTGTTCCATCTTACTACTCTGAAGACTGCTCTGTGCACTCAGTTGTTCCCTGGCATCTTTGGGGGCCTGTTTTGGGTCCCCTTAGGTGAGAACACAGGGGTGGGGGTGGGACTGAGGCCGACAAGGCGTGCTCCCTCCCCTCTTCTCAAGGCTTACCCTGTCTGTCCTCTGTCTTGGGTCTAGAATTGCAAACGCACACAACTCTAATGTTTCCAACAAGTTTGCCAATGACGGCAGCTTCTTGCAGCAGTTTCTGAAGTTGCAGAAGGCACAGACCAGCACAGGTGAGTGCAGTGCCCCCTGTCCCATCTCACGTCCTCCTAGAGCTCCCCCTGCTGGCTTTCTCTCCCAAGGGTCCCTCAGCACCTCAGAAATGGCAGGTCCCACCTTAGACTTGTTCTTCTCACCCCTCGTTCATTGAGCGTTCTCATTCTACTCATCCTCACACTAAACGCCCAAGGGGAGAGTGCAGACCTTGCCCTCTAGATGCTTACCCCCAAGAAGTGGAGACAAAGAAGCCAGGTTTCGATCCAGGGGGTAGGGGCCAGGAGTAAGCATGCCCCAGGGTTGTGGGACTGAGGCTTGAGTTAGAGCGGCAGCCCAGGTGCAAGGAACAGGACCCTCTTCGGGTGGGGGCGCTTGGCCCACAGGAGCCCCATGGGACATGCCAGGTGTGAGAATCACCACCTGTGGGAAGCCCACCTGTATCTGTGGTTGTGCAGTTTATCAGTCTCATTTTTACTGTAAGAAAGTTACTGGTGAAACAGCTGACCTTCAACCTTTGTCAGGTTTCCCAGGTAACAGTGAAGACAGTTAACCCAAGGCCAAGTTTGCCCACAGAGAGGGAGGAAGGGCTATATGAGCTCTTCACTGCAGGGTCTCATGCCATGAGTTGTGTTTGAAAAGTCCCAAATAGACTGGCTCCAGCCCACTACTGACAACCAGAGGGAGTGGGTGTAAGCTGGACGTGGGGATTCAGGTCTTATCCGGAAGAGCTGCAGCATCCCTAGTCTGTGGATATAGGCATCAGAGGCACCTACTGCCAGAGTTGCCACCTGCAGAGTCCCGGGCTGGGTGACCACAATAGGTTCTTCTCTGAGCCTCAGGGGTCCTCATCTGTAAAATGGGGGTGGCGTCCTCCCTGAGTGCTTCTCATCACCCACTGCCTGCCAGTGCTGTGCTAGAAGTTAAGAACCCAGCCACCTGGGGCTCGGGGCATGCAGGTTAGGCAGGAAGATGAGGAAGCCTGCACCACAGACCTCGAGTGTGGGTATCCTTCCTTGTATCCCAAGATGCCCCCCCGAGTGCGCCCGCTGCCCCGCCGCGCGTGCTCCCTCGCACCGGGAAGAGGCCCCCCCTCATCAGTAGCCCGCCGGGCCAGATGAAGAACTACGTGCACGCCAAGCAGCTGCCCGTGGCCAGCCGCCCGAGTGTCTTCCAGTCTCCTGACGAGGACGAGGAGGAGGACTATGAGCAGTGGCTGGAGATCAAAGGTGAGGTGCGGGGCTGCTGCCCTCCTCCCACGGCTGCTGCTCAGCCCTGCAGGCAGGGCCCGTGGCCACCGGGGATGCACAGCCGGGGGTGAGGGGTGCTCCAGGCTGAGCCAAGGGTCTGGGTGGGGCCCTTCAGGATGAGGGAGGGGAAGGAAAGGGTGGGGAGCAGAGCATGGGGAGCTGCAGAGGGGCTGCAGAGTGTGGGCTTCATCCTGGGAGCTGTGGGACCCATTGTCCACTTGTGTGGGGGCTGGCCTCCCGGGGGGCGGGGGCGTTCTCAGGGGAGCGTTCACTTGTGCCCTCCTCATCCAATACTAGAAGAGGAGCTCAGTGCGGGTACTTGTCTCCACGAGTTTGGGCCAGAGGTATGAGCGTGCAGGTTGGAGGGTGTGCTCTCCTGCCCAGGGAAGGACAGTCATTGGCCTTGGGTGAGCCAGTTCCAGCCCCATGGTGGAGGAGGGTGGAGGAGGGTGGTGATGGTGGCACTCCTAGTGCGTCCAGCCGTGTCCATATTCAGCACGAGACTTCGGTGCTGTGTGGAGAACGAGCTATGTGAAGTCCTGGCCCTGGGCCACCTCTGCTCCAGGATGGCTAGCACGGTCATGTCTCCCTGACAGGACAGACTGAAGTGACCATATAATCATGCCATGACAGCCTCTAGGCCTCTTGTTCTGGATGAGGGTGCCGGCTTCAGGCCGTGCATCTAAACAGATCAGTGGCCAACCTCGAACCTTGGAGCATTAGTCAGAATGGAATCAGTGAGTGTGGTGTTTCCTCAGAGAGGGGCCCTGGCAGTTCAATGGTACCCTGCTGGGAACTGCCACTTTATGAGGGTCAGTGGGTGTCTCAAGGCCCTTGAGGCTTTTATGGCCTGCTGTTGATAGAACCTCAGAAAAGCACCTGTGCTTGTAAAGTGACCAGGTCAGGGTCATTGCCAGGCATGTGGGAGGGGGGTGAGGCTTAGGGAAAAGGTAGACACAGAATGTCTCTGAGACCTCTTATAGGTCCTCCTTAGGCCACATGTTGTACCCCCCCCCCACCGCGAGCTTCCTGGCAGTACAAGCAACAAGGGGAATAAGAGTGGCCACAGGCTCAGTGTCTGGCCCCATTGCCAGGAGGAGCAAACATTCCTAAGCACTGACTGACATCAAGAAATTTCTTCTGGGAGTTTTCATATGAGGGATGTGAGCTGTATGGTGGCTGACAGTCTCAGAAACAGGCCAGCAGTAAATACAAAAGCAAGTTCCATGTGGCTCAAAGTGGAGACTAATACAAAAATATATTTTTTAGTGGTGTTCACTGGAAGTGCTCTGAGGTAACAATTAAGCCCGTTGCAATGAGTGTCCCTAGCTCCCAAACATGTTGGTCTGGAAACACATGTTCTCACTCACGGAAACCAGGACTTCTTGGAGAAATGGCTGGCTCTAGGTCTGGGCAGGAAGCGTCTGAGATGATCCTGAAGTGCCCTGTCCCAGCAGATGTCGAGGAGGCCATCAGAGACTGGGGTCATGTCCAAAGGCCTCAGGAGCCAGCTTGAAGAGGCTCCACTGGCCACAGAGGGGGTGATTGAGCTTCTGTGATGATATTAATTGTGTTGGATTGAAACCCACTGATGTCTTTAAATCAGAGTTTGTAATGATATTTTAAAAAAAGAATTTGTCTTTGAAGGATGAAAGGGAATTGATTTATTGTACTGAACACTGGTAAAGAAAGGAATTGAGCATTCCACAAAAGGAGGGGGAGGCTGGCTATGTTTTCCAACATCTCCCTGCCAGCCTGGGGACTGGCTTGGCCTTTGGGAGGCTCACACACTTTTCTCCCTCCAGCATGTCTCGCAAAGGCTGTCTAGACCGACTCACCCCTCATCATGGTGCTTTGTGCATGGACCCGGGACGCCCGACAACCTCCCGCATTTCACCCTCTTCTCCCCCGACCCCTCTGTCCTTGTGGTCCGTAGAGAGAGTGTGCCTGTTGACTGTGGGGTGTGTGAGTTGAACCCCAGTACTGACAGCCTCCTTAAAGTTTCACCCCCAGAGGGAGCCGAGACTCGGAAAGTGATAGAGAAATTGGCCCGCTTTGTGGCAGAAGGAGGCCCCGAGTTAGAAAAAGTAGCTATGGAGAACTACAAGGATAACCCAGCATTTTCGTAAGTATTTCTGGGAGGGGAAGGCCACTGCTACTTAATGTTCTTGCCACATGTTAGTACATGCAAATGTTCTTGTAAAACCCTGGTGGTGACTGAAGCTGGCCGGGGCTGGGTGCTTCCTTGCGTGGGCCAGATACTGTTCTGAGAGCTTTCTAATTCACACCAGAGGTAGCAAGGGGCCCCAGTGTGGTGTGGAGACTTATTTTTGGGCCCCATCAAGGTGTCTCTGCTCACCAGCTTGCTTTTGCACAGTATGTCTTCAGAAGCTGCGTGGGTCCACCCATCCCCGTTGCTCATTTTCCACTCTTTGTTTTACAAAACTCCTCTCCAGGTTTTTGCATGATAAGAATAGCAGGGAATTCCTCTACTACAGAAAGAAGGTGGCTGAGATAAGAAAGGAAGCACAGAAGTTGCAGGCAGCCTCTCAGAAAGGTAGGTGGCTGAAGGGGGTGGGAGGTTCTAGGGAGGCGTGTGGACAAACCACGCCCCAGGTGGAATCGGGGTTCCTTTTCCTGGAACCCGTCGTGGCGTGGGATGGCGTTGACAGTGCAGGTCTGTGCCCTCCCAGGGAGCTGCGGTCATGCTGGGACCAGCACTGCCCTCCCTGCCGGTGCTCTGAGGAGTGGGGAAATCTAAGGGTCAAGGTAAAGGTCAAGGTCATGTCCAGGAGCTCAGCCCTGTGCATGTAAAGGGGGCACAGGAGAGGAACACTTGCCCCTTGGTTCATGGTCATTTTCACAAGTGCTAATGAGCACCTGCTGCATGCTGGGCACTGAGGACAGCTAGAGACAAATGCAGTGACTGACACTTGTCAAGGGGGTCCAGGAGACAAAAACGGTCAGCTGGTGGGATGAGTGTCAGGGGAGGGTGAGATGCTGCCTGGTCTCCAGCTGTAATGAAGTGAAACCCCAGCCAGGTGCTGGTGGGCAGCAGGGGGATTGATGTTTAAGCCAAATGTGGGCCACAGACGTCGGTTCATCATGTCTGTCACTTGCAATCCCTTGCCCTGACCTTCTTCCCAGGAGAGGTGGGCCAGGCCCATCCCCCCCATGTGACCTGGGGGGACAGCTGCCAGCAGAAAGGCTGAGGTGGGGATTCCCATCTCTCCTCCAGCCTGGACCCAGACTGTCCCTCACATTCTGTTCCCATGTCCCAGTGTGTGTCCAAAACCCCCAGACATATGGGGTGGGAAGGGGTCGGGTGTGGGGGGCAGAGGCTCAAGATATATTATTATATTAATTCAGGTGTTTGGTTCCAGTGCAGTAATCTGATTCCCATTTGCCTGTTTTTCTTTGTATTGTTCCTAAAATAAACCCCTCTTGTTGCCCGGGGTTCTTAGCAGAAATTAGGCTGTTGGGTGTGGTGAGTTGAGCTCAGTACTGACAGCCTGCTTAAAGTTTCACCCCCAGAGGACGAAGAGGTCAAGAACCTCGCAGAAAAGTTGGCCAGGTTCATAGCGGATGGGGGTCCCGAGGTGGAAACCATTGCCCTCCAGAACAACCGCGAGAACCAGGCATTCAGGTAAGCGGGGGGGGGAACCCACTGGAGAGGTAACCTCTCACCCTAGTCACAGCTCCCCCGCTGAGAAAACGGGCTTGGTGTGGTATTGAGACGTGCTAGGGTCCCATGGCAAGAAGTTGGCAGGGCCAGGACTCAGGGCCAGGAGTTTCTGACCACAGAGTTTAGCCCTGCCACCCCATAGGCATTCCCCAAGTGCACATTGGTGCCCTGAATCATCTCTGAGGCAGGTGTGTGGGGACCTTTGGGGCCTTGTGTTTTCCAGGTGCCTCATGGAGAAAGTCTCTAGCACTTGCCTTGCTCCCTTGTAACAGAATAGGCCAGGCTCTCGAGCAGAAACTCACAGAATCGTTGTTCACTGTTTGCATCCTGAGGGTCTCATCTTTACGACAAGGGAAATGGCAGGAAAGCAGGGAATGTGATACCTCAGGCTCTGGGGAGGGGGAACCCACAGCCTGTGTGCAGATTCCACAGAGTGGGTGGGACAAGCATCCTGGCCTCCCTGCTGTCCCCAGCCACGAAGTCACACACCACTCCCTCAGGCTGGGTCTGTGCTCGCCCGGCTCTGTCATTCGTTGGGTGGGTTCAGCCCCAGCTCTTTGTGGGGGAAGGCTGATGGGGGGGGCCGGATGTTGGGGTGTGGGTGGGGTGGTCACTGCTGCAGGGCGGGGACCGGCAGAGGTTTGTGAGGTGGACGTTGAACCTGTTGTGGAGGCGATGCACCCATGAGGACACTTTTGGCCACGAGTAACACAAGTTCCCACTCAGTCAGTGAGGAGACGCGATGGCGCTTTTAACGAAAGTGCTGGAGCTGCAGCCATCTGGGCTGGTTGATTCTGCAGCTCTAGACACCATCAGGGACTCAGGAAGAAAGAAGAAGGTGTGGATGCTGGGCAGGCGGCCAGTCGCATCTACTACATGTGAGCCAGCGTGAGCTAGACACGGAGCAAAGTGAAGGGCGTCTGGAGGGACTGCCACGCAGGAGTGAAGCGACAGAGATGGCGGGCGCCCTGCCACCTTGGCGGGGAGCAGGGTGAGCGTTGACGCAGTGCAGATGGGCCTTGGAGCTGGGCCGGGCTGGGTCCCAGAGGGCTCAGGTGTCCACTGAGAGCCTTTGGAGGGTCTGCGTAGGGAGTGACAGGGTCAGCTGTTCTTCCAGGATCATCTGGCCACAGTTGTGGAGGGTGGTCAGGCACACCAGGTTGAGGCACATGGGGGCAGAAGGGAACCATCGGGTGGGGCCGGGGGTGGGGAAGGGCTGCTGAGGGTTTCAGGTGTCCCTGTGTCTGGTACCTGGGCAGCTAGGAGCTTTCATGGGGGCTGTGGGGTGTTTGGGTCTAGAGTTCAGGAGACCCAGGATCTCCTCACAATGTAGTGATATCGGCCACCATACCTGGACCAGTGTTAACAGTGTTACGGTCTAAGTCACTACGTCTTTTTTTTTTTTTTCTTCGTTTACCTAAGTAAGTTTATTTAAACAGGAAACTTAATGTACTGTCACTCAGCGTTAAAAGAGCTGACAAAAAATCTATCGCAGGCAAAGTGGGCGAGGTAATGGAATTCTGTACAAAACCCCCAGCGCAGGTGGCTCTCCCTGGTCACAGGGGTCCAGGGCTCAGCAGCTCCAGCCAAGCCTTTTCCCTGGGGTCAAAGCAAAGAGACATTATCACCACAAGCGACTCCAGGCCCTCCCTGCAGCGGTTGCGCCTTATGGGGGCATTACTGGCAGGCATCCAGCTTTTTGGGTGTGGCTTTGATGGAGGCTAGAGGGTGACTGCCACGGATGAGGACAGAGCCTGGGGGTGTCTGGCAGAGAAGTAGCTGAAGGTGACCAGCGTGGTCTGGGGGCGTTCATTTCAACACCAGAGCTGAACTACAGTTGGCACTCCACACATTGGGGAAATAGTAAACGAGGGAGGATCAGGCGTCCGGGCCTGGGCAAGGCATGCAGGTTCATACCAAGCAGACTGTTTCATCTTTGCATGGGGTCAGGTACAAGGCCGCTCCTCTCACCCCCAAATCTAACAGCCACCCCGTGTTCCTGCCGCTCTAGGTCCTTCTCTTCTGATTTCCCAGCAGCTATGAGTTTTGGGAAACAATTGTAATAGCTGTGCTCATCTGTAAAGAAGCTGGAAATACCTGTCCCTTTGACCAGTCATTCTACTTCTGAGATGCCATCCCCAGAAATAATGTTACATATATAGCACTGTCATAGTCTTGAAAAATTAGTAACACAATGAAAGTCCAGCCCCAGTGGGCTAAACTCCTATAACTGCATCTCCCCAGTGGAATCGTGGCTATCGGAAGGCAAGTTGTTGAAGGTGGTAGCAGCCAGCACACCTCAAGCCACGTGTGACTCTTAACACATCACCCGGGCGAACCATGTTGTTCTTTACAACAACCTGGCGTGTTGGCCTTTAACAGGTGAGCAAGGCAAGGAGGCCAGTTGGTGGAGATGCCTTCACCACCGTGCTACACTGCATTCTAACAGGAAAGCCTTATGTTGTCGGGTTAAGAAATTCTTAAAATATCAGGATGCGGAAAATAGAATCACAGCTCTGTTCAAATAAATCTGCAGTGGAAAAAGTCTGGAAGGAAAAGACACCAAAGTGGTAACTTTGGTTAACCCTGTGTGTGGGATTACACCAGTCAGAGGGAGTCTTCGTTGTAGAATCCCCTGCACCTGTGCCCGGGGCCCATAGTGAGCTGTTATGCTCCTCGCAGACAGGCATACCCATGGGGGGCTCTTGGGTGCTGCCTCTCAGCATCTCGGAGGAGAATCAACATGGATCAGCAGCTGAGGCCAGGAAGAGGCAAGCTTGTGAGCTTAGAGGAGACCCACCCCGTTAGGAGCTGCCCCCCTGCCCCAGTGGGCGAATTCCCCAGTCTGCTTTTCTCAGAGGAACCAAATCACTTTAAATCCATGTCCTGGTTGCTACGAGTCTTTTTTAAATTCAGCCATCTGCTCCCTTCCCTCTTTGAACGACTTCTTGCTTTCGTCTCTTGATTTTTTTTTAAGATGTTATTTTTTGAGCAGTTTTAGGTTCGCAGCAGAATTGAGGGGAAGGTACAGAGACTTCCCATGTGCCCCCTTCCCCGACACATGCACAGCCTCCCCCATTATCAACATCCCCCACCAGAATAGTATATTTGTTAAAATTGATGAACCTATGTTGACACATCATGATCACCCAAAGTCTATAGTTAGGGTTCACTCTTGGTGTTGTGTATTCTATGGGTTTGGACAAATGCGTAATGACATGTATCCATCATTATGATATCATGCAGAGTATTCTCACTGCCCTAATATTCCCTGTGTTCTGCCTGTTCACCCCTTTTTCCTCCCTAACCCCTGGCAACCACGTAGTTTTGCCTTTTCCAGAATGTCATATAATTGGAATCATAGTATGTTGCCTTTTCGGATTGGCTTCCTTCACTTAGTAATACGTATTTAGGGTTGCTCTGAGTCTTTTTTTGGCTTGATAGCTCACTTCTTTTTAGCACTTAATAATTTTCCATTGTCTGGATGTACCGCAGTTTATTTACCCATTCACCTCCTGCAGGACATCTTGGTCGCTCCCAAGTTTTGGCAATTATGAACAAAGTTGTTATAAACGTCAGTGTGCAGGGGTTTTGTGTGGACGTAAATTTTCAACTCTTTTCTACCAAGAAGTGTGATTGCTGGATTGTATGGTATATTTAGTTTTGTAAGAAACAACTTAACTGTCTTCCAGAATGGCTTGTACCATTTGCATTCCCCGCAGCAATGAATGAGAGTTTCAGTAGCTCCATATCAACATTTGATGTTGTCAGTGTTTTGGATTTTGGCCGTTCTTATAGATGTATAGTGATATTCATTGTTTTGATTTGCATTTTCCTGATGACATGATGGGAAGTATATTTTCATAATGCTTATTTGCCATCTGTAAATCTTTGGTGAGGTGTGTGTTAAGGTCATTGGCCCATTTTTTAATTGGCTTGTTTTTTTATTGTTGGGTGTTAAGAGTTCTTTGTATATTTTGGGGTTTTTTGGTTTTTTTGTTTGTTTTTTTCTGGCTTTGTTGGGTCTTCATTGCTGTGCGTGGGCTTTCTCTAGTTGCGGTGAGCGGGGGCTACTCTTCGTTGCGGTATGTGGGCTTCTCATTGCAGTGGCTTCTCTTGCTGCGGGGCATGGGCTCTAAGCATGCGGGCTTCAGTAGTTGCAGTGCATGGGCTCAGTAGTTGTGGCGCACGGGCTTAGTTACTCCGCGGCATGTGGGATCTTCCCGGACCAGGGATCAAACCCGTGTCCCTTGCATTGGCAGGCGGATTCTTAACCACTGCACCACCAGGGAAGTCCCCTTTGTATATTTTGGATACCAGTCTTTATCAGATGTGTCTTTTGCAAATATTTCTCCCAGTCTGTGGCTTTTTCTTCTCATTCTCTTGACATTGTCCTTTGCAGAGCAGAAGTTTTTCATTTTAATGAAGTCCAGCTTATCAGTTGCTTTCATGGATCATGCCTTTGGTGTTGTATCTAAAAAGTTATTTCCATACCCAAGGTTACGTAGGTATTCTCCTATGTTTTATAGTTTTATGTTTTATGTTTAGGTCAGTGATACATTTTTAGTTAATTTTTGTGAAGGTTATGAGGTCTGTTTCTAGATTCTTTGTTGTTGTTTTTTTTTTTTTTTTGCATGTGAATGTCCAGTTTCAGCACCATTTGTTGAAAAGACTGTCTTTGCTCCATTGTATTGCTTTTGCTCCTTTGTCAAAGAAAGACCATATGTATGTGGATCTGTTTCTGGGCTCTTTATTCTGTTCTGTTGACCTCTTTGTCCATTCTTTCACTAATACCCCACTGCCTTGATTACTGTAGCTTTACAGTAAATCCCGAAGTCAGGTAGTGTCAGTCCTCCACCTTTGTTCTTCTTCTTCAGTATTGTGTTGGCTATTGTGGGTTGTTTGTCTCTTTATATAAGCTCTAGAATGAGTTTGTCAATATCCACAGAAAAAATGATTTTGACTGGAATTGCGTTGAATCTAGAAATCAAGTTGGGAATAACTGACATCTTGACAACATTGTGTCTTCCTATCTGTGAACATGATTCATTTATTTAGTTCTTCTTTGAATTCATTCATCAGAGGTTTTTTAGTTTTCCTCATATAGATCTTGTACATATTTTGTTACACTTTACCTAAGTATTTCATATGGGGGAATGCTAATGTAAATGGTATTGTGTTTTTAGTTTCAAGTTCCACTTGTTCATTGCTGGTATATAGGAGAGTGATTGACTTCTGTATTTTAACCTTGTATCCTGCAACCTTGCTATAATAGCTTATTAAGTTCCAGGGTTTTTTGGTCTATTCTTTCATCTGTGTTTTTTATTTTTATCTTTTGTCGCACCGCATGGCTTGCAGGATCTTAGTTCCCCAATCAGGGATTGAACCTGGGCTCTCAGCAGTAAGAGTGCAGAGTCCTAACCACTGGACCACCAGGGAATTCCTTCATCTGTTTTTTCTATGTAGACGATCATGTTATATTTCTTCCTTCTCAGTATATCTTCTACTTCCTTTTCTCATCTTATTTCATTAGCTAGAACTTCCAGAATGATGATGAAAAGCATTGGGGAGGTGGGATATTCTTGGCTTGTTTCTGTTGTTAGTGGAAAAGCTTGAGGTTTCTCATCATTAAGTATGATGTTAGCTGTAGATTCTTTGTAGATAGTCTTTATCAAGTGGAGGAAGTTCCCCTGTACTCCTGGTTTACTGAGAGTTTTTCTCATGAATGGGTATTAGATTTTATTAAATGCTTTTTCCACAGCGATTGATATGATCATGTGATTTTTCTTTTTTAGCCTGTTGACCTGATGGATTACATTACTTGATTTTCTTTTTTTTTTAAATTTATTTTATTTTATTCATCTGTTTAGTTTTTGGCTGCATAGGATCTTCGCTGCTGCACGCGGGCTTTCTTTAGTTGCGGCGAGCAGGGGCTACTCTTTGTTGCAGTTCGCGGGCTTCTCATTGCAGTGGCTGCTCTTGTTGTGGAGCACGGGCTCTAGGCATGCGAGCTTCAGTAGTTGTGGCACACGGGCTTCAGTAGTTGTGGCTCACGGGCTCTAGAGTGCAGGCTCAGTAGTTGTGGCGTACGGGCTTAATTGCTCCGCGGCATGTGGGATCTTCCCGGACCAGGGGTCGAACCCGTGTTCCCCGCATTGGCAGGCGGATTCTTAACCACTGCGCCACCAGGGAAGCCCACATTACTTGATTTTCAAATGTTGAACCAGTCTTGCCTGCCTAGAGTGAATCCCACTTGGTTGTGGTGTCTATTCTTTTTATACATTAGTGGATTAGGTTTGCTAATATTTTGTTGAGGATTTTTACATCTGTGTTCATGAGAGATGTTGGTCTATAGTTTTCTTTTCTTGTAATGTTTTTGTCTGGTTTTGGTATGAGGGTAACTGAGTAAGTTAGGAAGTATTCTCTCTGCTTCTGTCCTCTGAAAGGGATTGTACAGAATTGGTTTAATTTCTTCCCTAAATGTTTGGTGAAATTCACCAGTGAACTTTTGGAAGGTTATTAATTACTGATTCAATTTCTTTAATAAAAATAGGCCTGTTCAGATTGTCTAGTTCTTCTTGTGTGAGTTTTGGCAGATTGTACCTTTCAAAGAATTGGCCCATTTCATCTGGGTTATCAAATTTGTGGGCATAGAGTTGTTCATAGTAATCTGTAGTAATTTTAATGTCCGTGGGATCTGTAGTGATGGCCCCTCTTTCTTTTCTGTTGTTAGTAATTTGTGTCCTCTCTCTTTTTTTCTTAGCTTGGCTAGAGGCTTAGTGATTTTGTTGATCTTTGTTTTTTTTAACTTTTGCAAATGTTCCACACTGGGTTTTCTGAAGGGTGTGCATGCTTGTACCATGACCCAGGAATACAAAGAAGATGACACAGTCTCCCCATCCCTCCATCCCACCATAGGATGTTAGCGGGATTGGGAGTCCTCCCATCCCTCTCCCATCTCTGACGTAGACATGTAGAAATAGTATGTGGATTTATTTTCTGCTAACTTCCTTTTATACAAAAGGGATTTACAGCATCCTCGAGCCTGCATTTTGCTTTTGTAGTACAGCATTGTGCCGTGACTGTCTTTCCAGGTTCATGAGTGCAAGTCTAGCCCCTTCTTGTCAAGGGCTTTGTAATCTCTGCTGTGCACAGGTTTTGGTATGTGGAACTGGGCTGTGACTCTTCCCTCTGGTGTGGACTCTAGAAGTAGGACTGTTGGCTCAGTACATGCATAGTCTGAGAGATGCTGGGCAGGTGCAGAAGGAGCTGCAGCCTCTGCTGGTTCTGAACCCAGCACCTCCTGCTCTGCGCTTGGGGACCAACAGCTACCAGCAAGGCTGTTAGTGAGCTCCCTGTCTGTTCCGATGTTTAGTGTCTTTGTTTTGTCTCTGTTCACTGTTGATGCCTCTCAAGGATGCATCAGAAAGCAGCACAAATATGCCCAGCTGTCAGGTTTGGGACAAATCCTGCCCTTTTTGGCACCAGGTGTCTCTCGCAGCTCAGGATTTCTTGGTTTGTAGGCACCGGTGCACTCATCTAGGACAGCAGGGGAAGAAGCCTGGCAGAGCCTGGGGAAGGTCTGAGAGAGCCCGCACCTTTTCTTTCGAAGCAGGGGATCAATGATATTGTGACGGGCATCCAATAAAGATGGGGTAGGGGCTTGGAGTGGCCCTCAGCTCACAGGAACAGCATCATGACAACCTGTGGGCATGTCACACTGTTCCTCAAGTTTGGGCCACCAGCACCAGCAGCCACTGAGGCCTGGCAGGGCAGGGGTCACGATAGAGACCCCCATCTTGACATGACCCTGAAGTGACCTAGCTGACCCCAGTGTGCCTACACAAGGCCCAAGCTTCTTCTGCCCTAAATCAGGGGTAGGGGGCTGAGGCCCAATGACGGTGTGCCCCCCACTCTCTTTTGCAGCTTTCTGTATGAACCCAACAGCCAAGGGTACAAGTACTACCGCCAGAAGCTGGAGGAGTTCCGGAAAGCCAAGGCTGGTCCCACGGGCACCCCCATGGCACCTGACCTCGGACTGAAGCGCAGATCTCCTCCTGAGACCCCGTTGGGGTCCATGCCCACCGCCACTGCCTGCCCTACCTCATCTGCCCCCTTGCCCAACGTCAACCCATCTTCAGCTGCCCCAGGGAAGCCGGCCACCACAGCCAACATGAAAAGGAAGCGAAAGAGCCGGTGGGGTCCTGAAGAGGACAAGGTGGAGCTCCCACCTGCCGAGCTGGTGCAGAGGGACGTGGATGCTTCTCCCTCGCCTCTGTCAGGTGGGCCGACCCCCTCCCTCAGCCTGTTGGGGAGGGTCTGTCATCTTTCACTGAGCGTAATGTTTTCAAGGTTCATCTGTGTTGAAGCACATGTCAGAATTTCATTTATTTCTACAGCTGAATAGAATTCCAGTGTACGGATAGACAACATTTTGTTTATCCATTCATCAGTTGTTTAGAAGCTTGGGTTATTTTCACTTTTTGGCGATTGTCAGTAGTGCTGCTGTGAACATTGGCCTACAAATACTATTCGGATCCCTGATTTTGATTCTTTTTTGTATATACCTAGGAGTGGAATCACTGGGTCTTACGGTAATTCTCTTTAACTTATTGAGGAATTGCCAAACTGTGTTCTGCAGCAGTTGCACCATTTTACATTCCCATCAGCAGTGCACAAGGGTTCCAGTTTCTTCTCATTCTCGCCTTATTATATATTCTAATAAGTGTAAAGTGAAATCACAGTGTAGTTTTTTTTTTTTAATTTTATTTATTTATTTATTTTTGGCTGTATTGGGTCTTTGTTTCTGTGCGAGGGCTTTCTCTAGTTGCGGCAGGTGGGGACCACTCTTCATCGCGGTGCGCGGGCCTCTCACTATCGTGGCCTCTCTTGTTGCGGAGCACAGGCTCAAGACACGCAGGCTCAGTAGTTGTGGCTCACGAGCCTAGTTGCTGCGCGGCATGTGAGATCTTCTGAAACCAGGGCTCGAACCCATGTCCCCTGCATTAGCAGGCAGATTCTCAACCACTGCGCCACCAGGGAAGCCCCCACAGTGTAGTTTTGATTTGTATTTCCCTAATGACTAATGGTGTTGAGCATCTTTTCATGTGTTATTGGTCAGTGTATAGTTTAGTTGGAGAAATGTCTATTTTAGTCATTTGCCCATTTTTTAATTGGGTTGTTTGTCTTTTTGTTATTGAGTTGTAGGAGTTCTTTATATGTTTTAGATATTAACCCCCATTCAGATACATGATTTGCAAAAATTTTCTCTAGTTTTATGGGCTGTATTTTCATCCTCTTAATGTCCTTTGATACACAGAAGTTTTAAATTTTAATGAAGTGCAATTTATTTTTTCTTTTGTTGCCTATGATTTTGGTCTTAAGAAACCATAGCCACATCCAAAGTCTTGAAGATATGCCCCTATGTTTTCTTCTAAGAGTTTTATAGTTTTAGCCGTTAAATTGAATTAATTTTTATATATGTTATAAGGTTATGAAGGGTCCAACTTCATTTCTTTGCATGTGGAGATCCAATTTTCCCAGCACCATTTTTTTTTTTTTTTCCCAGCACCATTTGTTGAAGAGACTTGTTTTTTCTCCATTGAATGGTCTCTTGACACCCTTGTCAGAAATCCCATAGATGTAGAAGTTTATTTTGGGGCTCTCTGCTCTATTACACTGGTTTATATATCTATCCTTATGCCAGTAGCACACTGTTTTGATTACTGTAGCTCTGTGGGAAATTTTGAAATCGGGAGTGTCAGTCTTCCAACTTTGTTCCTCTTTTTCACGCTTTGGCAATTCGAGGTTCTTTGAATTTTTGTATGAATTTTCAGATGGGCTATTCCATTTCTGCAGAAAACATTGTTGGGATTTGTTAGGGATTGTATTAACCGGTAGATTGCTTTGAGAGGTATTGACATGTTAACAACATTTAAGTCTTCCAATCTGAGAACATGGGATAGCTTTCCATTTACTTAGGTTTTCTTTAATTTCTTTCAATGTGTTTTGTCTTTCTGTTGTACAAGTCTTGTACCTCTGTTAAGTTTATTCCTAAGTGATTTACTCTTTATGATGCTGTTGCAAATGGATTTGTTTTTTTTAATTTCCTTTTTGGATTATTTGTTGTTAGTATAAGAAATACAACTGATTTTTTGTGTGTTGATTATGTATTTTTTATTTTTTGCTAAATTCATTTATTAGGGTAACAGTCTTTAGGGTTTTCTACACATAAGATCATGTCATCTGCAGATAAGGATAGTTTTACTTCTTCCTTTCCAATTTGTATGCCTCTTACTTCTTTTTCTTGCCTAATTGCTCTGGCTAGGATTTGCAGTACTGTGCTGAACAGAAGTGGTGAAAGCAGGCATCCCTGCCTTGTTCCTGATCTTAGGGGGAAAGCTTTTGTTCTTTCACCATTGAGTATGATGTTGTTTTATGTTTTTAATAGATGGCCTTTGTCATGTTGAAGAAGTTCCCTTCTGTTCCTAGTTTATTGAGTGTTTTTATCATGAAAGAGTGTTAGATTTTGTCAAGTGCTTTTTCTACATCAATTGAAATGATCATGTGGGTTTTTCCCTTCATTCTATTAATGTGGAGTATTACATTGATTGATTTTTGTATGATGAAACCACCCTTTCATTCCTGGAATAAATCCCCCTCTGTTGTAGTAAATAATTAGTTTACTAATTATTTACATGCTGATGGATTTGGTTTGCTACTATTTTGTTGCAAATTTCTGTCTGCATTTATACTCATAAGGATTATTGGTCTGTAGTTTTCTTATATTGTCTTTGTCTGCTTTTGGTATCAGGATAATGCTGACCTCATAGAATGAGTTAGGAAGTGTGTCCTACTTTAACTTTTTGGAAGAATTTGAGAAGAATTGGTGTTAACTCTTCTTTTAAATCTTGGGTAGAATTTACCAGTGAATTTATCTGGTTCTGGGCTTTTCTTTGGGGGGGTGGGGGGGGAGAGCCGATTATTGATTCAGTCCCCTTACTTGTTATAGGTCTATTCAAGTTTTCTGTTACTTCTTGAGTTAGTTTTGGTAGTTTGTGCCGTTCTATGTGATCCAGTTTGTGCCATTCTGAGTATTGTGATAAAATCTTGTGCTGTCCGCTCCACCCTGCCTGGGATGTGAATCATCCCTTTGTCCAGCATATCCCACCCATTAGTCACCAGTAGTCACTCGGTTATCAGATTGACTGTCATGGTATTGCAGTGCTTATGTTCAAATAACCCATATATTACTATTTTACTTAATAATGGCCTCACAGCACAGAGTAGTGATGCTGGCAATTTAGACATGCCAAAGAGAAGCCATCAAGTATTTCCTTTAAGTGAAAGGGTAAAAGTTCTTGACTTAAGCTGAGGTCTCCAAGATCTACGGTAAGAACAAATCATCTATCCATGAAATTGTGAAGAAGGAAAAAGAAGTTTGTGCTAGTTTTGCTGTCATACCTCAAACTGCGAAAGTTATGGCCACAGTGTGTGCTAAGTACTTAGTTAAAATGGAAAAGGCATTACATTTGTGATAAGATATTTTGAGAGGGACAGAAAAACCACATTCACATAATTTTTATTATAGTATATTGTTATAACTGTTCTATTTTATTGTTAGCTATTGTCATTAATTTCTTACTATGCCTAATTTATAAATTAAACTTTGTCATACGTATGTATATATAGTATACATGGGGTTCAGTACTATGTGTGGTTTCAGGCATCTACTGGGGGGATCTTGGAATGTATCCCCTGCAGGTAAAGTGGACTGCTGTATCCCCCTGTTGTTTTAGTAGTTGAGTCTTTTCTCTTTTTTTCTTAGGCAGTCTAACTAAAGATTTGTCCATTTCGTTGGTCTTTTCAAGAAACCAACTTTTGATTTCATTGATTTTTCTCTCGTATTTTGTATTTCCTGTTTCTTTTATCTTCATTCTAATCTTTATTTCCTTCATTCTGCTAGCTCTGGAATTAGTTTGCTCTTCTTTTTCTGGTTCCTTAAGATGTACAGTTAGGTATTGATCAGAGGTCTTTATTTATCTATCTATCTTTATTTATTTATTTATGGCTGCACTGGGTCTTCGTTGCTGCACGCGGGCTTTCTTTAGTTGCGGCAAGCTGGGGCTACTCTTTGTTGCAGTGCGCGGGCTTCTCATTGTGGTGGCTTCTCTTGTTCTGGACCTCGGGCTCTAGGCACACGGGCTTCAGTAGTTGTGGCACACAGCCTCAGTAGTTGTGGCACGCAGGCTCTAGAGCACAGGCTCAGTAGTTGTGGTGCACGGACTTAGTTGCTCCGCAGCATGTGGGGTCTTCCCAGACCAGGGCTTGAACCCGTGTCCCCTGCATTGGCAGGCGGATTCTTAACCACTGCACTACCAGGGAAGCCCTATCTTCTTTTTTAACATGAGCATCTACAGCTATACATTTCCCTCTTGGCACTGCTTTTGCTACACCCCATAAGTTTTGGTGTGTGTTGTGCTTTTGTGTTCATTCATCTCTAAGCATTTTCTGATCTCTTGTGATTTCTTCTTTGACCCATTTGTTGTTTAGGAGTGTGTTTAATTTCCACGTTTGTGAATTTTCCAGTTTTCCTTCTATTACTGATTTCTGGCTTTATTCCATTGTGATCAGAAAAGATACCTGGTATGATTTGTCTTTTAAAATTTATTAAAATTTGTTTTGTAGCCTAACAAATGATCTATCCTGGAGAATGTTCCATGTGTACTTGAGAATACAGTGTATTCTGGTGTTGTTGGATTTCATATTCTATAGATATCTATTAGGTCTGGTTGGTTTATAGTGTTGTTCAGTCCTCTATATCCTTATTGATTTTCTGTTTAGATGTTCTGTCCATTATTTAAAATAGGTACTGAAATCTCTAACAATTACTATGGAACTGTTTATTTCTCCCTTCAGTTTTGTCAATTTTTGCTTCATTTATCTTGGGGCTCTGTTGTTAAGTCTGTATATATATTTAATTGTCATATCTTCTTTCTGTATCAAACCTTTGTAAATATATAACATCCTTCTTTGTCTCTCATAACCTTTTTTGATTTAAAGTATATTTTGTCTGATACTAGTATGGCTAGTGCAGCTCTGTCTTTGTTACTATTTGCTTGAAATTTCTTTTTCCTTCCTTTGACTTTCAACCTATTTGTGTCTTTGTATCTAAAGTAAGTCTCTTCTAGACAACATACAGATAGTCCTGTTTTCTCCCTTAAGCTTTAAAGTACTTGGATTCAGTTTTGTCATAGAAAGCTCAGGAAATGCACAGTGATAAGAACAATAATTAATACAGTCAGTTTTGCACAGTGATCTCCAGCTTCTCCCTCCTTGACAGCAGTTTCAGGGACAGCCAACGTGTGGCCTCATTTCTCATTTTCTACCACAAACCCATAAGGTTGGGAGTCTGTTGTCATCACATTTTGCAGATGATGTTGGTGACTGATAATTGGCCGTCTCATGCCGTCTGTCTGACTCCCTCACCACGCAGCCTGCACCATGGGCAGAACCCTCTCAACCTCCCTCACCCCTGACTTCACTGGAGCTGGACACACAGGCACAAAGAAGAGTCATATATGCCCTGGCGCCAAAACCCACATTTGCCACACAAGGATGGGCTGAGGGGGAAGGCGTCTCACCCAGGTCACAGGGCTGGCCTGGCCTGTTGCTGCCCGCCCAGCTCTGAGAGTGGTCTCTGGCTGAATGCCTCCCTTGGCCAAAGAGAAAAGCTACTGACTGAAAAGTGTGGTACTCCCTGGGGCTCTAGATAGCACCTCTACCCAGGGTTGAGGGTGCCTAGGGTCGGATTGCTGCTCAAGTGCCAAACCTGGTGCCCACTGTAAAGGAGGGTGCCCAGATGTGAGGGCTCTTCTGACGCATGCACACCCCACCTCTGAGATCGTGTCCGCAAGGTCCAGCCCCAGCTCCCAGGTCCTTCATATTCTAGGGGACAAGTACAGGCTCTGAAGTCTCAGGTTCAGATTCAAGCCCCACTGGCCCACATTGTCCCCAGGGGAGCGTGGGCAGCCCCCACCTGCCTGCTCACTGGTGAAGTCGCCCAAGGAGGAAAGGGACTGTGCGTGTGATCCAGGCACACAGCAGGCTGCTCAGACCTTGGGTCCCTTGCTCTCTCCATGGGGCTCTCCAACATCTTTCAGAGCCCCCATAGACCGAGGAGGGATTGGTGTGCAATCTTAGGGCCCAGGAGCACCTGCGGGTGGTTCTTGCAGGCAACGACCCGGTCCCGTTGACCTGGGAAGACCTGGCTCTTTCCATCCTCCCAGAGGGGCCTCTGCACCCCTTTCTGCCTGGCTTCTTCCCCAGGAAGCCACCACCTGAGGGGTGGTTGTTTCCACCACCCAGATGGGGCCATTGCAGCATCTTGATGTGAGTTAGCGTTGCAGGCTCCAGCCAAGCTCCAAAGGTGATGCCAGCTTAAATGTCAGTTGCTTTAAAGATGGTTGGCTGCTTCCCCAGAAGGAGCTAACAGAACCACGCAGCTGAGTCTTATGCCAGACTCCAAACCTGTGTGTCTACATAAGGTATCTGTTCACCGTAGGGCTTACTTCCAAGAGCCTGTGTGCAAGCATCTCTGGCTTTGCAGATTCCCTGCCTTGTCACCCATTAGCTGTGTGACCTTGAGTGAGACCCCAGACCTCTTGAGTTTTGGTGTCAGCATTTGCAGTGTGGAGTCATAGAGCCTGCCTGGAGCAGTCATTTGGGGATGGAACTGAGTACACACGATAGAGCGGAGCAAAGCCCCCCGAGGTCATCAAGTGACATGTCATGCTAACTATTCCGACTTCAGTGTCCTGCCACATGGGCCAAGGGCCTCAGGTGTCGTCAACGCATGGACTCTGCCTGGGACACAGATGCATGGCTAAGCCCACGTGTCTGTTGCTGACCAGCCTGTGTCTTGTTTCTAGTTCAGGACCTCAAGGGTCTAGGCTACGAGAAGGGGAAGCCCGTGGGTCTGGTGGGTGTCACAGAGCTTTCGGACGCCCAGAAGAAGCAGCTGAAGGAGCAGCAGGAGGTAAGGCCCTGGGGGGCAGGGCAGGCAGGCTCCAAGGGGCTGGTGGAGTGTCGTCTCCCACCCTGCCCTGTGGTGCAGTGGTCACGGTGTATTCTTTCTGAGCCTCCCTGTGCCAGGTGAATCCCACAGTCAGGGGAGAGGCTCTTGGGCAGGTGGGTCCCCCATCAATGGCAAGCCACCCCCTGAGGGCCCTCCCAAGCCCACAGTTGGGCCCAGAGCCCAGGCCTTCTTATGCTGCCTGGGCAGCCTTCTCAGCTGATGCTCCACAGCTACTTCCCACTGCGCTCGTGGGCTGGTCCTGACTGGAGAGTCTCCATTTCAGTTTTCCTTACCGTTCCCTGCAGCACTCAGTACAGGATAAGCCTGTCTGGCACTGGGTGCCCTGAACAATGTGACAGCTGTTCAGTTGGTGTTGGGCAGTTTGGGAGTGAGGGCTGGCTCAGCAGGGAGCTCTGTGGCCAGGATATGGACAGCTGGGACAGCTTACCTGAGCCACCTCCTCCAGGCTGGCGGCCCCGTCACATGACCCTCGACCCTCCCAGTGGTCAGGAGCCCACGTCGCCCTCATTTGGTCCACAGTGATGGTGCCCAGGATATTCCAGATTCCAGGCCGGGCTCTGGGTGAAACAGAGAGAGGTCCTCCCTGCTCAAAGTAGAGATTCAGGGGACCCAGGGCATGTCCTGACGCAGGACTCAGTGCCTTCCTGAACACTTGCTCTGAGCCCTGCTCTTGTGCCTGCTCCAGGGAGGGGGGAAAAGGGGTGCCCAACGTGCACAGGGGAGGCGAGGGGGCTAGCTTCCTGCACGTACGGTGCACGGCCTTGCTCACTGGCGTGTGCCGCCCACAGATGCAGCAGATGTACGACATGATCATGCAGCACAAGCGAGCAATGCAGGACATGCAGCTGCTGTGGGAGAAGGCACTGCAGCAGCACCAGCATGGCTACGACAGCGACGAGGAGGTGGACAGCGAGCTGGGCACCTGGGAGCACCAGCTGCGGCGCATGGAGATGGACAAGACTCGGGGTGGGCCGAGGAGCGAGTCACAGGGGCGGGGTGGGGGGGTGCCCTTTTCTTCAGGGTGCTGTGGGCTCAGGAAGCCCACTCACCAGCCCGGGAAGTGCCTGGAGACACCACATTGGGGTCTTAAGCCACCTATCCAGCCTGTAAGGCCTTGGGCAAGAGACTTGGCCTCTTAGTGCCTGTTTCTTCAGTGGTAAAAGGATGGTCCTCTGAGTGTTCACTGGCGTTTGAACACGGTACACAAGGGCTGCGTGGGAGAGCAGGGCTCGAGGTCTCAACCAGCTGCCTCGTTCCCCACGGCCCCAGACTCCCCCCGAGACTCACACTTCTGCTGTGGGGCTGCCACACCCTCCTTCCTCCTCTCACCTTTACCCCATCTCTGGGCAGAATGGGCGGAGCAGCTGACGAAGATGGGCCGGGGCAAACACTTCATCGGAGACTTCCTGCCACCCGATGAGCTGGAGAAGTTCATGGAGACCTTCAAGGCCCTGAAGGTAGGCTGGGAGGGGCCCCAGGCACCAGCCCCGGCTGTGAGCCTGTGTAGCAGGCGGCCTGCGCAGTGTCCCAGCCCCTCCTGCAGCCTCCTCATGTGGCAGACATCTGTGGTGGCCTCAGGGGCCCCCTCGCTCACAGGAGGAGTAGGGCCCTCTTGCCACGGGTGGCACCTGCTTATGACAGGTGCCATCTGCGTAGGGAATTAGAAAATAGCATCTTGGCTGCCGCTTTAGAAACATTTCCTGGGGCTTTAGGGAAATTCTGCTTCCAGTGGAGCCAATTAAATGCAGTTTACAGGCAAAGCATTTCTCAGGCAGACGCCCCCATGTGTTGGGCTCTCCAGAGTGAAGTTGTTCTTCCCATGCTGCCCTCATGCTCAAGAGGAGAGGGCTGACATAGAACATTCCACATAGTCTTTTGAGGGTTTTTGTAAAACTGCTTTGTACCACATAATCTCACCAATGAGATGGTCACCTCATGTGACCACAGCACTCTTTTTAGCACTCTGTGTAACAAATGGCTCTTGGAACATGGAATTTTTCTTCACTGATGAACCATTAATCTTTCTCATGGTGGACAAGGCCTGTGTGACCTGTCACCTTGCCTTCTTTGACTTGGCCACCAGGGAGCTCAGTACTGCTTCTGGCCCTGGGGCCTCTGAGAAGGGGCAGCTTGATCTCTTCTCGAGGAGTCTGACCTAATGGTGGGGAGGCAGGTGGGCAGGTGGTCCCAGCGGCCAATGAGGCCATGTGGGGGGTGGGGTTTCAGGCCAGAGCTGGGACTAGGGATGGCTGCAGCCCTGGTGGATGACGGCTACCTCCTCCCCCTGCAGGAGGGCCGTGAACCTGACTACTCAGAGTACAAGGAGTTCAAGCTGACAATAGAGAACATCGGCTACCAGATGCTGATGAAGATGGGCTGGAAGGAGGGCGATGGCCTGGGCTCAGAAGGCCAGGGCATCAAGAACCCAGTCAATAAGTGAGTGTGGCCTCCAATGCCAGTGGGGAGGGGGGAGAGGAAAAGTCCCACACGGAGACATAGGCCCAGGGCCTGGCTCCAGCCCTATCACTGTGCTGGGAGTCAGGGATATGGACTCTGGTGGCTGGGCCGTCTTGGGCTCTCCATCTTCCCACAGTGCCAGGAGTGTCCCAGACAGATGTCACCCAGCCCAGCATAGCCCCCACATTGAGCTGCATTGGGGTGCTGCTGCTGAGTCCAGCCAGGGCGGGCGAGGCCTCCCTGCCCCAAGCTCAGGTCCCTCACCCCCGCTCTTGCCGGCACCAGCCTGCTCCCCGGCTCACACCACCCGTTGCCCCAATGCAGGGGGACCACCACGGTAGATGGTGCTGGCTTTGGCATTGACCGGCCAGCCGAGCTCTCCAAGGAAGATGACGAGTACGAGGCCTTCCGCAAGAGGATGATGCTGGCCTACCGCTTCCGGCCCAACCCCCTGGTGCGTGTGTCCCTATCCCCCTATATTGCTTGTGGCCGGGCCGCCACGGTTCCTCCGCTGTAGGCGGGTGGTGGTGCTGGTCACAGAAGTGTCCCTCCTTCCGCAGTCCAGCTAGGCTCTCCAGCAGACCCACCCCACCTCTCCACCTTGTTCGAGCCTGCCTCGCCTCCCCAAAGCCTGCCCTCCCTTCTAGAGGATGTGAGCTAGCTGCCCCCGCTAGGTTCTAGACGGGAGGAACTGCTAGCTCCCTTTAGCACAGCATAACCACCTCCCCTTTTATCTTTCTTGCTTCCCACAGAACAACCCCAGACGGCCTTATTACTGAGTATTCTGGAAAAATGCACAAATGTACTTTCCAAAAGACCGACCATTCCTGGACTGTGGAATGTTCCGGCCTGCTTTTCTGCCTGCCCTTCCCATTGTTGCGAGTGTCGTGCTGTGTATTAAAATCCCAGTGCTTGCCTGCCGTGGCAGCCTGGTCTTGCCATCACCAGAAAGCCCTCCTGATCCTTAGCAGGGCCAGGCTGGACCGGTGGGGGCAGGACGCTGCTCTGAAGGCTGCGCAGCGCCAAGGAATCCTGGAGACCACCTGGACCTTCTGTCTGCTTATGGGGTCCCCCATCGGCCTGGGTTGGAGTTGAGGGGAGGAGCTTTGGAGAGGGGAGGGTCGGCCAGCTGGCCAAGACCTGGCTGCACCTGGGCCAGGGGCATCAGGGACTCCCCTCCTAGCCTAGCCCTGCACTGCAGAAGGAGGCTGGGGAGGGGTCTCCAGGCAGGGCCCATTCCTCCCTCAGACCCACAAGGCAGGTGGACCCAGGGCACACCTGTGCCCCTCAACCTCTCTTGACATGTGGCATTGACAGGGCCCCACACACACACACGCACAACAAACCTCGCTAGCGATGGCTGCAGCCCAAGCTACCCTAGCTGCCCTGGGTCCTACAGGTATAGTGGACACACGAGTCCCTAGGGCTCGTGCCTTTGGGGGACAGCTTCATGGATGGATACACTGTACTAAGACATCACACGCCTCCTGGAGGAGGGGAGGCTATTGGGTAGCCCAGACCAAGGAGAGCTTGCCACATCTCCAGAGCCTGTGCCTCACACTTGTGCAGAAACCACACACTGGGGATCTTGTGCAACTGCAGCTGCTGAGTGAGCAGCTTGGGCAGGGTCTCGGAAATCTGTGAGCCGTGCTTGGAGTATCAGGGCCTGGCAAACTGAGGAGCCCCTACCTCTCATCCCCCTGCCACATACACGTACCCAGTAGGTCCTGCTCAGCCCCTGTGAGCTCATGGGGTCTGAGGACTCAAGTTGGCATCAGGCTCCTGGGCCAGCCTGCAGTTCACACAGTCATTCAGCAAACAGCACTGACTGTGAGCCACATGCATGGGATTTGCCCCTGGGCACCCACAGTCTACTGGGGCTGTGGCCATTAACCCCTAACAATCTGAGACTGATAAATGCCATAAAGAGGAAGTGGGACCTATGGTGGAGGTGGCCTGGGGAGTGTCTCAGTGAGGGAGTTCAGGGTCTGGAAGGCTCAGCAGCAAACCCCTGGCTGGCATGACATGTACTACCCTGTTTCTCCACCATGGACGCTGTACCCAGGGTAGGGCAAGGGGGTGAGGTGGAGCCTGCCCTGGGGGACCAGAGTCCTGAGCACAAGGGTATAGGTCTGGGCAGCCAGAGGTTCCAGTGATGGGGACCCTGGGCCTCGGTCCCAAACACCTAAGTCAAGGTCACCCCTCCATTTAATTCTCAGTGACCAGAAGGCTTGCCAGACTCAGACCAGGGACTCTAGCCCCAGCCAGGGGGACAGTTGGAAGAGGAGGCTTCCAAATGCTGTGTGGGTGTGCAGGTATCTGCCAGATACAGGGTGCAAGGCCAGCCCTGTAGACAGAGCTGCACCAGATACCGCTGGCCCTCCAGGGGGAGAAGTGGGGCTGGAGTGGCAGGGAGACCTCCCTGGAGGAGGGGACATTGGGGCCTGCTTTAAGGGGTGAGGGAATATGAGAGGGTCCATCTTGCAGATAGGAGAGAGGCATGTAGGGTATTGGCACCACAAGAATTGAGAAAAATCAAGAAATGAGGCTGGAGATTCAGATCAGCCCAGAGAAACCTGAGCTTCACGCATGAGCAACAGGCACCTGGGGAAGGAGGCTCTCAGGTCAGTGACCAGATCATCTTGTCACCCAGGCTCAGAGATGGGACCCAACTGCCCCATGGAGAAGGGGCCCTGGCTGGGCCCGGGTGGGAGTTGTGGGGATGTGAGGGTTAGAATTTCCCCCCAGGGGATTCCCTGGTGGTCCAGTGCTGTGGCCCTGGTTCAATCCCTGGTCGAGGAACTAAGATCCCGCAAGCCACATGGCACAGCCAGGAAAAAAAACAAAAACTGGGCCCCCTAGGGCAGGAAACAGGTGGGCACCGCTCACCCTGTTTCCTGCACCCAAAAGTACCACGTGGGCAAGAATCCGAGGCTCGCTGGAGGGGTTGACACAAAGCTGCCTCCTAATTCTCCACCCTGCAACCCCCTCCCTGGTCCAGCCCTGCCCCCTTGCATATGACCCCGAATGGAGCCCAGCCTCCTCCAGGCTGTTCAGAACGCTCGCAAGCCCACCCCACCTTGCTCCATGACCCCACCACCGACCCCAGCCTTCAGTGCCTCCTTTCTGCTGCTCATCCCCAAGCCTGAGCTATTTCTTCCTGCCAGGAGCACCATTACCAAACTCCTCACCAAACTGACTCCATCCCCGCGTTATCATCTCAGCCACCCTTTGGACCTCGCCCACATGAGCAGGGGTTCAGGCTACACGGAAGGAACACAGCAGAGAATCACGGAGTCCTTCAAGGTGTCCCCAACCCTGGGCCCTGACCGTCTGCCTTGAGTTGGCCCCCGGGACAGGTTAAAACTTCACACCTGGACACATGTTTAAATTTGTCTGTGGCCACCGCATGAAAACTCAAATCCAAGGGCACTTAAAGGGAACTCTGCACCCAAGCGGATGAGGTTCCTCTGTCAGTGTGCACATACAATGCCCACTTGATCCTGGGCTGGAGGGAGGTCTGCGGAATGTGGAGAGTTGAAAGGGTCCCCCTTTGGGGTCGAGGTTGAGGCTAGGATGCCTGTGCCTTAGGGTGAAGAAAGAAGTGCAGAACGAGGCCCGGGGAACGAATTCCCTTAGACTGAAGTGGCCTCCAGGACGCAGAAGCGGAAGCATCGTGAGGCATCGTGTTCTAGCATTAGTAGAGAGGGAAACCGGTTGGGCGACGGGGACTGCCACTGGGGACAGCGCAGAGTCCGGCAAGGCTATCAAGGCGGGGAGGGGCCACTGCGAGAGGGAGGGGCCTCGCAGGGCAGTCACAGCGGGAGCTCGAAGGGCAGTCACAGCGCGGGGGCGACCTTTGCGCAAGGCGGGGCCGAGCCGGGCTGGGTCCCTGGCAACTCCGCGCCCAGAGCCACCGCCGCGCAGAAACCAAGCCGGGGTCCCGGCATCGCCGCTATGGACATCCCGCCGCTGGCGGGCAAGGTCGCAGTTCTGTCGCTGGGCGCTCTCCCGTTGTCCTACGCGCTCAACCACGTCTCGGCGCTCTCGTAGTGCGTGCGGGGAGGGGCCGGGGCGGCCTCCTCGGGGGCTGCGGGGCTGGGCTGGGGTGTGGAGGGGGCGGGATGGAGGATGCGCGGGCTCCCACGAGCCCAGCGGCCCCGCGCCGCTCCGGCCCGCGAGGACAGGGGCTGGGTCAGAAGAACCCCCCCCACCTCCAACCGGAAATCGCCTTCCAGCAGGCTCGGAGCTGTGTGCTGGAGCTGGGGGCGCTCCTGGGACGTTTGGGGCCTGGGGAGGAGGAACTTTGAGAAGCAGGGCCCCTAACAAGGCAGGGTTTTGGAGGGTTTCTGGTGTTTTCCAAGGGATGTGCCCAGCACAGGCTCCAGAGTCCCCAAGGGTCAAAGTATTGCCCCAGATAATGCCCCAGTGACCTGGCTCTTGCCACACACACGCTCTGCTGCGCCACCCCTACCAGACTGTCCCTCCATTGCCTGTCTCAGGCCTGGGACTTTTCTTCTCTTCAGGGCTGGCCCACCCTGTCCCTAGCCTCAGTTTCCCCTACATACCTCGACCTCTCCTGTCCCTATCTCCTAACCCTAGGCCTCAACCCTGTGGATCCAGCTACTGGGTACCAGGCAACCACAAGCCCCTCACACTCCCAAACCCAGCACAACCCAAGACATGGGGTAGAGGGAGTCTTGACTGTGGAGTTGGCTCCTTGGGTACAAATTCCTGGCTCCATCCCCCTGGACCCTGAGTGAGCCAGGTTGCCCCAGGACCCTCAGTTTCTTCACTGTGTAATGAACATAATTCTAGAGCTCATCCCATAGTTACAGTTAGGGATTACAAATTGTGTGCCAAGATGCTGGTGTGGTCTCATGTGATTACTATAATTGTCATGTTGGTTAGATGGGGCCGGGAATGGGGATCCTAGGGGTTAGAGGGGTTCAGGAGAAGGTCGGGGCCTGGGGAGAGTGTGGGGGGGAATGTGTGACCTTGGATATGTCTCCCACCCTCCCACCCTTGGCCTTGGTTCAAGAGTTGGGGGCTGCCCAGAGACCTGGCTTCTGTTATCTCTGCAGCTGGTTGACCTGCCTTATCAGGTTGATGGGAACAGATCAGGGCCCAGGTGGGGTGGAGTTGATGGAAATATTTGGACTTTACCTGAGGAGTCAGGAGCTTCAGACCATGAGGTGTACCGAGCTGAGCACTAGAGACCCTCTGGCAGGTGTGGGCACTGGGACTGGCCACAGAGGGTCTTGGAGCTGTTGAATGACAGAGCAAGCAAACTGTCACACACATCAGCAAGTGACTAGATAAATCATATAGTCAGAAGTGTTGACAGATGCTCTCTCTGTGCCTGGCCCAAGTCAGGCAATGATCCTTTCTGAGGAGTCAGGGAGGGCTTCCCTGGAGAAGGAGCAATGTAGCTGGGCCATGAAGGATGAGTAGGAGTTTGCCAAGTGGAAAGAAGACTTTTGGAAGGAGTTTCCAGAAGAGGGAAACAGCTGGGGCGAGAGCCTGGTGCTAGGAAAGGGGAGTTTCAGGGAATGGCTTTCCTGGACGGACAGATGCTTCAGCCTCCTCACCTGGAGCTTCCTGGAGTCTGCTCTTGCCCTAGGGTGGGGCAGGACCTCAGAATGGGCCTGGCCTCCCTGACTTGGTTTTCCTCTCCACAGCCCCCTGGGGGTGGTGTGGATGAGCGCCCTGATCCTGGGTCTGCTCTTCTTGGCTATATACAGCTTGTCCCGAAGTGACATCTACTATGACCCACTCTATGCTGGTGAGTTGGTGGGAGGGTCTTAGGGAAGAGAACTGTCTGGGCAAGGGCCTCCTCCATCAGACTGGCAGCCCTTGAAGGGCCTTCATCAGACTGGAGAACCTCAGAGACTGGAGAGCCCCTGCTGACTGGGGAACCTCGAGGGGACTCCCCCTTCTGACTTGGGACTCCTGAGTGCAGGGACAGTGCCTTTCCCATCAGCCTGGGGACCCCTAAAGGCAGGGACTGTGCCTCCCTCTGAGGCAGGCTGTGGGTCATGTGACTTGCGGGGTGGGGCCTGGGAGCAGGTTTGTGCAGAGGCTTTGCCCGGAAACTGGGTGGCCGGTCACCGACCTGCAGTCTCAGGCCCCGCCCGCACTTTGTCTGTGCCCCGCCCACACCCTGCCCATGCCCCGCCTACTCTCCCCGTAGTGTTCGCAGTCTTCTCCTTCACCTCCGTGGTGGACCTCCTTATCGCTCTCCAGGAAGATGGCTACATGGGGAGCTTCATGGCGTTCTACACCAAGGAGGTATGTAGGGAGCGGTCTGGGATGCCCGCAGCCCTACTGCCCGTCTGAGCCCTGCACCTGCCCCTGCAGGGTGAGCCGTACCTGCGCACGGCACACGGGGTCTTCATCTGCTACTGGGATGGCATTGTTCACTACCTCCTCTACCTGGCCATGGCTGGTGCCATCCGTAAAAGGTGCGTGGGGTGGGCAGGGTGGCACCTGGACCCTGGGAAGGAGATCGAGTCCTTAGGTGGGAGGTCCCAGGTCAGGATAAAGCCAGAAGTATCTGTAGGGGATATCAGGAAGCCTCTCTAGGGCTCTAGACAGGAGTGGCCAGGAGAAGGATCCAGGGAATATCACAGGTGTCAGTGATGGTCGGCTCTCTTCTCTACCACCCTGTGCCTGGGCAGACACTACTGTCCTTGGACAGAGGATTTGACTGTTCATTCCCTCATTCAACTTCCTGTTGTCCCTTCTGTCCTGGGTGACACTGAAGGGATCCAGAGCTGGGGATCCCAGATTGGTCTCTGGACCCTGTCGGGGGCTCTGAGACTGGGGGACAGGGATCTACTGGTCACCCCTCCATCCCCTGCCCAGGAAGAGGTACCGGAACCTTGGACTCTACTGGCTGGGATCCTTCGTCATGAGCATCCTGGTGTTCCTCCCAGGAAACATCCTTGGTAAGGACTTGGCTCTGAGGAATCCTGTCTCCCTGGGCTGGGTCACTGCCCTGTGTCTGGAAGTTCCCAGTGGATCCTCCATACCCTCTCCAATGTCTGCAGAGGGCACCCTCCTCCCCACCATATGCCTCTCCATTCAGAGCCTAAGCCAGCAGCCTTTCCCCACCACTCCCTCATTTTCCTCTTGGAGGAGCGGAAGCACATTCCATTTCCTCCCCAGCTAGCGGTTCCTGACTCCAGGGACTTGGCCCAGAATGCTCTTGACACAAGAAGGGAATTTTAAGGTGGATCCAGAGGGCAGAGTGAAACCTTTGTAGGTAGGTCTTAGGAGGCGGAGCAGAGAAGGCAGCCAGGGATGTGGGGATGGCTGTGCAAGAGGAATATCCAGGGTGTTTCTAGGCGGAGCTAAGAATAGCTGAAGTGTACGAGCCGTGTCCAGAAGGTAAATTGAGGCAGGCCAGGCTGAGGAGCATGGACATCATCTTATGGGCACTGGGGAGTCAGACGTGTTAAGGCTGAGCTAGGATGGCATTTGTGAATCTCAACTTCCAGCCAGGGGCTCTGACATGGCCCAGCTAAAGGATCCGGCCGGGCCTGGGAGATCCTCGCTGCGTGACACCCTGTCTCTCCTACCATGGCAGGCAAATACAACTCAGAGATCAGGCCTTCCTTTTTCCTCACCATCCCCTACTTGCTGGTCCCCTGCTGGGCTGGCTTGAGGGTCTTCAACCAGACCCAGGCACCAAGCTGCTGCACTCCCAACATGGTGAGTCCCTTGCCCCCAGATAGGCCTTGTGCCAAATGCCTGAATGTCCCCCATTTGAGTTGCTTCTGGTCAAAGACATTATCTCCTTGGAAAGATCTCCTTGGTCATTAGGGAAGAAGGGATGAGCCTTCACTGAGTGCCTGTTGGATACCAGACTTCTCATGCTGTTTCTCATGGGGCAGGTGGAGGAGGAGCAAAGAAAGGGCCTTCTGCAGCGCCCAGTTGACCTGGCCCTCATCATCTACCTCATCTTTGCTGCGTTCTTCACCTTCTTTCGGGGCCTGGTGAGTCTGCACTGGCCAGCCTACCTGCCTCCAACTCCCCGTCCCCAGCCCATCCCTCCCTCCTTTATCTTCATTATCCAGTGCAAAAAGGCCACTGCTCTCCCATCTGATCATCCAGGGAAGTTCATCGAGTCTAACCTGAGTGTTCCATCACAAAGCCCTATTCCCTGTAGCCTTCTCTCCAGCTCACATATCTGTGGATTCTCAGCCAGAGGAGAGAACCAAAGCTGGGGCAGGCCAGAGCAAGGGGTATGGGCCCCTCCTGGGAGGCTGGGGAAGGCTTCCTCTGGGAGGGATGTTTGAGGCTGTTGGTTTGTCTGTGGGCCCCAGGTGGTGCTTGACTGCCCCATGGATGCCTGCTTTGTCTACATCTATCAGTATGAGCCATACCTGCGGGACCCCGTGGCCTATCCGAAGGTGCAGGTGAGAGGGCAGATGGGAGGAGAGCGCCACAGTCCTGCCGTGGTTAGGGATCTGCTGGGCCCTTTGAAGCAGGTGTCAAAAACACAAGTCAAACTGGTAGAAGCACAAATGGAATTTATTGTCCTACCAAAAAAGTACAGATATTCTCTTCAGGTATGGCTGGATCCAGGAGCTCAAGGATAGCTCTGTCTCTAGACTGTGTTTTCTTTGCATGTGCTCCACTCCCAGGTAGTGCCGTTGTGGTATGGCAGAGACAGCCTTGGGTAGCTCTAGGCTTCCATTCTTTCTACTTAGCCACCACAGAGGAGTGTGAGCCCTTAATTCCTCAGCTTAAGTATAAGTCTTAGGCAGGCTCTGATTGGCCAAGTTTAAATCACATGCTCATAGGTGATTTTTATGGCCAGGGGGCTGGGGTGTTCTGATTGGCCAGGCCAGGGTCACATGCTACTTCTGGAGTAAGGTGGGTGGGCTCAGTGTGTGGGAGTGGGATGGGTGGGGAAACCCAAGGGAAATAAAGAAGCAATTTGCACAGGGTAGGATGTGCAGAGAGCCCCAGTCTTGGGTGGGGTCTGAGGCTGGCCAGATTCTCCTTGGGGCCACCACCTGAGGGGTATCAGGAGACCCAACTGGGGCAGCCGCTCAATCCATCAGCTGTGTGCCCCCCAGATGCTGGTGAATATGTTCTACGTGCTGCCCTTCTATGGCCTGGCCATCTATGCCCTCATCTTTCCTGGCTGCTCCTGGCTGCCTGACTGGACCTTGGTATTTGCTGGAGCCATTGGCCAGGTGAGGTGGGGTGGAACGGGGTGGGGTGGGCCAGTGCATAGGGAAGAAAGTTTCTGCCTGCTCATTAATTGCTTTTGTGCTCACCCTGAGCAGGGTGATACTCGGCCCCTGACAGGCTCCACCCCCAGCTCAGTACCCCAGGATTCCCTAGTGTGGGGGAGAAAGAGCCAGACACAGACACCCCAAACCCATGAGGTTAGAACTGAATAGAGGGAGGTAGAGAGTCTGAGAGGGATTCCAGAGGGGGCAGAGTTCTCAGAAAAGGGGGCGTAGGCTTTTTTTTTTTTCTCTATTGTACTTTACTATTTATTTTTTACTTTGTTGCGGCATGATTGTATATTCAAAGTACAATAAAAGAAAATACTTATTGTCTATTTCTCTTCTGGATATTATTATCATTGTTATTATTATTAGTTGTTTCATTAACGATGACTGTCAAAAATAATTTTGTTGTACAGAAGAGTGCTGTAAAAATCTCAGCCATCTATCAAAATTGCTAAGAATGTCTCATTTCCATCCAGCTCTTTAAAGGCAGAAGAACTACTCTTAACTTGGTTTCTTTCTTCTCTATATTTTGCTTTGGAAGCTGTGTTCTGAGTCCGAAGGCTCTGACTACCAATATTTAAAGTCAAGCTTTGGAGATATTTTTGCTATTTCAAAAGCTTTCTCATGCATAGGCTTTAAAAATTCTTACACGCAATATTTGGCTCTTTATTCCATCTGTAATTTATTTTTCTATGTGATGTGAAGGAAGAATCTGAAAATTATATATTTCTCCTTATGATACTCAATGATACTCAGTATCCAAGGTATTAAAGAATTTGGAAGTATCTGACTTGACAAGTTCAAGAAATTGGAAACCTTATTTCAGGAGGAGGGAAATCTTCTAACATTGTAAACCAGAAGGACTGGACTGATCTTGCTGAGCCCCAGCTATCATCCTACTCTCTGTTTTTATTTTGTGTATTACTATCTAATTATAAAGGGTTATTATTAAGGGAGAATAGTAATTCAAGCATATTCAAGGCGTTGTGTAGAAAATATCTTTACTCCTTTTAAACATAGATTTTACTTTTTGCATAGTTTTAGGTAGCAAGCCAGTTAGGACTGTTGAGAATTTCTGAAGCAAAGAAAATTTACATGAAGGAATGTTTTGGGCTTCATGAGGTTTCTGAACTCTAAACCCCTATACAGAAAAAAGGGCTTGGTTAACACTGTGCTAAGAGAGTTGACCAAACTTCAATTTGACTTCCACCTGAACTAGGTTGTAGTTTGTGTCAATAAAGATGACCCCAGCCCTCATGCTGAGTCTTTGCTCAAGAAAATGTGATCCTGCCAAACCACAAAATGTACACTGTCTAACCCACCTTGCCAAACCATTTTCAGTAGTTTTTCCACTTACTCTTTTTGTAATTTTCCATTTCTTTTTTTTCCAAATAAATGTTTCTTTTTTTTTTTTTTTTTTTTTGAGCTCTGGAAAGATATTACTTTTTTTTTTGAATTTTTGAATTTTATTTTATTTATTTTTTTATACAGCAGGTTCTTATTAGTTATCCATTTTATACATATTAGTGTATATATGTCAATCCCAATCTCCCAATTCATCACACACACCCCCGGGGGCATAGGCTTTGAAGTATGGGTATGAGTTCTTCAGGCAGGGAAGGGCATTCCAGGAATGGGAACAGCATAAGGAAATGCACAGAGGGGGACAGTGATTTAGAGACCCATAACGTGGGTAAAGGCAGAGACAAGATAAATTGACAGCTAGATGCTAAGGGCTTTGAACTCTGGGCTTGGGGGCTTGTGCTGAGAACAATGGGGAGCTGTAGAAGGTGTTTGAGCGGTGGAGGGCCCAGTCAGAGCTGGGGGCATGTTTCTGGGTTTCTGATGGGAAGTGATAAAGGCTGGGCCCTGGCCAGGGCAGTGGGACCAGGGGAACATCCATTAGATATATTATTATTTTATCGATTAGGGGTAGAATTGAGAGGATTTGTGTCAAGGCTGCCTGGGGTGGGGAAGACCAGGAGGAGGAGCTGGACTCAGGGCAGAGAAATAGGGTGCAGGGTCCAGCAGACAGAGTGAAGATCGTTCTGGTTAGGCAGCTGGGGAGAGGCTTACAGATAGATGGATGAGGATAGACAGGACATGTGAGGACAGGGATATTTAGAGACAGATGGATTGAAAAGGGGAGACAGGTAGGTCAGCAGAGCCAGCGAGATAGGGATGGGGACATTTTGAGCTCCGCAGGGTGGGATGCTGGTGATGCTGGGACTTGTTCTCTCCTGGTCTGTGACATCCATCCTCCCTTTTTGGCCACCAGGCACAGTTCTCACACATGGGTGCTTCCATGCACCTGCGCACGCCCTTCACCTACCGTGTGCCTGAGGATGCCTGGGCCAGCTTCTTCGTGTGCAACCTACTGTATGCTCTGGGGCCCCACTTGCTGGCCTACCGCTGCCTGTGGAGCCCTGCCTTCTTCCTACGCCCGCTTCCTGGCCCCCCAGCCCACCATGAGAAGCAGCACTGAGGGGGCCATGGGACTCCCCAAGATCCTGTTTACATACCCAGCTGGCCCTGCCCCTGGAAGGGTGGGTTGGGTTTTTTAGAGGCAGGAGGTGTGTCTCTGGGTGCCTTCAGTCCTGGCTATGGTGATTTCAGGGTGGGATGGGGGGGCCCAAGGTCCAGGTGTTCCAGCAGAGAAGGCCACGGCCATGCTCAGCTGTCACCTCACCCAAACTCCACACTGGCACCCTCCCAGAATTTATCCATCATCCCCCCATGGATCCTTTCAGTAAAATTCCTTTTGACGCATAAAATGTTGCTCTGAGTGTTTCAGGGGGCAGGGGCAAGGGACCCCCTCCTCCAAACCCACGAGGGCCCACTCATCACTGCCAGCATAACCATCAGGAGCTGGAGGTGCCGGACAGCAGAAGTCTACCTCTGGTTGGTGTGCCCAGCCCCATCTTCCAGGTAGGGAAAACCGAGGCTCAAAGAGGACCAGAGACCTGCCTGAGGGCACAATCAGGAGAGAAGGGTCCAAAGTCTAAGCTCCACCAATAAATTCTAATAACTAACAGTGTGGCACAGTTATTAAGCACCTACCATATACCAGGCCAATGGCTAACCTCACATGCTACATGCTGGGTCTCACCGCATATTCCAGATGGGGAAACTGAGCCTGCGGGAGATGAATGTCCTGGTCCGAAGTCATGCCTCCTGGATGCAGCTGAGTTAGGCAACGAGCCCCAGCCCCTTCAACCACAGAGCCCATAACCCTGCCTCTGCTGTCTGACTGGCTTATATTTGGGGGAAACTGAAGCTGGGGAGGCAGCCAAGAAGTTGGGAGAAGGGCTCATTGCCTCCTGGTTTGATTTTTGAACTTGAGTGAAGGTCCAGGTTCAGGGGTAACTCCTGCCCAGACCACTCTGGGTCAGGGGGTTGATCCGCCTGCTCCCTGCCCTTACCAACACTTATTAGGCACCTATGTCTAGCCATTAGATCTTCACGAAAGACCCAGCACTCCATATCTCAGATGTGGAAACTGAGGCATAGAGTGAGGGACAGAGTCCCTCTGCAGAGCGTGTGATTGTTGTAGGGCCCGCATCCCACAGAGTGAGCACCCTTTGGCTGCCGGGGCCCAGGACGCTTTGATGGTCACCCAGTGACAGATGGGAAAACTGAGACGTGCAAGCCAAGCCCCTTTCCCAGGTTACTCAGCCCCCCTGCCCACGCAGGGCATCATCAGGCCCCCCACTTCCTCCATTTTAAAGAGAGTTAAACTGAGACCCAGAAAGTTTCCTCCAGTGGCCCAAGGTCAGCCAGCAGGGAGGCTGGGACCTGGCTCTGAACTCACTGTTCAGGGCAGTCCTTCCTCCATCTGTGCCCATCATCACCTCTCCCCCAGCAGGCGCCACCACGTCCCCTTTAACGCCCCCCCTCGTCCACCTCCCTCCTCCCCTTGCAGGCAGACGCCGGGATTGCGCCGCCTGCAGGGACCTGCCCAGTCCTTCCTGGGTGTGCGGGGAGCGCAGTCCCGGCACATAGGGGCCGCTGGTCGGGGGCCGCACCGGCAGGATGGTGAGTGGGGCTATGGGTTCGGTAGGTCCTTCTCTGGGATTCTGTCTCTGTGTCTCTGATCTACATCCCGCAGTGTTTCTCTCTTCAGTCCCTCTCTCCGTCTCATCTCTCCCATCTCTCTCTGTCTCTCACCTTGTATCTCTTTCCCTCCCACTCTCTCCCTCTCTGCTTCTCCTTTTCTTATTCTATGTCTCTCCCTACTTTTCTCTCCCTTTTTTTTTTTTTTTTTGGGTCCCTTTTCTCTCCCTCTCTCTGAGTCTCTGTCTCTCCCTACCCCCATGTCTCCCTCTTCTCTGTGTCTCTTTCCCTCTTGCTCTCTCTCCTTTCTCTCTTTCAGTCTCTCCCTCTCTACCTCTGTCTCTCTCCATCTTTCCTTACTCTTCTCCGTGTGTCCCTCTGGCACTCTCTTCTCTCTCCCCCTTTGTATCTCTGTCCCTCTCCATCTTTCCTTCCTCTGTCTGTGACACTTTCCTTCTGTCTCCATCTCTCCCTGCCTTTCTCTCTGTCTCAGTCTCTTTCCCTGTCCTCGCCCTCTTTCTGTGCGTCTCCCCCGCTCTGCCTCTACCACCCGCTCGCCCTGCCACCCCCACCTGCACGGGTTTGCTGCAGTCTCCTGGCGCGCGGATAACCTTGCCGCTGCCGCCGCTCCAGCTCCTCTGCTCCTCCCCCCTCCTCCCCAATCCTCGGCCTGGGCCAGAAAAGAGAGAGAGAGAGAGAAGGGCGCGGGGCTCCGAGGCTCTGGTGTTGGGGTCAGGGGGTCAGGTGGGTTGCCCGGGCAGAACTAAGGGAGAGTGAGTCCAGGGGCGTGGGCTTTGCCCGAGGGCAAGTGTGTGAGATCCTGGGAGAGTGGGGGTGGGTGGGAGGGTCTGCTAGCCTTCTCCTTGGGGGGGTCCTCCGGGATCCTGGCTGGGCTGGGGACCTGGGCATGTAAGAAGTCCTCGCCGCGGGAAAGGAAGGCCAGGGAGTGAGTCTTCTGAAAGGCAAAGGCCAGGAGGCTGGACTGAGCGCTCCGTGCCACCAGGTGTGTGCTCCGGTGGCCCTCGGTCGCGGGGCACTCTGGGCAGCTGCATGGGGAGTCCTGCTGCTCACCGGCGCCGCGGAAGCGGAGCACGGCCGGAAGAAGGTCGTGCACGTGCTGGGTGAGTCAGGGCCGTGGAAGCGGATCTTGCCCCGCAGAAGCCGTGGCCAAGTAGGATCACCAGGGTGCATGGAGCGGGGAGGACGGAGGGTGCTGGGCGGTCCTGATGGCCACAGTCCCCGCCCCCTCCCTAGTCCCCTTACGGAGCCCCTTTACCCTTCTGATCTCCTGATCCTCACCCAAGTTTTCTTCCCACATCCCTTTCCCTGGGTCCCCCTCCCCAGGTTCCCCTGCCCCGCCCCTAGAACCTCTTCTTAACCCTCTTTGGTTGCCCATAGAAGGGGAGTCGGGCTCCGTGGTGGTGCAGACAGCGCCGGGACAGGTGGTCAGCCACCGGGGTGGCACCATCGTCTTGCCCTGCCGCTACCACTACGAGGCAGCCGCCCACGGCCGCGACAGCGTCCGCCTCAAGTGGACCAAGGTGGTGGACCCGCTGGCCTTTGCCGATGTCTTCGTGGCGCTGGGTGCCCAGCACCGGGCGTTTGGCAGCTACCGCGGGCGGGCTGAGCTGCAGGGCGATGGGCCCGGGGATGCCTCCCTGGTTCTCCGAAATGTCACGCTGCAGGATTATGGGCGCTATGAGTGCGAGGTCACCAACGAGCTGGAGGATGACACTGGCATGGTCAAGCTGGACCTGGAAGGTGACTAGCCTGTGGGCAGGATGAGGCTCATTTCTCAGGGAGAAGAGAGGAGGGTATTGCAAAGGACAGAAACCAAATCAAGTTGGCCTGAAGGAATTCAGCGGCTTGGTGGGGTAGGATAATGGTTCTGATCTGGGGTGATTTTGCTACCTGGGGATATTGGCAATATCTAGAAGTAGGTTGTGGTGATATAGTGGGTAGAGACCAGGGATGCTGTAAACAGCCCACAACACACAGGACAGTCTCCCCACAGCACAGAATAATCCAGTCCAAAATGTCAATAGTGAAGACATTGGGAAACCCTTTGGTAGGATCCAAGCACAGTGAGATCCAGGCATTCACATCATGTCAGAAATCCTTCCTTCAGCTCTGTTTCCCTGGGTGGGCTTTCCTTGGACAAGTTTCCCCTGATGGAACCAAAAAGTAGTGCCAGGCTTCCACCCTCCCAGCTTGGCAATTGATTTCCTAGGAGTGCTAGCTAGAGTCCCAGAGTTGTCCTTCATTGGCCCAGCTTGAGTCATTTGCCTATCCATGGGCCAATCACTGCGCCTGGGAGATGGGATGCTCTGATTGGCTGACTGTGGAGCTGGGAAGTAGGGTTTCTATCTGAAGATTTCCCTCCCATGTGGTTTGCCTTCTTCACTCCACCTCAGAAGATGCTAGAGAGATTTCAGAGCCCTCACTCGCTGAACTTCCCAACAATAGCGAATAACAACAACAATAATAGAAGCAGCTCTCCTTTATTGGGTGTTTTCTATGTGCCAGGAGCTTGGTTGAAGAGCTCTCTGAGCTTTCATTTAATTTTCCCAAAAACCCTGAGGGAGACGGTATTACTCGCAGAGGAGCAACTGGCTCAGAGAGGTTAGAACCTTGACCAGGGCACGTACCGGTGAGTGGCAGAGCCAGGACTGGAAATCTAGTCTGTCAGGCTCCAGCTCTTCTCTCTGGCTCCTGTTTGATCCTTCCTGCATCTGCTGAGAGAAGCATCTGCACCTGCACCCCCAAGGTCCACCCCACAAACACAGACACACAGAACGCTGGTGAGCTGAGATGACTGTGATTCCGATGAGGGACGAGTTATAAGAACTGAAGGTAGAAGGGAAACCAATGGGAATTGTCCTGGACAATGCTGGAGATCAAAGAGGTCTTTGCCCAGGGTCAAACTTTCGTGGGCTCCCAGTGTGAGGGAGTCAGTTTTGTGGGCTCAGGATTTGACAAGAAGGAAGGTCCTGATGCTGGAAGAATGTCAGAAGCACGTAGAACTGAATGGAGGGTTGTAGGAGCTGGGTTTTGAAGGATGAATAGTAGTTCGACAGGTGGAAAGGTGGAAAGAACATGAACAAAGGTCTCCAGTGGTGGAAAGGAGGTGGACATGATTAAGTATGTCAAGGGGGAGGGTCAAGTGAATCCCAAGCTTAAGGCAAAGGTATGAGGGGTGTGAACTGGGGAAAGGCATGGTCAGCTCTGAGGCCATAGTGAGGGATGGCCTGAAAGGTCTAGGTTGAAGAGTCACACGGCACCACAGATGTCAGGTAGGTGGGTGAGAGTTGGGGGGTCCGAGCTGACCCTCGTGTATCCTCTCAGGCGTAGTCTTCCCTTACCACCCGCGTGGAGGCCGCTACAAGCTGACCTTCACGGAGGCGCAACGCGCGTGCGCTGAACAGGACGGCATCTTGGCGTCGGCTGAGCAGCTGCACGCGGCCTGGCGCGACGGCCTGGACTGGTGCAACGCGGGTTGGCTGCGCGACGGCTCCGTGCAGTACCCGGTGAGCCAGCCCCGGGAGCCCTGCGGCGGCCTGGGCGGGGCCGGGAGCGCCGGGGCTGGCGGCGGAGCCTCGGGGGGTGTGCGCAACTACGGCTACCGCCAGAACGCCGAGGAACTCTACGACGCCTTCTGCTTCACATCCAACCTCCCGGGTGCGTAGGCTCCACCCCTGGGAGGAAGGTCCTGCCCTCTGCTGGCCCGGGCCCCGCCCCACGTATGAGACCCCACCCCCACACAGGTACCCCTCCCTCTCAGACTCTTTCCCACTCCGCCCAGGTTTCTCTCCCTGTTCTTCCTCTCCACACCCGCTCTCGGGGGTCCGAACCAGGAGATCCCGTCCCTAGTACTGCCTAGGCACGGCAATCAAACATCTCCTGGCACCAGCACTGCTCTAGCCGAGGCTGTGGTCCCGGGGTGCAGGGGAGGGGGTGTTTCTGAGCCCTGAGGCTGAGGTCCTAGGCTGCAAGCGGGAGGGTGTCCTGAATCCCGAGGAAGCCGGGTCCCAAGAGCGGCCCTAACCACTTCTCCCCACCCCCCGGCAGGGCGCGTGTTCTTCCTCAAGCCGCTGCGGCCCGTGCCCTTCGCGGGAGCAGCGCGCGCGTGCGCGGCGCGCGGAGCGGCTGTGGCCAAGGTGGGGCAGTTGTTCGCCGCGTGGAAGCTGCAGCTGCTGGACCGCTGCACCGCAGGCTGGCTGGCGGACGGAAGCGCACGCTACCCCATCGTGAACCCGCGCGCGCGCTGCGGCGGCCGCCGGCCAGGTGTGCGCAGCCTCGGCTTTCCTGACGCCACGCGCCGCCTCTTCGGCGTCTACTGCTACCGCGCGCCTGGTGCACCGGACCCGGCACCTGGTGGCTGGGGCTGGGGCTGGGCCGGAGGCGGCGGGTGGGCTGGAGGCGCGCGAGACCCCGCCGCCTGGACCCCGCTGCGCGTCTAGGCCCGGGCCGTGGACCGCTCGGGCGCTTGGCGGCTGGCCGAGTGCCCTACGGCCACTTGGAGATGGACCACACCCCTGGAGACTGGCCATGCACCCTGCGGTGCCCTGCAAGTTGACCAGGCTTCCTGCGGTCCTTAAACCCTGGCCACACCCTCTGAGGTCCCCAGAGTCTGGCCAGTCCCAGGAGCCAAGTCCCCTGGAGTCCCCTGGAAATCGACCAAGCCCCGCCTCTTCTGGACAGTGGATTCCTCTCCTCTCCCAACTTTCTCCAGGAGACAGGGCACACACTCTGAGAACCACTGGAGACCAACAGAACCCGAGGTCTCCTGAACACTGGAAACGTCTCGCGAGGTCTTCTGGAACTACCCCCAAGGTCGCCTGGAGGCTGGACCCCCGGGATTATCTGGAGACTGGGCACACGTCCTAGGCATCTCCCTGGAGACTGAAGACTGGTCCCCTAAGGTCACCCGGACACTGAACTCTCCTCCCTATCACCTGTAGAGAAACCAGAAACCTCAGAGTTCGTCAGTTGACCATGCCACCGTGGTCACATGAAGACTGTGGGCTCCTGTTCTTTCCTCTAGGGTGACCTGGAGTTTGGTTACTCCCATTCTCCCCCCTTCTCCCACGAGTCCCCCAGTTTCCATAGTAACAGGCCGTGTCCCCAGGTAACTGTGGAGAACAGCTCCACCCCTCCAGTTTCAGGGGAGACCACCCTTGTCTGTCACTGTTAAGACAGATTGACACGCCCCAGCTGGCTCGCATTACTGGCAGCCGTGGCCCATCCCTTAGGTATCTCTCTGAGGGAGCAAATCCGTCTTCACCTGATGGGCCCTTTCCTGGCTGTCACCTAAGAGACCATCTCCCAGGCCCAGAGACCCATAAAATCTATGTCATTCACTATGGAGAGAAGCTGCCCCACTTCCCATTGTTACCAAGGCGACCAGCCCAGCTTCTACCTGTCACCTAGAGTCACACAGCCCTTCCTTCATCAGTCACACCCATGGAGTTAGTGCCTCCCTCCTCCAGCTGTAACCATGGACACCGCACGTTTCCTATCTCACCCACCTCCACCCCAGAGACCTACAACTTCACTCCCACTGTCCTCACCCTGACCAACAGCCATGGAAACCACCCTCTCCCCTAACTGTCCTGAGAGTGACCCAACATTCGGTTCTCCAGCTCTCACCATGGAAACAGGCTGCTCCCTTCTGCGGGGCGCCTCAGCTCCTCGCTACCCTCCAAGCTCCTCCCCCAAGCGGCTTGGACCCCCCCCCCCAGCTGTTGCCATGGAGACTACACTCCGGTGTCTGAGGTAACAGAACACCTGTCCCCCTAGGCTTTCCCTTGTCGGTATGGCCCGCCCCTCCAAACTGTCACCATAGAGACTGTCAACGTCGTCCCCAGGACAACTGACTTCCCAGTTCTCAGGAACTTCCTACCATGGGCCCGAACTGTGCCCCATAGGGCTTAATGGCTGCCCCTTCACCAGATGGGCCCAGCTCCAGGCAGCATCTCAGACCCAGGTGGACTTCTGGAGCTGCTGGATATCCTCCGTTTGCACGCTAACTATATCCCAGACAACAGCTGTGCACGAGACACCCTTGCAGCACCCAGGTGAACAAACTGAGGCTCTGGCGTGCCCCTACCCTTTGTGCTATGCAAGCACTAGGCTCCCGCTTCCTCTCTGAGACCACATCCCCGTTCTCACTGAGTTCCTCTCTCCTTTTCTAACTTCCCTCCACCCACATTTTCCTTCTTAGAGATCCAGGAGAGGTTGAATTGTCTTTAAACCTCAAAATCCTCTCTGAGCTCCAGGTTCTAAAGGGCAATTTGTGCTAAGAAGTCAGGACCCAAACTCCCCAGTGTTAATAGCCAGCTCAGAGAGACTGTCCATGAACAAGGCCATCCCAGCTTTTGGAGACCCCAGTTTTGAGGTCTTGCCTGGAGTGGCACTGGGGTCCCTCCTGGAGTCCTCCATATTGTCACATCCATCTTCAGGAAACCCATCTGTGGGTTTTGGAACCAGGTGTACCTGGGTTCAAATCCTGCCTCTATGACCAAGTGACAAAACCCCTGATCCTATTTCCTCCTCTGTATCAAGGCTGTTCTAAGGTCCCAGTGAGTGCAAAGTGTACAGCAGGGGCTCAATAAATTTTTTTTTTTTTTTGATGAATGAGAAAATGAGACAGCTCGTGGGTAGTTACTTCAAAAATGCACTTTGGTGGACAAAATGTTTTTCAGCTGGGGGTGCTTGGTGATGATTCGGTTGGGAAGCGTCTCCTCTCATTCCTCAGGACCATTCCCTCTCCCCAGTCTCTCTCCCCTCCCTCCCCCCCCATCGTCGTTCCCTCACTCTGTCCCTTGAGCCATCTCCCATGGGTCTGGCCCTTCTCAGCCCTGTCCTAATTGGGTCACTAACCAATCCAGTGATTCTTCTCAGTCCCCTGGGAATGAAGTGTGTGAAACTGGGTGTTGAGTTCCTGCATCAGGAAGGCAGAGAAGTTGCAAATTTTCCCTGGGGTGGGTGTGGAGGTCAGGGTAGGGAGAGTGTGGGCCGAGGAGTATTGAAAGTTTCGGGCATACAAAGAAAGGGAGAAGAGAAAAAAAAGTGTAAACGTCTGATATGGTTGTAGAAGTGGGATGGTCGATTTAACTGCTCATGCTTCAGTGACAGATGGGACAGAACTCCTAGAGATTCCAACCACTCATCTGAAGCCAGGGTCCAGTCCCTTGGTTACACTGCCTTGGGCTCCAGCTGTGGCTTAGCTTCCTTGACTAGAGGAATGGTAGGGGCATTTTTCTGGAGATGAGTGCATGAGATTTCTTTCATCCCACCTTTTCCCTGCTGACATCCATTCTCCCTTCCATGGGTTCCAGCATCCTGATTTTGCCTCGGGTATGTAAGTTTCCCTCCTCTCATTCTGTGAGTCAGAGGGGCTGACACCACTGGGCAATGAGTGCTGTGGCTCATCTTCCTGGGCAACCCTAATTGGTCCAGGGGTGGACATGGACCCAGGCAGACCAATGAGACTGCCTGCGATTTTGATGGACCAATAGGACCAAGGGAACCCTCTTTCTGCTGGGTCTCTGCACTGTTGGAGTGGAGGTCTTCGAGGGTCCACCTGGAGGAGACCTAAGGATGGCAACCAGGGTAGAGCCACTCCTGAAGCTAGTTATTCAGAAAAATGTCTCACTCCTGTCTTCCAGCACCCAGGGCACTTCTCAGAGACATCTAAAATTTCTTACATGTCCTTCAAAAGATGTTTCATATTCATTCAATCAAACATGCATATACTGATTTCCCCCCACTTCTACACAAATGAAAATATGCAACATATATTTTTTATGTTGTAAAACTTCACATAATATGAAATTCACCATTGTAAACATTTAAAAGTCTTCAATTTAATGGCATTTAGTACATTCCCAGTGTTGTTCAACCATCACCCCTATCATTTTCATCACCCCAAAGAAAATCCCATACTCATTAAGCAATCACTCTCCATTCCTCCCTCCCCACTCCATGCCCGGACAACTGTTAATCTACTTCCCATCTCTGTGGATTTGCCTAGTCTTGACATTTTGTACAAGTGGAATCCTACAGTATGTGTCCTTTTGTGTCTAGCTTCTTTCACTCAGTATAATATTTATGGCTGAATAATGTTCATATATGTATATATATCACATTTTGTTTATTCTTTTATCAGTTAATGGATATTTGGGTTGTTCCCACCTTTTGGCTACTGTGAATAACGCTGCTATGAACATTTGTGTGCCATATATACTTTATTTTATATATTTATTTATTTATTTATTTATTTATTTATTTTTGGCTGCATTGGGTCTTCGTTGCTGCACTCGGGCTTTTCTCTAGTTGTGGTGAGCGGGGGCTACTCTTGTTGCAGTCCGTGGGCTTCTCATTGCGGTGGCTTCTCTTGTTGCGGAGCGTGGGCTCTAGGTGCACGGGCTTCAGTAGTTGTGTCTTGCGGTCTCTAGAGCGCAGGCTCAGTAGTTGTGGCGCACAGGCTTAGTTGCTCCGTGGCATGCGAGATCTTCCCGGACCAGGGCTCGAACCCGTGTCTCCTGCATTGGCAGGTGGATTCTTAACCACTGCGCCACCAGGGAAGCCCTCATATACACTTTTAAAGTAACTCTTATTTAACAATATATTTGGGGACTGGTTTCCTTCAGCATGTAAAAATCCGTCCCCTTCCCCCACCAGCATTCTTTTGAAGGTTGGCAAAGTAGTCACTGTTTGGATGCAACATAATCTTTGTAACCAGTCTCCTAATGGTGGACATTTACATTGTTTCCCATATTTTGCTGTTAGTGATAAGTACCATGGTCATCACGTAAGTACAAGTATAACTGGAGGATGATAGCAGGAATTGTTTGATCAAGGCGTCAAAACTTGCCATTTTGTTAGTGATCTCCAACTCTTCTTAGAGGTGAGGCCAATTTATAGCCCATCAGTAACAGATGTACTTGCCTATTTCCATACGTCCTCAGTAGCATCATGTGTTATCACTTGTTACCTTAGCCAACCTGATAGGTGAAAAATAATATCTCATTGTGGCTGTCACTTGCAATTCACCTGTTATATGAAGCTGACTATCCTCCACTTTGACTTTAGATGCAGGCAGTTGAGTAAATCATAAATCATTCTCAGTTCAGGTACATTGTCATCATTGAAATATGCAAGGCCCCTCTCTTGTGAGATTTGTTTATTCCCTTTTATTTATATGTCCTTATTTGTGTACCTTGGAGATCTGAAAATTGTGTATTATTTTGTTGAGCATATGTTGTAGTTTAAGAGCCATCTGTATTTCCTTTTCTTTGAGCTTTTTGTTCATATCCTGTGCCCATTTGGCTATTGGATTATTGGGGGTTTTTTCGTATTGATTTGTAGGAGCTCTTTATATATTAAGGCAAAATTCCTTTATCTCTGATTTGAAGAATTGTTTCCAAGCTTGGCATTCGCCTTTTGACCTTGTTAATGTTGTTTGTTGCCACTATTGCTTTAGAATAAAGCCCAAACTTCTCATTACTGCCCATATTGCCCTGAGTGATCCATCCTCTGCCTCTCTGACCTCATCTCCCTCCACTGTCTACCTCTGTCACTCCGCTCCAGCCACTATGGACTCTTTGCTGTTTCTCAAATGAACCATGTTCCCTTCTGCAAGAAGATTTTCACTTTTACTCTTCCCTCTGCCTGAAACTCTCTTCCTTTCTTCCCTTCTTCGTCTAGTTAATGCTATTCATCCTTTAGATTCCATTCACCTCCTCTAGGAAGCCTCCCCTGACCACCTCCCAGGGGTCACATCTGTTCTGTCCACCACTATCTCCCCAGCACCCAGCACAGTACACGGCATATAATAGCTGCCCAGTAAGTCCTTGCTGAGTGATGAATGAAGGAAGGTGTCAGGAGGCAGGTTGAACTGTTAAAAAATTTTATTAAAATGTCCAAGGAGTACATTAATGTCCATAGTGTCAGATACCACAGACCCACGGAACACTGCAGGTGACAGCATAACCAACAGAATCCAAAGCTGTTCACGCGCACACACACTCACACGCATGCCACACACGCGGCACACGCAAACACTCACGCACATCTCAAAGGGAAAGACCAAAAGACAAACCACCCACCTTAGAAAATATCAGAGCCCCCTCCCACCATGGAGCTGGGGTGGGGGCAGGGCAAGGGGCTGAGGTGGTCAAGGGTAAGGAGCATAAACCAAGACACCCCCAAAAAAGTTGCATCCCCAGAGCCCCCCACTCCAAACAAAGGAAAATTCTTTTGTGACATGGATGACCAAAGATGTGTTATTATTTTTATATTTCTTAAACCAAGAGGAATTATCAAACCTAGAAGGCAAACCTATATCCCTGGGTTTTCTCAACAATGACCATAACATGGAACAGTGGATAATGTCTATATAGCAGGGAACACTAAAGACCATGGTCAAGGATGCGGGTCTAGTTTGCACTTCTCAATCTTTTCCTAAATCTTCCTGTGTGTTAGAGCATGATTATGTTTCAATTCCTTCCCCCCAAAACAGAGAGCAGGGTTTGGAGTCAGCCAGAGGCAGGACTGAATCGTTATTCCTGTCTTGCAAGCCAGTGTCTTTCTCTTATCTGAGCCTCAGTTTTGTCTTGTGTAAAATGGGAAAATAATGGTTCCTAAGTCACTGGGCTGTTGAGAAGATTCAAGGAGGCAGTGTGTGTAAGTCCTTAGCATGGTACCTACTCCATAGTTGTCAACTATGATTAGTACTTCCCAGGAGGGATATAGGCTCAGCCAACACGTTTCTTTCTCTACTGAACCCTTAGATGGACTGTATATTTGCTTATTTTTCTTTCCTGCAGAGGGCCATTCTCCACTGTGGTTTTTAACACTAATCCACAGATGTTACCCAGACTAGAGAGGTTGAGAGTGGACAAAGGACATGGAGGAAAAGCTGTGGATCTTTCCTGCCAGAGATCAGGAAGCTGAATCCCGACTTCTGGCTTGGGGAGAGTTTTTACAGGTTTGAGATTCTGGGGAGGAAGGCAAGGTGAGTTCTTTACAGCTTAGAAAATTAAAAAACTAAGAGAAAAATGTGTGTGTGTGTGTGTGTTTCAGTTTTAGCACTGCATATCTCTCTACATGACCGCAGGTAGATGTCACTACTTCAAGTTTTAAGCATTTCTAGTGCACCAGGCGATGAATGGAGGAGACAGGAATAGAGTAAGGGTAGGGGTGGGACCCATGGCAGGGGCACTACCAATGTCTGCTTGAGGGATGGATATGGGCGCCGAGCTAGAAAACTTGGCACCTCCTTGGACCAGGAAGGAGGTTCTTTGTCCCCTGAGAGATGGAGGGGGAAGAAATCTGGGTTCATTGAGCCCTAAACATCCTCTCATCTGTGTGTGTGTGTGTGTGTGTGTGTGTGTGTGTGTGTGTGTGTGTGTGTGTGTGTGTATAAAATTCACCACACATGCAGAACCACCAAATCTCAGCACTGGACTAGACCTGGGAGGGCAAGCAATACAGCTTCCCTTCATTGCCCACAAATTTCTCTGACTATTCTGACCCCTAACTCTGAGGGCCTGGAGGGATGTTGTTCCAAAAACATTCCTAAAATTCAGTACATAGGAATTCCACACTCAGTTCATCCACCAAGACTAAGGACTGACTTAGGCTGAAGTCCAAGGTGAAGGAAGAGCAGTCATCAAGTTCAAGCAGTGTGTGTCCATGTAATTTTCTACTCCCAAAGCCAGTGACCTTCACTATAGGCTTCAGCCTGCATTTAGGACATCTGACAGTTTACTAAATCTGAATCTCTCGTGGTAAAAGCAATTCCTTAGTGCGAATCCAAACACACATTCTTGCACCCTTATCAAAGCCTTATTTCCACAACTGGCAGTCAGCCTTGCCAACAAAAGACTAAACCAGTGCAAAGAATGATGATCTTTGCCGATTGTGCTTCCCTGCACTGAGAGATGCTCCCAGAGTTCAGCCTGACTAGGACTGACTTTTCAGACACGTGGCTACACCTGCCAAGAGGACCTTGTATATGTAAGAAAAAGGAGAGAGGAGCTTTTTACAAATGGTTATGTATGGGGGGATGTGGTTTGGGACTCAGGGGCTTCCGGACCCTCTTGTTTCTCTCTGGGCTCTGCCTCCCCAGGTGAAGCCTCCAGGGGAGGTGTGGGAAGGGGATTGTGCTTTCTTTTGCCTGGTTCTTCAGCAGAAATTCCCTTCGTCCTTCTCCCAGTCCTCTGCTGGGTGCTTCTTGTGTTTTCTGCGCTCCTTGTGCGATTTGTGGTGGTGATGCTGGTGGTGGTGTTGGTGGTGGTGATGGTGTCGCCGCATCCGATGGGATCGTCTGGCTGCAGGGGAGTGAGGGACGACAGGAACGTGGCAAAAGCTGATGAGAGGTGGGTGGCCTGATGGAACAGGCTTCCTCGGGGGAGCGGGAAATGGAGGGAACACCAGGCAAGCTAGTAAGTTCTCACTTATCTGCAAGGCCGTATTATCAGGCAGACATTCAACCAGATCAATGTATGTAGTCATGAGATGCTTAATTGGAGGCTACAAGTAGCTGGAAACTTTTGTTGGGGTGTCTGGGGGAAGCCACTTACGTTTGGTGCAGACGATTTGGGGCCGATCCCATTTGCCATTGCTCCGGCATCGGATGATGGCCACGTGGTGCTGGGCAAATCCTTCGTCGCACTGGTAGCGTACAGTGGCGTGGACATTATACTTGGCCTTGCGGGCACCAATGGGCAAGGCATTCTCCACTGCTGGAGGGGGACCACACAGCACTGGGGACAGAGGAACCTCCAGTTAAAGAAGTGGGTGGGACTGCGGCTGAACTGGTTTCATCTCTTGTTGAGATGAACCCTCAACAGGTCCCACCTTTTGCCCAGCTGTGACCTCAAAGGGCTAGAAGTGGATGTCTCCTCCACCCAAACCAGGAGCTGCTGAGTGGCAGGAACCTCCTGGACACATCCCAACCCCTAATTCTTGTGCATGATGGGAATGAAGGAGATGGGAGGCAAGAATAATCTGAGCAAATGAATGGAAAAAAGGATATGAAAATTGGCAAGGAAACAGAAGCAAGAATGAAGAAAAGTATAAGAGAAAGGTGGACATGAGAATATACATATACATATATATGTTTCCTTAATATGTAAAGAGCTCTTACAAATCAATAAGACCAATGAACCGATAGAAAATTAGGCAAAGGAAATGAACTGGTAGGTCACAGGAAATCAAATACATATAAACAGCTTATCAACATATGAAGAGCTGGTTATTCTCATCCTCGAAGACGTGCAAACTACGGTAACAATGAGATACTGTTTTTCAGGACTTAGATGAACAAAGAACAAAAAGTTTGAGAACACAGAGTTGGCAAGGGTGGGGGGAAAATGGGTACCCTCACATAGTGCTGAAGCGTGAAAACTGGGCTGGACTGACTCCTACATTTACAAACTTAAATAAAACAACGAACCAGTGACAGGCAGGAGGGAAGGTTGGGGGAGAAGGGGTGGGAGGGAGAGTAGCAGCATACCTGTGCCCTTCTTACAGACATAGGGGAGGTTGTAGTTGCAGGGAACATCATTCCAGTGCCCGCTCTCATGTGCCACCATCACCACACAGTCCTCCCCACCCGCGAAGAAATTGTCGGGCTGGTTCTCCCTCCAGTTCTCATATTGCTGTAAGAATGGGGAGCAGGGGGTGCTCAGGGGACATGCAGCCTGTCCCAGGCTCTGGCACTGGCACTGTGGGATTCCCCTGGCCAGACCACTCAAACTCTTAGGGACTCAGTGTTTCCATCTCTACAATGGGCACTGTTCTGCCTGCCCTGAGGGTGGCTGCCACTACAGTCCAAGTCAACCCTTCTCTAGCTGCGAGGCTGTGGTGCCCTCCTCCCTGGTCCTCCTGCCTCGTCTCACTCCCTGACAGTCTGTTTTCCACATGGGTCACTCATTGTTAGATAGTTGAACAAAAGGTGACCTCAGACTGGAAGTCCAGGAGAGCTTCCCTGAGGAGGCAACAGGAGAGCTGAAGGAAGACTCAAGGATAAGAACAACGCAGGCAGGGAACAGAGTTCTAAGCAGAGGGAATAGCTAATGCAAAGGCCCTGAGGCAGGACTGAGCTTGTCCTGTCTGAGGAACAGAACAGAGGCCAGGAGGGCTGGGGCTGCTTGATCCAGTTCGAGTGTAGTCAGAGAGTGGGCCGGGGCCAGTTCTCACGGCAGAAGAGAGGAGGTGGATTTCTTTTCTAATTGTGGTAAAAAATATATAATATAAAATTTACTAAAGTGAAGCCAGAGGGCCGGGTCATTGCAGCTTACCCAGAACTCTCCATTCTAGGCAGGGCCCAAGTCAACAGTCTGACTGCAGGTCCCCAGGTCCCCAGGCTGCCACCACTCACCAGCCCCGTGTTGTCCGTCCACTGGAAATCCCTCTCCACGATCCTGTCGTTTAGGCCGATCCATGTGTTTTCACGCCCAAAACCTGTGGGGTGTGGGGTGTCGTGAGGGCTGGGTACTTGCACCTCCCCCAGCCTAGGTTGCTGGCTGGAGGCCAGGTTGGGGGTGTGGGAGGGGAGACTCAGCCCCCTGCCCAGCCTGAAGGTGGGCTGGAAGGGGAAGTGGATGAAGACGAGAAGGGAGGGGGGGTACCCAGAGCCCCTCCCCCAGTTTTGGGTTTGAGCTGGAAGGGAGGACCCCAGCCCCTGTGCCAGCCTGTGGGGCATGGGCTGGAGGCCACGTCCCCCCATTTCCTAGCAGGCTGAGGCTCTGGCTGCCCTCATACTTGGGGAGTGGGGTTGAGGCATGGAAAGGGCCGGAATTAGGCTCCTGGCCTTGTCACAATTTGTGGCTTAAACAAAAGGCCAGAGGAAACAATAAAGACAAGTCAGATCTTTGCAGAAATGAGAGAGTAGGGGCTAAGAGAGCCAGCGAGCAAGGCTGGACAGGGCAGGCAGGTGAATCTAAATGAGCCAATCAGTCACTGAGGAAGGAGGAAGCAGCTGGATGCATGTGTGTTTGATTACATAGAGGAAAAAAGCCAGTGAACCAGGGAATGAACAAATTAAAGAATTAACAGGGGATGGGATGGGGAAAATGTGAATAAATAAATGGATGAAAAAGGGCAGAAGGAATAATGAGTAAATCAATAAATGCTGGATTTAATTTATGGGACACCCCTCTTTCTCTAAATCTCTGCTCCTCCCTCATTTCATCCCCCGCACCACAGATGCTTCTCCATCACCCTCTGTTCCCTGGCCCTGTTTTAACTGTCATCAGTGCCCTGAGAACCAGCTAAATTTTAGGATAGACTTATTTAATTAGATATTTACTTGTTTGACTACATCCTCTTCAAGAACGTCACTCCCTAAGGACAGGACAATGTGTGTCTCTGTGCCTGAAACAGTGCCTGGCACATAGCAGGTGCTCAGTAAATAGTCAGAGAATGAATGAAGTGAACGAATGAACTGACAAGTGAATAAATAGACACTTGAATTAATAAGTGGTCAGGGCTTGCATTAATGAACATAGCTTCAGAAAGGCAGCATCTTCAGGACCCTGGGGGGATGCCCTGACAAAGGGACTGTAAAGGCCACCCCTGCCCATCCCAGAGTCCCTACTGTTAATGAAGCCGTGTTCTTCGGGTGAGTGGATGCTGGTCAGGTGGCCGGCTCGATGGCGGCAGTCCCTCTCGGCATCCTCCCATGCCCGCCGATGGGCGAAGTAGCGGTAGCAGTGGCCCTGAAACTTGTGCCAGCCATGGTCACAGCCCTCTGTGTCTGGGAGGTGGAAAGGGAGCATGAAGGGGGCTGGCCTCAAGCCGAGGCCTGCCTTGCCAGCCGTGAGCACACCAGCCCACCAGAGAGAGGGCCCAATCCAAGGTCACTGTGGGGCTAAATCAACCCTCTCCCTGGGCCCATCCCCCAGCCCCCACTCTGTCCCCCCACCTTTTCACCTCCCTCCTCCCATATTCACTTCTTTTCTCTGTTGCAGGAAGAGATTCAGCTGGAAGATCATTACACCCATCCCCTCTTATCCCAACTCTAATGTCTCATTCTCTGATCTGGCCACATCCTGGGACCTCAGGAAATGGTCTCAGGAAAGCCTAAAATTTCCCTCCTGGGAAAAAACTCAAATAGACATTTCTCCCAAAAAGATATACAAATGGCCAACAAGCACATGAAAAGATGCTCAACAACGTGAATCATTAGGAAACACAAATCAGAATCACAATGGGATACCACCTCATACCCACTAGGATGGCTATAATTTTTTTTAAAAAAGAAAATAATAAGCGCTGGCAAGGATATGGAGAAATTGGAACCCTCGTGCATTGCTGGTGGGAATGTAAAATGGTGTAGCCCCTGTGGAAAACAGTCTGGCAACTCCTCAAAAAGTTAAACACGGAATTACCACATGACCCAGCCATTCTACTCCTGGGTACACCAAAAAGAATGGGGAAAAAACAAAAAGAATGGAAAACAGGTATTGAAACAAAAACGTGTACATGAACATTCATAGCAGCACTATGCACATTAGCCACAAGGGGGAAACAACCCAAAGGTCCATCAAGTGATGAATGGATAAACAAAATGTGGCCCATCCAATGGAATACGATTCAGCCATAAAAAGGAATGAAGCACTGACACGTGCTACAATGTGGATCAACCCTGAAAAACATCATGCTGAGTGAAAGAAGCCAGATACAAAAAGACACAGAGCGTATGACTACATTTATATGAAACATATAAAATAGGCAAATCCATAGAGACAGAAAGTAGATTAGTGGTTGCCAGGGGCTGGAGGGGAGGAATGGGGAGTGATGGCTAATGGGGACAGGATTTCCTTTGGGGCTGATGAAAATGTCTTAGAACTAGCTAGAGGTGGTGGTTGCACAACATTGTGAATGTACTGAATGCCACTGAATTGTACACTCTAAAAAGGTTAATTCTATGTTATGTGAATTTTATCTCAAGAAAATTATTCGCCTCCTGCCTGTCTGACTCACGGCCATGGAACCAGAGGCAGAGACCTGGAGCTCCATATGTGGGAAGCTTGTGGTCCAGCACCCAACCCTGCTCCTGGTACTGTTTCTGGGGTCTCGGCAGAGACTCACCTTTCTCACAGAGGCTGCCCCCGTAGCTGGGGAGGCAAAGGCAGACGAAGGCGTTGACCTCGTCGATGCAGGTGCCTCCATTCTCACAGGGGCTGGAGATGCAGTCATCTATATCTGGAGGGGAAGGTGGGGCTGAGTCAGAGGTCAGCCTCCCCGTGGCTCCCAGTCCCCATGGAGAACCAGGCAGAAGATGCGGTCATGACCCTACCATCTATCCCAGACCTGAGTACAACAGCGGTGGTCTGCACTGATGGCCCAATGACTCTGGAGGTCAAGGGGGTGGAACCTCACACAACTGATGTGAATTAGCATCAATGAGAGGAGATGCCACTGGGCTGGCTGAAAGCCAGAGTGTGCAGGACATTCCCCCTGACTCCAGAACAGTGAAGGTGGGTCTGGCAAACAGACCCATAGAATGTCGAAGCTGAAGGGTCTTCAGAATGTGGAGCACTTACAAGGATTTGCACAGAATCACGAAGTTGTTTGTAGGTACAGGGAGCAATCAGTTGAGCACCTCTTCTCCCAATCCCTGTGTAGATAGTGCCTGAGGCATGTATGATGCCAGGCAAGTCACTTGCCCTCTTTGAGACTCAGTTTCTTTTTTCTTGCAAAGTGGTGATAATAATAGCACCTCCACAGCGGTGGTTGTGAGTAGAGTCAATGGAAGAGCTCAAGAAATTGTATCATTTATAATTGTTATAATTTCATAATTTGTCATATTTCTTGTGTTGGGCTTTGGGGCTAGCTTCCAACAGTTCTAGTGGTGGTGCCTATACCCCTGCCCACCCAGGAGAGGGTAGGCGATCCCCTGGGGCCCTTTGCTGGTGGGAGTCTGAGCCTTACCATCCCTTTGTCTTCCCCTTCCCCACCCTTGCCTTGTAATAATGGGAGGCAGCACACCAGAGCCTCAGCCCTGAGGATGAAACCTCAGATGGTTGTTGCTGAGGCTGATTTACTGGAGCCAAGGAGTGAGGGAGGGGAAGGGAGCATCTGAAGCCAGCATTTTGTGATCCCTGATCCTCATGGGGATGACTGCTGGGATAGACCCCAGGGCTCTGAGTCAAACAAGTCTGTGTTCAGATCCTGAGTCTGGGGTACTCACCGATCTCACAGTTCTCTCCAGCAAAGCCCTGGTCACAGCTACAGCCGTACATGGTGCCATTGGCTTTACAGGTGCCCCCATGCAGGCAAGGGTTGTTCTCACAGGGATCCGAGGGGACTGCAGGATGGACAGGAGTACGGGAAGGAGTCAGACCACCAAGTCTGCCTCGCAGGGAATCCAGACCTCAGACCCCTAAAGGCCCTCTCATTTCACCCCTCTCTGTGGAGTCCCCTCTATAATTTCCCAATAACTGATTGCCAACTTCCTCTCACATGCCCCTGTGATGAGCTTACTCTTTTCAGGAACTGCCCAAAGCACCTGTGGGATGCCCTGGCTATGGCAAAGTCCTTCCTTGGACTGAACTAGAATGGGATTCCTGCAGCTTCTCTTAGGAAGTCTTCTCACAGAACATGGTTTAAGTGCCCTCCTTGACTTATCCCCATTTTTCTAGAAATACCCAACTGGTCATTGTGCTTCTCATACTTTGGAGCAAAGAAGTGGACATAGGTTCTAGATGGGGTATGAACGGCACTGGGACCAGTGGGAACCATCACTTCCTTCATCCTTGTGGCTCAACCTCTTCTGATGCAACCTCATTGGTTACAGTGTGGAGAAGTGGTGGATTACAGCAGTAATAACCATAGGCTGTGCAGTCAGAGAGGCTGGTTCAATTCCTGCCTCTGCCACTCACTAGGGAACCCTGGGCAAATTACTTCTGTGAATTTCAGTTGCCTCATTTACAAAATGAAAATAAAAATAGCTCATCCTGCTCTCCCAATCCTGACCATAATGCCATGACTGGCTCTCTGTATATCAGCCTGGGGCCTCTTGAGGGGTCTCAACATTGCTTAACACGGACAGGGCATCCAGGGAGAGTTGAATGTGAGGCCCTGTCCACCTCTCTCGTTCCTCAGCGTGGTTTCCCTGGAGGCAGGAGGGTCACCCCTCCCCATCTCAGGGGCTCAGAGGCCTTGGTGGGTGGTTTCTGGACCACCCTGGAGTCTTGGAGGGGCAGAGCAAGAACCCCCATGTACCCCAGATGACCCCTATCCCTTGTCAGGACAGTGTCAACCCTTCCACTGCAAGACACTAGAACCAAGACCCAGAGAAGGGCAGGGCCTAGCTCAAAGCCACTCAGCAGGACAGTACAAGAGCCAAGACTGGCCAACGGGGCTCTGGAAGCCCAGTTTAAGGCCCTCTCTCCAGGCCCTATAACCTAGAATTTGTTTCTGTTTTGTCCTGGTCTGGAGGCCCACAAGAAACTGAGACAATGACAAGCCGTCACCTCCTCCCTGATCTTCTGGACTCCACCTTCACCCTTAACAGGTTGTTCTCCCAACAGCTGCCAGAGGGAGCCCATGTAAACCTGAGTCAGGTCATGTCCCTCCTCTTCCTAGACTCCTCCATGGCTCCCCATTGCCCTCATAGGAAAAGCCAAAATCCTTACCTCAGCCCACAGGGCCCCGTGCAATGTTCCCCAATATCTCCCTGCCGGATCCTCCTCTCCCTCCTTCACTTACTCCACTCCAGCCACACTGACCCTGCTGTTCCTCCTACACACCAAGCACGGTCCTGCCTCAGGGCCTTTGTACAAGCTATTCCGTCTGCCTGAACTGCTTTCCCCCCAGATCTCTGCATGGCTCCTCTCTCACCTCCTTTAGGCTTGCTCAAATTCATCCTAACCCCCCTTCCAAAACCAAAACCCACCCACTGGCATCCCTCATCCCTTGCTTTACTTTTCTCTTTTGTCTTTATTACTTTCTAACCTCCAATATAACTTATTAGGACCATCGTTTCTTATCCGTGCCTCCCCCCAGAGTGGTGATGTTCCACATGGCAGCCACGCACAGCTATTTAAGTTTAAATTAATTAAAATGGAATAAAAGTTAAAACGCAGTTCCTCAGTCACAGTAGCCACATTTCAAGTGCTCAGTAGCCACCAATAGCTTGTTGCTATTGTATTAGACTGCGTAGCTCGAGAACATTTCCATCACTGGGAAAGTTCTAGAGCATTGCTCTAGAATGTCAGCTTCCAGAGGACAAGGGACTTGGTCTCAACATGGTGCCTGGAATACAGCAAGCACTCAATAGTTGCTTGCTAACTGCATAAAGGTAGCTGCTGGCCTGCCCGCAGTGACTGAAGCCTGTCCCTGGGGCAGTGGCGTGTACCACCACGGATGGCCAGAGAGGCCTGTGGCTATGTCTGTGCCTGGTGCCACCCTGGCACGTGCGGGCACATGCGTGGGGCTGCCAGGCGCCGGGACGTGTAAGCCCCACCAGGTGCCCTGAGCTGCTGACACCTGCCCACAGACTGGCGGTGACTCAGTCGCTTGCTGGTGCTGCATTTATTTTTGGCTTCATTAGCATTTCTGCTGCAAGCAGTAGGTGAGTAGGCGCCCAGGTCTCCCCCAGAACTGGCTGCCTCCCTCCACCCCGGCTGCCCATGGCTTGAGTCTGGAGCCGAAAAACCAACAAAGTCCAAGACAGATCCAGCCGTGGCCTTGGGGGCTCCTCTCAACACACTTTCCTTAGCACCCTTCTTTGTGGTTTCCCTCCCACCTGACCACTCCTTCTCTAGTTCCTTTGGCCTTGGGCAAGCTTACCCCCTCCCCAAGACCTCAGGGCGTTTTGTTTTGTTTTATGTCAATGAAATAAGCATCTTAGAGCCCAGCGATTGAGACAGAGACTGTTGTCAGCCTGGATTCAAATGTTATCCTTGACACTCCCCAGCTGCATGACTGCACAAGTCACTTGACTTCCCTGTGCCTCAGTATCCCCATCTGTAAAGTTAGGATCGTACTAGAACTTGTTCCTCAAGGACATTAAAAAGATTAACCAAGATGATTCCAGTAAAGTGCTCAGACCAACCCAAGCACAAAGGCAGTCACCAATAAGCATAAGCCTTTATTGATGCAAGTGCCCCTGCCCAGGGTCCACCTGCCTCCTGGGCATCTAAGAAAAGAAGATGCAGCCCCAGACACAACCCAGAGATGACAGGGTGGGTGATGAAACCCTGCATCCGCTGTTTCCATCACCATGACACTTTGTCTTCAAAAAAAAGGAGCAAGTGTAAAACCAATCGTGTTAATAAGAGTGTTTTGCAACTCAGAAAAAGTGTCTTTTAATTAGCTGCTGCTGCTTTTTTTTTTTTTTTTTTACGCTTACTTGACCGAAAGAATAGCTCAATATGGCAGGACCTAAAAAATAAAGGGCTGGAATTTGCAGGCTGAGTTATGGGCAGACCTGGCCCCAGGAGAACAGGGTGATGGCTTTCTCTGGACTCCACTGGGCATAGAGCAACCAAGGCACATGTGGATTTGGGTGCCAACTGAGGTTTGATCACTGACTAGCTGGTAGTGACATACCTCCCTGAGCCTCAGTTTGCTGTCTACAAAATGGGGGTGATGCATCCCACCACTCCCACCCCTTCCCAGCACCCACTTTACCTGTGGCTTGAGGCCCCCCACGTTTTGCACCACTGAATTCCAGCTGCAATTCAACACTTGTCCAGGAAGGCCTCCCTGCCATGTCTCCTCCCTCCGGCCCCACCCCAGGGGGGTTGCCTGTAACCAGCTCTGTCTTCCCCAGACTGAGGCATCGCTGAAGGCAGGACCCCAACATCACACAACACTGTCAGCTGAGAGTGGTCATGAACATGATTTGCTGACTGTACTCATCCTCCAAAACCAAACTCCGCCCAACATCTCATCATTGCCTCATTACTCGCTGTGCATAAAACACATCAAACACAGCTTCACCTCCTGGCCTTTGCCCAGGCTAGTGCCTCTGCCAGGAATATGCTTTCTGTAATTCAACTCTGCCTAATGAGCTCCCGCCTTCAACATCATCCCCTGCTAGAAACCTTCCCAGGCACCCAAGAACAATCCTTCCTCCCAGCTCTGGCCTACCCCAGCCCCTGGTTCCTGAGCGCAAACACAGTGACCTGGATGAGACCACGAGCTTCCAACTCACCCTCCTCTGCACTCCCATTTGCAGGGGTTCCTGGCAGGGCTGGCTCCTCTCCACTTGCTGCCTCCTCCCAGAAGCTCTCCACACCTGGGCTCCCCGCCAGGACCTCCAGCTCAAACTCCTCTGGGCCCAGGGAGGCAGGCAGCAGGGTGCTGGGGGAGTCCCACGGCACTATAGGCTCCCCCGAGGAAACTGAAATGGGCTTGTCCTCACTGGCTGCTGTCGGTGTCCAAGGAGGAAGAGCGGGCTCCCCTGAGGGGCTGCCCTCATGTGGAGGCTCCAAGCCTCTCAGGGTGCCCTGGGTCACCATCTGGCCCTCCGGCTCTGGATGGGGTTGGGAGCTTGAGGAGGCCATTGTGGACATGGCCAGGACCCCAACCTTGTCCCCCAGGTCCAGGGACATGAGGGACATCACCACACTTGTATCCACAGCCACTTGAGGGCTCAAGGTGGGGCTTTCATCTCCCTCAACCACGTGGGATCCAGGTTCCCAATTCCCACCAGCATCGCTGGTGTCTAGTGTGGCCATGGAATCCATGGGACCCACTGTGGCTCCTCCATCTGTAGCAGCCGAAGGCTCCAAATGTGGGGTGACCTTGGGCATCAAGGAGACCCCAGGGACCCCCAAGAGCACAGATGGGGAATGGGGGTCTAGCCCTTCACTGTGCAGTGACGGCCACATGCCCTGTGCCTCGTCCATGTTGGCCTGCAAGCTGGAAGTGGGGGTCTCTGCTGTGTTGAAGACCCCAGACTCAGACCCCAAGATGCCTCTGGCTCCCATGGGCTCAGTGGCAGTCTCAGTGGGAGTGACGGCTGCCACCACATTCCCATCCACAGAAGCCTGTGGGTTGGATCTGGGGTGCTCAGCTTTGCTGAGCCCAGTAGGGCTGGTCCCCCCAATTTTTCCGAAGTCTGCTCTGAAGGAGTTAGGACCAGCTCCAGCTTGTGTGTCTGTGGCTGCCTGCAAAGGAGCTGTAGGACTTCCTTTGCCATGGCTGCTGAGTGTCGGGGACATGGCCTCTCCACCTTGTCCCGTCAGGCCCAAGGAGGAGGGCAGGGAATACACTTCTGGATGGATGGGATCCTGGGGGCTGGCCTTGATCTCTGAGGCAGGGGAGGGTGGGGCAGCGGCCATGGCTTCACTATACCCCTTTACCTCACTGCCATCGGTGGGGAGGGGCGTAGGGTGTGACAGGAGCCACAGTTTGGGGGCACGAAGCATGGCCATGACAGGGAGGTCTGGAGAAATGACTGTGGGAGAAGCCTCCCAGCGGGCTGTGCTGGGGCCCTTCAAGGGGTTGGGAGCCAAGGCAGTGGCCTCCGAGGAGGACCAGGGCAGGTCGGGGGTGGCTGGCCTCACACTGGGGCCCTTGGATTCCTCTAGTTCCAGGCCAAGGGTGATGGGTGGGACCATGGTTGGGGGCCACAGCCAGGGCTCTGGGGGGCTCCTGCCACCAGGGGAACCTGAAACAATATCAACAGTAATTATAATTATCTCTCAGCAGCTCCTTCTGTTGATTGTCTCCTTGGCTCCAGGCCGGAGGAAGAGGGGTCTTCTGAGGCTTGGTGAGGCCAGGGCACCCAACTGTGATTCGGAGCCTCCTCCCCTGTCCCCCTGACATCCCCAGGCAGGTCCCATCTCCCCCTTGGACCCCACTCACCAGCTCCAGGCACATCCACCTCATTGGTCAGCACAGCCCAGGGGCTTTGGCTCCGGCCACTCCCCAAGGCGTCAGTGGCTCCTGTGGCCAGGGGAGGCTCCACGTAATTCCCAGCAACCTCTGGGGTGGGGGGCTGGACGCTGGCCTGGAGCACCCCCTTCAGCCCTCGCTGGGGTTCCTGTTGCTGGAAGTGGCGCCCGTTCAACCCTTTAAAGCGCCCTCTCCTCCTGGGCATGGTGCTGGCTGGGGTTGCCTCTGTGTGCATGCCCACCGCAGTGCCTGCCTCCACGTTGCTGGGGGCGGGGGACACCGTGCTCAGCCACACCTCCTCAGCCTCCAGACCAGGCCTTGAGGCTAGTGTGAGGCCCCCAGTGGCAGGACTGGGGGTCTCTCGAGACTCCTGCTTCTCTGCCAAGATCAGAGGTTCTTCTTCCCCACTGGACACCAGAGGCTCCTGGAAGTCTGGGGTGACTACCTCCTCCTCCTCCAGGCTGGGCTCCAGTTCTTGGGCGGGGGGCCCTTCTGCTGACAGAATCTCCCCCTCATCCCCAGACGACGGCGTCTCTGGGTTTCCATGTAGTGATGTAGGGTGATGAGCTGTGGGAGAAAGCAGAAGAGGTTGTGTTAGGCCCAGGGGCTGGCTGGGAAGTTCTGCCTGAAGTCTACCCACACTCCAGCATGCTACAGCAGAGATCTTCTATGTATCTCTGTCTCTCTGCGCCCCTCTGTCTCTCTGGGTTGTTTCTGGGATCCCCCCTGACTGAGAGACGGAGGCGGAAAGTTATCATCCTCACTGTTCAGGCTGGGGTCCACTGTAAAGGTCAGAGTCAACTGGTCACAGTAAAGGGTCAAGAGACAGCTTGGCTGGTGGGTGAAGCTCAGGCAGTGGCCAGCTCTCAGGGGGGCAGGTCAGACCTGGGCCGTGGCTCCTCCCACGGAAGAGAAAACGCCTAATGGGCATGGTCTTCCTACGAAGAGATTCCCCCCCCCACCCCACCCCCGCTTACACATAAGACTCAGCTCCTTGGACTTGAGGTTTGCAGCTTCTGAGGGTGTGGCCCCACCCTAAAGGTGAGGGTCATCCCTGGTCCCATCCCCGGGGGTGTGGCCTTGCTCAGGGGTCATGGCTAGTTGAGGTATCACTTCCTCCCCAGCGGGTGCTCATGAGCAAGGCTCCAGGTAAGAACTGCGCCATCCAGGGGCGTGTCTCTCAGAGATCTCAGGAGACATAGCCCACCCGCTAAACAGGACTGCCCCCCAGTGCTTGGTCTTCTCTGGGTCTCGTCCTCCTCTAAGGCGGGGCTCCTACGGAAAGCTTGTCTCAGGGGTATGACCTTTCCCTGGGGGCGTGGCTCACCGCAGAGGAAGTTTTCTCGTATCTCTCCCCTGCCTGGCCTCCACCTCCACTAGAAAGCCAAGCTCCCGGGGCGCGGCCATTATCAAGGTGCATGCCCTTGGGGCGTGGCCACCAGGGGACGCACACTCAAGGGGCGCGGCCTCACGCGCACCTCGGAAGCAGTAGGCGTCGTAGCGCTCTCCCGGCGCCGGGAAGCGGGTGCGGTTGGCGAAGCTATAGACGGTGCGCACGCCCGGGACTGGGCCCCCGCAGCGCCGGCGCGGCGTCTGGATCGGGTAGCGCACGCTGCCGTCGGCCAGCCAGCCCGGGTCGCACTGGTCCAGGCCCTCATGCCAGGCCAGGTGCAGCTGTCCTACCGAGGCCAGCACGGCGCCCTGGCGGCGGCACTGGGCACGCGCGCCGGCCAGTGTCAAGCGGCGGGCCAGGCCTACGTAGAAGACCTCGCCTGCGGGAAGGCGCGGGAGAAGGTCAGGGGGGCCCCAAGAACCCTCCCACGGAGCCCGGGAAGGGGGTCCCACCCCAAATAGCCCTGATCTGGCTGGATTTGGGTTGCGGCAGCCGCAGCTGCGTGCCCCCATCGCCAGAACATCACTGTCGTTACCTCTCATGCAGTGCTAAGAGGGGGCTTCACTTTCTTTTTCAAGTGAGGTAACTCAGGCCCCTTAACGAGTTGAGCTTCAGAAAGAGGGAGGGCCTTGGTGAGGGGGGCTCAGTGAGGAGGGAAGTAGGAAGAGGGAGGGGGGGCAGGAAGGGGGAGAGACTCAGAGAAGGGGACAAAGCCCCAGAGAGGGAAGAGGCTCAGAGAGAGGGAAGGGGCACAGAGAAGGAGAGGGGCTCAAGGAGTGGAGGAAGGCTCAGGGAACCAGTGGGCTCAGATCTTGGCTGCAGGTTTAGAGAGGGATGAAACTTAGGAGAGCTAGGAAGGACTTAGGGAAGGATTGGGGTTAGGGAGGGTAATGGGGCTCAGGAAAGGGGGTGTTCTGCGAGCCCCAGACTTACCCCCCAGCTCACGGGCAAAGCAATACACATCGTAGAGTTCCCGTGGGTCTCGCCTCCCATAGTTCCTCACCCCTGGAAGGCTGCTACGGTCACCATAGCAACCAGGACGGGACTGGGTGATAGGATACCTGACAAGACAAGGTGGGGGTCCCTCTCAGATGTGTGCTCCTGGGGCCCCCAAGGACCATCTTTCTCCAGGGGCTAGCTCTCCATCTCCCTACCCTGTGTACCCCCTCACCGAACAGTGCGGTCAGAGAGCCACCCGGCGTCACAGTTGTCAAAGCCATCCTCGAAGGCAGCCTGCAGGTGCCGTGGGGCTGCAATGGTGGCCGAGTTGAGACGGCAGGCCTCCTGGGCCTCAGCGAACGTCAGCGAGTAGCGATCCTGGGCTGCTCGGTAGTGGAACACAACACCTATGGGGAAACATCCAGGATGATTTATGCTGTAATCTTCAAGAACAGACCTCGCTCTTGCAGAATGCCCCCCCCCCCACCCAGTCTGATAATAACAGAGCTGCTGCCCTACACTGCCCTGTACCATGTCTGTTCACTCAGCAACAGGCATAGTGCTAGGGTGATGATGGGGAGTGAGACTGATATGCCCCCATTTTACAGATGAGGAAACTGATAGCAATGGCCATAAAGGGCCATAGTATTTGTTAAATATTTGCTATGTAAAAAGCATTTATAAGCACTATCTCATTGAAATCTTATAACAACCCTATGATTATCCCCATTTCCAGAGGAGCAAACTAAGGCTCAGAAAGGTTGAGGGACAGGTCTAGGGCCACATAACCTGTATAAGGGAGAGCCAGAAGTTATATCCAGAAAGACCTGACTCCAAAGATAGCACTCTTCTTGCCTAGGGTTAGGCTCTGGAGGTGACAGGAGGCATGGAGAAGAGTGAGAGAGAGATTCTGCCTTTTAGGAATTAAGTACATGCATACATAGGGGAAGCAAAGGCAGCAATGGGTGATCAAATGTGGTGGGTTTTTTAAAAATAAATTTATTTATTTATTTATTTTTGGCTGCATTGGGTCTTCGTTGCTGTGTGCGGGCTTTCTCTAGTCGTGGCGAGCGGGGGCGACTCTTCGTTGCGGTGCGCGTGCTTCTCATTGCAGTGGCTTCTGTTGTTGTGAAGCATGGGCTCTAGGTGCGCAGGCTTCAGTAGTTGTGGCACGTGGGCTCTAGAGCACAGGCTCAGTAGTTGTAGCACACAGGCTTAGTTGCTCCACGGCATGTGGGATCTTCCCAGACCAGGGCTCAAACCCGTGTCCCCTGCATTGGCAGGCAGATTCTTAACCACTGCGCCACCAGGGAAGCCCCCAAATGTGGTTCTTGCCCAGCTTAGAAATGGAATCACCGAAGGCTTCCTGGAGGAGGTGACATGTAAACCAGGACATGAAGCATCAATAAGCTCACTGTGACTCAAATTCTGATTTAGGGATGAGAGAAATGGCTGAGCAAAACAAAGGTATTAAACATTTTGTTCCATTTTATCAAACTGAGAGCTCCCAGAAGGCAGCAGCTGTGTCTCAGTCATGGCTATGTCTCCAGCACCAGGCTGGCATGTGGTAGCTGCTCAATAAATGTTTGGCTGAATGAACGAACTAACCAAACCCAGAGGTGGAATTCTCTTCTTTCACCACTTATCAGTTTTCTTTGAGGTTTATCAGTTTTGAGAACAAGGCCTTGGAAAGGGGATGATTGGTTGACCCCATAAAATATGCAGTGAGACACTGTTGGCTGGGGAAAGACTGTGCTCCAGAACACAGGGTGCAGGGACTTTGCTCATGGCCAACACAGGTTAAGGGAAATTGACTTCCCAGTAGGAGTCCACAGGCCATTCTCCACACAACAATCCATTCATTGGGCTTCCCTGGTGGCACAGTTGTTAAGAATCCGCCTGCCAATGCAGGGGACACGGGTTCAAGCCCTGGTCCAGGAAGATCCCACATGCCTTGGAGCAACTAAGTCCGTGCACCACAACTACTGAGCCTGCTCTCTGGAGCCTGTGAGCCACAACTACTGAGCCCACGGGCACAACTACTGGAGCCCATGCTCTGCAACAAGAGAGACCACCGCAATGAGAAGCCTGCACACCGCAACTAAGAGTAGCCCCCGCTCGCTGCAACTAGAGAGAGCCCACGTGCAGCAATGAAGACCCAAAACGCAGCCAAAAAACCCCACAAATCTATTCATTGATTCATTCGTCAAACATCAATTGATCATCTTCTGTGTGCCATGCCCTGTCCTAGGACTTTGCTTTAATAATTAAAAAAAAATATTTTTTTTGCCTTGTTCATCTTGATTGGTTAGGAAAACAGAAACTACACTGACTATTTCAACAGAAACAATTTAATATAGGAACTGGTTACATTGATGACTGTTATTTACTTAATCTATATTTTTAATCCACTTTTTAAAAATAACTTCACTTTTTAAAAACATATATTTATTTTAAAAGGAAATTTGTATTCCTATTTTAAATAGAAAGCCAATATCCTTTGCCTTATGTGAAAGTAGGTAACCATGAAATGGACTTAAAACAAGGTTATGAAATCCTATGAAATGCTGTGGTCCATAAGAGACTGAGCCAGAGGCTGCTCTCTCTTAGCTAAAAGAGAAAGAGAGAGATGTTAAAGAGAGAGGCGTACCCATGGAGACTTTCTCCCTGACTTTATCAGAAGAACTGAAAGCAAATCACTGTTCAGGGAGTGATTTCTTTTTCTTTTCTTTTTTTTTTGCTTGTGGGATCTTAGCTCCTTGACCAGGGATCGAACCTGGGCCCTCGGCAGTAAAAGTGCAGAGTCCTAACCACTGGACCACCAGGGAATTCCCCAGGGAGTAATTTCCAAGGTGACATTCAGTGGATGGGCTTCCCCATCCCAGCCTTGGCCCCTCCCCTTCCCCCAACTGACCCGTCACTTCCAGTGGCACCAGGTCCTGCTCATCCTCGATGCCCCTCACCACTTGGCAGCGGTAGAGCCCGGAGTCGCTGGCCCTCAGTGGCCCCAGTAGCAATGTGGCGTTGACCCGGTGCCGGGGGTAGGCAGGTAGTGACACACGTCCCTGCCAGCCCTTGGCCACTCGAACCACGTTGTCCTTGGCCACTAGGATGGGCAAGTCCTGCCGTTGGCCTGATGCAGTCCGCACCTTGGTCCACTTGATCCGAGGGGCTTCTCGGGCTGCACCTGGCCGTGGCCACAGGGTGAAGAGACAGGGCAGGGCCACCAGCTCTGCCAGCGCAGCCCGCACCGACCCAGACCCCACCTTCTGCATGTGGAGCCCCTTCTCGGCAGTGGCAGCAGCAGTGGCGTCCTGTGCGCCTGGGGTGGAGAAGGTGGAGAGAGGGCCTGACTGAGAGGCAAGGACCCTCTGACTGAGGCCAGAGAGGTTAGGTTGCCTACACAACATCACAATGCCGTACACAGATCTGTGATCTGTAACCCAATCTGTGAGCAGAAGAGGGGTAATGGGGTCGAATCCCTTCATAGTTCTGCCTCCACTCAAAGTCCAGACCCTGGAGGCCAGGGATTTAACTCTCAGTGTCACTGACTCACTATGTGTCCATGGGGAAGTCACTATTCTGCTCTGAGCCATGGTTTCCCCAAAAGTTAAGCAAGAGGCAGCCATTGGAAGAGAAACAGTGTTTGTGGAGTACCTTCTATATAACAGGCACTTTATAAATAGCAATCAGCTCATTTGATTTTCATAACCATCTGCAGAGGTAGCCATGTCTCATCCTCTTTTGGGGGAGTTGAGGAAATTGAGGCTCAGAGACATCATTATAATTGCATAAGGCCACAGAGCAAATCAGGAGGCGTTTCTAAAGTCTGGGCTTTTGACCGCTACTGGGGAGATGCCAGGGAGAGGCACACAGACCTTTATTTCTATTGTCCCACCCATGGCAGGCATCACTAATCAATCTTCATACTATTCTCTCTCCCTCTTTTTTTTCTCTCTCTCTTCAGCTCATCTCAGCAAAACAGTGAGAGGCGGGAACCTCTAGCCTCCGCTGGCAATGACTAAAAATAACCTCTCAGGTGTCTTGTTCGCTTTTGACTGTTCAAAGACTTTTTTCATCTATTCTCATTTTATTCTCCAGACCAAGCCAGAGAACCAGCAGGAGAAGGCTCTCAAGTTAAAACGCTGCCCCATCTTGTCAATTCTCCAGACCCCAACCTCTCCCACCCAACAAGCCAACTCACCCTGTTCCCCAGCCACAAAGAGCAGCATCTGGAGAATCAGGAGGCCTGAGACCCAGACAGACATGGCCCCCATCCTGGACCTGAAACAAGATGGAGAGGAAGGAAGGGGTGAGTACAACCCTCCTAGACAGTCGGCATGAAAGGACCAATTCCTCCCATTCTACAGATCTGGAAACTGGGGCTCAGAGAGGCCAGTGTGTCACTCAAGGTCACACAGTCAGCAAGCCAGGGCTGAGCCAGAATCCGAACCCAGGACTAACTGACTTCAGAATCCGAGCAGTGAAGTCCTATGGTCAGAGCATGGGTGCTGGAGGGAATCAAACCTGGGGTTGTCTTTTGCCTGTTCCTTGCTGGGTGACCTTGAGCAAGTAGCTTAGCTTCTCTGTGCCTCAGTTTCTTTCTCTCTGTGCCTCAGGGGATAACATCAGGTAGTTGGAAGGGATAGATGAGTCAATATAGTCAATACATATAAAATGCTTAGAACTGCCTGGCATGAAAGAGTAAATTTCAGCTCCTATTATTATTATTGACTTTAACATAGCCAAGATCAAAGTCCCATTTTTCAAGTCAGCCTCCCAAATCAAACTGGGGGCTCCTAGAGAGCAGCAGCCAGTCCTAGTCTGCCTGGGGTCCCTAGTTCTGGCAGCAGACTGGACTCCAATCCAGCCTGTAATCTGAGTTTGCTGACTGACACGATTCTCAGCTTCAATTCCAGGATTTGGTTGTCGCCAAGATTCTATTCCTGGTTTCTGGGATTTTTGAAGAGCTGCCAAGTCCCAGCTGGAGGAAGGGACCTCGCCCTCGCCCACCCCATCCTCCCCCTGAATTCATACTGACTGGCGAAGGTGCCTTCTAGATCCACAGAGAAACTCCAGTTGTGGGTCTAGACTCCTATAGGGGTTGTGGCACATGAGCATAAAGTGGACAAATATTGAGCACTACCTGTAAGCAAGGCCCATTCCAAACACTGGGATACAGCAGTGCCCTCCCAAACCTCACAGTCTTCCAGAGACTAGAAACCCTGGGGTGGTGGTGCGTCCCACCCCTCTGGAACCCCCTTCCCCTTACCCCGGGGGGGCTCAGAAGGTGGGGGCAGATGGGAAGTTAGAACATCACCTACAAACCCAGCCCTTGCACCCTCCTCCTGATAAAAGAATAGCCAGTGTGGATGGAGTCCAGAATAGGGTCCTGTGGGGGACAGCTGGCCCCACCAGTTCCCAGCTCCCAGAGGCCCCCATAGGGAGGCAGGCCGGGGACCTGTCCGTGGTGCTGAACTCTGGGGCGGCCACGCAGTGGCACTACCCGCTTGGTCTCCTTCTTGCCTTCTTAGGGCAGCATCTCGGGGTCCAGAGAGGGTGAGCGGTTTGCCTGGGACTGCACAGCAGGGCAGAGGCCAGCTTCTGGGACGATGCCCCTAACTACCGACCTGTAAACCTCAGCAACCTCTGCCTCCATCCCAGGCTGTCCTCATTTCTCCCCCTCGGAACCCTGAGCGGGGCGGGGTCCCCTGATGGCTGTCCAAGGCCTGGATGGGTATTAGAGGGTGGGGCAGGACTCTGGGCTGTGCCTACCCCAAGATAGTTTTAGGAGGGGGCAAGTTCAGAGAATTCTCACGCACGTGCACACACACACATACTCTGTATGGTTAAGAGCTCAGACTATATCCACATGACTTGACTTCAAACCCTGCCTCTACTCCCTACATGCTGCATGATCCTAGACAGCTGCTTCATCACTCCGTGCCTCAGTTTTCCCACCTGTAAAATGGGGATCAACCAGCACATACTTCAGAGTGTTATTGTGAGAATGGAATGAGCTAAGACTTGTGAAGTCCAAGAAATGTTCACTTAAACAACAGCTTCTTATACACAAAGCCTTGTGTACACACTCAAATATGCAATGGTGGTCCAACAAGGTGACATACAAAGGTTCAGTTGCACTCCCCCCCACACCCTCCCACACACACTCCATCCCCTCCAGTTGCACCTCACACACCCACACCCCTTCTCTTAAAATACCTCTTCCCCAGGGCCATGAGAGGTGAGCATTTACACAGCTGTCTGGGGCTTGTCCCCTCATTAATAATGCATGAGCCTCATACATATGCAAGTAGGGGCCTATGGGGCTTTGTGGGAGGGGTGGCCCAGGAGGGGAGAGAGACAGAGTGTGAGTGTGTGTGTGTGCGCGCGCGCGTGTCTGTGTGTGTGTGTGTCTCCCCCTCCCTCACATCCACCTCCTGTCTCAGAAGGCACTGAGTGAGGGTGAGTTTGCCAGCAGGCATTTTTGTGTGTTTGTGCCTGTGTGTGCGTCCAGGCAAGGATATCCATGAGGTTGCACCCTGTGGTGTGTGAACATGTACGAGGGTCCACAGCAGCAATATGCACTGGGTGGGGCATAGGGAACCCAGTGTGGTCTCTGGATGTGTGGGTTCAAGTACCCCTCAGCAGGGGCTATGAGCACACGTGTGTATGTGTTCCTGGCCTTGGAGTCAGAGCATATTTGTGTGCATGGGCTCGAGCATGGAAACTCCTTGGAGAAGAAAGGAAACCGGGCTCAGTAAATCATCCCAGGTTGTCCCTTGGAGAGCTGAACCCCTGTCAATGTCTCTCCCATTAGCTCCCCAACTCTGTACACAGACTACATCTCACACTCACCCACTCAGGGTCCACACTGCCAATCACATGGAGAGGACCCTTGCTGCACACACGGGACACATACACAGCCACACACTCTAGGCTCAGGGCCTAGGAGACACACACACTCACAGATTCACAGTGACATTAACAAAGAGAGACAATATGGGCACTTACAAGCCAGGCAGCACGTCTTCTGCACAAAGACACACACCCACAGTCTCAGGCTCCCCACATAAACCCCTCGATGAGGCCACTCTGTCAGACACAGTTCCTCACACACACACACTCACTCACGTAGCTGCCAGCCCCCTGGCACAGACCAGGCTGGATAAATTGTGGCTTTGGTGACTGGTGGGCATACATCATTTTGCAACCTGGTGAAGTGGCCCCCAGCACAAGTTTCCTGACGAAGACACAACCTTGGTCACATTAGAGTCACAGAGGACCCCGGGTCCCCCCATAAGCACACGCCTTCTCCCAGTACGGGGTAGACACACACACACACACACACACACACACACACACACACGCAAAGTCCCTACCTCCTGGGGGACGCCTTCCGTTTGGAAATGTCCACAAGCCAGTGAGGCTGCTGGGATCTGGGGTCCCATGGTCTGCCCAGCCCTCCCTCCCGGCCCTTGCCCCACATCCCCCACTGGGGCCCAGCGCCAACCCTCTCCTCAGCCTGGCTGTCTCCCATTAATGCTGCTGAGAGGAACAAAGAGGAACAGGGATGGGGATTGCTCCTGCCCAGGCTGGGCCTGGGGTCCCAGCCCCCTCCTTCCCAGCGCCTGTGCCCCCAAGCCAAGCCAGGACTTCCACATGCATCCATGTGGCCAGATGGAACAGAAGGGGTGAGGCAAGGATCTGTGTCTAGCTGTGAGGATGTGGCCAGATGTGGAAATACTGGGGGTGGCTCCCCTCTAGAGACTGGGTGCTCTTTACGGGTCCTTGGGATCCGTAACTGGGGGCTTTAAGAGGCTCTCAACTAGCATTCACCTCGGAGACACAATGTGCTCCCTGGGAGAAGGGACAGCACCCCAACTCCAAGTCCCAGGGAACAACAGGGACCACCTTGGGAAGGAGCCCCCCAGAGCCTCCTCCCTGACTCAAGATGTGGTGACAAGACTTGAGCCAAAAAGACAGGGAGACTGCAGGGCACCCCATCCCTGTCGGGGTTCACTCTCAGTGCAGACCCCGTCCATTGGGCTCAGGCTGGTCTGGGGGCCCCCTCCCTGCTGCAGTCCAGCCTGGAATCCTGCATTCATCTGCAAATTGGGAATCCCCACTTAAAATCTTGGGGTGTCTCAGCTCAGACACGGGGTGCCCTGTTCCAGAGTCCCCCACACAACGTGTGGGTGTCCCCCTCTTCTCTCTAAGCTCGGGGTGCCCCTTCCCTAGCCTCGGTTCCCAGTGCTTCCCCAATTCTAAGACCCACCCCCAGCCTGGCCCCTTCCCCGTCGCGGGGTCGTCTCCGAATTCCCCAGACAACCTTGCCCCAAAATCCGAATCCCCTTGACATTCCCAAGCCCTCTCCCAGTGTGGGTTCCCTCCCCAACCCGGGGCTTCCCTCCCCTTCTAAACCCCCTCCCCATTCTGGGGGCTTCCCTCTGATCCCCCCTCCCCAATCTCGGGCTCTGTTTCTGTTTTCAAGGACCTCTCCCTCAACGCTGCCCCCTCCCCACGACGGACCCCCACCTGGCTCCTAGCTCGGACGCATCCCGGGGCGGTCAACCGGCACAAAGGACTCTCTGGCTGCGCTCAATCCGCGCCGGGTCCACCCTTGAGCCCTGTGCTCTGCTCGCCCCAGCGCCGCCTCAGCGCTTATAAAGGGGCTGCGGGGCTGCTCTGCGCATGCGCCCCTGTCAGCCCGACGCCTCCAACTGCGCGAGGGAGGGTGCTCCCTCTGCCTAAAACCCCCTCCCTATTCCTACGACCACTCACCCCACCCCGGGGAAGACTGTTCCTGACTTCCTCCCATTCACTTCGCCCCAGGTGCCACGTTAAGGATCCCCAGACGCCCCCGCAGTGGGGTCTGCTCCATCTTACAGATGGGGAAACTGAGACCCCAGGGACACGAAGTCTCTCCCAAGGTCACGCAGAGGGGAAGGACTGAGCTGGGATTCCAACCCTGGTCTGCCTGCAGGTTCACACTTGAAGCAGTTTTGGCTACAGTTACTGTTTTACACCATGTATAGAGAGGAAGCTGAGGCTCAGAGAGGACAGAAATCTCCCTGGTTCACACAGCTGGTAAGAGACTTGCAGAGTCAGAGCCCAGGTGTGTCACACCCAGAGTTGTTTCTGCCAGCGCCAGCCAGAACTATCATTCATTCATTCATTCATTCCCTTATCTAGTCAACTTTTATGGAGCACCTGCTGTGGACCAGGTACTGTTGTTACAGAAATACCTTTGCTTTGAGCAGGCGTGTCTTTGCAGGGAGACCCCTGATCTTAAAAGGTCTACAATGGAATATTATTCAGCAATAAAAAGGAATGAAGTACTACTATATGTTACAACATAGATGAACTTTGAAAATGTTATGCTGAGTGAAAGAAGCCAGACACAAAAAGTCACAGTATGAGTCCATTTATATGAAGTGTTCAGAACAGACAAATACAGAGGCAGAGAGTAGATTAGTGATTACCAGGGGCTTGGGGGAGGGGGAACAGGGAGTGATTGCAAATGGGTACAGGGTTTCCTTTTAGGGTGATGGAAATGCTCTAGAACTAGATAGTGGTGATGGCTGCACAGTAATGTGAGTATACTTAATGCCACTAATTGTACACTTTCAAATGGTAAATTTTATGTTCCGTGTATCTTACCACAATGAAAAATGGAAATGAAGGAGAACAAAATCTTAAAGAAATCAGCCCTCTACCCAGCTGGCCTTCCTTCCCAGGGTCTTACTTTCTCAGCACTGAGAATGGGCTGTGCTGGTCGGAGGGTCTGTGCACTCCACCAGTGTCCTGCATCTGTGTGTGTGTATGTGTGTGTGTGTGTGTGTGTGTGTGTGTGTGTGTGCGCATCTCTGAGGGTGGATTTCAGTCTGGTGGGGGGACAGACAAACAGGGAACTAGGTGATTTCGGCAAGATTACCAAAAAGGGGGTGAGAATGAGTGAAGGATGAAGACCCCAGGGGAGCAATGTTGCCCTAGAAGGTCTGTAAGTGTCAGACTGCTGTTCGGGGGGTGGGCTAGTGGTGGCCCCAGGGGCCAAAGTGACACAATGGGGAACTATGCTCACTGTTCAACTTCTCATCACAGAGGAGGGATGGAGGTCAGGGATCACACTGATATAAGTGTCTGCAGGTGACAGGCAGTGGGGACAGGGGTCTGGGTGACATGTGTGGGAGTTGCAGCTTGGCCTCACAAGTCCAGAGTTCAAAACCCCTCTCTGGGGAGTTCCCTGGCAGTCTAGAGATTAGGATTTGGCACTTTCACTGCTGTGGCCAGGGTTCAGTCCCTGGTTGGGGAACTGAGATCCTGCAAGCCGTGCGGCATGGCAAAAACAAACAAACAAAAAACCCCAAAAAACCAAAACCCTCTCTGCAACTCCTAACAGTGGTGTAACTCTGGGCCAGCCATTTCGTCTTTCTGTGCCTAAGTTTCCCTGTCGAAAACAAGGATAATTAAGAGTAACCACCTTACAGGGTTGCTGGGAGAATGAAATGGGAAGTAAACACACAAGCTGGGGGCTGCTATCGTGCTGCTGCCCATTTTCCAGCTGGGAAAACTGAGGCTGGGGAGACAGGACATGCGCTTGAGGTTGCAGAGTATGGGTAGGGGCCAAGTGGGAGCCCAGGTCTGTGGCTTCAGAACCAAGTTGATCCCCATCCTGACTCCCCTCACCCTTTCACTCCCCCACCCCCTGGCTCCCCTGGCTGGTGCCAGGGCTGAGCTTAGAGGGGCTGGCCTGGGGCCCGGGAGCAGGCTGTTGCTGGGGGCTTGAATGAGGCAACCTTGCCTGGGAATCTGCCGGGCTCAAAGAGCTATTTATAGGCCTGCACTGGGAATGGGCCAACCACCCCCCTCCTCCAGCCCTGAGTGCTCTCTCTGTCTCCTCTACACTGGGGCCTGGGCCAGGGGCTGCTGCGAGTGGGGGGAGGGAGCAGGGGAGGGGGCTTGTGAGCCAGAACAGGAGCAAGAAGGCAAGACCCTCCAGGACATCTGGGCATCAGGGGTGGACAGTGTCCCCCGAAGTGCTTTTCGCACACCCAAGGTGACATACTGACAGGGCACATGCAACCATATTCACTCCTGTCACATACAATGTTACCGATAACCACTGATACAAAGTCATATGCCAGAGACACAATGACAGCACAGGCAGCTCATATACAACCATACCCAGCCAGGCCACATATAAGTCACACTGGCCATACACAAGTCATGTCTGCTGCATAACCAAACTCACAGCTGTGAGCCCGGCTGCACCTAGTCCCTTCACACTCAAACACACCCATTGCTGTGCACACCCACCGAAACTTAGCCTTCCTGGCAGCCACAAACAGCCCACATTTGCCCCATGTTGTTTACACCCTACTATGTTTACAGCCATGGCATTACCTACAGACAGCCAGCACCCAACCATGATCACTTGACCCCAAGTCACCAACATGGAGACAGTCCCTCCGGGGCCATGCTCACAGCACAGCCACTCATGCTCAATACTCAGCACGGCCAGTCGGCCAGTCGTGGCCCTGTTCTCACGTGAACTCAGCTCAATCCCTTCATGCTTGGCTGACCCCTCTCATGCCTATTGTCATCTCCACTTCCCCAGGCTTCCAGGCTCCCAGGCTTGCCCCCTGCCAGGACCAACAAGTCCAGTTGGAAACAAGTGAGCATCCGTTTACTCTGAGCTGGACCCTGTGGTACTCATGCAGGCCCTGGTGGATAAATCAGACCCGGACCTGCCCCATAGAGGGGCTGCCAGCCCAGGCGACTCCATCACCTCCACCCCCACAGACCCTCCAGGCTGGGGTCTTGGGGCAACCATTACACTTATTCCCCAGGGGGAACTGAGGCCTGAAGCAATCTGAGGGCTTTTCCCTGCCCTACTCCGGGATGACAAACTCATGGGAAGTGGGACCTGTTTTCTGCCATGAGTGTGGCTGCCTCCCCAGAGAGAGTCCCTGCTGACCCATACTTGCTCTGTGACTTCAGCAAATCCCTGACCCTCTCTGAGCCTCCAAGTCCTCTCCTGAAAAATGCAGAACTCAGCTCAGTGGAGGGAACTCCAGAGTCAGACTGGGGTTTGTATCCCGGTTCCCCTCGGTGACCTTAGCCAAATGACTTCTTTGCTTCAGTTTCCCTCAGCCAACCAGAGTTACAGCTCCTGGCTCTTCTAGACCTCCCTCTGCCCCATCCCCTGGGGTGAGGGAGGAGGGAGTGCCTAGTCTCTTCTCACTAAGGCAAATGAATGGACCACTTTTTGCTGCCCTGCTGGGAGCTTAGAGTTGCTAATTCCCTGGAGAAACAGGAGGCTCTTTCATGACCAGGCACCGGTGGGGTGAGGAGGCGGGAAGAGGGTACGAAGCTGGCTTTATCCCAGTGGGCAAGGTGGCTCCATGCCAAGACCAGGAGTGGCAAGGGGGGGCCCTGGGGCCATGCATATCCTTCCTGGGGAACCTTGGCTGCCAAGTGGCTGAGTGGCCGTATCCTCAGCTGTAAAATGGGAGTGACAGAGACCAGCACAGCAGATTTAATGATCCTGTGGATGGAGACAAACGTGGCTTCAAGTTAAACACAGGGTAGGTGCTCAACAAATGTCAGCCACTGTTGTTATGTGTCAGCCTGAAGAACCCATTGAATTCTCCAGCAGTCCTATAGATTTCCCTCCATTTCACAGATGAGGAAACTGAGGCTCAGAGAGGTCAACATATTTGTCCAAGATCACACAGCCAATGACTGAGTGGCCCAAGCAGGATTTGAACAGGATCTGGGCCCTCCAGGGTCCATGCTCTTCCTAAATTCCTCTAGGGGTAGGGAGGTGTTTTTTGACACCCCAGCCCCGGCCCTGAGAGCCAGGTCTGGATGGCACCAGGCCATGACTGAATGCAGGAAGTCCTGGCAGGCAGGGGTTGATGGGGCGGCCCTTCCGCTGGTGTCCCAGTTTCCCAGCCAGCCTCCACTCCTGGTGTGGACTTGGGCAGACACTAGTAGGACGCCAGGAGGACCATTCCCCTAGCCCTTGAAGAAAGGGACTGGATCCCAGACCATTCAGTTAAAGCCGGGAACTGCAGCCTCCTGCCAATGGCTGCTCTGTCTCAGAACCCTCCATTCATGCAGATTGGACGGGTGTACTGCCCTTTCTCAAACACCTTCTGTGACTGCTTTAGGCCCAGCAGGATCTGGCTCCACATATTTTATTCAAATTCATGGTCTTTCATCCAACTAGGCCTTTGCTTATGCTGTTCACCCTGTCTGCCCACCCCGCCCCCCTATTTTTCTCACCCTGGTGAATTCCTGCCCACCCATTAAAGTGCAGGACAATATCCCCTCTCCCAGGAAGCCCTCCCTCCAGGTAGACCCCCTGCTTCCCTAGCCCTATCTCTCCCCCTGGCTCAGCCCTGGCCCCATGGGGCTGGGAGTGTATGTGTCTAGTTCTGTCTTCCCCACATTGGGAGATCTTCAGATATGGGGCTGGAACTGAGGCCTCTCACAGTTCTCAGAATCACTCAGCACAGGGCTGGGCAGTAGGGAGTGGCAGTTGTTTAGTGAATCGGAGAACCAAACCTTTAGCAGTGTATCTGAGGCTTTGTATAATCTGGTTTGGCAAACTCCTCTTCATTCTTCAAAACCCACCTCACATTACCCCTCCTCCAAGAAGCCTGTCCCAGGCAGCATTTACTGAGAAGACAGATTTGGAAACCGGGCCTCCTGTGTCCCAGTGGGGACACGCGAGGCTGATAAAGACTCCCAGTACAGTACTCGCACCATCGTAGCCTCTTCCTCAGCTCTTCCTTTGGCCTCTGGGAGGCAGTGAAATGCAGGGGTTCCCAGGCGGCAACTGCAATCAGGGAATGAATTCGGCCGACTTCATTCTGCCGGTGGGAAGACATCATTATAAGAAGGCTCTCGGACACCAAAACTAGGGCTCTATACCCGCGGGCACCAAAGGACAGCTCTCCGCACACAGTAGGCATACAATTGCTTTAGATGCCGGCCTTTTTCCTCCAGCTCCGAGAGATAGGCAATCACTGGACCAGGACCTTTTAAGAGGCAGGCGCTGAGGGGGCGGGGCTCAAACTAAACCGCGCCCCGGGAGCGGGGGCTGGGCGAGCCTGAGGCACTCTGCGCCTGCGCGGCGTTCACGCGGTTCCGGGTACTGATGTTGGTTTTCCAAGCTGTTTGCAGAGAAACTGAGGCACCGAGAGGGAGCGACTGCTCCCGAAACCCACAGGAAACCCGTTTCCCTTCCTTGGACCCACTGTGAAAGGCTTGGCCTCGGGTCATCGGCAGTGTCCCCGAAACTCCAAATTTTTCTGGCAAGGGGGTGGTCAAGGCGACATTTAGGACTGGAGTGACGGAGCAGTGACTGATCTTGTGCCGTGCTACAGGTGAGGACGTGAAGACTCTGAGACTCAGCGTGAACAAGGTCGCGCTTTGGCGGCCGGGATTTTAACCCTGACAGCCCAGCTCTGAGTCCTGCGAGGCCTTGTGGAACCGAGATGACCCACTCTTTGGTTTGTCCAGAGACAGTGAGCAGGTGAGAGCCCCGGGCGGGGGTGGGGTGTGAATGGCGGCGGGCAGTAGAGGACCGGGCCGTTGGCCTGGGATTTAGTCCCTCCCTAGTGGACGGAAATGGGGGAACGGGTGGCGAGGGAGGGGTGGGCCCGGTAGTGGGCGGGCCCTCGCCGCAGGGCTCAGCACCTCTCCACGCGCCGATTCTGGTTGCCTCTAGGGTGAGTTCGGTGCTGAATCGTAACACTCGGCAGTTTGGAAAGAAGCACCTGTTCGACCAGGATGAGGAGACCTGCTGGAACTCGGACCAGGTGAGGCACCCTCTCCCTGGATCCTCCACCCCTAGTGTGAATCAGAATCAGGGGTCTAGGGCGCCCTGAGAATTTGGGTGCACCCCAGCTGGGCAGTTAGGTTGGCCAGGGAGGGAACCCGTGCTCACTGTGCTCCCCACCCACCATGGACTCTGAATGAGAGGCACAGCAGGGCTCTGAGTCTGGAGTGACCGTGGACCTCTATTTCTCTGCTTCCAGGGCCCCTCCCAGTGGGTAATACTGGAGTTTCCCCAGCGCATCTGTGTCTCCCAGCTGCAGATCCAGTTCCAGGGGGGCTTTTCCAGTCACCAGGGCCACCTAGAAGGTACTGGAAGGCCCTGGAAGATGGGGGATTAGAGAGGGTACGCTGGCCTCACTGCTCCTTTCTCTGCTGCAGGTTCTCAGGGGAGTGAGGCTCTTAGCAAGATTGTGGACTTTTATCCTGAGGACAACAACTCTCTTCAGATATCCTGCCCCAGCCTCTGGGTGGGGTGGTCTGTGCATCTGAAAGCTGTGGGCCCTGGCGTGTGACCTCGAGCAACTGGCCTCTGGGTCTCCACTGCTTCACCTGTAAAATGGGCTGATGATAATCTGTTCTGTGTGAGAGTTTCAGAGGGACCCACAGTGTGCTGGGTCACCCAGCACATTTGTAGTACCTGAGCTGGGGCTGGTGGGTGGGAAAAGATAAGGCATCTGTTTCCCTTGACTGCCCTGCTTACACTTTCCCTGTGCCATCTGCTGAGGTGGACCGGCTGAAAGTGACATTTGAGGACGCCACTGATTTCTTTGGCCGAGTGGTCATCTACCACCTGCGGGTGCTAGGGGAGAAGAAGGTGTGAGGCCACTGGGTGGCTCCTCCTCCAGGACGTCCTCCGGGAAGCACAGTGAAGTCCTTCAAGTTCTGCACAGAAGGTTTATTGGTTCCTCTTGGAAAGGGCCCCCCCCCCCCCACCGTCTGTCCAGGAGCTGCCTTTGAAGCCAGTTCTGGGTTCCCCCAGCTCTGGGTCGACCATTTTGTTCCCTGAGTGTCTGAGTCCCTGGCAGACGGCGTTCACTCAGGGGTGGCGGGCACCAGGTTGCTCTGGAAGAGTTTAAGGATGTGGTTCTCGATCACCTGTTGCACTGGAAACAGAACAGGGAAAAGGTGGGCCATGAACTGAACAGCGGCTGCAGAGGCACAGGCCAACCTGTACCTTCCCCTCAGGGTAAGAACAGGGGCCTCAGCCCTGGGACCTGGATGGAGGACCCATTTCATACACAGGGAAATCTAAGCCCTTGCCAGAGCACAGCTGGGAAGACAGAGGCCCCCCTCATAGGAACCTCTATTTCCCCTAAGTTTGTAAAAATGCATTTTTGGAGGCTTTTCAGAATTATAAAAATATTCCTTACCAAACAAAATGGTCAAGTTGGAACTTTTATGAAAAGATGAGAGGGACTGTGAGGAATTACTTGTCTCAAATGGAATAAAACTCCTTCAAGGAAGGAGTGGGATATTTCCCACACACCCCCACATGACCCCAGGGGGTCAGTTCTGTTAGGATCCCCCCATTTTCTGAAGTGGGGAGTCAAACTGGGGTCTGCCTACAGCCCCTACTCACACCCACCTCTTGCCGTGGAGGGGGCTGGGCTCCATGGCCATGTGAACTGTGGCCTTCCTGGTATCCTCACCCTGCCAGGGCCTCCTTTGGGCCTCTCAGTGCCTACATGTCCCCCCATTATGGCCCCTGTCACTAGCCCCATGTGCCTCGGGCTGACCTTTCCTATATCCCAGGGCCACGGCGAGGTCCATTGGGGTGTAGCCAGAGTCTGCCTCAGTGGTGAGATCAGCTCCTCGGGCTGCAAAGCAGAGCAGACACTGCAGAGAGGGCTGGGCCTGGGGACCAGGAGCCCAGGTGGGGCACGGAGACTCGGGAGGTCCAGTGACTACCCACTATGCAGCCACAGGTCTCCTGGTTGCTGTGTGGTCTTGGACAAGAGCCTGACCTCTCTGATGAATGTGGCCAATAGAATCTCCACCTCCAGGGTCTCTGAGGCACGCAGGGTGTGGGTTCTCAACCCAGTCGGCCAGACCCCTGTGCTATTCCTGCCACCTCCTGTCCCCACATCAATCCTCTGGGCAAAGCAGGCAGCAACCACCCATCCCAAGAGCTGTTCAAGAAGAGCTCAGACCCTTCCCTGGCCCTCAGGATTCCTGCAGAGCCAGATGGGGCTTTAGGGCCCCTCAGGCTAGCCTCTACTCCTACTCACCCAGCAAGGCCTCCACGCACTTCACATGGTTCCCACGCACGGCGTACAGAAGTGGTGTCCCTCCATTCTGTCAGGGACAGGGGTAGGGGGCAAGCAACACTATCTTTTCGAGATTCTCACGACACCCCACACCCACCAATTTAATATGGTTCCTCCTTCTGCTTGTCACTTGGCCCATCTAGCGTCTCCTTTGGGTTTCAGCTTAGATGCCCCTTCTTCCAGGAAGCCCATCCTGACTTCCCTTGGCTCTACAGGCAGCCTCTGGGCTCTTGCAGCTAGCTGTCTGTGTATCTGCCAACATAGTGTTATTCACTATACCTGAGCTGTTTATGTGTCAGCTAACCCCACCCCCCCAAAAAAACTGGGAGCTCTGTTAGGCTTGGGGATGGGTCTGTCTTGCGTTCTTAGCACCCAGAGCCAGCCTGGTACCCTGTGAGGTGCCCAGGGCCAGTGGGTGGCGCCTTACCCAGTCATAGATGTTGATGTCCACGTCGCGCTCCAGCAGCAGCCCCACAATGTCTGTGTAGCCACCCGTGCTGGCCAGTGACAGGGCGCTCTCCCGCTCCTTAGCCAGGATGTGGGGGTCGGCACCCTGGGGGTAACAGAGGGGGACAGTGACAGAAGGGGGGGCAAAAGGAGGGGTGGGTGCATCCCCTGCAATCTTGGGGTCCCCATGTTAGCTCCATCTTACAGACACAGCACCAGCAGACACAGCTGAGACCCTGGCCCGCCCTCGAGTCCCCACGAAGCCCCCAGCCGGGCTGGGACGCACCCACTCAAGCAAGAAGCGGACGGTCTCGATCTCTCCAAAGGCGGAGGCCCAGATGAGGGGGGTGAAGCCTCGCTCGTCCGGCTTGTTGATGAGGTTGTCTCCTGGCAGGAGGGGGGTGGTACCACTGGGATGCACCCCTGCCCACTCTCCCCAGTGCTGCGGAATTGGGGGCGGGGCGGGGCAGGCAGCTGGGGTCAGATGTGGGGCGGGGAAGCACACATGTGGATGCACACACGGACATGCTCAGACACACGTACAGACACAGGTACACATGTGGAGACTCAGGTCATGTCAGCAGCCACATGCACACACCAGCATGTGAGGTCACACAGGCACGGTCACACCAGCACACGAGCGTGGGCACACACCTTTCCTCAGATGCTCCTTCAGTTGGCTCAGCTCCCCCTGGGCCGCGAGCTGGTGGATGGACAGGGCTGGGGGGCAGAGAGAGGTAAGAGTCCTCACCTGTCCCATCTGAGCTCCATGCCCCAGTTTATTCCTTGTCCAAAGTTGCTCCTCTTAGCCCCTGCGAGCCCGCTACTTCTCTCCCCCTTGGGGACCAGGGTCCCACTCACAGTCCAAGGTGGCCGGCAGGGCTGATACCTCATTCCCCCGCTGCCGGTTGGTGAGGGTCGTGGAGTGCTTTAGGGAGCTGCCTGCTGGGAGAGAGAGAAAGGGCCTCAGTTTCCTCTCATTCCCCAGTATGTCTTGGGCTTCAGACCAGACCCTGGGGGCTTGGAACTACCAGAGACAGTGCCTGGCTCCACTATTCACTGACTCCATCCTCCCAGATACCCAGGGTGTGGATTTCTCCTCCGCAACTGGCAAGGTTCTGCACAAATGAGACAGTCCCTGCCTTCAAGGGGCCCATGGACAAGTTGGGGAGTCAGACAGAAATGAAGAAATAGAATGAGAGCTTAAGTTGAAATACGTGTTCAGGAGAAATGAAAAGTAGGTGGGAGGGGGTGGAAAGAACGGAGGGCAGAGAGTGAGTCCCTTTTAAAGCAAATGGTCAGGGAGGGTCACTCCAAGGAGGTAACACCAACTGAGAGCTTGGCCAGTCGAAGAAACCTGGAGAGAAGTGTGGGAAGAGCATTTCACACAGGGAATGGTAGGGACAAAGGCCTCAGGGCGACTGAGTTAGACATGTTCAAGGATTCCAGTCAAAAGAAACCTTGGGTCCTTGATAAGTCAAACAGAATTATCATCTGACCCAGCAATTCCGCTCCTAGGTATCTACCCCAAAGAGTTGAAATCATGTGTTCAGAGAAAAACTTGTACACGCATGTTCACAACAGCACTATTCAGTCACTAAAAGGGGAACAACCCAAATGTCCATCAATGCATAAATGAATAAACTAAATGTGGTCCAGCCATACTGTGGAATATCATTCAGCTATAATAGAGATGAAGCACTGACACACCATACAATGTGGATGAACCTTGAAAACATCTTGCTGAGTGAAAGGAGCCAGAACGGGAAGGGCCACATGTTGTATGAACCCATTTATATGAAATGTCCGGAACAGGCAAATCCATAGAAACAGAAAGCAGATTTTTGCTTCCCAAGGGCTGGAGGAGGGGAATGGGGAGTGACTGCTAATGGGTCTGGGGTTTCCTTTGGGGGTGATGGAAATGTTCTAGAACTACATAGAGGTGGAAGTTATACACCATTGTGAATGTACTTAACTGCCACTGAATTGTAAGCAATTCTGGTTAAAATGGTAACTTTTATGTTACGTGAATTTTACCACAATTTTAAAAAATAATAATAAGCAACCCCTCACAGGGTGGAGATGGAAGACACATTCAAGGACACAAAGACAGAAGTCCCATCTTGGGCCTGACATTCCACCATTTTTACATCCCAGAAGCAGGAGTCCAGGGTAAGTATCCTACCTTGAGGTGAGGAGGTACCAGCATCTGGTTCAGGATTCCCAGGCTCTGGGGTGCAAGGGAAGAGACTGAGGACCACAGTGTCTGAGCCGTCAGGGGCCTCACCCCTGGGGTCTTCGGGGTCCCCAAATTCTGGGGTAGAAGGCTGCTGGGTCAGGCTGAGATCCTCTGCAGGCTGGGTGGGCTCCATGGGGAAGCTGGTGGAAAGGCCAAACAGGGAGAGATGGCAATAATTATTGACAACTCATTAAGTAGGCACTGACTGCATACCCAGCCTCACACAGTGAGGGTGGGTAAACGAAGACTCAGCCAGGAAATTAACACCAGAGTCCAACTGCTTCTCAGGCCCACTCCTCCCCAACACCAGAGCACATACAATATGCATTGCTTAAAAGCCCTGGCTCTGGGGTCAGCCATCTGGGTTTGAATCCCTCCACTTATAGGCTGTGAAAACTTGGGCACATTACTTAATTTCTCTAAGCCTCAGTGTCTTCATTAATAAAATGGGGGAAAGGAGGACTAAAAAAAATCATGTCTGTAAATATCTAAGCAGGAGGCCTGATACACGGGCAGATCTTAAACGTCCGCTGAGTTTTTTTTTTTCTGAGGGGGTGGAAATCCCTAGAATGAGTTAGGGCTCAACAAAGATGTGATTGGTTGCATCCCACCCGCCCCTCCCAAGTCAATCCAGGAGGTCCACTCACCTCCAACGAGCCTCCTCTGTCACTCCACGCCGCAAGCCCGGGTCCCCCCAAACTTGGGGGCCCAACTCACAAACTTTTCTCTTCCAATTGATGTAATGGGTAGCAAAATGGAGCCTGGACCCTCTGCACCCTGGCTTCTTCTGCCGGGACAGAGAGCAACTTGATACGCGACCGCTACCCACACCGCAGAGTGCCTCCACTGCGCCTGCGCGCCCCCGCCCCCCGAAAGTGCGGAAGGGCTGGAGCTGTAGGAGCTGTTTCTGGCCCTTTAAGGCTTGGGGGAGGGGCGTGGCTTCCGCTGGGGCAAGAGCTATGCAATTGCGCCTGCGCTTTCTCATACCCGCCGCTCGGGAGGGAGCCTAGTAGGAACGGGAGGGATGGGCGGGGCCTCAGAGGGCTCTCAAGAGTTCATTGACCTTGTCCTCCCTCACCCTCAACACCACCCACAGGTTTTTCCCAGACGGAGCCAATCGGCTCCACCTTCGGACAGACGGCGTCCCCGTCCATAACAATGTCTCCTGTGCGGTCCTGGGGGCTCAGGAGTATGTGCAGGGATTTGGTGGCAGCAGAGGGGTACAAGAAGGGAGTTTATACGGCCCGAAGTGGGCAGTGTGTGGAGTATTCCCCCAATTTGCCCCCGGAAAAGGGGTTCGGTAAAGGAGGGCGCCCTTCCCACTCCCCCGCCTGAGCGTCCCTCCTGGAGCTTCAAGGGGTTTCCGGCCCCTCTTCACCCACCTGCCGATTGCCTCTTTCCCCAGTCTCTAACTCACGGCCCTTCTCCTGTCTGGGTAGACTAAAGATCGCGGCGGGCAGGCCAATGAGTATCGGAACTGGAGAAATGCGGTGCCCCAGTTTCCCAGGGATGGTTTAGGCAGCTGTTTCCACCACCAGACTTCCGGTTCCTGTTCTCGGAATAGGGCCGCAGCCACTATGGAGGAACCGGAGATGCAGCTCAAGGGGAAGAAAGGTGGTGTGGGGCCCCGGGCGGGGCGGAGGGGTCAGGAACTCGCAGAAGGGCGACCTGACTGGGGGCGGGAGGGGGCCAAGGCGCGGAGGGAGCGTTTGGGAGCTGTGATTGAACTGCCACGAAATCGCGGCTCGGCCGCTGACTAGTTTTGAAACCTTTAGAAAGTCTCTGTGCCTCGGTTTTGTCATCTGTAGAATGGGGAGTATAATAGTCTCCCTCCCTCCCCCCATAAAATTGTTGTGATAATTCAGTAACTTGATAAATATTTTTTTTAATTAATTTATTTTGGGCTGTGTTGTGTCTTGGTTGCTGTGCGGGCTTTCTCTAGTTGCGGTGAGCGGGGGCTACTCTTACTTGCAGTGCGGAGGCTTCTCACTGCGGTGGCTTCTCGTTGCAGAGCACGGGCTCTAGTCGCGCGGGCTTCAGTAGTTGTGGCACACAGGCTCAGTAGTTGTGGCTCACGGGCTCTAGAGCGCAGGCTCAGTAGTTGTAGCACCCGTGCTTAGTTGCTCCGCGGCATGTGGGATCTTCCCGGACCAGGGCTGGAACCCTTGTCCCCTGCATTGGCAGGCGGATTCTTAACCACTGCACCACCAGGGAAGCCCCCAGTAATCTGATATCTGTAAAGCATTGGAAGAACGCTTGGGGCGTGGCAGTTGCTGTGCGTATTGTTTCCTTTGTATTTACGCATTTGCATACATTTACATCGACTTATCAAATATATGTAAATCACATAGTTACAAATTACAAAATGCCACAAGTTATTTTTAAAGTATAAATGTCTTCGTTACTTTATTATATATGTTATTACTAGTTAATTTTTTCTTTTTTTTTTTTTTACAAATTTATTTGTTTATAGTTTGTTTGGTTTTTTTTGGCTGCGCTACCCGGTTTGCGAAATCTCAGTTCCCCCACCAGGGATTGAACCCGGGGCACAGCAGTGAAAGCCCGGAATCCTAACCACTAGGCCACCAGGCAACTCCCACTAGTTAATTATTTAGAAGTCACAAGTACATGTAATTCCATATCCTTCATAATAGCACTGTGAGGTGTAAGCTACTGTGCTCATTTTCAAAACAAGGAGGCCTAAGAAGGTAAGAGGACACATAGTTTGGAGGTGGCAGGCTGGGCTCTGCCTGAGTCAGGACACCGTGGTGAGCTGGACAAACCCAAACTGGACAGACTCATATACATCCTCCCTTGACTTCCAGACACACGTGGGTTCTCTCCCTCACCAACTACACTGCCCTGCGCAATAGCATGGGGTCCATCTCTGTAACAAACCTTGAGGTGGGTACCTTTATCATTCCATTTTTGCATATGAGGAAACAGGCTCAGAGAAGCCCACGCCCTCACAAATCAAGTTTTAGGTAAACATGTAACCTAATAAAGAATGAGAATTTTTACACCTGAAACTAACACAACATTGTAAATCAACTATACTCCAATATAAAATTTAAGAAAAAAATAGAGTGAGATTTTAAGTATAAGGGAAATGAACAAAGTGCTGAGGCTGAGAGTGAAGTTGAAGGGACATCTGATTAAGCTTGGTGATTAAGGAAGGCCTTGCCCAGGAGGTGACATTTGAGCTGAGACATGAGGGATTAAGAGAAATGAGGGTTGCGGGGGGAGGGAGGCAGTGTCAGTGGTGGGATCAACAGGTATGAAGGCCCTGAGGTGGCAAAGTGTTCAGAGCTGTGCTGCAATACAGTAGCTACTGGTCACAGTACTTATGCATATTTAAATTAATTAAAATTAGATAAAATTTAAAATTCAGTTTCTGAGTCACATCAGTCACATTTCAAGTGCTCAGTAGTCATATGTGACTAGTGGCTCCCATATTGGGCAGTATAGATTATAGAAACTTTCCATCATCACAGAAAGTTCTTTTCGACAGTGCTGAGAGTGTCCAGGGACCAGCTAGGAGGCCATTGTGCCTAGAGCGGTGGCCGAGGAGGGCAGAGGCGGGTAACAGCAGGTAGAACATACAGGGCCTTAAGGGCCATGTTAAGGAAGGAAGATTTAATTTCTGGCTGATGAGAGTGTTTCAACCAAGGGAAAGACATATCTGATATGTTCATTAGGAGCTCATGCCATCTGTTTTGTGGGGATTGGATTGTTGGCAGGAGTGGGAGCGGGGAGACCAGGGAGCAGCTGAGTTTGTCATCCAGGTGGGAGGCAGCTATGTCTGGACCAGTGAGGGCAGTACAGTGTTAAGAATGGGTGAGTTCTGGGCTTTGTTTTGCGACAGAACAAGCAGGGTCTGCTCATTGATGGGGTAGGAAGGGCAGGGACAACCAGTTGGCTGCTGTTTGTTGAAGCAGACCCTGGGATGAGGATTTGTGTGTAGTCAGCTTACCAAGAGAACCCCACAGAGGAGTGGGGGAAACAGGACAGGGCCGGGGAGGAAGCTGAGCAAGGAGTGACCTCAAGGTAAAATCCTGCAGAAAGAAGCCACAGTCTGTTCCCACAGGGGAGCTCACGGGGATGGGTCACACCTCTGAGTTGTTCCAACACACAGCGCAGGACATGGGCTTTCGTACCACTCGGTGGTCAGTCATGGCTGAGAGCCATCCACCCATGTAAACTTCCAGGCACTTTTGGGTCCGGTAGCCAATGGGCATCCGAAGAAGAATCTTGGATTTTGTCACTGGGGTAAAAGGAATGTGAGTAGATCCGAGCGGGTGGCAGCAGTGTCCACTGTAAGTGGGTTTGGGAAGGGAAAGATCATGAATTCACGGGGCACATTAATGTCATCAAGATTGAGGCCCTGCGCTCTAGAGCCCGCGAGCCACAACTACTGAGCCCATGTGCCACAACTACTGAAGCCTGCGCACCTAGAGACCGTGCTGCACAACAAGAGAAGCCACCACAATGAGAAGCCCGCGCACCGCAACGAAGAGTAGCCCCTGCTCGCCACAACTAGAGAAAGCCTGCGCGCAGCAAAAAAGACCCAATGCAGCCATAAATACATACATACATACATACATTTATTTAAAAAAAAAAGATTAAGGCCCTTCCGTGACTCCCAGATGGAGTTGTTCGGCCCTGCTGTGACCATCTCCTGCAACCCATCACCAGGGCCACAGGTGACGCAGCCGCTGGGAGGGACACTGGATACTCCTCTCTACTCTGGCTGGACTCGCAGGTTGAGCAACCAGGAGTCTGATGCTTTGTCTCCTTGACCCCCTGTCCACCCTGCCCTCCCATCCCACTTTGCCGACTGTCGATCCTGGACCCAGTAACAGACAAGTTCACTGAGAGTGTCTACGTCCTGGCCAACGAGCCATCCGTGGCCCTGTACCGGCTGCAGGAGCACGTGCGCCGCTCTCTGCCCGAGCTGGCCCAGCATAAGGTGAGCCGTCCCCGCCCCAGCCACCGACCTCTCCCAGGGTCTGCACCTCGTGAGCTGGGGCCTACTCTGTGGAGCAGGAGCCGTTGGTGCAGGAGTCAAGGCTGGGACACCAGCGAGGAGGCACATGGTCACCAGCCCAGATTGGCGCTGGGTGGACAGATCTGGGGCAGATTTGGAAGAAGGGGACAGCAGGGTCTGCAGTAGTTGTGACCTGTGTGGTGAGAAGGAGGCAGCCGTATGAGGGAAGGATATGCCAGGCAGAGAGAACAGCCTGCTCAAAGGCCCTGAGCCATAGTCACCGTGTGTTCACAGAAAGCCCAGACTGATGAGGGGTGGGAGTCGCAGGAGGAAAGATCAGGGGCTGGAGGGGGCTGCTCTCTACAGCCTTGATGATTGGTGTTCGGGTGCTCCATCCCAGGGGGCTGGGAGAATGGAGGTAGCAGCCACCCCTGCTAACAGCCCCCAACCCCCCCGCAGGCTGACATGCAGCGGTGGGAGGAGCAGAGCCAGGGAGCCATCTACACGGTGGAGTACGCCTGCAGGTGAGCGCCACAGCCTCCGCACTGCCACGGTTGCCCTGTTATGCCCCGGATGTTCAGGGGCATCTCAGCCAGCTGCCCGTGAGCCTTGCCCTGCCGAACCCACCTGAGTAGAGGCATGCGGATCTGGACTCACCTGGCCACAGGGCAAAATTCCAGCCCAGACCTGTGCTTCTCGCTATTTGACTGGTGCCCGTGTGTCTCAGGCAGGCTTCTTCCCGGCCCTCAACCCCTCCCCATGTGTCACAGGAGGGGCTGATAAGGACTCCAGGAGGTGCCTCAAGGGGCCAATGTTCCCCACCCACAGTCAGGACCACAGACTGGCTGGTGGGGTGGATGGCAGCTGTGGGGGAGGGCCAAAACATGAATATGACTGTTTATTTTTAAATTTTTATTTCTTTCCAGTTTTTTATATTGTGGTAAGATGCAAATTCATCATCTTAACCATTTTTAAGTGTGCAGTTCAGTGGTATTAAATACACTCATAATGCTGTGCAACTGTCCCCACCATCCATCTCCAGAATTCTTTTCATCTTGCAAAACTACAACTCTGTCCCCATTAAACACTAACTCCCTATTCCCCACCCCCCATTCCTGGCACCCACCATTCAGCTTTCTGTCTAAGAATCTGACTATTCTAGGGACCTCACATAAGTGGAATCATACGGTATTTGTCTTTCTGAGACCATCTTCTTTCACTTACCGTAATGTCTTCAAGGTTCATCCATGTTGTAGCATGTGTCAGAATTTCCTTCCTTTTTTAGGGCTGAATAATATTCCATCATATGGATGGACCACATTTTGTTTATCCATTCATCTGTTGATGGACATTTGGGTTGCTTCCATGTTTTGGCTACTATGAATAAAGCTTCTGTGACCGTGGGTATCCCATTTATTATTTTTGTTTGTTTAACTTTCTCCAAATATCCAGATTTTTTAACCCCAAGTGAAAGATGTGCCTGAGAATAAAAAGCAGTAGTTGTTGTTTCTTCCCATTATTGCAGCTTTGCCAGCCTTGCCTCCTGTGCTCCTGTTGGTTCTGTTCCGCATGACTGTATTTCATGCCCTGGCTTGTTCCGTTTGCTTTAGGAGTTGGTGACTTTAATTAGGAGTGCTGTTTGCCCCTGGCTCGGGCTGTGGGTTGTTTCGGTGGAGGCTGGATACTCCCCAGCAGCTCTCGTCCGTGGCACTGTGCGGTTTGCCTGCCTGTTTCTGTTGTGTGGTCGAAGGTTCCTTGACAGGAAGTCGTGCCGCTGGGAGTTCTGCCTTCACCAGCCTTGGCCCTTCCGCTGGGACGGGAGGGTGACCCAGACAGATGGCATCTTCCTGAGGATGGTGGTCACAGACACCCTCCTTAGCTCCAGGAAGAGTAGAAAAGAAATGGGAGTTTTTCTCGCAGCTGCTGAATAGTTCCCAGACAGCCAAGAGTTCATCAGAAAGGTCCAGGTTCAAGGAAGAACAAATCAAAGTCTGTACTTTCTCCCAGTTCCTCTAGCTGTGCTATCCAGTGCAGGAGCCCGGATCCCAGGTGGCTGTTTACACTTAAATTTTAATGAAATAAAACGAAAGATTCAGCTCCTCAGTCTCATGAACCACATTTCAAGTGCTTAGCAGCCCTGGGCTAGGCAGGGGGCCAGTCTACTCCGAGCTCTGAGCACTTTTCTTTAGTGAGATGTGAATTTCTCTAATGCTGAGAGACTGTTTCCTTTACGGACACGAAAGTGCCCTTTTAGTTGTTGAAATGCTTTGTGCAGCGTTAACGGTTGGTGTAAAACTGAAAGATAATAAAATGGTATATTGGTTGGGGTGAACTATTCAGTAGTGAGCTTATGTTAGACAGCTTTTTATCAAGGTGGACGGGCACTAGGAAAGCTGACTACATTTGGTGGTGTCAGATGAGCGGGCGACAGCCAACGCCTTTTGATCTCATAGCCATAAGCAGGTCCCTGACTGATGATAAATGGGAGTGATTTCTTTGTCTTTAACAGAAGGACTTTAAAACGACCCTCTTATTTTTACTGCAGGTGTCGTTGCACAGGCAACTTTCTGGCGTTAGCAAGGCCCCGCGTGGCTTGGTGAATCTGTTCCTGTAGTGCTGTTGGAAGGGACGTTTTCATTAGACATCCATCAATGTGGCTTCAACACCAGAGCTTAGCACAGCTTTGCAGTAGTGCCCCTCTAACGGCGATGAGTCTAAACTCACCTCTAGAGCTTTTCACAGTCCAGATGACAAGCTTCCTGATTCAGAGGCAGGAATGGGTTCCCTAAGAAGAAAGCAAGATATTTTTGAGGTCATTTTTGCATGCTTATAGCTCCTTCAAAGCATTAGATGGTCTAGCAGCCGTTAAGCGAAAGTTGCATGTTGCCATCCAGTGCTCTGTTGCATAGGGAAATCTAAACTTTAAGCCCACAGTGAGCCCTCAGGGAGGCCCATGGAATCCTCCAGGTGCCTGATGAGTGCCGGCCCACACAGGCATCCGCTGAGCTCTGGTTGGGGGGCGAAGAGAGCGTGGTGCCGCTGACTGGGTCCATCCTCCCATTTCAGTGCCGTGAAGAACCTTGTCGACAGCAGCGTCTACTTCCGCAGCGTGGAGGGCCTCCTCAAACAGGCCATCAGCATCCGAGACCACATGAACGCCACAGCCCAGGGCCACAGGTAGTTCCCGGGACCGCCCGCCCCTGCTGCTCTCAGCCTCCTTGCTGTAAGGACCTTCGCTGCTCAGCCAGGAGCTGCCACTTCTCGCTCCGTAGACAACTCCCCCTCTTCATCTTACGGTGGCCGGTGACTTCCTCTCATCCTTTGGCGTCTGTAGTGGGAGAGTTCAGTCACTCGGCACCCAGCTCCTGAGCTCTGCTGTGTGCCTGGCCCTGGGCTGGGTGCTGGGGACACAGTAGTGACCAAGACGGGTGTGCTCGTGGCCTCACGGGGAGACACACAGCAACCAGGTAAACACGGAACAGACAAGAACATTTCAGACACATGTGAAGGAGGAAAAGGGCTGTGGGGGCCTCTCTGGGGAGGCGGCAGAGGTGTGAGCAGAGGCTTGAACAACCTGCAGACAGAGATGACCCGGGGTCGGTGCTCCACACACGTCGGCGGCAGGGCAGAGGCCCGGGGCCTGGTGAGCTGGGTGTGTTGGAGGAACATCTGAGGCAGGTATGGCTGCAGTGGGTGAGCGAAAGGGAGATTGGGTCAGGGAGGTGGGCAGGGGCCTCGAGGGCAGCTGGGAGGGCGCCCGGAGCTGAAAGAGGCTTTGAGCCAATGACCAGACGGTCTAAAAATGAAAACTACTTACAGTTCTTACATACCGGGGAGAGAGTTTTTGGAGAAGTAGCTCTTTTTGTTTTTGTTTTCATTATAACTTAATAAACATGCATGTAAACACATGCGCACGTGCTGTAAGCCATCACTCGACCTTGAGATGTGTCTGGCTCCTGCAGTGTGGGGTTTTGGCATGCCTGTCCCTGACCAGGCACTTAGAAAGAAAAAAAACTGTGTTGCTGCCTGTGATAATTGAGACAAAACAACTGTCAAAACCAAAAAAGCCTTAAAAACAAAAAACAAACAACAACAGCAACAAAAAACCAAAAAAGCCTTGCAAATGTGTAAGAAGGGATGTGCAGCAACCTGCCCTCTGAGGGTAGCATGAGAGGGGTTCATGATGGTTCACTCGCACTAGATAACCATCTGGCTCTGGCTGCTCTGCCCCGGGTGGGTGACAGCCATTGGGACTGGAGTTCACTGCATCAAGCCTTGCACAGTGCCATACACACAGTAGGGCCTCAAAAACCATAGCTTTTACTTTTAACTCAGTTTCCCAGCTGCTTCCAAAAGCCCTGCTTCTGCCTGCTGTTGCAAAAATGCAACATGCCTCTGAAAGACACCAGTAGCAACTTGTGTAGTAGCTACTCACCTGCTATTGCGTCTCTTAGCAAGCCCCGGGGGTTTGAAGCTCCCAGTCCTATGTGAGACCCAGGCATGACCTCTGAAGTGGGTGGCTGGTCCCATTTTTACAGAGGATGCCCTGAAGGCTCAGGCCAGGGGTCTTGGGGGACTGGAGTGTGACCCCAATGCACAATCCAGCCTAGCCGAGCAGGCCTCATGGCCTCTGACCTCAGCCTCATGGACGCTGCACATGTTTTGTTCCAGCCCCGAGGAGCCGCCCCCGTCCTCCTCAGCCTGATCCCGGAAGAGACTTGGAGGTGCTTTGGCCCCTCTGACTCAGGTCAGTGCCAAGTGGGGCCGTAAGCCTCTCTGTGCTCCGTGCTCTGAACTAACCCATGCTCTCGGCATCCAAGAACGGACCTACTTGACTAACCACTCGAGTTTTCTCCCTGGGCTTGTAGGATGGTTTCATCCGCGGGAGGCTAGAGGGTAGGGGCACCTTGTGCCCTCTGCTGCTCAGGGCTGTTGTCAGCCCATCTCCCTTGTGCTCTCTCTGTCATCTTCCTGCCCCTTATCCAGGCCACAGGCCCTGTCCTGATCCCAAGGACCCCTGCCCCCCAAGACAGAGGGGAGCCCCATTTTCCATACCCTTCCACATGCCAGCTGCTTGCTTTACCCAAACACATTGTCTCAGGCAGAGCCCAGCAGGACTGTTACCCACCCAGCTCTGGAATCTTCATTCTACTGCTGACCTGCTGTGTGACCCTGAGCAAGTCCCTCCCCACTCTGGTCTCTGCTTTTCCCTTCTGTCAGAGTGCTTCATTAGGCGCAGCTGTATACAGTGATGTGTATTGTAGCAGTCAGCTACTGCTGCATGACAAACTATCCCAAAACTTAGTGGCTTATGACACCAATCATTTGCCTGCTACAGTTGTGCAGTTTGGGTTGGACTCAGCCGGGCAGTTTTGCTGGGCTCACCTGGGTGCTACTTGTGGATCTTGTGGGAGCTTGATGGGGCCAGATAGTCAGAAGTAGCCTCACATCTGGCCCTTGACCAGTGCTGTCTGCTGCTGGTTGGGAGGCGGGTGTCTGGTCCTCCACGTGGCCTCTCCAGCAGGACAGCCCAAGCTTCTCCTGGTGGTTGGGCGCCCGGTGTGCACGTGTTCATCCAGCCTTCCCTTGCTTCAGTTATGGCTGTCCCATTGGTCAAGGCCAGTCACGTGACCAGGACCAGATGGGAGAGGACTGCAGGAGGGCTTCAGTACTGGGAGGTGTGGTTGACCATCTGAGGAGAGCGTGGCACCAAGAAAGGCCTAGTGTCTTGTTATTCTGTGCTCATGCAGGGCAGACACAGTACCCAAGGGACTGACTGAGCCCGCAGCTTGTGTAGCTCTCACAGCCCCCTGCTCATTTGCTGCGATTGTGCTCTGTGCTGTGGAGGTCTTCTCAGAGGGTCAAGGGAGGCGTGGGAGGGGACAGGGCCCCCACAGCTCCTAGAGCAGCAGCCCCGAGAGCCAAGAGGCAGCAGAGTTCATGGGTGTGCAGTCAGAGTTCTTATCGGGCACTTGCTATGTGACGGGCTTAGCTCTGGGCATAGGTGTGGTGAGGAATCCCACAGACTGTGGGGTCACTTGGGGGACATCTGGGAGGGCCTGGAGCAAGAGGGGCTGCCAAGGGGGTCATCAACCCACCCCATTTCCCCCCCATTGTTGCCCACCAGCCCTGGACCCACACCCCACCATCTCCTCCATCCTATCCCCTGTGCCCTGGTGCCTCCCACCCTCAAGCCTCAAGGATGCTGCCCTCTCCACCCGTCCACAGTCAGTGTGTTTCTCCTGCTCCTGCCTGGAGCGTCCAGGCAAGCCATGAGCATCCAGGGTCATCTGCTGTCCCTTTACTGCTACTGCTGCGCCCCCTCAGAACAAAATGCTCTGTGGCTCCTCCTGATCCCACCTTTGTACCCACAGACCCTGCTCTGCCCCTCCCCAGAACTGCCGCCCCACTCCCCACCTCAGAGCCTCCACTCCCACTTCTCCCCAGACTGCCCCCACCAAGGGTTGTAGGTGACCTTCACAGGGTCAAGTCTTGGCCTCCCCTGCTTCTCCAGGCCCCGGGCTCTACACACAGCCTCATTTTACAGAAGAGGAAACTGAGTCTCAGAGAGGCGAGGCAGGGTCACCACCCGTGACCGGAAATGCCAGGATTCACACCCAGACCCTCTAACTCCCAGTGCTTCACCTCTTCCCTCAGCCTCGCCCAGGATTTTCCTCAGATGCCACCTCATCAGGGCCACCCTGCAGCCCTAGGGGTCTCTCAGACCTCACCTTGACTCACCTCTTGCCCCCCAGCCCGACCAAAGCTTGGACCCTTGGACACAGCCTTGTGGGACTTGGCAGGGACAGAAGACCAAGTAAGTGTGGCCGGTGCATTCCTCTTGCTCTTGCCTGGAGCCTCTGGGCCAGCCATGAATGTCCTGAGATGGGGCTTTGCTGCCTCTGGATTCTTACCCGCCCCCACTGGCCATGGACACGGCCATGGCCCCTCGGACCGATAACTGCCACCATGACAATCCTGATCATGCACCTGCTGTGTGCCCAGATCTGTGCTGGGGGCTTCACAAGGGTCAGCTTTCATCCTCAGACAGCCCCATAAGGCAGATGTCACCCAAATGCAGATGGGAAAAGAGAGGCTCCGAGAGGTGGCATTATTTGTGTGAGGTCACACAGAGAAGAGTAGACCCCGGCCTAGTTTGGTCCCAGCCCTGCCTCTGACATGCTGTGTGACATGGGTCTGGCACCGACCCTCCCTGGTGCTACCTTTCTCCATCTCAACAAGGAAGGCTGGACTGGACCTTCTCTACAGGCTGAGGCAGGCATTCGTGTACCTGCCTGCCTGGACTGAATTCTGCCTCGAGCAGAAATGCCCACCCCAGGCTCAGGCCATAAGGAGAAGCCACCCTAACTCCAGGGATGGATGTGGGACCCTGGCCTGGCTAATCAGAGCCCTCCATCTCCCAGGTCACAGTGATTGGTTTGAGATGGGCATGTGATCCAATGAGAGGTCTTGCCTGAGGATTTTGCTGGAAAAGTGCAAAAAGTACCATCTTCCTTCTGGGGTTGGTGAGCTCGGCAGATGGACCAGGGGACCTGAGAACATTGCCTGGGGCCCTGGATCCACCTGTACCTGACACTAGAAAATCTCAATTCTTCAGTTTCATGAGTCCCTAAAATTACTGTATTTGCCTAAATTGCTTTGAGTCTGTTTCTGCTGACTTGAGAAGAGCCCACACTGATCTGATCCCTGCGAAGCCTGGGAGATCATGGCCCATGGTTTGTACACCTCTGAAGCCAGCTGTGTGCCAACAAAGTGCCCAGCAAAATGTATAAGGAAGAGCAGAATGGAGTTGTCGAGCCAACAACATGGAGGGTAGAGCCAGGGTGGGTCCCGGGCTCACTGCTCTGGGAGGATCCCCCAGCTTGGCACAGAGAAGTGGTTGGGAGAGAGGGGTGGCAAAGGCCAAGGGCACCCTAGGGGAGACAGAGAGGGTCCTGGTGGGGTATCAGGACTGTGGAGGGGCCTGAGGGCCTGGGAGGAGGTTCAGGAACACAGGAGGTATTAATAATTGCCTCCCACCACCAGGAAACAGGGTCAGCCCTCTCTCACCTCTCCTAGGGTGTACTGGGGGCCTGTGTGCCACCATCCTGCCTTCCCCCTGCCCCAGCTCAGTTGAGGGGGAGGGAGGAGCCTCAGGTTCACATTATTTTAGGCCCTGCCTGGTGTGTAGCCCCCACAGAGTCACTCTCCCTCTCCTCGCCCACTCTGAAGGCACCTCTCGTCCATCTCTCCTTCTACCATGCAGCCATGTATCCATCAAACATTGACCGTTCTCTCTGAGCTAGGCCCTGCCTGCCCAGGGGATGCCCTGGTGAGCCAGACAGACCAACCCTGGCTCCAGGGCTCAGACCCATTGGACAGACGGGCAGCTAAGTGAGGTAATTGCATGTATCCCAGAGGCAGCCTTGGATGGCTCAGGTGCTGTGAGCTAGTGGGGGGCAGTCATGAGGTGCCCTAGACCTTCCGATGGCTCCCCGTCACCCACGGCCCCTGAACACGACCTTAGCCAGCGACTAATAGTACTCTCAAAGAGGTCTGTGCAGGACTGTGGGTTGTCAGATGCCCCACCACCCCAAATCCTGGGACTCACGGAGGTGCTGGTTAATTTGCGCTTCCTTTGCGTGGCCGGCTCGCCTTTCATGCCTGGCGAACGTGCATCCCCTGCCGGCCGCAAGGGGGCGCAAGAGGCAAAGCCTTGGCCGGGCACTCCGCCTCCAAGCTATTCTTAGCCCCTGATTCAAGCCCCTGTCCCCAGTCTTGGCTGATCCTGAAGGGTGCATCGTGACCCTCTGCCCTTTTTCTCTTCACACGTTCTTGCTTCCATTTTCTAGAAAGCGAACTAAGGCTCCGCAAGGCCAGATTACCCAGCAACACCTCGCATCTGCCTCCACGCTCTGGCCGACTTACCCCCTCCCCGGAGTGAAGGGTGTGGGCATGCCCTGACCTGGCTCACTAAGACTTGCTCCCAGAAATAGGTGGGCAGCCAGGAGAGCGACAGGGAACTCCCCGTGCCACGGGGCATTCAAGTAGGGAGCCTAGCACCCACGAGGGTGGGGGTAACCTGGAAGGGCTCCCTGGGTTAAGTGTGGGAACCGTCCCCCCCCACCCCCAGTCTCCTTCAAATTTGTGGATGGAGTAAAAGGAGGCCCAGGAGGGCGGTGACTTGTCTCCAGTTGGTCCACAGTGGTCAGGATGGGAATCAGACTTGAGTTTTGTCTTTTTGTTCTTAGCCCCTGATCCAAGTCCTAGTTTTTATTTCAGGCCTGCTCTGCACTCTGAGGGTCCTGCCCCTGGGAAGCCCCTTCCTGGCCCCTGCCTCATCCCCCAGCAAGGTCTCTGGATGCCCCAAGATTGGTCCGCATGCCCCTACACTACTCAGACCCTCTCCAGGACTCCAGTTCTTCAAGGAAACCATGGAAACACCCCTTTTGTGCTACCACAACACACGGCCCAGGCTCCGGGAGACAGCTGGACACAGACATTTCTAAACCACTGGGTCAGCGCTGAGGTGGAAGGAGGGATGGGGGTGTCAGAACACCAGATGGGAGGGGGGATAGGGAAGGCTTTTGGAGGAGGAGGGGGCATTGGAGGCCAACCTTGAAACGCTTCTCCCCCCCAGAGGAGAGACTACTATTGTCCCCACTTTTCACATGAGCAAACAGGCTCAGACGGGTGAAGTGACTGGCCTGAGGTCACACAGCGAGTGGGAGTCGGAGCTGGGATGGGAACCCAGGGTCCTCGAACCCTGAAGCCCTATCCACGGGACCACACTGTCCTTGCCATGGAGGATCCTTCAAAGTCTTCCCCTGCTGACATTCTGGGAGAGGATCTGGAGAGGGAGACTTGGGGGGAGCAGCTTCTACACCTCCTCACCTTCCCATCCCTGTCTCCACCTTCCAGGCCCCTTTCCCAGATCTTCCTCTCTGGCCTTTTCCATTCCCTTCTCCCTCGAAATCTCCCTTTCAACCCCCCAATCTCTTACTCCAACACCTAAGAGTGTCCCCTCATCTGAGAAGACTGAGGTTGAGACTCTTGATTGGCCCAGTGGGGAGTGTGGGTCCACACGTGGTAACACAGCCAGTGATGGGGGAGGGTATAGGACAGGAACAGGGGTAAAGGCAGAAAGAAGGAGTCGTTATAGGAAACGGTGTGAATGATAGAAGATGGTATGGACCGGAATGGGAAGGGTGTTTGGGAACATGAGTGGTGGAAGGGGACAACGTGGCAGGGGCAAGAACACAGGAGCAAGCCCCAGTGGTGAGGGGGCAAGAGCTGTGGCCCATAGTGGGCAGCCCCAGCTGGCTCAGCCCAGGCTGCTCCCAGAGCTGCTCCAGCTGCCGCCCTCACGTAACCAGAGCCTGCTTGTTGCATCAGAGGCAGGCAGGCGGTCTTGGGTAAACAGAGCAGCTCTCGAGGGCCCCAGGGCTCCCCAGCCACCTCCACACTCCCCAAGCCTTGTTCTGTGCCTTCGAGCCCAGGCAGAAACCCCCAACCTGGCCTAGGCCCTGGTGTGTTCTTGGGACACCTGAGTGTCTGGTGTTGAGCACTGAAGGGCAGCAAAGACGGGGTGGGAGAGGCAGGAACCCTGATCCCCACCTTTATGACACAGTGTGAACCCTAGTTTTTTTGGTCCAAGGAGAAATCTGTGCCCAGGCTGGGGATCCAAACTTCCCATGTCACAGATGGGGAAACTGAGGTGTGGGGAGAGGCACAAGCCTCCCAGGGTCTCTGTTCCCTTTCTCAGTGTCCCCCACATACTAATATCTCCACATGTTCCCCCCTGAGTCCAGGGGTCCAATTATCTCCTGTTGTCTTCTTAGAAGGTGGACACCAGGCAGCTATTGCAACCCACCTGCTCTCCCCTTTCATCTGCCCCAGTGGACCCCCTCCCCCTATCTCCAAGCCTCTCTTTGGGTGCCCAGCTAAATCTACTTCCACTCACTGCTCTGGCTTCATCTTCCCCCACCAAAGAATGTTCTGCACTCTTTCTCTGAACCTTTGCAAGTCCTGTTCCCTCTTCTTCTACCAGTGGCAAACTCCTACTCATGCTTCAAGGCCCAGTATAAATGCTCTGCCCCTCTTTGGGGGAAGCCCTCCCTGACCCCTCTGGCCCAGTTCTGATCCCACAGGGATAAGGAGTATGTGGTAGCTCTGCCTCCTCCAGACTGGGGGCTTCTCCAGAATTGCCGAGTCAAAAGTCATCTTCATCCTGTAATTCTTTCCACCTTGATTCACTCATTAATCCTGCTCTGATCCCCCTCTGGGCCTGGACCTGTGCTGGGTGGTGCTGGGATCCCAGGGAGGGGGTCCAGTCCTGGAAGCTGACCTCTGAAGTGGAGGAGGGCGCCCAGCCACCGAGGGGTCTGTTACCCTCCTGTCAAAGCACGTGGGTCACATTCTGCTGCAGGAGGCACACAGCTGGGCGAGGTCCCTCAGCGACCCCAGAGCCCCTTTCTGCAGTCCCTCCATTTGGGTGAGAGCAAGGGTCAGGGTTGGCTTCGAGAAGGTCTCGGTGCCTGGGGCCTCAGGGTCCCGGGTGGGAGTTACATATCACTCAGGTTGGAGTTAGCCCAGAGTAGGAGATAGCAGGGTGTTACAGACAGGGTCCGAATTAGGGTCAGGCTCAGCAGTAAGGTCAGGGTCGCCCACTGACATCGGGGGAAGCCTGGCAGGTCTGATCCAGCTCCCTCCCGGGCCCCCCTCCCTCATTATACTATTCCCCCACGTCAGAGTCTTCCCGCGTCTGAGTCTCGGGCCCCAGAACTCCCGGGACCCGGCCACGCCCAAGTGCCCGCCCGTCACAGCCCACGGGCACGCCCTCGATGCAAATTTACGCCCCGCCCAATCAGCTCCCGGGGGCGGGGCCGCCCGCTCTGAAGGCCCCTGCGGCCGCAGGGCGCTCGGGGTTCTGAGCCGCTTCCTCCAGGTCGTTGCGCGAGCGTCCAAGGGTCCAGGTGTAGCAGGTGCGTGTTGCGTCGGGCCGCGGTTTGTGCGGTGTCCTTTGAATGGCATCTGTGAGCTGGGTTGAGTTCCAAAGTCCGAATGTCCTGCTGTGCGAGGGAGAGTTGTGTCTAAGAGGTGTGCAGTCCTAGGATCGTGAGTTTGAGAGGTTATGTGTCCAGGGTTTGTGTGTCCAAAGGGTATGTGTCCAAGGGGTGTGAGTCTGAGGGTTGTGTTCGAGGGGGAGTGTTCGATGGTTGTGGTTCTGAGACGTTGTGTGTCCGAAAGGGTGAGTGTCCCAGGGGTTGCATGTCCAGGAGTTATGTCTGAAGGAGTGTGTGTCATGTCTGAGGGGTTGTGCGTCCAAAGGGCATGTGTCTGAGGGTTGTGTCAGTTGGGGAATTGTGTGTCCAAAGTTGTGGTGCCATGAGCCCCTGGTATGCGACTGTGAGTTACAGTGGTCCCCTTTCCTGGGTCACATCCCTTTATGCATCCTGGAGGCCCCTGTGCACAACCACGACCCCGTGCCTTCCTGCTGTTGGTGTGCCCTTGTGTGTCACGGCCCCAGACCTGCAAGTGGCATGACATCCACGTGTGCCTGTGACCGCCATGACCCTCACCCACCCCATGGGGTTTGCACTTCATGCAGTGAACGTGGGGCCTCAGCTGGGCCCACAGGATGCCTCAGTGGCTGAGGGCAGGATGGTGGGCACAGAGCCCTGAGTGGGGCACCACAGCTGCCTGGGCCACTTCCTCCCCGTGCCTCAGTGTCCCATATGGGACATGGGTATAGGAACGATAGTCACAGCCCTCCGAGGTTGTCAGCACATGACAAGCCCGTGGCTGCGTTACTTTCATGGTCATGGTCCCCACCCTCTGCCTCTCTCAGGGACCAGGGCAACAGACGTTGCCAACTGGGGTCCCTGGCTATTCCCAGTCCCCAGGCTGAAGACCCAAGGAGTCAGAAATAGCTGAAGCCTTTTGCCTGACCGGCTGAGAATCCTCACTGGGGAAGGTCAGGACCTCTGGATCTTTGGCGTCGGGGATGAGAACTTTCAGACTCTTGGGGTGAAGGAAACGGGGTTCAAAAAAGTATTTAGACCCAGAAGGACAAGTGTATGGGGTTTGATTCCAAAGGTCAAAGGAGCTTTGGGGACTTCCCTGGTGGCGCAGTGGTTGAGAATCTGCCTGCTAATGCAGGGGACACGGGTTCGAGCCCTGGTCTGGGAAGATCCCACATGCCTCAGAGCAGCTGGGCCCGTGAGCCACAATTACTGAGCCTGCGCGTCTGGAGCCTGTGCTCCGCAACAAGAGAGGCTGCGATAGTGAGAGGCCCGTGCACCGCGATGAAGAGTGGCCTCCGCTTGCCACAACTAGAGAAAGCCCTCGCACAGAAGCGAAGACCCAACACAGCCATAAATAAATTAATTAATTTAAAAAAAAAAAAAAAGGAGCTTTGGGAGAAGTCAGCCTTGCTCCCTCCTGTCCCCATACCTGCCTTCCACTACCTGTCTGAGTCCAGGAGTGAATCTTGGCCTCCAGGGAATGGAATTTTGGGACATTTAGAGTCCTGGGGTCTCACCTGCGAGAGCTGGGAACTTGCTATCTGGTCTGAAGCTGCCACTTTGCAGGAGGGAAGACTGAGGCCAGGTGGAAACACCCAGACCCCTCAGAGAAAGGATGGACTCAAGGCTGCCCCTCAGCCCCTAGGAGAACTAAAGCCAGGAGTGAGGGGCCTCAGCTTCCTCTCTCCTCTCTGTGTGACCTCAGACAAATAGCTACCCCTTTCTGACCCTGTGACCTGAGCAATTTGAGCCCGGTCTTACTTCCCATCTCCAACTAATGATTGATTTCATTAAATCATTACCCAACCAGGCAGACATCTAGAAAATGCAAATTAGAGGAGAAAGGGAATTAAAATCATTTGTCACCCCAACTCAGATGCAATGAGTGTAGACATGTTGGGGGTCTGCCCTTCTGGAATATTAGAGGCACATATGCACCTGGAGACAGATGTCATTTTTCAGAGAGTATTTATCACATTCCTGGGATCCCATGTGGGGTCGGAGAGGTCACCCCAGCCCAGGCCCATGAATCCGAGTGGGATGTACGCAGAGGTTGGGTCCCATTTCTCAGCCTCCCAAAGGTCCTCCCTGAGCCTGCATCTTGGGGGGGCTTGTGAGGCTGCCCACTGGCCCCAGGGAACTCAGGAATGAATGTCTCAGATCCCACTGGTGCCCAGGCCCACTTCCCAGACTGGGTCGGAGGGGGTGAGTTTGGGGCACGGCCGGACAACCCTGTGGTATAAGCCCACGCTTGAGCGAGGATCTGGGGTCCCACCGTGTGGCCCTGGGAAGGAGCCTGTTTCCTCCTGTGTAAAACAGGGCAGCCGTCTCCGCTTCACTGGGCTATCTGAGTCAAGCTGGTCCTGTGTGTAAATGAGGTGGAGCATGGGCCCGGGCAGACAGCAGGCACTCAGTAACAGGAGGTGCCATCCGAACTGTGACCGAGTGGGCGTGCCTGTGAACCCCATCCAGGTCCACCCTCACCCCACCCTCCACCAGGGGCCAAGCAAGCCTCAGGCCTGTCAGCTTCCCTGTCCTGATCTCCTCCAGGTTCAGGTTCACCAGAGGTTGAGGTGGGGTCCTCGGAAGGGAACAATCCAGGCAAGTTGTCATAATGAGTCACTGCTGTGGGCACAGGCCTGCCTCTGTCCAGTTTCCACAATCAGAGCCCCGACCCTCTCCCACTGGATGCTGTCCTGGCCTCCTGCTCCCAAAGGACTTTTCCCCACAGCAGCCACGGAGTCTGCTGAAAATCCTGAATTGCACCACAGCCACCCCCCACCCCCGTTCATACACCCTCCATGACTCTCCATTGCTCTACAGCCCGCTCTTTCACCCTGATCCCCAAGGCCCCTTGCAGCCTCCCTGCCCTCTTCTGTCTCCAGATGCCCCTTGCTCACCCATACCTGGCAATACCAGCCATGCCTGCACCTGGAACCCACCCAGCACATTCCCACCTCAGGGCCTTTGCACCTGCCATTCCTTCCACCAGGCAGTCTCTCACCCACACCCCTTCATGGCTGGTGTCCTCTCGTCCTTGAGGTCCCCTTTTCAAAAAGTCCCTTCTGGCCCCTCTTTCCAAAGCAGCTCCCTCCCCTGCCACCTCCCCCACTGCCTCCCCGTATAGCTGTGGTCCCCGACCTTTTTAGCACCAGGGACCGGTTTCATGGAAGACAATTTTTCCACAGACTGGGGGCAGGGGGGATGGTTCAGGTGGTAATGTGAGCGATGAGGAGCGGCAGATGAAGCTTCGCTTGCTTGCCCTCCACTCCCCTCCTGCTGTGCAGCCAGGTTCCTAACAGGCTGCGGACGGGTAGCAGTCCGCAGCCCGGGAGTTGGGGACCCCTGCCCTATAGAATTTCATTGGTGAGGGCTCTGTCCCTGACAGTTTACGTGTCTGTCGTCTCCCCCACCAGACTGGGCAATGGGAAAGGCCAGACGGGTCTGTCCACTCCCTGCCCTTGTGTCCCTGGCACCTTGGTCAGCTCCCAGACATTTCTTGGGGAAGAAAGTGGGGACCGGGGATGCCTCAAAGGCCCCATCTTGGGTTCCCCACTGGCTGTGTCTTGGGTCTGCTGGGCTATGGGCTGAGTCTCTTCCGCTCAGCTCTGACAGATGTGCTAATTTCCCAAGCAGGGAGGCCTGGGCCTCTGGGGATGAATTTCTGGGGCCCTACGGGGAGATCTTTCTCTGGAACAAAGAGAGAGAAGCCTTGGGTCGTTCCTGCAGCTGCCACTGCAGCTTAGGGGACATCGTTGGGGGCCTTCGGTGGCCGAGGGCTCTGACTTGTGTGAGATAGCAGAGTTGGGTTCTGAATGTATGGTCTCTCTCAGCCCCAGGGGTAGGAGTCCCAAGCCCCATGGGAGGTGGGATGGGGCACGTCTCCATTTGCAGTGGCCGTGACAGAGAAAATGGCCTTTCTGGCAGGACCTGCAGTGGACAGTGAGGGCAGCCAGGTCCTGCATGACCCCGGGACATAGTTTCCTTCCAAGGTGGGCACTGGAACCTTCAGAGGGTCAGCCCCTTGGCCTGAGAGAAGCATGAGCACCATCCAGTGGGCTGTCGTGCTGTGGGCTGTTTAGAGAGGGGTGGGGGAGCAGGGGTCCCCTCAAACTGGTGGCCTGTGGGCCAGATGGGGCCTCAAATTTGTTTTGTGAACCATGAGGTGTTTAAAAGAAAACGGAACCCGTTGCCGATGTTTCTTCCACTTGTTAAGCAGTTGTTTGCTCATTCATTCAAAAAAGGGCGATTGCGGACCTACTGTGTGCCGGGCATTGGGAAGGCTCCATCCCTGCCCTCGTGGAACGGACATCTTAGTGGGGCAACAGGATCATCAAAGAAAGTAACAAAGAAGCACCAAAAATATCTGGTAGGACTAAGTGACACAGGGAAAGAGAAATCTGGTCTGGGGAAATTAGCACCTCTAGAAAGAGAGATTTCTGCCCAGGCTTGAAGGACGTGTAGCAGCGTCTCAGACCTGGGTGAGTCTGAGAAGGGCATTCCGGGAAGAGGGCACAGCGGGGTCAAAAGCCTGGCAATGGGAAAGTGGCAGGTCTGTCTGGGGCTGGTGTTTCAGGTGCCTGGAAAGGGGTGGAAGGTGAGCTGGGAACCTGCTGGTAGATGAGGCCTGTCTGAAGTAGAGGGACAGGTAGGTGAGTGCCTGAGGCGCCCCCAGGGCCCATTGTACCAATGGGGAAACTGAGGCTTGGAGCATGTCAGGCAATGAGCGTACAGTGGAGCCAGTGGAGTGGGTACCCCCGTCTGGCTGTGCCCATAGCCACAGCCAGGCCATCATACTTCTCAGCACATGGAGCAGGCCTGGGGAGGGGTCTGTGGAGGTGGGTCTGAGGGTCCCTCACTGGGCCTCCGTTTCCCCATGAGTGCCAGAGGGACCTATAAACAAAGGGACCCTCCCCAAAGGGCCTTCTCCAGCTGGAACATTCTGGGTTTCTGGGATTCAGAGCCACACGTGGGTAACACACCCCACCCTCAGACCCCCACAGTCCCCAGGAATACCCCGAAGATCCCCTCAACCCCCTGCCACCTGCACCAGCATAGCTTGTGTTCCCCATGCAGTGTCCGTACGTGCGATCCCTGAGATCTTCACACCCCACCCTCAGAACCCCCAGCCCTGAACCCACATCTCTCCCCTGGGGGGGTGCTCCCACCCTGCCTCAGGAAGCCAGAGGGTGGGCGATACCCCTGCAGGGGATAGAGGCCCTATCTGTGTCTGGGGGCCTGCTTATAATGGGGGACTAGCATGGATCTGGGGAGTCTACATGTGTTTGGGGAGCTCTGTGTGTGTCTAGGAGGGTTGCATGTTGTTGGGGGTTGTGTGTTTGGGGGTGTCTGCGTATATTGGGGGGTTGTGTACATTCGAGGGATCGGCAGGTGTTGGGGGACTCTGTGTGTGTCTGAGGGGTCTGCGTGTGCAGAGGCCTCTGTGTGTGTTTTGGGGATGTGTGTTTGGCAGGCCGTGTGGGTTTGGGAGGGCTCTGCATGTATTGTGGACTGCATGTGTCTTGGGGACTTATGTATGTGGGTGTTTGGGGGTGATGCATGTGTTTGGGGGGGTCTCCCTGCGAGGGGAATCTCCCAACCCCCCCCATCTGTACGTAGGAGGAAAGGACTTTCTCCCTGACCCCCTGTCCCCAGCACCCTTCCTGGGTTTGCCCGGGGCCCTCACTCTGAGCTGGGCACCCCAGGGCTGAGGAGAGGTGACTCCAAGGCCTTCTGGGAGGGGTCAGGCTCAATGATGGCAAAAGCTGCCTGCATAGAGAAAGAGGGCGATATTATCTCCAGAGCATCTGCTTCAGAGAGGCCCCCAAATCAGGGAGGTGTCGCCGACTCTCCCCATCTTCTGGGGTAGGAAGCTGAGGCCCAGAGAAGTATGGTCGCACGGTAGTCACTGCCAGAGCCCGCCTTCTCCCCAGGGCAGGTGAGGGGCTCCAGGGGCCGTTGTGGGCTGAGCCAGCCCCTAGGTCACCCACAGTGCCCCCCCACCTGGGCCACCATCTCCCCAGGCTCCCAGGGGAGGAGGCGGCCCAGGGCCCCGGCTCGGGGAGGGTGGGGGGGTCGCCAGCAGCTGGGGTGGGAGCCGCTGGAGCCCTCAAGAGAGGGGAGGGGGGGTCCCGACTTTCCAAGGGGCTCTTCCTGTCGCTTGTAATGAGGTACTTGGGGAGCAGGTGATGAAACCACCGCCTGGGTTGCGTGAGGCGGGGCCACCGGCCTGATTTGCTGCAAGGCCCAGGAGCAGCGCCCCCTCCCCGCTTCGCCGAGTCCCGAGGGCCCTCACCTCCCCCAGGCCACCCACCTGCCTCTCACTTCTCCTTTCCTCCTCTCCTTTCCTCGCCGGCCTGGGTCCCCCACCAAGCTGAGGCCTCTGAGCTCAAGGGTCTGGCAGCGTGACTTTGCCACTTGTCCCTCCATTAAAGCCCCCCTGGGAGCCAAGAAGGGGAACTTGACTGTTCCTGATCTTTTCTCTCAAACCTCACTGCAAAGCCTTTGAGATCAGGATTCTGTGACCCATTTTGTGGGGGAGGAAGTAGGGGTCTGATGTCGCCCAGCGTGTCACAGTAAGTGTCACCGTGGTCTTGCACGATGGCACGCTGACTCAGCATCCCCAGTTCCAAGGCCCTTCTTCCTTCTGGCTTCTGGGAGGCCAGAAGGCAAGATTGATAGATTCCTCCACTGCCCCCTCCTTCCCAGCTGGTGGGAGAAGGATTCTCGCTCCCATTTACAGGTGAGAAAACTGAGTCCTTCCACAGGGAGAGGCCAGCAGTGAAGGGTTAGTGGGAGGGTGGGATTCCTTCCAGACCCCCATCTCCATCACCAGGGGGCTAAGAGACCTCTTAGAGGGAGATGACAGTCATGGCCTGAAGGACTGCAGCAGTGTTTGTTGATGGACTTAATGACCACAGGTATCACCTTAGTTTCTGATGCTCCAGGCACTCATGAAATCTTCCTTTGCACCCCCAGTTCCCCCCTCCAGAACAACGCTCAGGCCTGAGACCCCAGGCTCCCTCCCAACCCCAGGCATATGCCACCAGCACGTCCTGTCCCCTTGGTCACCAAACAATCCATCCTCTTCTGCCTACCTGCAGCCCCCGTCCCAGTTCAGGCCCCTCACCTCCCACCTAGACACCTGCCCCAGCCTCTCTGGGCCACCTCGCTCCTGCCCAGACAGATGCTGTTCTCATGGCAGCCATGACTAAGGACGAGGTTTGTTTTGGGGGTTTTTTTATTTTTGTTTTTTTGGCCGTGCCGCACAGCATGTGAGATCTTAGTTCCCAGACCAGGGATCGAACCCATGCCCCCTATAATGGAAGCGCAGAGTCTTAACCACTGGACGGCCAGGGAAGTCCCCAGGGACGAGGTTTTTAAAAAAATCTTTTGGTTGAGATAAATCACATAGAGAAAAATGCAAAAGTCAGTGGAGTAGGGCTAAAAAATTTGCACAAACTGAACACACCTATGTATCCAGGTCCTGGCCCGGGGAACCGAACACCCCAGCCCCCGGACTCCCGCTGTCCTGTCACAGTGCCTGCTCCAGGTGGCCACTGTGCTCATATCCATCACTGTAGGTGAGTTTTGCCTGTTCTGGAACTTCATATAAATGGAATCACATGATGTGTCCTCTCTATGGAGCCCAGTATTGCTGAACTGGCACATGGTCTGGGAGATTCACCTGTGTGGTTGCATGGAGGTGGAATGCATCCTTTTTCTGTGCTGTATAGTAGTCTTGCACAGAATCTACCAAAAATCATTTACCAATTCTCCCATTGAGGGCATTTGAGTTGTTTCCAATTTGGGGCTATGACAAATGAGGCTGCTGAGAACATTCTTGTCTGTGTCCTTTGGTAAAACATGGACACTTTTCTCTTAGGTGAATATTGAAGAGGAGCATCGCTGGGTCAAAGGGTAGATGCATGTTCAGCTTTAGTAGGTGCCAGACAGTTTTCCAGAGTGGCTCTACCTCTTTCTCTTTCCACCAGCAATGCATGGAAGTACAAGGGGATTATTTAAACTGTAAAATCATATCCTGACCCTCCCCTGCCTCCAAACTCTCTGTGGCTTCCTAATGCCCTCAGAGTAAAACCCACACTCGTCACTGTGGCCCACAAGGACCTATGTGATCCAAGCCACAGCTCCCCCCACCACCAGTCCCCTCCCCTCTCTCCCTTGCTCGCACTGTCCAGCCATAGAGATTTCTTTGCTTTTTTCAAAATGCCAAACTCATGATCACTCTGAGCCTTTGCCCTTGCAGTTCCCCCTGCCAGGAACACCCTTGCACCAGATCTCCCCACAACTGACTCTTCCTTTGCTTGGCTGTGTCTTTCTTGGGCTTTGGGTCTCAGTTCAGATGTCACCTCTTCAGAGAGATCTTCCTTGAAATCCCTGGCTTCTAACATTGCCCCTTTCGTGGTCAATACTTCTCTCTTTTTAGACTTAGGTTCTGACCTACAAGAGCTTCATAAAATGACTTGGGCGGTTCCCATTGTTTTCAAAGGTCTGAGGTAGTTTAAAGAACATTTCACTTTCCTGTCCTTTAAGATTTGATAAAATAGCCATAAAACTGTCGGGGCCTGTTGTCCTTTTAATGGTAGGTCTCAAGTCACTTTTCTAATCTTCTGTGGTCATTGGTCTACTTAAGCTTTCTACTTCTTTTGAGGTCAGTTTATCACAATGGTTGGCACTTGATAAATGCCAAGTGTGGGGGGGCAAAGAAAGGGGTGGGAGGTATTGGACTCTTGACTTCAAATGCCCACTCCCCTGCCCATCTGCTCAGGGCCCCATCCAGCCCTTCCACTGAGGCTCAACTACATGCTTCCTCCTTTGAGATGCCCTCTTGGATTTCTCCTGACTCTTCTTCCCTTTCCTGGGTCGATGAGTCCACCTGTGCCTCTCTGCTGGGCAGATGCCACAAGCTCTCTGCTTTCTAGCTGGACATTGGTGGGGGGGATATGCGCACAGAAGAGTACTCCCCTAACCTCAGCCCCTCCTAACCTCAGCCTCCCCCCTCGTGCTCTGCAGATTCAGCACGTACAGCCACCTCCCCCCAGCAGTTCCGGTCACGGTCACGCCAACATCTGGAGAAGGGGCCGCCAGGTCTGTCTGCTGCTTGGGGTGGGGATTTGCATGTGAGTACAAATATATATGCACACCCTGGGCCTTCCGCCTCCGCATTCCTTGGCTGGCCCTTCACACCTGGGCCTGAGGCAGGTCAACGCTGAGTGGCTGGATTTGCATGCCCGTGTATTTCTGGGTAGGGAGTCAGCTGGGGGAGTCTGAGAGGAAGTTGTTGAGGGAAGCTGGGGGGAGTTCAAATGTGTCCCTCTTGACCTGCTCCCTTCACCAAATCTTCCCAGTCACCCCTCTGACTTGTCCTGAGGGTCTTCCAGTCTCGGGGAGAGGGAGAGAGCTGGATATATGACCCCCTTAGCCCCACAGAGTCAGAACTGGAGGGGATGGTTGGAGGCTGTGGGAGACCAGAGTGAGGGCAGGGAGGGCTTCATGGAGGAATGGATTTTTTGAGCTAGGTTTCTGAAATGTGAATAGGAGTTGGCCAGGTGCAGAAGGGGCAACAAGGGCTTTTCAGGCAGAGATATTTTGTTGAAGGTAGAGAACAGTGGGCAGGAGCTGATTGGAGCAGGCCTTTTTTACTTTTTTAAAATTTATTTTATTTATTTGGCTGCGCCGGGTCTTAGTTGCAGCACGCGAGATCTTCGTTTCGGTGTGCAGGATCTAATTCCCTGACCAGGGATTGAACCCAGGCCCACTGCATTGGGAGCGCAGAGTCTTTTTTTTTTAATATTTTTCTTTCTTTTTATTTATTTATTTATTTATTTTTGACTGCGTGGGGTCTTCGTTGCTGCGCATGGGCTTTCTCTAGTTGCGGCAAGTGGGGGCTGCTCTTCATTGCGGTGCGTGGCCTTCTCATTGCAGTGGCTTCTCTTGTTGCGGAGCACGGGCTCTAGGTATGTGGACTTCAGTAGTTGTGGCACTCGGGCTCAGTCGCTGTGGCTCACGGGCTCTAGAGTGCAGGTTCAGTAGTTGTGGTGCACAGGTTTAGTTGCTCCGCAGCACATGGGATCTTCCAGACCAGGGCTTAAACCCTTGTCCCCTGCATTGGCAGGCAGATTCTTAACCACTGGGGAGCGCGAAGTCTTAACCGCTGGACCACCAGGGAAGTCCCTGGGGCAGGGCCTTGAATGCCAGGCTGAGGACTGGAACTTCCTTCCTCCTGAGGGCAGTGAGGACCCACGAGGAGTGCATGAGCAGTGAAGGGACATGATCAGCTGTGTGCTGGGTAGATCCCTCAAGGACCAGGGCAGGGGATGACTTTGGTTCCTGGGTGAGGATTGGGGGCTCCAAGGTCATCAAAGTTCAGAAGACTCAAACCCCTGTGTGAGCCCATCTGCACCTGTCAAGCCTGGCTCCAGAGATGGCAGAGGACCTAGTGGCTTCTAGAGGACCCAAAGAGCCCTAGAGTAGAGTGACTTAAAGTGCAAGGTTCAGGCATAGCACAGAGAGGACCTCACCCCCAGTCTCTGCACAGATGGACACAGCCCTGGCCTCCCGGTAGTTTCCTGTCATCTCTACCCCTACCCCCAACAGTCCTGCTCCCCATGGCAGCCATGGCCAAGTTTTTAAAGTCCCGTGCCTTCTTGCTCAAAGCCCTCCCATGGCTGTACATTGCTCTTAGACCAAAACCCACAGGCCTCCCTGCAGCTCAGAGGACCCGGAGTGGCCCTGCCTCTGCAGCCTCTCCTGCTGGCCTCCTCACTCCAGCCTTATTGATGCATCTCCTCCCTCCTGAGGGCCTTTGCACCTGTCATTCCTTCTGCCTGGAACTTACTTCCTGTCTTGGCTCTTGGGTCTCAGTTCAGAGAGAACCCCCCGACCTTCTGACTCTTGGGGCTCCCCCGTTATGTGAACCCTGCCCTAGCCAGGATGTCCTTGTCTAAAATGCGGACAGATTGAGAAGGGGCCAGAGTTGATCTTCCAGGCCCAGAGACTCATGTCCAAGTCCCATGTTCCCATGGGACCCCAGGCGTGGGGGGCATTTCCTGAGTCATCTTGGCACTGAGACCTCCCGGCCAGTGCCCTCCTCCTGTCCCCAGGGACCTGTCAGGGCAGGGATAACGCATCCCAGCCGTGGGAACTAGCCTGATTCCAGCCGGGGATTAAAATTAGCCCCAGAGGTTAAATTTAGCAAGTCAAGCTGGAGCTGGGGGGCTGAGATGGGGGCTTTTGTTGGCCTGGGATTTGCATAGTTGTGACCACTCAGAGACCCAACCCAGAGAAGGTGGAGGGTGTGTCTGGGGTCACACAGCGGGCCGCATATGATGGACTGGGGCGTCTCATACTTACAGCCCTGGGTCTGTGGGAAGATGAGGCACCCCGCCCAGACCCCTCGGGCTGGGGTGTGGGAAGCAGGTATGGCTACTCCCAGAGACAGACCTACATTTCCCTACGCTTCCCAAGAGCTCATTCCCAGGCCTTGTGCCAGGTACTCTGTATTTCATACCCACCCCATTCACAGAACAGCAAACTGAGGCCGAGGGAGAGGCCTCCCTTGCTAAAGACCGCTCTTCTGGCTGAGACCTGAGAGCAGGCCCACTTCACCCTGGGCAGGCCTGTGGCGTGGCCTCAGCCACCTATGACGTGGGAGGGCTGGGGGGGTGGAGTGTGGTCATAGAGTTGGCAGAGGGGGTCTCGGGGGCCATGGAGTGGCTGTCTGTACAGTGAGGTGGGTGCTGCAGAACAGGCAACATGATTCCTTGATTCCAAGGAGCCCTGCATGAGGGCTGCTGGGAAAGTCCTGGACCGTGTCTTGGATACATGCTGCACTCACTGAGCTGCCCATTCTCACCCTTGGGGCCCCCACCAGGGAGATCCGAGATCCCCATGAGGAAGGTCCAGGGTTTCTCTCCAGTTTGCCTGGGCCCACCCCATCCCCCAGTCTGAGGGTTCCAAGCTTAATTCTTTCAGGGCATTCCCCCCTCCTCCCGCTGGAAAGTGGGGCAGGGATAGGGTTTCTCTTATGCTTCCCCCCAACTTTTTATTTTATTTTTATTTTTATTTTTTGGCCGCGCCACGCAGCATGTGGGATCTTAGTTCCCCGACCAGGGATCGAACCCGCGCCCCCTGCACTGGAAGCGTGGAGTCTGAACCACTGGACCACCAGGGAAGTCCCCACACACACAATTTTTTAAATAGAAATCTATAATCACTGAGGGAGAAATGTTAGAAAATTCAAAAGAGCAAAAAGGAAAAAAAAAGACAAAAAGCCCACACATTGTATGATTCAATTTATAAGAAGTGTCCAGAACAGGCAAATCCATAGAGAGAGAACGTAGATTAGTGGTTGCCAGGGGCTGAGGGGAGGGGAATGGGGAGTGGCTGCTAATGGGGCTGGGGCCTTTTTTTGGGAGGATGAAAATTTTCTGGAACTAGGTAGATGTGATGGTTGTACAACGTCGTGGATGCTCTAAATGCCACTGAATTGCACACGTTAAAATGGCGAGTTTTATGTTATATGAATTGCATCTCAATTTTTAAAAACGGGAAAAAACTCACCCATAAATTTCCACCCAGCGTTGACTCCCAGCTTGAGCATTTCCTTCTAGTCTTTTTTCCACTCTCAATACAGTTTTTAAATATACGTTTTATATATTTTTAATATATGTTTTCTGGTAACCGCAGCCCTCAACCTTGCTCATCGAAGGGCTATTGTGGGATTGAATGAGTTCAGAAGTGTCTGCTGTGTAGACCAGGCTTACTTTCAGAGGCTCAGGATCACTGAGCACCGCTGGGTACCAACATCAGATGGCCCTCCAACCTGGCCTGTTGAGGACTTTTAAGCTGTCGCCAGTATTCATAACAGCAGTGCATACACAGCACCTGCTGTCTGCAAGGCAGATCTGAATGCCCTGTGTGGGTTAGCTCATTTTATGCTCCAGCAGCACTGGGCAATGCACCATACTGTTATCCCCACTGCACAGACAGGGGGTCAGGCTCCCCCGAGGTCCCACAGTTACCAGCTTGTTTTGCTTTAGAGCCTCAGGTGGGGGCACCCATACCTCTCAATCTTTCCCCCTTGGTCAGCCTTCTCCTTATAAAACATTGGTCTGAAGGTGTTCAATGAGCATTTGGTGCATCCTGGACTGGTCGAGGGTGTGGGCTGTGGGGATGACCCAGCCTGCCTTGATCTCCCCCATCATCTCCCTTTCAGCACCTGGCAGGGGCAGGAGGAAGATAGGGGGTAGACTGGGGTGCCTGTCCCCACTCTCCACCCACCTACTCTGTCCTCTTCTCCTCCCCCCCCCCCCACCGACCCCCAGACCAAGGACACTCCACCCAGCCTGGGACAATGGGGAGGAAGAAAATTCAGATCTCACGCATTCTGGACCAAAGAAATCGGCAGGTGAGTTCAGTGGGTGGGACAGTGGTTCGGGGAAACGCATTCCTGGCAGGGGACACAGCCTGGGCAAAGGCCTGGCCATCTGGGAGAACTGCAAGGGAATAAGGAGACTTGATGCAACGTCAGGAGTTTGAGATGTAGCATTTACTCATTCTCATGATGATTAATTCACTGATTCTTCTTGATGACTGGAGCCCCAGTCACAGGGGAGATGGAACTCAATACAAATACACCCAACTCAAAGCGCTGGACCAGAGAGAGGCACAGAACTGGGGAAGCTCAGAGAGGGAGTGTGGGCTCTGCCTGGAGGCCAAGGTAAACTTACCAAAGGAGAGGACATTTGGGCTGGGTTTTGAAGCACTGATAGGAGTTTGCCATGTTAAGAAGTGAGAAGGAGTAGTACAGCCAGAAAGAACAGCACATGCAAAGGCATGGAATCACGAGGCATGTTCAGGGAACAATTAGGCCCCTCCACCTCCCCTCTCACCATCCCAAATCTTTGTCTTCTCCTGCCCCACCTGTGGGTCCTGGGTCCAGGTGACATTTACCAAGCGGAAGTTTGGGCTGATGAAGAAGGCCTATGAGCTAAGTGTACTCTGCGACTGTGAGATCGCCCTCATCATCTTCAATAGCGCCAACCGCCTCTTCCAGTACGCCAGCACGGACATGGACCGTGTGCTACTGAAGTACACAGAGTACAGTGAGCCCCACGAGAGCCGTACCAACACTGACATCCTCGAGGTACCCCTGGGACCCACCTCCCCGGCCTCATGAAGCCCAGCACACTCTGCTCACTCAGAGCCTAGGGACTCTTGGTTTGCACAAAAGATGAGCGTTGCAATTTGGCTTTGCTGCTAGTCAAAGCAGGTTTGGAGTAACAGAGTGTCCCTTTTAGGGGCAACTTCCTGGATAGTGGAAATAAAAAACATCGAGGGCCCCACTATGTGCCCCTCACACACATCATCTCATTTGCTCCTGTTACCCATTTGGTGAGTACAGACACAGAGAAGAAAAGGTACCACAAAGCAAACAGACCTCACTGAGGTCCAGGAATGTTTTTGCTTGAGCCGCTGTATCCTCAGGAGAAAGAGGCAGGAGCAGCCCCTGCACTAGCTGGGCAGCCCTCACACCCACGACCCAGGATGGGCAAGATCACTGTCACTTTGGATGTGGGCATCTTTACCCAGGGCGGGAAGCTAAAGCCACTGGGCTGGAGAGAGCAGCAGGCTAGGACTGCACCCAGGAAGCCCCAATGTGGCAGAGGGTGGGGAGAAGCTGGCACAGGAGAGGCTGAGAGGTGCTCAGTCAGCTGACATTTATTAAGCACCTATTGCACGCCAGGCTCCGAGGCTGCACGTGGTACAGAATGCAGGAACCGAATCACACTCAGGAGCAGTGTTAGGATAATGCCATCAGGCCTGGGTGGGTCTCGGCCTCTGCTGTGTGACCCAGGCCTCTCTGGTCCCAGGGCAGGACAGTCCCTCTCTCACAAACAGTTGGAACTTACTAGGTGATAACTCACTGGGGTTTTTGGTTAATGGGATTTGGCTGGAGCAGGCTGTGCCTGCACCCTGCCTGCCCACAGAGCTGGATGGGATAGGTCCTCCCCTCTCCCGTAGAACCAGGTTTCTTGGCCAGGATTGGGGGAGTGTCACCCTGTTGTCTCCCCCTTCCACAGACACTGAAGCGGAGGGGTGTGGGCCTTGATGGACAAGAGCTGGAGCCAGAGGAGGGGATTGAAGGGCCAGGAGAGAAGCTGCGGAGGCTGGCAGGTGATGGGGGTGACCCAGCCTTGCCCCGACCCCGGCTCTATGTAAGTGACTCCCTGCCCCGCCATGAATGGGGCCCTCGCCCCACTTCTGAGGTCCAAATGACTGAGGCTGAGATTGAGAGAGAGACTTAAGACCAGGAATCCTAGAATTTGGGGGCAGGTTTCTGCCTGGGTGGGCAGGGAAGGCTTCCTGGAGGAGTGGGCATTGTAGCAGGGGCTTTGAAGGATGGAAAAGAGTTCAACAGGCAGACAGTTCCTTTTTTTTTTTTAATTTTAATTTTAATTTTTGGCTGTGTTGGGTCTTCGTTGCTGCGCGTGGGCTTTCTTTAGATGTGAGCGGCGGCTACTCTTTGTTGTGGTGCGTGGGCTTCTCATTGCAGTGGCTTCTCTTGAGGCGGAGCTCAGGCTCTAGGCACGCGGGCTTCAGTAGTTGCAGCATGCAGGCTCAGTAGTTGCGGCACGCGGGCCCTAGAGCGCACAGGCTTCAGTAGTTGTGGCATGCGGGCTTAGTTGCTCGGTGGCATGTGGGATCTTCCCGGACCAGGGCTTGAACCCGTGTCCCCTGCATTGGTAGGCAGATTCTTAACCACTGCGCCACCAGGGAAGTCCCAGTTCCTTCCTTCTTTATTTCTCTGATTCATCAAACACCCTGGGAAGCCCCCTCAGGGCCAACCCTATGCTGATTGCGAAGCCTCAGCTCTGGGCCTAGCTGTCAAGTAGCTACAGAGGCAGACACAGACTCCCCCAGCCATGTGGCGTTAGGCCAGAGGGAGGAGTATTGAGGACTTGCAGAAGGTGGAGGCTGGCGACTGAACTCATTGGGATTTTCTGTCTTGGACTTGATGCCCTCATTTCCACATCCTGTCCTCTCTGCCCTCAGCCAGCAGCTCCCACTATGCCCAGCCCTGACATGGCATATGGGGCCCTGCCCCCACCAGGCTGCGACCCCAGTGGGCTTGGGGAGGCCCTGCCTGCCCAGAGCCGCCCATCCCCCTTCCGTCCAGGAGTCCCCAAAGCTGGCCCCCCAGGTGAGCATGGGGCGTAGGCCCTCGGGGAGGAGAGGTGGCGGTCCCAGGGAGGCTGTGCAAGGCGGGAGTATGGGCTCTGGCCCTGCTTGGCTGTGGGCATCACTCCATTAGATGACATGGCGACCTGGTGACCTTCCCTCTCTCTGGGGGTCTCCTGCTCCCCAGGCCTGGCGCACCCTCTCTTCTCAGCAAGCCACCTCGGCAGCAAGACACCACCGCCCCTGTACCTGACAGTGGATGGGAGGAGGCCAGACCTGCCTGGTGGCCTCGCTGGGGCCCGAGGGGGACTGAGCACCTCAGTGAGTGAGGGGAAGGTGTGGAAGGGCTGTGGGAGCAGGGTGGCCTGGGTGTGGGCCTCAGTTTCCCCTTTCCCCTGTCTCTCCACAGAGAGGCCTCTATGGTAGCCTGCAGAGTCCGTGCTCCACTGCCACCCCGGGACCCCCACTAGGGAGCTTCCCCTTCCTCCCTGCAGGTCCCCCAGGTATGCACCCGCTGTGGGAGGCGTCCACACACCTGCCTGCCGGGGGTCCACACTCCCCCGCCCTCCAGAACTGAAAACTGGCGGGTGGGGTGGGTCAGGCTTGGGCAAGGGGCTCCCTGAGGTCAGGGCCTCAGTTTACTCTTCCTGCCCCCCCAGAATATGGCCTGGGAGACCCCCCTCCGCCCCCAGGCTTGCTGCAGCCCCCCACCCTGGCCCCCTGGCAGCCCTCCAGGGGTGATGGGTCCCCGGCCACCCCCGCCCAGCCCAGGTAAGTGCCCCGACTGCCTCCTTGCCCGCTCCCCTCCCACCCCATTCGGGTTCACGGGTGGGGCTCCTCCAAGTCTTCCAAGCCCCAGCCACTGCTGACCCCTGGTGGCCACTCCCGGTTCTGCACTTAGCCCCTCCCGACTGGTCCTGGTGAGGATGGGAGGCTATTTTGGAGGCCCCAAGAGGGATCGCCACCCCCTCCTTTCCCAAGGTCCTCCTGCCCAATCTTTGCCCAAGCCATGCCACTTCCATGGCTTCCCTCGCTGAGCTCACGGCCCCGCTCCTCTCTCTCTCCCTGCAGTGGGGGCCGCAGCCTGGGCGAGGAAGGCCCCCCAGCCCGCGGCGCCTCCTCGCCCACCCCACCAGTCAGCATCAAGTCCGAGCGCCTCTCGCCGGCCCCTGGAGGCCCCGGCGACTTTCCAAAGGCCTTCCCCTACCCCTTGCTCCTGGCCCGGCCCCTGGCAGACCCCCTACGGCCTGGGCCCCCGCTGCGCCGGCTGCCCACTACCGATGGCTGGCCCCGGTAGTAGGCCCGGGGGTGGCACCGATTCTGCCCCTCACACCAGGCGGGGTGAGGGCACGTGGGGTCCCAACCTTCCTCCCTGCGTCCTTGGAGAAGACCCAGCAGTTACGACCCTCTCCGCGGCAGGGGCCTGGAGGGGGGAAAGCCTGGTTCAGGTCCAAGGTTGGGGTGCCCCTTTCCCCCTTCCAGTGTGTGTGTATCCATCAATAAAACACACGGGGCATCCGTGAACGAAACCGCCGCTGCTCAGAGCCACACCCCCGCCCGGGTCCTCCCATCTCTTCCCCAGCGGCCTCAGTCTTGCCTTGGACCCACTCCAGAACCTGACCCTGAGAGGAGGACTCCAGTGCTCCTTGGGAAGGGGGGTGGGGGAGAAGCGGGGTCGGGGTTGGGGGGGACGGGGACGTAAGGGGAGGAGCCCTGGAGGGGGCGCCAACGAGCAGGTGACGCCGTGGGCAGCCAGTGCTCAGCCCGCTGGGGGCCCTAGGGCACCGCATAGAGTGGGCACCTAGAGTGGTTCCACCCCAGTGGTGATGGGCTGGGCTGTTTACGCTCCAGCTCCTGAGGGTGTTGGGTCGAGGGCTCAGGCTGGGTTGCAATCGCTTGCAGCAAGGAGCAGTGGGGAACCGTGAATGTTGGGCTATGGGAGCGCTGGAGCGGCCGCTACACTGTTCATCTTTTAAATGGGCATATCCCTTGATCTCTTGACCCAACGATTCCCACCGGAGGGAGGAGGGAGCCAGGCGTTTATCCACCCACTTTGGGGTGGTGCAAACTCCCTCCACTTCGGCCTGTCCTGTGTAAGGGCAGACTTGGGGGTCCAGGAGGGAGCCAGAGGGAGCTCCATTTGTTCCTCCCCTCCAGCCACCCCCCAGGTGGTCTCAGTGAGATCTTTATAACACTCAGATCTGTCCCCTGACCTTCCTGAGCTCCTCAGCTGCCCTCACCCACTCTGTCTCCTGCCCTGAGGCCCTTAGGAATACTTGCTGTTCCAAGCTAGGGCCATGCTGGTCCTTCCTCCTGGGCCACCTCCTGCAACCCCCAACTGGCCTCCTTTTTAGACTGCTTCCTACCCTCCAAGGCCTAGCTCCCTGACACCTCCTGCAGGAAGCCCTCTCACTGCCCCAAGCTGAGAAATGGCTCTGACAATTCTCAAAGGGTCTGCTTAGTGGAGATCACCGATCTGGACAAGAATGTGAAAAACACATGGTGTTGGTATCAGTGTTTATAAGATTTGTATGCCCCTACCCCACCATCATTCTACGAAGATCCAAAGCTGACTGGTCCAGCTTGGCTGTGGGCGAGTCAGCTTGACCAGTAATTTCAAGACCCTTGTCCCCTGTCATCCCAGCCCTCCACAGAGGACTTTTTCAGTAAAATTCGATGCCTTGCACTCCACCATTAGCGCACACAGACCTGGATGTGGATACAGAGGCAGAAATGTGTGCAGCCTTCGAAATAAGTCACCTCCCTTTCTCCTATAGTCCCTCTTCCCAGCCAAGACTTTCAGTGGACTCCTTTGACAGGTAGGGAGAGAGGGAAAAATGTGTAAAGTGACAGACCTTTTTTTGTGACATGAGCGCACTTGCTTAAGCAGCCATATGTATAGCACCATTCATATGCCAGATCCAGCCTGGGCTTTGTCCTCTGATCTTCCTGGTCCTTGACACCTTCATCCCCAGTGAAGTTGGGGCTTTGGAGCCCTAGTTTCCGGGGGAGAAACATGGCACGATCAAGGTTTGTGAAAGCCTCCCTCCCTGGGGCTTCTGTGGCCTGAGGTGGAGGTGGGGTCCAGGAACAAAAGAGGCAGGAGGCCGAGGGACAGTGGAGGGGCACTCCAGGGTGTGTTTGGAGGTAGAGCTACCAGGACCTGCAGATGGCTCGGATGTGGGGTAAAGGGTTTCATGGGCAACTTGCAGCCCCCTCTTACAACACAGGGAAACTTGCAGAGAATGCAGAGTATGTGGGGTGAACTTAAGGCCTCTGTGGAGTGTTTAAGTTAGGCTGGAGAGCTCTCTCACCGAACTCAGATTCAGGTTCTAAATCCTCTCCACCTGCTCCCTTCTGTCCCTTCCCACCCTCAGAGGAGGGGTGAGGCATTGTCTCCACCCCAGCCTATGACAGTAGCCTCTGGGGATCTGGCTGAGTACACAACCCCTGCCACCCCAGCAGCACCATTGCCACATGCACCATGGTCACCACGCAGGTGCAAATTTCTCCAACTGGGTCACCCTTCTGGGGATCCCCTTCCTCAGGTCGCAAGGACCCTGGCCATGCACATGGGGTGGATGAACCGCCAACCTGGTGGCCCCCCGCAGTGTCGCAGTCACAGCTCCCCATACAACCAGACACAGGACCAGGGACTTGGGAGGAGGAGAGAGACCAAGGCATCAGGTCCTCTGGGGGAAACTGAGGCATGTCCACAAAGAGCCCCTTTTTCAGCCTCTGGATCTTACCCACATTGTGGATAAGAAGGTGGGCCAGTCTCTGAAGTCAGTGCCCACAGGGTAAGTGCCGAGTGTGGAGTTCATAAAAATGTGGTCTGCTTTCAAACGCTGGGGAGCCCCAGGGCCATTTGGTGTGGCTCTGTGTCGTCATCCCTGGGAGGCCGCACTTTCACCGTCTGCCGTTAGGTGGCGCCCAGTAGTGCCCTTTGGATTCTGAACTCCCCACTCAAAATTTTAAAATAAAGTGGAAATAATAATAAGTAAATAAAATCTATCTTGGCTTCCAGGGAGTCTGCCCCATGTTTTTAGTCTATGAGCCTGGGGAACCAAAAAGGGCTGTGTCACATGTCATGTGTGTGTGACTATACATGTACAGCTTGAGGTGCCCTGGGCCATAAGGGGACAGTGGGCACGCTACCAGGTTCTGGAAAGGCCTCTGGGTCCAGACCCTAGCTCTGCCCCTGCTGGCTGTGTGGAGGAGGAAGCAAGGAGGGTTGTGTGGAAGTGTCCTACTGCCAGTCTTTCTAAGGACACCATGGTGATGTTGGCCAGGGCCAATGTCACTATCAGATGGGTTCCAAGTCTCCCAGGGGCTTGGTCACTGGTTGGAAGCACCATGGGAAGTATGGACTGGGTACGAACATGATGATGGAAGTCAGAGATGCATTTTTGAGAGCACCATAGAGATGCATTTTAGAGAGCACCATAGAATGAAACAGTGTGGAATGAGAGTGTGGATCTCAGTGTAGACAGAGATTGTGGGACATTAGCATAAACAAACATAGGGAGTGTCCAGTGAGGATCAGGGAAAATGGAATACCCAGTGTAGGACAGAATGTGGATTCACCCAATGGAGAATAGACAAGGAAGAATGTCCAATGGAGAACAGACAACATAGCACATGAAATGTAGAATAGGAAGTGAAGAACAGTCAATGTAGAACTGAGATGCTGAGCAAACAACGAAGGATGGAGTACATGGGCCAAGAGAAGACTTTGGCATTTGTTCTGCGTGAGGTGGGAGCCATGGATGACTGTGAGCGGAGGAGGGACACGGTCTGGCTTAAGTGTTAACAGGTGTCCTCAAGCTGCTCAGGGGAAAACAGACTGTGGGGGGTGGGTGGGGAGTGGGGAATGGAAGCCGCAGGAGACCAGGGAGGAGGGGACTGCAGGTGGGAGATGATGGAGGCTGGATTGGGTGGAGGCTGTGAAGGGAAGGAGGCTGGTTGGGACAATGGTTACACTTGGAAGGTGAAGCCATCAGGAGGGGCTAACAGGTCAGGTATGGAGCAAGAGAGAGAATTCAAGGCCAACTTCAGAGTTTGGGGATAAGCACCTGGACGATGGAGCTGCCCCTTCTGCAATGGGGAGGCTGCAGAGGGAAGATGCAGAGCTCCTGGGGCCAGGATGTGTGTGAGCTGCCTGTGGCTCACCACATGGGGGTGCTGTGATGCCTGGACTCGTAAACCTTATGCCCATGGGAGAAGTCAGGGTGTGAATTAGATTCGGGCCTCAGAGTCTCAGTATCTTTATCAGTTTAATGGGGACAATTGTCCCAGCACCCTGAACTGCTGGAGAAAGCACTCGAGTCAGCCCCCCAGCCTGATGAGCAATGGGCCTGCAGCAAATGTTCCCCTTTTTTTCTTGGTCCACCTTCTCTGACACCCTCCCCAGCTTCCCTGGATCCCACCTGAATGCTGTAGCCCTGAGGCGTGTCTCATGACCCCCATGTAGGTCCTGGGAAATCCCAGTGACCCTCACTGCCACTGTCACCCATGCTCTCTCAAGCCAATGCTCTGAGTCCAGAGGACCAAAGTCACAAATAGTTAATCCCCTGAAAACAGACATCCACATGGACTCATATACAAAGACAAAAACACCCACAGAGACAAGGCAATCAACTATACACAATCCAGGCAAAACAATCTTGAGGGAAAAAAATGGAGCTGGAGGAATCAGACTCCCTGACTTCAGACTATACTATAAAGCTACAGTAATCAAGACAATATGGTACTGGCACAAAAACAGAAATATAGGTCAATGGAACAGGCTAGAAAGCCCAGAGACAAACCCAAGCACCTGTGGTCAACTAATCTATGACAAAGCAGGCAAGGATATACAGTGGAGAAAAGACAGTTCCTTCAATAAGTGGTGCTGGGAAAACTGGACAGCTACATGTAAAAGAATGAAATTAGAATACTCCCTAACACCATACACAAAAATAAACTCAAAATGGATTAAAGACCTAAATGCAAGACCAGAGACTATAAAACTCTTAGAGGAAAACATAGGAAGAACACTCTTTGACATAAATCACAGCAAGATCTTTTTTGACCCACCTCCTAGAGTAAAGGAAATAAAAACAAAAATAAATGGGACCTAATGAAACTTAAAAACTTTTGCACAGCAAAGGAAACTATAAACAAGACGAAAAGACAACCCTCAGAATAGGAGAAAATATTTGCAAATGAATCAATGGACAAAGGATTAATCTCCAAAATATATAAACAGTTCATGCAGCTCAATATTAAAAAAACAAACAACCCAATCAAAAAATGGGCAGAAGACCTAAATAGACATTTCTCCAAAGAAGACATACAGATGGCCAAGAGGCACATGAAAAGCTGCTCAGTATCACAGATTATTAGAGAAATGAAAATCAAAACTACAGTGAGGTATCACCTCACACCGGTTAGAATGGGCATCATAGTGAGAGGTCCACGATGAAGAGTGGTCCCCACTTGCTGCAACTGGAGAAGGCCCTCGCACAGAAACGAAGACTCAACACAGCCAAAAATAAAAATAAATAAATAAAATAAAGAATTATTTTTAAAAAAAAGAGTAAAATATTAAAAAAAAAAAAAAAAAAGAATCATCAATGGGCTTCCCTGGTGGTGCAGTGGTTAAGAATCTGCCTACCATTGCAGAGGACTCGGGTTCGAGCCCTGGTCCGGGAAGATCCCACATGCCGCGAAGCAACTAAGCCTGTGCGCCACAACTACTGAGCCTGTGCTCTGGAGCCCGCAAGCCACAACTAGAGAAAACCCGCACGCAGCAACGAAGACCCAACACAGCCAAAAATAAATAAATAAAAAAATTAAAAAGAATCATCAATAGATGCTAAAATTAGAGGTTTAAGGTATAATGAGAAACAAGATATTTGGTCAAGAAGCACCTGTCCACAAGGTAACTATTCATTACAAAGGGAAAACTAGTAAATTTACCATGGGGATGTCTGTCAGATAAATGATCAAAGATGACAGCAGTAATGAGACATAGTCCCCAAAATATAATTTATTCACTGTGAAGTCCCCTGCTTTCATTTTCCTTGTTATACTTGAAAGTTGGTAAGACAGTAGTATTAAATGTTCTCACCACACACAAAAAAAAGATAATTAGGTGATGGAGGTGTTAACCAATCCTATGGTGGTAATCATTTTGTAATATGTGTGTATCACAACATCACTTTTAAACTTACACAATGCTATATGCCAACTGTATCTCAATAACGCTGGAAAAAATTATACACAATCTAGGCTTTTGTTTAAATAAACTGTTTAATTTAGAACAATTTTAGATTTACAGAAAAACTGTGAACATAGTACAGAGAGTTCCCATATACCCCACACCCAGTTTCCCATATTATTAACACCTTGCATCAATATGGTACACTTGTGACAATTAATGAACCAATATTAAAAATTGTTATTCCTTAAAAAAAAAAAAAACTAAACATTATCCACTCACAGCCCTCATAAAGACCCTCAGACAGTCACACCCACATAATATGTCCACACTCAGGCAAACATACTTATACTTATCCATAGAAACAGAGCTGCAAAACTTGGGCTCAAAGCCTTTTCCTCTAAGCCTTGAAACAGAAAACATCAGATTCCTGAGGCTGACATTTAGTCCTTGATCTAGCCACGCCTGAAGCTGACAATGCTTTTGGAGTTTTCTGTTACGTGAGCTAAATTTTTCCCTTTTTTTCTGGAACCCATTTAAGTTGGACTTTTTTGTTTGTTTGTTTGTTTGTTTGCAACCAGGGTTCTGGCTGATAGAGATAAATAAGGCTTTTGCCAGGTGAAAAAAAAGGGGGGAGTGGGGGAGGAAGGAGCCACCCCAAGATGGAAGATGGCATTTACAGAGGCCTGGAGATATCAGAAAGCATGACCTGTGGCTAGCTGTACTATAGCGCGTACAATAGTGTTGGCGGCAGATTGAAGTCAGGCAGAGGGGTCTGAATTCAGTCTGAGCAATTGGAATCTAGTCATTGGGGGCCACCGAATGTTCTTCTTTTTTAATTTATTTATTTTTGGCTGCCTTGGGTCTTCCTTGCTGTGCGTGGGCTTTCTCTAGTTGTGGCGAGAGGGGGCTACTCTTTGTTGCAGTGCACGGGCTTCTCATTGCGGTGTCTTCTCTTGTGGACCACGGGCTCTAGGCCCGCGGGCTTCAGTAGTTGTGGCTCGGGGACTCTAGAGCGCAGGCTCAATAGCTGTGGCGCTCGGGCTCAGTTGCTCCGCCGCTTGTGGGATTTTCCTGGACCAGGGCTCGAACCCGTGTATGCAGGCGGATTCTTAACCACTGCACCACGAGGGAAGCCCCCACCAAATATTCTTGATCAGGGGAGTTCCACGCTCAGAACTCCCCAGCGGGAGACAGTGATTGGATGAATAAGTGTATTCCACTCAAACGTGCGAAATAGGTGCAGGTGAGGAGACCCCGGTCGGAGCTCGTTGAGCAACTTTGAACTACAACTTCCAGCATGCAATGCGAGAGACTCCTTGTCCTCCTGATTTGTCCCCCGGCTCCAAGCCTGACGATTGGTTGGATGGGCTGCTTGTCAGACCAAACTCGGGTTTTGATTGGTCGACTTCAAGCTGTGCTCCGAGCTCCAGGCCCATGGGTCCCGGCACAGCGCTCCAGCAGGCAACATGGTAAGCCGGCAACTCAGCATGGGGGGCCCTGAGGGGCTAGGGGTTCCGCCGAGGGGGATCCAGGGAGACACCGAGGAGACCGGGATCCCTTTGTGGGCACTGAGGTCTCTGAGGGATTTGGGATCGCGCTGAGGGCCGTGTTTCCCTCTCTGGGGTCAGGGTCTCACTGCGGGACCTATGAGGGGGTGGGGGGTTGTACAAGGGAACTGGAAGGCCTTGAGTGTTCTGGGCTTCTGACAAGTCCCTGGGGGGCCCTCTAGGGGCCTGGGGTTCTGCTGAGGGTGTCGTCCCGTGGAGGGTACTGGGGATCTGAACACCTTCGGAGCCCCGTGAGGGAGATCTGGGGTCCCCCTGGGGCCCACTCTGGGGATGGTGTCCTGCGGGAGCGTGGGGGCCGCGCCGACAGGGTCCATCGGGGCTCCCTACGGGTGTGGCGTGTGCCGAAGGACTAGGGAGAATCCTGAGAGGAGGGGGCCATGCGGAGGGGATCTGGGTGGGCTCAGGGCGGGGGAGGGTCCCAGAATTGGAGACTGCACAGTTGGAACCCTCAGGTCTCGCGTGGTTCTGGGTCCAACCCATTGAGTTTATTCTTCAAGCTTAGCCTGGCCCCTGTGGGTCAGGCGGGTGCTGGGCGAGGGCGGAGACCCCCCAGCCCCTAGGACTGGACAGAGGGAGAGACAGGATGGAGGGGCCAGGAAGGCGGCCTGACCTTGCTTGGGGTGGGGGGTGACCCCGAGGAGGGGCGTTGGAGGTGGGTCTGAAGTAAGAGCATTGATGGAAGGGGTTGATGAAAGTGGATGTCGTTCCAGGGTGCGGGACGCTGTGGGAGGTGAGGGGAAGGGCTCTAGGAAACGGGATAGAGGAAAGTCGCATTGATGTTACTTAGCAGGATTCTGGGATCACAGATCCAGGAAAGAGCTTTGAGCTGAGGAGGGACATGGGCTGATGGGATGCTTCAGAGATCTTTGGAGATCTGCAGAGCGTGGACCCTAAGACTGGAGGCTGCTGGGGGCGGGCGGTGCGAAACATCCCCGGATGGACCTCGGGAGCCTTAGGTGGAGGGATGCATGTCTTCCCTCCTTCCCTTCTCTTCCTTCTTCATCCTTCCTCCCTCTTCTTCTTCCTTCCTCTCTCTCCCTCTCCTTCCTTTCTAACGTCCTTCCTCTCCAAGTGCTGGGATCGCAGTTTGAACCATGGGTCTCCTCCCTGGGAGGTGTCCGAGGGTAATGGGGTCAGCGATGGAGAGCCCGGGGGTCTGGAAGGGTCTCTGAGACCCGAATGGTTGGGCGCAGAGGACGCCGGGGGAGAGAGCCGGGCAGTGAGGCGCGTTGGTCCTGAGATGGGTCCGCCTGGCCTTGCGGGCTGAGGAGTGGAGTTGGACGTTTACTATGAGACTGGGAAGGGCCTGGGCCGCCTGGAGGAGCCGAAAGCCGTGTCCACGGGAGTGATGGGTCGGTGCTGGGGCCTCCAGGGAAGGGCCTGGAGGAGGCATGGTCTGCGAGCTCGGCAGAGAGGTTATGCCAGGGGATGATGGGTCACAAGGGAGAGGTGTCTGGAGAGCCAGGGAGGCTCTGGGGAGCAGCTGCTGGGAGGTGCTGGGTTTCCAGGGAGGAGTGGAGGAGGGGTCCTGGGAGGAAGGGCGGGGCCGCTTCGAGGGGCCCAACTGTGCTCTGGGTCATTAATGCCTGCTAGCCAGTCTGCACTTGGGTGGGGGGAGGTGAGCAGTGAGACCAGAAAGAGTACGCCCCACCTCATTATTGAAAAAATGTTCCTGGTCTCAGTTTACAAGTCACGGCATAGAGAACATATCCTATTAGTCTCTTATTTTAATGATGGATTTCTCAGCAGTCATTCTGAATTACAGTGCTAGGCCCGATAGCCATCACATTAGAGCTTTCCCTATTAAAGTTAGCTTATTTTTGCCTGATTAAAGGATAATTTTAATAATTAGTTTTAATATTAATGTAATCTTTATTTCATTTTAGTTGTTAATACCATAGTACTAGCAGACAGCCCTCCTGAGCACTTAATTTTACATAATTACTGATAGCAAATTGGTATTTACTGCATTCAAGCAGGAAAACCCAGCTTCAGACTGATTACCAAAAACATTTTTTCTAAAACGTTTTAAAATAAGTATATGAAAATGTGTAATGAATTGTTGTTTAAAAGTTTGTTAGTAGAACTTGGTAAGAAAATTCCTAATTAAAAAAAGTCATCCCACTCAAACGTGTAAGTCTTTATCCTGAAACAGGTAGTGGGGCCAGAAATAGACCGCTTTCCTCCTTGGTTGATTACAAAGGGAGGGAGAGGGAGAGAGGGTGACTTCAATTATCAGGGATAATTTAAGAAGGGAAAGACTTGGGGGACAGAGCCACCTGGGTGAACGTTGAAACGACAAGCTCACCTGAGACAGTTACAAAAACTGCGTCCGTGGGACTGTGGGAGAAGAGCGCTTCCACTGGGTGTGCCCGGCTCGTTGTAGGTCCAGAAGGTGGTCGTGAGAGTACACGAAACAAAATAGGAAGCACCCCATTTCCAGATGAGGAAACTGAGGCTTGGGGAGATTTAAATCCTTAAATCCTTAGCACAAGGAGGAAAGCGAGCCCCAGTGTCTGCTCCAGCACGTGCTCTCCGCCGCCCCACACCCCAGCCAGGTGGTGGGGAGGGACGTGCGTTTTGCTGGGGCTCCCAGGGTTGGGTCTGAGCCCACCCCAGGACCTTTCCCCAAGCAGCAGCTTGAGCCAGGGTGGCCCTGCCTCCGCCACCTGGCCCCAGCGTCGCTATAAATAGCCGGGGTTCCGAGGCGTGAGCTTGTGATCCTCTGGCTGGCACTGCCCTTCACGTTTCCTCCCCCCAGGCTGTCCTTGGAGTGCAGCTGGTGGTGACGTTGCTCACTGCCACCCTCATGCATAGGCTTGCACCACACTGCTCCTTCGCGCGCTGGCTGCTCTGCAATGGCAGGTGAGCCACACCCCCTCCCCGGGCGGTGGGCGGAGCCCCTAAGGCCCCGCCCTCCCTGGTTTTTCTCCTAGCCCTGCCTCAAGCCCTGCAAGACGAGGTTTTTTTGTTTTGTTTAAAAAAAAAAAAACAAAACAGCTTTGTTGAGATGTAATTGATGTACAATCTGCAAATATTTGAAGTACACAGTTGGATCAATTTTGACAGATTGTACACATCACTCAGACCATCTCCACACTCAGAAGAGCAGCTGCTTCCCCAACTCCTGCTCCCCTTCATCCCTACTCTAGCTGTAGATCTGTTTCCTGAAACTCTTTTTGTCCCGGTTTGGGTTTCGGACCCTTTCTGAGAATCTGGTGGAAATTGTGAACGCTCTAGGGCAATTCACATGGCAGTTCCTCCAGGAGAGTTAGCCAGCAGATTCTGGGATGTCTAGGACCCCTGCTGCACTCCGCTAACCAACCCCCAGCCCACCTCCCCGGCCTTCCCCTGGCCTTGGATGGCCCCTACCCATCCTGTCCCAGGCTTTTGGGGGCCAGGCTTCCCTCTGACTACAGTTCCTGCTTTGATCCCCCCCGCACCCAAGGTTCACTGCTTTGGTTCCCCCCTCCCATGCCCAAGCTTTCCTGACTGCCTGTCTCTGCCCTCAGTCTCTTCCGATACAAGCACCCTTCCGAGGAAGAGCTTCGGGCCCTGGCGGGAAAGCAGAGGCCCAGAGGCAGGAAGGAGCGGTGAGTGAACCCCCAGCCTTAGGTAAGTGGCTCCCTTCCAGGGGAGGCCATGAGGGCACAGGGCCTTCCCTGCCCACTTCCAGGCACTGCTCTGGGCACAGGAGAATTGGGGACACCCCAGGCTGAGGAGGTGGTCACTGTCATTCACTGGTTGCCTCCAGTTGGCGTCTAATGCTTATTGGAAGTTTGCTCTGGGCCAGCCCTATGGGTGGGTGGTGGCCACACCCTGGCATTCAGAGGACACCCAGGCTGGGGGAGAAGGTACCTCCTAGGCCTCCTGTGCTCTGAGGGTGACATGGTAGAGCCCTCAGGCTGGGGTGGGGTGGACCGCCATGGCTGCCTGGGGAGGGGAGGATGGAGGGTGCTGTTCTGACACATTCCCCCCTCCTCCCAGGTGGGCCAATGGCTATAGTGAGGAGAAGCCGTTATCCGTGCCCCGAGACACCCCTTTCCAGCTGGAGACCTGTCCCCTCACAGCCGTTGATGCCCTCGGTAACAGCTGGGTCCCCAACTCCCCTGGCCCTTGGCTCACACCCTGGTGGGGTTGGTGGGGGGAGCATCCTGGGCGGGCTAAGCTGGGGGCTCAATTGCATGCTCCCCGCAGTCCTGCGCTTCTTCCTGGAGTACCAGTGGTTTGTGGACTTCGCGGTGTACTCGGGTGGCGTGTACCTCTTCACAGAGGCCTACTACTATGTGCTGGGCCCGGCCAAGGAGACCAACATCGCTGTGTTCTGGTGCCTGCTCACCATCGCCTTCTCTATGTATCCTTCCTCTTAGCTCCCCAGGGGGGGAAGGTGGAGGCATGTGGAAGCTGGACCCCAGGCTCCTTGTCACCCCAGAAACTCAGTGGTGTAAAGCAGTCACTATTTTATGTTTTCCTGGGCCGGGGCTCAGCTGGGTTGCCTCATATCTGCTCCAAGTGGGCTTGCCTTTCAGCAGTCTAGAGCAAGCTTCCTCACCACAGGGGCCAGGAAGGAAAAGGGGGCACTGCAGGCCTCCTGAGGCTTTGCCTGAAGTCGGTCTACCCCAGCCCTGTCCATTCTCTGGGTCAAAGCAACTCAGCAGTCCAGAACAGATGGAGGGGCTGGCAAAGAGACGTCCCTTCTGTAATTTTTTTAGGAAGCTGCAGAGAGGCAAAACTGTGACTTTGAGGACCCAAGTCGGAGACAATGTCCTTGTGGAATGGGCTTGCAAAGAAGGGCAGATTGGAGATAGAGACTTGTATCTCTTGCAGCCTCTCAGAGGAACGGGAAACTCGGGAGCTGTGAATTCAGCCAGGAGGCTGAGTGGGTCAGGGAGACTTGACCTCCTGACAGACAGACAGACAGAGGCAGAGTTGGCCATTTCTAACTGACCACCGGCAGTGTGATGAGGCCAAGCTGGAGGCCTGGCTCAGGACCGCCCGCTCGCTGATGACACAGGCCTGAACAGCAGTGAGCCTCGTGTCCTGGGCTTGCCCAGCAACTCACTCCTCTGCTCCCCAGGACTCCAAGCCTGAACTTCCATGTTTGTGATCTGGAGTCGGGGGGGGGGGGGGGGGGGCGGTCACTGGTTGGCGGGGTGGATGGGGGAGGGGTCACTACAGGCACTGGAGGCCTCCTTAGCCCTGCCCCCAGCAAGGTGTTCCTGACTGTGACCCGGCTGTACTTCAGTGCAGAGGAGGGGGGCGAGCGCTCAGTCTGCCTCACCTTCGCCTTCCTCTTCCTCCTCCTGGCCATGCTGGTGCAGGTGGTGCCGGAGGAGACCCTTGAGCTGGGCCTGGAGCCAGGTATGTGCAGTCTGGGGCCTGGGGTCTCCGCCTCCATCACTGCCTCATGTAAGCTGGCGAAGGCGGGGTTTAAGTGGCTTTTCCACCTGCACAGTAGGTGAAGGAAGGGACCCCTGGGGCCCGAGCAGTCTCCATGGGTAATTTGGGGGAGGAAATAGATAATGGTATAACATTCATAAAGTACAAGAGGATATAGAATGAAAATCATCCTTCTACTCTGGTTCTCCTCCCCAGAGGAAACCTAGGGCACCACATTCCCATATTCACATAAAACAGTAGTGTATATGTCTCTATGCCTTGTCTTTTTCCCTTAGAAACAATAAATATTATTATCATATTAAGTGAAGTAAGTCAGACATAAATGAACTTATTTCAAAACAGAAATAGAGTCACAGACATAGAAAAGAAACTTATGGTTACCAAAGGGGAAAGTGGGATCAGGGGGAGATAAATTAGGAGTTTGGGATTAACATATACACACTACTATAGATAAAATAGATAAACAACAGGGACTACTGTATGGCACAGGGAACTATATTCAATATCTTGTAATAACCTAGAATGGAAAAGACTCTTAAAAAGAATATATGTACATATGAATATATATATATATATATATCTGAATCACTTTGCTGTACTGTAAATGAACTATACTTCAATTAAGTATTGGAGGTTGTCCCTAAATGCTATGTACAGTAAATGTATGTTACAGTAACATAGTAATAGTAACTTGATGTTACATTTTGTAACAGCTATACAATATTTCAGTTTATGGATTTGCTGTGGTTATTTAACCAGGTCCCAATTTATGGACATTTAAGTCTTTCCGCTATTAAATGTTGTTGCACAAAACCATGTTGTACTACAATGCTGTACAAGAACAGCCTTGTGCTTGTGACCCTGTGCAAGAAAGTGCATTTATAATTTTAATAATGTTGCAAAATTGCCCTTCAGAAAGAGATGTATGAACACGCATATTTCCCCACATCCTCTCCAATATGTTCTCTCAGACTTTTTTGTCTTGGGTGATCTGATGGGTGAAAATATAAGTGAGGTTGAGCATCTTTTCATATGTTGAAGAATCATTTCTATTGCCCTTCTGGGAAAGGTTTGTTCTTTTGCCTAGTTTTCTACTGGGATGTCGACCATTTTATTGATTTGTAGGAGTTCTTTATATATTAAGGAAATTAGCCTTTACGTGTGATACGATTTGTAAATATTTTTTCTTAGTTTCTCATTTTTCTTTTGACTTTCTCTGCTTCTTGAATGATCTTTTAAAAATATAATTTGGATCACTTTTCTGCCTGACACCAGACTCTAATGGTCTTTTGATAAAGATAAAAATACTCGCCATGGCCCACATGGTCCTGCTGACTCCTTGAGCTTTATCATAACCAATTCTTCTCACCGTTCAATTTTTAAATTATATAATGAATATATATAAAAGAATATATATATATATATTACAAAGACAAATAATGTAAATACCCATGAATCCACCTCTCCCATTCAATAGGCTGCCTTTTTGTTTTGTTAATAGCTTCCTTCACTGTGCAAAAGCTTTTTAGTTTGATGTAGTCCCATTTGTTTATTTTTGCTTTTGTTTGCCTTGCCTGAGGATGCATGTTCAAAAAAATATTGATAAGACCAATGTCAAAGAATGTACCACCTATGTTTTCTTCTAGGAGTTTTGTGGTTTCTTGTCCTACATTTAAGTCTTTAATCCATTTTCAGTTTATTTTTGTATATGGTGTGAGAAAGTAGTGCACTTTGATTTTTTTGCATGTAGCTGTCCAGTTTTCCCAGCACCATTTATCGAAGAGGCTGTCTTCTCCCCATTGTATATTCTTGTCTCCTTTGTTGTAGGTTAATTGACCATGTAAGAGTGCTCCATGTGTTCTTTTTTAAAAATTTAATTAATTAATTAATTTATTTATTTATTTATGGCTGTGTTGGGTCTTCGTTTCTGTGCGAGGGCTTTCTCTAGTTGCGGCAAGTGGGGGCCACTCTTCATCGCGGTGCGCGGGCCTCTCACTGTCTCAGCCTCTCTTGTTGCGGAGCACAGGCTCCAGACGCGCAGGCTCAGCAATTGTGGCTCACGGGCCAAGTTGCTCCGCGGCATGTGGGATCTTCCCAGACCAGGGCTCGAACCCGTGTCCACTGCATTGGCAGGCAGATTCTCAACCACTGCGCCACCAGGGAAGCCCCCATGTGTTCTTGATTAACATATATTCCCTGCCTCTATGTGTCCAATAAAGTCAAATCCCCATCTTTCCTAACTTCTTGTTTCTAAAAGGTTAATCTCCCTCTGGGATGATTTCTCCCAGAGGGAGACCATTTCGATTTCGACATCTCGATTTCTCCAGGTAGTGCTGTCAGTGTTTTCTTTATGTATTTTGAGGCTAATTGACAAAGTGTTTACAAGTTTAAAATTGCTACGTCTTCCTGGCAAATCAGCCATTTTTTCATGATGTATGGACCCATTTTGATTCTAATAATACTTCCATCTTAGTCTAGTTTGTCTGGTATTAATATAGCCTTTCCAGCTTTCTTCCTTCCTTTCTTCCTCCCTCCTTCCCTCCCTCCCTCCCTCCCTTCCTTCCTTCTTCCTTCTTTTCTTTTTAAATTGATATATACTTGACATATTATATTAGTTTCAGGTGTACAACATAATGATTCAATATTTGTGTATACTGCAAAATGAGCACCACAGTAAGTCTAGTTAACATCCATCACTGCACATAGTTACAATTTTTTTTTCTTGTGATGAGAACTTTTAAGATCTACTTGCTTAGCAACTTTCAAATATACAATACTACCTTTCTTTTGATTAGTATTTGTTATATCTTTTTGACATCCCTTTACTTTCAACCTTCCAGTGACCTCATGTTGAGGTATGTCTACTTTAAAAAATAATAATAATAAATATATAGATATAGATATTTTATTTATTTTCTTTCTTTCTTTTTTAATTTGGCCATGCTGCATGGCTTGTGGGATCTTGGTTCCATGACCAGGGATTGAACCTGCGCCCTCAGCAGTGAAATCTCAGAGTCCTAACCACTGGACTGCCAGGGAATTCCCTATCTGGATATTTTCCATCAAGTCTGATAGTCTGTATCATTTAACTTCAAAGTTTAATCCACTTACATTTATTGTGATTTCTGACATATTTGGCCTTGTCTCTACCATCTTACATTTTCACTTTCTATTTGTTCCTTTTCTTTTGTGCTGTTGACAGTGGCTGCCAGCTTAATTGTCCTTCCTTTTAGGTGATCTGTCATAACTTCTGACTGCTTTGTGAGCTCTTTGTTTTTGGTATTCTGCAGTTTTGCCACAGTGTGTCTAGGTATGGATTTCTTTGTATTTATCTGGTTTTATACACTTTGTATGTATCATCCATTCTGCAGACTTCTCATTAATTCCCTTTCAATATCTCTTCTTCATTCTCTCTTCTCTCCCTTTGGGGTTCAGACTTGACTTATATTGAACTTCTTATTCTGTCCTCTTTATCTCTTAATCTTCCATCACATTTCCCACCTTCCTGTCTTTCTGAGTTGGAATCTGAGTGATTTCTTCAGATCCAATTCATTAGTTCCTTCTTTGGCTCCTTCTAAGATGCTGTTTAACAACTTATCACTTCAATAATTATATTTTCCTTTTGGAAGAGCTTAATTGATTCCTTTGCAAATCCACCTGGTCCTCTGAGGTAGTCTCATGTCACCTGTTCTGTGATTCCAACTTTTATTTTCCTCAGGCATTTCACACAGAAGCCTTGCAGTCTAAACTTGTCCTTTGTTTTTTTTCTCCTGACTCACCTTTATGGTAATTTGTTGTCTCGTGTGTTTGGTGATTTTGGTTGTGAACTCATATTATTTGCTTTTACTCCGTGGAAAATGTTGGGGCCTGAACTGAGAATTCTTTCCAGGACTTTGATTTCCTCCTGTGGAGCCCTTCATGACCCTCCAGCCTCGGGGAAGCTCAGACTCAGTGCCCTCCACCCCCATGTCCCTCAGTCCAATCAAGGGTGTCTGCCTAGCACATTCTCCTGAGCTTCACATAACTGGAGAACAAAATTGTCCTCATGCTTGTCACAGGGCCTGGCTGCCACTAGTGTGTTCCTACCTGGGGAACGAAAGGATGCCTGGGAGGGGGGCAGAGTAGGCTCTGAGGCCCCAGGGGTCTATTTTGGACACCTCCCTCTCTTTGTCTTCTCCAGGCCTGGCCAGTATGACCCAGAATTTGGAGCCACTTCTGAAGACACAGGGCTGGGACTGGGCGTGAGTCCTGGGAAGGGAGGGGGAGCAGCGGCATGCTGTGACCTGCAGGCAGGGTGCTGACCTGCCGCGGGGCCCTGACCCTTCTCTTTTTCCCAGTCTTCCTCTGGTCAAGCTGGCCATCCGCGTGGGGCTGGCGGCAGTGGGCTCCATGCTGGGTGCCTTCCTCACCTTCCCAGGCCTGCGGCTGGCCCAGACCCACCATGATGCACTGACCATGTCGGAAGACCGGCCCATGCTGCAGTTACGTGGGGGACCGGGTGGATGGAGGGTTAGGGTGCCTAGGGGAGGGGCCGGTGGGGATGGTGGGTGCCCAAGCCTACCCGCTCTGCGCCCTTGCCCCCAGGTTCCTTCTGCACACCAGCTTCCTGTCCCCCCTGTTTGTCCTGTGGCTCTGGACCAAGCCCATGGCGCGGGACTTCCTGCACCAGGCTCCCTTTGGGAGCACGTCCTTTTCTCTGTGCGTATGGAAGTGGGAGGCAGGGCAGCTGGGGCCCCCTCTGGGTACTCCAGTCTCTGAGGCTAAGGGAGGAGTGGGTCCTGGGGGAGGATCCTGGGGCAGAGGGCAGCCTCACTAGCCCCCTCGCCCCTCTCGGCGCAGGCTGTCCGACTCGGCCTTCGACTCGCTGCGTCTCTGGATGCTGGTGGCACTGTGCCTGCTGCGGCTGGCGGTGACCCGGCCCCACCTGCAGGCCTACCTGTGCCTGGCCAAGGCTCGAGTGGAGCAGCTGCGGCGGGAGGCCGGCCGCATCGAGGCCCGAGAGATCCAACGGCGGGTACCGGCGCGGGGGGCGGGGAGGGAACCTGGGCCTCAGGGCGGGGTTCCCTGTCCCTCAGGCGTGGGGTTACCAGGAGACCGAAGGTCCCCTGCTGCAGCCACTGCTACCTATCCACCAGGTGGTGCGGGTGTACTGCTACGTGACAGTCGTGAGCCTGCAGTACCTGAGTCCGCTCATCCTCACACTCAACTGCACGCTGCTGCTCAAGACGCTGGGTGAGAACCCGCCTGGGCGAAGGCGGGGGCGGGGTCTGGAGTTGGAGCGGGGCGGGGCTGAGCCTGGAACGAGGGGCTGGAGTTGTAGTTGGTTGGGAGAGGGGAGGGCCTGAGATTGAGCGAGGCGGGGGCGGGGCCTGGCTATAGAGGGGGCGGGGCGGAGGCTGGAGGGCCCTGAGATGGGGCGAGGTCAGAGGCGGAGCCTGGGGTGGGGCCCGAAGCTGAGGTGCGGGCAGAGCATGGGGTAGCCTAGGCGGTGGAAGGAGGCAGAGCCTGGGGCGGGGCGGGTGAGTGTCAGCATGGGTGGGGGTCCTGGAGGCCAACTCCGCCTGCGCCTCCACCCATCCCTCCCTCCACCCTCTTTCTCTCGCAGGCGGCTACTCCTGGGGCCTGGGCCCCGTTCCCCCGCTGTCCCCGACCCCGTCCTCAGCCCGCGATGGCCCGGTCGGCCCCGAGGAGGATGAGGCCCAGCAAACCGTGGCCCTGATCGCCGGGGTCCTGGGCAGCTTGCTCACGCCACTCTTCCTCCGCGGCGTCCTTGCCTTCCTCATCTGGTGGATCGCCACCTGCCAACTGCTCTCCAGCCTCTTCGGCCTGTACTTCCACCAGCATCTGGCGGGCTCCTAGCCCGCCTGCAGACACTCCTGCGGCCCCAAGGTCTGGTCCTGGTCCAGCGGGGCGCGGGCCACCCCCTCTGTGTCCCCAGGTGCAAGGTGGTCCTGGGAGTCCCAGATGCGTCCGCTGTGCCAGTCCCCTTCACTGCATGCCTGAGCCGTGGCCACGCCTTGGACCCTGAGCTTCTGTCTAGAAACTGATTCCCCAGGCCCAGAGGCAGAGGGTCCCACGGCCAGTCATTGTTCCCAGATTGCACGTGCCCAGTTTGACTGCAGTGGGGGTGGGAGGGGGCACTATTCTGAACAAATAAAGGAGCAAGCCACTTTTTTCTAAAAATTAATTCAATTAATTTATTTTTGGCTGCTTTGGTTCTTTGTTACTGCGTGCGGGCTTTCTCTAGTTGCGGCGAGTGGGGGCTACTCTTTGTTGTGGTGTGTGGGATTCTCATTGCAGTGGCTTCTCTTGTTGCGGAGCACGGGCTCTAGGCGTGTGGGCTTCAGTAGTTGTGGCGCGTGGGCTCAGTAGTTGTGGCTTGCGGGCTCTAGAGCACAGGCTCAGTAGTTGTGGCACACGGACTTAGTTGCTCCACGGCATGTGGGGTCTTCCAGGACCAGGGCTCAGAACCCGTGTCTCCTGCATTGGCAGGTGGATTCTTAATCACTGCGCCACCAGGGGAGCCCGAGCAAGCCGATTTTTACAAAAAGGATTCAGGTGGTTTGGGAGGCGGCTTTCTGCATGCTGTCAGGTTAAGTAGTGCAGGCTGGGTGGGGAGTCCGGGGCTTCAGTGCTGAAAGAAGGGAATGATGGAGGGAGAGCATAGCAAAGGCCTGGGAGGAAGAAATGAAGAGGGAATGAAAGGGGGTGAGAAGAAATGGACAAAGGGTGAGAAGTGAGAGAAATGGGGGAGAGGGAGGTGGGTGAGCCCATGGTACTGGGCAGGGGGCCATGGGGGATACCGCCCTCTTCCACAAGTACAGGGGGACTGCTTTCTTATCAAGGTCACACACAGCAAATGAGCACATTGTTGAGGCCGTGGTGACTCAGGAGAACGAGGACGAGGGGCCATCACCGACTGGCATTTTCCTGTAGCTGTGGTCATGCGGTGGGAAACCCGTGTGCGTGCACGTGTGTATTCTAATGTACGTGTTGTTAAAATTCAACTGAGTACATTTTAAAGATCTTATTGGCTTTATATAACAATTCATGAATCGGGCTGCATCCAATCCAGCAGATAGAAAGGAGTTCTGAGGAGCTGCATAAAAGACTTTTGTAAGGCAGAAGGGAGTGGGAACAAAGAAGTTATATTAGCGAAAAGTGGACTTGTGGCAAGGTCCCTTTCCTTTAGGGAATGGCAGCTGTCAGGTAGATCACCTCACTCATGCTGATCAGGCGATTTCTGATTGACTGGTTTCAGAGTCCATTTCTGGACGAGCTGAAACTGTAATTAAGTCTCGGTTTGGTGACATAAGCCTTAGCATAAGTGACTCCATTTTGAGCCCATCTTGTTTTTTTCACAATGTAAGCTACGTAATCTCTTAGCATATGTAAAATGTACATTAAGAATAAAAAAGACAAGGTGGGACTAACCTGGTGGTCCAGTGGTAAAGAATATGCCTACCAATGCAGGGGACGTGGGTTCGATCCCTGGTCGGGGAACTAAGATCCCACATGCTCCAGGGCAACTAAGCCCGTGCGCCACAACTACTGAGCTTACGCGCCTCAACTAGAGAGCTGACGTGCTGCAAACAACAGAGCCCACGCGCCCTGGAGCCTGCAGGCCACAACTAGAGGGAAGCCCATGCACCGCAATGAAGAGCCCGTGTGCTGCAACGAAAGATCCTGCATGCCTTAACAAAGATACAGCATGCTGCAACTACGACCCAACGCAGCCAAATAAATAAATTAAAAAATAAATATTAAAAAAAAAAAAAAAAAAAAAAAGACTAAAGAAGACAAAGCAAAGCCATTTCCCTCACCAGGGTGGAAGCCAAGGGCCTAAGTGATGGTGTGGGACCCAGCATACCTGCCCAGCCAACGCAGCGAGCATGACCCACCTCGGGGCCTTGCGCTTTGCTCCAGGCTCCCTCACCTGTGTGTGTCACCTGAGGGGAGAAGCGCCCTCACCGACCTCTCCTCCCAAGCCCAGCTGCCCCACTGATTTGCTACATATCTTATACAAGAACCACCAACAGGGAGCATGATTTCACTTAGGGAAGTGAGGTTATAACCAGATACCCGAAGAAAGTGCTGACATGTAGGGCGGGGGAGCCGGGAATGCTGTTGTCCTGGCCCCTAGACGGGTGTTTGACTTTTGAAACTCTGTGCTTCTGTTGTGTGGATAAAAATGAAAAGTGTTTTAAACACAAGGCTTAAGGCGAACTAAATGCATCCTCTCGTGTTGATCCTTCTCAAAACACTAGTGAAAGTATAGAGGCTACAGAACATTCCGAAGGTGGGAATTAAGGGAGGAGCCACAATTGACTGCCTGGTCCATGGATGCCAAACCCAAAGCCCAGCCAGATTTACCTCTAGAACCTTCCATAGGCACTGAGTGCGCCAGGCCCCACTGGGCTGGGCTGAAGATGGCAGTGGAATATGGAGGCCTCTGGTGTGGAAGCTGTTTGGGAAGTTCTCAGGTACCTGTGTCCCCTCCCACAGTACCACTGGGCAGCCAGAAGGAGGGAAGCCAGGCTTGGTAGGGGGTGTGGTGGCAAATGGGGTTAAGTGACTACACATAAAGCTAAATGGAGAGAGCCACCATCCCTTACCCTGTGTGCAGATTACAGAATCTTCCAGGCATGAGACTGAAGACTCCTGGGGAATCCAAATGGCCAAAGAAGAAAGAGCTAAAGACACTGGCATCATGGAGTTCTCATCAGCCGCCAGTTGAGCTGTGCCCCCCCAAGTGTACCCCGCCACCCCCATACAGCTGGTCTTCCAATCTGCTGGTTTCAGTCCCCATTCTTTGTCATGAGCAGATGTCCAGGGGTGTTCAGGGATCTGAGGAAGTGTCCAGTTACAGACTCAAAGAGCAAAAATAGCAAACTGGGGAAATTGACTCTCCAGGGAGAAGAAAACTTACAAAACAAACAGTCCAGAATGTTCTCAGGAAGAAGAGATTGTATTCATGAAACAAGAAGAGAATGCTACAAAAAGGAATAGCTAAGGAACATTTTTTGTTTGTTTTTGAGCTCTTGGAAGATGAAGTTGTGGAAATCTTGCAGAAGGAACAAAAAGATAAAATATACCGAAAACAACAGGGGACAAAAAGGAAACGGAAGGATTGACTCACAATAACCTTCCAGACAGTGAGAGTTCTGGGAGGAGAGATCCAAGCAAATAGATGGCGACACTGGCTGGAACAAGGGAATTCCCTGGGACCAAAAGATGCCAGGTGCCTGAGGCTGGGTGACAAAAGCCCCATCCCAAGGCACATCTCTGGGAACTTCCAGAATGAGGACCAACTCCCAACAAGGACACAACAAGTGACATCTAGTGGCTCAGGAATCAAAGATGATGGAGTGTTGTCTCCTAGCTCTATCCACCCAGCATCCCAGGAATCATCAGGGACTTCCTGACAGCTGAAGCCTGGTTGGCCCCTGAGCCCACAGGGCACAGCCCCCCAGCAGTGGCACCTCAGGCCACCTGGCCCTTCGCTTGCTCAGCCTGGGCTGTGGGTACTCTCCACTTTCGGAGCTCAGCACCATGTGGTTTAGGGACACATAGGAATGTGGAAACACCATAAAGAAAAGCAAGAGTGTTCCTTAAAAAACTAAAAATAGAGTTATCGTATGATCCAGCAATCCCACACCTGGGCATATATCTGGAAAAGATGAAAACTCTAATTCAAAAAGATACATGCATGGGGACTTCCCTGGCGGTCCAGTGGATAAGACTCCACACTTCCAAGGCAGGGGGCACGGGTTTGATTCCTGGTCGGGGAACTAGGATCCCACATGCTGCACAGTGTGGCCAAAACAAACAAACAAACAAACAAAACACCAAAAAGATAACATGCACCCCAATGTTTATAACAGCACTATTTACAATAGCCAAGACATGGAAGCAACCTAAATGTCCATGGATAGATGAATGGATAAAGAAGATGTGGAACATATATGCAGTGGAATATTACTCAGCCATAAAAAAGAATGAAATAATGCCATTTGCAGCAACATGGATGGACCTAGAGATTATCATACTAAGTGAAGTCAGTCAGACAAAGACATATATCATATATCATTTATATGTGGAATCTAAAAAAATGATACAAATGAACTTATGGTGCCTGCATTGCACGGCCTCTCTGGGGAGCCCTTTGGCAGCACCTAGAAGAGGTGACCTCATGGCCAGTGGATTCCTTAGGGATACATCCCAGGGAGATTCTTGCACATGGGTGAATCATGCAAGGGTGGCAGGTACCAAATTATTTCTGACGGTAGAAAGCTGACCTAGGGACAAGTAAATAAACTGGGGAAAACTACATAGTTGGTAAGAACATGAAAAATTGAGTTCTTTTTAGGAGGAAAGACTTCCCAGATGGACTCAGGGGAGAAACAAACAAAAAAGCAGGTAGCGTTAAATCGTGAGATGCCATTTTTTAACTTGTCAGATTATGGAAGATCAAAAAGGCTAGTGTTTATGGGCTGAATTGTGTCCTCCCCCAAATTCTTATGTTGAAGTCCTAATGCCCAGGCCCTCAGAATGTGACTATTTGGAGATAGGGTCTTTAAGGGGTGATTAAGTTAAAATGAGGTTGTTAGGGTGGACCCCGATCCAATAGGACTGGTGTCCTTAAAGAGGAAAAAAAAAATTTTTTTTACAGGAGGAAATTTGGACAGGAACCCATGTTACCTGAAAACTGGGTTCACCTCTTGGTGGGTGTCGAGCCAATAGACGCAACCAAGCCAAAGATGGGGAGAAGGAGGATTTACTACGACTTTCAGCAAGTAAGGGGAACACCGGGGATCTTTCCCAAAGCAGTGTCTCCCTGAACAGCAAAACTGGGGATGTTTTAAGCTCAGGGTACATGCACGTTCATGAAGGGGCTTGAACAGAGGAGAATCAGCATAGAATTGGGGCAAAGGTCGACAGAGTCCAAGCTTTAGTTGACTGAAGTCAAGAGGGTCAACATCATCATTCCACCCTCCACCTGGTTAGGGGCCTTAGTTCCTGCAGAACTCAAAGATACATTATTATAGGGAAAAGAATCTGAAAAAGAATATATATATATATATGTGTGTATATATATATATATATATATATATATATATATATATATATATATATACATCACTGTGCTGTACACCTGAAACTTACATAATATTGTAAAGCAAATTTTGATTAAAAGTTTTTTTAAAAAAGATATCATGTCTATCCCTTGAGGAGGAACTAGGAGTCTGCTTTATCACTGCACTACTGTCTGACTGCCTTTTCTCTGTTCCTGAATTCCTTTGTTCCCTTCAGATCATTAATTACTGAGACCTGTTCAAGGGCAAGCATTACTGCCAGGCTTAGATCACAAAATGGCTTAGGCCAAAATGGCTTCTCTTATGTCAAGAGAGCCATTCCTGGTTCTCTTTCTCTGGGGACCCCCTAACTTATCTGCTTACACAGGCACAGAGGAAAGACAAGGTGAAGACACACGGAGAAGACAGCCGGCTAGAACTCAAGGACAGACCTGGAACACATCCTTCCCTTGTGACCCTCGGAAGGAACCAAACCTGCCAACACTTTGATTTTCGACCTCTGGTTTCCAACACTGACAAAATTAAGGGGTGTTTTAAGCCACCCAACCCGTGGTACTTTGGTACACTGGCCATAGGAAACTCAGACACTGAGGGCATGTGGTGTAAATGGATAACATCTCTTCGCAGGAGTAGCTGATACGTCTGTTCATCTTTGGATAGATTCCCCCAAAAGATGATCTTGTCTCTAGGACTCAGGGCCCTCGGCCTGAGGGGTGACCTCAGGAAGCCCCTACGAGGGTAGCAACTTGAGACAGGGAGGGAAGGAGCCCTGCAGGGTTTGCCAGTGAGCAGACGACTTTGGGCAATCTGGGCTGGGTCCTGCTGGGGACCTCAGGGGGGAAAACATAGCACACAGCCTGAGAGTGGTCCCACCCAGGTGGTGAGGGGCTGCACTACATACCCTCCAGCTGTCCACAGTCATCGGCTCCTGGACTGTGCTCCCGAGGGGAACCCCAGGCTGGGTCCAAGTGGCTTACAGCAAAAAACAGTTGGTGCGAACCATGAATTCCAGGCTTGGCATCAGCATCAACTGTACTGTTAATATATCCCTGATCTTTACCCAGCAATTTCATTCCTAGAAACTTATGCCACAGGCACACTAGCTTATGAACCCAATGAGGTACCTACAAGGAGGTTTGTTTCAGAAAGTGCCAGGAAACTCAACTCTGTCTTAAATAAAGAGGATGAAATGACTCGTGCTGCTGGAAGCTGAGAGGCAGTTCAGCTTCAGGTAAAGCTGAATCCAGCATCCCAGACAATGTCACCAAGAATCCAATTTCTCTGCTCATCTCTGCTCTACTTCCTGCAGTGGCAGGTTCACCCTGGGGTTGGTTCCTACCTTGCAGTCACAAGACAGTGCCAACGACCACCCAGGGTTGGGGTTTCTTCCCCTGGGGCCAGTGGAAGAGGAAGGGTGCGTCTCAAAGCTCTCCCTGGAAGAGGTTAGCAAACATCTTTACTTTCACAGGCCCAGATGGGATCGTGTCCACCTCTATACATTAGGGGATGCCGCAGTGGTGGAGGAGAGTGGGGAGAGGTTGACCTCACCCCTCAGGCTCAGGAGGTGGTGTGAGAAATGGGACTGACCAGTAATTGGGGTGGACGTGCGGGGGGGCGAGCTCAGGAGCCCCAAGGAGCCACTACCACATTTTTGTGGCAACAGCTCACTAACAACCTAGCTACCCATCAATAAGGGATGGGTGGATCTCATCACAGGCCATCCCCCAGAGGAACACTAAACTGCCGCTAAACAATGAGGCCTGTATGCAACAGGGACCAATGTGATAGAAATACAATGGATGAATGCAGCACACAAAGGAGCTCGACAGACCGTCCTGGCACCATTTACCCCTGCGCAGGTGCACACGCGGCACATGCGCTCACCCGGCCCCGCCTACCCCGGGCACGCAGAGGCTCCCACTGGCAGTCTCTGGCTGGGTGGCCCCTGCAAGTTATTCCAGACGATGGGCTGCAGGTGAACCGAATCTCAGTGGCCCCTGGGAGACCTCTGGTGGCCTCATCCTCCTGCCCCTGCGGACAGTGACACTCACGCCCGAAGCCTCAGCCAGTCATGGAGCAGACACAGGGCTGGGGAGAAACCACAGGACTTTGGGGCAGTGCTTCCTGAGTAGCACACGGTCCATCCCGACTGATGTCCCCAGAGGGACAAGTGTGTGTGCACAGGATCTCTCTGGAAGGAGACACGAGAAACTGGTAATGGGAGACATCCCTGCAAAGAGAACGGGGAGGTAGACCTAATTTTCATGGTAAACTCTGTGTGCAGTTTGCATTTTCTAGCCAATCATTTAACAGTCCAAACAGCAATTACATTATAAAAAAAAAAGTTTATTCAAAAATCTGTCGATGGGGCTTCCCTGGTGGTGCAGTGGTTAAGAATCCGCCTGCCAACACAGGGGACACGGGTTTGAGCCCTGGTCCGGGAAGATCCCACATGCCGCGGAGCAACTAAGCCTGTGCGCCACAACTACTGAGCCTGCGTGCTGCAACTACTGAAGCCCACGTGCCTAGAGCCCGCGCACCGCAACGAAGAGTAGCCCCCGCTCGCTGCAACTAGGGAAAGCCCACGCGAAGCAACGAAGACCCAACACAGCCAAAAATAAATAAATAAAGTAAATAAATTAAAAAAAAAAAATCTGTCGAAATAACTTCAACCCTGTTTTTGGTTCATGGGGGGTGAGGGTCAGAGCCGAAGAAGAGACATGGGCGGGAGAAAAAGTCATTTTAATTTTTATTAAATATACTCTCTTGTCACAAATCTTTAAAATATATAAACATTATATATAAACAAAGTGTCTTCATGGCGTCAAAATGTAACTCCAAATCGGGCCAGGCAATCAGTGAGAGGGGTGACTGCCGAGGGTGCAGGTCCGGCTGTGTGCAGGGCTGGGGGGGTCGGGGGCAGTGCTGCCGAGGCTCGCTTGGCTGGGAGCCGCCTTGGGGAGGCACGCTGGGGCCGGCAACCCTGGGGGACCCTCCCCGCTCCTGCCCAGCCTGCAGCTCAGAGGAGGGTGCTGCCTAACCATCCATTTGGTCTCACCCGCCCGGGGTGGACCGCCAGTCCCTGCTGTTCTCGCCTGGGGGCCCTCACGTTCCCATCCTGTCTCCCTGTGAGGGACGCCCCTGCCTCCCCTGAGCACTGGGCAAGGCTGGGGGAGAAGGTGGGTCGGATGCTTACCCAACAGGACAGCCATCACAGGCTGCTTGGGCCCCCGGGAATGAGAGTCTGGGGACAAGACTGGGGCTGGCTGATGGAAACATGCAGGAAGGACAGAAAGAGGGGTCTTCACACCCACGGGACTAAGGCAAGAAAAACAGAAACAGGACAGAATGAAGGGAGGAAATGAAAATCACAACTGGAAATGCATGTGTGGCAGCTAAGATACCCTCTCAAACCCTTTCACACATCGTGGCTACTGAGCCCACTGTGAAAACCTACCCTCTGGTGGTCCTGGTCCTGGAAGCAGATTGGACTGGTCAGGGTGTACTGTGTCTAGACCCAGGGCCAGCCAAATTGCAAAACAAAACCAAAAAAAATCAAACTCCAAATGTCATTAGGAAACAGGTGTTTCCAAGTCCCTGTGATTCCCGGTGGGCCCTGGGGGGCCTCCTCTGTGAGACCAGCTCTCTGGGGTACCCTGACTCTTCCAAGCTTCCTGCCCCCAGGCCAGATGCTGTCTCGGGCTCTCACTTTGGGAGAATCAAGGAGGCCAGCTGCCTCCATGTACTCCATTCATGGGAAATCAGACAACCCCACGGGCCTTAAATTGTCCCATGTCCCAGCCAAGTAACTGCTCAGGTGGGGAGCCAGGGATGTGCCAGATGCCATGGCTTCCCCCCACGAGCCCCCATGCCTATGGGCAGAGGGTCAGGGCCTGAGGCCCAGCCTCCATTAGTGCAGCCAGTGGGGCGGGGATGAGAGCTTCCTGGCAACCCAGGCAGATGCTTCAGGCTGGGGCTCAGACCCAAACCCATGGCAATTCCTCAAACCCTGTTGCCCGGAGGAGGCGTGACCCTCCTGAGAACATTACAAACTGGGGCGTGGGGGGCACAACAGAGGGGAAGACCCAATCCCAGGGGCCCGGGATAGAGTCTGGGATCGGGGTAACACTCTTAGGAGAAGGCTGTGCCCAAGCTGTAGACTCTGGGGACAGACAAGGAGTCATGTTACCGGGGAAGTAGTGAAGGCAGGAAAGGCGGGGCAGGCAGGGTAGGGTGAGAGGCTGCATTTGTAGCCACAGCTGAGCAGGAGGCTGGTCTCATGGGGGACAGGGCAGGAGGCCAGGCCTCAGCCCCACATTCTCTGGGGCTCCCCCCGCCAGAGGACATAGACTCTGAACGGACATAGACTCGGAACAACAAGGGGCAGGCGGAGTCTGGCTCTGAGCCCAGGGGGGACCAGGTCACTAGAACCAGGAGCCTGTCCAAGGACACAGAGCGCACCAGGAAGCAGTGCCGGCCACTCGTCACTCAGGGCGTTCATGGTAATACCTCCCGGGGCAGCCCCAGCCCTACTGAGGCGGGAAGAGGACAGCACGGGAGCTCCGGTCCCCCCGGTCCCAACAATGCACTTCGAGGGCCACTGGCTTTCCCCTCAGACCTGTACGTACTGAGCCCAGGCCCCCCAGCTTGTTCCACAAGGCGCATCCGCGCACCTCCTGGGTGGAACCCAGCGCGCCCTTGCTCGCTGGGCTCAGAAACAGAAGGGGTCAGCGGTCCACCGCGAACTGAAGCCCGAGAGCAGCCGACCCCACTGGCCCCTAGCTCTGCAAGTGCCGCAGCAGGATCTGCATGAGGTCAAAGGTGGTGAAGCTGATGCCCACAGCGATGGGACCCTTGAGCCAGTTCATGCTCAGGCCCTTGTAGAGGCCGTGCACCACGCCCTCCTCCCGCATGATGGTGTGCATCGTGCGCACGATGGAGGTGCGCTGGTGGCCCGTGACGCCGGCTGTCTGCATGCGCCGCCGCACCACGTCCAGCGGGTAGGAGGCCGACTGCCCGATGAGGCCCGCGCAGGCCCCGAAGATCATGCGCTCAAAGGGGTAGGGCTGCGGGCGGCCGCTGTACTCTGCAGGGGGAGGGGTGGGAGGGGCTGTGAGAGCGATGGGAGGGGGCACACTGGCACCCACCCGTGCACCCCTGCGCCCCGCGCTCACATGCGCCGGCAGTGTCACAGCTGCATTTCAGGACCTGACCGGCTCTCCTGGGCCTTCCCACCCAGGCCATGGCTTCCCTACTTCCTCACCTACTGGTCCCTCGTTTTTAATCAAATTTGAGAGATAAAAGATTTTTACAAGACAGAAAAGCACAAAGAATCATATAACCAAGTCCTAAGACCAAGAACGAGCTCACACCCAGTCACTCTTGTTTCTCGTCTAGTAAAGAAAGAAAACATCACTCAGTGGGAAGCAGCCGCATAGCACAGGGAGATCAGCTTGGTGCTTTGTGTCCACCTAGAGGGGTGGGATAGGGAGGGTGGGAGGGAGACGCAAGAGGGAGGGGATATGGGGATATATGTATGCATATAGCTGATTCAGCTTGTTATACAGCAGAAACTAACTCACCATTGTAAAGCAATTATACTCCAATAAAGATGTTAAAAAAAAAAAAACTGGAAAAAAAAAAAAAAAAGAAAACATCACTCATGTCCGGAACCCTCTCCACGGCCCAGCCTGCCTGACAGGCGCCCTCCCCTGGGTGCTGTGAAGACAAGTGGGCTGGAGGGAGGAAGGGGCAGCAAGGGATCAACAGGGGTTCTTTAAAAATGTGTTGTAAATTGGAAACTAGGAATTAAAAACAGGGAGATGCCCTATTCACTCAGCAGATTGGCAAAACATTAAGGAACCTGCCAGCAGCACCACTAGGGGTGAGAAGGGGGCAGGGCGCCACGGCAAGCGCAGTCACTGGAAGAGCAGAGGGTGGAGAGTAAAACCAAAAAAAAGGGGTCTCACATCCACACAAGGAGAGGAGCTCTTGATGTCAGCTGATCACAGAAAACCCACAAATGGCCTCACGGCGCCCCAACGGGGGACCCCCCCGCCTCCACTGCTAAAAGGATGGGTCAGAGCTGCACTACCCGGAAGTGCAGGAGGTGACCGCTCACTCACTTCCCATGACCAGGAAACAGCACAAGGCTTGTTCCCGCTACACAAAAGCGCAGGTAGAAGGGTTTCCAACGGAGGTGAGGGGTGGAGCCCCACCCCTAATAAGGAGGCTCAGGGGAGTGGGGCTGGGGGTTCTGGACAAGGGATCTCAGCTTTACCTGGACTGTTTTCCTTCTTTAACAAAAAACATCCTGGAGCAAATAAGGCAGTTTGTTAATGACTCATCGGACCGGGCGGTGGCAGGTATGGGTGGGGTTACAATGTTCTTTGTACTTTTCTAGTTTCTCAAAATTACCAAAACACACGAGGGCACTTCCCCTCCGTCTAGGTTTTACCCGTAGGCGTGTGTGCGCACCAGGGGCCTCCAGCCCTCTGGGTGACACTCTGGACTTCACAAGGTTGCTCTCAAAATGAGGCATTAAAGGTCAGGAGTCCAGCTTCCCCGGGGCTGGCCTGTTATGTGTCTTCTCCTGATCCAGACCCTGGGCCCCCGGCCTGCCCCTCCCAGGGGAGTCCTAGTGCCCCCCTGCCTCCACCCGCCTCCAGCTCTGCGTGACCCGCGGAGGCGCTGCCCTGGCTCCACACTCCTGACCTCTGTGCAGGCTCTTGAGTGTCTCGTAGGTGAAGAAGCTCAGGCCGGCGTAGGGAATGACCCCCAGCACGGTGGGAATGAAGCCGTGGTAGAGCGTCCTCAGCCCCTCTTCCCGGGAGATGCGGATGAAGACGTGAAAGATGTTGCTATACCTGCAGGACAGAGCGGGGCGGGGAGGGGGGGGAGGCCTCAATTCACTAATTCTCCCCTCTTCCCACGTCAGCGGGGACAGGCCTGGATGCTGACGGACAGAACCTCACAGAAGTTCTGGCATTCGAGGGGGCCATGCACGCCCAAGGCCATACGCCACCTTCACCACTGGGATCACTCTGCCGTGCTCAGCGCTTGGCTGTGTCTGACTCCACATGAACACTTCGGGTTTGATGGAAGCAGAAACTGATCCCCAAGCTAAGAGACCCGATTATGGCCTTTCTGGAACAGCTGCGGAGCCGCACACCTGGCCCGCCCTGCGGTACCCAGGGGGAGGTGTAGGTAGCAGAGCCTCAGCACAGCTCTGTCTGCAGCTGGATGTGGAGGCCCAGACCCAAACCCCAGGGGCCCAGTGAAGGGAGCCCACCTGGGGACCCCACTAGACACAGAGCCCACCCTGCCGGTGAAAACGTCGCCGTGCGTGGTAGGACTCACATTTCCTTTGGGGTCACGGCCATCCGTGCCCTGACCAGGTCCAGGGGGTAGGTCAGCGAAGCGGCCGTCGTTCCGGCCAGTGCACCCGCGAGGAGGCGGGGCCAAGGGGGCAGGGCTCTGAAAGAGGGTGGGGAGAAGGTCAGCCGCCAACGCCCCGGGCGCCCACAGGTCTGGGGGGGAGGGATGGAGGAACGGGCACCGGCTGCAAGGAAGCCAGCCGAGCTGAAGCGGGTGGAGCGGGGGAGAGTCTCTGGGTGGATGCCATATTGAAGTCCCCCTGGCTGCCTCGCCTTTCCCCCTCCTCGTACGAATGAATGAACAACGAGCACCTTCCCTACCCGCTCTGGGGCACAGGTAGGATCAGTGGCCGTCCTGGGACTTAGGTTCTGAGGGGAGACCGGATAAACAAGAGAAGTTCTGACACGGTGAGCAGGTGGAAGACAGGAGAACAGGGTGATGTAATAGCGCTGAGAGGGGTTTTTTTCTATTGGGGGGGCGGGGGGGAGGGCTCACTCTCCGCGGAAGCCGTAGTAGCTGCCCAGTAGGCGCTTGTACTCCTCGTGCGCGCTGAACTGGATGGCGGCGTAGGGCACCACGCGCACCATGGTGGCCGAGTTTCCGCGCCACAGGCTGAGGAAGCCTTCGTTGAGGTAGGTGAAGTAGAGGACCCGGAAGGCCTCCTGGGGGGAGAGCAGGGGAAAGGGGCAATGTCAGTGCCCTCCGCCTCCACCTGAGCAGTGCCTTTGCTGGCAGAGCGCTGGACCTCCCTGCCCACCTTATGTTGCCCAGCCCTGCGCCTGGGGGGAGCCATCGTCCCCCTCCCCCACATTCTCTGGGCTCTGCGCTAGGACCCCCGCACGCCCAGTCCCTGTCCTCCAGCCCTCGGAATTGGAAAGCAAGCCAGAGGGAACCAGGCTTGCAAAGCAGGCTTAGAGCCCCACAGAGGGTGTTTTGTTGGCGTCTGGTAGTCTAGCTTTTTAAAATATTCTCCTTTTCCTTTATTAAGAAGGTAACACCTGCTCCGTGTTTAAAAATAAATCAAATACGACAACTGTGGGTTTAGACTGTCAAGTCCCCTCACCGCTACCCCAAGGATAGGGGGGTCTCCCGTCAATTCCCAGGGTGGGCTGTGTCCAGGCAGAGCTCAGGGTGCAGACGGGTGGCCTTGGCCCTGGTGCCTGGCAGGGGAGGCCTTGGTCACCCGGTGGCCCTGGAGCTGGCCTGGGGCGGGGTTGGGGGAGAACCAATGGGAAAAAGCACCTTGAAAAACGTTTCCCTAACCTCTACCACCCTCCTCCTCTGCCGCTGCCAGCTCAGCAGGGCGGAGATGAAGGTCCTAGAGCCGGGGGTCCTTGACCTAGTGGCTCACCTTGGCAGAAAATCTTTTTGAGGACACTGGAAAAAAACAAAACACAACAGAGAGTGTGAGATATGAAGGACGGGACCCCCCCCAACCCCAGTCTGCATGACCCCCTCCGCAGGGGTCTGGTCTGAGCACAGGGAGTGAGAGCCTCCCCTGGGAATGCCCCCCCCCCCCACAAGGGCTGAGGTGGGGGCCTCCGCAGCAGAGTCAGCCTCCTCCCAGGAGCCTCCTTACCGCCCCCGCCCACGTCCAGGCCCCTCTGCACACCGGCTTCTCCCCAGGAAGGGGAGCCCAGCTGCCACCTTACCCCCAGGACAGTGAGGATCTCTGTAGGGGCCTGTGGGAGGACGCACCCCGCTGGGCTTGACACCCAGCAGTCCCCACCCCTGCTGGACCCCAGTTCAGCCAGACCCCTTTGGGGGAGGCATCCCAGCCACCAGCCATGCGGGGGTCAGCCGAGGGGCTCTGGCTCCTGCAGGACAAGGCCATGGGGGTGTCTGACATCTGCGGCCTGCCCTCTCTTCTCCACGGCCTGGCCCAGGCAGCCCTAACGCCCACTCTCCCGCCCGCCAGGGCTGCCTGGCTCACCCCCCCATCCCCTGCTTCCCAAGGGTTGGCTGCGTTCCCAGGATAGCCTTGCGCTCCCGTCTGCATGGACGTATGCACACCACCTGCCTTCGGAGTTACACCCAGCTCCCTGTGGGGTGCTACACTGAGCATTTGTTCCAGGAACAACACAGCTGCCTGGGCGTGTGTGTGTGTGTGTGTGTGTGTGTGTGTGTGGTGGGGAAGGGACGTGTGCTTAGCTGCATGCCCGTGTGTGTGTGTGTGTGGTGGTGGTGGTGGGGAAGGGACGTGTGCTCAGCTGCATGCCCGTGTGTGTGTGTGTGTGTGGCGGTGGTGGTGGGGAAGGGACGTGTGCTCAGCTGCATGCCCGTCCTTTCCCACGTCAGCTCGCTCCTCCTCCCCCTCCTCCTCAGGGAGGAGGTTGATATCAACGCTCCTGTTATATGGATGAGGAAACTGAGGCCCAGAGAGGCTAAGGGACCAGCTTGAGCAAGTGCGAGGCGCCTGGCACGAGTCTGCAGTCCTCTCCTCCTAAAGAGCTGAGAGGGAGGGCGTCCCACGTTGTGACCGTCCTCCTTCCCAGCACCCCTCACGCACTGGCCACCATCTGCAGGACAGAAAGGCCTCATCTTCAGGGGACCTTGTGCCTGCTCAACCCTAAGAAGGGAGGGAGATGGATTCTTGAACTGTGTCCTCCCCAGAGATATATCCACGTCCTCACCCCCCGCACCTGTGAACACGACCTTAACTGGAAACAGAGTCTTTGCAGATATAATTAAACTGAGGTCATACTAGAGGAGGGTGGGCCCTAATCCAGTGACATGGGTCCTTATAAGAGGAGAGGACCCAGACACAGAGGGGAAGGCAGAGACTGGGGGGAAGCGGCCACAAGCCAAGGATGCCTGGAGCCACCAGAAGCTGGAAGAGGTAAGGAAATGTCCACCCTCAGGGCCCCAGCAGGAACCAATCCTAGAGACACCTTGAATTTGGACTTTTGGCCTCCAGAAAGTGGGAGAATAAATTCATGTCGTTCTAAGCTGCCTCGTTTGTGGTACTTTGTGACGCCAGTCCTAAACACTAACAGACTTTCTAAGTGGATTCTACAGAGGCATTTTAAAAACCACTTTGCAGAGCAGTCTGGGGGGCCGCGGAGGAGGAGGAGGATTGCTTGGCAGCTTCTCTATCACATGGGATAGATGGACAGGCAGCGTTTACCTTGGAAGATTATTTTGGTTCGGTCCAGGGGAGCTACCGCCGTTTTGGCAAGAGCGCCAGCCAGGGCCCCTGACAGGAGGGAGCTAAGAACTTGCCTGTGATCACTCTGCAAGAAAACACACGAACACGCGGTCTGTCATCAGGGAGAGGAGGGCGGCTCTTCTGCTCGGGAAAGTTTCCTGAGCGTCTTCCTTCTCCCCCTGGTCCAGGGCTGACAGACACACAGTGGCCAGAGTGACACAGCCCTGCTAGGCCCTAAGCATGCCGGGCATGGGCTGAGCCATGGTGGGTCCAGCAGCCACAAAGCCTGGTGGGACACAGTGAAAACCTCCTGGGCCACAGGGACCAACCATGACATGAGAGGTCATGCACTGGCTGGGCTGTCCCGTGAGGTTCCCAGTTCTCGGAGACGGCCTACGACGGGACGAACTCCAAACATAAGCGTCCCCCCTGACCTGTCCTGCTTTCAAGCCTTGGTTCCACCCACCACCTGTGTGTGAGGGATTCTCCCGTTGCAGTGTTTCAGGGTAAATGTTCCTGGTGGTCTGGGGAGTGGGTGGGGCGTATTAGGCAAGCAGACCCTGACTGTTCAGCGTGTCTCCTTTCCACAACTTTCTATCAGGACTTCAGGGGCTGGCTGGCATCTGTGGCTCTTCATCCAGCCAAGGCAAGGGCGATGGTGACAGATGTGGCTGACCAGCACTGTGCACTCCTGTGGCCAGCCCCAGAGCCAGTGCTTGCCCAAGTCTTCCTGCGGCTCCCCGAGCCCCGGCTCCAACGGCCCTCCTTCCCTAGAGGCCCAGGGAGCCCTGAGTTGTCACACAGGAAGCCACCTGCTCATCGGGTTGGAGTCTCCATCCCCTCTGCTGACTCAGTCACGGAACTTTCTGGAAGTGCTCTTCTGGACATGCCCCACGTGTCCTCAGTCTGCAGCGCGCAAGGATGGTGAGGAGCAGGTAGCTCAGTGACCCCGGGAATCTGTGAAGTCCACTCGGAGCAGGCGCCCTCAGGGGCCTGGAGACACATGGAGCGGGGCAGGGGTATGTACAAGCCTTCACCACTCCCCGCATGGGGCTGCCAGGCCACAGGGGGGAGCCAGACATGAACTAACTCTTCAGACAAATGTGTGAAGAATCACCAATCTGGGATGGGCTATGAGGAGGGGGCTCGGGGCTCCAGGAGAATGCGGGGTGAGGGGTAAGGGACCGAGGTTGAAGGATGAGGTACACCTAACTGCAGGGCGTGTGTGTGTATGCGTGCGCGCGTGTGTGACACTCTTAGAGGGGGATGAACGCAACACTCAGAGGCCCCAGTGAGAAGGAGTGGGGGGCCCTGGGGGACCACAAGGAGGGCAGAGTGGCTGACACAGGGAAAGGGAGGGGCACAGGAAAGAGAAAAGAGATGAAAGGTGGGTGGGGCTGGACCCCACAGAGTGTGAGGGCCTGACGAAGAGGCTGGTCTTTGCCTAAAGAGAAATGGAGAAGTGTGGAAGGTGAACAGGCTATTTTAACTGGAACCAGAGAAGAGGCAGCTCCTGTGAAACCCAGGATGGAGATGGCAGAGGCTGGGACCAGGGGAGGCTGCGAGGGGGACGGGATGAAGGGGCATGTGGGGGGTACAACTGGTAGCCTGGGTCCCAGTGGGCATGGTGGAGTCCAGGGCTACGCCCCAAGTTTGCTCAGCTCAGCGGGTGGCTCAGGGGGAAGGGCTGGGTCTGTCCACACTCCTGGCCTGAGTCTGGGCTCAGCGCTCCCTTCACCAGCCCAGCCGACCTCTCGCTAAAAGAACAGAATCCCATAGCAGTGTTTTCCCCTCTCAGTTTCTGAGGCCGAGCTTCACCACGGGGTTCCATCTTCTTGCTTCACAGAGGCCTGTCACTGGGGACCCCTGCCTTTTCTGGGTCACACAGCAAGGCTCTCGTCCTTTGGTCCCATTGGCTTTGAGGGGTGTGGACATCTGATGCCAGAAGGCTCAGTGGTGTTCCTGGCACCAGCTCCGAGGCCCTCTGCCTCAGTTTCCTGTGAGTGAATGTGGTGACAGCTGACCTCGAGCCACCGTGAGCAGAGGGAATGCCCTATGGGGAGTCCCTGTGCTCTGTGGGCACCAGAAGTGGAGCCGATGTGTCCCTTCCATCTCCTTCACCAGGTTACTTCCTGTGCAACCTGTGGTTCTTACAATCACAAAGCCAGCTCTGCACATGGGGAACACACATCCTTAAACCCTAACTCTCAATGTGGCGCTCCAGGGACATGCTGTGAGCCCACTTCACACGCTTAGTGGAGGAGGCTGCTGCTGCCTTCGGCAGACGCTCCCACTGACTTTTTTTTTTTTAAAAGAGGCATCGGGGCAGCACATAGCTTATTTATTTATTTACGGCTGCGTTGGGTCTTCACTGCTGTGCGCGGGCTTTCTCTAGTTGATGAGAGCGGGGGCTACTTTTCATTGTGGTGCGCGTGCTTCTCACTATGGTGGCTTCTTTTGTTGTGGAGCACGGGCCCTAGAGCGCGCGGGCTTCAGTAGTTGCGGCACGTGGGCTCAGTAGTTGTGGCTCGCGGGCTCTAGAGCGCAGGCTCAGTAATTGTGGCTCACGGGCTTAATTGCTCCGTGGCATGTGGGATCTTCCTGGACCAGGGCTCGAACCCGTGTCCCCTGCACTGGCAGGCGGATTCTTCACCACTGCACCACCAGGGAAGCCCCCCCCACCACTGACTCTTAAATGACCACAGCTGGCTTATTCTTTAAAGAGCTTGGTTGGCACAGGCATCACTGAATGGTCAAAGTCTCCATACCCGTCGTACGGAGAGCTCCTGCAAATGAAAAAGGAGGCAGGCAGCCTGACGGAGAGGAAACAGGCGATCCACAGATGGGATCCACACCAGTGGTGAACATCACAAGAAGATGCCCGGCTCCTTAACCAAAGAAATGGGACTTTGCAGAGTAAGCTCCCTGCACTGCGCTGGCCAAGCAGGCCAAGACTGACGTGGGTTGTGTCAGCCAGCGCAGAGGAAAACCGGCGCTGTGTGTGTCCCAGTGCACGCCAAGCACAGGGGCCTTTGCTGGGCATGTCCGCTTGGCGGGATCCATCGGGCCCGTGGAGGGAAAGCCACGTCTCCCTCACACTCTGCCGCGAAGTTCACTAAACTGTGAGGGATGGGTGCCTGCTCTGGGGCTTGCCCCCCGCCGCCCCTAGCATGGTGACGGTGGCCCCGAAAATCAGTCCTCCTGCCCGCCTGGCGTTCCACAGGGAGACTTGGAATTTGGGGAAAGGTCAGGAGGGCCAGAGGATGATGCTGCTTCAGGCTTTGAACCCATGGACTTTGAGAACTGCCTGCGGGTGCCTGAGCCAGCCTGGCAGTGAAGGTGGGTTAGTCCATGTTCTAGGTTCAGCTGGGAGAACTTCTACCGGCTTCTATGGTGAACAAGCACAGGGCTGATCCAATTTCTTTTCTTTTCTCGTTTTCTTAAATACTTACTTATTTATTTATTTGGTCACGCCAGGTCTTAGTTGCAGCGGGTAGGCTCCCGCAGGTGCAGCTCACGGGCTCCTTAGTTGCAGCACATGGGCTCCTTAGTTGTGGCATGTGAACTCTTAGTTGCAGCATGCATGTGGGACCTAGTTCCCTGAACAGGGATCGAACCTGGGTCCCCTGCATTGGGAGCGCACGGAGTCTTAACCACTGTGCCACCAGGGAAGTCCCTGATCCAATTTCTTTACGAGGGAATAAGGCTTTTGTCTTCAGTTGAAGGGCGTAATCAGAGATGAATTTCACAGCTGAGGGTAAACTCCTCCCTGGAGCGAGGAGTTCCCCTGCAGCCCACCCCACCTTTGGCTAATTCTTCTGTGTTGGCAAATCTGAGTGAGAAAAGTGGCTCAAGGACACCTTCGACATCCCAGCCAAATTTGGGCGAGGTTTTGGCTTCTTGCCAAGTGGTAGGGCAGCTGGATCCACAGCACAAATGGAGCTATAAAAATGGAATAGGAGGCGGCCTGCATCACCCCCTCACCCCCCCGGCCTCGCCCTCAGCGTGTTAGGGGGTTATTTGTAATGGGGTTCGAGTACAGAACAGGGACTGGGTGAGAATGTCCAATGGGGGGGGGGCCAGGATACTTGCCTTTGAAGACACATGAGCGGGCAGGACGGGCTCAGCATCCTCACGCAAACGCACCACGCCTTCCTTCACACCATTACCCATTCCAGGCCTGCTCAGGACGGCGGGAGACTCAGTCCTGGGGAGCAAGAAGGGATGAGGTGAGAATCTGGCCTCCTCCACCAGCCTGGGGCCTCTGATTCATCCTCAAGTGGCCCGATGCCAGCACTGCCCCAGTGGCACGCTTCTCCTAACCTGGCTTCTGTCTCTCTGCAGGATGAAGACACCCGAACCTGCATCTGGATGCCACAGTCCCCTGACCTGATTGCTTAATCATTCACAAAAGCTCTTCTCATCAGCTCTTTTATTTCATCCTCACAAATAGGCCTCTGAGTCCTCTGTTTTTTTAACCTAGTACCAACTGCCCAGATTGGCTCAGAGAGGTTAAGCTGACAGCGAGGTCACACAGCAGGAGGCAGGGGCGTGGCAGAGTGTAGGGTGTGGAGGATGGAGGGCTCCACCTGCCCTGGAGCCCAATGCCCTCTGGGCTTATGCCAGCTTGGACCTGAGACTCCATCCACAGAAATACTTTTCGAAAATTAATCTTTGTCCTACTGTGTGGCTGCCTGCCCTTTGCGGACAAGTTATAGTAAAGTGTGCTAATACTTGAGGATTCCTCCCTGGAAACCTGTGAGCAGATAAGTTAGGGGGTCCCCGGAGAAAGAGAACCAGGAATGGCTCTCTTGACATAAGAGAAGCCATTTTGGCCTAAGCCATTTTGTGAGCTAAGCCTGGCAGCAATGCCTGCCCTTGAACAGGTCTCGGTAATTAATGATCTAAAGCGAACAAAGGAATGCAGGAACAGAGAAAAGGCAGTCAGACAGTAGTGCAGTGATAAAGCGGAGTCCTAGTTCCTCCTCAAGGATAGACATAATAATAAATATATCTTTGAGTTCTTTGGGAACTAAGGCCCCCACCCAGGTGGAGGGTGGAATGATGTTGACCCTCTTGACTTCAATCAACTAAAGCTTGGACTCTGTGGACCTTTGCCCCAATTCTATGCTGAACTCTCCTCTGTTCAAGCCCTTTCATGAATATGCATGTACCCTGAGCTTAAAACTTCCCCAATTTTTTTAAAAAATTAATTAATTAATTAATTTATGGCTGTGTTGGGTCTTCATTTCTGTGCGAGGGTTTTCTCTAGTTGCGGCAAGCGGGGGCCACTCTTCATCGCGGTGCGCGGGCCTCTCACTATCGCGGCCTCCCTTGTTGCGGAGCACAGGCTCCAGACGCGCAGGCTCAGTAATTGTGGCTCACGGGCCCAGTTGCTCCGCGGTATGTGGGATCTTCCCAGACCAGGGCTCGAACCCGTGTCCCCTGCATTGGCAGGCAGATTCTCAACCACTGCGCCACCAGGGAAGCCCAAAACTTCCCCAATTTTGCTGTTCGGGGAGACACTGCTTTGGAAAAGGTCCCCAGTGTTCCCCTTACTTGCTGAAAGTCATAATAAATCCTTCCATCTCCCCTTCCCATCTTTGGCTTGGTTGTGTCTATTGGCTTGACACCCACCAAGAGATGAACCCAGTTTTCAGGTAACACAGGCTCGTGTCCAAATTTCCTCTTATGAAAGAATGTTTTTTCCTCTTGTAAGGACACCAGCCCTATTGGATCGGGGTCCACCCTAACAACCTCAAGTAGCAATACATGCTTCCTTCTCCCCATCTTTGACTTAGTTGTGTCTATTTGGACACCCACCAAGACGTGAACCCAGTTTTCGGATAACAAACCTACCTTTAACCTCCTAGTGCAGGAGCACTCAGAGCTCAGCCAACCACAGGGAGGGGACCAGGAGGAAAAAAGGATGACGGACTGGCGTCGCTGAGATGCCACTGGGCACCGGTATGCTTGGAGGTATCCCTTGCTTTAAAATCACCCAATGAATCAATATGCTTTCCTGTAAAATGATGCAAATGAGGCAGATGTCCCCCTGAGCCAGCTCTGGAAGCCCCTCCTGCCCTCCAGGTCCTCCCAGGCACCCGCTGGTATGGAACATCCGAGGAAGCTCAAGCAGGATTCTGTTCCAAGTGGCCTCTGCCGCTGTTTCCTACCTAAAATGGTCCCTCGCTCGGGGATGAACAGCTGCTTCTAGGACGGGGCCAGAAACTCAACGATGAGCCTGGACCACCCTGAGGTGCCAGGCAGGAACCAAAGTCAATGGGACTGTGAAAATGGGACACAAAGGCAAATCAAAGAGCTCCTAGTGGCCAAAGCAGGAACACTGTGAGCAAAAAAATCAATAAAGCAGTGTTGTGTGTGTTGTTGTTTTTTTTTTTTGGCTGCACCAAGGCATGAGGGATCTCAGTTCCCCAACCAGGGATCGAACCCGTGTCCCCTGCAGTGGAAGCACGGAGTCTTAACCACTGGACCACCAGGGAAGTCCCAGAAGTGTTGGATTGTAACCCAAAGGGTAAAATAAATAGCCAAGAGTCCACATGGATATAAATAAATGACTGAATAAATAAATAAATGGGGGAGAAGAGACAAATCTCCCAGGCAGAAGAATCCTAAATAAGTTAACGCAGATGCTCAGCGCTGGAGGAAGGGAAGCGTAAGCACGACCACTTAGGTGTGGGCCACGTGGCAACTTCCTTCCAAAGGGCACAGCACAGAAAGGGGGGAAGGGAGTAACTTTACAGTGAGGACACCTGACAGACACCACCTCAGCCACATGATCAAGGTCAACACCGCAGTGATAAGTCACACTGACAGCACGTGCCCTGGACACGTGTGATGAGAAAGGCACTTCCCCTCCGAGGTCCTCCTCTCCAAAGCCCAGTCCAACCATGAGAAAAACACCAGACAAATCCCAACCAAGGGCCAAGGGCCATAGGACACCTGACCAGTTCTCATCAAAACCGTCAAGGTTGTCGAAACCAAGAAAGTCTGAGAAACTATCTAGCCCAGAGGAGCCTAAAGAGATGTGACGACTAAAGGTAACGTGCGGATCCTGGGACAGAAAAAGCACATTAGGGAAACACTAAGGAAATGTGAATAAACAATGGACTTCAGTTAATAATAATGTATCAGTATTTGTACATCAGTTGTGACAAATGTACCATACCAAAGGAAGATGTTATTAACACGGGAAACGGGGTGTGTGCGGTGGAGGGGAACTCTGTATTACTTTTGCAATTTTTCTATAAACCTAAAACTGCTCACAGACAAACAAACAAAGAGAAACTAGGCCTTAGGGATCTTTTCCAGCCAGTGGCTGGGGTATCAGTCTGTGGAGGACACTGACTCTAGCGCCCTCCATGCGTCCGGCTGCCGCTCAGTGTCACCCCCAACACGATGGACCGCGGGGGACTGTCCTCACACCTGGGCACTCGGATGCAGATGGTGCAGCCTTTCTTTGTTTCTTCTCGCTGCGCTTCGCAGCATGTGGGATCTTAGTTCCCCGACCAGGGATCGAACCAGTGCCCCCTGTGCCCCCTGCAGTGGAAGTGCGGAGTCCTAACCACTGGACCGCCAGGGAATTCCCGGTGCAGCCTTTGTTAGGTCTGGGTAGGCGTGGTGAATGTGGACTCGTTCTGCAAAACTGCCCTCCTGAGAAAGGATCCAGCCCTTTAGTCCCAGCCTCATACAGTCTAGAGTCTGAGCACTCGCCTCCCTCCCTCCCTCTGACTCCTGCTCCAAGCTCCCCAGGAGGAAACAGTTTCCCCAGGCAGGCGGTGCAGGCTCAGGCCCAGGCTGCTCGTGTTGCCCTCTGAACCATTCTTCAACCCCTGGCCCGGGCCCAGGGCCTGCCCTGGGAGCTCTGCAGACGGCTCAGACAGGGCCTCTGTGTGGTGGACGCAAACAGAAACAAAGGCACCACACAAATCAGTGCAGACCTACAAGAGCGTGTCACTGCAGGTGACGGAGCGCCAAGGCTGAGTCACGGGAAAGCACCTGCAGGGGGCTGAACGGTGCCCCCCCCCCCAAGACATGTCTCCCTGGAATCTGTGAATGTGGCATTATTTGAAAAAAGCGTTCACAGATATAATTAAGGTAAAGATCTGGAGATCCTTACCCTGGATGAGGGTAGGTCCTAACAACAATGACAAGTGATCTGATAAGAGACAGAAAAACAGACACAGGCAGGGAGGCCGTGTTTAGACAGAGGCAGAAATTGGAATGATACACACAAGCCACAAGCCAAGGAACACATGGAGCATAAAAGCTGGAAGAGACAAGGAAGAATCTTCCCCTAGAGCCTTAGGAGTGGCTCTACAGGAGGATTAATTTGGGATTTCTGACCTCCAGAACTGTGAGAGAATAAACTTCTGTTGTCTTAAGACAGTTTGTGGTGATTTGTTACAGTGGCCAAAGGAAACTAAGACCCTTTTTGGAGGAGAAGCTGGGGTGCCTCAGGCCCCCCAACCCCAAGCAGAAGGGGCAGCCAGAGTCTGCAAGCTGCTTCTGCCAGGGCCCAGTGCCGCCAGGAAGCTCCCCAGGATTGCAGGGCGGAGAGAAGGAGATTCCTGTCCTGGGGCAGTGGCTGGTGGGGGGTGGGGTGGGGGGGAGGTCTCAAGCTTTTGCCTCTTAGGCCAAAGGCTATTTTCCTAGGAAATAAAGAGCTCTTTGCCCTTTCATAAACAAAAACAAAAAAACTCAAGACAAAGGCAAAGAAACAGCCGGGTCACTGGGAAGGAAAAAAAAATAACTTAAAAACATGACAGGTATCAGACTGCACTCATAATGAGAAAAGTGGGTTTAACCTTTGGTGGGGGGCTGTTGGCATGTGTGGGGACAGTAATGCAACTGGTAGATGAGACAGGCAGGTTGCGGGGAGCATCTCTCTGCAGGTGATTTGGCAGACGCCTTGGAACGTGTGCTGTGCCCCCAGACAGGTAAGCATGAAGCCTCGTGGGCCAGTAAGGCCACAGCCAGGTGCTGGTCCCAGTGAAGGTATGAAGGTATGGATGGGAAGCTATGGGGGAGCGAGGAGAGGGGGACAGGGAGAATGTGTGACCTAAGCCCTCACAGGGGGACGCCACCCAGCCTGTCACTAATGAGTGAACCTACCTGAACCCAGGTGGGAGGCTGCCAGATGCAAAGACTGGAAGCAGACCAGGTGTTTATAGAGTGCTGTCAGCAGTGATGGGGGGCTTCCCTGGTGGCTCAGTGGTTAAGAATTTGCCTGCCAATGCAGGGGACACGGGTTCGAGCCCTGGTCCAGGAAGATCCCACAGGCCGCAGAGCAACTAAGCCCGTGCGCCACAACTACTGAGCCTGCGCTCTAGAGCCCGTGAGTCACAACTACTGAGCCCGCATGCCGCAACTACTGAAGCCCACATGCCTAGAGGCCGTGCTCCGCAACAAGAGAAGCCACTGCAATGAGAAGCCCGCGCACCGCAACGAAAAGTAGCTCTCTTTCCCATCAGGAAGAAAAATTAACCACAGGCTCAGCCTGCCCCCGGAACCAGAAGAGGGCCTGAAGCAATCCTGCGCTTTTGCGGCCAGCTCCCAAAAAAGCGAGTTGAAAAATGGAGCTCAGGGGCACTGCAATTCACAAACCTGCAGAGTTATAAATGATAACTCTCGTCCACAAATATATTGAGGGAAGGCAACGAAGAGGATTTGAAAGCAAGGCAGAATTGCAGGAAACAGATTTCAGGAGGTAGATTCGAATCGCCTTTCAAGCACATGAAAGCCCGCGCACAGCAACGAAGACCCAACACAGCCAAAAATAAAAAATAAATAAAAATAAGTAAATTAATTTAAAAAAAAAAACAGTGATGGGGACTCGCCATACAGGGGAGGAGACAAGGGCATGGAGGGAGCCTGACTGTGGATGTACATACTTTCCAGCAGTTGGCATTTTGCCTCCCCCCACTCACCTCTTCAAGAATAACAGAGGACACAACCCACGTGTGGCTGACCCAACCCCCGCTGTACCCTTCCCAGGTCAGAGCCCCTCCCCCTGCACTCAGGCACCCCCGCCATGCCCCCTATTGGCTTCCTTCCCCCAAACTGCCACAAGGTTCTGAATTTACCCCCCAACCTGCCCCGAGAGGCCTCCCTCACTGAACTGGGGCTCCCAATGCCCACACAGCATCCATACTCAGGACAGTTGCCAGGCTCCCTCTGCCACCAGTGTGGGGTCACCGTGCCTGGGACTTCTCCGCGCCCAGCCCCCCAGGTCGGGCCCCCTTATCTGTGCCCAAGAACATGGGCTCTTTTGGGTGCTGTCTGGAGTCCATCATTGGTCAGATGGTGACCAACAGCCCACGTGGCTGAGGGTGAGGCCCAGAGTATATGGCGGGTGGCCTCAGCTGGCGCTCGAAACTCCGAGGCCGGAGCCCCCTCCCTCCCGACTTCCTCCAGCCCCTGCGGCCCCTGCTGCCTCCCTCTCTCCAGGGCAAGAGGCCTGGGCTCTGCACCAAGGCAGGCAACTGGGCCAGATGGTTTCTTCACATTCTTTTGTTTCTATTGTACCTCGTCCCTTCTGTTGTTGCCAGTAATAGCGAATTTCTTTTTTTGTTCAATTATTTTTATTTATTTATTATTATTTTTTGGCTGCGTTGGGTCTTCGTTGCGGCGTGGGCTTTCTCTAGTTGAGGCGAGAGGGGGCTGCTTTTCTCTGCGGTGCACAGGCTTCTCATTGTGGTGGCTTCTCTTGTTGCAAAGCACGGGCTCTAGGCGTGTGAGCTTCAGTAGTTGTGGCACGAGGGCTCAGTAGTTGTGGCTTGCGGGCTCTAGCGCACAGGCTCAGTAGTTGTGGTGCACGGGCTTAGTTGCTCCGCAGCATGTGGAATCTTCCTGGACCAGGGCTCGAACCTGTGTCCCCTGCATTGGCAGGCGGATTCTTAACCACTGCGCCACCGGGGAAGTCCCTCTTCTTCTGTTTTTGTTTTTTTACCCCGCTCTGCACAGCATGCGATGCAGGATCTTAGTTCCCCAACCAGGGGTCGAACCCGTGCCCCCTGCAGTGGAAGCGTGAAGTCTTAACCACTGGACCACAAGGGAAGTCCCTGGCACATTTCATCTTGTAAGTTGCAAAACCACTGACAAGGTAGGTCTCCCATTCTGGTCTTCATCTCACAGTCGGGGAGGCACAGGCGGTCAGAGGTTCTAAGCTTGGGTCTACTATCATGGCTTGCCCACAGCGGCCCGGCCTCGATGTGAGGCCCTCTTCCACATCTCTCACCAGCACCACGGACCAGGTCCTTCAACCCAATCCCCTCTCAGGACCCTCTCGTGTTCCCCAGCCCCTCGGCCTTCTCTTGGGTCCCACAAAATCCAGGCTTGTTAGTTGCCTCTGCTCATAATGCTTCGTCACCTAGCTAACTCCTTGCTGGCTTTCAGGTCTCCGGAAGCCTTCCCGGCCCCCTGAATTAGCACCCCCAGCCTCTGCTCAGGACCAATCAATTACAGCGCCCCAATCACTTGGGGAAGGTCTGAGCCACATCCATGTTCCGTACCCTTCTGAGCCAGTGCTTCTGCCTCCTCCACACCTGTCCCTGACCCTGGCACACAGATATTTACAGATTGTAGAAAAATAGTATTGTTAAGGCTTCAAGTTTGTTCCACTCCAGGAGGCCGTGCTGGTGTTGGCATTCCAGGATGCCGTATAAAACGTCCGTGTCTTACAGTGGCTGGAAGCACGGTGCTATGGGTGAGTTGTTTGAAGGAGGACAGGGATCTGGATTCAGGACAATCTAGGTCTGTCCTAGCTTCCCCATGTTCTCCCTATGTATCTTCGGGCAAAGGTCCCCTGAAGCCTCGGTCACCTTTCTGTAAAACTGGGATGATCTAGGACCAAGCTCACAGCCTGGTAAGCATGTGCCAAAGGGTGGCAGAGAGCAAAATGAAGACATAATGTTCACTTGTCTGGGTGCTTGCTAGCTCTGAGCAGATGCCCCCATCTTCCAGCAGGAAGGCAGGTGAGTGAGGGAGCCCACAGGGGCTGCGCACATGGGCCATCTGGAGGGGCTGAGAAGTGTGCCCCGACCCTGCTGGCCTTGTCTTGTCTGAAATAGCAGAGGCTGCTGGGCAAGCACCTTCTTCAATAATGCCCTGACAAGAATGCTGGCTTCACAGCTGTAGGGGTTACATGAGGTCTTCCGAAGTTCATGTCCACCCAGGACCTCAGGAAGTGACTTTATTTGGAATAGGGTCTTTCAGGTATAATTAGTTAAGGATATCAAGATGAGATCACCTTGGGGACTTCCCTAGTGGTCCAGTGGCTAAGACTCTGTGCTCCCAATGCAGGGGGCCCGCGTTCGATCCCTGGTCAGGGAATTAGATCCCACATGCCGCAACTAAAAGACCCTGCATGCCACAGCTAAAAGATCCTGCATGCCGCAACAAAGATCCCATGTGCTGCAACTAAGACCCTGTGCAGCCAAAATAAATAAATAAATAAATAAATAAATAAATAAAAAGATGAGATCATCTTGGATTTGGTGGACCCTAAATCCAATGATGGGTGTCCTTATAAGAGGTCACAAACACACACACACACACACACACACACACACACCCAGGGAAGAAGGCCATGTAAAGATGGAGGTGGAGATTAGGGTGATGGGGCCAACAAGCCAAGGAATTCAAGGACTGCCTCTGGCAGCCACCAGAGACGGGGAAAGATTCTCCTTCAGGAGCCCCAGTAGGAACCAACCCTGCTGTCTTAGTCAGTTCTGGCTGCTGTGACAAAACACCACAGGCTGGGTGGCTTATAAGCAATAGAAATATATTTCTCACGGTTCCAGAGGCTGGGAAGTCTAAGGTCAAGGTGCCAGCAGCTTTGGTGTCTGTTCAGAATGCTCTTCCTGATTCACAGATGGTGGCCTCTCTGTGTCCTCACATAGCACAAGGAGCAAGGGGGTTCTCTTGGGCCTCCTTTATAAAGCCATTAATCCCATTCATGAGGGCTCCACCCTCATAACCGAATCATCTCCCAAAACCCCACCTCCTAATACCATCACACTGGGGATTAAGTTTCAACATATGAATTTTAGGGGAGACACAAGCATTCAGTCTATAGCACTGGCCAACACCTTGATTTTGGACTTCTGAACTCCACAACAGGGACAGAATAAACTTCTGTTGTTTTAAGCCACCCAGCTTGGGGTTATTTGTTATGGAAGCCCCAGGAAACTAATACAGCAAGAGTCTGAGACCAAGCCCCCCAAGTGTGTACTGTCCCTTGGCTAGTGACCTGCCCATGACCCCGAGGTCACTGCACCTCTCTATGGACCTCACAGGTTGCCCAGCTGGCAGAACTTCAACAGAAAACCTGGCTTCTCCTGATCTTTGTTGAGACCCTGGAACCCAAGCACTCAGCTGCAGCAAAAGGTATTCAGTGAAGAAAACAAATGTTGACAAGCATATTTTAAAAATAGCAAAGGTATTACTCAGCCATAAAAAGAAACGAAATTGAGTTATTTGTAGTGAGGTGGATGGACCTAGAGTCTGTCATAGAAAGAGAAAAACAAATACAGTATGCTAACACATATATATGGAATCTAAGAAAAAAAAAAAAAAAAGGTCATGAAGAACCTAGGGGCAAGACGGGAATAAAGACACAGACCTACTAGAGAATGGACTTGAGGATATGGGGAGGGGGAAGGGTAAGCTGGGACAAAGTGAGAGAGTGGCATGGACATATATACACTACCAAACGTAAAATAGATAGCTAGTGGGAAGCAACCACATAGCACAGGGAGATCAGCTCGGTGCTTTGTGACCACCTAGAGGGGTGGGATAGGGAGGGTGGGAGGGAGTGAGATGCAAGAGGGAAGAGATATGGGAACATATGTATATGTATAACTGATTCACTTTGTTATAAAGCAGAAACTAACACACCATTGTAAAGCAATTATACTCCAATAAAGATGTTAAAAAAAAACAAATAGCACAGGGACCAGGGAGGGGCCACTGGGGGAACATTCTACTTCTTAGACTGGGTGGTGGTTTCGTTATTCTTTCTACCGTCTTTCTTTTCATGCACACATTACATACTTTTATTATTAAGAAGTATTTCACACTTAAAATAAAAAATACAATGCATTTTTAAAAGAGCTGGCTTGCAAAACCCAAACAAGCTAATAGCTCTGATCATCTCAATATTCCTCTAATGTCTAATTGCCAAAATAGAAGAGAAGAACAAAAAAGCAGGATGACACATGGGAAAAGGCCTGCCCTCAGGCTGATGACGCCCTCCACCTGGCACCAATAGTGGGAAATCACCGACAACTCAAGAAAATCTCAAGACAACTTCTCAAATAGATATAACATCTGACTTGTCTCAATCTCATGTGACACCTTCATTCTTTTGCCGGATCCCGATGCTTAAAAAAAACAAACAAAAAAAAAGAGCAACAGCCAGTATCTCAGACCTCCCCTCCTGGGACTCCAGGCAACGCCTGCATCTCCTTCTCTAGAAGGACCGCCTCCCCTCCACCCCAACCCCCAAGGTTTCCTTCAGAGCTCTGCAGAGGAGGGACTCAAATATTTCTTGGACTGAACTTTAGACTCTGGAAGAGAAACAGAAATCTAATGTTTAATCACCACCCCCATGGGCCAGAACACCTCAGAGACAAGATAGGAAGACTGGAGAGACCAGAACACTTGATAATAACCGTCGTGGCCGCTGGGAGAGGAAACAAGCATTCCAACTTCACAGCTGAGAGAATACTGATGACAGCACAGCCTCCACGGAGGAATATTAACCATTTAAATGGACATGCCCTTTGGCCTGGCCACTCCTAGGAAGTTGCTGCAGTTGGATGTTAAACTCCATGAAGACAGAGAGGTTTCCACGCATCTGTGCACTGCTGGAGACCCACACACCTTTACTACATATTTGCTCATGCAAAATTCTATCTATTCATTGCAGTTGGGTTTGTAAAAGCAAAATACCAGCAACAACTTCAACAGCCATCAGTAAGGGACTCGTTATAAAATCACTCACCCTTTTCATAAAATTTGATACAAATTTACCAGTGGTTTTAAAGGGGTGGTGAGGGGGAATATGCACATCTTCCCCACAGCCATAGACTATCTCTGGAAGGGAACATTATCATACATGAGAAACTACTAACAATGAGGGCCTCCAGAGGGGGATAGGGAACCAGCATGGGGAGACCTGCCTGTTTTTTACTGTTACGCCCTTTTGTACTGTTTGATTTTATTTATTTATTTTTTTACCATGTACATCGATGACCTTGTCAAGGTTTATTCATATATTTGCACGTGTGTGTGTGTGTGTATATATATATAATATATGCATGTACATACGTATATATAAAATGTGTGCATGTGTATATATGTACATCTATATATATGCATATACATACACATACATACACACACATTTTAAATGACTCCTCTTGAATTTGGACAGAAAACCCCAATGGCTTCAGTTTCCACTGAAGCCGATGGTGACAAGACCCTCCAGAACATTCCAGCACCATCTTTGCAGGGAGAGACAGGAGAGGGATAAGAAGTACCATGCAAGCGTTACAGGAAATGGCACGTTATTGCTTTTTTAACAGTAAAGCCACCAGCCTCTTTCCACACTGCACACTTGCAAATCACCCTCCAGGGAACTTGAAAAGTTCCAGAAAAATCTTTATCCCCAGCACCATGCCAGGCTCCAGTTTTGCAGTTTGCGTCTAAGCGGCTGAAACATTAGCTCTCTCACTCTGAAGAGTGTTGCCTTACTCTCTCGGTTTATCAGCTTTAAGGCCTCAGGAGCTCTCCCAGGTCAGTGAGGGGCCTCAGTCTGTAAGAGCTGGGCCAGAGGGTGGAAGCCCAGCAAACCCCACCACCACCCCAGGAGACCCTACCAGCTGGGCCGGCGGCACCCTAGGTGTTGAAGCCCAGCTGCAACAGGGCCCCCGTCTCCACCAGCCCCAGGGCTCTGAGACACGTGTTCAGAAAGCAACCAGGGGCCGCCCCTTCCAGCTCAGGCTTTCCAGACCCAGTCAAAGACAGGACTCCTGAGGAACAGCTGCAGGGAGGGTGGGGCTCCCCTCCTCCCCTTCTCCCCTCCCCTCCCCTCCCCTCCCATGCCAACCGCTAAGAGATAAACACAACAGATGGGCAAAAGTGGGGGAGGTCCGCAGAGAAGGGTCAGCAGCAATGCTCAGGAAGGGGTGAGCAATGCCACCCCAATTCAAATCGCTTTAGGTTTGTTGCTGGTAAAATGGAGATAATTCCGGTTTTGTCTGGCCCATGGGATTATTCTAAGCCCGGAAATCACTTTACAGACCGTCATAAGTGAAAAGATAACATCTGGGTGGGCTTTTCTTTGGGGGGGTGGGTGGAGGTTGCAGTGATCCTGAGATAGCAAGGCTTGGGTAAATGTTGGAAAACCTGCATTACGGAGGGAGCACAAACACAGGTGCATGTGGAAGAAAGTATGGGTGGGTGCACAGACTGGGGGTGTTCGAGTCAGAGGGGGCTGTCAGGGGTACTGGGAAGGCGTGTGCATGTGTGGAGGGAGTACCTGAGGGCACTGACCCAGATTACTTAAGGTGGGGGGCAGTGAGAGGGGCCCAGACTTGGTTGTGAGAAAAGCTAGCGAGGGGATAGGAACAAGCACAGATGTGAGTGGGGGGCGGTGAGTTTGGGGTCACAGGCTCAGGTGTTGGGTGTGGAGGTGCAGGCCCATGTGTGGTGGCGCGGGGGCCGGGGGTGGGGTGTGTGCGCGTGAGGACGCCCTGTGGTGTGGGGCTGTCATCGAGGGAAAGTCTCAAGCGACGTGTCGGTGGGTGTTCATGAGCGGGGGCGCGGTGTCAGGTGTGTGAGGGGGAATATAAGTACGGGCACAGAGTCAGGTGCTTGTAGGGGTGCAGAGTCAACTGTGCGGGGCGCCTGGGGGCGCGGCCCCAGGGGTGCGGAGGGTGTCGGCGAGGCGGACAGTCTCAGGTGTATGAGGGGAGATGTCAGCGAGAAGGTATGTGGTGTCAGGTATGTGTGGGCTGACGGAGAGAGGATCCGATCCGGCTGTGGGAGCCCCAAGGGGGCACCAGACTAGCGGTGTTGGGGGCGGGGGGGTAGGCTTTAACCTCTCCCAGTCCCCGCGATGCTGCTGTCACGCCCCGCCTCGTCCGCCCCCGCCCCGGGCCCATGACAGCAATGGGCCTCGCCCTAGGTCGGCCCGAGGGGCGCGGGCCCCCTCGACGCCTGCGCCGCCCCGCGCCCCGCGTGCCCCCTCACCGACTGGGACGTGTCGCTGAAGCCGCTGCCGCCGCCACCTCCAGCCGCCACAGCCCCGCCTCGCGCACCCTCCGCGCGCGCCGCGGGAGGGGTCCACGCCGTACTGCGATTGGCTACGTGCTGGCCAACCATCTCTGGAGACAGCTGAGATTGGTAGACATGAAGCGGACGGGCAGCTCCTGAAGCCAATCACTGAGGAGTAGAGGCGGGGCTATCGGGAGACCCAGTGGGTCCCCAGGGTGGTCCTGCTGGGCGCGAGGTGCTGGGAGGCTAGGGCCTAGAGGAGGGCGAAGATTAGAGCTTTGGAAGAAGACGGGCATCCCTGGTGACCAATCGCTGCGGAGTAAGGGCGGGGCTCCGAAGAAGCTGGCGCTACTGGCGCAAGAGGAACGGAGGGCGTAGCCCGGAGAGCGACGGACATTGGCTGCAAAGCTAAAGACGGGCAGGGCCGGCGGCCAATCGTAGGGGCCGTGCGCCCTGGACAAGACTTGGAGCAAACGAGGTGCAGAGTTTGGCCCTGAGCGCGGTGCCCGGAGGTGGCCTCGGGGGTCACGCGCAGGGTCCCCTGAGGCTGTGGCGAAGTCAGACCCTCGGGCCACCCAGCGCAGAAGCAGGACCTCCAACTTGGGCCCTGAGCTTGGCCATCACGGCTGAAGGACTCGTGGATAATTCTTCATCTCCTCACTACCCGCTGTTCCCCTGCAAATGATACGGAGAGGGTAGAGACTCGCTGGAGGTCACTCAGCTGCAGCTCCGGGTAGTGCGAACACGTGGAAATAGGTGGAATCCTACTCACACACTTCGTGATTTTCTGGAAATGTTTGACTTCTCCGAGTTCAAGCTTTCTCCTCCACAGGATCAAATGACCTCCCTATCGGGGCCACCTCCCTGCTAAACCTTTGGTGAATTAACCGAATCCTAACCACAAGCCCATGAGGTCAAAGAGACCACTGGCCCCATTTTACAGAAATCAGAGCACAGAGAGGTCAAGTTCCTTGCCCCTGGCACACTGCAGGTCAGCAGGCCCAAAGTAGCCTGCTTTTTGGAAAAGGGGTAAGGCAGTGTCAGAGCACAGCCACTGGGGCCCTGAGTGACTAGGGTTTGAATACTTGTCCAGCCACTGACTGCATAACCTTGAGCAAGGCACTTGTGAACCTTAGTTTCCTCATGGGACAATGATTCCTACACCTTCATCTTTCCTCTCTGGGGCTTCTCCCCTGGGAGAATTTATATTCCAGCCCTCACCTTGACCTTCTGGTGAAAGCCTTTGACCCACTGCAGGTCACATCTGGCCTGTGAGCCCCAGCTTTTCTGTGAGGTGCGGGGTCATGGGATTCTTTGCAGATAGGGAGGCAGCTGCTGTCCAGTGCTAGGCTGTGTCATTGGCACCTCCCCCAAGCCCACCCTGTTCTGTGACTCACCAAGTGCTAGGGCAGAGAGGATTACATATGTTCCCAGATACTGGCTCTTATTTCCTCTAGGTGTGGGCTGGGGTTGGTGGAGATCAAGTTCAGAACCAGGGAATCCTGAGAGGGAGCAAGGCTGAGCTAGACCCTAATAATGGCTCACATTTCAGGGCTGTGCAAGCCCCCTGCTAAGTGCGTAATCTATAACTTCTCAAAGGGCCCCTGTGAGGAAACAATGGGGGGCTCACAAGTGGGATTAACTAGCCTGGGGCTACCATCTGCCTCCTGATATTCCCAGGATATTCCCACCTGAGCCTCCTCTCAAATATCTCCCAACTTGGTTGGCTTCCCTGCAACTTCCAGGCCCTAGTCTCCATTCTGCCTTCTGGAGAAGAGGAGCTGAGTGCTGAACACCTACTGCGTGTCAGGTCTTTGCTGAGCCAGGCACTTCTCAAACACCATCTCATGACCTGACTTCCAGATAGGGGTGATGGTGCCCACTTTGCAGATGGGAAAACTGAGCTTCGTGCAACCGCTGTTTCTTGCTGGAAGGGCCTGGGACTGGGTTTGAATCCCTGCTCTTCCTGACTTGCTGGCGACAGGACCTTCAGCAAGTGACTCAAACTCCCTGCCTCAGTTTCTCCAAGTAGCTCCCAGGGTTGATGGGAGCATTAGCGAAATGAATGGAAGCAAACCACAAACGTGTTGGTCTACAGCAAGTGCTTGCTGAGTGTTGGTTGGATAAACTGTTCTTTTCGGGGCCTCTGTTTCCCTCTCTGTAAATAGCACTTGATGGAATGTAGACACAGACCAACTATGGGCGTGGTTTGCCACCCAAAGAGGGAGATATTTATACTGGAGGAGTCCCCACCTGCAGCACCCACCTGCCAGGTCCTGTGAGGGAGGCAGTAAGCTCCTGGAAGGTCTCACAGTACCCCCAGGGACAGTGCCAACTGAGGCAAGTGTCAGGCAGTGGTCCAGCACTGGGCTGCCTCTCCTGATGGTGCCAGTGGCGCTGGCTGGGCTCTGGCTTCTGTTCACTCATCAGCAAGCTGGTGCTGGCCAACCTCCCTGCCACCTCCCAACAATGGCAGGCAGTGCCTCTTGGCATCAGCAACTGACACCCCCACCATGGGCACCTCGGCTGTACCTGGTGAGGGTGCCCAGGGGATTCCAGCTTTTCCCTGTCTGCCTGGCTTCCCCTGGGCAGAACACTGACTCTCTGCGCCGCCAGTTCCCGCTACTTCTCAGGAATCCCAGGAATCATCTGACACGATGGCCGTGAGCCAGGCCTGGGCACGGTGACAGGGTTTAATCAACCGAGGCTAGAGAGCCATTTGCCCAAGGTCATGTTAGCAACGCTGGCAACAGAGGAGGGGCATGGAGGCAGGCCGAGCCAGGTTCTCATCCCATCTTGGCCCCTTGAATGCCGACGAGTCTGTTTCTCATCTGGAAAATGGGGTTCACAGGCCCTGCCTCTCAAATGTGTTCACAGTGAAAAAGCAACAGTGTTCCTTTCCCAGGACGCTGGGCCCTTCCCTGGCTGGAGGGACACATCCTTAACAGAGACGACAGTCAAGACTAACTGATTCAAAGGCAGCCTCACTCAGCCTCCCAGAGGCTCAGAGAGGTCAGGCCCCTCCTCGAAAAGCACACAACAGTAGAGGCAGAACTGAATGTGCTGACCCCTTTCTTGTAGCGGTTTCCCCCTTAGCCCATGTTTCCGTGTCAAAAACAAGGACAGTATGGCAAGCGCTCCTTAAAACAGTGCTCTGTGCCAGGCATCCCCTGAACCAGGCCTTGCTGTGGCCCTGTGCAGTGACACACTTAGCTCATTTCCAGGTGAGGAGGCAGAGGCTCACCTGAGGTGGCAGAGGAGGGACTGGAACACAGGCCTGGCGGACCTCAGTGAAATGTGGGGTCTTCAGCTGGAGGCGGGGCCTCACCCAGCCTGGGGATGTCCAAACAGGCCCTGACCCACACCCGCTGGAGACACCCTCAGGCAAGGTGGGGAGGACTGATAAGCAGGAGCCACCCCTCCTGGAAGAAGCCTGCAGCTGTAGGAAGGCTGGTTGGAAGCCCAGGGGAGGGGACTGGGGCTGCAGGGGCAGAGGCCTTCCCTCCAACCACCCTGCGTACCTATTAATTTACTCAGGTGTACATTCAAACACATTTATGGGAAACTGGAGCAGAGCGGGGACCCAGGAGCCTGCCCATATGGAGCTCATGGGCGGGGGGGAGGGGCAGACAAAGGAGAAAAGCCCACAAGTGAGGTGACCTTAGATGGGGTCAGAGATCAAGGACACAGCACAAGTGGTGATTGGCGGGGGGGGAGGGGGGGCGGGTGGTGGTGCCAGGGCAGGGGAACAATAGGGAATCTCTGAGAAGGCAATGTGTGATCTGGAACCTGGTGCCAGGAAGGAGCTGGCCACAGGTAGGGCTGGGGAAGGATGCTCCATGCAGCGATCAACATGTGCAAAGGCCCTGAGGCGGGGAGGCTGGAGTGACTGGAACTGTGATTAAAGGGGAGCATGGGGAAGATGTGGGTGGGAGGCGGGTAGGGCCTGGAGGACAGTTTGGTTTTATGGGGAGGGCAATGGGGAGCCACAGGCAGGTTGAGAGCAGAGCTGAGGCAGGAATTACACGGCTGGCACCTCAGACTTCCCCAGAAATGGACTAGTAGCTCCCACCTCCCCCCCCAAGAGACAGATGAAGAAACATGATGCTCACGGGGCCCAAGGACTGCTCCAAGGTCACATGGGTGGCCAACCTAGAAGTCAAGTCGGGCAACCTGGAGCAGGTGTGGCTGAGTCCCCAGTGAGGGAGGTCAGGGCCGGGTGACTGGGTCAGAGGTTTTCATCAGCCCCACTGAGCTGGCAGGGCCCCACCCATCCAGGGGTGGAGGAGGTTTGGACACCACAGGAAGGTGGGACCAGGGTGATGCTCCCCCCATAGCTATTTGCATGGGCCAACTTCCATAGAAACCAGAAGCCTTCTGGGCAAGGGCCTGAGCTGATGTCAAGGACTGAACTCAAGACATTCTTCAGCCTAGAGGAGGTGAATGACCTGTAGTGGGGTGGGGACTCCGAGAGGTGAGAAGGGCTCCTAATGTGTGAGCTGGAGGTGTCAGGCATGGCGCCTGGAGCCCACCAGGGGGCCTGAGGCTGCCCTGACCCTGACTGGGCCACGCGGGATGCACGAGCTGCCAGGTGACCACAACATGACCCCAAGGGTGAATGCAGAGAAGGACAGCTGGGGTCTGCCAGGCACCGCTGCCTGGCGACTCCTCCAAGACACTTGGGGAGGATGGGCACTGGGGGCAGCAACAGTGATGCCCACTTTACAGATGGGGAAACTGAGGCTCAGAGAGGGAAGCCAGGCTGCCGAAGCCAGCCAGTGAGTGAGGACCTCAACGCGGCCAGGTGGGAGAGTGCAGGACGGTCTCCTGGGGTGACTCGGGTGCTAAAGCTAGACGGTCAGGTGTCTCCCATGTGCCCAGCTCTGCTCCAACACCCTTTGGAGGGGGCTCTATCCCCTCCCCTCTCCCTGCTTTACGGAGGAGCAAATCAAGGCTCAGAGAGGTTAGGTCACCAGCTCAAGGCCACAGAGCTGGGTGGGGGCTAGACACTGAGCGCTCCAGCCCCCGAAAGTCAATGCACATTGAGGAACAGCAACCTTGGCACCCTTGGATCCCAAGTCTGACAATGACCCCAGCAGCCCACCCCTCTGAGGGTGACAGTGAATCATACATCCCAGGCTGCTCTCAAAACCCCTTCACTTTCCTCAGTGAACCCATGACCTCCCCAAACATGCACCCCTCTCCCCTGTTCTTTGAGGCCACTGCTGTGGCTCCCATGCCACGTGGTGCTACGGAAGAGACCCTTCCATTGATCAACCAACAGTCCTTTATTACCAGGCATCACTGGCTGGCCTGGGACACCTGGAAACAAACGAGCCTTGGTCCCTGCCCTCTGTTCAGCACAGCAAGGCATCTGTGATCCATTTTACAGGTGAGAGAAGCAGTAGCAGGGATGAGAACGGACTTGTAGGAACAGAAGTGGGATCCCTGCCCTGCTTTGAGATTGGCCAGTATGGTTTCCAGGTTTCAGACAGACCTTTGGCCCTAAGCAATGCTGAGGGGGCGCTTCTACTAGGAAAGGGCAGTGGGGTTGGGTGGCACAGGACAGATGAAGCCGAGGCTGTCAGCCGGTGAGCGGAACAGCATGCGGGGAGGCCGGGACCCAGGGGCTGCTTTCTGCTGTGTAGGTACCTCAGGAATGCTCCCTTCCCACCCCCTGGCCAATGCTTGGTACCCATCAGAAAACACTTCCTGTTAATGGGGGAGGAATCTGGAGGCAGAGTAGCAGGACATGATTCCTGCCCCCACCCTCTCCCCAGCTGTTCCTGAGTCACATGACTCACCCAGTCACAGCTCACACTGAGCCTGGGCTCATGGTGCCAGGTTACCCTTCTGGCCAGTCCACAGCTCTTGGAGCTCGACGTGGCAGCCCAGGTCCCTCAGGGCGGCCTTGGCCACGTCCTCACAGTCGTGATGGGTGGCACGGGCCCGCGAGATGAGTGCCTCAGCCCCCAGGTCCAGGATGGGCTGTGAGAAGGTCTGGCTTCGGGCCACCAGGTTTCGGATCAGCATGCAGGCCTGTTTCTAGAAGGGAGAGCAGAAGGCGAGTGGCTGTGAGCCAGCAGGTGGGAGCCGGGGGTGGGGTCCACTCTGACCTCGGAGTCCTCATCATAAGACAACATGGCTGCAGCCAACATTCAGCAGGTGCCTACGCTATGACTCATCAGGCTAGATTCATGCCTCCACTTCATCCTCCTGGCAGCCCTGGAGGCAGGGCTAATCACCCCAGCTCCCAGGTGAGGAGACTAAAGCTCAGGGTAGCCAAGTGCTTGGCAGGTGGGGCTGGTCCCTCAGGTGCGAGACCCAAAGTCTCAGAGCAACATCCCCTGATGCTGGCCGGGCAGCAGGGGAGGAGGGCAGGGAAACAGTGGGAAAAGTGGGGTTGTGTACAGGGTCCATCTGTCAATTATACTGTTATTCATTCAGTCGGCATTTGTGCTCCGTGTCTCTGCCGGGGGTGGGTGCTGAGAAGCACCCCAACATGGCATCCACCACCAGTGGGAGAGCAGGTGAGAAGCAGGTGAGGTGTGAGGGCCCGCCCGGCCGGGGTGGTCAGGAGTGGACAAGGTGATGGGCCAGCCAAGGGCACAGCATCCTGGAGGAGGGAGCAAAGGTCCCCAGTGGGACCAAGCCTGGTGTGTCTCAGGACCAACAAGGAGGCCCCTGTGCTGGGAGGGTATGAAAGGTGGGAGGCAGGGAGCGCCCTGGGGGCTGCTGCAGGGAGGAATGTGGGTTTCTGGCAGGGCTGCGCATCGCCCTGCCTACACTTCACCTCTGCTGCCTCCCCAGCAAGGCGTGGACAGTGGCCCCACATGCAAAACACAAAGCAGCAGCCTAAGGTGGGGCAGGGAACCTTTCCCAAATCCCAGCAGATCCCCAGCTGCTGGTCCCCACAGCTCCTCCTCCTCCTCAGATCCCTCTAAAGAGACTGTTAGGAAAGGAAAAGAGCAAATGCAAGAAGAGCAAAGAAGACAGCAGCGGGCAGAATTCAGCACATTTCTGGAGGATGGGAAGTAGATGCAGGACATCAGGGGCTGAGAAGGAAGGAGACCCTGGAGCCTTGGGTCATGATGGGGATGGGACAGGGACAAAGAGGACCTGCACCCTCCCCCTCCCACCCCCGGCAACGTGCACGCCAGGCTCCCGTCCCCTCCTCCTGTCCCCCACGCCTACCTGCACGCCAGCCTCCTGCGGGTGTGCCTTCATGGCCTGCAGTGCAGCCAGGGCCCCGCCGCCCTCCACGATGATCCGGCTGTTCTCTGGCTTGCGCAGTGCCAGGACACACAGGGCCGCGCAGCTCTGCTCACACACCTGCGGGGTGGGTCACGGGGATGGCTGAGAGGAGGCAGACAGACCCCCACTGTCACCAGCTCCCCAGGTGAGTGCCCTGAAACCTCACCTGGACAGACCGCTGTCAGTCCACGTGTGTACTGGACCAGAAGTAACAGAAACGACACCAGGTGCATCAAACCAGCTCTTAGGGGTGATGGTCTCACCCCAGACCCCTTGCTCACCCCACCCCGGCCCTCACTCACCCTGCCCCCAGCCTCTTGCTCGCTGACCTCACCCTAGGCCTGGCCCTGCTTCGGGAGATGGGAAAGACCGTCATGTAGATACAGATACTGATCTGGGAGTCCAGCCATGCAGCCCCACCTCGTGTGTCCCCCCTGCCCTGGGGTGGGTACCTGGGGACTGGCCAGGTGCCGGGTCATGGCGAACACAATGGACTCTGTCCCGCCGGCGCGGACAATGGCATCCTTCACATCATCATTGCCTGCGATAGCCCTCAGGGCGCTCAGCACTTGCTTCACAAGGTCCTGAAGAGAGGGCAATGCACGGGTCACACCCAGCCACACCCCTCTCCTGAGAGGCACCCAGGCATTAACTGCTTGGCTGTGTCTCGAGGGAGGGTCTGGGGCTGTTTCAGTGTCTGCTGTCTGAACACAGGTGGGGCCACCCCGGGGCATGCAGCTGGCATGGAAGAGCAGGGTTATTCATCACTTGCTGTATAGAGAAGGCAGGGGAGGCTCGGGGAAGTGGACCCTGTGGTTCAGGCCACCTGCATCCAGGCGAGGCGTCTGGATGACTTCAACACCCCCCCATCCCCCCGCCAAAACACACAGAGAGGCATGTGGCTGGCTCAGGCCAGCGAGCAGAGTGGCCTCACTGAAGCATCACACACCTGAGCTGGGGTCTGGACCAGCCCCCCCACCACTAAAGGACAGTGAGAGAGAGTGGGTGGGTTTGTTTTCCCCCTAAATTTGAGGTCCTTCTCATGGGTCATGAGAAGTGAAAACTGATCTTTGGATCTGGGCTCAGCAGACAGGGCCAGTGTGTTCTGACTCAAGCCTGGCTGGCTGATCAGGGCCTAGAGGGACAAAGTTCACTGGGAGGCCCGGAGCCTTCCCCAGGTGTCGAGAGAAATGACAGAGTGAAACTCAGGCGAGGGGACTTCACACCCTAAGACAGCTCTGGACGCCCACCTGGTGGTCACTGCAGTCGGCCAGCAGGGCCACCAGGACGCTGAGGCCCCCGAGGTCGACGACCTCCTGGCAGAACTCGTTGCGGACAGCCAGGCGGGACAGGGTGCTGCAGAGATCACTCAGGATGCTGGGGTTGTCGGGGAACGCTGCAGACGGAGGAGGAGGAACCGCTGGGGTGAGGAGAGAGAAAACCAGCCCAGGCTCCGAGCCAGTAGTCCTGGGAGGAATCCCAAATCCCGCTCCACCAGCGAAGCCTGGTCCCTCTGCCTGGCCGGGTGGCCGCCTGTACCAGGAGGGCCCCAGGGACCACAAGGTGCGGGGGTGGGGGCGGGGTGCTGCCTGGGCCTGCAGTGCCCCCTGCTGGCTTCGGGGGAAGACACAGGACTGTACCTTCCCCTCCACTGTGCCCCAGATAAATTCCAGACCAACTGATGATCTCGGCTAAAAAAAGAAAACCGTAATAGTGCTATAATAAGACATCGGAGACTATTTTTATGATCTTGGGTAGGGAACGACCTTTCTAACTGCAACAGGACACCTAGAAGCTGCAGAGGGACATATGGATAGAGTTGACCTGAGCAAAATTAAACACAGATGCTGAAGACAAAGCTCAGAGGCACCAGGGAGGAGAGGCATGACTGAGAATGATGGCGGGAGGAGAGTTAGGGAGTTAGCAGGGGGGCACGGAGAGCCATAATGACACAGAGCTCAGTGATGGTCGTTTATAGGACCCCCTGGCCAGGCCACAGTCCCCAGTGACTCCATGAATACTAATCCGGGTGTGCCGTGGAGGCGTTCTCTAGATGTGGTACATCCACGACCAGCTGACTTCAAGTAAAGGAAATAACCCTCGACAGTCTGGGTGGGCCTCATCTAATCAGCCAAAGACCTTAAGAGGGAAACTGAGGTCTCCCTGAAGAGGAAGAAGCTTGCCGGCAGAGTACAGTGTTGGTTCCTGCCCAAGCCTCCGGCCTGCTTCACAGATTTCAGATTCAAAAGCCCCATGACCACATGAACCAATACCTTGCAATAAATCTCTCTCTCTCTCTATATATATACACGTATATATGTATACATATATATACAAAAATACACACACCCTACTGGTGCTGTCTCTGTGGTAGCACTCTCACTGATAGGAGCTCCTGTAAATAAACAAGGAAGATGCAAAGCACCCCTCGGAAAAGCAGCCCAACTTTGCAGCTGGTTTTCACCCTCTCTGGAGATGTGGAGGGGAGATTGAGGCAGGCCCTACTCCCCCACAGACAGGGCCAGAGTCGCACACACAGGCCTGGCGAGAGAGCCAGAGCCACAGGGCAGGCTGGAAAGGGGAACTCATTCTTCTAGCACCTTCTGTGCACCAGACCCCAGTCAGGCCTTTTCCAGTGGGTGCAGTGGACAGAGGTCAGGGGCTTTGGTGCCCAAACGTCAGTGTTGTGACCTCCCTTGGCTGCCTCATCAGGGTCACCCCAGAGTCAGGCACATGGACATGCACAAGAATGGGTGGCCAAGTATGAACCAAAGTGTAAACCTCTGCCTGGGAGCGGCCACAGTGAGTGCCAGCAACACTCCCCCATCTTCAGGAAACAGCACCCTTATTTTTCCCTTTGAGGAGCCCTCTTTTCCACTCTCAGTCTGTGTTGCTGGACAGAGCCAAGCCCCCTCCCCAAATGGTTCTAGAGATGAGCATGGGATGTGGTCTGGGCCAATGAGCGCTGGCTTGGAACTCTCCTGGAGCAACTAGGAGTAAAGACACTGTTATGCTAGGGCTGCCATGCAGGTGGGACCAAGCTGACAAATACAAGTGGTGCCCAGAGCCAGCCAGACCTGAAGCAGCCCTAAACCCTGACTCTCACTCTTACCACACCTGCTCCTACCTTTGGCGGCCTCAATGAGCACCTTCAAGCCTCCATTCTCCTGCACGATCATCTTGGCATGGTCATGGGCACGGCCGAAGGGCACACGAATGTCATCGTCAAAGGTCATGATGCGTAGGGCCCAGCAGGCCTCCCTGACCACGTCGGCACAGCAGCTGTGCCGGGCAATGGCGCCGGTCAGCAGGGGTAGCACGCCGGCCTTCACCAGGCTCTGCCGGTTCTGCTCGTGCTTCAGGCAGGCGTGGCGCACACAGCGGATCCCCGAGCAGGTCACGTTGGCCGAGTCAGCATTCTGGGCCAGTGTGGCCACCAGGAGCTGCAGGCCCTGCGTGTCCAAGAGGTCGGGCTGGCCATCAGTCAGGGCTGACAGGGCATTGAGGGCCTGGAGCAGGAGACCCTGGTCACCTGCTGTGGCCAACTTCCAGGTGGCGAGGAGGATGGGGTAGGCCCCCTTCTCGGCTGCCAAGAAGCGGCAGGCCTTTTGCTGCTTGCACTGCTCGCAAAAGCGGGCGAGGTGTGCTGACACCTCCTGGGGGTGAGAGCGGGCCATGGACTCCTGCAGGTCATCCAGGGCCTAAGGGACATGGGAGAAACCTCAGTGTCAGCTCAGTCCAAAGACGGTCACAGCGACAGTGCTGCACCCCTGTGGGATTCCCTCGTGTGGGATCTGGGCCTTGGTGGAAGTTCTGTGGGGCTAGTTCCAGCTGTGGCAGCTTCCACACCTGTGCTTTTATTTATTTATTTTTTTAATATTTATTTGGCTGTGCTGGGTCTTAGTTGCGGCATGCAGGATCTTATAGTTGCAGCATGTGGGATCTTTAGTTGCGGCATGCGAACTCTTAGTTGTGGCATGTGAGATCTAGTTCCCTGACCAGGGATTGAACCCGGGCCCCCCTGCATTGGGAGCATGGAGTCTTAGCCCCTGGACCACCAGGGAAGTCCCCACTGAGCTTGAGAGGCCATGGAGGGGGGGAGGGAGGGAGGGAGAGGGAGAGAGGAAGAGAGAGGCCCTGCCATCTCAGTGTCCCTGACAAGGAGTCACACACACGAGTACAGACATTAAACATTCTAGCTCTAGCTGCCATTGCATGAGAGGCTCCCAAGTGAGACCAGCAGAAGAACCATCCAGCTGAGATCAGTCAACCCAGCAAAATCATCAAAAACAATAAAATGGCTATTGTTTTGGGTTGTTTGTTGTTGTTGGTTTTTGGCCGTGCCATGTGGCTTGCAGAATCCTAGTTCCCCGACCAGGGATCAAACCTGGGCCCACAGAAGTGAAAGCACGGAGTCCTAACCACTGGACTGCCAGGGAATTCCCCTTGGGTTGTTCGTTACGCAGTCATAACTAACTGACATACCCACCAATGGCTAGCTCTCTAAGGAAGGTGAAAGCCACCTTTACCAGTCCTGCCCATATCATATACCTCCTGTTCATCTCTCTCATTCACTCCACAAATATTTACTGAGCACCTGCCAAATGAAACCATGCTGTACACACGGTTGGTTTACCCATGTTCAACTCTAAGCCCTTGGAGAAAAAGCTTATAATGAGAGAAGACAATTTCAATAGGGCACACAAGTCTAGTGGCCACTCAATGCCCTGACCTGAGGACCTGTCTCAGCTTGAGCCCAAGATGAACCCATGCCCCTGGAGCTTATGACATCATTTGCATCCAGCCCTGGAGAGGGTGGGTCTACAGATACCATCAGCCCAAAGTGCTTTGATTTGGCCTTGACTGCCATGAAAGTCAAGAATGCCTGTCAGCCAACCCTCGCTGAGCTCTCATTTGTGGACTTAACTAAACATATGTTATGATGAAACAGAATATTAAGAAATAGGTTAATTGGCCCAACACTGTAAATCAACTCTACTTCAATAAAAAAGAAAATTTTTTAAAAGGTGAAAGAAATAGGTTAAAACCTATTTGTGTGTGTGACTTGAATAGACATTTCTTCAGAGAAGATACACAAATGGCCACTAAGCACATGAAAAGATGTTCAACATCAAATCAAAACCACAATGAGACACCATCACGCCCATTCAGGTGGCTACTATGAAAAGAAAAACAAACAGAAAATAACAAGTGTTGGTGAGGGTGTGGAGAAACTGGAACCCTGTGCACTATTGGTGGGAATATAAAATGGTGCAGCTGCTGTGGAAAGCAGTATGGTGGTTCCTCAAAAAATTAAACCAAGAGATCCAGCAATTCCACTTCTGGGTATATACCTAAAAGAATTGAAAGCAGGGTCTCAAAGAGATATCTGTACACCCATATTCACAGCAGCATTATTTATAGCAGTCAAAAGGCAGAAACAACACAAGTGTCCATCAATGGACAAATGGATAAACAAAATGTGGTACAGTCATACAATGGAATATTATTCAACCATACAAAGGAATATTATTCAGCCACAAATACTACAACATGGATGAACCTTGAGGACATCATGCTAAGTGAAATAAGCCAGTTCCAAAAGGACAGATACTGTATGATTTCCCTTAGGTTCACATCCATGGCTGTCTCCCCCTCCTCCTCCCTTTTTTTTGGGGGGGGGGGGTCCATGCTGTGTGGCTTGTGGGATCATTTCTTCTCTTTGGATCTCAATTTTCCCATCCTTTAAATGGGGATGATAACCCTACCCTCAGAGGTGTCTTTGGGTGAATAACTGAAACGGCATAAGGAAAGCACCTGGCACAGAACTGAGTCCACAGCCGGTTCTCAATAAAAACTAGAACCTTCTGCTGTTTTACCAACAGTTTACATCCATCCAGTTTGATGGATGACCTTAAATAAAGGACTTAACCTCTGTGAGCTGTACTTTCCTTGTTTGGGTCACTGCAGAGCAAGGGCAGGTTCTGGGCCTCCGTTTCCCCATCAGAAAGCCAGAGATGACACCACCTACCTTGCAGGCCAGTTAGAGTGCTAAGGGGATGGGTTGTAATGTGCCAGTAAAGAGTCGGTGCTCAGTAAGTGACAGCCTTACTGTGATTGCATTTTCTTTTCCTGGGATTCCTGTCCAATTTTCTGAGCAAATTCAGTGGTTGGGAGGCCGGAGAGAGGCTCCTCCCGGGGGCCCTGAACCCCAAGACAAACATGAATGCTGTCCGCCCCTTACGTCTGGAGTGCTATCCACTCCCTGTCCACTCTGGCAGCTCCAATCCCAGAATGTGGCATGTGGGTGGGTGGGCAGATCACAGTGGCCCCTGAGAGGCCCTTTGACATGGACTCAAGGAGCCCTGGTTGCACACTCAGGCTTGTCTGTGCTTGCTGAGTAGGCTCTGACCTTCTGAATCTGTGTCTGCCATCTGGGAACCAGGGAAAGGGTGCCCCCGACAGAGTTATGAGGTGATGCAGGACCATGCGTGTAAGGCCCACGTGGGCTGCCCTCTCCTACCTGCAGGATGTCATGTGTGGGCTCCTGGGGTCCATCCGCAGAGACTTTCGGCGTCATCCTTACAATGTTGCTCAGATCAACCCCTGCAGGGGATGGGGAAGTCAGGAAACAAGTGACAGCCATCATCCCCATGGGCCTGCTGGAGTCACACCTCACGTCCCTTCAGCTGGGACCACCCTACTCTGGAGGCCTTCAGGGATCTGCCCAGCTCCCCACCCCACTCCCTCCCTGCCTGGGCAGGGCCCAGCAGCCACACCCACACGGGGGTGTGGGGTTGGGGGGGGGTCTTTGCACCTTTGCCTTGTCTTTGCCCTGTCCAGCCAATGGGAGCAGAGGAGTAGTGAGGCTACACACCAGCGCCACAGTGAGGGACACACTCTGCCTGGTGGGCTGAGAAGGGAGGGGAACCCATGGCCTTCTCCCTTGGGGCTCCCATTGTTCTTCACCCTGGCTGCATCCCCAGCCTCGTCTGCACCCCCGAAGGAAGCCCCCACTGTGCAGAACCTGTCTAGGGGCCCCACCAGCCCCTGTCCAGTGTCTATACACTACTCTGTGCCCAGGACACCAGCTTCTGACCTCGAACGCTGGATCCCCAGTCTCCCTCGCCCTCTGGCGTCTGACTGGGTTTGGCCAATGGGAAGCCGGACTCAAGATCAGGGGCAGGAGGAGTGGGAGAGTAGGGTGTTCATCCCCAGCTTCCTGCCTCTGCCTCTATCAGATGACCCTCATCCCTTGCCTTGGCCTGTCATGGGAAGGGGGAGGTCCCTGCTGTGGCTAGCAGGGTCTAACCCTGCCCACATTATTGCAAAGAGCTCCCTCTTAACCACTCTCTTCCAAGGCCTGGCTGGAGCAGGCCACCTGTTTCCAGAGGCTGGTGACCAACACCCCTTCTGCCTCCATGAACTCAAGCTGGGGTGCAGGTGGGGCAGGGAGACAGGTGGCCCTGTTTCTCGAGAGGTGGTCAAGAAAAGTCTCTTCAAGGAAGCGACAGTTAAAATGAGACCCACCTTGAAGGACCCAGCCCTGCAGATGTCAGGGTAAGGTCCAGGCAAGCAGAGGGTGGGCTCCAGCAAGGTGGGAGTGGGTGGCCAGCGTGCCTGGGGCAGAGTGTAGACAGAAGATAGTGCCCAGGGCTGTCATGCCAGGAGGGATGTGGTCATGGCAGGATACCACTCCTTTCACATTGAGAGCCGTGGACTGGAGGCGACTCTTGGGCAAAGAGCCAGACCAGCGCTGAGACCGAGCCACACCACCCTACCTTGTGATTCAAACTGCTCCACAGCCTCTTTCACTGCCTCCTCTGGCCCCATCTCAAACTCCTCGATGTTCTCCCGAACGGCTGCATCAAAGGTCTCCTGGGTGATGCGCTTGGAGGCCATCTTCATCTCCTCTGTGCGGGGTCAAGGGCACCCAGTAGCTGCTCCCAAGCTGAGAAGGTGAAAAGTAAGCATCATCAAGGGTCAGAGGGCAAATGAGAACCTGGCTACCATTTAGGGAGCATCTACCAAGGGGCCAGAGCCTATAACCGCCCTGGAAAAATTCTTACAACCCGAGTCACAGGAAAGGGTGATCTCCCAACATCCACAGAATATCTAAAAGTACAGACAAGGGCAGGTAGTTCAGTATATTTTATCTAAAAAATGGGGAATGTTAATATAATGTATGTCCTTATAATAAACAGTAGTAACAGTAAAATAAATATAAAATAATATCTTAATAATATTATGTTGTATGTTGTATGATTATAATATACTATAATATTACAATATAAACAATATTATTCACATATTACTCTATTATATAGTTATGTACTTCAAATGTACTTATCTAATGAAATAATATGTTATGATAGCATACCATTGCACTAATAAAATATAAAATAAAATAATGATATTAAACTTATTTAATTAAATAATAACAATTAGTAATGTTTATTACTGTTACTATTAATATTTATTATTATTACTAAATGATAATAAATAAAAAGAAAAGTAAATCAAAAGCTAATAGAAATAGTTACCTGTAAGAGGAGGTAGAGAAAAGGATGGTGAGAGCAGGAATAGAAGCTGCATTATTCTCTCTTAACGTACCTTGTTTTACAGGTTTGAATTTGGAACTCAACTAAATGCTTTATGTGATTAGGAAAAGAAATACGCCAAAATAACCAAAATAAAAATAAAAGCAATCCCTAAAAATCAAGAGCAAAATGAAAGCCATGAACCCAACAGTATTTCTATGTGGATCAGATCATTTCATGCAACTTTAAAACACAGTGATATGACTGTATATTCTTACTGGGATCTACCCTAAGGATAGAACTGCAAAAGAAAATCTTCAACAGTTTTCAGTAATCATATTATTGGAAACCACATTAGAAATATTATTCAGAAACAATTATAGATGTAGCAAATAAGTAATAATGTTTATATCATTAGGAATGAGCATAAAAGAAAAAAGATTCTAACATAAAATCAAAGAAGTAAAAACTCAGAACTAAATTTGAACTGGAAATATGATATGAACTCATGATGCATTTTCTCTTGAGCAAATAACCAATTTTCTATTAATATGAACCGAAAATGCCTGGAGGAAATGATACCACAGCAGCAATGAGCAGCACCCTGAACACCAACTGTGGTCTCTAAATACCATTTCCCACCAGAGAAGCCAGGGCTCTTGGAGTAAGAGTTGATTCCAGGTCTGGGCAGGAAATGGGCCGGAGAAGCCAGGAGCATCCAGTGAGACCAGAAAGCAAAGACGCTTCTGAAGACCACTGGGGTCATGCCGCGCGGTATGGCCAAGAATTTAAAAAATGAAAAATACATCACTTTTCAAACTTATAGTAAAGTTGCAAGAATAGTACAAGGAGCACTGTATAAGCGGAAGGATCTCCTAGCTTCACCAATTGTTAACATTTTGCCATGTTAACCTCTCTATGTGAGTGAGTGTGTGCCTACGAGTGTGTGACACGTACATCATTTGAGAGTGTGTTCTAGTCATGGGACCCCTTCCTGCTACAGATGTCAGCATGAAGAGGACACTCTCTTATACATTCACGCAAAACTGAAATTTAACACAAGAAATTTAACACTGATACAATGCTATTTTCTACCATACAGTACACGACGGACTTTCTTGATTGTTGTAATATCATCTTTTAAAAGTTTTGTTTTCTTCTGGTCCCGAGTCCATTCCAGAAGCATGCATCATAGAAAGCACAGAAAGTGCGTTAGGGGGACAAAGGCACATGGGGGCACTAGGACCGTGGCATGGGAATGTGCAAATTTGGGCTGTGAGGGAAACAAGCCACTCATGCCCTCACTGCTCTTTGTGGAGGCAGCACGGGATGTGATTATTCCATCTGTGTTTGTGCAGACGCTTGGGCTGGGGGTCGGGGGGAGGACAGGCTCCAGGGCCAGCCAGGGGGGCTCAAATCCCCAGCCCTCCACTTAACCTCACTGTTGGTCAATTCTCATGTGTGACACTGGGACAACCACAGAATCTACCTAGAGGGCTGCAGTGAAAATTCAACCCATCAATTTCTACAAAGCACTTAGAACAGGATTTGGCACAGAGCTCAATAAACATCACCTAGTTGTTCTCTTCCTTTGTTGCTTAAGAGGTAATTCAGCCAGTTTACTGGGGGGGTGGCAGACATAAGGGCATCAAACACCTCATCTCACTCCCTTGCAGATATCCCCCTCTTTATTCTCCAGAAGAACAGGGAGCCTGTTTAGGGATTGCTAAGGATTTCCAAATCAAAGGTGGAGTTAAAGAATAAGGATTTTCTGTTTCAAGATAAAGAATTTCTCACTGGGGAGCCCAGGCTGGTGGTGGTGGGGTGCTCCTGGCCAGCTCTGAGGGGCTGGATGCTGCTGGAGGGACTCTGCTTCTGGCTCTGCCACCAGACGTTGCTTCTTTGACTCTGGCCATGCTTCAGACCCGAGTGGGCCATTGATGAGTGGCCACTTGGTCATAGAAGCACAGTCCTAAAGGGGAATGTCATTGTGCCTACTTTAAGGATGAGGAATCTGAAGCTCAGAGAGGCAGCGAGAGGCCTGGCCATGATCCTATCCTGTCTCATTAACACTTTCCCTCCACCTAGGTCCTCTGCGGAGCTTCCACCAGCCCTTCCAGGCCGCCTCCTCATGGGAGCCTTCCCTAGATACTCAGACAGAGACTGTGTACTCTCGGTACCCGCCCCCCCCCGCCCTCCCCGCCCCAAGAATCTCCCTCTGCTCAGCCCTGAGATCCCTGAGCTGGGGAAGTCAGTGTCTGGCTCTGGAACCACCACTTAGGACAGTCCTTCAGGGTCCCCTGGGTCCAGCACAGGCCTGTGGGGGGCAGGGACAGGGATGAAAGTACAGCTCATGAGAAAGATGGTGCCTGAGAATGGTCATCTGGGAGCCACCTGGGGAACAGCCCAGGCCAGGAGAGGAAACAGCATTACCAACCCCCATGCTGCGTCCAAGGCATGCTGAGGGGAAGGGACTTATCAAGGCTCTCAACTGACAGCCTGCTTCCCTCTCTAAGCCATGGTTCTGCTTCTCAAGAAAATGGTGCCTTGACAAACCGAGGACCCTGAATGATTCATCTTCCTCCACCTGCCACACCCACCCTGGTTCAGGTGGCCTCACCTGCTTCCTCCCTGCCATACCCCGTGCCTCTGTGCTCTACAAGGCAGCCAGAGGGAGACTTGAAAGCACAGAGACCACCTCACTCACCTATTCAAAATCCCGCAGTGGCTTCCCAACCCTCTCAGAACAAAACCCAGTTCCCTTACCAGCACTTTCCCTACCTACACCTTCTCACCTGTGGTTCCCCGCTCCTTTCTCATTCTTCCCAGCTACCCAAGGGATATCCTTCATAACCACTTTGTTTAAAGCAGCCCCGCTCTCCTACCGCATCGCTCTCTTTTAGTATTTTAATACTGTCTCAACATGGAGCAAAATGATTCATCTATTTATTTGCTTTTACTGTCTAGTCTCCTCCCCAATGATATTTAACCTGAATGAGAGCTGGGGCCCGTTTTGTTAAACACCTTCCCCCCCCAATGCCTAGGATGGGGCCGGACATGCAGCAGGCAGTCAGTACATACATAGGAGGTGAAAGAATGAATAAATGAAAAAAAGCGAAGGGCACGGAAGTGGGCGATTTTGTCCCTGGGCGGCATTCGTAACAGTCTTTCATTACCCAAAACGAAGTCCCAGACGGGCGCGCCACAATCACTAGTCCGACCCCGCGGCGTCCACTTTCTGCCTCGCGCGCGAGGGGGCTCGGCGGCCACCGCTCCTCACCCGGTCTTCGCGGCCACGTGGGGAAACGGTGAGGCTCGCGGCTGTCACCGGCTGCGCCGCCTCTGGTCCCTTTCGGCCGCCGTACGTGCGCAGGCGCTTTGGCGCCGCCTCGCCTCGGCCTCCCTCAGCCCTGTGAACCGCTCCCGGGGTGACCAAGGGTGACCGTGAGTGCAGGTAAAGCCGAGGGAGCCAACAGGTGTGCGACGGCGGCGTCTTTGTCTCCTTTTTCGGGCGGTTCCCGTTGCCGCCGCTCCAGGCAGAGAAATTTTTTTGCCTCAGGAGTGTCCGCCCTGAAGACGGGGCAGTGCGCCTGCGCAAGAGAGTTTGGCGGCGGCTGCCTGCGCCTGTGCATCAAGGCTCGGCGGCGGCCTGCGCCTGCGCGGCGCGGCGGTGCGGAGACCGTTGGCTCATTTGCATGTCCCCGCCTCGCGCGGTGGTGGCGGCGGGTGAGGAACCTGAGGCGGCGGCAGGGGCGGCTCTGCGCGCGGTGGGCTCGGGGTGAGGCCCGGGCCAGGGCGTCGTCGACGTATGGGCCCCGGGGTGGGGGCTTTGGGCTGCACCCCGGGAATCCCGGGTCTCCACGATGGCGCAGCGGGCTCGGCCCTTGGCTGCGCGGCGGCCGCGTTGCGGCCGGGTCGGCCTGGGGGGCTGTCTGCGGCCTGCCGGGCCCGACGCCCCCTTTTCTTCGTCCTCGGAGGCCGATAGGAGGCAGGCCGCGCCCGAAGGGGTTCATTCGTTCGGTCGTTCATTCATTCAACCTGAGCCGGGAGCGACCCCTCTGGTGGGGCGATAACGGCGGCGGGGCGCTGAATCCGGCTCTTTGCCATTTTTTAACTGGTTCCATGCCCACAGCAACCCCCATCATGAGCTGCCCATTCCATAGATGGGGAAGCGGAGGCACGGAAAGGTTAGGTCACTTGAATTGATCCCGGGCCACTTGGCCAGGAGACCCTGCCCTTCGGTAGTAGAGAACAAGGGGGCCCCGGGAAAAGGGCTGAAGGATAGGGAAAGGGGGTGATGGTTATAAGAAATGACTATAAGGCAGGGGCAGACTTGGGTTTTGAGGCTGGAGGTTTCAAGATGGAAGGGATATCTTGGTGGGTAAGGACACTGCCACTGGATTGCTCAGTGTTGCTTCTCAGTCTTTTTCTACTAAGTCTTCAGGGCTTTGTCCCCACTTCCAGTGCCCTGTTTGCCAGGTTTCAGTCTGGGCTGGCTGACCTTGGGTGGGTCACTTAGCCTGAATCTCCCTTTTGCATTTTTGTGTAATTTCATTCATAATAGGACCCACTTTTTTATTGGGTTCTTGCAAGAAGTAAACGGGATTGTGGGAGTCCCTCCCCTGCAACAGGACCTGGCACAGAATAAGCTCTGTCAGTAGGTCATCCTCACTGGTTAGGGATTTGTCCACTCACTCGTTGAGACACCTCTCTCAGAGGGGAAGTTAGCTCTCAGAGCCTCTTCGCCATGTCTGTGAAAATAGGAAAATAGAAATGGGAAAGATCACATCTTTCCTAACCACCATTTGCAAGGGTTATGCTCCTACTGCCCTACATTGTTGTGTTCAGTTATGTGTGTTGCTTCATGTAGTCCTTCAGCAACCCCAGAGGTAGGACTGCTTTTATAGAGCTTCTTTTAAGGGACTCTGGGAAAATGGGCTCAGAGATGCAAAATAAATTGTCCAAGATCAACATGCTTGTCTTAACTCCTTCTCAGCCAGTACACATCTATGAGATTCATGAGGGCAGAGCTCCCCTTAAAATAATCCAGCCTCCCTCTGAAGTACCATGCCAGATTATGGATTACTGCCTCCTTACTTTGAGGATTAGGTGAAACAGATCAGGCTCTGTGAGCATTAGTTGTCATTCTTAGTGTCTTTCGTTTCCCCCTTCTCACTACAGGTCAGAGAAACATGGCAGCAAGGAGAATTGCGCAGGAGACTTTTGATGCTGTATTGCAGGAAAAGGCTAACCGATATCATATGGACCCCAGTGGTGAGGCTGTAGGCGAAGCTCTTCAGTTTAAAGCTCAAGGTAAATTAAAGTGCCTGTTTTTTTGGGGGGGATGGAGCGTGTGTTTAGGGTTGGGACAAGACCCGACCTGCAACTCTTCAGATCCTACCTTCTTATTTGTTAGGGGGAGAGAAAATTTTCTCTTGGTCCACCTGTCACGTCACATCATTATGTAGAAGGAGGTGTTGTCATTATCTCGAGGTTCTTCTCCCTGGGCACCTTGCCCCACCTAAAGAAGGGTTCTTAAATAAACCTCCTGGCTCCGTCCCCACCATCGCTACCCAGGTTTGAGCTCTTATCATTTCTTACCTGGATTATTGCAATAATCTCCTGAAAGGTCTTTCAGCTTCTGGCTTCATTTCCTCAAATCTGCTTTCCCCACAGATCTCTTAATGCCAACCTTGCTGGGCCAAGGCCCTGCTTGGACTCTTGGGGCTCCCCGTTTTGGGTTTACATCCTCAGACAAGTGCAGGAGCAGACAGGTGACTGGTATGTGCGAGACAGGAGGGCCTGGGGGTCCTGTGGCGCTGCTGAACATAGGCCCTGCCTGAAAACATTCCTTTTGCAAAGTTTTGAAACATCATGCCAGCAGAATTAAAAATGGTGCCCACACAGATTGCAGGACAACTTGGAGGTCCTTCACAGCACACGAGGCTCCTAGCCCTCATCCCCTGCTTTGGGCCTGTTGTTTCAGTCATACTGTTTGCCTCTCTGTGTTTTGACTCCCTCATCCCAGCTCTGCATGGTTAATTCCCTCAGGCACTACGACCCAGCTCACAGGTGCCTTCCCCCAGGAGGCTCTAGTAGGCCTGGAGATTGATTTTGCACTGTGAACTTGCTCCTCTGCCATGCGCTGGCCTCCTCCAGGCCTCCTTTGGGCCTGTGCTGTTTGCTGCTGCACCAGCCCTTGAGCCAGCCGAGGTGTAGAGGAGGCTTCCTCAGTGTTGGCTGGATGAGCCTAAGTACTTGGGGTAGGGATAACTGTTATTATGTGCTTTGGACCTGGAGAAACTGAGGCTTAGAGGCTGTCTCCAGATTCTGAGTTTTCAAAAATGAGTAGCAGATAAAACCATTCCTGTTACAAAAGATTGGAAGAATTAAGTAGTTAAGAATAGGATGTAAAAAGCCTCTTTGCTGTTTCCTTACCCCTCAGAAGTAACCATATCTGTGGTGTTTTGTGCATCTTTTAATTCTTTTAGCCATATGTGGATCCTGAATACTTAATGTGTTTTTATATATATATATACATATATGTGTGTATATGTAAGTGCGTATACATGTGTATATATATAAACGTGTGTGTATATATATGGGTATTTGAATCTTGGTTTATCTTTATCTAGAGACTCAAACACTATTACATATCTTAAGTTCCCTCAGGAAAGGTTGGGGGCAGGGGAGAACCCAGTGGGGTGCTAGATGTGAACCCAGTAGGGTGCTAGATGGTTCTGGAACCATCTCTTTGTCACAGAGCTGCATGGTCCATCGGTCAGCCTTTCTCTGTGCGTGTGCTCTACTCTGCACTTTTCCAATGCCTTGTAAACCAAGTCATTGGAAGATCCTGTTGTGTAGAATCCAGCCACTGCTCTACCTCTAGTGCTGCCACCCTCACCAGGCCATCAGTAACCATCACTGTCTGGATTCTCTTGATGGACTCCTTGCTGGAACATCCACATCCACTCTTGTCCCTTGTGGTCTATTCCCCACACAGCAGCCAGTGAGGTCGTCCCTCTGCTCCAACCCTCCCTCACCCTCCACCCCCATGGCTTTCTGTCTCATTCATAGTAAACCCCAGAGTCCCGTCAAGGGCCTGGCTTGATCTGGTACCCACCCCGTTCTGTTTGCATCTCCTGTCATAATAGTTCCCTAATTTTGCTGCACATTAGAATCATTTAGGGGCTTTTTAAAAACCCTAATGACCAGGTCACGCCTCATTCTAGTTAATTAAGTCAGGATGCCCCAGGGACTTCAGTGTGCAGCAGAGTTTAGGTTCTGCCTTCTTACCACTTTGTCCCTCCTTCCCTCTGTTCCATTCTGGCCACATTTGTCCCCTCCTCGTCTTACCTCAGGGCTTTGTCCTCACACTCCCTCTGCCTGGTAGGCTTTCCCCATAACTGCCCGTTCGGACCCCCACAGCAGGTCTCTGCTACTCAGACACATTGTTTCAGAGCTGCCCACCTTGACCAGCCTGTCTAAAAATGTACTTCCCTCCTCACCTTCCTGCCTGTTTATTTCTTATTGGCACTTCCTTACACCTCAAGGACTTTTTGTGTTTGGCTCCCTCAACTGACAGGTCCAGGAAAGTGGGGTCTTTGCTATCTCCTTTCCCTGTTGTAACTTCAGGGCCTATAACAGTGCCAACATGCAGTAGGTGCTTAGAAAGTACTGGTTGGACAAATAAACTTGGATTTATACAAAGCTCTGGCTTCCTGTGCCCTCTTGGCCCATCACTACTTCCTGGCATCTCTCTCTCCCTTTTCTTACATTTGACTTTTTGACTAGGTAATAGATTCTGATTCAAAAGCTAGAAAGAAAGAAAGGCACTCTGTGCAGTCTCCCTGAGGCCCACTGTTCCCATATGCCCATAGTTCACTTCTGTTGCTTGCTTCTTACAGTTTCGTCTTTTTTTTCTTTTTTTGGCCACGCCACGCTTCTTATGGGATATTAGTTCCCCACCAGGGCTTAAACCTAGGTCCTCAGCAGTGAAAGCGTGGAGTCCTAACCACTACACCGCCAGGGAATTTCCCTTACAGTTTCTTTATGCACAAATGAGCAAATGCAAACATAGTTTCCTATTTTTCTCATTTCTCCACAGAGGAGGACAAAAGTACACAGTGTTTAGTTTCCATTGTGGCCTCTGTTGCTGTGGCTTGTTTAGCTTCTGCCTTCCCTCCTATCTGCTTCAGTCTCTGTTTTTTCAGGTATTGGTTGGCCTAACGGACCTTTCTGAGGGAGCCTGTCAGCCAACTTTGGGTCAGATGCTCAGCCAAGGCCCAGCCAGCTGTGGTGGGTGCAGTGTCAGATATGGCTCCTGCCTCAGTGGCACTGTGGGCCAAGAGTTCCTCATAGGAAGCAGGAGAAGCAGGCATCCTCTAGAAAACCCATCTGCTGTGTGATAGAAGTAGAAATACACATGTGTTCTGGTAGCAGTAAAGAAGCCCAGGTTATTTGGGGACCAAATACCCTTCCCTGAATCTAAAAGAGGGCTTGTAAAACAGAGCCAGGGCAGGAGATCTGAATGAGTGAGAGGCACTGCTGCCCAGCCTCGATGGACTGTCGTAAGGGCAAATGCAGGCCCAGTACTTGGAGGTCTTCTGTTTTTATAAGTAGTAAATCTATTTTTAAGTGAAACCACACACGTTTTCAATGTTGGCAACAAATATGAGCTTCTAAAATGCACCCTGACTGATAAAGCACCCCTGCTGGCTGGTGGTTTGTGGATCATCCATTTGCAACCTGTGGTCTAAAGTACCTTTGTGTTTCTTTTTGGATTGTTTATTTCAGATCTTCTAAGGACAGTCCCAAGAGCCAGAGCAGATATGTATGATGACATTCATAGCAACAGCAGATACACTCTGGGCGGATCTGTAGCTCATCCTCGAGACACTGGGAGAGAAGGCCTGAGAGGTGATATATTTCCAGGACCTTCCTTCAGATCAAGCAACCCTTCTGTAAGTGACGACAGCTACTTTCGCAAAGAATGTGGTCGGGACCTGGAATTTTCCCACCCTGACTCCCGAGACCAGGTCTTCGGCCACCGGAAATTGGGACATTTCCGGTCTCAGGACTGGAAATTTGCACTCCGTGGCTCTTGGGAACAAGACTTTGGCCATTCAGTTTCTCAAGAATCCTCCTGGTCACAGGAGTATAGTTTTGGTCCTTCTGCATTACTGGGGGACTTTGGCTCCTCCAGGCTGATTGAGAAAGAGTGTTTGGAGAAAGAGAGTCGGGATTACGACGTGGACCGTCCAGGAGAGGCAGACACTGTGCTCCGGGGCAGCAGCCAAGTCCAGGGCAGAGGCCGAGGTCTAAACATCGTTGACCAGGAGGGTGCCCTCCTAGGAAAGGGGGAGACTCAAGGCCTGCTCACGCCTAAAGGGGGGGTCGGGAAACTTGTCATGCTGAGAAATGTGAGCACAAAAAAGGTACCCACTATAAGTTGTATCACTCCCAAAACTCAGGGCACTAACCAAATTCAGAAAACCACCCCAAGTCCTGATCTGACCCTGGGGACAAACCCAGGGACGGAAGATGTCCAATTTCCCACTCAGAAAATCCCTTTGGGGCTTAATCTGAAGGATATTCGGCTCCCCAGAAGAAAGATGAGCTTCGACCTGATAGATAAGTCTGATGTTTTTTCAAGGTTTGGGATAGAAATAATCAAATGGGCAGGATTCCACACCATAAAAGATGATGTTAAATTTTCCCAGCTTTTCCAGACTCTCTTTGAACTTGAAACCGAAACCTGTGCTAAAATGCTCGCCTCATTCAAATGCTCCTTAAAACCAGAGCACAGAGATTTTTGCTTTTTTACTATCAAATTTTTAAAGCACTCTGCTTTGAAAACACCCAGAGTTGATAACGAGTTTTTAAACATGCTTTTAGACAAAGGTGCTGTGAAGACCAAAAATTGCTTTTTTGAAATCATAAAGCCCTTTGATAAATACATAATGAGGCTACAAGACCGGCTGCTGAAGAGTGTCACACCCCTGCTCATGGCCTGCAATGCCTACGAGCTGAGTGTCAAGATGAAGACCCTCAGTAACCCCCTGGACTTGGCTATTGCCCTGGAGACCACCAATTCTCTCTGCCGGAAGTCTCTAGCTCTTTTGGGACAGACGTTCTCCTTGGCCTCTTCTTTCCGGCAAGAGAAAATCTTAGAAGCTGTTGGCCTCCAAGATATAGCTCCCTCACCTGCCGCATTTCCAAACTTCGAGGACTCTACTCTGTTTGGGAGAGAGTACATCGATCACCTGAAGGCCTGGCTGGTCAGCAGTGGGTGTCCACTCCAGGTCAAGAAAGCCGAACCCGAGCCAACCCGAGATCAGGAGAAAACGGTTCCTCCTACCAAACCTGAAATTCAGGCTAAGGCTCTGAGTGGTCTGAGTGATGGTAAGGAAAGCAGCAAAAGTTTCTATTTGTTGCGATTTGCTTGCTTTTCATGTTTTCTTGTAATGTCTCTCATTCTCTTTGATATTTGTACATAAAACTCCTTTAGCCAGTTGGAAACAAATCAGAATTTTAGTAGTAAACTCACAATGACCAGTATACATGCCTGCCATTCATTCTGTAAGCATGTAAGCATGCCTTAGGAATCGTCTGTCTGTTACAGAAGTCCTTAGACTTTCTGGGTCACGGACTCCTTTGGGAATCTGATGAAAAGCTGTGGCCCTTGCCAGGAAAAATGCATATATGTTTGTACACAATGTTGCACTTTCTGGGGTGTTTGTGTCATCTTGCAGCCAAGTTTTAAGAAGCCTTGTTCCAACAGCACCCCTTCTCTACCTCCGCCCCCGCCAACTTATTACTAGAAGGGAGAGTAAATGCTGGGCACAGTCTCTTAAGAATTTCCCAGGCTTCTAAGGGAAAGAAATCACAAAACCCAGCCCCTCCTTTGCTGGGATTAAGGGGGCTATAGGAGAGGCCCCAGCTCAGCTCAGCCTGGGGAGTCGGGAAGGCCATGTTTGAGCTGTTTTGAGGGATGCGTGGTGGAGGCACCTTTTCACCTGCTCGCTTTTCTAGACTGGCTAAAGGTTGAGAGATCACTTAGGTATACCTGGTAACCTGCAGTTAACGAGTTGGCTTACTGGGGAGGGGAAAGACCTAGAAGAAGGTAATAGAAATAGAAATGACTGGCTGTTTGGGGTCCCTTGTCCCTGCCCCTTTGCTCTCAGGATGGACGTTCTCACAACCCAGACATCCCAGAGGTCATGAGCACACATAGTGGCCATGTGGCTATTTAGGAAGTCCCCTTTCCCTCTGATACAGTTTTCAGCTTCCATTGCCCCAGCCAAGTTGGGAAGTCTCATTTGTCCCTGAGTCTCTTCAATCCTCTCCACCCTCGTGGAGCCCTGACTGCAACAGGCACTGGGTAGGTCGCTCCATGGATGGGCGGGCACACCTACTCCCAGAGAGAGAGCCTTCCAGTAGTGGGCTCAGGGCCGAAGCAGGACCTCTCCTCCCCACATCCCCCAAAGTAGTGGGGTGGAAAGTCAGTATAACAACAATACTGAAGAACCGTAAGAAGGACAAAAAAGTCCCCCATAACTTAAAGTTGCCTGCCACCGTCCCCTGGTTGTGCTGCTATGCAGGCATGCCTGTAGCTGCAGTCTTGCTGTACTGAAAACACTACAATCTGCTCTTTCACAGGATTATCAAAGGCTCTTTTCTGTGTTTCTGCGGCATTTGCAGCATCATGACTAAATGTAAATTTACCTCACCTCTCCCTTGATGTTGGACTCATAGTGCCTTTTACTAGAGGCTTCTGAGGCTGAGCAGAGCTCAGTTCCCATGAGATTGGCATCTGCAAAGCATTGGCTCCTTTTCCGGTCAGCAGGTAGACAGCACCAGCGCCCACGTCTTATGGGGCGCTGCCCTGCCATTACTTCAGTACTGTTAGAAATGCTGGGATGACATCTTTGGTTGCATTTATTATTGCTATTATTTTCGTTAAAAATGTTTTTGAATCCTCCCTTAAAGGAGATATTCACAGAATGATTGCTGGGCCAAAAGTAGGACCCACTTTCTGGCCCTTACTATGGTCATCTTCTCTAGAGATGGTTGCAGTGATGCACAAATTTCATTGTCTTTGAAAGCTTCTGACTTTGAATCTCTTATTCTTTTCTAAAATCATATAAAACTAGCAGTTCTATAAAGTAAGAGCCAACAACAAAAAAAGGGAAAGTAATTTCAGAGGGGAAATGACATGACAATTGAAGGATTGACTCATCCTGTGTTAAGAACTCACATTGATGTTTAAAATACCATTCCACAGAACAAACTGGAAAACCTCTCCAGTTCAGGGGTGATTTTTATTGAATGAATGAAAAAATAGACCATCTGTGCTATTAAAACTAGCAAATATCAGAAAACTAAACAATCTTAGTGTTTAAGGACATAATGCTCTTCTGTGTTGCTGGTGGCATTGTAAATTACAAGTCATTGGAGGAAATTCACACTTTAAGAAATGTTTTCTTTTCATACATTCAGCAGATATTTTCTGTGAACACCTACCTTGGAACTACTGACTTTTTTAATTGGGAAATTTTTCTTTGTAAATTTATGTATATGTTTTATGATTACAAAACACATGTGTGTTTAACTTTTATAGATAAAGCAAACACAAAAAGTGAAATCCCTGATAAATCTACCACCCATAGATAACCTCTGTTAACTTTCTGGTATATTTCCTTCTAATTTTTTTCTGTGTGTCTGTATTTATGTATCTCTTTTCCTTTTTTTCATATTGCAACTCACAGTTTAGATATACTTTTTACATATTTTATACCTAGATACATTTTATGTCTTTTGTTCTCCCCTTAATATTGTGAACATTCAAGTTAAGATGTATGCAAAAAGTGGTATGGAGTTGCTACACACCATTTTCTCCTATAGAATATGTATATATATTGCTCTGTACAGTCATCGTAAGTTTGTGACTATTTCTCTCCTAGCGATTATGCTGTTATAGCTTTTGAGAGGATATTTTGCATATTGGTTTCGAGAATAACAGGCCCCTTTCCTCTTTTCAATGCTGGTCTGTCGTGAACGAGGATTTCAGTTCCAGGTGCCTGCTTAGGCTCCATCCTAAGCCTTCAATTCTGTCCTGGTCTTCCCAGGCCCCATGTAGTCCAGTGTGTTTCTCAGAAAAGCCCTTCTGTGTGTTCCAGAGGTCCCCCAGCGAGCAGACCACAAGGTGGTGGACACCATTGACCAGCTGGTCACACGTGTTGTTGGAGGCAGCCTGTCTCCCAAAGAAAGAGCTCTTCTCAAGGAGGACCCTGCTTACTGGTAGGTCTTTAGATGTTGCTCTTCAGAATTCCTCCCGTAAAGTACATGGCAATGTTTTTGTTGCTCTGATGATGTCCAGAGAAGAGGGTGAGATGCTTATTTTGCGCTGTGGTGTAGTCAGTGGGAAGAGCATGAGGGTGGGTCAGGTTCATGTGGGTTCAAGCTCCAGCCTGCTACTTACCTGCCATGTGGCCTTCTCTCATCTGGACATGGAGCACTTTGTCCCTGCTGTTCTGGTTTGAGGATGAGGTGAGAGGTGTATGCAAAGAGTGAGTGTAAGATAAGGAATATATCACAGCAGTTGTTTGTGATTTATTGCTACTGTTTGTTGAACTGTCTTTTCCTTTTGCCTTATTGCCTCTTCACTTGAATAAAACTTTTTAAAATTAAGGTTTTCACCATAAATACAGTATTTGCTTATTAGAGAAGGTAAAGAAGAACAGAAAATTGGGCAAAGCCACCTGTGTGCTTACTGGCATTCACTGGCATTTTTGGGTATTTGCTTCCAGTCTTTCTGCTCATTGTGAGCTGTTTGGTTTTTAACACAGTTATGATTATGCTGTGGTATACCCTACTCCTTTTAGATAACACAGGAAAATGCTCGTATTCCCTACTTTTTGTAAACATTTCAGATGGCTGTGTTTACCGGTCCGCAGAGTAGGTGATCAGTTTATCTAGCCATTCCTCTCTTGTTGGATTTTTAGAATGTTTTTGATTGTACACTATTTTTAATTTTTTCTGTGAATAGCTTAATGCGTCACATTTTTTTTTTTATAATTTTTTTTTATAGTAATCTTTTATTTATTTATTTATTTTTATTTATTTTTGGCTGTGTTGGGTCTTCATTTCTGTGCAAGGGCTTTCTCTAGTTGCGGCAAGTGGGGGCCACTCTTCATCGCGGTGCGCGGGCCTCTCACTATCGCGGCCTCTCTTGTTGCGGAGCACAGGCTCCAGACGCGCAGGCTCAGTAGTTGTGGCTCACGGGCCTAGTTGCTCCGCGGCATGTGGGATCTTCCCAGACCAGGGCTCGAACCCGTGTCCCCTGCATTGGCAGGCGGATTCTCAACCACTGCACCACCAGGGAAGCCCAATGCGTCACATTTTTGTGTGTGTTTAGGATTATCTCTAGATTAGATTGCTGGAAGTGGAAAGGTTTTATACTTTGTTAACTTTTTAAAAAATGATCACAGTGGCATATGCCCTTTGTAAAAATAGAGAAAAGTAAAAAGGCAAAGATGGTGTTACTCAGAGCTCTCCCACTTTTCCCCCACAGTGTGTGCTCTGTAGTTGTGTCCTGTGTTTTAAACTTAACATAATTGTCCTTATTATCAATGAACGCATACTATTCCTTCGTACACAGTATACTACACTCAACCATTGCCCATTGGTGGATTCTTAGATTCTAATAAAGTTATGATGAATGTTGTTTTGCTTTTATTTATGTCTACATTTCTGGCAGTTTATTACGGTAATATCTGGGAGTGAAATTGCTAGTTTAAAAGGAAAGCTCATTTCAGAGGCTTTTGATCTGTGTCAGTGTTTCTCAACTGCAGCATTATTGATGTTTGAGGCTGGATAATTCTCTGCGGGGGGACTGTCCTGGGCATCCTTGGCCTCCACTCACTAGATGCCAGTAGAAACCTCCATCCCAGCCAAAAATACCTTCAGACATTGCTCAGTGTCCCCTGGGGGACAGAGTTGTCCCTGGTGGAGACCACTGATCTTTATCATCAGGTTATTTTCCGTGATTGACACCCTCACTGCCACTCTGTACATGTGCCATGCCCTCACATGAGTGTTTTGACTTAAGATAATTTCATAGTGTGATGTTTTACCTTATATTCCTTTGTTAATTAAAGAGATAATGTGTTTACTCATAGGACTTCTGGTTGTAGTTCCTCTTTTTTGAGTGGTCTGTTTAGGTCTGGTATAGTCAATGTTGTATTCATACCAAACTCTCTATTCTTGCTGTTGTAATTGCTAGAGATGCTTGAAAGGTGTAAATTTCTGTGTAATGGCACCAGGGCTTTGGTCCTAACCAGCATGATTTTTCAGGAGAAGAGTTGGAACTTGTTATGGTTTTATTTTTACAGAATTCGTTTTTTTTTTTTTTGGCTGCACTGGGTCTGTGTTGCTGCACTCGGTCTTTCTCTAGTTGTGGCGAGCAGAGCTACTCTTTGTTGTGGTGTGCGGTCTTCTCATTGCGGTGGCTTCTCTTGTTGCAGAGCACGGGCTCTAGGTGCGTGGGCTTCAGTAGTTGCAGCATGCAGGCCCCAAAGCTCACAGGCTTCAGTAGTTGCAGTGCTTGGGCTCAGTAGTTGGGGCTCCTGGGCTCTAGCGTGCATGCTCAGTAGTTGTGGCGCACGGGCTTAGATGCTCTGCGGCATGTGGGATCTTCCCGGACCAGGGCTCGAACCCATGTTCCCTGCATTGGCAGGCGGATTCTTAACCACTGCGCCACCAGGGAAATCCTTTACAGAATTCTTGAATTCATCTAGATTATGTTCATGTGTTGAATAAGATAGGCATGTAACTTAAAAGGTAAAAAAAAAAAAAAGAAACCCAGCAACCTAATTGCCCCAGTATCATTTATTGAATACTTTTTATTTAGCAAATACTTTTGCTTTCTGTGCACTTGGTACCGTTCTAAGCACTTTACTGCTTTAAGCATTAGCTGGCCGAACCCTCATAAACAACCTTTTGAGGTAGATATGTTGTCATCCTGATTTTACAGACAGAAAACTTGAGGCTCAAAAGAGACCTCTTGCCTCAAGGAGGCACAGCTAGTAAAAGACAGAGCTGAAATTCACATTCTGGCTCTGTGGTCTCAACCAGTGCTCATACTGAAGGAAGGAGGCTAGATAGCCTCAGATTGACAGATGAAAGCAGAGACCAAATCCTCTGGGCAAGATGTCATCTAGACTTGGAAGACCCAGGGGCAATTTCCAGGTGATTGCCGAGGTGATTGGGCTGGAGGGAAGGGGGACCCTGAGAGGACTAGGAGCATGCCTCTCTGCCGCATGACCACTGCGCACTACCCAGCAGGTTCATGATCACTGACAGCCAGGGGTGGCGGACGGAAGCATAGCCAGAGCTGGGTGTATGTGTGGTGGTGGGAGGGGGTTGCAAATCAGAAATGAGCATTGAGCTCTAAACCAAGTATTTGAGGGAAGCTGGCAGCATGAAAGAAGACCACCCAACTCAGCAGATCTGGCACCTAAGAAGACAGTTACTATAAGAAAAAGAAGATTGTCTACAAGTACATATGTGTAGTTAATAGTCTTTGGTGAATAATAGCATATTGCATCCATGAAATAGGAACTGCTTGTTATGGAAAAGAACCAATTAAGGATCTTGGAATTGACAAATGTGATTGTTGAAATGATCTCAGTGGTCGGCTGATAGAACTGACCTGGATGAAGAACAGATTAGGGAGCTGAACTCAGAGACTTGATCGCCTGTGACCTCCTTCAGAAAGAATTACCCAGAGACTGTAAGAAGAAAGAGTGTGCAAAAAAACAGTGTTAAAGAACTAGTAAACTTAGGTTTTTGGTGTGTATATTTGAATTCTTAAGTTAAAGTAGTACTTGTATGTGATTTACCAAAAAAATGAATTGAAGTAAGCACAAAAGGCAAAATGTTTCTGCCATGATATCCATGGCAGAAACCATGGCTGTGTCCATGCGGCATGCAGGATCTTAGTTCCCTGACCAGGGATTGAACCCGTGCCCCCTACAGTGGAAGTGCAGAGTCTTAACCATTGGACGGCCAGGGAAGTCCTACTCCTTGGAGACAGTCGCTTTTAGTTCATTAAACTACTTTTAACAGTTACTTCTGTATCTCTAGAGATGATAAGCCTATGTTGCTCTTTTTTATTTTATTTTATTTTTTTTTTATGACCACACTGCAGGTCTCGTGGGTTCTTAGCTCCCCAACCAGGGATCGAACCCGGGTTCCAAAAGTGAAAGCACCGAGTCCTAACCACTGGACCACCAGGGAATTCCTCAAAGCATTTTCCTTATAATGAAAAGTGTATAATTCAAGCCTCACAGCAACATGATGAAGTAGCTTATTATTATCATCCGTCTCATCTTACAAATGGAGAAACTGAGGCACAGAAAGATTCAGTAAATCTCACGGTTAATAAGTGGCTACACTGGGATTTGAACCTGGCAGGCTAGCTTAGGAGTATTCTGTGCTCTTGATGTTATGCTCCACTAGAACTAGGGGAGATGGGTTTGTGACTTATGTCCTCACACTGCACTTGGCATTAGAACCGACCAGGGGAAAGGGACTTACGTTGTGGGGATCCAGGTCACCTGGGCACTGACTCCACTTTCTGCCCTGGATGAGGGGCTGCGTTTGACTTGAGAACTGGAGCTTCCGTGTTGGTCAACCTTCCCTTATGTGGGAACCCTTGCTTGTTAGGGTGCAGTCTTGCAGGATGCTGCTGTTGGCCCAGCAGAGTGTCCAGGGCAGCAGAGGAGCCAGCACACAGGCTGTTTCCTCATATCCAGCCAGACCTTGACTGTGCAGTGAGCATCAACAGGAGCTTCATATGGAGCTGCCCACCAGGGACATGCCACATCACACGGTGCTGCCAGCGGCCTGCTGTGCACTGCCACCTCACAGCCAATCAGTTTCTGTTATTGGTAGTTGGGAACCTCATCTAATATATGAACTCAACGTCAAGCAGTCCAAAAGCCGCATGAAATATTGCCATACTCACCAAACAGTACTCGTTCTTTAACACAAACTGAGATTGAACGTTCACAAAAACCTTGTTATGAATGAGGTCGTGGAGAAAATTACAGAATATCCCAGGAAAGGAAAATCACGTGGGCCACATCGTGCAATGCATAAAAGTTGAAACCAGCAACAGCCAAAATAAAACAGGCTTCTAAATAACTTTTGTATGAAAGAGAATTAGAATTGGAATTAGAAACTCTTCAGAAGGAAGTAGCAGGGAGAGCATTGCATATAGAATGCAGCCATAACAGTGGTTGGGGGAAAGGTGTGACCTTGCGTGTGTATCAGAAATAAAGAGTGAAGGTAAGCATTCAACTCATGAAGCAAGAAAGAAATGGTGCAAAAAGCCCAGAGACTACAAGGAAAGGGTTAATAGAGATGAAAGAAAGTGCTAATGAAATGGTCAACAAAGTAAATAATGTGACCTTCCCCTTTCTAACCCATTCCTTGAGCAAATCCTTAAGTTTGCTTTATATTCTTTCAAACTTTGTGAAAAAAACAAATATACGTGGATGTTATGTACACAGAGCAGTTTCATATGGTACGTATCAATGTTGCTCTTCTTCTCTAGCTTGCTCTCCATGGGCTATATTACAGATCTCTTTCTATGTCAGTACGTGTAATTCAAACTCCTCTTTTCTGTACTGTTCTCATTATGACTCTGGCACGTGATTTCACAGCAGTGGCACACTGGCCTTAATGATGTAGTTAAAAGGTCGCTGAGTGTCCACCATTTGAAGGGCGTCATCTCCTGAAAGTGATGTCCAGGAGCAACACCTGCCTGTCCCTGACAGCAGAGCGCTTCCGTGGTTTCAGGGTAACTGGTTTGTATTGCGAGGCCACCAGGAGCTGGGAGCTCCTTCATGTCTGCTGATGACAGAAATTGAGGAGGAATCGACCAGTGTTCGGTCAAAGCTCCTGGTCACCCTGTGGTCACTCTGAGCAGGACAGATGACCAGGGCCCAGCTCTGGGTCCTTGGTGGAGCCGGGCAGAGCCTCTCCAACAGCAGGGAGGCCACCAAGTAGAAAGGGTTTGCAGAAGTGTATTTACAGTGACAATTTGGTCATGCTGGTGTATTCACAAATGTCCTGCTATTCCTTTTTTGTTATATAGGTTTTTATCTGATGACAGTAGTCTGGAGTATAAATATTATAAGCTGAAACTGGCAGAAATGCAGCGGATGAGCCAGACCTTGCCAGGAGCAGATCAGAAGCCGATGGCGGCAGAATGTGCAGTCCGGGCCATGCTATATGCCCGGGCGGTCCGGAGCCTCAAGAAGAGGCTCCTACCAGGGCGGCGGCGGGGGCTGCTTCGAGCTCAAGGACTGCGGGCCTGGAAAGTGAGGAGAGCGACCACCGGGACCCAGACCCTCCTCTCCTCAGGCACCAGGCTGAAACACCATGGCCGGCAGGCTCCAGGCTCCTTGCAGGGAAAGCCGCCCCAACCAGACGGAAATGATGCTGCCAAGGACTGCCCGCCAGACCCCGCCGGACCCTCTCCTCGGGACCCCAGCCCAGAAGCCTCAGGCCCATCCCCCAAGCCAGCAGGAGTGGATGTCTCCGAAGCCCCTCAGACCTCTTCTCCCTGCCTGTCTACTGATGGTGAGTGCTCACTCCTGTCCCCCTCCTCTGGGCCGCAGGCCCAATGCTCATCTATCCCCGGGGGTCTCTGCAGAGACAGGTGGCTTCAGTGGGCTGGGCTGGGCAGCAGGCAGCAGCGAAAGGGACCTGGCCAGGATGGCACACACAGGGGTACTCTCTCTCCTCTTGCTTCCTCAAGGGGCTGGCCCTAGACTCCTGCTGCCCCCTTCCTCTTATCCTGAGTGTGGAGCTGACACGAGGTGCTGCCTGGTGACTCTGTGCTTCCCTGCAAGGTCCTCCTGCTGGCCAGCAGGGTGTGCCATGTGCCCGTGCTTAGGGCTTTGAGCTCCTTGATCCATTTCTCTCTATTCTTGCCCGTTAATATGTTCCATAAGGCTGCCCGTGTTCTCGTTCTGCTTCCTCTTCCCCGCTAAGGTCTCTGTGTTTCCTTCCTTAGAGTTAGTTGATGTGCAGTTTCTTTTGTTTCTCCCAGCCATTACCTTCTCCTACTGCAACAGGCCTGCCCTCTGGCCAGTGCTTCCCGCTCAGCACTAGGTGGGAATGGAGAGGGGAAAAATTTACACAACTGCTACATTTCTCTAGCTATTGCTACGTAACAAGCCAATCCAAACTGTGGCTTCAAACAGGAGGCATCCAGTGTTGCTTTGAGTCAGCTGGGCCGGGCCTGCAAACTGTCTGCAGGCAGTGGCCAGTTGTCTGGAACTGTCAGCTGAGGTGATAGGGGTAGTGGGCTACATGCCTGTCACCCACCAGCAGTTCACCTGACAGTCGGGTTTGGGCATCCAGGAGAGGCAGAGGAGGTGCTTAAGCCCTCTCAGGCCTGGACTCCACATTTCTGTCACATTCTTAGCCAGCAAGAGTTCCAGGGCCAGCCCCAATTCAAGGGGAGAAAAGAGAGTCCACCTCTGCTGGACAGAGCTGCAGAGTCACATGGCAAAGGGCAAGGGTACAGTGAGGGGCCATCTTTGTAATCAGCCTCCACAACCCCACGATGTTCACATGGGAATTGGCAGCTCAGAACCAATACATGACAGTTGCTTTATTTTGTAGTTGATACGAAGACAATGGAGACTGCAGAGAAACTGGCCAAATTTGTTGCTCAGGTGGGACCAGAGATTGAACAATTCAGCATAGAAAACAGCAGTGACAACCCCGACCTTTGGTATGTACCCATCACACCCCTTTAATTTGAGCCCATGAGTGTCCTGAGAGCCCACAGGAGTTCACCCCATGAGTGTCCTGAGAGCCCACAGCGGGTCGCCCCAGGATAAATCACAACTTCACTTCTGCTGAGCTCAGGGCTGTTAGGGAGCATCTGTTTTAGGTTGTTGGGAGACCTGCCCTCATCTGGGGCATCAGGAAAAGCCTCTCCCAGAGGGAAGTTTAAGCTGGATCTTAAGGTTCAGTGGGCGTTGGCCCGGGGAAGGGGGAGAGAATGCCCTGGCCACGGGACTTATAGTTTCCCCGGACCTTTGCAGAGGCAAAGAGGAGAGTGTGTCCTCGCCCATGAGTCTGAGGAGGAGGAGGGCACTGTCCCTGGTCATGCTGGCTACTCTGGGCAGGACGAGAATGTGCAACTCATGTAGCATGTTGGTGGGTTTTGGTCCAGGTGTGAGCAACAAGCACTTCCACGCAGTTATGGCTTGTCACCCTTGTGCCAGGAGGGGGCACCATTATATTCTCCATTCTTCAGATGGCGTAATCATTCAACACTACACAGCCCAGAGGCCACAGAACCAGAGCCCCACTCTGCCTGCGGGGTGCGGGTTCTCCTTCAGGGAGAGGCTGCCTGAGGGCCATGTGTTCCCAGTACTGAGCCGTAACCCGGCTGGGCTCCCCTTGGAGTGGGTGGGGTTCCCATGCTGTGTGGACTGTGTCCTATTGCCAGCTAGGGGTTCCGGGCCCTCACCCTGCTCCCAACATGCTGGAGAGTCGTGCCTCAGCTTAGTTAAGAATACAGTTAAAAACTTTACATTTCCTGGAGCATTTCTGGGACCCAGTAGTGGCTAAGTGCACACTTCTAGTTTGGCCTTACACGCAATCTGTGTTTGTGGTGAGAATTTTTGGGTATCTTCCAGAAGGGGATTGTTGAATCATAGTTCAATGCAAACTAAGTTTTGTTAGTGCAGATTCCCCTCCCTGAGGGCCACTCTCCTAGGAGTGTCATGAGTGCCTGTCCCCACCCCCCACCTTTTGGCATGCCTTTGAGCCAGTGGGATTGGTGAGGAATTTCTAATTTTCTCAGTGAAGTTTTAGTTTGCATTTTTCTTATGAGTGAAATTGAACCTCTTTACATAAACTTGTGTCCTTTGAATATCTTTCTGTAAACTGTTCATATCATTTGCCCTTTTTTAAAAAAAAGTTTTGTTGAGGTATAATTGACATGCCATAAACTGCACATATTTGTCTAATAAGTTTTTTTTATTAATTTATTTTTGGCTGCATTGGGTCTTTGTTGCTGCGCGTGGGCTTTCTCTAGTTGCAGTGAGCGGGGGCTACTCTTCCTTGCGGAGCGCGGGCTTCTCATTGTGGTGGCTTCTCTTGTTGCAGAGCACGGGCTCTAGGCGCGCGGGCTTCAGTAGTTGTGGCACGTGGGCTCAGTAGTTGTGGCACACGGGCTTGGTTGCTCCACAGCATGTGGGATCTTCCCGGACCAGGGCTCGAACCCTGCATTGGCAGGCGGATTCTTAACCACTGCGCCACCAGGGAAGTCCCTGTCTAATAAGTTTTAATGCGTGTTTACACTCATGCAGCCATCACCACCATCAAGATGATGAACACATCCATGACTCAAAAGTTTCCTTGTCTGGGGCTTCCCTGGTGGCGCAGTGGTTGAGAATCTGCCTGCCAATGCAGGGGACACGGGTTCGAGCCCTGATCTGGGAAGATACCACATGCCGCGGAGCAACTAAGCCCGTGTGCCACAACTACTGAGCCTGCGCATCTGGAGCCTGTGCTCCACAACAAGAGAGGCCACGATAGTGAGACGCCCGCGCACCGCGATGAAGAGTGGCCCCCGCTCGCCGCAACTAGAGAAAGCCCTCGCACAGAAACGAAGACCCAACACAGCCAAAAATAAATAAATTAAAAAAAAAAAAAAAAAAAGTTTCCTTGTCATCCCTTCCTGCAGGCAGCTGCTGATCAGGGCTCTCTCACTGTAAATAGTTTGTATTTTCTATAATTTTGTATAAATGCAGTTTGTTCTCTCCTTTTGTCTGGCTTCTTACTCCACATAATTATTCAGGTTCATCCATGTTGTGTGTATCCATAGTTCATTCCTGTTTATTGCTGAGTGTATCGCATTGTATGGCTGGACCACAGTTATTTACCCATTCAGCTGTTGATGGCATTGAGATGTTTCCAGTCTGGGATGATTTCAGATGAACCTTCTGTGAGCAGTCATGTACAAGGTCTGCTTTTATTTCTGTCCAGTAAAATACTGAGGCAGAGAAAGGCTGGCTCACATGGTGGGTCTGTGTTTAACTTTTGAAGAAACTTCCAGACTGTCTTTCTAAGTGGTGGCACAGTTTTGCATTTCCAGCACCTTGGGTGAGAGTTCTGTTTCCTCCCCATCCTCACCAGCACTTGATAGTGTCAGTCTTCATGTTAGCCGTCCTGGTGTGGGGGAGGGGTGTCCCACTGTGGTTCTCATTTGTGTTTCTCTGAGGACTAACAGTGCTGAGCATCTTTGCATGTGCTTATGTATTTCTTTAGTGAAGTGTCTGCTCGGATCTTTGGCCCATTGTTTTATTGGGTCGTTTATTTACTTATTAATGAATTTGGAGAGTTTGTTATATATTCTTGATATAAGTTATTTGTCAAGTGTGTGGTTTGCAGATAATTTCTCCCAGTCCGTGACTTGTTTTCTCATTCTAGCAGTGTCTTTTGGAGGGCAGAAGTTCTTAATCTTTGCCCTTTTCTTGATTGGGCTTTTTGGATTTATTCTTTCTAGTTTCTCTGACCTTTTACCTGTAATGTAATTGTATCTGTTTCCTTCATAGTTGGATATTTATCTTTCACGTTACTTATGGTATGTTTTGCAGCGCAGAAACGTTTGATGTAGTCAAATTTCTCAGTTTTATCTCGTTGCACCTGGATACAGAGTTACAGTTAGAAAGAATCTCCCTACACTCAGATTATAAAGACATTTATGTATTTTCTTCTACAACTTGTATGGCTTGGTTTTTACACTTAGATCTCTGACCGGTGTAGGGTTATTCAGGAGCAGAGAGTACAGCATAGATCCAATTTAAATATTTTTGTAAAAAGCTGCCCAGTTGTCCCAATACCATTCGTTGAAAAGACTGTTCTTTTTCACAGTGGTTTGAGAGGCCACCTTCATCAGATACTGTGTTTCTGGCCTTTTTCTTGGCCTGTCTGTCCATAGACAAGTAGCACGCTGTTTTAACTGTAGAGGCTTCGCACACCTTGTAATACCTGGTGGAACTGGGCCCCTTGTTGATCTTGTTCAGGGGTTTCCTAGACAGTCTTACATACTCATGTTTCTATATGAACTTAAGAATCATGTTCAGATCCAGAAAAAAATGATGCTTTTACTTTTATACATTAACATTTAATTAAGGGAGAATTGACTTCGTTATGAGCCTGAGTTGTCCTGTCCAAGAACAGGGGCTGTCTTTCCTTTGGCCCAAGTAAATTTTGTGTGTTTGGTTTCCTACACCAGCTGCAGCTCCAAGCTGTGGCTAGGGCCATTGGACTCCGAGGCTCAGAGAGGCCTTTTTGCCAGCACATTCACGCAGCTTTGCTGCAGGACATGAGGCAGGAGGTGACACACCTCTCTCCATCTCATGGCTGGAGTATGGGAGGAACCAGAGAGTCACAGTGAGCACACGCAGGCCCAGAGTGGCCGGTGATGTAATCAGAAAGAGATGAGGTAAGGCCCAGGTCGGATCTCCTGGCTGTAGTGTTAGAGCTCGTTCTAGCATGTTCTCTGGTCGTCCCTGCATACCTTGTTCCTACAGCTCCCTCCCCCAGAAAGCAATTAGGCCTCTTATGTTCTGGCTCCTTCGTTAAATTACTAATACTCTTCAAGCCTTCTATCTCATTGTAAAGCTGCCCATCAACCACAGCTGGTAGAAAGAGGTCATGTGTTTGCTTCTTTGTCCCACCCCCAGCTTTGTCAGGTCCATTTGGACAGTTTCAGAAAATAGGAATGTTTATAGAGAACCCTCTGGTTAACCAATGTATTTCATCTTTATCCCAGGTTTCTACATGACCAAAACAGTTCAGCTTTCAAATTCTATCGAAAGAAAGTATTTGAACTGTGCCCATCGATTTGCTTTACGTCATCTCCGCTGAACCTTCATGCCAGCAAGAGCGCCGATTCTCAGGAGAGCCCCCTGGAGCCCATGGAGGGGGAAGGAGAGTTTGAGGATGAGCCCTCTCAGCACGAGGCTGAGCTGGAGAGCCCAGAGGTGATGCCTGAGGAAGATGAGGGCGAGGAGGAGGATGAGGAGGACGAGGAAAGGGGTGAGGAGGCCCCCACTCCTGGAGGGGCCTCCAGGCCGGCAGGAGGGTCGACCAAGTCCGAGGGCTCGGAGGGCAGCCCCCCAGCTGATGGCCTCCTGAGCGAGGTGGCCGAGGATGGCCCGGCTGGTGCGCCTGCCCTGTCACAGTCCTCCTCAGGGGCCTGCTTCCCTCGGAAGAGAGTCAGCAGCAAGTCGTTGAAGGTCGGCATGATTCCGGCTCCCAAGAGGCTGTGTCTCATCCAGGAGCCCAAAGGTGAGTGCCTGGCTATCGACACAGTGCCCCCAGCACGGTCTTCTGTTTAACACCTGAGGAGGAGTCATGGTGCTCGGTTGTGGGCCATGAAAAATTGTGGAGACGTTGTCTGACTGTTTTGAAGAATTTACCTGGCCCTCAGCCCAAGTTCAGGTGCAAGATGACCAGCTGGCCCCCGTCACCCTTTCCGCCTCTGATTGCTCCAGCTAACCTGGACATTACCTTCCAGAACACTCCCAGGGCCAACACAACATGGAGTTCTTCGGTCTTATGTTTTTAACCTAAAATAGTCCTATTGGTTTTGCACACAGTCCAAAACGTTCATGAGAAACTGACGTTTCCAGTTGGTCTGAAGTTGGCATTCTAAGGAGATGCTGTGTTTGGCTTCTAGCACCCCACATGCTGCTTGTTATTTTCCATTATTGCTCAGCTTCCAACAGGGGAGTCCTGGCTGTGGAAGGAACGGGCCTGGGTCATCTTGGCTGTTTCCTGCCTGTGATCTTGAGGCGTGCCCAGCTTTCTGAGTGCCCCCACCCCCCCGAAGACCCCAGGGTAGTGATGACTGCTTAGTGACGATGAGGCAGGAGGACACGGACCGGGACCAGTCTTGGGCAGTGGTTAGTGGGAGCTGTGCAACCCATGCTCTGCCAGCTTTGGCCATGGAAGGCCATCTCCTACCTGCCTGTGGGGAAGGTCAAGGTTCTTGAGGTACAATTTACCAGCAGTAAAGGTGCACCCTTTTCAAGTGGACAGTTCACGGAGTTTTGGCAAAGGTGTATAGGCATGAGCCCCCCAGTACGGCCGAGCTGGAGCTCGTCCGAGAAGTGTCTCTGTGTCCCTCTGCAGTTTCCTCCTCTACCCAGCCCGGGCAACCACTGACCATCTTCTGGCCTTGTGGTTTTGCCTTTTCTAGACTGTCAGTAGGTGAACCACATCATGTCCCGCCTTTTGTTGGGCTGCTCGCTGCCCACCCAGGTCTCCACACAGCCGGGCCTGTGTGGAGCTGATGCTGCAACGCTTGTGTGGCAGGTGGTTTTGGTGAACAGGCCTCCATCGTGTGCGGAGAGCCTGTGTGTGCTACGTTATTGAGACCATCATATTCACACCCAGCAGTGTCAGTATAGTTTCTCCTGCTAAAGGAACAGTTCTCGTGGTTTGTGTTTGGAAACCTTGGTGTTGCAATGGATTTCTAACTGTTCTACTAAACTCTTATGTCCTTCAGAACTTATCAGAGTGTGGTAGCACATCAGAATGCTTGTTAAGATGGCTTTCGTGGGGGGAAAGTGGAATTCTTTCTACTTTAGAAGCTCTCAGTTATTTTGATAGGGTGGTTGATGAGATAGTACCAGACCTGCTGATATATCCTTTGTCAAATATAATAATAACAATAATAATAATGTGATGTGGTGCTGTGTATGAGAAGCATGGTTGTTTTTACTAGAAAGTTCTGAGTGGACTTTACTTCTCTATCTACGGAACAGTCGCAGGGACATGAGGAGGGCACAGTGTTGCAAATAGCTCATTTGTTGAAGCAAAATGTATTCCTACGGTCATGGAAAATGATCCACGTGTCAGGTCCTTCGTCATAAACGTGGGAGTCACGCTTAGGTAGACTCTCCCACAGCAAGGCAGCCCTCAGTTGAGCCTCTGTTCTGCCTCTGCACTCTGTGGGTCACACGATTCCTTAGAGGAGCCAGGGCCGAATGGCTGGCCCTGTGGTGCAGCTCCTAGCCACCTTCTGTCAGCAGAGGGGCTATAAGCCCAAACTACAGCACCCTCATCTTCTACTAAATAATTTGGGGAAAGTACATATATGTGTATATATACATTTCTTTTGTCTTCCAGTTCACGAACCAGTTCGAATTGCCTATGACAGGCCTCGGGGTCGTCCCGTGACCAAGAAGAAGGTGAGTGTGGCTGTGAGTCCTTACGTGTGACGTAGTCAGAGTTTGCCAGAGTTCCAAAGGGCACTGGCGTGACTAAGCTATACTCATACTTCAGGCCAGGTGTCAGCATACAAAGCACAACACACAGCCTTTTCTCTCCCGGGACTTCATATTTTTTTAAGCACAAGCCTCTTGTCAGTTAACAACAGCCTGTATTTATTTATTTATTTTTAATTTTTATTTATTTATTTATTATTTTTGGTTGTGTTGGGTCTTCGTTTCTGTGCGAGGGCTTTCTCTAGTTGCGGCGAGTGGGGGCCACTCTTCATCGCGGTGTGCAGGCCTCTCACTGTGGTGGCCTCTCTTGTTGTGGAGCACAGGCTCCAGACGCGCAGGCTCAGTAGTTGTGGCACACGGGCTTAGCTGTTCTGCGGCATGTGGGATCCCCCCAGACCAGTGCTCGAACCCGTGTCTCCTGCATTGGCAGGCAGACTCTCAACCACTGCGCCACCAGGGAAGCCCCTCGGGACTTCTTAAAAGTGTTTTGCATTGCTCAAAACCACAAGAGGGAGTAATTAGTCTATTTAATGGACGTGTGAGGCCTGATATGTGCAATGGATTGGAGAGATGAACAAGATAATGTCTCAGCCAATGAGAAGTTCAGATTTAGTAGACTATAATTGTGGTTAAAAGAGTGCGCTACTTTGCTAGTACGCCGAGTGCATGTGCGTGCGTGTGTGTGTTTATTAACTGGTCAGCACCTCTTGTGCTCCCAGCTCCATCTGCCCACCTAGAGGCAGCCATGAGCGGAGCTGGCAGCAACAGAAATGTGCAGGACCAGGAATGGTGGGTGCTGTGGGTGCAGAGAAGCAGGTCAAAGGGAGACAAGGAATAAGGTGGGTTGGGGGGTACCCTTTAAGCAGGGAGGCCTAGGAGAAGCCCCAGATCAGTCACAGGTCAGTAGGGAGCCCTTTGTGCCTAGAATGGAGTGATGGGGTGAGGAAGTAGAGGTGGCAAGCACCCAGGTCACATAGGGCTTGTAGATGGATGTCAGCACTGTGGCCCCTTCTTTGGGAGAGGCATTGGAGAACCACGGTGGGGATTTGGGTGGAAGACATGGCCACTATGGCTGCTGTGTTGAGAGCAGCCTGTGGGGTGGGGGGTGAGGCAGAGCCGGGGGGCCAGGAGAGGTGAAGGTGGAGTTGGTGGGACTTGCTCATGAATTGGATGTGGAACAGAGAAAGCCAAGAGTCCAGGGTGACTCCAGGGTTGTCGGCCTGGACAGTTAAGAGAATGGAGCTGCCATTGACTGAAATGGGGAGCCCCTGTGGGAGCAGGTCATTGGAAGGAGATGGGGGCACACTCCAGACAGCTGGGCTGACACATGTTGGGGCAGGTGAGGCTAGACAAACTCACCTGGGATGCATGTGGGGACATCACAGGTCTCTAGAGGTCAGGGAGGTGAGTGGGGAACCAGGCGAGGTCTCTGCTGGTGTCAGGGGGTGAGCAAAGCCCAAGTTGTGGCTCAGACCTGTTCTGAGTGCATTGTGTCAATATCAATGGCCAGAGGAAGCGTCAGTGTGACCCCAGTTACAGCTGAGAGCAGGGACCTTCCTGTACCCGAAGCTTGTGGTCTTAACAGCTGTGTTGGGTTTTAAGCTGACCCAGTACCCGGGTACCCATCTGGTGGCCTGGGTGAGGCACAGCCTGCTGAGAAGGCAGCCTTTTCAGGCTCAGCCTGGCCATCTAATCTTGGCATGTGAATCCTGAGGTTCTGTTTTTACATCTGTAAAGTGGGGCAGTTGCACCTATCCTGCATGTAGGAGATACCTTGAGGATTAAATGCAATGTGTGTTAACCCGGTGTGCAGCCAGCTGGTGTCCTGCAAACATGGGTCTCTCTTTGGGGTGACTGCAGGCAGGGAGGAGGTCTCCCCTGCAGCTCTCTGTGCACACCTCAGCCTGGCCTTTGGTGCATGGCTTTGCTCCAGCCCCAGGAAACCAGGCAGGGTGATTCTTAGACACAGTTGAACACTCACAAAGATCTGTCCAGCTGAGTGGACCCCTGTTCGTCCTGTTGCTCCCACCTGAACAGCTTTCCTGAAGGGGGATGCAAGTCTGCCATTTGGGGACCTGTGGCCAGCCTTCCCTCTGCCTTCCCCATCCTCTTCCTCTCCCACACTTCCCCTGCTCAGACCCTCTCCACTACTCCCAGCTGCATTGATCAGGACAGAGGAACCTTCTCCCTGGGAGCATGTGAGGCCCTGGGGACAGGCTGTGTTCAGTGTTTAGTAAACGGATTAAAGAAACAGGCTCGGGCGGCAGGGACTCTGAGCCCCCAGCTGCCCAGCGGTTCCAGCACACTGTGGGTGCTAATGAATATTCATGAGTGAATGGAAATCCCCTTTGCTCACACGGGGCAGGCTCCTCCTCCAGAGGCCTCTAGGCTTTTTAATTTGTCTTCCCACAGTCAGCTCTGGAGCCCAGACTTCCTCTAGGGCTTCTTACCTTTCCATCCACAGGGTCTTTCCCAGGCCCCATCCTTCTTCCCAGCTGCACTGGCTCTCAGTGAGGTCTGCTCTGTGCTAGCATGGACCTCAGAGTCCAAGTAAAACCGGTCCCTGCCCTTGGGGAGCTCTCAGAGCTCCAGACCTGGGAAGGACCAGACAGACACATAGGTCAGTCAGGTTTGCTGAGTAATGCCTGAGGGCAGCCAGGAAAGCTTCCAGGATGGGGTCACTGCTCAGAGTTTTGGAAGCCCATAAGAATGAATGAAGCAGTGGGAGAGGAGTGGGGGTCAAATAGGGAGGACCCTTTGAACCGATTTTTCTGTACAGCCTCTCTCCACTGCCTTTCTGGATCCCTCCTGCCTTAGCCCTGCTGCCCCTCTGACTCCTGCACTCCAGGGGCCTTCCTGCCTCAAGTCCTGTGCCCTGTGTCCCTCAGCCTGGGATATGCCCTCTGGTCATCACAGGGCCACTCTCTTTATCCAGGTCTCCACTCTGGGCTCTTCCTACTCACCCTTTGGCCCCAGGACCCACCCTCCTCTCACGAAGTTTAATTCACAGCCTCAACACTGCAACAAGAGTGGTCACGGTGAAGCCTGAGAGGCTGGTCTGGCGTGGTTCTGTGGGGATACCTCAAGCTGGTGACCTACAACCTTTAGAGGTCTCAACCCACCCAGGGAATGTTGCCAGGACCATGGCTTGATCTTGAGCATCTGTGGCGTCAGGGAGGCATTAGGGGTGTTAGTACTGGACCATGTCCAGGTGTAACCCACGCAGACCCTTGCTCCAGGGGCTTTGCTGCACCTCACATGCCACACTCTTCTCTCTCCTCAGAAACCCCAGGACTTTGATTTCGCCCAGCAGAAACTGACCGACAAGAACCTGGGGTTCCAGATGCTACAGAAGATGGGCTGGAAGGAGGGCCACGGCCTGGGCTCCTGTGGGAAGGGCATCAGGGAGCCCGTCAGCGTGTACGCAGTGGGCGCTGGGGGCCAGGGGTGGGGATGGGCAACCGTGCCTGGGGAGATGAGGCTTTCTGTGGGATTCTGGTCCTAAGTCCTTTGACCTGCAGCCTGATTCTTGGTTTCCTTCACGTCGAACATGGCTTATAGCAGATCATTTACATATGCAGGTGTTCACACAGCTCCTTGCTGCACTTGCATAGACTTGGTCCCTGGCATTTGGCCACATTCATTATTATCATAAAAGCTTGAGTGGTAATGCTGCGTAGTTACGCTAAGAGCCACTTCCCTTTTCCAGGAGCCCACATGAAGACTAGCCAGGGTAGAGCACGGCCCAGAGTTTATTAAGCCCCATTAGCATCCAGCAAGCATTTCAGTTAAAATTGAGCTTAGCACCTGCTGGGGAGGCTTTCTGCTGTAATCAGGGGCTGGCTTCTGAGCACACTTCTCAGAAAGTTTGCATGCCTGCACGGGTGAGTATCCCTTGTTCCCCACTGTGAATTGTGTCTTTATTTTCCCCCTCCCTTGCTGTCACTGTTGTGTGTCCCTCATACCTCTGTCCCACTCTGATGGCTCAGGCTATTTTCCATCTCCTGGTGGCCGGGCTCTGGGCTCAGGTGTGGCTAACTCTCCATTTTGCTCCTTAGGGGAACTGCCTCGGAAGGGGAGGGGTTGGGTGCCGACGGGCAGGAGCACAAAGAAGACACGTTTGACGTGTTCCGTCAGAGGATGATGCAGATGTACAGACACAAACGGGCCAACAAATAGGTATGTGTGTGAGCTAGTGTGGGGGGCATTCTGCCTAAGCTGATGTTCTGGTACACAGAGACGCTTCCTCTAGAAAAGTTAGTGTGCCCCACTCAAAACCCAAACATCAAAATATCACTCCCCCCAAAAGATCATAAAATTTTGTGAGGGAAACAAGGAGTGTTTGGATGTGGATGTGTCCCACCTCTCACCTTCCAGGCTGAAGGAACGAGCCCCATGCTCGCCAAGCGCCACTGCACGCAGCCCATGGTGCGGCCTCAGCACTGGGCTCCCAGGTGCGACTGTACATGGCCATCTTGTGGAAACAAGCCACCACGGGAGCGGCCTGGTGTCTTGCAAGTGTAAGGGTGACCTGGAAGCTGGTGCTGCAGAGGACGCCACTCTGCCTCATCCCTTTCTGAGGGTCTTCAAATCCTTTTCCTTCTGAGGGGCCTTTGGCCTGTAAATATCCTATCTTTCTCCTCTCCTTTTAGTTGTCCTCCCCACCCATAATTTCCATCTCAGTTTTGAACAAAATCGTTCTCTCCCTGAATAGATGAAAACCATTGGTGAGAAAGATAAGGCTTGAAGCAGCAATTACTCTTAAAACGCCACCTCTGTCCCGGATCTGCCCTGGAACCAGTGCCCAAGTAGGTTTGGTGTGTACACGAAAAACAAACGTCTCTGCAGTTTCTGGTGCGGAGGTTCCACCCGCTGGCTTTTCTTTTTCTTAAAAAAAGAACGCACCATTTCCAATCTGCTTTTGCCTTTCACCCTCTTCCAAATGCTTTTGGCAGCAAGTCTTCTCCAAGTCTCCCCTGGTTCCGCTCAGAAGGTGGGGCTGCCCTTGAAAGCACCAGCGCCCTTTAAGTGCTCAGGAACCAGCTTCTGTTGGTTTTCCTGTCCCTGGACACATTGCTCTCTAAAAGTGATCTGCTAGCAAACTTGATACCGAAACAGTCACAGATCGTATCTTCTCAAATTTAAATAGGGAATATAAATCAGTAATAATGAGGTCTGTGCTCTGGTACCACAGCTGTCAGTCGGAGTGCTGAAGCTCTTTAAACAAGTGGAAGTACTGGATTCGATGAACGTGTTATTTATGGAGTCTCAACTCTTAAATGCATCCCAAGAGACTTAACGAAATTTCAGCAGTGTATTCAGCAGCTGTATTCAGTGGGGAGTAATCATTACACCGATGAAAGTTTCCCCAAATTTACGTGTCTCTTAGAATCCACAAAGCAAACTGGTGTTTTTTTTTTTTAAACCACATATGGAGTCTCTCCTACAAAGGGGTGGGAGGTGTAAACTCTTCAAGACTCTTCATTTTTTGCATGTGTGGCAGTGTAAAGAATTGTTTTATTAGGGCCTTTGTACAGAGCAGAAAGGATCCTCTTGGGGTGGGCTCTGCAGCTGTTTGCTATTGCAAGGCGTATGATTGCCGCCCCTTCCAGCTTCTCGCACTCTGCCTCTTGCAACTACATGCGAAATTCTCAGGCTGTGGGAATCTCTCAGCCCTTCCTCATAAAGCAGCAGTGTTGAAGTTTTAAATACATGCTAAAATCTGGAAAACAGGATCCTGCTGATACTATAAGCTTGGGGGACACAGCAGTGAGTTTCCCTGTCAGCCACTCGTATTGGCTGTTGTGAAATCCTTGCTTTCTCAAAGCCCGAGACCTCCTGGGCTGCAGTCCCAGGCTCCTCTGGATCTGTCTTGTCTGTCTGGCCCACACTCACCAGCACAGCATCACGGGCCTGTGCCAGCATCTCACGTGCCCGCCTGATGTTGCCCTTCTTCATGCCACGGGTAGTCCCCAGGGCTCTGCTTGCTTCTGGTCACTTTTGTTGCTTTGGCAACTGGCAGATCTTTATGGCCACGGACATGCTGGAGGTTCTTCAGCAGAGTTGAAATAGCCTGCAGGGGTGGTGTGGTTTGGGGGAACCACAGCTATGGGGGTTCACCTCCTTTCTCTTCTAATCTTTCCAACAGCCTTCCACGTTGGCTGGGGGTCAGGTAAAGGGATAGAACTCTGAGAACAGGGCCTCGATCCCGCATGGCCTTTCACAGAGCACCCTTTGGTGCTGAGTGAGGTGTGCACCCCCCAGCATGGGTCCTGGCTCTTTCTTCAAGCGTAGCTTTGACCGTCATATTCGCTTTGTCCTAGTATGCTCATCCTTGGCTTTCTCTGCTTTTATTTATAAGTAAAATACTTTAGGAATTCCCGGGGTTTGAGCCCTGTTCCCACAGCCTCCTGCCACTCCTCCTCCTGGGGGTGTCCTGCTTTGAGCTGACACTGTGAGCCTTTGGCAGTCGTCAAAGGGAGCACCTACTTCTTAAGCCTGGAAAGTCCTGTAAGCACTCAGGTGGCGCTTCTGTGGAGTTGGCATTGAGGCAGTGAAGGCATTGCGTGGGCCGGGGAGGAGCGTGGTGGTGCGTCCCTGTGCCAGCTGTCGGCTGGGGACCAGCGCGCTGGCCCTCTGTGCCCGCCCTTGCCCTCTCCAGCAGAGACCGCTCTGCGGGGAGCACGCGTGAGAGCAAGTGCGATGTGCAGTTGCATAGCCTTGTCAAAGTCACAGTGTCTTTTCTGTCATTCTAGTTCCAGGGTCTCTTCCATGAGGACGACAGGCATCCGGAAAGTGCTAACTCACCACTTTGGGTGCTTACTGTCTCTGCCTTGTTTCCATCACTGGAAATCATATAGAGAAATTTAGCGTTTTTGGTCCTTGGTAAAACCTAGAAGACGTTTGTGATGTTACAAAATGGAAGCTTTGGGTTTTTTTTCTTTCTTTTAATCTAAGAAGTTGTGAATGTTGTTAATCATTTAGCAGTTGAAATAAATGTAGAGGAAACCCAGTTTTCCATGGTCTCCATTGATGTGTTTTTAAATCAGACTGGTTGGGGAACACATGGTAGATGTTGTAGGGCCTACGTGGAGCCAGGTCGTAAACACTGCTGCCTCCCAGGCATGCCCTCTGCCTGCGGGGGCCTTTCTGACTGGCTTGCTGCAGCTGGGGGACCTGGTAAGTCACCGGGAAAGCCTAGAGGGTACCAGAAAGCAGGTAGTGATCAGGGCCAAACAGTGGGTGGGTCCACCCTGTCATTTCTGTGGAGAGGGGGGTTTATTGCTGGGTACAGAAATCTGCCTTTGAGAGGGTGTCGGGACATGGGAGCTTTACCTGAGCTGCCCACAATTCACCTGCCCACCTCAAGGCCTTCCCTGATCTCAGGGTCGGGGTTCCAGCTGCCAGGGTTAGACCAAGGCCCACTTGGGCTTCCCCCTGAGTTAGGAGCTGGCCTGTGGGACATCTTCAAAGCTCCCTGCTGTTCCCATATTCTGCCCAGCCTGTGTCTGATTCCTCCATCAGCAGCCCCTGGGCCCATCTGGTGAGGAGGGAGGGTAAAGAGCACATAGGTGGGCAAGCCTGGCACCTACAGGACCTGCAGGGACCTCCACCTGAGCACAGTGTAATGGGCAGGAGCCTGGGGTATGGTTGTGCCTGGGGTAGCAGGGAGCCAGGAAGGGTTTGGGGGGCTTTGTCAGCAAGAAAGGGGGGGATGGAGGAGACAGGGCCCCTTAGGAAGCTGGTGTCAGACCCCTGAACCTCTCCTCTCACTATGTCCCAGAGGACACTCAGGAGTGACGAGGACCCATATGATCATGATGGGGGCTCTTGTCACCCAAGAACCTCCCACGCGTTTGCTATCATCTTCACCAGAGCCCTGGAGGTTGGTGTCTGACCGTGAGCTTTAATGCCACTCCCTGAGAAAGTTGCTCAGAACCTACAAGGACCCCACCCATTCTCCTCCTCCCTCTTGGGAGACCCCCTTCCCAGCTCCCCTTTATCACTGTGCAGGGCTGGTGAAGGTCACTTAGACAAAGGCACACAGAATGAGGTTCTCCAGCCCAGGACGCTGTTCAGGCTTTGACCTCCGGCAGGTCTCTCCACCTCAGGCCTCAGTTTCCCCTCTGCGATTTGGGAAGGATTTCTTCCTCTGCTACCTTGTCATTTAGGGCTAACTGGAACCTGAACATGCCATTCTGAGCCTGGAGGGCCCCTCCCCTCCACGTCCTCCCCCCACAGCCTCTCCTCTCCCTGGAAGCCTTCTGGACCAGGACCTTGAGAGGCAGAGGGCACTGCCGGAGAAGCTCCAGTCTCCAGTGTTAAAGCAGGCCTTTGCTATGCCTGCACACGGACCTACATAACATGCGTGCGTAATAACATGCAAACATGCCTGTTCAAGCAACATGAGTACATTTTCTTTGTAAAAGATTTTTGGAAATGCAAGACCCAGATAGACGCGGAACAAAGCACAGAGGTTTCCCCTCTTTCCCACTCCCGTGTAAAAATAACAAAAAATAAATTTAATAATTTAAAGTAAGGCATACCATGCATGCCGCCTAGAGACTTGCTTCCGTGTCATCTCAACAGTCTTTCCACATGAGTTTGATTTCAAGTACTGTTTGTGAGTAAGTAATGCCTGGCTAAAGTCAGAAGGTACAGAAGTGTGTTCTGTGGGAAGATAATTTTCCACGACCCACAGCGCTCAGGTATCAGATCCCTATATGTAGATTATTTTATTTTCTTTGTTTAGTTTTGGCCACGCAGCATGTGGGATCTTAGTTCCCCAACCAGGGATCAAACCTGCACCCCCTGCAATGGAAGCGTGGAGTCTTAACCACTGGACCGCCAGGCAAGTCCCTAGATGATTGTATGTGTGGGCATATTTTAGATACAGACCTTAAAAATGAAAATTGGACTTCCCGGGTGGCGCAGTGGTTAAGAATCCGCCTGCCAGTGCAGGGGACACGGGTTCGAGCCCTGGTCCAGGAAGATCCCACCTGCCACGGAGCAACTAAACCCGGGGGCCACAACGACTGAGCCTGTGCTCTAGAGCCTGCAAGCCACAACTACTGAGCCCGCGTGTCACAACTACTGAAGCCCAAGCACCTAGATCCCGTGCTCCGCAACAAGAGAAGCCACCGCAGTGAGAAGCCCGCGCACCGCAACGAAGAGTAGCCCCGTCTCGCCCCAACTAGAGAAAGCCCGCGCACAGCAACAAAGACCCAACGCAGCCAAAAATAAATAAATAAATTTATTTAAGAAAAAAAAAAAGAAAATCATACTTCACATTCTGTTTTGCCTTTTGCTTTTTTCCACTTAACTTTCCAAAAAACATTTAAGTATGTATATATGTCTTGGACTGTCATTTATCTCACAAGTTCCCCATCCGTAGCCATATGGGTTATCCCAAAACTTTGGCCCCGACATCGTAGAGCACCTTTGTGGATAAAGCCCTACAAATGGCATTTCTGGGGTCTCCCCACCTCACTGCCTCCCTCCAGTGTTCCTGTGTCATCCGACTTTGGGGGCAACCCTGGGGGTGCCCCTGTTTCCCCAGCCATGCCTGCCTCGCCAGGGCGTAGTGGGGCTGTGGACCCTGGGAAGTGCTCCACTGCAAACCAGAGCCTGCAGCCCTGACCCCTCCGGACCACGTCCTTGCACTATATTCAGGACACAGGTCCAGCTGCCACCCGTCTCTTCTACCCCCAGATCCCTCTAACCCCTTCACCCCCTCCCTCCAATTTTGACCGTTCTGGAGCCAGCACAGCTGCAGCAGGTGACCTTGTTTTCCCAGGGGGCCCATCGGCCTGGGCAGGGGACCCTGCCTCTCCAGGCCTTGACTTCCCCCTCTATCCAGTAATTGGCCAACACCCACCCAAGGGGCATCATGAGGGTTGGATATGCACCAGCTGGGGGTTGCGGGGAGGGGAAGGGGAGCCTGCCACAGCAGGTGGTGGGACAAGGTGCCTGGCTTCCTCTAGTGAAATGGTACAGCCGATTTGCAGGGTAATCCAGGACCACTCCTAGAGAGGGTTTAGAGGGACTGGTTTTGTTACTGATCCTTCCATATCCTGTCCTCTTGGGCCTCAGTTTCCCCACCTGTGAAGTAGGCATTGTCCTTGAGGATCCATAACCCCCTTCACTGCGTGCCCTCCTCACCCCTCCCTGGCCAGCCCGAGGGTGGGGGTCACACCCCCAAACTGCCCCCCTTCCACTGAGGAGGGGCTGAGGCCTAGGGTCCAGTCCCTAGGAGAGGGGTAAATTGTCAAACTTCCATGTGTTTGGGGCATGGGGACAGTCGGAGGGGAGGAGCAGGGGTGACAGTTATTGCTGGGGCTGGAGCCAAACTCCTGCCCAGCTACACGACTCTGCCAGCTGTCCTGTCCTATTGTACAGATGGAGAAACTGAGGCCCAGAAAGGGGAAGAGGCCAGTCTCAGGCTGCACAATGAGTTCTCCAAAGTCTCAGTGCCTGCTCGAGCCTCAGTTTCCCCATCTGGGTAGGGCTGGCACTGTGCTGCAGCAGGCAGCAAACTTTTGAGCCTGTTGTTGGGACATACGATTGAGCCCTGGGGTCAAGTATTGGCTCCTACTCCTGGATGTCAAGTGTTAGGGAAACTCCTAAGCTGCCCAGCTGGCCATCAGTGGGGGTGACTCTCCACCCTGCCCCCAGGCTCCACTATGCCTGCCGGACCTCCATTCAACCTTCAAGGCCCATTTCCCATGTCTCCTCCTCCAGGCAGCCCATCTTGCTCTCCCTGACAGAGGCCCTGCTGCCCCTTTGGCTTCCCCAGGTCTGTCCCTTACACCCCTGGCTTGGGGCGTCCAAGTCTGGCCCTGTCTCACCTGGCTTGAGAGCTCCTTCACCTGGGCCTTCTTGTCTTTAAACCCCCAGCATTGAATGAGTGTTTCATGAAAGGACAATGAACAAGTGTATTTTGTACAGTGTCTGAAGGGGACCGCTTTGGGGTGGGACAGGCAGACCCAAGTCAAGTCCTAGACCGGGGGCATGACAGTGCGTGACCTTGAGCAAGCCCCATGACTTCTGGGACTCCATCTCCTTCATCCATAACATCAGATGATGATGTATGAGCTTGGGGAGTCCAAAATGTACCATTAATTGAAAAGCCACTTTTCTCCAGTATTTACATTGCCGTTTTTTTGTTTGTTTGTTTGAATTTTTGGCCGTGCCGCACGGCTTGTGGGATCTTAGCTCCCCACCCAGAGATTGAACCCAGGCCTGTGGCAGTGAAAGCACTGAGTCCTAACCACTGGACCACCAGGGAATTCCCATACATCGCTGTTTTAATACACTGTATTGAACTATATGGAAATAGAGATACAAACTCAACATATATACCTGCACCATGCACCGTCACAGACAAATTCTGGAAAACTCCACACCCACCTATCAACAGGGGTCCTTGGGAAGTGGGCTGAGCTGCGGGTGGAATTTTTCCTGTTTACCTCATACATTTCTGTGTGGTTTGAAAGCTTTTGCTTGCACGATTTTAGAGTGACAAAAATTCATTGTCTATGAAAACGTGGATGATAAACTGAGCCTTGGGTTTGCTTTGAGAATCAAAGGAGATCACAGGTGTCAGCTTCGCAGCCTGTAGCTCAGACAAATCTGTGACAAATCTTCTGATAGACAGTGGTCTCTCTGGACTCTAATCTTCACATCCAGCAGAAACTGGCCCATTTCCCAGTGGAGACACTGAGGCCTGGGAGCCTGACTCCAGGCTCACACTAAATGCCAGGATTTCCAGTTGGTCTCATCTGGTTTTGAAGCTCCCCATATATACACACACGTGTGCATGTACATGCATACGTACACACATACAAAGACACATGTGCACATGCAGACTCAAAACCACATGTATATATACAGACACAGATGCGCGCACACACGTGCACACACACATGCATGCATACGCACCATTCCTATTTCCCACCAAGCCCATGCTCACCGCCCTGGGAACTTTGACACTGAGGAATTGCAGCCCCACGATGAATCTGACACCAGCTGCTTCCTTCAGGACCCAAGGAGGGGGACCTCATGAACTGAGCTTTTCTTTGCTTGATTTTTCTCCAGAGATTCCTCTGTTTGGACTTTTGGGCGCACCACCTCCCAGTTCCTGGAATTCCTGGTCCAGGTGTGAGATTTGAGGTTTCAGCTTCAGGATTTCAGTGTCCACATCTTGATAACTTGCTTTTGCCCAGAGGCAGCTCAGAGCAAAGCAGAACTTGAGGGTTTGAGTCCTCAGTCCTAATATGTCCTCCCTGTGCTGTGTGACCTGGGGTGAGTGATCCACCTATCTGAGCCTTATTTTCCTCATTTATAAAATGGGAGAATGGTAGTATCTAATGCCGGGCTTCTGAGAATCAGCACCAGCATGCTTCGAAGCTCACAAACGTTCACTGCACTCTTTCCATCGTTCTGTGACACTGGGAGCCTGTCATTGAGGTTTCCTGTTGGCCTGCTCCTGCTAAAAATAAAGTCCCAAGTTCGTGATGTGATGGGAGGGCCACATGGGTGATCTTACAATATTCACTTCACCTCTTGGAACCTCAGTTTCCTCATTGGTAGAATAAGGAGATTTCCCCCATCCTGGAGCATCAGCCGAGAAGTGTGTATGAGCAAGGGATCTGGAGGAAAGCAATGCAGGCAGCCAACAGGTACCTGAGAAGGGGCGTCTTTGCTGACCACACGCCCAGACAAATGTTTAATGAATTGCTAATGCCCAGTGGTTGCCTGTGTTGGCAGGGACAGCACCGCCTTCCTTGCTGGCTTCCATGAGGATCACCCCGATTTTTTTGTTTCTTATTGATGTAAAATTCACATAACGTAAAATTCACCATTTTAAAGTGAACGATTCAGTGACATTTAATACATTCACAGTGTTGTGCAAGGACCATCTCTATCTAGTTCCAGAACATTCCCGTCACCCCAAAAGGAAACCCAATGCCCATTAGCAGTCACTCCCCAGTCCCCCCTCCCCCAGCCCTAATAATGTCTACTCTGCTTTCTGTCTCTATGGATTTGCCTGTTCTGGACATTTCATAGAAATTGATCATATACTATGTGGACTTTTGTGTCTGGTTTCTTTCACTCAGCATGATGTTTTCAGGGTTCATCCATATTGTAGCATGTGTCAGTGCTTCATTCCTTTTCATGGCTGAGTAATATTTCATTGTGTGGCTAGACCCTATTTTCTTCATCCATTCATCTGTCAATGGACATTTGGATTGTTTACTCCTTTTGGCGATTGTGAATAGTGCTGCTGAAAACACTCGTGTATAAGTTTTGGTTTGAACACCTGTTTTCAATTCTTTGGGGTCTATACATAAAAGAGTGGCGTTACGGGATCCTATAGCAACTCTACGTTTAATCTTTTGAGGAACTGCCAAGCTGTTTTCCTCGGGGTTGCTCCATATTCCAGCCTTTTTTGCCAACTGATCTGGGCCAGTGTCTTTAAAAGCCATGATACTCTCCCTCATGGGGAAACTCACCGAGGTCAACCCAGGGCATGACTCTCAATGTCCACAGATGTGAGATGGAATCCTGGGAACAAAGCAAATAGAGGGAAAGTAGGGAGAAGTTAAGGGGTCTCTGGATGTAAAATATGATGACGTTTTTCACAAAAGAGACCCTGGAGGACAAAATCCAAAGCGTGATGTGATTTTTGTAGGATCCGAAAGGATGAAATTGCAAAGTGTGATGTGATTTTTGTAGAAAATATATAAAATGTAGACAGATTCCCCCATGCAGAGAGTGAGAGGGGTTTGCTCCAAACTGTCTGAGTCACGGGGAATGGGGGGGGGGCGCGAGGGAGAAGCTCTTCCTATCCCTTCCCCAGCCATGCGCCTGGGCACACCAAGAGTGCATGCTTATGCAGTTTGAAAAGAAAACCCATTGAAGAACATTCAGAGGAAGTAAAAATGATGAAGCATGTGCTGGCGGCAATTGTCGGTCTTTGTTTCAGAGGCAGCTGTGGTCTTAGCAGAAAAAAGCACCAGATGTGAATCTAGACAGTCTCTTCCTGTGTCAAATGGGTGAGTAAACATTGCTTCCTCCAGGACCGCTGTTTGTAGGCTGCCATGAAAGTCCCTCCAGCATCTCCCTAGCAGACTCTCAGTAGCCTCTGTCCATCTATCTGTTGGTTCGTTCATTCACTCACTCATTCATTCACTCACTCATTCATTCACTACGTATTTGAGAAACACCTAACTGCTCCTTCCAGGTGGAACTTTCCTTCCAAGATCTAAAACTAGTAGGAAATTATTGGGTGGGCCAAAAAGTTCGTTTGTTTTTTTCCCATAAGGTGGCTCTAGTAGCACTTAGTGGTCTTTAACTTCATTCAAAACAATTTTGTTAGATTGTATGTGACAGCTGTCATATCGGCGTGCATTTAAAAATATGACATCAAAATTTGTGTAGCCATTTTAATATTGAAGATGGAAGAAAAAAAGCAACATTTTCAGCATATCATGCTTTATTATTTCAAGAAAGGTAAAAATGCAACTGAAACACACAAAAAGATCTGTGCAGTGTATGGAGAAGGTGCTGTGACTGATCAAACGTGTCAGAAGTGGTTTGCGAAGTTTTGTGCTGGAGATTTCTCACTCGGGTAGACCAGTTGAAATTGATAGTGATCGAATCGAAACAATAATTGAGAACAATCAATGTTATACTACACGGGAGATAGCCGACATACTCAAAATATCCAAGTCAAGCGATGAAAATCATTTGCACCAGCTTGGTTATGTGACTCGCTTTGATGTTTGGGTTCCACATAAGTTAAGCGAAAAAAACCTTCTGACCATATTTCCGCATGCAATCCTCTACTGAAACGTAATGAAAACGTTCTGTTTTTAAAACAAATTGTAACGGGTGATAAAAAGTGGATACTGTATAACAATGTGGAACGGAAGGGATCGTGGGGCAAGTGAAATGAACCACCACTAACCACACCAAAGGCCAGTCTTCACCCAAAGAAGGTGATGTTGCATATATGGTGGGATTGGAAGGGAGTCCTCTATTATGAGCTCTTTCCAGAAAACCAAACAATTAATTCCAACAAATACTGCTCCCAATTAGACCAACTGATGAATTTGGTTTAATTGGACGCATTTGATGAAAAGTGTCCAGAATTAGTCAACAGAAAACACATAATCTGGGACTTGCCTGGAGGTCCAGTGGTAAAGAATCCACCCTACAATGCAGGGGACGCGGGTTCCATCCCTGGTCAGGGAACTAAGATCCCTCATGCCACAGGGCAACTAAGCCCATGTGCCACAACTACTGAGCTCACGTGCCACAACTACAGAGCTCGCGTGCCTCAACTAGAGCCCGCGTGCCGCAAACTACAGAGCCCACACGCCCTGGAGCCCGCGCGTTACAACTAGAGAGAAGCCCTCACACCACAACGAAGATCCCGTGTGCCGCAACTAAGACCCGACATGGCCAAAAATAAATAAAATAAATAAAAAATAAATCTTTAAAACAACAAAAAAGAAAACACATAATCTTCCAGCAGGGGGCTTCCCTGGTGGCGCAGTGGTTGTGAGTCCGCCTGCCAGTGCGGGGGATGTGGGTTTGAGCCCTGGTCCAGGAGGATCCCACGTGCCGTGGAGCAACTGGGCCCGTGTGCCGTGGCCGCTGAGCCTGCGCTCTGGAGCCCGCACGCCACAACTGCTGAGCCTGCGTGCCACAGCTGCTGAGGCCCACGCGCCTGGAGCCCGTGCTCTGCAGCGGGGGAGGCCACCACAATGAGAAGCCCACGCACAGCAGCGAAGACCCAACGCAGCCCAAAATAAAAATAAATAAAATAAAGAATTAAAAAAAAAAATCTTCCAGCAGGATAATGCAAGACCACATGTTTCTTTGATGACCAGACAAAAACTGTTACAGCTTGCCTGGGATATTCTGATTCATCCACTGTATTCACCAGACATTGTACGTTCGGATTTCCATTTATTTTGGTCTTTACAAAATTCTATTAATGGAAAAAATTTCATTTTCCTGGAAGACTGTAAAAGGCACCTGGAACAGTTCTTTGCTCAAAAAGATAAAAAGTTTTGGGAAGATGGAATTATGAAGTTGCCTGAAAATGGCAGAAGGTAGCGGAACAAAACGGTGAATACGTCGCTCAATAAAGTTCTTGGTGAAAATGAAAAATGTGTCTTTTGTTTTTACTTAAAAAACCAAAGCGGGACTTCCCTGGTGGCTCAGTGGATAAGAATCCGCCTGCCAATGCAGGGGACGCGGGTTCGATCCCTGGTCTGGGAAGATGCCACATGCCGTGGAGCAACTGGGCCCGTGCGCCACAACTACTGCGTCTGCACTCCAGAGCCTGTGGACCACAACTACTGAGCCCACGTGCCACAACTACTGACGCCTGCGTGCCATAGAGCCCACGCTCCACAACAAGAGAAGCCATCGCGATGAGAAGCCCACACATCACAACGAAGAGTAGCCCCTGCTAGCCACAGCTAGAGAAAGCCCGCACACAGCAACGAAGACCGAACGCAGCCAAAAAACAAACAAAAAAACCGAAGGCACTTTTTGGCCCGCCCAATACCAACTGCAGTCAGTGATTTGAAGGAAACATCCAAGGTACAAAGAAAGGCCCATAATGGAGCCTGGTCTGGGAGATAACATTTTCACTGGAGAACTGAAGGATGAATAGGGGCATGCCAGGCAGAGGGAGTGGCATGTGCAAAGGCCCTGAGGTGCAAATGATCTCAGCTGTGGGAAGAGGAGTGAGATGAAGAGAGGAGGGAGGGAGACAAGGGTGAGGGGTTTCTGGGGTGGGAGACAAGTATAGATTTTGTCCTAAGGCAATGGGGAATCACGGAAGGCTTCAGAGCACAGAAGGGGCATAGCCCAATTTATGCTTTTTAAAAATTGTGGTAAAAGTTACATAACATAGTTACCATTTTAAAGTGTTTAATTCCACGGCAGTTAGCACCTTCACAGTGTTGTATAACCATCACCTCTATGTAGTTCCAGAACATTTTCATCATCCCAAGAGGAAACCCTGTCCCCATTAGCAGTTGCTCCCCATTCCCGGTCCCCCAGCCCCTGGCAACCACCAGTCTGTTTTCTGTCTCTATGGATTTGCCTGTTCTGGACATTTCATATAAATGGGATCATACAATATGTGGCCTTTTACATCTGACTTCTCCAATGCGTACTTTTAAAAGGCAACTTAGAAGGACAGGAATGCAAATAGGCACGTGCTGCTCCATCCTCACTCCTCCATCCCACTCCCTGTTTAACAACAGGCACCTGTGTGATTGCCTGTGCTTGCCAGGGGCTCTCCTGGGCTGCTGGAGCACCCGTTGCCTGCATGACCAACAGAAGGCCAGAAGTGCCTTGAGTTGACATCCCCCAGGCAGCCCTGATCAGTAGCATAAGGTGTTTCCAGCTCTCCCAGCAGGATAGAGCCAAAGTCCCCCTCCAGGGACTCTGCTGGATGCACACCCCTCACCACTGAATCCCAGTCTCTGCTCTCTCTCCTTTTCTGAGCCTCAGTTTCCTCCTCTGTAAAATGGGTCATAGGGAGGGAGCATATTGCACTCAGTGAACAGTCAAAAGTCACACTGGGTTTACAAAAAGTAAGATCCACATTAAGAATGCAAGGAAAGGACTTTTCTGAGTGCTGATGGGGTCCACTTTGGGAGAGGTGTCAGGCTCAGGAGTCAAGACCCAGCAGGGAAGGTGTCAGGTGGTTGGGAGCAGCTGGAGACACAGCAGAGGCTCAGCATGTGGCTGCCAGCCCAGCCCTGGGAGGTCAGCCTCTGAAGGCTGCATTCATCCTCCCAGGAAAATCACAATTCTCTCTTTCCCCTCAGCGCCTCCCCAGCCCCCTCCTCCGCCCTAGTTTATTATTTACCCATTCAGGGCCATGATTTATTTTTGGACGAGAACATCAGTCCTCCTCACTCTCATGGCCACCTGCCAGAGCCGCGCGCTGGCCACGCTGGGAGAAGGAAGGCCAGAGAGAATCCAGCCTAGCTGAGAGAAGGCGGGTCCTTGGGGGAGGGTCTTGGTCACGCCTGGCTCTTGATCTTTTGTTTATCCCCATAGACAGCAACTAGGAGTGCGGGCGGCCGAATTTTCAGATTTCTCCACATTCCTGACGAACGAAGAGACTGACATGCCAGTTTACAGCACTGTCTTTGCTGTAGACATAAACAACGTCACTTAGAAATTGACATGGGTGAGCCAGGCATGGTTTGGGGTGGGTTGTGAAGTGTCCAAATATACACTCCTTTAGTTCATGCAGACAAATAAGGATGCATTCATTTTCATTTTTAAAATTATGTTTATTTTATTTTGTTTATTAAATTTTACAAAGTTGAATTCACCCTCAGTCCCCAACTTCAACTTGGCAAACTCCTATTCATCCGTCAAAACCCAATACACAGACTCCTTCCTCCATCCTTCACATGTCCACACAAATGCTACATCTTTCTCCTCTCTGTGCTGTAAAAGAGGAATCCTCCGCTACTGTGGTCATCTGTTTATGACTCTGTGTCCCTCTCTGGGCTCTGTTCTAGCACCCAGCGCAGTGCCTGGCATATAGTGGGTGCTCAGTAAATGTGGAGGTTGGGGGGAACATTTTAAAAAACAGCTTTATTGAGACATAATTCACATATCATTCAATTGGCCCATTTAAAATATATAGTTCAATGGTTTTTAGGATATTCACAGATGTGTACAGTCACCACCAAGATCAATTTTAGAACACTTTCACCACCCCCAAAATAAACCCTGTGCCCATTTCAGTCACTGCCACTCCTCCTCCCCCCAACCCCTGGCAACCACTAATCTACTTTCTTTTTATTTTTTTAACTTTTTTTGTGTGTGTGGTGTGAGAGATGGAAATTATTTATTTATTTGTTTATTTATTGGCTGTGTTGGATCTTTGTTGCTTTGCACGGGCTTTCTCTAGTTGTGGCGAGCGGGGGCTACTCTTCGTTGTGGTGCATGGGCTTCTCATTGTGGTGGCTTCTCTTGTTGCCGAGCACGGGCTCTAGGCACGCTGGCTTCAGTAGTTGTGGCACACGGGCTCAGTAGTTGTGGCTCGCGGGCTCTGCAGCGCAGACTCAGTAGTTGTGGCGCACGGGCTTAGTTGCTCCGTGGCATGTGGGATCTTCCCAGACCAGGGCTCGAACCTGTGTCCACTGCATTGGCAGGCGGATTCTTAACCACTGTGCCACCAGGGAAGTCCAAAGATTTTTTTTTTAATTTTATTTTTAAATTTAAGTTAATTTTATTTTTGGCTGCATTGGGTCTTCATTGCTGTGCACGGGTTTTCTCTAGTTGTGGCGAGTGGGGACTACTCTTCGTTGTGGTGCACGGGCTTCTCACTGCGGTGGCTTCTCTTGATGCAGAGCATGGGCTCTAGGCACGTGGGCTCAGTAGTTGTGGCTCACAGGCTCTAGAGCGCAGGCTCAGTAGTTGTGGTGTACGGGCTTAGTTGCTCTGCAGCACATGGGATCTTCCTGGACCAGGGCTCGAACCCGTGTCCCCTGCATTGGCAGGCGGATTCTTAACCACTGCGCAACCAGGAAAGTCCCATATGAAGAGATTTGTTTCAAGGAATTGGCTTAGGGTTTCTATGTTGCAGTCTTGAGGAGAATTCTTTTTTCCCAGGAGACTCAGTTTTTGCTCTTAAGGCCTTCAGTTGATTAGATAAGCCCCACCCAGAGTCTCGAGGATAACTTCCTTTCCTTAAGGTCAACTGATTGGAGATGTTAACCACATCTAGAAAATACTTTCTACCTTTTTTTTTTTTTTTTTTTTTGGCTGCACTGCGTGGCATGTGGGATCTTAGTTCCCCAACCAAGGATCGAACCCATGCCCACTGCATTGGAAGTGCGGAGTCTTAACCACTGGACCACCAGGGAAGTCCCTAGAAAATACTTTCACAGCACCATTTAGACTAAACCACTGGGCACCATTGCCTGATGAAGTTGACACATAAATTTAAACCATCAGTATGTTTCCACGTCCCCACCCCACCACAAACCATCCATGAGAATGCCACCTCCTCTGAGAAGACTGCTGTGATGTTCCCTGGCCACAAAGGAGAGAACATGGAGGCATGTTGACCGGCTGCATCTGGACGGAGGGAGCCAGAAGGGAAGCAAGCAGGGCAGGCATGCAGGATATCTATGGGAAGGCAGTGGAGATGTCAGCAAGGGCGAGAGCTCCAAGGCCAGCCAAGGCTCTGGACTTTGCCCCAGGGCCATGGGGAGCCATAGTAGGTTTTAGAGCAGGAGAGTGATATGGTTGGATACACTAACGATTGAAAAACTTGTCACTGACTGATATGGGTCTCTCAGCACCCCTAGATGGGGGCAGCGGGGGTCAAGGCCCCAGCCCAGGCAGGAAATGGCAAGGTCTGGGCCAAGGGCTGTGGGGATGGGTGTGGGGCCGATTTAAGAGTTTCCAGGTACATCAGTCTGGGATGAATGTGAGTTGCTAAACTGTCATGCTGAGCTCTGACCATCGGTTCAGGCCTCTGATCTCTTCCAGGAGTTATTTCAGAAAATACCTCCTTGGGCTGCACAAGGTCAGTGACCTGACCGCGAATGTCTGTGACACCAATGCCTCCCACCCACTGTGGGACCACTGGGGAGCTGTTGCCTAGAGATGGCTGCCTCCTCTCCCTGCCCCCAGTGGAAAGCCAACCCCTCTCCCCTGGCAGACAGTCTGGCAGGGAAAACGGGCTCCATCTTGCCATTCCCCAAACATGAAAACCTTCCTACCCCAGGGCCTTTGCACTGGCGGTTTCCTCTGACTGGATTGCTTTTCCCACCATTTTACCCATGGCCAGTTTCTCCTCGTCCCTAGGCTCAACTTAACTTTCACCGCCCCCAGGAAGCTCTCTCCACTATTGTCAGCCTCTATCACCTGTCTTACCGCCCAGGATTTGAAACAATTTTATTTTATTTTATGCTTCCCCCTCTGGAGTATGGAGCCATGAAGGTGGGATTTTTTTGCCTTGATTACTGCCTCATCCACGGTTCCCACAATACCTGTCTCTCAGTAACTGCTTGTCGAGTGAATGAATAAAGAGCCACATCCCCTTCTCATCATTCTCTCACCCTTCAAACCATGACTCTGGACTCATGGATTCCTTTCCCTCCTCTCCCCAGAGTTTTGATGTCACCATGGAGACGCTGATCCCACTGCTTTCCTGGTCCTCTCCTATTGCTTGCCTGAGCCATTCCTGCAGCCTCCACCCTCACTCCGTCCATTCCATCCCCCACAGCAGCCTTCAGAGGAATCTTTTAAACATGTAAGTCTGGCTATGGGCCTCCCCTGCTCTCACATTCTCTATGGCTCCCAATTGCCCTCAAGAGAACATTCCGACCCTTCTGCTCATTTTCCAGAGCCCTTCAGACTGGGCCCTGTCTCATTGCTCACTCTTTTCCAAACACAAGTTGTTCCCTTGCCTAGTTTGCTCTTCCCCACCTCTCTGTTTGGTGAACTCCTATTCAACCTTCAAGACCCCACTCAAAGGGTCCCTCCTCTGGAAGCACTCCCTACCTTCAAACAGAGCCCTGACTCCCCTCTGAGGATGTCTGCATCCAGTTCTGTCTCCCAAAGGTTGGGGACTTTTGGGGAACCCCTGATATCACCTGTGAAAGATGGATCACACCGTCATCATTTATTTAACACAGGTAAGCATGTAGTCAGATATTTGAGTCACACTGTGAGTCACCTCTTCTTGGTTTCCATGTTGGGTCCAGACTGTCAGCCACACAGACATACATCTGGCTAGCCTAGCCAAGGAGAACTGGGACAGATGCCGCTTGGATCCCTTCCTGCAGTACAGCTCCATCTTTGTCTATAAGGCGTTTTTACATTTCTACATGAACTTGTGAGGTCAAATCTTTCACCTGCTGCTGCGCAGCCCCCAAGCATGTCCCTTCCTTCTACATCTGAGACTGGATTCGAGGAGTTGTGATTCTTTTAGAAGTTGGGATTTCTCTCCAGTTTGTTGAGATTTGTCAACTCTCCTTCAAGGAATGTGAAAAAGCTTAAAAGCCGCATGTGAGCCAAGGGGACATGAGACATGCCCTGTTGGGACATGCCATAGAAAATTCAGCTCCTCTCAGGAATGTTCTATCTTTTGACGCTTAGTTGCTCTGCAAGACTGGTGAGAATTGGAAAACCAAACATTCTTGCAAGAGGTTGTATTGATGACGTGGAAGGATCTTGCCTAAGGTGCAGTGCTATAGACCTCACAGCAATCCCACTGGGGGCTCATCTTAGAGATGAGAAGTTGGAAGCTCGGGGAGACCATCCACCTGATGGTACCCCCTGGGGGAGGCCTGGACTCTGCCCCACCAGCTGTGGGACACGGGACATCACTGAGCCTCATGTTCCTCACCTGAGCAATGGGAACCACGGTTAGACCTGGTGAGGAAGTGCTGTGTGGGTCCGCACAAGGCAGTGCACAGTAGGACCTCAATCTTCATACTGCTCTTACATTATTACTTTTTTTTAGCTTGTCCATTGGTGAAATATATAAAACATAAAATTTACCATCCTAACCATTTTTAGGTGTACAGTTCAGTGGCACTAAGTATATTCACACTCTTATGCAGCCATCACCACCATCCATCTCAGGAACTTTTTCATCTTCTCGAATTGAACCTCTGTCCCCATTAAACATTAACTTCCCATCCCCATCCCTCCAGCCCCTGGTAAATTTTCTGTTTTCTCTCTCTATGAATTTGACTACTATAGGTTCCTCACATAAGTGGAATCATAAAGTATTTATCCTTCAAATTTTTTTTTGGCTCCTGTATAGCACAGGGAACTCTACTCAATATTCTGTAATAACCTATATGGAAAGAGAATCTCAAAAAGAATGCATATGTGTATACGTATAACTGAATCACTTTGTATACACCTGAAACTAACACAATATTGTAAATCAACCATACTCCAATATAAAATTAAAAATTAAATTAAAAAATTTTTTTGTAAACTACAACATGAAATTTACCATCATAACAGTTTTTAAGTTCAGCAGCATTAAGTACAATATATTCATTTTGTTGTGCAAACATCACCACCATTCACCTCCAGAACTCTTTTCACCATGCAAAACTGAAACCCTGTCCCCACTAAACAGCTCTTTAGTGCCACTTCCCTCAGCCCCTGACACCCACCATCCTTTCTGTCTTGATGAATCTGACCATTCCAGGTGCCTCATGTTAAGTGGGATCATGCAGTATTTGTCCTTTTGTGACTGGCTATCGTCACTAGGCATAATGTCTTCAAGGTTCATCCATATTGTAGAATGTGTCAAAACTTCGTTCCTTTTTAAGGCCAATGTTCTCTTTTGTTTATCCATTCATCCATCAATGAACACTTGGGTTGCTTCCATCTTTTGTCTGTTGCAAAAAAATGCTGCTATAAACATGGTGTACAAATATCTCTTCAGGTCCCTGCTGTCAGTTCTTTGGGTACACCCAGAGGTGGAATTGCTGGATCATGTGGTGATACTATGCTTAATTTTTTGAGGAACCATCAGACTGTTCTCCACAGCAGCTGTACCATTTTACATTCCCACCAGCAATGCACATGGGTTCCAATTTCTCCACATCCTCAACAATGCATTATTTTCCTTTTGTTTTTATTATAAACATCCCAGTGAGTGTGATGTGATATCTCACTGTGATTTTAACTTGCATTTCCCTGATAACTAATGATGTTGAGCATCTTTTCATGTGCTTATTGGCCATTTGTGTATCATCTTTGAAGACATGTCTATTCAAATTCTTTGCCCAAAAATGGGGTTGTTTGTCTTTTAGTCTTTGAGTTGTAATTCTTTATGTATTTTGTGTATTAATCCCTTATCAGATATATGATTTGCAAATCTTCTCTCTCATTCTGCGAGTTGCCTTTTTACTCTCTTGATTGTTTCCTTTCGTACACAAAAGTTTTTAATTTTTATGAATTTCATTTTATATATTTTTTTCTTTTGTTGGCTGTGTTTTTGGAGTCATATCCACAGAATCGCTGCCAAATCCAAAGTCGTGAAGCTTTTGCCCTATGTTTTCTTATTTTTTTTCCTCTTACATTCAGGTCTCTGATCCATTTTGAGTTAATTATTTTTAAGTCTTTATTGAATTTCTTACATATTGCTTCTTTTTGTGTGTGTTTTGGTTTTTTGGCCACGAGACATGTTGGATCTTAGCTCCCCGACCAGGGATCGAACCCACGCCCCTGCATTGGAAGGCGAAGTCTTAACCACTGGACCGCCAGGGAAGTCCTGTTTTGAGTTAATTTTTTTTTAATTAATTTATTTATTTCTGGCTGCATTGGGTCTTCGTGGCTGCATGCAGGCTTTCTCTAGCTGTGGCGAGCGGGGGGCTACTCTTTGTGCGGTGCGCGGGCTTCTCATTGCGGTGGCTTCTCTTGTTGCGGAGCACGGGCTCTAGGGACTCGGGCTCAGTAGTTGTGGCGCACAGGCTTAGTTGCTCCGTGGCATGTGGGATCTTCCTGGACCAGGGCTCGAACCCATGTCCCCTGCATTGGCAGGCGGATTCTTAACCACTGCGCCACCAGGGAAGCCCTTGAGTTAATTTTTGCATGTGATGTTAGGTAAAGTTCCAACTTCATTCTTTTGCACGTGGAGATCCAGTTTTTCCAGAACCAGCTGTTTTGTTGAAAACCCTGTCCTTTTCCCCATTGAATGATCTTAGCATCTCTATCAAAAATCATTTGACCATATATTTGAGGGTTTATTTCTGGGATCTTTATTCCATTGGTCTATTTGTCTGTTTTCATGCCAATGCCACACTATTCTGATTATTGCACCTTTGTAAGAAGTTTTGAAATCAGGAGGTGTGAGTCCTCTAAATTTGTTCTTCTTTTTCAAGATTGTTTTGGCTATTCAGGTTCCCCTGAGATTCCATATAAATTTTATTGATTTTATTTTTTAATTTTTTGGCCATGCTACATGGCATGCAAGATCTTATTTCCTCGACCAGGGATCAAACCCATGCCCCCTGCAGTGGAAGCATGGAGTCTTAACCACTGGACTGCCAGGGAAGTCCCAAGATTCCATATAAATTTTAGAATAGGTTTTTTATTTCTGCAAAAAAATGTCATTGCAATTTTTATAGGAGTAACATTGAATCTGTATATGCCTTTGGGTAGTACTGTCATCTTAACAATATTAGTTTTCAATCTATGAACTCAGATATCTTTCCATCTATTTATATCTTCTTTAATTTCTTTCAGCAACATTTTGTAGTTTTCAATGTACAAGCATTTCCCCTCCTTGGTTATGTATGTTCCTAAGTATTTTATTCTTTTTGATGCTGTTGTAAGTAGAATTGTTTTCTTAAGTTTCTTCTTGGGTTGTTCATTGTTAGTGTATAGAAACATAACTGATTTCTACATGTTTATTTTGTGTTCTGCTACTTTGCTGAATTTGTTTATTAGTTCCAACAGGGGTTTTTTGTTTGTTTTTTGTTTTAGTGTGTGTGGAGTCTTTACGGGGTTTTCTACATATAAGATCATGTCATCGTGAAGAGAGATCATTTTACTTCTTCCTTTCCAATTTAGAAGCCTTTTATTTCTTTTTCTTATCTAATTCCTTTGGCTAGGCATTCTAGTACTAAGTTGAATGGAATTGGTGAAAGCAGACATCCTTGCTGTTATAGACTGAGTGTGCCCAACCCCACATTCATATATTGAAATCCCAACCCACAATGTGATGATATTAGGAGGTAAGGCCTTTGGGAAGTGATTAGGTCATGAGGGTAGAGCCCTCATGAATGGGATTCATGCCTTTATAAAGAGATCCCAGAGAGCTTTCTTGTCCTCATTTCACCATGTGAGGACACAACCAGAAGGCAGCTGTTTGCAACCCAGAGGAGAGCCTTCACCAGAGTCTGACCATGCTGGCACCCTGATCTCGGACTTCCAACCTCCGAACTGTGAGAAATAAATTTTTGTTGTTCATAAGCCACCCAGTCTATGGTACTTTATTATAGCAGTCCAAACTGACTGACACTTGTCTTGTTCCTGATATTAAAAGAAATGCTTTTAGTTTTTCACTAAAAGCATGTGAGTGTGATATGAGTTGTAAGTGTGTGATGTGAGTTGTGGGGTTTTCATACATGGTCTTTATCCTATTGAGGAAGTCCCCTTCTATTCCTAGTTTGTTGAATGTTTTTACCATGAAAGGGTGTTGGATTTTGTCAAATGCTTTTTCTGCATCAACTGAGGTGATCATGTGATTTTTGTCCTTTTTTAAAGGTGGTGTGTCATACTGATAAATTTTCGTATGCAGATTAGTTTTGCCTGTGGCAGAATCTCACATAAGTGGAAGTAGAACTGATTTCGCAGACACTGTTGTGGGTTGGCAGTTGGCTCTTTTTCGTGGCTGTATAGTATTGCACAGCATGCCTCAAGCACAGAGTCTCCATCCTTCTGTGGATGGGCATTTTGGGTGGCTTCTGGTTGGGGTGACTAGGAATGGTGCTTCTGGGAACATCTGTGTCACATTTCTGTGGGGCAAGTCCCAGGAGTGAAGTTGCTGGCATGGGCATGGGTGCAAGCTAGAGGTGTTTGGATACTCGCCCTCCCCACATCACACCATGGTTCATCATGTACACACTCACTTAACCTGGCCTCTTGGGTTGAGTCTGGGGGCTGCTCTCAATTCTCCCCAGTATTAGAAATGTTGGACTTCCCTGGTGGCACAGTGGTTAAGAATCCGCCTGCCAATGCAGGGGACACGGGTTCAAGCCCTGGTCCGGGAAGATCCCACATGCCGCGGAGCAACTAAGTCCATGCGCCACAACTACTGAGCCTGTGCTCTACAGCCTGCGAGCCACAACTACTGAAGCCCACGTGCCTAGAGCCCGTGCTCTGCAACAAGAGAAGCCACCGCAATGAGAAGCCCGCTCACTGCAATGAAGAGTAGCCCCCACTCGCCGCAACTAGAGAAAGTCCATGTTCAGGAACGAAGACCCAATGCAGCCAGAAATAAATACACAAAATAAATAAATTTTTTAAAAAAAGAAATGTCACTGAGCTGTGCATTACTGTGCCAAAATTTCATAGCCGTCTCTCGAGGAATGAGAGGGCAGGGGTATTTGAGAGTCCTTGATATCCATGGCCATCTGGCCTTCCCTCCAGAAGTCCCCAGTGACCAATGTCACAGGGTTCCTGCATGCTGATTTCCCTTCAAACCTTCCACTACTTTTTTTTTTTTTTGGCTGCACTACACGGCTTGTGGTATCTTAGTTCCCTGACCAGTCATTGAACCCGGGTCCTTGGCAGTGAAAGTGCGAAGTCCTAACCATTGGACCGTCAAGGAATTCCCCAAACCTTCCACTTCTGACTACAAAATTACTAGCTGCTAGTGCTCTGAACTGAGCCCAAAATGAATGAATATTCTGAACTTCTCCTGAAAGAGAAGGGAGTTCCAGGAAGCTGAGGCCACTATGTTCCTGTCTACATCATTTGTTTACAAATATTATGTTGCCACACTGTGCATGGCCCCACACCAAGTGATGCTGGACTCACGAAACCTCAATCCTCAAGATCCCCCCAGTCTGGGGAGCAAAGGCAAACACAGATTCCTCCAGTCCCATGGGGTCAGGGCTGGGTTGGAGGGAGGAATTGGGGCTGGAGGACCCCGGAACAGGGAGCTGGGCGCTGCCTGGGGGTTTAAAGAAGACTTCCTGGAGGAGGGGGCAATGACACTGGGTGTTGAAGGATGAATAGGAGTTCAGTGGGTGGGGAAGAGATGGCAGTGACCCTGACAGAGGGAATTTGCAAGAGCATGAGTCAGAGTACATTGAGCGAACATGGGGAACTGTGAGCAGGTGGGCACACGGAGGCAGGGGGGACATTGCTTAAGGATCCCCGTCTGTAGAGTGACCTCAGAGGGAAGCAGCTCCTGCAGAGGCAGTGGACAGTCTTCCTCAAGGTCGGCCTCATATGCTCCATCCCGAGACTAGCTTCCATGTCAATATCCTGCAAGACTAAAGACTAGAGAGAAACTTTCTCTTACGGGAAACTTACACCGCAGTGTAAGTGGGCATCACCTCTATGCCTCTGGGAGCAATAATAGGACATCCACTGCATGCTAACTCCTCATGGCCGGAGGCAAAAACAGCAGCTCAGGAAGGTTCAGGGCTTTGGATTTGAACACTCGGCTGCAGGCCTGGGCCAGACGGGGCCATCTCTTCCTTGAATCACTTCATTTCATCTTCACCCCCAACACTTGGGAGGAGAGAGTCTGATCTCCATTTATTGAACCTCCAAGAGAGGATTTCTGCTTGAGGGTTCATAGTGCTGGTGCCTCCAAGGAAATGCAGAGCCTGAGACCCCCACCTGCACGCATCTCCCCCTACCCCGAGTTCAAAATGGCAGGAGGCTGAGGCCCATTTTCAAGGCCAGTCCCTTCCAGAGGGAGCACCTGGGTTTTACATGATCATTTTCCCCTAATTATAAAAATGTTAAGCAATTTCCTGATGGAGAACCAAAGAAACAGAAAAGAAAACAAACAAACAAAAAAAGACACAACCTGTCCCACAATTGCTCAGCTCAGAGATAATCTGCCCTGGCATTTCATGTACTGCCTCCCAGCATTTAAAAAATGGCCTTATTATATTTTTATTATCCAAGTAATGTGACTCTCCTGGAGAATAAGCAACTGACAAGATAAGGAGAAAGAAAACATAAGCAGAAATTACCTATCATTTCCAAAACAAGAACTCTTACTATTTTTTTTTGAATTTTTGAATGTTATTTTATTTATTTTTTATACAGCAGGTTCTTATTAGTTATCTATTTTATACATATTAGTGTATATATGTCAATCTCCCAATTCATCCCACCACCACCAGCCCCCAGCCACTTTCCTCCAAGAACTCTTTCTATTTTAAAGTATTTATTTTTCTTAGTATGCAACACCTCATGTCTACTGCAAATGATTTAGAAAATACAACTAAACCAAAGGCAGAACAATTTCTTTTTATTCCTTCACCCATAGATGAGCCTCGTTAACTCCAGTTCTATGGTTTCTTCACACTATGAATACTCATGAGATGAAGAACAGCAAATGCTTATGAGCAAAGACTCTGGACCCAGACAGCTCAGGTTCAAATCCTAGCTCTGCCTGCTGGCTGTGTGACTTTGGACAAGTAGCTTCACCTCTCTGGGCCTCAGTTTTCTTATCTATACAACAGGAAGGATGATCATCATGCTTCCAAGGCACAGTGAAGATTGAGATAATGCACTTGCTGTGCCCAGAACATTTTTTACAACTTGATTTTTATGCTTCTTTCCTCTGCTTACAAAGTTAAGATGTACATACCATATACACAAAAATACACACACACACACACACACACACACACACACACGTAGCAACAGCTAATAGGAAGGGTAAGGTTGGCAACCCCACCCAGCAAAGCCCAGCCTAAAGCAAGTTAGGGCAAGAGACAAGCTGACGTCCAGCCCCAGCCTGATCCCACGGGGAGCCCTGGAGCATGAACAGCACCCCAGAGCTTGTCTCGCTCAGAGGTGAGGGGGCTGGGCTAATATATCCAAATCCACCCTCGCAGGGGCTATTATTTCTCTCCATTTTACAGAAGAGGAAGCTGGGACCCAGAAACGGGTAGGTGACTTGTCCAGGGTCCAGACTTGATCCATGACATGGATGAAAGAGTCAAGTGATTAGGAAAAAAGCTAATTCTTAAATTTTTTTCCTTTTGTTATTTTGTTTTATTTGTTTATTATTTATTTATTTATTGGATGAAACCATTTTATAGATTAAAAAATGAAACTCCTAAATAAATGAAACTCCTGCAATTAGTGAAAGTATATATTGGTCCATCCTTTTTGAAGTAAAATCTGACATTATATCCCAAAAACCTTAATAAATATGCATGCCCTTTTGCTTAGCAATTCTGCATTTAGAAATTTATCTTGAGGAAATAATCACATAAGTGCTCAGAAAATGTTGTTAATAATAATACAAAACTAGAAACAAAACATTCAGAAATACAGTATTGCTTACAAAACTTATGGTACACTTGTACAGTGAAATGTGTTTCAGAAATGAAATATGATTATGCCTGCCTGTATTTATTGGTATGGAAAGACATTTATGATATGTTATAATATGAAAATCCAGGTTACCAAAGAGAGTATGCACCTTTTAAGATATGTATAATATGTTATTTTATTTTAAATACAAAAATATTATATGCTCAGTGTGAAAAATTCAAATTTAGAGTCCTGTTGAATAAAGGGAGAATCCCCACTTTGCCCTTTTGAGAGCAATTTGACATGCATCCTTCCAGTTAGTTTATACCTGCCAGGTATAAATATACAGATGCAGACATTATATACAATTTTTTTTCTTATTTTTACAGAAATGTTATTCTACTCTGCATATTAATCTTCAAATTGTTTTGTTTACACACTGTTCTATGAATATATGTGCACATCTATACGCATAGATCTACCTCATTTGTTTTCCTTAAATGGACTACTTTAATCCCCCACTGACATTTTTTGTAATGTTTTCTAAAATTTTTGGTAAATGTAAATTTACATATTTTATTTTTTCTTTATTATTATTATTATTTTTTTAAATTTATGGATTTTATTATTTATTTATTTATTTATTTTTGGCTGCATTGGGTCTTCGTTGCTGCCCACGGGCTTTCTCTAGTTGCAGCGAGCGGGGGCTACTCTTTGTTGCGGTGCGCGGGCTTCTCATCGTGGTGGCTTCTCTTGTTGAGGAGCACGGGCTCTAGGCGCGCGGGCTTCAGTAGTTGTGGCATGTGGGCTCAGTAGTTGTGGCATGCAGGCTCAGTAGTTATGGTGCACGGGCTTAGTTGCTCCGCGGCACGTGGGATCTTCCCAGACCAGGGCTCGAACTCTTGTCCCCTGCATTGGCAGGTAGATTCTTAACCACTCTGCCACCAGGGAAGTCCCTGGTTAATTTTTGATATGGGCACACCCAGGTAACCACCACCCAAGTAAACCTGGCAGGTCACCTGGTGCCCTTCCCAGTACATCATGTTTCAAATAGCTGTATGCATCTCACTATCTTCATAGAGGTTGTCCCCCACTTTAAAAAATAATTTTATTGTCCTCCATTATTTTCACTATCTGATCTTAATGTCTCAGCGTTGCAAGTCTTTTTCTCCCTTTCATTAAACTTTGGTTTTTGTTTTTGCTTTCAAGTTCTTTTTTTTCATTTTTTTTAAATTGAAGTATAGTTGATTTAAAATGTTGTGTTAGTTTCAGGTGTACAGCATAGTGATTCAGTTATATATCTATGTATATGATTCAGTTATATATTCTTTTCCAGATTCTTTTCCCTTATAGGTTATTACAAAATACTGAGTATAGTTCCCTGTGCTATACAGTAGGTCCTTGTTGGTTATCTTCATTAAACTTTTTATTTTTAAATAATTCTAGATTCACGTGCGGTTGTAAAAATAAGACAGAGACTTGAAAGCATATGTTCATACAAGAACTTGCATGTGAATATTCATGGCAGCATTATTCATAACAGTCAAAAGTAGGAACAGATTTTCTTCTCAGCCGCGCCGAAGTTGTGTTTGCAGGCTGTTTCGACGCCAAGACCCCCTAAGAGACGACGATGTTGGGCACCAAAGGCAGCGAGGGATTCGTGGTGAAGGTCCGGGGCTTGCCTTGGTCTTGCTCGGCCGACGAAGTGCAGCGGTTTTTTTCTGACTGCAAAATTCAAAATGGGGCTCAAGGTATTCGTTTCATCTACACCAGAGAAGGCAGACCGAGTGGCGAGGCTTTTGTTGAACTTGAATCAGAAGATGAAGTCAAATTGGCCCTGAAAAAAGACAGAGAAACTATGGGACACAGATATGTTGAAGTATTCAAGTCAAACAACGTTGAAATGGATTGGGTGTTGAAGCATACTGGTCCAAATAGTCCTGACACAGCCAATGATGGCTTTGTACGGCTTAGAGGACTCCCCTTTGGATGTAGCAAGGAAGAGATTGTTCAGTTCTTCTCAGGGTTGGAAATCGTGCCAGATGGGATAACATTGTCGGTGGACTTCCGGGGGAGGAGTACGGGGGAGGCCTTCATGCAGTTTGCTTCACAGGAAATAGCTGAAAAGGCTGTAAAGAAACACAAGGAAAGAATAGGGCACAGGTATATCGAAATCTTTAAGAGCAGTCGAGCTGAAGTTAGAACTCACTATGATCCACCACGAAAACTTATGGCCATGCAGCTGCCAGGTCCCTATGACAGACCTGGGACTGGCAGAGGGTATAACGGCTTTGGAAGAGGAGCTGGCTTTGAAAGGATGAGGTGTGGTGCTTATGGTGGAGGTTATGGAGGCTATGATGATGATAATGGCTATAATGATGGCTATGGATTTGGGTCAGATAGATTTGGAAGAGACCTCAATTATTGTTTTTCAGGAATGTCAGATCACAGATACGGGGATGGTGGCTCTACTTTCCAGAGCACAACAGGACACTGTGTACACATGCGGGGATTACCTTACAGAGCTACTGAGAACGACATTTATAATTTTTTTTTCACCACTCAACCCTGTGAGAGTACATATTGAAATTGGTCCCGATGGCAGAGTAACTGGTGAAGCAGATGTCGAGTTTGCAACTCATGAAGATGCTGTGGCAGATATGTCAAAAGACAAAGCAAATATGCAACACAGATATGTAGAACTCTTCTTGAATTCTACAGCAGGAGCAAACGGTGGTGCTTATGGTAGCCAAATGATGGGAGGCATGGGCTTGTCAAACCAGTCCAGTTATGGCGGCCCAGCCAGCCAGCAGCTGAGTGGTGGTTATGGAGGCGGCTATGGTGGCCAGAGCAGCATGAGTGGATATGACCAAGTTTTACAGGAAAACTCCAGTGATTTTCAATCAAACATTGCATAGGCAGCCAAGGAGCAGTGAACAATAGCTACTGCAATAGTGGAAGCCGAGCATCTATGGGAGTGAACGGAATGGGAGAGATGTCTAGCATGTCCAGTGTGAGTGGTGGATGCGGAATGTAATTGATCCTGATCACTGACTCTTGGTCAACATTTTTTAAAAGAAAAACAAAACTTAAGTTTTAACAGTTTTGCAATACAAGCTTGTGATTTATGCTTACTCTAAGTGGAAATCAGGATTGTTTTAAAGACTTAAGGTTCAGTATTTTTTAACACAAACATTCATTTAGGATGTAACTAGGTTGAGTAATCTATTACTGTTAAATAATTTTCAGCTTTTCTCACGTCAGTTATAATGTAGTATGTACTTAAGCAGTAGGTGTACTTAGGTTAAAGCAGTTGAATTATGTTACATGTTGCTTACACCACATTACATTAAACACTGTTGGATGCATTGTTGAAAGACATGCTTTTTTGTAAAACTCAATATAGCTGTGTCTACAATTAAAAGTGAAACATTTGGCATGTTTGTTAATTCTAGTTTCATTTAATAACCTCTATGGCACGTAAGTTTAAGCTTTTTTTTAAGTTAATGGGGAAAATTTGAGACGCAATACCAATACTTTAGGATTTTGGCCTTGGTGTTTGTATGAAATTCTGAGGCCTTGATTTAAATCTTTTCATTGTATTGTGATTTTCCTTTTAGGTGTATTGCGCTAAGTGAAACTTGTTGAATAAATCTTCCTTTTAAAAACTGAAAAAAAAACCAAAAGTAGGAACAATGCAAATGTCTACCAACTGATGAATGGGTAAATAAAAAGTGAGACATCTATACAGTGGGAAATCATTCATGCACAAAAAGGAATGAAAATACTGATACATGCCACAGCATGGATGAATCTTAAAAACATTATGCTAAGTGAAAGAAGCCAGACATAAAATAAAAGGTCACATATTATATGATTCTATTTATATAAAATGTTTAGAATAGGCAAATCTATATGTAGAGACAGAAAGTAGATTAGCGGCTGACAGGAGCTGGGGGAGGGGAAAATGAGAAGTGATTGCTAATGGGAACAGAGTTTCTTTCTGGGGGTGATTAAAATACTCTGGAATTAGATAGTGGTGATGATTGTACAACTCTGTGAATATACTAAAAACCACTGAGTTGAACACTTTCAAAGGGTGAATTGTATGACCTGTGAATTATATCTCAATAAAACTGTTGAAAACAAAGAAAACATACAGAGAGAATTAGGGTACCCTGCATCCCACTTCAACCAGTGGGAACATCCTGCGTGACTACAGTACATTATCACAACCAGGAAATTGACATGGATACAATCGACGGATTTTATTCAGATTTCTCCAGTTTTACATGCACTCATGTGTGCTCCTCATAGAATTTTAAAGAAATAATAATGGCAGTAGCTTGAGTGCCAGCTGCACAGCAGGCCTACTGGGACCCAATCCCACCAGAGCTCTGCAAGGTGGGGACCATCTCCCAGAAGAGGCTCAGAGTTTTAAAAGGTGAACTTTTGTGTATGGCATGAGGTGGGGATCAAGGTTTGTTTTGTCCCACATGGATATCCAGTTGCTCCAGAAAATTTTCTTAAAAAGTCCATCCATACCCAAGCTCGCACAGATAACCAGGGATAGGGCAGGGACTCCAACCCAGAAATATCCAACTTAACCCAGAACAGTCTCCAGGTCTCCTGTGGGCCTGTCCTAACAGCTAGCCAGCCAAGCAAGCTTTGCCCTGTCAGCAAAATGGAATGACTTTTTTAGAGCGTTTGCCAGAGGAAGCAGGGTGGGGAGGCAGAGGCCAGCTCTAACTCGCTTCCTTCCTGCAGGGATGGCGAAACATCTCACTCTGTCTCCTTCCCACCCTGACCCCACCTTTAAATTTTTTTTTCCTTTTTCTGCCTTCTTCTGAGGGGGAAGGTAGTTGTCTGGACTGTGTGTGCAGTCCCAGTGCGGAAGGTCCAGCATGTCTTTGCCAAGGGGACGTTCAAGTGCATGCCTACATATAGCACTTTTGTCCACTGGGAGAGGTGAACATGAGGCTCCCAGGCCACCCTCAAACTGGCCCCGTTCCCCCCTAGTCTCCCCAAGTCAGGGAGAGGCTCCATCAAGCACCCAAAATATCCAGGAGTCTCCCTAGATTTCTTGCCTCCCTCAGCCTCTAGAACATTCCTCCACTGGCCAAATTCTCCCCCTGTTGAGGCAGGCCATCTCTCCCTCAGAAGGTTTGGGGATGGTCAGGAAGCCAGGAGGCCTAGGGGCCACAGTTGGTGCCTAATAAATGTTGAATGGAGCCATAGTTATACTCCATGCCCCCTGACACCACTGTCCCTGAGTCCTTTCTCCCTACAGCAGCCGCTGGGGGCTTTCCAGAACTTAAAAACCATATCAGGTTACTCCCCAGCTTACCCATGTCTCCCATCATCCTAGAATCCTACTCCCTGCGGCCCTCCAAGGAGGCCCAGTCCCTGCCCATCTCCTTGGCCTCCTCTTTCTCCCTCCCCCACCTTGCTCACCCTGCTCCAGCCTCACCACCCTCCTCAATGTTCCTCAAACACTCCCAGCTCCTTTCTACCTCAGGGCCTTTGCATGTGCTGTGCCCTCGACCTGGGATGCCTTTCCTCCTGATCTCAGTGTGCCTGACTCCTTCTACTCTTTCTGCTCTCAGTTCAAATGTCACGTCTCCAAATGCATCCCCCCCATGCTCTCCCAGCCATCTCCCCTTTCCTGTTCAATTTCCTTCTCAGTACCTATTGTCATGTGACCTCTCCTTATTTATATATTTGCCTTTTATGTTTTTTGTACACCCCCCACACCCAGCCCAGGGCCCATGACATGGTTAGACCTCAACATATCTTTATGGAATGAATGAATAGATGGATGAATGAATGAATAAATGAAGGGACAGAAGTGGTTAAGGGACCAGAAGCCACAAGAACCTCTTCTGAGGTCCAGCTATGGGGTAGACTGTTTACACTTTCCCCAATTTGAAGATGACCCCAGCCATGGCCACTGGGCATCTCTGGAAGGGGCCAGGACCGGGGTGGGATGTGAGGATGCAGCCCAGACCTGCACTCACCTGGCTTGGTGCCCTGGGGCAACCCCAGCACTCTGAGACTCAGTTTCCTTCTCTGGAAAACAGGCATAATAATTTTGACTTCCTCTGCTCTCCTCTACCTGGTTTGGACCAGGGCAGAGTCCAGGAGTATCAGCTGCTGCCATTGCTGGGATGGTTGAGGAGCTGGGAGGCCTGGGTGCCATGGTTACACTTCATGCCCCTTTGGGCTCATAATTGGCAGAGCTCCAAGTTCTTCTCTCTGCCTCCCCTTACCCCTGCTCCAGGGGCATATGTCATCTCTGCCCTAATTGAACCCCCGGATTGGAGAGTAGGTGGGGAATTTGGTCCTTGGGGTTCCCACGCCCACCTCACCCCAGTGAGGGAACATCCACGGGACCCTGAGCTTCAGGGCAGCCCAGAAGGGGAAACTGAGACCCAGAGAGGCTTCCCTATTTGCCCAGCCTTGAGAAGGGAACTAAGGCGGGGGGTCTTCCAAGCGACGCCTCTCTGGACTTCTCCAGTACAGGCTGAGGATGGCACCAGGGGGCCGAGGTTCAGGGAGGTTACCTTGCGCACCCAGAGGTAGAGTGGGAAGGGGCAAAGCCGGGGTTCTCCTGAGACAACAGGGGCCCAGGCTGGCTCTGTGCCCTGCAGGACAATTGCAAAATCAGCCCAAACACGCCTGCTTCTGAATGCTGACAAGTGTCAGGTGTATGAGAGTCCAGCTTGTAGAAAAATGAGATGATTCTGAGCACCTTTCAATGGAGACCCAGGAAATACCCCCTTCCTTCCTCCCTCCCCCCCTCCTTTCCTCCCCCTCCTTCCTTCCTTCCTGCCTTCCTTCCTTCTTTCCTTTCCTTCCTCCTTCCCTCCTTTCCTCCCTCTCTCCCTTCTTCCCTCCTTCCCTCCTTCTCTCTAATATGACCCCGAAGGTCTTTAGAAACATCCTTGCTTTCTGGCCTCGCAAGATGCTCCTGGATCCTCTGGCCCATTTCCTGCCCAGACCTGGAATCAGCCATTCCTCCAGGAGCCCTGGCTTCTTTTGTGGGAAATGGTATTTAGAGACCGCAGTTGGCATCAAGGGTGCTCATTGCTGCACATCTGGTCACTGTTTCTAGGCCTTTTCAGTGGACAGAGTGAGAGCATACTTCTTCTGTTTGAGAGACAATACATGCTGTATTCTTACTGATTTTCCAATTCAACTATTTAGGATCACAGAATTTTACTTAACTTCTTTGCTTTATTTGTACATCTTTCCTCTAACACTGAAAATCTTGGTTTCTAACATTAACAAAATGACTTAGTTGCTTTATCCAAAATATATATATATAATAGTTTCAGAATAGCAACACCAATATTATTACTAATGCTATGATTCCCCACCAGGGAATATGATTTATGTACTGTATACTGTGTTCAAATGACTGTGTTCTAAAGTCATCTGAAATAATTCCTGTTTGTGGGGTTAAGCCAACAGCTCAGAACCACAATTAGATTCATTTGTCTCTCTCTCTCTCTCGTTTTTTCTTTTTCTGGCCACTCCGTGCCGCTTGTGGGATCTTAGTTCCCCAACCACGTATTGAACCCGGGCCCTCCGCAGGGAAAGCACGGAGTCCTAACAACGGGACGGCCAGGGAATTCCCCATTTGTCTCATTTTTTTATTTCAAGTTTTTTGTTTCTCTCTCTCCCTTTCATTTAATTTTGTTTTGTAACCGTGCAAAACATTCACATGATCCCAAAGTCACATTTACAAAACAAGATAAACTCAGATAAATCAGCTTTTAGCCTGTCCCTTTCATCCTGTTTCTTCCTTTTAAATGTTGAGGTTTATTCTTCTGTTTTAAATATAAGTAAGTAAATATACATTCATAATCCCCCTTAGATAAATGATAGCCTATTACATGCACTTTTCTCTATCTTGCCCTTTGCACTTTATAACATACCTTGGAGATGACTCCTGTAATATAGAGCTTTTTTACTCATTGCTTTTTAAAAATGTATATATATATATATTTTTTTGGCTGCATCAGGTCTTAGTTGTGGCACGGGGGATCTTTTCGTTGGGGCGTGTGGGCTCCTCGTTGCAGCGCGTGGGTCTGTCTCTAGTTGCAGTGCACACGCTCACCAGTTGCAGCATGAGAGCTCTCTAGTTGTGGCGTGTAGGCTCAGTAGCCCTGCGGCATGTGGGATCCCAGTTCCCTGACCAGGGATCAAACCGGCATTGCAAGATGGATTCCCAACCACTGGATCACCAGGGAAGTCCCATTACTCATTTCTTTTTACAGTGGTGTATTCCATTGGGTGGATGTATGGATAGTTCATCCCATCATCCCCTCTAGGTCATTTCCAGTCTCTGTTATTATCATGCATTTCCCACACATCTCTTTGGACAAGATTCCTGGAAGTAGGGTTGCTGGTTCAAAGGGCAAATGAACATGCAGATTTGCTACATACTTCCACCATGCCATTATAGTATTCTACATTCCCACCAGTGGTGAATAAGAGTGCCTGTTTCTTCACAACCTCACCAAGAATGAAGGGTCATATTTCTATCTCCATGTATATTTTTCCCCAAACAAAATGGAAGTGTATTTTCTGTCTTGTAAAAGTCCAGAGGTAGATGGTCCAGGGCAGGCATGGTGACTGCTCCACAAAGTCCTCTGGAATTCAGCCTTGTTTTCCCTGGTGGCCTCCATGTCCAATGTCTCACGGTTCAAGATGGCTGCCTCAGCTCCAGCCATCACATCTGCATTCCAGGCATAGGAATGATGAAGGGATAGAGAAGGTAGCAAAGAGAGTGCCCTCTGTGTAGTTTTAATTTCCATTTCTCTTATTAGAGCAAGGTTGAGCATGTTTTCAGGGCTAGTGCACTTATTTAATGTGATCTCTTGTCCATTTTTAAATATAGGGTAGTTGATTTTCTTCTTTATTTTTGGGAACTCTATATTAGGTATATTAACCCTTTGTCTGTGATATATATTGCAAATGTTTTGTCAGACTTGGAGACTGAGGCTTAGAGAGGCCTAGGGGAGTGGGGCTCAGACAGGGGGTGGGGATCGTGGTCCCATTTCTCTGCAGAGGAGCTTAGGTCGGCAGCCCCCTCCCTTCCACAGTGCATGGACAACGTGGCCCTGCAGCTTCTCGCTGGAGCTGCCAGAGCAGACACCAACCACAGTTTGTGCACAACCATGGGTGGCTGGCCTGCCTAACCTCGCCCCCAGCATATTCTCAACCTCGTGGCACACTAATGCCCTTCCCCAGCCCCGCCCACCATGTGTGACTCCACCCCACCTCGCCCACCAAATGGAACAATCCCACCCCCTCACTCCATGGCTCCACCCACCCGTTGTGAGTAGCCGCGCCCCACCAGCCCCGTTTAAGCCCATCCTCCCAGCTGCACACGACCTCTGCACAGGTGCATCCCAGCTGGCCCCACCTGATGGGGTAGCCCCACCCCAACCGCTCTGGCAGCCAGATTCAAGTCTTCTCCTCGATGCCCGCATCTATGTATCCTCTGGCACCGTGCTGACCTCTGAGCCTCACCTTCCCCCTCTATACACTGAACGCAGGAATAGTGTCACCCCAAAACCTGCTCCGGCACGTCCTTGATGTGTGACCTTAGGCATGTCACTTCACCTCTGTGACTTCAGTTTTCCTCTCTGTACAATGGGTACAATGAGCTCCCTCCTCAAAACCCAGCCCCTGATTTCCCAGCTGTGTCAACTTGGGCAAGGACCTTAACTGCTCTGTGCCTCAGTTTCCCCACTCATAATGGGCTGTTGGGAGAACTTTGAGGAGGAAGATTGGACTCTCAGCCTACAGCTGGCACTCAATAAATGTTTGGAGTTGTTTGCTTAGTTCCTCCGGGTAAGGAGATGAGGAAACAGGCAGTGGTTGGAGGAGGTGGTGGCTGAGGGAGATGACAGCAAGTGGGGGGGCCCAGGGCTAGCACTGCAGACCCCAGGTGTTCCCATAGAAACCACTGCCCAGGCAAAGGCATGGAGGCTGGAATATGCTTGGTGCTTTTTTTTTTTTTTCTGCTATGGAGGTTTTTTTTTCTAATTTACTTATTTCATTTATTTTTTAATTTTTTTTTTGCTGTGTTGGGTCTTTGTTGCTGCACGCGGGCTTTCTCTAGTCGTGGCGAGCAGGGGTTACTCTTCATTGCGGTACGCAGGCTTCTCACGGTGATGGCTTCTCTTCTTGTGGAGCACGGGCTCTAGGCACATAGGCTTCAGTAGTTGTGGCACACGGGTCCAGTAGTTGTGGCTTGCGGGCTCTAGAGCGTAGGCTCAGTAGTTGTGGCACGTGCGGGCTGAGTTGCTCCAGGGCATGTGGGATCTTCCCAGACCAGGGCTTGAACCCGTGTCCCCTGCATTGGCAGGTGGATTCTTAACCACTGCGCCACCAGGGGAGCCTGGCGCTTTTTTCTTTTTAATATTTTTTTGGCTGCGCTGGGTCTTCATTGTGGCACGTGGGATCTTTTTTTTTTTTTAGTTGTGGCATGCAGGCTCTTAGTTGCGGCATGTGGGATCTAGTTCCCTGACCAGGGATTGAACCCGAGCACCCTGCATTGGAAGTGCGGAGTCTTAACCACTGGACCACCAGGGAAGTCCCTGCTTAGGGCTTTTGAGAACGAGATTGTTGAGGCCAGCTGGAGTGGGGAGAGGGACAGGTGCTAGGCAGCTAAAAGCCAAAGAGGTGTGTGAGCAGCGGGGAGCTAGCCCAGATCCTCCTGTTAGCAGGACACCCTCCCCATGTGGGCCAACCTGAATTGGGTCAGGGAGGAGAAGAATGCATTAAACCTGCAGTTTCATGGGGCATGTGGTGAGGGAGGGGCTGAGAAGCCAAGTCCGGAAGCCGAGTCCTGGCCTGGAGTCTGCCTGGCTCTCCTCACATCTGCCCCCCCAAATACACCTCACCCCAACTCACACCCCAAGTCCCATACAAATTAAGCCATTGGGGAGAGTTGGAAGGGTGGGAAGGGAGCCAGGCCCACGTTCAAACCCCAGAACTGTCCCGCCCCTCCTGGCCTGTGGGCCTGTGGCCATGGCCATTACAGTCCTTGGGCTCAGTTTCTGCATCTGTGGCATGGAGATGATCATGCTGAGCTTGGGAGGTCCAAATACCCCAGAGATGGGGAGGGTCTGGTCAGGTGTTGGCGGGTGCGGGGTGGGGAGGTCCTCTGTTTTTTAAAATTTATTTATTTTATTTATTTATTTTTAAAAAATTTTTGGCTGTGTTGGGTCTTCGTTGCTGCACATGGGCTTTCTCGAGTTGGCGGGGAGCGGGGGCTACTCTTCCTTGCGGTGCACGGGCTTCTCATTGCGGTGGCTTCTCTTGTTGTGGAACACGGGCTCTAGGCACGCGGGATCAGTAGTTGTGGCGCACGGGCTTAGTTGCTCCGCGGCATGTGGGATCTTCCTGGACCAGGGCTCGAACCCGTGCCCCCTGCATTGGCAGGAGGATTCTTAACCACTGCACTACCAGGGAAGCCCTGGGAGGTCCTCTTTAAATGGCTGTAGAATGAGCAAATCCAGTCCACTCAATCTGGCCACTGTTCATTATCAGTAGTGGTTTGGGGCTCCCAAAAGCTGACTCCACGACGAAGACTTGAGGGTCCCTGGATTACTTGGGAAGTGGCTCCAGGAAGACCTAGATGGGGGGTAAAGACCTAAGGCGGGGGGAGTTCTGCAGGCAACGCGGTGGGCAACCGGGGCTCCATCCCACTGAGGACCTCGCGAGACAGGATAGAGCACACCGCAGAGTGGTCTCACCCCAGGGGTGAAGTCACAGTGGCTCTAGTGTCACTGCTCTAGTGTCACTGACCTGGCGCTTCCAGCCAGCCCCACAGGCCCCACTAACATAGCATTTACGTAGTATTAGGTATTATAAGTAATCTAGAGATGATTGAAAGTATACAGGAGGATGTGCATAGCTTATATGCAAATACTATACCATTTTATATCAGGGACTTGAGCATCCACAAATTTTGGTATCCAAGGGGGGTCCTGGAACCAATTCCCCCCATGGGTACCAAGGGACGACTGTAAGACATCTTCTTATCCCAAAGACATCCTTTGTCCTCCCACTTCTCTCCACCCCGATGCCCCCACTCAAGGTGCCCCGGTCTCTTCCCGGAGGTCCCAAGCCCTGCTTGCTCCTCCTCCCCCTACTTCGGCTGCAGCGGGCTTCTCCAAATCCTCCTGCGGCCCCCAGCCCACTAGGAATAAAACCCCAACTCCCCACCAAGACCCTGCTTCATCTTGCCCCTCCCGATGGCCCCGCCCTCAAGTGAGTTCAGGCCACTCTCTGCCTGACTCTGGTTACACTGACATCCACCTCATCCCCACTGCTGGACCGTTGCACATGCAGCACCCTCTATCAGAAACACCTTCTCTGGGGGACTTCCCTGATGGTCCAGTGGTAAAGAATCCCCCTTCCAATGCAGGGAACGCGGGTTCGATCCCTGGTCGGGGAACTAAGATCCCACATGCCACAGGGCAACTAAGCCAGCACGCCACAACTACTGATCCCACGCACCTCAACTAGAGAGCCCACGCACCCTGGAGCCCGCATGCCACAACTAGAGAGAAGCCCTCGCGCCACAATGAAGAGCCTGAACGCCCGCAATGAAAGATCCTGCATGCTGCAACGAAGACCCGATGCAGCCAAAAAAGAAAAGAAAAGAAAAGAAACACCTTCTCCGGGACTTCTCTGGTGGTCCAGTGGTTAAGACTCCACGCTCCCAATGCAGGGGCCCAGGTTTGATCCCTGGTCGGGGAACTAAGACCCCACATACCACAACTAAGCCCGCGTGCTGCAACTAGAGAATCTGCACGCTGCAGTGAAGACCCAGCACGGCCAAAATAAATTAATTAATTAAAAACAAAAAAAGAAACACCTTCTCTTGTGCCTGACCCTTTCACTGAATTCTCCATCCCTTAGCTCCAGCCATCCTCCCAAAGCCTTCCCCAACTCCCCAGCCCAGGTTAGGCCCCCTGATAAAGCTCTCATAGAACTAGTTCCTTTCTTTCCAAATAGCTCCATTTAGACTTAGCCATTTATTTCTCTGACTATATCTTCTGCACTGGATCGTTACTCCATGAGGTTAGGCCCAGGTCTCTACTTGCCCCCAGTGGCATCCCAGGCTCAACCCAAGGCTGACACACGATAGGACTCAATGCATGCTGAATAAATCTCCCCCACCCTCCAGGCCTGGACCTCCCTGTGTATACAGCCCTCTCCATTCTTTCTCTCAGTAAATGTTTATTTAGTAGCGACTGTGTGCCCGACATGATCTGCAGGATTGCAGGCTGGGAAAGGACCTGCATCCCAGAATCTCAGGCCAGAAGTTCCCTGAATCCCTCTCTCAATGCCATATGTCCCCAAAGCATACTTGGTCTCAGACCATCCTCCTCATCCACTCCAGGCCCCTGAGACTGAAGCCCCTGATGCCTCTCACTCCCAAACCCACATTCACTCAGACTTCTGGTCCTGACAATTCTCCCTCCTCAGTTCTCAGCTCCATCCTGCTGGCTGTCCCCACAGCCTCCCAGGTTCCTGCCCAGACCCGGCCCGGGCTCACCCTGGAGGGTCACGTCTCCCCAGCACCCTCAAGTGCTAGAAGGGGGCTCTGTCTCAGCCCTGCCCACCTCAAGGCTGTGCGCAGGCCAGAAGGGCCAGGACGAGGCCAGAGAAGAGGCTGCGGGTTCCTGTTCCACTTGCCCACCTCACCCTAGGGCTGCTTGGCCACAGAGGGAGCCTGTTTTTTGGAGGTCAGAGGCAGGCTGCAGCTCAGTAGCCCCCCAGTCCTGTCCCCCAAGGCCTCCAATTTGTGTCTTTACAGAGTTGAGTGGTGCAGCTTCCACTAGTGGCCTGAGGCTACTACCAGCTCGGCCTTGACTGAGTGCTGGCCCGAGTCCCCTCCCTACTGCTCCAGGGCCCTGCACATTGCCCACGGCATCCCCCTGGCCTGGAACCCTGGCCTGGCCCCCCTCTCTTAGTTCTGGTTGGCCCACTGAGGCAGGGACAAAGGGCTTTCCTCTCTCTCATTTCACAGGCAAGGGAATGGAGGCGTCACAGCACACTAGGATTTGAACCCTAAATTCAGGGTCCTCAGCTGTCTTAACCACTCTATAAGCCCATCGCGATAATTCACAAGTGTTGAGTGGCCTCAAAGCAAGGGACATCCTGTCTGTTTCAGGAGCAAGCGCTGAGTGTCCTCAAAGGCTGAGCACGGTTTTGCAAGGGGGGAAGGAGGAAAGGCATTCCAAGCGGAGGGCACTGCATGGGCAAAGGTGTGGTGATGGGAAGTAGCCGGAGGGTTCTGAGGCCAGTAATTGGCCTGATTTCACTGCACTGTAGGGAATGGCAGGAGAGAGAGCTGAGGTGGATTACGGAGGACTTCTGATACCTACAGGAACCATAACCGCTACCAGAATCCATTGAGCACCTGCTGCACGCAGGCCGCCTGGCACTCAGTGTTGTGCGTATGTGATGACTCCTCATGCTGCCCTTGGAAGCCTGCACTCATCCCCACTTTTCACACAGGCAAACTGAGGCTGGGAACACACCGTCCTGCAGCTGGCAAGGGCGGGATGGAGATGGGGCCCCACCCCTCAGCCTGCTTCCTTCCTGGGTTTTTTTTTGCTGGTGGGGGGGGGATGTTAATTCAGAGCATCCAGCCGGGAAGCATGTCTGGCTGTCCCCTGGCTGGTAGGGAGACACACAATGGAGAGACACCTCTGCTACCTCCATGCAAGTCCCACCAGGGGCTTATGTTGGGTTTTTTTAAAAAAACTCTGTCCAGAGAATGTAAATGCTGACCAGGGACCAGGAAAAATAACCAAGGGGCCCCAGGGCTTGGGTTTTGTGTTTGGGGACCACGTGGGTATCATCTCAAGCCATGGGAGAGGGTGACCCTTTTCTCTCTGGCCACTACCCCCTGCTGAGCCCTGCTGCCCAGCCACTCAAGACCCAGAGGTCCCTCCCTTGGGCTGGGGCCCCCAACTTATCACCAAGGACACCTTCTTTCCCTCCCCTTTAACCTTGGGGAGCGACTCCTGGAAAAATTTCTGCCCATCTCCCATACTCTGTGTGATTAAATGCCCACAATTCATTTGGCCTTTGGCTTTTCATAAAGATAGAAATGAGGAAAATACAGACAATCAGGGAGGGCTGAGAATTGTGTGCTCCATCCCCACTCCGTTGGAGTCCTTACCCCCAGCCCTTAGCCGGAATGACTCTTTCTGTGTGGATTTTGCTTTTTCTTGCCTGGCTGGGATTTCTCTGTTGTATATTGTGCCTGACCTTTTTGCTGGACAGGATAGCAATAATTGGGTTGTGACTGTTGTTTCATAAACACTGATTAACAAATCAGTGTTTTTTTGCTGAGTACCTACTGTGTGACCAGCACAGCTAGTGAGTGAATGAATGAATGAATGAATGCCAGGGACTGATGAGAGCTGTGAAGACAAATAACAGGACTGATGGAAAGTGCTGGAAGGGGCACAGGGGCTTGGGTGTGGTAGTGAGGAGAGGCTTACAGGAGGACATTTGAGCAGAGTTTTGGGGACTTCCTGGAAGCCAGAAACCCCAGGTTGGGGCCTTTATTTTGTTGGTTGGTTGGTTGGTTTTGATGTAAAATTCACGTAACGTCAAATTAACCATTGTAAAATGTACAATTCTGTGGCATTTAGTACATTCACAATGTTGTGCAACCATCACTTTTATCTAGTTCCAGAACATTGATGAAAGCATCCCCCAAAAGGAAACCCCATACCTATTAAGCAGTCACTCCCCATGCCCCCTTGGGCCCCATTGGGGGCCTCTGATTTTAATCCACATTTTGCAAAGTAAATGTCTCTAATATTTATTTGCAAATATCAGATGTTCAAAGAAATGGACACACTCACCCACTGCTGCTGGGAGCAGAGTGAGATATGGGTATCCCATATGGAAATATAGAAGCTGGTGTGGCCCTAAGTATACATAAGAAACCCTGAAAACGTGTGATTCCACTTGTAAGGCTATCTCCAAAAAGCATCCCTCAGGGAAGCAACCTAGATGCCCAACCATAGGGGATCAGTTGAATAAATCATGGAAGATCCCCCAGCTGGACAATGATGAAGTCTTTCAACACAAGAGGATAGAATGGTACTGATCAGTGTGGAAAGTGGGCCTTGACTGACAAATCATGTGTACCGTGTGATTCCATTGTGGCTGAGATAAATAAAGGAAAAAAAAAATCTAGAGTGAAATAGACGATCATGTTAGTAACAGTGGTTTCTGGGCATTGATTTTATTTTTAAAATTTCAGGGACTTCCCTGGTGGCGCAGTGGTTAAGAATCCGCCTGCCAATGCAGGGGACACGGGTTCGAGCCCTGGTCCAGGAAGGTCCCACATGCCACGGAGCAACTAAGCCCATGTGCCACAACTACTGAGCCAGCTCTCTAGAGCCCACAAGCCACAACTACTGAGCCCATGTGCCACAAAACCTGCACACCTAGAACCCATGCTCTACAACAAGAGAAGCCCGCGCACTGCAACGAAGGGTAGGCCCCCTTCGCCGCAACTGGAGAAAGCCTGCACGCAGCAACGAAGACCCAACGCAGCCAAAAATAAATAAATAATTTAATTAATTAAAATTTTTTTTTCATTCACTCTAGATATTTACTGAGCACTTGGTGTGTGCCAGCCCTCCTTTGCCAGTGTTTTTTAACTTAACAGTGAGCACCTGGCACATCATAGGTGCATCGTAAAAATTCACCCAGGAAATTAAATGCTATAACAAAGGACCTATTTAAATTATTTATGTCGTGCTTGTTTGTGTTTTCTGAAACTGTTTTTACACTGAGCATATTACTTTGGCAATCAGAAGAGAAAACACATAAATCTAAGTCCATTAGAAAACATATACGTGTATGTTTCACACCCTCCCCCGCCCCTCATCATGGCTGTTTATCTTCCCAGGTGCCTCTCCTTTCCTCCAGTCTGGCTCCTCCTGACCTCTCATTGAGACTGGAGTTGATACATCCCAGTTCCTAGGGTCTGGGGCTGGGCTGGGATCCTAGAAAATGTGCAATTAAGATGAGATGGAGAGGGAATTCCCTGGTGGTCCAGTGGTTAGGACTTGGCACTTTCGCTGCCGTGGCCTGGGTTCAATCCCTGGTTGGGAAACTAAGATCCTGCAAGCTGCAGGATGAGATGGAGAGATTTCCAGATGGGGGAACTGAGACTCAGAGAGGTAAGTTGACCTGCTCAATGTCACATAACACGTAAGTGTCAATGGAAGCTGTCTGCCTCCAGAGCTCTTTCTGCTACCTGGAATGGACTCAGGCCAAGCCCGGATTCTTTCCTACCCTGCAGCCATTTTATTAGGCTTATATGATGGTGGCTTTATTATTGATGGGGAGAGTTGCACCCCACATGGAGTTTGATTTCTCAATGGGCCACTGGCAGAAATCGCTGGTCTTTTCCTTCGTATACACCTCACACTGGTGCTCCTGGTTCCCCAAGAAGCCTCAGCCCCAGGCTGAGATACGTTTGCTCCCTGCTCCCTGGCATCAGGCCTGAGCCAGGTGCTCTTCCTGGAAAATCTGGAGGGCTGCATGGAGGAGGGGGCACAGAGTTGGGGCTTGGATGAGTAGAAGTGTGCTAGGTTGACAAGTGGAGGAGGGACTTCCCTGGTGGCGCAGTGGGTAAGAATCCACCTGCCAATGCAGGCAACACGGGTTCGATCCCTATTCCGGGAAGATCCCACATGCTACGGAGCAACTAAGCCCGTGTACCACAACTACTGAGCCTATGCTCTAGAGCCCGCGAGCCACAACTACTGAGCCTGTGCTCTAGAGCCTGCGAGCCACAACTACTGAAGCCCGCGCACCTAGAGCCCGTGCTCCACAACAAGAGAAGCCACCGCAATGAGAAGCCCGCGCACCGCAACGAAGAGTAGCCCCCATTCGCCACAACTAGAGAAAGCCCGTGCGCAGCAACGAAGACCCAATGCAGCCAAAAATAAATAAATAAAATTATTAAAAAAAAAAAAAAGAAGTGGAAGACTAGCTGGGTGGATGTATGGATGGAGGAGCTGGGGGTGGATCATGGATGATGCCTGCATCTCTAGGAGGGTAGGTAGATGGATGGGTAGGTGGATGAATGGTGGGTGGGTGGATTGATGGATGGGTGGCTGGGTGGGAGGATGAATGGATGGGTGGATGGATGGACAATGGGTGGGTGGATGGATGAGTGGATGGGTGAATAAGACAGGGCAGGCCACTCGGAACCACTGACCACCTGGCCGACCCTGTGGGGGCCCCTCAGCCTCCCTCCCTCTTGCCTCTGCTCTTCTTCTCCCTAGAAGGTGCCCCCAGAACAGCAGAGACACCTCAGCCCAGCCACTAGACACATCCTGCCTGGGCCCCAAGGTGCAACGAGACACCCCAAGATGTGATGAGACTGACACCCCTTCCCCAGACTCTGAGTTCCCCCGGTCTGTGCTCACTTTGGGATTTGTTATAACAAAGAATTAAAGGATTTTGAGAAGCGGGGACCCAGAGTTCCACAATCCCCCTGCTGGGGTCCCCAAGATGTGACGAGGAGGCTGAGTCCTAGTTGTCCCCACGACACTTATCACACTTGCCAACATTTTGGGAGGTGGGAGGGTCCCCATGTGTCCCTCTGCTCTTGGGCATGCCCCTTCCCTCTCTCAGACTCAGTTTCTCCAGCTGTAAAAGGTGTCCACGAAAGCTCCCAACTGGGACCAGCTTCTAAGTTTACTGCTCTGATGTCACAGTCTTAAAGATCTGAATAATTTTTTGACAAGGGGCCCTGCATTTTCCTTTCACGCTGGGTCCTGTAAATCACGCAGGCTACACTGCTCCCACTGCGTCAATCAACAAGCATTTATGTTGCGCCAGGTGAATGCAAGCAAAGTCAAGCCATGATTCCCCTCTCTGGAAGTGTGTGGCCGCTACTCTCAGGCCTCCTGGCTAGAATAACACAGAGCAGGATCCGAACCCAGGCCTCTGATTGCAGCCTGGAGGTAGTCTCCCCTGTGTATGCGGTTGGTGTCCAATGTGTGATCGTTTCTCTGTCCCTTAGTGGGTCCCCTCCTCCAATCCAGCCCAGGGCAAAGCAGGCTCCTCTGTGACCTCCCTTGGGGCTACAGGATCCACATGTTCCGGAAACCAGATGTTTCCGTCCTGTTGGAGGCCTGGGATTTCAGTGATAAGACCAGGGGCCAGCATCAAGAGTTTTTGAGAGAGAGAAAGAGGAAGGCCAGACAAAGCAGAAAGAGGGTTACTGAGATAAGCTTTCTCCCGGAAGCCCTGGGAGGGATGCGCTTAGAGCCTGTGACCTTCCCCAAAGATATAATGATAGCACTAATAACAATGTCATTTGTATATCAAGCACAGAGTAGGATACCCTCTGTTTCGTGATAAACGAAGAGGAAAGTGTTAGAATCACTCTCCTCAGTCCATTTGCCATGTGGTGTGCTGGCGAATCTTATCTCAACATGTAAAAGCAAATCCTGTCCCTGTCCTGCTCTAAAGCCTCCCATGGCTCCCCAGTTCACATTCTTCACTGGGGCCCAGAAGGCCCCTTCTGACCCAGTCTATGAAGCTCTCTGCCCACACAGCCCCCAACTGTGCCCCCCACTCACCCTGCTCCAGCCACACCTGCCTCCTCGATGCCGCTCCAAGGGGCTGAGTGTGTTCCCACCTCAGGGCCTTTGCACATGCTGTTCCCCTGAATCACCACCTCCTCAGAGCAGCCTTTGCCAACCACCTGTCTTTGCCTGTTGCTCTGCTTGGTTTTCTTTCCTTCGCATAATGCTGTCAGAAGCCAGCCTACTCTGTCCTCTGTCATCCATTCTGTCCACCAGATAGCTGTGAGCGCCCTGAGGGCAGAGCCTCCCACAATGCTGGCATGTAGTAGGTACTCAATAAACATGAGTTAACAAATGAAGAGCCCCATCTTAAAGAGGAGGAAACAGGGGATTCCCTGGCAGTCCAGTGGTTAGGACTCCGTGCTCTCACTGTTGAGGGCCTGGGTTCAATCCCTGGTTGCAGAACGAAGATCCCACAAGCCGCGCGGTGCGACAAAAAAAAAAAAAAGAGGAGGAAACAGAGGCCCCCGCCCCCCCGTGCATCCGTGGAGATGGGTCGTTAGAACATTTGAGTCTGAGCCCAGATTGTATCAAGTCTACCTGCAGGGAAGTGAATGCCCCCCCACCCCCTCCAATGGGTAAATAAGGCTCCAAAGGCTGCACGGAGCAGGGCCTGGCCTGTCAGATCCAGGTTCGAGGCCAAGCTTTTCCACTCGGCCATTTTTTAATTTGGGGAAGTGGCCTAATTCCCCTGAGCCTCAGTTTCCTCTTCTATAAAAATGAAGTCAGAGGTTAGATCAAGGAGGCAGCCTGTGGGGTCCTGCCATGGGCTGCCATAGCAGGCATCTCCCTCCCTCTTTGTGCCCTCCCACATTGCACAACGTTGGCGCCCCTGAGAGGCCTTTGCCCAAGTCAGGACTCTGAGGGACTCCCAGTCTGGGGTAGTGGCAGAGCCAGACAGAGATACCCCCTCATCATGTAGGGTCAGGGTTGGGGTAGTAGAGGGAGTCTGGGAAGGCTTCCTGGAAGAGGAAGTGTTGGAGCTGGCATTCCAGGCCATAGGTGGGGTTAAGTGCAAAGGCTCAGAAATGAGGCCGAATGCATAGGTTCAGAAATGGGGTTCAGCAGCTTGGCTGATGGAAATGAGGCTCTTGATTCTCCCTCTGAAACCTAACAAGAGAGCCATAGAAGGTGCTGGAGTAGGAAAGTGAGCAATGCCACCAGTTAAGGGGTCCCGGGGGTGGGGATGCTGGTTTAGGGGCTGGCCAGAGGAGTGAATCCGGACTCTAGCCTGTGCCTGGGGACCAGCAACAACCTCCCCTGGCAGACTGAGGGAGGAGGGTGCAGCATCTGAGTCACCCGGTTCCTGCAAGAACATTCGGCACCCAGCGGCCCCACGTGGGCTGTCACAAAGCAGGAACACTGCCCCCGGAGCCCCTCCATGCAGACTTCCCCGAGGCCTCCTGCTCTCTGTTCCCACAGCTGTTCCTTCAAGGCCACAGAAGGAGAGTAGGAGGAGAGGGCAGGGGAAGGGGAGGCCATGTAGGCTGCTTGGCCAGAATTTGGGAGTTTGGGGGAAGGGGAGATTCCCTGGCTGAGGGTCCTGAATGTCCTGGGGCTGCCAAAGCCTCTGGACTCTGTCTGGGATTGGGAAACTGAGGCTCAGAGAAAGTCAGGGTCTGCCCCTATTCTGCGCAGTGTATAGATACCTCGTTCTCTCCTAAGAGTTGAAACCCTGGGGAATTCCATGGCGGTCCAGTGGTTAGGACGCCCCGCTCTCAGTGTTGAGGGCCTGGGTTCAATCCCTGCTCAGGAAACTAAGATCCCGCAAACCGCAGAGCACCGCTGCCTCCCCACCAAAAAAAAAGAGTTGAAACCTTGTCTGAAGCCTGCAGTGTAAATCTGATCACATCCCTCCCTCTCTGGCTCCAAACTCTCCCATGGCTCCCCAGTACCCTCAATACCTCACTGCCATCCACGAGCTCCCACCTGGCTCCCTTAGCCCTCAGCATCCCCTTAGTCTCCTCCCACTCACTCTGTTCTGACCACCCTGGCCTCCCTGCTGTTCCTCCAACACACCTAGCCCATCCCCACCTTGGGGCCTTTGCACATGCTGTGCCTCTGCCCAGAGCACTCTTTGTGACTTATTATCCCTATCTGATCCCTCAGCAAAGGTGCAGAGAGAGGGGATCATGTGTCCAGGGACACACATCAAGTTGGTGTGAGTCAGGACTTACACCCAGGCCTGACTTACTACCCCCCAATCCAAGCCCTCTCCCACAGATGGTGTCACGTTCAAAACAGGCCTCCAGACCAGTCCACCATGGAGATGAATGATTCTCAGCCTCTCCAGGTTTTGCCACCCGAGGTGAGTGCCAGAGACTCTCAGTCCTTAGGCCCAAACCTGCTACTCAGGGAGCTCCTGGGCCAACTTGACTCTCAAGTCTCCCACTGTCCCTCCTGATGTGGCCGTGATTTTTCTGCCCCACTTTCTGCCCTTCACATGAGTAGATGGTGGAGCCTTCAAGGACAACACAGCCAAAAATAATCAGGCCCTGACCTACCTCCCAAAAGTGGGGCAGCCCCGCCCAGCCACCTGGTACCGTGCGGAGGTAATTAGTACATGTGGCAAATGAGTGTAATTAGGTCTGTGGGAACTGAACCACGGATCCAGGTTTGGAGTTTGGAGGGGGCTCAAGGGCCGCTTCCCTCAACCCCCAACCTGCCCTGGTCCTGAGAGGTTGAGTCCATAGCCCAGTGCCAGACCCCCTGCACCAGCCCCTTCATGTCTGGGCCTGAGGGGGTCTGGTTCCATTACTTCCTGAGGGCTGTTTGTTTAATTAATTAACCTTGGCCTTGGGCAGAAATTGAACTGGATCTGAATTTTAGGTGGGGTCACTTTCTAGTGAAGAAAAATCACCAGTATTGAATCATCAAATTCTCCTCTGCCATGACCCCTATGCGTCCACCCCATGCTGGGAGATGCCAAGCCCAAGAGAGGCCTCAGCCCAGCCCTTGAGATACCCTCAGGCTGGGGGAATCAGCGCTGGACACAGACACCCCCTGGGGTCAGGGTTGGGCTACAAGGAGGGAGGATGTTGGGAAAGGTTCAGCAGAAGAGGAAAGAGGGCTTCTTAGAGAAGAGGGCATGGGGGGTGGGGGTTTGAGGAATGAATAGGAGTTTGCCAGGAGGATAAGGTCTAGTGGCTGGCCCAACTAGCCAGCCTGGGGCAATAGGGAGTAGGAGAAGGAGAATGGTTAGAGAGGCACATACAGTGCCCAGAGCTAAAGATTTAGAGGATATCATGCCAGGTTGGACCCATTTCTGTTCTCAAGAGCTCAAGCCTGGTTGGGACCCTTCAAACCCTAAAAGAGAAAATCTTAAGAACTTGGCTCAGGGTCGAAACCACATGCCAAGAATAACTATAATGTTTATAACAGCAAGCATTTATTAAATTCCTAGGGTCATGCCCTCTTCACGCCAGGACATGTTGGAACCTTACAGGAAACCTCAGAAGTGAACACCATTCTTATGCACATTTTATAGATGGGGAAACTAAAGTGCAGGGAAGGAAAGTGACTTCTTTAAGGTCACCCTGCTGGTAGGAGGCAGGGCTGGGATTCACTCCCTGGCTCATGTGACTCTGGAGGCCACCAAGGACCAAGGCGGGGCCTTGGGACCCCTTCCTTCTGGAAACATTTACAGAGTTCCTGCTGCAAGTCAGGCCTTGCTCTAGAGACAAAGCCATGGAAGAAGTAGACAGTAACCAAATCATGACATAAACAGATCTAAGTGGCCACTGTGACTCATGCCATCAGGTTGGGCATGTGGCTTTGGGGAAGTGTGACAGACCTCCCCTGCTCTGGTGGGACAGGAACCCTCCAGGGAGGAGAAACAATATAACTTCGGCCCAAAGGTTGGGTCAGATTTAACTAGGCAGAGGCCAGATCCTGACCTCTAAGAGCCACTCTGTAAATGCGGCTGCCCTAGAGCCGAACAAGCTGTTCTATTTCCTGCTTGGTTCCTCCTGTGACAGGAAGCTCATTCCCTCATGTCCTTCCTCAGCCCCAAGAGAAAGCTGTTGTTACTAGTCAGCCACCTTGGGTTGGTGGCCTCTGTTTGCCCCTCAAGGACATTCCCAGTAAGAGAGGCCCAAGAACCAGGCAGAAGAGGGCTCAGGCTGGGATGGTAGTGGCAGCTCAGGGCAGCCCCCTACCCATCTATACCCAGGGGACAGTGAGAAGCTGCTGGTGTTGCCTGGATCCTTCCTGCCTCCTCCCCCCACCCACAGCCCTGTAAGCATCAGCCCATTCTCCAGGCAAGAAAACTGAGGTCTACACTGACAAAATCACTCCCTCAGTTTGAACTTGATTAAGACAACGTCAGGTCAGGGCTGCTCAAGGCCAGCCGCATCCTTGTCCTTCCTGGAGACCTGAGAGGGGACCCCATTCTCCCTCATGCTGTTGCCTCCTGCCCTCATAAGGGGTAAAGTCTGCCCAGGCTCCTCGCCCAGCCGCCCCCACAGAACAACCACAAGGCCCCAGCTCTACAGCCAGCCAGCACTCAGCACACACCGAGCAGCTTCCAGAAGCCTTGGCTCTGCCGGCACCTTTCCAGTTACTTTTTTTTTAATTTTAATTTTTAAATTTTCTTTTTTTTTTTCGGTAATAAGGAAAAGTCATTCTTTGCACAGAACAGACGGTATTTTCTTTGTTCCCTACAGTGTTCAAGCGTTTTGTGGCTTCAGGCCTGAGAGCGAAGCCAAATCCTTTGCTTATGCAGATGCCGTGTGAAGTTAAAGGCAACTGGGGAAACTGAGTCTGCAGCTCTGTTTTCCTAGCTGGAGTGATAGTACCTCTCATGCTGAGTGAGGCTGGGGCTCCAGGATGGGCCAGCTCTGGCCAAAATCGAACAAATAAATAGATCAGAGATCCCACAGAAAGGGATGGGGTGGTGGAACAGGGGCGGGTAATATCCCTTCCAAACCCAGGATAGTTAGAGAAGCTTCCAGGAGGCAAGGGGGCCGTGGAGCTGAGCCTGGAAGGACGAAACAGAATATATGCCTTTGGGAAGGGCATTCTAGGTAGAAGAAACAGCTTGGGCAAAGGCCTGGAGGGAGGAAAACTCAGATCTTGGCCTGGGAGTAAGTCTCCGGAAATGACATGATCTGGGATTCACCTAAAGGTAATTTGAAGGAAGCTACCAGCTCAGATGTGCGATTCTTGTTGGCGGAAACAGACAGACAAGAACAGGGAAAGGACGTAGAGGAGAGGAAAAGCAAAAACCTGGCATGTGAGTCAGAGCTTCAGGGAAGTGCAGGGCTTGGTTCTGAGGAGCCCCGGTGCCTCTGTCCATGAACCCGATGGCACTCTGTGACTTTGGAGACACTGTGTGTCTCCAGAGAAAGGGCAGATACAGGACTGAAAAGTGGGCTCCACAGGCAGGCTCAGACCAGGAGATCCTGGCTCGGCTCTAAAAGGACCCTCTCCCAGCAAGTGTGGGAAGGGGTGGACTCCCTCTGACCAGAGGTGGCAAACCTGGGCCTGTGGACCTCCAGGCAATTCACCCATTTGGTGGCAAGTGGACACTGACATTCCCTCCACCTGGATTTGGGGACCCTATAACACAGCAACGATAATCCTAATCCAGCCTCATCGGCATTGTTACAGTTGTTTTAGGGGACACAGAAGCCCCGAGGTTGACAGAAGACCCAACCTGGGGATCAGGGTGAGGTGGGAGAGCAGGCAGGAAGGATTCTGAGCAGGGGACCTGGGATCAAGCCCCATTAAGTGCCTACTGTTTGCTTCTCTCTCATCTCTGCTGAGGTCTCTTTCATTTTCTGGATACAGCCACTGAGAGCTACTGTGTGCAGGCGCCTGGGCCCACCAAGGCAGCAGATGTGCCCTGCCCCTGGACTCCCATCGGGTGAAGAGGAACCTGATTCCCCATCACGGGCAAAAGCAGCAGAGGCCCCGAGGGTCAGGGCCCCCGTTGAAGAGAGGATGAGGCCACATTCTCCTCTGTCCACCTAGGTCTGTCTGTCTGTCTCCTGTGTCTCTGCCTCTCTCCTCCATCTCTCTGTCTCTAGGTCTGGGTCTCTGTCTCCACCCCATTCCCTGTCCCCTTCCGCACCCTTCTTAACCTCTCGTCCCCAATCCTCCCCCCTTCCTCCCTGCTCGCGCCCCTCCTTCTCCCTCTCCCCCCACCTTCGCCCGGCAGGGGGCGCTGCGGGGCGGCCTCGGCGGCCCGGGGAGGCGGGGCGGGCGGCGGCCGCGTCGGGACTCGCCGCGATGGGACCGGAGACGGCGCGGGCGGCGGCGGCGGCGGCGCAGACAAAGGCGCGGGCGGTGCGGAGGGCGGCGCGGAGGGCGCGGGCCCCGGAGCCAGCGAGCGAGCGGGGCGCCCGTCTGCGGGGAGTCGGCGCCGCGGGGCCGCACCCGCTTAGCGCCCGGACACTTGCGGGGCGCCGAGCCGGCAGGGTGAGCCCGGCCAGCTGAGCCAGCGCTGGGGGCGCGGGGGGCCCCGAAGTTCCAGGGCCGGGGAGAGGGCGCTGGGGGTCCCGAAGTTCCGGATACGGAGGCTGGGGGCAGCTGGGGGAGCCCCGAAGTTCCAGGGCTTGAGAGGGCGCGGGGACCCCGAAGTTCCGGAGTCGGGGTCGGGGAGGGGACAGTGCGAGCGGTTCCCGAAGTTCCGGACCCGTCATTGGAGGAGGCTGTGAAGATGTCTCCGACGTTTCGGACCTGGGGTGGAGGGGCGACGCGAGGGAACCCCGAGACTCAGGACCCGGGGATGGAAGGGTGGCAGGGGGTTCCCCGAAGTTCAGGAGTCAGGGACAGCGCGCAGGATACCCTAAGCTCTGGACCTGCGGTTGCAGGAGGTAGATAACGTGTCCCCGAAGTTCTGGACCCGGAGTGGGGGGGCGTCGCAGGGATCCTGGAAGTTCCAGGGTCGGGGGCGGCACTTCCCGAAGTTGGGGCGCGCATAGGGCACCCTGGTCCTGACCCTGGGAACTCGATCCTGACTGAATATCAGATCCCCTGGACTGGGGCTCCTGGGGTGGGGCTTCGCCCCCGCACGCGATTGTGGATCCCGGACACCGGGCGGAGTCGGGCTCCCCTTTGGAGCCCCGCGGTCGGCAGCGTCCGAGGCGCATGACTAGTTGGTGAGTAACTTTTCCCAATGCCGCAAGTCGCTGCAGGAACGTCCGCTGCAGGAACGTCCGGCCAGGAGGGGCCTGAGTTTCTAGGACCCCTGCGCCCCGGAACCCTGGCTCGACCCAGGACCCACCCCCAACCCCGGTCAAAGTCTCTGCCCCTCCCCCACCCAGGGGCTCCGGTTTCAGACCCTGTGACCGGGACAGCAGCTGCCCAGGACAGAGTGGGGCGCCATTCCCCCCTCTGACCACGGAGGCTACCGAGTCCGGGCCTCCCTTCCCTTAGTTTGCCTCCCCCCCTCCCCCAGGTCTCTCGTGGACCTGGATCCTGCCCAGCCCCATGGTACTGGGATTGAGTGGTGATGGGTGGGCACCACGGTAGACCTGTTCAGCCACATCTTGTCTTTTTAACTAGGCTGGAGGCTCCCTGGGGATTTGGACTTTGACTCCAAGGTGTGCCTCTGCCCTACAGTGGAAGCTGAGGGGTCTCTTTGTGGGTCCAGTGGGGGACTGGTCTCCCAGTAGGCACCTGTCAATGCCCCACTTTTTGATGGAGGCCCTGCTTTGAGGAGTGATGGACGAAAGTGTCAGGAAGTACTGAACAGGAGTTGGCCACCTTGGCCTCCTCCACCCAGCCCAGAGATTGAGAAGACTTCACTGGGGGTCCAGTAACCAGGAAGATGTGAGGTTTATGCTGGGCTGTTAGATGCCACCTGGCTCCTATCAGAGGCCGTCTCCTGCCCAGGGTGTTGCAAGAGCTTCCTCCCAATGGAGAGAGTTGGGGTCTTTTTGCTGAGTGGTTCCCTCACTTTTGGATTGAAGTTCTATGAATGGTGTACTTGGAAGTGGGTCCTGGGGCTGGACATGCTTGGCCTCCCTCAGCCTGGTCTGCGGGGACACTCACAAACCTCCTGTCCCCCCAGAGGCCAAGCCAGCAGTTCCTACCATCCCCCTGGCTGTCCCTTGGAGCCCACCCAGACAAGCCTGACCAATGTCCACAGCCAGGTGAGCCCCTGCTTCTACCAAAGCTTGGCCTTGAGTCCCCTGGGGGGCCGGTGCCTGGCCCCCGCTGAACACCCTCTCCCCATGCAGGGAGCAGCCCATCTTCAGCACACGGGCGCACGTGTTCCAGATCGACCCGGCCACCAAGCGGAACTGGATCCCCGCGGGCAAACACGCACTCACTGTCTCCTACTTTTACGATGCCACCCGCAACGTCTACCGAATCATCAGCCTTGGGGGTGCCAAGGTCCTGGTGGGGCTTGGGTGGGGTGGCAGGTGCCAAGAATCCCAGGGACAAGCCTGGTTCAGTCGCTTCCTTGCTGTGTGCCTTGGGGGCCGGGGGAGTACCCTGAGTCTTTCTGGGTCTCAATCTTCCTCCTGAAATGGCTCAGACCAAGGACCTCTGAGGTGTTGATACAAAGCTATACCCCTGGGGGTTTCACATTCATTATTACCAGTCCCATCACCCGGGAACTTTTCTCCCCACCACCTTCCCCAGGCCATCATCAACAGCACTGTCACCCCCAACATGACATTTACCAAAACCTCCCAGAAGTTCGGGCAGTGGGCAGACAGTCGCGCCAACACCGTCTATGGCCTTGGCTTTGCTTCTGAGCAGCATCTGACTCAGGTGGGCCTGCAGGGATACATGGTGGGAGGAATGAGGCTGGGGCTGGGTCTTCTCTTGGGGGTGCACTGTGGGACCCTGGACAGATGCTGGGCCTCCATCTTCCCAGCTGCAGAATGGGCCTACAGAATTGGACAAGCCAGTAGCTTCTTCCCACTTCCCTGGTTCACATCCCAGCTCTGTTGGCCACCTGCTCTGATTTCGGACACACCCTGCCCCTCTCTGGGTGCCTAGGATGGGCTGGGTGCTTCCCCGCACCCCTGGCATTACCTTCTTTATCGCCTCCCTCCACCCTCTGCTGTTTCTAGAGTTCAGTATTGTCTTGTCCATTGTTTCCCTGTATGGTTCGTGCTCTCTGAATCCTGTTGAGTTCATGATGCTTTTCTTCGCTTTTCTTCTAGAAGCATTAGTTTTCCTTTCAAATTTAGATCTTTGAATTAATTTCTACCAGAGGTTTAAAGGAGGAGTATTTTTTTTCCACATGAGTATTCAGTTGCTCTTGGGCCATTTTTTGAAAAAACCATCTACCCCCCCCAACTCCCAATGAATTGCACTGGCCCCTTTGCACAAATCAAGTGGCTGTATGTCTGTAAATATGTTTCTTTAAAAAATTACTTTCAAGCTAAGGAAATTTATTTTAAAATGAAAAAAAAAAAAGTGTATCCTACCCTAGCTGGAAATGAAAGACAGATTAGCACCCACTTCAGGCTGTCCTTGCTGAAATAAGCCTGATTGAGAGGGAAAGGGGGTCCCTTTCTCAAGGTGGCTCAATGTGATACACCTCCATGAACATCCCACCCACCCCCCATCCTGATACCCACTCTGCTCATTGGGCATCATTTTCCAAGCCTTCTTCCCACTCTTCCAGTTCATGAGAGGAGAGGATGCACTCAGTTCTAAAGTTCCTTCCAAAGCGACAGAGCTGACACTGGGTGGAGCTAATGTGGTGGGAACCTGGGGGGAGGGGGCTGGGAGTTTGTTGACTGTCTGTTCCTGCCCCCCATTCCTCAGTTTGCTGAGAAGTTCCAGGAAGTGAAGGAAGCAGCGAGGCTGGCACGGGAGAAATCTCAGGATGGGGGAGAGCTCACCAGTCCAGCCCTGGGGCTCACTGCCCACCAGGTCAGCACTCCCTGTCGCATGCATGCCAGGAGATCAACTGATACTGGGGAGTCTAGGTGCTGTGCCGGTTCCCAGGACCAAACGCTCACAGATGATGTAAAACTAGATCCATGGCAAGGACCATGGAAGAGGGCTGTGGGTGCCATGGGAGCGTGTCATAGGCTGTCCAAATGTTAGATCAAGGAAGGCCAGAAAACCAGCTCACAGGGCAGAGTTGAAATGTGGAAGTTGAAATGGCTAAGTAGAGGGGCAGAGTAAAAAACTGTCCCTGGGTGTTTTCCCCCACTAACTTATTCAGTATCATTTTTTAAAAAATATTTATTATTTATTTTATTTATTTATTTTGGCTGCACCGAGTCTTAGTTGCGGCTCGTGGGATCTTCGTTGCGGCATGTGGGCTTCTTAGTTGCGGCACACAGACTCTTAGTAGTGGCATGCATGCAGGATCTATTCCCTGACCAGGGATCAAACCCGGGCCCGCTGCATTGGGAGCATGGAGTCCCACCCGCTGGACCACCAGGGAAGTCCCTCAGCATCATTTATTGACCACATACTGTGTGCCAGGCCCAGGGCTGGGCACAGGGATTAAGGAGATGTAAAAGTAGGTTGGTGCAGGCAGCAGGTGGATTCATAATGAATTTAGCCTGATGGAGTGGGTTTCCTGTAGGAATTTTAAATGGATGTTGAAATTTGGCACCAGGGAAGGTCATTGCTATGAGGGAACAGCATGGAAGTTTTGGATTGCTCCTCACTTTGCAGATTATGAGTATCTCCCGGGGTTTAGGCTAGCCTGCATCAGGTTTGCTCCTGGGGGTTTGTGAGAGCCCAGCAGGCAAGATGGGGGGCAGGGCCCAGAAAGGGGCCATCGGGAGCCATGGGTGGTGGGTGAGGAGGGGAAAGGAGCAATCAGATCCCAGAGCTGGGAAGGACCTCCTGCCCTCAGTCACGACCCAAGTAGCATCAGCCCTTACTGTGCCCTCACTTCTGCCCATGCTCTTAGGTGCCCCCGAGCCCCCTCGTCAGCTCCAACGGCCCCGGCGACGAGAAGCTATTCCGCAGCCAGAGCGCGGACGCTCCCGGCCCCGCTGAGCGCGAGCGGCTCAGAAAGATGCTGTCCGAGGGGTGAGGGGGTAGGGCGGGGCACAGGGGCGTGGCAGGACGAAGGGCGGGGGAAGAGGGGAGAGGAAGTTCTCAGAAACTGTAGGGACTTGTTCAAGCGGCGGGATCTGACACTGGACCCAAGGCCTGTGGTAGGAGAGGAGACACCCAGATTATGACCCTTCCAGAGCCGACCCCGCTCCTGCCTCATCCATTCCTCGGGGCTAACCCCGGCCTGTCCACATCTCCCGCGGCTAATTCTAAACCCACGGGTGCCTCCCCACCCACTTTGTTCTGTCCACATCCCCTGGGCTGATCCCGCTTGGCCTTCCGACTGTGTCTCACTGAACTGACACCAAAGCGCCTACTTTGACCCCACCCCCGGCAAGACTCCGCCTCCCCGGGAAGTCCCCACCTGGGTATCTTGACCCCGCCCATAACCCCGCCCCCAGCCCAGCACCTCCCTCACCCTGCCTCAGGCCCAGTGAGGCCCCGCCCTGCCCTTTGCCGACTCCAGCGTCCCCGCAGCTCGGTGGGCGAGGTGCAGTGGGAGGCCGAGTTCTTCGCGCTGCAGGACAGTAACAACAAGTTGGCGAGCGCCCTGCGAGAGGCCAACGCGGCCGCCGCCCAGTGGAGGCAGCAGCTGGAGGCCCAGCGCGCAGAGGCCGAGAGGCTGCGACAGCGGGTGAGGAAGCCCCTCCCTCCCAGAGACCCCAAGTGGCCCGGACCACTGTGAAGCCCCTGCCTCCTATCTGTCCTGGGTTCCCCGGCTGGCTGTGTGATCTCGGCAAATCACTTCCCTGAGCCTTAGCTTCTTGTTCTGTAGTATGGGTCTGAAATAATGTCAGCCTCAGAGGGTTGTCAGACCCAAAAGACCTACCTGCCAGAGGCGGGGTGGCAGCCCCAACCAGAAGGGGTTAGTGCCCAGTCATGGGCTTGGCTGGTCAGGCATATTCCCCAGGGATCAGGAGAGTACAGGCTGGGGCGTCAGGGGCTGACCTTCCTGTCTGCACAGGTGGCTGAGCTGGAGGCCCAGGCTGCCACCGCCGAGCCACCCGCAGTCAGTGAGAAGGAGGGACCGGGCCAGTCGCTGGAGCAGCTGGAGGCACTAGTGCAAACTAAGGACCAGGTGTGTGAGCGTGTCTGTATGCATTTGTGTTTCCTCGGGCCCTGCCTTCCCTGATCGCCCATGGGGGAGCCAGGACTCTCAGAACAGATTCTGGGAACTTCTCCATTAGGAGATCCAGACGCTGAAGAGCCAGACTGGTGGTCCCCGTGAGGCCCCAGAAACCGCCGAGCATGAGGAGACGCAGCAGAAGGTGCAGGTGTGTGCGGTTGCTGTGAGGCGGGGTGGGGTGACCAGCCATGGCAGCCAGCCTCTGACATAGGACAGACCTGGCATCTTCCCTACCTAGTGGGTTCTGGGCAGCTATGTGCCTCCCTGGCCTTCAGTTTCTTCACCTATAAATGGAGTCAGGAAGACATCTAAGGTTGTGAAGGATTTGGATGACCAGGTGCATGGAAGGACTGAATCACAGTGGGTGGTTTATAAAAGATGGTTATTAGTACAATATATCATCTCCTTCCATTCATTCAACAAGCAGTTTTTGAGTCTCTGTTGAATCTTCATTCTTGACCCCATCAAATCCTCACACATTCCCAGCCTGAGGTCAGGAGCTTGCATTTGTACCCAGGTGTGGGCTGGCCTGGCCCTCACTGAAGACTTTATCTGAGAAAGCTTCAAGCATGTCCTGTGAGTCCAGCAGAAGGGAGAAGTTAAAGGAGCTGGTGCCCCCAAAGAGAGAGAAGTTGGGGGAATGCTCCCTGTTGTTTCCTGGGCAGAGTGCACAGCACATGTAAAGGCCCTGAGGTGGGGAGAAAGTATGTTCAAGGGACCACAAGGAAGCCAGCAAGCCTGGGTTGGAATGAGCGAGGAGGGGTATGGATTTCATTCCCAGCATGATGGGTGACGAGGGTCTTGAGCAGAAGAGGAATGTGGTCATTTCAATGATGTTCCAATCAGCCAGGGGACCAGGGAGTGTCTTGGGTAGAGGTGGCAGGGAGGAGGCCAGGAGACAGAGAGGGCTTGGCCCAGAGTGGAGGCTGTGGGGATAGCATTCAGATGCTGGACCCTTGAGACTTGCTGGGGCCCCCAACCCTGCTTGCCCTCTCCCTGCAGGAACTGGAGACCCGAAACGCAGAGTTGGAGCACCAGCTGCGGGCAACGGAGCGCAGCCTGGAGGAGGCACGGGTGGAGCGGGAGCGGGCACGGGCCGAGGTGGGCCGGGCCGCGCAGCTGCTGGACGTCAGGCTGTTTGAGCTGAGCGAGCTGCGGGAGGGCCTGGCCCGCCTGGCCGAGGGCGCGCCCTGAGTCCGGCCTCTGGGTCTACGTGGGAGCAGGGGCCTGCGGGAGCTAGTTTTACATGAACAATTCCCGCCTGGGGCACGGGCCAGGCCGCAGGCGGCACAGTGGGCCATTCCCCTTGGCAGGGAGTGGGGCCCGACTCAGCCTGGGGAGGGCCTGTCCACAGTACTCCAGCCGGCCCTGGCTGTTCACAGCTCATGGGCTGTTTTTGAGCTCTTCATCATGTAGAATTTCTAGACTCCCCAGGGCACGTGCTGGTGCCCAAATTACATTTCTAAGCGTGGCTGTGTGTGTGGTGTGTGAGCACCTAGGTACCTAGTCGCCGTCACTGGACCCTCTGCCCTCAGTCTGTGTAGGGTTTGGTAAGCCCCTCAGAGATGAGGGAGGCTCAGAAAGCCTCAGGGTCAGGCAGGCCTGACCAGGCCACCTACTTGGGGCCCAGGCCACATGGCTCTGCTGCCCCATCTTCCTGAGCTCTGCCCATGTTGTCTGGACCAGTTTGGACTAAGGTGAACCCTGGTTCAGGACTCCCCCCACCACTCTGCTCTGGCCACAAACCCCAAATGCAAGCAGGTGGGCAGGAGGGGAAGGTCCTAGCACATGGCTGTGTTCACTGGGCATGGGAGGGATCTCACCAAAACATCTGCATTTGCAGAGTAGAGCAGTTGCTATGCCCATTTTCCAGATGAAGAAACCAAGGCCCATATAAGGGGCTTCACCAACCCAAGGTCACTCGGCTGGAATGGTCAGCACTGCAGTTCAAAGCTTTGGGCCTGGCCTGACAGGAAAGGAGACCTGGGGGGTGGGGGGTAGTAAGTGGTGTTCTGGGAGACTTGAGAAGTACAGGCAGTCATACCCTCCTCCCTCTGCCCCTGCTCCCCGAGTCAGACTGAGGAAGTCAAAAGACTCATTTATTGAGCATCTCCTGCAAGCGACACACCTTCGCTCTGGGGCCCCACAGCACCCCCAGGGTGACCCTGGGCTGGGGTCACTGTACGTGGACTTGGGCCCAACCTCATAGCGTTCTTTCCTCCTCTGCAGCCTACCTCTTGGCCAAGGTTCTGAGGAGGGGCCACCAGGGGCTGCAGGGTGGGGTGGAGGGCTGCGCACTGCACGTGGGTGTCCGTGGGCTCCGCTGAGGGGGACTGGGCAGACTGGGAGGAGGGATTATCCTGAGGGGAGGACCCTCCAACCTTCAGCTGGATGAAGGCATCCCAGGCTGGGCAGACGGGGGCCGTGTGGAACTCAGGCTGGGCCCTGAGCGGGTGCTGGGGACAAGCAGGCCTCAGGCTGGGCCCTGGATGGACACCCCCTGCGGCCAGCCCCACTGGCCTTCTGCCGCTGCAGTGCCTGCTCCACTTTCTCCTTGAAGCGCCGGTTCTTCTGCTTGATTTTGGCCAGCTCGGCCTTGCGCTTGGCCTCCAGGTCGGGATCCTGGCATGGGGAGGACCAGAAGGTGGCTAAGCTGATCATCCACAGGGAAGCTTGTGCCCCACGCCCACTCCACCACCGGCTCAGCCCTCACCTTCCCCTCCAGGATCATCTGCTTCCGCTTATTAATCTCTTTCTTTTCATCAAAGTTGGTTGCCTCCAGTTTCTGGGGGGGGAGGGAGAGGCCGTTTGGGGGGTCACCATCTTGCAGGAAGCACCCTGGGCCCCGAGGACCAGCCCCTTCCCCAACACTCACAATCTCACACTCCCTCCGCACCACGTTGACCTGTGTGAGGATCTGTAGCACCTCAGCTTCCTCCACCGAGAACTCCTCCAGCTTCTTCTCTGTGGGGACAGCAGGGTCACAGGGGGGCAGGCACGACATGGAGAGGGATTTCAATCATGTAGCGAGTTCCCTTTGTAGTAGGGCATGCAAGGCCATCCAGGGCCATAGCAGATAAGGATCAGGTGGGCAAGATCTAAGATTTCAGACCCAAGGAAGGTATAGACTGCTCTTTTTTTTGTTGTTAGCAATACTATGAATTTGACTAGGGATTTTTTTTTTTTTTCCCCCTGGAAACAGTGTTCTTTAAAGTCGAGACATTTCTGAATCTTAGGACAGTCTTTGCAGTGACTGGAGGTGCCCCAGAGGTTCTCGGTCTTGGCTACACATTAAACTACCCAAGGGGGTTTTTCAAACATGCCCAGGCCCCAGCCCTGGGGCTTCTGACTCATCCGCAGGGACCACCCACACACTCTGGTCTGAGAAACCAAAGTCCCTTCCCACTAGATGTGGCTTTCAGCTGCTGAAGGCCATTGCAGAGCTTCTGTTTCAACAACTGGGCAAAGAAACTTCTTTGAGGGTTGCATAAGAAGGAAAGCGCAGTTTAAGCCTGCCCATGTGAGCAGGCTAGCGGGTGTCTGATAGGGCTGAGCGGCATCTCACCCAGAAGCACCCGCCTCCCCTCCCCTCCCCTCCTCTGCCCCTCCACTCACTGATCTGCTCCTCGATGGCGTGTACCAGGTGAATGTCATACTGCGTCACCAGCGTGATGGCCTGTCCCTGCCGCCCTGTGGGGACACACCCAGGCTGTGAGCTGGAGGCCAGAACAAAGGGCCAGTAGAAGCAGGTCCTGACCAGCAGGCGGCTCAGGGCTCCTCTCAATCAAGGGGAACAGTACAGGAGCTCGGTGGGTGAGTGAGTGAGTGGAAATGAACGAAGCTCAGGGCGTCACGGCTCAACCCCCTGCCTGACCTCTGCGTAGTAGGCAGGTCTGTCCCAGGGGAGCTGCAGGACTCCAGGGAGAGGCGGCTGTCCTGCCAGCTTGGCCTTATACAGGTGATGTGGCTGATTTCCCATTTCAGTGTGGCCGCCAGGGAGCCCAGGCCAAGTTCTGTCAGCAATAAGCCCAGACAGGCTTCAGCTCAGATCTCTGCACACCACTTTCTCCATTCGCCGTTTCTGTGACAGTGACTAGTGCTGGAACAGCACTGGCAGCTGACCAGGCCCATGACCCTCGGAGCAGCCCCAAACAGGTGTCACCTTCTTACTACCCATTGTTGCATGAGGCAGTGGGGGCCCAGAGAGCTGATGTGACCTTCCTGAGGCCACAGGGCAGGAGAGAAGGGCCAGGCCCAGTCTGGCCCCAGAAACCATATCTCTGCCCACTCCAGGTGTGAGAAAATCTCCTGGACTCCGTGCCCCTCCGGGGTGGGGCTGGGGAGCAGACACAAGGATGCCTCCTTGGCTCCTAGCCAGAGTCACAGCGAGGGGTTGAACTTGGACGCCAAATCCCACAGGGCAGCGTCATACCCACCAGGACTCGTACACCTATTTGCTGCTGGGCATGGATTGGCAGCCCTGACGGGTAAAGGGGCCTGAGGTGAGGCAACAGGGAGTGGCGGGGATGGGGCCAGTGTGTGCCGTGTCCCCAGGGAACAGCACGTGTCGCTGTTAGTGCTGCCGGGGGTGAAAAGACAGAGAATCCCCACCTATGGTTTTGAAAGGGCAAGTCCCCCAACTTGCAAGTGCTGCCTCTAGTATCTTTCACCTGTGGCCTGTAGCCCTCCCGTGTCCCACCAGCTTGTGACTCTGACTCCTCATGGTGTGGGCAGGCAGGAGGGGCGGGTGCCCAAAGGCTGCCCTGCCCTGTCTGCTCACCTGCACGGGCTGTCCGGCCGACTCGGTGGATGTAGATCTTCGGGAGCCCGGGGGTGTTGTGGTTGATGACCACCTGCACCGTGGGAATGTCCAGGCCCCTGGAGAGAGAGGTCAGTCAGCACCTCTGTCCATGTGGGGAAACTGAGGTTGGGACTCACCCACGGTCGCTCAGCAGTGAAGCTGAGGCTGCCTGACCCATGCCTGAAGCCAGTCTCTCCCTCTGGCCCTTTTGTGGGGGACGTCATGGGGAAGGGAGTACCCTGGAGCTGCTCACCGGGAGGCCACATCTGTCGCGATCAGGATCCGGTAGATGCTGGACTTGAACTTGGCCAGGGCAGCAAAGCGTTCTTTCTGTGCCGGATTGGGGAGAGAATTGGGGGTGGGGGGGGTGTGAGGTAGCATCTCAACAAACGTTTGCGCGCTTACTGTGTGAGGCCTGGGGACAGGGCAGAGGCCAGGACAGTCTCCGCCCTCAAGTGGCTCACAGTCCAGTGAGGGAGATGAGCTTGAGGAGGCCAGACTGGGGCAGACAGGTGGCAGGAAGAGTGTTCCAGGCAGAGGAAAGGGCCTGGGCAAAAGCCCTGAGGCTGGGAGAAGTCCCCAGGGCAAGGCTGGCGGGTGAGGGGATCTGTGGGGCCGCCCAGCGCCTCACCTGTTTCATCATGGAATGCAGAGCCACGGTGGGGAAGTTGAATTTGCGCAGCATCATGCACAGAATCTGGCAGGTCCTGGCAGGAAGGATGTGCTGTCAGCCCGTCTAGCGCTAGGGTCCTGGAAAGGCGCTCCTGGCCCTCCCACCCGCCGAGACCCCAAGTAGGTGGCCCTGCACAGCTGGGGAAGGAGAAGCCGGGGTGCAGTGTCCTGCCCACTGACCCCTCCCCTGGCCTAAGCCAACAAGAGTGGGCCCTACATCCAGACTTTTCTCTTCTGGTGGCCAAGAAATTCTTGGCGGGCAGCAGTCAGGAGGTCTCCTCCACATGCTGTGGACTGCCCTTCTACGCTGGCTCAGGCTAGGCTACCCTACAGCTCCTTGATGCTCTCCCTAAACGCCTCAAAGGATTTTGAAATCCCTGGGTCTGCGGAGAGGACAGCCCCGGGTGTTGGTGCTGATGTGCTGGGCCTCATTGACATCCAGAGACCACAGCGAATAGGCTGCTCCAGGGCCTTCTCAGCTGCTGCAGGGGTCTCCTGGGGAGAGCCTGAGGCCCTCAGCCCTTCCGGTTAAAGGCAGGTCTGAGGAACCCCAAATTCTGGCTCTGCCTTCAGGAGGGGTGACGTTGGCAAACTGCTTGACCTCTCTAAGCCCCCTTGAGTGCATCCTCCGAAACTGCCGGCCTGAGCAGAGGCCCCAGAGTGCCGGGACTGGCTGTGTGCCCCATACCTCCAAACTTGGGCCACCTCTCGGGCCTCCATGAAGGGCTGTGGGATGGGCGCCTGGGGGATGGGAGAGGCAGGCCTGCCCACGCTCACTTGCATGTGTTGGTGAAGATGATGATGGACCAGTCCTCGTGCTCGTCCTGGAAGTTCTGGATCAGGTGGACCAGGTAGGCATCCTTGACCTTCTCAGGCACTAGCAGGTAGCGCTGGTCCAGCTGTTCTACTGTGCGCACACTGGGGACAGGAGGGCCTGTTTCCCCTTCTGTTGAATGAGGCCAATAGCCCACCCTGCCCATGGGCAATAACCTCTGTTGGGTGTGACCCCCACTTGGCCCCCCGCCTGCCCTGCTCCCCCAGGGACGTGGCTATGGACTCACGGGGCCTGAGCCTCCCAGAAGAAGGGTTGGTTGGTGGCCAGGCCCTGCAGCTCCCTCAGCGTGTCGGTCAGCGTGGCACTGAAGAGCAGCGTCTGCCTGTGGGCCGGCACAGCCGCCAGGATGGTCTCCAGGTCTACAGTGAAGTCAGTGCAGCCCTGCTCCAACAGCCGGTCCGCCTCATCCATCACCTGTAGTGCCAGCAGCAGGGGGTAGGGATCCGGGGTGAGGGCGCTGTCCAAGTCCTGACTACATGCCTGGGCTCGACCCACCTTCCCCATGTGCCTCCTTCCTGGTCTTAGACCTGGGCCCTAGAGCACTCTCCCTCTAGGTCTTGGAGGCCTGCTCCCTCACCCATCTCGGCTCCAATGTCACCTCCTCAGAGAGGCCCAGCCCCCAACTATCTTTACTAATACAGGCCCCCTTTTGTTGGTTCCCGAGCTGTTCTTGTCACCATTCCCAATGCGGTACTGGATGGCCTATGGGACACAAATTTCCCACATGGATGTATCAGGGCCCCAGGCTGAGTTACCAGGAAGCGAATCTTCTTTATGCTGAAGGTATTGGAGCTGCGGAGGTGGTCAGCCAGGCGCCCTGGTGTGGCGATGACCACATGTGGTTTCCGGGAGAGCTCCAAGGCCTGGGCCACCATGTCTGTGGGTGGAGGGTGAGAGGTGGGGCTGGGTGGATGGTCTGAGGCTGCAGAGGGTCCATGCCCAGAGCCTCCCTGGGCCCCCCATACCCATGCCGCCGACAATGATGCAGTCTTTCAAGCCCAGAGGCTTCCCCAGGACCCGGAACTGCTCTGCGATCTGGTAGGCCAGCTCCCTGTGGGCATGAAGGGGCCAGCCTGGGTCAGATAGCGGTTTTGTGCTTGCCTCTCATTCCCATCTCCACCCTACGGCCTCCTGCCTGGACCTCTCCTGTTCACACACCCTCCGAGGCTCCCAGTCCCCTTTGGACAAAGGTTCTGATACTGAGTGTTGGAGGCCCCTTGTGGCCCCTGCCCTCTCACTAGGCTGGGTCCCTAAACAGCCCATGGCTTGTCCCCTGCCAGTCCCACCCACACTGGCCTTTCTTCTTCCCACGTCCTCAGCAATGGCCTCAACACCACAGTCATCAAAGCCTGAGACCCAAGTGTCAGTCCCCCCTCCCCCAGGGCTGGTCAGTGTCCAAGTCCTCTCCTCTCTGCCCCCAGCCCCAGCTCCACCCAGGCCTTTTCTCTGCCTGTGTCCCTACTTCCTGGCCTTCCTGCTTGCCCTGAGTCAAGCTCTGTGTTCAGAACTTTTCACTCACTGTCTTGTTAATTCTTCAGCACTTCTAAGAGGTGGGCATAATTTCTGTCCCCATCTTGCACACATGGAAAGTGCGCTCAGAGAGGTAAAGGCGCTTGCCCAAGAGAACACAGCTGGTTAACTCACCACGAGGCCTTTGGGGGGCTCACCTGGTGGGTGTCAGGACGAGGCAGAAGATGCCATAGGGATCCTCAGACAGCTTCTGCAAGATGGGCAGGACAAACGCTGCCGTCTTGCCACTGCCTGTCTTGGCACAGCCCAGGCAGTCCCGACCTGGGCAGAGGGCAAAGCAGTGTCACAGGTGTAGACAGGTGTTGTATCGGGCACAGTTTACAGCAGCTAACATTTAATGAGCAATTACTGTGTGCTCAGTACTGGCCTGTGCCCTTTCCATTCCAGGAATTCTGACAACTTTCCATTTAGAGCAACTGACACATTTTAGAAGGGCGAGGCCATTATCATCCCCATTTAACAGAAGGGGAAACAGAGTCTCAAAGATTTGCCCAGGATACACAGACAGTGAGTATCAGGCTGGAATGGAACCCACATCCATCTGACCTGAGATGCCTGCCACTAACCACGACCTCGTTTTGACCCCTTCCGGGGTATCAGGGCTTGGGAAACCCAGAATGCCCTCCCCACAATCTGCATCCTATGCTCCCTACTGACTCCTTCATCCTTGTTTATTTAATGCCTCAATTTGTCACATCCTAGGCTTCCTGAAGGCGTCTCTTTAATGGCAAAACTGGGTTGGACCAGAGGAGTGGGGAGAAGAGCAGTCTAGGGACCAGAGCCGTGGATTTACCAGTAATCTTGACAACCTCAGTTTCCATTTCTAAAATAGAGATAGTAATCCAAGCTCTACCGAATTTTCCCAGTACTATCTATTATTAGTTATTCATCAAACCCTCCCAGTGCTCTGAGGCTATAAAAGTTTCAGAGATTACATCACTTGGGTGCGGACACACGGCGAGTCAGCCGTACACCCTAAACGCCAACACTGCCTAGTCTGCCTCCAGAACCCAGGATCGCCCGTAAGGCCCAAGACTGCCCTTCGCCTCACGGGGCCGGCGTGGGCAAAAGCTGTGAGAAGGCAAAGTGAGGCGACAGGAGCGGGGACGCCTCCTGGAGAAGAGGCCTAGCCACACTCACCTTCCAGGATGGCGGGAATGCAGCCGAGCTGCACGGGCGTGGGCTGCTTCAAACCCAGCTGTCGACATTGTTCCACGAGCCAGGATGACAGCCCAAGCTCCGCGAAGCCAGCCATCCTCGCAGCCAGCCCCGTGTAAGCACCCGTGTGAGCCGTGCTTCCGGCGCGTGTTGATGACGTCAGGAAAGCCTTCCAGTTTATTGGATCTGCCTCCTGCCTGGTCCCACCCTCTGCAAGCTCACTGCCATTCCCAGCCTCTACCACATCCTTACCACTCTTCCCCGAATCCTGTTGGCTCTCAGGATCGAATCGAATTACAGATGCCCTGAGAGACGCACTTGCGTCTTCCGCCCCTTTGACTCCCGTTTAAGAGTCTCCCATTGGCTCATCTCTAGGGAGGAACGAGTAAACTACATTTCCCGGCGTGCCCCGCGGTGGCTCTCTCTTTCCGGCCGACGTGTCTCTTAGTGGGAGTAGCGGGTGAGAGGGTAGCGACATGGCGCCTCCGGCTCCTTGCTCAGCCTCTGGAGGCTCCGGGGAGGTGGACGAGCTGTTCGACGTGAAGAATGCCTTCTACATTGGCAGCTACCAGCAGTGCATCAACGAGGCGCAGCGGGTGAAGGTGCGGCGGCTGCGGGGCTGGGGGACCCTGGGGGCGGAGGCGGAAGACGCTTCCTGGTGGCTGCGGGTCGCGCTCTGATTTTAAAAACCCTCCCTTTTCACCTCGCGCCGTTTCATCCCCCCCTCACCCCCCACCCCCGCCACATCTCTTCAGAGCGCGGTGAAGAATTATCCTTGTTCTATGACCAAACTCAAAGCAGTAACACTTTAGCGATACTTCTTACTCTGAGCGCTCGCTCAGACTGAGCCTTGGGAGGCATTTGAGTAAGAGAGGGGTTCATACCGCTATAGTAATAATAACAATGGTAATGATATTACGCTACAGTAGTAATACTAAAGACAGCAACAACAATAATAGTTTCCATCTGTTGAGCACCCACACTGTGCCGCCATGCCCTCAATACCCGTGAAGTAGGGACTGTTGTTTATCCTCATTTTACAGGTGAGAAAAGGGAGGCTCAAGAGAGAAATGGCTTCTCGCTCGTTACCCTGCCCCACTAACCAGGTTATTTCTCCCCAGACTTGCTCATTCATTCATTCACCCATTCCTCATTGAGCATCTGTATGGGCCAGGCAGGATATTCGTGCTGGGCTCAAAGCAGTGACAAAATAGACAAAACTCCCAGCTACCTTGGAAGCCTCAGCTCCCAAGGGAGACAGACAGTAAACAAGTAAATAAACAAGATGTCAGGAGGTGGTGCGACGGAGAGTGTTGGGAGTGAGCCTGGCTGTTTGAGAGCTAGAAAATATAGCCCTTCAAGGCAGGGCCCAGGCAGCCAGGCGGTGAGTGGGTGACAGGAGAGGGGGCAGCAGGGGCCACTAGCAGCACCTTTTGGGGAGGCACATGGATGGTGCTGTCACTTTGAGAGTGAGCCATTGGAGAATTTTTAAGAGCAGTGAACGTGACAGGGTCTTTGCCTGCCCTCATAGTCTAGTGTTCTGAAGAGAGTAAACAAGTAACGAATCAAGTGAATACATAGTTTCAGCTTGAGTCGGCTAGGGGAGAGGGGAGATAAAAAAGTGCTGATCAGAAATGGGGGCGGGGGCTGCTTCACGTGGGAGTGGTCAGATCAGGTCTCTCTGACTGCCATTTTAACCTGTGACCAAGCCTTGAGAAGGCTCTAACCCCATAAGTTGCTGCAAAGGTGCTGAGGCAGCGGTGAGCTCCATGTAGTCAAGGCATACGAGGGTGGTGTGGCAGGAGTGGGGCGAGCACAGTGGGGGAGATGAAGAATGAGGTGGGCAGAGTGAGGGGCAGGGCCTGAAGGCCTCAGCAGGGGTTTGGATTTTATTCTGAAGGTGTGGGAGGCCATCGGAGCACCACACAACACAAGGGAGTGGCAGACATCTTCCCAGAGGCAGCCAGAGGGTTGGGAGGAATTTGGATTCTGAAGTAGAGAAGGCTTGCTTTCCCTTCTGGCCTTTGGCAGTGAACCCCATGTCCCTGAACGTCATCTGCGTAATGGGGGGGTAAAACCTCAAACAGACTTCAGTAAGAGGTTAGGAATCGTTGAAATAACATTTGCATGACTGTATTCGTTTTCCATCGCCACTGTGACAAATTACCAAACAACAGCTTAAAGCAGCACACGTTTATTATCTCGCAGCTTCTGTAGGTAGAAGTCCAACACCGCTCTCACCAGGCTAAAATCAAGGTGTTGGCCCAGCTATGTCCTTTTTTGGAGGTTCTGGGGAAGAAACACCTTCCTAACTTGTTCAAGTTGCTGCTTCTTGGCCAGGGGCCACCCTTAGCTCCTGGAGGCTTCTGGATGCTTCTCTCCAGTCCTCAACCTCGCATATCACCCTTCCATCTCAGAACCAGCCACAGGGTTCTCACTTGGAGTCTCTCGAATTTCCCCTTCTCCTTCATTTCTTTTGTCTAAAAGTCCTCTGCTTTTAAGGGTTTCCGTGATTAGACTGGATCCTCCTAGATAGCCCAGCATAGTGTCTCCATTTTTAGGGTCCATAATCTTAATCACACCTGTGAAGTCCCTTTTGTGATGTAACGTAAGCTGTTCACAGGTCCCAGGGACTGGTATGGACATCTCTGGGGGACCTTATCCGTTCAGCGCCATGGTTGTTACATGCCTCCTTGCTGGGGTAGTGTAGACCACGAGAAGATTGAGACAGACCTGGGCTCAGATTCTGTCTCTTCTGTGTTCTCTCTGCAGCCAGGGCTGAGCCACTGCACCTCTCTGAGCCTCACTTTCCCCTCCTGTCAAATGGGAACGATGACATTCATCTCAGTAGGGTCCCTGTGAGGTTCAGCGTTATACTCATGATCCGCTGTCTCTCTTCTGTTGTGTGTCTGTTCTGCTTACATTACAGCAATGTGTTCTTTCAGTCTTATTGTGTCATAATATGCAAATTTTACCTCCTTCCTGAAAGAATCAGCGTGACCTGCTGTATGTAGAGAGTGATGGAAAACAAAGGAAACCAGATCAGCAGTCACTCTTTTTTTTTTTAATTAATTAATTAATTTATTTTTTGGCTGTGTTGGGTCTTCGTTGCGGTGCGCAGGCTTCTCATTGCGGTGGCTTCTCTTGTTGCCGAGCACGGGCTCTAGGCACGCAGGCTTCAGTAGTTGTGGCACACGGACTTAGCTGCTCCATGGCATGTGGGATCTTCCCGGACCAGGGAGCGAACCTCGTGTCCTCTGCATTGGCAGGCGGATTTTTAACCACCAGGGAAGTCCCCAACAGTCACTCCTTTTTTCTTTTTTTTAAATTTATTTATTTTTATTTATATTTATCTTTGGCTGCGTGGGGTCTTCGTTGCTGCACGTAGGCTTTCTCTACTTGTGGCGAGAGGGGGCTACTCTTCGTTGTGGTGCGCGGGCTTCTCATTGCGGTGGCTTCTCTTGTTGAGGAGCATGGGCTCTAGGCACGCGGGCTTCAGTAGTTGTAGCTTGTGGGCTCAGTAGTTGTGACTCGCGGGCTCTAGAGCGCAGGCTCAGTAGTTGTGGTGCACGGGCTTAGTTGCTCCACAGCATGTGGTGTCTTCCCGGACCAGGGCTCGAACCCGTGTCCCCTGCATTGGCAGGCAGATTCTTGACCACTGCGCCACCAGGGAAACCCGCAGCAGTCACTCTCGCTGGAGGCACACTGCGGCCCAACCTCTAAGCTGGGGGATATACACCCTCTTTAGCAACGTGGTAAAGATGCACCGGCACCAAACCAAGAGATTCTACCTGACGCATCCAGAAGAGTGGGAGTCCTATCCCTGCTGAGCCATTTGACGTGATTTAATTCTGGTCCACAGGCCACCTAAACCTTCTTAGGCAGCCTGTACTGTGTTGAATGGTGTCCCTGAAAAGATATGTCCACCCGGGACCTGTGAATGAAGAGAGAGGCTTGAGGCAGACAGAAAAGATGGAGGCAGAGATGGGGGTGAGGCAGCCACAAGCCAAGCACTACCTGGAGGCACCAGAAGCCGGGTGAGGCAAAGAAGGATCCTCCCAGAGAGCCTATGGAAGGCGCACGGCTCTGCCAACACCCTGATCTCAGACTTCTGGCCTCCAGAACCATGAGAGAATAAGTTTCTGTTTCTTTAAGCACATCCCCCAACCCAGCTGGTGGTTAGTTATAGCAGCTCCAGCAACCTCAGGCACCACCAGAGGTGGCCCCAGGTAGAACACCTGGTGTGTCTCAGTGCTGGCACCGTGATGATGTTTGTTTCCCCACTTGTCAGACATTTCGCAAGTGCCCACAAGATGGCAGGCACCGCACAGGTGTTAGGGATGAAGCGGCTAAGAAAGCCTCCAGGAGCTCACCGTCTAGTGTGGTCGGGGGACACTGATGGCCAGTAAGGGGAGGGGACGTGATCCTCCTTCCCAAACCCCATCACCGACTTCCCCGGACAGTACCCCTTGCTCTCAGGTCTGGCTGCGCCTCTGAGCTGTTTGAAGGCAGTTTGAGGCCACCCCGGGGTGGGACATCGTTGGTGGACATAAGCCTCCTGGCTTTTCTGGTTTCTGAGCTCCCAGGTGATTCTGATGAGCCGTCAGGACTGGGGACCAGACCGCTCACCTGGTGGCATGCATCACAGTCCCCGGCATTCCCGGGTCTGTACACCTGTCCTTGTTCTTAACACCTCCCAGAAGCTCTCCTCTCTTTGGCTGATTGAGAGGGTCCTGAGCGTCTGTGTGTGGGGTCTCGGTGACCCCCCTTGGCAGTCCTGCAGGGTCAGTGGTGGTGCCTGTTTTACAAAGGGGGCAGCTGAGGCTCAGAGTTGCCTCTGGGACCCTGGTCCCCCACAAGGCATCCCACTGTGTCCCTGCTTCAAAGATACCAACAGCCAACATTTGTCTCTTTTTTTACTGAGGGTGGTGTGGGAACCCCAGGTGGGTTGTCCTCACCAGTGTCCGCCTCTGAGGGTCATTTCAGAGTCACTTATCTGGAGGACACCGTGTTCCAAATCATGGCCGGATCCCCAGCCTGGCCACCAAGGCCGGAGCAAGCTGCTGGGACCCCGAGGCAAAGTTGGCCTGAGTCTGGCTGGGGCCAGGAGCCAGGCTTCTTGTTCGCAGTCTCCCTTGGCCTGGGAGGAGGACACGTTCAGCGCCCTCACCCCCTCAGGCTGGGAAGAAGGCCTGGGGACTAGGAGTCTGGTTTTCAGCCTCGGGGGAGAGTGGTCCTGGCGTGCTCCCACCGGCGGGGCTCCAGAACATTTGTCCCTGTGCTCTGGCAGCTGGACAGGCTATTCATTCTCTCTGTGCTTTTCCCCAGGCCCTGTGGTTTAGAGGTTGTTGGAGTAGTGACTCCAAGGTGGCCGGGCCCCCTTCCCCCATGTCACTTTCCTCTCCCAGCCCCCAGGTGGCCTGTCCCAGCACCCGCATGCCCTCTGGGCTGAGTTGCTCTGTGCCACCCCAAGTGCCACAGGGCCTACAGGAAGTCAGCCAGCACCCTGGGACGTGGTCCAAAGCTGTTCTCCCGAGGAAGGGTCCCTCGCCTGCCCGTAGCCTCGTGGGGGCCTCCCTCGCAGTCCCACAGTGAACCCTGTATGAGGTCACCTCGCACCTGCTTCTGGGTTCTGTGTGGTGGCTGGGCTGAGGGAGTGTGGCCCGTGGGCCTCGTCCCTGAGTACAGGGCGGTCCCCAAGGTCTCACCCAGCCTGGCTAGACCCAGACATCGCTATGCTGGGACAGCCAAGCTGAGCTCTCCCAGAAAGGTCCTCTGAGTGAGGCAGACCTTCATCTCTCCTGTTGTCACGTTTAAAGAACGTTTTGAAACAAAAGCAGGACAGGAACAAGAGGCATGGAAGTATTCGTTACAGGAAGTAAGTCCCTTTCGCACATCTCCCGCTGGGTCCCATCCCTTCTCCAGTATCCACCATTCATGTCCGGATAGGAATCCTCCCAGGCCTGTTTGCTCGGCTTGTACAAACTTGGGCGGCTCCGCCCGAACTCCCATACCCACCCCCACCCCCACCCCTTGCTGTCCTCGGACCACCCATACTGTTGAGCAGCTTCTGTTTTGATCCACTGCACCCTGGGGTCCTTCCACATTGACACCAGCAGCCACGTGTCCGGTGGTCAGAAGCGTGGGCTCTGCCCTGGCCCCTGCTGTGTGGCTGGAGCAGTTTCAGCACTTTTGGTGCCCCCATCCCTCACCTGGATGGGTGGGGGTGACAGTCGAGCCTCCTTTCCCAGGGAGATGTCAGGGTGGCACAGAATGAGGTGCCCGGCACACTGCGTGCCCTCAGCGGAGGCTGCTCTCCTGCTGCCTAAGGTCGTAGGCGGCTGAGAGCCGGGGCCGGGACTAGGACCCAGACTCCACTGGGAAAGCTGCCCACTTCTGGCCTCTGAGGGCCTGTTGGGCACGGAGCCCCCAAGAGTTCTGACCCGCTTTTCCACAGCCGTCAAGCCTGGAGAGAGATGTGGAAAGGGATGTCTTCCTGTACAGAGCGTACCTGGCACAGGTGAGTGTGGGCCCTTGACCATGACTGCCAACACCCTGGGGAAGGAGAGTAAGGAACAGAGTGTCGGCAGGGGCGGGGACCACGAGCAGCTGGTGTGGCCCCCACAAGAAGGTGGCCACGTCACTGAGGCCCTGGAGCACCAGGCCAGAGGGCCAATGTTGGGGTTTCTTGCTTTTCTTTTTATACTTAATCGATAGATTTCACTTGTTCAGTACAGTTCTGGGTTTACAGAATAACTGAGCAGATGGCAAAGAGAATTCCAAATGCCCATCCCCCACACAGGCATTTTCTCTTATTAACATTTTGGGTTGGCAGGGTGCTTTTGGTTACAATCGATGCAGTGGTATTGATACTGTTATTAACCGAAGCCCACAGTTTAGACACTAGTTTTTTTTTTGTTTTTTTTATTTGGGGCATAATTGATTTACAACGTTGTGTTAGTTTCAGGTATACAGCAAAGTGAATATGTTATACAAATAACATATATCCACTTTTTTTTTGGATTCTTTTCCCATATAGGCCATTAAAGAGTATTGAGTAGAGTTCTCTGTGCTGTACAGTAGGTCCTTATTAGTTATCTATTTTGTATATAGTAGCGTGTATGTGTCAATCCCAATCTTCCAATTTATCCCTCCCCCCGGACCCCTTACCCCCCCCGGTAACCATAAGTTTATTTTCTACATTTGTAATTCTACTTCAGTTTTGTAGGTAAGTTCATTTGTAGTCTTTTTTTAGATTCCACATATAAGCGCTATCTTACGATATTTGTCTTTTTCTTTCTGACTTACTTCACTCAGTTTGAGAATCTCTAGGTCCATTCAGGTTGCTGCAGATGGCATTATTTTGTTCTTTTTTATGGCTGAGTGATATTCCATTGTATATATGTACCACGTCTTCTTTATCCACTCCTTTGTTGACGGACATTTAGGTTGCTTCCACAGACACTAGGGTTTTTAAAAAGCAGCATTACCCTGATAATACAGTAAGACTGCATTCTTCTGTTCTAAAAACAATCTGGACTCCGCAGACAGGATTGAATTGTGCCCCGCCCTGTTCCCACGCCAGGCCCACCAACCTCCCACCAACCTCGTCCCACAGCCACAGCCGTAGACTGCTCTGTTGTGGGTACATGGCTCCACAGATGCCCCCACCTCACATCAGGCCTCGGGTGGCTTCCCAGGTCTTTTTGCATCTTTCCCTCTACGGAGCGTTCTGGAGCCTGATGGAACTTCCCCCTTGTGGACCAAGTCCCCCTCACCACCCTCCCCCCACCAACCTCCAGGGTGAAGCTGGGGCCCAGACAGTGTGTGTGGTCCCCAGCAGAGTAGGGTGCCCCGGCGCACCCCAGAATCTCCTTGGATGTGTTCATATATTTGTGTGTGTATATATATCTTTAAAAGATGAATACGTGTCGGTGGCAACGAAAATACTGAAACTACCTAGAAAGAAAGACAGTGAAAAATGGGTCCCTGATTCCAGTTCCCCTCCCTGCAGTGACCTCCCTGCTGGGTGTCTGTCGGTGGGGTGCATGTTCTGCTCAATAGAAGCCAATGCCCAGACCCCCTGCCCCTGGTGACACCACCACACCCCACCCCCAGGGCTGGCGGGGCCCTCACCCCGTCACTTCACCACCGGGGGCTGGACGGTGACCTGCCAGGGTCTCCAGCTAGAGCAGTGGGCAGCGTGGCACGACAGCTAACGGGTGATGCTGTGCTGGCTTCCACAGCGCACTCCAGTGGGGATGGCAGCCGTGGGCTGAGGGGGTCCCTGGGAGCGGTGGGCACCAGCCCCTGGTATTGGGGCTCCACCAGGGCAGTGCTGGAGCCAAGAAGCCCTTGTATGTTCCTGGGGTCTGAGAACATATAAACCCTACGGGGAGTTCGGGCGGGGCTGGCAGCCTGCTTGTCTTGCCCACAGAGGAAGTACGGCGTGGTCCTGGATGAGATCAAGCCCTCCTCGGCCCCAGAGCTCCAGGCCGTGCGCATGTTTGCTGAGTACCTGGCTAGCGACAGCCGGCGGTGAGGTTGGGTGGGGGGCGGGCCTGGGGCATGGTGGATGGGCCCGGGTGGGCAGAGGATGTCTAGTTGGCATCCCTCCTCTGCCCTCTCACCTCTCTGAGCTTCAGTTTCCCTCACTTGCACAGCGGGAGGCAGTGATGGACCCTGCTTCAAAGGGGGCGGGGGGCTGGGGATCAGAGATGAGGCCTTGTGTACAGATACCTGGGGACTGTGAGGGCCTCATTCTTGCCAGGAGGGCCTCCCCTGGTACATAAGGGTGGGGACCCTGCAGCCAGTCTTCCAGCCATTGCTGCTCACCCACTGTGCGGGGGAGGGAATGGCAGCCACACCACGCATCGTTCATCTCTGCCCAGATGGAGGGTGGGAGGGGACAGCAAGTCTTCGCCCTGAGCTGGGCGTGTCCACCTGTGCCACAGACCAGCAGTCATCAAACTCCCTCAGGCGATGGCCAGGAGAGGCGGGGTGGTCCGGGCTGTGGGAAGTGCTGAGCATCCCAGGACCAGGCCCGCCTGTTACCTGCTGCTCCGTTGGGGTCTGAGACAGCTCACGGTCCAGCCCTGCTGGCCTCAGGTGGTTCCTGCACAGGCAGGCGCGTGGGCTGTTCCTTGCTGGCTGGGATGCTCGCCCAGGTGCACGTGAACTCGGCCTCTGCAGGTGGGGGCTGTGTGGCCCTGCCTCACCTGTGCGTGGAGCACCAGCCTGACGCAGCAGGCCCCGTGGCCCCTCTGCACCTCGGTTTCCCCCGGCCCTCGGAATGGGCTGGTCGTGAGGCCCCCTGGGATTTCGGAGGTAAAACACTCCCCAGAGGGCGGCTGGGATAGAAGGCTGGGGCAGCACAGCCCACGACAGGGAGCCACTCTGTTCTGTGAACCGATTCCCGCCTACCTGTCCCAGCCCCAGGGCCCTTCCACCACCCAGGCCGCCCCTCACAGCTCTGTGACGCCTCACAGAGGGGCCCTCCCCCGATCTCTGCCCTGTGGAACTTCTTAGACCAGGATGTGGTCATGACCTTGTTGACACTACGCTTTCCTCGGAGGCTGCTGCAGCCATCTGTGAGTCCCAAGTGTGGGTACGACTATCTGCTGTGACCCCCACCCCTGCTCCTTCCTCATGGAGGGCAGCGCCCTGTGCTCCACCTTCTGTGATCAGGCTCCTTCGTCCACAGACACTTGAAGGATTTACTCAAAGAGGCTTAAGCAGTGGCAGCTGAGTGGGGACTCCCAAAAGACATGTCCGTGTCCTGACCCCCAGAACCTGTGAACCTGGCCTCATTGGAAATGGGGGTCTTTGCAGATGTAAGTGGTTAAGGATCTTGAGATCATCTTGGATATAAGGTGGGCCGTAAATCCGGTGACTGGTATCTTCATAAGAGATGGAAGAGAAGACACAGACGCAGAGGCCACATGAAGATGGAGGCAGAGATTGGGGTGAAAGAGACACAAGCCAAGGACTGCCGCAGCCCCAGGAGAAAGGACCAGGACAGATCTTCCCTTGGAGGAAGGAACCAATCCTGCCAGCACTTTGATTTCAGACTGCTAGCCTCCAGAACTGGGAGAGAATAAACCCCTGTTGTTTTGATCCTCTCCCTGGTTCGTGGGCTTTCTGACAGCAACCCCGGGACACTAAGACAGGCAGCCTCCTGAGACCATCACTTCACCCTCTCTGTGCACTTCTCTAGCTGGGGTGACAAACCCCATTCTCCTTTTGGAAGGGGAAGGAGCCCCAGGGCTGCTGTGAGCGCTACAGAAAAGAACCCGCAGGAAGCCCACGGCGCGGGGCAGGTGCTCGGGAAAGCAGAGCGGCTCTCGGTGCATCCATCCTGGCAGTACAAACCACCGCCCCATGCAAACTGCCCAGCGAGCAGGTGGTGGAGAAAGTGCTGGAGCCCATAAGGATAACCACAATGTGTTCCAGTAACAACGTACAACACTAACGTTACAAGGACAAGAGCAGGCGCCCTGTTCACAGCCTGTGTGCCAAGAACCAGGCAGGAAGCTTTGTGAGGTGGCCTTGGGGCTCCTCACGCCAACCCTGTGTGATCCCTGTACACAGTCCTTCTGTGCAGAGCGGGGAAGAGACTCAGATTTGAAGTCATTTGTCCATCAGGCACCTCTTTGGTGGGCGCAGAGGGAGTAATAGGCACATCCCTGCCCTCCAGGGGCCCTCAGGTACACAGGCACTTGGCCACCAGCCCCCAGCAACCCGCATGAAACGTATGCGCTTGTTGAGACTGTGTGTCCCAAGCCACAGCATTTGTCCAGCGGTGACACAGGGCCGGGCCCTTGCCTCCCTTCTCTCATTAACCGCTCAGCAGCCCTTTGAAACAAGGAGTTGCAGCTCCTCGTTTCGGTTAAGCAGACAAGGCTCTGGTGTCCTGTGGCGGGTGAGGGCGTCCGGCTGGTCCTTGGGCAAGCCTGAACTCCAGCCTGCTGCCGGCTCCCAGCCCCCAGTCCCGCACGACGTCCACCTGCCGGGAGCAGCCTGCACACCAAGCTCGGGAACCGGGGGCAGCCACCCTGTCAGTGGGGTGTCGTCCTGCACAGCTGCCCTCAGGACCCAGGCCCGACGCTGACCGAGGTAGATCAGGACCCTCTGCTGAGACCACTGGCCTCCTTGGGAAGTTGGTGACGTCGCCAGTGTGAGGTTCACCTGTGTGGCCTCGTGTCCCTGTGGAGGTGTCCCCGTTGAGCTAGCCTGTCCCTGTGCATGCGGGGCGGCATGGACACCTCAGCCCCCAAGCACTGAGGGCCAGGGGAGCTCGAGACCTGGATGGTCATTTGTGCTGCTTCGTGGGCAGAGCCAGGCGTGGCCCTTCCTGCCCCACACTCCCCACGGGGCCTGGAGCACCCAACCCCGCTTCTCCTGGCCTTGGTTTCCCTGTTTATGTGAGGGGTGAGGAGTACCTGGTGGGGAGGTGGCGAGACTGGCACCTAGTGGGGCTTGGCAGAGACAGCTGGGCCTATCCTGCCCGCCGCTGCTTTGTGCCCCGGGGGGCCTGACTCGCCCTCTCTGGGCCTGTCTGTTCCCACGGGGGAGAGGCCGCCTCCTGCCCCTGCCTTGGGCTCTGAGCAGCTGCGTGTCTCGCAGGGATGGGATCGTGGCCGAGCTGGACCGGGAGATGAGCCGGAGCGTGGACGTGACCAACACCACCTTCCTGCTCATGGCTGCCTCCATCTACTTCCACAACCAGAACCCGGATGCAGCCCTGCGCACCCTGCACCAAGGGGACAGCCTGGAGTGGTGAGTGGCTGTCCTGCACTGGGGGAACGGCCAGCGTGAGTGGCCCCTCTGGTGTCCGGGCAGCTCAGGGCCTCGTCAGCCATCATCATAGGAACGGCACGCGGGGCTGCTCTGAAAGAGAGGGACTGGGGTGGGGCATGGGCCTCCCATTTAGGCTGCAGCTCTTGTTCTCCGTCCAGGAGACACACTTTTCCGCATGGCTGGGCTGTTGCTCTGAGGACACAGCACCCGGGGCTGAAAACCCTCTGTTCCCAGCAGCCGAGCAGAAAGCACCTTTGTTTCTGCCTGAGAATTTCTGTACCCTCCCTTCTCCCATGAAGCCTTGTGTTTCTCTGCCCTGGGCCCTGGACTTTCCATGTCCTCCCTGGGCCCCACGGACCCTCCCCTGAGGCCGCCCCTCAGGGCACTCCAGGCCTGGGCACTGGAGCCCCGTGCAGCCTGCTGTCGGCTCCACCCCCAGCCCAGGAGGTGGCTCTGGGCTGTGCTGTGTCCAGCTCCCTGCGGCCAGGGCTCCAGCCCTGCAGGGTGCAGCCATTCTCCCCCATGAGCGCTCTGGTTTCTGCCTTCCCTTGGTTAGTTGGTCACCACGTATTCCTTCATATCCATTTATGTCCCACTGTGATCCAGAGGGGGCTTTGCAATAAGCATGTTACACGGCTGGTGAGGCAGTGCACCCCACGAATGTTTCTCATGCTTCTCCTTGGGCTGGTCTGGGCGCTGGGTCACATTCTGGTGGGAAAACTTGGGAACAGGTGGCCACATCAGTGATCGGTGGTCACAGCTGTCTGGGCCCGAGGCGGGGGTGCAGTGGGTGTGGGCCCTGAAGGCAGGGAGCAGGTGCTCCCCTGCAGCACTTCATCTGGGACTCTGGAAAGGAGAGGGGGGTACAGATGGGATGGCCAGCCACGGGGCGGGCAGGGAGCGGGCCACAGGCCTGGGGACCCCATGGGAGCTCCCGGCCCAATCACACTCAGCAGAGACAGGCGGGAGTGCAGGGCCTGGGAAGCGATGGGGTGCTCAGCCCAGCAAGCAGCGCCCAGGTCTGAGTTCGGCCCTGCTGGGCTGACATTCAGCCTCAGTGTTCCCCTCTGTAAGGCGGGGCTGGTGGCCTGAGCACTCAAGGGGAGGTTTCTGGAAGGTGGTGCTTACACAGAGTGAGCTCCTGGTGGAAGATAAAGTGGGGTGGGAGTTCACTGACTGCCCGCCCTTCCCACAGCATGGCCATGACAGTGCAGATCCTGCTGAAGCTAGACCGCCTGGACCTCGCCCGGTAAGCCCCTCCCCCCCAGGTCTGCTGGGCTGTGGCCTGTGCATCAGGGGGTATCTTAGCAACGGCCAGGCCATGTTGGGACCCTGTGTTCTCCAGCATCCAGACCTCTGTCTTCAAGGGCGCATGTGGCATGGGGACCACCCAGAGCCCTCCGCCTGGCTCTGATTATCAGTGACACGAGTGTTTCTCCATTTATTTCATTCGAGTCTATTGGGGTGACTGCACGATTGTTTACCTGCCCTTCTCTGCAGGGTGTTGCCTGGGACAAGGGACGTCACTGTCTGTGCCTCAGTTTCCTTCTGTGACGCAGGCAGCGGGGCCCATCTTGCAGGGTTGGGGTGGGCTTCGCAAGCACGCAGAGGCGTGTGCAGCCGTGGATGGGGGGTGGCCGGGCCGGGGCCTGAGGTCCTGGGGCCTCGTGAGCAAGGAACTCGGGGGTGGGGTGGGGCACAGTGACTGGCCACTCAGCCACCGGGCACCTTCCCGCCTCTCTCCTCTGCCCCCAGGAAGGAGCTGAAGAAAATGCAGGACCAGGACGAGGACGCCACCCTCACCCAGCTGGCCACCGCCTGGGTCAGCCTGGCTGTGGTGAGCACCCGGCTTGTGTGCGGGCATGAGAGACAGGAGCATCCGGGAGCCAGGAGGTGGCGGCGACCCCCTGTGCGCAGCGCTGGCTGCTCCTGTGGGGAGGGTGCAGGTGGGGTTCCACAGACGCACTGGACCTCCTGCTTTCTTGGGGGCTAGTCCCCTGGAGGAGCCCCAGCACGTTTTCCCCCTCTCTCGGGCTTGACCCCTTCTGGCTCCTTGCAGCCGAGTGGCTTGGCCAGAGCCAGAGTGAACAAACTGGGGGTTTATGGAACCGGACTCGGCGTACCTCTGCCTGCACGCACCCCACCCGCCCCCCAGCCCGGGTGCACGGAGCCAGCCAGCTGGCAGCGCACCCTCCTCTGGGGTCTGGCCCTGGTCTTGGCTGCTGCTCAGCTTGCTCTCCGGGCTCCCGGCACAGGGTTGGTGCCTGTATCCCCCTTGCGCTTTACCCCCTCGGGCCCAGCCCCCCGTCCCCACGTGCCTGGGCGCCCCTCTCCTGGCAGCAGCCCCATTTCTGGATTTGGACATTTGGCTTCCTTTCTCTGAGTCGCTCTTTCGTACGGGCCTTTAAATTGTGCTCCTCGTCTGTGTGTATCTGCACATCCTTTTGCAAGGCTGAGGCCTCACCCCACAGTATCCATTCAGTTTAGTGGGACAAACCCGAACAGCTCTCTCCCATAGCCTAGCAGTCTTTCACAAGCACATCTTGGTCTCAGGTTCCCCTGCAAGTGTGGCGCTGTGTCTTTACCAGGCGGACAGAACCTTCTATTCAGAATTCGGGTGGTCGGGGTCACGGCTGCTGGAGCAGAGGCTGCCCCGATGGGCCATGTGTCCCAGTGCTCCCAGCTCAGACCTTGACCCAGCTGCCCGTGCACTGATTCTCCCTCTCAAAGCCGAGGCTTTCGAGTCTATAAACATAGGGCTTGGGGAGCCGGGTTTGAGGGGGTCTGCGTGCCGCTTCTGCCCCTTCACAGCACTAGCTGCACGGGGGTCTCTTAGGGGAAGGGGGCGGTGTCCAAAGAGTGCCTGCCGTGGGCCGGCTGCACTGGGATTGTCTCCACAAAGTGCTGGGATCCCTCCAGGAGGGAGCAGGCAGGGTAGGGCCGGGCAGCAGGGTGACAAAGCGGTGACGTCAACTGTCCCCGCAGGGTGGTGAGAAGCTGCAGGACGCCTACTACATCTTCCAGGAGATGGCCGACAAGTGTTCGTCCACCCTGCTGCTGCTCAACGGGCAGGCAGCCTGCCACATGGCCCAGGGCCGGTGGGAGGCCGCGGAGGGCGTGCTGCAGGAGGCGCTGGACAAGGTATGGGCAGGCGCAGCCCCACCCCAGAAACAGGTGTGCGAGACCCCGTGGCCTGCCTGTGGCCATGTGGGGATTTTAATGCCACATCAGTTAAAACTCGGGATTGCAAGCGACAATCCTGATTCTAGCTTCTCTTGGAAAGGCGAGGATCCCGTCAGCCTGGGCCCCCCGTCGGCCTGAGCTGAGCAGACCCACGCCCTGTCTCTTCACTGACGCCTTGGCTTCCTGGCCCGGGGCCTTTCGCGGTGATCCCTCACCTGGGTGTGTGCTTGGGAGAGACAGCTCCCGTTTGCTGCCAAGGGGAGAGCAGGCTGCCGAGAGCGACACGGGAGGTGTCGCCTCTGCCCATCCTTGTTGAGCAGAGGGCCTGGAGCGCTGCCCTCAGGGCTGCCGCAGTTGTCTTCTCACGGCTGCCATCTGAAACGTTGTTCGATATAATGAGAAACTGACACCAATGGGAAGCTTTCTCCGTGCTCGTCTCTGCGAGGGGCCAAGCTATCGTCAGAAGGTTGTTGGCCGAGTGGGGACAGGCTGAGGGGGGGCAGTCGGGTGCTCCTGCTGGCTGACGTCGTCAGGCTGCCCGTGTGGAGCTGCCTCGCCTACCAGAGCGCCCCGTGCTTGTGGGGAGAATGCAGGTCTCTGCAAAGAAGGGCAGCGCGGGGTGGAGCCAGATCTGTGTAGGAGGCCCGGGTTCCTGCAGCCCCTCGAGCCTGTGGCGCCCTGCATCCTGAGCGGCATGTCCCTGCCTCGCCCCAACCACGGGCTCTGGCTGGGATTCCTGGCCAAGGCAGCGGCCGAGCTGATTCCCAGAGCTCCCTGTGCCTCAGAGCCCAATATGGGCGGGTGGGGTGAGGTCACCCACCCCCTTGGAGTTTCTGGTAATTTCCCGCAGCTTCCTGCCAATGCCCCTGGGGAGCAGGCAGGGCGGGACGGGTCTGTCCCACGGTCTCAGGCCTCATCGTTGCAGCAGGAGGAGCAGCTAGCTGGGCTGTGATAGGTTGAGGCCGCCTTGGTCTGGACTCCATTACTTTGAGATTTGTGATAAAAACGCCCCTCCCAAATTGCGACAGGCAAGGGGGCTCTGTGACCGCCTGGTCTGCACATGAAGCAACGCGCTCACTGGGAAAGCAGCCGGTGTGGGGAGGCAGAAGGGAGGGCCCTGAGATCACTGCCTTGCGGAGCGGCCAGTGGTGGGGGCATGCTGGGTCTTGCAATCCCAGCCCTGCTTGAGATGGGGGCCTGGAGGAGCTGACCCTGCCTGTCTGGTGTCCCCTTGTGTTGCCAGGACAGCGGCCACCCTGAGACGCTGATCAACCTCATCGTCCTGTCCCAGCACCTGGGCAAGCCTCCCGAGGTAGGACCCTCCCCACCCTCAGCCAGGTGCAGGAGGGTTTTCCAGCCCTCACGGTGCCAGCCTGGGGTGGGCAGGGGTCTCTGGTGTGGCCCCGGCTCTAGAGGGAGCTTGGGGCTTCAGGGTCTGAACTTCAAGGTTGGCCTGGCCTTGGGGCAAAAACCTGTTCCCCACGAGTGGGTGCATCTGAGATCGGCCCTGGGAAGCTGGCATTGCGGGTACTCCCCCAGGGTCCCCACCCTGGTCGGGGCTGCAGGTCAGCTGCTATGTGGGTCCTACGGACAAGTGGGCTGAGGCTCAGGGCTCCCAGGCTGGGACTCGGCCTGTGCCACCTCAGGATTGGGGGCGGACACCAGGACAGAGAAACAGGGCTCAGGGGAGCAATCCTGCTGAGCCTACCTTGTCTGAGGGCGGGGAGGAGGACGCTGGGGCACTGCCCCATTTAGGTGCCTTGCCCAGCTGGCCGGGGACCCACCTCAGGGCTTCATGATGGTCTGTCACCAGTTCCTCGAAGAAGAGCCCCCCAGACAGCCTCAGGGCTGGGGTGGTGCAGGACAGATAGGACGACTCTCCCACTCACCGCAGAGACATCCCCAGACTATCAGTTTTGGAGAAACAGAGCCAGACAGACGCCCCTAGCCCCACATGGTCAGGGCTGAGCCTGGCGGGTAGGGCAAGGCTGGGCGCGAGGGCTCCAATCCCCAAGCCTCTGAGGTGTCTCCATACGACGTGCCCAGAACAAATCCATCTCCTTTCCCAACCCCGTCCCCCCCTGACCTGCCTTCCACTCCTGGCCCCCTGCCTCTCCCAGGGCCTGGGTCCCTGCCCAGCCCACATCCCTGAACCTGGTGCATGCTTCACCCATGTGCCAAGTGCAGGCTCTGTGTCAGGTGGTGCTCCCCACCCGCCAGGGTCCTCTCTAATTCAGCATGGTTCCGGGGCAGCAGGGTGTGATGGAGAAAATGTGGGGAAACCAGGGCTCTTGCCTGGGTCTGGCCAGGTGGCCCTTGTTTCACCCCACTCCCTACCCTGCAGGTCAGAGTCACCATGGGGTCCCCATATTTAGCTAACCTTGCCTCCCCCACAGGTGACAAACCGCTACCTATCCCAGCTGAAGGACGCCCACAGGTCCCACCCCTTCATCAAGGAGTACCAGGCCAAGGTGAGCCCATGCAGGCGGCCCGTCTCTGAGCCCTAGACCCCCCAGGCTCTGCCAGGCAAAGCGCGGAGCTCGGGGCCTGGCTCACAAGTTCTCCCCTTTCTCTCTCTGCCCACCCCCATCCCCCTTCCCCGCCCCCAATTCACGTTGAAGGAAAACGACTTTGACCGGCTGGTGCTGCACTACGCCCCCAGCGCCTGAGACCGGCCCCAGACGCGTTTCCGGAGCTGTGGGGATACAAGGCCAGGGCTGTGCTGCCCTCTCGACCGGGCACTTGCTGTTTGGCCAGAAGCAGAGGCTGGAAGCCCAGCCCAGCCCCCTTTTGTCAATAAATGTCTCTACTCCAGGTATCCCCACCGGATCCATGTTTGCTCTAGCCATTTTGAGGGGAGCACGTGGGAACCAAGGCTCAGATGGGAGAGGCCTGGGCACCATCACCCAGGGCTGTTGCTGGGAGGGGGCCCTGGTGACCAGGGTCTGTGAGCAGCAGCTGTACAGACTCCCCTGCCCTCAAACAGCCACCTCATGTTACTGAGCTGCAGGTGGCACAGCCATGTTCCCCAAGTCCAGTTGGCATCCAGGGAAACTGAGGCACAGAGAAGTCACAGCCATCACAAGGGGCACCAGGATTTAAACGCAGGACCCCTGGGTAGTCTGCAGGTGGTGAGGGTGCCAGAAGCACTCAGGCTCAGCCAAGTGGGGAGGGTGTGTACCGGGTCCTCACAGGAGTAAACATCAGCCCCCCAGACCCCTGCTCCTTGCTGCCCTGTAGTGAGTCATGAGCCAAGACAGACCCACTGTGGTCGGGGTTGTGGGTGCCGGAACGCTGCTGTGGCCAAAGCACCGAGCTCCCTGCCCAGAGAGAGAAATGCATAGTGAGCGCCCCTCAGTAAGAAGCTAAGGGCTTCCCTGGTGGCGCAGTGGTTAAGAATCCACCTGCCAATGCAGGGGACATGGGTTCGAGCCCTGGTCTGGGAAGATCCCACACGCAGCGGAGCAACTAAGCCCATGCGCCACGACTGAGCCTGCACTCTAGAGCCCGCGAGCCACAACTATTGAGCCCATGTGCTGCAACTCCTTGAACCCTGCGTGCCTAGAGCCCGTGCTCTGCAACAACAGAAGACACTGCAATGAGAAGCCAGTGCACCGCAAAGAAGAGTAGCCCCCGCTCACCGCAACTAGAGAAAGCCCGCGTGCAACAACGAAGACCCATGCAGCCAATCAATCAATTTATTAATTAAAAAAAAAAAAGCTGAACAACAGAGGGAGGGAGGGGAGTGGCTGGGGCCTCTTGGATGAGGTCACCATTGAGCTGTGTCCACCAAAACAAGAAGAAGGATCTGCCAGGACAGGTTCTGGGGCGACGAGCATCCTGGGCAGTAGGAACAGCCTGTGCAAAGACCTTGAGGCCACACTGGACTCAGTGAGCTGGACAGGGCTCTGTCTCTGGGCCAGTGTCTGGGTAGGGAAAGAAAGATACTTGGGCTCCAAGAGCCTGGCCTCATTTGCCTCAGAGGTGGCCTTGGGAAGCCCTGTCCTTGATTGCCAAGACAAGACAGAGAGCAAGGGACCCCCAGCATCAGGACCTGCCCCCAGCCCCTCCCTGCCTGGTGCGGATGCCCCAGGGCAGGGGCATCAGTCAGGGGCGGTGGTGTGTAGGGGGAGTGAGGGCTGAGATGAGCTCCCTGGGGAAGAGGAGGCCTGCCCTTTCAGATGGGGCAGGGTATGGGTGCCATCCTTGGGACCTCGGCAGCCCCTCACTGAGCCCCTGGTGCCTGGGAGCTCTGTTTCCCAGCTGCCAGCACCGGGAGCCACTTTCTGTTTCCGCTCTGCACCCACACATTGGCAGCCTCCTATCTGGGCCCTGCCAAAATGAAACTCGAGGCTGGGCTGGGGCTGGTGGGTGGGGGCACCTCTCCCATTACTGATGGGTGCCATAGTGACCAGATAGTGCCTGGGTGGGAGGGCAGAGGTGGGTGGTTGGGACGGTACAGGGCTGCCCCACAGGCCCGACTGGACCTATGAGGGCATGTCCAGCAGCCCGGGACCCCTTAGCCCCCATCTGCTTGCCACGCTGGCTGTGGCATTACTTATCTTAACGGGACAGATGGACCCCTGCCCACATGGAGTGCACATTCAAAAATAATGAGTAGGGCTTCCCTGGTGGCGCGGTGGTTGAGAATCTGCCTGCCAATGCAGGGGACACGGGTTCGAGCCCTGGTCTGGGAAGATCCCACATGCCGCGGAGTAACTAGGCCCATGAGCCACAATTGCTGAGCCTGAGCGTCTGGAGCCTGTGCTCCGCAACAAGAGAGGCCGCGATAGTGAGAGGCCCGCGCACCGCGATGAAGAGGGGCCCCCACTTGCCGCAACTAGAGAAAGCCCTCGCACAGAAACGAAGACCCAACACAGCCATAAATAAATAAATAAATTAAATAAATAAGGCCAAAAGTTTAAAATAATAATAATAATGAGTAGGAGGTACAGCAGGACAGATGGTGACAAGTGCCAAGGAGAAGACTGATGGGGGATCAGGGAGGTGCAACAAGCAGGTGACATTTGTAGGTAAAGCCTGAAGTTGGTGAAGGAGGAGCCCTGCCAATACCTGGGGGAACAGCATTCTAGGCAGAGGGAACAGCCAGTGAAAGACCCTGAGGCAGGACTGCTTGGGGTGTTGGAGAACCACCTCCAGCTATGAGGCCAATGTGGCTGGAACGGAAGGAGAAAGATGGAGAGAGAAGGGCGTGAGGATAGGTTGTGAGTCACAGTGAGGAGATGGGCTTTCACTCTGCGTGATGGGAGCCATGGAGGGCTGTGAGCGGAGGAGGGACAGGTAGGTTTCCTCTGGCCTCTGAGCGGGGTAGGGAGGAGGCCGAGACACTAGGAAGGAGGCACAAGGGTGGCCGAGGGTCGCATAAGTCTGTACAGGTGCAGAGAAGTGGCTGGATTCTGGGAACATTTGAAGGTGGGGAGAACTGGATTGCTGCAGGACGGGGGATGAGGGCCCCTTTGACCCCCCCCTCCCTGTTTTCACCTGTGCACCTGAAGGTCAGGTCAGGCTGGTGGCCATATGGGACGCAGCCTGGCCCCTGCAGGGCCCACACTGATTCCTGCATGCTGCACCTCGGAAGGCTGTGGGAGGACTCCTAGATGGGGAGAAGGGAGGGGCACAGGCGTGCGGGAGTCCCGGGGGCTGGGATGAGGGCTACCAGTGGCAGGCGAGACGATGTCCCCAAGAGGTGACCGGTGCCTTCAGTGACGGCCATTGGGGGCTTTGGACACGGCCTGGTCGGTGTATAGTGGAAGATCATGGGGGGTGGTCCCAATGAAGTGGTGGTCTTGATCCAGCCTGAGCTCCCCCACGTGGGCACCCACTCCCTTGGCCTCCCTGAAGGCCTGTGTTAACCCGCTTCAGGGAGGCCTGCCAGGTCCTCAGGGTCACAGAGAGCAGCAGGTGGCCGTCAGGCGGGGGGGGATGGTGGGGCCTGAGTGTGGGACAGGGCAAGAGAAGCATGCTGGAGGACCTGGGAAAGAGAGAATCGCTGGTCCTGGGCACGGCCTGCTGGTGCTCACCTTGCCCCATGTTGCGGACACAGCCTGGTGGGGTGAAGGAGCCCAGGATGGGCAAGGGCATCCAAGCGGGGACGAGGGATGGGGACACGGTGCCGCTCCGGCCCTACTCGGGTTCAGGTCAGGCGGGCTCCAGGCAGATACCCCCTCCACCCCCCCGGTCGCCCCCTCCCCCCTCCCCCGCGCCTGGGTTTCCTCCACTGGAAAATGAGCCAGATCGCTGGCCCGCCTCCAGGACGCGGCGCGACAACGCCAGGACTTGTACGCCCGAGGTCGCCGCTGCTGCCTCCGGGGTACCCAGCTGCGCGCCCCGGCCCCGCGTCCCTGCGGGGCGGAGCTAGCGCTGGCCCCGCCCCTCCGTTCCACGGGCTACGGCCAGCGCGCCCCCGGCCCAACTGCGGCGCGTGACGCGGGGCGCGCGGCTCCGGCGGCCACCGTGGGCGGGCGCAGACTGCCGGGACGGCCGGGAGCTGGCGGCATGGCGGCGGCGGGGACCGCGGCGGGGCCGGCGGGGCCTGAGCCCATGCCTAGCTACGCGCAGCTGGTGCAGCGCGGCTGGGGCAGTGCGCTGGCGGCGGCGCGGGGCTGCGCGGACTGCGGCTGGGGGTTGGCGCGCCGCGGCCTGGCCGAGCACGCGCACCTGGCGCCTCCCGAGCTGCTGCTGCTGGCGCTCTGCGCACTCGGCTGGACCGCGCTGCGCTCGGCGGCCACTTCGCGCCTCTTTCGGGTCAGTGCTGCTGGGGGTTGGGACGTGGGGGTCCCGGGCTGGGGGGCCGGGATGTTAGGGAGTCCGGGGCGGGGACCCAGGACCGCCGCGCGCCCCTTTCTGTCTCCACGGACCAGGGTGACTGGAACGTGGCGGGCCTCAGGCTGGAGGAGCTCGGCACGCGGAATCTTGGGCCGCCGCGTGCCCCTCTGGGTCAGGGCGGGGTGGGGTTGCGAGTGGATGTGGGGGTGTGGCCGGGCTGGGGGAAGCCTGGGACATGGGGACCCTGACAAGGGTAGGATGCTCAAGATGTGGGGGAACCGGCCCGGTCAGTGCGGGACAAGGGGGCCCCGGGAGGTGTGAGGGCCTTGGCTGCTGCGCACTCTTTCGGACCTAGCGGAGCTGGGGACAGAGGAGCGGAGGTCACGGGCAGGGAAGGCTCGGCGCACAGGGGCTGCGTGTGCCTTGCGCCTCCGGGTCATGCGGGGCGCGCTCGGAACCGGATCGGTGTCCGGGGTCGGTGCGGCGGCGGGACTGGCTCGTCCGCTGCGACCGGGAAGAGGTAGGAGCTGCCCAGTCGCTGCCGCTCGTCTGTCTGGAGTCAGCGCCACCCTCCGATCAAGGGATGCAAAGGCCTGGGCTCCCTGGCCACGCCGTGTTCGCACGCAGCCTTTGGGGGAGGTGGCACGGCCTGGGTCTGCGAAGCTGGACTGTGCGGACTCCAAGGGGTCGCCACCGAATTGCTCAGTTTCCGGCGAGCCTGGGAAGGCCACCTCCCCAGCTGGAAAGTGACTGTGGGGGTGACATTGGCGCCTGGCCTCCCTCCCATCCTTGGGGAGGGGTCGCTGCTATGGGAGCTTGTTGGAAGGCGTTTGGGCTCCAAGCTTGGCTGTGACTTCCCTGAGGACCAGCTGGGGTCACTCCGCCCGTCTGACTGGAGGTGGCAGTGGGTGCAGGGACAGAGTGCCTGGAGCCAACAAAGGGGCCTTTCTCTGCTGGCTGGGCAGAGGCTGGCCCTTGTTAAGTCAGGGATGGGGTGTTGTCTGGCTGCCATTGTCCCCGCTCCCACCCCCATATGACCCACATGGGGGTTAGAGACCCCAGCCACGACGCTGCTCCAGGGAGGGGGAGGCAGGCGTGACTAGGGCCCCTCCGTAGGTGAGCCCTGGTCCCAGTCTGGCTTTGTTGCTTCCCCCACCTTTCCAGTTTCCAGCTGGGCAGTGGGAGGTCCAGGAGGACGAGGGCCAGAGCCCAGGAGGGGGATATGGTTGCTCTGGGACTACCAGGGTGGAGCAGGCTTCCTCCCCACGTTCCTGAGGGAGCTGGGTGGGGGACAGCAAGGTCACGGGCCCCTCACTTTTAGAATCCCCGGACGTCGGGCACTCACTCCAGCTCGTGGCTCGCCCTTCCCAAGAAACGGGCGGGCGGAGGGGCTGCCTCGTCCTCCAAAGCTCATCTTCTTGGCAGTGTGTGGTTGCCAGGGGTTACCGGAGCTGGCTCTGGCTGTCTCCATGGCGACTGTTGGTGCTCCGGCCCCCTCAGCCTCGCCTAGGGGAGGGGGGCGTGGCTTGGCCGGCAGCTCTGGAGCCCCGCCCCCAGGGAGATTGAAGCTCTGCCCCCAGGACTCCAGGGGCGCTGGGCCCCTGAAATTCCTCCATGCCTCACCGTTGCATGCTCCCACTTCTCTTGTCCCCTCCCTGCTGTCCCCTCAGGTCCCCCCATCTGCGATGTCCTTTCCTTGACCCTCTTTCTTCCTCTGCCCCATCCTCTCTTCCTTTTCTCCCCTGAGTTCCCGTGTCCTCCCCCACCTACCCACCCCATCTTCCCCAGCCCCCGTTCCTCTCTGATCTCCCCAATTCCTCCTCTGAGGCACCCCCTTCCCTCAAGTTCCTCCCCCATGGGGATTGCTAGGGTTCCAGCCCCCCATGTTCCCCCGGATGCCCCCATATTCCCCTCTATGTTCTTTTTACAGGTTCACCCTCACAGCCCCTTCCAAGTCTTCTCTTTAATCCTTCTTCCTCTCTGTCATACCTCTAGCTCCCCCTGAGACCCCCCAAGCCCCTCAGTCCCCTGGACTGACCCCACTGGTCTCCCTTGCTTTACACCCACGTGTCCCCCTCCTCCCCTCACAGCCTCCCCTCACGTTTCCTCCCAGGTCTCCCCCCATCACTCCCCTCCCCTTGCGGCTGCGGCTGGACAGCTGGGCACTAAGTTTAGCCCTTGGCAGGTACACGTGGGCTCTGGTTACGTTCCAGGAGGCTGTGGGTACCGGGCCCGGCACTGCCTGGCCTGGGGAGTCCCTGGGCCTTGGTTTCCCTACCCTGGAGGAGCGGCCCTTGGCTCCCAGTGCTGATGGCCGTCCGCCTTCTCACCCGTAGCCCCTAGCCAAGCGGTGCCGCCTCCAGCCTAGAGATGCCGCCAAGATGCCTGAGAGCGCCTGGAAGTTTCTTTTCTACCTGGGCGCCTGGAGCTACAGCACCTACCTGCTCTTCGGCACTGACTACCCCTTCTTTCACGACCCACCCTCCGTCTTCTATGGTAGGGGACCTGCCGGGATGGGGCAGGTTGGGGGAGGGCCCTGTTCTGAACTCAGAGAAGGGTACATGGGGGAGCTGGACACTCATCAGACATCCCATGCTGGATGTCTGCTCTGAGACAAGGGCGATGAAGGGGCCCTGGGGCCAGAAAAGGGGGCACCTGTCCCTGTCAGGACTCAGGGAAACATCCTAGAGGAGGGGACCCCTTGTGTGGGCCCAGGCAAGCAGTCCAACATGTGCAGAGGCCCTGGGGCTTGCATGAGCTTGATGTGTGGGGACGAGAGGAGGATGGCAGGAGCTTGAGTTTCATCCTAAATGGGATGGGTTTGTGGACTATAAAAAACCTTCTTCTGGCTGCCATGTGGAGACAGATGAATCTTGGGTAAGGAGAGGAGCTGGGCCCAGGGGTTAGGCAAGGGACCAGTGTGGCTTGGACCAGCTTGGCAAGAAGATAAAGGTGGTGAGAAGTGGCTGCATCCATTGATTGGATTCGATGTGGGTGTCATCAAGGCCTGAGCTCTGGGTGGGATGAGCAGGAATTTGACTGCAGTGTCCTCTGTTACCAACTGGCAGGCCGATGTAGAAAACTCAGTCTGCGATGAGGGGTCAGGCTTCTCTACTCTCGTGCTGACCACCCAGACCATGTATCAGGGACACACATGGACGTGTTTCCTGCCGTGTGATATAAACATCCTGAGAGGGCTCCTGGTGGCACCAGGGAGCTGGGCATGGAACCCCTGCGCTGCACCTGTCTGTCTTGTGACCATGCTGCCCACATGGCCACTTTTCCCGTGTAACACACGCACATTTCCCGTGTCATAAATCCCTAGGGGGAGGTTTGAGCTGTCATTCAATTTTCCTTTATGAGAGTGAACTGTAATTGAACTCTGTCTCTGTAATTGAAGTTTCGAGCATGGAGTTGCCTCTGGTTCCTCCTTATAAATTACACTGTGATAGCACGCTTGCAAGTTAGCTGCTTCTTTGCAGGCACGCTTATTGAGTAACTATTGTGTACTGGGTGCTGTGCTGATACAACTGTGAGTAGGTCAGAGAAAGCCCCCACCCCTGTGTTTTGGGGTGACAGATCTGTTAACGTGAAATAAGAAATCTGTTAACAGTGATAAGTGCAGATGAGAAAACTTGAGTGAGGAGAGGAGAAGGGCATGTGGGGTGTCTAGGAGGTGGGGAGGAGGGCATTTTCTACAGGGGTGGGGATTGTCCGCACCAAAGGTGACTTTTGAGTGGGGACTGGGAGGAGCCTGGGGCAGATGGGAAATGCAAAGGCCACTGTCGGACAGACATGCTACTGGCTGATCAGAAGCAGCAAGGAGCCCAGTCAGGTGGGGTGGGAGCAGAGGGGGTCTTTACCGTAGGGCCATGAGCAGAGGGGGGACGTTGACAGGACGACCTAAGGGTGGGGCTGAGGGCAGGAGCCGGTGTGCACTGCCCAGGACAGGGCTGCGGCGGGGAGAGAAGTGGCTGATTTAAGAAATGTTTTGAAAGCAGAATTGATAGGATTCACTGCCAAACCAGAGGTGGGTGTGAGAGAGAAGGAGGATGGGGCTGACGCCAGGGTCTAGGGGGCTGAGGGTGGGGCAGGTTTGGGGGAGACCAGGAGCTGGGTGTGGGATGCCCAGGTGGCTGATCCTGGAGGTCGGGGAGGGGGATGAGGCAGGAGTGACATGGAGAGGCCAGAGCAGCAGGCGGGGTGTGCGTGGAGAGCAGGTTGGAGGTCCACAGACAGAGCCCGGCCCACCTCACCCCACAACGTGCAGGGAGGTGCAGACGCAGCCCAGATGGGGAACTGTCTGCTCCCCTCTTCCCTCTGCCCCAGATCTGGGGCCCAAAGCTGGAGAGAGGGTGCTCCCCACTGTAGCAGTCTCGCCAGTGTGATAGGTGGAAAAGAGGGTGTCCCGTTTCCACAGGGGATGCCTCCGCGCCCCTTCCTTCTCAAGAGGGACAGAGACACTTGGCAGGTGTGGGGAGGCCCCCCTCTGCTGACTGCAGCACTGCTACGAGGCTGTGCACGGAACGTGGGGGGAGCCCCAGCCAGGAGTGTGAGGTTTGCTGCTGAGCCTTGGGGAGCCCTGGACGTGTTCAAGTGGGGGATGAGTGATCTCTCAGGTGTCTTTCATTTTTTTAAATTAGGTAAAATTTATATAACATAGAATTAGCCATTCTATTTTATTTATTTATTTTTGGCCGCACCACACGGCTCGCTGGATCTTGGCTCCCCGACCAGGGATCGAACCCATGCCCCCTGCAATGGAAGCGCGGAGTCCTAGCCACTGGACCACCAAGGAATTCCCAGAATTAACCATTTTAGCCAGTCACAGAAAGACAAATATTGTGTGATTCTACTTATGTGAGGCACCTAGGGTCGTCAAATCCATAGAGACAGAAAGTAGGTTGGTGGGTGTCAGGGGCTGGGGAAGGGGGAACAGAGAGGGAGTGTCTAATGGGAACAGAGTTTCAGTTTTATAACATGGAAGAAGTTTTAGAGATTGGTTGCACAACAGTGTGAATATACCTAGCGCTACTAAACTTAAAAATGGTTAAGATGGTAAATTTTATGTTATATATATTTTTACCACAACTTTTAAAAATTCACCATTTTAAAGTGAGCAATTCAGTGGCATTTAGCATGTTCACAGTGTTGCGCAAGCACCGTGTCTATCTAGTTCCGGAACATTTCCATCATCCCCAAAAGGAGACCCGTCCGCATTAGCAGCTTGCCATCCCCCCTCTCCCAGCCCCTGGCAACCATTAATCCATTTTCTATCTCTATGGATTTGCCTGTTCTGGACATTTCATATACATGGAATCATTGGTATGTGATTGTATGTGCCCATTTGTGTCTGGCTTCTTTCACTCAGCATAATGTTTTTGAGGCTTATCCACATTGTAGTGTGTGTCAATGCTTCTTTCCTTTTTAGGGCTGCATAATATTCCACATTATGTGGACACACGAAACGTGGATTTACCACATTTTGTGTACCCAGTCACCTGCTGGTGGACATTTGGGCTGTTCCCCTTTTGATGATTGTGACTAGTGCTGCTGTGGACATGAGTATACAGGGGTCTCTTGAGTCGCTGTTTTCAGTTTCCTTGGGCACAGGCCAAGAGTGGACTTGCCAGATCATGGGGTCTGTGTATTCACAGCCATCGAGGCTGCTGTGGGGAGAATGGACAGTCGGGAATAGGCTCTGGAGGCCAGGAGAAGCTGGAGCAGTGCTGGGAGGAGATGGCGGTGCCTGGACCAGGGTGGGGGCACTGGGGGCAGGGCAAGTGAGTGGAGGCGGGGACCGAAGAGGGACCCCCAGATAGAGGTCCAAGTGGATCTCCGTTGCAGGCAGGGCCAGGGTACAGATGAAGGGCTGTCACTGAGGTGGTAGCATAGGAGGCATTTAGGGGATAGCTGGCCTCCAGGGGGACTTGAGGGTCTAGCTCCAGATCACTGAGGCTTGGAGGGGGAGGGACGGGAGACCGGGGATGGAGCCCAGGGAGGCCATTACGGGGGGTGGACAAAGAAGGAGCCGCAGACAGCGGGGCACAGTCTGGAGTTCTAGGTCGATTCGGGCAGAGTCCTTGGTGATGGACTGAGGAGGGGAGGCGGAGTTGGTGGGGGGAGCGATGTCCCCTGGGAAGGCACGAGGCCTGAGTGCGGGTGGGCGCATGTGCAGGGGCGGGCGGGCGGGGGGCAGGAGGTGGCCGCAGGAGGAGGGGAAGCGGAGCCGGGCCCGCTCTGCGGGAGAGCCCGCACTCATGGGCGTTGGAAAGTGTGTGATTTCTGCCTCAGCTGCTTGGCTGGCACAGCAAGGCAGGTGGCAGCCTCCATCGGTTTGGGGATTTGCTGGGAGGGGGGCACCCAGGACCGGGTGTCTTGAGCGAGCCTGGTAAGAGAAGACGGGAAGGGGGCCTGGGGCACAGTTGGAAATTCTGCAAAGGACCAATTTCAGGGTAGGAGCACCTTTTCCTGTAGATCTAGAACTGTTCTAAAAAGTAATGCCTATTCATAAACAATGATGGGTGGAGAATGGGTAACAGAAAACCAGCGACCAGAGCAGCTGCAGAGATGCGTGGCACGCCCAGGAAGCAGAGGACCCATGCCCGGCTTGAGGGAGTGCTCAGGGTCGCCTGCGGGTCCCGGAGGCCCTGCAGGTCCCTGACGGCACGGTCTGGCCCTCCCCAGACTGGAAGACAGGCATGGCGGTACCACGGGACATCGCAGTTGCCTACCTACTACAGGGAAGCTTCTACGGCCATTCCATCTACGCCACGCTGTACCTGGATGCCTGGCGCAAGGACTCAGTGGTCATGCTAATCCACCATGTGGTCACCTTGGTCCTCATTATCTCGTCCTACGCCTTCCGGTAAGTCCAGGAGGGGACAGAAGAGTGGAGGGCACTGGCGTGAGCAGTGGCAAGAGGCTAGCACAGGGCAGAGGCTAATGCCTGGGTGGGGGGTATGGGGGTGTCCGTGGGAGAGGTTTCTGAAGAGAGATTCTGAAGTGATGGGGCAAAACAGGTGCAGAGAGGCACCACCCTGCCCCCACCCCGTCTGTCCCCCTCCAGCTCCTCCTGGATGGCAACCTTGGCCGGGTCACAAAGCAAGGGTTTACAGAACACCTGCCATGTGGCAGGTGCTGCTGGGGGCACAGCCGTGAACACAGTAGACAAACGTGATGTTCCAGAGCCCACTGTGGCCACCACACGTGGTCATAGTGCTTCAAGGCAGAGCCTGTCCAAGCCACAGCGTGCTGTATGTGTAAAAGCCACCCTGATTCCAAGGGCAAAGGAGAGTGAAAATATCTTGCAGTCCCTTTGTTATATCATTTACATGTTGAATGACGACATTTCGGATATACTGAGTCAATTGGAATATATTATTAAAATTAATTTTACCTCTTTCTATTTACTTTTTTTTTTTATAATGGTATTGTGGTATGTAGGAGAATGACTTTTTTTTAAAATTATTTATTCATTTATTTATTTTTGGTGTGTTGGGTCTTCGTTTCTGTGCGAGGGCTTTCTCTAGTTGCGGCAAGCGGGGGCCACTCTTCATCGCGGTGCGCGGGCCTCTCACTATCGCGGCCTCTCTTGTTGCGGAGCACAGGCTCCAGACGCGCAGGCTCAGTAGTTGTGGCTCACGGGCCTAGTTGCTCCGCGGCATGTGGGATCTTCCCAGACCAGGGCTCGGACCCATGTCCCCTGCATTGGCAGGCAGATTCTCAACCACTGCGCCACCAGGGAAGCCCCTTTACTTTTTTTTTTAAACGTTGCTGATAGAAAATTTAAAACGAAATTGGGATTAGCAGATGCAAACTATTATATATAGGATGGATAAACAACAAGGTCCTACTGTATGGCACAGGGAACTATGTTCAATGTCCTGTGATAAATCATAATGGAAAAGAATATGAAAAAGAATATGTATATATGTATAACTGAATCACTTTGCTGTACAGCAGAAACTAACACAACATTGTAAAGCAATTATACTCCAATAAAGATATTTTAAAAAATAAAAATTGAACATGGAAACTCAAAAAAAATTTTTTTTAAAAAAGAAAATTTAAAACGACATATACAGCTCATATTCTATTCTTTTTTTTTAAATTTATTTTTATTTATTTATTTATTTTGGCTGTGTTGGGTCTTCGTTGCTGCGCGCGGGCTTTCTCTAATTGTGGCAAGTGGGGGCTACTCTTCATTGCAGTGCGTGGGCTTCTCATTGCGGTGGCTTCTCTTGCTGCAGAGCACGGGCTCTAGGCACGTGGGCTTCAGTAGTTGCAGCATGTGGGCTCAGTAGTTGTGGCTCACGGGCTCTAGAGCACAGGCTCAGTAGTTGTGGTGCACGGGCTTAGGTGCTCTGCGGCACGTGGGATCTTCCCGGACCAGGGATCGAACCCGTGTTCCCTGCACTGGCAGGCGGATTCTCAACCACTGCGCCACCAGGGAAGCCCCTCAAATTCTATTCTTGTTGGACTAGCTGTGCCTTCCAGCACAGTAGCTGCTGGCCACAGGTGGTCATGTCAACTTCAATTAAACTTAAATAAAATCACACATTCTGTACCTCAGCCCAGTATGTGGCTGGTGACTCCTGTATTGGACAATGCAGATTTAGAACATTCCTATCATTCTTGAAAATTCTATTAGACAGCCCTGCTCTAGAGGGTAGAATCAGATAACAACTCCCCCCCCCCCCAAAAAAAAAACCATGAAAGAAAAGAACTAACAGTTTGTTTGAAGGTGATCACTATGGAAAATTCAAGTCGGAAGATAAGGACTGCAGAGGTGGTGAGGTTAGGTGGGGTGGTCAGGGGTGACAGGTGAGCTGAGACTGAAAGTCGGTGAAGGAAGGCTCCGGGAACACCAGGGATGTTAGGGGATGAGAACAGCCTGTGGCTGTCAGGAGCCTGAGCTGTCCGGAGGGCAGAGTGGGGACGAAGACGGTGACAGAGGTGCACAGCCACATCCAGGCTGAACTCAGGCACCAAGCAGCTGTGAGGCGGAAGGGTGGATAGGGGCGGGGCTCCAGCCTTCTTCAGATCCTGGTGGGGGTGCGGCCTTTCCCGGGCAAGTCTGCAGTTTGCAGCAGTGTTCAGGTTAAATGTACAAACCTGGGAGCATCAGTGAGGCAGTCATGTTTAAAGTGTGGGGTATCTGGACACAGAATGACCCAGGCGTGTGAGGGTCAGGGGTCATGGAGGGTCAGAGGTCACAGAGATGAGGAAGGATCAGAGAGGGCACTTCCAGGGAAGTTCCTGAGCCTGGGTGTGGCTGCCACAGGACGGGTGCAGCCTGAGTGTTACTGCTGACCTAGCCCTGTGAGGGGGGGGGATGGGCAGGGCAGATGGGCCAGGGAGGACAGCCCTGAACAGACCCACGGGAAGCCTGGAGGGGTGGCCAAGGGGACCTGTGCTTGGGAACCTCGGGGCGGGTAGGGGTCCCAGGGTAACCAGCCCTCTCTCCTCTCCCGATTTCCTCCTCAGGTACCACAAGGTGGGCATCCTTGTGCTCTTCCTGCATGACATCAGTGACGTACAGCTGGAGTTCACCAAGCTCAATGTCTACTTCAAGTCCCGCGGAGGATCCCACCACCGGCTTCACGCCCTGGCTGCAGACCTGGGCTGCCTCAGCTTCAGCCTCAGCTGGTGAGCTGGCAGGGGAGGAGGCGGGCCTAGTGGGTGGTGGGGGGGACCTGGTGGAGGTAGGCGGGGCCAGGCCAGGAAGGAAGTGGGGCTTGTGAGAATGGGTGGAGCCAAGCAGGAAGGAAGTGGGTCCTAGAGAGGCAGGTGGGCAGGGAAGGGGTGGGTCCTGGTGAGGTGGGTGGGGGCTTGGTGAGGTGGGAGGGGCCAGACAGGGCCAGGGTGACGTGGGCGGGGCCTGGTGGGACAGCGGAGGGCGCGAGTTGGCAATAAGCAAGCTGGGCAGGAAAGGACAGAACAGGAATGGAGACAGCTGGGCAGGAATGAACAAGGGTGGGGTAAGGAGACATGGATGGGTGGGGATGTGCAGGGGCAGATGGATGAGTCCAGACGGGACAGGACAGGGACTGGGGGGAAGGGAGGGGGGCTCCGCTCCCCCTCTCCCCCACAGCCTCCTCGACCCGCCCCTCCCTCCTGCAGGTTCTGGTTCCGCCTCTACTGGTTCCCGCTCAAGGTCCTGTATGCCACGAGCCACTGCAGCCTGCGGTCGGTGCCTGACATCCCCTTCTACTTCTTCTTCAACGCACTCCTGCTCTTGCTCACCCTCATGAACCTCTACTGGTTCCTGGTGAGTTGGCGCTCACAACTCCTCACCACCCCCTTCTTCTCAGATGCCAGTCCTGTCCTGGTCCCAGTCCCCAAGGAGCGCTCCAGGTGCACGCCCTTCTCACGCACTCCCAGGGAGGAGGGGCATGTTAGGTGACGTGCAAAGGGCCGGTGGCAGGAGTACCCAGCCATCAGGAGGGCAGCGAGGTCGGGGGCGACGGGGCTCTCTTCTCACCTGTGCCTTCCCCTCCCACAGTACATCGTGGCTTTTGCTGCCAAGGTGCTGACGGGCCAGGTGCGCGAGCTGAAGGACGTGCGGGAGTATGACACAGCAGAGGCCCTGAGCCCCAAGCCCAGCAAAGCTGAGTGAGTGTGGAGGGGCCCCCAGCCCTAGTTCATTCCTTAACCACGTCTGTCTGATCGAGCGCGCTCTGTGGGTAGGCCCTGGAGACACGGCAGCGGATGAGGCTGATGCCGACGCTGCCCCCCCGGAGCCTGCGTCCAAGAGAGAGACTGAAATAAAGGCGTGGACGATGTAGTGACAGAGTTAGATGCTGTCAGGACAGACAGCGAGGAAGGTGGAGGTAGAGAGGTGAGGGGTGAGAATCGGTCTCAGTGGTGGGAGCCGTGAGGGCCAAGCCCAGTGCTGAGGAGCAGCTGTTTTCCAGGCCTGACGGCAACCTCTAAGCAGGTGGCAGTGGAAGGGGGCGGGGAGGGGGTGCCATGGGCGGCCCAGGGAGCCTGTGCTCTGTTCGGGCTAATACTCCCTGGTCCAGCGGAGCAACCACTGGTCAGCCAAGCAGGAGATGGGGCCGGGGGTTCGGGCCCAGGTGGGAGTTGTAGGGATGACGAGCAAAAGGGGCCTCTTCGACCGTCCTGGAGGTAGGGGACTCGGGACTGCCAGCCCTGGGATGTGAGCCAGATGGCACCCAAAGCGCCTGGCCTGGAGGGGCCCCAGGAGTGAATGGAGGCAGGTTGGGATGACCAGCAGGGTCCAAGGTGTGCAGCGCCCCACAGTCAATGTGAGGAGTGGTTGAGCAGCAGTGAGATGGGGGCTGCTGAAGGCTCGCAGGGCACTCCCCAGCAGACCCTCTGATTTGGCCCCTGGGAGGTCATCAGTGACCAACCTGGGAAAGATGGTTTTGGGGAAGCAGTGGGCTCAGAGTGCAATGAGGTGTGGGTCAGAATGGGCAGGGAGGAGGATGAGAGAAGCAGAGATTTTTTAAAAATCTCCTTGAAAGACATGAGAAGGGGAGCAGAGAATTGGGGTAATTGCCAGAGCGGCCAAAAAGCCAGCGCCCAGGTTAGAGAGGAGTCAGGCAGGTGAGCAGGGATTGTGGACACACGAGGGCTGGGCAGCAGGTGAGGTCACCCCAGTGGTCAGATCCCAACTCTGTTGTAGAACTAACCAGACTTGCTTTGGATGTAGGTGAAACAGAAATAAAAAAATCAAAGATGACCTAAGACCTCTGGCTCGAGCTGCCATTTACCAAGACGGGACTCAGGGCAGGGCCATGTGCACCGGTGGGGGTAGGGGGTTGGGAGTCTAGTTTTGAGGGTGTCGGATTGTCGACGTCCAGCGAGCGTGAGTTGGGAATTGCGCGTAGAGATCGGTGAGGTCTCACCAAGGAGTCTGACCAACCCTCAGAGGCTTCCAGAAGAAGCAGTGATTAAAGAGAACTCCAGGGGTGAGGTTGGGGAGGCACCTGGTTGGCTAAATCTAAAACTGAAAGACCTTTCTGCTGTAAAACTGTGAACTCCTAGAGATGTCCTTGTAAATGCCGAGCCCAAGGCAAAGAGCAAGCCAGACCCCCTAGCTCCACCCTGCTCCCTGCTCTGTCTCCCCCAAGAATGTCCAGCCAGAATGTGAGTTGGGAGGCTGGCGCCTCCAGCCCCAAATGACAGCATTCCCACTAGGATGGCAAAGAACAAACTCCATACAGAAATGACAGGGGACTGGGGACACGCTGCCATGGTTGGCCCCATGGGCACCACCCGCAGAACCTGATCCCTAAGGATGGCTAGAGTTAGCACAGTTGGGTATAAAACAAGATGGGATAAAAAGCAATGAAAATGTGGAATGTGCCACAAAAGAGCTGGTCAGGACACCTCAAAATCGTCAGGTCATGGAAAACAAGAGACTGAGGAACCGTCTCAGCTCAGATTGACTGAATGCAATGTGGGATCCTGGACCAGAAAAGGGACATCTGTGGAAAAACTGGTGAAATTCAAATAAAGTCTATGGTTTAGCTCATAGCGATGTTCTAGCGTTGGTTTCTTAGTTGTGATAAATGCACTGTGGAGATGTAAAATGTTAACGTTCAGGGAGACTTGGGCGAGGGCTACCCTGGAGCTCTTTATGCTATCTCTGCAAATCTAAAATTATTCTAAAATGAAAAGTTTATTAAAAATGTAAAAGGCGGGCTTCCCTGGTGGCGCAGTGGTTGAGAATCTGCCTGCTGATGCAGGGGACACGGGTTCGAGCCCTGGTCTGGGAAGATCCCACATGCCGCGGAGCAGCTGGGCCCGTGAGCCACAATTACTGAGCCTGCGTGTCTGGAGCCTGTGCTCCGCAACAAGAGAGGCCGCAATAGTGAGAGGCCCGCGCACAGCGATGAAGAGTGGCCCCCACTTGCCACAACTAGAGAAAGCCCTCGCACAGAAACGAAGACCCAACATAGCCATAAAATTAAAAATAAATAAATAAATAAAGATGTAAAAGGCATGAGAGTCCATCAAAAACAGCATTGGATGTTAAATATATTTCTTTCCTAGGGCTGTCGTAACAAAGTACCACAAACTAGGGGGCTTAAAACAACAGAGGTTTATTCTCTCACAGTTCTAGAGACCAGAAGTCTGAACTGAAGGTGTCAGCAGAGCCACGCTTGCTCTGAAGGTCTAGGGGAGGATCCTTCCTTGCCTCTTCCAGTTTCTGGGGGTTCCAGATGTTTTTTGGCTTGTGACTGCATCACTCCAATCTCTGTTTCCTGTCTTCACATGGTCTCTTCTCTCTGGCTCTTTTCTCTTGTAAGGACATTTGTCATTGGATTTAGACCACTATGATCTCATCCCAAATTCTTTCACTTAATTACATCTACAAAGACTCTTTTTCCAAGTAGAGTCACATTCACAGTTCTAGAGTTTAGGATGTGGACATATCCTTTTAGGGACCACCATTCAACCTATTATAGATGTTAAGTCTCCAACGATTAGATACAGCTGAAAAGAGAATCAGTGAATTGAAAGCTGCGGAGAAATTACCTAGGATGCAGCCTAAACAAATGGAAAATATGACAGCTAGAATGGTAAGAATTATGTGGCTGAGTCCTAATAAGGAGATAGATAGACAGGGAGAGACAACATGAGAAGACATAATGCTGAGAATTTTTCCAGAACGTGACAAGACATAAATCATAAGTAGGATGAATACAAAGGCGTCCGGGCCCCAAACACATCATAGTGAAATGTGAAACATTCACAGAAAAGAAGAGATGACCTACGAAACAGTGACAGACTAACAGCAACAAGGGAAGCTGGAAGACTGGAGTCAGATATCACCTCAAATGCTGAAAGGAAGTAACAAGAAACCGGGACTCTTATACACAACTTTAAAAACAGTTACTCAAGAGAAAGGATACCCGTTGGCTTGCATGAGATCCTGGGTTTGGTCCCCAGCATCCCCACCAAAAAAAAAAAAAAAAAAAGATATCCACAGGAACAAAAACTAAGAAGGCTTACCATTCACAGATCTTCTCTAGGAGAATATTTCAGAAAACTACCCCAAGAGACAGATCAGCAGAGAAATTGATACATATCTGGGTAAAAATTTTTTTAAACGCCTAATTTGAGATATTTTTAAAAATTAGAGCTGAAATATTTAATATTATTGAAACAGGATTGGTGGCTTTGCATTTTGCAGGAGGGTAGGGCATTACCTTTGGGCTATATTGAGTATTTATGTTAACACTATTAGGGTGTAGAGGGGAGAATGGAACCAAAAACAGGTACAACAAAGTAAATGCAGGAAAGGAAAGCTAGAAAAAGCAGGGTAAGTAATGCAGAATGAGGGTAGAATCTCAAATATTGGGCATGCAAATAAACACACATGGAATAATCATGACAATTACGAGACTGGGCTTTTAAATAAATCCACCTCTGACCTGGTTAAAAGACTTCAACTCCAGGATAAATAAAAGTTGTAAGTAAAAAGACAGGAGGAGAAAGTCAGGTGTAATTTTTGATGTGAAAGGATCCGCATGATGCAGCCCTAAGCCGTGGCGAGATGGGACCACAGGAGGTAAAGTCTGTGCTCCTCATCAGGCAGCTCCGAAGCAAGAAAAGATGTTCTTTTTAAGCACAGGAACACTTCTCAAAATTGAAAAAAACCAGGGGCAACTTCAGTTGCTCAGAACCAGGATCGTGCAGACCGTGTATGATGAAGATGCAGTTAGATTTGAAAACAGTAAGAAAACAATGACTGAGAACCACTTTGAAGGACCCCGGAGTGGAGAACAAATCACGTGGCAAAGCAGCACTGAGGCCTTCTTTGCTCCTGCTGGTTCTCTCTTCTGAACCCCCCTCCATGGGGCCCGTCCTGGACCTCTGTCTTTGGCCCCCTGCAGTGGCCCCTGCACCCTGGTCACGACCTCGGTCCGAAGCCCCCATCGTTCTCTTGGGCTGCTGGGACCGCCATCCATCGGGGGCCCTCACCCCGCTCTGGGTCTGCTGACCTGCCCGAGGCTACCCCACCCCTCCGTACACCAGCTTTCTCCTCCGTGACACTTTCAGCTGCCCCCGCTGTATCTGAAGAGCCACGACCCGCACATCTGGTCCTCATTGCAGCACTAACGGGGGCCAGGGGTCCTCAGCGATGCCTGGGCAGTGCCTGATCTCCTGAGACTCTTCCTTCTCCTCAGCCACCAACTGTCCTCACCACTGTCCCCTCACCCGATGACTTGGCCTCCGTGTCCCCAGGAAAGCAGGGGTAGCCGGATGAGGACATCCACCCTCTAGTGCTGGCTGGCTGCTTTGGTAGATGGTCCGTCTCCCTCTGAGGCCACCGTCCCAGGCCACCGACGTCCACCCCCTTGCCTGCTCAGGGACATTCTGATCAAGAAGAGAAACCTTCTCTCTCCGCCTCACTTACAACACAGCACCCCCTTCCCCTCCCTTCTCGAACCCAGCTCCCTCTGGGGTCTTCCCCCCACCACCCCGAGACCACTCCTGTCCGCTCCACTGATGCTAAACAAATCTGGTGGTCACTCCCCACCGCCTTTTTTTGAACAGTTTTATTGAGATGGAATTCACACACCATGCAATTTGCCCATTTGCCGTGTAGAAGTCAATGTTTTTAGTCCATTCACAGAGTTGTGTAACCATCACTGCGGTTTTAGAACATTTTTGTCACCCCCGCAAAAGAAACCCATACCCAACCCAACCCCTCCTTTTGCAATCGCCAGTCTGCCTCTGCTCCCTGCTTCACTTTCTTTTTTGTTTTTAATATTTATTTATTTACTTGGTTGCACTGGGTCTTAGTTGCGGCTCTCAGTCTCCTTAGTTGCGGCACGTGGGCTCCTGCTTCACTTTTTAGTGCCTTCCTGCTCCGCGTCTGGCCTCCCCCTCTCCCAGGGCCCTTTCACTTAATCCACCCCGACTTCCAAGTTTCTCTCCCAGCTCACAGTGCTCCTCTGAGTGCCATTCTCTGTGTCAGTGTCTGCTTGACATTCCAAGCACCTTCTAAAATATCCAGAATCAACCCCCATTCCCACCGCAAACTACCTCTCCTGAACATTTGTCCATCGCAGTTGATGGCAACTCAGGGTGAAAACCTTGCAAAACCCTAAGGAGCCCCCCTTCTCTCCCTCTCCTCCTTATCCTCAAGGAAACATCCAGAATCCACCTGAGTCTCTGCCTGCCCACATCTCCCTCCAGCTTCCACCGTCGTCCTGATTTTCTCTTTCCCGCTGTGGTGCACTGAGACGAAAAAGTGTAAATCTGATTCTGCAGAGAGGCCATCTCGCCCTAGTTGGGTACTCCCCTCCCCCGCAAATACACTGTTTTTGAGGAGGGAGGGGGCACTTGGAAGCTTGTGCAGAAAAACAAACCAGAATCACCACAGGAAAGCTCTGATAAAGAGGCACAGGGTGGGGGTACAGATCCTTGGAGGTATTAAACCTTCTATAGAAGTATAGGAATTAAAACAGGGGGAACAGAGCTAAGCCCATCAAACTTTAACAAAGAAGGATCCCGGGAGGGAAGGAAGAACTTCCTTCAATGGGACGCTTGCTTGGTAACCATCTTTATCTCGCATGAGCCCCCAGTGCAAACTCCCGAAGCATCAAAGATGTTGATGCAGAAATGGAAGCTGTGAAATCAAACAAGAGTCGAAATGAGAGACTGTGCCGTCCAGCAATTGAACTACGAGAAGACTCAAGAAGCTGGGAACCCCACCTGTGCTCTGTCTAAAAGACCAACAGGCAAAGCTGAAGATACAGGACAGATGGGAGGTCCACGGGGGGCTTATCTCTGATCTCCCAGATAAAGGGCTCCTGCGGTGGCAGCGAGAGAAAGCAGCAGCCCACGGAGAAGTGGGCCGAGGGGGGGAGGTGTGCTCCCAGGAAGGGGCATCCAGTGGCTCCAGCCCCAGGGAAGAGCGAACTAAAGTGACTGAGACCATCTTCTCCAGGAAAGTCTTTACGTTCTCATAGGGAACGGTCTCTGAGCTAGAGTGCTCCACAAACCAAAGGGCTGCAGGGTGCAGTAATGCACATATGCTAGTATCTGAGGATACACAGAAGTCAAACGGTGGTAGATCCCTAGGAGCCGCTCGGTTGAACTGTGAGTTTTCTATGCTTTCTGAGGTCTAGATCGTGAGAATATATTACTGGCTCAGAAAACTTAATACAGTTGTACATAAACTAGACTGTAGAATTCACTTCAGCAGAGACTGATGGACCATGTGCAAAGGCACAAAGAGTTCTCATACGTGGGAGTAGGAATGGTCAATGGCCGTGACCATAAGACTGCGGGGAGATGCTGTCTTGGCATCAGCAGGCTGGCCAGTTAAACAGGACACAACACCGAGCAAGTGATGGCAGTAGCGGTGAGGAGCAGGGTTGGACCTGTTGAGTCCAGTAAGGTGGGCCTGGGCAGATCCCCAGGGCGCAGGTCCCCTCCCAGTCGGAACCCCAGAGACCTGCCACTAACACAGGCAGGGAAGATGGAATTAAGGAGAGCAGCAGTGCACACGGGAGCGATCTCGGTGGCACATTTTTGGAAAATTGAGGTGCAGGAGAAGACATCTTTATAGACAGTTTGAAATATGCAAACCATGAACGTTGTTTAGACGTTAGGGGTCTTTCTCTGGGATCTTACAGTACTGATTCGTTTTAAAACACTACGTAACTTGTTTTAAGGACATGGAAGCAAAGTAGGGGCTGCGGCAGGTGTAGACAGAGGGCAGTGGATGGAGAATCATGGGCTGGGAAGCCTTTCCTGGTAGGGCCATTGTAGTTGGGGAGGAGCCTGCCCGGTGGGATCGTCGGGGGCTCTGGCCAGTTCTGCCTCCCTGGGAGAGGAGGAGGATAAAGTGCTGGTCCAGGTCCAGGCGATGGGCTTAAATCAGGCAGAGGTTGGTAGGTGACTTTTGCCCTCCAGCAGTCGCGGGTGGCCCAGGGGGGAGGGGAGAGGAGGGTTTAATTGTGGGAAGGAGCAGGGACCACTTGCCCAGCAGTCAGATGGCAGGGTCTTTTGGCCTTGTGGGCTGGGAGGAAGAATGGGGCGGGGCTGGGAAAAGGAGGGCAAGGAGGGCGGGACGGTGGTGGGAGGCGCTACGTGGTGGCGTGGGGTCCCTAGGCTAACCTGGGCCGGTTCTGGCTCGCAGGAAGCCGCTGAGGAATGGACTGGTTAAGGACAAGCGCTTCTGAACCCCTCGACCCCGGCCCCGCCGCCCAGGACCCAGCCCCACCCAACCTCGCCCTCGGGGACCAGCCACGCGGCTCCCCCATTCGCCCCCTGTACCCCGGCCCTATCAGGCTCCGCCCCCGCCGCAACCCACCACGCCCTGGCCACTCCCGGGACCTCTGCCCCGCCCCCGTGATTGGTCCCTATTCGACTTCAGGATCGCGGCCACGCCCCCCGAGACCCTGACCTGGCCCAGGTCTCTCCAGGGACCCCGGTCCCGCCCCCAGCCCGCAGGTCCCGGAGCCCAGCAGCCCCTGAGCACTCGCCCGGCCGCCGCCTGTGACGAAGATGCCACCGCTGTGCCGGCGTCCGGGCCGCCGCGTCCTTCTTCTCCTACTGGCCATGCTGCTGCCCTCGTCACCCCCGGCCCGCGCCCCCGCGCCCCCGGGCCCCGCCGCCGCCCTACTCCAGGCTCTTGGGTTTCCCGACGTGCCCCGGGGCGCCCCCAAGTCCCGGCCCGTACCCCCTGTCATGTGGCGCCTGTTCCGCCGCCGGGACCACCAGGAGGCCAGGGCGGGCCCTCGGAGGACGCCCCTGGGGGCTACCCTGCGGCCGTGCCACGTGGAGGAGCTGGGGGTCGCCGGAAACATCGTGCGCCACGTCCCGGACCGCGGTGAGTGGGGTCTGCGCTGGGGGCGTGGGTCTGGGAGGCCGATACCCCGCTGGGCGCCCCGAGCCCGCCACGAGCCTCCAGCGGCGCGTGAGGAAGGCCGGAGAGCCCTGAGGGTCCCCACCCGCCCCGTCCAGCCCGCAAGCAACCTGGGCCTCTGAACTCCCTCAGCTCCTCCGCGTGGACACCTGCCGGGACAGGGGATGGGGTGGGGGAGTGGTCCGAAGGCCAGGCTCCCTTGCACCGAGCAGGGCCCCTTGCTTGCAGCTGAAGCCCTGCCCCCACTCCATCCCACCCCCTCTGCCGCTTCACACCACTTGATGCCTTCCTGAAGATGCCACCCGCCCTAGCATCGCTTCCCCACTGGCCCCATGCGTTCGCTCATTCCACCCCCCCCCCCACCTCCCCACCCCCGCCTATGTCCCCAACGGCGGGCTGGCCGCCCTACACTGGTCGGGGCCTCTTCCTTGCAAGTGATGCCCTGCCCCCACTCCATCTCCCTCACCCACCGCCGCTTCACACCATTTGACGCCTTCTAACAGATGGTGCGCCCCCCAGCTCCGGTCGTTCACCTTCCCCCCGCTGTCCCCAACCGAGACCCCTTCGCGGGCCGGTCGGCACCGAGTGTGGACCCAGCGCCAGCCGAGCCCTCTCCCTTCCTCCCCAGGCGCAGCCGCCCGGCCCCCGGAGCCCCCCTCAGCTGCGGGACAGTGCCCTGAGTGGACCGTCGTCTTCGACCTGTCGGCCGTGGAGCCAGCCGAGCGCCCGAGCCAGGCCCGCCTGGAGCTGCGCTTCGCGGCTGCAGAGGCGACGGCGGGGACGGCGGGCGGCTGGGAGCTGAGCGTGGCGCCGGCGGGCGCGGGCCCCGGGCAGGTGGTACTCCGCCAGGCGGTGCCCGCCCTGGGAATGCCGGTGCGCGCTGAGCTGCTGGGCGCCGCCTGGGCCCGCAACGCCTCGGCGCCGCGCAGCCTCCGCCTGACGCTGGCGCTGCGTTCCCGGGCCCCCGCCGCCTGCGCGAGCCTGGCCGAGGCCTCGCTGCTGCTGGTGACCCTCGACCCGCGCCTGTGCCACCCCCTGGCCCGGCCGCGGCGCGAGGCCGAGCCCGCAGTGGGCGGCGGCCCCGGGGGCGCGTGTCGCGCGCGGCGGCTCTACGTGAGCTTCCGCGAGGTGGGCTGGCACCGCTGGGTCATCGCGCCACGCGGCTTCCTGGCCAACTACTGCCAGGGCAAGTGCGGGCTGCCCGCCGCGCTGTCCGAACCCGGCGGGACGCCCGCGCTCAACCACGCGGTGCTGCGCGCGCTCATGCACGCGGCCGCCCCTAGCGCCGCCGCCGGCCTGCCCTGTTGCGTGCCCGCGCGCCTGTCGCCCATCTCCGTGCTCTTCTTCGACAACAGCGACAACGTGGTACTGCGGCACTACGAAGACATGGTGGTGGATGAGTGCGGCTGCCGCTGAGCGGGGGCTGGCGGGAGGGGGCAACAATAAACACTGCGTGGTCCGCTCTGCTGTCTTCTCGGGTCTTGTCACCTGGGAGTGGGGAGGGAAGCAGCTATGTCCATCACCATCAACCACCAGGATGGTGGGTGGCGGGTCCTACAGTGACGCCGCCGGCCCAGCCTTCCCAGAACCCATCTCTAGGGTGTCCAACATCTAATGGACACGGGCCCCAGGAACTGACCCTGCATAGGCCCATCTTCCCCCATTCCGGTCCCTGCTGCACAGGTTTGGCCCGTCTCAGCTGTGCCGTTGAGGTGGCTCCGAATCCCCCACCCCCAACCAGGCAGAACCCCAAACCAAGTGCTCTGCCACCCCCTGTAGTTATCCAGCCCCAGTGTGAATGCAGAGCTGTTTATTAAGATTTTATTGGTGACAAAAGAAGTTAAAACAAATTGACCGAAAATCAAAAAGTTACATTGCCTTGGTACAGATGCTTCTTGATTTGGGGGACTCATAGCAACTGTTGCTAAGGTGGAGAAAAAAGCAAACAGCACAAAGCAGAGGCAAAGCATTCCAAGGAACAGAACAGGGTGGGTGGGTGTGTCACCCATGGGGACGGTGCACAAGGGGTCATAGCAAAAACCTATCCAAACTCTATGCAGCTACCAAAAGAAGTGGGAACCGAAAGCACTACAGCAATGGTAATAAATAAGAGGCCTTGCCAGAAGGAAGGTGGCCTGTGTGTCCCCCATCTCTCCCATGTACCAGCTGGAATCTGGAGGCTTTGGGATAAGGCACATGGGGAGGGGGATGCTGGGGGTCAGGGTCATCAGGGCCTGGATAGGCAGGGTTAGGGTTAGACAGTCCCCAACTAGGTCCCGCCAGGGAGGCTAATCCGCATCACAGTGTGCGAAGAGCTGGGGGTGACTCCACCAGCAACAATAACTGCAAGTTGCAACCCAGACCCAGGCAGAGGCCCCCTTGTACCACGTGATGTGACAACTCCTTCAAGCCCTTCGGCACAGAACCAACTTATTTCAGAAACGTATTCCCTTTCCCCGCCAAAGTTAAAACGACCCCACCTCATCAAAACTGTGCCCGCAGGTAGAAGGGCCCCGAACTAGTCAGGCAGGGTGGGGAACAAGAGGGGATGGGGCATTCAGTGAGCCTAACTGGCCACAGGGACGGTGGGAGTCTCCCTGGGGACGGGGACAGATCCTCCTGGCTGGTGCTTTCCACCAAATCCTCAGGAAGGACCCTGGGGAAGGAGCCACTGGCCAGGGAACAGCCACCTTCCTGCCCTCTGGCCTCACGGCCAGTCCTGCCGAGGCCCCTCCTGCGGGGCCGAGTCCACGGCACACGGGAAGCGCTTTGCTTCTCGGAGTCCAGCAGAGACCACGGAGTCGCCTGCCCGGCCCAGGACCGTGCTCCCTCACCGCCCTGACGTACAGGGAGAAGCTGCTGGAAGCTAAAACTGAAAAAAAAAAAATCCTCCTCCCGTCACAGGTGTTGATCCTAATCTTGAGTTGTTTTGGCATGTTTAAACTTCGTTTCTGGAAGCTTCTCGCATCTCCCAGGTCCACCACTAAGATTTGAGAGACAAATTCAGGAAAGTATATTTTTCAGTACTCCTTTGAAAGAATCTTTAAAAAACAAACAGAAAAACACAAACCACCGTATTTTCTTTAAATGAAAACCCTCCTAGAACACAGGCAGCGTGAGCGCGGCGATATCAGAGCCGGCGTGGACAGAACCCACACTCTGAGGGGCTCTCCCGGCACGGCCGCCACCGCAAGGAGCCTGCTCGGCACAGAAACGCGTAGTTTTTCCGGCTAAAACGTAGTCCCCTTTCAATAAAAGAGAAAAAGAAAGAAAAGAACAGAGGAAAGGGCTACTCTGAGATGAGGGTCTTCCTCCCTCCGCCCTGGTCGCAGACCCAGGTGTGGACGCAGCGGGCGAGCGCTGGGCTCCTCGGCGAGCGGGGCTGGCGGGGCTCGCTGGCGGGCGGTCCTCCGTGGCCGCCCCACCTCCCGCTCTCCCTTCTCCGTCTCCTCGCCGCCACGTGCCAGCAGTGGGCGCTCGCTCTGTCTCGGGCTCCTCTCTCCCTCGGGTACTCCTCTCCCTCTCCTGTTGCTCACAGTGGTGCTTCAGTTTTAGCAGTGGAAAACAGGTATCCATTTATTTTTATTTTTTATTACCCAGAATAAGATGCTGATGGACTAAGCCACGTAGCTTAGCTCTTCCGCTGCCACCTGTTGGGGAGGGAGGGAGGGCAAGAGGCTTCAGAGAAAGTGGGAGCCGGGGCAGCTCCCGGGCCAGGCCCGGAAGGCACGGACGGGGCTTTCTCCCCGACTCCACTTGGCACCCACGTCCTCATGTGTTAAACGTGACCTCAGAGGCCGGCCGGGTACCCAGACCAATGACTTCCCACCCGGAGAGAAGGCAGCCGAGAGTTAAGGCTGCTGAGCCTGTGTTGTTCAACAGCGGTGCACCCCTTCTCCCAGCATTACTGCATCCCACTTTCCCTGCACACAGTCAGGAAGGGGCAGAGGGGCAAGCCCCAGGCCTATGCTTGCCCTGCTCGGCCTCGTTACAGATGGAGAACCATGAGGCAGGGCCCTCACGGGCACCTAGAAGCACCCCCAGAGGCACCCGTGCACCTAGGAGCTGGGGCCCTCGCCAACCTCGTGACCTGCCTCGTCAGGGCGAGGGGTGCGTCCACTTCCTGGCTGCCCACCAGGAGCAGCTCTAAGACTCTCTCTGGAGAGGACCGTGGCACAGACGGTGTGCATGAAGTTCACATCCCCCAGACACTAAGCAGAGGTGCAGGGACCCAGAGTGACAGGTGACAGGATGCGCTGGCCACTCGAGGACTTGAGACTCCCACATTTCCCACATTTTCCTACAAGTCCAGATCCCAGCGAAGACCTCCTCCAGAGGCCAGCTTGCCTTCTAATACTGGGACAGCCCCGTCACTCCGCCGTGCTGGTACGCCCGCTCCCCCTGGTACGTGGAGTCTTGCGACAGCGCCACATCAATCTGTGACTTAAACTCATCTCCAAGGTAACTGTCCTGGAAGACAAGGTTGGAGAGATGAGCACCCAGTCGAAGGATGCGCACTCACCCTCCCAGCCTTGAGAACCTGCTCTGTGTCCAGCCCATCACCAGCCGCAGGGAATAATCTGGAAACTTGTCCTCAAGCCTAAGTGGCAGGAAACCCACACTGGTTACCTCACCATTGGAGACACGCTACCCAGGACAGTATTGTGGATGGAATGTTCTAGACCTACAGTCCCCCTGCTAAGGTCTTTAGGGGTGAGTGTCATGGGGTCTGCATGTGTGAAGAGGGCTCCCTGGGCTGGTCTGACTTTTCTGTGGGTGGGAGATGTCTCAAGTTAAAGTGGCAGAGGGCTCACCTGGGACAGCTCAGGCTGGGAGAGGCCGGGCTGGCTCATCTGGGAGGGCTGGCTCATGGAGATGTAGCCCTGGGTCAGCGCGCCCTGTGAGAAGGGCTGTGACGCCACATCCTGGCTGGCCTGGCTATTGGGGAGATTCGTCTGGCTGGGCCCAGGAAGCCCAAAGCGGTTCTTCTGGCGTCCCCCACGACCAGTCTTGCCTTTTGGGGTGCCCCGGCCTGAAAGACAGCCATCCAGGGTTCCTTGAAGGAGGTTCTGAGCCTCACAGACAAGCACTCCTGCTCAAAGTCTGGATGTGAACAAACTCCAAGGCCAAACTGCTTTTCCCCATGGGATGCCACTCGGTGCTCACCTGCGGCTGGCCCGTTAGCTTGTCCAAAATACCCCGGTGGCGGCATGGGTGGCATGACCAGGTTGAAGGGGATGGGAATGTTCATGGCAGCCACGTGGCTGGGGCCAGCACTGATCATGCCAATCTGGTCATGGGTCTGGAAGTACATGTTCGAGGGCCGGCCTACAAGACACAAGGTGAACGGCAGGTATCACACTGCATCCAGATGAGTCTGGTGCCTGCCCACAGCTGAAGTGTGTTTGGTCCTGTCACTGCTTTGTCTGCCCCAGCGTTTCTTGGTGCGTCCCTAACAGCAAAGTCACCTGATGCAGAATCTCACAACTCAACCCCCTCCCCCTCCCTGCGCCCAACAGCCTCCTTGAGGCTGGCGCCTGGGAAGGCACCTTTTCTCCCAGGGGATTCTGAGAATCACTGGCCCATGGGGATCTGAAAAACTGAAACCGCTCTGCATTTCTAATTTCTTAAAAAATCCCCTTTTATGGCAAATGCTATATTCATATTACATGCTACCACTGCCACCTTGCCACCTCCCAATCAAAAGAAAAAGCCCAGGGGCTTCCCTGGTGGCGCAGTGGTTAAGAATCCACCTGCCAATGCAGGGGACACAGGTTCGAGCCCTGGTCCGGGAAGATCCCACATGCCGCGGAGCAGCTAAGCCCGTGCGCCACAACTTCTGAGCCTGCGCTCTAGAGCCCATGAGCCACAACTACTGAGCCCACGTGCTACAACTACTGAAGCCCATGTACCTAGAGCCTGTGCTCCACAACAAGAGAGGCCACCGCAATGAGAAGCCTGCGCACCGCAACGAAGAGTGGCCCCCGCTTGCCACAACTAGAGAAAGCCCGCGCACAGCAACGAAGACCCAAGGCAGCCAAAATTAAATGAATAAAATTGATTAAAAAAAAAGAAAAAGCCCAAGCTTGATAGACCAGCAGATCTCACTGAAAGCAAAAGCCCCCAGGGCAACCTTGGGTGTAGCCAGACCCACGGTGGCATCAGGGATGAAGTTTGGACCCAGGAAACCCCCAGCCACACGGGGACTCGTCAGATATGGCGGTAAGAGATCTGTTGTTCTTCAAGAACACAATCCCTGGGACTTCCCTGGTGGTACAGTTGTTAAGACTCTGCGCTCCCAGTGCAGGGGGCCTGGGTTTGATCCCAGGTCAGGGAACTAGATCCCACATGCATGCTGCAACTAAGAGCTCGCATGCTGCAACTAAGGAGCCCACGTGCTGCAACTAAGGAGCCCGCTTGCCGCAACCAAGACCCAGAGCAACCAAATAAAAGTAAATAAATAAATATTTAAACAGACAAAAACAAACAAAACAACACAATCCCCTGTCTGAGCCCAGGGACAGGGAGAACACTGGGGCAGGGAAAGGGGCCTTGCCAATTTAATGTGGAAAAGGAGCAGCTGGGGTGCGCCTGCCCTCAGGGTGAATGGCAAGCACATGAGAGGTTTAAGGTCAATGTGAAACTCGGGCAGGTGGCAGAGTCATGGGTGAGGCAGTCACCCTCCATGGGGGCTGGTGCAGGGAAGGGTCCCAGGAGGCAGGGATCTGGGGGATGAATGGGAACCGTCTACAGACTGGCTCAGGCAAGAGGAGTCGTCCCAGGCAGCAGGATAAGGCTCAGCCTCAGTACATACAGAAGCCTCACACAGGAAAAGAGGGCACACGCAACCCTGAGGTCTGACAGATGGAGCTGAAGCTTGGGGAAGCTGCGAAACCTGAAATGAGGCGGTGGGTGTAACACCCCCCCCGAGAAGGCGAGCGAAGGGCAGGTAGGGTGGGGTGCGAGCACAGGGGCAAACTAGCTGAGCTGCGGTATTTGTTGAGAAACTGCTGTCCATTGAGCTATATTACTTTAAAAACATGTTTTTTAGAAATGGCCAAAGACCAGTTATTTGACTTCTGACAAGGGAAGCTGAGAAAACTCTGTCAGGCAGGCTTCTGTGGACCAAGGCTTGGGAGGCCACCCCAGGAGTAACAGGGCTGGAAGCTGTGGGCGTGGGAACGGTCAACAACTGTGGGGCCGGGCCGGTCCCCTGCAGAGACTCACCCTGGCTGCTCCGGTCATAGACCGATCCTGGGATGATGGCCTCCCGGGCATCATACATGGCAGTTGTCATGAAGCGGGCTCCCTGCAAAGAGTTTAGATAAGTGAGGAATTTATCATGTTGACACAAGGAAGAACTTCCAAAGATCTGGTGGCCTGGGAGGTGGCCAGGCTGCACCGAGGACTACCCCGAGGCTTGCCGGCTTTGGGCCTTGTGTGCTTTGGGCCTTGCCTGCCCCTCCTTGCCTGACCTGGCCTTTGTTGCCAAACATTTCCGTCTCTGGGCTTCAGCTCAAGCAGCATCCACTCCCTAGGCCCCCAGAGCACTTTGGGTTTGCCAAGTTCCCTAACTGCTTGGGTCTGACCCCTAGGTGCCACCCGTGACGTAGCATCCCATGAGGTCCAAGGCCAGAAAGGCCTCAGAACAGCGGGGAGACCTGGCGTGGGGGGCTCCGTGGGGACAGACCGGCACGCATGGCTCCTGTTCACACACTGACACTCTCGGCGCACCCTCAGCTCGCACTCGTCACGAGTCACACCTGCCATCGCTCACTGCCACGTGCCCAGAACACCGGCTTGGGGAGGACGGGGTTCCCAGCAGTCTCTTCCACCCACCCCCGCCCCCTGCCCGCGGCCAGCACTCACCGGGTTGATGGTGTTGACCAGCTTCCTGGGCTTGCTGAACTGCATGAGGCTCTCCCGCAGGTTGTTCAGCGGCCCCTCCACCAGCACCTTCTGCTCCTTGTAGTAGTTCAGCAGGTGGTTCCAGAGCGGCTGCTTGGACAGGGCCTTCGGGTTGCCCACGATAATGACCCCGTATCTGCAAGACGTGTGCACAGAGCGCCGTGCTCAGGGCTGCAGTGAGCAGAGCACTACGCAGATCGGTCCAAGGCAAGAGCAAACAAACTCGAAACCCAAGTCCAGAGTAAAAGGTGCCCAGGCAGCTCTCCTGGCACCCCGCCCACCACGCACCCCTCCTCTTGCCACACAGGAGCCTTGGGGGCCACCCTCGACCTCCCTGCCCAGACGCCTGCCCTGCCTGTGCCAGTGCCCGCCGTGAATGCTGGGGACAGGTGGGTAACTGCGAGCCGAGGTGACTTTCACTGGAGCCCACCCTGTAAGCTGCCGAGCCTACACTCGGGTTTATTTGAGGGCACATTTCTGTGGAGCCCAGATGTCAAAACACCTCTGCGGCCGATGAGCTCAGAGATGAGTCTCCTTGTTTGCAACCATGAGTTAGCCTCCCGGGCACTATGTCATAAGTGGCCCAGGCAGGCTCCACAGCGGCTTCGGGACCCCTGATGGGCCGGGCATGTAACTCGAGGCCCAAGCTGAGCTGCTAATGGATGCTCACACTCATCAAGCTGTGCTGGGACCACCCCCGCCCCCGCCAACGCTGGCCACCAAGCAAATGGGGTAACAAACGAAAACCAAGGTGCCCTCAGTGGGGAAGGAACCAACATGCGAACGTGAGCCCAGCTTGGGGCTGGCACGATGGTGGCTGTTGTCTGGTGCCACGTGGGGTTAACACAGGGTCCACCTTGCCCTCTGGGTCCCTCACCATTTCAGAAAAGTTATATTCCAGAACTGAACAAGGCAAATAGGACTAAAACATTAGACTCATAGATTAAACAACTTGACAGGGACACTCCGCTGTTGGGATGGAATTTCCTTCGAGACTGAGGCCGTAGAAAGCCACCAGAACACAGAAACAAAGACAACTCATGAGTGAGACGTTCTTTCCGAATTGCTGCTGGGAGCCCTCTGACCGCTAGCACTGGCGAAGCCCCTCTACCATGCCCTGTGCCACAGCACAGGGCGCAGCTGGGGTAGGAGAATTAATAGGAAGAGAACCAGGCATTGAGCAGCCTCTTAGGCCAACACCTCCCAGCGCCTCAGAAGGACTCCTATGCAAGAGGAGCCACCAGCAAGGCCCAACAGGACTCAGTCCTCCGTACCGTGCTCTGGTCAAGGCCACATTAAGCCTTCTGGGGTCGTTTAAAAATCCAATGCCTTGGTGCTCATTCGCCCGCACACAGGAGAGGATGATGAAGTCCTTCTCGCGGCCCTGGAATGCATCCACGCTGGCGATCTCCACCTCCTGCAGGGGCAATGGTCACGGTCAGCCAATAGGCTTCCTTCAAGGACCCCTCAGCCTCGTGTTAAGATGCACCATCAAATCCCAGCGATGAGCCTGGGACCTGAAGCCTGCAGAGCCCCTAGGTGCTGGCCACCGGCTCACTGCGCCTCTGCTACAAGGTGGTCAAAGGTCAGTGCCTGGGGTAGGAGCCAGCAGACCGGACTGGGTGCGCGCACCTGGTAGAGCTTGGTGTGAAGGGAGCCACTGAACTGCATGTACTGCACCAGGTAGGAGCGCTGGCCCTCGTAGGGCGTGATGATGCCGATCTGATCTGGCTTGGCGCCCGCCTTCAGCAGCTTCGTGGTGATCTTCTCCACATTTGCAGCCTCCGTCCTAAGAAAATCAGGTTTTCACTTCCCAGGCTCCATCTCTGGGCTCCTGAGACCCCCCACCAAGGCTGGAGGCTGCGGGAGGCTCAGGGGCAGTTCCGCCTCCAGCACAACGCTGTGAAGGCCCTGCCCAGTGCGGCCACGGCTGGGCTGCCCATCCTTTACCAAGGGAGTCATGAGGGATAGAAAGGCTCACACGTGGGCTTATGAAGGATCTGCTCAACATAAAAACATATGCTGAAAAGATGAGCTTGGAAATAGGCTGTTGGTTTAAGTGTCTGAACAGAATAAGGATGAGGGGGACAAGGCAAAGTTTCACCACCACATTAAACAAAACCACAGGTTAGCAGTCACTGGACAAGCCATCACTGAAGCCAGGAGACGCCACAGATGAGTCTCTGCTTACCTGTTTAGGTAGGAGGTGCCTGAGCTGGCAATCTCCTCTTGGCCCTGGGTCACGTAGAAGAACATCGGTTTATCCGGTTGGGGCCACTGGAAGTCAAACCCCTTCTTCACACGATCCGCTGTCATCGTAGAGGAGAAAAAAAGAGAATATCCTATCAGAGAAGAAAGTGTAGGCAGTCTGGACTGAGCTAACGTGGAGAGCTGAGTGGAGGCCATGCCATCCTGGGCAGGCACACAGCAGGGCAGGAAACCGCAGGCTCCAGGCAAAAGACCCAGGTCTGCGGGCCCGGGGCAGGCCACCGAGTACGTCCTCTGACCGAAACTCCCAGGAACACCTGGCACCGTGTCTGGGACGAAGCCGGCGCACTGACTGAACAGATCTCCCTGGTTAGTGCTTTCTGCAGTCTGTTTAAGAAAGCTGTGTCTGCCCCAGGGTAACGAAGATATTCTATTTCCTTCCAGAAGCTTTATGATGTACCTTAAGGGACTCATATGCCCCTACAATTGGCTTTTAAGAATGACACTGTTGGGACTTCCCTGGTGGTCCAGTGGTTAAGACTCCACACTTCCACAATGCAGGGGGTGCAGGTTTGATCCCTGGTTGGGGAACTAAGATCCCACATGCCGCGTGGTGCGGTAAAAAAAAAAAAAAGAATTACACTGTTGAGCTGACCCTATCTTGTCACACACCAGGGCTTGTCGACAGATGGGTCTGCCTCTGGACTCTATCCTGGGCACTGTGCCCAGTGTCTCTGCGACTACAGCTTTACAGTAACTCCTGACATCTTCTAGTACGAGCTGCCACCTTTGTCAGGCTCTTCACGTTCGTCTTGGGTGCTTGGTCCTTACAATTTTAAAAAATCAGCTTGTCAAATCACACATCCCACCCACACCTTTGGGAATTCTGACTGGAGTTGTACCTAATCAGATTAGTGTTAAGAAAACTGGTATTTCTGCATGAAAATAGCCTAACACTGATGAAGGAAGCTTGACCCATGAGAACACGTTGTATGATCCCTTTTATGTCAAGCTGAAAATGAGGCAAAGCCTCAACCTTTCAAGCAAGGGCAGTGGCTGGCAAGCTTGGTGACCCACTCGCTGCTGGCAAACGTTTAACCACCTGCTGGGGGTAAGGCGAGGGCTAATCTACAATGCTGGGCAATTTCTGTGGTGTAAACACTCCCGCCACCACTGATGTCAGGCTACCCTGAGTCCGTGGGTCTGGGCGGGCACCCGCACTGCCCTGGACAGGGGTCACTTCAAGGCTGCAAGGAGCTGGTCAGGTTGTGCTTTTAGATGCAGGTGCTAGTTACACAGGTGTGTTCACTTAGAGAAAACGCACTAAGCTGAACACTTAGGATCTAGGCACTTTTTTACACTTCAGTAGAGAGTTTAAAAAAATATACTCATGGGGTGCTATGTCCTGGGCACTGATGGTTCAGCAGTGAACCACCACCACCAACCCCTGCCCTATGGAGCTGACGCCATGGAGGAAGGTGGAGCAAGGTGGGCAAGGGTGTGAATCAGGGTTACGCGGTGGCTTTCCCAACAAGCGTCAACCGCGTCAGAGAATCACAAACAAGCTTCTCATGTCCTGGCCTTTTCTAGCCCCACCACCCAACAGACCAGCAGCATTCTAAGTGTCAAGACTGCACTGCACAGCAGCCGTGTGGCCCTGCCCAGGCACGCACACTTTCAGCCTCAGTTTCCTCACCTATAACATGGGCTAAACAAGGCCGACGTGGTGGGCTGTTGGCATTAACGAGATACTAAGTGGTTCTTGAATGAATGCTGCTCTCAGAACCCCTTTACACTCTGAAAAGTTGAGGAGTTCAAACAGCTATTGTTTTTGTGGATTACACCTATTGATATTTATTGTATTTTAAAACCCAGAAATCTAAAATATTTTAAAATTCATTTAAAGATAAACATATTAACTTACAAATTTTTTTTAATGAAATATAACTGTATTTTCCACTAAAATATATATTTAGTGAATTTTTGCAACTCACTTCACTATCCAGCTTACTCTACTCCTGTTCCCAGTCTCCCATGAGCCCTTGCAGCATGTGAGGATGGTCACAGATGCACGTGGTTGGAAAAGGGAAGCGTGTTTTATGACCTTTCCTACTACTGTGGAATTCTGTCCCTGATTCTACAGGAAAGCTGGACGGGAGGTCACCCTGCAGGGTCAGTGACGATGGCCTTTCTACTCTGCCCTGCACCTGCATGGCTTTTGACCCCCCAGTGACTTGGGAGCACCCTTGCCGGCCATTGGAATGGCAAGTGCCTGCTCACCCCGTCAGGCAGAGCTTCCAAAGGCTGACGCACCTGACATCTGTCACCACCAAAGATCTCATCAGAAAATCCACTCAGCACTGGGAAGACTTGATCATCTCATGATAGGGGACATGGGTTTTCCAAAATTCTAATTTTGGTGTGAATTCTCAGATTTTATCACTGATGATGAATATTCTCAGTTATTTTCCTTGAAGCCACAGGCTCGCTTTGGTCACTTTTGGGAAAACGCCTGCTAAATACCCCAGTCTATATAACCAGTGTGTGAGTCCTTCCTTCAAGCACCTCACACCCCTGCCAAGTTTCTCAGGAGAACGTCCTCTCCCATCACACACAGAATCACAAGAACGTGCACTCAGGGATTAGTAAACTGAGTACTCTTCGCTTGTGCACCCAGGATGGTGCCTGCCACAGGTGTGCGGTGGTGACGACACACAGCAGCCTCGTCGCACCGCTGACTCATGCTACGGCTTCTGTGCCATTAGCGCGAGTGTCAGCACAGCCAAAAGGCGCACGATGTCCCAGTGTTACTACAGAAGTCGTCTGGCCTTGGTCGTGCAGAGGTCTTTGAGACCGCCAGGGCCCCGACCTTGAGAACCAGCGATAAGAGGAGGGAGCGGGACGGGCAGTCAGCTCTGCCACCCCCTCTTCTGTGTGTTGTGTGTGACGCGCCAATGGTGGGGATTCTCACACAGTGACTCTGAATTTTACGAGGACGCGGGCTCCCCCTTGCCCACACCCCGAGAATGTCCCAGAGTGCACTCCAGAGCGCACGTTCTGTCCCACTGACCACTGCATCTCTCTGAGGCGTCCCCTACCCACAAGCAGTCACCACGTAAGGCCACTTAAGAAGGAAGTGACAGGAGGTATTGTCTCCCCAGGCCCCCCACTCTGGGCCGAGTATTACCTGCAGTGACACCATTCTGAAGAGAGCCCTCATAGAAGATGTTGGATGGGAAGGCACTGAGCGCAGGATGCATCCGATACTGGACCTGGAGGCGGATGGGACGGATGCCCAGCACCACCAGGCGCTCAAAGAGCGACTGGGACAGCCCGGCCTTGGCCGCCTTCTTGCACATCACCACGGGGCCCAGCTGGCAGTGGTCGCCCACGAGGATCAGCTGTGGTGAAAGGCCCACACAGGTAAGAAGCTCAAGCATGGAATAGCCTAGACGCCCACTCAGGGGACTAAGAGGGCCAGGGTCCATACAACCACCCGGCTATGTGAATTCAAGTGGCAAGATATGGACTGGGGGTGGGAAAACTGCCCACCACATACATGAAACACGCAAACTTGCACTCAGAACCCACACAAAGGCACTCTGTGCCAAGTCCACCCTTCGAAGACCCCCTCAAAGGGCCTGCTGTGCATCCCTCTGCGCTCTGCCAGGGCATCAAACAGCACCATAGGACACTTAAAAACAAACCCCCAGCACTAAGAATTACACAGAACTGGAACAGGAGAGAATGCACACCAATTTTCAAACAAGACTATAATGGATGGGCTGTGGCCCACCTGCTTGGCTCCAAGGACCACAGGGACCATGCACTCTGGCTCAGTGGCCTGGGTGCTCTCGTCGATTAAAATGGATCGGAACTGCATCTTGGCGAGCCTCGGGTCCCCGGCGCCCACACACGTGCAGCAGATGACATCTGCATTCTGGGGAAGAGAGTGCGCCAGGCATCAGGGCACCTGCACAGTCAATGTTCCCAGATCCCAAAAGCAGGCAGGACGGGGCACACACACCGTTCCGGTCCACGCCCTCCTCCGCAACTATGGAAATAAATGGTCCCTCCCTGACAACATCTGTCCAGGGTGCAATGACCCTAACTTTCGAGATCCTAAGTGGTTGGGCTTCATGCCTAAGAAAGAGCTTGGTGCCTTGAGACAGCCTCTGAGGGGCAGCGCTAAGCCAGGGACACCATGCTCAGGCTGAGATCCACTTTCGGTTGGTTCATCAGCAAAGAGCAGGAGACGGCGCTCCAGACCTGCCCCCTGCCCCACCCCGCGTACGGACCAGGTTCCCAAGATCCCAGCAGCAGGGAGGCTGGCGGGGAGTGGAATCTACCTCAACAAGATGTCTCTGTGTGATCTCAGAGAAAGCATATGGAGGAGGGTATCAGAGTTCTCTCCTCAAATGCAAAACAACAAACTAGCTAAAGGTGCCATCGTGGACTTAACGTATCCAAACAGGTCCTTTGGCCCAAGTGAACAAGACAAACGCCCAAAGGCCCAGGCCAGTTCCCCCGGCAGCAGGGCGGGTGAGTTCACCATGAGCAGCTCTCTCTCGGCAGTGCGCTTCAGGGCCCGGTACCGCTTTTCGTCCGCAGACGACAGCTCGCCCGTCTCATCCTTCAGCTGCTGCAGCTTCTGGAGCTCCGGCATGCTGCAGACACAGGGGCGCGTGAGAGGGAGGCGTGTGCCGCCAGGGCCTGCCCAGGGGAGACACGCCTCGCTTACGGCCGGCTACCCGACACCCACCTGTCCATGTTCCTGATCTGGTTGTGCAGGGCCAAGAACGACACCGGGGAGTCGATGGCCTCTCGGCTCTTGGCACAGAGCCGCACGACTTTCAGCCCAGTCTGGTGGATCTTCTCAGTCAGCTGATCCACGGCTATGTTGCTTGGAGCACAGACAAGCACGGGCCTTCAACACAATGTGAGCAAACGTCAGTGCTCGCCCAGAGAAAGTCTAATTAGCCAAGACTGTTGTTTTGAATCATAGGCAGTGGAGCTAGCTCAAGCTCTAAGACTAAAGCCAGGAGTGACATGATGCTGAAGGAGCTAAGAGCCAGATGGTCTGGAGCTTCCTGATCTTCACGCCACTCATGCAACCCACTGCTAACACCCGAGTCCAAGATCCTCACCTCCTGTTTGCACTGTAAAGACTTTCAAAGCTCCAAGGTGCACGCAGGCACAACACAACCCAGGATGAACTTACCCACTACGGCCTTTACAAGAATGGCAGGTTTGCTTGTTAAAAGCAACCACAAAGGCCAGATCTAATATAAACGGCATAGAATGCAGCATGCCAGACACCCCGGGCCCCAAAGCCTCCTGGAAGACAGGCCTCCCTCTCTCCCCGACTTGGGCTGTGCAGAGCCCTACCCGTTGCCTTGCCGAGCCAGGTGGTAGACAATGGTGGCTGAGGTCACCGTCTTTCCTGTGCCCGGCGGGCCCTGGATCAGACTCAGTGGTCTCTGCAGCACAGTCTTCACGGCGTAAACCTTCAGATACAAGTGGCCGTTAGGGGTGTAGACACAGCGGAGGGCCGCTCACCAGGCAGGCTCTGCAGTCCGGGACCCTCCTGCCCCCGGGGCGGGTGAGAACCTGAGAGTGGTTGAGGTCAGGGAGCCCCTGCGCCGTGAAGCGCTTGGGCAGCTGGCACTTGATGATCACATCCTCCACCTCGTGGCCGAGCAGTTTGTGGTAGATGTAGCCCGACACGGAGGTCTCGTCCACAGCAAAGGTTTTCAACGCACTCTGCATCCTGAAAGGAAAGCTCCAGGTCAGTGGCATGCACCACCGTGGAGCTGCTGTGCAGACCTGCCCCTCTGTGACGAGGAGGAGAAGCACGGAGACGCCGGAGGCAGCAGCCATGCCAAGGGCAGGTGACCGCAAAGTAGATGCAGGGAAGTAGAGGCTGGGAAGGAGGCAGACATACCTGTCGAATGAGGTTGACTTCCACACGAAATCCACCTGGAAGTTATGAGTCACCTCCACAGGTGCACCCACACTGCTCCGAAGCTCAATAGCGATCTCGTCGCCATAATCTATGCCGCCGAGTTAAGTCTCATCCTTGTCAAAAGCCTTTCTGAGGAGCCCTCACTCTTGTTACTGAAGAGACAGACCCTCCTCTGCACCAAAGACAGAAAACGCAGCCAGAGCCCCATGTTCTCAGTGACAGATTCTGCCCACCGTGTCCGGGGCCAGTGCAGCCAGCACCCAGCATGGAGCAGCCAAGCTCAGGGCCCAGGTTCCAGGCCCTGATTGTGGATTTCCGCAGAGCCCTGAGGCACATAGCTCGGAGCACCCTGGCTTCTGCCTAAGCAGCTCTCTTCATCAGTTTTATATAAACGGTGCCCCCTCAGAGGACACCTGAAGAAAGGGCATTCCAGCCGCGGCTGTACACACCCTTCCCTCCACCTGAGGCCCCGAGGCTGCTCTCAGCAGTGACCCCCACGCAGGTCTCCTGTGCTCAGGACAAGCTCGCCAGAGACTTGGGCAGACAGTGCCTGTGCCAGCCCTTCTTTACACAAAGGATACTATCAGGGACCTTGATGACGTGGCCGATCCCTTTCCATAGGGGCGCCAGGTCCCCTTTGTACCGCAGGCATATCTCATCCCCTTGCATGAGCCTCATGTCTTACAGGGAAAAGACAGCAAGAAAAGTTAAGAGTTTTCACACGCGCCACAGACGCTACCATGAAGAGTTCAAATTAAGGGACACTTTACAGGGGTGAAACTAGGAATTTTATGCTACTTATGGTCACAAATATTTTAAAACTTAAAATCACCTCTTAACCAAATTATGACTAAATCCTCATTACCAGAGTCAGTCTTGGGCAAAGTGAAGTAGGCGATTCTCTTCTTGTTAAGGCCCAGGTCCCACCTGACCGTGATGTTATCTTGAGTCTGAGCACATAAAAAATAAGAGCCCTGTTAGCCTGCAACACAGACACAGGCCTGGACTCCTTGTGTCTGGGTTTCCACAGGTGCGTGCCCTATGGCGAGCAGCACCGGACAGCCTGAAACACCAACAAGGGCACATCCAAGAGAGAAGTCATTAGGACCCCGAAACCTGCACAGGACGACCAGGAGACCCCCACATGATGTCTGTTCTTGGAGGCGGCTTCTCCGTGGGCTGCGGAGGGAGAGAAGGAAGCCGATGGCTGAGGACACATCCCGTGAGCCTCAGGGCTCCTGCTTCCTATGCACAGTCTCCGAGGAATGGGCACAAGGAGTGTCCTCAGTGTGCTGTGGGCTCCTGAGGTCTGACTCTCATGGCTGTGGCAAAGGCTACAAACCCAACTGTAAGGAATTTTTGTTGCATTTAAAATCAGAAAACACCCAGGCGGGTGTCTGGCTTTGAGTGATGGGGCGTCTGCCCACAGGCCTGTCCTCAATCCACGGTTCCGTCTCTCAGGGGCTGGGCCTCGGCCCACGTCAGCATTTGCAGTCTGCAGAGAAAACCACCCTCCCCAGACCTTAGGAGAGATGCTTTGTTAAAATGACCAAACCCTCCTGCACACACCACATCACCTGCGACTCTTTCAGTTTCTTATCATAGTCAGCCTCCAGCTTGACTAGAGGACCGAATATGTTCTGGTACTGGTAGGCATCCTCATACCGCAGGAGGACATGCTGTGGCTCCTCATCCACTCCCGGCTTCTCGAGGTCCTCCAAGGTGGCAGAAGGGTTTTCCTAGAGGACAAGAACGGCACCACGTTCTTCCCTGTTCTCACCTCTAAAATGAACTATATGCGAGCTCCCCAGTCAACAGAGGCACAGTCACACCCACCATTTCTTAGAACGAGCTGATGTTGGGCTGATGCAGAGAAGGGCACCCGGTGGTCGGTGGTGTCCACCCCGTAAGGAGAGCCCTCATATCAGGAAGTCCACGTGGCACACAAGGGTGGACACCCCAGGTACACAGCCCTGACACACCTATACCATCAGATGGCTGCATTCTCCAACAAAGGCCTAGCCCCTGACCTGGGAGAGATGACACTTCTTCCTGGCTGCCAGAAAGATTACTGGCTTCCCTGGCTGTGTAAACAGAAAGGAAGGCCCACCTCCCCATTTCCTCCTGATCCTATGCTTCACCAACAGGAGCAACGCACACTCTCTTGGCAGGGACAGAACAGTATGTGGGCTGTTTGGATACAAACAGGAACAGTGAAACAATTGTGGCAACTTGAAAATCAAGGTGGAAAGGTTCCTTGCTGGACTGTCCTTCAGAAATATTTTGACTTGCACTTGAAGTGAAGATAAATTCACATCTTTGATTATATGGGTGCCTAATTAAAATTTCTAGCCTAGTTACTAAAACTTTATCAAAAAATATAAACAGCCAGAACCAGAGATGGGCTTCCCTGGAGAAAGAGTCTGTGGGCAGAGCAGGAATCCCGCGCGCCCCCAGCCTGGTGTCGCCCTGGCTCCGATGCGTCACAGGCCCAACCAGGTTTTATAGAGTGCACCCACAGTCCTGTCTGTCTACTCAGGCCCGGCTCCTCCTGACATGTCCACACACAGTCACTAATGGCCAGTTCCCATCCACTTCCTTCCCACCACCTACCTTTGCCCTCAGCAAGAAGAGAAAAATTCCAACAGCCGGAGCTTTCCTTTCCCAGAGGCCTGGCGGGAGGTACCCGTGGCGCCCTCGGTCCCGCTTCCAGAAGGAGCTCGAGGGGCCACTCCAGGTAGAGGCTGCAGAGTCTCCCTCGAGCTCCTTCTGGAATCTCCTGTTTCTGAGACACCACCCCCAGCTCCCCTCTCCACCCACCCCCCCCAACACTCGGTGCTGAGATGGATGTGCACTCCCAGCAGGCCCTCACCTTCCAGAGCTCCTCCAGCTTGTTGATCTGCTGGGCGGTGATCTGCCGCGCCCGCAGCTGCTCCTGCTCAGAAGGGATCTTGACCAGCCAGGACAGGAAACAACGGTCCTGGATCAGGGGCTGCCACTGCGAGCTGTCCCAGTTAATGTCCTTGAGACTGCTCTGACTGGCACAGGGCTGCCTGCAGAAGCCCCGAGGGCGGGGAGAGCCCGGGTGAGGATGACCTCTAGCCCCCCAAAGGCTTACTGCCTTTAACCTCAAAGGGGCGTTCCCTACATTTTACTGTATGATCACATTACCTTTAAATTGTTAGCAATAAATTGCATCTCCCCACACACTTGAGCTCTGAACTCTTAAAACTCAGAACAGACTTTGCTTTTACAGAATTGTTTTCATGATTTAACCAGAACACACCCCAAAAGGGTTACTTGACATTCCTAACTCTCTAACAAGCCCCAACCCCCCGAACCTCCTTACACCTCGTCAGTCGGCAGAAACTATTTTAAAGCTCCATGGAGTCAGAGCCATGGAGTGGCTGAGTCTTTGGGGAAGATGACTGGGGCTGAAAGGCACTCCCCCAGGGAAATCGCGGCCCCGCCCTCACCTGCATAGCAGCACCACAACCGAGTCAGCCTTGGCGGGGATGAAGCCGAGGAGGAAGACGTTGCGGCAGCCGCAGTTATAACACTCCAGAACCGTCTCCCCCAGGGGCCCATCCTTGTGCAGAGTCACCTCTTTGCATTTTGCCCTCACGAGGTGATTTACAATGTGGCTGAAACCAGGAAATGATAAATAGTTAACACCCAAAGTTTGGCTTTTCACCACTTCCAATTTTCGAGCTCCGTTAAAAGTTCCGGTACCGTTCACGGTCCATTAGCAGGAGTGGTCACACCTCATCCATCTGGCATCCCGGGGGACCAGCCCGCCCCTGAACTGGCTCCCCACTGAGCACAAAAATCAATCCGACTTGAACCATTTTTAAGGAAAACTTTCCTAACATGTTTCACACAGTTCCTGCTTATTTCTCTCCCCCCCCCCGCCCCCAGTTCCTGCTTTCTTAAATCCAACTTATTGGACCTAAGTGAATCTAAGGCTGGGGCCAAGGCTGCTGTCCTGGAGAGGCAGGAGGCTCGCCCCTTTCACTGCTCCTCTGCTCGTTGTAGTTTCTCTCCTGCTCCTTTCAAAGTCACTTCTCATGGCCCCTGTGCCTGCTTCCAGGAGCAACACCCCTCCTCATTTGCTGCAGGCCAGGAAACCTGATAACCAAATGTATTAGAAACCTGAGGACAGTAAAAAATACTGAGTAGTGGGGCTCAGGGCTACTCTCCGGAAGCACAGGGCCAGCCCTGAACGGTCTGAAAGCCCCGCCGCCTCAGCTCTTTCCTTGCTGCGCGTGGCCAGGGCTCTGACGCCTTTCTCATTTCCGGGACACGGCTCACCTAAACCAGGGCCTGATTGCCCCAGCCACCGAACTCTACCCTCCGCCACGCCAGCCTCACTCAGGGCCCACGGGTGGTGCACGGCTCTGCCTCAAGCCCTCCCAGCCCCCCCAGCGATCTGCAGCCTGGCTGCAGGTTTGTCACACGTTGAGCATGCCTGCCAAGCCTCCAGCCTTCCCTGCTGCCGCCCTCACATCACCTTGGGAAACCCCTCCCGTTGCAAGCTTCGGCTCAGATGCCAACATCCGAATCCTCTCTGGCCCCACGAAGACTGTCAGATTACCTAACTAATCATCACTGCTCTCCGTACCTCCAAAGCCACCCCTCCCCCCACCCCGCCACCCCTGGGCCTTCTACCAGGATCAGTGATTTCCTATTGTCTTTTCTAGGCCCACCTCACCCCATTACACTGGCAGCTTCCTGAAGGCGAGTGGCTGTCCCATCACCTTCACAGTCTGACCCTGCACAGAACACACAATCTGGCTGGCCGAGTCTGTTTTCTCTTAGAGGCCCTCCACTCACTTCCCTGATCTTGGCTCTGCTGACCAGAAGCTGGGGTTGCCAGCCAAGGCAAGTTTTATTTAACTGCTTTTCCTGCAGGAGAGGAACTAATGCGAACACGGTAACACTTATAATTACCCAGAACGTTTGGAAAATGGTATACCAGTCTCTTCTGGGTACCCTGAAGATGCTTTTCCCTTCAAATCTCTAAAAAAACACCAGCTCCCTTTCTTGCCTCACTCAGAACCCCACAATTCGCATTACTAACTCCAAGGTGACACGAGATCTGACCATTCTGTGTCCTCAGCCACGGCTGCCAAAGGCACAGGAAGGGTATGGGCTCTGTAGAAATAAAGCTGCCTACAGAATTTTGTCACTTTATTTCTATAAAACATGAACCTCAGAGGAAGATGCCGCTTTCTTGCAGGCGACCTGGATCCCTGTCCCACGGAGACTCTGCTCTGCTTCCCTGTGGTAATGGAGTGAGTCGCTGCACATCACGGCGGCCTTGGAGGAGCCACCAGGACCAGACCCATGCCAGTGGTGGAGGCTGAGGAGTCTCACCACTCGAGCTTAGCCAAACGGACTCTCTCCTGGAATCCAAGCACCCTCACAATGCGGGTCTCACCCCAAACACAAAACAAGGGACCTAGTCACAGCTGCTGCTGATCAACAGCAGGAAGGGAAGCCCAGAGCCGACGGTCAAGTGAACTTAATTTCATCTGATGATTCAGGATCTGGCCCATATTAGCCTCAGGACTGCTCTGATGAGCTAAGGCCAGAGGGAGCCTTCTCAGGAAGGGGCTCCCATGGATGCCCATTACTGTCTTGGGAACATCCTCCCCAGGCACCCAGTAATGAAGATGAACGGGCGTGCCAGGAGCTCATCTTGCAGAAAAATATAAATAAAAACTGGGAAAGAGAATTAAGCCAACCCTACTTGCATAATAAAAAGAACCACAGAGAATAAATCAAGGGTAAATACATTAAGGCATTCACACACCACCATCTGTTTCAAGTTAAACCAGTCACAGAGGAGGGAAAAAACCAGGTTTGTTAGCGTGATTTTATATTGTGCTTCGCTTCAACATTTCCATAATTTACACACAAATCTGAGCACAGCACTGATTAAAGACACATGCGCGGTTTGATTATCTACCTGCCAGAAGTATTTCCACGTCCATTACAGAACCACTTCTTGCTGGTATTACAGTAAACCACGCAAGCAGGATCGTGTATTCCGCAGTAACTAAAAAAGTCAAAACATCAACAGTTAAAGCTAGAAGACCACTCTCTGGTTTTAATTTGGCAGGATGTAAAATTCTTTCCTCTTACAACATTTTTAAGTTTTTCATTAAACACATACTCAAACCCAACGATCCCACTAACAAAATCGAATCAGTTAACTGCAGAGGCTTCCTGACCCTGTGAACGCAGGGAAGGGTTTAGGGGTGCTGTGGAGACTCCTCAGACAGCAGCAAAGCCCCTTCCAGGGTGAGGTGGGGGGGTGAGAGCAGTGCAAGGTGCCAGGTGAGCCCAACAACGGAGTCCTAAAACCCCCCCGGTGACCTAGTCACTCCCCTTGGCCTGAAGTTTCAGGAACTGTGACTTATAAGCAGGGAAATCAGCATCCCTAACTCTGGGCACACAGAAGGTAAGCTGAGACCACGCTGTGTTCACAGTGCCTCCCATGCTCCAGCAGAGGGCGCCGTGCTCCTGGGAACACTCAGCTCAACCCAGCAGCGGAGGGTCCTGGGGTACAGACTGAGCTCAGCTCGCAAGGAGCGCCTAGGGAGAGCCCCCTGGCCTCCCTTTTCTGAAAATCAACACACCAAAAACAAAAACATTGGCTCTCCACAGAGTTCTGTGTGTGGATGAAGCCAAGACTCAAGTCTCAAACGAGAATGTCCTCTGGCCAAGAACCTTCCCTGTAACACCTCACGCCAGGGGGGCTCTCCCTACTCCACTCCCCGGGGACGGCAGGTGTGCGAGGGGGTGTGCAGACTTTAACGACCTGCAGCTTCACCAGGACCACTTCACAGGCATATCTGGTACATAACAGGAACGCGAATACATACGTAAAAATGTACTGTAAATGAGAGTGAACAAAGAGCCAACAAAGTAAAAAAGTGTGCCCACCAAGCAGGGAAAAGAGCGGCCCTCTGTCCCGTGATGGGTGCAGACCTCAGAGGGGCAGCGTGCCCAAGGGGCAGGCAGAGCTGAGTAGAGGCCCAGGCCCACTGCCCTGCCTGGCGGGGTGCCCTGAGCAAGATCATTTCACCTCTTTTGGTCTCAATTTCCTCACGTGCGTGTAACAAAAAAGCAAGGGTAAGTCCAAACACAAGGGGTGGGTCCTCCTCTAGATGAGAATTCCAAATTTGGTCAACACGCAGGTCTATCCACTGACTACTCACTTCCAATTTTTCAGGAATCTTCAACGCAACAAGGAGGCAGATTTTTAAAGAAGCCTACAGTAATCTCTTTGTAAGAGAAATCTTAGCTGCTCTATTCACCCTCCAAATGCTCACCCGATGTGATGAGTTCTTTCTGATAAGTGAGTGGGGCAGGTACCGGGTAACAACCCAAGGGCCTGAGGAAGGCAGAGAAGGGGAACCTTTCCCCCTCCAGCTGGGAGAATCAGGGATGACAGAGGGTGCTGATCCCATTCGCCTGCCCAGTAATAGGGACTTATGTGTGTACAAAGGCTTGAGCAACCTCCTTATTCCCAAGGACAGTGTTTCCAAGTGTCACAGTCCATGGTCTTAGAGGGGCCTCTGTAAAGTTCTATATGCATTCTATATGCAAATGCATATAGAATGTGGATGCTCTGGGAGGCGAGTCCTCTCCTCCGCTGAAGGTGCTCACCTGCAGGCATGTATGGGGAGATCCTTCGTGTAATAGGTATCTTCCTCATCTTCTTCGAAGTTCAACTCAGCCAACAACTGGCTAGTCTTGGCCACGCTGTCATCCACAGCCCCGTTCTGCAGGATGCCCTCAGGTCCACCGACCTATGGCAGAAGGCAGCGTCACCATGAAAGACTGCAGCTTCCGGGCCTCAGCCCAGGCACGTGGCTTCTCCCCATATGAGCAGTCATGGCAACCTTCCTGTGAAGCACTGGCCTGCTCTCTACTGTGCAACAGTTCAGCATCTTCTGATTTGACTTTTCATACTCTCCTCTTCCCTATCAAACCTACCTGGCCAAAAACAGGGCACAGGTGGCTGAGGTCATCCGCCCTGCCACTGGCACACCCAGGCCCAACCCCATCTAGCCACAGCGCCATGACTACAAGCAGGAAGCTGAGGGCCACAAGAAGCAAGATGACTTTTTACAAACCAGGTATGGTCCTCCCCTGCGGACAGCTGCACAAGGGTCCTCCTCCTTTAAAGCCTAAGCACCAGAAATAAAGGTTGTGACCCCTGCAGATGTGGGAATGCAGTTCTCCCGTTAGTCCACATACTTCCTTCACTGACAGTTCCCCTCTCCAGAAGGCAACCCTTCTTAATTATGAATTAGAAATTTAATGTTAGGATAATCTTCCTGTTTCAGGACACAATCTTACTAAATGTACCCTTTATATGTTATAACAGCAAAAACATACAAATAGGCAACTTTAAATGACTAAGCGATGAATTTCACAGGCACCTCTGCTGAGCTCACACATCCATTCATGGGTGCACAGACTCAGCTTGTCCGAGGGAAACAGGCGCTCCTAATGCTGCCCCCCCCAGGAACTGCCTCCTCAGACAGCAGCCAGCAGTCCCCATCATGGTCCCCACGGGCCACAGCCCACACAAGGCTGGGTCAAGCAGTGGAAGCATCATGCGATGAAAGACGGGAAGGAGTGACGAGCCCCAGGGCAGGCACCAGGTTTCTCTGAGCTGTGAGACGGGATCAGACACTGGCCTGCCACGCAGAGCTGGGAAACCAAAACCCACACCCACGCCATGCGGGGGTGGCTCAGGCCACTCCCTGTCCACTGCTCCAGTCACCTATACGGGCCTAAGGTCAACGGGTCTCCTGAGTGGGGGAGCATCCCAGAAACTCCAAAGGTGCATTCGGGTTGTCAAGGAAGCCAAGAACCCATTACAGGAACATGTGTCTCTGTAATGGTCTCAGCCAGATCAGAACCCCATTTCACTGTGTCTGCCACCACTTTAATATACTATCTTTTTTTCTTAAGATTTTTTTGATGTGGACCATTTTTAAAGTCTTTATTGAATTTGTTACAATATTGCTTCGTTTTATGTTTTGGTTTTTTGGCCACCAGGCACGTGGGATCTTAGCTCCCCAACAAGGGATCGAGCCCACACCCTCTGCAATGAAGGCGAAGTCTTAACCACTGGACCACCAGGGAAGTCCCAACATTTTTTCAGAAGGCAACAATCAGGTTAAATGCAAGAAGACTGTATGCTTTGTTTGGGGGAAATTTTTTTTTTTTTTCAAAAATGAAAAATCAGTATCAACTTTTGGATTTTAATGTAATGAAGATAGTATTATTAACATCATCACAAGCACCTCTTTGTAAATCCCTGATCCCCTTTTTAAAAAATTGTAAGTGGTTCCGTGGCGTTAAGTACATTCACATGGTTGCGCAACCACTACCACCATCCATCTCCAGAACTTTCTCATCTTCTCAAACTGAAACTATCCATTCCCCCTCCCTCAGCCCCTGGTAACCTCCATTCTACTTTCTGTTTCTATGAATTTGACTACATAGGGACCTCACATAAGTGGAATCATACGGTATTTGCCCTTTTGTGACTGACTTATTTCACTTAGCATAATGTGCTCAAGGTTCATCTATGTCCTAACTGTGTCAGAATTTCCTACCTTTTTAAGGCTGAATAATATTCCATTGTATGGACACACAACATTTTGTTTATCCATTCATCAGTCAGTGGATACTTGGGTTGCTTCCACCTTCTGGCTGCTGTGAATGATGTTGCTATGAACATGGAGAACGAGTATCTCTTCAAGTCCCTGTTTTCAATTCTTTGGGGTATATACCCAGAAGTGAAGTTGCTGAATCATATAATTATTCTATGTATAACTTTTTGAGGAACTGCCATACTGTTTTCCACAGCAGCTACACTATTTTATATTCCCACCCACCAGTAGTGCACAAGGGTCCTAATTTCTCCACATCCTTGCCAACACTTGTGATTTTTCTGTTGGTTGTTGACAGTAGCCATCCTAATGGGTGTGAGGTGGTATCTCATTGTGGTTTTGATTGGCATAACCTGGATTATAATGATGCTAAATATCTTTTCCTATGCCTGTTGGCCATTTGTATATCTTCTTTGGAGAAAGGTCCAAAAAAAAGGAACTCTCCTTTGCTGTTGGTGGGAATGTAAATTGGTGCAGCCACTATGGAGAAAAGTATGGAGGTTCCTCAAGAAACTAAAAATAGAACTACCATATGACCCAGCAATCCCACTCCTGGGCATATATCCGGAGAAAACTCTAATTCGAAATGTACATGCACCCCAATGTTCACAGCAGCACTATTTACAACAGCCAAGACATGGAAGGAGCCTAAATGTCCATCGACAGAGGAATGGATAAGAAGATGTGGTACATATACATAAAATGGAATATGACTCAGCCATAAAAAAGAATGAAATAATGTCATTTGCAGCAACATGGATGGACATATCATATTATCATATTAAGTGAAGTCACTTATCATATTAAGTGAAGTCAGACAGAGAAAGACAAATATCATATGATATCACTTGCATGTGAAATCTAAAGAAATGAAACAAATGAACTTATTTACAAAACAGAAATGGACTCACAACCATAGAAAACAAACTTATGGTTACCAAAGGGGCTGATGGGGGGGGTGTTAATTAGGAGTTTGAAATTGACATATACACCCTGCTACTATAAAATAGATAAACAACAGGGACCTACAGTATAGGGTACTACATTCAATATCTTGTAATAACCTATAATGGAAAAGAATCTGAAAAAGAATATATAGGGCTTCCCTGGTGGCGCAGTGGTTGAGAATCTGCCTGCCAATGCAGGGGACACGGGTTCGAGCCCTGGTCTGGGAAGATCCCACATGCCACGGAGCAACTAGGCCCGTGAGCCACAATTACTGAGCCTGCGCGTCTGGAGCCTGTGCTCCGCAACAAGAGAGGCTGTGATTGTAAGAGGCCCGCGCACTGCGATGAAGAGTGGTCCCCACTTGCCGCAACTAGAGAAAGCCCTCGCACAGAAACGAAGACTCAACACAGTCATAAAGAAAGAAAGAAAGAAAGAAAGAACGTGAATTTCTTTAAAAAAAAAAAAAAGAATATATATATATAACTGAATCATTTTGCTGTATACCTGAAACTAACACAATATTGTAAATTAACTATACTTCAATTTAAAAAATGGTTGGGGGACTTCCCTCGTGGTCCAGTGGTTAAGACTCCACGATCCCAATGCAGGGGGCCCAGGTTCGATCCCTGGTCAGGGAACTAAGATCCCATATACCACAACTAAGACGGCATGCCTTAGAGAAGCCCGTGCGTCGCAACGAAGACCCAGCGCAGCCAAAATAAATAAATAAATAGATAAATAAATAAATTTTAAAAATAAAATTAAAAATGGTTAATTAAAAAAAAAAAGAAAAAAGAGAATGCTTGCCAACTCCTAGTCTAGAAGAACTCGTAAAATGTCTCACCAGGTTGTATAAACTTTTATGTGTAAAGAAATATCCTTAGTGATATGTGAATCTTTACTTTCCTGAAACATCAAAATTAGTATGTGGAGTAATACGGACACCTGCGTGACACCAGGTGCCTTCATTCCACCCACTCCTGCTTCATCCAGGCCTCAGATCCCACACTTCATCTCCCCTCACAGAGGGAAGAGTGAACCAGCAGAGGGCACATCAGGAATGTGTGAGGCTCTTAACAGAGCCTGACCAACCATGTGACGACCCTTTCTCTGCATCACTCATACCCCTTCAGGCTTAATAAGGAGCAGGAAATCTAAGTCCGCTCTAGGATCTGCTCTAGGAACTCTCAAGAGACAATACAATACCGACACGACACAAGGTCAGATGGATTCTCCCTCACCCCCACTGAAGGCAGGGAGACTAGAGAGAGGAGTCCAGATTCCCCAGTAGGCCTTGTAGCTGTGTGGCTGGGAGGCGTGGGTGTGTCCCTCCTCACAAGTATTTATGCACACCTACACATCACATGCACTTGTCCAACCCCTGCCAGCCCCACTCCTGCCCAGCTGTGACCTGACCACAACACAGACTTCTATAACTGGCTTGTTAGTTTCTCCCTCTACTTTCTGGAAAGTTTTAAGATAAACATTAACTTCAAAAATACATTTGACCTTAACAACTATAATTAAATGAGTTAAAGCACTGAAGAGTGCCTGGCACAGAGAAGGCCCACAATCCAAGCCAGGCGACATAATGGAAGAAGGGAGGGGAGTGTCCTTGTCTGGCACAGGACTGAGGTTATCAACCCATCACCTCCAGCCAGGACCCCTGGGTCCTGCTGGGCTCAAGAAGGGAAAGTCCTCCCTGCACCCCAAGCCCATCCCCAGGCACCATGTCACTGGGTCTAGAAAGCGAAGGAAACAGTTCCCTCTCCGCCCCTGCTCTGGACACTCATTATCGAAGTCCATCTATGAGCTGCTGAGCTGATCAAGGCCTTGCAGAGGTTTTCTGCCCAGAGAGTTTCTTACGACCCACTGCAGAACTCAGTGCACCTCAGAGCAGCAGGAAGAGAGGTCACTTCATTCCCAGAAAGGAAAAGCACATCAATTCAAAAATTACCACTAACTGTGCTGGTAAGAACTTTTAGACCATAAATTTTTACCCCAAACCTCATAAGCGTCATACCACTCAGCATGAAATGGACATTTCTGTCCATCAATCCCCGACTATGCCAATGTCCCAGGGCCTTTGCACTCACTATCTCCCTGGCTTCTACACAGATGGCTCCTGGTCCTTCAGTCTCGGTCCACAGGGCACCTCCTAGGGAAGCCTCCCCTGACCCCATCTGAGGGGCGCCAGTGGGGCCAGCTCTGCCGGTCCTGCTCCCTGCTGTGACCCCCGCACCTAGAACTGAGCCCACACCCCAGGAGGCTCTCACAGTGTTAGCTAAACGAATGTATCTTCTCATCCAAAATATAAGGGTTGAGATGTAAAATGACTCATCATTTATTCTTTTCTTCCACAACTTAAATAAAAAAGAGCGAGTGGGAAATCGCCTTTCCCTCAGGTGACCTGAGGCAGAGAGGAACTACCAGGTCTCTGAGCCCTGCCTCAGGAAAAGGCTAACAGAAGATCCACTCTCCCTCAGCTTTTGAAAAAGTTTCAAAACTACAGAGAATGAATGACCCACACACCCACCATCTGGATCCACCAGCCACTCACATTTTGCCACACTTGCTCTCTCCCTCTCTTGCTCTGCACACGTATGCACACATGCGTTCACACACACACATACTTTTCTGTTCCTGATCCATTTCAGAATCATAGGTCCCAGGACAAGGGCTTTCTCCACACAACCACAATATAAACATCACACTCAGGAATAATACTGATATAATACTGATATCTAATACACATAGACACATTTTCCCAATGTTCCAATAATGTCCTTTACAGTTTTTTAAATCCAAGATCCAGTTAACAATTACACATTATTTGTGATGTAATCTCTTAGCCTTCTTTAATCCATTAGTTTTAACCACAAGAAATTGTTGAGATTTGACCATTTTTGACCTACAATGAAGGGAACTTCACATGGTCCCAACCCAACACAGCAGTCCCTGAGCTTTGGGTTAAAGGAGTTCTACCTGCCTCCCTCTTTTCAGTAGACCCTTGTTTTGATCAAATGCCAAGTCCACCCCTGCAGTTCATTTCAAAGCTCAAGAATATCCTTGACCTGTCTGGGGTGTCTGCAGCTCACCTTGTGCTGCCCCTGCCTGCCCAGCTCTGGGGTCAGCCACTCTCAGAGGAGCTCACAGACTGAGATGGAATCCACCCACACCTGCGGGGAGAAGCCAGGCTGTGAGGAGAGGTTCAGTCCAGAAGGCAGGACACCTCACAGGACAATGACCTGGACCGGATCCTGGCTCAGTGGCATGAAAAGAAGAAAAGGGAGGGGCTGCCCAGAAGAGCAGGGCTGGAGACATGACAATCAATCACATTAATACTAGACCTCACAGGGATCCGAACCAGGTAAATAATCTGACTGTGGATCCCCCATGTATTCAATATTAGATGATCCTGAAAAACTATTGTTGGTGCTGTTCGTCTGACCACAGCAGTATGGCTATGAAGGAAAGACGTCCTTTTCGTGTTTTTAGAAATGCATTCTAAATAGCATAGGTCTAAATGGTTGAGTATCACTAACTCATATGGCTCAACCTCAGAAGAGTGAAATGACAAGTTGGATTTGCTTTAAAACACTTCAGCAAAAAAAAAAGAAAAAAGAGAGAAAAGAAAATCTTCCCAATCATCAAATCAAGAAGACAGATGGGCAGGATTTGCTTTATCTACTTATACATGAGAGAATTCCTAATAAACATTTTTACACAATACAGGTGGACAAGGTGGCTGCCTGGAATCTGCGTTAGCTCTGCAGAGCCATGCACCTGAAAGGAGTGACAGAAGACGAGCACAGCTTGTACCAAATGGCTTCTGCCCCGGGATGAGGCAAGCAACCCCTCCAGGTTCACTGGCAGCCCTGGCAGCTGAGCTATGCGAGGAGCTGGAGTAGATAGGAAGGTGCTATCCTCAGTCATGACAAAGGGCTACTCACAGCTCAGCAGGCAGCCTAAATCAACTGTACTGTCTAGAAGCCGTCTTGGCAACAGTCCGCAGGGATCCTGAGAAGCCCGGCTCAGCTGTCCAACTCGCAAGCTGCTAGTGGACCAACACACATAAAAAGGCACAAGGACCCTATTCCAGCCATGGGATCCCAGGACCTGGCATTCCTGTTGTTTATCAGAGGAAGTAGGATTTTACCCTCAAGGAAAGCTCTTCCGGCAAGAAGAGTTCAAAGCCCCCCAAGACTGGGGCCCCGTAAGACTTGGAAAAGGGAGCACCGGAGACCCGGTCCGACTCACTGTCCCCTCTGCACCTCCCAGGCCACACTCTGCTCTGGGTCCCACTGAACACAATGGTCATCTTGGCCCTTCTCTGTGAGCTGGACTGTCCTATATCACCGAAAGACCACCCCTACCATGCTAACCACCACAACTGCCCCTCAGTTGAGAGCCACTGCCCACAATCTGCCCCTCCAGCCCCTGCACACAGTGCTCTGGTGGGGCCTCTCCCTCCTGCAAGGCCTCTCACCCAGGTCTCAGGGCAGCACCTCCAAAGGTCTGTTGACCCCTACTCACACCTTCCATCCAAGGGGAGCCCTGCCTCAGCCCAGGGGGATCCCGGGCCCTGATGAAAACCATCAGACAAGAACTCACACCTGCTCTAGAGGAGTTATGAGGACTCGGGGACAACAGGTGCTCAGCACAGTGACAAGCATGTGCCCGAGGAGGAGTGGCCACTGTGGCCACCTGGTACTGTGGTAGTTCACACATGCGCTCACCTGAAGGCACACATCGGACCCCAGCGCTCTCTGCCTGAGCTCCCCTTCTAGCCTCAGCCAAACTCTGCCAGGTCTCCCCGCCACCTAAGGGCCCTTCCTCTCAAGGGAGGTCATGGCACCCCTCAGCAGCAACACAAGGCTCCAGGATCCAGCCCGAGCCCCTCGTCGTGGACAACAGCCCTTTCCCTCCATGCCAAGCCCTGTGCCCAAGTTGTTCAGGGTGCACTTCCTGAACAACTCAAGCACCACCACTCACAAAGGCTTTTTCCCCTTTCCCTCCTCTGGGCCCTCACTGTCCCCAGGGTCAACTGCAGACTGGGCAGCACCTGCCATTTCTAACAAAGAAGCTACAGTTGGCAAAGAGCTCACTTTGACTCCCAGTGGGAGTCAGCCCTCCCCAAGCACAGCAAGACAGGGAAACAGAAGTACTGAGAGGACGGGAGTCGAGAACCAGGCTGAGGAGGTCAGCCTGAGACTCTGTGCAGAGGGAACAAAACAAAACGTGAACAGACACGAGGGCTCCCAGGCTCACATGAGCAGTGTGGCCAGGCCTCAGCTCCTACCTCTGAACTCCAGCACAGAACCTACCTAGCACACGAGGCACCACATCTCCCCAGTGTGTGACCTGGCGTAGGAAGCGCGGGGTCACCCGATCTCCCTACCTTAGAGCTTTAACAAGAAACTACCAAGATTAGAAGGAGCAAAAATAGAAGAGGAAAGGAAAGGTGGCATGAAAGAGAACTCAGAACAGTGAGTGACTGTTGTAATGGCTACACAGCCCAGTAAATTTACTAAAAAACAAACAAACAAAAAAAACACATAACACTGAATTGAACACTTAAAAACAAGAGGACTCGGGAACTGCCTGGAGGTCTAGTGGTTAGGACTCCGCGCTTCCAATGCCAGGGGCCCGGGTTCAATCCCTGGTCGGGGAACTAAGATCCTGCAAGCCACTTGGCAAAGCCAAAAAAAAAAAAAAAAAAAAAAAGTATGCCTTACCTGCTTATATCCATGACCCAGATCAAGGTGTGTGAAATTGTAAAAATTATAAAAAACAAACAAACAAGAGGACTCTGGTATATGACCATACCTCAGTAAAGCTATTATTTATTTATTTTATTATTATTATTATTTTTTTTGGCTGCGTTGGGTCTTCATTGCTCCGTGCGGGCTTTCTCTAGTTGCGGTGACTGGGGGCTACTCTTCATTGCGGTGCACGGGCTTCTCACTGCGGTGGCTTCTCTCGTTGCGGAGCACGGGCTCTAGGCACGCGGGCTCAGTAGTTGTGGCGCACGGGCTTAGTTGCTTCGCGGCATGTGGGATCATCCCGGACCAGGGCTCGAACCCGTGTCCCCTGCATTGGCAGGTGGATTCTTAACCACTGCACCACCAGGGAAGCCCAGTAAAGCTATTAGAAAGATGCCTCTCTTTTTTGGTTGTGGGAGCTAGATTGATAGAGAACTTTGTTCTGCTGTTAATATTGGAATTGTATTAGTGTTAACTTTTCCCCCAATCATGCAGAATCTGGGTAATGAAATTAATTGGGTAAATAGAGTTAGAAGTTATTTCGCTTATTAAGCAGTAACTGACACGTAAGCCCTCCCTTTTGGGGGTTTGGAACCAAACGCCAGAAATCCACTAAGAGAAAAGTACAGGTAGAACACATGCCAGAGCTCCTGCGAGGTTAGCAGCATCTCATCTCCAATTTTCTCAAGGCGTACTTATGTCACAGCTGTACTGAGTGTTCACGGAACAAAAAAAGGCCAACTCAAATTTTAAACTCACCACTTTTAGGAACCCCGGAACTATATGGAATTCACTCCTCATCATAAGCTGAGGGCCAGGAAGCAGAAGATGATCTGTTTACCTGGACAATCAAGGATATGCTGGAACAGCCTTCCTTGACTTCTGAAGGCAGCAGGTTTTGAAGAGTAGGTAGCAGCTCTTTATAATTTTATAAACTGACACACATCAATGTACATAAACACCGGCTAATCCATCAATAAAGGTAACAAACACATCCATCACCCTCAGTCTCCTCGTGCCTTTGCCATCCCTCTGTCCTTTCCTCCCCTCCCCACAACCACTGATCTGCCTTCTGTCACTGTAGGTTACCTAGCACTTTCTAGAGTTTTATATGAACAGAATCAAAGAGTATATACTCTTTTTTAAGTGCATCTTTCACTCACTGTAATTATTTTAAGATGCATCCATGTTGCTGGCTGTATCAATGGTTCATTTCCTTTTTTTTGTTTGGCAGTGTTCCCAACTCTTAAGATTTTCACCATAATTCCAATGTTTGGAGGAAACACGATAGTAGCAACAGTCAAGGGGAAATATTCCAACTAGGCAGACCAGAAGGTCTGTAATACCAGCTATTATGCAAAGGACTTCCAAAATTACCTTTCCCTGCCTTTTGAGGGGTAGGGGAAGGGGCCAGGAAAGGGTCAAATACTCAAAAGAAAACTGTCCCTTTATCTTAAGGACACTTGGCAGGGCTTTGATAAATATCAGTTTCAAATCATAAACAAGAAAACAAGTGTTATTGGAACCAACTCAAAGCTCAGCAGGAGTCACCTCTGCCTGCCATTCTCCCACCCTGGCCAAGACACACATGTGTTACCTCAACAAACTTTCAGATAAAACCAACTGTGCAAAACTGGCAGTCAAGACTGGTATCAAAAGTGGCTACACACCGGAAAACAGTCTGGCAGCACCCGAAAAAGCAACGGGCAGTTGTTACCATACCACCCACCAATTTCACTGAAGGCTTACGGCCACACAGAAACCTGTACACAGACGTTCACAGCAGCATTTTCCATAACAGCTAAAAACAAAAGCAACCCAAATGTCCACCGACAGGTAAGTGGATAAATAAAATGTGGTCTGTCTGTGTTGTGGAATATCATTCAGTCATAAAAAGGAATGAAGCAGATACATGCTACAACATGGATGAACCTTGAAAACATGCTCAGTAAAAGAACAAAAGACCACATACTATATGTCTATTTATATGAAATGTCCAGAGTACCTAAATCCAGAGATAGAAAGATTAGTGGCTGCCTGGGGTTAGAGAAGGGAGGACTGACAGGCTAAGGGGTGCAGGGCTTCTTTTTATGGAGATGAAAATGTCCTAAAATTGACTGTGGTGGTGGCTGCACAGCTCTGAAGGTACTGAAGTCACTGAATTGCACACTTTGAATGGGTGAAGTGTATGGTATGTGAATTCTACCTCGGTAAAGCTGTGAAGCAAAAGTGGTTGCCCAGCACTTGACAATCCACAGCCACTCATCCTATAAGATAAAATCAAAAGGCACTCAGAATAGAAGCCCAGGGACTCCTCTGGTGGTGCAGTGGTTAAGAATCCTCCTGCCAGTGCAGGCGACACGGGTTCGAGCCCTGGTCCGGGAAGATCCCACGTGCCGCGGAGCAGCTAAGCCTGTGCGCCACAACTACTGAGCCTGCGCTCTAGAGCCCGTGAGCCACAACTACTGAGCCCATACGCCTAGGGCCCGTGCTCTGATACAAGAGAAGCCACCGCAATGAGTAGCCCCCACTCACCACAACTAGAGAAAGCCCGCACACAGCAACGAAGACCCAACGCAGCCAAAAATAAATAAGTAAATAAATTTATTTATTAAAAAAAAAAAAAAAAAAGAACCCAACTAGAACTCAGAGCTGCCCCAGGCTTGCTGTTTTACAGGCTACAGTTTAAACAGGATTTGCAATAAAACGATTACCTCTCACAACCCTGAGCTGCCACGGGTCATGGCACACTGCTCAACCAAGAGATCTTTATCCTCAGCCTTCCAGACACGCTGGACATAAATTACAGACAGCACTATCCAGTCTATCCATTCATACATGAGTCCAGATTTCACGTATGTTTAAAAGTAACAAAAATATAGCTGTTATCCCCATTTTACAGCTGTGGAAACAGGTCTACAGAGTATGAAACTACAGGCGTTATCATGAGCCTCCAGCGGCTCATTCATTTCTCCATGCAAACTCTCCCCTCTCTCCTACCTTCCCCCACCATATGTAAACAAAACCGAAAAAACATACATATGGTGCACACCTGTTCTCCCTGATGCCCCACCCATCAAGCTTCTATTTTTAAGGAATCTGGGGTTAGCATGAGTCAAATGTTTTCTGCTTCTATTAGGGGCTAAAAGAAAGTCCAAGTGGGTGGTCTACCCACGGGAATGACTCATCCAACTAGAATGTAAGCCCCCTCCTCCAGGACAGGGTTTGAGCTCACTCTGGCTGAGGATGGGTTAGCTCCCCGCACCCTGGCAGTAGGTCCTCTTGCTAAGGGACACCTATGACAAGGTGAACCCTATAGCTCCTCCCTGGCTGAGAATTCAGGAAAATAAACCTGAGGGAGGTGCCAGGCACAGGAATGGAATCTGAGATCCACAGGAAGATGGCTACATTCCTGGGGAGCCCAGCCCAAGGCCACTGCGAGCCCCTTCTCCCACCCCGGGGGCAGGTACCCAGGTCCAGGAAGTGTATGCCCAACACCCTCTCGTAACACAAACCCAAATTTATAATAACTGAGCAGCCTTCCCTAAATGTTCACATCATTAAGAACAAAACTTTCCGACGTGGCAGAACCATTTATATGAAACCCACTACCACTGCCCCATTGGAGGAACAAACTCAAAACCAACTTTTCCAAGGCAGGGCTGTGGAGTTACGTAACAGGTCGATTTCAGCAACAGGCAATGCAAGAAGGAAAAACAAAACGCAAACTGCTTCATGAATAATCTTAAAAGCCAGCGAGTGTGGGGTTCTCGATTGGATGCAAAAATTCCGTTTCTGCTGGGGAAGCCTCGACCCTCCCCTCGCCAGCATCCCAGGGCCCGGTGAAATTTGAACCCGCCGCACAGTGGGCATGAATGGGGGCGGCGGTGCCCTGATGGCTGCGACCACAGGTAAGGGAGTGGGGCAGGGCGGTCGCATCAGCCAGAGGGGGAACCGGAGCAGATCACCCCGGAGCTGGTTTGAGCAGGGCACTGACCCAGCAGGAGAAGAACTCGGGGACAAGCCGCCCCCGACCTGGCCAGAGACGGACCTAGGGCCGCTCACCTCGGACAGGCCCGGAAGAGGACTTGGGACAGATCACCTAAGACCCGGCCTGAGCTAAGTCCTGAGATCACTCGTACGCAACCAGAGCGGAACTTGAAGGAGATCTACCCGGGTCCGGCTGGAGAGCGGAAACTGGGGCAGGTTACTCCGGGCACGTCCTGAGCGGGAGATCCCCGGCCAGGTTACTCCGGACCCGGCCGGACTGTGGGACCCGAGCAGATCAGCCCGGGCCCGGCTGGAGGGGAAACCGGGGCAGGTCCCCGACCGCCGAGGCCCGGCCCCGGCTTCCGGGGTCGCCATGTGCCTCTCACCTGCGCGTCGAGCTGTCCGGCCGCCGCGCCCGGGCCCGCGCAGACCGGGGCCCCAGCGCCGCCACCTCCGGGGCCGCCGGGGGGCGTCTGCGTCTGGCTGGGGAGAGTGAAGTCGGTAAACTCGAACTCGGAGCCCTGGGTGTCGGCGCCGAGCAGCTCGGCCTCCTCGGTGTCCAGGAAGGTGAGCGTCTGCGAGCTGGGCCCGTACGCCTCCACGCTCATGGTGCCGCCGCGTAGAGCTCTCAGGCCGGCTCCGCACCGCACTCGAGCCCGCCGCCGCGCTGAGGCCTAGGCCGCAGGCCTCGGGCTGCCGCCGCCGCCGCTGCGCCCCTGCCCGTGGACCGGATCAAAACGCCCGCCGCAGAGCGAGCAGGGTCGAGAGTCACGCGCGCCAAACCGCCGCCGCTGCCGCCGAGCCTCTCAGCTTCGCCGCTTCCTTCGGCGCCGCCCGCCCTCGCAGCCCTCGGCAGGAACCGCCGCCACCGCTGCCGTCGCCGTCGTGCGCGTGCGCGAGCCCGACGCCGGCGCAGGTGCGCGTGCGCGAGCCCGACGCCGGCGCAGGCGCGCGCACTCCTTGAACACGCCTCCAACCGCGCCCGGACTCCCGGAGCCTAGCGGGCCGACGGGACGCGCAGCGTGCACGCGTGGGGGGCGGGGCTTCCAACCGCCGTCTCGGCAGACGCTCCAGTACGTGGTCCCGCCCCAACCGCTGCTCTGTGGCGCTGGGGCAGCGGTTGGTTGCGGACGTGGTCGTCTGTGTCGTTAGAGGCGGCGACAGTGTCTTGGGTTAACTGAGCGCCAACTGAATGCCTTACATAGGTGGAACACCCAGCTGGGGAGGCTTGGCGAGGACGGTGCGGTGCGTCCCCATCTCTCGAAGAAGCTCCCTGGGCCTGTTAACCCATCTTTAAAATGGGGGCGCCTGGCACAAAGTAGCTGCTTAGTGTGCATTGGTTGAATAAATGAATGGGGACAGTTCTTACCACAGAGCCTAGCACGCGGAAATAGTGATTGCTGCTGCTCTGGACAATAATATTATTCAGAGGCAGTATATAACAAAGCGATTGGGAGTACTTGCTCTCAGTTGACATCCAGACCTGACCACCTACTGGCTGTGTGGCTTTGTACAAGTGATTTCACCTCTCTGAGCCTAGGGTTTCCTCATCTGGGAAAGGGAAATAATAGCCATTAAGATGGAATGAGGAATAAATGAGCTACTATTTACTCCCTTAAGAAGTATTTATAAAGGAAAGTTCCATGTGGACGGGCTGACCATGTGATCATGGTCTTCCCCATGGGGAGAATAATGCCAACACACAGGAGGTGCTCAGTAAAAGTTCAGTTACTAGTTTATGAGCATTAATCTCCTAACTCCTAGTCTCAGTTTCCTTTTTTGTAAAGTGTCTTCGAGAACCTGCCACTTCCCAGGATTCTGGGACTAAATACTTGAAGTCAGCTCACAGGACTCCTGGTTTGCATGGCTACACTAAAAGTTCCTGATGCTGCATGGTTCCTCATTTTCCAATATTCCTGTCACGACATGATAAGAGTTTCCTTTTTCCTTCTTCACATCTTTTTTGGCTTCCTGTGCACTAAAATGTGGGAATATAAAAAATGAATAATTAGGTCCCCCTCTCCAGGGAGACAGTTTAAGGGAGAATCCCAACAAGCCAACAGATGCTTTCAATAAAATGCAAAGTCCTCTATGGAAAATATCCAGTTGAATTGGTAGAAGCATTTAAGACCAATGTGGTAAAACTTATCAGTTTTATTTATTTATTTATTTTTATTAATTAATTTTATTTATTTATTTTTGGCTGTGTTGGGTCTTCGTTGCTGTGCACGGGCTTTCTCTTGCTGCAGTGAGCGGGGGCTACTCTTGGTTGCAGTGCATGGGCTTCTCATTGCAGTGGCTTCTCTTGTTGCGGAGCACAGGCTCTAGGCGCACGGGCTTCAGTAGTTGTGGCACTCTGGCTCAGTAGTTGTGGCTCTCGGGGTCTAGAGCTCAGGCTCAGTAGCTGTGGTGCACGGGCTTAATTGCTCCGTGTCATGTGAGATCTTCCCAGAGCAGGGCTCAAACCCATGTCCCCTGCATTGGCAGGCAGATTCTTAACCACTGCGCCACCAGGGAAGTCCCCCTTATCAGAGTTTTAAATGCATGCCCTGCCCTGCATTTGACCTAGCAATTCCACTTCTAAGGATCTCCTCTTATGTCCTACATACACTCACATTTGCAAAACGTTTTAGTGTATTTGATGATATGCTAAAACATATCTATTTAACACAAAAGAAGTCGGTAATGGAGGAATTGAAACGAAAAAAGACATGACGTATAGAAAGCAAATAGCAAATGGCAGAAATAAGTCTTTATGTGTAAGTACACTAAAGGTAAATGGATTAAACTCTCCACTTAAAAGACAGAGATTGTCAGAACTGATTTTTTTTTTTTTTAAATCATGGTTCAACTATGCTGTCTACAAAAGACTCACTTTAGATTCAAAGACAAAATTGAAAGTAAATGGAGAGAAAAAGACACTCCATGCAAATAGTAACCAAAAGAGAGCTGGACTGGCTATACTAATCTCAGATGTTAAGACAAAAATTGTTACTTGAGACAAAGAACATTATATAGTGATAAAAGTTTCAGTCTATCAGGAAGAAATAACAATTATACACATGAAAGCACCTAACAGTAGAGACCCAAAATACATGAAGCAAAATGTGATAAATTGAAAGGAGAAATAAACAATTCAACAGTGACTATGGTTTACTCTTGAGGAAAGGAGTCTAAGGCCGAGGGAGATGAAAATGTAGAGTGGATTTGTCATTTAAGACCTACTCACCCATCCTGGGAGGTCCCAAGGATACAACTTTCACCATGATTGTGAGAAATAAATTTGTGAGGGGAACCCCAGCATCCTGGAGGAGCTCTATGATCTCTCTTCTCTGTAGCTCAGAACTTATAGCAGTAACTGCTGCCACTGAATTGAGAAACCTAAATGCAATGAGAGTAATTGAATCCCGGGTTGGCACAAGCCAAGTGGTGGCACTCAAACACCAAAGGCAAGGTGGGTGTCATTACCATAATGGACATCAGAGTCAAAGCAGCAATCAGGAAAAAAAAAAAAGCAGCAATCAGAATAGTCTGACGCACAGAGACCTATGGCATTGGCTAGCTGATCATGGTGTTCCTAGAAGTGATATAGATGGGAAGCCTACTAAGTTCTTATTTGATCTGTTTAAGCAGAAAAGTTCTAGGTCAAGTCTAACTTGAATCATAAAAATAGAGAGTCGCGGTCCCTCAGTCAATCCTCAGGCTTGATCCAGTTCACAAACCCAGAACATCTTTAATGAAGATGAGGCTGAGTGCCCTTGAGGAAGGACCCTGGTACACTACCAAAAATTTGTATGTTAACATTTCTCCCAGTCTTCTCCAATGAAACCTATGGCCCTTTACCAGGGTGACTGTGCACTGGGGAAAAGGAAATAATTAGGCCTTTCAGGAATTACTGGACACTGGCTCTGAACCAACACTAATTCTGGGAGACCCAAAACATCACTGTGGTCCATCAATCAGAATAGGGGCTTATGGGGACTTCCCTGGTGGTCCAGTGGTTAAGAATCCACCTTCCAATGCAGGAGACGTGGGTTCCATCCCTGGTCAGGGAACTAAGATCCCACATGCCTCAGGGCAACTAAGCCCACGCACCACAACTATTGAGCACGCATGCAAGCCACAGCTAGAGAGAAGCCCAGAGCGCCTCAACGAAAGATCCTGCATGCCACAACTTAGACCCGACGCAGCCAAAAAATAAATAACTAAATATAAAAAAAATAATAACTTAAAACTTAAAAAAAAAAGAATAGGGGCTTATGGAAGTCAAGTTATCAATGGAGTTTTAGCTGGTCCATTTCACAATGGGTCCAGTGGATCCCTGAACCCATCCTGTGGTATTTCCCCAGTTCTGGAATACATAATTGGAATAGATACACTTAACAGCTGGCAGAGTCCTCACATTCGTCCCCTGACCTATGGAGTGAGGGCTATTATGGTGAGAAAGGTCAAGTGAAAGCCACTAGAACTGTCTCTATCTAAGAAAGTGGTAAACCAAAAATAATACTGCGTTCCTGGAGGGATGGCAGAGATTAGTGCCAACATCAAGGACTTGAAAGATGCAATTGAATGCACATCCCCATTCAACTCTGCTATTTGGCCTGTACTGAGGACAGATGGAGCTTGGAGAATGACACTGGGTTATCACAAGCTTAAGCAGGTGGTTGACTCCAGTTGCAGCTGCCCTGCCAGATGTGGTTTCATTCCTTGAGCAAATAAACACATTCTCGGTACCTGGTATGCAGCTATATAGGTGGAAAATGCCTTTTTCTCCATCCTTGTCCAAGACCAGAAGTAGTTTGCTTTCAGCTGAAGAGGCCAGCAATACACCTTCACTGGCCTACCTCAGGGGTACGTCAACTCTCCAGCCCTATGTCATAATTTAGTTCGCAGGAATCTTGATCACCTTTCCCTTTCACAAGATGTCACACTGGTCCATTATAATGATGACATTATGCTGATTGGACCCAGTGAACAAGAAGTAGCAACCATTCTGGACTTACTGGTAAGATATTTGCATGTCAGAGGGTAGGAAATAAATCCAACAAAAATTCAGGGGCCTTCTAGCTCAGTGTAATTTTTAGGGGTCCAGAGGTGTGGGGAGTGTCGAGGTATCCCTTCTGAGGTGGCTAAGTTGTTGCATCTGGCCCCATCTGTCACCAAGAAAGGGACACAAAGCCTAGTGGGCCTCTTTGGATTGTGGAGGCAACATGTTCCTCATTTGGGTGTGTTACTCTGGCCCACTTACCAAGTGACCTGAAAAACTGCTGGTGTTGAGTGAGACCCAGAACAAGAGAAGGCTCTGCAACAGGTCCAGGCTGCTGTGCAAACTGTTCTGCCACTTGGACTGTAAGACCCAGCAGATCCAATGGTGCCAGTGGCAGATAGCGATGCTCTTTGGAGCCTTTGGCAGCCCATGTAGGTGAAATGCAGCACAAGCCCTTAGGATTTTGGAGCAAAGCCCTGCCATCCTCTGCAGGTAAATACTTTCCTTTTGGGAAACAGCTTTACGCCTGCTACCGGGCCTTAGTAGAGACTGAACCCTTCACCATGAGCCACCAAGTTACTATGGGATCTGAGCTGCCATCATGAACTGAGCACTGTCTGATCCATCATCCCATAAAACAGGATGTGCACAGCAGCCCATCATCAAATGGAAGGGGTATGTATATAAGATCAAGCCTGGGCTTCCCTGATGACGCAGTGGTTAAGAATTCGGCTGACAATGCAGGGGACACGGGTTCGAGCCCTGGTCCGGGAAGATCCCACATGCATGGAGCAACTAAGCCCGTGCGCCACAACTACTGAGCCTGCAAGCCACAACTACTGAAGCCCACGCACCTAGAGCTCTGCAACAAGAGAAGTCACCACAATGAGAAACCCGCACACCGGAACGAAGAGTAGCCCCCACTCACCGCAACTAGAGAAAGCCCATGCGCAGCAACGAAGACCCAATGCAGCCAAAAATTAATCAATTAATTAATTTAAAATATATATATATATCAGGCCCAAACAGACCCTGAAGGCAGAAGTAAGTTACCTGAAAAAATGGGCCAAATGCCCATGGTCCCCACTTCGGTTACACTGCCTTCTCTCTCCCAGCCTGCACCTATGGCCTTATGCAGAGTTTCCTATGATCAGTTGACAGAGGAAGAGAAATCTTGGGCCTGGATTACAGATGGTGCTGTGCAATATGCAGGCACCACCAAAAGTGGACAGCTGTAAAACTACAGCCCCTCTGTGATAGCCCTGAAGGACAGCCATGAAGGGAAGTCCTCCCAGTGGGCAGAGTTTCAACCAGTGCACTTAGCTGTTCATTTTGCTTGGAGGGAGAAATGGCCAAATGTATGATTATGCACCGATTCATAGGCTGCAGCCAGTGGTTTGTTTGGATGGTCAGGGACTTGGAAAGAACATGATTGGAAAATTGGGAACAAGAAAGTCTGGGGAAGACTATGTAGATAGACGTCCTTGAATGGCAGGGGGAGGAATGTGAAGATATTTGTGTCCCACGTGAATGCTCACCAAAGGGTGAACTCAACAGAGGAGTATTTTAATAATCGAATGGACAAGATGACCCATTCTGTGAACACCAGTCAGCTTCTTTCCCCGGCCACTCCTGTCACCACCCAATGGACCATGCATGAACAAGTGGCCATGGTGGCAGGAATGGAAGTTATGCATGGGCTCAGCCACCTGGACTTCCATTCACTAAGGCCAGTCCAGCTATGGCCACTGCCGAGTGCCCAATCTGCCGACAACAGAGACCAACACCGAGCCCCCAGGACGGCACCATTCCCTGGCCAGCTACCCAATGGCAGGTTGATCACTTTGGACCACTTCCATCATGGAAGAAGCAGCATTTTGTTTACTGGAATAGACACTTACTCTGGATGTGCCTTCTCTGCATGTAATGCTTCTACCAAAACTACCATCTGTAGACTTACAGAATGCCTTGTCCGCCATCACGGTGCTCCACACAGCATTCTTTTGATCAAGAAACTCACTGCACAGCAAATGAGGTGCGGTGATGAATTCACTGGTCTTACCATGTTCCCCATCATCCTGAAGCAGCTAGTTTGATAGAGCAATAGAATGGCCATTTGAAGACTCAGTTACCGTGCCAGCAAGATGGCAGTACCTTGCAGGGCTGAGGCAGCCTCTCCAGGAGGCTGCATGTGGTCTGAATCTGATAGCCAGGATTCACGGATCCAGGAATCAAGGTGTGGATGTGGGAGTGGCACCTTTCACTATTACCACTAGTGACCCCTTAGCAAAACTTTTGCTTCCTGTCCCCGTGACCTTAGGCTCTACTGGCCTAGAGGTCTTCATTTCAAAGGGAGGAATGATTAGACCAGGAGAAACAACAATGATTTCATTGAACTGGAAGTTAAGACAGCCACCTGGCCACTTTGGGTTCCTCATGCCTCTGAATCAACAGGCAAGGAAGGGGGTTACTGTGCTGGCTGAGGTGATGGATCGTGACGTCCAAGGGGGAAATTAGCCTTCTACTCCACAATGGAGGTAAGGAAGAGCATGTCTGGACCACAGGAGATCCCTGAAGGCATATCTTAGTATTACCATGGTCCTGTGATGAAGGTCAATGGAAAACTACAACAACTCAGTTCAGTTTGGACTGCTAATGGCCCAGACCCTTCAGGAATGAAGTTTTGGGTCACCCTATGAGGTAAAGGACGATGACCACTCAGGTGCTTGCTGAAGGCAAAGGGAATATGGAACAGGTAGTAGAAGAAAGTAGTTAATACCAGCTATGACCACATGACCAGTTACAGAAGTGAGGACTGAAATTGTCATGAGTATTTCTTCTTTTTTTGTTATGTATGTGTGTGTAATATCTATATATTCTTCCTTCTCTTATCCTCTTATCATGGAACATGAGACATATTGACTTTATAGTACAGTATTTAAGTATTGTTAGCTTTACATTGTAGTATTTAACTTAAAGGTTATCAAGAACAAAAGTAAACATCGCCCAAGGACTTTGCATTCTCCTCTAGAGAAAGGGTTAGTGCATTTTCATTGTATACAGGAAAGTTGTATCGTGTTAGGCAAAATTATGACCTGGTTATAATTTTGCCTAACACAATAAGTAACTGCATGACACTTTATTTGAAAATTAAGTATGGTTTAAGGAGATGCGTATGATTGCCCAGTTGACATGGGGTGGACTCATGATGATTAATTTTGGGTGTCAACTTCACTAGGCCATGGTATCCAGATATTTGGTTAAATATTATTCTAGATCTCTAGGTATTTTTTAGATGAAATTAACGTTGAAATGAGCCAGGCCAAGAAGGACAAATACTGTATGATTCCATTCCTAAGAGGTACTGAGAGTAGGCAAATTCATAAAGATAGGAAGTGGAATGGTGCTTGACAGGATATGGGGGAGGGGGAATTGCAACAGGTATGGTGTTTCTTTCGGGGATGATGGAAATGTTCTGGAATGAGATAATGGTGATAACATTGTGAATATACTAAAAAATCAATGCATTGTCTACTTTTTTTTCTTTGGCGGTGCCACTCGGCTTTTGGGATCTTAGTTCCCTGACCAGGGATTGAACCTGCACCCTTGGCAGTGAAACCGTGGAGTCCTAACCACTGGACCGTGAGGAAATTCCCTGAATTGTCTACTTTAAAATTATGAATTTTATGTTATGGGATTTTATCTCAATTTAAAAGTCGCTCCCTCATCAACATTTTGGAGGTTTAAAATATGTCCTCAAATCCTTTGACACTTTTTTCGATTGCCCTCCCTTTGAGTGTAACTGGACTTAGTGACTTGCAGCTAATGAATAGAAGGCAAAACAGAAGGTGACAGAATAAACTGCATGATATTGGAGGAATTGAGGTTTCTGCCTTGCCCTCTCCTGGCAGTGGGTTCCTGCCCACTCACTCAAGGGGACACAAGCTACCACATCATGAGGACACTCAAGCATTGCTGTGGAGAAGCCTCCAGGGAGAAGAACTAAGACCTCTCACCATCAGCCAGCACCTGCTGACACCCATCTGTGGCAATGGATCCTACAGCCCCAGGAGAGTTTCCTCTGGCTCCAGCTCTAGCCAATATCTTGACCACAAGCTCCCAAGAGACTCTGAGCCAGATCCACCAGGGCAAGCCACTCCCAAATTCCTGACCTACGGAAACTATGAGATAACAAGGTTTATCTTTTTAAACTACTAACTTTTGGTATAACTTGTTACACAGCAATGGATAACTGATACAGACATACAAGATACTTAATTGCAGGTTAGTTGGTAAAAGCAAAAGATTCCAAACAACTTAGGTGTCCATCACTAGTAACAAATGACTTGTCCCACCTCAGATTGGGTTGTCACACCCCTAAGGGCAGGACAGCCTCAGCTGTCATGGACTGGGTGATATCCTGGCTGAGGTGCCTCAGGAGGGAAGCCAGCCCTAGAATGTGGTCTGGAGCAACTGAGCCCCAAGCCCTTCCATTGCACTTTAGTTCTCCAGCGATGCTGGAGACATGGTAGCCAGAATTCCAGACCCATGCCTTATCCCTCCTTTCCCTGTCACCCCAAGACTTTCCTTTCCCTTCCTCTGATGGAGCCCTTTTCACAGCCAGCATTTGTAACTGAAGAGGACCCTGTGGGGCCATCCCAGGACAGACCCCACCTCCCATGTCTTCTGCCTGCCTCTTGTCTGAAGAAAAAACTTTAGCCTCCTAGGCCTTTCCCAATTTCCAAAGAATAAATTTAATCAGAGAAGTGGGAAAATTCAGCTAGAAGGTAAAACAGTCAAGCAAGACAAAATAATTTCAGTTTAGTCATTAAACAAAGTCAAGGACTTTTAGTTCCTTCTCAAGGGCTATAGATGATATTCTGAGCCATGTCCTTTGAGTTATTTTGCAGATACTGAAACTCTTACCAGGTAGAAGTTGACTGCATGCTGCCCACAAGCACATAGACCCCCAGATCAGCTGGAACCAGAAGGTTGATGATGTTGACTCCCAATTACCTCACCACCAGCCGATCAGAAGAATGTCCATGAGCTGATCACACACCCCACAACCCCCCTCCCTCACTGTCTTTAAAAACCTTTCCCTGAAAACCATCAGGGAGAGCCTTTTGAGGGAGAGCCTCTAGCTGCCTGTACTCCTTGCTTGGTGCCCTGCAATAAACGCTGCACTTTCCTTCACCACAACCTGGTGTCAGTAGATTGGCTTTACTACGAGTGGGCAAGTGGACCCAAGTTTGGTTTGGTAACACACTGATCATAATTTTGATTAAATTATTGTCGGTGTGATTCTTTGTCGAATGTACATTATTTTTTTGGAGAGGATGCTGCAGGTGTCCCACCCAGATCTCCTTTACTGGCTGGCGCACCCCTACCCCAGCTGCTGTAAATATTGTCTGCTAACAGCTCACAGCCACCCATTGTGAATTGCCCTCACCCGAACTGCCTCACCAGGGAGGTTATGCCCCCCAAAACACACATCCCCTAGGGAAGCCCACATCAAGGACCAACTGGCATGAGGAACCAGAGGCCAGACCCCTTGCATCAAAATAAGACCAACTTGGTGCTTGTCACGCTCCATGGTCCCCCCTAGATCAGTGGAGGCTTGACACCAGTTGAGCCCACTTCCTTGCCTGCTCCTTCCCTAAATTGTCCTGCATCCTTCACTCCCTCACAAGTTTCCCCCAAACTCATACAACCTTGAATCTCCATCTCAGGCTCAGCTTCTAGAGAACCCAACCCAAGATGGGGCAGAAATCAGTTCTCTGAAGGCAGGAACTGTGTCAGTCTCATTCACTGCTGTATGCCCAGGGCCGAACACAAGGCTTAGCACACAGTAGGTGCTCAGTAAATGTTTCAGTGGCCAAGTCACAAGCCCATATTACTGCTTGGGGAGAACATGGAGGAGTCCTATTACCCATGTTTATAGGTTGAAGGGCTGACGAAAAGGATCGTCACACTTTTTCAAAATCTTCCATTCTCAGTCATCTCTGGCATGTTTCTCCTGCAAACTCAAGATCCATCAACACCTTCATGTGCTTTGAGCATAAAGAGGCCAAGGGCTCCTCAAAAAAGAAGGCACGTTGATCTACTTGTTTCTTTTGTTGCTTGTGCTTTGGGTGTCAGTTTCAAGAAACCATTGCTAATCCAAGGTCATGAAGATTAACCGCTAATGTTTTCTTCTAAGAGTAGTATGATTTTAGCTCTTACATTTAGATCTTTGATCCATTTTGAGTTAATTTTGTGTATGGTGTGAGGTAGGGGTCCAACTTCATTTTTTTGTATGTGGATATCCAGTTTTTCTAGTACCTTTTGCCAAAGAGATTATTCCTTCCCCATTGAATGGTCTTGGCACCTGTTATAAACTGAATGTTTGTGTCCCCCATAATTTCGTATACTGAAGCACTAACCTCCAATGTGATGGTATTAGGAAGTAGGGTCTTTGGGAGGTAATTAGGGCTTGATGAGGTCATGAGGGTAGGACCTTAATAATGGGGATTAGTACCCTTATAAGAAGAGACACCAGATCTCTCCCTCCCTCCCTCTCTCTCTCTCTCTCTCTCTCTCTGTCTCTCTCTGCCAGGTGAGGACACAGCAAGCAGGTGGCCCTCTACAAGCCAGGAAGAGAGCTCTCACCAGGAACTGAATTGGCTAGCATCTTGATTTTGGACTTATAGCCTCAGAACTGTGAGAAATAAATGTCTGTTTAAGCCATCTAGTCGGTGGTATTTTGTTATAGCAGCCCAAAGAGACTAAGAAAGCATCCTTGTTAAAAATCAATTGATCATGAATGTAAGGCTTTATTTCTGGATTCCCAATTCTATCTTATTGATATATTTGTTTATCCTTATCCTAGTACCATGCTGTCATGATTACTATGGCTTTGGAGTAATTTTCAAAATCAGGAAGTCTGGTTTTCAAATTTTGCTTTCCTTTCTCAAGGTTGTTGTTTGGGGGGAGAAATGTCTATTCAAGTCCTTTGCCCTTTGTAAATTGTTATTTATATTTTTACTATTGAGGTGTAAGAGTTCTTTTTGGATACTGGATACAAGTCCCTTGTCAGGTATATGATTTGCGCGTGTTTTCTCCCATTCTGTGGGTTGTCTTTTTCATTTTCTTGATGGTATCATTTGTGGCACAAAAGTTTTAAATTATGATGAAATCTAAATTATCTATTTTTCCTTTTGTTGCTTTTGTGCTTTTTCCATCATAGCTAAGTAACTGTTGCTTATCCTAAGGTCACAGATATTTATTCCTATATATGATAGAGGTCCAACTTTATTCTTTCACATGTAGATATACAATTGTCCCAACACCACTTGTTGAAAAGACTGTTCATTTCCCATTGAATTGTCTTGGCACCCTTGTCAAATGCCTTTTTAGTATAAGTGTGTGCCATGGGACAAACTTAGGCTAAAAAATTTTTCTGTGTTTATCTGAAATTCAAATTTACCTGGGTATCCTGCATTTGTATTTGCTGAATCTGGCAACTCTATACTGGCATCTAGTGGGTAGAGGCCAGGGGTGCTGCTAAACATCCTACAACGCTCGGGACAGCCCGCCACGAAAAATGAAATCTTATCCAAAATGTCTATGGTGCTGAGGTTGAGAAACCCTGGTGTGAAACAAATACAGGGATAGCATCGCTTGGCAACCAGCACCCCAGCAACTCTGAGAGTAGGTGGGATCTGCCCATTTTCTAGGAGTGGAAACTGAGGCTCAGAACAGGTGAAGCAAGCATGGGAGGTCGTGGGCAGAGGGGATTCACCTGGATTCTCTTTAAAAATCGTCCAGGAGAATCTGTCCCAGAAGAGACAAAGAGGCTCTTCAAAGGGGCCTGGGCTACCCCCTATGGATGCAGGCACCACAGATCAATCTCCAAGGATCCCCCCCACACCCCCACCCCTGCCAGACACTTAGCCTGAGAAGATCTTGGGCACGCCCGGGCATTTGCATCTTAACACTACCCCAGGAACTCCACTCAATATTCTGTAATAACCTATATGGGAAAAGAATCTGAAAAATAATGGATATATGTATATGTATAAATGGATCACTTTGCTGTATACCTGAAACTAACAAAACATTGTAAATCAACTATACTCTAATATAAAATAAAATTTCAAAAAAACACATACTAACCCAGAGTGCTTCTTTAGGATGTCATATGGAGAGGATGAAAAATAAAATAATGGTTGGTCTAGCCACATTCTCATCACTGGGGGGTCCATGGCCACTTTTTGTTTACTTGGTTAGTAGTCATTTTTAAAAACCTACAAATGGGGAATTCCCTGGCAGTCCAGTGGTTAGGACTCTGTGCTTTCACTGCCAGGGCCAGGTTCAGTTTCTGGTCGGGGAACTAAGATCCCACAAGCCGCACAGTGTAGCCAAAAAAAAGCTTTTTTAAAAAAATTACAAATAAAATAAAATAAAAACCTACCAGTCATTAATATTTGCCCCTCTAGCAGGTTGAATGGTGTCCCTCCAAAAGATATGCCCAAGTCTTAACCTCTAGAACCTATGAATGTGATCTCATTTGGAAAAAAGGGTCCTTACAGATGTAATTAAATGAAAGATCTCAAGATGACATCACCATGGATTTAGAGTGAGCCCAAAATCCAAGGACAAGTGTCCTTATGAGAGACGGAAAAGGAGAAACATAGAGGAGAAGGCCCTGTGATGACAGAGGCAGAAGCTGGAGTGCTGCAGCGACAGGCTAAGAAATGCCTGGAGCTCTCAGAAGCTGGAAGAGGCAAAGAAAGATCTTCCCTTAGAGCCTCCGGAGGGAGCACGGCCCTGCCAACACCTTGATCCTGGACTTCTGGCCTCCCGAACCGTGAGAGAATAAATTCCTGTTGTTTTAAGCCACCCAGTCTGTGGTAGCTTGTTACAGCAGCCCCAGGACACTAACGCCCCCACCAGATGACTCTCATCTCGAACACCCCCATCCAATCCTTGTACTATATTTTTCATACCTCTATTAATTATTAAAAATACATATACATTTTTATTTGGATTGCTTTTAACTGTATAAAAGGGCATCAAGCTTCCTGTGATCTTGGGATCACTTACTCTTTTTCCCATGGTGATTCTATTTCTGAGCTGTGGCCATATTGTTACTCATCCCGCTGGGCATACTTTTTGACGGCTGTATAATATTCCACCACCTCCATTCAGCATTTAGGCAGACTCCAGGCGTGGACACCTCCAACACGTCTAGCAATTTCTCTCGAGCATGTTGCAAGGCATGTGAATATTCCACTTGAGGAGGAAGAAACAGCGTGGCCACCACAACACGCCTGCCCCCCAGGTTTCTATGAGTTTCCCGGGAGCCCCATTCCCACCATGCTGGGTATCAACTCACTGGGTAATTTTTGCCAACCAGCTGGATGCAAAGTGGTAGCTCATTGAGGTACTCAGGTTATTCTAATTTTATAATGCAATTCACACAACGTAAAATTCACCACTTTGGCTATTCTAAAGTGACATTTAGTATGCTCACAATGCTGTGTGAACATCAGCTCTAGTTCCAGAACATTTTCATCACCTCATAAAGGAAACCCTGTACCTTTAATACAACTTTTGAGCAAAACTAAGCAGCTGTTTAACTGGTATTTAATTCTTGTTTGTTTCTCCTATTCGGGGAAAAAACACAATGTTTGTGTGTATGGGGTGGAGGATCCCTGACTGTAAAAGTAACACATTCTTGATGCTGGAAAAGAAAAAATCAGACAAAACAGAAAAGTAGAAAGAATATAAAACCACCTGGAATCTCACAACTCAGAACACAGTGTGCGCCATGATCCCCACCCCCAGATGACTAAGGTGAAGAAGATTGACACCGGCAAGTGTTGACAAGGATGGGGAGGAACTGAAACTCCTGTCCAGGCCGCTGGAAATGCAAACTGCTGCAGCCACTTGGAAAGGCAGTTTGGCGGTTTCTTCAAAAGTTAACATAAGTCAGCCTTTCCCCTCCTCAGTATTTAGCCTAGAGAAATGAAAGCAGGTGTTCATAGAAGACCTGGTACGTGAATGCTCCCAGCAGCTTTATTTATCAGTAATCGTCCCAAACTGGAAATAACCCAAATGTCCACCATCAAGGGAATGGATGAACACACAGTGGAATACTTCTCAGCAATAAAAAGGTGTGAACTGTTGACACTCCAGCAACAGGGATGCACCTCCAGCCCATTATGCTGAGTGAAAGAATCCAGACGCAAAAGGCTACATACCGCACGATTCCTTTTATATGCCATTCTAGAAAGTGCAAACTAATGTAAACTGACAGAAAACAGGTCAGAGGTTCCAAGGGAAGGGGTGGGAGGAAACATTTAGGGTGATGGTTATGTTCACTATCTTGATGTGGTGACAGTTTCACAGGTGTAGACATATATCAAATGCATCAAATTGTGCACATTAAAAATGTGCAGGTCTTGGTATGTCAATTATAACTGAATACTGCTGTTTTAAAAAGCAATGACAATGACAGTATTATAAGAAAAATGTGTGTGTGTGCGTTGTAAGAAAAAAAAAAACATAAGAAAAGAACTCGAAGTTGGGATTCACAGATACTTGTATGGGTATGTTCATAGCAGCCCTATTTACAATACCCAAAAGGCAGAAATAACCCAAATGTCCATCAGTGGGTGAGTGGATAAACAAAATGTGGTCCATCCAATCAAGGGAATATTACTCAGCCATATAAAGGAATGAAGCACTGATTCATGCTACAACACGGATAAAGCTTTTTTTTTTGGCTGCACTGCACAGCATGCGGGATCTTAGTTCCCTGACCAGGGATCAAACACACGGTCCCTGTAGTGGAAGCATGGGGTCTTAACCAATGGACTGCCAGAGAAGTCCCAACACGGATAGACCTTGAAAACATTATGCTGAGTAAAAGAAGCCAGACCCTAAATGCCGCATGTTGCATGATTCTATTTCTATGAAAAGTCCAGAACAAGCAAATCCACAGAGACAGAAAGCAGATAGTAGAGATTAACTAGGGGTTAAGGGAGGGGGAGATGGGAGTTATTGCTTAATTGGCACTGGGATTCTATTTTGGGAGATGAAAAATTTTGGAAGTAAATAATGGTGATGGTTGCACAACACTTCGTGAATGTACTTAATGCCACTCAATTGTACTGTAAAATGGCGAATTTCATGTTAGGTATATTTTTCCACAAAAAAAGTCTAAAATGATAAAATTCAATTAAAAAGAAAAATACAACACATGGTTGTGTTGATGGATTTGGGTTAACTAAAGCAGGTCTGGATTTATATCCCTGCCCTGCTATTGGCTTGCTGTGTGACCTCTCTCAAATGTCTTGGCCTCTCTGTGCCTCACCTGTAAAATGGGATTCTAGTGGCCCCAACACCCCACAGTGTGTTGAAGGGCATAGGGCAGAATCTGGACAGCAGCCATCAAGCACCAGTTCTCAGTGTCCTTTACTTTGTCTACATTTTCACAATTCATCATTGAAAATTAAAAAAAAAAATTATTTCAAACCACACCAAAGTCCCCTCAGGCTGGGTCCCAAGTAGATCTCGGCCAATCCCAGGCCAATCCCAGGCTGGGTCCCAAGTAGATCTCGGCCAATCCCAGGCCTGTCCCACTCAGTGACTTAACCCAGCATGGGTCGCACTCCGGAATTCACCCGCCAGTCCTGAATTCACAGCTCTGCCCCACGTCCTGGTCCAGCCCCTCCTCAAGTTCCATGCCAGCCTCCAAGTCCAGGGAAATGGCATTCTTCTCTTGTACCAAGAGAGGTCCCTCGAGGGTAAGCAGCGGCCATGGCTGCTGCAGGGAAATTCTATGACTTTGGAAAAAAGGACATTTAGGATCTTAGCTTTCCCCCAGACTAGCTTCTTTGAAACCCCATCTGTTGGGCTCCTGGCTCCCACAGAAGTGGCCCTCGCCAGCCACGCCTTGCTGAGATGTGGGCAGCCCAGGCTGACCGTGGACCCCATTTGGGGCTCTCCCCAGGAACAGTGGGCACTTGTGGGTTTCTGTGGGCCCCCCTCGCGGCCCCATTCTTGCTTCAAAGGAGGCTGTTGTGGGACACGGATATGTGGCCAAAGCCCCGGCAATGCTGGTGGGGAAAGAAAAATAGGCATGTGTGTATATTTTACAGCCTCCCTCTGCTCTGTGAACAGCCTCTTTGAAGGTGACGATGGGTCACAGCAGGCCTTGGGTGGGGAGGACAGTGGGTGGCCACCTTGATTCTAATTCAACCACAGGCTGCTTTTTTGGGGGATAAGCTGGGGTGTCGGGAGAGGTGGGTTTTGGCCTGGCCTCAAAACTCTGGTTCCCATAGAGACTCAAGGCTGCCATTGTGGGTGGCAAGGCTCCAGGAAAGAAGTCAGCCCCCAGGGACCCTCTTCTATTCCCATACGAGGCTGCACGCTGGGATATATTTGGGGTGGAATTCACCATGGATGTTTTAGAAGGCGTTGGGCTGGGAAACTAAATAACACCTCCCAGTGGGCCCGACCCAGGTCATTCTCCCCAGTTCACAGATAGCTGTATGGCCTCGCAGAGCAGGGAGATGGGTGATAAGCAGAAGTCATCAGAAATCAGTAACTGGTGTAGTGTGTGAGACGGGGACAAAAGGATGGGAAGGAAAACGGACCACGCCACACCCCCTAGGAGGGCCACAATCCAAAACGGAAAATAACAAGTGTTGTCAAGGATGTGGAGGAATCGCAACACTTACGCGCTGCAACTTGTAAAAACGTGATATGGTGCAGTCGCTGCGGAAAAGTTTGGCGGGTCCTCAAAAAGTTAAACATTGAAATGCCGTGTGATCCAGAAATTTCACTTCTGGGTATATGTGCAAAAGCGTTGAAAGCAGGGTCTCAAAGAGGTGTTTGTACACACATGTTCACAGCAGCACTAGTCACAATCGCCAAGAGGTGGAAACAATCCAAGTGTCTGATGAATGGATAAACAGAAGGTGGTGCCTCCGTAGGGTGGAATATTACTCAGCCATAAAAAGGAATGAAGTTCTGACACACGCTACAATGTGATGAACCTCGAAAACGTTATGCCAAGTGAAAGAAGCCAGACACGAAAGGACACACGGTATATGATTCCATTTGTACGAAATGTCTGAACAGGCAAATCCATAGACAGAAAGCAGATTAATGGTTGCCAGGGGCTGGGGGAGGGGGATGGGGAGTGACTGCTTAGTGGGTACAGGGTTTCCTTTTGAGGTGTTGAGAATGTTCTGGAATGAGAAAGAGGTGATGGTTGCACACATAGTTAATGTATTAAGTGGCAGTTTAAAGGGGTAAATTTTTTGTCATATATTTTACCGCCAGAAGAAGAGAGAAAGAAAGGAAGGAAGGAAGGAAGGAAGGAAGGAAGGCAGGAAGAAAGAAAGAAAGAAAGAAAGAAAGAAAGAAAGAAAGAAAGAAAGGAAGGAAGGAAGGAAGGAAGGAAGGAAGGAAGGAAGGAAGGAAGGAAGAAAGAAAGAAAGAAAGAAGGAAGGAAAGGAAGGAAGGGGAAAGGGAAAGGGAAAGGGAAGGGAAGGAAAAAAGAAGAGAAGACAGAAGTAAATAGTTCCTTGAGGGGTCAATGGACACCTGGGTGCAGGGCCACTTGCAGGGTCAAATGTGTGACTGCAAATCACTGCCCAGATGTGCCCAGAAGATGGGCACAGTATAAAACCCACCAGACCAACTGAAACGGAATCATCACAGATGAGTTAGAGGACACTGCATGAGGTTCCTGCAGCTGCTGTAACAAAGTATCACAAACTAGGGGGTTTAAAACAACAGAAATTTATTCTCTTGCAGTGCTGGAGGCCAGAAGCCCTAAATCAAAGTGTCAGCATAGTCACACTCTATTTGAGGGCTCTAGGGGAGGATCCTTCCTTGTCAATTCCAGCTGCTGGGGGCTCCAGTTGTCCTCGGCCTGTGGCCGCATCACTCTAGTCTCTGTCTTTACATCACCTCCTCCTCTTCTTCTGTCTCTTATAAGGACACTTGTCATTGGATTTAAGGGCCACCCAGATAATCCAGGATGATGTCATCTTGAGATCTTCAACTTAATGACACCTCCGAAGACCCTTTTTCCAAATAAGTTCACGTTCACAGGTTCCGAGAAGACATATCTTTGGGGCACCACCATTCTACCCACTAAACTATCGCTTACACTTGCAGAGGGGTATCCAAGACTCCGAGGAGCGAAGCCACTTCCTCACGGCCCCTCTGGCAGCTTCTCACTCAGCCCTGGGCAACATTGAAGTCCCCAGGAGGTGAATTCAATGCCCAGTGACATTCACAAGGCCAGCATGGCCCACTAGGCTTGCACACCGAGGCTTGAGGCCCAGGAGATCAGAGGGGTTTGTGGACACTAGCAGCCCAGCATCCCCGAGTGAAGGGGTGCAGACTGCCTGGCATCGGCTGCCCAGTGCGTGTTCACTGAGCACCTCTGCGTGCTGGGTGCCCTCACCCCAGGCTGGGCAGAGTCTGTGTACGGAATGCTCAGATGGGCCTGGGGCAGCAGCACTGTGGGTGGTTTAAGGCTGGGGCTTCTGGGTTTGAGTCCTGACCCAGCCTCTTCCTGATTTAGGAGGCTGTCTGCACTCTTTCCTCACCCATCAAATGGGGCAAAATCAAATCCTTTCATGTATGAGTCAAGATTCCCCAGAGAAACAGAACCAGTCGGTTACATATAGATGTATAGAAAGAGATTTATCATGAGGCTGACGTGATTATGGAAACTAAGAAGTCCCACAATCTTCCATGGGTAAGCTGGAGCCCAGGAAAGCCAGTGGTGTAGTTCAGTCCAAACCCAGAGACCAGGGGAGCTGATGGTGGAAGTTCCAGCTGAGTCCCAAAGCTTGAAAACCAAGGTGTTGATGTCTGGGGGCAGGAGAAGATGGAGAGCCCAGCTTAACAGAGAGAGAGCAAATTCACCCTTGCTCCAAGTTCTTGCTTTATTCAGGTCCTTACTGGAGTGGGTGATGCCCACCCACAGTGGTGAGGGTAGCCTTCCTTACTCAGTCCTCTGATTCAAATGCGAAGCTCTTTGGAAATGCCCTCACAGATGCAGCTAGAAATAATGTTTTCCCACCTCTCTAGGAACCCCTTAGCCCAGCCAGATTGACACCTGAAATTAACCATCAAGAGCTAAAGGAGAGGGCTTCCCTGGTGGCGCAGTGGTTAAGAATCCACCTGCCAATGCAGGGGACATGGGTTCGAGCCCTGGCCCGGGAAGATCCCACCTGCCGCGGAGCGACTAAGCCCGTATGCCACAACTACTGAGCCTGTGCTCTAGAGCCCGCGAGCCACAACTACTGAGCCCACGTGCCACAACTACTGAAGCCTGCACGCCTAGAGTCCGTGCTCTGCAACAAGAGAAGCCACCGCAGATGAGAAGCCCATGCACTGCAACCAAGAGTAGCCCCCGCTCGCCGCAACTAGAAAAAGCCTGTGCACAGCCACGAAGACACAGTGCAGCCAAAAATAAACAAATTAAATAAATAAATGAAAAGAAAAAAAAGAGCTAAAGGAGAGGGACTTTCCTAGTGGTGCAGTGGTTAAGAATCCACCTACCAATGCAGGGGCCACGGGTTTGATCCCTGGTCAGGGAAGATTCCACATGCCGCAGAGCAACTAAACCCGTGCACCACAACTACTGAGCCTGCGCTCTAGAGCCCGCGAGCCACAACTACTGAGCCCGCACGTCTAGAGCCCGTGCTCTGCAACAAGAGAAGCCACCACAATGAGAAGCCCGTGCACTGCAGTGAAGAGTAGCCCCTGCTCACCGCAACTAGAGAAAGCCCGCGTGCAGGAAAGAAGACCCAATGCAGCCAAAAATAAATAAATAAATTTATTTTTTTAAAAAAAGAAAAAATTTTCAGCTCATAAAAAATAATAAAAAAACAAACAAACATGGATATCTGTGGAAGAAGTGTACTCCAGGTGCACCTAGGAGGGGTTAGATGTGCTAGAGCAGTGGTCCCCAACCTTTTTGGCACCAGGGACCGGTTTTGTGGAAGACAATTTTTCCACAGAAGGCAGGGGGATGGTTCAGGCTGTAATGCGAGCGATGCGGAGCAGCTGTAAACACAGATGAAGCTTCGCTGGCTCGCCCGCCGCTCACCTCCTGCTGTGCAGCCCGGTTCCTAACAGGCTGTGGACTGGTATCAGCCCGCAGCCCAGGGGTTGGGGGCTCCTGTGCTGGAGGTTTATTTTGGAGCCAATGGAGGCCAGCAGGGCCATCCAGACAATGCGGGTGTCACTCTGAGAAGAAGAGAGGGAAGGAAGGAGGATGCGGAGAGGCTCAGGTGGGAGCAAGGAGAAGATTCCTGCCAGGTCAAAGGACTCTTCCTGATTAGGTCCTGCCTGATGTCAGCATTGGTCTCTGTTGCTGATAAGCTGGACCTTTCCAGAAGTAGTGGTAGCTGAATCATCATGGTAAATGGGGGTTCCTACTGATGGCCTACATGTCACCCCTTCTCTGCCCCGTGGCCCCTCTGTTCACATGCCCATCACGTGACAAATGACAAATGTGGCTGACATCGCTTGGCTGGGTCATGTGGTCTCTGTGGTTGTTCCAAGCCTTTGTGGTGGATGAGTTCTGGAGGATGTTGATGCTGATACAGAAATCCTCGTGTTTCAGGCCACTCCTGATTGTCCGCTGATGCCTCTACCCCAGACCTCCTTGTCTTTGATCTTCCAGATCTTTTTTTAAAAATTAATTAATTAATTAATTAGTCTGTTTATTTATTTATTTTTGGCTGCATTGGGTCTTTGTTGCTGCACACGGCTTTCTCTAGTTGCGGCGAGAGGGGACTATTCTTCATTGCGGTGCGTGGGCTTCTCATTGTTGCGGAGCACGGGTTCTAGGCACGCGGGCTTCAGTAGTTGTGGCACATGGGCTCAGTAGTCGTGGCACACGGGCTTAGTTGCTCTGCGGCATGTGGGATCTTCCCGGACCAGGGCTTGAACCCGTGTCCCCTGCATTGGCAGGTGGATTCTTAACCACTCCGCCACCAGGGAAGTCCTCATTGTGGTTTTGATTTGCATTTCCTCATGTTGAGCAGCAAATAAATTTTTTTTAATAAATTTATTTAATTAATTAATTTATTTATTTTTGGCTGTGTTGGGTCTTCGTTTCTGTGCGAGGGCTTTCTCTAGTTGCAGCAAGCGGGGGCCACTCTTCATCACGGTGTGTGGGCCTCTCACTATCGCGGCTTCTCTTGTTGCGGAGCACAGGCTCCAGACGCGCAGGCTCAGTAGTTGTGGCTCATGGGCCTAGTTGTTCTGCGGCATGTGGGATCTTCCCAGACCAGGGCTCGAACCCGTGTCCCCTGCATTAGCAGGCAGATTCTCAACCACTGCGCCACCAGGGAAGCCCCGCAAATAAATTTTTAGGATAAGTATTTTCCATGTAATATTTGGGACATACTTATTCTAAAAAATCATTCATTGTTGATCTGAATTCAAATTCAAAGGTGCATCCTATATTTTTGTTTGTTTGTTTTAAATAAATTTATTTATTTTATTTATTTATTTTTGGCTGTATTGGGTCCTCGTTGCTGTGCACAGGCTTTCGCTAGTTGTGGCGAGCAGGGACTACTCTTCTCGGGGTGCACAGGCTTTTCACTGCGGTGGCTTCTCTTGTTGTGGAGCACAGGCTCTAGGCGTGTGGGCTCAGTAGTTGTGGCTCGTGGGCTCTAGACCTCACGCTCAGTAGTTGTGGTGCACGGGCTTAGTTGCTCCGCAACAATGTGGGATCTTCCTGGACCAGGGCTTGAACCCATGTCCCCTGCATTGGCCGGTGGATTCTTAACCACTGTGCCACCCGGGAAGTCCTGTTTATTTTTTAATTGCAGTAAAATATACATAAAGTTACCGTTTCAACCACTTTTAAGTGTGCAAATTCATTGCCATTTAGTACATTCACCATGTTGTGTAACCACCATCACTATTTAGTTCCAGAACTTTTTCATCACCTCCCCAAACAGAATGGGCATCTGTAGCTTTTCGGGCAATCCTAGCCCTGGGGCAAAACTGTAAATGCATATCCTGTCTATCTTGTGGGAATGTGAACTGTTTCTGGTCCTTCTTTCTAATCAGAATAGAAAAGAATGCATCCAACAAACCAGTGGCCACAGGCAACATAGCTGAAGCCTCAGGAATAAGCTCTGTCAGAGCCACCCCCTCTACACAGCAGCTGGATGGGGCACCCACTTGGTCAGGCCTGAGGAAGTCCATGGTCATTCTCCAGGGCCCATCTGGTATCCTCAGAGGCTGACTGGAGAATTAAACAGAGATGTGATAGGGACCCTCCCCTGTGTCCTTTGATGGTGACGGATCTCTATGGATGTGATATTGTTTGTGTTTTACTACTTGGCTGCAGGTGGGGACAGATTTAGAGGTTTCTTGTGGCCTTCCCCACTCTTATCCTTCAGGCCTCAACAGTGAGAGGAAGTTCCTCCAACTTCCAAGTATATCTGTTCTCATCAGCTCTACTTATACACTCAGGGACCGCTGAGCTGGTCCACCATGAGCTAGACTTTCTCCAGGACTTTGTTCATTACCTGGCCCCCCAGCCCTCTGTCTGCGGGCGGCCGTGGTCACTCACTGGTTTCTTAGTATCAGTGTCAGCTCAGACCCTGTGTCTGATAGTCCTCAAAATGTCTGGGCATCCAGGTTGTGCAGTGGACGGCCACTTGAGTACAGGACCACAGGTCGCTGTGAGAAAGGACTGAGGATTTGTCAAGGAAAGAACTTCCCAGAGTCCTCCCTCCTCGCACCTGACCAGCTCTTCAGGCCGGCTCAGGTCTGGGAACTGGGCAAAGGGATTGAGACCCAGCATCCCGCTTTAGTAACCATAAGTTTGTCCTGACCACTTTAACTAGGGTCTGGCTTTTTTTTTTTTTTTTTTTGGCTGTGTTGGGTCTTCGTTTCTGTGCAAGGGCTTTCTCTAGTTGTGGCAAGCGGGGGCCACTCTTCATCGCGGTGCGCGGGCCTCTCACTATCGCGGCCTCTCTTGTTGCGGAGCACGGGCTCCAGACGCGCAGGCTCAGTAGTTGTGGCTCACGGGCCTAGTTGCTCCGCGGCATGTGGGATCTTCCCAGACCAGGGCTCGAACCCGTGTCCCCTGCATTGGCAGGCAGATTCTCAACCACTGCGCCACCAGGGAAGCCCTAGGGTCTGGCTTTGTTCTTGTGTTTTCAGATCGTGGTTGTTAATTATGCGGTATCCTTGGTAGCTGCCCACCCATCTCACCCCAGGGATATTCTATTAGCCTTATTAATCATCTCCACAGCTCGCTGGGGTCAAGCCCCCTTCCACCTTGTCTGTCTGTATCAGCCAGTTTCTCCCAGAGATGGAGCTATTAGGACATGTATACATCAAAAGTCTTATTGCGAGGAATTGGCTTATGCAATCATGGGGGCTGGTGAGTTCGAAATCCAGACTGGTAGACTGGGGATTCAGGCAGGAGCCCACAGATTGGTCTCCTTGACCAAACTCAAGCCAAACTCCTCTGAGCCCTCTTCTCAACTAGGCTCCAATCTTGGCCTATAAAGACTTGAACGAAAAACTAATGTGGTATCCAATGGCTCAAGGTCGCTTCCCTAGGATGACTCTAGCCCCTCTTTTTTTTTTTTTTTCTTTTTTAAATATTTATTTATTTATTTGGCTGTGCCGGGTCTTAGTTGCCGTGTGCAGGATCTTTAGTTGCGGCATGCGGACTCTTTGTTTCCCGACCAGGGATCGAACCCGGGCCCCCTGCATTGGGAGCGCAGAGTCTTAATCACTGGAAGCCCCGACCCCAGCCCCTCTTAAAGTGCCTGCCTGAGAAAACTCAGGGCTGCCAAAAGAATTGACCATTTGTTCCAGTCAGCTCTTGGAGATGGCACCCCGGTCTCTCGGCCTTGGTGGGAGGGTGGAGGCCAAACTTTGAGAAGCACCAGTTGGCAAACCTAGATGGGTCTTACGTGGAACAACCCTTCCTTCCTGCTTTTTGTCATTTTCACTTCCCTGCCTCTACAGAGCCCCCCTTCACCCCTCACTTCCATTCCCTCATTCTCCCTTTAAAAAGCCAAATCAAAGTTGAGTTCGCTCCACATTGAACCTTTTTCCTTATGGCAATAGTATGTTATGGATTAAAATCTCCCCTGACTGCTTTATTTATTTTTTTATTGAAGTATAGTCGATTTACAATGTCGTGTTAGTTTCAGGCATACAGCATAGTGATTCAGGGTGTTTTGTTGGCTTTTCTTTTTTTCTTTTTGCAAATTATATGACATTACAGGTTATTGCAAGATATTGGGTGTAATTTCCTGTGACATCCAGTACATCCTGCTGCTTATCTATTTTATGTATAGTAGTTAGTATCTGTTAACCTCATACCCCTAATTTGCCCCCCGCCCTGCACCTTTGGTAACCATAAGTTTGTCCTGACCACTTTAACTAGGGTCTGGCTTTGTTTATCTTGGACAAAGTGGAGTTTCTCTGTCCTTGGGGAAACCTTAGTTTTGCTCCTAAATCATCTCAGCTGACTGGATAAGACCCACCCTGATTACTTAGGGTCAACTGGATATGGAAGTGAACCACATCTACGAAATACTCCACTGCAACCCCTAGACTGGGGCTTAAGGGATGACTGCGCACAGTCTAGCCAAGCTGACATGTGAAACTAAACAAGCTGACACGTAAAACCATGGTACTGTCTTAGAATAATTGCAGGTTCTGGCTCTTGGCGGTGAAGTGCCCACCCAACCTCGTACTTGGAGCATCATGCCCACGGCTCTGTGACCACCTGCAGAAGACACCACTACCCAGCTCCCTCTTGGCGCTGGCATCTCTCTCTGACAGGCTTGGGAGATGGCGTGCCCTCTGGGCCCTCCCACGGGACACCATCCTCTGGGATGCTTCCACATATGCTTCCATTGCCCTCAGCCGCTGCCAGGGCAGCTCACCCAGGTAATTCCACTCCTCTCAGCCTGGGCCAGCACTTTCTCCAGGCTTCTAAGAGCCAATTCAGCAACCCAGCTGGCCCGTCATCCTCTGAGTCCTTGCCAGGATGTTAAATCCCGTGTCCCAAGAAGGTGCCCCCAAGTCAGTGCACTCTCGTTCCCCTGGTCTTACATTCTGGCTCCCGGACAAAACACCTTCAACAAGAAGTGAAAGCAGGGACTTGAACGGATGCTTGCACACCTGCTCTCACAGCAACAACATTCACAGAAGGCAAAAGGTAGAAACAACCCAAATGTCCATCGACAGATGACTGGATAAGCAAAATGTGGTGTATCCACACAATGGAATATTATTTAGCCTTAAAAAGAAGGAAATTCTGACACCTGCTACAATGTGGTTGAACCTTGAGGACATAATGGCGAGTGAAATAAGCCAGTCATAAAAGGACAATACTGTATGATTCCACTTATATGAGGTCCCTAGAGCAGTCAGATCCATAGAGAAAGAAAGCAGAATTATGGTTTTCAGGGGGCGGTGGGGGGGAGGGGAAATGGGAAGTTAGTGTTTAATGGGGACAGAGTTTCAGTTTTGCAAGATGAAAAAATTTCTGTGGGAAGATGGTGATGACGGTAGCACCACGTGTGAATGTACTTACTACCACAGAAATGGACACTTAAAAATGGTTAAGATGGGGACTTCCCTGGTGGTCCAGTGGTTAGGACTCCACGCTTCCACTGCAGGGGGCCCAGGTTCAATCCCTGATCGGGGAACTAAGATCCTGCAAGCCGCATGGCACTGCCAAAAAAATTTTAAAAAGAAATGGTTAAGATGTTAAATTTTATGTTATTTTACCACAATTAAAAAAAAAAAAAGAGAGGGGATAAAAAGAGACTTAAGGGAGACGACAACCAAATACGGACTTTGTTTGGAACCTGATTCTAATACACCAACTGTAAAAAGTCATCTTTTGAGACAGCTGGGGAAATTGGGAGATGCATGATGCATCGTGGGTGCCTATGAAAATCCCCATCATTTTTGGAGCCAAGTGGCAGAGAAAGAGAAATGACTCGAGGCCTGGGAGTGCTTTAAAATATTTCAGCAAAATAAAGTAAAAATAAATTGAAAATAGAGTAACCTTGAAAACATCATGCTGAGTGGAGGAAACCAGCCACAAAACCCCTCATAATGTAAGGATCCATTTATATGAAATGTCCACCACAGACAAATCCATAGAGACAGAAAGCAGATTAGTGGTTGCCAGGGGCTGGGAGAGGAGAATGGGAGTGACTGCTCATGGGGACTGGGTTTCCTCTGGGGGTGATGGAAATGTTCTGGGATTAAACAGAGGTGGTGGCCGCATAACACTGTGAATATACTAAAAACCACTGAATTGTGCACTTTAAAAAGGGTGCATTAGGGGCTTCCTTGGTGGCGCAGTGGTTAAGAATCTGCCTGCCAATGCAGGGGACACGGGTTCAAGCTCTGGTCTGGGAGGATCCCACATGCTGTGGAGCAACTAAGCCCGTGCGCCACAACTACTGAGCCTGCGCTCTAGAGCCCATGAGCCACAACTACTGAGCCCATGTGCCACAACTACTGAAGCCTGTGCGCCTAGAGCCCGGCTCCGCAACAAGAGAAGCCACCGCAGTGAGAAGCCCACGCACTGCAACCAAGAGTGGCCCCCGCTCGTCACAACTAGAGAAAGCCCGCAAGTAGCAACGAAGACCCAACACAGCTAAAAATAAATAAATAAAATTTATTTTTTAAAAAGGGTGCATTAAATCAAAACTACAATGAGGTAACACCTCACACTGGTCAGGATGGCCATCATTAAAATGTTTACAAATAACAAATGCTGGAGAGGGTGTGGAGAAAAGGGAACCCTCCTACACTACAGATGGAAAGATAAGTGGTGCAGCCACCATGGAAAACAGTATGGAGTTTCCTCAGAAAGCTAAAAATAGAGTTGCCATATGATCCTGCAATCCCACTCCTGGGCATATATCCAGACAAAACTCTAATTCAAAAAGATACATACACCCCAATGTTCATTGCAGCACTATTCAAAATAGCCAACACATGGAAGAAATGTGATGTCCATAGACAGATGAATGGATAAAGAAGATGTGGTACACATATACAATGGAATACTACTCAGTCATGAAAAAGAATGAAATGATGCCATTTGCAGCAACATGGATGGACCTAGAGATTATCATACTAAGTGAAGTAAGTCAGACAGAGAAAGACAAATACCATATGATATCACTTATACGTGGAATCTAAAATACGACACAAATGAACTTATTTACGAAACAGAAATGGACTCACAGACATAGAGAACAGACTTGTGGTTGCCAAGGGGGAGGGGGTGGGGGAGGTGTGGATTGGGAGTTTGGAGTTAGCAGATGCAAACTATTCTATATACAATGAACAGACAACAAGGTCCCACTGTATAGCACAGGGAACTATATTCAATATCCTGTGATAAACTGTAATAGAAAAGAATATATTAAAAAAAGACTATATATATATATATGTATAACTGAATCACTTTGCTGTACAGCAGAAATTAGCACAACATTGTAAACCAACTATACTTCAATAAAAAAGCGAGGGGGCATTGCAGGCTGTGTGAACTCTATCTCAAGAAAGCTGTCTAAAAATAGTGAAGAGAGTCAAGGAAGCCAGTGAGGCCAACGCTTGATAATTTAGAGTCTGAGAAATGGGTCCATGGCAGGCGTAACGTATGATTCTCTCGATTTGGGGGTATGTTTGCACATATTTATAATGAACAATGGGAGTACTTCATGGAGGAAGATGGGAATTATTAAACCAGAGGTTCGTGCCTGCCTTGCCGGAGCAAGACCCGAGTAGCCGGTGCCCTCCCAGCGAGGTGTCCAGGTGGGAGGTGAACCAAGGGCTCGCTCTTGGCCTCAGGATGGGCTGACTGCAGGCCCCAGGCTGATTGTGGATCCGGCTTTCCCCCCAGCCATCTGGAGCTGGGATGTAGACTCCAGTCAGTAGGACGGGACGGCAATCACCCAGGCCTGAGAGCTCCCTGTGCCAACGGGGTTTCAGCAGAATGTTTGCTGAGATGTGGAGGGAATTACTGCGGACACATCCCAGGCACGCCGTCCTGGGGCATGTCAGCCAATTTCCTGGACAACTGGTTCTGTGTGTGTCAAGGTGGCTTCTAGGGTCTGGACTGTCCAAAGAAAGGTCCGTGTGCTCCTGGTATACCAAACACAGCACACTGAACCTGGCTTTGCTGCAGAAAACTGGTTTGAGGTTTCTCAAAGAGTTCCACGTGGAATTTCCACATGATCCAGCAATTTCACTCACAGGTGTAGACCCAAGAGAACTGGAAACAGCTGTTCAAACCAAAACTTTACACGCATGTTCAGAGCAGCACTAGCATGGAGACTAAACAACATGCTACTAAAAAACCAATGGGTTGGGACTTCCCTGGTGGCGCAGTGGTTAAGAATCCACCTGCCAATGCAGGGGACACGGGTTCGAGCCCTGGTCCGGGAAGATCCCACATGCCGCAGAACAACTAAGCCCGTGCACCACAACTACTGAGCCTGTGCTCTAGAGCCCGCGAGCCACAACTACTGAAGCCCGCGCGCTTAGAGCCCGTGCTCCGCCAAGGAGAAGCCCGTGTACCGCAATGAAGAGTAGCCCCCGCTCGCCGCAACTAGAGAAAGCCCACGCGCAGCAACGAAGACCCAATGCGGCCAAAAATAAAATTAATTAATTAATCATTTTTTTAAAAATGTCTAAGGGACATTAAAAAAAAAACCAATGGGTCAACAATGAAATTAAAGAGGAAATTAAAAATATCTGGAGACAAATGACAATGAACTCACAACCATACAAAATCCACGGGATGAAGCAAAAGCAGTTCTTATAGCAAAGTTCATAGTGAACAGGCCTTCCTCAAAAAACAAGAAAAATTTCAAATAAACGAACTAACCTACCACCTAAAACAATTAGAAAAAGAAGAACAAACAAAACCTAAAGTCAGCAGAAAGAAGGAAATAGTGAAGATCAAGAGGAAATAAATAAAATAGAAATTAAAAAATAGAAGAAAATCAATAAAACCAAGAGCTAGTTCTTTGAAAGGGTAAACAAAATTGACAAACTTCTGGCCAGGCTCACCAAGAAGAAAAGAGAGAGGCCCCAAATAAACAAAATAAGAAATGAAAAAGGAGAAATAACAACCGATACCACAGAAATACAAAAAAAATAAGAGAATACTATGCCAACAAATTCGACAACCTAGAAGAAATGGACAAGTTTCTAGAAACATACAGGCCACCAAAACTGAATCAAGAAGCAACAGATAGGGGTCTTCCCTGGTGGCGCAGTGGTTGAGAATCTGCCTGCTAATGCAGGGGACACGGGTTCGAGCCCTGGTCTGGGAAGATCCCACATGCCGCGGAGCAACTAGGCCCGTGAGCCACAACTACTGAGCCTGTGCGTCTGGAGCCTGTGCTCCGCAACAAGAGAGGCCACGATAGTGAGAGGCCCGCGCACCGCAATGAAGAGTGGCCCCTGCTTGCCGCAACTAGAGAAAGCCCTCGCACAGAAACGAAGACCCAACACAGCCAAAAATAAATAAATAAATTAATTAATTAAAAAAAAAAAAAAGAAGCAACAGATAATCTGAACAGACTGATCACTAGCAGTGAAATAGAATCTGTAATTTGAAAAACTCCCTACAGGGACTTCCCCGGTGGTCCAGTGCTTAAGAATCCATCTTCCAATGCAGGGGACGCAGGTTGCATCCCTGGTCGGGGAACTAAGATTCCACATGCCATGGGGCAACTAAGCCTGCATGTGCTACAACTAGAGAGAAGCCCGCACGCTGCAAAAAAGAGATCCTGCGTGCCGCAACTAACACCCAACTCAGCCAAAAATAAATAAATGAATAAAATATCTTTAAATATAAAAAATTTAAAACTCCCTACAAACAAAAGTCCAGGACCAGAGCAACACTAGTCACAGTTGCCAAAAGTGGAAACAACCCAAATGTCCACCAGCAAAACATGGTACAACTGTACAGTGGAATATTACACAACTGTAAAAGGGGATGAAGCCCTGACACACCCTACATCACGGATGAACTTAGAAACCATTATGCTAAGTGAAAGACGCCAGACACAAAGGCCACATATTGTATGACCCTATTTACGTGAAATGTCCAAACAGGCAAATCCACAGAGGCAGAAAGCAGATCAGTTGTTGCCAGGGGCTGGAGAGCGGGGTGGGAGTGACTGTCAATGGATAAAGGTTTCTTTCTGGGATGATGAAAAAGTTCTGGAATGAGACAAAGGTGATGGTTGCACAACATTGTGAATGTACTAAATTCCACTGAATTGTTCACTTTAAAATGGTGATTTCTACATTTTGGGAATTTCACCTCAGTTAGACAAAAGAAAGGCGTCTTTGGAACTGCTCTGCCTATGTTGGTCTCTGCCCCTTTGCTTATTCCCTGCAATGTCTGCCACCTTCCCTGCCCTCCTTTATAGACCTGTGACCTGGGGGTACTCTAGTGCCCCTTCCCACCTGATTCTGGTCCCCACTCTAGGGCAGGACAGGTTCCACTTGTTCCTGCTGTGTCCCCAGCACCCAAAGGAGACCACACAGTAGGAGCACAGCAGGCGTTTGTTGAATGAATAAATGTTGGAAAATACATTAGCTCCAGGCTTTATCCTGAGCCTCTATTTTGCTGGAGAATTTCTCCCCAGTCCAGGGGAAGGGGGCGAGGGGGACTTTGCTTGGCTAGGAAATCCCTGCAGAACCCAGGCCTCTAAGGAGGGCACAGGAGGCAAGCAGGATCGAAGCCGCTCTGCAGAAGGAACAGCGTTGTGACGAGGCCTTTCCACTGTGCGGTCAGACTCCCAGCCCCGAGAAGCATAAAACAGCCCTGCTCGGACTGGAAACATTTTCTTTTAATATATTCCTTGAGGCGTTGGCAGGGCCTGTGAGGAAAATTCCAGGGGAATAAGGAGAGAGGTCTTTGGCATCCACCAAGGGCCTGGAAGGGGTAGCCAGGCCTAGGGCCTTGGGGGGACCTTGCTGTTCTTGGGGGAGGCTGAGGGGCCCAGGCAGGGCCAGGTGGCTGTCAGCACGTTATCTGGGTCTGGGAGGCTCCTGCAGACCGACAGACCTCCCTGAGTCCTGTGGTGACGGATGTGGTGCGTGGCCCCACCAGTCGGAGACAGTTCTCCACAGGAATTTGTATAAAGCTGCTTCGAGATGTTCCCAGCAAACATGAGCAACCCACAGGGTGCTGACGTCTGAGGAAGGAGTCTCCCGGTGCCCAGCACAGGGCAATGGGGTCCACACACCTCCCATGGTTCCCTATTGTCCCAGGATGGAATCCAGACCTCATTGTCTGGCCTGTCTAGTTGTATCGCCCTGTGTCCCCTGCCCCCATGTGAGCCGGGCCCCACCACAGCCAGGTCCAGGAACACTGCCTTGTTCTTGTCCCCTCCGGCCTTTGCCCACACTGGCATGTATTGAGGGTGAAATTCTTGATTATAAATCCTGGGGCATTGCTGGGGGAGGTCAGGGGGACTCAGAGGGGTAGATGTTTCTCAAACCTTGTCATTGGGGCTCATATGTCCCTTTGTCCCCTAGAAGACAGGACCCCACCTACTATGGGTTGGGCATGATGGTACATGCTGGGGGTAAAATACAGTTTGTACTTGTATGAACATACACACAAAGAAGATAATTTCAAAGAGTGAAGAGTGTTTGGAAGAAAGTTGAGTGAAGGTATTTTTGCTCAGGGGTTGGGGAGGCCTCCTGAGGTTGCTGATATTTAAGCTGAGATCTGAAGGACAAGAAAGTACTGTGTAAATATGGAGAATGAGAATTTCAGACAGAAAGGATGGCTTGTGCAAAGGCCCTGGGGTGGGAAAGGACGTGGCTGTTGGCAGAACAGTGAGGAAGCCAGTGTGACTGGAGCAGAGTGAGGGAAGGAGGAGACAGGCAGGAGGGATGGGATGAAGTCAGATTGTGTGGGGCCTTGCAGGCCACAGAGAGGAGGTGGAATTTATTCTGAGAGTAATAGGGAGCCATGGAGGGTGTGTGAGCCAGAGAGGAACATGATCTGATTTATGAATCTGAGACATTCCCTGTGGCTACCCTGGGGAGTGAGGGGCAGTGTCCAGGCAGGAGTCAGCGGGGTGGAAACCAGGGCTGGGCTGCTGGGAGGGGCAGAGTGTTTGGATTTGTATGTTTTGGAGGCCGAGGGGACAAGAGCTGCTGACAAACTGAACATGGCGACGGGGGGCGGGGGGGGAGGGAGGAGTCTCAGATGCTGCCCAGGTCTCAGGCCCAGCACGGAATGCATAGTGGGACCATTGCCTGAGACAGAAAGCCTTGGAGAGATGACATCAGGGTACCAACGGCTGTGCCTTGGCCGTGCGGTCAGGGTGTCTGGTTGGAACCACATGCCTGGGCCAGGCTGGTCAAGCTCCAGATGGAACTGTGGACCCTGTGGGCGAAGAATGGCCTTTGACATCCAAGCCTGGACCAGGTCCACCAGGGAGAGGCAGGCAGGGGCATGACCCGAACCCTAAAACCCCAAGCTTTGTGTAAGCAGTCAGGGCCCAAGTTTTCCCCATCCGGGTCCTTTTGTTCCAGCTGGAAACTGGGACCAAGTGGAGAAATCCAGATGTGGAGTTGGATGCAGCCCCGAGACCATGCAGTCTGGGGAGGCCCAGCATCCAGGCGTCCAGTGGGTCAGGCCTCCGTGTGGCCTCTCTGGCCATGGCCCGGCCAGGTGTCGGGGGCAGGACGGTTTCAGCTTTGTGTCTCTGGCTGCAACTGCAAAGTTTAAAAAAATAATCCCAGCACCGAGGCCTCACCCTTCCCGGTGTCAACCCAAGCTCCGGGTGGATAAACAGGCCCCGGGCCCCCGGCCAACCCACAGATCTGAGACCCGCCCAGGGACCTGTTTAGGAGCAGAGGCAGGGGTCAGGAGGGCAAAAGACTGGCTCCCAGCATTTCTCTAGACATGAAAGTTGACTCAGTTTTCCATCTGGAAAAGGGGGCATTGCTCTGGACTCGCATCCACATTCAAGGTCTCCTGAAGCACCAGCTGTGTGCTCAGCCGAGGGCCACGCACTGGAGACCAACCCCTCAGACAAGCCAGAGGGCCTCCCAGTCCAGCGGGACGCGGTGTGGGGTTTGCTAGACAACAGCTGTCACATTCCTGGGCCTCAGTTTTCCATCTCTGCAATGGGGAGAAAAACAGCCCCACCTCAGGCAGTCAGCATTATCCCCATGACAACTTCCTCATTTCGGACCATTCATGACCCAGCTTGGGGCCCCATGGACAAGATCCCAGCGGTCCCAAATCTTCTAGATCAGGGGCACAAGTCAGCTGTTTAAAGTCAGGTGGGGTGGGAACTGGGTTGAATCACTTTCAGGTCTTCTTTTTTTTTTTTTAAGAATCTATATCTTGACACATATGGGGGCCCAAATACATCCTTTTTTATTTATTTATTTTTATATTTATTTTTGGCTGTGTTAGGTCTTCGTTTCTGTGCGAGGGCTTTCTCTAGTTGCGGCGAGCAGGGGCCACTCTTCATCGCGGTGCACAGGCCTCTCATTATCGCGGCCTCTCTTGTTGCGGAGCACAGGCTCCAGACGCGCAGGCTCAGTAGTTGTGGCTCACGGGCCCAGTTGCTCCGCGGCATGTGGGATCTTCCCAGACCAGGGCTCGAACCCGTGTCCCCTGCATTGGCAGGCGGACTCTCAACCACTGCGCCACCAGGGAAGCCCACTTTCAGGTCTTCTGATCCCAGTCACTAGGAGGAAGTGGTTCAAGTGTGGCTTAAGAAGTGGGGACAGGTGGCAGGGCCGGGGAGAGGGCTGGGGTGCTGCTTAATGGGGACAGAGTTTCAGTTTTTCGAGCTGAAAGTATTCTGGAGATGGATGGTGGGGATGGTTGCCCAACAGTGTGGACACACTTCATGCCACCAAACTGTGCACTGATTAAGATGGAAAGTTTTATGTTATGTGTTTTTACCACAATAAAACATAATTTTTAAGAAAGAAAAAAAAAAGATGAAGACAAATCAAATCTGCCTCTCATGTACTGCATGGCCTGAGAGAATGTTTTGCCCTCTCTGGGCTTCTGTTTGCTCCCTCCCTCCCTTCCAGCTCTGCATCATATGATTCCCTGTTATTGTGCATTTCCCCCATTTCAACCCTTTGGGGCTTGAAGCAGGGCTGGGGAGCAAGAGAGATGAACGTCAGTTGAGCAGCCTTGAAATGAGTGATGGGGTGAGAAATTAGTGAGTGTGGGCTCCTCTTGCCACCTGCCAGCCATTTGGAAATAACACATTGGCGATGGCAGCCGTCCCGGGCAAAGCCTGTTTCCTTGTGATGCTCAAGGTTGCCTGGTACCCAGGGGAGGTCAAGAGGCCAGCAGACTAAGGAAGGGCCTTGGCTGGGCCTGGAGCTTCCCCCAGCGGCAGCCTTCCAGGGAAAGCCTGGGCCAGAGCTGGGACCACCACCATTCCTGCAGGCAGAAGGTAACAAGAGGGGCCTTGAATGTAGCGTTTGGAGATGGAGGCAGACGATGGAGGCTTGGCATACTGCCAGGGTCACCTCCATTAAAGCAGGTGGTGTCCGACAACCTGTAATCCAGAATGCTCACTAAGGCAGGAGGCAGGTGGCTGATCCAGTCTCCATCATTTGCATCTGGTGGCATCCAGCTGGGGCTTACCCCCTTCCCCACCTCGAGAGGATGACTTAAGCCCCTGGCCTGTCCAATCAAAACCTTCCATCTACAGACCACAGTGACTGGTTCCGGGAAGGGCATGGAACCTGAGCTGGGCCAGTGAGCCTCAACCCTGAGATCTCTACTGGGCCTAGCAGGGGGAAAGGTGCTCTGCTTCCGCTGGACCACGGGGCTGGAGAAATGTAAGCCTGGCCCATCTTTGCCACTCCAAGAAGCAGGAAGAGGGCTGATCAGGGAGATGCAAATCAGAACCACAAAGAGACATCACCTCACACCCACTAGGATGGCCATAATCAAAAAAAAAATCTAAAAAACGGCGTTGGCAAGGATGCAGAGAAACTGAAACCCTTGTGCATTGCTGGTGGGAGTGTCAAATGTCGCAGCTGCTGTGGAAAACAATGTGGTGGTTCCTCAGAAAGTGAAACATAGTTCATCATCATATGATCACAAGATCCAGCAATTTCACTCTAGGTATGCACCCAATTGAAAACAGGTGTTCAAACAAAAACTTGTACACACATGTTCATAGGGTTCTTTATTCACAATAGTTAAAAGGTGGAAACAACCCAAATGTCCATCAACTGGTGAATGGATAAACAAAATGATGAACCCTGTAGACATACTGAGTGAGAGAAGCCAGACACAAAAGGACACATGGTGTATGATTCCATTTATATGAAATGTCTAGAACAGGCAAATCCATAGAGACAGAAAGCAGATGAATGGTTGCCAGGGGCTGGGGGAAGGGGGAACGGGAGTGACTGATAAGGGGAACGGGGTTTCCTTTCGGGAGAAGATGAAAATGTTTTCGAACTAGATAGAGGTGATGATTGCATGACATCACAAGTGTACTAAAAACTACTGAATTGTACACTTTAAAATTGTTGAACTTATAAATTTTATGTAATGTGTATTTTATCACAACTTTTGTTTAGAAAAGGGAGAAGACAGCTGACAGAGAGACACAGATCCTGAAGGCATCATTTGGGGTTCTGGATCCAGCCATAGCTGAAGGTAACCCTGACGCTAAGGTAAGGCAGCAAGGGATGGGCTTTCCCTCCCTGTAACCTGGTATTTCAGAAAATCAGCTGCTTTTGTTCATACCCACGTCCCCATCATGATGAGAACAGCCCTCACTGAAGGTGCCGGGGGCCTCAGGAGGCTGGAATCCCCTCCCTGACCCTCTGCTTTCCCATCTATAAAATGGGAGGAAGGGAAAGTTCCTCCATGCCAGCAATACAAGGTCCCAGTGTGCACTCATGTTTGATCATGTAAGATCATGTTTCGTCCCCATGGCAGCTCTGTGAACAAGGTGTTCTGAGTTCAGCAAAGGGAAGAAATTGCCGAAGCCCACGCTCCTGCCTTCGACGCTGTGTCACATCTGGAAGCAAATAGCTGTGGCCCCAGGAGGAGGGGGGTTAGGGCTCCCAAGAGGAGGCTCAGCTGGGTGGTGACAAGCTCACTCTTAGCATCCAACAGCCCTGAGTTCGAGTCTCAGCTCTGGCCCTCTGTGATCCCGGGCCAGTGGTCTTCACCCCTGGGCCTCGGTTTCCCCTCTGCAAAACAGACTGGTTATTCTGGGCGTCAGGTGCCGGGTCTGCTGGGTGAACAGTTGCTGTCCTGGGAGAGCTCATTAATACACGGATGTGTCTGGTGGAATCCGAGCTGGGCTATGACTCCTGGTGTTGGGCAGAGGCCAGCGCTGGGGGACAGCTTACCAGTTTACTGCCATCCGGAGGCGACACAGCCGGGATACAACCTCCCCTCCATGCCGTGTTGCTGTTGGCTTTTAAGAGGATATGGATGTAGAGGGAACTTGTTGATCCTTTTTCCACTTGCTGCTGAGCACTCGGCGTCCCGGCGCGCCTGGCCGGAGGCTGGCACTGTTTCCCGGCACTTGGACAGCCTCGCTTGGCCCTGGCAACAGGGACTCGCTGAGCGTTTGGTGGCTGGCTGGCTCCAGGCATTGGCGATGGCGTGGTCCTTCTCTCCTGTGGCTGCTCCAGAGAGCACCTCAGAGCTCCCGTGGCCTCTGGGAGCCTCCCTGGACAGCCAACAGGTGAGGGTGGAGCAGAGAAGGTGATTCTGATGGGATCACCTCTGAGACTCCATCCTGTGGCATCTCATACGTGGGGCTCACCAGTGTTGTGTCTCAGGCTCCCTGGACTCCTGTGGCTTCCACCATCCCATGGTTCTGTGCTTCTGTTGACTGGTGGCCATATCACCTGCGTCTGTGGTTTTTAGCACTGCGATCCCGTGGCCCTAGGATCCCACAGTGCCATGGCTTTAGCATGTTGTGGTCCCATGTCTCCAGCAACCCATAATGCTATGACTCTGTCATTCCTTAGTTCTGTGGCTCCTTGTTCTGTGGTCTTGTGACTCTTGGATTCATTGGAACTTCCTGACTTTACTTTTTTTTAATAAATTTATTTAGTTGTTTGTTTTTATTTTTGGCTGCGCTGGGTCGTCATTTCTGTGCGCGGGCTTTCTCTAGTTGCGGCGAGCGGGGGCTACTCTCAATTGTGGTGCGTGGGCTTCTCATTGCGGTGCCTTCTCTTGTTGCGGAGCATGGGCTCTAGGCGTGCAGGCTTCAGTAGTTGTGGCACGTGGGCTCAGTAGTTGTGGCTCGCGGGCTTAGTTGCTCCACAGCATGTGGGATCTTCCCGGACCAGGGCTCGAACCCGTGTCCCCTGCATTGGCAGGCGGATTCTTAACCACTATACCACCAGAGAAGCCCCACTTCCTGACTTTAGAAAAGGGTAAGTCATCTAACCCAGCGGGAAACAGAGTCAAGAAAACTCAAGGGGTGGGTGTTGCAATGACCCCCCCTCCACCAGCACCATGTGGGCCAGCGGCAACAGTGGCATTACCCCTTTTCCAGAGGGTTCCATGTGGCTGTCATCGTCCCATAGCTCTCTCGCAGACTATCCCAACAGCTGCTGTAGTTTGGCCATTCCTGGGAGGGTTTGAATGAACACCTCAGTCTCCTTCTGTGGGGTGAGAATAGGGACACACAGGCCAGCCAGCCTGGTCCGGCCGGAGGGAGTAAGCTTTAAGTTAGGGTAAATAGGGGTCAGCCAGGTAAAGAGCATAAGGAAGAGTGCTCCAGGTGGAGGGCACCGCCTGTGCAAAGGTCCTAGGGTGGGGAGAAGCCTGAGAGTAGGAGGCACAGGGAGAGGCAGCCAGTGTGGCTAGAGTGAGCCAGGCCAGTTCACTTTCCTTTGTCTCATGTAAGGTAAGGGAGACAGAGACTGGACAGAGGCACCTGCTATGTGCTTCACCTTCACTGTCTGACTGACTTCTCACAATGACCTTTGAACGGGCTTGTCACATAGCTAGAGAGGCCCCAAGGGGGCGTCCATTCATTCATCCATCCATCCTACCATCTGTCTATGATACACCCATCCACCTATCATCCACCCAGCCACCCACCCAGCCACCTATCCACCAACCCATCCATCCATCTCCCCACCCATCTGCCTGTATATCAGTCCACTCATTTAGCCATCCCATCTATTCATCCCTCCCTCCCTCCATCCATCCATCCCCTGATCCAACCAGCCAGCTATCATCTATCCAACCGTCCATTCATTTGTCCATCCATCCATCTGCCTTCCTTTCTGTGAGTCCGTCCATCCACTCACCCGTTTACCCATCCACCCACCCACCTACCCACTCGCTCATCTATCTGTCCGTCAATCCACCCATCCATCCATCTACTCACCCATTATCCATCCATCCGTCCATCATTCATTTACTCTAACATGTGTATGATGCTGGAGACATGGTGGGACTCAGTGTGATGAAGGATGCAGCCACATAGCCATGTAATCCATCTGTGCCCATTCAGTATGGTCAGAGCTGTGAGAGATGATTCTCAGGACACTTTGGAGGCCAGAGGTTGCTACTAACCCAGCTGGGACGAGGAGGAGTGAGCGATGTTAAAGGGGAAGGTGGACCAGGGAGAATCACAGCCCAACTAAGGGCCCGGAGGGCAGAAAGAGATGGGGCTGGAGAGGCCCGTGAAGCCCAAAATGGTTCACGGCTCTGTCCCGTCCAGCCCTCTCCCCTTCCATCACACCCTCACCCCTCTGCTCCAGCCACACCTGCCTCCCTGCCGAACCTCCCATACATTAGGCACATCCTTCCCCCAGGCCTTCACCCTTGCTGTGCCCTCTGCCCGGGACACCCCTCTTCAGCTGGAACCCGTTCACCTGTTCAGGTCTCGATACTAACATCCCACTGCAGAGTGGCCTCCCTGACCCCTGGGCTCTGTTTCCACAGCCCAGCCAGCCCCTACTTCCATGAAGCTTGTGTGCATTTGTCCACCTTTGAGGCTACCTACCACAGGGCTGAGGGGCCGAGACCACCTCCTGCCCATCCGTTGTGCAGCAAGGGGTCAATGCTTGTGCAGTGGATGGAGTTATTTAGTTTTATCCTATTGATTGCTAAGCATTTATTTGGCACATATTGTATGCAGTCCTCCCATTTCGGGGCTGGGGCTCTCCCCTGCCTGGTAGCCTCCCTCCCCCACTGGCCCATTCGAGCCTGGGCCTCTGCCTGCCAGGCGGCCAGTGGGTAAACACACCCCGCCCTCGCCCTCGGCCTCCCGCCCGTCACTGGCTTGAACAAGGGCCTCCTGTTAATGAGCTGCGGTGGGGGCTGGAGAAGGGGGGAGGAGGAATTGGGGGCAGGGCTCTGGTTCCTGTGATCTCTCCTGCCTACCCACCCACAGAAACCTGAGTGGGGGCACTTCTCCCCACGGCAAGGCTGTGTGTCTTCCCTCTCTGAGCATCCAGTGCCCAAATCGAGGAGGCATGACGAGCCTGCTGCACTGAGCCTCAGTTTGCCCATCTGTAGAGTGGGGAACGTTGGCAACCACCAGCATCAAAAAGTGCTGAACGCGCTTTTCATGGACTAATGTATTCGGGTCTCATGATGAGCCTAAGAAGTTGGGGCTCTCATTGTCCCCATTTCACCTGGGTTTTTAGTGCTGCTGGTATAGTGCAAACAAACTTTAAGAATTTCCAATTTTCACTTCATTAGACAGAGAGGCAGACCGACAGACAGACAGACAGACTGAGGGAGAGAAGGAAACCACTGTAGTGAGACCACAGGCAGTCTCTCTCCGTGTAACACAGACACAGGTTTGTTTTGCTGTTACCTACAAAACTCTCACTAAATGCGAGAGGAAAGGAGAAAAGAGCAGGGCAGTCATTTGTCCTGCCACAGTTATCCCTGGAAAATTATGAAGATAATGGTGGTGTAAAATCATTCTCAGAAATCAGTGCCCATACAATGCCACATTGTTAAATTCCAGTCACTTCCTAGTGAAGTCCTTTCTCCCCTAAGGCAACTCCATAGTCCATTCTCTAAACTGGAGAAGTAAAAATTTACATTATAATAAACTTTTGAAGGTGTCCTCCCCCACCCTGTCCAAAGAAAAGAAAAGAAACACACACACACACACACACACACTGCGAGACACAGCGATGTTAAGCAACCTGTCTCAAGTTGCACAGCAGAGCTGGGACATGAAACTCAGGGTCCTGGTGCCAGAGACCAAGACCTTCATGGCGGTGTCCTGCTGCCTCCCATGATGATGAGTTCCTGCCTCCTGAGGCTGCGGGGAGAGTGGGCAAAAAAGGAAAACCCACAAAAGTGATGTGGCAAGGTTTCGAGCATTTGGCACTTGCTCAATAAAATTGTAGTCACTATATTTATTGTTATTTTCTTCTTTCTTTATCATACCTTTTGGAGAGCCTGAGACAGAATGACAATAGAGCCGGGACAAATGGAGAGTGGGAGGGGAGACAGGGCTTGCTGAAATTCACAGAGCAAGTCAGGGTGGGTCTGCCAGACTCCAGTGCCCAGATGGCACCCTATCTGTCCTATCTGTCCCCCTGCCCCTCTTCCCACCACTTGGTCCTTCTGGAGAGATGGGTCCAGTCGGGCCATCCAAGGCAGGCTGGGTCAGGCTCCTCAGTTGCGGATGCAGCAGTGGCTAAGTGGCCTCCCTTGCTGCTCTAATGAATTCCCCAGACCCTGGGCCTGTGGCCGGGCCCGCCCAGGGCAGGGCGGCTGCCTTCCCGACATACTTTCTCTCTGGATTCACAAGGAGAGGCGGCTGGGGGAGCTGGGGGCGCCCACATGTCTCCTGGCCCAGCAGGACTCTGCCAGGAAGGGCTCAGGGGCCCCTTCACACAGGCATTAGCCCCTCTGCCCCAGCCTGGCCAGGTTCCTGGAACCACTGGGTCCAGCATCATGGGAAGGGGGGCTGTTTGGGGCTCCAGCCAAGGGCTCAGGCCAGGAGGTCCCGGGTAGCAGAGTCTTCACAGCTAATGATGGGCCTGGGCTAGCATTTCTTGTCTGGAATCTGTGGCCAAGGGCAGACAGTGGGTGGTATGAAGGCCTTAGGGGTCCTGCCTTCTCCTGTTTTAATGCTGGCTGTGTGACCTTGAGCTGTCTCACGCCCACTCTGAGGGAAATGTGAATAAGAACGATCTGAGGTATAAGTGACATAGTGTATAAATTACAGATTATATAATGAGGCTAACACAGGAGGCAGACATGGGGCACGGGTTAGCTCATTCAATCCTCTCAACAGTGATCACTCCCACTTTCGAGGTGAGGAAACCGAGGCACAGAGAAGTCAAGCAACTTGCCTTAGGTCACACAGCAAGGCTATGCCCAGCTGACATTCGAACCCAGGCCATGTGGCTCCTGAGTCTGTCCTAAAGTACAGTGGTAGCAGGGGTTACTATTATTAATAGTAATTACGTTACATTAATTATAAGGAATAATAACAATGTTACACTAATCATGGCAGGTGCTCTTTGCAGGCCCAGTGGCCCCCAGGGTAGGAGGAACAGAACAAAACACAGACATTTCCAGTCCCCCTGGTGAGGCCATCCCAACTTTCTCTGCCAGAAATATTCTGTCAGGCATCCTAGAAGAATGTCACACAGGCACCAGCCCCTAAGCCCTGCCCAAGAAGAGCAGGGAGGTCTTCCTGAAGGAGGGGGCACCAGAGCCAGACCTTGGAGGATGGAGGAAGGTGTTCAGGATGGTGGGGGGCAGCGGGTACAAAGGCCGGAAGGACACTCAGAGTGAGTTATTGTGTAATGTGAGGCTGCCGAGATGTGCGTGGGAGGGGGGGCTGCTGCCTGGAAGGGGGATTTCAGGGCCGACGGGATCCAGGAGGCAGGAGCATGAAACCAGATTGCCCATGTCTCCAGGCCTCTGTTGTCTGATCTGCAGACTGGGGCATCTTAAGGGCCTCTGCCTTTGCCATTCCCTCTGCCTAGAATGTCCTTCCCCGCATCTCCTCATAGCCGGGCCGTGAACAAGGCCACGTGTGTCCAAGCCGCAGCCCCATGCCAAGCCTGTGGTGGGGGCCTGGCTGCCATGTGCCCTTGTCCCAGCTGCATGAGGCACACGCAAGCCCACAGCCCTTGCTGGAGCCGTGGTTTTCCCAAGAATTCCAGCACCAGCCGGGAGTGGCCCCCAGGTGTGCTGGACGCCAAGGAAAACAGGAGGTGAGCTCATGGCCCTGCCACAGGCATCAGGGCACGGGCCTGTGGCACTTCACTGGAAGTGCCCAGGCTGGGATCGGCTGTTCCTACCCAGCCTCCCCACCAGACCCACCACTCCTCACTCACCCTCTGTGGCTCCCCATTGCCCTCAGAAGACAGTACAAGCCCTGCCCCACTGGTATTGCTTCTCCTGAGCCCCAAGATTTCTCTACCCTGAGATCAAACTGTCCATCAGACCAGGCTCATTTTTGCCTCAGGGCCTTTGCACATGCTGTTCCTCTACCTGGAATGCCTTTCCACCATCTCTTTATCTGGCCACGGCCTCCTCACCTTCCTGGTCCTAGCTCGGCGTTCCCTCCTCCTCTAAGAAGCCTGCCCAGATTCCCCCTGCCACCCCAAGCTGGGTCAGGCACCTTCTTGGAGCTCCCACTGCTGCCTGTGCATCCCCCACCACAGTCCTGGCCCCTTGGGATGATTACATGTAGCTGCTTCCCCACCAACCTGGGTTCCCCACGAGGGAGGGGCCCAGTCTGGCTTGTTCACTCTGTGTCCCCAGCGTCCTGCACAGGACATGGCACACAGTAGGTTCTCAATGCATGTTGGAGAATAATGAATGTGCCTGAAATTTCCCCACCTCCAAGCTCCACATGCTTCCCTCTGCCAGAACTGTCCTCACCTTTTTGTCTCTGCTGATCTGAGTCCTCCTTTCCTTTAGGTTTCCTTGCCACCTCCTCCAGGAAGCCCTCAGTGACTTCTCTGCAACCTCCCATGAGAACAAATCTGGCAATGAACCTACCTTGGCTTCATCCTTGCCCCTCGCAGTGGCCCTAGGCTAGTCACTTCCCCTCTCTGGTCCTCAGTTTCCCTGCCTATAGAATAGAGGCTGCAAACGCTGGAGGGTAGGGGCAAAGAGGGTTAACTCCAGAAAACAGAGGTGTTTTGTAGCTTAAGAGCATGGCTGGGCTGGGAGGATTTTCCTGATTAGCAGTAATTTCTATTTTTATTACAGGCTCTTCCCACAGAGCTGGACCGGAGCTCGGATGGTACGGCAAAGTCTCGACAAACAGAAGCACAGGGCCTCCTCCGCTCAGATCTCCTCCAGCCAGAGCCCTTTAATTTGCTCACCCTCCTGCTGGGGAGGGACACACACACAGCCCAGTGCACAGATTGGGAGACTGAGTGGGCTCCGGTCCCTGGGCGACCAGGCTGCCCCCCTCCCCTACTCACCAGCCAGAGAACCGCAGAGAGAGATCAGAAAGGGGCTGGGGGAGGAGGTGAGTCCTAACCTTTAGCCACTCTTGACTCAGTTTCCCCAAGTGTGAGCTGAGGGGAGCCACTGTGGGGGGATCACTTCGTTCCCAGCTATGCCCGAGTCTTGGCACGCAACCATCACTCAGATAAGCGAATGAGAAGGCTGGAGGGCGGTCCCGCTTGATTCCCCGCCCCACCAACCCCGGCACAAGCCCCCCCCGTGACTCAGTTTCCCCGCCGGATCCGGGTTCAGCCGCGCTGGGCGGGGCCTTGAACGCGGAGGCCAGCGCCATCTGTTTACCTTGAGGCTGGACGCTGGGCAGGGCCGCCGAGGGCCGTCCCCGGGGCCGGCCGCGCCGCCGGCATAAATAGGCAGCGCGAGCCTCGTGGGCGGCAGAGAGCGAGACGCTGTCCAGCTCCCCGCCGCCGTCATGGTCCTCACCGCCGCCCGCGTTCTCTTGCTCACCTTGGCTGCCCTCGGCGCATCGGGCCAGGGGCAGATCCCGCTGGGTAAGCCGCCCCTGACCCCCAAACGGACGGGACTCGCGGGAGGCCTGGGGTCGCGGCTTCCTGGGACTCGGGGACTGTTCGCCGGGGCGTGCGGGGCGGAGAAAGCAGGCAGTGGGGCAGAGGCTCAAGAAGTGGGGTGGGCGTCAGGGGTCCCTGCGGCGACGGTGTGAGGGGTGGTGATGGGGGTCTCCGGTCCCCGACGCCCCACCAGCGCCCCCTGTCAGCGCAGGTGCAGACCTGGGGCCGCAGATGCTCCGCCAACTGCAGGAGACCAACGCGGCGCTGCAGGATGTGCGGGAACTGCTGCGGCAGCAGGTGCCTGCCGGGGTTGGGGGTACGGGGGTGCCGGGTTGGCACAGAGAGGCTTGGAAGAGGGGAAGGGGGTCTCGGAGGTGGGGAAGTGTGGGGGAGTGGGAGGAGGACCGGAGAAGGGGATCCTGGTGGAGGTGAAGAGGGCCCAGAGTTACGGAAAAGAGGAAAAAGAGGGGTCCCAGGGACAGGGGGTTCCGCGGGAGAGGGGTAGGGATCCGTGAGGGGGGAAGGGAATCCCAGGGAAGGAAGAGAGGGGCTGGGAGAGTAGGGATCTCGGGGTAGGGAGTCCGTGGGGAGGGGGCCCGGGCCGAGTGGGTGGGTCTGAGGGAAGGGAGTTTTGAGAGAGGGAGACGGGAGACCCGACGGGGGAGGAGAGGGATGGACCCGCTGACCACACCCCATCCCCCTTGCACCAAAGGTCAAGGAGATGACGTTTCTGAAAAACACGGTGATGGAGTGTGACGCGTGCGGTGAGCGCAGCTGGGGCGGCAGAGACTGGGCGGCGGGGGGAGCGAGAAGAGATGGGGAGACAGAGACAGAGAGCGAAGGACAGACCGGGAGGAAAAGAGGCAGAGGAGAAGATGGAGGCTGACAGAGATGGAGAGGTTGGATGAGGGATGGAGAGAGAGAAACAGGAAGGGGAGACAGAGACTATGGGAGGGGGAGACCCCCAAAGGGCCAGAAACCATGCGAGAGAGGCTGGGAGGTGGAGAGTCGAGGAGGGAGAAGCAAAAAACGGCCGGGCGCAGAGATCCAGATACTGGAGAGACCTGGCGGGCAGAGCGCTCAGTACGAGGCGGGGTCGCAGAACAGCCAGGATCTCACCACGCCCTCAGGGGGCCATCCCCCCCACCCCGGCTCCACCCCTGGGCGTGACCCTAACCATTCCCGCCCCACCCCCCGCAGGGATGCAACCCGCGCGCACCCACAGCCTGAGCGTGAGGCCCCTAAGCCAGTGCGCGCCCGGCTTCTGCTTCCCCGGCGTGGCTTGTACCGAGACAGCAAGCGGTGCGCGCTGCGGACCCTGCCCCGCAGGCTTCACCGGCAACGGCTCGCACTGCGCCGATGTCAACGAGGTGCGTCCGCCACCACCGCCCCGACGATCCCCCAACGCGTGACCCCACAGCTCCCCACAGCCCCGACGAACTCCTCATCCGCTGGGGGTGCTCTCCCGGAGAGCCCCCTCATCTCCAGGGGCGCAGGTACAGACGACCTCCCCACCGCCGGGGGACACCCACCACTACCACCCCCCTCTCCACCTGGGACGCGCATCCCGATGACTTCCTCCGTAGCCGGTGACGTCCGCCCCGACGACTCCCCTACCGCCGGGAGTGGTCCGCCTCAACGACCCCCCTCACCGCCGGGAGCCGCCGACCCCAGCCACCCTTCCACCACCGGGGGGCTTCCGCCCCGACAGCCTCCTCACCGCCGGGCACGCATGCCCCGACGACCACTTCCCGCCTCCCCTGGGGACACCCGCCCTCAAAATGTCTTCCCCTGCCCATGAGCACCCAGCCCACCGGGTCCCAGGAACAGATCCCCTCAGGCACGCCCTGTTCCCCGCCTGGTCTTGCCCCTTCCCACGTCAAGGCTAAGCCGCGTGTGACCCCTGGGACAGTGGCCTCTGCCCCACATGGCACTCCCCAGCCCCCAAGAGCTAGCTGATGGCCCTTGCCTTGAACTTTACAAGTACAAGCCCAATAAGCCCTGAGGCGCCTCTCTCGGGGAGGCCCAGCTACACCTCCGTCCTCTGACCCTCCGGGGCCCTTCCTCCCCCAGTGCAACGCCCATCCCTGCTTCCCCCACGTCCGCTGCATCAACACCAGTCCGGGCTTCCGCTGCGAGGCTTGCCCGCCGGGGTACAGCGGCCCCACCCACGAGGGCGTGGGGCTGGCCTTCGCCAAGGCCAACAAGCAGGTGAGGGCCGTGGGGGGTTGGGGTGGGGAGCCAAGAGGAGCATTTTGGGGTGGGGGGCATTCTGTTGAGTAAACTCGACCTCCAGCCTCGCAGCCTTTTCCTGCCTCGCTCCAGCGGGAGGGCATAGGGACCGGAGTCTGGGGAATAGAGGAAGTTAAGGGTCCACGTCAGGGATGGTCGGGGTTGGAGGCAAGACGTAGGGGAGAGGTAGGATTCAGAGGAGACGTGAACCGGGTGGGAGGTCTGGGGGTATCTGCGTGGGAGCAGTGACCTCTGCCCTCCCTCCCACCCAGGTTTGCACGGACATTAACGAGTGTGAGACCGGGCAGCATAACTGCGTCCCCAACTCCGTATGCGTCAATACCCCGGTAAGGCCTGGGAGGAGAGGGGAAGGGCTGAGAGATGGAGGATGGGACGCGAAGTGTCGGGCGGCGGGGGCTGACCTCCTGTGGCCCGGGCTCAGGGCTCCTTCCAGTGCGGCCCGTGCCAGCCCGGCTTCGTGGGAGACCAGGCATCAGGCTGCCGTCGGCGCGCACAGCGCTTCTGCCCCGACGGCACGCCCAGCCCGTGCCACGAGAAGGCCGACTGCGTCCTGGAGCGTGATGGGTCGCGATCTTGCGTGGTGAGTGCGAGCGGGCCAGGGAGGGGCGTACGATGAGGGTCCGGGGGTGGGGCCACGCCGGAGCACCCACTCACTCCCCCCACCCGCAGTGCGGCGTCGGCTGGGCTGGCAACGGGCTCTTCTGCGGCAGCGACACGGACTTGGACGGCTTTCCCGACGAGAAGCTGCGCTGCTCAGAGAGCCAGTGCCGAAAGGTGGGCGGGGTCTGGAGGGCGTAGCCTGGTATGAGGGTGGGCGGGGCTCCCTGGCAGCGCCCCTCATGCCCGCCGCGCCCACCCCTAGGACAACTGCGTGACGGTGCCCAACTCAGGGCAGGAGGACGTGGATCGCGACGGCATCGGAGACGCCTGCGACCCGGATGCCGACGGGGACGGCGTCCTCAACGAGAAGGTGGGGCAAAAGCGGGGGCCTAGGCGAGACTAGATGGGGTCTTGGCTCGAGTGAGGGGTGTGGCCTTAGAGGCTGATCCCGCGGGTCCCAGAGGGTTAGGGGGTTCCCTGCAGAGGAGGCGGGGCCTCGGAGATGGACAGTCTGGGGAGTGACATTTGCCTCTCTAGGCCTGACTACTCCCAACCGGCCCTGACCTCTAGGACAACTGCCCGCTGGTGCGGAACCCAGACCAGCGCAATGCGGACGGCGACAAGTGGGGCGATGCGTGCGACAACTGCCGGTCCCAGAAGAACGACGATCAAAAGGACACAGATGACGACGGCCGAGGCGACGCCTGCGACGACGACACAGACGGCGACCGTGAGCTCTGTGGCAGGGGGGCGGGGAGAGGGAAGGGCTGGCACCAAGGGGCGAGGCTTGGCTGGGGGCGGGGCTCGGCCTCCTTTGGAAGCCGGAGCGGGTATACTCGCCTAGGGCTCCAGGGACCGTGGACCATGCTCCGGCGGGCAGCAAAATGCAAGCTGGGATATGATGCCGAGGAGAAAAGGAAGGAACTTTTGGAGGAGGGGAAGGTGGTCCCTGTGTTAGATGCTGCAGGGAGGAAATAAGTGGACAGAGACGTGAGCCTGGGGTTTAGGGCCGAGGAGGTACCATTTTTACATCTGGGCAGAGACTCGAGGTGGTGCATTCACAGAGCTAGTCCCCTCACCGCCGTCCATTCATTTAGTCTCTAGGAGGCTGGCGACTGGGCACGAATACTTGGTTTAACTTTGTAGTTATTGGGAGCCAAAGATGCGGTGGGACTCTGTCCCAAGCTAGCCCCAGGTCTGCACCTGCCCTGCTGAAGTCAGCCTGGCCCCGTGCCAATCTTGGGATCCCGTTCTGTCCTTCTGCTTCCCGCAGGGATCCGCAACACGGTAGACAACTGCCCCAGGGTGCCCAACTCAGACCAGAAGGACAGTGATGGCGATGGTGTAGGGGATGCCTGTGACAACTGTCCTCAGAAGAGCAACGCAGACCAGGTGAGGGCAGGCCAGACCACAGCTGGGTCAGACCCCTGGGGTGAGCCCCAGGCTGATTAACAAGACTCCAGCCCAGTCCGAGCAGCCTGGGGGGCGGGGGTGTTCCTCCGCGTCAGGAAGGACCTTGGCTCTGGAACTGGGGGTGGGCGGGAGGCTTCTGAATTCTTCTGCCCTGATTATGGACACCTACATCCTTCCCCCGCCCCCAGAGGGATGTGGACCACGACTTTGTGGGAGATGCTTGTGACAGCGACCAAGACCAGTAAGGAGGACATCTGGGGCTGAGGTGGGGACCCAGGGTGGGCAGCCCTTGATCCAGCTTTCTGGGGTCTCATTGTCTCTGCCCCACCCACCCACTCTAGGGATGGGGATGGGCACCAGGACTCGCGGGACAACTGCCCCACAGTGCCCAACAGCGCCCAGCAGGACTCAGACCACGATGGCCAGGGTGACGCCTGCGACGACGATGATGACAACGATGGGGTCCCCGACAGTCGGGACAACTGCCGCCTGGTGCCCAACCCGGGCCAGGAAGACGTGGACCGTAAGGCAGGGTGCAGGGCCTGTGGTGGGGGCGGGGCTAGTGTGGAGCCACTAGGGTGAGATTTGGGGTGGGCATGGTGGGGCCAGTGGCATGTGTGAGCGGAGCTGGAGACACGGTGTGGGCAGGGCTGGTAGCCTGTGTGGGCGTGGCCAGGCCTGGGGCGGGGCCTGGAGCTGATTCTACTACGGTGGGGGGGCCTCCCATCTCCTCTCAGGGGACGGCGTGGGCGACGTGTGCCAGGGGGACTTTGATGCAGACAAGGTGGTGGACAAGATCGATGTGTGTCCGGAGAACGCTGAGGTCACCCTCACCGACTTCCGGGCCTTCCAGACGGTCGTGCTGGACCCCGAAGGCGACGCGCAGATAGACCCTAACTGGGTGGTGCTCAACCAGGTGGGGGCGGGGCCCAGGCGGGAGGTAGGGGGAGCCCAGGACCGCCACAGCGGGTCCTAAGCTAGGGGCGGGGAGCCGAGGGCACACACGGCTGGCCTGAGGCCTTTCTTCCTTTGAACCCCACCAGGGGATGGAGATTGTGCAGACGATGAACAGCGACCCTGGCCTGGGTGTGGGTGAGACATGGGGAGGGGCCAGGCCGTGCAGGGGGCGGGGCTAGAGGAGAGGTGGGACGGGGCGGGCCTGGACTCAGGAAAGGCGGGGCCAGGTTGGGTGGTCTGGGCTCAGGGGTCGGGCGTTCTGGACTCTGGAGGGGCGGGGCCGGGGGCGGATCTGGGCCCTGGTGCGGCAGGGGCTAGCGTCCCTTCCTCTCCCCAGGTTACACGGCCTTCAATGGCGTGGACTTTGAAGGCACGTTCCACGTGAACACGGTCACGGATGACGACTATGCGGGTTTCATCTTTGGCTACCAGGACAGCTCCAGCTTCTACGTGGTCATGTGGAAGCAGATGGAGCAGACATACTGGCAGGCAAACCCCTTCCGTGCAGTGGCGGAGCCTGGCATCCAGCTCAAGGTGCTGGGCCCAACCTGAACTCTGGGTCTGAGTGCCAACTCGGAGGCCCCAAACCCTCCCACAAATCCCCAAAGCCTTACAGCCCCCGGCCTCATTCTATGGACCTCGAAGTCTTTCTACCTAGTTCCTCCCACAGGCCCTCAAACACTCCCCCGGGATCCCCCAATCTTTCTGTGGGCCCCAAAACCCTCTCACAGAGCCCCAAACTTTCCCTCAGGTTCCAAATCCTCCTGCAGGCCCCATAGACCCCAGTATTTCACTGAAACCCTAGAATTCCCCAAGTCCTCTAGACTCGAGTTTATCCCACAAACCATTGCTGCCCCTACAGCCTGCCTGCAAAGCTCCACGTGGCCCCCAAGTCTTCCTCGTGGGTCTCCCATCCAGGCATACTGGGGGCCCCCACCACTCCTCTATGACTCACAGCTCCTTGCCTGTCTGGGGGCTCTGGTGGCCTGTGTGGTCTCTGACCCCCGCTCCCCTGTTCTCCGGCGTGGCAGGCCGTGAAGTCCTCCACAGGCCCTGGGGAGCAGCTTCGGAATGCACTGTGGCACACGGGGGACACAGAGTCACAAGTGCGGCTGCTGTGGAAGGACCCCCGCAATGTGGGCTGGAAGGACAAGACGTCCTACCGCTGGTTCCTGCAGCACCGGCCCCAAGTGGGCTACATCAGGTGGGAACCCGCCCTCTGCCAGGGGGCCCGGAGGCCCTGCTCTATCCTGGCTCTTGAGGGAAGGGGGGAGTGCTTCAGGGGGCCTCGGTCCCCTTATCTGTAAAATGGGAATAATACAGGCAGTTAGAAATACTGTCTGGCCCTGGGGCATGATACCCATCCCAGGACAGGGGGAAGGGCCAGGCCGTGCAGGGAGCTGCTCAGGGGGCAGGGCCAGAGGAGAGGTGGGACAAGGGGGGAGCCTGGACTCAGGAAAGGCGGGGCCAGTTTGGGTGGTCTGGGCTCAAGGGTCCGGTGGTTCTGGACTCTGCACACAGCAGTAGGTGGGGTCTCACTCACTCCCGGTTTCTCAGTCCCCACTCTGCGCTGCCAGGAAGTCCAGGCACTATGCTTAGCACCTACTGTGTGCAGGGCCCTAGATGTCCATCCTCTCACACAGGGAAACTGAGGCTCAGGTCAGGAGCCCCCTCTGCCCTGAGCATGGCCCAGGCAGGGAGACATATGGCCCCCTCTCCTAGAGAGGAGGGGGCCTAGCTCATGGGGCAGGACGCTGAAGCTCTGAGAGGGGAGGCGGCACCTGGCCCAGGGCCCCGAATCACAGTCCCTTCCTTCCCCGCAGAGTGAGGTTCTACGAGGGCCCGGAGCTGGTGGCGGACAGCAATGTGGTCCTGGACACGACCATGCGGGGAGGCCGCTTGGGAGTCTTCTGCTTCTCCCAGGAGAACATCATCTGGGCCAACCTGCGCTACCGCTGCAATGGTAAGAGGACCCTGTTGGGGAAGGTGGGGAGTCCTTACCGCCCAGCCTCACCCCCCTCTCACCTGCTCACCCTCTCTCCACAGACACCATCCCCGAGGACTACGAGGTCCAGAGGCTGCTGCAGGCCTAGGGACACAGGTGGGGACCCGCCACTGGATGACGGCCACCCTCACAGCTGCCCTCACTGTGGAAGGCCATCAGCACCCGGCCCCAAGAGGCAGCTGGCCTGGTGGGGAGGGAGAGGGGCTCAGAGAGGACCAAATAAAGTGTGTGTGTGGCGGAGCAGCTGGTTGTGGTCTCTGCCGCGGGGAGATGGCAGGGTCGAGCCTCTGAGGGGAGGCCAGGGGCCCCAAACTCAGGCCTTGGGAGAGTTGGGGGCCTGCCACTGACTCCCCCCGTGACTGGCTGGGGCCCTAGGAGCCTGACTAGGAGTGTCCGGCCCTGCTGCATCCCACTCACTCGCCTGGGGCGTCTGCCCCAGGATCCTGGGGTGTGTGTGTGAGGGGCTCACGCCTGCGTGTCCGTGTGTCCATGTGTGTGTGTTTGTGTGTGTGTGTGGCCCCTGTGTGGCTTCTGCCTGGTGCACCTGCAACACCCACAGTTCATCCTCCAGAGGGGAGAAGAGGGCAGGAAAAAAGGAGAGGAGGCAGAGATGAAAACATTGGATTTTTATTATGTTTCATTACAAAGGATGCAAAGGTACACAGACGATAGCGTCCACGCCAGAAAGGATGGGCAGGGGCCGGCCGAGTGCACCCTGAGCGCCCGCCCCCACCCGCCGTGGGCACCCACGCGTGCGGCCCACGGGACATCTACAGTACAATGTACATGCTGGGGGTGGGGGCAGAGCCAGCCTGAGGGAAAGAGGGACATGAGTGGGACAGGGCTTGGACTGGCGGGTTTGCATATATCAGTGGTACCGCCCAGTTCCTGGAGGGGCAGGGGCAGTTTCCAACGGAGGGCATGGCGGGGCCAGTGGACCTTGACTGCCAAAGCCCTCCCTTCCGGAGTCTGGTGGCAAATGCCACAGCTGTGTCCCCTTGTCCCCGGTTGGCAGGAGGTCAGAAATGACAGGCTGGGCATCGATTACCCCCAAATTCCACAACCCTGCAAGATGGGGGCAACCCAAGTGTCACTGGCTCCTCGGAACAGGGTGCTGGGCACTGGCCAGGAGGGCAGAAGGCAGAGGGAGCTGTCTGGAACCAGCCCCTGACGTCCAGCCCCTGACGTCCAGCCCCTGCCTGGGATGAGCCTGGGGCCCTGAGACCCGTGGGCCTGAGCTAATGACAAGAGGGAACTGAGGCCCAGGTCACAAGGGTCTTGTCTGCCCCCCGGCGCCTTCAGGAGTACCCCAGTGCCCAGGCCTGGGGGTGCAGGTCACCCCACCTCCATTGGGGAAGAACTCTTGTCTGTGGCCAGCCACCTGTGGCACACCAACAGTTATGAGAGGTGCCTGAGCCCCACACAGCCAGGACCCCCAAAAGCCGAGGAAGCCAAAAAGAGTTGGTTCAGGCCAAGCTGGCCGGGCAGGGCCTGACAAAGGAATGTCCCAAGGACCCCTGTCATATGCTGTGAGACCCCCAGGGGATGGGGGCTCAGGGTCCACGGAGAACTCGGGCAGAAACAGACCTGGCTGCCCACTCACCCCAGGCAGGCCTCCCAGGGTAGGCGAGGTGCCAAATCCTCCCCCCAGCTCTTCAGGTCACGTGGCGGGGGGGGGGGGGGGCGGAGCTCAGGTGGCCACAGCTCCCTCACCTGAAGCGTCACCTGCAGGGGTGGTAGGCCAGGCCCAAGAGCAGCAGGTACCCTTGACCTTGCACCCCTGTGCCCCAACACCACGCCAAGGGCACCCTGAGGACTCTGACTACAGCTCCCTCAGAACCCAGTGAGGGTGATGGGTGCTGCTACTGCTGTGTCAGGGCTGGGGGCGGGGGCAGGGGAGGTGGAGGGTCTCCTGACCCCACCAGGCCTCACCACACCCAGCGTGCACCCTGGGGTGGGGATGCCTTCTTTGGAAATGCAAAAGACTCAGAATTCAGTTGGGGGCAGGAGTTTGGCAGCAAGTTTGGTTATGAACTAGCTCAGGGTCAGCTGAAATGTGGAGGTCTGGGGAGGGGTGCACCATCCCAGGCGTTCTCAGCTGCCTGGAGGCCTCCAGGTCAACAAAGTCTTCTCTAGGAGCAGGTGATGAGGAGGGCTCATTAGGCCCAGGAGGCTGGACAGAGGGGGGTCGCCCCTGCTTCTTGAGTCCCACCCAGCACCTCCATGGGCCTCGTACCTACTCCTGTCCCCCGAGACCAGGCCGCAGCCAGCACCCGGCATGCACGCGGTCCCCAAACTGGACACCCACCCCAGCAGGATGGATGGACGACACGGGACGTCTCGCCCTCCATGCAGGAGTTTCACAGCATCTGATGGACGGACAGATGGACAGCTGTCCTTGCCCGCCCCACTGTGACATACAGGCCTCACGACGGGCCCACTTGGCTGGCCGCCCTCCTGGGAGGTCGGCCGCCTGAAGAAATCAGGCCAAGCACACCTACGACGTCAGAACCCTCCTGCCCAGCCCTCAAAACCCACAAGGAGATAACAGCACACAGGCCGCAAAGGCCGGCCAAGCACCCCCAGTGCATACCCCCTGGGCAGGCAGGCAGGTGGCCCTGAAGCCAGTGGGGAGGCTGGAGGTGAGCATGGAGGCGTTGCTGGGGAAAGGGCTGCAAACACACACACCTGCCCTTGCCTTCCAGCCTCGCAGGCCTGGTCCCAGGGAACTCCGTGGACCGCAGTGGGGTTGGGGGCTGGACCCAACGCAATTAGGGTCCCTTCTGCTGTGTACTTGTCCCCACAGGGAAGCCTGACTGGTTTTTGGATACCGCTGGCCGTGGGCCTCCAAATTTTGCTGAAGGGTCGACCTGCCCCCTGAGCTTTCCACTGAGGGTCTCAGGGCCCCCTGCCCCAAGGGACTAGCCCCTACCCTTCTTGCCCGGAAGAGCGCTGGGGGGAAGCAAGGCGTGCAAGGAAAGCGGGGAGGGGGCGGCAGGGTACCCCAAACAGTGCTGCCTGTCTTCCCTCTGCTAAGGGCACGGTGTGGGTGGAGGTCCTCATGGGTACCTGTGACAGGGACGTGATCCCCATGAGACTCCTCCTTCTCCTTCCCCAAGTCAACCCCGGGCACTGCAGGGGTGATGCTGACAGGCGGGGGGTGGGGACCAGGGGCATGAACTCTCTTCTCTGGGGGACACAGAGACAGGCTGACCCCAGGTCTCATCCTCGGCCCATGGAGCCTCATGGGGGAACAAATTTACCACCCTGGGGGCTCAGAGGACAGAGGGTAAACTGAGGCAGGTGGGGACACGCTGGTTGGCTCACGCTCCCGGAGGAAAGGTTTGCACAGCTGAGGGGGGCTCGGCCACAGCGAGCGGGTCTATATACACGATGCAGGGGCCCCGGCTCACCCCTCATGGCGCAGCTCGCCTGAAATCACAGTATTTTCACATCACAAGTCAAAGGGCTGATTCCCTTAAGCTGTCCTGTTTCTAAAAGTCTTGGCAATTCATATTCAACATTTAGTAGAGAAATGATACTTAAGAAAAAAACCAAAATCCCCTGTTGTAGACCCCCAGAGGCCTGCCCAGGCCCAGGACGGGGCAGTGAACCCTTTGAGGACACCTGGCCGCTGGCTCCTGGCTGGATCGCCTCCCCGGGAAAGCTCTGCACCTACGCCCCTCACGGGCTGAGGCTGCCGTGTTAATACAGCATCACCTGTGCTCCTGGCCGAGGGATGCTAGAAACGGGCCATGGGGCTGGACAGCCCCTCCTTCCCTACCCATCTGCACCAAGAACCCAGTGCTGGGCAGATGGGAAGTGTGGGCTGATGGGGCTCCCTCACGGGGTCCCCAACTCCTTGTTTGAAAATGGCATCCAGGAAGGGTGCTTGTAATTTTATTAAGGCCATTTTTTTAAAAAAGTTCTACATACAAGTCTAATGGTAATCAAACCCTTCTATGTACATACATGTAGTTTTTCTTTAAAAAAAGAAAAAAAGAGTCCTCACTCTTTGCCCCCAGCCCTGGAAAGAAGATGGGCCCTTGACCTGGATGGACTGACACTAACCCTAACTCCAGTCCAGACAACAGCGGCGGAGGCCAAGTGACCGAGGACAGGGGGCTTCCCGACTGTGGGGCCACGCGGCCACTTGGCCACGTGCTAAGAGCCCGGCCAGGGAACAAGAAAGAGGGATGGTCGCTAGGATCAAATCTGGCTCCCACAGATAAGAGGCGGGAGCTCCTAAGACCCCGACGGAGGCGGAAACGCACCAGGCAGGAGATGTCAGCCCTGCTGGCAGGCGGAGGAGCGAGTAAGAACTCGAGATGTGATGTCGGAGGGAATGAAACGGACGTTCCTATTCCAAAGCAACTGACAGAACACAAAGCCAGCCCTGTCGCCCCCCTCGCAGGGCCTGTAGGGCAGAGGGATGGCCTCTGGTGCTCCAGTGAGCCCCGATGGATGGTCACCTGGGCCTCCTGAGGCACTTTGAGAAGCACCTGGAAACCAGCCGCTAAAATGCACACTGCTCTTTGCCTCCAAATCCAGCCCTGCCAGGAAGGGCTACGAAAGAGATGGCGGGATGGTGGGAGGGGATGAATGTCGGCTGGTCCTTGGGATGGGGGTGCTGAGGACAGGCTCATCTCCGGGGCATCTCAGGACAGAGGGGCCGCAGCTGCTGCCGCCAGCCACGGGGTCTAGGACAGGCCTGCCCTGAGGACTGGCTGGCACCTTTGGGAAGGCCGGGCAGAGCTGGGTCTTCACGAGACCCCTGATGGAAGCCGGGGCTCCTTCCCAGAAGTCTGTTAGGGATCAGAGCGGAGGTCCCTCTGGCCGCTGCTGCCAGCTTCTGCCAGAGTGCCCACCCAGCCCAGCGAGCCCAGCCCAACCTCATGTCCTTCTGTTTTGGGATAACGGAGTAAAAGTAAGAAGGCCGGAGATGCAGCTCAGACCCGGGCAGGCAGCAGACAGCTTCCAGTTAGCTTACAAATATTGTAACGTTGGATTTCTAGAATAAAAACATGCTCTCAGCAAGTGTTGGCTTGAAGGAGTCAGTTATTCATCTACAACCCAAATGTAAATACAAACCGAAAGAAACAAACCAAAAAATGCCCCGCCGCCTCCACCACCCCACCCCCGGCCATTCTTTAAATAATAGTAACAGTGACCACGGTACAGAGAAAGAAAGATGGAAACAAGTCACAAAACCCCCTAGAAATAATCCCCGCCTCCACGTGCATCCCCGACAGGCCTGGGTGGGGATTTCACAGCAAAGGTGGCCACCGAGGGGCCCAGCTGCGGGTGGCGAGGGGGGGGCGTGGGCTTCCCTACTGGGCCCCGGGGGAGATATAGCTGCTTCGCATGCTCCGTTCACATGTTCGCATCCCACCTCCGTGGGATGGAGCCTAGTGTTCTGTGTGTGCTCAGAAATATAAAAGACGGCAGTCCAAATAGTGTTTATTTCCGCTTCATGTCCGCCCACCCCCCGCCCCCGGCGCCTTCTCCTTTTGGCAGGGTGGGGCTGGCTCGCTACCTAACCAAGGGCTGGGGGCGCGGGCGGGTGGGGGGACCGGGGACAAAGGAAGGCAGTGAGAGCTGGACAACAGTCGCAAGGTGCACCTCAGCCCACCACCGTCGCAGAGCACGGCGCCCCCCGAGGCCGGCGGCCCTGCCCAGCACGCTTTCTGCATCTTACAGGGGGACGAGAGAGCAGGGAGGGTCCGCGGGGGCGACGACACGCGGCCTCACGCGGGAGGTGGACGACCGGGGTGGGCGGGCGGGTGGGCTGGGGCGCTTGGCGGCATTGCAAGCTCAGAATCACAAGCTCGGCCGTTTGCGAGGGACGGAGCGCCGCCGTCCCCAGGCTTGGGGGGACGCCGTGGGGACCACTGACCGGTGGGGTGACGGAGCCGGGGGCTGGGCGGCCGTGTGCCGGGCGTGCGGCTCACAGACGGTCCATCCGGAAGGTGTCCTCGGTGGCCGGGTCGGCCAGGACCATGTCTGGGTCATTGAGCATGTGCAGTCCGTCCAGGGTCAGGGGGTCAATCTTGAGTTCGTCCAAGGGGAACTGGTTGTCAGAATCGAAGCTGACGTCACCGACCCCGGCCAGCGTGCTGGTCAGTTCTTTAGAGAGGCTGGGAGGGGACTCTCCTGTCACTGGGGGTGGGGGGTACACACAAAAGGCTCAGCTTGGCCCTGGCTCCCCGCACCCCGACTCTGCGCCTCCACGGCCCCCATCAATGCTCAGGCCATACCAGGGAGCTCACCTGAGCGGTCTGTCCCCCAAAGGACATTTGCGATGTCTGGGGACATTTTTAGTTGTCACGACTGGAGGGAATGCTACTGGTATCAGGTGGGTGGAGGCCAGGGATGCTGCTCAACACCCCACAGCACACGGGACGGTCCCGACCCAGATGTCGGGGTACCAAGGCCGGAAAGCCCTGGGATGAGGGCTGCGACACAGACTTCAGTGTGACGTGGAGGGAGCAGGGGGCTCTCAGGCTCTGCCAGGTTCTGCCAGGCAGTCTGCTCCGTGTGCATCAGGGGCCTCCCTGTGGGTTGGAGGGAAGCCCGGGTTTCCCTGCAGAGACCCAGGTTCACACCTGGGCTCCTTCCTCTACTTGTGGTGAGACCCTGGGCCTCAGTTTCCCAATCTGGGAAACGGATATGAAAGTTTTGTTCTTTCTGGGCCGTTGGACAATCACAGAGGCCTGATCCTTCTCACACAACCTCCAAGGCCTAGGCTTCTGCACTCAGAGCATCTCCTGCAGACCCTTGGGGCAGGGAGGAGGCACTGGGTCTGCACTCCGGCCGTGGGGAGCTCTGGGCAGGAACCCCTTCCATCCTAGAGATGTCAGTGGGGACTGCTGAGAGGGTCTCACCCTCAATTCCACGACAGCCCTGGCTTATGAGGAAACCGCCTCCTTCTTTGATAAAACCTAGAACCTTCAGCGGCATGATGAGGGGTGGGGGTGGGGGACTGCAGGGTCTGAGCTCTGCTGGGAGAAGACTCACTCAACATGCGCGTGCGCAAGCCTGGGTGCCTGGGCACTGTGCTCAGGCCGCTCGGGGAGGCCCGACGCAGCATGCGCGAGCTCTTACGTGTCTGTCAGCTGCACGGGACAAGCCCCAGCAGGCAGGGCCCGCCCCACAGTCACGTGCATCCCCGGCACGCTCAGCTACTGGGGTTCAGGGGACCGGGCAGGAGGTGAAGGGCTGAGGGACTGGTTTCACCCTGTTCTCACTCTTGAGCCTGGGACACCGGACACCTGGTCCAGGGTCCAGTGTGCGTCCCCCCAGCCTGTGTCCTGTAAGCCCAGCGGTGAGTCGAGGTTGGCGGGTTCTGGCCTCCGTGGGCAGGGACACCTGGGCCCCGTCGCGCCTCACCCTGCAGGGCGGGGACTCCATCTCCCGCGGCCTCTCACCTGTGAGGATGATGTTGGGGATGCTGCTGTGGCTGGGGAAGCTGAGCTGCTGTGTGTCTGGCAGGCTCCCGTGGCTGCCCGTGAGGCCCATCATGGCCGCCTGGGAGTAGTTGAGTGTCGAGCCCGGGCTGTACAGGCTGCTGGAGCTGATGGCATTCTCTATCATGTTGAACTGCTCCAGCTGGGAGAGGAAGCATACAGGTGTGAGGCCAGCCCCCCGAGCTGGCCGCCCTGGGACCCCGGCCGTGGTTGGCTGGCCGGCCTGCCTGCGACCGCCAGCACCTCCTCCCCTACAGGACGCCCAGCACCCGTGCCAAGGTACACTTGGCGCTGCCAAGCATGAGTCCCTCTGCCTTGGGGTCTCCCCGTCTCCGAACCTGCCTGGGCCTGCCAGCACATGGCCCCCTCAGAGCTTGCTGGCTGGCTGGCTGGCTGGCTGAGTGAGTGAACAGCTCCAGGCAGCAGCCAACCCTTCCCGTGCCCACACGCCCCCAGTCCCGGCCTTCACGCACTGCCACTGCAACCTCCTGGCAAACCCACGTGCACGGCCCACACCGAGGTACCGCTGTAACAGCCACTGCCCGTCCCTACCAGCGTTCACCGCCCACCCTTCCTCCCCCTCCGCTGGCGGCCTCGTTCTGCGGGCAGGGTGCAAACACCAGGAGAGGCCAAGCCAAGCCACCCCCTCCAGGGCCTGGGCCTCTGCAGCCTGGAGACTGGAGAGGCTGAGAAGCTCATGCAGAGGAGCGGGCCGGGTCTGGCGAGCGTCTGCGGTGGACGCCCGCTCACCTGGTGGGACAGAGCATTGGCCTGCCTGGCTGCCATCTGCTGCTCATAGAATGAGTCCCCAAACACGCCGCCCAGGGTGGAAGAGTGCTGCAGACAGAAGAGAGGCCCACTGTCATCAGGGTTCCCAAAACAAGGCAGGGGGTGTGGCTGCTATGGGGTGGGGGGGGGTGCTCCCATGGGCTGGCTGCACCCATACCCTTCTCCCAGGACCTCACCACCGGCCTGGGCTGGGAGAGGAGGGAGGCCTCTGGAACTTCCTGGAAGATGCTCAGGACGTGAGAGGCTGATGACGTCTACCTCAGGGCTCCTGGGAGAGCCCACACCCGCTGGGGTGGAGGGGTGCACCCCTAATCTCGGGATGATGGCTCCTTTCCACCGCCTGCTCCTGGGGGGAGGGGGGCCTCTGCCGCCCAACTTCCCCCAAAGTGCCATCCCATCTCCTCTCCTTAAGCTCAGGTGTGGGTGAACCCGCTGTCATCAGGTGGAAGACGAGGGGCCACAGGGACCGGGAACCCCACCTGACAGGCCCCAGAGGAAAGTGTGTGAGTGGGGCAAGGCGGGAGATACTCTGGGTGTTCAGGGTGGGATGCGTACCTTGTCAGACACGGGAGACGCGGGACAGGCAGCAGGCCACACACACGTGGGCAGGAAGGGTGCACAGAGCGAGCACGGGACAGGTACACGGAAAGCCCCTGCCCACCTGTCCAGCCGTGGCTGCCTGCCTGCCCGCGAGGCCCTGGGGCCTGGGCGATGGCAGGCAGCCCCACTCCTGTTTGCCCAATGCCAGTTGGGGCAGAGGGACGGGGGCTGCCCCTGGGAGAGGAGCAGGGGGCTGGGGATCCTCTGAGGCGGTGGAGATGCCAAGAATAGGAGTGTGGAGCTCCTGCCCATTCTTGAGATGCTGCCAGGGAGATGGCAGGACAGAGTCTGGCGGGATGTGGAGGCGAGGAAAGGGATGGCTGTGTGTGTGGCCAGGTCACACCGGAGGCAACAGACCTGGGGAGACAGATGCCCCGCCCAGGGCCCTCGGCGTCCCCGAGGCTGGGAGCTCTGGCCTGTTTCCTTCTCTGTAGAACAGGGTGGTCTGCAGAAGTCGCTCCCCTGCGGCCGTTTCCAGGTCAGAGTCTTCACGGACCACAGGCCCTGGACCTCCCCCCTTTGAGCTCTCTATTCTAGAAAGGTCCCCGTGTTCTCTGACAACTGCCAAAGCTTGACTCTCAGGCCTCCATCCCAGAGAGGAGTTGGCCACGAAGCCCCCAGCCACTCTGGGTGTTCAGTGGACTGACCGTAGAAAGGGACAGCCACTCCGGCCGGTGCGGTGGCTCCTGGGGATGGACATTCCATTCAAACACCAGGAAAGAGTTAAAAATGTGAAAGGAGTAAGAAGGAAAAAAGACAATGTGGCAAAAAGGCCACATTTGCCCTAAAAATCTCCAGCTTCAGGTTTGGAAAAGGGGGCTGTGAGGTTGCTGGGTTTACCTGTGAAGGAGGCAGATGATGGCCTTCACTGAGGCCGGGGGCAGGCTGTTCTGGGGCACCTGACCCTGTCCCCATGGCCTTGGCCCCAGAGAGGCCTGGCACACACAGGAGACCCCAGATATGGTTTCTCTTGTGAAGCTACCATGAGGGTTTGCCAGAAAGGTCTGCCCAGAATGGAAGGGCTGGGGCGGGAGGGGGCAGCACAAAGGAGCCAATTCCAGCTGCCTATGGTTCAGGGTGCAGCTGGACACACGCGACATCCGCTTGAGGCCAAGTGGGGCAAGGCGGCTGCCTCGTGCGTCCAGGGGAGATGCTGGCTGGGCCGGGGAGGCGTGGGGTGACCCAGGCCCATGGGCTGATGAATGTGTCCCCAGAGATCCAGCTGTAGTGGGAAACCATGGTGTGCTCCCAAGCGAGCCCCTGGTTGGGGCCAAACAGCCTGCCGGCCCTGTCCTCACATCTGAGTGAGCAGCCTGCCTCCCTGGCCAGTGCCCAATTGACGGACGGACAAACCAACACACAGACACGGGCTTGATGAGACAGCAACACGCTTTCCGCTCAGAATGGCCCACTTTGGTTCAGGCGAACCTCTCCTGAGAGCGATCTGCTCCACCCTTAAATTCCTGTCCTGCCTCACGTACACCAGCCCCAGGCAGGGCTGCCCACCGCGGGCAGGCGCCCCCTATTGCTTCCCCTGCCTGGACCAACTTCTCCCACTCCCGCGTCCCCTCGGCACCACGTGACGAGACCAGACGCGAGAGCTCAGAGCCAACAGGGATGGACGGAGAGCATGCAGACACCAGGCTGACCCCCGGCTGGCCCCGAGCTCACTGCACCTTCTCTGCCTTCTGCAGAGTGGGGGGCTGCACGCCGACAGTCCCAGCGGGACCCCTGGCTGCCGTGGGTGGTGGAGGGAGCGCCCTGGGAGAGCCCCTCGTGTATCAGTGAGCCATGAGAACAGCCTCAGGTCCCCTGAGGGCTAGGCCTACTGTCCTGACATACAGGGCCTGGCTCGGGGTGCGTGGCTGCGAGCCTGGGAGACGGACAGCGGGGCATGTCGCCGGGGACAAAGGAGCCCACGTCCTGCCTGGAGGAACAGCTCTCCTCCCTCTGCTCTACCCGGGAAGTAAGGCCCTATCGTCCCTTGGCTGAGAAGGAGACTTCCCGGTCTTAGGCATTGCAGTAGCTCCTGAGGTTTCTCAGCTTGGTGACATTCTGGGGATGGGGTGGTGGGGTCCTGGGGAGGCTCTGCTGCTACAGCGAGAAGTCTGGGGCCTGGATGTCAGTTTTGCAGGAACCCCTTCTCCTCTGATGGAAGGTTCCGGACAGAATGCAGGCATGGGTGGAGCAGAGCCAAGAGGGATTCTGAGGAACCTGGAAGGGGTGTGTGTGTGTGTCTGTGTCAGAGATCGGGGTCCCGTGGTGCCTGGTATGGAGGGAAAACCTGAGTCTGATAGACATGATCTAGCCCTGCCTGTTGCCTGGGGCAAGCCTCAGTCTCCTCAACTGTGGGAAGAGGACGAGGACACTGGATGGGCTGCTTCCTGTGCTGGGGGTCTGAAGGCGAGAGACACGCCATCCTAAGGGGCGGAGGGGGCTGAAGAGTCAGAGCCCCCATCACAGGCTGGCCGTCACCTCAGCTGCACCCTGACGCAGGGGGAGCACGCCTCCACCTCCAGAAGCCTGGAAGCAGGAGGCCTCAGGGCAGGCAGACATGGGTGGGGACGGGGGCACGGGCTGCTCGATGCCTGCTCTGAGCCGCACACTGGGCTCGGCATCCCAGCCACGGGGTGAGGAGCTGGGGCGAAGCCGACACCAACATCGCCGATGTGAATGGGGGGCCCGCCAACCCCACCTGGGGCTTGGCGTGGACCACAGAGGCGCCGAGGGAGTGTGACAGCTCCGGGAGGGGGTGCCTTCTCCTTGGCCACTGCCCAGGGTGGCCGCCCCTCACCGGTCCCCACCCCGGTGGAGTGAACAAGATGGGGTGGAGTGAGACGGGAGGCACAGATGGTGGACAGACAGGTAGATGGGGGACACGTGGGGGGGGTGCCAGCTAGGCTGGAGTGGGGTTGGCCGGGGAGGGGAGGCGGCGTCCCTTACTTGTGGGGAGCTCCCGGGGGAGAAGCCTTGATTGGAGACGGGCGAGGTGGGAGACTGGTTGGCTGGGGAGCCGGCGCTAGTACGGTACTGCTGCAGAGCCGGCGCCTGTGACGACAGACAGGTCAGGATGCTCGCGGGGCCCCAGGCCTGGCTTCCCGGGACTAGCTGTTCGCTGCTGACACCCCCGGCAGGGGCCCCATCCCTCAGGTGAGCTGAATACCCAGGGCACCTGCAGGAGGGCACCTGAGCCCAGGGCCTCAAGGGGCCCTACCTCCAAACCCACCTCTGGGAGGGGTGGGGGCATTCGGTCAGAGAGCCTGGAAACCAGCCTCACAGAATCGCCCTGGGGGGCTGGGGAGGGGCGGAGGGATCAGCCTCTACTCAGCAGGTTTTAGAGCACTCACACGAATGCACACCACACCCACGTATGTGTGCACACAGCCGCACACGTGTGAACACGCACACCCGCACGGGCAGGGAAGGCCCAGGGCCAGTCAGATGCCCTCAGGCTAACAGCCAAGGCCGTCTGGGGCACACTGCAGGGCTCCTGGCGCTGGGCAGTCACTATCACTGGTATTGCTTGGGACAAGTCTGCCGGGTTATGCTGTCCACAGACTTCCAAGGACAGCCACCTCCTCACTCGAATGACAAAGGGTCTTGGCTTCTTATCAGACTCCTGGGGGGCAGGACGGGCTAGGCCAGGACCTGGATTTAGACCCTGCTCTGGTCCTACCCAGTGAGCCCCTGCTGTGTGCCTCTGGGCAAGCTGCCTGACCTCTCTGAGCTTGTTCAATGAGACCCAGCCGGCCGGCCCAGGGCTCCCTAAGTGCTATGTCTCCTTCATTGCCTCAGCGGCCTGTTCTGAGCAGTTTGGGATGGCGGTTGAGCCCAGATGGGGCAGAGGCCTTGTGCAGCAGGGTGTGGGTGTCAGAGACACCAGCGTGGTCACTTGGCAATGACCAGCTCAGGCCTTCTTCGGGTTGGAAAGAGGAAAATGACCAGAGGGACATCCTCCTCGCTTGGGTGGATCTACAGAAATTCACAGAGGAGGCCACTGGAACCCGAGCCCCGCAGAGCCACCACTCCCACGGAAGGGGAGGGGGTTGCCTGACAACAGCACCCTGACCCGAGAGCCTGGCCTGGATAGCCCATGTCTCCAATGTCCCCCCAGCTCCACAGCAAGGCACCGCCATGGCAGGGTGTCATGGAACTGGGTGCCCCAGGCAGCCCCACTGTCAGAGCCACCCGCATACCTGCTGTTTCTGCCCAAGGCAAGGCTTGGGTGCAGTCCCATCCAAGGGGACCCCTGAGGTCTGCCCTCTGAGAGATCAGAGCAGCCTGGAAATGTGGGTTTCTACCTGTTGGGTCACCTGCCCACCCTGGCCAGCTCGGGGGGGGGCCTGTTCTTCGCAGAACACATGATGTTCTGATGACATTTATCCTGGGGCTGGCAGCCATGGGCCAAGTGAGTGGGGAGGGCTGGCTGGGCCCCAAACGTGGGTCCCTGTTCCTCTGGATGTGGCCAAAGGTAGCTGTGACCACTCCCTTCCCATCAGGGCAACCTGGGTGAAAGTCTGAACAGGCAGGAAGGTTTGGGGTGCAGGGGTCAAAACCTAGCACTTGTTACCCCAAGCCTGGCCCCAGGCAAGGGGTCCCATGGTCTGAGCTGCAGGCCCCCGGCCCAGGGCACTGTGCTGTATGAACCACAGAACTGGCTTCATCCCTTCTTCTCCTCCAAGTTCAGCTCCATCCCTCTGGCTCTCAGAAGTCCATTCCCTAGGCCCTGAGAGCTCCGTGTTCTCCCTGCCTCCGAGGAAGCCCTGTCTTGGGTGGGAAGGGCTGAGCGGGGCAACCGGGGCCATGGGGGAGGGCTTGGCAGCCAGACGTGGGGTGGCCCGTCCTGGGTGAAGTCTGGGGCACCTGACCCCTGCTTGTGCCTCAGTTTCCCCATCTATACCAGGGTGACAAACTTGGCTTGAGGATTCCAGGGAGAATCCCCCACTGAGCTCCCAGCCCCAGGCAGTGTTTGCCTCAGCCCCAACCCCTGGCCAAGTTGGCCTCAAAGTGGAGCCTCAAGGTGGCTGCACGTAAAGCCAGGCACCCTGACACTCCTCCTGCAGGTCCGATGGGGGTCTCCCACAGCCCCTGGGCTCCTCCTGCACAAGCCCCACCCCCACCCCCGTCAGGCCCCGCCCCGGGCTTACCGAGGCAGTGTCGATCCCCATTGGCGGCTGGCCCGAGTTCTCTGGGGGGGACTGGGGGAGAGAGGACGGTACCGTGACCGCAAGCGGGGGCAGTTGGGGCCCCCGAGTCAGGCTGGCGCTCGGCATCAGGGAGCCGCCCTGGGGGAGGCCGACAGGCACCTGCGGGGGCGGCGGGGGTGGCTGCTGCTGGGACGCAGGCGGCGGCGGGGGCGGGGGCTGAGGCTGAGGCGGCGGCGGCGGCTGCTGAGAGCCCGCCTGGGTGAAGAAGGCGTAGGGCAGCTGCTGCTCCAGAGACAGGGCGTCCATGGCCACGGCCTGAAGGGAGAGGAGGGCATCAGGTGGGACACATGCTCAAAGGAGTGGGCCGGGCGGGCTGTGAGCACCTGGCCCCCAGGGGACCCCCATGGCCTGGCGTGATTGACACTGAAGTGAGAGATGAACAGAGGGATGTCCAGACCCTGGACCAGGGAAGCGAAGCGGGCTTCCCCCCAAGGCCCACGGAGGACTGGGCCGCAGCTCAGTAGGCCTGCCCCCAGTGAGCCTTTCTCACTGCACACCCTTCCACACTTGCAGAGACTCAGGATGCTCCACCCCCATCCCCCGCCTCTCTGAGCTGGAGTTTCCCCACTGTGGGCAGGCACAGGGCACCACACTCTGGCAGCCCAGCGGGGAGCCAGCACCTAGCCCCTGTGGGGTCCTGCCGGGGAGAAGGAACCCCCTCCCGCCACCCTGCAGCCTGGGCACCAAGGGGAGGCTGGAAACGCTGGGGCTGATGGAGGTCCCTGTGTGGTCACTCGGCAATGACCAGCTCAGGCCCCTCTTGGAGTTGGAAAGAGGAAAATAACCAGAGGCAAGTTTTCCAGGCTCACGAGTCTGCGCAGACAGTTCCTCAGGCAGGCAGGCAGGCAAGGGCTCCTGCCCTCTGAGGGAGGCTGGATGTGCCCAGGAGCTACAGGATGTAAACACTTAGCAGAACGCCAGAAAGGAGTTTCCGGAAAGGGAAGGCAGGCCTCAGGGGTGGGGCGTGGCGGGGAGGGAAGAAGAGGCTGGGGTCACGGATGAAGAGACTGAAGACACAGCCGCTAGGAGCCACGCATGGCTCTGTTTGGATCCTAATCTGAACAAGAACTGTACAAGAGACAGAGACACGGTGGGGAGCCGAGACCAGGCCGGGCAGTGGAAGGTATAGAAGAACTACTGTTAATTTCGTTGTGGGTGGATAAGACCATCGAGGTCATGTTAAAAGCCAAAGAAACAATATTATCTATCAGGGACTGAAAAGCAGACAAAATGGACAAATTCCTCAGAACACACAAACTACCGAAACGGACCCAAGAAGGAAAAGGACGTCTGAGTAGGACCGATATCGAGTAAGGCGTTGGGATCAGCCACCAAAAACTTTCCAGTGAAGATCCGCCAAGACCGCAGCACCTTCACTGAATTCTACCAGATGTTCAAAGAAGAATTAATACCAATGCTTCTCAAACTTTTCAAAAAAATAGAAGAGGAGGGAACACTTCCTAACTCATTCTACGAGCCTGGATTGACTAAAAAAGAGAAGATTCCAATTATGGAAATCGGAAACGAAAGGGGCAATATTACTAACCACTTTACAGAAATAAAAACGATTATGAGAGTACTACGAACAATTGTGTGCTGGCACGTGGAATAACTTTGATGAAACGGACCAACTCCTAGACACACACAAACTACCAAAGAAGCAGACGAAGCAAACATGGTAAATTGGGGAAAAAAAAAAAAAAACCTTCTCTAAACATTTTATTTTGGGAAATTTCAACCAGATCCTAAAGAAGAGAACAGCATAATAAAGAATGCCCAGTCACACGGGCACAAGCTAACAGCCATGATGGGCACAGGGGAATCCAGGCCACTGATATCTGCATTCCCCGTGTGTTTGAAAATTTGACAACAAAAAGCAAAAAAAATGTTGGCAAGATTTTCAGGATTCTGCTCCCTGGAAGGAGCATGAGGCCTCCCAGAGAAGCAGAGCAGGGCCCCACCTCCCCCGCCCCCCTGAGCCCTCGCACCTGAGTGATGGGTGACAGTGGGGAGAGAGTGGGCGACACCTGCTGGGCCTGCTGCCGCCTTGCCTCCGTGCTCAGGGACAGCGGGCTGACGCCGGCCGGGCGGTGCTGTGGCGAGGAGCCAGGCGTGCTCATCCCTGAAAGGAAGGGAGGGTGGGCGTGATGCCAGCCACTAGGATCATGGCAGGGGGCACTCACACACCCAGGGTCATTGCTGAGGACAATCCAATCGCTAGGACAAACGCCAGTGGGCACATCCGGATCACCAAACCCGGGATGTCCCCTCTGAGGTCCCAATACCCTGACCTCAGGGTCCCCCAGCTCTGCATGGGCTCCCACCTCCAGTGCTGACCAACACTCTCCCCACAGATCCTGCCATCCCTCCAGGAGGGGCGTGTCCCGCAGGTCCTGCCAATCAGCGCTTCCCCACCTCTGGGCTACCGCATGATTGGCCCCCAGATGGACACGTGACTAGACTGGCCAAATGAGACCCTGCCCAGGGGCTTTTGATGGAACTCCAGGAAGGGAGGTCCAGAATTCTGTCAGGAGGCATCCTGGTAACCACAAGGGAGCTGAGGGGCAGAGATAGCACCTGAGCCCCAGACCCAGCACGCTGGCACTTCCCTGGTTTCAGAGACAGTCCCCCCCCCCTTTTCTTTTTCCTAAAGTGGCTTGGGTTTTGGTTAGCTCCAACCAAATCGGTGCTGCCTGATGCTGCAGTTTCTTCTTGAGCCTCATCGTTCTCCTCACCCTCATTCCGTGAACGTGCCCCTTCCCATAACTGCTCCTTTGGCCAGATCGCCCCTTGGCCCCTGACGTCTGTATCTGGCAGCCCTTCCCCCGACATCACGCACCCACAACCTTCTCCTCCCACCTCGTGCACTCCCCATGCTGCAGCACCAACCCCACCAGGATGCCCGAGCAAGAAACTCAGTTATCTTCTTCCTGATGGAGTTCTTGCTGGGGCGGGCTCCAAGTCACCCCTTCCCTCACCCTGGCCCCCTCCCCCAGCAATCTGATCCCTGGATGTGTCTGCTGTGAAGGAGCTAAGTGAGGTCAAGTTCAGTGTGTTGGGGCCTGCCAGATGATCCTGGGGCACTGTGCCAGGGAAGCAACGGGCCCCCTGATGCTGGGGGGGAAGGGAGCCCTGGGGGCCTGGCCTGATCACCCCAGACTCAGTTTCTTTGTCCTCTCCAGTTCACCGTGAGGAGAACTGAGAGGTCGTGAGCAGGCTCAGAAGAGAATCTGGCCCGCAGTCAAGGCCAGGTGAAGGTGCCTGACTCACCGGGGGAGCTGGGCCCACCCCGCGGAGGGCACCAGATCAACCTGGTTCCAGCGGGTGAGGTGGCCGGTTCCAGGGCTGGCAAGAACGCACCCAGCATACACTGAGGGGAGATGACAGGCAGCCTTCCCTCCACCCCAGGCAGCTGTTCGCTGGGGCTGTGTCATCTGTGCAAGGCGAGCCCGGTCACGCCTGCACTTCCCCTCGGATGCCCTGGCAGCTCCACTCGGCTGAGCACTGCTGGGGGGGCCTGGCACCGTCGACAGCTCCTGTAGCAGAGCCCCCGGGGGCCAGTTTCTGCACAGACCTCGGGCCCAGAATCAGGCTGCTGCAAACACAGCGACATCAAGGGAGCCATCGACAGAGGCCTAGTCAGGAGGAGTCCGGAAGATGCCTGCTGAGAGCACACTGGGAGTCGGGACCCTGCACTGCTCCCTCGTCTTCTCTGAGCATCCGACGCTTCATGTGTCCGGCGGGCCAAGGAACGCTCAACATGCACGTCGGGAGCAGATGTCGGGGCTCAGTAAGCAGCAGAGGCAGATGCCAAGAGAGGGAGGGACAGAGGGGCGACGGGGACGGGAGGGGCCCGCAGCAAACTGCAGTGCTCTAGCCCAGCTTGAGGCACACGACCTCGACCCACCATTGCTGGGCCTGACTCTTCAAGAGAAGCTGGAAACCCAGGTTTTTACATGCATATTTGAATGTCAATTCAAAGCATCACACACACAATCGTAGGCCAGCCAAAATATACTGGGGGGCTGGATTTGGCCCTTCGGCTGCCGCCTCTGACGTCTGTCCTGAAGACAAGGGAGTTTTTAATCCTCTGCTAGCCTGTAACGTGAGCTCCTGGCCTCACATGGGGCGGCCACCACCCCCTGAGACACCAGTTGGGCCGGGAGGGCTGAGGGATGCCTTGCTGTTGAGTTCCTTTTGACAACCTGGATCAACTTCAGGAAAAGAAGCGGGGCCAGCTGGAAGGGAAGCCTAGCGTGGGCAGGGAGAGCTGCCAGGGGAGGGCAGCCCAGGTGGCAGGAGCCCGCCCCAGTGGCATGGAAGCCCTGTGCACGGGGCTAGCCGGCCACGGAGCTGTGCAGGGAAGGAGGACCTCAGCCTGCCCACTTCCCGCTTCCGGCGCGCAGCCAGGGAAACGACTTTGGCAAACTTGGAAGGAGATGAGAGGGGCCACTGTCTCCCTGGCGGCGGAGGCCTCCCTCTTCCTCCTCCACCGGCTCACGTCCTGACTGCAGGGTGGGCCGGGTGGTGTGGGGGGGTGATCTCCATGTGTGCCAGGGGCCAGCGGCTCTGCTTGATTTAAAACACGCCCGGAGAGTGAGGCCCCTGCCAGGCAAGCTGCTGGAGCGGCAGGTTCGCAAACAACCGAACACATGTCAGACATTACCGGGCCGAAGCTCTGAGCCAGGCAGGCTGGGGTCTGGGCCCCACGCTCGGGGTCTGCACTCGTTCCCGCATCTATGGTTTTCACATGTGTTGTGTTTTCCTGTACTTGTTTAGACTCGGCGTGGGCTGGAGGTGCGAGGCTCCCGGGCGGGCCCTGGGGGGCTGCCAAGGGCCCTCCAGCAGAGGGGGTGGTGCCCTGGAGGCTGCTGCCAAGGCGTGAGGAGAAAAACGGGGGCCGGGAAACAGCAACTCTCTGCTGGAGGGCCAGCAGCCCCAGGGCCGGCCTTCTGATTTCTTGCCTTGCACAGGCATCTGTGGACGCTGCCCACCCACTGGTGTCTTGGGAGGGCCACGGATCTGGGGCTCCCCTGAATCTGCTCGTTTTGCCTTCTGGGCCTTCCCTGGAGGTGTGGGTGGGTGAGTGGGGTGCACACGGCCAGGGCCAGTATCCTCTGCCCGATGGCTGAGCCTCAGTGGGCACGGGGCCAGGTGCATGGGAAAAAGAACACAGCCTGAATGGCATCAGGCAGAATGTCACTCTCCTCTTCACCACTCTGGCCTCTATCTCCTCGCCTAAATACCTAGGGAACGTCTGCACCACCCTCAACAACCCTCACCTGGCCCTGGCCCGGTCGGCACCAAAGCCGGGAATGACTCCGGGCTCCTTGCTCTCCTTCACTCCCTGAATCAACCCGGCTCCAAGGCTGGCCAATTTCACCCTGAAATCTCTCTGCAAAGCTCCCAATGGGGCTCTGCCCTGGTCCAGGGGCTGCCGCCCATTCCTCACAGTCAGCTTCTCCCCGGGGCAGTCAGAGGAAGTGTGGCAAACACAAATTTGAGTGTGTGATTCTCTCTCAGAAAACGCTGCGCGGCGCTACCCACCATGCTCGGGGCGGAGGTGCCGTGGGCCTGTGGACGGGGTGAGCGCTGACCTGTGCTGTGGCTCCAGGACACAGTGAGGGCACAGCGAGGCAGTGCTCTCACCGACCGCCGAGTCCGGAGACATGTGGGGACACACGTGAGTCCCCACGGCCCCTCCTGCCCGTCCCACCACCAGGCTGTTGGGGGCCCGTCCTGTCTCCTCCCTGGGCGCAAACCCATGCCTCCCACAGTCAACGTGGGTAGAGGGGTCAGAGCAAGGGTGTGGGAGATCAAGGCCCAGCCCAGAGGACAGACGAAAGAGCAAAATAGTGACTCAACAGTGTCACTGGGTTGCAGAAAAGCAACCCAGCGTGAGAGGGGGCAGGGGCATGGGCAGGGAGTCAGGAAGGCCTGCAGAGGGGAGGGGAGGCGGTCTGCGTAGGGAATGGGGTGAGGAGCCTGGAGGAGGAGCGCTGTGTGGGTGGGGTGGCATGTGCAAAGGCCCCACGGTGGTCAGCGGTAAGCCTGTTGGCTGGAGAGGAGTCAGCATGGGGAGCAGGAATTAGGGGGCCCTGGGGGTCTCAAGCTTTCACTAGGGAGGAAATTGAGGTGCTGTGCAAGGTCCTGACCAGAGGAGGGCCACGAGCTGATGGCCCTTCTGGGTGGAGAAGAGGCAGGGGCTGGGCGGGGAGCAAGCAGATGGAGGCCACGCAGGGGAGAGGGTCTGAGTGGAGGAGGACACCTCCAGGGTCCCTGCCTGAGTCATAGGAGGACGGTGCTGCCAGAAGTCCCGAGGAGGAACAGGGTTGGGGCAGCACCGGGGGATACTGGGACAGGCCAGGGGCCCATGAAACGCCCTCAGGGGAAGGGGCCGGGCTGGCGCATCCTAAGCAGGCAGCCATGGTCGGGGGATTGGGGGGTCGGGGTGGGGGGAGTGGGAGAGGTGGGGGAGAGGAACAGATCAGGCCTGTCCCTTGATGAGGGGCATGAGGAAAGCCTGGCCCACCCGAACTCTCTGAAGCCCCCAGCCCCCCCTAAGAACCATGGTCCCATCCCTGGGGGCATGAGCTTTCCCAGCCCTGGTCCTCTGCCCAGGCTGTGCCTTCTGCCCAGATGCCTTTCCCTTTGGGTCAGCCTGGCAACCCTGAACCCCCCTGGTGGACTCTGTGCTCCACCCCCATGCCTGGCATTTTGGACGTGACTCTGCTAAGTCATCATTCAAACACACTTGTCATTCTCACTAGACAGTGACCTCTGTCAGGGAAGGGAGTGTCCCCGCCACCCAGCCCGGCCTTACCCTGGCCGGCACCACCGATGCCCAGGTGTGTCAGGTTGGCTGCGAGGTTGCCGGTGCTGCTGGAGCTGCTCAGCGCAGGGAAGGTGGGCTCCTCGGGGTCCAGCGGGGTCGGGAGGGGGGAGGGGAAGTGGATGTTGGTCAGGTCAGGCAAGGAGCCCCCCGTGTTGTGGGTGGCAGGGATCAGGGCTGTAGTGTTTTCCTGGTCGGCAGATGGAAAGATGCTGGGGGGAAAGGCCAGACAGAGGGGGCGGTGAGCTCTCGGGGTGGCGGCTGGCCTGTTCTCCCACGAAAGCTGTGGCAGGGGCAGGAGAAGGCTGGTGCAAAAAAATTCGCAGGCGCAAAATGACACCCCATAACTAGGCACTGCCCTGCTGGAGAAACGACTGTCAGCACCTCCAGTGGAACCTCAGGAAGCAGCCTATCCCTGTGGGATGGGGGCCGGGGTGAGGGTCCTCCCACTGCCCAGGAAAAGGGTGTGTCTGAGGGGTAAGTGTGCTGGGGCTAGGACAGGGGCTCTGTCATCTCAGGGAAGGAAGGGAAGGAGTGTCCCCCTGCGGTGGGGCTTGCTGGGTGGCTGCCAGCGGCACAGTTCCCCTCTTGTCAGGATTTGTAGCCTCATGAGCGGAGGGGAAGCCCTAGCATCGTCCAAGCAGCCCAGGGTGGCCTTGGGCACACAGGGTGGGCCCTGCTGAGACTTACTTGATTCCAGGGACCTCGCAGGACTTGGGCCTGGACCCCGTCTGAAAGAGAAGACAGCAGAGGCTGAGCTGGCCTCCTCATGTGCGCTGCTCCTCCTCACAACATGGCTTCTCCCCACCAGGGCTAAGAAATGCTCAACAAGAATGGAGTTTACCTGCAGATGAAGAACACGTGGCCCCATGGGATTGGGGGGGCCTGCCCCAGACACACCCAGGGGCAAAACCAAGAGTTGTGTGGAGATGGTCTTTCTACAGCCCCCTCCCAGCTTCAACTCTGTCTACCTGTGGGCACAGCCCACGGGTGGTGTGGTCCCCTGTGAGAGCAGGCATTGGGGAAGAAGAGGAAGCTTGCCCACTCTTCACATCTGAACCCCCCAGGGCTGTACCATGGCTGTTAGCAGCCAGCCGGGGGGCAGGGCCACTGAAAACCCAGGGGCCTCCAGGCTAACACCCTGTGTCACTCCTGAATCAAGACAGACAGGGCTCCAGTGGCAGGGGCTGCCTCTGTTTTGTGCGCCTCTGTCCATGGCAAGGAAGGACACCACGTGGAGAAGCCTGAGGAGGCTCAAACCGCATGCCCTAAATAACACAGAGGGTGCTCCCCACGCCCCCTGCTGACCCGCCTTCCAGCGGTGCGGTGCCCCAGAGCTGCGACTCCCACGGCGACCCTGGTGCTGACGTGCTCCCTGGCCCACGCGGCCCAAGGACAGAGACCGTGGCTGCCCTGGAGACCAGCCCCGGGGAGAGGGTCTCAGAGAAACCCTGTTTCCCCTTCTGTGAACCCGGGACACTATCGCCATCCAAGAACTGCAGGCTCCAGGCAGGGTCCCCAGACCTGTTCAAGGACAAAGGAGGAAACTCTCTTCCGATGGCAGCAGGCATGACTGAACAGAACCTGGCATGCCAGTGGAGGGCTTGGCTGTGTCATGTTCCCTTATTCCTCTCTGCCTCTCGGGCCCTGGGGCAGACACTCCTGGCTGACGCGTTACAGGAGCGTGGACACACCGGCGGGGGTGGGGGGGGGCTAGGCCTGCCTCCCATGCACACACCCAGTGCGGTGGGGTGGGGGAGGCCTGACTGGCAGTGACTGGGGAGCCTAAGGGGGGGGACACGTGACCAGCAGGCATTTAGCCCCTGCAGGGAATGCCGGAGGAACGGGTTTCTACTTGGCCACAGGCTCCTTAATTCCGTGAGTAAACACTCGCTTCATTACCAGATTTTTTACAAAGCACTTTGACAATGACTTTTTCTAAAAAATCTTTTCAAAAGCATTCCACGAATGTTATGGGATCCTAACAGATTTCTAAACAGTATTAAAAATTCACCCATCACCCCCCACCCCACCCCCAACGAATCCACAGGAATTCCTTTACTGACATCCTCACAGATGCATCGTTTCGAGCAGCAGTTAAAGGAAGTCTCGCCAAGATGCTGGGCTCTGCCACCATCTTCTCACTCCCAGGATGCTGGGGCCGTCCCCCTCCCCAGAGTCACGACGCTGGCCATCTTCACTTTCTTTATGGCAGCACCACATTTGGGCATGTGTAGGGACCCTGCTGTCCTTACTGACGCACCTCTCTGCAACTAGACGTTTCAGTTACTTTTTGACTTTGTTTGGGTTGTTAGAATTTTTAAGTTTTTCCCCCCACGTTTGAAAATCATATGCGTTCCTTGTGCAAAACTGGAACATGCAGATGGCGATTAAAAGGCCAATAGTGCTGCTCAGAGCTGCACTCGGGTCTCCCCCAGAGCCTGGTCCTGCACACCCAGGGATCTGTGGGCATCTTTACATGTCTTGTGCCTTTCTAAACAGCTTTATCCTGCTCTTTCCACATACCAGTTTTATCACAAGTCTCTCACGCCTTTAAAATTCCTTCAAAGATCCCAACTCATACACACAGAGCTTTCCACACGAGGGACTGAGGACAATTTCCTTATAAATCCCCTACTGTCGAACATCCAGGCTGTTTCCTGTTGATTCCAAACGTTCTGAACACATGCCTTTGAGGAACATAGTGCTGTTTGCTCATTCATCATCTGCCTCCGAGTTCCTGACAGGGACGAGCAATTCTCGTTGCTGCCCCTTCACTGCAACTTGACCGGCAATGGGTTTCAATTTTTTTAAAAAAAACATTCAAAATCGCTTTAGTGTTAAATGCATTTTTGTTCTATTCAAATTCGTTGAAATCTGTATTCATGGCACGAATTCTATCTTATCACTAGACATTTTTGTAGGCTGAACTTGAGAAATTTGTTTCTGGACCTGGAAATAACACAGAAATCCCAATCCAATTGGGAATTCCAAGCAGACTCTGTACTCGAATAAAAGCTGCAATTATTGTGCAAGTGAATGGAAGTTTATGTTTAAGAATGACGACAGGGAATTCCCTGGAGGTCCAGTGGTTCGGATTCCGTGCTTCTACTGCAGGGGGCACAATTTTAATCCCTGGTTGGGGAAATAAGATCCCGCGTGCTGTGCGGTGCAACAGAAAAAAAAAAAAAAAAAAGAATGACGATAAACGATGATAATTACCCAATACCGTGGGTTAGTAGAACGATCACAGGCTAAAAATTAGGAGGTATACGTTCTAAACCCTAAGTATCTTCACAGCCTCGGGCAAATCACTTTACTTCCCTGGCTTCAATTTCTTTCTTTCTTTTTTCATTGAGGTATAATTGGCATATAATATTATATTAGTTTCAGGTGTACAACATCATAATCCGATATTTGTATATACTGCAGTGATCACCACAGTAAGTCTAGTTAATAGTTAACATCCATCACTACACATAAAAATATGGAACACTGTGTGAATCTGCACGTCATCCTTGTACAGGGGCCATGTTAATCTTCCCTGCACTGTTCCAATTTTAGTATACATGCTGCCAAAGTGAACATAGATTTTAATTCTTTACATGGTTTTCACCAGCATAACAGGCCTGCCATTAGTATTCAAGGCTTATGCGACTGGTCAAAACTGAATGAGGTTTAGGCAATTCCCTGGTGGTCCAGTGCTTAGGACTCCGAGCACTCACTGCCAAGGGCCCAGGTTCAATCCCGGGTTGGGGAACTAAGATCCCGCATGCTGTGCAGCAAAGCCAAAAAAAAAAAATTGAAGGAGGTTCACACTTCAGGGAAGGCGACGCTCCCCCAATGTGCTATTCCACCATCTTCACGTGGGTTGTGCTATTAAAAAAAAAAAAAAAAAAAAGATCAAGAAGTAAAACCACTTCCGAAAACCCTTAGGCTCTTACCTTCTTGGTGTCCCATGCTTGCTTGGAAAGGTTCTTGTCCATCTCTGATGTGGTCTCCTCCATTCCAGGGACTGTTAATAGTAAGACTGGGGTGGGGTGGGGTTGGAGAAGGAGAAGCAGAAAAGGAATCTTTGCAGCTGCGTGGGGGCACCAGGAGGGCACTTCCCTGACCTATAGAGTCACGACCGTGATATGAATGTAACTGCCCCAACAGTAACTTCTGGGGATTGTACTAAAGTAAAAAAGAGTTTCCTTAAAAAAAAAAAAAAAGAAAGAAAGAAAGAAAAAGAAAAGTTAAAAAAAAAAAAAAAGTCAGAGAACCTGTGACTTAAAAAGAAATGAAAATGAAAGCTCTGGAGCTAAGGACGTGTGTCGACTCTGCCCCTCACAGGACCCACTCGGGCCTCGGGCTGCAGAGAACAGCCAAGAATCTCTCCTCGTCTCCCATGACTGGCCGCCTCACCCCGTGCACCCCACCTACAGCCCTGTGGACACCTGCCTCCCCCTCTGGGCTGTCAGCACCCAGAGGCCGGGCCCCTCTTGGGCTTTTGGCACCAAGCCACGTAGCTCAACGTAGTCTGAGGTCGATCCAACCATGGTAGCTACGGCTCCGTGAGTTAGCTGCAATGCCAACCAGTCCCAGAGGAGGAAAGGAGGAGACAGAAGGTCTGAGGGACTGGATGGGCATCGTTCGAGGCCCTGGAACCAGCTGTGCCTGAAGGCCCCTTTCCTTACAACTTTCAGTTAAGGTGAGATTAAACACGTTCTTTATGAGATCCAATTTCTTTATGCCTGTTGGAGGTTCAGTTTTTCACCTGCAATAGCACCACTACGAACACAATTAGAAGGACGAGGTTAATTCCTCCTTCTAGAAACCTGGACTGGGGGATGGGAGGACAGCCAGGCTAACACCAGACTTCATTACTGCCTGGGCCCCTCCTAGAGGAACGGGGAGAGGTGATGTGTGTCCCCCCGCCCCCCACCAAGGCCAACTGGACTCTGAGCTGCCAGGGGTCCTTTCACGGTCACAAAGAGTCCCTGGGGAGGGCAAAGCCCACTCACCCACTCCCAAAGCCCCAAGTTCCTGGAGGACCCCCCTCAGGATAGACAGCGCCCTCTGAATTGCCCCCAGCATCAGGAACAGGAAGGAAGTGCCAGGTCCATTCTCATCACCCCTAGGCATTTGGAACCGTCGCCTTTATTATGGAGACATTCCCTTCTGCAATCTCGCCTCTGATGCCCAATGAGCTGGAAAGATCACATGAGGGGAGCCCCTGCCCACCGAGGGGTGAAGTTCTGGTTGACCATCCTTCTTCTATCAGCAAAATCTCCCCGGTATGTTTACATACTCGCACAGTGAAATGCTACCAAAAAAGTGGTAAACGTTTGGACCTGCAGTGTAAATGATTAACTGTCTGGTTTCAGTGTCTTGGAGCAGATCAGGCCCACATGGGTTTCTAGGGCTGGCCTCACAGCGTCACACTCCCCTCTCTGGGTGACACTGCCCCAGTTTTTAAGATGCCATGTACCTTCCTGGAAGGTCCCAGGGATGCTGCCTCCATACCTGGCTCCAAGGAGGAACTGAGGCCTGGGCACAGATCTGCCCCAGCTGCAGGGGTGTGTGCATGACCCAGTTGGAAAGGAGGCTCTGGACAAGAGTTAGGGAACAGTTAGCCTCTTTTCCACCCACTGTTGCCAGGACAGACCCTGTGAACCAAGAGGTTCTGAGCATCAGAGCCGGGAAACAATCCAGCGTGAAGCCCTGGATCAAACGGTACCTGAAGCTGCACATCTAGTTCCGACTGTTGGTCACGAGCTGATAAATGCCCCTTTTCCCCGGGGTTGCTGCTCCCAACATTTGAAAGAATCTGCAAGGCCCCCAGACTGCACGGCCATACCCTGAATCCATAATCAGAAGCCAATCTGAGTTTGCAGGGACTGTTTTCTCTGCCTAGAAAACTTCTACCCACTCCTCAAAATCCAACTCAAATAGCGCCATCTCAAAGTTTCCCTGAACCCCTCCCCTTGTCCCACAGCACCTGCCGAGTCTTCCTTCTCAGGTCTGTCCACCTACATATTTGTGACCTCTGGGAGCACAGCGGTCACCCACTGGACTTGCCTGACCCCAGGAAAGACACCCATGGGCCCTGTTGATACCTTTTTTCTGGTGTGCGTCCTGGGACCCACCCGTAAAAGGCTCTGGCTGGGTGGGCGTCATTGTGCTCTGGTGCAGGGCAGAGTCAGAATTGGTCCTGGGGAGAGGAGAGAGACAGTGAGCCTTGGCCCCAAAGGGGACAAAGGGACAGTCCTGGCTCCACTCTATCTGGGACCCACCCGATGGAACACGGTGGCAGTCATGGGTCATTTTTGTGAGCTGCATACCTGAGCAAAAACCCTGAAGAACCACAACAGCGATTGTGGTTTTCGTCTGCAAAGGCTGCAGCACAGCTGTCCCTCCGTTCCTAACCAGCCCCTGCCCATACCTGCCCCTTCGATGGCCTTCGCGGCTTTAGGGAAAGGGTAGTGCTTTCCTGCTGAAACCCTGAAGAGAGGGGGCCTGACAGTCCCACAGTGGCCCAGCCTTGGGGGTATGAACCCATCATGGAGTCCCCTACTGGTGACCAACGGCCAAGGGGGGTCTTGCTCCAACCAGCCCAGTGCTCCCAGGAGTCTGGGAGAGGCTCCACTCTCTGCCCCAATAACACAATCTGCCCCCAGCTGCAGGTGCCTGGAGGGAGGGTCCCCAGAAAAACCCCTCAGCTGCCTAGGAAACCAGGGGCAGCCATGGGGAGCTGGGCAGACACGCAAAGGGCAGGTCCAGCTGCATAGCCAATTTGGGGAAAGAGCCACACACACCCAACGGGGATGTCCCAGACACTGAGAGTGACGTGGAGGAAACTTGGTTCAAGGACAACAGCAGGTTACAGAGGACCAGGCTGTCTCTGACCCTGGGGCCAGCTGAGCTGTGAGGAGGCAGGGGGATCCTGGCTCCCCACCAGCTGTCTGTCCCCGAGCAAGTGTTCTGACCTCTCTGCGCGCTTTCTTATGCCTAAAATGGGGAGGATAACAGCACCAACTCCACAGACGTCTGTGCGTCTTACATCAGTTGATGTATGTGATGGTTGAAATAGGACCTGGTACATGAACACGTGCTTGGTGGGCACTTAATTACATTATTTTTTAAATTTATTTATTTATTTATTTATTTATTTTTGGCTGCATTGGGTCTTCGTTGTTGGGTCTTAGTTGCTGCGCGTGGGCTTTCTCTACTTGCGGCGAGCGGGGGCTGCTCTTCGTTGCGGTGCGTGGGCTTCTCACTGCAGTGGCTTCTCTTGTTGCAGAGCTTGGGCTCTAGGCGCGCGGGCTGCAGTAGTTGTGGCACACAGGCTCAGTAGTTGTGGCTGACGGGCTCTAGAGCACAGGCTCAATAGTTGTGGCTCACGGGCTTAGCTGCTCCGCGTCATGTGGGATCTTCCCGGACCAGGGCTCAAACCCGTGTCCCCTGCATTGGCAGGCAGATTCTCAACCACTGCGCCACCAGGGAAGTCCCTAATTACGGAAGTCCCTAATTGAATGATATATTTTGTGCTGTGTTTTTTTTTAACAGCTTGCTTACTTTGGGTCTTTGTTTACTGAAGTCACCTACATATGTTTTTTTGTGTATGTGTGGTAAAATAAATACAAAATTTGTCTTTTTAACCATTTTTAAGTATACACTTCTATGTCATTAAGTACATTCACACTGGTGTGCAACTATCACCTGTGTTATTGTAGGTATTTATATTAACTATATTATTGTTGTTATCTTAGATCTTCCTAGATGATCGCATTATGGACTTTTTTTTTCATCTTCTAGATGCATTTATGTATTTTCCTAATCTTCTAGTAATAAATATATAATACTTTTCCAATCAAATTTTCTGTGGCTTTTCAGGAATGTGGGAAACAATCATAACAGAGCATTAAATTAAATAAAGCAAGTGACAACACTGAATATTCACTACAATCCCAACTTTGTTTAAAAAAGAAAAGGAAAAAAAAAGTCATAAATAGAGGGGAAAAAAAAATCCCTGGAAGACCCCAAAACTGTGACCTCATTGTTTACAAGGATAGAGCTGATTTCTAGAAACTTCTGGATGCTTCTAAGTTTTGTCATTTTTAAGTGACTGCGTATTGGTTTTCCAAGCACGGCCACGATGAAAGTATAGTTTTGTTTCCAATGAGAGGGCTGGGGGTTGGCTCTGGGTCACTGACCTTCTCCAGCTGGTGTCTGCAGGTGGCGAGAGGTACACGGTGCCATATGGGCAGCTGTCCGCGTGAGTATGAGTTAAGGGGATGGTGCTGTCGGCTGAGGCCCTGCCCTGAGCCCCAAGAACCCTGCGCTGGCCAGCCCGAGTAGCCAGGCTGCTGGGAGCCGGCAAACAGCTGGGGCCTCGGGGCGGGGGCCTTTCCTGCCTGGCTGCGAGCAGCCCCCAGGGTGCAGCCCCATCCACCTAGCACTCAGCACTCACCCCCTGCAAGCGCACGTGCAGGCTGCACCCCTTCCAAGAGGGGCCTCAGCCATGAAACGGGGGCCCGCAGGGGGGGCTGCAGGGAGTCTAGTTCAGCTGACCCCAGTCTTGACTCTTTGGGCTGACGGGGTGACTCCCAGGGCCCAAGGGCTTGGTCTGGCGCCCAGTTGCTCAGGCTCCCCTAGCCCATGGAAACGAGAACCAGGAAAGAACAGACTTCTCTGTTCTAGAGAGCCGGGGTTCCCAGGAGCAGCCATTCAGACCCTAGTGGCGGGGGAGCCTGGCTGGTTAAGTACTAAGGGGCAGCCAAGTCAGTGGTGGTGGGGGGGCATTCCTGACAACCTCTCTGCTTGGCAGAGGTGCAAAGGCAAATTCTGTGTCTTCAGATCAAGCCTCCCTCTGATCTGTGTCTGGCTCAGATCCCCCTTGGCCCCACTGCCTTGGCTCCATATGGCCTCCAGAGAGGTCCACCACCATGGCCCTGACGTGTGGGTGCCCTGCTCACAGCCTTCTTGGGCCCCACTGCCCAGTCAGGCATCTGAGCGTACCCTCCCAACTCTCATCTCAGGCTGTGTGCTCCAGTGGCCTCCTCTGTGTCATTGTTCCCTGTGCTCCCCTAGCCCCCGCCTGGCTAAAGGCTCCTCAGCTTGCACTGCCTCCTCCAGGAAGTCTTCCAGGGTTGCCATGCAATGGCACCCCCTCTTGGTGGGGCCCGGTAGCCCTGGAGGACTGGAGAGGCCCTGATTCTATCACAGAGCTGGCAGCAGTCAGGTCCATCAGCTGGATGAAGTGGTCCCCGCCCCCCCCACCCCCATCCTCTGGGAAAAGGATATCTGCCTTCCATGTTTGTCCACTGACAGGGGCCGGCGATGTGGGGAGCCAAGGCGGCCACGCTCCCGGTACACTCTGTCCACCAGCCCATGGTGCCGGGTAGTTCGGCTGGTGTCCAGGCCTGAGGACTGGAAGGGTGTCTGGGGGTGGGGAGGGAGGAGAGGAAGAGATGGAAAAAAAGAGAGGAAACCCAAACCACGGTTACCAGCTGTGGTCCAAGATCCGACCCCAGCTCTGCCCCCAGGATCTGACCTCAGGGTCCCTCCACAACCCCCCTGCCCAGTTCTGGAGGCACCCTCGGCTACTCCAGACGGGCTTCCTTTCCTCCTCGGCCCCTGCCCCCAGCCTCCGAGCACTGTAGGGGTGGCGGCGAGCTGGGGTTCCAGGTGCCGGGGCGGCAGGCGTGCAGTGCAGCTGGCATGCACGGGCCAGGCAGAGCGGCGCAAGCTCGGGGCCCGGAGCCGGCCAGGGTGCCAGGGGTGCAGACGGCCCGAGCACCTCCTCCCAGCCTCGCCAGGTGCAGACAGGCCTCCGCCCTCTCTCTCCGGGCCTGGCCGGCCTCCTCTCCCCACCTACGTCATCCCTGGAGGGGCCTGCCAAGAGACAGCCCCAGGGCTTCCAGCCCAGGACGTCAGGGGCCCACCTGGCCAAGTGCTGGCTCCCTGGAGGCTCCTCGTGGAGCCTGGGGCTGGTCCTGATTGAAACTCGGCCCCCACGCACTCTCCCCCACGGCCTTGTCCCAGCACCACCAGCAGCCAAGTGCAGGCACTTTCCGGAGCCCTGGCCCACAGCTTGGCCGGACGGGGCTCCCTTCCAGCACCTAGGGCTGGCATGAGGCCCCCCAGTCACGGCCAGCTCCTGCTCCTGGCTCCATGCTCCTGAGGCCCCCAGGAGCCTGCTCTCTGCCAGCCCTGGTGCCATGGGCCCCTCACCATCTGACTGGGGCGAGACTGGCAGCCTTAGCTAGCTCTGGATGCAGCTACCAGCCTCCTACCTGGCCATCTGGCCCTCGGGCCCTTCTGTCTTCTCTGGGCAGCCAGGCAAAAAGCAATTTCCTCCGGAAGACTGCCACTGGCTGGCTCTCTGCTCTTCTCCACCTGTCCGAACACCTCGGCTAGCATTCAGGGCTGACTTCTCTCCCTGGCGTCCGGGGACCCCTGGCGTCCGGGGACCCCGTCTTTCTCTGACCCAGCAAGGACGCTGCCAGCTTGGGTCTTTCTGTGCTTCTGCCTCCAAAAGGCTGTGGGGCCCGGGAGATGGCAGCGACCGAGGGAGGGTAGGAACCTCACTGTCCAGGCACAGACACCAGAGGACAGGGGCCGTTCATCTCCCAGAGATGCCTGAAAGCCCAGAGGGGAAACCAAGGCGGCTGAAGCAGAGCCAGAGGCACAGAGAAGCTCGGGCCCAGCCACAGCCCAGCTCGCCAGGCCGAGTCTAGGATCCACGCACACGCGTGTGTGCATGTGTCACAGGAACGAACCATGCAGCGTTGGCACGCATGCTAGGATCCCCCGGGGAAGGGGTCTCTCGACGCGACCACACGCACTTCCCCAGACAAGGGGGTGCAGAGCGAATCTGCTTCCGTTTGGCAGACGGGACACCTCCCGCTGGGCCACGGGGGCGGCCGCACAGGAATACCCAGCGCCCACACACGTGCCGGGGATGCCGAGGCCTCAGCCCAGGGGCTCATTTACCAGAGAGACAGGAGCCGCTGCCAGAGCCTCCCCCAGATATCCGCTGGGCTGAAAATGCAAAGAACCAAGACTTTGAGACACTCCTGCCTCGCCTGGCCCCCCAGTGGGAAGCCCAACAGGCCCCCATGCACCCTCGGCCCTCGGGGGCTCTACAGTGGCCTCAGGCAGGGCCAAGCTTGGGGATGCCCAGAGAGACACTGTCCTTGACGGAGGAGGGGATGGGGAAACAGAGGAAGAGGGGAGCCAGGGAGAAGAGGAGAAAACCCAAACTAGAAAGGGCCCTGACAAAGAGGTGAGGCTTTTGGAGCATGTCAAGATCAGCATGACAGCCCCATGCATCTATCTGCTCTGATGTGGAGGCCATCTGAGGAGGGCCGTGCTCCAAGAGGCCCTGGGGATTCAGAGCTGAGCCAGCCGGACCCCAAGCCAGCCTGCGGGACCCTGGGCTGGTGCCCTGCCACATCCCAGCAGCAGTGTGGGAGGACTACAAGCAGGGGAATGACTGCGGGGTGGGTGGGGACTGAGCTCCCTGTGGGACCGACCCAGCGCCACCTGGCCTGTCAACATGCTAGCGGACGTGGCTGTTTCTGGGGCTCTGTCCCAGCAACGGGACAAGTGCGTGGCTGTTTGGTGGACCTGTCCCTGCAGAGTCCAGACATCGTGCTGGAGGGGGGGACCCAGCTATCGGCCCAGTTCCTGGGCCCACCGTGCCCCCACTTCCACCTGCAGACCAGGGTCGAGGGACATGGCCTGGGAGAAGAGGCCGGCCCTGCACCAGGCAGGCGGTGGACCTTATCTGTTCTTATATTTATGATAAGGACGTGCGCGGCAGCTATGCGGCCTGCGGGAGCCGTGCTGTGTGGGTCTCTGCCAGAAAACGTTTGCAGACAAGTGGGGTCAGGCTGAGGGGCCTCCTTCTGAGAATTGCTGGGCTTGCGGATTAGTGAAGCGGGACGGAGCCAAGCCCCAGAGGCCCTGAGCGGTTCCCGCTGCCGCACAGCCGGCCAACAGGTGTAGCGGCTGCCGAAACACTCACAGCCAGACCTCGGCCTCGCTGTGGGCTCTGCTGACAGGGGATGGGAAGGAGGGATCCGGGTGAGGCCTGGCCAGGCCATCCCAGGGGAAGGAGTAGGCGGGGGCCGGGTGGGCGGCGGCAATTGTCCGGTGACCCCAGCTGTTCACAGGCTGTCATGCACGCTCTCTTGCTCTGTGGCCAGGGCCCAGACTGCAACACACTCCAGGTGGGAGGTGGTGTGGGAGAGGAATGGGGGCTCACCTGGAAGGGCAGATCTACGGTGCCGCTCCCAATCTGGTTCACGTTGGGCAGGGATCCACCATAGTACTGGCCACGGCTTGGGCCCAGCTGCAGGTACTGGGACTTTTGGAGCTGGAGCTGCAAGAGAGAAACCGACAGCTATAGCGTGGGGGGAGCGGGGGGGTGGTTCCTGAGCACACCCTGCGGAGCGCCATTCCCGAGGGCCCCAAGTAGTGGAGTCAGTGGCACCAGGCACAGAGGGTGTGGCACCCCCATGACTCAGATTCTCAAAGGAGCCATGAATCTCTCCACCAAAACCAGCAGAATCAGAGACCCGAGACGCCCAGGTGGCCCTCCCCAGGCAGGGAAACTCGCCCTGGGGGCACTGCCTCCTTCAACTTGAGGGGGCGTGACCAGCTGATTCAGACAATTTGTGAATAAGCAAGAGTATCAAGTGGACCTGGAGCCTGGAGCCTGTACAGGAGGCCCCTCACCCACCCGGGGGAACCATTTCTTATCACGCCAAAGGCTGCGTTCCCGGGGTGCGGGCCAGAGGCTGCGAATTTACGCCCGGACACAGGAGGAACTGTCTTTCCACTGGCCTGAATCAGAGAGGCCAGCTCAGAAGTGCAGTGCTGGCTTTCAAAGTGCAGCATGTACAATCCCTCTGACAGCACACACAGGGCGAGAGGGTCTGCCAGACCCCGCCTGAGTTCTAAGGAGTCCTGCCCAAGCCCCCAGGCTCCTTCTGCCTGTCCCGCCAGCCTCACGCATTACAGAGCCTTCGTCTGGGGTGGTTGCATCCCTGCACAGTCCTCTGCCCATCACTCGCGTGGGGATTCGTCCCGCTGGGCCAGGCCTCAGAACCAGGAGTCCGGGGCTCCCTGACCAGCCACGGCTGCCTTGGAGCAGGGCTGGGACCTGGCCTTTCCTCGCTGGAGCATCGATTCCACTTTGCCAGGAACAGCAGATGCTCGTGACCTGGTTGACACCACCGGTGGCCCTAGGCCCTCAGCCAGGTCCCCAAAGCCCGTCAATCTGCCCTGGCTGGGATGCAGGTGCTGTGACGGAGGGGTGGCAGCTGGGCACCCGGGGAGGGGTGGGTGTCCGCTCCAGCCGGCTGGGGCGGTTGCTAGGGTCGACACTGTGTACACAACAAGACCGGCTCACGTTCCCTCACAAACAGCTCCTGGCAGCGCTCCGTTTGCTGTCCGCCCACACCGCCCCGCTCTCCCACGCCAGTCCTGGCTTCCTGGGGGGCCTCCGACACCGGAGGGGGAAGTGAAGCTCGGGAACTGGCTGCTCGCCCAGCCGAGCACCTCACCCAGGTAAACAGCTGTTTCCTGCGAGCCGAGCCGCGGTGGAGCCGGGAGGGAGATTGACCTTGCTCCGTTCCTCCGCGGGTGGTTCTCAGGCATCTGTAGGGTCCGGCCCAGGCTCTGTCTCCAACGGCTGGAGACGCTCACCATGAACACCCACTGTGTCCCTCCCTGAGGTTGCATGAGATGAAATCGGCCAACCCCCGGTCAGGAGGGAGGGGGAGGCCAAGCAGGATGGGCGATGGGCACAGGTTACCTTGGACCCGAGACCCGCCCCCCCGCCCCCAGGCCCTTCTTGTGTCTGAGCCACGTGGCAGGAACTCGCCTTACATCCACCTCTCAAGAACCACCTCTCAAGTACCATGTGGCCCTGGGGAGCTACAGCCCCCTTCTGGGCCTCAGTTTCCCCCTCTCTAGAGTGGGTGGTCCAGGTGAGCATGTGTGCACAAACGACAGGTGTGTGATACAGGAAGTGCTTATACCACACATGCTTCTGTCACAGGCTTAACTGCCAGCTCTGGAAACCCCGGCATCCAGGAAAGTACTCTGCAAAGCTGCCACATTCCGGGCCAGAGGGAGCCCAGACTGGGGACAGGCTGCTCACGGCTTGTGCGCTGCTGCAACACTGGCCCTCCGGTGGAGCCTTTCTTTCCCTCAATGGTTCCCAACCCCCATCCACTGTGCTTTGGGAATGTCAGGCTTTGTGGTGCGGCCTCTGGAGTGGACACAGTGCGGGGCTCCACTTGTCCTTTGGGGGACCCCTGTGCTCACCCTCGGTTGTATGTGGGGCTGTGCAGGAGAGTTAACCTGGCCCAGGGCAGTTTGACCTTTGCCCCCAGCTCCTGGGAATTGAAAGCCCTGCCTGATAAGAGTGTCTCTGTTTGCCTAGGTCCTCCGGCCATGCTAGGTATCTATGCCAACAGTGTGACTTCGGGTGGAGGTCTCAGGCCAATGCAATACCAGCTCACCCTCTGCAGCGGCTGGAGACAGCAGTCAGCAGAGTCTGCGTGGCGAACCCCAATAAAAACCCTGGACACCAAGGCTTGGGGTGCATCCCTGGTTGACAACCCCCATGTATGTCATCACAGACTGGTGCTGGGAGAAGCAAGCACTGTCCATGTGATTCCACGGGAAGGGACAACCTGCAGCTCTGTGTTTGGAAGTCTCCTGGCCACCGCCCCATGCCAACTGTGATCTGTGTCCTTTCACTGTAATAGACCGTGACCGTGAGTACGATGGTTTTCAGTGACTTCTGAGTCCTTCCAGTGAACTGCCGAGCTGAATGCAGTCTTGGGAACCCTCAAATTCTGCAGTTGGTGTCAGATGTGAAGGTGGTCTTAGGGACCCCCTTAACTTTTGCAGGGGCTGACTGCCATCCCAGGCCTGGCCAGGAAACCCCAGGAGTAAGGTCCTGGGGTGAGGAGGTGCCAGCCTGGGCTCCACCCATGGACCTGATGCCTCAGAGGGTCCACAAGGAGGACAGCACAGTGACACCACCAGTCAGGGTCTAACAAGCTGCCTGACATTGAAGCTCATGCCTCTTCCCGCTGTCAAGCCACAGTCCCTCATGCATCCCTCCGCCCAGTGGTCCTCACTCTGTACCCCCTCGATGGCACTTCCTACCCTACCCTACCCCCAACCTTGACATAAACCCGGCATCCAAGCCAGGGTCTAGCACTCAGCAGCACCTGCTGGTGGAACAAAGGAACATAGAACACATGAGTGAATGAACGAATCAATGAATGAACACCACTGTTCCCACTCTCAGGAGTTGACTTTCACCAGCCAGGTGACAGTCCCATTTGGAGGCCATATAAGAACCTTTCAGGACACCAACGTAACTCCCGATGCCCTCAGGAGGCTTAGGCCGCCCCTTCCCCTCACCCCATCCTCATGGGTTTTGGCAGAGGCGGGCGCAGGCAGGGCAGTGAAGCCTGGACAAGACCCACCGGCTCAAAGGAGCTGTGACTCCCAGGCTCCCCCTTGCTTTTCGCCTGTGGATCAGACAGCCTGGGGTCCAAGTCCAGGCTCCCCGACTGTAAGAGTGGACCCCACTCCAGATGCTGAGGGCAGGCAGATGGTCCATCACCCACGCTTTCACTGTGGCCTCCTTGCCCTCTGCTCTCCCCACTCTTCCTCTGGCCACCTGACCCCAAAGCACCCCGAGTTTGTGACACCCCCCCCAGGGCCTCAGCCTGTGACAGCTCCCCCTCCACACCCATCCTGGAGGGGCCTCCCTGACACCCCACCCAAGGAGCAGGCCCCCCCAAGCCACCTTCACACTGGCCTCTGGCTTTGTTGTTGTTTTTAATAAAGTTTTCGGTTCACAGAAAAACTGCAAAGATGGCACAGGGAGTTCCTGAATCACCCTGCCCAGCTTCCCCTAAAGCTACCCTCTTCCTTTACTGGGTCAAAAGGAAGAAAAATAACAGCACCACTGACTGACCCAGGCCTTTTCCATATGCCTCTTGGTTTGTCTAGCCATGTTTGCCTCATCCAAAACGCCTGGCCCGTGAACCCTACCCACCATCCCCATCCTGTACCCACCAGGTGGCGGGCTCCTGACATTCACGGTCTACTGGTCACAACGTGTCTGGTGCCAGCACTGTAAGGGGCCACGCCGGACCCCCAGGAAGTGCTGCTGCATGTCTGGCCTCGCCTCCCACCAGCATCCTGCAGCCCCAGATCTTTCCAGAACAGTCCAGTTCATGTCTCTCAAATCCTCTTGCTCTCAGGTGTGAACCAACCAACCAACGACGTGGTGCCACACCCTAGGGGTCAGAGGTGTTTCAGGGTTGAGGCCAATGGGGACACAACAGATGACCAGGAAGCACAGCATAGACCTTAGGCACCCTCTGAGCCACCCTCCCACCCCAAGTGTTGCAGACGGCACCCCTGAGCCCCCGCCATGGGCCACAGAACCCTTCTCAAGTCTCAGCACATTTAAGCATCACAACTGCCCTGTCTCAAGGGTCCTGAGGCAACCATAACAAATTACCACAGACTGGGGGGCTTATAACAACAGGAATTCACTCCCTCACAGTTCAAGAGGTGGAAGTCCAAAATCAAGGTGTGGACAGCGTTGGTTCTTTCCAGAGGCTCTGAGGGAGGATCCGTCCCAGGCCCCTCCTGGCTTCGGGGGGCTCCAGGCGTCCTTGGCTCACAGCTGCCTCGCTCCGATCTCCGCCTCTGTCTCTACACGGCCTTTCCCTCTGTGTCTGTGTCTCAAATCCCCCTCTCCTTTCTCTTAGAATAATACCTGTCATTGGATTCAGAGCCCATCCTAATGTAGAATTAATCTCATCTTGGGACCCTTAATTACACCTGCAAAGACACTCTTGCCAAGTAACGTCACATTCCCAGGTTCCAGGGGTGAGCATGTGGACATATCTTTTTTTGGGGGGTGGGGGGCGCCATGAGGCATGGGGGATCTTGGTTCCCCGACCAGGGATCAAACCTGTGGGCCCTGCAGTGGAAGTGTGAAGTTTTTTTTCTTTTTTACAGTTTCCTTGTGCATCTTTGTAATCCCTTTTTTAAAATTAATTAATTAATTTATTTATTTATTTTTATTTTTGGCTGTGTTGGGTCTTCGTTTCTGTGCGAGGGCTTTCTCTAGTTGCGGCAAGCGGGGGTCACTCTTTATCACAGTGCGCGGGCCTCTCACTGTCGCGGCCTCTCTTGTTGAGGAGCACAGGCTCCAGACGCGCAGGCTCAGTAGTTGTGGCACACGGGCCTAGTTGCTCCGCGGCATGTGGGATCTTCCCAGACCAGGGCTCGAACCCGTGTCCCCTGCATTAGCAGGCAGATTCTCAACCACTGCGCCACCAGGGAAGCCCAGAAGTGTGAAGTCTTAACCACTGGATCACCAGGGAAGTCCCCAGGACACATCTTTTGAGGGGACACAATTCAACCTAAGACAGGCCTTTTGGGAGTTCCCTGGTGGCCTAGTGGTTAGGATTCCAGGCTTTCACTGTGGTGGCCCAGGTTCAATTCCTGGTCGGGGAAGCTCCCACAAGCCGTGCAGCGAGGCCAAAAAGAAAAAAAAAAAAAAGAAAAAAAATAGTAATAAGACAGGCCCTTTGAGGAGGTTACCAGCACACTCCACTCTCCAGATGGGAAAACTGAGACTCAGCAGGCAAGGGAATTGCCCAGGGCCATCGAGCTCAGAAGTGGCCAAGTGGGCCATGGACTCCACTCCTGGAACCTGACTCTCGCATAACCCTGTGGACCAGCGGGTGGCTGGGACCGCAGAGTGTCACAGAGGCCACATCACATCGCAGATCAGAGCACGCCAGCTCTTCTGGGAGCTTACAGTCAGAGCATCAACCCAACCACTTCGGCTCTGTCAAGGGGGACCCAGCACAAGTCTCACTATAAAAAGCCACTTCAGGTCCTGCTTTCGCCCTGGGCCCCTCGTTTCCACACAGGGTTCCCCCGCCCCGGCCCCTGACACAGCCTGAGCCAGGACCGGCCCTCCCACCCCCATACAAAGTCCTTCTCCCCCACCCGACCCCCACTCCTCCTACAGAACCGTGTATAAATGGGTGGCTTCTCCAGCCTCTCCCAATCCCCTTGCTGACAGGACCCCACAGGGACAGAGTTGCCCAGCACAGCGTGCATCCGCAGTCTGTGTCCACATCCCTACTGGGCACACACCCCCCGATCCTGGCAGCATCCAAGGGACTGGGAGGAGTAGGGGTCACAAGGCCGGGAAAGAACGGGGGCCCGTGGCCCTGGGAAGGCATAGCATGGCAGATGCAGTCACTTCTCCAGGGCAGCCCCCATCCTCTGGGAGCCCCACAGGATACAGCAAATTCCCATCTGCCAACCCCTCCCAGGCCTCGCTGTCTAGAAGGAGCCGGCCTCGGTCAGGCCCATCAGCAGCCACCATGGCAATTGGCCAAGTTTCTAATGAAATTAAGGGGAGTAGCTGAAGGCTGAGCTCTGTCTTGCAAAGCCAGGGCAGGCATGGGGGCTGCAGCAGAGTGCCAGAGAGGAGCTGTGAGCTCTCAGCAGACCTGTTTCCCCCTCTCACCATGAAGGCCTGCACTGTCTGGCCCTCTGCTCTCCCCCAACCACTGTGCTCTACCAGCTGAGGTAACTGCCTCAGGGCCTTTGCACTGGCCCTCCCTCCTCCAGAAGGCTCTTCCCACTGGGCCAGCCCAACACTGCGCACCTCTCCCCCATGGGGTCACCTCCTTCCACGGTTCACTATCCAAAACCACTTGACCAAGGTCCATCTCCTCCCATTAGACTGTCAGCCCTGCAAGGACCCTGGCACAAACGAGTAGCTTGGCATTCACATGGGGACTGAGAGACCAGATAACAGCTGAACATGTGAATGCAGGAACAACTAACTGTTCGATGTGCTCAGAATCCCAGGCAGGGACAATGTTTCTCCTGCGCCCACGTGGGACAGCCCACCCCCCGACTCTGGGGAAACTGAGGCCCAAGGAAGAACAGACAGCTTCCCAAGTACACAGGCAAAGAGCCGCTCCTGAGAGGGAGGTGGAGAGCAAATCCCATCTCAAGTGCAGGATCCTCCTGGGACCTAAGTGCTGAGCAGGACCCCAGGGGATTCGCACACCCTGGCCCAAGCACTGCCCCTCAGGGCTCCCCTAGGTGGAGTCCTCAGGAGGCTGCCAACAGCAGAGGGGTCACCTTTGGGGGTTATTCCCTGGGAGGGAGAGACCAGGGCTTCATCAGGTTCTCCAAGTATTCCAGCAGCGGTAGGGGCCTGTGGAGGGAGCCCCGCAGAGCCCCTGAAAGGGTCTGATTCTGAGTCACGTGGAGCTGCCAGTACATTTTCCGGGGCCAGCAGTCCCTGAGAGGTGTGTGCACCCCAGTTAGTTTGGCTGTGTCCCTCCAGGTTCCTTCCAAGGCCTGGCCCCAAGAGGCTGCCTGGTCTTAGCTCGTGCACCAGACGTGTTTGGGGAGGGGAGACGGCCCCTCCCGGGCTCCATTCACAACATCTGTGGGCTGTGCCGTCTCTCCCCACACCTCTCCTGCCCGCTCTGGAAAGGGTCGGAAACCTGGGGCTCTGGGGGAGACGGCTGTGCCTGCACAGGTGCCCAACCAGGAAGGCCCGGGACCACTCTTCTCCCTTTTTAAACATTTTTTTTCTTTGTTATCAAAATAAAAGTCACACAACATAAAATGAACCCTTTGAAATTGTACAATTCAGTACCATCTAGTACATTCACAGTGTCGTGGGATCATCACCTCTAGCTAGGTCCAGAGCATTCCCATCACCCCGAAAGAGACCCAGCGCTCATTAGCAGTTGCTCCGCATCCCCCCACCCAGAGCCCCGGCAACCACTAATCTGCCTTCTGTTTCTATGGATTTGCCTGTTATTGATATTTCATATAAATGGGATCGCACACTATTTGTCCCTCTGTGTCTGGCTTCTTTCTCTCAGCATGGTGTTTTTAGAGTTCGTCCACACGGCAGCACATGTCAGAGGTTCATTCCTTTTTATGTCTGAATAATATTCCACCGCATGGATGGAGCACATTTTGTCCATTCATCTATGAACGCACATGTGTTGTCCCACCTTTTGGCGACTGTGACTAGTGCTGCCGTGGATGTGCATGGACAAGTATCTGAGTCCCTGTTTTCAAATCTCTCAGGTATGTACCTCCAAGTAGAACTGCTGGATCATATGGTAACTCCGTATTTCTCTTGCTGAGGAACTGTCAGACTGTTTCCCACAGCTACTGCACCATTTTCCATTCCTACCAGCAGGGCACGAGGGTCCCAATTTCCCCACATCCTCATCAACACTTGTTAGTGTCTGTTGCTTTGACAGTAGCCATCCTGATGGGTGGGAGGTGGTATCTCATTTCGGTTCTGATTTTCATTTCCCTGATGACTAGTGATGTTGAGCATCTTCTCATGTGCTTATTGGTCACTGTACATCTTCTTTGGAGAAAGGTCTATTCAAGTCCTTTGCCTTTTAAAAAAATTGGGTTGTATGTCTTTTTCTTGTTGAGTTATAAGAGTCCTTTATATATTCTGGATCTTAATCCCTTATCAGCTATATGGTTTGCAGATATTTCATTTTCTTGACAGTCTTTTGATGCATCAAAGTTTTTAATGTTGATATGCTCCAATTAATCTATTTTTCTTAGCTTGTGCTTTTAGTGTCACATCTAAAACTCCATCACCTAACCCAAGTCCAGGAAGATTTACACCTATGCTTCCTTCTAGGAATTTTACAGATTGAGCTCTTACATTTAGGCTTTCTGTACAGTTTTAATTCACTGTTGTTGGGAATTCCCTGGTGGTCCAGTGGTTAGGACTCTGTGCTTTCATTGCCAAGGGCCCGGGTTCAATCTCTGGTCGGGGAACTAAGATCCTGCAAGCCGTGCGGTGCGGCCAAAAACAGTAATAATTCACTGTTGTTAACTTTGTTGCTGCCCCAGTCCCACCTCACCATGGGCCCCCACGCCAACTGACGGCTCCACAGTGAGGAGAGCCAGGCTGCCCCCCCCGAAGCGTGCCCGGTACACTGGAGTTTCTCATTACACGTCTACCGAGCACGGGAAGGAATAATGAATGAACCCGGGAATGAATGAAAGCATCACAGGCATGTGGCCGAGCGTGGATTCCAGGCTGAGTCACCCCGGCCCCCGGCCCCCTGGCCGACTGAGACACTCCCCAGCTGCCTCCTCACTCGTTCCCAAAGTGTAAATACAGAACCAGATACACAAACACCGAGTGCGCCTCGGAATGCCTTTAATCAGGCTCTGCTGCCGCTGCCAAATCCCCAACCCCAGCTGAATCAGAGGGTCCGCTCTGAGCATGTTTTGTTTCCCTCGTTGGTGGCAGTTGTTGAGCACAGACGGTCGGGCTGGGATGTAGGAAGGGTCCCTTGGGGTCTGAGTGCAGCACAGCTGGCTCCTGGGGGGCCTCTCTCCCCTGCCTGCCAGCCAGGCACCCACTCTGGGTGGGGCCTTGAAGCAGCCCTGAGATGGGGAGACATGGCTTCACCTCCGTTTTACAAGGGGGGAAACTGAGGCCCGGGGGGAATGACTGGCTCGCCCTGAGGTCACCTGGGAAACGGGACGGGGCCTCGGTTACAATCCAGGCTCTTTTCCTGGCAAACCTCAATTTCCCGGTGGCCCACAAGGCCCTCCCCTGCCTCCTGCCTCTGGACCCTTGCACCCACCTCACCCTTTTCTGGAACCTTCCATGGAGCTCCTTCTCATCCTTTGGGTTTCAGCTCAAACATGACAAGAAGCCTACCCTGACCCCTTACTTCCAAAATAACCCTCTGTATTAACTCGGGCCGCTGTAACAAAATACCACAGACTAGGCGGCTTAAGCAGCAGATGTGTACTTCTCAGAGTTTCGGAGGTTGGAGGCCGAGATCAGGGTGCCGGCACAGCCCCTGGTGAGAGCCCTGTTGTTGGCCTGCAGAACGCTGCCTTTTCCCAGTGTCCTCACGTGGCCTTTCCTTGGGGTGTGTTCAGCGAGAAGTCTCTCTCTCCCTCTTATAAGGACACCTGTCCTATGGGATCAGAAACCCTCCCTTATGACCTCAGTTCACCTCAATCACCTCTTGCACGCCCCATCTCCACATATGGTCACACTGGAGGCTAGGGCTTCCACACAGGAATCTGGGGAACACAGTTCGGTCCGCAGCACCCTCTCACGGGTAAGCTGCCGGCCTGTGTCTGTCTGGTGGGCCAACAGGCCCTGACAGCTGGGGCCCTGCTTGCCTGGCCTCTGTAGGTGCCTCAGGGACCAGCTCCCATCCTGAGGAAGCAACCATCAACAGCTGTATCTGTTGTTGTTGTGTTTTGTTAATATCTATTTATTTATTTTATTTATTTATGCGTCTGTGTCGGGTCTTAGCCACAGCGCGTAGGCTCTTCGTTGCGGTACGCGGGCGTCTCTCTAGTTGTGGCGCTCCAGAGCGCATGGGCTCAGTAGTTGCAGCTCGCAGGCTTAGTTGCCCCGCATGGCATGTGGGATCTTAGTTCCCCGACCAGGGATCGAACCCGCATCCCCTGAATTGGAAGGTGGATCGTTAACCACTGGACCACCAGGGAAGTCTTGCGTTTTGTTTCGTTTCGCTGCACTGCACAGTATGTGGGATCTCAGTCCCCTGACCAGGGATGGAACCCACACCCCCTGCAGTGGAAGCACGGAGTCCTAACCACCAGACCACCAGGGAATTCCCAACAGCTGTATCTGGAATTGGGAAGCCCAGAACCGCTCCACACCCTGAGTCCTCTGGGAACACCCACAGCTAGCCAGGCCCAGGCGAAGCCCAGGGACCCCAGGACTCTCCCAGCAGGAGCCCCCAGGGTGCAGGGTGGGGTGGCCTGCGAGGAAAGGTCTTCTCTGGACCTGTCCCGGGAGTCAGTGAGGCGGAGGTGACGAGTGGTGCGTGCTGCCCCGGGGATGCTGAAGACAGAGATGTGATGGGTGGACAATCACGCCTGGTGTTTCCAGAATCAGTGGCCCAAATGTAAAGTCATGTGCCTGTTCACCAGGGTCATGTGTCGGGGGCCGGGTGGGGGCACGTGCAAGGCAGCACGGAGGAGCAGGAACAGCCCAGGGTGAATCAGCTCAGCCACTCTACGGGGGCTGCATGCCCACCCAGAACCTCAGGATATGACCTTGTTTGAAAAAATTTTTGCAGCTGTGATTAGTTCAGGCTCTTGAGATGAGGTCATCCTGGATTTCGGGAGATCCCTAAATCCAATGACTAGTGCTCCTCGAAGAAGAGAACACAGAGACAGACAGGGAGAAGGCCGTGTGAAGGTGAAGGCAGAGATCGGAGGGTGCAGCTACAGCCAAGGGTTACGAGAAGCCACCAGAGCTGGGACAGGGGCCTGGGACAGATTCCCCCTGAAAGCCCCCAGATGGATCCAACCCTGCACACACCTTGATCTGGGACTGCTCGTCTCCAGAACTATGAGGGAATAGATTTCCGGGTTTTGTTTTGTTTTTCTTCTGTTTGTTTTTGGTTTTGTTTTGAATCTCTGGTATTTTTTGATCCTTATATTGTTATTAAATTCTTTTTTTTTCCAAAACAACTTTTTTACTGAAGTAGAGTTGATTTACAATGTTGTGTCAGTTTCAGGTGTATAGCGAAGTGATTCAGTTACACAAATATACATATAGCTGTTCTTTTTCAGATTCTTTTCCATTGTAGGTTATTACAAGATACTGAATATAGTTCCCTGTGCTGTATAGTAGGTCCCTGTTGTTTTTTTTTTTTTTTTTATTTTTTATGTTTTGGCTGCGTTGGGTCTTCATTGCTGCGCGTGGGCTTTCTCTAGTCGCGGCGAGCGGGGGCTACTCTTCGTCGAGGTGCGCTGGCTTCTCATTGTGGTGGCCTCTGCAGAGCACGGGCTCTAGGCGTACAGGCTTCAGTAGTTGTGGCTCGTGGGCTCCAGAGCGCAGGCTCAGTAGCTGTGGCGCACGGGATTAGCTGCTCCGCGGCATGTGGGATCTTCCCGGACCAGGGCTCAAACCTGTGTCCCCTGCATTGGCAGGCGGATTCTTAACCACTGCGCCACCAGGGAAGTCCCTGTTTATCTATTTTATATATAGTAGTGTGTATCTGTTAATCCCAAACTCCTAATTTATCCCTCCCCCTCCCCTCTGGTAACCAGAAGTTTGTTTTCTATATCTGTGAGTCTATTTCTGCTTTGTAAATTCATTTGTATTATTTTTTTAGACTCCACATATAAGTGATGTCATATGGTATTTGTCTTTTTCTGGCTTACTTCACTTAGTATGATAATCTCTAGGTCCATCCACGTTGCTGCAAATGGCATTATTTCATTCTTTTCTATGGCTGAGTAGTATTCCATTGTATAAATATACCACATCTTCTTAATCCAATCATCTGTTAATGGGTACGTGGGTTGCTTCTGTATCTTGGCTATTGTAAATAGTGCTGCTTTGAACATTGGGGTGCATGTATCTTTTCAAATTAGAGTCTTCATCTTTTCTGGATATATGCCCAGGAGAGACTTGTTGTTTTAAGCCTCCCAGCTTAAGGTACTTTGCTACAGGAGCCCTAGGAAACTAACTCTGGGGACCTAGAGAGGAGGCAGGGCCACTCAGAGCCAAGCTTGGGGGAGGTGGGGACCCTGCGAATGGATGATCAGGGAAGGCCGATGATGGGGACCCTCAAGGTGATACTCCAGGGTGAAGAAGTAAGGGTCTAGGCAGAGGGAACATTAGGGGCAGAAGTGGAAGCCCAGGAAGAGAGGCAAGACAAGGTCAGGCCAGCTCTGATAGGCAGTTACTGCAGAGTGGTGGGGAGGGAAGCACAGGTGCCCAGTCCGTGACAGCACAGGGAGGCAGTGAACGCCCAGCTGGAGACCCAGGGGCTGGTGACACCATAGTGGACCCACCGGGCGGGGCGGTCTCGGCACACTGGGAGCTGCAGAAGGGCCTCCCCAAGACACGCCCCTGGAAGGTCCTCAAGGCTCCCCTCCCCAACACTATGCCGATCCCACCCCAAGGTCCTGGGGGCTGTACTAGGTGGGACAACAGGGACATGGGGTCCTACTGGGCACAGAGTTCCGCTGGAGCTGCACACCTCCCTCTGGCCTGCACCTCGGCACCGCATCCCAGCGGGCTGGGGTGGGATCAAGTGAGCAGGGGCCTCAGCAACGTGACTGCCCCCAGCCCCTTCACCACATACTGACTGCAGGGCCACAGCCCGTCACCGTCAGGTTCACGGGGTGGGAGTCGGCGGGGAGGGTGTGTGCAGCAGGCCAGGAGGGCCCAGTGTTTGCTCTCCTACCCCTGCCCTATACAAGCCCTGACAGGTCCTAAAGAGGTGTGAGGGGCCCCAGGTGGGAAGCAGGGGAGCCATGCTTTGCAGGCCCAAAGGCAAAGCCCAGTGCTGCCAGCAGGGCCAACTGGAGACGCTGCTCCCCTGGTTCCACAGCTTGGCGAGGAGAGGAGGCCGCTGCCCCGCAGGCACAGGACGGCCTGGGCACGAGCGCCAGCCCCGACCCCATCTGTTTGGGCAGCAGGTCCCCACAGCGTGGCTGAGCCTCCCCCAAGGCAGGCGGCCGAGCCTAGCACACAGTGAGGCCCCTTCCAAATGGCCAAACGCACCTGGTTTCACCTGTGGCCTCAGGAAGCTCTCCCGGCCTCCACAGGGGCTACTCAGCCCGGGCCCAGCAGGAGGCTCTCGGGGGAGGCCCCGGGGCTGGGGGGCTCGAGGCCAGAGGGGCTTCCAAGAGTGAGGCCAACAGAATAGTCGAGTGAACTTCGAAAGCAGATCAGGCTTGAAGAAGTTACTTGGAGCTGCCCATTTCTACTACGTTACTTGATTTCTGGAGCTGATAAGATCTAGATCTCTGATATGTTTAAGTCCAAACCCCTTAGACCCTGCAGTTCTTTCCCGGTTTTGCTTATCCACAATTCATTCTGTGCAGCTAATTAAGCTGGAGAAGCCTGGGAATAAAGTTTGGAACCAGGTTAATAAAGTTCCCTGCCTAGTAACAAAAAAAAAAGAAAGAAAAGAAAAGAAAGAGTGGGGTGGTGGTTCAGGACAGTGCACACTCCTGACCCCTGGCAGCCTCGCCACGTGGCGAGGTACAGCGGGAAGGGTGCTTCTGTGGGAGCAGGAACCCTGACCCCAGGGCCCTCTATGTCCACCCCCCACTCTGGGGCACTATACAAGTTTCCTGGGGCTGCCGTAACAAATGATCAAAAACTGGGTGGCTTAAAAAACAGGAATTTATTCCCTCACCGTTCTGGAAGCCAGAAGTCTGAAATCAAGGTGTGAGCAGGGTCAGACCCTTCAGGAGGCTCTGAGGGAGAATCTGTCCCAGGCCTCTCTCCTGACTGCAGGTGGCTTTCGGCAGTCCATGGTGTTCCTGGGCTTGTAGATGTGTCACCCCAATCTCTGCCTCTGTCTTCACATGGCCTTCTCCCTATGTGACTCTGTTCTGTCTTCTTGTAAGGACCCCAGGCACTGGATTCAGGGCCCACCCTATTCCAGGATGACCTCACGGTGACTTGATGAGATCTGCAAAGACCCTATTTCCAAATAAGGTCCCATTCGCAGGTTCTGGTTAAACATGAACTTGGGGGAGAGGGGACACTCTTCAATCCATCAGAGTCACCCAATCCTGTGTCCCCTCGAGTCCCACACTAAGAACCATCCCATAATGGCAACACCTCAAAGCTCAAGCCCCAACCCTGCTCCTGCAGCCCCTGGGCCCCCCGGGCCGTGCTCTCTCCTTCATTTCCTCCACTGTCACCCAGGGGCTGAGGGGTGAAGCCAGGTCGGCACACAGACCCGCCCAGCACACGTCAGCTGCAGAGGAAATGACCCAGACCCTGAGAGGCAGGTGGCCGGCAGCGTCTGCAGAGCCATTTGGCTGCATCCATTGGGAGCCTGAACGATGTTCCTGCCCTATGACCTGTAATCCCACTTCTGGGAAGCTCTCTTGAGGAAGATGGTCCAAAAGGCAGATTTATGCACAAGGATGTTCCTGCAGCGTCGATAAGCAGAGCGAGGAGCCCGAGCCGCACGGCAGGATCCTCCAGAGGAGAGCAGGGGACACACGCCCCCCCCCAGGGCTGGAGGTAGATGATGGGGAACCCGCCTTCTGTTGCAATTTCTGGACCGTCTCTGTGGCTGGTCCGTGTAGGCAAAGGCTGACCCGGGAGAAGGTTGGGCTACCTCCTTTCCAAGGACATCCCCAAGTGGAAACAGGAGCTGGAGTGTGCAGGCTGCAGGGTGGCCGGCAGCCCCAGAAATGCCCCATGGGACATGGGAGGAACTCCAGGTCAAAGGAAGGGCCATGGCAAACCGCATAACCAGGGTGACTGGGGCCACCTGGGCTCGAAGTGGGGACCCAACACTCCACGTTCGTCCTCTACAGGCCAGAGACTGAAGTGAACCCGAAAACAGGCCAACACAATGATCCTGACAGTGAGGGGTTCTGTGAGGGTTGGGGGCTCCCTGGAGGCCATGGGGAGAGACGCCCCAGCTGCATGGAGCCGGGGAAGGGGAGGCTGCTTGAGGTGCAGAGGCCCCACAGAGGTCAGAGGTCAGAGAGGAGGCTCCCCCCCCTCAGGCCAAGGGGCTTGGGGAGTGGTGGGAGCGTGATCTCACATGCAGACAGTGAGTCACAGATGTCTACCCAGTGTACCTGGGGGATGCAGAGAGGCATCCCCAGCTCCGGGCAGGCCCACCAAAAGGGCATGGGAGGTAGGAGGGACAGAGCAGGCGTGCTGGGGTGACACAAGGCAGGGCTAGGTGGGCGACAGGGTCAGAAGCCCCTAACTGACAAGGGCAACGAAGATGGTGACAGCAAGACCTAAATGGCACCTTCCCACGCCCCACCAGGTGCCGACCAAGCACCTGATGTGGCTCAGCTCAGGCACATGCAGTGGGTTCACTTATGTCCCTAAAAACTTAAGTCTACATCCTCACCCCAGAAACCTGTGACTTTGACCTTATTTGGAAAGAGGGTCTTTACAGATGTAATTAAGGAAAGTATCTTGGGACGGAGAAATCTTCCTGCATTATCCAGGTGGGCCCTAAATCCAATGACAAGTATCCTTATAAGAGACAGAAGAGGAGACACACACAGGGAGAAGGCCATGTGGAGATGAGGCAGAGACTGAGGTGATGCAGTCACACACTAAGGAACGGGGGAGCCCCCAGAAGCTGGAAGAAGCAAGGAAGGCTCTGCCCCCAGACTTTCAAAGGGAGCCATCGCCCTGCTGACACCTTGATTTCAGACTTCTGGCCTCCACAGCTGTGAGAGAATAAACTCCTGCTGTTTGAAGCCCCCCAGTCAGTAGTACTTGTTACAGCAGCCCCAAGACACTCATACCCACAGATCGCCCAAGCCAGGACAGATGCAGCTGTCTCCCCTTCCCAGGGGAAGCTGAGGCTGGTGGGTGGTCCCTGAACCCCTCCCCCACGCACAGATGGTGCCCTATTACCTCTCTCTTTTAACTTGAAAACGAAGTTGAACTCCAGCAAGCACAAAGAACTACATACCACATATCCACTCCCCGCGTCGTATCCTGTGTCAGTGCTTCTTTCCTTTTTATGACTGAGTAATATTCCATGGTATAGCCGGACCACATTTTTTCTATCCCTTCGTCCGTTTAGTTGTTTCCGCCCTTTGGCAGTTGTGAACAGCCCGTCCGCGGTTTGTAAATGTGTTTACATATGACCTTCAGTCTCCCCACTTCTGTCTCTGTCTGCTGGTTCTAGCCGTAGGATTGTCCGACCTCTGGGGACATGTGGTGGCACCACCGTGAGGTTTAAAGTGTCAGAAGTTCATGCCTGTGGTGGGTTTGGGGCAGTGTTTCCAGTAGTGGGCTTGGTATCTGCTGGACAGAGGACCTTGTGGGGGGAACTGGAAGGCCGGGGCATGTGCTCATCTGTTTGGTGTCTTTTGCCTCTGGGCCTTTTGTTTGGGGGCGGGGGGTGCCTAAGAGGGCCGTGTGACCTGGATGCTCAGAGGGGCCTGTTAGTGAGAGGGGTGTGGGGCCCTGATGGAACTAGACAGTCCCCAAGTAGCTTCTGTCCCCTCAGAGGCCCTGGTGCTCTCAGAGCCCCCAGAAGGCAGATCGTGAGTCAGTGCGTCAAGGGTCATGGCATCCAGTGTCGCCCGGTGGGAAGCATGGCAGTAATGTGGGTGCCCTGGTGGCCTCCTCAGGGCTCCGTTGTCCACTTTGCAGAGTGAGAGGCCAAGATGACGGAGCAGTGACCTGCTTGGTGGAGGGTCTGCTGTGGGTTGAACTGTGTCCCCCTAAAATATACATCCACGTCCTAACCTCCGGTACCTGGGAATCTGACCTTATTTGGAGACGGTGTCAGGTATCATTAGTTAAAGCGAGGTCGTACCGTAGTAGTGTGGGCCCCAGTCCAATGACTGGTGTCTTTAGAAGATGAGAATCGACACAGACACACAAGGCAGAAGGCCACGTGGAGACAGAGGCAGAGACTGGGATGATGCGGCCACAATCCAAGGAACATCTGGAGGCACCAGAAGCTGGAAGAGGCCAGGAGGGATCCTCCCCTAGAGCCTTCGGAAGGAGCACAGCCCTGCCACACCTTGCTTGGGACTTCTGGCCTCCAGAACCGTGAGAGGAGATGTATTTCTGCTGTTAAGTCACCCAGTTCACGGTCATTTGTTACAGCAGCCACAGGACACCAAGACGGGCCTGAGGTTTTACATGTGCGTGCGTACTGTACACGGGGAGAGACGGGGGACTCTGAAACTCATAGTTTCTCCACCTTTACTCCGAACACACACCACTTCTGGAACATGTGAGCACGTGTCTCTGTTTACAGCCGAAAGAATGGACCCTCTGCAGTTTAATTTTAAACCTCATCACCAACTGGAGAACACAAACCACCAGCTGGGATGCCGGCCACTGGAAACCGGGGCTGCCTCCCAGCAAGCAGCCCCTCGGCCCCGGCATGAAGAGGGAGCCGGACTCAGACGGGGCCGTGATGGGTCCCGCACCTCCCTCTGCCCGGTCCACCTTGAAAACATCAGACTGAGTTTCTGACAGGTGCCAGATGCAGCAGGGAGCACAGCCTTCTGCACGCCGTGGGGGTCAGCACCTGCCGGCCTCTGGGATCCCCGGCACCGCGGGGCAGTCTGCCAGCAGCTGCTTCGGGCCGATGCCAAACGAATGATTTTTAAAAACGGCCTCCACACAGAACTCAGATTCTGGGTTGAAACCGCCTCTCGCGAGTGGCTCCTTCAATGCTGCCTCCCCCTACGATGGCAGGGGCCATGGGAAGATAAGACAAAAGCGAGATGCCCTCATTACCACGGGCCCAAAATAGCTTTTATGCTCCATTTTTCAGACATAGCACAACTCTGGAGTTACATATTAACACTGCACGCTGGTTTGTGGTCTGGGAGGCAGGATCCCGGGCCTGCCCAGGCCCACCCTGTGCCCCTCGGGCGCTCTCACAGCCCTGCCTGAGCCCCTAAGACCGCCAGCCCCCAGCGGGGCCCTGGGTGGCACCTGCTCCGGGCATGGGGATGGGCAGGGTCAGCCCTAGGGCTGCCTCACTGCCCTCAGACCACAGTCGGCCTGGCAGGGTGGGCCCCACTTGGAATTGTGTCCAGTGGACATGTCCCAGGAACCGTCACCAGCCCGGGGCCGCGGTCCCCCCGCCCAGGGAAAAGAAAGCAAAGACAAGGGCTTGTAGGGACGAGCAGCTAGGCCGGGTGACATGGCGAGGAGACCATGAGAAGGTGAGGCCAGAGAGGAGGCCGGGCCGGGCTGGAGATGGCCTGAGTGCAGGGCCAAGGAGGCGGGGGCAGGCAGGGGAGCATCCCATGGCTTCCCCTTTCCCTCTCCCCCTTGTTGTTTCTGTGAGCAAGTCCCAGTGGCTCCCCCTCCAGAGCCCCTGTGTGCCCCATCCACAGTCCCAGCCTGGGTCATCTTGCACCAGGATGCCCGCACAACCTCCTCCCCGATCCCCCTGCCCGAAGCCCTCTCTGCACACCGCTGCCAGGAAAGCCTTTCTTTCCTTCTTTAATTAAGTTCAAATTGTGTCACGCTCCTGTTTTAAACACACCAGTAGGTTGCTATCCTATTTAAAGTCAAAGCCAACCCCAGTTTGGCAGTTCCTGAACAAGTTAAAAAGAGTTACCTCGGGATGTAGCGGTTCCACTCCTTGGTACGTGTCCCAGTGAAATGAAGACCTACGTGCACGCTGACACTTGCACACGCGTATTCACAGCGGCCAAAAAGGTGGAGACAACCCAAGTGGCCATTGACGGGAAAATGGATAAACAAAACGTGGTTCATCCACACAATGGAACATCACTCAGCCATAAAAGGAACAAAGCACTGACACACGCTACAATGTGGGTGAACCTCGAAAACATCATGCTGAGTGAAAGCGGCCAGACACCAAAGGCCACGTGCTGTATGACTCCATTTAAGTGAAATGTCCAGAACAAGTAAATCCACAGAGAGAGACAGCAGATTAGTGGTTGCCAGGGCCTGGGGGAGGGGGTGGGGAGTGACTGCTCACGGGGCTGGGGTTTCCTCTTGGCGGGGGTGGGAATATTTTGGAACCAGATAGTGGTGGTGGTCGCACAACATTGTAAATATACTAAATGCCATTCAACTGTTCTCTTTAAATGGTTACTTTTATGTTACATGAAATTCACCTCAATAATCAATCAATCAGTGAAAACTGAACCCGACCCTGGGGGGCTGGCTTCTCCCTTGCCCCCCTGCCCCGCCACCTGGGTCTTCTTCCTGCTCCCCGAGATGGCCGAGTCCCTCTCCCCCCAGAACCTCTCTCTGTCTGTCCATCCCCTTCTCCTGCCCACACTCCCCCCAATTCTGGGAGCAGCTGCATCCCGACCTGGGGGTCCCATGCTAAGCCCCCTCCTCCGAGAAGCCCTGATCTGCTCCCTGCCCAGCACTCGGCCCTGCCTCCTCCCCTGGGCCCGGGAGGATGGGAGCAGCGTCTGCAGGCCTCCGAGCCACCTGGGGTCAAGTGGGGCTGCCGATGAGGAGGGGAAGACCTGGCCACTGGGCTGTGGCAGCCCACAGTGAATCCACCCCAGCATGCGGTGTGGGGTTGCAACCCTGATCCTCTTCACGGGCCTCCGAGAAGACGGAGCCGGGCTCCAGGGCGCACTTGACCCCAAGGGCCACCGCCCAGAGACCGATAAGGGGGAGGAGCCCTCCCCTTGGCTCCTGACTGAAGTCCACTTGGACCCTGACTCCCCAATCTAGCAGCCTCGTCTCAGCCCCCATCTCACGCTTGTCAGGATTCCCTCAAAGCTCTCCAAATTCTGACTTCCAACCCAGCGCCCGCCATCCTCACAGAGAGGCTGCACAGACATCACAGGCGAGACACGCACACACCTTGCTCACATATGTGTGCAGAGGCAGGCATGCATGTCTGGGCACACACACTCACACGAATGTGTTCACACACACCCAGTACTGAATGCACACACGTGCGCACACACTCACCCACACACTCGTGTGTGCACACCCATCCACACGTACGTGTGCTCACTCACTGGTGCACATGCTCACACCCCTTCCACCCGGAAGTGCATCTCTCAGAGACACCCTCAGAAGCTGAAAAGGCAAAGAAGGATCCTCCTCTAGAGCCCAAAGAAGGAACCAACCCTGGCAGCATCTTGATTTTGGACTTCTGGCCTCCAGAACTATGAAACAATAAATTCTTGTTGTTTTAAGCCACTAGGTTTGTGGTCATTTGTTGTGGCAGCCCCAGGAAACTAATAAACACAGTGCTTGAACTGTCCCTGAAGATTCTCAGGGGGCCCTCCCCAAAATCGCCCTCCAGGTGGGTGCAGTGGCACCAGAGCCCAGTGGTAGCAGGAAGGGCCCTGGAAAGGTGCTGAGGGAAGCATGGAGGTGCAGGCAACAGGATGCAGCCAGAGCGGGGAGGTCCCCGAGGTCACCTCCACCCCTCCAGATGTGGGAATAACATCCCAATCCCTAACCCACCATCCTGAAATACAAAAGTTCTGCAGAGACCCTTCTGGTGAGCGTGGTACAGGCCTACCAGCAGTGACACGACCAGTGGATGGGAGGCCATTCCTGTTGGTTCACAGAGCATCAGTTTTTCTGCGAACATGTTCCAGGTCCATACTGTGAGGCTGCCCAGACCCCACCGTGTCTGTACACGCACAATGCCATCTTCCTAGAAACAGAGCCAATATGATTCCCAGTGATTTCTGGAGCACCCTTGACCCCCTGCTCCTCACAGTCTTCCTGGGTGTGTGTCGCTTGCCTGGTGTCACAGTGCAGGCCAGTGGGGGGACTGCATGGGCCCCAGTGAGCACTGCCACTCTGCTGCCTCTGGGTGGGCCTGGGAGTGAGGGAAGGAGTCCAGCACAGGCTGCCCACAGGAGGCACGTGGCTGCTATTTTCAGGGTGGGTTTCCACACTCGCAGGCCAAGCCGCCGGCACAGGGAGTGGACTGTGTGGGTACAGGGCACAGCAAGGCGGGGGACTTGCTGGCAGCCACTGCACAGGCATCCAGGGGCACCTCCTTGGGCATGCAGTTAGGTGTGCACAAAGGGGTTCCCTGCTCTGGCCCACACCCTGGGGCTCTGTGCCTGGGCGTGTTATGCAACATCCCTGTGCCTTCACGTCTTCGCATATAAATGGAACATTCCAGATGGACCAGGGCAGGAATCCCAGCCTGCATCGAGCCCCCAGACACTGAGCTAGAAGCAACCAGCGGTGAGCCTCACGGTTACAGGACTGTGTGCAAACAACTCAAACCTCCACAATATAAAACAGGACAAGCCCAATAAAATTGGGAGTGAGTGGGGAGGGGAGGTGAAGGACCGGTAAATGGGCACAAAGCCCCAGATCCCAAGCTGGGATGCAACAGAGAACATGGAAAGGGTGGTTTGCAAAACCAGTTGGCTCTTGGAAGATGGTCTGGTGGGTCCTCGAAAAGTGAAACATAGAATTACCACATGACCCAGCAATTCCACTCCTAGGTTACAGACCCAAAGAACAGAGCTCAGGTGTTCCAACAAAAACCTGTACAGCCATGTTCATAGCAGCACAAGTCACAATCACCAAAAGGTGGAAACAACACCCATGTCCACTGACTAATGAATGGATAAACAAACTCAATCCATCCATACAATGGAATATTACTCAGCCATAAAAAGGGATGAAGCACTGATACATGCTACAACATGGATGAACCTTGAAAACGTCATGCTATGGTACTGGCAGAAAAACAGCTACAAAGTTCAATGGAACAGAATTGAGAGCCCAGAATTAAACCCTCGCATATATGAATAATTAATTTACGACAAAGGAGCAAAGAACATACAATGGAGAAAGGACAGTCTCTTCCATAAATGGTGCTGGGAAAACTGGACAGCCACGTGCAAAAAAATGAAACTAGACCACCGACTCACACCATACACAAAAATCAACTCAAAATGGATTAAAGACTTGACTGTAAGACCTGAAACCATAAAATTACTGGAAGAAAAGACAGGCAATACACTCTGTGACATCAATCTTAGCAATATTTTTCTAGTATGTCTCTAGATAGGCAAGGAAAACAGAAGCAAAAATAAACAAAAGGGACTAGAGGAAACTAAAAAGCTTCTGCACAGCAAAGGAAACCATCCACAAAATGAAAAGACGACCTGCCGATGGGAGAAGATATTTGCAAAAAATATATCTGATAAGGGGTTAATATCCAAAATATATAAAGAACTCGTGTAGCTCAACAACGACAAAAAAAACCCCAATTTAAAAATGGGCAGGGGAGCAGAATAGACATTTCTCCATTTCTCCACAATGAGATATCAACTCACGCCTGTTAGAATGGTTATTATCAAAAAGGCAAGAAATAACAAGTGTTGGTGAGGACGTGGGCAAAAGGGAACCCTCGTGCACTGCTGGTGGGAACGTAAGTTGGTGCAGCCACTATGGAAAACAGTATGGAAGTTCCTAAAAAACATTAAGAATAGAGAGCTTCCCTGGTGGCACAGTGGTTAAGAATCCACCTGCCAATGCAGGGGACACGGGTTCGAGCCCCGGTCTGGGAAGATCCCACATGCCACGGAGCAACTAGGCCTGTGCGCCACAACTACTGAGCCCACGTGCCACAACTACTGAAGCCCACGCGCCTAGAGCCCATGCTCCGCAACAAGAGGCCTCCGCAACGAGAGGCCACCCCAACGAGAAGCCCGCGCACTGCAACAAAGAGCAGCCCCCGCTCGCCGCAACTAGAGAAACCCCACGTGCCGCAACTAGAGGAAGCCCACGCGCAGCAACGAAGACCCAACACAGCAAAAATAAATAAAATAAAATAAAATAAATTTTAAAAAAAATTAAGAATAGAACTACCATATCAGCTATTCCATTTCTGGGTATTTATCCAAAGAATATGAAAACACTAATTCAAAAATATACATGCAATAATACTGAATCACTTTGCTGTACACCTGAAACTAACACAATATTGTAAATCAACTATACTTCAATTAAATAAAATATAAATATATATCAATATATGCACCCATTATGTTCATCGTGGCATTATTCACAATAGCCAAGATACAGAAACAACCTAAGTGCTCATCAATGAATGAATGAATAAAAAAGATGCAGTGGGGCTTCCCTGGTGGCGCAGTGGTTAAGAATCCGCCTGCCAATGCAGGGGACACGGGTTCAAGCCCTGGTCCGGGAAGATCCCACATGCCGCAGAGCAACTAAGCCCGTGCGCCACAACTACTGAGCCTGCACTCTAGAGTCCACGAGCCACAACTACTGAGCCCACGCGCTGCATCTACTGAAGCCTGCGTGCCTAGAGCCCGTGCTCCGCAACAAGAGAAGCCACCACAATGAGAAGCCCGTGCACTGCAACAGAGTAGCCCCAGCTCGCCGCAACTAGAGAAAGCCCACGCGCAGCAACGAAGACCCAATGCAGCCAAAAATAATAGGTAAATTAAAATAAATAAATTTAAAAAAAAAAAGAATCTGCCTGCCAATGCTAGGAACATGGGTTCGAGCCCTGGTAAGGGAAGATCCCACATGCTGCGGAGTAACTAAGCCTGTGTGCCACAACTACTGAGCCCACATGCCACAACCACTGAAGCCCATGTCCTACAGCCCATGCCCTGCAACAAGAGAAGCCACCGCAATGAGAAGCCCACACACCGCAGCGAAGAGTAGCCCCCACGTGCTGCAACTAGAGAAAGCCCACGTGCAGCAACGAAGACCCAATGAAGCCAAAAATAAATAAATTAATTTTTTTTAAAAAAGAAGCTTTGTTTGGTTTAAAATAAATTAATTTTTTTTTAAAGTCCCCTCTTAAAAAAAAAAAAAAAAGAGGTGGTGCATGTATACAACAGAATACTACGCAGCCATAAAAAAGAATGAAATTTTGTCATTTGCAACAACATGGATGGAACTTGAGGATATTAGGCTAAGTGAAGTAAGTCAGATGGAGAAAGACAAATACCCTATGATTTCACCTGTATGTGAAATAGTAAATAAATAAGTAAATAACCAAACCAAACAAAAACAAACATGTAGATACAGAGAACAGAGTAGTGGTTACCAGAGGGGAAGGAGTCGGGGGGCGGAGAGGGTGGAATGGGTAAAGGGGATCAACTGTCAGATGGTAACTAAATTTTTGACAGTGAGCACACTGTAGGGAAGGCGGAAGTAGAAACATAATGTTGTACACATTAAACTTATATAGTGTTATAAACCAATGTTACCTCAATAAAAAATAAATTAAAAAGAAAACATGACAGAAGCCAGACACAAAAGGCCACATAATGTGTGATCCCATTTATATGAAATGTCCAGAACAGGCAAATCCACAGAAACAGAAAGCAGACTAGTGGCTGCCACGGCATGAGGGGAAGGAGGGAGGTGGGGAGTGACTGCTCATGGGGACGGGTCTCCTTCTGGGGGATGGAAATGTTCTGGAATAGACAGAGGTAGCGGTTGCACAACATTGTGAATGTGCTAAATGCCACTGAACTGTGCACTTTGAAATGGTAGATTTTATGTTATGTGACTTTTACCACAATAAAACAATATGTAAGAGAAATGAAACACATTCCCAAGGTTCTGGCCAAGCGCAAAGTGCATGTCAGCATGGAGGTGAGCGGTGGGTGAGGCCCGGAGCGACCTGTCCCGAGCCCCCCGCCGGCAGGACAATGGCGTGGGTGGGGGGATGGTCGCCAAGGACCACGCCCCTGCCCTCAGTGTCGTCTAACTGGGAAGCCACCACGGCCCCACATATGTACGCAGAAGAGGAACACAGACTGCCGATCGGAGCCCCTAGGCCACGTGGCTTCTTGGCCATGGCACATCCCCTCTTGAGGCAGCCCAGGGTCAACCTGCCAGGCACCCACCCCAGGAGGGACACAGCCGCCCACGCACTGCCAACCCACAGTGCCTTGGGGGTCCATCGGTCCACGTCAGAGCCTGTGATCTGGCAGGCAGGAGCGCCGAGGCCGCAGCTGTGGCCTTCTTGAGGTCTAAGAAGCATTTCGAAAAATGCAAACTAGTGGCCAACTTCTAAATTTTTTTTTGAAATTAACTTAAACATCAGAATTGCTGGCTCCTCCTGTAACACTAAAAGTGCCAACAACTTGGGGCCTGGATTCCTGGCTCGTGATTTATTAACAGCCAGTGCAGGGCCACATTCCCCGCACTGAGACAAGGGGGCTGCACAGGTCCCCTCACACCCCATGTGCAAGTCTGGGTTCCAAGAGGGTCAGCAGGCCTGAGGTCACCCAGCTGGCTGCAGACCCAGGGCTGCCAAGCCCAGCTTGTCCCCGCTGCCCCTCCCTCCAGCTCAGCAGCTGTGTGGACTGACCCAAGGCCTGGAGGGAGGAAGCCCCCACCCCACCCCCAGAAGCAGGCCAAGTGGGACAAGAAGGTACCGAGCTAGGATGCTGCATGTGGGCCAAGCGAGGCCCAGAACGCAGGTCTCACCCTGAGCCAAACCCCAAAGAAATCCACTGCTGCCCGTCCAGCATTTAACCATGAGCAGCCCCAGGCAGAGTGGACACCAAGAGGTCTGCAAAGCCCTGGGGAGGGGACAGAAGCAAAGGCAAGGGGTCAGCAGTCAGGCCCAGGCCCAGGCTGGCTCAAGAGCCAGGGGTTCCTTGGGGAGAGCCCACACTACACTGCCTCCCAGAGCCCCCACCTGAGGGAACCACTCAACACAGCCCAGGAGCCCCACCACCCTCACTGGCTCCTGTCTTCACCCTCTAGCAGTCCCAGAAAACCCTGTATGTCTGGCCCAGCCGGCAGGGCTAGTGCCCTCCAGGGAGGGTCCACTAGGCATTGCCTGGGGCCAGAAGGACAGGAGGCCTGAGCAGGCAGTTGGAGACACGGGGAGCCCGTCGCCTGAGGGTGCTGGAAAGGAGGCCGGCAGGGAAGCCAGCAGGGCCGGGGACGAGCTCTGTGGCTCACGTGCTCACCCACCAGCATAAAGAGGTCCTGGGGCGCTCCAGGTACCGGGCTGGGTGGAGGCTGAGGATTTCTGAGTGAGAGGGGCTGTGCAGAAAACAAGCAGGAAATGGGGTCGGGGCTGGGGGAGCAGGTGGCAAAGGAGGTGACACTGGAGCTGGGAAGAGCACTCCAGGCAGGCGGCCCAGTGAGTGCAAAGGCCCTGGGGTCAGAGTGAGCATGACAGGCGGAGGGGGAAATGGGGGCAGGCCAGGCCACCCATGAGTGAGCAAGGAGCTAGGGGGAGGAGGGCGCAGAGCCTCACGGGATATCACTCTGAGCGTGATGAGAAGCTACGAGAAGAATTAAAGCCAGTGACCTAGGCTGCCTTCCCTCCCACAGAGTTCCCATGCTCGGAGGAGGTGGACAGAGGAGCCAGTGTCGCGCTGGCAATGGGGGAGCAGACGGCCCATCCACGGCAGGCAGGGCACAGGGCAGGTGGAGACTAGGCCCCTGAACTCAGCCACCTTCCAGGATGGGGCCCAATGCGACACCTGGACAGATGAGTGGCTGTGCAGGCACAAGGAAAACCCCCCAGGGCAGACGGGACCTGGAGACTCACCTGTCCCAGGGACCAAGCGCTCCCAGGCGGCACCCCTGGGTGCACTTCCAGCTTTCCAGCAGGTCCCAGGAGGGTGCTGACAGGCACACCGGCTCACCCCAATTATCATCCATGGCCCCTGGCTGGTCCCCAGGCTCTATCTGTCCCTCTCTTGTCCCCATGAAGGTGCTGGCCAGCCTTCCTCCAACGTCTCCCTCCTTCCCATCCAGACCCCACGGCGGGGTCTGCTCCCCTGCTCCAGCAGCTGTGCCCCTCACTGCAGGCTTCCTGCCATGACCCTCAGGATGAAGTCCCACGTGCCCGCAGGAGCATGAGGCCAGGACAGGCGCTCTCAGGATCCTGTCCCCTTGGTCCCCACCGTCTCACAGGCAACCCCCACCCTGCCACGCCAAGCCTCTGCAGCTGCTGTGCCCTCTGCCAGGTGCACCCTCGCCCGCCCCCCCAGGCGAACCTCACCCGGGGCACCACAGGGCCCAACATGGCTCCCCCCATGCCCCATCGGGCACCCACTGCTCCAGACGCAGCTGTAGCCCTGCACCTCCAAGCACCATGAAGGCTCAGAGCAGACACTGCTGGTCAGGCCTTTGTCGACCGGGGGTGCCTCTCCAGCCTGGTGCCCATGGCTACCCTTGCGAGGGAACCCCCCTCTCTCCCCGTTACTTCGCTCCTCTCCCAGCCTCCGCCCTGTGGTCCCCTCCCAGCTCCCTCCAACACGGCTCTCTTAAGGACTCAGCCCTCTGCTTCTCACGTGTCACCCCTTCTAGGGTGGCCCCGGATGCCGAAGTCAGCCAGCAACTCCAGTGTGCCACCTGGCCCTGTGCTCGGAACGCTCTCCGTGATGCTCACAGGAACCTCCTCCATCTCAGCAGCCCCTCACGAGGCTCTTGTCCTCCCGAGTCCTCCACTCCACACCCCCGCTCCTCCTGGCCCTGGCAGATAACACCGTGCTCTTCCCCATGCGGCAGCCAGAAACCTGGGGGTGGCCCCGTTCTTCCCTCGGGCCTCCCCGCCGTGGCCAGCCTGGCGGTCACCTCTCCTCCACAGCTCCTGAGCCCCCAGATTCCCCTCGCCCCACAGTCGTGCCCCAGACAATCCCCTGCCAGGTCTCTGTGCCGCAGGACATGCTGTTCCTCCTCCTCGCAAAGACGCTGTCACTCCCTACCCACCTCCTGTCCCACCACAGAGCTCTCCGCCTCCAGGCAGCCCTCCCAGCTTGGCCCCACCCTCCAGTAACCTCTTCTCCCCTCTAAGTCAGTAGCTCCTCAGGGCAGTCAGCAGATGTGATTCCCTCCACAGGGCACCAACTGTGTGCAGGTACAGTCCTAAGGGTTGTTCACACACTGACATGGTTAACCCCCTCTACAGCACATCTTAGGAGCGGTGATAGGAAAACTGACAGGGGCCAGTTATGTGTTTGCCCAGGGTCACACAGCTGGCAGGAGAGGAGCAGAACTTCATACTGTTAGGATGGCAACAATACCCAAAGCAACCTACAGAGACAATGCAATCCCTATCAAAATCCCAACAACAGGGGCTTCCCTGGCAGTCTAGTGGTTAAGACTCTGCGTTCCCACTGCAGGGGGCACAGGTTTTGATCCCTGATTGGGGTAAGATCCTGCATGCCGCACAGCGTGGCCAAAAAAAAAAAAAAAAAAAAAAAAAATCCCAACAACATTTTTGGCAGAAATAGAAAAATCCACTGTAAAGTTCATATGGAATCTCAAGGGATCCCAAATAGCCAAGACCATCTTTAAAAAGAACAAAGTTGGAGGACTCATACTTCCCAATCTCTAAACTTACCACAAAACTACAGCAACCAAGACAGTGTGGTACTGACATAAAGACATATAACACCAATGGAACAGAATAGAGAGCCCAGAAATAAACTTTCACATATATGGTCAAATGATTTTTGACAAGGGTGCCAAGACCATCCAAAAAGGAAAGGACACTCTTTTCAACAAATGGTGCTGGGAAAACTGGATCTCCACATGCAAAAGACTGAGGCTAAACCAATACCTTATACCATATATAGAAATTAACTCAACATGGATCCAGACCTAAAGCTAAAACTATAAAACTTTAACTATGTAGCTAAAACTATAGAAGCTAAGACTATAAAACTCAGAAGAAAACAGAGGAAAAGCTTCAAAACATTAGATTTGGCAATGACTTCTTGGCTGTGACACCAAAAACACAGTCAACAAAAGAAATATATATATAAATTGGACTTTGTCAAAATTGAAAACATTTGTGTATCAAAGGACACCATCAACAGAGTGAAAAGGCCCCATTCCCATGGAACGTGAGAAAATATTTGCAAATCATGTATCTGATAAGGGATTAATATCCAGAATATATATGGAACTCCTAAACCTCAACAGCAAAAAACAACTCAATTCAAAAATGGGTAAAGTAACACAAAAAAACTAATTAGAAAACATATATGCATCCTTATGTTCATTTCCACACTATTTACAATAACCAAGATATTGGAACAAACTAAGTGCCCATCGATGGATGAATGGATAAAGAAAATGTTTTATACATATGTATTTATACATACACACACACACACACACACACACTGAGTACAACTCAGCCATAAAAAAGAATGAAGTCCTGCCATTTGAGACAACATAAATGGATATGAGAGTGTTATGCTATGTCAAATAAGTCAGATGGAAAAAAACAAATACCATATGATTTCGCTCATATGTGGAACCTAAAAATAAGAACAAACTAAATAAAATAAAAACTCATCGATACAGAGAATAGATTAGTGGTTACCAGAGGGAAAAGGGGTTGGGGGTGGACAAAATGGGTGAAGGGGTCAACTGTATGGTGATGGATGGTAACTAGACTTGTGTTGGTGATCACTCTGCAGTGTACACAGATGTTGAACTACAATGCTGTACGCTTGAAACTTACATTTAAAAAAAATAAAATGGGCAAAGGACCCAAACAGATATCTCTCCAAAGAAAACATACAAATGGCCAACATGTGCATGAAAAGATGTTCAACATCACTAATCATTAGGGAAATGCAAATCAAAACCACAATGAGATACCACCTCACACCCACAAGGATGGCTATAATCAAAAAGCCATAAAATAAAAAGTATTGGTGAGGATGTGAAAAAGTTGGAACCTTTGTGCACTGTTGGCGGGAATGTACAGCCGCTGTGGAAAACAGTGTGGCGGTTCCTCAAAAAATTAAACACAGGATGGCCACATGATTCAGCAATCCCACTTTTGGGTATACACCCCCCAAAAAAATGGGAGCAGGGATTCGAACAGATATTTGTACAGCCATGTTCAGAGCAGCATTATTCACAATGGCCAAAAGGTGGAAGCAACCCAAGTGTCCAATGAAGAATAAATGGATAAACAAATGTGGTCCATCCATACAATGAAATATTATTCAACCTTAAAAAGGAAGGAAATTCTGACATATGCTACACCACGGACAAACCTTGAGGACATTATGCTAAGCGAAATAAGCCAGTCACAAAAGGACAAATATTCTGAGTCAGTCCATTTACATGAGGTCACTAGAGTAGTCAAATTCATAGAGACAGAAAGTGTTTAATATGGGAACAGAGTTTCGGTTTTGCAAGATGAAAAGAGTTCCAGAGATAGATGGTAGGGACAGTAGCACCACAACGTGAATGTACTTAATGCCCCCGAACTGTACACTTAAAAATGGTTAAGATGGTAAACCATTACGTATATTTTCCCACTTCATTTATTTACTTATTTGGCCACGTCACGCGACTTGCGGGATCCTAGTTCCCTGACCAAGGATCAAACCCGGGTCCGGGCAGTGAAAGTGCTGAGTCCTAACCACTGGACCGCCAGGAAATTCCCTCCCACAATTTTTAAAAAGGAAAAATACAAAAAGAAAATTAGCATTTCACTCCTATGGAATTCCTGCCAAAAACACACCACCTTAACCCAATGGCAAGAAAACAGACAAACCGCCCTGAATGACACTCCACAAAAAGACTGAGCAGTTCTCTTCAAGAGGTGAAGGTCAAAAAAAAAAAAAAAAAAAAGAGGTGAAGGTCGTGGACGATGAGGAAACCCTGAGCATCATGGATTGGAGGAGACTGAGGTGACCCAACGACTAAGTGCAACGTGGGAGCCTGGACAGAACCTGGGCCCAAAAAAGGTCACTGAGGGACATCTGGGGACACCCAAACACAGACTCGAGTCTAGTTAATAGACCTGTGACAATACTGCTGTCCTGGTCCTGTGACACGTTCATGGTGAGAGGCTATGGAAACTGTACTGTCTTTGCAACTTCCCACTAAATCTAAAACTCTCTCAAAAGAAAAAGTGAAAAGAAATGAATATCCCCCCCCAATAAAACTGAACAGACAATTCCTAAACTGTTTCTTGGCATCTGTCACATGTCAAGCCAGGGCACATGGGTGCAAAGTGTAAGACCCTGCCCCATGGGGCACCCTGATGCCCACCGGCATGAGGCTAAGCGCTTAGGGTGGGCATGTCATCTAATCTGTACAACTCTACACATGGGAAACTGAGGCACAGAGGAGGAGTCATTTGGGGGAAGCCGGCAGAGGCAGGGCTTTGAGCCCCAATAATAGCCACTTAGACTTGCAGGGTGGGAGGGTCGCCATGGGGCGGGCTCTTGGGCACAAGTGACCCCCAGAAGGCCCCTGCTATTGACCCTCAGGGCTCCTCCCTCTGCATCTGCTGAGCCAGCAGGGATGAAATTAGCATCTCCTTGGCACCTCGGCTGCTGGGCCCATAAATCACTCCTGAGGCTGTGCATTGATTCTGTGATGATTTAATGAGCTGCTCCCATCCTAATTACAGCTATCAAAGCCCTCCTGCTCGGGAGGACAGAAGGGATCAAGACAACACAATGCTCATGGGTACAAAAGGACCCATGGAGGAGGGCCGCAGGAGTTTGTCTCTTCTGAACTTGATCACTGAACTTGATCTCAATGTGAGAGAGGCTCTTTAGCCGGCAGGGCATGGACACAGCAGCCCCCTGGACGTTCCGGCAGGGCGGACAGATCTCGGTCTTTGTGGGGCACGGTCCACCTCCCCGTGTCCCCAGCCCGAGGACTGGCCAGCCCTGCAGAGCCAGCCCTGGGCACTCTGCCTGGCTGGGCTGACACTTCCTCCCTGAGATTTCCAGGCGAATGACCAGCTGGCATGCACCCACCCACCCTCCGCGCCCAGGTGAGCTGTTGTCAGATGCACGGAGGAAAAGGGAAGTGCTTTGGGTTTTCTGTTTTCAATTCTCATCAAAGTTTTGAGACATAAACAATTTCTTTTATTATTGAAAAAAAAAAAGTGTGGCAGAGTGCGTCCCTGCAACCCCAGCTGGCAGGGAAGGGCAGCCCTCAAAAGCTCTCACAGGGCTTCTCCCCTCATGAGCGTCCTTGCGGGAGCAGGGCAACTCAGGAGGGACCACCGAGCTCCCAGGCTGGATCCAGGAACAGAGGCTCAGACGCTCAACAGCCAACAAGGGAAAAGATCTGTCCTTCACAGCAGACTGACCCCTCTGGATAGAATGCTGTGCCCCGGCTTTGGGGTGAAACCCCCGTGACCAGTGGGGTGTCAGGATGGGACCACCTGACAGAGAAGGAAGTTCACATATGAAATTAGGACTCAAGGTCTCTTCTCTGCTGCAGAAATGCCTTTCCTCATTACGGGGGCCACCAGAGCATAAAGTGAAAGCTATTTAATATAAACCTCCCCTATCCCCACCCTGGGGAATCAGATTCCCGATTCTTGGGTGAAAGAACTTCTGCCAAGTCAGCAAGTCCTGGTCTGTAAGGAGTCAGCGTGCATTCCCTCAGCACCCACCACCCCTTGGGGATGCCTGCCCTGGTCCCCTCCCAGACCCCTGCATCCCCTGCCCTCACTCTCCCCAGGCCTGTGCCCATATGGTGGCTGGAGGGATCCTTGCCAAACCTACATCACACATCACTGCCCTGCTCATAACCTTTCTGGAGCACCCCACCACCCCAGAATCAGACTCCGACCCCTCACGGGGGCCCATGACACATCACCCATGGAGCTCGGCCAGGTCAGGCTCTCCCCAACAACAGGCCTCACATCCCCCAATCCCATGGCTCACCCTTGTGCCCCGGGGCTCAGCCCAAACACCACCTCCACCAAAGGGCCCCCCTACTCCCATCCCATTTCACTCTCTCAGAGCCATGACCTTGGGGCCAGGGACCAGCTGGCTGCTGGCATGGTGTCCCCCCTGGGGCAGGGGCTCCTGGTGACTTGTTCTGCAAGGTGTCCCCAGGGCCCAGCACAAAGTAGGTGCTCAATAAATACTGACTGAAGGACTAGACTTTCCAGTCCAAACCCTGGCCACTGCAGGGAGACCTCATTGGGGGACCCGGTGCTTCCTACGTTGCCCAGCCCAGGGTACCTGCAGGGCCGAACAGGCACCACGCTGCGCCAGGCCCGCCCTCCGGAGCCCACAGGGCTCTGCCAGTCCACTCCAGACCCCTGCGTAGTTAACAGAAACTCCAAGTTTCTCCCTAAAACTGTTCAGAAAACTGTAGCTCTGGGAAAATCCCACTACCCACCTGGCTCTGTAGCCACTCGGCACCTGGTACGCATTCCCAGATGGAAAACGGGACCCCACGCCACATTCCCACTACTTAAGGGGAGAAGCCTGACTGTGTGGTGGGAAACTGGCCCTTTTAAAGGACACGTGCACCCAGAAGATCCTAAAATGAACTAGAGAGAGGCCTGCCCTCGGGGGGACACAGTCCAGTATCTGCTTAGTTCCTGTCGAAAACCCACTCTGTGCCTGCTGAGTGTCTGCTGTGTCCACTCCATGTCTGCTGCCAAGTGCCTGCTGAGCACCTGTTGCGTACACCCTGTGTGCCTGCTGAATGCCTGCTGTGCACCCACCAATGGTCCGCTCTGTGTCTGCTGAGCACTTGCCGGGTATACTGTGTACCTGCTGAGCAGGAGCCGAGTGTCTGCTGAATGCCTGCCATTTGCCCACCCAGTGCTGCTGAGTGCCGCCGCGCGTTCACTGTGCACACGCCTCCAGAATCTTAGCAGCAGCAAGCACGCAGCGAGCATCTATGTGCGAGCCCCATTCCGGACACGCTACCTGGGTTAACCCGTCTATGTCTCACCACAATCCTATGAGGCAGACACCACTGTGACCCCCGCTTCACGGAGAGGGAGAGGAGCCCAGAGGGGACTCCCAGGTCTAAACTCACTCAGGAGGAAGCAGGGAGAAGCCCAGCAGCATGGTCCCAAGCTGGGTACCAGGTGCTACAGAACCCCCTGACCCCGCCCCACCACCCCAAGCACTTTCTCCCCTCCATGCCCATCTGAGAACCCTGAGGAGGAAGCCCCAGCCGCGCCTCACTTCCATCTGGCAAATAATAAATATTGACTCTCTCTGAATCCTTGGCCCGAAGAGGCAAGCAGTGGCTTCCTTGTTTGCGCACCTGGACCCCCATCCGGCCAGCGGCACCAGAGCCACCCCTGGCCAGGGCAGGGCACACCCACCTCTGCTCTGGGGTAGAGCTGGACATGGTGGAGGGAGGGAGGTTAGGAGAGGGGGTCAGAGATGCCCCAGCCAGAAATGGGGGGCCAATCCGTCCTACAAGCTCCAAGATGAGGTGAGACTCTCCCATCCCCACCCCTTTCTCACTGGTTCCCCCACCTCGCTCTCCTTCCTGTTCACCTCTGAATAAACCCTGTCATTATTACCTCTGAAATGTCCCAAATCGGCCTTCCCTCTGTCCTCGCCATGGCCGAGCCCAAGGTGCTACAGTCCCCTCCCTGCTGCAGGGGGCTCAGAGACAGACACACAGGTGGGGCAGGCACAGAGAGGAACACAATGAACGCCTGATTTGCAAAACACCAGGGATGACCGCCATGGTCATCAACAGAGTATATGAATCGAAGCTCAGCCTCCAACAGGGTCCCTTATGGCTGCATTAAGAAAAATGTGGGCCCCAGATTCAGACACAGGGTTGATCCCAGCACCTCCACACACAGCAAACCACGTGACCTGTCATGCCTTGGTTTCTCATCTGTGCACTAGGGGAAGCAACAGGCTCTTTCTCGGGGTGACCGCCACAACTTGCCGGGTGTACGCACCTGGGCTCTAGCAAGTATGGCCCCTGCCACTCCCGCACCTTCGTGTCACTCACGTCACCATCCTGCTGGAACCTTCCATGACACCCCATGGCCCACAAACAGGGCCTGGCCTAGGGCCCTCCATCACCCGCCCCGCCTCCCTCCCCAGTCCTCTGCCCGTGCAGTCTATGCTCCTCAAGCCCTTCCCTCCACGCACAGGGTTCCAGCAGCCTGGAAGGCTCTGCCCCACCCCGACCAGCTGGCCAACTCCCAGAGCTGCATGAGACAGGGGAAAACGTGTGGTGGCCTGGGTCTGTCCAAAGGGGTCAAATCCCAGCTCTCCCACCGAATGTTCTGTGACATTTGCTCTCTGAGCCGTGGTTTCCCCCTCAGTAAACCCAGGAGGATGCCATCAGCTGCCTGGGGTGTTGTCATGTCGCCAGGCTCAAGGTCTGCACCTCAAGGAACCGGGGGCCTCTACCGACCCCTTCTCCCCTGCACAATCCTGGCATGCGGGGGAGCACAGGAGCAGGGCTTCTCAGCCTCGGCACCCACCGACATCAGGGGCCTCGTGCACACTGCAGGGTGTTGAGCGGCATCCCTGGTCTCCATTCACCAGATGCCAGGAACACCCACCGCCCTAAGTCATGACAACCCAAGATGTCCCCAGATGTTGCCAAATGCCCGCAGAGGCAGAACCGGCCGGGGTGAGCACCCTGCAGCACCCATTTCTGACACTTCCCCACCACTGCACTCGGGCCGGTCTCTCCCCAGGCCAGGCCCCACCCCTGACATCCACATGGCATCTTCCAGAGGGTCCCCATTAAAAAAGAAATCCCCAGCACCAAGGACTCTGAATCCCAACCCCTGAGGCGCCGGTGCCCTGTCTCACGGAACAGCACGGAAGGGAGCCTGTACCACTGAGCTGAAACCAGAAGCTCCCGGCGCCGAGAGCGGCAGAGGAGGCCCAGCACTCAGCCTTCGGGACGCCCACAACGGCCCAATTCTGACCCAGAGTAACCTAAGTAACCTGGAGCAGGACCAGAAGGCCCACTACATGGCCAAGAGTCACCTGGCACTGTGCCCCTGGGCCAGCATTGGGGACAGGGACAGCAGAACCCTCCCTGGTGGTACGGACCAACAATGACCACCAGGCCACCAACCAAGGGCCAGACAGCCCACTTACCCCTCTGACGGAGGCCAACCCTATCCCCCCACCTGGCCACAGCCCTGGTGACCCCGGTGTCCGGGCCTCCCAGCAAGGCCCACATGGCAGGGTCCTCAGATCCCCACTCAGAACTCAGGTCCCCACCCAGACCTCCAGAAGCAGGATCTTGGGGGAGCCCAGAGTCTGCATCCTTTAGTTCCGAGGTGGTTCAGAGACCCTCAAGAGTGGCAAAACCACTGCCCACCATCCTCCCAACCTTCCTTGTTGCTCTTGGTCAGTGGGGCTCAAACTGTGGGTGACAGCCATTGGCCCAGGGCCAGCAAACTCCTGTAAAGAGCCAGATGGTAGATATCTCCACCTCTTTATGCCATCAGATCTCTGTGGCAATGACTCAACTGCCACAGACAAGGCATAAATGAATGGGCGTGGCTGTGTTCTAATAAAACTTTATTTACAAAAAACAGGTGTAGCTTACTGAGCCCTGGATTACTGGGTTATGAAACCAATTCAGTGGGTCCCTGGCATTTTATAATAAACAGAAGGGAACCAATTATATCAACTTTGCACACACACAGGGAGGGCTGGACTCCTTGGAGAAAACTGTTTCAATTGTATGTTTGTTGGTGGCTGCTGTTATGTCACGAAACACAAATTTCTAACAGTGGGTCACAGTCAAGGAAATGAGAAGGCGGCCTCGGAACTAAGCCCTCAGCTTCCATGCCTGTCCCTCAGCCAGTGACACCCCTGGTTCCACACCTACTGCAGGTCCAGGAAGCCCCCCTGGATTCCCCAGAGCAGGTGGGCCCCAGCACCGCACACCCTGAGCACTGGCCACCACCTAGTGAATCAATATGCCCGGCAATTCCACTCCCGGGCATGTGCCCACAAGGTGAAAACAGGGGCTTGTGCAAACACCTGCACACACATGTTCACAGCAGCACCATTCATGACAGTGAGAAAGTGGAAACAGGCCATATACCCATCAACAGGTAACAGATAAACTAAATGTGGTCCATCCACACAACGGAATATTATTTGGCCACAAAAAGGAATGACACTCTGTCACATGCTACAAAGTGAATGAACCTCACAAACATCATGCTGAGTGAAAGAAGCCAAACACAAAAGGTCACATGTTGTATGGACCCATTTACATGAAATGCCCAGACACGCCAATCCATAGAGACAGAAAGTAGATTAGTGGTTGCCAGGAGATGGGGGAGGGGAGGATAGGGAGTGACTGCTAATGGGGATGGGATTTCCTTCTGGGGTGATGGAAATGTTCTGGAACTAGACAGAGGTGATGGTTATACAACACTGTGAATGTGATAAATGCCACCGAAATGTGTATTAAAATGGTTCATTTTATGTGAATTTCATGTCAATTTTTTAAAGGCTTTTTTCAAAAAAAGGTCACTCAGCATGGTTCTGAGGCCCGTGCTGGCCATGAGCTTTAGGAGGGTTCTCTACACAGGACCCCAGGCTGGCAGGGCCACGCAGCAGTTCCCTGTGGGAACAGAACCAGGGCTCTCCAAGAAAGCCTCTTTCCAAATGACAACTGGACCAATTAACCAAGAAGCGTGTCCCGTGCCAGCCACAGAGACTTCGGCACCCAGCCTGATCTAGACCATGGCTTTTATGGGGAAAAGAGCCATGGGCCATGCACAAAGGTGTGTGTGATGGTGTCCCAAGGCTGCCGCCTCCAAGACGAGGACAATTAGTGACAGGAAATATGGAGTCCAGGGCCCAAGTCATGGGAGAAACAGGGGCGTGGTTGGAGAAACTGAGTCACGGTTCGGAAAAACCAAGGCCCACGTGAGGCCAAGCAGGCTCTGGCGAGCTACTGAAGGTTCTAGTTTGTGTTCTTACTTCCTTGTTTCGGACACAGCACGTGTGCTCATCCCAGAGCTAAACGTCAGTTCTGCTTCTTCCCAGCTGGGATGCGGCTCTGGGCCTCAGCTTCCCCATCAGCACAATGGCAAAGACGACACCTCCTCTCCGGTGGGGGAGGGGCTGAGCAACAAGAATGGGGTTGAGTGAAAGCCACACGGTGCCCAGCAGGGAGCAGGACCCGAGAGTGCAAAGGACAAACTTTACCCCTCACCCCACTGTGACCGTACTCTGGGTCAGCTCCTGACAACAAGATGCCCCCTCCTGCCCCAGGGCTCTTGCTCTAGCTGCTGTTTCTCAGGCTTGTTCACCATCACCACCAGGCCCAGTACAGAGCGAGAGTCCCTACCTCGTTCCTGACAATGGGTGTGTGACGGGTCCACTCAAGGCCTCGAGGGGAACATGACCTGCCAGAGAAGGCCAGATGTGCACATCTGCAGACAACCCTCAGGCCCACCGCCCCGAAGCGGGTTCCGCATGGTACTTGGACTCTGCAGGCTCTGTCTCAGCCCAGGGGAGAGTGTTCCGGGGCTGCCATCACAAATGACCACCAAAGTTGGGGGGGGGGGTGCATAAAACAACACAAATTTATTTTTGCACAGCTCGGGGGACCAGACATCCAAAATCGAGGTGTCGGCAGGGCCACATTCCCTCTGGAGGCCCTAGGGGAGGATCCTCCCTTGCCTCTTCCAGCTTCTGGGGGCTCCACGAATCCCTGGCTCGTGGCTGCAACACTCCAATCTCTGCCTCCGTCATACACGGCCTCTCATATGTGAGTCCGGGTCTTCTCTTTTCGTGAGGACGCCAGTCATCTGACCACCCTAAATCCAGGACAACCTCATCTTGAGATCCTTACCCTACTCACATCTGCAGAGACCTTTTTTCCAAATAAGGTCAGAGTCACAGGTTCTGGGAGTCAGGATGTGGGCATTTCTTCGGGGCCCCCATTCAACCTATTATTGGGTGTGACAGATCACAAGCTGGAGAACACTGAGACTGCTGGGGCTTTCTGGAGGTGGGGTATGGTGTACCCCATCCTCTCAACAGAGCAGCTCGGCGAGTCCTGCGTGCACGTGTGTGTGTCAAGGCTGCAGATGGCACCAGACACTTGAAGCAGCCGGCACAGAGGCAAATGGTGCCAAAGCCCAGGATGGAGGCCAGGACTGGGGGCGGCCTCCATGCTCAGCTAACCCGAGCCCCCGCTGCGTGGTGCCTGCGGCCCAGAGGCCTGTTTTCCAACAGCCTGTGCAGAGCCACCCCCGTCACAGGGTAGGGTCGGGAGAACACCCTCCTTCAGCACAGCCAGAGCCGGCAGCCCTGGCTGGGCCACCGTGGACTGCTTTGCACACGGCCTTTTTCTGGCCCAGGTGCTGCTCCCTGGGATGCTCAGTGATCAGTTACAGGCAGAGCCTCCTGTGCCCTGAGCCCCTGGCAAGTGGGTGACACGCCCCCATCTCTTCCCCTCACCTCCCACATCCGATCCACCCACACGTCCAGTCACCTCTGCTGCCAAAATATCACCAAAATCCACCGCTCTGGTCACTGCCACGGCCACCTCCCTGCTCAAGCCACCTTCTCCATTCCCCAACCGGGATGCTACAGCGGCCTCGCACCATCTGCCTGCTTCCCTTCTCACCCCGTTGCCCACTCAGCTCACAGCCACCTTTGTAAGACACGAAGCGTCCTTGAATGATTAAATGGAGAGTTACCATTTGAGAGTTACCAGCAATTCCACTCCTCGGCATATACACCCAAGGGAAAGGAAGACCTGCATCCACACAAGCACTTGGACACAAACGTCCACGGCAGCACTATTCACAGCAGCCAAAAAGGTGGAAACAACCCGAGTGTCCACGGATGAACAAATGGATACGCGAAATGCAATGTATCCACACGATGGAGTATTATTCAGCCTTAAAGAGTAATGAAGTAATGGACAGTGGTGGCTACACGACACTGTAAAAGTACTTAATACCACTGATCTGTACACTTATCAATGGTTAGGATGGTAAATTAGGGACTTCCCTGGTGGTCCAGGGTAAGACTCTGAGCTCCCAATGCAGGGGGCCTGGGTTTGATCCCTGGTCAGGGAATTAGATCCCGCATGCCGCAACTAAGAAGTCCACATGCCGCAACTAAAGATCCCACATGTCGCAACGAAGATACTGAGTGCCGCATCTAAGACCTGGCACAGCCAAAATAAATAAAATACATAAACGTTAAAAAAAAAAAAAAAGGTGGTAAACTGTATGTTTTGTATATTTTACCACAATTCTTAATAAAGAAAGGAAGGACTGATACACCCTACGATATGGATGAACCTCGGAAACATCACGCTGAGTAAAAAAAGTCAGACATAAAAAGCTACGTGTTATATGATTCCATTTATATGAAATGTCCAGAACAGGCAAATCCACAGGGACAGAAAGTAGATTAGTGGTTGCCAGGAGTGTGGGAGGGGGAATGGGGAGTGACTGCTAAGGGGACGGGGTTTCCTTCTGGGGTGATGGAAATGTTCTAAAATTGACTGGTGATGGTTGCACAACTCTGTGAATATGCTAAAAACCACTGAATGGTACACTTTATTTATTTTTATTGGCCGTGCCGCGCGGCTTGCGGGATCTTAGTTCCCCGACCAGGGATTGAACCTGTGCCCCCTGCAGTGGAAACTCAGAGTCTTAACCACTGGACCACCAGGGAAGTCCCTAGATGGTACACTTTTTTTTTTTTTGGCTGCGTTGGGTCTTCGTTGCTGCATGCAGGCTTTCTCTCTAGTTGCGGTGAGTGGGGGCTACTCTTCATTGAGGTGCGCTGGCTTCTCTTGTTGCGGAGCACGGGCTCTAGGCACACGGGCTTCAGTAGTTGTGGTGCGTGGGCTCAGTAGTTGTGGCTCGCGGGCTCTAGAGTGCATGCTCAGTAGTTGTGGCGCACAGACTTAGTTGCTCCGCGGCATGTGGGATCTTCCTGGGGCCAGGGCTGTCCCCTACATTGGCAGGCGGATTCTTAACCACTGTGCCACCAGGGAAGTCCCAGTACACTTTAAATGAGTGGTTTGAATGTATTGGGAATGATATCTCAATAAAGCTATCACAAAAACAAGCAAAGGATCAGACCACTGACCATCACAAACCCCCCAGGGCCCCTCCCTCAGGGGCCAGCCGCATCTCTCCTCTCTCTCTCTCAATATGCCAGCCCCAACCTCGCCAAGCCCTTCCCACCTTGGGGCCTCTGCACCTGCCTCCCTCACAAGGGACACCCTTCCCTGGCATGGGGTGGGGGGGGCCTCTGTCTCACTGTCCAGGCGTCAGCCTCCCGCCCTAGCCAGTCCTAGCACATTGGTTTGCTTCTTCTCTCTGAGAGCATCTGCCTCATTTATCTGTAGCAATTCTCTCCTGTCCCCGCTAAAACCATGCCGGCTCCCCAAGAGCATGGTCCTCACATGCCTCATATGCTGCTGGCTCCCCAGTACCTAATACAGTCCCTGGGACGTGCTGGGCAAATAAAAATGTCATTTTGTGGAATAAACAAGCTACCCTTGCTCACAGATCAGGATTCTGAGGCCCAGAGAGGTTAAGAAACCTGCCCGAAGTCACACAGCAGAGCGCCACAGCCCTCTCTGCACATCAGGCTGCCCAAGTCTGAGGACGAGAAAGGAACATTCGTGCACTCACCTCTCTACTCTGCGACCCGAAAGTGGACGTCACACCCCATCCCCCACCCGAACTAGCCCTTGGGGTACCTGCCCCTGGGTGATGTGACAGCACGGATCTACTCATCAGGCTCAACACCTGCTGACCTTCACAAGGGAAGGCACCGCGGGTGCACCCATCACGACCGAGGACCGCGAGCAGACACACATCGACACGAGTGTCCGCGCTCGCTCCAGGATTGGGCACGCTGACCTGTGGAATTCCCCTGAGAAGAGCAGGGACCAACTGGGCCACGCCCCACCTGTTCTCAGGTGAAACCCTGGTGTCTACCGCAGGCGGAGGCAGCGCGGAAGGCTGCAGCCACGGGAGGGTGAGCAGGAGGGGACCCTGCATCAGGCGGGTTCACTCACCTGCACCAGACACTGCTGATGTACCACGTGCCACATGCAATAGCCGGAATAGGCTGGGAAAGAGCTTGCCCATCCTGGTCTCAGGTGCAGCCAAAGCCATCAGCCTGCCCACAGTGGCACAGCCGTACTGGTGGGTGCGGAGTTTTGAATGATCTGCCCGGGTGCAAAGCTCGCACCCCTGCCCACACAATGTTTCCTTCAAACTGAAGGTTTCTCGGCCTTGACACTGCTGACACCTGGGGCCGGATCACTGTCTATGGTGGGAGCCGTCTATGCATCGTGGGGTGTTGAGCAGCATCCCTGCTCTCTACTCACTAGATGCCAGTAGCAGCCCTTCCGCTAGTCGAGACAACCAAAAATGTCCTTGCCAAATGTCCCCTGAGGACAGAATCACCCCCAATAGATAACACTGCTCTGTCTGTAAAAACCTAGTATAAGCACACCTCCGCCCAGGGCCCAAGCCCACCCTACCTCCCCAACTCCCGAAGTAAAGGAAGGCAACAGGGAGAGGGAGGAAAGAGATGGGAAACGGTTACCAGGGGCCAAGAGAACTGCTGTCTGCGAATCTTAAAAATCTTTTCTACATCCATCAACCAATGAATGGATAAGCAAATGTGGTCCAGCCATACAAAGGAATACCACTCAGCCATATAAAGGAAAGAAGCCTCCTGATACACGCTACAATGTAGATGAACCTTGAAAACATTAGGCTGAGCGAAAGAAGCCAGACACAAAAGGCCACATCTTGTATGATTCCATTTATATGAACTGTCCAGAACAGGTAAATCCATAAAGACAGAAAAATTGGCGGCTGCCAGGGGCTGGGGGGAGGGGCAAAGGAGAAGTGATTGCTAATGGGTGCGGAGTTTCTTTGAGGAATGATGAAAACATTCTGGAATTAGACAGTGGTGACGGTTGCACAACTCTGTAAATGTACTAAAAACCACTGAATTGTACACTTTAAACAAGTGAATTATATGGTACTATCTCAATAAAGTTGTTATTTTAAAGATATCTTTCCAACAACAATTCAAAAACAAACAAACAAAAAAAACCAATAATTCATTTCCAACCCTAAAGCAGAAACCAGGCCTCCGATCATGAAGAACTGTCATGAGCCAGTGTGACCCCTTCTTCTTGTCATACCACATACATTTGACACCTACTGCATGCTAGCACACGCTACATGCTGGAGACAAGATGAAGTGGACACTCCTGCACTCAGAAGCCCTGACGTATGGGCAACACTCAAGCTACCATTCATTCATTCATTCACCAACCACATCCTGAGCGAGGCCGCAAGCTGCTGGAGCAGGGATAAGCAGCACCTGGCCGACAGTGAGCACCCGACTGATACAGCTGAACAAATGCATGGAAATGAAGACACACATTCTAGTCTTAAGGTCATGATCTCAAAGAGAAACAAGCAACTAATTAAAAAATGTCACCCCAAAAGCCCACCTGAGGAATCAGAAACTGAGGCTCACAACATGGGAGGTAGATCTGCCTAGGACAGTCAGATCGGACGCCAAATCCAGAAACCAGCGAGGTGGGTGTCTGCAGCTCCCACTCAACCCCTCCCCGAGGCCCCAGGGTACAGCACAGGGGTCCCATCGCTCTGCAGGATGGAAGCAGAGATTTACTGCCACCTGTGCTAAGCATGCTCCCCTCCCTGACCCACAAGTAAGGGCTTGCTAGACACGCTCCACAAGGGAGGACACCGAGACCCAAGGAGCTTGGCACTTCATGGTGGTCGCCAGAGAACTGGGGCCCAGAAGAAGAGCCAGGACCCCCGACCCCAGCCACAACCAAGCCCCTGCTCCAGGCCTACAGCGGCTTCCCAGGTGAGGTTAGCAGGTAACCGGGCCTGCCCCTGCACACCAAAAGCACCCAGCCATCTGAAGAACTGTCCCTCCACCCTGGTCCTGAGGGGCCAGGGGCCATCTGTGGCCAGCTGTACCTTGTCCTAGTGGGAGGAACATCACCTGGTCCCCACCATATGGGCTGCATGGGGAAGGGGCAGCTGTCTGCACTTCAAGCTCCAAGACAGCCCAATCTGCCTTCCTGATCCCGCCCAGGTCCCCACAGCGGAGGCCAGACCTTTCCCTCAGGTATCCAAAAGGGAGAGATACCTATCCCATCTCAACTCTGCAAGTGGGGGTACCTGTCCTTCCCCCAACACTCAGGCAGTGAGTGCACAGGTGACAATGATGGAGAGACACCTGTTCCTTCAGGTAGCAATGGTGTGGGGGCAGCTGTCCCCCTCAGGTACCAATGATATAGGAGCACCTATCCCCCCTCCCCAGGTAACAGTGATGCTTGCAAGCAGCACCCAGTTCACACACCTCAGTATCACTGCCCTAGGTAGCAGTGATATAAAGGCACCTATCCTCCTCAGGTAGCAGTGTGGGGACACCTTTCCCCTCTCAGGTACCAATGATGTAATGGCACCTGTTCCCTCCATGTAGTAATGATGTAGAGACCCCTGCCCCTACAGGTAACAATGATGTAATGACACCTGTCCCCCACTTCAGATAGCAATGATGCAGGGACACCTTCACCCCTTCAGGTATCGATGATGTGGGGGCACCTGTCCCGCCCACGACGCCCGGGGCGTGGGGACACCTGTCCCCTTGGGCCGAGCCAAGTCCCGCCCCCGCCGCGCGCGCCCCGCCCCCGCCGCGCGCCCCCCACCCCGTGCACGCGCCAGACACGCGCCCCCTGCCTCCCTCTCCGGCCCAGAGGGGTCGGCGCGCGCAGCCCCCTTACCCGCGCGGCCCGCGTCAGGCTCAGGTCCTTCATGACCTCCTCGAAAGCCGCCGTCTCCTCCGCTTGCTTCTGGTTGTGCAGAGCGATCTTCTCGCTGAATTTCCGCGGATTGTTCGAAGTCGCCATCTTCTCGCCGCCTCCTCCTCCTCCTCCTCCTCCACCTCCTCGCCCCCCCCACTCGCCGGTGCCACCACGCAAGCGCCGGCCGGACCCGCGGGCGGCGGGCAGTGCGCAGGCGCGCCGGCTGTAGTGAGAGCGGCACATGCGCACAAGAGTGGCGCGCGGCGCGGGGGCGACAGCGCATGCGCGCGCCTCGGCGGCGCGCTCAGAGGCCAGAAGGGGAGGTGGGAGAGGGAGGGTGGAGATTTCGGCGCAGTCGCAGTGAGTCGCCTCCTGGCCCGCTGGACAGCGGCCGCCTGGCTGTTGGGCAAGGGACAGGCTGGGGCGCTGGAGCTCCCAAGAGAGAGACTCCTGGACGCAAACCCTTCCAGGTCACCAAGATGGAGCCAGCACCCATCTCAAGGACAGGTAGCACTCGAGGCTGAGCCTGGGCTCGGACCAGTTCAGCTTAGAGACCAGTTCAGGGCGTTGCTCATCCATGCATGCATTCATTCATTTATAGAGCGCCTATGTGTGCCAAGCGTACTGGGGGAACGGCGTGAGCAAGCAGACGTGGTCCCTGCCCTCATGGGATGCACAGTCGGGGCGGGGGGATGGAACATAACCCACCAACAAATGACCCGAGAACTTTTCAGATGGAGAGAAATGTGATGTGGAAAATAAAACCAGTGATGGGCCAGGAGGAGAGTGATGTTAGGAAGGGAGGCTCCTATGGCCAACATGGTTTTGGGGGTGCGATCAGTCCCCAGCCCAAAATCCCAGTGTCGTCCTTAACACCTTTCTTTCCCTGTTCCTATTCCCTATCCAGTTCCTATTTTCTGGATCCTTAAGCTCGGAGAACTGGAACTACAGAGCTTCAGCCTCCTCTCTGTGAATTCCTCCAGTCCAGTTTTGCTCAAGGAAGCCAGCTTTGCCATGGGGTGCTAAAGGACAGGTCTAGAAATCCCACCCAGACCCAGCGGTGAAAGGGACAGCAGAGTCTCCCCAATGATGAGGTGGGGGGGCAGGTGACCTAGGGAGGCAAGAGGGATTCTGACATCTAGTTGTCCCTCCCCAGACAGAGGGATCCCCAACCACCAATGTCAAAAGTTTGTATTCAGGATGCTCCAGGGATTTCGGGGCATGGGCAGGGCAGAAGCCAGGAGGGGCAGCCAGGGGAATTGGGGGCATCTCTAATTGCACAACAAGCACACTTTTTTACCAGGGCAAGGGATGGCTGGAGGGGACACTGATGGAGATCATAGGGGGACACCAACATTTTCCAAATATGCTTTTATTTACATTTTACAACAGTTTAATGAAAAGTCCACATTAAATACATACACATACATAGATTTTAATTTGGAGTGTCCTGGGCACTGCCACTGCTCTATTTTATCCTTCTTGTTCATATGGTTTTGAGCACTTTCTTGGACTTCTAGCCTTTTTGCCTAGCAAGTATCTGCCCCCTATCTGGGGTGTCAACAACCAACTACCTTTCAGGGAACCCTTTCCAACTTTCAGTCCCTGGTTTGTGGTAGAGCTGGTCTCACCACTCGCTCTCCCCACAAAGTCTCCCCTTCAAATTGGAAGGCTTGGCCAATCAGCAGAGCCATTGCTCTGACCAGCACGATTGGGTCAGGGCAGGCATGTGACCCAGTTTGCGCAATGAGATGCAAGTCTGGAATTTTTGTTTGAAGCATGGGAAAGAGAAGCACCCTCTTTGTTTGGGTGGCTGATTTGAAGGATAACACAGGTTTGCAGAGCCAGAGGCCACCACTTGAAGAGAGGTGGCCTGGGGAATTCCCTGGTGGTCTAGTGGTTAGGATTCTGTGCTTTCGCTGCCGTGGCCTAGGTTCAATCCCTGGTTAGGGAACTGTCCCAGAAGTCGCACAGTGCGTGCAGACAAAAAAAAAAAAAGAGAGAGAGGTGGCCTGAGAGTAAACCCACACAAAGGAAAACAGAACCAAATGTAGGCAGAGACACTCTCAGCATTCCTGCATCCAGCCATACCTGAAGCTAGACACTCCTGCCTTTTCAGTTATATGAGCCAATAATTCATTCTCTTTTTTGCTGAAGTCGATTTGAAGTCCATCTTCTCTCCCTGGCACGGAGACTGAAGCTTCTGGGAGTCAGGTAAGGGACTGGACATTCTATTTATGTGACTTTTAGTCCCTGCCACCATCCTGTGAGATTGGAGAGGAAATAGTGACAGAGAGCAGGGACGGCAGCTGCCCATAACAAGTTAAGCGCCAGAGCCAGGACTGGAACTCAGGCCTGACAGCAGAGGTCGGCTTCTTTCTCTACACCAGGTTTTGTCAAGTTTAAATGAGGTTAATATATGTCAAGTGCCTGGCTCATAATAAGTGCTCAAAAAATGCTGGTTACCCTGATCACTTACATAAGGCTGCACTAAGCCGGTTTCTGCACAGAAAGATGGAGGAGAAAAGATTTGGGGGGTAGCAGGGGCCACAGCAAGAGACCATGCCCACAGGGCAGAGGTGGGGGGCCAGTGCTCGCCTTACTCACCCCCGTTTACCCCGCACCCCAGCAGCAACTCGATCCATCCTAAACCCTGGTGATGAGTCAGAGGAAGCCACAAGCCTGCTTATTGCACAATGGCCAGACGGTGACCCAAGGCCTCCTCCCACTCCACTGACCCCCAGCCCTGAGAAGGGTGAGGCCAGGGCGTCTGGTGACCCAGGCAGAACCCAACCCTGACTTTATCACTTTCTCCCTTCATCAAAGGCAGCTTCCGCCACCCAGTGTGGCCCGGGCAGGACTTCTGGAGCAGCTCATGGTCTTCGTAAAGGGGGGCGGATCTCATGCTCCCTGTGATACTCAGAAAAAAATCCAGTGGCCCGCAGGGTCCTCACACACCCTGGCGCCTCACTCCAGCCACCCTGGCTTCCTTGCTACTCCACCTCCAGGTCTTTGCATGTGCTGTTTCCTCTGCCCGCACTGCTCTCCCCCCAGATCCTTTCATGGCTGGCACCTTCTCATCTTTCAGACCTCTACTCTGGCAGACCCACCCTGAGGGCGCTATCTAAAGTGTACCCTTGAATGTTTGTCCCATGATCCAGGAACATCCCACCCTCTGAAGGCAGCTGTGTCTGGAGTACTGTCTGCTCCCCTATAGACTGAGCAGAGATCAGAAGCTGAAAGTATGTTCACCCTTCTCAGACACTCCGGGGGCTTGAATTTCCTGTGATGCAGAAAGAACACAGACACACCCAATTCCCTACTCCTAAGGCTTGTTCTCTGTTGATGGCTCTGAGCACTTTAGGCCTCATTTTATGCTCATCTGTGTTCATTCTGTTTCCCTGGATCCCCAGAGCTAACACAAGACTAGGCAGAGATGGGGAATTAGGAAGGGTTTGTTAAATGAATATGCCTGGGAAACTCCTATCTATCCCTCAAAACCCACCTCAAATGACCCCTCCTCCAGAAAGCCATTCCTGACCCCAAAGCAGAGCTGTTCCTCCCTCTGGACTCACACAGCCCTGGGTCCTTCTCCAGCCAACCCTGACCCAAAGGGATAAGGAATATCCCATTCTCTCTCTCTCTCTTTTTTTTTTTGGCTGCACTGGGTCTTCATTGCAGAGCGCAGGCTCTTTGTTGTGGCACGTGGGCTTCTCTAGTTGCAGCACACGGACTTTCTAGTTGTGGCGCAGTGTGGGCTCAGTAGTTGCGGCACGCAGGCTTAGTTGCCCGCGGCATGTGGGAATCTTAGTTCCCCGACCAGGGATCGAACCCACGTCCCCTGCATTAGAAGGCAGATTCTTTATTTTTTCTTTTTTAATATTTATTTATTTATTTGGTTGTGCTGCGTCTTAGTTGTGGCAGGTGGGCTCCTTAGTTGTGGCTCACAGGCTCCTTAGTTGTGGCATGCGAACTCTTAGTTGCGGCATGCATGTGGGATCTAGTTCCCTGACCAGGGACTGAACCCCAGCCCCCAGCATTGGGAGCATGGAGTCGACCACTGAGCCACCAGGGAAGTCCCGGAAGGTGGATTCTTAACCACTAGACCACCAGGGAAGTCCCAGGAGTATCCCATTCTTAAATAGCTTCTCTTGAGTTACAGAGCACATCCAAGTGTGAGCTAAGAGGCAAGTCCTATAAGCTACTTCTTGCTGCCTCCATGATATAGTTTTCTCTCCTCTGCTCCATAACTCTGGCTGACTCCCTTTTTTTCTCTGCCAGCTTCCCTAGCATCCTCTCTCACCCTTCCCTTTCTCGTGTCCTCCATCCAACCTTGCTGATCCTGCATGGGCCTTTGCACAGGCTGTCTCCCTGCCTAGAATGCCCTTTCCCCTGCATCCAGGCCACAGCACCCCTCAACGTAAAGCTTCTAAATACAAGCTAAATTCAAACCTAAATTCCTGTGCGTTTCTGCGTGGCCCAGCCCTTGCCAATTCTCCAGCTGTGTGACAACAGGCAAGTGACTTCATGTCTCTGGGCCTCACTGTCCTCCCGTGTGAAATGCAGATAATGGCGCTCCGCAGAGCAGGCTCTTGGGAAGATTAAATAGATAATGCATGTAAAGCACTTAGCTCAGCGCCTGCTTCCTCGCAAGCACTCAATAACTGTTAGGGAAGCAAAACCCTACATCGAGATGTTAGTTTTCATGGCTTGCTTTTCTGCACTGCCTTATATGGAATCTTAGTCAATCCAGGGTACCCACATTGCATGAAGGTGAACTCGGGCCATTTGGAGCTGGAAGGCAAAGAGGAAAACCATCCAGGGCCCGTCTTTGACTTCCAAACCAGGCCCTCATCAGACAGAGTTTTGAAAGGCAAAGCAAGAACCAGGTTTGATTATGAAGCGAAAGGGAAGAACCCGATGGGAGCCATAAACACCAGACATGGAGCTCACTCCTTACGACCGAATAAGAGGTTAGATGAGGACCCAGGCCCCTCAGCCCCCCACCGCAGGCTGAGTGTGGGGTGGAAGGTGGGACGGGGCGGACTGCCGGACTGCCAAGGAGGCTGGAGTTGAGGGGGCAGGGACCCGGGGGGATGGATCTAGGGTATGGTGGGACAGAGCCAGCCGTCCAGTCCCCACCACAACCACCACCACGCTGAAGGGACATCTGGGGCAGGCCTTCCAGTGACACCAGAATGCCCTGAGACTTGGCTGAGCTCCAGCTAAACTGCCTCACAGAGATCCCCCTACCCACTGTCCAAAAGCCCAGGACACTTACAGCCCCAATCTACTCCACAATAAAAGAGAAGGATTCCCCAACCTCTAGGGGGCAGTGGCTGCAGAAGAGATACAGCTGGCTTTTCTTTTTGGTGGCCCAGCATCTGGAGGCTGGGGAGTCCCCATAATGGGAATTCAGCCTCCCCACTGACAACAGAGGCTCCAAAGCCAATGGTGTGATCAAATTATGGGCCTCAGTTGCCCTTTGTTTCTGTGTCCCACCCTTTGCCACACCACTGTGCATTCTTCCTGCATAAGGTAGGGGATATTTCCCCAGCCCTGATTTTGAGCACATCATTTGCTTTGGCCAAAGGAATATGGGTAGAAGCAACAGCACAAGAGTTCCGAATCTGGACCTTAGGAAGCCTCATGTGATCCCACTTGTCCTCTGGCACCATTGTAGGAGGAGAACATAGGTTGACTAGCTGCTGGTCCCAGGAAGATGCAAGGCAGGTGGAGCTGAAGTTCCTGGTTACTCCACAGTCTTGCACCTAGAAGCAGAGCTGCTCAGCCAAGGGAAGCCTAGAACAGATACCCCACCCCAGCTGAGTCACAGACACGTGAAAAATATTTTTGCGTGCCATTGAGACTTGGGGTTGCTTGTTACACAGCAGCAGCAGCTGACTAATACACTGAGGTACTAACTTTCCCCACTCCCTAGGGCATTGGAGCAGGACATGGGCTGGGCCAACAGGATGTTTCCAAGTGATGCAAAGAAATAGCGTTGGGGCAGGAGCATGTGGTTTCCAGGGGCAGCTATGGCGGAGTACCAATGGCAGTGCCAGTTGAGGCATCTGGATTCTGTGGTGGTGGCAGGAGTGACCTCACCAACCAGTTCCCTGGCATGATTTCAGCTAATCACCCTAGCCTCCTTGATTTCTACCCTTTCTGAGCCTGGTTTTCCAGCCTTCCTGCCAGTTTTGTGAGGAACTGAACAGACTTCCAATGCACGTTTTTGCTATTTAATTTGGCTGGTGTTTCTGCTGCTTGCAAATTAAAACCTTGACTTACATAAGATGGGGAAACCCCAGCATCTGTTACATTTATATTATAATTTTGGAACTGTTTGGGTTACAATTAGCAGAATATCTGACCACTAGTATCTTAAGTGGCACAGACATTGTGATTTTTCATAAAAAGGAGTCTGGAGGTAAGAGGTTCCAGGGTGGGACTGGTGCCCCCATGGTTTCAGGGCTCTGGGAGGCAGCATCTCTGTGCCTGTCTTAACTTGCTCCTCATGGCCACAAGATGGCTACAGAAGCTCCTGGCATCATGTCCTCATAGGAAACAGTAAGGGAGGGAAGGGGGCAATAAAACCTTTCCTGTGTCCAGAAACCCCTACCCCAGACCTCCCCTTACAACTTGCTGGCCAGAACTGGGAAATGTGCCCAGATCGAGAAAACCCCCCACAAAAGACGTTGCCAAGAATGGCTCAGCCAAATCCTAAATTAACCCCCGAGGCTGGGCACCAAACCATGGCTCTGTTGGTGAGGAGGGTGAAATGATCGCCGGGATGGCAACAAGCAGGGTCAGCCACAAGAATTAAGCTGGGCCCTTTGTTGTGGGCAGGAGCACGGCTTCGTGGCCCTCTTGCCCTTGGGGTCTGCAGGCCAATGATGCCCACGGATGCTGGAGTGGATGAGACTCTGCTCCCACCACCCCACCCCAAAAGCTGTCATTTGTGCAACAAACATTCAGGCTGTGCCTCCTGGGATACATGGCCAGGTGCCCCTGATAAAACTGGTGCGCCGAGGCTCCACCATGAGAAGCAAAAGCTCCAGGGCCCGTGAGAACAGAGGGGCTGGAGCTGCATTCTCAGAGATGAAGCCAGGGGCGGGTTTCCAAGCTGGCCAGGTCTGGGGCAGATTCCCACCTCACACGGCTCCCCCGAGGCCCCCTTGGCCCTCGCTCGCTGTGAGGCCCCAGAAGTCACACTTGGCCTCCCTCTCGCGGGCCTCCATCCCACCGTCCCAGGAGATGGCGTTTTCCCACAGCCCAAGCCCAGGTGCAGAGGGAGGCTTCTGCCGGCCACATCCAGGGCCACGGTGGGAAAGCAGGATATCTGGAAGCAGACGGGCTCTCCACAAGCTCAGTCCCTACGTGCCCAAGCTGCCCTGGGCAAAAGGTGAAGGAGGTGATGAGGTGATGAGCTCCAGACCCCTTCATGGTGCTGTGCAGAGGAGGGCCAGGCTAGTCCAGGAGCATGTACACATGAGCTGTGTGTTTAATTGTGCATGAGTGAGCATGTGAGCACATTACACGGCCTATGAGCAAGGCTACCTGTGAGTGTGACCACGTGGATGTGGGTGTCAGATGCATGAGTGCAGGTGTGCGTGTGAGCGTCTGCGTGCCTGTGTGCACGCATGTTCCGCCTCCCTCTGAAGGACACAAATGTGCACAAAGTAAAGATGCAAGCCAGTTTCTGCTAAATTAAAAACAGCTTTTTCGTGTTTAAAGTTTACAATACGAAAAATAATTTTCCTTTCTTCCGGGGGGGGGCGGTGTGGGTGTGGAGAGGGAGGGGCAGGGGGCCCCTGAGAACATTCCATGAACCAGCCCAGACAGTTATGCACAATCGACCCGGTTAGATATGGCAGCACCTCCCCACCCCCAACTCGGCGCCGGCGCCCCTGCCAGCTCGTTGGGGACAAGATGTTCTGAGGTGTGAGCTGATCTGGGGGGACTTGCAGCTGGCAAAGGCTTCTCCCTGCCCGCCCCGAAGGGGCCGTGCCTCCAGCAGGGAAGGGTTCTCTTTGGGGGAGCTCAGGTTGGGGGTGATGAGAAGGGGCTAGAATGTTCCAGTAAGTCCCTGAGGGCTGCTGTTTTTTCACTTCTATGCCCCTGGCAGTGTGGGCTCCTTATTGGTTCCCAACCAAGTTCCTATTTCCACCCCACACCCCCATACACACACCCAGCCTCACCCCGGGCCCCGACGGCCGCTGCACAGGAGCACCAGGCCTGTGGGTATGTTTTGAGGGTGATCCCGGAAGCCTGCCCTTTCAGAAGGCTGTCAGAATACTGCATTCTCCACCAATTTGCAGCCGGGTTCGCACAGAGGCCTGCCACAAGAGCAGGGGCCGGGGGCAATTTGAGGAGCTCTTGGGCCCACAGGGAAGCACAGTGGCTTCATGCTTCCTTTAGGACCTGCCCTGCTTCTCCCCCATCACAGCCTCTGGGGAGGGGGGCTCCCCAGCTTCCCAACCTGGAGTCCCAGGACTGAGCAGATGGAGACAGAACCTGCCAGGGGCTGTGGGGCTGGCTGATGGCAGGGGGCCGGGTCACCAGGTGCAAGGAACCACCTGGAAAGAGTCTCTTGAAGGCTGCCTTGCCCCGGCTGGTTGCCCTCTGTCTTCCGGGCGCCGGGTGGAAGGAAGTCCTAGCCTCCTTTCCCGCTGCCCCCAGGCCTCTGAGCCAAAGGCCAGCCCCACTTCCAGCTCCTCTGCAATGCTGGAAAAGGGCGAGGGGGGAGAGGAGCCCCCAAACATGCAAGGACATGAGGAATCTGCGACCCATCAAGCCCCACAAGCTCAGCACTGGGCCCACTCCATCTTTTTACCATAACATTTTTATTAAATAAAAGGAAAATATTAGGAGACGACGTCTGCTAAGGTATGAGGTTAATTCTTTACATGGCGAGTGGGTCACAGAGACACGACATCAATCGTCCATTAGCAGCAGAAGAGACACTTTAAGTTGCCCCGAGGGGACAAATCTCATTTATAAGACAGTGGTGCTGGCCTCTTAAAAAAAAAGCAAAAGAGAACAACAACAAAAAAAATGGTTTTGAGGTTTAGACAACAAAACAAATGTGGCTGGAGATGCCGCAAAGCCCTTGAAGGCAGAGGCCTCACGGCCCGCCTGACTTCCCACGCAGGGTGGGCACAGGCCCTGCGGCATGTCAACCTGAGCACAGGGTTGGGGGGAGCAGAGGGCTGGAAAGAGGGGGAGAAATAAAAAGCACGGGACAGGCCTGTGGAAAGCAGACGCACTGTGAGATTCTGAAGCAGGCGTCCCCCTTCATTCACGGGACAGGGACAGGGAGGAGGAGAGCCAGCCCGTGCTTACTAAGGCCCCACACATCACCCAGGGCCAAAGGGGAAGGCCTGATGCCCGTAAGGACCGTCTCTGGGAGCTGACTGTGTTTTTCTTCCTCCTGAAAGCAGATGATAGAACACCGTGAAGGTGCTAAGACCCAGGCCAGGAATGGAAATGAGTGCCGGCTCCCTCCTGCCCAGCAGCTCAGGCTTCTTGGGGAGGCGGAAACGTGCCCTTCTGGCCAACCCAAGCCAGGTACTTGCCAGCCGCTTCTCCTGCTCCTGGAGGTCCGTATGTTACAGAGATCTGGGGTGTGTTTATTTAAAAAAGGACGCATGCAACTCATGGGGGTTGGGGGGAATTTGGGGATCAACTGTGAACGAGTTTGCATCTGAATATCTCAGACCTCTGGGCAGGGGGAGGGGAGAGAAGTGGGGCAAAGTCACACCACAACGCCCCAAAGGAGACCCCGATTCCCGCCCGCCAGCCATCCAGCGAGAACTCAAGGTGGGTGAGGAAACCGCCTTGGGTGTGAGTTTGCTGCCACATCAGCCTTGTTGCTGGCAGCCTCCCCCACCGGGCACAGAGCCAGAATCTGCTTCAGGAAGGAAGGGGGGTGAGGAGGGTGCCTTATGCGAGACCAGCCCGCGGGGGTGGGGATTCGAAGTTCCCCGCCCAGACGTGCACCCGCCAAGCCCCTCGCAGAAACAGCAGGCGGCCAGGCCAGGAACCGGGGTCCGGGGAGCTACCTCCTGGTCCTGGCCCGGGGCAGCAGGACAGGGGCACAGGCGATGCCCGCAAAGGACTCCGGGAAGTGCAGGTCGCGCTCCCACTCGTCCGTCTCAGTGTTGTACACCTGCACGATGCCTGTCACATTGTTGAGACGCCAGTTGTAGCCTCCAACGATGTAGATCTTCCTGTCCAGCAGGCAGCAGCCGGCCTCTGACTGTCCGGCCCGCATGGGGCTCACACTGGTCCACTGGTCCGTCTCGGGCACGTAGTACTCCACGGCCAGCACGTCGAAGCAGCGGTCAACGTGGTCCATGCGGCCGCCAAGGGCGTAGATGCGGCCGCCGGCGCCCACCATGGCGTGGAGCACTCGGGGCTCGCTCATGGGAGCCTTGAACTCCCACTGGTCGGCCTCGGGGTCGTAGCAATGCAGGGCCTTCTTGTCCTCCACCGAAATGCCGTAGCCGCCCGAGATGTAGAGGCGGCCCCCAGACGAGGCACCCGCATGGCCCCATGTGCGGCGCTTCAGTGAGCAGGCATAGCCCCACTCGTTGCGCCGCGGGCAGTACCTCTCAACTGAGGCCAGGCTGCCGGCCCGGTTGCGGCCGCCCGTGGCGTATACCATGCCGCACAGCACGTTCAACTGGAACTGGATTCGGCTCTCCTGCATGGCCTGCAGGCGCAGCCAGCGGTTCAGGTGGGGGTCGTAGCGGTAGCAGGAGTCCACGGCGCCCTCGCCACTGCGGTACTGCAGGTGCTGACCCCCGGCCACATACACGAAGTTGTCCAGCACGGCCACGCACGTGTGGCTGCAGCCCACCTCCATCTCCGTCAGCTCACGGAAGTGGCGGGCCCCCGGCTCGGGCAGCTGGTACACCTTGCTGCTGACCGAGCGGTCGCTGTCGGTGTAGGGCGTGCCGCCAAAGGCAACCAGCGAGGGCACGTCCGAGCGCACGGCTGTGCGTGGCGACTGCATCTCATGCTGCCGGAAGGGGAGCACCTGGTAGTTGAAGGCCTCCAGCAGGTACTGGCGGCACAGCACGTCCTCCACCATGATGTCCAGCGTCTGCACGCTGTCCACCAGGTCTGAGGACCGCATGAGCGGGAAGCGGATGTGGCAGAGCACGTGGCTGGCGCGCAGCCGCCGGGCGGGGTCGTGCTGCAGCCAGCGGACGGCCACACGGAACAGGTCAATCTCGGCGCAGCTCTGCAGCCGGTTGCTCTTCAGGAAGAAGACGAGGCGCTCCAGTGGCAGGTGCAGGAAGTCCTCCTCCTCAGCAATCTGCAGGAAGTGCCGGAAGGTGAAGGTGTCCACCGATTCCTTGAGCGAGGCCAGGCTGAAGGTGGTGGCCATGTGGCCGATGTTGAGGCAGGTCTCCACGCTCATGGCGGCCTTGAGGAACTCCTCACACAGCTCCACCACGGGCAGCATCTGCAGGAACACGGCTGCACCCAGCACGTCCTGCACGCAGTCCAGGTCCAGTGTCACCTCGGCACTGTAGGCGAAGTCGATGATGTGCCGCAGGCCACGGGCCGACACGCCCTTCAGCTCAATAACGTCCTGGCTCGTCTCCCTCATGCCGCCCGTGAACATGGCCCTGAAGGTCAGAAACACAGCATGTGGGCTCGGGGCAGCCAAGGGGCACTGTGGCTGCCCGAGCACGGCCTGGCCCCGGGACACTGCGAGCAGGGCACGGCTGGCCAGGGGAAAGCAGGCCGGATGCTCATTAAAGACAGGCAAAAAGGAAAAGAAAGATTTTTAATCCACCCCTAGCCATGCGTCTTCCTACAAGCAGCAACTCCCCACTCTGCCCCCCTAGGTGGAGCCCTGCCTGGCCTCACCCAGAGGTGTGCGGTGCTGGGGCCAAGCTGGCTCAAAGGGCGGGGACCAGGGGCTGCTCGCTGCGGGGCTGGTGCGGCTGTGCAAGAGAAGACCAAACCTTGGCTTTGGCTCTGGCTCTGGGGACAGGTCTCCAGCCCCACCTTAACACCCAGCCCTGGACGACCACGCCGGTGGCAAGTTCAGGAGACAAGGCAGGGACCCCCAAGGGCACTAGGCACTGTAGTTCACAGAGCCCAGCCCCTCACGTGGGCAGCTGGCTCCACCTTCCCCAGCCTGGGTCACTGTCACATGGGTTGGGGAGGGGTGAGGGTGCCCAGGTCAGAGTGCCCAATCAGGGGGCTGTGCTAGGGTCCCTGCCATCTCCAGAGGCTTACGTGGTCAGGAAAGCCCCCTGAGAATGGCCCAAAGGAACACCAGCCCATCGTGAGACCTGCCCCCCAGCAGCAAGTAACCCCAGCTCTGTCAGCCTGCTATCCTGCTCTGAGAAGCAGCGCTAACGTGAGCGCTGCTGAGAGACGTAGGCCCTGGGTCACAGCTCCCCATGACCTTTGAGGGCCCCCCACCAGGAAGAGGGGTGAGAACCCCAGTGACTGCTCAGGGTTCATGGCAGGTTCTAGAAGATAGCATGTGCTCCAGCTTGGGGCAAGCTGGCATTTCATCATAACTATAACTACCATCAGCACACATCTGTGACAGCCGTCTGAGGGGAAAGAACTTCCCGACATTGCCCGACAGATGCCCGTCCCCTAGTCGCACACCCAGTGGGCCCAGCTCAGGCCCCAGAGGAGGGACAGCTGAACTTGGTGCTGCCGTGGGGCCACTAACAACCGCCCAACCCTCCACCGCAGTGCTCTACCAGCCCCCTGGACCCTGCCCCTTCTTGTCCCCACGAGTCCCGTCAGCCCATCGAAGGCAGAAGCAATCATGGTGACGGTGACGGGAGGGAGCATTGCCTTTTAAGGCCTCACCAACTGCAGTGCCAGCACAGAGGAGCCTTTAAAGGGCAGTTCTGGCTGGGCCAGCCCGCCCGTCCCCAAATCCAGAACAAAAATAGAAGCGGCGCCCCAGATGGCTTGGCTGCTCCAACTCCCCAGAATGGCCCCTCTGAGCCCGTGGGGCGGGCAGCCAGGGGGCGCACCAGGCAAGGCACCCCAGCTGCGAGGAACATGCAGCCCGAGACGGGCACCTGGGATGGCAGGTGGGAACGCTTCGGCCACCCCTGGCAAAGTGGGGCTGAAGAACCACCCCCAGGGCGGCACCCCAGCTCTCTCTGGTGTCAGGAGGAAGCTTGCCAGCTGGTCACTAAGGGAATGAGGGAGACTGTCCCCAGCCTGTGACAGCCCCCAGCTGATGAGAATGGCCCCCAGCCCTGCTCCGTGGGGCCCTCGCTCCCCTGCTCAGCCAGGCACAGGGAAGGAGCTTTCAGGAAAGGGCCTTCAGGGTAGAGAGACCGGTACACCCAGCAAGGCCTCACTCATCACGTGGGGCCTTGGACAGAGCCTGGCACACACAAGGGCTGCCGAGCAGGTGTCCCTCCCATCCCTCAGCCTGAGCACAGGTGCCATGTGGGCAGAGCTCATGCCTGTCTTATCCCTGCTAAATCCCCAAGGCCTAGAACAGCGCCTGGCACATGCAGGCATCAAATAAAGACTTAGAATGAAAAGCTGATGGAGCCCTGCCACCTTGGCAGGGCAGAAGCTGCTAATCGGGCACCCACCTCTGTCCCCCAGGCATGCTCTGCTTGTCTGCTCAGTGTCCCCCACAAGTTTGAATAAGTAGCAAACCTGGAAAAACCTGCAGGTTTACTGGACTTCTCTCCAAACCCAAAGATGGGCTAACCCCAGCCATCTTCCCTCAGAGCCATCCCCGTCTAGATGCCCAGCCCTGAGATCTTCCCTCTTAGAAGGGCAGCACCCTCCACCCTGCCCCTGGGGGCCCACGCTCACCTGAAGTAGTCGCTGCAGGCGGCCAGGACCACCTTGTGCGCGTGAAAGGTCTCTCGGTTGATGGTGAGCACGACATCCAGGAGTTGGCCCTGGGCGCGGAGGGCAGCGAGGCCCTGCAGGAGGCTGGTGCTGTGGCCCGGGGCCGAGAAGGTACACTTGAGGGCCCCGTTCTTGTCGGCCATGCTGTGGGAGAGCAGAGGTGGGCAGGTGGCTCACAGGCCTCAGGGCCGTCCGGTCCCTGGGCAGGCTTGGCAGGGCTCTGAAGCTGCCCCGGGTGGAGGCAAAATTGCCAGAACCAGCCCCAGAGAAGTGGAAACCAGGCCTGGGTCCCAATGGTGTCTTCCACCTGCCCACTGACTGGCCGTGGCTGTGGATGCGCCTCTCCAGCCTCCATTTGCCACCTGTGAAATGGGTTTGATGCAGGACCTGCAGAGGCTCCCGCATCCCTTTTTTTTGTATTTGAGATGAGATTCACATAACATTCATCATTTTAAACTGTACAATTCAGTGGCATAAAATCCACTCACAATGTTATGCAACCATCACCTCTATCTAGTTCCAGAACATTTCAGCACTGTGAAAGAAGACCCATACCCATTACCAGTCACCCCCCCCAATCCCCCTCCCCCAGCCCCTGGCAACCAATAATCTGCTTCCTGTAACTATGGATTTGCCTGTTTTGACGTTTCATGTAAATGGAATCATGCAACATGCGGTCTTCTGTATCTGGCTTCTTTCACTCAGCCTGATGTCTTCAAGTTTCATCCATGTTGTAGCGTGTGTCAACGCTTCACTCCTTTTTCTAGCCGAGTAATATTCCCCTGTGAGGACACACCATAATTCCTTTATCTGTTCACCCATCTATGAACCTTTGGGTTGCTTCCAACCTTCTCCTCTTTAAAAATTTATTTCATTAGCTTTCATTCTAAAATGACCTGTGCCGGGGCTTCCCTGGTGGTGCAGTATTGCGGCTCGTGGGCCGCTTCTATTTTTATTCTGGATTTGGGGACGTTAGGAATCTGCCTGCCGATGCAGGTTTGAGCCCTGGTCCGGGACGATCCCACGTGCCAAGGAGCAACTAAGCCCATGTGCCACAACTACTGAGCCCGCGCTCTAGAGCCCACGAGCCACAATACTGAAGCCTGCATGCCTAGAGCCCATGCTCCGCAACAAGAGAAGCCACTGCAATGAGAAGCCCACGCACCACAACGAAGAGTAGCCCCTGCTCGCCACAACTAGAGAAAGCCCGCGCACAGCAACGAAGACCCAACACAGCCAAAAATAAATAAATAAACAAATAATAAAAAATAAAATGACCTGTGCCTACTGAGTGCTCATTTTAAGGTATAGGACTCTCCATGTCACCTCACTGTCCCCTGTGCCCCAGTGAGCCATCCCCACGAGTAAGCCCCTCTTCTCTCCCCTGCAGGAGGCAGGGTGGGATTAGTTGCCAGCACAGAGCTCCAGCACAAGTCTGAAGGAGGAACTCGAAACCTGCAGCCTCCCGGGTGGCACTAAGCCCCGGGGTTGGGGGTGCCACGGGCCAGCTTCTCACCGTGGGAGAGGGAGAGCCACCTCCAGCAGGTGCTGACCTTCAAGGTCTAGCCACTCTGACACCAGCCAGCATGCCTCTTGTGCCCTGTACCCCAGGGGAGGGCAGCCACACGACCATAAAGTCACCCTGGCCGTTTACAGAAGAATTTCGCTCTGGCTGCACTCGGTGGACACCCAGTCGAGGGCAAACGCCTGTCAGTCCTACCTTTCAGGGACACGCTGAGCAGTTTGTCCGCAGCCCCAGAGCTGTAAGAGGACACAGGAGGACTGAACCCGGGTCCAGGAAACAGCAGGTTGCATGGGATCTTCCTGTCACCAATGTAAGGAAGCCGTAAAACCAAGAATAACTGCCCTAAGATGGATTTACCTACGGGGGCAGTTAGCTGGGGATGTGATAAGTAAAACAGATTCCTGCACCTCAAAATGAGGATGCACAAGGCAAAGGTTGCCTTGGAATAAAAATAAAGTTTTGAAAAGGAGAGGGGTGGAAATAACCCAAATGCCCATCAGTGGATGAATGGATAAACGAAACATGGTGTATGCATACAATGGAATATTACTCAGTCATAAAAAAAAAAATGAAGCTGAGTCATGCTACAACATGGAAGAAACTTGAAGACATCAGGCTTAGTGAAAGCCGCCAGACACGAAAGGCCACGTGTTGCATGATTCCATTTATATGAAATGTCCAGAAATCCACAGAGACAGAAAGCAGATTAGTGGTTGCCAGGGGCTGGGGGAGGGGGGGTGTGGAGTGACCGCCTGAGGGTACAGGATTCCCTTTGGGGTGATGAAAACGTTCTGGAACTAAACAGAGATGATAGTTGCACGACATTGTAAAAGCACTAAATGCCACTGAATTATATACTTTAAAATGGTGAATTTTATGTTATATGACTTTCACCTCAAAAACAAAACAAAACTCAAGGACATCTGAGCCTTCTCAGGTCCTGGGCAAAACCCTGCCATGACCTCCAGGGCCTCACAGCATACAAGGTCCTCTGTGGCCCAGCCCCTATCACCCCCACTCGCTTCCCCTCATCCCCTACCCCCTCCCCAGCCCGTCCCCTTTGCTGTTTCATCTCGGAAAACTTTTGTAGACATGCATCGATAGGGCTTCCCTGGTGGCGCAGTGGTTGAGAATCCGCCTGCCAATGCAGGGGACACGGGTTCGAGCCCTGGTCTGGGAGGATCCCACATGCTGCGGAGCAACTAGGCCCGTGAGCCACAATTACTGAGCCTGCGCGCCTGGAGCCCGTGCTCCGCAACAAGAGAGGCCGCGATAGTGAGAGGCCCGCGCACCGCGATGAAGAGTGGCCCCCACTTGCCACAACTAGAGAAAGCCCTCGCACAGAAACGAAGACCCAACACAGCCATAAATTAATTAATTAATTAATTTTAAAAAATTTTTAAAAAAAAAGAAATGCATCGATAAATGAGTTTAGGAGCCCCTAATATATCACTTCCTCCTCCAAACACAACAGAAGGGGGCAATGCCCATCAGCCTCCATGGGGTCAAGAGCCTTCCCAGGACTCTCTCAGCCCCCACCCCACCCCAGGCAAAGGCCATCCTCCCCAGCCCTCTGCTCTCTCCCCATGGCCTCCGGCTCTCTGGAACTTGCTTTCCCATTCCTGGGACTGATGCCTGCCCACAAATGAGGGCCAGGAATGTGGGCACTGGTCTTTCCAAGAAAGCAGGAAGAGAAAGAAGGCTCCTCGACTCCTACTGCCCACCGGCTCCCAAAACACAACCAGGGGTAAAAGAGCTGACGTCGGGCACAAGACACACAGTCGCTGCTGACGGGAGGTCCCCGACTGGCACAGGCCGCCCACCTCAGCGGCCCTTCTGCAGAGCCTCGGGAAAAGGGGTAAACCATCCAATGGGCAGAGGGGCTGCAGGGCCCTGGGCACTGCCTGCAGGCCTGCGAGATGCTCAGGGTTCCGAAGGTGTGGGGACATGGCGGGGGGACAGGGGACGTGGCAGGGGGACACCACCTGTGCTTAGCGGAAAACCATCCTGTCTCTGGGAGGCAGGAACACATGTGAGTCAGAGCCCAGCGCTGTGGTCATCTGAGCTGGTGATACTGGGACGCCAGTGGTGTCGGTAGCCAGATCCTGGGTTTGTCCCGGAGGCTGGGTGTGCAGACAGTGGAGGGAGGGAAGGAAAGGGACCCAGGAGGACCCTGAGTCTCTAGCTTGGCCGAGTCGCCTCTCCCCACCAGGTGGAGGGGATGCCCACCTCACACGCCCCCCTCCTCTCCCAGGCAGGAAGCAGCCAGTGCTGCTGCATCCAGCCCATCCTTCCTGACTGGGTCACTGCTCGGATCCGAGTCTCTGCTCTTTTGGTTTCCCAAGAACCCCACCTGACCCATGTTCTGAAGATCACGAAGAGAATGTCATTGGACCCTCAGGATTCAGAAGGTCTCAAACTGTACCCACCCACTGGCCAGGGCTGCCCTCAGCCATACAGGCCCTGCCAGGACATCTCCAGGGACAGGGTCTTGCTGTGTCCTCTCGGCGACACCCTGTGACGGGCCTCTGGACCGCCGAGCCAAAGCCACATCCCACATGAGCCTCCAAGGACCCTTGAGGTGCTCAGATCCATCCCCCCCTCCCCCACTCTCCTCATGGGCTTTTTTGTCAGCCCCTTGTCTGTTTCTCATGGGTGGGAGGACACAGCATGAATGAGACAGAGCAGACCTGCCCTCGTCAGGCACACAGTCCGGGAAATGGGGACCCAAAGCGGTCACATCATCCAGAACTGGCTTCACATCGAAGCTGTGAATGTCTCGGGGCGAGGAGACAGGAGCTGGGAGCAGAGAGGTGCAGAGGCCAGAAAAAGTGGGGGTGTCCCCAGCTTCTCCTCCCAGCTCTGCCACCCCTGAGGTTAGACAGTGATGCCCAGCCTGGGAGCAGAGGGCTTGGCTGCATCCTGGGTGTTGGCCCTAAGGCCCGACTCCCACGAACGGCCGTCCCTGTGCAGAGCCACCTCCCCTGCCAAGATGGGCCCCCTCCTGCCTGGGGCCAGGTGCTCCACCTTCCCTGTGCAGCACAGTGGCCTGGGATCAGGGACGGCTGGTGTGACCCCTTGGAACCTCCCTCCCAGGACCAGGGGGCAGAGAAGAGGTGTGTCTCAAACCAGGGACCGTGTTAAGATGCAGACACAGACGTAGACTTGGCCAGTCTGGGTAGCCCTGGGGATGGCAGTGCTGCTCTCCGCAGATGCCACTCAGCACAGCAGGGGCTGCGGGGTGTGAGGAGGTGACACGCAGACAGCACCTGTGCGCCACTTGCATCACCAGGATCCCCTAGAGTTATCCAAGCCTGGATCCTGGCCCTGAGCAGAGTGTCTGGAGGGTTGGGCCGGGACCCAAAGCCTGGGAGGTGAATCTTGGCCAGACCCACTCCGGAAAGACTGCCCGGACTGCACCACGGCCCTTGCTGCTCCAGGCTCCGGCACCTGGTGTGAGGAGCAGAGGGCAGGATTCCGAGGCTGCCCTGCTATCTGCCAGCTGTGTGACTAAGGCACGTTGCCCGGTCCTCTGGGTCTTCATTTTCTCAGCTCTCAAATGGGGCAGGCAGGACTGCCCTGGTGGTCCAGTGGTTAAGACTCCACGCTTCCACTGCAGGGGGCATGGGTTCGATCCCTGGTTGGGAACTAAGATCCCACATGCTGTGCAGCGCGGCCAAAATTTTTTAAAAAGGTGGGGAGGGGAAGGGAGGAGCAGACGTCACAGAGCTGCCATGAGGCTCCCCAGCCCCCATCACCTCCTGGGAAATGAGGGACCACAGACCCACTTCCCCCAGCTTCACTTTGGGCTGGCAAGGCCCAGTGGGGGGCTACATCCTGCCACCAACCATACAAGCCACTCGTATGCCTTTGAATGGGGCCAAGTGCTTGGGAACTTGAAGCTTGGAACCACCCACAGAGCACCAGCCCACGGCAGGTGTCAAGTGAGCCTAGCTGGCCTCTCTGTGGACACCTCACCTCACAGATTTTGTATATTCCCCCAACCCAGCCTTTGACATTTTGCTTTTAGCTGGCCTCAGTTTTTTCTTAGAAGTTCCTCTGAGAGTGTGAGGCAAGCTGGGAGGATTTCCTGTGCTTCCTCTGAGCTCTGGGGAATGGCGTGCCTATGCATGTTTTCACCAGAAGAAAGATCTCACACCAGAGGCAACTTCATCCTGGGGCTGCTTGGTTCCTGGACATATATTTACTGTGGTCCTCCATATATAAAGAGCACCAAGAAATCAATACAAAGCCAGCAATGTCACAGAAGGATGTGGGCTGACGGTTCCTAGGAAAGGAAGCACAGCTGGCTGGAGAGACCTAAGACTCAGCCTCGCTCATGATAAGGGAAGTGTGCTTGCCAAAGGACTGGCTTCACCCCTCAGGTGGGCAGAGTCATGGGGTGGGCCATCTGGCAGCAGACGCTCTTGTCCATTCCCAGCAGGAGTGCAAAGAGGGACAACTCCCAGGCAGGCAGTTTGGTAGACCTAGGAAAATTCTAAAGGCTCACATCCTTGACCTAGCAAGTCTACTTTTGGGATTTACCTGAGATGTACTCACATGTGCAAGTTGAGAGATGTGTGAGGATATTTACCAAATACCATTTCTGGGGGCTGAAGATGGGAAACAAGCTAAACACCCTTTAAGGGGGTACAAAGGGCTGCCCTCCAGCCGAGCACGGAGGCCGTGCATACTCTAAGCATTAAAACGCTCCTCTGTAGGAGTTAGGACACCCCGGCCCAGGAACCCCTACAAAGCCCATAGCACTTCTGCTTACAGGGTGTGGAGCCCAAGTTGCACCAAGGGGGTAGGAAACGGCCCCTTTCTGCACATGCCTCATCCTGTCCCAGGCGCTCCTCCTCGTGCCTCCAGCAAGGCTCACGGCACCTCACAAGGCTGGTTTCCTCCTCCCATCTCACCAGTGGGACAACTGTCTCTGAAGCCCCCACCGCTACCCCACACACACCTCACAGCCTCTGGGGAACTCAAGGAAGGAGGGAGGAAGCCGGCAGGGGCCAGAGTCCCCAGCCTAGACAGAGAAGCAGGCTTGGCTGGGTGGAGGTGGGCAGGAGGAAGAGGGAGGGCCGGGGCCTGGGACCGATGACTAAGGGAAGGACCCATTACTCAGGCCGGCCCAGACAGGGGGCGGCTGGCGAGGCGGGGCCCCGGGCCCCCAGGAAGGCGGCAGCGGCAGCCCTTGAGCTAGTCCGAGTCTCCAGACAGCCACCCAAGCCACGGTCACCCGCGCTGAGTCATCGGAGCCAATGCGTCAGCAGCCGGGTCAGGGCGTCTCTGGAGGCCACTCACTGCCTCCCCAGCTGCACCCTCAGCCTGGACCTGGCCTCTGACCATGTGCCCCCCGCTGTCCTGACCCCAACCTCCGCGCTGTGTCTCTCTAGCACTGTCATCAGGCACCCCCAGCCATGTGCAGTCCCGTGCTGGACACGGGGACACAGCTGTTGCCTCCCTCTGGATGTCCCTGCACAGGGGCTGACAGCCAGTGGGACTAGGTGGGGTATATGCCCACCTGTGGCAGGATCCCCACAACCTCCAGGCGTCCCCAGCCTGCTGAGCCCATTGCCCATGCTGTCGCTGGATCCTTGCTGGCGCCCCCTGTGGGGACTCCTTCCTGCCCCCCATCCTTCATGGGGTCACCCCCCAAATACACCAGGGGCTAGAGTCCTTGCCTCAGGGCCTGCTTCGGGGGGACCCAAGGCAGGATGGCCTAGTGAGGGACAGCCACAGGAGGTGGAGAGCCACACCAACAGTGACAGGGCCCCGCGACGGCGGTAGGGGCTGCCTTGGGAGCAGCACTTGGCGGGGTGGGCGCTCCCCTCCTCCTGCCCTCGCCCGGCTGCTGGCCCTGGTCTCCACTGTCGGTTTCCCAAGCCCACAGGAGAGATATGAAGCCCCGGAAAGTTCTTCTCACTGGAATGTCCAAAAAAAAAAAAAATGGGAAAAGGCAAGACCAAGAAAGAATTTCATGGAAACATTTCTTTGGGGTTTTGTAAACTCCTTTCCCACCCCCACATGGAGCCCAAAACTCAGGCCAGAACAGAGTCTGACGGCATTGCCCCTTTAACATACTGTTCTGACATGCAAATTCCCTCACTTCCCCTCAAAACAGAGAGCACTTCCACTTTCAAAGCCAATTTTGGTTTTATTGTCCATGTGGCTCGATGGAGCACAGCAGCGCAGCGCAGCTGGTTGGCTCACACCCCGGCTGATGCAGTACCAGGGAGCTCCAGGCCACTCCGCCTTAGGGTCCTGGGTGCATCAGCAGGGAAGACACAAGGGGAGACAAAGGGAGACAGAGACCCAGAGAGGGGGAGAGAGACCCAGAGAGAGAGAAAGAGACCCAGAGAGGGGGGACAGAGACCCAGAGAGAGGGGGACAGAGACCCAGAGAGAGGGGGACAGAGACCCGGGGCGGGGGGGGGGAACAGAGGTTGGGGGATGGGGATGGGGCTCTCTAGCTGCAGATGGAGAAGTGCCGGCAGCCCGCTGGTCACCTCTCTGTCCTATTTCCCACACCACCAACCACTGCCTCCTATCCAGCCACACTGGAAGCTTCTCTGGCTTCCCCTTCCTGCCCGCCTCAGACCCTTCACAAAGCAGGCTCACTGACAGAGCACATGCTGGGCACAGCCCTTCACAAAGAACTTCATGAATCCCTGGCCAGCCCAGGAGGTCAGTGCAGCAAGTGTCCCCTTCAAGATGGAGAAACTGGACTTGCCTGGTGGTGCAGTGGTTAAGAATCCGCCTGCCAATGCAGGGGACATGGGTTCGATTCCCTGGTCCGGGAAGATCCCACATGCCGCGGAGCAACTAAGCCCGTGTGCCAGAACTACTGAGCCTGCGCTCTAGAGCATGAGTGACACAACTACTGAAGCCCGCACGCCTAGAGCCCTTGCTCCGCAACAAGAGAAGCCACCACAATGAGAAGCCCACACGCCACAATGAAGAGTAGCCCCTGCTCACCACAACTAGAGAAAGGCTACACAGCAACGATGACCCAAGGCAGCCAAAAATAAATAAATAAATAGATTTATTAAAAAAAAAAGATGGAGAAACTGAGGCCCAGCATGGCCCCCACCCCATGGCTGCAGGCAGCTCCAGTACTGGCTCCCACTTCCTGCTCTACTACAGCCTGCTGACTCTGCCAAGGCCACTGCTCTGCCTTCCAGGCACGCAGCTCCATGGATCAAAGGTGCGTCTGAGCCAAGGTCCCAGATGTCCCACAAAGGCAGACACCCCAAGCCACTGTTGCTGTGGTTACCACAGTATTTCACAGCTCTGGGTACTGTGCTCCCAGCCCAAAGGATGGAGTCACCATGTTTTGGCACCTGGCAGTAGCCCTCAAATGCTCCGGCTGGCCGGCAGCCCCCATGCTCACGTCAGCACGCTCTCTCCTGGGGCTGCTCACCCCAGGCCGGCTCCGCCCTCCTCACCCCCAGACAGCCGCAGCCCCACGGTAAGGGGCAGCTCCTTCTGAGATGCCTGCAGTCCTCTCACAGGGCTTGATCCCTGGGCGCTCTGGGGAGCAGATGAAAGAGCAGGGCTCCTGTGTGGACAAGTGTGGAACCCAGGAGCAGATGAAGGTCCTCAGAGCAGGGTCCCAGCAGGCCTGGAGGCCAAACCACTGAGAGAGACTGGGGGGCACAGAGACCCATAGAGAGAGAGAGAGAGAAGAAAATCTGGCCAGGGCCCCAGATCCCATGTGCCGCTGAGCCTGGGCTCTTTCCACAGCATCAGCTGAATTGTTTTATTTCTCCCTCCTGGTCATCATACTGGTTACTTCCTACATCTTCTGCGATAATTTAAATCAGGATGCCCAGTGCCAAGGTGGATCTGCGCACCCCATGGGAGGCCAGGTGAGCCAGGCCGCCAGGCAGGGGCAGAGCCTCATCCACTCCTTCCCACCTGCTCTGCCTCCTCCAAGAGCTGGGCCGTGGACACATCTAGGGCCCACTGTGAGCCCACCCTGGGAGCACGTCGCCCACAGAGACGCTCTCCCTGAGCCCTGCAAAGGGGCGCCAGGCCACACTTGCCCACCTCATCTTCAGGGCATCACCAGGCAGGGCCACCCCCCACACGTATGTCTTTGGCTCCTGCCTCTCTGTGCCTGCAGTGCAGTGACAGGGTGACAGAAGAGAGGCGGTGCTGGGTGCTGGGGAGTACCGGCAGGAGGGAACCATGCAACCTGCCGGCACCCGGGACTGGTGGCTCCTGAGAACCCCCACGTGACAGCCAGGGAGGCTCAGGGTCCAGAGGGTGGTAGGGAAGGCAGACAGGTTCTAGAACCCACGTCCACCTCTGAAGAACCATCATGACTCCTCCCAAGGACCCAGAGAGGTGACAGGAGCAAATTCCTAGGGGCTGGGAGTAGAGGCAGGGGTGTGCCTGGCCCCACAAGTCACCAGCCTCACAATGAGACCCCACCAGCCATCCCCAAAGCCTGGCTGGGATCCTGCGCACACAGAGCCTGGCGCCGGACAGCCTCGCTCAGTGCTGGTTGCACTCAAGGCAAGTGGAACCACCCGGTCAGCTCCGTTATCCCGCCCTTCTGAGACAGGGACAAACCGCGTGAATTCCCCCACTCCCGCAATACTCACTGGGTTACAGCCAAGAACTCTACAGGTATGGCCCACCCTCCCACAAGCAGAAGGCAACAATGACATCAAAGTCCATCACTCTCCTGCCTAAGCCACCTGTGGCTCTCCGACAGTCTTGCTCTTCAGGGACCACAGTGAGCCCAGTGGCCCTGAAGCCCAGCCGTGACCTCTTGCCCAGGCTCTCTGCCCTCACCCCAGCCTCTGACTGGTGCCCCAGGGAGCCCAGGATGCGTGAGGATCTGGCCACTGCTGATGGACAAGAGGACCCTGTAGGCAGCACTTCCCCAGTCCCAGACCTGCCAACTCCAGAAACTTCTCAAGTCTAGGAAGACAGAAGGGGGACACCCAGACCCTCCTTCCCTCATCATCAGCAAGCTCTCTGCCTCCACGCACCCCCACCTCTCCCCACCCTGGCAAGCGAGCACCCACTCCATGCAAGACTGTGGGCCCGGGGCAGTGCCAACCTGGTTCCCAGCTCGCCTCTCAGTGGGCAGCCTAGAGAGGGGTATACCACTATCGTCACCATTTTACAGATAGGGACATTGAGGCACAGAGAGGTTCAGGCATCCACCCAAGGCCACACAGCATGTAAGAGGCCTGGCCAGTGTCAGCCTCTCTGTAGCCCCAGGTGGATGGGCCCCTTGATCACCTCCATGATGCAGACAGGGAGACTGAGGCTGGGAGAGCTGAGACCACTCACCAGGAAGGCCAAGCCAGGAGGTGGACATGGAGCTGGACAGCAAGTAGGGCAGGATGTGGCTCCTCAGTGGCAGCCAGGGCAAGGGTGTGGACTATCCCACTAACCCCCCGTTACGAGGGAGGTAACCCCATTCTGCCAGGTCACAGTGGGAAAGCCCCACCCAGGCCTCCACACCTCTCCGACCCCAACCCAGCTCTATTTGTCTTGCCTGCCCATCGCTCCACCTGGTAAACCATCCGTCTGTTTCCAACCTGTCTCCTCGAAGCTGCAACAGGAGCCTCACCAAGCAGGGCAGGGTGGGTTCTGTCTCCTGCTGTGTTCCAGCACCTGGCACCATGCCCAGCATGTACTCAGAGCTCAGTCACACTTGTTGATTAAATGGCTGGATGGCTGAGTGGGTGGGTGGATGAATGGATGGATAGATGGGTAGACGGATGATGGATGGATGGATGGACAATGGGTGATAGGGTAGATGAATAGACAGATGGGACAGACGGATGGATGGTTGGATGGAAGAGTGGGTGGATGGAAGGATGGGTAGATGGACAGACGGATGGAAGGATGGATGGATGGGTAGGATGGGTGAGGTGGCAGGTGGATGGCTGCTAGGTGGCAGCAGTGGCTGGGGCCTGACTCATATCTCTGCTTGTTGCAGGTATCTGCTGCATATATCTGCTCTGTTACCCGCTCCACGCAACCTCCTGGTCCAAGTCCTGGGACTAGGTATGTTATCCTCTGACTGGGCTGAACCAGGAAGCCCTTGGCAGGCTCCTCTCTGGGATGTCTGGCCTCCACACTTTACTCATGCTATTCCCCAGGCTGAAGGGCCAACTCCTTCTGCCCCCCACCTCCACCCCTCCTCCCTATGCTGCACTCTCAAGCCCACTAGCTCTTCCACGCTCCTCCATCACTTTCCCTTCCAAGCCTTCTCGAAGTAGAAGGTCTCCCCCATGACCTCCCTTGCCCTCATGGTCCAGCCAGGGTTCCCCACAGCCTCCGTGACCCCTCAAAGCCCAGCCAGGGCCCCAATGCCAGGGGCAGCAAGGGCGACTAATAAGCAGGTCTCAGGGTGAAGCTTCGCCTGTTTTGTTCACACCCACTGACAAGAGGCTGATCCCAGTAAGAGCCCATCCCCCCACATTATCCCTGCTGCACTGGGCTTGGAGATGGGGCCACTTGAATGAGCAAAACCCCTTCACTCTACAAATTAGGCAAGTAGGCACATGACTGCATGGCCCCAGAACACCACTCGGAAACCCTGTTGAGAATCCAGCATTGCAAATGCCAGCATTTCAGGACCCAGCCCAGCTGTCTCCCCTGGCAGGGCAGGTATTGAGGTTCTGAAAGGGACAGTTCCACCAAATGGCATGCGCTCATGCCCAGTGGTGCTAGGCCATATGCAGGCAGACACAGTATGGGTATGGCTCAGCAAGGACCTTCCAACAGCAGCACAAACTTAGGCATCAAAAGGGGCCTCTCATGAATATCTTCATTTTAGGGGGTGCCAACAACCCTTCCTTCTTCTGTTAAGGGCCCCCTGTTTTCCTCAGGGAACCTCCTTCACTCTCAGCCCCAGTGGTAAGGATCAGGAGACCCACCCCTGGGCTGAAAAGGGAGAATTCATAACCCAGCCTGGCCAACCAGAGCCTCCCAGGCCCCCAGCCATGCTGATTGATCCCAGGATAGGGAGTGTGACCCATTCGACCCAACCAAAACCTTCCCTGGGACTTTTGCTGGAGCCACCAGGATGGAAACTTCCCTTCCCCTTAGGGTTGCTGGGATGATGGGGAGCAAGGTGAGGTTACCTTGCCCAGCCAAGAGCTAAGAGACGGGAGTCACAGGTTCCAGAGGAATCATCTGAGCTCTGAATTTAATGAATTTAAAAACTGGAATTCTCCCTGAACTTATTTTTTATGTGAACGATGAACTTTTATTTTTTAACTGAAGGCAGTGAGTCGAGTTGAGTTTCTGGCTCTCGTAACCAAAAGGGGCCTTCAATGTCAGAAGCCTCTGATCCGGGGCTCGAATTCTGGATGAGCCTCTCGAAAAACTACTGTGGAGTTAATACTTCTCCAGCTACCACCTCTCCCTGCAATGCACACTGGCTTCCTACCCTGGGAATGCGGACGAGGAAGCCTCACTGGTTGATCTGCAGGCGAGTGGGTGATGACCAGACCCAGCCCGAGCCCCGTCTGCCCGTAAAGAGACAGCCCAGCCGTCTCCCTGTGAAAGGTCAGCAAGCTACCCATGCCCCCTACTGTGAAAGTTCAGCAACTCTAAATGCTAAAATACTGGAAGCACGCCTAAGGCTGGAGCTGCAGGGCAGCCCAATGCCATCAGCCTCGGCAAGGAAAACACCACCCAGAGTTTCTACAAGTGACTCACGTGGAGCATAAACATTTGTGTGTTCCCAGTCTCCCTGCCTTACGGCCCACGGGCTGCCATTACCCCTTGCACGAGAGAGGTGGGGAAAAAAGAGAGAGAGCAAGAGAAGCCCTCCTAGGATCAACCAGACTTCACCAAGCCAGCACACAGTTATGACTTTAACTATAGTCCTGGAAGTTTTCCAAGTTGAGGCTGCCTCAGGGGTCTGCAGCGGGGCTCCCCTACATGACTGTTGCTTCACGGGCATTTTGTCACACACCCCCAAACCCTCCCTTGGGAGAATGTCCCACTCTCAGCTACAGTCATGGAAGATTCTGAGTGATCACGTCTCCCTGCTCCTGCTTCCTCCGGCAGACTGCTTCAAATTCTAACATCCCTCTGAGAGGCGAGCTGTCCGGATATCCAGCCCAGCCCAGCCCAGCCCAGCCCAGCCCAGCCCAGCCCAGCCCGCTCCTGCTAGGATCCTGTCTTTGACCCCTGTGGAATTTCGCAGTTGTGGCGTCAGAAAACGTCTTCGGCCTCGATCCTTGATCCTCCTCGGGTGACCCCCCCTTGAGGCCTTTAAAAGCCCAAAGGTCCACCCCTCAAGATTTCCTCCAGGCTGAGCGTGTTCAATTCCGGAAGCTGCTTCCCTCATAGGAAAGGTCTGCGGTTCCCCAAAGGTGCCGGTTACTTCCTCCCGAATCACAGTATTTTCAGTGTGCAGCGAGGTGGTCTGCGGGAAGAGCTCAGCAGCAGGGCTGCTCGGCGAGGGGTCTGAAATCACGCTGGATGCGCCCCAAAACCCACTCCGCCAAGGAATGTTAGGGAAACGCTCTCATAGCCATGGGGGATGAGTTCTGTGAATCCTGAGCAGCCCTCTCTGAAGGGAAATGGGAAAGGGGCGGGGAGGAGGAAGGGACTGGAGACTCAGGGTTAACAAGTGTTAAGAGCCCGTCTGCACAGCTGCGGAGCGGCTACCACAGGAGGAGGGCGGGTCGGCCCGGTGGGGACCCAGCGGGCCCCAGCCCCCACTTCCCCCGGCAGGCAGCTGGACAGGGAGCGCGGCTGGTCCTTTCCCCGTCTCCAACACAGCGCTAAGATCCTGTCCGTGAACTAAATGGAGCGCGTGCAAAAGGGTACTGCTCACTGGCTTCTCTCTAACGGGGCTGACTCACTGACAACACACCTGTGAGTCTCTGTTTCTCTACCCGAACCCTGCCATTAACAAAAATCAGGATAAGAGTGACCCTTGCTCGGCTGGCCGTGGAGGGCCGTTCCAGAAGCCTCCCAGTCAGGCCAGCTCCTCCTGCAAATCCATCGTAGACTGTATGTAGAATATCCGCTAGACTGTATCAGAGCCTCCACAGTGAAGCCCTGCCTGCGGGGAGCACACATTCTAGGGGACACAGATCCTTAAGAACACAGAATGGACCATGAGCCTGGGGCAGAGGACAAAGAGGGGCAGATGGGGGGAGTCATGGTGGACAGAGTGGCCAGGCCCCAAGGAGGCAACACAGGAATTGTGCAAAGCTCTGGGACAGGTCACCCCAGCCGAGGGAGGGTGAGCTCACGAGGCCCAGGAGGGGCACCAGCCTGCTGTTGGAGATGTGGGCTGTGGAAGCACGGGGGCCCGTGGGCGGGCAGGGCCTCGCCGTGGGGGACAAGGGGATCATGTGGAGAAGTGAATTTTGTTCTGAGACTGTTCTGAGAGTGAGGAAGCCCCCGGCAGGTGTCAGGCAAGGGACGGCCTGGTCTGATGCCTGCCTTGGGAGGGTCCCGCCAACTGGAGGTGGGGGGACAGCAGCCAGGAGGGCAAGAGTCGATGGCAGCTCAGAGCCAGGATGAGGTGGAGGTGGAAGAAGGGGCCGGACGGGGATGTGGCTCAAAGGTGGAAGCAACACAGTGTGCCAATAGATTAAAAGAAGAGAGAGCAAATAAGTGTGCATGTGGTAAGTGCTCTCAAGGAGGTCAGAGAGGAGAGGCAGGAATCGAACTGGGAAGGACCAGGTCCTGGTTGTTATAAGACCAGGGACCCTCGAGCAAGGAGAGGCACGAGGACTTTCCAGAACAGAGGGGGGACCTTGAGCCCTCCAGGCCAGATGTCCATGTCTGCTCCCTGTCCCCACTGGATGCTCTCAGGCAGCAGAGCCTCTCAAGCCAAGTGGGGCCTCATCCTCCTGCCTGACGCGTCCTCCACCAGCACTCACTCTTTGGTCCACGGCAGAAACCTGAGAGCTGGTGACTCCCAACCTGGCTGCCACCATGGGTCAGCATGTCACACAGGTTCAACCTTGAATCTTCCCCAAACCCATGCCCGCCTCACCATCTCCACGCCCCCGCCTCAGCCCAGGGCCCCTCATCTCCTGCCAGAGGGATCCTTCCAAAACACGAATCTGACCCAGGTGCCCCCTCACCCAAACCCTGCACCAGCCCCCAGTCTCCCCACTCCTCCCTCTCACCCTCTCCAGCTCCTCTCTGCCCTCTGGACCCCTAAAAAGCCAGGCTCCTCCCCCTCCAGAACCTGCACATGCCACTTGCCTGTACCCAGAAAAACAGGCCACCTCCCGAGACTCCCTTCCCCCAAGCTGATGGCACTAACCTTTAGACTCTGCTCAACCTCATCTGTAAGGAGACTCTCAGAACCTTCCAGAGAAGGCAGGAACCTCCAACTCAGCCTCGGGACATTTTATGGCAACCGTGGGGAAATGACGGCCCAATTGTTTCACTTGCTGGCACATAAGTGTCCCACACAGGCATGGCCCATCTGTCCGGGGGCCCCATATGCCCAACACCAAGCGCAGCGGCAGGCACACAGGAGGCATGAGACCACCGACAATCGCCAGGGGAAGAGAAAGGTGTCAAATGAGTCCCATCCACAAGAGGAAGGAGCTGGGGATGCCGAGAAGTCACCCTCCCTCCTCCCCCTTCTCCAGGGCCTTCAACCCTAAGTCTGAAACATGCCCCAAGACCAAAGGGCAGGAGTGCAGAGAAGCCCCACTTTTAAAGTGTCTGGGGGGGAGGCAGGCGCAAACCTCCAACCTGGCCCCTCTGAGCTCTCCCGTGAGGATCGGCAATAAAACATAACCAGTTAAGGAAAGTGCGATGACACACTACATCTACTCCCTAGAGATGGCGCAATGATAGCAGAGGCTAATAAAGCCTTTCTACCCCATAACTATGGCTGACAAGAAGGCCATCCCCGGGGGGTTGCAGCTACTGGATGGAAGTGGTTCAGCTATGAGACAATCAGGCTGCACAATTCAGGGCGAAGTGTGCAGTTTTCAGAGCAATTTCACATCGTGAGCTCAAGGGACCCTACTGGTGAGAAGGTGAGGAATGGGGCGCCTCACTCCCAGAGGAGCTGGGCTGTGTGACCCAGGCCCCGAGCACCTCTGCCCAGCACTTTCTCCAGCTCACCCCAGACTCAACTGCCCCACCCCAATACTCTGCCAAGACCCACCAGCTCATGCTCTACACTCTGTTCCTAGGTGCCAGGCTCACATGGCAGCATCTGTCCTCTCAATGCTGCAGAAGCAGCTCAGACTTGACATGTTCCATTCTCCCACTGGCCCTGCCACTGTCCCTCTCATGGCCACCAAGTAATGATACTACCATCCTCTGAACTGCTCAAGCTGACAACCACAGAATGAATGCTTGTATCCCCCCAAAATTCACACATTGAGACCTATTCCCTAATGTGATGGTATTAGAGGGCAGGGCCTTCGGGAGGTGATTAGGTCATGAGGATGGGGCCCTCATGAATGGAATTAGTGCCCTTATAAAAGAGACCCCAGAGAGCTCCCTAGACCCTTCCACTATGTGAGGACTCAGCAAGGAGGCCATGTCTATGAACCAGGAAGTGGCCTCTCCAGACACCAAATCTGTCGGCGCCTTGATTTTGGACTTCTCAACCTCCAGAACTTCAAGAACTAAATTTCTGCTGTTTATAAGCCACCCAGTCTATGGTATTCTGTTATGGCAGCCCAAACAGACTAAGATACCAACTTTCTCTTCCCAACCTGCCACATTGGCTCATTAGCAAGACCTGCCAAACACCCCATGATCCCTTCTTGGTCCACGTAGGCACAGCGGACAGAATGCTAACAGCTTCAGGACTGCAGCACAACATTGCCACTTCCACACTCACACACACATGTGTGCAACATGCTGGGCACCCTCTGAGCATACCCTCACCCTAGTTTGCTTCTTCCCAGCTACCCTGCCCAGTGGGTCTGGGGTCCCACTTCCTGGACGAAGACTAACACACAGAGGGTTGCAGATGTGCCCAAGGCATGCAACAAGCATGTGGGTCTGATGAGGTGCCTGATGCCACCAGATCTCCCAGAATTCCTAGGAGGAGTTGAGTTCCTGTCTCTGAAGGGTCAAATTCCTGTCTCTCCCTCTCAGGTGAAGAGAGGATGAGGCCAAAGGAACAAGAATCTTCTCAGAAGGCCAAATCATTGCCCAGTCTTTCACGCAGGAGTTGGGGGGCTGGACTCTTCCAGAGCCTCAGGGATTAGTGGAGACAACCTAGGGTGCAGCCAGAGAGGGCTTGTTAAGAAAGTTTAAACAAGCAAAGGCCACCAAGCCAGAAGCAGACGCCTCAGCTGAACTGTGCCAAACCCACTCACACTATGTCCCAGTCACGACTTCCCAGAGAAACACCTATGACTGGCGTGCCCCTCACCCAGATACTCCTGCCTCACCCCCCAAGAAGCAGTGTGAATCAATGAGACTGGGCCCCATCCAGACACCTTTAGGAAAGATGGGCGGTGAAGAGAGGATGCCAAAGGCCCAATGTCTGAAGAAACTTCGTGGTGAGAAGGTTCCTCCAGAACTAGGCAGGCCAGGTACCTCACAGCAATGGAATTTTAGCTGGGGAGGTGCGACTCCTGGGAGAGTTCCCCCACCCCCTCACAACACACTGTAAACCTCCTCTCTCTCCAGGAGCCTGGACCCCCTCAAGGGCCTGAGGTGGAGCTGAGAGGGGGCCTGCTGCAGAACGAGTTTCTTTTGTGTGAGTGAGCCTGCAGCTAGGACCCCACCTCCCCTCAGCAAGCGCCCAGCCAAGGCAGCCATGCTCTGTCCATCCCAGAGGTTCGGCTTGGTCATTAACGACCATCTCTACTAGGCAACGGGTTTTTTGTTGATCCCTCGAGATAGGAAGGAAGGAGAATAAGCTTTTCTCTTTCTTTTTTCCCCCTTGGTTGCAGAAAAGTGAAGTTGGAACAAACAAGTTATATAATGCTGGGGGCGGCTGGGGGAACGCAGTCCTTCCTAAGGATAGTTTTTCAAGTTGTGGGACCGTTGGAAGGGCCAAGGGGAAGACAGGAACCACCCCCACCCCTGGCCAAATGACAAAACCCTTCATGGGACAAAAAGGCAGATGCAGGCACCACCTGGAAGGCTGGAAAACCAGCCTCACAGACAGGGCCAGCCTCCCCCCCGGTCCCTGGCAGGCCCACAAGTCTCCCCGAGAAGGCAAGGGACAGACCTGACCACCTAGAAGGGACTTCCTACCAGCCAGACTACAAGCCCTAGAGAGCTTTCCCACACTTCATTCATCCATCCCTCCCTCCCAGCCATATTTCCTTTTTTTTTTTTTTTTGGCTGCTCCAGGTCTTAGTTGCGGCTTGTAGACTTCTTAGTTGCGGCATGCAGACTTCTTAGCTGCGGCATGCGGACTCAGTTGTGGCATGCATGCAGGATCTAGTTCCCCAGCCAGGGATCAAAACCGGGCCCCTGCATTGGTACCGCAGAGTCTTACCCACTGGACAGAACACCAGGGAAGTCCCCCAGCCACATTTCTTGAACACTTCTTTCCTCTGGGCTGCCTGTACTCCAGGCATACAAGACCAAGACTACACGAGACAGACGTGCTCTCTACCCTCAAGGCATTTCCACTAATAAACACACCACGTAGTGTTGGGTGGTGACTGCATATTCAAGGACACACAACAGCCATAGGACCCAGCAATTCTGCTCCTGGTATATACCCCTAAGAACTGAACACAGGTGTTCAGACAAAAACTTGTACATGCATGTTTATAGGAGCATTATCCAAAACAGCCAAAAGGTAGAACCAACCTAAATGTCCTTCAGCTGGTGAACGAATAAAGAAAATGTGGTATGTCCACACAATGGAATGTTATGTAGCCATAAAAAGAAATGAAGTGCTGACACACATTATATTGTGGATGAACCTCGAAAATATTAATATGGAGTGAAAGAAGCCAGACACTAAAGGTCACATATGGTATGATTCTATTTATAAAACAGGTAAATTTAGGGAATTCCCTGGTGGTCCAGTGGTTAGGACTCTGTGCTTCCACTAATACGTTGCATAGTCGTGTGGTGAGGCCAAAAAAAAAAAGAGGTAAATTTATAGAGACAGAAAGTAGATGAGTAGGGACTTCCCTGGTGGCGCAGTGGTTAAGAATCTGCCTGCCAGTGCAGGGGAAACGGGTTCGAGCCCTGGTCCGGGAAGATCCCACATGCCGCGGAGCAACTAAGGCTGTGCGCCACAACTACTGAGCCTGCGCTCTAGAGCCTGCGAGCCACAACTACTGAGCCCACGTGCCACAGCTACTGAAGCCCGCGTGCCTAGAGCCTGTGCTCCTCAAAAAGAGAATCCACCACAATGAGAAGCCTGTGCACCGAATGAAGAGTAGACGCCGCTCGCTGGAACTAGAGAAAGCCCGTGCGCAGCAACAAAGACCCACCACAGCCAAAAATAAATAAATAAGTAAATAAATTTATTAAAAAAAATAGGAAGCAAAAGTACAAAGATTCAATGAACAATTTTTTATATTTTCTGGGATGGGGAGGCCCTGCTTGTTAAGAACCTCAATTGCTAAGGCGAAGGGTTACGCTACAATGTGCATCATTGATTTCCTCTGCCTCTTTTGCTCTGTTTTATTACAACCCCTAATTTGTTCATCACTCTAGTATTTGTAGAAAGATGTTTTGTATTTTGCCACATCATGATAATAATAGTCCCAGTTTGACTGGCTGGTTTATAAGTTTAAGTACAAATAAATAAAAGATCCATTTTCTCATTTGAAAAAAAGAGAAAAAACTTAAACCTACACCTACCATAGGACCCAGTCATTCCACTCCTAGGTATTTACCCAAGAGGATGACAGTATATGTCCACACAAAGACGCATACCCAGATGTTCACAGCAACTTTATCTGCAATTGTCAAAATGGAAACAACCCAAATGTCCATCAACCAGTAAATGGATAAACAAATTGTGTCCATCCATATAATGGAATAGTAGGCAGCAGTGAAAAAGAACGAACTTCTGATACGTGACAACACAGATGAAACTTCAAAAATATTCTGTTAAGGGACAGAAGCCAGACACAAGAAGCCACATATTATATGATTCCATTCATGTAAAATTTCTAAAAAGACAAAACTACAGAGAGCGAAAGCAGATCAGAGTGTGCCTGAGGCCAGGGGTGGGAGAAGGGTTGACTGCAACGGGCTTGAAGGAATTCATTGTGGTGATGGACACGTTCTGAAAACCTGGATTGTGTTAATGGGTACATAACTATAAATTTATTAAAACTTAGTGAGGAGACTTCCCTGGTGGTCCAGTGGTTAAGACTCCGTGCTCCCAATGCAGGGGGCCAGGGTTCAATCCCTGGTCAGGGAACTAGATCCCGCATGCCGCAAAAGCCCACCTGCTGCAACTAAAAGATCCCGCATGCGGCAACGAAGATCTTGTGTGCCACAACTAAGACCCGGTGCAGCCAAAAAAACAAAAAACTCCAAAAAACTCAGTGAACTGTTCAGCTAAAATGAGTGAATTGTATAGCATGTAACGAATTATACCTCATTCTTCCTGGTTATCCGTAGCCAGGGCTCAAAGCAGGGACTAGGGTTCACTGTCCCTTACATGCCACCTCCTACTGGTCACCAAATCCTGTCCACTCTACACCCTGCATGTCTTCCCAAATCCCCTGATCTCTCTTTGCTCCCCACTACAGGCCTCCAAAGCCCAACTCATGCACCCGGACCCTCAGGCCTTTCTGAGGCACACGAGTATTGACCATTTCATCATTTATCACGCTGACGGAAATTATTTGCTCCCATAAGCTCACCAGCAAGAAAAAGTCCGAATTTCTTCCTTGGCCAGCCAAGGGTAGCAGACTGTCCTGGGGGACCGGGATGAGAGGGTCTAGACTACTCTGGCCTTGTGCAATGGGAAGAGGGAGGGAGGTCTTACATCCTAAGGCAGGTGTTCTTTCCCTCTGAGAACCCAGAACAATGCATAAAAATACCTTCAATTGCTATGCCAATTCTTCGGTTCAAACAACCAGTCTCAGGACTTGTCCAAAGGGAAAGGGGGCCTCTCTCAGACCAAAAGGGGTGAATTCTTCCACCTTGATCTGAGGGCAAGACCTTGCTTCAAGTTCTTTGCCCTGGGGGTGAATGGGATTTACACCCCATGGGGCTCGTAGGGAGGCGCCACAAGGATGGACCGTTCTCATGTATTTTTTAAACCTTCAGCGCTCTCTCACCATCTTCAGGCTTCCCAAGACCCACTCTAGCCCCTCAGGACCCCTGGGACCCCAAGACCTCTCCCTGCCAATCAGGACTCACTGGGACCCCCAGGGCCCCTCAGCTCCCTCTCTCAGGTTCTCCCAGGTCCCTCAGGCCTCTTTCAGGCCCTTGGGTTCACTTGAGCCTCCTACTCCCAACCTTCTACAGTCCTCATCCCTCCCAGGTCCCCTCAGCCTGTCCTCAGGACCACCTTTAGAAACCTCAGGGTCCTTCAGCACCCTCCAAGAAGCCGTGGGCCTCAGCCCTCCAAATTCCCCTCAGCCCCTCCTCAGAGTAGCCCAGACAGCCTCAACAACCTCAAGACCTTCTATGGCCCCTGCTCAGGACCTCCCTGCCTCCCAGACCCCTTGGCATCCCCAGTTCCCCCATGGCCACATCACAGTCAGGAGCCCCTGGGTTTCCCTTCAGATCTCCACACCCCTCAAAGCACTCTCAGGCCCCTAGGGCCGCATGCAGACGCCTGGAGGCCCTGGGGCCCCCAACCCGCCTTCGGATGCCCGTGAACAGCCCTCAGTCCCCTCAGTACTCCATAGCCACCTAAAGTCCGCAGCCCCCGTAAAAATCCTCGAGTCTGCCCAGGCCGCTCCTCCAGGACTCCCCTTAGGTCACTCCAGCCCCGGGGCAGGTGCAGGCCCACCCTGTGGGCTGGTTCTCACCTGTTCGGGCGCTCGGGGCCCGGGCCCGCGCCGAAGCCGCCGCCACCAGCGCCACCACCGCCACCGGACGCCGCCATCTTCCCGCCGCCGCCACCGCGCGTGCTAGTGACGGGAACCGCGCGCGCCGGCCCGGGAGACTAAGTCTCGGGGGGTGGGGAGGCGCCTGCTCTGAGGAGGGGCGGGGCCCTAGGCGAGGGGCGGGGCCGGGTCTGAGGAGGAAGCGGGTCCTGGGCCGCGAGGGGGCGGGGTCTGCGGATGGGCGGGGCGGGCAAAGGCAAGTGCCTGTTCAGCTGGAGGCGGGGTGGGGCCTGGGGAGAGGGGCGGAGTCTGGGACGAGGTACGGTCGTGGGTCTGAGGAGGGACGGAAGACTGGTGGGACAGGGACAAGGGGCGGGGGGCATGGTCTACGGAGGGACGGGGCCCGAGTAAGGGGAGGGACCTGTCTGGGAGAGACTGGGCAGAGGAAACCTGTGCGTGTGGGGGCGTGGCCTGGGGGGGCGAGGAGTGAGGCGAGGGTGGGACGCAGCAAGGAGTAGGGGTAGCCCGACGGTTAAGTGCTGCACTTCAGGAGCGGGGTTGTCTCTGGGAAAGGGGAGCGGCGGAGGCGAGCCGAGGTGAGAGGAAGGACATGGAGAAACTGGTCGAAGAAATCTGAGAACACCCCCCTCTCTCCTTCTAGGGTCACTCCCTCCCCAAGACCTCCCTCAGACTCAGGAATTCACCTGGTGCCCAGGCCTCAGACTTCCAACCCATCTTTGGGTCCCAACCCTCCCCCATCTTCCCAGAGCCTCCTCTCTCACATCCAAGAACCTCCACCTTCAGATTCCAATCATCTGCCCTCAGATCCCCATACCTCCTGCTTCACCCTCAGTTCTGGTTCCCATACCCCCAAACCCCTGCCCTCAAGTTATCTCCCCCATCCTCCACTCAAATCCCAACTCCACTCCCCCAAATCCTTGCCCACAGACCCTTCAAACCCACACTTACACCCCCAAAGTCCATTCCACCAGACCCAACTCCCTTGGACCTCCCAGCTCCAGTGCCACAAACACCCCAGTCTTCAGCCAGGGCGCGAAGTCCTGTATCTGTTTCCTTCCTTTTTCTCTTTGTTCTTCCTTCTTGCCTCCCTTTCCTCTCCTCCCTTCTGGACCCCATGGAGCCCAGAGCCAAGAAGGTAAAGTTTCCAGAACCTTTGAGGCCACCCCCCACCCCACCCCCAACCCACTGAACGCCTAGAATCTTCACCCTGGAAGGATCCAAGCTTCCAGGATTTTCTCTCCAGCCTTGAACCCATTTATTCTTTCACCTTCTGAGTTGGAAAACCCTCCCTTGTGCAGACTCAGACAGGGTCCAAGGGTCCAAATGGGGCTCAGAGCCTTCCTGCAGTCAGCGCTGGGGAAGGGGGGTGGACATGGGGCTGGAGGGCCCAGAGGAGGAAGCAAGGGGCCTCCCTGGGTGGGCTCCTTCAGGTAGAACCAGACGCAACTGATCAATCTCCAGCAGAGTGTTGGGTACACAGTAGGTACTCAATCATTTGTGTAAAATGCTCAGGACACTGAAAGTTGATAGATACCAGGTGCTGAAGGGCCCTGCTAACTCCTCCAGCACACAGTAAGCGCTCGATAAATATTGAATGTGTGAGAGCATGAGCAGCTCACGTTCCGGCTAGCTCTGCACACATCCCCTCACCTGCCTGTGGTCTGCCTGCCACTTGAGCCTTTGTTCTGGACGAACCATATGCAGGCATCAAACCCCGCTCAGCAGAGACCTTCAGCTCACACGCCCGACACATACAGCTGTAGTCAATGGCATCCATATGCACCCACACTTCATAAACACCCAGATTTGACCCACATGTCAGACACACAGTCAAAGATAAGCAAGAAGAGGTTCACTGGGCCCCTGGCTGCATGCTTACACGTAGCACACTGCAGACGCATGGTCTGTGGACACACTAGTGACTTCAAGATCACATTGCACAGGACAGCCAGTGCAAAGGCCCTGAGGTAGCATGCCTGCAGTGTTGCCTGGTGGGGGAAAGTGAGGGAGAGGGAGAGGGAAGGAGAAGATGAGGTGGGCAGCCACGAGGGGGTGGTCTAGGTCATGGAGGACCTTGTGGACCACTGTGGAGGCATTTTCCCTGTGTGAAATGGGGGGGGAGGCTAGTGAGCAGAGGGAGTATAACCAACACTGACAGTTGGAGGCAATATCTTCACTTAGAGACATTACTTAGGAGGCAAGATTTCCTGGCCAAAAGACGGTGCTCATCCCAGGGTGGTGGCCAGGGAGGAATGGGAGGCAATCCTTGCCAGGATGTACTTTGCAGGTGGAGCCAACAGGTGATACAGCAGATGGGATGTCGGGGGGCAGGCAGAGCGAGGCCAGGGATCCCCGCCAGGGTTCCTGGCCTGAGCCCGATGGGCTGCAATACCTGGAATGCGTCACGGGCAGGTGGGGACAGAGAGGACCCAGGAAGGTTACTGCACACAGTCATCCAATAATGATGACCTATGGTCTGGCAGAGCCCACAGGCAGGGACATGGCAGGCAGCGTCTGCAGGCCTGGCCGCCATCTGGCCCACAGCTGGCACAGCTCTCCCAGAAGCAAGGGCCTCACCACCTGCTCCCCGCTCCAGACCAGCTGTGGGACTCACGGCCCCAGGTCGGAGCTGGGAGGCCTCCTTATAACCCCCAGGTGTTACAGAGGAGGAAATTGAGGCCTGGGGTTAGGAGATGCCTTGCTTTCCTACAGCCTCATGCTGGGGCCTCATCCACCCTGTCTGCCCTTCACCATTGAGTGGCCTCAGAGCAAGCTGCTGACACTCGGGCGCCTCCTTCTGCTTCTCTATAAACTAGAGAGGTCACCATCAAATAAATTCTCACAATCTTTGCTATTACCCTTACTTGTGCATCAACTTCTTATGAGCCTCGAGGCCTTGAGTGGGTTGCTCCAGCTCTACACATCAGTTTTCCCATCTTTAAAATGTCCTTGTGGGACAGAGCAGAAGCCAGGATAAAATAAACAATGTACAGTGCTCAGGGCCACTCAGGTAGTAGATCCTAACTCCATGCCAGCTGTGGGCATTTCCCCTCTCCCACACTCACTCTTCGACCCCCAGCCCTGCTTGATTTTTCTCTCTATCTAACAAACTCTGTATTTTAGGTTTCCTTTTTTTAAAATTGAGATATAATTCCCATGCCGTAAAATTCACCATTGTAAAGTGTACAGTTCAATGGCATTCAGTGCATTCATGATGTCATGCAATCAGCACCTCTATCTAGTTCCAAAACATTTCCATCACCCCAAAAGGAAACCCCATCCCCGTTAGCTGTCACTCTCTGTTCCCACTCCCTCATCCCCTGATGATCACTAATCTGTTTTCTGTCCCTATGGATTTACCTATTCTGAACATTTCATATAAATGGAATGACATGTGTCCTTCTGGGCCTGGCTTGTTTTATTTTATTCAGCATAATGCTTTTGAGGTTCATCCACATTGTAGCATGTGTCAGTGCTTCATTTATTTTTATGACTGGGTAATATGCCATAGTATGGGGATTTCCCTGGCAGTCCAGTGGTTAAGACTCTGCAATTCCATTACAGGGGGTGTGGGTTCGATCTCTGGTCGGAGAACTAAGATCCCACATGCCGTGCAGCGTGGCCAAAAAAAAAAAAAAAATTCCACAGTGTGGATGGACCACATTTCGTTTATTCATTCATCCATTGATGGACATTTGGGTTGTTCCTCTTTTGGTGATTGTGACTAGTGTTTCTGTGAACATGCATATACAAGCATCTGTCAGAGTCCCTGTGTTCACTTTTGGGGGGGGCACGTACCTAGGAGTGGAATTGCTGGATCACAGGTTAGCTCTATAAGGAATTTTTTGAGGAATTGTCTTGCATTTTCTTTTCTTTTCTTTTTTTCTTTTTTTGGCCTCATGGCGTGCGTGGCTTGCAGGATCTTAGTTCCCCAATCAGGGATTGAACCCCGGGCCCTCGGCAGTGAAAGCGCAGAGTCCTAACCACTGGGCCACCAGGGAATTCCCTGCATTTTCTTTTCTTCCTTATCCTTTGTCATCTCCTCAAGGGATGGGAACTCTGTTTTCTTCCTGGCCACTCCACAGAGCCCTGGGCAGCACCCAGAATGTTAAGTAAATACACGATGCATGAACAAATCAATGTGACTCTTGGCTGAACAATAACTCTTAGGTTCTCTGGGATCTCAATTTCCATATCTGTGAAATGCGAATGGACTCAATCCTTCCCTTGGTAAGAATTAGTCCTGGGCTTCCCTGGTGGCGCAGTGGTTAAGAATCCACCTGCCAACGCAGGGGACAAGGGTTTGAGCCCTCGTCCAGGAAGATCCCACATGCCACAGAGCAGCTAGGCCCATGGGCCACAACTACTGAGCCTGCACTCTAGAGCCCGCAAACCACAACTACTGAGCCCACGCGCCACAACTACTGAAGCCCATATGCCTAGAGCCTGTGTTCCACAATGAGAAGCCACCACCATGAGAAGCCCACGCACTGCAACAAAGAGTAGCCCCTGCTTGCCGCAACTAAAGAAAGACTGTGCACAGCAACGAAGACCCAACGCAGCCAAAAATAAAATAAATTTAAAAAAAAAAAGAAAGAAAAGAATTAGTCCCCCTTCCTCCAAAAAAGCTGTGAGCCTGACACTCAGATGTCCACAGTGTAAGCACCATGGGCTGCTAACTCTCCCCAAGCAAACAATCACCAATTCTGCATTTCTTCCTCCCAGTGCTGCCTCCACAGATGCTCAATGGCCGGAACCTGAACAGCAGAGAAGGTCAAGTGCAGAGATGGGGAGGGGCTCCTGCAGTTACGCAGCAATGGCTTTGGGCTCTGCGCCTTAAAGAGTGGGCCGTCTGGGAGGCTGAGACAGAGCCAGCTCTGGGGAGCCCCACCTCAGTTGGAGCACTGGGGGTAGACGCCATTCCACAGCCAGGCAGGGCCAGGACTGCTGCTTAGAGGTGAGCCAACCCCAGGGGACCTCATGCAGGGTGGGCAAAGGAGGCCCCAGTAACTGATCCCCAGTGAGAGTGGGCTCTGGGCAAGGGGAGGAATCCCAGCTTCCCCCGTTGTTACTATTAATAACATAGTAGCCACTATGGACCAAGTGTTGTGACATGTCCTCCCAGAAGCTTCTTCCTATGAGCCAGGGGTCCTGGTAACTCCCCAGGACCAAAGTCACATGTGAGTGTCCGGCAGAGCCCAGCCTCACGCCAGATCCAAATCTCACCTCATTTCAAATCTACTCTCTTCACAGCTGACTCATCCCCTCTCAGCCTCAGTTTTCTCATCTTTAAAATTGGCGTACACCCAAGGGAAGTGAAATCGGGTGTTTAAACAAATACACATGCACACATGTTCACAGCAGCATTAGTCACGACCGCCAAAAGGAGGAAACAGCCCAAGTGTCCATCAAGTGACGAATGGATAAGCAAAATGTGGTCCATTCATACAATGGACTATTACTCAGCCATGAGAAGGAATGAAGCTCTGACACATGCTATAACGTGGAAGAACCTAGAAAATATGCCGAGTGAAAGAAGCCAGACACAAAAGGTCACCTTTTGTATGATTCCATTTATATGAAATGTCCAAAACAGGCAAATCCATAGAGACAGAAAGCAGATTAGTGGTTGCCAGGGGCTGGGGGAGGGGGGTGAGGAGTGGCTGCTAATGGGAACAGGGCTTCCTTTTGGGAAAAACAGAAATGTTCTGAACTAAACAGAGGTGATGGTTGCACAATATCGTGAATGTATTAAATGTCACTGAATTTTTCACTTTAAAATGGTTAATTTTAGGGAGTTCCCTGGTAGTCTAGTGGTTAGGATCTGGTGCTTCACTGCCAAGGGCCTGGGTTCAATCCCTGGTCGGGGAACTGATATCCCTCAAGCTGCGCAGCAAGGCAAAAAAAAAAAAAAAAAAAAGGTTAATTTTACATTATATGAATCTCACTTCAGTGGAAAAAAAAAAGGGGAGGGGCATAGAGACCACTTCCTTCCAGGATTGTGAGCAGGGCTCAGTGACAAATAAACACAGTTGCCCTTGATCCTCTTCTCTCTCGCTGTCACCCCAACCGGCCTCATTGCAGCGCCCCCTTGAAGTCAGATCTGCACCGGGTCCACCTTCTCTAACTTTACCTGCCGTCTAGAACGTTTCCTGTCTGGGTCGCCCTCCCGGCCCACCACCATAGCTATACCTCCTAAGATCGTACTGGGTACTCGGTGACCTCCAGACTTTGACCCTCGTCCTCACAACAACCTTGCAAGGTGGGGAAAGTGAGACTCAGAGAGTGGAAGCGTCCTGCCAAGGCTCAGGAGCTGGAAATGGAACCCCCAATCTCCGACCCCGAGGCTATGCCCTCTCCAGCACCCCATGCTCATTCAATGAGCACATATTGACAGCCTCCTATGCCCCAGACCCTGTGATGGGCACGGAGTACATGCTCCAGACAAGGCTGAGACAGCCCTACCCCCAGGAGAACAGTCTCTCTGAAAAGAAATTGAACAAACGCCCTCACTGTACTGGGTTGAATGGTGTCCCCCCAAAGACATGTCCACCTGGAACCTCGAAATATGACCTTTTTTGGAATAAGAGTCTTTGCAGATATAATTAAGGTAAGAATCTCGAGATGAGATTATCCTGGATTGGGTGAGGGAGTTAAATCCAATGACTGGTGACCCTAGAAGAAGAGGTAAATCCAAACAGAGAGAAGGCCATGTGAAGATAGAGGCAGAGATTGGAGTGATGTGGCCACAAGCCAAGGAATGCCTGGAGCCACCAGAAGTTGGACAAGGCAGGGAAGGATCCTCCTCTAGAGCCTCCAGAGGGAGCACAACTGCCAACACTTTGATTTCAGACTTCTGGCATGGCAGAAGGGCTGGTCAGTGTGGTCCCGTGCACCCTCCCATGTTCTTCAAACCCACCACAGGTCTCTTCCTCCAGGAAGCCTTCCTGGCTGCTCAGCAGAGATCCCATTTCCCCTCTGCCTAGTCTGGCTGCCTAGCCTGTGTCCAGATTAGGGCCTTGCCAGGCTTCCAGCCTCTTGAATCCAGCATTGACTGGCAGCAAATCTGTCGGTGAATGAATGAATGAATGAATAATATTTTCTTGTGCTGGCTCTGCTCTGGCTTTCCTTAGTTTCTTCCAGCCTTGAAGCTCTCTTGGGCCTCCCAGTGTCCCCATTATCACCCCAGAACCCAGCCCCCACTGGCTTCTCCTACCGGGGGAGAGGGTCCCCACTTCGAGCTCCCTGTGTGTGACTTCTTCTAGGGAAGAGCAGAAAAACCCAACATTGAAGACAGATGGAGCCGAGTTTGCACCTTCTCTGAAATTTTTTTTTAAGTTACCATTTACAGAGTGTTTTCAATGCCCAGAACTGTGCATTCTCGTGTATTCTCACCACACCTCTGAACAGTTAGTAGTTAGTGTCCCCATTTTAGAGATGGAGAAGCAATGGCTCTTACGCTCAGCTAGTGGGAATGTCAATTGGTACAACCACTTGGGACAGCCGTTTGGCAATATTTGCTAAAAGGGAGTATTTGTACACTCTGTGGCCTAGCAATTCCATCCGTGGGCATTTTACGAGTGTCCTGGGGCTGCCACAACAAATGACCACAAATGGATGGTTTAAAACAGAAATTTACTCTCTCACAGTTCAAGAGGCCAGAAGTCCGAAATCAAGAAGTTGGGAGGGTTGGTTCCTTCTGAGGGCTCCGAGGGAGAATCATGCCTCTCTCCCAGCTTCTGATGTTGTCTGCCATTTTTGGCGTCCCTTGACTTGCAGCTATATCACTCAAATCTCTGCCTCTGTCTTCACGTGGCCTTCTTCTTGTGTCTCTCTGCGTATTCATTTCTGTCACTTACCAAGACACTCTCATTGGATTTGGGGCCCACCCTAATCCAGTTTGATCTGGATTCTTAGCTAAATTCCATCTGCAAAGACCCTATTTCCAAACAAGGTCACATTCTGAGGTTCCATGTAGATATGAATTGGGGGGGATTTGGGGCACCACTCAACCCACTACAGGTATCCATCCAACAGAAAGGAGGACAGGGATTCACCAAAATATGTAAACATAAATGGTCATAGCAGCCCCAAACTGGAAACAGCCCAAAGGTTCATCAACAGGTTGATGGATAAACAGACAACGACATGTTCAGTGGTGGAATACTATGCAACAAGGAAAAAGAATGACCCACTGCTACATGTATCCCACAAGGGATCTCACCAACACTAAGCAAAAGAAACAAAAAGGACACATGTTGTGATTCCATTTATGTGAAATTCACAAACAGGTCTCACTAATCTGGGGTGACAGAGGTTGGGCCAGGGGGCCACCTGGTGGGGATCATCAGGGAGGCAAATCAGTGACCACAAAGGGACACGGGGCCTTGGGGTGATGGAAATGTCCTATATCTTGATTATGGGGCAACAGGGGGGATTACATTTGTCAAAACTCATTGAGCACTTAACATGCTATATTATTAAATGTAAAGTTTGCCTCATTAAAGCTGATTTAATAAACAAAAATAGGGAGTTCCCTGGTGGCCTAGTAGTTAAGATTCTGGGCTTTCACTGCCGTGGCCCAGGTTCAATCCCTGGTAGGGGAACTGAGATCCTGCAAGCTGCATGGCGTGGCAAAAAACAAAAACAAAACAAAACAGAAAAACAGGTTGGGGCTTCCCTGGTGCACAGTGGTTGGGAATCCGCCTGCCAATGCAGGGGACATGGGTTCGAGCCCTGGTCCGGGAAGATCCCACATGCCGCGGAGCAGCTAAGCCCGTGTGCCACAACTACTGAGCCTGCGCTCTAGAGCCTGCATGCCACAACTACTGAAGCCCGTGCATCTAGAGCCCGTGCTCCGCAACAAGAGAAGCCACCGCAATGAGAAGTCAGTGTACCACAACGAAGACTAGCCCCGACTCGCCGCAACTAGAGAAAGCCCGCGCGCAGCAACGAAGACCCAATGCAGCCAAAAATTAATTAATTAATTAATTAATTTTTTAAAAAAACAGATCGGATGGAGCAAAGGGGACAGAGGTCAGATGTGGGGCTGCCTCTGGGAAGTGACTGGAAGGGGGCACAAGGGAGCCCCTGGCGGCTGGCGGGTACTCTGTATTTGGGTCACAGGAGTGTTACCATTCATTGGGCTGCACAGTAAAAATGGGTGCACCTTGCTGTTTGTAAGTTACATTGGATTGAAAAGAAAAAACCTGGGGCTCAGAGAGGTAAGTAACTCACCCAAGGTTCCAGCAGGATAGTGTGAGAGCTGCCTACCCTGGACCTCTCATCACCACCTCCTGGTCTCATCACCCCCTCTCTCCATTCAATCAACAAGCACTTATTATGCACCTGCTATGCACCAGGGGCTAGGGATTTAACTGTAAGCACACCAGACCCGATCCCTGCCCTTCATGTTCCAGAATATTCTGGAATATATATTCTAATGGGAAGGACAAACCTGAGACATACAAACCAATCAATGGCCAAGACCTTTCCAGATGTGATCATTGCCATGAAGGCAATGGGCTGAGAGTGACCGAGAGGGGAACGACTGCTTTAACCAGGAGGCTGGGGAGAGCCTCTTTGAGAAGGTGATGTCCCAGCTTTAATAAAGCAGGAGACAGAATGTTCTAGGGTGTTCTGGGACATTCCAGAACATTGTGGAAGGGCCCAGAATGTTCCAGAATATTCCAGGTGGAGGTAATGTGTATGGATCAAGCCGGGTGCCTGAAAGAGCCTGAGGGACAGAGATGAGACCACATTGGCTGGGTTGACATAGGCAAGGCTTGGAGCTGGGAGGGAGAGTGTTGACAAAGATGTATTGAGAGCAGTGTGTGGGACACAGCTGTGACCGAGACTGCTCCAGTGTCGCATCTGGCAGAGGGAACATTTATTAAACCAATCATCACACAAGCAAAGAAGCAATAACTTAATTGTCAACATGATAGAGACTTGAGCTGGGGCGTAGTGATTTAGGGGGCCTGGGCTGAGCCATGAGATCAAGGAGGGACATTCGGGCTGAAAAGTTGGCTAGGAAGAGAACAAAGCCTTCCAGCCAGAGGGAACAGACTGTGTGGGGACCGTGAGGAGGGAGCGTACCAGGAGCCACTTGGAACCTGGTGGGACTGGGTGTGAGGGGGGTGGTGGACAGCATCACGTGACACAGGACCCCTGGAGACTTCAGTTTCCCTGTTGGGTTCACACCTGGCCCCAAGCAGGGACTTAAGCAATCCTCAGCTGGGATCTGGCCTGCACCTGCCCCCCTCACAGAAGAGAAAGACACGAGTCCCCATTCTTCCCTCCAAGATCTTACAGAGTGTCTCCAGGGACGCCTCCCTCCCTCCCTTCCCACCCCTAGGCCCAGAACTCAGGCCTGTCGCCAGGGAACCAGGACTGCAGGTTGCCGTGGCAACTCTCACTACCCAGATACATGGGCGCTCCTGCTTGTTGCCATGACACCAGTCACCCACCCACCTTCCACCAGGCCTGCACTGGGGTATGAGAGGAAGGCGGAGGGAGGGGCAGAGAGGGTGGCATCCCAGATGCCTTGTGGAGCTGGGGAGGAGGGCTGAGGACAGACGAGGAAACTGAGGCTCAGAGAGCTGCAGCAAGTCAGGACTTATCCGTGAGTAAGCTCTGTGGGGCCCTGCCCCTGGGAGGAGCCTCTGATGGAGGTGAAGGGCTCCCTCTCTCCTAAGACTCCTGAAGAGTCTTCACTGGGCACTTGGGGCCCCTTCTCCAGTGAAGCCCTCAGAACGGCAGGTTATGTGAGTAGGTATTACTTTCCTCTGAATGTACACACGCACCTTCAACACGCATACCCATGCACCTGGAACACCCTCCCTTCTCCCCGGATTCTACCCATCCTTCAAAGCCCAGTTCAGCTGCCACCTCTTTCAGGCAGCCACCAGCTTGGAAGGGAATCCTCTCTCACCTCCACACATCCACAGGGCTCACAGTTTCTACCCGCACCATATGGCATTACGCATTCCACAACTATGAGGGATCCGATCTGGGCCCAACCCTGGGCTGTTCACTGGGGTTTCAAGAACTAATGCACTAGGGACTTCCCTAGTGGCGCAGTGATTAAGAATCCGCCTACCAATGCAGGGGACGCAGGTTCGAGCCCTGGTCCGGGAATATCCCACGTGCCGCAGAGCAGCTAGGCCCGTGCGCCACAACTGCTGAGCCTGCACTCTGGAGCCCGCGAGCCACAACTACTGAGGTCGCATGCCACGCTACTGAAGCCCACGCGCCTAGAGCCCGTGGTCCGCATCAAGAGAAGCCACCGCAATGAGAAGCCCACGGCACCGCAACCAAGAGTAGCCCCTGCTCACTGCAACTAGAGAAAGCCCGTGCGCAGCAACGAAGACCCAACGCAGCCAAAAATTAATTAATTAATTAATTAATTTTTAAAAAATAATTAATGCACTAGGGAATTCCCCAGCAGTCCTGTGGTTAGGACTTAGTGCTCTCACTGCCAGGGGCCCTGGTTCAATCCCTGGTCCGGGACCTAAGATCCTGTAAGCCATGCAGCAAGGCCAAAAAAAAAAAAAAAGATTTAATGCACTAGACACACAGCAGCATACAAACAAAAGTCTCTGCCCTTGCAGCTCAGTCTTGAGAGAGGGAAGGGAGGACAAAGAGACAAGAATCAGTCACAACTTTTCAGTTCCAAGGAGCCCAACACAAACTGGCTTAAGCCAAAAAATCAAGGATAAGATGGCTTCAGGCACAGCTTGATCCAGGACTTCCAGCAAAGGCATGAAGATACCGTCTCTTTCCATCCCTCTAGCTTCAGACTGACATTCTCCCAGCTCAACAACCCCACTTAACAGGGCATGTCTCTCTCCCAATAAATCCCACCAATAGCAGAGGAAGCTTGGGTCATGCTGCTCAACTTCCCCTGAACCACATAGGTTTGATCAAACCAAACCAGAGTTCTGTTAGAAAGGAAGATGAGGGTGACAGGTGACAGGTAGATTCCTACCAAGTCTATGATGGTGTTCTGAGCAGAAGGAGCAGCTACAGCAAAGGTCTGGAGGCTGGAACATTGATGTCCCTTATGTCTTCAGACTAAAAGTTTGGAGGAACATAAGAGGTGGTGGCTGCCAGCTTGGTGAGGATGAAAAGCCCTTAAAAGGTAAGCAGAGGAGGTACTTCCCTGGTGGTCCAGTGGGTAAGACTCTCACGTGCATGCCACAACTAAGAGTTCACATGCCACAACAAAAACAAAAAAATCCCGCATGCCACAAGTTAAAAAAAAAAAAAAGAAAAGGTAAGCAGAGGAAAGTTAGGTGGTGTCCGAGGGCAACAGGGAGCTTGTAGGAGAGGGACAAGGTCAGACTCCGTGTAGAGAATGGACTTGACTGGGTGAGGGTGCTTCTGGGGTCTGAGAGGGAAACAGGGAGACACCCAAGCAAAAATAATTACTGGTCACCTGCTCCATGCCAGGTCACATGTGAGACCCTAGGGAGCTGCCTTCATGGAGCTCATAAAATTATGTTAAAGGAGGCTGACATTGAAGCAAATAATTATTAATCGACTGTAAATGTGGTAAGCACAGGGAAGACGCCCAGTCTGGGGTGGTGGGGATGTCTTTGGTTGAGGAGGAACCCTTTTTGTTGAGAATTTTGGTAGAACAGGGCTTCGAGGGTGTTCCTGGCAGAGGGAGACGCGAGTGTAAAGGCCCTGGGGCTGGAAGGAACAAGATAGGTTCGAAGGATCCAGAAAAAACCCATGTCAGCAAGGGACAAAGCCTCTGTAGAAGCGGTTGGAGATGCTAATTGGGCCAAGTCATTGGGGTCCTTGTTGGTTCATGTGGATATTTGGGCTCCTCATGGCAGCACTAGACCCCAGAATGGGGTGATGTCTAGGATCAGATTTGCTTTATACCAACAGCTCCCCAGCTGCTGCCTGAAGCTGGAGGGTGGCTGGAGGGGAAGCAGGGAGCTCTGAGAGGAGATGGGCACATTTGTTGGGCAGCTTGGACCTCGGCTGTTGCCATGGAGATATAGAGAAGCATGTGGGCTGGAGGCTGAGGGGACAGGCCCTGCTGATGGGATAAGGTGGAGGGAGGACAAAGAAAAATCAAGACGCCACCCAGCTGTCTAGAGCCATTGAAATGGGGAGGCCAGAGGCAGGGCAGGTCTGCAGGGGAAAGGACGGCCAAGGTTCCCTTTGAGCTGGACTGAGGAATTAGGGTAATCATTTAAATAGATAATGGTGATAATTGCACAACATTGCAGAGGTACCTAATGCCACTGAATTGTACTCTTAAAAACTGGCTAAAATGGCAAATTTTATGTGATGCATATTTTTTTACCACCATGAAAAAATAGAGGAAAAACCTTAAATGTACATCAACTCAAACTAAAGAACCAGGAAACACAGTCCTTGAGTCGCACTAGCCAGGGCTCTGCAACACCATGTGGCTGGGGGTGGCGCAGACAGAACATTTCCGTCATCACAGAATGTTCTACTGGGCAGCGCTGGCCTGCCATCACTTCTCACCTCTGCCCAGGTCTTAGTTCCTGGTGACGTTCCCAGGGCTGCTCTGAAACCCCACACTGGGCCCAGAAATGTACTCAGGGGCCTAAATTGCCTTTATGTTGAATCCTGATGCTAATGATATCAGGCAGGGTCCTGGCAGCAAGCAGGAGCCAGTCAGAATGGATGATTCAGGAGAGCAGTAATAAAGGGGATATTTACAAAGGTGCAGCAGGGTTGGGTAACTGACATGGGGTAGTACAGCACACAGGATGGGCAACAGTGGGGAGCTGTTAACACGCCCAGGCTGAAGGCTCACTTGGTGGAGTTGTGGCATTGGGTTGGAGGATGCAGGGAGGGAAACAGGGAGAGAAACCCCCGACTTCTCACTCCTCCTTCCCTCCACCTCCTGCTGGTGGCCCCCCCGGCTGATTCTAGCAGAGGCTGAGGGCCCAAGTGAATCAACCTCCCGGGACACAGGGCGGGGTGAAGGGTGGCGGGGCAGATAATCAGCCCCACTCAGCTCTCTCTAACTCACCTTCCCCCAACCACTCACCCATCACCCACAGGACTCCATCAGACCTTGGAAACTTCTGCCACATTGACCACCATGTCCCTCATCCCAAACTCTTCCCAGGAGATGCGGCCCCCACCAGCCAAGAATCTCTGGTTGCCAGCAACAGAAACAACTCTAGCCTACTTAACCAAAAGATATATTGGGAGGATCTTGGGGAGTCTGCAGAATGGACAGGAAGGATGGAGTGTCATGGCTGTGGCCTCATCAGGGTGGGCTGTTCCTGTCCTACAAGACTCCTCTTGAATGCCAAGTGCAGGAAAGAACACCAAGTCTGGACCTCTTGGGTAAGGAAGGGGAGAGAACCTGTGGACAGGACCCTGAGACTGCCCCAACGGGGCAGAGCTCCATCCCCAAAAGAAAGGCGGATGGAAGCCAGGTGGTGACAAAACTAACAAATGTCCTCTTCAAGATGTGACCTGTCCATTTCACAGGAGCCACGTGGAGGCCCAGGAAGGGGCACTGACCCACCTGGGCCAGGCAGGTGGCACAAGCCGCTTATCCAGAGTCACCCCTAGTTAGGAATGTGATGTGCGCTGGGTAGCAGAGGGGCTGTCCTTCCAGGTGTCAGCTGGTTCTCACCACTCAAGCCACGGGGAGTTCCCGAAGTTCCCCTCCCCCATCTCAGAAAGGGCCTGGTGGGCAGGGGTCATGGCCACGCTCAGACCACTCCCCAGGAGGCAGGTGGAAAGACCAACAGAAGCAGGCTCAGTCCAAGATGGGTTTTATATACATGGTTTATTCCTCCCTACCCCCATGCTGCAACTCCCAGCATGGAGCTACCCACCACCTCCTCTCTTGGGGGGGCCTCCTCTCACGAGGCTACATCGCCAGTGGTGGGGTGGGGAGAAAGGGGGAAGCCCTAGAACAAAGCGGCTCCTGTGTGGCCTCAGCCCCCCAGAGAGGGGAGAAATGAGGAAGGCAGCACAGAACTGGGGTTGAAATACTCAAGAAGCTACACGATAGAAGACAAAAGTAACACGCTCTGGGGAAGGGGGGTGTGGAGGAACCAAGGTCAGATCCCGCCCCCCAGCAGGGGCATGGCAACCCCAGGATGGGGGGTGGGGAGGGGCAGGACTGGGGAGAGAAGAAGAATCTCGGGAGAGGAGGAGCCCAAGGGCCGTCCCACCCTGACCCGGACCTCTAGGCAACGGGCAAGTGAGACCCAAGGAGCTCCTGAACTTGGCAATGGAGGCCTACAGCTTGGTCAGGTCCAGCTTCAGCTTGTAGGGCGGGGGGTTGTCTGCAAAGGCGTGCGACGGGGGAGGGTACAGGGGCCAGTCTGGCTCTACCATAAAGCCCTTGTGTTGCTCCAGAGACAGGGGCTGCAGGGGGAGGAAGAGGGAGCGAGGGCTATGAGTCCCCAACCTGGCAAGTCCTTCCCACCCCTGATCTGAAGTCGCCCCTACTAAGGGTGGGAGTTGTTTCCCCCATTTCATAAGGGAGTGAAGAAACTTGCCTAATGTCACGCAGCAAGTCAGGGGTCCCTGCCTCCATGGGAGAGGGGGCAGCCCTATCCAGACGAGGGAGCAGTTCTCCTCCCACCCTGCCTGCGGGCCCCGCCCACCTGGAACTTGAGGTGCTGGCCGGGTGCGGTCACCAGGGTGGAACAGCTCAGCCACAGCATCACCAGCACAGAAAGAAAGAGGCAGCAGGCCAGGATCCAGCGAGGAAGCCCGGAGCGCCTGCTCCACACGGCAGGCACGCTCAGTGGCCCTAGTTGGGCCAGATAGTCACTCCCCTCTGGCCCCACCCCCCTCCACCATCCCCAGGGTTCTGCCACCCACCGGGACATGCAACTGAGGAAGTCGTTGTCCTGCAGCTCATCGGACTCCACCTTGGCCTTACTGCTGGTCTTGACTCGAATCTTGGCCTTCCTTACCTTGTCCAAGGGGCCTACAGGGTCTGAGAGAATAGGTCACCTCTCAGCAGCCTCCAGGCCTTCGCCAAGAGGCGACAGCAGCCATGGAGAACAGAAAGGAGGCCAGGACCTGGGGCAACGGGGCATTGGGTCCTGGAATAAATCAGAACCCTGAAAGATGGACCACGGACCCCTGGGAGATGAACCATGGAACCCTGGGAGATGGACCAAGAAACCCCAGGAGTTGAGAGATGGAAATCCCAATCCTCAAGGGTTCATTTGTCAGGAGAACCCCCTGTGGCAGTGGAGCCACCTGTGGAAGGAACACTGGTCTAGGCTTGGACCTTACCAACATGCACCTCCAAGGCCTCAGGGTGGGATCCCCGCCAGGTCACTTCCACTCGCTGCAGACGGGCCCCCTCGTGCCCCAGGCTCTCTACCACAGGCTGGGTCTGGGCCAGGAACAATACAGCACAGAGAAGCCTTTTAGAAAGGCACCATCTTGGCCCTAGGAGGCACCTCTCTGTGCCCCCTGTAGGTTACATTGTCCCAAGCCCAGCTGGCACCTAGTTCTACTGGGGACAGAGAGGACACCCTCTATGGAGCTGTGGGCTGTGATACCAGGGATGTTGTTCCCTGCTAATGTGGGGCCCTGATTTGTCTTGCTCCTAAAGTAGGGATGTGATCCAGGGCATACCAATAGAATCACAGGGATTGGCTGAGAGGTTATCACATGACTCAACCAGGGCCAATCAGCTTAGTTAAAACCTCAGAGAGGTTGTCATCTAGAGCCTCAGGCAGCCACCCTGCTGTGAGGAGGGATGTGCTTGCCTGAGAATGAAGCCACCAAAAAGGACAGCAGAGTCCAGCGGTGGAGTGAGACACTGAACCCCTGGATCCAGCTGTGCCTGAAGCTTGGTTCCTGTGGACTTTGCATCCCATGAGCCAAGAACCAACTCATCCCACCTTCTTACCCTGACCACCCAACCACTACTCTAGTGCGGCCCCTGCCAGAGCCCTCACCTGGAATACCACCACCTTCCCATTGTCAGTCTGCAAGTAGTATGTCCAGGTGGAGGAGACGAAGCCCTGCGCCGAGTTGACAAGGTCATTGCAGAGGGTGGAAAACAAGTCCAGGAGCGAGAGGGCCCCACTTGGAGCTTCCAGGACTTTTCTCTGCCAAGGGGAGGCCCAAGGCACAGAAATGTCACCAATGTAGGGCATTAACCAATGGGAGGGGAGCTGGGAGAATTCATTGTGATCAAAATTCACTAAGTGGTTTGAGGCAACAGGGCTTCATACAATGAACACAGACCTCAGCACTGCATTTGGCGGACTGTGTGCCCTTGGGAAAGTGGATTGCCCTCTCCGAGCCCTGAAATGGGGATGATTCTCTTCCCTTGTGGGGTTGCTATGAGATTTCAACCAGACAATGGTACAAGTGCCTAATATGTAGTAGCTGCTATTATTAAAAATGTCACCATCATTGTTCTTATTTTGACAGCATCAGGAGAGAACTCAGAATAGGAAGAAATGATAGTGCACTGTGCTTTTATGAACAGTGAAAGCCTGGAAAGGGTGGAGGAACACGAGTGAAGAGAGAACGGGCTTTCTGGGGAATCCCAGCCCATGGGTTTCTGGCTGTGATGAAGGATTTCCTGTGCCTCAGTTTCCCCTGATGCAGCATTTTCTAGACTCTCTCACAGACTATGATAGGTGAGCAGTTACTATTTCTCCCTGGAGTGGGGAGAGGGGTACTACATGTGTGCTTGGGAGGCTGCTCCTCCCTGCACCTCCGTTCTGAGCCACCCCAGATGAGAGTGGCCACTTGTTCATCACAAGGAGAGTGCTTAGACCAGTAGCTGGTATGTAGGTGCTCAGTAGTCAGCTCTTGTGGCACTGAAGATGAGGGAGGTGAGGGGTGGTCACAAGCCCTAGTGGCACTGGCTTTAAATCCCACCTCTGCACAGCCCTGTGTGACCTTGGCCAGTTGCTCTGTGGGCATGAAATCAGGATGACACTGTCTCAGGTGCCTCCGGGTGGCCCAAGGAATTTAGGACAGGCTGAGGTCAGGCCTGGACCAGGACAAATGCTTGCTAAATAATGTAAATGGTGGCTGTTTTGGCGGCAGCGGGGGCGGGGAGGGGGAGTACTTCCCATGTCACAGAGATGACAAGTGAGTCTTGAGATGTGACATGGCTTAATCAAGGACACCCAGTAGGCCCCGAATGGAATGGAGAGCCTCAGAGACGCTGGATATGAGTGCAGATTTGGGGGGTAGAGGGGGGGGGCGCGTGGGGCCACAGGTGGGAGGTCGCCCACCTTCTGCTCCAGCTCAGGCTCGGGCTCGGGCTCCGGCTCTGGATTCTGGCTCCAGCAGCCCTCGCTGCAGGCCTGCTGCTCCATCTCCTTCACATAGGCCTCCACACAGGCTGCAAGAGGCAGGAGAGGGTGACTGGGGGGACAGCCCTTCCCAGGCCACCTCTCCCCACCCTGGCCCACCCATCCAGCCCTTACCTGCTTCACACTCAGCCTGTGTGGCATTGGGCTTGGAACTCCTGGCCACGAATCGGCAGATGGAGAAGAGGCGGCAGCCTCGCTCGCAAGCACTTATCAGGACAGCCCTATTATACGCATTCGCTTTCCGGGACTCAGTGGGGTCCTCCTCCAGCTCCTCCTGGAAGCGAAGACGTGGGGCTCAGGCCAGGGGAGGGGCAGGAGGAGGGCAGCGCTGGAAGCCCTCATGTGAGGAGGTAGAAGATTTGATCCCCCCCCCAGATCTTCTAAGGGGATTGGGATGAGGTTGGGGAGGAGGCTAAGCATATTCGCAGGGGCTCTTGGCTCTGAGGAGGAGAGAGGGAGAGGGGGCTTGAGAAAGAGAATAAACAATGGAGGTTGCTGGGTTTGGGTAATGGCTGGAAAACTGGGGAAGATGGAGGGAAATGGTCCCCCCCAAGGCTCCAGGGAGGAGGGATTCTCAGGCCTGAAGAAGGAGGGGGGGCTCAGAGGTTTTGTCACCCTTCAGGCCTGGGAAAATTGGGATCCGACTGTGGGGGGGCATGAGGATAGGAGTGGGGGCTGGTAGCTCGGAGGGGGAGGGAGGAGGATGTGGAAGCTGCTAGGGTAGAGGGGGAGGAGAAGGGGACTGTCAGGCCTGAGGAAAGTGGGGGTTGGGCGCCCCAGGGGTCCTTGTGCAGCAGTGTGGAGCCAGAACCCTCTAGGTAGCGTCAGGAGCCCCAGCCTCCTCCCTGCCTCAGGCTTGGAGAGACTCCCGCAACACCGAATTCATCGGAAGGACACGCATCCCTAAACCCTCCCCCATCAGAGGGACCCCACGGCCCCACCCCTGCGGAAGGGACATCCCCATCCTCACCGGAGGGACCCCCGACCCCTGCGCTCACCACCATCGAAGGAACGCCAGCCCTTCCCCCACCAGAGGGACCCACCCCCATTGGAGAACCCCCTTCCCTGACCCCTTCCCCCTCCGAGGAACCCTTGCCTCCCGCTCCGAATGGGGGGAATCGCATCCTCAACCCATCCCCCATTGGAGAGATCTCTGGTCCTCCCGCTGGCGCCGCATGCGCTTCACCTGAGCGGGCTGCGGATTAGGGTAGCGGTCTCGGCACCGCAGCTGGCAGCTCTGCGTGTCCCCGAGCTGCAGGGCGAAGGGGTCGCGGGCAGGCGGTGCGGGGGTGGCGGGCGGAGGCTGCAGCAGCAGCAACAGGAGCGGCATTAGGGCGACCGAAGCCATGGCCAGGCCGGGCGCAAGGAGCGCGGGGGACGCCGGCTCCTGGCAGGCGCGGAGGATGCGGCGGCGGCGGCGGGGACCGGGTAGCTGACGTCACCCGAGCGAGGCAGCCTGGGAAGGGGGGGTGGGGGATGCGGAGAACGGGCGGGGGAGCGGCGCTGCGGCACTGTCAGTGTGCGGGCAGGGCGAGGCAGGTGGATCGTGGCCCCTGCCGTCTGTCCCATCTCGGGGGTCCATGACACCTCCCTAGTATCCACGCACGAGGGATCTCAGCCATCGCTAGGGGCCAAAAGGAAACAAATAGGGTGGTAGGATGGGGGAGAGATCTATTCGCCAGGGAATCAAGGAAGGCCTGCCGGATAGGCAACGTTGGAGCTGGCCACGCGAGGAGGCCGAAGGAACAGCGAGGGCCCTGAGGAGGGGATGAGCTTGCTGGAAAAGGAAGTAGGAGGGCGGTGGTCGTGGCTGGAACCCAGCCAGAGAGTGGAGATGGAGGGTCGTGAGTGTCGCAGAGCTGTGTTAGAGAAGGCCTTCTGAAGGTCTGTGTCATCATCTACTTTGGTACCCAAGTCAGAGATCCGGTAACGTGTGCAGTTTGCCTCCTTTAGGAAGCCCTCCCAGACCCTCCAGGGCTCCCCCAGCCTCTCCTCCCTCTGGCCCAGCCCTGATCTACAAACCTGGGGGATCTGGTCCCTGCTCCCCCAGACTAGGGGCCCCGCGGCCTGGGGCTGAGAGGGAGGGGGCACAGATGCTGATAGGGGTGATGGGGTGCTGCTAAAATTTCTAATTCTCGTGGGAAAACTTGGGACAAACAGGAACACTTCTGACTTCCATCGCACTCCAAGGTGACAAGAGTGTAGCCCCATGAATCTTGGGTTAGGAGGTCTCCCTAGCTTCCTCTCCGGCAGGCATGGGAGTGGGGGCTCCCCTCTAAGCCTGAGACCTTGCAAAAATGACACCCTCCCTCTTTCTGGCGTGCCCCGCGCAGGTGTCTGCCGCCTGCGCATCTTCCATCCACCCTCTGCCTCAGCAGACAGGGCGGCAGCCACTCGGGGTCGGCGGGTCAGAGGGCGCCGTAGGTTCCGGCCGAGGAGGAGGGGACTGGGGGGGGGTGTGATGGCTGGCCCCGTCCCCCGGCCGGCCGCAGCGCTTTCATCTCCGCGCCTCGGCCAGCCCCCACATGGCTTAATCAGGCGCGGCTGTGCCTGGCGGACCCTGAACATCTGGATCCCCGCGCGGCCCCTCCCCCGCCCCGCCCCTCCCGGGCTAGGCTGCCGCGACCCTGCGGCTAGGGCCTCCAGCCTGCGGTTTGCGCGAGAGCCAGGGAACCCCGCATCTAACCTACCGCGCGCCAGGCCTGCGCCTTGGGAAACAACCATTGGTTATGACCAATACTGTCCGCCGTTTCACAGGTGGGAAACCTAGTCCCCAGGACCCCTCCGCAGAGCCAGGATTCAAGCCCACACATGTCAATTCCAGAACCCAGCGCGCTGAAGCCTTCCACAATTACTGTTCTTCATTCATTCCAAACAAAACACTTCCCAAGTATTTTCTTGTAACAACCTATAAGGAAGAACTGGCAGCGTTGTCCAATTTACAGCTGAGGAAATTGAGGATCAGGGTGGCAAAGGGGGTCGGCCCAGGTGACAAGCGAGAGAAGCCAAGAGAGGTGGGCAGACCCCTGCCAAGACTAGGAGGTGGGGAGTCAGGGGAATCGGGCTTAAGAGGCGCCTCTTAAACCACAACAGGAAGGAAGGATACCCGCGCCTTTTTAAAAGCGGAAGGGGAAACTGAGGCTGGAGGAGTTGGGACGCTGGCCTAGGTCGCTGGAGAGGAGTGAGAGGATTTGATTGCCTCCCACTCACCCCCTTTTCCGCTGCAAGAGGCCGCCTGGGGCGGGAGCGGAAGGAGGACTTGACCCCGGCCCCCCAGGTGAGCCCCCGCGCCCCTCCTGCCGTTCCCGAGGGAGCAGGTCCAGGTGAGGGGCAGGCGGGCCGGCGGGCGGCCGGGGTCGGGTTTCAGGAAATCCGCCGACATTCCTTCGGGGCTTAAGAGGGAAAGTTGACTCGGCGCCGCCCCTCGCCCCCCCCCACTTCCTACCCCCCGGGGCGGCAGGCGGGGTGGGGGGCGGGGGGGAGGGCGCTGCGGCCGGCCTGGGCGTGAATCAGAGGCCGGCCGGGCGTCCGGGAAGCGGCGGCCGAGGTCAGGGCGGGCATCGGACAAGCGCCCTTTATCCCTTGCCGCCCTCGCCACGACCCCGCTGACCCCCACCCCCAAGCCGGGTACAGCCTGGGGAGCGGGCACGGCTCCCTGGCGCCGGCGGCTTGCAGACAGTGGGTGGGGGGAGGGGAAGGGGCACAACTGTCACCCCCAACATAGCTGGCGCCTCCTGGAACCCAGACGTCCGAGGTTCTCCAGCGTGCGGAGAGGCAGGGAACCCAGGCCTCCGAGGCCCGGTAAACACTGGCCCTGACCTAGACACAGGCAGCTAGCTCTTCACTCCTGAGATCTCACCTCCAATGCCTATGGGGTCTGGATTTTTTAAGCATAGACTGCACAAAGCTTGGGACCCAGGCAACCCAGCTCCCCAGGCTGAACCTCCAGGGTGGAAATGATAAAGCCCCGCCTTCTCCTGCACACATGTCCTGAACCTAGGTTCTGCTGTCCCAAGCCCACGTCCAGGCGAGACCCTCACTGTCCCTGCTTCCTGGGCACACTGGCCTGGAACACAAGGCAGCTAATCCCATACTGAGGGGTCTCAACATGGGAGAGGCAGCTCTGTGCCCTCCTCAATCCCAATGGGACCCTGAAGGGGCTGTTACCACTGCCTCTCCCTGGGGCCCCCTCAGTGCCCTGGAATTATGCAGGGAGCTGGGCTGGAGGGTCTCCCCCAAGGTAATCCTTAGGTGCAAAGACTGAGGAGCCCCTCCCCTATGTGGGGCCCTCCCTCCATCTGCCACATCAGTACATTCCCAGCCACCTTCAAGGACTTGGGTCAATATTTGCCCGAAGTTCCATCAACGCTCGTTCCCCTTCCTGCACAAAGAGGTGGTGGGACTGATGAGGAAGGGGTTAAGCCACCTGGAGAACCAAGGGCAGGGAAGGGTGCACCTGGAGGCCAAATCACTTTCCTTAAAGTCAAAGGTTTGAGGTAAAGGTCACCCAGAGGGCAGAGGGCATGCTCCAAGGAGGGGCTGGGTGAACAATCCATACCCTTCTACAGGTAAGGACCAGAGAGGGGTGGCTACCAGGTTAGCTCACACCACAAGTCCAGGGCCTGGCTGGGACCCCAGACAGCATGATTCACTGGGACTGAATTTTCTTGCTACTCTGAGGGACTGAGAATTCTCCATCCTTTCATTTTGCAAATGTTCACTGAGCTCTTCTCCTGTGGCCCTCACTGGGCCCAGCATGGGGTCCTAATGGCTCTCAGTGTGCTCGCAGTCTAAAGAAAATGTCTCAAGAGAAAGATGACGTTCGAAGAGCTGTGTTACAAAGATAATTTAAAAAGAGGAAGGGGATGGAGGGTGCCTGGGAAGGTTGGGGGACCCCTCTGAGAATACTTGACCTGTGACATGATGGAAGAGAAGGTGCTAACTGGGGGAAGATTTGGGGGAACTGCATCCCTGCAGGGGGAAAAGCAAATGTACAAAGACCCCGTGATAATAAACAAGCCTATGTGTTTGGGAGAAACGGGGCTGCAGCAGCTGGAGTGGAGTGAGGGAGAGGAAGAAGGAGGATGAGAAGAGAGGAGAAAAGGAGGGGGGAGAGGGTGCCAGGGCAAAAAAGACCTGCTTCGCTTCTTTTAAAAGCTCCTTCTGCCTGCTGTACAGACAAGGGCAAGAGGATTTACCCAGGAAGCCTAGGAGGAGGCTGGGCGGCATCCCAGACGGAGATGGTGGGGCCTGGAGCCGGATGGGGTGGAGGAAAGGGGTCCAAATCTCAGAATGGGGATGTGTTTTGGAATCAGCCAACAGGATTTGCTGATGGATTGGACGTAGGGGATGAGCAAAGGAGAGAGTTGTCACGCGCACCTCCAGGTCTCTGGCCCGAGCATCTGGGTGGATGGGGGAGCCTTTGCCCGAGACTGGGGAATGACTGGGGAGGAGCAGAGACTAGGGAGGAAAATAATCAAGATTTTGCTCCAGAAGCCTGAAGTCCTCCAGGAGGAGGTCAAACGTTGCAGGACAGAGGTTGTGGGGGAGGGGGTGGCATAAATCCTGGAAACACAGTTCCATCCAAGAACTGCCACCTCCACTTAACTCTCTGGACCACCTGGCAGGTGGGACTATGGCCCCATTTTTCAGAGGTGACAAACTGATGCCCCAAAAGAATGTGCCCCTGGTGCCAGACACTATGCTAAGTGTTTAGACCGTGGAGCCTTCTGCTACATTGCAACTTCCCACAGAAACCCTTAGGCTGGCTAGGAGTCACCCACTGTGCTGAGGAGGAAACTGAGGCAGAGAGGCCTGGTGTGCCCCAGTAAACGACAGTGCAGCATGCCAGGGCTTTACTCTCTCCTTCACAAACCCATCCAGAGTCCAGAATGGGGGACTAGAGGGGTGCACCCCGGACTCCATCCTTTAATCCTCTTTTCTGACAGTCTGAGGTCTGAGTTGGGGACCCAAGTAGCAGGAGTGGAGGGCAGCCGTGAGCAAACGAGATGGGAACTCCTGAGCCCTCCTCAGACACTTTTACCCCCTTGGCTGGTTAGGGACCAAGAGGGAGGGTCCAGGTCTCTAAGGGAACCTCTGGAAAGGGGAGTTAGAGCCCTTCCCCTCTGAGGGCACGCGGCTGGGGGCAGGGCTGCGACTCTAAGAGCCGGGCTGAAGGCGGCCCCGGAACTCTCATTTCAGGCTCCCCCTCCACCGGGGCCTTGGAGGTCTAGAGCCCTTTTATCGTGGGCGCCCAAATCGGATGGGGACCAAGAGGAGGGGGGTGAGGCGCCCGGGCCGGGAGGGGTCCCGAAACCCAAGCAGTGGCCAAAAAACAATAACACCGAGAAGGATCCCTACGCAAAAATAGGAAGACAAGCTATGCGTCGCTCGGGGCAGCCGGCGTTACCTGGAGTCGGCGGGCGGCGGCCGCCCGAGCGATTACTCACTGCGTGGCGCACCCCACCCGCGGGCCGCTGAGCGGATTTTTCCGTGGGGGGCTGTCAGCGAGTCGGGGGGAGCCTCCTTACCGCTCTCCTCCTGGGATTCTGTCCTGCCCCGCACACGGGACCCGCGCAAGCCCCCGTCCCCTTTCCCACGGGGGCCCATTTCTCCCCGCCTGCCCACGCGGGAACTCCCTACTGAGGCCCCCGGGTGCCCCCAAAGAACCTCAGCTCGGTCCCGCTCGAGGGGGACAGCTGAGCCAGGGTAAGGTCCAGGGACACTGTGCCTTGCAGCTTTTTCTCCGTCTTCCCTCCAGCAAAGCCTGGGGCCGAGGCTTCGCGCGCTGGAGGACCAGAGGAGGCGGGATGAAGTGGGAGGGGGAGCGCTGGGCCAAAACCGGTGGGACCCGCGCGCCGATGGCGTGGGGCGGGAGGGAGGGCGACTTTTAGGCCCCTGGGGAGGAAGGGGGGCTGGAGATGGGAGCAGGCGGGGCTCAGGGACCGCTCAGTGGGGGGGCGGGGCCAGAGTTCGGGTGGGGGCCGAGACCGAGGATGGGGGGGAGGAGCGGGCGAGGGCTGGGGGCCTCAGGGGACGCCGAAGGGGCACATGGCTGAGAGCAGGGTGCAGGGAGGTGGGCGAGGGTATGGAAACCCGACTGGGGGCTCCAGGTCCCAGATTGGGGGTAGGGAGCCTGGAGCTGGCGGGGTTGCAAAGGGAGGTCCCAGGTCGGTAAGGGTAGAGTTGGGGGTTTGGGGCCGCGGGAAAGGGCGCGTGCGGTGCGCGGCGGGGCGGAGGCCGGACGGGTGGGGCCCGCGGTGCCCGCGGGCTGGCGGGCGGCTGGGAGGCCGGTGCGGGGCCCGCCGCTCGCCCCCCCTCGGGGGCCGGGCCGGGGGCGGGGCCGGGCGGGGCCAGCGGCGCATTAGCGCCTTGTCAATTCGGTTGCTCAGACTTGCTCTGGCCTCCGCGCCCGCGCCCAGCGACGTGCGGGCTACTTGGCCCGCGCCCCGCCTGCGCCCCGAGTCCCTCGCCGCCGCCGCTGCAGCCGCCGCCCGCCGCGCGCCCCAGGCAGCGCCGGCCCCATGCCCGCCGGCCGCCCGGGCCCCGCCGCCCAATCCGCGCGGCGGCCGCCGCCGCTGCTGCCCCTACTGCTGCTCTGCGTCCTCGGGGCGCCGCAAGCGGGATCAGGAGCCGGTAAGTAGCCGGCGCCGTGCTCCCCTTTTCCCGCCTGGGCCGAGAGCGTGCGCCCCGGGGGCAGCTGCGGGGGGAGGGGGCGCGGGCGCCACCTGGACGGCCCGGGAACAAAGGAAGGCGCCCCCGGCGCGGCCCTCGGGGCGTCCTCACCTGTGGGGCGCACAGGGCCGAAGTCCCCTGGCCCAAGGGTCCGGCTTCCGCTGCCCAGGCCTTTTTACCTGGGCTGTCCTGTGGAGGACGCCCGACTCGGCCCCGGGGGGCCGAGGGGCCGCGGCCTGGGACACTCTGCACTCCAGGACGCGGTGGGCGCACGCGACAGCGTCTGCTGGCTTCGGAGACGCGGAGACCGCGGGTCACCGCTCTTGGGCGGGGGCGCACGCGGTAGGCGCGCTGGGTGCCGGCCCTGAGCGGGGCCCCCCCGGGTGGAGGGATGAGCCCCGTGAGGAAGGCAGGGCGGGAGGGGGCCGCTCTGGCCGCCTGGCTCGCGGCCCGGGGTCCCCGGGGACGCGCCTCTCCGCGGGCCGGCGCCGCCGCCCTCCCCCGGCGGGACCCCGCGCGCGGGGGTCCGCGGAGTCCTCGCCACTGGCGGCGCTCAGAACTGTTCCCGGCCACGCTGCGCCGGGCTAGGAGACTCTAGAGACAGAAATCTTTGTGAGATAGTGGGTGAGAGTGAGAGGGAGCGGGACCCAGCGAGTCCGGGCACCGCAGGCCCAGCCGTTGGGGGGGAGCAGCCACCGGGAGCCCACAGCCCCCTCAGGCCGAGACCCCCACCCTGCTGGGAGCGCCTGGCCTCCGGCACTCTCCGGTCCCCCACCCAATGCACACCCCCGCCAGGACACGGTCTCCACATCCAGACCCGCTCTGGGACACACCCAGAGACACACAAAGACTCACACTGGCTTGTGGCCCGTCACCCTCGCCCTCAGATGTGCTCACACTGCATCCCAGATGCACATTCGCACACCATCGGGGCGCACACACACATTCCATCCCTGACACACACACATTCATGGTCACACTCTTTCCGAGGGAGAGGCAACACAGGGCACACACGCAGGCACAACCTGCCCTGGATGTTCGGATGTTCGCAGTCACTCCACGCACCCCATCCAGGCACACAAGTCGACCCGGGTGGGCAAACACTGCACCCCAGGTGGACCTACACTGCACAGAGCTGTTTGCAGGCTCCCTGCGGTGCTCTTCCGGAAAGAGCAGGGTCCGGTGTCCTGGAGGCACTTGCTGAAAGCCTAACATGCCCAAGGCTCCTGGGCAGGTGAGGGGCTGCCCCAGGCCCTCCTGGGGTTCCTGACAGCTCTGCCAGGCAGTGGGCAGCACCTGTGAATGCCACCTTTAGTGGCAGGCTTTGTTTCCCAGCCAGCAGAGCAGCAGGCAAAGGTGGTGGTGGTGGAAGGATTGTTGTGCGTGTGTTTTTTCCTTTAAGGGGGAAGAAATTAAAGATTCTCACACCTCAGCAATATGTTTCTACTTACGGTGTGGTGTGTCTTAGCACCTGACCAACAGGCGGGTGGGTTGTAAAGTGTCTGCAGGTACCAGCAGGACAGGAGATGGGGACCCCCATGGGGACCCCGGGTGGAGACCACCCTCCTGCCTTGCTTGCAGAGAATCTCACACTTTTCCCTTTTAAAACACATGGTGTTCCTTTTTAATAACGGCAGTGGCTCCAGATTGGGAAGGGGGAGAGAAAAAACTTTTAAAGGCCCCAGTTCTGCGGGAAAGGCGGGGAGGCAGGGAGCAGGGGAGGGGGGCTGTCCAAATGCCTAGCCCAGGGATCTGCTTAAGGGAGCCTTCTAGGAAGCCCCCCAAACCAGGCCAAGGGCCCTCCCAACCTCAGTGGGCTGTCCCCAGCTGCTTTGCCTGGGCTGGAATGTGTGCATCCTGGTCCCAAATGCCTTGGCCCATTGTTTGGGGAGGCCTGGAGGGAGTGCACCAGCCAGCCGGGACCCCAGAGCTGGGAGGGGCCCTAATCCCAACAGTTCCTAGGCACTGCAGTGTGCTTGGCCCTCTGGACATGGTGAGCTCATCGCATTCATCTCCCCAGCAGGTAGAACATATTTTCCTCCCATTTTACGGAGGAGGAAACTGAGAACAGGGGAGGGGAAGCCAATTGCCCAGGTGCCCCAGCTGAGATGAGCACCCACATCCCAGGAGGAGAAGGCCTCCCTGTGACCTTTCCTGCTGCAGCTTGGGGTGGGGGACTGGCCTGTCCAGGCCCGCCTGGCCTTGCCCTCTTGCCCTGTCCCCCGCCCAGCCCTGGGAGGGCAGCTGCAGCTGCTGGCAGGCAGGCCACACCAGCCCAGGCCAGGCGGGTGTGGCAGAGGGGCAGTGCCACAGCCAGCCAGGACCCCCCTGAGAGCCCCTTTCCTGGCCTGGCCGTGGGGGTGAGTGGGAGACAGGAGGGCCGTGACCCACCCCTGGAGGTTTGAGAATGGGCCTGGGGTCCGGGCAGGCCTGGCCGTGCCTCCCACCCTGCTGGGGGGGCCCAGGCAGGAAGCGGTGGGTGGGCCGGGGCAGAGACACTGGCACGCCCGAGTTCATGCTGAAGGAATTCCGAATTAGCGGGCGGCTGGCTGCCTGGGACCTCCGGGGCGGCCCCCTGGCCCCCCGCCCCCCAGCCGCCCCCGCCTCCTCGGCTCTGGCCGGCTCAGCCGGCTCCTTCGCACGGACGCTGAGACCTCCGGCGAGCCCTGGGCCAAGCCCCAAACGCAACTGCGATCCCAGGCTCCAGCAAGACATGGCCCTCAAGCCAAGTTTGCCCCGGAAAATCGTCAGGGCTGGCCCCGGGAACTGTGTCCACCCCACCTCGCCCATTTGGGGCAGTGAGAGCCAGCACAGGGCAGCCGCTGGCATTTAGGGGCCTCCCAGGGGAACCAGGATCACCCTGTCCTTGGCTGCCAGGGAAGCTGGGCTGCCCCTGCCTCTCTGCCCTGCTGCAGTCCCTTCTTACAGCTGCCCAGTGATCCTTTTAAAATATAAATTCCTCCCTTGCTCAGAATCCTGGAATAACTCCTCCCTGCAGGTCTGGCCCCCTGCTAACCTCCCAGACCTCATTTCCTACCACCCCTGCCCCCCAGTATCTTTGCACTTGCTGCTCGCCCTGCCTGGGCACTCTCTTCTGTATATTTTCATGGCTACTTCTTTCACTTTATTCACATCTCAGCTCAAATGCCACCTCCCCAGACAGGCCTCTTGGGCCATTTAGCTGCCACCACTGATTCGTGCTTTATTTTTTCCCTTACTTGTTCTCCTAGACATTTATTTGTGCTTTTTCCTACTGCTCCCTTGGATTCAAGGCCCAAAAGGGCATGAATTTTGGGTATCTTGGTCACCATTGTGCCCTCAGGTCCTGGCACACTGTAGGTGCTCCTTGAATGAATGAATGAACAAATGAGTGAATGAGTCCTCACTACCACTTTTGGTGGAGGGAGAGGCCCCTTCCCAAAGTCTCAGAGAAGTAAAAGAACTGGGTTAACCTCCTGAGTGAGCTGGGGGCATTCGAACCCAGCTCAGCCTGGCTTAAAGATCCCACAGAGTTGTCCTTAAGACAATATTTTCACTCTTCTCAAACAATCTCATGTGGCTGATACCATGATGCCCACTTCCCAGGTGGGGAGACTGAGACTCAGAGGGGCATCAGGGGCTTGAACTGTGCATCCCCTCCCCCTCTTCTATGCCTTGGTTTCCCCTTGGATAAAAACAGGTCTCTCTTAAGTTCTAATCTTTGGACTAGAAGGCTTCTCCAGTGGAAGGCAGGAGGAAAGGCATCAACCACGGCATCCCAGAGGCTCCTGTGCCCAGCACCCAATTCACACACAACCCAGTTTAGGAAGTCACTTCCCATCTGATATTCCCAATGGCCCTGAGGACCGTGAGTTTTCTTGTTCCCATTTTGCAGATTAGGAAAACTGAATCGAGGGAAAGCATGATGACGGCAAGTCCCTTTGGATGAGGTGGGGAGCCTAGAGCTTGCCACAGTCACTTTCAATTCCAGTGGCAGCGCAGAGACTGACAAATATAGGTTTAAATAGTGTGCCCTTCTATTTGGTGACCTTAGGCAAAGGACTCGATCTCTCAGAGCCTTGTTTTTTTTCATCCATAAAATGAGCAGGATTCTAGTAGGGGTCAGGGCACCCCTTTTTAGAAGTGCCTTCCTCCCCACAGAGACATATGTGTGCGGTTCTGGGGGTAGAAGAGAAAGAACACACAATCTGTTATTTCTAATTGTCAAAAATAAAATGAAATGGAAAAAAACAAAAAGCAGAGTGTAGTGGTTGTCAGAAGTATGTGCAAAGCAAGAGGTACTTGGATCTGAGTGAGGTTTGTAACCACTCAGAAAGCCCTTAGCAAGTCAGTGAGGAAGTGGTTTGGAAGGACCTAAGTTGTGGAATCAGACAGTCCTGGGGCTGAATCTTGGCTTTGCCACCAACCTTGGGTTTGTCACTTGACCTAACAGAGCCTCAGTTTCCTTCTCTGTAAAATGGGGACAATCATATAAAGCTCCTTTGCAGGACTACTGTGAGTCTTGGAGGACCTAGGATGGTGGGGGATGCTCAGGGCAGCTCCATCCCAGGCCTGACAGGTGCTCCTCTCTGACCCCAGACACGGCTGTGATCAGTCCCCAGGACCCCACGCTCCTCATCGGATCCTCCCTGCAGGCCACGTGCTCAGTGCACGGGGACCCACCAGGGGCCACCGCCGAGGGCCTCTACTGGACCCTCAACGGGCACCGCCTGCCCCCTGAGCTGTCCCGAATGCTCAACGCCTCCACTCTAGCCCTTGCCCTGGCCAACCTCAACGGATCCAGGCAGCAGTCGGGGGACAATCTCGTGTGCCACGCCCGTGACGGCAGCATCCTAGCCGGCTCCTGCCTCTATGTTGGCCGTAAGTGGGCCCCCAGGACACCTAGGGGTAGCTCTTGGGGGCAACATCTCCCTCTGGAGAGGGGCATGAATCATGGGTCCTCTGGTCTGGGGCTGAACAATGGGTATACTGGCATAAGTTGAGAGGTACAGGCCGTTAGGGTGGGAATGAGAGCCTGGAGACCACCACCCCCCCAAAACCATCCTCAAGAGAGCCATGCAGGTGGTCCTGCCAACATCTGCTCTGTCCATCCTCCTTCCGCTCCAAGGTGGGGGCCCCAGCGGGCAGCCAGCAACTCCCCCTTCCCCCTGTCCACGGCCGGTCCAGACCCTCAGCCCCTGCACCCCCCTTCCCCAGTGCCCCCAGAGAAACCCTTCAACATCAGCTGCTGGTCCAAGAACATGAAGGACCTGACATGCCGCTGGACGCCGGGGGCCCACGGGGAAACCTTCCTCCACACCAACTACTCCCTCAAGTACAAGCTGAGGTTGGTGGTGGCCCTCGGGTGACATGTGTTCCAGCCTGGCTGTGTGGCCTTGGCCAAGCCTTCCCTCTCGGAGCTCTGGTGTCCTCTCTGCACTCCGGGGCTGCTGGGGGGAGGTTTGGGGGCCCAAAGGGACCCTCACATGTCCTCCTCCCCTCCTGCCCCTGCAGGTGGTATGGGCAGGACAACACATGTGAGGAATACCACACGGTGGGACCTCACTCTTGCCACATCCCCAAGGACCTGGCTCTCTTCACACCCTATGAGATCTGGGTGGAGGCCACCAACCGGCTGGGCTCGGCCCGCTCTGATGTGCTGACACTGGACATCCTGGATGTGGGTGAGCCCTGCCCCCCGCAAGGCCAGCCTGGCCCATCTGGGATCCACCCCCTCCCCCTCGGCCCCCACCAGCCCAGCCATGCTGCAGCTCAGCTGAGGTCTGCGCTGCTGGTTGGAATGGGGAGGAGCTAGGCATCCACCCATCCGTCCCCAGCCCCCTGAAGCAGCCAGGATACCCCTACTCTGTGGAGAACACCTGGCCTGGCTGCCTCTCCCTCGGCAGCCCAGGTGTGCTGAGGGGGGCCCCTGGGGAGCTGGGAGGGGGCGCCCAGGTCTGGAGGCGCCCCAGGAAGCAGCAGCCTGTAGCTGGGGGGGGCGTGCAGGCGGGAGGCAGGAAATGGATGATCTGCGAGCAGAATTGGGCCTAATCTAATTAGGGTGTTTCTCAGCCCCAAGCAGGCCTGTGCCTTAACCCTTTCAGCCCCTCACCAAGGCCTCAGGGGAAGAGGCCAGCCCTCCCTGCTGCCCAAAGGGCTCCCAGAAGGTTCCTCAGAAGTGTTGCAGTGACTCCCTCCTCCTGCTTCCCACTTTGCTTCCTTAAGTCCTGAAGCTGCAGTGGGCATGTTCTAAGCCTCAGTTGTCCCTTTGCACCAAGCAAAGCCGTCACATTGAGGACCTTTGTGAAGTTGGAAGGAGCAGGAGGTGGGCAGTGGGGGGGTCGGGGGAGCGTCCCAGGAGTCTGGCAGCCTGAGGGCTCCCTGGTCTCCTGGGCATAATAATAATAATATCATCATCCAGGCAGTGTCTGCTTTTTACATAGTTCCCTGAAGATAGGATTATGTTTCTCCTGTCACAGATAATAATGGTGATAACAGCTAACATTAATTGAGTGCTTCTAGGTGCTGAGTGTTTCCTGAATATTATCTAATGTAATCCACCCGTCCTGAAGGGGGAGAGGGGAGAACGGAGGCAGGTGCCATCTAAGCCACGTTCCCTGGTATTTGGACCCAGACAGGGGCCAGCCAGGTCCAAAGAGAGCCCGGTGACTAAGCCCCGCCCCGCCCCCCTAGTGACCACCGACCCCCCGCCAGAAGTGCACGTGAGCCGCGTAGGGGGCCTGGAGGACCAGCTGAGCGTGCGCTGGGTTTCACCGCCTGCCCTCAAGGACTTCCTCTTCCAAGCCAAGTACCAGATCCGCTACCGAGTGGAGGACAGCGTGGATTGGAAGGTGCCCGCACCCACCCCCCAGTTCCGCTCCTCCCTCCTCCTCTCCCCCCTCCCCTCCCCAAGCTTCCCCCGCCTCTGACCCTGCCCTTGCCGCCCAGGTGGTGGACGATGTGAGCAACCAGACCTCCTGCCGCCTGGCGGGCCTTAAGCCAGGCACTGTCTACTTCGTGCAAGTGCGCTGCAACCCCTTTGGCATCTATGGCTCCAAAAAGGCAGGGATCTGGAGCGAATGGAGCCACCCCACGGCTGCCTCCACCCCCCGAAGTGGTGAGCACCCCAACAGGGCTGGGTGGTCCTGGGACCAGCCCCAAACCAGTCTGGGCCTCTGTTTCCTTGTTTCCTTCAAGAGAGCAGAGGTCTCAAACTTTTGGCCCCGGGGGCCAATTGTGGCCCTTGGATCTATTTTCTTGGCCTGTCATTTGGAAAAAAAAAAGTTTGACCTACTGGCAGACTTTTAAAAACAATAAGTTTTAACACAAATATCCTAGATTCCCTAGAAAAATTGTCTAGAAAATGTAGTAGGACACAGCCAGAGTTACTCCACAGCCCCCATCAGCAGAGGCTGCCCCTTAAGTCAGGGCCCTTACTCTTTCAGTTGTGCCATCCCCACCTAGCCTGTTTCACCCACATGTACCCCTTCCCCAGCCCCTAAGGGCAAGTGAGTTTGAGACCCCTGCTTCTAAGACGATGGGCTGCCAACTCTCCCTATGACCGGCTTTGATTTCCCCTTCTGTTAAAGGTAGCGGGATGGGATGATCAGGGGCCTGGGTCTGATTCCCTCTGCGGTCGGGGGTTTATCTAAGCCCATGGACCTCCCTTCTCTCCTTTGTGAAATGGTATGAAATCTTATTTGGTACGTCTGGCCTCAGCTTCCCTATCTGGAAAGTGGGGATGATAATCATGCCTGCCTCAGGCTATTGTGAGGGTTAGATGAGAGATAACCCATGGAAAGTGCTCTCATGGTGGGTGCCACACAAGGGTTTGCAAGTAATAGTTACTGAGACTCCCATCCCCTGCTCCCCCAGTGGTTTCACCTAAGGGAGGGCCCCTTTTCTGAGGTGAGGACACCAAGGCCCCAAGGTCACACAGGGATCTGAACTCAGTTCCCTTGAAATCCAGGCTCATGCTCCTGGGATGATGGGGAAACCAAGGCCCAGAGAGGATCCCAGAGTCAGGGAGTGGCAGAGCAGGGCTCCAGCCAGTCCCCCAGCCCCCATCCCGGGCCCCTCCAGGTTCGGCGGTGGGCGGGAACTAGCACAGCTGGGAGGGGCCTGAGCCTTGGCCCCTGCTCGTGCCCAGCACCTGTGATTCTTGCACGGGAGCCAGCAGGCGGCTGTGTCCGCTGGGGAGGCTGGGGAGGCCAGGGGAGGCCGGCAGGGGCGGTGGGGGCCGGGGCTGTGCCAGGGCCTGTCAGCGGGTCCCCGGCGTTATTTATGACGTGAGGCCGATGTCCTTATCCGCCGGCCTGCTCACGGCTGGCTGCGGCCAGCTCACGGCTGGCTGCGGCCAGCGACTGGACCAACAGGCCGGCCTCCCACCTGGCCCTCCTGGCCCACTCCCCAACCAACGGGCTGTACTCTCAGGCCTGTCCTGGGGGCTTGCCCCTCCCCCTCAGAGCCACCTCGAATTCTCTGTCTCCCTTCATCTCTCTGTCACTCACTCTCTCTCCCTGTTTCTATCTTTCTGCCTTTCTTGGTTTCTGCGTCCCTACACCCCCAGTGTCTCTGTCCCTCCCTGCTCTGGCTCTCCATCTCTCGACCCTCTGCATCTCCTTGGCTGTCCGTCGTTGCTTTCGCTCTCCCTCTATCTGTCTCTCCTTGCCTCCATCGCTCAGTCTCTGTCTCTCTCTCTCCAGCTCTTTCTCATCAGCGTCTCTCTCTTCCTTCCTCTGCCCCCTGCTCTGTCTGCTTCTCATCCCTTTGGCCCTGGCCTCTCTCCTCCCCCCGCCCCCTTCCACTCACACCTGGCTCAGGCCACAGGAATCGGGTTCTTAGAGGGGATGTGGAGGAGGAGCCCCTTCCTTCCCCTGCCCCCTATCTCCTTGGGGGCGCAGCTGGGCTGCAGTGCTGGGCTGGGCCGTGGGGAGGACCGGGTCCCGTAGAAACAGGGAGGGAGGTGCCCTAAGGGAACATCCCTCTCCTGCCCGCGCGCGCCCTCTGCCGGGCGCGCCCTGACGCTGCCTCTCCGCCCCCATTAGAGCGCCCGGGCCCGGGCGGCGGGGCGTGCGAGCCGCGGGGCGGCGAGCCGAGCTCGGGGCCGGTGCGGCGCGAGCTCAAGCAGTTTCTGGGCTGGCTCAAGAAGCACGCGTACTGCTCGAACCTCAGCTTCCGCCTCTATGACCAGTGGCGAGCCTGGATGCAGAAGTCACATAAGACCCGCAACCAGGTAGGAAGGAGGGACCCCCGGGCGAGGGGTGGAGGGGTGGGGCCAGGGGGGTAAACGGGCTGGGGAGGTAGGTCCTCAGCTCTCAGACACTGCCTCCTTCCTTCCAAGCACAGGATGAGGGGATCCTGTCCTCGGGCAGACGGGGCGCAGCGAGAGGTAAGATGGGACCAGGTGGGTGGGCAGGCAGGGAGACAAGGGCCCCTCCTGGTGGCCGTAGGCCACGGGCCGTCCACCCTCAGCCCTAGTTACTGAGGTGCAATCCCTTCCTCCATCTCTTATCAACATTTACGTAACACCTACTGTGTGCCTGCCCCTGTAGCCCTTAGTCTAGTAAGAGCATCCAGACCCCTTTAAAATGTCCAGAGGGTAATGTCGTCCTCAGGGATGAATGCACATAGCCGCCCGGTAGCATTATATGAGCGCCTACTGCATACCGGCCCTGTGCCAAGCACATTACCTGCAGGACACCCCATGGGATAGATAGATATTACTTTTCAGATGGGAAAACCGGTGCCTAGAAAGGGGCAATAGCCTACCCAAGGTCACCCAGCTGAAAGTGGTGGGACCAGGACCTGAACTGGGGCCTCCTCATTTGCTCTGTGGTCCTGGCCCCTCCCAGGATCCTTGCTAAGCCTGGCTTCCCCTCTGCCTGCAGGTCCTGCCAGATAAGCTCTAGAGGCTGGGGCTGCCCTCCCTGCTGAATGGAGACCCAGGGGCCACCCCCAGACTGGGGGCCACCTCTGTACCCTCACCTCAGGGTGCCCCAGCCCTCTCGGCAGCAGCTGGGGCGAGCACTCTGAGCTCCGAGGGCCACAACAGCTCTGGCCTCCACGTGAGGTGCATCCCAGTGGGAGGAGTGTGTGTGAGGGGGGCTGAGCTTCCCAGAACGCCTGCCAGGGCTGGGGGTGAAGAAGGGTCATTACTCCCCCTACCCAGGACCACTCCAAAGAGTCTTTTTAAATAAACAAACTATTTAGGTGCCCTGATTGTGAAGGTGAGTTTGGGGCTAGAGTGGTCTAGCGTGGGGGCTGACGAGGAATCCTGATGACCCTTTGGGATGGGAATCTTGACCTCCCAGAATTTCTGACTCTCTCCATGATCTGAAATATCTGGTTCCAAACTCCTTGGAGAGTGTGATTCAAAACACCAGAGTTTTTAGAGTCATGGAGTCGGGGAATCTTGCACCTGCCATCCCTGGCTTTGTGGGATCCCACCCCAGCACAGAGAGACAGTGGAGCAGCTGCAGATGAAAGGTTCTTTAGGTTCTTTATTATGAGAGGTGAGGCGAACTTGAAGAGGGTCAGTGGTCCGGTGGGGCGTGACCCCAGCCAGCTGGCAGTCAGGGCAGAGCGCTATATGCCCCATTTCCCATCTCCTTTGGCTTGTCCCTGGGGAGCCACCATCACTCGGCAGATTCTGCATCAAACCTGAGATCCTGGAGAACCTCACTGATCGCTTCCATGGTTTTAATTACCCTACAAGAGTGGATGGGAACTATAAATAAAACCCAGATGGGGCGAATTAGCCGCCGCTGCGCAGCTCCGAAGGGGCTGTAGCCAGCCCCGGGCCCTCCTGCCTGCTGCCAAACCTCCAGGCAGCGCTAGCAGCCAGAAGGACCATTTAGGTGCCTGGGAGGATGGGTGGTCCCACGGGTCCCGAGTGGCAAGAGAAAAGGCCATCTTGGGTGGGTGTGTGCCATCAGGAAGGTGTGCAGGGTGACTGTGGCACATGTCTAGTGGGTGTGCACGTGTGCACTTGGGGGGCTAAAGGCAGGAATGTGCAGGCGTGTGCCTGGTGGGGCCTGGGCGACCATGTCCAAGCTCGGAGTCGAGCCATGTGAGCAGGATTGGTGTGTATGAGGTGCGAGTCTGGTGTGAAACTGCACAGCCTGTGCGCTGGGGGAATGTGTGCAGTACATCTAGGAGTCACCAAGTGAGTACTCTGGCGTGCACACCTTAAGGGTAGTGTGCAGGTCCAGGGGGTTGGCACAGTCTGCCCTTGCCAGCCCTGGGGCGCACCTGGCTGGGGGTGGGTGCCCAAGGGTGCAAGTGCAAATCTAGCATGGTCAGCCCACTGGGAGGCGGTGCTCACTTCATCTTCAGCTGGTGCATCTGCAGGCTGTCCTGCCCAGTCAGCTCTGGTGTCCCCATCAGCTGCAGCAGGGCCACCTGGTTGGGGAATAGGCAGCAAGGAGGATGCCACAACTGGCAGAGGCCACCCCCTGCCCTCCCACATAGTAGGGAGGAAGAGACACTGAAGCACCCGGAAAGGCAGCGGAAGGGTGGGGCCACAGCAGGCGGGAGTCTCAAGGGGCGGTACTTAGCGCAGGAGGAATCTAGGATTAGGTTTAGGGGGGCTCCTGAGGAGAGGGGCCGAGTGGGCGGGCCCTAGAATCAGTGCAGAGCGCAACATGGGCATGGCCTCATGTAGGCGGGGAAGGGGAATAGTGGTGAAATCTCAGCCAGGGATAGGTGGGCAGGGGCGGGGGTGGGGTGGGGTGGGTGGGTTGTGAGGGTTGTGAAGTAGGCGGAGTCTCAGGGACCAGCCAGGGCGTTACAATCCCAGGGTGGAAGTAGGCCAAAAACCTAGACTGGGATTGGGTCTCTAAAGCAGCGTGGCCTGGGAATCCCAGCGTAGAGTGTGATGTGGGCGTGGCTTCGCGTGGAGCTGGCCGGGGAATGGTAGTGTATCTTGGTCAGGATTGGCTGTAGAGGCAGAGTAGGCTGGGCCTTGGGTCCCTAGCGCGAGGAACAGGCCCAGAACCTAGGCTGGGATCGAGGGTGTACCCAGAAGGGGACCTGGCCTGGAAATCCAAGGCCCCCAATCAGCAGGGGGTTGAGTACCTGGCCTGGGGCATTGGGACAAGCCAGCGGGGGTAGGAGCATTGTAGGGGCGGGGTCTGGGATAGAGTGAGCGTGTCCTGGGACTAAAGATCTGGATGAAAAATGCGGGCGGACAGGAGGGGGCTAACCCTGAGACTCTCGAGTGAACTCTTAATGGATGACTGAGGTGGGGCAGGAAGAGGGGGTGCTGGGGCGCCAGGGGCGGGGTTCGAGGGGACGGAGTCTGGCCCCTCCCCCAAGGGGTGCACAGTGGGCCAAGGCCCGAGAGACAAGCCGTGGAGTAGGGGGATACATGGCCGGGGGGCGGGACCTCACCGTGGCCAGGCGCGTCTCCTCCAGCTGCTGCAGCCTGCGCACGTGGCTCGCGAGCAGCGGCTGTGCTCGGGGTCCGGCTAGCTCGGCCTCCACCGCCAGCACCTCCCGCGAGGCGGCGGCGAAGGCCTGGGTCACCTCGTGTACTGTGCTGCGGTAGCGCGGAAAGTCGTAGGGCGGGCCGCTGCTCAGGTACTGTCGGTGGCCTCTGCGGCAGGCGGGGATCCTGAGGCTACGGCCCCGGCTCTCACGCCCTGCACCCGCATCGACCACCTTAAAGCCCTCCAAGTGTCCCCTAGACCCCAGAGTGTTGAGAACGTTCTGACTCCCGCAGGGTAACCCGAGACGGGCCCACCCCTGCGCACGCGGAAGGGAGCGATCTGGTCTCCCCGCAAATCCCGCCCCACCTCTGACACCGCGGCCCCGTGGGGACCCAGTTCCTCCCCCAAGGCACGCCCATCCCCGGAGCGGACTGGGGGCTGAACATTGCGACCCCTCCCCTCCCCTACGCCCTCACTTACTCCTCCAGCCGGCGGAAGGCCTGCGCGCGCTCAGCCTGCAACTGGTGGATGCGCTGCACCAGCGCCCGTATCGCGGCATCTTTCTACGGGGCGAGGGGCACGGCTAAGGTATGAAGCCGGCGCCCCCGAGCCTGCACCGCCCGCCCCGCGCCTGTTCCCGCTCGGGCTCGAGCTCACCCAGGGCCACACCAGCTGCTCGCGCTCTGGGGCTCCACTGGCTCCCGAATCACCGGGCACCGCCGGGACAGCGGACTCTGCCGCGGCCTCAGTGGTGATCATGACTGCGCAGCTCTGGTCCCACCCGGGAGCAGGTTGCTCCGCTGCGTCTGGCGCCCCCTGCAGGCCCGGAGGCCTCTGGAGCCAGCTTATGGCGGCCAGCTAACCTGGAGACCCCGGGGGAGGAATCGGAAGCGAAGACTGGGGGCTTCTCAGGCCCGACACCCTCCACCCACCCCCACCCCTGTGCTTGTTCCCGACCGGCGCCTGCCTTAACGTTTTCGACCTTAAATGTACGGTTCTGTATATAGCAAGGCTGTCCTTCGGCTTATTTCTATGCAGCTATGTCAAAACCCGACTTCACTTCCTCACATCCCATCCCCACTAAGATAAAGAAAATTGAATCCAAGAAGTGATAGCCATCATCTAATGCCACAAGGTTGTGACAACAGTGGGATCTGAACGCAGGTTCTGACACTGGAGAATTCAAGTCACTGGCACCCACAGGTTGTGTGTGAACTGCTCTGAAGAGGGGGGGCCTGTGCAAAAGGCCCTGAGGTGGGAGTCTGGTGCAGGCCTGAGGTTGGGGGTGGGGGGTGGGGGGTGGGAAGGTTCCTATTAAGTACAGAGAAGGCCTGGGAGCTGGACATACACTGCCTAGTTTGAGCTTCAGGAAGCTTCCTCCTCCAGGAGTGGACACAGGGTAGACCAAAAAGATGGTGGTGGCCTGGCCTTAGGAAGGAGGGGGCAACTGACAAAAATGAAACTCATCTGAGGCCTGAAGTGACAGCCTTTAGCTGGCACTCCAGGTCTCAGCTGTTCTCAGGCATCACTGTCTAGGCCTGGGTTGTCACCTACGGGAAGCCCCAATCATCCCAAGACAAATAGGAGCATGGCCTTGTCAGGGCACTACAACCCCTCACCTGACAGGCATCAGTCTTGGGTGGGACCCAGGAGCTCCTAAAGAGCAGTCAAAATTGAGAACAGGTATTTTACGCTAGGTGGGGTGTTCCTTCCTACCCCGCCATCCACCCACACCTGAACACCTCCAGGGCCCAGATGTGAGGGTTGTTAATGTGCCTGACCAGGTTCCACCAGTCCCTAGGCTGAGGTCTTTATTCCCATATTACAGATGACAAAATCCAGATGGGTGAGCTCACTAGGCTATGTAGCAGAGGGCCAGGAGTGAGACTTGCCTGTGCTGTGGTTATGACAACTTTAGACATTAAGGGCAGAGACCATGGCCCACTTTACACATAAGACAACTGGAACCCAGGACAGAGGACCCCCAAGAGCTATGAAGAACTGAGTGACAGAAAGTCCCTAAGGGAGATGCCTGCACCTCAGCCACCTCCCCATTGGACAGACCAACCACATGGACACCAGTTACTGCTCCAGTCAACAAAAGGGAAACTTTACTGGGGCCCCAGGGCCATGGGGCTTAGGCAGGAGGCCACCCTGCGGGCAAAGAAGCCGGTGGAGGGGCCTTATTTGACCTTCTTCTTGGGGCGCAGGTTGTTGGTGTGGCCGCACTTCTTCTTGCGGCAGTTGACAGCACGGGGGTGCAGGCGAGCGTAACACCTGTGCGAGGACACGAGCGAGTTGTGAGGGCACATCCCGACCCCCACCAGGGCCAGCCCACACCCCCAATCTGAAGAGTACATACTTGCGACAGATCATCTTGTCGCAGTTGTATTTCTGAGCGAGCTGGCGAAGGGAAGGCTCGATGATGCCACCTCGCAGACGAAGCACCAAGTGCAGGGTGGACTCTATAGGAAACGAAGGGCAGAGAGAGACAGTGACTGAGCCTAGGCTCACCACCTCAGTCCCACAGGTGCAGGGCAGCCTCCAGTGCCCTGCAGACCATAGCTTCTCAAGTGTGACAGGGACACACTGGAATCCATTGGGTGTTCTATGTGTAGATGGACACACCAGCCCAGCCCACCCCACAGAACCTCCACCTTGTCATTTCCCACCAGTCCTCAGGGAGTCTGAGACTAATATAAATATACGTCAACAGTGGTGTCCATCTGGGTTTCCCCAAGGGCAAGGCTATTTCTAAGTGGTGCAAGGACGACCTTTTATTTTCCTAGGTAAGACATTTAAATCTTCTGCTGCAAAAAGTGGTGCTGATTTTCTTTACAGTAGTTATCACGTTAAAAAACACAAACACAAGAATTAAAGAAAAAAAGTGAATAAGAACACGAGAAACCATCGCCATCTGGAAATCCTGGTGGAGATCTTGAAATGCTTTCCAGCGATGGAAACAGTACCTTACAAAGCAATACTCCCTAGCCCTATCTGATCCTCAGCTTAAGAAGAATCCTCCTCTACAGCCCCCTCCCGGTGCTGAAGAGGCTGTCAGTGCCCCATCCTGGGTCCTAGGCCTCACTGAGGTCCTGTCTAGCCACCCCACCCCCGTACCTTTCTGGATATTATAGTCTGACAGAGTGCGGCCATCCTCCAGCTGTTTGCCCGCGAAAATCAGACGCTGCTGGTCAGGTGGGATGCCTAAGGAGAGAGCACTTCAGTTACTAAAGCTCTGGCAAGAATACTACCAGCAGATCTCCCCTCCCTCCACAGGGCTGTGCCAGGATCACCCCCAAACTGTCAAAAGGGAACATGAGGTAGAGAGGACAAGCTGCCTTCCCAAAATCACACAGGGGAAGCACTGGCATGGCTGAGATCTGTCCAAGCACCCATTTCACACAGGACAGCAGATCCCCAGGACTGAAGGGCCCCCACTGTGTGGAGCACCTAGCCCCAACCCAACTCACCCTCCTTATCTTGGATTTTAGCTTTGACATTCTCAATGGTGTCACTGGGCTCGACCTCTAGAGTGATGGTCTTGCCCGTCAAGGTCTTCACAAAGATCTGCATCTCTGCGTCTGCTGGGGAAGAGAGGGGGGAGAATGGCCGGGTGGAGTGGTGAGCACCGAAGGTCTGAGCAGCCCGAGCTCACAGGCTGGCCAGCCTTAGTTCCTGCCAGCCCTGGGCCAGCATCGACTTCAAATGCAGGCCCGCCCCAGTGCCTGTTTCCTTCCACCCTCCAAGCCAGCAGCTTCGTCTTTGAAGACGGAACGAAAAGTACAGGTCTACGGCACCATCTTGCCAAGCACGGTCTGGAGGTCCCATCCTTCCTCTCCTCTGCCAGCCCCCGCTCTTCCTGCAGCCGGGGTGGGAATCCCATCTTAGTAGCATCCCCCCAACACACACGCTTTTCTCCCTACAGTCCCTTCTCCTAATTCCAAGCTCAAACACCCAAAACTTTGGCTTCCTTCTGGGTTACGCCCTAATCCTCAGACCACATTTCCTGCCTTTGATCCAATCCATAAGTAACAACTGCCAACCACGTGCCTGATACTTGTTTACATAGGTATTTCCGTTTTTTCACTTTCCAAGTCTAGAAAATAGCTGCTACTACCAAACTCTCCTTACAGATTTAGAAAAGGAGACAAGAGACCCAGCTCAAAGGCTTAATATTTTTAAATGAACTGGCAGAGTGTCTGCCACGAGACAAAGTTACAGTTAATACTCCTCTCCATTAAATCGGATCTGCCCCGAAAGACACATCCTCGCCCCAAGCCTCGTCAGATAGTTGGGGCCGGCGGAGCGGGCAGCGTCCTCTTCCAAAGGCCGGCTTCCCTCCCGGGGCCCAGTTCGGGCTCGGAACCCGGCCCAGTGTGCCTTGCTAAGCCGCCCCACAGGGCCTAGCTCGCCTAGACGGATTCCAGGCCGCCCCCTCCGCTGCCTGGGCCCCCGCAGGCTACCGCCCAACCCTGCCCAGGGCCAACCCGCAAGCCCGCCATCACCGACCTGCTCCGTCGTCTCGTTGAAGTGAAAGAGGGCTGCTGAACCGGAAACCGCCGATTCGCCGCCGAGGGCGCCTGCGCACCGAGCACGCTGCGCGTCTGCGTCACAATCCGCGCCGCGCCCCGCCCTCGGCCCCGCCCCGCCCCTATGTTGGGTGCGGGCGCACGAAGACGCGGCGCCAGTGGGCGACCGGTGCCCGCCCGCCTCGGGGTGTGAGCTCCGCCAGTCGGATCATGTAGGAATAATGCCGCACCTTTCCTGGTGTTTCTGCCCGCTGTTTCCAGGCCGCCTGAAGACTGCCCGCACGTAGCGGGTGCTCCAGAAATATTTCAACAGAGTAAGGGAAACTTTTGTGCTAAAGTGAAGGCATTAAGCAGAGGGTCTGCGGGTCCAAGACGCAAGGGTCAAGGCAGGAGGCGACGTAAGGGCCGAATGTGTTGGAGCCACTGGAGGCCGGCCGCTGTGCACAGATGGATTTCAGGGCGGGTCCGTATAGGAGCACGGAGAGCAGGTGGGGCTGGTGCATTCACCCAAGGAAATAGGGTGGGACCCAGGGTCTGTTTAGGATATAAGACGGAGGAGACTCAGGATGGCTCCTGAGTCATCAGGATGGCTAAAAAGTGCTGGGCGCCGGAAAGCGGTGAGGACTGAGAAGTTACCTGTGGGTTTGGCAGCGTACCTTATTTCCTTGAACACTTCCCGGCGCCCCCTATGGACCAGGCAAAAGCAGACACTCTGAAGTCTGGGAAGAGGCCTTTAATAACATAATTTCTAAGTGCTCCAAAGATGAGGGGACTCTGTGAGAGTGTCTGATGGGGAATGAGACCCTAGCTCCCTGAGGAGCCCACCTTAGGGCTGAGATTTGGAGGAGGAGTTACTCAAGGAGGTAAAGGAATAATGTTGTGGGCAGTGGGAATAGCACATTTGAAGGCCTGGCTGGTGATAGGAAGTGGGGTTATTATGGTTGCCACCACTGGAGACTCCCACTCAAAGCAGAGCAGCCCACTTCTTTCCAGCTCAATGGTGCCTGGCTGTCCCTAACCATCCTGTCCCACATCCAGCACTTGCCCCCATTCTGGACTGCTGGGCCCAAGGATGGAAGGAAACCACTGCTAGGTGCACCCTTCCCTTTTTAGTAACAGAGTCTTTTTATTGATAACTTCCCAACAGCATCTGTAAACATCGGGTACAAAAATATTCTGCTTAACTCTGTTCTCCAAGGTGGCGCAGCTTGCTCCATGGAGGCCCCAGGAGAAGCCTGCTGGGCCCTCAGGGTCCACACCTCTGGTCTGAGAAACAGGGCCTAAGCAGGCTCGGTGCTGAGTGGATGGCTAATCTCTGCCTTGAGGCTTCTACAACTGTCTCAGAAACCTCCTTGAGATGATGATTGGAGAAAGTATTCAATACTGTCATTGGAGTAAGGGGCAAGGAGACCAGAATTAGTAGGCACAGGGGTGGGCTGGGGTGAACTCAGACGTTACAGTGCTTGGCCACCTTGAGGAGGTCCTGACCAGGGTGCTGGGGCAGAGGACATCTGGCTCCGGTCTCTGGGAACCTTTAGGTGTTGCTCAGAGTAGACCTCAGGCCTGGCTCTGGAAAAGCTCCCTTGCGCCCAACCCAACTCCAGCTGGACTGGTCATCCCCTGGCCTGGCAGAGGGGTCTACAGAAGAGAGATGTTCTCAGTGAGGAAGGAGGGGGAATGATAGATCCCCAGGAATTCCATATCCCAGGGAGGGAGCCTTGTCCCCCAGTGAGCCCCAAATGACAGAGTAGGGTGGCAAAGCTGACTGTCTCAAGGCAGGGTTACCCACTGCCACCTCAGACATCTGGGCAGTGGCACTGCTGCTGCCCTGAGACCCCTCGGAGCTCCTGGGAGTAGGGCTACTCGCCCGGCGTCTCCTCGTCATCTGTATGGCTGCGGCCATTGATGGCAGGGGAGCCGGGCCGGATGTGCGACAGGTCCTCGAAGCCGGGGCTGAGGGAGGGCGAGACTGTGTCAGGGCTGGTGTCGCATGAGCCTGTGCTCTGTTCCGAGGTGGCAATGGTTGTTGTGGTGCTGGGCGGGATGGGGTCTTCATCCTCGTCTTCCAGGAGGGACGCCTCCGGGATGTCTGGGGGAAGGAGGCCCAGGAGTTGGCTTAGTCACCATGCCAGGCACTGTGCTGAGGGATTAACTGGGCCCGGGACCCCTGACAGCTACCCCCACCCCATGGGACATAACTTGGTTCATTTTACAGATGAGGAAACCGAGGTCCAAGCAGGTGAGAGGCCTCTCTTTGAGGTAAGGTAAAGACTCAGGTTCTCTGGGGTTAGGCCTACGCGGGCCCTGGGGGCAAGTCTGAGCCTGGCTCTGCCCTCTTGACTGTGTCACCTGGGCCAGGCCCCTCACCTGCCTGTGTCTCAGCTCCCTGCTCTATAAACTGGGAATGACGGCATTGCCTTTATGCCTGTGGTTGTCAGCGGCCCTGGAGTGGGGAGCTGTTGGCCCATTCTACAGACTGGGTAAACTGAAGCTCAGCATGGAGGACGCTGTGCTTCCTCTGACAAGTCACTGCCCCTCTGGGCACAGTCCCCACCTCATAGGTGGTTGTGGGTAACAGCCTGGCTTGTAGGGGTACGTGACATTCACTGGGCTAAGGACTGTCATCATTCTTGTCCACATTCCCTCGTGTGACCTCCCCCAAGGGAGGAGACTCTAGTCCCAACACCTGCTCCGCAGGTTGCCAAGAAGATCAGGCCAGCACTCCCGCCCCTGCCCCAGGTCTTACTGGACCCACTGCCCACTAGGGCCCGGGCTTGGTGTCAGCCCTTGAGGTGACCTTCCAGAAGCCAGCCCTGGGCTGAGGGCCCTGGCATCCAAGGGCGCAGAGCCCAGAAGCGGGATGTAGGAGCTCTGGGTGACACTTACGGCTGAAGGCCTCCGGGTGCTGCCTGGCCAGCTTCCCTTTCAGTGTCCTGCAGGGGAAGGGAAGGCACACAGGGCTGAACCTGCCGAGTGTGCAGGCTGGGCCCGGTGCAGGCCAGGAACCTCCCCCTCACTGCTTGTCATACTCTGCTCCAGGGCTGGAGGTAGGACTGGGCACTCAGCCAGCAGACCTCCCATCCCCAGGACGGATGGCAGCTACCCAGCTGTCACCCAGCTTCTGCGTGTCCTTGGTGCTGGCTCTGCGTGCTGGCTGGGCCCTCTACCTGCAATGCCTCATGTCTAAACCTCTTCTACCAGGACAACCTTCCAGGAAGCTTCCCTTCCCCTTGCCTCAACAGGCACTCCTCTGGGTGACTTGTCCCAGCCTGTCTCTCCAACCCCGGGGTGAGGATGCCTGTGGGGGCCAGGAGTGCTGACTATCCACACCCCAAACACCGAACACTGGCACTCACTAAACTGAACTTCACAGAGAAGCCCCTGCTTCCCTTTTTAACCTGCTGGTTTTTCCTTTTTACCTGAAGTAATGCAGTTCTGTTTACAAAGAATTACAAAAGGCTCTCACCCTTGACTATGGCCAGCCAGCACTGTCCCCCCCAAAACCCCCCACCCTGAAGTACCACTGCTGCTGCATCCCTGCCTGGGTAGACACACTTATCTCCTTCCTGAGTGACACAGATACACACAAAAGGTGTCAACCCTTGGGGTTCCTACTCTACTCCCACCCCTGCAACACCACACGTGGGCAACCAGCCTGGTGAGATGCCCCAGAAAAGATACGCTTTGATAAAGGATTTATCCGGCCTGTCTTGTGATTTCTGCACAGAGCATGCTCCAAGGAAACATGCTGCCCTCAATCTGTGGCACCTGCTCTGCCAGCAGATGCGGCTGCCCCCGGAAAAGAAGAAGCGGCACAGTCAGCCAGAAATACAGCTGTAGTGCCAGCTTGTTCCAGGCCTGGGCGCCCCAGCGGCAGTTGTTAACGGCAGCAGTGGTGATAGGAGCTCCGGGGGCCGTATCAAGCATTCTATGTGGCTGGGGACTTGGACATCGTCCTTCTCTGTCCTCATGGAAACCAGCTTGAGAAGGACCCACAAAACCTGGCAATCTCATTTTCCTCTTGAGACAAGTCCTGGGTGGAGGCCAAGGGGGACACGAGGCTAGCCTTTCACTGTCTGCTCCTGCCTGCCTTTTGCATTATGGGTCTGGCACTATGTTGCATTTTCAAAAAAGGAATAAAATTTAAATTCAGAAACTCCAAGATTTTCAGATCTTCTCCAATACTAAGTGTGCAATGAAGCCTCGTAAAACAAGCTGAATCTCCCCACCGCCCTGCTACGTGGGGAGGACGGCCCTCATTGAAAAGAGGAGGAACCCGAGGCTCAGAGCAGGAGGCAGAGACTGGAGGGCCAAGCACCCACCTGATCCTGCGGAAGATGCTGTCCAGGTCCCGTTTCATCTCCACCAGGGTCCTTGTGTGGTGCAGAAAGCGCTCGCTCATCTGCTGCAGGCGGGCACTTGACAGGTTGTTGAAGTTGAGCAGCATCTCGTTCGTCTTCTCAAAGCGGTCCAGCCTGGTGGCGGAAAAAGGGCACCAACTCCTCTGCTCAGCCTCCAGGTCCCTGCCAACTGATCCTGCTAGGCCCTTTCCTGCTCCATGACCTTTGCGTAGACCATTCCCTTGTCTTGTGGAGCTCTACCTGGTGTTTGAGCCAGCTAGCAAACTCCTATTCAACTTTAAAAACCCTACTCAAAAGTCCTACTCAAGTGTACCCTTCTCATGTAGCCTTAACCCTCTCCCTCAAGTAGACTCTTTGACACTCTGACTCCCCTAGCCCCAGCTTCTTTCTCTGGCCCAGCCCTGACACTCCGAGGCCAAGAAGGTTCAAGTCTGATTTTGTCTCCCCTCGGTCTGGGAGTTCCCCAGGGTCAGGTCTGAATCTGAACTAAAGACCTAGGAGGGAGATGGGTATTGCTGAGACCCAGACATATCCAGCACCCCTGTCACAGGGCAAGAAAGGTAAGGTATCAGGTCTGTGCTGTGTTGTAAATGGAAGGAAGAGCCTTTGGCTTAAAGACACAAAAATAAAGCCCCAGGAGACCGTGTTTCCCCCCGAAGGTTGTGTCGGCCCTTCTTCCCCACAGAGCAGGCCGGAATTAGGGTGAGGTTATGGTGGCCACAGTGCCAAGCCCCAAAGAGAGCAAAGGCCATTCACAGCCCTTCCAAGTGACCCCAGGCGCTCTGCAGATACAGCCTAGGCTCTGAGAGAATAGGTTCCCAACAGGAAGTGAGCCGACTGGCTCCCTTAAATCCCCCAGCAGTTCCTTCCTTATCCCCCCCCCCCAAGTCTCCCCACTCCGAGTCTCCTCGGGAAAGGAGCTGCTGTGGTCCCCGCCAAACTGTCCGCAGCTGCGAAACTGTCCCAGAGCCCTGCTTCCTGTGCCAAGGCCTCGCCTCCAGACCAGGAAGGAATTTACTTTGGAGCCAGCCAGCAGATTTGCTCATTTCCTTCATTTTATCACCAGTGTGGGCCCGGGGTAGAGGCGGGCAGGGCTAGAATGCTGGCCAGCAAGTGGATTCCTTCCCACACCGGGGGCCCAGGGCCCTTGGCTTCCACTCACATGTTCTTCTGGGCCAGGATGATGGCGTTGACATCGTCCGCATTCACCATGCTCAGGATGCGGCTACAGAAGACCCTTGAGGCCGAGTCCGGGGGGTCCATCTCTTCCTCCTCCTCCGCTGCCTGAAACAGGCAGGAAGAAAGTGTTTTCAGTCCGCATCAGGAAGTGGGGGGAGGTGGGATGGAGAGGAGGGGCTGGGAACCCCACAGGCCACCTGTCCGTAAGTGGGTCATGCCACCTGAGCCTCAGCTTTGTCATGCCAGGAACTCGGGGGTGTTTCGAGAACCACAGGAGTTCCTATTTATAACTTGCACCCAAGCACATCACAATCCCATCACCCCTCCCACCGCCACACTCCCCACTCTCCATGTGCCCAAAACTACAGGCACCTTCCTCCTGCATAGATCTGCCCCCCTCCTCCTGGCTGCCCCCTCAAATCATCACCCCCTCCAATGCCTTTTCTCCCAAGAGATCTTTGATGACTACCCCTATCCTGGTCACTCATCACTTCACCTTTTTTAATTGCTCCACTGTCTCATCTCTTCCTGAAATTATCTTAGTTATCAGTTAACCCTTTTGCTTGTCACCCCCACAGCAATATTAGCTCCAACAGAACAGAGGCGTGTGTGTCTTTCTTGCTCACTGCTCTGTCTCCAGAGCCCAGCCCAGAACCTTGTTCACAGCAAGGGATTGCCCGAATTTAGTTTGATGAAGGCAAACAGAACCTTTCAAACTCAGCTCTGAAGCTAGACTTATATCAGCAAGTTAAAGCCAAGAATTTCAGGCACTGGCAGCCAGGCTGTGGGCCCCAGCAACCCAGATGGCTCTGTGGCTCTTGGCTCCCAGCTTCCCTGGCACACAGGTGCCATCCCAGCAGGTGGGGACTTCCTGGACCATGCTAGGGCAGGAGGGACCACAGCTTCAGCACTGACCCTCCTAAGGGGGTTCAGGAAAAACCCAGAATCCTGACATAGCTTGGCTCTGAGGTCTGCACATTTAATGGCCGACAGAAAGGCCCAATTGCAATTGGTTAAGATTCACACACAGGATGAGGAAGGGCTTTCAGAGCCCACTTAACTACCCTCCTCTTTAGTGAGCACAAGACACCAATTTCAAACACTGGCAACTGTTACCATCCTTATTTATATATAAGAAAATTGAGGCTCAGAGACTGAGGAACTAGGCCGTTGTCACACAGCCAGTGAACATGGGTCACAACTCAAACGCCCACAGACCACAGGATCCACAAATATGTGACTCTGACGTTCAGTAGCTACCTGTGACAGGACAGCTGCTTCTTACAGCACCTGATTCCTGCCAGACTTCTGATTGTTTTCAGAAATAAACCTGAAATATGGATTTCTTTTTCCTGTGAAATCGCCTCATTTACAAATGTTAGCAACTAATATTTTTCTTACCCCAACACCATAGAGGCCAAGAGTATGTATCTATTTGTGCCCTGAATCTGGCTATCAGTTTGCAGCCATTACGTGCCTTCTGGAGATAAACTGCCACACCTGATGAAATCCACCCCCTCCCCAATCACCATGTTTGAGCTCCTTCTATGTGCCAGGCATGGACACCCACACCCTCCACATTTCCAAAGAAGATCATGTATAAAGAGGACACTTGGGCTCTCAAAGGACAGAGCATGGGGCGGGAAGCCCAGAGCTAGAGCCTGGCAGGTGCAGGATTTGGACCTGTGGGAAATGGTTCTGCTACAAAGAAGGGCTCTTTCCTGTCTCTGGCTCCCAGATGTGAGGGCTGAGGGATTCAAGGCACACTCCCCCACCAGCTGCCTCTCACAGGAAGCCTTCCCTGACTAACTGCTAATCTGGCCCACATACAGAGTGGAAATGACCCAGCATGGGCTCTGATCCCTGCTCCAAATATATTTATGGGGGACACACGCAGAGAGGGAGGCTGTGTGACCTTGGGAGAGTCACCTCACCTCCTAGATCCATTTTCTCACCCAGAAAATAGGAATAACAAAGAATCAGAATCTCACAATGCTGTCTGTGGGGACTAAAACCAATAGTGATAAGAGGTGCTGGGCTCGGAGCAGTCAGTTTCTCCAAGTGGAGTGTGAAGAAATCCTAGGACAGGCCCCGGGAATCAGTATTCTAATGAGGGCCTCCCTAGTGCTTCCAAGAATACAGAACAAACACTTATATAGCACTTCATTTAATCTCCAGTCACCCCTACAAGGGCATCTCCGAGGGTACCTAAGGCTCCCAGGGGTGGGCTCAGGTCACACACCAATGCGGAGAGGCGCCGCAACTCCACCCAGGGCATTTAACATAATTTAATTTGGCTGCCCAAGCTCAGCAAAACCCGCGAGGCGGGGCGGGGCTCACAAATCCCCTCATGCCCCGCCCCTGTGAAGCGGGAAACTGAGGCCCAAGCAGGTCAACGCCCGATTCCGGGAGACACGGCACAGCCTGAACACAGGCGGCCCCAACTCCCGCGTCCCAGATCCAGACTCGGCCCATGGCGCCGCCCGCGCGTCCACCGCGCAGACGGAGAAACCGAGGCCTGTGCGCAGGAGGGGTGCCCAGATGTTGCCAGCGGCGCGCCCCACCCCACTACAACCCGAGGACCGCGCCCGACCTGGCCCGGCTCCCCAGAGGCTCCTGCGTCCCCAACCCCACCCCGAACTCGGCCCCGGCGTCGGTGGCAGCAGCACCTGCACACCTGGCAGCCTTGCTCGCGCTTCCGGGATGGCGCCCGCGCCGCCGCGACGTCACCACGCACCATGCGTGCGAGCGCGCGTGGCGGCGACGTGCCCTGGGCTGACTTGCGTGCGTGGAGGCGCGGCAGGAACGGGTGGAGCTTAGATGCAGCTTCTATTTGCGGGTGCATCACAACAAATAGCCAATCAAGCAGTCCCTCTCGCGCCTGCGTAGTTTCCAAAGCCCGAGCTCCGAGGCAGCCCGGAAGGAGGGAGGGGAATGGGGAGGGAGGATGAAACAACCAATTTTATAGATGGTGAGACTGAGGTCCGAGAGCGGCAGGCATTCGCACAGAGTCATATAATCCTCGAGTGGCCTGTGGTGGATCCAGACCCAAATGTTCTGCTTTCCAGGCTGGGAATCAGACTCACTCGGGTTCAAAAACCCCTGCTCCGTTTTTGGTGACCTTTTTCTGGGCCAGGATCTTGCATTGCATTTAGTCATGTCTCCTTGGTCTCTTCCACTCTGTGGCAATTCCTGTCTTTCTTCATCTTTCATGACCTTAATACTTTTGAAGAGTACTGGTTTTGTAGAATACCTAACATTATGGGTTTGTTCAATACTTCCTCATGATTAGACTGAAGTTGAGCAGTTTGAGAAAGAATCCCACAAAAGTGATGTTTCCTTCTCAATGCATCATATCAGGAGGCACTGGGATGTTGCTATGTCTCATTGTTGGTGACGTTAACTTTGATTACTTGCTTAAGGCAGTGTCTACCAGCTTCTCAACTGTCAAGTTACTATTTTCCTTTGCAATTAATAAGTATCCTATGGGGGGATACTTAAGAGACCATGTAAATACCCTTGGTGTTTTGGTCTTGGTTTTTTGTTGTTGTTGTTGTTGTTTACATATTTTTCACCCTTTAGTTTTAGCATCCATTCATGGCTCTTGGCAGCAATAATGATTACTTACTATGTGTTTGCATAATGGTGATTTTTAATTTAATTATTAATTGGAATTCTATTGTAAACAAGAGCTGTCCATTCTTCTCAATTACGTATTCAAGTATTTATATCACTATGGAGTCATGAGTATTTATTTTATTCTGTGGCTTATAATTAATTTCTATATTATTTATTTTACTGCCCCTTTAATTTAGCTCCTATGTCCTTTTAATATGTCTCCATGTTTCTGTGAGTACATCCTTACTTTTGGCACCACAAGATGTTCTGTGCTTGCTTTGGAATATCCCTGGAATCAGCCATTTCTCCAAGGAGCCTGGTTCTGCTTCTTGGAGAATGGTATTTAGAGACCAAGATCTGGGTGCTGGGTGTGCTCACTGCTACCCAGGTATTATTGCTTAGAGACCCTCTCAGCAGTCAGAGCTAGGAAATACATGTATGTCTACTAACCCATGCATATACACATGTATTTTTAGTTCTATATCTGTTCCCTTGTGTCTCTACTGAAAACCATGAGTTCATACTGAGATGAGGATGCATTAAGTGAGATAACCCAAGTTAAATGCATGAACAAAATGGGGCAAATAGTAATTGCTTGATAAGTGTTAGCAATTACCATTAGTTTCTGAGGTCTTATGAAATGTATGTTATATATTATATGTCTGATTTTTCTGTGTCTCAGTTTGTTAACTGTGAGTCTGGGTGAACCTAGCATCTGCCTCTTAAGGTTGCTCAGAGCTTGAGAGATACACACATGCCCTTGGGCACATGGAAGACTCTTTGAGAGCCCTGGAATTGGCATATCTGAGTTCTAATTCCAGCTGTCACATCCTAGCTGGGTGGCCTTGAGCAAGTGGCTTAACCTTAAGAAATCATGCAGGTTAATTCCTTACAAGAGGGGTCCCCAACCCCGGGCCACAGACCAGTACTTGTCCTCAGCCTATTAGGAACCGGGCTGCACAGCAGGAGGTGAGCGGCAGGTGACCAAGCAAAGCTTTATCTGCCACTCGCCATCACTCCCCATCACTCACATTAGCACCTGAACCATTGCTGGCATTACGGCCTGAACCATTGCCCCACCCCACCCCCATCTGTGGAAAAATTGTCTTCCACGAGACCTGGTGCCAAAAAGGTTGGGGACCGCTGCCTTACAACAGAGTTTGGCCCATTGTAAGCCCTTGGTAAACTCTATTATTACTCTCATGCTCTCCTGCCTTCGTTCATTGAAAAGTTAATGATGATCAGGAATCTTATGCATTCTTATAGTTCAACCAACAGTTTTAAAAATTGTTCTGTAAACCCTCTAGTCACCCCTTCTGGGTTCGGCCCATATTCTGAGAATGCAGAAAATACTCAGTCCCTGCCTAGACTTGGAGGATGAAGGAGAGTCTGACACAGACAATCCCAGCCCTGAAGGGAACAATGTTGGACTAGAGGGAGGAGAGACTCAAGGCTGGAGGAACCTGCAGAGTGGGGTATGAGGACTTCTGAAGGCCAGGAAGCAGGTACATCTGGATGGAGTTCTGAGGTAGGATTAGGAGTTTTGCAGGTGCTGACAATCATTCAGGACTGAGGGGATCACAGGAGCAAAGACAGGATGGTGGGAAAGCACATAGTGTGGATTTGATCTTTTAAGAATTGTGGAGCTCCATGAGCCAGACAGCAGCCAGTGCTGAGAAGAGCCTGGGTGGCGGCTGCTGGGAAAAGTAGAACCGTGGCTCTGTCTGCATGGCTTTGCCAAGCTGTAGCAGAAGAGGCCCAGACTGGAGAAACCAAGCTTTTCAACGGGTCTCTTGGGCTCTGTTGGAGGCCAGGGAACATTTACGAGGGTCCTGGAAGGGGTGGGGGCTGCACATTGAAGCCAAAAGGGACTTGACTGGTCCCAAATGTTTTCCTTTTTTATTTTGTTTAAATTTTATTTATTTATTTTCTTGGCTGTGTTGGGTCTTTGCTGCTGCGCGCGGGCTTTCTCTAGTTGCGGTGAGCGGGGGCTACTCTTCGTTGCAGGGCACGGGCTTCTGATTGCGGTGGTTTCTCTTGTTGTGGAGCACAGGCTCTAGGCGTGCGGGCTTCAGTAGTTGTGGCACATGGGCTCAGTAATTGTGGCTCGCGTGCTGTAGAGCGCAGGCTCAGTAGTTGTGGTGCACAGGCTTAGTTGCTCCGTGGCATGTGGGATCTTCCCAGACCAGGGCTCAAACCCGTGTTCCCTGCATTGGCAGGCGGATTCTTTTTTTTTTAATTTTATTTATTGATTGATTGATTTTTTTAGCTGCGTTGGGTCTTCGTTGCTGTGCGCGGGCTTTCTCTAGTTGCAGCAAGCGGGGGCTACTCTTCGTTGCGGTGCATTGGCTTCTTATTGCTGTGGCTTCTCTTGTTGCGGAACATGGGCTCTAGGCGCACAGGCTTCAGTAGTTGCAGCACGCAGGGTCAGTAGTTGTGGCTCACGGGCTCTAGAGTGTAGGCTCAGTATTTGTGGCACACGGGCTTAGTTGCTCCGCGGCAGGTGTGATCTTCCCAGACCAGGGATCGAACCTGTGTCCCCTGCATTGGCAGGCAGATTCTTAACCACTGCGCCACCAGGGAAGTCCCCCCACCACCTCTTCTGACTGGCCAGCCTTCCTTCCTCCCCGCCTTCCTTCCTTCCTTCCCTCCTTCCTTCCTTCCACAATGATTTCCCTGAATACCTCCCCCTGTTTTGTGCCATGCAGTATGTAGGCCTCAGGACTAAAACAATAAGAAACAATGTACCCTTCTCAGATTTTGGGGGTCTTCCAGTGTATTGGGTGAGGCAAAAGTCAACTGATGGCACAGACACAAGTGAATCATTTATGAAGTGGAGGTTCATTGTACCAAGACTGCAGCCAATCAGGACACCTGGCCTTGCCATGGGGAGGTCAGGGATGGCTTCCAGTAGGAGGTGACCTCACAGCACCTATCTGACAAGTTACCGCCAAAAGCCAGTTACCTCCTCCAGTGTTAGCTACATCCAAAAGCCAGTGTCCCGCTCATTTATTCATTAATTCATTCAATTATTCATTCATCTATTGAACTCCCATAGGCCCTTAAGCATCATTCAAGGAGGTGGTGAGGACAAAACAGACAAAATTCTTTCCAGGACGGAGCAAAACTGGGGGAAGGGGGGAAGCAAAAGAATGAACAAGATCATTCTGGAAGGGGGTAACTGCTGGGAAGAAAATAAAATAGAGTGAAGAGGAGTAAGTGCCCCCTCTTTCAAAACAAGAGCCATAAAAACCCTTCTAATCAATGCTGCCACCTTCTCCTGGGGCCGTGAGGACCTTATCATACTCTAGCAGAAGGTGCAGGGAGGAGGGACTCCTCCCAGTGGCCCTGCTCTCTCAGCAGTTAACCTAGCCATTATTGAGTTCCTCCTGTATGCACCAGGCCACCCTCCCGGGATTAGACAGACCAGGTGCGGGGGCGGTGTAGGGGGCCGGAGGTTCTGTGTGCTCTTGGGCACGTTGCTCCCCCTCGGGGCCTCGGGTCTACAGAAGTAACTAGCGGTTCAGAGTGGGTTATCCAGCAGTCTGGCTGCCCTGACCGGCAAGCCTGAGCTCCTTAAGGAAATACCATTTAGTGTTGTCCTCCCAACAGCCCCCAAGGTGAGAGTGCGTGCATAGAGGTGTTTATGCCCATTTCACAGATGAGCAGAATGAAGCTCAGACAGGGGTTGTAAGTCTGGCCAGGCTGCGCGGCGCTGACCCGAGAACTGACTCGGATCTACACCCCCCGCCCCCGCCCCCGCCCGGGGTTGGCGCGACGGCCTCTGCCCCTTTAAGAACGCCCCACGGATACAAGCAGGAAGGGGGCGGTGCCTGTGCCTGAGACGGATGTGCTCGCGCACCAATGGACGCTGCAATAACTGCGGCGGCGTCCAATGGGCGCGGTGAGGGCGGTGCTGGGCGCCAGAGCCTGGTTCCCGAGGCGCGGCGGCCGCGGCTGGGGGCGGGGAGGGGGGCGCAGGACCCCAGGCTGGGGTCCCGGAGCCGGAGGCACGTGTCCCGGGGCGCCGGCGGGGTAGCGCTGGCCCGGAGCGCTGCCCGGACCTGGGCTAGTCCGGGGGCCGGCGCGGCGGGGGCTGCGGCTGCTAGGCGGAGTGAAGGGCCGCGGGGGAGGCGAGCCGGGGGGCGCGGGGGGTCTGAGTGCCGGAGAGGGCGCGGCCTGGTGAGGTCAGCTGGGGGTGGGGGCCACGGAAGGTCAAGGGCAGCGGGTGGGGGCGCTGCCGGCGGAGACGTGCAGGGCCGGGGGCGCCCGAGGGTTGCGGGGGGTCGGGAGCCCCAGACTGGTGGCGTCAAACAGGCATGGGGCGTTGGGAACTTGGGTGGGAGGTTGACGGTAGGCCAGGCCGGTGCAGGGGGCGTCTGGAGAGCGTAGGGTGTTATGGGATGGGGAGGGGGGGCGTCTGGGGATATCAAGGTGTTTAGGGGCGACGGGCCAGCTGTGGGGGAAGCTGGCCCGGGCTGGGGTCGGTGCTTGGGGTGGGGGGAGGGCTATTTATGCGAGCGCAGGAGATTGTGAGGGTGGGGGCTGGGAGGGTCTCAGAAAATGGGACCCGAGTCCTGAAGGAGCAGGCAGGTGAGGGTTAGGGAGGGGATGCTGCGGGTTAGAATGACGGCTCTACCACCGCCAGAGCTTGGGGCCTGGGGGAGGCGGACAGTTCTTGATGGTCCAAGGAAGAAGCCGTGGGGGTCTCGACCACTCCTCCTCAAAGGAGGCTACTTTGAGAAGGTGGTAAGAAGGCCTGAGGAGAGGAGAAAAGGCTCCCAAGGAATGGCTTGGGTCAAGGTCCCTGGTGTTGGGGGCGGTGGTATTAGGTTCAGTGTATGGAAGGAAAGCCTTGGGGTTTCTGGGTGGCTCCCCTTAGGAGAAGGGACAACTGGAGGTGGGGAGCCCTGGTAAAGATTCAGTTATTTTTCCCTTGGGCTCTAAAAAATAGTCTCCCCAAGATCTCAGGGGTTGTCCCCCTGAAAAAAATCCCAGCACCAGCTCTGGACATTTAAGCAGATAAAGCCCTAGGTTCAAATCCTGCCTCCTGTGGTTGGCTTGCTCTGTGACCTTGGGCAAATGGCTTTGCCACTCTGGGCCTCAATTTCCTTTTCTGCAGGGGGATGTTCCCTACTTCCCCGGGGTGTTTATAAAGATTAAATAATAATTAACTCTAATAATAGCTAACACTGTTTGAACCTGATGCCAGGGCTTGATGAGTGGGTTGTTAAGTCCTTTGGACAAACCAGGGTTGTTACTCTTCCCACCCTGTAGATGAGGAAACTAAGGCCTGGAGCCCCTGAGTCACACAGCAAGTGATCGGCGGTGTGGAGAATGGAGGCAGAGGAGATTTGAGGGGCTTGGTGGGATTCTTACCCCCATCCATTCTCCCCACCAGGGCCAATTCCCATCCCCCCAGCAGCATGGCATCCTGTGCTGAGCCCTCTGCTGCGGACCCTGAGCCCACTGCCCCGCCACCTGCTGGGGTCCCACCACTTGAGGACTTCGAAGTGCTGGACGGGGTGGAAGACGCAGAGGGCGAGGAGGAGGAGGAGGAGGAGGAGGAGGAGGAGGAGGATCAGGATCTGAGTGAGCTGCCACCACTTGAGGATGTAGGGCAGCCCTCACAGGAGGAGGCCGAGCAGCCCGGGGCCCTGGCCCGAGAGTTCCTGGCCGCCATGGAGCCGGAGCCTGAGCCCGCCCCGGCCCTGGACGAGTGGCTGGACATCCTGGGTAAGGAGCAGGGGTGGCTCGGGTTGACCAACAGGGCCCGGACAGCTCAGGTTCAGGAGTGACCTTGGCCTAGGCCCTCTCCTCCCCTGAGCCTCATTTCCCCATCTCTGTTGTGAAGGAGGTTGGAAGTAAAACATGTGGTAACCACGTTGATCGCCAGCCACAGGCAGTTGCTTGAGACACTTCACGTTTATGCCCTTTTCTTGCCTCCCCACCCCATGACTTGCTTTCGCAGAGCTGCTAACAGGGCTCAGAGAGGCTGAATCACTTGCCCAGAGCCACACAGCCAGCACAGCAGGCGCTGGCAGCTCCCAACCCCCACTTTTCTTGGCATTTGTCTGGCAAGTGCCTGTCCCCAGAAAAATGTGTCCTGAGGTCAAATAGATCTGTGGAACATCCCATTTTGTTCGTCCCTGTGTCTGGTTCATAGTATTCATTAGTGTGCTAATTGTTCAGAAAAGTCCTGCAAGAAAGAAACTAGGAGAACCCACACATGTGCCACCCCCATGTACCCCATCACAACAACTCTAGAAGATAAACACAGCGCTACTAGTTCTGATATCTAATACACTAAATAATGCTAATGACCACACAAATAATAGTAAAACTTATTACTACCATCATTAGTGCTAATGATACAGTAGTATGAAATAATACTGGCACTGGTAAAATCGAATTGGTACTGATTTCACCTCCACTACAGATATAAACCTTACTGCGCCTAAAAATAACACCAGGTGATATTTACTGAGCACTGGTTCTGTGCCAGGCCTGTGCATCATCTTATTTTATCCTCACAACAACCCCACGATGTAATTCCTACCATATCCCCGTTTTACAGATAGGGAAACAGGCTCAGAGAGGTGAAGGCACTTGCCCAAGGTTGCACAGCCTCCTTGGCTGTATTAAAGTTTGGGAAGCTCTTCTCTACTGATGTTAAGAGCTGTCCTGCTCCCCATCTGAGCATGAGGATGGCTCTGTTTGTTTATATTCGAGCCAGCTACTTTCTGAAGTCAGAATTCAGGCTTCTAGACAAGGAAACTGAGGCTTTGAGAGGGGATATGATTCTACATACCTGGGTTTACCTGGGTGAGAGGCAGTGCCTGGTTGAGGTCCTACCAGCATATCCACTGTTAGTGCCCAGAAACCTCAAGACACAGGGGTCTCTTGGCATCCACTAGATCATTGGTTCTCAAACTGGATGCGGGGGCACGTATAAGTTAGGGAGCACTGCAGAAATTTAGAACACTCTAGAATATTCCATAGTATGAATAGATCTCTCGGCCCCTAACCTTTAGACTAGGGTCTACTCAGACTCATGGTAGTATTTTCCAGACCAGTGGAATATTACGGAATACAGGTACTTGTTGGAACATGGGTGACAGCAGATGATGTCAGTCTGACGTGCCCCATAGGTGTAAGCCCTCTATTGCCCCAGCAGTTGTCATGGCATGACAGTGGGTGTCATCATTGCGGGGGCTCCTTGAGTGGATTCATGAGGGCACGGGGCCTCATGCCTGGTACTCAGTAGGTGTTGGCTGTGGCCATTTGGCCATTCCTAAGATCGTTTGGGGTATGGAGGGGAGCATAGTGGTCTCTTCGGCAGCTGGAGGGGGGCGTTGGGGGCTACTTTTGCTTATAGGTCCTTCTGTGATGTGGTGCTTTAGTCGGGACACAGTCCTGGCATCACAGGTGCTCTGCTAACCAAGCAAACTACTCACTAGGTGTCACCAGGATCACCCCCTGATCACCCCATTTCATGGCTGGGTAAATTGAGGTCCACATGTCACAGGGCTGAGATTGGAACCAGAGGAGGGAGGAGAGGGTAGCTCCAGAGTCTCATTACTGGGTATCCCTGCTGCCCTGATTGTGGTAGGCAGGACGGCTTTTCTCAGCCCTTTGCCCTCACTGAGCCTTGACTTTCTTTCTTTTTTTTTTTCTTCTTTTGGCCACGCCGCGTGGCTTGCGGGATCTCAGTTACCTGACCGTGGATTGAACCCGGGCCACAGTAGTGAAAGCCCGGAATGCTAACCATTAGGCCACCGGGGAACTACCTTGGTTTTCTTAAGATAACAGACCAGCCAGCGTTCACTGAGCCCATCGTTGGAGCCAGTATCGTCAGTCCCCAAATCAATCCTTTCATGCCCAGTGTCCAGCCAGGGACACCGAGGCCCAGAGGCATGGGGTCACCTGCCCAGTAAGTGGCAGAGTGGCCACTGAAAACTCAGCTTGTGCCCTGGTGCTGTGCCACCCCCAGGATAGGCAGAGCTGGGGGGGGAAGTGCCCAGGGGGCAGCTGCCCATCTGAGCTGCTCAGTGACAGGCTGCTTGTCCCTGCTCCATGGCAGGGAATGGGCTGTTGAGGAAGAAGATGCTGGTTCCAGGCCCACCAGGCTCAAGCCGCCCGGCCAAGGGCCAGGTGGTCACCGTGCAGCTGCAGACTTCGCTGGAGAATGGCACACGGGTACAGGAGGAGCCGGAGCTGGTGTTCACCCTGGGTGACTGTGATGTCATCCAGGTGGGAACGGTGCAGGGCCTGGGCAGTTCTGGGTGGGGAGGGGCTGGGGTGAGATGCAGGGGAGGTGGTGGTGGTGGTGGCGGCCGGGTGGGTGGGCACTGCTGTGCTGCACCTGGACCCACTCAACTCATGCTGCTCCCCTCCCCGACCCCAGGCCCTGGATCTCAGTGTCCCGCTCATGGACGTGGGAGAGACGGCTATGGTCACTGCTGATTCCAAGTACTGCTACGGCCCCCAGGGCAGGTGAGTACCTGCTGCCTGCAGGGGTCCCTGTGGGGGTGAGGAAGTGGGTGGGACGGGTTGCTCCCCCATCTCAACCCATCTACGTGCACATTTTATAGAAAAGGAAACAGGCTCCTGGAGGGGAACTCCCGCACCAAGTCACGGAGCTCAAGAGTAGCAGGAGTTAACTTCCCTTGTGTTTTACTGAGGAGGGGGGTGACAGCCCTTTCCCGCCTGCTCCCACTGAACCTCGTGTGTCTGGGGTTCAGTCATGGTGGCCGCTGGGTCTGAGTGCTGTCCCCACCCCATCCCCCAGCAGGAGCCCATACATCCCCCCACACGCGGCCCTGTGCCTGGAGGTGACACTGAAGGCTGCTGTGGATGGGCCTGACCTGGAGATGCTCACGGGGCAGGAACGCGTGGCCCTGGCCAACCGGAAGCGGGAGTGTGGCAATGCTCACTACCAGCGGGCCGACTTCGTGCTGGCCGCCAACTCCTACGACCTCGCCATCAAGGCCATCACTTCTAGTGCCAAAGGTGACCGCCAGGTGGAATCCCAGCACCTCCCCTGCAAAGCCATCCCCACTAGTGCTAGAAACTTCAAGCCACAGAGGGCCCCAGATTCAAAATGTTCTAGAAAATTCTAGAATATGGATAGATGTTTAGCTATGCCTAGTCTTTAGATATTTCTAGACTTATATCCCAGGTCAGTGGACTGTTACGGAGTGCAGGTAGATGTTGGAACGTGGGTGACTGCAGATATTGTCAATCCATGATCAGGCCCTCGTTCACTTAGGCTCCATTTTGTCGACTCCTTGGGAGTGCCCTGAGGACGGCACTGGTCTTGGCCCGTGTTAGAGATGGGGAAACTGAGGCCAGAGAGGCCTGAGGTCCCCCAGGGAGTAGGTGGTAGAGGCCCCAGCACTGGGATCTTGGAAACCCCCCATCTCCTGTGACTGGGACACTCAGAGACCCTTACCCCCCAGTCTCCTCCAGCACCAGGTGCAGCGGGGTGGGCCTTGGCCTGGGTCACATAATCCCTCTGCAGATGGTTGTGGGCGGCTGGCGGCATGTTAACAGTGGCTGTAGTTGAGTGCTGTCCCCCCCACAGTGGACATGACATTCGAGGAGGAGGAGCAGCTCCTGCAGCTGAAGGTGAAGTGTCTGAACAACCTGGCAGCCTCACAGCTGAAGCTGGACCACTACCGTGCAGCGCTGCGCTCCTGCAGCCTCGTGCTCGAGCACCAGCCCGACAACATCAAGGCGCTCTTCCGCAAGGGCAAGGTGAGCTGCAGCTCACAGGCAGCAGGCGGGCAGGCTGGCTCCCTGACCTCAGAGCAGTGACGCTGGTCCCAAACCCTAGATTTGAGAAACGCATAGGTATCAGTCAGCCAAGCTCTCTGGGGTATAAATGGGGAAACTGAGGCCCAGACAGGTGCAGGGGTGTGGTCTGGGTCACAGCAATTCATTGACTGAGGCCAGATTTTTTTTTTTTTTTTTTGGTGGGCTGCACCACATGGCATGTGGGATCTTAGTTCCCCAACCAGGGATCAAACCCGTTCCCCCTGCATTGGAAGCGTGGAGTCTTAACCGCTGGACCACTAGGGAAGTCCCCTGACTGAGGTCAGATTTGAACCCTGGGTCTTAGGTTCCCTCTACTCCCTGACACTGCCCTTTGGCCCATTGGTAACTGTTCCTTGCATATAACCCTTTGTGACTCCCATCTCCCTCAGAGTAAAAGCCAGGTTCTTATTTCAGCCTTTAAGGCTCTGAGCTATCTGGTCTTCCTCCTGCCATCATCTTCCAGTGTACTCTTGCTTTTTTGCATCCTGCTCAGCTTCTCCACTACTTGTTGCCTGGGCCAGGTCTGCTCCTACCCCCGTGCCTTTGCACAGGCTATGTTCTCTGCTTGAGATATTCATACCCCAAATACACCCATGGGTCCTTCTCTCACCGCCTTCAAGTCTTTGCTCTGATGTCACCTCCTCAGGAAGTCCTCCCTACAACACCCACCCTGACCCTCTGCCCTGCCTTCATGTTTCCTGTGTCACTGTCAGCATGGGCAGGTGTCATGCCTCTTGTCCATCTCCCTTACCAGAAGGTGGGGATTTTGTATGTCTCATTCACTGCTAAATCTCTAGCCCTTCAAACAGAGCCAGGCGTACAGTAGGTGTTGAGTAAGTGCTGGTGGAATGTAGGAGTGAATTTGGCCTGAATGGACTTGACTTTAATTGCTTTTGTCCCCGTCTCTGTTCATCTTCACTCTGTTGGGATAGGGGGTGCTTTCAGCATTTTTTAGCAGTAAACCAAGGAAACTGAGGTGCAAGCAAACGCAGGGTCACCTAGTGTGTTAATGAGAGGCCTGAACAGGCCAGCCAGCATTTTTAAAGTACTTTTTGTGTGTAGAGTTCTGTATAGAAACGGAGAGGAGAGAAAAGATGCTGTCCCTGTTTTTCAAGGGTTTAGAATCTTCTTGTGGGGAGTGAGACTGTCTGCTTATGTAGCCTTATACATGTTTGGGTCTGCTGGTTGAAGGTGATGGAAAACTACTCAAATAGATTCAGCCAAAGGAATTAACGACTTGTGGAACTGCCAAGTCAGGGGTAATTGACTTCAGGCACGGCTGGATCCAGGTGTTTAGAAATGTTGTGCAGATGCTGTGTTTGTCTGCCGTGTTTCTCTCTCAGGCAGGCTCCTCTTTCAGGGTGACCAAGATGCTCCCTCCTGCTCTGCCAAAAGCTCCAGGGTTCCATCCCTTCCACTTAGCAACTGGCCTCTCAGTGGTACCAGCATAGTTCAGGCTGGATCTCATTGGCTGGCTTGAGTCACATGCCTGGCTCTGAATCATTCGATGTGGCCAGAGCTTTGGCAGCATCCGTTTGGCTTCTCGAGCCAGCCAAGGTGGTGAAGGAGGAGGAGAGACCAGCACCTGGGTCTCCTGCACAGGATGAGCCAGACACTCAGGAGAAGGAGCAGGTTAGGGGAATGACACCAAGCCTGGTGGTCTGCTCATGTAGTCTGAGGGCTCAGGGGAGCGGTGTAGGGGTGACTGGATCCCCGGGGCAGTTGCTAGAGATACATTTGGGACTAGTCAGGTGGCCAGGAGCTTGGCAGGGCTGGGTCTCTTGAAGGAGAACGTGGCCCAGCGTGGGTCCAGAATGATGTACTCCCCACTTCCTCCCACAGGTGTTGGCCCAGCAAGGCGAGTACAGTGAGGCCATCCCCATCTTGAGAGCAGCCCTGAAGCTGGAACCTTCCAACAAGGTGAGCAGAATGGGGGCACCCTGAGATTTGCTGTGCCGGCCTGTCTGGAAAGTTTTTTCTGTGGTCTGCCCCTTAGCCTTCTTGCTGTGGCTCTCCCTATGGTGTTTCTACCTGGGAAGTGGCAGGGGGTAGGTAGCTGAAGGGCCCCAGCCCACCTGCTGAGACCCTTACTGACCCTTGCATAGGCAGTCTGGACTCACCCCCAACAGGGTCCCAGAGGCCAAGGGCACTAGCCAGCCTGGCCAATGCCAGTGTCTTCAGTTTTCTTCCCAGAACCTTCCTCTCTCCTGGCCACCCTTGCTCCCCTCCATCTTCTGGCTTCCTAGGAGGATGGAGATAGCAGCCCTCACTTCGCTGATGCCCAGAGAATAGCTGACAGAATTCCCATGTCCCAGTGGTTCCAGCCCCGAAGGGCCCTAGGGCCCCAGAAAGGCAGACTGCTAGCAGTGATCGTTGGCTTCTGCTGCCACCTGCTCTCACAGACACCCCCCTCTCACAGACGATCCATGCAGAGCTCTCAAAGCTGGTGAAGAAGCACGCGGCCCAGCGGAGCACGGAGACCGCCCTGTACCGGAAGATGCTGGGCAACCCCAGCCGGCTGCCTGCCAAGTGTCCTGGCAAGGGTGCCTGGGTGAGCTGGGGCCGGTGGGTACAGGGAGGCTCCTAGAGTAGGGGCAGGGGCTATGGGCAGGGTACGCCATGCAGAGGGAGTTTCTTCATTTTGCAGACGTTGATGTCTTCATGAACTGGGGTGTTGTGGACCATGCTGGGGACACAGAGAAGCCCCAGTGCTGTGTGACCAGGACTAAAGCAGAAGATGAAACACAATCTGGAGGGCTCAGGGTGGGGCTCCTCCAGAGGGGAAGGGGAGGTGTACCAGAGGAGGGGACATTTGGCTTGAGTTTTGATGCATGAGTAGGAGTTTTCCAAGAGGCAGGCAAGGCATTGTCAGGCAGTGGTTTCCTGGGAGGCCTGTTTGGGGCCTGTTGATAGCTGAAGTGCAAGACATCTGTCTTGACTGCTGTCTAGCCTCCTCTTCCCTCTCCTTTATCCACAGTCCATCCCATGGAAGTGGCTGTTTGGGGCAACTGCTGTCGCCCTTGGGGGTGTGGCGCTCTCTGTGGTCATCGCTGCCAGGAACTGACTGCCCAGGTGGCCGCCATCCCCTCCACTCACCGTGGACCCCATCCTGCGCTCCCTAACTCCCCCAGGCTCCCTGTCCACTGCCCTAACTGGCCTAGCCCCCTCCTCTGGGGCGTGGGCAGTGAGGTTTGGGGGTCACGTGGCCCAGTGAGCAGGAGGGACTGAGCCCTATAGGAGGAAAGTGAGGCAGGGCCCGGGCCCCACGTCCAGCCCAGAGCAAGGGGGCCCTCATTCCTCCAGACCCAATTCCCACCCCTAACCCCACCCCCTGGGTTAGGTCCCAACAGTGGCCAGCCTCAGCTTCTCCTTCCCAACAGGCCTGGGGGCAGCCCTTCTCCCACCCGTTCCCTGTCCAAGCGCCAACTCCTCCTGCCCCGCCTGCTGCCCTCCTTCCAGGTACCCCCCACCCCACCCCCCAACACACACACAGTGAAATAAAGCCTCCCACCCCGCACCCTGCTGGCTCTGGAGCCTTCTTCCACCATCACTTGGGGCTGAGCCAGAGACAGCCTGTGCCATGTCCAGGGTCACACAGGACCGTGGATATGGCCGAGCTAGGACTAGAGTGGGGGTTGTCTGCTCTCAGGCCACAGCAGACCGTCTTTACCAAGGGGGAAACTGAGACCTGGAATAGCGGGGCATTATGCTCAGGGTCCCTGGTCAGACTGTGCGGCAGTTCACAGCTAGCTATGCTCCTTACCCCACCTCTCTTGACTCTGTTGCCTCATCTGAAATTGGGGACCCTGATGGGACCTAACTGGGGACTGTGCTGAGCCCTCAATGACCACAGGGGTCTGGCTGTGCAGCAAGCGGACAGCCCCATGTCTGGGCAGCAACATAGCCAGTGCAAAGGCCTTGGAGCAGCATGGAACCTGGTGTGTTCAAAGTTGATAAAGGTGGGTGGTCAGCAGAGCTGGACCCTGCAGGGCCTTGGGGGCTATAGGGAGGGGTTGGGTTTGATTCCAGGAGCTCCATCCCATCTCCTTTTCCCTACAACCCAGGGCTGTCGGAGCTTCTTCCCAAAATGTTGCCCACCGTCACAACCAGGACAGCCAGAGCCAGTGTTTGGGCCTGTATTAACCTGAGTTCCCCTCGCTGCTGCTGTCTCCAGGATAGACCACACAAGCGTTTGGCCTGCTTCCATCCCTTACAGTCCAGGAGTAGAAGCAACTGGCCACAGCCACCCAGCAGAAGGTGGCCATGAGGCCTTGAAACTAGATCTTTGCCCTGCCTGCTCCAGGCCGTTGCTGAGCCACCTGGATTACTCACAGGGCACAAATCGGGGTGGCTTGGACCTGCTTCTCCTCTCCACCATTCAGCCCCCTTAGGTTTCTACCTTGTCCTCAGACAGGAAGGGGGCTCCATGGGAGGTGCTGGGGCGGGGACCATGGGTTGGCCAGGCTCGGGAGACCTGCATCTCAGGCAGGATACCCCCTCTTTCCTCAGTCTCCTTGACTTCAGGCTGGGAAGCTGGCCTGAAGGTTGGCCAGCGGGACTGTGGGCCGGCTGGGGTGACTTCCTGGCCCGGGTGTGAGAGTCAGCACCGCTGACATTCCTGAGCATTGATTGTGTGCTGGCAATGGCGTTAGTCCACTGTTTACCCACAGCAGCCTTGTTCTGTGCCCGTTTTTCATATATTCTGGTGACAAGTCCTTTGTCGTATAGGTATATTGTGAATATAGTTCCCACTCTGTGGCTCACTTTTCATTTTCTTAATGATGTCTTTCAAAGAGCAGACATTTAAAATTTGATGCAGTCCAATTTGTCAGTTTTTTTTCTTCCATCCCATGTGCTTTTTGTCAATATTTGCTGAGCCCAGCTTGTAGAGATTTTCTAGGTTTTCTTTTAAACGTCCTATGGCTTTAGCTTTTGCATTGAGATCTATGAGCCACTTTGAGTTAATTTTTGTATGTGGTGTGAGGTTGGGGTTGAGGTTCATTTTTTTCTTTTTTTAAAAAATTAATTAATTAATTTGGCTGTGCTGGGTCTTAATTGCAGCACACGGGATCTTCGTTGCCACGTGTGGGACCTTTAGTTGCAGCACACAAACTCTTAGTTGTGGCGTGTGGGATCTAGTTCCGTGACCAGGGATCGAACCCAGGCCCCCTGCATTGGGAGCTCAGAGCCGTAGCCACTGGAGCACCAGGGAAGTCCCCATTTTTTTCCATGTAACCATCCAGTTGTTGCAGAAACATCTGTGGGGAAGACTTACTTTTCCCTAGTGAGTTACTGTGGCAGCTTTGTCAAAAGCAACTGACCACACATGTGTGTCTTTTCTGGACTCTGCTCCATGGTGAGGGTCTCTGTGTCCCCTTGGCAGGTTCCACACTCCTGAAGACTGTAGCTTTTTAGTAATGATGGAGTCAGTCTGGGTGTGCCTTCCACCTTTGCCCCTTTTCTCCATGGTTGCTTTGGTTGTGTCCCATTATTAGCTGAGCGGACCGAGGCCCAGAGAGGAGACAGCTCCTGCCCAGGGTCCCACTACCTGGAAGCAACAGGCAGGGTTTGGCCCAGGTCAACCTGCCTCCAGAGCACATGCTCCACCCACCAGCTGGTTCTGCATCTTACTGCAAGTTAAGGCCAGGAGATGAGAAAGGCCTTGAATGCCACGGCCAGATGTGTGACTTTAATGTGTTCACCCCCTTGGTCATTCCATCCTCAGTAGTCTGAACAGGGTTGGGGTGGGGAGCCAGGGCATCCAGGACGAGGGGCATCGAAGTTGCCCTAAAGGCACAAAGAGGCCTTTGGCGGGTGGCAAACGGTGCTTGCTCCTGGTTCAGGCATAGCATGTGCAAAGGTGTGCTGGCTGGATGGTGTGTGGTATGTTCAGAGGACAACTAGGATGGATTTTTCTTTCACATCAAAACGTATACCACTGCCTTCTGTGTACCCTGTCTTGGGTGATGACTCAGCCTGAACTTGCCCTCAAGGGGCGTGACTCTCAGTGGGCTGTGAGTTGGAAGTGAACATGGTAGAATGAGCTTTGCATGTGAGAACTCATGTCTCCTGAGCACTTAAGTGGGATGACCTTAGCATACTTCCATCTCATGTCATCCTTAAAGGACAACTTCCTGGTGGTGGGTGTTGGCTGGGGTCACCCAGTGTGGAATCATCAGTGTCTCTGAATGCCTGTGCTCTATTTCTCCTCCTGGTGGAACTCACCTTTACTCCTCATCATGCAGATGGAGCGGGTTCCCCACCAGCCTTCAGGGGTGGATATGCAACCCAGGCCTGACCAATCAGAGCATTCTAGCCCCCTGGCCACAGTGATTGGCTCCTGGGTGGTCACGTGACACACAGTGAACTATTAAAGCCTTCTGTGGTACTTCTGCTGGAGCCATGAGGGCACCTGGAGCCTCACCTGCTTTAGAGTGGTAAAGAAATAGCTCATCAGGCCTGGGTTGTCCAAAGCATGCACATTTAAAGGACTGGCCCTTGACTGGCACCTGGGAGGTCACCTCTAGGCTCTTGGAATGTCCTGACTGGTATAAGTGTTTACCTGAGGTCGTGGGCCACACCAGATAGTCCATGCTAACAATATGATTTAGGGTGGGGGCTTTTGGCCACATGGTATCAGTTCAACGTCTGGATGGGCTGGAGACTGAATTTCATCACATGGGTGGTCAGCCATATCTGCATGACTGACCTTTCCTCCTCAACAAAAACCCTGGACAAGGCTCGGGTGAGCTTCTCTGGATGGCAACATTCCATGTGTGTTGTCACAGTCATTGCTGGGAAAATTCAGTGCTGTCTGCAACCAGAAGCTTGTGCCTGGTTTCTCCTGGTTTCTGCCTTATGTACCCTTTTCCTTTGCTGATCCTTATCCTTTTGCTGTGATCAACCATAGTCACGAATGTAACAGCTTTTCTGAGTTCTGAGTCCTCCTAGTGAGGAGGGTGGTCTTGGGGTGGTCTTGGGGATCCCTGACAACAGATGTCTTTACCCCCATCCCGAGAAGAGCTGTGAGTGCCCCGCTACCCATTGCACAAATGAGTCCTGAGGCCCCAAAAGGTAGACTTGCTGGCTCTGAGGTGCCCAGCTAAGGGAGCACCGGAGCAGGCTGCTTGCTGGCCACCCCACCATGCAAAGGGTCCAGCTCCAAACAGTGTTCTCATGGATCATCACGTTCCCTTTGCTGCAAAACTGTTTGCTTCAAAATCCCAAAGGTCCATTTGCTCTGACCTAGCATCTCAAGTTTCAGGAAGTTCTGGGACAGATGTGCAGAGGTGTGTCTCTAAGGGCTGTGCGTTGCAGAAGTTTTAAGGCGTTTCTAAGATTTCTCATCCTGTGTCATCCCAGGACTGGGAATGTGGTAGACCTCACTCCCATGATTGTGTTGTTAGTGGGCACAGTTTACCTTAAGATAATCTGGGTGGGCCTGACCGTGCTGGTTGTAGAAGAGGAAGTCAGAGAGATTCAGTATGAGGGAGGTCTCTATTGCTGAGATGGAGGGGGCCACGTGGCCAGCGCCTGAGAGTGGCCCCCAGCTGACAGCAAGGAAGTGGGGACCTCAGTCCTACAACCACCAAAAAATGAGTTCTGCCAACAACCTGAAGGAGTTTGAACACAGATCCTTCTCCAGTTGAGCCTCTGGATGAGGACACAGCCAAGCCAATACCTTGATTACAGCCTCATGAGACCCTGAGCAGAGAACCAGTTAAAACATACTAGACTTATGACTCACAGAAACTGTGAGATAATAAATGTTCCTTATATTGAGTCACTAAGTTTGAGACACTTTGTTACACAGCAATAGGCAGCAATAGCAAACTAATACATATATTAGCGATAGCCAATTAATGAATAGTGGGTGTTCATCCCAGTGCGGTTTAAAAACCCACAAACTGCAAACAACATAAATGTCTAACGGAAAGAGATTATGTACATAAACTCTTGTAAACCCATTAATAATAATAACAATTTCCGTGATGATGCCATTTGCCTTTGGTCTAGGGCCAGGCTCTTGGGTAAATGCTGTTATTACCCCAATTTTATGGATGAGCAAAATGAGGAACAGAGAGGGTGAGACACATCCAAGGCTACAAGGGGTGAGGGTCAGGCTAGGGTCACTGTTCCCATCACAGAGCTAGACCTTTTTCAATGGGCTTGCTAGGTGGAATATATGTTGAGAGGCTACCCAAGGTGATCAACTGGCTTCCAATTTCTTGGGTGACCTAGTTCTTAAAGGCTTTTGGAGAGCATGCCAATGCCTGATGATTTCCTCCATTATCATTTCAGGGGTCCTGTTGGGAGTCACTGGGGCATTAAGTGTAAAGTGGAGAAAAATCAATACTTGTTACCAAGCACTACAGCCCATGGTTGCAGTGTTCCTAAGTCTTTTAACTTCTCTAAGTGCTCAGTTTCCTCATCTGGCAGATGGGACCAAGCCACTGTATCCACCCCAAAAGGCAGTCATGGGTGCCAAACACTGAGCACAGAGCCTCGTGTGTTTTAAACACTCTATGTGGGGTGACTGTTACTAGTACTGTTGTCTGTTTCTCAGATGAATCCACTTACACTCAGGGGAAGTGCCTTTCCCAATGTCACACAGCAAGCTGGTCAGCACTTAGAGCTGGCTCCTCCCACGTTCTACTCCATTCAGCAGTCTGGCTGTCTCTCCCCAGCCTCTAACTCCAGACTGCCTGCTCCACAGCTACCCTTCTTGCCCTTCTGTGGCCCTTCTAGGGGCAGTGCAGCCTTGGCCTGCTCCAATATTTTCCTGGCCCAGCCTCCGGATACACAGTTGGGCACAGCAGTGGGTAAATGGGTCAGCGTGTCTGAGCAAGTGCCGGCATCTTGGTGGTAGGATGGACTGATCCCAGGTGAAGGGTGGATGATTCCAGAGCTTTGGCCCTGAGCTCAGACAGGCTGGAGTTGGAATCTCTGCAGCAGTACGTGAGACCTTCCAGATTCTCCGAGCCTTGCTCTCCTCATCCCTGAAATGGGCTGATAGCTGTGTTGTGAGGATTAAATTAGATCATTTATTAATTCAACACATATTTCCTGAGCACCTACTCTGCGCTAGGCCCTGTGCTGGGGTCGTTCAATGAGGAAATACAGAAAGGGACCCAGGTACCAGAGGCAGGATGAAGGGTAATCAGGAGGGCTCTGGATCAGAAAGATCCAAGTTCAAAGTTCCAAGCGGCCCATTCACTGGTAGGGTGAATACCGTAACATGCTGCCTAACCCTTTTGAGCCTCAGTTTCTCCATTTGTAAATGGAGATATTAATGACAGGTATGGAAAAAGGTTTCACAGAATCTAGCATTGCCTTTAGGGTCAGCAGTTCATGATCGGGGGTAAAGAGATGGTAGTGCCAGCCTGGCACTGGTGGGCAGAACTAATGAGACCACCTGGGTAGAGACGTACACCTTCACCTTCCTCTCTTGCCTCAAAATATTCATTCTATGACCACCGTAAATTAGATTCAAGCGAGAAGGAAAACGACTCAGGAACTTTTTGCAGGTCAGAAGACCCAGGAGCCCAGGAGGAGCTTTCCTGGGCAAGCCAGAGCTGGTCTTCCGCTTTAGTTTCCCCATATGTAAAACAAGAAATTGATAAAATGGCGCAGTTCCTGTGAAAAGCAGTTTGGCAGTTTCTCAGAAGGTTAAACATAGAATTACCATATGACTTAGCAATTTCATTCCCAGGTATAGACCCAAGAGAAGGGAAAACATCTGTCCACACAAAACCATGTACATGAATGTTCACAGCAGCACTATTCATAATAGTGAAAAAGTGGAAACAACCCACATGTCCATCAATGGATGAATGGATAAACAAAATGTGGTTTATCCACACAATGGAATATTATTCAGTCATAAAAATGGATGAAGCATTGATACAGGTAACAGCATGGACTAACCTTGAAGCCATCATGCTGAGTGAAAGAAGCCAGTCACAGGAGGTCACATATTGTATGATTCCATTAATATGAAATGTCCAGAAAAAGCAAATTCATAGATAGAGAAAGTAGCTTAGTGGTTGCTAGGGGCTGGGGAGGGGGGTGAGGAATAACCTGCTTAGTGGGTATGGGGTTTCCTTTAGGGGTGATGAAAATGTTCTGGAACTAGATAGTGGTAGTGACTGCACAGCAGTGTGAAAGTACTAAATGCCACAGTATTGTACACTTTAAATGGGTTAATTTTATATGTGAAACGTTTTTTTTAATAGGAGAACTGGACAACCACCATCTCTCAGGGCCCGTGGGGATGTAGGATTTTATTCTATTAAAAGGCTACTCTTGGGACTTCCATGGTGGTCCAGTGGGTAAGACTCCGTGCTCCCAATGCAGGCGGCCCGGGTTCGATCCCTGATGGGGGAACTAGATCCCACACGCATGCCGCAACTAAGACCCAGCGCAGCCTAAATAAATAAATAAATAAATAAATAAATATTAAAAAAAGAAAAAGTCTAGTCTTACTGCCAGCAAAGTTTACCAGCCCCCACAATTCCCCAACAACCTTAGGGAAGCCCCACCAGCCCAACCCATCGTCCAACGCGCGCTCGATTTGTATAGTCACGCCCACCCAGCCTGCTGCTGGTTCCGCCCCCCCCCCCCCCCCCCCCCCACGTGCTTTGCGCCGGCCTGGCCCCCTCCGCGCCCTCGTTGGGGCTCTCAACAGAAGCCAAAGGCGGAAGACTTGGAGAGACCGCGTAAGTAATACATCAGCGGCTGGTGGGGCGGGGCTTCGACGGGCCTGGCTGTCAGGGTCATGAATAATACACATTGAGGCGGGGCCTGAAGGTGGGCGCGTGTCGGGGCGGAGTCCGGGCACGAAAGTGGACACCTCTAGAGTCTTGAGAGGTGGGGCCATCCGCGCCTTATGAATATGCAGAAAGTCGGGGCGGTGACTGTGGGCCTCACTAGGCCCGCAGGGTGGCGTGGCCAGCCGCGTCTCACGAATAATGCAGCACGTCGGCGGCGGTTGCGGCGGCGATTGTGGTTCGCGTAGGATCCGGAGGGGGCGTGGCCAGTCGCGTCTCATGAATAATGCAGCACGTCAGCGGGCGGCGGGGTGGGGCGTGGCCGGCGCGCCTCCGGCCCTGGAGCCGGGAAGAGGGAGGCGGGGGAGCGATGGTCGCAAGATGGCGGCGCTGAAGGAGGCTCGGAGCTACGGGCTGTCGTGCGGGCGAGTGAGCGACGGCAGCAAGGTGTCCGTATTCCACGTGAAGCTCACCGACAGTGCCCTGAGGGCCTTCGAGAGCTACCGCGCCAGCCAGGTGAGCGGCACGGGGCTTGGCGCGGCCGTCGGGGACGTCGGGGCGCAGGTCGGCCTCGCGCGCCCCTCTCCGTGGCGTCCTTGCCTGGGGGCTCGGGGTCCGGCGTCTGAGGTGCTGCTCGCGGGTTCCTGGGCCGGTGGGGCGCGGGGTAGGCGACTGTCCGGCTCGGAGCGCGGGGAGCCTCGGCGCGGGGAGACGACCCTGGCGGGCGGCCCAGGGCGGCCGAGGGGCCCGAACTCGCGCGTCTGGTCCGGGGGACGTCTGTGTCGGCACCTGGAGGCGTCCGGGGCCTTTCCTGACTTACCAGGCACCTGGGCAGGAACTGGTTTTTTCACCTGACCAGGGGAGGGGGTGGAGGCAGCGCCGTCCGAGCACGGGAGGTGGGGGTTTGGGACTTCTCAGTCTGGCTCCTTGCAGGGTGGCTGGTAGGGATGGCTGACTGCACTCCTGGGGAGCAGCTTTTCCGTCTAGGACGCTGGCAGGGTGGGTCAGTGGGGCACCGCTGTCGGGGCATCTGTGGGTCCTGTTCCGTTTGTTTGCGGAGGTTGTGTCTACACTTGGGGGCTGTCTTTGATGCTTTCCATTGAGGCCCCTGGAGTTGGGTTCACCCTTGGTTCTTGTGAAGGGGAGTTTGGGCAGAACCTGACAGCTTGTCCCCAGCTCCCTAGGTGAACCTGAATCACTGGACACCTTTAGAAAGTGGGAGTGTTTTGGGGGGGAATTGCTGGCATGGTGCCTCTCCCAAGCTGGGAGCCTGTTGTGGGCACCTGGGAAGGAGCTCTGGCCACTGCACCTGGCTGCTGACTCTCAAACTTCTCAGGGGCTGATTTGGGCCCATCTCGGGAAGTTTGAGGCGTTTCAGTTTTGCCACCTGGCCCGGGGGGTTGGGGAGAGGCGTCTTTGTACCTTCTTTCAGGCCTGACTTCGGGGCACATCTGGGGCCGTGGTCAGAAACTGCTTCTTCCCATTTCTGTTTGTGTCATGGCGCCCTCCTCCTGTGTTGGGACAGAAGTTGCAGGTGCCCAGTGGTCAGGTCCTGAGGGGAAGTGGTTTGGGAGCCCTTTTCTTCCTTTCCTGGAAAGTGGGGGCTTCATAGTCAGTGGCTCTAGGAGGAGGGGTCTGGCGTCAGGTTCAGGGAGGCCCTGCCGTGTGCGTGTGTGTGCGCGTGTGTACTGGGGATGGGGGGGCCTCGGGCGGGTGAGGAGAGAGACTAACTAGGAAGGAATGTGGCTTTCTTCCTGCCCTGGACTTGTTCGGCACCATTAGCTAAGCTGGGAATTTCTTCCCCTGTTTTGTTCCCAGTGCCCACCCTTCCCGCTCTTCTTCCCACTTTTTTGGACAATTTCCTTCCTGTCCTCGTGTCTCAGTTTCCCCTTCATAGAACCGGGATTTCATCTTTCTGGAAGAGTGAGATCTCACCTTGTCAAAAGGGATTCCCCAAGGTGAGGCTGGGGTGCCACTGCAGGTGAAGAGGAGGGGGCACGGTGGCCAGCTTGAACCTCCCTTGAGGAATTCCAGCCAGGAGTCTTTTTCCCTGGGCAATTCTGACTTGTTCCCCTGGAAGGCAGGCTTTCCTAGAAACAGCTGGGGGAGAGCTTATGCGTCATGTAAATAAGGTGAGCTTGGTACCTGGTCACTGTGAGTTCGGAGCCCCGCCTTCCCTGCCATGCTGCCCTCCCTTGATCTAGTCGTCCGGAAGGCCCGCCTGTGCGTCCACCTCATGCTGTCACGCTGCTATTTTTAATTTAGGGTGTTGGTTACATCCCCTAAGCTGGATCTTCCTCCTGTGAGGGTGAAGGTATAACTGTAGACTCAAGTTCGTCCCACGGAGAGCCCAGCTGTGTATGTCTGTGTTGATCAGCCAGAAGGGGCTCCCTCGAAGAGCTTCTCCTTCTCAAGCTACTCGTGTTAACTTGGCTGGCTGGGCTAAATTTTGGGGGTGACTCAAACTTTCATTTTTCTCAGAGGCTGACTTGTGATTTAAGTTACTTGGCAGTTTTGTATTTAATCTTATCCAGTGGGCAATGTAGGGGACTGAAGTAAAATCAGGGCAGCTTGGGCACACTCAGTGTTCTTGGATGGTAGGCATGGGGACGGTGACTTGAAGAACTTGTTGTGTGACTAGTGAAGTGTATTGGTTATTAACAAAACTTCATATGTTTGACTGTCAGTAGCGTCTAGAGTTTTCTGTTCTCTAGCGCTGTGGTTATATGGTTTGCCAGTGGCAACTTGTGGGGAGGGTTTTTACTTTTACTTTTTACAGTTGCCCCTTGAACAACACAGGTTTGAACTGCCCGGGTCCACTTGTATGTGGATTTTTTTTTCACTGAACACATACTACAGTACTAGGGGACCCACGGTTGGTTGAATCTGCAGATTCAGCATTCAGGATATGGAGGGCCGACTGTAAAGTTTATAAGGGATTTTTGACTGCTCGGGGATTGGTGCCCCTAACCCCCGTGTTGTTCAAGGGGCAACTGTAATTGCAGAGAGGTTTTTACAGACTCAGATGTGGCAGGGGACTGGAGAGGAGCATCCTTCAAAACTTTCTCTGTGGCTCCTGGGAGCCTAGCTGTTGGAGTAGCCGGAGAAGTCCCTGACAGCTTCCCTCTCCAGAGAGGTCTGGAGTCTGAGCTGCCTTTGTACAGACCTAGTGACCAGCCTGGAACATGGTGGAAGGTAAAGATGTAGTCATATGTGCAGCTGCCACCGTCCAGACTTGGTCTTCACGCAGTCTTGAGTGCATCCCAAGGCACTCCCATGGATCTCCCTTTTCACTGTGATGGGTTACTTCCGGGAGAGAAGAGAGGAGAAGCATAAACACAACCTATCTTTCGAAGACAGCATCATGCGCCTGTTCAGAGCAGTGTCCCTGACAGTGATTCTACGGAAGTGACCTTCCCTGGGGCACCTCCCTCGACCACCTGAGTATTTCATCGTCGGATTTGGTGGGCTCTGTTACCAAGTGATCCTCCCCTCTCCCAGATTAAAAGGTCTTTGATGAAGAGTAGCATATTGTTGTTCAGGAAAAATAGAGGGCCCAGGGAGGGGCCCAAGCAACCTGGGAATTGGAGCCTATCTGGGTTTGAATCTCTGAATCTCGGCTCTACCTGCATGAGGCCTTGGGTCAGTGCCTGACCCCTCCCAGTCCAGCTCCTCCTCCTCAGAGCTATGAGGATCCCAGTGGCTGCTCTGGATCCTTCTTCTCTTTAGGATTATGAGTGTCCCAGTACCTGAGCCCTCTCAGCTCCTAATCCTTCCTCTCTCAGGGTTGTGGGTGTCCCAGTGCCCAACCCTCTCTGAGCTCTGGATTCTTCTCTCAGGGCTCTGAGGGTCCCAGTACCTGACCCCTCCCAGCTCCAGATCCTTCTCTCCGGACTCTGAGGGTCCCGGGCTCTGCCCTCTCTGAGCTCTGGCTCCTCCTCTCAGGGCTGTCGGGATTCCTTCGGCACATGTGCGGCTCTCAGTGCAGCCCTGACCCCTCCCAGGTTCTCAGCACTTGGTGTCGGTACCCAGGGCTGGTTCCCACCTGGAGGTTTGAGCAGAGACTATGGGAGAGCCTGGGCTCCTACATTTTCCCAAATCTGATTGAGTGCCTGGTCTGTACAGGGACACTGCCCAGGGGCTGGACATTTATAAGTGACCAAATGGGTCCCCAGTCTCTCGAGCTGGTATTCTAGAGGTAGGAGACAGATGATGAACAGGGTGGCACAGAAATCAGCATGAAGAGCTTGTCAGCAGTCATTGTCAGGAAGGAAATAAAATGGGGCGATGTGAAAGGGCGCTGCCTAGCAGATGCCAGAGCTGAGGTCTGCTGGACGAGGGGTCCCCTGGGGGGAAGGGGTGTGGGTTCCAGGCATGGCACATGCATAGGCCTTGAGACATGAGGGGCTGGGGAGGGTGTTTGGGCAGGGGGCAAGGCCCAGGTAAAGACGTGGAGGCAGCTGCAGGGCTGTCTCCTGGGACGGGCTTAGGAAGAGGAGGTCTGCAACAAATACTCTGTGACTGTTCTGGACCCACGCTAGGGGCTGCTTGCCTGCTGCTAAGGGGCTAGCTGCGTGGGTGTCAGCCTGGCCACCGGTGGCAGGAGGAACCTTAATTTAGCCTCTACTCCCCTCCCACTGTGAGGCCCCAGGAGGTGGGTTCGTCTCTCCTTCCTGGGGGGCCGCCCCACTCGGCCCTAGCTAGGTCGCTTCTTGCCAGCCCTGTCTGTTTTTCACGTGAGCTGTCTTTTATTTTTTTAATGTTTTTGGCTGCGTTGGGTCTTCGTTGCTGCACACAGGCTTTCTCTAGTTGCGGCGAGCAGGGCCTACTCTTCGTTGCGGTGCATGGGCTTCTCATTGCGGTGACTTCTCTTGTTGCCGAGCACGGTCTCTAGAGCGCAGGCTCAGTACTTGTGGCGCACGGGCTTAGTTGCTCCGCGGCATGTGGGATCTTCCCGGGCAAGGGCTCGAACCCGTGTTCCCTGCATTGGCAGGCGGATTCTTAACCACTGTGCCACCAGGGAAGTCCCCGAGCTGTCTTCAGGAATAGCCAAATTCGCTGCCCCTCCTGGCCTCTGGCCAGGCCCCTGTAAGCCCTTTGTCCAGGCACGTGTCATCTTCTTGACAGTCTTGGCAGGAAGGCTAGCTTATTGTTCCCACTGTTCATTAGTGGCAGTTGAGGCTCTGAGGGGCAGCGTTGACTGCCTGAGGTCACGCTGACTGTCCTCACTGGCCCAGGCTGCCTCTCCGGTTGGGCGGGAGTTTGAGCCACACCTATGAAAGGGAGTCCCACTGTGGTCTCAAGTCCTCATGACATGCCAGCATCCCAGGGTCCCGGGAGCATTGGTGACATGAGTGGCCATGCAAATTCCTGAAGTTGCCAGCTTTGACTGTACCGTGCCCTCTCCCCTGAGAAAGCCTGCAGGTGATAACCAGTGCCTGTGGATTGTGCCCTGCATGCCAGCGCTGGCCTGAGCTGTACATGTTACTTCATCTTGTTCCCTGGCTGTCAGCCCTGTGGTGGGGAGGGGTTCTCATTTCTCAGGTGAGGAAACAGGTAAAGTCTCTGGGAGGCCGAGTCACCAGAAGGAGTCTCCCAGCTGGGATGGGGCTGAGAACCGGGCATCTGGCTGGAATGCAGTGTGTGTGGCCTTGAGCTTTGCCTCCTCTGAAGGGTGGTGGCCGAGTGGACTGGGCTGGCCCATTGGTGTCAGGAGCATGACGTAGGGGTTTGGTTTGCCTGTGTGTTTCAAGGTGGGCACTCAGTAGGTCTGGGTGGGGTGAGTCCCTCCCAGAGGCGCGTGTCTCATAGGTACTGAGGGAAAACAAGCAACCTGGGGTAGGGAGTAAGTGCTGGTCATTTCTGCAGATGGCCTATGAGGCTGTGTGAGGGGCCAAGCCCCGCATCTGCCACTGTGACCCTTGACTAGGCTTCCGGCAGCCATTCACCATGGTGACTGTGTGTAAACAGCCGGTGGCTCTCGGAAACCCACCCTCTGTTGACTCATCGGCAAGGCCAGAGTTCATCACCCTTGAAGTAGTTTTGACATCACACCCGGATTGTGACATCTCTGGGGAGTCCTTGAAAAACAGGACTGTTTCTCCTGTTCCGTGCATCTCTCGTCCTGGAGCAGACCCTGGTTTTGGGAAATCTGCTTCTTCATGGCAACAGCCCTGCTCAACGTGCCTGGCTGGAAATCCATCCTGTGCCTTTGGGTTTTGCCCCCCCTGGGTCCTTCACTTGTAGGGCCTTGCTCCCTTGCTCTCTGCCTTTATGACTTTCTCCTTGGTCTGTGACTCGCATGGCCTGGAGTTGTCTGAGATCTCATCTCTAGCGATACGTGGCCACTCTGCAGTCACCCAGAGACCACAGGGATGCTTTCTGGAACAATCCCTGCAAACATCCTCTGATCTGCAGTGCAGTAAGTGACACAGACAGCCACCATGTGCAGTTTTATCACTTTGCTTTTTAATAAAGAAGCTGCTGTCCAAGTGAACCATTCAGAGGGAGACCTCCTGTTCCCACACTAAGTGGCTGCACTGGAGTCTGATGCTAATTATATCCTCCTAGCTGGGTCCCTCCCTGGCCACGTTGAGATGCGGCTCCTGGCTGAGTCACCAGGTCCAAGGGGTGCGTTGGTGACTCGCCACAACCCCTCCAGAGGGGAGGGGGCCTCGCATGTCTGTGAAGTTTGTGGGGTCACCGAACTCCTGTTTAAAAGCGACACATGTCAAAAGTTTCTTTCTTTTTCCCACAAAAGCTATAGAGTTCAGTGAAGAACACTAGCAATTCCCTGTTCCATGGGCTGTTGTTGGCACCTCAGCGCCTTCCTCTGTCTTGCATCCAGAGGAAGTGGACATCACAGTGGTGTTCTCATATAATCTTAGGTCTTGATTCTTTTTTATTGCAGTGCTAAACTTTGTTTTTTAGTGGCTTTAGTCCTAGTCTGCTGTCCGGTACTGAGGGCTGTGCAGAGATGCTGAATTGCAGTGAGAGGCACCCCTGGTGTACCTGTGCATTTGCGAGTGGAGCTGGAGGTTGCAGGTGCTGAACGGTACAACTGTTGTATGTTGAAATCGAGGCCCAGGAGGGATATGGTCTGGTTTGTGGTGTTGGGTGCTCAGGGAGGTCAGGCCTAGAGGTGGGGAGGCTGGGGGTGGAGACTTTGATGGCCTGAGCTGGGGTCCACTGGGGTTCGGCAAGGGGACAGATGTAGAAGTATTTGGGCTGCCACCTGTACCTGGTTGGGGGAGGTGGACATTTCTAACCTTTCCTGATTCTGGCCATAGGACGGAAGTGTCTTTGCACACTCGGCTTGTTGTCATGCCTGAGCTGGGTTTGTGAGAGTCGGGTCATGCAGGGCTTGATGAGACGCTGATGGTCACCTCTGGAGTGACTCTTGGCTGGAGGAAAGGCGACTGTGGCTGATCAGAGAGCTGCTGCAGGTCTGTGGTGGGCGAACAACATCAGCGTCATCGTCATTGATGTGGGGCGAGGTGGACGTGCGTGTGCAGCCGTGGTGATGCTGCTTCAGGGCCCGTGTCTTTCTGGGTTTTGCTGCCTTCGTCTCAGGGTGTGGATGTCATGAGTTTCTTGCCAGTGTCCTAACCAGTGCAATCTGAAGGTGGTTTAGAACGGATGTGGCGGCTGTGGAAGCCATCAGCCTTTCTTTTTCTGGTTCTTGGATTGTGTTCGTTGCTCAGGGGCAGTTGGATAGCAGGTTTCCTTTATTGTGCTGGCATTGACCAATTTCTGGACAGTGGGTGTTCTGGACACTGGGGGAGCCAAGGCTGGGCCTGGACGTCGGGGCTGCACCCTGAGACAGCATTTGGGTGTCAGTGTCAGCCCAAGTCAGCCTCATGGGCAGGCGAGCAGGTGGGCTACGCCGTCCAAGTGCAGATAACATTGGGTCGAGGGCCCAAGGCTTGCTTAGCACTTCCCAGGGTTCCCAGGCACACTCCATAGCAGGAGGTCCTGGAGAAGTTCAGCCCGCCTTGGAGTGCTCTGCTTCCAAGAAATTAATGAGCCGCCTATGATCAAGGGCTGTGGTTAATGCTCAACATCATTGCTCCATCATCAGCGTTCTCCTGGTAGACCTTCAGAAAGGGAGACTGAGGCTTGGCACAGGACACCTTTCCCGAGTACGTGCCCTTCCACCTACCCCGGTTCCTAACCCAGGCGTACTGGGAGGGTGTCAGCTCCTCACTGTTTGCCTTGCTGCCCCTGTGTCTGTCTTAGATTCTAAGGGAGGGTGTCCTAACAAGGTGCCTCCCTCAAAGGATGCTACACGTTGGGGTCAGGTAGCCTGGCTCCAGCCAGGTCCTGCTGACAGCCTGGGGGCCCCAGGCTGCTGGCTCTCTCCCAAGCCTCAGTTTCCTGGGTTGAAGCAACACCTGCAGTTGTAGTGGCCTCCCAGGTCAGATGGGCGAAACGTATGGATGCTGACCACTCCTGCCACCGTGTGTGTGTGCGTGTGCGGGCATACTCTACAAATGACCTGAGAAAGTGAAGCCCTTCAGAGTTTAAAATATCCACTTCTTTACCTCTACTGTCAAGGATTTTTTTGTAAAATAAAGAATGGCTAGATTAAATGGATTTCCCCAGTCTTTTTTAGCTACTTTCCTGCCTGGAAGTCCACCGCACTGTGTCGGAGGGAGCTGGGCCCTCTCATGCATCCCCCTTCTTGATCCCTCGAGTGGCCTCAGTGGGCAGTGCTGGTGGAGCAGGCAGTGAGCAGAGGCCAGATGGAGCTGAGGAGGGACAGGAGGTCGTGGCCGGGTTTCTGGAGACGTGTCCGGCTGGGCCTGGGGATGACTGCTGAGCCCGCTGGGTTGGTGGCCGCTGCCGGCAGAGTGTGAGGAATCAGCGCCAGAGCCCAGGGTGTGGTGGCTCCACCTTTGCCTTCAGGTTGTGCTCAAGCTTGTGAGTGTTGGGGAGTCACACAAGGGCAGTCTCGAGGGGCCAAACCCTCTCTCCATTCGAGAATGCTGTTCCCTAGGTATGTGAGGAGGGGTTCCTGGCCCTTCCATCATCCAGCTTGGCTGAGTGTGGCCCTGGCAAAGGTGTGCAAAAGCCGAGTAACGAGGGGCCATCCTGTCCGTCCCTTCCCTTTCCTGGGCCCCTCGGCTTCTTTTTGGACAGGAGTGGCAGGACACGGGCATGAGAGGCCTGAGGAGTCCCTGGCCTACCTCTCTCCCCATCTGGATGTGTGCCTGTGGCCTTCGTGTCCTGTTTATTAGACTGACTGACTTGGTCTCACCCTGCAGTCCCCACATCCCTATGGGGGAGGCCAGCCGAGGGCATGGTGATGATGGCTGCCAGGTGGGAGAAATGCAGCGGCGATGGGGAGGGAGGTGCCCTCAGGAAGCAGGGCAAGTGAAACCATCCGGGAAAGGCCTAGAATGTCAGCGTGAGATCTGAGAGAGCGGCTGAAGGAGGGAGGCTGGGAGGGAGGCTGGGAGGGTGGAGCAGCCAGAGGAAGTTGGGGGTAAGGGGTGCCTGAGCCGGAAGTTGGGGTTAATTTCATCATCCAGGGAAGCCCTGAGTGAGTAGCTGTGGCTCCTCTGCTTTGTGTGGGTGTAGACGGCTGCAGCCCCTTCCTGGGGGCTCCCTGTGGAAGGCTCGACCCCATGGCTGATTTCACTCTATGCATGAACATTTTCCCTTGGGGGCTTCCTCCTGTGACAGGCAGGACTGGGGGCAGGGTTGTGGTCAGGGAGGCCTTGGGAGTGCTAAGATCAGCCAACCCCAGTCTTTACCTGGGATCTCTCAGAGCCTTTTTACAAAACATTTTTTATTATTGTTATTTTTTATCTTTTTTTTTTTTTTTAAGAGTGAAACCATATATAGCTGAGACCACTCCTATTTATTTATAGCTGTGTTGGGTCTTCATTGTTGTGCACGAGCTTTCTCTAGTTGCGTGGAGCAGGGGCTACTCTTCGTTGCAGTGTATGGGCTTCTCATTGCAGTGTCTTCTCTTGTTGCGGAGTACGGGCTCTAGGCGTGTGGGCTTCAGTAGTTGTGGCACACGGGCTCAGTAGTTGTGGCTTGTGGGCTCTAGAGCACAGGCTCAGTAGTTGTGGCCCACGCGCTTAGTTGCTCCACGGCACGTGGGATCTTCCCGGACCAGGGATCAAACCCGTGTCCCCTGCATTGGCAGGCGGATTCTTAACCACTGCGCCACCAGGGAAGTCCTGTTATTTTTTATCTTTAATTGTAAAATTCACATAACATACATTTGCCATCTTAACCATTGTTAAGTGCACAGTTCAGTGGCATCAAGTACATTCACATTGCTGTGCAGCCATCACCACCATCCATCTCCAGAACTTGTTCATCTTCCTAAACTGAACCTCTGTCCCCATTAAACACTAACTGCCCATTCCCCTCCCCCAGCCTCTGGCAACCGCAATTCTGTTTTCCGTCTCTATGAATTTGATGGCTCTAGGGACCTCTTAAAAGTGGAATCATACAGTATTTGTCCTTTTGTGACTGGCTTATTTCACTTAGCATAATGACCTCAAGGTTTGTCCATGGTGTAGTATGTGTCAGTATTTTCTTCCTTTTTAGGGCTGAATAACATTCCATCGTTTTGATCTACCACTTTTTGCTTATCCATTCATCTGTCATTGGCCATTTGGGTTGTTTCCACCTCTTGACTGCTGTGAATGATGCTGCTATGAACATAGGTGAACAGTTATCTGAGTCCCAGCTTGCAGTTCTTCTGGATATACACCCAGAAGTGGGATTGCTGGATCATATGGATCATATTCTATGTTTAACTTCTTTTTTTTTTTTTTAATAAATTATTTACTTATTTATTTTTGGCTGCTTTGGGTCTTCGTTGCTGTGCGCAGGCTTTCTCTAGTTGCGGCCAGCTGGGGCTACTGTTCGTTGCAGTGCGCGGGCTTCTCATTGCAGTGGCTTCTCTTGTTGCTGAGCACAGGCTCTAGGTGCACGGGCTTCAGTAGTTGTGATGCCAGGGCTCAGTAGTTGTGGCGCACAGGCTTAGTTGGTCTGTGGCATGTGGGATCTTCCCGGACCAGGGCTCCAACCCATGTCCCCTGCATTGGCAGGCGGATTCTTAACCACTGTGCCACCAGGGAAGTCCTATGTTTAAATTCTTGAGGAACTTCCATACTGTTTTCCATAGCGGCTGCACCATTTTGCATTCCCACCAACAGTGCACAAGGGTTCCAGTTTCTCGACATCCTCACCAACACTTGTTATTTTCTCCTTTTTTGATAGTAACCATCCTGACGGGTGAGAAGTGATCTTGGAGCCTTTAAAATGTACTAAGATGCTTGTGACTCTCTGGTGAGAGTTAAGGTCTGAAGGGCCTCTGGCACTTGTTGGACCATTGATAGGCTCAGGAGTTCCCTGTGAAGGTGACAGAGAGCCTGACCCCAGCAGAACGGAGGCATGTTGGCACCCACACTTGAGGTGGGCTTGGGCTGGCTTCAGGTCCTGCCTGAGGGAAGATTTTGAGAGGGTCACCTGGGAGCAGATGACAGGAAGGGCAGGGAGAGCAGGTGTGGCCCCACCCTGAATGAGAAGCTGTGGTCCAGTGGAGATGACAGTGACAAGGGAAGGATAACAGTGATGAGTTGAGATAGCAGTGATGGTGTAGGAGCCTGGGCCCAGCCAGGACCCGCGTCTCTAAGTTGGGAGAGTTAGTACATACCTTGGGTGGTCTGGAGAACCTGTTGAGGGGGGCAAGCAGTGGGGGCTGAGGGCCAGGGAGAAGTGGGAGTGTGTGTGACATGGGGTCAGCTCAGGTAGCTCAGCTCTCTGCCACCCTCACCACTTCCTGCCCTTCCAAAGGCAAGCCTTCTGTGCTCCCCACTCCCCCTAAAACCAAACAGAGGCCCTGAGGTCATGTGACAGGGAGGGGCTGGGCTCGGGCACCTGAGGCTGCTGGGCCCTACCCTGGTCATGAGCTCCGATTGTGCAGAATCTACCCAACTTTTGTGAGTTTAGCAGTTTGTGTCCCATGTTGAATCACAAGGGGACTGTTTCGGAAAATGGGCTTTCTTCCAGGTGGGAAGCGGCCTGGAGACCCCAAGGGTCAGGCACTGCCCTATGTGGGGCACTGGGCAGGTGAAGGCTGAGCCTCAGCCTTCAAGACCACCAGTACCGTTGAGCCTGCTTCTGCCCTTGACCTGGCCTCAGGGCCTGTGTGAAGGTGCATGAGGAGGAGGAGGAGCAGTGTTTTTTCTGGACCCTGTGGGCAAATGCAGCCCACTTGCCCTCGGGGGGGACTCCAGCAGGTGGGCTCCCTGTCCAGTCCTGCTTCTGCCTCCCCTCCTCTTGCATGGTGTGTGTGCATGTGTGCGCGCACACAGCGCGACCCTGGCCCCCATGCTTTTGGTTCCCTCTATCCAGGGGAGGCTGATCTGAGAGGGCCCGAGGGCCCTGGTTGGGGTGACCACCCTGTTATGCTGCCCTGGGCTCAGGGTGACCTTGCCTTCTCTTACTAACCTGAAGAGAGTAAGTGGGCCGGGAGGTTCCTTTTTCCTTTTAAAGTTATATTTATTTATGTATTTATGTATTTATTTAGGCTGCACCAGGTCTTAGTTGCAGCATGTTTTAGTTGCGGCATGCAGGATCTTTTTTTTTTTTTTTTTTTTTGGCTGTGTTGGGTCATCGTTAACTGTGCGTGGGCTTTCTCCAGTTGCGGTGAGCGGGGGCTACTCTTCGTTGAGGTGCTCAGGCTTCTCATTACGGTGGCTTCTCTTGTTGCGGAGCACGGGCTCTAGGCGCGCGGGCTTCAGTAGTTGTGGCACACGGGCTCAGTAGTTGTGGCTCATAGGCTCTAGAGTGAAGGCTCAGTAGTTGTGGTGCATGGGCTTAGTTGCTCCGTGGCATGTGGAATCTTCCCGGACCAGGGCTCAAACCCGTGTCTCCTGCATTGGCAGGCGGATTCTTAACCACTGCGCCACCAGGGAAGCCCATGCAGGATCTTTTTTGTTTTTAGTTGTGGCGGGCGGGCTTCTTAGTTGCGGCATGTGGGATCTAGTTCCCTGACCAGGGATCGAACCTGGGTCCCCTGCTTTGGGAGTGCAGAGTCTTACCCACTGGACCACCAGGGAAGTCCCCTCCTTTTTTTTTTTTTTTTTTTTTTTTTTTACATGGTGACTTTTTGGGGAAATTCAGCTTCCTGCTGTGGACCTTGTGGTTCTCCCCACATCTGGAGGGAGTGATTTAACGGTCCCAGTGCAACACTTCCAACAAGGGGAAAACCCACTGAATTGAGTCAGGACAGCTTAGCTCACAGGGGCTAGAGTGGGGGCAAGCTCAGCTTGGCCTCGCCCTTGACGGTGGGTCCCTCCCTGCCACATTCTCAAGGTCCTGACGGTGAACCAGTGCCACATCGCCCTTCTGACTGCTCCCTTTACGTGTGGGATTAGTGCTGGAACTGATGGGCCCTCTTTCTTGCCCTGAAGAATCCGAGGTCTCTTGTGCCCAGTGCTGCTGCTGTAGCTGTTGACCCCCAAGACCAAGGCCTCGGTAGTTTGCCACCATGTTAGGTGAACAGAATCGGATAAGGACGCTGATGAAGTGCACTGTTATGGCGTGTTCGTTTTTTCAGTGTCAGCCTTAGAGTCTAAAATGAGGGCCAAATCTGGCCCCCACCTGTGTTTGTAAATAAAGTTTTATTGGGACACAGTGCTGTTGTCTGTGGCTGCTTTCGCACTGCAACGGTGGCAGAGTTTTTGCAACAGGGACTATTTGGCCCTCAAAGCCTGAGACATTAACTCTCTGGCTCTTTACAGAAGAAGCCTGCAGTTGCTGGTCTGGAGTGTTGGGATGGGTGTGTTTAGCAGACTGTTGCTGTCCTGGGGGAAAGCTCAGGCCTCGGACCCCTGGTCCCTGGGCTGTTGCCTGCAGCCTTGTGAGCCCTGGCAGACAGCTTGCCATTGCATCTCAGGGCTAGACCGATGCTTCAGAGGGTCCTTTTTGTCCAGCCTCTCCATTTCATGGATGGGATATCTAGAGAATGGTGGTTGGCCCACGGTCACATCAGCATAGATTAAATCGAGCCTCAAACCCAAGGGTGTCCACTCTGGGACTGCCTGCCCTCCCAATTTCATGGAGACTCCGAGTGCTTCCTGCCCCTCTTGTGAGTCACTGGGTTTCCTGGGAACAGCTTTTCTCAGGCACAGTGACAGGCTTGGCACAGCTTCCAGTGGGCCTGGCCTTTTTATTTGTGACCTTCTGGTGAACTCTGGAAACATAACTGTGCAGCCTGGGTGGGAAGGGCTGTGTGCGTGTCCCTGGCCGAGCTGGGAGGGTGGGCGTCTGCCTCTGATTCCAGTCAGGCTCTGGCTGAAGTCCTCCTTGTCCCACAGCCTCAGCTCCATGGGTGTACAGTGGGGCTGGTGTCACCTTCCGAGGGGGGATTGTGCCCAGTAAGGGGTCAGTTCCCACGGTGTTTTTGAATGTGTTTCATGACATGAGGAACAGTCAGATGACGGTGGTTTCAGATGGGTCCCTTGTGTGGAGACGGCGGGCAGCAGGCCTCTCCTGCTCCCCAGGAGTGAGCTGTCCTCAGGGGGGGCCCGGGGGTTGGCGTTTGGTGAACCTTTGGAGCTTTCTCAGCTCTGGACGAGTGCCACCTGTAGTTAGATTCTGACAAGTGCCATCTGTAGATGATTCTGAGTTGGACACTAGAGAAGGCCTTCTTGGGCAGGCCTCTGCCAAGGGTCTGCGGTTTCTGGGTTCTGTTCGCAGAAATGGCATGATTTTGCTGTTATCTGGTGTCGTTTCTCCCTTTGTAGAATCGGATGGGACTGTTGAGCTGTGGCAGGGTGGGCAGGGGGACCGTGTAGGGGGAAGTTCGAGGGAAGGGGGAGGTCCAAAGGGGGATCATACTGGGGACGTCCCAGGGTGGAGAGACTGCTGGGAGATGTCTGGGGCAGGGGCAGGCCACAGCTAGAAAAACGTGTTCCTTCCTCCTCTGGTTGTACTATTTTTGGTATTGGATGCTCACAGATGTCTGCTGGTTCCAGCAAAATATGCTCAGCTCACAGTGGATCTGGCTAGTGGGACGAGGACAACCAGCTCTGGTTGCCTATGTCCAGCTTGTCTCCTGCCTGCTCTGGGGAGGGCACCAGGCCCATGCTTGCTCCCTTACCTGTGCACAGGGTCCCACTAGTCGAGAGCCTTGTTTGTAGAGCCACATGACATGGTGATCCGTGCCAGCTTCCCCTGACAGGAAGCAGAGCTGTGTTAAGAAGGATTCTGAGGTGGTGTTTGGCCTGGAGTGTAGGATTAATGGTATGTGGCCCCTGGCCCTCCCTGGTCTTAGCCCTGCCATCTAGCATCTCTGTGGGGAGGGTCCCTTCTTGTCATTGAGCAGGTGAGGTTAGTGACCCCCCAGGTGAGCCTGGGCTGTGAGAGTGGGGCCAGTGAATGGGGTCTGCCAGTGACTGGGTGTACAGGGCGAGGCTCACAGGTTGTCAGTGGAAGGTGGACTGATGCCATGCCACAAATGCACAAGGCTTTGGACCTCTTTTCCCGCAGGGCTTGAAGGTGACTCACCAGAGTCTGTGCCCCAGAACTGTGGCTCTGATTGCACTTTGTCCTGGGATCTTCACACACATCCTGCCACCTGCCTCTCCTCCTCCTGGATTTGGTCTCTCATGTAAGAATTCACTGAGGCCTGGATGCTTTCGTGTGACAGGAATTGCCAAGTGTGTGATCTGCTGGGCACAGCTTAGCTTTGGTGAGTGGCTGGTCTGAGCGGATGTGGCTTCTGCCTCCACGCCCTCTTCTTGGAGCTCCTGGTGCTGTTCCTGGGGCTCAGCCATTCAAGAGCGAGCACACAGAGTGGGTGTTCCCCTGCTGTTGCTTAGCTCAGGGGGCGGGCGAACTTGGAGGTGTTGAAGCAGGTCACTGGAGGACGCAGGGCCCAGGCCTGGGGCAGTGAAGCAGGATACCTCGAATTGGCTGAGCTGGGGCTGGTTTTGAGCCAGCCTGCAGACCTGGGGAGGCTGCCCACTGCCCCGTGTTCATGTGGGCACCCAGCAGGCCTAGGTACAGAGGTTCCGGGTGTCTGAGCTCTGTCCCTCAGGCAGCTGAGGGCCGGGGTAGGGAGGCAGGCCGTATTGTTTCTGAACTCTCACTGGTATTGGCCATGCATGGGCTGGGTGGCTGCAGAGTGCAGCGCAGGACACGGGTTGGGGAGAGGGGACTGGCTGGACAGTGGCACCACCCTCTGGACCGCAGTTTACCCCCCTGCGGGATGGGGGTCATTTGTGGGGTCTGTGCCTTCCTTCCATGCTGCAGCCCTAGCTGTCTAGTATAAGAGTCAAGGCCTGGGGTGTCTCTGAAAGGTAGGCATTTGCTCCTCTGTTGGAGCCATAGGCCAGGGATCTCCTGGGTGCAGGCATCATAGACCTCAGGCTAGCCGGCTCCTCTGCTGCTCAAGGTTACGGGGTCTTTGCAGGCCCTCAGAGCCTGTAGCCTGGACAGGTTGGTGGCCGGACTCGGTGGTGGCTGTACAGGGCTTAGCAGAGTGGGCATGTTCCATTGTAAATAGCATTTCCCATGACAGCCCTTAGAGCACGTTAGAGGTGGTGAGCGGGGACACAGCTCATGCACAGACGCTGCCGGGTCTTAGGCAGGATGCAGGCTGGGGAGCTCTGTTTGTTTAAAGTTGGGCCTTGTGTTCTTTGTTGTTACTTATTAAGCCATTGATTAACCTTGTGGGTGGTACTGAGCTGGCCTTAGGCCTGGCAGGTGGGGTCTGAGCTCCGCAAGCTGGCCAACTCTGGACGGAAGAGCATTGTTGCTTTGAAAACCGGGTCCTGGGATTGAGGATTCTGGAGCCTGTAGTTGCTTCCCCTTCTGGGCCAGCCATAGATGAACGTGACTGAAATCAGATGTGCACAGCAGTTTCACATAGGCGTCCAGGAGAAATCCTGAAGTCTGCGGAAAATTTAGGGGAAATTTAGAACAGTGATCCCCACGTCATCGTTTTCACTCAGGATGTGCATTGAGATTTTGGTAACTCAGAGAGTCACACGACTGCATTTAAAAAACAGAACAAGAGTGGCGTTAGTCAGCCCACGCGGGCAGATCCCTCAACAGGGTGGCTGGCCTCCTGCCTCTCTTCAGTCCCCTCCATCGCCCCAGCCTGTCTGCATAGTGGCTGAGCACCCGTTGCCCAGGGCCTGAAATGAAGCAGTGTGTGTCCTCTGCACACTGCAGCCACCTGGTGAGTCCTCCCCAGGCTGTGAGGCCCAAGCGAGGCCCTGGCCGCAGGGAGTAAGCAAGTGGGATGCTGACATGTGGGGTCCTGGTCAGCCCCAGGCATCTGGCCCAGAGCACCTGTCCTTAGGTGGACAGCCCGGGCTGCAGCCAGGCCCCAGGTGTGACATCCCAGTTTTGGAGTGCCTGGCCCTGTGCCGGGCGGTGTGGGTCCTGAGTGAAGAGCGACAGTCCCCTGGGCTCTAATTCCACCTACAGGTCAGGAGGGCTTGCTGGAGAAGGAACATTTGCTGAGACCTGTTGGAAAAGTGGAGTTCCTGGGGCCGGAGCCGGTGGTGGGGAAGAGCCTACACCCCAGGAGGCCCAGGAGGCTGTGCTGAGGAAGAAGCCCGGCCCTCTCCCAAGAGTGCCGAGATTAGACAAACAGGTCAGAGTGCTGGGCAGGGTGGCCAGCACACGGCACCGCAGGGCACAAGCTTCAGGAAACAGCGTGTGTGCCTGTGCCTCAAACACTTTTCCTCTAGGTCTCTGTGGGCCTCTCCCTCCCCCATCTTTGTAGTCTCTGCTCAGAGGGCTCCTCCGTGTGCCCCCAGCACTCAGCGTGTCCCCTGAGGCGTGTGTCCTCCTGTCCCAGCGTCTGGAGCCACATCGGCACGCTGTAGCAGCAGGGTGAACCGTACCTTATGAACATGTGGTGGGACCGTGTCCAGGAGGGGCGCAGGCCCTGTGTAGTTGCCTTGTCCAGCTCACTCTGCCCAGTCTGTCCTGTCACTCCAAGGGCCAGCATCCTGCTCCAGATTCAGGATGCCGTCAGCTCAGCTCCCTTAGCAGACCCCTGCCCTGGAGGCCGTGACTGTTCTCAGTGGGGGGACTCTCCTCAGTCACATGTGTCTGATTCTCTCCCTTCCTCATTCTCCAGCTCTGCCAGATTCCTTTTCCAAAAATAAAAGCTCTGCCACCTCCTTCTCACCAGCTTTATCCCAGTTCTCACCCCAGGGTGGTGGTATTCCCTCCCAGAGCACCACAAAATCCCCTCTGGAGTTGCTTGGGGCAGCAGCACAGGCCCCAGGGTGGACAGTGCCGCCAGAGCGCTCTCCAGACCAGCGGTTCACAGCACCTCCTCTGCGGCGGGCCTGGGCCTGGTGTGTTATGCTAATTTTAACATTTTTCTTTTTGAGTGGGGTTCCCTTTTTACCAAGTAAAACCAGCTTTAAAGGCCACTTTATAAAGCAGGTGACAGGGGTGACTCCGGTAGGGGCCGGGGAGTCCTACTGGGTGGCCCATGCCATGGGGGTTGGGCCCCGGCTCTGCCCAGGAACCCTTTGTGAGATTCTGGCCTCATCCCGGGCAGTGTCCTCCCACTCCCAGGGTGTTCCGAGCCTCCACAGCCTGCCTGGGTTGGGGGCACCCCAGATGGCAGCATTGGGGCATTTGCTTGGAGCCCCGTATTGTTACCAGTGACCAGGCTCCTTCCTGGGCATTGGCAAACCTTGCTAGGCTGCTGAATGCTTTCCTCAGGTAGGGGCTTTTGGATTCTGCATTTATGGGCCCAGAACTTCTTCCCTAAGTTGGCTCAGAAGCAAAAAGAGGAAAGTCACTGAGTTTCCTCGCAGAACACTCATGCTGCACGCCCGCGTTCCTGCTCCTCTGTCCTGGAGATCTGGGGTGCGGCAGGTGGTGTTGCGGCTGTTTGTCTTCTTTCATGGATAGGGTTTTGGGAAACCTAAAAAGCCGCTGTTTGGGGTCCTGGAATGTCCTTGGTGGGATATTTGACCTTTTGACTCTAAAGGTTTCCTCCTAATTTGGCTGGTTGCAGGGTTTTCTGTGGTGGTGTGGTCCCCATTTGCAGAATTGACAAAGGCCAGCTCACCCTGGGTTCTGGCTGCCCCAGCGGTCTGCAGCACCTGGAGCAGTTGGTGCAGGCCTGCACCCCTCCCTCCCTAGGGGTCTGTGCCCCTTGCCCCCCTCACCTGGGATGCCCTCTGTCCCCTCCTGACTCACTCCTGTCACACCCACGACTCACGGAAAGCACTCTGTCAGCATAGATAGCTCTGTGGTCATGGCTCCCGGAAGCCTCTCTGTACCCACAGACACGAGGCCTGCCGTGTGTTCTTGTGCCGTCGCCCCAGGGTCGCCGTGTCCCTTCTCTGGGTCCACTGCTTTCCTGGAGCCCTCATTCATCTCTGGCTGGGAGTGTGGGTCCTTAACAGGAGATCCAGCCACAGTGATAGGGGCCACTCCTGTCCTACAGAGCTCTGGGACATTTGGTGGCCTAACATGGAGTTTCTGCCACCTGTTACAAACCCCTCATTTGTAACAGCCGGGTGGTGGTGCCACTCACTGCTGCTGGGGGCCACCTGTGGGTGGCGATGTGTGATTCACAGGGCTCCCAGGGACCCCGCTGCCCAGGCCCCAGCGTTCTCTCCTTGCCAGCCAAAGGCCTTTCTTTGAAAGTCTCCTCGGGAGTTCCCCGGTGGTCCAGTGGTTAGGACTCCTCGCTCTCACTGCCTAGGGTCCAGGTTTGATCCCTGGTCGGGGAAATAAGATCCCACAAGCTGTGCAGTGCGGCCAAAAAAAGAAAGGTCTCCTCTTTAGGGTTGGTGCTCTTGCTACCTCCCCTCCTTCCTGCCCACCAAGAAGCACACTCCTGGAGTCCAGAATGCTCCCCAAGGACAGAGTGTGCATGAGAGGGCCTGGCACACACCAGGCCTTTGCCGTGAGCCTGTGAATTTGATTGGGCCTTCTCTTTCTGGATCAGTGGTTTCCGACTTTGTTTTGCTCTTACGTGGTGCAGCCAGCTCTTAGGCACTAGCCAGGTGTGTCAGACAGACCAGTGGGAAGTGCCTCACTCCCGCAGAGCACACCCTGCTGAATGCTGAGGCCCCTCAGGTCCTGCCCCGTGACTCCAGTGCATCCTCATCTGCTCCCCTGAGCAACTGGCACCTGGCTCAAGATACTTGGCCAGCCCGACCACAGGCTCGAGGGAGGGCCAGGCTCTGCTGTCCTGTGGGTTGTGCCTTGTTCCCCACTGCCCCCAACAGCTGACCTTTCATGCCACCTCTGCGAGCGTGTCCCAGGACGTTTCCCACTTCTTTTTGCATACCAGATTGTCTCATTCTTCCTAATTTTGTGGTAGTGCTGGGCAAAAATGGTATCTCTCATTTGTGTTTTCTTGGTGGCTTCTCATGTATTTTAGCCACTTGTACCGTCTTCTCAGTCTGTGCCACTCATCACCTTTTCCTCTTGGTGTGTGTGTGTCTTTGAATGGGGCTCACTCCCGCGCCAGTTAACCCCCTCAGCTCTCTCACTGGGTGCCACCTGAGTGCTGTCTGCTTTCCAGAACGGCATTGCGGCGTGGTCATTTCTTCTCCCAGGTGTGACCCACCACACACTTCTTTTTAAAATAAATTTATTCATTTATTTATTTATTTTTGGTTGTGTTGGGTCTTCTTTGCTGCGCATGGGCTTTCTCTAGTTGTGGCGAGCGGGGGCTACTCTTCATTGTGGTGCGTGGACTTCTCACTGCGGTGGCTTCTCTTGTTGCGGAGCACGGGCTCTAGGCGTGCGAGCTTCAGTAGTTGTGGCGCACGGGCTCAGTATTTGTGGCTCGCGGGCTTAGTTGCTCCATGGCATGTGGGATCTTCCCAGACCAGGGCTCGAACCCGTGTCCCCTGCATTGGCAGGTGGATTCTTGACCAGTACACCACCAGGGAAGTCCGTGACCCACCACACTCTTGACCAAACAAGATCACCTCGGTTTTGGCCTGGCTGTCCCTGTGAGTGACACTTACTCATAGGCTCTTCTCTGGCAAGTCAGGTGTGTAAAGTTGGCAACCAGCTGGCCACTTGTCACTTGCTTGAGTGTGACCGTGGACCCAGCTGGCCAATGACTTTGAAGCACTTAGACTGTGTTGTTAGACTATTTTCCAGGGTCTTGGGTTTGCTTCCATTTACCTCAGTGACATATTAGTGGAAAAAACGTGCTTGTGGATTGGAAAATACTACAGTCTGTATAGCCCCTGTTGGTTCCCAAAGTTATTGCATATATGTATAGTGTTTGAGCCCACGCCAACTTCAGGAAGCAGGGGTGGTCAGTTAGAGCCACTGTGCCAGGCCATGGGAGGCACTGCTTGTCCCTGGGGCAGAGTGAGGGCTCACTGAGAGGTCCAGGCCCCTGTGCCATGCTGGCCTTGGCTGGGATGAGGATGTGCCATCCATCAGGCCCAACACACCTGCTTCCCTGAAGGAAGCCATAATTCCCCTATCATCCCTCCATCCTGCAAGGGTGGTTCCTATTTCTACCTTTGACAGAGTCAATTCCTTGAGGAGGAATCTGCTGACAGGTCCTGCTTGGAGAAAACTGGATTTGACCTGCAGGATTTCAAATGTCATGACCAGAGGGTTGATGGGGCTGCTGTTAAAGGAATACACGACAGATGTCTGCGTGGTGAGTGCTTGGTGAGCACCATCTAAGGGGGTTCAATCAAATGCTGAACATGCACCGGGGTCCTTACGGAGATACCCACCACGTACATGGCAGATGTGGAAACATGAGTGTGGCTAGTAGTCATGTTTTACTTAAATGAGCACTTATTATTATTACTTTTTATTATTATTGACTTCTTATCACTTTGTTGAATATTATTTGAGGTCATCAATACAGTTTTGGGAAAGGATCCGTGGCTCTGATGGTTCCCTTGGTTTGGGGGGCGGGGCGCTCCCTTTGTCTGGGTCTGGCCTGTCAGCCGTCCCTGGTGGGGACGAAGAAGGCAGGAACAAGGTCATTCCCATTTCTCAGATGAGAAAACTGACCACACAGCTGATTAGAGGGTGGTTTCCCTCACTCTGGAGGTCCTCGGAGGTCTCTTGGCCTTGCCTTCTTCCTTGTGTCAGGGTTGGTGTTTGTTTTTTTTTTTTTTAAAGAGTGTTGCAATGCTTTATTTTCCAGCGTTCAAAAACTGAGAGGCAGGAAGGAGCTGGAGGTCACGTGTGTGGCAGAGCCGGTTTGTGCTGTTCTGTACGTTGTTTCAGCACAGCCCCGTGTGACCGATCCAGAGAGATTAAGTGTCTTACTTAGGTCACACAGCTCTTAAGTGACAGATCCTGAAGTGGAAGCGAATCCCCTGATCTAGTTCTGGGCCCTGAGACAGAAGTTTTGCTTTTGAGTCCCAGCAGCTGCTGAAAGCCCCAGTGTATCATTCCTGTTCTTAAGCCTTTGGTTCCCTGTCTCTGCTGGGACCGGTTGATTGATGTTGAAGCCTGGCAGGTGCACTGCTCCGATCTCCTATAAGGAAAGGACAGGACACCTCCAGGTGCTGCCTCAGCTTTCAAGCAATGCCCAGCCCTTCCCCCCCAGCTATGGGTTGGGTTTGAATGGCTTGGAGTGGTGTGGAGGAGGGGACCCTGGACCTTGGAGGGGGTTAGAATCTTTTGGCTTATCTTTCCTGCATAAGGCTGTGAGTTTCATGTTGCAGTTCTCCTTAACCCAGCCCCGCGGGGCAGCGTGGTGGTGATGTGAGGCTGGATCAGCCGAGGGCCCCCAAGTTCACCTGACCTCTCACCCTGGTTTATTCTGGGTTCCTAGTCTAGAAATCCAGAAAACGTTTGGACTGTACTGTGCAGTTTCACTGCCGATGCACGCGACTGTCAGTGCCAGCGAGACACTTCCGTCTTCCTTTCCTAAATAGACCTTCTGGTCCTCCTTCCGCTGAGGCGGCTGGCCTGGAGTCCTGCCAGGTTCTCCTTCTGTGATGGCGCAGATTGTAAGCTGCTCCCGAAATCTAATTTCAAGCCTGAGATAAAATGGTTTTGTTGACCTGAGGTTGTTGAGTAGGAAGGCGGGAGGCTTGAGTTTTCGTTCTAGGGGTTTCGTGTTGCTGGAGTGATGTTTGCTTGCTTAGAAGACTCGGTATTCCGGCCATGGTGAGAGTCCACTCTGCTCCTCCTGTCGCTGAGGCTGGCCTCACTGTGTCTCCTACACAGACTACCCTTCTAGAAACTTTAAAAAAAGTTGTTTCTTGCACCTGACCTGGTTTTATTTATTTTCGAGCCCAGGAAGACGTGTTCTGTCACTCACAGGTGTGGCACGTGGCTGGGTCTCCTCAGGTTTGGCCTGTTGAGCAGCCGAGTGGTGGAGGCGGTACTTTCCTGGGTCACCCCTCGGGAGACTCTGCTGCTTCCTGAGCCTGGAGGTTGCTCTGGCTCCGTTGTCTCCGAGATTACAGAATGCTCGCTGCAGGAGGCTCCTGCCTCTTTTGGAATCTCAGCCAGTGTCTGCGCTTGAGGTCCTCCTGCGTGAGGCAGGGGCTGCACCACCCCTGGGCTCACGCATGGCTCTCCTTTGCTCCAACATGCCACGTGGCACACACTCAGGCACGGCTGTCGCAGCTCGAGGTTGTCGAGATCTGAAGTTTGGCTTGGTGATGCCGAAAGGCACCTGCGTGGGGACCTGGACGGTCTGGGTTGAGTCCTCCTTCCCTCGTCGTGGGGCTCAGCATGGCCCGAGCCTCAGTTTCTCCCTCTGTGAGGCGGGAGCAGTTGCCCCTTCCCTGGAGGTTGCGAGGGACTGAGTGGAGTGTCAGATGAAGGGCCACGTGAAGGGGTGTCCTCTGCTCATTGCTGTCACGCTGAGGAGAGGAGGCACTCAGCCACTCCTCCACGCCTGTCCAAACCCTGGACATCGTCTTTTGGGGCGTGCAAATCCCCGCCGTCAGGGCAGGGAGCAGGTGTGCCAAGGAGATGCCCCTTCTGGAGAGTGCAGGGGACTCTGCTTGGCCCTCCTCCCTGAGCCCTGTCACCCCAGGCTCAGGTCAGAAGGTCAGCAGAGGCACTGGCCGCTGCCAGATCTTTCCCACAGCCCAGGCTGAGGTACTCGGGGCCAGCCCGCCCATCCCCTGCCCTAGTGCAGACTCCCCGGAAGTGGCTGTGCAGGGGACCTGGCTTCTGCCAGCTCTGCCTAGCGCTGGGGGCCCCTCTTCCCTCCCCGTCACTCTGCTCTGCCCGGCTCAGCATCCTTAAGACTGGTCTCTCTGTTTGGACCCCCCCCAGCTTTCCTCCCTCAGCTGCAGTGGGGAGCTAATGGGGACACGAGTGAGGAGGAACGGCAGAGGCCAGCATCTCCCATCTGGGGTCTCTTGCTGCTCCTTACTGGCTCCTGTTCTGTGCCCCAGCTGCCCAGAGCAGTGGTTGACAGGCGCATGGGACCAAGCAACACCCCTTTGGGTGCTCAGGCCCTTCTCTCCCTGCTCCGTTTCCCTGGTCTGGCCTCCCTTGAGGTCTGTCACCTCCCATCCTTCTGGTCTCGGCTCAGCGCCCCCTCTCATCCCATCACAACAGCCTCTCCCAGTGTCACTCTATTGTCCACTCTTAAAACTGTGCCAAGGGGCCCTGAGTGGACAGGGCAACGTCTGTCTTATTGGCTGCTGGGTCCCCGCCTCCTGCCTCCATCCTTCCGGCTTGCTGTAGTGCTTCTGTTGCCTTCTCCAGCTATTAAGTCCTAGGCGAGATGGTTCTGAGATTGCACCCGCCAAAGGTGCCAGGTGTCCAGGTGTTGCCAGCTCAGGAAGTGGAGGGAGAGGATTCCAGTCTGGCATGGACAGAGCTGATGCAGCTCTGAAGGCAAAGAAGATGCTGGAAGATGCAGTTACCTGGTCTGGCGCCCAGAATGCTGGCAAGTGAGTGCAGGGTGGTGGGAGGGGTCAAGCTGAGCAGAGGTAGGGAGTTGGAAATTTTCGTTCGTGGTCTTTAGTGCCAGGTAGCAGAGAGGAGGGACCTGGGAGGTAGAAAGACCTGGGGGGATTTCAGGGGGGGTCTTTGGTCCTTGGGGATCCTCATGCCCTGGGATAGATTTCTAGTATTGATTTTTGTTTCTGATTACCTGCCTGGTGAGAGAGACCTTACTGTGCCCTTGTAGGACAGTTCACCTCTTGGGGGTCTCTGGGACTGTCCTCTCTGGAGGACACCTGTGTGCTGGAACCAGAGCAGACAACACTGGGAAAAGTGATCAGTGACCCAGCAGGCCTTTCCCAGCCTGCAGGGTAAAGGACGGTGTTTCCCAGGGACCAGGTGGCTGGTGGGCCCTCTCCCTTTGTCTGTGGGGCTGTCTAGGTATGGATGTCCTGCCTGCCCTACCCGTTGGGTCACCTGGGTGGGTTAGAGAGGGAAAAATATGCCACATTCTTATCATTTCATCCTCCTGAGTGGGGCGTCTCGCTCCCATTTAATGGTCTCTGGTTTTTGCCCAAGATGAAGCCCCACACCCTGCGTTCAGGGGAGCCCAGCCCTCTCTGCCCTGGCTAGCAGCCTCACAGGGGACAGAGGTGTCATTATGCTGCCTAGAGCCCAGGCAGGCTCTGCAGTGCCGCAGTACAGAGAGGGTGTTTTTTGGTAGGTGCTGGGTAGAGCTTCCCAGCAGGGCCTGGTGGGCAGCTCTGGTGACAGTGGCCCCTTCTCACCACCCTGGGGTCTGAGCTGCCTGTGATGGTGTCCTTCTTTCCTTTTTAGGTTCTCATACAAATCCCTGGGCTTGTAGAAATGGTTTGTCTTTGGTACATCCCCCGCTTTCCTTCTTAGTTACCCTCCTGGTCTGGTCTTGGTGCGGAAGACGAAGGCAGCCTGCCCTCGCCTCTGCTTGTCCAAGTTGGCTTTAGAAACCACACCAGATCAGGAGCAGCAGTTTGGCCCAGCCCGCTCTGTGAGGTGTTCAGAGCTGCTCTTTTCATTTTGGAGGTGGGAGGGGGTCTTAGGAGGAATTGCTGGGTGTGGGGGGAACATGTTCTTATTCTAGCCTTTCCTGGTGTCATCTCAGCCCAGCTGATGGAGGCCCGGCTGAGGCCAGCACACAGGCTCTTCCTGCCAGGGGGTTTGGGGAGATGGGGCAGGAGGGACAGCCGCTCCAGGGAGTAGGCAGCCTGACGCTGCGGAAGGGCAACCTGAGTGAGAAGGCGAGGCGTTAGAGAGGGGCCTGCTCAGGGGGAGGTATTCCAGACAGGCGGGGAGGGGGGGGGTCATTCATTTCCAAATGTCCTCTCAGTTGTGTGACATCTTGTGGCGCCTGCATGCACCTGTGTCCATGATGTAATAATGGCATTTTAAATAACTGGAACCAGATGCTCTAGGACTCAGCCATGTGTTCCCCACTGCATGGAGGACCCCCCGCCATGGGCATCAGCAGCACTGGTGTGGAGGCCGGGGTGCTGACATTCCATGCCCGAGTTAGCACTTTACGTGGCTTAGCTGGTGATTCCTCACCCCCAACTTTCTGAGGCCAGGTCTAAAATACTGTTTTAGAGACAGTGTATTAGTGGGGGTAATTTTTTTTGAACTACAGCCTACTTTATAAGCACCTTCCCAGTCAGGCTGTCATGGCCGCACCCTATTTGGGGCAGCTTCTGGTAAGCCACTGAATCACAGACAGGGGCCTCGGCCCCTTCTGGGCATGATCCCTCTCAGATGCCTAAAATATGTAGAATTACCAAGGAAATGCGCTACACAGAGAGTGAATAAAGTATTAAAAAGGAATGTGTGACCTAGTAACAAATTTATTATGTTAATGTGTTAAGTGATGAGATCTAGCAGTAGATCTAGTTGCTGTAATTTTGAAATCGTGGTGAGCAAAAATGGTGTTTGAAGACAGCAACAAACCATCATTTGATGCGCTAAAGCATATCAGAGTTGATACTGCTCATAACTGCTGTAGTTTGTTGCCTACCTTTGTAACTGAAGGAAATGCTAAGTTACAGTTAGTGGAAATAGATGTGTTTTTTCTTCCCACCCAAATTCAAGGACGCCCCAAATGTGAGCCCTGTTCTGTACACTTCTTCCGATGTCAGGCCCTCAGCAGCTGTCTCGGTCATGGACCTCTGTAATCTGCTGTGAGTAATGAGGAAGCTTCCTAGTCTCAGTCTCGGAACCGGGGCTCCTTTGAGAGCTGGGCAACCCCACAGCTCTGGCCAGAACCTCTTGTGGTGCTAGGACGTCAGAGAGGGCTCAGAGGAGGGCAGGGATGAGTTGGGAGCCAGCACCAAGGACCCCAGGGCCAGTCTGAGACAATCTGAGTATCAGGATAAGTAAGGACTGGAATGCACTTGAGACCATTGCAAAAGGCAGTCCACAAGTCTGTCCATATCAGGGTTTTCCAGAGAAACAGAACCAATAGGAGTGAAGGAGTGAGCAGAGACTTGTGTGTGTGTGTGTGTGTGTGTGTGTGTGTGTGTGTTTGGCTGAGCCTCACGGTTTGTGGGATCTTAGTTCCCCGACCGGGGATCGGAGCCAGGCCACGGCAGTGTAAGTGCCAAGTCCTAACCACTGGACCGACAGGGAATTCCGTTGTGTGTGTTAAAAAAAATTTTTTTTTATTGAAGTACAGTTGATTTACAATGTTGTGTTAACTTCTGCTGTACAGCAAAGTGATTCAGTTATACATATATATACATTCTTTTTAAAAAATATTTTCCATTATGGTTTATCATAGGATATTGAATATAGTTGTGCTATAGAATAGGACCTTGTTGTTTATCCATTCTATGTATAATAGCTTACATCTGCTAACCCCAGTCTCCCACTCCATCCCTGCCCCACCCCTGTCCCCCTTGGCAACCACAAGTCTGTTCTCTATGTCTGTGGGTCTGTTTCTGTTTCGTAGATAGGTTCATTTGTGTCATATTTTAGATTCCACATATAAGTGATATCATATGGTATTTGTCTTTCTCTTTGACTTACTTCACTTCGTGTGGTAATCTCTAGTTGCATCCATGTTGCTGCAAATGGCATTATCTCATTCCTTTTTATGGCTGAGTAGTATTCCATTGTATATATGTACCACAACTTCTTTATCCATTCATCTGTCCATGGACATTTAGGTTGTTTCCATGTCTTGGCTATTGTGAATAGTGCTGCTGTGACCATAGGGGTGCATGTATCCTTTTAAAAATTATTTATTTATTTGGCTGCTCTGGGTCTTAGTTGCGACATGTGAGATCTAGTTCCTCGACCAGGGACCAAACCTGGGCCCCCTGCATTGGGAGTGCTGAGTCTTAGCACTGGACCACCAGGGAAGTCCCATATGTATCGTTTTGAATTAGAGTTTTGTCTGATATATGCCCAAGAGTGGGATTGCTGAATGATATGGTAATTCTATTTCTATTTTTAGTTTTCTGAGGAACCTCTATACTGTTTTCCATATTGGCTGTACCAACTTACATTCCCACCAGCAGTGTAGGAGGGTTCCCCTTTTCCCACATCCTCTCCAGCATTTGTTATTCATAGAGTTTTTTAAAATTTATTTATTTTATTTATATTTATTTTTGGTTGTGTTGGGTCTTCATTGCTGTGCGTGGGCTTTCTCTAGTTGTGGTGAGCAGGGGCTACTCTTTGTTGTGGTGCACATGGGCTTCTCATTGTGGTGGCTTCTCTTTTTGCGGAGCACGGGATCTAGGCGTGCGGGCTTCAGTAGTTGTGGCACACGGGCTCAGTAGCTGTGGCTCACGGGCTCTAGAGCACAGGCTCAGTAGTTGCGGTGCACGGGCCTAGTTGCTCCACGGCGTGTGGTATCTTCCTGGACCACGGCTTGAACCCGTGTCCCCTGCATTGGCAGGTGGATTCTTAGCCACTGCTCGCCACCAGGGAAGTCCTCTTAGAGTTTTTAATGATGGCCATTCTGACCGGTGTGAGGTGATACCTCATTGTAGTTTTTGATTTGCGTTTCTCTTAATAATTAACGATGTTGAGCATCTTTTCATGTGTCTGCTGGCCATTTGCGTTTGAGAAGAGACTTCTTTTAAAGAATTGGGTCATGCAGTCATGGGGGCTGGCAAGTCCAAAACCTGTAGGGCAGGCTGGCAGGCTGGAGACCCGGGGAAGAGCTGATGTTGTATCTTGAGTTCAAAGGCTGTGCGGGGGCAGAAGTCCTCCTTTTTCCAGAGGATCTTGGTCCTTTTTTCTCTTACAGCCTTCAACTGATTGGGAGGGCTGTGGAGGGTAATCTACTTTACTCAGAGTCTGTTGATTTAAATGTTAATCACATCTAAAAAATGCCTTCACTGCAACTGGTATTTGACCAAGCAATTGGGTTCCGTGGCCTAGCCAAGTTGACACATAAAATTCACCATACTGCTCATGGTAGCATGTAAATAAATTAGTGGGGAAAAGGGAGGGCTCCTGCTTATGGTGGGATGCCGAGGCTACCAGAGACAGGGACTGAGTTTTACAGCCACCACCGCGAAGCTGTGGAGAGTGGGGCTGGCTGAACTCGGGCTGTGGGTGGAGAGCAAGCGTCTGTTGTGACCTGCATGGGGAGAAGGCAGACCAAACAGGGTGGCCCTGCCTGGGTGATCAGAGTTAACCGTCCCAGAACGGCAGACAGACCCCTCTGCGAGTGCCTCTGGGTGGGGTGCCGTGGAGGACGATGGTCACCTCCAGTCATGCGGATGGAGCACAGTGCAGTTCATCACAGTCACACTAGGTAGACCCAAAATGTAGCATGCTCTAGTAAAGAAAAGGCAGGGGCACCTGTATCCTCCAAAAATGTCAATGTCCTAAACGTCAAAGAACAGCCAAGAGGGCTTCCCTGGTGGCGCAGTGGTTAAGAATCCGCCTGCCAGTGCAGGGGAGACGGGTTGGAGCCGTGGTCCGGGAAGATCCCACATGCCGCAGAGCAACTAAGCCCGTGCGCCACAACTACTGAGCCTGCGCTCTAGAGCCCGCGAGGCACAACTACTGAGCCCACGTGCCACAGCTACTGAAGCCCGCGAGCCTAGAGCCCGTGCTCCGCAACAGGAGAAGCCACTGCAATGAGAAGCCCGTGCACCGCGACGAAGAGTAGCCCCCGCTCGCCACAACTAGAGAAAACCCACACACAGCAACAAAGACCCAATGCAGCCAAAAGTAAATAAACAAACAAACAAACAAACAGCCAAGAAACCTCCAGATTAAAGGTGGCTGATGAGACGGGGTGGCTCAGTGCTGTGTGCTGTTCTCCTCACTGGAGGGAGGGCAGTGGGAGGACGCCACCGAGCCAGGTGGCAACGTGGAAGGTAGACAGTGGTGCACAGTGTCCCGTCAGTAACGAACATGGTGAAGCTGGCGGCTGTCATGTGGTTTACTCCTGGGAGATGCACTGAGTGTTTAGGGGTGAAGCGCAGTGGTGTATGCAGCTCACTCTCAGTTGGTTTGGGAAAGCAAGCGTGCGCACCCAAATCTATATGTTATGGTGTGCATGTGTGCATAGGGGCAGAGAGCTTGTGGGCAGGTGGGGAAAAGTTAGCGGCAGGTCAGTGTGGGGTTTAAAGGTATTTGGGTGTTCTTTGTGCTCTTGCAGCTTTTCTGTGAGCTTGGGATTATTTCCAGATCATATTTAGGAGAGATAGCCAGGCAGGGGCGTTTGTTCCCTGCTCCCGGAAGCAGCGTCTCACCTACCACACGGTGTGGTTAGGGCTGGCTCACGTCTCTACTCTGCTTGTGGCTGAGCCCTGACTTGGGTGACCTGGTGCCAGACCATCTGCCCTGGAGACCAGCAGTGATAGGACATCCTCCCTCCTGGGACTCATCTTCAGACCAGCCCAGCATGTCTGTCAGGGAGATGTCCTCACCCGGTGGCAGGAGTCCGAGTGAGCGATCCCCACTGGGAGCCTTTCTGAGGAAGCCTCAGTTGAGGAGTCAACCAGGTGGATCCAGGGAAGAATGCCTCGGACAGTGGCTTGGGGGGGTGTCACACAAGTGCTGGGTTTGAGTATCGTAAAGGGGGTCACCGTGAGCCCCCAGGGCTGCAGGATGTGATTTGATGAATGCTTATAAGAGTCCTGGAAGGACTCCTTCTCATTTACATCTACACTCTGTTCTTACTCAGATCCGCAGTTTGCTCAGCAGAACTCCAGCTGCCTCCTGGCTTCTGGGGCGCATCAGCTTTACACAGATACACAGTGCTTAATCTTGTCACTTTGAGCCGAGATCAGTCACTTTTGTTTTTAGGCAGGTGACAAGATGTTCTGTAAAAAGGTGGCTGACGGTTTCAGACTTCTGGCTCATTTGTGCTTTCAGGGCAAGGCTGTCCTCCAGCAGGCTGATGAATGAAAATGGATCTGCAGAAACAGGAGCGCCCCGTGCAGCTCCGGCGAGGACGCTGGTCAGACAGTTGAGGAGGGTGACAGGAGCATCCAAAGCAGCATGACCCCATTGATGCTGAAGGAAAGGCAGTCAGGGGAAAAGATCTGTCCTAAAGTAGTAGAGGGCCCTCCGCCTCCTGGTTTGGGGGGCAGTCCTGGGTTTGAATGTGTGCTCTGCTGCTTCCTGAGCTGGTGACCTTGAGCAAAGCTGCTGGCTTCCTTGAAGGCCTCAGTTTCCTCATCCACCCAGAGCTGATTGTGGAAACACGTGACCTTGTCCACGGGAGGTCCCCACAGTCAGGCTGTTGAGGGCCAGTGGGTGCAAGCTGCTGGCAGAACGCATGCTGCTCCCACCGCAGAAGAGACCAGCATTGCTGCCCCACCCGCTCTGCAGGATGGGCCCAGTTTGGTGACATTTCTCGTTGGGCTGTTTGCTCTGGGGGCAGGTCATGTTTCTGGGGGGGGCAGTCAGTTGGTGGACCTTGGTGGACACCTGTGCACAACTTTACCCAAGAACAGGGCTGATCCTTTTGTTTATGGGAGCCAGGTGGCAGCTGATGTGTTTGGAGAGGCGGCCTGGGCCAAGCGTCACTCGCTGCTCACCTGCCGGGGGCCCGTGGGCACATTTCTCAGAACTCCAGGTCAGGAGGAGTGTGGTGGAGGCAACCCGCCCCGCAGACTTCCCAGTCAGCCCGTCCGTGCTCAGAGACGGCTGTACTCACCACCCGGCAGCGGCAGCTGGCAGAGAGCCCTTTGAGGGGTTGGTCTGAAGCCAATGGCTGGGATGACAGCTGGATGGGCAGCTGGGCCCCGCCTCCCTGGGCTCCAGCAGCTCCTGAGTGTCCAGAGTCTGAAAGTTCAGGTTGTTCCAGGAAGGTCTGTTCTGTCTGTCAGGGTGATAGAGGATCCTGTTGTTCCCAGAGACTGACACCTGGGTCTGTTGGAAGCCAAGCAAGGGTTGGAAGGGACTGATCCGTTCTGGGCTCTGATAGTGATGAGACCTGAGTGCCCGACAGCCACACGGGTCCTCACTGTGGAGATGCTCTGAGGGTGCAGGACTCGGGGTGGTTTGGGTCCCAGGGCCTCCCCGAGGGTCCAGCACAGCCCGGCCTTGGCCAGGTCAGGTTAGGTTCTGTTTCTCAAAGACAAGTTTAAAAATGTACCGATTTCATACAGCCTGCTCCATGTCAGACCCTGTGAGGTTGAAGACTTTCTTGGGACATGTAGCTGGTAACTAGAGGCCCACATCTGAGCCAGCCACCTGGCTGCTCAAAGCCCTATCCCCAAACTGCAGGCTGCACCCAAGCCCAGCTCCGTGCATGGCGCCCTAGTGCTCCTCCAGGAGAAGGAAGATCGTGGGCTGAATTCAGCGGTGTTAGCTTTCTGAGGCCTTGCTGCCCAGAACAACACACACCTCACACGTGTTTGTCACGTTTGTTCTGCTCTCTCCTGCCCCACACATTTGAGGGCAGTCCAGGCCGAGTCCTGGGCCCAGTCAGTGCCCACCCCTTGGTGCCACAAGAGCATGCCAATGACCAAGGGACCTGTGGGTGGGTCCCAAGCCCTAGGCCATCTTTTCTCCCGGATTTTTTTTTTAAACAAATTCTTGTTTTATTTTTTTTGGCCCTGCCATGCAGCCTGTGGGATCTTAGTTCCTGACCAGGGATTGAACCTACACCTTTGGCAGTGAAAACGTGGAGTCCTAACCACTGCACCGCCAGGGAATTCCCTTCTCCCAGATTTTGATGGCTCTTTGAGACTTTTGGAGTTTTCTGGCTCAAAATATCAGAGTTGGGCTTCCTTTGTGGCGCAGTGGTTAAGAATCCGCCTACCGAGGCAGGGGACACGGGTTCGAGCCCTGGTCCGGGAAGATCCCACATGCCGCGGAGCATCTAAGCCCGTGCACCACAACTACTGAGGCTGCACTCTAGAGCCCGTGAGCCACAACTACTGAGCCCGTGTGCCACAGCTACTGAAACCCGCGCACCTAGAGCCCGTGCTCCGCAACAAGAGAAGCCACCGTAATGAGAAGCCCGCGCACTGCAATGAAGAGTAGCCCCCGCTCGCCGCAACTAGAGAAAGCGCGTGTGCAGCGACGAAGACCCAACGCAGCCATAAGTAAATAAATAAAATTAATTAAAAAAATATGTATATATATCAGAGTTGCTAGAAAGAGAGCGGTTACTCAGCTCTCTGGGGAGGTTGGCTTGTCCAGACATTTCTCCAAGCCTCCAGAATGTCTCTGGAACCCTCGGGAACAGTATCCCAGCCTGTGCTCCAAGGCCATGTCTCTGACCTAACCTTGTGGTGGAGGCAGCCTTTACTGCCCAGCTGCTCGAGAATCGGCTCTGCTCAGAGGCAGTCCCCTTTCCCGGGGTCCCCAGCTGGTGAGTGGTGGTGTGTTCAAGGCAGGGTCTGCATGGTGAGGCCTTTTCTGTGGTTCTGAGCAATTAGGATTTACTCCTTTGCAGTGGTAGAAGTGGCGGAGGGTGTTGAACATGGCCTGGAGCCGATGCCTGAAGCTGGTCAGAGGCTGGTGGGGTGGAGAGGTAACATGGACTGGGAGCATGTGTCCGAGGTGACACGGTGGGACCAGTGCTGAGTGAGCTCCTAGGCTGGGAGGGCAGGTCCCTGACCTGGCAGCTCCCAGATCCAGATTGCAGGTCATTTGTGTGTGTGAGAGGGAGATACAAGAGAGTGACCCTGCTGTGGGCACCAGCTGGAGGCCATGGGGTGGGGTGGGGGATCGCATCTCAAAGGGGAGAGGAGGCCGAGTTCTCAGCCATGGCATTTATTTGTCTGTGATTTGTGCCTGCATCTCCTGGGACAGGTTTGGGGTGCTTTGCAGGTGATGAGAAGGGAGCAACTCGAGCTGAGCCCCGTGCCGAGATGCAGAGCAGCCTCCTGGGCTGCGCCCCAGAGGACCCGGGCCATCTAGGTGAAGCCCTCAGCTTCCTCCGCTGTAAGATTCCAGTGTGAGAGAGAGAGAGAGTGAGAGAGTGAGAGAGAGGTGTGTGTGTGTGTGTGTGTGTGTGTGTGTGTGTGTGTGTGTGTGTGTGTGTGTGTGTGTGTGTGTTGTCATGTTGCCCCCAGGCCATGGGCAGAGGACAGGTTTGGGCAGAGTGAAGTTTGATGCTGAGTTCAGTGCCTGTTGATGAGTTTCAGTGAGCATTTAAAAAGGAAAAACAGGGACTTCCCTGGCAGTCCAGTGGTTAAGACTTCGCCTTCCAATGCAGGGGGTGTGCGGGTTTGATCCCTGGCCGGGGAGATAAGATCCCATATGCCTTGCGGCCAAAAACCAAAACATACAACATAAAACATAAGCAGTATTGTAACAAACTCAGTAAAGACTTTAGAAGCGGTCCACATCAAAAAAAATTCTTTTTTAAATATTAAAAAAAATAAATAAATAAAAAATAAGAAGGAAAAACAAGCCCACCCAACATTCAGGCTCCTGGCGAGGCACGTCAGAAGCGCAGTGGTGCAGAGTGCCCCAGGTATCTTCCTGCCTATTTGTCTGCATTTCCGGAGTGCTTCCATCAGCCTTGTCAAGGGCTCCCTGAAAGTAAGATGAGGCCAAGGACACAGCTCCCTGAGGTGGGCTCCTGTTCAGAGGGAGGGGGCCTCAGATCCCTGGAGCAGAGCAAGGGGCCTGGGCTGCAAACTCCAAGACACGGTGCTGTGGTTCTTTGCGCAAGCTTGCTCTGTTCCCACAGGGCAGCGGTAACACAGACAAGATGAGATCCGAAGTTCGGCCATCTGGGGACAGGGAGCTGAGTCCAGCGTGTGGACCTGGCTCCTCCACAGGCTGTGCTCAGTGCTGCAGGCTGCGTGTGCCGGGGGCGTGCAGCAGGTACTGACGTGGGGCGGCTTCTTAATTTTTCTATTTGAGGAAAGGCAGATGGGAAAGATGAAATAATAATGAGGCAAAGGTGTTGAAAAGAGGGCCTGGCACAGGCGTGGGTTGCAGAGCTCAGAGAGGTGGCAGGGTTGGTGGCTCATGAGAGCGCACTCCCCTGGAGGCAGGCCTGGGATGTGCTGTGGGCAGCTGTGGATGGAACAGGGCTCAGTGGAATAGAAGCACTTTAATGTGAAGAATTGTTTAGCAAATGTTTGTCTCATCCCATTACCACGGGGTCACGTGCGTTTCACAAAGAGTTTGGATAAATTGTGAAGTTGGGATACAGTCTAATGGGGCGGTGACCGAGCGTGAGCCGTGTGAGGGCCCCAGGACTGGCCTTCCTGTGAGGTTGGTATCAGCTCTGCTGGTGGAGTGGGGCCCCCAGCCCTGCCCTGTGACCTCCAGCAGCCCTGTCCCCCCTCTGTACCTTATTTTCCTCAGTCGTAACAGCAGGAACCCTGATATCTGAGTAGTCGAAGATGGGAGTGAGTTTCTTGATGGAGGCCTGCTGTCCTTGATACCACAAGTCATCATGTTCAGTTTGGCTGTGATTTCCATGGAGAGCCTGTGCCCAGCGAGTCCGTGCAGCTCCCCTCCAGTCAGGGCTCAGATGCCGCCCACCCACCAACATTTAAGTAGAGCACACACCAGACCCTGCCCTGCAGGTCCTTTTGCCCTTCCTGTGTACCGACGTCCCCTGTGCTCTGATTTGTCTAGTGCCCCTCTGTAGAGTCACTGCTTTGGACACCTGGGGCAGTCGTGTCGGCTGGCACACGAGGGACACGGGACCCGGCAGGGGAGTGGTCTTGGTTCCACACGGCCTAGGCCCGACTTGTTGGCTTTACCGGTGTGTGAGCAGTGGAGCAGCATGTGCTGCCGCTCAGGGTGAGGCAGGGGTGTCAGGGGCAGGGAGGACACCACCTACCCCACCCCACCCCACGGGTGCTGTGAGGCTGAAACCAGATGATGTCCTCAAACCTTGCACCATCTGGGTGGTCAGCACCCAGGGAGTGTCTGGGGTCATGATGCAGAGAGCATGCAGACATGGAAATCTGAAAGAGACCCTGCAGTGGGATCTGGGGTGGGGGTGGTGTTGGACTCAGCAGTTCTCTGGAACTTCTTTTTGGGGAGAGGAGAGGGAAGTTGGTAAGAATTTAGAAGATTTTAATAAAATGGAGCCATTTAAAAAAAAGAAAGGAGCGGGACTTCCCTGGTAGAGCAGTGGTTAAGAATCCACCTGCCAATGCAGGGGACACGGGTTTGATCCCTGGTCCGGGAAGATCCCACATGCCGCGGAGCAGCTAAGCCTGTGCCGCACAACTACTGAGCCTGTGCTCTAGAGACAGCAAGCCACAACTACTGAGCTCGCACGCCACAACTACTGAAGCCCGTGCGCCTAGAGCCTGTGCTCTGCAACAAGAGAAGCCACCGTGATAAGAAGTCCGCACACCACAACGACAAGTAGCCCCCGCTCACCGCAACCAGAGAAAGCCTGCGCACAGCAACGAAGACCCAACACAGCCAAAAATTAATTAATTAATTAATTTTTAAAAATAGAATTAAGGACTGCTTTTTGAAGGACATTGTTAAGAGAATAAAAAGACAAGCCACAGACTGGGAGAAAAATCTTTGTAAAACTCATCTGCTAAAGCTCTGGTATCTAGGATATAAGAACTCTCAAAACGCAATAATAAGATGACCCAGTTTTAAAAAATGCGTTGGAGATTTGTATAGCTTCACCATAAAGATACAAGAATGGCAGATTAGTCCATGAGAACATTCCACGTCATTAGGGAAGTGCAAGTTGAAACCACGAGATACCACTTCACACCTACGAGAATGGCTAAAATAGAAAACCTGACAACATTAAATCCTGACATGGATGGGGAGCAAGTGGAATTCTCCTTCCTTGCTGATGGGACTGCAGAATGCACAGCCACCCTGGAAGCCAGTGTGGCCATTTCTCATGAAGTTAAACATACACTTACCATTCGGACCCAGCCGTCACGCTTCTGGCTGTTCATCAGGTGAAATGAAAACTCATGTCTGCACAAAAACCTGCATGTGAATGTTTATAGCAGTTGATTCATTAGTTCCCCAAACTGGAAATGACCCCAGTGTCCTAACTTAGTCTGCAGATGGATGAACAGACTGTAGTATAATATGGTGGGTTAATACTAAGCAGTATAAAGGAATGAACTTCTGGTGACAGCAGTGTGGTTGAATCTCCAAGGTATTATGCTAAGTATTGTGTGGTCAGCCGGATAAGGGCCCCCTTATCTATTGATGTCCAGGTCTTAATCTCTGGAACCTGTGAATGTGACCTTATGTGAAAAAAACGACTTTGCCGATGGGAGTAAGTTAAGGATTCTAAAGCAGACTCACAGATACAGAGGACAAACTAGTGGTTACCAGTGGGGAGGGGGAAGCAGGGAGGGACAGTATAGGAGTAGGAGATATTTTTAAAAAGGGTTATTATAGGATTATTTGAAATCATGTGGGTGAAACTTCTGAAAATTGTAAAGCACTGTAGAATTTAAAGAATCATTCAATAAAAAAAGTTTTAAAAAGTTTAAAAAAATAGTAAAATATGATAAATGTAAATCTATGTTTAGATCCAAAAAAAAAAGCCAAGAAAAAATTATTTTAAAGAGTTAAGAATTCTGAGATGGGATTATCCTGGGTTTATGGGCGCTAAATGTGATCACAAGTGACGTTTTAAGAGAGAGCAGAGAGAGATTTGATGCAGAGGAAGAGAAGGTGATGTGACTACAGAGGCAGAGATTGGAGTGATGCAGCCATAAGCCAAGGAATGCCTGGAGCCTCCAGAAGCTAGAAGAAGCTAGGAAGGATCCTCCCCTAGAGCCTTCGGAGGGAAGTCAGCCCTGCCAGTGACGCTTTGATTTCAGCCCAAGGGTACTGATTTCTGGCCTCCAGGACTGAGAGAATAAACTTCTGTTGTTTTACACCACCAAGTTAGTGGTGACTTGTTACATAGCCGCAGGAAACTAATACAGTATGATTCCATTTATATGACCTTCTAGAAAAGATGCAACCATAGGGACAGAACACAGATTGGAGGTCTCTGGGGATGAGGGGAGAGTTGGAGTACAGGTGGGCATGTGGGAATTGCAGCAGAAAGGAAGGTGGCCCGTCTGGTGCTGACCGTGTTTATTTGCTGACCCAAGAAGAGCAAACAGAAATGCATGGGAAGGTGTCAGGGCCAGTTGCAGGTGATTTACATCTGTTTTTCTAATCCTCAGGATGTCTTAAAATTTTTTCCCTAAGCTTTCTGTGCACTTCTGTGACTTCAGATAGAAATATTTGCTGTGCTGGCCACCATGTGGGTCCTGATTTACACCTGGCTTATGGCCACTTGGAATCCCTTTTCTTGCCTTTACATGTCCCTTCACATAATGATGAATGTTGTGCCGTCCTCCCGGCCAAGGGGAGGAGCTGCTGTGGGCCCCTGTGCTGGCCTGCCATGCCCTTGCTCTGCTGTGACCTCATCAAGTAAGGATAGAATCTTATCACTGTGTCCGCCCAGGTTTCCCAGCTTGGCCCTGAGCTGGCCACGCCCACAGGACTGATCTGGGGATGCATCCCAGGCCTTTCTACCCGCCTGTGGTTCACACAGTTGGCCCCTCTTGGTCCCAGACACTGTCTAAACTCTCTATGGTCTCAGCATCCCACTCGGAACCTGCCAGGAAGTCGCAGGGAGGATTCCTGAAAGGCGTTTCCCAATCGTCTCTGCTTTACTGGAAATTGGGGGACAGTTGCCAGGAGGTCGGCTGACAGGCCTTTTCTCAGGACCTAACCTCCCCCTTTGCTGGCCACGCACTGCTCAAGAGAGGTTGGATCCCAGCTCTGCAGAATCAGCTCATGGGCTTCGTTTGTGCTTTGTAGAATCAGAAAGACAGACTGTTTAAGGAGGAACAGAAGCCTTCCCTCCCATCACTTTCCACAGGCAGCTGTGAGTTACGGGGGCTTCAGGCCACAGGGAGCATGCTGCCTGGGCACAGTTGCCACTGTCCCCAGTGGGCACTTCAGGACCGAGAGGGGCAGTGTTGGGTACTGATGCTCCCCACGTTCAGCCAGTGGTGGGCATCCTGGGACTGTGTCCAGATCTGCCCCGTCCTTGATGGTCCTTCCACCTCCACTGGCTCCATCCCTTTCCCCCACGTGAAGCACCAGCTCTGTGCTCACCATCCTCACACCCTCCCACACCGTCCATTCTGTGTGCCTTGGGTGGGGGGTCTTGTACATGTACACTTTTTTTAAAAAAATTATTTATTTATTTATTTATTTATTTATTTATTTTTGGCTGCATTGGGTCTTCGTTGCCGCATGCGGGCTTTCTCTAGTTGTGGTGAGCAGGGGCTACTCTTTGCTGCGGTGCGTGGGCTTCTCATTGTGGTGGCTTCTCTTGTTGCAGAGCACGGGCTCTAGGTGCGCAGGCTTCAGTAGTTGTGGCATGCGGGCTCAGTAGTTGTGGCTCACGGGCTTAGTTGCTCCGCAGCATGTGGGATCTTCCCGGACCAGGGCTCAAACCCGTGTCCCCTGCATTGGTAGGCGGACTCCTAACCATTGCGCCACCAGGGAAGTCCCGCACTTTTTAATTTTTTTTAATTTTTTTATTCAGCAGGTTCTTATTAGTCATCAGTTTTATACACATCACTGTATACATGTCAATCCCAATCGCCCAATTCATCACACCCCCGCCCCCATCCCCCTGTGGCTTTCCCCCCTTGGTGTCCATACGTTTGTTCTCTACATCTGTGTCTCAATTGCTGCCCGGCAAACCGGTTCATCTGTACCATTTTTCTAGGTTCCACATATATGCGTAAATATACAATATTTGTTTTTCTCTTTCTGACTTACTTCACTACTTCACTCTGTATGACAGTCTCTAGATCCATCCACGTCTCAACAAATGACCCAATTTCGTTCCTTTTTATGGCTGAGTAATATTCCATTGTATATATGTACCATATCTTCTTTATCCATTCGTCTGTCGATGGGCGTTTAAGTTGCTTCCATGTCCTGGCTATTGTAAATAGTGCTGCAGTGAACATTGGGGTGCGTGTGTCTTTTTGAATAGTGGTTTTCTCTGGGTATATGCCCAGTAGTGGGATTGCTGGATCATATGGTAATTCTATTTTTAGTTTTTTAAGGAACCTCCATACTGTTCTCCATAGTGGCTGTATCAGTTTACATTCCCACCAACAGTGCAGGAGGGTTCCCTTTTCTCCACACCCTCTCCAGCATTTGTTGTTTGTAGATTTTCTGATGAAGCCCATTCTAACTGGTGTGAGGTGATACCTCTTTGTAGTTTTGATTTTCATTTCTCTAGTAATTAGTGATGTTGAGCAGCTTTTCATGTGCTTCTTGGCCATCTGTATGTCTTCTTTGGAGAAATGTCTATTTAGGACTTATGCCCATTTTTGGACTGGGTTGTTTGTTTTTTTAATATTGAGCTGCATGAGCTGTTTATATATTTTGGAGATTAGTCCTTTGTCTGTTGATTCGTTTGCAAATATTTTGTCCCATTCTGAGGGTTGTCTTTTCGTCTTGTTTATGGTTTCCTTTGCTGTGCAAAAGCTTTTAAGTTTCATTAGGTCCCATTTGTTTATTTTTGTTTTTATTTCCATTTCTCTAGGAGGTGGATCAAAAAAGATCTTGCTGTGATTTATGTCTATAAGAGTGTTCTTCCTATGTTTTCCTCTAAGAGTTTTATAGTGTCCGGTCTTAAATTTAGGTCTCTAATCCATTTTGAGTTTATTTTTGTGTATGGTGTTAGGGAGTGTTCTAATTTCATTCTTTTACATGTAGCTGTCCAGTTTTCCCAGCACCACTTGTTGAAGAGACTGTCTTTTCTCCACTGTATATCCTTGCCTCCTTTGTCATAGATTAGTTGACCATAGGTGCGTGGGTTTACCTCTGGGCTTTCTATCTTGTTCCACTTTTTATTTTAAATCTTTTCACATGGGACTGTGCATGGGTTGCTGGGACAGAGGTGAGAATAGCGATTGCCCCCTGGCTGTCAGTCTCACCCTCTGAACTTTTACCCATCTTGTCTCAACTTTTCCCTGTGCCCTCCTCATCCCCCCGTTTTTGGTTTGTTTGGTTTTGCTAGAGCATCTTTAAAACGATCCCAGGTATCTTTTCATTTCATCCATGGCTATTTCAGTCACTGTGTTGACTGTCAACAGATGCAGACTTGTGTTTTTTAGACATGGCCTCCGCGCAGCTCCCTGAGAGCACCCTTGCTGGCCCTCCACAGGCTCCTCACTGAGGCTAGTTCAGGTAGGGTCCACACAGAGCCACACGCGACATTCGTGTTAGGTCTGTGGTAATTTATAGCACTCCATTCTTCCCCTCGAGCCATTCATCTGTTGAAGAAACCAGTTCATCGGCCTCAAGGAATTTCCCATGTTCTGCTCTGGCAGTCACTGTCCTCGTTGCCTTCCGCGTGGCAGCAGCTAGCTCAGGGCTTCTCGGCCTCGGCTTCACTCACATCTGGGGCTGGGTCACTCTGTGGTGGGGCCATCCTGTACGCCGTAGTCTGTCGGGCAGAGTCTCTGGCCTCCATCCGTCAGATGTCAGGAGCAGCCCCCCACAACCAAGTCACGACGTCCTAAAATGTCTCTGCGCGTCGCCAGTGTCCCCTGGGGCAGAGTCACCCAGTGGAGAACTGCAGGTGTAACTTGTTGCCTTACCCACTGCGCTTCCTACAAACTGGTCGCTAGACCTGGAGGTGGATTTCATAAGCCACTTCCTGTTGCTTCACCCTCGAAGTGTTCTTCTCCATGGGGAGAGAGAAGAGGATCCTGACCGTAAGCTTCCTTCTCGCCCTCGCCCCATCTTAGGGAAGAGGAGTTTCAGGCCAGGATTCACACCTTCTCCCACGGGCCTGCCTGTTCCCCTGAGCGTCACTGCCCTGTGCCCACCCTGTTTTTTTCTTACATGCATCAACATCTTTATTAAACAGGTTTCTTCACCCAAGTTGCGCCCCCTGCATTGGGGAGCTGCCTGGGGGCTGAGTGACCTCAGGGCGTGGACGCCCCTGCCCTGCTGTGTTGAGGCCTCCCCACTGCCCACCACTGCCAGGCCTCCCAACTCAGCCCTGGGCTCTTAGTCAAAGCATGGTACTAGCAGTGACACTTGTCCGAGCAGCTCCTGGTTTCATCCTCCCTGCACTGCTAATGCCGGGATGGTGTTCTGCTACTCGGGGTGCTGACAGGGCTGGTGTGGGGGTCGGTGCCTGCTGCTTGGGAGGTGCCACACTGGGCAGCTTGGCCCCGGGGGAGGGCGTGACCTGTGAGCCTGCGATGTGAGTGACACAAGACCTCAGAGGGTCTGAAGAGACTAAGTGTGTCGTGTGTAATGCTGCCAGCCTGAGGCGTAGCCCATGCATGTACCAAGTGTGACAGGCATGGAGATGGGCGGTGTTGTGCCTGGGGGGGGCGTGTCATGGGAAGTTACATTACCTGGTGGCTTGTTAATCACCGTATGAGGGCTGACCCAAAAGCTGCTGAGGAGACAGGGACTTGGGCATTGCCCGGGCTAGTCCGTCAGTCCCTCTTGGTCCCTAAACACATAGAGGAGGTAACAGGGTGGCAGGTACCCCTAACAAGCGGTGCGTCCCTGATCCTGTGAGCTGTCAGCCCCTGCAGGGAACAGCCAGCCAGAAGTCAAGGAAGGACCACGTTTGCACGTTCAGCCCATGCACCACCAGGGGCGTCCTAGCTGCTGGGGTCCAGGGCAGGCTGGGTGGGTCTGGAGGGTGACGCTGGTCCTACTATAAAGACACCTCTGCCTGTTTGCTCAGAAGACACTGTTGGTACCACATCTACTTTCTGAGAGGGCCCATGAACCCAGGGGGACCCCTGTCTCCCTCATACCACGGCTGCCCTCAAACCTTGCCTTCTCGGGCTTCCCTGGTGGCACAGTGGTTGAGAGTCCGCCTACCAATGCAGGGGACATGGGTTCGAGCCCTAGTCCGGGAAGATCCCACACGCCGCAGAGCAACTAAGCCCCTGCGCCACAACTACTGAGCCTGAGCTCTAGGGCCCGTAAGCCACAACTACTGAGCCCACATGCCACAGCTACTGAATCCTGCGTGCCTAGAGCCCATGTTCCGCAACGAGAAGCCACGACAATGAGAAACCCGTGCACTGCAACAAAGGGTGGCCCCCGCTCACCACAACTAGAGAAAGCTCGCACGCAGCAACGAAGACCCAACACAGCCAATCAATCAATCAATCAGTCAATAAAACAAAAAAACAAAAACCTTGCCTTCTCACCCATGGCTGCTGTCTCTGCCACCCTTGCTGCCTGCAGTCCAGCTCAGTGTCTCCGCTTCATCTCCTTACGCCATGTGCACTGTGCCCCTTACTTCTTCCTTCCATGTGCAGTCACGGCCATGTGGTGTCCTCTCTGTGTCCAGCTGTCCCACTCTGTGAGGCATGGCCTGGGACCCTCGAGGCTCGGGAAGTACCCCTTGAGGGCAAGAACGGGTAAATGGTCCGACCAGGCCAGAGGTGCACAGCGTGTCCAGAGGCAAATATGCGGGTCCATCTGCTCCACGTCCCCAGAGCTGAGGTGCAGGGAGGCCCGGGTCAGCTCTGGCACCGGGAGACCACGCCCTCCCAGTTAATCTCCTGCAGTGGGTCAGATGGTGTCAGGACCCTGGGACAGTCTGCTCCCATCTCCCCCTCCTCCTCCTTGCCCCTGGTTGCCACCCATTTAGTGTTGCACATCCAAATCCCGCACTTCATTATTGTTATTTTTGCCTTCAACTATCAATTATCTTTTACAGAAACATAATGAGAAAAAAGTCTTTCATGTTCATGAATGTTCACCATAACCTGACAGTCTTCATCCTCTGTGCAGATCTGCATGTCCATCTGGTGTCACTCTCCTTTCCTCCTAAAGAACTTCCAGAACCTTCCTTGTAATGCAGATCTGCTGCAAACAGACTCTCTCAGCCTTTGTCTGAACAAGTCTTTATGTCACCTTCTCTTTTCACTGTATATGGAATTCTGGGTTGGCAGTGTTCTTTCCTCAGTATTTTGAAGATGTCCTGCTGTGGTCTCTGAGCTTGTTTCTGACATTTGGCCTCGTGAGTGCTTCTCCGTTTGTGGTGCATCAGTCAGCCCGCTGCACTTGTTTGCTTATGGTGTGTTGCCACGTGGTTCTTTGTTTTCTGCTGGAGCTTCTTAGATCTGTGGATTTATAGTATTTGTCACATTTGGGGGTTTGAGGCCATTATTTCTTTGGATATCATGCCCTTGGGATTCCAGTTACATGTATAATGGATTTCTTAGTGCTGTCCCACAGTTCACCACGGCTTTTTTTTTTTTTTTTTAGTAATCTTTTTATTTTCCCATATGCACGCACACACGCATATCTACAGAGTTCTTGTCGGAGTGTGCAAGCGGCGTGGGAAGACAGTTTTCACCTAACATAGGTTTCTGGGCCATGGCCCCGCACCGCCATCTACGCAGCACTCCATGGCGAGGTTCCAGAACGTCCCACGCAGCCTCGCGACGCTCATTGTCGCGGTGAGACATCTGGACGTCTTCCTCATGTCTGGGCACTACTTCGGCTTTTCCGTGTTCCTACTCCCACAGACTGGCCTTGGGGCGCCCGTGGTAATACTCCTCCCCTCACGCTTCCCACGCCTGGATTTCCCACCGTCTAGGGCCACGGGCTGGCCTTCCTCACCTCCCACAGTCTTCAGACACGCAGCCGGGCTCACCAAGGCTTTGTTCATTTTCCTGTAGATTTTTTTCTGTGTGATTCATTTTGGGTAAATTGACATTACTTTGTCATCAGATTCACTAACCTTTTCTTCCACAGTGTTTAACGTTAATCCCACCCAGTAAGTATTTCATCAAGATACTGCATTTCTCAGTTCAAGAAGTTCCATGTGACTCTCCTCTGGTACTTCATATTCCTCTTCTCACCAGTTCAAGGTTCTCTTTAAGCCCTTGAGCATTTTAAATTTAGAATAGTTGCTCTAAAGTGAAACCCTTGTCTGATAATTCCATCTTCTCTGTCCTTTCTGGGTCTGTTTCCATTGACTGATTTTTCTCTTGGGTTAGGGTTCACATTTTTCTATAGCTTCACATGTCTGGAGAGTTTTGGTTTTTGGATACTGTGTGTTGTAGATTCCATGGGATTGTCTGCTGGATTTTATTGTCTTAAAGCATGTCAGTTCTGCTGGCTGCTGGCAGGCAGTTTGGTTAGCAGTGGATCAGCTGATCTTGGGGAAGCTTGTTTTTGAAATTTCTTAGTAAGGGGAATAAGAGAACCCCTTAAATGAGGGCTGGTTTAGCTCCACTGCTGACTGGTGCAGTGTGGACTCCTCTGGGCTGGCTGCCTATGGTGTCTCCTGGCCCATATCCCTGGGCTTGGGGACCCACCTCAGGGAGAGACCTGAAGCCTTCCTGGGCAGCAGCTCAAGGCCCCGTGCAGGTGCCAGGAGCTGTCCCTCTGCACTGTCCCTGCCTTCATGGGCCTCTGCCCGCACATGCAGTTCCTTCAGCCTCCCTGGCCCGGGGTCCAGAGGTTCCTGGAGACAGTGAGCTGAGCAGTCAGAGGCTCCCTTGGCCGTTTCCCTTCTTTCACATCTCTGGCCAGTGCTGCCTGCATTCACTTGGAAAGCATTGTTGTGTGTTTTGTCCAGCACCCTAGTTGTTGCCAGTGGATGGCTTGTCTGGTCCCAGGTGGTCTGTCTGGCCCTGACATGGGTGCCTGCTTGTGAAGAAACTGAGAAGGTTCAAAGGGATAGCTATCTGTCCATTCACCCCTCCATCCATCCAGTGAATATTTCCTGGGCTTGGGTGGCCCACCATGGCCTTCCAGTGGTGGAAAGGCCTGCCCCCCTCTAAGTGGAGTGCAGGGCATGAGTCACCGGCCTAATCACCAAAATCTCCAGACAGAAGGTTGGAGGTGACTGCAGCAGACGTGGCTGTGTCCTCCTGGGGTCAGCCTACAAGTCCCTGAAGGGCTCAGAGAAAAGGAGGCTGCAAATGTGTGTACCACCCAGCACAGAGAGCCTTGGAGGTGGCAGGTGGAGTTGGATCCTGGCCCCGTGTGGGTTTGGGCGAGTCATTTGACCCTCTCTGATACTTGAGGTTTGTGGTGGAGTTTAGCGATAACAAGCCTAAAATGCAGCTCTTAGCCTGCGGCCTGCAGGATGTGTTCCTGGGTGCCATGTGCCCTGGTCCCGTGGTGCCCCCCCTGCTCAGGATGGCTCTGGGTCCCGAGCCTTCACCAGGCTGTTAAGTCAAGGGAAGTGCAGGCGGGCTGTTCCTCAGGGATCCTGGATCTTTGGCTTTCAGTGTGGCCTGCCTACAAGAGGTTGTAAGTTGCCGGCCTGGGGCCTTGAGGCTGCTCTGCCCAGGTTTCCCCGGAGCCTTCGGGAACAGCCAGCATCAGACCTGCACAGTGTGCAGCGCTGCTGGTAGACCACAGCCACTCCTACTCCCACCAGCCCAGTGGCCACCCACTGGAGTCAGGCACAGGCCTTTGATGGGTGGGGCTTGTGTCCTGAGCGCACCCAGTGGACACCCAGCAACCTCCAAGTGAGGGTCCCCGTTGGCGTCCACTGCAGCTTGCTGGTTGGAGCGGGAATTAGCCCAGATGGTCCTGTCCTGCCTTGTTTAACAGCAGAGGGTGGAAGTGGGGCCATGGCCCCAGGTGCTGGGAGGCACCTCTGTCATTGTGAGCGACCCATATGGCAGGGTTTCCAGAGGGGCCCACGGCACTTGGGGTTACCCTCAGACTACCTGCCCCACTTTGAACCTGACTCAGAAGGAAGGGAGAGAGCCGATGAGTTATCACGTGACCAGCTTCCTTCCGGTAGTTTCTTGGAGGTGACAGGGCTGGATGCACTTTGAGTAATTCAAATAAAGTGTATTTGCTTCACAGTAAGCACCTGAAAACTTCTGTTTAAGAAGGTAGAAACCTTACTTTGATCTAAAACAGATCTCCATTTCAAGTAGCCCCTGCGCCACAACAAAACAGTATGTGCCAAAGGCCACTTTGGTGGATGTTGAAGACGCACAAGTAGTTTTTAAGTACATTTTAGAACGCTTTAGAAAATTCTCTTTTCTTAAACCTTCTTGCAACAATTTTAATTTTGTTGTGCTTCATTAAAATGTTATTGGGCCTCCAAGCTGGGAGTCTGTGACAGGTGGGATTGTCACGTGCCAGTGTGCAGGACACTCCAAAATCAGAGACTCCTGCAGCCCTTGGAGAGGTGCCCTGGCCAGTGCCTGTGTTTCCTCCTGGAAACCAGATGGGGGGGACGCAGTGGTAAGCAGGCAGCTTACCTACAGGCACCCCATGTGGAAAGGTCTGCAGAAAGGGTCAAGGCTGTCGCCCCCAGGACAGAGGAGAACTGATGGGCGAGAGCCACAGCCAGCTTAGGCAGCTGCATTAACCCAGATCACTGAGGGTGGGCCCTCTGGTGCCAGCAGATGTGCTTTTGACTGCTCTTGGTCGCCAGCTGTTAGGTGGCATGGGCTGAGTGCCATTAGAATACACCTCAGGGGAGGGACTTCCCTGGCGGTCCAGTGGTTTGGACTCTGTGCTTTCACTGCTGAGGGCCCGGGGTCAATCCCTGGTCAGGGAACTAAGATCCCACAAGCTGCGAGGTGCAGTCAGTCAGTCAGTAAACAAACAAACAGCCGTGGAGCAACTAAGCCCGTGCGCCACAACTACTGAGCCTGTGCTCTAGAGCCTGTGAGCCACAACTACTGAGCCCACGTGCCACAACTACTGAAGCCTGCGCGCCTGGAGCCCGTGCTCTGCAACAAGAGAAGCCACTGCAATGAGAAGCCTGTGCACCGCAACGAAGAGTAGCCCCTGCTCGCCACAACTAGAGAAAGCCCACACACAGCAACGAAGATCTGACGCAGCCAGAAATAAGTAAATAAATAAGTAAATTTATAACACAAACAAATGAACATACCTCAGGGGAAGTCCCTGGCGGTCCAGTGGTTAGGACTCTGTGCTTTCACTACTGAGGGTGCGGGTTCCATCTTTGGTCAGGGAACTAAGATCCCATAAGCCGTGGAGCGTGACCCAAAAAAATGGAAAAGAAGAAAAAAGAATACACCTCAGTCATTGACCAAGTGTCATTGACTCCTCTTTTTGTTCTAAAGTCTTCCAAATGGGGCTCTTGTCCCCTCTGCTGGCACAGAGGCTGGTGGAATTTAGACAGGTCTTGGCTTGGTGTCTTTTTTGCTAATGGCGATAGACAGGTGGCCCATCACCTACGTGTGTGTGCGTGCGTGCGTGTGCACACACACGCGCACAGTGGTGTGAGTGAATTGCTCTGTTGTTGACGAGAAGGACCTGGCCTGATCCTCCTACTGGAGGGAGGAGACACCACAAGAACCCATGTGGCCCGGACCCTGGTTCTATGATGAAAGTCAGGCGGCATGGGGACACGCACTTGAAACCAGCCCTCATGGCATAGTGGAGGAAGCTTGGGCTTTTAGGCCTCTTGGCTAACTTCTATACAGTATAAAGTCTTATTCTCAGTGCCCTTGGGGATTGAATGACTTTGTGAGAAAGCAGTATCCCAAATAACTTGCTTGACAACTAGGCCAGTTAAATGCTTCACTAGATGGCCCACAGGGAGCGTGTGATCCAGGGGGAGGATGGCCCACCACACCATCGAGTCAGCCAGGCACCAGGGGGGCTGCCCTGGTGGAGTCTCTTCTGGGAAGGTGCACCCTTCTTAGTTCCTCTCCTTCGCTACCTACATCCGGGCTCGCATCATTGCTGACGTCATGGCCCCTGTCCCCCAAGCCCCTGGAACACAGAGGCCTTGCTGTGTGTGGATGGCAGACACACATGGTGCTATGGTTAGCCCCGAGCTGAGTCTTGCATGGAGGTCTGGACCGAGAGACCTGGGGGCACGAGAACCAGGTCCTGCATGCTCTCTACTACCATGGTGTCCCACGGCTCTGCTCCGGGCTTTGCACTTGCTGTTCCCTGGCCAAGAACACCCTGACTTTCTACCTTTCATGATCAGGTGATGTCAATAGAGAGCTCCGTAATGACAACAGACAGGGTGGCTTTACCTTGACGCTGTCTTTGCTGTGTGCTTGTGTGTTCTGCTGTTTCCCTTCCACCCACTTTACATCACTCTTGCACTGAAAATGGTTAACGGACGGGAGTCTCTCCCCATGTTCAGGTGGTGTTCCTCAAAGCCCACCCGAGTCTTCAGAGAAAGACCCTCTGTATGCCCTAGGGCAGGTCACAGCATTATGGAGGCGTCATTTATAACCCATAGAACTTTCCCATTTTAGGTGTATAGTCAGTGAGTGTTAATGTTCCACCCAAGAAGTTCCCTCCAGCCTGTCTGCAGCCACTCCCCACTTCCAGGCACTCACTGATCTTTAGTTTTGCCTTTTCTGGAACTTTATATAGATGGAATCATCCATCGTGTGGTGTTATATGTTGGGCTACTCTCACTTAGCTGGTGGCTTTGAGTTTCGTCCATGTTGTGTCCATCAGGAGTTCGTTTCTTTTTATTTCTGGGTATTATTCTGTTGTTTCTCTGTCCACCAACTGATGGACATTTGGGTTGTTGGCTATTTTTTTAATAGTAAGAGTAATTCTGCTGTGCACATTTATGTATGTTTTTGTGCAGACATATATTTTCATTTCTGTTGGGTATATCCCTAGGAATGGAATTGCTGGGTCATGTGGTAACTCTGTGTTTAACCTTTTAAGAAACTGCCAGACTTTTCTACAGGACCTTGTATGTTCCCACCAGTAAGGGACGAGGGTTCTGGGGTGTCGTCTTCTTTCTTTTAGCTATCCCAGTAGGTGCCTGTGCCGTCTCTTCCTCACTGATGAGTAAGGGCTTCTCCCGTGCTTATTGGCCACTTGCAGGTCTTCTTTTTGATCTCTGTCTTTAACCCATTTCCAAGCAAAGGCCACTGAAATGTTGCATCTCCAGGGGCCCAGCTAGGCGGGGCCCCCACTGGTGCTGCTCCTCTAGTACTCTGAACAGCAGCCCAGGCAGTGGTCTGGTTGTGGTTTGTGGGACGGGTCATCTGGTCCTGAGCCTGCTTTGGAGGGAGCCTGGCCCCTGTCTCAGCAGCACAGTGGCCCTTGTGCCTGCAGGGGCTGGAGCAGCACAAGGGGCTGGAGGACCTCCCATATCTGCCGGCCTGGTGGTGAGGGGTGTTGTGCTTTAGAAGTGTGGGGTGGTTTCTGGGGTGTCAGATCCCATGGAGGTAAGTGCTGGAGCTCCGTGTGACCTCTCAGGTCTGCTCTAAATGGCGGAGTCCTTGGAGATTCTTGGCAAAAGGGGAGGCTCCTGGTAAGCAAAGTGGGGTGAGTGTGTGGCCCACAGGGTCCAAGCTGGCTGAGCCCTGTCTCCCTCACATGCCTACAGCCCTCAGTCCAGTGGCTGACGGGGTCACAGGCACCGAGAGGCCAGTCTGCCCATTGGTTGGTTCTCCCCACGTGTATGTAGCTCCTCTACCCACCCAGGGCTTGCGGTGGGCCTGACATTCTGGGTGGGGAGCAGACAGGTAGCCACTCCAGACGCTCTGAGAGAGGCGTGGGGGGCCCAGGTGGGAGAGCCTCCCCTCCCTCTAGGGGGCACTAGGGTGGAGACCTGAGAGGTGGTCTCTGATGGAGGTGGGAGAGCCCAAGACTTCGGCACCCTGTGGAGGAACTGGGGAGGACAATGGGCACAGAGGCCAATTTGGGCCCTGTGGGTTTGGAGGTAGAGGGAAGGGGTTGTGGTGACAAACCAGGACCACCCTGTGGGGTGATGTCTGCTACACAGAAGGTGGGTGCTGAGGGCCCCAAGATAGATGAGAAAGAGAGGTGCGACCCTCCATCTGGATCCGTGTTCTTTCTAAAATTCCACCAGAAGGCTGATCTCTGAATAGCTAAAGCTTAAATTATTTTGAGTTTTTTGGTGTATTTTTTCTTGTGACATTTGGAAATTCCGCCACTCCAAGTGCAGTGACAAGCTGCTCTGAAGCGGTGACGTGGGAGCTGGGCAGGCGTTGGGCTCTGTCCTGCCAGGGTGTTGGGGGGCAGGGTGTCACCTCATCAGCCTGCCTCCTGGCTGGTGGTGCTCACCCATCCCTATTCCTTTCCAGCGGGGTGTCTCTGAGGCAGGATGACCTGGGCTGTTGTTGGTTTTGGGAGAATGGTGAAGGGGGGCTGCCCATTGCCTGTATCTTCACTCTTGCCTCTCATGTGTACCTTCAGCCCTGGACCCTGTGCCATCTGAGGAACTCCTACTGATCCTTCAAAACCCTGCTCTGGTAACCTTTCCTGTAATTTTCAACATGTGTGGGTTTTTTCTTCACCCCTCCTGAAAACACTGTCCTTATCTGGCTCCTTGTATGACTGGGAAGTGAGTCTTTGGATTTCCAGATATCTTTATTGACATTTTTCCATCTTGCTTTTTTGCAGGATTCTGTTTCACTGAGACCTTCGATCCGATTTCAAGGAAGTCAGGGGGTGAGTCTTTTTTTGGTCTTAATCATATTTAGAATTGTGGAACTGGTGTGCTCCCTGCCCTGTTAGGGCTTGCTGGGCACAGCAGCCGGCTGGGAGCAGTGTTTTGGCCCCATCCACCTCTGTGCCAGGCTGGGCCCTATACTGAGTCAGGGTCTGCCTCTGGTTACCTCCAGGCTGGTCCTGTGGCTGGGGCCACACCAACAGGCCATCTGTGGCCTGACGGCAGCTCTCCTGTCCAGTGGCTCCTCAGTCTCTCCCCCTTCCTTCCTGTAGCTGCCAAACCCCTGTTCTGACTTGATCTCTGTGCTGATTCAAAACTATGGCCCCAGAGCCCAAGCAAGCCTGGAACTGTGCCCCCCCAGGGTGGGACACTTGTCTCTGTCGGTGGACCTGGGACCATGGGTGTTTGTCTGGCTTTTGGTACTGGGCAGGGGGGTTATAGAAACTCAACATTCCCATTTTTTCGTGAAAGGTATTTGATTCTCAATAACCATCTTACAGAAAAATTGGGGAATGGAAGAAAGGGTGGGTTGTCCATAATCCTTACCCCCCCAGGTCTTAGGACCCCCATATTGTCCACCCACCAAAGGTGCTTTAGAACACTTTAGATTTTCTTCTAGTCTTCATTGCAAGTCTTTTTTTTTTTTTTTTAATCTGAAAAGTTGCCACATGTGTCTAAGTCAGTTTCCACCTGAGAGCCTGCTGGCTTCTTACAGGGTTCTGTGGGTTTTGCCCCAGCCAGCATGCTCCAGAGAGATGGAGCCTTGAGGAGCTGTGTGTCTGCATGTGCAGATACATCGATACCAAGAGATTTATTGCAAGACATTGACTCATGTGGTAGTGAGGCTGATGAGTCTGAATTCCATGGGGCAGGTAGGAGCTGGCACTGGGGTTCATAGGCGAGCTTCTTCCTCCTCAGGGAAGCCTTAGTTTCCTTCTTAAGGCCTTCAGCTGATTGGATGAGGCCCACCCAGGCCAGGGAGGGTCATCTCCTTAAAGTCAGCTGGTCGTGGGTGTCACTGCTTCTACAGAATACCTCCACGGCACACCCAGATTACCATTCATAGAGTCATTGGGAGCTGTGGCCTGGCCAGGGGGACACACGAACTGACCATCACACCAAGACCAGTCAAGGGTCGGTGAGACGCCCTTAAAGGCCCCGGGGCCCTCCCCCCGCCCGCCCCCCCCCGACCCGTGCCTCCTCTGGGGCTTCCTCCGCACCTTCATTGGCCCCATCAGTCTTCTGCCGGTCACCCTTTTGCAGCCTCCACTTTATCTTCCCTGAGACATTTCCCCAGGGGTTAGAGGTCAGTGCTGGGCTTGCTGCCAGACTGGCCCAGTGGCACCCTCTTGTGGCCCATGATCACTCTGTGCCCTCAGCAGTCGTGGGAAGATGAGGAAGCCAGTGCACGGATTGGTGTTCATTTATCCAGTGAGCGATGCTTTCTAGTCAGCAAGGCACCCCTTGGCTGCTCATAGAAGCGCTGTGAGGTTCTCCTGGGTTGTACCCTGTGTCGCCCAAATTCCTGTGCAAAACCTAAGAGCCACATCCATTCAAGTTAGGGGTCCCACCATCTTAGTTTTAGACTTATGCTTTGCCCACATTTCCTTCCTTCTGGGCATTCTCATGTGTAATGGAGTTCCTAGAAGGTTCTGAGGGTGTGGAGGCCCTGCGCTGCAGCTTGGGGCAAGCCAGGCCATGCGTCTCCACTAAGAGACTCTGTATGAGACCATGTGAGGGCTGGAGGGGGCTGTGTGATGAGGGGGGTGCTTTCCCAGCTTGCTGTGAAGGATCAGGTGCTAAGTCTGCCCTTTATGACCTCTGGACCTTGTCCTTCTCCTCCCGGGCATTGATGGAATGTGACCATTCCTCCCTGCCAGGTGTGAGAGGCCTGGCCTGGTGCCAGGCACACAGCAGACTCTGTCCTGGCCAGGCCATATCTGCATGGTCACTCAGAGCGGAGGAGGGGAGGAGGCAGGGTGCCTCACTCTCCGCTCCCACTTCTCCTGGTCGCTCTGTACACTCCACCTGTGGGGTTGGAAATAGAGTAGGAGGCTGGCGGGTGGAGTTGGGCAGGCTCATTCAATGTTCCTGATGCTTGGGCTGACTCGATGTTCTGGACCCCATGTAGGCTGACAGGGCCCGCTTCCCAGAGGCCCATGAAGCTGGCAGACTGAAGATTGAGACCCTGTTTGCTCCTTAGTTCAGGGACCTTGGCCAGATCTTCTCCCTCTGTCCCTTGGCCTCGCTGCCCAGGAGATGGGCCACCCACCTCAAGGGTTGTATGCAGGTTAACATGGCCTTAGGAGAACCAGAGTCCTCCCTGCAGTCCAGAACCCGCTCACTCAGTTCCTGGTGCTAATCCCCACCTGATGTGAATGCAGTACAGCTGGTGTAGGGTCTCGGTGTCACTCAACTCCTGGGTTGGGAGTCACATCCAGTCCAGCCACATCCCCGCCTGTGCTGTGAGTGCCACAAGGGCTGGGTGCTGTGTGGCTGGGCCCCCGTGTTGGCTGGTTCCTTGGGGCGACTGTGTGGCATTTGCCAGGTTCCCCGGAGAGCCCGGCCCCACCTGTAGCACGTCCATGATCTAGGGCATCGTCTTCAGAGCAAAATGCTCACCTTTGTTTCATTTGCCGTGTACATGTGTGTTCTCTGCCCTCTCACAGACACTGAGCTGGCTGACCTGGGCCCCTCTGCCATCAGGGGTCACTTCTAAGGTGTCAGCCCCTGACAGCCGGTGAAGCGTCAGGCTGCAGAGGGGAAAAGAAAACCACTTGGCCGGCCGCAGCCCAGCACTCTTCAGTTGATGAAAAAAGAAAGAAAGGGAAGTAGGGTTGGCATCCAGGGCTGTTGAAGGCATTTCCATGTGCTGCAGCAGGAACCCAAATGGCAGTTTACAGAATGAGGTTTGGTGGCACTTGTCAAGGGCCTTTGACCAGTGTCTCTGTGATCTAGGAGCCAACTCTGCGGGAATCATTAGGGATGTGCACAAGATTGAGCCACAGGGGTGCTTGTTGCTGTGTCACGGGGATAACTTGGAAAGCCCGGGAAGGGGCGGGCAGGCGGGCGGGCATGGTGCACTCCCGCTTCCCAGGGCCCACAGAGTGCGGGAGCGGCTCTCGAGAAGGAAGTAGGTGCTTAGAAAGCGCCCTGGGTTTGGGGTTGAGGAAGCTAGGGCCTCCCAGTGGACGGAAGAGGCCACTACAACTCTTAGGAGTTGTATTCAGCTGCGCAGTAGTAACTCTTTACCCAAAATATATTTTATTCTGAGGGTTCCCTGGAAAAGAAAAATAATGAAAACGAATGTTCTCTGAAAACCCCTCTAGCTAGAGAGAGGCTGGCTAGTCAGTGTTTGGTTCCTGTGTGTGCCTGTTTTGTCTTGTTCTTACCTGACTGGAATACCAAGTGCTCCCCACCATTTATCCCCCACCCAGCTCGGGACTTGATTTGTCTCACTGAAGCTCCCACCTGCACCGCAGACAGACCAGGCCCCGCAGGTCTGGGGGAGGGCTGCCGGCCTGACTTGGGACAGATTTCAAAGGGGGTTGATTTAAGGGCTCTGGCAGGGACTCGACCTACTCGCAGCGGAACCAACAGCCCCTCTTGGGCCTCAGGCGGATGTCAGTCCCTCAGGTGCCCAGGACCATCTGGGTTGGGACAAGGCTGTTTGTTGCTCCAGATCCATCTGTTTGTCTGTGCACACAGACACATGCTTAAGTTTATGGCAACTCCCTCTGCCTCCCCATAACCAGGAGTTGGGGCTAACATCAGATGCACCCAAACCTGCCATGCTCGGACCAGCTGAGGGCCACGTGGTGGTCCCCATGGGACAGCCGAGACTTGGTCCAGAAGGCACACGTACTGCTAAGCGGGGGCCAAGTTTCGGAACGTGTCGAGCTCTCTGCTGTCACAGAGAAAGCCACGCATTCCTGAACCATTCATGCCCAGCTGGCTGGTTTCCCTGCTGGTTTCCAGTGACTGGTAGCCATTAACCAGCAGCAAAACAGCCTGTTAACCAGAGGATTCCATAGGCGGTGGTGCCACAGAGCTGGGGAGGGCCTGGGGCTTCAAGACCCTCCAGTGCCAGGCTCCAAGCAAGCCTCCCCTTCCCACCGCCCTGCAACCCCAGTAGCTGCACAGACCCTCCTCTGGGCTCTGTGCTGTGGCCCCGCCTCCAGGATTTTGGAAGTGGCCATACATACCCATGTGGGAAAGGTTCTCACAGGGTAAAAGGATCACACTGAAGGTTCCACCACACCCCTGCCCAGAGAGAAGCACGGTTGTATTAGGACTCATGCTGTACGTACCCTCACCTTTCCTCTTAAGGGCGATAGCCTGATGGGGACTGTGGCAGTCATGGCAGCCACTGCCCTTTGAGCAGCCTGAGATGGAAAAATGCCCCCTGGGGAGGCCTGGTCTCTGCTAGAGCCAGGATGTGGTGAGGGAGAGGATCAAGGTCAGGATGGAGGAAGAGCCACCCGTGTTGGGGTTCAGGCTCCATCGGAAGTGCCTTTTGATTTTTCTGACTTTGTGGTGCGTAGTCTTCCTGCCGCATTCTGGGCAACTGCATCAGTGTGTACCTGGCTGCGGGTGCATCTCCCACAGTGACCCTCAGAAGCACCTGAGTGCTGGGTTTTCAGTTACTTCTGTAATGGAGAACAAAAGTCACATCTGCAAAGGAATGTGCAGACAACACAGGGTGGCTACTAGTGCTGGACGAGATGCTGCACACGCACTGGAGCGTGTGTGTGTGTGTGTGTGTATACATGTGTGTTTTCCTGCCCGAGGTGAGTGATAGCAGGCAGCCTGAGTTTGATTTTTTTAGATGCTGAGTGTGAGTTGCTCCATCTCTTTTTGACCCTCATAAAGAAACAGGTGTTTGTGTTGAGATTAGGGCCTGCGTGGCTGGCCAGGGCCAACCTGGCATTGCCACTCTGCTGGTCTCCTCCATGGACTTTGGCCTCACCTGCCACTGGGTGTGTGTCCTGGGTGGGCCCTGCCCCCGAACTGCATTGACAGGAACATGCCGGAGGGCCAGGAGGGAGTGCTGGACAGACCCCAGCTGGGTGGCTGGGTGGAGCTGGGCCAACGGGGCAGCCTTTCTCCTGGGCAGCATTCATTCTGGGGCGGGGAGGTGGGGGACAGGGATGATCATCGGCCCAAGGTCATTTGCAGTCCTTGGACAGCTGGTGCAGACTGTCCCTCTCCCCCAGGCCAGGCTCTTCCTACCCTGAGCGGCTGTGCCTGGGAGCCACTCTGTGACGCCTTGGCTCTCAGTGTGCACGGCGGAGGCCTCTCTTTGGAACAGGGACTGGCTGTGCATTGAGGGAGTCCTGCAGCATTTTGAGCCAGCCCTGGGTTGTGTGACCTCCCAGCTTCCCTCATGGGTCTACACACCACCCTGAGGGCTGGGGCGGGGGAGCCGCATCCCTCCCTGTGGCCCAAGCTGCCGTGTCCTTGCTCTCACGGACAAGGCTCAGACAGGCTGAGCCGCCTGCAGTCACATGTGACAGCTGGGCACAGGGCAGGGGGGATTCAGCCCTGAGCCGCATTCTGTCCAGCGCTGATGAGGCGTGTTAGTGTCCTCACACCACCAAAGAGGAGACGTGCTCACCTTGGCCTGCTGAGCCGGTGCGACAGCGCAGGAACGAGGCCTGCTGCCCCCTAACCCCCAGTGCTGCCCCTTCTTGTTGACCACTTGTGACTCTACCTTATGTGTCTGCCTAGCTGTGATGAGCTCCTGTGCTCAAGCCCAGGGATTACTATAAGGCTGGTCACCTCTGATGACAGGGTTCTGGAGGCCCTTCCACTGCCTGCACAGGGGCTGGCGGCCGGAATGTGAGGTTTTCCTGTCTGTGTTTTTCAGCAGCTGCTGGCCTTCACCCAGTGTGGGCAGGGGGCCAGAGGGTCGGCCTGGAATTAAGTGGCCTCTGGATGGCCTGCCTACGCTGAGCCCTGCACTTTGGCCAGGACTAGTGCTGTCTGTCTGTCTGTCTGTTCTCTGTGGCGGCTGTGGTTTTGCCTCGCTAGGCTACACTGGTGCTCTCTGAAGTTGGGGTTACATAAACCATGGCACATGCATCCCCTGTCATGGTTGATTGGGGGGCAAGTGCTGCCCATCTGTGAGCCCCTCGGGGCCCGTGCCTGCCTTATTCACAGCCACACAGGTGGAGTCAGTGTTCAGCCTGGAGGAGGTGGAGGGGGCGTTGCTAAGTGGGAGTGCGGGTCAGGGCATCTCGACCTCTCAGCATGCCCTGCCCGCTGCTGACGCCCACCCATCTTGTCTCATCTTTACGGTTGTCCTGAACCAGATCAGCCCTGTTTGGTGGGGAAACTGAGTCATGGCCCAGCTTGGGGCGGGGTCCCTGCCTCTGGTTGTGTGCTGAGTGCTCTGTGCTCCTCAGACTGAGTTGCCATTGCTGCTTAGAAACCAGACACAGGACCCCACCCCCCGCCACTGCATGAGAACCCAGGACCCACCAGCAGCCTGTCCATGGTGACACGCTGGTCCTGTCACTGTCAGGAAAACAAAGGTGCGTTTCAAAGGAATGTGGTTTTACATTCCCACTGTAAGGGGCATGCTTCAGGGATGGGCCTGGGTCCTGTGCTGGCCCATCCTGTGGTCCCCTCTGTGCTGTGGACCTACCGGTGATGTCCCCCCCTCTCCACGCAGCACATCTCCATCCCCCAGCCTGACTGCCCCACGGAGCCGCGGACGTTCTCCTTCTACCTCTCCAACATCGGCCGTGACAGCCCACAGGGCAGCTTTGACTGCATCCAGCAGTATGTGTCCAGGTGAGCCTTGCCCAGGCTGCCCCAGGTCTCCCAGTGGGCAGACCCGCCTCCCCCGACTTCCACTGTGGCGTCCCCCGCCCCAGCCTGCTGTGCAGATGTTTGCCCACCACCTCCAGCCCCAGCGCCCCTTCTTCCTCTTCTCAAGTGAGCTACCCTGGCTCCTTACAGTGTGTCCAGGGCACAGGTCTAGGTCCTGGCGTGCCACCCGTGGCCCAGGGACCTGGGTTCCCTTGTTTCTTTTGGGTCAAGATGTGCCTTGAAGAAACCCTGTTGCCCAAGTCAGCACCAAACCCCATTTCTTGGGCATGGGGGTGGTGACCATCTCTCCTGGTCATCCCAGGTGCTCATCTCGGCTTCCGGCCCCTTGTCTTGCAGCCATGGGGATGTCCACCTGGACTGCCTGGGCAGCGTCCAGGACAAAATCACAGTGTGTGCCACCGACGACTCCTACCAGAAAGCGCGGCAGAGCCTGGCGCAGGCTGAGGAGGAGACACGGAGTCGAGGCGCCATCGTCATCAAGCCCGGAGGCCGTTACCTGGGTGAGGATCAGGGGCCTGGGGCTCCACCTGTGGGGGTCTTGTACCTGCTGGGCAGCTGTCGGGGGAGCAGGAGAGACTCAGGGCCCATCCAGACCAGGAGCGGGAGTGATGGGTTGACAGAGGTAGGATGAGCTGGGTCAGTGTTGGGTCAGGACAGAAGGTCCTTCCTGGGTGGCATCTGCTGCCTTCTGAACCCAAGATGGGCTAAGGGGCCTGAGAATTCCAGGCATTCTGAATCTCAGGGCTCCTCTCCCAGGCTGTAGCCTCAGGGACCTCTGCCCATCATGGAGACTCACCCTACATGAAGCCAGAGCTTCGGTCTGTCCTTCCGCTGCCACCCCTGCCCTCACCTGCCCAGATGTCTCCTTCCCAAGACCGACGTGGCTGGGGCAAGGTGCAGATGATGAGATGCACCCTGTGGCGGGCGGCCTGCTGCTGTGTTGGGGCCAGCGAGGGACCGTAGGGTGGAGACCAGGAAGGAAACGCATTGATCCCTGTTCACTGGGAAGGTTCCGGCCCCTCAGCATCTGCTTGGAAACAATTTCAGTGAAGTCGAGACACTGACAACATTAAAAGTAGAGAGAAAAGTACTATCTATTTAGAAAGCTCCATCATCTTGCTGTAGTCTTCCTACCTCCTGGATGCAGATGGAGTTAAAGAGTCATTGGAATTCGTTGCCAGGCAAGAAAGGCCTGAGAGAGGTGTGAAACGGCTTACAGCAAGGGAGAACCTTGATGGCTTTTGGGGTTTTTTTCTTCTTTAAGAAAAAGCAAGAGCGTTTCACATTGCTCCAAAGAGCATGCGATTTCCCTTGCTTGGCAGTGGGGTTGGCTCTGAATGAAACCCCAGATGGTGCAGGAATCCGTCCTGCCTGTCAGCGCTGGGCCCCAGTGGATGTAGCTGTGAGTGACCAGGGAGCCTGGGCCCTGGGCTGTAAGCTGCCCAAGAGGTGCCAGCCAGAATCTAAAAGGGCTTCAGAGCCTGCTTTTGCCTCAAGATGCAAATGTGGACATTTGTACACATTTTAATAAAGTTTGGGTGGGTCTTTCAACCAAAAACTTGGTCCAAAATTCATCTTACAGTGTCATTTTGGGTACAGTGAAGGTTTTTGCAGTAGTTTACGTTCTGGTGGAAATGCTCGTGTCCTGGCCTCTTAAGCCACCGACATGCACGTCCTGGGTGTGTCAGGCCTCTCCCCCCACCCCATGTCGGCCCGTCAGATGGGTCCTCTGGGGACGAAGTCTGGCCCTGAGGATTCTAAAAGCACTTCTTCCCTGTGTTCATTTGACAAATCAGATTTGAGGGATACATGCAAAAGGAAGTCGTCGTGGAGAGGTTTCTGGCCCAAGGATTCAAGATGTGCGCTGACTTTGCTCAGCAGTCCTCGTTCCTGCAGTGGCGGGGGCGCCGTCCAAGGTGGAGTTAATGACTTAGGAGTGGAAGCACCCTCCCTCGAGAGCAGTGCTGGAGGCTCCATGGAGGATCCCCTCGTACGTCTCTGTTTGCACCAAGAGGGTGGGGGATCGGCCTGCTGCCCCCGCGCCTCCGAGCACAGCCAGGTCTGCCCAGGGAGCACTTGCCAGGGCCACCACTGGGGAGCTGCTCACACCCTGGGGTCTCCAGAGCAGCTGCCCAAGTGGCCCTGACGCCTTTATTTTCTTCTCCTTTTTCATAAGAGAATGGCGGATCCTATGGGACCAGTGTAGTGCTGTGAAGTTCAGGCTCTGGGTGCCTGCCTCTGGCAGTTCTGGGACTCCCTTGTTACCATCAGCCCCCTCTCCCCATATGGGTCAGGTGTTTCGGGTCCCCAGGATGTAGGCTGCCCATGATGAAGTCAGTTAAGGCTCTAAGCCCGCTTCTATTTCCTATAGCTCCCGCTTCTGAGACTGTGGGGCCCTGCAAGTGCCCACTGAGCTGTTTGTGGTCAGCAGGTGGCAGTCTCGGCCGCCCAAGGACCCCACTGAGCAGGTGGGGCTGGACGAGGCTTGAATTGCCTTCCTCTTGGGCTTAGTGAGAGCTTGGGGCTGTCGGCCATCGGCCATCCACGGGTGTCCACGAGCTCGCTCAGGAACTTGGCGTCGGCCCCAGGCAGTGGGACGCGGTGGCCACTCCCTCACCCCTTCCAATCCCTAATGCCTGTCTCTTATTGCAGGCAAAAAGGTTCAGTTTCGGAAACCGGCCCCGGGGGCAGTGGATGCTGTGCCCTCCCGGAAGCGGGCGACCCCCATCAACCTGGCAAGCGCCATCAAGAAGACCAGCGCTGGCAGCGTTAGCGGGGGCAGCGGAGTGTCTCAGAGGCCCTTCCGTGACCGGGTGCTGCACCTCCTGGCGCTGAGGCCCTACCGGAAGGCTGAGCTGCTGCTGAGGCTGCAGAAGGATGGCCTGGCCCAGGCGGACAAGGACGCACTGGACGGCCTCCTACAGCAGGTGCGTGCTTGCCCTGGGCTGGCCTGGGCTGCGCATGTGGCACTCACTGCCCAGGGCCCTCCTCCTTACCAGCTGCGGACACACAGGCAGTGGGCGTAGCACAGGAGATCCAAGACTTCAGTTGCACAAGGTTTTTAGAATTGAACGAAGCCTGAGGAACCCACAAGCATGAGTTAGCAAGAGCTCGGGCTTCACAGTCAGACAGCAAGGGCCTCCTTGTTGCTCATCAGTTGTGGCTGCAGGCAAGGGGCTTCATGTCCGGACCCTCAGGCTTCCATCTGCGGCTGGGGCATGACCACAGCACCTCTCTTGGGGTCAAGAGCTAAGCGGGGAGGAACGTGGTGCCCGCAGGTGGAGCCTGCTATTAAGCAGCCGGGGCTTTGGAGCAAGGGCGGTGGCCCCAGCACCTTCCTGAGGCCCTACCCTAGCGGAGGCAACTCGAGGACCCCTGGGAAGGTGAGTGGCTCACTCCGGCTTCACCACATCAGCTGGGCCATGTGGATACCACTTTGCCATGAAGTGGGGATGGGCCACCTCAGAGCGCTGTGAGGATGGCACAGCCAGCAGCAGTCACACCAGCATCCTGAGGAGGAGGCGTGGCCCTGCCTCAGATACTCTGGGCACTTGGATGGTGCCTCCTATAGCAGAAAGGACATGCTGTGACCATCAGTAGCTATGTCTGAGGATGAGTTTCAGATTTACCGAATTCTTCAGCAGGCCTCCTGGCACTACTCTTCCCCATCCCCAGTGCAGTCCAAGGCTGGTGTGACCACGCAGCACATTTGTTGGGAGGATGTCGGCATGGCTCTCGTCCCCCCGTGCTCTGGCTGGGGTCCCTGTGTTACCCATTACCCCCAGAGAGTTCAGGGCAAAGGGAACGGGTGAAGAGGGAAGAGAGACCTCTGTGACATTCCCCTGCATTCCGAGCACAGATTCAGGTCTGGGCAGGGGCTGGGCCCCATCCACAGAGCAGGTGAAGGGTGCCTCCCCCATCCTTCACCCGAGGAGAATCCTCTTGTGTCCTGAGGGCTGAGGTGCTCACCGGAGACTCACGTTACTGTCAGGAGCGCCCATGTCCACTCACTGGGTGCCTTTGTGCGGATTTGGCCTCCTGAGCCACTGTCCCCCACATGGAGGTCATGCTGGCAAGGACTGAGTAGCACTGTTTCTCCCTGCAAGCTTAGGAGTTGGCTCGGGGCCTATTAGAAGATAGATGCATGGCTCTGTAGCCCAGAAGTTTTCTTTGGCAAAGGGGCTTGCCAAAGCACCCAGAAAGCTCCAGAACCAGGAACGACATTCCCAGGGCACTCGTTTCCTTGGAAAGTCGCGTGCCGACCTTGCCCCTGGGAAGTTGGGGGAAGTACATGGGAGGCCCTTTCCCTGGGCTGGGGGCCACCCAGAGCTGCCTCCTGCAGCATGGGGTGACCGCAGCAGGGCTGAAGGGAGCTGGACAGAGTCATCAGACATGAGCCAGGACTGGAGACAAGTGTGGCAGCCACGCCCGCCCCGGATGTGCCCGTAGCTTGCATTGCCATGCAGCCGGGCCCTCAGCCCTTGGTGTAGCGTTCTTAGAAATACCCTTGCTCCCGCTCTCTAATCTCGTTCTGTTTGTGCCCAGAATAAAAAAGCACAATGCAGAATGTGACCCTTAGCTGACCGAGCACTTGATTACACCTGAGATTTACCCACTGAGCAGCCCTCAGATGCGGCAGGGATGCCAGGCTTAGTTCTCTGGAGAGAGAGGGGTCTGGTGGTGCTGACTTAGGTCTGCCTGGGGCACTGCTCCATTTTTAACCCCTGTGACATTCTCATTGCTCCTGGTCCTTTCCTGGGACCAGAGAGGCACCGTACTGGGCTCCAGCTTCTCCAGTGGACTTGGGTTTGGCAGCTCCTAGGGGGTAGCCCAGCCCGTGTCTTGGGGTAGAGCCTCCTCCTCGTGCCCGCTCTGATTTCTCCTAAACTGTCCCATCTGCCTTGTGCTTCTGTGTTTACTACCCAACTTGTTCTCCGCAGCGGTGTGGGGGGCAGGAGGACCCCCACCAGCTTGGGGATGGGAAGGTGTCAGGGGCTGTGCCTCACCCAGGATGCTCATTTTCCACCCCCGCAAGTGACCAGGGACTCTGATGAACAGCACTAACAAAACCACACTGCTCCAAGGCGCCTTCTCTATTCCTTCTGTGAAAACATCCACAGAAAAGATTTAAGGCGTTCCATCTTCCTGGTGGGAGTGTTGACGGGTGGGTGGCTCTTCTGGAGAGCATTTTAGCAAAACCAAGAGCCATAAAAATGTTCAGAGCCTTTGACCCACTAATCCCACTTCCGGGAAGCTGGCTGAAGAAAACCATCACCAGCATGGAAAAACCTGCACAAGTGACATCTGTTTATGCTACAGAGAAACTGGAAACGGCGTCAGCATCCAACAAAGGAGAAACGTTTGAGTAGATCACAGTGTAGCCACTTGGTGGAACGTTACTCAACCATTAAAAAATGCTCCTTGTGGAAACTGCTGTGATGTGGAGAACTTGTAGTCTCAGTGATAGCGAAAAACAGCGTGCCAGCCACACGGCTACACACGCGTGTTCTGGAGACCATGGTGCCCAAGCGAGACACTCAGGGAAGTGCCTGCTTCGGGTCAGGGGCCTGAATTCCATCAAGCATCTTACGGCAAACGTTTTAAATCCATCTTCGCAAAGAGTCTTGGAGACAAGCTCAGCTTTTGTTAACCAGCAGCAGCAGGGCTGGCTGGTTGCAGGGAAGGTGGGCTCAGCCTGTCCCCTGGAGGCACCCCTCACCCAGCACTCCAGTCTCGGCCGACTCTGCCACGGGAGCTCTGAATCCGAGAGCCGGTATCTTAGTCCATCGGGCTGCTGTAACAGAATACCATAGACTGGGTGGCTTATACACCACAGACATTTACTTCTCACAGCTTTGGAGTCTGGGAAGTCCAAGATCAAGGCGCCGGCGGATTGGGTGTCTGGTGAGGGCATGCATCCTGGTTTATAGACAGCTGCCTTCTTACTGTCATCACAGGGTAGAAGGGGTGAGGGAGCTCTCTGGGTTCTGCTTTATAAAGACACTAACCCCATCATGGGGGCTCCACCCTCATGACCTAATCACCTCCCAAAGGCCCCACCTCCGAATACCATCACCTTAGATTAAGGGGGTTAAGATTTAACGTGGATTTTGGGAGGACAAAAATGGTTCAGTCCATAGCAGGGGGATGGCCTGGTGATGCAGTCTTGGGAGTACAGATGGCAGCCTCCCCTTTTTGGAGGCAACCTGGCCTCCAGCAGCTATAAGACATGTGTATCTGGACCTGCTGCCCTGACCCTTCTGCACCCCAAGGGTTGCTGCGCTGGCACGCAGGGGAGCTGTGGGGTGAGGTGTTGGCTCGGGGAGGGAGTGTGCTGTCCTCTTTCCCCTTTCATGTCTGTCTCCGCCTCTCCCTGCCCACCCGCGCGCCCCCCCCCCCACCCCCCCGCAGATGCTTTCAGGAACATCTGTCTCTCTTGGGCTTCACACAAGGTGACACCAGCTCTGTCTTGCAGGTAGCCAACGTGAATGCGAAGGATGGCACGTGCACGCTGAAGGACTGTGTGTACAAGGATGTGCAGAAGGACTGGCCCGGCTACTCGGAGGGGGACCAAAAGTTGCTGAAGCGGATGCTCATCCGGTAACGCTGCCTCCCTACCCCTGAGCGAGTTCCCAGCCCCTGGACCTGGGGCAGATCTCATCCCAAGGATGCTGGGGGGGCCTCATCTGGCCCCAAAGGCTGCAGGGCCCGCAAGCAGGATAGAGGGGTCTGTGGAGACTGCCTGGGAGGCCCACCGTGTCCTCCTGTAGGGAAAAGGCCAGCCCTCACCGAGTGGGGTGGAGGGCGTGAGTCACTGTCTTGAACACCAGAATGCTCGGACAGAAGGTCCCAGACCGTTCCTTCTGCCCCCTCTTTCCCTTCCTGTCAAGCTTGCTTGCAAAACCTGCACATCCCCACAGGCGTCTGCTGCAGGCCCTCTTTCTTAAAAAGAACCTCTCAAGAACGAGAAGCAGAGAGAAACAAAACAAAACAAAACTCCCCACAGACATGATTAAGCAGCATTAATTAAATGCATCCCCTCTCTGGTTAATTGGGACCCAAAGTCAGGAGTGGCCACGGTAGCTCTAGGGAGAAGTGGGTAAGTAGGCCCCCGTCTGAGGCAAGCAATTAATGATTTCCTTCTCAATTGATGCCTGGCTCTGGAGCCCGGGCTGTGAAGTGAAGTGCTGTTCAGAACAGCCTGATATGCTAATTAGTCCTTAAGTGATTTCTCAGGGACTTGGAGCTATTTATGAAGGTTTTTTTGTTTGTTTTTTAAAGTTTAGCTGTTTAAAGCAGTAATTGCGTCTGGAAAGCAGAGCTGAGTCGGGGCCAGTCTAGGTGAACCCTGAGTTCCTCCTTGGTCCTGTGGGACACTCACCTGCTGTCCCGGGGTCACTGCTCTGGCTGTCTGGAGGTCTCTGGGTGCTCAGGGAGGCTGAGAGGAGATGGTCTCGGCAGAAGGTGCCCCCCGGCCCCCAGTGCCCTCTCTGGGGGTCCTCTGTTGCCCCAGCAAAGCACATCTTGGGTAGGCAGTCACCTCCTGCAGGTGTTCACATCTATCACGTTTTTTGGCAAAGGGTTGAAATAGTCACTTACACCCACCCTAGTGCCTTGAGGTGGCCAGGGGCACATGGGGGGCACCTTGAGGCTGCTTCCACTCTTCCTTCCTTCAGAGCCTCTCACTGGGTGCCTCTCGCTGATCTCAGACCCCAAGGGTCTTGGCCTCCCAGAGCTCCCGGGAAGGGGTGTGGCCGAGAGCAAGCAGCCTGTCTGTGTGTTGGTGGGTGTGGTTTGTAGGAAACAGCGCCTGGGCTGAATCTTGAGGGGTGTTAGGTGGGAGGTTCCTAGGGATGCGGACTCCGGAGCTCAGTGTAATGCCAAGCTCATGCTTCCTGCCTTGTTTTCGCTCTGGGCTGTCTTGATGCTCTTCTCTCCGTCTGCGTGGGCCAGCTGGGAGAGCAGCCTTGCCGCCGGAAGCCTCTTGGGAAGCTGACAGCTCCTACTGCCCTTGGAAGCTTGAACTGATTGGCGTGCAGAGGTCAGGGTCAACATCCCTGATGCCCGCAGCCACACAGAAGGTTACTCCAGGCACCCCTCTGCACAACTTTTTTTTTCTTGTTTAGGTTGCTCCCTCCCTGAAGAAAGCCCCAATTATTAGCAGGTCTTGATGCTGTGGTCTCACGGCAAGAAGGAAAAAAATAGGATCTTGGGGTGTTTCTGTTGTTACAGGCAGGGTGTGGGGACTTGTGTCACCCCAGGGGCTATAACACCTCCTTTTCCTACATCTTGTTCTAAACTCGTACCTGAGATAAACATGCTCATGCTTCCAGGGTCTGCCTGGGCCCCCGTGGCTTTGCTCTGCACGGACATGCACTCCCAGCATCTCCGCTGTTTATTTGGATGCTTCCTCTGTGCTTTTAGTCCCCATGTGTGTAGCTGCTTGGGCCTGGCCTGTCCCAGGAGGAGTCTGTGGACGTCCCAGTGCAGGATGAGGCCTCAGCTCCACCTGGCCCTGAAATCAGTCACCCCGACCTGCCCGTGTCCTGGCCTCACCTCCCTCAGGGCACAGCCTAGACAACCCGAGCCTCAGTCCGTCTCACACGCATCATGCTTTCCCTGGAGTTGGTAACCTGCTTGGCCGAGTTGTTACTTTCTCTGCTCAGCGTTCTGTGTCCTTCATGTCCAACCCCAAGCTCCCCGTGGTTGTCCCATGGCCTTTTATCACTTTCAGGGGATCAGGGGTTCCACCGGGAGCTGCCCCCCTCCCTTGCGGGTCCTTCTGTTCCTGGGTCTGTGACTCTGCCCTGGGGTTGAAGGGACGCAGCTCTTGGAGCATCTCTCAGAGGAGAGGGCTTTGGGAGGTCCATCTGTCATATCTTCACACCTGGGTGGCTGTCACACTGAATTGGCAGTTGGCGAAGTCTAGTCTTCCAGATTGGAAGGAACTTGCCCTCCACGTTGAAGACCCGGCCCCCGGAAAGCCGCGGAGGTTCCTTCCTGGCGCTGTGTGCATCTGCATGGTCACAGGACGGCCTGTCGGGTGCTCTGGGCCCGGCGCCCCAGCCCTTGCAGTCTGAAAACTTGCCTCGTCCTTCTTCCCGTCCTGGGCGTGGCTGTGAGAGGCCTCGCTGTCCTCCCTCGCCCTTCCTCTCATTCTGCCGTTGGGGGCTGTGCTCCTGCACCATTCGCCATTGTCTTCCCTGTTGTTTCTTTTCATTTCTTCTACTTTTGGAAGATTTCCTCAGCTTCTCCCTCTGTCTCCTTTTTTTGCCATTGTTGCTAGTTCCCAAGGTGCAGCTACCACTTCTCTCTAGTTCCAAAGCAGTCACCCCAAAACGAAACCCCACGTTAACAGTCACTCCCCGTTCCCCCTCTCCCAGCCTCTGGCGACCACTAATCTGCTTCTTGTCTTGATGGATTTGCCTGTTCTGGATATTTCATATAAATGGGATTATGTACTATAGCCTTTTGTGTCTGGCCTCTTTCACTTGGATTAGGTTTTTGAGTTTCATCCACACTGTAGCATGTGTCAGAGCTTCACTCTTTTTTATGGCCAGGTAGTATTCTATTGTGTGTGGGTATTTTTTTTATTCATTTATGTGTCCATGGACACTTGGATTGTTTCCACCTTTTCATGATTATGAATAATGCTGCCATGAGCATTCATGTACCAGGACACGAATATAGCTGACATAGATTTTCAGTTCTCTCAAATATACACTGAGGAGTGGAATTGCTGGGCCATATGGTAATCCTGTGTTTAACTTTCTGAAGAACTGCCAGACTTTTTCTCAGTGGCCATGGCGTTTTACATTCCCACCAGCAGTACACAGTTCCAGTTTTTCTACATCCTCGCCAACACTTGTTATTTTCCATTTTTTTGATTCTAGCCATCCTAGCAGGTGTGAAGTGGTATCTTATCATGGTTTTGATTCGTGTTTCCCTGGATGAATAATGATGTTGAGCATCTTTTCATGTGCTTCTTGGCCATTCGTATGTCTTCTTTGGAGAAACGTGTATTTAAGTTCTATGTCTTTCTAAGGCTATTAAGGATGGTGTTTTTCTCGTGGATTTAAAGTCTTCACCCCCTTACAGAGTCTCTCTTTCTTCTCAAATGCATTTTCCTGTCTGTTTTGGGGTCTGACATTTGTTGCCTGGAAGCCCGGGTGCAGCCTCTTCAGGACTTTCCCATAGGCAACTCAGCCTCCTCAGGAGCACTGCTGTGGCGTTTCTGAATCCCCCACAGGCCCCTCTGTTTCCTCTTCTCCCGAGGCCACGTCTCTCTCCATCCTGTGTGGCCCGAGCATCCTGGAGAAGGCCTGGGCTCCTTCACTCCTGAACGTGCTGTGGGCTCCCCTGCTGCCCCACAGCAGGCCGGGACCCAGAGCAGGGCTCTGGGGGGACAGCCTGGCAGGGGCCCCTCTGCTGAGGTCTCTGAGGCACCCACCCTGGGCCCAGGTGGGGTTCTGTGGCCTGGGACTCCGTTTTCTTGGATCCTATAGGACAGTGACCACTTGTACTTCTGCACTGAATATCATTGCTCATTTCTCTCTCTTTTTTTTTTTAAATAAATGTATCTTATTTATTTTTGGTTGCGTTGGGTCTTTGTTGCTGCGCGCGGGCTTTCTCTAGTTGTGGCGAGTGGGGGCTGCTCTTCGTTGCGGTGCGCGGGCTTCTCACTGCGGTGGCTTCTCTTGTTGCGGAGCACAGGCTCTAGGCATGTGGGCTTCAGTAGTTGTGGCAGGCGGGCTCAGTAGTTGTGGTGCACGGGCTTAGTTGCTCTGCGGCATGTGGGATCCTCCCGGACCAGGGCTCGAACCCATGTCCCCTGCATTGGCAGGCGGAGTCTTAACCACTGCGCCACCAGGGAAGCCCCCTCATTGCTCTCTTTTTCCCTTTCTCTTTTATGCCTTTTTAGTGGGGGCTTGAAAGAGAGTGGATGTAAATACCTGGTTCTCTGTCTTTAACCGAAAGCTCTGGTTGCTTTCATGTGGCTGGAGCAGCAGACTTGCCCTGGCTGCCCTCAGCCTCGTGGATTGTGTTGCCCCAAGTGCCTGCATGTTTCGTGCCCTTTTCTTGTGGCTCTGCTTGCATTTCAGGCCACCGTGGAGGGGACAGCAGCAGTTGTCTGGAGTGTGGCTGTTGGTCAGGGGCTGGGCTCTGTTTGTCACTGGTTAGAGCAGCGCAGACATGGCCCTGGACCTCAGCTCAGCTTCCCTGCAGGGCGTGGAGGGCCCTCAGCACCACTCCCAGCACCGGGCCAGCTGCCTGGGCTCCCACGAAACGCACAGTCTCTGGGAGTGCAAGAGGCTAAGCGGAGACCCCCTCCCCACAGCCGAGCCGGGGTGACTGTCGGGGCCTCCATTTGTGTGTCAAGCATTGGGGTGTTTCTTCTCTCTTCCCTGGCTACATTGTTGTGCTCGCGTCCCGCTGGACTGGTGGCCACCCCTGCCATCCCTGGAGGTGCTGTGGCCTGGGCTCCCAGGACGATGGGAGCTGAATCTGGGAGGCCGTCCCACCACAGACCAGGGCATCTCAGTCCTCTTCTGTGTTGTCTGTTTCTGCAGTGAGTGTTGTTTATTAGGATGACAGTTGTTTTTAAAAGTGAGGACCAGCACCCCAGTGACAGCAGCTCCCCTGGGGACACAGCATGGATCTTGAGTGTCTGGTCAGTTTTATATGGGTCCTTGGTCTCCATGGTAATGGGAGTCTAGATGAGTGGGTGGTCATCTGACCCTTCTCTGGGCGCAGAACACCCAATGGGACAGTCCTCCTGGCAGTGAGGCTGAGTCCTTGGCCACAGGGCAGCTGTGGATAAACCCAGGGCGGAATGTGCTCAGGCTGCTCTCTGCCTGCCGGGCCCTGGTGTACCCATCACACTCAGCCCTGCTCTGGTTCTGCTCTGGAGTCAGGCCCTCCCCAAATCACTGGGCGTGAGTGGGACAGCGTGGTGTCAATGCAGAGACAGGTGGGCGTGTGTGTGCCCCACAGGGCACTGCTGAGGATCCCTCCAACCCACCCTGCTTCTCCTTTGCAGGAAGCTGTGCCAGCCACAGAGCACAGGCGGCCTCCCTGGGGACCTTGCGGCCAACAGTCCTCCAGGCGAGCATGGGAGCTCGGCCTCACCCCCTCAGGTAGGAGCGTGGTGGGGAGGGAGGGTGGGTCTCACCGGAGCCAGTGGACCTGACCTGACCTTGGTTCTTAGGGAGCCTGTTGGGCCTTTGGCTCAGGGCTGGCAAGCTTTCTTGAATGAGTGAGCAGCTGGCTGGGGGTTGGGTGTCCTGGGCCTGGGACTTGGATGTGGTTCCTTGGTTTACCTGTGGGTATGTAGCCGAGGGAGGGCAGGCTGCTGAACCACACTGAGCCTCCTGCTTTCTCTGTATGGTGGGCGCTCCTGCCTCCCAGGGCTGTTGGAAAATCAAGCGTATGGCTGCAGCCCAGCCAGGGCCCAGTGGGGTCCTATGAGCAGTGGCCACTGCCATGTTAGTCAGTAGTCGGGAAGGGCATTTGGGGGGGGGGCCTTGCTGTTGGGGGCTTGATCTTCAGCAATACCTGTCTCACCGTTGCTTGAGCTGTTTGGTGAAAGCTCTCCCCACCCACCTGCATGCTCTGATTTATGAGTCCCACGTCTCTATCCCCTGCTTGGCCAGCCCCTCTTCTCCCTCTTCTCCCTCTTCTCCCTCTTCTCCCTCTTCTCCCTCTTCTCCCTCTTCTCCCTCTTCTCCCTCTTCCTCCTCTGCCCTGGAGGCACCCAGCCTAGGCCCATGACCCTAAAGCCTCCCTGTGGCTGTAGGGCCGTTGTGGAGGACAGAGGGCCTCATTTCACTTGCGTCCCCACTGCTTCCCTCTGATCCTGGGTTGCCCATCTGCCATCTTTCACCCTACAGCTGCTTCCCTGGGCCTGGGCCACCTGGTCTGATCCTGGCTCCATTCCTGTGGTCTGGCCTTGCCTCACAGGCCTCAGTATTCTTGTCTGTGAAATGGGGATGAAGCCTGCACCATGTCACAGGGTTGCCATGGGGATCCAAGTAATCAGGGGCCTGGAGGTGTTGGTCCTGGCCTGTGGGGCTGCCCTGTGTCACTCAGATTTGGCTCTGTCACTCTTCCCATCGTCCAGGGAAGATGCTGAGCACAGTGATGTTTTAGACCAGTTCCCAGAGGTGGCCCTTATGGGCTGCAGCCAGGTCCACTAATGACCCGGCGCCCTTCCTCTGCTCTGGTGGCCTCTGGGCAAGCAGCCCCTGCTGAGCTCTGGGCATCCTGGGCCTGGCTAGTGTTCGCGCGCCCCCATGTGGTCAGCGCGGGCCTTGCGTGTGGGCACTGGGTTTCCTCAGGGCCTGAGGTGCCCAGCCTCTCCCCAGGGAACACAGTAACTCTAGGCACAGTCTCCCCTCTGAAACTGTCTCCTTTCCTTCCCAGAAACGGCCACAGCCTCCTGATTTCATCGACCCTCTGGCCAACAAGAAACCCAGGATATCGCACTTCACCCAGAGAGCTCAGCCTGCAGTCAACGGGAAACTGAGTGTGCCCCACGGCCGTGAGGCCCTGCTTCCCACCCCGGGCCCACTGGCTGGTACAGACGCCCACCTGCCCCTGCGGCTGGAGCCACCACGGGCCCACGACCCCCTGGCCGATGTCAGCAACGACCTGGGCCACAGCGGCCGGGATTGCGAGCGTGGGGAAGTGGCCGCCCCAGCACCTGAGTGCCTCAGCCTGCCCCTGCTGACGGACTGTGCCCAGCCCAGCAGGCCCCATGGCAGCTCCTTGCACGGCAAGTCCAAGAAGAAATCCAAGAAGCACAAAGACAAGGAGAGGGCGGCTGAGGACAGGCACCGGCCCCGGCCGCCAGACCAGATGCCTGGGCCCCTTGGAGCCCCACCAGTTGCCCCGGGTAAGTGCCAAGAGGCAGGCCTAGGGGCAGGGGCTCTGCAGGAGGGTGTCGCCAGGAGCCTGAGCGCCGGCCCCACGCCCACCACCCTCACTCCACAGAGTGCCGAGAGGGCTGCCTACGAGCCGCCACTTCGGCTCAGCCTGCACATTAGGCCTCTTTGCCTCCTGTGTCCTCGCATCGGCTCGTCTCTGACTGCCCTGGCAGTGTTGTTCTGAGAGCCTCTTGCAGTCCTGTGTATGCCAGGCCAGCTCTGGGGGCCAGGGGCTTGGAGCCTGACGGAGCTGAGGCTCACGGGAGGAGACATCACACAAGGAGAGCAACAGTTCCAGGGCCCAGCTCTGGCTGCAGGGAGGTCCCAGACAGAGAGAACAGGGTGGGGCTGGGGCTCAGGGAAGGCAGTAGGGGGCAGGGCCTGGTGGAGAGGGAGGTGGGCAGCCCCTGGATCACCAGGGACCTGGTGTGGCCTGCTAGGCGAACATTTCAGCCTGTGGAGAAAGGTTTGGGAGGTGGGCCCAGAAGGAGGTGGGAGACCGTCCATAGAACAACAGACGGTAAGAGCCGGAACACGGTCTTGCAGTTGCAGCCTATGGGGAAGCTGGCAGTTGAGAGACCCTCAGCAGGATGAGGGGTGCAAGGCTGGCCAGGGCCATGTGCTGAGCAGGGAAACCTTCTCAGGCCCGGGGCACTGGGGAGGCGCATGGATGGGCTAGGATGGCGGTGGGGCTGGGGTCATCTCCCCCAGAGCCTCCCCCGCCTCCAGTTATAGCCCTAGGCACCTGAGCCGAGCACCCCTTGTGGCTGCTGTCAACCCCAAGAATAATTCAGGAGGCTGCAACTAAGAAAATCGTGTATTTGAGGTCTTAAGAATTACAGTTCCGGAGACATAGATTCAGGTGAGCGCAAAAGAGTGTTCTGAGGAGGAGAAAGAGTCGGGCTTATAAAGACAAAAAGCCACGAGTTTGTTAAAGGTTGCCTGGTGAGGATGGTTTAACTCTGATGCAAGTCAGAAAATATTTGTTTTAGGTTAGGGGTCCAGTAAGTAGACAGAGTGTCACGAGTGTTTTTAGGGTAGGGGGTCTGATGAGTAGATAGGCTGTCACAAGTTTCTGGCAGATGACTTCATCGGGTCAGAAGGTCAGATTCCATCTAGGCTGAGACGTGCACAAGTCACACTTCCTTAATGGCCTCTTGGTTCCATTTTTAGAGAGCTCTCTTAGCAATACTGACTCCATTGTGAATTTCCTTTCATGTAATTTAACCTTATCAGCATGTCGTGGCAACAGAGGCTCAATCATGTGGGCCACGTCACCTGCTGCAGCTTTCTGATTATTTCCTCAGGAGGGTCCCCAGCAGGGGGCATTCTTGGATCGGGTGGAGCCACTTCTCCTTAAGGCTTTTAAATTTGTCCTCACCTATCCTTCACGGGTCGTGCCAGCCCCTCCCTCTGTGGCTGGAGGGCAGGTCCTGGAAGAGCAGGGTTGGTCCGGTGAAGACGGACACTGCAGTTCCGTCAGTCCCCTGGTATTCCTCAACCCTGTTGCGCGCTAGGCTTCCTAGCACCTGTGGGTGGGCCGCAGGGGAGAAGGCGCCCGGTTCCCTGAGCACGCGCCATCTGATTCGGCTCCTCAGGGAGACAGGCCCTGAGCAGCCGGGCAGCGCATTCTGTCCCAGATGGCGGAAGCGGATGCCGTGTGCTTCTGGCAGGGCCCTGGGCAGGAGGACTGTGGGGCTGGGCATCAGATGGGGCCAGGAAGATGCTGCCCAGGCCGGCCCACACGCAGGGCTCAGATGGCTTTGGGTTCTGCCCGGTGTGCGTCAGCTCCAGGCAGCTCCTCCCCAAGCCGAGGTGAGAAAGTGACGTTTGGGATCAGGCAACCCAGGGAGTAGAGGCCCCAAGGAAAAGGAAAAGGGTAACTGAGGCACCAGAAGCTGGGTCTGGCGCCAAGTGATCCACCTTAAGCGGTCTCTCAGGCAGCTCAAATGATAACGATAATAGGTGGGTGCAAAGCCCCCCCCCAAGCTCCCAACACACACACACACACACACAGGCAGCTCAAATGATAATGGTAATAGGTGGGTGCAAAGCCCCCCCAAGCTCCCAACACACACACACACACCACACTCACACGACACACACCCACACACACACACACACACCACACACACCCCTGCTGTAACATCTGTTGTGACTCCTTCCTGGGTTGGGGGCATGTGCAGGCGGGAGCTACCCACCCACCGTTAACAATAGCATTGTTCTCTGAATGCTCCCCCAGCCTTGCTGGAGAGGGCTCCAGGTCAGCCCCTGAGGAAGCTTCCTCACCCTTATGTCCTATGGGGCAGAGGGATGGGCATCTGTTTAGCCCACCCTTCTGCGTGACACTGTTCCCCTAGTCTGGCCCTGCTGTCCCAGCCCTGCCCTGTGATCGCCTCTGACCCTGACAGGTGTGGCGGCCTCCACCTGTCAGGCAGGTGGTTCAGCTCAGCCTCCCTGTGGCCCCCACTCTCGAGGCCCCCCCTGGCCATCTTCATCCCCCTATGCTGCAGGCCCACTCCTGGGTCCTATGCCCACCCTCGTGCCTGCCCCCGACTCTTGCTCAGGCTGTGGATCCCTCCTGTGGCCAGAGGGTGCCTTCCTGGGCAGGCTGGCATGCTGGGTGGAGGGCTTGGGCTCAGCCAGGCCAAGCTCAGGCCCACTGACCCCTGTGTGGAAACAGGGGCACCCTCTCTCATTGGCACCCAGACCTGGGTCCTGCAGGGTGAACTCGCAGACATGTCCCTGCACCCCCTGCCCTGGGGAGGCACAGGAGAAGCTAGTGGAGGGGACACATGGGTGTGGGAACCAGCTCGGCTGGTTCAGGGGCAGCCAAGTGACAGCCTCACGCAGCCAGTGCCGGAGCAGGAGTGGGGACCACAAAGGTTTGCCACAGGCTGGACCCCAACGGTGTCTTGGGTGCCAGGTCAGTCTGACCCTAAGCCTCAAGGCGGAACACCCCAGGAGGCCTGTCTTGTGTGGGATGTGGGTGGTGGGAGTGTAGACTAAACCCTCATGTATGTGCCTGTTGGGCTGCATTCTGGGGGGGCCACAGCCTCTTCAAAGATGACAGCCGGGTGGGGGTGGGCTCCATCCATTGGTGGGAATTGCACCTCGTGCTGGAGTATAAAACCACAGAAGGGCTCAGCAAACTGCTGATCCACTGGGTGGGCTGCTTTCCCCTGAGAGAGGCACAAAAATAAGCACTCAGGATATGCTTCAAAGCGATAAAATTGCTTCTAAGTTAGGGGGAGGGGGAGGCCAGCTGGAAGAATTTCCCAGGGGAAAAGGACCGGACTGTAGCTTTGGTTGACTGCAGCCCAGGCAGGCCTCGAGCCCTGTGGACAGTCTTGTGTCACAGTCCCTGGCCTCTCAAGCCACCAGCCCAGCCCTGTTCCGGGACTGCCCCTCTGATCCTGCAGTCCCATCTCTGGTGTGGAGAACAGGAGGATGGGGAGGGGGGGTGGCTCAGACCAGGGACCGGAGCCTGCAGAGCCTGCGACTCCATCCACAGGGAGAGGTGTGGACAGGAGCCAGGGCTTTCCCTGCTGGCTGTCTGTCTTTGTCCTGTAGGGCCGGAGACCGGGATACCCCCGGGACTCGATTATCCAGGGGTCACCGGTTTTCAGCTTAGTGATCTTTTACACGAGGTCAGTGGAGGCGGCAGAGGCTCTGGACGAGTTGCCCAGGCTTTGCCCTGCAATGAATCCGTCCTTTGGGGTGCTTGCTGAAAACGTACCCATGATGCCATCTCTGCACGGCTGTGCTTTGGGGACACACACCACGCTGCCTCGCCACTTCTCCCACGGGCCGAGGGCACTCCTGGCTCCGGCTGGACCCCTGAGGTAGCCAGACAGCACTTGCCCAGTGCTCATGCCTCCTTTGCGGGTCCTGGCTCCCGCTACGTGGCCTCAGCAATCCTCTCCACGCAGCGTCCCCTCCAGGGCCTTCAGACAACAAGGCATCAACCTTTTGAGGATCTCACCGTGGACACACGAGCTGTGGACTCAGGAATTATGCGTTTGATCTTTGTAGGTTTAAATGGGACCTGCAGCAGCTCAAGTGTTCCCACGTCGACCTCGGAGACGCCCGACTACTTGCTGTGAGTACTTCCCTTGCCGGCTGCGCCTCTCCCCTCCCGGCCCCTGCCCTGCAGGTTAGCAGAGGCAGAGCTGACCCCAGGCCATGTATGTGAATTCCTGGCCCAGTCGGCTCGAGGTCAGGGCTGCTTCCTGGGTGGGAGCGGCCGCAAGGCTGTGGGCACTTCCAGCCTCTCTCCTGCCGCCCCCTGAGCCCCTCCTGCCCCTCTCTCTGGTCTCCCCAGAAAATACGCCACTATCTCCTCCTCGGAGCAGCGCCAGAGCTACAAAAACGACTTCAATGCTGAGTATAGCGAGTACCGAGACCTGCACGCCCGCATCGAGCAGATCACACGGCGCTTCACGCAGCTCGATGCCCAGCTCCGGCAGCTCTCCCAGGGCTCCGAGGAGTACGAGGTAGAGCCCTGCCTACACACATCCAACGGCTCTGCCCGGTGCTGGCATCCTTGGGCATGTTCCCTTGTATTCTGGGCTGAGGTCCCTGCTCGCCCCTCTTTCCCACTCCCCAAGTGGTTTAGGCCTGTCCCTGGAGCTCAACGTCCTCAGCAGTGGGGCCGGTTGTGACTGACTCCACAGGTGGGAGATGACCCGCGGGGGCGGGGGCGGGGGCGGTGTTCCGAGCAGTGGAGACAGCGGGGAGCAGCGGGCTAGGGTGCCTGTGTCTCCACCTCTGAGAGCGTCTGGGGTCCTCTCTGCAGCCCACTACCCACATCACACGAGAATTCTCAGTCCCCCAGCCAGGAGGGGCTGGGCCAGGCCACACCCCACGGCCCATCAGAGCTGTCACAGACACGGTGGGAGGGGATGGAGGGTCCTTGGGGTCCCCCCACCACAACCCTCTTCCTCTGGCCAAGGGCACCTGGGTTCCCCAAGCCATCCCATGTGGGAGCTCACTGCAGGGGGCTTGGTCACCAGCCCTGGGACACCACCCCTCCCCCTTGTGCCACCTTTCAGAGCTGGTTACCTGACTGCAGGGCCAGCCCTGATTAATCATGGTGTTGGGGTCCATCTCCCCTGGTGGAGGCCACTTTGGTTTCCAGAGGAGATGACTCGTGATTGGGGCAGAGCAATGGGGCCTCTGAGGGTCTAGGACAGAAAATCCCCAGGGTATCCCCGTCGTCCTCTCTCCTCCCTGCATGCCCCACAGGGACACTCCCCAGGTGGTCAAGGGGCCTCTGTGCTTGGCCTTGAACGGTGCACAGGCCAGCTGGGTGTGAGGGAAGGAGGCCGTCCCATCTGCTCTTTGCCTCCTCCCACGGCTCTGGCCAGCCTACCCCTCCTACCGCGTGGCCTCGTGCTTGTCCCTGAGGCTGGGCCCCTGCCCCTCGCTCCCCTGGCCCAGCTTCCTCCCCCACCTCCTGCCCTGCACATCCCCCAGCCTGCCCCCTGACCCTCCTCTGTGCTCCCTCACGCCATCACGCCATGCTGAGGCCATTGTCCCCCAGCATGCGGTGACCTTACAGGTCGCAGGTTATCAGGGAGAAGGGGCCACTCAGTTGGGGTGTCCTGCAGGTAGTGCATTGTTCGCTTTCTCTTTTGTTTTTCCTCCAGACTACTCGTGGGCAGATTTTACAGGAGTATCGAAAAATCAAAAAGGTGAGTGTCCATCCCATTGTGGGGGGTAGGTGGGGTGGGCTCAGAAGAAGCTGTTTCAAGATGAGTGGCGCCAAAGTCTGGGAGAGGAGGGAGGGAGGAAGGGCCTCGCTGGGCTGGTCTCAGGCCCTCGGAGTAGCCCCTGCCCCTGGTCACAGCTGAGGAGCTGAACCTGTCCTATGAGCTTGGGTGCAGCCCCTCCCCGGGCACCCCTGCAGCCCCCACCCCCGCTCTCCCAATGTTTGATGGGCACAGCCCCAGGTCCTTTCCGCCTCCCTCAAAGGTCCAGGGGAGGAGCCATAGTTCCCTGCCCCCATCCTGGCCCCATCTGAATCCTTAGCTGCTAGAGTCTGGGAGGAACGCCCAGCCTCCTGGGCTCAGGCCGTCTCCTTGGGAGCACCAAGCCCCCAGCCTCGGGCTCCCTGAGAGTCTCCTGCGATGTGGTTCCACAACAGCAGCTCTCGTTCCTGAGGGCCACGTGTGCCAGGGCGGCTCTCTGCCAGCCAGGCCCCGGCCCAGCGTGGAAGCTTCGTGACCTATCTTGCCTCAGCCTCTCACCCTGGCTGTGACCGTTTCCCAGGGTGGAGCCGAGGGACAGAGCAGGGGTCCCCGTCACGGCATGGAGAGCTCAGGCTGCAAGCAGGGCGAGTGGGAACCTGGGGCAGCCAAGCGGGGCAGCTCGAGTTCGGGTTGGGCTCTCAGCCTTGGCCGTGTGGGCGAGTCTCAGCCTGGCCGCTCTCTTACAGACCAACACCAACTACAGCCAGGAGAAGCACCGCTGCGAGTACCTGCACAGCAAGCTGGCCCACATCAAGAGGCTCATCGCTGAGTATGACCAGCGGCAGCTGCAGGCCTGGCCTTAGCCCAAGGCCACAGGGCAGGAGGTCCCACCCAGCCAGCCAGGCCAGCTCACCTCACCGGGCTGACCGTTCTGGATGGTGGGGGAGCTGGGGGCGAGGGGGAGCTGGACGAGGAAAAAAGAGATTTATTTGAAAAAATAAACGTGAGGAAGACGCATTCATCTGAGCCAGGAACGCCGGCTTTCAGGGGAGTCCCTGCAGCCCTGGCACCCACAGGTCACACAGACCCAGGTGGGGTGTCCAGCTCCCCCGGGGCCCCACACACCTCCTGAGCAGCCTCCCCACCCAGGATGGGCTCCCCAAGAAGCCCACCTCCTCGCCAGCCACCCCCCGCCCCCCAGGGGCTTCAGCTTCCTGTCAGTGAAAGACTCCAAGGCCGGCCTGCCTGCCTGCCCGCCTTTTCTAGTTTTATACAGACAGCCACTTTTAGCTACTGCTTATGAGACTTGAGTCTATTTTTATATGAAAGAGAGAGCATCTTTTTTCTAAACCTGTGCCTCCCCTCCTTGGACGCCCAGGGTCTAGGCGCTGCCCTGTGTCCTTTCTACAGTATTACAGATGCTCGGGAAGTTCGGCGTTGTTTCTGCGAGCTCCAGGGCTCCCAGGAGAGAACCCGTGGGGGGCGGGCAGGGGTGCCTCTCCCACGCTGGTCTCCCTCACACACAGCCTCTCCCTCGCTCTAAGGGGGCGGGCAGGGCAATGCGACCCCCGCAGCTCTATTTGGAAAACTCCAGCTGGTCCAGGAGCAGCTGCTGGGAGCCACCGGGCCCACCCTGCTATTCCAGGCCCTCAGCTGTCAGGGGTCACTGGGAGTTTCTGTGCTTGTAGCCCGCGCTCTGCGGCAACAGTGTCGGATTTTTTTTTACTGTCTTCTCAATTCTCCCCTTTGCTGCTGCTCTTCATTTCGCACTGTTGAGACCAAGTGGTCTCCATGCTGTTGACCTCGCTCCGCCCCTCAGCCCACTTGTGGGTCCTGGGGTCGTCTTTGCAGAGCCACCACGGGGTTTGCACTCAGGGAGGGGCTGGGGGGTCGATAGAGCCGGGGGTGGGGGGGCGGGGGCAAGAGTGAGCTCGGAAAAGGCGCTGGATCCACCCATTTTGGGGGTGCTGGCCCGAGGACACCCCAATTGCTGCTTAGTCACTGTGCCTAGTCTAATGCCCCCAAGGGCGTCAGGGGGCGTGCGTGTTTGTGTGTGAGGGACCCCCGGGCGCGGTGGGGTCTAAAGCGAGCGTTCACATGAATTCGGAGCCGCGTTCAGCGAAGCCACAACTGGGGAAGGTCATGGGGGTGGTTGCAGCCCACAGCCCAGGGGTCACGGGGGGCGGAGGTGCTGCCAGGAGCAGTAGCGAGGGAGAGCGGAAATGCTCACGTAGACACGTCTAGTTTTCTGAGCTGTGGTGGTGTCTCCTAATGGCTTCCCAAAGAGCAAGCACGCCTGCAGTGTGCCCACCCCACCCCAGAGTCTCTGTGGGACCCCTGGGGTGCCTGGAGTGCCGAGGATGCTGATCCTTTCTGTTTCAACAGCTGTTGTTTTGTTTCTCATTTGGGATGGAGAGGGGGAAGGGCTGAGCAGACCCTGGGACCCCAGGTTCCCCCGACAGCCATCTTGTACTCAGCCTGGACTGCAGACTCAGGTGAAATGGGATCACTCAAGGAGGCCCCACCCTGGAGGGCCGAGCCGCCCTCTGCCCTGGGATCCAGTTCAAGGGACTCTCAGCTCAATTTCCTCCTCCTCCTTGTTTTTTGTTGTTGTTGTTTATTTTCTCCTTTCAAGGAATCATGAAGCTAAGAAAAGTTTTGTGCTTTGGGGGTTGATGGACAAAAGTTCTAGCTGATTAAATATGGTCTAACTTATTGATACTGTGTTTTTTTTTTTTTTTTTTCCTTTTAATATTGTACTGTGGAGAAAAACTTTTGAGCCATGGAGTTGGTGTTTACAAGAACTTTTCACTTTTGCCAAAATGTTACAATTGAAAGGCATCTGCATCTTTAGTTTCCTAATATTTTCTTAAAAGATCTAGTGTCCTTTTTGTACACTAAACAGGTGAATGCTGATTTTTTTCAACCTACAATAAATTTCACTGAACTGAACCTGTCGGCCCAAGCTGGGAGTGTATGTGTCATTCCCCGGGGGTGGGCGGCTGGTTCCGTGTTGGGGGTGGGCTGGGGTGAGGAGGCAACCTGGCCATGGGGCAGCCATGGTGATGGGCAGGGCACAGGCTAGTACTGGGCAGAGAAAGCGTCCTGGGCAGCCTGCCAGAGCCACTGCCCAGGAATGAGGCCGGCAGGTGGAGGGCTGAGCTGAGGCGGAGGGCCCTGCAGGTGCCAGAGCAGGAGGCCAGACAGCCTGGTCATGGGTGAGAAATGTCAAGAGATGGGAGGTGGAAGCAGCGGGGAGCCATGGCCGGTGTATGAGCAGGGCAGTGCCCCCATGGAGTGCGCAGGGTGGGCTTAGCCAAGCCAAGCAGGGGGGTCCCCAGGGCTCCCACAGGGCCAAAACCCCCAGTAGAGGGGCCACATGGGGCAAAGGGAGTGCCCTTATTTGGGGTAACAAGCTGTGACTGACGAAACAGCGATGAGTAACGGCACTGCTTGATTATTCCTCCCGGGCCACACGCTGGGGTGGGGGTGGGGGGTCCCCTTGCCCCCCCCATGGGGACAGGGACACCAAGGCCCAGTGGAGCCCTACAGGCTCAGGACACCAGCCGGATGGCCATCCTTGCCCCTTGTTCTAGGTGAGGAGCGGAAGGCAGGGGGCAGGTTCTACCCTCCAAGGACACCGTGTGGGGGGAATGTTTATTTTAGGAAGGAAAAACAGACAAAGAATAAGACCAGGACTAAAGGGGTCCAGGGGTCAGGGACTGTGGGCCTTAGCCTCTCTGGTGGCTCTGCTGGCCAGTGGCCTTGGCCTGAGTTCTGAGGCAGCCCAGGAATCTGAGGGGCACGGGAGGGGAGGTCAGGCAGGCCCTGCGGGGCAGAATGTACCCTGCTACCCAGGCGGCCTGGCTGTGCTGTTCTAAGGAGTAACAACGTCCCTGCCGCCACAGCCCCGGGCCCAGGGCCGACACCTGCCTCCTTTGGCCTCCCACGCCTCAGCCTCACGTTGCCCACCCGCCTCCCCAAGCCTCCCCCACGGCCCCCACGCTGCCCCATGGCACCATGGCCACAGGCGGTTCCCTGACCATCCTTCCCAGAGCCGACGGCACCTGAGTCCAGTCCCTCAGGGGCCCAGAAGGGTCTTCCCACCCTCACGACCTGCACCGTGGCCAAGGGGCTTGGGGTCGTCCACCAGCCCCTGCCACTTGCCGGACAACATCCTGCACCCAGATCCTGCAGCCCCTCCTGTGCACCGGGCTCCATCCGGGCGCTGGCACTCAGCAGTGACCTTGACAGCTCTGCCCTTGCCCTCGGAAGCCTGCGGTCTGGTGGGATCGGGGGTCTCCAGTCGCTCACTGCTCACCCCCAGGCAGCACACTCACCCCGTGTCACACACCTAGGCGGTCCCCGCAATGGCCTTACAGCACCAACTGACGGCTTGGAATCAAAGCAGCCACGTCCCTCCCAGCTGCCGCAACACTGACCCTCCAGGGATCCTGCCCGGGTCCGCTCTGCCCCCACCACCCTCCTGCCAGCACCTCCCACAGGTTGTCCTGTGAGTGCTGGGGTTTCCCAGGGCTGGGTCTTTGGGGACATTTCTGTACCCATTCCTGTCACACACGGCCTGAAGGCGCAGCCTCGCAGATTCTCCGACACCAACTGGAGGTCCAACAGTTCCATTACCAGGTCTGGCATCAGACGCCACAGGTGAAGGGGCTCAGGCCCCCACTTCAGACACCTGCCACAAGTCCCTGGCCACCCAGACTTCTGACCAACCCGCTATAAATCAGGGGTTCCCTCCCGCCCCCTCAGAGGTTTGGTGAGTTGCTAGAATGGCTCACAGTGCTGAGGAAAACACTTCAACAGCCGAATGGAGGAGAAGCCAAGAGCAGGGTGTGGGGAATGGTACAGGGCTGCCATGACTTCTCCAGGTGTGCCACCCTCCCAGCACCTCCATGTGTTCCCCCGAATCCTGTTGTTTTAGGGGTTTTTTTAACAGAGGTTCCATTACATAGGCATGATTGAGTAAATCGCTGGCCGTCGGTGATTTTTTTTTTTTTCTTCTAATTTTTGGCCGCACCGCGCAGCATGTGGGATCTTAGTTCCGCGACCAGGGATCTAACCCTCGTCCCCTGCAGTGGAAGGGCGGAGTCCTAACCACTGGACCACCAGGGAAGCCCTTGGCCATTGGTGACTGAACTCAATCTCCAGCCAGGAACCGGGGACAAAACCCAAATATTTATTGTAAGGAATTCCCTGTCCCCAGCCCTGAGGGTCTGCCCTGGTCCCCAAACTGCCTCCCTCTCCCTCACACCCAGCCCCTTTTCATCTGCCCCTGAAACCAGTCCCCCAGGTTTTTGCCTGGGCAGCTGCTCTTCAAATCGTTGATAGGAGATGTCTGAGTATCTCAAGACCCCTTCCAGCAGCCACCTCCTCCAAGCAGTCTGCCCTGCCCACCCCTGCCTCATAGGTCCCTCTGGCTGGGAGTGCCCCAAGTCCACTTCTGAATCCCCTACACTGGGTCCCCTTGACGGCAAAGCCTGGACCAGAGTCTTAGAGCCCCCACTCCCCAAGGCCAGGCTCTGACCGTTTCCTGCAAACGTTCCCAACGATCCACCTTTTGGGCCAGCTCCAGTGGTGGAAACTTTCCAGCCGGAGGAGGCCGCTTGTTTTGGAAAGTTCCTGGGGGAGCCGCCCCCGCCCGCCTGCCGAGTTCCCACGCTCCTTTATCACTGGGCGCTTAGAGGGGCTCAGTGCTGTGCAGGCCTAGCTCCTCCCAGCTGGCCGCCTCTGCCCTGCCCATCCCCTTCCCTCCCTTCCCCACGGAACAGTCTCTCCCCCTGCCCCCACTCCAGCCCGGCCCTATCAAGCCCTCCTGCCATAGGTGAGGACACCGAGGACTCGAGGACTCGCAGCCACCCCCGCTCCATGCGAGCCCTGTGGGGGTGGAGTGCCTGGTGGGTGCTGCTGCTCAGGAAGTGGGAGGAGGAGGCAGCCTGGACTGGAGGAGCGTCTCGCTTTGAAATCCGAATCCTGACTTGGTCTTCTGCCTCAGTGTCCCGTGCCTCAGTTTCTCCAGAGACGCCCCCCGCCGGTCCCCCCGACGCAAAGAATGAGCTTCCTAGCCTAGCTCCCCCTCCTGCCTGCCTTGTGGTTGGGGCCTGGCGCTCACTTGCAGCCTTAAAGTCCTCTTTTGTAAAATGGGGATAAGCGGCCGCGGGCCCTAAGTGAATCCCACGCGCCAAGCTAGGGCCGGGGCGGGGGGGCGGGGAGGGGCTGCGGCCCACGTGATTGCACGGCCGGAGACCAGATAGCCGCGGAAGCTCCGGGCAGAAGGGCCTCGAACCCGAGCCCCACGGCCGGTGCGCGCCCTCCCCCCCCACCCCGCGAGCGCCCCTCCTCCCCTGCGCGGGCGGAGCGAGGGGCGGGGCGGGGGTGGGGCCGCGGCTCTTTTCTCTGGAGTTCGCGCGCCCGGAGCCCTAGCTGTCCCCCGCTGTGCCAGCCGACTCCGCGCCGGTGAGTGCCGCCCCAGGAGGGGTGCAGGCTCCCCGGGGACCGAAGTCGGCTTGGCCCGGCCGGTTCTCGGGTCCCCTCTGACCTCCTGCCAACCCCGCGCCCCCAGCTCGTCGCGATGGAGGCCGCAACCGAGTTCGTGGTCGAGAGCCCCGACGTGGTCTACAGCCCCGAGGCCATCGAGGCGCACTACGAGTACCGGACGACGTGCGTCAGCCGCGAGGGCGGCGTCCTCAAGGTAAGCGAGGGACCGACTGGGCGGGCCATGGGGCTGGGGGAACCAGGGAGCCGGGAGGGAGCGGGAATTGCCCAACGTCTGCGACTCCCGCCCTGCAGTGAGGCGGGAGAGGCCTGCGGCCCCGCGGCTCACCGAGCTGCCCGCCCTCAGGTGCACCCCACGTCCACGCGCTTCACCTTCCGGACCGCCCGGCAGGTGCCCCGGCTCGGGGTCATGCTCGTCGGTTGGGGCGGGAACAACGGCTCCACGCTGACCGCTGCCGTGCTGGCCAACCGACTGCGCCTGTCCTGGCCCACGCGCACCGGCCGCAAGGTGGGGGTTCGGGCGAGGCTCGGTCGGAGAGAAGGCTTCGCAGGAATCCATGCGGAGGGGGAGGGGCTCTACGGAGGAGTGGGCCCGCAGTGGGCGGGGTTTCTGGCTGCGGGCGGACTCCGGGGAGGGGCTTCCGCGGGGGGGAGGGAACTCCTCAGGGGTCTTGCGGGGGCGGAGCCTAAGGTGTGGGAGGGCTTCGGGGTGGGACCTCCGGAGCGGAGTGGCTTCCGCCCAGGCTTGGAGCGACAAGGGGAGGTGCCCAAAAGTAGGGCGGGGCTTGAGGGTGCCGAGAGGGGTCCTGGCCAGCTCGTGGCCCACGCCACGCCCACCCTTCACTCAGCCCCGTCTGCCCACCCCCCCAACCTAGGAGGCCAACTACTACGGCTCGCTGACGCAGGCGGGCACTGTTAGCCTGGGTCTGGACGCCGAGGGCCAGGAGGTGTTCGTGTCCTTCAGCTCGCTGCTGCCCATGGTGGCACCCGACGACCTCGTGTTCGACGGTGGGCGGGGCCCTGGGTCGGGGGTGGGGTGGGAGGCGGGGCCTAGAGGGGCCCAGGATTGGGGCCGGGCCGAGCTTGAGGGTCCCCCCCAGGCTGGGACATATCGTCGCTGAACCTGGCAGAGGCGATGCGGCGCGCACAGGTACTGGATTGGGGGCTGCAGGAGCAACTGTGGCCGCACATGGAGGCCCTGCGCCCGCGGCCCTCCGTCTACATCCCCGAGTTCATCGCAGCTAACCAGAGCGCGCGCGCCGACAACGTAATCCCGGGCACGCGCGCGCAGCAGGTGCAGCCCCTCCCCGCGTCCGTTACCCCCCCTGCCACTTGTCCTCCCTCCCCACCACCTGTTACCCCTCTTTTGTCCCCATGCTCCCATCCCGAGGGTCCAGATCCCACTTTGCACTTGGGGAACTGAGTGGCCCAGGCCTCCAGAGGTCGGGGGAGCCTGTACAACCTCCCCCCCCCTCCATCCCCCCCCGCCCAGCTGGAGCAGATCCGTAGGGACATCCGCGACTTCCGGTCCAGCGCCGGGCTGGACAAAGTCATCGTGCTGTGGACAGCGAACACGGAGCGCTTCTGCGAAGTGGTCCCGGGCGTCAATGACACCGCTGAGAACTTGCTGCGCACCATCCAGGTGGGCGTGCCCAAGGGGTGGAGTAGGCTCAGGGCCAGCCCCCAAGGACTCTTCTGTGCTGACTGCTCGCCTCTGCCCGCAGCTGGGCCTGGAAGTGTCGCCCTCCACCCTCTTTGCCGTGGCCAGCATCTTGGAGGGCTGCGCCTTTCTCAATGGGTCCCCACAGAACACGCTGGTGCCTGGTGCCCTCGAGCTTGCATGGCAGCGCCGTGTCTTTGTGGGTGGAGACGACTTCAAGTCGGGGCAGACCAAGGTCAAGTCCGTGCTCGTGGACTTCCTTATCGGCTCTGGCCTCAAGGTGTGTGGGCCTGGGGGGCTGCTCAGCTCAGTATGGGGGGCGTGGACCCTGAGGTGTGGGCTTGTGTGCTGCGGGGCCTGCAGCTGCCGCGGGTCTCCTTGCCCCCGCAGACCATGTCCATCGTGAGCTACAACCACCTGGGCAACAACGACGGGCAGAACCTGTCGGCGCCGCCACAGTTCCGCTCCAAGGAGGTGTCCAAGAGCAGCGTGGTGGACGACATGGTGCACAGCAACCCAGTGCTCTACTCGCCGGGCGAAGAGCCCGACCACTGCGTGCGTGGGGCGCAGGCGCGGCAAGGGGCGGTGGGTGGGGTGGGGCGGTGCTCCCCACAGAGAAGGGCAGGGACCCGTGTGACCTCGTGCCGCCCCCCAGGTGGTCATCAAGTACGTGCCATACGTGGGCGACAGCAAGCGTGCCCTGGATGAGTACACATCGGAGCTGATGCTGGGCGGTACCAACACGCTGGTGCTGCACAACACATGCGAGGTGCGGGGCACGAGGGGGCAGGAGTGTGGGGCTGCCCACCAGCCCGGCCCACCTCCTGACCCGCTGGCCCCGCAGGACTCGCTCCTGGCCGCGCCCATCATGCTGGATCTGGCCCTGCTGACTGAACTGTGCCAGCGTGTGAGCTTCTGCACCGACATCGACCCGGAGCCGCAGAGCTTCCACCCGGTGCTGTCGCTGCTTGGCTTCCTCTTCAAGGCGCCGCTTGCGCCACCGGGCAGCCCAGTGGTCAACGCGCTCTTCCGCCAGCGCAGCTGCATCGAGAATATCCTCAGGTGTGCCCCGACCTTGGGGATCCCCACCTACGGCCCAGATGTCCACTGGCGGGGCTGTGCACAGGGCCTAGGGACTGCAGGGCAGTCTCGGGGTCTGGCCCCGCTGAGCCGTGACCATCTCCCAGGGCCTGCGTGGGGCTCCCGCCGCAGAACCACATGCTTCTGGAACACAAGATGGAGCGCCCTGGCCTCAAGCAAGTTGGGCATGTGGCCACCGCCTGCCCCGTGCCTTGCAAGAAAGGATCAGCGCCAACTGCCCCCAATGGCTGTACTGGTGACGCCTATGGGCACTCACAGGCTGAGGCACCCCAGATGCCCACCACCTAAGGCCATGGCCATACAGCTCCCCTGTAACTCCTGCCCCCATTGCTCCTCAGCACCCGACCCTTCCAGGCCCCCTTAAGACAGACAATAAAGCCAGTGCCACTATGAGCCACACCTGTGGATTCTTGGTGCCTGCGACCTAACCCTAACGGCCCCCAATACCAGCCACATCTCCCTTTTCCACCAGGTGGACTTCTACCTACCCTTCCAAACTCTGCTGTCCCAACTCTCAGGGGCTTTCCAGAACCCCCGGGGGGAGGGGGGGCTCTGCCTAACCGCAACTCTTGAAGGTTAGGCTAAGCAGGCTGTGGCTGTAAGCCAAAGTGAAGAAACCCAAGACCAGATGCCAAAAACCAAAATCGAGTTATGTTTATTGATGGGGCCCACCCCTGCTCTCCAGGGGAAAGGAAGTCCCCCAAGGAGCCCCCTGGACAAAACAGAAATGGCGGGAAGGGCCCATACAGGAAAGAACGTCTCTGAGGTCCTTGTGTTTTTTTATAAAATGAATGAGTCCTTTGCGCGGGGCTCCCCAGCCATCCAAGCCTTGACCGGGAGTCCAGTTGCCCGCGGTGTGACCTCAGACCCTCACCCTGCAGACCACCCGAGCCCCTGGACCTTGGCCCCGGGCAGGGGCGCTGGGCAGAAGCCGAGGTCGGCAGTGGGCAAGGGGCTGCGGCCCCATCACACGCTCATGGTCATCCCGGGGGAGTACTGCGGAAAGACGAGGGGGTGGCGCGCGGGGGCCGGCTCAGTTCCGGCCTAGGCTGGGACCCGCCCCCGAGGGGAAGGGGGGACAGGGCAGTGTGGACGTGGGATGGAAAGGGACCAGGTGGCGATGCGTGAGGAGGCCGCCCAGGGCCTCGGGTCCCAGGGTTGGGGTGGGATGTGGGCGGGGCGGGGCGATAGGGCGGGCCTGGGGAGGGGGAAGGCGGGAGGAAGGGAAGGATGCCGCGGCCGCCCCCCCACCTGGCCCGCCGCGGTCACGGTCTTGCTCTGGCCCCCCGGCCGCCCCGCCGGGGTCTGCCCGCCAGGCCCCTCCGGCCCGACGCCGCCGCGGGGGGGGAGTCGACGCAGTCGCTTACGCTTTCGCTCGGGAACGGGTGCAGGAAGGTCCCGGCGGCCGCCATCTCGCCGTCGTCCCGCGGGGTGCCCGGGGTGTTGCTCAGGCCGGCCACGGCGCCGGGGGAGCTCTGGGGGCGGCCGCGGTCAGAGCGGAACACCCCGCCCCGCGGGCCAGGCCCCGACCGCCGCGCGGCCCAACCAGGACTAGGCCTCTCCACGCGGGCCGACCCCGCAGCCCCGCCCCCCGCCCCCCGCAGGAGCGCGGCCCCCTCACCTTCGGCAACCCGTCCAGATCGCCCGAGCCTGTGGACCGACAGACGGCGGTGACGCGGCTCAGACGCGCCTGCGCCGCCAAGCCGGCTCCACCGACCCCTTCCCGAACTTCCCTGGCGGCCGCGCCCCCTCCCTCGGCCCAGCCCACTGGGGCACCGCCGGGGGTCCCGGGCGGAGGGCCCAGATCGGGGGTGGTGGGTCAGTGCCGGCGGCCGGTTTAGTTACTGGACCCTCCCCGCAGCGCAGCCCCAGTCACTGAGCCCAGAGAAGCTCGGGGCGCGCCCCCAACGCCGGCCGAGCACAGAGGCGGAGAGACTGAAGGGGGCCGCCAGGGGGCGCACGAGGCTCGCGAAGCAGCGGGGCGGAGGCGTGTGTGTGGGTGTGCCCCGGGACTCCGCCCACTCACCCAGGGATCCGTTTACATGGTGAGGTTCCATCGCACTCATGGCGGCCATGGGGGCCTCCGGACCAGGGCCAAGCGGGAACTGCAGGCAGAGGAGCAGCTTGGGCCTCGGGCCACCACCTCTCCGCCCCCACCCCGACCCCCGCAAGCCCCAGCTCACATTAGTCCTGCCGGCGCCTGGCCCGATGGGGTTCATGATGGTGTACATGTTCTCACTGGAGTTGGTGGAGTCTGAAGCAGCACGTGAGGGGGTGGGGTGTGAGAGGGCCTCACCCAAACACACCCCTCCCTATGCCCCGCCCAGGCTGTAGTACCTCCAGGGCTGGGCATGATGGGTGTTCCAGGGGGCCCACCTCCTCCTGGGGGTCCCTGCACACAGAGGGAGACACAGAAGGTGAGAAAAGCCCTCCAACTGCCGCCCCACAACCCCTGCCCCCAGGTCGGGTGTCCCAGCTTCGGCATCACTCACCGTGTAGCTGCCAGGGGAGGAGGAGGAGTAGGGGATCTGGGGAGATGGGCAGCTGTGAGCAGTCCGCCCACTCTACCAACTCGCACACTCCTAATCCCCCCCCCACCCCCGCACGCCGTCCCGACACTCACCGAGTTGCCACTGGGGCTGGCCCATGGGCCACGCACTCCGGGTCCCCTAGAACAGACAGTGGTGGACCCTGGGTCTAAGCCAGGCGGGACACAGCCCCCCAGCACACACTCCCTGACACCCCCAGCCTGCCCCACGTGCCCTCAGAGCAGCAGACGTTGGCCGAGAAGTAACCAAGCACAGATGCCAGGCCAGCCTTCAAATCCCAACCCCATCCATCACTCACTGGTCTTTGAGCCTTAGTTTCCCCACCCAGCAGTGGCATAAAAACAGTATCGGGGCTGTTGTGCGGCTTCGGGGTCTGCCCCAGCATACCCAGCCCATGAAGCTGGGTGGTGGCCCGCATGGGCACACTCCCGGGGGTTCCTGAGGGCCTTACATGTTCATGGTGGGCAAACCCGGGCCAGCAAGAGAGTTGGGTGGGGGCCGCATGCCACTTCCATAGCTCTGTGAAGGTAAAGGGGCCGTGAGAGGGCAAGCCGAGAGAGGACAGCCCCTGAAGCCCCCCTGTCGCCTGGGCCCAGGCCTTACCTGGGGCCCAACGCTGGTCATGCCCCGTGGAGGCGTCACCCTCTGCATCGGGCCCATGCTCGAATGCCCTGGGGGCAGAAGGAATAGGGCTCAAGCCGCGGCCGTTCCCCGGTGTGGACAGGCGCTGTGCTGGGGGTTGGGGGTGTTCCTGCACGGTGGGCGGCGGGGAACTGGCTCTGGGATCCTGACGGGGGGGGCGGGGGACAGCAGCGGGAGCTTCCCTACTCACCCTGAGCACGTGGGGAGGGGTCCATGGCGCCAGGGAGGAGGGGCTGGGAGCCGGGTAGGCCCACGGGAGGCTGCGGAGGGGGAGTGGCAGCACTGAGTGTGGGTGCCCCCACCCCGGCCCAATTCCTGCCCCCCCTCCCCTCATCCCTCTCTCACCTGACTCGGCATCCGCAGGGTGGGCCGGGGGCCCCCTGGGAACCGCGGTGACATGAAGGGCTGGAAGAGGTGGGCCGGGGATCAGCACCTCCCCCCACCTACTCAGCCCCCAAAGCTACCCGCTTCCTGCCGCACCCGGGCCCCCAGCCTGGATACTCCCCCTCCTCCAAGACCAGCCGGCAGACCTCAGCCAGCCGCGCCGGGGGCGTGGGGGGCGTGGGAGCGCAGTAGGACGGGCCCAAGGGCCCGGGGGAGGGGTGTGCGTGCTCGAGGGGGCGGGGCACCACAGGTCCTTACCGGAACCTGAGGCCCCATCATGGGGGCGTTGGGGTTGTGGGGGGAGGCTGGGAGCCGGGGGGGCCCTAGGAGGACAGAACCAGGTGGGTTGGGAGGAGCGAGGTCACCCGAAGTTCCACGGTTTCCTGTGGCTCTGCTGAGCCTGGCCAGGGAGAGGAGGGGAGGGAACACCGTGGAGGCAGGAGAGTGGGCCAACTAGCCCCATCTGCGGGATGTGGCGGGGGTGGCGTGGACCCTAAGGGGAAGGTCATGGGCAGGACCTGTGGTTCAGCGAGCCAAGCTGTGCGGCCCCAGGCGCCCCGACACACACAGGCGCAGGCCTAGTGCAGAGACCCCGCCCCCTCCCGCAGCGGGGGACCCAGGCCAGATGGCCCCTCCCTCACCGGCACTACCGAGGCCCGCAGGGGCATACCCACCCCCTCATTGCCCCTGCCTGTCACCCTCCCACACAAGCCCACCCAGGGTCAGGAGACAGGGAGCCCCAGCCCTGGCTATACCTGGAAGAAGCCGGGTGCCATGGGGCCTGATGCCATTGCATCATTGGGAGCCATGCTCCCCATCACCGGGCTGGGGGCCGCTGCAGCGCTCTGCAGGGGTGGGGGAGATGGCAAGAGCCAAGTCAGGTCACTTCCTGTCCAAGTGTTTCCTTCTCTCCTCAAGCAGCTGGCCCCACGGAACAAGGAACCCAAGCCATCCAACTACTCAGGAACGGGAGGATTTGCAGGGGGGGGGGGGCGTGGGGGGAGGGGAGGAGGCGGCTCTAGGTGAGGGAAGAGCTGCGGCCCCTGTCCCCACCCTGGCTTAGCAACCAGATGTGCTGGGTGGCCCTCGGCAAGGGCTCTGCCTCCTTGCTGAACCCGTGACCCTGGAGGTGATCAGGGCCCAGCCTGGCTGAGCCCACAGCCCAGGTGATCAGGGACCTCAGCTCCCAATGTCCCCACCCTGAGGATTCCGAGGGTCTGAAAATGCCATCCACCCAGGACTCCAGTGTGTGCCGCATCCTTCTAGCACAGGCTTACTTTTTGGTCTGAATCTAACTTCAGATGGGTGGGGGCACAGTCCCCCACTCCCAGCCCAAGCCAACCAGCCCTGATTCCTCCTGCCTGGGAAGGCAGCTTAGCTGGGCCCCCAAGACACCTCAAATCAACAGACAAAAAAAATCAATAGACAGTTTCAAGATGAACCTCCCTCCCAGAGGGCTCCTCCCTGGAGCTACTGTACAGACCACTCCCCCTCCTCCTCCTCCAGGAAGGAGGGGAAGGAAGAGCAGAACTCTGCAGTGGGGTCTCCAAGCCCCCAACCTCTCTTCAGATGGAGAAGGGGAGAAGACCGGGTGCCTGAGAGGGGAGTTCCCATGTCTGCCAAGGGTGGAGATGCTGGTGGCAGGCCCAGAGTTGGCAGGGGGACAGGCTGACAGGCCACTTCCTCTGGTCGGTTCCAAGTCCCAGGCTTGTCTGCCTTTGGGGCCCACAGAGCAGGGGGAAAGGGGGAGATAGAGGCCTAGTCTTTAGGGCAGAGGAGACACATCAAAAGGATAGGGAAGGGGGAAGACACTGCAGGCACTGAGTAGAGCACTTCTCTTAAGGCCCCTCGACTCCTGTCTCTGCATCATCTGCCCTTCCCCCTCCGCCTCCAGGCCCCAAAAGGAAGAGGCTGGTCTGTCTGGGTCACTGCTGTCCCTGCAGCTGGCACAAGCCAGCACACAGGGGCACTCAGGAATTTGTGGAACTGCAGCCACTTGGGTTCCGAAGAGTTAAGCACTTAGCCCATGGTCACACAGCGCATCCTGCCCTACAGCAGTGGGGAAAGGGGCCCCTTGTCTGGGTCGGAGCAGGGCCCCTGGAGTCACACCCTTCCCTTTGGGGACTGACAGCTGCCCCCTTCTTGCTCCTTCTCAAAGGTCAGCCTCTAATGGATTTCTACCCAGGCCCAAGCTGGGAGGGTACCAGTGGGAGCACTCCCAGGGCCCAGCACAAATCTTTGAAAACCCAAGCGACCCCGGGGGTGGGGGTGGGGGGGACGAAGCTCTCAGCCTCTCTCCAAAATGCTGGGTCACCCCTGCCCTCCACCTCACCCTCTCCCACAAACACAACACGATGGCTTAGAGCAGCTACTCTCGCTGGCGCCGGCCTCAGTGGCTGGAGGGAAACAGCTCTGAGCCCTGGGTCTGTCCACTCCTCCCCAACTCTTACAGAGGGCAGGAGGGCAGCCCCCCTTCCGAGCCGCAGCAGGCGCCAGAGCATTTCCTGGTTGGGGAGGGTGGTGGTGCGGGTGGCTGCTGCTCCAGACCGTGAGGTGTGGGGGCGGGGAGAAGATGGGGCTCCCCAACTCTAGGCCTTGAAGGGTTAATCCAGGTTCAGGGGGGTGGGGGGGTAGGGCCCACCCTCCCGGTCGGGTGACCTGAGCTGGACCCCCCAAGTCAATCAACCACCCCCGGAGGCGCCAGCCTGGCCTGCGTTGCCATAACAACAGGCTGGGCGCGCTTGCGTTTCCTGGAGACGCTGAGGTTGGCCCCCAGCCGGGAGGCTCTGACTGAGCCCCCTCAGAGGGCGGAGGGCGGAGGGCGGGAGGAGGGAGCCCCGACTGCGAGGGAGAGGCGGCAGGACGCCCCTTCACCCCACCCCCAGTAAGTGCGGAGGTGGGGCAGAACGTGTAGCTGGCTTCAGTCTGCTGACACAGGGACCCTGTCACCCCAGGGACGGGGCGCCACCCCCTTCCCCTGACGCGCCCCGCTGCCATGGTAACCAGCAGCGCGCCCCAGGAAGCGCGCTCATTTCGCTGGGAGACCGTGCTCTCCCCTCCCCTCTCCCCTCCCCGGAGGCGCCAGGCTCGGGGGCGGGGACGAAGCCAGGCGCGGAGAGGGGAGGGCTGCGCAGCCCGGGAGGGGAAACAGCTCTAGGGGCCCGGGAGAGGCAAAGGGAGGAGCTGGGGGCTACACTGGGGAGAGAGACGGGCCCACGCGGAGTCACGCACGCACACAGCTCCACACACTTCTGTTACCCCAGTTCTGGCGGGACCACAACATGAATAGTGGGACCTGATGGGGGTGAACAGCAGCGACCTCGGCTCCCATAAATGCGCATACAGCGTGCATGGGGCGTCTTCAGGGACATGGTGAACCCCAGCCTTCTCGGGCTGCACCCTGGCCCTGCAGAGGCCTGCACGCCTCCACAGGGGGGCCTCTCTGTTGCGAGGCGGTGCGTGGTGTGGGACCCAGACTAACCGCAGAGGGCGGGGAACAGCCAGGCCCTGAGGGGCACAGCAGAGCAGAGGGCTCAGGATGTGAAGGCGCCCGCTGCAGGAAGAGTGGTTGCGAGGGAGGGGGGAGGGCAGGGGGAACCTCTCTCAGGGGCCAGGTGGCCAATCCCCACGGGCCAGGGTGAAGAAGTTAAAGGCAGGGGACTGCCATCTCCCCAAGACAACAAGGTGCCTCCCGCCCCCTCATGTTACCCACCCTCCTCTCGGGACAGTCCTCTGACTCCCACTCAACTTGTACGAAACTGAGGCCAAAGACGTGAAGTCAGCAGCCCCAGTCGCAGAGCAAGGTTGGGAGATCTGCCAAGTGCTCGGCCTCTCCTGCTCCAGGGTGCACGGGCAGTTAGCCTTCCCCCAGCACCCCTGCCTGGGCCCCCACCCCAGAAGGCTTGGAAAGGCTGGGGTGGGAGGGGACAAGCAGTGGTGGCTGCCCCGTCCCGCCCCGCATACACGGAGCTGGGCAGCCAGGCAGGCAGGAGCTGTGGTTCTGTCTACCTGGTTCCACATGGGGTTCACGTGAGGGGGAGCAAAGGAGGGGCTGGCCTCGGGAGGGTATGGGGCTCATGGGGACCTTCAGGAGTTGGGTGCAGTGGGGGGCAGAGGGACCCCACAGAAGCCATGATCTCAGGTCAAACCCCACAGCCTGGCCCACTAGCCCACCTGAGCCAGCTTCGGGCCGTGCAGCCCCCCAAGACCACAGGCCCCTGCCCACACCCGTGAGCCCTGGTCCCAGCCCCCGGGGCGGGGACTCACGTAGTCCTGGAAGGCCTTGGCTTCACTCGAGTGCTCGCACGCCTCTCTGCGGTCGGGCGCTGCACAGTACAAGTCCCAGAACACGCTGTGGGCGGCAGGGGGGGACGATGGTTTCCCCACGCACCCCCCCCAGCCCCCCCCATGTCCCACCCACACCAGCCTTGCGCGCACCACCACCAGGAATGCAGGAAGCCCGGGGGCTCCCCCAGCGTAATGTTCTTCTCCCATCGGATCTGCGGGGGAGAGGGAAGGAAGGTGAGGGCGAACGGCCTGGTCCTGTCTGACCCCTTCCCCTCCCAAGAGGCAGCCCCAACCTAACCCTGGGGCCCAGGAAACACCCGGGCAGGAAACCAGCAGATCAGAGCAAGGGAGCCAGGAGGGGGACAGCTTGGTGAGGAGAGGGACAGAGGAGCGGAAGGCCGATCCTCAGATGGATGGACAGACACCAGGATGCCAGCCCCGCCGCTCCGCAGCCCTCAGTTCCCAGGGCACAACCCCACCCCACCACGGAGACCTGATAAAAAAGGGGGGACCCCAGGGTGTGGGTGCCAGGGAAGGGGCTGGCTGTGGGGGCCCTGCCTGGCCAGGCCAGCTTACCTCGGACAGAAAGGTCTGGGCTGACTTCTGGGCACCAACGTGCAGCAGGTACTCATACACGTACAGCGCCAACCTGCAGGGAGGGGTGGGGGCCGGCTCAGGCTCTCAGGAGGCCCGGGCCAGACCCAAAGCTCCGCCCCGAGGGTCCCTGGGAGGGGCTTTAAGGCGAGGCACCTGCCCTCTGGTGGGAAGGTGGAGAAGGGCAGGGGCCCACAGTGAGCCCCTCATTGTACCTACCACCTACTGCCAGCCTCACTCACTTCCCTCTGCTGGTCCCCCCCTTGCCCCACCTCCCCCACCCCTCAGAAGAGATGGCCTCCTCACCAGTTGCTCAGCCTGGCCAACTCCTACACATCCATCAACACACAGCCTGCAGGCCCCTCCTCTAGGCAGCACTCCTAGCAGTCCCCAGCCCCCACCCTCCAGGCCAAATTCTGCTCAGTTCAACACCCCCTGATGGACCAAGTCCTGGCCCCAGCCTGCCAATGCTGAGACCTTATAGCAGCCTTGGCCCCAGGGAGTTCCTCTCCTTGGAGAAAGGGCTCCTGGGCTTCACTCTAGATTGTGCTCTGGGTGGGGTCTCCCAGCAGGCACCCTAGGCCATATGGCCAGGGCCCAGCGCCTAACTCACTCCCAGCCTCGCCTGCCAAGGAAGAAAAGGGGCTCTCTGACCCGAGGTCTTCCTCCTCCAGGTTTCCCTAGACCCCATCCTTTTCCTCAGGATCAGTTCCCATCCACCAGTGGTGGCTATGACATATCCATACCAGCCCCCCAAGGGGGAGTCTGGGGAAATGGGAGGTAGGGCCAGCAGTGCCACTCAGCTGCCACGGCACGACCCTGTCCAAATGCCCACAGTGCCCAGTACCCCTGGACACACCAACTCGGCCACTGCCCACCCCAAGAGCACAGGCCACGCTCCAACCAGCAACACCATCTGTGGGCCCACACAGGGAGGCCGGACCATCCACATTGCCTTCCAGGCCTTTCCATCCTTGGCCTCCACCATCCCCCAATCTGTCTTCCACACCTGCCAGCAGAGGGACAATTCCCCACCCGCTAGGGTCACCCATTCCCCAGCCCCCACTCTACCAGTACCGGCCCCTCCGGGCACCTCCAGGGTCTTCCTACTCCCCAGCCAGGCCCCAGGTGGACCGAGGGGAGTCTGGATCTAAGACCGGGGGCTCCCCAGGAGCCGGCCTGAGGCTGCTCCGGTGAAAGCTGTAGGCCCTTCCAGATGCCTCCCCGCTCAGCTGGCCTCCCTCCCCTGGCTGACGGCCCCATCCTGAAATAACCTTGCTTTGACTCATGCTCTTGCTTTCTCTCGCCCTTCCCAGCCAGGCTGCTCAATCCTCACATCCCAGCCCCCTCTGCAGAGCACCCCCGCCCCCAGCTCCAGCTCAGACCTCACCAAGGCAGTTCTAGTCCTTCTGTCCCAGGCCCCACCCCAAGGCTTCTGCCCTTGCCCTGGACCCTCTTCCTTCCTTCATCTATCCATCCGTCCTTTCAGTCATTCATTCAACAAACATTCACCTCCTTGAGCAGTGAACACAACAGACCCCTGCCTCCCTGGAGGCTACCTGCTCACAGGGAGAGACGGAGGAGCAAAAATATAGAGGAGGAGGTTAAGTCATCTGGTGGGGTGGAAGGTAGTGTGTGCTACAGAAGTACAAGGGGGGACATTAGGGAGTCCAGGTGGGCAGCTGAACCAGGGCAAGGTATGTCCACAGCTCACATTACACCACGCGAGCTGTGACAGCCACCGGAGAAACAGAAACAGGGCACAGAGGGGTAGGATTTGTGGGGCTCACATAGTTCTGAGCATGGGTCTCCCCCAAGACTGGCCAAGGTTCCTGCCTCGTCATCACACCCCTCTCAGCAGCGCCTCCAGCCCGGACGCCCCCAGGTTCCAACATCGCACCCCGGCAGTATCCAGCATCCACCCTTCCCCAGCCCAGTGGTCTTCCTCACCCCCCAGCCTCCAGGCTCACCTGTCCAACTCACTCCTGGGATCCCCCTCCCTTTCTAGAGGCTTCCTGAGCCTTCACGAGTGGCCTGCATCTACCAGGCCCGAGTCCATCAGTGAAGAAATGAACATGAAAAGTCAATGGGGCCGGAGGAGACCTGAGCAGCCCCAGCCTGCTCACCAACCGACCCTCCAGGCAAATAGAGAGGTTTGAAGAGATCCAGCTGGCCCCCGGCCACCTTGGGGAACAGTGCAGGGAATGAGGTGCCCAGAGACAGGGAGCAAGACGGAGTGGGGGGATCCAGGTAGGCTGCCCAGAAGGGAGCCTCCTGAAGAACATGTTGGCTCCCACTAAGGCCACCAAGGGCTCTATGCTGCCAGCCCATCGGGTCCCTCTCCATCACCTCTCACCCTCCACTGTCCAGGGGTGGCATCGGACCCAGGATGCAGGTCCCGGAGCCCACCACTGCCCGCTCTCCTCCCTCCTCCCGCCCTGCCCCAGCTCTCCTCTCTTCTCCCTGGGTGGCCTCCCCTCCTGCTTTGATGTTGATGACTGACGTGGTGCAGCTGCCCACAGGGTTGCTCCAACCTGGCCTCCCCCAAAACCCAGGGTCTGCCGTCCACTTGACATCTTAAAGGCCCAGCCCCACCCCATCTTCTTCCTCTCCTTCCCCTCCTGTTCCCTGACCTGGGTGGTCTTGACTCACATAGGTGCGGCGCAAGTGTGAAGATCCACCTAGCTGTCCCCCAGAGATCACTACATTTATTGAATTTAGGGGAAAAACTTAAGGAAAAAGCACTCTCTCTCCTGATTCTGAGCCTTCTCCCTTCCTTCCTCAGCACACACTTGGTCCAAGCCACCACTATCACTTACCTGGATTTCAACAGGGCCCCTCCAGGGGCTGCTTCCTCCCCTCCCCACCAGCACTCCTCACTCAGACCCTCCAGTGCCTCCCACACACATTGGCCACTCTCTACCTCTCCACCCCAGGGCCTTTGCACAAGCCATTTCCCTGCCTGAGACACTTCTGCTAGAGACCCTCATGGCTCCAAAGTCACAGGGCAGAGGCTTCCCTATCACTTCTAACGGCAGCCCTGCTCCATTCTCCACTTGCCCCCCATCATATTTATCTCCATTTGACACAAGGCCCTCTGCTTACTGCCTGCAGCCCCCACTGGATGTAGCTTTGGGAGGGCGGGGACTTCGTCTCACTACTGAGCTTACACAGCGCTGGGCATCCTGGGCCCCCAGCCACCCCAATGAATGAACAAACCAACCCTGAACCCCCTCGCTCCCGGAATGTCCAGTAGGCACTTATGAAGGTCAGCACTTACTTACTATTCTGAAGTTAAGGATTTGGGGTTTTATCCCAAGAGCAAAGAGAAGCCAGAGAAGGTTTTCAGTTTTGCTTGATTTCTCTTATATGCTGGTACTTTAATTTTTATCAAGATCAAGTCTCAGAGAACTGTGAGCAGCTTTCTTTGTTTGTTTTCAGTGAAAACTTTTGAAGCCTGGACATCTGGTCAGGTTGTTTCGGGACCTCCAGGGCCCGCCACTCAGGGAGGGCTTCTGGCTTGCAGGTCACTGTCTAGGCCCTGAGCTGGGTTGTGGGAAAGGGCCTGGGCTCTGGATCCAAATCCTGGTCCCACCCCAGCCCTGGTCAGCAAATGACCTGCAGAATGAAGAGCGCATCCATCAGAGGGGCTCCCGCTGCAAGATGGCAGGAGATGGGAGGGAGTGTGGGGTGCACCGGGGGCCCTCCCTCCAGAAGGAACGGTGACCTGGAGGATACAGGGTGCCCGGACCTGGAGTGCTCATGGGGAGAAGCTGCAGCTGCACAGGGAAGTGGTGACAGAATGGGGTACTGGAGCCTCCTGGACTAAAACGCAGCAGTACTACCTTCATCATCAAGAATTACCATAATAACCAAGAATTAAGAGGTGCTCCCTGCCCGGCTCCCCCTCCCCCTTAAAGCCCCTGGAGGCACATGCTGCTGGGGGCTGGGAGAAGCCCTCTCTACTCAAGGCCTTGTGTCACCCCCTCACCCCCATCTAATCCATCACAAGGTCCCACCGATGCCCCTAAGGGACTCTCCTGCCCACACATTCCCTCCCTCCCCTCTGCCACCCTCATGGCCAGGCCTTCAGCTCTTAAGAGCCAGGGTGGTGGCCACCCTCCTCACCGGCCTCCTGGAAGCCTCCACATTTGCCCCTTGCAGCCTTTCTCCTACCCAGCAGCCCCCACTAACAAATTCCATCCCGGCATTTGCCCCCCAGATACTGCCTCAAGACCTTCCCAGAAAGCTCCCCTGTGTCCACTGGCTCTGCTCAGCCTCCAGGACTCAGTTCGGGGGCTCCTTTCTCAAGAATCTCTTACCCATGCACGCCCCTCCAACAAGGATGCCCACAGGCACGGGCACCTGGAAGCCCAGCTAGGGATGGGACAGACACATGGTGAGTCCCTTGCCTGCTGGGATAATGAACAAACTACCTGAGGCCATGTGTCCATATCAGAACTAACCCTGGGGACTTTCCTGGTGGTCCAGTGATAGAGAATATGCCTTCCAATGCAGGGGACGCGGGTTCCGTCCCTGGTCAGGGAACTAAGATCCCACATGCTGCTGGGCAACTAGGCACGCGTGCCACAACTACTGAGCTCACGCACCTCAACGAGAGAGCCCGCGTGCTGCAACCTACAGAGCCCACACGCCCTGGAGCCCACATGCCACAACTACAGAGAGAAAACCCGCTGCCACAACTAAAGAGAAGCCCGCGTGCCGCAACGAAAAAATCCGCATGCCTCAACGAAGATCCCGTGTGCCACAACTAAGACCCGACGCAGCCAAAAATAAAAAAAATAAATAAGTACTAAATAAATCTTAAAAAAAAACAAAAACAAAACTAATCCTGGGAGAAAAACACAAGACGCCCAGTGACACTGACAGTGACCATCACTTACGGAACTATTCAAAACCCACGTGGCAGCACTTAAAGTGTTCAAGGATATACACACACGATGCAAACATTTAGATCTCTCCCCTCAACTTAGGACAGCACAGCCTCTGGGGCTGGAAGGGGGAAGGGATGCAAAGGGGACACAGGGGCCTTCAACTGTCCCTGTCACCTTCATCTTATTTAAAGAGACCTGCAACCAGTGACCGAATGCAGGCGCTAGTTAGTTCTGGGTGGGAAGTGATCTCGGGGTCTCCCTGTAGGTTGGAGTGTTCATCATTTACACAAGGAGAGGCTGTGTCTTCCTGCAGGCAGCCCACTCAGACCCCAGCCTCCTTCTCGCCCACCCTGCCATCCCTTCCCTGTATTCCCTGGACCCAGCAGTCACCACGGTTTGCTGTGAGCCCCCAAGAGGAGGGACCCACCATCTGTGTACCCAGCAGGCGCTAAGTCCATTTCTGGGACAGGCTAGCCCAGACCTAGTGCTGAGATGGGGAGCCAGAGGGGGCTCAGGACAGGGGCCCAAGAAGGAAAAAGAGGAAGGGCAGGAGGAGTCAGGAGAGTGAGATTAGGGAGGAAAAAACAGTCCTGGAGAGTCGAGCAGTGGAACCCCCTTCACCCCATTTCACGGAGGAGGAAACCAAGGCCCAGAGACAGGAAGTGGCATGATCGGTGGCTGCCTGTGAGGGGTGCTCTATCTGCAGCCTCTCCCCCAGTCCTCGTGAGAATCCTGCAAGGCCGGCTGTCCGCGTTTCAGAGGGGAAACTGAGGCTCAGAGCAACTAGCCCGCCTCTCTAGTGTATCAGCCCCAAGCGTCTGAGAGCTCTCCTGTGCCCCAGAACCTGAGTCTTCAGCAGGGTCCTTCCTCTCCAGGGCCTGGCATCCCCGTCAGTGAAGTGGATGCCACCATCTGGTGTTTTCCAAACTTTCTTTAGCGGCAGAACCTCGTCTCCAAGCCAACGCTGCTACAGGACCCTCTCGACAAGAAATGGATGAGCGCAGGATGGCTCTGGCCAATAAGTCAGATAACCCCCTCTTCCACCCCTAGCCAGGAGCCGAGGCCGGGTTCAAAGAATCAAAATCTCTCCTGGACTGTCTAGTGGGATTGAAACGCAACTCCAAACACCACCACCCCAGCTCAAACCTATTTCCTCCCTTCTCTTATCTCCATGGCCACCCCCTAAGCTGCCACCATTAGCTCTCTCCCAGATAACTGTGCCTGCCTCCCCCAGGTCTCCTGGCCCTCTACCTTCACCCGACCCCCAATAAGCCCCACTCCACAAAGGAGCTGGATTGTACTTTCGAACACAAGCCTCTCTGGCCCCCACAGCACATCCCCGCCCTGGGCACCAGCCCCAGCTCTTTGGCCTGGCCTCGCCCTAGGGCCTTTGCACTTGCTGTGCCCTCAGCCATTGGCTCTTCCTCCAGGTCTCTGCACACCTGACACACCTCCTCCCACTTCACTACCGCCCACTTTCCCATTTTGCTTTTTTCAGAGCATAGCTCCAGATCCTTCCATCGGCTTGCTGAGTAACTCACTTGCCTCCTAGCTAGGATGTGGGCTTCTTCAGGGCCAGGGCCTGGCTTCCCAACCACTACACCCCAAGACCCAGCCCAGCACATGTCTTAACAAGTGAACGATTCCCACTGGGGGAGTGGTAGCCCCCTGAGCCCAGAAGCCGGGGTACAAGGATGGCTGGAGATGTGCCAAGATCCCCAGGAGTGGGGTGGCTACACAACCCCTGCTTCCAACCTGGGCAGGAGCCAGGTGCCAGTTTCAAAAAGTCTTCCTGCTTAATGGTGCTTGGAAATGGACCCCAACCTCATAACTGTGCAGATAGACAAGAGAGGTCTGGAAGGGCAGTCATCTGTCTAGCATCTTGTGGCCAGAAGAATCTCTTCTCCAAAATGACCCCGAGGCTGGGTAGAGAATTGACACTCATCCTTGGGTTGGGGGGAGAGGTGGTGTCCCAATGTCAGTCCAGGCAGAAAAGACAGGAGAGAGCCCATAGTCAGGGCTCCTTTTCACTGCCCAGACGTTCAAGTCCTCACTCTTGCTCTGGCCCTCAAAGAGAGTCATCATGGGACCTCTCCCCAGTAACCCAGCCTCCTAACTGCTCCAGCAGCTGGTTTCCCGCCCTAGGTGGCTTGACTTCTAGGATCCTGCAAATCAGCCATTAGCCATCAGACATCAGAAGCCTTCTCTTTTCCCTGGCACTTTAACAATATCGCAAACTGCTGGGTGCCCTTGCTGTGAGACAGTCACACGTCCTAGCACCTTTCAAACGCTCCCCAAACCTAAGAAATGGCACTGTTATTATGTCTGCATTTCTCAGTATAGGAAAGTAAGCCTAAGACGGAGTGCTCCCTCACCCAAAGCCACAGGGCAGGTAAGTGGCAGGGCCAGGAGGCAAGCGCAAGAGCTCAGCTGCCTCCCCACCCCAAGAAGCTCTGAGCGCCCCCCGCCCCTCACTGAAGAGTCTGGGAGTTAGGAACCTGTCCCTCTACCAGCCTGAGACCATCTGCTACCCACGACCCAGCGCCATGCCCAGAACAAGTGGGGGCCCCAGGACTGTGAGCCTGCGGCTTCCCCAAGGGCCCCACCCAGCTGCCCCAGGCCCGGCTGGACAGGTGGCCTTTCAGGGGTGGGGCCGGCGCCCCTCAAGTACTTCTCGCGTCTCTCAAGCTTTCAGTAAGGAGCGGGGGAGGGGGGAGAGGGGAGGCGCCCAGAGCGGCCAGTCTTGCCTGTCCGGGAAACTTCCCCAGAGGATGGGGGAAGCGGCACGAATGGCGACTCCGCGCGCACACGCGTTCACAACCTCCCACACCCAAGGCTCAACCGTCGGGAAGGTCTCGCGACCCTCTAGTCCCGCTCGAATCTCGTGCGCCCCCGCAATCTCGCCCCCCTCGGGTCTCCGGGGGCCCTTCTACTCTCACGACCTCTCGAATCTCGCGCGTCCCCTCAAATCTCGCGACCCCTTAAGCCCCTCACGCCCCTAGGGTCTAGCGAGCTACCCCGTAGCTCGCGACCCTCCAGCCCCTCTGGTCTCGCGCGCCCCTCAAATCTCGCTCCTGCCCCTCACCCACGTGCCCCACGCGGTGCCCGCCGGCGTTAGGGCCACGGAAGCGGCGCGGCCACCGAGCCCCGCCCCCGTCTCCCACAGTCCCGGACCACCGACTCACTTCTCTCGTGCCTGGCTGTCGGAGGGCACGGCCGAGCCCTTGCCCCCCTTGGCGTACATGCTGCTCCGTGCCGCCGCCGCCGCCGCCGGGGCCCCACACCTGTCAGGCGGCGCCGCGGGCCGCGCTCCCGGTCGCCATAGCTACCCCGCGCCCCGGGCCTCACCGCCCCGAGCCCCGCGCGGGCATCGCGGGCATCGTCCGCGCGGGGGAGCTCCAGACGGCCGAGACGGCGGCGGCGGCAGCTCCAGCTTTGGCTCCAGCCGCGGGTTTTATTTTCTTCCTCTCTTCCCTCAGCGCGGGCTGTTCCGGGAAGCGCGCGCCCCCTCCTCCCGCCGCGCGCGCCCCCGCCCGCCGCCTCCCCGTCGCCCCCCCGTCGCCCGCGGGCGCCGCTCTTAAAGGGGCGATGGCGTGAGCGCGGGTGGGTCCCGCCGCCGGGACCGTGGGCCGGGCGCGCACGCGCAGTGCCCGCCGCGGGGGGAGGGGGCGCGGGCACACACATACTCGGTGCAACTGGGGACAGCCATCCGGGGGCACACAGCTGATCACGGCTACACACACACTTTCCAGATACACCCAAATTGTACACCCAAGAACACAGCCACACACTTAGTTGCGGCTACACTCTCCGACACAGAACTCTGCACACATAAGTCTGCATAGCTACTGGAACAACTACTGATAGCCCCGTAAAGCTACAGGCAGTTATACTGGGTGTATCGCCCCGCAGAGCTACCCACGCCCAGCACGGGTGGGAACCGCCACACACACAGTCTGCCCAGGGATATACTGTCATACACGCAGGTATACACAGCTCAAATAGTGGCTGTTACAGAACATTGAAACACACTCGACGCTCACATACGCACACAGCCGCACAGAGACACGCATCGGCACCGCTATGCCACAGCTTCCAACAGCTGTGGAAAGAGCCCACGCAGCTACTTGCTGCCACCCTGGGGCACATCGTCGCAGCCTCCCGAGGGCTCCACACAGGGACCTAGGGTCTCACCGAACCACAGATGGCTCAGTCACACGCAACACACAGTCACACAACACAGATACATGCAACACAAAGACACCACACAGACAAGAAGCTCCTGGGGTACCCAAGCCACACCCTGGGAGCTACCCTGCACTGCCCCACAGTCACACTTCCGTGTCAGTTGTAGGTGCTGGGTGACTTGACTGACTGGGTCATTCCCGCTGGCTCCGCCTCTCAGCCTGTGCTGCCAGCTGTGAATATTCCAACTTTAATAGCACCTTTGCAGGAGTCAGGGGTGCAGGCAGTGCGCACCCCATTCTCCCTCCTGGGGCCCTTCTTCTCCCCCCAGGAGGTGTGCAGAGGAGGTGGAGGCCGACACTGAGGCAAGGACACCCGCAGGGCCGAGGTGTCTGGGGTGGGGGTGGAGACCTGTGTGTCAGGGTACCTGTGGGCAGTGTGCGCCGGACGTGCGTGGGCTACGTGGCGGGAGGCCGTCCAGTTGTGACTCTAGGTCTAGATGCTTCTGTGTTTGCCATAGGTTTTTTTTTATTCTTTTTACGATCACAAGTGTGTGTGTAAACACGCGGTTCCTGTGTGAGTGCACGTGTGCGTCGTTGTGCGTGGGGGGTTGGCAGGCACCCAGTCGCTGTCTGGGCAACTGTCCCTGGCTCTGCGACGGTGGTTATGTGTCCGCGGCGGCCGTGCGGGGCCGAGTGACGCCGCGTCAGGTTTTGTGCACTAGTGTGTGTGCCTCCCCGAATGGGTGGATTGCTGGCCCCCTGGGACGTGTGTTGTGTGGGTTGTGCGCTCACATTTCCTGTGTCGTGTGTTGTGTGTTGATCGGAGTGCCCCTCCCGCTGCCGGCCGACCCCCCATTATGCCTCCCTCTTAGAAGTCCCCCAACGGCCCCCCACCCCCAGGTCTTCTGCCGGGCGGGAAGTCTTGAACCGCTGCGGTTCCAGACAGGCGAAGAGGAAGGGAAGGGCCAGGCCGGCCCCAGCCCCGCCTCCATCCCGAGGGGCCACGGCCGGGGGGAGGGGGGGACACGCCAACCCTTCCCACTTCCTGTCCAGCCGGTCGTCCCCTCCCCCAACTTCCTCTCCCGCGGACCTCCCGGGCCCCGGGCCGGCGCGGAGGAGGGGCCCGCGCTGCGCACTAATGGGGCCGCGGCAGGCCAGCTTCAGTCGGACGTCGAGATGGGGACTGCGCAATGCCCCGGGGGCCACCGGTGAACGTGGGCGTCAAGGACACCCTCATCGTAATACCCGTTCCCTTCACCGCTCTCCAAAAACTACTCCAGGCCAGGCACAGAGAGGGTGTGACTCACCCAAACCACACAGTGTATTGGTGACAGCTGTGATTCCCACGGACTCTCCCACCACCACCCCAGGCGCCCCCATTTATCTTCTAATACTCTGTTGCTCCCCAGGATTCTGTGTGCCCTGGGCGTGTCCATGGCCCTCTCTGAGCTCCGGTTCCTTGAGTCGATGTGAGTCTTCATCCTCCCCACAAACATTTATTGAGTGCCTCCTGTGTGCCGGGCTCTGTGGACCCAGTCGGGACACGTTGCTACTGCTTGTGGAGCAGAGGGTCTAATGGGAAAGGCGGACAGTCAAAAGCTGGCGAACAGTAGGATAATTTCAGGGAGTGCCACGTGATGGGCAGAGGGAGGGGACCCCGGTGAAGAGGACGGGGCGACCGCAGGGGCGGAAGGCGGAGGGAGGGAGGCTGGGAGGCGGAGGCGCCCGTGGCGGGGCTAGCTGCGGAGGGGGAGGCGCGGCCGGCGGGAGAGACTAGCGCGGTTCTCATGGCAACAGGGACGGATCTCCAAAACACTGCCTCGGCGCCGGCGGAAATGTCGGAGAAGAGCAAGCTCTGGCCCCCATGCGGCGTCCGGGGAGCTGAGCCGCGTGCACAAGCAACCAGAACGCACGCCTTGCCAAAACATATATATATATATATATATATATATATTTATTTTTTTTTTTTAAATAAGGGGAGGGGGTGGATCCGAAAGATCTGGAAGAAGAATGTTCAGATTGTAGTCACGGCAAGTGCAAAGGCCCTGAGGTGGGCACACGGTTAAAGTGTTGGAGGCAGAGCGAGGAGGGCGGGGGGGAAAGGAGGAAACGGGTCGGGCCATTCCTGGCGGGGACGGGTTGGGCTTTGTTTTAAAAGGAATAGGGAGCCACAGGAAGGTGTGTAGCCGCGAGGGGCGGGATCTGCGTCAGGATTTTAAGAAGCTCCATGGGGCTGCCAGGTAGATCGGGATGGCGTGGAGGAGGCAGGGAGGTTGACCCGGTAAGAGGCCCAGGAGGACCTGGCAGGCCCGGGAATTGATTTAGGAGCCGGTGTGGGGGCGGGGGACGGTAAGCTAGGAGCGCTAAGGGTTAAGGCTGGGCCCCAGACCTGCGGCTCCTTTGCCGGCTCCCGGTCGCCCCGTGTGGCTGCCGGGGACTGCAGCCCTGAGCTGGGTCTCTGACTCTTGGGACCACCGACGCCCCCAAACCCCAGCCCCTTAAGGTCGGAGTCGGTGCCTGGGAGAGCCCGAAGTCGGCTCTGCTTGTAGGGCAGGGGGATTGCCTGGAGGAGGAGCCATCCCTCCCCTCACTTACTCCCTTCCAACCCTTCCATTCTTCAGACCCACCTCTCGGCCTTTGCACTGGCCGTTCCTGCCGCCTGGAGCGCTCTTTTCTCTGGCTCTTGGCCTGGCCCGTTCTGGCCTCCTTCGACCTTTGGCCGCATTATTCCTTCTTCTCCCCCACTCGCCCTTCTCTTTCTCCTCCTCTCCCTCTTTTCCCTTCTCCTCCCTCCTCCTCCACTTCTCCTTCTCCTCCATCTCTCCCTCCCCCTAACTCCTTGCCTTCCGTGGCCATCTCCTCCAGATTACTGGTTCTGCACTAGCCTTGGTTGGACTTGTCACTGTTACGATAAAATAATGCCTAAGTCATCTGTTGGCAGCCTCCGCCTCCCTCTGGATCTGCTCTCCCTGCAGACACAGCGGTAGGGGTCCATGAATATGTTGCTTGAGTCGTTGGGAAGGCTAGTTTGGATTTTCCCGATGATGGTTTTTCCTCTCCACAGGAGGTGTAAGCAGCCCGTTAATGGGGAGGGGGGACGGGGGGACGGAGGGATTCGGGGAGGGGCTAGGATCCAGGCTGGAGACCCCTGCAGCCCCTCCTCAGCCGTGCGTGGGAGGCGGCCACAGCTGGGAGCAGGGTCTGCGCCGTGAGACGTTTCCTTTCAGAAGCTGTAATTATGGGTAATTTTCTAACTGCAACACAAAAATTAAAACCCAAACAACACCGGGAGGGAAGAAGCCACAGCAGCTGGTGAGCACCGGCGCGGGCTGGGCTGCGGGTTCCAGCCTAGACCTGGTGGGAGGAGCAAGTACGGGGGGAGGGGGTTGTGAAGGGACACAGGGCGGAGGGTCATTAAGACAGGCTGGACTCTTTGGACAGCCAGCAAACCCTTGTAGTCTCGGGTTTGCGAAATGGGGGTTATACCCCAAGGCTGATCACCTGGAGGCGGAACTCCCCGCATGGAGGATCTGGACCTGGGTTTGAACCCTGGCGCTGTCGGTCCAGCTGTGTGGCCTTGAACCTCAGCCCCTAGGCTCTCAGGGTCTTGAGGAACTCAGGCGAGAGAGGGGACACAGGAGGACTGAGTGGAGGAGCCGCAGTCGAACCTACAGCTCACTCCCCCATTCATCCTCCGCGAAGCTCAGCCTGAGCCAGTACACTGCCAGGCTTCCAGCACCTTCCGTGGCTCCACAGCTCACAAATCAAGACTCCGCCCCTCCGCCCTGCACTTTCCAGAGTCAAACTAATCAGTAGGAATTGGTACGCCCAGCTCTGATCATCCCTTAAAATCCTCCCAGCAGCCTCCTGAGAGAGGCAGCATTTTTTTCTCCCCATGTTACAGAATGGGGAAACTGAGGCGCAGAGAAGCCTGAATGAATGAAGCTTGAATGAAGGGAGATACATGGGCGACCCAGAGGCAGCACCCCGCTCACTGGAGTGCCCCCAGCTCCCTGTCTGGGTCTGGGATACTCTGGGAGATTGGAGGCATTTTGTGGAAGAGCAGGGAAGGGAGAAATGGGGGAGGGAGAAACCTATAGCAGCTACAGAGAAAGTTCTGCAGATAAATCTGAGGCTCAAAGCCGGGGAGCCACTCGCCCGAGGACACACATTAGAGAGTAGAGGCACCGGGTCCCACTTTGGGGTGCCCTGGCAACGCCCCTCCCTCACCACCTCTCTCTGGAGCTCCGCCTCTCTTCCTGTGGTGGAGTTTCCATGGCAACCTAAAGTCCTAAGATCCCCGGTACAGGGGGAGGGGTCTTTTCTTCCCTTTTGGTGGAGGGGTTCCTCTGCTGAATACCAGCAGTGGGGAGTGGGTGCTCACTAAGCACCAGAAACTGGGCACTTTTGTCCATGATCCTGTTGCCTGCACCCAGCTCATTCCCACCCCAAAGCCTCTGCACAGGCTGTCCTCCCGGCCTCGGACACCCTTCCCCAGCCCTTCCCCACAGCCCGCCTCCCTTTGTCCTTCAGGCCTCAGAGAGGCCCTCCAACCATCTGGATCACATTGCCCTGTTGGGTTTTCCCGCAAATCTTATTTTTGCACGTTGATTGCCAATGTCCCCGGTAACCCATGAGTTCTGTGAGGGCAGGGAATTCGATTATTTTGTTCAGTGCTGTGTCCCTAGCACTTACAAGTCTTGGCACACAGGCGCTTAATAAATACCTGTTGCCGACCGAATGAGTTAAAAATTACCAACGTCCCCTCTGTTCTGAGGTCTGAGGCCTCCAGTGCCCTCCTTCAGGAGTCTCAGCCTGAGAGCGACACAGACCGTCTTGAACTCCCCCCATCCTCCCCGTGTTGGTCGGGATGGAGTTTGGGAGTCAGAAGTGGGAGGGACCAATTCTCTGCCTCTGCCAAAGCCACCAGAACCTGCAATCCCGAGCCTGGCCACACGAGGGCAGCAGAGACTCGCAAGTACAACTCCGGAGGGTCCCAGCGAGCCCCGCCTTAGCACGCCTTTGGAGTGGCTCTTGAGACCCCAAGTTTCAGGCTTGGAATCTGGTACACCTCTGTTGACCTTGTCCATGCCCCCAAGTAGGCTTCCAAACATATATTTACATATTTATGTACTGAATTATTTCATGGCAAAAAAGAAGAAAAATCACCCAGTTCTCCCATCCCCCCCAAAGTGTTCTCATTTTGAGCTCTTACCTGCACATCTTTTTTTCCTTTTTTGTCTGTTTTCTTTTTTTTTTTCCCTCGAGAGGTTTTCTTTGACGAACCCTCTTCAAAACTGCAAACCGCCCTGTTTTTCTCTCCAAATCCCCCAAGTTCTTTTTAACTTTTCCTCTCCCCAGCCCTATTATTTCCTAACCTCCTTTAAATTTGCTAATTTACGGTTCATCGGATCTCCCCCAACCTCCCACCCCTCCCCCAATTCACCTTTCTAAGGGTGAGAGTTTTGCTGCATCTGGTAGGTGCTCAGTAAATATTTCTGGAAGGAAGGAAATCTTACCAAAAGTAAAAAATAAATTAAATAAAACCTAGCAAATAAGCTAAATAACCTTCTTAGCCCCCCCCCCCGCCCAGGCAGCCACTACCATGAAGTCAAGTCTAAACCTGCGCATCCAGGAGCGGCAGATTGTCATCGTGTGCCGTGCAATGGCTCTGCACATGCTTCTACGTAGATGCAGACAAATGAATCTTGTCTGAGCACAGTGTAGCCTAATGGTTAACCACATGGTTTGAGGGCTCACCCTCGGTTACTGTAGAGCCTTGGGCAAGCTACTCAAACACACTGTGGCTCAGTTTCCCCGTCTGTGAAATGGGGGGTAATGACAGTTCCTAGCTCAAGAAGCTATAGTGAAGATGACATCGCTGAATGCTACTTAAATAGCCAGTGCTTGGCTGCTGCTATTTATAATTACTTAAAATGTTTAAAAAATCTGACGGCTTATAATGTTTCTTTATATTCCTCCACCTATCTTAATTTGGGGCCCCCTGGAAGTAGACCGGAGATCGGAATTCAAGACAGTAATTATTTGGGAGGAAGCCCTGGTCCGGGTGAGAAGAGAGACGGGGACCTGCAGGGGGCGCCAACGAGCAGGCTCCACAAGGCTGGGTTCCCAGTGGGCCCTCAAGAAGCCCGCCAAGAGCAATTGCCTCAGAGACGTCCTACCCGAGGGAGGAGGGAGGAGGAAGCCGAAGCGTTTCTCATCAACTCTCCTTCCGTCTGTGGTCAGGGCTGCTCCCAGGAGAGCCGTGTGGGCCAACAACGTGGCCTCCTGTGACCAGAGCAGCCTCAGCAAAGAAATGCCGGTCTCGCAGGTGGAGGGTGCTTGCCGACCGCAGCTGCCCTGGTGCCACATTGTGTTTGCCCACCCCTCTCCTAAAGGCATTCTTTGGCTTCTAAAATTTTACTATAACCAACGAAGCCATGTGACCTCAAATAAGGTCTTTCCATTACATTAAAAATCAAGCTTTACCTTCTGAATTCGATTTTTGTGCATGATGGACCATTTACACCTTCCCCACCCTTGGGACACTCAGCTGGTGTATTAGTCACACACGGCCTGGTACCAGGCACATGCTAACGTTCACATCCGTCTCCCAGCCCTTCACGGCCACCTTGCACGGTGGTTTTTACTGTCCTCGTTTTACAAAGGAGGAAGCAGAGGGATGTCCCTGGTGATCCAGTGGTTAAGACTTCGCCTTCCAATGCAGGGGGTGAGGGTTTGATCCCTGGCGGGAGAGCTAAGATCCCACATGCCTCTCAGCCAAAAAACCAAAACATAAAACAGAAGCAATATTGTAACAAATTCAATAAAGACTTTAAAAATTGTCCACATCAACAAAAAAAAAACTTAAAAAAAAAAATTGGGGCCTCCCTGGTGGCGCAGTGGTTAAGAATCCACCTGCCAATGCAGGGGACATGGGTTTGAGCCCTGGTCCAGGAAGATCCCACATGCTGCAGAGCAACTAAGCCCGTGAGCCACAACTACTGAGCCTGCGCTCTAGAGTCCGCGAGCCACAACTATGGAGCCTGCGGGCCACAATTACTGAAGCCCGGGCACCTAGAGCCCATGCTCGGCAACAAGAGAAGCCACCACAATGAGAAGCCCACGCACCACAAGGAAGAGTAGCCTCCACTCGCCACAACTAGAGAAAACCCGCCAATCGCAGCCAAAAATAAATACATACATAAATAAATAAATTTATTTTAAAAATTACAAAGGAAGACGTGGAGGAACAGAGAGTTTAAGGTACTGGCCCCAGGTCACACAGCAATGATGTGGCTCAGTGCACTGTTTGCTGAATTAACGCATGGAGGTCTGCAGTTGCTGGAGTCTGCTCACATTCCAGGTTTGCCCCTAAGTTGGCTTGGCCACCTTAGCCCAGCCCTTGGGCATCATAACTGCCTGTGGTCCTGACCAGCCAGCTCCAGAGCTCCTCAGACGCCTCAAGGTTCCCAGGCCTTGTAAAGGGCTTCTACTGTGGCTTGGGCTGCCTAGCAACCTGCCCTCCACCAGGGCCAGGGGATGCGGGTGTCGGTAGTTCAAAGGTTGTCACAGGGAGAATGGAGACGGCAGGAAGGGGCTGAGGCCGGAGATTTAGAGACCTCGCCCTGGGGAAGCTCGGAGGTGGAGAGGGGTTGATTCCAGATAAGTGTGAGAGCCTCGGGACAGGACTGGAGGTGGATGTGGGGAGGGGAAGCCCTTGGCCCCTCTCCAGCTCCCCAGACTAGGGGCTCCTGGGGACACACCGAGGCCTCACCCAGCACAGAGTGCGTACAGGGGATCAGAGGGTGTTGGGCAAATGTGGCAAAATTGTGGGACCACAAGTTGGTGGCCCTGAGGCTGGGTTACCCCAGGGTACTCCCTGCATCTCTGTCTTTGTCTTTGGGAGTGGTCTCTGAATTTCTTCTAGGTATCGCTGGGGTCTTGGGGATGTCTGAGTTTTTCTGGCTTTCTCTGGGGTTTCTGAAGATCTCTAGGTGTCTCTGAGGCTCTACAGAGGTCTCTGTGCTGACAGGTTGGCCCTGCCTGGGACTCATATGGGCAGCAGGGGGAGTATGAAGATGAGCCCTCTGGAAGCTTCTGGTTCCTCTCAGCCAGGTTGAGGGCCAGTGTAGCCCCTCTTCCCACAGCCTAGCCATGGCCTGCCGGGGCTGCAGCAGGAAGGCCCAGGCCCCAGGCTCCCCCAGACCCACCTCCAGAACCCACTGTCTCAGGCCCCAAGCCAGCCTGTCCCACGCCCACACAGCCCACCCCAAGCCTGAGTGTCTGGCCCTTTAGTTCCTCATTTCCTTCACTTCATTTCCTCATTTCCTCCTATTCTAAGAGGCCTCAGTGTTGGAATCCACCCACACCCAGGCCCGCCAGCTGGCGCCCCTCTGTCCCTCTCATCCTAAAAGCCTGACTTCTTGTGTGTGCTTGTTGGCTGATTTCAATGTTTGGATTGAACGTGTTGACTGTGATTTGTATTCACATGATATGATAGGATTCTAAAGGAAAAAAGATAAAAACATACATGGGGAGCTTCTCCCTCCCATCCATCTGCCACTAAGAGGTAACCCCAGGGTATTTGTTTTTCCTGTTTCATCAAAAGTGTCTATAAGGGGGCTTCCCTGGTGGCGCAGTGGTTAAGAATCCACCTGCCAACGCAGGGGACACGGGTTCGAGCCCTGGTCCGGGAAGATCCCACATACCATGGAACAAGTAAGTCTGTGTGCCACAACTACTGAAGCCCGTGCACCTAGAGCCAGTGCTCTGCAACAAGAGAAGTCCGCGCACCGCAACGAGAAGTAGCCCCTGCTCACCGCAACTTGAGAAAGCCAGTACGCAGCAACGAAGACCCAACGCAGTCAAAAATAAATAAATTTTTAAAAAAAGTTTCTGTAGGAAGCTGCTTTTTTTTCCCCTCCAGTTAACATATTCATTTGAAGACATCTGCTCTCACCCAGGCCCACTCTCGCCCCAGGGCCTTTACACAGGCTGTTCTACTCCCTGCATGCCCTTCCCACACCTCCTTACTCAATAAGCCCGCTTATCCTTTGCAATAAACCCTCCTTTGATCATCCCATTAAAAAGTTGCCACCCTCCCTGCTTGCTTCCCAACTTTACTTTCTCTGCCACCTGTTACATATTTTTAAATTAATTAATTAATTAATTTTTGGCGGCGTTGGGTCTTCGTTGCTGCGCGCGGGCTTTCTCTAGTTGCGGCGAGAGGGGCTACTCTTCATTGCGGTGCACAGGCTTCTCATTGCGGTGGCTTCTCTTGTTGCAGAGCAGGGGCTCTAGGTGCACAGGCTTCAGTAGCTGTGGCATGCGGGCTCAGTAGTTGCGGCTCGCGGGCTCTCGAGTGCAGGCTCAGTAGTTGTGACGCATGGGCTTAGTTGCTCCGCGGCATGTGGGATCTTCCCAGACCAGGGATCGAACCTGTGTACCCTGCATTGGCAGGCGGATTCTTAACCACTGCGCCACCAGGGAAGTCCCATATTTTCTTGATAGATTCCGCATGTTGCCAGCCTCCCCGACTGCTACAAGAACTCCACGGGGATTGGGAGTTTGTCTGTTTTGTTCATGGCTGTATCTGCAGCTCCTAGACCAGTGCCTGTCACACAGTAGGAGCTTAATAATGGTTTGTGGAGGAAATGAATGAGTCTTTCCTTATTGTTTCATAGAGGTCTATAATTTCTTTTTCATGACTCTGTAGCACCTCCCAGGATAGGTGAACTGTTATCGATCTAACCAATCCCTTAGGTGGTTTCCAATTTTTGTTTTCATAAAACAAACAATGCTGCAATGAATCATCCTGTAGCTCTGTCATCCTTTTGCCTTAAAAAAATTTTTTTTTATTGAAGTATAGTTGATTTACAATATCTTGTAAGTTTCAGGTGCCTTTTTTCTTTTTAATTGTGCAAAGTACACTTAACACAAAATTTACCACTTTAGCCATTTTAAAGTGAACAATTCAGTGATTTTTAGTACATTCACAGTGTGTGCAACCATCATCCCTATCTAGTTCCAGAACATTTTTATTACCCCAAAAGGAAACCCTGTCCCATTAGCAGTCACTCTCCATATCCCCCTCCCCAGCCCCTGACAATCACTAATTTACTATCTGTCTCTGTGGATTTGCCTGTTCTGGACGCTTTATATTAATGAAATGATACACTATGTAGTCTTTTGTGTCTGGCTTTGTTCACTCAGCATAATGTTTTGTTTTTTGGTTTTTTTTAATTAATTAATTAATTAATTAATTTTTGGGTGTGTTGGGTCTTCGTTTCTGTGACAGGGCTTTCTCTAGTTGCGGCAAGCGGGGGCCACTCTTCATCGTGGTGCGCGGGCCTCCCACTGTCGCGGCCTCTTGTTGCGGAGCACAGGCTCCAGACGCGCAGGCTCAGTAGCTGTGGCTCACGGGCCCATTTGCTCCGCGGCATGTGGGATCCTCCCAGACCAGGGCTCGAACCCGTGTCCCCTGCACCGGCAGGCAGACTTTCAACCACCGCGCCACCAGGGAAGCCCCAGCATAATGTTTTTGAGGTTCATCCACATGTAGTGTGTATCAGAGCTTCATTCCTTTTTATGGCCAAATGATATTCACTGTATGGATGGACCACATTTAGTTTATCCACTCATCAGTTCCTGCCCCTGTCATTTTGTAAACATGAAAATATTCAGGAGTCCCAGGATTGGGATGCTGGATCAGTGGGCATGTGCATTCATAATTCCCATGACAGGATGCCTTCCATCGGGCTGCACTACAGATGCTCCCCCAGCAATGTGTGGGGTTGCCTGTTTCCCCACAGCCTGGCCAGCACAGGGTGTCATCACACTTTGGAATTTTTGCCCAGCTGATAGATGGAATCAAACAGTATCTCAGAGTTGCTGTGATCTGCTGTTTTTTACTAGGAGTGAGTATCTTTGGGTTGTTGAAGAACAAATTGCAGCCCTTCCCCAAAGTCTCAGTTCAAGACCTTTGACCATTTGTCTGAGTTTGGAGATGGAAAAGGGGCAGAGTCTGAGGAGAGGGGAAAGCGTGGGGGAGTAGACTCCAGCCTCCCAGAGTCCAGGAAAGACTCTTGACATTTATCCCATTTTACAGATGTGGAAACTGAAGTACAGAACAGTTAAGGTCAAGCAGTGAGCCAGGGGCTGGAAAGGATTTGAACCTGATCTGCCTGAAGCCCGGACCCCACTGAGGCTGAGACTCTCTGCCAGCCTACCTGTACCCATTCCCTCCTCAATCTCTCTTGTGTCACTATCCCTCAGGTCTGACTCAGCTCCCCCTCTCCCTCTGGGACTCTGGGCTCCTCAAAAGGTTTCCCACCTCCAGACCCCAGACTCACTCCAGAAGAATCTTTTGACACAGTGCCCCTCCCCTGCTCACACACCTGCATGGCCCTGGGAATAAAGCCCCACTCCTCTGCCTGGCTTTGGAGGCCTGTGCTGCCTCCCCACCCTGCCCATGTCACCAGTTCCTCCATTTAGTCTGTCCCCTCCAGCCACTCCACTCCTAACTACGCTGTCCCAGCCGGCCATGCTTTCTCAAGCTGCAGGACCTTTACTCCTGCTGTGCCTTCTGCCTGGAATCTGCAATGGATTCGTTTCTGCCTGCCACTGCAACTCATCCTCCAAGCCCCAGACTCAACATCCCCTCCCCCAGGGAGCCCTCCTCACATCCCCCTGCAGCATAGAGGCATGGTTTGTACGTGAGGAGAGCTCTGAGCTTGTGGGAGAGGCTAGGAGCTTGGAAAGTCAAAGGCAGTTTGCCAAGGAATCCTTGGCAAACTCCTACTCATGTGTTGAAGCCCCAATTCTAATGTCTCCTCTCCAGGAAAGCTTCCGGTACCCTGTCCCTCACTCTGGCCTTGACCTGACTCCATCAGACTCGGGGTGCCTGTGTCCTGTTCTTTTTCCGAGACCGGTTGCTCCTGAAGAAACTGGACAGGGCTGAAGTCTCTTGGGGGCTCAGCATGGATGATGTTTGTTGAACAAATAAATGAATGCATGGGTTGGGAGTCAACTGAGCTGAGACCAGGAAGTGAGTTGATGAGGTAGCAGTTAGTTGGGGTGTTATTGGGGGACATGTAGTCATTGGGTTCCAGCAAGAAGGAAGCAGGCTGCCCCTGCCCTTCCCCTAAGAATCCTGGTCCTTGAGGCATTTCGGCGGTGGCGTGGGGGGGGGAGGGGGGGGCGGATCTCTGTGTCTTCTTCATTCTTCCCCTCTGCACTTCAGCGGACACCAGTTCCTCTTCCCCTGAGTCGCGGGCTACAGAGCCTGAGGAGCGCCAGGCACCACAGTGGATCCGGATCCGCGGAGGGTCAGACCCTCTGACCCCCGCGTCCAGGTGAGCCAGGACGCAGCCCCTCCGCGCCGGAGACTTCTAGCACGACCGAGGCCAAGGCGTGGCAGGGGGACCAGAAAGGTAGGACGGAGACACTAGAACTTGGGTCTGTGCAAACCAGAGCTGGTGGGACCCCGTCAGCAGCCCCCCCACCCCCACCCCCACCCCCACCGCCAGCCCAAGACCCAACAGCCTGCAGTTCGGAAAAGAAAGGCAGAGGGGCGGGGTCGTTTCCGGGGCAACGGCTCATTTGCATATAGTCCCGACTTGGCCAAAGAGGGCTCCCGAAATGTTCGGGGAAATTGGGCAACTTAGCCCGAAGGGGCTGATCTGAGAGAAGGGGAAGGGGCTGTCTGGGTCAGGTCTCCTCCTCGCCTTCCAAGCCCCTGAGGCATCCGGGTTAGGTACCCATTCCCCGGAAGGGGAGACTGAGGCAGGGGGCCAGAGCCAATCAAAGAGGAGCCACCAGCGGAAGGGCTAAGTTTTAACACTTCAGAAGTGGCCTGAGCTGCTCTCAGCTGTTAAGAAAATATATAACAAACATAGGTGGCGAGGGGGAGGGTGACCCCAGACTGAGGTTGGGGCTTGGATTCTGGTGTCTCTGCCTAGGTTGCCTGCATGGGGGGCGCCCTGGTATGGGTGCTGTTGTTGCCGCTGCTGCTGCTGCTGCATCCAGGCAGCCAGGAATTGTCGTGCCCCGTGTCCTCGGGGGATGTGGACTGGACCAGGGAGTTCACGGACACATGCCTGAACTTCAGTGGCCAAAGCCTGAGCCTGCTGCCTCAGAACCAGTCTCTGCAGGCCAGCAGTGTGCTTCTTCTCGACCTGTCTGGGAATGGCCTTCAAGAGCTCCCACCGCTTTTTTTTGCTCACCTGGGAAAGCTGCAGGTCCTGGATGTGACCAACAACCCCCTGGACCCCGTGGGTAGGGCACTGGCCGAACGCTGTGACCTTGACCTGAGGGCTGACTGCAGCTGTGTCCTATTACCCTGGCACAAGGTCCGGCGGGACAACTGCTCTGGCTCACTGCCTCTGCGGTGCCTGGATGTGTCCACCAGTGCCTGGCACAACGTCTCTGCCTTCTTGGAAGTGGGCTGTGCCCCTCGCCTGACCATGACAACCATAGGAGCGCTGGTGGCCAGTGGAAGCCTGTTGCTCGTGCTTGCCATTGCTGGCCCAGCGCTGGCGTGGAGACTCTGTAGACATCGGGTAGGCAGTAGCCGGGGCATGAGCAAAACGTGGGCTGCTCAGAATAGTCCCAGGTCTGGCTCGGGCCAGCAGCCACGGTACAGTAGCCGGGGCCTCAGCCCTAAGCTCCCAGCAGCCACCCGGCCCGGATCTTCCACTTCTGACTATGAGAACATGTTTGTGGGCCAACCAGCTGCCAGGCACCAGTGGGCTGAACACAGGTGAGTGACCCACACACATCTGCCTGCAAGACTCTGGAGCCAGATGGCCAGGGTTCAATTCCCAGCTCTGCCTCTTACAGGCTGTGTGATCTTGGGCAAGTAGTTTCCACCTCTCTGGGTCACCGTTTCTTCACCGATAAAATGGGGACGGTAACAGCCCTCCGCCTCATGGAGTTGGGATAAGAATTGAGTTCTTGTGTATGAGACAAGCGTCCCTCTCACGACCTGCAAACCCAGCTTCTGGCTGCCAAGGATTGGGAGAGAGGAGGCAGGTGTTCAAGGCAGAGTCGGGGCTCTGCCGTAGCGGTCAGCGGCCTGGGCTCAGATGTCGTGTGACCCAGGGCTGTCTCTGAACTTCTGTTTCAGTCTCCGTAAAATGGGACAGCACTCCGGTCTCCTTCTGACACATAGGAGATGCTAAGAAAGCCATCTGTGTCTCTCTCTACCCCACAAAGCCCTGCCTCCAAAGTTGCCTGGGCTTAGATAGATGGGTTCAACTTTTCCAGGTTGGATGAGGGAGTGGAGGGGATTTCAGGGGGGCAGGCACAAGGAAGGGCAAAAGCCTGGAGGTGGGAGAGAACAGAGAATCTGCTGTGGATGTGTTTTGAGAAGGCAAGACATCAGGGCTGAAGTTGGAGGGGGCTGGGAGGATCCAAGCAGGAAGGGAAGAGGGTCATGGCTGGGTTTTGGGGCAGCAGAGTCCAAAAGGTGGGGAGGCCTGTGGGAGGCTGTTGGTGAGAAATAAGAGAATATGCAAAGCAGATGCAAATATGGCTCAAAAGCAGAAGCGGGCTGAGGTAAGGAGTTGAAGGCACCACACTCCCTAAGGCAGCTTGTGTTCTGATGCTTGCCTCTGCCTCGCTGTCACCAAGACCCCAGGACCAGTCTCCTCTAAAAACAGTTTAGAATTGGATATGTCAATCCCAACCTACATTTTACAGTTGCAGAAATGGAGGTTCTGGAAATTCCCTGGTGGTCCAGTGGTTAGGACGCTGTGCTTTCACTGGTGAGGGCGCGGGTTCAATCCCTGGTCGGGGAACTAAGGTCCCACGAGTCGTGCGGTGTGGCTGAAAAAAGAAAAAGAAAGAAAGAAAGAAAGAAATGGAGGTTCTGGAAGGCAGGGGAATGACATGCCCAAGGTCAGAAGCAGAAGCAAGAAACAAACCCTGACTTCCATCCCCATACAACCATTTATGTATTTGGAGTAATTTATACTAAAGTACAAATGACTGATAGACACCACTTACCCAAAGTGGCCTTTTTTACAAGAGGAGCGGGGGTGGGGGTGTTAGGATGTTCTGGAGGCAGGAAAGTTCTTCTCTGGGTGTCTTGCCCACCATAGCAAGACATTCCTAAGGAGCTACCTCCTCCCTGATCCATTTTGTGGATGGGGAAACTGAGGCTCAGAGATTTATTTTTGTATCAAGACCACAAATTCAGTTGCTTCTGGGGACCTGGTGAAAACATTTCCCACCTGAAGGGGCACTGGTTCAGCTCCAGCCACTTGTGTTCATGCGGCTGGTGTGACTAGAGCTTCCAGTTTTTTAAGAGGAAAACAAAATCTAGAATTTAATGTAAAAAATGGGCAACCATCTCAACTTTAAGGAAGGAAAAAACCCTACAATGACTCAAGGTCCTTGGACCACAGTGTTACAATGCTGAATCCACAGAATCTTCCCTGAATCACTGCACCTTACTTGCTTTCCTCACAGAAAGTTGGGCCAGGCTGGGAGAACACTGCCCCATGACTCACTTTTCTCATATGTAAATATTAGGAGTGGACTCAGTTGCCCTGAACTACTTTGCCTCTCAAAGCTGATGTGCCTGCTCCCTGAATCCTACCTGCCCTCCCATCTGTCTGTGCCCACAGGCCTCACCCTTCAGAGGACAGCGACTTCTACATGAACTATAAGAGCCTCCACCATGATTCCCAGCCTGTCTACTGCAACTTGCAGTCGCTGGGCCAGGCCCCACTGGATGAAGAGGAGTATGTGATCCCTGGACGCTGAGCCTTCAACATCTCAAACTCCAGCCTACCCCCTTCCAGGTGACTTTGGGCACCCTGGATCTTCCCTGGCCTCAGTCTTCCCATCTGAGGAATGGGACCAGGGAAGGATCATCCTTGAGGCCCCAAGGAGGCTCTGCAGCCCCCTCTCTAGACCACTCTGCTCCTCAGGCCACTCGGCTGCTAGAAGTGGAGAAGGAGAGACCCCAACACAGGGATGGGAGGGTCAACGTGTGAACTCTGTCGTCACCCTCCTGTTGGCGTGCAAGTATTGCCCAGTAAATTCTGCGGGACAGATGAGGCTGCTGGGCTCCCAAGACAAGAGCTCTGGGACTCCCAAATTGCTCCCAACCCCCAGTCTCTCCCCTCTGTCACTCTCAGGCCCCCTTCTCAGGTGCCTGGTATCCAGACTTGGCCCCCCAGGGCAGCCCACACTAGCCTCAAAGGGATCCTTATAACTCATGAATGGGACTGCGCCCCTCCCCTGCTCACGCACACTCTATGGCTCCCCACTGCCCCCAGATTCTCAGCCTGGTGGTTGAGACCTGCGTGACCCAGCCCTGCCCAACCCACTGCCCTCTCCCATTCCTCTGCCTTTCTGGTCTGGGCCTCCTCCCCATCAAGCTCACCTCCCTCCTGAAGCTTTCATTTTCTCATGCCATTTACCCATGCCTTTCCTTTTGCCATCCCCTTCCACGTTTTCTCACTCTTAAGCATCTGAATACAGATGCAGAACTCTGGTCTGGGCATCAGGAGGCATGGGTCCACTTCCTGACTCTGCCATTAACCCTCTGGGCTTCAGTTCCCCCATCTGTAAAACAAGGTGATTAAAATTGGCCTCTAAGGCTGTTTTAGCTCTAATATCCTGAGATACCTTAACTCATCCTTCAAGGCCCAGGTGCAATGCCAATGCCACTCCGAGAACCCTTCCCTGGTTCCTCCTCAGGCAGAGTTCATCACTCCCAGAGCTCAGTGTATTTCAAGAGTTTGTTCAAGCTCATGCCTCAGCTGGGTTTCCTGTCAGCTGCTCCCAGCCCGACTCCTGCCAAGCCCCCAAACTAGGGGAGACAGAGCTGGACACAGACACCCCCACTCCTGGGAGGTCAAGCCTGGGCCAGAAGGAGAGATGGAACGACGGTCCCCAGAGGGAGATGAATGAAGGAGTTTAAAAAGGGCTGTATGTAAGAGGGGAATCTGAAGTGGGTTTTGAAGGATGCATAGGTGTTCGAGAAGTAGAAAGGACAAGGCACACTGGGCAGGGGGACCAGCCTGGAGGTGTGAAAAGGCACACGGGCAGCAGTGTCCGGCAAAGGCAACAGTTGATGTTTGGGGAGAGACTCAGTATGGCAGCTGCTACCTTTGGGTGATCCTGACACTGAGTTTAATTTTGAGGCTCCCTTGGCTTCCCCAACACCTGGGAGTCACCCAGGGTGGGAGAGGCAACCTATGAGGGTCTTCAGCTTCCTTGCATCCCTGCATCCCTGCCCTAGACACTACTCGAGCCCCCACTCCTGCTGCCAAAAATCTGTCTTCCTCTGCTCACTAATGCATTGCCTGGGTTGACCTCTTTGCACGATTCTTACTACAATCAGCCACTTATGATCTATCTTATACTCATTTGTCCCTGCACTCAACTGAGCTTGAATGGAGTGGTTTTTGCCTGCGTTGTTCCTTCGTGTCCTCAGTGCCCAGCCATGGCCTGGCACAAAGTGGGTACTCACTGAATACATTCAGGGGCACCTGCAGTCATTCAGATCTGCCTCTGGATGGTGGGGTTCACAGGGGACACATCTCACTCACTGCTGAAGCTGGGTGCTCTGTCCTCCAGACTCCCATGACAGTTCCTCAGGGTGAACAGGCAAGTGGGTGTGGGGAAGGGGCTGGGCTTAGTACATCTCAGCAATTCCAAGATTCTAAGTAGGAAAAGATATAACCTGGGAGACGTGGTGTGCATGAAAACGTTCTTCACAACTTACTTCTCCCTGCTCTTTTTTTTTTTAATTAGTTAATTTCTTTTTGGCTGCGTTGCTGTGCACGGGCTTTTCTCTAGTTGTGGCGAGCGGGGGCTACTCTTCGTTGCGGTGCTCAGGCTTCTCATTGCGGTGGATTCCTTTGTTGCAGAGCATGGGCTCTAGGCATGCGGGCTTCAGTAGTTGTGGCCCGCGGGCTCAGTAGTTGTGGCGCATGGGCTTAGTTGCTCCATGGCACGTGGGATCTTCCCAGACCAGGGCTCGAACCCACGTCCCCTGCTTTGGCAGGTGGATTCTTAACCACTGTGCCACCAGGAAGTCCCTCTCCCTGCTCTTTTTATATGAAAGGATAGAGGCATCATTAAAACGAAGGGAGGTGCCACAAACAGGAGAGGTAATGGGACTCTTCCAGGTCGGGGGCAGATTCACACACAATGCACTTGACTCTGGGCTGCCTGTGTTTGGAAAGGTGACCCCCATGGAGGGAGAGAGAGCAGGATAGTGATAGAGACAGGGCCAGATAATTACAGAAACAGGAGTACTGAGAGATCAGAAGAGATGGAGGGAGACTGAGACCCAAAAGGGTCTCAGAAACCAAAGCAGAGGAATAGGGAGGTAGAGAAGCACAGAAACAGAGAGAGGGATGTCTCCGGCTGCACTTGAGGACCATTGGCATCATGACCACCGTCCAATTTCTTGGCATCCCCAAGAACGTCCTGCCACCCATTCCCCGGACTGTTCCAATCATCTCATATCAGCTCCCCTGAGGGAACTGAGGCCAGCGGGGGTGGGCTCTTCCCAAGGTCACCAGCTCCATCCTGGACACCACAGGGGTCAGGTCAGACAGCTTCATTTTTATTACCAGAGTTTTCCATAAACAACACCCTGTCAGACCACCCCTCCCCAGCCCTCCAGTACCCAGGCAGATCACCCCAATAAATTAATAATAAATACATACATAAATACGTAGGTTAGGGCCAGGAGGGAGCAGACAGCAATGGTTAGGAATCGGGTATTTCAGGTTCCACGAGCCCATTAGACAGACAAGGACAACTGAAGTCATTTCCATTGCATTTGTGCCATAAGTGAAGGACCAGGGCCGCTCACACGCAGTGGCAGTCCTTGGCCACGAGGTCGTCGAAGGGCGTGAGTGACACGCGGCCGTCGCTGTCTTGGTGCATGAGCACCACCGGATCGTAGCTGGCTGGCACGCAGCATGGGGCAGGCGCAGCATCAGGGTTCAGGCCATGCAGGCGCGCTTGCATCTGCGCGTGCGTGTTAGCCGATCGGAAGTGGCTCGGGCACGCGCCGATGCACATGCGCACGTCCAGCTCGCGTGGCGCCAACACCCAGTCAGCCCAGCCCAGGTCCTCAAGCGACGCGCGCAGGCTCTGCAGGCGACAGCAGCGCCCCTCCCCGAGCGGGCAACCGTCCCGGGTGCGAGCATGCGCGTGGCGTCGCCCCCTGGTGGCGCTTGTCCGCCAGTGCAGCTCAAGCTGGGGCTGTGCAGAAGACAACGCCTCCAGCAACTGGTCCGTTCGCCGCAACGGTCGCAGGCGTATTGCGGGAGCCCGGGAGCTTCCGAGGCTGAGCTGACGCTGTAGTGGCCGCGTCACATCCCACGAGCTCCGCGCCTTCGGGGACAGCCGGAGAAGGGCCCTATGCAGGCGGGAGGCTGCAGGGAGCCCCTCAGTTAAGTCGACCCGGGGGATGCGCAGGTGCAGGTGGCCACCTGGCCCAAGTCGCACTATGGGAGAGAGGAAAACCCGTCACTCACGGGCCTACTGTGTGCCGGGCGCGGGGTGGTGGTGGTGTGTGTGTACCCATTTTCTCCAACACCCCAAGCTGGATCCTACCTCAGGGCCTTTGCACAAGCTACTTCCTCTACCGGCCACACTCCTCCCCTGAATCTCAACATGGCTGGTTACATACCACTCCAGCCTGCCTAAAATTGGCACCGACCTATTTTATTTGGTTGTCTATTATTTGCCTCCCCCACCAGAATCTCAGCGGGGATTTCTGTCTGCTTCGTCACCACTGTGCCTGGCACATAGTAGGTGCTTAGTTAATACTTGCAAGAATGAATGTATATCTGATCTTTTAGAGAGACTGAGATTCCAATGCTGGCTCTGCCTCCTTCTGGCTGCCAAAATCATTTTTACTGAAGTTCTACTAAGTGCCCGGGGCTGGGGATACAGCAACGAGCTACTGTGTTTTCAACTCTCTGGTTTCCTCCATATCTGAGAAATGAAGGGCGTCTGGCTCCCCAGGATTCTCAGACCTCCAGGCTGGTACATATGTTGGGGATACTGGGGAGACTGAGGTTTGAGGGCTCGCAACCCAGTCTATAGGCTCAGAGAGAAAGAAGTTTTCCTGGAGTCCCACAGCACAAGTGGGATTAGGGCGGGGTAAGAGCTCTCCCTTCTGGCCTGACACCCTCCCCTCAACTCCTCCCAGTTCCTAGCGCAGCCCACATCTCCTTGCACCCCCTCCGCCCGCTGGAGGCTAGGTGGAGGGGGTGAAAATACTCCACTCCCTCCCTAAGGCACCAGTCACGTGCAACTTTAGCGGTGCCTCGGCGCGCGATTGCATCAGATTCGGAACCAGCCCAAGCAGGTTCTGCGCATCTCTGCGCACCGCTCTGTCCCCTCCCCCGCCCCTCCCTTCCGCCGGACCCCTGGATCCTTCCCACTGGAAGTCCCCCTCCAACCCTTTCCTCACATCCAAGGGCAGGGACCACGTCCCCTCGCCCGACCTTGTCTCTGGGTTCTCCAGGCTCTTTGAGTCTTCAGTAGAGTCTCTGGATTCTGTGGCCTTAGTTTCCCCATCTGCCACCTGGGGAGGTGTTGTAACATCTCAGGTTGGCTAAGCCTCGCCTGGTCCTGATGCAAACCCAGCCTTTAGTTCCCCCATCAGCCTCGAGGGGTGACTTTCTTGCCGGGTTCACGGATGGGGAAACTGAGGCTCGGCGGTAGGTCTAGGCCTCTATGTCTAAGAACCACTGGTTAAATGATGGGAGCTGCCCAGGGTGGGGTCTCCGAGATTTTACTCACGCTTTGGAGTGACTATCCGGACTTCAGGGGGAATGAGGTCCGGGTTCGAGTCTTCCCGGGTCTGGTTCGCTCGAAGCCGGGTCAGCAAATCTTCGTAGCGTTTCCGCAACTCCCGGAATCTGGAGACATCAGGACTGGAGTGCACGTTTGAGGGTCCCGGGAAAGCGGAGAGGTGCTCCTGGGCCAGAGATAGGGCGCCTCCCGACGGCAGCCAGGAGAACATCAGCAGCATCAGCAGCATCGGAGAGCGGTGTGGTGGTGTCGGTCGCTGCCCTGGCATGACTGTGTTAGTTAAGCTCTAAGCTGTGACTGACCGGACGCTGCTGGACTAGCCTTTATAGTCCCCGGACTTTGTCCGCCCCCGCCTGCCTGGTCCCGCCCACCGTGGGTGCAGAGTAAACACTCCAGGGACCACAACTGGGCGGGGTCTTCGGCTGCTTTTCAGGGGGCAGTGCTTTTTGATGGGTGGGGGGAGGGGCTCCTAGGTATGCTGGGGAACCCCCTTCAGGAGCCTCTCTGAGCCTCAGTATCTTCTTCTGTGAAGTGGGGACATCATCCCAGCTTGGTGGACTGGAGGGAAGAATAATTTTCTCAAAAAAGATTTATTACTATGCGCTAAACTCCACAGCAGGAGCTTAAGAGGTGAGGTGGCTTTCTTCCCTGATGAGATTCCCGCTCTCCCCTCTTTGCTTAGGGTCAAAGGCTGAAGATAGTGAAAAACAAAGGAAGCAGAGGAAAAAAAGGGCCAGAAAGAGCCAGATAGTGCAACCTGAGGCAAATCATTCCTCTCCATCACACCTCTATTTCTTCATCTGGAAAATAAGGAAGGATTGAGACTTTCACTGGAGAGAAGGTCAAATGAGGTGTAAAGGACAGAACCAGGCACATAGCAGGTGCTTGATAAACTGGGTGTTTTTGCAGTTACTCATCTTCAGCTGGGGAACTCCTATCCATTCCTCAAAACCCTACTCAGAAAGCCCCTCCTCCAGGAAGCCTTCTCTGACATTTCCTTTCCAGGCTCAGCAGGGTGCTTCCAACCCCATCCCTTCCTCCAGCCCAGCCCTGACCCCACAGCGCTGGGAGTGTGTGTGCTTGGCTCTGTCTGCCCCCAGACTGGGGGCTTCTTGAAGGCTTGGGCAGGGATGAAGCTACTCTGGGCCCCCATCCTTTGGCTGGGCCTGAAGAAGAGGTGGCAGAGAATTGGGGTGCTGGGGCCTGGGGCAGTGAAGGCTGGTATCAGGTCCAGCCACCAGAGGATAGAGGAGTAGAGGGTGCCCCAGGAACATCCTTTCTCCTGGGGTACGCAGCCCTTGCTCTACTGCTCAGGACTCCTGGCCCCAGGCATCCATCCCTGTGCCTACTCCCAGCTTCCTGGCCTCAGAGAGGGTGGGCTGCTGTGCAAAGCAGATCGTGGGGGTGTGTAAAGTGTGACGGGGTGTGTGCAGGCAACAGATACAAGGGGGGGTGTCACACAGCAAGGCTCCTACTGGAGAAATGGAGTCCAGGCCCTCCCCACCTCCAGCTGTGTGAGCCCCACCAAGCCTCTGGCTCCACTGGGTCTCAGTCTCAGCTTCTGTGCAGTGGGATTATCGCCCAGCTATCGGGGTGGAGGGCTGAGGCTCTCGATGTGATGCCCCGGGAACTCAGCAGGTGCTTAGTAGAGACGTCTCTCTGCTCACGTCACCATCATGTCCATCTGACTGCAGCTGGCTGGGAGGCTGGACCAGTCCTCTTCTTTCCATGGGACTCATTTCCATTCTAAGGATAAGGAAACCAAGACTTTGAGGGGCAAGTAAGGTGGGTAGAGTTGTAGGGGACGATCCCACCATGGGATCTTGCACGTGTCCACGCAGGCCACGCAGACCTCATCTGAGCCTTGTCAGAATGCCTGGGTCCCCTGGGAACCCAGAGTTTGGAGGCCTGAGAGGAGTTTCTCGGAAGCCATCACCACTCACCTCCTTACCTCTCTTGGAAAGCTGTCATGGGACAGCTTCTCATGCCTCCCAGGTATGAGCCTCCCCAGGAAATTAACAGAAAATTCAACTTTTAAAGTGAACAGGACTTCCCTGGTGGCGCAGTGGTTAAGAATCCGCCTGCCAATGCAGGGGACACGGGTTTGAGCCCTGGTCCAGGAAGATCCCACATGCCGCGGAGCAACTAAGCCCATGCGCCACAACTACTGAAGCCTGCGCACCTAGAGCCCATGCTCCGCAACAAGAGAAGCCACCACAATGAGAAGCCCGTGCACCGCAACGAAGAGTAGCCCCCGCTCACCGCAACTAGAGAAAGCCCACGTGCAGCAACGAAGACCCAACGCAGTCAAAAATAAATAAATAAATTTATATTTAAAAAAACTAAAGGAAACGGATCAACAGCCAGATGGAAGAGATGCATAGGTCAAGGTATGTGACAAGGGCATGGATTTTCCATGTCTGCTTCCAGCGCACCACCCTCCCAGCACCTCTGCATGTTCATCAACCCAGACGCTCTCCAAAGCCCATCCTTTGGGGGTTTATGGAAGCTTCATTACATAGGCACAGTTGATTAAGTCATTGGCCATTGGTGATTGAACTCTAGCTCCAACCCCTCTTCCATCCCCGGAATTGGGGGGTATGGGGAGGTTGGAGCTGAATGTTCCAGCCCTCTAATTGCATGGTTTGTGCTCCTAGCAACCAGCCTCCATCCTTGAGTTGTTTTTCAAAAGTCACCTCTATAACGTAACGAAAGACACCTTTATCTCTCTCTTCACAGGAAATCCCAAGGGTTTTAGGAGCTCTATGCCAGAAATGGGGTGGAAGACCAAATGTATATTTCTTATTATAAGTCACAATATCACATATATAAACAGAATCATGCAGCATGTGGTCTTTTGGATCTGGCTTCTTTCACTCAGCATGTTTTCAGGGTTCATCTATGTTGGAGTGTGTATCAGTGCTTTTCTCTTTTTTATGACTGAATAGTATTCCAGCGTATGAAGACACCACACTTCGTTCATCCATTCATCCATTCATGGTCATTGGGTTGTTTCCACCTTTTGAACTATTGTGAGTAGTGCTTTCTTGAACACATACATGAAGATTTGAGGACCTGTTTTCAATTCTTGTGAGGTTGTACCCAGAAGGGGAATTGCTGGATCATATGATCATTCTATGTGTAACTTTTTGAGGCATCACAAAAATGTTTTCTACAGCCCTCTGCCTTTTTATTTTTAAATTTTTATCAAGATATGACTTACAGAAAGCAAAAAGGCCTAATCTTAGGTGTTGAGTTCGATGACATTTCACATAACCACCTCCCGAAATGAGGTTCCAGAACATTCCCAGCTCCATCACTCTCCCTACCTTCAGATAACAGCTGTGCCCACCTCTGTTACCATGGATGAGTTTGCCTATTTCCTAACTTGATGTAAACAGAACCAGCCATTGCATCCTCTTTTCTGTCTGGCGACTTTCACTCAACACCATGGCTGTGAATGGCTGTGTTCTTCACCTACTGTGTGCCTTGTTCTTTTTCCTTGCTGTATAGTATTCCACTGTGCATGTCCAGGAGTGGAGCTGCTGATTCATGAGTGGGTGTCTGTCACTTTACGAGCAGGACCAGTAATTAGTTCCCTTTATTCCTGGAACTTCTCAAGGGGACACAGCCCGTGGGTGGTCCCTAGGGACAGGAAACGGTGACATTAGCTCCATGGTGGTTTCCACTTCACCAAATTCTGGAATGCTGGCAGCCAGGCCGATCTGGCTCCCGTTCACAGCATTGGTAGCCGATGACCTCATGGCCAGTCCCATGGCCAAGCTGGGAGGAGCAGTGGGGCAGGCTGCAGGCAGCCAGCCAGCGATGAGCTCAGTCGGCCGGGACCCTGCATTCCTCACGGGCAGCTTCCACGAGTCCCAGAGGCCACGCCACGGCAGAGGTAAACAGAGCACAGAGGCCGGGGGTCAGGCTGTTCACTCCACTTAGCTTAGCTCCCAACCTCCTAGAATTTTTCCTCACCACCTTCTGTTGGCCGTAGGCACCCTCATCAGACACACACGACACACAAGAAACAACCCAAACCCAGTTGTTGGTTTCTCATTATGTGAGGCAAACACAGTCATGACATGAGATCCGGAAGAGGTGAAAAAGCAGGTTATTTAAAAATCTCTGAGTTCAACGGACAAGGAGAACTGCTCTCCTGTAGCTGTGAACGTCCCTCCAGGCCAACATGTGCCTGTGTCATCGATGGGGGTCCACAGGCAGCCTGGGTTCAAATCGTGGTTTAGTCCTTGAGATGCCAAGCAGATTTGGGAAGCATTACTAATCTCTCCAAACCTCAGTTTCTCAGTGCAGCCTGTCTCTCAGTATTACCCTCTTATAGGGCAGCACTGAGTAGATGAAGTTTGATTGGAGCTACAATCCCAAGAACTAATAACTATTGGTATTATGGGTAATTGGCCAATAATGTCTCAGCTTCAGCTAGAGTTGAGCTCAGATAGGTCTGGGCAATCTTACTTAGAAAGAATGGCCCCTACCGGCAAACTCCTATTTACCTCTTAAACCCCAGTTTGATGCCCCATCTTCCAATAAGACTTCCTTGTTCTCTGCCCAGGTTCCCTCAGGTTGAGGGGCCTCCCTCTGGCCTCATCTTGACCACACAAGGCTGGAAGGTCTGAGTCCGGCTCTGTGCACTGCCAGACCAGAGCTTTCTGGGACCAAGTCCCAGTATCACTATGTTAGTTTCCTGTGGCTGCCGTAATAAATTGCCACAAACTGGGTAGTTTAAAACAACAGAAATTTATTCTCTCACAGTTCTGGAAGCCAGAACCTTGAAATCATAGGTTGGCAGGGCTGTGCTCCCTCCAAAGGCTCTAGGGGAGGATGCTTCCTTGCCTCTTCCAGCTTCTGGTGGCCCCAGGTGTTCCTTGGCTTGTGGCTGCATCACTTCAGTCTCTGCCTCTGATTTCCCATGGCCTTCTCCTCTTCTCTGTCTATCCCTCCTCTTCTCTAAGGACACCTGTCAGTATGCAGTAAGTCCCCTACGTGCGAACGAGTTCCATTCTGAGAGTGCATTCATAAGTCCAATTTGTAAGTCCAACAAAGTTAGCCTACATACCCAACTAACACAGTCGGCTATACAGTACTGTACTGTAATAGGTTTATAATACTTTTCACACAAATAATACATACAAAACAAACAAACACAAAAAATAAAGAAAACATATAAAATTTTACAGTACAGTACCTTGAAAAGTACAGTAGTACAGTACAACAGCTGGCATACAGGGGCTGGCATCGAGTGAACAGGAAAGAAGGGTTACTGACTGGAGGAGGGAGAGGAGGTGGGAGATGGTAGAGCTGAAAGATCATCAGCAATAGGAGATGGAGGGCAAGCTGCAATTTCACTCATGCCCCACGTTGATGGAATGTATGCTTGCATCTTTGAAAGTTTGCAACTTGAAGGTTCATATGTAGGGGACTTACTGTATTTAGGGCCCAGTGTAAATCCAGAACAGTCTCATTTCAAGATCTTTAACTTAATTACTTCTGCAAAGACCCTTTGTCCAAATGAGGTTACATTCACAGGGACTGAGGGATCTGTATCAGCTCATCAAGGGAGGTGTGGTCCAGAGAAGGGCCATGAAATTCCCTGAGAAACATCACAGCAGTGAATGATGGCGATGGTGTGGGGAGACACCTACATCTGCAGCAAAGTGTGGAGCAAAGAATAAATACCAGGGGAAAAATTTTGAGCACCTACTGTTACCAAACTGAACTCGGGTCAGCTCACCCTACACACAACAAAGCCAATCTACTGACACCAGGTTGTGTTGAAGGAAAGTACAACGTTTATTGCAGGGCACCAAGCAAGGGAGTGGGAGACCAGCCTCCAATCTACTCCACCTTGGCCCCTGAGTTAGGAGTTTTTTTTTAAAGGGGAAGAACAAAGAGGCTGAAATTAATCATCTTGTGACATTGCTGTGACATATCTGGTTTTTTTTTAATCAGAATTGTACCCATTCTTTTTTTTTTAATATTTATTTATTTGGTTGCACTGGGTGTTAGTTGCAGTACTTGGGCTCCTTAGTTGTGGCATGTGAACTCTTAGTTGCAGCATGCATGTGGGACCTAGTTCCCTGACCAGGGATTGAACCCATGTCCCCTGCATTGGCAGGCGGATTCTTAACCACTGCACCACCAGGGAAGTCCTGGAGTACAGAGTCTTAACTACTGTGCCACCAGGGAAGCCCCTGCTGTGACATTTCTTAATCGTAGTTTCAGGCATCAGGATATGTCTGGTTTACGATTCTCTGGCCAGGTGGTCCATGGCTCTGGGGTCTGTGAGCTCATCTTGCCCCGGAGAAACAAGCTGAGTTTGTATGTTAGCGATGTTATCTACAATAGCCATTTTGGTACATTAACAATGTTATCAACATCAGCAATTTTAATCATCTGACTCTGGTTGATTCGTGTTCAGTTAGCACAGGATTGAGGTCAGACAGGACAAGAAAGGGAATGAAGTTTGGGATAGAGGGATTAATCTTAAACTTGGTAAGGGAACTCGGTTTTAGGGGGCTCAGTTTCACTACTGTGTGTCTGGCACATAAGACATAATCCTTATAAGACCTGATGGGGGCGGATCATGATCTTCATTTCACAGGTGACAACCTGAGGCCGGAGAGGCATTGTGCCAAGGCCAGAAAGCTTGAAGTGAAGCTGGGCTTGAAGCCCAGGCAGCCAGCTCCCTAGCCTGCTCCGTCTCTCCCAGAGCCTCTAAAAAGAGGGGATCTGGCCACCCTCAGGGGCCAGCGTGAGATGTGGGGCGGGGAGGAGGAAGACGAATTCTCCCTCTACCCTTCTGTGTTCTTGGCTGAGACCCCCTGGAATAAAAGACAGATTAGCAAGAGAAAAACACACAGAAGTCTAACATGTATATCTCGTGTATATGTGGGAGATACAGAGGGAAACTGAGTAAAACTCCCCAAGAGGGCCCCAGCCACTCCCTTAAATACCATCTTCCGCTAAAGACAAAAGAAAGGTGCTGGGCCTGGGGTGGGTGTTGAGGCCAATTCTGGGAGGTGACCAGGAAAAGCACAGTAAACAAGGGTAAGGTTCGTTCTGCAGGTTTTAATTTGTGCTCTCTCCACTGATAAGATTCTCCAGGGATTTAGAGCCATGCTCTTCTTCCTTGTACAGAGACGGAGACACACTTAACAAATGGAGACTTCTTTTATAAATGTAAATGCCCCTTACAAAAGCGTAACTTCTACTCTGTTTTCAGAGTTTCTCCTGTACCTGCAGTTTCTCTAAAGAATCTTTATGCCAAAGAGGCAGCCTCTGGAGTGTCACCTTCTGCTACCCTTCAGATGGGACTGATGAAATTGCAATGTTGGGCATATGATGGGCTTGCAATACCTGGGCGTTGTGGGAAGAACCCAGGCTCAGGGAAGGGAGATCCAGGTTCGAATCCTGACCATGCCAGTTCCTGGCTGTGTGACCTTGGGCAGGTGGCTTGGCCTCTCTGTGCCACTCTTCCTTCAATGTCCTGAGCCCTGGACAGGCCACAGCTGTGAGGATCCACAGGTCTTTCTCCTTGTGCTCACATGAGAGGTGCTTTAAAGGAACTCATCTACTCATTTGTCCATTCACTCCTTCATCCATTCGCTCCACAGATATTTCTTTAACATCTATTATGTGCCAGACCTCCTTTCAAGTAGCAAAAGAAAAGTCTCTAGGCATGGGAGGAGTAGAGGAAAGGGTGATTCTGGCAGGGGAACACAACATGTTCAAAGACCCTGAGGTCAGACAGTCAACTCCAGGCACCAGGCTGGCAAAGGAACTTGAAAGCGGACGCAGGCCCATGAGGCCATTCACAGCAGACAAGCCTGGTTCAAATCCCAGTTTGGCTTCTCCTTGGCTCTGTGACCGGGGCAAGCAAGCACTTCACATCCTAGAATCTTTTCCTTGTCAAAGGTAGTTTTCCTCACCTGGAGAGGTGTTTTTGCAGCTCTTCACAGTCAAGGTAAGTTTAAAAAAAAAATCTGTGAGCATTTGAATGCACCCCCAAAGGTGCCCAAGTGATGGCTGGGGTTACTTGAGCAAAGTCACTTTCAGTTTACTTTTTTTTTTTTTTTTAAAGGTAGATGCTGGAGTATCTATTTATTTATTTATCTATTATTTATTTACGGCTGTGTTGGGTCTTCGTTTCTGTGCGAGGGCTTTCTCTAGTTGTGGCAAGCGGGGGCCACTCTTCATCGTGGTGCGCGGGCCTCTCACTATCGCGGCCTCCCTTGTTGCGGAGCACAGGCTCCAGATGCGCAGGCTCAGTAATTGTGGCTCACGGGCCCAGCTGCTCTGCGGCATGTGGGATCTTCCCAGACCAGGGCTCGAACCCGTGTCCCCTGCATTGGCAGGCAGATTCTCAACCACTGCGCCACCAGGGAAGCCCTAGGTTACTTTATTTTATTTTATTATTAAAACAATTAAAAAATTCTTTTCCATTACGGTTTACTACAGGATACTGAATGTAGTTCCCCTATGCTATGCAATAGGACCTTGTTTTTAAATAAATTTTTTCACTGTGGTAAAATACATATTACATGAAATGTATCATTTTAACCATTTAAACATGTGCAACTTAGTGGCATTTAGCACATTCTCAGCGTGGTGTAACCATCACCATTATCTATTTCCAGAACTTTCCCATCACCCCAAAAGGAAACCATGTCCCCATCGGCAGTCACTCCCCACGCCCCCTCCTCCAGCCCTTGGCAACCACGGAAACTGGCCCCAGAGAGTTAACAGAAGCAGATGACTAACAGGAATTCTTGAGTTTGTCTTGCAGAGCCACAGATAGGGGAACAGCTTGTTGAAACCTCTCTGCTTGTAAACTGCCTTCACTGATTAAGCTTGCTTTAGTTATTTTTTCTTTCATTCTTTTCTTCCTCTCTTTAATTGCATACCTTCCCAGAGTCACGTAGCCCAGTTGTTTTACAGGAACTTGGAGTCAGCTCTTGTTCAACTAAGGCTGATGGGGACCACTGACCCCAAAGCTGGGCCTGTGCAAGTGTTGGATGAATGGCCTTTTGACGTCAGAAAACTCCACCCTCAGATCATGCTAAGTACCTCCACTTTTGAAGATGCAGAAAAATGTAACCCAGATACGCCTGTGCAGAACACCGATTACCTCACCTTTTCCCCTACCTCCAATCACCTTTTCCTATGCCCAAGACCACCCTGCTTCTCCCATAAATATCCCAACCCCCTCGCCTTCGGGGAGGCAGATCTGAGACTTGTTCTCCCGTCTCCTCGCTTGGCTGCCTTATGAATAAATTCTTTCTCTGCTGCAAACCTCAGCGTCTCAGTGTTTGGCTTGCTGTGTGTCAGGCAAATGGACCCAGTTCGGTAACACTGGTATCAACATGTGTGTACAAGTTTTTGTTTGAACACCTGTTTTCAGTTCTCTTGGGTGTATATCAAGGAGTGGAATTGCTGGGTCATGTGGTAATTTTGAAAGTAGCAGGAGAAAGCTACTTATCAAGTACAAGGAATCCTCTATAAGATCAACAGCCAGTTTCTCATCAGAAACCCTAGACTCCAGAAGGCAATGAAATGACATTTTAAACTGCTGAAAGAAAAACTGTTGACCAAGAATTCTATATCCAGCAAAACCGTTCTTCAAAAATAAGGGAGAGGGAATTCCCTGGTGGTCCGGTGGTTAGGACTTGGCGCTTTCACTGCCAGGGCCCGAGTTCAGTTCCTGGCTGGGGAACTAAGATCCCACAAGCCATGCTGCATGGCCAAAAAAAAAAAAAAAAAAAAAAAGAGAAGGAAAGAAAAAGGGAGAAATCAAGCCATTCTCAGGTAAGCAAAAGTTGAGGGAGTTTGTTACCATTATACTTGCCATGCAAGAAATGCTAAAGGGAGTCCTGCCAGTTAAAATGAAAGGACCCTAAACAGTAACTCAAAGCTGTATCTAAGACTTGAAGGGAGAAGTAAATAGTTCTACAGTAACAGTTGGAGACTTCAATACCCCACTTTTAATAATGGATAGAACATCTAGACAGAAGATTAAAGATATGGAGGATTGAGCAACTCTCTAAACCAACTAGACCAAACAGACATCTATAGAACACTCCAACAGCACAATACACATCTCTATCAAATGCACATGGAACACGCTCCAGTATAGATCAGCTATTAGGCAAAAAAGCAACTCTCAATACATTCTTTGGCATCATTTAATTTTAGTTTTTATTGAAGTATAGTTGATGTACAATATTGTATAAGTTACAGGTGTACTCTCAAGAAATTTTAAAAGGCTGAAATCATCTCCAGCTACAATGGAATAAAGCTAGAAATCAATAACAGAAGGAAAGCTGGAATGTTCACAAATATGTGGATATTAAACGACACACTCTTCTTTTTTCCGCTGCAGAAAGTTTTATTGTATCCATTTGGTCCAAGGCTTGGGAGAGGGCTCCAGGGTGGTTAGAAAGCTGCCTAGTGGCTGCAGAGACGGGCTTCAAGCAGAAGCCCTGACACCAGAGGGGCTCCTCAAAGGCCACTGGGCTCCAAAGGCTCCTAGTCATGCTTGAGCGTGAGTATTTCCTAGAGATACTTGCCCAGCCCAGCCTGGGGACCAGCCAGCCTGTGGAGGTTGGTCAGGTGGTCACCCATCTTCTTGATGAGTTTCACCTCCTCATCTAGGAAGTGGCTCTCCAGGAAGTCACAGAGGTGGGGGTCTGCATGGGCAGAACCCAGGGAATGCAGACCCAAAAGGGCCTGGTTCAGGTTCTTCTCAGTGAGAATGGCGTCTTCCATAGCGTCCTGGGTTTTACCCCACTCATCCTGAGGTGGCTTCTGCACATCCTGGAAGAGGGCGCGGCCGCCGCGCTGGTTTTGCATTTTCAAGAGACACTCGGAGCCCTCGCACTTCTCTTCGGCCAATTCGAGGAAAAAGTGGCCCACGCCCTCCAGAGCCACATCGTCGGGATCAAAATAGAAGCCCAGAGAGAGGTAGGTGTAGGAGACCCACAGATGCGTGTTGACCAGGCGGTTGATGGCGGCCTCCACCTCAGTGGAATAATTCTGATGAATCTGGGAGCTCATGGTTGATCGGTAATAAGGAGTTAATCTCGAAAAACGGTGTTGGCTGGTCCCGGTGACCGAGGATAACTGAGTGGCTGATTCTGAAGATTGCGACTGGAAAAAATGTTGGAGGGTGGTCAGAGGCTGGAGCAAAGGGTGTCCCTGGGTCTGTTCCATCCAAACACTGTTAAAGCAAGAGACAGATGCACGGGACTGCTGAGCACACTGCTAACACACTCTTTTTTTAAAAAAAATTATTATTTATTTATTTATTTATTTATTTATTTATTTGGCTGTGTTGGGCCTTCGTTTCTGTGCGAGGGCTTTCTCTAGTTGCGGCAAGCCGGGGCCGCTCTTCATCGCAGTGTGCGGGCCTCTCACTATCGTGGCCTCTCTTGTTGCGGAGCACAGGCTCCAGATGCGCAGGCTCAGTAGTTGTGGCTCACGGGCCTAGTTGCTCCGCGGCATGTGGGATCCTCCCAGACCAGGGCTCGAACCCGTGTCCCCTGCATTGGCAGGCAGATTCTCAACCACTCTGCCACCAGGGAAGCCCCTTACACTCTTAAAGAAACGATGGATCAAAGAAGAAATCACGAAAGAAATTGGAAAATACTTGGGGCTGAATGAAAACAAAAATACAACACGTTAACGAACCAAACTTGGGTCCGCTCGCCCACGTGCAGTAAAGCCAATCTATTGACACCAGGTTGTAGTGAAGGACAGTGCAGTATTTGTTGCAGGTACCAAGCAAGGTGTCCAGGTAGCTAGTGTTCAAAACACCTGAACTCCCTGGTGGCTTTCAGGGAAAGGTTTTTAAGGACAAGGTGAGGGAGGGGGGTTGTGGGTGTGTGATCAGCTCATGGACATTCTTCTGATTGGCTGGTGGTGAGGTAATCGGGAGTCAACATCATCAACCTTCTGGTTCCAACTGGCCTGAGGTCTACGTGCTTGTGGGCAGCATACGGTTACCCTCTTCCACCTGGTGGAGGTTTCAAGTATCTGAAAAACAGCTCAAAGGACGTGGCTCAGAATATTATCTATAGCCCTTGAGATGGAACTAAATGTTCTTGACTTTGCTTAATGGCTAAACTAGTATTATTTTGCCTTGCTTGACTGTTTTCCCTCCTTTCTGCATTTTCTCACTTCTCTGATTAAATTTATGCTTTGGAACTTGAGGAAGGCCTAGGAGCCTAATGTTCTTCTACAGACAAGAGGCAGGCGGAAGACATGGTGGGGTCATGGGGGGAGGGGTCTGTCCCAGGAAGGCCCCATAGGGTCCTGGTCAATTATAAACATACTAAAAGTTATCAAGAACCTAACTTTATACTTTGAAGAAGTAGGAAAAGAGGAGTAAACTAAAATCAAAGGTAGTAGAAGTTAGGAAATCATAAAGATTAGAGCAGACAAAAATTAGAGCATAAAGATATAATAGAGGGACCTCCCTGGTGGTGCAGTGCTTAAGACTCTGCCTGCCAATGCAGTGGACACAGGTTCGAGCCCTGGTCCAGGAAGATCCCACAGGCCGTGAAGCAACTAAGCCCGTGCGCCACAACTACTGAGCCTGCGCTCTAAAGCCCGCAAGCCACAACTACTGAGCCTGTGTGCCACAGCTACTGAAGCCCATGCGCCTAGAGCCCGTGCTCTGCAGCAAGAGAAGCCACAGCCATGAGAAGCCCGCGTGCTGCAGCGAAGAGTAGCCCTCCCGCTCGCCGCAACTAGAGAAAAGCCCGCAAGCAGTCATGAAGACCCAACTCAGCCAAAAATAAAAATTAATTAATTAATTAAAAAACAAAAAGAACCAAAAAACTTCGGGATTTCCCTGGTGGTCTAGTGGCTAAGACTCTGCGCTTCCAACGCAGGGGACGCGAGTTTGATCCTTGGTCAGGGAGCTAGGATCCCATATGCCACGCTGTGTGACCAATAATAATAATAATAATAAACCTTCCAACAGAGAAGTCCAAGACCAGATGGCTTCACTGGTGAATTCTGAATCATTTATGGAATAATACCAATTTTTATCTAATTCTTCCAAAAAATAGAAGGGGAAGTGACAGTTCTAACGAGGCCAGAATTACTCTGATAGTAATGACAGGTAAACATGTCGCAAGAAAAGAAAATTACACACTGTGAGATAATAGGGAAAAAAAAAAATGTATATATATTGGTCTCTGCCCCCGGTTCCTGGCACAGAGCTCCTGAAAACCTTGTAACTTCCTACGTGATAAGAACACTAAGAGCATCTTTTGTTCTAATATTTGGTCTTTGACCCTAGTTCCTGACACAGAGTTCCTAGATCCTCTGGAATTTCCTGGGTGATAGGAGTGTCTTTCGTGGTAATGACGGGACTCTGGGTGGGCTTGTGGATGGCTCCTGGATTGGGGCTGGTCACCAGAAGGGCCAAGCCATGAATAGGAGTTTGGAATTTTCAGCCACACTCCCTCCCCCACCATTCTCCAGAGAGGGGGGATGGCCTGAAAATGGAGTTAATGATTGATCATGCCTACGTGATGATGCCTCCATAAAAATCCCAAAAGTACCGGGTTCAGAGAGCTTCCGGGATGGTGAACACGTGGAGGTGCTGCAAGAGGGCATGGAAGCCTTGCGCCCCTTCCCGGATGCCTTGCCTTCCGTATCTCTGTATCCTTCTCATGTTCTTCTTCTTCTTCTTTTTTTTTTCTTTTTTGGCTTAAAACAGGAGCAATTTATTTTCTCATAGTTCTGGAGGATACAAGCCTGAAATCAGGGTATTGATAGGGCCATGCTCTTTCTGAGATCTATAGGGAAGAATCCTTTCTTGCCTCTTCTAACCTCAGGTGTTTGCCGGCAATCCTTGGTGTTCCTCGGCTGGTAGATGCATCACTCCAATTTCTTTTTAAATTTAATTTAATTTAATTTAATTTAATTAATTTATTTATTTTTGGCTGCGTTGGGTCTTCGTTGCCGCGCGTGGGCTTTCTCTAGTTGCGGTGAACGGGGGCTACTCTTCGTAGCGGTGCACAGGCTTCTCATTGCCGTGGCCCTCATTGCGGAGCACGGGCTCTAGGCGCCCGGGCTTCAGTAGTTGCGGCGCACGTGCTTAGTTGCTCCGCAGCATGTGGGATCTTCCTGGACCAGGGCTCAAACCCCTGTCCCTGCATTGGCAAGGGGATTCTTCACCATTGTGCCATCAAGGAAGTCCCGAGATACCATTTTATACCCATTAGCATGGCTATTAGCAAAATAACAAGTGTTGGTGTGGAGAAATTGGAACCCTCTTGGACCTCTGGGGGAAATGTGAAATGGTGCAGCTGCCGTGGAAAAGTCTGGCATTTCCTCAAAAAGCTAAACACAGAATGACCATATGATCCAGCAACTCACTTCTGGATATGTATTCAAAAGAATTGAAAGCAGGGACTCAAACTGAGCTTGTACACTAATGTACACAGCAGCACTATTCACAATAGCCAAAAGGTGGAAACAATGCAAATGTCCACCAATAACTGAATGGATAAACAAAATTTGGTATATCCACACAATGGACTATTACTCAGCCATAAAAATAGAATGATGTTCTGATCCATGCTACAACGTGGATGAACCTTGAAACATTATGCTGAGTGAAATAAGCCAGTCACAAAAGGACAAACATTATATGATTCCACTGATATGAAATGTCTAGAATATGCAAATTCATAGAGACAGGAAGTCGATTTTAGGTTACCAGGGGCTGGAGGAAGAGGGGGGAGAAATGAGGAATTATTGCTTAACAGTTACAGAGTTTCTGTTTGGGGGGTGATGGAAAAGTTTTGGAAGTAGATAGTGGTGACGTACTATGTGTACGCTCAACATTTCAGATGTACTTAATGTCACTAACAGTCCACTTAAAAATGGTTAAAATGGCAAATTCTATGTATGTTACATATATTTTACCACAATACAAAAATGCAAATTAAAAAAACTTTATAAAAATGGTATCACACTGTTACAATTATTTTCACTCAAGGGTCTAGATTGGAGATTTTTGCCTGCAAGTCTGGCTCATCTTTTTTCACTGCTGTGTAGTACTCCACCGTAAGAACACACCCTAACATTTCCCTAGTTTCCAGCTCCTTCTTATTATGAACCATGCTGCTGGGAAGGCATGCACATGTAGGTTTCTCTGGGGTTCACACTAGGACCAGGAGGGAGGGTCCGGCCATCCTCAGCTATGTTAGCATGGCCAAATGGTTCTTCTGAGTGGTCAAGCCAAGTCCCACGCCCGTCACCAGTGACTCTGTCCCCTGCCTAAGAGTGAAATGGGATCTCAGTGAATTTTTTTCCCTGATGACTAGATTGAGCTTCTATTTATTGGTTGACCTGGGTTCATCTTCCCAGAATTGCCTTTTCATGCCTGTACTGCATTGAATAGTATGTCCCCAAATTCATGTCCACCAGAACCTCAGATTGTGACCTTGAGGGTCTTTGTAGATGAAATTATTTACATTAAGATGAGGTCATACGGGAGTAGGGTGGGCCCTAAATCCAATGACTGATTACTTTGTAAGAGGCCACATGAAGATGGAAGCAGAGATTGGAGTGATGCAGCCACAAGCCAAGGGACGCCGACCAGTGCCAGAAGCCACCAGAAGCCAGGAGAGCGGCCTGGGACCAATTCTCCCTCACAGCCTCCAGCCCTGCTGACACTTTGATTTGGGACTTCTGGCCACCAGAACTGTGACAGAATAAATTTCTGCTGTTGTAAGCCGGAAATGTTAAGACCCAGTTCGTGGTCATTGTTATGGCAAAAACAATGCCATCTGCCCATTTTTCTGTGTGGTGTTTTTTCTTTCCGTCTAGTGTGTCTGGTGGAGTGGGGGCACTTCATATGTCCTGGAAGCTATACCTTGGTCAGTTAAATGCATCGCAGGTATCTCCTCTCTGTCCCTGGCTTATCTTTTCAAATTCTTTATGGATTTTTTTGGTGGCCGAAAGTTTGAAATTGTGACTGATTCCAAAGGACTGTCCCAAAAGTATTCATTTTTTTCCTTGTCAAGAGCAGGTTTTCATTGTTCAGGCAGTTAAGCCCGGGGTATAATTCTCTCTCTACCGTGATGCTCCCAGCCGGCCGTGACTTTCCTGCCTTCGGGGTTTGGGCCTCTGCCAGCGCCCCTTCCTCTCAAAATCAGATCTCAGTGACGGAAGAATGGGGACAGCTGAGTGTGAGTCAGCAGGGCCCGGGCTGCAGGGGGAGCGGGGGACGGAAGTGGTCGGCTCCGGCCCTGGGACCGGCTGTGCGGATTCCTGGCTGCGGGTGGTCACCAGCACAGCCCAGGCCAGGCAGGAAGTGGGTCAGCTGAGGCATCAGGCTTGGGGCCCCACATGCTCACTGCCCAGAACCCCTAACCCCCCCACCTCCCGCCCCCGCACACCCCCCTCCAGCGCCCTGGTTTGCATGCCTGCTCCGGTAATGGTTTCACTGACCACGGTGTGCATTTATGGAGCGCCTGCTGTGCGCTAGGCCCTGGTTGAGTGTGGACCCCCAGCCCTGGCAGGTGGCTGGGGAAATCAGTTCCCTGACACTGGGGGAAACTGAGGCCCAGAACAGGGCAGCCCTGTGCATGACTCACACAGCGTGGTGTCCCAGTCACCCAGCATCCCAAATCCTCCTTGGCTGGCTGGGGCCCTCTCCACCTCTAGGTGTCCTCACCCTAAACATGACAACTTAGAAGAAAAAACAGCTAGGAAGTTTCCACATTTTCTCTCTTTGCCTCCCTCAGTCCCTCTCTCTCTCTCCCTTGTTCTCTCTGCATTTCTGTTTTTCAGTTTCTCACCACAACCCCCATCAGTGTGTGTGTGTGTGTGTGTGTGTGTGTGTATGTGTATGTGTGTGTTGGGGGTGGGAGCAGCCTGAACGCACCCCTCCTCTCTTCCAGGGGACCAGGACATGTCTGGGCAGGTCTGGGCACTCCTTGTAGAAACTGCTGAATGCCTAGTGGCAAGATGCCAGGGCAGGAAGTAGCCAGTAGGAAGGTTGAAGAGGGTGTGCGGGAAGGCCTAGTTTGGGATTTCTGGTGTGGTACTTTGCCCTTCTTACCCCCACCCAGGCCTGTCACAATCAAAGTGTCCCAAGATGACCTCAGCATCTTCCCCCAAAACTTTGGGTTTTGAGGGATGCATAGGAGTTCTCTAGGTGTAAATGGAGGAGGGGAGACTTCCAGGCAGAAAAGACAACCTGGGGTCAGCAGAGACAAGGGAAAAGGGGTTCAGATGTCCAGCAGAGGAGTCTGGCTTTCTCCTGTGGGCCAAGGGGAGCCACCGAGGGTGTGAGAGGTGAAGAGGGGCCCAGGCAGATCCCTGGAACGGGATGGACTCTTGTCTGAGACCCTCACCTTTAAGACCGAGAACATCCAAGCCAGAGCTGAGGGAAACTCTGTTGAATGGGGCCAAGGCTTACCCTTGAATGAGCCTCCCTGAATATGCCTTACACCCTTCAGCTGCCTATCTGTCCCCCATCACAGCTGGGACCCCTGCACTGTATTCCCAGCCTGGGAGCTGCTGGTTTCCTGGTGTGTCCCCAGTCCAAAGCCCAGAGCACAGTAGGTAATTTATAAGTTCCTGGAGCAGCCAAGAGGAGATGGGGCTCTAGAGGCAGCGAACAGGCAGGGTGGGGGCCTCAGCTGGAGGAGGTGCCTGGCCTTCAGGGGCGTGTCATCCCCCTTCCCCTCCCCGGAGGCTCCTGCACCTCCCTGCGCCCCCTGTTGGCCTCAGAATGCAACACCCAGCACTGACCCTTCTCCTTTCTCCTGTAGCTTATTGCACACCTATTACGTGCCCAGTGCTGTTCTGGGTGCAACAGACACAGGGGACCCCAGACAGACCTGCCTGTCCTCCGGGACTCCCATAGAACTAGTCAGTTACTACCCAGAGTATGTTGGCATGGGGGTAGGGGGGAACCAGGCAGCTATGGGAGGCGGAAGAGGTACCTGGACAGCCAGGAGGGCTTCCTGGAGGAGGAAGTAATAGTAGTTGTACTTATTAAGTACTATGTGCCAGAGCTGTAAAAGCAGAATCTCACTGAACTCTCACACAAGGCCCATGAATATGGGGAACTGAGGCTCAGGGAAGTGGGCCTCAGATCGTCCCCAACCTCTCAGCTTCTCATAGCCTTTGGAATAACACCCAGACCACTCGCCAGGCCTTGAGACGCTGCGCCATCAGCCCTGCTACCCCTCCCACATCCCCTCCACCTGAATCACCCACTCCCCTCCACACACAGCCTCCCCTCTTGGCCTGCAACTTGTAGGGTACAGTTGAGGTCAGGGGGTTTCTCTCTGGGCAGCATGGACAAGGGGAGGCGGGGGTTCCCGTTGAACCAGGGAGGTGAGGGGAGATCTCCAGGATTTGGGAAAAGGATCCCCCATGTAAAAAGGACACAGCCCCTTCCAGTGATCACAGGAGCATCTATATGGTACACCTGGGACCCTGCTCACACCCCGGGGCCGTGGAAAGAGCCAGCCTTAGAAGCAAAATCACCGTGCTATAGACACCTCATCTTGGGGTGCAAAGACCTTGGGGGCTCAGGGACTTGGAGGGGGTACCCCCTCCCCTGGGACCCATGTTCCCAAAGACAAGCCATTTCCTTACTGCTGAAGCCCCTTCTTCTTTGAAGGCCACTGACTCTGGAGTGTCCCCATTCCTGCTGAGGACAGACACGGGGGGATGACCGAATCCTGTTTCCAGTGTTCAAGCTGCTCAGTCCAGAGAAGCTGGCTTGGGTTCACATTCCCGCCCCTCGTCTCCTTGGGACAAGGGGCCTCAACTGACAGAGCCTCAGTTTCCCCAGCTGTAAAAGGTGGTAATACACCTTCCCCACAGGGGAATTCTGCACACGCTGGGGGGTCAACATGATCACGATTCAAATCCCACCCCCCACACCCCCTTGCTGTGTGACCATAGGCAAGTTACTCAACCTCTCTGTGCATCAGAACCAAGGCAGTGGGTTGTAGGAGGTAGAACACTCAGTACAGAAATCCTCTCATCATTATCCATTCAGCACACTCATTGCAGTGGCCACACACCAAGTACCAGGTCACACACCAAGCACCAAGGACAGAAATACTGGTGATTTGAGGCCCCCTCTGCCAGTTGATGACCCCAGGTTGAGGATGACCCTGGCGGATGCCAGCTTCTCACAAAGACACACAAGAAATTGCATATTTCAACTGTTTTATTTGCTTTCTGGGGTGTCAAGTTTGGGGTCTCCCAGGGCCCAGCCCCCAGCAAAGTCTGGTAGACCCTTGCCCGGCCTGGGGTCCTAGACACAGGGCTTTCAGACAAGGCACTCATAGGAGTCTCCCTGGATTCAGGGAGAAGCCACCCCGAAGCTGCAGGGGCTGGACCCTCCTTTGGGGACAGAACACAGGGTCACCTTCAGCAGGAAGGGTTTTTCCTAGAGAGAGATTTAGGACAAGATAGAAACCTGAGATGTTAAGGGAGCCCTGGAAACATGCCTGGGCAGGAGGAAGGCCAACTCTGTTTCCCACGATCCAGATGGGTCTCCCGTGGCATCCAGCCAGGCCTTGGGAGCAGAGAGCCCAATTCCAAACCGGCTTTCTCTGGGATTTCCTCAAAGTGTGCAGGACACAAAAGCCACTGGCCCCAGGTCCCACCCCTGCAAACGGCTTGGGTGAGGCCGGTCTGGGCAGCGGGGAACCAGGGCCTGGGGGTGCTTCTCTCTTTCCCATCCTGTCCCCTTTCTCTGTGCCCCATGTGTACTGCAGAGGCAGGCACTTCTGTGGGTCTCTGGGCAGCTGAAGGGAAGCCTTGGGTGAGGAGAGGGAGGAGGAGAAACAGATTTTAAGTGGGGGGAGCAGCTCGGGCTGGACTGGAGCCCTTGGAGGTCTAGGAGCCCCTGAAACTCAAGCTGTGACAACTGCCCCTAAACTGGAGGACAGGATCTCGTAGCAGGTATGCCCAGTGTCCATCCAAGAACTAACTTTCAAGATGTGGATTTTTGGCAAATGTCCTTTCCCCTCAACAGCCATTCTGCTCTGGGTCTGAGGGGGACCCTGGCCTTTAACACACTTCCTCACTGCAAAAGTGGAGATGTTTTTCCTCCCAGGGGCAGCCCTGGTCCCTTTACGAGGCACTTGTTCCATGAGAAGGGAAATTTAATTAGGGATATAAAAACAAAGCCCTTTTTAGCTCCCCACAAGTCTGTGGAGGCCATGAGACTCTTGGCCACGAGGGATGACCTGACAATAAGGCAGCTGCCTCTGCCTGTATGACCACCGTCAGCGCCTCACGCTGGCTGCAGGCTTGAGAAGGCTTCCAGTGGTCTCAGGGCAGAGGCTGGGCCCTCAGAGAAGAATGGGGCTTTGTCCCACCATCCCCGAAGGGGACTTCTGGGTTCAGACACTCCAAGAGGTGAAGAGGTCAAAGGTCAACAGTCTAGACAGTGGCAGCAAAAAAGAGGCCAGTGTGGTGGGTGGATTTCCACGAGCAGCTCCCCTCCCCCTCCTGGTCACCCCTCGGGGGAACAGGCCTGTGGGTGTACATGCACACCCACTGGCCTGGCTTCCTGGCAGAAACTTCTAAGATAACAAAAAGGCATCAAGAGTATACTTTTCCAGTCGTCCCCTTAAGCAGGCCCTTTCTGTTCTAGAAGTTTCCACGCCAGCAAAGAGCAGGGTAGCTGAAAACTATTTTTCTTGCTGAAACTATCACAATCTGACCTTTCCCCAAAGACCTGGCACCGACTGGGGAGCCATGACCTCTGCCCGCCACCCCCTGCTGCCCCACGGCCCTGTCTCTCTCAGTGGCCAGGAGACCTTGGCTGTTCCTTGATTGGACCAGGTGAGCCAGGTGGCACCAAGCCCAGTCCACCAACTGGAATTGCTGCTTCTTCTCACCTTTCTTTCTATCCACTCTGTCTTATTTCTTTTTCGAGCTGCATACTCATACGCAGACCACCGACCTTCTTTTTGGTGGGAAGGGGGCAGCCAAAGGGGCTTAGAGAAGAATAAAGTTATAAGGTGCAGAGGCTCTGGCACCTTAAAGGAGATGCCATCACCCGACGCCCAGATCACTGTCTCTGCCCCCATCCCCCACCTCAGTACCCTCCACAGGGCTCACCAGAGAGAGGCCCCATCCACTTTCCTATGAGTCCACCCCCAGCACCACGTCTCACCTTTCCCCCACCAGCCTTCCCACCACATCCCTCAGCCCATCCCTCCACCACTAACACTCACTGCACCCAGCCCTTCTGGCGTTGCTCACCTCCGTACATGCCAAGCTGCACCCACTTCACAGGCTCATGCCTTTCCCTATTCTGTGCCCCCGACAACCCAGACCCTGAAATGACATGGCAGAAGGAATGAGACCTGGTCCCCCTCTTCTCACACAAGGACATTTTTGTCCGGGACCCAACAAATGCAGACAGATATACCATGGATTGAATGGCTGAGTTTGCCCCAAAGAAAAAGATAAAAGTAATTAAAACAGGAAAATTTCAAAGCTGGCAGGGAGCGAGTGAAATGTTTAATGGCTATCTGATCAAATAAAAATGAGCTGTGTGCTCTGCATCATGAACAAGGACAGGGTTCTGGTTTGACTTGATGAGGAAATCTAAAACCATTGCAGGAACACAAAAATGACACACACACACTCGACAATGATCAGACAATAAATTATATCTCTAAGTTGCTAAACCACATGGCGCTTTAAACAGAGAATAGAAGGGAGCACAAAAGAAAGATGAAAATGCAGAGTTTGGGAATGGTGTGTCTGGGTTCCGTGGGCACCCAGCTAAGCTCAAACCTGGCTCACTTCCAGTCTTCCCTCCCTACTCCAGCTTGCCTAGATCCATTTCCTCCTCAGAGCCCCACAGATCAGACCTTTAGAGAACAGAGCTAGTTAGAGCTAGATGCCATTCTTAATAAGACCTCTGGGGGACCCCCTGGCCTTGAGCACCCCCGCATTCAAAAGAGCCACAACCGCTGCTCACAGAAGCCAGCTGAGTGAGTAGATGCCATGACATCTTATGCTCCAGATTTCTCAGGAGACTGCAAACTCGGACCAGGGATGTGGAGGGGGCATTTCTGGCAGAGGGAGGGCTGGCATGGAGAGGGGAGCTAGGTCCTGATCATTTTACCCTGCGGGCCATGGTACAGAGCCACTGCCATATGCTGACCCCACGTCACCCACCTGTGCCCACTTTTCCCCTCCAGAGAAAGCCCAGGACTCAGAAAATGCATTTCACTCAGAAACCTATCAACCTGGTCTCCAAGAGACACAGCAGCTCAACGGAGGCAGCAACCACCCTGGGCATCAGAACAGGAGGGAAAGAGGGCGAATGTTTAAGAAAACAAAACAAAACAAAAATCTCAGCTGTTTTCAAAAGAACTGCATGCTGGGAAACACCAACATGATCCAACACAGCATCAGACTCCAGCACGCTTCACACTTAGTGAAGCGATAAAACTGCGTGTTCTCCAAAACAATAGAAGAATACTTCCAAAATGTGTGTTTTCCTCACGGTTGCTTCTGCCACCCCCTCTGTCCGATGGGTGTCAGGGTCCAGCTGAATTTAGTTGCCTCCTGGGAGATGTCACTCTCACCCCTGCTGGTAAGTTCAAAGTCACCGGGGAGTGAGATAAAAATTTACCAGGGAGTGAGATAAAAATTTACCGAGCCCTAGGCGCATCCAAAAACCAACTACACGAAGCCTGCTGGCTGCCCCACCGCTCTCCTGCTCAAATACACCAGCACACACGGAGCTCAGCCCCCAGACTCCATTTTGGCCCTCTCCCCTTAAGGAAAACAAGCACCAAGACTGAAAATCCAGGTCAGATGTGGGGTAGGTTTGCAGCTGCTACACATTTTTACATATTAAAAAAAAAAAAAAAAAAGTCATGTGCATGTTGAAATGAGAGTCTGCCTTCCCACCGGCAGCCTGGCCCCAGTGGCCCCGTGGGTACAGCTCACAGCTCGGTCGTTGAAAGGATCAGCCAACCCTTTCAGTCTCTTGGGGCACCAGCCACCCCCGACTCCCCGTGGTCTGGCCATGGGCCCAGTGCCACCCCGCCACGAGCAAGGGGACCTCAATGTCACTCCCAAAACAAAGATGTAGGTCCAGTGTTCAGGGCAGGAGGCAGAAGGGGCTGCACCCCAGGAAAAAGAAAAGACACTTTTGTGTTTGGCTAAAGCCCGCGTTTTAACCAAAGGGAATATAAATTACTCTGTGCCCAAACTAGCACTATTGTTTTTAAAAAGAGAATAAGAAAGAAAGAAAAAAGCCATGCCAGATGCCAAGGTGGCCCTTGCCGGGGCTGTCCAGGCTGCTGGGACATGGATCAGGGTAAAGAGTCTCCATGAGGCTTTTACATTTGGGAAAAAACAGTCACGGACGGAGGGAACTCTGGAATCCCTCCACCACAGACTTAGAATGGCAGGTAGCCCCAGCCATAGGATCGCGGAAGAGAGACACCTGATAGGGGTTCTCTGCAGAAATCAGGACCTCCCGGCTTCCTGGCTGCCACAGCTGTATCCCCAGATGCAAAGAGAAATAGAGAAAAAAATCTTCACTGTGGCCTTCAAATCAACCAGTGCTTTTGCAGAGAAAAAGGGAGAGGAGGTGTGTAAGTTGGCATATTTGATCCAAAACAGATCCCCAGCTGATGGGCTCGTCCTTTCCGGTCAGGCCCCAGAGGGCGGACGTGTCTCTCAGGGTCCCTGGCAGAATGAGGTCTTGGGAGGCCTGAGCAGCAATCAGTGTTTGTGGCAACAGTTGAGTTTGCCTTCTGACTGCTCTAGGACGTCCAGCATCTCCTCGATGATGGCCCGAAGTGCCCGGCCCAGCTGGTCTGCATTGTAGGGCTTGCCCAGAGGGGGCACGTGAACAAAGGCTGAGCGGCCGTGACTCTGGTACAGAGAGGTATAGTAGGCGAAGTCGCAGAGGTACCTAAGCCACAGGGCGTGGGGGATGGGAGGGAGACCAAATGGGGTCAGAGAGTGAATGTTCCATCGAAATCCATCATAAGACACCCCCCCGCCCCAACCTCACCAGTCATCCACAAGATGGAATACTGCTTCTCCCTCCCCAGGCCAGCAAATAAATAAATAAATAAATAACTCCAAGTGCTGGGGTGTATGTGGGGAAGGAAGCAGTGTGAGATGTTGCTGGTTGGGATGCAAATTGCCCCAGGGGAGGGCAATCTGGCAGGCTACAAAAATTACAAATGTGCAATATTCAATACTTTGTGATAAACCTTAACGGAAAAGAATATGAAACAGAATATATATATATCTCAATCACTTTGCTGTACAGCAGAAATTAACACAACATTGTGAATGAACTATACTTCAATAAAATTTTTTTAAAATAATTTTCTTAAAAATTACAAATGCATAGACTTTATGACCTGATGTTTTGAGTTTTTAGACTCTATCTCAGGAGCCATCTGCACAAGAGCACGAGAAAGATGAACAAGGTATCTGCTGCAGCATGATGTGTGAAAGCGGAAAAACAGGAAGCAACCTGCTAGGATCTGAATGTCCCCCCAAATCCCCTCCCACCCTGTGAGGACATGGCCAGAAGTCGGCAGTCTGCAACCTATAGGAAGGCCTTTATCAGAACACCGACCGCCATGCTGGTGCCTGGATCTTGAACTTCCTTGCCTCCACAACTATGAGCAGTAACTTTCTGTTGTTTATAAGCTGCCCAGTCTGGGGTTTTTTTTGGTTATAGCAGCTCGAACAGACTAAGACACCACCTAAATGTCCACTGAGAGAGGAGTGGCTTAATAAACTCTGGTTCATCTGCACAGTGGAATACTATGCAGCCGTTTACAAGGCAGGCAGTGGAGCCACAGGAAGACAGAACTCACTAAGACCCATGTCACATGCCCACAAGTGAAACCAAGGAAGGGAACTCTCATGAAAATGCACACCACGTAACCCCATCCACATGAAAGCAAAGTGAAACAGGACAAAATTCGAAAGTAGTATGCCAAATGTCCTCATATGTATGGAAACATATGTGTGGGTGAGTAGGAAGGGTCACAATTTAAATCTCTGATTTAACCGAGGGATCCCTGGGGCGGGGAGGGGCGGGGGGAGGAGAGAGGGCAAGAGAATCTTTCACAACAGGAACGTATGAGAATATATTCTAGAATTATCTGAGTAACTTAAAATTAATTTCAGGGGAGTTCCCTAGTGGCCTAATGGTTAGGGTTCCGGGCTTTCACCGACAGGGCCCGGGTTCAACCCCTGGTCAGGGAACTGAGATCCTGCAAGCTGTGTGGCGCAGCCAAAAACAACAATAAAAATCAGTTTAAAAAAAAGACTGAGGGTTTCCCTGGTGGTGCAGTGGTTGAGAATCTGCCTGCTAATGCAGGGGACACGGGTTCGAGCCCTGGTCTGGGAAGATCCCACATGCCGCGGAGCAACTAGGCCCGTGAGCCACAACTACTGAGCCTGCGCGTCTGGAGCCTGTGCTCCGCAACAAGAGAGGCCACGACAGTGAGAGGCCCACGCACCGCGATGAAGAGTGGCCCCCGCTCGCCGCAACTAGAGAAAGCCCTCACACAGAAACGAAGACCCAACACAGCCAAAAATAAATAAATAAATAAATAAATAATTTAAAAAAAAGACTGAGCCCACGTGCCACAACTACTGAAGCCCATGCATCTGGAGCCCGTGCTCTGCAACAAGAGAAGACACCGCAATGAGAAGCCTGCGCACCGCAGCGAAGAGTAGCCCCCGATCGCTGCAACTGGAGAAAGCCCACGTGCAGAAAGGAAGACCCAGTGCAGCCAAAAATAAATAAATTAAAAAAAAAAAATAGACTGGTGGGAGGGGGAAGGGGCAATATAGGAGAGGGGGATTAAGAGGTACAAACTATTAGGTATAAAATAAGCTACAAGGATATATTGTACAACACAGGGAATATAGCCAATATTTTATAATAACTATAAATGGAGTATAACTTTTTAAAAATAAATTTATTTCTTTCATTTTGGCTGCGTTGGGTCTTCGTTGCTGTGTGCAGGCTTTCTCTAGCTGCGGCAAGCGGGGGCTACTCTTCCTTGAGCGGGCTTCTCATTGTGGTGGCTTCTCTGGTTGCAGAGCATGGGCTCTAGGCCTGCAGGCTTCAGTAGTTGTGGCACACAGGCTCAGTAGTTGTGGCTCGCAGGCTCTAGAGCGCAGGCTCAGTAGTTGTGGTGCACGGGCTTAGTTGCTCCGCGGCATGTGGGATCTTCCCGGACCAGGGCTCGAACCCGTGTCCCCTGCATTGGCAGGCGGATTCTTAACCACTGCGCCACCAGGGAAGCCCAGGAGTGTAACTTTTAAAAACTGTGAATCACTGTATTGTACATCGGTAACGTATACTATTGTACATCAACTATACTTTAATAAAAAAGTAATTAAGGGACTTCCCTGGTGGTCCAGTGGTAACGAGTCTGCCTTACAATGAGGGGGACGCAGGTTCAATCCCTGGTCAGGGAACTGGGATCCCACATGCCGCGGGGCAACTGGGCCTGCACGCCACAACTACTGAGCTCAGGAGCTTCAACTAAAGAGCCCAAGTGCCACAAACTACAGAGCCCACATGCCCTGGAGCCCGCGCGCCACAACTAGAGAAGAGAAAAAACCCGCACGCCACAGCTAGACAGAAGCCCACGCATCACAATGAGAAGAGCCCGCGCGCGGCAACAAAAGATCCCACGTGCCACAGGGAAGATCTCGCATGCCGCAATTAAGACCTGACGCAGCCAAAATTAAATTAAATAAAGAAATAATAAATAAATCTTTAAAAAAAATAATAATAATTTAAAAAAAAAGACTGATGGTAAATTCAGCCACTTCTTCATTCTGTCAACTGAATTTGCTACCTGCCGCCTTTGGACTGGAGAGGTGTACAAACTGTTGAGAAATCAAGGTACCTGGTGTTGAGAGGGCATAGAACAGAGAGGTCTGGGAGGCTGGGAAGTCCTTCCCAAGGGGGCAACATTTTGGAGTTAAGACCTGAAAGAGGTATTATCAGAGGGAGGTGAGCTCTGGGCAGAGGTCTTAGCATGTGCAAAGGCCCTGGTGCTAGAGTGAGCTTGGTGTGTTTGAGGAACAGGAGGAGCCTGGTTTGTGGGTCTGGAAGGCAGTGGTGAGGCGAGAGTGAAGGCAGAGGAGGGTGGAGAGGTGGGCAGGGGCCAGACCACACAGAACCTGTGGATGCTGGAGAGTTGGGATTTTATTCGAGGTGCAGTGGAAGCTGTAGGAAGAATTAAGCAAGTTAGGGACATCATCAGACTTAAATTAATAGAAGACCCTCTAATAGGCTGAATAGTTAGTTTCTGCCCCAAATCTATGTTCATCTAGAACCTCAAAATGTGACCTGATTTGGAGATAGGGTTTTTGCAGATGTAATTAGTTAAGATGAGGTCATAGTGGTTTAGGGTAGGTCCTAAATCCAATGATTGGTGTCCTTGTAAGAAGGCCACATGGGGACTTCCCTGGCTGTACAGTGGTTAAGACTTCGCCTTCCAATGCCGGGGGTGTGGGTTTGATCCCAGGTCAAGGAGCTAAGATCCCATGTGCCTCGCAGCCAAAAAACCGAAACATAAAACAGAAGCAGGGACTTCCCTGGTGGCGCAGTGGTTAAGAATCCGCCTGCCAATGCAGGGAAAAACGGGTTTGATCCCTGGCCCGGGAAGATCCCACATGCCGCAGAGCAACTAAGCCCATGCGCAACAACTACTAAGCCTGCCTTCTATAGCCTGTGAGCCACAGCTACTGAGCCCACACACCACAACTACCGAAGCCCATGCCCCTAGAGCCCGAGCTCCGCAGCAAGAGAAGCCACTACAATGAGAAGCCTGCACACCGCAACGAAGAGTAACCCCCACTCGCTGCAACTAGAGAAAGCCCGTGTGCAGCAACGAAGACCCAATGCAGCCAAAAATAAATAAATACATCTATATTTTAAAAAAAAGGGCTTCCCTGGTGGCGCAGTGGTTGAGAGTCTGCCTGCCAGTGCAGGGGACACGGGTTCGAGCCCTGGTCTGGGAGGATCCCACATGCCGCGGAGCAACTGGGCCCGTGAGCCACAACTACTGAGCCTGCGCGTCTGGAGCCTGTGCTCCGCAACAAGAGAGGCCGCGATAGTGAGAGGCCCGCGCACCGCGATGAAGAGTGGCCCCCGCTCGCCGCAACTAGAGAAAGCCCTCGCACAGAAACGAAGACCCAACACAGCCCTAAATAAATAAAATAAACAAATAACCCTTTAAAAACAAAAACAAAAACAGAAGCAATATTGCAACAAATTCAATAAAGGCTTTAAAAATGGTCCATATCAAAAAAATCTTAAAAAAAAAAATAAAAGAAGTCCATGTGAAGACACACACAGGGAAGAAGGCCACGTGGAGATGAAGGCAGAGATTGGGGTAAAGCACCTCAAGCCACGGAACACTCAGCGTTGCCAGCAGCCCCCATAAGCCAGAGAGACATGAAACAGGTTCTCCCTCAGAACCTCCAGAAGGAACCAACCCTGCTGACACCTTGATTTTGGACTTTTAGTCTCCAGAACTGGGAGAGAATAAATGTTTGTTGTCCTAAGCCACCAACATGGTAATTTGTTATATATAGCAGCCACAGGAAACTAATATAGACACTGACTGCTTAGGAGAGAAGGACTGTCAGGGTTGGGGTAGAGGTGGCAGGAGGAACAGCAGGGAGACGGCTGGAGCAACGTGCAGGTGGGAGATGCCAGGATCCACAGTCCACACACCACGAGTTCCAGAAGCAGAATCCGTGGAACCCGTTTTATATATATATACACACACATATACACATATATACTTAACTCTATGCCTCATGCACGGTGAGGTTTATATACTGTGAAATTCTATGTAAAAATATTATGTATAATACTGTTAAAATATCCCATGCTTAAAAAATATTATCCCATGCTTTAATCAGGTGGTAAAACAATTATGTTTTCAAAAGTGAAAAAGAAAAAGTGAGCGCTTGGCCCAAAGAAGCTAAAGTCAAACACACTTGGCTTGTTCAACACCCAGCCTGGGCTGATGTAGGAGGGAAACCCCTACTCACACCTACACCATAGGGCCCCATGGTGCCTTACCTGCCGGCATCTTGTGAGATGGTCACTGACACATCCAGGCCCAGTGTAGTAACCCTCTTACATACAGCGTCCATGTCAATGATGGAGTCAATGCTTTCAGGCCCATCCTCCACACAGCACTGGGAGCCGGGGCAGAATCGGCAGTTGTCCAGCCCCTTGTAGCCCTTGTTGTGCCCGCACTTCTCCAGCGTGACTGTGGTCGCCATGCCTGACACCCCCACATGCACCACCAGCTGCAGACAGATGGGCAAGGCTTAATAGGGTCTGGTCATGGGACTGGGAGTCCCCCCAGGCCAAGGAGAGGGCAGCATCCTCACAGAGCTCTGCTGGGGGTTACGTGCTTTCTGACATCTTGCTGCTGGAATAGACCCTACAGTCACTCTTACAGAAAGGTGTGCCAAGTGAAACATGCAAGAATGTGAAATATGCAAGGATGCTCATTGCAGCTTTGTCATTACAATCAAATATTGGAAACAACTTAATTAGCCATTCACGGTGAGGTGGGGGGGTTGGATAAATAAAGTATGAGCTACTTTGTAGCTGTTAACATGCCCAAGGCAATTCTGTATGAAATGATCTTCAAGACATATTGCCAAATACAAAAGGCAAGGTATAATTTCCAGGAATCTAACCTAAAAACAATCAAAGAGATAATAATTTGCCAATGGTCACTTCAGCGTTATTTATAAAAGTGAGGAAAAAAACCCCAAAACATAGAAATGACTAGCATGCCCAATAATAGGAGAATGGTTGTATTAATTACTAAATATTACCCAGCTGTAAAAATAATGTTAAGGGAGAATTTTTAATGACCTGCGTGATTAAATGCTCATGATAACATATTTATAAGAGGCAGGATACCAAACTGAATACAGTTTAACTTCAAATATTAATTATTTGTGTGTATGTTTATATACAGAAAGGACGCTGTAAGAAAATATGTGAACATTTGAAATACAGACTGATGAGCACACTGTGCCATATGGCAGTCACAGGACACATGTGGCTATTGAGCATTTGAAATGTGGCTGATACAAACTTTTTTTCTATGCATTTTCTTTATTTGATTATTGGTTATTTCCCTACGGTGATATATCTCACAGTGACTTTCTTTTTTTTAACATCTTTATTGGAGTATAATTGCTTTACAATGTTGTATTAGTTTCTGCTGTATAACAAAGTGAATCAGCTATATGTATACATATATCCCCATAACCCCTCCTTCTTGCGCCTCCCTCCCACCCTCCCTATCGCACCCCTCTAGGTCATCACAAAGCATCGAGCGGATCTCCCTGTGCTATGCAGCTGTTTCCCACTAGTATATGTATGTCAGTGCTACTCTCTCACTTCGTCCCAGCTTACCCTTCCCCCTTCCCATGTCCTCAAGTCCATTCTCTATGTCTGCGTCTTTATTCCTGTCCTGCCCCTAGGTTCATCAGAACCATTTTTTGTTTTTTAGATTCCATATGTATGTGTTAGCATACGGTATTTGTTTTTCTCTTTCTGACTTACTTCACTCTGTATGACAGACTCTAGGTTCATCCACCTCACTACAGATAACTCAATTTCATTTCTTTTTATGGCTGAGTAATATTCCATTGTATATATGTGCCACATCTTCTTTATCCATTCATCTGTCAAGGGACACTTAGGTTGCTTCCATGTCCAAAAATAAACACAAAATGGATTAAAGACCTAAATGTAAGGCCAGACACTATAAAACTCTTAGAGGAAAACATAGGCACAACACTCTATGACATAAATCACAGCAAGATCCTTTTTGACCCACCTCCTAGAGAAATGGAAATAAAAACAAAAATAAACAAATGGGACCTAATGAACATTAAAAGCTTTTGCACAGCAAAGGAAACCATAAACAAAACGAAAAGATAACCCTCAGAATAGGAGAGAATATTTGCAAATAAAGCAACTGACAAAGGATTAATCTCCAAAATATACAAGCAGCTCAATATCAAAAAAACAACCCAATCCAAAAAATAGGCGGAAGACCTAAATAGACATTTCTCCAAAGAAGATATACAGATTGCCAACACATGGCTGATACAAATTGAGATGCCAGTGCAGCACACACACCAGTTTCAGAGACTGGGCATGAAAAAAGAATGTAGGGACTTCCCTGGTGGTCCAGCGGTTAAGACTCCGCGTGTTAAGACTCGACTGCAGAGCACGGAGATCTCACATGCCGCGTGGTGCGGCTAAAAAGTACCAAAAAAAAAAAAAAAGGAAAGTAAAATGTCTCATTAATAACTTTTTAAATGTTGATTACACATAGACATAATATTTTAGAAATAAGGGGTGACATTTAAGATATTATTAAAAATAATTTCACTATTTCTTTGTATGCTTTTTTTTTTTTCTGGCCATGCGGCTTGTGGGATCTTAGTTCCCAGACCAGGGATTGAACCCGAGCTACGGCAGTGAAAGTGCCGAGTCCTAACCACTGGACCAGGGAATTCCTTCTTTGTATGCTTTTCAATTGTGGCTTCTGGAAAGTTTAAACTGTCCTGTGTAGCTGGCATGGTAACGTCTAGCGGGCCATGGTTCTCAAGAACATAACTAGCCAGGAGCGGGGGCTATGCTACTGGAGGCCTAGCACCCACACTGTGTTATCTGGTGTTCCATAAACCAGTGGAGCACCAGGTAACACTGTAATTCCTGTGAATGCAAAAACAAAATAGCAGCTAGCTGTAGTATAGAGGGTTGAATGGTGACTCCACCACCACCACCAAAAAAAAAAAAAAAAAAAAGAAAAGGAAAGGTATGTCCCTGTCCTAATACATGGAAACTGTGACTGGGACCTTATTTGGGAAAGGGTCTTTGCAGATGTAATTAAGTAAAGGATCTTGAGATGAGGTCCTCCTGGATTATCTGGATGGGCTCAAAATCCATTGACGAATGCCCTTAAAAGAGACACACAGAGCAGGGACAGAGAGAGAGGAAAGGAGAAGGTCATGTGGAGACAGTGGCAGAGGATACAGTGATGAGGCCACAAGCCAAGGAATGCCTGGGGCCACCAGAAGCTGGAAGAGACAAGGAAGCATCCTCCCCTAGAGCCTTTGGAGGGAGCCACAGCCCTGCTTATGCCTTGATTTTGGACTTCTGGCCTCCAGAACTATGGGCTTATAAATTTCTGTAGTTTTAAGACACCTAGTTGGCAGTCAATTGTTACGTCAGCCACAGGATGCTAATCCATGCAGTACGATGCTTAAAAAGTACTTGCGGGGGCTTCCCTGGTGGCGCAGTGGTTTAGAATCTGCCTGCCAATGCAGGGGACACGGGTTCGAGCCCTGGTCTGGGAAGATCCCACATGCTGCGGAGCAGCTGGGCCCGTGAGCCACAACTACTGAGCCTGCGCGTCTGGAGCCTGTGCTCCGCAACAAGAGAGGCCGCGATAGTGAGAGGCCCGCGCACTGCGATGAAGAGTGGCCCCCGCTCGCCGCAACTAGAGAAAGCCCTCGCACAGAAACGAAGACCCAACACAGCCAAAAATAAATAAATAAATAAATTTATATTAAAAAAAAAAAGTACTTGCGGGTGAGCACAAATGTGTACGAAGATGCACGTGTACGAAGAAGTTGTGAGTGATGGCAATAGCCACGGTACCAGTTAACCACTATTAAGAGCTTATTATAGGGACTTTCCTGGTGGTCCAGTGGGTAAGACTCTACGCTCCCTATGCAAGGGGCTCGGGGTTCTATCCCTGGTTGGGGAACTATATCCTGCATGCATGCCGCAACTAAGAAGTCCGCGTGCCACAACTAAGAAGTCCGCATGCCACAACTAAGAGTCCACATGCCGCAACGAAGATCCCGTGTGCCGAACTAAGACCTGGTGCAGCCTAAATAAATAAATAAAATTTTTTTTTTTTTTTAAAAAGAGCTTATTATAGACCAGGGGTGAGCCTGCCCCCAGAGGGTGTTTGGCAACATCTGGAGACATTATGGGGTATCAAACTGAAGACACAGCGCTCCTGGCATCTCATGGGTGGTGGTCAGGGAGGCCGCTCAGCACCCTACAGTGCACAGCACAGCCCATCACAGAGAAGGCTGTGGCCCCAGTGTGGCTGAGAAACCCTGGGGTGGGCTGAGAACTGTTTATTGCCCTACTGGCCTCATCTCTCTCATCCCCACCACAAACTCATGATGTTAGTCCTTGTGATAGCGAGATCTATAGTAAGAGATATATACTTGTTGGAACTTCCCTGGTGGTCCAGGGGGTGAGACCCCATGCTCCCAATGCAGGGGCCTGGGGTTCGATCCCTGGTCGGGGAACTAGATCCCACATGCATGCTGCAACTAAAAGTTCGCATGCCATAGCTAAAAGCCCGCATGCCGCAACTAAGACCCGGTGCAGCCAAAATAAATAATTAAATATTAAAAATGAAAAAAAGAAATATATATCTGTCCTTAGTTCACTATTCCTGGCACAGAGCTCCTAAAACCCTTAGAGTTCCCTAAGTGATGAGAGCAATAAAGGTGTCCTGTTTTGTTAATTTTTTTTTTTTTTTTTTCTGCTGCATGGCATGTGGGATCTTAGTTCCCTGACCAGGAATCAAACCCGTGCCCCCTGCAATGGAAGCATGGAGTCCTAACCACTGGACTTCCAAGGAATTCCCCTGTTTTGTTAAGGAGGTAACTTTTGGAAAGCACCTTAGAATGGGGGCTGGTTGCCAGGGGAACCAACCACATGATTAGAGGGTTGGAACTTTCAGCCCCATCCCCCTACCTCAGAGGAAGGGAGAGGGCCTGGAGATGGAGTTCAGCTGGGGAGAGTAGGGCACTCGGGAGGGTGAAGCAGCTCTGCACATGTTCCCACATACATTGTCCTATGCATCTCCTTCATCTGGCTGGCTGTTCCTGGGTTATATGCTTTTATAATAAACCGGTAATCCAGTGAGTAAATGGGGTTCCTGAGTTCTGTGAGCTGCTCTAGCAAATTAAGGGAACCCAAGGAAGGGGTTGTGGGAACCCCTGATTTATAGCCAGTTGGACAGAAGCACAGGTAACAACCTAGACCTAAGATTGGCATCTGCAAACTATTTTATATAGAATGGATAAACAATAAGGTCCTACTGTAGAGCACAGGGAACTATATTCAATATCCTGTGATAACCATAATGGAAAAGAATATTAAAAAGAAGAATATATATATGTATAACTGAATCACTTTGCTGTACAGCAGAAATTAACACAACATGTAAATCAACTATACTTCAAAAAAAAAAAAAAAAAAGATTGGCATCTGAAGTGGAGGGCAGTCCTGTGGGATGGAGCCCTTACCCTGTGGAACGCGATTCTATCTCTGGGTAGGTAGAGTGTCAGAATTGAGTTGAATTTTAGGACCCACAGCCGCTCTCCAAGAATTGCTTGGTGTGGGGATAACCCCACCCACGCACTGGAATTGGGTGGTAGGATTTTAGTACTTCAGTCACCCCTTGCTTCGGTATCCACAGGAGATTGGTTCCAGGTTCCCCCCCGTCCTCCCTCGGATACCAACATCTGGGGACGCTCAAGTCTCTTATCTAAAATGGCGTAGTATTTGCATATAACCTACTGCACATCTTCCTGTATACCTCAAATCATCTCTAGATTACTTATGATACCTAATAGAATGCAAATGTTATATAAATAAATAGCTGCCAGCTCAAGGCAAATTCAAGTTTTGCTTTTTGGAACTTTCTGGATTTCCTTATTTATTTTTTCTGCACTGCATGGCTTGCTGGATGTTAGTTCCCCAACCAGGGGTTAAACCCGGGCCCCCAGCAGTGGAAGCATGGGGTTCTAACCACTGGACCACCAGGGAATTCTCTGGAATTTTTTTTCAAATATTTTTGATCTGTGCTTGGTTGATTCCTGACTATTATTATTTCCACCTGTCACAGGAGGAAACTGAGGCACGGGGAGCCCAAGGAGCTTCCCTGAGACCTCACAGCTCATCAGTGGCAGCCTGGACCCAAAATCCTTCTTCTTTATTCCTTTCTATATAGTGAGACATTTTTAAGACATGTTCAGGCCTTAGGTTTTCTTTTTAACTAGAATAAGGCAGGACTATATAGACAGTAGAGGCAAAAGCTCATTCACAGAACCTTCAGTCACATCTCACTGAGCCTCCAGGTCCCCCTCTGTAAAAAGGGACAAATTCTGATTTTTAAAAAAAATTTTTGAGGGAGCTTCGAGGATGGCGGCATCCACGGCACTGATCCTGCAGGAGAGCCCCAGCATGAAAAAAGCAGTGTCGTTGATAACTGAAATAGATATAGGAAGATTTCCACGATTGCTCACCCGAATTCTTCAAAAACTTCACCTGAAGGCTGAGAATAGTTTCAGTGAAGAAGAGGAAGAAAGACTTCAAGCTGCATTTTCTCTAGAGAGACAAGATCTTCACCTAGTTCTTGCAACAATATCATTCATTTTAGAACAGGCAGTATATCACAACGTGAAGCCAACTGCTTTGCAGCAGCAGTTAGAGAACATTCATCTTAGACAAGACAAAGCAGAAGCATTTGTCAATGCTTGGTCGTCTATGGGTCAAGAAACAGTTGAAAAATTCAGGCAGAGGATTCTCGCACCCCACAAGCTGGAGACGGTCGGATAGATGGCAGCTTAACCTTCAGATGGCTCACTCTGCCCAAGCAAAACTAAAATCTCCTCAAGCTGTGTTACAGCTAGGAGTGAGCAATGAAGGGTCGAAGAGCCTGAAGAAAGTTCTTGTGGAATTCAGTCACAAGGAATTGTTTGATTTCTATAACAAGCTTGTGACCATACAAGCACAGCTGGATTCCCTTACATGATGCTCTCGAAGACTTGTTTCTCCATACACTCCTGCCACCTTATTATTTTGCATTGAAGATAAACTGCCAGGTTGTGTTTTCTGAAGGATTCATTAGCTTTCTTCTTGTAAATTATATGGCTTATTGCTCCTTCTCAAAATAACAGCCAAGGAAGATCATTGTCCTGAGTACTGATGTTCTAATATACATTCTCTAGTTCTGTGAGCCAACAGCAAGCACTTGTTAAGAACACTTCTGTTTTAAAGGAAACAAAAGTGAGTATCATATTGTTTTTACTGTCCTATTTTTGCTTTATTGCCTGACCTTTTTGTTTTTTACATACCTGATGATACTTTTATGTATCAAGAAGGGTCCATGGATACAAAGTGTAATGTGTACCTTAGAACACAGAACTTCATTAATTACATTAATAAAAATAAGAAAGTAGCCACATTCAAAAAAAATTTTTTTTATTGGAGTATAGTTGATTTACAATGTTGTGTTTCAGGTGTACAACAAAGTGAATCAGTTATACATATATCCACTCATTTTTAGATTACTTTCCCATATAGGTCGTTACAGAGTATTGAGTAGAGTTCCCTATGCTATACAGTAGGTCCTTATTAGTTATCTATTTTATATATAGTAGTGTGTGTATGTTAATCCCAACCTCCCAATTTATCCCCCCCACCCACCCCTTACGGGACAAATTCTACTTGAGGTGCAATGAGAGGGCTTCTTAGAAAGGAAGATGCCTCCAGCCAGCCCTGGAGAATCTGAAACAGCAGGCTAGGGTAGGAAGCTGCGTGAGGCCCCTGCAAAGGGGACTGGGATTGCACCTGTCAGAGATACCAGTCCAGGTAAGTTCCCAGATGGCTCCTGCCCAAGGTCTTGGCTGGGCAAAAACTACCTCTGGTGGGAGGGTGTGGTTCCTGCCTGCCTGGCCTCCATTCCATCACATCAGGTTAAAACCACAGCTCCCTCCCACAGCTGTTTTCCCTTTGTGGACCACCCTCCACTTCTTCTCATTCTAGGAGGTTTGGAGAGAGGTGACACCACCCTCTGGCCACCAGAGTGGGCATGTGGGACTCGGGCTTCACAAATCAGAGCATTCCTTCTTCCCCAAGCATAGTGATTGGCTCAGGGACTGGCCTGTGACCCAAGCCGGCCAATGAGAATCAGCCATAGACTCTGGGGAATTATTTGGAGGAGAGGTGTTCTCTTTCTGCTGAGCGGCTGAGTTGGGAGGATATCAGCCAGCAACCACCTATCTTTGCCAAAGCAAAAGCAAGGTGGAAAGCAAAGCAAAGCTACGTGGTCAAGAGAGGAGGCTGATGACATTGGGTGAGCACCTGAATCAAGCTACACCTGAAGCATACCAACATTTGTGCTCAAGCTGGGTTGAGGTGTGATTTGACTGTCACTTATAACCAAACAGGTCATGACTGATACAGAACTCACGTGGGACAGAACCAGGCTCTGTGAAGTTCCAGGTGTTTGCTTTCCTCCCTCACCTCTAAGGGTAACCCAGGAAAGTGTGGCGCTTTAGGAAATAAGGCTGTGGCATCAGCCATGTGATCAGAGCAGGAACAAAGTCACACAAACCATCCATGTGTGGGGCACCCACCTGCAGGTCCTGATGGGGAAGCACCTACCTTCACCCCACTCATCTTTGCCCCATTTACCTGTGGACTGTGCTTCTCCCACAGGGCGGGGATGAGCCTCTGGACTGTCTTGTACTCCACTGGAATCTCATACACATGCAGGTCCACGCTGTCACCGAGCCCCAGCTTCTCCAGCTCCTGGGAGCAAGAGCAGAGGAAATGTGGCATTAGGTCAGGGCTGCAGGGATAAAGAGATCCCTGGGGACAGAGTGACCTGTCTTCAGAAGACAGGCGGGGTTCCTGACTCACTGTGCAGAGCGGGAAGGCACATGTGCTGGTCGATCCCAAAGCTCCTCCCTCAGCCCCTTCCCCACCCACTCTCTCAGCATCTCCGTGGGCAACAGCATGATACCACGGCCTCTGAGGCTAGTCTCCTGGATTTGAACCCTGCCTGTGGGGGGGAAGGGCAGTGACTTGGGCAAGTCACTTAACCTCTCTGTGCCTCAGTTTCCTCATCTGTAAAATGGGGATAATAAAGTACTTACTTCACAAGGTAGTTATAACAAATGAAGGAACTAATTCACGCTAAAGAGTTCCAAGCAATGTTTGGCATACTGTAGGGACTCGAATAATGTTGACTACCATTACTACTATTATTTTTGTTGTTTGTTATTATGCTCTCCCTTTGTTACACCTGTTAAGAATTATTTATAGACTTGGTGCATGGTAGATAGCAGGGTCTCAACATACATTTACAGATGGACCCAACTCCTTAGGGAGCCTCTAACCATCTCAGGAATGAAGGGGTTTAAGAATATCATGAATTATAAACAAAAATGGGCTATGATGATCCCAATGTTCATAGCAGCACTATTTACAATAGCCAAGACGTGGAAGCAACCTAAATGTCCATCAACAGATGAATGGATAAAGAAGATGTGGTATATATATAAATGGAATATTACTCAGCCCCAAAAGAGAGTGAAATAGGGACTTCCCTGGTGGCACAGTGGTTAAGAATCCGCCTGCCAATGGAGGGGACACGGGTTCGAGCCCTGGTCCAGGAAGATCCCACATGCCGCGGAGCAACTAAGCCCGTGCACCGCAACTACTGAGCCTGCGCTCTAGAGCCTGCGAGCCACAACTACTGAGCCCACGAGCCACAACTACTGAGCCCACGTGCCACAACTACTGAGCCCACGTGCCACAACTACTGAAGCCCGTGTGCCTATAGCCTGTGCTCCGCAACAAGAGAAGACACTGCAATGAGAAGCCCGCACACTGCAACGAAGAGTAGCCCCCGCTCGCTGCAACCAGAGAAAGCCTGCACGCAGCAACAAAGACCCAACACAGCCAAAAATAAATAATTAATTAATTTTTTAAAAAAGAGTGAAATAGGGACTTCCCTGGCGGTCCAGTGGTTAAGACTCCACTCTTGCACTGCAGGGGATACAGGTTCGATCCCTGCTCGGGGAGCTAAGATCCCACATGCCTGGCAGCCAAAAAACCAAAACATAAAACAGAAGCAATACTGTAACGAATTCAATAAAGACTTTAATAATGGTCCACATTAAAAAAAAAAAAAAAATTAAAAAAAAAAAAGAGTGAAATAATGCCATTTGCAGCAACACGGATAGACTTAGAGATTATCATACTAAGTGAAGTCAGTCAAGCAGAGAAAGACAAATACCATATGATATCACTTATATGTGGAATCTAAAAAAAAAAATGATACAAATGAACTTATTTACAAAACAGAGACAGACTCACAGACATAGAAAACAAACTGACGGTTAACAAAGGGGAAAGGGCGGGGAGGGATAAATTAGAAGTTTGGGATTAACAGATGCACACTACTATATATAAAATAGACAACCAACAAGGACCTACTGTACAGCACAGGGAACTATATTCACTATCTTGTAATAACCTATAATGGAAAAAATCTGAAAAAGAATATGTATACATAGGTATATACACATATATGTATATATAAATATATATCTGGGAAAAAAGGGCTATGATGGTGCACCACATGTGCACTCTTCTGGGGAAACACGGACGCTTTCCTCAGATTCTCAATGTGGCAGAGCCCATGACTGGCCCTCCTTCCCCCAGATGGCCCACAGCCCAGAGCACAGCAGACCCAGAACCAACTTTCCCGGAGGAATGATGATCCTGGCAGCTCTGGCGTCCAGGGGTGGGCAGAGACGTTCAGGGATGAAGGTTTCAGCTCAGTATCAAAAACTGAGCATTGTTCATGGTAAAATTAATACCCCAAATAATGATTATCGGTCAGGCTGTTTCAGATTATTCTCAGATCTCATGCAGTAATTTGGACATGCTACCACTGGTGGATGTTACAGAGTTCTACGGGCAGGTCCCAGGCGAAGCATTTTTTGCATCTGGCCTTGCCGAATTCACTAGAGGTGAGCTCTTATCTTTTTTTTTTTTTTTGCCATGCTGCGCGGCTTGTGGGATCTTAGTTCCCCGACCAGGAACTGAACCCAGGCCCACGGCAGTGAAAGTGTGGAGTCCTAACCACTGGACCACCAGGGGAGTCCCTAGAGGTGAGTTCTTGCATCTCCTGCAGCGGCTGCAGGATTTCTTTCTCTGGTTGCCTTGACCTTGCTACCCACGCTATCCCAACTCTGCGCCCCACTGACTGCAGTTGCTCTGGAGAGTATCCGATGCCTGGAACGGCAGGTCCTTCCTCACTGATAGATAATTCCAAATTGCTCCCCAAAGAGGTCACCTGGAGACAAGGACATCTGGAGGGTAGGTGGGGCGAGGCAGGTGTGTGTGCTGGGGGAGTCTCAAATGCCAACACCAGGATCTGGGACCCCAGCCCTCTTGCTAAGCCCAGTTACGTGTGAGATCAGGAAGCCCTCCCCACCGGACAGAAGAGGGCAGAGCGCAAACCTGCACGGTGCACGGTGAGCTGCAGACACTGATGGGTAGAGGGCTGGGGGGGAGGGTGGTTATATTTTGTGTGAAATCTATTTTAAAAGACGCTGAAGAGAAAACTTTGTAAAATATTTAACTTCTCCCACAATCATTTTTCTTGGTCACTAATATTTTTATTCTTCATGCTCCTTTGTCTTCTCAACTCCCTGGACTGTGGTGATGGGAATCAGAGGGGACTTTCTTCAAAGGGTTTGTGGATTCAGAGACGAGGCAGGCCTGGTGCTCGCTGACACACCACCATGATTCCTACCTGACCGTATTGTTTTTTACACCATCGAACCCCTGAGAAGCGCTGGAGGTTTTAGATCTGTGCTCCCTGTTTCCATTCCCGTGATTTTATCAATATTCACCCTGTTTGTGCATGCTGCACGCCCGGAGTGATTATTTTGAATGGCCACACATTAAAAATAATAGGATGTTATAGACCACTGTTTGCTTGACGTTTGTTGGATACACCCAAGTTTTGTCTGGCAAATTGATTTGGAGACCAAGCCCCATCTCCTCCCCAGCACTGCCCCAGCCTCTTGTCCCCCAAGGCAGCATCTAAAATCACAACGCAGCCTTTCCCTGCTTCCGCCCTGCTGTGGCTCCTGCCACGCTCAGAATAAAAATCTCAACTCCCCACCATGGCCCACGATGCCCTGAGGGGTCAGGATGCTGCCCTCCTCTCCCTTTGTCCCCCTTTTGCTCACTTCCCCCAACACAGCCTCCCACATACCAGACTCACTCCTGCCTCAGGGCCTTTGCACTGGCTATTCCCTCCGCTTAGAATGCTCTTCCCATCACTTTCCGGTCAGTTGACTCCTTAGCCTTCATGTCTTAGCCTCCCAAGAAGACATTCTGGATGCCCAGCCTGCTTTACATGCTCTCTCGGTCCCACAGGTCAATGTCCTGGCCACGGCGCAAGATGTGTACACATTAGGTGCTGGTGAATGTCGGCTGAACAAGTGAGCAGTTCAAGCTTGGACTGAGAGCAAATACAGACCCAGGTGAGCCTGGGCAAATACCCGACCCTCCTGAGGTGCCTTGTTTTTCTTAACTGTAAGTGGGGGTTTGGACTCACTGCTGGCTGTGACCCCTTTCCTTTTCATCCTTTCCTACATTTAAAAGTAGCTCCTCACTATTTGCAACAGCTGAAAGGCAGAGACAGCCCAAGTATCCATCACTGGATGAAAGGATATAAACAAAACGTGGTCCATCCATACAGTGGAATATTACTCAGCCATGAAAAGGAATGAAGCACTGACACATGCTACAATGTGGATGAACCTTGAAAACATCATGCTGCATGAAAAAAGCCAGACACAAAAGGTCACATATTATATGACTCTGTTTCTGTGAAATGTCCAGAACAGGCAAATCCACAGAGACAGAAAGCAGATCAATGGTTGCCAGGGGCTTGGGGACTGGGGATGGGGAGTGACTGCTAACGGGGACAGGATTTCCTTTTTGGATGATAAAGATGTTCTGGAATTAAACAGAGGTGGTGGTTGGACAACACTGTGAATGTAATAAATGCCACTGATTTGTACACTTTAAAATAGTTTTATACTATGCAAGTTCATCTCAATTTTTTAAAAAAGGAAAAAGCAGCTCTTAATTGCACGGATGGTGGAGGGTAGGAATCAGGAGTGGAGCCTCTAAAGCCAGGTGACCAGGTTTGTTCTCCCTCCCCTACCCTCACTCCCTGGCTGGGTGACCCTGGGTAAGTCACTCAACCTCTCTGTGCTTTAGTTCCCTCATCTGTAAATGGGTGAACAGTAGTACCCACGTCATAGGGAGAAAAAATAAAACAATAGAAGAAACTAGAAAAAATAAAACAATGTTAACTTATATTTTAAAACATTAATGTGTTTCCTTTTAAAAAAAAAATCCAAGTGACTTTTTCTGCCTAATATGGAATAAGCGAAAAAAAAAAAAAAAGACAAAATGTGTAAAATAACAATTTTCAGACGTGGAGTTGAGGAGTCAAAGCTGAGGTTCTAGAAAGTGTAAGAAGGCTACAGTTTGCAGAGTGGAGTCCTGGACAGGAGGTACCTGGGGGGAAGAGGAGGTAGGGGGAGGGAGAGGAGGGGGGAGGGGAAGGGGAGGAGGGAAGTAGGTACAAAGGAGAGAGTGGGGAGAGAGGGAGAGAGGAAGAGAGAGGGAGAGAGAGGGAGGAAGAGAGAGAGAGATCAGTCTAGAAGTTGATCCAGAGATCTTTTGAGGGTCCGAGGCCTGATGGGTTTACACGCATGCAGAGGCCAGGGATAGAGCCACTTGAAAGGAACAGAGGGAACAAGCCTCCGAGCTCACACCGGGTTGGAAATACTTGTTCCCACCAGCCAGAGTGGAAAAACTTCACAAGGAAGTGGAGAAAAATTAGCCCCAGAGTGAAGACTGCTCTGGTCCTGCCTAACAAAACTGAACAGCAAGCCTCAAAGGAACTATTTCCAGTAGCTTAATTGTATCCCAGAACAAAGCTCAAGAATATTTTGAGGAAATACAGAAGTATACAGCATGCCACAAGGTAAAATTCACAAGATCTGGCACCAGTTGAAACTTACCAGGCATGCAAAGAAGCCAAAAACTACCACCCATAATGAAGAGAAAGATCAATCAATAGAAACAGGACCGGGGGCTTCCCTTCCCTGGTGGCGCAGTGGTTAAGAATCCGCCTGCCAATGCAGGGGGCACGGGTTCAAGCCCTGGTCCAGGAAGATCCCACATGCAGCGGAGCAACTAGGCCCGTGAGCCACAACGACTGAAGCCCGAGCGCCTAGAGCCCAAGCTCCGCAGCAAGAGAAGCCACTGCAATGAGAAGCCCGCGCACCTCATCAAAGAGTAGTCCCTGCTCGCCACAACTAACGAAAGACTGCACGCAGCAACGAAGACCCAACGCAGCCAAAAATAAAATAAATATTTTTTAAAAAGAAAGAAAAAACCCTGCTATGTAACTATTGTAAATATAAATTTAAAAAAGAAAAGAAAAGAAACAGGACCAGGGAATTCCCTGGTGGTCCAGTGATTAGGATTGCACACTTTCACTGCCGATGGCCCGGGTTCAATCCCTGGTCAGGAAACTAAGATCCCTCAAGCCACGTGGCACGGCCAAAAAAAAAAAAAAAAGAAAGAAGAAGAAAAGAAACAGGACCAGAAACAACACAGATGGTAGAATTAGTAGATAAGGAAATGAAAACAGTTGGTATATTTTTAAAAAGCCAGACAGATCAAGTTTGAAGCCCCCTCACCCTGAGTCTGGGTCCCATTCCCATACTTCAGAAGAAGATACTGTTAACAGCACACACATCCATGCAGACCTATTTCTATCGCTTCTACACACCTATCTGAGAAAACACATAGTATTTATGTTTACATCTATTGCATCCTTCAGCAACTATGCTTTCTCCACTCAGCAGTTGGTTTTGGAGATCTAGCTACATTATTATATGTAAATCTTGTTCCTTCCCTTTTCCCTGCTGCATAATATTCCATCTCGGAAATTAGCTGGATTTAAACATTCCCCTACACTGGAATATTTAAGTGGCTTCCAATTTTCCTCAGTTTTAAGCCATACTGCAGCAAGCATCCTTGTGCACATTTCTCGCACCCATGTGTGAAGCATAAATGCTAAAAAGTGACCTAGTTGCACTGCAAGATCAGAACATGTATGCTAGTGAGTGATACTATCAAATTGAAGACTGCTTTTCTTTTCTTTCTTTCTTTTTTTTTTCTTTTGGCCACACCACAAGGCTTGCAGGATCTTAGTTCCCTGACCAGGGATTGAACCCGGGCCACAGCAGTGAAAGCCCAGAATCCTAACTACCAGGCCACCAGGGAACTCCCGAAGCCTGCCCTTCTGACCTCAGACTCAGTATATACTAGAGGCAGGGGAAAAACTTAAGGGTTTATAAATGAAACTTCCCTTAATCCCCAAAAGGAGACCCAGTGAGCTCTTTTCCACCTTAAAAACAAATTCAATGGCACCAAAAGTACAGACAATAAAAGAAAAAAATAGAGAAATTAAGATTTCATAAAAATGAAAAAAAAATTGTGAATCAAAGGACGCAATAAATAGAATGAAAAAGCACCTGGGGTGAAAGAAAATATTTGCAAACCGTATATCTGACAAGGGATCTATATCTAGAATACAGTTGACCCTTGAACAACACGGATTTGAACGGCACGGGTCCACTTATACGCAGATTTATTTTCAACAGTAAATACCTCAGCACCACACAATTCGAGCTTGGTTGAATCTGCAGATGCAGAACTGTGGATATGGAGGAACAAAGCATATGGAAGACTGACTGTAAGTTACAGACGGGTTTTCCACTGTGCAGAAGGTTGGTGCCCCTAACGCCCAAGTTGTTCAAGGGTCAACTGTATATAAAGAATGCTTACAACTCAATAATAATAATAATAAAAACCTAACAACTTAATTTTAAAATGGGCAAAGGATATGAATAGACATTTCTTCAAAGAAGCTATACAAGTGGCCAATAAGCACAAGAAAAGATGCTCAACATTATTAGTCATTAGGGAAATGCACATCAAAACCACAGTGAGATATTATTTCACACCCACCAGGATATCTTAAAAAAAATGGAAAGTAACAAGTGTTGGCAAAGATGTGGAGAAATCGGAACACTTGTTCACTGCTGGTGGGAATGTAAAATGGTGCAGCCCCTGTGGAAAATAGCTTGGTGGTTCCACAAAAAATTAAACAAAGAATTACCATATGATCCAGCAACTCCACATCCAGGTATGTATCCAAAAGAACTGAAAGCAGGATCTTGAACAGATATTTGTATATCCTTGTTCATAGCAGCATTATTTACAATAGCCAAAAGATGGAAACAACCGATATGTCCATCAGCTAATGAATTGATAAATAAAATTTGGTATATCCATACAATAGAATACTCTTCAGCCTTAAAGAAGAAGGAAATTCTGACAGATGCTACAACATGGATGAACCTTGAAAACATTATGCTGAATGAAAGAAGCCAGACACGAAAGAACAAAAGCTGTATGATTTCACTTATATGAGGTCGCTAGAGCAGTCAGATTCATAAAGACAGAAAGTAGAATGACGGGCACCAGGGACTGGGGAGAGGGGAGAATGGGCAGTTAGTGTTTAATGGGGACAGGATTTCATTTTGGGAAGATGAACAAGTTCTGGAGACGGATGATGGTTATGGTTGCACAACAGTGTCAATGTACTTGATGCCACTCAGCTGTACACTTACAAATTGTTCAAATAGTAAATTTTATGTTATGTATATTTTATCACAATTTGAAAAAGAAAAAGCAGGAAGCTACAGTCTATACCCATCTCCTTACCCTTGAATTGCTCCCTGAACACAGACCCTAAAGGCATCTGCTGTGTGCTGACACCAGGGGCTCTCAGGAGCCTGTTAAGATTTTTTTTTTTAACGTGAACCATTTTTTTAAAAGTCTTTATTGAATTTGTTACAATATTGCTTCTGTTTTATGTTTTTGTGTTTTGGGCCATGAGGCATGTGGGATCTTAGCTCCCCAACCAGGGATTGAACCTGCACCCCCTGCATTGGAAGGCAAAGTCTCAACCACTGGACTGCCAGGGAAGTCCGTCAGGAGCCTGTTAACAGGAAGACAAACAGCTTCCCTCGGGCCTCTGCCCCTGAGTCCAGGATCTGAGCACATTATTCCCTGCAGCCCAAGCCGTTCCCTGTGCACCAGACTCTCTCCATTGGAGATTTTGAATTTGGCTCTTTACCAACTGTACTTCATTTGTTGAAAGCTGGGAACTGTCAGATTCCAATTTTAAATCCTCCACAACTTTCTGGAATTCCTTTCTGCCTTTTCTCTCAATCTCAATGGAAAACCTAAAATCTACAGAGTATGGGACTTCCCTGGAGGTCCAGTGGTTAAGACTCTGAGCTTCCACTGCAGGGGGCTCAGGTTCAATCCCTGGTTGGGGAACCAAGATCCCACCTGCCGTGCAGCACGGCCAAAAAAAATAATAAAATGAAATGAAGTGAAATAAAATAAAATCTACAGAGTAAATATCCACTTCCAAGCCCTCCACACACACATAATTTGCAGGAATTTCAAATTCCCAACGGCCTGGCCAGGAGGAAGGACCCAGATATGTGAAGGCACCCAATCTGGGGTCCTCCTCATTTCCCTTAAATGATGAATTGTGTCCCTTTATCAGGATCTTGAACATGTAGGGGAAATGGGGTTACACAAACTTTTCATTTTTAAGAAAAGTGGGGACTTCCCTGGTGGCGTAGTGGTTAAAAATCTGCCTGCCAATGCAGGGGACACGGGTTCGAGCCCTGGCCCGGGAAGATCCCACATGCCGCGGAGCAGCTAAGCCTGCGCACCACAACTACTGAGCCCACGCACCACAACTACTAAAGCCCACGCACCTAGAGCCCGTGCTCCACAACAAGAGAAGCCACAGCAATGAGAAGCCCGCGCACTGCAACAAAGAGTAGCGCCCGCTCGCTGCAACTAGAGAAAGCCCACGCGCAGCAACGAACACCCAACGCGGCCAAAAATAAAATAATAAATTAATTAATTAAAAAAAAAAAAGAAGTGAGTTTTCCATAAAGTCATGAGCTTAGAGGCACAGAACACCTTTCCCCAAGCCCCAGACTATAGGCCCATCATGCTCAGCTCCGTTTCCCCAGTGGAGCTAATATTACTTAATATTTTTCTCAAACTCAATCATTTCATTTTTTTCCCTTAAATAAATGTAGCCTCATCCCTAGGTGACAGTATCCATGAAGTTACAAGACGTGATGTGCTAGTTATATATGCTTTTTCTAAAACACATTATATTAAATACAGAGCCGGGCTTCCCTGGTGGCGCAGTGGCTGAGAGTCTGCCTGCCAATGCAGGGGACACGGGTTCGAGCCCTGGTCTGGGAAGATCCCACATGCCGCGGAGCAACTGGGCCCGTGAGCCACAATTACTGAGCCTGCGCGTCTGGAGCCTGTGCTCCGCAACGGGAGAGGCCGCGATGGTGAGAGGCCCGCGCACCGCGATGAAGAGTGGTCCCCGCTTGCCGCAGCTGGAGAGAGCCCTCGCACAGGGACGAAGACTCAACACAGTCATAAATAAATAAATAAATAAATAAAAGAACGTGAATTTCTTTAAAAAAATAAATAAATAAATAAATACAGAGCCACCATAATTTCACGTTTGCCCTATATAGAGTGTGTGTATACTTTTCATGTATGAAATATTTCAAAAATAATTTAAAGCACTTCTCTCTTCCTCCAAAAATATTTTTAAGTTATTCCTTTTAAAATTAACTCAAGTTAAAAAAAAAAAAAAAAAACTAACCCAAGTAGATAAACAACAAGGTCCCACTGTATAGCACAGGGAACTATATTTAATATCTTGTAATAAAATATGATGGAAAAGACTCTGAAAAAGAATATATACATATACATATATACACGCGCACACACATATGAATCACTTTGCTGTACGCCAGAAACAAACACAACATTGTAAATCAACTACACTTCAATTTAAAATAAATAAATAAATAAATAAATATTGAATAAATAAAAAGTAACTCAAGTAATTTTTTTGAATACATTGTTTGGACTCTGTCCTCAGGCTAAAGACAAAAAGAACCATAAGCAAATACTAAATTCTAATAAGTAGGCTTTCTTTGGGGGAAGCATGAGTAGGTAATTCTGAAATTCCTTTCTGTTTATTCTAGGATTGATCAAAGAAGTGAACACACTGGGGATCATGAGGGGAGGGGATTCACAATGTCAGAGGAAGGAGTCACAAGTCTGTGGTGTTGGATCAGAATTGAAGGCATCTGTGCAAATTCCAGGGTTTTGATATAGAAATGGGTGCTGGTGTGTGTGTTTGTGTGTGAATGTACACACCTCTGCTTTCCAGTTCTGTCAACTGCCAGAGCTCAGAAGCGATGATATCCTAGTAGCAGTGAGCACACCCAGCTCCCAGCTTCCAGCTTTAACTATCATTCTCTGCTAAAAGAATGAAGGTTTTCTTGGAGAAGCTGCTCATTTCAGGGATGGGACAGGGAAAGTACAAAGGTGGACCCAGAATTCCTGTAAGACCCAGCAATTCCCCTCTTGATACACACACATACCCCTAAGAGAAATGAAGACCTACATGCACACAAAAACTTGTATATGAATGTCCATGTAGCATTACTCATATAACCAAAAGGTGGAAATAACCCAAATGCCCATCAACAAATAAACAAAACATGGTCCATCCATACAATGAAATATTACTCAGCCATGAAAAGGAGTGAAGCATTGATTCATGCTACAACAGGGACGGACCTCAAAAATGTTATGCTGAGTGAAAGGAGACATAAAAGGCCACGTCTTGTGATTCCATTTATATGAAATGTCCAGAAAAGGCAAATCCATAGAGACAGAAGGTAAATTAGTGGTTACCTGAGGAAAAGGAGGAATGGGAGTGATAGTTAATGGGTATGGGCTTCTTTTGGGGTGATGAAAATGTTCTGGAATTAGATGGAAGTGATGGTTGTACAACTCTGTGACTATATTATAAACTGTTAAATTATACACTTTAAAAGGGTGAATTTTATGGTACATGATTATATCCCATAAAATTGTATCTCAGTTTTTCTTAAAAGCATACAAAGCATCTGACATCCAATACTCAGGTAGAAATCAGAAAAATGCGGGGGGAAGGATGCCCTACTAAATGCAGTGTAGTGTCCTGGATGGGATCCTGGAGCAGAAAAAGGACATTAGTGGGAAAACTCGTGAAACTCGAATAAAGACTGGAGTTTAGTTAACAGTAATGGACCAATGTTGATTTCCTCATTTTGAGATATGTAGTCATTATGTATGTTAACACTAGGGGAAATCGAGTAAGGGGTATGTGGGAACTCTTTGTATTATCTTTGTAATTTCTCTGTAAATCTAAAATTATTGTGAAAATACATGTGAAATTGACATGCATACACTGATGTGTATAAAATTGATGACTAATAAGAACCTGCTGTATAAAAAAATAATAATAAAATTCAAAAATTAAAAAAAAGTAATACTAAACTTTCTTTGGGTTATTTGTATGGAAATATGTTAATATAAATGTTTCAGACATTACATGAAATTCCTAAAAATCTTATATGTTCTGGTATGTTATAAGTCATAATTCTAGTTATTACTTTAAAATGTGTATCTCAGAAATAACTAAATTTCCTTGTCAACTGCATTATTATGAACTTTCATCAAATCTTTAACCGTGGTCATTTTTAAGTCTTTTGTCATTTACAGACAGTTCTGGGTGTACTCTGATGCTTTTGCAAAAATGCTCCTATAAAAGGGTTTCATCTTCAAGGAATTCATGGCAAAGACTCTGACAAGTGCAGGTTTCTGGTAACTGACTATACTGCTGAACTGAATGAATAAGCATTTTCAGAACTCTAACGGAAAACTGATGAATTCATAAAAGTGCTAACAAAAGATCAAGATGAAAAAAATTAATTACATGGGACTGAGTGAACTGATGAGGATGTTTATAATTGTTGTGAATTTCTGTTTGAATAAAAAAAAAATGTTAAAAAAAAAAAAAAAGCATTTCCAAAAAGTGAGCCTGAAACCAAAAAGGAAGGAAGTGCTCAAGAATGATAAAGGAGCCAGCCTGAAGGGGCTGCCATGTGCCAAATCTGGGACAATTTGAACATCAAAATTAAGAGAGTAAGACGTAATAACCTATACAGGAAAAGAATCTGAAAAAGAAGAGATATATGTATATGTATAACTGAATCACTTTGTTGTACACCTGAAACTAACACAACACTGTAAACCAACTATACTCCAATATAAAATAAAAATTAAAAAAAAAATTAAGAGGAAGAGGTTATCATCTGTTGAAGACAGTCAGTACCCATGAGTCCATGCAGATACAAATAAACTCACAGAAGGTCATAAAAAGTGTCGAAGGAAAGATGGAATTAGAAAACCATCATTTGGCAAGCATCATACTAAAATAATAACTGATTCAGGTGAGACTCACCAGGGGATGCTAATATGGTCTCAAAGTATCTCTCTATGGGATACTTTTTCATCACAAAGGGCAAGATAGTAACTTTGCCAAGAAGAAATCCATCAGACCTCACCTTTAGCAAGTGATCAAGGTCAATGATACCAAGAATGAGACACATCAATATATCCAGTGCCTCCTGATATGATGCACGGAGAAGGACACAACATTACTTCTGTGGGATTCCTGCCCCAAATACACACACAGCCTCCATCTAGTCATGAGGAAAACACTGGAGGAGCCACCCTGATGGACACTCTCCAAAGGATTGAGCAGTTCTTAGCAAACATGTCATGCCATGAGACACAAAGGAAGACTGAGGAACTTTCCAGACCACAGGGGATTAAAGAAATGGGACAACTGAACCCTACATATAATCTGGAACTTTCTTCCGCTGTGAAGGACATTAACAGGGTGGTTGGCAAAATCTGAATAAGTGCTGTAGATTATAGAATTGTATCAATGTCCAATAAGTTTGATTTTGATCACTGTGCTGAGGCTGTGTTTTAGGAAATACACGGTGACTTATTTAGGGATAGAGGAGTATCATGTCTGCCAACTGACCCCTAAATGACACAGAGCATGACAGTTCCTCAAAATATTAGACACAGAATTACCATAGGATGCAGTCATTCCACTTCAGGGTGTATACCCACAAGGCCTGAAAGCAGGATCTTGAAGAGATATTTGTAGGCCCATGTTCATGGCTGCATTATTCATAAGAGCTAAAATGTAGAAGCAACCCGGGTGTCTACTGACCAATTAATGGATAAGCAAAATGGGGTATATACAGCTTGAGACCAGGCAATGGGATATAAATCAACCTTCAAGAGGAAGGAAATTCTGACACGTGCTACAACACAAATGAACCTTGAAAACATTATGCTAAATGAAATAAGCCAGGCACAAAAGCACAAAACTGTATGCTTCCATTTATATGAGGTCCCTAGCGTAGTCAGATCCAGAGAGACAGAAAGGATAATGTGGTAGTTGCCAGGGGCTGGGAGAGTGAGGAAAGAACAGTTAGTGTTTAATGGGGACAGGGTTTCAGTTTAGGAAGATGAAAAAGTTCTGGAAACCAATGATGGTGATGGCTGCAAAACAATGTGAATGTACTTAATGCCACTCAACTGTACACTTAATAATGGTTAAGGTGGTAAAGTTTATGTTATATATATTTTACCACAGTTTAAAAAATGACTTGGAAGTCAAAAAATTTTTTAAACTATATTTATCTACCTACCTATTTATCTATAGAGAAAGAGCAAATGTAATACAATGTTAACACTTGGGGAATCTGGGTGTGAAAGCACTTCTTTGTCATCCTCTCCTGCCATGGCTGGGAGGAGAAATCTCCAGCAAAGACCTCTCAGCATAAGGTAAATAATCTCATCTATCTTTACATCCTGTCAACCACGACCCCACTTTTTCTTACCCTCCTGTCCCCCACAGCTTGAAATTTCCCTGCCCTCTCCCCCGTTTCTTTTCCCCATGGCCCTGGCAGCGCTTTCTGGCAACATGTTGAAAGGCCAGTAATGAAAAGAATCCATCTCCCAGGTTAAGTGAGGACTTAAAAGGATCATCTTTATTTGTTCAGAGTTTCACTCAGGGAGTTGGCCCCAAAGCTGTCCACGGGACAGGCCACCCATATGCCCAGGCAAGTCAATTTGGTGGAAGAATCTCTATGGGCGGGGGGGGGTGGGGTACTGAGGATGCTATTAACTCGGTTAGTGACCAAGCCAAGGAACCCTCTATACGGCGCAGTAACCCTCCCGGTGGCCACCATGCCATGTGATACGCCAAGGTCGGACCCCCAGCTCAGGGCAGCAGCCCCGCCTCATGGATCCTGTCTCTGCCCCTCTCCCTTCACCCAGCAGAACAGGCGCTACATGCTGAGCACCACTGCCCGCCCAGAGTAACTCAAGGGTCTCTCCCACTGGGTGATGTTTACCAAGCATCAGTGGGAAGAATCGCCCACATCAACTTTTGATGGTAGGAAATGACCTGGTGCCACCAGGGAGCCATGGAGTGAGTCACCTTCTTGTCCTAACCTTTCCTCCTCATGTCCTCTGGGTCCCCACCTACCCCCTCCCCATCTGGGGGAAAAAATAAACTAAGAAACCCACCATCAAAGAAATACACACACCCCATGGCCAGCATCCCCACAGAGAGGTGTCCACATGCTCGCCAGAGACCCTGAGAGGGGCATCCTTGTTGCTTTATTCTTGGGGAGCAAACCCTGAATCCCCCAGTGTCAGTGCCAATGGGAGGAGGGGTGGGTCGGGAAAGGAGACAGTTGTCCCCCTGCCACACACACACACACACACACACACACACACACACACACAATACAGGCTAAGCAAAAGCAGCCGGCGCCAGAGGGACACAGAGGCTGTGCCATCCCATTCATTTGTTTGCAGCCTGAGACCAGGCAAAACTCATCTGTGGTGACGGAGCTCAGGAGGCAGCTGAGGAGTGATGGGGAGCGGGGGGTGGGGTGGGGAGCAGGAAAGAATGTTCTGGGTCGATGGGAATCAACCACCTTGATCGAAGTATTGGTGACATGGGCATAAATACTTTTCACCAAAGTCATGGGGGCACTGAAGATCTGTACATGTTTTTATACAAATGATTCCCCAATTTTAATAAGGGCCATGGTGGGGGAGGAGCAGCTATCCCATTCATCTTAAGTTAAGAGAAGTGGGTGGCCCGTAATCAAGCTAAATTCTTGGCCTCTGACCACTTTCTGCTCCAAAAGGGCTGGACAGTTCTCCTGGGGGGAGGGTAGCAGCGCACCCCAAGTCCCATGACAATCTGCAGCGAGCACATCCGCCAAGCACAGACTGTGAAAGTAACGGGGCTTGTGCGCCCCAGACAACACATTGTCTACACCCCATCTACCTGACAAGACCCCGCCGCGCGGCTGCGTCTGACCGATTCCCTTGACCCCATAACAAAGACCCCCTTTGTTCCCTGGTTAATATCCTTAGCAGGTCTGTCTAGACTCACTGTGGCAGTAATTGTCCTGTGATGTCACCAGGACCTGTGACCCGACTCCTCCTTGCCCCACTTGGGCAGAGAAGGCTACAGATGGCCCCAAGCCAAGGGGGTCCAAGCCCTCAACACCCACCTGAGCCTCCTAGGGCGAGAAAGACCCGCAGCCAGCATCCCACTCCCACCACCCAAGAACTGCGGGGAGACAGGACACTCGAAAAATGCAGTCCCTCCTGTGTGGGGTGCTAGGGGCAGCGGCATTTTTTCCTGGGAAAGAGGAAAGGAGGGGTGCCCCTCTGTCCCCAGAACTCCCACCTCCCGAATGTGGCTGGTGGGAAACAGTTCACTCTCTGCTGGCCAGTTCACCCAGGGCATGAAGAAGGAAGGTCAGATAAGAGAGAGAGGAGAGAGACAGAAAGAAAGAGAGAGAGAGAGAAGGAGGTGGGGGGAGGGAGAGAGAGAGGAGGGAGCAAAAGACAGACATGGAGAGAGACACAGACTGGGAGAGTGAGAGACAGAGACAGGAAGAGACAGAGACCCAGAGAGGCCATGAGAAACTCAAAGAGAGAGAGACAGTGGGGGAGAAAGATACATGGAAAGAGACATGAAGAGAGAAGGGGAGAGACAGAGACCCAGAGAGAGAGAGAGACAGAGAGAGACACCCAGAGAGAGACTGAGAGTGACAGAGAAACAGAGAGAGACAGAGAGAAGGGGAGAGACAGACAGAGAGAAGTGAGTTAGTTGGTCCCTGGCAGAGGAGGAGGAGTTCCTTCCACAGGTGGCAACTTGAGCTTCAGAAAAATCAGTCGGGACAGTAAGTAACGGCTGCTCACCCCGTCTCACCAAACACCCATCTTCAGCTTGAGGTGACAGACATCAATGGTTGCCTGCAACTCATGTCTGGATCACACCAAGAACACTCTGAGGCATATTTTCTTGAGGGATGGATTTGACCCATCCAATGACTACACCCTTTCCACGGGCAAATCTGTTTTATCCAGAGAAACTGAAAAGCACCACCAGAGGCTCCTAGCCACCCCATGCGTGGATCCGGCAGATGCTCTGCTGTGCAGAAGGCATGGGACCCAAGTGCAATTCCATTGACACCAAGCTCTAGAACAGGTAAAACGCACCTACGGAGGCCATAAAGTCAGCAGAGAGGTTTACACCTGGGAGTGGGGTTGGCGGGTGCAGGGGGAGTAGCTGGGAAAGGACACAAGGGGCTTCTGCAATGGGGACGAACAGAGAAGGGGCTGAGAATGTTCTAGGTCTTGATCTGGACTCAGGTGCTGCGGAGGTACAGACGTGTAAAATTTCATGGACGAACACCACTGTGCACACTCAGGGTACGTACACGCAACTCCAGTTTTTTTGTTGTTGTTGTTGTTTTAAGGGAAACAATTGGATCTGGGAAGGTTGGCATTTTTTTAGCTGGGGAATGGTGGAGAATTCTCCCTTCTTGTCTCATAAAGTTGAGGAAGAAAACTGAAAGTCTTCTAGAGGTGAGGTCTGGAGAGATGGGTGACTGAAATATAAGGGGTATTTCCCCACCGGCAGCAGGATGAAAAGCTGCCATCTTCCACCATCCGAGTCCCAAAGCTAGGAGGGATTTCCAAAGATTGTTTAACTGATTTTTCTCCTATTTAGATGCAGATCATAGTGTCTGGGGCCCAGGAATTCAGACACACGGCTTTGTGTCCACTCAGCCCCGTGAAGACTCCTGTCTGAAACTCGCACAAAGCCAGACACACACGTCTTCAGAAACACGCTGTTTCTTTTTTGTCTGGGGCTCCAGGGAGCGGGTGCGATGAGCAGGGCCTCAGACATGCTCCCATCTGCGGAGTCCCGGGGATCCTGTCCCTCTGTTCTGCTAGCAAAGTGGGGTGAAAATTTTTAAAAAGGGAGAGGAATGTGGCCAAGATTTTGAGGTCTGGAAGAAGGGTAACAAAAAAGGTGGGGCACCTCAACTGGGAATAGACACACTGAGGTTTCAACTTGGATTTTTCTCCAACTTCAGGGCTCTGGAGTGGAAAGCAGGGGATGCTTTAAATCAAGCAGCTAATGGGCTAGGATTAACACTAGTTTGGCTCCGGTCCGTGCAGATCTGATTTATATAAGGAGAAAACTTTTCTCTCTTTCTCTCTGCCCATTGTTCCCCAGTCTGTCCCTCCAAATGTCCCAGCTGACAAAGAAACTGGAAGGCTCAGGACAGCGGGAAAGACCTCCTCCCCCGCAACATGCAGCCTTTGCTTCCTCCAGCTGCCAGGAAGCAACACTGAGGGTCACTGCACCCCCTCTGCAAGGTTAATACATCCCCCAATATCCCTGCCTGTTCCCCAAAAACCTGGCTGTGGCATGGGATACTTCCGAAGAAATGCCACTCTGGTTTCTGAGCTGGATGACCTCAGATAACTCTCTCTGTGTCTCAGTTTCCTCATCCATAAAGTGGGCACAAGAATAACTGCACCTAAGGGTTGTTGGGAGAATTCAGCAAGCTGGGCAGCAAAAAACCGCTTGGCGCACAGCAAGCACTCAACAAACGCAAGCTACAGTGGTAACTATCTTAGAGGAAGTGTATATCAGACTTAAGTATCTCTCAGGAAGCTTCACGGGAGACGGTCTCTTCGTAGGTTCCTTCCTTTCTTTGGTGCCAAGTATTTCCAGGGTGAGCCCAGCCCCAAGCCTGATTCCTCCCCTCTGGATCCAGTTACCTGGACTGCAATCCAGCTGGCATTCACAGTGTGTTCCCCAAAAGGGCCGAACCCTGAAAAAAATAAGAAAAGCAGCATGTCACCACCCAGCAGCCCCTCCTGGCCTGCCCAGGGCCAGGCTGCTGCTTTCATCCAGGAGAATGGAGCAGGGAGCTTCGGGAGCAGCTGCCACCTGGGACAATGTCGGGGGCCTGGTCCCAAGTTCTGGGGTGCACCCAGTGTCCCTTCAGAGCCCTCCACCACACAAACTTGTCTGCTCTTAACAGAAGCTGTGAGTCCTTGGTCGTCCTCACTTTCACCTGACCTTCATGCCCAGCAACAAGCCAGTGCCCTCCTTTTGCCCCAGAAAAGGCTGGCCTTGTTCCCTTCCCAATTTCTTCCCCTATCCTTGACCCCCAAATATAATTTTATCATTGTCTTTGTGCCTCTCCCCTGGACTCTGGAACTTCAGGGCCATAGGCGGTCTGTGAATCATCGCCTGATAAGGAACGGCCCTTAAGGGATGCAAGTGGGTATCTCCCAGGTCAGGCTGTCCAGACGTCATCCCACCACCCTCCTCCCTACTCACTCAAACTCCAGGCCCCATTTACAAACCAAATTCTCACCTGAGGATGTGCTAAGTGCTCTGCATGCCCTGTGGCATTCAGCCTCCCTGTGCCTCCCTTTCAGGCAAGGGTGTTTCCTGGGCCCATTTTAGAGGAGCCAGGACTGAGGTACAGAGAGGTGAAGCCAGCTGCCCAAGGTCTCACAGCAAGAAGATGGAAGAGCACGACGGATTTAAACACAGACCCAGGAGAGTCTGTGGCCTCCCTCTTCTAATCGCCCCAACACACCACGTAAAAAATAAACCTCTCTAAGAAAGCCTGTCATTGAACAGGTCACTCCAGCTGGGCCAAGTGTCCCAAGTGGTATCACGGCCCTGGGAGGGATACTGTTCCCTGGAACAGCAGGGGGCCCCCAAGTAGGGTCAGAACCTCTCCACCCCTTTCCTCCTCCTGCATGGACCAAGTATGAGTCCCAGCTCAGCCACTTACAAACAAGGTGACCTCTGTGAGCCTCAGTTTCCCCCTCTGCAAAATGGAGACTGTAAAGATTTAATGAGCTCATGCAAGAAAAATGCCCAGTCCCATGGCTGCCTGCTGAGTCAGGACTAAAGTAATAAATAAGCAAATATAGGAGGGCTGCAGGGGAAAGTGACCCTCTGGCAACTTGACACACCTGTTTGTCAGATAAGTGGCTTCTTCCATATTCCTGGAAATTCGAGGACCAGCCCAAACCTCCCTGGACCACAATGTACCTGCTCGAACCTTAGCTGGATTTCTCACTCTGACCCCTCCTGACAGGGTCAAAATACCGCACCCCCCCCATCCCCCACCCCGACCAGAGGCCTGGCAGAAATTGACCGCACACGAGGCTCCGAGGTGGAGTCTCCTAGAGGAGAAGCAGTTAGTTTTGGGGAGTCGGTGACAGTGGGGCGGGGGTCCGGCATCACCCAGAAACAGCCCGGGCAGGAAAGATTTTGACCAAGACAGTCCTTGGGACAAGCGGAAGAACGGCCGGGCACCCGAGGTTCCCCGAACTTCACCTGCCCCTGCCTCGGGGGAGCAGCCCCCCATTAGCGCAAGACTCGGGGAGCAGTGGCTGGCAAGAGATTAACTTGTCACGGGGCACTTCCTGCCCGCAAATCGGCCTTTGTCCCCTGGGACAGAGGGTGGTGACAAACCCGACCTCGGGAGGGGCAGGGAGGAGTCCAGTCCAGCCTGCCGGCCGGGTAGACACAACAAACAGGTGCCCGGAGGATCCCTGTCCCCGACTGGGGAAGGAAGGAGGCCAGAGGGGCTTGCTCCGTGTGGGGCACTTGGCAGGACCCCCACGTCCTTGCCTGCCCCGACTCCTGACAGTGGGACCACAGGGGCGCCCCCTTCTCCACTTTCTCTGTCGCGCGGACTGAGCTGGGCTCCCGTGGGCGATGACATCTTCCAAACCTGGGACGACTTCTAGCACCTGCCCCACCCGCGCCACCGCGCTTCTTCCGGCCCCGCTGCCTCCGGAGCCGCCCGACCCGCCCCAGCCACGGGCCGCCGCTGCCGCGGCCCCCATCAGCGCACTACCCGCGTACCCGTCACCACCACCGCCTTCCTGGGCTGCTCCATGGCGGGCTCAGGCTGCGCCTTTGACCCACTCCTGTCCGGACTGGCGAGACCTCTGCCGCCGCTGCCGCCGCTCAGCCACCGCGCCGCCCCGCCCCAAAGCCCAGCCCCGCCCCGCCCTGGCCCCGCCCCCGGCCGGGCCGCTAGGCGTGCGCGTCCCCGCGACCAAGACGCAGAGTGCACGCCTCATCCCGAACTCTCCCCCCGGTAGTGCGTGGTTGCCCCCACTCCCCAGCCTTAGTTTCCCCACCCGTAGGATGGGGACAGTTCGTCCTGCAGGCTGTGGCCGCTTGAACTCGAGTCACGCGCTTGGGACGGAGCCGGTTATTCATTCCACAATGTTCACCGATCGCTTGCTGTGAGTTATATCGGTGCCCCCCACCTCCCTGTGAGCAAGGCTCCATTAGTCGGCCCCTTTTACAGATGAGGAAACTGAGGCATAGTTCGGAAGGCCATTCACCTAAAGCCTCCTGGGGTTACAGATGCGGCATTCAAGCCAGGAGTTTGAGGCGGGGATGAAATAAAGTGAAAACCGGGCACCCACAGCTGGGTGGTGCCCAAAGCAGGCTCCTGTGTTGCTAAGGAGGCTGATGTGGCCCCAGAGACCTGGGCCTCCCCTCCCTCCTTCTCCCCAATACACAGCTGCTCTAGACCCAGCAGTCCTCCAAGGGCCCACCCAACACAGTCCCACCTTAGGGCCTTTGCACTTGCTGTTTCTTCTGCCTGGAACATGCCCTACAGGTTCCTGCAAAACTAGTTGCTTCTTCAGGGCTCAGCTGGAACATCACCTCCTCCTAGGGGTCCTCCTCACCCTGGCTGAAATCCCCCACCCCAACTCACCACCACCCCAGTAGGTCCATCTCATTTCCTTGTTTCATCCTCTTCCGAGCAGCAATCACATTCAGAAATCATTCCTTTATAGGCACTGCTTTTTTTTTTTTTTAATTTTATTTATTTATTTATTTTTGGCTGCGTGTGGGCTTTTTTCTAGTTGCGGTGAGTGGGGGCTACTCTTCATTGTGGTGTGCGGGCTTCTCATTGCGGTGGCTTCTCTTGTTGCGGAGCACGGGTTCTAGGCACGTGGGCTTCAGTAGTCACGGCACGCGGGCTCAGTAGTTGTGGCTCGCGGGCTTAGTTGCTCCCCGGCATGTGGGTTCTTCCCAGACCAGGGCTCGAACCCGCGTCCCCTGCGTTGGCAGGCAGATTCTTAACCGCTGCGCCACCAGGGAAGCCCAACACTGCTTTTCTGGTTTATTTCCCATTTCCTGCCCTGACTTCCAGAGCAGGGTTATGTCTCCATTAGAGCCTTGTGCCTGGCACACAGTAGGTCGCCAACCCACATTCAGCAGAGGCCAGCATTCTTCCTAAAATAGCCAAAAAATACAGCTGAGTTTCTGGCCACATCCTTAGAAACAGGACTGGACCTTCGACGTGGGTCACTGACATCTCATTCCAAGCAGCCTTGGCCCAGATTAGTCAGGGTGCTGACCAAGGACCGTCTGCCTCTGGCCCAAGCCTCAGAATATCCAAGGCAGTGTTCTCTGAACTGCCCAGGAGCCTTGTTTGCAAGCTCAGACCAGAGGTCACACACTCAGTGGCTATTTTGGTCTCTGGCAGTTTCAGGTAGAATTCAGAAAATCTGAAATCCAGCCTGGGCCAGCTGTGGGAGCAAGACCTCAGCCAAGTGGAAGAAAAGAACAGAAGAAAAATCTCACCAAGAATCTGGTTTTATAACTCAAACATGTAATAAGTGTCTGGTACAAAGTGCATGCATTGCTAGAAGCTGGGTATGTGAAGAGAGGGAAACCACAGAGGGTTTCATTTTCCCCCCCCATCGCACTGGGAAAAAAAAAAAAAAGAGGAAATTGATGACACCGAGTTAGCGGTGATCAGAAAAACTGCGTCACATGCTACTGCCGAGAGTGACGAGGGTAAAAGTTAGCATTCACTGGATGCGGGCCCTGTTTAAGCACATCACTGATGTTCTCTTTTTTGATATCACAAATCTTTGGAAGGAGGAACTATTCTTATCCCATTTTGCAAGTAAGGAAAAGGGACCCAGAGCAGCTAAGCCACTCGTCCCAGGTCACACATGGAAGGGGCTGGGATTTGGATCAGAAATAAGTGGGTGAGTCCTTAGGGAAGGAAAAGCAGGACCAAAGTCCTTAAGGAAGGACAAGCAGGGCCAAAGAAAGCTGGCTAGAGGGGCCAAGTTGTGTGTTCACAGTCTGGCTTTGCAACAGTGTAACGAGCAGCTCAGTGCCTGTGAGGGGTTAGGTGAAGGGAGGGGAAGGGATGGAGAGCTCTTTATTTAAAAAACCAAGATGGTTACATTGGAAAGCCAAGTGCAGTAAAGTGGTGCAGCTACTGTGGAAAAGTTTGGCAGTTCCTCAAGAAGTTAAACATGGTTACCATAGGCCCCAGAAATTCCACTCCTAGGGATAAAGCCAAAATAATTAAATAGGTGTCCAAATATTATAGGCGAAAGTTCATGACAGCACTATTCACAATCGCCAAAAGAAAAGAAAACAAATGTTCATCAACAGATAAAGAAACAAACCGTGGTCCATTCATACAATGGAATATTACTCAACAGTGAAGAGGAATGAAGCCCTGACACATGCTACTGAGTGGATGAACCTTAAAACACCAGGCTGAGTGAAAGAAGCCAGACTCATAAGGCCACATACTGTATGATTCTACTGATATGAAATGTCCAGAACGGGCAAGTTCATAGAGACAGAAAGCAGATTAGTGGCTGCCAGGGGCTGCAGGAGGGGAGATGGGAAGTGACGGCTAATGGGGACAGGGTTTCTTTTGGGGGTGACAGAAGTGTTCTGAAACTGGATAAGAGGCAATGGTTGCACAGCATGGTGAATGTATTTAATGCCACTGGATCATATACTTTATTTTTTTAATTTTATTTTTATTTATTTATTGGCTGCGTTGGGTCTTCATTGCTGCGTGTGGACTTTCTCTAGGTGTGGCGAACAGGGGCTACTCTTCATTGCGGTGCGCGGGCTTCTCACTGCGGTGGCTTCTCTTGTTGCGGAGCACGGGCTCTAGGAGTACAGGCTTCAGTAGTTGTGGCTCACGGGCTTAGCTGCTCCTCAGCATGTGGGATCTTCCCAGACCAGAGCTCGAACCCGTGTCCCCTGCATTGGCAGGCAGACTCTTAACCGCTGTGCCACCGGGAAGTCCCTGGATCATACACTTTAAAATGGTTGAAGTGGTAAGTGTTATGTGTATTTTATCACAATGATTAAAAAAAAAAAAACAGCGTGGAAGCATTGATGGAATGAAAAACAAATGTCAGAGTAAGAAAAATGTGTTTGCAAATGCAGAAAATATCTGAGGAAGGAAGAGTAAGAAATTGATAACAGTGGGGGCTTTGGGGAGGGAACCGGGATACGGGGGAGGTGAAAGTGGGGGTGGAGGGGAGACACCCTCAGCATTTCTTCCACTGTGTACATACGTGGACTACTCAGAAATAAAAGATGAGGGCTTCCCTGGTGGCGCAGTGGTTAAGAATCCACCTGCCAATGCAGGGTACACGGGTTCCAGGAAGATTCCACATGCTGCGGAGCAACTAAGCCCATGAGCCACAAGTACTGAACCTGCGCTCTAGAGCTCGCGAGCCACAACTACTGAAGCCCGCATGCCTAGAGTCCATGCTCCGCAACAAGAGAAGCCACCGCAATGAGAAGCCCGCGCAACAAAACAAAGAGTAGCCCCTGCTCGCCGCAAATAGAGAAAGCCTGCACACAGCAGCGAAGAACCAACACAGACAAAAATAAATAATAAATAAATTTTTTTAAAAAAGAAATAAAGATGATACACTCTCTTTTTTAAAAAACACCACTCGATTTTTAAAAATTGTGGTAAAACCATAAAATTGACCATTTTCAAGTGTACAGTTCAGCAATGTTAAAAGTACATTCTTCACATTGCTGTGCAACCAACCTTCAGAACTCTTTTCATCTTGCGAAACTGAAACTGTACCCACGAAACAACTCTCCATTCCCCACCCCACCCCAGCCCAGCCCCCGGCACCCACCATTCTACTTTCTTTCGCTGTGAATTTCACTACTTCTAGGTATCTCATATGAGTGGAATCATACGGTATTTGTCCTTTTGTGACTGGCTTATTTCACTTAGCATAATGACCTCAAGGTTCATCCATGTAGTAGCATGTGTCAGAATGTCCTTCCTTTTTAAGGCTGAATAATATTCCACTGTATGAATGGGCCACATTTTGTTTATACATCTATCCATCAATGGACGCTTGGGTTGCTTCCACTTTTTGGCCATTGTGAGTAATGCTGCTGTGAACATGGATACACAAGTATCTTTTTGAGATCCTGCTTTCAATTCTTTAGACCATTCAACTTTTCTAACTTCCTATTTGGAAATATTTTAAGACTGACAAAGTTGCAAAAATAGTTCCCACTCCATGGACACTTAACTAAACCATTGTCAAAACCAGGAAATTGGGGCTTCCCTGGTGGCACAGTGGTTAAGAATCTTCCTGCCAATGCAGGTGACACAGGTTCAAGCCCTGGTCCGGGAAGATCCCACACGCGGCAGAGCAACTAAGCCCGTGCGCCACAACTACTGAGCCTGCACTCTAGAGCCTGCGAGCCACAACTACTGAGCCCGCGTGCCACAACTACTGAAGCCCACGCACCTAGAGTCCATGCTCTGCAACAAGAGAAGCCAACGCAATGAGAAGCCTGTGCACTGCAACGAAGAGTAGCCCCTGCTTGCTGCAACTAGAGAAAGCCCGGGTGCAGCAATGAAGACCCCACGCAGCCAAAAAATTAATTAATTAATTAATTATTTTTTAAAAAAGCCAGGAAATCGATGGTACGATGTAATGGACTCAGGTACCACACCTTACTTCCCGGAGTTGTAAAAACAAACAAACAAAGAAACAGAACAAAACAAACAAAAACATTTTCATTTGTGAAGAATTTTTCCTCTTAAAATTTCTATGCAATTTTCTTAGGGAGAGACTGGAGGGCAGCAAGGATGGTGGTTAGAGCCAGCTTGCCTGGGTTCAAATTCTGCCTGGCTCCTCACGTGGTGCCTGCTCTCAGATGAGTTATTTTCCCATTCCAAACCTCAGTTTCCTCATCTGTAAAATGGGGATCAAAGAGTACTGGGGCCCCAGTGAATCCTGGGAAGGAAGGTAAAGTATATAATAGGAGTATTAGCATGGATAACAATGTGGTCACACAGAATGTCTTCATGGAGCATCTTTTTTTTTTTTTTATTGATGTATAGTTGATTGACAATGATGTGTTAATTTCTACTGTACAGCAAAGTGATTCAGTTATACATCTATATACATTCTTTTTCATATTCTTTTCCATTATGGTTTATCACAGGATATTGAATATATTACCTGCACTGTACAGTATTTTTTAGATAGAATGCACTGTTTGCATATGGAAAGATGAGTGTGATGTATTGCTTAGTCAATCAACAAACCCACAGTCTATCCAGTTTCTTCCACATGCTCTCTCTCCATGCCATCTCCAATCGCTCCTAACACGTGTCACTGCTGTAATTTCACTTTTATTCATACAGTTGTGCAGCTGCCGACTGTCTCCCTCTGGACTGTGAGCCTGGGAGGGCAGGGACCTGATCTGACTTGGTCACCGCTGCGCACAGGGGCCAGCACGCATCGGTGCTCAATAAATATGCTAAGTAGGGCAGAACCCACCATGCTGGAGGTTGGCTTGGGAAAGAAGCTGCATTTCTCTGTGGGCTCCCACCCTGACAGCACTGGGAGATTAGGGGCTCACAGCCACAGAGAGCCAGGTGGGGGAGGCTAGGACTGGAGCTGGGTTCAGATCCCACCCCTGGGATCTCCAAGACTCTTCACATTGCCAGCTCCTGCTGGGTGTGGCCTTGGGGGAGGTGGGAGAGAGTGGAAGCCCGTGGGACCCCATGGCGCCTTCTTGGGGCTCCTTCCTTTTGGCTCTGCCAGCGTAGGGACTGGATGGGCCTTTTGGCCGAGTTAGGCAGAGTGACATCTGGGTAGACGTGCGCGTTTAAAAGGGTGAATGCCCCTTTTTCTCCAGGTGGTCTTGAGATGCGTGAGTCCTTTCAGGGGCTCAGACTAGAAGATGGAGGGGGTGCTTTTGTTACTGAACCAAACTTGGGTCTGCTCACCCACGTGCAGTAAAGCCAATCTACTGACACCAGGTTGTGGTGAAGGAAAGTGCAGGGTTTATTGTAAGGTGCCATACAAGGAGAAGGGTGGCTCTGGTGGCTTGTGCTCAGAAACCCCAAACACCCAGAAAGGTTTCAGCGAAGCATTTTTAAAGGCCAAGTGAGGGAGGTGGGTCGCAGGGTATGTGATCAGCTTGTGCTGATCCCTGGCGGTCCAGTAGTTAGGACTCTGTGCTTTCACTGCTGAGGGCGCAGGTCTGATCCCTGGTCAGGGAACTAAGATCCTTCAAGCCACATGGCCAAAATTTAAAAAAAAAAAAGAAAGAATAAGAAAAAAAGAGAAGATGCATATAGTTTTCTAGCAATTTTCTTTTTTTCCTGTACTCCTTTTGCGAAGTGGGTTCTGGTAATCCTCAGAAGCTGTGAACGTCGTGGCAGGAGGGGGAGGTGGGGGAAGCAGTTTCCACCTGCAACTTAAAACAGAAGAAAACAAAATTAAGGAAGATAAATCTTTTTTTTGTTAAAGAACTTACATTTTTAAAAAATATTTGTTTATTTATTTATTTGGCTGCATTGGATCTTCGTTGTGGCACGCAGGCTCTCTAGTTGTGGTGCAGGCTCTAGGGCGTGCAGGCTTAGTTGCCCCGCAGCATGTAGGATCTTAGTTCCCCAACCAAGGATGGAACCCACGTCCCCTGCATTGGAAGGCAGATTCTTAACCACTGGACCAACACGGAAGTCCCAAGGAAGACACAACTTAACGCTCTAATAACCCAACACAGCCCTCGATGTTTCCCCTGGTGGTGCTTGTGCCCCAGGAGCACTTGATACTCAGCGATTGGTACTGATGGGGAATGCACGTGTGGTGCCTCAGTTTCCCCACCTGTCACGTGGAGGAAAACCCTGGAAATACCTCACGGGTTGGATGTTGGGATTCAAGGGGGAATTGAGTCCTTAGCCTGCACAAGCAGCCCCAACCTCCACCTCATCCTCCTTGTCCTCGTCGTCCTCCTCTTCTTGATCACAATTAACTTTGTACAATGCATCTCAACATAACATCATAACCTGTCCTACACATAGCATGTGTGTCACGTGTGATTTTATTTTTATTGAAGTATAGTAATTTACAATGTTGTGTTAGTTTCAGGTATACAGTGAAGTGATTCAGTTATATATATAATATATACATATTCTTTTTCAGATTCTTTTCCATTGTAGGTTATTACAAGATATTGAGTATAGTTCCCTGTGCTATACAGTAGGTCCTTGTTGTTTTCCTGTTTTATATATAGTAGGGTGTATATGTTAATCCCAAACTCCTAATTTATCTCTTCTCCCCACCCCCACTATCCCCTTTGGTAACCATAAGTTGTTTTCTATGTCTGTGAGTCTATTTCTGTTTTGTAAATAAGTTCATTTTTTTTAAATTAATTAATTAATTTATTATTTATTTTTGGTTGCATTGGGTCGGTTGCTGTGCGCGGGCTTTCTCTAGTTGCGGTGAGCAGGGGCTACTCTTCTTTGTGGTGTGTGGGCTTCTCATTGTGGTGGCTTCTCTTGTTGCGGAGCACGGGCTCTAGGCATGCAGGCTTCAGTAGTTGTGGCTCACAGGCTCTAGAGCTCAGGCTCAGTAGTTGTGGCTCAGGGGCTTAGTTGCTCCGTGGCATGTGGGACCTTCCCGGACCAGGGCTCGAACCCCTGTCCCCTGCGTTGGCAGGTGGGTTCTTAACCACTGCGCCACCAGGGAAGCCCAATAAGTTCACTTTTATAATTTCTTTTAGATCCCACATATAAGTGATATCATACGATATTTGTCTTTCTCTGTCTGGCTTACTTCACTTAATATGATAATCTCTAGGTCCATCCATGTTGCTGCAAATGGCATTATTTCATTCTTTTTCATGGCTGAGTAATATTCTATTTTATTTATTTATATATATTTGTCATATATATATATATATATATATATATATATCACATCTTCTTTATCCATTCATCTGTTGATGGACATTTAGGTTGCTTCCATGTCTTGGTCATGTGATTTTTTTAAATAAGCTTTTTATATTGGAGTAAGTTCAGATCTACAGAAAAGTTGCAAAGACAATACAGAGAGTCCCCTATCCCTTCACCCATATTCATCAAATGTGAACATCTTACATTATCAGTTGTATTACAGTAAGTCCCCTACATACAAACGAGTTCCATTCCAAGAGTGTGTTGGTAAGTCCAATTTCTTCGTAAGTCCAACAAAGTTAGCCTAGGTACCCAACTAACACCATCGGCTATATAGTACTGTACTGTAATAGGTTTGTAATACTTTTCACACAAATGATACATAAAAAACAAACAAAAAATAAAGAAAACACTTTAAATCTTACAGTACGGTACCTTGAAAAGTACAGTAGTACAGTACAACAGCTGGCATACAGGGCTGGCATCAAGTGAACAGGCAAGAAGAGTTACTGACTGGAGGAGGGAGAGGAGGTGGGAGATGGTAGAGCTGAAGGATCATCAGCATAAGGAGACACATTTAAAATGATGCTAGAAGACTTATTAAATCTTAATAGCCCTGTATCCATTAAGGCCTTTGAATTTGTAATTTAAAACCTTTCCACAAAGAACATTCTGGGCCCAGAAGGCATCATTGGTCAAATCCATCAGACATTTAATGAAGAAAAAATATCAATCCTTCACTAAATATTTTAGAAAAACAACAAAGAAGGAACACACCTAAACTCATTTTATGGGGCAAGCATTATGATACCAAAACCAGATCAAGATATTTCAAGAAGAAAAAACTAAAGACTGATATCCATCACTAATCTACATAAAAACAGGCTTAACAAAAGATTTACCAAATAAAATATAGCATTATAAAAAAGGATAATACATTGGGACCACGTGAGTTTCAGCAGAACTAAAATAGTGGCTTACCAATTAAAAAATGCATCGATGTAATTCACCACATTAACAGAATAAGGGAGAAAAAACATATGATCATCTTAATAAACCACATGATCATCTTAATACATGTTGAAAGCATTTAATAAAATGCAATATCCATTCAAAATAAAAATTCTCATAAAACTAGAACCAGAGAGAAATTCCTCAACCTGTTCAGGGTATGTATCAAAATCACATACAACTTCATGCTTAATGGTGAATGCTTCTACTCTATGATCAGAAATAAAACAAGATGTCCACTCACCAGCTCTATTCAACACTGTATGGGAAGCAACAGCCAAAGGGGAAAAAAATAAATGCCAGGGGTTTGGAGGGAAAGAGGGATGAACAGGTGGAACACAGGGGATTTTTAGGAGAGCAGAACTGTTCTGTACTGTAATGGCTGAGACATACCATGACATATTCATCAAAACTGTAGGACGTACAATGCACATCAAATGTACCACACTGATGCAAGATGTTAATAATAGGGAAAGTAAGGGGCACATGGGAACTCTCTGCTCAATTTTTTGGTATACCCAAAACTACTTTAAAATATCAAGTCTACTCATATATACTTAAATAAATAAGTAAGCAAATAAATAAAATGTGTGTAAGTATATAAATGTAAAAATGGTGAATCTAGTGAAGAGGGTGTTACTTCATGTTATTCCACTTTTCAAAATGAGAAGTTGTGAGAAATCTAAGGAATATATGAAGAAGTCTTCAAAATAATATTTAAGAATACATAAAATAAAATCTAAATATGTTAAAAAAAACCACTAGTGCTTAGGAAATCTATTGGAGGCAGAAGCAGTAAAGGGTAGTTTAGGGTTAGGGTTAGGGTTGGGTTAGGGTTAGGGTTAGGGTTAGGGTACGGCTTAGGGTATGGTTTAGGGTACGGCATCGGGTGTCGGTTAGGGTTAGGGTTAGGGTTAGTTTTAGGGTTAGGGCTAGGTTTAGGGTACGGGTTAGGATTAGGGTATGGGTTAGGGTTAGGGTATGGGTTAGGGTTAGGGTACGCGTTAGGGTTAGGGTATTTATTAAACCTATCCCACTCTCTAGATACCACTTAGCACGTAAAGGAATATTATTTGGGGTCCAGCCACGGAGAAGATTTTAGACACTAGGATAAGATAAAGAACACACACATTATAAATAAATCACATTAGGATTTTCTTTTTAACCTGTTCCTTAAAACAAAAACAAACAAACAAAAAACAAACAAACGAAAAATAAAACACTTTAAATCTTACAGTACAGTACCTTGAAAAGTACAGCAGTACAGTACAACAGCTGGCATACAGGGCTGGCATCGAGTGAACAGGCAAGAAGGGTGACTGACTGGAGGAGGGAGAGGAGGTGGGAGATGGTAGAGCTGAAGGATCGTCAGCAATAGGAGACGGAGGGCAAACTGCAATTTCACTCACACCTGACGCTGATGGAACACACGTTTGCATCTTTGAAAGTTTGCAACTTGAAGGTTCGTATGTATGGGACTTACTGTATTTGTACATCAAAGAAATCAACACCAGGGCACTGCTATCAACCAACCATCTGACCTTATTCAGATGTCACCAGCTCTTCCATTCATGTCCTCTCTCTGTTACAGGACCCCAGCCAGGGAACCCTGTTAATGTTAAGTCATCACATCTCCCCAGTTTCCTCTGGGTGGGATGGCTCCTTGAGGTTTCCTTGTTGCTCATGACCTTTGCAGTCTTGGAGAGGACTGGCCGGGCATCCAGCAGGATGCCGCTGATCTGGGTCTGTCTGATGTCCTTGTCATGATTAGAATGGGGTTATAGGTATTTGGGGAAAACCACAGAGGTGAGGCACTCTTCTCATCTCACCATATCAGGGATCCCTGTTATCCACATGACTTATCAGAGTGATGTAATCTGGATCACTTGGTTAAGGTGGTGTATGAGGTTCTCGTGGCTGCTGTATCAACTGACCACGAACTCGGTGGCTTAAACAACACAAATTTATTCTCTCACACTTCAGGAAGCCAGAAGTCTGAAATTAAGGTGTCAGCAGGGCCACGTTCCCTCTAGAGGCCCTAGGGAAGAATCCTTCTTTGTCTTGCCCAGCTTCTGGGGGCTCCAGGTGTTCCTTGGCTTTTGGCTGCATCACTCCAATCCCTGCCTCTGTCTTCTCTGTCTGTGTCTCAAATCTCCCTCTGCCTTCTCTTAGAAGGACATCAGTCATTGAGTTCTGGCTCCATCCTGAATTCCAGGTGATCCCAGGGTCCTTAACTTAATTACATCTGAAAAGACTCTTTTCAAATAAGGTCACATTCACAGGTACTGGGGTCAGGACTTGGACATGTGTTTGAGGGGCCACCATTCAACCCACTACGGGTGGTATGTGCCATGTCCCCACTGTCAAGTTACTATTTTCTCTTTTCTCTCTTTTTTAGAATCTAACCACTAAGCTCAGCCCACTGCCCGCTCCCGGGGGTGGGGGTGGGGGAGGATTTACATAAAATTTTTTAATGAATGGAAAATTTTCTCTCTAGTGGAGGAAACATAGCTTACTCAACCAGTCCACTGCTGTTAGACATTTATATTCTTTCTGCTCTTTTAGAATTGGCAACATTGTTGCAGGGTCTTGGTATGCAGCAGTTCCCTTCATTTGCAAGACCTCCTTAGTATAAAATTTCAGAAATGAATTACTGAGTTGCAGGGCGTGACACTTTTATGGATTTTGAAACATAATGCCATTTCTCCCCCACTTAAAAGAAAACATATGTCTACCAGTTTCACAACAACCTTGCCAGCATTGAGTTTTATGATCCCCCTCCCCCCCTTTTTTTTTTAAGTGGAGGATAGTGTATCTTTTAAAATTTGATAGGTACATTGGTTCACACTCTTTAGGTTTCCGCTGTCAGAAATACAATTTAAACTGGACTGGAAAAAAGTAGAGGAGTATTTTCAAGGGATAGGAAAGGATGACGATTTTCTGAAGCATCAGGTACAGCTGGATCCAGGATTAAACAGGGCCAAGACTCTAAAGTGAAAAGATGGCCATGTCTGTACCGGAATCACATTACTCCAGCTCTGCAATTCTAGGAGACTTCCAGGGAAGACCTCTGATTGGTTGAGCCTGGGCAATGTGTCCATGATGGGGGGAAGGAAAAACTGTGCTGACAGCCTAAAATAGCGGCCCATGCAAACTCTCACGTTGCTCCTACAAGTCAGGGTCAAGAAGGCTTAAGTGTGCAAACGAGCAATTACAGAGTGGTACAATTACAAGCCAGGTAATGATGAAAATCAATGCAAGGTACTGAAGTTCAAAGTATAAGAGAAGGAATGATTAGATTTGGGGGCGCAGTCATTGAAGAATTCACAGAGCAGCTATGCATCAGTGGAGGGCCTGCCAATTTCTAGGGACAGAGTCCAAACGCCAAGTGGATTAAGCAATAAAGACAACTTGTTGGGCTCATATAAGTGGAAAGTCGCACCTTATGACTTCAGATATAGCTAGATCCAGGGGCTCAAACTGTGCCTCTTTTCCACAGAGGAATTCTATGTTAGATTCAACCTGCAGAGAGCTTCTTCCAGAAGATCAATCGGGATGGCACTGGGCTTTCACTATTGCACTTTTAAAAACCTCTATGGAAAGCACTTTTCTCCCTTCTGGCCCTCAGTATCCATCCCAAGGGTGCGTCTAATTGGCCTTGGTTGGTCACTTGCTCCTCTTTAGCCAACGACTATGCCCAGGTGGACGGGGAACTCCGATTGGCCTCCCCTGTGTTGAAAGAGCTGACCAAATCTGCAGTAACCATAGTCCGCCACACGGGGTCACCCAAGCAGAATTTTCAAGGATGAATAGGAGTTTGTCAGTTGTGCAAAAGGAGAAGGACTGCACATAGAAAAGTCTAGAAAAGTCAGAACGAGGTGAACCAGCATGCAATTTTCTTCCTACTTCCACCACCATGTTGACGCTGGAGCACTTCATGTAGCCCAATTTCTGTTGTTTACATCAAGGTGGGCTTTACCCTTGGCAAATAAGGCTCGGCTGGTCACACTGATCCCTCTAGCCCAATCAGCATATCACTTTTGGCCACTTATTAGCATCCTGCACACTTCCCTGACCTCACCAGCACCCCTGGGAGCATCCCCAAGCCAATGATAGAGGGGAAAATAAACTCTTCCCTGACCCTGGGTGGGACCACTTTGAGACACAAGCTCTTATGCTGTCTCCCTAAGGTCCACAGCTGGACTAACCCTCAGGTGCCCACTTTGTCACCTGCTCATTGGCATCCGCTGCAGGGATCCTTCCCTCCCTGTCTCAGGTCTCCATCCCCAGTGGGGACTTCCTGGGGTCACCCCCTGAATACTCCATGTGTCCTTGAGTCCTCATCTCAGGGTCAGCTTCTGGGGAAGGGCAGACCCCAAACTAAGACATGAAGGACAACTGTGGGTCCAGGGCTACCAGGTGCTTGGCACTCTATATGGGTTTCACATGTGATCACTCCACACAGTAACCCTGATTTGCAGAGACGATCACAGACTGTCCCCGACTTATGATGGTTTGACTTCAGATTTTTCAACTTCATTATGTGCGAAAGCAATCATTCAGTAGAAACTGAACTTTGAATTTTGATCTTTTCCCGGGCTAGACATACACTCTCGTGATGCTGGGCAGCTGGCAGTGAGCCTCAGCTCCCAGTCAGTCATATGGTTACAATGGTAAACAACTGATACACTTAAAACTATTCTGTTTTTTACTTTCAGTACAGTGTTCAACACATTACATAAGATATTCAACATTTTATCAAATAGGTTTGTGTTTGATGATTTTGCTCCACTATAGGCTAATGTGAGCGTTCTGAGCACGTTTAAGGTAGGCTAAGCTAAGCTAAGCTACGATGTTTAGTAGGCTAAGTGTATTAAATGTCTTTTCAATTTATGATATTTTCAATGTATGATGGGTTTATTGGGACGTAACCCCATCGTAAGTCCAGGAAGATCTGTATTCCTGTTTTTTTGGTGTTTTTTTAAAAAATTTATTTATTTTTAGCTGTGTTGGGTCTTCGTTTCTGTGCGAGGGCTTTCTCTAGTTGTGGCAAGCGGGGGCCACTCTTCATCGCGGTGCGCGGGCCTCTCACTATCGCGGCCTCTCTTGTTGCGGAGGACAGGCTCCAGACGCGCAGGCTCAATAGTTGTGGCTCACGGGCCCAGTTGCTCTGCAGCATGTGGGATCTTCCCAGACCAGGGCTCGAACCCGTGTCCCCTGCATTGGCAGGCAGATTCTCAACCACTGCGCCACCAGGGAAGCCCTGTATTCCTGTTTTTAACGAGAAGGGAGAGGGAGAAACATGCCTGAGTCACTCAGTTCCTTCATAGCAAAGCCGGTCCCCAGACCCCTTTCCCCTCACCAGGTCCTGGAGGGGAGATTTTGGTGCCCTAAACCTGCCCAGTGGGAGGTGGCTGGGCCTGTGAGGTCCCATCCTCTTCTGCCCAGGTCTCTGAGACCTGATGCAGGGGAATCTTTTATTGAGAAGCTGAGCATCAGGGGGTCCCTGAGCTGGCTCTGAGAGGAATAGGGACTTTACAGCTGGAAGAGCTTGGCTCTGGGCTTGGTAAGAAAAAGCTCTCGGAAATTCCCTGGCCGTCCAGTGGTTAGGACTTGTCAGTTTCACTGCCGGGGCGGGTTCAATCCCTGGTCAGGGAAGTAAGATTCCACAAGCCACGTGGTGCAGTCAAAAAATTAAAAAGAAAAGAAAAAGCTCTCGGGTCAGCGCTGACACTAAGGAGGGCTGGAGAAGGGTAATCACTGGAGGAGAACACCTATGTCTCGTTTACAGACCTGAAGGTCAAGGCATCTGTGAAAGTCAAGGCAGAGGAAGGAACCCTCGATGGTCACCTAGCTGGACCTTTCCTGGAAATTCAGGCTGCAGATATGCTCAGAGTGTGTGAAAGTACATGCATGGTCACCTAGGAGACATGAACTATTCAAATAAATGTCTATGTTCAAAGGAATCATAGCTAATACTTGATGTAGTGGGTTGAGTATTGTCCCTAAAAAGAAATGTCCTGGCATATCTTGGATAACATAGATAAGTTCTAACCCCCATATCTGTTAATATGACCTTATTTGAAATAAAGTCTTTGCAGATATAATTAAGGATTTCAAGATGAAATTTATCCTGGATTTAGGGTGGGCCTAATAAGAGAAAGGAGTGTCCTCATAGAAAAGAAGAGGAAGATCTGAGACAGAGAAAAGCCATGTGATGTCAGAGGCAGAGACTGGAGTAATGTGTTTATAAACCATGGACTACGGGACTTCCCTGGTGGCACAGTGGTTAAGAATCCGCCTGCCAATGCAGGGGACATGGGTTCGAGCCCTGGTCTGGGAAGATCCCACATGCCACGGAGCAACTAAGCCCATGTGCCACAACTACTGAGCCTACGTGTGTGCTCCGGAACAAGAGAAGCCACCGCAGTGAGAGGCCCACACACCACAGTGAAGAGTGGCCCCTGCTCACCACAAATAGAGAAAGCCCGCACGCAGCAATGAAGACCCAACGCAGCCAAAAATAAATATAATTTATAAAAAATAAAAGATAAAAAGAAATAAATAAACCAAAGACTACAAGGATTGCTGGGAGAGAGGCATGGGATGAATTGTGCCTCAGATCCTTCAGAAGGAACCAACCCTGCCAACACCTTGATTTCAGACTTCTGGGTCAAGTTTTATGGTTTAAAGCCACCCAGTTTGATCACTCTGTTACGGTAGCCCAAGGAAACTAATACATTTTCCGAACTATTTGTTTACCATCTGTCTCCTCAGTGGGCTCCTAAGCCTCAGGAGGGCCTGGAGTTTTGTCTGGTTTTTTCACGTCTGTGTTTCTAGGAGCGGGTCCATAGTAGGTGCTCAATGTTGCACACCCGTGTATCAAGTGCTCAGTATGTGCCAGATTCTGTTCTACGTGCTTTTCCGTGGCTTAACTCGTTCCGTCCTCACTGCAACCTTCTAGCGCAGACACTATTATTACGGCCATTTCAAAGGGAGGCAAACTGAGGCTCAAAGGGCACAGCCGGGATTCCAACCTACCAAAAGACGTGCCTTGGATAATGGTCAACTACAACAATGAGACTCAGGAGAGGAGGGGCCCGAAAGGAGACATTAAGCACATCCCAATAAGAACCAAAGAGCTTCCATTTCTCTGTCTCGAAACTGGAGGTGATAACCACCTTCGCCCACAGCGTGGAGCCGAGATCCGCGAGGGTTTCACCTGCGCATGCGCCCTTACCCACAAGGTCTCCTGCGCCTGCGCATATTGCTCCGCCCCCCCCCCCTTTTGCAGCACTCACGGCGGCACTTTACGAGTCTGTCCCTTATTTCTCCTGTGAGAACACGGCCCACCCCGCCCTCGTGCTTAGTAGGCCTCGCCTTACTCTGCGTGGATTGGTTGTCCTTCCCACGAGCCCCTCTCTGACTGGCTCGCGTCGCTGCCACTCCATTTCAGCCTAGTGGCGCGCAGCGGGGCTGCTACCGGCGGGAACGTGAGCGGCGGCGGCGGTGGCGGAAGTGGCCGGGGAGCCCGGTCCCCGCCGACACCATGGTGAGGGCAAGGCGACGGGGGAGCCGGCCGCCAAGGGCCCTCGGGGCGGGTGCTGGGGTAGGGGTGATGCGGAGCGAGCGTACCATCCAGGCCTCGAGTCCCCCCCCCCCTTCCCGGCCCGAGGGGGTGGTAACTGAGACCGGGGACGGCAGGGGCTTCTCTCAGGACACCCAGCAGTCGGTCTCAGGGGAACTTGTGACTGAACGAACGTGTAATCATAGTATAGCGGTCTGGCCGCAGTCTTCCCATTTTTCAGGTGGGGAAACAGGCCGGAGAGGAAGGGGACCCACCGAAGGGCCCGGTGAATGCAGCAGAGTGACTTTTCGGGCAGGGAAGTGACTCCGAGTGCATCCGACCCAGTCTAACCTCATAGATTGTAAAGCTAGAGCGTCAGGAAGTAGGGGGCCGGTGTGCGTTCTCAAATTAAACCAATTTAAGGAATGTCAGGGCTTGTAAGGCCCTTAGAATGCTAGCCGCACAACCTCCTGTGCCTGTCTTTTTCAGGCTGACAAACAGACCCGGAGAAGGGTTTGCTTCTTCCTGTGTCATACAGTATGTTGTTCAGAGGGAGAGGGGGCATTTTGAGCTAAGGATGGACTAACTGCATCCTCCCAGTTCACAAAAAGAAAAATTGAGGCCCTGACAGGAAGCCTCCCCAGGGCCATGGCACTCACAAGTTGTGGAAGTTGTAGATCTAACCCAGAGAGCGCCTGTGCCCCCAGCGTATGACAGGGAAACGGAGGTCCACACAGAGGAATTGAGAGCTGGGAGCTTCTTGGGAGAGTACTTGGCCCATCAGCACCTGAGTTGCTCTGAGATGGTGGCTGCACATTTTTCAGAGTCGACCATGAGGATTCACTAAATTCTCCTGGTCAGTGTAGGGATGGAGAGAAGGAAGCAGGTTCCTCTCAGCTGGAGGGTAGAGTTGGTCTGAGGGACTGGGCAGAACTGGAAGAATGCATCTTTTAAGTTGCATGGAGACAGGATCTTTGTTTTTTATCCTCATATAGTCCCAGAGCCTAGAACGGTGTCTGTGCGAAGTACAGATTCCTTCATTCAGCCTGTTGCCGCCTTCTGAGGAGTGTTCAGGAGTGGACAAGGCATGACACACTGCCTGTTCCCTGTGGTCAGGGCAGGGCCGGAAGCAGAGGTCTGGGCGAGGGAGTGGGTGGTCTGCAGCAGCTTCCTGAGTTGGGAGCCTCAGGATACCATTAGGTCTAGTCCTGGATTGGCCCAGGCCTGAGGGTCAGACCCCAGGCGTTCTGAGAAAGGCCAGAAAAAGGAATTCTCATGCCTGAAGCTTTTTTATGACTTTCCCGACTCCAGATGACCCTGTCTCCCACTGAACTGTGTGTTTGGCCCTTTCCTGTCTCCCTGGCACCTTCAAGTGTCTTCCATCCCCCCACCCCTGCCGCCGCCACCCCTTCCCCTTGGCTTTCAAGTTCACCGGGATCTTCCCCTTCCTTTCGCCTCTGTCTCCAGCACAGTTTGGGGACAAGGACGTAGAAGATGGCAAGATGTGACCACTGCTTGGCATTGCTACCCCAGTGCCACCTCTCCTTTGAGCAAGAATCCCCCCTGCCCCAAGTGCCTCCCTTGGTGGCGTGTGCCGTATTTGTTCAGAAAATATTTACTGAGTCCTTCACGTGTGCCTGGCCCGGTGTTCAGTGCTGGACAAAGTCCACACCCTCTGAATTTTCCAGTCTAGCAGGAGGCTTGTGGCACTTCCAGTCTAGCCAGGGAGACATAATAAATAAACAAGTTAATTAGAGACTGGCTACGTCCTATAATAGAAACAGCAGAGGGTGGCCCAGGTGGAAACCTCGTTCCCTCGATGGGGTTATAGTGAGGGCCTGGCTGAGGGAGCAGCCAGCAGCCTGGGGAAGGGCACCCCAGGCAGAGGGAACCGAGGAACAAAGCTTGGCCAGCAGCACCGGGCATGGTGTGTGAGGAGCAGAGTGGGCCAGTTTGCTGGAGCTGGGTCAGGCCTGGCTCTGTGGGCCGCCTAGGGAGCGGCTGCGCAGGCGAGGGTTGTGAGCAGGTGCTGGACCCATCTGTGTCGCGGCCGTGTTCTGAGGGCACACTGCCAGCCACAGCTAAGGAGGCTGTGGGTCCTTCAGGGCTGTGCTGCCAGTAGCTGGGACAGGGTGGCAACCTGAGAGGGACCGGCATAGAAGCTCTGTATGCCATTGAAGGACGTCTGTGGGTCCCTTGCTGACAGGCATCAGCCTACTTTCCCCGGCTTTAGCGGGTCTTGCTCCGTGTCCCTGGGCAGGTCCCATCTGCTCTACCGCTGGTGCCTCATCTACAGGGGCCTTGAGGGTAGTGCTGTGACCCTCCCTCCACCTCTCAGCACTGAGTCCATCTTCATTCTCGCCTTCCAGGGCTAAGCTGGCCCTGTCCCCTCTCTGGTGGTCTGGGAGGAGGACCTAGGTGTGTCATCGCCCTGGTCCAGATTCCCATTGTGGACACACAGAACAGGCTTGCCCAGCAAAGCGTGAGGCTTCTCCCTTGTAAAATACCCCCTGGGTGTGTGGCTCCCGCATGCGCGGCTGAGCCTCCAGCTCTCCGCACCCGGCAGCCTCACACAGATGCATTCCAGAGGAGAGGGCAGGAGCTGCAGGTTGGCCACATTGGGACCCCAGCCTGCCTGCCCACCCTCCTCGGAGCAGCCACCTCCTCTCCACGTGGCTCCTTCCTCCTTATCGTGCCCTTCCAGGAAGCCAGTGCAGGAAGTGGGCTTGGGCCTGGCTTCCTGCCGCCCCTGGATCTTCCCCGGGTGGCTCTTAGGGAAGGCCCGTGGGATGTGAGATATCCCCCCCACCAAGCCCTTCCATAGGGAGCCATCCTCTGGGGGTTGAGGGCCCCTTGTGGCCTCCTGAGAGAGGCCTCACAGTCCCCACCACCTGGAGAAGCAGCTGCCCCCTATTGGAGGGTGAGGGTGGGCTGGGACTCCCCTGCCAAGAAGTCCTGGGGCTCAGGCCAACTTAGAATTCCAAAGTTGCTTGGGCAAGGTGTGGTCCTTGCTGAGGCAGTTTCCCATCTTGTGGGGCCCTTGGTCTAGAACCTTCACCTGGCTATACTGGATAGGCTGTCACTGGACCCTGGACCCAAGCACTGCCACCTGAGTCACCGTTCTGGAGACCCAGAGACAGGCCCCAGTGTATGGGTCGTGATTTGTGTACCCAAAATGAAAAGAACTGATTTTTTTTCCCCAATTACACTATATGTTTTTTATAAAAAAGAAATTCAGTAATAATGGGAAAAGAACTATCTTGAAAGTTCACCTTATCAGGGGGAGTTTTTAAATCCCATCCTTTATCTGCTCTCACTTGCAGTGACCACAGGCTTCTTCTGAAATGTTTCTTCCTCTCACCTGGTGAATTTCTCTATGAACACCCAGCTCAGATGTGGCCTCCTCAGATCGGGAGGCCAGTTGCGCCTGGCCAAATCACTCTTGGTTCAATCAGGGCTGCCCCCTGAAGTGCGGGCTCAGCGTGAGCTGGCTTCTGACAGATGGGGTCAAGTCAAGCTCCGTCTCTCACTAGCTCTCTGGTGCCGGGCAAGTTCCTCAGTCTCTAAGCCGCAGTGTCTCTGTCCATAAAGTGGGTGTGATGATAACCACCTACCATGCCGAAAATGAAAGGCCCGGCTAGAGCTGCATGTATCAACCTGGATGTATCTCAGAAACATCAGTGGAGCAAAAAATGCAAGCAGCAGCAGAACCCGTGTGCTGTGATGCTGTTGATAAGCATGGAGGGCTACACCTGGTCCTGTCAGGGGTGGGACTATATATATGCAGCCTGAGCTACAAAGAAATGCCCAGAATGGTCAGCGCCAAGACCAGAGGGCAGCTGCCTCTGCGATTGCAGGGGTGGGGGTGTTCCTGAGACTCTTCTGTCCTAAACTAGGAGGCAGGTATGTGTCCTGGGCTTCGGCAGAGTTCAGAAGCTGCGTTTCTGTCGGGGAATGTGTGCTCCTGGAGTCCCAGCCCTGCCCAGAGGCCAGGGCTCCACAGCGCTGATGAAACAAGTCATGTGCTTTTGTTTGCCTTTCAGCTTCCTTTGTCACTGCTGAAAACGGCTCAGAATCACCCAATGGTGAGTACGTGCCGGTCTGGGATGGCACATTTCAGCGGGGACCAGCCTCAGCACAGGGACAGGGACACTGGGCAAAGGGTGAGGTGCCTCCAGCCAAAACCACTTCCTGCCTGTCCTCTTTTCCCTCCCACATGCGTCAGGACCTGTGTCATTTCTGCTCCTGATCAAAGTAATACATGCTTATTAAAAGTGTCAAATACTAGAGATTCATAGAAAGTGGAAGCCCCTCTTCGTTCATCTTCCCAACAATGTAACTATTCTTTAATATATACACATCTGGACTTTTAACGTGTGTGTAAACGTGAATGATTTTTTAAAATATGGATAGGTTCATGCGATGCTCATTCCCTCAGCTGCTTTTGTCCTTTCGTGATACAGTGTAGTATCTGTCAACATGTTCTGTTGTCTTTTTTTTAATTCAGACGTTATTCACATACCATACAATTCAACCTTTTGAAGTACAGTTTAGGGACGTTCAGTACATTCACAGTGTTGTGCAGCCACCACCTCTATGTAGTTCCAGAGCAATCCTGTCACCCCAGAAGGTGACCCAGTCTCCATTAGCAGCTGCTCCCCTCCCCCTCCCCCCGCCCCAGCCCCTGGCAACCACTAATCTGCTTTCTGTCTCTGTGGATTTGCCTGTTCTGGACATTTCCTGTAAGTGGGATCACACAACATGTGGCTTTTCGTGTCTGGCTTCCTTCACTCAGCATGATGTTCTCGGGGTTTGTCCACATTGTAACGTGTGTCAAAGCTTCATTCCTTACGGCCAGGTGATGTTCTATTGTGTGGATACATCACGTTTTATTTATCCATTTGTCCACTGATGATGGACATTTGGGTTGTTTCCACTTTTTTGGCTATTCGTGAAGACTTTAGCTGCTGGGAACATCCGTGAACACATTTTTCCATGGATGTATGTCTTCGTTTCTCTTGGGCAGATAGCTGAGTTGATTCCTTTATTTTCTTTTTTCTTTTCCAAACTTGAAAGTGATGACTTTACAAATCATATTTTAAATCTTAAAGTGGTTGCCAAGGGAAACGGGCAGAGTAGCTGGAAAATGTCTGCAGCACTGCAGAAGGCAGCACGAGAGCACATGATGTCTGCCAGGTGGCCGTCCGGGGACTCGGCTGTATCGTCCTGCAGGCTCGCCAAGATCTCACCCTCGCCACGTCACTGTCACCCACCAGCAGGAACTTCAGCAGGAAGTCATAGGCACGGACCAGGCTGCCGCTGGCGCTCATTATGCCGGCGCCTGCGCCCATGCCCGGCCCACGGAACGATGCAGAGGTGGCGGCTGTGAGCCCAGTGCCTCTCCAGCCCCGAGAGTTGATTTTCTTTTTTAAAACTTTTTATTTTATGTTGGAGTATAGTTGATTAACAATGTTATTAGTTTCAGGTGTACAGCAAAGTGATTCGGTTATACATATACACGTGTCTATTCTTTTTCAAATTCTTTTCCCATTTAGGTTGTTACATAATATTGAGCGGAGTTCCCTGTGCTATACAGTACTTCCTTGTTGGTTATCCATTTTAAATATAGTCCTGTGTACATGTCAATCCCAAATTCCCTAACTATCCCTTCCCCCCACCAGTCCCCTCTGGTAACCATAAGTTCATTCTCTAAGTTGATTCTTTTTTAAGTCTCAGCCTTTTCCTAGCAAAAGCCTGTCTTCCGCATGACGCGCTTTTCCCGAAACACATCAAAATAAGCAAGTAGTTATTGCAATGAAAAACAGTTTTTCCAGACCACCAAGGATCACACGTGTGCCATCACCGGGCACCTGCCCGGCCCCTGGCCACCCTCACTCATTCCTTTAAAGATGTGGGGGGGTTTTTTGTCTGTTTGTTTCTTCCACACACAAAAAAATGGTTTCATCGTAGAAAGTCTACAATGCCCAGCAAAGCGTACCGAGAAAGCAGAGCGTGTCTCCTGTAAGGTGGGCCCCTGGGGGCCTGGGCACCGTGTGCTGTGGCCAGTGGGTCCCAAGAAGAGCTGAGGATGTGTCTGAATGAGGCCCGGTGGTGGTGGCCTGCTCTTCGGGGTAAGTCTGCACCTCCCTTGGGGCCTGAGACTGACGTGGGACCCGTTTTCTCTCCAGTTGGTGGAGCTCAAAAATGGGGAGACGTACAATGGGCACCTGGTGAGCTGCGACAACTGGATGAACATCAACTTGCGTGAGGTGATCTGCACGTCCAGGGTGAGTGCCCTCCGCCCCGAGTCTGCACCCGCTGCCTGGGGGCCTTGGGGCAGCGCCGGTCTGGTGGGCACAGCGAATGGGGGTCGTGTGGCCAGGAATGCGCACTGGGACCTGGGGCTTTACAGAGCCTCAGCATCCTTGCTTCCAAGTGGGGTAGAAGCCCTTCCCTGGACGTGTGGGAGGAGTGGGAGGGTGCCTACCTCAGCCTATACAACCGGTCATCCTGCCAGGGGCGGAGCCCCTTGCAGGGGTGGGGCCCAAGGGACTGGGCAGGATGCTGGGCGGGGGGGACAGCCGGACAAGGCTCCAAGTCTCTCTAGTGCCCTGGACTTTGCACCTGCGGGGATGCTGCCCGGCAGGTACTGAGCTGCTCCCGCACCCCCGGGTGCCACCCCTGACCAAGAAGGACTTGGGCCTGGGGGGTGCTTCTGGCCATAAATCCCTGCTGTACAGGGAGGGGTGGCCTCCAGGGCAGGCCCCACCCTCCTTATCAGCCTCTGCTGCCTTTGATCCTGGTTGTGGGCATTGCCCACCATGTGGGCCGTGGTGGCGTGACCGTGGGATGTCCGGGTCACCACAGGGCGTGGTTCCCCTGAGGCCTGAAACCAGGAAGTGCAGGGCCGGGGTGGGGGAGAATGTTCCCCAGGGTCACTGGCCTTCCCCGCCTTGGGGTGATCCACAGAGTGATGAGGACAGTGAGGAAGGCAGGACTCCCTCCCCCTAATCTGCACTGGCTTCTGCTAGAGCTTTCCTCTCACCTTATTCCGGTCTCCGTCCCCCTGCCCAAGATAGCCCCTCATGTTACGGGGAGGAAGCTCCTGGGGGGCCCAGGCAGGGCCCGGCTGTCTTGAGCCACAGGCAGTGTGCCCCCAGGGCTCGCCACGCCAGCATACAGCAGAGCACAAGGCGGCCACTCTCGCCCCGGTCTGTGCTCCTGGACAGTTTACACCCCAAAAGGCAGACAGAGGGCTGTGACCCCCTGCCCTCACCTGCTCGGCTCTGTGACCTGCTTCTTGGGACCGAACTCCTGGTGGCAGGTGTTTCCAGTGTGCCTGTGGCAGACGGTGCCGCAGTGCACAGCTGAGCACTTGTCCTTCTGCACACCGCCGTTAGGTCTGTGTCCACTTCTGGCACCTAGAACCAATCACTGGGTCTTGGGGCAAGGTCCGTCCGGCCTCCACGGCCAGCCGAGACTGGACACGTGGCTCCCCCTGGGGAGTCCCACTCTGTGACCCAGCGGTTGGGAGGAGAGGCTGGTGGGAGGTACCGTCTCACACAGGCCACCCGGAGTCCTCATCTGTAAACAGGTGATGGCAGCCCCTCCTTCCCTTGGGTAGCAGGTGGCTGAACACAGAGACCCCAGGGGCTGAGAAAGCACGGGAGAGCAAGGGTCGGGAGGCATTTAGCTGACCCCATGGAAAGCACAGTAAACCCTGTTCCTACAGGGAGCGCGCTGGGCTCGGCCTGCCCTTGGCTGAGGGAAAGCCTCGCGCTGAGCCGCCGGCCCCAGCCCCAGCCCTGAGCTTCCACACAATCATTGTTTCTGTCTGGCTGTACTTTGCATCCCCACGGACTTGGCCCCTCGCCTACCATTTCTGGGAAAGGAATGCTCTGAGGCCTCTTGGGGTTCCTGTATGGGTCGGGGGCTCTCGTGTGTGTTCCTGGGAAGAGTTGGCTCGCAAACATTCCATTTGTCCCTGCCGAGTACCTCCACTGGGCTGGGTCAGATCGGCCCAGGCACCGCTGATGAGTGTCATGCAGGAGGACTGGGGGTTGCAGGGAGGCTGGAAGCAAGGCCTGTTGAGGGCTGGAGTTAGCCAGACATGAAAAGGTGGGAACAACGTGTGCAAAGTGCTGGGGGCCAGAAGCCCACTGTGTGTGTTCCAGAAAGTTCCATCTGGAAGGCACATCGAGTGCCGAGAGAGGGCAGCCAGGGTGGGGCTGGATCTCAGGCCCTCTGGAACCACACTGAGGAGTTTGGACCTCGTCCTTGGGCCAACGGGGCGCTGATTGGGATCTAAGCAGAGAGGTGTCTTGGTCTGATTTCTAGGGGTGTGGGGGGAGGGGTTACCCAGGCTTCTGGCCTGGGCAACAGGGGTGGGGCCGGAGAATTCATCTGATGGATGAGGCTCCGGGCTCCCGCCCAAGGGCAGCAGGAGGTGGCGTGGAGGGAAGGCCTTGTGCTGGTCGCAGGGTATGTGGTGGTGGGGAGGAAACAGTCAGCATCCTAAAAACTGCAGGGTCGGCGTTGCTCAGGAGTCTGCAACTTTACAAGCCCCTTGTCTCTCTAGCTTCCATTAGCTCCCCTGAAAACTGGCATCACTGGGAGCTGCCCCTGGCTGGCCCCAGACCTGGCTCCCCACCCCCTCCTGGCCCTCTTCACCCATCACACAGGGTCTCTGTCCTGCTCACCTGTGTCCCAGGCCCAGCTCAGACCCTGCCACGAGATACTTGTGTGAATGAATGAGTCAGGGTGCATAGAGAGGGTTCCAAAAGGTGAGTTCTGGAAGGCTGGGGGCAGGAGGGGGAGGAGCTGGGCTGTGGCAGCACCTGGCACGTGGGACAGCCTCAGCCCTCTCCAGGCTTCGGGCTGCATCCCCCACTGGAGGACAGGCTGAGGACGCGGAGGCTTCTCAAGAGGCCCTGCCCCACCCTCTCTCATGTGTGAAGGGCTGCCAAGGATCTGGAGAGATCCTGCTGGAGGGCGGCCCCTCCAGTGTCCCGTCCAGGACGAAGAACTTTGCAGCCTGTGGGGGCGATGCCAGGTGCAGGCGGCCTGAGGGGACAGATGCTGCCCTGGCATCTGCACCTGCTCTGCAGGGACCCTACCCGCCACAGATCTGACACACACCCCCTCTGTCACAGGACGGGGACAAATTCTGGCGGATGCCCGAGTGCTACATCCGCGGCAGCACCATCAAGTACCTGCGCATCCCTGATGAGATCATCGACATGGTCAAGGAGGAGGTGGTGGCCAAGGGCCGCGGCCGCGGTGGCCTGCAGCAGCAGAAGCAGCAGAAGGGCCGCGGAATGGGGGGCGCCGGGCGAGGTATGCCCTTCTCTCCCTGCTTCCTCCCTAGCAGGCTGCTGGGGCCTCCCCATTGGCGGGGGTGACTGCAGCACGTGGCATCCGTCCCGGCCCAGTGTTGACATTCTTGGCTGGTGCCGTCATGGTGCCGAGGGCCTGGCTCTGAGCCCCTCCTACATGGAGCTGGGGGGCTGTGACTCATGGGGCTCCTCTGCGGAACAGCTGACGCTGCTGGTTGCCGCCTGCCCCGCCGCAGGAGCCCAACCCGGGGAGCCCAGCTGAGTCCTAGTGGTCAGTGCTGACCCTCACCCACCTGGGCCCTCCTGCCCTGTAGTGGCTCTCAGTGCTCCCTTAGGTCCGGGTCCAGGCCCACGTAGACCTGGGACTTGAGCCCTGCCTGTGTTTCCTGGCAGGTGCTCTGGGCACCTCGCCAAGGCTTAGTTTCCCCTCTGCAGAGAGGGTCCCGCGGTGCCCGCCTCACTAGACTGCGGGTGAGGACCCTAGCGCGGGGCCCCGGCATGGGACCCTTCCCTGCTATGACTCCTTTATACAAAGCCAAGGTCACGCCTTTTGGATAGATCCCACCACACCACCCTGAGATTATAAATCTGGCATAAAGTTAAACTTGTGCAGTCAGCTGGGGCCTCAGCCCAGAGGCCATCTGCAGACCCTGCCCTTCCCCGCCTCCCCCGCCTGGCTCCTGTTCTTGGAGGGACCTGGCTTTGTCTCTTGCATCTGGAGGGGCCTCCTGTGTGCCAGGCCCGGGGCCCACCTTGGGGGCTCATGGGCAGGGCTGGGAAGGACACAGGAGCCAGCCATGAGCTGAGGCTCACGTGACAGTCAGAAAGGAGCCAGACGGAAGAGGGCAGGAGGGCACCCCAGGTGGAGGGTAGCCTAGGATGGGGGTGAGCAGGGCCCCAGGGGTCCCAGGACCTGGCCCCAGGGGTAGACTCTTCACTGGGGGCCACCACTGTCAAGTAAACTGCCTGAAGGAGCAGGGAGGACAGGGAGAGCGGCTTGCTCGGGCAGGTCCGAACCGAGGCCACAGGGCCTTCCACAGCCAGTGGAAATCTCACAGGGATCCCCGCATAGCCAGGCTCCCCTTGGCAAAGCTGGTCTTGCCCCATGAGACATGAGGTTAGGCAGACCCTGCCAGCATTGGCTTCTGTCCCCAGAGGGCCCCCTGCATGTCTGTGGAGGAAGGGGGCCTGTGTGTACATTTCCATGTCCCCATGCTGCCCTGATCCTTCTGGGACCTCCCTGGGCCGGGGGCAGGCCCTCCCTCCGACTACCCACCTCCCCCAACAGCAGTGCCGTTGCTCCACGTAAAATGTATTTTAGAAACAGCCCCACCACTGACTGCAGAGGTCAGGGCTCAGGAGGCTCCCCTGCCCCTTCTCCAGGCTGGACACACACAAACCACCCAGACGCTTCTCTCCTGGGCCAGAGGTGGGTGGTGCCAGAGCGAGGAAGGCCCAGGTCCCCTGGTGCAGCTCCCAGCCTCACAGCTGGGGGTCATTGTCCCATCCCTGGACTGAGTCCAGGCCTTGTCCTAGCTCGTGCCCCCCCCCCTCCTGGAAGCCCTTCTGGCTTTGTCCTTCTGGTTACTGCCCTCCACCTTGGCCCCCAGCCCTCTCTTCCAGGAAGCCCGCCCCAAGCCCCAGTGTGACTTGGTGCCAACCTCTGTCCTCCCTGGCATCCTTCACACCCCTGGGGGGCCTGGTCTGGTCCCTTGTCACACTGAGAATGTTCTGGAGCACTGCCCATGCCCAGCCCTGGTCAACACTCCACCTCAGATTCTCAACCTGCCCTTCCCGCCAGAGGTAGGATCACTGCCCCCACTTTACAGAAGTGGAAGCTGAGGCTCAGAGGGATTAAACAACTTGGCCATAGTCTAAGGATTCCAGTTCCTGTTCCCAGTCCACAGTGGGCCTCCCAGCCCGGCTCTGCTGAAGCCCCTTTCCCCTGTCTCACAGGTGTGTTTGGTGGCCGGGGCCGAGGTGGAATCCCAGGCACCAGCAGAGGTCAACCAGAAAAGAAGCCAGGCAGACAGGCGGGCAAACAGTGAGCTGCTCCTCTGTTCCCCAGAGACTGAGCCGCCGCCTCCGAGCATCTGCTTCCACCCGCAAGGCCGCGTTTCTACTCTCCAGTTTATGAGTCTGTTCAGAACAAAAAGAAGAGGCAGGTGTTGGGGGAGGACCCCCTGCCTGTCATCTTGTGATCCTCCTCTTTTTTTGTCAGCCAGCATTCTACAGTTGGAAACGTTATTCTGTGCTTCTGGTTTTGTGAAGTCGCAGCCAACTTGATTCCTGGAAGATTCTGTGTTTAATGCATCTTTAAAGCCCTCCCTCTTGTTTTAAGGGCAGGCATTTTCCAAACAGGTTTGTTTTGCATTTTGTGTTAGATCCCTGTGTGGTGAACAGACGGGAGGTTTTTATTTTAAGCTGTTTGCACTGAGATTGACAGCCTGGAGAGTTTCCTGAAACACGGACCCCAAAATTACCTTTTCAAAACGAATCCAGGCGAACGTATGCCTCAGAAGCTGTTCTGGGGGACGACGCTGGGCCCTGTCCCTTCACTTCGTCTCTCTTTGTGTTACAAAAATAAAAACAAATACAACTACAAACTGTAAGTCCATAATTCCTTTTGAACCACTGGGTGCATCTAGTAGGTAGTGTCCTCAGGAAATCACAGCCCCATGCAAGAAGTTTCCTTTTGTACCCTGTGGCCTCTCACTGAGGGGAAGCATTTCGTTGGGACACTGGTTCCCATGTCCCTCAGCAGCCTCTTAAAAAACGTGGAAGGCAAGACTGGGCTCTGGTCAGTAGGCGACCCCCTCCTCTCTTTGTGGGGAGGAAAGTCCCAGGTGGGAGCCAGCGGGACACCCACACCGCCTGGCCTTGCCACCAGTGTTCTGCCCTCCGTCCCTGTTTTGCAAGCACCATTAACACCAGAGTTCACCGAGAGAGAAGCTGTGACAGGCGGCTGCTTCGAGGAACACATGAGGAAGGTTTTCGTGAACCTTTTACCTCTTCTTCAAGTCAGGGTACTGCCTCTCCACAACCCCGTGATTTGTCTGAGACGCTGAGCCAGCACTTGTGAAAATGTTTCCAGTGACATGGTCTGCTGACCGATATTCCTGGGAACCGCAGAGACAGTGCTGGTGTTAGGAGGCCGATTCCTGTGGGTGCGGGCGGGTTCTACCTGTCACGGGGTTGAGACCGGTTCTGAGGGGTGATTGGAAGAAAAGGTGGTGGTGCCTGTAGAACTGCCACTTATCAGGTCTGCAAAGTGCTGGCCTAGCTAGCTCGAAGACCTCTGACTAAGATTTCTCAGCCCCATCCTATCTGGAGAGTGCCGTTCCCTGCCACCACTCTCGCCCCCATCATTGCTTCTTCCCCGGGCCCCCCCTCCAGGGAGCTGCTGCTGCCTGAATCCTTGCCTAGTGACAAAGCAACACTTTGGCATAGGTTGAGGACATGGGTGTGGGGTCTGAGTGTGACCTGGGCCCTGAGAACCCACCTTCCTCATCACAGACGTGGGCTGTGCAGGGGCCCGGCTGACATGAAGGTGCAAGAAGAGGACGGTTGGGGAGGGAGGGGGCCGTGTTCACAACTCCCCTCCCCCATGGCCCTGGACGCAGAGTCCCATTATGGCCTCCGAGGCCTTGGTCTGGGGGGCTAGGTCTCCCCCCTGCCGGGCGCGGGTCGTCTCCAGTCAGGCTTTGATGAAATCCGTGGGGCTCTGGTGTCCTGCGCGGCTGTGAATGAGAAGCCCTTTAGGAGCCCCGCCCCTTCCTGCTCTTCGCATTTTGGTTTTTCTTCCCTTACCCAGCTCTGGACCAGGAACGTGTTCAGACGTTCCCAAGGGCCCATTCGCAGCTCAGGGTCGTGGGTCCCAGATGCGCCCCGTCTCCGCGCGGGGGCGCATCCCCGGCGTGCGTAATCGCGGCTTCCCGTCCGCGCCGCCAGCCGCGCCAGGCAACCCTGACCTTTCCAGCCGGGCAGTCCGGGCTCCCAGTTCTCTCCTTGCCCGCTGGTGATATGAGCCGCTTCCCCGGCCCTGGCCGCTTAGGTGCCGTGGGCTTCCGGAAGGCGTCGTCCTCCTGAGCTGGGTGTCAGGACAAGCCCGTTTTCCAGTCTTCCTGGTTGGTTTCAAGAAACCAGCCTCAGCCCCTTCAACAAGAAGAGAAACCAAAAGTGCTGGCCTAGTTCCCACAACTCGGCCTCCTTCTTTCTGCCCTTCTGATGGTCTGTCCCCAGGGATTTTTCACCACCGTCAGCTGACTGCTGCATGACCTGCAGCCTGCGGGCTACCTTAAGTGTAGGTGGTTAAGTGTAGGTGGTTCCTGTAGGCCCCGACCTCCTCCCCTTGGAGTTTACTGCAGCTGCTTCAGGTCAGGGAGACCCACACACCCAGGGTGTGACTCAGCCTGGGGCCAGTGCCAGCCTGGATGGCCCTGCTGCCTCACCCTGGGGCCCATGAGTCCATTTCAGAGACCTGGATTCAGCGGGCAGCCTCAAGCGGCAGCCCCGCAAGCTGGTGGAAGGTGGGAGGGTGTCTCTTGCTTTCCCGCCTGCACACACTTCTGCGCTGATTCCTCCTCTCCTGGGCCTCACCTGCTGTTCCAAGAGCACCTCCCCTGGGAGGCCCTGCCCCCAGACTGCTGCCTCCCACGTCCTCCAGGCAGGCTTGATGGCCGGTGTCCTCCTCACCCATTCAACTGGACCCTGGGGTCCGCATGTTCTGGCATCAGCAGCATGTGGGCCCCTACTGGCTCAGCATGTGCTTTGCTGTCCTCTGACATCTCTCTGTGGACAAAGGGCTGCTTGGCCTGTGGGAAGTGGTCTGATGTCCACTCAAACGATCTCAGTGGGAGAAGCTGCCTGCCACAACGGGAGCAGAGGGCTGGCCGGGGGCAGAGGAACTGGGGCCACAGCTCCATCCCAGGCACTGGAGACTCAGCTGTGAATTAGGCAGAGAGTCCCCACCATGGTGGCCCTTACCTTCCACGGGGGTGAGCTGGCAACAAACAAGCCGAATGCATAACCTCAGAGTAGAAAGCAAGGGTCAGGGAGAGAGGTGGTCCAGGCAGGCCAGGGGGTGACCTTTGAGAAAAGGGTTTGAGGGAGGCAAAGGAGTCAGCCATCTGGGGGAAGAGTGTTCCTGAAAGGGGAAACAGCCTGTGCAAAGGTCCTGTGCCAAGTGGTGACAGGAGCAAAGTGAGAGGACAGGAAATGGGGCGGGTGCAGGCCCTGAGCGAAATGGGAAGCCACAGAACGTTCTGGAACAGACTGAGGCAAGGGTGAAAGCCAAGAGACCAAGAGGAGGCAGTGCTGGGGGCTCAGCCCAAGGTAGAGGTCGCAGAGGTGACAGGAGAAGGGGCAGGGGCACCGTGAGGGCCCAGGCAGATAAGCTTGTTGTTCTGCAGGAAGCTTAGGATGCTGGGGTGGATCCTTTCCAAAGAGTAGAAGGGAGACGTGGTCAAACCAATTCCTGAACAACGAGAAGCCTCTGGCCTCGGAAAGAGAGCAGGGAACAACAGGTAGAGGGAACAGCAAGTGCAAATCCCCTGAGCTTCCATGGCCTGCTTGGGAAGGGCAGAGAGGATGAAGAGACCCAGGGCCGTGAACTAACAGCAGTCTAGCATGTGCCAGGCAGTGCCCAGGCGCAGACACAGAGAGGGTGAGCGACCCTCCCCAGGACACACAGCCCCCAGGACACACCGCTCCAGAGCCTCCTCTGAGCTCCTCCCTCTGTCCCCTCCTTGAACTTGGAGGATCCATTTACCTTCTCTCTGGTCAGTTGTGTCAGGTGTAGAATTAGGAATGGGGGCAGGTGAAGTCGGCACCTGTTTGTTTTTTTTTAAATATTTATTTATTATTTATTTTTGGCTGCACTGGGTCTTAGTTGCAGCACACGGGGTCTTCGTTGCAGTGTGTGGGGTATTTAGTTGCGGCATGTGGACTTCTTAGTTGCGGCATGCATGTGGGATCTAGTTCCCCAACCAGGGATAGAACCTGTGCCCCCTGCAGTGGAAGCGCAGAGTCTTAACCACTGGCCCGCCAGGGAAGTCCCTCATACGTGCCTGAAAACATAGGAGAGGCACTTCACCGAGCACCTGTGGAGTGTCTGAAACCTCACCCGGGACCCTCTTTATCTCCATAAGCCGTGGGGTCAACGTGATTTGCTTGCTGTCCAGGGGGGACCTGGGCAGTGGTGCCACGCTACAGGGAATGGCCAGGCCACTGTCCTCTGTACCCTGGAGCCCAGCACCAGACGCCTGGCCCCGGGCCAGGGAGCCGTCACCCTACAGGCCCAAGGTCCTGCCCTGAGAGCCCCCTCCTGGTCTTTGCCCAGCCACCCAGCAGTGACTCACCCCCACTCTGCTCCCGCTGGGACCAGGCACCGAAATAGTCACCCAGCTCATCCTCTAGGAGTGGCCATGGAAATATTTCAGGGCTGCATTCAGTGCCTAAAAATACTTGGCGAGTTCTCATGCATCTTCCCCTCCCTCATTCCCTTCTCTGTTCCTTTGAAGACTGTCCCTGTAAACACCCCCAGGACCTGTCCCTCCACGCTGCACCCCTCCAGCACGTTAAGCGTCCAAGGCCAGCAGGGCTGTGGGATGTCCCCAAGTGCCCAAGTCCGTGTGAAGTGTGGCGAGGTGGCCTCCCTCCCTCCCTGTTGCCATGGAGAGACTCGACAAGGTTCCCCAGAACTCTCTGGAAGGGCGAAGCCTTTTCCACAACCCCCAGAAGTCTCGGTTCTTGGATGGGGAGGCCCAGGCGCAGCAACACTGTCCAGGGAGATCTTCATTACTCAGCAGTTTTCCTTAAAAATTAGAAAATGGATCTTGTTGTTTGTGTTCATGAGGCTGCTAGAAGCAGGCCCCTAGGACAGGGCCCCCAGCTGGACTGAATTCTATTGCCTTCCCTGCCCACTTGCTTTGGGACCCCACATAGGTTACAGATCCTTCTCCCTCCCCCAGGGGAACAGACCGTTCCCTCCAAGGGACCCAAATATCTTTGATGTCATCCCAACCATTCAGCCTCCCGGGCACACTTCATCCTAACCACCAAGCCCCTTGACCTTTCTTGTGGCCACAGGAAGGTGAGGGAAGCGATTGGAGTCAGACTGTGCCTTGGCCCCCTGGGGTCTGATCCAGCTTCTCTGTCACTTGAAACCTCCAGCTAGAGGTAACAGCGGGCACAAAGGCCCTGGGGAAGATGCATGCTGGGTGTCTTGGAGACACAGCAGGTTGACCATTATTGCCTAAATTCCACACTTTTTTTCAGATTTCCTTAGTTTTTACCTAATGTCCTTTAAAAAAAAAAATGGAGGTAACATTCACTAACATAAAATCAACCATTTTAAAGTGAGCAATTCAGTGGCATTTAGTACATTCACAATGTTGTGCAACCACCACCTGTATCTAGTTCCAGAACATTTTCATCACCCCAAAAAGAAACCCCACACCCACTCCCTCCTCCTCAGCCCCTGGCAACCACTAATCTGCTTTCTGTCTCTATGGATTTGCCTGTTCTGAACATTTCACATAAATGGAATCACATACTATGCAGCCTTTTGTGTCTGGCTTCTTTCACTCAGCGTAATATTTTTAGGGTTCATACATGTTGTAGTGTGTATCAGTGCTTCATTCCTTTATTTGGCTGAATAACATTCCGTTGTATGAATGGATCACATTTTGTTTATCCTTCATCAGCTCCTGGACATTTGAACTGTGTTGAGTTTTTACTCTGCGTTGGGCACAGTTCTAAGCACATAATCCCCACCCCCCACTATAAAGTCATACTGTGCTCACCATGCCAATTTCACAGTTGGAGAAGTGAAGGCATACCCTGGGGGGGTAGAGAGATAATTGGGAAACCAAGAATTAAAGAAGATAAATACACAGGTGAAGACCCTAAGGGTCTTTCAGGAAGGGAGAGCAGCATGTGCAAAGGCCCTGAGGTGGGAATGAGCTGGTGTGCTGGAGGAAAACTGCAGAGGCTGGCGTGGCTGGAGTGGAATAAGTAAAGAGGGTGGAGGGAGGTGGGCAGCAGCTGTGGGGCCTGAGGGGTGTGGGGAAGGGTCCGGGCTGTACTTTGAGATGGAGAGACAGAGAGAGAGACTGAAAGATGCAGGAAGAGGGGGAGAGACTGAGAGCAGGAGGGAGAGAAGGGGGCCTCAGCATCTTGAGGCCTGGACCCAAGTGGCCGGGGGGTCTTCACCCACATCCTCCCAGCCCAGACCCCTCTCTGATACCTTGACTGCATGGGCATGAGGTAACTGCCCTGTGCTGAGAACGATGTGGGCACACAGGAGGTGGTCCATAAATGTTAGGCAGATGTATGAACGAGGGATGGACAGAGAGACAGACAGATGGGCAGGACGACAGGTGGATGGAGGGAGGAAGACCTGGTACCCAAGTCAGTGCAGTGAGAACATTGTCCCCCACCTTCCAGCAGGTGATTGGATGGGGGTTGTGGAGGAACTTACCCAGCTGCCACAGGGACTCACCCACCCCTCTCTAGTCTCAGAAAATGAGTGGAGTGGAGTGGAGGCTACAGGGTGGGGGTTGGGGAGGGTGCTGTGAGTGCAGAGGCGGGCCGGCTGGGTACCAGATGCCGCTACCTGCCTCTGCCTCTGAGTCAGCATCACCATGGCAACACGGGCCCTGCCGGATGCTCCTCTGGGCACATCCCCCATCACTGCAGCCACCATCACTACCGCCTCCTCACAGGGGGCAGGGGCAGAGGGGACAGCTATTTTTACCCAGGTTCAAGGACCCTGATGCCCACCTTCTCCCATTTCTGTCAGCCTCTCTGTCTCCTAAGCCACCCCCTCCCTGCAGAGCTTGCAGCCAAACTGGGGGTGAGGAGGCTGAGTGAGGGGCCCAGTGGCATTGGGGAGCCAGCCAAGGGAGAGTCTTTGGGCTCTGCTCGGTAGGGGAGCTGCAGAGTGTTTCCTGAGGTGGGCACTGGTGAGGGAACATCATGGGCAAGGGTTGGGTGGCTCGATGACAGCAGTGGGCAGAGAGCTAAGGGGTGGCAGGGAGATGGGCAGGGAGCCACAGAGAGTGTGAGGAGGCCAGGGTGGCACTCACAGAGGGCAGAAGATGGATCCCTGTGACCCTTGGCAGTCCCTATGCCCCCTGTGCCTCCCCTGCATCCTCTGGAACATGGACACTGGTGGGGAAACAGAGGCAGGGAGGGTAGTCACGGGCTCTACCTGGGCTGGCAAGGACTCCAACTATCCCCCACTCCAGCTGCTGACAACATGGATGCCCCTGTGATTCCCCCCGACCCTTACCTTCTCCCATCTCCCCTTTCCTCACCCCACTCCAGGCCTCTTCCTTGATTCTCTTCCAACACACCTTGCAGCCCTACCTCAGGGCCTTTGCTCTTGCTGATCCAGCTTTCAGACACATCCTTCCCAGGTGCCTCCTCATGGCACCCCTTTTGTCTGCAGGTGTCAAGGACCCTCTGTATTCACCACTTCCCTCCTCCCAGTGAGATTTCTTCATAGCTCTTGTCACTGCCAGATATTATATTATCTATGTTTTCACTTATTTCCACCCCAAGAATGTGGGCCCCTCTCAGAACCTCAGTTTACCCAGCTTGACAATGGCAGTAGCCAGTGTGCGGAGAGAAGGGGAAGCCAGGCAGTGAAATACCAGTGTCTGGGTCCTCTCCACCTGACCCAGAGCTGCAGGGGCATGGTGGGGACTTGGAGTGACCTACAGCTCCCTGGGCATTTCAGGCCACAAAGCCCTGTCAGAGGTCAATGAGCAGTGGGTGAGCCAGGCTGGGGCCGAAGCCAGCATCAGGGATCCTGCCCTGTGAGCCTCCAGGACAGTTGGGGCCTCCAGCTCCTGAGGTGGCCTGTGAGTCCCTTATCACCTCACATACTGATCATCCCTAGGAGACAGTCACTATATTTTCCTTGTACAGATTTATAATGTCACCTTCTCTTCATGCCAACGAGACAGAAGACTGGGTCCAGTCCCCAGCCAAGGGCCCTGCATCCCAGTGAAAAATGTGGCTTGATTTAAAAACAATCATTTGTCTCTTCCTGTGTCTCCTGCCTTCTCGAGCTGGTCTCTCTTCCCACCTCCTTTCTCTCTGGTCTCTGTCTCTGTGCTTCTCCACCAGAAACACTTCTCTTCCCTCCCTCTCCCGCTCTCTCTCCCTCCATCTCTGCCTTTCTCCCTTTGTTTATTTCTCACTCACTATAATTCCCTTTTCCCTTCCACTATGTGCCCGCTCCAACCCCCCTATTAGGAGGCCCTGATCAATCCGGCCTTGCCCAGAACCTTGGGGCCGGCCCCTTAGCCTCTATCTACCCATTCATCAAACGGGCTTGTCCTAGGACCTGAAGTCCTGGGCGGAGAGGAGTTTGGCAGCGGACATGTCCCTCCCTCCCCGGCTGCAACAGCACTTCACGGCCCGGCAGGGAGGGGTTAACCGCGTGCCGTCCCCCTTCCCCCAGCCCTGCATTTAATTAGCGGCCCCGCGGGGCTGCCGAGCTGGGCGTGGGGCGAGGGGGGCCGGGCCGGGAAGGGAGGGAGTGAGGAGAGGAGGCGGGGAAGAAGTGGAGGGGAGAAGAAACGGAGGGAGAGGGACGAAAGGGGGCTGGAGGTAAGGAGGGGGTGCCGGGAGCCAGCCGGGGATTCGAATCCCGCCTGGCTAGTGTCCCCAGCTCGTACCTCAGGGCTCTCGGTTCCCTTCCCCGCCCCTCGGGGTGGGAATCCCCTCCCACCCCCCCTCCCGAAGGCCGAGCCCGGCGCCCGCAGTAAATGTCAGCTCTCTTCCCATTGTCCGGTGGAGGAAACTGAGGCCCACGTAGATGTGGCGACTAACTAGGACACGGCTCGGGGCCGCCCAGCGTTTATCTGCGTTTGTCTGCGTGCTGGAGAACAAAACCAAAACACCAGTTCGTCCCAGCCAGGCGACCCCGGGGGCGGTCTCGGCTTGGGAGACTGTGACCCGGTGGGATAGAAGTGGGCTGGGGCAGAGGGGCGGGGGAACCTGGAGCCCAGAGGCCCAGGGTTTTCCCAGCTAGGCCACGCCCCTCGGGCCTCAGTTTCCCAGTCTATTTGCGCAACGTCGGGGAAACTGGAGGGCCGGGCCCTACCCACCACCACACCCACGGTCTCCCGCGCTACAGGGGCGCGGGCCGGGCGGCCAGAGCATCCGAGTATACGCCGCTCCGCCTCGCCTTGACGTCGGTGCTGACGCCACCCGCCCCCCTCGCCGCCACAGAGTCCGGTCGCCGCGCGGGGTTAACTCTTGCGCTGCCACCCGCCGTGCCGAGACACCCCCCCCCCCCCAACCCAGTAACCTTTCTCTCCCCTACCCCCGCCAGAGGAGGGGCCAGGCTGCCCGGACCGACGTGGGACAGGTCCTGGGCAGCCCAGCCGCCAGGCGAGGCGAGAGGCCCCGATCGGCATCCAGGTCTTTGCCTGCGCCTGGAATGCGCCTCCCTCCCCAATCCAAGTCCTTGTTTACTGCGACATCCCTCCCTCCGGCCCGGCCCTGACCCCTCCAGGGCTGGGCGTGTCCTTGTCCGGCTGCGTCTCCACGCCCCGGGCGGGGGGCTCCTCAGGCCCGGGGCGGGGACCTGTCACCCAGCAATTCGCTGTTTCAGGGTTCGAGTTTCTTATCCCCATTTTTAACATGAGAACCGTCGAAGCCTAGAGAACTTGTAAGTCACCCAGAGGTGGGCCGTGTAACCCTGGCCGAGCCCCAGCTCGTGCGGCTCCCCTGCCCCACCCCTGAAGGGGCGGGGGCTCGATTCCCTCGACGGGGGAGGGAACCCTGCAGGCCCCGCCCTGCCCCAGGGGAAGTGAGAATGGGGGGCCCTCCCCCGCATCCTCACCACTTCCTCCCGGGGAGAGGCGGTGGCGGAGGGGGCAGGGGGGAAGGGTGGGAGGCGACGGGCGAGGGAGTTCAGAGGAACGGCCTCAGGTTCAGAGTGGGGGGTCTCCCTGCCCCCACGCCCAGGAAGGGCACGACTGGCGTTAATATATACCTCGCATGCAGCCCCCCCCCGCAATCTGCTCCTTCCTGGGGGGCCCCTTCCCAAGCGACCCGGACTCTGCCTGCTCCTCCCCACCCTGGGGAACCCCGCCGCCTCCTCCCTGCTCCCTCGGCCGCTTGCTTCACCCCCATTCGATCTAGTCCCCTACAGGAGCCTGATCCTGTAGGGCTGCCGACCAGCTGCCGGCCCACAAGGTCCTTCCCCCCCGCCCCCCGCAGGCTAGAGGTCCAGCCCCATCTTCTCTCTGCATCAGCCCAACTCCCTGAGACTTGTCTGCCTGTAGAGATTCACCTGGATTCCAGTCTTCCCTCCAAAGATTGGACCCATGCTTTGCTCAGAGCCTCAGTTTGTTCATGTGAAAAATGGGGACAGGTGTCACTCTTCGCGGTGCTGCTGTGGGGTTTTAAAGGAACAATGTCGAGAGTGGGTTTCCCATCTTGGCAGCATGGAAGCATCTGCTCATTACTTCACTAACTCATCCACTTATTCATTTAATTACTTATTAATGTATCCATTGATTCACACACACACCCTCCCCAATCCCAGGCAGCTTGGGAGCAACCTCAGGGGCCCAGAGGACTGTGGGTGGGGACAGCCCCAGGGTCTTGAGGCAGAAATGGGAGCTTCCACTTAACCAACCTGAAGCCTCCTCAGAGAGGCCCCTGGGGTCCCACCCCCAAGAGGCCTCTGCCTGCCACTGCAACCTCCACCTGTCCCCCCAAACAGGTCGGTACGTCTCAGGGCCTTGGGAAGATTCCGGCTGATGCAGGCAAACCCCACGTCATAGGTGCTCATCACCAAGGCTGGGCACATTATTGAGCTCCTACTGCGTGCTGGGGTCCTCCCCTTGGGAACAGGAATGCTGGGTGGGTCCCTGTGGCCCCTCCTGCCCTCTGGACACACATGTCCCACTCTTGTTGGTTTGGGGCTTCCCTGCTTTTAATGCTTTCTGGATACTGGGACATTTGGGGTCCAGGACGGGCCCAGAGTGTCCCTGAGGAGTGAATGCCTGAGTTTTGCTCTCATTTCATCGTTTTTCGGTTTCTTTCTATTTATGGCAAGAGAAACTGGTTTTCCATTCCTGGTGGTGACTCGAAGCTTCCCTCTTGAAATGTATTTACTGAAGTAGAAACAGAAAAGGGGTCGACTTAAAGGAAAAAATTGTGACGTTGACCTAAAGCGGGCTTCTATGTTATGGTGGTGGTTTCCCATCCCGCGTGAGAGTCTGGTCAGCTCAGAGGTGATGAGGGATGGCCCCAAACCCTCCCCCAGCACACAGGCCTGGGCATACAGCAGGTGTTCAATAGAGGGTGGTAGAATGGATGAATGATGGTGCTTGCACTTGGCCAAAAGCAAAAAACAAAAACAAATCAGCTTCTGAAGCTGGTCTTGTGAAGTCGAGCTCACCACCCTCTGACCCCCAAATCTTCTGGTTCCCCAACGTCGGCCTGTGAAAAGGCCTAACCTGGGTCTGGGCATACAGCAAGTGTACATAAAATGTGCACTGGATGAGTGCAGGAGTCCTGCCTGTCCTGGGGGGTGGAGGTCAGGGTAGCATAAGAAGTTATTTTCTTGGCCCATAGCCCTTCTGGACTCATTCAATCGATCAACAAGTATTGGATCTAGTGACTCTTCTGAGCCTGCGGGAGCCTCGGGACACCACAACCTCGGGAAAGAGTCAACAGGGCCACCGGTCATAAAGCAGGCTCTGCCCGGTGTCCATCTGGTGCTGAAGGGGGCTGCCGGCGCATCAGCGTCCTCGGCGGTAAAATGGTCTTGTGAGACTGGAAAGAGCCAGAGGGCAGGGGCTGAGTCCTCTCCCAGCGGCCTGACAAACACCTGCACTGGACGAGGGAGGAGGGCGGTTCCTGCTCCAGGCGAGGGCGGAGGCGGAACAGGAGGGGAGGGGCCGCCGCCTGCGCCAGTAACCCGATCCTCAGGAATGCGCCGGGGCCAGAAGCGCCCCCAGCCCGAGCCCGGCGCCCTTCCCCCGGCCCACCCGCGGGGTTCTGCCACCCGGGGACGGTCTCCGCAAGTTCCACCCCCACTAGACCTTGGGTCCTAAGCGCCGGGGGACTGTCCGCAGAAGCCCCATCCGGCTCCGCGGTGCTCTGAGCACCCCGGGACCATCCTTGGCAAGAGCCTCTGCCCCAGGACCCCTCCGCTTCACTCCCTTGGGCTTCCTGCTTAACTTTTTCTTTGGGGCTTTCCGTTTTATTAAGTAGATTTTAGGTCTCTGGAGCTTCAAATAAAGACTAAACATTAAATCGAATTGCAGGTTGCTTTAAACAAGAAAGCAAACCTCTTCGCGCTGGGGAGAGGGCAGAGCTGCGGAGATTTGAACGCCGGCGAGGGGGCGTTATGTTCAGCCTCCATTTGGAAGGCTGGGGTGGGAATGGGGCTGAGGCCTTGGCTGTGTGACCCAGGGAAGGTCGCGCGTCCTCTCTGGATGCTGCTCTGGGAAGTGGGATAATGTCCCAAGACTTAAGAAGCTGCAGGGAGAGTAAAGGCGAAAATGAAGAGTCCCGACCTAGCCCTGTTACCCTCTGGTCCCTCAATCCTATCCGCCACTTCTGCTGCCCTTGAGACAAATACCACCTAGGTTTCAGGGGAGGTACCTCCACGGCCCCCCCTTGCCTTCCTTCTCTCGCTCTGGCTCCCCTTGGCTCAGTGAATCCAGCCCCACTTGCCTCTCTACCCTCCATCGATGTGGCCAGCAGGTTCTGCCCCTGGGCCTTTGCACTTGCTGTTCTCACTGGGACACTGCCCTCAAATTAATTATCTCATGATTTGCTCCAGCTCCTCCTGTATTCAACATCACCTCTTGGGGTGACCCTCCCAGAGTACCCAACTCTAAAACACTACCCCCTTCATCCTCCATGAAGGAGGTACCATTTATTTTCCTTGAAGCTGTGCTTGTCAGGTTCCTCCTTCACACTGTGTGTCTGAGAGGTTGCTGGTGTTTGTGTCACCCATGTGAGTCCCCATCACTAGGCTCACAGTAGGTGCTCAATCATTGTATGTGGAATGAATGAATGAATGGGAGTTTTCCCTAGTTCACTGCATGGGACTGTTGATGGATTTCAGGACCCCCTTGACCTGCCTGAGAAGCCCCCTGTCTGGGAGTACTAAAGCTGGACACAGCTGCCCCCCAGCTCTATGGGGTCAGCGCTGGTCCAAATGGAGGAGCAGGAGTGTCCCAGAGGGAGGAATGAGAGGATGGGGAAGGGCACTGGGTCACAGGGAACAGCAAGTGCACAGCAGAGGAGCCTGAGGCAGGTAGATATTGGAGAGTAGGGATGGCAGAGGCTGCCCAAGGGCAGCTCCCCACACTTAGAGGCCAAGACAGGTCTTCCCCACCTAGCTCCAAGGACCCTCCTGGGGCAGAGAGAATCAAACACAGAGTGGACAGGGCTTAGTCAGATGGAAGGGTTTAGGGGAGTCGCTGGAGGCATGGTTAAGGAAGACTTCTTGGAGGAGGGAGTACTGGAGGTGGGTTTTGAAGGATGAGTAGGAGTTTGCCAGGAGGCTAAGGAAGGGCACTCCAGGCTGAGGGTACTCCAAAGAACTGCAGTTAAGTTTGGCCAAATGATAATAAAGTAAAACAATTATTATAGAGAACATTTATTGAGCCCTTACTATTTGTTCAAATACTTCCAATAAAAGTCACAATACTCCATGAAGTAGGTGGATTATTTGCTCCATTTTCATAAGCAGTAAACACACTCAGAGAGGTAACATGCCTTGGCCTTCCTGTGCCTCCATTTCCCAAAGCCTGTCTGTTGGGTGACCTCTCAGCTCAAGCTGGCCCTGCCCACAGCTTACCAGACCATCCCTACCTATCAAAGTCAAGGCCCAAGGTCAGGGTGGAGCCTCCCTAGGCCACCCACTCACTCTCCTGCCTTGGGGAGAAGCATGATCCCATCTCCTTCAGTTTAGCCCCACTGCACAGGCCCAGAGAAGGGTCCTAGGGCAGGGCTGGTTACAGGCTGGGGGCTGCATCCGCTCCATTTAGGGGTCCCTTTGCCCAGGCTGGTACCCAAGAGGACAGGTCTGGAGGGCACAGAGACCCACATTCCTGGAAACAGACACATACATCTACACACACACACACACACACAGGTACATAGATCCATATGCACGGATCCACACGGGCACAGACACCCACTCCCATGTGTGAACACATTTGGGTACACTGACCCACGCATGAACACACACAGGCACATGTGGGCACAAACAGACATTTGTGTGTATGTAGACACAAACCCAAACCCCCAACCGTCTGCCAGCCAGGCCAGGCTTCTTGCTCGTGATGACAACCTCCCTCATGGCCTTCTTGCTCCACAGCCCAGTTAGGGGCAAGGCCAGGTGAGGAAGGGAAATAGAAGAACAGGTGCTCATGTCCATAGGCCAGTCAGACAAACTGAGGCCAGAAACTGCCACAGCAACCCCACCAGCCAGTGTTCTCCTTTAACACTGGCTATTGGATGCTAGACCCCATGCAGGAAGCTGGGGACCCATCAGGCTCAAGATAGACAAGGTCCCTGCCCTCCTGGGACTTATGGTCCATCCCATCATTCTGGATGGTTCTGAGAATATAACGGAAACAAGGTGAGTGGGAGGGGCCTCTCTGAGGACAAGTGTAAGCATGGGGGTGGGGGGAGGGATCACCAGGCTGAGGGCATAGCACCTATCGATGAGGCAGCAATAAGCTGGGAAGACAAAGCTCAGAGAGGTTGAGGGTGATAGGTTAGAGGGGGTCACCCGAAGGAGCAAAGGAGCGTATGGGGCCTCCACCAACTGCTTATGGACTGGGCGCCATCCTGAGTGTGGTGAGAGCCATGGAGGGGTTCTGTGCAGGGGCTGTAGGTCAGATCCAGATGTCCCGAGGATCTCTTGGGAGTGTGGGGAAGGATCCCTCCCACCTCCCTCATATCCCATCGCCAGCCAGCCTTTATGGAGGCCCATTAAGCCTGACCTGACAGTCATGATAATAGTAATAAACAGGTAATAATTACCAGCTGGAATTCCTGCCTTAACAACCCAGTCCGGGAGTCACCGGGGTACCCACAGGAGGCCCTGGCAGACGCAGAGATAAAACGTAGGCGGCTGCCCAGGGGCACGGACGCCTGGGTTCTACCAGATGGATAAGAGCTCAGACCTGGTCACAGCTCTGGCCCCGAGGGCAGGTCACTCCACCTCGCAGAGCATTAATTTCCCGTCTGTAAAGTCAGGAAGTAGGACTCCCGCGCTTTAGACCCCACCCAGTGAAGAGTAGCAGGATCAAAGCATTTCCAGCAACTTCTGGCTGAAACCTCCTCTCCCCTCCCCCATCTTCCTGGGGCAAATACACCACCGGGGACTGGGGCGGGGGTGGGGGTGACGTGGAGACAGATCTGGCCCACACCTCCGGCGAGCCACCCGGCACAGCTCCCTCAGGCCCGCACAAAGCCTAGGCAGAGGTGCGCTAAGGAAGGCACAGTCGGCACAGTGGAGCGGGAGGCGACAGGGAGTTATTTATCCATCCGGAGCCCCATCCCCCTCCGGTCTCCGGAGGTCGGCACCGTCCCCGCCCGGCCGGGGCCCCACGCGCGGCCGCGGGGCGGGGCCGGGCCGCGGGGCGGGCGGGCGCCGGGTGGCCGGGCCCATCACGCCACCCGGAACGTGCCTTGGCGGGAGGCGGCGCTGGGGGCATTGGTCGTACACTGCACTCCTGGGGCGGAGTGACCGGGCCGGGCGCGCTGCTCGCCCCCATGACGTCAACCCATAAGGCAACGCGCTGTTGTGCCGTTTACCGCGCGTCACCCGGACAACGGCAGTCGGTGGGGGTTGGGGGGGGGGGGTGTCAGTGACTTGGCCCCGCCCCACCATGCAAATGAGCGACGTCACTCGTGCCCAATGGCGAGCAGGGACAGTGAGCTCATCGCGCCCGGCCGAGGCTATAAGGGGGCGCGCGGGACGCGCGGCTCAGGAGCCGCCGCCAGCGGAGGGCCGGGCGCAGCGGCCGCGGCGGGAGCAGGGCCGAGCGGACGGGGGGGCGCGGGCCCCCCGGGCGGCCGCGGCCACTCCTCCCCCCCGGACCAGCGCGGCGGGGGAGGCGGAGGATGGAAACACCCTTCTACGGCGATGAGGCGCTGAGCGGCCTGGGCGGCGGCGGCAGTGGTAGTGACGGCAGCTTCGCGTCCCCGGGTCGTCTGTTTCCCGGGGCGCCCCCGACGGCGGCGGCCGGCAGCATGATGAAGAAGGACGCGCTGACGCTGAGCTTGAGCGAGCAGGTGGCGGCAGCGCTCAAGCCCGCGGCCGCGCCGCCCCCAGCCCCCCTGCGCACCGACGGCGCCCCTGGCGCGGCGCCCCAAGACGGTCTGCTTGCCTCGCCCGACCTGGGGCTGCTCAAGCTCGCTTCGCCTGAGCTCGAGCGCCTTATCATCCAGTCCAATGGGCTGGTCACCACCACGCCAACAAGCACGCAGTTCCTGTACCCCAAGGTGGCGGCCAGCGAGGAGCAGGAGTTCGCCGAGGGCTTCGTCAAGGCCCTAGAGGACTTACACAAGCAAAACCAGCTGGGCGCGGGCGCGGCCTCCGCTGCCGCCGCCGCCGCCGGGGGACCCTCTGGCATGGCTGCGGGCGCCGCGCCTCCCAGCGAGCTGGCCCCGGCAGCGGCCACGCCCGAGGCGCCCGTCTACGCGAACCTAAGCAGCTACGCGGGCGGTACCGGGGGTGCGGGGGGTGCTGCGACGGTCGCCTTCGCCGCGGAGCCCGTGCCCTTCCCGCCGCCGCCACCCCCAGGCGCGCTGGGGCCTCCGCGCCTGGCCGCGCTCAAGGATGAGCCGCAGACGGTGCCCGACGTGCCGAGCTTCGGCGAGAGCCCGCCGCTGTCGCCCATCGACATGGACACGCAGGAGCGCATTAAGGCGGAGCGCAAGCGGCTGCGCAACCGCATCGCTGCCTCCAAGTGCCGCAAGCGCAAGCTGGAGCGCATCTCGCGCCTCGAGGAGAAAGTGAAGACGCTCAAGAGTCAAAACACGGAGCTGGCGTCCACGGCGAGCCTGCTGCGCGAGCAGGTGGCGCAGCTCAAGCAGAAGGTCCTCAGCCACGTCAACAGCGGCTGCCAGCTGCTGCCCCAGCACCAGGTGCCCGCGTACTGAGCTCGCGTGCGGGGCGCATGCGCGGCCTCCTCCCAGAGAGGCGGGCTCGCGTGGTTGGGGGGGGCGTGGGCGCCCCGGCCTCGCAGAGGGCGCGGCCCCGGGATCCCCCCCTTGAGGGTGCCAGGAGTCGGAGAGGGCGCCTCAGACTCGACAAGCTGGACCCCCTGCTGCCGGGGGGCGAGCGCATGACCCCCACCTCCCCAGCCCTCGCGCTGCCTCTGTCCCGGGCGCGCGGCCACCCAGTGTTGCACAAACCCGCGCGTCCTGGCCGCCCCTTTGTACACACCGCCGCCGAAGGAGGCTCCGAGGGGGCGCAGCCTCAAGCCCTGCGTTTTCTCTTCTTTTACTTTTTTTTTTTTTTTTGACTTTGGAAGAGAGAAGAACAGAGTGTTCGATTCTGCCCTATTTATGTTTCTACTCGGGAACAAACGTTGGTTGTGTGTGTGTGTGTTTTCTTGTGTGGGTTTTTTAAAGAAATGGGAAGAAGAAAAAAAAAAACTCCCTCCTTCCCTTTCCTCGCTCTCGCTTCCCTTCCCCTTCCATCCCTCCGACGCCCCCCTCCTCCCGCCCTTTTTCTTCTGTTTGTTTTTTTGTTTCGTTTTGCTACGAGTCCACATTCCTGTTTGTAATCCTTGGTTCGCCCGGTGTTCTGTTTTCAGTAAAGTCTCGTTACGCCAGCTCGGCTCTTCGCCTCCTTCTTCTCCGGCCGGGGCCTGACGAGGTGGGCGGGGCCTGGCCCGGTCCCCGTCCCCTCCTGCCTCCTTCGCCTCCTCCCTCCGCCCCTGCTCAGAGGAGGGAGTCGGCGTCCGGGAAGAACCTGCACATCTGGCGCTCAGCGAGCGCCATCTAGGAGCGCCTGGGTGCGGGGCCGACTCATGTCCGGGTTGGGCGGGGGACATTGGGGTTTCCAACCTGAGTTTGGAACTAGCCAGCCCGCGGGTGTCCCCTTTGTCTCCCCTTTGCGGAGGAGGGACTGCGGGAGGGAAGGGGGACAACTTCAGCCCGAGGCAGGGAGGAAAAGGCAGAAACTAACTTTCCAGGCTTCTGTTTGCCTGTCTGTAAAATAGGCAGAGCAATGGTAAACTTGTCCTATAAAGTTGTGAGGATTAAGACAGTTCGTTTACAGAGCAGTTCTTGGCTTACAGGTGGTGCTCAATGTAAGCTTGTATTATCATTTGTCGGATGATACGTGAGTCTCAGGAACAGAAGGAAGGTTGGCACAGGTAGGATCTGACCCAGGCAGTCTGCCTCCGGGACTGGAGGTGTGGTTAGGTTCTGTGGGACCACTGACTTGGAATCCAGGATTTTTCAAGTACCGTCTGAAACACCCATCCCCCAACATCGTATTCTCCCATTTTGAAGAAACTAAGGTTCAGAGAGGTTGAGTGACAGGCTTCAGGTCACACAGCCTTTTTTAGGAGACCGTGCAGGGACATTTGCACCTTGGGTTTCTCACTTCCACAGCCTTGACTGCCAGGTTACCCTCTTCCCCTGCCTGCTTTGGCCTTTGCTACTGTGGGGGCAAAAGACCCTGGACCTTGGGCTTCTGCCTCACTTCGGGCCCGAGAGACATGAGCATTGGTGGCCAAGGACACAGGGAAAGAGGGCAAGTGAGCTTTGAACTCCAATTGTGTGTGTACCCAACCCTGATAGGGAAGGTGGGCAAATCATGCCTGTTTTACAGATGAGGAAACTGAGGTGCAGAGAGGTGCAGAGAAGAAACGCCTTGTGCCCACAGTCCCTCAGCCATCGAAAGAGTGGGGCTTCACCACATACAAGTTCCCTCTTCCTCCGGATCACCCTGGCTGCCCACCTTTCAAGGCTTCAAGGACTGCTTTGGGGTTTGTTTTTTTTAACTATGTGACCTCTCTTTGGTACCACCTTCAGGCAGATGTTTCAGGAGAGGGGTTTGAAGTGAAAAGAGGGCTGATGCTGAGTTTGGGGTGTCCACACAGAGGAGACCAAGAACCATGCTTGGGGATCAGAGCTTCACTCTTCAGGAGACTTGAGTCCCAACTTGGGTGCCAATTTGCCCAATTTGCCTCTGTAACCTCAGCCAAGTTCCCTCCCCGTTCTGGCCTTTACCTACTGTGCTGTGAAAAGGATATGTTTCCCGTGTCCAGGTAACATATCTCAGGTCAGAAGTTGGAAGTGCTTGGGAGATGAAAAGCAGTGAAGTAGTATTCAGGCGAGGCGTACACTGTGCAGCCCCCAACCTATAGAGAAGGGGAGGCCCAGGGAGGTTACGAGATCTACCGGATACCCCCTGAAATGTTTTTACTCACAGCACTTTCGACACCAAATGAGTGGGGTTTTTTTCCCCCCCACACTAACCAGTTCTCCAACTGCAGACACCAGCTGGGTATCCTACAATTCAATTCTGACACTCTCTGCCTGGAGTTAGCACGGACCACACAGGTGAAGAGTTCAAGACTGTCCCACTTCAGACGCCGATCACAGGTCCCAGGTTGCCACCTGTGCTTCTTTTTATTAAAAGAATTATTTATTTTTGGCCCTGGGCGGCACGGGCATGCAGGGATTAGTTCCCCCAGCAGGGATCGAACCCGTGACCCCTGCAGTGAAAGCGCTGAGTCTTAACCACTCCGCGGGAATTCCCCCCCGCCACCTGTACTTCTTAAAGACCGGCTATAAACCCGAGGGTTCCCATCAACCCCTCCTTAGGTTCAATAATTTGCTAGAACCGCTCACAGAGCCCAGGAAAGCACTTGACTCACTCTTTCCAGTTTATTTTAAAGAATACAACTTAGGGACAACCAGATGGAAGAGATGCTTAGGGCAAGGTATGGGGGAAGGGCAAATGGGGGAAGGGCGAGGAACTTCCGTGACCTCTCTGGGCACCTCATCTTCCCAGCACCCCATGAGTTCACCAATGCTTGTGCAAGATTGATGAAATCACTGGCGTTTGGTGATTAACTCAATATCCAGCCTGTCTCCCCTCCCAGGAGGTCTGGGAGGTGCGGCTGAAAGTTACAACCCTCTAATCATGCCTTGGTCTTTTTGGAGACCAGCCCCCATCCTGAAGCTATCTAAGGGCCCCGACCACCGATTATCTCATTAGCATACAAAAGACACTTACCACTCCGGAGGTTACAAAAGTTTTAGGAGCTGTGTGCTAGGAACCAGGGACAAAGATCCTGCTAAATGGCAGCACAGGGGCTCAAACCCAAGCCTTTTACCTGCCCAAAAGGAGCCTTGGGTCTAGGTGGAGGCCCTGTCTTTTCGTTAGCATGTGACCTGAAGGGCTTTTTGGAAACCATAGATCTGGCCACTACTTGCCACTTTTCTGGAAAAAAGGCCTTGACTGCACCTGGCGCTGGGCAGGTCAGTGTCTCTTTCCAGGCAGCTCCCCACCCGAACTATTTCCCTTCCTTCTGGCCTCGGGACCTTTGCACAGCTGCAAGCCTGATACACCTCTTCCCTCAGCCGCCCAGCTGAGCTTCACCTCTCAAGCTCTGCTGCAGATGCCCTTATTGGGCTCCATCAGTGCTCTGTGCTTCCACTATTATTGCCCTGATCACCCTGGATTTGTGTTTGGCTCACTCAGGTCATGGATGGGAACTGTCCTGGTCACTGCTGAAATGAAGGACATAAGTCTTGTCCAACTCCCATATCCCTGGTTTTGCCCAAAGCCACACCCACAGTGTGGAGAAGACGGGATCTTTGCAGAGGGAGGCTGGGCGTCCCTGTTGGCCTCTTGTTCTGATGCCCCCCAGTGGCTCCCCAGGGAGGCCAGGCAGAGGCCTCTGGGCCAGGCTGTGTGGCTTTGGCACGACACTGCTGAGCTGAGGCCAAAGTGTGTGTCAGCCGTGGCCCAGCCAGCAGTGATTCACACCAGACCTTGGCCCAGCCCCAGGAGGTGACCGGGGATGGTGGCCTCACTTCCCCTTCCAGGCCTGTGGCTCAGGGTCAGTGCCCACTTTTGCCAGGCAGTGGGAAGATCCCAAGGGGCCCTGGGCCTGGCACTACCCTAAGGAGTCCCCATCCTCAAAGCCAGACACTCTAGGCCCTTTAGGATGTAAGTCAGAGCACAAGAGCCTGGCTTACCCCTCACCTTCTCAACAAAACCCAAACTCCTATAGTCCTCTCTGAAGCCCTACCTATACAGTCACTCTCCCTGCCCTCTTCTCCCTCCCTCCAATGACTTTAGCCTCCTCCTCCATGTTCCCTAAACATGCCCAGCTTGTTCCCACCGCAGGGCCTTTGCACATGCTCTGCTGGCCACCTGGGATGCCCTTCCCACAGCACACCCCCAGCCAACTCTTTTTCTCTCTCTGTGGGGCTCAGCCCATCCCACCCTCGCTTTGGTTCCCTCGTAACAGTTTCACACCCCTAGATTATCTGAGTTGTTTGTGTCCCCAGGTCCAGATCAGGTCCCAGCACAAAGTAAGTGCTCAGCAAAGACCCAAGGGATGAGACTGAGGCCACCTCCAGACACATGGAGGGGGAGATTTTGGGGTCCCCTCTGTGCTCAGAGCCCTAACTTTCTACTCAGGATGGGCAGGCAAGATGTAGCAATCACCATGCCCTCAACCCTGACCCTGACCTGGGTCCTGCCCCCTCCCCCACCCCACTGAGTCAGCCTTCTAATACCCCCTCCCCCCAGGAGATAGGATTGGCCGGAACCTGGCTGTGAGTCACAAAGCCACTGTGGCACCAGGGCCCCAAGGCCAGCCGTGGGGCTGGTGGGTTCAGCTTCAAGGGCAGGTGAGTGAGGCTGGTGGCAGGTTTGGTGGGGGGGCAGTACGTGGAGACCTGGTCATTCTCCCCTGGCCCCCAGCGCCTTCAGAGTCCTCCTGGGCCCTCCAGACTGCTTTGAGAGGTGGAACAACTCCACAACCTCTCACAGCAGGGGTGCTAGGGGCCCCCAGAGGCCTGATGGTGGGTTTGTCTGCCTTGGGGGCCCAGCCTGGAGAACCTATCATGTCTTCTTGGGAAGCTGGGAAAGTGGTCTTAGCTCATGTGACACATTTGGAAGGCTCAGAGGGGTTTACTCAAAATCGCCTAGCTGGCCACTGAGCTTATGTGTCCGCGGCTCCTGTTCCTTCTTTTCATTTCTTGCCATCCTCTTTCTCTCACTCTGTCCTTCCTTTGTCTCCTTATTCTGACTGAGTTTATTGAAAGGGCTGAGCCCATGTGGTTGAGAAAACCTCAGAACCTGGGATGGACCAGTTTGGATCCTGAAGCGGCCGTCACCAAGTTCTGAATCCTGGGCCACATTCATCCATCCATCCATCGATCCATCCATTTATTTATCCTTCCTTTCATCCATAAATATCTCTTGAGCACGTACTATGTGTACTGTTCTAGACACTGGGACAAGGGCAAACAAAGGGTCCTCCCTGGTGGGCAGCTCACAGTCTAACGGGGGAGGCAAATACGAAACGATATAAAGAAGTAAGACACGGTATGTTGGTACTTCCCTGGTGGTCCAGTGGTTAAGACTCCGCGCTCCCAATGCGGGGGGCCTGGGTTCGATCCCTGGTCAGGGAACTAGATCCTGCATGCTGCAAGTAAGAGCCCGCATGCCGCAACTAAGACCCGGCACAGCCGAATAAATAAATAGATTTTTAAAAAAAGAAAAGAAAAAAAGACACGCTGTGTTGCCTCAGGTTCCTCCTCTGACATGGGGGCAGTGACTGTGCCCACCTCCGGGGAGCCAGCTTCAGGCCAGTTTGCTGTTACGATTCAGTTCACATTGATGCCCATTGTGCCTGGGGCCTGGCCCATCTTGGGGCCAGATATTCTTTTTTTTTTTTTTATAAATTTATTTATTTATTTATATTTATTTTTGGCTGTGTTGGGTCTTCGTTTCTGTGCGAGGGCTTTCTCCAGTTGCGGTGAGCGGGGGCCACTCTTCATCGCGCCGCGCGGGCCTCTCACCGTCGCGGCCTCTCCCGTTGCGGAGCACAGGCTCCAGACGCGCAGGCTCAGTAGTTGTGGCTCACGGGCCTAGTTGCTCTGCGGCATGTGGGATCTTCCCAGACCAGGGCTTGAACCTGTGTCTCCTGCATTGGCAGGCAGATTCTTAACCACTGCGCCACCAGGGAAGCCCAGGGAAGCCCTGGGGCCAGATATTCTTGAAAACAAATCGACTGTGATCATCTCTGCCTTGAGATGTTTAGTTCATTATCATATCAACGATTAATATGATTGAATTTAAATCTACCATTTTACTAGTTTCTGTGGTCTCCGAATTTTATTCCTCTGTTCCCCCACTTCTGCCTTCTCTTGGATTATTTGAATCTTTTTCAGAATTCTATTTGAAATTAACTACTGACTTTTTTTTTTTTTTCCTTTTTAGGGGCTGCTCAAGGAACTGTAATCCTTAACATATATCCTTAAGTCACAATTGACTTAGACTTACTATTGTTCTGCTTCACCTAAAATGTAAAAATCTTCCAACTGTATAGGTCCTTTTACCCTCACCACTGTGCTTTATTCTCTTTGTCATACGAATGACATCTACCTAGATTATAAATGCCACAAGACAATGTTTTAATTTTTGCTTATACAGTTATATGTGTTCTTTAAAAGAGGAAAATAATAGTCTTTACTATTTATGAGGTATTTATCATCTCTTATGTGTTCTTCATTTCTCCCCAGAGATCTGTTTCCCTCAAGTGTAAATCTCCTTCAGCTTGAAGAACTTTCTTAGTAGCATTTATTGTAATGCAGGTGTGCAGGTGACAAATTCTTTTAGTTTTCTTTTACCTGAGAATGTCTTTATTTATTTTTTTTTTTTCAAAAAAAATTTTTTATTGAAGTATAGTTGATGTACAATATTAAATAAGTTATAGGTATACAGCATAGTGATTCACAATTTTTAAAAGTTATGCTTCATGTATAGTTATTATAAAATATTGGCTATGTTCCCTGTGCTATATAATACATCCTTGTAGATTATTTTATACATAATAGTTTGTACCTCTTAATCCCCTACCCCTAGATTCTTAGGAAGCTAAAGGGACACATCTGAGAAGGTATGGTGGCATCAGACCCTCTAAATGATTAATAACAAGACACATCAACAAGCACTTACTTAACAAGCAATCTGTGTTGGTTGATTATGTGCCACGCTGGCAATAGAGCTGGGGACACAGCAGTACAGCCCTTGCTCTCCAGTTAGCATGGTAATCATGGAGGTAATCACCCATGACTGCCGTCTGGGCACAAAGCATCTCTCAGGGCATAGGAGCTACACTAGCCACATAAACCAGGTTCTTTGCACATTTTGGACCAAGCAGAGATGACCAGTCACGTATCATCTTGCTTCTCTTTCTTTCTTTCTTTCTCTTGCTCTCTCCCTTTCTTTCTTATCAAAGTATAGTTGACTTATAATGTGTTAATTTCAGCAAAGTGATTCATATATATATATATATATATATATATATATATATATATATATATATATATATATATTCTTTTTTAGTTTCTTTCCCATTAGAGTTTATTACAAGATATTGATCATCTTGCTTCTTTTACTTCCTCTCTGAGGCAGAATTGATCCTCATTCTTTGCATACTACTTACAGAACCACTTTTGTTTCTGAGGAGTTTAAAACCTTTTTATGCAGCTTGAAATCTCTGAGTATCTCCGTTGGCGGCTATTATTTCATAGAGTCTACAGAGAAAGGTGTGCATGAGATTTCTTTGAGTACCTAGCCCACCAACCCCACATTGAGGGGGGGAATTCCACAAAGCCTATCCATTTTGAAAAATTTCAGTGATGCTTTGTGTCATACAGTCATCTCTATTCTGGCTTGCAGGACTTCCCAGGGGGTAAATTGACCAAAAAAGGGCAGCAATTCAAGATGCAAGTCAAGGATTTCCCTGGTGGTGCAATGGTTAAGAATCCGCCTGCCTATGCAGGGGACACGGGTTCGAGCCCTGGTCCGGGAAGATCCCACATGCCACGGAGCAACTAAGCCTGTGTGCTACAACTACTGAGCCTGAGCTCTAGAGCCCGCGAGCCACGACTGCTGAGCCCGCGTGCCACAGCTACTGAAGCCTGTGCGCCTAGAGCCTGTGCTCAGCAACAAGAGAAGCCACCGCGATGAGAAGCCCGTGCGCCGCAACGAAGAGTAGCCCCCGCTCGCCGCAACTAGAGAAAGCCCGCACGCAGCAATGAAGACCCAACGCAGCCAAAAAAAAAAAAAAAAGGCGCAACTCGAGGAGGACCAGCTTCTGTTTTCTGTAAAATGTCTTTAACTTTACTCTCAAAGGACATTTTCACTAGATATATAATTATCAGTTGGCAGGTTTTTTTGTTCTTTCATCACTTAAGGTGCACATCAGTTCTCAATTTATTACATCTTGCCTCCAAATGTACCTTTCAATATGTCCATTACTCTGTAATATACCAATGAGTTCCTTTCATTGTCTCCTTGCGAGTCAGTGTAATGTTAATCTTTCTCAGTAGAGGGTACTGGTGAAACATTGCAGGAAGTGTCAGTGGTAGAGGTGTGAAGATTCCTGGTGAACCTGCCCCACTCATGGGTCTACAACGTCATCCCTTTGCGACTTTGCAGACATGACCTGGTGAAAATCTTTCTGTAGCCTTCTTGACTCAAAACCCAAAGCCCCCACGGTATCCCACACACTCTGCAGGCCTTCTGTCCCCACCAGCAACTGGACTCCTGATGTGTGCTCATACCACCAGTTACTGATCACCTGTTCCTCCACGTGCACTTCAGGGGGTGGCCTTTTGCTTGCCTGGCAACTCCAGCCCTGCTTCGGTCTGGCCAAACCAGCAAATATCTCTGCCATCTGGTGGGTCAAACCACATCTTCTCCAAGGGGGTTTAAGCTCTTCCAAATTTGCCCTTCCTTTGGGATACTCCCTCAGCCCTAGGAAACCACATTAGAGTTTCCTTTTGGCTGCGCTGGGTCTTCGTTGCTGTGCGCGGGCTTTCTCTAGTTGCAGTGAGCAGGGGCTACTCTTTGTTGCGGTGCGTGGGCTTCTCATTGCGGTGGCCTCTTGCTGCGGAGCATGGGCTCTAGGCGCGCAGGCTTCAGTAGTTGTGGCACGCTGGCTCAGTAGTTGTGGCTCGCAGGCTCTAGAGTGCAGGCTCAGTAGTTGTGGCTCACAGGCTTAGTTGCTCCGCGGCATGTGGTATCTTCCCAGAGCAGGGCTCGAACCTGTGTCCCCTGTATTGGCAGGCAGATTCTTAACCACTGTGCCACCAGGGAAGTCCCCTGGGCTGTTTTTTAAAAAGTCAAATCCTATGGTGCCTGTGGTTTGCAACTTGCATTTTTCATTTAAGATTATGCTCTGATTATTTGCTTACCTCATTGCATATTCCTCAACATCACTTAAGAGTATTTTGGCCTCTATATGAAGGTGATGCAGAGAGAAAAGACCCCAGGTCAGATTTTCACAATCCGAAGAAACCCACGTGACTGGTCTCCCAAGCCCCCTCATGTCCCCTCCCAGTCACCCCACCACGAGGGCAATCCCACTGTCCAGACTTTTAATAGCAGACCTTAATTTCTTCTGTTCCCTTTTAAATGTCCTATAATTGGAATAACCAATCTGTCCTCTTTTATGTTCAGCTTCTTTCACTCAAAACAAGGTATGTGAGATTTCTCTATAGTGTTGACCTCATTCTCATTGATGTGTTGAACGGGTATAAATAAGTCAGTATTTCTATTTCTATTCGTTCGTATTAATATATTGATGAATATACACTTGATATTCATTATTCTGTTGATGGGCATTTGGATGGTTTCTGGTTTGGGGTGAGTATAAACACTTGGACCTCTTGAGTGTATTTGTCAGGGTGGAATTGTTGAGTTCCCTTCAAGATATGGATCGTTTCTGCAAGTGGTTGTGACATATTCACCTTTTAAATTTTAGCCATTCTTGTGGGTCTGGACACCGTGTCTAATGGCTGGACAGCATACCACTGTATGAATGTTCAGTTGATTAATTTAAACCACCATTTGGGTTGTTTTCAGTTTTGACTCTTCTAAAAAATATAGTGATGAACATCCTTGAGTACTTTTCTTTATGCGCTTGTAACTGCCCCCTAGCAATCACCTTTTTGGTTATTTCCAGTTTTGTTTTTAGGTACAAAATAGCACTGGATGTATGTAAAATAGATAACCAACAAGGGCCTACAGTATAGCACAGGGAACTATACTGAATACCTTGTAATAACCTATAATGGAAGAGAATGTAAAAAAAGAATGTATATGTATATATGTATATACATTTATGTATATATAACTGAATCACTTCTCTATACACCTGAAACTAAGACAGCATTGTAAATCAACTATATTTCAATAAAAATTAAAAAAAAAAAAACCACTGGAATAGACTTCCTTGCGCATTCATCTTTTTGGTTTTTTTTAAAAACCCAAAAACGTGTGTGGAGGAGATTCACTGACAATTGTAGCAGAAGTGCCAATTTTTAAAAAAATTAATTAAGTTATTTATTTTTGGCTGCATTGGGTCTTAGTTACTGCACGTGGGCTTTTCTCTAGTTGCAGAGAGCAGCGGGCAACTCTTCATTGTGGTGCGCAGGCGTCTCACTGCGATGGCTTCTCTTGTTGTGGAGCACGGGCTCTAGGCACACGGGCTTCAGTAGCTGTGGCACGTGGGCTCAGTAGTTGTGGCACGTGGGCTCTAGAGTGCAGACTCAGTAGTTGTGGCGCACGGGCTTAGTTGCTCCGCAGCATGTGGGATCTTCCCGGACCAGGGCTCGAACCCGTGTCCCCTGCATTGGCAGGCGGATTCTTAACCACTGCGCCACCAGGGAAGCCCAGAAGTGCCAATTTTTGATGATGGCTTTATCCTACCCTTTGGCCTAACTGGTATTTCTCTAGTTTTACCTCTGAATGAGCGAGATTTGCAAAGAGAAAAAAAAAAGTTTTTTTGTTTTTTTAAGAGAATTTAGTTTTTTTGCTTTTAACATCTCTTTTCGTTTTGGTCTCGGGGACAGAGCCAGCCCAGGGCAGTGTTGCTGCACAATGCATGGGATGAAGGGCTGAAGGCTGCTTCCTCTTGCAAGCTGGCTTCTCAGATTGCACCTTCTCTTCCTGCTTTTCCTCCAGCTCTATGACCCTCCAAGGTATGAAGTCTGGCTGGTCCAGCCAGAAGGGGGTACTTCTGCAAAGTAAGTGTCTTATGCTCCAGGTTATACATCAGGGCTGCTTGACAGTGTCTGAACTCTCTCTGCATCAAGGTACTTCTGAAAGCCAGTCATCCCCTCATTCTTCCCTCTACCACCCTTCCATATGTCATTGATCTATCCATCATCTATGTTATCCCCCATTCATTCACTGATCCATCCAGCCATTCATCAATCCAGCTTCTATTCTTTGATCTCTTTACCAATTCCTTCAGCTTTCTTCATTCACACACACATTTATCTACTCAGATTTCATCCATCCTTCTGCCCACTCACCTATCTTCCCTCCCTCCATCTATCCATATATCCCGCCACCCACCCACCCATCCACACATTTATCCATCCACCCACCTACTCATCTATCCATCCATCCATTCCTCCAACCATCCATTCCTCCATCCACCCACACATCCATCCATTTATCTGTTTACTCGCTCATCCATCCGTTCATCCATCCACCCATGTGTCCATTTCCTTATTTACTTATCTGTTCATCAATTCATTCATCAACTTCATTTACTCATCCATTTGCAACCCTACACTTCATCCATTCCTCCAACCCATCCAGCATTCATTCGTCCACTGATTTATCCATTCAGTATCTAGCCATGCGACCATCTATCCATCCAACTTTCAATCCACTCACCCACTCATTTACTGGTCAAGCTAGCCACCCAGCCAATACCTGTTCAAAACCTGGAGCCAAGCCCTGTGACTGAGATAGGGCCACAGAAGTGACTCAGACTTGGTTCCCGCCCTCTAGGAATTCACAGTCGATGGAGAAAAGCAAATAATAACACCAGGCTCACGCACACACAAACAAGATATTTCCAAAATACTGTGATCAGTGCTGTACTCACAGTATGTTCCAGATACAGAAGAAGGTCGAAAAGCAGATAGGTGGTCAGACATTCAGGTGAGAACGTGCCCTGTGTGCTGATGTTGAAGTAGCCACAGGATGATGAGGGAGACACGGGTACCAAAGGCCACCTGGGCATGTGGCTGGGAGAGAGAGGGCCTGCAAAGGAGAGGAGGAAGATTGCAAGGTGCCAGGAGCAAGAAGATGTAGGTTCTGGGGCGAGTACCCGCCCCAGCCAGGAGGCCTCGTGTGTACATTACGCCGGCTCCCTGACCGCCTTCCTATAACCCCCCCACAGGCAGAGCTGAGCCACCTAGGAACCAAGACAATGCAGCAAGCAACACAGCTACAGGTGTCACCCAGTGGGCAGAGCCCCTATCAGCCCGTCCGCAATCTCCAAGGCAAAGCAGGGACACTGCGTCCACAGCTACAGGTGTCACCCAGTGGGCAGAGCCCCTGTCAGCCCGTCCGCAATCTCCAAGGCAAAGCAGGGACACTGCGTCCACAACCCCAGCATGAGCCACCTGCATCCAAGGAGACCCTTCTGCAACAGCCGGGCAAGGACAAGATGGTGACTCATCGTATCCCACGCCTCCGGGCTGTGGTGGAGAGCCAGGCCTTCAAGAGTGTCCTGGTGGACGAAATGGACATGATGCTGTCCCACGCAGCCACCCTCATCCAAGCCAAATGGAGGGGCTACCGGCTCCGGCAGAAGCTAATCTCTCAGATGATGGCGGCCAAGGACATCCAGGAGGCCTGGCGACGCTTCAACACCAGGTGCCTCCTCCAGTCTGGCAAGACGGTGGAGAAAAAAGCGAAGGTGGAGGAGGGGGACATCCCTTACCACCCGCCCCAGCAGGTGCGGTTCCAGCATCCGGAAGAGGGCAAGTCCCTTCTGGCCCAGCCCACCATGGTGAGCAAGGAGACCCAGTTTCCTTCCTCCAACAGCCTGGCCGCTTATACTCACCAGCTGGCCCTGCTGCAGTCCCAGGGCATGTCACAGCCGGGTACGTGCTCTGTCGGAGGCCCCAGCGTCGCCTTCCTTCCACACCAGACCGTCGCCATCAGACTTCCGTGTCCTGTGAGTCTAGAGGCGAAGTGCCGCCCATGCCTGGTGACAAGAACCGTCAGAAATGCCTGCCTTGTCCACGTAGAGGGGGACACGATGAAGACCAAGCAAGTAACTGCCAGAACCAACAAGGCAGGAGCCCCAGGGCCACCACCACGCGGAAGGTGTGCCCAGGCAGTTCAAGGACAACTCAAGATCCAGACCCAGGCCCACATGGAAGCAGCGGTCCTCGAAGGGCCACCACAGACAGGCCCAGCACCTGTGATAACCAAGACCCCACCCCAGCCGGTGCCCACAATGACAACGACCAAGACCGCACTCCAGATGTACCCAGCGGCCCCGATGACCAAGAGCCCAGCCCAGACGTGCCCGGCAGCCACAGTGACCAAGACCCCACCCCAGACGTGCCCACAAGCCACGGGGACCAAGACTCCACTCCAGTCGTGCCTGGCGGCCATGGTGAGCAGGATCCAATCCCAGCCGTGCCCAGTGCCCGTGGTAACAATAACCAAAACCCCACCCCAGCCCTGCCCAACGACCCCAGTGACCAAGACCTCAGCTCAAATGAGACCATCAGCCTCGATGACCAACACTTCACCCCAGACACGACCAGCAGCCACGATGGCCAAGATCCCACCCCAGTTATGCCTGTTGCCCTCGATGATCAAGTCTCCAACGCAGACACGCCCTGCAGCCACAATGACCAAGGCCCCGCCCCAGACGTGTGCAGTGCCCGTGACAGCCAAGACCCCGCCCCAGGTGCGCCCGGCAGCCACGGTGGCCAAGACCCCATCTCATCAGACACTCCAAGGCGTCTCGGTGACCAAAGCTCCTCCTGCCCAGACACGCCTGGCGGCCATGGTAACCAAGACCCCAGCTCAGTTACGCTCGGTAGCCACCATCCTCAGGACCCTGTGCCTGCCCCCTCCAGCAGCTGGAAATCTCAAACCTTCATCTTCAGCAGCGGCGGCAGCTGGAATTCCCGACACCTCATCCCACACGTGTCTAAGTGGACCGAAGGCCAAGGCTGTGGTGAACGCGAGGCAGGCAGCAGGGGTGACCAAGGTCTCATCCCACTCATACTTGACTGAGGGAAAAGTGAAATGCTTCCCCCCATCACATCTGGGGGCTGGGGATCCCAAGGCTCCAGCCAGGCCTCCTTCGGAAGGTGAGAAAATCAAGGCCTTCTCCCAGAAACGGGTGAAAACGGAAACAGCATCTAGCATCAGTGTGGCCATGGAAGTGCCTGTGGTTTCGTCCTGGGCAAAAGTGGCTGAGGACGGGAACAAGCAGGCACACCTGAGGACGGACGTCGTGAAGGCCCTACCCCAGGTATGTGAGCCTATAGAAACAGCTGTGGCACATCTGGGTACATGTCTGCCTCGGGCACAACCGGCCCCGTGTTCAACCACAGGCTCGCCCCAGGCACGTCTGCTGGCCGAGCTGACCAAGCCCCTGTCCCAGGCACATGTTTCTACCAAGCTGACCAAGGGCCCGTCCCAAGGACATCCACCCCCTGAGCTGACCACAGCCCTAGCCCAATCACATCTGGGCATGTGTCTGTCCAAGGTGCAGTCCCAGGCACATCTGCCCACCAAGCTGACCCAGGCACAGTCCCAGGCACATCTGGCCACAGAAACAGCCAAGAGCCTCCACGCAGCCCGCCAGGCCGCTGAGCTCAGCAGCAAGACCCAGTCCCAACCGCTCCTAGTCGAGTTCAAGGCCTCCACCCAGCCCTGCCAGCACATCAGCGCTCTGCCCCGAGCCAAGCCAGAGGACAGACTGACCCAGCTCCTGTCCCACAGCTACGTGCAGGGCCAGGCCACCCAGGGCCCACGCCAGGGGGCCTCTGAGACCCAGAACGTGCTGGTGCCTCTGCTGGCCTCTGCTGGACACACCACGTGCCATGTCAAATCCTGGGGGGACAGGGGGGCCGCCTGGGCCCAGCCGTCAACAACCAGCCCAGCCCCGCCCTGCCAGGAGGAGCTGGCAGCCTCCCAGCTCGCTTCCCTATGTGCCGAGCTGGCTGCCCTGCTGGGCTCCCAGGAGAACCTCCGCGCCCTGCTGGCAAAAGCCCTCTCCCAGGGGGAAGTGAGGGCGGCCCTGAACCAGGCCCTGTCCAAAGAGGTCTCGGGAACCACGACGGCCAAGGCCCTGCCCCAGGGCATCCTGGGCACGGCGCTGGTGAAGGCGCTGTCCTGGGGCAAGCTGGCCACCAGCCTGTCCTGCGCCCTGTCCCGGGGCGAGCTGCGGGCGGAGCTCACTAAGGCCATTCAGGGCAGACTGGCGGACGTGCTCAGCAAGGCCCTGACGGAGGAGGAGCGGACCACCTTGAACCAGGCCCTGTGTCAGGGTGAGCTGGGCGCAGTCCTCAGCCAGTCTTTTTCTCAGGCGGCCCTGAGGTCTGGAGTCGTCCTCCCCAAGGCTGCCGCGAAAACGGCGGGAAGCAGGGTGACCGCGATGCCGACCCCAGTGGAGGTGGACTGCAGGGGGAGCCCGTCGGCTGCATGGGGGCCCACCCTGGGCCCCATGAGGCTACAGCCCAGCAAGGTCAGGGTTCCCTGGGGTGGGGCCTGGGAGGGTTTCATCACAGCCTGGCCCTCCAGGCTCTTGGAAGAGGTGGGGGATGGGGCCATGCTCGGGGGGGTCACCCTGCTCATCGGTGGTCTCTGTGGGTGCCTCCTTGACTGCTGGACTCCTTGACCCCTTGACCATTCATCAGTATCCCCTGATTGCTGCCCTGGACCCCACTCTGTCACAGGAGATGGGACCCAGCAGAGACACCCTAAATCTGTACTTGACCCCCAAGGTCCGTGAGGCAGATGTGTGCCTGCACCCAAGGGCTAGTGAACTGGCATCAGATCTCAGTCCCATGGTGAGTGATGTGGACCCCAATTTGCCCAACTCGCCCCACCAGCAGCCGCCCCCCAGTCTATGGCAGCCACTCATTGCCAATGGCGTGGGCCCAAGCATGAGCCGGCCATCACTGGCCAGTGGCAGCACGACCCCAAGCGCCCACAATCCACACGAGGTCAGCAGGCTGGCCCCACGTCCATGGGTGTCGTCGGGGGAGGGCAGGGTGGTGGCACCGGGCAAGCTTCCCAGCACTACAGGTCGTGGGAGGGGCACCCACTCCCACCAGTGTGCCGCCGCCTATGGGGGGTCGGCTTGCGGGTGTCAACCCTCCGGGGTCAGCAGGGTACCTCCTGGTGTGTGTCGACCCTCAGTGGCCAGAGGTCCGCAACAGCCATCTATGGTCCCTGAGGAGACCATGCAGAGAACTCGGTCCCCAAGTCATAAACGAGCCTCCATGGGCACTAGGGAGATGACCAACAAGGTGACCCCAAGTCCACCACATGCCTCCACGGTGAACAAAGCACAACCACAGGCCCCCAAGGCCTGTGTCATAACCCCAGATCTCCGGCCCGGCTCCATGGCTCCTGGTCATCGCTGGGCACTCAAGACTCAGGTTGATCCCAGTCTGTTCCAAGCCTCCCCAGGCAATAGGCTGGCACCCACCCTTCCCCGTACCGCCATCCCTGGGCAGGAGAAAAATCAAACACGGGGTACCATTTCCAGTGTTCACTGCCCACAGGAGCTGATGACTAGCCATATACTTAATGAACTGGTGTCCACTTTGCCACAGGGTCCAGACAGTGACCTGGCCAGAAGCTTCTCCCAGGGCTCCACAGACTATGGCCCCAATATGAGCAATTCCCAGAGCTCACTGCGCAGCTGCGGTTCACTCAGCCTTTCCACCAAGTCTGTGGCCAGCATGACCGCTGTTGACCTGGTGGAGGAGGAGTCCTGGGAAGCCAGCTTGGACAGGGACCTTCATCTAGATCCTCTCCTCTCCAGGGCGCCTGTGGAGAGGTCCCAGGGGCCTGGGAATATGGAAGAGACTGAGAGAGCAGGCCATAGGCACATGACCCCAAACCTCCACGACCAGTCTTCTGCAGCCTCAGAACTGATCCCCATTCTGCATCACAGTTCAGTGGCCAGTCGCATGACCTTGAGTGTCCACTGGGGCTCAGATGATGAGGGAGATATGTCCTCAGGCCAAAGCTCCATGAATCTGAAGGAGAGCTTGTCCCAGAAACCCTATAGGACTGGGTTGACCAGAAGTCTGTCTTTGAGTAATGTGGTCCCTATGGTCTATTGGCGGCCATCTGTGGCCAGTAGGTTGACCCCATGCCTATCCCAGCCTACAGTAGCCAGTAAGGTCGCCCCAAACCCAGACCAGCTCTCTATGGCCAGTAAAGTGATCGCCAGCCTATCTGAGCCATCTGTGGCCAGTAAGATGACTCCCATCCTAAGCTTTCCATCTAAGGCCAGTAAGATAACCCCCAGCCTAAGCCAGACATCCAGGACCAATAGGGTGGCCCCTAGCCTAGCTCAGCCATTGGTGACTGATGGGGTGGTCCCCAGCTTTGCACAGCCATTGATGGTCTGTAGGGTGGCCCTCAGCCTAGCCCAGCCATCCATGGCCAGTGTGGTGGCCCCCAGCTTAGCCCAACCACCTGTGACCGGTGGGGTGGCCCTGGGCCTAGCCCAGCCATCTATGACCACTGGGGTGGCCCCCAGCCTTGCCCAGCCACCTGTGAACAGTGAGGTGGCCCCTAGCTTAGCCCAGCCGCCTGTGACTTGTAGGCGGACCCCCAGCCTAGCCCAGCCACGTGTGACCAGTGGGTGGCCCCCAGCCTTGCCCAGCCACCTGTGACCAGTGGGGTGGCCCCCAGCCTTGCCCAGCCACCTGTGACCAGTGGGGTGGCCCCCAGCTTAGCCCAGCTGCCTGTGACTGGTGGCAGGGCCCCTAGCCCAAGCCAGCCACCTATGACTGATGGGATGAACCCCAGCCTAGGCCAGACATGTAGGGTTGGTGGGGTGGCCCCCAGTCTAGCCCAGTCATCTATGACCATTGGGGTGGCCCCTAGCCTAGGCCAACCATCTTTGACCATTGGGGTGGCCCCTAGCCTAGGCCAACCATCTATGACCATTGGGGTGGCCCCTAGCCTAGGCCAACCATCTATGACCATTGGGGTGGCCCCTAGCCTAGGCCAACCATCTATGACCATTGGGGTGGCCCCTAGCCTAGGCCAACCATCTTTGACCATTGGGGTGGCCCCTAGCCTAGGCCAGCCATCTTTGACCATTGGAGTAAACCCCTGCCTAGCCCAGCCATCCTTCGCCAGTGGGATGACTCCTAGCTTAGGCCAACCTCCTATGGCTTATGTGGTGGCCCCCAGCCTAGGCCAGCCATCTATGGCTGGTGCGGCGTTCTCCAGCCTGGCCCAGCCATCTGTGGCCAGTAGGGGGACGCCCAGCCTGGCCCAGCCATCTGTGGCCAGTAGGGGGACGCCCAGCCTGGCCCAGCCATCTGTGGCCAGTAGGGGGGCGCCCAGCCTGGCCCAGCCATCTGTGGCCAGTAGGGGGACGCCCAGCCTGGCCCAGCCATCTGTGATCAGTGGTACGGGTTGTGCACTCTGTCAGCCAAGTTGGGCCCGTAGGGTGGGTTCAAATCTACTGTCATCAAGGGTGAATGCAGTGGCTCCCAGTCAGTGTCATTCATCTTTTGCCATTGAAGTCACCTCACGTGCACCATATCCATCAGTGGCTAACAGCATGGGCCGGGGTCTGAGCCAGCCAACTGTGTCTACTAGGGTGGACCCATGTCAAGATCCTCTGATGGTTAGTGGGGTGACCCCAAATCCCCAGGCCCCTGAGTTCAGCAAGGTGGCCCTTGGGTTTCATCAGCCATCCAGTATCAGTGGGAGGCACCCAAGCATAACTGAACAATCTGCTGTCACTGTTTCAGCTCCAAGTCTCTACCAGGCATCTGCGGCCAGTGGAGAGGACTCTTGTCTGGGCCAGGGAACCAGTATATCTCAGGGGATTCTGTTCAGGGGCATGGCTACAAGCATGTCCCAGGGCACCATGGCTGCTGGCATGCTCCCAAATGTGCCTCAGGGGACTTTGGCTGCTGGCATGTTCCTAAGTATGTCTCGGGTACCTATGTCCCCTGGCATGTCAGGGAGTATGGGGTGGAGAAGTGTGGTGACTGGTATGGGCCCAAGCCAATCTCAGGTGACCAGGGGCATGGCCCCCATTACATCCTGGGCCTCTGTGGCTGGTGCCCCCTTGATTCATGAACCAGTCTCAGAGGCGGGACCTGGCTTCTCTCCGGCTTCAGTGCCCGGTGGATTGGATGTGAGTTCATCCAAGTTTTCCCTCACCAATGTGGGCCCCGGCATATCTCAGGTCAATGTCGATCTCCCAATATCTTTGGACCAACAGTGTCCTTCTGTGTTTCCAATCTCCAAATCCAGTTACCAACAAGCAGATGCTGTCAGCCAGGAGCCTGGGATGGGCATGGCCAGTGGTGTGGTGCCAGGTTCTGTAGCCAGTAGGATGACCACAACTGTGGCCCTAGGTACTATGGCCGGTGGCATGACCCCTAGTCTTTCCCCAGGGTCCGTGATCAGGGGTGTGGGCCAGAGCCTTCCTCAAGGGTCCACGATGAGTTGTGTGGCTCCCAGTCTTCCACCAGGTTATATGGTCAGTGGTGTGGTTGAGACCCTTCCCCCAGGGTCCGTGATCAGTGGCATGGGCCAGGGCCTTTCCCCAGGGTCCATGATCAGTGGCATGGGCCAGGGCCTTCCTCCAGGTTCTGGGGCCAGTGGCAAGGCCAGAACCCTGCCTCTGAGTTCTGTCACGACTGCAGTGTCCCCCAGTCTGATTGCAGCATCCCTTGCTGGTGGGAAGAGGCAAGGTCTCTCTGTAAGACCCTCAGCTAGTCTAACTGCTCCAAGCCTGCTCCTAGGTTCAGCGGCAAGTGGGGTGGGCTCAAGTATCCCTCCTTGTCCTGTGGCCTCTAGTGTGGACCCAGCATCTATGCCTGGGGGACTGGATCAGAACCTAGTTCTGGAGTCCATGGCTAGTACAGCTGGTCCACCCTCCACAGTTGGAGGCGTGGCCCAGAGCCTTCCCCAGGGGTCCATGCTGATTGAGATCTCTCCTCGCCCATATCACGGAGCCCTGGCAGGAGAAGCGTCCACAGCCTCCTTCCAGGCATCCCGTATCCCTGGCCTGGCGCAAGCTCATCTCCAGGAAGCTAATGGCACAGCCAAGGGAGTGTACCAAGTGCCTACGGTTCTGCAAAGAGCCTCACAGTTGAGCCAAGCTCTTGGGATGATGCCATTTGAGACCACAGGCCACCAGACTGTGATGAAGCCAGAGGACCTGGACAAGGCTTTGCCCCAGGGGTCCATATCCAAATGGGAGTCCGAGGTCCTTGAGGCAACCCCGTGGATGTCCCATAGTCCCCTGGCAACTGACATCGACCACAGTCAAGAATTCCCTGCAGAGGATGAGACTCTTCCCAAAGACCAAATGCCGCTCTTGGAGGAGGTGGCTCCCAGCCAAGCTATGTCTATGACCGGCGGCATGGCCTCTGTCCCTCCCCAGTCCCCGAGTTTTGCCAAGCACTCCATGGCCAGTGGTGGCACCCCAACTCTGCATCAGAGGTCAGCCAGCAATTGGGGGGCCCCAGTTCCCACCTTGTGGCTGCTAGTGGGGTCCCCGGTGTGCAGACAGGGTCTGTCAAGGGCACTTTTGCTCATCAACAGACGTCAGTGTCTCACACTGTACCCCGGAGCCCCTCCATGGTTTATGTTGTGCCCCGGAGCCCCTCAGCTTATCAAAAGGCTTTGGAGGCTCACATTATGCCCCAGAGCCCCTCGGTGGCTCACATGTCCCGGAGCCATTCCCATGGGATGATGGCTTCTACTGTCACCTCAGGGTCACCCAAGCTGGCCCATGGCAGTACTATGGCAACCGGTTTGCGCCCAGGGTCTGTGGCTGGGATGGGGACCCCAAGCACTTCCCGGAAGTCAGGGGCCACCAGCGTGGCCTCACATGTGCCACTTCATCCACCCCTGGTTAGAGGGGTGGCATCCAAAGGGCTCCAGAAGGCAGCCATCCCCCGCGCGCTCCAGAAGCCAGTGTCTGGGGGTCTGATTCAGGATGCCCATGAGTCCCTTGGCCCTAGAAAATCCTTCAGGGCCATACATGATGTCCCTTTCCCACAAATGCCAGACAGTTCTGTGGCTGGGACTGTGCCCGCCCATCAGGAGCAGGATGCCCCCAGGTCCTCACAGGAAGTTCCTAAACATTCCACAGGTGCACCGCTGGCCATAACGCCAATAATCCACACTGGTGAGGTGGCACAAGGGACGGTCATCCCTAGGCTGAGTCCGGGGGTTCGGAGGGTGTCTCTGGGCTGTGAGTCTTCACCGAGTGGTTCCCGGCGGCCCCTTTTTAACCAGGAGTCGCCGCTGGTGTCTCGGAATTCCCTTAGCTCCGGGCTCCTGCAGACAGTCACAGGGCATCCCTGACTCCCGCTGTACTCCAGGGTCCTGAGGACGCTGGCGTGTCTGGCGGCCAAGCGTGGAACTCTGCCGTCCCCAGTGTAGCGGTCGGGCCCAGGAACAGCACTGCGGTCCCTGGCGGCACGTGGGAGCCAGCCAGGAACACTGTGCCGTGGGATGTCATGGCGGCGGTGGATCCCAGACAGCCGGTGGAGCTGGTGGCGTCGGTGCAGGCTGCGGAGAAGATAATCATCCATGCGGTGGGCATTATCCAGGCGTGTACACGTGGCTTCCTGGTGCGCCGTACCATCAAGGTGTGGCATCAGTGGGCCATCACCATCCAGGCTGCTTGGCGTGGCTACTGTGTACGGAGGGACCTGGCCCGGCTCTGCAGAGCCGCCACAATCATCCAGGCTGCGTGGCGAGGCTTCTGCACCCGCCGGAGCTGCACCCAGCAAATGCTGCTCCCAGGCATGTGGGCTGAGATGGGCAGCGGGGCCAGGACAACGTCTGACCACCGCTGCTTTCAGTCCTGCCGGCCACATGTCTGTAGTCTCTGCCAGTCACTGAGCTCCGGGCTGGGGAGCCCACCCAGCGCGGTGATGCTTGTGGGTTCCAGCTCCCGCACATGCCACATGTGCGGCCATACCCAGCCCACCCGGGTGGTGCATGGCACGGGTCAGGGTGCTGCAGGCCAGGCCGGCATGCCACGGGGCTGCACCACCCGGTCAAACCCCTGGAGCCCCTGGCAACCCCATCACCAGAACAAGGCAGCCACGGCCATCCAGTCAGCCTGGAGGGGCTTCACTGTACGCTGCCGGCTGAAGCAGCAGCAGTTAGCAGCCAAGATGCTTCAAGCCACCTGGCGCGGCCATTGCACCCGGGCCTCTCTCACCACGGATGCGCTCTTGGGACCAGCGGCGTGGGACAACTCACAGCACACGCAGTGGCCAGGTGTCTAGGACCTTGGCTTACCAGTGGGGGAACACCAGGGGAGGAGCCATGTGGCTCTCTGAGTCTAATGAATAAAGCCCTCCACAGTCTGGGTCTTGGTCTACCTGTGCTTACGGGGGTGTCTCGGGCATGGTGCGAGGGAACATGAGAGGGATCTGGAACATCCTGGACAGGAGGGGCCCCAAACTTCCAACCATGCAGTTGGCACCTAGGGTCTGTGGCTGGGATGGGGACCCCAAGCCTTTCCCGGAGGTCAGGGCTGCCAGCGTGGCCTCATATGTACCATCATATTCATCCACGGCTAGCAGGGCAGCATCCAGTCGGTTCCAGATGGAAGTACTCCAGAAGCCAGTGTCTGGGGACCTGGCCTAGAATGGCCAGCGTGAGTCCCTTGGCCCTGGAAAATCCTACAGGTGCATGCATGGGTGCCTCATTCAGGAAATACTAGAGGGTTCCAGCCACATCCAGATTTGGGGGGATGCTAGGCCCACCCCCAAGGGGCCCCGATCTGGGTGAGAGAGAGCCGTACACAGACATCCCCAGCCGGTGGGATCAGGGACAGGGCAGAGAGGGAGAGAGGGGGCTCGGAGCCCCCAGAGGGGGCAGCCTGGCCAAGAGGAGGGGTAGAGGGGGGTGACAGCGTGGGTTTGGGGCAGCCATAGAGGGGGCACAGAGTGATGGGGGTTCCAGGGGGAACTAGAAGGGGCAGAGGGTGTCCTGAGGGGATAGGCAGAGTGTAAAGACTTCAGGGTCATGAATCAGCAGGGTTTGTTAGGAGAGGTGGAGGGGTCCAAGTGGAGAGGGGGGTCAGGAATGTCGCCCCTGGTGAACCGTAGCGCCCCCCAGAGGCCCTGCGTCCGGAAGCCCTGCCTCCGCCTCGCCCCTGAGCAGCTCCGCGCGCCGCCAGCAGGGGGCGCACAGGTGTAAAGAACAGGCACCTGGCCACACACCTGTGCGGAGCCCGCAGTCCCCCCTCCCCACGCAGGAATGGCGGGCTCCCAGCTGCCGCAGCCGCTTCTGCGGCTCTGGTGCTGCTTGCTGGCTCTGGCGCTGCTGCTGAAATCTGGTGGGAGTTTCGGAACTACCAGTGTCACCTCTACAGGTAAGAACAGGTAAGGAGATCCAGCTTCCAGGAAGCTGGAGGGGGCATATGGCCTAGCCACACACCTGGCATCTGGACTCCTCCCTTAGACCACGCTGCTCTGCCACTCCATCCCTCCCCCCAAAAGGGCTGCTCCTTCTCCCAGAAGCAAGGTGGGGAGGTCGTGAGAACAGTGGGAGCACCACCACCCTTCCACCCCCCGCCCCAGCCCTGAGGCTGCCAGTTCCGCCACCCCAGCATAACCTGAACCAGCGAGAGGCTGGTGAATGCCTCATACCCAGTTTGAGGTTCCGTTTCAAATCTCAGTTTTTCTTAGCCAGACCCCAAAGGGAGAAGTGTGAGGTCCCCAGGACCATGGGGGTGCGGGCGGGAGAAGGGCTCACTTCCTGGTCACTGAGCATCTATGGCTCCCAGGAGAAGTTCCTGGCGCCTGACTTAATTTCTTTTTGCTTCCCTATAAGACAGTTCCCAGGGTGGAGAAGTCGTCGCTCTCTCTGACCCATGTCCCAGCCCCAAACCTGGAATATCAGAGTGGAGGCCACCACACGTGAGACTCTTATAGCAGACAGGGGCTTCACTCAGAAGTCACCACATTTATCCCCATTTCATAGCTCTGGAAACTGAGGCTCAGGCAAGGTGAGTCTCCCAGCATGTGCCAGACCCAGATTAGAACCAGTTGACTTGGCTCATGCCAGTCTCCTGGTCTAGGAGTCTCTGGGCAAAGCAAACTCCTGGCACAGTGCATAGAAACAGCCCCATTTTACCTTCTGGTCAACTCTCCAGCAGCTCGTGAGTGCCTGCTCTGTGCCAGGCACTCAGTAGAGTTTATGTCCTCAACAACCTCCTCCTTGCAGGCCCACTAGTTTTCCTCAGTTTGCTTTAGAAGTTCAACTCCTCAGAGGTCTAGCTTGGCTTGGGATCCACTGTGGCCCCTGAGTCATCTTCATTTCAGCAGAAACCTCTTGTCATCTGTATTCCTCCTCAAATAATGGTGGGAGGCATTTTGGGGAGGCTGAACTCTTAGTCCTTGACTCCTTGGAGGTCTTTGAGGGGCCTTCTTCCCATTTTCCAGTCACCTGGGGCCAGACTCTACCATTCTGAGCCTCAGTTCCCCACCAGTAAAATGGGGATGAAGTCAGGCCAGTGCACCATGCCTCTTCTAGACCCATCTGTCATCCCCGCAGGGCCTGGGAAACTGGACAGAGAAACAGGGTCTGCATGTGGACCTTGCCCCCTGCTGGGGCCAGTGCCAGATATTATTTCCGCATTTCTGCTGCTTGGGGTGAGGCAGGGGAGGAAGCACAAAGATTGGTCCAGGGCAGAGTGGATGGGGTGGGGCAGGGAGTGGTTGACGAATGAACTTGCAAGCAGTTAAGGTGCCCAGCAGCCTGGAACTGGGAAGGAAGTAATTGTGGGGGGCAGCCCATGAAATCTTTACCCACCCTCAGCCTGGCCCCTGGGCTCCGTGTCTAGGATGGGGTAGAAGCTAGGGAGCAGCTGGAGCAAGGTAGTGGGGGTTCCAGAGTCTTAGAGCCCAGGCCTCTGTGCCCCCAATAAAACTCTGAGTTTAGCCATGGGGACCTTCCAGGTACCTGGGGAAGGAGATTAGGGCTGATCCTCCTTGGGAGCTCAGAGGTGGATCTCTGCCATCAAACATCACCTTGTACCAGACCTGCGTGAGCTCTCAGAGACTCTGACTTCCTGTGATGTCCATTTTACAGACAAGGAATCTGAGTCCCAGAAGGTTTAAAAGAGTTGCTCAGCATGCTGCTTGGGTTGCAACCATTCCCTATATCCAGAGATTTCTAGACCCCTGAAGCAAGAGTAGGGGGCAGGGAGGGTCCACCCTGAACTGGAACCCTGGCTGTAGGAGTTCAGATAAGGAAATTCAGACAAGGGCACCTCAGTTTCCCACTGAGCACTCACGTGGTGCACTAAATCCTCCAAGTCTCCCTAAGTGCTGGGCGTCGTCTCTCTGACATAATAGGGAAAGAGGCATCCAGAGGGGAGTCTGGGCCAGGGTCACAAGCCCTTGTTCCTAATCATCTCCTCCCTGCACCCTAATGGTGTTTTCTTTTCAGGTGTTGCAGTCTCAGAGATGGAGGACTTGGCTTCCAATCCTCTGACTTCTCCCTCCAGCCACCCCTCCCCTACTTCAGTGGAAAACCTCAACAGCCAAGAGAACACAGAGAGAGGCTCCATCCCCCACCCTAGCACCCCTAGTTCAGAGGCAGATTCCATAACCCCCTCAAATTCAGAGGCAACCTCCACCATGCAGCCCACCTCCTCACAAGCAGAGACAGTCACCCACGCCAGCTCTGGCTCTCCCAGTTCAGAGCACACCCTCACCTCCCACTCTAGCCCCCTGAGTTCCATCTCCTTGACCACCCTGCATCGGAGCCCCACTCACCCCAATCCCAGCACGGTGCCTTCCTCCGTGTCCTCGGCCACCACTGACGGGACATCCGTGGCCTCTGACCTTGGTGAGTATTGGGACATTTGGGCAGATGGGGGATGGTTGTGGATACCAGGGTGCAGTTCTGAGATTGACCACGAGAGGGAGACACAGTCCTAAGAATATGCTGGGAAGGGCCTCGTCTCCCAACCCCAGCATCACCTAAACCTCTTCAGACCTTCTTCATTCCAAGCACGTTTTATTAAGCACCTATCCTGTGTCGGGCCCTGTGAGACACAGTTATGTTGGGAGACAGGTTATAAGTAAATTACATATTTGTTTATAAAAGAACAAAGTAGAGCAGGATAAGGGGTTGGAATGTGAGTGCAAAGGATTTGAAAAATTTTAAAGACTATTCAGCCAAGGTCTTGGTTTGAAGGAGGCGAAGGAGGGAGCCACGCAGGTAGCTAGGTGGAGAACAGCCCAGGCAGTGAGCACAGCAAGTGCAGAAGCCCTGAGGTAGGACTGTGCCTGGTGCATCTGAGGAAGAGTGAGATGGCTGGAATGGGGCTAGTGGGGGGCAGTGAGGGTGGGGAAGTTGCAGGGTGTGATCATACAGGGCCCCAGGGGTCCAATAGAGGCCAAGCATTTTCAGAGGGTCTAGAAAAATCTGTCATTCAAAATAATACATTGTCTCCAAAACATGCAAAGAAGAGTGCAAACATGAAGCGTAATAACATTTTGCTTAAAGTCACAGGATATAAACCATCTTCACGAAGTGTCAAATTTTGCACGTATCCTCAGAAAATCCCTGCATTTGGGAACAGAGTTCTAGGTTGGATCATTTCTTTCACTTTGCAAGAACTCCCAGAAGTGGCCAACAATAGCTGTGGAAACACAGTGAACAAAATTGATTGCTTGTACACAAATATATTCAAAAGAAAAAGAAAAAAGAAAAGAAAAGAAAAGAAAAACAAGAAAAACAAAAGTAAAAGGATAAAAATGTGCTTGAAAAAATGGTTACAGCAGAGACTGGAGAGGGAATTAAGCACAGCTTCCTGAGAGGGGACTTAAAAGGCACTGGGCCCTGGTGGGTGTCTCAGCCTTAGAAGGGATGGGGTCTAGGGCTGACTCAGAGCTCCCCTCCAGGTGACACTGGGGCCCCCGAGTTGCACAGGAACCCAGGTGTGGTGGTGGCCGTGTGTCTGCTGGTGTCTGTTTTGCTCATCGGATGTGTGATAATGGCCGTGAGGTGCTGCCACACAGGCGTGTCTGAGTTCCAGAAGCTGGATGAGGTATCCATGGGGGTGGGGGGAGGCTAGGCTGGGGGGATTGCCCCCCCAAGCAGGGCAGGCCCCTGCTGCAAAGCCCACTGGTGCCTGAATAACCTCTTGTGTGTGTTCCTCCTTCAGGGGCTTGTGAGCCGAAGGTCATCCTCTGCCTGTCACACACTGGAGTGATCCTCAAGAGGCTGGGATGGGGGGCTTGGATGGGGCTGGGGTGTCTGGAGAGGGGCAAGGCTTGTGGGAATAAAGCCCCTGCTGTTCCTCTGAGGCATTCTGAATCATGGATTCATTTGACAAACATTCTTGAGTGCGTACTATGTGCTGGGGTCACAGTGGGGACCATTTCTCCACCCTTATGGAGCCAACAGTCTCAAGGGGAAAGACTGACAACAGCCAGGGGATCAAGTGACATAATTTCAGATGGCTGAGGGCCAGAAAGTCACAGATTGGGGTTGTGGCTGGATCCCAGGGTCCCATGTGTCCAGGTTTGCAGAGAGGGTGGGGAGGTCTCTCTGGAAGGTGCACCACGTGGCTTGTGGGATCTTAGTTCCCTGACCAGGGATTGAACCCGGGCCTTCGGCAGTGAGAGCGCAGAGTCCTAACCACTGGACCGCCCAGCGAAGTCCCTGGAAGGTGATATTTGTGCCAAGACCTGAAAGGGCGAAGGAGCCACCCTGGGGGAAACCAGGGAAGGTGTCCCAGGAAGCAGGCACGGCAAGTACAAAGGCCCTGTGGTAGGAAAAACTAGGGGTGTTTGGGAAACAACAAAGAGATGAGCAGGGTCAGAGCTTGGTGAGGGAGGGATCTGTGGGGCACGAGGTGGGCTATGGGAAGAAGTGTGAGTTTTAGCCAGAACACCATGGGGGAGTCTCCAGCCAGCAAGTTCCAGAATCCGACCGGTCTTCTTTCAAGCCTTTAGGAGGGCAGATCGGCAGGGACAGCCTGTGCAAAGGCTTAGACGCTGGAAAGAGCCAGAAGCATGCAGAGAACAGGGAGTCAAAATGCCCTCTCTCCTCGACTCCCATTGCCTCAGTCCTGTTTCCCAGGGTCTGAGCATGGGCGTCCACTCTCTTCCCTCCCATTGTACAGGAGGGAAAACCGAGTTTGGGGAGGGGCAGGCCTGGGACTGGGGACCCTGGTGGGTCTGTGGGTTCTTCCTTCTACCCACTCCACCCCCAGGGACTTTCCAGGCTTCTCTAGCAGATTGGGACACGGAGGCTCCAGGCTGGGTCTCGACCGTGTGCCTTGGCCATGACTCAGGCCTGGAGCTGCCCCCTCAAGGCTGAGTTTAACCCACAGTGAGATGGGTGGTCAGAGAGGCTGGGGGTCAAAGTCACCCAGCACATCGAGGTGAAGCCCGCCCAGGGGAGGGTCATGCTCTGATGATTCTTGGGGCAGAGGGGACAGCAGGGCCTCCCAGGCAGGCAGCAGGTCTGGTGAAACATTAACTCATGGCAGCTTGGGAGGTGGCAATGCCACATGAACCCTTTTCCCCTGGCCACAGCCCTCCTCACCCCACAGCCCCTCCTGGGGGCCCCAGGTTCCTGCTGCAGCTCCAGCCCCCACTGTTTGTAGAGAGGGTGTTGACCAGAGGACCAGAGAGGGTCATCAATCTGCCTGGGGCAGCAGAGCATGGTGGGCAACTTTCCCGGAGCCTCCAGGGACCTCCCGAAGGCCATCTTCAAACTCCTGAAGACATACCTCATGGGCTCTGGCTGTGAAGCCCATGTCTCAGACCCCAAGCTGGTAAAATCCTCCTATTCTGACCTCAAAACTGCACCTCTCTCTGACTCTCTGTCTCTCTGCTCTCTTTCTCTGTCTCTGTCTCCATCTTTCTGTCTCTCTCCATCTCTCTCCCCGTCTCTCTCTCCTCTTCTCTCTCTGGCTCCCTCCCTCTCTCATAAGCAAACACAAGAACAATTCAACTTAACACCTGCCCACGCTGGGTCCGCCCCTCCCCCTCCCCCCCTGCTCCCCCCACAAACACACGTGGTCACACGCTCCTGGCCACTCTCTCTCACACCTTCTTGGTGACACCCTCACACCCTCCCAGTCGCTCTGCCCCCCACCTCCCGGCTGGGTCCTGAGGGTAGTATGTGGGTGTGTCCTGCTCAGACCTGGCGCTCAGACAGTTAAGGGGCTCCACTTGGGCGGGGACCCTGGGCCGCCTCTTGGGCAGGCTAAGTCCTCCCCTCCCCCGCTCCCTGCGAGGTCACAGGACTCAGGCAGGACTCAGTGGTGGCAGTGAGCGTCAGGCCTACCCAGGCCTCGCAGAGCTGGAGTGAGTTTGGGGGGTTCTCAAGTAGTGGGCTGGGGTCCCTGCACCCTCCAGAGCTTGGCTGGGAGCTAAATGGATCTCCCATGGGGCCAGGGGACTTCTTCCTGAGGGTCCCGATGTTCCAAAGCTGCTGACTTGGGCAGGGAGTTGGGAGGGGGCTTGGGGAGTATGTCTGGGCACCGAGCCCACTGCCCTTAGACGGAGGCCCCTGCAGAGGGCCGGGTGGTTGCCCCACACTGGTGCCTGTGGTCTGGCCCAGGTTACCTTGATTATCTGCGGGCTCCAAGAGAGGATGTGGGGTATGGGAGTGGGCCACCTGTCTGGGGGGGGCTCTCACAGGAGTATAGCAGGGCTCTCAGAGCCCAGAGGTCTCACGTCCATCTCCCCAGGTTCAGAGACACCTCGTGCTGCCATGCGGCGCAGCAGAACAGCGCTCTCCTTCCCGCTAAACGAGGTGAGCAGTGGGGAGTGGGCTGTGGCTGACGTGGGGTGCCCTTGTCCAGGCCATGGGGGAGGGGGGGTCCCAGTACTTGGAAACACCCAGAGCTGCCTGGAAACCCACTTACAGATGGGGGAACTGGATACCCTCAGTCCAGGGTGGGGAGGGTGTGAGGCCAGACATTCGGGGCAGGGAAACTGAGGCAGGGGAAAAAGACAGTAGTGAGTGGGGAACTGGGCAGAAGCTGGATTTGAATCCCAGGCTGATGCCTGAGTGGCTGGTAACTTCTCTGGGACTCTATATGCTTGTGTAAAAAAAGGGGGGGCTCAAATTTTGTGGCCGGAGAGAAGTCAGGATGAGGTGGTCTCCGGCAACAGGCAAGGTCCCACACGCTTTAACTCATTTAGCCACGCCCCAGCTGTCTGTGGGAGGAGGAGAAAGATAAGGGTAGCCCCAGTTTACAGATGAGGAAACTGAGGCCCAGAGAGGCTACCTCTCCCTTAAGGTGAACGGTTGAGCAAGATTTGAACCTGAGTCTTTGGGACCCTTGTCTGTGCTCTGAACCCCTGCCATTGAGCTGAGCCCCCAACTGCTCCAGCCGCCCAGGACAATCCCTGGCCCTCCTCTTTCATGTGGTGTGTGACCAGGCAGCCCCAGTGAACCCTGGCAGCTGGCTCCCTCTCCAAGTCGCACCTTCCTCCTCTGCAAAGTGGGGACCACATTATGCTCCCCCAAACACTCAGTTTACAGCATCAGTCATTCCACTTGCACGTGGAGCGCCAACTGTGCTGGGCCTGGGAACATGGAGGCTCACAGGCTGGGCAGACAGAAATTAAACCAAGATAACCTCTGGAGGTGGGTGAATGTGAGTGAGGCTGCCCAGGCTGGGCAGGGAGGGCTTCTCTGAGGAGGTGACTTTTGAGCTGAAGAATGGATGAAAACAAGCAGCCAGCCACGGGAGAGCTGGGGGAAGGGAATTTCCTACAGAAGGCACAGCCTGTGCAAAGGCCCTGAGGCAGGTTTAAGGAGCAGCTACGACAAGGCTGGTGAGGCTGACGCAGGTTGAGTGAGGGGAGAAGAGGAAGGTGAGAGGTGGTGGAGGGCAGGGACTAGGGCACGTGGGGTCTTGGGGGCCTGCGGTGAGGGGTGTGGATTGTGATCTAGGGGTGCTGGAGGCCACAGGAGGGTTAGGATCAGTCAAGGGACAGATTTAGGGTTTGTCTTAGAGGCAGGACTTGGGGTCGCAGCCAGAGCTAGCTGATATCAGGATTTCAGAGACAGGAGAGATGGACAAATCAAAAGACAGCTTCTCAGCTTCCCCGCAATCCCTTCCCCACCCAGGGCCTCCCGCCAGGCCTTCTGTCCCCACTCCAGACTCTCACGGAGGAAGGCAATTAGTCTGGAGTGGTAGGTTGATTAACGCTGCAGCTGAGAGGCCCGGAGGACCCTACCCTCCCCCACCTGCAGCTCTGAGAGCCCCCATCCTTACCTTACACCACCCCGGGGGAGGAGCAGCCGGGCTAGGTCCTGGGAGTTGGGGCTTGCTGAAGAACCCACCACCCAACCCCCTGCAGATGCTGTCGACTGCTCCCCACAGGGCCTGTCTTGTCTGTTTCACCCCCAAACCAGCCAGGCCCCCCACAAGCCCAGACCCAAACATCAAGCTGCCTCCTCTGGCTCCCCCTGGGGGCCATGTGGAACCTGAATTCACCAGATTGTGGTGCTTCCTCCCAAATCTTCCCCATCTAGGTCATGGTGGCCCCATTCATCCAGAGAACTGTGTGACAAGTCACCCATCACAATCACGAGTTACCCTTGAATCTCCTTGAACACCCTATGGCCATGGCCCATCTCTCAGCCACCAAAACATGTCCCGCATCCACTCATGGGCCCCACCCTGGCCCATGTCCCACCCAGGTGCTGCCCCAGCCTCTATCCTCCCCCAATGGTCCCTGATGCAGACACAGGAGGCTTCTTAAAATCATAAAGCAAGTGGCATCTCTTTTTTTTTTAATTTTTAAAAACTCATCAGGGGCTTCCCTGGTGGCGCAGTGGTTAAGAATCCGCCTGCCAATGTAAGGCACACGGGCTCGAGCCCTGGTCTGGGAAGATCCCACATGCCGCGGAGCAACTAAGCCCGTGCGCCACAACTACTGACCCTGCGCTCTAGAGCCCGCGAGCCGCAACTGCTGAGCCCACATGCCACAACTACTGAAGCCCGCGTGCCTAGACCTCGTGCTCTGCAACAAGAGAAGAGAAGCCACCGCAATGAGAAGCCCGTGCACCGCAACAAAGAGTAGCCCCCGCTCGCCACAACTACAGAAAGCCCACACGCAGCAATGAAGACCCAACACAGCCAAAAAATAAATAAATAAAATAAATAAATTTATTAAAAAAAAACCTCATCGGTGTTTATTTATTTACTTACTTATTTTTGGCTGCGTTGGGTCTTCGTTGCTGCGTGCAGGCTTTCTCTAGTTGCGGCGACTGGGGGCTACTCTTCGTTATGGTGCGCGGGCTTCTCACTGCGGTGACTTCTCTTGTTCTCTTGTTGAGCACGGGCTCTAGGCGCGCGGGCTTCAGTAGTTGTGGCACACGGGCTCAGTAGTAGTGGCTCGCGGGCTCTAGAGCGCAGGCTCAGTAGTTGTGGCTCACGGGCCTAGCTGCTCCGCGGCATGTGGGATCTTCCCGGACCAGGGATCGAACCCGTGTCCCCTGCATTGGCAGGCAGATTCTTAACCACTACGCCACCAAGAAAGTCCTGCAAGTGGCATCTCTTGAAAGCTCTCAATCCACTCCCAGAACCACCCCTGAGGCCCCACATCAATTCCCCACCAACCCACCTCCCCGCACTCCACTCCAGCCTCCCCTCGCTGTTCATCAAACCACACCAGCTTGTTCCCACTTCGGGGCCTTTGCACATTCTGTTCCCTCTGCCAGGTATGCTATTTTCCTAGTTCTCTCCTGGCCAGCTCCTTCTCCTCTTTCCAGTCTCAGCTCAAAGTCATCTCCTCAGAAGGGCCCCTAACTACACCTGAGCAATATTACTGGCCCCTCGCCCAGTCACTCTCCAGGCCCTAACATGGTTTAATTTTCTTTCTAGCACCATACGAACTATCTTTTTGTACTGAATGAATAAATGAATGAATATAAATGTGGGCAAGTGGTTTTCCCATCTGGAACTCAGTTTCCTCAAGAAGAAAACAGACAGCTGACATCTCAGTGGGCCTCCTGCTCTGGGAGGGGCCCACTGTCTCCACACACCCCACCCTCAGCTTTCCCTGCACACCCTCCCAGCTGCCAGGAATCCTCCCCGGGGAGGCCTAGGATGGAACACTTCGATTTCTGCATTAGAATTCAGGCGCCCCTGGGAGAGGGTGGTGACGGTAGTGCTCAAATGGGGTGTGTGTCAGGAAAGAGTCAGGTATCCTAGGTCCTAGGAGGAGCAGATTCGTGCAAAGATCTGAAGGGAGAGGGGGGGAAAATGAGCCACCCCCAGCTGTGTGACCCTCAGCAGGTCATTTCCTCTCTGAGCTTTAACATCCTCCTGTGTGATATGGGAATAAGAAGATCCACCGCATAAGGAAGGAAATAAACATAGTAGACGTTCAACCGATGTCCCCTTCTCTCATCTTCTTCCTCACCCCCCTTACCCTGGCTCTTCCCTGATCAGCCTTGTGGTCTTGGACCTCAGTTTCCCCAGCTGAATGTTGAGTCTGATGGTGGAGACGGGCTCACTTGTGAGGTGCAGGGGCAGAGCAGGAGAAGGCTGGCTCTGAGCTCTGCCTCTCCCATGTTTGTTCCTTTGGCTCCCACTCCTACCCCCATGGCTGTGGGTTCTAGTTTTGGTGCCACTTCCCGGGGTCAGCACTGCGGACAGCTCCCAGCCTACGACTGGCCCGTGCCGGCCGAATCCTTTTATTATCAACAACCCCAAGGAATCTGTTTGGATTTCATCACTGGTTCACAGATGGGGAAACTGAGGCATTCCTGGCCTAGACCACATGGCATGGGTTGAATCCAGATCTGTTGGGCTGGAGAGCGCACGCTCCCGACTCATCAACTCATCCCGATTCTGTTTGATTTTTAAATGTCCCAAGTGTTTACCCAGCACATGCTTGCAAACACTATCTCATTTAATTTTTCCTGTAAAGTCCTTCCTTCAAGAAATGAGTCACCAAAGCTCAGAATCCAGAATCCCATCTCCACCATTTACTTGCCAACTGCAACCTTGGGCAAGTTACTTAACTTCTGAGCCTCGGTTTTCTTGTTTGTACAATGAGGATAATTGTATAAAATGGCCTCATTGTGTTCTTGTGAGCTAACCCATGAGGGATCCTTAGAACACCACCTATGTGGAGTGAGTGTACAAGAAAGATTAGCTATTGGTACTGTCATTATTCACTTGTTTACTTATTGCATACCTTATTTTTATATTTTAATAAATAATATAATATGCTAGAATACAATTACAGTGACTATTATTATAATAAATAGCAATATATTATATAATGTCATAAACAATGAATATAATGTGTATTAATTGATTGATAAATAAATATTTTTGCAAAGCCTACTGTGGGCCGGGCGCTATTCATATCCTGCAAAGTTGAGATCCACATCCCCATTTCATAGATGAGGAAACTGTGGCTCAGAGAAGGAAATTCACTCAGGGAATAAATAGGACTGAGACACAACTCTCCGGGTCAGTCCAGGAATCTGGGTGAGGGCGTCTCAGAGTCTCATGGTCCCCAGGGTCCCAGAGAGGCCCCAGGCCTGGGAACTTGCTCATATTTTGTCACTCTCTCCCCAGTCAGTCTGGGAGTCGGCGGATTCTGGCTTGGCCCCCATGAACCCCCTTGGCAGTGGTGTCATCCGGAGGTGCTTCTCAGGGACCCCATTGCTACCACCACTGTCGAGCCGTCTCGGGACCACTGGAGACTTGGAGCCCAGTGCCTGTGTGGTGTTCAACATCGAGGCTGGAGGGAATGAGCAAAGCCACAGCCTGGCCGCAGGCAGGTGAGGAGGCATGTGGGGATCAAGAGGGCCTGTCCCAGGAGAGGGAGAGTACTTTGTCTAGCTGAACCTTTCTTTAACTTGTTCAGCAAGCATTTATTAAGCACCTACTGTGAGCCAGGCCCTGTACTGGGAACACAGCCATGGGCAAGTAGGTGTTCACAAGGGGATGGTGGAGATAGACTCATGCTAGCTGGAGAGATCAGGGCAATATGGAAACCCAGAGGAGGCTTCTGACCCAGCGCTGGGGGGTGGAGGTGGGGAGGAAGGGCTGGTTGGAAGAAGTGACATCTAGGCTTAGCCTAAAGGATGAAAAGAAGCCAGCCAGGAGGAGCACAGGGAAGTGTGTGCCAATTAGAAGAAACAGAATGTGCAAAGTCTTGGGCTCAAGAGTATCAGACGCATGAGGAGTTGAACATGGGTCACTGTGGCTGGAGGGTAGGAGGGGAGCCTGGGGAGGTGGGCAGGGGCTTGACCACACAAGACTTCATGGGGTGTAATGGGGAGACATGGGTGGGTTTTCAGGGGATCGAGATTGGCATTTAAAAAAATTCCCTGCGACTGCTGTAGGCAGAAGAGTCAGGAGCAGGAGTGGAAATAGCTGGAGCCCAACGAAGAGGCCTGGGCAGTTCTGGGCAGGAGAAAGTGGTGCCTGGACCAGGACAGGAGCCATGGGCTAGAGAGAAGTAGGTTATTTATGAAGTAGACACATCAGGCATTGGTGGACACCAGCAGGGGGTAAGAGAGAGGGGGCACTGGTATGGGCAGCTCATGGTCTTTGACCCTTCACATGTGACATTTCTTTTCATCCTTGCAACAATGCCAAGAGGTGGGAATACCATCATTATTCCCATTTTCTGGAATAGAAAACAGGTTTGTGTAGGGAAAGTGACAGCCAGCCAGTGACAGAGCCCACATGTCCCACCACTGGACCAAGTTGTCTCCCACTGTCAGCTTTGGAGGACAGGGGACTGAGCCATATGTAATGGACAGAGAGAAGCAATTTGTTTTGCATCACCCAGCAAGGTGTGGTAGTACTGGGGCTGGAGCTCGGTCTGCTTGACTCCCTGGCCCAAGCATTTTCCATTCCTCCAACTTGGGGACATAACTGGAGTAGAGGGTAGACAGTCTTCATGGGAAATATCCTTGAGATGTCCTTGTGAGCTCTCTGAAAAGATCGGGGCTCTTCCTCTCCCAAATCTGCTGCACCAAATGGCTGCAAATGCTTCCCTTCCCCAGCCACACCCACCTTCTCAGCCCTGCTCTTGTCCATGTCTACTTCTGTTAACCGTGATGATAGAAAATATTCTCGCCCTCCCTTTGCCACTTCCCAGGAAATTACCCCTGAGATTAGAATGTCTTGTGGTCAGGGCCTTGAGTTTCTAGCACTGTGGAAGGGAGGGGCAGGCCTGGGACTTGAGGGCAGCAATTGTGACTGTGAGGTGGGACCCAGGGAGTCACAGGGCGAATGAGATCCTGCCATTTCTGCTGAGGATCTGGGTGTCGGTGTGGCTATAAAAGAGTGCCCCTCTCTACCCACCCCCACTGTTGGCAATCCCAACCAGAGGCAGCTTCTGTGTGCCCATCCCAGGCATTGGAGAGCCCTGCCACAGCCCTCCCCCATCTCTTTTTACTTCCCGGATTCCTGCCCTGCGTGTATGGGGGTTTTAAGGTCCCAAAGAGACCCCATCTGGGGCTGAACCGCTAAGCCTACCTTCCTGAACAGAGAGACTGCCATCTGTGCCTACCACTGAAGACCAGAGCCCTTGACTCTGCTTCTAGACTCGTCTTTGCTACAGTCATGGGGGAGGGTTGAGGACCCACCACTGCTTTCAGCACCTCCTGGGCAGTCGGCACCCTGGTCTGAAGGTTCTCCTGAACCCCTGTCTGTCTTCCTGCCCTGCCTTTCAGAACCGACAGGTCGCACACAGCTCCTCTCTGTCTCAGCCACCCGGAGCTCCTGCATCTACTACCTTCTTTCCTTTCGGCATCAGGAGTCGGGGCAGTGCCTTGGTGTTGGGGGTCTCCAGAGCCCCTGTTTTCCCGCTCTCCATTCAGCAGCAACCGGGAGGATAATTTCTGTCTTCACTCCAAGTCCGTGTCTTGCCCCTATTTCGTTCAGCACTAGAGGGGACGTCAGGCCATTCTTGGCGCTGGGGATCTCCCCACACCCTGTCTTCAACCCTCACCCGCAAGTTCTTCTTCCCCTGCTATCTATCCTTCAGCACCATCTCAACGAGGACAGCTCCTTGATGTCAGCCCCACCTTGAGCCCCTGTTTCTACCTTCTCCCGCCTCAGCACCGCCGGCGCGGACAGCTCCTCCACCCCCGGCTCTGGCCGGACCCGGGCTCAGACACTTCGCTCCTGGGGACCGCTCCCGCGCCCTGCTCTCTGCCTGCTCCCCGGCTCGGTCGCATGGAGACCCCGGGGGTCCAAGAAGGGGTAGAGGCACCCCGCGAGCTGAACCGCGCTCGCAGCTGCCAAGGCATAGCCAGGGCTCCGAAGCACCTGTGGCGGCAGCCCCGGCACCCCATCCGCATCCAGCGGCGCTTCCACTCAGACCCGGACAAGTCTGTGGGCCGCAGGGAGCGGGACCTGAGCCCGCGGCCGGCGCTCGAGAAGTCGCGGCGCTCCTGGCCCTCCTCCTTCCACAGGCGGTAGGTGGGCGGGGGCAGGGCCCTCCCGCGGAGTGGGGGAGGGGCGCGCAGGGCCTGGCGGGAGTAGGGGAGGGTCTTTGCTTTTCCAGGGGCGGGGGTCTCTGCCTCTTGGCTGAGGCTGGCGCTTTAGAGGAGGGTGGAGGTGGGAGGTGGTAGTGCCATGATTGCTTATGGGTCTGTGTGACCTGGTGTGCCCAAGTGCCGTTGCATCCGAATGCGTGTGAGTCTGAGCAGTTGCGACCTCGTGTGTGCTATCTGTTGTGTGAGTGTCCACAGCTGGCTGTGTCTCTGTGGGTGATGGGATGTGTTCAGGTGTGTGTGTACCAGTTACCTACGTGCTTAGGTGTTTCCCCTTGTGGTGCCCCTGTGTGTGTGGCTGGGCACGACTGTCCTCGCTCTGATCCAGTTGGGTGTCCAACGGCCCTCCAGACCCTGGAGTGTCCTCGGGTGTTTGTGGGTTTGTGGCCACGGCAAGCATTTCAAGGGAGCTTGGGTTGGGTATATGAGAGGGCCAGGGCAGGCTGTCTGCTGTGCTGGGGGAGGAGCCTCCTCTGTGGCGTGTCCACACACACACACACACACACACACACACACACACACTCACGTGTCCGCTGATGTCAGAGGGAAGCCTCTTGGGGAGCCTGAGCACAGGATGTTTCTTCCACACAAGATTGAGGTGGAGAAGAGGGGAGCAGAGGTGGGGGAGGGGCTGCTCCCGTTTCATATAAACTGAGGGAAGGGGGCAGAATAAGACAAAGACAGAATAGAAACACAGAAAAACAGGGGCCTTAGTGGGGTCAGAGGGGCATCAGTGCCACCAAAGAGCAGGGTCCAGGAGTCCCAGGCCCTCCTTGGATGGGAGGGGGAGCTAAATCAGGCCAGACCTAGAGCCCTGGGTTTGAGGCCAGGCTGAGTGACCTTGGGTGAGTCGCTTTCCTCTCTGGACTTTTCTCTTGCCTTGGTCCCTGGACCTCCCGGGGCCACAGGCTTCTTGATCAACAAGCCTGGCCTAACACCCCAGCCTGGCCCTCCAGCGGCCCTGGCTGGTGTCTGGGGCAGAAGGGCCCCACAGCCCAGAAGGGTTGGAGCTTTCCCAGGTGACCCAGCAGGCCCCTTGCCTCCACCCTCCAGCCCTCAGCTCCTCCTCCCCTCTCTCCCAGTGACTCATGATTTTCCATCTTCAAGAAAGAACAAACAGAGACTAGGTTTGGGCCCATCTCGGGGGAGAGCCACGTGGCTCTGGAAGGCAGGAGTGGTGGGTTGTGTGCCTGTGAGTGTGTGTGTGTGTCCCGCCCATGCATATACATGCTGATGTGCTGGGAGAGGCTCAGCCTTCAGGGAAGCTGGGTTCAAGGCCAATGTTCTGTGCACTGCCAAGCAAGCGGTGGTGCTTCCCTGAGCCTCAGTGTCATCAGTGAGATGCAAACACAAACTCATAATTTCTGCATTCTGTCATGAGCGTCCTGTGCCAGAGCATAGTCCTCAGCTGTGGCCTGCCTCCCCACTACCCCAGGTGGATCACATGGGTCTGGGAGGGTCTGAGCATCTTGTTCAGCAAGCATTTATTTAGCAGCTACCATGTGCCAGGCCCTGTACTGGGGCCACAGCCCAAGGGCAAGCAGGTGCTCATAGGCTAAAGGTAGAGACAGACTCATACCAGCTGGAGACAACACAGAGTGATCTGTGCTGTGATGGAGAGAGATCAGGGTGCCGTGGGGCCCAGAGGAGGCTTCTGACCCAGCTCTTGGAGGTAGGGGGTGAGGAAGGACTGCTCGGAAGAAGTGACATCTAAGCTTAGCCTGAAGGGTAAAGAGAAGTCAGCCGGGAGGAGTGCAGGGAAGGGTATGCCAAGCAGAAGGAACAGAATGTGCAAAGCGTCAGACTCAAGAGGATCAGATATATGAGGATATGAACACAGATCAGTGTGGCTGGAGGGTGGGAGGGGAGGCTCTTATTCATCTCACAAACATTTACTGAGCACCTACTGAGTGCTGGGCACTGAGGGCACAACTGGGAGCAAGGCAGACCTGGTCCTGCCCTCAAGGGGCTGGCAGGTGAGGCAGACACAGATCAAATAATCAGGACAGTAAATGTGAAATTGTACCAATGAGAGGAGGGTGCTCTGAGAATATTTATTTACTTGGCTGGTCACGGAGGGCTTCCTGCAGGGGGTGATGCTTCAACTGTGACCTGAAAGACAAAAAAGTTAGCAGGGGGGACTTCCCTGGAGGCGCAGTGGTTAAGACTCCGCACTCCCAGTGCAGGGGGCCTGGGTTCGATCCCTGGTCAGGGAACTAGATCCCACATGCATGCCACAACTCAGAGTTCGCATGCCACAACTAAGGAGCCCGTGAGCCACAACTAAGGACCCGGTGCAACCAAATAAATAAATTTTTTTAAAAAGTTAGCAGGGGAAGAGCCTTCAGGCAAGGGCATGGGATAAGAATGAGCCTGGATGCTTTGAAAAACAGCAAGCGGGGAGGGGATGATGAAGCTGAAGCAGAGTGAGCCAAGAGGAGTGTGCTGGGGAGGCAGGCAGGAGTGAGGCCACACAGGTGTCCTGGGAGGTGTGGATTCAGAAGTGAGGGCAATGGGGAGCCACAGGAGGATCTGGAGCAGAGGAGGGTGAGATCTGACCCATGTGATCATCTGCACATGTGACTCAGCCTCCACCCTCCTCTCTCTATCTAGATTCTTCAGAGGGAGACTTTCCTGGTTGTCCAGTGGTTAAGACTCCGCGTTTCCAATGCAGGGGGTGCGGGTTTGATACATGGTCAGGAAACTAAGATCCCACATGCCCTGGAGTGTGGCCAAAACTTTTTTTTTTTAATTAGAAAAAAAAAAGATAACTAGATTCTTCAGGCGGACTTGGGCAAGTCATCTCTCCTCTCCAGACCCCGGTATACTTGTCCATAAAATGGGTGTAACAGCACCCACCTCCTGTCTCACGGGGGCCACCTGGTGGCAGAGGAGACAAGTGCTTGCCCAGGGAAGAGGCTCAAATAGGGGAAATTGAGACACCAAAGTGTTAAGGGCACTAGAGACTGCTGGGCACCTCCTCAGGTCACATAGCATGCAGGGACAAAGTTAGGGTGAGACAAAGTCATGTCAACCCCTCCTTTGGCCTCTGCCCCTTCCTGGGCGAAGCTTGGGGTCATCTCTCAGGGTCAGGCAGGCCAGGTTTTGAATGCTGAATCTTGGCTCTGTGGCTCAGTTTCTCCATCCAAAAAGCTACTGATAATGCATTACCGTTAAAACTGGTTATAAAGTATTTAAAGTTGAATCTATTAATGAAACATTAATATTAAAACTACTGATAAAGCATTAATGTCAGAGTAGCACCTGGGACTGCAGAGGGGATGGAGCCATTTAAGCATTAAGTGGGAGAGGCTGGGGAGGCTGCCAACCTAGGCTTGAATGACCTCAGGCAAGGAGCACACCTCTCTGTGCCTCAGTTTCCCCATCCACAAAGTGGGAATAATAGTCCCCACTTTATAGAGTTGCTCCGAAAATAAAATGACTTTTACATGCACAGCCCTTGGCTCAGCACCGGGAGAGCAAGGAGTGCTCAGTTCGTACCCATGTGTTTAGCCTTAACCTTCCATTTTATGTTTGTGAATTCAGGAGAAGGACTGCACCTCTCTGTGTCTCAGTCTCTCCTTGGGGATATGAGAACACTGTGAGTCTCCCCCATGGGGCTGAGGTGGTGTCAAGGCTCCTTGGACCCAGCCCCAGTCTCTCCACTGATCCTGGCGGCCTCTATCCCCTGGGGACCAGCTATAATTAGGTCTAGCCGCAGCAGCTACAGATGGTATTTTTGTCTTGGGGACAGAGAGTCTGATTCCCACCAGGTGTCCGGTTGCAGGGCCACGGGGACAGAAGGGGGTTCCCAGCCAGACCCTTGAGACTCTTTGTCCTCCTGGGCCCCAGTGTGACTCCTCTGTGAGCCTCCATTTTCTCATCTATACAACGGGGACCATAGTATGATTGACATGTCAGGGGAGGGTCAGGGTCTCACCACTGAAGCCCTGATCTCCCGAAATAGTATCTCGCATCCCCCCAGGATTGCCAGAAACCTGGGTGGCATTTGTCTGGGGCTCCCAAAACTAGTGCAGTCCCCTGGGCCAAGGCCCAGGCAGGGGGCTTGTTATCCCACAGCAGGACACAGTCAGGCCCATAGCTTCTGTGTGGCCTCAGCTGGGAGGCCCAGCCTCCCTGGGCCTTGGTGGCTTCTGCCTGAGAGGTGGGTGTTCTGGGTCTTGTCTCCAAGTGTGACATTCTCCGAGACTTGGTTTCCTTTTCTGAAGAATGGGGCAAGACCACCCAACCCCAGCATTCTGAGGGTAGGCCAGCTGGTACAGACCCCTGAACAGCCCCCCTGATACCAGGGACAAGGCTTCCCTTTCCAAGGGTCCTTCCTGGGGTGGGCGGTGGCAGCTGAAGCTTCACAGGACCGGAAGGCCTGGCAGGAGTAGAGTGCGGATGTTTGTCCAGTAGAGACAGCAGGAGAGGGGAAACGATCCAGAGACAGGGCCTGGGGAATGTCAGAGCAGGTGGAGGTCATGTGGGGACTTGTGGAGGGGGACAGGAAGAGGGGGAGCTGCCTTGCAGTGAAGACTTGCGACTGTTACCACTTTTCTCCAAGCCTCAGCTCCCCACCTGACAAAGGATTAAGGGTTTGTAGTTTCTGAGCAGCCCCTTGGTGGCTCAGTCCTCAGTTTCTCCATCTGGAAAATGGGTAGAGGGGTATTGCAAACACTGTGTGGGATCTGGGCAGCCCCTCAGCAAACTCTGTGTCTCGGTGACTCCCTGATAATGGAGAGCACTTCCTTTTTTGACTTCTGTATCTCTTTTCAGCCGAGTTATCAGCTGAGCAAGCTGCACTACGGGGGGACATGGTGGCAGAGGGAAGTGGTATAAGGTGCGGTTTCTGGGCTCCCCCAAAGGGGAAGCAGAAAGTGTCCCGTCTAGCTAAGGGCCTCGGTTTCTCCATTTGTCCCGGTGAGGGCGTCCCTGAGCGGTCCTGCGGCGAAGGCGGGGCGGGTGCGTCTCCTGCCCTCTCCCTGCCGGGCCCCGCCCCCGTGGTTGTCCAGAAAAGGTCCCGCGCAGCCTGCACTCCGTCCAGCCTCCACGCGGTCTTGGCGATGCAGGGCCCCCCTGCGCCCGCCCCGGCCCCTGTGCCCAGCTCCCCACGGGGCTCCCCGCGCGGCTCCCCCGGGCTCTTCAGGAAGCTCCTGGAGAACCAGAGCATCCGCCTGCAGCGGCGCTTCACCGTGGCCCATCCGCTGTGGTGAGGCGAGACAGTGGGCCTCGCAGGGGTCATGGGAACCGTCGGGCTGGAGGTGGGAAGGGCAGAGTCAAGGACAGCTGGGGCCAGGTTGGGGGTCAGGGCATAAAGGCTCTGCCCCTTTGCCCTTTCTCGGTATCTCTCTCCCTCTGTCTTATCTCTGTCTCTTTTAGTTGATGACTGTCTCTCTCCATCTCTGTTTCCCTCCACCCACCGCCTGGACACACGCCCAGGGGACCAGCCGTCTGTCCCTCTCCAGCTGTGCGGCCTGGAGCAGGACGGGCTGAGGCTCACGTCTCCTTCTGACCCTCGCCAACCCGGGGCAGGCGGGCTGAGAGTCCTGGAGGTGGAGGGAAGAGGGTCACTCCTCCCCTCGGTCTGCCCCCGCCATCCGTTCTGGCGCCAGCAACGGGATGGCCTGGTGGCCTCACACTAAGCCCTTGATGTTCGCGGAGGAAGACGTGATTTGATGGAGGCCTTTGAGGCAGGGTGTTCGCGGTGTAAGAGAGCTTGTTGCGCACCCGCGCAGAGCGCCGCCTCTGCGCAGCCCCACTCGGTTGCGTTCTCCAAGGACTCGTTCCACCGCTTTAGGTTTGAATTCCGGCCCTTCAGGAAGCGACTGTCACATCGTGGGTCGCAGGGCAGAGGCTGGGGTTGGAGGTGGGGCTGGTGGGCGCCGACTGGGTCTCGTACCTTGCGCTTGGCTCGTGCGGTTTTCGCACTTGGTAATTTGGTATCTTGCGGCTCAGAGACTAAAGGTCCCTTCTCCAAGGTCACACGGCCAGTGGCAGCTGGTGGAGAGGGGGGCAGTCGTGACCGTGGTCCCTGATGGAGCCATTTCAGGCCGAGACTGGGGTCCCGGGTCCGGGAGAGCGCCCCCAGGGCACCAGAAGCTTGCGAAGAGGGGTCCCCGCCGAGGGCTCCAGAGTGAGCACAGGGGCGTCAAGGACGTCAAGGGCGTGAGGCTGGGCGAGGGCAGGTCTCTCCGAGGCCCCTGTGCTTCAGTTTACCTGTCTAACCGATGGACAGACACGCCGTTCCCACAGTCGGTGCGAGCTCCTCCCCGCTGCCCGCGTCATGGAACCACGGCCTGACCCCGCAGCTCTCGGCTAAGTTTAGAGCAGAAAGAAAAACAGCTTCCCCCGCAGCGACAAAACCCCGGCTCAGCCCTTAACTCTCCGTGCTCGCTACTTGGATTCGAACCCAGCACGCTGTGGCCTCTCCCGGCCTCAGTTTCCCTATTCATCCATAGGTGTGCTTTTCCCAGAACTTTTGGGGAGATGAGAGGGAGGGGTAGGTGGTAGCCACTCCCAGGCCTCCCCCTCTGAGCACAGGTTTAGGGTATCCACCGCCACTAGCCCGCCCCCAAGAGTGTCTCTCCTCCAGTCACCCGGCACACTCGGAGGCCGGGTAAGCGCTAAGAAGTCCCGCCCCTCCGGGTGACGTCACGAAGCGGGAACTCAGAAACGCTGGACTTTAGGGGCTTCTCCAGGAGCCCCAGAACCCGAACAGACCGAGAGCGGTCGGACATAGCCGAACACCCGAGTGAGGCCGGACTAAGCCGAATATGCCCGACCTAGCCCGAGCGCCACCCGGACTTTCTCGAAAACCTGGCGCTACCGAACACGCCCGAACGCATCCGAACCTACCCGAATGCGGTCGGTTGTAGCGAATTCTACAGAACTCACCCGACAGAACTCAGGGGAAGAGGTCCAATCCTGTATGATCAGACCCAGCTTAGTCAAACCTGGCCGTACTTGACGGAGCCGGACCGAATCCAGCTGAACCGGACAGAATCCTGACGAATTCCCCACCCCCAACCCGGTCTGAGCCGAATTCCCTGTTCGGAGTCTTCCGGCAGGCGCCGATCCCATCCGTGGACGGGGATGGGGTGACCTGGAGGGGGACCAGGTGGACACTGGCCCTCGGCCAGGAGGGGCGTGTCTAGGGGCGGCCCCTGGGGTCTTCCTGTCTCCGTCTTTCCTGCCCGCTCCCTTCTCAGAAACCTGTGACCCACTTGCAGCCCCCCTCCCTGGTTGCTAACTCCCCCTCCCACACTTCTGTTCTAGCCCCCTGCCCCCTGCCACTCTTTCTCTGACCTCTGACTCCAAGGGGGAGAGTCGTAGATCCCCCTTATTCCGTCAGGGTGTGGCTGGAGGGAGAGACGGGGCTGAGAGATGGGAGGGGCGATTGGGGATTGCCTGAAACAGGAGGAGGACGGTGCTCTGGGGAGAGGACACATTCTGTGCAAAGGCCCAGAGGTGGAAGAGAACAGGCAGAGCGTTCAGGCCAAAAATAAAGCAGAAGAACTGGGGAGCTAAGGATAGGGCCAGAGCGAGCTGGAGGCGTGGTTGGTGAGATTGGGGCAGGGCCATATGGGCTGAGGGTGGGGACCTGGAGCTGTGGTAAGGGGACAGGTGGTCCAGGGCGTAGCCAAAGCTGGCTGGGGATGGGGGCCTCTCCGGGCTGTGAGGAGCCTTCGCGTGTGCCCCGTCTAGGCGGGACCCAGGTCCCCTCCAGAGAGGAAAGCCCAGGAAGTCGTTTTCTTTTATTTATTTATTTATTTATTTATTTATGGCTGCGTTGGGTCTTCGTTGCTGCATGTGGGCTTTCTCTAGTTGCGGCGAGCAGGGGCTACTCTTCATTGCAGTGCGCGGGCTTCTCATTGCGGTGGCTTCTCTTGTTGCGGAGCATGGGCTCTAGGCATGCGGGCTTCAGTAGTTGTGGCACACAGGCTCAGTAGTTGTGGCACACGGGTTTAGTTGCTCCGTGGCATGTGGGATCCTCCCAGACCAGGGATCGAACCCGTGTCCCCTGCATTGGCAGGCGGATTTTTACGCACTGTGCCACCAGGGAAGTCCCCAGGAAGTCGTTTTCAATCTCCATGAACTTACCCTGCGACCTGGACCTCAGTTTACTCCTTAGTAATACGGGAGCCCTGTCGCTCTCCACAGGTGCTCGGTTGTAACTCCCTAAAAGCACCCTGGGGATGAAGTCTACCACACCCATATTAGAAACAAAGTTGTTGATGTCCATAGAAAAGCTGAGACCTACCCATGGTCACAACAGCCACTTGGAGACAGATCCGAAACTCATGTCCTGGAGTCCAGATTAGTCCCAGTGGAAAAGACTCTGGGGTACAGAGGTGGAGATGGAAGCGTGAGGGGCGCGGTGTCCCTGAGTGGGGGTGTGACCGTGGGACAGATGGACAAGCTGCAGGCCACTCCTGCCCAGCCCACCGCGTGGCCCCAGGGAGGATGTGACAAAACTGATATAGGCCATGACCCAGCATCCATATGCCAGGACCCTCGGCTCTGACTATGACTCCTTTTCCTTCAGCTTGGACCTGGAAAATGGGCTCTCATGCAGAAGAAGCGCCCTGGACCCTCAGGCCGGGTCTGGCCTTGGCCGGGTCATCCAAGCCTCTGCCCAGCACAGCCAGAGGCGGGAGTCCTTCCTGTACCGCTCAGACAGTGACTACGAACTCTCGTCCAAGACCATGTCCCGGAACTCCTCTGTGGCTAGCGACCTGTGAGTCTGAGGCTGGGGGATAATACCGCTTTCTACTTCCTTCCTTCCTTTATTCCTCCATTCAGCACACCTCCTTCAAATGACCGTTTGATGTGGGCTTTAAGGTTTATGTAGGAGTTTGCCTATTTGCTTGTTCAGTCGGACATGCCGAGAACGATATCCAGTGATCCTCTGTGCCTCACTTTAGGCTGGGGTTGGGTGGCAATCCAGTGACATTAAGGCCAATTAACAGCAACCGAACATACACTTTGATTTGAGCTTCCTGGTAGCCATAATTTCCTGCCTCTACTAAGACCCCTATTGCCCCTGGGACTCAGATTCTCCATTTGTGAGATGGGGATAAAGTGAGTGATTGGTCAGAGGGGCTGTGGCTGCTTTCAGAGAAGAGTCAGGTGAGGGGAGTCCAGGAACTACTAGGAAGACACCCAAAGGAGGGAGTCGGGGCAGGAGGATGCACTCAGCTGAGGGCACAGTGTGGGTAAAAGCTGAAAGATGCGGGACTTCCCTGGCGGTCCAGTGCTTAAGACTCCGCGCTTCCACTGCAGGGGGCACGGGTTCAATAACTAAGATCCCGCATGCCACGTGGCGCAAAAAGGAAGAAAAAACAACAAAAAAAAAAACCGCATAAAAAACTGGAAGATGGGAACGTGTGGGAGGGCTCCTTCTGACCGCCCTTCTACGTCTGGTCTCCCCGCAGACACGGAGAAGACGTGATTGTGACACCCTTTGCCCAGGTGGGTGCCCACCTCTTCCTTCTCCCGTGTGCCGGGCAGGTAGAGCCGACCCCTCCTTCCCAACGCTGACCGCTCCCCCTCGCAGGTCCTGGCCAGTCTGAGGACGGTTCGGAGCAACGTTGCGTCCCTTGCCCACCTGCAAGGCCGCGGGGCAGCCAAGTACGCAGGGGGCCGGGCGGGGGCGGGGCATTGCGGAGAGAAGGGCAGGGCCTGGTGGAGAGGGGCGGGATCAGAAGACAAGGTGGGCGAAGCAGAGGCGGGGCACGGGCGGAAAGGGCGCGGCTGGCAATTCGGGGATGGGGGAAAGGGGAGGAGGGGCCGGGGCCACGAGGTCTTGGGGGCGGGGCCCTATGGGTGGGGCAGGCCGCTCCTGAGCCGATTGTACTGCAGGCAGGCATGCGTCGGGAACACCCCATCTGGCAGTCAGCCCCCTCCACCAACAGGTAATGTGCCTGCTCCTATCCCCTCCTTCCACTGTGGGACAGCTGTGAACTTCGTCTCTATGGGGACCTCTCCAGCCCATGAATCCTTAGGCTGTGCTTAGGCTGTGCTAATTGTAAACCTACCCCCCAACCCCACCCCGCCAACTCCCCGCCCAAACACCCTTGGGGTTGCGGAGATGCTGGGGTCCTGAGTGGCCCCATTCTCATTGGGAAGGGATCCAGGGTCCAGATGCAGAGATGGGAGCAGGAGGGGCACAGGGTTCCCAAGTGGGGGTGGGGCAGGCCCCTGACCAGCTTGGCCCCCAGAGGACACTGGGCAGACGCTGGCTTTGGAGACACTGGACGAGCTGGATTGGTGTTTGGATCAGCTGGAGACACTGCAGGCGCGGCACTCGGTGGGGGAGATGGCCTCCAACAAGGTTAGTAGGGCCAGATAACTGAGATCACTTGCCTATGTCCACAGTGCCCCCATCATCACTGACATCACCTTCCCCTGCAGTTCAAGTGGATGCTGAACCGGGAGTTGACTCACCTGTCTGAAGCCAGCCGCTCTGGGAACCAAGTGTCTGAGTACATATCCCAAACCTTCCTGGGTGAGCTATGGTGGGTCACTGACTAGGCCACATTACAGAGATAAGAAGAGGGAAGGGAAGGAAAGACTTCTGCTACAGACCTCAACTGAGGAAGATAGAAGCAGACACGGACACCCCCAGCCCCATGAGGCAGGGCTGGACCAGAGGGAGGGACAGGAGGATCTTCCAGGAGGAGGGGGACATTAAAGTTAGGGTTTTGAAGCATGAGTAGAAGTTTGCCAAGGAGGAGATAGAGGGAACCACAGAGCTGGGTCTCCAGCTTGGGAGACGGAAAGGACATTTGACTGTTTTGGGAAAAATACTAAGCTCCAGGTGCCCAGGGGCCATGTCCAGCAGAAGAGGTCACTGAGATCAACCTTGAACAGAGGAGAAGGGTATCTACAGGCCAGAAAAGACTTTACTCTGAGATTACTTTGGTCCAGGTAAAAAGAAAATAGGTTGATCTTGAGGCCTGGCAAGGTCCAGTACTTGAGGCCAAGCAGGCCAACCTTAGCAGGTGAATTGACTTCTCTGAGCCCTACCCTGCCCCATCTACAGACCAGCAGACTGAGGTGGAGTTGCCCAGGGTGACCTCCACGGAGCCCCCAAGTCCCATGTCCCAGATCAGCGGCCTGCGTGGACTCCCCCACAGTACCAGCCTTTCTGCAGCCACTGTCCCACGCTTTGGGGTCCAGACTGATCAGGAGGGGCAACTGGCCAAGGTGGGTTTACAATAGGAATGCTGAGACCCACGTTTGAAACCTGGCTCTGTGTGGCTACCCTATTTTGGGCCTCAGTTTGCCCACCTATATACTGACCAGGTGGGGCTCAATGTAGGACCTGAGGCCTGGGGATGGGGGTTGAGGCTCCAGAGTCTGGGGAAGTTGGGCTGCTGTTAAGCTCCAGTCCTTCACATCTTAGGAGCTGGAAGACACCAAGAAGTGGGGGCTTGATGTGTTCAAGGTGGCAGAGCTAAGTGAGAACCGGCCCCTCACAGCTATCATGTTCAGCATCTTTCAGGTACCTCCCCTGCCCTTGGCTTCTAATACCCTTATGTTTCCTTCACTCCTTCCTACCTCAGGACCTCATGGGACACACATTCTTCAAATCCTCCCTAACATCCCTGAATGGGGTCATTTGAGCAGGGGCATTGAAGGATAGATAGGCATTTGTCAGGTTTAAAAGTTCACTGCTGATTGGCAACAAGACTCAAGCCTCAGCCTTGGGCCAGGCTTGAAGGGACCCAGTCTGTAGGGAACAACTGTGGGGTCAGAGATGAGCCAGAGGGGAAGGACAGAGACCAAGGGAGTTCAGATGGAGAGCAGGGAGGGCATCCTGGAAGAGAGGGCACTTGAGAGATGGATAGGGGTTCAGAAGGAGAGAAGGCATAGGAATAGTGTGTGCTGCCACCCAGAGGCCGAGGCCCTGACTGGGGCCCTGTGATGGACCAGGAACGGGACCTGCTCAAGACATTTCGGATCCCAGCCGACACACTTGCCACCTACCTACTGACACTGGAGGGTCACTACCACAACGATGTGGCCTACCACAATAGCCTACACGCCGCTGACGTGGCCCAGTCTACACATGTGCTGCTGGCCACACCTGCGCTCGAGGTAGGGCCCTACAGCTGCAGGCAGCCCTGGTGCGTGCAGGGCACAGAGAGCCTACCCCTCACCTCTTATGCTCCGTGCCCACTCAGGCCGTGTTCACAGACCTGGAAGTCCTGGCTGCCATCTTTGCAAGCGCCATCCATGATGTGGATCATCCTGGGGTCTCCAATCAGTTTCTCATTAACACCAGTGAGTTAGGGGGCTGGGCCCTGCCACCACCTGTCAATCAAGTGATGTTAGTTGGTCCCATTCCTGCTCTGAGTCTCCCTGTTTGTGAAATGATTGCCACAATCTTCCCTCCCTTAGGTGCTGAGAGCAGACCCAGATATACAGTAGACACTCAATAAATGAGAGAATAACAAATGTGGCAGAGCTGATTTGGGCCCACTGAGATTTTAAAGTTTAGGATCCTTTGTGGTGTCAGAAAAACTCAGTCAACAAGCAATTATTGGGTACCTCTTATATACATCCCTGGAGAGCTGGAGATAAGAGTGGAGCCCTCTCACTTGAGGATCCCAGGGTCTAATAAGACAAAGACTTGGTAGTTCGTTCAACCAGCACTCAGCACTGTCTCCTGCCATGCCAAGTCCCCAAGGAGTCACCAGTCTCGAGGAGGTAGAGCTGAACACAGATGCCGCCCCCCCCCCCCCGCAGAGTCAGGGCAGGGCCATGGGGAGAGACAGAGTCCTAGAAGGCTTCCTGGAGGAGGGGGCATTGGAGTTGGGGCTTCAATGCATGAGTAGGAGTTTACCGAGAATTTACAGAACCGGCCTTTGGGTGGAGTAGGTTGGGCAGGCAGTTCTTGAGGTGCTCCACCTCCCCTACAGACTCAGAGCTTGCACTTATGTACAATGATACCTCCATGCTGGAGAACCACCACCTGGCTGTGGGCTTCAAGCTGCTGCAGGCAGAGAACTGTGACATCTTCCAGAACCTCACCATCAAGCAGCGGCTGAGTCTGCGCAGGATGGTCATCGACATGGTGAGACAACAACGATGGATGGGGTGGGGCGATCTTGGTATGGCTGGGGGTTCAGTTGGACCAGGGCATGTCCCCATTCTGAGTCCAAGCTTCCTGGTCTGTAAAATGGGGCGATGACTGTCCAAGCCTTGGGTAGGGGTGACTAGGCCCTTGGTCAGGCTAATCAGGTCTTGGATGTGATTCACGTGCAAATGATGTGGAAACTTTCTGGGGTTTCAGGTACAACTTTTCTGACCCTTAAGTCTGTGCATTTGATATTTTTCAAGCTGGGAGACACCAGTATGTTTTGGGTTCTTATGCATCAATTCACTTATTTAACAAGCATTTATTGAGCATCTATTGTGCTTGTCCTGTGACAATGACCATTAGAATTCTGGCCTTTATGAAACTCACAGTCTGTGGGGGAGATGGGCACATAGGTGGGAGCCATGATGGGGGACCCACAGCAGAGCCATGATGGGGGACCTGTAGACAGAACTGTGATGGAGAGATGCTCAAGGTTGAGGAGGGCTTCCCCAGGAGGGAACACTGAAGTCAGGGCCGGAAGAGTGTAGAGGACCATGGGGTGGGGAGGAGTGTTCCCAGCAGAGGGAACAGCATGTGGGGAGGGCTCAGAGGAAACCAGGCTCCAAGTGAAGAGGAACTACAAGTTTGCTGAGGCAGAGTGGGGGCTCTGGGCAGTGGGCACTCCCAGTGGAAGCATCATTTGGGCCAGATGGGAGGTTTGGGGAGAAGTATTTTTTTTTAATATTTATTTATTTATTTTTATTTATTTGGCTGTGCCGGGTCTTAGTTGCCGCACAAGGGATCTTCATTGCAGTGTGCAGGATCTTCGTTGCGGCGTGCAGGATCTTTAGTTGTGGCGTATGGGATCTTTAGCTGTGGCATGCGGGCTCTTAGTTGCGGCATGAGGGATCTAGTTCCCTGACCAGGGATTGAACCCGGGCCCCCTGCATTGGGAACATGGAGTCTTAACTGCTGGACCACCAGGGAAGTCCCCTGGGGAGAAGTTTTGAGACTTCTGTCTGATTGTCAAAGAAGCCCGTGGGTCATCCCTGGGCTGGGTCCGCATGGGTCCAGCTAAATGAGTTTTAAGCAGCTGTGCTCAGAGCTGAACTTCCCTTCCGGTGGCTGAAAACAGCCCTCCCGGGCACGCAGCAGCCACAGGAAGGTTTGGGGAGCACTGAGTCCACCTGTGGCTCCCACGGCCCTCTGGATAAATCCCCCACTCCTCCCTGAGGCCCTCCCCACTCTTGTCACCCTCACTTGCTCCCATGTTGCTCCTGCACTCGTTTGCTCTAGCCACAACTCTCTCCTCTATGTTCCTCAGCTTATTCAGCCTCAGGGCCTTTGCACTGGCCAAGTCATCTGCTGGGCTTCAGGCATGTTTCATGTCAACCCCCAGGTCTAATATCCCTCCCTCATGCCCTGTCCCACATGTGGGATGCACCCCACAAGCCCAGCAACCTTGGAGAAGAGACTATTGACTCAGCTTCTCTTGCGAGCTGGGTTTACAGCAAATCTTGATACACGCCCCCATTTGACAGATGAGGATACTGAGGCTCAGAGGGCTGAGGATCCAAGTGGGTGTGGCGTCTGGGAGGTGGGGAGTGGGGGTGGGGCAGGCGCTATCCTCATACCTGCCATCCTCCTTCACCTTCCCCCAGGTGCTGGCCACAGACATGTCCAAACACATGAACATCCTGGCTGACCTCAAGACCATGGTGGAGACCAAGAAGGTGACAAGCCTTGGAGTCTTGCTGCTAGACAACTACTCCGACCACATCCAGGTGTGTGGCTGGGCCAGCCCTAAGGTCTTGGTTTCCACACTCTCATTCAGCTGCATTTATGAAGTGCCAACTGCGTGCCCAACTTGAAGAAATGGAGGCACATACGGTCGCGTGGCTGTGCCTTAGCCACCCTTTCCCCTGCCCAGCCTCAGTTTCCCCACCTGTAAGATGGGTATGTCCATGGCGCCAGCCTCTGGGGCGGGTACCAGGCCTGGGGTGGTCTGGCCTGAGCCCTCCCGAGCCTTGGTCTCACCAGGTCTTGCAGAGCCTGGTGCACTGTGCCGACCTCAGCAACCCCACCAAGCCGCTGCCGCTCTACCGCCAGTGGACAGACCGCATCATGGCTGAGTTCTTCCAGCAGGGCGACCGTGAGCGCGACTCAGGCCTGGACATCAGCCCCATGTGCGATAAGCACACGGCCTCGGTGGAGAAGTCCCAGGTCTGAGGGTGACTGAGCCGAGCTGGTGGGCACTGGGGAGGTGGGAGGGAAAGGAGTGGCTGAGCTGACCCCATGAGTCCTGGCTTGACCCCTGGCTGGCAAATGAGGGGATGTGGCCTAAGGGTCTGCACTGGGCTGTGCAGAGTCAGGCCTGGGATGTATTCCCTCTGGGCTGCCGGAAGAGAGATCTTCACTCACTTGTGGAGTTTGGAAGTATCTGTTCTGAGTGACATAGGAGATTCTTGAGGTGCTCCTAGTCTGGGGGACACATTCATCCAGCTCTGAGGAGTCAGGGCTGAGGTAGAGGGAAAGACTTAGGGGTTGGGGGAGCCCAAAAGGGGCAGAGGAGTCTTCCAAGAGGAGGGGTTATTTGAAGAGGGTTTCGAAGGATGTGTAGGAGTTGGGAAATGGCATTCCAGGCAGAGGGAACAACCTGGGCAAAGGTCTGGGGGCTGGACTGGGTCTAGGTTCCATGGTAACCCACCACCCAGCAACCTCTATCCCCCAACTCTGTATCACCCCACAGGTGGGTTTCATTGACTACATTGCCCACCCACTGTGGGAGACGTGGGCTGACCTGGTACACCCAGATGCACAGGACCTGCTGGACACTCTGGAGGACAACCGCGAGTGGTACCAGAGCAAGATCCCCCGCAGCCCTGTGGACCCCACCAGCCCCAAGCAGGGTGATCCCGACAGATTCCAGTTTCAGCTGACTCTGCAGGAGGCAGAAGAGGAGGAGGGAGAGGAGGAGGGAGCATTGGGTGGGAAGGCCTCAGGGTCACCTGACACTGAGCTCCTGTCCCCTGAGGCCAGCCCAGACCCTGGGGCCCTATACCTGGACAACCAGAGGACCATGGGCAAGCCCTGTGTGGACCATGAGGGCAATGTGATGGCTGAGCCTTTGGGCACCTAGTGGCCCCTGATGGGTGGGTGGACTTTCCAGGAAGAGGTCCCAAGTGGCCCCTGCGTTGCCTTCCGCACCCACTGAGGGAGACAATCAGGCTTTTAGCTACAGACAGTTCTCAGGGTTGAATTGGAGGCACCTGGCGGGGTCCACGCTGACCCTGAGCTCAGCTGAGAGAGCTCTCCAAGGAGCTGGGCTGGGAGCAGCCTCTTCCAGGGCCCTTGAGTTCTCCCTCCTGGACTTCAACCCCTGGTGTAGAAAGGGAGTATCTGCCAGGCCCCTTGTCTATCTTCTCCAGTGGTCACTCTTCAGCCACGTCCATCACTTTATTCTTTCATTCTTTATCCAATATTTACCGGGCACCTACTGTGTGCCAGGCCTGTGCCTGTTATGTGCCTGTGGGGTAGCCCTGCACAAGGAGGTGGGGAGTCAGCCTCAAGGAGATGCCCCCTCCCCTAGACACCTCCCCTTCATCTGCAAGGCAGCTCATTACAAGAGAACAAGAACTTGAATGGGAGAATTCTCAGCACCAAAGCTTCATCCAGACCCAATTCTGGCTCTGGAGCTCTGATGGGGGGGTGATAGGGGCCATGAAAGAGAGGGCTGTGTGTCAGGAACTGTCTCTGAAGACTGATTTAACCTTCATTGCTTGTGCACTGGCTGTTGCTTTAAGTTGCTGTGGTTTCTGTCTTCAGGTCTAAGGATCCTAGTTCTCCCTGGTCCCAGGACCCCCTGCTGGCTCCCTTATACTTTCTCCCTCTCTAGAACAGCAACAAAAGCACAGACTTCTCCCCCACGGAAGTTCTCTCCATCTTCTGATTCTGAGGCTGTCTCAGATTCCCCGTAGGGAAAAGGAGGCCTCTGATGCTTTCTTGCGAGTCACAGCCCCTTCTGGGCCTCAGTTTCCCCTCCATGGCCTAATCCTTAGTACTTGGGTAAACTTTGGTTGGAGGGTGGTGTTTGTGACCTCCCTGAAATATCTTAGAAATATGGGGCATTCTCTGGGGTTAAATAAACTCTATCACCCATAATTAGTACCGTGCCCATTTCACGGGTGGGGAAACTGGAGCGGAGAGGTCCTGTGGCCTGAGGGCTCAAGGCCCTGTAGGTGGGGTCACACGTTAGCCAGCGGCGCCCTCTGGTGGCTGGAGGCGCAGCGGGGAGGCGGGGCGAATTCGGGGCCCTTCCTCGCTTTGCCAGAAGTCTCTCCCGCGCCCAGCTTGGTTGAGTTCACCCTGAGGGTGCGGGCCTGGCGCAGAGCAGGTGAGGCGGCTCTGTGCTCAAGTCTCAGATTCAATTCCCGCTTCCGGAGGCCTCAGTATCCCCCCATCCCACCACATCCCCCACCCCCTAGCCTCCCTCCCCGCGTGTCTGATGACTTATACATTGGCACAAGTCATCACAGCAGCCCCTGGCTTCAAGAACAGCAGGCTTCATTCCTAAATAATTTCATTAATAATTTCATTCCATTGATGAGTCATCGTCATCACAATTAATGATCAAATTCCACAGAGGGAGAATTAAAGGGCAGCTGGATCATGAACTTGGTGCATTTCCTTCCACACTTTTAAAAGGCAGAGACTTATGGGATTTTTAAAGGGCAGAGATTTATGGGATTTTTATTTATATATATTTTTTATCATTTTCCCCTTGCAAGTAATACATGTCGCTGTAGAGAATCCGAAAATAATGGAAACATGTAAAGACGAAAATAAAATTCTGCTGTAACCTCACCCACAGATCATCTGCCTTCAGCATTTCACCTTATTTCCCTCTGTTTTTTTCTCTACCCATTCATAAGAACACTCATATGTCCCCCTTCATTTTGGGCCACAGGTATCCCTCCCTCTTACTGACTGCACACTACCCACACTGGTTTTTTAACACCCCAAGCACAGTCCCACCTCAGGCCCTTGGCACATGCTGTGCCCCCCTACCTGGAATACTTCTCTCCCTCATCCTCACCCTTTGGGTCTCAGCTCAGCATCCCCTTCTCCAGGAAGTCCTTCCTGACCCTCCCCCTCCCACCCCAGGCTGGCACTGGTGGAAGCTCTCTGGGAGTCTTTGCTTCGTGTCTACCACCCTCTCCAGACTGTGATCTTCAGAGTTCCCCAGAGATGGACTTTGAGAACGTCAACAAATCTCTTAACCTCCCCGAGCCTTTGTCATTTCGCGGGTAAAATGTGTTCTTTGTGAGGCTCACAGAATTGTAACAACAGGTATTGTTTGAGGAAAGCATGTCCTGAGCTCTTTCTTCACACGTATAGAAACTGAGGCCCACAGAGGGTACGAGGAAGAAGTCACTCACATGCTCCAGGTCTCCCATTTTCTCCTGTTTAGGGTCCTTCCTGAGGGACATAGTCCTTGCCTTTGTGGCCCACTCTAGACCCAAAGAGGAGGGTGGGAGAAGATCTTTAGGGCCCCTGGGAACTTTCAGCCCTTGTGAACTCCTAGAGTGACTCGTAGGGCCTCAGTTTGCCCTCTGTTGAGGGGGAAAATGTTGCCTGGCCCCCCTTCCTCACAGAGCTGGAGAGGGGTTGTCCCTCGAGCTTGTTTAGTGAGTTCCAGCCTCAGGGCCTTTGCACTTGCTGTTCCTGCTGTCTGGAGCACTGTTCCCCCACTTCTCCCAGTGGCCAGCTCATTCTCCTCCTTCAGATTCCTGCTCAAATGTCACTTCCTCAGAGAGGTCGTCCCTAACCTCAGTGGCCAAAGTCACGCTCCTTCTAATCATTCATTTGTTCATTCATTCATGTCATACCATCACAGGGCACCTACTGTGTCCAAAGGTGTAGGTGCTGGGGACACCGATCACCGACTTTCAAAGCTCACAGCTGGCTATTGGATAAATAAGTCAACATGATCATTTCTAATGGGGATGTGTCAGGAAGGAGAACTATGGTGACATGATAGGAGGTGACATGGTGAGATCAGAACTTCTGGAGGGAGGTGGGTGTTGATTGGAGATCTGAAGGGGATGAGAGAGCCAGGCACAGAAAGAGCTGGGGAAATACCTGGGGAAGAGGACACAGCAGGTGCAAAGGCCCTGAGGCAAGGTTGCACCTGGAACCTCGAAGAGGGAATGACTCACCGGAGGAGAAAGATGAGGTAGTGGGATGGGATCTGAGAGGGTTTGGGGCCCTTCTGCTACCCAGCTCTGTTGCTCGGACCACACAGGACACCTCCCCTCAAGTCTGTAGTCCCCACCTCCAATTCAACCATCCTAATTCCAGAGCCTTATGCTGATTCTTAACAATAAATCCTTCCATTATTTTTATTTTAAAATACAAAATCCTGGGACTTCCCTGGTGGCGCAGTGGTTAAGAATCCGCCTGCCAATGCAGGGGACACGGGTTCGAGCCCTGGTCCGGGAAGATCCCACATGCCGCGGAGCAACTAAGCCCGTGCGCCACAACTACTGAGCCTGTGCTCTAGATCCCACGAGCCACAACTACTGAGCCCGTGTGCCACAACTACTGAAGCCCGCGCGCCTAGAGCCCGTGCTCCGCAACAAGAGAAGCCACCGCAATGAGAAGCTCGCGCACCGCAACGAAGAGTAGCCCCTGCTCGCCGGAACTAGAGAAAGTACGTGTGCAGCAACGAAGACCCAACGCAGCCAAATAAATAAAAGAATAAATACATAAATAAAATAAAATACAAAATCCTTTGTGCAGAAGCTGGTATACATTGGTGTGGGCTTTTACCCTTTGGGAAAAAAATAAGTGCGTGTTTCCGATCGACACCCACGTACAAAGCCGTAAGCATGCATTTGGGAGGTCAGGGAGCCTAGCTGCCTCGCACGCCCTCCCCTCCACCTGGGCAGCTCCTGGAGCTCCGCCCCCCCCCCCAATCCCCCACCCCAAAGCGGGAACTCGACTGCTGGTCTTCCCGTGGGGAGAGATTGGAGGTGGATTTATATTTATTCATTATCTTTTTCTGAATCTTCCCAGTTCTCCGCAGTGGGTTTGTGATACTTTTATAGTCTGAGTGAAGAGGAGGGACAAAAATGTTATCCTTAGAAAAAAATAGATTTCCCAACTGCAAGGAGAGCTGGAGGGACGTCTCCGCACTTCCGGGGCGCTGGGGGCGGGGGTAGGGGGCGTGGGCGGCCTCCAGGCGCTAAGTTATTCTGGTTTCTAGGCGCCTCTGCAGCTGGCGAGCTTTTTATAAAAAAGACAAGCCCCGCCCCTCGTCTCCTGAGGAGGAATCAGGGAGATGAGAATTTTCCTGGGGCCACACGCCCCCCTGCCGGGTGTGGGGACCGGAGTTGGGGCGGAGGGCAGAGACCTGGAATGGAGGCCAAGGTCTCGTTCTTCCTCCCCTCTCCCAATTCTGACTTTTTCACATGAAGATGGATGTGACGGGTCACCTTGGACCCCAAAGTCTCCATCTCTGAGTCATTTTGCCAGGATGGAGGAGGGAGGACTCTCTGTCCCTGTCTTTTTAAACTCAGGAACCAGGGAGGAGTAAAGCATCTCCCACCCCTTGTCTTTATTGTTGGGTCTTTGAACCTCGCTCGTATTCTCCCTGTTTCCCAGGTTTTTTACCGCAGACTTTGCGAGTTTAGGGGACAGGCCGTCTTTCTGCCCTACTTCCGCCATTTCGTTGAATTTTTCTCTGGAAAATGGGGAGCAGGAAGGAAAGGAGTTCCTGGAGCGTTCGTTAGCCCCTTCCTTTTTTCTGGAAATTGGTGGGGAAGGGTGACTCTCTTGATCCCAATTTCTTCTTTCTTCATCTCAGAAACAGGGTGGAGCATCTACTAGCCCAGCCTCTTTTGGGGGTCTTACAGCTGAAATTAGACGGAGTCTATCTTGACCCCTATTTCCGCTTTTTCTTCTTTTCTACTTATGTTGAACCCAATAAATAGGAGACGTGGAGCATCTTCTCGAACCTCTGTTCCTCTTTTCTGAAATTGGGAATAGGGAGCGTTTAAGGAGAGGTCACAGCACCCTGGACTGAAAGGGGACCTGCTGAGTCTCCGACATGAGTGCATGGGGGCGGGGAAGTGGAACACCCCAAGAAGACCCAGGCTCAGCCCAGGCCTCAACCTCTCGCCCCTTCAACCGCTCGGGAACCGTCATTGGACAGGAGGAGGGAGTGACAATTGGCTACTTTGCCCGTCGCTCGAGGACTTAAGCCAATGAGAAGGCGCCGCGCAGCCCCGCCTCCCTAACGCTGAAGAGAGGCGGAGCCGGCAGGCGATTCCTCCCCTCCCGCACCGCTTCTGCTAGCTACTGGATGCGCTCTCTGGGCCCCGCCCCATTCTCGCGTCACTCTGCGTGAGAGCCCCGCCCCTCCCGGCTCTGTGTGCGACCGTGGACCACATCCCCATCTGTGGCTCCTCCCCAGAATGGCGTCACGACTGCATCTGCATGTGAAGCCCCTCCCCTCTCTTTGCAGGACGTCACCGCGGACTGCAGGGGCCTGAGCCGCTACGGTCGCCTCCGCTGCCACGCAGCCCCACATCAGCGCGCTGGGGGCCCTGTCACCGCCGCTGCCAAAAAAGTCGCTGCCGCTAGGGTCGCCGCCGCATCAGTGCAGGGCAAGGTGAGCTCCCGGACGGTCCGGTGCGCTCCCTCTCGGAGCACCTACATAACCTTCATTTGACTGATGGGCTGGGGTAGGGGGACGAAGTTGGCCGGCGTTAAATGAGGGGAAGGATGCGGCGGTCGCGAGCCTGGGGAGGGGTAGGGCCCCGGCTCCCTCTACCTGCCCTATCCTCACCCCCACCCCCATCCCTCCACCCCCGGCTCTGCGGCGGAGGGGGAGGGGAGACGAGACGAGTGCCTTGCGGGAAGCTGTGCGCGCGGGAGGCTCCGTGCGTGCGCGTGCGCGTGGTGTGCACACGCGTGTGCGCGCCCGCCTGTGCGGGCGGATCTGTGTGTACCCTTGCTTGTGTACCAGGGTATTCTCGTGTGACCCCTTGGAGGTCCCGATCCAAGTTTGTGCGTGTTGCAGGCATGTGGAGGGAGACGCGTGGACTGTGCGTGTGCGTGCACAGCAATGTGCATATGTGCGCGAAGATGCGTGTCCGTGTGGGTGAAGTGTACTCGGCTGCATGGGTGGAGGACGCAGTGCGCACGGGTGGGTTTGCACATTTGTATATGCATGTCGGTGTGCAGACAGGCTCTGTCCCGTGCACCGAGTGTGTTCGACGCTCAGATATGCACGAGCGTGTCTGTGTGTGCCCTGCTGTGTGCACGTGAGCGTGTGCACGCCCCGCTCCTATCACGTGATGTAGCTGTCTCAGCCCAAGCTCTCCCAGCCTGGGAGGAGGACTGCGGACACGCGTCCCCGCGGTACCATACACGCGTGTGCACGTGCTCCCGCGTGGCTCAGTTCTGAGAAAAATGAATGATTGATGGGGGGCGGGGCCGGCCGTAGTCACCCCTCCAGGCGCAGCTGTAGTGCTTAGATTACAGCCGGACCTGGGGAGCAGGCCTGCTGGAGGGGCCTGCAGGGGTGTCTCCATCCCCTTCGCTCTGAGGTTCTCCCCTGAAACCTCGGGCCTTTCAAGGTCATGGCCCGCCCTCTGCCGTGGGCCGCACCGTTAGTACTGGGGCTCCTGATGGGATAAGGGTAATCTCCATCCCTCTCTGGGAGCTCTCCATCCTGAGCCTGGGCTTGGGTGTTTGGGGATGGAGGGAGACCCCTCACGCTTGCCTACGACCCGCACCCCCAGATGGCATCCGCCACAGACTCTCGCTATGGGCAGAAGGAGTCCTCGGACCAGAACTTCGACTACATGTTCAAGATCCTCATCATTGGAAATAGCAGCGTGGGCAAGACGTCTTTCCTCTTCCGCTACGCAGACGACTCCTTCACGCCTGCCTTTGTCAGCACTGTAGGCATCGACTTCAAGGTCAAGACCATCTACCGAAACGATAAGAGGATCAAGCTGCAGATCTGGGTGGGTCCAGCTGGGGGGATTCTGGCTTCATCACTCTCCCTACCGAGAATATCAGCCCCAGCTTTGCCTATTTCTTTCCTGTCTAGATTCATTCATTACACACTGGGCATTTATCAAGCACTTACTGTGTACAAGGGGCTGGAGGCACTGAAGAGAGTGCCCCTGTTCTTCCATCAGTGCCTAATCAGCGCTCTTCAGGGGTGGGGAAGGAGCAAATGCTGGGTCCTCTCCTGAGCCTGACATCATCAGATGCATCATTTGCTTGGTGCCTCAGTTTCCCCATGTTCAAGTTCCTCCATGTGTGTCTGTATCAGGTTTCAGAGGGATCTTGACCCCCAACCTCATTCCCTGGGACAGGAGCAGGCTCCTCCGTCAGGGTCTTCTGGCCACTTCCCTCAACGCCTCCGAGGCCTGAGGAAGCCTGCTACATCCCAAGTCAGAACTGTTCGTTCCCTGCTCCCAGTCCTTCCACGGCTCCCACCTCACTCCGGGTAAAACCTGCACCCCTCCCCGCAGCCAGACCCTGCCTGGTCTGCCCCCGTTGATACCCCATCTCATCTGTCTCCTTCCATCTCTGTCTCAGCCTCTTCATTGTTCCTCAAACGTACCAAATGCAGTCCCACTTCAGGGCATTTGCCCGGGCTGTGCCTTCTGCCTGGACTGTCCTTCCTCTGATCCCCACACGGCTCCCTCCCTCATCCTTCAAGTTTTAAAATTGAAGGCAGCCCACGCTGCCCATCCTTGTCGGGCTTTTTTCTCCTCAGTCCTTGCCACCCTCTGACGATACATTTTCTACCTTTTCACGGGTTTATTGTCTGTTTCCTGCACTGGATTGTCAGTTTCACAAGGGCAGTGATTTTGGTCCATTTTGTTTACAGCTGTGTCCCCAGTGCCCAGCACAGGGTGTGGCACAGGTACACGTGTGTTGAATGAATGAGGGAACGATCCTGTAGGTACCTTAGGATGACTGGGTACCACATTCCCAGTGCAGGCAGCCAGCTCACTCTCCCTGACCCACTGTGCCTCTGGGCAAGCCCCTGCTCCCCTGGGCCTCGAGGGGGCTGGACTTGACCATCTCAGAGTTCATACCCACTCTGAAGAGTTTCCGTGTGTGTCCTCTCTGACACCCTGTCTCTTCTTCCCCAGGACACGGCGGGGCAAGAGCGGTACCGGACCATCACGACAGCCTACTACCGGGGCGCCATGGGCTTCATCCTCATGTACGACATCACCAACGAGGAGTCCTTCAATGCGGTGCAGGACTGGTGAGCGTGCCCCCACCTGCTTGCAGATGGTCTTCTGAGCTAGGCTTGGTGTAAAGCCTGGGGTACAGGCAGAGATCAGGGAGCCCCAGCCGCTTGGCAGAAATGTAAATAACAATATTGGGGTCCCAGCCCTGCTATCAATCTATAATCATTAAAACAGTGTGGCATCAGCTCAAAATAATGGGAAACAAGGTTTCAGGTGGAAAAATGAAACTGTAAACATATAGGAAAAAAAAAATCTGGGACAGAAAATATGAAGACAGTTTGCATAGGTTAGAGGATATAAACATTTACACTTTCTGACTAGAGTAATGATAAATTTTGAGAAAATGTCTGAATTTGTTTTAAGAGCGAGAATTCTTCTCTGGGGGTGGGGGGATCTGGGAAGGATGGGAAAGGCTGCTTGAAAGAGGACCTCCCAAGAGCAGTGAACTGTGGGAGCAGACACCTGCAGAGAGTGTTCCTGGCAGGACAAAGACGGGGAGGAGGACCGAGCCTGCCTCCCTCAAGAATTAATGGGAGGTGCGGGCTGGAGTGGGGTGAGGACGGGGAGAAGGGGGAGAGGGTGGCGGAGCTCAGATTCTCCAAGCCCTAACCCTCCTCTGTCACCACCTCCTCCAGGTCAACCCAGATCAAGACCTACTCATGGGACAATGCCCAGGTGCTGCTGGTGGGGAACAAGTGTGACATGGAGGATGAGCGGGTGGTGTCATCGGAACGCGGTCGGCAGCTGGCTGACCACCTGGGTGAGTACCCAGCGAGGCTGGACACCCACAGGCTAGGAAAGGGACACTGAGGCCCTGAAAGGGGAGGAGACACACCCAAAGTCTCACAGCAAAGCCAGGATGGGGCGTGGATTCGAATCCAGATGATTCATACTTTCTGCAAGCTGGCCTTGATCCAGGGGCCATTTGAGGTGAGTCTTTTTTTAAAAAAATTAATTAATTTTATTTATTTATTTTTGGCTGCATTGGGTCTTCATTGCTGCGCACGGGCTTTCTCTAGTTGCAGCAAGTGGGGGCTACTCTTCGTTGCGGTGCGCGGGCTTCTCATTGCAGTGGCTTCTCTTGTTGCGGAGCACGGGCTCTAGGCACGCGGGCTCAGTAGTGGTGGCTTGCGGGCTCTAGAGCACAGGCTCAGTAGTTGTGGTACACGGGCTTAGTTGCTCCGCAGCATGTGGGATCTTCCCTGACCAGGGCTCGAACCCATGTCCCCTGCATTAGCAGGCGGATTCTCAACCACTGCGCCACCAGGGAAGCCCCTTGAGGTGAGTCTTGATGGATGCTTAGGAGTTCACTCTGCAGGAAGTTTCTGATTCATTCTGATACTCTCACTGCCCAGCCTTGTGCTGGGTGTTGCTGGGCCCCTGAGAGGCCTCCAGCTTTGTGAGAGAGGGAGGGACCTCAGCTGGGGGAGCCAGGCTCTGCCTGGCACAGGTAAGTCTTCCTGGAAGTGGGCCTTGGATCTGGTACTTGAAGAAAAAGGGTGGTCTTTCAGACAGAAGAAACAGTGTGGGCAAAGGCCAGACGTGGGAAAGATCCTTTTGGCAAACAGTTTAACGTGACTGGAACATGAGGGTCACTTGGAGGAAATATGGCTGATCTTGCAGGGCCTGAAGCACGAGCTGAGGAGCCAGACTTTTCAGAGGGCAATAGGGAGCCGTGGAGAGTGTGTGAGCAGGGGAAGGCCTGGGATCTGAACGTCAGATGCCGCCAGGGCCCGGGCTGGGCTGTATGGTGGAAGCAGGGAAGTGGGTCTTACCAGGGCTCTGGGGACAATGAGAGGGGACAGTTTTAGGGTGAAGAAAGGAGTGCAGGAAATAAAGGCTGACTCAGTCCAGTGTTGCTTCCCCAAGGGACCTGTCAGTGCCTTTAACATGCAGTTGGCACTGGGAATCTCCAGGTGTTACCTGCCCTCGGAAAAGTGTCTCTGGGCGTGGGGGGACCAGGGTCCTCACCCCTCCCTTCCCCGACCACAGGGTTCGAGTTCTTTGAGGCAAGCGCCAAGGACAACATTAATGTCAAGCAGACCTTTGAGCGGCTGGTGGATGTCATCTGCGAGAAGATGTCCGAATCATTGGACACAGCCGATCCTGCAGTCACGGGCACCAAGCAGGGCCCACAGCTCACGGACCAGCAGGCGCCCCCCCACCAGGACTGCGCCTGCTGAGAGCTGCCCCGCCCCATCCTGGCCCCGCCCCCTGCCCGCCCCCTGGGCCTGAGCCAGGGCCCCTACTGGCCATGGGCGTGAGTCCCCTGCCCTGATTTAGCCCATCACCCTATTTATTATCGTAGCTATTTATTTATTTATTTATTGGAGGTGTCCCCCAGGGGCTCGGGCACCCCACCTGCTCCGTGCCCCACCCTGTACATATAGCCCTGTTCCCGCTCTGCAGTGGCGTGTCGTGGCCCCGTGAACTCACCACTCACCCTTCTCTCCAGAGCCCACCTTTTTATAAATTCACCCCCATCAACAGTTAACAGTTTTGAATAGGGGGCCGGATGACACCCCAGGGCAGTCTGGTTGCGTGATGCAAGGTAGCCAGAACTGCCAGCCCCCTGGCTGTGACACGGTAGGTCCAGGTGGCTGCAGGCATCTCGACGTGGACCACGGGGTGGGTCAGAGCCAGGAAATGGCCCGCCTGGCTCCTCGCCCCCAAGGTTGTACCTTTTTTTGGAGGGGGGCGGGGGCTGCTGTGGATATTCACCACCTTGGGACACCGCCTCCCACCTGACCTGTTCTGATGTCATGAGTGTCAAACATGCCCCCCAGTCCCCCCAGGAGATGTCATGACAACACTACACACACCCAATAAAGTGAATGGACGACACAGTGTCCCTATGAGCGCCGGCCTGCCAGTGCTGGCTTTGCTCATCCACAAGATTTTCAATTACAAAGAATTTAATTCTCTGTACTTCCATAGTCCACGAACAGAGGATGAGACTGGAGGCTATCCAGCCCCACCCAAGGCTCAAAATTCTGGGGGCCCTGCTCCAAGGGTATGGGCGATGTCCCCACCTTGGTCCCAGAGCCCAGCCCGCAGGAGTGTTGAGGGCTTGGTACTAGCTGGCTGGCTGAGGCCCACTGCTGAGGATGGAACATCTGTCACCAGTCACCTGAGGCTCTCCCAGAAGGGTTGGGGGATGACGGTCCGTCTTCATGGTTGTGTTCCAGATGGAGAAACAGAGGCCCGGCAGTGGGCTTGGAAGGGGCAGCCCAACCGGATGCCTAGGAATCAGGGTGGGCCTAGGACTGGGCCCAGCAGTCTGTTCCACTTCCTGCCGAGGCAGCTGGTCAGCTGAGGGTCAGTCTTGCCCTGTCTGGCGTGTGGTGGCAGTGTGGGGCAGCTCAGTGCCCAGGGCCACACCTCCTGGGGGCGCTGGGGGGCCTGGGATCTGTCCACACAAGAGGATCTGGTTATAGGCACTATTCATCCCTCTGGACTCCTCACTGAACCCTCCTCCACCCGGGCTGGGGTCAGGCTTGCCGGACAGATGTGGCAGGGACCTGGCCGAGGTCACATCAGACAGAAGACGTGGGCTTGGTCTTCACCCCGCTGGTGATCAGCAACCCACCCACCCACCATGGGGTGCAGGTTGTCGTGGGCACAGGAGGCCCGCACCCTGGAGCGTAGTTGTACTGCCATTTGGGGCTCACACATGTGGCCCCCCAGGAGTCCCCTGGGTACTTGGTCTGCCCACTGCACTTACCCGGTATTTCAGATAGGAGAGGTATGTGTCCCAGCCCAGCGTCAGGCCGTTGATGTAGGTGACTCGGAACTGGGGGGGCACGAAGAGGAAATTCACCAGCTGCGCAGCAGGCCACACGCACCAGTCAGCCTACGGGGAGGGGTGGAATGCAGTGAGAGGCAGGGCCGGGAGGGACCTGGGTGGGGCCGGGTGGCTGTGAGAGGTGGGGCTTTGAAAGGGGGTGCCTGTGAAAGGGAGAGGAGGGACAGATGCAAGGGGGCGGAGATGAAGGACAGGCGGGGCCTGGGAGGGCACGCCCACCTTGTAGAATTCCCAGAACTTGTCCCGCAGCTCCTGGCAGCTCTCGCCCAGGGTCTGGCCCTCCAGGCAGCCAAGGCCTAGGAAGGAAACCAAGAAATCAGTGTCAGAGGCTGGGGAGTACGGAGTACGACGGTAGAGCGGGTGGGGTTGGACCCCTGAGGAACAGTGTCTCAGGCAGAGGAAACAGGACACTTAAAAGCCTTGCAGTGGGAAGGGCAGCACAGCAGGGTGGGTAGGGTGGGTAAACAACAGAAAAAGTCGGAGAGAGGTGAGAGGAGAGAGGTCTGTCGTGAATAATCGCGTACCCTGACGGATGGGTACGCCACACACCCTTGTTGTGGCTGGGGCTATTTTATTACCGGTCCTAGGATGACTGTGCCCTGTCACCGTCAGTCTCAGCTCCCCTTCCTCCAGCCTCAGAGCCTTTGCATGGGCTGTTCCCCCTGCCTGCTGGCTCCTTCTTCAAGTCTCAGCTGAGTGTCTTCTCCTTTGGGAAGTTCTCCCAACCACTGTCCAGGGCAGCCCCATCAGACACTGTCTTCATCCTTCCTACATTTAGCGTCATTGTCTGTAATTCTGCCATTCACACTTGCCTCCACTGGGTCTGCCTATCACCACTGTACCCCAGCCTTCAGGAGGTGCATCAGTAATGGGTCTCCACATCCTTAACACAAAGCTGGCTCTGTCCCTCCCGACCTATGAGGGGCAAAGCCCAAGCTCACGGGGCTCCTTACCCAAGAAGTACCAGACGCCCAGCATGGGAGAAGCCACCAGTTGGTCGACGAGGACCTTCCTGAGGACGTTTGGGAGGCCACGGAAGCCAGATGCAGGGAGCAGGCGGTCCAGCCAGAGGTACCAGTAGTGCAGGAAAGGGCCCATGCTGCAGCCCACTGCAAACATGCTCGCTGTGGGCGGTCCAAGAGTCAGGGGGTGCATGTTAGGCCAGCAAAGCCCCCAATTCACTCTCTCCCTGTCTAAGACCTGGGTAAGCCTGACACCCTCCCGGAGCCCAACCCATTACTAGCCCCACTGCCACGTACCATTCCAAGAGCTGCGTTTGCATTTTCTTCCCTCATTCCCTCACCACCGTGGCAGAGGGTTCTACCATCGCCCCGCTTTCCAGAGGAGGAAACAGAGGCACAGCGGGTAGGGAAGCGTGGGACCAGGGCGCGATCCTAGGCTGGCTGGGGCCAGACGCTGCGCCCTTGACTACCCCGGGTGCAGCATCCTGTGCTCAACGCTAGGTCTCTCAGTGCAAGAGAGAAGGAAGCAGACCAGGGGTTGGGCGGGGACCTGACCCTCAGGATGCGAGCGAACAGAAACCCCACGTATGGTAGGGGATGAAGACCCCCGAGGGGGGAGGGGGCAGAGATCGGGGAGGGGCTGTCTCGGGTGCACGCTGAGGTCAAGGGTCTTGCCAGGGACTGAGGTCTCGGGTCATGGGTCACGGCACGCGGGTCCGGGTCACAGGTCTCCGAATTGAGGTTGGGGCCAAAGATCCTCTGGGGTCAAAGGCCAGCAGCACTCGCCCCCTCACCTGAGCGCCGCGGGTCAAACTTCTGGCAGGGCCGGGCGCGGATCTCCCAGGACTGGCGCGCTCCATCCCCGGCCGCCATGAGAGCGCCGCAGCCCAGCGTGTTGGTGACGAGCAACGCACGGCCTTGGAACAGGGGCTGCCCCGCGGCCCAAAGGCCACGCAGCCAGCACCAGCCGCCGGACACCATCGCCTGCCGGGACCTAGGAACTGGCACACCCGACCGCCCTGCCCATGCCGGCCAACCTCCAGTCACCCCGCGTCCCGGATGCCCGCCTCGCGCCGTGCTACCCAATCGCACGCTGCCTTCGTGATTTGCCTGCCTTCCCCAAGTCGCTGCAGCCAATCACCGACCGCTTGTCTCTTCACTTTGCCCGCCCCGGGAGGTATTAGCCAATCAAAAGTCGGCATCCCGTCTAGAGGCTAATTGCCGAACGAAGCCGCACACCGCCTTCCGAGCCTTACGGGCCAATCGCAAATAGGCTTCGCGTCACACCGCGCATGCCAATTGCTGTCGTTCTAACCTCGTTTTCCCGCCCCTATCTTCTCTGGCCTATGGGTAACCGTCGCCGCACCCTTATTTGCCTGCCCAGTGCTGCACTGGCCAATCGGAGACCCTCGCTGACTATCGTTAGGCTGGCAAATCACTGACTGTCGTCCTGCCTCCCGCATTGAGATGGCCAATCTTGAACAACTCCACCGAGTTCTCTCTTGTAGTTGCCCTCCAGATTTCCAGATTCTCCCGGAATTCCTGAAAAGGGGATCGGACTGTGGCCATGACTACCGGGGCGGAAGTCCAATCCCGCAGAGGCTCGAGAAAGTGGGGGCGGGGCTACAGTTCTGCGGCGCGCGCAGGCCGCTGGGATTCTTGTGTAGACGTTGACCTTGGTGCTGACTAGTGCTGAGTATCTGACCTCAGTTCAAGAATAACGTAATTAGGGCTTCCGTGGTGGCGCAGTGGTTGAGAATCTGCCTGCCAATGCAGGGGACACGGGTTCGAGCCCTGGTCTGGGAAGAGCCCACATGCCGCGGAGCAGCTAGGCCCGTGAGCCACAATTACTGAGCCTGCGCGTCTGGAGCCTGTGCTCCGCAACAAGAGAGGCCGCGATAGTGAGAGGCCTGCGCACCGCGATGAAGAGTGGCCCCCACTTGCCGCAATTAAAGAAAGCCCTCGCACAGAAACGAAGACCCAACACAGCCAAAAATAAAAAAATAATTAAGAAAAAGAATAATTAAAACGTTAGGCACTGTTCTGGGCACATGATATGCATTAAGATTTCACAGCAACTTTGTGTTGCTGCAGGGACAGTTTTATCACCATGTTAATTTCCTGTGTTCCTGGAGGGGAAAATGTGAGTTTCAATGGAAATCTATGCGTTACCTACAGGAGCAGGGTGTCGCAAACTGTCGCCTGTGGGCCAAATCCTGTCGGCGCCGGTTTTGGTGAGGCTCGCGAGCTAAGAATTCTCTTACCTTTTTTAATTGGTCGGTGAAAAAAATCCAAATAATATTCTGGGACATGTGAAAATTATATGAAATTCAAATTTCCGAATCCTTAAATAAAGCTATGTTGGAACACGGTCATGCCCATTTGTTTCTTTATTGTCTACTCTCATTACAATGAGCAGTTGCAACAAAGATTGTATGGTCTGCAAAAACTAAACTATTTACTATTTGACTCTTTACAAAAAAAATTTTTTTTCCTCTTTGTTAGAGGACACCCTTCAGGGTTTTCTGATTTTGATTCTATGGGAGATATTTTATAAACCCTGTGGTTATAACTGATAACAGGGAAAAATAATTCTTCCCTATAGACATGCAAATGAATTCTGCCGAGTGGAGAGATGCCCACCCCCAATTTTTTTGCCTTCATTTGCACATTCATTTTACTGTGCTTGTTTTGTCTGTTGTTTGGTTCTTCTTTGATATGGGTTTAACGCCTGATCAGTTGCCTTTATTAACAACGAGTTAACAATTTTTAACACATGCTCATTTTTATTTCTGTATGAGAGTCGTGATTTTTACCTCTTTTGGGAAAATTATCCTTCAACACTTCCTATTGCTGTCAAGTAACTCAGCCTGGTATTCCAGGTTCCAGATTTTACTGCATTTTGGTGGAAAACCTCCAAAATGGTTAAAAGAGGGGGAAAAGTCAAATTATGATTCACGAAACAGAGTCAGGTAAACTTTTTCAGCAGAGAAGTGCATTTCATGGTGGCTGAAGCCCTGGCAACTTCAAGAGGTAAGAGAATCTTGCTGATTCTCTATTTTTCTCATCTGTGTTTTCCTCTCTCTAGATAGGTGCCTTGTTTTTGATGCTTTTATGATGGATAATGTCACCAGCATTAGAGGCATCAGGGACTGGGAATTTGTCTTTATGGTCTGACCATTTGGCAATCTCTATCAATGGATTACTGCTTTACTGGCTGAAAAGCAGTGGAGGATCCATTAAGAATTTAGTGCCCACCAGGAGGAACAGCTTTTGATGTCTAGACCTGTGATTTTGGGTGTTTCTGTTGAAGGAGTTTTCAGAACATGCCACCCCAAAATATGCTGCTCTGGCAGATTGATTACTTTGAGTTAAAGGCATTAATAAGACTGCAAGATGCAAGAAGGGCTCTTGGTCTTTCCTTTTTCTTACTGAAAGCAGGAAATAAAATTCCCATGGCAAAGGTGCCCTCCCTCTACTGGGAGGAAGAAACCCTCTTATCCCCAGAGACAGGGAGTCGAAGCTGAGAGAAATCTGTACAAACAGGTCTTGTTGAAATGACTCTTATCTTCCTTTAGTCTCCCTATGTACTTTAGTTGCTTTTCTGCAGTTGACGCTCTGTTCAACCTAGTAAATAACAAGTCTTTGGGTCTTAATTTTTCTTGCGAAGACTCCCACGTACATGTAAATAAATGTTTTATGCTTTTCCCCTGTTAATCTGTCTTGTGTGTCAGTCTCAGCCAGAGACTTGTGTGCCGAGAGCTTGGCTTGGCTTTCTGTCTGCTAGGGCATGCCGGTTTTGGTCCTACATGTCCAACCATCAGGTGAGAGCCCTGAGAATATGTAGATGACCAGAAAGAAATGTGGGTTGCACCCCATTTGTGGCTAGGGTCCTACCGACCACTGGACCACTGTTGCCAGCCTCTGAGGGGAATTGTCTAAGTCTTTCTCTCTTTTGGCCATCTTTGGGAGTGGCTCTGGATCTTGAGAGAGCTGCATTTTTTGCACCCTCTTTGGGGACCCCTCATGCATCCATGGTTTAGTCATAGAAGGCTGATTGGTTTTGGTTTTGAATCACTTGGAATAGGTATGCTTTTGGTTAAAAAAAAGAAGTTAAAAAATAAAAAGGGAGTTCAATACTGCCGGGAAAATTTACTGTTTGGGCTGAAACCTGATGATAAGATATTGAAAGGATTTTTTTTTAAAGGAACTCTATGTCAGAAATTGGCTTTATTGGAGACATATTCAGAGCCTGATTGGAACTATTTTCAAGGCCTTCTTCTTTCCTAAGCTAAAATGGAACTATGTACTCAGAGGGCTATTTGGAAATACACCGGCAAGAAAAATAGTTTAAAAAGGCTTCTTCACAAATATTAGTAACTTGTTCCATCTGCCAGAAACACACTTTGGATCCAACTTTTTTTTTCTTCAATAATGAGTTTAAAATTCTTGTACCTGTCTCATGGCTAAAATTTAAAAATAAAAGTTATAAGATCTCTGTTTGCTTCTGTCTCTATGTTTATGTATGTCTATATACATGTGATATTCTTCTACCTCTGGGAAGTATTGCTAAAAATTAACTTGTAAAAGAGCTCTATTTAATTGTCTTAAAAAAAAGTGCTTACGTAAGTTGATTAGTCAAACAAACTGGTTGTCTCTACTAGATGTTTAGATTATAAAACTGTAAATTCAAACTAAGAACAAAACAGACAATAAAAGTGAATTGCTTGATGTATATCAAGCACGACAGTAAATTTTAAAATAAAGGAGGTCATATATTTAACTTTTTACATTCTTTGCTTCTGTGATTTTTGATACTTGCTTGATTTATCAACAATAACAAGATTATGGCTAGCTATTTAATGACTCATGAAATTTTCATGAGTAATTTAAGCATAATTGTTAAAAACAAGTTAAGTAATAAACGTAAATGGGATAAAAGTTTATAAGTGAACTAATCAACAATAATTTTGTTTTATAATGCCTTCTTAAAAATAGTTTCCAGAATCATTTTGGAAAATTGAAACCTTATACTAAGTTAAGTGAAATGGTGGATATTCATTGAATATGTAGACAGTTTTCAAATACGAGAAAATACTAAAATATTAATCACTAAACATAAGTTTATCTTGTTGGCTTCTTAATTTTTACAAAGGGACTAATGATGTTTCCGTTAGTAAACACGTCCTTTGCCACATCAAAAAACTGTATTATAAGGAAGCATATGCCTCTAGAAATTATGAAATGATGTATTCATAAATTTGCTAATCTACTATAGAATGTTGGTATAAATGTTGGTAAGGCCACAGGCAGTTTACAATTGCTTGCTTCCTAGTTTTCACTGGAACTTAGGGTTATGAATTATAATCAATGTAAGTAAATGAAACTGCTAGGAATAATAAAGGTACAGAAAAAAAACTCTGTATGTGAAGTGTGCAAGGAAAATAAGATGTGTTTCTGCAGGAAAAAGTATGAGGTATGAAGGATGCGCTCTTTTTTTTTTAATTAGCAAGTATTTAATTTAATTAATTTATTTTTGGCTGTGTTGGGTCTTCGTTGCTGTGCATGGGCTTTCTCTAGTTGTGGCGAGCGGGGACTACTCTTCGTTGCGGTGCGCGGGCTTCCCATTGCGGTGGTTTCTCGTTGTGGAGCACAGGCTCTAGGCGCGTGGGCTTCAGCAGTTGTGGAGCACAGGCTCAGTAGTTGTGGCACTCGGGCTTAGTTGCTCCACGGCATGTGATGTCTTCCCGGACCAGTGATTGAACCCTTGTCCCCTGCATTGGCAGGCGGATTCTTAACCACTGAGCCACCAGGGAAGGCCAAGGATGCGTTCTTAGGAAGGAAAAAGAAGAGTAACTTTATCCCTGTTTAAGCGTATTTAGTGATTGTTTCAAAATACAAAAGAGGAAAATAAAGGAGAAAAACCTAAATGGATTTAGAAAGTTGGAGAGGGAGAAAGAGGAAATCTTATCTTGTGTGGTCAAATTGGCAAAAATTAAATGGATTATTATAAGAATTTTAAAAATGAGCTTTATTTTAAAAAAATTTTTTATTGAAATATAGTTGATTTACAATGTTGCATTAGTTGCAGGTGTACAGCAAAGTGATTCAGTTATACATACATATATACCTATCTATTCTTTTTTAGATTCTTTTTCATTATAGGTTATTACAAGATATTGAGTATAGTTCCCTGTGCCATACAGTAGGTCCTTGTTGGTTATCAACAATGAGCTTTAATATCAATAATGTGACTATGCAAAACTAGAATTTGACTTTCTTTCTCTGTTAAAAGAATAACATTTTCTTGGATTATTGTAAAAGATTTTTCTTTACCTGTTAAGTAATTCATATAGAAAACAAAGATTCTGTTTTATCAAAATGTTGTCTTTATCAAGTCTCTAATTAGGAAAACTGAGTCGTCTCAAAATTAAAAGAGCTGGAGCTTTTTCTTTTATTATGTTACTGTATTTGCCTATAAAATCTTTTATTGTCACTTTGGTTAAATAGGTAACTAAGTATTGTTTCATAATTATTTGTGAGCTTATTTAACCTAGTGTTCAAATCTTTGACATTTTGGACAAACTTCCCAAAATCAAATTCTAAATTTTATTTCCCCTACACTGTGTTTCCTCTTGAACCATGGTTGAAATTTTAGAATTGGAGCCACTAAACTCTGTCTGCCTACCTATAGGTCTGTAATTCAGAGAGGCCTTTACTTCTCACTATGTATGTTGTATTTTTCTACACCAGGAGGTGTGAGAGGCAGGATTCTAAGATATGGCCCCAAGATTTCTGCCTCAGATGTACATCAGTACATCCTCCTCAAGTGTAGGTAGAACTTGTGAATATGATAACATGCAAATATGACGTTATGTTGTATTTTAGAAGGGATTTTTTAAAAACTTATTTTACTGAACTATAGTTGATTTACAGTGGTGTGTTAATTTTTAGAAGGGATTTTGTAGGCATAAGTACCCTAGTCAGTTAATTAAAAAGGAGCTTGGTTAGTGCCCTCACTGTGATACATTTCTTTTTTTTAAATTGAAGTATAGTTGTATAATATTATGTAAGTTATAGGTATACAGTATAGTGATTCACAACTTTTAAAGGTTATACTCCATTTGTAGTTATTATAAAATATTGGTGGGACTTCCCTGGCAGCTCAGTGGATAAGACTCCCTGCTCCCAATGCAGGGGGCCTGGGTTCGATCCCTGGTCAGGGAACTAGATCCCACATGCATGCCACATCTAAGAGTTTGCGTGCCACAACTAAGGAGCCCACCTGCCACAACTAAGACCTGGTGCAACCAAATAAATAAATAAATATTTTTTAAAAAAATTGGGCTTCCCTGGTGGCACAGTGGTTAAGAATCCGCCTGCCAATGCAGGTGACACGGGTTCGAGCCCTGGTCCGGGAAGATCCCACATGCCACAAAACAACTAAGCCGATGTGCCACAACTACTGAGCCTGTGCTCTAGAGCCCGCGAGCCACAACTACTGAGCCTGCATGCCACAACTACTGAAGCCTGTGCGCCGAGAGCCCATGCTCCGCAACAAGGGAAGCCACCGCAATGAGAAGCCCGTGCACCGCAACGAAGAGCAGCCCCCGCTTGCCACAACCAGAGAAAAGCCCACGTGCAGCAACAAAGACCCAACGCAGCCAAAAATAAAATAAATAAAATAATTTAAAAAAATATTGGCTATAGTGCCCGTGTTGTAGAATATATCCTTGTAGCTTATTTTATACCTAATAGTCTGTACCTCTTAATCCCCTACCCCTATATTGCCCCTCTCCCCTCCCCCTACCCACTGGTAACCACTAGCTTCTTCTCTATATCTGTGAGGTCTGCTGCTTTTTTTTTTTTTTTAACATCTTTATTGGAGAATAATTGTTTTACAATTGTATGTCAGGTTCTGCTTCCTAACAAAGTGAATCAGTTATACATATACATATATCCCCATATCTCCTCCCTCTTGCCTCTCCCTCCCACCCTCCCTATCCCACCCCTCTAGGTGGTCACAAAGCACTGAGCTGATCTCCCTGTGTTATGCGGCTGCTTCCCACTAGCTATCTATTTTACATTTGGTAGTGTATAGATGTCCATGCCACTCTGCTTTTTTGTTACATTCACTAGTTGGTTGTATTTTTTAGCTCTGTGATGCATTTCTTTAAAAAAAATTTTTTTTAGTATTTATTTATTTGTTTATTTTATTTTTGGCTGCGTTTGGGTCTTAGTTGCAGCTCGTGGGATCTTTCGTTGTGGTGTGTGGGCTCCAGAGAGCGTGGGCTCAGTAGCTGTGCTGCGCAGGCTTAGTTGCCCTGCAGCATGTGGGATCTTAGTTCCCCGACCAGGGATCGAACTCCCATCCCCTGGATTGGAAGGCAGATTCTTAAGCACTGGACCACCAGGGAAGTCCCTGTGATACAATTCTATTTGGCAGATTCCTGAAGGTGCATTGGCTGATGTTAGGGAACCACAGGACAGCATTATCAATCCTAATTCCAGTTATTCGTCCAAATGTGAACTTGGCCACAATCCCACCACATTGCGTTTAGTCATCCCCTCTCCTTAGGCTCCTCTGGTCTGTGATTCTTTCAGGGTTTTTTCTTGTTTTTCATGACCTTGACACTTTTGAAGAGGACCGGTGGGACATTTTGTAGAATGTCCCTCCATCTTGGTTTGGGTGCTGTTTTCTTGTGGTTAGACTGGGGTTCTGGGTCTTTAGGGAGAATCCCACAGAGGTGGTGTCCTCCTTGCATCAGATGGTGCGTGTGATATCACACGATTTACCCCGGTGACGCTAACTCGGATCACATGATGTTAACCAGGATCACGTGAGGCTCACCGGGCTCACGTGATTAAGGGACGTCTGCCAGGTGTTTCTACTCCACTGTCAGGTTACCATTTCTCCCTTTCCCTACTCTTTGGAATTGAGTTCCAAAATCCAGTCCACTCTCAGGGCTAGAGTGAGGGGGTGGAATTAAGCTCCACCTCCTGGAAGACAGACTGTTTCCAGATACAATTTCACCAGCCATTTTCAAGAAACTAAGTTGGACTTTTGGGAGCCAGTGCTTACAAAACTCTCACAGGAAAACTGGCTTGTCCCTGGCTTGAGGGTCAGCCCTACAGGTCCAGCCGGGCCAACCAAGATCCTTGCCATACTTTGGGGACATCAAAGAAGAGAGAAATTCACCAAAAGGCACAGGTGAAACTGCAGGTGAAACTCGAGTTATCTCCAGTTAACAAATGATAGAGGCTTTTAGAAGTCCACCCTGAGATTCTTTACAGAAACTGCCAGTAAAGCAAACTGAACTCCTGCTGCACCTGTGTAAAATAATCAGGGCAAATCCCATGAGACCTGTCAAGGAAGGACTTTCTTTGAGATTTTATTTTATTTTTTATTTTTATTTTTTTGGCTGAGTTGGGTCTTCGTTGCTGCACGTGGGGTTTCTCTAGTTGTGGAGAGCGGGGGCTACTCTTCACTGCGGTACGCCGTCTTCTCATTGTGGTAGCTTCTCTTGTTGAGGATCACAGGCTCTATGGCATGTGGGCTTCAGTAGTTGTGGCCTGAGGGCTCAGTAGTTGTGGCGCACAGGCTTAGTTGCTCTTCGGTATGTGGGATCTTCCCGGACCAGGGCTCGAACCCATGTCCCCTGCATTGGCAGGTGGATTCTTAACCACTGTGCCACCAGGGAAGTCCTGAGACTATTTTTAACAAAAGGCACAGCTCAAATATCATTCAGTCATTAAAAAAAAAAAGAAGGAAATCCTGCTACTTGTGGCACCATGGATGAACCTGGGGGGCGTTATGCTAAGTGAAATTAGACAGACAGTGAAAGACAAATTATGATTTAGTTTATATGTGGAATCTAAAATAGCCAAGCTCGGGCTTCCCTGGTGGCGCAGTGGTTAAGAATCTGCCTGCCAGTGCAGGGGACATGGGTTCGAGGCCTGGTCTGGGAAGATCCCACATGCTGCGGAGCAACTGAGCCCGTGTGCCACAACTACTGAGCCTGTGCTCTAGAGCCCGCGAGCCACAACTACTGAAGCCTGCGTGCCTAGTAGTCGTAGTTGAAGTTGAAGCCACCGCAATGAGAAGCCCGTGCACTGCAGCGAAGAGTAGCCCCTGCTCGCCGCAACTAGAGAAAGACCACGTGCAGCAATGAAGACCCAATGCAGCCTAAAATAAATAAGTAAAATAAATTTATTAAAAAAATAAACATCCATTTTTATAAATAAATAAAATAGCCAAGCTCATAGAAACAGAAGAACGTTGGTTTTCAGGGGCTGGTGGGGAGGGAAGGAATGGGGAGATGTTGGTCAAAGGGTACAACTTTCACCGTAAGATAGTAAGTCCTGAGGATCTAAGGTACAGCATGGTTACTATAGTTAACAGCACTGTATTGTACACTTGAAAGTTACTAAGCAAATAGATCTTAAGCATTCTCACCACACACACCAACCATGGATCATGTAGGACTATAGTACATATTTAGTGAAAAAAATTCGTGTAGAAGTGGACCCATGCAGTTCAAGCCCATGTTGTTCAAGGGTCAACTGTATTAAAATTAGAAAAACATAAAGCTGGGTGGGAAAAAAAGGAAGAGCTCTCCCATCCCCTGCCCCTGTGAAAAAGTCGGTTTTGCACAATTATTTCAATATTCCTGACCTATAAATCCGTCTGTTCTTTGAATATCTGACCTGTTTCCCTAATTAATCATGAATTAAATAAAATCTTTAACATGGATTCATTTTACATCAGTATGAGAATCACGATTTCTCCTTTCTTTGAAAATTATCCTGTAACATGCCCTGTCGTTCTTAGGTGCCTCAGCCTGGCATTCTTTTTTTTTTTTTTTTTTTCTTTGGCTGCATTGGATCTTCATTGCTGCGCATGGGCTTTCTCTAGTTGTGGTGAGCAGGGGCTACTCTTCGTTGCGGTGCATGGGCTTCTTATTGCGGTGGCTTCTGTTGTTACGAAGTACGGGCTCTAGGCACATGGTCTTCAGTAGTTGTGGCTCACGGGCTCTAGAGCTCAGGCTCAGTAGTTGTGGCACACGGGCTTAGTTGCTCTGTGGCATGTGGGATCTTCCCGGGTCGGGATCGAACCCTTGTCCCCTGCATTGGCAGGCAGATTCCCACTGTGCCACCAGGGAAGTCCCTCAGCCTGCCATTCTAACTCCAGATTTTGCTGCTATCTGGGCCTTTTTACACTGGTTCCCCTTCCCTGAAACACCATGATTTCCCCCCAGTGAACATATTCTTTCAGACTCCCCAGACAAGGTCCCTGCCCCATCCTCTGGCCTTGCCTGGCTCCAGTTACCATTCTCTGGCTTAACCCATAACACCCAATGTGAGGCAACAAAAAGGGGTAGCTAGGGATGTTTGCTGAATTAATAAATACATTTTCTGCCTAATGAACTCCTAGTCACCCTTCAAAACCCCAGTCCCAATGACCCTCCTCCCTATGCAGAACGTTCACTCCTCCTCTGGGTTCTCTAGTGCTGGTGCCTCCCCCTCTAGCCCATCCCTGCCCCCATGGGACTAGGGATGTCTGTCTGGCTCTGCATCCCCTGGACAGGGGGCTTCTCAGGGGTTCCAGCATTGTGCAGATCCAGGAAAAGGGGATTTGCTGACTTAACAAATGAATCACAACATCCAGAAGTGTTTATTGAACTAGTTTCAGTGTAGCACCGTTCTCAGTGGGGCAAGATTCTTGATCTCAGGGCAGAATTTTGAGTCTCGGCTTCGTGGAATGTGTAGAAGTTATCTGGATGATAAGTAGTGGCTGCTGACTCAGGGATCAAAAAATGAGCGCAGGTGGGATCTTGTTCTTCCTGCATCAGTTCCCTCCCAGGGCACCGGCCATCACTTGAAGCAGACTTCCTTGTGGGAACTGGCTATGAGTTGGCAGACATCCGGCTTCTCGCCCTGGAGGAGATGGCCAGGAGTTGGGGTCCTGAAAGGAGACCCTGCCCCCACCAGCTGAATCCCTCTGTCCCCTGTCTAGCTTACCTGGTATAACTGGCAGACGAGGCATAAGAGCTGGTCCTTCTCTTTCATGGGTTTCTGCACAAGCAAGACAGGAGGTCTTAAGTCCCACCTGCCCCAACCAACCCGTGCTTGGCCCAGAAGGGGCTGCAAATGGCCCCAAGTCTGGCCCCTGCCTCCTGCCTCCCAGCCCAGTGGTCACATCCATCAACCCGGTCCCTGCCTGGGGGATGACCTGAGGGCTGCAAGAGTTCTTACCCCATTGACGACGACCCAGGGCACATACTCGTGGGGTGGCTGCAGAGCATCCGTGAGCTGGGCATTGATGTGCAAGAGCTGCATGCCACGGTCCCCTGTGGCACACTCCATGATGGAGTCAGGGGACACCTTTGGAGCATAGATCTGCAGGCACTGAGGGCAGAGGGGGAGCTGGCCAGCTGGGGTGCTGTCTCAGCTTCCTCCCTGTTATCTCCCCAACGGTCCTCCCACTAGAACCACCCCACACCCCAAGCCAAGCTTTTGTTTCCTCACTAGCAACAGGAGACAGTTGGGTTCACAGGGATGCAGCAATGCCCATAAACAATGGGTGCTTAATACATGCCTGAGTGGAGGCCCCCAAGGTAGGGGCTCAGGCTGCTCCTGTCTCCCATAAGACCAGACCCGCAGCCCGACCCCTATAGTGTTTTATTTTCCTGAGAGCATCCGTACTTGCTCTTCCCTCTGCCAGGAGCACTTTTCCTTCCCCTTCCCCTGAGTCTCCTGAGCGTTCCCTCATCCTTTGCACTCCATAGTATGACTCTGCAGGGCCTGGAGGTGTCTCAGGGTGGCTCAGGTCTCTTGGGTGGCCCAGATGTTTGATGAATGAATAAACAATCAGGGCAGATGGGTCACTCCTTTGGGAGTTCTTTTTCATAACCCGCCAGGGAGTTAAGTGGGCCTGTCCTGTCATCTCCTTACCCCAGAGAAGGATCACCATCTGTGTCCCTTCACATTCCTGTTTGTCAGAGCCCAGCTCGGAGGCATCTTGTCCAGGAAGCCCTCCCTGATCTACCCACGTCCCCAGAAGATCTTTGTTCTCTCGATTCAGAGATCGAGGCTTCGAGAGGGGAGGCTGTCTTCCTGGGGCTGCACGGAGAGTGGTAGTTGTGGCCAGCACTTGAACCTGGGTCTGTCTGGATGCAGGAAGGCCAGGGCCCTCCAACCCAGGCTGAGTGAGGGGCATTGCTCACCGGCTTCAGATTTTTCTCCATGTCATCCATTTCTTCTAGGCAGACAATGGTCAGGAAGGCCGCGCTCCTCTCCAGCTGGTCCAACAGGCAGGCCTGGGGTGGGGGGGGGGGCAGGCAAGGATGTGAGGGTGGCCCAGAGCACCCCAAGACCACTCCGGGAATAACCACGAGTGTCCACTAATAAAGCGGAGAATGAAGGCACACAGGCAAGGGACGGAGTTGGCTGCAGTCCATCCCTTCTGAGTCTTGATTTCATTTTCCTTATCGTGGGCAGTCTCCCCAGCCTCGTGCCCCCAACTCGGGAACTCTGGGGGCTGCTCACCTCCACCTTGTTAAGCTTGCACTCCTGCTCGCCGTGCTGGCACGTGAACTCCCACCTGCCGCTGATGTTCTGTTCCTGAGAAGCAGTGGGGTGAGTGCTGGCTGCCTCCCCACCCAGACCCCCTTCCCCTGGCCACAGGCCTCAGTTTCACCCGTACCCACGCACCTGAGCGTTTCCGTAGGGCACCAGCGTGACATTGAGGATTTCCCAGACCATCAGCCACGTCGGAAAGAGCTCTCGGATCAGGAAGTACCGGCAGCCGGGGCACAGTGACTCATAGTAGAGGCTCACGTTGATGGGCGGAGGGTCAGACTTCCGGAGGGGCGCCTGCAGGCACAGCTCACCGGCCTGCGTGGAAGGAAGGGATGTGATTCAAATGCAGCTCTGCTTGATTCTCTTGCAGGAAGGGAGCTGCAAACAGTAGGTGCTCCACCTCACACTCCTTCCGGACCTTGCCAGGGGGAATCCTGACTCTGAGGCTTAACGGCATTCCTAAATACTCCTAAATATCAGTCTGTCTGCAGAATGGATGTGACAAAGATTTGCAAACAGTAGGCAGTTAATGAATGCACAAGTCTTGCTTTCTTCCTCCAGGTGAGGTGAAACTCCTCACCCAGGGGCACGCCATGCAGTAAGAATTCAAGGCATGCACATTTCTGGTCTCTGCTGTCAATCCTGCCTTCTCAGTCCTGCCTTCTCGTGAGGCATACCACTAAGGCAGGCTCATTCATTTCCACTTCATCCCTAGAGCCTTCGCCCTGAACTGAGCAAGGCCCTACATACCCGCTGACTCATTTATCCTTCCTCTCCACGGGCCCACTGAACCCCTCCCAAGGCTACTGCAGAGGCGGCGCCTAATAGGTGTTGACTTCCGCCCGCTGAGGGGCGGCGGACGGTCGCATCTGTGAGCGAGTCGTTCAGCCTCCAGGGCATCTGCTTCCTCCGCACCAGGAGCACGCGAGCTCTTCCCCGACCGAAATGCACCCAATAAGGAGCCCCTAATGAATGCGGTGGCCATGCGCAGGCCGCTTAGCTAGTCTGGGCTTCCCCTGGCCTAAAAGAGGAGACTCTGATTCCTGCTCTAGATGTACACAGTAGGTGCTCAATGCACCCTGGGGGGGCGGGGGGAGTTGCGGGAGGATGGGGTGGGGGGACAGCTGAGCGACTCAGACTCCAGTTAGGGAAGCAAAAGGGAAAGGGAAGTATGGCCAAAGTGTAAGGATTGAAGCGGGGGTGGGGTGGGGGGGGGCGGCCGGCACCGACCCGGGCAGCGTCCCCTCCGGACCCCGGTCGTCCCCGTCGAAGTCTGGGGAGCGGGAGGAGCCGCGGGCACCTCGCCTGGGCGCTGGTCCCCGCCTGCCCGCCCGCCGCGTCGCCTTCTCTACCTCGCAGGGGGCCGCCCCCTCGGGGAGTATTTCCAGCGGGGACGCCCGCGCCGCAGCGGCGACCTCCAGCAGCAGCAGGAGAGGCAGGAACAGCAGGAGAGGCGACGAGGCCATCACAGTGGGGGCGAACGTGCGACGGCGGGAGCAGCGTCCCGGGGAAGAAGCCGCCTTTAACCAGGCGGTGGCCCAGCCCCCAGGCCGGGCCGGCCTCCAGGTGCACACGCCTCTCTCGGGGGCCGGGGCTGACGTCTCTAGGGATCTCTACTTTTTTCTCTCTCTCTCTGGGTCTTTCTTTCCACCCCGACCCCACCCGCATCCCACAGCCCGCCAGGTGCTGGGCTCCCAAACTCCTGGACAACGTGCTGCCCTTCGATCTTCCCCGACACTTCCCCGTAATCAGCCCCGTCCAGTCCTGTGAGGCTGGGGCTTGAGCACCTTGAGCGGAGGATAGGTGGGGGCTTAGAGACAGAGACACGGAGAGACCAAGAGATAGGAGGGTCTCTATGGGTCCACGGATCCCTCTGGGGGCCGCCAGGGTGCTCCAGGCCCCTGGTCCTAGCCCGGGGACCCCGCCTCCCCACACCATGCTCCGATGAGAGGTGATCCCTGGCCTGGGAGCAGGCAGGAGCTGAGCAGCCCGGGCCCTTTCCCCTAGCCTGGCCCGGACCCCCCTAATTCTCAACCTCCACCCCCTCCCCCTCTCAGGCTCCAGAGCCCAGACGCTCCAGATCCACCAGCGTGGTCCCGTGGGGCTGACTCAGGCTTGGCCACAGCTGGGCCAGAAAGCAGAAGCCAGCGCAGGGAGGGGCTCCCTTCTCTTGGCTCCCTCACCCCTGGCTGGGGGGTGGGGAGAGAAAAAAGCTGGTGTTCCTTCTTTCCACCGTCCAAAGGCTTGAGGAGGGGGGCATCCCTGCCCTCAGCCAGCGCCCTTGTCAGAAGAGAGGCCCGGGTTGGAGCAGTCATTATTACCTGAAGCCTGTACTCTGTACATGGAGCCGGGGCGGGGGATCCCCGGAGGACCCAAACCCACAGGAATCAGCCAAACCCACGTTTGCTCTGGGACGGTGTGGGCATCTCAAGTGATGAAGCCTCAACTCATTCTGTAAAACGGGAGAAGTGAGGTTTGGGGAATAAAGCTACCATGGAGGGCTCAGAGCAGAGGGAGAGTTGCCCCAGGCTGGGTGTGGAGGTGACACAGGTGAGCCTGGGAAGGTGTTGACGGGACAGCAGTGAGGGCAGGGAGAGTAGCCCAGATAAGGGCTTGGCGGCTGGTAGTGTTGGGGGAAGTAACCGAGACGTTCAGACTTCAAGGCCTTGACACGACACAGACTCAGATCCCACCAGAGAAAATGCTCACCCGTGGGCTGGAAAACGCCCAGTCCTCCGCTCCACAGCCCGTGTCCCGCTTCATTTCTGGGGAAACCGTGGCCCGCGTGGCCCACATTCATAGCAGCAGGATGCTGCTGGATGAACCCCCCACCCCATTCTTCTGAACCCTTAACAAAACCCACTTCCTTTGTGAAACCTGCAAGACTAAGCAACACAGCTTTGGGGAACTAGTGTGTGCTCGGTCCTGTACTGGGCAGGACAGAAGAAATAGCAATAAATATAATTGCTACTATTTTTCCGGTGGTTATTAAACACCAGCCCTATTGGAGGAATTCATAAATGTAACCTCACCCATTTGATTGTGGAACCCTCAGAGGTGTCCACTGGGGGCAGGGGTAGAAACTACTGACCCTACTTGGTAAGAGGAAACAGGATCAGAGAGGGGAGGTGACGTCTCTGAGAAAACACAGTTGACTGAGTGTGGGGACTGGCTAGAGGCTCTGTGGGCCGTTCTCTTGTGCCCCCAGGTTCCACCCGGCTGGACTCATGGGACTGAGAAGGTGAGCTTTACCCTGCGTCCACCCATGCAGTGGGTGAAGGCCACAGTGGGGGCAGAGTCCGGGCTGGAGTTATTTATGGGGCGCCTCCTGACTGACCACTCAGCGGGGACAGTGCTTGGGAAGGACCAGAGCTCTGAGGCCAAGGGAAGCAAGTCCTGTCCCTCTGAGAGCCCAGTGGAGAGATGGGTCAGAGGCGGCCTGGTTCCTTCATCCACCTGGGGCTGCCTCAGGCGTGTTGGATCCTGACAGGTGCTGTGTGGGGAGAAGAAAGGTCAGAAGGTTCCCAGCCCTGGGGGTGTGAGAGGGGAGGGTAGAGTGGCAGGGACCTTGGGGAGGGGGAAGATGGTGAACATGAATCTGCGTTAAAGACAGCATGAGGACCCAGCTCAGTGTCCCCTGGGACATGGCAGCTGGCGTCAGGGTCGGGTGTGGCGAGGGGGTCAGTGGAAGGTCAGCAGGGAGGGGCTGGCACTGAAGACTCCTCTGGGTGTCACGGGAGGGGTTGTGACTATTGAGCCTGCCTGGCAATGAAGCTGCACATCAGAGGGGAGGTGACTTTCTGGAGGGTAGGGCTGGTGGCTGATTGCCGGAACTCCAACTCCAACTTGGGGGCCAGGGAGGAGCTGGGCCAGGGTCTGCCTGGGGTCCCCCCAGCAGGCCAGGGTGTGGGGCAGAGCTTGGGGTCTGAGCCTCTCTGCTGTGTGACGTTGGCGGGTCTCTCAACTTCTCTGGACGTGAGCATCTAAACTGGGGTTGGGGGACTTCCCTGGTGGCGCAGTGGTTAAGAATCCGCCTGCCGATGCAGGGGACACGGGTTTGAGCCCTGGTCCAGTAAGATCCCACATGCCGCGGAGCAACAAAGCCCGTGCGCCACAGCTACTGAGCCTGTGCTCTGGAGCCCGCGAGTCACAACTACTGAAGCCCACACACCACAACGAAGAGCAGGCCCCGCTCGCTGCAACTAGAGAAAGCCCGCACGCAGCAACGAAGACCCAACGCAGGCAAAAAATAAATAAAATAAAATAAAAAATAAGTAAATAAAAAAAATAAACTGGGGTTGGGGGTGGAGGTGGGGAGGAGGCAGGGGTTGTCAGCCCTCGTTTGGCAGCCCGGAGCTAAAGAAGCCTGTCACCAAAGACAGAAGCATCCATCAAGTTCAATGTTTTATATCCACATCAGTATCAACGTACCATACAAAACCCGCCTGCCAGCCTGGCCAGGCAGGCAGGAGGTGGGGTGGGATGGGGGTCCGTGGGTGGCGTAGAAAACCAGGGCTCTCGTCCCAAAAGAGGAGAGAAAAGAGGGCTTTACGTACAGTAGAGGAAAAATAAAATCAGAGCCCGACATGATTGAGGAGAAGCCTTGAGTCTGCGTCGCGTAGAGGTGCTGTGGGCAGCGCTGCGTGTCGGCTGCCCCAGAGGTGCTGGTGGCCTCAGTTCCTGGGAGGCCTGGGGTCAGCTCATGAGTTTATTTTTACTTATTTTCTTTTTGGGGGTTACTTCTTGGCAGCAGCCCCGTCATGGTGTTAACCGGGTTTCACTTCAGGATTTGAAGGGGAAGTTGGGGTCTGTGGGGCAGGTCCCGCCTGGCCCCAAATGTCATGGATGAGGTTCCTGGAAGTGGCCAAGCGAAGTTCCTTCCTGCCCTGATCCCAGGTCTATGGCTTAAAAATCGGGGTACCCAGGTCGGGGCCGCACAGCCCGGAAGCCTCTGTAAACATGGCAGGTGCAGCCAAGGTGGGGCTTTGGGGACCCCGGGGGCCTGTCAGGGGCAGGGCACAGGGGTGTGGGTGGCCAGAGCTGCAGGGAGGGCAGTGCTGGTGGGGGAAGGGGGATGGAGTGGGGGAGGCGGGACCCCCACCACAGATACATAGAGGGACAGAGACCAAGAGGGAAAGAGAGGACAGACAGATGGAGCTAGAAAGAGACGAAGTGTGACAGTGGGAGACGGACAGAAACTCAGAGAAAGAGACATGGAGAGACAGGCAGACACGGAGGAGAACCTGAGAGAGACAGAATTGCAGAGAGATGAAGAGAAAAACAGATAGACCTGGAGAAATTCACAAAGACGAGAGAGATGGAGAAAACCCAAAAAAGAAGAGACAGGTTCAAAAAGATGGAGACCGCAGATGTAGCTGCCACCCCAGCCGGGCCAGTTCTCCTGCTCAGAGCTCAGCGGGTGGCAGGTGGGGGCCCGGGGCCCGGGGCGCGCACAGGATGGGCAAGTGTGACGGTGAGCGCGTCGTTGTGCTGCACCAGCGAGGCGTGCTGGTAGTGCAGCACCAGCTCCTTCAGTGACCCGTACAAGTTGTAGGGTTCTGCGAAGCCAAAGCCCGTGGCGGTGCGGTAGATGACACAGTGCTTGGTGTCGCCGTCCACCCTGTGGGTGCAGGCGAAGGGGTGGGTTAGATGGGCCCCCACCAGGCTCTCCCAGCCCCGTCCCCCAACTCCTGTCGGGTGACCCTGCCTGGCACCCATATCTCCCCATTTCCTGGATGCTGGATGCCGACCCGATCCAGACCCCGCAATCTCCTGCTTTGATACTGTTCCAGCTTCCTCCCCTGTCCCCAAGAATCTAGGGCTTCTTCCTGACTGTCTTCCCGAGGCCTAACATACAGTTGGCACTCAATGAGAGCTCTCGGAAGGAATGGGCGGATCCCTCCTCCCCACCTTCAGTCCACTCTCCGTTCCCTCGCCAGGCACTCACACCACAGAACAGGCATAGCAGCCCCGCTGGCTGCTTTCACGGATGAGGAAGGTGCCATCCCGCTTGCCGCTCAGCATTTCCTCAGCTTGGGTGCGGTTGATCTTGCCTACATACCACGTGCGTTCCTCATGGTGGGGGAGATCATCTTCATCCTCCATCAGTGAGTACTGGCTGCGGGGGAGGCAAGGAGGAGCCCTGGTCACTTACTCGTTAGCCTCCAAGGTCCCCCTGCCACCTGGACAACTCTCCCTCCGTGGTGAACTCCTACTCATTCTGCAAAGCCCACCAAAAATGGCCCCTCCCCTGGGACAACCCCTCCCCCCCCCCAACCAAGTGGTCACTCACTCCTCAGTCTCGTTCTTGATCCCCAACCATTCATTGATTTTCTTCTGCCGGGCACCTTTCTGAGTGAGCCACCTGGGGGGAAGAGGACAGGTGGGCTCCTGCTGCTCCGCTGGTAGGGGAACAGCAGCTGCAACACAGGCAGGGTGAGCCACCATGGGCCAGGCCAGCCTGGCTGGAGGCAAGGGCTGACAAGTGCAGGTTCTGGGTGTAATACCCCTGGTTGCCACAAGGGGTCAGCCTTGGCCTGGCCAAGGACCACTTGAACCCAGATGGACTCCCCAAGCTCTGCCAGGGAACCCCCCTATTTATTATGTTTCTGTTAACACTTTTTGAGACCCTGGATTGTGCCATCATGGCAAGGTCTTATCACTATCAGAGGCTCAGTCCCGGGGACTGCACAGTGGTGCGCCTTTGCACAGGGCAGCTTTACAAAGGACTTTGAAAGGACCAAGTGAGCTAACGTGTGCAGGGTGCTTGGCACACAACAGGTGCACATGAGCGTCAAAGACCCAGGCGGAAGAAGGAAGCCGCTGATGAAGTCCTCAGTGGGTCAGTGGGCAGAGGAGGGATCCTGGGCTCAGGCTGGGCACCGTGTGCTGAGCTGCACAGTTGGCATTCATGGAGTGGACCCTGTCGGAGGCTCCCAGTGGCCCGGCCTCGTGAGAGCAGTGTTCCCATTCCACAATTGAGGCTGAGGCCGCTGCACAGGGAGCCCTTCTGAGGGGGATGGGAGGGGACTGATCGAGAGGGAAGGGGCTGGTGGACAGACGAGGGGGCTAGGAGACTAGGTGGGGCTAGCTGGTGGAGAAAGCAAGAGTGAGATGCATGCAGAGGTCACCTCGCCAGGTGCCCCTGCACTAACGGGGGGATCCACGGTTGAGCGCAGAGCCAGGCACTCACACGAGGTACTGGTCTCTGATCTTGCGCAGCTGCATGAGGTCTGGCTTGAGGCTGTTCATGCGCTTGTCAATCTCTCGGTTGTCGGAGGCCTGTGCCCGCAGCTCCTGTTCCAGCTTTGTGCGGCTCTCGTGGATCTCAGCAATGCGAGACTTAAGTCGCTCTGAGTTCAGCAGGATCCTGTAGGAGGAGTGGCTCAGAGGCCTCAGATGGCTTCCAGTATCTAAGCGTTTGGACATGCTGTTTCCCTGATTGTTCTTTCTGGCAAACTCCTATTCATCCTTCAAAACCCATTTCAACCGACCCTCTCTTCCCCTGAAACCCAGGCTGCCCCTTCTGTTTCCTTTCTTTCCCCACTTGCGCTGTGTCAGATGAAGGTGCGGTAGGGCAGGGCAGAGGAACCAGACTCACCTCTGCATCTCTTTCTCATTGCCCTCACGCCGGAAGCGCTCCAGATATTCCTTGCTGCACTTCTCCTGTGTCTGGCCCTGCTCTTCAAAGATCTTGATAGTCTCATTGAAGGCCTCGATGGCTGTGCGCTTCATCTGCAGTTCCTGGAGGAGGGAGTAAATCTGAGCACCTCCTGGGACTCCCCGCAAGTCCCTCAGGAGGGATAAAGGCAGATCCCAACCTGATATGGAGACTTTGCTCAAGCTGTTCCCTCCACCGCGTGCACCGTTCCTCTAGCCCCTCCTTCACCAAACGAACTTTTATTCAGCCTTCAAATCCCACACTCCCCAAACCCCCTCTTCCTTTAGATCCTCCTTTAGGCACCTTAAAAAATACCTGGGTCTGTGAGCACAGCTGAGAATTAATGATAAATCTAGTTGCTACAATTCATGGGGCTCCTTCTCGGAGTAGATGCTGCACCAAGCACCTTCCATGCATCATCTCATAAAACCTCCCAACAGCCTCTCACAAAGTCAGAACTATTAATGGGGAAACTGAGGCTCAGGGGGCCTAAGCCATTTCCACGGTCATGATGTTCCTAATTGATCCCAGACAGGTATCTTGTCCACTTAGAACCTCAGGTGACCCATCACTAGAAAGGGGACAAGACAGAAATTGCTCAGCGACTACAGGGGAGACAGAGAAATTCCCTGCTTGAGATGGATGTTCAATCTGAGTAAGATGCATCTCAACTTACAAGATAAATTTATTAACACAGTCTTTGAGTAATAAAACCTCCCCCCACTTCCCTGTTTTTAAAAGACACTGCTCTTTTCCATGATCTCTTGACCCTTTGTCTTAGGTAACTCTTCGTCAGGCGGTTATCATCATTTTGAATAACATCCAGGTTGAAGGGGATGGAGAAGTAATTAAGACTCACGGTTCCAGTTTCCAGATGGGGAGACTGAGGCCCAGAGGCTCAACCAAGACATCTCCCACAGCTCAGCCGCTCCTGGGAGGCTGGTTGGTGCCTCTTCATCTGTTTTGTTTTTTTAGAAACACATACATTGATTTCTATGTTTTTAGGGTGGTCCCTGGTTGTAAGAGCCTGCTGTGACCTAGAAGTGGACGTCTGTCCCTGTGGCCGTGGCACTGCCCTTCCGTGCCTGGGTCTCCCGGGGTGCGCTGGCCTGCGGTACCTGGGAGGTGCGTGTGTACTCCTCGTAGAGCTGGTCATACTCGCGGCTCTTGTCCTGGTACTGCTGGTGGTAGACCTTGAGCTGGGCGCCCACTGCTTCCACACTATCCTCCTTGACGATCTGGTCCTGGGGATAGCCGGTGCTGTCAGGGAAGCTACCTGGGAAACAGGCCCAGGCCCGGCCAGGCACCACCCACCCCCGCCCCCAGCTCCCACCCCAGCCCTGCACCTGCTGGTACTTGGACACCGGGTAGAGGAGTCGCGTGTCCAGCTTGGCGTTGTACTGAGCCAGCGACTCGTGGCGGTAGTGGGTGATGAGGTCCACAACAGAGCAGAAGGTGAGTGGCTCCGAAAAGCCATAGTGCCCGTCTCGGTGGAAGACCTTGATCAGCTTGTTGTTTCCACCTTTCCTAGGGGCGGGTGAGAGGGGATGTCAGCGACCAGCAGCATCTGCAGACCCAGCAACGTCCCACTGGCTGTGCGACCCCCAGTCCTCTGACCTGGGTGTTCTCCCTCCCAACGCTCACCCCTGGTCTCCCTGAAGGGACAGGCCCCCACCTGAGGGTCAGCGTGTACTCCCCCTGGATCTTGCTAGATGCATCTCGGACCAGAAAGGTGCCATCAGGTGTGTCCCGCAGTTTCTCGTTTACCTCCTCCCTGTGGAGACAGCCAGGACTGGGGCTGCCCACTGGGAGACCCGACCCCTCAGGCTCTGCCCACCATGTGGCTCCACCCCACAACCCTACCTGGAGATGTCACCCCAGTACCACTCAGCATCCTGCAGGGAGGGCGGGTTGCCCCCATTGACCAGGCCTGTGGGGGCTGGCTTTGCCTTGGGGGGTTTTGGTGGCAGTGCTGGGGGACAGGAAAACAAATGCACACTGAGCACCAACTGTATACTGTGGCCAGCTCCCATTGCAACCAAGCCTGCTGATACCGGCAGGGCTCCGAGTCAGCATTCTTGGTCCCCAACAATAGGAGCTAATACAAGGGGGTGGAGGTCACCTGGGGGTGCAATCTCCTGTTCCTCCAGATGTTCCTGAAGCAACTTCTCCACCAGTAGCGCAGGGAAGTCGGGGGTAGCCTCAGTCCTATGGGGAAGGGACGTGTGGTGAGCGCTGGGTAGGGCCTGGTGTGCACAGGGCCCTGCATGTGCTTGCGCGTCTGGCGGGGGGTCTATGTGAAAGCATGTGAGGGGAAGAAGAGTAGGTGACGCAGGCTGGTGTGGGAGACCCATTACTGTTTATGCATATGCAGTTAGCGCCCAATAAGTATTCATACAACAAACAACAGGAGTCAGCATGTGAAGGAAGGTACAGACACCACCCAAGTGCCTGCCCTCCGGTCTAGGCCCCATCACCTTGTCCCAAGCCCTGCTAGAGTCTTCCTGGACCTCAAGTCCCACCCCTTGTTATCTTTCCTAGCTCGCCCATCATGACAGCTCTGGCCTCTTCTCCGCTGGGCCCCGTCCATACTCCTTTCTCATCGTCTAGACCCCCGCCCTGGCTACATCTCCAGCCCTTCCTCCATCTAAAGACCCACCCCTTTTTGCTCCGGCTCAGCTCCCCCTCCCCAGGCCTCTCACCCGTCGGGCGCGCCCCCTGGCGGCGGCGGAGGCGACGGCGCCCGCAGAAGCAGCGGCCCAAAGGCGGCGCTCAGGGCACGCACAGCTGGGCCCAGGGCTGGGGCGCGCCGGGCCACCCGGCCCAGGTGCTGGAGCAGGAAGCGCAGTGTGAGCGCGCTGTGCAGCGGCAGCGTCGGGGGCTCCAGCGCCGGCCCCACGGGCCCCGCGGCCTCTGCGGACAGACGGCCAGGGGAGGGTGAGCCAGGGCCGGCACCCGCCCGCCCCAGCGCCCTCCCCAGTCCGGGCTTCCCGCCAGACTCACCCCGCAGGGCTCGGTGTGCCTCAGCCGCGGCCTCGGGTGTCACAAGGGGTGCGGGCAGCGCCAGCAGGAAGCCCTTCACGCCATCAGTCAGGGCTGCAGCGTCCCACTGCTCCATATCGCTCAGCGACCAGTCTGCGGGTGCAAGGGGGATACATCGATCCAAGGCGGGTGCAGGGAGGGGACATCATCCGTCCGGGGCAGGTTCCTCTCCCACTCTTGCCCACTGAAGCTTTCCCTCACCTGTGCGCGCGGCAGGTGCCTCAGGCCTGTAGCTGTCTAGCCCTGTGGGGAAGGGGATGGGGTAGGTTAGTGCCACCCCACGTGGCAAGGCCAGCTCTCAAACGCTGCCTCGACCCCCGTGTGGGGTCTGGGGTGGCTGCTAACCTCCCAGAGGTAAGAACAGGGCGAGGGGAGGGAAATGGTGGCAGAGGGCATGGCACATGCAATGATGGGGTCTACATTCCCCCCGGGAGTTACTCCTTCCCCAACTCAACATGGAGGCCCAGAACATCCAGACTCAGCCTCTTCCCATACAGAGTGAACCCAGCAGCCCTGTGAAGGAGATGAGTTGCCCATCACCAGAGGTAAGCAAGCAGAATCCAGGGGTTGCAGCCAGGCCGAGGCTCACCTGTCCGCTCAATGGCCTCCACAAGTTTCACCAGGATAGGGGGAGCCACATCAGGCGGGGAGAACTGCTCGGGTAGGTCAGGGAGTGTGAGGCCTGGCAGGAGGGGACAGAATGTTGGCAGGGTCCCTAGAAGGACCCCAGTCCCTCTCTTTGCCTGCTGCATCTCAGCCCAAGTGCCTGGCATCTGGACCACCACTCTAGAGGGGGACAGAAGGCCCAGCTGGTGGGGCTGGGAGGGCTGAATTAGTGGGAAACGATTTTCTAGATTAAAATATCAATTCACCCAACTACACAGGCCAGCTATAGTTGGCTGACTAGTGTCCTCCCAAATGGTATGTCCACTTTCTAATCTCTGGTACCTGTGACCGTGACCTTACTTGGAAATAGGGTCTTTGCGGATATAATTAAGGTAAAGATTTCAAGATGAGATCCCTAAATCCAATGACTGGTGTCTTTATAAGAGAAGGCCATATGAAGGGAGAGGCAAGAGATTGGGGTGATGTGGCCACAAGCCAAGGTACACCTGGAGCCCCCAGAAGCTGGAAGAAGCAAGGAAAGATCCTCCCTTAAAGCCTCTGGACAGAGCACAGCCCTGCCCACACCTTGATTTTGGACTTCTGGTCTCCGGAACCATGAGAGAATAAACTCCTGTTGTTTGAGGCCACCGGTTTGTGGTAGTTCATTACAGCAGCCACAGGACGCCCATACAGCAGGTTTAGGGCTCTGCCATTGCTTGCTGTGCAACCTCAGGCACAGGACCCACCCTCTCTGTGCCTCAGATTCCTCAACTGAGAAACTGGTCGATGGCATCATCTCTCCTTTCTCAGTGGGAACAACAAAGTGGTTGAAGAGAGTAAAAGGAAAATACCCCAGCTGGATCAGAACACCTCATTCCAAGGACCTTTCTCCATTTTCTAAGTCATTTTGCTTAAAAAAAAAAAAAAATTCCCCCCTTTTAAAAATGCTGACCTCCTTCCGTGTCCCAACCCCGCCCCCCCCAGCCCCATGTTTCTGCCCCACCCAGCCTTTTGTGCTCAGGCGCACTCTGCCTGCACAGCCACCATTTGATGCAGCTTTGGCCCTTGGCGGGGACGCCCTGGCACACAGCAGGAGCAAGCCGGGGCCTGCGGGGCCTCCCTGAGTGATGGGCCAGGTGGTGCCTTGAGCTGAAGAAAGGCCCAGCTGTGTCAAAAATGCAAAAAAAAAAAAAAAAGTGAGCGAACAAGGGGAGGTGGGTGACATCCCAGCTGGTAGGGGGACTCTGAAATTCAACTTTGAAATTTGCCTGTGACCAGTTTGCAAAGCATGGAGGGAGGTCCCATCAGGATAGGCATTATCCCCATTTTACGGATGAGGAACTGAGGCTCAGGGAGGGAGCAACCTCCCCGTGGGTGCACAGCCAGACGGGGGCGCAGGTGACATCAGGGTTTGGCACGCAGCTCCCTGCGTGGAGCTGAATGGAGGGAAGGCAGCTGCAGCCTGCTGCCTGGTGGTCCCAGGATCCCGGAGGGTCAGGGCTTGAACAAAAGGACTAGTACCCCCCATTTCCAGATGAGGAAACTGAGGCCTGGAGAGGGCTGGTCCTAGCCGATGTCATATAGTCCTGGAAGATTTGGAGGGTGGGGCTGGGTGGCCGCCCGGAGCAGGGATGTGTGTGGTGTCTGGACCCAGGCCAGGCACAGGAGGGAGGCGGCTGTTACCAGGGGGAGAGGCAGATTCTGGCTGGGAGCCCGGATGGGGCCTCCTCCTGCTCCTCTAGGCCGAGGCGGGACGCAGGCACTGGCCCTGGAGACGCCAGATGCTGCAAAGCCCAAGCCAGCAACCATGCTGCCTCAGCACCCCGCCATTCCACCCCACACTGTGGGACCCTGGCCTGACCCTCTTTGGGCATCAGTGTCCCTTGGGCACAAAACCAGGCAGGCCGTTGGGTGGGGCCACGGTGCCTCCCAGGGGCTTTGGCCTTCACTGGGTGACTGCCCCTGAGCAAGTGGTTCAACCCCCTTGCACCTTGGTCTCCACATCTGTACACAGGGCCTCACTGGGCGGCTGTGAGGGTCGGAGCAGACCACGCCGGGCGCTCAGCACTCATCAGCCTCCTCCCCACAAGCTGAGCCTCGGTTTCCCTGGTTGGAAGCCACACGCCCTGCCCAGCATACAGCCCAGCACGCAGCAATTGCAGCGTACGTTCAGTGCCCCGATTCTCCACTCCCAGGATACTCTTTGGAAGTAGGGATGGCCGAGGGTCTCTTTGGGGAGGGATGTAGGGTCCTCACACGTCACTGTGCTGCGTGGCCTCGACTGAGTAGCCCACCTTCTTTGGGCTTTTTGGCTCTCTTCATTTTGGAAACGGGAAAATTAGGGTTACAACAAAGGGGGTTCCTCAAGGGATTCTGTCTGCAAACCACAAGATGAAGCTAAATTGAGCCCCTGAATCTTACTGGACACTCCCTGTTGTCCTCAAAATCAATCACACGAAGTCCTTGAGGTGAGGACCCTGCCCCTTTCCTCACTCCGCTCCACCTGATGGCTTGTTCCCTGAGAACCCGTCATGCCATTCCCACCTCAGGGCTTCTGTCCTCGCTGTACCTGCTGCCCGGAGCCCTTTACCCCCATCTCTCCTGAGAGGCTCCCTCCTCACAGCATCTGTCATCACCTAATCACGTTCTCATCACTTCTTGAACCAGAAGCCCCATGAGGGCAGGGCCAGGCCTTGTGTCCACCACTCAGTGCCCAGTGCCATGAACTGCATCCAGCCCTTGACGGCAGTGTAATGAACACTTGCCGACCAACCAAATGTCCTTATTCCTCCTCTCCTGGAAGAAGCACCGTTGCCTCATGGGAGAGAAGAGGATCCTGAGGGTCTGAGGGCACTCCCCCTTTTCCCCAGCCCTGCCAGGGGCCCTACCTGTTGCTCACCTGGCTCAGGGGGCCCATCTCGGGGCCTGGCAGGCAGTGGGCGTGGGCCACGTGGGCGAGGCCCAGGCCGGGCCAGGGTCACAGGCCCTAGGAACTCAACATAGGTGCCAGGGAAGTCGCCGCGCTGCCGTGTACGCTCATTGAGGCCAGGCATCCAGCCCACGCTCTGTGGGCAGCGCTCGCTGCCCTCGGCCACGCCCAGCGCCTGCAGGGCTGCCCTGCTCACCACCAGCACGTCGCCCGGCAGCAGCTCCAGGTCCTCCGGCCGCTCCCGGCGGAACGGGTACAACGCACGGTACTGGAAGCCCTCGGCGCCAGCCATGGCTGGGCAGGGTGGGGTATGGATGGTCAGGTGGCTGCTCGGGGCCCCAGTGGCCCCATCAGCCTGGGGTGGGGGCCAGGAGGGTCCGCTGGGTGGGCCTGGGGACTCAGACCTCTATTTCCACCAGGAAGTTACAGGTGACCACAGGGGATGCTCACGCCTTGCTTCCCACCATTGTTCCACGACCCTGACAAGGGTCACTCGTTGCTCGGTCCACCATTCGTCAACTGGTGGGAGGGGGGCGGCAGCAGCGTGATCTCAGGTCACTCAGCCGCTGCGTCCCCCCTCAATCCGTAGGGCTGGGCTGGGCCGCTCACTCCCTCACGTGGGGGGCCATCGGCTCCCGAGGCTGGCGGCTCTTCCAGCTGCGCCAGGCGAGGGGGCCGAGGGCACAGGCTGTCACCATGCTCGGCTCGGGACGCTGACCTAGGGGGAGAGGGGCAGGGCAGCATCAGCCAGTTTGGACTCCTGCCACCCCCAACTCAGAGATGGGCCCAAACACCAGGTTAGAATCCCCTGACTCATTGGGTAATGGGGGGGCCAGTCCCTGCCCCCTCAGTTTCCCCAGCTGTAAAATGGGTACAATAATAGCCCTCCTTTGGGGTTGTTGGGGGCAGAGCTCCAAAGAATCTGCCCCGGGCATATTGCATGCTCAGTAAACAAGCTCTTCATCATCCCTGTTAGAGATGGGGAATCTGAGGCTCAGAGCAGGGAGGTCTTTGCTGGACAACTCAATGGGCCAGGATGCCAGGACTCAAAAACTCAGATCCGTCCAACTTCACAAGGCCCAGGATAGATGAGAGGAGGCAGCAGCCACATGACAGATAGTTATACCCAGAGTGGGTAGGGTGTAATGGGTGATGCTCAGGGTGCTGTGGGAGCCCCGAGGAGAGACTGGGCCAGCTGAGCACAGAAGGACGCATCAGGGGCAAAAGGCGGTAGGAAAGGAGGTACAAGCAGGGGCCCCAGCACAGGCAAAGGGCTAGAGGTGAGTCCAAACAAATGGATCTCTGATCTCTGCGGGGGAGGAGGGAATGGGGGGGGGCGGTGTCCAGACATCGCTCAGTTTGGTGCCCACAGTAGGTACTCAAAACAGAAGGGGGGTGGTGGGAGGCCAAGAGGACCTTAGCTCCAGGGTAGACATGGAGCCAGTAAAGGGTGGAGGGAAGGAGGGCACTGCAACTGCCAAGAGGGAGGCTGCTGGATGCAGGGGCAATGATCACCCCTTAGGAGCCCCCAGTCTCAGGGAGACACAGCCCAGCACAGACACATTCTCAATCTCAGCCCTGCAGGTTCAGTCCTCCAGAGAGGTTGGGGGGTGGTAGGCGGTGCTTTTCCTAGGGGCGGGTCCTCACAGAGGAGAGGAGGGGGCACTGGCCAGAGGAAATAGTACAGGCAAAGACTTGACAGCAAGAAATGCTTGCCAAGAGTTCAGGGTGGCTTTAAGAAAGCCGCAGACCACGCAGGGCCCTCGAGTGCCAGGCAGAGGGTCAGACTGTATCCCTCGACCACGGGAGCAGCAAGACGTGTCCGAGCTGGGGGTACAAGCTCCACATTCCAGGACGCCCCAACTTACCCGCTCCCTGGCCCCTGTACCCCCACTCTACAGGTGGGGAAACTGAGGCCCAGCGAGGGGGACGTCCAGGAAACCGCCTAAATCCGCTTGCCTGCCCGCCTCCGCGCCCAGCTGAGCACACGTTTGCACACGCCCCGGTGTGCGCGCCTGGGAACCAGCGCTCCCCGAATCCAAGAGGCGGGTGGAGAGGCCAGGCCTGGCTGGGGTCTTGGCGGCTGGACTCAGGGCCTGCGCGCTCACGCGTGTGCAGACGCGCACTCGGGCCTGCGTGGACCCCGCAGCCCGGCCCAGGGGCCGGAAGTGGAGTCGACCCTCTACCGTCTTGCACCCCACTATGCCCCACACAATGCCTGGGCGCCCCTCATTACTGCTCAATGCTCCACTCCCGGCAGGGCCTCCCTCAATTCAGGGCCGCAGCTCCAACCCCTTATCTCTGCCTAGGGTCCCCCGTTCCACCCCCATCGTCCGGGGAAGGCTGCAACGCAGCCAGGTCGAGCCAGAGGCCTCCCGCTCCCTGCGGCCCCCAGTTCCCGCGGGGCCCGATGCAGCCCTGCTCGCATTCTGGCTTCCACCGTGGCCCCACACTCTGCCTGGGCGCCCCGCATCTGACCGAACCCCCAGACCGGCGTGCCACGCGGACCAACCCGGACTTACCTGGTCGCGGCCGCCACCGCTGCTGCCGCGGCCGCCGTCACGCAGAGCCGAGCCAGACCCGTGGCTCCACCGCGGCCGCCGTCGCCGCAGCCGCGGGATCCCCACCTCCGCCGCTGCCGAGGTTCCGAACGGTCGGGCCCGCCCCCGGCGGAAACGGCCGAGCGTATTCGGGCCGGGAGGGTGCAATGAGGCCGAGGCGGAGCCTGGGAACGCTCGAATGCTTCCGGAAAGAGCCGAACGTACTCCCGCGGGACTGGAGGGTAACGGGGGTGGGGGTGGGGCGCCCCGAGATAGCCGATCATTTCCGGAAACAGCCGAACATAATCGGGTCAGATGAATAATTCCGAGGCTGAGCTCGGCTAGGCTCGGCTGGACTCAGAGATGCCCGAGCGATTCCGGAAACGACCGAGCGCGCTCCCCCTGGACCGGCAGAACAGAGGCTGGGCCCCGAGACTTCGGAAAGTTTCTGGAAAGAACCAAGGGTGCTCGGTCCCAAATGAGGCCCTGCGAACTTAGATCTAGAGGCGACCACCAGCTTCCGGAAACTGCCGAAGCATGGACGACTCCAGAGGGCGAGTGAGGTGGCCCAGAACTCAGGAAATGGATGCGGCAGAGTTGGGGGGAGAGGCTCAGACAGAAAGCTGCGCTTTTCAGGAAACAAGCTGAGAGCCGAGAAGGAGCCGGGGTTGAAAGCCGGGGTTTCCGTGGTAGCCCAGAGCGTCCGGAAACAGCTGAACTAACTCTCTCGGGTAGGGAGAACTAGTCCAAAGCCTGTCCAGATGCGGACTGTTTCCGGAGATAGCCGAAGACACTCGGAAACGGGGCGTGGCCAAAGGTTTCCGACCTACGGAGCGCTTCGGAAGTAACCGAACGCGCTCGGGCTGGGTTGGGTTCCAGTGGTGGCGAGGGGAACTTTAGGGCACAGCCGGTTAAAAAAGGACACAAAGATGGTTTATTTATTTATTAACACAGCTTCAGAGCCCCAGACGGGTGTCTGGATGAAGCTTCTAAGGACAGAGCCCATGATGGGTACTCAATTCAGAGAGGACAGCAGGAGGCCAGGACCAGAGAAGGCATCAGGAAGAATCTCAACAGTGAAGTCCCAGCAGCCTTCAAAACCCACTTCAAGTGACTTTGAGCCAAGGGTCTGTTTTCATCCCGCCCCCCACCCCACTCTTCCCTTAACCTTTTCTTGGCCCCTCACAAATCCAGACATTGGACATCTTTGTAAATGTGGTCTTTTATTCACCGTCAGCTCCGGGATGGAAGGCGGGAGCAAGTCATGCACAGCCTTGATCTAGTTCCAACACCAGGCAGTGCTACGCGGATGTCTCCAGAGAGAACACAGAGTGGGCTGCAGTGCCTGGAAAGTGCCCTCACCATTGTGGGGTACGGTGATCTTGCTGGCCACCTCTGAATGGGAAATGGAGACTCTGAGATGCCCAGTGGGTCACACAGCATTACAGGGGAGAGAGCTGGAGTTGCAGTCGGCTATATCTGACAACAGATTCTCCATTCAAGCTCCCTTGACTACAATGCCCAGGACAGGGCCTGGCTGCATGACTCTTGCCAGGCAATGGTGGGGGCAAGTTTCCACGCCTTGCCAGGCCTTAGTTATTTGTCTGTAAAATGGGGATGACGACACCACCTCCAGCCTTCTCAAGGTTGGCTGAGGGAAAAGCCACAAGTAAAAGCGCTTGGCATACAGTAGGTGCTTAATAAATAGTCATTGGGATTTGTTTTGTAAACACAAGGAAACTGAGGCACAGAGTGGGGAAGTCATTTTCCCAGAGCCAAACAGTGAAGCCAAGATTCCAACTTGGGCCTCACTGCCCCCCAGTTGGATTTTTCTCACTCGAATTTCATCCCTACAAGGCTCTGGCATATCGATGGCACCCCCCAGGGGCTGTTTCAGACACATCATGGTCAAGTTCTCACCCTGGTGGGCATCAAACACAAAAAATCTTGTCCAGGGTGGACATTCTTCTCCTACCCTGGCAGTGTCCTGTGAGGCCTCTGCCTCCTGGGGCATCAGTGGCTGCTTGTGATGCAGGAGACCCCTCTGCCTAGATCTGGTGAACTTCTACTCATATATCAAAGCCCCAATTCCCACACCTCCTAAGCCTATAGGACTGGAGGCAGACTCTAGCAAGGCTGGCCTAGGGATGGAGGCTATGATGGTGGGAAGTAGCCTTCAGAATCCAGTCCATCATCAAGATTACTTTGTTTTGTGGTGGAGGGGAATTGTTTACGGAATCTCCAAGTCATCCAAACTGGGCCTGGACAGGTAAGCTTGGCTGCATCCCTTCAAATCTGTGGGTCTTGAGTCAGGGATGGGATCAAGTAACACAAAAAAACTTTAAAAGTTCAGAAAAACCATAAAACACGAACACATGTTGACTTGTCCAAAGTGCTTCCTTCTCAGCCCAGGGGGCAGGGTCTACAGATGGGTCCCAAGTGCATGGGACAAGACCTGGGCAGCCGCCTTAACAGTGGCGGCTCAGTCTGGCTATCGCTTATAAAACGTAATAAATTAGCTGCAGGGATTTGCTGCTATTTACAATGCCACCCTAGTCTCCCTTGCCTGCCCCTATGGCCCCCGGATTGATCGGCTCCAGAACATGAGGGAAGCACTTTCCAGCAAGAAACGCGATCGCTTCTCATCTTCCAGGTGTCAGAGGCTGGTGGCTCAGTCTCCATCCAGCTGTCAATTTATGGAAAACACATTCCACAAAAAATGCGTTGACTTCCAGGCCAGGGAGAGGCTAGGTAGGGGGGATTAGTCTTTCTCATAGGGTCCAAGGGCTCCTGGCACAGCCTCAGCGCCCTCCACGGCGATCTGCGGCACCAAGGTGGGTGGCCCAGTGGCCTCCTCAGGTGGTTCGTCAAAGCTCACCTCCTGCACAGCCTCCTGCTTCTTGAAGGAGTCTCGGCGCTCAGACAGGTGCAGCCGCCGCATGACCACCAGCTCGGAGTCTGGCCCGCGGCTGCGGCGCCCCAGCTCCCCGTCGAGCCGCTCACCTGTACCCAGTTTGTCAGCCGACTGGCCTCGGCGCAGCCTTGGGGACCGGGCAGGCACAGGCGGATGCCCTGGCAGGGGCGACGGTGAGCGGGGTGGGGGCGCTGACACGGGCGGGCAGGCCAGCGGGGAGGGCGGGATGCTGCTGGTGGACTTGCGGCGGCCAGCTTTGGGGCGGGGTGGCCCAAGCTTGGTGGCCAAGCCATGCAGGGAGCTGGGTCGGGTGTGGCCAGCGGCAGCCGGAGATGCAGGGCTGCTGGAGCTTGGGGATGCGCTGGGTGGAGACACTGTGTCTGTGGGTGACAGGGGAGGGTCAGGGCCACCAGCCTCAATGTGCCAGCCTCGAGGTGGGGCCCTAAGACTGACTGCCAAAAGCCCACACTGTTCCCTGTGGCCACCCATCAGGCCTGGTTTTTCCTTTGTTTGAACAGGCTCTTCCTTTGGCTTAGATCTGGTGGACTCCTACTCATCCATCGAAGCCCTAGCTCCTCTTCACCTACTTCTCACCTAAATGACCCACTGAATCATTCAGCCAAAGGTACCTGCCCACCGTCCATCTATCCACCCCATGAGCCATCCACCCACTGGTTCTGGAAGTTATCCAGTAAGGGCCCTGCCTCTGCCTTTGTCCACTCCCTACCCCTAGGCCTCAGCCCCTGAGGATGCCTGATCTGAGAAAGACAAAGATGGCACAGATACCCCCAGCCCCATGAGGTCAGGGTAGGCCAGAGGGAGAGATAGCAGTTGGGGTCCCCAGAAGGCAGGAAGCCTTCCCTGCCTCTGTGGATTGCCCCAGACTGTCTCTCGTCTGATGATAACCCAGTGGGACTAGGGGTGTCCATCTCTGGCTGTCTCTCACAGACTGGGGACCCTCAGGGTTGGGCCAAGTCACCATCCTTTCCTGCTCCAGAACAATCTTTCCATGCCCTCCCTGGCTCACCCTCCATGGCTCCCTACTGCCCCCCAATTTAAGCCCAGCTCTTCGGCTTGATCCATCCCCCAATCCCCTCTCCCTAGCCTCCCTCTAGCTTTCACATCTCTCCTGTCTGGATCCCCTTTGTTCATGATGTTCCTTCTGCTGGGCACACCCTTCCCTGCCCATCCCAGACTGCCTTTGAGGCTGTCACACATCAGGTCATTCCAGCCTCCCAACTCTGCTCACTCCCCCGCTGGGCTCACCACCGCAGCCCTAAGGGGCTGTTCTTCCCAGGGTGGTCCTGGCGGGTGCACCCACCTGCTGGGGCATCGGGAGCCGGGCTGCAGCAGGGCGTGGTGGGGCTGGGGGAGAGGCTGTGGGTGGGTGAGCCCGGGAGGCTCTCGCTGGATGACAGGGAGTGGTGGAGGCCGGAAGAGAAGCTGCGGCTGGTGTGCAGCACGGACGACTGTTTTGAGATCTTCTTGAAGAGCGACTTCCGCCTGGGGGTTAGAAACCCAGATTCTTCAGAACCCCTGCCCCCAGCGTCCCGGGCTGCCCAAACATGCCACAGGTCCTGCATCAACCCTCCCCGGCAGCCAGCCCACCGCTCACCGGTCCTGCGTCTCCCGCCTTCGGCTCCGCTTGTTCCTGCGTGCCATGCGGCCCTTGGTCACATTCTTCCGTGCGGGGCCCACCTTGATGGAGGTGTTCTCCAGGGGCGTGGTCCGAAGGGCAATCTTGTTGCCACTCTGCAGGAGGGATGGCAAGGGGTCGCCTGTGTGCCTTCCATCCAACGAGCCGTCCATGCACCCACCCACCCATCTACTCATCCATCGGAAGCCCCGGATCCTAACCACCTGTTTCTTACCTAATGACCCCACCATTCACTGGGCCAAAGATGGATGTCTGCCATCTGTCCATCCATCCAATGAGCCATCTACCCACCCACTGGTCCCAGGAGCTATCCAACTAGGGGTCTGCCTCCTCACCTGTGCCCACCTCCCCGCCTCTAGGCCTCAGCCCCTGAGGACCCGTGGTCTGAGGGGGGCAGGAGGCAAAGATGGTACAGATACCCCCAGCCCCACAGAGTCAGGGTGGGCCAGAGGGAAGGTCAGGAGAAGGGGCACCCAGGGGGCAGGAAGGGCTTCCTGGAGGAGTGGCTCTGAGGCAGAGGGGACGGGGCATGCAGGGCCGAATGCGGAGTGGTATGGTTGGACGGGGAGAACCACACAGAATCGGGAGCTGAGGCCAAGGGGTGGGGATGGGGGTCACAGGAGCAGCCCAGAGGGTGGGCAGTGTTGGGAGATCCAGGGGCCCTGAGGATGGACAGGGGGTGGAGGCTCTGGGATGGAGGCGGGGATGGGGTTGGGGGCCTGCACCTTCAGCAGTAGCTCCACGACGTCCATGTGCACCAGGCCTAGGACCGACTCCCCGTTGATGTGGGTGATGAGGTCCCCGGCCCGCAGGCCTGCCTCCTGGGCAGGGCTTCCCTCCTCCACGTTCTGGGGGTGGGGGCAGATGGCGGGGTCAGTGGCCTGGGCCCCAGAGCTAGAGACCCCAGCCCAGCTGAGTCAGCTACAGGCCCCCAGCAAGCTGCTGCCTTTCACACTGCCTGGTTTCCCAGACCTTTCAGAGACCAGTGGGGAAGGGACAGGTCCTGGGCTGGGGGAGGGAGGACAAAACACCCACTGTGCGGGAGCTTTGTGCCCACTTGAGGTCTCCATCCCTCTCGCCTAATCCTCTCCCCATAACTAACAAGGACCATTAAGACACAGGTGGCATCAGTTCCCTGCCCTGGGCTCCAAAACCTCATAGGCAATGAGTACTCGCCTGCTTTCCAAGACTAACAAATGCAGCTCCAAAAGGGAAGCACCTTGCCAGGGCAGAGCTGGGACTCAAACCAGGTCTGGCTGTTCCCGCCCATCCCAGGGCCAACTCACCCACACGACATGGTGCACGGTGTAGATGTCACTGTCACCCATGTAGACGCGGATTGCCCGCAGGCTGAAGCCGTACTTCTTGCCCGAGCTGTGGATGACAATGGGGGGCCGCAGGCTGCCACACACGGGGGAAGGGTCTCGGCTTGGAGAGGAGTCGCGGGACGACGGGTTTGAGGACACCGAGCGTGGGGACAGGGGGCTCATGAGGGGGCCGCCGCTGCCGTCATCTGCAGGGATGAGGTTCAGGGAGGGGGGGTCACTCCCTTGTGGGTCCCCTCACAAGGCACCTTCCCCTCCCTCCACACTGATCAGTCAGTTTGTTTTTGTTTTTGTTTTTTGGCCGCACAGCGCAGCATGTGGGATCTTAGTTCCTGGACCAGGGATCGAACCTGTGCCCCCTGCAGTGGAAGCTCAGAGTCTTAACCACTGGACCACCAGGGAAGTCCCCACACTGATCACTCTGGCTGCTTTGCTGCCGCTCCAATGCCCCAAACACCCTCCCCCTTCCCCTCCAGGCCTTTGCACATGTAGTGCCTGCTGCCAGGAATGCCAGTCCCCCAGCTGCTTCCCGTCTCCTGGGCTCAGCCCCGAAGAGCAGCCCTGGGAGCTTTGTGCCCAGGGACACATCACCTGGAGGGACCCCCTCTAGCTCCCACTGGCCAAAGCAGCCCCCACTCCATGGTTAAAATGGACATGGACAGACAAGCAAAGACGAGGCTGGGCCGTGGGCGTCACCTGCCGTGATGATGAGCGACAGGGCAGACACTGAGGCTGACTTGGGCACGCGACCCCCGCTGGGGGAGGTCCTGGATTTCTCAGGGGCTGAGTCTCTTGGGCCCCCAAGGAGGCGGCCCCGGCTGGCATCCAGGGCCCTCGGCGTAGAGTATCGTGCACCGGTGCTGTTGCTTCGTAGGCGTGCGTGGCTGAGGGCAGCTGTGTCAGCTACAGGGATCAGCAGGGTCAGGGGGTCAGTCTGCCCCTCCTCCATCTCACCACTTGCCCCCTCTGCCCTCAGAAGGCAAAGCCCCTTCTTCCCTGGTCAGTGTGTACACAGTCCAGCCTCCTGGCCTTTGTTCAGGCGTTCCCTCTCCCTGCACACCTTTCTTTCACTGCTCTCCCTGGGAAGCTCCACTCTTCAAGTCCCCTACTTCAAGAAGCCTTCCCCTCACCCCAGTCAGATTCCTAACTCCCACTCTTGGAGCTCCCCAGTTCAATTCCTCTCTCCCGTCCTAATCCAATGAAGCTGGGGGGTATCACCCTCAGACTGAGGCCTTTGTTACACAAGTGAATGTTGTCTCTAGAGAACTCCTACTCATCCTTCAAAACCCATCTCAGATAGTCCCTCCTGTGGGAAACTCTCCATGACACCATCCCTCCCACCTTGGACTCCACCTACCAGAAAGGCTTGAGGGCTTGGGCATCACTGGGGTGGCTGCTGGGGGTGGGTCGGGCTCCCCTAGAATGAAGACGGGCCTTTTGGGGCCCACAGGAGCTGGGCCGGCTCCCTCATCCTCTGATGAGAAGGCAAATTTGGGCATCGTGTCCAGGTTGATGGTGTTCAGGAAAGATGGGCTAGGGCCCCGCTCAGGCTGGGAAAAGGATAAGTGGCAGGAGGAACCGGAGGATGTGCAGGACCTCAGCCTGTAGCAGGGAAGAGCCTGAGTCACACCTGCCAGGTGCCCTCACCCCAGGACACCCAGTCTCCCCTAGTGACCATACCTTAACTCTCAGCCTAGATTCAGAGGTAATTTGTAAATATAAGGTGAGCTCCCTCTGCCTGCTCTGTCCTCTGTGACTGCCCAGAGAACTCCTATTCAATTTTTAAAACCCAGCTTCCAACGCCCATCCTCTAGCAGACATTGATTATTTCTGTGAGTTTGGACATTGAAAGATGAAAGGGACTTCATGAGCAAAGGGTATTCTGGGCAGAGGAAACAGCGCAAGCAAAAGCCTAGCAGTGTGACGGTACATGGCTGCTTTAGGTTTAGTGTGGTTAGGAATGCAAAGCCAAAGGGAGTGATGATAGGGGCCAGGTTGGCAGGGGTCTGACAGGCTGGCCAATATGTTTTACCCTTTTCTACTGGGCCACTGGGAAGCTCTTTCCAATGTTAAGACTTTGTGGCTCCACCTCCCAGCAGGTTTGGAAGCTGGATCTGCTTATACTCCCCAGCCCACCTACCGGACCTCGGTGATGCTCAGCCGGCGCCCATAGTCCCCCTCACTGCTGCGCTCCCACCCTTCCTCCCGGTCCTCACTGAAGCTCCGTTCAGCAAAGGTTGGGGTGGGCTGGGCGGCCAGGAACTCAGAGCTGCTGTAGACCTGGGAAGCAATTAAAAATAACAGTAACGGGACTTCCCTGGCAGTCCAGTGGTTAAGACTTCGCCTTCCAATGCAGGGGGTGTGGGTTCAATCCCTGGTCAGGGAGCTGAGATCCCACATGCCTCGCAGCCAAAAAAACCAAAACATAAAACAGAAGCAATATTGAAACAAATTCAATAAAGACTTTAAAAAATGGTCCACATCCGAAGGAGAGTTCTGGGCAGAGCTCTGGCCCCTGAGGCTTCTGAGGAGGAGTTGCTACCATCATGACAAGCATGTATTTCTGTACATGAGCCCCTTTGGCAAACTGGTGACACCTACAGATCTCTTCTCAGAGTAGTATTTTTAAATGCATCAAATGAAATAGGTCAGGTTGCAAGCGAGGCTGATTATATTAAAATAATATTAGAATATTTTTTAAACCAGCAATATGGTACTATACGTGCCTCTTTAGTAATGCATTAAATAACAAGATCTAGCAGGTCTTATAAGCACCATAATTTTGAAGTAGTTTTGAACTTGAAAGATATTTTACGGCTCCAGCGTGATGTGAAAAATCCATGATTTGTATTGGTGACAAAGTCAAGGTCATGCTAATATTACTGTGATTTGTTGCTTATATTACAATTGGAAAACATGCCAAATTTCAGTTCGAGATTAGTGAAAATAAAGATGTAATTTATTCCCATGCAAGTTCACAAACCCTAGATTAAGAAGCCCTTCAATAAATTCTGATAGTACCTGAAAAAAAAAAAAAGGTCCACATCAAAAAAAAAAAAAAAAAACAGAAACAAAAAAACAGTAACAACAACCACATTCATGGGGGATGGCTTAGTTGAGTGTTTCCTACATGCCTGACACTTCCCTGAGTCACTTCCTCAGATCCTTACTTACCACATCTCTAAAGACGTAGAGTCTTTAGCCCACTGTACAGGTGGAGAAACTGAGGCTCAGAGCGGCCTGGCTACCAAGGGGCCACAGCTGGGGTTTCCTGCCTGGGGCCCAGACCCATAAGCAGTGCAGGTTTTTAAATCAAATTATAAACAAAGGAAGGAACTCAAGTTAAGCTGATGAGGCTATAATATAACACCCAGCATAGCAGGTCTATTCACAATTGCCCCAAAGTGGAAACAACCCAAATGTCCATCAATTGATGAGTGGATAAAACAAAATATGGTCCAACCATATAATGGAATATTATTCAGCCATAACAAGGAATGAAGCACTGACACATGCTACCATGTGGATCAACCTTAAGAAGCCAGACACAGGGAATTCCCCAGTGGTCCCACATAGCGTATGATTCTATGTATGTGAAATGTCCAGAACAGGTAAATGCATAGAGACAGAAAGCAGATTAGTGGTTGCTGGGGAGCGGGGGAGGGGGAAACGAGGAGTGACTGCAGCCGGGTACAAGGTTGCCCTTTGGGGATGATGGAAATGTTCTGGAACTAGATACAGGTGATGGTTGCACAACATTGTGAATGTACCAAATGTCAATGAATTGTATGTACAGTTTAAAATGGCTAAAATAGTCTATTTTATGTTACATGTATTTCACTACAATAAAAAAAAAAAGAAAAAACCCCCCAAACATCTTGCCCTGTTTCCTGAGCACTAGCTACATCCAGGGCCCAGGCTCACCTTGCTGAACCGGTGGGAACAGGATGAGAACTGGGGGATCTCCGTGGATGACTCCTCATCATTCGTCTCGTCATCTTCAGAGCCCAGGTGACGGTAACGCTCTGAGCGCGCTGCGGGAGGGAAAGGCATGTGCAGCCCACCTGATGCTGGGAGGTGGACACAGGGGCTGTGGGGTGATGTGGGGAGGGCCTTCCAGGTGGGGAGACACTGTCAGGGCAAAGGCTTTGTGGTGGGACCAGGCTTGGTATGTTTAAGGACCAGAGGAGGCTTGGGCAGCAGATTTAGTATCTGGGAATAAATCCCAGCTGTGTTCCTAAAAGCTGTGGGACTGTGAATGGGAATTCTTGTGTCTCAGTTTCCTCACCCTTAAGATGGGTTACCCAGAGTTAGGTAAAATTGTGCATCTCAAACATAAAGGATGTTCCTCATCTTACAGAAAAGGAAACAGATGCTCAGAGAGGACCTCTGACATGCCCGAGATCACACATCAAGTTCTGGAGGAGGAACTGGAAGCCGAGGGCATTTACTCTGTGTTTGGCCAGAGCCCCGAGTGGGGAGAAGGAGATTTGTCTGAGCTCACCTGAAGTGCTTGAGGGGACCCCCTCCAGCAAAGCTGAGCGAAGCACCCCACCCTCCTGTATGACAGGCAGGGCTCCATGCCTGGTCAGGGCTGACACTCAGGAGGCTGAACCTGCTGGGGGACCCCCAGGCGAGGGCTGCCACACTCAGTGCCTTGGTTTCCCCTCCCGCAACCCAAGGTGGTGCGACAGCCTCCTGAGCTCAGACGCATAGGAAATCCAGGCAGGGGGGCAGCCAGCAGACATGCCCCAGCTTCTTGGAAAGCTCAGGAAGCTGGAAGCTCCAGGCACAGGGCGAGGCACCAAGCTGGGGTGGAGACCCTGTTAGATACCCCTCACCACCCCAGGAGATCGTGGGACAGCACAGCCCGCCTCCTGGACCCCTGCTTACTGTCGAAGTAGCTGGTGTCGTCCTCAGCTTCAAGCTGCGGCACGAACTCGGCCTTGTGTCGCAGAAGCCCCGCCCAGTCCAGTGTCCAGAAGAAGGGGTGCTGCTTTACTTCGTGGGTGCCTCCTGCAGACATGCCTGGCTGAGCCCTGCTGGTCCCCACCCCCCATGGCCCCCTGGGCCAATTATGAACACAAACTTGGCCAACACAGAACCAGAAAGATAGGAGGGGAAACGAGCCATCCTTTAAGAGCCCATAGGGGAACCAAGCTAGGGCTAGAACCCAGGCCCTGCTCTTCCCTCCGCTGGATTCTGAGATCCCGTCACCTGGAGAAACCACAGAACCTTAGGAGGGGGCTTTTTCCACATGTTTCTACCCCATGGAGCAGAGCTGACTGTATCCTGTTCCCCAACCTCAGCCCCCATAGTCCTCTCCAGTGGCCAAGCTTCATCCTGAATGTGATCTGTAGTGGCCCACATAATGGGTGGCTGCATGAATATTAAATAGTCCCTTAATCACTATTTTGGTGGCTGGGGAAACTTGGGACAGTGGGATCCACTGGGCTGGGCCTTGGGGACCATAGGACAAAGCCCATGGCAACCTGGCAGGTTCATATACACAGCCTCAGTGCCCCTTGTCTGAACCAGACCCAGCTACCTGCTACTCTTCAAAGTCTTATGCTAATTCTTGGTGAGCTCCTATGCATCCTTCAAAACCCCAGTTTCAAGTCCCCCTCCTCTATGCAGCCTCTCAAATAGAGCTCTTGTTTACCCCAGCCCCCATCCCACCTACCTGGGCCCCACCGACACCTACGTACCAGTGCCCAGACGGTCCAGGGGGCTCTGTCGGAGCAGCCTGGTGATGAGGTCCTGGGCGTCAGCTGGAAGGGCTTCGTCCCCCTCTGGCCACATGATCTCGTCTAAAATGAGAGGAGGGAATGAGGGACTGGGGACAGCGCTTCCTAGCACCTCCTACTACCTCCCCTTTCTACGCTCCAAGCCATCAGCCTCCTCTGCTCCTTCAGCATACCAGGCTTGGTCCCATACAGCCTTTGTTCTGGCTGTGCCCTCTGCCCTGAGCACCTTCCCTTCATCCATCTCTGTGGCTCCCTCTCGCTCCTTTAAGTCTTTGCCCACATGTCACCCCAGTGTGGCCCTGCGTGACTCTCTATTTAATATAGCACCCCTACCACCCGCCCCCCCCGCCCCCTCCCTTCTTCCTGCTTCCTTCCCTCCTTGGCATTTTTTGCCTCTGATTGCTCTGTAATTTGCTTATTTATCTCCCTTACTGTCTGTCTCGCCCTTGGCTGTGTCCCCAGGGCTCAGCTGGGGCCGGGCACGCCATAGGTGCCCAATCCACAAGTGGGCCTGCTCCCCTCCCTGGCAAAGGCAGGGGAACCACCGACCAGAGCCAAAGTGGGGCTGAGACTTAAATCTGGGGCTACAGGGCAGGGGGAACGCACCACTGACCACCTGGCCAAAGAGTTCCTCAGGGGTATCTCCGAAGAATGGCACGCAGCCCACCAGGAATTCGTAGAGGACGACGCCCATGGCCCACCAGTCCACTGGCTTCCCGTAGCCCTGGCGGAAGATCACCTCGGGGGCGATGTACTCAGGCGTCCCGCATACCTGGGCCAGGTGGGACAGGGAAATGAAAGACGGCCCCCAGCCAGGGAAGAAAGTGTGGGTAGAATTACAGGGATAGTTTATTTTCTCCTTTTTTGCTGCAATGTCTCCCCATGTCCTGGGCTCAGGCTTCAGGCAGAGGGAGGCAGCCCCGCCCACCTGCTTGTCCACGAACTCCCGAGTGTCCTTCTCGATGTGGCCCTCGTAGAGGTTGGTGGCCATACTCATGAGCCCGATCTTAGACAGGCCGAAGTCAGTTAGCTTGATGTGGCCGAGCGAGGTGATGAGCAGGCTGTGGGCAGGCGGGTGGTGCGCTCAGGGCTGGGGGGCCCGAGCTGCTTGGCTGCTCCCGCCCCCTCGCCCACCCAGAACTTGGTCCTACAGGAGGCGGCCCGACCCCTCCATGGATCAGAAAGCACTGCCTGTGCATGATCACATTACTGAAAGAACCAACGGGTCCTGGGCAATATTACAAATTTGGCAAACATCTCTGTGCACCAACTGGGTGCATCTGGTGTTGCTCTTGAGCACCTGCTGTATACTCCACTGTGCAAAAATTAAGTTCCTGAGAATCACAGCATGTCCCCACTGGGCATTAAAACGTTTCGTGAACACCTCCTGGGGGGGATCTACAGCATATTCTTGTACGTGCATCCACGATTTTAACAAACTGAACACTTTGTAAGCACCTATTGTTAAGTGAACATGTCTTTAGCACCTGCTGTGTACAGAAATATTTGTGCCCCTTATGGGCGCACCAGTTTTTTAAAACTTACACACCTACCATGTATCCCTGAACCCTCCAGGGCTGCACCTTCCCACCCCGTTTTTCAGATGAGGGTCCTGAGCTTGGGAGGGACAGATTCTGCCTTGGGGACACTTGGTAGATCCCACTCCAGGATGATCCCACAGAGGCCCGATGGGCACAAAGCAAGCAGCCTTAAAGCTTCGAGCACAGAGGCCCAGGTACACAGCAGATGCCAACACACATTTGCTTTGTTTTCTAAGCCACTCGCAAACAACAAGATGCCCTGAAAACATGCAGGGCTCTTAAGACTTATGTTCACACCTCCACATAGCAAGTACCTCCATTGGAGAAAGGGACCCATGTCCCTGGCACACAGTAGGTGCTCAATGCATGCTGACCTCAACATAAAAACTTTATAAAAAAACAGCTGCAGTGTTCGGGGACTGACACACAGTCATTGCCTAATAACTGTTGTTCTGATCACTTTTACACAGCTGGTGCCCAATAAATACACACCAGCTAAAAAATGTGCTTTATAAACTCAAAAGGGTCATCAGTGTGTGAGAAGTTAGTTATACCGCCGTCTGGGTTCCTTAAAACGGTGAGCACAGGCCCAGGTATACAGAAGGTGCCAAATACAGGTGCTTTGTTTTCTAAGCCACTTGCAAACTACAAGATGCCCTGAAAACATGCAGACTCTTAACGCTTATGTCCACACCTCCACATGGCAAGTACCTGAGAAACTCACACTTCTTGCCTGGTATCCAAAGGGCACTTGATGTAAGAGCAGCCCTTTCCTCTGTACACAGGAGGTGCTCAACTAATGTAGGGAAGAGTGCTTTGAAAATTATGAAAGGGTTACAAAGCATGAGGGATTATTCACACTCACACTTGCGTTTTTCAGTCACCCAGAGAGCACCGGGCACTCAGTAGGTGCTTACTAGAAGCTAGGATAAAATAAACACCCTAGGACTCTCTTTCTTCCCTGCACTAATACACAGCAGGAGCTCAAGACATGCAGTCCCTTTCTCTACACATAAGGTCTTGCAAAGTGCATGTCCCCGCTCTTTGTATATAGCTGGTGCCTCATAAGTGCATGTTCACTTCCCTTGTGTGGCAGCAGCTCTGTGAGTGCATGGCCCCTTCCCCTGTCCAGTCTGTGCCCCCTCACTTTGCCTGGCCAGCACCTCGATAAGTGCACTGTCCTTCCCCTGCACACAGCAGGCGCCTATTAAATACCTGCTCTCTTCGGTACACACCAGGTGCTCAACATTGCCAAGATCCCTGCTTTCTACCAGCAGCGGGCCCATGATGCCAGCAGAATCTAGATGGTGGGGCTCCTGAGCAGCCCCAGACCCACTCAGAGGCCCCGCCCCCAGGCTACTCTGAGCCCCGCCCCCTGAGAGCCGGGGCCACTCACTTGTCCGGCTTGAGGTCCCTGTGCACGATGCCATAGTTGTGCAGGTACTCCAGCGCGAGCACCGTCTCGGCGAAGTACATGCGGGCCATATCCACGGGCAGCGGGCCCATGTTCTTTAGGAGCGTGGCACAGTCGCCGCCTGCAGAGGGGTGGACGTGCTCACAGAGGCCCTCGGCTCTACAGCCATGCCCAGACTTGTGCCTATGTGCCTTCCCCACCTTCTGCAAAGTGTCTCCAATCTGTCCTGAATTGGGGTGGGGAACTGGGAGGGGCGGGAGGATAGGCAGACCCTGCCTTCTGATTTTTCCCTGGCAGGGCAGCAGCTCTGTTAAGTGCACAGTCCCTTCCCTTGTACACAGCTGGTGCCTCCTAAGTGCATGCTTCCTCTCCTCACCTGGCAGCACCTTGGTAAATGCACGTCCTGCACTTACCTGAAGGCCCTGCTCTTTCCTGAACTGCAAACCTGATCCCACAACTCCTCACCCTGGTCCCCAGCCCTCCTAGTCCTTGTGACGCACGCCTCCCTCCCTTCGCTGCTCTTGCTCTAGCCTCTAGGCCTCTGACCACCAGTCCCTCCTGCCTAGGCTGTCCATCCGACCCCTATATCCTAGGGTCCTGCCCTCACACTTCTCTTTGGGATCCCCCAGCTCCAACTCCCTGAGGCTGGGACCCCATGGAGGACAGAGCAGACTGCGGGCTTGGTCAAAGGAGGGGTAAGGTATTTCTTCTGGATAAGGAGTAAGCTCTCCATTGCTGTGGAGGCATGCAAGCCCCAGTGACCGCACCTTCCACATACTCCATAACCATGCACAAGTGGCGCCGGGTCTCGAACGAGCAGAACATGCTGACCACAAATGGGTTCTCAGCGAAGGTGAGGATGTCGCGCTCCACGAAGACCTGCTGGATCTGGTTGCGAAGGATCAGGTTCTGCTTGTTGATCTTCTTGATGGCAAAGCGCTGCCTCGTTTCCCGGTGCCGCACCAGGTAGACGGCCCTGGGGCGGGGGGGGGGCGGAGCTGGGCTCGCTGAGGCCCGAGATCCAGGTCCCAGCAAGCACTGGGACCTGACCTGGGTCCAGAACCCAACCTGCCGTGCCTTTGCCTGTGCTGTGCCCTCCACCCAGGACACCTGTTCTCTTTACCTGGCCCTCCCTTCTCCCAAAGCAGCCACCCCATGGGTTTAAGCCACTCTCCCTGGTGTCATATAAAGAGCCAAAGATGACCCCTAGGTTGTTTATTTCTTCACAGCCGACTGAGACCCATTAGCTCAAAAGCCCCGCAGGCACACACTCAAATTGCTTTAACTACAAGTCAAATAAGCAGATTTTTAGCCATTTAGAGCCTGCTGGTTTTGCATACCTTGTAGATAAGATAAACGCTGGGGCTACTAAAGACCCCAAGCTGCTCCTGCCCTGTGGAGCTCTCTGACCCAGAGACTCCCCACTGTGCTGCGGACACATAAGCCTGGACACAGAAGCCTCCTCTGTAAGCCCCCCTCCGTCCCAGACCCCACAACGGTCTTATGCTGTGAGGGACTCCTCCCCGCTCCCAACCCCCCCTCCCCCAAAGCAAATCCGTCAAAGCGGCACTTAAAGAATGCTTGGTGCACGCTACTGCCATCGTGTGGCCATCTTTTTCCTTGCTCAGTCCCCAAATTCCTAGTACCCCAAACACCTGGGGCAAGTAAGGACCTAGATCACGGACAAGCCCTTCCAAGGCCATGCCCCTGCTGTTTTGTGCCTCCACGTCCCTCTTCAGGCCTCAGTTTCCCTGTCTGCACACTCAGGGACTGTGTGGGTTTCAGCCATCCCCATGGGCATCTGAGAAACGGGTCTACGGGGTACCCAAGGACTCACCCGTAGGCCCCATTGCTAATGAGTTTGATAGTCTCGAAGTCGCTCTCACAGGGCTTCCTCCGTGAAGGGCCGACCAGGGCACGACTCTGGGGGGGTGGCAAGAGGGGTCAGGGTCCTGCCCCACCACAGAGCAGGCTGTGTTCTTCCTGCCCCCAAGTCCCAACTGCTGGTCCTGGCACCTGATGCTACTTCTTCTCCTATACAAACTTCTCAAACTCAGCTTCCGAGTTTGAGCTTTTGCTTAAGCCATGCATGCCCTCCTTCCAGAAAACTCCTACACATTCTGCAAAGCTCCCCTTTCCAGTGCCCCCTCCAACCCTGCCCTGCCCATCCTCCATGGCAGGGCAAACTCACCTGCCCCCACCATCCCCCCCCAAGTCACAGGCGTTCATTAAGCACCTGCTATATGCAAAACCTCAGCAAACAGCAAACCCAGCCCTTCTCATGGCCACCTGGTCTACTGTCAAAAGAACAAGACAGGTGGGGCCGCCAAAGCTCTGAGTCTTACTTCTGGGGACTCCGGTGCTGGGGGCTGTCCTCCACTGTCATCAAGGTGACTCAGAGGCACCATCTCTGTAAAGTGAGGGAGGAGCCTCAAATGGGGTTTCTGAGCCCTGCCCCTCCACCACCCAGAGACTTCCAGAGGCCTCCAGGGCTCATCCTGGGCTGGGGAAATGGTGCCTCCCCTGACCAGCTCCCACGATGCTGTCATTCAGCCTCTACTGCGTCCAGGTGTCGGTCAAACCCAGGAGGCTGGACTGAACAACGACTAAGGAACATTCTAGAAGGGCCAGTGGGAAGCCCAGGCTCCGAATGCTCAGCCTACCTTGAACCCTGGCCCCAAGTATTGGGCCTGTGAACACCGGCTGTGACGCCACCCCTCTGGGTGATGGCTCCTAACATCCTCCTCAGCTCAGGGCATGGCCCAGGGGAGCCCCCTTAGTTTCCAGCCCTGGGGCTTAGCAGAGGGGCGGCCTCGGGTGGGAGTGTGCAGTTGGTGAACATCAGCAGTGACGGTGGCCATGAAGACAGTGTCTTGCGGTCACAGAGCAGGGCTAAGATGGGGCAGTGGAGCCTCAGGGTGAGGGAGGCCCGGGTTCAAATGCAGTCCGCCTGTCCCACTGTCAGTGGGCCCACTGCGCGGTGCTGGGTAGATGATCTGCCCCCGCAGCCTCAGCTGCCACCTGCCTGCCTGGCCACTTCGTGTTTCCTCTGACACCCGGGCCCACCCACAGTGCCACCTGTGTCATCTTCATGAGACAGAAAAGAGGTTGGCTGCAGCCACACGGCTAGTCCACGGGCGATCTGGCCTCGGGCACACATGGGCCTGAACCTCAGCTCAATCTCATCTGCCTGGAGCCTCAGTCTCTCCAGCTTTAAATGGGGACAATGGCAGCCCAATCCCAGCAGACGCTGGCCACTGCGGCTGGTCCCTGCTGACCCCGTCGCCTCCCCCCAGCTCCCCTCCTTCCTCAGCCACACCCCTTTCCTCGCTGCTCTTCCAACACGCCAGACACAGACCCACCTCAGGACCTTTGCCTTCACCATTCCCTCTGCCCGGTTCATTTTCTCTCTCCCCTAAATCTGCACACCTTTCCATCCTCCAGGCCCCAGCCTGAATATCCTCCCTTCCCAGAGCTCCCCCAACCACCCCTGGACCAGGCCAGGTTCAAGTTCAATGCTCCCCTAGCACCATGTCTCGGTTGTTCCCCTGTCCTGGCTGGGGGGCTCTCGACCACCTCGGTCGTGCCCATGGGCTGCCCCGTCTGATTCCCACTTCCCAGGTCCCACTTCCCGGGCCACAGTAGGATGAAACAGGGAAAGTGCTTTGTGAATTCACAGGACAACGTGAATGCCACTGCTAAAGGTGGTCCCCTGGCACCCTGGCCCAACTTGACTTAGCATTGGAGGACTTGGCAGGTCAGGGGCTCCAACTTGTGGCCACCTTACCCCGGAATCCTGGGCACTTTCCCCATAATATGCCCTGCAGGTGGCTGAGGACAGGGCCAAAGAGAGAGGAAGGACAGTGTGGCGGCTCTGGAGCCAGATGGGCATGGGCTGGAATCCCGGCTCCACCGCAATCTCGCCCCAGTTTCTTCTTTCTGCCCCACCCCAAGCTCACCCTGGAGGGGGTCCTTAGCCAGGCCCAGCTGCCCAATGATGTACCGCGGCAGGTCCGTCTTGATGCCCTGGCCCTCGCGGGCCTGGCCCTCGGCAGCCTCCAGCAGGTGGTAAAACTCCTCAGGGTCAAACTCCTGGGGGTGCAGAGGGGTTGGTCAGCCGAGGCCTGGGCCCACCTGCAAGCCTTTGCACACGCCGCTCCCTCTGTCTGAAGCATCCTCACCAGTGGCTCCAACTCGTCCCCGGGATCTTAGCTCCCGGCCCCTCCTCTGGGAAGCCCGCCGCAGCCTGGCAGCCCCCAGCATTCCTCTCAAAGCCCTATACGATGGGGCCTGTCTCTTGTATCTCGGCAGGACTGTTGGGTGCCTGGACTCAGCCCGGCACCTGGCCACATGCCAAGACACTCACCAGGCACTCGAGGAGCCTCGCTGGCCGTGAGATGATGATCAGCAGCTTCCGGACAAGCTGGACGATGAAGCCAACTTCCTCACTGTCTGAGCGCTCATGGGCCTGGGGGCAGATGGGTGGTAGTGTCATCCGCAGGCCCTTGGTCCTGCCCTGCCCTGCCTGGGGACCCCTAAACCCTGCGCTCCCCTGCCCCCACGCACATCCTGCAGCAGCCTCTCCAGCTTCTCCTGCATCTCCAGGAAGTAGCGGGAGGTGACAAGAGCCTCTCCAGACTTGGCCAGGCAGTCGCGGGCCAGCTCGATGATTTGGTGGTGGATGAAACCCAGGACGCCGTCAGCCAGTGCCAGCTGGGCGCCGGGTGAGAAGGTGGCCAGAAACTCCTGCAGACGGCCCTCCATCTGTGCTGTGGCCTGGGCGGGGAGCAGGGGAGACGGGGTGACCTGGTCATTGGACGGGGCTGGGGAGCGACATGCGCAGATGGGGGCGGGAGAGAGAGAAGATATGACGATGGGGTCCCAAGATTGGAGGAGAAGAAGCAACGTGTATAGGTGTGGGTGGGGGAGGGGGGAGTTTGAGACACAGAATTAGGGAAAAACAGAAATGGACAGATGGGGGGACGCAGCCAGGAAGACAGCAGGTGCCACTGGAGGGACAGCAACATGGAGGGGAGCTGGGGCTGGTCTAGCCGCCAGGCGCTGCCCACCTTGGGGAATCTCTCCCGGTACACGTGATTCATCATGACGATCTCATTGTCGAAGGCCCCTGTTGTGCGTCCAGGGCTGAAGGAGGGGACAACTGGCTTATGACATGGGACCCAAAACACAGCCCAGGGAAAGGCAGCTGAGTCAGGTCTGAGGGCCAAGGGCCGGAGGCCAGGCTTGTGCATGGTCAGGACCAAAGGGGGAGGAGGAGCCACAATGTGGGTCCCAAAGCCAGCCCAGGGAGGGGCTGGGGCTGGGGTCAGAGGTCGAGGCCCACCTGAGGCTGCGGGAGCGGGGCCGAAGGCGAGGTGAGTGGTGGCCGCCCTCCTCATCAGCCATGCTCTCTGAGCTGCGGAAATGCTTGGACAGGAAGCATAGTTCGTCCGGTGTCGGCTGGAAAGGAAGCTGGTGGAGGTGCTCCCTGGAGGATGAGCTCGACTGGCAGGAGGGGGTATCGGGGCCATGGGTTCATGGTCAGTGCCACAGCCAGGACCCCAGCATTACCCCTCGAGGCTCAGGCTGTCTGCTGGTCATCAGATGGTAACTCTCCTGCCTGGCTCCTATGCATCCCTCAAAACTCCAGCTTTGATGTCCCCTCTTCCAGGAAGCCTTCCCTACCTGCTCCCTTGGCAGCCCTAAGACCCCCTCTGACCAGGCCTTCCCTGACCACACAAGGATGAGGATATCTGTGTACCCCGGACCAGGAGCCCCTTGGGGCTGAGGCTGGGTCCTTTCAGGGATGCCCCAACATTGCCCAAAATGGGGCACAGAGGGGCCAGCCAGGATGTTTGCTGATTGGATAACTATCCAACACCTTAAAAAAAACCCCAAAGACGTGTCTCCCCCACCCCCAACCTGGCACTCCCCTGTCTGCCTGCCAAGGTAGGACTTGTGGGTACCGAGACAGTGGAGCTGGGCGTGTTGGTTCCATAGCCAGAAGACGGGAGGGACGCGAGGGACCATCTTCTGCCGTCGGCCCTGGAGAGAATGAGAAGTTGGAAGGAAGGCACGGCCCCTGCAGCTAGTGGGGACCAAGGGCAGGCACTGTGGCTGGCCGATCCTGGCCCCACTGGAGGAAGGACCTTCTGAAAAGGCCAAGAACAGGAATACAGGGTGAGCAAGTCCACTGTGTGTTTTCTCCTTGTTCTTCAGCTGCCTCCTCCGGGAAGTCTTCCCTGATGCCAGCGGCCAGTGCGTCCCCCATCAAAGCTGCTCTCTGAGTTGCAGCTGCTGGGGTACACGCTGGCCACTCCCACCAGACTGAGGATTCCCTGAGGGCCAAAGTCCAGCCTCCCGTTCCTCAGCCCCCAGGGTAGGGCACGGCATCCAGCAGGCACTGAATAAATGTTGTTGAATGAATAAGTGACATCTAAGTGCCTGGCACATAACAGGTCCTCCATCAGCTCTTGTTAAGTGAATTAACAACTTTCAGTGAATGAGTGATTCCTGGACCAAGCCATGCCACCCCCTTCCCCTCCCCCTCCTGGAGGGCTCATAGAAATTACCTGTCTGTGCTCGGGATGTGGCTGCAGGAGACCGTGCGTGCATGCGTGCATTTGCCAGGGGCGGAAGCCAGAGGAGAGATCACAGCAGGGCAGAGGCCAGGGGTGGGGAAAAGGCTAATGAGGAGGCAGGTCCAGCCACCAAGTGCATGCCCCTGCCTGTCCCCTCGTCCATCATGTCAACACCATCCCCCAAAGCCGGAGACCACTCACCTCCGGGCAAAAGGGAAGTTGACAGCAGATGCAGCTGAGAAGTTCCGAGGACTATCCAGGGGGCTGCTGCCTGCTGAGGAGGAGGTGGGGGAACTGAGTCAGTGGGGGTGGAGACAGGACACTCCCACCCCGCCCCGCTTGCCCCCGCGCTCACCTGTTGGGATGGACAGTGGTGACAGGGGCCGGGAAAGGGTCGGCGAGGGCGTTCCTACCACCAGGCTCTTGCGGTTCCCGCTGCGGCAGCTGTTGCGGGGGGAGGTGGGGACAAGGTCAGGTCCAGGACTCCTGCTTCAGAGGACCACATTTTCAACTGGGAGCACACGGGTGATGGCTTCAGGGCAGGACATGAAGCTGGGGGCGACCACTCTCTCTCTGCTCCCCAGGCGGACCGCCCCGCTCCAACGTCATGGCCCTGGCCCAGCTTCTCCAGCTTCTGTGTTCACAATCCCACGCCCAGGACTTCCCCGGCGGTCCAGTGGTTAAGATTCCACACTTCCAATGCAGGGGGCACGGGTTCGATCTCTGGTGGGGGGAGTTCCGCATGCCGTGCAAAGCCGGTGGGGGGGCGGGGGGGGGGAAGGTTGCTCCACAATCCCACCCCCACAGCCTTGCCCACATCATGGCCACTGCCAGGAACAATGGCGAATAAGGCAGAGGGTGGAGAGGATCCTGGAACCCACAGGTGGGTTGAGGCAGGCGCCCACTCCATTTTATGCACCTTTTCCCAGGGCCACTGCTCCAATCTCTGAGCAGACCCCCTCCCCAAGATCCCCCTAAAACGCCAATCTGATCCTTGGAAACCCTAAAGCCAGCATCTTGCACATTGGATCCTGTTCCTGTTCTACCAAACTTTTTTTTTTTTTCAAAGAATGTTTTTTTAAAAAAAATATTTATTTGTTTATTTATTTATTTTATTTTGGCTGCACCGGGTCTTAGTTTCGGCACGTGGGATCTTCGTTGCAGCACACGGGATCTTTTAGTTGCAGCATGCGGGATCTAGCTCCCTGACCAGGGATCGAACCTGGGTCCCCCCGCCCCTGCATTGGGAGCGCTGAGTCTTACCCACCGGACCACCAGGGAAGTCCCTGTTCTGCTGAACTTTTGTCCACATGTTTTCCTCCCTTCATCCCAGCTCCCTCCTGGCCACCAGACCCCTGGCCCAGGCGCCCTTCCCCCTTGCCCAGTAATTCCCATATGTGCCCTGGCCCCAGCCCCCGCCTGGCAGAGGGAAGTTGGGAGCGACACGGTCCCCCCCACCCACTCCGGCAGTCGCCCGGCAACGGCTCCGATTGCTCTCGACAAGTGCATCAGCCCACACAGCCTGAGCCGCCAACGCAGCCCAGCCTTGGCGGGAGAACTGCACAGGGAGGGAGAGATGACACCTACGGGCCTCACAGGGCCAGGAATGGTGTCCCAGGCAGAAGGCACAGTGCAGGCAGAGGAGAGTGAAGTCAGCAACCGGCTCAGGAGACAAGACATGCACAGAGGAGGGGTTCAGCCTATCCACGGCTCCATGTGCAGCTGCTCTGCTGAGCCTGTTTCCCCATCTGTATACTTTGCAAAGGTGCATACACAGTGCTCAGCTTTGGGCCTGGCACTGGGTAAATTGTGGCAGGTACGTATATTGTCATCTTTCTCCTGACATTACTCACAGAGCCTGGTGCATGGTGGGAGAGCAAGCAATGCCTCTCCAGCGAATTAAATCACCAACATCTGCCAATAGCAATAAGCCCAAAGGAGGGAGAGACCAGCTGCACCCATTTCCCAGCCTGGAAAACTGAGGCCACAGATGTCATCAGTCACAGAGATTGTCCTCTAGTCTGAGGTGCAAAAGCAAAAGTGAAACCCACAGGTTCCTGCACAACTTCCTGTCACCACCTCCCCCAACACACACACATCCGACAGCCCACATCCTCTTCCAGCCCCTCACCCGGCTCCTCACCCCCACACTGCACCCCAATGCATCATTTTTCACTTCCAACAGCATTTGGGAAAAACACTGGGAGCCTCCTTCTTGCTCTCAGGCAGGGCTTTCTTGAAAACAACCAAATCTGGGATCTCAAAGGGGAACTGGGCATCATCTGTTCAATTCCCGAGCATCTATTGAGCACTAACTGTGTGCTCAGCCCTCCCTGGAGAAGGCCCAGGACGCTGAGAAGCTGCCTAGTTTTTCAATAACCAGCCCTGTGGTACAACAGAGAGTGACAATTATGTCAGAAAAGAGGGGCCTGAGGCCAGTTTCCTGCACCTGATCCCTGAGGTGCCCATGAGCCTTCTGTGGCTCCCCACGTTCTGGGAGAAGAGTTTAAACCCTGGATTAGTCATTCAAGGTCCTTCAGCAGCTGGTCCCACCGCCCAGCCTTTGCCTGTGCTCCCCTCTGGGAATGCCCCGACCAAGCACTGGTGAGACACTCAACCACAGAGAGGTTAAGGAGCTGCCTGAAGGCACACAGCCTGACAGTGGCTGAGCTGGAATTTCAACGCAGGTCCAGCAAAGCTCACAGCCCTCACTTAGCTTCTCTGCCTTCCAGGAGAAACTGAGACTCCACTTTGCTCTGGATAGAACATCGTGATTTGCCCCCACCCCCCCATAACCGACAAGCACACCATCCTCCTGCAGCAAATATTTGCTTCTGAACCAACATTTCCGCTGACTGGGCCCCAGGGACTAAACAGCCTCAGTTTTTCCAAGAAGCTCCTCCCCAGGTCTGCCCACAGGACAGGTTCGAATCCTGATTCAGTCCCAAATCCCTGCTGCTTCTGTCACCACCTGAGCTGCGACCCCGGCGGACAGACACCCCAATTTGGGTAAGGAGCGGTGAAAGGAGGGTGCCTGGGACCCCAGGGGATACCTGGATCCCAAAGCATCCGCCCACTTCCCCCTACCGCCGCACACAGTGGCCCTCCCCGCGCTGCCGAGACACACTTTTGGCAACTCGTGTCTGCTCGGTCGGCCGCCGCGCCTTTGCCCGCGCGAAGCCCCCTACCTCTTGGAGCGCTGCAGCAGCGCGCCCTTGGCCAGGCGGCTCCGGTGGCCGGGCGCCGCCACCGCCGTCCAGTAGCTAGGATCGGACATGCTGCTTCCCTTTGTGCCGCCGCCGCCGCCAGAGGCCCGAGAGGCGCGGGGGCACAACCAGCGGCGGCGGGACACGAACCTTTACGGCGGGATCTGCCCCGGGAGCCCCGCGGTGAGGGGCGGGGGCGCGCCGCGGGGCTGGGGGTAGGGGACGAGGAGGAAGCGCGAGCCCGGGAGCGAGGCCTGGAACCCCGCCCAGGACAGCGCGGGGGCGGGGCCTGGCCTGCCGGGGTGGGGCGAGCGGCGCGGAAGCAAGGCCTGCGAACCCGCGTGCTGGCTGGTGGGCGTGGCGTTGCCATGGCCGCGGGCGGAGGGGCGGGACGTTGCCAGGGTTGCGGGCGGCGGGGGCGGGGCGTTGGCGGTACCTGGATGTAGGGCCTTGGAAGTTGGCTCCCTTCCCTCAAAATGTAAATCCGATCGCGCCCCTTTCTCCCCTACCTCGGCGCTAACCCCTTCTGGGTGCGGCACTCAAGACCCATTCAGCGGCCTGGCCCAGCTCATGCTACCGCACCCACGCTGGCTCTACTCCTTGGAATGCCTTTCCTGCCTGGCAAAATCCAGCGTCCCCTCCTTCAGGAGGTCTTCTCTTGTGTCTGTCCAGCTCTGTCTTCCCCAGGCTTGGGCTCCTTGAGGTCCCAGCATCTTCCAGCACTGGACTGGCACAGAGGATGTGTTTAGCAAACTGAGTCAGGGCATCTGATATGCTCTTCCTGTCTGTATGATGGGAAAGTTAACTTCTCAAGCCTCAGTATTCTCAACTGTAAGATGGGAGGAAAATGGGGCTGACATGAAGATTACACCGTGCCTCCCAAGAGTGCCTGGTAAATGTTCGATAAACGTTAGCATTAGGCAAACTTCCAGGCCTCTTGTTCCCCATATACATATGTCCCTTTGTGAAAATGGAATAAAATCAGAGGCACAGAAAGTGCCTGGTACAGAGCTGGGGGTACAGTTCATCTTCACTATGGAATGTCTCACACAGTAGACTGTGAATTAATGCTTCCTCCTTTCATGACAGCCCCAGGAAGTCAGGGACAGTGTCACCCTGAAGGTGGACCCTCCACAGGCCACACAACACTTTGGGAACTGGCCCAGGCAGGACTGACCTGGAGCCCAGACCCCACATCTGAGAAAACTGAGACGTACAGGGGGTATTGCTGCCTGATGTGTAGCCCTAAGCCTGCCCATCCATCTTGCCACGCATTTTGCTTCTCAAGTCTCTCTCAGACTCCCTGCCTTGCTCCCTCCAAGCCCAGTGTCACCTTCAGGTGGCCCACACGCTGTGGCCCAGATATCTGCTGAGTGTCTCCCCAGGCCTGCTCTCCACGCCCCCCAGACTGGGGCTCAAACAACCCATGTCTGGCCACTCATTCACTCAACCTACTGTGTGTCTGCCCTTGTACTGAAACCTGGGGATGCAGGCCACAAATAATCCCTACCCCCAGGAGTCCCCAGTCTGGTAGGGGAGGCAGAGAGTGAACAGGAAACAATTAAATGAACAAGTTAATTTCACACACTGAAGTCGAGGAAGGAAAAGAACAGGGGTAAGGCTGGCAAAGGACAGCTTTAGCCAGGAGGCCTCTCTGAGGTGACACTGCAGCCAGCAGTGAGACATTGAGAAGGAAGAGGAGCCAGCCATGGAGAAAGAGCAACCCAGGCAGGGAGCACAGCTCATGCAAAGGCCCTGAAGCAGCACTGAGGGGAAGATGCCAGCAAGACTCACCATGTGGGCCTTGTGGGCTACAGGGAGGAGTGCAGTTTTACTGCAGCAGCAACAGGGAGTCATGGAGGATGTGTGAGCAGCGGGAGGGTGTGATCTGGTCTATGTTTGTAAACCGCCCCCCATGTCTGCCATGAGGAACAGGAGCTGTTGGGGGCAGGAGTGGAGGCGGCAGGAGGCTAGTGAGGGGCTGTAACAGGGTCTGGGAGGGGAGGACACATGCCTGGACCAGGGTGGGGCTGTGGAGTAAAGTGGGTGGATTCTGGACTTATTCTGAGGCTAAAGAACAGGCTGTGCTGTGGGGTCATGTGTGTAGATGAGGATAAGAGAGGTCACCCATGATCCTCAGGTGTTTCGCCTGCGCCACATACAGGAAACAGAGCCTCCTGCATGGGAGGAATTCGAGGTCCCACAGGTCTGGGGACCCAAATGGGGATGAAGCCACGGTCTCATGCACCATAGGCTAACATGCTGTGTCCACAAGCTCCCTCCACCATGTGTGCTGGGACACTTCTGCACACAGTTAGTAAAGGAGCTGCCCATCATCCCCAGCCTGTGCTGCCTACATGCCTCCCACTATGCCCATTGTGTTGGCATCCCCAGCAGCTGCTTCTCCCACGCCCATCTGGCCTCAGTTTCCTCCTCTGCAGAACAGGGCTACAGCTGGCAATCCAGAGGGCCTGTGGCCATGGCAAAGACCTCCCGCGAAAGGCTGGCTGATCAAGTGACCTCTGGTGCCAGCCCCTTGCCCACTAGATCAAGCCCCTCCCCTACTCACACACCCTCCACGGCTCCTCATTTTACAGCAAATTCACACTTCTGGGTAAATCCCTTTCCTAGAGCTCGAATCCTAACTCTGTGCCTCGGACTTTGCCTCTCTCTACTTGTGCCAGTAACTGTGTAAATAGGAAAGCCCTAGGTGGACATACAGACCCCCATCTCCGACCCCACATTGGTAGGGCCACCCCAGCCCTTCCTACCTGCCCATGAGCTGTCCACGCCCCTCCAAGCCCCATACTTTATGTGGCTCCCAGTGCCCTCAGTAGAAAATCCAAATCCTTCCCGTCCTTGGTGTCCAAGGCCCCAGAGGGAACACGCCTCTGACAATGCTGTTCCTGCCTGGAACAGCCTCTTTGTTGTCCCCTTGGCCATATGGGCCCAACTCATGACCTTCTCTTCAAACTGCTCCCCAACAACACCACAGGTAGAGCCCTTCCAGCTGCTTCCCATTTGTCTGTGCCACAAGCATTAATTGAGCACCTGATGTATAGCAGGCCCTGCCTGAGGCTATAGGATGACCAGGACAGATCCAGGTCAGGCTTTCAAGGGGCTCTCAAACCTTTGGATGAGAAAAACAACACAAGAATCACACAAGAAAACATGGAAATCACAACCATGATGGGGTCAGGATGAGGGAAATGGATGTGCATAATGGATGCAACTGGGGCTTGGGGGCCCTTATGGTGGGGTGGGGCAGGGGCGGGGAGGTTTCGTCAGGAAAGGCTTCCTATCTGAGAGCTTGATGGAGACTTGACAAATGAATAAAGGAGTAAACAGAGAAAGCGGAGCTCTGGGCAGGGGGGACAGCAAGTGCAAAGGCCCTGAGGCTGGCCAGCTTATATTCTGGCAGTCCAGGAAGCCGCACGGCTAGAATAGGGTGAGCACTGGAGAGGTGGATGGGAGGACGCGGGGTGGGGGGGGGGTGGTTCATCACAGGGGCTGGACCCACAGGGCCTTGGAGGCTGAGGGGACAAATGTGGGCTTATTCCCCTTGGAGCAGGGGAGGCAGGTACCCATTTCCTTGCCTGGCCCAAGTCAACGGGGCTCTGCTGCCCCCTGGTGGCGAGCAAGGGGGCCAGTGGACTCAGCTAGAGTCCCAAACTCTCTGCCTCCATTTCCTCCTGGTAAAACTGGCTTCTCTGCTCTCAACAGGTCCCTCCCCTCATCTTGTCCTCACCTGAGGTTGAGGCCAAGGACCCAGAGTCAGATCTGGCCTGACACTCTCTCTCAGGGTGCCTCTGGACAACACACTCTGAGGTCCCAAGCCGAGTCTCTCCTCAGCTAAATGGGGGCGACACAGTCTCTGCCTCCCATTGGACACCCCAGCCTGGTCCAGGGCCCACCATCTCCTACCTAGATGTTGCCCCAGCCCCTTCCCTGCCTCTGCCACCTCCATTCCTGTCCCCTGTCCCCAGCCAACCTTTCTTCCCCCAAGGTAGCCACAGGGGCTTTAAAAATCTTGGTCCTGCCTCAGGACCTTTGCATGTGCAGTTCCCTCTGCTTGGTGCTTCCCTTCCCCTAGCTCTGCTCAGGCCTTGGCTCAAACACCACATTAATAAGTCTCCGTCTGAATGTGTCTTGTTTGTCCATTCCCTTGTTCATTGCATACTTCCTGAGGACTGACTGAGAGGCTCATGAGGGAGAAACTATGTTCATCTTGTTCACAGCTATGCCCTTAGCACCTGGCACACAGTAGATGCCTGCTTAATGAAGGTACCCGCCTGTTGCCCAGCTCCCAGTGTGGGCTCCAAAGTGTTCTCTCTTCTCCCCACTAAAGGCCCATGGGAAGAGGCTGAGCAGCTCCTTCATACTAAGGTGTAAATGGTTGATGGGCCATCAAATTCTAGACATCACTGACCTGTACATCTGTCCCCTCCCCGAATTTTTGCCCAGGCTGTGTGAGGCGCCCACTATAGCCCTGATGTTCTCTCCCATACAGGGGCAAGACCCTGAGACCCCACAGTCGCAGAGAGTGGCTCAAACCCTCAACAGACTCTGATGGCAAAGCTGGCCCTGACTTGGCCCCCAGACGTACTGAACCAGGAGAACTGGTGTCTCCTCTCTGAGCCTCAGTTTCCTCTGCTGGGCAATGGGATCAGAAAGGGTGCTTCTCTCCCAGGGTTGCAGAGGGGACAGAAGGCACTTGGGGCACTCAGTCAAGCTGGTTCTTTTCTCCCTATACCACTTGGCCTGGTTGACTTCAGTGCACAGGGCTCTAATGGTGGACTCTCAGCCTTAGGAATGTGTGTGTGTGTGTGTGTGTGTGTGTGTGTGTGTGTATGTATATACATTCACAGGGAGGAGCTTTCCAGCCAGCTGAGCTGGGTCACAGCACAGGAGGCCAGGCCAATTCAGCAGGGCCCTGAGCAGGCTGGGAACCCAGCACCTGTATCGAGGAAGTCCTTGGGCAACAGCTCAAGTTCTGGCCTTGCCCTGACCATCTATCAGAAGGGGGAACCTGCTGGCTATGACTGAATACGGAATTTCCCAATCATGGTCCTAGTGTGGATCACAGTGCCATTTTATGGAGAGGTAAACTGAGGCCCAGAGAGTCCATGTCACCAGCCTACAGTACCTTGGGGGGGGGAGCTGGGTCTGGGCAGCTTCCAAGTCTCTGGGGTGCCAGGGCGATGTCCGAGCTCCGCCCCCGCGCGCTGTCACTTACCTCCAGGGGTGCAGGCCCAGCGAGGGGCTGCAGGGGCTGCAGGGGCTGCTGGGGCTCAGCAAGGACGGGCTCTGGCTGCTTGGAGACAGACTGCAAAGAAAGAGGCCGGGGACGGTGAACCTGGCAACGGCCCCTGCGTGTGGCCGAATCCGGAGACGGGACCGGGGTTGTGGTTTCCTTAGGGAGAAGGGGCCTGAGGCCGGGGATACTAGGTCTCGCGCAGGCCGCGAGGGCGGGGCCAGACCGTTGACCCGGGAGGGCTCCCTGGAGGCGGCGGTGCGACTCGGGGCGACTTGAACAGAGACACGGAAGAAGGGTGGTTGTCAGCCTGCTCCTGTTCCCCCAAATCTCCCCTTCCAGGTCCAAGCACTCACTCGAGGGTCAGCGCCGGGATGTGCAGCTTGTCCCTGCGGGACTTCATGCCGAGGCCGGGGCCGCGTCTACGCGACCGGATACTGACGCCCCCTTCGTGGCCGCCAAGCCCTGATTGTGTCGCGATCGGACAGACAGACAGACGTGGACGCCGGGACAGCACGCCTGGCAGGCGAGACAGACGCGGAGTGGGGCCTGGGCCGCCGGGGGGTGGGGTGGGGGGTGGGGCGGGCTCTCTCCGTCCCGGGGCGGGGCTCGGAGCCCCGCACCTGCGCGCAGGCACAGCCCCGCAGCAAAGGTCGGATTGTGCGAGGCGGGAGCCGCGGTGCCACCCCTCCCGGGCAGGGACGCCGAGAGGGCCGGGTATCGAGGCCCCGAGCTGCACGGCCGGAAAGGAAGGGCAGTCACTGCCTTCTCTGCCGGACTTATTGCTCCATCAACTGGCCCCGCCCCTTCCCGGTCGCGGCCGTACCTCCGCGCTCACCCAGCCCCGCCCAGCCCCGCCCCCGGGCGGTGTCTCTCGGACCCCGGATCTGAGCGTGCCCCGCCCCAATCCTCCCACCCGCAGCCGCTCAGCCCAGGCGTTCCCGGCCGCCCGCAGCGGGTGTCAGCATCCCGGCGCACACCGGAGGCCCCGACCACGCCTCCAGCCCTTGGCTTCCCTGGGTTCCCTCTGCCAGAACAGTCATCCCCCTCATTCATATCCTAATTCAGCCCCACCAGCCTCCTCCCTACACGTGGACCCCTGGCGCTCCGAGCCCCACCCTCCCTCCTGCCCAGCCCAGACTCCGAAGGTTTGGGGTTGTCTGTGTCTGGCCATGGCCCCCGTGAAATCCTGGTTGGACCCAGTCAGGCACACCGCAGGTGGCAAAGACTAGACAGCCCTCAGGGAGTCTTTGTCCTTGTCCCATTCCGTGGCCCAGGACTTTGCCCTCAGTGGTTTGTACTGATTCACGGTCCACTACCCCGCCCCCAGCCTGGGCAAAGGCTGGGGACAGTGCCCGCCTTCCGGGCAGTGTCCAAGCCCCGCCCCTACTGGGGTCCTCAGGGCCCTCCCTACCAGATGCACTATCCCCAGTCCAACAAGAGATGGTCTGGGCTTGGGGGCTACTCTGACACCAGCCCCACCATCAGATTTCAAACTCTCATCCAACCCCCAGGACCTAACCCTTCTCCTCTCCCTCCACCTCCCCTATGCTCACTTCACCCCAGCTACCCCTGTCTCCATGCTGTTTTTCCAATGCCAAGCTAGTTCGCACCTCAGGACCTTTGACCATGCTGTTCCCTCTGCCTGGAATGCTGTTCCCCCCACACTTTCCCCCTGGCTCTTGCTCCTCTTCCAGATCTAGTCTCAAATGTCACCTCCTCTATGAGATCCCACATCTTCAGGGCTAAAGCCACCCTCCAGCCCCCTCTGTCTGTCTCTGTTTAATTTCTCCCCTGTATAACATCTCTTCATCACTCTCCCCAAGAGAGTGCAAGCTCCACGGGCAGGGTCCAGCATTGACTTGTCACCGTGTCCCTTGTGCCTGGAACAGAGTCCAGCACACAGTAGATCCTAAAAAAATGTTTGTTGAGTGAGTGATTTCACTGAGGCGCAAGGGAATTCCCACCCCCAACTTAGGCAAACGCAGCCTCCAAAGAGGGAGTGTCTGCACTCACACTCCCCCAGACCACCAGTACAAGGCAAACTCCTCCCCCTCCTGGGCTTTGGTTTCCCCATCTGTAAACAGGGGAAGGCACTGAACAAATGTTTTTTGAGCTTTTGGGATCTCAAAATGCCAATCACCAGGAACATTAATGTGACCCTGAAGTGTATGATTTTCTGCCGGTGTTCCCCAAAATAGAGTGAGCTTCCTGTCATGGGAGGCATGCAAGCTGGTTCCAGGATACTTGACTGGAATTCTACAGTCTGGACTCTGGATGCCACCTTTTCAAGTTGGGTGCCTTAGAGCCAGTGATGCAACCCTTATGCACCTCAGTTTCCTCGTTTGCAAACTGGCATGGTTTGCACCTCACCTCCCAGCCTGTGGTGAGGGCCACGTGAGGTGCCTGTGAAGTACTTTGCAAACACCGGGGCAGGATCAAGGTGAGAAGCTTTGTAGTAATTATTAAATAAATTCACAATTTGGAGGCTGCTGCTGAAATATCTGTGCCCAGGACCACAGGCCCCCATCCAGCCCACTGGTCCCAGGTGAACTCACCCACGTCCCCGGCGTGGTAGGCTCAGTTCCTTCTGAAAAGAAAACAGGGGTCATTCTCAAGGAGACAAACCCTTCACATCTCTAGCTTTCCACCCACCTCATTTACCAGTTGGCCCCTTGTCCACCCTGTTCCAACCAATGCCTCTTTTCTGCTCACCCCACACACTGGACTCAACCCTGCCTCAGGGCCTTTGCATCAGCTGTATCTTCTGCCAGGACCACTTTCCCTCCCTTCTGGTGCTTGTCAATTGAAGCTCATCCTTCAGGTTTCAGCTCAAGCGTCCCTTCCTCTAGGAAGCCCTTTCAGATTCCCAATCTACCTCACTTCTCAGCTCCCCTACTTACATTTAAAAAAAAATCATTATTTAAAATAAATTAGTTATATTTACAAAGAAGTATGTCAGTAGTGGCTAAATACTAATAATCTATTAAGAAAAGGGAGATTCCTGAGTCATCCTCACCCTGTCCCCTCCCAGATCTGAAAGCCATTCCCCGCTCACCTTCTGCAGAATCTCTGCAGGTTTGGGTCCTGGTCATTGGTGGGGGCTGGAGATACTGACCAGTGACTCCCTATTGAAGACTCTTTTAGAGCTCAGCAAGCTGATCTGCACCAATCCTGGGTGTCCTCACCATATATAGGGCAGAAAGCCCTGTGCTTAGGTTCCACTGTGACCCCAGAGTCCACCCTCAAATGTGGCTTGCCCAAGAGGGCTTTTTAATTCTCAAAAGGCTGTGTAGCACAAGTTTAGAATCTGAGGACACTCAGACCTGGGTCCAGATCTATCATCTGTTCTTTCCTGGCCATGGAACCTTGAGCCAAGTGACTGGTACTACCTGTGCTTTGGTTTCCCCATCTGTAATTTAGAGATAATGTAAGAGGGTTCTGGGGTAAAAATGATCAGAAATTATTGTTGTTGTGTTACTGTTGAGCTCAGCAAGGGCCTTCGCAGACTATCGCAATATTTGCTAAATTTTACTCACATTTACTGAGCTGCTACTACGCATCAGGAGCAGAGGCCTTTTTACAGGTGGGGAAACTGAGGCGCGGAGGGCAGCAGCTGCCCACATCTCTCGACGGAGGTAGGGCCGGGAATCCAGGTCTCTGGACACCACACACACACACACACACACACACACACACACACACACACACACTGGGGCGGTCGCGTGGAGGATGCACGACTATTTTTACCTCGGTGGGCCCAGGGCTGCCCACATCCAGAGTTGGGCGTTCGTCATGGCAACCAATGATGTCATCAGCCCCCGCAGCTAATTGGAGGGGGCCGGAAGCTGCTGGGCTCGGGATGACAGGGTTGGGAGGGGTTAACAGGGTCTCCAGGCAGGGGAAGAGGAGGATCTGCGGGGGTGGGGCGTCGCCCTGAGGCTGGACCCCAGCTACCTTGAGCTCAGAAAATCAAGTCAGAGCCCTTCAAGGTGGGAGGAGGCTCACGTGCCACCCTGAGGTCTCCTTGTTTGCTTGAATACCTCTGGGGATGGAGAGCTCACTATCATTCTGTGCAAATGTTCATAGACCCACCACCACCACCACCACCATTAGGGTCTCCTTCGGCCCCCTCTGGTTGTTATGAGATCTCATGCCAGCTTCCTCCTCCCCTACTAACCCGCAAAACAGTGAGGAGCTGGGATCTGAACTCAGGGGTTCTTGCTGTGCCCACACGTGCCGCCCCCCACACACCCCGTCCCAGCCATTTCCTTCCAAAACACTGACAGTCCTGGGTTCCCAGTCTGGCTCCCTAATCTGGGCTGTGTGACCCCCGCCAAACAACCTCACCCCTCTGTGCCTCAGTTTCTTCCTCTGGAAAATGGTCCAGTTACATAGGGCCCTGGGAGGAATCAAGCAGCAGGCTCAGGGCCTGGCGCTGGGGGAAGCTTTGATCAATCGGAGCCCAGACAATGATTCTGTGAGGTTAATAACTACCAATTTAACCACAAATTTTAATTTACTTCCAAAATACAAAAAGATGTGAAATGGCACAGAGAGGTGAGGGAAGGTCAGCAGCCCCCCTACAAAGGCTCAGTGGAACGCTGGGCCCACATGGAACTCTCCCGGCACCACCCCCGGACCCTCTGCTCCCTGCGCCATCTGCTTCTGCCTTCAGCCCCCTCTTTGCCAGCTGTTCCTCAGGGAGCGGCTCCCGCCTAGAAAGGGGGTGGGGGTGGGCGTGGGGGTGGGGGTGGTCTAACCCCCCGGAACTGCCCTTTAAAGATAATATTTATGGCATCCTCTTCTGGGCTTGACTGGGCTGGGTGATGCTGCCTCCTCACCAGAAGCCTCAGCTCCACCCCGAGGAACCCACATTCTGAAGGAGACAGGGTAGGGCGTGGACACCCCCATACTGGAGGCATTAGCAGGGACCCAGAGGAAGAGAAGGGGCTGCAGGGAGAAGGGAGCCAAAAGAGTTCCAGGAGGAGGGCTTCAGGCTGGGCTAGCAGGCTAGTGGGAAACAGTAGGGTGGAGGTGGGACTCAGCCCAGTGGGCACCAAGTCTCATGGGAAGTTGGCAGCTGGAGCGAAGAGAGAGAGGTCAGCAGGGACCACATGGCACCAGCCGGAGGGCTTCCTGGAGGAGGAGAATAGTTGGAACTGGGCCGTGAGGATGCCAGATGGACCTTTCAGGGAGCTTCCCCAGCAGCAGGAGAGACAAAGTCCAGACACAGACTGGCCACCTTCTCTATCCCTGGATGCTCTCTTCGGGGATCTGCTTTTAAAATTCTGTCGTTTGTTACGCAAAGGGCCAAGTGGGAGATGATGAAAAAGCTGATAAAATAATAGTGGTAGTAGTCCTAGTAATAACAGCTTACGTTAACTGGCGCCTACAAATGCTACACAGAAGACTGAGCTTAACCCAAACCAGAAAGGGCCGGTCTCCACTTCTTCCCCTTACCCACAGCCAATGCAAACTGGTGGTCCACAGGCCAAGCCAGGTCCTGTTTACAACCTCCTAGTACTCAGCCAACAGCATGCCCTGCATTGCCACAGTCAGATTGGCCAGGATACCCCCAGCTATTGTCTGGACTGGCCAATCAGCACCTGACTTCCTCAAGCTTTTATGAATTGACTCTTTGACCTTTGGCAAGGATCACCCTCCAGGATATCTGATTGGCTATGACCTGATTGGCTGGGGGCGCTCTGGGCTCCAATTAAAGGAGTGTGTGACTGATGCCCCAAACCAAGGCCCTCAACATCTTTGCACCCTCAAGTGCCAGACCACTTAGAATTCCAACTCCCTGACTTCCTGGATGTTATTTTCCTTCTCTGAGCCTTAGTTTTCCCCTCTGAAAAATGAGGCTAATAATCTCTTGGGCTGTTGGAGAACTAAATGCATGTACAGTGCTTAGCATTTGTAGATGCCCCTTAATGCGAGCAGTTATTTACACTTCTACTGTTATTTTAAAAATTATTTTCATTGTGTCTCCTACTTGGTCCTTTACTCTAGATGCGTTCCTGGTTTCTGGCCCCCTTTTTGGCCCCCACTTGCTCCAGAGGAGTCTTTCAAAGCCCTCAGATCTGACATGTCCTCCCCTGTTCCATCACCTTCCATAGCTCCCAATCACCCTAGGAAGAAAGTCTAACCTCTTCAAAATCGGCTATGGAAGCCCTGGAAGCAGATGGTCCCATCTCACATGCCCAGTTCTAGCGCTAAGAAATGGCTTCTAGCTTCCCCATAAACACATATGGTTGCATACCTCTGGGCATTTGCACGTGCTGTTCATGGACAGAATGCCCTCACTCAACTGGGCAAACCCTACTTGCCCCTCCGCCTCCTTGGATGGAGGCCTGCCAGTGTGGGGTTGGGCTGGAGGGAAAGCCAGACTTGCCTGGGTTCAAATCCTCTGTCACCTTACACACTGTGACACCTGGACAGAGGCTATGATTCTATGAGCCTCAGTTTCCCCGTTTGTAACATGGGACTCGTCATCAAGGAATGGGTGCCTCTTCCCCATGGAACAGCAACCCCCCCGTTTCTGACGTCAGCTGCACCCCCCATTCGCCTACCCGAAGGCGGTTTCTCTATTTTAAGAGGCTGCAGGCAGGGCTCAAATCTATCTGGGGCTCCGGGCGGGGCTTGTTTCCCCACAACACCCCACTGCAAACCAGTCCTGCTGCACCCCCTCCTCTATGCTCAGGCCCCCCACTCCTGCCCCTGGCAATGGCCCCTCCCCCACCCCCGCATGTCCTCAGGGTCTCTGCCTTGCAGCTCTATCCACACCCTCCCTGACTCCCAACCGAAACACATGTGGCTCTTCCTTCACCTCCGGACAAGTTCGCAGTCCGCAGCCCGGGTTCAAGGCCTGCCTTTCCCTCCCTCCTCGGCCTCAGGGCCCACCTCCCCACCCCACCCCCTCCTTTCTAGCTTCTCTCAGCCTCATTCATTTCCCCAAACACCTACCCCCTGCCCTGCCACCAGTGGCTGCTTCCTCTGTCCCAAGGCCACCCAGCAACCCTCGGTTCAGCCGCCTTCTCCAGGGATACCTGAGCGTGCCCCATCGCAGCTGACACCTCTGCGGGGTCACTGCTGCTCAGGCATTCGTCTCCCACAATAAGCTGGGAGATCCAGGAGGGCGGTTCCAGGGGTGAACCCCCCCATCCCCGCCTCTCCAGAGGGGCGGGGGTGGGGTGGGCCGGGGGATGAGCAGGCACTCAATAAATGTTTGTTGGGTAAATGATGAATCCGGGTTCCCCCACTTGCAACTGGTGGCTTCTTACAGGTGTGGTCTAAGCCCCAGAGGGAAACGGCTAGATTGTCTAAATTCCCACTGGACAGATGGGGACACTGAGGTCCAGAGAGGTCAAGGAAGTTGCCGCCGCGGGGTCACGTGCGTTAGAATGTCAGCCTCTGCTAGGTCTGATGCCTTTTTTTCTTATCTCCTGGTGGCGCTGCCTCCCGAACACAAACCCGGGGCCAGAGGTCAGAAAAGGAGGGTCCTTCTAGTGAATGGGGAAACTGAGGTCGGGAGACGCAAGAGTGCCTCCCAACGCCCCAGACCCCACCCCCCAGGCCACAGAGCCAGTTGGCAGTGGCTTGTGCACCTGAGAGCTGGTTAAGGTCGCTGGACTGAATCCCTGCTGTGCGACCTCGGGTTTGTGACTTTCCCAGACTCCAGCCTCAGTTTCCTCATCTGACGAAAGCGCGGACTGACATCCCCAGCCTCCCCAGCTTGCCTTAGGGGTGAGCTGAGGCAGGGCTGCGGTGGCGCTGCGAAGGCACGAGGCATGTATTAATACACATTAATTAATATTAATATAGCACTAGTAAAAGTATTGACACAACGAGATGAACTTATGGTGAGCGCTCAAAGGCTGTCGTTGCTCATATGATTAGATTAGAGCTGCTGGTGGAGAGGTCGAAATCCTCAGCTCCTTTCTCCCACGGAGCCTCAGTTTCTCCATATGTCAAATGGACATACCCTCTTCCCAACAGGCGAAAAGCACTTTGAGATGCGGGTGGACAAGTGGGAGCCGCCGGAGCGCGCACCTCCCTCCGCCTTAGTTTCCCCGGGTCCGCCAAAGCCCCGAGCCCGGCACCCAAGCAGGTTCGCCAAGGCCCCGACCCCGGCACCCAAGCAGGTTCACTCCGCCAGCGCCCTCTGCCCGCCCGCGCAGGGGCCTCACCTGGAGCCCACGGCGCCGCAGGAGGCTCGGCTCGTCCATCGCCGGCTAGTCCGCAATGCCCGCTTGCGCCCTGCCCCGCCTCAGCCTGCCAAGCCCCGCCACACCCTGCCGTTGGCCAAACCGGTCAGCTGATGAGGCCTGACCCCGCCCCTCTCCGAGAGCTGGTCTCGAAAGGCCCGCCCCCTTCGGGCGAGTTTGCCCCGCCCTTTCAGGCCCCGCCCCACCCCTAGAGCCTAGAAGTAAACATTTTTCAATGAATCTTCCTAGAAGGGAGAGTTATCCCCACTTTGCAAATGAGGAAACTGAGGCTCAGAAAAGTTAATCCATGTTCCCCGCCCCGGGGGGCACACAACAAGGGTGAGGCGAGTGGGGCACTCATGTCTGTGCAAAATTTAAGAAGCGCCCACAAAAAAAGTCAGTAATGAAGATACACAACATTTTAATACAATAGTTTAAAGAATCGAAACTAATGCAAAAATGCATGACGAGCTAGACATCAACATTTTAAATAAAGACAGGATCAGACTCTGCCCTTGCACGACCCTGCCTGCTTGCCTCACTCCAATCCTGGCCCTTGTCCCAATAAAACTTTATTTACAAGAATAGGCGGCCACTGTAGTTACCAGTTTCTTTTTTGAGGATGGCTGCCTTTGCTGAGCGCCAATTGGGCACCCAACTAAGTGCCTCATGAGGACCTCCTCTCACAGGTATCTGATGATAATTGTTCAGCCTGACTTTGCAGAAGGGAAAGGGAGGCTGGGAAAAGCCCAAAGTCCCAAGATGGCACCCATATTCTCTCTTTCACTGGGACTTCCACTGTCTCTGCAGCTGCAGGGTCCCTTGGTTACCAACTGTTCGACCTGGACATTAGCGTATGTTCTCAGATTGGAGGGAGCCCTAGCTAAGGTCTCTGGCTAATCGCCTGTGAGGTACAGTAGTGTCCCACCAAGTTATGGTGGCCAGATTGAGCACATAAAAATACAGGACTCCAAGGCCAAATTTGTTTTTCTCACACACGTTTTGAAATTGACATGTAATTTACCTACCATAAAATTCACCTTTTTAAAGTGTACAATACTGTGGTTTTTAAACATATTCACAGAGATGTGCAATCATCACCACTATCTAATTCCAGAACACTTTCATCACCCCCAAAAGAAACCCTATACCACTGAGCAGTCACTCTCCATTCTCCCTCCCCCAGCCCCTGTTAAAGACCAATCTTTCTGTCTCTGTGGATCTGCCTTTCCTGGACATTTCACATAAATGAAATCATACAACATGTGGCCTTTTGTGTGTGGCTTCTTTCACTCAGCAAGACGTTTTCAAGATTCATTCTCGTTGCAGCAAATGCCACTACTTCATTCCTTTTAATGGCTGAATAATATTTCATTGCATGGATAGACACATTTTGTTTACTCATTCATCCATCAATGGGCATTTGAGTTTTTCCACTTTTTGGCTATTGTGAAGAGTGCTTCTGTGAACGTTCATGTACAAGTTTTTGTATGGACATATGCTTTCGATTCTCTTGGGTATATACCTAAGAGTGGAATTCCTGGGTCCTGTGGTAACTCTACATTTAAATATTCTCAAAAACTACCAGACCGTTTTCCAAAGCAGCCACTGTTATGGGTTGAATTGCGTTCTCCCAAAATTCAGAAGTTGAAATCCTCACCCCCAGTACCTCGGAATGTGATTGTATTTGGAGATAAGGCCTTTAAAGAGGTAATTAAAGTAAAATGAAAAAAAAAAAAGTAAAATGAGGTCATGTGGGTAGATCCAAATCCAATATGACTGGTGTCTTTATAAGAGGAGATTAGTATACAAACGTGTACAAGGGAAGACCATGTGAAGATACAGGGAAAAGATACCATCTTCAAGCCGTGGAGAGAGACCCTGGAAGAAATCAAACCTGCCGACACCTTGATCTTGGACTTCTAGCCTCCAAAACTATAATAAAGTAAATTTCTGTTGTTGAAATCACTCAGTCTGTGATACTTTGTTATGGCAGCCCTACCAAACTAATACAGACACCTGGTTAAATTTAATTTCAGATAAACAATGAATACTTTTTCAGTATATATCCTGTGCAATAACTGGGACATAGATATACTAAAAAGCTATGTGTTATTTATCTGAAATTCTAATTTAACTGAGTGTTGTGTGTTTTATCTGATAACCCTACACTAAATGGACTTCAGCTGGAGCTTGCATACCCCAGGTGATGGTAAGCTCACGCCCTACCATGGCCAACTTTCTGTCTCTGGCTAGTTCTGCCTAAAAGTTCTGTAATCCAGGCTGGGGTGGACATGTAACCTAGAGTCATTATCCATCTCAGCCACTGTGATTGGTTAAAGATGGAGATGTGACTCAAGCTCAGCCAATAAGAGTCTTCCCTGGGACTTTGACTGGAACCCTGAGGAAACAGAGGTTCCCTGTACCAGAGGTGGTTGGGCTGGACAGATGGGGAGCTGCTGGAGGGGAAGCCACCAGAGAGGTCTCAAAAGCCCGTGATCTATCTGCAGAACTTCTTCCCAGAACTCCTTCCCAAATGACCTCTTCAAAGGGCAACAGGGAGCACTTACTGACTGACCGACTGGAGGACTGACTGAATGCAATTTTTCCACGGTGAACACCTATCCTTCAAAATCCACTTCAAATTCTCTTTGAGAAGCATCAGAGAACATTTATTGAATGAATAAATAGATTTTTTTTCTTGCCAACTTCTACACATCCAGCAAAACCCTCCTCAAATATCTCCATGAGGGGTATCAGGGAGTGTAATCAGAGAGTGAATGAAGGAGTTCTTTTCTTGGTAACCTATGTCTTCTTTTTTAAAGAAATAAATATATTTATTTATTTATTTTTGGCTGTGTTGGGTCTTCATTACGGTGCACGGGCTTCTCATTGCGGTGGCTTCTCATTGTGGAGCACGGGCTTCAGTAGTTGTGGCTCGCGGGCTCTAGAGTGCAGGCTCAGTGGTTGTGGCACACGGGCTTAGTTGCTCTGGGACATGTGGGATCTTCCCGGACCAGGGATCGAACCTGTGTCCCCTGCATTGGCAGATGGATTCTTAACCACTGCACCACCAGGGAAGTCCCACCTATGTATTCTTTTTTTGTGGGGTGGGGGTGGGGCCCCACACTGCACGGCACGCAGGATCTTAGTTCCCCGACCAGGGATCGAGCCCCTGCCACCTGCAGTGGAGGTGCAGAGTCTTAGCCGCTGGACCGCCAGGGAAGTCCCCCTATGTATTCTTTTTTAAAAAATTGAATTATAATTGACCTACAACATTACGTTAGTTCCAGATGCACAATATATAGATTTGATATTTCTATATCTTACAAAATGATCACCACTATGTATTCTTTAAAACATCCTCAGTTGATTCTCTGGAGGCCTCAGAAAGTCCTGGTTGAGTGAATGAAAAATGTTCTTATTGGTGAAAAATGTTCTTATTAATAAATGTGTTTGTTAAATGAACTCATGGATTTTCTCCTTGCCAACTCCTACTCATCCTTCAAGATCCTCCTTAGATGCCCCTCAGGGGCACCAGGTCTCTTGACCACATGGAGAGAAGCTCAGCCCTTCTCGGGCTAAAGGTCACTACCCCCCGTTCCCACAGAAAGCGGAAGCTGAGGGGGTGGGGAAGTTCTGTGGTTCCTCCCATTACCATTTCCTGGGGAGGGGTGCCTATGACCCTATCCTTCCTGCCTCCCCCTCCCCCCAGTTTGTGGGGTATCTGAAAGTGGGACAGCTCTGGGGACATATCCCAGTTGTGCTTCTAGGGCAGCTGGGAGGGCTTCCTGGAGTAGGTGGCAGGCAGGCCAAGAGAGGTGGGTGTACAAAGATTTGGCACAGGGAAGGTGGGCTGCAGTGAACCTCAAGGAGAGCTTCCAACTGTGACCTCAAAAAGGGTAGAAACAACACCTCACAAGTGGCTGGAATCCTACTCACATTCCTGCCATAGCTCCTTGGGAAAAAGCTCTTGCGAAAAAGCCCAGCCCTTCAGCCCAGCACTCAAGGCCCTGGCCCCCCCCCCGACCATTTTCATCTCTCCCATGGAGCCCCAGACCTGGCACGTTCATCTTGGTGTTCCCCAAATCATGTCGCCCGAACTTTTGCCTCTTCTGTCACCTCTGCCGGTAATGCCCTTCAATTCTACAAAACCAGTTCAAGACCTCCCTACTCTGGGAAACCCTCCCTGGTCCCCTGCAGGGCCCCCTTAACCTCTGCCCCTCCCTGCACCCAGCCCCTGACCTCAAGGAGCTGGGGGCATCTGTGTCCAGCCCTGCCCCACCCACCTTGATGTTTTTCCAGTGACTGCTCTAACTTTGGGGGGATGGGAAAGAGGTGTGACAAGAGCAGAGGCCACTGAGAGCCCCCAAAGAATGACAAATCATACTGGCTGTCTGGTGGGCAGCAACCCTCTTTTATCCACACTCTAGCCCATTTGCACATGGGGAAGCTGAGGCCTGGGAGGCCCAACTTTTGGGAGGGGGGTTGGTGGGAGGTAGGGAGTAGCCTTGGAGCATGGGCTTTACTCTGGAAGGTGCAAAGCTCAGCCCCACTGTGGGGGGCGTCCTGCCTCAGGGTTTGCATCCATGTTTTCACCTCTAGCTGGGGCCCTGAGTGGTCTGGGTGTCTCTGGACTCAGTTTCTCCATCTGCGAAATGGGGCACCTCAGGTAGGGGTCTCAGGATCATTGAGAGGGGGGCCATGGGTTTACCCCTATCTCCAGTGGTCCCTTCTATCTTTACATTTCTCTCCATTTATGTCTCTGTCTCTCTCTGTCTCTGACCCTCCCCCAGGCCTCAAACCGACTCCGCCCCCTGGCCTGGCCTGGGCCCTGATGCCTGTGAAGACTGCTCTGTGCAGGGTCACAGGGTCCCCGTCCCCACTGTGCCAGGCCTAGAACACTGCCTCTTTGTTCCGATGGCTCTGACTTCATGGCCTGCTGGGCGCCTGACCCTGGCCAGCCCAGCTGCCCCTCAGGACTGGCTCTCAGAGAAAGGGCTTCCTCCTGGCCTCTTGGGCCTCAGTTTCCCCAGATGCTTTCCCCCAGGAGAGACCCTTACCCTGTTCTTTGCCCACCTGGGCTCCGAGAACGTTTTTTTTAGGTGAAAATCACATAACGTAAAATTAACCATTTTAATATATACAGTTCAGTGACATTTAGAATATTCACTATATGGTACAACAATTACCTCTGTCTAGTTCTAAAACATTTTCAGCACCCCAAAATGCAGCCCCATCCCCATGAGTAGTTACTCCCCATTCCCCTCCCCCAGCCCCTGACAACCACTAATCTACCTTCTGTCTCTGTGGATTTGCCTGTTCCAGACAGTTCATATACATAGAATCATACAACATATGGGCTGCTGTGTCTGACTTTTTTCACTCAGCCTGTTGTTTTGGAGGTTAATCCACTTTGTAGCATGAATCAGCTCTTCTCCATGGACATTTTGGGCCTTTGCTGACAGTGGGGAGAGAGGGTCAGAAACTGAGACGCCCCCCCGCCCCCCAACCTCTCCACCTCTGGCTGAGAAAAAGACACAGAAAAAAGACAAAGTTGAGTCTAAAGCAAGCAAGGAGACTCTTCCAGACCTGGAACCCAGGGTGCCCTGAGGCTGGAGTTCGGGAAATGGGGAGGTGGACATTTTCGGAGGGCCCAGCCTACAGCAAGCACTTCATAACAATTTATTGGGAGAGTGAACTCTGACGTCTGAAGACCCTGGCCTCCCATTTAGCTCCTAAGTCTCAGAAGTGGGCCAGAGAGGGCTGGAGACCTGGCCAAGGGCACAGAGCCCCAGGCCACCCATGGGGCTCTCACCCAGTGTCCAGCTTCAGTCTGGGGCCAGCAGAGAAGACCCCCCGGACCTGGGGCTCAGGGTCCAGAGCTCGGGTGTGTTTGTGGTCTGAATGAGGCCACCACCCACAGGCTGACTTCCTGGGTTTCTCTTTTAGTTTGACTTGCCCTGGGAGGGGCCATGACACCTAACTTTTTTTTTTTTCTTTTTAGTTTTTCTTGCTAAGCTTTAATGTGCTCCTGGGTGAGGACTGGGTGGCTGGGGCCTCTCCAGCAGCACAGAAGCTCGTCTGGGGCTGCCGCCCTCTTCGAGGACCGGATGGGGCAACGGGTGACCAGGCTGGTCCCCCTCCTTCTCCTCCTGCTCCCCTGGCAGGGCGGTGAGTCCCCTACCCTGGAGTCATGGCTCTTCTTGCCGGGGGGGGGGCGGGGCTGTGTGTGTGTATGTGGAGGGCTGTGGACCTGGGTCCAAGGGTTGTTTCTGTGTCTCTGTGCCTCAGTCTTTCCCTCTGTCAAATGTGAGCTGGATAATCATGGATTCTGATGTCAGACTTGGGCATCTCCCCTCTGGTCTTAATTTTGTCTTCTGTGGAGTGGGCTGAAGCTCTGAATCTTTCCCACATCCCAGAGTTTAATGAGAAATAGCTAAGGAAGGGATAAAGACCAAGTATATATATAATATATATATATATATAAAATATAGTGTTATGTACCCAGTGTATGTAATATACATACTCTCTCTCCATCTTGTGGAATCGAATGGGAAGGGACCCAGCCCCCAGCGGATGACTAGGTTTGGACTCTCATCCCAGCTCTGCTGTTGTATGACCTTGGGCAAATTCTTTGTGCCTCAGTTTCCCTCTCTGTAAACTGGAGATCAGCAAGGTTTCAGGGCTTTTAGAGGTCAGGCAGGGCTGGATACCAGCAAAAGGGAGAGGTACAGGGGACCCTGGATTGCTTTAGAGGAACGGCCCGAGAGCTGGATGGGTGGGTGGATGGATGGATGCGTGTATGTATGGATAGATGAGGGGGTGGGAGGATGGATGAATGGATGGATGGGTGGGTGGGTGGAAAGATGGATGGCTGAATAGATGAGTGGATGGGTGGATGGACAGATGGATGGATTTATGGATGGATGGATGGATAAGAAGGTGGATGGGTTGGTGGGTGCAAGGATGGGAAAGTGGGCAGGTGCATGGATGGTCACTGGGCAAGCCCCCTCCCCTGCAGTGAAAGGCTGAGACTGTCATTATCTCTTCATTGCCTTTGCAGCTGAAGCCTGTGGCACCATGGGGTGCTGTTTTCAGGACCCGCCGTATCCGGATGCAGAGTCAGGTCTGGGGCAGTTCCCCATCGTGGGAGGAAGGGGTTGTACTGGACTCTGACTGACACATCCCTAGCGGCCACTCCCTCAGCTCCCTCCTGCCCAGCCAAAGACTGGGGTCTCGGGAGCCCCAACCCGACAGCCTGATGGCCTGTCCTCACCAAACTCAGGTGTCCTGGAGCAGTCACCTCTGTAATCCTCATCTGCTCCCTAACAGGGTCGCAGGACTGGTGTCTGTGTCCATCCTGATTGGTCAGCATGTGGGGCTAAGCAGCTGTTAAACATTTTGAAGTTGCTCTGAGGCAAGCATTGCTGGAACATTCATGCTTGTAACAAACTCACTAATCTGCCACTGGGCAAGGAGTTTCATCTATTCTTTTGCTCAAGAAATATTTACCAAGCACGTACTACGTGCAGACACAGTTCTAGACATGAAGGAATCAGCTGCGAGCCCAGCTGTCCTCCTGGGGTCACAGCCTAGCTCAGGAGGTGGACAAGAGGCACACAAATGCATATCCTGCATACAATGACATGCTATGAAAAAAAACAGAGCAGGGTGAGGGATGGAGAGGGAGGGGGCTGCTTCAAATAGCCTAGTGCTTGAGGAGGTGACACAGAAGGAGAAATTGGAATGTCAAGATCTGGGGCAAGGACATTTCAGGCAGAGGGCATAGCACATGCAAAGGTCCTGAGGTAGGAGTGAGCCTGGTGTGTTTGAGGACCAGTGAGGAGGCTGAAGTGGCTGGAGGAGGAGGTGCAAGGGAGATGGCAGGAGACATGCGGGAAGGGCACAGGTAGGTGCTGGAAGTCACAGCGTGTTTAGGCTGAGGTGACACCGGATTGCATAAGTGTCACAAAGATTCCTCTCTGGGGTGTGTCAGTTTGGGGACCCCGCCCCCCCCCCCACTCTAGTCTGTTCTCAAACCTCCAGGCTTAGCTTCGGGCCCCCGGGACCTAAACTGCTACCGGATACTCAGCAACGCTGGTTATGAATGTTCCTGGGAATATGAGGGCCCTGTAGCTGGAGTCAGCCACTTCCTGAGATGCTGGTGAGAATCCTGCCCTTGCTCCTGACCCCCTGCCTCTACTCTCAGATGTATGACCTCGGCAGTGTCTTTGTCTCTTCCTGGGCCTCAGTTTCTCCTATCAGAAGGGAGGGTTGGGGATCTGTGTTGTGGGGTCAGCATGGGTGGGTTTCCAGTTTGGGCGGCAGTTAGGATCCCTGTGGTCCTTCCTACATCCTCACCCTGTGACTTATTCATCCATCTATTCATTTCTTCCTTCTCTCATCCATCTATTCATTTCTTCCTTCTCTCTGTGGCAGCCCATGTTAGGAGATTCTGGGATCCTCCAAATCCCTTAGTCCCAAATTGATCCCTAAGAAACCCCCAGGCTGGGGAGCGGGAGTAAAAGGGGAAGAAAAGGATACTGGGATGTGATGCACATCATCTGCTGTGGCCGCTGAGACTCAGTACCAACACCCTCCTTCCCACAGCCTCAAGCCTGGGCGCTGCTGCTACTTTGCCGCGGGCTCAGCCACCAAGCTGCAGTTCTCCGACCAGGATGGCATACCCGTGCTCCACGCTGTCACTCTCTGGGTGGAATCCCGGGCTGCCAACTGGACAGAGAAGTCCCCCAACATTACCCTGAACCTCTACAGCTCAGGTCAGCACCCTGTTCTCCTCCTCCCCACTACCACTTCCTCACCCAGAGAAGCCTCTGGTCCCCAAGCCTAGACCTGGGGGAATTCTGAGTCCCTGGCAAGGGGCTGGATACTGCCAGCTGTTTTTACATCCAACACTGTCATGTGACCTGGCAGAGTCATTCATGGTCCCCTTACTGATCCCCTACTGATGAACATTTAGGTAGCTTCCAGTTTCTCCTTGATACTGTAATGTGGCCAAGACCCTGTTGGGTCTTATAATTTTTTTTTTTTTTTTTTTTTTTTGATGCATTGGGTCGTCATTGCTGTGTGCGGGCTTCCTCTAGTTGCAGAGCGTAGGGGCTACTCTTCCTTGTGGCGCTCGGGCTGCTTATTGCGGTGGCTTCTCTTGTTGTGGAGCACGGGCTCTAGGTGCGCAGGCTTGAGTAGTTGCAGCACACGGGCTCAGTAGTTGTGGCTCGCAGGCTCTAGAACACAGGCTCTGTAGTTGTGGCACACGGGCTTAGTTGCTCTGCGGCATGTGGGATCTTCCCGGGCCAGGGATCGGACCCGTGTCCCCTGCATTGGCAGGCGGATTCTTAACCACTGTGCCACCAGGGAAGTCCCCCGTGTTCGGTCTTTAAAATCTGTTTTCACGAATCAATAACATACACTTAGTTTATACTCGTTGAACTGCTACTGTGTGCCATGCTCAGTCATAGGGGACGTGGGCAAGGCCAATGGAGGTCACAGCACAGGGCTGGGACAAGGGTGAGATGAATTAGGCACGCTCCTTGGCCACAAAATGTTATGGGGGTGCCAAAAAAACCTCAATAGTCATTATAAACCATATCATGATGCAACTTTTCTTTTTGAATATTTATTTCTTTACTTATTTGGCTGTGCCGGCTCTTAGTTGTGGCGTGCAGGTTCTTTGTTGCCACATGAGGGTTCTTTGTTGCAGAATGCGGGATCTTTTAGTTGCGGCATGCAAACTCTTAGTTGCAGCATGCATGTGGGATCTAGTTCCCTGACCAGGGATCGAACCCAGGTCCCCTGAATTGGGAGTGTGGAGTATGGACCACTGGACCATCATGGGAAGTCCCATGATGCAACATTTTAAAAAAATCAATATTAATGCAAAAAAAAAAAAAAAAACCATGACAAATCAAATATCAGATTTTTTTTTTGGCCGCGCTGCATGGCACGCGGGATCTTACTTCCCCGACCAGGGATTGAACCCACACCCCCTGCAGTGGAAGTGCAGAATCCTAACCACTGGACCGCCAGGGAATTCCCCAGAACTTCAAATAAAGACAGGATCTGACCCTGTATTTGTATAACCTTGCCTCACTCTCCTCACCCTAATCCCAACCCTGTCCCTGCCTTCATGGAGCCCAGATTCATGTAGGGTCGTGGACAAGGCATGATCATTACACATGATGAGATACTGCTGGGAGGTCAGGGAGGGCTCCAGCTCAAGGATGAAAAAGATCCAGTAGGAATAAAGATGGGGAAGTGTGGATACAGCAAGACAGAGGATACAGCAAGTGCAAAGACCCTGAGCTAGAATCAGGCACAGTATGACCGAGATGCAGAAAGCATGACAGATGTCTCTCCTCAGGCCAGGCTTCTTGAAGTGAGGTTAAAAAGTTAGTAAGATTTCCCTAATAGTCCTTCAGAAAAAAATAGAATCAGTTAATTACCCTTTCATCAGCAATTTACAAAAGTGCCTGTCTCACCACAGCCTTGCCAGCAATGTGTATTAATATTTTAAAGACACCTTTACTAATAGGATCCTGTGTATAAATCTTAACTCTTTGACCCATAGAACCCCAGGCTTAGATGGGACCTGTAGAGGTGTCCCTGATTCAAATTTTGGGAGCTTGGTGGGTTACTCTGGGACAGGAGGATCATGGGAAGATTTTCCAGAATTTTCAGGAGCAACAGCTCACACACATGCCGGCTTCCCCTTCCCACCCCCATCTCTGCTTCCAGTTAAATACGACCCTCCTCCAGGAAACATCAAGGTGTCCAGGTCAGCGGGGCAGCTGCTCATGAAGTGGGAGACCCCAGCCCACCAGGATGGTGCTGAGGTACAGTTCCGGCACCGGACACCTGGCAGCCCGTGGAAGTTGGTGAGTTTATTTCCCAGATCAGGGGTTTGCACAGGCACAGGGCACCCTCACACATCTTCCATCAGTTTTGCAATCTCTGTATCTATCACCCTTCCCACCTGGCCTCCACTCTTGACCCATGTTTAGCCTCTGGGTCTCTCTGACATGAAGATCTGACTGTGATCTCCCTTGCTCACACACCCTCCATGGCTCCCCGCTACCCTCAGTAAGGCATCCTTATCTTCAGCTGGCCCTAGGTTCCCTCACTTGCCTCATGCTTCCTCTGGCCCCTTTTTGAATGGCCATCATTCTTTGCCCATGCCCTGGATTTCCAGCCTCTTTGCCTTGGTATATGCAGTTCCTTCCACCTGCATGCCCTCCTCTCCACCTGAGCACATGTGAATTCAACCCACCTTCATGGTCCAGCTCAAGAGCTGCCTCTTTCAGGAAACTACCTTTCCACCATTCCTCCCTCCCTCCCTCCTTTCCTTTTTTTTTTTTTTTAGGCCATGCTGTGTGGCATGCGGGGTCTTAGTTCCCTGACCAGGGACTGTACCCTTGTCCGCTGCATTGGGAGCACAGAGTCTTAACTGGACCGCCAGGGAAGTCCCTCCTTTTTTTTTTTTTTTTTTTTAAATTTTATTTATTTATTTATTTATGGCTGTGCTGGGTCTTCGTCTCTGTGCGAGGGCTCTCCCCAGTTGTGGCACGCGGGGGCCACTCTTCATCGCGGTGCGCGGGCCTCTCACTATCGCGGCCTCTCTTGTTGGGGAGCACAGGCTCCAGACGCGCAGGCTCAGCAATTGTGGCTCATGGGCCCAGTTGCTCCGCGGCATGTGGGATCTTCCCAGACCAGGGCTCGAACCCGTGTCCCCTGCATTGGCAGGCAGATTCTCAACCACTGTGCCACCAGGGAAGCCCTGTCCCTCCTTTTTTAATTCAGATGTAACTGACATACAAAATTATATTAATTTCAAGTGTACAACATGATGTGATATTTGTATACATTGTGAAATCATCACCACAATAAGTCTGTTTAACATCCGTCACCACACAGGCATGTTCCAGATTTTGCTTCTTGTAATGAGAACTTTTAAGATCTACTCTCTTAGCAACTTTCAGACAATACAGTTCAGTATTGTTAACTATAGTCACCATGCTGTACATTACATCCCCAGGACTTATTTATTTTATATTGATAACTTTGTATCTTTTGACCACCTTCACCCATTTCACCCACCCGCTACCCCTCACCTCAGGCAACCACTACTCTGTTCTCTGTATCTATGAGTTTGGTTTTTTGTTCGTTTTAAATTCACCTGTAAGTGAGATCATACAATATTTGTCTTTCTCTGTCAGACTTATTTCACTCAACATAATGCCGTCAAGGACTATCCATGTTGCAAATGGCAGGATTTCCTTCTTTTTATGGCTAAATAATATTCCATTGATACATGTACCACATTTTCTTTATCCATTCATCCATCGATGGACACTAAGATTGCTTTCACGTCTTGGCTGCTGTAAATAATGCTGCAGTGAACATGAAGGTGCATGTATCTTTTCCAATTAGTGTTTTGCTTTTCTTTGGATAAGTACTCAGAAGTGGTATTGCTGGATGATATGGTAGCTCTATTTTTAATATTTTGAGGAACTTGCACTCTGTTTTCCATAGTGGCTGCTGCAATTTACGTCCCCACCAACAGTGCACAGCGTTCCCTTTTCTCCACATCCTCGCCAACAATTGTTATCTCTCGTCTTTTTGATGATAACCATTCTGACAGGTGTGAGATGAGATCTCACTGTGGTTTTGATTTGCATTTCCCTGATGATTAGTGATGTTAAACACATTTTCACGTATCTATTGGCCATCTGTATGTCTTCTTTGGACCTTCATTCATTCTTCAGCTACTCTATTCTCCCCTCTGTCCCCTGCAGGCAGGGCAAGCCTAGGCTTGCAAGAAACCTCAGCCCTGACCAAGTCCCCAGGGAGTTTGGGAGAGACAGAGACCCCCCCCCCAGCTTCTGAATTGTAGTGTCTCCCCCTCCCTCAGCCTGGGAGCATCTTGAGTCCAGGGAGTTGCCTCAGTTTCGGCCCCATCTTCCCTCCAAATGTTGTGCCCCTCCCTGAGCCTCACTTTTCCTATCAAGTGAATGGGTTCGGATCAGTCAGAGGCAGGTGACATGGGACTCCTGTTGGGGAGGGACATCTCTTTACTTTTTATCTCCAGCCCCCTAACGCACTCTTCAGTGGACCCTCTCAGCCCCCCTTTGCAGATGAGGAAACTGAGGCTCAGGATGTCCAGGGACCTCTCAGCATCAGCCGGGGAGTGTGGGGCTAGCTGGCTCCTAAACTTGCCTCTCCTCATCCATGACACCACAGACAGATAGGTTTTGTCTCTTAAAATATATATTTAGGAAGTTATAAAAATATAATTTTGCCTCCTAAAATAATTATTTTATTTTATTTTATTTTTTAATTTTTGGCCTCGACACACGGCTTGTGGGATCTTAGTTCTCTGACCAGGGATTGAACCCGGGCCCCGGAAGTGAAAGTGCCAAGTCCTAACCACTGGACTGCAAGGAAATTCCCCCAAATAACTCTTTAAAAAAAAAAAAAACTTTTTTATTTTGGAATAATCTTAGATTTTCAGAAAAGTTACAAAGAAGTACATAGAACCTTCACCCAGCTTCCCCACAGGTTAATGGCTTTCATTGCCAAGTCCGTCTGTCACTGGTCTCTTGCAATGAACTAAATTCCAGAGTTTATTTGGATTATCACCCGCTTTTCCAAGAATGTTCTCTTTCTGTTCTCAGATCCAATCCAGGTTTCCATGTTGCATTTAGCAAAATAATTGTTGAAAATTTCAAAAGAGCTAGAATTTTCAACACCTAAATGTAAAACAATGTATAAATATGGTCTTGTTTTAGGGCGACTGTGGACGTCAGGATGATGCTGACTTCGGTGAGAATAATAGTGACAACGACAGCAGTAGCAAGTTAGCATTAATTAGGCACCCACTGTGTGCTAGGCCCAGTGTTAAATTCTCTGTAGGCTTGTTTGCGCCTCCCTGTAGTTCAGTATTGGATTATTCCCATTTCACAGGTGAGGAAACAAAGGCTTGGGCGTGTGAAGCCTTTGGCCAAGATCACATCCCTAGTAGGTGGCCTTGCTGAGACTTGAACTCCAAACAGTAGAAGAAGTGGGTGATCCTTGAGGCCCCAAGAGCACAGGACCTGGCCTATTCTGGCTGTGTCCCCAGGGTCCGGCACATGATTAGCTCTCAATAAGTGCTTGTACACAGTTGACACTCAATAAGTGCATGTACACAGTTGGAACTTAATATGTGCATGATGGCTAAGTGACCAGTGCCAAGCCCTGGGTGTTCCTGGCTTTGGGACAGCCCCTTTGCTTGATGTTTGATCTGCTTCTCCCCAGAGTCATGCCTCTGCCCCTTGGAGACGGACACGGCCCAGGAATTCCAGCTGCGGCGACGGCTGAGGCCAGGGGTCCCCGGAGGTCCCTGGAGCAGCTGGAGCAGCCCTGTGTGCATCCCCCCCGGTGAGAGCATCCTGGACCACAGGAAGGGAGACAGGCGTTAGAAAGATGGTAGTGGTATTAGAAATAAGGTGGTGAGTGTTAGCAATAACGTGATGGATGTTAGAAATAAGGCTGCTGAAGAAATTAGGGAAAATTAGTGCAAGGTGGCAGGGCAGTGGGCAAGTTTCACTTTGTAAAATGTGGCAAATCCATAATAAAAAGAAAACATTTATCAGTCTTTCTCTCCTTCCAATTAGTTTGGTGGGTTTTGTTCTTTGAAAGCTGAACAAGGAGTCGATGGGTGCAAGTGGCTGTGTCATGAAGGCAGATTTTCCCAAATGATACAGGAAGCTGGAGCCAGGGCAGCTCCAGAGTGGAGACGTGGCCCGAGGTGGGGGTGGGAGGGAGAGATGGGGGGGTGACTGTCAACATTTGTCCCCCTACCCTTTGAGCTGGAGCTTCCTCCTGCCCACCCAAGTGCGCATCTGCTGGGAAACAACTCCGACGGCTGTTTTCAGATTTTTTTTTTTAATTGTAGTAAAAAAAGACATAATATAAAATTTGCCATTTTAACCATTTTTAGCCAGTTGCATTAAGTATATTCACACTGTCGTGGAGTGGATCTCCGTGTTTGCAGATTTTGAAGACTACTTAACGACCCATGGAATCCTGTGTTTCACGGGAGGGAAGGAAAAGGTCCCGGGTCCCCATCCAGGGTCTGCAGGACGTTGTGAGCAAGGGCCCCACCCCCAGTGTCACTGTCTTGCTGTCTCATTGCAGAACCCCCCCCACAGGCCAAGGTGAGGTTCTCCGTGGAGCAGCTCCGCCCGGATGGGAGGAGGCAGGTGACCTTGCATGAGCAGGTAATGGGAACATCGCAGGCCTGTGGGGTGGCCTGAGGACAGAGAGAAGGAGACAAGAGGCTGGAGTGGAAGTGTTTAAAAGGAGGGAGATGAGTCGTGGAGGTGGTAGGGACTGGAAGGACTGTGGGTTGAACTCTGAAGGTAATGGGGAGCCATGGAGGGTGTGTGAGCAGAGGAAGGATATGGCTGGACTCAGGTGTTCACAGGCTCCCTCTGGCAGCCATTGGGGGAGCAGATTTTGGGGAGCTCACATGGAAGCTGGAAGGCCAGGAGGGGGTTGACTGTGCTGGTCTGGATGGGCGATTATTTTTTTGAAGTTCCCCAAACAACTCATTAAGTACAGTCGAATGAACCCATTTTCCAGAGGAGGAAACTGAGGCGCAGAGGGGAAATCCCCTGCCTGAGTCTGGGCAAACTCACCATACATTTCAACCCCTGGCTTCACCATAATTGATTCAGCCAGGTCCCCAATGGGCTGGCATGATAAAGCTGTAGTGAAGCTCCTTCTCTTCCTAGGTTTCCTATAATTTGAATTCCTTTTCTTAGGAAAAATTTCCAGGCTCGAGGTAACTGGGTCCAAAGACGGAAATATTTTTTTTCTCTGGCTTTCAGTGGGTTTTGCCAAATTATTCCCCCCTCCCCCTAAACCAATGAGCAGTGGATGTGTCGGTTTCCCAGCAGGCTTGCCAGCACTGAGGTTTACTATTTTTTAAAAATTTTCACATATGTCATCAGCTGTGGCCCGTGGATGAGCCTGTGCTCGTGGGCAGCATCCTGATGTCAACCCACAGGGACGACGTGCATGTTCAGGTCCCCACAAACCATCTCTCACACTCACAACAGCTGCCCCAGCTGGAGCTTCCGGAAGGCTGCCTCGGGCCCGACTCGGGCATGGAGGTGACCTACCATGTCCACCTGCATATGCTGTCCTGCCCATGTAAGGTCAAGGCCACGAGGACTCTGCGCCTGCAGAAAAAGCTCATCCTCTCGGGTGCCGCCTATGACCTGACTGTCGTTTCCCGGAATCGCTTTGGCCCCGGTCCCAACCAGACATGGCACATTCCTGCCTACACCCACTCAGGTACCTTTGGCTGGGCAGTGGGGGGGCCCCTTGGAGCTGAGCACGTACTCTGAGCCTCAGCTAGACTAGGGTGAAGCAAGTGAGGCACAAAAATGTAACGGGGTGTCTAATTTAGGAGAGTGTAAAGTCAGTATTCAAAATGCATAGCATTAAAAAATGCATAGCGTTATAGTGTAATAGTTAAAAAAATTCTCACTGGCAAACTGTGGCCCAGACCAAACACTTGTTTTTGTAAATAAAGTTTTATTGGGACCAGGGCCAAGATCAGGGTGTGGCAAGAAAGGCAGGGTCGTGCAAATACAGGGTTGATCCTGTCTTTATTTAAAATCTAGACATTTTGCTCATTTTATATACATGTATACATATATTAAATATATACATATATTTATACACAATGAAAAAATCAATGGCGATGATGTGGATAAAAGGGGACCTTCATACACTGTTGACGGGAATGTAAATTGGTGCAGCCACTATGGAAAACAGTGTGGAGATTCCTCAGAAAATTAAGACTAGAACTACCATATGATCCAGCAATTCCACTTCTGGGTATTTATCCAAAGAAAAAGAAAACATAATTGGAAAAGATATATGCACCCCTATGTTCATTGCAGCGTTATTCACAATAGCCAAGATGTGGAAACAACCTAAGTGCCCATCAATGGATGAATGGATAAAAAAGATGTGGTGCATGTATACAATGAAATACTACTCAGCCATAAAAAAGAATGAAATGTTGCCATTTGAGACAACATGCGTGGACCTTGAGGATATTATGCTTAGTGAAACAATTCAGCTGGAGAAAGACAAATACCCTATGATTTCACTCAGATGTGGAATATAAAAACCAACCAACCAAACAAACAAACAAACAACTGAATAAATAAATGGACAAACCAAAACTAATACATAGATATAGAGAACAGATTAGTGGTTACCAGAGGGGAAGAGGCAGGGGGAGGGGAGGGGTAAAGGGGATCAACCGTATGGTGACAGACGGAAACTAAATTTTTCATGGTGAGCACACAGTAGGGTATTCAGAAGTCCAAATATAATGTTGTACACATGAAACATTTTTATTATTATAATATTATAAACCAGTGTTACCTCAAAAAAGTAAATCTAAAATTTAAAAATTAAGGTTTATATGTATGTATATAAACATATGTATTTTTTTGAGGTAAAGTTCACATATCAGAATGAACCATTTTAACAAGTACAATTTGGTGCATTAATTACATTCACAATGTTGTGCAACCATCACCTCTGTCTAGTTCCAGAACCTTTTCATCACGCCCGAAAGGAGACCCCGTCCCCCTTAGCAGTCACTCCCCATCCCCCTCCCCCAGCCCCTGACAACCACCAATCTGCTTTCTGTCTCTGTGGATTTGCCTGCTCTGGACATTTCATAGAAATTAATCATATACTATGTGACCTTTTGTGTCTGGCTTCTTTCACTCAGCCTGATGTCTTCAAGATTCATCCACATTGTAGCGTACATCAGTGCTTCATTCCTTTTTATGGCTGAGTAATATTCCACTGTGTGGATGGGCCACATTTTGTTTATCTGTTTTTCCACTGACAGACATCTGAGCTGTTTCCATTGTTTGGCAACCATGAATAGTACTCAGTACATACTTTTAGGTTCATTTTGATTTTTTAAAAAAATATTGCATTAGAAGAGTGTTGATCTTGGTGATTGAGTTCTTTGGCGCCTCCTTAATCTCATGCCCGAGATTAGTGCCCTGCTCGCTTCACCTTAGTCCTGATCTTGCTGAGCACCCAGCTGGTCTGTTATGATCATGCCCATTTCAGAGATGAGATGACTGAGGCTCAGACAGATGAAGCCACTTGCCAGGGTGGCACAGCAGCAAGTCGGTCAGCTCCTGGTCTGGTTTGGGTCATGGCCTCGCTATGTGACCTTGGGCTGGTGGCTCTCCGGCTTCGAGCCTCAGTTTCTATATCATTGGGATGATCATGGTCCCACTTTGTGGGAAAGTGGCGCCTGTAAAATGCTCGGCACTGGCCTGGCGCATACAGTCGGAACTCAATAAGTGATAGTTATTGTCCTTAGAATTGGAAGCAGTACCCACCTCTCAGGTTGGTACAGGTGCCCTTGCTGTAGGGAGTGGGAGAGATGAGCCCAGGGGGCTGAGTGGGTCTGTCCTCGGGGCTCCGAGCTCTGGTCCAGCCGGGAGGCTCCTCCTCCACCACAGCCACCCACCGCTGGGCAAGGTGGGTGGTGGGTGGCCAGGCATCTGCTGGACCAGGAGATGCCCACTAGCCTGACTGGGTAGTAGTGGCAGCATAGGGAGCACTGATTGTGGGCATCCTGGCAGGGAACCCACAGTCAGGCTGGGGGAAGACTCGATTCATTCAAACAGCCCTTGCTGTCCCCTCTGTGCTCAGCCCCCATCCTGGCAGCCCCCAGCGTAGGGAGACAGAGCCAGATACAGACACTCCTGGCCCTGGGGGGTTAGAGCTTGTCAAGAGGGTGGGATGGGGCTATAGGAGCCTTGGGCTGTGCGGGGAGCATGAGGCAGCTATTCTGACGTGCCTCCCTTGTCTTCTTCCAGAACCAGGGGTTCTGAATATCAGTACCGGAGCCAACAGGACCACCATGCATTGGCCAGCCCGGGCCCAGGGCATGACGTACTGCATTGAGTGGCAGCCCCAGGGCCAGGACGAGAGCCTTGCCACCTGCACCCTGACGGCACCCCAGGACCGGGACCCTGCTGGAATGGGTACTGTAATATCGGTTGCCCTGCATCCTCCATTAGAGCTCCTGGTCAGTGCAAACCTACAGGCATCGTCCGTGTGGGGTGTCTGAGGCCCAGAGAGGTCTTGCCACTTGCTCAAGGTTACACAGAGGTGGGGACAGGCCAAGACAGACCCTCCCACTCATGCAGGTCTGGAGCTTCCTGCTGGGATCCTGAGGTGTCAGTGCTCAGCCCTGGGAAGGTTGCACCCCAGCGGGTAATAAGTCTCACGTCCCAGGGTGTTTGTTAAACATTCACCTGTGCCAGGAAAGGTGGCAGCTAGCAAGATGCAGGTGGCAAATTAATGAGGCCTCTGGAGGGAAAGGGAGGGTGCCAAATGGCCCAAGTAGCCTCTCACTCTCTGACGTGGTCTTGGCCAGGGCCCCAGGAAGCCTCGGCCTCAGCCTGGCCCTCAAAGAGCTCCCAGCCAGGGGAGACAGAGCTGGATGCAGACACCCCGGTGCCATAGAGTAGGAGCTGTGCTGGAGGGGGTGGGGATGGGTTGGGAAGGGGCATGAGGACGGAATCCTGGAGGAGGGGACATTGGTGCAAGGGCTTTGAAGCATGGGTAGGAGTGCTCTAAGAGTTCCTGGCAGATGGCACAGGTGCGGAGGTGGGGACACAATCTATTTACTGGTCTGGCCCTCGCTAATCCTTCTAGCAACGCACAGCTTGAGCCAAGGATCTGGGGCAATGTGGCAGAAGGAGTGTTACCGCATCACTATCTTTGCCTCTGCACACCCGGAGAAGCCCACCTCGTGGTCCACCGTCTTGTCTACCTACCACTTTGGAGGCAATGGTGAGTGGCCCAAACCTGCAGGGTGGTCTCCCCAGGGGACTCGGCAGTGTCCTTGGGTATCAGGAAGGGGGAATACCATTTAGAGGCACCTACTGCATATCAGGCCCTGGCCAGAAGCCAGACACATAGAAGTCAGCTCAGTCAACTCTTAAGATACCCCGAGAGGCATTGCCCCATTTTATAGTAAGGAAACTGAGGCTCAGAGAGGGGAAGTGATGACACCAAGAGTGGTGGAACTGGGATACAAACCCAGACCCAGCTGACTCTGTGGCCAAGGTTCCCTGGGTCTCCGGACAGTAGCAGGCTGGGCAGGCAGGAAGTACTCAACCAGCACCCTTGGAGCTGACCGTGGTAAAGGATGTTGGTTGCAGCCTCAGAGGCCGGAAGCCCACAACATGTGTCTGTAAAGAAACTCAGCCAGGATTCAGTGTCTGTGGACTGGACACCATCTCTGCTGAGCACCTGCCCCGGCGTCCTGAAGGAGTACGTTGTGCGCTGCCAGGATGAGGCCAGCAACCAAGTATCCGGTAGGTGAGGCAGCACAGGCCTGGCTGGGGGAGGAAGGGCTCTGGGCTTGAGTTCTGCCTTGCTGTGTGACCCTGGGCACCTCACTGTCCCTCTCTGGGCCTTGGTTTTCACACCCATGGAACAATAGAGTTGGACTCAAGGGTCTTGACTGGCCCTTTAGACGGCAACAACCATGGAGCGGGGATGACTGTCTCCATTCCACAGATGGGGAAACTGAGGCCTGGAGAGGGATTCACCTGCCCAAAGGTTAAACAGGCTTGGATTTGAGCTCCATTAGGTGCCCCTTCCTGCCCCATAGGAGGGAAAGAAATGAGGACGTACAGGGCAGGTCTCACCAGGGCTGGAACTTCCTGTCATTTCCCACATTGGGAGCCTCAGCCTCCCCACTGGGTAACATAGCCTTGCGAGAATACAGCCTCGCCCATCCACCTCCTGCAGCAACAGGCCAGGCCGCCAAGACCATGGGTTTATATCCTGCCTTCCCTCCTTGAGCCCAGCACAGGGGCGGGAGAGGGGGGAGGGGGGGAGGAGGAGGAGGGGGGTGGAACGGGGGCTGCTCCGGCATCAGACATAGACATTCTGCCATCAGCTTGGTCACCCTCCGTTGTTTAGAGGGGATAAATGAGGCCAAATGGGAGTCGGTGACTTGTTCACAGTGGCACAGCTGGAAGCAGCCCATTTGCTGAAAACCAGTTGGCCAAAAGTCAAATTGCTGAAGATGTATGCACCAAATGCCCATTTGGCCAAATGTACCAACTTCCCTGAAATTTCTTTTGAAGAATATTCCTCTTGAATATTTACAACGAATATGGATTTAGGGTTCTAGGAATTTTTCTTCTGTATGACAGCCAACAACTGTATTCTCATTTTAGAGAATTTTATGGGGTGCTTTATTTTTTAAAAGTCATCCAATTCCACAGACACTTGCTGAGATCCTACTTTGTGCTGAGGTGCTGGGGACACTCGGGGAACAACTTAGACAAAGTTAACCCTGACCTTGTCCCTAAAGATAGGAAAGAGGTGAGGGAGGAAACCATGTAGTTATCTGGCGAAAGGGTGAACCAGGCCAGGGAAACAGCCAGTGCAAAGGCCCTGAGGTTTGGGATTGAACCTGGTGCCTTTTAGGGAGCTCTGAGGAGAAGGCAGATGCGGCTGGAATGGAGTGGGCTAGGAGCGAGTGAAGGGCAAATTGGTCAGAATTTGAGAAAAAACAGCATTATTCACTGAATATTTTGATGAAGAATATTTTCCAAATAAGCTTGATGTGAATGGGTGCATTCAGGGAAGATTATTCAGCAAAATGTCTGTGAGCCCCCACTCCCACCCCCAGGGTGGAGCCCAGAGTAAAGGGGGTTTAGGGACCCACGCTGCCTCCCGCACACAGAGCTGTCAGTGAAAGCCACAGAGACCCAGATCACCCTCCAGGGCCTGCGGGCTGCCACAGCCTACAAGGTGCAGGTTCGAGCAGACACAGCCAAGTGGCGGGGCGCCTGGAGCCAGCCCCTGCGCTTCACCATCGGTGAGTGAGGGGGCGGGCCTGGGTACTTACCCAGCATGCACTGCCCCATCCCACATGTCGGCAAGCAGTCCCGCCCTGATCCTCCATCCTTCCATGGCTCCCCATGCATCCCTCTCAGGAGAAAGTCGCAGGCTGACCTGCTCCCAACTTCTTCACCTCCGCTGCAGCTTCCCCTCATGAACCTTCTCTCACACTGCCTTTCCCTTGCAGCCCTCTCTGTCTGGAATGTTTGGTCTCCTTGTCAAACTCCTATTCATCCTTCAAAACTCAGCCCAAAAGCTCTCTCCTCCAGGAAGCCTTCCAGGCTTCCTTCTGGGCACCCCCCCCACTGCCCCTCCTACCTGGCCTGACGCCTTGGGAGTGGGTGGGGGTGTCTGTGTGGGCTCTGCCTCCCCCAGCCTTGGGGCTCCTGGGGAGAGGAAGGGAGCAGGGGGGCTATTTATTGAATGAATGAATGAATATGAATGAATGAGTATCTCATCACAAACATAAGGAGGTGGGCTGCATTGTCTTGGGGGGGTGTGGCAGTGAGAGATTTGGAGACCAAATGACCCCTGTTCCTGCCACGGTCCCTGCCTGTTGTTCTTGTTGTGAAATCTGGTCCCAAGAGAACCAGTGAGTCAGACTGGGTGTGCGGTGTGCTGGTCTGGGTCCAGGGGAGCAACCTCACAGGCCCTACCTGCAGGCTCTTGGAGCTACAGTGTCCTGAGCACTTATTGTGTGCCAGGGCTTTATCCTATAGTCACAGGGCAGGCGGGGTCCCACTTCACAGAGGAGGAAACTGAGGCACAGAGGGATTCACAGTATGCCAGGGTCAGCAGTGAGTTGATGGAGGGCCCACCCCTCCCACTCCCTCCTCAATGAGAAGCAGGAGGTGGCTCTCCCCCAGCCCAAGCTCTTCTGCTTCCAGAAGTCCAGGTTTCTGAGTTGTCCAATTTGTCCATCTTCCTCACATCTTTGGGGAGCTTCGTGAGCATCCTTCTCCTGGGAATCTTTGGGTACCTCGGCTTGAACAGGTAACTTGCACCCCCTCCCCCGAGATGATCTGTAATAGAGATAGTAAGAATAGTAATAACTGCTCACCCCAAGTAGGTTTTTATGTCCACTTTCGAGATGAGGAAACTGAGGCCCAGATAGTCAGGCCCAGGCATCCAGCAGTGGGGACAGTGCTGGGATTTCAATCCGGGTCTGTCAGTCTCCCGTACCCCTGACCCCTTAGCCACATCCTCACTCCCCTTATTATAACCTAATGGAGATGAAAAAAATAAGTCAGAACAATTAAAAAGTAAGAACGAACAGAAGCACTGACCAGTTCTCCTCCCTCCCCAGGGCTGTAAGGCACCTGTGCCCACCCCTGCCCACACCTTGTGCCAGCACTGCCGTTGAGTTCTCTGGCAGCCAGGGGAAGCAGGTAAGGGCCCCCTTTCTAATTCCAGGTCTCGTTTATTGGGTCCATATCTGGACCAGGGCTCTGAAGAGTAATGGCCATGCATTAACTCATTTTACTTTCCCCCAACCCACTGGTGCAAGAACTCCAAAAGCCTGCCCAATTTTATAGACAGGCAAATAGAAACCCAAAGGGGAACCTCGTGTGGGTCATTTACTAGTAGCAGAAACAGAACTGAAGTGACTTCCACAAAGGAACCTGATGGAAAAAAATTCCAGGGTGGTGGGCTTCAGGCATGGCTGGATCCAGGAACTAGGACTCCATCTCTTTGTGGTGCTATCCTCCCTGCAGGCTTCTATCTCAGGCAGGCTCAGCCTTCCCCCTGTGGAATCAGGGTATCCATTTTTCCCATTAACTGGAGCAGAATTCTGGGACATCACTGATTGGCCCAGCTTGGGTCATATGCCCATTCCTTAGCCTATCACTAGAACCAGGGGGTAGGAATGTTCTGATTGGCTGGGCCAGGATCACATGCCGATGGCAAGAGCTGGCGTGGGGCTACTGCCCTGCCCAACCACATCAACTAAGAGAGAAGGGGCAATTTTCCAAAGAGAAATGGGGGGACCTTCCAACTGATCTTTGAATTGGTCTCGGGTTTTAGAGAATTAAGCCAGAAGGGACCTGGTCCACTCCATCCTTGTGTGGATGAGAAATAGGGCCCTGGCCACAGCCTTGACCCCACCGTCCCTCTCCAGGTTTGGCAGTGGACCAGCCCGGCAGACTTCCCGGAGGAGGTGTCCCAGCAAGAGGCCCTGGTGGTGAACATATCCTGGGACAAAGGAGAGCGAGCCGACATGGACACAGCTGGGCTTCTCAAGGAGAAGATGGAGCTGCCTCTGGGTGCCCCTGAGCCAGCCCTGGACACGGAGCTGCCCTTGAAGGACAGGAAATGGGTGCAGGGATGCCCTGAGGCTGGGACTCTGGGGCCTGGCTGGCAGGACAGTCTGGAAGGCAGCCCTGCCCAGGCAGCTGGACTCCCGCTGCTCCTGGGAGACCTAAGGCAGAGCCCCAAATTCTGTTCCCAGGGAGAAACAGAAACATCTGCCTCCTCTTACAGATAGGAAGACCAATGATTGCAATCACGACAGCTGGCTATTAAGTGCTTATTGCATACCCAGCCTGTTCTTTCCAGACACGTGATGCCCTGAATCCCCATAACCGCCTTGAGGTACATGGCTGTCTTATTAACCTATTTCAATAAGCCTCAGTGAGGTTCAGAGAGGATGAGTGGCTGGCCTGTGGCCACACAACACAGGCAGGAGTCTAACCCAGGCGGAGTGACTCAGACCCCATCCCCACTGCCCAGGCTCTGGCGTCAGTGCCCCCCACCAACACCCACTCTGTCCAGCACTGGTTGCCACATGTCCTGTGGTGGGAACCCTAGAAACCGCCATGAAATGGGAGCTGCTACTCAGGGCCGGGGCCTGGCATCCATGGAGCAGGGCGCTGTTGGCCTGTTGGGGGTGTGTGGCATAGACTGGAGGGGGGCCCAAAGGGTCTCAGGCTGATCCCAGGGTCTTGGGCTGGGCATCCTGTCCCAGAAGCATTGGATGGGGAATCTGGGCGCAGAGTTCCTGGCTGCATTGCAGGGTCTCCAGGCTTGGAGGATCTAGGTGTGAGGAAAAGAATGGGGGCTCTAAGCATTCTGAGGGGGACATTGGCCCTCCCTGGCCTCAGACTCTTCCCCTGTAAAATGGGGGTGAAAAAATAAAATAAAATAAAAATAAAATGGAAATGCGGCTGCTGCTGTCACTATGGCTCATTACAAAGCCGCCCATCAGTTCTGGAGGTACTTGGAGAAGTCGGGGGTGCTGGACACGCTGACCAAGGTATTGGTAGTCTTATATGAAGAACCAGAGAAACCTAATAGTGCTTTGGATTTTTTAAAACATTGCTTAGGAGCTGCTACCCCAGAAAATCTAGAAATAGAGCTGCTTCGCCTAGAATTGGCAGAAATGGAAGAGAAATATGAAGCTATTGTAGAAGAAAATAAAAAACTGAAAACAAAGGAGAAAGTTCAGTAAACTTATGGTGGAGAGGAAGAAAATACCTTACTATAAGCCACAACATCTTTGGGAAGATGTAGATTATTGCATATCAAGTATTTGTGCAGTGCAGTTATGAATGGGATTTAAATTTTAGTTTCCCAGTAATTTTAAAGGTTTATATAAAAAGTTTTCATTAGGTTTGATTGTATTAAATATTAAAAATCACTGAGTGGTTTAAAAAGATAGGCCTGGGACTTCCCTGGTGGCGCAGTGGATAAGAATCTGCCTGCCAATGCAGGGGACACGGGTTCTATCCCTGGTCCGGGAAGATCCCACATGTCCCGGAGCAACTAAGCCCGTGTGCCACAACTACTGAGCGCACACGCCTAGAGCCCGTGCTCCGCAACAAGAGAAGCCACCTCAAGGAGAAGCCCGCGCACCCCTACGAAGAGTAGCCCCCACTTGCCACAACTAGAGAAAGCCCGCACGCATCAATGAAGACCCAATGCAGCCAAAAATAAATAAAATTAAATCTTAAAAAAAAAAGGACTTTAATATAAACTTACTGATTCAGTAATTAAATTGAATGTAATAGTTAACTTGTTTTGTTGTTAAGTTTTTTACCCAATTTAGAATAAAATTCACCTAAACTCCAAAAATTAATTAATTAATTAAATGGGGGTGATAATAATGACCTCAGAGAGCTGCTCGTGGTGGGGGGGGCGGGTGTCTGAGGCTTAATAAATGTGTATCTTTCCCCTGACTAAAGCCTGAATGTCCTGCTCAAAATCCCCCAATAGGAGCCTGAGAATTAATTTATTCACTCCACACATTTATTAATCTCTCCCTCTGGGTGCCCCCAGGAGAACCCAGTCTGGGGGAGACAGAGCTAGATGATCACTTGGAACTCTGCAAAGTTAGGACTGGGAGGCGGGGGTGGGGGTGGTGGACCAGCCCAAGGGGCAGTGGGGCTGAGACCGCTAATAACGGGAGCCTTGGTTGTCCCCCAGCCCCGCCCCTCTGCCCAGGGCTCAGGCCGGGACCTGGGGTTCTTCCCTGGTCCTAACACCCAGCGCCCCACAGCAGGACCTGTGCCCCCCAGACACACCTTGAATCTGCCCGCTCCCCGTACCCTCGCCACGCGACCTCCCCTCATTCTAGTTTTTAAAAAATAAATTTATTTATTTATTTATTTTTGGCTGCGTTGGGTCTTCATTGCTGCGCACGGGCTTTCTCTAGCTGGGGCGACCCAGGGCTACTCTTCGTTGCGATGCGCGGGCTTCTCATTGCGGTGGCTTCTCTTTGTTGCGGAGCATGGGCTCTAGGCACGTGGACTTCAGTCTTTGTGGCACGTGGGCTTCGGTCGTTGTGGCACGTGGGCTCAGTAGTTGTGGCTCGTGGGCTCTAGAGCGCAGGCTCAGTAGTTGTGGCACACGGGCTTAGTTTCTCAGCAGCATGTAGGATCCCGGACCCGGGCTCAAACCTTCGTGCCCTTCATTGGCAGGCGGATTCTTAAGCACTGCGCCACCAGGGAAGTCCTCTCCTCATTCTGAAACGAGTTGGTTCTGATTCCCCGCATGGCCACCAGGTGGCAGCAGCGGCGCGTGTCTCCCAGGCCCAGTCCGCCCAGCCCCCTCCCACCTCCCAGGGAGTTTCCAAAACAGACTTTTCCGGTTTTAAACGAGGGCGGGGGTGGAGATTAAAACCCAGCACCACTGAATTTTGTGGCAAAAGGAGGTGGGACCTCTGGGTGAGGGAGGTCTGGCAGCCGGTAGGGCCGGGAATCGAGAGATCCAGCCCCCTCCCCTTTGGGGGTCTTCTGTTTCCCCATCTATGCATCTAGATGGGGAAACAGGAGACTTGGTCCGAGTGCTCCAGCTACAGTGCTGCTTACTGTTCTGCGAATGTTCCCTCCCTTGGATTTGCCACCTCGCAGCTTTTGCTCAAGCGCCCTCTGCTAGATATGCCCTCCCTTGAAGATCAGCCCTCCTCATTCCTTAGGGCTGGGCTCCAGCCTGAGGAAGAGGCCTGGACAGTGGCAGAACCAAGTGGACAGGAAGGAGAGGATGCTGGGTCAGCAGCCTCATGAGAAAGACCAGAGTGACCTGACCCCCAGGGGCTCAGAGCTACCCACCTCAAGTCCAGCATCTCCCCCATCCCCAACACACATACACAGCAGAACCTCCAGGGAGCTAAATGCCCCCATGCTGGCCATCCCATTCTTGGGCCCACGGGTAGCACACGACCCAGTTATGTGGTCTTGGAGTTGGCAAACTCACCCCCTGGGTCCAAGGGGTAGGAGTTTGGTGTTTATTGAGCACCACCAGGAATTCTTGCTGAAATGAATGGGAAAAATGAACACCCTGCTTCCACTGGGGGAAGGCTGAGCCTGCCTGGAAGAGAAGCTTGCAGGGAGGACAGCAACACAGAGAGATGGAGTCCTAGTTCCTGGATCCAGCCATGCCTGAAGCCCACCACTCTGGTTCTCTTTTTGTTAAAGCCACATTGAATTCTGTTTCTGTTGCTAGAAAATTACCCACAGGAGGGTCATTTTCTGGGCCTCTACTTGTCCATCTCTATAAAAGGAAGGGGTTCAGGGCACTGGCTTGAGGGCCCTACCTCAATGGGTTGGACAGCCTTACTTAGCAGAACCCTGGTCCAGTGTTTATTGAGCACTTGCTGTATACTCATTATTCTGGTGCTCCTCTGAGTGTTGATCCCTCAGCTCCTCCCAGCAGCTCCAGGAATCAAGACTGGGGTAGACCCCCTTTCACAGCTTCATTCCTTCATTGATTCAGGAAATCAGTGTTGAGCACCTACTGTATACCAATTCCTGTCCCGAACAGGCCAGAATTGGTCCAGGCATGAGGGGTTCCTGATTGGGTAGGGAAGGCAGATGTTAATCTAATCATCACAAAGAGAGTTATAATAAACCTGGGAGAGTGACAAGTGAAAGTGTGAGGAACAGGAGTGAGGGAGGGCTTCCTGGAAGAGGTGGTACTAGGGCCCAATGGTGAAGAGAGGCCAGAACAGCAAGAGCAAAGGCCCTGTGGCAGAAGTGGTCGGGGAGTAGGTGAGGGGGGCGGATAGAAGTCACAGCCTCCAGGGGCTTGGGGACCTAAGAGTTTTATTCTTAAGTTGGCGGGGGGTGGGGGTGGACGTTCTGGAGCAGAAGAGTTAGAGACCTGATTTGTGAGTTGTTCAAAGATTCTTCCTGCTGCAGTTCAGCCCAGAACAGATGACTCAGCCTGTCTGGCCTCAGTGTTCCAGTCTGTAAAATGGGTAAGGTGGCTTCTCCAGAGCACTTGCCCCCACTCTCAACTTCCTCTCCTCTGAGTCTTTCTCTCTTGAGAAAGAGACTCATCCCACCATGAGTCAGGATGCATGTTTCCATCAGGGGGACAGGCTGTCTCAGTTTACCTCCCCAGATACCTGCCTCTTCTGTCTCTCCAGCAGCCTCTGGGTGGTTTGGTCACAAAGACACGTTGTCTCCGCCTCTTCCCTTGAACCAGGATGGGGCTGGGGTATCAGGGGCCTCTGGGGACAGTGGTTGCAGGAGATGACACAGAACAGGCCTGGCCTAGCTTCTTACGCGTCACAGCCTGCACCCCGCAGATCCCAGGCCCTTGGCCTGAACTGAAATGCCCTTCCCCCAACCGTGCACCTTTGCCCATTCCTACTTTTTTTTTTTTTTTTAAGGCTATGTTTGCATACCACACTATTCACCCTTTTAAAGTGAACAATTCAGTGGCATTTAGTAACTTTACAACGTTGTGCAACCATCATTACTATCTAGTTCCAGAACATTTCCATCATCCCAAAAGAGACCCCAGCACCATGAGCAGTCACTCCCATTCCCCCTCCCCCAGCCCCATGTAACAGGTGGCCTTTCGTGTCTGTTCTTTTGTAGAAGAAACTCACCTTGATGTTCTTGATGTTTGAGGTTAATCCATGTTGTAGCGCATATCAAAACTTCATTTCTTTTTTTTATTGCTGCACTGCGCGGCTTGCAGGATCTTAGTTCCCAGACCAGGAATTGAACCCGGGCCCTACCAGTGAAAACGCTGAGTCCTAACCACTGGACCGCCAGGGAATTCCCACTTCATTCCTTTTTATGGCTGAGTAATATTCCATTGTGTGGATGGTCTGCATTTTGTTTATCCATTCATCTATTGATGGACATTTGGGCTATTTCCACCTTTTGGCGATTGTGACTAGTGCTGCTATGAACATTGTGTACAAGCATGAGTGTGAACACCTGTTTTCAATTCTCTTGGTATATACTTAGAAGTAGAATTGTTTGATCACATTGTAATTCTAGGTTTAAATGATTGATGAACTGCCAGATTGTTTTCTAGAGTGCCTGCACATTTTCCATTCCCATCAGCAGTGTGTGAGGGCTCCAATTTTCCCACATTCTCATCGACACCTGTTATTTCCCACTTTTTGAGTCTGGCCATCCTAGTGGGTGTGAGGTGGTATCTCATGGTGTCTTGATTTGCATTTCCCTGAGGACTAATGAGGCAGAGCATCTTTTCATGTGCATACTGGCCATTTGTACATTTTCTTTGGAGAAATGTCCGTTCAAGGCTTTTGCCCATTTTTCATTGGGTTATTTATCTTTGATTGAGTTGTGAGAGTTCTTTACATATTCTGGATATTAATCTCTTGTCAGATATATGATTTGCAAATGTTTTCTGCCGTTCTGTGGGTTGTCTTTTCACTCTCTTAAGTGTCCTTTGTCAAAAAAACTCTTAAATTTGGAGCCCAATTTATGTATTTTCCTTTGGTTACTTGGGTGTTAGACCTCATAGCTAAGAATTCTTGTGTTTGATGCCCCCTCTTGCAGGCCCCTCTCCCCATCCTCCCTGCCCCCCAGCCTCCCCCTCTGGCGGACCCTGACCTACCTCCCCTCCCCCGACTCCCCGCCACCCTGCACTAACTCGGGTTGGGGCATCTGCGTCCAACCATGTCCCCGCACTGGGAGGCCTCTTGGGCAGGCACCAGGCAGCTTCCATCAGTGTTTAATAACGGAGCGCTCGGAACCTTGGCACGGACGTGGGAAACCCCGCCAGGAGGCATCTGCCCCTTGGCCACACGTGGGGGCCCGCGACCAAGCAGGAAACCAAGATACGGAGGGAGCAGGAGGGAACCTGCCTGGTCCCCATGTTGGGGCGATGGCCGAGGTCGTGCCCTGGGTTCGGCCCCGGAGCTGCTCCTGGCTTCTGTCCCCTCCCTGGACTGACCCTGCCCGGCGGGAACCGCCTGCGGGCAAGGCGGTTCCTGCTGAAACCAAAACACCCAGGAGGCGAAGAAAAACACTCTTCGGGCTGGGATGGGGAGGGGCGGAGAGGGAGTAGAGGCGGGGCAGGGCGGATTTTCTCCTCTGCCAGCTGGGGTGCGCCTTCGGGTTGGCGGCTGGAGGAACCGAGTGTCACACAGTAGGTGGACAAACGTCTCTCACATCCTGACCGAGTCCTGCTCGGCCTCCAACTGGCAGTGCAGCCTGGGACTCTCCAGCCTAAGTGTCCCCGTCGGTGGAACGGGGGTGGTTAACCCTCCTTGGGGGTTGTGAGAGGTGAAGAGGGTGCCTGGCCCTGGAGGCGCGCACCTTAGGGAGCTGTCCCTAACATCATCCTCAATAATACGCAAGTCACGGTTTGTTCAAGAGCACGCAGAGATTTGTTCCATGTAGGGGCGCCTCTGGCTGTTTTTACATCCCCAGCTTCCCGCGATTTGCCAGGTGGGGGCGACCGTGTCTCCCTAACTGCCCACCTCCCTCTCTGTCTGTCTCTTTTTGTCTCTCCAGCTCTCTTGTTTCTCTCCCTTTCTCTTCGGTCTCATCTCTCCCTTTTCTCTCCACCTCACCTCTCTCTGTCTCTCCCTCTCTCTCTCTATCTCTCACTGCCTCTGTCTCTCCCTCAACCCTCCTCCAGATCGCCCAGACTAGGCCTGCGTCAGCCGGGGCAGCCCAGGCCTGGCCAGTGTCTTAGGCCCACATTTCCCTGAGACAAGCCCAGATCCTAATCTCCCCCCAGCCACCCCCCGCTGTGGCCTCAGGGTCGGGATCTAGGCATCTTGGGGCCCTCACTTGCCGCCTGGAAAACCCAAATGGCATAAGAATCCCTCTCTAAGCCTGAGAGCCTAGCAGCTCAAAACCCACAGTCTCAAGACACAAGAGTTGCCCCCCACCCCATTTATTTAGATGGGGAAACTGAGGCCTGCATCATGAAAAATCCCATCCAGAGCCCCCAGCTCCAGTGCTGTCACTGGTCACCCTGGTCCCCAGCCTGTGGCCCCCCTGGGCCTACCCTGTAAATGCTCGCTATTGTTCCACCCAGACGGGCTGGGTGGTGACATCCCCACCTCCCAGAGCTGGTTTCCCAGTGGCAGATCTGGCAGGTGGCCCAGGCCGTGTCCCAGTGGCATTGGCAGCTGCCTGGTGCCAGCTGGAAATGGGGACCAGAGGGTGGGGTCTGAGGTGGGGCCTCAGGCCCAGGAAACTCCAGGGTCAGGAAGTCCCACAGTGTCCCCACCCTCCCTGGCTTACGTCTTTGTGTAGGGGGTGGGACAGGGAGGGAGCTGCTTCTCAGTCCGAGGGTCCCTTCTTCAGGAAACATCCCTCACCACCTACCAGACTCCTGGGGATCCCCAGCTCAGAGTACCTCCCTCTGGGCCAGCCTTGACCCTGTGGAACTGGGGGTATCTATGTTGGGCCCAGACCCTCCCAAACTGGGGCCTTGGACATCTTCCCACACAAGGCAGGCACATGAAGGTGGCTGGGAATGAATGAGCAAATGAGTGGACAAACACATGATATACATGCATCCTTGAACCACAGAAACACAGGCCATGAACACTGAAACTGGAATTCTTAGCACACCTAGGGGGCTCCCACCACAGCCCGCATCTGAAGCCAGGAACTGAATAATACATTCCAGGGTGGGAGGGACATTTGACGGTATGTGTCTGCACCCCCAGGCCACCCCAACTCAGGTAGAGTGCGGTCCCAGGACCAGGGTCTGGAGCCCTAAGTTCAGGGTTCACATCTTGCTTCTGCCACTCATTGACCTGGACAACCACTTCGCCTCTCGGAGCCTCAGTTTGCCCATCTGTAAAATGGGGATGGTGCCCTTGTCTCAGGCTTGTTGGGGGAAGTGAATGAATCTGTGTGAAGCAGGGTCAGGCCTATCTTCAACTGTGAGTGATGAGCCTCCTCCCTCTGACAAGGATTAAAATTATAGAGATAAAATCAAAGATGGAAGGAGGGTAATTGCGCAGAAGCAAACTGACCGCCCTGGTGACTCCGGTGGGGGGTGGGGCACGAGGCTCCCTCCCAGATCCTGGTTGCCTCTTGACTTCCTACTGACCCTTTCAGCCTCTCCTTTACTCAGATATCTCTGCGTCCAGAGCCTCAGTTCTCCCTCTGTGAAACAGGACCAAACAGGCATCACTGATGCTCTTCCTTCCCCACCCCATCCACCAGTGAAATTGTTCCCAAATCGCACCCCTCCTCACCACCTTGTCCAGCCCCGTCCTTAATCCCTGGACCAGAGCAGGCATTCCTGGCCTCCTCACTTTTGCCCTCATCCCCCATAGACTCTGTAGTGACCAGTCAGACTCATCCTTCCTTCCTCCAGAGCCCTCTATGGCTCCCACCTCCCTCAAGGTAAAAGCCAAAGGCTTCCTGGAGGCCACAAGGCCCTGCTGGTCTTACTGCTCCCATTTCTTTTCCCTTCTTACCTGGCTCAGGCCACATAGGCCTCCTCAAAGTACCTCCAACAAGTCTGGCAATTTCTTGCCTCGTGGACTTTGCACAGGCTGTTCCTCTGCCTGGAACCATCTTCCCTGAGACACCCAAATGTTTCCCCCACCTCCTTCAGGTCTTGGCTCAAATGCCATTCTCACCCACGTGCCCTTTCTTCCTCTCCTACCATCAGGAGTCTAGATTTTGTTCACAGCAGTGTCAAATCAGTGTGCTCACAAATAATCACACTGATAATAAGAGTCATTTATCACATGCCTACTGTGTGCCAGGCCCTGGGCTGGTGGCTGGGAACACAGCTGGGGACAATTGAGACATCCCTGCCCTTGAGGGATTCATGGTCTGGAGGCAGGGAAGGAGATGGACAGTACGGATAAAGTGGGACACACGACCAGATGTGGCAGAGGGAGGGTCTTTTCAGATTGGGAAGTCATGGAGGGCCTCCTGGTAGAGGTGAGATTGGAGCCCAGGCCCGAATGAAGGGAGGGAGAGAGTGGGAGGTGTGATGAGAAGGTTCCAGGCAGAGGTAAAGGCTCTGACCTGGGAATGAGCTTGTTTGCAAGGAGGCCATGGAAGGAGATGATGGGGGGAGGGCAGCAGGGCTGGACCTTATGGGGCCTTGGGGGCCACAGGGAGGGCGATGGTCTTTACCTTAAAAACAATCGGTGGACTTCCCTGGCAGTACAGTGGTTAAGACTCCCCACTTCCACTGCAGGGGACACGGGTTCTATCCCTGGTCAGGGAACTAAAATCCAACTGCTGCGCGGCCAAAAGAAAACGAAACCAAATAAAACAAAAACAACTGGGCACGCTGGGAGGGTCTTGGGGGGGCGGCGCATAGGACTTGATTTGTGTCTCCCAAGGGAAAGACATGACTGCGTGTGGTTACTCTGGTGGCCGTGTATTTCTCACTAGTTCACAGATGGAGAAACGGAGGCTCAGAGACGTGAAGTGATTTACTCAGCATCCCCAGGCCCAATCTCCCCAACCTGGAGCTTGCAATCCCCTCCCCCGCCATGCACCCCTTCCCCCCCGCCCCTGCGGCCCAGATGTAGATGGGGAAACCGAGGCACAGAGGTGCTATCACTCCCCAAGGCGCCCCCGGGAATGGAGTCTGCCCCCTCCACGCTCCCTGCCCTTCCCCTGCGTAGCCTCACTAGGGGACTTTCTCACAGGGAGGAAGCAGCAGCAGCTGTTTTCACAACTGGGTGGCCAAAGCTGCAGGCCTGGGTTTCAGTTTGCAAATGGCATCCGGCTCCAACCGCCCGCTGCAGCCTGGGAGGTTTGCTGGGCCGCTGCCTGCAGGACACTATCTGTGCTAAGAGGATGCACTACCTGCTGACTTGGGGAAGCAGGGTACCGCCGGGCCTGGGGGCGGCCAGGGGTCAGCAGTCTGGGGGGTCACTGACCCCTCATCCTCATTTAGCCTCGATCACTCATTCAATCAATAGCCAATGCTTACTTCATGCTTTGCTGTATTAGCACATTTTATTCTCCCAGTGATCATAAATTAAGTGCCATATCAGGCTGTGTACCAGGTATTGTTCATTTAAGCATCCTAACAGTCCTAAGAGGCAATATAGGCCTGTGCCGCTGTAACAGGTGACCATAAACCTGGTGCTTAATACAATAAAAATGTATTCTCTGACAGCTCAGGAGGCCGGAAGTCTGAAATCAAGGCGAGGGCAGGGTGGGTTCCTTCTGGAGGCTCTGAGGGAGAATCTGCCCCTTGCCTCTCTCCTGGCTGCTGGGGGCTGCTTGAAACCCTCGGCATTCCTTGGCTTGTGGCTGCATCACTCCAATCTCTGTCTCTGTCTTCTCCTCTGTCTCTTTGTCTTCTCCTTTCCTGTCTCTTATAAGGACACCTCTCATTGAATTTACGGTCACCCTACTCTAGGATGATCTTGTCTCAAGATCCTCAATTACATCTGCAAAGACCCCTGTTCCAAATAAGGTCACATTTGGAGGTTCTGGGCAGGCAGACTTTTGGGGGGCCACGATTCAACTCTCTCCGGGCAGGTATTATCAGCTCTACTTTACAGGTCAGAGAACCGAGGCACAGAGAGGTCAAGTTGATGATCTGAAGGGCTAGGACTTAAACCTAGCTGGTTGGAGCCTAGATCTACTCATTTCACTGCTCTGGAATCACCTCCAGTCTGCTGTGTTCCAGGTCCTTGTCGGGACCTGGGGACACAGAAGGGAACAAGAATTGCAGTATCAGGCGCGTGGCTTTTGAACTTCAGGCTGATGACTCTTCCGTGTGTTAGAGAGTGATCTTAGGATCAAGGGTCTCTTCTGTAGTGGGCTGAACGGTTATCCTCCAAAAGACATGTCCACCTGGTACCAATGAATGGGAACTTATTTGGAAATAAAGTCTTTGCAGATTTAATTAAGGTAAGGATCTCGAGATTAGCTCATCCTGGATTAGGACGGGTCTTAAATCCAATGACAAGTGTCCCTATAAGATAAGAGAAAGGAGGGGAAGATGTGAGACAGAGGAGACAGCCATATGAAGACAGAGGCAGAGCCTGGAATGTTGCTGCTATAAACCAAGGAATGCTAAGGGTTTCCAGCAGCCATCAGAAGCCAGGAGAGAGGTGTTGGACAGAGCCTCTATAAGGAACCAGCCCTGCCAGCACCTTGATCTCAGGCTTCTGGCCTCCAGAACTGTGAAAGAATAAATTTTTGTTGTTTTAAGCTACCCAGTTCTTGGTACTTTGTTTCGGTAGCCCCAGGAAACTTCCACACTACTCTCATCCCGAATAATGATCCCCCTGTCTTCCCACAGGTGCCCCAGCCCTGAGAGGGCAGTGCCTACCCCCAGGGCACTCTGGCCAGGAGTAGGGAGGCATGTCTTTCTCTTTTGGGGATTTCAGGGGTTTGTGGGTTGTGGACTCTGATATGCTCAAAAACTCCAGATGCTTTTCTAAAGTGTTGGAAAGTCTGAGTTTCTCATGAATATGTGACTTGGGAAACACTGGTTTTGTTGGATTTTGTAGCTTTTGTCAATCAAATGGCATCTCACTTGTGTTTTGATTTACATCTTCCTTATCTCCAGTCGATTCTGAACATCTTGCCACATGGGTTTCCTCCTTGGTTCTTTATATATGTTCAATACTATTCCTCTGTCAGTCGAGTATATTGCAAATATCTTCCTCTTGTTTGTAATTTGTCTCTTTACTTTCTTCAAGGTACTTTGATTAACAAAGACTTTTAATCTTAATATATACAAATTGGTCAATATTTTCTCATGTAGTATACAATGCCTGTTGGCTCTTTTGGGGGAAGTCTTTCCTTAGTGAAGATCACCTATATTTTCTTTCTTTCTTTCTTTTTTTTTTTTTAATATTTATTTGGTTTCTCCGGGTGTTAGTTGCAGCTCGTGGACTCCTTAGTTGCGGCACGTGAATTCTTAGTTACGGCATGTGGGATCTAGTCCCCTGACCAGAGATTGAACCCAGGCCCCCTGCATTGGGAGCACAGAGTCTTATCTACTGCGCCACTAGGGAAGTCCTGCTCACCTATATTTTCTACCAAGACATTTAAGCTTTATTCAAGCTTTTTTTTTTTGCACATAACCCCTTCACCCACATGGAATTGAGTTTTGTGAGATGTAGAGATTCAATTTAACGGTTTTTAGCATGGACTCTTACTTCCCAGATCCTTTTATGAGATAGTCTCCCCTCCCCACTGCTGGGACAGACCCTCTCCATTTTGGAGCAAAATAACTGACCTGCATTGGGTGTCTGTAGGCATTTAAATCCAATCCATTGGTTAATGTGTCTCTCCCTGTGCCAACACCCCTCTGACTCAGTTACAGGTTTTGTAATGGATCCCAATATCTGGTAGGACAGGTAACAGCACCCTGTTCTTCTGCAGAAGCATCCTGGTTATTCACAACCCTCTGCTTTTCCAGATAAAAAATTGATTCATCTTAAGGTTCCCGGGGAAAAAACCCTGCTGTGACTTTGGTTGGGGTGTGTTAAGATGTCAGATGAGGGGCTTCTCTGGTGGTGCAGTGGTTAAGAATCCACCTGCCAATGTAGGGGACATGGGTTCGAGCCCTGGTCCGGGAAGATCCCACATGCCGCGGAGCAGCTAAGCCCGTGCGCCACAACTACTGAGCCTGTGCTCTAGAGCCCGCGAGCTACTAATACTGAGCCCACGTGCCACAACTACTGAAGCCCGCGCACCTAGAGCCGGTGCTCCACAACAAGAGAAGCCACCACGATGAGAAGCCCGCGCACCGCAACGAAGAGTAGCCCCCGCTTGCCGCAACTAGAGAAAGCCCGCGCGCAGCAACGAAGACCCAACGCAGCCATAACTAACTAACTAACTAACTAACTAACTAAATAAAACCTTAGATGGAAAGAATCAGTGTCCTTTGAGCCTCAGCCTCCCTGTCCATGAATATGGTGCATCCACCATCCCTGTTGCTTCCTTAGTATTTCTTTTTTTAAAAAATAAATTTATGTATTTATTTTTGGCTGCGTTGGGTCTCTGCTGCCTGCGGGCTTTCTCTAGTTGCAGCTAGCGTGGCTACTACTCTTCGTTGCAGTGGGCAGGCTTCTCATTGCAGTGGCTTCTCTGGTGGAGCACGGGCTGTCGGTGCGCGGGCTTCAGTAGTTGTGGCACGCGGGCTCAGTAGTTGTGGCTCCCGGGCTCTGGACCGCAGGCTCAGTAGATGTGGTGCACGGGCTTAGTTGATCCGTGGCATGTGGGATCTTCCCAGACCAGGGCTCAAACCCGTGTCCCCTGCATTGGCAGGCGGATTCTTAACCACTGCGCCACCAGGGAAATCCCTTCCTTAGTATCTTTTTTTTTTTTTTAATCTTTATTGGAGTATAATTGCTTTACAATGTTGTGTTAGTTTCTGTTGTACAACAAAGTGAATCAGCTATAAGTATACATATATCCCCATATCCCCTCCTTCTTGAGCCTCCCTCCCATCTTCTCTATCCCACCCCTCTAGGTGGTCACAAAACATTGAGCTGATCTCCCTGTGCTATGGGGCTGCTTCCCACTAGCCATCCCTTTTATATTTGGTAGTGTATATATGTCAATGCTACTCTCTCATTTCGTCCCACCTTCCCCTCCCCCCACCCCCGTGTCCTCAAGTCCATTCTCTACATCTGCATCTTTATTCCTGCCCTGCCACTAGGTTCTTCAGTAGATTTTTTTTTAGATTCCATACATGTGCGTTAGCATTTTTTTAGATTCCATACATGTGCGTTAGCATACGGTATTTGTTTTTCTCTTTCTGACTTACTTCACTCTGTATGACAGACTCCAGGTCCATCCACCTCACTACAAATAATTCAATTTCGTTCCTTTTTATGGCTGAGTAATATTCCATTGTATATATGTGCTACATCTTCTTTATCCATTCATCTGTTGATGGACATTTGGTAGCTTCCACGTCCTGGCAATTGTAAATAGTGCTGCAGTGAACATTGTGGTACGTGTATCTTTTTGAATTACGGTTTTCTCAGGGTATATGCCCAGCGGTGGGATTGCTGGGTCATATGGTAGGAAAGAGGAATAAATGAAGCAATTGGTGTTCTCAACCCCTCAGGGAAACAGAAACCACTGTATTAAGAGATACTAAGGTACCTTAGTATCCAAGCTTCATTTATTCCTCTTTCCTGATGCAAGGTGCCCTCCATCTGATCTTCCATTTTACCACTGCATTCTTGATTCCACTATGAGGTTTTTTTCTTACCTGGTATTTCTGATTTCTGCCTGGTTCTTTTCTGAATTTTGTTTTGTTTTGTTCTGTTCAGATGGACCCACTTTCACATGGCCGGCATATTCCTCTGCCTGGTTTGGGATGCACGTCAAGCTCATTTTAAGCTCTTGGCCTATCTGTCCTCCTGTTCTCACTCCTGGTGGAAGCCATGGTTCAGAGATTTTTCCTGGTGAAATAATGGGTTTCTCCAGATCTGGTCATTTTTTTTTTTTTAAAGGGTATTTTTTTTTTTAAATTAATTAATTAATTATTTATTTATTTTTGGTTGTGTTGGGTCTTTGTTTCTGTGCGAGGGCTTTGTCCAGTTGCGGCAAGCGGGAGCCACTCTTCATCGCGGTGCGTGGGCCTCTCACTATTGCAGCCTCTCTTGTTGCGGAGCACAGGCTCCAGACGCGCAGGCTCAGTAGCCGTGGCTCACGGGCCCAGCTGCTCTGCGGCATGTGGGATCTTCCCAGACCAGGGCTCGAACCCGTGTGCCCTGCATTGGCAGGCAGATTCTCAACCACTGCGCCACCAGGGAAGCCCCCAGATCTGGTCATTTTGATTCCAGCCCATTTCCTCAGGGACATCAAAGATAAGGCCAGCCCCAGTTCCCCTGTCTCAGGGAATGAGATGAGTCCCCAAGTCCCCTAAAACCTCAGGCCATTACTTCTCACTTCCCCTCCCTCCCCGAGTCCCGGCTTCCACTAGCATCTCCCAGGGGGGCAGCTCGTGGCGGGAGTAGGTGGGAGTCACTCTATTCCAAGCGCCCCCCTAGGGGCTAGAAGGAGCAGTCCCTGCTCGGGTCATTCTGCTGGCAGGTGCACCGCGTGTTCCTGCAGTGGCGGGGGCCGGGTGGAGGGCGGGAGGATGCCAGGAGCAGAATTCCCAGCCGCCCCCTCGAGGCTGTCTGGCGCCTCCATCTCAGGCCCGGGTCATTCTCAAAATTTTCTCGGCATCCCCACTCTGGCGCCTCTGGGTCAGTCTCTAGGAAGAGCTGAGATTTTCCTCAGTCCTGGACATCAGGCCTGGGATCGGCCTCAGGAGCCCAGAGGTCATTTCAAAATGCTCTGTGTCATGGAAACTTTCAAACACTCCCTGCAGTGGAGAACACACAGTGACCTGTGGGCCATCCCCAGATTCACAGTGACCCAGGCTACACTCACCACATGTCCACGGCACCCCACCCTCCTCGACCTTATTAGGTCCATGCTAATCCCCAGGTCACGCTCCTCACCCAAGAGACGGAATTCTTCTTACTGGACAAGCCTGGCTCCGAAAGCAAAATCACCCCTGAAACCCACCAGGAACGAGGGTCCCCTTCATTCCCTGCCCCCCAGCCTTTGGAGTTCTACCTGCACCTCTCCATGCTGAGGGCCCTGGCCTATGTCACAGCCTTGGAGCTGCAGGTTGAGAGCTTGGGATCTTGGTTTCCCCATCCGTATGTCTAAGGGGTGCCAGTCTGGTTTGGTGTTGGGGAGAGGTCCACGGGCCAGACCTAGGGGGTGCAATTAATGGCCCAAGAGCTCTCTCTGTCTCTCGCCACCCCCATCTCTCCTACTGTCTCCCTGTCTCTCTATTTCTCTCTCCCTCTCTGTGTCTGTTTTCTCTGTCTCTCCACTGTCTTCCCCCACCCCCGCCATCTTCTTCTCTCTCTCTCTCTCTCTGTTTCCGTCTCTCTGTCTCTCCCTCTCTCTCTCTCCCTCCTTGTCTCTCTCTGTTTCCTCATCTCTCTGTCTCTCCTTGTCTCTCTCTGTCTCTCTTTCCCTGTCTCTCATTCATATCTCTCTTCCTGTGTCTCTCTCTCGTCCTGTTTCTCCCTATCTCTCTGTGTGTGTGTCTCTCTCCCTGTCTCTCACTAACTCTGTCTCTCTATTTGTGTCTCTCTCTGTCTCTGTTTCTCTCTCTCCCTACCTCTCTGTATCTCTCTCCCTGTCTCTCCATCTCTCTCCTGTCTCTGTGTCTCCCTCTCTCTCCCACTGTCTGTCTGTCTGTCTCACAGGTGTATTGGGTCCGCTGTCTGACTTCCCTGCAACCCTTGCATCTGCCCTGGGGCCTCCAGTCTGAGGAGGATGAGCTCTTGTTGAACCTCCAGTGAATGGCTGATGGGCTGGACTTTCCAATGAGGCCAGAATTGCACACACTGGGCCCAACCGACTATGGCCACCTTGCCCTGACCCTGTACATCCCCCCACCTTGGGGGCCACACTGCTGAGTCCCCAAAGCAGCCTCCCCAGGTCCCCTTGCCAGGTCATGAGCTCCCCCACGGGTCACCCTGAGTCCAACTTCCTGGTTATCCCGGGACTCCAGAGTCTCAGGTTACCGGCCTGGGCTCCTCACCACCCCCAAGATTGTTCCAGAATAGAAGCAGCCCCAGGACTGGACCTTGTCAAGGGGCAGCTGTGCACTGGGGCGTGGCTGGGACAGCGCTGCTGCCTCATCGGGCTGGCCCCGGCCACGCAGGGAAGGCTCCTGCCTTGCAGATTATCAACCCGAGCATTTGGACAATGGTGAGATGTGCGATCTAGCCTTTGTTGACTTTCATTAGCATAAAACAAATAAATGCAGCAGAGAGAGCAGAAGATACTCAATCCAACCAAAGATTTATTTATCCTACCCTGACGGTACCTACTGCATCACCCCCAACCTACCCAGTCCCCAGTACAGACCCACACAGCGGGTGGGGGTATCATTACCCCCATAGTACAGATGAGGAAACTGAGACAGCATCTCTGTACAGCTGTGACAGCTGTAATATCTCCATTTCCAAACAACTGCTTTTTAACCTTTTTTCTGTGTTTATATAATGGTATGCTCACATATCTTTCACAAATACTTCATGTATAGCATGTTGATATTGACACAACTTAAAATACAGATGTGTTTTATTTTATTTTATTTTTTAGAAATTATTTATTTATTTTATTTTTGGCTGTGTCGGGTCTTCGTTTCTGTGCGAGGGCTTTCTCTAGTTGCGGCAAGCGGGGGCCACTCTTCATCACGCTGCGCGGGCCTCTCACTATCGCGGCCTCTCTTGTTGCGGAGCACAGGCTCCAGACGCGCAGGCTCAGTAGTTGTGGCCCACGGGCTCAGTCGCTCTGCGGCATGTGGGATCTTCCCAGACCAGGGCTAGAACCCGTGTCCCCTGCATTGGCAGGCAGACTCTCAACCACTGCGCCACCAGGGAAGCCCCTGTGTTTTATTTTGAAAGGAGAAAAAGAATATTCACTGGCACGCCTGGACAGCTTGAGTATATAGTAAGATATTGAGTACAAACGCAGGTTACTGGAAATGCCTTTGAAATTAAGAGACCAGCAACTTAAAACAATCATGTATATATATAGACTGCTGTATCAAAATCACATGGTAACTGCAAATGAAAAAAAATCTAGAATAGATTTGCACACATAAAAGGAAAAAGAATCCAAACACAACACGAAAGATAGTCATCAAATCACAAGAGAAAACAATGACGAAAGAGGAAAGGAAGAAAAAAGACCTACAAAAACAAATCCAAAACATTTAACAAAATGGCAATAAGAACATACATATCGATAATTACCTTAAATGTAAACGGATTAAATGCTCCAACCAAAAGACACAGACTGGCAGAATAGAAACAAAAACAAGACCCGTATATATGCTGTCTACAAGAGACCCACTTCAGATCTAGAGACACATACAGACTGAAAGTGAGAGGATGGAAAAAGGTATTCCATGCAAGTGGAAATCAAAAGAAAGCTGGAGTAGCAATACTCATATCAGACAAAATAGACTTTAAAATAAAGACTGTTACAAGAGATATAATTAAGATATCACTTTTCTTCCTTGCACAAGTTTCCAAAACAGGGGACCTTGTATAATGCATTTAGATTTTGTTCTTATTTGCCTTTTCCCCGCAATCTCGAAATAAAATATCATATACCTATTTTTAAGGTCAGCTTGGTTAGGTTATAATTCACATACAATAGAGTACAGTTGGATGAGTTTTAACAAATGCATAGTCTTGGAACTGTCAATCTGGATATAGTATTTCCATCACCCCCAAAATTCCATCAGTCCCCCTTTACAGCCATTCCCTCCCGACTGCAGGTATGCAGTTAATGATAAATCCTGGGTGAGCACATTTGTTTTTTCCCACTGGATACAGTAAGTTAGAGTTACAGATTCAACTGGAGGGGAGATGGGGGTTCCTCCTGCCACAATCCCAATCCCCTTGAGCTGAGCCCAGAGTGGGCCCAGGGCCTGGCATGAAGGGTCTACCTGTGGACATCCACAGTTGGCCAAAGTCCCATTTTACAGCCAGTACTACTGAGGCTAGAGACAAATGGCCCAGTGGGTCCAGTGGCTTCAATTTTGGTCCTGGACGCTGGACTTTCATCTCCTCACCTCAAAAGTGAGGATTAAAAGGGAAGCTGGGTGTTGCTATAGACTGAATGTTTGTGTCCCCCCAAAATTCATAAACTGAAATCCCGATCCCCAGTGTGATGGTTTTAGGAGATGTGGCGTTTGGGAGGTGATCAGCTCATGAGGGTGGAGCCCCCACTGATGGGATTAGTGCTGTTATAAGAAGAGACATGAGAGAGCCTGTTTCGTCTCTCTGTTCTCTGCCACATGAGGACATAGCAAGAAGGCAGCCAACCAGGAAGTGGGATCTCACCAGACTCCAGATCTGCTGGCACCTTGGTCTTGGACTTCCCAGCCTCCCAAACTGTGAGAAATAAGTTTCTGCTGTTTAAGCTCCCCAGCCTTTAGTATTTTTGTCATAGCAACCGAAACTAAGACCTGCTGCATCCTGGGGTCACTACAAGTCCTCGGCCAGCAGCTTCTTCCTCCGGACCCTGTTTCCCTATGTGTAAAATGGGGATAGTTATGGAACCAGCCTAGTGGGACTTTTTTTTTTTGGAATTATAGTTGATTTACAATATTTTGTTAGTTTCAGGTATACAGCAAAGTGATTCAGTTATATATATGTATTTTTTTCAGATTATTTTCCATTATAGGTTATTGCAAGATATTGAGTATAGTTCCTTGTGCTATACAGTAAATCCTTGTTTCTTACCTATTTTATGTAGAGTAGTTTGTATCATAAAATCCCATACTCCTAATTTATCCCTCCCACCTTCCCTTTCCGATTTGGTAACCATAAGTTTGTTTTCTATGTCTGTGAGTCTGATTTCATTTTTTAAAAAATTAATTAATTAATTTGGCTGCACCGGGTCTTAGTTGTGGCACGTGGGATCTTCACTGAGGCGTGTGGGATCTTTAGTTATGGCATGTGGGCTCTTAGTTGTGGTATGCGGGATCTAGTTTCCTGACCAGGGATCAAACCCAGGCCCCCTGCATTGGGAGCACGGAGTCTTAACTGCTGGACCACCAGGGAAGTCCCTGATTTGTATATAGATTCATTTGTGTTATTTTTTAGATTCCACATGTAAGTGATATTATATAATATTTGTCTTTCTCTGACTTTCTTCACTAAGCGTAATATTCTCTAGGTCCATCCATGTTGCTGCAAATGGCAAGATTTCATTCTTTTTTATGGCTGAGTAATAGTCCACTGTGTATATATATCTTAAACCAATCGTCTGTTGATGGTCACTTAGGATGTTTCCATGTCTTGGTTATTGTAAACGGTGCTGCTGTGAACATTAGGGCACATGTGTCTTTTCAAATTAGTTTTCATCTTTTCTGGATATATACCCAGGAGTGGGATTGCTGGATCACATGGTAGCTCTATGTTTTGTTTTGTTTTGTTTATTTATTTATTTAAAATTTTTATTTATTTATTTATTTATTTATGGCTGTGTTGGGTCTTCGTTTCTGTGCGAGGGCTTTCGCTAGTTGCGGCAAGTGGGGGCCACTCTTCATCGCGGTGTGCGGGCCTCTCACTATCGCGGCCTCTCTTGTTGCGGAGCACAGGCTCCAGACGCGCAGGCTCAGTAATTGTGGCTCACGGGCCTAGTTGCTCCGCGGCATAGGGAAGCCTGTTTTGTTTTGTTTTAAGGAACCTCCATACTGTTTTCCACAGTGGCTGCACCAACTTACATTCCTGGTGGGGTTTTTGTGGCTGTTAAATGAGGTCTGTCTCAGCAAGGCCTGGCTGGGCACTCATAGGTGTTAGCTGCTACTATTACTATTAGAGTGGTTGCTATTGTTGCCACCCCAGCCCTGGTTCTTGACCTTGAGACTTCCCAGCTGGGCATCCTGAAGCTCTTCTCTCTGCCTCCTGACCCCACCCAGCAGCCTGTGGCCCTGTCCCATTCCTCCCGAGCCTGTCTCCTGAGGTGGCCAGGGCACCATGGAAGAGGACTGTATACCTGGGGTATCTGGGAGGCAGGCAACTCTGGAAATTCCAGGGCAGAGACGTTGCTGGGTACTGTTTGTCTCACCCCCGCCAGGGCTGAGGATGTGCTGGGGCTTTCATCCTTCTCTGTGTGGGCGATTCAGGACACAATGTCCTATCCTGTCCTGTCCTGTCCTGCCCTGCATCATAAACTTAGCTTTACCAACTATCCAATTTACAGTTGGAGACTGTAAATTGTCAAGAGGAGCTGGGCCTGGCATGAAAACAGCTCTTGAAATCATCATGTTCCCTCCCACCCTGGGACCTTTGCACATGCTGTACCCTCTGCCTGGAACTTTCTGTCCTCTGTTTATACTTACAGATCTCCCCCTCCAGGTCTCCATCACGTCCTCCAGAATGCCCTCCTAGACTCCATGCTGGGGGTCCAAGCACTGGGGGGAGGGGGGGTCTTCCTTTGGCAGGTCCTGTCCAAGTTATTATTTTGCATTTATGGTGATGACTGGGTTAATATCCATCTCCTTCGTTGATGGGGAGTCCTGGGCAGGCAAGAGCTGGGGTGCCTGGCATACAGTAAGTATTCAATAAAGAGTGATGGGATCAATCACTAAATTCGTAACTACTTATTGAATCTCATCTGCCATTCACTCAGTAACTCTTTACAGAGCCCTGCAGGGCACTGGGCCAGACTCTGGGTTCTGGGGACATACTGTGAATGAAGAAACTCAGACCCCCTGCCCTCCTGTGGAACCCCTGTGGTCCCGAGCCTCTTGCTAATGGTTCTAGTGAAAACTCTTGAATAAGGGCACTATTCTTGTTACCCAGGCTCTGGTCCTCAGAGACAGATGATGTATTTATGAGCCAATTGTCAGAACTTACCCATCCCCATGAGCTCCTGGGAGAGACAAGGATGGTGAACCGTCAGTGGTACCACTTTCTCTGTGCCTGGGATCCCCCTCAGGATCTTCGCAACCTCCTGTGGTTGAGGCTTCATCAAAGTGGGGTCAGGGAATTCCCTGGTGGTCCAGTGGTTCGGACTCGGCGCTTTCACTGCCATGGCCCTGTGTTCAATCACTGGTCGGGGAACAAAGATCCCACAAGCCATGTGGCACAGCCAAAAAAAAAAAAAAAGGGTGTGTGTGTGTCAGATTTAGCAAATAAACATCTAGGCACCCAGTTAACTTCAAATTTCAGATAAGCAACCAATACATTTTTTTAGCATAAGTATATCCCCAAATGATGCATGGTCTAAATTTATACAAAAAAAAATTTTTTTATTGTTTATCTGAAAGTCAAAGTTAACTGGATATCCTGTATTTTGTCGGGCAATGCTGATCCATCATTGTGGCCATTTTACTGATAAGGAAGCGGAGGCCCAGAGAGGTTAATCGATGTCCCTGAAGTGGCACAGCCAGGGATGGGCAGATGGAGAATCCAAGTGGTACCATGGGACCCACTGCCTTCAGTGCTCAATTCCTGCCTCCAAAGATCCCAGCCTGAGGCGTGGTGGGGCTTGAATGAGCAAAAGCCCCACCTCGCCTGGGTCAGAGGCACTTTCCTCACTCTCACTCCTGGTGCTGGAAGCAGCTGAAGGAGAGGAGTCCCCAGAACCAGGGCCCTCTGCAAGCAGGAGGAGCCCATCCCACTATCTGGATTCCGGTATCCGGAAGTAGGGTGGCTGGTCTCCTGTAAACAGCCAGTCTCATGTCACTGTAAACAGCTGGTGTCTAGAGTTGTCACAGTGCCCGAGTCTCAGTGTGACTGCCCTGTGACTCGATACCCTGCCGCCAGCCCTGTCACTGGATACTTGGTAAACAGTGTTCTGAGAATGGGTAGCAGTGCCCCATCTGGTCAGTACGGTGCTGGGACCAGTGGCTGGGTCCAAATTAAACCCAGATCCTGACACCCCATTAGCCACCCCGGCTGCTTTGTACTGATACTTTGTAAATATCCAGTCCTGATACCTGTTAACTTGTCAATGGTCAGACACTGTTAGTCATCAACCTGCCCTAATATTTCTTAGCTGGAGATCTGGAAGCACTTTAAACAGAGTTCTGATACTTTGTAAACAATGAATCCTGATACTTTGTTAACCATCTAGCTCCTCATCAAGGTGCTGGCAAACTGCAGCTCTGGCCAGACCTAGAAACAGCTTCCACACTTTTCCATGATTGAAAACATACCAAAAGAAGACCATGTTGTGACCCATGAAAACTACATGAAATTCAAATTTTAGTGTCCACAAATAAAGTTTTATTGGGTTACAGCCATGCTCACTCATTTGAGTATTGTTTGTGGCTGCTTTCAAGTGAGCTGAATTGACTAGTTGCAACAGACACTGTATGGCCTGCAGAGCTGAGAATATTTATAATCTGGCCACTTATAGAAAAAGTTTGTTGACTCCTGATCTAAACTCTCAGGCAGTGGCTGTTCCTTATGCTTGCTTAGTATCCTGTTAGTAGTCAGTGGTCCATGGTGTTCATATACTGGGCCAACAACGAGTTCAACATTTCCTGTTGTTCATATACTGTGCAAACAGCGAGTTCAATGGTCCACGATGTTTGTATACCATGCAAAGCATCTCTTTACTTTGTACAAGTCACTTTAAGCGTGATGTGATGACACTCTGGGTGCAGTGACTATTTGGTCTCTGACAGCAGTTAATGGTCTGTGTCAACAGTCAATACTGGGAAATGCAACCAAGATGAGACCAAAAGGGTGACTGAGAATTAGGCAAAGGAAAAAAGAAGGATCTTGGCACACTCGGGCAGGACCTTGAACCCTGCACCGAGGAGCTGGACTTCCTCTGGAAGGTGATGGTAAGGTATGGCCAGATTATGAGTAGAGGAGGGGCACACTCAGCCTGGACGTAGGGGCGGAACCTCTCCTGACCTGGATTTCCCACTTGTGCTATGGGCTGAGGAGGTCAAAATAAGGGCCTTGGGCTTCCCTGGTGGCGCAGTGGTTGAGAATCCGCCTGCCAATGCAGGGGACACGGGTTCGAGCCCTGGTCTGGGAAGATCCCACATGCCGCGGAGCAACTAGGCCCGTGAGCCACAACTACTGAGCCTGCGCGTCTGGAGCTGTGCTCTGTAACGAGAGGCCGTGACAGTGAGAGGCCCACGCACCGTGATGAAGAGTGGCCCCCACTCGCCACAACTGGAGAAAGCCCTCACACAGAAACGAAGAACCAACACAGCCATAAATAAATAAATAAATAAATAAATAAATGATGCAGTTTAAAAAAAAAAAAAATAAGGGCCTTTCTAGGCCTGGAGTCTGGAAGGAAAGGGGGCTCCGGATCATGATGGGGAGGGTTTTATGAGAGGCCAGTGTGTGAATAACTGAGCAGGACCTTCTGCTTCACTCCCCCCCACCGCCGCAAACACCAAGCAGGCTCTGCGGGGGGGCGGCAACAAGGATCTGGAGGCCAGGGTGAGGCTGGGGGCTCTCCTTTAGGAGGACATGCTCTAGGTTTCTGCACTCTCCTTTGTTACTGCGTGTTCACTGGACACTCACTGCATGCTGCAGCCCTGCCCTCTCAGAGCTCCCATTACAGAGGGGAGGCGGAAGATGACCATGAACTCACCAATACGTCATAATTATGAATTGTCAGAAGCACAAGGGAAGGGCTGAGAGAGGGAATGAGGCAGCGCAGCTTCGGTCAGGGAGGCCGAGGGGCCTGCGAGAAAGGGATGTTTGAACTTAGACCTGGAGGAGAAGGTGAGCATCTTGGGAGGAGTGAGGGAAGGGCTCTCTGGATAGAAGTAGCAGCAAGTGCAAAGGCCCTGAGGTGGGACTGAATCTGTTGTGATGGAGGCTGTGGGGGCCGGCCCACATGGGACGTCACAGGCTTTGGGGAGGGTGTATAAGGGACGGGATCTGAGCCTTGTTTCATAGCTCCCATGGCTGCCCTGGGGCTGGGGCACTGAGACACCAGCAAAAAACCCCCACTGCACTAACGTCTCGGGTCCATTTCACAGATAAATCAGCCTGGCGCGGAGCTGATGTGAGCCAAGGCCAGGGGGGTTGAAGGCCTGGGCAAGGGAGTTTCCAGAACACATGGGCCTCTGGGTGGAATGGAAAAGTCTTGCCTGCCCTTCTAAACCACAGAGTTTGGCAGGTCCTGAGAGTGATAAGCCAGCAGGAGGCACCTCCTGGAAATCAGGCATGGCAGGGGGGCCTGAGCCAGCTCCAGGAAGTTGGCATGTGAGAAACATGGTTCTGCATACCTGTCTGGGTGATGCTAGGCTCCTGAGAGGCCTCAGCCCTGACCTGTCTGGAGGGGATAGGCATGGCCAGACGTAAATGCCCTCAGCCTGTGAGGTCAGAACTGGGTTAGAGAAAAGGGGCATTGGAGATGGGGTTTTGAAGGATGAGTAGAAGTTTGAGAGCAAGAAAAAGGCATCCCAGGAACATGACCTGCAGGAGGCCCCAGTTTGGCCCCATTTGGTCCCTGTGGCTGAGTAACCCTAGGCTGTCCTGGACCCTCGGTTGTCTCCCACTTAATATGGGAAAGGACAAAGCCTCTGAGATCAGGCTAGCCCAGGTTTGAATCCAGGCTTTTCCACTTTCTGGGTGACTCTGGGTGAGTGAGGCCACACCAAGATTGGCCCCAGGCTACAGGAAAATAAACTGAGGCTTACAGAGTGAGGCCACTCATCCATCCTAAGATGCAGAGAAGTGGCCAAAGCTGGGGCCTGTGGTCAAGACTTAGGGAAGGAGAGGAAGACAGTTGCAACAGAATCAGGAGACGGGTGTCTTGCCCAAGGCCAGTGTCCTGAGGCCTGAGAGATGGAGAGGAGGGGAAGGAAGAGCAGGCTGGCAGTTGGCATAGCAGGTGCAAAGGCCCTGAGGCAGGAACATATTTGGCAGTCTCCAGGAACAGCAAGGAGGCAGGTGAGCCAGGAGCTGACGTGTGAGGGGCAGATGAAAGGGAAGGAGGGCGGAGCAGTCACAAGGGCTATGCAGGGCCTTGGGGACCAGGAGGAGCCACAGTGGGTTTGGAGCAGGGAAGAGATGGAATCTAGAGTGACCACTGGCAGCTGAATCAGGGCTTACCTGGGGATTCAGAGTCCTGGGGGTGTCGCATAGGCTCCTATCTGTCAGCCCGTACTGGCACAAGCCTGCACAAGCCAGTATATTCCAGTTAGTGCTTACCAGGGCACACCAGTACCCACTGCTGACAGACACCCAAGCCTAACACCTGGACCCAGACTTGCAAATGCACCAACCAGCCCGCATCTGCTTCCTGAATTGACTGAGATGTGTACCACCTTCAAGTACATAACACTTGTGTGCATGCGCCTCTGGGCAACTCCGCAGACAAGGCAGACACACAAACACATGCACACACTGGTGGCTCCACCTATTTCCAGGCCGCCTGCAAACACACATGTGTGTGAGTACACCCCCCAGACTGAGTCACTAGGAGGCTCAGGAAGCACTGCTGGGGGCTCCCTTGAGAGCTGGCTTCCTGTTTTCAAAGAGTCTGGGAACTGTTGATGGAATGTTCTGGACAGGCCCAGCCCTTCCCCTACTGCCTCAGCACCCCTCCCCCCATCTAGCCCCACAGATCCTGCACCCCCTCTGTACCCCAGTACTGACCCTGTCCTACAGTGAGGTCAGACTCCAGATCAGGAAACTGAGGTTCAGAGAGGTACAGCCACTAGCCCAAGTTCACACAGGAAGGAAGAGGTGGTGCCTGGAGTCCAGACCCTGAGCTCTAGCCTGCCTCCCTCTGGAGCACCATTCCCGGGGTCCAGGATTCACAGACAGGGAATTGCCCCTTTCTGCCTGGACTGTGGCCCAGCTCCTCCTGGCTCCTGGGGCCACGCCCATGCAACCCCAGGCTCTCCTGCCCCGTGAATCCAATCCCCCCATTCACCACCCACTCTACCCATCCCATCCTCTGTGTCTCCAAAAGGAGGGCCACCTACGTCACAAACATTAATGAAGCTTCAGCAGCTGACGAAGCAGAACTGGTCTCACCCTCTGGGGGTTGGTGAAGGTGGGGGAGGACCCAGCCCAGGAGCAAATAAACAAACACATCTGCAGCTGTCCCCTCTATGCTCCAGCCCCACAGAGCCACTGGGATGACTGAGGACATGCTTGGCTCTCCTTTGTCTGCTGGGTTGCACAGGCTGTTCCCTCTGCCTGGAATGCTCTTCTCTAGTTCCCCAGTGAACTCCTCTTCATCCATCAAAGCCCCAACTCCAGTGTCCTCTCCTCCTGGAAGCCCTCCCAGGACCCTTCAGCCCTCATCCTTCCCTCTGGCCCCACCCTGACTTCACAGGGTGGCGGGTATTTGTGGACTCCACCATAATGCCTCTGGCCTCTGTTCTGCTGTCCTTGTCATGGTGGCAAAGATGGTCGCTAACATCACCTCCAGGGAGTCCCCAAACTCCCACAGTGATTGGCCCAGCCAGAGTCACATGCCCATCCCTGAACCAGTCCCTGGGTCTGTGGTAAGAAAAAGGTCTAATTGGCCAGACCTGGTCCCATGTCCACATCTGGAAGCAGGAAGTGGACCTGGCTCCTTTTCTCTTCTTTTATGTATTTATTTATTTTTGGCTATGTTGGGTCTTCGTTGCTGCACGAGGGCTGTCTCTAGTTGCAGCGAGCCGGGGCCGCTCTTCATTGCGGTGCGCGGGCTTCTCACTGCGGTGGCTTCTCTTGTTGTGGAGCACGGGCTCTAGGCGCGTGAGCTTCAGTAGTTGTGGCTCATGGGCTTAGTTGCTCCACAGCATGTGGGATCCTCCCTGACCAGGGATCGAACCCGTGTCCCCTGCATTGGCAGGTGGATTCCTAACCACTGGCCACCGGGGAAGTCCGACCTGGTTCCTTTTGCCCACCAAAAGGTGTTCAGGGAGAGTAGGTGCCCTCAAGACCCTTTTACCAAGGACTTAGGGATCCCCTGCCTGCTCCATCCTGGCTGGGGGGCCTTGGGCCAAATCACCTGTTCTCTTTGCCTCAGTTTCCCCACCTGTGAATTGGGCTCAGCATGGCTGAGGTGTTGGAGCACAGAGGGGTCATCCAGGCACTCCCCACCCCCCCCACCATTCAGAGATCCTGTTTACCACGCACCTCCTTCCCCCATCTTTTCTTGTTGCTCTCTGTGATTCCCCCCGAGACGGGGCAGCACAACGTGGGCAGGCACTGATGGCCACCAGCTGAGTCACCACTTCCTCCTGGGCCCCTTGCCCAGCCTGATGCTTTCTGGGGGCTTTCCTGGCCTTCCCCGAACATCAAAAACAAGGTGGGGGATGACTCCCGGGTTGGGGGCGCGAGGGCAGAGGCTCGTGTGGACAAGACTGTGTACACCTTGGCATGGGTTCAAATCCCACGTCCTGTCCCCACCTGTAAAGAGGCCATAACCTCCTCAGAGTTGGGGGACTCCACACGTGAACACCCCACAGACCCTCAAGCCATGGGCGCCCAGCGCTGGGATGAGCACGGTCATTGCTGTCGTACCTGTTTGGACAGGTGTTAGAGGGCATGTGGGTCTGTGTTAGTGGTTTCTGGGTTGCGTGTGCCCGAGTTCGCGGGCCCGTTTCTGTGTCTCTGCACGTGTGTGTGCGTCATGGCTGGCCCTGTGTGTAGAGCCCAGCAGGCTTAAAAGACAGACCCAGCCCCTTGCTGGAAAAAGGTGCATCTGGTGGTGCAGGGAACTCCCTGGGCAAAGCTGGGAGGGCTGGGAGATTCCTGGTGGGGGGGGGTGAGGGCATGGGAAACAGCAGGGGGGGCGGCAGGGTCAGGAGGAGGCAGAGGCTGGGGTAGATCAGGCAGGCTGAGGGGTTGGGGAGCCGTGTGTGTGAGCCTGGGAGGCTCGGGCAGACTTCAATTCTAAAATAGTCACCAAGCACCTACTGCGTGTGCCCGGTGCTGCGGATATAGTGGGGCCCTGGGGTAACAGACATGTAAATCAAACGTATAAATATGGGACTTCCTGCTGGTTCAGTGGTTAAGACTCCACAAGCTTCCACTGCAGGGGGTACGGGTTCCATCCCTGGTCGGGGAACTAAGATCCGACTGAGGAGACTCTCTGGTCTAGGGACAGGGAGGTCTACAAGGGAGACGTCCTGGGGAGAAGAGCTCCAGGTGGAAGACTCAGCAGGTGCAAAGTTCCTGAGGTGGAGATGAGCTGGCAGAGGGTCCCATTCAGGAAGATCTAAGCCCAGAGCAAGGAGGGGAGGCGTCAGGGGGCAGCGCTGGTGGGGAGCAGGGCCACCAGGACAGGCTGTCCTGTAACTGGAGCCGGGCAGGAACACATCTGCCCGCCCGCTCGCCAGGCCCCAGCACTCCCTGCTCAGGACAGAATGTGCTGGGAGGAGAGGCTGGTGGTGGCTGAGCCTGGTGGCTGGAGCAGGGCGGCTAGAGGATTCCTGAACAGCAGCCCGGCTGGGCTTGCTGCCAGTGAGGGTAGAAAACAAGCAGCAGGCGCCCTGCCTGCCTGTCACCCGATGCCCCAGGCTTGGCCCGGCCAGGGCAGGAGACAGAGACGGTGAAAGAGTCAGAGACTGAGAGAGACAGAGAGATGGTGACCAAGAGAGATGGTGAGCGAGAGAGACAGAGATGCAGAGATGGTAAGTCAGAGACAGGAGGAGATAGAGGATACGAGAGACAGTGACAGAGAAACAGCTAAAGAGACAGTGAGAGAGCAACGTGAGGCGGAGATGGGGGAGGCAAAGATGGTGAGAGAGGCAGAGACAGAAAGACAGTGGTGAGAGACAGAGAACTGGCATTGACTCTGAACGGGTGACAGGTCTGATTCTAGGGGGTCCTGGGAAAAAGCGTGAGGCAGTGACACTCCCACCCCCATCAGAGTCTTTGTTCACACCAGAGTAGATGGGAAGTCCCCTCCAGTCACTCATACCTGCTGTGTGCTGGGTCCAGGGACACAGCCCTGACCCAGCCCCACCCTCAAGGTCTCAGACAAACAAGTGAATATCTAAATACGAATTTCAGAGACTGACGAAGGCTATGAAAACAGTAGGACAGGGGGATGGGGGAGGGAGTGATGAGGGGTGGTGACTTTAGGTTGGGGTGTCCCTGATAAGATAAGGCTGGTGGGTAAAGAGGAGCCAGCTATAGGGAAGAGCCTTTCAGCAGAGGGAACCGCATGTGCGAAGGCCCTGAGGTGGGAACCGGCTTGGGGTGTTTGAGTAGCAGCCAGGGATGGAGGGGGAGCTGGAGGGAGAGGTGGGTGGGTGGTCTTAGGGGACCAAGGAGGGGAGGGATTTTATCTTAGAAGAATATTTGGCCACCCTTCTCTATACTCTGTGGGCCCCTCTCTATGTTCAGGGAGTTCCCCAAATTCTGGGCTGCCTGGGCCAGCTCCATCCTGGTTGTCATTTATCTGAACCAGAAAATCTGCCTCCTTTAGGGATCAGGTTCCAGATAGTTGCAGACGCAGGAGTCCTGGGGTCATGAGGTGGCTTGTCCTCCCAAGCCCCCTGGGGGAACCTTTCATAGAACTGTACCCGCATCCGCTAATGCAATAAACACCTAAGACTCTTCTTAGTTTGGGAACATGGATCCGGAAACTGGGATCTTGTGTCTCCCACGATCCAGCTGAGGGGAAACTCAGCCCCTCCTGAGGCTGCCATCTTGGATCTGGGTGACTGTGTTAAGGGAACATCTCCTCTCTGCTGCCAGGCCCCAAGGAACCCCAAGTCTGAGAAGCTCCAAGCTTGATGGCGTATCAGCGGCCCAGGGTGGATGCTGCTGGACTGGGAAGGCTGGGTGAACCCCACGACTAGGAATCACTGGGAATCAGGGCCCACATTTAGACTGGTGGAGAGGAGGTGTTCCAGAGTCTCAGATGGAGAAACTGAGGCTCAGAAACAAGTGACCGGCCCATCATCACACAGAGAGCAAAGCCTGACCCCAGAGCTCCCAGTGTCCACCCCTTGTCCCTGCCCCTCAGCCCTGCCCATGGCCACTCTGGGCTGCTACCTTAATTTTCACTACCTTGGGCAGGCTGGTAGGCACAGCCAGGGTTATCAGAGGGTGGTATAATTGGGCCCCGCCCAAATGGGGTGTGGCCTAGGGTCTGGGGTGGAGCCCAGGCTGCCAGGGAGTGTCACATGGGTGTCACATGGCCTGTAGGGTATGGATTCCAGAGTTCCAGGGGCAGTTTTGAGTGGCAGCTCCATCAGTCCCTACTGTGAGACCCTGGGCGAGTTACCTCATTCCGTTGGTCTCACTTTCTCCACCTGCAACTCCAGAAAAATGACTACCTCCACGCCGCTAGGGCTGCCTTAAAGCCCTGTGAGTACTCAAACAAACCTTCGTACAAGCACGACCACAGCAGCATGAGTCACAACCACTAGGAGGTGGAAACAACCCAAATGTCCATCAACAGGGTGTGACTGGATAAATAAAATGTGGTTCATCTACACAATGGAATATTATTTGGCCATAAAAAGGATTGAAGCACTGAGTCATGCTGCAACAAAAGTGGTTGAACCTCCAAATATGCTAAGCGAAAGAAGCCGGACACAAAAAGCCGCGTATCCTATGATCCCATCTACATGAAATATCCAGAACAGGCAAATCCAGAGACAGAAAGCAGATTAGTGGTTGCCTGGCACTAAGGGACGGGGAATAGGGACTGCTAATGGGGACAGGATCTCCTTAGGGGCTGATGAAAATGTTCTAGAACTAGCTAGAGATGATGGTGCCCCAACACTGAAAAGGAATGCTAAGGAATTGTACACTTTCAAATGGTATATGAATTGAACCACAGTAAAAGCAAAACCAGCCCAGACTGCATAGACGGGCAGGCTCCTCCTGCCTTTGGCACCCCTCTGTCCCCTCATCTCCATTCTGTGAGGACAGGTGAGGCCCCTGCCTGCCCTCCACCGTCCACGCTCCCAACCTCTGCTACTGCACGAGGGGAAAGCATCCGGCGCCAGCCTGAGCTGTCTCCCTATGTGTCCCTGGGCCTCACCTTCACCTTCTGGACAATGGGCCCCTCAACCTTCCTCAGCCTGGAATTCCATCTGAGATCCAGACTCAAGACGGAGGACAAGGCCACCCCAGGTTCCTCAGCACCTGAAGGCAATAAACCACTAAGCCCAGTCTCTTCCTCCGTGCTTTTATTTTTAAAAAATAACTGTACAAAAGAGAACAATTTAAGGCTTAACGGAAATGTAGAGTCCCAGGTGAGGGTCCTGCCTCAGCCCGGGCTGGGACTCTGCACTTGGGGGCTTGTCCAGCTGCCCCATTATGTTTTGTCTCTCCAGGACACAGGGGGTGCCCAGAAGAAGCACACTGGCCCTGCTGTGTCACCCCAGGCTGACCTCTGTCCCCGCAGCCTGGTTTAATGTTCTGCTGTCACCATCTTGAAATTCTGAATTCTTGAACAAGGGGCCCCACATCTTCATTTTGCAAGTGATGGAGCCGGTCTTGTCTGTCCCACTCTGAACCTGGGTTTCTCGGGCCATACAATACCCAGGCAGCTCTCACGTCCTGCAGTGTGTGGAGGGGCCCCCAGGCAGCCTAGCCTGGGCCAGGAATCTCTGGCTTTCAAAGGTTTCAAAGGCTGGAGTCGCTGCCCCTGTTGCCCTGTTGCCCCACACAGCTCTGATGACCTGCTTCCCTGAATGCCTCATTCCTGGGCCCTCTCGCCTGCCGGACCTTGCAGTGTGGCCTCGACTGAGGCACTTGCTCTCTGAGCCCCAGTTCTAAGATGAAGGGGGCAGTCTCCAAACATCACTCAGCTCTGACCTTCTTCGACTTTTCCTTCCGCTTGCTTGCCTGCCCTCCGAGCTCTTATTCGTGCACCAAAGCCTCAGCTAAAATGCCCTTTCCTCCAGGAAGCCTTCCTGCTCCCCCTTTGGACTCTCCCAGCTCTTGGTCCCTTCCTCTGGTCCTATGGGCCTGGAAGTATTTATGTCTGGCTCTGTCTCTCCCAGACTGGAGGCTTCTGGGGGACCACAGGCTGGCACAGACAGGTTGAACAGTCTCTCGGATCTTATGGTGGGCATTTGATACCTTATGAGAACCAGTCCAGATATGTCAGACTCCAGACTGGGAGTCTCTTCCTCTGCTCTGTGTGATGTTGGAATGGCCCTGCCCCGTTCTGAGACTCGGTTTCCCCAACTTCAGCGCAGTCAGGCTGGTCTGCTCTCGATCCAGCCACTCCTCGCTCATGTCCACGCTGGCTGGAAGCACGTGTACAGCCTCATCCCTTGAAGTTTCCACTTGCCACTCAGCAGGTCATGCAGCGGGGCCTCATGGCCTCTGAGGGTGGGTTTGGATCCTCCTGCGGGGGGGAAATGATCCCATCAAGTCTCAGGAGGCCCTGGAGGCTCAGAAACACCCCTCCCCACCCTCCTCATCTCCACTCCCACACTTGGCCAGGGGTGACACCTAGGAACAGACTAAGGTGCAAGGTGGGTTCAGGCCCTTGCACCTGTATGGGGATGTATAGGAGTTCCATCATTACTTAAAACTCATCTGTGGCTCTCCACCCTCATCTTGGCTCTCAGGGCCTGGAGAGCCACAGGGGCTTCTTGAACCCCCTAAGCTCACCTCAGAGTACAGGGGTGGCGGGCGGTAGCGGAACTCCTGGATGTAGGCAAAGAAGGGGCCTTCAACACCCACGTCAGGGTCCTGCAGTAGTCGGAAGGGGCTCTGCTCCATGGCTGCCACCTCCTCGTCGGCCACCACATCTGAGTACTCGGGAGGTGCTGGAATCGAGAGACGGGGTGGGTGAGGCTGGTAAAGGAGGCGGGGAGCCCCAGAATTGGGGACGATGGCTGGGAGCTGGCTTGTGCCAGTTCTGGGGCTGCTGGGCTGTGTGCCCTTGGATTGGGATTCTGGGGGAATTCATACTCCCAACATGACTGTTACTGAGCACTTTCACAGATGGGGGCTTCGAGGCTGGGGGAGGGAGAGTCAGCCAGGCACCTGCCTCTCTGCCCACCCATGCCCCCCACAGCAGGATGGAGAGCTCACCTTCAGGTCGCTCTGGCAGGACCCCCAGTCCCCAGTCCAGCAGGAAGCTGGCATGGCTGCCCACGCTGGACGAGCGGCTGCCGAAAGGATGCAGAGGGATGGTGCCGATGACCAGCGGCAGCTCCAAGAGCAGCTTGGATGAGCCCGGGATGTCCACGCAGACCTGGAGGAAGGAGCCATGACAGAGGGTGCCCAGGCAGCCTCGGCCACACCCTCCTTCTACAGGAGGCCTTGATGGGGGGCGGGGGGACCCCCAGCCTGGAGGACAGAGCAGACGCAGCCACCCCAGCCCCCGAGGATACTCTACCTTGAGGGTGTAGTCCACATGTAGCACGCGGCAGTGCAGAATAGAGGGACCCACAGGAGGGATCCGCAGCGCCCGGCCCTGCCACAGTGCCCGCCGCCCGGGGCCCACAGGCTCCCCTGAGAGACTAGCCACCACTGCTCGTTTCTGTTTGCGGGCACCTCGCGCCATGAAGGTCTGTGTCTGGACCACGGCCGCCCGTGGCAGCACTGGGCGCGTGGAGCCGTTGTCGATCTCGGCGAAGACGGGGATCACCTCACCTGTAGGGTGGGATGGCAGGGCCTCAGTTTCCCCACCTGCAACCCTGACATGGGCCTTCTTCCCAATCCAGCCTCTCCCACCTGCTACCTGGTGTATAGCCCTTGCGGTCGATCTTGGCTGAGAGGGAGACAAGGCCACGGTTACTGTACCAGGATCGGGCGATCTTCTCCCGAGCTCCCGCTTGAGGGGCCTGGTGGCGTGGAGGGAAAGGACATGAAATGCATCCCACTGTGCCAACCACAGACCCCGTGAAGCTTCTAAACCACCCTCAGCTGAAGGAGGATTTGGGGCAGGGCCTAGTATCCTGGTTTCTTTTTAACATTCTAGAAACTATTTGTAAAATGGATCCAGGAATATGACCCATCTCATTAAGCTGAAAACAAGCAAACAAGCCAAGCACTTAGTGCGTAATGAGTGCTTAGTAAGCCATTATTATTGCAAGCTCTGACTGTGTCCCATTTCACGGAGGAGGCACAGGAGGCTCAGAGAAGGCGAGACACTCATCCAGAAACACACAGCCAACTGGTGCCCCTGGGACTTGCACCTGGCTCCACTGGACTCCACAGGCATTCCCATGCCTACCTCCCCCACTGCCTCCCTCCCTGCCAGGGCTCAGCTGTGACCCCCACTTTGAGAAGGGAGTGAGGAGCCAGTCACCAAATAGCCAGGACCCTGCCTGTGGTGCTCCCATCCCACCTCCCCAAGGGCAGCAGCTCACCAGCAGAGCTGGTGTGTTGATGTCCACAGGCTCGATAACAGTAAACACCTTCCTTGCCCGGCGGGCAGGGACCCAGGGCCGGTGCAGGGTGGCTTTGATGCAGTATCGGACGCTGCCATGTTTGCCTTCAAATGAAGTCACTAGCGTCCTGGGGGTGGAGGAAAGGGGCTTCAGTGGGTGAGATCCACAGACAACCGGGTGGGAGATTCCCAAAGACGTACAGGGATGAGAAACAAGAGGCACTCCTGGGGGGCCCCCCCGGGAGACAGTCTTGCGGCTCGGGGGTCCCCAGATACCGAGCAGTGGAGTCCCAAACCTGGAAGGGGCTGCAGACTTAGGGACTCCCCTGCAATCCTCCACCCCATTTGACTTACGGTGGCAGCTGGAAGCTGAATGGGAACTCATGGCGTCCAGGAGGCAGCGTTGTCATCTCTCCGGTGTCTGCAGGTAGGAGCAAGAAGGGGAGGCTCAGTGGCTGTGAGGGGCTCCCGGAGCGCGCAGCACGCGCCGTGCAGGGGTCCCCAGGTGGTACCTGGCGCGAGTAGTGTGGCACGGTGGCTCACAACCTCTACGCGCTCGCTGTAGCTCTGCGTGTACGCGGTGCTCGAGCCCGCGCTGCGCGACTCGGTCCAGTGTACGTGGGCGCGACCCCGCGCGCGCAGCTTCAGGGCGCCCACGCGCGCCGGGCCCGCCAGCTCCAGCAGCACCCGGCCGGCCACCGCCTGGCCGCCGCTGAACACGGGCTCGGCGCCCGCGTTCGCACCATCCAGTTGCACCACCAACGCCTTCACCTTGTCGAACAGCATCGCGGATGGGATACGAACTCGAGGCGCGCGGTCCCTGGCTTCGAACCCGCGACGCGGAGGCGCGAGGTGCGGACGCTGCAGCCTGAGAACGCGAACCCACCAGGCGCGCGCAGGCGCACTCGCTGATCAGGCCAGAAACTCCTCACTGCCTGCGCCGGCGCCGCATTTATACGGCAGGGAGGGGCGGGGCGAGACGCAGGTCCCGCCCCCGGAGAGGAATACGCCAATGGCGCGCCGAGAGGCGTGGCTCCGCCCACGCGTGGAGCAAAATAACAACAGCCCAGGCTCGCGACCCGTTGCCCTTTACCCTAGTGCACCCTGGGGTGAGACTAAAGCACTGCGGGACAGAGCAAGTATCTCTCAGACTCCGGGGGTCAAGAGGAAGAACTGAGGCCTGGAGGACTCGGGCCTGAGGTCATCCAGCAAGAGCATTCTGCCGTCGGTTTAATCATCAACCGGCCAGCCACTTGCAGACGTGACTCGATGCACGTCCAGCCCGAGCTGGAAGGGTGTGTTAACAGCCAGGCCCCAATCGAGGCCCTGAGAGCCTAGGACTAACTACCTCGGGCCTCAGTTTCCCGCGCCCTGTGCAATGGGGGAGGGAGGAAGAAGTGGATGGGGCCTCCCTCCACTCGGGCGCCTACTGCCCCCTCCTCTGATTTGAAACCCGCTCAGCTGGCTGACCCGGGCTAGTGACAACCATTTGGAGCCTGAGTCTCCACGTTTGTAGAGCCAGAAGAAAATCATTCCCGACCTCAGAGGGTTGTGCATGAATCACGGTGTAGCCCCTACTCGATCCCTCCCAGAGCCTCTCTCCCGAGTCATCAGCCCGCTCCTGACACTGCCAGTCGGCTGCGCCTCAGCGCTTTTGCCCCGACGTTCCTTTCCAAACCTTCAGCACCTGCCCTCCCTCCCCCGCCTCCGCAAACTCCTACTTGTCCTCTAGGCCTAACTCTTCCTCTCACAGACAGAGCCGAGTACCGGGGAAGCTCACGGAATCCCCGGATTCAAGGCTGCGGTGTGCCCTTGGGGCGGTAAACCGTCTGTGGACCTCAGTCTCCTCGGAGAAGAACCACATGCACGGTTTCCTAGTTGGGAGCTGACTGATCGCGATTTGCGGAGCGCCTGCGCCCTCTGGTGACAGAGGGATGCACTGCTGCTTGAACCCACCCCCTAGTTTGGCCATCCCCTTTGAGTCTGGCTCAGGCCACACCGGGACCCCCTGAGGCCAAGGCACACCCAGCGGGCGGCAGCCATAAACGGACACAACCAATCAGTGATAGGGGTAAGGGCAGGCCGGAAGAGAGGGGTAGAGGCTGTCCACTGAGTGATCACCCTGGGGGGGGGGTACCCGGAGGAGGGGGCTCTGGGGCTGAAATAAGGGGCCAAATAGAGCCTAGAAAGAGGACAGGAGGCTATAAGCCCAGGAGGAGGTGGGGAATGGAGTGACCCTGGGGGGATGGGAAGGCTCTTTTGGGTTTTTTGTTTTGTTTGGTTTTTTTTTGGCCACACCGCACTCGGCTCGAGGTATCTTAGTTCCCCAACCAGGGATGGAACCCACGCCCCCTGCAGTGGAAGCCCAGAGTCTTAACCACTGGACGGCCAGGGTAGTCCCAGGAAGGCTCATTCTGAGCCAGTGCCCTCAGTCCGTTTCACAGATGGGTCCCCAGAGGCCCAGAGAGGGGCAGGGCCTCACTAGAGGTCACAAAGCAACTCCACAAGCTTCACCCCTCCAGTATCTTAAGGAAGCTACCAGTGAGTGGGACCAGGAGGACTGTAGGGTGAGAGCAGCCCCAATTTCCCTCGAGTCACAGGGAAAGGGAAGTGACTACAGGGCCCCTTCCTGCCTCACCCCTTGCCGGCTATGCCTCGGTTTCCACAGCTGCTCAGGCCCCCACACCTGGGGGCCGTTGGGACAAGTTTGCAAGCCTGTAGGCAAAGCATCTAGTGTGTGCACTGCTGGAAAAAAGGGGGCTGCGGGGGGGAGCCAGGTTCGAGCTGCTTCCTGCTTCCGCCCATCTTGCAGATGGGTATGGTGAGGTCTGCCTTCCCCAAGAGGAGGTGGCCAGGGCAGCCCAGAGAGACCAACACCCTCCTCAGCCACATAGCACAGTGCTGGGGCACAGACTTACTCTTTCTGTTGGCCCTGTTCTGCTCCCGACTGGCTGTATGGCCTGAGGGTGGGGGACTGAGGTTCAGAGCAAGGTAGGGACATGCCCAACACCTAAGACTCCCAGCCTGATCTGACCCCACCCCAAGTCTTCTCCCTGCCTGGGATGCAGTCCCACCCGCTCACCTGCAAACACCACCAGAACCCCCAACCCAGCGAACAACCCTTCCTGTAAAAACTGGTAAGGGGCACTGGCAGGGCGTGAGACAGGGGCCTTCTCTGGGAATCAGAGACACCAGGCCTGGGGCTAACGTGGCATCCTAGAGTCCAGAGAGGAGGAACTCCCAGTTCCACCAAGGGATCCCCCAGACTCCATATGGGGGGGCTCCCCACAGCATAGCCTCTAGGTCGAGGGCGTCCCGGCTCTGAAGGGGGGGGCGCGCCCAGACCCTAGGAGGAGTTCCTGGAAAAGAGGGTTTTGGAGGGGGGTAGGTGGGTGGGTGTCCCACCCTGTAGGAGGGTCCACTCCCTGAGGAGGAGGTCTCCACCTCTTGAGAAGGGTCACCCGACCACACAGCCTCTAAGTCGAAAGGCTGGCTTTGGAGAGGGGCGCCCAGACCTGGGTAGAGGGTCCCGGGGGATCCTGGCTCGGGGTGGGGTGGGGGGATGAGCGGCTCACCTCGGAGCAGCAGCTGCCGCCGCCGCAGGTATGTCTCGGCGGCCGCGTAGTCGCTGGACACCGCATTTACACCCACGCTTCGGCCCTCGAGCCAGTGGGTGACCGCCCCGCCGCGCGCCGCCACCTCGAGAGCTGTCACCCGCAGCGGCGACGCCGTCTCCAGCAGCACCCGGCCGCACAGGCGCTCCCCACCGCGGTACGCGCCGCCCGGGTCCCGGGCCAGCTCCAGCGCGAAGCTGCGCACGCCCCCCGGGCGCATGGCTCGGGCCGGGGCGCACGGCGGGGCTGCCACACCTGGCGCGGGCCCGCCGGGCACCCGGCGACCAGGCGCACAGCTGGGGCGCGTCTGAAGCCCTCCCTGGTCTCAGCGTTGGTCTTCGCCGCGCCGGGCGCCCCCCGAGCGTTCTCTTGCTTCTGAGAACTTTGTGCGGGCGCCGCCGGGTCCCGGCCGGCGCGTAGCTGGCGGACTTCCTGGTCCTCCGCGTCAGCCCCGTGACGCGCTCGGGCCTCCGGGGACGTGCCGCCCGCGTGTCCGCGCGGCTGACTTTGCTACCCCCAGGGCGGGGCGGGCCCTGTTGTTTTGAGTCAGAGGCGGGCTGGGGCGGTTGTGGCTGGCGCGGAGCGGAGGCAGCCACCGGGCTCTGTCGTGTGGACTCATTCGTCCCGTACACGGCACCTTTGGACCAGGCGCCGCCCCAGCCTCCATCTGGTTGTTCCGCAAACACACCAAGTCTTGCTTCTTGGCCTTTGCACTGGCTGTCGCTGCTAGGAACGCCCTTCCCCACATCTGCTCTCCCACTCACCCACGCCCAAATGTCACTAGAGTCATGCTCTGGACTTATTTCTTTACGGCTCTGGTCGCTGTGTTTGTGACTGTTGTGTGTTTACTACGCCTCCTCCGTCAGACTGGGTGCTCCCAAGCGTGAGCACCGTGCCCTGTTTTCGGCACCCGATCCTACAGAAGAGGAAACTGCGGCCCCCAGAGGGGCAGCCACTGCCTACAGGCATCCACCGGTGTCAGAGTCAGGACTCGAACTCACGTCTGACCACAGCCCACTGACACCTCCCCAGACCCTTCTTGCTCTTGTGCCCCACCTATCACTTCCAGCCAGGTGGCCCATGGCCTTATCGGAGGCTGCCAGAGCCTGGGCTCTCAGCTGGACCCAGATTAGCCTCCCTCTCCACCCAGGGCCCAGCATCTGCCTGCCGCCCCCACCTGACTCCAGCACTCCGAGCTCAAGGCCTGGAGGGACCTTTTGATTCTACTTACGTCTAGAACCTTCCCCTCCATCCTGCCCCAGAGGGGCCCCTCAAACCCCAGGATCACACCACTCCCCTCCCCATGGAGTGCCCTCCACCAAGTCCATTCTTCCCTTTGGCCTATGGACCCCTGAGTTTAAATCCTGGCTCACCCCTCCTCACTCTGTAGCCCCAGGCAGGTGGCTTGACTTCTCTGAGTCTCCCCATCCTACCCTGGTCAGGTTCTGGTGAAGAGTCAGTGTGATAATTTACATTACATTGCCTGTATACAGCAGGTGCTCAATCCATGTCCGCCTAAGACTTAATGGCCCTCCTCACTCATGTCACTTCCCCCACTGGACCATGACCCACAGCTCCGCTGGCCCCTAGTGGGTGCTCCAGCAAAGCCAGCTGGAAGGACGTCCTGACTCTCCACTGCCTCCTGTAGGCCAGGGCTGGGCCATGCTCTCTGCAGGGTCCCTCAATCGGTGTCAGGTGGGACTGGCGCAGACGTCCTCAGGGAGGTGTCTCTGATTGAGTTCAGGCCCGGGAGACAACCTGCCTAGGATGGGGATGGGCTCACCTTGACCCCACATCCGGTCTGGACCCCCAGGGCTGGGTATCTACTTCCCATGTTGTGATTATGAGTGTCGCCCAGCCACGCACAACAGGCAGCAAGTGGGTGGGTCCTGCTTTATTTGGAACTGGCAAGGACCCCTCTCCTGGCTGCTCCGCACCCACCGGGAGCCTGGGGAGAGCCAGGGGTTGGGGGTGGCAGAGGACCAGAGGAAGCTCCGGGCTCTCCCAGCTCCAATCAGGGAGGAAGCCGGTGGTGGCCCGCCCCTGCCCTTGCCTGCCGTACGGCCCTGCCCTCTGCCCGGACAGTCTGGCGGGCCCCAGTTCAATCAGCCCAACTCGGTTTCAGCTCCTTGAACTCCAAGAGGCGCCACTGTACAGGGCTTCTTGGGTGGCGTGGAGGTGGCGGCCACACGATGGCCAAGATTGAGGAGTCTGGTGGCAGGCAGAGCCGTCACCCGCAGTCTGAAGGGGCCGTGGGTGGCCGTCGGTGTGGGGGACTCCGAGCCACCTGGTCCAGTGGGCCGGAGCCAGGCCGGGGAGGCAGGGGTGGTGGAGGCGGGCGTATGGCTTGGGCGATGAGACCCGGCAAGGCCTGCAGGGAGGCGCCCAATGCATCCAGGCGGCTTTCAAGGGCAGCCAGGCGGGCCTCAAGCTCCTCGTGCTGGGCGTGCAGCTCGGACATGAGGTTGTACATGACATTCTGGGTCTGTCAGAGACAGGGAGGGTGGGAGAGAGGAGAGGCCAGGTGAGAGAGAGTGAGGGGTGGTTGAAGAGAGATGGCAGACCAGCCCCGGTTGGGTGGGGGCCCACTAATTGGACCCAAATGAGGAGCAACTGTGAGCGCACCCCCAACCCAACCGAAGGTATCTTGCTGGGCCCCAGGGAGTGCTGGGAGAATAGGCGAGGGGAGCGGAGACACAGGTCTTGAGTGCCAGGCTCGGGGCCAGCAGTCCAGGGGAATGTCAAGGGAGGTCTTGGGGCCCAGCGGATGTGACCAGAGTTGCCATGAGGGGATGAACTAGCCGCATGGCCTGTAAAGCCAGACGGTGGTCTTGGGTGATTCTGGACTGGTGTTGCTCCAGGCTGGGGACACGGTCGAGGGGAGGAGGCTCGGTTGTGAACTATCCCTGCTTTCCACATTCGACTGGGGAGGGGATAGAAGTCTGGGTGGGGAGATGTGACCCCAAGAATCTGACCCTATCACAGACCGGGCAACACGACAGGCACAATAATTACATTACAGCAGGTGGTGGGGCATCCCTGCCACCTCGACTGATCCCCACAACCCAGCAAGCAGGGGCTGGTCCTGCCACAGTCCAGATGGGCCCGGGAGTTGCAGGGGGTAGGCGGGACACGCAAAACAGCCCTAGGTGCAAATGCCGCTCTAGCCACCAGGTGGCGCTAGACCACCGTTCCGAGTCTCAGCCCAGCTCCGCGCAGGCTAGACCCCCAGACGGACCGCAGCTCACCGCCCGTCGTGGGCGTCAGATGCGAGGGCTGAAGGGGCTGTGCCACACCCTACCCCACTCCAACCTCTCGATCTGTGGGAGGGAGACAGGTCATCCACCCCACAGCTCCTTCTTTCCGCACTGTACCTGCAGCCTCTCCCTTCCGGTCCGCAAGCCTTTACCTGAGCCGTGCCTTCCACCGTTTCCTGTTACTGGTAGGCCAACCCCATCCGAGGGTGAACAAATGCCTCTGCCCGCCCCCCACCCCCCACCCTCCACCCCCGTAGGGCCGCAGACCCTCACCCCAGCCCGCCTCAAGGGGTCACAAAGTCCCCCGGGCCAGAGAGTAACATCTGGAGGCACCAGCCCTTGGATGGTTCTTTTTTGGCCCTCTCTGAGGTTTAAATTTTTATTAGAATATATATTTTGTTTTTGTTGGAGAGATACAAATTAAATCAGCAACCTTGGAAAGCATTAAAATTTAATATTGGAAAACATTTTAACCTCGTTAAATTAAAAAAAATTAGAAACCCTGTAATCCAATCCAGTGAAAGGCTTACTTGGAAGAAGCCTTCATTAAATGTATTTTGAGAGGAGTATACTGCTGTAATTATAAGGTTTAAATAACTTTTATAAATTCACATTTTAATCATCTGTACTAATGAAGGAAGTGTGATATGGATAATCCAAACTATAATATCTAGTACCTGAATTTTTCAAAGGCATTCGATATGTATTTGGAGCTGTAATCTCATATGACATCAAATTAGTTGGCCAAGGATTTCTACATGCTCTTAGGATTATGTTCTTTCTACTAACGATTGAATTATTTCTTCAGGGTTCTAGAATATGTTTTTTCCTCTGTAATGTTCCCTTTCAAATTAAGTTTATGTAGGTTAGTATTAAATTATTATTATTATTATTTTGGTCACTCTGTGCAGCATGAGGGATCTTAGTTCCCCAACCAGGGATTGAACCCCTGCCCCCTGCAGTGGAAACGCAGAGTCCTAACCACTGTACCTCCAGGGAAGTCCCCCATTAGTATTTAATTAAATTGCATTCTCTTGCTAATGGTGAAGAGAGCGAGTCCAAAATGTGATGAGTATAAGTAGTAAAATAGGAGAGGGCTTAACATTTTCTAAAGATAATATTAAATTAGGCTCAGATTGATTAATTGATTAGGAGATGGAGCCAATTAGCATAGTTCACACATGAACTATTTATGAAAGGGCAAAAGGGAGTTCAGAAGAGTGTGACAAATATTCTAAGAGCTTGCCCAACTGAAGTTGAGTCAGTTGACGTATCTTCTAATGGATGAATAAAAAGCGGGAAATTGGATGGGACCTGACATTAGAACCAACAAATAGATCCATTTATAACACACACCGATCTTACAGAGCTCTTGCAATCAACTTTAATTTCCTGAAAGATGTTTAATTGCTATACAAATAAGCTTTCTCCTCCTGATGCTGTAATTTGAACTTATAACCCTAGCAAAAGAAATTTGTTTTTCTCTTAGATTTTAGAGCTTGTATGTAGATGACATTTCGAAATACGAAAGTACCACTTCACCAATTTAGCCCACTAATTACACATTCTTATTAAAACTTTTTATTAGCTATTAATTAAAATGTAAAATAGCTGCCAAAAAAAAAAAAAAGGCTGACAAAAATTGGGACTTCCCTGGTGGTCCAGTGGTTAAGACTCCACACTTCCACTGCAGGGGACGTGTGTTCGAACCCTGGTCAGGGAACTAAGATCCCACACGCCGCACGCTGTGGCCAAGAAATTAAAAAAAAAAAAAGGCTGATAAAGTAGCTGCCAATGTTAAAAAGTAAAGATTTTACACACAGATGTAGATTTCTGGCATCACTCTAACAACTGGAGCCTCTGGTCACAGTGGACCCCAGCAGACAGGGCTCGTATTCCCTGGTGGCTGGTCCCTGCCTGCCCTGCATCACTTGCCTGGGTCACCTGTCTATACTATGGGCACCAACCCTGTCCCTCCCTCCCTCCCTGGCAGGAGCTGGGCCTTGTCCTTTACTGAACATCCCTCATCCTCCTCTGAGGGCCTAACCAACTCCTTCTGGCCCAGGGGGCTGCCCCACCTCACCCTGCCCTGCTCACCTTGGCCAGGTCTGCGAGCGTGTTGGTCTGGTCATTCAGCTTCCCTTGCTCAATCTTCACACTCCGGAGCCTGGGGGACAGGTGGGCAGGTGGGGTTGTGCAGAGGCTGCAGTGGGGTCAGGGGTCCTCCATGCACCCACCCTACCCAGAGTCACCTTGTGGGATATGCAGTGGGGGATGAGGGGCAAGTTGGAGGTTAGCCCCCTTGCAGCCCGTTCCCTCCTGGCATGCAGGGGGCAGCAGGGCCTGGAGGGCGGTTCAGCCACCACCCACAGTGCCCACATGCACTAACCCCCAGGAAGAGACTTACTTCTGAGCTCTGGCAGGACCCGGCGGAGCAGGGAGAAACCACAAGGCAATTTTAATCTCAGCACACCTGGGCAGCCCATGCCCAATCCTCCCACGTGCGCCACCCCAGGGCCAGGCTGGGGGCCCTGGACGGCGGAGGGGCTGCTGCCCTTGCTCTAGGGAGAGGTCCAGCCTCTGAGGGGGTGGTACCAGCCCTCAGGGATGCGTCCTCCCTCTGCCCCCTCCCTCCAGCAGTGCCTCACAGCAAATGCAGCTGCCTCCAGCCCTGCAGCCCCACTGTATGCCAGCCTGTGCCAAGCTCAGGCCCTGGAGCTTGGCAAGCTCTGGCCCTGGAGGTGGCATTTAGTCCAGAAAACTATGCCCATACCATTTCCCGAAGGGGAAGTCAAGGCTCAGAGGGGCAAAGCCAGTGCCCATTGGCATCCTAGCAGGATTTGCACCTGCGTCTGCCACTCAGCCTCTGAGACCTTGGCCCCCTGGACAGCTGCCTATGGGGTTGGGGGGTGTTGTCCTCACCCCTTCTCTCCATCCCTTCTGTAGCTAAACCAGCCCAGGGAGACCTTTCCAGGTAGGACTCTCCTTTCCTCCTCACTGGTCCAAACTCAACCCTCTCCCATGGCCTCGCCCACATGTGATAGATGCTTGGAGAGGCCCCTTGGGGCCCACCCATGCTGGGTGTTGCCAGGGCCCCTGAGAGGACCCAGCCCTCGGTCTGGAGAAGTGGAAGGTGGATACAGACACCCCTAGCCCTGGAAGTTGGCGGAGGCTTGCAAAGGAGCCACTGACATGCCTGCCCTGGGCAAGTCATCCTTGGCACCTCTGGAACCTTCCTGTTACAGGTTGAATGGTGTCCCCCCAGAAGATATATTGAAGTCCTAACCCCCAGAACCTCAGAACGTGACCTTCTTTGGAAACAGGGTCTTTCCAAATTTAACTAGGTTAAGATAACTGGTGTCCTTATAAAAAGGGGGAAATTTGGACAGACACATACAGAGGGAGGACAATGTGAAGACACAGGGACAACATCATATGAAGATGGAGGATCGGAGCAATGCTTCTATAAGCCAAGGAGCATCTGAGGCTACCAAAAGCTAGGAGAGGGGCTTCCCTGGTGGCGCAGTGGTTGAGAGTCTGCCTGCCAATGCAGGGGACACGGGTTTGAGCCCTGGTCTGGGAAGATCCCACATGCCACGGAGCAACTGGGCCCGTGAGCCACAACTACTGAGCCTGCGCATCTGGAGCCTGTGCTCCGCAACAAGAGAGGCCGCGATAGTGAGAGGCCCGCGCACCGCGATGAAGAGTGGCCCCCGCTTGCCACAACTAGAGAAAGCCCTCGCACAGAAACGAAGACCCCACACAGCCATAAAAAAAAAAAAAAAAAAAAAACTAGGAGAGAGGCCTGGAACAGATCTTCCCCTAATGCCTTCAGAGGGAGAACGGCCCTGTCGACACCTTGATTTTGGACTTCTGGCCTCCAGATCAGTGAGATCATAAATTCTGTTTTAAACCGCCCAGTTTGTGGTACTTTTGTTAAAGTAGCCCTAGGAAATGTGTACACTTCCCAAACCTATGCTGTGTTCCTCAGTTTGTCCTCTCCAAGACCACTGTTTCCTTTTCACTGGCTGCTCATACTGCATTCCCGTCATGGGGACTCTCCAGCTCAAGAAGATGCCATGGCTCCCTCATACCTGCAGGTGGTACCTCTGGTCTCCCTGGCACTGTGCTCATTCCCACCTCCCCGCCTTTGCCCAAACTGTGCACATTCCCTGGTATGCCTGCCCACCTCTCGGTTTCCTACCCAAATCCCATCCACCCTTCAGGCCCTAGTTCAAACTTGCTTGATTTCATCAGCTGTTCTCATAAGGCCACTATTTTTTTGGAGGTGTTCAGGGGGACCTAAGGGTGAGCGGGATAGTCCTTCCCCAGAACAAAGGGACACGGGTAACTCACAGAGCAGGTGCCTTCTCCACAGACCTAACTCTCCTCAATTCCTACCCTCCGACTTCTCCCAAAGAACCTTCTGGGACATCCCTTGGGGCAAGGTCCAGAGCAGAGCCATGTCTGTGTCCCCCATGCCTGGCACACCAGCTGGTGCAGGAAATGCTTGTGGAATGACCAAATGAACATTTCGAGGGTGGTAATAACAGCAACAATAACAGTTCCCATTTTCAGAAAATACTGTGTGACAGGCAGGTGCAGGCAAATCACCTGGTCACCCCAATTGTTTGATCCACACTCCATTCCTGGAGAAGAGGCATGTCACCATTGTCTCCACTTTACAGATAAGAAAATGAAGCCTGGACTAGTGTAGTCACTTGCTTAGGCCCCACAGTTAGGTGGCAGAGACTAGATTGGGACCCAGTGGTCAGTAAACAACTGTTGAAGGGTCAACAAGGAGGGCCTTGGGGTCTTATGAGGAAATAGGACTAACACCTGGGCACAGTGAAGTCAAGCAGGTGGAGTACCAACTCCTCTCCCTGCTTCATAGGTGACAGTTGAAGCAGAGGTTGGGGGTACCATGTGTTACTGAGTGCTTGCTCTATGCCAGGAACTATGCCAGGCATTTCTGCACATCACTCCATTTAGACCTCCCCACAGTCCCATGAAATAGGGACTGTTATCATGAGAAATTCATCCAATCATAACAGTAAACACAATAAGTGTAAATGGACTAAACTGTCTAGCTAAAAGACAAGGATGATAGGGGCTCAAGGAGACTTTTAGGGCGATGAATCTGTTCATTATCTTGACTGTGGGGCTAGTTTCATGGATGTATACATATGTTAACACTGATCAAACTGTACACTCTAAATAGCTGCAGTTGAGTGTATGTCGATTATACCTTAATAAAGCTGTTCTTTTAAAAGAGGCAAAATTATTAAATAGGATTAAAAAATTAAAGTCAAACTGACTGAGCTTCCTCTCCCATGGCCTGATCTCGCTATGGTCACACTCTGTTACCCTCTTGTGCCCCAGGAGCTGACTGCCCCAGCCACACCCTGGGGTCTCCCCACAACAAGCTTCCTAGCTCTACCGCTCACACCGGGGTTCTCTGTGCTGCCTCTCATCTCTGTTCCCTATGGGTGACTTGGTTGCCTTCCTTTTGTACTAGTTCAGACCCTAACATTGTTTGCCTCGCTTTCTGATTCATCAGCCCCTGAGTCTGGCCTAAGAGTTCTTGGGGCAGGGATCCATCTGATTTTCCTAGGGAAGCCCAATTGTGAATGAGGTTTTCCAGGATGTAAGAGCTGGGAATGCATGGGCTCATTCTGAAAAGTGCCTAAAAACACATTTTTTTCGATTTTAAATCAGCTACTACGTGACTCAACTGTGATTTATATTTGAGTGCCCGATCCCAGAAGATTTGGAACTGTTTAAATTCTAGACTGTGTACTGTCCCATACATCCTATATGTAGCTACTGAGCATTGAAATGTGGCTGGTCTGAATAAAAACAGGCTGTAAGTGTAAAATACATACCAAACTGCAAAAATTTAGTATAAAAAACTTTCTAAAATATCTCATTAATGATTTTTATATTAATCACATATTAAAATGATAATATTTTGGATATATTAGATTGAATAAATATATTAAAATTAATTTCACTTCTTTTCACCTTTTTAAAATGTGGCTACTAGAAACTTTTAAATTATGTATGTGGCTCACATATTTCTTGTGGACAGTGATTGGTATACTATGGTCTATAGGCCAAATCTGGACAGCTGTTTGCTTTGGAAAATAAAGCTTTATCAGAGCATAATTACACCCATTCATCCTTGCTGTCTTCCTGCTACAACAGCAGAGTTGAGTAGCTGTGACAGAGACATTTTGGCCCACAAAGACTGAAATAATTAATATCTGGCCCTTTACAGAAAAAGTCTGCCAACTCTGGCTGCACATTGGACTCACCTGAGGAACTTAAACTTGAGCTCAGGTTGTATCCCACACTCTACTGTAACTGGTGTTGGGTATGGCCTGTGGGATTTTATTTTATTTTTTTCAATTTTCAGCCACGCTGTGCAGCTTCCGAGATCTTAGTTCCCCAACCAGGGATCAAACCAGCACCCTCAGCAGTGAAAGCATGGAGTCCTAACCACTGGACCACCAGGGAATTCCCAGCCTGTGGGATTTTAAAAAGCACCCCCACGTGACTCCAATGAGCAGCCAAGATGAGAACGACTTGATTAAATAATTCTCAGGAAAAAGGGACAACAGAGAAAGTTAAGTAATCTCTAATTATCCCAAATGATCACATGAATCAGGCCACAGATTTAATTCTGAGCTTCCTGGAAGCCAAAGCAAAAAGGGGAAATTGCTTTAGTGTCCAAGGGGAGAGTCATTTTGGCTATTCCAGAGAATAAAATATGCTACCTGCCACTATGTTGGGTGGTTTGCATTTATCAGAGGTGACTGTTCTGGACAAGTGCTGGGCCCATCACCTGCCTCCCTCCGACCAACCCACTATCCCACCCAGCACAGAAGCTGCAGGCCCCAACCAACTGACCACCTGGCATGGGAATGGCCATGATGTGGCCATGACGAGCTGTCTGGCCTAGTCTGCAGCCTCCTCCCCGTGGGCCAGGGCTGCCTCCGTGCCAGGTGGACACAGAAATGCAAGTGGGAAAGGTGTTGGACTTACTGATGGATGGCTTGGAGGAACTTACGCTGGTGTTTCCGAACCCGGGCGTGGTCTGGCTTTTTCACCAGCCTGGTGTGTTTGTAGATGAGCCACGTCTCCCTGAGAACGTTAGCAGCGGCGTTTTTTACCTGAGGCCAGAGAAAGAACAGTTCCTTAGAGTAGCACAAAACTATGGAAGGCTCTGGAACCCTCCAGAAACTCCTGGAAATGCCCCTCTGGGGTCCTGGGACTGTAGGTCAGTACCATGTTTACACATCCACATCTGTGCTGTGTGTGTGTGCGCGCATGTGTCTGCCTAACACACATCACTCACCATGGGCCGGACCCTTTCTGTACCCTTTCTATGCAAATGTTAACTCAGTGAATCTACACACGCCGGTTATCTCTCTCATTTTATATGTGAGGAAACAGAGACACAGAGAAGCTGACCTGCTGAGTTCATCCGGCTTATAAGTTGCATCTGGCTGCCTCACCACGAATCCCTGCCTCCTGCTGAGGGGCCCGTGACTGGGCTGTGACTGGGCACAGAAGTGGACACCTGTGCACAGCTTAAGGGTGCTCACGTGGTGGCACAGCCCAGGGCAGGCTGGGCACACACAGGCAGCGCGGCATGACCCGTGGGCACGTGTGCAGAAGGTGAGGAGGGTCTGCCCTTGAGGACCAGGAGGCGAGGTGGCTGTGACGGGGCTGGCGTCCTTACCCGCTTGGTGAGTTGAGTGTCCATCATGAAGTTGTGCACGTGTTTCTCTGCCTTGGTGAGCTCCAGCTTCCGGGCCACCACAGCCACCACGAGCGCCGTGCAGCCAGCCCCCTGCATGAAGAGGGCGAGGGGGCATGTCAGGGTCCACCTCGTATGGGTTGCAAGTAGGATACCCTCCTTCCTCCAGGAAGCCCTCCTGGTTCCTCCCCCTCACATTTGCCCTCCAATCCTGCAGGGTTGGCAAATCCCATCTTCTGAGTTCACTGACTCCCAACCCCACTTGCTTAATATCCATCAAACGTCCAGGGAGCCTGTGCCATAGATTAGTTCATTTGATCCCCAGCAACTGCGGGAGGTAGGACCACTCTTAACCCCATTGGGCAGACGGGGAAAGTGAGGCTCGGAGATAAGAAAAAGGACAAGAAACAGGCAGGATCTGCATGTACATTTGGGGCTGAGGCCCATGGAGGTGGGAGGATTTGGAAGCATTTCCATCCAGGCTTTGGGGTCTGGATGATGGGGACAGAGACCCAGCTGACATGTTGCTGACCAGTAATGGGGACTCAGCTGGTAGGGTCAGAAGGGTGGCGAGAAAGAAGGGTCAGGCCAGCTGCCTGCGGTGGGGCATCTGCAGGAGGAAAGAGGCAAAGTATTGGTCCCAGGATGCAGGGAAGTAAAGTGGGGGGACATCTCCCCCGTGATGGGTTCCCTGCTCTAGCAACCACCCTCCCCAGTATGTTCTGAATGGCAGCCAGTCTCCCGGCTAGGGAAGGAGGCCAGAGAGGATTTGCTTGCCCACTTGGGGGGCCACTTGAGAGACAAAAGGGCAGGAGTGAGGACCCGAGGGGGACAGCAAGGCTGAGAGGTAGGGGTGGGGGGCAGTGAAAAGTGATGCAGAAGGAGGGAGGGAAGGGGGACCTTCTGCCACTGAGAATCAGGAGCCGGGGAGCCCAGGACATCCAGGTGTCATCAGCCCCAGGAGTGGTGTGGAGCAGGTGGCAGGGGCCAATGAGGGGGCCAGAAGGCGGCTCCCCACCTGCGCTGGAGGCTGTCTTTGGCACCTCATCCACCTGCTGCTTCCTCCTGCAGCTACTGCATACAGGGTGGAAGGAAGGAAGAGACCTGGGCTCAGCCTCTGAGGGCCAGGGGAATGGCTAGTTTTTCTTCCGGCTGGAAGGAAACACTTATGCGGAAGGGTGGGCACAAAGTCGCCCCTGAGGAGACCCCATCATGTGTTCCTGGCCAGGACGAACGTCTTGGGAAGACTCAGGAGTCCGTGTTCAAGAAAAGCCCTGTCAACTGGGGCAAAGAAACATACTGGAAACCTCCATGTGGAATACTACGCCTCCAGGAAAAGGATCAGCCAATGACTCTGCACAATAGCATGGATGCCACGTCCAGCAAAAGACACTGAGTTCAGAGGAGGCCATGCTGGGATGCCTTGAAGTTCAAGAATGAGCAAATGTGTGCTTTATAAGCTATTGGAAGGGGGTGAGTCCGTGGGGCAGTGACTGGGAGGGGACACACTTGGGCAAGGGTAGAAGAGGAGAGGTCTAACAGAAGAATTAGAAAGTGGCTTAAAAGACCAACGTGTGGGGAATTCCCTGGTGGTCCAGTGGTTAGGACTCTGAGCTGTCACTGCCGAGGGCCCAGGTTCGATCCTTGGTCAGGGAACTAAGATCCCACAAGCCATGCGGTGCAGCCAAAAAAAAAAAAAGAGAGAGAGAGAGAGTAAAGACCAATGTGTGGCTTTGTGTGATACCTGGCTGTGTGGTGACAGAGAAAAGCAAAAACATCCCTGGGTGTCAACATTCCTGCACGTGCCGGGGCGAGGGCCTGGAATGAGCCACAGGGTAAACACGGAACTAATTTTCCAGAAGGAGGCTCATCCCAGAGAAGAGAACATGGCTTTTCTGTTTCGCTGCAGTTTTTCTGGGTTTAAAGCCATCATCTTATCTGAGAGCTCTTCTTTTGTCGTTTGTAAAGTTCATTTGCCGGGGGTGGGGGTGGGAGTAGGGGAGTGGATTGTGGCCGATCTTTAGTTTTTTTCCCTTCCAATCTCAAAAAATAACGTAAGCAAACAGGCATAATGCCTTTTAACTGAGAGAGGGTCTAGGTCAGCTTGGCCAGGAGAAGTGAGGCCCCGGTGGGGGCCGGAGGAGGACGTGGACCCCCAGCTTGTGTCCAAAGAGGAGGGGACAAGAAGGGGGGAGAGAGCCATGGGCCTCGGGAGATGGTGACAACGGGGTCAGTCTACATGCAGTGAAGGGGGCTGGGAGGAGCCAATGGAAAGACAGCCCTTCCCTCTGCAGGAGGAAAGGAAACCACGGTGGGGATGGCATAGTACTTTTGCAAGAACAAAAGCATCTCTCTACGAAGAAAAGGAAGTGGCCTGGGGCGGACGCTGGGGGGAATCGGGTTGGTTGACTTCCTTTGGCTTGTGGGTGTTCATTGATTTTTTTCACAAATTGAAACCGAGCAGGACCCTGTGGGGCTCCTGGGCAACAGAAGCCTTTCGAACAGTTGCTAATCAGGGAAGGGAAGGGAAGGGATGCAGAGACAAGGGAGGAGTAGCCAAGAAACCATAGTGCAGCCTTGGGGCAGGGTCCTGGTTCCACCTTAAGGGATACACATAAGAGTATCTTTGAGCTCTTCTGCAGAACTAAGGCCCCCAGCAAATGGAAGATGAACTATTTGATGAAGCAGTCTTCATTCCAGAGAGAAGGTCATAAGTTTGATAACCTCAAGAACCACAGAAGCTCATCAGGAGATCACCTGAGGCCAGATTAAAGGAATGCAGGCCCTGCACACACTCTGAGCCTTATCAGCATTTCCGTCCATGAACCATTGTATAAAAGTCCTCACCAGGGCTTCCCTGGTGGCGCAGTGGTTGAGAATCTGCCTGCTAATGCAGGGCACACGGGTTCGGGCCCTGGTCTGGAAGATCCCACATGCCGCGGAGCAACTAGGCCCGTGAGCCACAACTACTGAGCTTGCGCGTCTGGAGCCTGTGCTCCGCAACAAGAGAGGCCGCGATAGTGAGAGGCCCGCGCACAGCGATGAAGAGTGGCCCCCGCTTGCCACAACTAGAGAAAGCCCTCGCACAGAAACGAAGACCCAACACAGCCAAAAATAAATGAATAAATAAATAAATTTAAAACAAACAAACAAACAAAAACTCCTCACCAAATCCTCCTGGGTTGGGACACACAGTTTTGAGGGGCATGAGCCTGCTGTGTCCCCCTTTGCCTGGCAAAGCAATACAGCTATTTTTTCCTACTTCACCCCAAACTCTGACTCCAAGATTTGATTTAGCACCAGTGGACAGAGGCCGAGTTCTCGGCATCAAAATGAACTTGCTAATTGGGGGCTGGGGAGAGGAGTTCCCTACTGTATGTCGAACAATTCATAATTCAAAACATGGAAAAGCACTTGTGGAGATGAAAGAAACTTGGAGAGAAAGAAGGTTCCAGAAGGAGGGGATGGGCAGGGAATCTAATGATCAAATCAGGATAAAGAGAAGGCACCAGACGCCAAAGTTTGCCCATACAAGCAGGCGGACTTGAGAAGTCTTCAGGGAAGAAGGGGTGCTGCCTGGGCCCACAGGAGTCACAAGAGATAAACCTTACACCCCAGGGGCTCAGTGGGGTGCTCAGGACACCCCAGTAGTCAGGGAAGGATGGAGAATTGGGCTGTGATGGCAGGGCTCAGAGGGAATTGACTGGGCATCCGAGGCATTCATGGCTCTAGGCATTTCACATAAATTAACAGACTCAGTCCTTGCAACAAGCAGGGGGAGTGGCGGAAACCGAGGCACAGAGGCATCAAGCCCGTTGCCCTGGATCCAAGGGCTGTGAATTAAGCAGGCTGCGAAGCATAAAGAGGCAAAAATGACTCTTGGTTCAGAGTGGACCACAGGATCTGGACTGGACAATACAGTGGAAGCTACATATCTAGGGCTGGAAGAACCCAAGAGGAGATGTCCCCAGGAAGCCTGAGGGTGTCTTCTGTGTCACATCAGAGGGAAGGAGCAAGGTGGCGGAGGGGTGGGCTGACACAGGGAGGAACTCTGAGCAGGTCCACCTTGAGACGGCGTGAGCTCCCCATCAGTGGGGCTGTGCAAGGGCCCTCGCCCTTACCATGATGCCAGTGAGCAGGCACACGCCCTTCCCGCAGTAGGTGTGGGGCACCATGTCGCCATAGCCGATGGAGAGGAAGGTGATGGAGATGAGCCACATGGCTCCCAGGAAGTTGCTGGTCACTTCCTGCTTGTCGTGATACCTGGGGGATGGGGGGAGCCAGGGAGGGCCCAGTCAATCCACACTGGTCCCTCTGCCTTCATCACACCCCCAGGAAGGCAGGGCCCTGGGTCCACCTGGCTGCATGGGGGCCTTGACTGCAGGGAGCTGATCACTCTGGAGGCTCAAAGCGTCCAGGGCACTGCTATAGGGCAGGGTGGGGGGATGGTTAGTGCTGGGGGCAGCCCTGTGGTCCTCCTGAGGGTACCACAGGGCACAGGGCAACCACTCCTTCCCAGCATCCCTTCCAACCTTCTCCTTTCACCTGACCCCCAAGCTGCTGGTTATTGGGCAGAGAGGGGTCCACGTGTGGGTGACGCACATGAGCGTGCGCACATGAGGGGGCACGCACACGTGTTCACGCATGTGCACACAATCCCCCTCCCAAAGACAGACACACAGACAGATGCGAACGCGGGTGGCCACGGGCACCAGAAGCGGCAGGAAGTAGAGGCGAGGATTCAGGTCAGACACCAGGAAGAACTTCCCCAGCCAGCAAGGTCCCAAGGAGGGAGGAGGACTCTACGGGGAGACAGGAGCCTGGAGGACCACACCCTGGGGCTTGGGAGTATTAGGGAAGTCAATACGTGGAGGGCAGTTGCCCCAACTTCGGGCCTGGGGTTCTCCTGGCAGTCAGGAGGGAAGGGGCAGCTTGCTTGGCACTGGGGCAGAGGTCTGGGACTCCACTTTTGTTATTCAGGGGGACAGACCCCAAGGCTTTGCAAGGACATGATTTTGTCCCAATCAAAGCCGGGCCTGGGACCCTGGCCACACAGGCTATGAACTGGTTCTACCTATGGTCAGCCCAGGCTGGGGGACTAAGGGATTGGTTCTCTGGGTCTGGGGATGGCTCAAGGTTCTGCTCCAGCTCAGCCCCCTACCTGCAAAGCCCCTCCAGCTCTGGGAGGTCAGGAAGCCCTTTCCAGCTGACTCCCTCCTTCCTAGGCCGCAGGGGCAGGGCAGGGGGAGCTGGCGGGTAGGGCTGTTCCAGGCAGACGGGGCTGGGGTCAGGGGCTCAAGATAAGGAGGAGATGGAAACCCAAAAGGTGGGAAGGAGGGTTGGAGGCCTTCCCAGCAGGTCTGGGCTTTGAGAGTCCCTGCCCCACTGGAGGGTCGGGTGCCATCCAGGCCCCTTCAGCCTGGACTTCCGGGCTGCTTGCTGGACAAGGGGGACCAGGGACTGAACCCCATCTTTCACCGAGGCATGTGAGCCCCAAGCTGCACCAGCTTCTAGTGTCTCTCTCAGGAGACCAGGGCTCCACACCCAGGAGGCAGGAGGAGTGGGGAACCCATCAGCCATCGGGGGAGGCTCCAGGTCCAGCTGGAGCTATGGTGGGTGCTACAGGACCACCCAGGACCAGGGAGTGGGGGGCATGCAGGAGGTGGGGTGGGACAGAGCCACAGGGGTGGAGCGAGGCAGGCGAGAGGGCATCAAGCAGTGTCAGAGGGCTCAGAATTTAGGATTGGCTGCCCCCCCCGGGCCCTGCCCTATTCCCCACCCTTCCCAGGCACCCCTGCAGTGACCCAGCCTGGACCCCAGGGATGCCTGACGCAAGGCACCCTCTCCCACTCCCCAGATCTCAGTCCTGAGGTCTGTGGGAACTGGCACAGGGGCACATTAGGGGTCCAAGGAGCCCCTGTGTGATCCTCAGACAGTAAACCTTGATGACAGAAAGAGCTAGGCCCTCACCCCCATCAGCCCAACATCAGGCTGAGGCAGGGGTCATGGAGGGGGCGTTTGAAGGGGTGAGGACTGGGGATCTGGGGGCAGGTCCAGCCAAGGAACCTCCCAGAAAGCCCAGTCCCAGCCCCAGCTAGGGACAAGGCAGGAGAGACCCCTTCCCAGACAAGGCACCCCCATGCCCTGAGAGGTCCAGTGGGGCCCCTCCTTCTCCTGGAACCCCTGGGGGTTTCTGGAGACAATCAGGAATTAGGCCCTCAGGGATGTCCCTTTGCCCCTCAGAGCCTCAGTGTCCTCATATATAAGTCGGGTTGATGGCCCTGCACCTTCCAAGGCTGTTCAGAACAGACCCCTTACGGGGGTCTTAAAAGCTTGGACGGTTTTCTCGTTCACCCCAGACCCAGTTAACTCTCGGAAGGAGCTGTCTGAGCCCCCTGGGGCCAGCTGCCCTGACAAGACACCAGAGCTAAGTAAGCTCTTCTCCCCCCTTCTCCCCACCACTGCCCCCACCTTGGTGACAAGGACCCCAGGGATGCCAAGTGCACATAGCCCAAGAGTGGCCTGCCTCCCGCTATCCTGGGCTTGACCCCAGACCCACGTGCCTGGCTGCACTGGGACAGGCTCTCCCCAGGGCCCTGTGGGCTCTGGGCAGGTCCCAGCCACCCGCCTCACCTCCCCACTCCCTCCCCTGGTGGCAGCTGATCTTAAATTCCTGGCGGGCAGGGCAGCTGGCAGCTCTGCACACATAGCTCGGCTGAGGGTAGGACTCACATGTTTTCCCTACAGTCCGGTGGGGCGGGCAGAGGGGAGAAGGAGAGCAGGTTAAATTGTGCGGGGGGGGGAATAGGTGGATGGGGGGGGGTCCCTGTTCCTGCTGCCTCCGCCACCCTGGGCCAGAGGTCGGGCCAGTGGAGGGGCCCCTGGGGGAGGGGGAGGAGGAAGAGGGATGGGGTCCTAGAGGGGTGCGGGGTAGGGGCTGGAGGGGAGTGGGGACACAGGGCTGGAGTCCCAGGGATGAGGGAGCTGCACTTGAGGGACTGTCACTGAGGCCAGGAACTGGGTATGGGGGGCGGGGTGTCACCAGGGTCAGAATCGTGGGGACGGAGTGATGGCTGGGGGGAGGCCTCGGGTGTCTGAAGTCGTGGGTGGGCATGGGGTTCACCAGGGTCAGAAGTCGTGGGGACGGAGTGACGGCTGGGGGGAGGCCTCGGGTGTCTGAAGTCGTGGGTGGGCATGGGGTTCACCAGGGTCAGAAGTCGTGGGGACGGAGTGACGGCTGGGAGAGCCCTGGGGTCACTAAAGTCGTGGGTGGGCATGAGGGTCACTGGGATCAGGGGTCGGGGGTCAGGGGCGCACCTCTCACAGACCCGCACGGTCCAGGCGGCGACGATCCAGGAGGAGATGCTGAAGACAAGGAGCACGGTGCCCGGGCAGACGGTCATGAGCGTCTTCATGACGAAGCGCGTGTTGAAGGTGATCTTGTTGAGGGCGCCGATGCTGCGGCTGGAGGCGTCCGTGAAGATCCTGCTGTGCAGCAGCATGACGCGGCCCAGCAGGTAGAGACGCAGGAACATGGGCACAGACAGCAGCACGTCCACGTCGGCCTCGGCCGCTGCCGGCGCGTACGTGAAGGCTAGCCGCGCTGTCCACGTGAAGCGGTAGTGGCCGGGCACCGGGTGGATGGCGCACACGGCCAGCTCCAGGGAGATGAGGAAGACGCGCTCGCACGTCATGGCGATGCGCCAGTCGTCTGCCCCGTTGTCCACCATGAACAGCTGCGGAGGTCAGGCGGGCGGGATGAGGTGGGCCTCGGACACGAGACCAGGCCCCGGAACAAGATCCCGGCCGAAAACCCCGTCGGCTTTTACAAGAAATATGGCCTCAAAGGCAAAACTCCCTAGTTCTCAGGGTCGGCCACAATTCAAGCTAAACGTGGCACAGATGTTCCCCCAGAAGTCAAACACAGAGTTACCGATGACCCAGCCATCTCATTCATAGGTGTATAGGCGAGAGAGATGAAAACAGTCGTTCCAACACGTCCTTGTGTGCACGCAATCACAGCAGCAGTGTCCACAGGCACCCAAAGTGGAAGCAACCCAAGTGTCCATCAATGGATGAACGGATCAACAAAATGTGCTCCTTCCACACAATGCAACGTTACTCAGCCATAAAGAGGAATGAAGCATTGACACATGCTACAATGTAGACGAACCTTGAAAACATTAAGCTGAGTGAAAGAAGGCAGTCACAAAAGGCCACCACTCAGGGCCGACGAGGCAATGCTGCCGCCACAGTGGGCCTGGAAGGTGGGGCGTTGAGCCGAGGAAGGTCATTCTCCAGCCTTCAGATCTAACGGGATTTGCCTGGTTAGGTCTGAGAGAAGTGTAGGACCTGTCACCCCTTTCTTCTTTCATGTTTCTCCCTTCTGGAACAGGAATGTCTATCCTGTGCTTATTCCACCATTGTATTTTGGAAGCACACAACTTGTCTGGTCACAGTTGGAGGAAAATTTTGTCTCAGGAGGAACAGTACCTCGAATCTCACCCATGTCTGATTTAGACGATATCTAAATGAGACTTTGGACTTAGAGTTGACGCTGGAATGAGTTAAGACTTTGGGCGCTGTTGGGATGGGATGAGTGCATTTTTGCATGGGAGAAGGACAAGGATTTGCAAGGTGGGCCAGAGGGTGGAGTGTTATGGACTGAACTTTGTCCCCTCAAAATTCATCCGTTGAAGCCCTAGCCCCCAGTATGACTGTATTTGGAAATAGGGCCTTTAAAGACATAATTAAGATTAAATGAGGTTATAGGAGTGGGGTCCCAATCCTACAGGACTGGTTGTCATTTTATAAGAAGAGGAAGAGATACCAGGGATGTGTGAGCACAGAGCAAAGGCCATGTGAGGACACAATGAGAAGGTGGCCGTCTGCAAGCCAAGGACAGACCCTCAGGAGAAACCAACTCTGCCAGCACCTGATCGTGGACTTCCAGCCTCCAGAACTGTGAGAGAATACATTCCTGTTGTTTCAGCCACTCAGTTGTGGTGCTACAAACACACAGCGCTTCATTCTTTTTTCATTTGGCTGAATAGTATTCCATTGTACGGATGGACCACATTCTGTTTATCCATACATCAGTCAGTGGACATTTGGGTTGTTTCCACTTTTTGGCGATTGTGAATAATGCTGCTATGAACATACGCGTACAAGTTTTTGTGTGGATGTAGGTTGTTGTTCCTCTTGGGTGTGTAACTAGGAGGGGAATTGCTGGGTCATATGGTAACTCCATGTTTATCTGTTTAAGGAACTGCCAGACTGTTGTCCACAGCTGTATCTTCAGAACTGCTTCCTTTAGTTCAGGGGTCACTGTCCCCCTCCCCCAACCCCCAGCCAGAGCAAGGACCCCTCCTGTGTGCCAGACCCTGGGTGTCCCCTGACAGGTCTGCATACAGTGCGACCCAGGTAGGATTTTCCTACACCCATCTCCTGCCATACTGTGGCTCCTTGAGGTCAGGGGTCAAAGGCCAGACTCAAGAGCCACATCTGACACCTTTTGGTGTCCCCAGGCCTTGGTGCCAGCCTGCTGTGGTAACGCCTGCCTGACAAGCCCTGAACTGGGCTCTCCAGGAGCCTGACCAGGTTTTGATCAACCCCTGAAATAGGAGAATAAACTCTCTGGCACATGATAAATCTTTCAAACACAGGGTCCGATGGACTAGGAAAAGGAGCCTGGTGCTACAAACACTGGACCCCATGGCTGCAAAACCTCAGAAGACCCAGGGCTGTGAAAACAACCCACGTGCACCAGAACCCCAGCCCACCTCCTGCTCCTTCACTGTTGGTCTTCTTTACCAAAGAATCAATGAAAATTAAAATGAAGATATGCATTCCAAGGAAATTTAGAGTGATCTAAACAGTGTGTCTCCACAGAAGTCCTTTTTTTTTTTTTCGCTATAAAGAGGCTATTGATCCTTTTATGTCTTAGAGGGCTGGGGTCCCAGGTGGGCTGGGGTCCCAGGTGGCTGCGGGGAGGGGAGCTGCCCCAACCCCACTGGGCACTGACCTGGATCTCCCGGGCGTGGTAGAGGACGACCAGGCCCAGCAGGATGACCGTGGAGAGGCTGATGAGGCATTTGAGTGCAAATGAGTACAGGGACTCCTGGACAAAGAGAGAGGGCAGGACAGACACTGTCGGGGCAGGCAGCCCTCCTGACCCCCCCACCTGGTGGCTTCACTCAGAAAGTGAAGCTCTGGGCCTTACTCCTTAGGCCTGGGCTGAGGGCAAGGTGGGCCCAGCACTTCAGCTTATAATGCCTGGCTTCACATGGGTACAGCACTTTACAGTTTACAAAAACTGACCTCATGCAGACGTAGCACTTCCCAGTTTACAGGCTGACATGGCTCTCATCTCCCTCTGTCCTCACATCCACTTGGGGACCCATGTAACCTGGTCCTGACCGCTCTTGAAAAAGGGAAAGCTCTTTCCCTGCTCCTCGGCGCAGCCCTTCTCTGGGGCTCCCCCATCCCCCCCCCCCGACCTTGACCTTGGGAGGCAGCCCCATCCCCACCTTCAGCCAAGGTGCAGCCTCTTGTTGCAGGGCAGAGGGAATGGGCTGGAGCCTTCTGGGCCCACCTGCAGCCTTCCTGCTGCCCCCACAGGGTGGACACAACAGGAGGCCCAGGGCCCCCCACCTTCCCACCTCCAGGGACCCCTCAGCATCCCCCACCCCCCTCCCTCTCCTAGGGCTGATGTGGCCCCCCACCCCGTGCCCAAGGAGTCTCGGGGAGCCCAGTGGGACCAGCAGGGCCTCCCTGGGGTGCCAGGGGCAAGGGCCACGCCTACCTTGCTGTAGACCCCCCAGGACAGCTCCGTCTCCGTCACCATGACCACAATGCCGAACATGCCGAAGATGAGAGCGTAGTCACTGAGACGCTTCCGCTTCTCAAAGAGCGCCCGCCGGTGGCCCAGACGGTGGCCAACGCTGGGGGGCTTCCCTGAGCCCCTCTGCCTACCCGCCTCATCCTCCTCCTCATCTTCCTCTTCTTCCTGGTCCTGGGGCTGCCCCCGGGGGCTGCCGGGTGAGGGCTGGGCCGGCTCACTCTTGGCTACCACCACCTGGATGCCTGGGCCATTCGGAGGCTGCGGCGGGTGGCCGGCCTCGGGGTCCAGAGGGTCTCGGCCCAGGGCACCCAGCCCGCCACCCAGTGGCCGTCCCCCGAAGCCATTGTGTCTGTGGCTGTTCATGACTATGTGGGTGCTGGGGTTGGGCTTGCTGCCGGCCGCCCGGGGCCCGGCATGGCTCAGCAACTGGGCTCCCGCACTGACCTGCAGGGCATGGGGGACACGGTCATGTCAGGGCCTCAGCAACTGACCAGAGGGCTACGGACCCCACCCCAGCACATTCTGAGGCTGGAGGGGCCAGGAACCGATTGCAGCTGACACGTGGATTGGCCACTCCAGAAATCTGCAAGTCAGCCTATGTCCCTCCTCTGCTCCAAACCTCCCCATGGCTCTCCAGTGCCACTGCATAAAAACTCAACTTCTCACTGTGTCCAGGAGGCCTCCGTGGTCTGGCTCCCACCCACCTTATCCTTCTCACTTTCCCCAGAGTCACTCCCTTCCAGCCACGGTGGCCTCCCCATTACCAGATCCCAGCAAGCTTGGTCCTGCCTCAGGGCCTTTGCACCTGCTGTGCCCTCTGCCTGGAACACCCTCCTACCAGACCTTTGCCCACTGACTTTTCTGTGTCTCCAGGTACCTAGAACAATGCCTAGCACACAGATGACATTCAATAAACACTTCTGAATGCCTCAAGATGGAATCTGCTGGCTGGTTTGCCTGGGAGGACTAGAGGCCGTGTAAATGAGCAGCCGGGAGGTGGTTCCAATCCAGGCTTGTCTCCTTCTGACCTTCAGGCTCTTGGACAAGTTAATCTCACTCTACTCCAGTTCCTCCCGTAGAGCTGTCCAAAGGCCTGAACACACTTACATAGTCACGGGATACGGCCAGGGGGAAACTGGGGACCATGGCCGTGGCTATGAGACCCTCAGCTCCCTCCTGCTTAGATGGAGGGAGGTCTGTGATCTCCAAACACATTGCAGGACCAAAGCAGCAATCCAGGATTTAACTCTAAAATCCCAGAATTGATTCTACAGGGTCTTGGGAGGCGTGCTTGGCCCGGTCCTGTGACCTCGGGCCAGACTCAGCTTCCCCACCAAGGAAACTGGCTACCAAGGAGGAGACTGTCTGATCTGCCCCCTGCTCCTGCACAGGGCAGTGTCCCGTGGCGTCACATGAAAGAGCAAGGACCTTGAAGACGATGACACGCACACGATGAGGCTGCCTGGAGTCCAATCTTCTGGGTCCCAACTTGCCAGATCCTTCCCTGCCACCCGCCCCCGCCCCCCCAGCCCACTCTCTCACTCCCCACCCCTGCAGGCACCCCCTGCTGCCACCACAGCCTGCGTTTACTGAACACCTACTACACGCCAGGCTCTGTCCTTCGCACAGATTATTCTCCTTAATCCTCACAACACCCCCAAGAAGAGAGCCTTGGGATTTGGCCAGTTGTACAGATGGGGAAACTGAGGTACCATGTGGTGAAGGGACCATCTCCTTACAAGGCAGATTCTGGACCAGGCTGCCTTGTGGGATTCTCCCAAGAAGCCACGCAGTGGTGGGCTGTGGGCCAAGTGTTGTCCCCTTGGAAAAGGCCAAGCTGGCATGTGCTGGGGTCCCGGGAGAGGGGGCTGCATGCACAGACAGGACACCTCCCTGGCCCTGAAGCCATGTTCCTGGGGGTGACAGGCTCAGAAAGTGTCACATCAGGACACGCCAAGATGAGCCATGTTGCCAGGCGGGACATGGGTGACCTTGGCCAGGGCACCACCACATGCATTGCAGAACCACCTGTGCCTGTGTCCACGCCCTGCCCAAGGGAGTATCTGTCCCACTCACTACATGTCCCCAGACGAGGGTGCCAGCACATGGTAGGAACACAAGAAACATGAATCTTAGAATGTGTCCCACTTCCATCCATCTCACCAACCAGGCTGTGGCCACCTGTGACCTGACGCTTCACAGTTTATAAGAGCTGGCCCCATGTGGTCCCAGGATATCACAGATTATATGGGCTGATCTCCTGCAGGCCCAGCACTTCACAGTTTATAAGGCTGACCTTGGCCCTGATCTCTCTTTGTCCTCACAAGCACTCAGGTGCCACTCTCCTCTGGGCTAGAGCCCCTGCTTGCCACCTGAAGGGCTGTCAGCTGCTAGGCAGGGCTAAGAGCTTGCCACCAGGACACACACAGCGGCCCCAGACCCTGCCCTCGCCCAAGACACAAGGAAACCTCAGGCACCCCTCCCATCTTCCCTCCTGAAGGTGCAGAAGGTCCCTGCCCAGGGCTTGGGGAGCAAAGGCAGGAGAGGTGGTGGCCTGGCAGTCAGGACTGGAAGCGGGTGGGAGCGGTGCAAACGACCTTCCAAAATGCACCGATGAAGATGCAATTTGGTGATGTGACTCAGCCGCCCAACACACAGGCCAAATTCAGCCGTGTTTCCACCATGCTCCTCCTTGCCTGGCAGCCGTGTCCTAACGTGCCCTGGGCAGGGAGGGGGTGGGGTAGGGCATGTGAACAGGCGGCAGGTGGCTTCTGGGAGGCCCTTCTTAGTGCCTATGTTGTTAATGCGGACCTATTGCTTATTGCCGGCCAAGACCTTGATGAGAATTACCACATTTAATCCCTACTGCCACTCATCAAGGCATTCTTATTCCCATTCTACAGAGGGGAGACAAGGTTCAGAGAAGTTCAGCACTTTGCCCGAGGTCACACAGCCAGGAAAGGCAGGGACTAAGTTAGTGCAGTCTGGGGGCAGTGGATGGCAGGATCTGCCTGGGTCCCTCTTGATGAGCGGCTGTTTGGAAAGGGAGCCAGCCTGGCCCTGTCCTTGAGGGGCCACAGAGCTCAGGACACAGGCATGGTGACTGTCCCACCCCTCCCACGACCTCATAGGAAATGGAAGGACAGAGTGGCCTGCCTGCAATCCCGCAGGAGAAGGGGGCAGCCCATTTCTAAAGACTGGGTGGGACCATAGGGCCGTGGGGACAAGAGATCACACCCCTCCCCAGATTCACCTCCCCCTCCCTCAATGCAACCTGGGCCTAAAGCTGGGGTCCCCGGGACCCTCAGAGATTTCCCAAAGAACCAGAAGTCCCTGTGAAAAACCCCAGCCAAGGTTTGGATATCCATGAAAGGGTGTGTTTTTCTGGGTGAAGGCCCTGGGTTCTCCAAGGAGTTCCTCTAAAAAGCAACAAACATCCTATGGGCTGCATTTGGTTTTGAGGGTTCCTGGAATTCCCCAAATTGTCTAATATGTCTGGGGCACAAGACCTCTGTTCCTTGAATGCTGGGGTGAGGGGATGAGCAAAACCCCGCCTTCGTGTACCATCCCACGAGATGCTGTGGGAAACCTGTAGGCCGAGCAGGGCCGGGGGGACCCAGGAGGGCTCTTGAGGAGTGGGGGAAGGTGTGCAGAGAGCAGGGAGCAAGGAGGCCGACTCCTCCGAACTGTCCCACCCAACAGGAGGAGAAAGAAAATGGCCAGACCTGAAAGGCCCTCGAGTGAACTCTTTTACAAATGATGGGTTGATTGCAGAGGGACCTTTGGGTGTCCCAGCCAGGACGAAGTCACTGCCACTTCCTCATCTACCTCTTTAGTAAAGGGGTGTCTGGGTGCCATCCCAGCAGGGTCGGTGGCCACAATGGAGTGAGATCTCATGTGGAAAATGCTTAGCACTCAGCCATGGGTACGCCTGTTGTGGTGACACTACCGAACACCGTGATCTGTCCTTCAGAGCTGGACCAGGAGAACGTGACCCCTGCCCATCAGTCTCCAAGGAAGAGCCTCCTTGGGGCAAATGCCCACCCCGCTGCTCCCAGGAACCATGGCCAGAGCAGCACATGGTAGAACCTTCCAGGATATGTGGGTGAATTGTGGGTTGTGTGTCCCTGCGGAGGGTGGGGTAGGACCCTAGGACACACCTCCACCAGCACTCTTGGGGCCCTAGCTCTGCAGGGTGGACAGGATCTGTTCGTCCTTCCACCCCATGGGCTGCCCGACAGTGGGTGCAGCAAGTCGTTGGCTGACTGCCCCATCCCTTAGGCATTCCCCCCATCACCACCCGTCAGGAACCTGCCAGCAGCCAACAGGGTGCAATTAGCCTGCCCTAGCCTGCTGTCCCCAGTGCCCTCCACTCTGATGCATCTCCATCAGCATCTCTGGCTCACCCCCAGCCTTCAGCGCTCACATGTGTGGCCCCACCCTCCAGGACAGCCCAAGCAGTGCACTGTGCTGGGTACCCGACCTCTGTCCAGGGAGAGCTGGGGGACCCGGCTTTCCGACCCCTGCCGTGCTGCCCCTAATGGCTGGATACAGGGGCCAGTGGTGAGGGTCTCCTTCCTCCCATGACCGAGTCAGTCCTGGGTCACTGCCTCCACCCCGAGAGCTCCCCCACCGTATGTATGGAGTTTGGAGACTCACTGCTCTGCCCCCGCCAAAGTGAACCCAGTACCCTCCCCCTCCAGGATGGGGCTCCGTGAATCTTTACTCACTCGGGCAGTGCACATACACACATTGCCCCCGTCGCCGTATCCCCTGGGTTGCGGACCCCACGGAAACCCTCCTAGCCCCTGCCCCAAACCGCATCTCACTCCGGGACATGCCGCCCTGGGTGCCCCTGCCCATCCCACTCAGTACCTGGGGGGCTCGTCTTGGGCAGCCGGACGAGGCTGGAGGGGAGAGGGTCCCGCGCGGCCGCGGACCCCCAGGCAGGGGCCGGGGCCGGGGTCGCGGGCGGGGCCGGCAGCAGCGGGCGGGCGCGAGGCCCCGGGTCTGGGGGGCCGGGGGCGGTGGCAGCGTGCGCATCCCCCGCCGCCCTGCCCACGGGCCCGGCTGGGGGGCGAGCGCCCGCCCGGGCCGGGAGAGGAGGGGGCGGTGCGACGCCGGCGGCGCAGCCGATTGGCCGAGCCCGGGTTGGCACCGCCCCCGGCGACCCCGCAAGCCCCGCCTCTATTTAAAGATCCCTCATTTCCCCGGTTCCCCCTTCGCTCCCCAGCGAGCCTCCTCAAACTCACCCTTGCCCCGCGCCGTGGAGAGGACCTTAGCGAAACGAAAACTCCCGACCTCGACAGCCTTTGAGAACTAACCACCCCTTTTCCAAAATCAGGTCCCCAGACTCCAGCCACCTCTCAACATTTGCGAGCCTGGGGGCTGATCACACCACGCACTTGCTGAGGGGACAACTTTGTAAAGTGACTGGACATCTCCCTCCTGAAATGACCTCATCAAAGTCCTCTCCGTGTGGGGGAGTCTTGGGGTGGGAAGCAGGATGTTGGCAAGTAGAAGATGCCTCGGAGTTGGGTATGGGGGCTTCCAGGGGTGGAGGGGGTGCCTGCTGGGGCAAAGTTCGTCTTCTTTGGAAGGAGAGAGCCCACTCAGACTTAGAGCCCTCCCCCAGTCCTAACTCCCCAAACCAATGCCAGGATGGCAGAACAGCAGGAGACTATTTTGGGGGTCCCGCAAACGGTTCCCCTTTCCCCTGGCACTGAGGATGGCCTTGGGCAACATTCATTCAATGTTAATGGCAGCTCAGAGGAGCCGTGGGGACTGGAAAGTGGGGAGCCCTTACCTCCTCCTTTCCCAGGCAGCCTCACTACCTCAGCCTCACCCTGTCCCCACCCTGTCACCCTGTCACCTGGGTCACTGAGTCTGGCTCTGCCCTCCCCAGCCCAGGGGCTCCTGGGGGTAGCAGCTTCCCCCCATCTCTCTCCCAGTCCCCCATCTGTTTTATTCCTGGCCCTGAGCTTTGGACCAGGTCAGGAACATCTGATTGCTCATCACTGCCTGAGGGCAGCTGATCTGTTTTGTTTCTTCTGCGGTACCCAGAAAATAGCTGGGCTGAATGAATACATGAGCAGACAGCTGCTTGGGCAGGGGGTAGTGTCATGGGCCAGTGATGGTGGCGAGGCTGAGCACAGCCAGGTGATGGCCAGGGGTCAGCAGATGGGACTCCTGTTCCCTCCTCTCGAGAGCCTGTTCTTTAGCCCAGGCTGTCGGGGACACCCTGAAGAAGGCCTAGCCATGGTGACAGTGCACAGGTCTGTGATAGGTGGGAAGTAGAGGCCTGGGGACCACCCATACCCTGCTGTATCCACAGGGGCTCCAGGAGTGGGGTTGTGGGAACCCTAAAGGGACGCATTCTCAACCATGCTCCATCCTGCATCCCACTCATCCACTCACCAGCCCCCCCATCCCAGGCCTCCTCAGACTCCCCTCAGCTCATTCCAGGCCTTTGCACTTGCTGTTCCCTTGCCTGGGCCACTGGGGGCTCTTCCTAAAGCACAACAGTGATGGAGCCGCCCACATCTCTCTCGGGGTCTGGCACACATCCTTGTGCCGCATTCAATGCCCTGCCCCCTGACAGCCTGAGCCTGCCCCCGTATGGGTCCCTGCCCGACGAGAAGCATTCTCACCGTGCCTACGGGTTGACCCTGGCCTGCACAGACTGCTGTGGGGTCCCTGCAGCATCTGATGCTTTCTGAATTCAAGTCCAACAGGTAAACATCCAGAAATTCACAAAAGCATGGGCCACAGTCCCCAGAGGCTTCTCCAGCCCTCCCCCCCTACCCAGGCCCTGTAGGCTCTGCATCTACCTTCTCTCTCTGGAAACATCCCTATTTCCCTTTTGGGCTCACCTGCCCTGAGGGATCAGGGACCTTCTTCAAGGAGCTGATAGTCAATCTGGTGACCGATCACCTCCTGCCCAAGCTGGCCATGCTATCTGCTTGAATCTCACCCCTCTGAGACAAGGCTGGCATTGGTGGACAAAGGTAGGGGGTGGATGAAAGTGGAGCTCTGGGTGGGATATACCTGAGTCTCCATTCCAGACAGCCTCTCAACAGCCCACAGTCAGCTGGAAGGGACCCGAGGAACATGCAAATGAACTTCAGCTGGGAGGCCCTCAGGACTCAGCCCCAGAAAATGACCTACAGACCAGTGAGGGGGTGGAGGCTAAACACAAAGCCCCTCCTCCAGAGGCCCGAGGGCTGGGCCACAAGTTCAGGGCAGTTGCCATGGGTCTGGGTGCAGGAGACCTGGGAGAACCTCCCAGGAACTGAAGGACCCAGAGGCAGTGGCCTGAGGAGGGGCAGACTGGCCACCTCCCCCCTCACCCACAAGCTGCGCATTCACAGAAATCTCAGACCCATCCTGGGTCTAACCAATGACTGCCTGGAAGGAGGCGGGACCCTGAGTCCCCTTTGAGTGTGGGGATGGCAGAGTGGGGAAGGTATTCACTCACTCTCTCATTCATTCATTCATTCACCCACCCATTCATTCATTCATTCACATACCGACTGAGCTCCTTCTCTAAGTCTGGTGCTGGGGATGCAGAGTCTGAGACAGATACAAACCTGCTCCTCTTGGAGCTGATCTTCTAGAGAAACGGAACAAACCTCTCCACGTAAAGGACTACTGAGGCTTCCATACAAAAGCATTGGAAAAGGATCCCATGAAGTTGAGAAAAATAGGAACGGGGATGGGGAGCCTTTAACTACAATGGTCAGGGGAGGCCTCTCGGAAAAGAGAACATTTGAAAGGGGCCAAGGGGCCACCCCAGAAGAGCTGGAGAAGGGTACACCAGGCAGAGGGCACTGCAAGGGCAAAGGCACTGAGGTGAGACAGAGGAGGGTGTGTTGGAGGAAGAGAAGGGAGACCAGTGGGGCTGGAGAGAAGGAGTAAACAGGGTGGGGCGAGTCACAGAGGCGGGCAGGGGTCCCACTCACAGGGCTGTGTGTGGGAGGACTCCGAGCAGAGAGGAACTCATGGAGGGTTAAGCCCCCTAGTGTCCTGTGAACTATGAGGGCAGGAAGGGGACAGGAAGGTCGGGGGGGGGGGCGGTGGGGGGAGCTGGGGCAGGCATCACAGAGGGCTTGTTCCTGGGCTCTCCAGTATTCAGGGACCTGGAGAAGCTTCATTTATTCTATCGGCATTTACTGAGCACCTCCTGTAGGCAGGGTTTGCACCCCAAGCGGGGGATACTTGTGGACAAAGTCACACAAAATTCCCCAAACTCATGGTTTCAGGCCAGTGGGCAAGATAAGACCTTGAATCAATAAATATATACAACTGGCCCTTGCAGATGGTTCACAGCAGAAATGAGGCCAGGGAGGGGTGGAAAGGGACTGTGCCTGGCATCCCCTGGTCCTCGCCGCGGGCAGCCCAGTGAGGGGCCCTCAGTCCCTACTCTGAAGGAGGAGGTGGGAGCCTGGGGGTGACACGCAGGCAGGGAATCGGCTTTGTCATTAGCACGGAGTTCCCACAAGCAGCTGAGGTCTGGGAGACCCTGTCACATCCACCAGGGGACCTGCCCTGGGGCTGCCTTTTTCATTCAGCTGGCAGCGGCATCCCTGCTCCAGACACTTAACTTCTCCTCCCTCCCTCCTCACTCTCGATCTGGAAGGCTCCAGACTAACTCTTCCTCCCCAGAGTCCCCCACATCCAATGGGACCCCAGGCCTGTCCACCTAAATTCGCTCCAGGCCACCCCTCTGTCCCCATCCCTACAGCCCCTGCCTTGGCATAAGCCCTGGGGCAAAGGCTCGATGGTCAAGCACAGCGCCCTGCTGCATGGCTGTTCTGGTTTGAACAGTATCTCTCCCAGATTCCAGTTCATCCAGGACCTCAGAATGTGACCTTATTTGGCCACGTTATTGGTCTTTGAAGATGCAGATAAATTAAGGTGAGGGCATACTGGATTAGGGTGGGTGCTAATCCGATGACTGGTGTTCTTATAAGAAGACCAAGTGAGAAGACACAGACACACACACTGGGCAGAAGACCACATGAAGACAAAGGCAGAGACTGGAGTGATGCAGCCACAAGCCAAGGAACATCTGGTGCCACCAGAGGCTGGAAGAGACTTCTCCCAGAGCCTCCAGAGGGAGTGTGGCCCCGCCAACACCTGGATTTCAGACCGCTGGCCTCCAAAATGTGAGAGAATATATTCCTGTTGTTTTAAGCCACCCGGTTTGTAGTCATTTATTACAGCAGCCCCTGGAAACTCATACAGTGGTCATGGACAACCGACTGTCCCTCTCTGAACCTCAGTTTCCTCAGCAGGGCAACGAGGACCCTCCAAGGGCAGGGGGAGGGGCTAGGGAGCTAATCCCCATTAAACGTGCCAGGCATACTGTGATGGCTGACTGGATGCTCCCAGTTGCTACTGGCCTGATCATGACCTGGACCATTTCAAAAGCTCCTTCCTGACCTCTCGGGCTCCAGTCCAGTCTCTGCTAGGCCCCCGGAGGGGTCTTTCCTTGCTAAAATATGATCATGTTGCTGCTAATTCCTAGTGCTCAGTGGCTCCCCGTGGCCTGCACGGCGTCTGTATGAATAGATCCCGGACATGGCTCCAATTGGCCACTGGCAAACTCCTATTTACCCTTCAAGACCCAGCTCAAAGAGCAAGAACACCTCCTCCAGGATGCCTTCCTAGATTTCCCCAGGCACAGTGAATCCCTCCTTCCCTCCCCATGGTCCCTCAGCATGAGGCAGAAACCTGGCCACAAACAGTTCTTCCTCCATGGCCAGCTCAGTCCCAGAATCTGCCCACTCTTCTCCATCCCTGAGACCCCACCCTGGTCCTGGCCCAGCTGACTACTCAGATGCCCCTTTGGCCTCCCCTCTGGCCTTCTGTCACTTCCACTCCTGCCCCAATAGTCCCTGTTCTCCACGGAAGCCACAGGGGCTTTTGAGAATCATAAATCAGACTATATCTCTCCCCTGCTCAGACACACTCCATGGCTCCCCAGTGTTCTGCAGTCCACTCCTTCACCTCAGACCCTGCCTGCAGACACCCCTGCCCTCACTTTCCTCCTTGCTCATTCTGTTCCAGCCACACCAGCCTCCTCACTGTTCCTCAGACATGCCAAGCTTCTTTCCGCCTCAGGACCTTCGCACATGCTGTTCCCTCTGCCTGGTATGCTGCTCTCCCAGCTCTTGCCTGGCTGGCTACTCCTCCTCTTTCAGGTCTTAGCTCACGGTCAGCTCCCTGGAGAGGTCCCTCTGCCCAACTACAGGAGCCTCCCCTATGCCCCAGTCATTCTCTAATACATCTCCATGTTTTATTTTCCTCCCAGCACATATCACAAGGGCATATTTGGCCCTGCCTCAGTGCTTGCTGTGTTCCCAGTGCCCAGTCCCGGGCCCAGCATACCACAACTGCTTAGTCTTTGTTGCTTGACTAAATGATCCCACACATCTGGGACTGGCACTTCTGTCCTCTCCACATCGGCAGCTCACTGCCGACGCCAGAATGTCCATCAACATTTGCAGGAGAAAGAAGAAGCAAAGGAGGTGCTCCCCAAGGGTTGTCCCCAGGGAGTGAGGCCACGGGATCTGGGTGGTGGAGACTGTGGGGGTTAGGGTCCCTCCAACCCAGTTCAACTCCCTCCTTCTGGCTGTGTGACTCTGGGTGGATCACTGAGCCTCTCTGAGCAGGTTCCCCACCACCAGTGATCAAAGAAAGTGGATAGTGACTCTCTGGGGGGCTCTAGAACGCATAGTCATTATAATAATAATAATTATTAAATTAGTAGTATTGTTTCAAAGGCTGGCACTTTTATCTTAAGTCACCAGTTTTTCTATCCAACTCCTGGCCCCCTGCCCCCGACCCCCAAATGTGACCTGAGTTTGCGATTCACTCACCCTCCCTCGGGTGCAGGGGTCTTCCTGATGAGGCACCACCAAACGGCCTGTCCCCTTCAGTCCCGCTGGGCTACCACTTGGCTGGCAGGGGGTTGTGGCCGCTTTTCTTTCCCCCCTGACCTGTAAGGACCAGACATGGGTTGTGGGGTGGAGCAGGGCCCCAGGAGGGCAGGGGGCGGACAGCTCCCAGATGGCAATGGTCTTTAGAACAGATCTACACTCTGACAAGCTGGGTTACCTTGTAAGTTTTAGGGAAACTCAGGATCAGTGGCGTTGTCTGTCCAGTGGAGCCCTGTTGCCTCCCGCATGCCCCTTGGTGAACCTCTGCTGATACATTCCTCCCATACCAGGCCCCCTCCCTGGAGGCCCCCCTCCTTCCCCTGACACTGAAGGCTCTATCTGCCTTTCCTCAGGCTGCTCCCTGTCTTCCTCTCCCCACCTCGCACCCACCACTTCCTTCACCACAGGGAGAGCTGGGTGGGTGAGGCTAGGATGTGCTGGTGTGAGGATAAAGGAGTCAGGAACCTCTGGCTCTATTCTTGGCCGTCCCTAAATCCTCCCCTTTTTGCAGCTGCCCTGGGAACTGTAGCTCCCTCACAGTATTCGCTGTCTATACAGGGCTGTCTCCAGAATCCCCATATGACCACAGTACCCAGGTCTTGCCCTGGAGGAGAGGGCAGAAGGGGACACAGGGCAGCCCCATGGTGCAGAGGGGTGGGGGAGACCCCAGAATGGGACTGAAGGGAAAACTCAGCTGGCTGTGAACATCACAGCTGTCCTTTCTTTTGCCAGCGTCTGGGGTGGGAGCCAATGGCCGCCTGCATGGCTCAGGGGCTGCCTGTTCTAGCCAGGGGGACTTGGGAGTTGACTCTGGCCCTGGTAGGGCAGGGGGATGGTAGAAGGTCAACCAGCAGGTGGGTGAATCAGACTGGACATTATTCCACGGGCTCACGATGCTCGGCTTGCCCATCTGGAATCCCCCCCCACGCCCCAGGGATTTCCTTCAAGGTCTTGGTCAGGCTTGGGGAGGGGGGCTAGGGGGCATGAGGGACCTCGGAGCCAAAAGGAAGGAGCCAGGTGGTGGTGGTGGTGGGGCTTCTCCATTCACTCCTGTCTGGGCCTCTAGCAGGGCGGAGAGACTTGGGGAGAGTGAGAGAAACCCTCCTCCATTTCCAGGGTCCCCCAGACAGGGCCCTCACACCTGTGGTTAAATGCAGGGAGCGGAGGACCCTAGAGCTGACACCATCCGCTGGGTTCTGAGGTTAGTGAGCCACAAACCCGGCTCTGCTCCTGCCCAGCTGCATGACCTTGGCTAAGTGCTAGCCCTCTCTGGGCCTCTCTCCCTGTCAATGGGGGTGGGGGTAGGAGAAGAAGCTTAGGGAAGAGAGAAGAGCGTGAGCTCCAAAGAGCAAGCGCTCAGACGCACAGTAGGCTGGCAGGAGGGGGTTCCCTTCCACTCTGCAGCAAGGCCGGCCGGGGGAATCCCTGCCACACACTGGGAGAGAAAGGCCTTGGGGGAGGGGGAGGTAATGGGGAGGGGCAGTGGGACCAGTCCTCCCCCCCACACACACACACTGAGGGCGGCGCAGGAGGGTGCCCATGTCTCCACCCTCTCCTCCGTGGGAGGATGTCTCCGCATCCCAAATTCCGGGAGCGGGAGCCCCCTTCTCCAGGGGTTGGGGGCCCTGAAGCTGACTCGGGTCTTGGTGTTGGGGGAGAATGGAAGGGGTTTCCTTCCCTCCCGCAGCTCCCCCTTTGAATTCCCCGAGTCGGGCAAACCCAGACCTATACTCCCACCGAGGAGAAGGGGAGCGCCGCTGAGACCTCCACCCTGTAACCCACCCCTCTACTGCCTACTCACCGGCCGGAGTCGGCCGCAGCAGCTGGAGCCCCCGCGCCTGGCCCGAGCGCGAAGACAAGTGCACCGCCGGGCAAGGGCGTGTGAGCCGGGAGGGTGTGCGCGCGCCGCCGCAGAGCTGACCCCCTCCCCGCCGTTCTGGGCCCCGCCCTGCCGCCCGGGGAGGGGGCGCCGACAGCGCAGAGGGAGAGGCAGCCGGAGGCTGCCGCCGCGCGACCCCCTCCCCCGCCACGCTGCTCTAGAAGTGGGGGGCGGGAATCCCCGTTCTGGTCTCGCGCAAGCCCCCTCCTCGCAGGGGCGTGCCAGCAAATCTCCTAGGATGCTCAAAGAGCCGGGAGGACCCTCTGCCGCTGCTACCCCGCGGCGCTCATTTCATAGATGGGGAAACTGAGACCCAGACAGGGGGAGCCTCTGGCCAAGGCCCAGAGACCCAGCAGCACAGAATACGGCTGCCCCCCTCACTCTGGGGGCCGCTCCCGGGGTCCGGGGAAGGAGCAGAGGCCAGGGAGACAGAAGGCAATTAACCTCCCCCCACACACATACCCTGAGTGGGCCTGGAGTTACAGGGGGAACCCGGGGGTTTCGAGCAGCTGGTGATATTGCCCGGGCTGGAAGGTCCCAGTGAGGGAGGAGGGACCCGGGGTGGTCAGAAAACAAACCACAGAAAACTTCTCCGTGTTATTGTTGCATAGTGATATCCTGATATCCGCCCTCTTCCCGCACGATTCCGGGACCCCGCCGAACATGAACCGCAGAGGCCTGGATGGCAGGGTTTGTGAAGGTCAGTCTGCCAAATTAGAACAATGCGGCTCCCGAGGTCTGGGTCACTAGGGGATGGGAGACTGAGTCTAGGGCTCAGCCCCCCAATGACCTTGGCTCTGCCCAGGCCCCTCTCCGAGTCTGTTTGTCGGAGTGTCTGGATTGGACAGCGCCCACCTCTGGGGTCCCTACAGCTCTCGGGAGTCTGTAGGGCTGCCGGCTACGTCTTCCTGGTCTCCTCCAGCTCTCCCCCTTACCTCCAGGAAGCGCGGCGCCCTCCCAGACCACTGTCTTCTCCCTCTTCGCCTTCTGCCCCCGCTGCTCCGCCCGCCCCGTCTCTGAAACAGCCCCCACGCCTTTCTGCCTTGGCCTGGGGTGAGGGGGCTTTCCTCTTGGGAGCCAGAAGGCTTCTACAAGCCTCCATCCTTTTTTTTTGTTTTGATTTTTTCCCCTCTTTTCTTCCATTCATTCTAAAAATAGCCCTCCCCCTTCCCCACCCCGAGCATCTCGCGAAAGGTAATGCTCTCCCGGGCGGGGTCCTGAGGCGGGGATTCCGCGGTGCGGGCTGGGCTGGGGGAGGCGGACCGCGGGGGCGGATGCGGGGGCGACTGGGAACGCTTTCTCCCCCCTCCCATTATGTGTGTAAGCCGCGCTCAGAGGGAGCCGCCAGCGTGACCGTGACCATGTGTGGAGGGAAAGAGAACAAAGCGGCAGGGGGCCTCTGGGGTCTGCATTGTGGAGGCAGAGAGGGGGAGGGCTGCGGGAACAGCGGGGACTCGACAGAGGAGGGGCCTCACCCAACACCTCCCTGGGGGTGGCTTCCAGCCCTTGGTGGGAGGCTGAGGCCCGTGTGAGGGAGAGTCGCGAGCCAGTGGTGGCAGGGCACGCATCATTTGGGGTGTCCCCCGCCCTTGAACACCCACAATTGCCCTGTGGGTCCCCCAGAACGTCCCCTCCCAGTCCCGCAGCTCATGTGTCCCCAGCGTCTCCCCACAGTCCCTTCTCTGTGATGCAGCCACAGAATTCCATCCTCACCCATGTGACTGACTGGTCACGTCCTGCCCCACATTACAGGCAATCTCCTGCTTGAACCAAGAGGAGGATCCTGACTCGCCCCCTCCTGAAAGGGCCACGTGGTCCGGCCCCCACGTGGGGGCCCTTTACCCCAGCCTGTCAGCTGTCACCCTGTCCAGCCTCGGGGCGTTTGCATCTGCTGTTCCTTCTTCCAGGATCACCCTTTCCTGGCTCTCCTCAACTCTTACTGTCTTTCAGAAGCCCGGTCCAATGTCACCTCCTGCCTAGAGTCGTTCCTTATCTGGCAACATCATCCTAGGTTACTGTCCTCATTCCTGGTGGGAGCGGTCTGTTCACTTATTCACCTTCTGTTTCCCCCAGGGGAATGGGGGCCCCCGGTGCAACTTGGGCCTGGCTGATGAGAGGAGGGGGCCAACTCTGATCCAGCACCACCCCAGGAGCTACCCAGCTCCAAATAAAGGGATGGCATCACCCTCTGCCCAGTGAGCTGCCCCAGAAAGCACCCCTAGGACATGGCACAAAAGATGCAGGGCCTGATTCTGCAGGGGCGTCGCCTAGGACATTGAAACTAAAAGCACAATCGGGCTCAAATGTTCCCCATCTGAGGACTGCTTAGCCCGTTACCAGAATAACATGCTCCTGGGAAAAATGATCCATGGGGCCGAGTTTCTGGCCTGTTAAGCAGAAGCCAGGCGGGAGGTGCGACTTGTTCCAGTGGGAAATAAATATGAAGAGCAAAGATGAGAAGTGGGGAGAGGGGGAGGCAATGAGGGGCAGCCCAGCTCCAGGGGCTCTCAGGGGCTGACCTTTCCGTTATTAGCCTTCCCATAATGTTTTATTATCTTATACTTTTTGAAACCAAAGGGGAGGATAAGAGGAAAATTGCTTTGCTGGAGGGTACAAAAGCTCGGAGAGGGTGTGTGCCCCTAAGGGATGAAAAATGCAGCTGCCTGTGTTGAAAAATCAAGTACTCCCCACAGTACTTGCCTCCATAAAACTATCCTCCAATGTTTTTCCGAGTATCTACTATATGCTTATGTGCCCAGAGATTGAGGGGGAGTCTGGAGTAGGAGCTTCCTGGGTCGCAGGCTGAGAGTAAGGAGCCCAGGAAGTTCAGGGAGAAGGAGGTGATGGCAGCTGGCATGGGCGGAGACATTATGTCACCTCAGCAGGGCCAGGCCCCAAGGCAGAGGGTTTGGAGGGGCTATGGGGGGCGGGAGAGAGAGAGAGAGAGAGCGCGAGCGCCCGCAGGAGAACCTGAAGGTGCTGTGGGAGCCATGCCTTTGAGCATTTCACTGCCTGGCCAGGACTCCACCTCAAGGTGGTGTTCTTAGCCAGGAGGATGGGAGATGGCATGGGAGGGCACCAGTATGCAGGGCTGTGGGGCACCAGGGAGGTGAGAGACAAAGGCATCATCTGAGAGGTCCCAGCGGCTTTCAGAAAGGCTCAAGGGAGAGGCGGGGGGGGGGGGGGGGGGGCGGGGGAGGGCAGGGAGGAGAGGGAAGTGGTCCGACCAAGATTAGGGTTGCCAGTAAAAACAGTGCACGGAATGAGACATACTTAAAAATTATTCATTGCTTAACTGAAAGTCAAGTTTAACTGGTGTGTCCCGTACCTTTTTTTTTTTCTAAATCTGGAAATCTTAGACTTGGATTTCCTGGCTCAGCAAACCTGGGGTTTGCTTTGTCCTGAAGGTGTCCGTCCTCTCCCCCAGTCACCTCTACACCCCACCGTGTTCCCTTCAATAAACTTCTCTTTGTTTCCCTCATATTGTCCGTGTCCTTTAACTGCTCCCCAACTTCCTCCTCCCTTCCTTCCTTTTCCTCTATTGTCCCCCTCCCTCTACTCTCTCCCTCATTACCCCCTCCTCCGATCTCCTCCGGTACCCCTCTCCCCACCACCCCCACCCTTTCCCGTTTCCCCCTACCTTCTTCGGCACCCACTCCGCCTCCTCTTTCCACCACAATCCTCCCCTATCCCACAGCCCCTCTCTCCGCGCTCACCCCCTTCCCTGGCGCCCACCTTCTCCAGTCCTCCCCACACACCGCCCCTCGCATCGATCCCTCAGGCGCACGAAGGGAAACCCCAGCCTCAGGCGCGGAGCCCCACGCAGGCGCAGAGCCGCCCGGCTTCCCCGAGGCTGCCGCCGCCCCCGCACTGCGGCCGGCGCGCCCGGTTGCCAAGGCGACGGCGAGGGCCGGAGCGGGAACCTGGGGAAGACCCCGCGCTCGCTCCCTCCCCAGCCCAAGCCTCAGCGAACCCCACTCCAGTTTGAGCCGGTTTCCCCGCCCCGCCCCGCCCCCAGTGCGCACTGCGGCAGGTGAGGATTCCCTGGCCCACAGGGCGGGGGGTCGGGCGAGGGTCCACGCATGCGTGCCGGGCGCGGCTTTCCCTCCCCGACTCGCGCACGACGGGAAAGCCCTGGCGCCGTTGAGACAACCCCCGCGCAGGCGCAGTGAGCGTCCGGCGTCCCCACGGCACCGCCTGGTCGTCAGGGCAACGCGCGCGGGGAGGGCTGGGAGCGCACGGAACTCCCGTCTCACGCCCCCTCCCGCGCACTGCGGCGAAGCCGGGGATTCCCTGCTGCCCGCACGCATGCGCCAGCCTGGGATTCCGCGGGGATGAGGCCAGAAAGCGTCAGAAGAGGATTTTCTTTGAAACAGAACAGTCGTTATTACCGTCGTCTTTATGTGTGAGGAATGAAGGCGGCCCTCTCAGCACCTGTCCTGAGTTTTACCTTCATTCTCTGGCCTACCAGCCGTCCCCCTACAAGTCCCCAGCAGAGCTTGCCACGCGCAGCTCCGGTGCTCTTCCTACTCTCTGCTCACACACCTGCCATGGCTCCCCGTCGCCCTGGGGTGAAGTCCCATTCATCGCCCCATTCTTCAGCGTGGCGTCCAAGGCCCTGCACGCTCCGCTGGCTTCTTCCCTCCAGTTAATCACCATTGGTCCCCGACCTTCCCTAATCGCCGGCCACAAATACCCCAACGTGGCCATGCAGGAGGTTCCTTTGCCAAGCTCTTCTTCAGCATCTGCCCTTCCTAGGCACCATCTCGTTGATTCTCGAGATGGCCTAGGGTTAGATACTGTTTCAGTCCTGTTTTATATAGGCGGAAACAGGCTCAGACCCATTAAGGCCCTGGCCTAAGGCCCCCAGAGGTAAGAGGGGGAGCTCAAATGGCTCCACTTGTGGGGAGCCATCTGGGCTCCTCCACCCGTTATTCGGCTGACATCTCAAGCCCCAATTCCGGGCCCCACCTCCACCCCGCTGGCTCACCAACAGTCTGGGTGCTTCCTGGCTATGTGACACAGGGAGATGACTTAGTTTTCCCATCTAGAAAGAAGATCAGTATAACACAGGGCTCTCCCCAGGGCTCAGTGAAATGACATTACCATGTGCTAGGCCAGGGCCCAGCATCCAGTGGATGCTTCGCACAGCATCTCACAATGGATTCTTCCCACAGTCCTCCCAGGTGAGGGTTCAGCTCATTGGCACCCCCTGTAGGGCTCCTTCCGTCTGTCTCACTTCCCTCAACCCCTACTGGGTCTTCCTGGGGTCCATCCTAGATCCCTCACATGCCCCCTAGTCCTTGTCGCAGAGTTGGTTCCTGGGGAAATCCCCAAACTAAGCCAGTGCTCAATATATGTTGGTTAGTTTTTATGTCAGCTACCATTGTTTCAGGTACCTGCCATACTGTACTTCAGCTGTACCCAATTATTAATGGCACCCCCCCCCCCCCCCTTGAACAGGAGTTGTGACCTCCAGGCCTTTGCATGTGTGGTCCCTTCAGCCTTTTCTGTCCCTTGTCTGTGTGGAGAACTCCCATCCTTCAAGGCCCTCCCTCCATGAAGACTTTTACCTCCCTACTTCTGGGCAGAGCCTGGCTCCCTTAGGCTCAGCCGTGACCCCACAGAGTTGGGGACATCTGTGAGGATCTGCATCTGAGACTTGACACCTTGGAGAACAGAGTTCTTGGCATAGGCCTGAGAGGGAACAAGTCTGCTGTGTTGGAGAAGTTGGGAACAAGGAGATAGTGGGGCCAGAGCTGGCGGGCTGGTGGAGAGTGAGGGGGATAGGGGCCAGAGGTGCAGGGGCAGGCTTGTGAGTGCAGGCAGGGTGTCACTTGGATGGGAGCCCATAGCAGTGGCCTGGTAAATGCGTGGACCCCACCCCAGACACCTGGGCCCATCTCCCAGCTACCCTTCCTCTCTACTGACTCCCTGAGGCCAACTAAGCTCTAGGAAGCCAGAACCAAGTTGAGTTCTCACCCAGCCCTTCCCAGATATTCGGCCTCCGATGGGATACTCCTTTCTACCCGGATCCACCTGCCCACTCCAGCCTCCAGGCCCTTGCCTGCCCAGTGCCCTGCCTCTGCGATGGAAACTGACTCATCTTCCACTAAGGCCTGCTCTAAAGAAATCCTCCACCAGGAAGCCTGCCCTGTTATTCCAGATGCCTCCCGTGTTGGAATAACAGCAGAGCAGCCTGCATCTCCTGACCCCAAGCACAGTATGTGTGACCTGGCTGCTGACTCTGAACCAGAATCTCAGGGTGCCAACAACTCGCCTCCAGCTCTCCTCTAGTTCCGCCTCTGAAGTGCTGTGTGACCTGGAGCCAGTGCTTCAACCTCTCTGAGCTACCCCCAGCAAGGCTTCCGGGGATGATGGTACAGGTCTCTCACTGGATAACTGGCCCAGCCGGGAGCCGACCACAGCTCTCAGCTAGCCTGCTAGGATAGGAGCGCGGTTGGGGGCCCCTTCTCTGGCTGTGTTCTCTGGCTGTGGCCTGTGCGTTCCACCTCATTCCAGCCCTTCTTTCCCACCACCCACCCAGTCACGTAGACTTCACGGGCACACTCTGCCTCACCAACTGCCTTTATTGGGCACTCAGCCCCAGGACACTGGCGCGTGCGGGAAGGGCGAGGGGTGTCACTGGAGCAGGGACCCTCGGGCGGGAGGTGTGGCCAGTGATGCCTCCTAGCCCCCAGGACACGCGCCGTGGCCCCCAGACATCTCTGTAACCCTCGGAGCTGACCCAACGGAAGGGCGTGTGGGGTCGTGACCCTGACCGCCCACGGGGCGTCTCCCCCAGTTCCAGGCTCACTTGGGGGTGTTGAAGGGCACGGCGCGCTGATTCATGGGGTTGTCCGGCGAACGCAGCCACTCCTTCTTGAGCATCTGCTTCAGCTGTGACAGCCGCATGTTGGGGTTTTCTTGCTTGAGCCGCGGCAGCTGCGCCTCCTCGAAGGCAGTGTACGCCGCCCGCATTCTGCGCTCAGGATGTCTGTCTGCCGCCTCCTCCGCCACGCTGGTAAAGACGCAGGCGTCAAGGGGGCTGGGGCGTGGCCCGCCCCGCCCCGCCCCCAGAGGCTCAAGCTCCCCTCCGGGCCCCAAGCCCCACCCCAAAGACCTAGGCCTTGCCCCCTACCTGAGCACTGCGATGGCATCCTCGATGGTGCGCGCCTCCACGCTGCCCTCCTCCAGCAAGCGGCGGTTCACATTCTCCTCCAACGGCACTTCCAAGTGGCTCTTGGCTTTCTCGGCTGGGGGCGGGAGCGGCCGGGGGACAGAGACATACCAGAAACAGAGAGAAATAAGCAGAGACGCAGAGTTCCATGGAGATGAGAGACATCATAGGGGAAGAAGCAGGGGAGAAAGGGAGGGAGGCAGGCAGGCAGAGAAGGATGGGGGAGGATGGAAACGCAACTTGAGCTCCCCGCCCAGTCCTGCCTTTGGGATGGGCCAGTCCTGCCTGCCCAGTCCCCAAACTAACTTCCCTGCAGCCCACCACTCAGGAGACACCTCATACGTGGCTGCTGTCTCCTCACCTCGGGGCACCACATCAGCTGTGGGGACCCCGGGGAGACAAGCCAGGGTCAGGTGCAGAGTAATCACACACGTGTGTGCCTATGGCGACCGTGCTCAGAGCCAGGCCTGCCGAGACACCGCCCACCCACCCTTCACCTTGCAGAGCCCAGGCAGCTTCTCTGGAGGTGAGGAGGGGGGTCTGGACTCAGTCCAGGGGGTAGGCCCACTGCCTATTGCTTATCAGGTAAAAGGGCAGCTCCAGAGTGGGCCGAGGCCCCCACCTGTGTCCGGGGCTTCCTTGTGCTGATGGTCTCGGCGGAGCGTCTCCTCAATCTGGGCGCGGGTGACCTTGCTGGAGGTGGCCACTCGCGGGGCCTTGCTGCCCTTAAGCCTCGAGTCCTCCTCCTCCAGCAGCCGCTGTGCCTCCTTCTTGCGCTCCAGCTGCTCCAGGCGCCGCTTCTCCTTCTCCTCCTGGGGGATTGGGAGACAGGAGTGGACCCCGTCCCACCGGCATGGGGTCCAGTTTGCATCTCAACCAGTGTGGATGGAGGCCTTGCTGTGTGCTAGACCCCGTGATGGGCGTAGGGGACACGGATGGGAGCACGATGAGCCTACCTGGGGGCTCCGATCCTATATGACTAGGGAACAACAGGGAACCTTGGCCAAGGCAGTGGGTGGGTGGCTCTTGAAGAAAAAGTGATACCTGGGCTGGAGGAGGAGCCAGCCAGGAAAAGAGCTGGGGAAGAGGAGAGTCCTTAGTGGTGGGAACGGTGGGTGTAAAGGTCCTGAGGCAGGAACCACCTAGCATGACAGAGGAACAGCACAGAGGCTGGTGTGGCTGGAGGGAGGAGGGGAAGTGTGGGGGACAAAGACGTGGGGAGGGCAGAGGCGGTACCACGGGGAGCCTCAAGGGCATGCGGAGGGGTTTGTACTGGATTCCAAAGGCGACAGGAGCCACCGGGGTCTGGACCCGTTTGCCAGCTGGGACAGTGCTTCTGCCTTTATGAGCCAGGAGACCTTGGGAGGCACCATCGAAGTGTTCCCATCTGAGCATCACAGGGGCTGGGACTGATCCCACCTTGGTTCCCCAGGGAGGCCCGGATGCCAGCTGGTCGAGGGGACATGTGGCCTGTAGGACTTGTCCTTGGCCGCTGCCCCTCCACTGCTCCAGGGACAGAGCGAGGCTCTGGTTCCTTTGTAGTGCAGTGTGGCTGTGCGGCCGTAGGCTTGGAATATTCTGCCGCCTCCCGCCCAGCACCCCCAAAGGGCCCTGCACTGCAGGCACTCCCACCTGCCCACTCACTGCCTGCAACTCTGCCATCTGCCCGCCAGGCCTCAGGGGCGGTCCCTATGCCTGCAGTGCCCCCCGTGACAGGGCTAAGTGCCCCAGAAAAGGGGTTCCTGAGGACACGTACTGGGCCTCTGACCTCCAACCTGCCTGCATGATAGGAAAGAAGCCGGTGGGGGGGGGGGTTGGTGGGCGGCAGGGATGGTGGCGGTTAAAGATCAAGGCTGTTTGGGCACAGCTGCTAGGATCCCATGTCTGTGGTCAGAGGCCTGGGGTAGCGCCATCGTGCTCTGAGTCTCAGTTACCCCATCGGTCAGAAGTAATGTCCTCCTGAGGCTCCCCGACCACTGCATGGTGCGTGTACAGCCCACGTTCACCCTGTCCACAGCACGGCCTTGCCTCACGGCCTTTGCACTAGCTGTTCTACCCTGCTGGAGCACCACTGCCGGCCTCCTTTCCTGATTAACTCTGGCTCATCATGAGCTCCTGGCTCCCTGTCCTGCTCTACCACGCGGCTCTTTCCTGTGTTCCACAAATCCCTGTTTTCTAGTCTTCCGATTAGCTGGTTAGTCCCTGAGGCAGGAGGCAGGCCCTGGCCCAGCACACAGTAGATGCTTAAGTAAAAGTGTGCTGGATGAATGAGTGAATGAATTCCAGAAGGCTCCAATCTCAGGAAGGACATGCAGAATGGGGCCATTAGTCTCTAGGGACATGGGACTGAGGCGGGAACATGAGCATTTATACTTTGACATTCAGCAGACTTTTCTGAAAAAGACGCTCGCAGTTTTTAAAAAGGCCAATTAGCAATTGGCAGCATCTGGTGATGGGTGAAGGATGAGGCTGCGGACGGAATATTCTGGAGCCATCAAAAATGAGCCTCCTAAATAATTGAGATGGAACCCAGAGAGTCAGGTGCTCATTGCCGAGTTGCTTAATATGGAACAAAGGGAAATGAAATGCCAACCTCTGGGCGAGGCGATGAATTATGGCCCAGCCCAAGGCTGATGCCTGGCGGCTGGCAGAAATCTGGCTGTGCGATCCCATTTAACGGAGGACGTGGCCTTTAGGGTATGGCATTGGGTGAGAAGAGCCTTTGGTGTCACATGGGTGGGAGGTGCTGGGTTTTTTTTTAGTGTTTTGGAACAAATGTGGATTTGTTTCTTTTTCATAAAAACAGTATCTTTTTAAAGCAGCTGTCACATAAGGAAAGAAAGAGGGACCGGGTATGCTGTGTAGACTGTGGGCCCCCCTCACCCATCAGCAGGAAGAGCGATAAACAAAACCCAGAAAACCACCCCATGGGGAAGGAGAACCATCAATAGCTCCAGGTAAAACACTCAGGAGGGGGGACTGCCTGGGAGGGGCACGGGGGCTGGGAATGTTCTAGAGAGCAGGGGTTGGCAAACTCTGGCCCTCCACCTGTTTTGGTAAAGTTTTAGCCTATTTGCACATGGTGGCTTTGTGCTACAGCGACAGGGTCGAGTAGCTTTGAGACCCTGTCTGGCCCCTATTGCCTGTCGGACCTCTGCCCTGTGCATTCTTCCAGGTGTGTGCTACACAGGTGAGTGGACAGGCAAATGCTCCCTGGGCCACACCCCTGGGGCACGGACGCTTGCAAGGCTATTAGTCAAACCTCATCACAAACCAGAAGGCAGATCCCTGGCTTCAGCTAGCGCCAGCCTGGCTCCAGCCCCTCCTCACAGCCCTGTGACCTGGACTTCCTGCCTTGTCTGTGCCTTGGTTTCCTCATTTAGAGGATGGGGATGACACCGAGGCCCAAGATGCAGGCCTGGGGAGGGCTCCTGGGGCCCTGGGCTGGGCTGCTGCCTCTGGGACTGTGGAAAAGTCTCTGGCTTTTCTGTCTAGATAATGGATCCCTGGCAGACATTAGTTTTCCTTTTGGGTTTTCAACCTTCCTATATTGTCAAAATGTTGGCAGTCAAAAAGAAAATTTAAAGACCTCCATGGACCCAGTGCAACATTGGGGGCGCTGAGGGGAGGGAACCAGGGATATTCAATTCCAACTAAAAACAAGGCAGGATCCAGCCCTGCACAGAAAGACAATGGGAGAAACTCACAAAAGTGCCCAGGCGCCCCCTGAACTGCGCATGCAGGGGTGGTGTGTCACCACTGCTATTCCAGAACCTTTAACAGTCCCAGCTGGAGCCTCCCACCAGCCCAGGGGACTAGAAGAGGCTAAGAATGGTTTCTGGTGCCACCTACTGGGCCAAGAGGGTCAGCATCAGCCCTGAACCACTCCCGGACACCAATTAAGCACCCACTGTGTGTGTGGCGCTGCGGCCCCGCAGGAGACAGTCAACCATCCTAGCCCTCTTTTGTGTTTTTATAAACACCCGGAAATGCCTGCAGGCCCCAGGTCAGCAGGTCAGAAACAGGATCTATCAGCACGTGTCAGCCTCGGCACTGCTGAAGCCGGGCTGGCTCACTCTGCTGTGGGGCCATCCTGTGTGCTGCCAGGTGTTGAGCAGTATCCTGGGCCTCTGCCCACCAGCTGCCCAGTAGCACCCTCCAGCTGCCAGTTGTGACAACCAAAAATGTCTCCAGATGTTGTCAAGTGTCCCCTGGGTGCAGAATCGCTCCAGAGTGAGGTCCTGCCAGTCTAGACCAACCCTGGCATCACACGAAGGAGAGAAACAAGCTCGTGGAGGGCTTGCCGTTCCCTAAATGTGGCAAGTCCTGGCCACCCCAGGGCCTTTGCACGAGGCTCTGCCTCTGTTTCTGTCTCCCTCCTTGCCCTTGCTCCATGTCCAATGACTCCTCACCCTTCAGGCCAAAGACCCAGGGGCCTCTCACCACCTTCTACCGTGTTGCCCAGCCACCTTGCCCACGGGTGGGGCGCGGAGCCCAGGGCGCACCCACCTTGCGCTGCTCCTTCCTCATGACGTGTTTGTCCTCATCCTTCCAGTAGGCATCCTCCAACTCCTTCTGCTTCCTGGCATCAGCTGCTGCCTTGGCCTCAGCCCTCCGTGCCCGGGCCGCTGCCGATTTAGTGTTCTCGCCCTGGAACTTCTTGGGCATCCCTCAGAACGCTGTGAGTGGAGGGCAGGGACCAGTGACTCTGGGGCATCCACCCTCGGCAGCCCCAGACTCACACCTGTGCAGCTACGACCCCCTTGGGGCCTCAATAGCTCTGTCTATAAAACAAGGGCTTTGGATTTATTCATCTCTCTTTTAAAAAAAAAAATCTACTGAGGTGAATTTTACATAATACAAAATGAACCATCTTAAAGTGCACAGTTCAGTGGTATTTAGCACATTCACAATGTTGTGCAACCATTACCTCTATCTAGTTCCAGAACATTTCCATCACCCACAAAGGAGACCCGTCCCCATGAGCAGTCCCTCCCCACCTCCCCTCCCCCAGCAACCACTAATCTAATTTCTGTCTCTATGGATTTGCCTATTCTGGACTTCTTTCACTCAGCATCATGTTTTCGAGGTTCATCCGCGTTTGAACATCTGTCAGTGCTTCATTCCTTTTTATGTCTGAATAATATTCCATTGTAGGGATAGGCCACATTTTGTTTATCCATCTGTCCATGATGGACACGTGGGTTGTTTCTACTTTTCAGCTCTTACAAGTCATGTTGCTCTAGATCCCTGCGGGCCAGTCTGTGTGTGGACCCTCCCACTCTGCCGCCTATGAGGCCTCAGTGTCCCGGCCCCACAGCCCTGAGGCCGAATCCCCCTCCCCCTGGGTAAGCAGCTGCCATGAACTGTTCCCAATGATCCAGCCCACGCTCGCACAGCCAGGAGATTTTATAACAATCGTAAAGCTGCTGTCCAGTGGACACCTGGTCTGTGTGAGTCCCATACTGGGTGCTGGGGAAATGATGACACCAAATGGGAGAAATGGGAGGTGCCACCCTCCCCACACCCGGTCCCCTACTAAGCATTTTATATGGCCCAACTACATTGAATGCTCTCAAAGCCTTAAACACGGGGACTGCCCTTATTCCCTTTCGAAGGTGGGTAAGTCAAGGTACCTGGCTAAGTTGCACAGGGCCGAGCCTGGAGTCTCACCTCCAAAACCAGCCTTTCAGGTGAGGAAGGGAAGCCAAGAAATTAAGATCACCCCACCTCCAGAGTACTGACTGAGGACATAAGCACTGTGCGGTCAGGGCAAGCCTTCAGCTCTCCAGGCCTCAGTTTTCCTCATCTGGGAAATGGGCTGATGTCCCTCACTCCTGGTTGTCCTCTCCCCACTGAGAATCTTCAGCTCAGTCCCTTGCTGAACCTTGGAGAAGTAGGCCCAGCATCGAGAATGAAGGGGAAAGAACGTAGGGCCATCCTGACTCAGGACCACCAGGCAACCCCCCACCACCAACCTCCTAGCTGTGTGGCTTATGGGGGAGGGGGCTCCCATCTCTGAGCCCTATCAGCTCCTGTTTGCAGCGGTCATGCACGCTGGGCTAAATGCTTTACATATAGCGTCTTGTGAATTCTCACAACCCTGGCAGGTGACAGCCAAGCTGAGACCTGAAGGATGGGTTGGAGGCAGCTTGGTGGGGATGAAGGGTTGAGACTTCTGGGCAGAGGGCACAGGATGTGCAAAGACCCTGTGGCAGGAATGAGGCCATGCGCTACAGGCTGCATGGAGGCAACTGAATCCGGTGTGGGTGAGCGAGGGGGAAGGGGAGGGAAGAGACTGAGTGGGAGGGTGTGAGGCTGACAAGGAGGGATGAGAAAGAGCAAGGATTTTATTCTCTGGGCACCAGGGAACTGTTAGGCGGCTCTGAGCAGGGCATGAACACATTCTGATTTACGCTGTCATGTGGGTGGGCGAGGGGCTGAGGGAATTACGATGGTGCAATGGGCAAAGCCAGGGGTTTGGAGTCAGATGGAGCTGGGCAATAATAACCGGAATGCTGACTGACTGATGTAGTCTAAACTATGTCATCCCCCGGCAGTAGCAAGGCCAGGTACTTTTCTCCCCATTTTACTGATGAAAAATCTGAGGCTTTGAGAGGGTAAGTGACATGCTCAGGGCCACAGAGTGGGTTAGTGGAGGGGCCCGGATTCCAACCGAGGCCCAGCCCCTCAGTCCCAACTTCGTCCTCCTAACCATTGCCCCACCACAGGGTCCCAGCTGGCCTCTCAGGGAACATCAATGCAGATCAGGTCTCTGAGGCCACTGGTGCCCCTCACGTGACACAGAGAGGCAGCTCCTCCAGGCTGAGACTGGGGAGCGAATCCCATGGGGCAGAGCAGGGCAAAGTAAGGGAGATCAATGGACCCAGGAGACTCAGGGTTGAGTCCTGGCTCTGCAATCGTGGCTGAAATGCTCCCCTAAGCCTCAGTTTCCTCATCTGAGAAGTGGGGTTGATTCCAGTCCCTCCCTACACAGGATGCAAGAGCTGCCACGGCGGGGCTGGATATGCCAGCCTGATCCTGTACTTCTCCCAGCTGCTCCTGGGCCCCCTGAATCAAGCATTCATTACTGAGCATCTACAATGTACCCAACAGAAAACCTCACCTGGATTCCCCAGAAGAGCACTAAGAAGTGGGTGGGCGTCACAGTCTAAGTGTCAGGTGAGGAAACTCCCCACATGCCACCTCTCCCTCCATCTCCCCCTCACTCTCTCAGCAGCAGCCACACCAACCTCCTTGCCTTTTTTCAAGCCTACAAAGCATGTTCCCACCTCAGGGCCTTTGCACTTGCTCTGCCCACCACTTTTGCTCCTCTTTTTACCCAGTTAATTCCTATTTAAACTTCAGGGCTCAGCTCAGGTGTTGCCACCTCCAGGAAGCCTTCCCTGACACACCCCCTGACTCTCAGACCATAAACTTCTCTCTGAGGTACTTGTTTAAGTTGCTATCTATGTTCATTTACAGGATTATTCGACAAATGTCCATCTTCCCCACCAGGCTGGGAGCTCTATGAGGGCAGGGCTGGGACTGCTTCAGTCAGTGCCCTGCAGAGTAGGGGCTCAAAAAATGTTTTGCGCAAATGAATGAACAAGCATCTATTTCCAGGGTTCCCTCAGTATTTACTTCACACTCTGTGTTGTGTCCAAACTCAGCTTCTCACTTCTCTTCCCACTCACTTCCCTCTCCAGCCTCTGAGCCTTTGCTCTTGCTATGCCTTCACCTGATACACCCTCCTCTGTCCCCTCCTCCTGTGAAAACCTACCCACTCACAGAGACTCAGCCCCAGCATCTCCTCCTCCTCGTGTTGCTTAAGACCCCCCAATTCCATCCCAAAGCCTGACAGGGCTTTTCTGACCCCCTCTTCAGGCCAGGACTGAATATTTATGTCCCCCCAAAATTTATATGTCAAAGCCCTAACCCTCAATATGACTGTATTTAGAGACAGGGCTGGGACTTCCCTGGTGGCGCGGTGGTTAAGAATCCGCCTGCCAATGCAGGGGACACAAGTTCGATCCCTGGTCAGGGAAGATCCCTCTTAGATGCCACGGAGCAACTAAGCCTGTGCACCACAGCTACTGAGCCTGCGCTCTAGAGCCTGCGAGCCACAACTACTGAGCCCGCGTGCCACAACTACTGAGCCCGCGTGCCACAACTACTGAAGCCCGCGCGCCTAGTGCCTGTGCTCCACAACAAGAGAAGCCACAGCAATGAGAAGCCCGCGCACCGCAACAAACAGTAGCCCCCGCTCGCCACAACTAGAGAAAGCTCACGCGCAGCAACGAAGACCCAATGCAGCCAAAATATAAATAAACTAATTTTTAAAAATGGTACCTTATCCTTAAAAAAAAAAAAAGAGAGAGACAGGGCCAGTGAGGAGGTGATAAAGGTTAAATAAGGTCTTAAGAGTGGGGCCCTAATCTAGTAGAGCTGGTGTCCCTATAAGAAGAGAAAAAGTCACCAGAGCTTGCTCTCTCCACCATGTGAGGACACAGTGAGAAGGTGCGCATCTGCAAGTCAGGAGGAAAGCCTGCACCTGGAACCAAACTGGCTGGCACCCTGATCTTAGACTTCCCAGCCTCCACAATTGTGAGCAAATAAATCTATTGTTTAAGCCACCCAGTCGGCGGTATTTTGTTATGGCAGCCAGAGCCTAATACAGACAGCTTCTCTCCTCTGATAAACACTCACACACATACACTTTGTCATTCAGTAAACACGCACTGTACACCTAGTATGTGTGGGATGCTGGGGAAAGAGGCAGTGCTGATGGGCTTCCTGACAGAATGGGAGTCCCAGGCTGGTTGGGAGATAGACAATAAGAGCGGTAACTCCAGATCAGAGCTGTGATGGGGCCATATGGACGCTGAGGAAGTCAGGAGGGGGCTTCTGACCCAGCCTGGGGAGGGATGGGGAGGGGGTGTCAAAGGGCTTCCTGAAGGAGACATCAAAGGAAAGACTTAAGGGAGTGGGGAGGTCCAAGCCCCCAGGGGTGTGGGGGAGGCAGGCTGGGAAGAGGGGATTTGTATTCCAGGGTGATGGGAAGGTGCGGAGGGCGTCAGAGCCCTCTGGGGTTGGTAAGGAGGTGAACTGGAGGATTGAGACAGAAGCTTGGAGCTCAAACAGGGGGTCTAAGGAGTGGCTTTGGCTAAGCAGTGGGTACACTTAGGGGGGAATCAAGACCTTCGCGGTTGATTGGATGTGAAAGTAAGAAAGCGAATAAAAGATGAAACTCAACGCTGCCTCCTCCAAGAAGTCCTCCCGCTACCCCTTCTAGGCTCCCCCAGTCCGTCGTCCCTCTCCCCAGCCCTGATCCCACTGCAAGAGGCCAGGGACGTCCGTACCCAGCTCTGTCACCCCCAGGCCTGTAAGCTGCTCAGGAGCAGGACCGGAGATAGGTGGCCTCGAGCACGACGCTGTCCCTCTGGGTCTCAATCGTCCGCTCCGGGAAATGGGCATAGCCCCTGCGGGAGCCCTGGAGACGGTGGTCAAAAGCGCCTCCGTCTCCGAGCACCCCATCTCCAACCCTCCCGGGGAGGTGGTCCCAGGCCCAGCAGCCCCACTGGGCCCACCCGTCCCCCGCCCCCCGGCTCCGCCCGCGCCGCTGCCGCTCCTACCTCCTTCCCCCGGCGCCGGCCCGGTCGCACCTCCGTGCCGTCACCGCAGGGCTTGCGCGCTAAGCCCCAGGGGGGCGCGTGCTGATTACGTCTCGGCTCCGTCGCCATCTTGGTAGAGGAGACGTTGCGCCAATCCAAGACAAGGGCGTTAGCCGTTTCTTTTTGTCTTCAAGAAGAGAATATTTTATAAACCCTCATCCCTTGCGCTCACTTCATACGTTAGCTAGTCAGGAGAGGAGAGCAGAAACTACAATCTGGACTATTGTCTCTACCAAGATGGCCGTTGCCCAGATGAAAAATGGAGTCCTCGGTTTCACGTGTGGGTCTGGCGGCGTCAGTCAGGAGTTGCTTGGCCGCCAGGGCGCGCCAGAACCCGCGGTCCGCGCGTGGTTAGGCGCGCTTCGCCTGAGGGAGAGTCAGGCCCTTTAACATCAATTTGTGGTTTGAAGACGCTCTCCTAGTCCACATTCTCTGCCTCCCTCCTGCGAAGTTGAAGTGGGAGGGAGCAGAAGAAAGGGACAGAGAAGTTAAAACACTCCGCGCTGTCCAGGTGGGGAAACAGGCTCAGAGAGACCAGAAATTGAATTTGACCAAAGTGTAATCGAAGGACTCAGAATCCCTCCTCCTGGATTGCTATCCACCCCCGCACACCCCTTGCTCTTTTATTTTATTCAACAATTAGGTTTTGGGGACCAGTTTGTCCTAGGCACCTATACTTCAGATTTTCTGCATTTACTAAGCCTCAGTGTCCTCATCTGTAAAAATGGTAGTACTAGGGGGCTGAGAATGATTATACTGGGCCTGGCTGTACGGAGAGAAGCAGGGCATGGATTTAGGGGCAGTTTAGGCAGGACGGGTTGACCGCGGAGTCCATACTCCAAAAGGCAATCCCAGTGACACTGCTGGCAACTGAGTCGGATCGTTTACCTCCCCTGCTCTCAAGCCTTGAGTGGGTCCCCCTGCCCTGCAGGACTCACCCCACCTTCCCATCTCATCTCCCTCCTCTTCCCCACTCTCTCTCAGCTCCAGCCACACCAGCCTCCTTTCTCCCAATTGCCAGACACAGCCCTGCCTCAGGGAATTTGCCTGTGCTGTTCCCTCTGCCCGCAGCTTTTCGCACGGACGACTCCTTCACTTCTTTCAGGCCTTGGCTCAAACATCCCTTCCTGAGAAAGACCTCCCTGACTTCCCCAAGGATCAATAGTTGGTGCCCCGCCCCCAGCCCTCTTTATTTCCTTCGTAGCATCAACTTGCTTTGTTGGTTTACCTGTTTATTTTCAGTCTCCCCTATGGCTGTGTTGTCTGGAGGATGGAACCCCTTCACCTGGAATATTTGTCACCAAGAAGAAGGAGCTCAGCATAAACATTTATTGTTGTTCAGTATGGGGTGAGGGGTGAAAGTGCCAAAGGCAACACCTAGTTAAGGTTCTACTGGTAAAGAACCAGGCTTTAAAAAGAAAAAAAAAAATGTTTTTTTTTTTAATTTAAAAAAAGAGCCAGGCTTGTCACATCTTCCTGAGGGCGGGAGCCTCTTACGTCTGTTGACATATCTGAGGGGTGCAGGTCAAGTGAATCGTTCCAGAACAAGTTAAGTCTTCTACAAGGAGACTTCTGCCACCTCCCAGGCCACAGGGCATGGCTCCCATTCCTGAGAACTCCTGACTTCTATTGTTCTGACATTCTATAGCTCTTAGATGCTCACATTCTCAAGTAAGTATTGAGGGTCTACTCTGTGCCTGTGCTGGGAGCGCAGCAGTGAATGAGACAGACACAGCCCCTGGTCTCCTGGGGCTCACAGTCAGGAAGCCATACCAAAAATTATGATCCTAACCTTGGCTGGAAGATGTGCCCCGTGTTGAGAGTGGGCTATAGAAGCCTGCAGGCAAATTTTATGTGACACACACGGTTTTATCTGATACAATGATACATTTTATTTCTCTATTATATATTTGTATATTCATATACCCCTGTATGCCTAAATACACACATAGAGAGCTATATTAACGAATACTGCACTGCAAATTGTTAATGAATAATGTACACAATGAGGAAAATTCAAATTTGGGTCTTTTTTTCCCTGTAAAGTGGCTGTTACTTCATGTTAAGATGCACAGACATTGCCTTTTGTCCCCCAAATATTGTTAACTCTTATGCTTTTTGAAATGTTCCCAAATTGTTTTTTGAAAAGATCCCTTACTTTTGAAAAAAATTAAGTCCCTCATAACCATTGTTTATTGCCGGGAAAACATTTCTTGTCTTTATGACTTACATCTTTTCTCCAGCAACCATCATGATTTTACCTTTCCCAAATTCAGGCTCCAAATTCAGAATAAGACAACTCTGAAGATGTCTTTTATGCCTCAACTCTCATTGGGCATCCTGATATTGCCATTGGTTAACACAGATATTTGTTCCTTCACCTATAGAAGCAAGGACAAAAGTATCATCAAGTTTGTCTAGAATTCTTGGGGACTTCCCTGGTGGCCCGGTGGTTAAGAATCCGTCTTCCAATGCAGGGGACGCAGATTGGATCCCTGGTTGGGGAGCTAAGATCCCACAGGCCGCAGGGCAACTAAGCCCGTGCACCACAACTAGAGAGGAGCCCGTGCAGGGCAACTAAGCCTGTGCTGCAACTACTGAGCCTGTGCACCAGAACTACGGAGAAACCCCTCACAATTAGAGAGAAGGCTGTGCGCTGCAACGAAAGATCCCACATGCCGAAACTAGGACCCGACGCAGCCAAAAATAAATAAATAAATAAATATTTTTAAAAAAAGTTTGTCTAGAATTCTCCAAATTTTAATTAATTCCAAACTGTTAGGAGAGCTTTTTCATTTACCAAATTTAGGATTTTTTTTTAAAGTGACAAAAAGAGAGCCATATTCCTCCGTTGGTGGTACTGATGTAAAATTTGCTAAGATAAGTATCTTTCAATGATTGTATACTTTACAGGTTACAAGAAGCATGGCCATGCAGAAGCACAAAGATTGCTACAAAAAGCAGCTGCAAAAGTATTTGTTTCTTGGATTCTAGATCCACAAATTCCTTTCTCTTTTTGTTCAGTGAAAGGGCTGGAGAGGCAGTAGAGATCTTGACTCAGTCACATGGTAGTCGTCCAGCACCATTGTTTATTTCAATCTTTCATTGGATTCAGTAGCCAGGATTCAGTAACCTTGTGTAAGAACTAGGGCAGTAGCAGCAGAATTTGTGGAAGCTTCAGTGACTGGGTTCTGGGGTCTCCGCTCAGCTAATTGGACCCCATGCCTGCAGACTGCGCTTCAGATAGAAAACACTCAGCATTCTCAGCTCCTGTGACATATTCCTGTTTTCCCCTTCACGTGTCACTCTCCATCACCGTGACACTCTAAACCCTGCCACCCTCCTTCCCTCCTCAAAGAAGGAGAATCCACAGTTGCCTCCCCATGTTAAAGAGTTATCCCGACTCAGGACTCCCCTGGTGGCCCAGTAGTACAGAATCCACCTGTCAGGGCAGGGGACGCGGTTTGATCCCTGGTCGGGGAACTAAGATCCCACATGCTGCGGGGCAACTAAGCCCGTGTGCCACAACTACTGAGCCTGAGCGCCTCAACTAGAGAGAGAAAACCCGCACGCCACAACTAGAGAGAAGCCTGCATGCTGCAACTAGAGAGAAGCCCATGCTCCACAACGAAGATCCTGCGTGCCACAACGAAGACCTTATGCAGCCAAAAAATAAAAAATAAAAGAATTATCCTGACTCAGGGGCGATCTTATAGAGCTGTGCTGTCCATTAGAAATAAAGGTAAGGTGGGCCACTGATTGGGTTTAATACTTCCTAGGCACCACATTAAAAAAGAAAAGAAACAGGTGGAATTCATTTCCTGATAAATTTCACTTAGCCCAATGGAGCCAGGATATTGTGACTTCAACAACTAATGGAATTCTAAAACAAGACATAGCAAAGATCTCAGAAATCTCCCATCTTCCAAGGTCTAAACTTGCCAATAGCCTTGTCGGCACTAAAAATCAAACCCCTCAAGTTATCTCATTGTGAGTAAATAGTAGTCTGACATGCATTTGATGGTTCCACTCCCAGTCCTGAAGTCTACCCTAGCACAGGCTAACGTGACTAAATACTGCAGGCGACTCGGAGGATGCCCACACAGTATCACTGACACGTGCAACTGCTTTTCCACATTGTCCAGTAAGCAATCCCAGCATCACCTGAAACCTCAAGAGACAGTGTTCTGAAAAAGTCATCAGAGGAAATTTGCCCTTGAATCTTTTTCTTTTTTAATTTATTTTTTGGCCGTGCAGCGCAGCATGCAGGATCTTAGTTCCCCAACCAGGGATCGAACCCGTGACCCCTGCACTGGGAGCATGGAGTCTTAACCAGTGGACTGCCAGGGAAGTCCCTGCCCTGAGTCTTGATGGAAAGAGTTTCATCAGGCTCTGTGATCTGTGTTTCCCAATTAAAAACAGTTAGTTCATCCTATCCTGACCACTGGATATCCATTCCATCGGGAGACCTTAAACTGAGGATTCTTGGCACGCTCTAGAAACCTACAGCTGCAGTAGACAGACAAGTCCCTGTGAAAATTAATAGAGGGAAATCTCATTTAAAATGGAGTCAGGAAGCCCTGAAGGGGGAGCTCTTCCTCTCACAGACATACCTTCTGTTGCAGCTTACTTTACACTCCTGGGCAGGAAGAAGACTACTACCCCAGCAGGAGGAAGGAAGATTTTTTCTTTGCCCAGCAACAGCCCAGCCAATGAGAAACTACAACAACTCACCACTGTCACCACCCTGAATTCTTGCTTTCCTCCAGTGAACTTTCCTTCAAAGCAGCGCTCCCCCACCAACTTCCCACTTTCCTCTGTAAAGTAATGTTCTCCTTTGTTCTCTGGACTTGCGTATGATTTGCCATAGCTTGCACGTGCTGAATTGCAATTCCTCTGCCATTCCCTAGTAAACTCATTTCACTAGTAAAATAACTGGCTATTTTAAAGGTTGACACCCCCTACCCCCCACCACATAACGGTCAGCTGTGGATGACTTCCTCCCGAGAAGACAAGATTAATTTTCTGATTCCACAGTCATTTTTTTACTTTTCTTTCCCCCTGTTCATCTTGCGTATTATCGTATGTTGGCACCCTCTATTAAATGCCTAAAAGTTTTCTCAGTATGCTCTTTCTCATCTTCATCCTGGACTAGAGACCTCCTATGGTTTTCTTCTGCCTCTTAAACAAGAAAAAATCTCTGTTGTGTGTGTTTCACAGACTGCAGCTACTCTTCCGGATAATAGCTGATTGCTGCATCTTCATTCCCCACCTGATCCTGCTGACAAAAACGTAATAGCTATGCTTCTAAACAATTCAGAAGATAGGTGTTGAGGGTTGACTTGTGTCTCCCCAAACTACCTATTCAAATCCTAGCCCCTGGTACCTGTGAACGCGACCTTATTTGGAAATAGGCTCTTTGCAGATACAATCAAGTTACAATGAGGTCATATTTGATTAAGGTGGGCTGTAAGGCAATGATGGTGTCCTTATGAGAAGAGGACAATTTGGACGCAGACATACAGAGGGAGAAGGCCACGTGAGGACAGAGGCAGAGGTTGGAGTGACGCTGCTCTAAGCCAAGGAACTCCAAGGACTGCAGGCAGCCTCCAGAAGCCAGGAGAGAGGCACGGAACAGTTTTCTCTCTGAGTCTCCAGAAGGGTCCAACTTGCCGATGCCTTGATTTCAAACTGAGAAAGTCAAAATAAATATCTGTCAGTTTAAGCCACCCAATTTGTGGAACTTTGTTACAGCGGTCTCAGGAAACCAATATAGTAGATTTCCTTCTATAGGCCCCTCCTACTATGTACACTTTCCTCACCTACTTAATCCCAAACATCATTTTGTAAAAATTGGATCTTGATCTAAGGTCAACAAAAGGCTTCTGCTGAGGTCATTACAACTGTATCAGCAAACCCAGCCCATAAAGAGTAGAGACAAATATTTGGGTTATCTCACGTATAATAATGTGTTCCTCTTAGAGACACCCCATTCTGCTCAGAAAAGCTCTCCCCTTAAGAGACTGATGTTTGATTCACGCCTGCTGTGGTAAACAGTACTTGTGTTCCCATTCAACCTCTCCTTTTCTGTATTACTGCTTCTTAGGAGGTCCAGCTTCTGCTCTAGAAGTCCCACAGACCCGTTTAAATTCCTTCGCCAGTGTCGATTTCCTCGTTGTAGCCAGCCCAGGGCAGTCTATGCTACTGGCAAACACTTCCTGCTACACAAGATAATACTGCAGGTCAAGCAGAACAGTCTGTGACCAGAAAAAAGAAAAAGCGGCTTGGATCTCTAGAACAGACCCCAGGTTGAATTGGGGGCATGTTTCCTTTGCCTGGATTTGGTCATATAGGCTCCTGGCTTTGGGGCCCGTAAGGGGAGGCTTTCAAGATTGTCCCCAGTGATCCCCCACCATCCAGTATTTTATGCCTTTGTGTAAATCCCTCCCTTTGGAGCGGGCCGGACTTATTAACTTGCTATTTTTGGGGGGGGGGGCCGTACTGCACGGTTTGCAGGATCTTAGTTCCCTCACCAGGGATCGAACCTGGACCCTCTGCAGTGGAAGCGCAGAGTCCTAACCACTGGACCACCAGGGAATTCCCTTACTTGCATTTAATGAATATCACACAGCAAAAGTGATGAGATGTCACTTCCAAGATTAGGTTTCGTAGACTATGGGTTCCTATGCCCCAAATTCCTAGCCTCCTTTGCAGTAAGGATGGCCATGTATGGAAGTATGCTGTGGGGATTTCTAGGAAAGCTTTTTCTATCCTGATAAAAGGGAGATGCATTTTAAAAAAATATATTTATTTATAAATATTTATTTATTTATATTTGGCTGCATTGGGTCTTAGTTGTGGCATGTGGGATCTTCATTGCGACACGCGGGATCTTTCGTTGTGGTGCCTGGGCTTCTCTCTAGTTGTGGCCCACAGGCTCCAGAGCGCACGGGCTCAGTAGTTGCAGCGTGTGGGCTTACTTGCCCCACGGCATGTGGGATCTTAGTTCCCCGACCAGGGATCAAACCCACATCCCCTGCATTGGAAGGTGGATTCTTAACCACTGGACCACTAGGGAAGTCCCGGGGAGATGCATTTTTGTCTTGAATGTAGATGTGATACCTGGACATGCAGCAGCCATTTTGCAATCAGAAGGCAACAAGCCTGGGGATAAAGAGGACACACTAAAGATGGGGCAGCCAAAAAAGAAAAAGTCTGTGGTATCATGGAGTAGGTGAAAGGGCACCTGGAGCTGCCTAGTTCTGGATTCTGGACTTCTTGTTACATAAGAAAAATACGTCCATGTGTTTAAGGAAAAAAAAAAGACAAAAAAGACCAGAACATACCTTCCATCTTGGGTGTTCTCTCTTGGAACACTTATCCTAGTGGAAGCCAGCTGCTGTGTCATGAGGCAGCCCTGTGGGGCGAGTGAGTATGGAAGTGGATCCTCTAACCCCAGTGGAGCCTTGAACTGACCTCAACCCTGGCTGCAGCCTCATAAGAGACCTTAAGCCACAAGTACCCAGTGTGAAACTGAATAAAGGAAACTTCATTTAAAATGGAGGGTTTCCCTGGCGGCGCAGTGGTTGAGAATCTGCCTGTCAATGCAGGGGACACGGGTTCGAGCCCTGCTCTGGGAAGATCCCACATGCCGCGGAGCAACTGGGCCCGCGAGCCACAACTACTGAGCCTGCGCGTCTGGAGCCTGTGCTCCGCAACAAGAGAGACCGCGATAGTGAGAGGTCCGCGCACCGCGATGAAGAGTGGTCCCAGCTTGCCACAACTAGAGAAAGCCCTCGCACAGAAACGAAGACCCAACACAGCCATAAATAAATAAGTAAGTAAATAAATAAAAATTTAAAAAAAAGAAATCAAGGCACAGTTACATAAGTTTTTTTAAAAATAAATAAATAAATAAAATAAAATGGAGTCAGGAGGCCAGAAGGGGGAGCTTTCATGCACTATCACTTAATGTCAATTACACATCCCAACAGGAAGAGATCTACCTTGCATTCCCAGCAGGAAAGTGTCTCTACTTTACTGCCCCAGCAGGAAGAAGGGAGTTTTCTTCTTGCCCAGCAATAGCCCAGCCAGTGGGAACTGTCACAACTTAGCCAACCGGAAGCCATCACTGCCCTGAACTCTTACTGTCCTCCAATGGACTTTCCTTCAAAGCAACCCCTCCCAACTTCCCCCTTTTCTCTAAACATAACATTCCTCTCCTTTGTTTGCTGGACTTGCCTACAGTTTTTGCTATGGCATGCTTGCCCTGAATTGCAATTCTCTGCTATTCCTGCATAAACCCATTTTGCTGGTAAAATAACTGGTTGTTTTATTTTTAAGGTCAATGCCAGCTAAGCCACTCCCAGATTCCTGACCCACAGAAACCGTGAGATAAATGTTGTTTTCTGCTGCTAAGTTTTAGGGTCATTTGTTACGCATCAGTAGATAGCTAATATAGGGCCTAATAAGCTAATATAGGGCTAATATAAGGACTATTAAAGAGGACTTCCCTGGTGGCGCAGTGGTTGGGAATCCGCCTGCCAATGCAGGGGACACAGGTTCGAGCCCTGGTCCGGGAAGATCCCACATGCCACAGAGCAACTAAGCCTGTGCGCCACAACTACTGAAGCCCACGCGGCTAGAGCCCGTGTTCCGCAACAAGAGAAGCCACCGCAATGAGAAGCCCGCGCACTGCAATGAAGAGTAGCCCCCGCTCGCCACAACTACAGAAAGCCCACGTGCAGCAACGAAGACGCAACGCAGCCAAAAATAAATTAATTAATTAATTTAAAAAAAAGAAGGACTACTAAAGGGTTTGTTTCTGGGTGTTGCTATGGTGCAGTTAGCCAACATAGCCCGTCCAGAGTCTTAAATTCTGCTGCAGAGCCAACTGTCTTGTCAGATGATCCAACAACTGCAACCAAAAGAGCAGGAAGGGTTAACTCCATCCAACAACGTTTTCTGGATAACCTCATGAACAGCAAGATCTCGGCAGGGTGAGGTGCTGGATATCATGGACTACTGTCCCACACCCTGACTTCATGTGTATTAGTCAAAAGGAGGGACTGAGAAAAAAACACAGCCTGACTGCTGTTAGCTGGAAGTTGATGTGGCTCTACCAGCTTGGCTAGCAACAATGTCACAGAACCTCAAGTGAGGCCATTCTGTGAGCAGCAAGATAGAAACAAGAGGCCTGAAATCGAGTCCCACCGCCTGAAGTCTAGTTAATTGTGCTGTGCCAACCTCAGTTTCCTGGTTTGGATAATGTACTAAAGTTACCTAAGATGTTACTATTGGAGGTAGCTGGGTGGTGGGTACTCAACTCTGTACTCTTTTGCAACTTGTTGTGACCTGTGGGGATATGGGGACATATGTATGCATATGGCTGATTCACATTGTTGTACAACAGAAACTAACACGGTATTGTGAAGCAATTATACTCCAATAAAGATCTATTAAAAAAATACCTCTTCATAATCATGTCTGAGCACAGACAAAAACAAGAACACTGTGCAAACCAGAACTATGGCCAGAAGTCACACACCCTGGCTACCAGGAGCAACCATCATGTCTCACGCTTACTAGCAGTAGCCTCGTGCCTTTCGTCCTGTCTCCTAGATAAAAATCAAGAGGCCCATGGGCTTCCCTGGTGGCGCAGTGGTTAAGAATCCGCCTGCCAGTGCAGGGGACATGGGTTCGATCCGTGGTCTGGGAAGATCCCACATGCCGCGGAGCAACTAATCCCGTGCGCCACAACTACTGAGCCTGTGCTCTAGAGCCTGCGAGCCACAACTACTGAGCCCACGTGCCACAACTACTGAAGCCCACGTGCCTAGAGCCTGTGCTCCACAACAAGAGAAGCCACCGCAGTGAGAAGCCCGTGCACCGCAACGAGGAGTGGCCCCACTCTCCGCAACCAGAGAAAAGCCCACGCTCAGCAACGAAGACCCAACGAGGCCAAAAATAAAATAAAATTAATTAATTAATTAAAAAAAAAATCAAGAGGCCCAAATAGAGAATTGTTCCACTTTCTGTCTGTGCCCAATTCAGAGCAAAACTACACCTCCTTGTTATAATTTTTTTTTTTTTTTTTTGGCCGTGCCACACGGAGTGTGGGATCTTAGTTCCCCAACCAGGGATTGAACCCACGCCCCCTGCACTGGAAGCATGGAGTCTTAACCACTGGACCACCAGGGAAATCCCAAAACTACACCTCCTTGAACCCAAATATAAGAACAAGGCCCTTCTCGAACTCTGGCTGAGATGCTCACAGTTCCCCATGGTGTGTGTCTCCCTGGTTACGAGGAGCCAGTAACCCAACATACCTAGCATTGTTCAACCAGAGTTCCTGACAGGTCTGCCCAGGCCACTGGGAGAGGGTGCAACAGACAGCTGGTGCTGCCTGCCATGGTCAGAGCCTGGAGTGTGGTTAGAGGGAAAGGTTTTTACCCCTAAAGTCCCCAAATTCTAGGAATCTGACACTTAAAAACTCTAGATTCTTTTCTTTTCTTACATTGGGCTAAAATATACATAACAAAAAATGTATCATTTTAACCATTTTTAAGTGTACAGTTCAGTGGCACATTAAGTACATTCACACTGTTGGGCAAAACCATCACCACTATCCATCCACAGATATTTTGAATCATCCCAAACTGCAACTCTGTCCCCGTTAAACGCTAACTCCCCATTTCCTCCCCTACAGCCCCTGGTAACCCCCATTCTACTTTCTGTCTCTATAAATCTGATTACTCTAGGGACCTCATATTAGTGGAATCTTAGAGTATTTATCCTTTTGGTATTGGCTTATTATACGTAGCATAATGTCCTCAAGGTTCATCCATGTCGTAGCATGTGTCAGAATTTCCTTCCTTTTTAAGGGTGGCTAATATTCCACTGTATGATATACTGCATTTTGTTTATCCATTCATCTGTCTGTGGACACCTGGGTTGCTTCCCCCTTTTGGCTATTCTGAATAATGCTGCTATGACCATGAATGTGCAAGAATCTGTTTGATATTTGCTTTCAATTCTTTTGCGTATGTACCCAGAAATGTGTTGCTGGATCATGTGATAATTCTATGTTTAATTTGTTGAGGAACCCCCAAACTTCCCCATGCTGGCTGTGATTCTTTTTATTTGGCTGCGGTGGGTCTTAGTTGCGGCATGTGGGATCTAGCTCCCTGACCAGGTGTTGAACCTGGGCCCCTTGCATTGGGAGCACGGAACCTTAGCCACTGGACCACCAGGGAAGTCCCTGTGATTCTTTTTTTTAAATCAAATTATTTTGTTTATTTTTGTTTATTGAGGTGAAATTCACATGACATCAAATTCACCAACTGCAATGTAAAATTCAGTGACATTTAATACATTCATGATGTTGTGCAACCCTCACCTCTATCTAATTCCAGAATATTTTCACGACCCCAAAAGAAACCCAGGCCCCATTAGTAATCTCTCCCCGAACCCCCTTCTGCAGCCCCTGGCAACCACCAATCTGCTTTCTGTTCGTATAGATTTGCCTGTTCTGGACATTTCATATGAATGGAATCACACGCCCTGTGGTTTTTTGTGATTGGCTTCTTTCACTGAGCATGACGTTTAAAGGTTCATCCATGGTGCAGTGTCTATCAGTACTTCATTCCTTTTTATGGCGAGGGCTCTAGATCCTGAGTCTGTGGCTCTGAATGGTGCGTGTTCACCCACCACAGGACTACTGGCACCAAGACTCAGGCCTGGAGAGAAGCCCATGGGTCCAGCCACGTGCAGCCTCGTGAAGCCCGGGCCCTGTGCCTTGCTCCTCCTCCACCTCGGCTGTGGGCTCCGACCCTGGCTAAAGGGCATGAGGCCCCTGCAGGCGTCTTGTCTTGAAAACAAATGTTTGAACAAGGGCTGAATTCAGCAAATATGCTGTACCTTCGTGTGGATGTCAATGACCGAATGGGCTGGGGTGGGGACCAGGCGTTAACATGTGACCAGCCCCCTCGAGGACACAAAGTCACTGTTTGCTTTCTGGGGTTGACCCTTCTCCCTGATAGATGCAATCTGTGGGCTCCCTGCTGTCCTTGCGCACCTCGGGTGTGTTTTCACTTTGCCCCGATAATGGCCAATCTGGTGCCTCTTTCCCTACATCAAACATGGACCTTTACCAACAACCCTGGGCTGGGGTCCCCTCAGACCCTGCGGTCACCCTGGCAATGCCTCCGGTCAAGGGCAGTGCTTTTACACTGCCCTTCGAACATGCACCCATTTTTATGCACCAGAAAACTGAAGCTTCTGGAAAACTGAGCTGCCCAGTCACTTTAACTAGTAAACAGCAAAGTCAGGATTTGAACCCTACCCTGGCCTTACATTCAGAGTCCTCACCACCTCTCTGTGGGCCGGGATGAAGAGGGGAGGAAGGAGGGAGAGCAGGGGGTCGGACAGATTTTGTTCCAAGGCAATAAAGATCTATGGAGGGTGTGTGAGCTGGGGAGAGAAGTAGGTGTTAGATCCCTCGGGAGTGGGGGGAGGGCAGGGTAGAGGACAGAGTGCTGGGACGAGAGACAGAGGGGCTGGTTCAGAGCTTGAATGACAGGGATCAGGGGACCAATGGGTGCTGGGAGTGGGTGAGAGAGAAGTTCATATTTCTCCCCTGATTGTGTTTTTCTTGATTTCATCAAACACGGTAACTGTGAGGGGCTATAAATTGTTGTAACAAGGCTTCCAGAACAATCTGGCTCTTTAAATCTGATATGGTGTGATAAAAGGTAACCAAAAAAGCCAAAGTTTTTATAAATCAAAAGATGAATAAGATTTACAATTACTGCTCATGAAACATTTCTATGATTTACTCTTTTTTAAAAAAATAATTTTTTTATTATTATTTTTATTTATTTTATTTATTTATTTTTGGCTGCATTGGGTCTTCGTTGCCGCACACGGGCTTTCTCTAGTTGCGGTGAGCGGGGGCTACTCTCCGTTGTGGTGCGTTGGCTTCTCATTGCAGTGGCTTCTCTTGTTGCGGAGCACAGGCTCTAGGGCGTGCGGGCTTCAGTAGTTGTGGCGTGTGGGCTCAATAGTTGTGGCTCGTGGGGTCCAGAGCTCAGGCTCAGTAGTTGCGGTGCACAGACTTAGTTGCTCCGCGGCATGTGGGATCTTCCTGGACCAGGGCTCAATCCTGTGTCCCCTGCATTGGCAGGCAGATTCTTAACCACTGTGCCACCAGGGAAGCCCCTATGGTTTACTCTTAAAGGAAAAAAGTAGATTTCATGGTAATGTGAATAATGTGATCCAGTATTCAGTTTTTTTAAAAGGAAAAGAAAATCTTTCCCTCTTTAGATCTTTTTTCTTTTTTCATTATGTAGGGGCTTTGTGTTGCTGGGCTACTGTGAGTTTGACCTGTTCTTTGAGTGACTCATTGTCAGGTCAGGATTTGGAGGGAGCGATGTGGATGACCCAGAGAGGGGCAGCAGACTGCGCAGCAAATTTCATCAGGATTCTATACTGGTGGGTGGTGACCTGTGAGGTGAGCTGCCTCCTGAGGAGGTTCTGGTTTAGGGGGCATCCCAGGTCCCAGTCCCAGTCTGAGACCTGGCGCTGGGGAGGACAGAATTAAGGGTGGATCCTCCATCCTTGCACTGTTGTGCCCCAGGTGCACCTGAAACCAGCTGAACCTGAAGGTAACACAAGTAGTTGACCTGGCGAAGAGGTAGATGTGACCACGCCAGTGGAAACTTACCTACTTCCTGTCCCAGGTCCTGTCTTCTGCTCAGTCTGGCTTCTTGACAACTCTCCCACCGCACCAGAACAAACAAGAATTTGGGTCCTCTGTCTTGGCCTCAGCTGCAGATGCCAAGATCAGCAGGGGAGACTGAGACACGCCTTCAGCCCTGGGGTGTGTGTATAGGGGGGCGGGGAGCTGTGTGGCCTGTCCCTTCCCCCATTTAGGAGAACAAGTCAACAGGAGTGGCGGTGTAGATGGTGAGGAGGAACAGAAGGCTAGGTTGCTTCCTAGGGTGCCAGGGTGCATCAGGGTCGCTGGGGGGGTGGGGGGGAGGAGCAGTTCTGGGAGGGAGGCTAGGGAGCTGCTGGCTTGGAGTCACCGGGTTGAACTCATGCAGATGTTCCGAGCATGTACAATGTACCTCCTCCCATGTACCCTGTGGGACGCAGCTCAGCTGCAGGCTATGGAGATGCCAGGAAGGGGTCAGGAGCCTGGGTGCATGCAAAAATGCTAAATAAAATATTAGCAAATTGAGTTCAGCTGCTTTTTAAAGGACAACATACCAGGGGCGTGCAAGGTATTATTCCAAGGAGGCAAGAAAAATTCAGCCTCAGAAAACCTCATTTACTCAATGAAGAGATGAAAGGAGAAAAATATCAAATGATCATCTCACCGTGCTGGAAAAACATTGGATAACATTCAGCAGCCACTTCCAATCTTTTAAAAAGTTTTTAGTAAATGGGGAATAGGAAGAAATTAGTCTGATCAAAGGTCGTCATTAGAAAGGAAACATGTGCATTGTGTTGGATGGTGAAACAGAAGAGGTGACATATTCCAGAACAAGGTATGGCTGCTAACAGTCATGGCTAATATTTAATACTGATGCAGAAGTGCTAGTTAATGCAATGAGATAAGAAAAAGAACTGAGACCAGATGATACAATCGTCTAGAGAAAATCAAAAAGAATAAGCAAACAAAAATGGATAGAACCTAATGAAGAGACTAAAGGCAAGCCCAATATAGGTGGAACACAGAGGATTTTTAGTGCAGTAAAACTATTCTGTCTGATACTGTAATGATGGAGAGATGACATGATGCTTTTATCAAACCCATGAAACGCACAACACAAAGAGTCAACTCTAATGTAAACTGTGGACTTCAGAGTTTATAATAATGTATCAATATTCACTCAGCAATTGTAACATTGGCACAATCAATTGTTCTAATGAAAGTTAAATAGGGAATTCCCTGGCAGTCCAGTGGTTAGGACTCTTCACTCTCACTGCCAAGGGCCCAGGTTCAATCACTGGCTGGGGAAGTAATACCCCACAAGGCGTGTGGCACGGCCAAAAAAAAAAAAAAAAGTTAAATATAGGGGAAACGGAGGGAGAGAGGGATGTATGGAAGCTCTCTGAAATTTCTGCTCAATTTTTCTATAAACCTAAAACTGCTCTAAAATATAGTCTATTGATTAAAAAAAAATCAATAAAATAATTACCAAAAAAATGTGCTTACTACTGAGTCATTGCTAAATAAACATCAATATTCTACCATGAGTAAACTGCTTGGCACATAGTGTATGCTCAAGAAATGTGAACCATTTCAAAATATTCTTCTGATTATAAAAATTAATCACTTTAAAAATCAAATATACAATATGGGAAAGGAAACCTTACATATATCATCTTGACTCTTTGGGGGCATAGAATAGTCATGCTTAACCAGGGATGATTCCGTGCTCCCCCCAGACACTGGCAACGTCTGGAGACATCTTTGGTTGTCACAACTGGGCGGCGGGGGGCGGGGGTGGGGGGAAAAGGTGTTATTGATCTCTAGTGAGTGAAGGCCAGGGTGCTGCTTAACGCCCTACAATCCATAGGAGTATTCAGCCCAAAATGTCCACAGTGCCAAGGCTGAGAAATTCTGGCACAGACTAACTCTCTCTCTCTCTCTTTTTTAATTTTTTAATTTTTTCATCTAAGTGAGACCTGACTATTGATATCACTGGGCAACTTGCTTTTTCTTCCTGTCACCTGAGTCCTGGGCAGCCCCACCCTGATCTTTTTATCACCTGCCTAGTTTTCTGTCGTCTGAAAACACCATGTCCTGGATGCCAGGTTAGCAAGATGACCACCTGGATTTTCTTACTTTTTTTTTTTTTCCTTTAATCTCAATGGCTTTTCTGAACCCTGTTGTGTTCTCCACATACACTGGCCCATTTCCTTGGACAAGGGTTGAGTAGCATCATTCAAAGGTTCGGAGTCCCTGAGCCTTGCTGAGGCTTACTATAAAGTTATGGTAGTCAAGACAGGTGGGACTGGGAGACTTCCCCGGCGGTCCAGTGGTTAAGATTCAGCGCTTCCACTGCAGGAGGCACGAGTTCGATCCCTGGTCGGGGAAATAAGATCCCGCATGCTGTGCAGTGCAGCCAAGAAAAGAAAAAGACAGGTGGTACTGGTATAGGCATACACCAGAAGTTCTCACCCAGGGGCAGTTTTGCACCTTCAGGGGATACTGGGCAATGTCTGGAGACATTTCTGGTTGTCAAGACTGACGGGGGAGGGCGGCGGGGATGTGTTCCTGGCATCTGGTGAGTCAAGGGCAGGGATGCTGTTAAATATCCGACAATGCACAGGACAGTCCTTGCCACAAAGAATGATCCAGTCCCAAATACCTGTAATGCTGAGGATGCAAAACTGGGGGATAGAGAAATAGACCAGTTGGCCAAAATAGAGAATCCAGAAATAACCCCACCCATGTTTTGGCTCCTTGATTTTTTTTTTTTTTTTGAAAAAGATGCCAATGGGACTTCCCTGATGGTCCAGTGTATAAGACTCCGTGCTTCCACTGCAGGGGGTGCGGGTTTGATCCCCAGTGGGGGAACTAAGATCCCACATGCTGAAGGGCATGGCCAAAAAAAAAAAAAAAAGATGCCAAGGTAGTTCACTAGGGATTAGAAATGGGAAAACTTTTCATACAAAAAGTTTAACTCTTAAAACAATGTAGTTTCTAGAAGGAAACAAAGGAGAATGCCTTAGTGATCTTAAATTGAGCAAAAATTTCTTAGAGTGAACACAAAAGGCATCAACATCAAAAAAAAAAAAAAGATTACATTACCCTGATACCAAAACCAGACAAAGACACTATAGAAAAAAAGAACACTACAGACCAATATCTCTTATGAATATTGATGCAAAAACTCTCAACGGTATACTACCAAATTGATTTCAGCAGCACATTAAAAAATTAAACACCATGACCAAGCAGGATTTACTCCTGGAATACAAGGATAGTTCAACATACAAAAATATCAATGTAATATATCACATTAACAAATTTCTTTTAAAATTTATTTATTTTATTTATTTATTTTTGGCTGCGTTGGGTCTTTGTTGCTGCGTGCGGGCCCTCTCCAGCTGCAGCGAGCTGGGACCACTCTTCATTGCGGTGCCTGGGCCTCCCATCGCGGTGGCCCCTCTTGCTGCAGAGCATGGGCTCTAGGCACCCGGGCTTCAGGAGTTGTGGCTCACGGGTCCCGGAGCGCAGGCCCAGCAGTTGTGGTGCACGGGCCCAGCTACTCTGCGGCATGTGGGATCCTCCCAGACCAGGGCTCGAACCCGTGTCCCCTGCACTGGCAGGCGGATTCTCAACCACTGCACCACCAGGGAAGCCCCACGTTAACAAACTGAATGAAAAAAAACCATGATTGCCTCAAATGATGCAGAAAAAAAAGCATTTAATGAAATTCAACACACTTTTGTTATAAAAACACTCAACAAACCAAGAATAGAAGGAAACGATCTTAATATAATAAAGACCATGTATGAAAAACCCACAGCTCACATCATACTCAATGGTGAAAGACTGAAAGCTTTTCCTCTACTATTAGGAATAAGACAAGGATGTCTGCTTTTGCCACTTTTATCGACATAGTATTGGAAGCTCTAGCCAAAGCAATTAGGCATGAAAAAGAAATCAAAGGTATCCAAATTGAAAAGGAAGAAATAAAATTATCTCTTCTGGCAGATGACATGATCTCATATGTAGAAAACCCTGAAGATTCCGTAAAAAACTGTTAGAACTAATAAACCATTTTATCAAAGTTTCAGAACACAACTTTGCAGGATGCAAATCAACACCCAAAAATCAGTTGCATTTCTTTTTTTTCTTATTGGGGTATAGTTGATTTACGATATTATATTGGTTTCAGGTGTACAACATAGTGATTCAAACTTTTTACAGATTATACTCCATTTAAATTACTATAAAATATTGCTATATTCCCTGTGATACAATGTATCCTTGTAGTTTATTTTTTATTTTTAAAATTTATTTATTTATTTTTGGCTGCGTTGGGTCTTCATTTCTGTGCGAGGGCTTTCTCCAGTTGTGGTGAGCGGGGGCCACTCTTGATCGCGGTGCATGGGCCTCTCACTATCGCAGCCTCTCCTGTTGCGGAGCACAGGCCCCAGATGCGCAGGCTCAGTAGTTGTGGCTCACGGGCCCAGTCGCTCCGCGGCATGTGGGATCCTCCCAGACCAGGGCCCGAACCCGTGTCCCCTGCATTGGCAGGCAGACTCTCAACCACTGCGCCACCAGGGAAGCCCCTTATTTTATTTTATACATATTAGTTTGTACCTCTTAATTGTCTACCCCTATCTTGCCCCTCCCCATTCCCTCCCCCCAGTGGTAACCACTAGTTTGTTCTCTATATCTGTGACTATCTTTCTGTTTCATTATATTCATTCATTCACTTGTTTTATTTTTTAGATTCTACATATAAGTGATAGCATACAGTATTTGTCTATCTCTGTCTAACTTACTTCACTAAGCATAATACCCTCCAGGTCCATCCATGTTATTGCAAATGGCAAAATTTCATTCTTTTTAATGGCTGAGTATATTCCATTGTATATATACACCACATCTTCTTTATCCATTCATCTATTGATGGACATTTAGGTTGCTTCCATGTCTTAGCTATTGTAAATAGTGCTACTATGAACATTGGGGTGCATGTATCTTTTTGAATTAGTGTTTGTGTCTTCTTTGGATATATACCCAGCAGTGGAATTGCTGGGTCATATGGTAGTTATATTTTTAGTTTTTTGAGAAACCTCCACACTGTTTTTCATAGTGGCTGCACCAATTTACATTCCACCAATGGTGTACAAGGGTTCCATTTTCTTCACATCCTCTCTAACATTTGTTATTTGTGTTCTTTTTGGTGATAGCCATTCTGACAGGTATGAGGTGATATCTCCATGTGGCTTTGCTTTGCATTTCTCTGATGATTAGCTATCTTGAGCATCTTTTTGTGTGCCTGTTGGGGCCATCTGTATGTCTTCTGTGGAAAAATGTCTATTCAGGTCAGCTGCCCATTTTTTGATTGGGTCGTTTTTTTGATATTGAGTTTTACGAGCTGTTTGTATATTTTGGATACTAACCCTGTATCAGTCATATAATTTGCAAATATTTTCTCTCATGCAGTAGGTTGTCATTTCATTTTGTCAATGGTTTCTTTTGCTGTGCAAAAGCTTTTAAGTTTAATTAGGTCCCATTTGTCTATATTTGTTTTTGTTTCTTTTGCCTTAGGAGACAGATCCAAAAAAGTATTGCTATGATTTATGTCAAAGAGTGTCCTGTCTGTGTTTTCTTCTAGGAATTTTGTGGCTTCCAGTCTTAAATTTAGGTCTTTAATCTATTTTGAGTTTACTTTTGTATATGGCATGAGAAAATATTCTAATTTCATTCTTTATTAATTATTATTATTATTATTATTATTTTTGGCTGTGTTGGGTCTTGGTAGCTGCACACGGACTTTTCTCTAGTTGCAGCGAGCAGGGGCTACTCTTCATTGCAGTGCATGAGCTTCTCATTACAGTGGCTTCTCTTGTTGTGGAGCATGGGCTCTAGGAGCGCAGGCATCAGTAGTTGTGGCATGCGGGCTCAGCAGTTGTGGCCCGCAGGCTCTAGAGCACAGGCTCAGTTGTTGTGGTGCTCTGCGGTATGTGGGATCTTTTTGGACCAGGGCTCGAACCCGTGTCCCCTGCATTGGCAGGCAGATTCTTAACCACTGTACCACCAGGGAAGCCCCTAATTTCATTCTTTCACATGTAGCTGTCCAATTTTCCCAACACCACTCATTGAAGAGACTGTCTTTTCCCCATTGTATATTCTTGCTTCCTTTGTTGTAGATTAATTGATCATAAATGTGTGGGGTTTTTTCTGGGCTCTTTATTCTGTTCCATTGACCTATGTATCTGTTTTTGTGGCCAGTACCATACAGTTTTTATTACTGCAGCTTTGTAGTATAGCCTGAAGTCAGGAAGTGTGATACCTCCAGCTCTGTTCTTCTTACTCAAGATTGTTTTGGTTATTCAGGGTCTTTTGCGTTTTTATACAAATTTTAGAATTATTTGTTCTAGTTCTATGAAAAATGCTATTGGTATTTTGATAGGGATTGTATTGAATCTGTAGATAGCTTTGGTTAGTATGGTCATTTTAACAATATAATTTCTTCCAATCCATGAACACGGTGTATCTTTCCGTCTGCTTTTGTCATCTTCAATGTCTTTCATCAGTGTCATAGTTTTTTGAGTACAGGTCTTTTATAGCCTTCGTTAGATTTATTCCTAGTTATTTTATTCTTTTTGATGTGATGGTAAATAGGATTGTTTTCTTAATTTCTCTCTTGGATAGTTTGTTATTAGTGTATAGAAATGCAACAGATTTTTGTATATTAATTTTATATCCTGCAACTTTACCTAATTCATTGATTAGCTCCAGCAACTTTTTGGTTTGCATCTTTAGGATTTTCTATGTAGAGTATTATGTCATCTGCAAACAGTGACAGTTTTTGTTTCTTCCTTTCCAACTTGGATTTCTTTTATTTTTTTTCTTGTCTGATTGCTGTGGCTAGGACTTCCAATACTATGTAGAATAAAAGTAGCGAGAATGGACATACTTGTCTTGCTCTTGATCTTAGAGGAAATGCTTTCAGCTTTTTACCATTGAGTATGTTGTTAGCTGTGGGCTTATCATATATGGCTTTTATTATGTTGAGGTATATTCTCTCTGTACTCACTTCATGGAGAATTTTTATTATAAGTGGATGTTGAATTTTGTCAAAAGCTTTTTCTTCATCTATTGAGATGATCATGTGATTTTTATTCTTCAGTTTGTTAATATGGTGTATTACGTTGATTGATTTGTGGACATTGAACCAAACTTGCATCCCTGGGATAAATCCCACTTGATCATTGTGTATGATCCTTTTAACATATCGTTGAATTTGGTTTACTAGTTTTTTGTTGAGGATTTTTGCATCTATGTTCATCAGTGATATTGGCCTGTAATTTTCTTTTTTGTGTGATATCTTAATTTGGTTGGGGTATTAGGATGATGCCAGCCTCATAGAATGAGTTCGGAAGCATTCTTTCCTCTGAAATTTTTCGGAATACTTTGAGAAGGATAGGTGTTAACTCTTCTCTAAATGTTTGGTAGAATTCACCTGTGAAGGCATCTGGTCCTACGCTTTTGTTTGTTGGATTTTTTATTATTATTACTGATTCAATTTCATTATTGGTAATTGATCTGTTGATGTTTTCTGTTTCTTCCTTGTTCAGTCTTGGGAGATTTTACATTTCTAGGAGTTTACCCATGTCTTCCAGGTTGTCCATTTTACTGAGGTATAATTGTTTGTAGTAATCTTATGATCCTTTGTATTTCTGTGGTGTCAGTTATAACTTCTTTTTCATCTCTGATTTTATTGATTTGGGCCCTCTCTCTTCTTTTCTTCATGAGTCTGGCTAAAGTTCTATTGATTTTGCTTATATTTTCAAAACCAAGCTCTTAATTTCATTGATCTTTTCTATTGCTTTTTGGTCTCTGTTTCATTTATTTCTGCTCTGATCTTTACAATTTCTTTCCTTCTTCTAACTTCGGGTTTTGTTTGTTCTTCTTTTTCTAGTTCCTTTACATGTAAAGTTAGGTTGTTTATTTGACTTTTTCTTGTTTCCTGAGATAGACTTTTATCTCTATAAACTCCCCTCTTAGAACTGCTTTTCCTGCATCCCGTAGATTTTGGATCATTGTGTTTTCATTTTTATTTGTCAGGTATTTTAAAATTTCTTCTTTGATTTCCTCAGTGACCCATTGGTTGTTTAGTAACATATTGTTTAGCCTCCATGTGTTTGTGGTTTTTTGCAGTTCTTTTTTTTTCTTGTAGTTGCTTTCTAGTCTCACAGTGTTGTGGTCAGAAAAGATGCTTGACATGATTTCAGTTTTCTTAAATTTACTGGGACTTGTTTTGTGGCCTAACATGTAATCTATCCTGGAGAATTTTCCATGCACACTTGGAAAAAATGTGTATTCTGCTGCTTTTGTATGGAATGTTCCATATATATATATATGGAGTCCTAGTGTGTGACACACATTTGATCTAGTGTGTCATTTAAGGCCAGTGTTTCCTTATTAATTTTCTATCTGGATAACCTGTCCAGTGATGTAAGTGGGGTGTTAAAATCCCCTACTATTATTATGTTACTGCCAATTTCTCTCTTTATGTCTGTTAATATTTGGTGGGAATGTAAAACAGTATTTTAAAAATTAAATAGTATTTAAAACAGGAATGTAAAACAATATTTAAAAAATTAAACCAAATTACCGTATGATCCAGTTTTCCACTTCTGGGTATAATCCCAAAAGAATTGAAAGCAAACATAGAACAGATATTTTGACATCAATAGTCACAGCAGTATCATTCACAATAGCCAAAAGGTGGAAACAATCCAAAAGTCTATTGATGGATGAATGGATAAACAAATGTGGTATATACATACAGTGGAATATTAGTCAGCCTCTAAATGGAAGGAAATTCTGACAGCTGCTTCAGCATGAATGAACTTTGAAGACATTATGCTAAATGAAATAAGCCAGACACAAAAAGACAAATAATGTATGATTCACTTATATGAGCTCCATAGAATAGTCAAATTCATAGACAAAGAAAATAGAATGGTGAGGAAATTCCCTGGTGGTCCAGTGGTTAGAACTCCAAGCTTCCACTGCAGGGGGCCCGGGATTGATCCCTGGTTGGGGAACTAAGATCCTGCAAGCTTCATGCCACCGCCAAAAAATAAGATAGAATGATGGCTACCAGGGGCTGGTGGGAGAGGAGAATTGGGAATTAGTATTTATGGGTATAGAATTTCAGTGTCAGATGAGTAAAAAGTTCTGGAGATGGATGGTGGTGATTGTACAACAAGGTGAATGTACTTAATGCCACTGAACTATACACTTAAAAATGGGGGCTTCCCTGGTGGCGCAGTGGTCGAGAATCTGCCTGCCAGTGCAGGGGACATGGGTTCGAGTCCTCGTCTGGGAAGATCCCACATGCCGCGGAGCAACTAGGCCCGTGAGCCACGACTACTGAGCCTGCGCGTCTGGAGCCTGTGCTCCGCAACAAGAGAGGCCGCGATAGTGAGAGGCCCGCGCACCGTGATGAAGAGTGGCCCCTGCTTGCCGCAACTAGAGAAAGCCCTCGCACAGAAACAAAGACCCAACACAGCCAAAAACAAATAAATTAATTTTAAAAAATGGTTAAAATCATGACTTTTATTTTATGTAATTTTTGCCACAAAGAGGAAAAGAAAAAATTATAATTTTTCGGAAATCAAAACTACAATTCTGATCTTTCAAAGGCAGTATTAAGCAACTAAAGAGGCAAGACACAATTTGGGAGAAAATATTGGCAATGCTTATAACCAATGAAGAACTTGTATCCAGAATACAAAAATAATTCTTGCAACAATAAGAAAATAAAGAACCCAATTAAGAATTGGGCAATAAAAAAAAAAAAAAAGAATTGGGCAAAAGGTTTGAATGACACTTGGTCAAAACTATATGGATAGATAACAAGCATGTGAAAAGATGTTCAAAATCTTCAGTCATCAGAGAAATATAAATCAATACCACATTGAGATACTACCCCACACACACTAGAATGGCCAAAATTAAAAGGATGGACCATGTAAGTTCTGTCAAGGATGTTGAGCAGTTGGAACTCATATATTGTTTGTGACAATGTAAAATGAGTCAGCTACTTTGGAAAACAGTTTGACAATTTCTAAAATAAACATACACCTACCATTGGATCCAGCCATTTCATTCCTAAGAATTGACCCAAGAGAAATGAAAGTTCACACAAAAACATGTACACTAATGTTTTTAGCAACTTTATTTGTAATAGCCCAAAGCTGGAAATAACATGAATGTTAGCGAATGGATGAACAGACGGTGGTCCATCCATATAGTGGAGTACTACTCAGCAATAGTAAGTGATGAACTACCGATACACACGACAACATGGCTGGATCTCTAAAACAGCAGCCAGACCAGCTTGTTCTGCCTGCACTGGGAAGCCTCAGCCCTGCTCCCTGCCCCACCCCCAAATGTGCTTTGAGGAAGGACCATCAACCAGCCGAAAGTCTGGTTCCCACCTTACTCAGTCATTGATTTAAAATTTGTGATGGTCATTTTTTTTTTTTTTTTTTTTGGCTGTGTTGGGTCTTCGTTGCTGTGCGAGGGCTTTCTCTAGTTGCGGCGAGCGGGGGGCCACTCTTCATCACGGTGTACGGGCCTCTCACCGTCACGGCCTCTCTTGTTGCGGAGCACAAGCTCCAGACGCGCAGGCTCAGTAGTTGTGGCTCACGGGCCTAGTTGCTCCACGGCATGTGGGATCTTCCCAGACCAGGGCTCGAACCCGTGTCCCCGGCATTGGCCGGCAGATTGTCAACCACTGTGCCACCAGGGAAGTCCTGTGATGGTCATTTTTAAGTCCAAATCTAAAGGTCTCCATAAAACACCTGCACAGAGGGCCAAGTCTCTGAGTGGTCAAGAGAGGCCAGATCAGGAGGGGTATATTCATTTCCTGAGGCTGCCACAGCTTAACACAATAGAAATTAATTTTCTCGCAGTACTGGAGGCCCGAAGTTCGAAATCAAGATGTTGGCAGGGCCGTGTTTCCTCTGAAGGCCCTAGGATAGAATCCCTCCCCTGCCTCACTTCCAGCTTCTGGTGACTCCAGCAATCCTTGGCATCCCTTGGCTTGTAGGTACATTACTCATCTCTGCCTCTTTGTTCACATGGTTTTCTCCCTGTGTGTCTGTGTCTTTTCTCCTCTTGTAATAAGGACACAGTCATTAGATTCAGGGCCCATTCTAATCAGTATGACCTAATTTTTATTTTTAATTAATTTGTTTATTTTTGGCTGCATTGGGTCTTCGTTGCTGCACGCAGGCTTTCTCTAGTTGTGGCAAGCGGGGGCTACTCTTCGTTGTGGTGCGTGGGCTTCTCATTGCGGTGGCTTCTCTTTGTTATGGAGCACAGGCTCTAGGCGTGCAGGCTTCAGTAGTTGTGGCACGTGGGCTCAGTAGTTGCGGCTCACGGGCTCTAGAGCGCAGGCTCAGTAGTTGTGGTGCACAGGCCTAGTTGCTCCGCGGCATGTGGGATCTTCCTGGACCAGGGATTGAACCTGTGTCCCCTGCACTGGCAGGCGGATTCTCAACCACTGCGCCACCAGGGAAGTCCCAGTATGGCCTAATCTTAACTTGACCAAGCACACCTGCCAAGACCCTATTTTCAAAGAAGCTTACATTCTGAGTTTCCAGGTAGACGTGAATTTTGGGGCTACCCTACTGAACCTAGTATAAGGGCCCCAACTGCCAGGTGAGCAGGGGACGCTTCCCTGGAGGCCATGGGAGCCATGGCAGTTGTGGGCAGAGGTGGGTACAGCCAGCTCTCAGGGTCACAGAAACCCCAAGGGCTGGTGCAGGGACAGTGTACAAAGGGCAGTGAGGAGGGGATGCTTTGGGAGGGAGTCAGGAGGGGAGAGAAGCTGTGTGTCTGGGAAGGCAGTGTAATGCACCCTAGCGTGGGAGTGATCACCTTGCTCTGATGCTTTAAATACTCAGGTTTATTCATCACAGGCTCGGGGATAGTGATAAAGAGATTTGCACTCAGATCTGACTGAGGAGATCTAGGGTGACAGCCAGAATGATTTTTCAGAGAAGACAGAACATCAAGAGTCCATTTACTTGATGTGCATGGATGAAGTCTCCAACCAAGGGTCAGACGCGTCTCTGGTACGTGAGCTCGCCTGTATACCAGCAACACATCGTCAACAGAGCCTCAGCATCACGCAGCACCCAGGTCTGTCCCTGCCCTGACCCAACTCACTGTGCGACCTCAGGCAACCTCGCTGAGCCTCAGTTTCTTCCTCTGTAAAGTGGGCTCATGGTCCTTAATGGTTGAGATGGGTAAAGTGTCCAGGCACAGAAGGAAGGCTGAAAACATTATTCCTCTTTTCTCCTCCCCTCCTCCCCACAAGAACAGAGGCCATGTGACGTCTGTCCCGCCAAAGGGAGGAAAACAGGGAAGGGATGAAGGAGGGAGAGCTGGTGTCCAACTCTCGATGAGTCTCTGGTTTGTTCTGTGACCTCGGCCAAGTCAATGCCCCTTTCCAGGCCTTGGTTTCCCTACCTGTGAAGTGGGCACAAGGGGTTGGGCCTGAGGACCTCCAAAATCATTGCTAAGGTTCAGATACTTCCCAGGGAAGAACTGGGGTCTTTCTCAGACCCCAGTGTTGGGCCTGGGGATTTCCCATGTTGTCCAGAGGGGACTCCAACATCTTTCTCTTGTAGGTAGAGAAATATCTGGCCTTGTTTTGGGGGAGTGGGCAGGGGTGCAGCATCTAAGACTTGTTTTGGGGGTCCAGCTGGAAGGAGGAAGCAGGATAAAATGACTTTCTGGAGGTGGGGCTTCACCTCTTCCCATAGGGCAGGGACGTGCAGTCCCAAGCTTATTTCCATATGATGTGGCCTAGCCAACAGGAGCCCAAGACCATCGGCTCATGGCCTGGGATTGGCTCCCCTGGGGTTCCATCCCAGGCGGTCAGTCCCTGACTGTCTCAGAGGTCTGTCTCTCGCAGGTCAAGACCTTTGTCATGTTCACTGCCTGGGGTCCTGGAGCCAGCTCCATTCATCTCCTTCTGACCCAGGAAGAGCTGATGGTCCTCGTCAGTGGGCAGGAAGTCAGGAGGCCTCTTGGCTCCTGGGGGCAATTCTTCAGCACCCTGGGGGAAGGAGAGAAGAAAGACCCTGTCATAAAGACCACTTCTGCTGTGTCAGCTCAGATATCCTCCAGTTGGGGACAGAGGGCCTGGGAGGACAGAACCTGGGCAGAGTTGCACAATATCCCCTTGCCCAGTGCATAGGTCAGTCCTGTCCCTTCTGCCTCCAAAACCTCCATCCACTTCTCTCCCCCACGCCCGTGTCACCTACAGTCCAGGCCATCAGTGCTTCCATGGATGCCTGCCCACCTCCTCTCTCTGACTCTGCCTTATTGTTCTTCAAGAAAATAAATATTTTCCCACAGCAGCTGGAGGGAGCTTTAAAACACTTAAGCCAAATCCCCTCCCTCCCCAGCTCTCACCGTTGAGTCTGCTCTGGCCTCAGACCCTTTGCACCTGCTGTGCCCTCCACCAAGAATGTCCTTCCCTCAGATTTCCCTGTGGCTGTCTCCTTCTCATTCTGGACTCTATTAATGTCACCTCTTCCAAGAGGCCATCCCCATCATAGTATTCTGCTTTATTTTCTTCCTACTCTTCACCACCTGCTTAGATCCTATTCCTTTCTTGGTTTAGCTTTCTTCTGCTCCTGCCAGTACGGGTCTGGGTACACAGCAAGTGCTTAATAAACAAGGGAATGAAACAGGGAATCCAAAGCAAGAGCAGGCCTGGATCAGACCCCCCAGGGACAGTGTTTCTTAAACTCAGGACATTCCAATAGCAACCACACGGCTTTGGCCAAGGTTGGTCTACTCCCTGTGGTGTTTCTTATGTAAGATTTTTCCTAAGTTGACTCACTTTTGAATTAAGCAATTTTATTCTCAGGAGACACTTTATATCAACACCAAAAGACAAACAAGTTTCACTTGCCATAGATTGGAAGTAATTGTAAAAACAGATACAATGAAAATGAATTCTGCTCAGTGCTTGTTAAAGGGGGTAATAGAAAGTGTTGAAGACACATTAGCTCCCAACTGAGTCTTTCCACTGGAGGTAAGGAGAAGTTGAGAAAGACAAAGATGGTGACTCACCCTGTCACTTCCCTGAGTTATGGCCACACACAGAGCACCCGAAGCCACTTCACTGCCCCTCCCCCAACTCCGGGAGCACAGCCCTGAGACTGACCTTCATCAAGCTGTCATCCAGGGTGGCCACTTCTTCCTTAGGGGCCACAGATGCTGTCTGCCGTGTGAGGTCCCACCACAGCAGACCAGGACCCAGGGCACTGCGCTTGGTGGGGCCTGAGGGGGCAGAGAGAAAATGGAATTATTTAGCGAGGGGTGGGGGGCGGGGACTGGAGACCAGGCCCTGGGGAGGGGAAGGGAGAGCTCTGATGGTTTCCAATCCGAGATCCGATAGTGACCCACTGGGGACACTAGCAAGCCTCTGCCCCTCTCTGGGCTTCAGTTTTCTCATCTATACAGTGAGGGGTTGTAATAGAACAACAGTGGATGGCCAGGAGCGTCCAGCCCATGGTCCATTCACTCCTATGTCCCTATCGTCTAGAATATTGCCCAACAGAGAAAGACTCAATAAAGGCCTGGTGAATGTAAAGTCTGAGACTCAGGAAGCGAGAACAGGTCCTATTATCTCTATTGATTTCTTTTGATCTCTTTCCACTTCTCCATGAGCTTCAGAATTCCTGGAGGAGCGCAGAGTTGCTAAGGCCTTGATGAGAAGATATATCAGCACCAGGGACAGCGTCTCGTGGCCCTACCCGACTTCCTCTAGCAAAGACTTAATTCTGGGGGGCGAAGAGGGAATAGAGAGGTGGATAGGGGATGCCTCTGTTTCTGCCTTTGCAAAATAGGACAAGTCCCACGAGGTGGAGGGTTGTCCTGAAGGTGACGCAGCACAAAGGGTGTAGATGCGGCTAGCACGCAGTGGCCACTTGGCTGGCAGAAGGATCCTTCCTTCCCTCCCTGTCTGGTGGGTCCTAGAGGCAGAGGGATGGTCAGGATGACCTCTAAGGATGCCACACGCCCTCCTTACCTGTCAGGCAGCTGACGAGGGCTCCACATAGCACGGTGCTCAGTGTGCCCAGGGCACCATAATAGAGATAGGAAATGGCGTAGAAGCTGTCAGCCAAGGTGTGTTGATCAGGGTCCATTTCGAGGCTGGGGGAGGGAGAGATGAGCTTGAGTCTAAAATCCACTCCCAGTCCATTTGCTTCTTCCTGTCTCCACTCCCACGACCCAGCCCAGTCCTCCATTATCGCTCATCTGGACATGTGCCAGTTCTCCTTCCCTGCTGCTATCCCACCAGCACCCTCAGGCATTCTGTACACACAAGCAGAGGGAGCGTTACTAAAATGTAACTCAGGGCTTCCCTGGTGGCGCAGTGGTTGAGAATCTGCCTGCCAATGCAGGGGACACGGGTTCGAGCCCTGGTCTGGGAAGATCCCACGTGCCGCGGAGCAACTGGGCCCGTGAGCCACAATTACTGAGCCTGCGCCTCTGGAGCCTGTGCTCCGCAGCGAGAGAGGCCGCGATAGTGAGAGGCCCGCGCACCGCGATGAAGAGTGGCCCCCGCTCGCCGCAACTAGAGAAAGCCCTCGCGCAGAGACGAAGACCCAACGCAGCCATAAAAACAAAAAAACAAAAAAACAAAAAAACAGTAACTTAAGCCTCATTAAAAAAAAAAAAATGTAACTCAGATCACCTCCTGCTACTGCTCATCACCCTGCATGGACCCCTATTGCCCTCAGAATCAAACCAAATTAAGCTCTAAGAAGGAAACAGCTGTGAATCTTTAGGACCTTGGATTTGGCAATAGTTTCTTAGATATGATAGCAAAAGCACAAGCAACCAAAGAAAACACAGAGGGAATTCCCTGGCGGTCCAGTGGTTAGGACTCCTTGCTTTCACTGCTGAGGGTGGGGCGGGGGGTTCAATCCCTGGTCAGGGAACTAAGATCCTAAAAACCACGTAGCACAGCCAAACAAAACAAAACAAAGAAAACATAGATAAACTGGACTTCATCAAAATGGAAAACTTTTGTGTATCAAAGGATACTGTCAATAGAATGAAAGACAACCCAGAATGAGAGAAAATAGTTGCACATCATACATCTCATAAGGATCTAATATCCAGAATTATAAAGATATAAAGAGTATATAAATTACAACTCAACAATGAAAAGACAAATGGCCCAGTTTAAAAATGAGCAAGGGATCTGAGTAGACATTTCTCCAAAGAAGATATAAATATGGCCAGTAAGCACATGAAAAGATGGTCAACATCATTAGTCATTAGGGAAACACAAATCAAAACCACAATGACATATCACTTCATACCCAGTAGGTTGGCTAGAATTTTTAAAAGGGGAAAATAACAAGTATTGGAGAGGATGTGGAGAAATTGGAACACTCATACATTGCTGGTGGGAATGTAAAATGATGTAGTCACTGTGGAAAACAGTCTGGTGGTTCCTCAAAAAGTTAAACATAGAATTACCATATGATCCAGCAATTCCACTCCTAGGTATATATCAAGAGAAATGAAAACATATGTCTACACCAATACTTGTACACAAATAGCATAGCAGCACTGTTCACAAGCACTAAATGTCCATCAGCTGATATATAACTGATTCACTTTGTTATAAAGCAGAAACTAACACACCATTGTAAAGCAATTATACTCCAATAAAGATGTTAAAAAAAAAGGATAAATAAAATTGATCCACCCATACAGTGAAATATTACTCAGCCATAAAAGGAATGAAGCACTGATACACACTACAGTGTGGATGAACCTTAAAAACACCACGCTGAGTGAAGGAAGCCAGAGACAACAGGCCATATAGTGTACAATTTCATTCATATGAAATGTCCAGAATAGGCAAATCCATAGCGACAGAAACTGGATTAGTGGTTGCCAGGGGCTAGAGGGAGGTGGAAATGCGGAGTGACTGCTAAAGTGTACAGAGTTTTATTTTGTGGTCTATTTTTGTTTTGCTTGTTTTTGTTTTTGAGGTAATGAAAATGTTCTTCAGTTAGTGGTGATGATTGTATAACCAGGAGAATATACTAAAAACCACTTTTAAACGGCTAATTTTATGGTCTGTAAATGATATCTCAATTTGGAAAGAAAAGAATCAGATTCCTCTGGCTGGACCTCATCTCCTATCCTTACTCCTCCCATTAAATCCACCCCAACCTCACCATAGTTGGAATGCACTAAACTGAACCCTGGGGGACTTCCCTGGTGATGCAGTGGTTAAGGATCCGCCTGCCAATGCAGGGGACACGGGTTCGATCCCTGGTCCAGGAAGATCCCACATGCCCCGGAGCAACTAAGCCCGCGTGCCACAACTGCTGAAGCCCACACGCCTAGAGCCCATGCTCTGCAGCAAGAGAAGCCACCGCGACGAGAAGCCCGTGCACCGCAACGAAGAGTAGCCCCTGCTCGCCACAACTAGAGAAAGCCTCTGCGCAGCAACGAAGACCCAACGCAGCCAAAAAAAAAAAAAAAAAAGATTAAACTGAACCCTGGTCTCAGAGCCTTTGCACTTTCTTTCCCCTCTGCTGGGAATGCCCTTCCCTCACTTCTTCCTGCTCCCCGCTCCTCCTCTCAATTGGGATTCAGCTGAAGGATCCCTCCCTGGCCACACCTCCCGCTCAGACCTGCTCGCTCACCTGGAGGCCCTGCTGGAGGCGTTGGCAGCGAGAAGCGGGTCTAGGAGGCCAGAGGCGTTGGCCGAGGGCACAGCACAGCCGGCGGCCGATGAAGGCAGGACCCCCATGGACTGTGCGCTAGGCGGGTACAGAGTGGCACCCACGGCCACCCACAGCGACAGCGCCAAGCCCACCGCCAGCCCGGACAGGACGCCCTGATGGGGGACCCAGTGTCAGTGGAGGGTACTCCCAGCCCCTCACCTCGCTCGCCCCCACTCACCAGCGTATTGCAGGCGGGGAGGAACATTCCCAGGATGAAGGCTCCTAGGAGGGGGCCGCTGATGACTCCCATGATGGTGAAGGAGCCCTGGGAGAGTGGGTGGGGGTGAGACTGAGAGCAGAGCTCTCCTACCTTTCCTGTCCTCAGTTTACCCGCTGGGAAAGGAAGACCTGGGGAATTCTACTGTGGACCTTGAGACTCCTCTGTGCCCTAAAGGGGAGGGGACTCCCCAAAGGGGAGGGGACTCCTTGTGCCTGCCTCTCTCCCAAAGATGCTGATTCTCTCTCTTGACAAACTTGGTTCCACCTCCAGGCCAGGAGGAGGCCCTTCTTGCCCCCAGACCACCACTCCCCCTCCTAGCTGTGTCGTGTCCCCCCCCCCACCCCCCCCACCCCCGCCACCCCCCCGCCCCACTTCTGGCCAGGTGGCTGCAGGAAGTATCCTGCCTGTGGCATCAGTCAGAACTCAGTTCTGCCGCTGACATGTATAACCTTCTCGGAGCCTCATTTCAACGTGGATGTTGCCTCACTTCTTGGGGAGATTAGGGCAGGGTGGGGAGCGGGGCTCACCTCGAGAACGCCGCCCCCCAGCAGGGAGGACAGAGCTGCCACAGTGAGACAGGCCGAGCCGTAGATGAGCGCTGTAGTGGATGGGGACGGCACTGTCAGCGGGGAGAGGCTGCCCTGGCCCCCCACCCAGGTCCCCCCAACTCACACAGCCCCTTGGAGATGATAACAAGTCTCCGGGGGGTCAGACTCGGCAGCCGAGGTTTGATGAGGTCCTCCACAGTGACGGCAGCCATGGCATTGATGCTGGTGGATGCAGTGCTGGCGGGTACAAGGGAGGGAGGAGGGGTGTCCTCAGGCCACATCAAGGGATTGGCCACACCCCCCCTGGGGCCTACCTGCTAGGGGAGGCCCCCAGCTGCCCACACTATCTGGCCTGCCAGGACCCCCAGCCAGCCCAGGGGCAGAGGCAGGAGCAACAGAATTCCTCAGGAGTGGAGATGCCCACATCCCCACACTACCCCATAGACCTGAGACACCCTCGCAGGAGCAAGGACACCCATGACCAAGGACACAAATGACACAGGTTCTCATTACAGAGCAATAATGGGGTGCAGAGAACAGTCACATGGAACTCTGGTCACAGCAGGAGCAGGCCAGAAGCTGCGGAAGATTTGAAACCACCAGAGTGTAAGGCCCCTGAGGGCAAGAATGGGGGACCGCTTGGCCATGGCTGTGCCCCAGTATTTAGAACAGCAGTACCTGCCACATAGATGCTTAACAAACATTTGTTTGGGGGATGGAGGACAGAAAGAAGGGAAAGGAGTCTCGTGTGGCCCTGCCGGGCAATAAGAAGGTAAAGACTCCGGAGCTGGGGTCCTTATGCCCAGGGTGTGCCCTTTGACAGAGCCCACCTGATGGGGACTGAGCAGTAAATGACGGACATGCCCAGAACATTCCATCCCACAGGGGAGTGGCTGGTACAGACAAGGAGGACCCACGGGCTCAGATGTGGCCAAGTGAGCAAGCTGAGCCACTCACCTGAGGGTGCCACTGTAGGCACAGGCCAGAAAGAGCCCAGGGACTCCAGGCAGGTCCTCGAAGATGTCCAGCACCATCAGGGGCATGTACTGGGGGGAATCAGGGGTCAACCTCCAGGACAGCAGCACCCCAAGGGCAGGGGCTTCTGTCTGTCCTTACACTGCACGTCCCCAGCACCCTGTACAGACCAGGCTCACAGTGGGCACTTAGCGTGTGTGTGTTTGTTGATTGACTTTGTGATACCATGCAAAGAGCCCTGGGACCTGAGTGAGGCAAGGTCCTGTGTCATCCCCACTTTACTGATGGAGCCAGTGAGACCAAAGAGGTACACGCCTTGCTTGAGGTTACACGGTCAGACAGTCCAGGATCTGACCCCAGAGGAGGATCTGATGGGATGGTCTTGCAGCCTCTGCCAGCTCTGAACCTCAGGGTCAGAGATCCCGCCAGGGTGTGCAGGTCTAGGTCTTGGCCCTGGTGCTGCCCCTGACTTGCCTGTGGACCTCAGGCAATTGCTCTACCCGCGACCTCCTGCCTCAGTTTCCTCATCTGTAAGTCAAGGGCCATGGCAACCTTGGCCTCATCACGTGTTGAAAGATTTGATGGGAAATTAACTGCTTGTGAAGGGAACAGCATGAGGCACAGAATAGACACTTGGGACATGAGAGAGGGTCATTATGGTTAATGTCATCATTTCATGATGGACCATGGTCCCATCTCCTCCTTGATAGCCTTCAGGGAGTCTGAAATGCCCCTCCCATACTCCCTCCCATGGCTTCCCATCACCTCCCAGATCCTCCTGTGAGCTGAGCTCTTTCCTGCCTCTGGACTTTTGCACAGGCTGTCTCTACTTTTCCACTCTCACCCGCAGAGACTCATCCAGAGGTTCACAGTGGGGGTGGGTAGATAGAAGTGGCCTAGGAGCCTGGACCAGACTCACCTGGTCTGGGGCAGAGATACGCCCTGCCAGGAGAGGGTCACAGTCAAGGTAGAACGTGAACATGATGATACCACAGGCAGCAGCACTGGACACGATCAGGAACAGGCCCAGTTGGTTGATGAGCACGGCCCTGGGGGGAGAGGTGGTCTCAGAAGGGGAGGGGAGCAGCACGTCCCCGAGGTATCCGCTTTGCCTCTCCCAAATACTCACAGCTTGGCCTGTTTCTCCGTGCGACAGGCCATGTAGCGCTGCACCTGTGCTTGGTTCACACCATACATTGAGAGCCACACCAATGTGCCACCGACAACAAAAGTCCAGAATGTGTAGCGGCTCCTTGGGTCCAGGTCAAAGCTGGATGAGGGCAGGGCAAGTCAGCCATGTGGGGATGCCACACTGACTTCACCTTCCCAAAGTGCCCCAGATAGCCATTCTGGACCTTATGGGCCTTAAAGGGATATTTGGGGTAGGTTCTGAAGTGTGAATAGGAGTTTGAATCATCCATGTATGCATTCAGAAAACATTTTTTCTATGTTCAGCTGGGAGCTCAGAGAGCCTGCAGTCCCCAGTCTGGGCTAGGGGGTGGGGTGGTGCAGAAGACTGGGCCAGATGGAGGGATGGGGGCTATGGGAGTACAGAGAGGGGGAGCCAGGGTTCTGTCCGTGGGGAGTCTGGAGGGGGGGAGCAAGGAGGGCTTCCTGGAGCAGGAGGCATTGGTTGGCTTCTCCCAGGGCAGACAGATGTCAGCTCCATCGTTTGGCAGCATCCCCCTTTATGTTTTCACTTACTCCATCAGGTTGATCCTGGAGTGGTTCTTGGCAAGCTCAAGTACTTGCCCAGGTCCACCCACGAGCATAGTTCCGCGAGCCAGGACAACCCAGAAACCACTCAGCATCACTAAGACCTGAAACACGTCGGTCCAGATCACAGCCTTCATGCCGCCCTGCAAGATGTGACAGAGAGGGAGACAGGGTGTCAGACGGGAATCTGTCTGGGGCCTACAGGACAGGGCAGAGGTAGGAGGGAGGAGTCAGGTGGCGGACCTGGCTGGGGCCAACCTGGCCTGGCCTCCAGCAGTGGCTGAGACCAATACCCCTCTCTGCCTCGGTTTCCTTATCTGTAAAATGGGGGTAATAACAGTACCTTCCTCAGGGTATCATTGTGAGGACTAAATTAGTTAATACAAGAAAAATATTTGGAAGAGCATCTGGCACATACAAGTGTTCAGTGAGTGATGGCTGCCACCATTATTATCATTATTACTACTACTGTTATTATTAGCTGTTGTTTTTACCCATCCAGCCTTCATGTCTTTGGCATGTTCTTCATGTTTTTGTCTTGGCAGCCCCTGGATTTTCCTTTGGAGAAGCCCCTTCCCCCCCACTCAGGTCATTTGGGTGAAGCTAACCCTGCTCCCAGCTCCAGGAATAGCCAATCAGAACATCCTAGCTACCCAAACATCTGTGAATGGCTCATCCTTCACAGAATACCGGAGCCAGCCAAACAGAGCCCTTCTGGGACTTCAGCCAGCCCATCCTGAAACTGGAACTCACTTGCTGCTGGAAGGAAGCCAAAAGGGGTGGAAGCCTGGAGCTAATGAGGTCCCTAGCGATGGGAGAGGGACCCAGAGGACTCTGTTGTAGCCCCTGGATCCAGCCATGCCTGAAGCTAGATTGTCCTTGGACTTTCAGCAATAAACTTTTCAAATCACCTTTCATAATAAAGATGAGGAAGTAGGCCCAACTGGGACACAGGCTTCCTCCGGAGGAAGGGAAGGTAGGGAGTGGATGGGTCTGCCCACAGTCTCTCCCACTCAGTGGACATGGAGCCCCACGTCGGGTGGGGGTAGGGGGACATTCACCACAGTAGTGTAGAAGGTGCAGATGACTCCGGTAGACAGGAGCGATGCCCAGATGTCCAGCCCTGTCACTGCAAGGAGACCCTCCCATTAGGCCGCTGTGCAGGGTGTAAACTTGGCCTCCACTGTCTTGGGCCCTCTTCTCTCCAGGAGGATACTTCCCTCCCAAGTCTCTCCTAGGGCTGCCCCTTCCTTCCCCTGGTCCAGTCTCTAAGCTTTTGTCCCCTCCCCGTCACCCTCCCCCGAGTCAAACCTTGGTTCAGGATGAGCGCGGGGGCGTAGATCACGATGCCAGTGTACAGCATCTGCAGGTAGAGGGCAGGGGCAGGTGAGTAGGGGCGGGGGGATTGGGGGGCTCCTGGGTGAAGAAGGCATTAGGAGAGAGGGGGAGAACGGTGGTTGGGGTACGTGACTGGGGGCAGATGGGCAGGGCCATGTAGGGTCGCGGCGGGCTCGGGTAGCGCATATGCGAGAGGCCTGTGGGCCAAACTTGTATTATAGATGGAGCCTCTTGGGGGCGGGGCCAGAAGGATTGTGGGCGGGGCCTAGGCAAGGCTCTGCGGGGTGGGGGCGGGACCCACGGGGCGGGGTCGTGAGGGAAGGGAGAGGGCTGTGGGCGGGACCGACCAAGATTTGACCCGAGCTGGACCCTGGGGGCGAGGGCGGGGCCGAGGCCACTCACTGTAGCCACCAGGTACTGCAGTGTCCCGCAGAGCCGCACAGCGCGGCTGAAGCGCAGCTCCAGATACTGCAAGGAGGAGCCGAGGGCTCATGGTCACTTGGACAGGCCCTACCCAGGGGCCCGAAGCGTCTGGGTTCCTTCACTGGCCCTCTTGGCTTCTGCCCGCCCTCGGGAGGGCAACTGCGCCTTCCGCACTCTTGCCCACGGGGGCTCCCGCCAGGAGCACACACTCCGACCTATCCGCACACACTTGCACACACGCGCCATCCCCGCGCCTGTGCACATGGCGTGTGCCCAGGAGGACTGAGCCATCAAGTGTGTACACATCAGCCCCACCCACTCCCACTCATGTCTGATTGTCCCCCGGGGCTGCCGCCTCTCTGAGTCAACTTTGGCAAGATACAGACAGTGCCTGTAGCTGGCTGCCTACCGTACACTGGTCAAGATTTTAATCACTTTGCCTACTGCCCTGGAGGGAGGTCCTGTAATTAGCCCAGTTTGACGTTTGGGAAACACGAGCAGAGAGGCAACCCCTTGCCGAAGGTAGGAGGAAGCGGAGATGTCGGATTTCGAATCCGGAGCCCGCCGCCCGGCGAGCACTCGGGTGTACGCAAGCTCAGGCATGTGGGTTGCAAGTGTGTGCCTGTTCGCACGTGAGTGCGCCCCTGGCCGAGCCTGGCCACGCCCTGACCGGGTTTCCACCAGAGAGAATCCGGACGCCGGCTCCTCTTCCTCCTTCCTGCCCCTGGCCCCAGTGCCTGGGGCTTCTTCCCAGAACCCTCGCCACCTGTCCGCCCGGGGGCCCCCACATTAAAGCACTAAGGAGCCCGCCTGCGGCCCCCTGCGGCCCCCTGCACAGCAGTTCAAAGCCTCAGGATCTCCCCCGCCGCGACCCTGCGTTCCCAGCCAGGCAGGTCCTGACGCTGCCGGGCCTCTGCCTGGTACCTGGTAGGTGCTGGTGAGGCCCAGGCGGTAGAAGACCGGCAGGAAGAGCAGGGCAGTGAGCAGAGAGTTGAGCAGCTGTCCCAGGCACATCCAGAGGAACTTGAGGCCGTAGCGGTAGGCCTCGGCCGGCACGCCCAGCACCTGTACCGCCGACATGAAGCTGGCGGCCAGCGAGAGGCCAACGGGCAGGGCAGTCAGGCGCCGGCCCCCGGTGAAGAAATCCTCGGCGCTGCGCTGTCCGCCCCGGGCTAGCCCGACCCATAGCCCGATGCCGGTGGACACCAGCAGCATGAGAGCGAAGACCCCGTAGTCCCAAGCTCCGAACGTGGCCTGCGCCCCTGCCTCGACGGCGGCCATGAGGTGTGGGTGAGGGGACCAGGCGTGTCCTCCGCCCTTCCAGCCACCCCGCGTGTCTCGGCTAAGGGAAGTTGGCAGTGGCAGAGGAGGCAGGACTGCGCAGAGGTGGGAGGATGCTCGGCCTCGGCAGCTGCACGGCAAGCCTGTCCCCTTTGGTCCCCCGCGGGGCCGGGGCTCCCTGGGCAAGGAATCTGTGGCTCCTTGCTGCGGTCGCCTGTCTCCCTGTCCCTCCTCTTCGTCTTCGTGTCTGTCTCCACCGTCTGTCTGTCCACCTGGCCTCCCACTCGGTCCGATTGCCCGGTGCAGCTGTGCGTCCACCACCCACACGTCTGTCCCTCTCCCTGGGAGCTGTGCTCAGCGCTGACTGCAGGAGGTCTCGGTGGGGCTTAAAGGGGCAGCTCGCGGCGGCGGGCTGTGGATTTATTGGGCTCCCGGGTCAGCGAAACTCCGCCCTCAGACGTGGGGGCGGGCAGGACCCGCACCCTTTCCTCCCTGGATTCGATCGGATAAGCCGGGACAGGACACGTAGGTGGCTGCTGGGGGGTGGGTGGAGGCTCCCAAATGCCCACCCTTGCTTCGTGTGGCACTTTCCGCTGACCATAAGCTGTTAATGCCTCCCTTTGACAGGTGGGGAAACTGAGGTTCTGAGATGGCATGTCACTCACCCAAGGCCACACAGCCTGGAGCAGTGGCTGCACCATTCAAATCCCCACTGTGCTTTTTGTACCTTGAGCTATGGGGAGCTCACTCACCCACAGGAGTGGGGTTTACTTTCAAGGTTGCAGGGTCCCATAAGGAAAGTTTGCTCTGCTTGAGCCACCGCCCCCAACTGGCACCGTGACCCACTCCCTTTCTCTAGAGCCTAGAGGGAGGGCATCACCAAACCCCGCCCTTAGGCTAAGTTGAGTGGGAGGCATTCAAGTCCTGAACGCATACATATTTGAGGAAGTCTTTGCTTCTCTCTGGGCCTCAGTTTCCCCATCTGTAAATGGGGGTAAAATAGCCCTTGCCTCAGAGGAATAAATTGAACCTGCATAACAAAAGCCTGGCACAGAGTAAGTACCTCATTCATTCATTTCTTTATCCATTCGTTGGTTCCTTCACCAAACATGAACTAGTGTCTACGCTGTGCCAGACATTAAGTGTATAATGGAGGTCATGGGGGAGGGATTGTCTGTGGCCATGAACCTGAATAAATGGAGACAGGACTACCTGGGGAAGTAGTGTCTGGCATGTCCCTATCGCACAAATGAGGAGACCAGAGGTACAGGGGAAGGGGAAGTCCCTTGTCTAGAGTAATGCCATCAAGAAACCCAGACACTGTCATCTGGAGGCTCTGACCTCTGGGTTCAAGTCCTAGCTTGACCTCCAAAAGCTGGGTTCCCTCCTCCGTAAGTGAGAGGGATCTAAGAATTTGCCCGGTTTCATGCTAGGGCACTGGAACCCTCCCCAGCCTCTGCCGCCCCCTGGTGGCCTCTTCGGGCCTACACACGTCACCCAAGCTGGGTCCAGCGTCCTCCAGGCATCCTCACGTTTCGCCCAGGACTGTCTTCTCACTCTCTCTCCGTGCAAGGGTGCAGAGCCGGCCTGCTCTTCCCTGCATCTGCTGCCTGCTGGTGTGCACCTTTCACCTGTGCCAGGAGGATGGGGAGGACACCGAATTCCTCCTCCTTCTACTCCCCTGCTGCATCCTCCTGGAAAACCTGGTGGGAAAGGGGAAATCCAGGATCCCCACAAAGCCAAGCAAGAGAATGCAAATATATGCAAATTGATGCAAACTCAGGCAAAAACCTGTCCTATCTCCCCAGGGAGGTTCTAGGAACAGGACACTGGGGACATAACAGGTTCCAGGTGGACCCATCCCGCACACGGCCTCATGACTCTGACCAAGCCAGCAGATGAATACCCATTTCAGAAGCTAACAGATGACAAAAGTGAAGCAAGGTCAAAGATGGAGACGGCCTGGGGGGGGGGCACTTAATGTGGGGTCTCAGGGAGGGGCCCTGCAGGCAGAGAATGAGCCAGGCTTCGAGAGAGCTGGGGGGAGGGCCCTGAGGTGGGAAGGAGCAGGACAGGGAGGGACACAGTGGACCTTGAGCCTTGGCGAGGGGTCTGGGTTTTATTCTGAGGGCGCTGGTCAGTGGGGGCCGGCCGCACTTAGAGAGTCTGGAGCAAATGAGGGACCTAACAAGAGTTCTAGGTTCTGAAAAGCCCACCATGTCCAAGGCAGGGATTGAGGGGTGGGGAGAAATGGGTGGATTCAGGACATGTTCTGGACTTCCTGCACTGGAGGCCCAGAGTTGGAAGCCCTGCAGGGTGGGTGGTGGAGGAGAAAGTATGGAGGAGGGCAGGGACAAGGGAGGGGAAGCAGTCACACCTTCCCTGACGGTGTGATTTGTCATGGAATGGGAGGAAGGCAGGCAGGACCCCAGGACCCCCTGTCGATGGGGGGAGAGGAGCAGGGCGATCCCTGAAGACCCAGCAGCAGCAGTCTAAGCAAAAGGGGCAGGAATGTCGGGGTGCTGGGTGGGTGTCTGCTGCCCCCACTCCTGACTGCTGCCTGGGTTCCAGCGTTCCCACGTCTCCCTGGAGACACGGCAAGGGGCGGAGATGAGAGGTCATGAGGTACTCTAGCCCCAGCATGACCTGCTGGGTATCTGTCCTTGAACATCTAACCCTGCACTCAGTAAAAGCAAACCTTTACTACCACTGGTGGCTGTCATGGTCATTATCATTGTGAGATTCTCTGATTCCAAGTCCTAAGGATTCTGATCCTATGATTCTCAGAGTCTCTGGGTGTCAGGATCTACTACAGGTCTCCTGGGCACCCCCCCCTCGTCTTGCCCTGACACGTGCCCTTGGTCCTGACACAGGAGTGAGGTGCAGGGTGGGTCAGGGATGGGCGGCTCTTCCCCAGGGCTCCCAGCCCTGCCCAGTTGTGACAGCTGGCACCTGGACAAGCCCAGGGGTGGGACCTGGGAGTGCCTCAGCACCTGAGGAGGAGGGAGGGGTCCACCAGGCCTCTCGGGTTCCAGATTCCTGCTCATCCTTGGACTGGCTGGGTGAGCCTGGGCAAGAACCTGTTCCTGGGCCCCAGCTGACCACAGAGAGGAGTCAGTGATCCAAGTGGCCAGTCCTGCCTCACAGACCACACATGGATGGGCCTATTTCCTCCTAGCTCTGGGCCTTTGCGCTGGTTGGTCCTGGCATCTCAACTCCCACTGGCGATTGAGGGTTCAGTTCAGTGGTCCTCACCTCCAGCCAGCTTTGGATGGCTGCTGTAAGCAGGGTTTGTGGGGGAATTGCCAGGTGGGTGGCTACATGGTAGGGGGTGACAAAGTTACAAGAGGATGAGTAGATGGCAGGGTGGGTGGATGAATACGGGTGTGGGCAAACTGGGGGCTCACTCATCACTTGGTTCAAGGCCTCCTCAATGAGACTGACCCCATCCCTTAGCTGGCTGGGGCAGAGCCCTCCCAACTGGTTCCCAGGCTGTAATGTGGATGAAGCCTTGGTGGAGCTTCAAGGTAGGGATGGGGGTGCATGGGGGACATTTGCGGGTCCCTGGCTTTCCACTTTCCTGGTGGCGCATTCTCCCACCTGACACTCCTGGCCTCTCGACCTCTAGCTCATCTGAAGCCCTCACCCCCAGACCTGAGGGATCACTATTCCCACTTTACATAGGAAAAACCTAAGGCTCAGAGTGGGCCGTGACTTGCCCCAGGCACAGGCATCAGGAGTTCCAGATCATAGCCTACAAAGGTGTTTACTTCTCATGTTCTAGTCATGCAGACCCAGGGTAAAAACAGCTGCTGGAGTACCAGCCATTGTGCCTATATTCTAGCCAGATGGTAGTTCCTGGAAATGGCACACATCACTACTGCTAGTATCACATGCCCATCCCTAGGTTAAAAGGCTGGGAAACTTTTCTGGGTGGCATCTAGATATGGAGATTCCTTTTACTGAGGAAGGAGAGAAGGAATATTTAGGGCAACCAGGAATTTCTGCCAGAAAGCACAGGGTTAATGAAATCAACTAGGGAAACATAAAGAAAAATTTGGCCTGGCCCCCCAAAATATACCTTAAACATCAGAAAGTACCCTGAGGAAAAAAGTATTTACAACATATGTAGAGATTTTTTTCAGGCTTTCGCCCCACATACCTGAGCTTTTTCTTCGGGAGGTGGGGTGGGTACACACCACACGACTTGCAGGATCTTAGTTCCCCGACCAGGGATTGAACCCAGGCCCCAGAGGTGAAAGCGCCGAGTCCTAGCCACTGGACTGCCAGGGAATTATGATACCAGAGCTTTTAAAAAGTGATTCAACTTTGTAAGACTTTTTTCTTTCATGTAAACGATTTTTTTATCAGGGCAGAATGCTTTTGCATAAGGAAAAGCAAATTCAAATCCTAAGATGTGCTTTTTTTCAGCCACCGGCTTGCTAACCCAAGTTGTGGGCAAGGCTGGAGGAAAACATGACCCCTTCTTATTAAGTGCTGTTGAGAATGAATTGGAACATCTGTGGAAGACATTTTGGCAGAGTTAACATCAAAAATTTGGCCCAGCATTGCCTGACCCAGGACTTTTCCCCACGTGGTGCAGATACAGGTAGAGGGATAGTCACTGGCCATCACTACTCTTCTCAGACTTACTTAACTCCTCCTGGTGACGCAGTGACACATGTGGTCCCTGCCCTCTCAGACTCCGTCTGGTGGGGGACAGAAACCCAATGGTTCACAGTCTTCAGCGAGGCAGTGATGATCTGTGGAGAGCAGTCTAGGCACAGCGCTCAGCAAGTGCAAAGGCCCGGGAGGTGGGAAAGAGGCACCGGTGTTGCAACAGGCAAAGCAGCCAGCAAGGACCCAGGGCCTGTCTTTCCCATGAGAATGGCTAGCTGTGCCTGAGCCCTGCCTTGGGCACCTCTCCAAGAACAGGTGGGGTTTGAAGTGAGCTGGTTTTCTGGAAACCACCCAGGATCATCCTGCCAACTAGTCCCACCGCCACCGGTGGGGAAGGGGAGACTGTGCCCCTATCCAGGACCACCCTCCAGGACTGGTTGCTCTCCCCGCCCCCCCAACTACCTCTTTGTGCCTCAACTTCTTCCCAATCGACGGCTCTCTGGAACACAAGGCAGGTCCTCGTTGACCTGTGTACCCACTGCCTGCAGAGCAGTGTGACTCCCTAAGGCTTGTCAACTGAGCAAATCGGGTCAGTGTCCAGACCTTCTGAAGAGGACACCAAGGTTCAAAGGGCCAGGGTTGCCCAGGGTGACACACCAAGGACAGATGTTCCCAACATCTGAGCTCTTAGCTGTGCCTCAGCCTCCTGGCTGAGGAGCTCAGGCCAGGGTGGGATTATCTTCATGCCTGGAATTCCAGGAGACAGATGCCCACTGTGAAACCTTGACCTCCTTGGGCAGGATTACGACAGCTTCATTCAAGAGGCCCCCAGCTGGCGAAGGGGAAACAAGCTAGCACAGCAGGCTCATAACCCTCTTGGACGCCCCCTTGTGTCTGCTGTGAGGATCTTGACCAGGGTTGTAGGCTGGGTGGGGAAGGCCACACACAGAATGAAACCAACCCCATCAACCTGATCTCCCTCAGGGTGCAGCTGTCATCTCACCACCACAGAAATGGGGGGCGGCGGGGGGACGCACAGAGCTGAGAATTGTGTCTAACAAGGCAGGTAAGAAAGATTTGGGGGCCAAACCTGTGGCCTACAGCATACCCCAAAGCTCACAGCACAGAGCTGCCTGCTGGCACTGAGAGAGCTGAGGGGGGCAGGGGCTGGCCATTCCTAGAGCTCCCCTTCTGGAGAATCCAATGTCAGGGCCCTACTCGAGGAGAGGAGGACTCCTCCCCGAGCACTCACAGCTTGGCTGCACCCTTTTGAGTTCTGCAGGGTGTGCAAAGAAAACAACTGCATCTGAGTGCCCGGTTTTCCCAACGAGTTTTATTTGGGCAGACCTGGGAACAGGGAGGCCCTGCATCTAAAAGAAGGTGTTGGGCCTCTTGGTGGTGAAGCGTGGCTTGTGCTGGCGACGGAGAACCCGGTGGGGCAGTGGGAATTTGATCTTGGAGTCCTGTAATATGAAAAGGCAGGCAAGGGTGTTGGGGGGAGGCTCTTAACCTTGTCTCCCAAGGACCACTGAGGTGTGGCCACCCCCACTGGGCTCCTGCGTCAAACCCGGTGCTTTACTGCATCTCCCAAGTCTGGAGGAGCTGCCAGGCCAGTCTGGCGTTCCAGGGCAGCCCCTTCAGCCCAGCCTGCCCAGCAGGGCCCCGAGGGCACTCACGTGGAACTGCTTGACTGCTGGTCGCCGGCACTTGCTGGCTGCGATCTCCTCCACCTTCATGATCTGGATCGAGTGGGCCCGGGCACGGTGCCGGGCGCCCATGTCTCGGTCTACAGGGATCAGAAAGGGGGGCACTTGGGGAACGAGTGGCCACAGCATCTGGTCCCAGCAGGTACTGGCTACCAAGTGTGTAGAACCTCCAAATTCACTTTGAGGGGCATGGCTGCAGGCCCCCAAAGGCGACAAGATCCACTTGCTGTTAGCACCTCTGTTTAAACCGCTGTTACAAGAAACAGCAGTTCTTGGGTTTAGGTGCTTGGACTCTGGTCCTGGTAGGTGACCCACCCTGGGAGCACCTGGGGCTGCGAATGGCAGGTCCCAACACTGGACAGGGGCTGGACTAGGTTCTGAGCAGCAGTTGTCTCTACACAAGGGGCTGACCTCAAACCTCAAGAAGGAGGTTCCAGATGCAGTTGGTGGTGGGTGACTGAACCAGTTCAGGAATGACTCGAGGACCCTCCCTCCAATCTCCTAAGTCCACTTGCTGCCAAGGTTCCAGAAAAAGGTGTGCTTGGGGCATCCTCTCCACTCCTCCTGCCCCCAAAGCAACACCTCCTGTGCCTCCCCTGTCACCATCCCTGGGACTCCCACCTACCCCCAAGAAAGCTCTTGCGTTTGTCCTGTCTTGTGTCTTCCTGTCCAGTCTGGCAGGAAGGATGTCAGACTGAGCTACAAGTACCTGCTCTGTGAGCCTAAAGGAGGGACCTGGTTTGGGGACCCGGCGGCTTACAGCACTGGGTGACAGCACCGGCTGTGGTCAGGTCCCGGTACTCCCGGTACATGTTGTGGGTGCCACTGCGGGAGTCATAGCGCAGCCAGATGCCGAAGTTCTTCACCCGCAGGGGAGATTTTTCGAACACCTGCCAAGGAGAGGAGACCAGCTGAGGCGAGAGCAGCAAGTGGGCTTCAATCAGACCCCCTCCATCCCTGAACCTCTGCTCCCGCCCCGCCCCGCCACTCCAAAGGACAGCCCAGCCCCCAGGCCTCTCCTGCCTATTTCCCAGTCCCCGAACCTTCAGACATCTGAGGAGAAATCTGCTGTGCAAGGGAAATTCCCATAGCAACAGCAGGGGTGCAGAGCAGACCAGGCCGAGATGCTTCCCCCATGGGGACTGACACAGCTCCAGACCACCCCTCAACACAACTCTCCTGGGACCATCTGGGCCCAAAACCACCTGCTGCCCAGTGTAGCCTCACAGTGCAGAGTCCAGCATCTCCCCCCACACTTTACAGATGAGGCCCAGCCTCAACCAAGGGGTCCCAGCAGGCCTTCCCTGGGCCTTGGGCTTTCTCATTAGGAAAAGGGCACCAAGTCACCTATTCCATCCCAACCTAGGGCCTGAAGAGCACAAGGGAACAGACCAGAGTTTGTAAAGTCTGCTAATTCTGTGGGGTGACAGCTGCCCCATGGGAGGGTGTAAATCCTCTCCGGATCCCACCCAGCCTCAGACACCCCATACCTGTCCACAGTAGACAATTTCCCCTGAAGACTTCTTCATCTTCTTCAGCTGAGATACAAAGTACCAGAAGCGGGACTTGGCAACAACATGGTTAGGCGCAAAGATCCGCATGCGATAGAGGGGCGGCGTGCGGCACTTGGGGGTTGGCAGGCAGCGCCCCACCACCTTGTATTCTCGAAGCTGAAAGAGAAATGGGGGTGAGGTGGGGCCAGCACCCAAAGCCCAGAGGTAACTGTGGAAACTCACTGTGCTCCCCTTCCCAAGCCTGTTGACAACTGGATCAGGGGACAAAGAAGGGCAAGTCCCACCCCAGGGCCTCCATGTGAAATCTGGCTGACTGTGGGTCATGCCACTGTCTGAGCCTTCCACATAAAAGGGAGTGAGAGTGGGGAGGATTGACCAAGGTGCCTGCATGCCCTCTGCCCTGGCTCAGGAAAGCTGGGTGAGGGTCTCAACCCCTCCCTTCCTCTCCCTTTCTATGGGTTGGCCTGGAACAGTCAAGCTGTCTCCTTCCTCCAGAGCATTTCTGCAGTTCACAGTAACTTGCCAAAATCCTCTTTCATTCCAGACCCCAGAGACAGTGACCAGCCTGGGATCTCACAGCCAACTCCAAGCAGAACCAGGACAAGAATCCAGTTCCCTGCCCAGCTCTGGGCTCCCTGCACTGCTGTCATGACTTGCAGCTGCCTCAGTTTTCCCAGCTGCAGTCCAAGGGGTTTGGACTCCCAAGTGTAAGCTCCCTGTTTACACAGACGCAAAAGGTGAAGATGTCTGCCAGGTCCAAATCCTGTGATATACTAGAAAAGAGCCACCTCCATAAGATGACCCGTCACCATTTTACTACTATCAATAGAAAATAACCCCAAACCTCACAAACTCGGTTCCTACTTCTATCTCTCAACCTGACTCATCGGCCTCCCAGACCACCCATTCAGGAAGGGATACCGATGCGGTCGGCCCCTTTTCCAGTGTGGAAACTGGGGCTGGAAAACTGAAAATGACCCACCCATACTGTTTCTCCCCAGGGCCTACTCTTCCATCTCTGTGCTATTAACACCCTCTGATTTTGCCCAGCACTCTCCACAGCGATAAGGCTCGCACTCTCCATGTCAGCTCGGACTTACAAATTTCTTCTATTTCTCTCACAGCCATACCAGGAGAAACAGAATTCTATTGCCATCCCTCCCCTCCCCGCCCTCCCGCCACCTTGTCCACTTTGCTGACGGGGAAACTGAGGCTCGGAAGCTCAATGAGGTGCCGCGGCGCATGTTTCCACGCCGCGCATCTTGTCCCTTCCCCTGGAAAGGAGACTCGGCCTCCCCGGCCTCCGCGATCCCCGAGCCGGCCCGGGCCATGCACCGGCCTCCCCACGCGGCTCCGCAGTGGCCGCCATGTTGGCTGCAACTGGGGACGGCGGCGCGCGGGACCTAGCCGGAGCAAGCACTTCCCGCGTGTCCCATGCCTCCTCCCGTGGCCCACGATTCGGTCCGCTTCGCGTTCCCACTCCCTGCCCCACCGCGCTCATCTTACCGTGCCCGAGGCCTTCATAACGCTCTACCCGCGCTCGCCGCCACCCTCGAAAAGGAAGTGACCGCCCTCGCGCAGCCGCTCAACTCGACATCGTGGCCGGAAGTCCCTCCCATTCGAGGCCGCGAGCCCATTGGCTCGTCGGCCCCGAGCTCAATAAGATCTGCTTCTTCATTGGCTCCAGATCCACCAAACTCTCACAGCCCGGCCTCCGTTTGCGGCGAGACTACAGCTCCCAAGACGTGGGGAGACTAGCCCTCCTGTTCAAATGCGACGTAAGGGAGCGTCGGCGCGCGCGCATGACGGGACTTGTAGATAACGCTGGGAGGTCTCGGTGGCCCGTTCCGGGTTCCACTTCCCTGGCAAACTTATGCATATAGAAGTACACCTCGGGTGGTCTAGGGGCTATGATGAGGTAGCGGCGCTTCTTCCCACTCCGGGTCTCTTTTCTCCCGGAGGTGTGTTACGGAGTTTTCGAGTTCTCTTCTGTTAAATGGGAATAATACTGGTGTTTTTCCTCCTGGAAATGTTACAATAATTAGATAAAATAGGGCTTCCCTGGTGGCGCAGTGGTTAAGAATCCACCTGCCAATGTAGGAGACACGGGTTCAAGCCCTGGTCCGGGAAGATCCCACATGCCGCGGAGCAACTAAGCCCGTGCACCACGACTACTGAGTCTGCGCTCTAGAGCCTGCGAGCCACAACTACTGAACCCGCGAGCCACAACTACTGAAGCCCATATGCCTAGAGCCCGTGCTCCGCAACGAGAGAAACCACCGCAATGAGAAGTCTGCGCACCTCAATGAAGAGTAGCCCCTGCTCGCCACAACTAGAGAAAGCCCGCGCACCGAAATGAAGACCCAACACCGCCAAAAATAAATTTTAAAAAAATTAGATAAAATAACTCGTGTAAAACGCCAGGCACAGAGCAATTAACAAGGGCTAACGTTCATTAAGAGATGGAATGGTAGTTATTATTATTATGGGGGGGTGTCTGATTTGTGTTTCATAGTAGCAGATATTCAAACCCCATCTGCTTGCTTCCAGTACAGATCCTGGGGCAGCGACGGACGGGGGTGCAGAGCGGGGGGGGGGGCGCTAGAACCGATCAAGGTGCAGCCCCACCTTTGAGGGGCTCCGGGCTTAGCAATTTGTTGGGGCAAAAAGAGGCTCTCCTGGAGGGGAGACCGAGAATGGAAAAGGAAAGAACCCACGATGTCAGGCTGTGAAGAAAAGCAAAGAGGAAAGAGGGTAAATTGGAGGGTTTATTTTAGGAGGGAGGGTTCTTGGAGGAGGTGACAAATGAGCCCAGTTAGAATTTTTTTTATTAAGTAAAAAATTAATAACGGTTTAATTAAGATGTAGTTCACATGCCATACAATTCACACATTTAAATTGTACAATTCAATGGTTTTTAAAATTGCATTTACAGATATATATATGTGTGTATGTATTTATATATATAAACACACACACACAGTTGTGCAACGTCACCGTAAAATTTGGAACATTTCCATAATCCCCCAAAGAAGCCCCTTACCCTTAGCAGTCACTTTCCATTCCCTCCCCCTTCCCCAGCCCAAGGGTACTAAGAATCTACTTTCTACCTCTATGGAGTTCCCTATTCTAGACATTTTACATAATTGGAATCATATAAAGTGAGATCTTTTGTGATTGGCTTCTTTCACTTAGCATATGTTTTCAAGGTTCATTCACATTATATCATGGATCAGTACTTCATTTCTTTTTATGGCTGAATAATATTCTATTGTGTAGATATATTTTGTTCATCCATTCTTCAGTTGATGGACATTTTCGTGGTTTCCACTTTTTGGCTATTGTAAATAAGGAGATAATTACAGTTGCTTGCAAATCTTTGTGTCAATGTATGCTTTCATTTCTCTTGGGTATTGCTAGAGGTGGAATTGCTGGGTCACATGGTAATTCTGTGTTTAACTGCCAGAGTATTTTACAAAATGCCTGCATCATTTTACATTCCCATCAGTAATGTGTGAGGGCTCCAAATTCACTTCCTCACTGACGCTTTTAATTATTTGTCTTTTATTATAACCATCCTAGTGGGTGTGAAGTGGTATCTCATTGTATTTTTTATTTGCTTTTCCCAGATGACTAATGATATTGGGCATCTTTTCCTGTGCTTATTGGCCATACGTATATCTTCTTCGGAGAAATGTCTATTCAAATTCTTTGCCCATTTTTAAATTGAGTGTGTTTTTTTAAAAATAACTGAGTTGTAAGGGTTCTTCATATATTCTAGAGATTCATAGTTTCTTATCAGATAGATGATTTGCAAATTTTTTTTCATTCTGTGGGTTAACGTTTCACTGTCTTGATGGAGTCCTTTGAAGCACAAAAGTTTTTAATTTTGAAGTCCAACTTATCTATTTTTTCTTTTGCTGCTTGTGCTTGTGGTGTCATGTCTAAGAAACTACTGGCTAATCCACAGTTATGATGTTTATGTCTATGTTTTCTTCTAATACTTTTATAATTTTAGCTCTTATATTTAGGCTTTTGATCCATTTTGAGTTAATTTTATGTATGATATGAAACAACGGTCCACTTCATTCTTTCACATGTGGATATTCAGTTGTTCCAGAACCATTTGTTGAAAAGATTATTCTTTCCCCTTTGAATTGTCAAAGATAAATGTGTTTATTTCTGGCTTCTTAATTTTATTCCATTGATCTATATATCTACCTTTATGCCGGTACCACATTGTTTTGATTGCTGTAGCTTTGTAGTAAGTTTTGAATTGGGAAGTATGAATTCTACAGTTTTGATCTTGTTTTTCAAGATCAAAAAGGCTATTTGGGGTCCCTTAGATTTTCCTATGAAGTTTAGGATTAACTTATCAATTTCTGCAAAGAAGCCAGCTGAGATTTTGACAGGGATTGTTTTGAATCTGTAGATCAATTGGGGGAGTGTTGTCACCTTAACAACAGTACATCTGCCATTTTACTTTTTGTTTTTCTATGTGTCCCACGTCTTTTTTGTCTTTCCTCTATTCTTCCTTTACTGCTTTCCTTTTTTCCCCCAGTTGTATTGAGATATAGTTGACATATAACACTGTATTAGTTTCAGGTGTACAATATAAGGATTTGATATACGTATATGTTGTGAAATGATCACTACAATAAGTTTCGTTAACACATCCATTACCTGACATAGTTACAGTTTTTTTCCCTTGTGTTGAGAACTTTAAGATCTATTTTCTCAGCAAATTTCAAACATACAATACAGTATTGTTAACTATAGTCATCATGCTGTACATTACATCCCCAGAACTTATTTATCTTGTCACTGGAAGTTTGTACCTTTTGACTCCCTTCACCCATCTCCCCTACCCCACAGATGCAAAAGGTGAAGATGTGTTTCTGTGAGTTCATTTTTTTAGATTCCACATATAAATGGAACCTATGTGTGGTATCTACATGTAAGTGGGGATCATACAGTATTTGTTTTTCTCTGTGTGACTTATTTCACTAAGCATAATACCCTCAAGGTCCATCCATGTTGCTGGAAATAGCAAGATTTCCTTCTTTTCAATGGCTAATAGTCCCTTGTATACATATTCCACATTTTGTTTATCCAGTCATCTGTTGATGAACACATAGGTTGCTTCCATGTCCTAGCTATTGTAAATAATGCTGCAATGAAATGGGAGTGCAAATATCTTTTTGAGTGAGTGTTATTGCTTTCCTTCAGATAAATATACAGAGGTGGAATTGCTGGATCATATGGTAGTTCTAATTTTAATTTTTTTTTAGGAACCTCCATACTGTTTTCCATAGTGGCTTCGTCAATTTACATTTGTACCAGCAGTGAAAGAGGGTTCCTTTTTCTCCATATTCTCACCTCCAATTGTTACCTCTTGTCTTTTTTTTTTTTTTTTTGGGGGGGGGGGTGGGCGCACCGCAGGCGTGTGCTATCTTAGTTCCCCGACCATGGATCGAACCCACGCCCGCTGCAGTGGAAGCACGGAGTTTTAACCGCTGGACTGCCAGGGAAGTCCCACTCTTGTCTTTTTGATGCTAGCCATTTTAACAGGTGTGAAGTGGTATTTCACTGTGTGTTTTTTTTTAAAATTAATTAATTAATTTGGCTGCGTTGGGTCTTCGTTGCTGCGCGCGGGCTTTCTCTAGTTGCGGTGAGCAGGGGCTACTCTTCGTTGAGGTGAGTGGGCTTCTCACTGCGGTGGCTTCTCTTGTTGCGGAGCACGGGCTCTAGGTGCGTGGGCTTCAGTATTTGTGGCACACGGGCTCAGTAGTTGTGGCTCGCGGGCTCTAGAGCACAGGCTCAGTAGTTGTGGTGCACGGGCTTAGTTGCTCTGCAGCATGTGGGATCTTCCCGGACCAGGGCTCGAACCCATGTCCCCTGCATTGGCAGGTGGATTCTTAAACACTGCGCCACCAGGGAAGTCCTTTTTAAAAAAAAAAAAAAATTTATTTATTTATTTTGGCTGCACTGGCTCTTAGATATGGCAGGCGGGACCTTCGTTTTGGTGTGCAGGATCTTTAGTTGTTGCATGTGGACTCTTAGTTGCAGCATGCATGCAGGATCTCGTTCCCCGACCAGGGATTGAACCTGGGTCCTCTGCATTGGGAGCGTGCAGCCTTACCCAGTGGACCACCAGGGAAATCCCTGCCTTTTCATTTTGTTGATGGTTTCCTTTGCTGTGCAGAAGCTTTTTAGTTTGATATAGTACCACTTGTTTATTTCTTTACTGCTTTCTGTTGCATGAAGCAACTATTTTCTAATGTAACATTTTACTTCCTTTAATGATTTTTTTCACTGTATTTTTTGAGTTATTTCCTTAGTGCTTGCTTTAGGGCTTACTGTATACATCTCAACTTAGAATCTTCTTGGATTTATGCTGCCTTAATTTTAAGGACATACAGAAATGTTGCTCCTACATAGCTCATTTCCTCTTCCCCTTTTTGTCCTATTATTGTTATTATTGTTATACATATTACATCTACATATGTTACAAAACAAACAATACATTGTTATAATGATTACTCCATGCAGTTATATGTCTGTTAAAGAATCCAAGAAACTAAAGGAGGGCAAGTATATATTTATAGAGTTGTTATATTAATTTTCTCCTTTCGAATTTCTGGTTCTCTTCCTTTGTTTTTGTCGATTAGAGTTACTGAAATGGAGCAGGGCCCTATAGTCCTTCCCCCCCATGTCCTCTGCTTGCCTTTCGTCTGTGACAAAAACTTTAGCCAAAGCATAAGTTTAATCAGAGAAGTGAGAAAAATGCATAAACAAAGGAAAACAGTCCAACAAGACTAAATAATAACAGTTTAGCCAATAAACATAGTCAAGGACCTTTAGTTCCTCTTCATGGGCTATAGATAATATTCTGAGCTATATCCTGTGAGCTGTCTTATAGGTACCAAAATCCTCACCAGGTGGAAGAAGTTAACTACATGATGACCAGACTGTAGCCATGACATAAGCTGCCACAATTCCAAGAATTGGCCTCAAGGAAATGGGAACAAACCGACCCTAGAACTGAAAATTAACTGTACTTACAACAATCAAGATGACGCTGGTCAGACAACCGCGTGACCAATTTCAAGACGACTGCCAGAGCTGACTGTGCAATTTCTGCACGTAGCCCCCTCCCTCTGTCTATAAAAGCTCTTGCCCACTGATTGTCAGTTGGGGGGAGTTGGCTTTTGGAAGGAGTCACCCCCCTCCCCCCCGCCGCCACTCGGTTGCCGGCATCCAAAATAAAGCAAACTTTCCACCAGCTTGCCTATTATTTGTTTGTTTGTTTATTTATTTTTGGCTGCGTTGGGTGTTCGTTGCTGCACGCGGGCTTTCTCTAGCTGCGGCGAGCGGGGGCTACTCTTCGTTGCAGTGTGCGGGCTTCTCATTGCGGTGGCTCCTCTTGTTGTGGAGCACGGGCTCTAGGCATGTGGGCTTCAGTAGTTGTGGCACGTGGGCTCAGTAGTTGTGGTGCATGGGCTTAGTTGCTCCGCGGCATGTGGGATCTTCCCGGTCCAGGGCTCCAACCCGTGTCCCCTGCATTGGCAGGCGGATTCTTAACCACTGCGCCACCAGGGAAGCTCTAGCTTGCCTCTTTATTGGCGTTTGAGCAGCGAGCAGCCGGACTGCATTTTCAGTAACATTACTACCTGGTGTCATTTCCTGACTTCAATACAGCTTTGTTCCTCTCATCTCCTTTGCGCTATTATTGACAAATATATTACATTTCTATATGTTATAGGCCCCCAAATAAAATTAATATATATTTTTATACACCCGCTTTTTAAAATCAGATGAGACAAAAGGAGAAGAAATATGCATGTATGCTCTTTATTATAATTACAGAATTACCTTAATCTGTGGTCTTTAATTTTTTGGTATGCATTCCAATTAATGCTTTTTATTTCCCCTCCCGCATTTTGGGGTCTTTCTGTGCTGAAGAAGTCGTGATCCCAACATGGGCAGGAGATAAGTTAGTCCATGTCTTCCAGGTGGACACTTAGGTTGTGAAAATTGGGAAACTTGGCGGGAGAACATGATGGAGGAAGGGCGGTCAGGGCATCAGGCCTACACCCTCCTGGCTCTGGCCCCTCGCCTGGGCCGTCCCACAGGCGAGAGGCGACTCTACCCGAACAGCGCTGCCGCAAGTGTCCACTAGGTGGCAGCAGAGCCCTCGCCCGTCTTTGCCGGGTCGAGGCCAATAGCCGGTGACATCTGTGTGGGATACGCACAGGTTCGAATCCCACCGAGTGTTTCCGGGCGCATCACTGCTCTGGGCCTCAGTTTCCCTATCCGTAAGGTGAGGTTAATAATAGTCCCCAGCTCTTAGGATTGTTGGGAGGTTTAAATGGCGTGTAATTGTTTGGACTGGGGTGGCAGGGGCTCTGCCTTTGCTGGCTGTGCCCTTCCCACTGTGCCTGAACTCTAGGCCTCGGTTTCCCCAGGCTGCGGGGAGGGAACAGGCGGTGAAAAGAGGTCCTGGAGCCTGGGGCACAAATCGAGTCCTGGGAGGGCAGGAGAGGGTCCAGAGGAGGGGAAGTAAGAAGGACAGGGGAGGAGAAGGGAAAGGGAAGGAGGATGAAGTAGAGAGGGAGGGTCACAGGCAGAGCCCTGGCCTTGGACCTGGCGCTTCTATCTCCAAAGCCTGGGTCAGGGTGACCCCTGCAGCTAGGAGGAGGAACGAACGTGTGGGGTGTGTGTGTGTGTTCTGCCTAAAAACCTTTTTTTTTTTTTTTTTTTGGCATTTTGGTTCTGCCTGGCAAGTTTTGCCATGGTCTCCGCCACGCCCCTGACCCACCCTCTTGCGCCTGCGCACCCCTCCCGGCTCCCCCACCTCGCGCCACGCAGGAACCCGAGCCGGATAAGCTGGTGCTGGACCGGGGATCTCAAGCCAGGCGTCCCTCCGTTTCTGTCATCACCATTCATTTAGGTGCAGCCAGGTTCCTGGTTCGAGAGGCGGCCCCTGAGCACCCGGGAACAGTTTGTTAATCCAGGCTTCTCGGGTGCACCTCGGCTTGCATCACCAAGTAGCCCCTCCTATCTTGACTGTCACCTTCGGAGCTCCCCTATCTTGCCCACCCCCTTCTCCATCTCGGCTACTGGCACCTCCATCCTTCCAGAGCTCGGCTGGCAGGAGTTCTGCTCCTGTCTTTTTGTCCCCAAAACGTCCGCAAGACATCCACTCCCCAGGTGCCACCCCATCCTGGCCCTAGCCTCCTGCCCCCTCCTCTCCTGTCCCCAATTGTCCCTACTCCCAACTTCCTAGGGCTCCTCTGCCAAATTCATTCATTCACTCATTCATTCATTCATTCATTCATTCATTCATTCATCAGTGCTTACTGTGTATCGGGAACTGGGACACAGCTCTGACAAGGATAACCAAAAACTCCAGCCCTGGGGGAGCTGACATACTACTGGGGGAAATGGACAAAAACAAGATAAATAAGAAAAATGCATGCCACAGCAGAGCGTGGTGTGTGCTGGGGAGAAAAATTAAGTGAGGAAGGTGCTCTCTGTGGGCTCCGTGCAGCTATCTCCCCCACAACCCACGCCCAGGGGCCAGACCCCCATTTCCCTTTCTCAGCCTAATTTGGGGTGGGGGAGTCCTAGGGCGTTGTGAGGTGGGGAAGCAAAGCAAGCTGGAGGCTCCACTTCCCCCAGCTTCAATTTTCCCATCTGTAAATGGGAATCACAGTGCACACCTCTGAGGTTGTTTTGAGGATTAAATGAATTACTATGTGTCAAAAGCCTCAGTGGGGGGCTTCCCTGGTGGCTCAGTGGTTAAGAATCTGCTTGCCAATGCAGGGGACGTGGGTTCAGTCCCTGGTCAGGGAAGATCCCATATGCTCGGAGCAAGTGAGCCTGTGCACCACAACTACTGAAGCCCGCACGCGACAACTACTGAAGCACGCGCGCCTAGAGCCCGTGCTCCGCAACAAGAGAAGCCACCGCAATGAGAAGCCCGCGCACCGCAATGAAGAGTAGCCCCCCTGCTCGCTGCAGCTAGAGAAAGCCCGCGCACAGCAACAAAGACCCAACACAGACAAAAAAAGAAAAAATAAAATAAAAGCCTCAATGGGTGCCTGGTGTACTGGTGAGCGCTTGATATGTGTTTGCTGTTCTCATTATCAGTGATGGGTTTGGTTCATGGTCAAGCTCCGAACAGCAGCTCCAGGAATTCCCATTTCCCCTCGCAATCTATGTAGTTAAATATGTTTCATTTTTTTGATCAAACACTTAACTTTTAAACACTATTAACAGATACAAAATTCAACAGGCACAAAAAGGAAAACAACATAAACTGTCTCCCTCTTTCACCTATCATGGCTCCCCGGTTCTCTGCCCCAGCGGACACCATGGGAACAAGTTGTTTATGTTTCCCTGCAAAGAGAGTCTTCACCAATACGAGGAAATCTTCATTGTCTCTTCTCTTTCTATACAAACTGAAGCTTCCTGCCCAGACTTCCTGCACCTTGCTTTTTCCCTCACAGAATATCTGGGAGGTCTTCCCACACTGTCAGCATTGGGCTACCTTATTCTTTTGCATATCTGCATAATATTCCATGCTGAGAATGGCCATAGTTTATTCAGTGAATCCCCTGTGGCTGGACATCTAGGTTGTTTCCAACTGATTGCTGTTATAAGAGTGCTTTGATGAATAAATAACAGTGCATAGGTATCATTCCTGGAAGGCTCATTTACTAGAAGGAGACTTGCTGGGTTTTGGGGCAATTTCTTCAGCTTCGTCTGGTCCCTTCCATTGGGCTAGGTCATTTCCACTTTTTTTTTTTTTTGGCTGTGCTGCACGGCTTGTAGGATCTTAGTTCCCCAACCAGGGATCAAACCCACAGCAGTGGAAGCGAGGAGTCCTAACCACTGGACCACCAGGGAATTCCCTCATTTCCACTCTTGACAGCAGCAAACGAGAATTTGTTCCTGCAGACCCTCAAGAATACACCAAGTTCTCACACTTTTCATCTGTGATGGACTGACAGGTGGGAAATGGCCCTTTGGTATTCCTTCCTCCCTACCACCCATCTTTTCGGCTTGACTGAAGTATAATTGGAGTCCACAAAATTGCACTTATTTAAAATGCACACTTTACATAGTTTTGACAAGTGTGTAAATCTATGAAATCATGACTTCGATCAAGATCATGAACACCGGGCTTCCCAGGTGGTGCAGTGGTTGAGAATCGGCCTGCCAATGCAGGGGACACGGGTTCGAGCCCTGGTCCGGGAAGACCCCACACGCGCAGAGCAACTAAGCCCGTGCGCTACAACTACTGAGCCTGTGCTCTAGAACCCGCGAGCCACAACTACTTAACCCGCATGCCACAACTACTGAAGCCCGTGCGCCTAGAGCCCGTGCTCCACAACAAGAGGAGCCACCGCAATTAGAAGCCCACGCACTGCAACGAAGAGTAGCCCCCGCTCGCTGCAACTAGAGAAAGCCCGCGTGCAGCAACGAAGACCCAACAACGAAGACCCAATGCAGCCAAAAATAAATAAATAAATTTATTTTTAAAAAAAAATCATGAACGCCATCCCCCACAGTATCCTGCACCCCTTTGCTGTGCTTTTTCTCCACTTTCATCCCCAGGCAACCCTGATCTGCTTTCTGTCACTAAGATGAGTTTGCACGGTCCAGAATTTTATATGGAAGCTTCGTGCTTGTTTTCTTTCACTCAGCATGATGATTCAGAGATTGTTCCATGTTGTTGTTTGTATCAGTAGTTCATTCCCTTTTATTGCTGAGTTGTATTGCACTGGATGGCTGGACCACAGCTTGTTCATTCATTCACCTGCTGATGAACTTTTAGGTTGTTTTCTGTTTAAGACTATTACAAATAAAGCTTCGATGAACGGTGGAATACAAGGCCTTGCATGGACATCCATTTTATTTTCTCTAAATACCTAGGAGTGGAATCTCTGGGTCAGAGTGTAATTCTATGTTCAGCTTTAAGAAACTGCCAAACTCTTTTCCACAGTGGCTGCATCATTTTGCGTTCCCACCAGCAATGCATTGTCAACACTTGTTATTGTCTGTCTTTTTTAATTTTTCCCATTCTAGTGGGTGTGAGATGGTATTTTCATGTGGTTTTGATTTGCATTTCCCTGATGGCTAGCGATGTTGAGCATCTTTTCATGTGCTTGTTGGCCATTCATACATCCTCTTTGGTGAAGTGTCTGTTCAAATCTGTTGCCCAATTTCTTATTGAGTTGTTTGTCTTTTATTATTGAGTTGTTGGAGTTATTGATATATTCTGGATACAGGTACTTTGTTTATTTAATATATGCATTGCCAATATTTTCTCCTGATCTATGTCTTGCCTTTCTGTTTTCTCAGTGGTGTCTTTTAAAAAGATTTTTTTTTCTTTTTAAGATTTTTTTTTAAAAACCAAAGGGTTTTTTTTTTTTTTGATGGTGAGTTCCATATTTTTTCAAATTTATTTATTTATTTATTTATTTATTCATCTTTGGCTATGTCGGGTCTTCGTTTCTGTGAGGGCTTTCTCTAGTTGTGGCAAGCAGGGGCCACTCTTCATCACGGTGCGCGGGCCTCTCACTATCGTGGCCTCTCTTGTTGCGGAGCACAGGCTCCAGACGCGCAGGCTCAGTAATTGTGGCTCACGGGCCCAGTTGCTCCGCGGCATGTGGGATCTTCCCAGACCAGGGCTCGAGCCCGTGTCCCCTGCATTAGCAGGCAGCTTCTCAACCACTGCGCCACCAGGGAAGCCCAAGATTTTTTTTTTTTTGATGTGGACCATTTTTAAAGTCTTTATTGAATTTGTTACAATATTGCTTCTGTTTTATGTTTTGTTGTTTTGGCCATGAGGCATGTGGGATCTTAGCTCCCCGGCCAGGGATTGAACCCACACCCCCTGCATTGGAAGGCGAAGTCTTAACCACTGGACCACCAGGGAAGTCCCTCTGTGTGTCTTTTGAAGAGCAAAATGATGAAGTCTAACTTATCAATGTTTTCTAGCTGAGACAACTTTGCCTACCACAGTTTGCAAAAATTTTTCTTCTATGTTTTTTTCTAGATGTCTTATACCTTTAGGTTATACATTCAGGTCTGTGATCCTTTTTTTTTTTTTTTTTTTTTAATTTATTTATTTATTTATTTTTGGCTGTGTTGGGTCTTCGTTTCTGTGCGAGGGCTTTCTCTAGTTGCGGCAAGTGGGGGCCACTCTTCATCACGGTGCGCAGGCCTCTCACTATCGCGGCCTCTCTTGTTGCGGAGCACAAGCTCCAGACACGCAGGCTCAGTTATTGTGGCTCACGGGCCTAGTCGCTCCGCGGCATGTGGGATCTTCCCAGACCAGGGCTCGAACCCGTGTCCCCTGCACTGGCAGGCAGACTCTCAACCACTGCGCCACCAGGGAAGCCCTGTGATCCATTTTGAGTTAATTTTATGTATGATGTGAGGTAAGGGTTGATGTTAATTGTTTCCCATATGATGTCTAGTTGTTCCAGTACTGTTTGTTGACAAAACTTTCCTTTCCTCCATTTAGTTGCCTTAGTATCTGTGTCAACAATCAACTGGCTATATTTATATGAGTCTGTTACTCAATCTATTCTGTTTTATTGATCTACCTATCTTTTCACCAATACCAAATTGTCTTGATTACTCTAGCTCTATAATAAGCCTAGAAGTCAGGTAGAATAAGTCCTCTGATTTTATCTTCTTTTTAAAAGTCACCTTGGCCCTTTGCAATTCTATATGAATTTTAAAGTCAGTGCCAGTTTCTATAAAAAAAATTCTGCTGAATTTAGATTGGAATTACATTGACTCTGTAGACCATTTTGGGGAGAACTGATGTTTTAATAACATTGAGTCTTCCAACCCATGAACATGGTATTTCTTTCCATTTATTTATGTATTCATGAATTTCTCTCAGCAATATCTGTAGCTTTTAGTATAACAATCTTAGACTTCTTTTGTTAGATTTATTCCTAGGTATTTTATCTTTTTGGTGCTGCTGCAAATGGCATTTAAAATTGTTTTCATTTTCAGTTGTTTCCTGCTAGTATATAAAAATTCAACTGAATTTTATACATTAATTTTTTAACCTGTGAACTTGCTAAATTCATTTATTAGTTCTAGTAGTTGTCATAGATTCCCTTGGATTTTTTATATAAACAATCATATCATCTGCAAACAGGGACAAATTTACCTCCTCCTTTCCAATCTTTAAACCTTTTATTTATTTTTCTTGCTTCATTGCAATGGTTATGACCTCCAGAACAATGTTGAATAGAAGAGGTGAGAATGGACATCCTTGTCTTTTTCCCAATCTCAGAAGGACACAATTCAGTCTTTTACATTAAGTATAATATTACCTGTAGACTTTTTTGGTAGGTATTCCTTATCAGATTGAGGAAGTTCCCATTTGCACATGGTTTGCTAAGACTTTTTATCATGAATAGGTGTTGAATTTCATCATTTCCTGCATCCATTAAAATAATCATATAGTTTCACTATACAGTTGATCCTTGAACAACTTGGGGGGTTAGGGGTGCTGACCCCCATGCATTCAAAAATCCATGGATAACTTTATATTCAGCCCTCCATATCTGAGGGCCCACTGATTCAACCAACTGCAGAATGTGCAGTACTGTAGTACATATTTATTGAAAAAAATCTGTGTATAAGTGGACCCTCACAGTTCAACCCCATGTTATTCAAGGGTCAATCCTGCTTTTAATTTGCATTTCTCTTATTATGAGTGAGGCTGAGCATCTTTTTCTGGGTTTAACAGCTATTTGTATTTCATTTTCTGTGATTTCTGGATTCATATCCTGCTAAGTCATCGGCATTTTCTAATTGTCTTCTAGGAGTTGCTTATATTATGAAGATATTTTATCCATGACATGAGCTTACCTTTGTTTCCAGTTCCATTTGTTTATTCTTTGTATTTATGGCTTTTTGCCTGCAGAAAATTTGGGATATTTGCATCACTGAAGTTTCCAATTTATTCATTTTTTAATTATTTAATTACTTATTTATGGCTGTGTTGGGTCTTCGTTTCCGTGAGAGGGCTTTCTCTAGTTGTGGCAAGCGGGGGCCACTCTTCATCGCGGTGCGCGGGCCTCTCACTATCGCGGCCTCTCGTTGCGGACCACAGGCTCCAGACGCGCAGGCTCAGTAGTTGTGGCTCACGGGCCTAGTTGCTCTGCGGCATGTGGGATCTTCCCAGACCAGGGCTTGAACCCGTGTCCCCTGCATTGGCAGGCCGATTCTCAACCACTGCGCCACCAGGGAAGCCCTCCAATTTATTCTTGGGCAAATTCTGGGCTCTGCTTCCTGCAATCTCCTCATGGAGACGTCACATGCCCCTATCTGGGACTGATGGTGCCACCTTTGTCCTGACTCTGTTCCCCTTCTGCTCATTCTCAACATACCACGGTGACCATAGAGTTGTCAGGGGCCTAGAGACTCACTGTCCTTCCTGGAGGGCAGGAACCTCCCTCTCAGGGCCAGGGATGGGAGTACACGTTTGCATTCTTCTTTGCTGAAGCCACCCAGGAAATGAAAGAAAAATACTATGGCTAAGCTCCCATGCAGCACTTCCTGCCACAAGCCTGCTCTGGCTCCCACTGTGCTGAGGACACAACTCATACCTCTTCCCTCCACCCACAAGGCCCCACTGATGCCTCCAAACGTCTCAGCACACCTTTTCCCTGCCACCCTGTCCTTCTCAGGAACGCTGTGACCTTGCCCAGCTTCTCAGCCTTTGCCTGGGCTGTTCCTCTGCCGGAACTCCCCACACCTCCAGATCACTCTCTGGTTAATTCTACTTGTCCTTGGATTTCAGTATCAAAGTCACTTCCTCCACGCATCCCTCCCAGACTCAGCGTTCCTCCTAGCAGCCTGGCACCGAGGGCCACTGAAACACTGATTCGATAATAGTTTATTTATTGTCATCTCCCCCACTAGACTGTTGGCTCCACCAGGCAGAGACTGGGTCTTCTCTGTCCCCTGCTGTGTCCCCAGTGCCCTGCACACAGGAATTGCCCAAGAAGTGTCTGTGGGTGACTGAATTAAAGTCAACAAAATCGTACCAAAGCCATTTTTGTGCCAGGGCTTGTGACGGGATTACAGAGATGAAAGGGTCCTCTAAAATCTATCCCCAAAGCTCTACTTTCTGGGGTTTGTATCCTACTAAGGACACTGGCCCCGGTCTGACCTGGATACTGCCCCACTCCTCCACTCATGACAGCCTCAGGGGTGTTAAAAAGCATCCATCAGACCCCGCTGTGATCTGGCCCCAGCTGACTGCCCTGCCATCCCCCTCCCTCCTCACTGCACCCAGCCACGCCCTTGGGGCCATAAACAGCTCGACTCACTCCCACCTCTGGGCCTTTGCGCTCGTAGTGTTCTCTGCCAGGAGCCCTCTTTGTCCCACTTCAGATTCCTGCTGGATCCATCCTGGCCTCTACACAGATCCTCCGACCCGCCCGCACCGGAGCCCCAGCCTGTGCTTGTCCTGTTACCTTGGTTTTCTTTGTTATCCATAATGATTAATTGCCTCCCTGCCAGACCAGATAGTGAGGTGAGCCTGAGGGCAGGTCCGGGTCTGTCTGGTTATCACAGTTTCTAAGGCTGGGCTTAGGGCACAGAGCACAATAGGGGGCTATTATCCCTCCCAGGGTCTCATGGGAGAAATACCTTGAAGGAGAACTTGACTTTTGTCTGGTGCAACTTCCCTGCCTCCTTCCTGGGCAGATCCAGCCCAGTTCCCTTCCTTAGGTGCGAAATTAGTTCATCTAGGTGCCCAACCCACACATGCCACAGATGGGTAAACTGAGGCTGGAGAAGCCAGGGTGTTGCCAGGGCCCCACGGAAAGTGAGTCCTGGATCCTGGTGAGACACCCCCGTGTGACCTGGGCCCTTCTCTGTGCTGTCACCCCTTCCCTTAGGTCTGGGGTCTCCAGCAGCCTGTCTGAGCAGGACGGTTGCTGCAGAGGCTTCCGGAACTTTCTGCCCCTCCCCGCCCCCCTCCCCCCCCCCCCATCGCCCACATGGCCATGACTTTCGGTAAGTGACAGCAGTTCAGGAAGCTGAGGGGCCCACACAGGAAGGAGCGAGTGGGACTTTCCTCCCGCTGTTGCTCGCCTCTGCCCTCCCGTAGCTGGCCCAGAGGTCCTCACCTCCAGGTAAGAGCTGGTGGTGCCACAGGGCTCTGGTCGGGGATGGGCGTGGGAGGAGACTGTGTGGACGGTCGCAGCTGGGGACAAAGGCAAGTTTGCCTTTCAGGCCTCTGAGGAAAGCTGCCAGATGTGAGCTGGGACAGCTGGGTGTGTGGCCTCTGGCAAAGCGCTCCCCTCTCTGGGCCTCAGTTTCATCCTGCATAGGAGGCCTCGAATTCCTAGCTTCCTGGACCTGAAAGAATCATTGCGCATGCGCCCAGGGCTCCCGGTCCCTGAGGGGACAGTTCGAAGCCCCTACAATCCCAGGTCCCAGGCCAGAACACTGGGGGAACCAGCCAACCTGCCCGGCATGTGGGACTTTTGGTGTTAAAACAGGGGCATTTTTCTGGGCCCCAGATAGACTTTCTTTTTTTACTTTCAATATTTTAAAAATCATGTTTCTTTTTTTTTTTTTTTTTATAAATTTATTTATTTATTTTTGGTTGCGTTGGGTCTTCATTGCTGCGAGCAGACTTTTCTCTGGTTGCGGCGAGCGGGGGCTACTCTTCGTTGCGGTGCGCGGGCTTCTCCTTGCGGTGGCTTCTCTCGCTGCGGGGCACAGGCTCTAGGCGCGTGGGCTTCAGTAGTTGTGGCACGTGGGCTCAGCAGTTGTGGCTCACGGGCTCAGCAATTGCGGCTCGCGGGCCCAGTTGCTCCGCGACATGTGGGATTCTCCTGGACCAGGGCTCGAACCCGTGTCCCCTGCATTGGCAGGTGGATTCCTAACCACTGCGCCACCAGGGAAGCCCTAAAAATCATGTTTCTTTAAGATTTACTTTAAACACAAGACACGCTGTGTGATTCCATTTACATAAAGGTGCAAATTTGGGCAAGATCAGGACGACTGTTAGACATAAGACTGTGGGCACCTCTGTGGGGAGTGACAAGATGGGGTGGTGGCGGGGAGGGTCAGAGCTTATGGGACAGGAACGTTCCAATTCCTGGTCTGGGAGCTGGTGACAACGGACTGTCCCTTGGGGAAAGTTCTCTCTCCCCCACACCCTGCCTCCCTGATGGTAACCCCCAAATCACTGTGCTAAGGGACCTTCCTGTCTGGTTTATCTGGCATTTGTCAAGTGCTTGCTGGGCATGTCACCAAGGATTTGTGCCACTTAGCGTGGATTAAACGTGTTGACAGCTCAGGCTGGGCTCAGCAAACCACCTCACTGAAGCAGGTGGGAATCAGCACATTTCACAGCTGAGAAAGCTGCGTCCCAGCAGTGGGAGCCCTGCTGGGGTCATGAAACCAGAATGCGGTGGGGCTGGGATTTGAACCCAGAGCCTGGGGTTTTTACCTATCCCCAGTCCCAGGCTTATATTCTGGGTGTGTTAAAATCTCATTAATGCTATCAGCCCCACTCCCGCTATTATTTTGGAACATAGTTTTTATCCAACATTCTCTTTTTGTATCTTCTTCATTTGGGTCAATTTACGTGGATCTTCTCTGTCTCCCCCCTTTTCCTCATTGGGTTTGAAACCCAACTCCTCCCTCTACCCAGCCAGGGGTCCTGAGCTCTGGGTCCCCCAGGGCGACAGAGGTCTGGAAGTTGGCTGGTGTAGAACGCCTGGGAATAAGGTGGGCGGTTTCCTCCTGGCCTTATTCCAGGGAGGGCTTCCTACTATGGGGACCTAATGGTGGGAGTGATGAAAGGAACGGAGATGCAGGGAGCAGGGGAGACAGACACAGAGATCTCTGTTGACTGAGTCATCAGTCTGGATCTGCCCCCAAGGCATGCATCACACCAGCTGCAAAAGCTTCTAGCTCCAGCCTCAGAAGTGCTTGAATCCTCCAGCTTCACAGGGAGGGATGGCCACTTCTATCCCCACCCATGTGCACAGGCCAGTATCTATCTGCTTTCTGGTTAGCAAATCCCTATATCTGTGATTGATTGGTCATGCCTGTCTGGAGAAGGGTTGGGGAGGTGGTATGTGTGGAGGCTGGAGATCGACTAGAGATGTCTGCCCTGGACACCAAGAGTCTGGAGAGTGAGTTCACACAAAGTTGTGTGAATGTCTTCCAGCCTCCCAGCACAGCCCTCACCTGGGGGGTTATGGTTCCTCACCCACCTTGCACACTCAGCTCCCCCTCTCTGTCTCTCTCCATCTCTGAGTTTCTCTCTGTCCCTGTCTCCTCCCTCTTTCTCCGGCTTCATCCCTACCTCACCCATTAGCATCTCTGTCCCCAACCCCACCCCAGAAGCTTTGTAGCCTTGTCCCCTGATCACAACTGAGGGGCTGCCTCTTTCTGTGTCCAGGCAGGTGGCACTCATGGCACCTCCAAGTGAGGAGACACCCCTGATCCCTCAGCGCTCCTGCAGCCTCTCCTCTTCAGAGGCTGGTGCCCTGCACGTGCTGCTGCCCCCTCGGGGCCCTGGACCCCCGCAGTGCCTCTCCTTCTCCTTTGGGGACCACTCAGCTGAAGAGCTATGTGTTTGGGCTGCTAAGGCCAGTGGTGAGTGGGTCCCTAGAAGGCTTGGCCAGAGGGAGGGGTAGGACTGTGCGGAACACAGACTGGGAGCTGGAAGAACTGCCAAGTGGAGTCAGCATTGGAGCTGGGGTTAGAGGGATGAGTAGGGATGTGGTAAGGGAGGAGGGTGCACAGGAAATGGCACGTGCAAAGACTCAGAGGCGTGATGGTATACTAGGGGAAACAGCTGGTCATCCCTCGAGGTAAACTGTACATGGAAAGAGATGCTCTGGGGAGAGGGGCAGGGAGCCCTGAGAAGCAGACTGAGCACATGGCTTCTCTCCTAAGGGCAATGGGGAGCCCTGGAATGGGTGCGAGCAGGGGTGGGACATGGTGTCAGAGCTGAAGGTGAGAAAAAGCCTGTGGGGCTGCGTGGGGATAACATGGCAGCCCTGCAGGGGACAGATGGGGAGACTTGGGAGGGAACTGATGGGGGCGTCCCCTCAGGCATCCTGCCCGTGTACCACTCCCTCTTTGCTCTGGCCTTGGAGGACCTGTCCTGTTGGTTCCCCCCGAGCCACATCTTCTCCGTGGAGGACGCGGGCACCCAGGTCCTTGTCTACAGGCTCCGGTAGGAAGTGTCCCCTGCCCACCCCCCCCCCACAGGTGTGGGTTAAATGATACCGAGAGGGCATGCCTTTGGCTGAGGGCTTTGGAGATGGGAGTTTAAAACAACAGTGACCCTTCGATCACCATCTCCACACACCTCCTGGTGGGTGCCCCAGGGAGGGCGTGATCACTGCTCATTTCACAGGTGAGGAAACTAATGCCAGAGAGGGTGGGTCACTTGTCCAAGGTCACACAGCAAGTCAGTGGCATAACCTGGGCCCTGTGAGGTCCTGGCACAGTCCCTCCATCGTATCCCCACTCCAAGGTTCTCCCCTCTCGCACAGCTTTTACTTCCCCAACTGGTTTGGGCTAGAGAAGTGCCACCGCTTTGGGCTACGAAAGGACTTAGCCAGTGCCATCCTTGACCTGCCAGTCCTGGAGCACCTCTTTGCCCAGGTAGGGGTCTGCCTGGGGCTCAGCCCAGGGGTGGGGTCCACGGGGCAATATCAGGGCTCGTGGTTGGGCAGCCTCGGCTGACCCTCCCTGTGGCAGTCCAGGGGTGGAGGTCAGCCCAGATGTGGGGGTCTACAGAGCAACATCAGGGCTCACGGGTGGGCTGTGACCGGCCTGCAGCACCGCAATGACCTGGTCAGCGGCCGCCTCCCGATGGGCCTTAGCCTCAAGGAGCAGGGTGAGTGTCTCAGCTTGGCTGTGCTGGACCTGGCCCAGATGGCCCTCGAGCAGGGTCAGCGGCCCGAGGAGCTGCTGAAGACCATCAGGTGAGGGCTTCCAGGCTGTGGCGCCCAGCCTCTACCTGGGAGTGAGCCAGCATGGCTCCACCAGAGCATTGCCAGAGTCCAAGCCCACCTTGGGGCTTCCCACCTACAAGCCGCCAGTGTGTTCATGTGACCCAGCCCACACCCCTCCTTTCAACACAGTCCCACTGAGACTCCATTGTCGGGCTTCAGGCAGCTAAAAGGACTATGTGTGTCCCTGTCTGTCTTATGGGCCCCAACGGCCCTTCCTATAGAGGCCCTACGCCCATGCCTGTCCCTGAGTGCGTCTCTGTGCCCCCTTACTGAGGCGACACTCCAGCCCCTCAACTAAAGTCTGGGTTGATGTACGTCCCTGCCCTCCCCGCCGAGGCCCCTCTCCACATTGAGGGCCCCACTCCCCCCGCTCGCAGCTACAAGGTCTGCCTGCCCCCCCGCCTGCGCGACCTGATCCAGGGCCTGAGCTTCGTGACGCGGAGGCGTATCCGAAGGACAGTGCGCCGGGCCTTGCGCCGCTTGGCCGCCTGCCAGGCTGATAAGCACTCGCTCATGGCCAAGTACATCATGGACCTCGAGCGGCTGGACCCAGACAGGGCCACCGAGACCTTCCGCGTGGGCCTCCCCGGAGCTGCTGGTGGTCAGGATGCGCCGGGGCTGCTCCGCGTGGCTGGCGGCAGTGGCATCGCCTGGAGCCCGGGAGAGCACGAGGTGCGAGGTCGGGTGGGCTGGGGCTCTGGGCAGGGCCAACGGCGGGGGCGGGGCAAGGAAGTGGGAGGGGCTTTGAGGGGCGGGGCCGAAGAGAGGCGGGACTGTGAGAGGGCTTGTGGGGGAGGGCACCCGGCTGAGTGAGGTGTAGGGCTGAGCGAGGAGGCGGGATTGAAATGGGCGGGGCGTAGAGGGAGGGGCTAGTTGGGTGGGCGGGGCTCAGAGTGGGGCTAACTGCAGGTTGAGGGAAGAGGCAGGACTGAGGGTGGGTGGGGCTCCCGACTGTACTAAGAGACACCGCGAGATAAAGTGGAGCTAAGTGAGGGAGGGGCTCGGGGTGAGGTGGGCTGGGGGACCTGCCGAGAGAAGGAGGCGGGGTTTGGCAGTGGTGGGGTGGGAGAGGGATGTGACTGGGTGAGGCTGAGAGGGGCGGGTCTCATGAGTATGGGTTGTATGTGTTGGTGGGGTCCAGGCTTCCAAAAGGGACTGGGGGCTCGGAGGGGGAGGGACCCCCAGCTTCAGTCCTCCCCCTTTTTCCCAGGTCCTCCAGCCCTTCTGCGACTTTCCAGAAATCGTGGATATCAGCATCAAGCAGGCCCCGCGCATTGGCCCCGCCGGGGAGCACCGCCTGGTCACCATCACCAGGACAGACAACCAGATCCTGGTGGGTGCTGGACCCCGTTCCCCTCCTGCCTTACCCGAGGGCAGGGACGCGGGACTGTCACCCTCGGGCCGCAGCGTGCGCTGACGCGGATCCTCACAGGAGGCCGAGTTCCCGGGGCTGCCCGCAGCGTTGTCCTTCGTGGCGCTCGTGGATGGCTACTTCCGGCTGACCACTGACTCCGGGCACTACTTCTGCAAGGAGGTGGCGCCGCCGCGGCTGCTGGAGCAGGTGGCTGAGCAGTGCCATGGCCCCATCACGTAAGGACCCGCCCCCATGTGGCCAGGCTCACCGGGACCGAATCTCGGTCACTCCCCTTCTTGGAGCCTCTGTGTCCTCGCCTTTCAGGAGCCCTGGACAAGGGATCAAGTGCTTGAACAGCGCCAGGTGCATCATTGGCGCTCAACGAGGCTGGGGTCTCCTTTCTGCTTCCAGGGCAGCCGCTTCCCTCCTCGAAGCCCCAGAGCCATTTTCTGGGGATGCTCGCGGTGCCCGGCTTCACCTGCAGCCTCCTCTTTAATCTCTGAGGCAGAAGCCCAACTTCTGGCTCAATTTATAAATGGGAGGGAGTGAGGGAATGTTACCTGGTGACCTTCCCAGGGCTTCAGAGAAACCAGAATTAGAACTCAGGTTTAGTTTGGTTTCTCTGCCTCTATCTCTCTGTTTCTCTCCATCTTCGAATCTCAGTTCCCTCCCACCTTTCCCCACAGCTTGGATTTTGCCATCAACAAACTCAAGACTGGGGGTTCACTTCCCGGCTCCTACGTTCTCCGCCGCAGTCCCCAGGATTTCGACAGCTACCTCCTAACTGTCTGTGTCCCGGTCAGTCTACCATAGGGGCCAGGAGGGCAAGGAGGGCTTCCTGGAGGAGATGATATTTGAGCATTACTTCCTGAAGAAGGGGAGGGAAAAGGCATTCCCAGTGGAGGGAACAGCATAGGCAAAGGCTTGGAGATTTGAGGGGGAGGGTGCCGCCCACTCCCACTCAGGGACCACTCCTCTTTGCAGACCCCCCTGGGTCCTGATTACAAGGGCTGCCTCATCCGGTGCGACCCCACAGGAACCTTCTCCCTGGCTGGCCTTGGCCGTCCGCACAGCAGTCTTCGAGAGCTCCTGGCAGCCTATTGGGATGGTGGGTTGCACGTGGATGGGGTTGAGCTGAACCTCACCTTCTGCTGCAGCCCCAGACCCAAAGGTGAGCCTGCCTTCTCCCCTGAGCTGAGTGATCAATCTGGGTCCCTGCCTTTCTGTGTCTGTTCCAGCTCTTGTATGGCAAGTGGCAGAGACTGCAGGTCAAGGTAGTTTAGGAGGGAAAAAACGGTGATTCGGGACTCATGGGATAGAGGCTGCTTTCAGGCATGGTTAGATCCCAGCACAGCTGGATCTGAGTGATGTCACTAGCACTTAGCCTCTGTCCATCTCCTGCCTCTTCCTGTGGGTGAATTTTGCTCTCAGACAAACCCCTTCGATGGGACAACTTTGAGGTGTGAGTTCTCCAGAGCCTCCCAGAATCCCTAGCAGGACTGATGAGTTCTCCAGAGTCTCCCAGAATCCCTAGCAGGACTGATGAGTTCTCCAGAGTCTCCCAGAATCCCTAGCAGGACTGAGATGAGGCTGCCCACAGCATCACCTGCTCATTAGCACCCCCTGCAGGGTTCCTTCCCTCTCTGTCTCACTCTCCCGCCCCTCACTGGGACTTCCTGGAGTCTCCTTTCAAATAAACCATGTGCCCTGGAGTCCTCCTCTTAGTATTGGCTTCTGAAGAAGACCCCACACTGAGACAGGGAGTGAGCAAACCTTTGAGGACCTTTCACCTCTGACCTCTGGTTTTCTTCTTCCATCCACTCCCGATAGAAAAGTCCAATCTGATTGTGGTCCGGAGAGATTGCAACCCACCCACATCATCCCCTGTTCAGCCCCAATCCCAATGCCAGCTGAGTCAGATGACATTTCACAAGATCCCTGCTGACAGCCTGGAGTGGGTAAGGGGCCCCAGGAAATGGGGGGGATACCTCAGTTGAGATCCATAGAGACCAGGCCTACATCCATCTCTTCTGTGTGGCCTCAGGCATGTGATGTAACCTCCCTCTGCCTCTGTTTCATCATCTGTAAAATGAGTCCATTACCTGTGCCTTGCTTGGACCAGGGCTAGGGGATTGGCTCCATGGGAGCCCCCTTACTGGCCTCTCATGTTGCCCCCTCACTCTCCAGCATGAGAACCTGGGTCACGGGTCCTTTACCAAGATTTACCGGGGCTGTCGCCATGAGGTTGTGGATGGTGAGGCCCGAGAGACAGAGGTGCTGCTCAAAGTGATGGATGCCAAGCACAAGAACTGCATGGAGGTGAGCAGGGTGGGACCAGGCCTCCTGGATCAGAGCCTGGGTGGAGAGAGGGTCATGGATTCAGAGAAATTTGAAACACACAGGGTCTTAAAACAACAGAAATGTAGCCACAGCATCTCCATGAAATATAGAAGGGTCGGGGAAGTTAGATGCAAACAGAAAGAGTACGCCAGACAGAGGGAACAGCCAGTGCAAAGGTCCTGAGGCAGGGCCAAGCCTGGCATGTTTAAGGAACAGCAAGGAGGCCAGTGGGTCAGAGAGGAACGAGCAAAGGAGAAGAGAGGAATGATGCGGATGGAGGCATCAGCAGGGGCTGGGCAACACAGAGGAAGGTTTGAGCCCTTCTCAAACCCCAAATCTCCCACTTGTGTGAGAGATTCAAGGTAGAATACAGTGGGGACTTCCTGCCTCCATCAGAAAATCATGATACAGAGTGCTGTGTGCACTAATGGTGGACTCCAGGGCCAAAGGAGGCTGGCAGCCAGGTCTCCTAAGGCAGGTGTGAGAGCAGCAAGTTTGGGATCCTTGGTCTGACCCTAAAGTGGAAGAAACCCACGCATCTTCTCTCCCTTCTTTCCTCCCCAGTCATTCCTGGAAGCAGCGACCTTGATGAGCCAAGTGTCGTACCAGCATCTCGTGTTGCTCCATGGCGTGTGCATGGCTGGAGACAGTGAGAGACATTCCCTGCCCCACCCCTGCCCTGCCTCATTGAGCCCATCTAGAGCAGCAATAGCAGTACACATCCAGAGCCTGCCCTGGCTGGGGCTCCGTTCCACCAGGGTCTATCACCCTCCCCCTCAACTCTCCAAGCCTGTACCCATCTCCCTGAATCATCACTCCTTGCGCAAGCAACTCCAGGCTCCCACCAATACCAGCCCCTCAAAATTATCTCAAGTCAGGCAGACCTGGGTTCCAATCTCACTCTGTTGCAGATTTGCAAGGTCCACGCTACCTCTCCAAGCCTCGGTTGCATCAGTTCAGCTCAGCAGCTATTTATTGGGAGCCCAGTATGTGCCAGGAGCTGGGTGCCTAGCGTAGAACACGATAAGCTGAGCAGGATGATAAATGATTTAGTGTGATGGGGGCAGCGCAGGGCATTGTGGGTGATCAGAGGCAGCTAACCCAGCTTGGAGGTCAAGCAATGGTTCTGGGTAGGCAAGGATAAGTTCTAAGCTGGAAAGGCAAGGATAAATAGGCATTAGGGAAGTGAAGGAAGAGGGATGTTCCAGGCAGAAACACAGAACATGCAAAGGGCTGGAAGTGAGTCATGGAGAGAGCTTGGCACCTTCCAGGCATTTCAGACAAATGGTTCTGAGATGGGAAATGGGGAGGAAGAGAGGTGAGTAGGGTAAGGATGGAGGAATAGGGGAGGGAAAAGTCAGAGCTGAGAGTTCAAGGGACCCTTGAAGGTGGAGCTGGGGCAGAGCCTGTTGAACACAAGTGCAGTCCTACCTCCCAACCGTGCCCCTCCCTACTGCCACCAGGCATAATGGTGCAGGAATTTGTATACCTGGGAGCGCTGGACACGTATCTGCGCAAGTGTGGCCAGCTGGTGCCGGCCAGCTGGAAGCTACAGGTGATCAAACAGCTGGCTTATGCCCTCAACTATCTGGTGAGTGCTCCTCTGCTGCTCCAGCCTCCATTCACAGAGTGTACGGGGCTTTGAGAGTGGGCTCTGTCGTGTGGACAGGAGTTTGGCAAGGGTGCAAGGGGAGGGCATTTTAGACTGACGGAACAGCATATAAACAGGTTCAGAGGTGTAAGAGCAGAAGGGAACAGCTTGTCATTCATGGAAATTGAGGGGAGTAGTGAGCAATGAGGTTGGCCAGGGGGGCAGGCTTCCCAGAAGAAAGAACATTAGAGTTGGGACCTTGAAGATTAAGTAGAAGTTCATTAAGAGGAGAAAGGAAGGAGGGCATGTCAGGCTGAGGGAACAGCCTGGGCAAAGGCTGCAGCTTAGAAGGTGTGTTGCCTGTCCTGGGGTGCACCAGGCAGGTTGCCTGGCAGGAGAACAGGGTGGAGATGTGGGAGAGAGAAGCTCATGGGAAGAGTGAACAAGAGCTGGATCTCAAAGGGCCTTGAGTGCCGGGCTGAGGACTTTGACTTTATCCTGAAGGGAGTGGGGAGCCATGGGATGGGGGAGCAATGTTTGAGAAGAGGGTGGGACACGGGGGGTGGACTGCCAATAGTCTAGGGAAGGTGCTGAAGTATGGCCTGAGCAGTACCAGGTGGGCTTTGAAGGATGTGCAGGAGTTCGCCAGCCAGAATATTCATTCATCATTCTTGGCATTTTCCTATGCTTGGTCCACTTAGGAAGACAAAGGTCTCCCTCATGGCAATGTCTCAGCCCGGAAGGTGCTCCTGGCTCGGGAGGGGACTGACGGGAACCTGCCTTTCATCAAGCTGAGTGACCCCGGTGTCAGCCCCACTGTGCTAAACCTGGAGAGTAAGTGCTGAGGGGTGGAGGAGGGAGGGGCCTAGTGAGGCAAGGAAGCCGATCTCTGACCCCATCCTTGCCCCTCCACCAGTGCTCACTGACAGGATCCCCTGGGTGGCCCCTGAGTGTCTCCAGGAGGCCCGAACACTTGGCTTGGAAGCTGACAAGTGGGGCTTTGGTGCCACAGTCTGGGAGGTGTTCAGCGGTGTCACAATGCCCATCAGCACCCTGGATCCTGCCAAGGTCAGAGCACGAGTATTGGCCGCTAGAGCTCTCATTTGACGGAAGGGTAGACTGAAGTCCAGCTTGGGGAGGATGGGGGTGTCTGGGGGTGCCTTCTGAGGGTGCACTGGGGCTGACCAGCCCCTCCTCCTGCCCTCAGAAGCTCCAGTTTTACCAGGAACGGCAGCAACTGCCTGCACCCAAGTGGATGGAGCTGGCCCTGCTGATCCAACAGTGCATGGCCTATGAGCCAGGCCAGAGGCCCTCTTTCCGCGCTGTCATCCGTGACCTGAACAGCCTCATCACTTCAGGTGCCCACTGGGCCAGGCAGGGTGGGCAGGGCCGGCATGTCATATTGGGCCCAGTAGGAGAGCGAGGTTTGCATGTAGAGCCTGCTCTGTGTGCCTGGCAAGGTTGGAATGGTTGGTGACTGTGACAGTCGGCACGAGTTTCACCAGCTGCTGTAACAAACAGGCCCCTCAATTCAAGGTTGAACATGATGGATGTTTAGTTCTCATTCAATGAGGGTGTCCAGGTCAACAAGAAACTCTCCCTTTGTGGTTCCCCCCATCCCATGGCCTCAGGCCCCTGCTGGATCCTCTGCAAACGAGAGAGTGTAGAAGGTCCCACCTAGGTTTCCATGGGCCGGGCCTAAGGGGGCATTCAGCATGTCTCTGTCCCCTATCAGCCTGAGTTCAGTCATTTGACCATACCCCGTGGCAGTGGAGTCTGGGAAATGCCCTTCTGTCTGTGTACAGCATGTGCACTGCGTAAGAGGGCTGCCTTTGCCCAAGAGCACCTTTTTCCAGCCCCAGAAAGTACCTCTTGGCTTGCAGAGGCCCTGCCATAATGCACAGAGAGGCTAAGCATTCAGATGGAGGTCCCACAGCAAGTCAGGAGTGGGGGCTTAGGGCCCAATGCACTGCTCACTCACTGCCTGTGCCCCGCAGATTATGAGCTCCTCTCAGACCCCACACCTGGTGCCCTGGCGCCCCGTGATGGGCTTTGGAATGGTGCCCAGCTCTATGCCTGCCAGGACCCTACCATCTTTGAGGAGAGACACCTCAAGTACATCTCACAGCTGGGCAAGGTGAGGAGGGTTAGGCCGGGGTGGGTGAGGTAGCACCCATGCACGTGGACACCAGCCCTGCTGTCCCCCAGGGCAACTTTGGCAGCGTGGAACTGTGCCGCTATGACCCGCTGGGCGACAACACAGGTGCCCTGGTGGCCGTGAAGCAGTTGCAGCACAGCGGGCCAGAACAGCAGAGGGACTTCCAGCGGGAGATCCAGATCCTCAAAGCCCTCCACAGTGACTTCATTGTCAAGTACCGGGGTGTCAGCTATGGCCCAGGTGAGCCACCTCCCAAGTGGATGCTCTTCAAATCACACATCCTCATCCTTCTGCAGTACGATTTTAGGGCGGTCTGAGAACGCCAGTGCGGGTGCTACTGACTGGTCTCTTGTTTTTTTTGTTTTTTTTTTTCTTTTAATTAATTTTTATCGGACTATAGTTGCTTTACAATGTTGTGTTAGTTTCTGCTGTACAGCAAAGTGAATCAGCTATACATATACATATATCCCCCTGACTGGTCTCGTTTATCCAGATCTAGACTGCCTTGGGATCGACAATTTCCCCACCGGAAAAAATGGGTCATTATGAGGTTTAAAAGAATCAATGAATATTGTAGAAAGTACTCAAAAAGACATTAGCGATAAGCGTCACTGTTGCCTTTCCCATTTTACAGAAAGCAATATTGAGGCGGGAGGGACACGAGGTCCCACTCTGAACTGGGAAGGAGAATGGGGAGGGGGAGTAGACAAAGTTAGGCCCTGTGGTGACTCCTCCCTGCCTCCCCCGCCTCCCCTAGGCCGCCTGAGCCTGCGGCTGGTCATGGAGTACCTGCCCAGCGGCTGCCTGCGCGACTTCCTGCAGCGGCACCGCGCGCGCCTTGACGCTGGCCGCCTGCTCCTCTACGCCTCGCAAATCTGCAAGGTGCGGGTCGGAAGAGGGCGGGGCGCCCGGCAGACCTGCGGGAACTGACCTGGCTCGACCTGGGGAAGGTCTGCGTGGATTCGCCAGGAAGGCTGAGGGTTGAAGTTTGGGGTCCAGGTCAGGTTGGAAGTGGGGTTGAGTTAGGGCTAAGGTCAGGACTGGAGTGCAGGATGGGTCAGGGGTAGGGTTAGGCTTGGGGTCTGGATTGGGGCTGGTGTTGGATTCCATGTCAGACTGGGGCCCCTGCGGAGTCATCCTGGGGTCCATATTCCATGCCCTCCCGCAGGGCATGGAGTACCTGGGCTCCCGCCGCTGCGTGCACCGCGACCTGGCAGCCCGTAACATCCTGGTGGAGAGCGAGACGCATGTCAAAATCGCCGACTTCGGCCTCGCCAAGCTGCTGCCGCTCGACAAAGACTACTACGTGGTCCGCGAGCCAGGCCAGAGCCCCATCTTCTGGTAGAGACCTCGCCCCCGCCCCGCCCCTCCCTTCCTCCCCACTACCCAGGCCCCTCCCCTGCTCCCACCTTCCTGGCCCCGCCCTTCCGTCCCAGGGTCTGGGGCCCGCCCCGGCCACGCCCCCACGGCCGCGGCCCCTTCCCGACCACGCTCCTTTTCTTGTTCTGGCTCCGCCCTGACCCCGCCCAGGCCCCACCCCGGGGCACCACAGGGTTGGAGACTTTCTCGTAACTCCCACCTACCGTGACCAGCTACCCCAGTCCGAGGCTGCGCCCTTTCCCGTCCTCTGCCTTACTGTCGCCCCCAAGGCCTCCCTGTTCCCCTCCAGGTACGCCCCAGAGTCCCTCTCGGACAACATCTTCTCGCGTCAGTCGGATGTCTGGAGCTTCGGGGTCGTCCTGTACGAGCTCTTCACCTACAGTGACAAGAGCTGTAGCCCCTCAGCCGTGAGTCGGCACCCCTGGATCCCCAATACCCTCCTCCCCCCCAATCCCTTCCTGGCCAACCCCCGTCCTGTTTATGCCCGCGTCCCTCGCTTGCTCAGGGTCCCCTGGTCCCAGCATTAGAGGCTCCAGTAGGACCCCTTTTCCCTATGGCTGGCCCCCACCTCCCACACCACCACAGGCAGCCCCTCCCCCATGCATCACAGACAATTCCTCCTCCTCCATTAAGGCGGGCCCCTTCCCCCACCACGGGTGGGTAATTCCCTTCCTCCCTTCACTATGGCTGACCCCCACATCACGGGCGGCCACTCCCCCTTCCATCATGGATGGCTCCTCCCCCACCTCGGGCCCTCCCCCTTGGCTCCAGGAGTTCCTGCGGATGATGGGATGTGAGAGAGATGCGCCAGCCCTCTGCCGCCTCCTGGAGCTGCTGGCCGAGGGCCAGAGGCTGCCCGCACCTCCTGCCTGTCCTGGTGAGGTGAGCACTGGAGGGCCTGCCTCAGTTTCCCACTTTGTAGATTCACCAGGGGGCCTGGGCAAGCCTGCTGGTCCCTCTGGGTCTCTCCACCACAGACATCTCTTGATTGAGAGCAGGGACCAGAGCATGAGGCTGAAGGGGATTTCTGGCTCTACTTTGCTGCTCTCTCACTGTATGGCAAGTCACAAACACTTTCAGAGCCTCAGTTTACCTGTCTCCAAAATGGGAATAACAATGCCTTATAGGGTGGGAGAGTATCAGATTAGCTAACATCTCTCCATTGCTCAGCTCTGAGCCTGGCATACAGTTGGTGCTCAATAAATGATGGTGACTTTTACAGTTTCTCATCACAGCTTTTATGGAAGTGTCTGACATGTGGTTGGTTATTCACAAATTAATTTGTTCAGGCCACAAACATTTATTGAGTGCTGACTGTGTGCTGGCTCTGTGCTGGGTGATGGGGACCCAGCAGGGGACAGAAGAGATACTACCCCTCCTCCCTGTAACCAGCAGAAGCTAACAAGAACATTCTGGTGGTGATCAATGTCTGGAAAGAGATAGGGGGGTGTGGTCAGGGATGGCCTCTTAGAGGGGGTGATGCCTGAAGGAGGAAGAGGATCTCACCCATGGGGAAAGCTGGGAGAGGGCATTCTCAGTGGAGCACACAGCAGGTGCAAAGGCCCTGAGGTGGGAATGAGTTTGGTGTATTTACAAAATGAGATGGGGGCAGATGTGGCTGCATGGAACAAGAGAGGAGGTGATGGAGGTGATGGTAGAGGGAGGGAGGCAGGAGAGGAGATGAAATTTTGTTCTAAGATCCATAGGGAGCCATGGGAGGCTTTGGAGCAAGGGAGGGATGGAGTCTAATTTATATTTTAAAACTGTGAACAGGAGTCACGTCCTTCCTACCACTCACATGTGACCCTGTTGTCTCTTCCCACCACCTCAGGTTCATGAGCTCATGAAGCTGTGCTGGGCCCCTAGCCCACAAGACCGGCCACCATTCAGCGCCCTGGGCCCCCAGCTGGATGCACTGTGGAGTGGAAGCCAGGGATAGTGTCCAGAGGCATGAGACCCTCACCTGCCCTGCTCGTCTAGAGGGAGAACCCCATTCTCTGTCTTTTTTATATCTCCTGCACACAGACCTCTGGGTTCTGGTCTCCACTGACTGGCTGTGTGACCTTGAGCAGGGACCTACCCCTCTCTGGGCCTCCTGCTTCAGAGACCCCCTCATGGGGCAAATGATATTGCACTTGGGGGAGCACCCCTGGCTTGTAGAACAACAGCAGCCTCGTAGCATTGGGAACTTGTAAAGATTCAAGACAGATGCAATGGTGGGGTCTACTGAGCCCCCCCACCCCAGAATCGAGGGACCAGAGTTAAGTCCCCCCATCTTCCCAACCTCTCAGGGCCTGGCCTGGAGCTTCCTGTCTCATTTCCAGAGGAGACATTATATAGCTTTAAATATGTGATCTCAGGCTTCTATTCCCCCCTCCCTCTTTAGCTGGAGGAAGCCAAGGACAAGAGAGCTGCCCTGGCTGAAAATTCACTTTTTGGGGGGAGCCTGTGTGACTGTTCAGAATTGTGTAAGAGACCAGGAGAATCTGAGGTCCCAGTCCACCCTAACTGCACCTGAGTGTCCCAGGGCTTCAGTTTTCCTGCCTGTACACTGGGGCCCTTTCTGTCCAGACCAGAGGATCACACAACTGATGACAATGGACCCTAACAGGAGCTTTTCAGCGGGTGAAGGAAGGAAAGGCATTCTTGGCAGAGGGAACAGCATGGTGAAAGGAGGAGGCTCAGAGTACAGAGGTTAAGCGCGCAGGTGTTGGAGCCCACGGTTCTGCCACTTATTTGCTGTGTGATGGTGGGAGAGTTGCTTCCTCTCTCTGGGCCTCAGTTCCATCCTCTGTATAATGGGCAATACTGTTGGCCCTTTGGCTATACAGAGTCAACTTCTGGAGGCTTGTGAGAAGGCATCTTGTGCAGGTTAAGCTTACCCCACCATTCCTTCACACCAGCCTGCAAGGTTTTTCTGCCTCCCTGGAAAACTCTTATTCATCTCTCAGAACCCCAGCTATCACCTCCTTGCAGCGTTCCCTAGGGTTCTCCCACCACTCCCAGTCAGCCCTGTACTTCTGACCCTAGGGCTGGGGTGGTGTCTGCGTCCAGCTCTGTCTCTTCTGACGTGGAGGCTCCTTGGGGGCTGGGCTGGGCACAGAGGGGACTCTGGGAGTGTTTGTTGAATGAATAAAGAAGTTCAGTGAAAAGGATGGTTTGTTGCTGCACTTGGGCAATGGGGATCCTTGGGGATGTGTGAGCTGGGGAGGAATGTGCTTAGGGCTGGGGGATAGAGACCCCTGGGGGCCACAATGGGAGCCTCAGGGCAGGCTGGGGGAGGAGGGACAGAAGGATGGGGCCCTCGAGGACAGAAGCCCTTCCCCCAGCCCCAGCTGCTGGCCTTGGCACTGTCCTGGGGAGCTGATTACAGGCTCTTGGTGGGTGAAGGGAACAGCCTGCTCTAGTGGGGGCCAGAGGGCAAGGCCTGGTTGGGAGGGTTAGGCTATGGGGAGGGGTCTAACATTAGCGGGGGCCAAACCAGTCCCTCGTTTGCTCCTCAGGACTGCTGGAAAGATTTGGAGAGTGACAGAGACAGAGAGAGAAAGGCCAAGAGAGACTCAGAGAGAGACAGAGGGAGCAGGGGAGAGACAGGGACAGAGATCTCTGTGCCTACTGTCGTAGCCTGCTTTGGTGAAAAGGGGGGAGGGGCTGCAAGACAGGGTTTTCAGCTCAGGGTCTCACCCGCGCTGGGTTGAGTAACCTCCCTCTCTGCCTTAGTTTCCCTCCTTGGTAAAACTGGCACCCAGACTGGCACCCGGTAGAGGCCCTCCATCCCCTGCCCAACCCAAGGAGACCCTGATGTGGGAGAGGCAGAACTGACCAAGACTCGCAGCCCCAGGGCCCAGCCTCTTGTGACCTTGTGCAAGTGTGGGGTCTCCTCTCTGAGCCTCAGTTTCCTTATTTGTCCAGTAATAAGGACAACAAGATTCTGAATGGACCTGGTCTCAGTTGGCTGGATGCCCACCGCCACCATCCCATGGAATTATTATTTCTCAGTTTATCTATTTCTCCTCTTTAAAATGGTTAAAAAATAAAGACTCCTCAACCAGTGGTCCCCCTGGGAGAGATATGCCCAAGGCCCTGGCCCAGGGAGAGAGACCATGGATCTCGGCCTATCAATAATCAGTAATCAATGTTGGGCTTCCCTGGTGGCACAGTGGTTAAGAATCCACCTGCCAATGCAGGGGACACGGGTTCGAGCCCTGGTCCGGGAAGATCCCACATGCCGCGGAGCACCTAAGCCCGAGCTCCACAACTACTGAGCCTGCCCTCTAGAGCCCGCGAGCCACAGCTACTGAGCCCACGCGCCACAACTACTGAAACCCGCGCGCCTAGAGCCCGTGCTCTGCAACAAGAGAATCCACCGCAATGAGAAGCCCGCGCACCGCAATGAAGGGAAAGCCGCTGCTCACCGTAACTAGAGAAAGCCCACGCGCAGCAACGGAGACCCAACGCAGCCAAAAAATAAAATAAAATAAAAATTAATTAATTAATTAATTTAAAAAAAATCACTGTTGTGGCTGGACCGGCCCTTGAGTTCTTATTATGACTGAAAGATGCCATTCAGCAACAACCATCAGGAAACTTTGAGAAAATAAAGGTTTATTACTTATAAATTACACAGCACACCTGGAAATTACACAGCACTCCTGGGGTCACAGAGCAAGGTCCTGGGTACAGAGAGCAGAGTGGGCCTGGGGTCCTGCTTTTATTGGGGTCAAGGGTGGGAGCCTAAGAGTTGTGGGCTCACTCTTTATTGGTGAATTTAACATAGGTTGGAATTTAAAGCATAAGAAGAGAAAACAAGCAACCAAGTGGCCCAAGTGGTAAGCGACTGAAATCAGCCGAGACGTGTAAAACAAAGGTGCCTCAGTGGGAGGAGGTGGCCTGGCCCTTTACCTAGTCACATGTATTGGGGAGCCATCTATGAAGCCGATGCCTCGGCAATCAAAGGTTGTCAGGCCCTCATATCATAAAAAAAAGGAAACCCAACTATCAGGGGTTCCAGTATGCTTGCCCTGACCCTGCCCTTGACCTTCTCCCTGGACCGTCCTTCAGGAATGCTCTGTCCCCCCTCCAAGGCTCCCAGCTGGGGCGGGCCAGCGCCTATAAGCGGGATCCCCGCTGGGGCCCGGTGCCTCCCGCCGCCATGGACCCCCGTCGGCTCACCTGGGCGCTGGTGCTGCTGGGCCCGGCCTTGGCGCTCGCCCTAGGCCCTGCCCCCGCCCAGGAAGCGCCAGAGAAGCTGTGCGGCCACCACTTCGTGCGCGCGCTGGTGCGGCTGTGCGGGGGCCCGCGCTGGTCCCCCGAGGATGGGCGACCTGTGGCTGGCGGCGACCGTGAGTAGGGACGGGCGAGGACTGTGCTGTGGGGTCTCTGGGGCCGGGCGTGGGGCAGGTGCATGCAGAAGGGTTTGCAAGCATGTTCTGGGGTCCACCTGCCGGCTGCGCGGGTGTGTGCAAGTCCGCGGGGGATGCGCCCCCTGCCAGGCGCGGGAATCAGTGCGCGGAGAGCGACGCGAGCGAGTCTGAACAAGTGCGTAGCCAGATCAGATCCTGTCTTTATTTACAGTTTCAATATTTTGATCTTCAGGAATTTCTGCCTTCATTTTAATTTTAAAATATTCCGTTACAATATGTTTGATCTTGGTTGTTGAGGTTTTTTGGCGCCCCCTTAAAATTGTGCGCTCCAGGCCCGCGCCTGGCTCTCTTCACCCTAGTCCCGGCCCTGGTGCAGGGAGTATCACACAGCTTTGTGTACAACGTCTGTCACATGCGTGTGTGTCCTGTGTGTGTGACACGGGTACAGATGGGTGTGCAGAGGTGCGCAGGGAAGTGGGAGGGGCTATGAGGGTGTGCGCCTGCGTCTGTGTGTACATGTATACGTCGTATGTCACCCCTTCTGTCATCTGCTCTGTGAAGTGTCTGTGCCTTCTTACCATAGGTGACACGTGGGAGTGTGCATAGCTGGGGACTTGAGTGTGGTGTGGGTCAAGACTGCACACGTCCGGATGGGGGATTCAATCTGTGCCTGGTAAACACTGGGCACTCAATAAATGCTTACTTTCTGTTTCTGTGCATGATGAGTGGAGGCTGTGTGTGCAGTGTGAGTGGGGTCCTCTGCGGTCCCCCCTCTATGCTGAATTCCTCCCTGTCCCCAGGTGAGCTGCTACAGTGGCTGGAAGGACAACATCTCCTCCATGGGCTGATGGCCAGTGGGGACCCCATGCCGGTACTCGCCCCACAGCCCCTGCCCCAGGCCTCTCGCCATCACCACCACCGCCACCGCCGGGCAGCTGCCACCAACCCTGTCCGTCACTGCTGCCTCAGTGGCTGCACCCGGCAAGACCTGCTGACCCTCTGTCCCCACTGAACCCTCCTGGGGTGTGGCCTTGGGGGAGCCCGAGACCCACAGGGGTCCGGTCTGGTGAACTCCTGATGCCACACAGCACCATGAAGCCCCATGTCTGGGGGAGACTTTGTTGATTACCTCCTAGGACAAGGCGCTCACCACCTCACCCAGGCCACCTGTCCTCTGGGGGGCCAACTGGGGAAAACACCAGATCCCAAACCTTGGAGTTTCCTTGGAGGAAACTTGGTTTCCTCCAAAACCTTGGAGGATCCTTGGTTTTGTGGAGATGCCAGACACCTGTTCTCAAATGTTCTCACCTCAGAGGAGCCCCAGTTACCCCGCTCCCTGCATTTGACTCCCCTCTTGCTGTCTTATCAATAGTAAATAAATAAGATGTCTGCAGAATCTGAAGAAACTTTTTGCATTTTCTCAAGATAAAGGCACAAGCCTGGGTCAGCCTTTGTGTGGAATTGTCCTCTGGCAGCCGTGGACCCACCAACACTTCCAGAAACTTAATAACAATTGGAGAATCATCACACTACAAAGTGGGGAAACTGAGGCCTAGGGAGCTCGCTGTTTGCCAAGGTCAGACAGGGAGGGAATGGCCAAGTTCAGGATTCGAATCCAGGTCTCTGTCATGGCTCATGGGGGGCCTTAACCTCACTTAACGTCCACTTATCAGTGGACACAACACATGAATGTCTGAATGAGTCACAGTGGATTTTTTTTTTTTTTTTTTGGCGGCGCCGTGGACCTTGTGGAACCTTAGTTCCCTGACTGGGGATTGAACCCGTGCCACCTGCAATGGAAGCGTGGAGTCCTAACCACTGGACCGCCAGGGAATTCCCCTCACAGTGGATATTTAGTGATCCAGCTCTCACCATTCTTTTCACTTGCATCCTCCTTTCATCCTGAGATAGGAATTGTATGATTTGACCCTCTTGAAAAAAATGCTCGGGCATTTGACTATGTGATCTGTTCACATGTGTATTAGTTTCCTAAGGCTGCTGGAACAGCCACAGACTGGGTGGCTTAAAACAGTAGAAACTTATTCCCTCCCAGTTTTAGAGGCCAGAAGTCAGAAATCAAGGTGTTGGCAGGGTTGATTCTTTTTGAAGGGCTCTGAGGAAGATTCTGTCCCTCTGCCTCTCTCAACTCTGGGGGGGCTACTGGCAATTCTTGGCTTGTAGGTGCATCACTCCAAGCTCTGCCCCCATTTTCACATCGTCTTCTTTTCCATGTCTCTCTGTGTGTTCATTTCCGTCTCTTCTAAAAGCACTCTCATTGGATTCAGAGCCCACCCTAATCCAGGATGATCTTATCTTGATCCTTACCTTAATTACATCTGCAAAGACTCTATTTCCAAATAAGGCCATATTCTGAGGTGCCAGGTGGATGGGAACTTCTGTGACACACTATTCAATCCGGTGCAGCAGGGGAGCAGCACTCTTTCCCAAGGGCAATGGGGAGACACAGAAGGTGTTTGAGCAGGGGCAGGATGAGATCAGATCTACCTGGTAGAAATCCCTGCAGCCCCTGCCTCATGCAGGTCTGCCTCCTCTGGCTTAGGGGCTGCCTCAGCCTCCACCTTCCTTTTCAACAGTCTCCATGGCAGCTGCAGGGCTTCTTAAAACTTAAAAATCAATCATGTCGGGACTTCCCTGGTGGCACAGTGGTTAAGAATCCGCCTGCCAATGCAGGGGACATGGGTTTGAGCCCTGGTCCAGGAAGATCCCACATGCCGTGGAGCAACAAAGCCCGTGCGCCACACCTACTGAGCTCGCGTGCCACGACTACTGAAGCCCACACGGCTAGAGCCCGTGCTCCGCAGCAAGAGAAGCTACCACAATGAGAAGCCCGCGCACCGCAACCAAGAGTAGCCCCCGCTCACCGCAACTAGAGAAAGCCCGCGTGCAGCAACGAAGACCCAACGCAGCCAAAAATAAATAAATAAATAACTAACTAACTAACTAAATAAATAAATAAAATTAATCCTGTCATTTCCTTGCTCCAAAGATGCTGTAACCCTCAAAATAACACCCTCTCTCCTCACCCCAACCCACAAGGCCCCACGTGACGAGTCCCTGTGATCTCCTGTCCCCTCTCCCTCCATCTCCTCCTTACCCACCTCCAGTCACAGCTTCCTGGCTGCAATTTAAATGCTCTCAGATCGTCTCACCTCAGGGCCTTTGCATATGCTGTATCCTCTGCCTGGAACATCCTCCTCCCAATTCTCCCCAAGGCCATAACCTCCTCCTTCAGGCCCCATCTCTGCAGCCCCAACCCCCTGACTTCCTGGCTAGCTCTCGTCCCCATCCCTGTGTGTCCAATTACCTCATTTTAATTCTCCTCAAAGTTCTTACCACTTCTGGTAACTTCCTGTTTCATTGTTCACAGGTTTGTGTCCTCACTGTAAGGTGGGTCAGTGCCCACTGACCTTTCCCATGGGGCTGGGAGGAGGAGTACAGGGCAAGGTGTGTAGCACACAGTAGGTGCACAATAAATACTTAAAGACGGGACACAAGGAGTGGGACAGAGGACAGTAGAGCTGTAGTCCCAGTGAGAGGAGGTGAGCCCGGGGAAGAGAGGGGAGGCTGCGTGGTGGCGGGGCGGGATTCAGAAGGGGCCTTGCCAGAAGCAGGTGGGTCCAGCGTCCCATGCAGCTAGGAGTAGTATCATCCCTGTGCCTCTCTCTCCGGAGCCTGCCATCAAGCTGGCAGTGAGAATCAGTCTGCAGGGGGAAATATAAGCTGAGGGCAATAGGGAGCCATGGAGGGTGTGGGGGGGGGGCAGGGGAGGATGATGTGAGATCTGCCTGATAGAAGCTTCCGTAGCCTGATAGAAGCTTCCATAGCCTCTACTTCATCCTTGCCCTGTTTTGCTGTTGTATATTTTCCTCTGGAAGTGAGATTTTAAGGATGAGTGTAGACTGATCTGAGTTAAAACTTGTAAATCACTTTAAAAAACAAAAAAAAGACCTCTAAGTCTTTACAAAACATTTTATTCCCTGAGGACCTGGTCTCCAGTCCTCACTCTGCTGTGTGAGGTCCCCTTTACCACTGCCCCAATCCCTGTGAAACCTGTCTCAGACACCTGTCCGAGGGTGGCAGGGCTGGGGGTCACCAGTTCACTTGGATCTCCCCAGTCTGAGAGACACACAGAGGCGGGGGCCAGTCCTGGGTCCCGAGAACTTAGGGTTCCCCAAGGACCTGAATATCCCCCTTCTCTGGGCACTAAGGTGTGTGTGCTGGCCTTGGGCCCAGTGAAGACCCCTCTTGCCCCAATACTCTTTCCTGTATTGTCGGGGAGCACCGGTGTGGGGCTGGGTCCTGTCAGGGACTCCAGAAACTCTGAGCTCCGATAGCCTGAGACAGATAGCTCCCTCCCTCCTCTGCCCAATGTTTCCACCATAAGAGCGCTTGAAGCCACAAGCAGGGAGGGGGTGGTCCCATTCCCAGACTCTCTGGCCCCTCCCACCATCTGAGGGGTCCAAGATCCAGCGAGGGGTGGAGAACAGAAACCCTCTCTTCCCAGCTGAAAAAATCCTTCTTGCTTCAGCTGCGTGTGGACCCAGGTGTCCTCAATTGGCCTTGAACCATTGCAGGAATTCACCCACCATTGCAGGTTCACAACCAAGGAGAGGCTGGTCACTGCTTAGGCTTTAGCCCATGATCAAGGTCAGGGCTAGGAAGTGGGACATGGAAAAGGGATGGATGCAGCAGCAGCAGCTGGGACCCTAGCAGAAGTGCTTCTGCCATTAGCTGACATGGAAAGAGATGGTCCTTCCAGCTGAGAGTCTAGGGAGGATGATGGAACACGGTCTAGGCAGTACTAGATGAGTTTTGAAGGATGTGTAGGAATTCACCGGTCAGACTCATCCAACCTCCCTGGTACTCTCCTAGGTCCTGCCCACTTAGGAGGACAAAGGTCTCAGCTTCTGGGGAGGAAGCTGCTGCCCTTTCTATGGGGATGGAGACAGTAGCCTCGAGGCTGGGGGCCCTGACTCCACCTCAGTAGATCTGTGTCCGCTTGTCACAGGTGAGGTTGGACTGGTTCAGCACGTCCCCCATGAGCAGCATCTCGTAGGGCAGGAAGCGGTGCACCAGCGGCAGCTCTCGGTAGAAGCAGGGGTCAAAGGAGGACAGGCAGCTGGAGGGGGCCTGAACACCGGCTGTGAGGATACCACTGTGTGAGGCCCTCCTGCTTTTGGCACATGCCCAGGAAGACATCAACAATGGGGAAGAGGTCCAGGGCGGGGGGGAGTGGCGCAGGGCAGTGGCTGTGAAGCGGGACAGTAGGAAGCCGCCACCCCCGCAGTAGGGCGGGTAGTGTTCCTCCTCTGTCACCACCTTCGGCACATAGTACTTGCTCCAGGGACGGCGGACAGGGCACACACTGTGGGTCAACTGCCCCACAGAGAGGTGGTGTTCAGGGTGGGCAAAGACGTCATCATCCCAGTTGAGCATAAAACTGGCATGTGCACCGTGTCTTCTGCCACTGTAGGAAGAGCACCTGCAAGGGGGAGTGGACAGGGCACACGGGCTTGATGCCTGGGGCCATCAGCTTTGGGTCCCTGTCGGCCACCCCAGCCCAGCGAGGCCAGGCAAGGATGTGTTTTCCAGTCAGGCTATTCTGGGTTAAAGGACTCATTCTGTGGTCCTTTGCAACCAACTGCCCCTCTCTGTGCCTCAGTTTCCAACTTCCCAGACAGGACACATCATGGGACCTGCCTCCAGGAGTGTTGGGGATCTATAGAGATGATGCTCTGTAAAACACCAAGAAGTGCTTGAAAATTGTCACATTTACATTTATTGCTATTCCTTTTGACTCTGCCTTGCCAAGCACTACCATTAAATAATTACTTGTATGATTGTTATATAACATCTACCTCCCCCACCAGACTCTGGGGTCCCCCTGGGTGGGAGCTGTGTCTCTCCTATGTGCCATCTCTTCAGCACCCATTATGGGGTCAACACTTTGTAGGCACTGGATTCATGTTTGTCAAGTTGACGTTTATCACATGCTTTTGTGTTCTGCGTTAAGAACATGGCATGTTAAGAGGTTCTGGGCCCTCTACCCTCCTTGGCTTCAGTTACCTCCATAATAACTTTGGCTGCATGCTAGGCACTGTACTCAGTGCCTGCTCTACCTTGAATCCTTAATACAATTTTAAGAGGCAGGTGTGGTCTTCAATTTCATTTACAGATGAGGAAATAGAGGCTCTCCAGAGAAAGTGCCTTGAGCAAGGTCATACAACAGAGAAGGTCTGTTGTTCAAAGTCTTGAACCCAGACCTGTCTGTACTTACTATGAGCAGGAACCTGCACTGGGCCCCTTTCAACTTGTGTCTCTACTCAGCTTACTCCATCCCCACCCCCCCACATCCTGGGTGGGTCCTTGGAGCCTTCAATTCCTCCTCTGAGCATGGGCAAGATTCTGTCTACCTCTCATGGTTTCTTTTCCATCAGAAAGGTCTTTGTTGAGTATCTAACACACAGACCTGGGCCTCATGGGGAGACAGAACCAGAACAAAGAAATAAGATGTGTTCTGTCCAGCGCTCCCCATGCGCCATTGCCAATGTTATCTGAGCACCTGGCACTGGTCCAGGTGCCTTATGAATATCATCTCATGTAATCCTCACAGCAGCCCTCAGAGGTGGGTGAGTTCAATTAATATCCCATTTCCCTGATGAGGAAACTGACGCACAGAGAGGTGAATGATCATCCATGGCAAACAGCAGATAAGAAGCGGAGTCTGGATTTGAGCCCAGGTCATCAAGGATTGGAGAGCCAGGCTTGTAAGTCCTTTCTCCCTGCCTCCCTTGGACAAAGAAGACTTCGGATCACCATGAGGACAGTAGATGGGGTGGGGCGAGGTTGATGGGAGTTTCTGGTCCCCAGAGCTCCTCAGAGGAGGTGGTAGCAACTTTGGGCAGGAAGGAGAGGTGGCCCCAATCAGGTGACACCCTCCCTCCCCCAGCCCACCTGTTTGAGCGTGAGGTTGAAGAATGAGTCGTAGAAATCCCACTGCAGGATGTCACCATGCATCCGCACCTCCATGGCCTACAGCCGGTTGACCTTGCGCGCCTCCAGTGGGTTGGGGTCCGTGCCCACCAGGAAGAGGTGGCGCAGCTGGACGCCATGCACCTGGCGCTCACGGCCCCACCTGCGCCGCACCAGCTCCCGGTGCTCGTAATTGCTGGGCGAGGACTTGATCACCAGCAGCAGAAAGACTGGCTGCACGCACTTGTCAGGCGGCACGTCCTGGAGCAGCGCGAAGTCGTGGCAATGTTTGTACAGCAGGAAGTTGCAGATGTGCTGCGGCTGCCTGGCGAAGTCCGACAGGGCGGCCATGGAGGTGTTGGCCAGGCAGGGGGCGGGCGGTGGGCAGGAGGGCGGCAAGGGCCAGACCAGAGCCACGGGGGTGCCCGGCGGCTCCTTCAGGCCTGGGCAGGTGGGTGGTGACGTGCAGATTGAAGAGGAGGAGGAGGGTGAAGGTGCCCAGAGCCACAGCCAGGCCCACCTCTGTCCGCAGGGGCCGAGAACACCTCATTCTGGTCCGCCTGAGTTTGGGATTGGTCCGAAGAGACCCCTGGTCAGCTTCTGCAGACAATAACACTCACTGAAGATGCCTGAAGATGCCAGATGGGCCAAGCACTTTTCCAGAGCTACCTGTGGACCCCAACACCTGGTTGCAGCCCTATAGCTGCTCAAGTTGGAAAAATACTGAAGTTCACCCCCAGAGATTCCCCTGGCTCCCACCTCCTCCAGTACCCCATGTTGGCTCTGACTGTTGCCCAGGCCCTACCAGGGATCAATATTTACAGAGAAAACAGGCATGGAGATGCCAAGGTGAGCCTCCCAGATTCAGTGTGCCCAGAATCCCCCCCCTCCGCATCCAAGCTGGTCCTCTTTATGTCCCTCTCTCAGAAATGGCCCAGGAGCCTCCCCGAGAGAGGCAGAGAACTCCCTTTTTAGCAGTTGAGAGCTGCTGGGATCCTTCCTGTTTCCCTTTTCACTTGCTCCTCCAGGAAGCTCTGAGCTTCTGGGATTCTGATATAACCATCACTCATTCTTCTTGACTATTTTTAATGGTCCTGTGAGCTGAGCATGGGCCCTGGCTCTTCACAGAACCCTCAGGCCCAGCATGTCTCAAACAAAGCTATCTTCCTTGGCAAACTCCTCTTCCTCCTTTAAAACCCATCTCAAATGATCCATTCTCTGGGAAGTCCTCTTGGACCTCTCAGGAAGAGTCCTGGTTTCCTAGTTATCCCTGTCTCCCTCTCTGGCTAGGTCATTGAAACAGGAGGGAAGGGGGCAGGGCACAACCTTTGAAAGAATGACATAGCCCACAGACATGACATAAACTGATTAGAACCAAATGGATCCAGGATGGCAGACAAGTCAACTTCCATTAGACCTTGAGCCTCACTATACACTCACTGTTACACATCAGCAAGCTAAATGACACTATAGGCACCATGACAATTCCAAGACCGAACATAAGGATCAAAAAGTGGGAAGTGGCCCAATTCTTGGAAATCCCCGCCCTTTCCCAAAATAGCTGGAATACTCCTCCCACTCATTAGCCTATAAAATTACCCACCCCTATAAAAACTGATAACCCCATACCCTGGTGCCTTTCTCACCTGATATGGTATGTGATCTCAGTTGGAAGTCTGTGGGTTTTGGCCTGGTTCGAGTCCTGGCTGCGTGGGTTCAAGTGTCAGTCTGGGTTTAGGCTGGGTTCAAGTCCCAGTCTGAGGTGTACGGTTTCATCATGATCTCTGACTTTTTCTTCCCAAGACTGGGGGCTTCTTGAGGGTCCTGGCATCGCCCAGCATGAGGCAAACACATGGGGGAAGCAGAGAGTGTCTGAATGAATGAATTTATGAATAAAAGTAAATTCATTAAGTTTCTCTCTGGCACACTTTTTTTGGGCGGGGGGGTGAAGTAGAAAAGAAGAGCTTTATTGCTTTGCCAGGGAAAAGGGGGAAGCAGCAGGCTCGTGCCCCTCAAAACTGTGTGTCCCAACCCAGGAGGATGTGGCAATGGTTCAAGGGCAGAGTTGCTGATAAGGATTAGGGTGTGTGCAGGGCCTGCACTCCTTTAATCTGGTCTCAGGTAATTTTTTTTTTTTTCCAGGGTGGAGTGGGTTACTTTTTTTTTTTTTTTTTTTCACACACACACACTGTATTTTATTTTTACAAGAGATAAATAGGCTGACACCAAGCATTGTACATGGATGACCACAACAAAAGCAACAATGATTGCAATTACCAAACATGAAACACACTCATACTATGTCATAATATTGACATTCAGTCCAGTAATCCTCCACTGCAACAGCTCCTTTACTTTGCAGTGAACATTGATTTCTATATTCTTTGCCTCTGAGTCCTTGTGGGATTTTTTTTTTTTTAATTCAGACAGAAAGTCACAAAAATTATACTCATCCTCATCAGTTCACTCAGTCCCATGTAATTAATTTTTTTTATCTTGATCTTTTGTTAGCACTTTTATGAGTTCATCAGTTTTTCATTAGAGTTCTGAAAATGCTTATTCATTCAGTTCAGCAGTACAGTCAGTTACCAGAAACCTGTACTTGTCAGAGTCTTTTCCATGAATTTCATGAAGATGAAACCCTTTTATAGGAACATATTTGCAAAAGCATCAGAGTACACCCAGAACTGTCTGTAAATGACAAAAGACTTTAAAATGACCACGGTTAAAGATTTGATGAAAGTTCATAATAATGCAGTTGACAAGAAAATTAGTTATTTCTGAGATATACATTTTAAAGTAATAACTAGGATTATTACTTACATGAAATTTCTAAAAATCTTATATGTTCTGGTATAATGTTATAAGTAATAATCAGGTAATCTCTTGATGAGTTTCTCTGGTTCCTTTAATCTGGCCTCAGGTGGTCTTTCCTGGAGTGAAGAATGGTAACATCTTCCATTTGCTGGGGGTTTTAGTTCTGGTCTCAGGATTTAACAAAGCTCAGGTTCTTGATGTCTCGTCACAAAGAATTCAGCGAGAGACAAAGTGATAGGTAAGAAGTGGATTTAGGGCTTCCCTGGTGGCGCAGTGGTTAAGAATCCGCCTGCCAATGCAGGGGACACGGGTTCGAGCCCTGGTCCGGGAAGATCCCATGTGCCGCAGAGCAACTAAGCCCTAAGCCCTAAGCCCGTGTGGCACAACTACTGAGTCTGCGCCCTTGAGACCATGAGCCACAACTACTGAAGCCCGTGTGCCACAACTACTGAAATCTGCGTGCCTAGAGCCTGTGCTCCGCAACAAGAGAAGCCACTGCAATGAAAAGCCCTCGCACCAAAACGAAGAGTAGCCCCCGCTCTCTGCAACTAGAGAAAGCCAGCACACAGCAACGGGAGACCCAACGCAGCCAATAAATAAATAAATAAATAAAATAAATCTAAAAAATAATTTAAAAAAAAGAAGTGGATTTGTTTAGAGAGAAACACACTTGACAGAGTGTGGGCCATCTCAGAAGGTGAGAGCAGCCTGGCACACTTTTATTTATCCATCAACCACCTCCCCCCACCGCCGAAGATTTCCTTTTCCATATCTAGGCAGAGCCCTTGGTCTCCTGTCCACATTCCTTTCCCAGGCTTCCCTGGACTCCCTCAATGTCCCTTTGTCTGGAAAGGTGGTATCTGTGCTGTGTTCCAGCCCTAAATTTGAAGATCTGTTTTCCAGCGCAGCATGAAAATGCCGGATTAGACCCAAGGCAGGACTTACCAATTCAGTAAACACTTATTGTCTCACCTCAGAGAGGTGCCCTCTGGAGCCCAACTCCTGGGTTTAAATCCCAACTCCATCACTCCCTGGCTGTGTGCCCTCCATACCTAGGGTCTCAGTTTCCTCAGTTATAAAGGGGGCATCTGAGCAACTCACTAGGTTGTGCAGGTGTGAAGGGAGTTCCCGGCACCTGGTACCTAGTGGGTATTCAACGAGTATTTGTTGAATGAATATGTGAACCCCAGCACTTACCTCAGATTGCCTCAGGATGTCTGTGCTTGTCTGGGGCCTCCTCACTCTCCCCTCTGGCACCTGAAACACTGTGGGGTAGTCAGTGGATTCTGGTAGGCCCCTCGAGCTCCAAGCAACCCCACCCAGCAACTGCCTGGGAGCAAGAAGAGAGTAGTTTCCCATTTTATCTAGAGTCACAAATGGGTGCTGGTGCTGGGTACAGAGGCTCCTGCCCTGCTCCATGAGGCCATTTCCCCAACGTGCCCATCACTGTCTCTGCACACTGCCTGGCCAAGGCCTCTCCAGCCAGGTGTCTTCCCGAAATGAGGCTCAGATCCCACTCCACAGGTTCTGCTGTGTGACCTTGGGAAAGAGACGCTTGACCTCTCTGAGCTTCAAAGTAAAATGGGAATTAACCCTATGTAAGAGTGTGGTTGGGATTTTAACCTCAAACATGCTGAGCACGGTCCTGCCTCAGGACCTTTGCACAGGTTGTTTCCTCTGCCTGATTCTCCAGATTTCTATACAACTCCCTCCTCCCCCTCCTTGTCTTTGCTCAAATGTCCCCTTCTCAGGAACACCTCCTCAGGACACACCATCTCACTGGCAGCCCTGATCCCCCACCCTAGCCTACTTTTTCTTTCTTCCACAGCACTTTTCACCTCCTAAAATAAAAACTTAAAAAATGGAGCTTCCCTGGTGGTGCAGTGGTTAGGAACCCACCTGCCTGTGCAGGGGACACGGGTTCGAGCCTTGGTCTGGGGAGATCCCACATGCCGTGGAGCAACTAAGCCCGTGCGCCACAACCACTGAGCCTGCCCTCTAGAGCCCGCGAGCCACAACTACTGAGCCCGAGTGCCACAACTACTGAAGCCCGTGCGCCTAAAACCCGTGCTCCACAACAAGAGAAGCCACCGCAGTGAGAAGCCGGCACACTGCAACGAAGAGTAGCCCCCGCTCGCCACAACTAGAGAAAGCCCGCGCGCAGCAACGAAGAATCAACGCAGCCAAAAATAAATTAATTAATTAATTTAAAAAACCTTAAAAAATGTACTGCTTCTCATCCATCTTCCCCATCAGAATACAAGCTCCATGCAATAAGTCTTATTCATCATTTTATCCCCAGCCCCTAGAACTGTGCTTGGTGAGTAGTAGGTGCTCAGTAAATGTGTGTTGAATGAATGAATGAACGAATGAATGCTGGGATGCCACAGCATCTGAAAAAATATTGACTCTTGGGACTTCCCTGGAGGTCCGGTGGTTAGGATTCCGTGCTTCCACTGCAGGGGGCACGGGTTCGATCCCTCGTCGGGGAACTAAGATCCCGGAAGTCGCATGGCGTGGCCAAAATATATATATGTTGACTCTCAGAATGAAGTTATACATTCATTCATTTGAGCCAATATTTACTGTGCTTCTCCTGTGTGCCACGCACCTCCCGGGAGTGGGGACACAGTGGTGAACAGGCACGGGATACCTCAATGTGTCTGCCATTCTGGGACTCACATGCTTGAGGGGGAACAAACACTAAATAATAAACTCGGTGAAGAGATACAAGGGGATGAATGCCACGGGAGGAAATGGGGTTGGGTGGTGGGCGTGGATTTTGAGGTCTGGATGACACTTAAGCTGGGATGTGAATGGCACAGAGGAGCCATCATGGCTGAGGTTGTGAGGGAAAGATCCCCAGGGAGGGAACAGCAGGTGCAAAGACCCTGAGGTAGGAATGAGCTGATGGAGTCTGAGCAGCTGGGCACCCTGTCTGCGGGTGGCACAGAGCCTGTCTTGTTTCCATGGCATCCCCGGGTTAGCTGCCAGCCTCAGCGGGTGGTTCACCATCTGGAGGGCAGGTCTGGGAGACCCAAAAAGGCAAATCACAATCTTGAGAGGAGACTGTGAACTGACAAATGATGCAAGAATGAACAGAATCCTAGAAGGACATTTTCCTGAGCTGAAGAGGGGCCCGAGTCCAGAGTGGACCACAAGAAAGGAGCGTTCCCAGGTGAACCTAGCAGATCCCTGAGCTCCGAGGACGGGAAAAAACTCAAGAGCTGCAGTAGAAAGCCCAAGTCACCAAAAATAAGACCAGAGATGTCACAACATTCTCTTCGGTGACACTTCTGCCCAGAGACCCACAGATGCTGGAAGACAAGGGTGTGCCTGGGACCCTAACTCCTGGCTAAGAGACACCCTCATTCAGAATCCCATGAAAATTTAGAGGGTGATTCCCCCCTACCCCATCTGCAGTTTAGAGTCTAAATCAGTTTTCAATCAGGGGTTATTCTGCTCCCACGGGATACTTACTGGGCAATGTCTAGAGACATTTCTGGTTATCATGATTGGGGCAGGGTGGAGAAATGGGACTGCTAATGGCATCGAGCAGATGGAGGCCAGAGATGCTGCTTAAATTAACATCCTATAGGGCACAGGACCGCCCCATGACAGACGATGATCCAGCATTGTCAAGATTGAGAAATAATCCTGGTCTAAATAAACACAGAAACCAGAATAGAGAACTCAGAAGGAGGAAGGATCCAAAGAGGAGAATGAGGGACTGAACAAAGAAGCTTGATATAGGTTTAGTTAAGTTCATTAGATGGAGTATTTATGAGATTTATTACTATTTAAGTAGAAAATCAAACCTAAATGGCCAAGGATCCGTTAGCTGGGAATGTGTTTAGTGCCAAACAAGAGCTCCAAAACAAAGAAAGATACCTCAGCAAATAGGAATATTTACAACTCAGCCAAACCTGGACACTGGGGAGGGGGAAGGTGTGAGAAGAGGTAAAATGACTAAATGGCTCGTATCACTGGGATCAGGGTATCTGGGCAAAACAGAAGCTCTTGGGGGTGGCCATTTGGTTTTAATTAAATCCATTAATGCCTGTTCTTTTCCTTGCATTTTCTTTCTTGTTTATTTGTAAGATCTCTTTGCATATGAAACACTTAATCTTTGTTGGCTACCTGCATTCCCAACTTTTTCTTGCCAGGTCTCCGGTTTCTTTAAATGGAGGGATCTTACAGCGACTTCACCCTCCCAGCCCCCGTAAGGCTCCTGACTGGGGTCTGAGAGCTCAAGTTGCGGGTGGAGGGGATGGAGGCTCACGTCCCCTTCCCCTTACACTAGACCTCTATTAATGCATCCCAGATCTCCTTCCCTTTTCCATCCACCAAGGCTACCTCCACCCCTAACTCATGGCCCCTTAAAACTTCAAGCAGCAAATGTTTCCAAACTCACAACATCCCACATCCAGACTGGCATAAAAAAGAAACTCCAGGCCCCGCTTTCAGCCAGGCTGAGAGCGCTGGGGATTCACTGGTCCAGGATACCTTGCTGGGTGTCTCAGTGGGCTGTATCCCAGGTAGTCCCCAACCTCTCCTTACAGGCCTTACTTTCTAAATGGGCTGGGACCTCACACCTACTGTGGGAAAAGCTGGGGTTTACGGGCTCCACTTAGCCAAGGACGGGAAGCCTCTTGGTATTACTTCCTCCTAAGCGACTGTGTGGCAGCTCTGGGGACTTTGCTGGTGGGGCTGTATGGCTGGTGAGAAGTTCCTCTTAGGTCTGCTTTCGATTCCCTGGCCCCACACAAGATTCTCCTGTCTACCCTCTCCAGTTCTGGAAGGACTGGGCTTGTGGAAGCCCAAACAGCTGCTCACTCTGAAGTTTGTGAGGTCTGAATAACTCTGGGGGAATCCCCACCCCCATTTCATAGCTGGGGAAGTGAAGCTCAGAGAGTTGTCCCAAGGTGGCCCAGTGGGTGACTCACATTACCACAGAAATCCACATTGTCTCCAAGTCCTTCAGCTCTGAGAAGGGTCTCAGTGGCTCTTATCTCAAAACACATATATGAAAACTATTCATTCATTCAACAAATAGGTTCTGGAGGAATCGAGAAGCCTCAACCCTGGGCCTGGCCCCCCAGAAGCCCTCAGTCTGGGGGAGACAAATCCAGACACCTGTGGGATCAGGGCTGGGCCAGAGAATGGATCAGGATATTGAAGCTGAGGTTTTGCAGGATGCATATGAGTTCACCAAGGGGAGTTCAGGTAGCAAAGAGAGCAAATGCAAAAGCAAGGAAGGGAAAGAAAACAAAGCCTATTCAAGGAATCATGTGTAGTTTATTTTGCTGAAAAGCAGAATTTGGAGAGGGGGTGATTTCTGAGGCTAAGAGGTGGGGCCAGACCCTGTAAAGACCTTGAACACCAGGCTGAGTAGTGGGGCTGTTTCCTTGGGGCATGGGCGAGCCATGGAGGTGTGTGAGCAGGAAGAAGAGAGGTCAGATTCCTTGTTGAATGGTACCTCTTTGCTCTGAGTTGACCTTGGTGAGTCACTTCCCCTTGGGAGTCTATTTCCTCATTAGCACATGGAAATGCTGAGAATTCTCCCTGCCCTACAGACACACAATGGGTCACTTTCTATTGAGTATTAAAGGGCTTGGCATACATTGACTATGCGATGACAACCCCAGTGACCTTGGTTCATTGTCCTGGCTCCTTTAGTGCCCCCACTTACAGAGGGGGATATTCAGGCTCAGCATAAAGCAGGAGTGTCTATGAACATGTACGAATCCAACTGTTTTACTTGTTGCACTGACTTGCGGGCCATAGAGTATTTACTAAGCACCTACTGTATGCAGGGTGCAGGGGACACAGCCATGGCCAAGCCAGCCCTTCCTTTATGATATTAATACATGAGGAAGTGATTTGTTTAGTCGCAGCTGCGATAAATGCTGTTGTAGAAGGAGGGATCCCTGGCAGGGGAGGGACCTGACCAGCCTGGAGACATCCTGAAGGATGAAGGGAAAATCACCTGGGCAGAGCCCCAGGGGAAGGGCATTCTAGGCAGAGGGCACAGCAAGCGCAAAGGCCCTGAGGTGGGCACAAATTTAGGTTATCAAAGGGAGAGAGAGGAGGCGGTGTGGTTAGAGAAGTGGAGGAGGAGGGAGATAAAGGCAGGGTTGCCAGATGATGGCAGGGGGAGGCTCAGGAAATGGGGCAGACCACAAAGCAGCTCTTATGTTGCAGGTGAGAAGCAATGGGGAGCCATGGACGGTGTGTGAGCAGGGGAAGGACAAGATTGAGTTATACTTTGAAGAAGTCCCCTGTGGACACTGAAGGGGAAAAGGCAATCAGGGCAGGAGTTAGAGGCCAGGGCAGCAACCAGGAAGAAGAATTTGGGGACCTGGATAGGGGCTGGCTGGCGGGGTACAGGGACGTGGGTGAGTTCAGCAAATAGGATGAAGGGAGTCATTAATATTTAGAGCCTGGGACTTCCCTGGCGGTCCAGCGGTTAAGACTCCGCACTTCCACTGCAGGCAGCATGGGTTCGATCCCTGGTTGGGGAACTAAGATCCCATATGCAGTGTGGCATGGCCAAAAAAAAAAAAAAAAATTTAGAGCCTGGATGTGGGGGACGGAGAAGGATGGACCAGGGAGAACAAAATGTGAGAAGTCTCTGAGCCTTTCACAAGGGGACGTTATGGGGCAGCAGGTGACCCAGGTGTGGTATCTGGGCAAGAGCCTTCGGGACACGATGCCATGCAAACCAGGAATATCCATCAGGCATTTGATGGATGAACACATCCATATATTGCTTGCACGTGGCAGGGCCTCCTCCATGCTCCTCCCTGCAGACCGTAGTGCCACGGTGTACAGAGTCACAGCAGTGATGTCCGGGCTGACTCTCAGGGCCCATCACCCAGTCCCCCCACTGCAATACCGGCCAATCCTGCTCGGGGCTGTTTGCCCTCCATGCACTGTTGCAACTTCACCATCACTCCGAGCCTGCTTCCTGCAGCGCACACAGCAAAACCACTTGTTTTCGTTGGCTGCAACCCAAAAGCCTCCCCCTGGGGTGCTCTCAATCTCCTTCTCCTCCCGCCCCATGACCACTACCCCCTCTCCTCCACTCTTGCCACACCAGCCTCTTCACAGCTCCTTCAAATACCCGGGCTCAGCCCTGCCACAGGACCTTTGCACCTGTCTTTCCTTCCACCTCGGACGCCCCTCTCTCCTGCTCTTCCCCCTGGTTCTCCTTGACCTTCAGGTTTCCGTCCAACATCATCTCCTTAGAGACGCCCCAACCTCCCAGCTAAAACACCCCACCCCGGCTCTGCTTTCCTCTGCTGCTCTCACCACCATTAGACAAAACTGCTCTCTTCCGTCCTGTCCATCTCCCCAGCCAGCCTGGAGCTCCAGAGGTGGGGCCCAGCATCTTGGCCCTCACAGCTGTGTCCCCAGTTGGTGCTCACTGCTGTTTGTTGCATGAGGAAAAATGCTAACCATGACTCACATATTGGCTATTTCCTTGTGCCTCACTTCAGGCTAACCCCATTCTAGGCAGCAGCTGCCACCGTCCCCTACCCGGGGCCTTGGGGATGCAGATGATTCAGTCCTGATAAGTCAGCAAGCACATCCTTGGAGCCAAGGGGGCAGGACCAAGAGGCACTGAATATTCCTGACTCCGAATATTCCTAATGTGCTAAAGGGCCAAATATTCACGGCACTGAAATATTCAGGATGCATTTAATGAGCAAGAAGCACTGAATATTAGTGAAGTGCTGAATATTAATGATCTGTTAAATATGCAGGAGGCACCCAGTATTTATAATATATGAAATAATTATAAGGCAACAATTAATAGTTGCAAGGCACATTTGTGATGCATTAATGAATATGCATATTATTACAATGAATATGATATGAATGAGCCACTAAACAGCCCTGAGGCACCAATAGACACAGTCACTGAATAGTCATGATTCATTGCGTATATATAAACACAGTACTAAATATTAATAACTCACTGAATATTAATGAGACACTAGATGTACGGAAGGGGCTGACCACTCAGCAGAATTAATTAGGGACCCCGGCTGGTGACGGTGCTCTAGTCCCCCAACCTCTGCCTACACTCCCAAGTGACAGCCAAGGTCTGTCAAAGACCCAGGCACGTATGGCTCCAGGCACCTCTGTCCCCCTCACCTCCCCTTGGGAGGCCAGTAAGGCAGAGAAGCTGAGACACATGGGGAAGTGAGAATGTCACACAATCCAGGTGGCAAGGCCCTACCCGTTAGCACCCTTGGGGGGCCTGGACCAGCCCCCCATCCCCACCCTGCACGATTTCACAGACAGTGGGGGCTTGCCTGACACTGACTTGGAGGCCTCCATCACATCAAGGTGATTCCCCACACGACGCTCCCAATTTCCAGATGAGGAAACTGAGGCTTGGAGAGGGTGAATCTTGGGTCCCTCTCCAGGCCTGTCAGACACACACCCAACCCGCCCCCCTCCTTACCCCAGCTCCGGGGACCCACAGGCCTGGGTGCTCCCAAACAGCCCAGTCACTGGGGCTCAGTTTTTGAATCAGGAACATGAGGGCTCGTTCCCCACGCTCACCCAGCAGCCGTGAGGACCAAGAGAGCTGATGCTCCTGAGACAGCCACCGTGGCCCGCGGGGAAGGAAGGCCTGACCCGGCATCTGTGGACTCGGGGCAAGTAGCTCCCCCCTCCCCGCTCCAGGCCTCAGCAGCCTCATCTGCAAAGCTGCCTGGTGTCCGCTGCCCACTCACGGTTCACCCCCAGCAGGTGCTAAATATCAGCTCCACTGTGGCTTTCATTGCTCCTCCACTCCCCAGCGACCCTCAGCTGGGATCTGGATGGGGATGGGGGCCTGGAACATCCTGGGGCTGCCAAAAGGAGAGGTGAGGGGTGGGGGGGTGACGGGAGAACCCCATTTGTGTGTATAACGCCCTGAGCCCTGGGAAAGGCTAGAGGACTAAGTGGTGACCTTTTCTCCAAGTCACACATATACGAAGTGCCAACAATGACGATATTAGTATCGGCAGCAGCAGCTACCGCTGTCACTTGCACACTGGTCACTGCTCTGAGCTGAACACCTGGTGTGTACCACGCCCTGGTCTAGGTTCTGGGCACCCAACCAAGTTGATGGAGACAAACCACCATGTTTGGGGAGCCAATGGGCTAATGGGGAACAGAGGCAGCGAATGAGACAATTTTCCAGAAAAGGGCAAGTTCCAGGAATGAAGACCCAAGGATGGGAGCCAGGGGTGCTTGAAGGAGAGGGTGCGAACCACTGGCCTGTGGATGGGCCCCCGTGGCTCTCACTGAGCTTCCCAAGGAGGTCCCCTGTTCCAGTTCCCAGGGGGGCAAGGTAGGCACAGAGAAGGCCCCCACCTACCAGCGGCCAGGTTGCTGGTATTTGAACACTGACGAGCTGGACCGGTGGGTGATCCCTCACCGGTTCATACCAGTTTGGCCTTCCAGTAATGACGGGCTGGCCCTTTTTTACAAGGACCATGAGTTGCTTTTGTAAACAGGAAAAAAAAAGAAGAGAAAGCCCAGTAAAGATAACTCGTAAGGAAGCCTCATTATGGGCCAACTCTGCTTACCATGTGTGTAAGTGGGTTTTATGCAAATATACGCCCGACATTCACTCTGGTGAATCCCTGGGCGTGGAAGAAAGGGTGGGAGGGGGCAGGGTGACACACACTTTAGACCCTTGAGTCCTCTGTTTCCAGGTCCCAGGGCTCCCAATGGATGACTCATTGGATGAGCCTGCCCTCCCCCACTGCAGAAACTGCCCGGGGTACCTAGGATGGGTCCAGGAAGGATTCTGAGGCTGGACGTAGGCCCCTGATTAAATGCCAGCCCTGCCCCCAGCTGAGCCTCAAACGGCATCTCTGGGCTCATTTCCTAGATGGGGAAACTGAGGCTAGGGAGGCAGGCCGTGCATCTCAGTTCAGCCTCAGAATCTTCCCATGATCCAGGGCTGATGTGCAAATTGAACCTCTGAGAACCTTCTGGAGGACCTCCACACCTGGTCAGGGCCCTCATCCAGGCTTTGTCCGACATAATTTCTTTCATGCAAAGATGAATATCACCAATGAGTCACATATGATTATACCAGATCCTGCATGCAGCCTTTCCACCATCAGCTCATTGACACTCCACACTTGCGCTGGGAGGTAGGGCTATGTTAGCCTATTTTTATTGATGGGGAAACTGAGACACAGAGAGGTCAAGGAACCCATTCAAGGGAGGTCAAGTGGTAGCCCAATCCCCGCCTTTAACCACCACCCAGTGGGACCTCCTTTAGTTTGTTATCTTGGTAGTGAGTTCCCCTATCATGGTGGGCAATCAAGCTGAGCCAGACTCCCATCAGGTGGAGGGACCACAATGGGCATTCTCCCTGGCTCATGGGGGGTGGGGGGCACGTTATTGCCCCACTCTGGGCCTCAGAGGCTGTTGGCAGGAAGAGAAGACGCTCAGTGACGTCTTATCTCCTCCTCCTGGGCTAACCCAGCCCAGCACCAGGGTCCCTGGGCCAAGCTGGCTTGTCTGGATTCCCCAAGCTCTGGCCTGGAGCAGAGAAGCTCCAAGGCCCCTTCTCAGTTTCCTCACACCCAGAGTACCTGGCAGGAATCACTCTCTGCACCCTGGGGGCGAGGGAGAGGGGAAGGGAGGGTGTCCAGGCTGGGCTGGGCAAACATGAGCTGCTCACCTAGGCTGCTAAGAGGTGGGGGCCCAGTGACCTGACGCAGGGGCCACCCTCTTCCTCTGGACTCTTCAGCCCTGCCTGTCACGGTGGCCACCTTGGGAACTGAAAGGGCCGTGGGAGAAAGTGGTGGCCCCAGGGCCAGCCCCAAATCCAGCGAACTTCCTCTGGGCCCTGAATCCCAGATCTGGACAACAGGGAGGCCCTGACCCCAGGGGGTGGGAGGTGAGGGTAGGGGGTAGGGAGAGGGGGGAGGGGAGGGTTGGCTTGGGGGGAGGGGGATGGGTCCTCAGTTTCCCCATCTGAAAAGTGGCCATGAAAAAAAAAATCTGACCCAGAGGGAAAGTTGGTTGAGAACCTGGAAAGGTGGCTAATGACGTAACTGTAATATACGTATGGTGATGGCTGACATTCTGTGGGCCCCACTGAGTGGCCATTGCACTTACTGACTTATTTCACCTTCACCACAGTTCCGTATCATGAGCCCCACTTGACACGTAGCAAAACTGAGGCTCAGAGACCTACAGTCACTCACTTGAGGTCTTTCAGTGGCCAGAAGCGCCCCCATCATAACAACTTCCACTGCCTAAAACCGCAGGCATCCTCATGGAAGCCGGGTCATTTTGCTACCTCACAGAGGGGACACTGAGGTGCATTCAGAGACCAGGAGCAACCAAAAGCAAGCAACACAGCCAGGCACTGGCTGAGCAGGGACCTGAATGGGTCCCAGAGGAAACTGTGAACTGGGGTGCCCAGGCCGGAACCTGGTCCAGCGCCTGGCAGCGCTGGGGTTCAGCAGTGGTTCCCTCAAGAAACAATAATAAACCCAACCTGGGAACCCGGGTGCTGTTCCTGCCTATACCCTCTCAATCAGTATGCTAACAATCTCAACAATAACGATAACAGCAATAGTAACGGCCAGCGCATACAAAGCTCCCTCCACTCCTGGGTTCGGATCCCACCCTATCCTAGGAGGAGGATGGGAGGTGGGGGTCCAGGGTCACTTCACTGTGTCCACGACTGCGACGGGACATTGTCCAGGATCAGGGATGCCACAGCTCCACGTGGCCTCGGTCTCCCCCCATTCCCCAGGCGTGGGTGAGGCTTCCTTCCTGGCCAGGACTGAGCCGGCCTTGGGACGCTGGCGAGTACTATTACCGATGGGTGAGGGCAACAGGGTTATTGAGACCCGGGGCTCCAGGATCTCCCTGCCTCCCTCTTCAGGGTAAACGCGGCAGATACCCGACCCCAGGGACCGGCCGGGGCTTCCCTAGAGCCCCAACTGCGTCCCCCACCAGGGTTCCGCTAGATCCTCCGGGGCCCCCAATACTCACCCCCAGACAGCCGTCCAGCCTCCGACCCCTATCCCTGCTCCTCTTGGCTCGCGAGCAGGAGGAAGAGTTTCACCTGAGCACGTGCCCCCGCCCTTCCCGGCTTCGCTGCTTCCTGCCTGCCTCCCGCCGGAACCCCCACTCCCAGCTGGGCCGTTTCTGCAGGGCCCAGTACAAGTTCTCCTGCCGGCCCCTCCCTTCTTCCCTCCCCGGCCCCGCCCCTTCCCCTCCACTGACCGGATCGCACCACCCAGGCTGCTTCTAGCCTCCCCCGCCCCTATCCCGGCTCACGACCCCACTTGAGTCCTGCCCACAGTCCGGTAGTGAGCTCCCCGCGGCTGGAGGTGTGCAAACAGCGCCTTCTTCGGCACAGGGCCCCGGGCAGGGTTGGTCCAACGTGTGTTCGATGAAGAAATGATTAAAAGAGGGGCAGGGAGGCAAGTTGAACCCAGTGGCTCTTCAAGAGGTTAGAATATTTCAGAACCCGATAAGCTATCCTGAGACCCCAGACGTCTGGATGTGGTGGGCTGGCATTTTCAGAAGTCAGATTGGAAGATTCTTGGGATTGGGGCTGGTGAAGAGTCGAACGCTGCTGTGTGCTGCGCCTGAGTCTCTAGAAGTTTCTGGTGTTGACACGTTAGAGTTGGGAGCTCTGGGGCGGGGGAAGATCCAGGTCCACAGGTGTGAGCCGGGTGATGGTTCAAGTCATCCCCTGCTTCCTCTCCCATCGCGATTTCTTCCCGTGGAGGAAAAGGGGCAGGTTCTGGCTGTGCCTCAGTTTCCTCGTCTGTAAAGTGCAAGAACTAAACCCCGGTTCCTCTAGCTGGGACAGGTCTGGGGAGCAAGGTCAGCACAGAGCAACTGCATGATGTACACTACAGCGGTTGAAGGACGATGACATTAAATGTCTGCATCAAATGGGGGCACTTCAGGCCTCAGAGGCCCTGGCTCATACACTTTCCTGCGGCGGCAAACTGTTGAACTTTGGAGCCCATTGAAGTTTCCTGGGCTTAAGGTCTTCTCCTATCCTACGGGGTCCTCTTGGGTTTCCTGTGTTCATGAGCCCCATAAAAGAGCCAGAATCAAACACCGGATTTGGTGGGCGTGGCTCCGCCCATCTACCTCCACATCAGGCAAGGGCCCCTTCCTGTGTCATCTCCTGGGGAATGTGAGGGTCCTGGGAGCTGGGTCACACCCAGCCCTGCTTGCAACGTGGAAACTGAGATCTGCCTCGTCAGAAGTTTGAGTCTGGGGGCTTCCCTGGTGGTGCCGCGGTTGAGAAACCGCCTGTCAGTGCAGGGGACACGGGTTCGATCCCTGGTCCGGGAAGATCCCACATGCCGTGGAGCAACTAAGCCTCTGTGCCACAGCTACTGAGCCTGCGCTCTAGAAACCGCGAGCCACAACTACTGAGCCCACATGCCACGACTACTGAAGCCCGCGCGCCTAGAGCCCGTGCTCCGCAATAAGAGAAGCCACCAGAATGAGAAGCCCGCGAACCGCAACGAAGAGTAGCCCCCACTCGCCGCAACCAGAGAAAAACCCGCGCGCAGCAACGAAGACCCAACGTAGCCAGAAACAATAAATAAATAAAATAAAATAATAAATAAATTTATTTATTAAAAAAAAAAAAAAGAAGTTTGAGTCTGCTATACTGCCAGAGTGGCTTAAAAGCCTCAGGTCAGAGTCTGGGGCTGGAGGGCCTGGGTTCAAATACAGACTAGAATTATCATATGACCAGGAATTCTACTCCTAGGTATCCACCCAGAAGAATCAAAACCAGGTGTTCAAATAGGTGTACACCATGTTTAGAGCAGCACTAGTCGCAATCACCAAAAGGTGGAGACAACCCAAGTGTCCATCAACAGATGAGTGGATGAACAAAATGTGGAATATTATTCAGCCGTAGCAAGGAATGAAGCACTGACACATGCTGCAATGAGGAGGAACCTCAAAATATGCTGAGTGAGAGAAGCCAGACTGGAAAGACCACATTGCGTATGATCCCATTTATATGAAATGTCCAGAATAGGCAAATCCATAGTGTCAAAAAGCAGATTAGTGGTTACCAGGGGCTGGAGGGAGATGGGGAATGGGGAGTGACAGCTAATGAGAATGGGTTTCCTTTTGGGGTGATGGGAATGTTCTGGAACTAGATAGAGGGGATGGTTGACAACATTGTGATTGTGCTATGTGCCACTGAATTGTTTACTTCAAATCATTAGTTTTCCATTATGTGAATGTCACCTCAATTAAAAAATTATCTCAATTAGGCCATTCACCTACTGGGGGTGGCCTCTGGCTGGTCACTTAATTGCTTTGTGCCCCAAACTGAGGTTTTGGGGCATCCCAGCTGTAGGAGACCAGGGCGTTGTAAACCACCAAACGACAACCCACCTGCCTGGGGTTGGCCAGTTAAATGGGGATACCACCTTCCCTCCTGGGACTCACCCTGCCAGGTAGGCACATGTCACACCAGCTCTGAATGTCTGGGCACTTCAGAGGCCGCGCCCAGAAAGGACTTCTGTGTTTTAAAGGTTGCCCAGCCTCACTGGTGACCCAAAGAAAGCAAATGAAAGCCACCAGGAGGTGCCATTTTCCTATCTCTTATCAGATGGGCCAGAACCCAAACCCAGATAATGCCCAGAGCCGTGGCAAACAGTGTCTCCTCGCTCAGTGGCCCACAGCATGGATATGGCACCCCAGCCACTCAGCCACAGGACCAGCAAAGGGACCGTCTTAGAGGGCTCAAAGCCACTGAGCGTGCACGCACTCATGCACGCATGTGTGCAAAGACCTGGAGGGAGGGGACAATCCCATAGGCTCAGATGTTTGATTCTAGCTTCTTTATGGGGCCCATGAGCTCAGGGAACCGCAGAGCCCCATAGGGTGAGTGTGGACTATGAACTTGCAGCTGAGGAGCTGAGGGCCGGAAAGGGGCAGGACCCACCTCCACCGTCTCCAAAGTCCTAGCTGTTAGAGGCAGGGAAGTGTGTGTGCTGGTGACATCATTGCCTGAAATGCCCCCATTTGCTGCAGGGACTAGTGTAATTGCCCTTCATACAGACAGTGTTGATCGTGTACTTGCTCTGAATTGAGGATGCTCCCCAGACCTCTCCCAGCTAGAGAATTTCCCCCCATTTTACAGAGGAGGAAACTGAGGCACAGCCGGGCCCCGAGCCCCACCCCCCCCACACCCTGACTTTGGAAGACAGGGTGGGAGGATCAGAGCACACAGGCCAAATCCTGCTTTCTGCTTCCTGAGCTCCATCTGGCCCTGGCTTGGTCCCTGGAATCTGCATGGTCTTCAGGGTCAGGCACCCAGCATACCCACATGTCCACTGGGACCCAGGACTTTCCATCAAGCTCAGACCTGCTCTCCACCACAGCATGCTGATTACCACACCTGTCCTGGGCCCCCCTCGGGCTACCCCTTGCCCACCTGCACTTAGGACCACCCTCCACCCCAGGACCCCCAATAAATAAAAGAATACCAGCACTTCTGGGGTGCTTATTCTGTTCCAGGTACTCTTCAAAGTATGTGACCTCTTCACAACCACCCAGTGAGGTGGGTTACAGATGAGGCCCCGGGGAGGTCAAGTCACTGGTTCAGTCACGCAGCCACTGGGGGCCAGGCAGGCTCTAAACGCACACCTTTTGACTTCACAGCCTCACGGCTTCTAAGAGCTTTCTCCTGCTCACAGCTGTGTCTCTACAGCCAGGCATACAGTAGGTGCTCAATCAGTGTTTGTGGACTAATTGCTTTCTCACAGAACTCACAACTCACCATCCTTCTGCCTGGCATGCCCATATCCAGCCTGCAAACTCCTACTCAAACCTCAAAGCCCCATTTATAATGCCTTCTGCTTAGGAAGTCTTTCTGGCATCCCCCTCTAGGTTCCTCTAGTCCTTGTTCTCTTCCACCAGCCCACAGGACTGGAGGTGTCCATGGGGCTGGGGGTGTTCACGTCTGTCTTTTTCTCCCCCAGTATCGCCCCGCACAGGCTAGGTGGGGGTGGAGGGGTAGGGATAAGGATTATTAAGGATATTAGATTTCTCCCACCCATCCGTCTTTTCTTCCTCTCCTCTCTGGCGATGTGAAGGAAACTTCCTGGAGCAGGAAAAGGCTTGTTATTTATTTTATTAGAAAATAGAGTGTTTATTTAAAGAACATTAAAAGGCCAAGGACCTGCATGAGAGTTGGCATGAGCAGGAGTGGATCTCAGGCTCAGCCAGACTGAGCGTTGGGATCCTCTCCATGGAGTCAGGGCCTCAGGGGAGGCCAGGGTGGGGGACCCTCGGGTCTAGCAGGAGGGCAGGGAGCAGTCAGTGAGCACCAGGACGCAGTGCAGAGCTGGGGCCAGTGGTGCTGGTCGGCCTCTGCAGGCTCAGCTCACCAGGTACATCCCTGTGGAGGCAGGGTTGTGAGGGGTGCAGGGGGGGCCCTTGCCCCTACCCTGGGATCCCCCAATCCTCTTCAAAACACCCCTGTAACTCACTGTTCCCACTGCCCCATGGACCCCAGCAGCCCGTTGTGGGGACGGGAGAATGGGGGTGGGGATGGGTTCACCAGAGGGGCTTCTGGCTCCCTGCCTTGGGTTCTTGCAAGGATGCCGGCCAGGGGACACTTCTTTTCTTTTGGCTGCACCCGCGGCATATGGGATCTTAGCTCCCCGACCAGGGATCAAACCCGTGCCCCCTGCAGTGGAAGCTCGGAGTCTTAACCACTGGACCGCCAGGGAAGTCCCATAGGGGACACGTCTTGATCCCTCTCATTGGGGCCCTGACCACCCCTCTCTCCACCTGTGCCCCCCATCTTGGGTCTCCAGGCCCCAACACCCACCTATCCTTTCCGAACACCCCAAATGCCTCTCCCACCCCCGCACCCTGGCAGAAGCAGGGAGTGGGGCTCGGAGCGCGGCCTGGTCTTGGCTCCGGGGATGCGCAGCGGCAGGGCGAGGGCGTACCTGTGGCGAACCTTCTCTTTACCAGCGACATGCGGTAGCCACTCCCCACCAGCTCCAGGTCCACGCCGGACAGAGTGGCCCCCTCGCTGGTGAACTGAGCAGCCACAGGGCTGGGTGTGCTGGGCCCCGAGCATGGCTCCCAGCTGGCAGACAGGCGGCCAGAGCCTGGGGAGGTCTGAGGTCAGCTGTGTCCCGTCCCCGACCCCAGTCCTGCTGTGACCTGGGGCTCCTCCTCAGCCCTGCACCCGAGCCCTTTGATCTGTGGCTCTGTCTGTTCCGTCTGACTTCCTCTTGTGTCCTGCACCCTTTTCCTTTGGCCCCACGGGGCTGTGTGTGGTTTGCAAAGGAATCCTGCCTCAGGGTCTTTGCACCTCTTGTGCCCACCCCTAGGGATGCCCTCTCCTCCAGCTTTGTCAAAGCCCTTTCAAGCTTTCCTTGATGCCTACACTGCCCTGCTCCTAGCACATCCCCAATCCTCCCCTAGTTTGTTTTTAAAATTTTTTTAGCTGTGTCGCGCAGCTTGCGGGATCTTAGTTAACCAATCAGGGATCGAACCTGCGCCCTCGGCAGTGAAAGTGGAGTCCTAACCACTGGACTGCCAGGGAATTCCCTCTCCCCTAGTTGAAATAAGCCTCTCCCATTTGAGACCCCCAAGACCTTGGGCACAACCATAACTCACCCCCTGTCTCGGACACATCCGGAAGCTTCCATAGGAGCCGCTTCTCCTCCAGGTTCCTGGCATCAAGAGAAGCTTGGTCCGGTCTCCACCAGAAAGGACATTGGGAGCCCAGGGTCCCAGCTCAGTTGCCTCTTGGCTACATGACCCGAGAAAGCCGGGTCTCCTTCCTGGCCTCAGTTTTCCCATGTGTGAAATGGGGGTGGGGTATGGAGCAGCTGGTTCCTGAAGGCTCTACAGCCTTGCAGCACTTTTAGATGATGCATTCGGCCCTATTAATTTGGCTTCTTGGTGGCAGGTTCTACCTTTTGTACAAAACAAAGGCAACGTTGTGCAGTGACTAAAAGCCAGGGGCCACGAGTGGGTGGCTGGGTTGAAATCCTGGTGTGACCTAGGTAAGTGACTTAGCCTCTGTGTGCCTCAGCTTCCCCTCCATAAGTGGCGATGATGGTGGCCAACCCCTTGAGGGATTGCTAAAAGCCCCGAGCCTGTCAGTGTGTGCAGAACACATGGAACAAGCCTGACGTGTGGGAAGCTCTCAGTGTCAGACATCATTATTGCTGGTAATATCACCCTTAGCTCCAAGCAAGGTGAGCCCACAGTGAATGGTCAGGCCTAAGATGGACCCTTCAGTTGGCGTATCAGAGGGAGGTCTGCTAGGTTCTGGGGGCACTGCTGAGCTTCCCCAGGCCTCCCACACGCCCTCACCAGGTGGCAGCCGGCTGCAGGCGGACGTTGGTCACAGGCTCCCCTACGGGCAGCAGGATCTGGACATTGGTGAGTGGCGTGGGCACGGCCGTGGCACCAGGCTGGTAGCTGTACTCCACCGAGACCTGAGTGAGGGTCGCCCCGCACTGCCAGTGGGTGCTCAGCTGCAGAGGCACGGACTGGGGACCGGGGCGGGAGAACTAGGGGAAGGGAGAACAGGAGAGAGGACACGGCTTGAGCCGTCCTGTCCTGTCATACCGCGCGCTATTCAGCCACACTGCCCCTGCCATGCCACCCGCCATTCAACCGACCTGACTGCACTGCCTAGGACACCCCAGGGGCTCTTTGTTGATGAGAGGCTGTGTTACAACACGTCTCCAGCAGAGGGCAGAAGAGTGCCCCATTCTAACAAAGTTGGGGACAGGTGCCAGCTGCCAGGTCCTGGGATCCGACCTCTTCTAATCTGCACGATGGAGCCATCTGCACTAGTGGAGGCCAGGCCCCCCTACACTGCCCACCACGTCTACAGCTCACCCCACGCTCATTGCTATCAGCCTCCATTTCTGCCGCCTGCTCACCCTCTCCCCACCCATCATCCCCTCCCTGCCCCCTCTGCCCCGCCCCATCCACCTGGCCCACCTGGTACCGCAGCAGCACTATGTTGTAGTAGGAGGCAGCTGGATTCTGTTCTGCCTGACGCTGCAGGGCTTCAGTCAGAGCTGCCATGTTGAGCCAGAAGTCTTTGGTCTCAGGGTCGCTCTGGGAGGGGTCACTGCAGAGACCGGGAATAATCACCCCAACCCTCGGGAGATGCCGTCCCAAGGGCCTCCAGCATCCCACCTACACCAAGGGCTTCCTAAAGATGCAGATTCCCAGGCTAACCTTGGGACCAGTAAAGCATAACTCCCAGGGAAGGGCGAGGGTGGGAAGCAAAAGACGGAAGGAGAGTGAGTTTCAGAGAGGGAGAGCAGCTTGCCCAGGGTCACACAGCAAATCCCGGGAGGCAGAACAGGAATTCAGAGCCGGGGCGCTCCTGGCCCCCACCAGTCCCTGGAACCCCCTAACTTTTCTCCCCTTCCTCAACAGTACCTGAAGAGCAGGTCAGCATTGGGATGGAAGTGCTCAATGGGGGCCGTGTGCACGAGGCGGAAGCTGAGGACTGGTGGGGGTGGGGTTCCGCTGAACACACGCACGATACCAGCAGGGAAGGTCATGGTCAGCTCCCCAGTTACTCGAGCCAGGCAGCTGGTGGGGGCGGGTGGTGAAGGCACTGGGCATTGGCTCAGGGCTCTGCCTGGCACCTCACGCTCCCCTCTCTCCTAGTTTCACGGTAGCCTGTGGCTCACCAGGTCCCTCAAAATCAGCAAGGCTCTGACCATGGACAGCCTCCCAGCCCGAGCCTCCACCTTTTGTGTCCCTGCCTGGACAGCAATCCAGACACCAGCAAGAATCCACACTGGGCTGAAGGAGACAGGAACACCCCCTTCTCCAGTTCTCTTTTCCCCAGGCCACCAGGAAGCTCAAAGCAAAACATTCAGTTTCGTAACTGTCCTCAGCTTGGGTTTCCGGTCCAATACTCTCCTCCTCTTTGTGGTTTGATCTTAAGGTCTTTTTGGCTGGGCACCGCCCCCAGGTTATCCCTGGTCCCTCAACTCACCCTTAACCTGCCCCCTCCACGGGCCTGGCCTCTGGTCTTGCTCCCTTCAGTTTGACGCCCACAGCAGCCTCAGAGGAGTTCCTCTAAACCGTGGCTACATCAATGCCTAGCCCTGCTCAAACGCCTTCCATGGTTCCTACACCCCTCAGGATGGGTCTGGTTGTTCAGCTCAGTGTTCGAAGCTGTTCCACGGTAAAGCAGATCATGAAACCCACTTGAAAGCTGTCCCTGCCGGAACCTAGATGCACAGCCCCCAGGGAACCCTGTTTGCCTGTCACCATCTGCACTGTGCCCCACCACTGTGTACCTGGGGTTGTGGCCACGGAAGTAGGCGTGGACATACTCAGTGAAGGCAGTGGCCACGGGCAGGGCATCCTGGGAGCCCAGGACCACAGGGCTTGGGCCCCGGGAGACTCCTGGGGGTGGCAGGGAGGGAACGAGGGACAGGCAGAGTGAGCACCGGTCCCAGGCTCCAGAACCCGCCCTCTGCCGACACGGCCTCCATTGTATCACTAAGCCACACACCCGGACCAGAGAAGGTGAAACTGAGGCCCAGAGAGGACCCACGTACCATGTCCTGCCTGGGATGAGAAGCTGGGCCGTTCTGGGATGGTGCTGGGGGCTGAAGAGCCCAGTGGGGAGGGGCTCAGGGAACGAGACTGGAAGGGAAGAAGATAGGCCGGCCTGTGAACACCCTAGCAGCAGTGCCCCAATGCTGACCCTGGAGGCGACCCCCAGCCCGGCTCCTGCCACCCCCCCCTCACCCTACCAGATCCCCGTTGCTGCGCATGAGGGGACAGGATGCTTTCCTGGAGCGAGGTCTCCGGGGTGGGGCTGCCAGGCCCTCCCTGGCTGCAAGGTCAGCAGGTACAGGCATCAAGTCTGGGGAAGGAGCATAAGAACAGACATGGCTGAGCTGCTGCCTGGGCCTCTCCAACCTCCCCAGGGGAGGAACTCAGCCCCAAACTGGGAGTCGGGCTTATAGGAGGAGACACCCTGATGGTTGGGAGTCCTAGGGCTACAGAGAAGGTGCTGGACAGGACTGTAGACACCATCTGCAACCCTGAGTCTCCCAGACACCAGACTGGTGGCTCAATAAGGGGTGAGCTCCCCATCACTGGGGGTATGCAAGCAAGGGCTGGATGCTCAGGAGGCAGGCACTCTACGGGGGAGTGGGGATTTGGCAGAGGCATTTTACCCAACATTTGGCAGTTCCAAGGGTAGTCTCCCACCCTGGCTTGTGTCTGAGTCACACCCTTCTAAATTAACTAATCATGGTGTAACACCTAGGTTCCCCTCGCTCTCTTGCTTCCCTAATGTCCCTGCTTTGCTCCATCTACAAACGCTTACTCGCTCGCCTCCCCTCCTACCTACACCCCAGGCTGTGCCAAGGTTCTCAACAGGGTTGGATCCTTCATGATGCTGGGGCCGCCCTGCATACTGTAGGGTGTTGAACAGCCTCCCTGGCTTCCACCCCTCAGACCTCAGGTATACCTCACCCCCAAGTGGTGACAATCAAGTGACAGTGGTGACATTGCCAAGTGGCCCCTGAGGGGCATAACTGGCCCAGTTGAGAACCTTAGTTCTACAGTAAAGCGCAGGCAACTTTATCTGTCTACACTCATGGTCTACACTCACTCCCCTGAGCCCTCCCTTGAACCAGCTCCAACCAGGCTCTTTCTTTAACCACGGATGGTACCAAGCCCCCCACCCCCCGCCACCCCGTCACCACTGCTGGGGACCTCATGTGGTCACAGCCCACAGTCCCTCTGACTCAGGCCCCCAGGAGCCAACCAGTAGCCAATCCCCTCCTTCCTCCCCCCGCTAGCCCTGCCCCTGCTCCACCCTGGGCGCTCTCTTACCCTCTCCCTGGGCAGCCTTCCATCCCACTTCAGCTTGATGATGTCTTCATGCAGCTGTCCACAGGGTGCTCCAGCCTGGCCTCCCCCACCCACCTGACACCTAAAGGCCCAGCCTTGACATGCCCCCACCCCAGCTTCTTCCGCCCCGTCTTCCCTGCTCTTTCTGCCCTTCCCTCTCCTTTCAGCTGCCCTCAGGCCCTCTGGGTCCCGTGACTGTCTGCTGGCCTGCTCCCCACTGTTACCCCATCACCGCTTACCTGGACTCACCTCCCTGGTCTCTGGCTCTCATCCTTGCCTACCAAGCGGCCAGAGAGCCTGCAATCCGAGCAGGTCCCACCCCTTCTTCGCTCACAGCCCTCCCTCCTGTGGCTCTGACCCTGCTAGGGGTAAAACTCACATTTCTCCCTGGGACCACCAGCCCCCACCTGATCCCCTCTCCCTGCCGACATCTCCCCCTCCACCCCCTCCTTCTCCCTGTCATCAGTCTGTTCCATCCACCCTGGCCTCCTAACTGTTCCTCAAAGGGTCTTGCCTGTTTCCACCCCAGGACCTTTGCACAGGCTGTGCCCTCTGCTGGGAATGCCCTTCCCCCCATGTCCATATGGCTGCGTCCTCACCTCCATCAAATCCCAGCTCAGATGTTCCCTCCTCAGGGAGGCCCTACCCTTCTGAGTCCTCACCAGGCACCTGCCACCTCCTGCCTTGTTAAATATCCATATCACTATTGTCCCTGCAAGGGTGAGGGTTTCTGCCTGCCTGGGTCCCGGCTGTGTCCCCAGCACCCTGTTCAGACCCTGGCCACATTAGGTGCTCAATCCTCCCCCAGGACTCAGATAACTCTCAGATTAGGGGTGGAGGAACTCACCTCCTCCAGCCACAGCCTCCACCCCCCAGGGACCCGGGGATGGTGCAAGGGGCTGTGGTGAGTCTGATGGCAGCATGGGCTGCGTCCCCCTCGACTCTGGGGGCGGCACCCTACAGGTAGGTGGGCTCTGTGGGGTGCCCGGGCGGGGAACCCAGGAATCCGGGGAGGGGCCGGGTGCCGCGTGGGACGGTGAGTCCAGGCCGGAGTCCTCCACGTTCTCGGGCGACGAGGAAGAGAAAGGCGAGGGGCTGGAGGTGAAGCCGAGACTGCTAGAGCCTGGGGGAGGGAAGGGGGCAGCCAGCTCCAGACCCCACTCACACGGAGTCCCTTCCATCCTCCCGCAGGCCACGCCCATGTTGAGGAAGGTCCGCCCCCATTCGATGTCTCCCCCATCCCCCCTCCACCCCAGGCCACGCTCTCTGGCTACTTTCACCTCCACTGATGCCTGCCTATACATTGTCATCCTCACTCCCACGAAGGCCACACCTTCTCGCCGGCTCCGCCCACTCGTGCCATGGCCTCGCCCACCCTCACTTTGACCCACAAAGGACCGCCACGTCCTCCCTCCGGCCTGGCCCACGGTCCTGACTACCGGAGCCTCCTATCCTTGCAGTGGCCCCACCCTTCCTCCTGCTGGCCGCCCACGTCCCCGAAGCCCCACCCCCATCACCTGTGAAATCTTCATGGTCAAAGGCGGACTCTAAGGGAGGCCCAAAGAGGTTCCTGGAAACCTGCTCATCCGATTGCAGCTTCTCTGCACAGCTGGGGACAGGGAATGGACAAGAGGGGTGTTTCCATGCCTCCTCCCACTTCAGGACCTTTGTACTTGCTGTTCTTGGTCTTGAGCTCTGTCCCCCAGATCTCCCTACAGCCCCCTCCTGCTCCTCTTCAGGGCTCAGCTCAAAGTCCTCCCCACCTCCCCTGCTACCCCTCCACCACGGCCCCAACTAAAGTCACCCACTCCTATTCTCCATCACATTGCCTGCTTTAGTTTCTTCACAGCACTTGGAAGCATCGAATATGCTCTAACTTATTTACTGTTTTAAAAATCTGAGCCTCTAGAATGTGACCCTGAGGAGGACCTGTCTTGGTCATTTATCTCCAGAACCCAGAATAGCACAAGTACACATAAGGTGCTCAATAAATGTTCATCAAGTGAATGACTAAGTGGTCCCTCAAAAATGGCACGCCCTTAACTCCCTGCCAGGATAAGAGAAGGGGAGTCAGAGACATGGGGAGGCAGCAGGGGAGGAGAGGCAGGGACGGCCCTCACCTGCCCACTCATGTGGGCCCAATGCCCCACCTCCCATGGAACCCACCTGCCAGCCCTTGGGGCAGATCGAGGCCTCTGTAGTTTCCCAGCAGTGTCCCCTGCAAGAGATGTACCTCCTTGAGCCTTTCTGTCGCCAGGCCTGCACTGCTTCCCACTCCACACACCAAGGAGACCAAGGTTTGGAGCTGTCTAGTCAGCTGCCCAAGGTGACCAGCAAATCAGGCAGAGAGGGGTTCGAACCTGAGCCAACTTGTCTCCAGCTTTTGGCTTCTTTCCCAGCCCCAGCGATCCCTTCTGGCTCTCATTTAATTCTCATAATGACCCCATTTTATAAAAGGAGATCAGAGTGGGTAAGCAGTCTGCCCCAAGTTACAGAGCAGAGCTGGAATTCAAACCCACACCCACACTCCAGGCCCAGTCTCCCTTCCACGTGCTCCTCGTCAAACTGAAGACCCCTTAACAGGCTACTCACGTGAAGAATGGCGTTTCATGGTGCCCTGTGGACAAAGGGGTGGCATCAGGTCGGTGGCATCCAGCCAGCCCCACCTGCCCCACACACAGCACCTCCCCACGCCTCACCCCGGGGCCAGGAGGGAGGATAAGGCTGCCAGCTGTGGCCCTGAGCTGTGCTGCGGCTGCCTCGGGGCTGCAGGCTGGGGCCCGGGCCGGGGCGGGTTTGATGTGCACATAGAATTTGCGGGGCTCCTCATCATCGAAATCGGAGTCGCTGGACGAGAAGCGGGAGGGCTCCGCTGTGCGTGCACTGCAGTCAAGGGGCCAAGCGGATTCCAACACCGGGTTTCCCTCCAGTCAGCCCTCAAATCCATCTCTTCCTGCTCACATCCCTTCGAGGCGCTGCATAATTCCATCTCTCACCACTTGCCACCCTTGCCTCGACACCATGTATTTGCCATTCTCCTCCCCCTACAAGCCTTCATACAAGCATGCCCTGTCCTAACTAGTAAACTCCTATTCAGCTGCTAAACCCCAACACCGGTGACCCTCTCCTCCAGGAAGTCCCCTTGGCTCCCCCTCTGGGGTAACCAAGCTCCCCCCTCTCCCTCTTGTTCAGCCCTGACCCCGCAGGGTGAGTGTCTGCATTTGAATCTGCTTGGTTCACAACTGGAGGCTCCCCTCAGGATGTACACAGAGAGGGTTGCTAATGGTGGGTGGATCACTGTGGACAGAGCTTTGTCCTTGCTGTGCCAACAACTGCCCCCAGAAGGCGCCAGGAGGATATTGTTCTGGGACACATCAGGCCGGACAGTGAAACCTTCTTCATCCACCTCTGGACATGTCTGGGGGGACAAGCGGTGAGTTAGTTTTTCTGGTACCAAACCTCCCATCTCACCCTGCCATGCCCCACCTCCACCTCTGGGCTCTGACTCAGACCAAGAAACAACCCCAATGGCAATAATGATCTTCTCGCAGTTTGTGGGCAGGTTCTTGGAGGAACAGAACATGCCGCAACCTGTCCTGAGGGGCAAATTGAGGCTAAGAGGGGACATCGGTCCCTCCCACGTGGTCCATGGGAGTTTGCAGCCATGGTGGGATTTGAACTTGGTCCCTAAGCTGTGCTACCTCTTGCCCCTTGAGCTCCAGGCTTGGCTTCCAGGCCTGGGTGGGGGGCCAAGGTGGGATGGACCCCTCCCACTTGCAGCCCGGCCTGGCCCCTCCCATGGCACTCACCCCTGAATCGGGCTCCAGGGAATCTCTGGGAATGCAGAAGGAGGTGTCAGTGTCAGCTCCCCCACCTCCTCTGGCCCTCCCCTCCGCCCCCAACACCGGACATGGAACCTGGGGCCAGCCCCTGGGCTGCTATGTTGTCCCAAACTAGCCCTGCAGGTGGTGGGAACTTGGGGCCTGCTTGGGGCCAGGGCGGTGAATTTGGAGTTAGCTGAGCATGGGGTGTTCTCAGTCAACTTGGAAGGGGAGGAACCCTGGAATTAGTCTGAATGTAGGGCTTACCTTGGCAGGGAAATAATGGGGCTAGCCTTGGCAAAGAAAAGAATCCTGGGCTAGCCTGGGCAAGGGTAATCCTGGGCTAGCCAGGGAGACCATGGTCATAGGGAAGAATGTGATACTAGTCTGGGCAGGGAGACTCTTGGCTCGTCTTAACAAAGCAAGAATTCCCAGGCTAGATTAGGTGGGGAAACAGTAAGGCCAGCCTTGACAAAGGGAGAAATCCTGGGCCAGCCGGGGCAGGGGGAACAGGCAGGCTCTGGTCTAGTCTTGGCAAAAGGAGAATTCTGGACTAGCTTGGGCAGCGGTAATATTGAGCCAGTCTGGGACAGAGGAGCTCCTGGCCTAGCCTGGGTAGAGGGACTCCTGGGCTAGCCTGGAATACGATTCTCCTCGGCTACCCTAAGCAGGGGCCTTCTGGGATACCCTGGGCAGGGGGAGGGATCTTGGGTTAGCCTGGGCCAGGGCTGGGATGGGGGGCTTCCTCACACAGCTGCAGGTGGCTCCCGCTCCCGCCGGCTCAGTCCTGGGAGGCGAAAGGCCTTGGCTCCCCGCAAACGTTTCATTGCTGAGGACAGATGAGGGGGGTGCAGCTGAGCCTTGGGGGGGTTGCCCTTCCCATTCAGATCTGCCTCCCTCATCCCTGTGGTCCAGCCTGGGCATCCAGGCCCAGACGTACTTGCCTTCCTGCAGGGCAGCCGCACTGTACGCCTCAAAGTCCAAAGGCCCTGAGACAGAAAAGATTGAGAAACTCAGCTGGGCAGGGAGACTGGGCCTGGCAAGGGTAGCAGTATACCTTTGGCCACACAATGGCACCTGGATTTGAGCTCAAGACCAGTCAGGGTCCAGGGCCTGAGCCAAGATGCTGAACCAGCCCCAGAGATGGTCATGAGTGGGATGGGCCAAGTGTTCTGGTCCTGCCTTGGATGGTCGCCACCTTGGGATGGACTGGAGGGGGCACTGCCTGAGTTATTTCTTCTACTTCCAGCATTTCTGGGTGGAACTTGGGTAGTTCAGGGGATGGACCATAAGTCTGTGAGGTGGGCTGAGCCTCAGGTGCCAGGATGATGACCTGGGACTCTCTCTCAAGGGTGATGGGGAGCCACAGAGGTTATATGAGCAGGAGCAGGGCATGACAAACCTGGAGCCAGTGAAGGGCAAGAGTGGGGGCCCACACAAGGAGAGGTGGCCTGAGCTGGTGCTGAGCTATAGAGACAGAAGGGAGAAAAGACAGACCCTAGTGGTTGACTAGAGCTAGGGATGTAAACTGCGTAGCAGCATCTACTGAGTGCCTACTATGTGCCAGGTACACACTTTGCCTTTTATCTGCATCAAATTACTGAACATTCACAACACCATTAGGTGGGGGTTATTATCATGCCCACTTTACAGATGAGGAAACTGAGACTCAGAGAAGGCAAGACAGACGTCCAAGGTCACACAATGAGCGACAAAGAAAAGACACAAACCCAGATGTGACCCCCAAAACTTTTGCTCTCAATTCTTCCTCGACTCTGTATCTGGACAGTTTCAAATTGGTCTTTTGCTCAACAACCCTCAATGGCTCCCTTGGGCCCTCAGGGGAAAGTCTGAAAGGCTGAGCTTGGCATTCAAGGCCCCTCTGGTATCCAGTTGTAAGAGATTTACACATAAGATCAGGCAGCAGATCCTCTTCCTCTGTGGGCTGCTGAGTTAGATTTCTCATCAGCCCATTTTCCTGATGAGGAAAACGAAGCCCAGAGAGGTTCATTCTCTCCCCTCTTGAGTCCTGTTCCTTCCCTACAGCTCCACAGCCCAACCCCCACAGATGCCCAGACTCACCAGGCTTCTCCTGGCCTGTGCCCTTGCTCTCTGCAAACTTCTTCAGCAGCATCTCCACGCTGATGTTTTCTATGTTCTGCTTAAACTCCTCATGTACCTGGGCCAGGCAGACGGAGTGTGTAATCAGGCAGGGCCAAGGCCCTCTTGCCCAGAACCCCAGCTTCATTCCCCACCCCTGGTCCCACTCACCTGCCCAATCTGCACATGGGTGTCCTCCACTGAGTGAGCATAAGAGCCCAGCAGTGCCTTCATTTGCCGCAGGTGGGTCTCCTCCATGGCTTGGAAGTGCTGAGGCAGGAGGGAAGGGGCAAATGGGAAGGTGGGGCCACAAGGAGTGGCTATGTGACCCAGCCTGACCAATCAGAATGTTCCAATCCCCTGGCCTCAGTGATTGGTTTGGGGAAGAGCTCTGGGACTTTTGCTGGAACCATGGAAAAAAACACTTTCATACCCTGAGTCAATGTGTTGGTGGATGCATGTGGGGGCTGCTGGTGGCTACTTTGCTACACACACACACACACGCACACACACACACACACACATCCGGGAGGGCATGTCTGCCTGGGAGTAAAGCCCTCAGGGAGAAAAACAGACTTGAGAAGCAGAGAGGCACAACTTCCTGCCAATGCCATTTGAGCACCTGGATCCAGCCATACCTGAAGCTCTGCCCCCTGAACTTTTCAGTTCCCTGAGCCTATACGTCTCCTTGTCAGTCTGAATGAAGATTTCTATCACTTGCAACTTTCTATCACTGCAAAATCAGAAAAAAAAATCTGATTCTTAATCCTGAGATCTCAATCTGCTTTTCAAACATTTGGGTAGACAGAGACCCAGAGAGGCGCAATGCCTTGCCAAAGGTTGCAGAGCTGGTGAGAGATGGAGGCTGGACCAGGAATCCAGGCTTTTCAGCTACCATGACATGTCAGGAGACTCTTGGCTTCTAAACCCTACACTGTCTTTCTTTAAAAACCTCATCAGTGATAATAAAAATAATAATAGTAATACTTCATAGAGTGGTTTCTATGCACCTGGTACTAGTCTGAAAACTTCACATATGGGGACTCATTTAATCTTCACAACAATTCTATGAGGCAGGTACTATTACTGCCCCGATTTTACAGGTGGGGAAACTAAGGCACAAAACTGATTTGGTTTTTGAAATAATAATAACAGTAACAATAGCTAACTGGCTCTAGAATTCTACGGCTTTAAGCCTGTGATTCTAAGGCTTCCGGAGTCGAGGGTTTGGAAGGTTCTGGACTTCTGGGGCCCAGAGCATCCTGGGCCCAGGAATGTGTAGGTCTCCAAGGTACAGATGCATGGTTCTTACCAGAGCTGAGTCCAGCATCTTCTGCTCGAAGTCGGCACGGGCTGAGTTGTACTTCTCCACTGAGCGCCGCAGGCTCTCTGCTGCCTTCTTGGTCTTGGTCTCTGCCTAGGAGGCACGGGGAGGGGACGGGGTTGAGAGGGTGACACTCAGGGCACTTCCCCCAGCCCCATCCCCCAGCACGCAGACTCCTTGGGGTGCCCAGCATGTATGTGGTTCATGCAGGTTCAATGACCATCGCTCTGTGATATGTTTTCACTCTCCCAGAAGGCAGCTCCGTCACCCCTCGGCAAACTCCTCTGACCTGTGTGGGCCAGCGGTGGCTGGGGACCTGCAGCTGTGTGCCCACCTTGTCCATCTCCTTCTGGCTGGTGCTCTCCCTCCGCAGCCGCTCCTGGTCCATGCAACGGTTCAGGTAGTTCTCGCGGGACTTGGGCAGGAGCTGGCTGACGCCTGCAAGGACCTGCACAGCGTCCAGGGTGCCCACCGCTTCCTCTTTGCACTGTGGGGGCGGAGAAGAGCATGCGGGCCACCTGAAGCCCCCTGCTGGGGTGCAGGACCTGAGCAGACCCCAGGTGAATGCCGTGAAATTCCCAGCTTCCCAAACTCTGTGGGATTCCAGGTCCTAGAGAATACTTTTTCTGAGTATTCTATGAATTGCAAAAATTTTAACTCTTTAAATAGGTAATATTTACACATAATTCACATTTCAGAAAGTTTTAAGGGATGAGTTCAGGTAAAAACCTCCCATTATTACCATGATACTTCTCCAGAAATAACTGGCACATGGACCATCACATGTGCCCATTTTTTATGACAAATGGCAACAGTCCATACTGTTAAACTCACTGCTTTTTCCACTTAATAATTCACTCCCAAGATTGTTCCATGTCAGCCTGTAGAAAACTTCCTTGTTCCTCAATTTTTTAAAAACTGTGGTAAAATACATATAACATAAAAGCTGCCATCGTAACCATTTTTAACTGTACAGTATGAAGTACTACCAACTCCCTTTTTTAACAGGGGTTAAAAACCACAGACTCAAGACTTCCCTGGCAGTCCAGCGGTCAAGACTCCGCACTTCCACCGCAGGGAGCGCAGGTTCGATCACTGGTCAGGGAACTAGGATCCCGAATGCCGCAAGGTACGGCCAGAAAACAAAACAAAACAAACAAACAAAACCCCTTGCAGATTCTAGGGATCTGTAAATGCAAAGCCTTTATGACTCTAGAATTATAAGCTTCGAATATTTTGGGATCCCGAGAGTCTAAGGTCTGGCTCTTCCAGGGTCTAGAAATGTCAAATAACAAGATCTGTAGCTCCTGATGCTCTAGATCAGGGGTCATTTTCACACAGCACAGAATATTCTTCTTTTGATTTTTTTTTTCAACCACTTAAAAATGGAAAAACTATTCTTAGCTCAAGGGCTGCACAAAAACAGGTGGTGGGCTGGATGTGGCCCGCGGGCCGTAGTTTGCAGATCCCTACTCTTGAATTTTGAGACTGAAATTCACCAATGCTCAGGTCTGTGAGATTCTGAGTTTGATGTCGTGGAATTAACAGAAGTCTCAGAGGCACACACCAGGGGCTGGAGGTTCCAAGGCCCCAGAAGTCCTGGGATCCTGGGAGCCGCTGGCATCCCCCATCCACCAGCCTTGCGGTACCCACAGCACACACCTTCTTGTGTGCCTTAAGCTGTTCCTCGCTGTAGCGGAGCACGTCCTTGATGAGGTCCTGCAGCTTCCGTGTCAGCTCCAGGTGGCAGAGCGCCAGCTTGTCTGAGGAGACTCGGAAGACCTCCCAGAGTGGGGCGAAGGTCCTGGAAACAGGTGGGGTCACACATCCCGGGCCCAGCAGGCCCAACCCCCCAGGGACCCCTCATACAGCATGGCTGGCATTGGCTCAGGCATCTAACGTGTGCCGGGCCCTGCTAAGCATGAACACGTATGAATTCATTTAACCCCCACTGCAGTTGTGTGAGGTGGGCCTGTGGCAGATGGGGACACTGAGGCATGGGAGGCTCCATAACTCACCCAAGGGCCCTCAGCAAATGAATATCAGAGCTGGAATTTAAACCCAGGCCCAGGCCCCGCAGTCCTCTGTCTGGACTCCAGGCCCCGCCTGATACTCACAGGCTGCTGAGACTCAACCTGCCCAAATCAAGTTTGTGGGGCTTTCCCAGCTCGACAGAAGACCCCTCTGGCCTCCCCACTGCCTTCGCTCTCTGCTGCCGCCATTTCGGCCCCCGCCAGAACCTTTGCCCCACAGGAGCCACAGGGAACTTTGCAATGCCAACGGAACCACATCACATCCTGGTTTAAAAGTCACCTGTGTGTTGGGGCCCTGTGGCCCCTTCCCTCTATTTCTCCCCTACTTCATCTCCACTCTGTCCAGGCCCTGCAGCCATGCCAGCCTCTTTGCTCTTCCTTGAACACGTACGGTGCGTTGCTGCCTCAGGGCCTTTGCACTAGCTGAGCCACCTGCCTGGGTCTCTGTCCTGCAGACACCCCCATGGCTGATTCCTTCGCATTATTGAGGTCTTGGCTCCAGAGATAGTGTCCAGCCTCTAATGCTCCTATTTTGTTCTCTTCCTAGCACTTTTCTCCCTGGGAAAGGACTTTGTGCGTGTTTGTGGTTAACAACCGTCTCGTCACACATCCCAGATGTACACCTATGAACAGGGCATGAAGGTGACTGGAGGCTTTATCTTTCTTGATTGCCCCGGGCCCCCTGGTGCCTTGAACAGTGCCTGGCACACAGTATGTGCTCAGTAAATATCCAGTGAATGAATGAATGAACTAGTGAATGAATGAACTATATTCCTCTGTCCAATGAGCCCCATAAGCAGGGGGATGACTCCCTGTTCCACATATCACAAGCACGAAGAGATGTCCACCCAAGGGCAGGCTCCTGTTGCCCCCCAGCGCCCCACACCCTTGGCCACTCCTGTCCCACCCAGAGCCCACTCACCCCACCGAGGTCCCGTTGCTGGCCAGCTTGGAAAGTTTTGCCATTGCCTTCGAGTAGGTCTCCTCGATGGTGGCCCTGGGTAGGAGGACAAGGCAAGGATGGGGAAGGTTCTGAGCACACTTGGGAAAGGCCTCACACCCCTGGGCCTCAGTTTCCCCATCTCAAACATCTGAGCAGTGGCTCTCCAGGAGAATGATACAGTCCCCTGACAGGGGGAGGTGTTCTGGAAATTCATGGGAGAGGTTTTTATCCTTAAGTAAAACATCAGTAGTAGTAGCAGCAGTAGCAACAGCAGATAAAAAAATTTGTAAGCACATAATATAAATGTTTTATATGCTTTGTCTCATTTAATTGCAGAAGACAAACTCATATTTCCTTTTTCCCTCTAGACAGACACTGCTAAATGCCTACCTAATATCCACTCACATTTTCATCCTAATAGAACCTCAGTTTTGTTTGGGGTAGCAGTGTGCCCAGTTAAAACCAGTTACCCATTGGGATATTTTCTGATAGAGGCACCCATGGGGTAGCATAAGCAACAGTGGATGGACCCAGGGTCTGAAGGCCCATAAAATAAAGAGTGGCCCCTGTCCTGTATGGCTGCGACAGGTCCCACGTGACAGCCACAAAGAGAAAAACCTGGTTAATAATCCTTTGGACTTTCTGCCCAGATTTAACGGGCGTTCAGCTGCTGAGAAGCTGGGGAGCAGAGGCTGCCTTGCAATTTGAGTTTAATATGTTTTCTCAGACGTCGGAGCATTGACATGCTGAGATGTAGATTATTTCATCATACATGATTTTTCTTTTATCATACTCAGGGCCCGAGACTGAGTTTTCAAAATTCTCCTTGTAAGTAGGTCGTATTAGCGTCTCTTCAGGGGGAGGCGTTAGAACCTGGTGATTGTCATTTAAGATGGGGCATGTGGCTGATAGTATTGAGAACCGTTGGTTTGGAGGGTCTTCAAGCCCATTTGGTTCCTGGAGACCCCAGGGGCCTGGATCCTTTCTGGAAGGGTGTGGTGTGGTGGGAGGATGGAGTGGGCAAGGGAAAAGGGGGCACCAGGGTTGGGGCACAAGATGAGCATGGCTGCGTGGACTGTGGGACATGGCCAGGGGGTGGGTGGGGCTTGGGGACCTCACCTCTCCCGGATGAAGTCTGCCAGCTCCTTGGTGGAGATGGGCCCCTGCTTCACGCTGTGGTACAGGACCTCAAAGCCATGGTTCTTCTCTCCCTGCAGGGAATGGGGGTGGAGATTGAGAAAGGGGATGGAGAGGACATCAAGGTTACCTAGCAACAGGGGCTGGGCTGAGGAGCTAACCAGAAGAAGTCCATCCTTTGGTTGTAGGGATTTGTTCAGGCCTGAGCCAATCAGCCTGTTGCATTTCCCCCTGGTCACAAGGATTGGTTCATGGGCCTTAATTTGGTCCAGTCAGAAAGAAGCCTGGGTGAATTCCCTGGCGGTCCAGTGGTTAGGACTCTGCACTTCCACTTCAGGGAGCCTGGGTTCCAACCCTGGTCAAGGAACTAAGATCCCACAAGCCACGAGGCGTGACAAATAAATAAATAAATAAATAAACAAAATTTTAAAATAAATAGAATAAAAATTAAAAAAAAGAAAGAATCCTGGGAGTTTTCTCCCATAGTTGAGGGAGAGACATTCTCATTCACTGGTTGTCTCTCTCTGTCACTATCTTTCTGTCTTTGCGTGTGTGTGTGTATCTCTGCCTCTGTTTGTTCCTTTCTCTATCAGTCTCTTCCCCTGTTTTTCTCTCTACCTTTCCATAAATGATTATGTGGTCACAGGAGATACTGGCAACCAAGCGGAAACCATGAACTTTGGAAAGAAGCTGAACCTGAGAGGGTCTGAATAAAAAGTGTTGAGTAGAGTTGCTGGATCAAACCAACCCTGAAAGCCACACTACTGCACAACTTTTCAATTTTATGAACTAATATGACCCCTGTTGCTTAAGTCACTGTAGTTGTGTTTTCTGTTCTCTTCAACATGAAAACTCCCTCTCTGAGAACCCCACAAAGCAGGATGCAGGTCTGACACCTCTCTCAGGACCCAGCAATATCCAGTACAGGGTGGGGCACAGAAAGGGCATTTCAGTTTGTTGAATAGATGGACAAAAGTTATTTTGCTCTTACCTGGGACTGGTGGGAACAGAGCCTCTACCCTGGTGCCTGCTGATGCCTTGCACCAAACCTCTTTCCTCCTAGTTCTGGGGTCACCATGGTGGGAGAGGCCAGGGCTGTGCTGTGTGATCCAGACCAGTCACTGTCTCTCTCTGAACCTGTAGTGGCTCCTCATTAAGATGGGGGCAGGGAGTCACCTACCTCTCATATGGGAATGAAGTAAATACCAAGATGATCCACATCACGGTCCCCTAAAGCCCCAAAGGCAACCCTAGTTTTTGCTAATTCATGGTATTACTTAGTTATCATTTTGCTTTAAGGTTGCTCTTGTTTCTTCTCCAAATATATTGATTTAAAAGGGCAACGCTTACCACTATTCTCTTTTTTCTTTTTTTTTTTAAATTTTTTCTTATTTTTAGGCCACACCACATGACATGTGGGATCTTAGCTCCCCGACCAGGGATCGAATCCATGCCCCCTGCAGTGGAAGTGCGGAGCCTTAACCACTGGACTGTCAGGGAAGTCCCTACCACTATTCTAAGTGGAAAGCCAGGACCCCTTGCCATAATGAAGGGGACGGGAAAAAATGAGGCAACAACTATGTTTTAATGCCAGCCAGATTCTGTCACACGTGAAAGGCAACATGTCTGAACACTGAGCTGTCAGTTAAAAAGGGTGATCAGCTGGGGTCGGAGGGAAGTAGAGATATTTTAGCACCAAATGGGGCCTTGTAATTAGACTGAAAGAGGAAGCTCATGGAGGGATCCAATGTTTTTTTTTTTTTTAAATTATTTAATTAATTAATTATTTATTTATTTCTATTTATGGTTGTGTTGGGTCTTCGTTTCTGTGCGAGGGCTTTCTCTAGTTGTGTCAAGTGGGGGCCACTCTTCATCGCGGTGCGCGGGCCTCTCACTATTGCGGCCTCTCTTGTTGTGGAGCACAGGCTCCGGACGCGCAGGCTCAGTAATTGTGGCTCACGGGCCTAGTTGCTCCGCGGCATGTGGGATCTTCCCAGACCAGGGCTCGAACCCGTGTCCCCTGCATTGGCAGGCAGATTCTCAACGACTGCACCACCAGGGAAGCCCCAATGTTATTTAATTCCCAACACAAATCACTAAAGTGATCCCTTTGGGAGCACTTCACAGACCCTCTGGAAATGATGGTTTCCTCCATCCTCCTCCAACCTGAGGGGTTCACCCTCCCAGTTACCTGGAAGCTTGAAGGATAAAGCCAGAAGTCACCACCAGATAATCCCTCTTGCTGTGCAAATGGAAAAATGGAGGCCAAGACTGGGGAAGACCCAGGACAGCCTCTTGGCCTCGCCAGCAAATAGCAAATGGTGCAGACATGCTGCTCTTTCCCACCACGGTATCTTTGCTGGGGCTGTTACTGTCACCTGGCTCACTAGCCTGCAACTTTTTCGACCCATCCAAATTCTTCCACCTCTCAAGGATCACTGACAGGCCCTCCTCCTTCAGGAACATTCTTAGACTCTCCTCAGACCCCCACTTCCCTAAACATTCAGTGTTGATCCCTCCAGCTCCCCAGGAATATATTTTCTCTCTTCTCATGTCTAGAATTATACTTCTTTTTTTTTTTTTTTTAAATTTACTTTTATCTTTGGCCTCGGCTTACGGGATCTTAGTTCCCTGACCAGAGACTGAACCTGCACCCTTGGCAGTGAAAGCACGCAGTCCTAACTACTGGACCGCCAGGGAATTCCCTAGAATCGTACTTTCAAGGCTCAAGTGTCAAATCCTCCTTTTACGCACTGGGTCACTCTGAGCCAGTGACTTCACCTCTCTGGGTCTCAGTTTCCTCATCTGACAAATGGGGACAATGACAGCACTCACCTCCCAAAGGTCTTGGTGAGATGAGGCTGGTACAAGACACAGGGCCTCCTGCACAGTGCTGAGGGCTCAGCAAACAGCCCCAGCAGGCCCCCGCCCACCCTGCCCAGGGGATCCTCGGGTGAGGCTGCACCAGGCACCGCCGCCCAGGCCAGCATCTGGAGCTGACTCACAGCCAACTGCTGGCCCGTTTCCCAGACCTGGCAAAGCCCCCAGCAGTGTCTGGCTCCCTCGGGCTGGGCTGGCAGCCGAGGGTCCTGGGAGGGGCTGTCTCGGGCCTGTGTCTTCTTTCAGAACCTCTGGCCTCCAATCTTGCTCCCACGCCAGCCCCAGAGAGATCTTTCTAATACAGCTTGATCACGTCCCTCTCCTGCTCACACTTCCCCCGTGGCTCCCCAGTGCCGTCCATGCCTCCAGACCTGACTTGGTCCAACAAGACCGGGGCATCCCTGTCTGGCTTGATTTCTCCTGACTGGAGCCTCCTTCAGGCCAGTCAGGGCCCCAGCGCCACCCAGCAAAGAGTCACCAATACTAACAATAGATTAAAAAAGAAACATTAATTAAAAGAAACAGACATTCCAGGGGTACTACCTTAGTCCTGGGGAAGCAGGAGTTTCATCCCTCTTTCCCAGATGCAGAGACTGAGGCTTTGAGATGCAAAGCCACCTGCCCAAGAGCTCCCAGAAGAGCCCAATTCAAATCCCAAACTCAAAGATCTTATCCACTGTGTACCAGGCTATCTTTGGAAGGAGGAGTTGGGGGTGGCTTCTATTTTCTCTTTGCTGGTCTGAATTTTCTGCAGCGAACTTGCATGCCTCATACAATGAAAAAGAATTTAAAAGAAATGTAGGTGCCGCATTCCATTAAGAGAAATTTAAAATAAATGTAGGTGCCGCTGTCAGGTTTCCAATACTTGGGCGACCACCGATCCTCAAACAGGTCAACCCCCTTACACAGATCGCCACTAGGGCCTCAGAGACTGGCAGCCCTTTGATGGGGTCACACAGCCATTCAGAGGCAAATCCAAGGACTCTGACCCTTGGGAAGGAGGTGGAGGTCCGTCCCCCCGGCCCCCCACCCCCGCAATTGGCAAGGGGATGCGGCCCCTTTAAGAAAGCAAGTGCTAGTAAGAGGAGCCCCAGCTGGGGAGGGAGAAAGGCATGTTGCCATGGGCAACCAGTTGCCTAGCAACTGGGCTTCCTCTGCAAGCTCTGGGCCTGAAACTGAGGAAGGGGCTTTCTGCCCTGGTCCTTCCCTGATTCTCCTGTTCACATATCCTCTGTGGCTCCCCATTAGCCTAGCTCTGCGGGCGGAGTCCTTGTGCCCTCAACTGGCCACCCAGTGTCACACCTCTGGATTTCTGCCCAGGCTGTTCCCCCTGCCCAGAATGCTCCCCCTGCCCAGAATGCCTTTCTGACATCCTGGAAAATCAGCCTTCAAAGCCCATGGCAAACACAGCTCTGTGTCCTTGCTCCTCCTCTGGGCATACCCAAGGCTGGGTTCAGCCCTGACCCTACAGGGCTGGGTGTATCTTACTGGCTCTGTGTCCCCCAAACTGGGGGCTTCTCAGGGTCAGGGCTTGGATGGAATCTCTTGGGGGCTCCAGCATCTCCCAGAGTTGGCTGGGTGTGGGGTGGTGGTGACAGGGAGGGAGGGAGGGAGTGAATGAATAAAAACAAGTCTGTCTCACTTGGCTCCTTGCGTCACAGTATGTGGTCCCCAGCCTGGAGGGCAGACAGGTGAGGGGGTCCCTAGGGGTCAAGTGAAGAAAACCCCCCAACTCTCCAGGATGGGGAAGATGTGGAAATTCCCTGGCTGGAATGATCCTGGATACTGAAAGTTCAGTCTGGCCCTGGGTTTGAGCCCTGACTCTGCACTTTCTCACTGGGCAACCTCAGGTGAGAGATTCCTACTCTGGGCCTCAGTCTCCCTGTTCAACCTGTGACTTGCCCAAGATGATAAGGCCTATGACGTCTGGGGGTATAGATTCAAACCCAGCCTGACTTTTCCCACTTTAACTTCTACCCCCTGCAGACCCTCCATCTGCCCAAGACTCTGCCCATAAGCCCCCAGGTCCCTCCATCTCCATAAAAGCCCCCACAGCCCTTCCAGGAGCCCCCACCAAAGTAACAGCGGATCTTACTTACCCAAAAATACTCCCCAAAATACGACATCCTGATGGCCTCTATGGAGACCCCCGAAGGCTCCTGTCTGGTGCCTATCTGAAGAGAGAGGCAAGTTTGAGCTGTAGTCATAGCCAGCTCAGGCCTGAGGAAGGGAAATTCCAACTGCTCTCCTTGTGGAGGAGGGAGAAAGAGGATGGAGAAGGAACCAAAAACCCCAAGGCTGGGAGTATGCCAGGGCCCCTGAAATGATACAGCTCTGGGCATGGTCTTCAAGTAGCTCCCAGCCTAGGGGGACAGAGCTGGATACAGACGCCCAAGCCCTGTGGGGTCAGACTAAATGAAGAGATAAGGGCTAGGGGAGCCTAGACTAGAGGAAGGGGCATAGGGGTTGGGGTTTTTAAGCATGAATGGGAGTTCACGGTCAGGGATGGGTAGAAAAGCTCTAGGCCATTTCACAGATGGAAAAACTGAGACCTTCCCAGAGGGGAAGCTACTTGCCAAGGTCACACAGCCAGGAAATGACAGTGGATTTGCACTCGGGCCAGCTGAGTCCCAACTTGAGCACTCAGCCCCACGCTGGTCAGCTCCTGTAGGAAGAGGGTCTGGTGAGAGGTGGACAATGGGACTGTGATCAGCCACATGGCAGTCGGGGTCCTTGAAGTGTCCCTAAGTTTCCCTTGGGGTCTCCTGAATCCCTCTACAACAGTCCCCATGTCATGCACACTCCTGTGATGGAAAGCTCATCCCTCACCATGGTGACCCAGCTGACACTGGTGCCCCCATGAGTCCCAACCCTGCCCCCTGGAAGCCAGTGTGTTCACCTGGTATCTGAGTCACTGTCCAGCTCCGTGCCTCAGTTTCCCCATCTGCAAAACAAGAGGGAATGCCTAGAAGGGGTCTTGTTGGAGGACCCCAGGCCTCCCTGCAGAGGGGGCAGGGCCAAGCCACCAGGCGAGGGAGGGACACTTGGTGTCCTTGGCATGTTCTTGAGGTTGGGCTTGTCACTGGAGCCCGTAAGCCTCATCCATAATTCATGACCCTGAGGGCAGCTCAGCAGCAGCTGGGAGCCCAGGAGGCACAGTGGCAGCAGGGACGGGGCTGGTGAACGCAGGATGGGAAAGCTCCCTGGGCCTCACCAGGAAAGGACTGACCAAGGCCCTTGGACAAGGCTGCCCCTTTCTGAGCCTCAGTTTTCTAATCTTGAAAGTGAGTTTAATTCGACCCATTATCAGCTAGGCCCTGGTCACTCGACTTCGGTAAGTCACCCAGCACCCACCATGTGCCTACCTGGCCAGGACAATACCAGGGTCCATGAGATGATTCAGCCCCGGGCCTGCTCCCTGAGGAGTCCTCAGTCTAGGAGAACAGAGCTGGACACAGATACCCCAGTCCTGCAGGGTCAAAGCTGAACCAAATGGAGGAACAAGGACTGGGGGACCTGGACTCAAGGAGGGGGCGTGGAAGTTGGGGTTTTAAAGCATGAATAGGTGTTCACCAGGCAAACAATTATTTGATTCAACAAACATTCCCAACCACCACCCTGTGCTGGGTGATGCTGGGGCCCCTGAGAAACTCTAGCTCCTAGTGTAGCCCCTGAGGAAAGCCAGCCTAGCTGGGGACATGCTAAGCTGACATCCCAAGGGGGAAAAGCCCTAAATTCCCATCTCATTTCTTAGTTTCTGGCCATGACCTAGACCCTGAGCATCTCCAAATCCCTTAGAGTTAGGCTAACTGATAAGGGAACCACTAGTCCCATGTGGCAACTTAATTTTAAACTAAATAAAATTATATACAGTTAAACCCCTAGTTCCTCAGTTGTGCCAGCCTTGTTTCCAGGGCTCAGGAGCCACATGGGGCCGGTGGCCACCCAAATGGAAAGCACAGATAAAGTTCTGCTAGACGGTGCTGCTCTAGAGGATCCTAGGAGCCACCGGGCCCAAGTTCCCCAGAAACCAAGCATCTTGCTACTGTTTTCACAACTCCCATTAGATTGCCCCTCCCCGTACACATACACTGAGCACGAGTGTGTGCGCGGCACTGTGCCCAGCTCTTCACAGGTACCACACATTCATTCAACCTTCACAACCACACCGTGAGGCTCAATCCCAACTTTACAGATGAGGAAACTGAGCCACAGAGAGGTCACTCACTGGCCCCAGGTCACTATGATTTTGTCCCTGACCTGTCTGCAAAAGAACTCCTGTTCAAAGCTTCCACACGTGGCTCTGGATCTCCATCTTCCCCCGACCACCCCGCCTTCCCTCCCGCCACTCAAGAGTCGTAATGGGGGTCGGGGTGGCAGAGCAGAGGGTGGTCCTGCACAGGCCCCAGCCTGGCCCAGGAAGTGACACCTACTGTTTCTCCTGAAACCCGGGCCAGGAAGAAGGGTCTCCCTTCTGATCCTGAGCGGGGCAAGGAGGGGCAGTGGGGGGCCTCCTGGCCTGGGCTCAAACTCACCAGACAGTGAATGGGGCCAGAGCCCCTGTCAGCTGGGGCAGGCACCAGGAGACAGCCACGTGGCCCCTGCCACTTCCGTTAGCACCAAGCAGAGGCCCCTGTGCCTGGGGGACAGGAAGTTCACCCTGCCCCGCCCACGGCCCAACTGCCACCTCCCCTCCCCCTCCAGACAGCACCCATGGGACCTCCCTGGCACCGTGCAGGTCCTGGGTGGGTAAACTGAGGCCCCTAGCCGGGGCTATTATTACCGAGCAAATGACCTTGACAACAATTGTGAAATAATAGTACCCACAAACTGAGCACCAACCCTGGGCTAAACATTCCACATCTCACCATTCTGAGGTGGGCCAATGATGCCTGCTTCACTGGGGGGGAACCCAAGACTCAGAGAGGAGAGTCCACCTGCCCAAGGTTGCACAGCCCATGAATGGGAGCACCAAGACTCGAACCCAGGGCCGCATGAGGACGTTCATAGGCCAGAGGCACTTTTGCTTTCATGGGCCCCTTCCTCCAATAAAAAAAGAGAATTTAAACTATATTTTACAACTACATTTGGCATAGAGACGAATATATTAATACCATATATTAAATGTTTTATTTGACCCCAAAGCTTGTTTTTTTTTCCCCTTCTGATTTTAAAAGAAGTTAAAACACCTTTACAGACCTCTAAAATATTGTGCCTGAGACACGGTGGTCACTGTGTCTGATGAAGTCAGCCCTGCGTGAACCCAGGTCTCCCAGCCTCCACAGAGCCAGGGCAAAGCCCGGAGATGGACAGGGACTTGCCCAAGGTCACACAGCAGGTTGTCAGTGGACCTGGATGCTCCCATCCTCTGGCTGCTGGAAGTGGGGAAGAGTCCTTCCGGGAGGTGGGTGACACAGGCTCTGGGTGCTGCCCAGAGATCCACCCTCCCCAGCACCAATTCCCAAAACCTTGGGGCTTCTTGCCGGTTCAGCATTAGAGCAGGTCTCGGAGCAGATAAAACAAGACAGGAACCAAGTCAGCAAAGAAGGCAGGGCTCCTGTTCCTGATGGGTTGTCTGGAGCTCCTGACCTCTCACTCGGTGGCCTTGGGCTGCCCCTCACCTCTCTGGGCCTCTAAGGTTCTGCGAAACAGGATCTGTCATTTTGTTCCCCCTTGGACTCCAATTTGCTCACAGTAGGGCCAGTTTGGGGTTTTTCTCTTCCTTTCCTGTGACTGGCCGCTTGGCCATGCTGTTTCAAGGACCAGCTCTGTCATGTGCTTCCTCCCCTCTAAGGCTGACCACCAGGGCTGTGCCCATTTACACAATCTGGCATGATTCTCACAATGGCACTTGGAAGCAGTGTCTCAACTCAGCCATTACCCCAATGACGCAACTGAGGCACCGGCCCCGTGTCACACAGTGACTGGGTTGTGAACGGCATCTGAGCTCACGCTCAGGAATTTTTCAGTCCTCCCGCCCTGGTCTCCTCCCTCTCCATCACTTCACTTGGAAAACACCTATTGAGCACCAACTGTGTACCTGACTACCGAGCTCTGGAGACACAGCAGGCAACACCCTTGCAGACTTCCCTCTCTCCTACCCCTGCCCCAACCCGAGTCAGCTGTTTATGCTCACTAATATTGTAATTAGTATTATAATTACAATATTATAATGATTATAATATTGTATGATAATGATTGTAGTATTATAATGATCATGTCTGCATTTGCAGCACTCCCATTCTCACAGTCTGCTCTGATCTTCCAAGGTGGATTCAGCCCATTTCACAGAAGAACACATCAAGGTGCAGAGGGGCAAAGCCATGCACAGGAGAGCTGGATTTGAACCTGGGAGCGTTGGACTCCCAGCCCCACCTCAGGGAAAGAGCCCCAAGGGATAGGGGACAGACTGGCCCAGCGCCTCCCACCTCCTCCTGCCCAGGATCCTGCCCAGGTACCGGCTTTGCCCCTGGTGTGGGTGAAGGTATGTGGGTCAGTGTGTGCCCTGGGCAGTCCAGTGGGTGTGACCAGGGTGGAGGAGCCCCTGTTCTGATGATGGCAGCTTGGCAATATGTTTTATTGTCTGGCAGAGCAACCCTTCCAGCAATGCCAGAATGTGACCATCAACCCATTTTGCAGTGCAGTAAACTGAGGCTCAGAGGCCAGCAAGGCATATGGGGAGATCTCCAAACCTATTGCTCTCTCTCCTCCAACCACCAACATCTTTAGCAAAAGGGTGGAGTTACATTTGGCAAAAGATGGGGTGGGTGGGTTTCAGAATCTGTAGAATACAGGCTCTAAAGCCCACTTTCAAATAAAAAAAAAAAAAAAATCAAGGCTCAGGGAGGTCTGTCACCTGCCCAAGGTCACCAGTGAGTCAGGTCCATCCAAAGCCACCTCCAGGTCCCCACTGCGGCTGGGGCAGGCGAATTCTGGGATCCGAGGCAGATGGAGGGGCCACCCACCCCCAACACTCCTCCGCACTCCACTTGCAGCCAGCCTCCAGCAAGATCCTAATTTACGATTTATTTTAATCCCTGGGAACAGATGCTCGCTGCCCACCCCCCACTGAAGCAGGGACCACCACCAAGTCCATGCTCCAAGTCTCTCTAAGCCTGGCCTGGCCTGGCCCTGCCAGGCAAGGGACCCCACACTGACCCCTCGCTAGAATTCCAAATTTGGGGTCCCTGCAGAGGACGCCAGTGAAAGGCCCCTCCACCGCCCATCCTTGTGCTCGGGGGGCTGGAAAAGGACACTCTAGAGGAGGGACCAGGGGACCCCCAGCTCCTCGGCCAGGCCTAGATCGGGGTTCATAGCAGAGAAAAGGGGTTCCTCATCTTGGTCCCAGGGGTCTACAGGCCAGAGCTGGGAAAAGGGAAATTGGGACCCGTTTCGGCTGTCCTGGGTCCCAGGCTGGAGGGAGTGTGGCGTCCCCATCTCTGCCCCGGAACCTAGACCCAGATCCAGGCTTAGAATAAAGGGATCTGGGGAGGGGGTCTCGCTTCATAGCTGCCCCGCTGCACGCTCCAGTTCTAGGCCAGGAGATGGAGGATTTGGGAGGGGTCTCTAGCTCCCTCCGCGGATCCCCGATTATCACGGGGGAGCGGGGGGAAGGACGGGGCGCCCACTGCGCAAACCCCCCCACCCCCTGTTCTCCATCCCTCACACCCCGCCGCGCCTTTGACCCCCGGGGCCGCCGGGCTGCCAGGCGCGGTGCGCATGGGGGGCTGCGCGGGCCAGGGGGTTTCGGGGGTGTCTCGGTGAACAGCACTTACCTCCCGACCTCGGGCCGAGCCCCGCGCCCGCCGCCACCTGCGGCTCGGTCGCTGACACACGAGCCCGCCCCGCCCCTCCTCTCCTCTCCCCTCCCCTCCCCTCCCCTCCCCTCCCCTCCCTCCGCGGTGCGGCGCGGCCGCCAGCTGGCTCCGCCTTTGGGGCGTGGCCGGGAGAGTCCCCACCTCCGCGGCGGCCTGGAGGCAGGGGCGGGCTCTGAGAGCGCGCGGCCAGCCATTGGACCATTTAGGAGGCCAGCTCCGCCAGCCCAGCGCGCTGATTGGCTGAGTCGGAGAAGCGGCTCCTTTTTTTTTAAAATCTCCATAATTTAAAGCGACAGGTCCCGCTCCTTCCACCTGAGACTGGGTGGGTAGGGTGACTATAGTTTATTGAGCTCCCAATGTGTGCCAAGCATTGAGAAGGACTCATTTGATTCCCCCTACAAGCCTGTGAGCGGGACATTACTGATCCTCATTTTACAGATGGGGAAACTGAGGCTCAGAGAAGGCTCCTGCAGGCCACATATCAAGTCCACAGCCTTATGAGGGCAGCCTCAGGATCTGGTCCCAGAGGTGGGGAGAACCATCCTTAAGAATGTTGTCATGTCACAAATCTGAAAGGGTCCGGTCGCCCTCAAGTGAGTCCTCATAAAATGAGATTTATACAACATCTGCCGGTCCTCCATTCAAACCTCCACGCCTGGTTGATCTGCCTGCCCACAGGCCTGCTCCTTCACCAGCCTCCCCAGCTTAGAAAGGCCACTCAGGAGGCTGGCCAGAGGCCTGGGAGTCCCTGAGAGCCTTCTCTTCCCTTCGTCATCCACACTGGTCCTGCTGGCCCTGTGTCTCTGCAACACCCCCAATTTGCTAACTTTCCTGTACCCTGCAGTGGCCTGGGCCCAGTCATCTCCAGCCTGGATGCTGCCTGGGCTTCTACTTGGGCCTCTTGTTTTTTATTTATTTATTTACTTATTTATTTTTGGCTGTGTTAGGTCTTCGTTTCTGTGCGAGGGCTTTCTCTAGTTGCGGCGAGCGGGGGCCACTCTTCATCGAGGTGCGCGTGGCCTCTCTTGTTGCGGAGCACAGGCTCCAGACGCGCAGACTCAGTAGTTGTGGCTCACGGGCCCAGTTGCTCCGCAGCATGTGGGATCCTCCCAGACCAGGGCTCGAACCCGTGTCCCCTGCATTGGCAGGCAGATTCTCAACCACTGCGCCACCAGGGAAGCCCTACTTGGGCCTCTTGTTGCCTCCACCTCTTCCCCCGACAATCCCTGTTCCCCATGGCAACTATAGGGTTTTTTTCTTAATAAACTTTTAATTTTAGAGCAGTTTTTGATTTACAGAATTATTGTGAAGCTAATACAGAGAGTTCCTGTGTGTCCTACACCCAATTTCCCCTGTTATTAACATCTTACATTAATATGGTACATTTATCACAATTAGTGAACCAATATTGAGACATTATTATTAACTAAAATACATACATTATTCAGATTTCCTCAGTTTCCCCTAATGTCCTTTTTCTGTCCCAGGATCCTGTTAGGGATCATCATGTCATCATGTCTCTCAGGCTCCTCTGGGCTAAGTAGTTTCTCAGAATTTCTTGGTATTGATGACCTTGACAGTTTTGAGAACTAGTCAGGTGTTTTGTAGGATGCCCCTCAATCAGGATTTTAAAAAAATTTTTTTAAGTTGAACTATATTTGACATATAACATTGCATAAATTTCATGTGTACAACATGTGGATTTGATACATTTATATGCCATAATATGCTTGCCACAATTGGTATTTGTCTGATGTTTTTCTCTGGGTTAGACTGGGGTGATGGGTTTGGAGAGGATCACAGAGGTGAAACTCCCGGGGCATATGCCATCAACGTGAATTTTCACTCTGATGTTGAGATCACCTGGCTGAGGTAGCATCTGTCAGGTGTCTCCACTGTCAAGTTAGTCTCTTCCCCCTTTCCCTGCTATACCCTTTGGAAGGAAGTCACTATTTACAGCCCACACCTACGGGATAAGGATTCACTCTCCCCCACCTTGAGGGCAAAAATTATTTGGAATTCCTCTGATGGGAAATATGTCTCTTCTCCCCATTTATTTATCTATTCAATCATTCATATCAGTACGGACTCAAGGATATTTATTCTACACTTTGGGTTATAATCCAGTACTACTTTATTGATTTTCTTACTCAAATTGTTCCAGCTTTGGCCCCTGGAAGCTCATTCAATTGGCTCTCATGTCCCTTTGACATGCCCCCATCCATCGCATCCTTGGTTTGTTTTCTTTTAGCACTTCCCTTACGTTGTCACTACAAAATGCTCCAAGCTCATCTGGTATATTTCCTGCCCCAGTCCTAGAATCAGCCTTTCTCCAAGGAGCAGCCCTGGTGCCTTTCATTGGAGAATACTGTTAGAAACCAAGATCTGGGTAGTAGGTTTGCTCATCACTACTGGGGTGTAGTTGCTTCTAGGCAGCTGACAGAGCAAGGACATATGTTTGTATACTAACCTGTGTATATACACAGATCTGTAAATACTTCCATATGTAACTGTATCTATATTAAGTTAAACATGAGTTCATACAGATATGTCTACACCTAATCCATTACCAAATGGATCCTCCTAGCCTCCTCCCTTGCCTGTCTGTAACCTCCCACTCCAGTAGTGGGAAACCTGGCTCCCACCAACCGCTCTCCATTCGCTTAATTATTCCATTCAGGGGCACAGGTATAGTGGCTTCAGGATGTTAACTTGTACCCACAGAGGGGTTTTCAAACAGAAACTGATCACCCGCCTCTCTAGCTCCAAACCCTGCCTGAGTGCCCAGCACCCTCAGTAAAGACCCCCGCCCCCACCCCCCACCAAGTCCTCCAGGCCAGCCCAGTCTGGCCACGCGCCCCTTGTGGCAGTTCCACCACCATCAGTCCCACTTCAGGGCCTTTGCACCTGCTGTTCCCTCCAGCTGGAGTGCTCTCTTCCCAGTTCCCCATCTGACTGGTAACTTAGCTCTCAGTTCCTGCATGGAACCTCTGGTCTGGCTTCCTTTCAGCCCAGTGATAACCCCCCAGGGCTGGGGCATTGTGTTAGGCTTGGCCCCCTCCCTGCCAGAAGCTGGGAGATCCATGGGGGCCCGGCACCACCCACACCAGCCAGGTGGGGTCTGAACTGCATTCATACCCCCATACAAGCCTCCCTCAAGCCTGGGCCAGGGGCAAGGTTGGGAAGGGGGCTTTGATTCTTGTTTTACAGGTGAAGGGACCAAGGCTGGTGGACAAGAGGCTACTCTCTGAAGTCAGAGAGTGAAGACATGTCAGAGGCAGGGCTTGACCCAGGTGCACTGATGCCTAAACTCTCACCTGTCCTGACCTTGGATCCCAAAAGATGCTGTGAGGATGGGGAGGACAGGATGCAGAACAGGCCTGTCTGGGGTTGGGGAAGGAAACTCAGGTGTCCAGTCACCACCAATACAGCCCGAGGGTACCTGGAGGTTCAGGCCAATTTTCTGAGATTGTGTGTGGGGTGGGGGGGTCGGTGGGGTCCAGAGAGATTAAGTAACGTTTCCAAGGTCACATTCCCAGTGATGCCAAGCTGGGACACAACCAACATTTCCTGAGCACCTACTATGTGCCAGGGAGGGGAACGGCACATACTGTGTAGGCGGGTGCCAACCTTGTCCTGGCCCAGCAGCAACCCAGCTTACAGACCAGAAGGCAGCACAAGAGGGTGACTCACTGGTGGACACGGTGGCATTTTAAAGGGAGTGGGTCAGGAGGAGCCAGAGAAGGGCCTGGGCTGGAGGTGGGGACCAGAAGAACAGGGAGGGCTTCCTGGAGAAGGGCCCCTAGCAGGTGGGGTTTGGAAGATATAGAGGTTTTGCGTTGCTCTTTCAGAGAAAGGCTACCCCTTCCTCCTCCATCGTGGCCTTCAAAGAGTCTACATCTTTCCAGAAAAGTGCCCTGGCCACGCCCCACGAGGGACCCGGTCCCCCCAGCCCGATTTCTATCCCCTCGGGAACCTGTACCAACTCCAAGTGCCAACCCTGGCATGCTCACAGCTCCCCAGCTTGGACCCCTCTCTCCCTGACTCCCAGTCCTTTGAAGGGAAGTCCCAACTGCTCAGTGGGGTGTCCACGCAGCTGTAGGGCCGGCCCCGCCCCCGGCCTGCCAGTGTTCCGGGAGCTTCAATTTTATGTCTCCTCTCGGTTCCTCTAAAAGACCAAGCCTCTGCCTCTGCGGGTCCCTCCGCCAGCCATGCACTCTGTCATCCCCTAACATTGGCTTAATCCTTTGTATCCTCAGGCAGCTTTCCCCGACCCCCAGGCCTGGGGGGCTCCTCTGGCGCCCCGTGCCACCCACCACACCCGTCATTGTGCGTTGTTGTCCCCACCTAGGTGTCTGACTCCCCTACTTGACACTGTTTGCCCCGCGAGGGCAGCATCCAGTATGTGCTGACTGATGAATGGCTGGATGGTGGCATTCCAGCGAGTGGACACCGCGGGTGCAAAGGCCTGGAGGCGGGATGTGGATGTGGAAGCAACACAGAGAAATGAGGGGGCGGTTGCGGATCAGGCTCTGGGTGAGTATCGGGGAGGGGCTGCCGACGAGCAGGCAGCGCAGAGAGTGGGTGCCCAGGTCAAGATCGCACATCTGGCTCCTGCCGCATGCTCCAGGGTCCCCAGGTGTTTCGGCTGCCGACGGGATATTTTTAGCGCATGCTCCGCAGAGGCTGGGCCAGACAGCTGTCAGGAGGGACTGGGGGAGAGGAAGACGAGAGGCACAGAGAGGAAAGAGAAAGAGAGAGGAGAAAGAGGGGGCGGGGAACTCCAGGCCCCAAATTGTTTTAGGAGGCAGATGGGAAAGAGTCAGAGTAATGCCCTAGACCGGGAGTTGGCAAACCACAGCCCATAAGCCAAATCCAGCCCACTGGGTTCTTTCCGTAAATAAGGTTTTACTGGAATTCAGCCATTTATTTCCATTTGTTCAGCTATAACAGCAGAGTTGAGGTCTGGACAGACTCTATGGCCCACAACACCAAAAAAAAATCTGTGTTTTTTTTTTTTTTTTTTTTTTTTACAGAATGAGCTTGCCAACCTCCTGCCAGGACAAAACTATCTCTTTGGGGGGACGTGTCAGTGGTTATTCATTGATTTTCACCACTATTTCTGATTCTCCTCCTTCCACGTACAAGGGAGGAGTATACCTTTCAGCTTCTGAATTAGGCAGAGTCATGTCACTTGCTTTGGCCAATGAAATGAGAGTGGAAGTGGCATGTAACTTCCTGGTGGAAACCCTTAGGAGCTGGTGCCTGATTTGCCATGTCCCTTTCCCGTCTTGCCACCTGATGTTCTAGACGGTGGAAGTTCCATCATGCTGGGCTGCTAAATGAGGGCGATGAGGAACACGGCAGCATCAGAAATCTGAAGGGCAGGGAAAGGTCCACCAAGTGTTGAGTGCAAAAGCCCAGACCCCCCTCTCCCCACAACACATACACAACTTATTAAAATAAAAATCAGAGTGGGGTTCTTTCTAGGAATGTAAGGATGGATCAATGTTAGAAAACCTATTAATAGATTTTTTTTTTTTAAAGATAAACTTATTCCCTCCAGTGGTTCTTCACTTTATTTATTTTGAGGCCCTGTTATTAGGTGCATACAAGTTTGGAACTGTTACATCTCCTTGGTGAATTAAAAGTTTTGATTTGATAGTCCTTATTTCTAGTACTATACCAAACATATAACTTTATTAGTATGGGTTTATCAGCTTTAATTTTTTCTTTAGTATTTGCCAGGTTTATTTTTTTCCATCCTTTACTTTCAAAGTTTCAGCACCTTCATGTTTATTTATTTATTTTTCACATTTTTATTGGCGTATAAATGCTTTACAATGTTGTGTTAGTTTCTACTGTACAACAAAGTGAATCAGCTGTATGTATACATATACCCCCGTATCCCCTCCCTCTTGACCCTCCCTCCCGCCCTCCCTATCCCATCCCTCTAGGTCGTACAAAGCACCAAGCTGATCCCCCTGTGCCATGCATTTTACATTTGGTAGTGTATATATGTCAGTGCCACTCTCTCACTTCATCCCAGCTTCCCCTTCCCCCCTGTGCCCTCAAGTCCATTCTCTTTGTCTGAGTCTTTATTCGTGCCCTGCCGCTAGGTTCATCAGTACTGCTTTTTAGAATTCCATACATATGCGTTAGCATACGGTATTTGTTTTTCTCTTTCTGACTTACTTCACTCTGTATGACAGATTCTAGGTCCATCCATCTCACTACAAATAACTCAACTTTGTTCCTTTTTACGGCTGAGTAATATTCCGCTGTATATATATGTGCCACATCTTCTTTATGCATTCATCTGTTGATGGACATTTAGGTTGCTTCCATATCCTGGTTATTGTAAATAGTCAGCACCTTCATGTTGAGATGTTTCTTGTAAATAGCATAAAACTTGAATTAAAAAAAATACAGTCTAAAAAATCTTGTCTTTTAACTGGAGGTTTTTGTCCATTTGCATTTATTTTAATTACTGGAAAATTTTTATGTATTTCCATTATCTTATTTTGTGCTTTCTATTTGTACCTCCTTCCCTATGGAAGGCTTATTTTGGATTATTTCTTCTTCATTCTAATTTTTCCCCCTCTACTAATTTGGAACTTATAGACTAGTTCTATTCTACTAGTATTTACTATAACTATTAATATTGCTACTCTGCTCAGCTAAGCAATATGTTACTCTCCCCTCAAACAATACAAAGATTTAAAAACCTTACTCCAATCAGCTCTTATTATTTGCCATTTTTGCCTAAATTTAATTTAGTTTTTAATCCTACATATTGGACGTTATAATTCTTGTTAATGATGGTGATGTTTCTTTAGCTGCCACCAATGTTTTTCCTGCTTTTTTGCTGTTTCCTTCTGCAAGTCAGCACTTCCACCTGGATCATTTTCTCTCTGCCTGAAAAAATACTCCCTCAGAATTTCTTTCAGTGAGGGTCTTCATTTCTCTCACCCAAAGATGTTTCTGCTGCGTGAGAACTTCTTGCTATTTTCTATTAGCAATTTAAAGATGGTGCCCCACTGTGTCCTGAGCTTCACGTTGTGGGGCTGAGGAGCTGGCTCTTGGTCTGCTTTTCTTGTTGACTTTGGTTTCCTGCACTATCAGTTGTCTTTTTATATATCCTGCTTGGGATTTGGTTGGCTTTCTGAATACGGGTGAATTGATACTTTTCATCAGTTCTAGACAATTCTCCACCATTATCCCCTTCAGAGTTTGCTTCTGCTCTCTCTCCTCTGTCTCTTAATCTTTTTCTCGTCCCATGTTTGGGAAATTCATTCGGTTCCATCTTCTAGTTCACCAATTTTCTCTTCAGCTATCTCAAATCCACTGTTGACCCAACCCAATTATTTGCTTTTTAATTTCTCTTAGTTCTATTTGGTTCTTCTACAAATATTACTCTCTCTTGCTCTTTGTTCACTTTTTAAGATTAAACACAGCAAAGACACCAGGATTAAAGATACCAGGTCTTTGCTGCTAGCACTGATAGGGTGTGAGTTTTGATTCTGGCTCTAATTTCCTGGGATGTGACTGGGGTAATTCTTTAAGACTGGGGTTGAAGTTTCTGCCAGTAGACCCCCAGGGTCACCACCATCCTGTACTACTTTTTTTTTTTTTATGTGTTCAATAAGTATTTATTTAAAATCTATAAATCTTAAGACTTTTTTTTTTAACATCTTTACTGGAGTATAATTGCTTTACAATGTGGTGCTAGTTTCTGCTGTATAACAAAGCGAATCAGCTATATCTACACATATATCCCCATATCCCCTCCCTCTTGCGTCTCCCTCCCACCCTCCCTATCCCACCCCTCTAGGTGGTCACAAAGCACCGAGCTGATCTCCCTGTGCTATGCGGCTGCTTCCCACTACCTATCTATTTTACTTTTGGTAGTGTATATCCGTCCATGCCACCCTCTCACTTTGTCTCAGCTTACCCTTCCCCCTCCCCCAAACTTTTTAGATTCCATATATGTTAGCATACGGTATTTATTTTTCTCTGACTTACTTCACTCTGTATGACAGACTCTAGGTCCATCCACCTCACTACCAATAACTCAATTTTGTTTCTTTTTATGGCTGAGTAATATTCCATTGTATATATGTACCACATCTCCTTTATCCATTCATCTGTCGATGGACACTTAGGTTGCTTCCATGTCCTGGCTATTGTAAATAGTGCTGCAGTGAACATTGTGGTACATGTCTCCCTCTTTTTAATTTTATTTTTTATACAGCAGGTTCTTATTAGTTATCTATTTTATACATATTAGTGTATGTATGTCAATCACAATCTCCCAGTTCATCCCACCACCACCCCCTCCCACTTTTCCCCCTTGGTGTCTATATGTTTGTTCTCTACATCTGTGTCTCCATTTCTGCCTTGCAGAGTTGTTCATCTGTACCATTTTTCTAGATTCCACATATATGCGTTAATATACGATATTTGTTTTTCCCTTTCTGACTTACTTCACTCTGTATGACAGTCTCTATGTCCATCCACGTCTCTACAAATGACCCAATTTCATTCCTTTTTATGGCTGAGTAATAGTCCATTGTATATATGTACCACATCTTCTTTATCCATTCATCTGTTGATGGGCATTTAGGTTGCTTCCATGTCCTGGCTATTGTAAATAGTGCTGCAATGAACATTGGGGTGCATGTATCTTTCTGAATTATGGTTTTCTCTGGGTATATGACCAGTAGTGGGATTGCTGGGTCACATGGTAGCTCTATTTTTAGTGTCCTAAGGAAACTCCATACTGTTCTCCATAGTGGCTGTATCAATTTACATTCCCACCAACAGTGCAAGAGGGTTCCCTTTTCTCCACACCCTCTCCAGCATTTGTTGTTTGTAGATGTTCTGATGATGCCCATTCTAACCTGTGTGAGGTGATACCTCATTGTAGTTTTGATTTTCATTTCTCTAATAATTAGTGATGTTGAGCAGATTTTCATGTGCCTCTTGGCCATCTATAGGTCTTTTTTGGAGAGATGTCTATTTGCCCATTTTTTGATTGGGTTGTTTGTTTTTTCAATATTGAGCTGCATGAGCTGTTTATATATTTTGGAGATTAATCCTTTGTCCGTTGATTCATTTGCAAATATTTTCTCCCATTCTGAGGGTTGTCTTTCCATTTTGTTTATAGTCTCCTTTGCTGTGCAAAAACTTTTAAGTTTCATTAGGTCCCATTTGTTTATTTTTGGTTTTATTTCCATTACACTAGAAGGTGGGTGAAAAAGGATCTTGCTGTGATTTATGTCAGAGTGTTCTTCCTATGTTTTCCTCTAAGAGTTTTATAGTGTCCAGTCTTACACTTAGGTCTTTAATCCATTTTAAGTTTATTTTTATGTATGGTGTTAGGGAGTGTTCTAATTTCATTCTTTTACATGTAGCTGTCCAGTTTTCCCAGCACCACTTATTGAAGAGACTGTCTTTTCTCCATTGTATACCCTTGCCTCCTTTGTCACAGATTAGTTAACCACAGGTGTGTGGGTTTATCTCTTGGCTTTCTATCCTGTTCCATTGATTTATATTTCTGTTTTTGTGCCAGTACCATATTGTCTTGATGACTGTAGCTTTGTAGAATAGTCTGAAGTCGGGGAGTCTGATTCTTCCAGCTCCTTTTTTTTCCCTCTAGACTGCTCTGGCTATTCAGGGTCTTTTGTGTCTCCATACAAATTTTAAGATCTTTTGCTCTAGTTCTGTAAAAAAATGCCATTGGTAATTTGATAGGGATTACATTGAATCTGTAGATTGCTTTGGGTAGTACAGTCATTTTCACAATATTGATTGTTCCAATCCAAGAACGTGGTATATCTCTCCATCTGTTTGTGTCATCTGTGATTTCTTGCATCAGTGTCTTATAGTTTTCTGAGTACAGGTCTTTTATGTACCATTGTCAAATGATAGTATCATAGTCACTAAATAAGAAATCAACATTTTATTCTATGAAAATGATTTTCAATTGCAAATTATCGCTGTAAAAAAGAGTCAAATTTTTTTCCTGTATTTGAAACTAATAAGAGTTGTGTAATAGTAGTTGTGGGATAAGTGTTACCTTCTTGACATCAGGATGTGTAGTAGGGCTGGACATTCTTACCAACACATTTAAAACTAAACTCTTTGGTGGATCCCTCAGCATAAATGCAATCATAAATACGGAGCCCTCCTGTGATCTAAAACTGTTTGTCAGTGTAGTTTTTCAGCCTGTCTCCTCAACAGACAATAAGTGTTATCAGATAATTTGAAATATGCTTGTATTAACTTTTAAATTAGCATCTAATTAAAAACTAAAATTAAAAATTCTCCTACAGAACTCAAAAATGCTGAAGAATGTGTTGTGTGGATCTCACTTTAAGAAGCACTGGCCTACGGACTTCCCTGGTGGTCCAGTGGCTAAGACTCCATGCTCCCAATGCAAGGGGCCCAGGTTCAATCCCTAGTCAGGGAACTAGGTCCCACATGCCACAACTAAAGATCCCGCGTGCTGCAACTAAGGTCTGGCGTAGCCAAATAAATAAATAAAATGTTTAAAAAAGAAGCACTGGCCATAATCATTACACATTTCACCTGACAGTGTTTTGCAGTTTCATGAGCATTTCACGTCTCTTTTTGAATTACGGTTTCCTCAGGGTATATGCCCAGTAGTGGGTTTGCTGGGTCGTATGGTAGTTCTATTTTTAGTTTTTTAAGGAACCTCCATACTGGCTCTATCAATTTACATTCCCAACAACAGTGCAAGAGGGTTCCCTTTTCTCCACACCCTCTCATCCTGGACTACTTTAAACCATGTCATCCGCCCAAGTTTGCTTTCCATTCTTGGGAAGATCTTATTTTGATTTCTACTTCATGCTTTGAGGTCTTTACTTATCAGACACACCATCTTGAAGGTCCATGAAAATAGAAGACCAAACCTGCCTTGTCTAACACAAAAGCCGCTTCCCTCCTGGGCTTTCTGTCTGCACTGGTCTGGCCTCTGACTGTTACTTATTTTCTGGTTGCTCACTGAGCAACCAGAAATTAAGACTTAACCCTTACATTATGTTAATCAAGACTTAACTCATTTTTACCCAGCAATTTTAGTTGTTTTTATTGGGACTCTAGCCCACTATCTGGTCAGAAGCAGAAGTTGACAGCGTTTCTTATGCATGTGTTTGGGCCCCCTCCGTGGAGATTCTAGAACTCCAAGAAGAATCAGAATGTAAAAACAATTTTTTGTGAAGGAAAAAATAAAATTAAGGAGAAAGAACCTGCCTGGTGAGCTCTTAAGGCACACAAAGCTATACCAACGAAAACAAGGAGATGGCCAGAAAAGTTGGCAATGGATTAGAACAGATTTAGAAAGAAACAACGACACACATGGGATCTTTTTCAGGGAGGAAGGAGTGTTTCAAATTTGTACATAGCACTGAACAATCGAATTGCCCAGGTTGGGGCAATCCTTACCTCTCTCTTCATCCCAAAATAAGTCCTAGGTGGGTAAAAATAAACGGAAATAAAAAACCCTGGGAGAGTTTGTGCCAACTGTGGAAGGGTCTCTAAAAGCACAAAAGAGAGACATTTAAAGAACTGTGGCTTGAAAATGATAAAAATAAAATGTTTACAGCAAAACCACTCATTAACAAAACTGAAAGGTAAATTTGGAAAAAAGTGTACAATGCAAAAGTTTATTAATTGTTGAGATGGTAAATTTTATGTTATGCGTGTGTTTTTTTTTTAATATTTTCTTGAGGATTTTTAAAAAATATTTATTATTTATTTATTTAATTTACTTTTGGCCACATCAGGTCTTAGTTGTGGCACACGGGATCTTTTGTTGCAGCGCACGGGCTTCTCTCCAGTTGTGGAAGCAGGTTTTCTCTTCTCTAGTTGTGGTGCGTAGGCTCCAGGGCATGTGGGCTCTGTAGTTGTGGTGCGCGGGCTGCAGAGCGCATGGGCTCTGTAGTTGCGGCACCAGGCTCTCTAGTTGAGGCGTGTGAGCTCAGTAGTTGTGGTGCACAGGCTTAGTTGCCCCACGGCATGTGGGATCTTAGTTCCCTGACCAGGGGTTGAACCTTCGTCCCCTGCATTGTAAGGCAGATTCTTTACCACTGGACCACCAGGGAAGTCCCTGTGTTACGTGTTTTTGTTTGCAATTAAAATTTTTAACAAGTTTGTTGTCCCTATTAAAAAAAAAAGGAATTATGATATATGAATGAGAAAAAGACAAATGTCTAATTAAAAAAAGTGAACCAGCTAATTGAAAATAAATATAAGAAAATCTCCCTGGAAAGAAATGAAATCAGAACAAGGAGGCAGCACCTGTATGTACTCAACAGTTTGGCCAAGATGAAAAATCAGGGTGATACAACCTCATGTATAAACAGTAACCCATCTTGAGACCCTGGACTAAGAAGTCTCTCCTCGTGGGAAAAGGGGGGTAGGTATTGAGGGGTTAGGACTTGGTCATAAGTTTTCTAAGGTCACCATTCAACCCAGTGCAGATGGCATCTTATTGAAAACACTATCTAGGTGTTTCTGTACATGCAGAATAGAGAGATCAGGGAGGGGGTTCATCAGGAAATTGATGTTTTGTAGCTTTTAAGTTTCAGATTGCTTCTTTTTTTTTTGGCCAAGCCAAGTGGCTTGTGGGATCTTAGTTTCCTGACCAGGGATTGAACCCAGGCCACATCGGTGAGAGCACTGAGTCCTAACCACTGGACCACCAGAGAATTCCCTCAGATTACCTTTTAAGACCTTGCTGTAGAGTGAGACTTTCCTGCCACGAGTGCCAATTATCCCTAGGAACAGAGGGCAACTTTTGTTTAATGGCTTTGGAGCACAGAGACAGGGGTTCAAATCTCTGCTAGGCCACTAAATGGTCTGTGTGGCCGGGGTCTGGCAGCTGCCTTTCCTGTCTATAAAACGGGGCCCTCATGGCTGCTGGGATGGGCTGGAGGGCCATGGGCAGCAGCGAGCTCCACTGGCCAGCGGTCATCACCTGAGAGGCACTGCCTCCCTTGGGCCTGGGTTTTCCCATCTGTGACACGGAAGCCAGAGCATGCCTGACCTGGAGGCTACTGGGGATTCCACAGAAGCTGTCCCCCCCCCAAAACTGGGGACCCACATGGCAGCAATGACTGTCCGGGGTGCTGCCAAGTCTCCTGCCGGCAGAAGGAACTGAGGCCACAGCCGCGCGGAGTACCTGGTTTATTTCTGACACAGGTGCACCTCAGGACTGCGGCGGACTCGGGGCGGGGGGTGGTGCTGGGGGCGGAGCTAGAACTCCACCTTGCAGGCGGGGAAGGCCTCGTCCTGCATGGACACAGTGCTGTTGCTGCCCAGCACCGTGATGCCCAGCGCCTGGTGCCGGGCGTGCGTCTCCTCATACCACTCGTGCATCGCCACCGAATCGAAGGTGGGGATCAGGGTCACCTGTGGGTGGGACAGATGGACCAACGGTGAGGGGGAGCGCCCTCTGCCCTCCCAGCCCAGCCCCAAGGCATCTGAGGCCCCTCTTCTCTGACCGCGTTTGTCTCCGCCTCCATCACCTCTGGCCTGGATGTCTGCAGCCGGTGGCCAGCCTGTCCCCGAAGTCCCTCCTCCTTCCCATGGCACCCGAAGGACCCTTTCACAACCCAGGAGACCGGACCACTCTTCTGCGAATTCTTCTCCATGCTTCCCGCCCACCCCCACTGCTGCCATCGCCCCCTCTTCTCTTGCCCAGGCCTCCCTCCAGCTCCCTGAATACACTAAGCTTGCTCCCGCCACTGGCCTTCGCCCACGCTGTGCCCTCTGCCCGGGACGCTCCCTCCCAGCTGCTCCATAAGTTGCGTGCAAGGCTGGGTGTCAGCACACTCACAGGCTGAGTGGGCGGCCAGGTATCTGGAGGCTCCTTCTATCCAAATTCGCCTCACCCTTCAAGGTTCTATTTCAAGGCTTCCCATGGGGACAACCCCAGCCCTCAGGGTCAATTCTCAACGTTCTTAGCTGCGTAGACACCACACATCTCACCTATTCCTCCTGGCTGATTCTCATAACATTAGGGAGGTTCAGTGCCAGGGGTCAGGCGAGGTGATCAAACCCGCCCCACCCTGCGACCTCACCCAGGTTTGCGGCAGACAAGGAAGTGGATGTAAGAGGAACAGAGTCCCGAGAGCTGGGTGGGACGCCTGCATTTGACCTCATTGCCGCATGGCCTTGGGGACATGGCTTAGTCTCTCTGAGCCCCACTCCCTCCTTGGATGCTGGTGAAGGTCACACCAACCTCACAGGACAGTGTGGGTTCAGCAGGAAGACACCGGGAAGCGCTGGCTCTGCCCAGTGCCAACAGCTTGGGCAATGTCCCAGTGACATTTGCTGTCATTGGGACTGTCTCACACCCGGGTCATCACGCACCTGGAGGTCACGGTCCCACTGCTGCTTGCCGGCCAGAAGTGCATCCAAGACAGCCCGCATGCCCTCTTCCTTGTGCTGGTCCTGGCCACTGATGACGTAGCAGAGCGCACGCACCCTCCGGAAGAACTCCTTGTCCACCAGGCGGGCACTGCCCCCGCTGGGCAAGTAGGCCAGGTCGAGGTAGACGGGGGAGCTCGGCGGGGCCAGTGACCCTCCTGGCCGACTGCCAGCTGACCCTGTGGGTAAGAGGGATGGGGTCAGTCGTGAGCTCTGGGGACAGGGAGGGGCCGAGACCTAGGGCCCGGGACAAGGCTCCCAGCTCCACCTGCACCTCTCTGAGTGGCTCCCTCTCTGGCAGGAAGGCTGATCTCCGTTTTATGGTTGACAAGCTCTCCCTGGCTTGTCCTGCAAATACCCCAGCCAACCCCTCAGTGCCTGGACACTCCCTGGCCAGTCCCTGGACACAGACATCCCCAGGGCCTGAGGGAGGGGGCAGCCAGGGAGGGCTCCCTGGAAGAGGGGGTTTTAGAGCTTGAGTTCCTAAAGCAGCAGTACCTGGAATTCTCAGCAGCATCCACCTGTTTACTTACTCAAGGGGAGCCAATCGGGCATTTATCAAACTCTCCTGGGCACCGCACCCTGCGGACACGGCAGTGACCAAAACAAACAAAAATCCCTGCCCTCAAGGTTGACAGGGAGCCAGAGTGGGTGTAGGAAGGAGAGCTGAGAGAGGGTGACGCAGGCTGGGCAGCCTGGATGGAGCTGGGGCAGCTGCTCTCAGGGCCTTGTCCATGCCCTGAACCCAAAGCCTGTGCAAGGGGGACAAGGCCACCATTCCTGGGCCAGTGAACTCATCAACCGATTGAGGACGTAGTCAGGTCTTGGGCACAGGAAGCCTGTCAGGTGTTTGGTGTCTTAAGATCACAAACGTTGCCCAGACCAGGGTGTGGGCCCAGAGGGCTGCTGGGGCATTTGCAGAATGAATGAAACCCCCAGCTTTGGGCAAGTAGCGCCCCTCACTCATAACTGGGGACAGTGGTGTCGAGGACCCTGAGTGGTGCCCCAGGAAGGGAGAGCCACCGTGGCTGTGGAAGGCGAGAGGGGGACAGGAGCAGCAGAGGCAGAACAGCAAAGCGAAGACAAAGGGAATGTGGGCAGAAGCCATGGGGCAGGAGGACAGGGGTAGAGCAGGGACCGGCAAGCTACGGCCTGTGGGCCAAATATGGCTACTGCCTGCTTCTGGAAATACAGTTTTCCTAGAACACCCACTGAGTACTTACTGAGCTGTTTTTGTGCTACAACACCTAGCTGAGTGAGTAGCTAGCTGTAGTAGCTGAGAGAGAGACCATCTGTCCTACAAAGCTGAAAATGCTTACCCTCTGGCCCTTTAAGACAGGCTTTGCTGACACTAATGTCGATGGTTGGTTTATCAGAAGCAGTGGGAGCAGGAGACCCTGAGTGGCCAAGACTGTGGGCTTTGGAAAGAGGCCAAATGCCCAGGAAGAGAAGGTCTCAGATGATCTCCAGCCTCCGGGTGCCAGCCTTGTCCATGGGCCTGGGTGCCAGCCTTGTCCATGGGCCTAGGGGCCACCCTCTCTCTCTCCCTGCCACTGTGCTGGGAACCCCTGACCTGCCAAAGGTCACAAGGGACCATCAGATGCCTCTCTTGGAATCTGCCCAGGAAAGACAAGAAGTGGTGGCTCAGGGGGGCGCTGAGGCTAGAAGACAATCAAGAGACCAGGGTGGCCAGGAGCTGAGGACAAGCCACATGGGGAGAGAAGCTGGAGATGCCTGTCAGCTCCCGGAGGGCAGGACCACACCAGGCAACTAGAATAGGGCTCAGTCCAGAGCAAGCGCTCAGTGAACGTGACCTGGAGTTATTATGACTGTCATCGTTGTCGCTGCTTTCTCACCAGCCCTCCCTCGGTAATTCTAGACCTGCTCTGACTGATGCAGTGGCCACCAAGCACTGGAACGTGGTGTGAGCCAAGGCATGCTGGGAGTGCAAAACACGCACCAGGCTCCCAAGATGTAGTGTGGAAAGAGAAAAGGGAACTATCTACTAATATTTTATATTGATTACATGCTGAAAGTCATTTTGATATAGTAGTATGCAGGAAAGAATGAACACAGCAGGGTTCTGGGACGATGGTACAGTAGGAAGCTCCAAGAACCTGCTCCCCATCTAGACAGTTGTGCTGGCAGCCCCTCAGCATAAGTTTGAAGCAACTTACATGGGACTTAAAGGACTGTAAATTTTTTCTTCTTCTTTTCTTCCCCCTTCATTTTTTTTCTTTTTCCCCTTTCGGGAGCCAAACATTTAAGCACTAGGACACTCAAAAGCAACTACTATACAGGGGAATTTAGAAAGCAACCACAGATGCCCAGCGAAAGGTACAGGATCAGAAAAGACATGAGAACACCCTAAGTTTAAACCACAGACTGATCCCCAGCACAGAGACAGCCCACAATAAACAAACAAAGGAAAGAGCCACAGCAAACCCTGGGGAAGGGGAAATTTTGGATCTCAAGTTATCACATCAGTAGATTCAAATGTACAGTTTTCAATAAAAAAAAAAATCACAAGGTACATAAACAGGAAAGTATGGCCCAGTGAAAGGAAAAAAAATTTAACAGAAACCGTCCTTAAGAGAGACCAAATGGTGGACTCACCAGACAAAGACTTAAAAAACTGCCCTAAAGATACTCAAAGAACTAAAGGAAGATGTGGAAAAAGCCAAGAAGACAATGTATGGAAAAAATACTAATATCAATAAGGAGATAGAAAACATAAGAGTAAATCAAAAGAAATTCTGGAGCTGGAAAGTACAATAACTGCAATGAAAAATTCACTAGAAAGATTCCACTCAAGGTTTGAACAGGCAGAAGAATCAGCGGTCTTGTTGACAGGGCAATGGAAATTATTGAGTCTGAGGAACAAAAAGAAAAATAATTGAATAAAGTGAACAGAGACTTAGGGACCTATGGGATACTATCAAGAGGACCAACATACACATTATGGGAGTTTCAGAAGAAAAAAGAGAGAGAAAGGGGCAGAAAGATTATTTCAAGAAATAATGGCCAAAATCTTCTTATATTTAATGAAAGACATGAACATAAACACCTAAGAAACTCCACGAACCCCAAATAGGATAAATTCAAAGAGAACCAGACTGAGACACATGATAATCAAACTGTTCAAAGATAAAGACAAAGAGAATCTTTTTGTGGGAAAGAAGTGATAAAGGGGATGTTTATAGCTATAAACACTTTTATTAATATCTCAGGTCAACAGCCTAACTTTACAACTTAAGGAACTGAAAAAAGAAGACCAAAAGTAAATCCAAAGCTAGCAGAAGGAAGGAAATAATAAAGATTAGAGCAAAGATTTTAACAGAGAGTAGAAAAACAACACAGAAGAAGATGAGCAAACCCAAAAGTTGGTTCTTTGAAAAGATTAACAAAATTGACAAATCTTTAGTTAGATTGACTAAGAAAGAAAAAGAGAGAAAGAGCGAGAGAGAAGGGGCAAGGGAACCGGGAGCGGCCGGCAGGTGGGAGGCGGCGGCAGGTGCCCACTGTCCGGCGGGAGCGGCGCGGAAAAACCCGCACCTTCCCCGCGCCTTTCACCAACTCCAGGGGCACGCGGTCCAACGGGCCAGGGCGGGCGGGGGTCTGCTGGGGGCCGTGCGCCCGGAGCCGCCCGCGGGGCTTGGGCGGGGCGCGGGGTCGCGCTCCTGGCTCCTTCCACTCCCGCTCGGAGCTGGCTGCGGGCGGGGGCGCTGGGCGAGGGGAGCGGCGCCCGGCGCTGGGGCGCGCGGGGGCGGGGAGGGGGGGCCGGAGGCAGCGGGGGAGGGGCTCAGGCCACCATGGACGACAAGGCGTTCACCAAGGAGCTGCACCAGTGGGTCGAGCAGCTGAACGAGTGTAAACAACTTAACTGAGAACCAGGCTAAGGAAATTTTAACAAAAGAATCAAATGTGCAAGAGGTCCGTTGTCCTGTTACCATCTGTGGAGCTGTGCATGGTCAATTCCATGATCTTATGGAACTCTTTAGAATCGGTGGGAAATCACCGATTGTAGACAGAGGTTATTATTCTGTGGAGAATGTAGACAGAGGTTATTATTCTGTGGAGACTCTGACTCTTCTTGTGGCATTAAAGGTGCGTTATCCAGAACATATTACAATATTGAGAGGAAAAGACGAAAGCCGACAAATTACCCAAGTATATAGCTTTTATGATGAATGTCTGTGAAAGTATGGAAATGCCAATGTTTGGAAATACTTTACAGATCTGTTTGATTATCTGCCACTTACAGCTTTAGTAGATGTACAGATATTCTGCCTCCATGGTGGCCTTTCCCCATCCATAGATACACTGGCTCATATAAGAGCCTTGGATCGTTTACAGGAAGTTCCACATGAGGGTCCAATGTGTGATCCGTTACGGTCAGATCCAGATGATCGTGGTGGGTGGGGTATTTCACCACGCGGTGCTGGCTACACATTTGGACAAGATATTTCTGAAACATTTAACCATGCCAATGGTTTCACACTGGTTTCTCGTGCTCACCAACTTGTAATGGAGGGATACAATTGGTGTCACGATCGGAATGTGGTTACCATTTTCAGTGCACCCAATTACTGTTATCGTTGTGGGAACCAGGCTGCTATCATGGAATTAGATGACACTTTGAAGTATTCCTTCCTTCAGTTTGACCCAGCACCTCGTCGTGGAGAGCCTCATGTGACCCGGTGCACCCCAGACTACTTTCTGTAAATTCCTCCTGGGAAAACCTGCCTTTGTATGTGGAAGTATACCTGGCTTTTAAAAAATATATATATTTAAAAACAAAACAAAAAAAAGCAACAGTAATCTATGTGTTTCTGTAACAAATTGGGATCTGTCTTGGCATTAAACCATATCATGGACCAAACTGTGCCATACTAACGATGAGCATTTAGCACAACTTGAGACTGAAATTAGTTCAACACTATGTTCTAGATCGGTTGGTCTTAACAGTTTGCCTGCTGTATTTGTAATAACCACTTTCCTTGGGACTGTTCAAGCAAAAAAGGTAACTAACTCCATCTCCTTTTGCACTTACTTGGAGATTTTAGTTAGAGTGTTTAACTGGCATGGATTAATAGGGTTGGATTTTTATTTTTAAGAAAAATTCATAAAGCTAACTTCCACTTAATTCATTACTGTTTATTTTATTGAAATGTATAATTAACTGAAAAATTCTTGGGAGTACGTTGTCATAACATTTAAAGAGATTTCCCTTCATTTAAACTAAATTACTATTTTATGTTGATCTGCATATTTCTGTATATTTATCATGACAGTGCTTGCATTCTATTTGGTGTACCGAGCAAATAAACTTTCCATTTTAAACAAACAAACAAAAGAAAAAGACTCAAATTAGTAAGATCAGAAATGAAAGTGGAGATGTTACTACCAATCTACAGAAATAAAAAGCATTATGAGAGTACTATGAACAATTATACACCAACAAACTGGATCACTTAGAAGAGATGTACAAATTCCTAGAAACACAAAACCTACCAAGACTGACCCACAAAGAAATAGAAAATCTGAATAGACTTATAAATAGTAAGGAGATTGGATCAGTAATAAAAACCTCCGGGGCTTCACTGGGTTTCTGCCAAACATTTAAAGAAGAATCATTAGAAAGGAAAAAGTAAAGTTATCTCTGTTCACAGATGAAATAGTGTTACGTGTAGAAAATCCTAAAGATTCCACACACACAAAAGAAACTGTTAGAACTAATAGATGAATTCAGAAAATAGCTGGATACAATATTAACACACAAAAAACAATTGCATTTCTATACGCTAACAGTGAACAATTCAACAAGGAAATTAACAATTCCATTTACAATAGCATAAAAAGAATGAGATACTTGGGAATCAGCTTAAAAAGGAGGTAAAATATTTGTACACAAAAACTACAAAACACTACTGAAAGAAACTAAAGAGAACATAAATTAATGGAAAGATATCCCATGTTCATGGACTGGAAGACTTAATATTGTTATGCCACCACTACCCATAGTGATCTACAGATTCAATGCAATTCCTATCAAAATCCCAGTGATTTTTTTTTTTTGCAGACATAGAAAAAATACATTCTGAAATTCATATGGAAGCTCACTGGGATCCCAAGTAGCCAAGGAAACCTTGAAAAAGAAGAACAAAGTTGGGGGACTCACATTTCCTGATCTCTAAAATTACTACAAAGCTATAGTAATCAAGGCAATGTGGTACCAGTATCAAGACAGACATACAGATCAATGGAATAGAATAGAGAGCCCAGAAATAAACTGTCACATATATGGTCAAATGATTTGTGACAAGGGTGCCAAGAACATTCAATGGGGAAAGGACAGTCTTTTCAGCAAATGGCCCTGGGAAACTGGATATCAACATGCAAAAGAATGAAGTTCAATGCTTATTTAGCGCCATATCCAACAATTAACTCAAAATTAACCCAGAAAGTAAAATATTAGAGCTAAAACTATAAAATTCTTAAAAGAAAACATAAGGCAAAAGCTTCATGACACTGGATTTGGCAATGACACCAAAAGCACAGGCAACAAAAGAAAAAATAGACACACTCAACTTTATGAAAATCAAAAAATTTTGTGCATCAAAGGACACTATCAACAGAGTAACAAGGCAAGCCACAGAATGGGAGAAAATATTTACAAATCATTATCTGATAAGGGATTAATATCCAGAATATATAGAGAACTATCACAACCTAACCACAAAAAGACAAACAACCTGACTCAAAAATGGGCAAAGGACATTTCTAAAAAGATATACAAATGTCCAACAAGCACGTGAAAAGGTGCTCAACATCACTAATCGTTAGTGAAATGCAAATCAAAACCACAGTGAGATACCACCTCACACCCATTAGGATGGCTACTATCAAAAAGCCATAAAATAACAAGTGATGGGAAGGATGTGGAGAAAGTGGAACGCTTGTGCACTGTTGGTGGAACATAAAATGGTACGGCTACTGTGGAAAACAGTATGGCAGTTCCTCAAGAAATTAAAAATAGAACCACCGTAAGATCCAGCAATCCCACTTCTGAGTACATACACCAAATTTGAAAGCAAGGGTCTCAAAAAGGTATTTGTACATCCAGGTTCATAGCAGCATTATTCACGATAGCCAAAAGGTGGAAGCAAATCAAGTATCCATCAACGGATGAATGGATAAACAATATGTGGTCCATCCATATGATGGAATACTATTCAGTCTTAAAAAAGGAAGCTCTGTCACATGCTACAACATGAATAAAGCATGAGGACAATATGCCAAGTAAAAGAAGCCAGTTACAAAAAACCCCAAATACTATATGTTTCCCCTTATATGATGTCCCTAGAATAGTAAATTCAGAGACACAAAGTAGAATGGTAGTTGCCATGGGCTGGGGACAGGGAGGAATGGGGAGTTAGTGTTTAATGGGGACAGAGTTTCAGTTCCACAAGATGAAAGACGTTCTGGAGATGGATGGTGGTGATAGTTGTACAACAATATGAATGTACTTAATGCTATTGAACTGTGCACTTAAAAATAGCTTAAGGTAGTCAATTTTATGTTACATTAATTTTAGCACAATTTTTAAGAATTGAAAAAAAAAGCACAGCAAGCCCAAGACTGCTATCCTTAGAAAGCTGACAGGTTGGCCCTTGGCTGCCTTCTGGGAACTTGGATTTCAGAAGGGTTCCCACCATTTCCAAAATTCCAGACTCCCCAGGAAGGGGTGAGCAAGTTTACAGCATAAACTACACTGCTGTACAAGCAGTGTAGCCATGGTGAGCCACTCTTCTTATCATTTGGGAAATGGTGGGAACCCTTCCAAATATACATATAAAATTTGATCATTCTCAGATGTATTTGGTCTTTATCCACAGTTCCTGCCTCACACCTCCTAAAACCCTTGGAATTTTCTGATCAGTAACAGCAATGGGAGCATCTTTTGTTACAATACTTGGTTTCTTGTCCTCAGTTCCTGAAACCACTTCAGGGCCATAAAAGTGAAATGAGTGTCTGTTATTCAAAACAAGCCCTTTCCAACACAAGGTTTCTGCTAATGAAGGTGACTTTGGATCCCACCCCAGGGTGGGGGCTGGTTGCCAGGAGAACCAATCACATGATTAAGAGGTTGAAACTTTCAGTCTTGCCCTTTGATTTTGGGGGAGGGGAGAGGGGCTTGAGGTTGAATCAATGGCCATTGGCCAATAATTTAGTCAACCACAACTATGTAATGAAGCCTCCATAAAAGCCCCAAAGGACAGCTTTTTGGCCCTTTTTCAGAGAGCTTCCACATCAGGGAACCAGAGTGCTTCTACGTGCCACTGTGTGGGGCCCCAAGCTCCCTGAGGACATCAGATCCCTTGTTTGGGACCTCCTCCTATGTATCTCTTCAACTGATTGTTGATTTGTATCCTTTAACAGTGTTTTATATGTAATAAATTGGTAATCTACGGAGTAAATGGGTTTTTCCTGAGTTCTGTAAGCTGCACTAGCAAATTAACCAAACCCAAGGAGGGGGTCATGGGAACCTCTGATTTATAGCTAGTCAGTGAGAAGCACAGGTAACAAACTCAACTTGCAATTGGCATCCTGAGTTGCAGGAGGTCATCAGAACCCCCAGTTTGCAGCCAGTTGGTCAGAAGCACAGGTAGAAACCTGGGCTTGTGACTGGCGTCTGAAGTGGACGGTGGTCTTGTGGGACTGAGCCCTTTACCTGTGGTATGTGATTCTATCTCTGGGTAGAGAGTGTCAGAATTGATTTGAATTCCTGGACACCCTGCTGGCATCCAAGAATTGCTTGTTGGTGTGGGGAAACCTACACACAGACACACACACAGTGGAACTGGGTCCAGGAACCCTTTTCGGTTGGTGTCAGGAGTGGGATTTGCTAGAATGACCCTCGCTCACAGAAACATGTGTTTTTTAAAGAGAAAGGATAAAAGGGTGGGGAATGAGCAAACGCTGATCCCCAGATAGCTACCTAGTCACCCACAGTATGAAACTGCAGCTGCACTGTGACCAGTTACTAAAGGTAAAAGTTACCAATGGAATGTAGAAATGGTAGTAGACGCAACACCCAAGGAGTTGGCTCGCTGGATATATAAGGAAATGCAAAATAATAAGCAAGCAGCATGCTGAATACACAGCTTCCTGGTTATTGTTATCTCTACTGGCCAAAATGAAAGTTAAAAAAAGTGCCCGTTCGGGTCTTGATGTTGAACCAAGTTCAGATTTGGGTAGATCTGAGGTTTGGCCATTAGCCTCAAAGCCGCTCAGAGAGGGAAAAATTATGCAGGGGCAACAGGAAATACCTCTAAGGTCTCTGGTCACCAAGAAGGTAGTTAATGTAGGGGGAGGGCAAAACCAAGAAACAACTAAAACCAGGGGAGAGAGTGTAAAGAAACCGACTCACTTTGTAGACTGGTATCATCAGTTTCCTGAAGAACCTTTACCAAAATGGATTGTGGGAGTAACCAGTTTGGGGGCTGTGTCTTTGGTTTTGAAGGCTGCAGAGCAGAAGAGCACATCTGGGTTGATGCAGGACCCGAAACTCACTACTGAACAATCACAGATTGTTCCAGACACACAGGAGGTTATTCCCGAAGGAATAACCAGCCTGGTCGACTGGATGAACGCCACTGAAACGTGTGTTTATCCTGAGAGGGGGGACTGCCCAACTCACCCCATAAATGCCAAGTGGGACACCCCAGATGAAGCAGCTGAGATGCTGCCTATGCAAGCCATGTGGGATTAGCTTTATAACTGGGACATTCACCCACTGAATATGCCTGTTACCCAGGTTTTGGTAAATGCTGTGATTAACGGGACCCTTGTTGCATGGGCACCCCATGGAACTTTACTGCTACAAAACTGAACAACAGTTCAAGAAGCCTTATCAGATCTGCTATCTCAGCTTCCCTGATGACACCAAGAACATTAGAGTAATTAAGAAAATGGGGAGAGACAAAGGGGAGAGTCAAGGGACTTGACCTAGTGGAGTGGTAATCTTCAGATGGCTGCTGAAATGTAGAATGAATAAAGCAGACACTGACAGAGTTGAAACAGGTGAAACCGAGCAGCACCCTGTGGGGCTCCTGGGGACGGAAGCCTTTCTGTGTCCCCCGTTCCTTGTTTGTAGGGAACAGACTCCAGCCTCCATGACCTTCCCTGAGTCCCAAAGGGCAGATTCAAACAGTTGCTAATCAGGGAAGGGAGGGGATGCAGAGACAAGGGAGGAGCCGCCAAGAAACAATAGTGCAGCCTTGGGGCAGGGTCCTGGTTCCACCTCAAGAGATGCACATAACAATATCTTTGAGCTCTTTACAGAACTAAAACCCCCAACAAATGGAAGATGTCAGCATTATTCATTCCAGAGAACAGCATCTGAGGCCAGATGAAAGGAACCAGAGAAGCTCATCAAGAGATTACCTGAGACCGGATTAAAGGAGTACAGGCCCTGCACACACCTTAATCTTATCAACAACCCCACCCTTGAACCACTGCTACAAAACTCCTCACCAAATCCCCCCTGGGTTGGGGGACACAGTTTTTCAGGGGCATGAGGCCACTGTGCCCCCCTTTGCCTGGCAAAGCAATAAAGTTGTTCTTTTTTTTTTAAAGCTATTCTTTTCTACTTCACCCAAAACTCTCCCTGCAAGATTCGAGGTGGCACTGGTTCACAGAAGCCGAGTTTTCGGCAACAGATGCAGCACTACCAGGGACTGGGTGGACCAGTGCGGCCCCCAGCGTTTTGTTAAAGGGCCCCAAACAAGTCCACTATTTACTCTAGTTTGGAGGAATTTCGAAAGCCAGGAGGCAAAGATTACAAGGAGAAACCTGACCAGGAACCCCCTGAGGGTGAGGATTAGGAAGATTAATCAAGATAAAGACTGAAGCAGAGGCCAGGATCTTCTGGCTCCACCCCCGGGGTGGGGACCCAAGGCCATCTGCACAGGCGTGGAGAAAAACGGCCAGGAGAGGGAGGAGACTTTCCCAGGATTCCTAGATACAGGAGCCCAAAGCACTGTGATTCCAACACCTGTTGGTGAAGTCTTGGGGGGTGGGGGGGCTAAGGTTAGACTGGGAGGAACTGGAGATGCAAACGTTGATGGGATTAAGGTGAACATTGGGATGAAAACTGGGGTGAGTGAACAGATTTTGTGTGAGGTGGTCACATCTCCTTTACCTGACTGTATTACTGGGATGGAGATTATGGCTGACTGGGGATTGCCTCCCCTACTTAATATTGTAAAGCAGAGGCCTGTAAGTCCGCCCTCCGGCCAGTTTTAATTGGGGACGCCAGACGGGAGCTGCTAGAACTGCCCGAGCACACACAGGTGGCTAACACAGAGTGATCTAGAACGCCTGGTGGACAAAAAGAGACGACCACTTTAATTCATGATATGCTAGAAGCTGGAGTGTGGGTACCCACGAATTCACTGTACCATAGCCTTGTGTGGCCTGGGGAAAAGAAGGATGGTTCATGGAGACTAACTGTAGACTATCGAGACTTAAACTAAGTTGTACCACCCATCGGCTCAGCCGTTCCGGACACACAGAAAACGCAAGGAAGCTGCTACTCAGTGAGTGACCGCGTAAATGCTTTCTTCCCTGTCTCGATCTCAGAAAACAGCCAGCAGCAGTTGGCCTTCACGTGGGAAGGATCCCAATTTACCTTTCTTGTGCTGCAACAGGGGTATCTGAACTCACTGGCTTACTGTTGTGATTTGGTCAGAAGGGACGCGGACTTGATGCGGGTCGCCAGTGTAATCATACACTATACTGATGGCGTTATGGTGATAGCGGAAACCATAGGGCAGGCTAGGACTGATCTGAGTGCAACGGTGACGCACATGACCAACTGGGGTGGGTTAATAAATCCAGCACTGGTCCCAGGCCTGCCCGAACAGTCAAATTCTTAGGAAGAACCTGGGCAGGGGCCACCTGGGATATTCCACAAGAGACTAAAAATAAACTGCTGTCACTGTCCTCCCCAGGACCAAACAAGAAGCCCAGCGTTTGGTTGGTTGATTTGGATTTTCATCTGGGAATGTTGCTCCCATCTGTAAGACTACCCGAAAGAAATCTCTGAGTTGGGGACCCGAACGAGAGCAGGTTGTGTCTGAATTACAAACGGTGGCAGCCCTCTCAACTTGGCCTTTGGGCCCTGCTGACCCCCGACTCAGATATGATTTGGCAAGTGTCTGCCATACTCTGTGTACTCTGCAGACTGGAGCTTCTGGCAAAAGCCCACGAGCACCTCCCAGCAGTGACCACTGGGATTTTGGACCAGAAAATTCTGAGATGCTGCCGCCCATGCACAGTATTTGAGAGACCATTAGTAGCCTGCGATTGGGCATTAACTGAGGTCACCTCGATTACTGATGGACATAAAATAATCGTGAAACCTGAGATGCCCATACTGTCTTGGGTGATGTTGGAGAAACACTCCAATGAACGCAGTGCCCAGAAGTGTTCCATAATAAAAAGAGAAATGGTTCATCCGAGAGCACGCTGCCAGGGGAATGCAGGGAGGCACCCACTGGATCATGAGCACGTAGCCTCTTTTCCTCTAGGACCGACTTTGGAGCCACCTGAGGAGCTGCTGGAACCGACTGGCACGTGGCCTTGCCCTGTGGACGGCTCTCAACTGAACCACAAAGCGCGGTTGCTTTATGGATGGCAGTTTCAAGATGAATGGATAGTAACCTGCTTGGAAAGCGGCTGCATTAAGACCAGGGGATGGCGAGACTCTGATTGGAGGCAGCGAGAACAAATCAGCTCAGTGGGCTGAACTGCACGCTGTTTTCCTAGCAGTGGTGGAAGAATTGAGCAATGGTAAAAGCCCCTATGTTTGGGTTTTTACTCCTGGGCCGCAGCCCATGGCGTGGCTGTGTGGTCGGGCAGATGGGCAACGGAAACCTGGACTATTAAAGGGGTGCCTGCATGGGGCGCGGCCTTATGGAAATCTCTCTGGGAATTTAAGGGGCGTGTTAAAGCAGGACATGTCAATGCCCACCAGAAGAACCCCTTCCAGGTTTGGAAGGTCACTGAACCACCAAGTGAACGTTTTGGGAGGGCGGTCCATGAATGAGTCGGCATGGGGAGAGGGCGGCAGCAATGCAGAGCCCCACACATGGCCGGCAAGTGGATTACACTGGACCGAAGCCAGCAGCCCTGGGGCGGGGGGCTATCAATGAGCCCTAACGGGAACAGACACCCTGCACTGGGTTTGCATACCTGATGGTAGATGCAAATGCTCAAAATACTGTAAGATTGGAACAGAAAATACTGTAACAACTTGAGCCACTGAGTTACATTTTTTCGGACTAAGGGGTGCACTTTGCAGCCCATACTGTCCAACAGTGGCAAGAGATTTCACACCAGATATGTTGCGTATCATCCTCAGAGTAATGGTTTAATAGAAAATTGGAATGGGCGGCTGAAGCATTTGCTGTCTAAAACCAGGGGAGATACAGGCTTGAGAGGCTGGCTTACACACCGTCACGAGCATGTGCTCACACTCAACATGAGCGGGGCAGAGGGCGGGTCCCCACTGGATAGATTCCTCCACTTTTCTGGGGGTGTGGGCAAGTCGGGGTGGGGGAAGATGCTGATGTGACTGTATCATTCTTCCCCGCATCACAGCAACTTTTTTTTTTCTTCTCCTACTCGATGCAGTGGTCCCAGAACCAGGGATGCAACTGTGGGGGCCAGAAGCAGGGATGATTCCTAAACAAGAAACTGTAACTCTACCTTTAAACCTTTATGTCAGAATTCCTAAGGGCCTGATGGGCCCGGAATGTGCCTTCACCCCCTCTGGCAAAGTTGGTGCTGACGGTGAATGCTGCCGTGCTGCCTAGCGGTTGCAAGAGCCCACTAGTTCTGTACCTGTGTAACCCTACTCTATGTGAGCGGCAGTGGACGGGGCAGGGGAGACACCTGCCAGCCTAGTTTCCTGGCAGCAATCTGGACCAGCACGGTGGCCAAACTAACGTCCCTTCCAAGAGTGGAAAAGTGTGGGTAAAGATAAATGACAAATGGAGAAGAAAAATAACAGCTGAGGGTAAAGGGATGAATAAGTGGGTTATGCAATGAGGGAAATCCAACATTTTATTAGCACCTGGAGAGAGCCTCAGAGCAAGAGAATAATATAATCTCTTAGCAGAAGCATACCAGGTGCCCAGCAGGCTGAAGCTAGTTTGCTGAGATCAGCCCTGATTTTGGGACCCGACAAGATTGAACAGCAGCCTGCACACCTGAATGGCACTGCTCTGGAAAGACGTTCTGGTCCTGAGATATATTAATGAACAGAACCAACTGTCAAAAGATTCAATGAAATTCTAGCGATGCGCCTGTATCTTCTGACTCCTATTTTTTGGGCTACGTCTACTGCAAAGGATAACATTTGGGAACTGCTTCCTACTGGGACTTCAAACTGTGTGATGTATAGCTCCCAGCAGACTGATCTATGTAATCACTGTGTAATTATAGATCTTGACAATCAATTGCTTAGAAAGGTCCCTGGTTATGATGGACAAAATAAAATGGCAGCATGCCCAACATGGGAGGGTGTGCTGTGCACAAGCACATGTCACCCTGTTTTTGTGGATGGAAAACGATTCATCAAAATAGGGAAAGACACTGGGTCCCTGATGGGATTAAAGCAGTTGGGCATCACATGGTAGCTCAAGTTCCCCTGGGGTACGGCCCTACGAGAGACAAGGCAGGCCATGGGAAACCTCATGGCATACTCAAACTAAATTAAATTACATCTAGGTGTCCTTACCATGCATCTAAGCCTAGTCTGGGGGACCCAAAATTTTGGGGTGCAAAACATGCACCCTATCTGCACCCAGGCCATTAGTACACAATGGCAACAACGTCTCTGGTGGATTCAACAACACTGACCCACAAGCCAGAAACAGCCTTAGGGTAAATAGGTGCTAGTAGGTATCCTAGGACAAGTGGAATTTGTTTTTAAGGAGGAGTGGCATTCAGAGGAAAAAGATTAATTAGAATAGGCAGACTAGGGGGAGTTCTCTTCCAGGTGGAAGGCGAAGGATGGGAGCCAGCCTGGAAAGAGAATGAGGTTTTAGCAAAGTGGGTCAGGCAGACTCTGCCAATAATTCTGGATATGCTAGAACTAGCACTGGGAAGAGCCGTGCACCCCGATCCAACAAGGCCTCTTGACTATTTAAATACATATGCAGGCTGAAGTGCCACGGGGCAGTGGCCCTCAATCCTAGCTGCTGAGGCTCAGGGGCGAACACACCTATGGGAATATTACGGCCCTCCAAGCTTATGGAAGTTCTCTGGGGACATTTATAATTTACACAGATGCACCCTGACTGATCACACCTCCAGTAAAGCTAGAAATAAAATATACCCCGCAGCACAGTTAGTTGGGATAGGAATATTCTAAATACAACTCGTGTCCTCCCCATAGGAGGGAGGTGGGCCCTGCGATACAACACACAATGGAAATCAGACTCAGTATAAGCTTGTGAACTTGTCCCTGGTTACCTTGGAATCCGGAGCTAACTGAATCGTGGCCAATGGTCACGACCTCTGTCCTTAATACCATCTGGTATACGGGTAAAGGCAGATTCTGTTGGGAAGGTAAAGTGAACACGTCTGTAGCTCTTACTGATTTGTTCTGTAATGAAAATGAATCGTACAGTAACCATATTTCGATACGGTGTAACCTTGTCGTTGGTAAGATTCAACTACCTCATGTAAATGAGTCTTAGGGTAACACTGATATTGATGATGATGTATTGAGAGCCTGAGTTAAAGCCTCCTCAGGAGGTAATACCTCTGGAAAATGACTGGCCTGAGGAGGAGCAGGATCTAGCTAATCACCAGCTGATTTCTGTGCTGAATAGTTCCGCACAAATTGATCGTAAGGTACAAGTAGCAAATGACGTTTCTCTAAATCGATCCCAGGACTTCCCTGGTGGCGCAGTGGTTAAGAATCCGCCTGCCAATGCAGGGGACACAGGTTCGAGCCCTGGTCCGGGAAGACCCCACACGCCGTGAAGCAACTATGCCTGTGCGTCACAACTACTGAGCCTGCACTCTAGAGCCCGCAAGCCACAACTACTGAGCCCGCGCGCCACAACTACTGAGCCCACGTGCTGCAACTACTGAAGCCCATGCGCCTAGAGCCCATGCTCTGCAACAAGAGAAGCCACCGCAATGAGAAGCCCACGCACCGCAACGAAGAGTAGCTCCCGCTCGCCGCAACTAGAGAAAGACTCCACACAGCAACGAAGACCCAACGCAGCCAAAAATCAATCAATCCATCCATCCCTACCCCACACCGGCTTCTCCAAATGTCTGGCCTAGTTATGTCGGTACTATTGCTACATCTGGTAATTAATGCTAATTAATGCGACCCCAAATATAAGTGCTGTGATAGGTATGATTGCTTTGCTGTAAGGGATCTGTTCCACCAGGGGGAGGACTTGCAGTACTGTGATTTATAAGAAATGCATACATTTGGTCATTCTCAGATACATTTGGTCCTTCATCCACAGTTCCTGGTTCACAGCTCCCAAAACCCTTGGAATTTTCTGATCAATATGAGCAATGGGAGCATATTTTGTTATATTTGGTCTCTAGTCCTCAGTTCCAGAAAACACTTTAGGGCCAAAAAGGTGAAATGGGTGTCCTGTTATTAATAAGAAGCCCTTTTCCATCACAACCGGGTTTATGTTCATGAAGGTGACTTTGGATCCCACCCCAGGGTGGGGGCTAGTTGCCAGGAGAACCAACCTTGTGATTAGCGGGTCAGAATTTTCAGTCTTGCGCCCTGACTTCTGGGCAGGGGAGAGGGGCCTCAGGTTGAGTCAATCGCCATTGGCCAATGATTTAGTCAATCATGACTATGTAATGAAGCCTCCATAAAAGCCTCAAAAGGCAGCTTTTTGGCCCTTTTTCAGAGAGCTTCCACACCAGGGAACCAGAACGCTTTGTACTACCATGCAGGGCCCCAAGCTTCATGAGGACATTAGATCCCTTGTTTGGGACCTCGCCCTATGTATCTCTTCATCTGGTTGTTGATTTGTATCCTTTAAGAGCCTTTTATACTAAATTGGTAATCTAGTGAGTAAATGGGTTTTCCCGAGTTTTGTCAGCAGCTCTGGCAAATCAATCAAACCGAAGGAGGGGGGCATGGGAACCTCCGATTTACAACCAGTTAGTCAGAAGCACGGGTAGCAGCCTGGACTTGTGACTGGCACCTGAAGCGGAGGGTGCTCGGGGGAAGGAGCCCTTTACCTGTGGAATGTGATTCTGTCTCTGGGTAGACAGTGTCAGAATTGCGGGCAACTGTGGGACACCCGGTTGGTGTCCAAGAATTGGATCCTGGAAACCTTTCCAGCGTACGTGTGAGATAGAGGGTGCCTGCACGACCAGCCCCAATAGAAACCCTGGGCCCTGAGTCTCTAAGGAGCTTCCCTGATCGACGGCACTTCACACGTGTCGTCACAGCTTGGAGCTCAGGGAATCAAGCACATGATATGTGACTCCACTGGGAGGAGGCTTCCAGAAGCTTGTGCCTGGTTTCCCTGGGACTTCCCCCATGTCTTTTGCCTTTGCTGACCCTGCTCTGTATCTTTTTGTTGTAATAAACTCATGAGTATGACCATACACCAAGTCCTCCTAGGCAATCATCCAACCTGGGGGTGGTCTTGGGACCCTCCACACAAATGAGTTGAATAAAATATACTATTAAAATTAATTTCACCTGTTTCTTTTTGCTTACAGTGGCTACTGGAAAATTCACCACGATGGATGTTGCTCACATTACATTTCCATTGACGGTACTGCTCGAGCACCTTGGAATTGCAAGTGCTTAGAGAGTCAGACCAGAGCGTCCATTTTATTGGAGAAACTGAGGCCCAGAGAGGGTGGTGCATATGGCTGAGACCACACAGCAAATAGGGAACAGGAGGACCTGGGCAGGGAAAACACTGCAGGACTCCACCCCCAGGTACTTACCGGATGGACCTCGAGTGGTTGTCTTGGGGACTGAGGACTTTCTGGCCAGGGGTGCCCGACTTCCTTTGTCACTAGGCTCGCTCCGGGCGCTGAGTGGCCGACTGGCCCGGTCCCCACTGGCCAGCCCCTTGGTCTTTGCAGCGGTCACTGGAGTGGCTTTGGGGGCAGCGGTGCCACGGCTGGGGCGGGTGAGGGGCTTCCGGGTACGGCCGAGGCCCTCTCTCAGCCGGGCCTGCTCAGGAGGCAGCATCTCAGGGTCCACCATGCAGATACTAGGTGGGGTGGGCAGTGGCGGGGGTATCTTGAGCGGGTCAGGCAGTGGGTCACGGCGAGGGGCCCCAAAGCCCTCTGTGTCCTCATCCGAGTCCGCGGTGCCAGAGGCGGCAGGCAGGGGGTCCGAGTCAGACAGGGTAGGCAGGGACTCGCTGACGGACGTGGGTGGTGTCTCCTCCACCCCTGGAGCACCCGCCCGCTCCTGGGACCGGGCACTACTGTCATTGGAGCTGCCGGGGGACACAGGTGCCGGCGCCATGGGCACAGCCTTGCGGTGCTCAAACTCACAGGGTGATACCAGGCACAGGTCCACGTCATGTGGGGAGGCCGAGCGGAGCACCCGCGGGCCACAGAGTGGGAGGCTCAGCCCGGCTTCACTTGCGGCGGAAGGTGGTGGCGGTAGCACCTGCTCAAAGGACACGGACAGGGACTCGTCCACCTCTGTGGAGTGCGGGGAGCCCACCTCGGCGGGCAGCGAGGGAGTGGTCACTGTGGGGGTGGTCACTGTGGGGGACGCATCCGGCCCAGGCTCCCCACCCCGCAGCGGGCTCAGTGACAGTGGCCCGCTGCTCTCAGTTGGGCCCTGGTGGGCTCCGGCGGGTGAGGGTGTGCATGGCTCGGGGGTGCTGGTGGCCAACAGCAGCTCCAGGGTCTTCTCCTCCAAGCTGCCGCCCTCCTCCCCGGCTGGGCTCAGCCCCAATTCCAGGCTGCTCTCCTGGCTGGGCGTGGCCACCAGCCGGGGGGCCGGGGAGCCGCAGGCCTCCGTGGCGGGGCTGGCCTCTCTGCACCGGAAGCTAGGTGGGCTGCGGGGCCCATTCTCTGCTGGTGGGACACCCGGGCGGAGTGTGTTGGGTGCTCTGCGGGGCTTGGGAGCCACCTGGGCACCCGCTTTCTTGCCACTGACCACAGCGGAGGCCGCCCGCCGCACCTCCCGGGGTTGGGTCCGAGGGGCGCTCGGCTTGGGGTCCTTCTTCACCTCCCGGGAGGGCCTGGCTTCTTTCTCAGCCTTGCGAGGGGCCTCAGCCCGCAGTGGCTCCTTCTGGGCCACCCCGGGGCGCTCCTGGGCAGGCCTGGAGGGTGCTGTCGTCCGGCCCTCTCTCCTCAAACTGTCCCGGGAGCCCACGCTTTCCTTGCTCTCAGCTCGCCGAGGCCCCGCCAGGTCCTGAGGGGTCACCACAGGCTCCCGCAAGAACCCCAAGTGCTGCAGGCGGACCAGGCCATCCAGGAGGCGGGCGGGCGGCGTGCAGCCAGGGAACAGCACGCGCACCACCTTCTCGGAGGGGCCCGCGGGGTGCCACACCAGCAGGGCGCACACAGAGGCCAGCGTGTGGTCAGCGGCGGCCGAGGGCGGGTGCAGCACGTACATGTCCAGCCGGCCCACGCCCATCTTCTGGAAGAGCACAGTGGGCTCGGCCGGCAGCGGCCCACGGTTCAGAGGCAGGGGGGTGATGCCCAGCCGGGCCAGGAGGCTCAGGGCCAGCTCCGCCTCATCCTCCCCGCGTACCAGCCGCGAGGCGGCGGCACGGGCATTGAGGAACACGATGCCCAGGTTGGGGGAGATCAGCCTGCGCAGCCGGTCATCCCCAGAGCCCCCGCCAGCGGCCGCCTCATCACGCTCCGCCAGCTTGCGCCGCAGCAGACTGTTGAGGCCGGGGAGGCTGTCAGCGCCCGCGTGGGTCACCAGCACGGCGTCCACCCGGTCCAGGTGCCGCACCAGCTTCCAGAAGCTTGACTTGGGGTTGGAGCCACCATTGACCAGCACGGTGAAGCCATTGACGGCGAAGAAGGCAGCATCCCCAAGGCCGCCAGGGAAGATGTAGCAGCAGGGCCGGGCAAGCCTGAGGAAGCCCACGGAGGCCGGAGGCTCGAGCAGCTCAAAGGGGGACGGCGGCTCCAGCGACTCGGCCACGTACTCCAGGAACTCACGCAGGCCCTCAGAGGCCGGCAGCTGTACTGGAGGGTTCAACCGCAGCTGGAGCGCGCCCTGGAGGCCGGGCACCTCGGGTGCCAGCTGGGCCCAGTCACCAAAGGTCGGGCAGGTGATGGTGAGCTTGGGCGGGTCTGCAGGCGGGGGTGTGGAGGCCAGGAGATCCCGGATCTGTAGAGGGGGGAATGGTTAAGGGGTCACCTGGAGCCAGGCAACACCCGGCCCCTTGGGAAAACTAAGGCCCTTTGCCTGCCCTTGTCACACTCAGGACAAAAACCCAGCCTTCCCCACAGCCCAGAAGGGCCCATCACCACCTGTCCACCTCTACCCTCCCCGACCCTCGCTCAGTCTCCCTGCCCCAGGGCCTTTGCACTTGCTGTTCTCAACTCCTAAAGCACAGCATCCTCCAGAGAGACCTTCTACACTCACCCACCCCCCCGCCACCCCTGTGTACTGGTTCTTATCAAACCAAACATGGTTTGCCAGTTTTTTGCTCATTTTGCCCCACCCAGACTAAGGGATTCAGAAGGGACCCCCACGCAGATGGGACCTAGAATGTGCGGTGCCACTTGAAGCCGCTGAGACACCTGCTGATCTACAGGCCCACACACTGCAGTGGGTCATGGGACTGGGCCCAGGGGGAGCACACGCCACCACCATTATCCCACAGAGGAGGAAGGGCGATGCTCAGGGGGACAGCAGGTCGCTGGAGCCACTCAGCCCAGTGGGGACGAGCCAGGCTTCAGAGGCAGGATGGTGAGGGGGCGGCTTACCTCTCTATCCCCCAGGACCTGGAGGAAGTGGCGGGGTGAGAAGCCCCCCGTCTGGAGCAGCAGCTCCCCCGTCTCCTCCAGGCAGGGCCCAGCCAGCACCAGCAGCTTGTGAGAGGCAGGGTCCAGCAGAAGGTTCCGGAGCTGAGGGACGGGGAGAGTGTTGAAGGCCCTATTCTGTGCAGTGAGATAGTCAGCACCCCTCTTTGGGGTGGTCCCCAGCCCCTAATCTATATATAACCACCCCACTCCTGTCCCCATGACGGCCTGGCCAGTACTAAACTAGAAGCCGGGATTGTAGCCTGTGGGCCTCCTGTTGGGCTCGACCCCCTATCCCTGCTCCCAACTCCTGCTCATTCTACAAAGCCCAGCTCCAGTGCCCCCTCCTCCTGGAAGCCCTGCACACCCTTTCTGGGCTCCCCAAAGCCCACCTCTCCCTCTGGCCCAGCCCTGGTGCCATGGGGAAGAGGGGTCTGTGTCTGGCTCTGTCTCCTCCAGAGCCCCTTCAGGGGGCAAAAGGGAGCATTCTTGATCAGAGGAATCAACCTGTACAAGAGTATCTAGAGGGGTGTCCCGGGGCTCTATCTTGTTCATCTTTCTCATGGGAAATTGAGAGAAGAGTGCAGATGTCCGCAAGCTAGAAGTATTAAGTCAGTTCAGACAACTAGCGGAGCCCAGCCCAAGGGAACGCACAGGACGCAAACATCGGTTGGGTTCTGCCCTCCCACCTCCAGCCCTTCCATAGCTCATTCGTTCCTCCCAAACTCCAGCCTTTTCTGATTCCACCCGCTCCCACCATCAGCTCTGAGGAGGGAATAAATCGAGGCTGGAGTCATCGGGGGAGGCTTTGCTGCTGCTGGGTGTCAAGAAGAGGATTTCAGGCAGCATGAAGGCAAGGACACGTGAGGTGAGGCCAGGGCATGGCGCTCGTCCCAGCAGCCCACTCCCCCCAGGAGCCTACCCTTCCCTACCTCGTCACACAGGGACTTGTCTGATGGATTCAGGAGGACCAGCGTCTCCAGGGTGTCTCCACGGTGGTGCAGGCTCCGCTGGCCTGTGGGGGAACCGGGCCCTGTGAGTTTAGGGCTGAGCCACATGCATGGGGGTCAGCCTGTGGCAAGGTCAAACCCTGCCCCACTGTGTGACCCCAGGCGGCCATAAGCCCCTCCAGCACTCCGCTTCCCAGGACCCCCAGCCAGAGGGTCATCCAGGGATTAACAGGCATACGGCAGAGCTGCAGGTCAGGATGAGGCAAGAACAGGAAACCGCCTTGGCAGGCCTCACGCTGGAAACAGCAGTAACAACAAGGCCTCCACTGCTGGCAGGGCCCAATTCACAGCTCTCAGCCCTGCGGGGGACGCCACTGTCACCCTCATTTTATAATCAAGGAGCCTGAGCCCAGGGAGGGCCAAGGAGGGTACACCAGGAAAAGGGCTCAACGTGGGCAAGGGCCCTGCGGCAGGACTGAGCTCTCTGTGTCTGAGGATCAGGAAGGGGCAGGTGGGGCTGCAGCGAGGGGCAGCAGGAGGGAGCCGAGGGCAGGGAGGCCTCATGGGCCACGGAGAGGGGAGTGGGGTCCCCCCGAGACCAGATGTGTTTCAAACATGAAGCACCCGGCCCTGGGTCTGGAGAGGCAAGGACCCTCTACTGCTGGTTACCCTTTATCAGTTTATCACGGGCTTCTTATCATGTGCGGATATTGCCCCATTCAGGTGGGGAAATTAAGGCACAGAGAGGGGAAGTGGCTGCCAAGGCCACACAGAGCGGATGGGATTTCCAGCTCCCCCAAATGGTGAGGGTCAGGAAGCCACCCAGAACCACTAGGACAATGAGGCGACGGACACTTCCTTCCCCTCCTGCAGCGGCCTGGAGGTGACTCAACAGGCTGGCTGAGGCAGGGGGGAGCTGCAGGCGACACCCAGGCCCCGCCCAGCAGCTGCTCTGTTCACCCCGGTCACCCCAGAATCCCCAGGGAGCCACGGGACATGTGGGGCTGGCCCAGGAACCCCAACTCCCTCCTCGATCTTGCTTTCTCAGCTCCCCATCTATTGAGCATCTACTGTGTACCTGGCCCTGTGAAGGAGTCACAAGCATAAACCAGACATAGTCCCTGCCACGCCAGGCCTACACTCCACCGTCCATTCCCACTCAGCAGCCCCTCACTTTCCAAATGTCCTGTCCCGTTGACTGCGCCCTTCCCTCCACCCTACACACCAGCCCCAGCTGCTTCTCATCCAAAAAGACCCTCCTCAGAGGTCTCCCTGTCCCCCACACCTCACTGCCTTACCTGTCAACTGGGGACAAAAACACAAGTTCTTGCCTTGTGGGTTGCTGATGACCAAAGGAAGCGAGTGCTGGCTCAGGGCCTGCCCCTGCTCTGCACTCAGTAGATCTCAGTTGTATTATTACTGTTGCTGCTTACAGCCATTCCCTGACCCCCATGCCTGGCATAGAGTTGGCACTCAAAGAACACCTGTCCACTGAATGAGCAGAAGGGGAGAGCTGGGGCATGCAGGGTCCCCAGCCTCACCTTTCACAATGCTGGAAAAGGTGGCCGAGTGCCGTGACACGAAGACCTTGAGCTGCTCATCGAGGCTGCAGACGCCAGGGTCAATGTCCCATGACCGGATGCCTGGTGGGGAGAGGGGGGAAGGGAGGTAGGAAATCAGCTGGGCTTCCCAGCTCCCAGAATATTTCAATAACTAGCGGATGGCTGGCGAGGGCCGCCACAGGCCCCTCCCCTCAACCTGCCCCTGCACATGACGGCCTGGAAATTCAGAACCATCCAATGTGCCTTTGGAGCCCACCGCATCCACCCTCAAGGAACCCAAAGTGTAACTCAGGCATTTTACAGAGAAGACTCAGGACATCAGAAAGAAAGTCCCGGCCTCCTAAACAGTCATCTCATCCCCTCCGTCATCCTCCCACCCCCACCACTGGTTTCACTGTTCCTCAGCCCTCCCAGGCACAGTTCCCATCTCTGAGCCTTTTCGTGAGCTGTTCCCACTGCCCAGAGGTCCTTCTCCCCACCCTTCATGTCCTCTCAGCCCTTTGCATTCTCTGAACACTCCTGTAACCATCTGAGCTTAAAATTTGGTCCATCTCCTCACTCACTTTGGTACCCGCCCCCACAACCAGACCCATTAGTCCTGTGAGGGCAGGCCTGAGCCTGCCCATGGTCCCCACGCTATCCCTGATGCCCTGTGGGGTGACATTCCTTAATCCTGTGAACCGAGATGTGTGCTGCCGTCCCATTTTACTGGCCACGGACGGCAGGCCCTGCCGATCTGAGAGATGGGGGATGGATGAATGCCCTCCAATCACGGTTTGGGGTGCACCACGCCTGCCGGTCCCACCGTGCCAAGTGGCTGCAGGTAAACCTTGCAGGTGCACCTATGACTCACATCCCCAGGTGCCGAATCCCCTGAGCAGGCAGCACCCGCCCACACCCCAATTAGCAGTTCCTCATGGAGTTGCGGAAAGTAGGCCCCGGAGCTCCGGGCCCAGCCTCCCCATCCCTGCTCCTCCCTCCAGGACGTCCAGGCTGCTAAGGCCCGAGGATTCGAGGAGGGCCCGGAGGGCGGGAAGCGCAGCCGTTGCCCATGCTGCCCCAATCGCGCGGGTCCCAAAGCCTCGGCCCGTATCCCCTCCCCGGTCTGCAACCCGCTCGAGGCGGAGCAGTCCAGCCCAAACCCGAACGCTGTTTCCTCTGCGGGCACCCACGGCCTCTGCCTGCGCCCTGTGCCTAACGGTAAGGGGATCGGGGCACCGGGGCCCCCGGATTCAGCCGCCCCCCGCCCCATCCCCCGGCCCTTAGGCCGAGATGCGCCGCCGCGCCCGCCTCCCCGACACCGCGTTCCCGGGCGGGCCCGACCTCGTTCAAGCTCCTCCAGCACATAGGCTAGCAGCCCGGGGCACCCGCACTCGCCGCCCACCACGAGCAGCAGTGAACTGGGCGCCTCCACCGACCCGGGCCCTGCCACCGAAACCGCCATCTTCGCGCCGGCCTGACGCTCCGAGCGCCCGCCTTGCTGTCCCCGCCCCTTAAAGGGGCTGGACCGGAAGGGCTGAAGACCCCGCCCGGAAGCCCCTCCTCGCCCGTTATCTGCCCCTTCCCGCCCATTGAGGTCGTGGGAGATGGGGGTATGGACACCTAAGGGTTGGCCTAGCCTTGGGTCTCCACTTTGGGCACCCCTCCCAAATAACCACTGATTCATTCATTCATTCATTCACTCACGCTTTCATTCATTCTCTCATTCATTCATTCACTCAACAAGTCCTGACTGCATGCCTACTACATGCCAGTCGGAATCTCTGTCCTCTGGAAACTCACATCATATCACAGTGGGCCCAATCAGAACCAGGTCCCAGATGGTCCCAGTTCCCCAGGTCAGGGCTTAAACAGAGAAAAGAAGGGTACCTTTGAGGGCTTTGAGGGATGCATAGGAGTTTGCAAGGTGTGGGTGATGGGACAATGACATGTGAGGCATAAGTTAGATCATGTGCAAAGTTTTAAAGATAGGAAAGTACATGTGAATTTGAGACACATTCCAGAGCACTCTGGTCCTGGAACAGGGCACCCTTATTCTGCACGTACGACATGCCAGGCATTTTACTCCATTAGCTCACTGAATACATTCATAAACCTATGAAGTCGGCACTGTTATTACGGTCATTTCAGAAAAGAATGGAGAGGAAATAGACTTGGAGAGATGAAGTCACCAGGCCCATAAGAGGTAGAGCAGAGATTCAAATCCAGGCGGGTCTGATTCCAGATTTAGTCTGTGGCAGAGACTGACTGCCTGGCTCACATGGGTAGCCCTCCTTCCCCAGACAATTGCATTTGGTCTTTTTACCCATGGTGGCCACTACCTGGAAAATTATATTGCAGCAAACATTTTTCTTTTATGAATTTTATTTTTATTTATTTATTTATTTTTGGCTGTGTTGGGTCTTCGTTTCTGTGCGAGGGCTTTCTCTAGCTGTGGCGAGCGGGGGCCACTCTTCATCGCGGTGCGCGGGCCTTTCACTGTCGCAGCCTCTCTTGTCGCAAGGCACAGGCTCCAGACGCACAGGCTCAGTAGTTGTGGCTCACGGGCCCAGTTGCTCCGCGGCATGTGGGATCTTCCCAGACCAGGGCTCGAACCCGTGTCCCCTGCATTGGCAGGCAGATTCTCAACCACTGCACCACCAGGGAAGCCCCTCAGCAAACTTTTTGACAGTTGCCCATGTCCAGGAAGGGCTGGGCTGTCTTTCTGGGGAGTGAGCTCCTCATCTTTGGAGGTATACAAAACCAATCAAGACAAATGAAAAGATCTGCCAAGAAGGATCAGCCTCCCACTGCCCTTCGTTATCTGTTCAGCACAACTTCCTCCCTGGTCAGTGTGTAACAGTCGCTGGCCACGTGCCATCTAATGTCTAACATTTGGGTGCTCCACTTCCTCTCTCTCTTTTTGGCCCTGGCATCTTTCGTCTATCCTGGTCCCTCCTCCTTGGCTCCCTTCCCTGTTTCCTGCCTGCCTGTGATTTCTCCTATTATTGCTCTCAGCAATAATGGGAATGGAAGTGTCTGTGTCAGGTTCTGTCTCCCCCAGCAGGATAGGAGATTGTTGGAGGCCAGATCAGGCTGAGGTTTCTCTGGGGTCCTGGCCTTTTGCAGGACAAGGCTGAGTATCTGGGAAGTGCATGATAAAGGGTTGTGAAATGGGGGTGAAAAGCTAGTTCATCCACCATTCATCCATCCATTCATTCATTCAGGTGTATTTATTGATTGGGTCAGGACTGGAACCAAGACCTTCTGCCTGCAGTCTATGCTCTTCCTTCTGCCCAAGGCTGTAAGTTATGATTGCTAGTGTTCATTCTAGTTGGTCTTAAAGGGCCCTGAGGTGCCAAGATGTGTCTCTACCAGGGGATCTGGGAGCTGATGTTCTGAGTGTTCTGGAATCCTGAGGTTTTCCTGTCCCAGAGTGTCCCACAGCCTGGGGACCCTGGTCTGGGGAGTGTGGAGAGCATCTCCCAAGAGATGAAAAAGCATCTGGGAACCATTTCTGAAATCCCAGGCATCAGACTCCAGTCACTGCCCTCCTGCTTTTGTCCACACCCAGCTCCATGCCTGTTTCCAAGTCATCAGTCCCTAGAGGGATAAGGTGATGACATTTGTGGGGAAAACGGAAAACCCTCAACCTTCAGGACTGCTGGATGCTCTTGTGTCCTTCCCCTGGCAATTCTTTTCTCTCTCTCTCTCTCCCTCTTTTTTTTTTTGACCACACCACACGGCTTGTGGGATCCTAGTTCCCCGACCTGGGATCGAACCCATGCGCTTGGCAGTGAAAGTGCGTAGTCCTAACCACCGGACCGCCAGGAAATGCCCCTCTTTTCTCTTTTTAACATTTCTGTTGAGGTTTAACACAGGCAAGGTCAAGTTCATGAGTGTCAGGATTGGAGGTTGGTTGAGGTGATGATACTTGGGTCAGGATATAGGACATTTCCAGCCCCTGCTGGTTCCTTGGACCCTCCAGTTGATTCTCCCCTCCCTCAAGGTGACCACTACTCTGACATCCATCACTTTGGTGAGTTTTACCTGATTCTGAATTTCACACATGGGATCGCAGGGCGTCCACTCTTGGCTTCTCTTGCTCCTCTTGTTGAGTGGAGCAGGTAATTGTTCCTTTTCATGCTTATGTAATATTCCTGGGTATCATTTCTTTCTTTTGTCTTATTTATTTATTAAAAAAAATTTTTTTTGGCCGCGACGCACAGCATGTGGGATCTTAGTTCCCTGACCAGTGATGGAGCCCATGCCCCCTGCATTGGAAGCGCAGAGTTTTAACCACTGGACTTCCAGGGAAGTCCCCATTTTTTTCTTTTTATATTGTGGTGAAATAAATATAACATATTACTTATCATTTTAACCATTTAAAGTGTATAATTCAGGGATATTTAGGACTTTCATGATGTAGCATGACCCTTACTAGTATCTAGCTCCAGAATACTTAAAAGAAGACCCCATGCCCATTAGCAGTCATTCCCATCCCCCCTCCCTCCCAGCCACTGGCAACAACTATTCTGCTTTCTGTCCCTGTGGATTTGCCTCATCTGGACAGTTCATACAATATGTGGCCTTTTCTATCTGGCTTTCTTTACTCAGCATGATGTTTTCAAGGTGCATCCACGTTGTATCATGTGTGACCACTCTATTCCTTCGTGTGGATCTACCACATTTTGTTTGTCCATTCATCTGTTGGTGGACATTTGGGCTGTTGCTACCTTTTCGCTATTGTGAATAGTGCTGCTGTGAATATTCACATGCAAGTTTTTCTTGAGCATCGCTTTCAATTCTTCTAGGTCTATACCTAGGAGTGGAATTGCTGGGTCATATGGTAAGTCTATATTTAGCTTTTGAAAATTGCCACACTGTTTTTACACAGCAGCTGTAACATTTTACATTCCCACTGGCAGTGTACAGGGGTTCCAGTATCTCCACCTCCTTGCAAACACTTGGATTTTTTCCTTTCTTATTTTAACCACTGGGTGCCAATTTTTCATGATTTGTCCATTTTACCTGTTGGTGGACATTTGGGTTGTTTCCAGTTTGGGGCGATTATGGTTAAAGCTGTTTTGAGCCTTTTTGTTCATGTCTCTTGGTAACTATACTCTTTTCTCCCCCAGTAAATGCCCAGGGGTGGAATGGCTGAGTCATGGGGTAGGTCATGGGGTAGGACATGGCCAGGCTATTTTCTCAAGCAGCCTGTGAGGGAGGCAATGCCACCCATGTCCTGCCAACACTTAGGTTTCAGCCTTTTTTTGTTTGTTTTAATATTTTATTTTATTTTGTTGAAGTATAGTTGATTTACAATGTTGTGTTAGTTTCTGGTGTTCAGCAAAGTGATTCAGTTATACATGTATATATATTCTTTTTCATATTCTTTTCCATTACGGTTTATCACAGGATATTGAATATAGTTCCCTGTGCTAGACAGTAGGACCTTGTTTATCCTTTCTATATAAAATAGTTTGCATCTGCTAATCCCAAGCTCCCAATCCATCCTTCTCCTACCTCCTTCCCCCTTGGCAACCACAAGTCTGTTCTTTATGTCTGTGAATCTGTTTCTGTCTCATAGATAAGTTCATTTGTGTCATATTTTGGATTCCACGTAAAACTGATATCATATGGTATTAGTCTTTCTCTTTCTGCCTTACTTCACTTGGTATGATAATCTCTAGTTCCATCCATGGTGTTGCAAATGGCATTATTTTATTCTTTTTTTATGTCAGCCGTTTTAATATTTGCCTTTCTTCCCTTCCTCCCCCATCTCTCTCACCAACCCTGTTCTTCAACATTCATTAAGCATTTGTGTTGACAACACTCTAGTTCTGAGTGCTGGGAGAGGAACAAAGTCCCTGCTCCTGGGTACAAATAGCTCTCAGTCTGGGACAGGAGGGAGCCCGAGGGCTGTATGCTGGTACGTCAGTTCATTTCATTCTTGCAACAACTTGGGCCATAAGCTCTGCGAAAACACACTTAATACATGGGAAAAAGGGATTTGGAGAGTCAAGGGACAGATCCAGTGTCTAGCACCCCAGCTGGGATGTGAACCCAGGGTATGTGACTCCAGGCCCTGAAAGAGGCATTCATTCATTCATTGTTTATTCATTTGTTTATTCATCCATTCCGTAAACACTTCCTGACAACTTTACTGTGCCTCCAAGAGGTCTCAGTCCTGGTCCCCAAGGAAACCCCAGTCTGCAGGAAGAAGAGCTGGCCACAGATGCTCCCCAGCTATGGATTCAGAACTGGGCTAGAGGGTGCACCTGGAGCTGGAGGAGTCAGGAGTAGGGCAGTGAAGGCTCTGTGTGGGGAGACAGGGAAGGTATCCTGGGACAAGGGACACTGAGGCTGGGCTTTTGAAGAGTGCACAGGAGTTCATCAGGCAGATGATGGATTCATTAATTCGACAAACACCCTCAGCCAAATCCTCTGTGCCAACCTCACCTCAGCCTGGTCCCAGGGAGTCCCCAGGCTTGGGGAGAGAGTGCCAGACACGGACTCCCCAAAGGGTCATGGATGGGCTGGAAGGGGAGGGAGGGGCTGGTGGTGTCCCAGGTGGAGGAACATAGAAGTTCTTCAGCAGACCAGCAAGGGTCTCCTGGGAGGAGGACGTGGCTCCAATTTGCTCCCCCAGAGCAGAAAGAGCTGATGCTGAATGTTTTTGTTTTGGAATATATTGCTTGGGTTAAATGAGGCCAAGACGACATGATTCTGCCTCAAAGAGATGCTTGGATTTGCTCCAAGGCACCTCCCAGAAGTGGATCCTCAGTTTCCCCGAGTGAGGAATATGGGAGGAAAAACATACAGCCCCTTACCCACGAGCCTGGCGTGGTGGTGATAGAGGAGGACCTCAGATTGTTGCCTGTGGGTGGAGGTTCACGCATTTGAGATAAACAGGGATCTGTGAATGGAACAGGGTTGTCTCAACTACACCTGAAAGGATCTAGGAGGACTTCCCAGGGGAAGTAGCACTTGAGTCAGTCAGGACCTCAGCATGAGTATGGGACAACAAGAGGAGAAGCACGTGGAGAAGGAAGAGCATTTCCTGTGCAGGGGAACAGCATGTGCAAAGGCCCTGAGGCCAGAACAAGCTGGCTGTGTTGAAAGACTAAAGAGGACCACAGAGTGGCTGGCTGGTGTGACAGGGAGATGCAGGAAGGGGGAACCAGGGAGGTTGGTGGGGGTTGGGCCATGCAGGGTCACAGGAAAGGGTGTGGGTTTTACCCTGAGGGCCATGGGAGCCATGGAGGGTTTGGGAGCAGAGGGGACATGGAAAGTGAACTGCAAAAAGGACCATGAACTGGTTCCAGGCATTTTACACCATTAAATGTAACTATCCATCCCATTTTACAGGTGGGGAAACTGAGGATTGCAGAGAGTAAGTCACGTGCCCAGGATCACACAGACATCACATGACAGAGCCAGGATTTGAATCCATATGCCCTCAGTTTTAGGGGCTGGGCTCTTAAACACCACACTATGGGGCAAAAAGGAAAGAGGTGTCTGGGAGTCCCCTGACAGGGGTGGGTACTCACTTGCAATCAGTTTATTCTATAAAATCACCAGGATGTGAGGTGGGGTGGAGGTGGGGTGGGATGGGGGGAGGGAGGCTCCATTTTGTTTATAATCCAGTCCTCTCTGGGTGGGGGAGCTCTCAGCCCCTTCCCATATCCCCCAATTAGTGCAAAGAGGCCCCCAAATGACAGTAACCTCCCCTCTCCTCTTACCAGCTCAGGGTCCTGCCAAGCTCCACCTCCACAGAGGATTGGACAAGACAGCCCACTTTAGACACCTAACAGCAGCTCAGGACATGAATGCCCCCCCTTCCTCCCCCTTGGGCCACTCTAAATCTCACCTCAGGGCAGGCCCTAGATAGAGGGTGAGTAAGGAGGGAGGTGACTGGCTAGAGTGGCTTGGATCCCTGCGAGCTGCAGAGGAACATGAAGTGGAGTCATGAGTCATTGAGCACATACTGTATTCAATGTCATCCTCAGAAATGACCTGCATCCCTTCCCTCCTCTGTTCCACACACATGTATTGAGTGGCAGACCAGTAGTGGGTGAATCTCGGTCCTGCCCTCATCAGGAGCTTCTAGCTCAGTGCTCCCAAGAGTGTTACCGAACTGAACTCGGGTCCTCTCATCCAACACGCTGCAAAGCCAGTCTACTGACACCGGGTTGTGGTGAAGGAAAGTACAGCATTTATTCTCAGGGCAGCAAGCAAGGAGAACAGGCAGCTAATACTCAAAAGACCCAATCTCTGCAATGGCTTCCAGAAAAGGGTTTTTAAAGGCAACATTAGGGGTGAGGATCACAGGGTGTGTGACCACTTCATGGACATTTTTCTGATTGGTTGGTGGTGAGGTAACAGGGTGATGTTTCAGGAATCTCAATCATCAATCTTCTGCCTCCAGCCAGTTTAGGGTCTATATGTTTGTGGTCAGCAGTTTCCATCTGGTGGGGTCCTGGTTTCTGCAAAAACAACTTAAGAATGTGTGTCAGAAGATTATCCATATCCCTCAAGGAGAAACTAGGGGCTCTGTGACTCTTTTTATGGCTGACCTACTATTTAAGTTATTGTTATTATTTTCCTGCTTGACTGCTTCTCCTTTGTCCCTGCTTTTCCACTTCTCTAATCATTAACTGCTTGAGTCTGCTCTTGAGGAAGGCCTGAGAGACTAAAGCTTTTTCTCCAAGCAAGAAGTGGGGAACACAAGGGTCTGTCACTGGGAAGGCCCCCACAGGGTCCATTCTGTTTCATGAGGGCTGAGAGCTCCCTAATCTTTGATAACAGATTCATTCATTAATTATTCCAGTCGACATATATTTCTTGAGCACCTCCTATACGCTAGGCAATGGGGAGACAGCGTTCTCTGAGACCCCGTTCTAGCTTCTAAAGAACTTGCTGCCTGGTTGGGAAACAGACAAGAAAACTGGTATGAGAACACAGGATGCCAAAGGCCCAAGGGGCGGTCTCCACCCAGCCTTGGGCATCAAGGAAGGTTTCCTGAAGGAGGGGATGTTTCAGTTGAGAGAGGGAGAGAAAGTAGCCTATACAGGAGAAAAGAAAGGAAGGGGTGTTTCTGGCAGTGGGAACAGTGTGTGCAAAAGCAGACAGGCGAGGCCTGCTGGAGGAATTAAAGATATTTAGGGAGGCCTAGTCTGGAGGAGGATGCAAGAGAAGGGAAGACCCGTTGCCAATCACCGCGCAAGAAGAGCCTCGTGGGCAGAGCTTTCGAAGAACGTCCTCTCATTGGCTACCAACTGTTGTATGAAGGACTGCCCTAGCGGTTACACCTGTCCTGGTCCAATCAGCGATGGCCAACAGGGTGCAGTCAGGGGCAGAGCTACATCCTCTCAGGCATCCAGTCCAGGGCCAGAGGCGACCTGCCTTGGGTGGCTTGCAATCCGGGGAGGAGGACGGGGACTGGAGGGGATTGAGAGGAGTCCTGACCCAGTTTCCCACCATAGTCCAGATCTGGACCCCCAAGCAGTGCAGTGTCCTGACATCCAGACCCTATTTTCAAGTCAAACGGTCACCATTGTATCTGCATCTCCCGTCCCAAAAATAATGCCGCCGTGAAACACAAGGTTGAAGACAGCACAGGGATCAAGGGTGCAGATCCCAAACCTGGTGAGGTTCAAATCCCAGCTGTGTCCCTCCCCAGTTCTTTGACCTCCCTGTGCCTCAGTTTCCCCATCAACTGAACCTGTGTCATAACAGCCCCACCCAGTAGGGGCGCTGTTGGGATTAAAGGAGTTAAAACACACCCAACAAGAACCAGATGCTGCATGTGCTAAGTGCTCACGCGGTTAGTTCTTTTTTTTTTTTTAATTAATTAGTTTATTTGGCTGCATGGGATCCCAGTTGCTGCATGCATGATCTTCGTTGCGGTGCGTGGGCTCCAGAGCACTCAGGCTCTCTAGTTGTGGCATGCGGGCTCCAGACTGCGCAGGCTTAGTTGCCCCACGGGCATGTGGGATCTTAGTTCTGTGACCGGGGATCGAACCCGTGTCCCCTGCATTGGAAGGCGGATTCTTAACCACTGGACCACCAGGGAAGTCCACTAGTTAGTTATTCTTGTAATTTATCTTTTTGCTTTGGAAATCGACCGGCCACACGTAGCTCTCTGGACAGCTGGAGGCCATCTGCCTGGGGTCTTCCCAGGGAGAGCATTCCAAACCCAGGCCTCTTTCCAGATGCATCGATTTTAACCCCAATAAAGTTGACATCCTATTCCTAAACATGGTTAAACATCAGTTCATTTGGACTTTGCCGTTCCCCTTTTGCATACTAGAGCCCAAGTGTGTACGCGTCTGGGTCTCAAACCTTTTCAAAGGACTCTGGCATTCTTGGGAGCCCTGAGCACCTGGGGACTGACACAGCCTTATCCTAGAGGCGTGGCTTCGGGTCCAGCTGTACCTCATACTATCTGCACAGCTTGGGCAAATGCTTTGGCATCTCTGATCAGTTTCCCACCTGTCAAAGATGACATCATTGAAGCTCCTTTGTCGAGTGTTCTCAGCCCTCTCCCCAGGCTGGGTGGGAGTCCACTGGGTCTCCAGCCAGTCTGGGGTGGGGAAGCAGGACTCGGAAGGGTGGCATGAATGGGGGTGCAGCTCTGAGTTGGGGCATGTCGAGGGGCTTGGCTGGGGCAGTGGTGGCAGCAGAGGCCTGGAGGCTGGAGAGGGCAGAGGCTTGGGGTTCCTGCTGGCTTCTCCCCTGAGCTGGACCCAGGCCCAACTGCAGATGAGCCTCACAAGCTCTTGGGATTTTCACTTTGGACATACATCCATCTCAACTCCCAGAGTCACTCCTTTATGCCTCAGTTTTCCTGGAAAATGGAAATGACTGTACACACCTGGAGAGATGGCACATAAGTAAGGTAAACAAGAAGAGCTCAATAATTGTTGAGAGGGAGCCCTTACTTTAAAAAAACAAACAAACAAAAACAAAACCGAAGCAAAACAAAACAAAACTATCATTTTAGAGGATTTGAGAATGTAGGTGTTAAGGGTCCCAGCTGGATTCCCTGGGTTCACACCCCAGCTCTGCCACTTCCCTGCTGTGTGACCTTGGGTATGAGACTGAACAATTTTGCTCTCAGTTTCCCTGCCTGTAAAATCAATTTGGGGATTAAACGAGCGAATATTTGGAGGGTTCTGTGCAGCACCTGGCACACTGAGGGCACTTGCTGAATAAGTTAACTCCCCTGGAGGTGGTCCCTGGCTCCAGGTGACCCCCAGCCTTAGGATCGTCTATTGGCCCAGTACTGCCCCCTGCTGGTCACTCTGGGGACTTTGGGCTGAGCCCCACCTTGGAGGCCAGAGCCCTTTCTGCCATCCTGTCTGAACCAGTCCCATTTCTTTGCCCCCTTCGAGGCCTCATCCTCTTGACCAATCCAATCACTCTCTTTTATTATCAGCACTCTCCAGGCCAATCCAATCCCTTCACTTCCTCGAGTTAGTCACGCCCCAGAGTGACGCTGATCAGGGCTGGGAATTTGCAAGGGATCAGCGCTGACCTTGTCCCATTGGCTTTCTAGGAACCAATTATTTTATAGGTGATAGACCAAGATTGCCCTCATCGATTTCTCTTTGTTACCACCGGCCTGAGAGCCACAACTAAGGCCATCAGAAGGTCCAGCCTCAGAGCATTTGCACTTGCCATGCTCTCTGCTAGGAATGGCCTTCCTCCAATTCCACCGTGCTTAGCGAGACCTTGCCACTCTCCAGCTTCCTCTCTTCTAGGACGCCTTTCCCAACATCCCAATCAGAGTCTCCATGCCCCTTAGTCATCTCCCTTCCTTTGTCCCAGCACTGACCTCAGAGACTGGGTTCTGTTGCCCCACATCCTCCTTCCAGACTCTAGGCAGGACCCCTACCCCCAGCCCCGCCCTGACCATGGACGTGGCATGGACACGAGTATGGATCCAGGCTGCGTTTGTTGAATGAATGAATGAATGAATGAATGGTTACATGAACATTTGTGTTGCAGAAACAACCTATTCTGAGAGTTGGTCCAGCCTCACTTCATATCCCAGCCTTATCTCTCCAATCTCTCAGGAACTCAGTCTTCCTATCTATAAAAAGAGCACAGTATTGCACCCACCTCTGGTTGCAGAGGACTGAGGGAAATAACATATGTCAGGCAGGCACCCAGCACATTGCCAAGCACACAGTAGGCCTTCAGGAACCACATGAATACTCTTCTCCTCTCCAATTATGAGAACCCTGGACTCGGGACTCATGTCCTGCTTCATCTACTTCAGTTCTCCCCCATGCCCCACCCTGCCCCAGTCCCCAGGGCAAGGCCATTGACAACAGAACTGTCAGGGGAAGAAGATGAGCGCATAGGACAGTCCCAAGGGCTCTGAATTCCATGTTCCCCACACATCCCATTGCTTGCTACCCGGATAACAGGGACTGGAGTCAGAGATAGACAAACAGGTGGAGGGTGGACCCCTGGGTTTGATGTCTTGATTTTGGTCCTAGAAGCCAGGAGGCCCTTTACCCTCTGTCTACACTCTGGTCCCAAGTGGCTACACTCTATCTCATGTTGATGTCTCTTCCATTTGTGTCACCAGCCCAACCTCTCCCCTGAGCTTCAGACTCCAATATCCAACAGTATTGGGTATTCTCATTGGGTGCCTTGTAAGTATCTCACATTCAGCAAGTCCAAAGCACTGGTCCCAGTTTCTCACCCTGAGATCTGCTTCTCCATCAGCATGGTAGATGGATGGCTCCACCATCACCCATGTGCCCAGGTCCCAAACCCTGGACTCATTCTTGTCACTTCTTTTCCTTTACCCCACATGTCCAGTCCACTGGCTGGTTGTGTAGGCTCAGACTCCGGAATGAACCCGAACCTTCCCTGCACTCCCATGGGTCCCGCCATCTCCCGCCTGGATTCTGCCCTGGCCTTCTTCCACCTACATTCAAACCCTGACCATCCCTGCTCCCCTGAGCAGCCTCAGAAAGATTTTTTAAATTATAAATCAGATCATGTCCCTCCTCTGCTCAAAGCCCTCCCATGGCCACCCATTGGCCTTCAAGGAAAACCCACAATCTTCCCTGTGGCCAGGAGATCCCACTTGGACTGTACTCCTACCCACTACCTCCTCCCTTCCTCCCTCCCTCCAACCCTTCCTCTCTCCCTCTGACAAGTACTTATTCATTCACCTTTATGGAGTGCCAACTGTGTGCTGAGACTGGTCTCAACACAGTACAGTAAACCCCCGCCAGTGCAGTTGGGGCATCAGAGAGGGGTCTGGGGTTAAGGTTAGGGTTAGGGGTTCATGGGTGAGGATGAGACCTCAGTGGCCACAAGGTGTCCATGGAGCCTAGGGTCCTGCTGGGCCTATGTTCTGCCCCACAGGGCTGAAGTCCCCTGTCTCCCTCTCATTTAGTCTCCTTCTCTCAGTTTCTTTCTCTCTCTGCATCTCAGACCCCTCCCCATATCCCCCAGGCTCCCCACAGCCCTTGCTCATCTCCTCCATCTCTCACTCTGCTCCAGCCACACCAGCCTCCTCGGTATTCCTCCAACACACCAGGCATGTCCCACCTCAGGGCCTTTGCATCTGCTCTGCCCTCTGTCTTGAATCCCCCTCCCCCAACTCTCCCCATGCCTGGTTCCTTCTCCTCCCTTGGGTCTTAGCTTATGTGTTGCCTCTGCCAGGAGGCAGTTACCCTCTCCTCCACCATTTCTGTCTATTGTGGGACCCTCCCGGTTTTCCTCATAATTTTCCTTGATTTCCTCTGTGCGTGCTTATTTGTTTGTTTCCAACTTTCGTGCTAGGGACCATGTCACTTGTTGGAACCTGTTGACAAGAGTAGTTCCCAGCATCACGGTGCCAACAAATATTTGCTGAACAAATTGATTGACATCTGATTTATATCTGTCTCCTCCATGGAGCTTTGCTCAGTGCCAGAAACCTTGCATGTACTCATCAAGGATTGGGAATTATTTGAAGACCAAGCAATGTTGCCCTCTGTTGGGACTCTAGAAGCAACTCCACTCATTCCCCAGTAAAGAGCTGAGCTCAGCAGATGCTGTGGAGGAGGAACTTTCTCATCCAAAGACCAAATGTCTCCATAGGTTCTCTTGGCACCGGGGATTGGCAAGTTTTAATAAGAGCAGGGCCCCTGGGGATGGCCAGGAGCTTGGATGTCCGGGAGGGATGTGTGTGTGCATTTGGTGGAGTGGGAGGGGGGTCTCTTTGCATGCACATGTGTGTGTGTGTATATGTGTGTGTGCTGTACTTTTCACCAGTCTGTGCACTATCTCCCATCACCTCTCTTTCAAAAATTTTTATCTGTGGATTTCATAGGATGGTGGAGAGAAAGTGAGACATCAGAAGCTAAGAGAGATGGAAAGACAGACAGACAGATGGACGGACAGTCTGAGTTTGCAAAAGACATGAATGTAGATGCACAGTGAAGAGAGCTAAGGAAAGAGGGAAGAAGAGAGAAGAGAGGACAAGAGAAAACAGCAGGGCAGAATTAAATGGAGGGAAGAGATAGCTCAAATATGTAACTCTGGATTGAGCTGAGTTGTTGGTGGGAGTGAAATGGGACACTGGGACTTAAAAATTAATTGGATCTGAGTGATCAGTTTATCAGGGGCTTTGGCAGAAGGAGGGAGATGAGGTGTGGGTAAGAGAGAGAGAACAAGAGATAGCCTCATCCAACAGAGGGCAGACAGCAGAAGCAAGAAGAACTACAATCCTGCAGCCTGTGGAACAAAAACCAGATTCACAGAAAGATAGACAAGATGAAAAGGCAGAGAGCTATGTACCAGATGAAAGAACAAGATAAAACCCCAGAAAAACAACTAACTGAAGTGAAGATAGGAAAAATTCCAGAAAAGGAATTCAGAATAATGATAGTGAAGAAGATCCAAGACCTCGGAAAAAGAATGGAGGCAAAGATCGAGAAGATGCAAGAAATGTTTAACAAAGATCTAGAAGAATTAAAGAACAAACACCTAGAAGAATTAAAGAACAAACAAACAGAGATGAGCAATACAATAACTGAAATGAAAAATACACTAGAAGGAATCAATAGCAGGATAACTGAGGCAGAAGAACGGATAAGTGACCTGGAAGACAGAATGGTGGAATTCACTGCCATGGAACAGAATAAAGAAAAAAGAATGAAAAGAAATGAAGACAGCCTAAGAGACTTCTGGGACAACATTAAACGCAACAACATTCGCATTATAGGGGTCCCAGAAGGTGAAGAGAGAGAGAAAGGACCAGAGAAAATATTTGAAGAGATTATAGTTGAAAACTTCCCTGACATGGGAAAGGAAATAGCCACCCAAGTCCAGGAAGTGCAGAGAGTCCCAGACAGGATAAACCCAAGGAGAAACACGCTGAGACACATAGTAATCAAATTGACAAAAATTAAAGACACAGAAAAATTATTGAAAGCAACAAGGGAAAAACAACAAATAACATACAAGGGAACTCCCATAAGGTTAAGAGCTGATTTCTCAGCAGAAACTCTACAAGTCAGAAGGGAGTGGCATGATATATTTAAAGTGATGAAAGGGAAGAACCTACAACCAAGATTACTCTACCCAGCAGTGTTTTTATTCAGATTCAATGGAGAAATCAAAAGCTTTACAGACAAGCAAAAGCTAAGAGAATTCAACACCACCAAACCAGCTCTACAACAAATGCTAAAGGAACTTCGCCAAGTGGGAAACACAAGAGAAGAAAAGGACCTACAAAAACAAACCCGTAACAACTAAGAAAATGATAATAAGAACATACATATCGATAATTTCCTTAAACATGAATGGATTAAATGCTCCAACCAAAAGACACAAGCTCGCTGAATGGATACAAAAACAAGACCCATATATATGCTGTCTACAAGAGACCCACTTCAGACCTAGGGACACATACAGACTGAAAGTGAGTGGATGGAAAAAGATATTCAATGTAAATGGAAATCAAAAGAAAGCTGGATTAGCAATACTCATATCAGATAAGATAGACTTTAAAATAAAGAATGTTACAAGAGACAAGGAAGGACACTACATAATGATCAAGGGATCAATCCAAGAAGAAGATATAACAATTATAAATATATATGCACCCAACATAGGAGCACCTCAATACATAAGGCAACTGCTAACAGCTATAAAAGAGGAAATCGACAGTAACACAATAATAGTGGGGGACTTTAACACCTCACACCAATGGACAGATCATCCAAACAGAAAATTAATAAGGAAACACAAACTTTAAATGACACGATAGACCAGATAGATTTAATTGATATTTATAGGACATTCCACCCAAAAACAGCAGATTACATTTTCTTCTCAAGTGTGCATGGAACATTCTCCAGGATAGATCACATCCTCGGTCACAAATCAAGCCTCAGTAAATTTAAGAAAGTTGAAATCATATCAAGCATCTTTTCTGACCACAACGCTATGAGATTAGCAATCAATTACAGGGGAAAAAACGTAAAAAACACAAACACATGGAGGCTAAAAAATACGTTACTAAATAACCAAGGGATCACTGAAGAAATCAAAGAGGAAATCAAAAAATACCTAGAGACAAATGACAATGAAATCAAGATGATCCAAAACCTTTGGGATGCAGCAAAAGCAGTTCTAAGAGAGAAGTTTATAGCAATACAAGCCTACCTCAAGAAACAAGAAAAATCTCAAATAAACAATCTAACCTTACACCTAAAGGAACTAGAGAAAGAAGAACAAACAAAACCCAAAGTTAGTAGAAGGAAAGAGATCATAAAGATCAGAGCAGAAATAAATGAAATAGAAACAAAGAAAACAATAGCAAAGATCAATACAACTAAAAGCTGGTTCTTTGAGAAGATAAACAAAATTGATAAACCATTAGCCAGACTCATCAAGAAAAAGAGGGAGAGGACTCAAATCAATAAAGTTAGAAATGAAAAAGGAGAAGTTACAACAGACACTGCAGAAATACAAAGCATCCTAAGAGACTACTACAAGCAACTCTATGCCAATAAAATGGACAACCTGGAAGAAATGGACAAATTCTTAGAAAGGTAAAACCTTCCCAGACTGAACCAGGAAGAAACAGAAAATATGAACAGACCAATCACAAGTAATGAAATTGAAACTGGGATGAAAAATCTTCCAACAAACAAAAGTCCAGAACCAGATGGCTTCACAGGTGCATTCTATCAAACATTTAGAGAAGAGTTAACACCCATCCTTCTCAAACTCTTCCAAAAAATTGCAGAGGAAGGAACACTTCCAAACTCATTCTATGAAGCCACCATCACCCTGATACCAAAACCAGACAAAGATACTACAAAAAAAGAAAATCACAGACCAATATCACTGATGACTATAGATGCAAAAATCCTCAACAAAATACTAGCAAACAGAATCCAACAACACATTAAAAGGATCATACACCACGATCAAGTGGGATTTATCCCAGGGATGCAAGGATTCTTCAATATACGCAAATCAATCAATGTGATACACCATATTAACAAATTGAAGAATAAAAACCATATGATCATCTCATTAGATGCAGAAAAAGCTTTCGACAAAATTCAACACCCATTTCTGATACAAACTCTCCAGAATGTGGGCATAGAGGGAACCTACCTCAACATAATAAAGGCCATATACGACAAACATCAAACATCATTCTCAATGGTGAAGAACTGAAAGCATTTCCTCTAAGATCAGGAACAAGACAAGGATGTCCACTCTCACCACTATTATTCAACATAGTTTTGGAAGTCCTAGCCATGGCAATCAGAGAAGAAAAAGAAATAAAAGGAATACAAATTGGAAAAGAAGAAGTAAAACTGTCATTGTTTGCAAATGACATGATACTATACATAGAGAATCCTAAAGATGCCACCAGAAAACTACTAGAGCTAATCAATGAATTTGGTAAAGTTGCAGGATACAAAATTAATGCACAGAAATCTCTTGCATTCCTATACACTAATGATGAAAAATCTGAAAGAGAAATTAAGGAAACACTCCCATTTACCACTGCAACAAAAAGAATAAAATACCCAGGAATAAACCTACCTAGGGAGACAAAAGACCTGTATGCAGAAAACTACAGGACACTGATGAAAGAAATTAATGATGATACAAACAGATGGAGAGATATACCATGTTCTTGGATTGGAAGAATCAACATTATGAAAATGACTATACTACCGAAAGCAATCTACAGATTCAGTGCAATCCCTATCAAATTACCAATGGCATTTTTTACAGAACTAGAACAAAAAAATATTAAAGTTTGTATGGAGATACAAAAGACCCCAAATAGCCAAAGCAATCTTGAGGGAAAAAAACGGAGCTGGAGGAATCAAACTCCCCGACTTCAGACTATACTACAAAGCTACAGGCATCAAGACAATATGGTACTGGCATAAAAACAGAAATATAGATCAATGGAACAGAATAGAAAGCCCAGAGATAAACCCATGCACCTATGGTCAACTAATCTATGACAAAGGAGGCAAGGGTATACAATGGAGAAAAGACAGTCTCTTCAATAAGTGGTGCTGGGAAAACTGGACAGCTACATGTAAAAGAATGAAATTAGAACACTCCCTAACACCATACACAAAAATAAACTCAAACTGGATTAGAGACCTAAATGTAAGACCGGACACTATAAAACTCTTAGAGGAAAACATAGGAAGAACACTCTTTGACATAAATCATAGCAAGATCTTTTTTGACCCACCTCCTAGAGTAATGGAAATAAAACCAAAAATAAACAAATGGGACGTAATGAAACTTAAAAGCTTTTGCACAGCAAAGGAAACTATAAACAAGACGAAAAGACAACCCTCAGAATGGGAGAAAATATTTGCAAACAAATCAACGGACAAAGGATTAATCTCCAGAATATATAAACAGCTCATGCAGCTCAATATTAAAAAAACAAACAACCCAGTCCAAAAATGGACAGAAGAACTAACTAGACATTTCTCCAAAGAAGACATACAGATGGCCAAGAAGCACATGAAAAGCTGCTCAACATCACTAATTATTAGAGAAATGAAAATCAAAACTACAATGAGGTGTCATGTCACACAGGTTAGAATGGGCATCATCAGAACATCTACAAACAACAAACGCTGGAGAGGGTGTGGAGAAAAGGGAACCCTCTTGCACTGTTGGTGGGAATGTAAATTGATACAGCCACTATGGAGAACAGTATGGAGGTTCCTTAAAAAACTAAAAATAGAACTACCATACGATCCAGCAATCCCACTACTGGGCATATACCCAGAGAAAACTATGATTCAAAAGGACACATGCACTCCAATGTTCATCGCAGCACTATATACAATAGCCAGGTCATGGAAGCAACCTAAATGCCGATCAACAGATGAATGGATAAAGAAGATGTGGTACATATATACAATGGGATATTACTCAGCCATAAAAAGGAACAAAACTGGATCATTTGTAGAGAGTGGATGGATCTAGAGACTGTCATACAGAGTGAAGTAAGTCAGAAAGAGAAACACAAATATAGTATATTAATGCATATATGTGGAACTTAGAAAAATGGTACCTATGAACCGGTTTGCAGGGAAGAAATTGAGACACAGATGTAGAGAACAAACGTATGGACACCAAGGGGGGAAAGTGGCGGGGGTGGGTGGTGGTGGGATGAATTGGGAGATTGGAATTGACATATATACACTGATATGTATAAGATAGATAACTAATAAGAACCTGCTGTATAAAAAAATAAATAAAATTCTAAAATCCAAAAAAAAACTGTTCTAAAAAATAAAGTCTATTAAAAAAGAGAGAGAGAGAGAGAGAGAGCAAGAGAGACCAATGGGTATCAAACATATTGAGGGAATGTAATTCACATTAACAGATTAAAGGTGAAAAAGTTATATAGTTGTCCCAACCGATGTAGATAATGCATTTGCTAAAATTCACCACCTGTTCATGATAAAGAAAAACATCTTAACATGCTGGAAATAGAAGTGGACCTCCTTAACTTCATTTTCTATTAAAAACCTATAGCAGATATCATATTTAATGGTGAATGTTGAAATGTTTTCTTCAAGGTTGCAAACAAGGCAAGGATGCCTTTTACCATGGTGTCTGAGATGGTACTGAAGTCCCTGGCATGTGTGGTAGGGTAGGAAAAAGAAATGAAAGGCCAAAGGACTGGAAAGGAAGAAATGAAAGTGTCTTCACCTATGACACCTTTGTGTACAATGAAAACCCCAAAGAATCTGAAGATCTATTTACTGGATTTACGAAAGGTGAAGAAAGCTTGTTAGATGCTAGAATCAACTGCATTTTATTTTTATTTATTAATTTATTTTAAAATTTTATTTATTTATTTACTTACTTACTTATGGCCACGTTGGGTCTTCGTTGCCACGCGCTGGCTTCCCTAGTTGCGGCAAGCTGGGGCTACTCTTCGTTGCGGCGTGCGGACTTCTCATTGAGGTGACTTCTCTTGTTGTGGAGCACGGACTCTAGGCGCGTGGGCTTCAGTAGTTGTGGCACATGGGCTCAGTAGTTGTGGCACATGGACTTAGTTGCTCCACGACATGTGGGATCTTCCTGGACCAGGGCTCGAACCCATGTCCCCTGAATTGACAGGCGGATTCTTAACTACTGTGCCATGGGCAGGTCCCACAATTGCATTTTAAACTCCTGTTTCTTTAACAGGTAAAAAAAAAAAAGTAATTTAGGCCATTTACTCATATCGTCAAATACACAAAGCATCTGGAAAGAAATCTAAAAAACAAAGATGTGCAAGATTTATGGAGAAAGTTGTCAGCTTTATTGAAAGATAGATAAATGGAAAGACTCATTGTATTCATGCTTTGGAAGAGTCAATATCAGAAAAGATGCTGATTCTCCCCCTATTTGGTTTATAGATTCAATGCAATTCCAATCAAAGTCCCAACTAGGTTTCTCCATGGAACCCAACAAGCTGAGGAAAAAAAGTGAAGAATAACCCAGATGCTCCTGAAGATGGGGGACTGGCATTTTTAGCAGATATCAAAGACTAGTATAAAGTTTTATAACAGGGATAGATGGTCCCAGGACAGAAGAGAGAGCCAGAACAGACCCCGGGTGGGGCAGACATCCTGAAGCACTGCATACACTCTGATTGACCTGTGTCCACTATTAAGTCCACACGTGTACAAAAAGTTGCTTTGTGGCAGTTTCATCAAAGAGTGTTGGGATGATTGATTATCCACATGGAAAAAAATATACAATTGGACTTCATCTCACTCCACACTCCCAAATCAGTTCCAAGAGAGGTCAAGGCTCAACTGTAAATGACAAAACTCAAAAAATGTAGAAGATGCTATGAGAATATCTTTATGATTCCAGGGCAGGAAAGAATTCTTTAAACAAGACACAGTGTGCATTCATCACAAGAAAAAAAAAACCCTGTAACTATGTATGGCAATGTATGTTAACTAGACTCACTGTGGTGAGCATTTCAAAATGTACACAAAAGTCAAATCATTATGTTGTACACCTGAAACTAATATAATCTTGCATGTCAATTATGCTTCAAAAAAAAAAGTGTGTGCAAAGGAAAATATTGATCAAGTTGAAGAATTTAAAATTAAATCCATAGAGACAGAAAGCAGATTAGTGGTTGCCAGGGGCTGGGGGATGGGGATAGGGAGTGACTGCTAATTGGGATGGGGTTTCCTTTCCGGGTGACGGAAATGTTTTAGTACTAGATAGAAGTGGTGGTTGCACAGCATTGTGAATATACTAAATGCCACTGAATTGCACACTTTAAAATATATAAATGGTGGGACTTCCCTGGTGGCCCAGTGGTTAAGAATCTGCCTGCCGATGCAGGGGACACGGGTTCGAGCCGTGGTCCAGGAAGATCCCACATGCCGCAGAGCAACTAAGCCCGTGTGCCACAACTACTGAGCCTGCGCTCTAGAGCCCGTGCTCCGCCACAAGAGAAGACACCACAATGAGAATCCGCGCACCGCAACGAAGAGAAGCCCTGTTCGCCACAACTAGAGAAAGCCCGCGTGCAGCAACAAAGACCCAATGCAGCCAAAAATAAATAAATAAATACATAAAATTTAAAAAAATATATATATATATATAAATGGTAAATTTTGTTATGTGTATCTATATATATATTTTTTTTGGCTGAGCCATACGGGATCTTAGTTCCCCAACCAGGGATCGAATCTGTGTTCCCTGCACTGGGAGCATGAGGTCTTAACCACTGGACTGCCAGGGAAGTCCCTGTTATGTGTATTTTACAGCAATAAGAAAAAGGAATTTAAAATTAAGAGCTTCCGGTACCTCCCTGGTGGTGCAGTGGTTAAGAATCCGCCTGCCAATGCAGGAGACTGGGTTCGAGCCCTGGTCCGGGAAGATCCCACATGCCATGGAGCAACTAAGCCCACGAGCCACAACTACATAAGCCCGCGTGCCTAGAGCCCGTGCTCCGCAACAAGAGAAGCCACCGCAATGAGAAGCCCGCACACTGCAACGAAAACCCAACGCAGCCAAAAATAAATAAATAAATATAATTTAAAAAAAAATTTAAAAGCTTCCTACAAACTTCGCTCAGGAGATGAATTCCCTCCCTATGAGCATGGGCTGGGCTTAGTGATTTGCTTACAAACAACAGAGCAGGGAAAGGGAAAAATGATAACTTGAAGGTGGATAAACTTGGCAGACAACACCTTACCCAGGTAATCAAAATTAACATCCTCTGTGATGTCATGTGGACATCAGGGACCTGTGGTATGATGTGACAAGGAGGGAACCCCACCTCTGTGATCTTCCCCCCAAGCTCCATAACCCCAGTCTAATAATGAGAAAACATTAGATGGACACAAGTCAAGGGACTTTCTACAAAACATCTGACCTGCACTCTTCAAAGGTATCAAAGTCATGAAAAATAAGGAAAGACTAAGAAACTCAGAGAGGAGGAGACCAAGGAGATAAGAAGACTAAATGCAATGGAGGATCCTGGATTGGATCCTAGACTAGAAAGAGAACATTAGTGGAAGAACAAGTGAAATATAAAGTCTGCAATTTAGTTAATAACAAGTGCCAATGTTAATGGCACTTATTTTGACCTATGTACCGTGTAACCATATGTAAGATGTTAACATTAGGGAACACTGGGTGAAGGATATACAGGAATGCTCTGTGTCTTTTATAGCTCTGTACCTTTGCAACTTTTTTTGTCCATCTAAAATTTTTCCAAAATAAAAAAGTTATTTTAAAAATTAAGAGTTTTGCAAAGCAGAAATAGAGTCACAGATGTAGAAAACAAACTTATGGTTACCATGGGGGGAAGGGGGGTGGGATGAATTGGGAGATCGGGATTGAAATATATACACTACTATGTATAAAATAGATAGCTAATGAGAACCTACTGTATAGCACAGGGAACTCTACTCAGTGCTCTGCGGTGACCTAAATGGGAAGGAAATCTAAAAAAGAGTGGATATGTGTATATGTATAACGGATTCCCTTTGCTGTACAGCAGAAACTGACACACATTGTAAAACAACTATACTCCAATTAAAAAAATAAAATAAGATAAAAATTAAGAGCTTCTGATCAGAAAATGACACCATGAATAGAATGAAAACAAGCCACAAAATTGGAGATTTTTACAACACGTGAAATTAACAAAGGATTTATATCTATATATGGATAAAGAACTATAAATCAATAGGAAAACACAGTCACATTAAAAAAAAAATAGATATAAGACTTCAACAGGCATTTCACCCTAAGAAGAAACCAAAAAATCACATAGTGTTCCACCTCATGAGCAATCAGGAAGCTAATCAAAACCAAAATGAGGCACACTTCACCCTCTTATTTTGGAACAATTCAAACACCCAGACAATTCACACTGTTGGCAAGGATGTGGAGCAGCTGAAAGCTTATATGGTGCTGATGCGATGTAAATTGCCGGAGCCACGTCAAAAACAAGTTGAATGTTATTTCATGAAGCTGAGCATATAGGTGCCCTATGATCCAGCCATCACTACTCGTGTGCACCAGCCTACCTTCCTGAGAATGGTTATAAAAGCTTTGTTTGTGATAATCCCAGAGTGGAAACAATCTTAAAGTCCACCAACTGGGGCTTCCCTGCTGGCACAGTGGTTAAGAATCCGCCTGCCAATGCGGGGGACATGGGTTCGAGCCCTGGTCAGGGAAGATCTCACATGCCACAAAGCAACTAAGACAATGCGCCACAACTACTGAGCCCACGTGCCACAACTACTGAAGCCCGTGCGCCTAGAGGCCATGCTCCACAACAAGAGAAGCCACCACAATGAGATGCCCATGCACTGCAACAAAGAGAAGCCCCCGCTCGCTGCAACTGGAGAAAGCCCACACGCGGCACCGAAGACCCAATGTAGCCAAAAATAAATAAATAAAATAAATTTATTAAAAAAAAAGTCCACCAACTGGAAAATAGATAATCAAAGATGTACTAATTCAAAGGAACACTATACAGCAGTGAAAATGCATGCATTACAGCTAACCACAAGAAACTCAGATGAATATCAGTAAAATCATGTTGTGCAAAAAAACCAAGTTATAACAATGTGAATGTTTTATTTTAGTTATGGACAGTTGAAGAACACACAAAACTAAACCCTGTATTGTTTGCTGGTAAATATGTGGTAAGACTCTAAGGAAAAGTGGGGGAATGAAAAACAAAGTTAGACGTAGCTCTTCCTACAGAGGGAAGGGACAATCGATTGGGGAGGGACAGTGGCCTATGGGGTCTACCATTATGATGGTATTGTTCTTTATTCAAGCCTGTCATTGCTGCTTCTTACTCCTTACCTATGGTTAATCAATATGTAATAAAAATTTTAAAAGCAATGAGAATCTCAGCAATGGTTAACATTATACATTACTATTCCAAGTGCTTTCAGGTGTTAACTTATATAATAACTCCTGCAACTCTGTGACGTAGGTCCTGTTATCTCTGTCTTACAGGCAGGGAAACAGGCAGAGTGGACACATGACTTGCCCAAGGTCATGCCAGTGATTAGAGGCAGAGTTGGGTTTTGAACACAGGCCTCCCTTGTGACTAACTCCATATACATCTTGTGTTTATGAATCTCCGTCATGTGTGCTGGGGGCTGGGGACTCTGTGGGCCTCAGCCTCTGGGACTGTTCTAGGTACTGGAGATACACAATGACCAGGTTTGTGTATTAGGTGTGTTAGGGCACCGGCTCACACGGAACTGTCTGGTTAGATGTGTGGGGAGGGGTGGTGAGCAGAGCTGTGTTGGGGTCAGGGTCCAACCAGAGGAAGAGTCGGGGTCTGGGGGAGTCTAGAAATGTGGAGTAAGGGCTCAGTTTGGGGGAATTAGGTAAGGCTTTCTGGAGAAGAGTATATTCAAACTGGGCATTGATGGATGAATAGGAGTTTGCCAGTTACACAAAGGAGTGAAGAGTGGAATCCAGTCCGAGTGTGTGCCAAGATCCACAGGCTGAGAGAAACAGGGACACAGAGAGAGACCTAAACAGGACGTGGCAGAGACACAGAGAGATCAAACAGAGAGAGGCTCAGAGGGAGACACGTGACCGAGAGACACGGCGAGACAAAGAGTCAGGGGAATAGAGAGACAGAGAAACAGAGGCAAAGAGAACGAGACATAGAGACAGAGGAATAGAGATACTCAGGGAGAGCAGAGAGACAGCAAACGACTCAAGATTGAGAGCTAAAGGAGAGACGAAAACACGCAGAACCAGAAGGGAACCTGCGTGATGGCCGCCCTCAGCTCCCACCCGGCTCCGGCCCTTTAAACCCCACCCCCACCCCCGAGCTTGCAGCACCCGCGCCCCATCAGGCTCCGCCCGCCAGCCCCGCATCAGCACCACGTCAGGAGCTGTCCGCGCCCCCGGTGCTGAACCAAGATGGCAGGCGGCGGAGGCCGGGCCCCGGCGTGAGCGGAGCGCGGGCTGCAGCCCCCGCCATGCCCCAACCCAGCGGCAGCTAAGCCCGACCTGACAGAGCCGGCCCGCCGGCGACTCTGGAGACATGTCTCTACTTTGCGTTGGAGGTAGGAGGCGAGGTTGCAGGGCGGGGAACCGATGTGGACCAGGGCTGGGCTCGGGGTCCGTGTGGATGCGGCTGGGCTCCTGAGGGGGTGACCCGAGTACACGCGGCTGGGTTTTCAGGGGGTAGCCCTTGTAGACGCGTCAGGGCGCCTGAGAGGGTGATCAGTGTAGATGCAGCTGGGCTCTCAGGGGGTCCTGGTTGCCGCTACCGGGGTCGTGTGGACACGGCTGAACGTGGAGGCCCGTGTGGACGCGGGCAGGGGTCTGGAGCTCCATCTGGAAACGGTCTAGACTGGGTCGTCTGTGTAGAACAGGTTATTAGCGGGTTCGTGTGGAAGGAGCCGGGCTGGGTAGTTCGAATGAATCTTGCAGGGTACTTGGAAGGAGTCTTGTGCTGTGGGCTGGGCTGTGGGCAGGGCTCGGAATTCGGGGAGGGGTGCAGGGGGAGCGGTCGCCAAGCCCTGAGCGTGCAAGATTTGGGTAGAGGGGCTTGGCCATTAGGACTACCATGAGCTCTAGGTATCCCTCACCCTGGGAGTGGAGAGGACTGGGGTGGGGGAGACCCCTTCCAGCATTATGAGAGGGCTGTGATTGGGGGGTCTGGGGACACTTTTCCGGTTACCTCTTTGCCGTCTCTAGTGGAGGCTGGGGCAGTCGCCCGAGGGCCTCCCCCTCCCCGCCCTCTCTGGCCCCTCCGCACGCAAATCCGGCCTTCTCCGCAGGGAGCCGACCCTTTGGAAGTGCAGTACCACCTGCACCCCTCACGACCCATCCTCACCTCACCCACTTTGCGCTGGAGGGAGGAAAGGAGAGGTGGGGTGGAGCTATTTTGGGGCCGGAACGCCATCTGCATCGAGGCCCACGCCCAGGCCCACGCTCTGCGTTGGGGTGGGTGGAGGGAAAGAGACTCGGGAGGGGCATGACTGCGCCCCCCTCACCCCTGAGGCAGGGTGGGGGAGAAGCCAGCCCACCTGGACCAAGGCGTCTGGGGCAATTCTGAGTTCTCAGCAGGGGACCTTGGCGGTAGGGGTGGTGGTGAAGCAGGGCTCAAGGCTAATAGAGGTCTCAACCTTGGGTTTTAAGGGTTGGGGTCCACCCCCTTCGCCTCTACTCCCTTCAAGAAGGCTGGGGTGGGAGAAGGGGTGTATCCGCCAAGCCTGAGATGGCAGGCTTAGGGAGACCTTAGGCAGCCGGGAGTGTGCTGTGTGTGTATGTGTGTGTGTGTGTGTGTGTGTGTGTGTGTGTGAAAGAGAAAGAGAGAGAGAAATTGGGAGAGAGAGAGAGAGAGAAAGAGATAGAGGGAGAGAGATATGGACCCCAGCCTCCTCCTGGACCCGGGTGGGCAGGCCCAGGAGCCGGGAACCTCCCCCACTGCCCCTCCCCCCTCCCCCCTCCTCCTGTGCCTCTCCATTCACAAACCCAGCCCCGCCCGCCCGCTCCCCGCCGCGGTGGCTTCCCGTGTGCTGCTCGCGCGGGGCTGGGCCGGCGTGGACGCGGGTGTTCTTAAAGGGACAGGGGCCTCCTTTCCTTGAGCTCGTTCCCAACGGTCGGGGCTGATGGTGGGAGAAGGGCCAGTAAGATCAAAAGTCAACTCATTCAGCCCCTAGCCTAGGGAACTAGGGGAGTCGGGAGGTGGAGTGGACCCCCATGAACCCCTCACAGACTAGGCCCAAGGGGAGGGGGAGGTGAACGTCCAAACCCCCTCCTGGCCCCTCCCCATCCTCTGAGCTGCCTAACACTTGGGAGGGGATAGCACTGGAGGAGGGGTATGTGGGTTGCTGGCTGACTCCTCCAAGCTTGCTCTCCTCTGCCCCTCACCCCCGTCTTCGGAGCTGGGCTTCTCTAGAATCTCACCCTTAACTCTGATGCACACTGGAGTCTTGGCTGCAGGGGTGGTGTGAAGCGGAGGCAGTAAGAGGGGTGAGGCTTCCTAAATCGGAGGCCTAGGGGAAGAACAGTGTTGGATGATTCTGTGGAACTCCTTATAGGGATTTTGTGGAACTTATAAGGAGTCACCAGCTGAGTAGAGGGGCGTCGCTGGGAGGAGCAAGGCTTGGGATGAGGTGGGAGGTAGAGCCCTGAGGTGTAAAGGGAGCAGTGGATGCTGGGAGAGGCTGGGTGGGGGGAGACTGGGAGAAATGGGGAGAGGGAAATGCTGAGAAGGGTGGGGGAGATGCCCAGAGTGGGAGGCCTTGAGGGCTGAGGGGGAAGGAAGAGGGAGCAAGGCAACTAGGCTGAGAGGGCTTTTCTTGGATCTGAGTTCATCCTCAGAGTTGAGGAAATAACCTGCCCCCGAACCAGGGGCCCACCCATGATTGCCCACATCTGCATACACTTGGACTGGTACGTTCAAACCCAGACTTGCCTTGTGTGGACAGAAATGCTCAGAATTCACCAAGTCTCTATGAAGACCACGTGCCTGTGACTGCACATTCATGGACACATGTACAGGTTCACATGCCCATTTGAACACACACACATACATATATACTGGACACAGTCACTCTACGCCATAGGCATTGTTCCCACAATACAGGCATGTGTGTCTGCACACATGCACACACATGGATATGTGTGATTAATGTTCGCAATAGCCATGTCGCCTAAAGATCTACCCATGCCTTACCCCTCAGGCATGTACATATATATATATAGATAGATAGATAGATAGATAGATAGATAGATACCTGTTAGGGCCCCAAATCCCAAGAAACACATGTGTACACATGATCAAATGCCAAGGCCATATATGTACACACATGATAACACTTGCCTGGACACTCAAAGCAGTCACTTTGAATAGGTGAATAATGATGCACACATGAGTGTGTACATGTATGCAAGTAAACAAAAATACACAGGCTATACAACTGCATATCACACACCCCAACATGTGTTTCCACCTAACATATCACTCAAAAACCTGCACGTACCTAAACTCACACAAACCGGCCTGTCCCACATACAGTCACACCCCACTCCCCAGCACATACGTGCAGACCCTCACCTGCACCCAGATGGTGCACATGAGTACATGTCCCTCTACACATGCACACATACACCCATATACACTCACTTGCCTGCCCTGGTAACACGAGCAAATACACATTCAAGAACACACAAATGCAAGTTCTTGTGTGCATATCCTGCACTAACACATGGGAGACCACCCTGTACAGACCTTGCCTCTGCCCCCTCTCATTTCTTTATCTATGTGGAGCCCCATTGCCCCCCCCCCACCTTAATCCACTTGCTAAGTCTTGGCAGAATTCTGAGGCTGCTAACAGCAAGTGCCACCTTGTTCCTTTGTGAATTCATTCATATATTTACTCAGCAAGCATTGAGCGCCCACTATATGTCAGGCACTGTTCTTGGCTCTGGGGACCCAGCCTTACTCCTGGCCTCATGCTGGGGTGGGAGTCAGAGTGGGAGAGATGGGGAAAGGCTGTGGAAGATGGGGAGGAGCGTTTCTATGGCTCTTTTCCTCTGGGAAGCCTACCCTGTTCCCATCATCACCATTTGCCTGAGTCTCAGAAGATGAGGGGGAACAGAGCAGAAGGGAGACCATGCTCTAGGTGGAGGGCACAGCATGCGCAAAAGTGTGGTGGCAGGGATTTGGTTCTAGACTTTCCTATGTGCATCATGACATTTTGCCAGGCCACTCAATGTTTAAAATGTTCCATAAATAGTTGATGACTGAATATTGCATATAAATTAGCAAATGCGTTTGAGAGTGAGTTTACCGCACAACTAATAATAATATCTACAACAAGCCCCATCTATCCAGCATTCTATAGGCACACCGTTGAGGACTTTTATGCCCATAGCCCTCTTTAATCCTCAGAGCAACCCATCTTAGCGATGAGGAAAACTGAGGCTCTGAGAAGTTCAACAACTCGCCTGGTGCCACAGAGCCAGAGGTGTAGCTGCCTGACTCCACAGCCTACTGGGAGTGAGAAGTGAAGGTCGAGCCTCCCCTCAGCCCCCAGAACCTGGAGACACCTAAGTCCCTACCATGGGGTGAGAATCTGTCCTGGGATCACCTTTTTCCTTCATCCACTCAGCAAACAGACATATCACGATCTCCCCATTCATCACGGCTTTTCCGCTGCCCCTCTCCCAGGAAGCCTTCACAAATCCCTCTGTCTCTTACTGCCCTGTTTCTGATACCACACAGCCAGGGGGGTCTGCATCTGATCTTTGCTCTCAACAACCTCATAGGATGCCTCCGGTGTTGGCTCTGATTCATCTTCAGGGCTGCAGTCTTAGCCACCTCCCTATCTTGCACCTCACTTGCCTCCCACACACAATGAGCTTCCTCTGTGAGGTGTGAACCAGGACATCCTGAGTCCAGGAGGCCTGGGTTTGAATCCCTAAATCCACTACTTCCGGGAAAGTCCCATATCTTCTTCATTCCTCAGTGTGTCCATCTGTAGAATGGGCACACTAATAGTGCCCGCTGCCTAGGTTTGCTGGAACTCTCCAGTCATATGAGGCACGCAGAGAACTTGGCATGATGCCTGGCTTGTGCAAAGGGTCAATAAGTGTGAGCCAAAGACAGGAAAAATCTGTGATGGTGTTTTTATTACTGGGGACTAAAAGCTTTCTGGAAAGAGGTCCGTGAGTGTAGGACATTTCCTGAGAGCTCACTTCGTTCTCAGGCCTGAGGAGGGCTCAGTAATACATAGGGGGCAAAAGAGGTGCAAATGCTTTGGAGGTAAGTGGGCAGGGATGAAAAGTTCAGCACCGTGGACAGTTCAGGGAGGAGACGCTGAGTCCAGCACAGTGGACAGCGTCCGCTCCGCGGGACCAGGTCTTAGCGTAGGGCTGCTGGAGGAGGCAATGACGTCATTCCTTCAGTGAACACTATTTAATGGGCACGTACTATATGCCAGGTCTAGTTCTAAGTGGTACCTGGTAAACAACACAGACAGAATATCTGTCAAGTTTCTTGGTGTGTTTTACATCTAAGGCTTCAGTCTGGCTCTGGCTTATTTCTGTCCATGGAGGATGAGAGTCCTCATTTATTCTCTCCCAGATGCAAAGCCAGAGAGACCAGTGTCCTTATCCCAAAGCCCTTGTCTGCCATCGACATCACATATTAAGTACCAAACATCCTAGAATCTATTTCTGAATTCTCTATGCTTTCCTTCCACCACTTGTAGTGTCTTCTGACACCTGATAAGCATGTCCTGTGGGTGGGCTTTCAGCCTCTTCCCCTGATGGCTGGAGTTCTCTATTCCCCCCATTCCCACTCCCAGGGCTGGCAGGTTATGGGCCAGATGCCCCAAGGACTGGAGTCTACCTCAATTAGAATCCAGGGTCGTCCAGGCCAGGGGCACACTTCGAACTCAACCAAATCATAAAAATAGTAATGATACTAGTAATGGTAATGATAATAATAGTAGTAACAACAGTATAATAATGCTGATGCTAATAATAATGAAGAAGAAAGGGGAGAGGGAGGAAGAGGAAGAGGAAGGAAGAAGAAGGGAAGAGGAAGGGGAGAAGAAAGTGAGACCAACTAGGCTTGCCTTGCCCCATTTCCCAGATGCAGAAACTGAAGCCCAGAGCCTGGCAGCGCCAATGAGCCCCTGCTCCCACTTCCACCGATTCTGCCCTGGGCCACAACCGCCTGTGCAACCACATTAATCAGTCAGCGCTGATGGGGGCGGGGGGTGGGCGGGGACCGGGGAGGCCGCGCGGTCTGCTGACCTGGCGTGACGCGGTATCTCCTGCCCGCCCGTCAGTGGGCACCTCCCCCACTCAGCACTCCCCGCGGTCGCGTCGCTCACGCCCTCCGCGCCCACGTTATAAATAGCTTCGTGCTTGTGACCAGGAGCTCGCGAAGGAGGGGCGGCGCTTCCGCCCTGGTGACCCCGATACCGCAGGCAAGAGGAAGGCAGCGGGCAGGGGGAAGGCAGCGGGGCGGAGATGTGATGACGATGACGGTGGTGAAGGCGACAATGACTCGGGTTCCGCTTGCTGATGGGGAAGAGAGAGGCAGAGAGAGACTCGGCTCTTTCTCTGAGCCCCATCCGCCCCCCCACCGCCCCGAGCCCCTACCTCCAAGCCCTCTTATCCCCTGAGCCCCTTCCCTGAGGCCACCCACCTTCCGTTCCCCTCTCCCTTCCTGAGTCCCCTCCCCCGTCATGAGCCTCCTCCAGCTCTCCGAGCCCCCTTCCCTTAGTCCCCTACCCTCCTCCTCCTTATCCCACACCCTATTCCCCGCTGAGCTTCCTACTCTGAGGCTCCTTCCCTGACTCCCCATTCTTCTCTGAGCCCCGTCTCCCACCCTGAGTCTGCCCCTCCTCCCTCTGAGTCCCCAGTGATGAACATATATTGATGTCCTCACCCTGAACTTTCTGAAGGGGCCGGGGGGCTCACTGTTAGAGCCAGAGCTCTCCGGCAATCTCCCACTGCTTGTGGACCCCAACTGAACCCATTACCCTCTGGCCCAGAGAGACTTAGGGAGGAGGAAAGGGGGAGAGATAAGGGACTGGGAACAAGAAAGACAGAGACAGAGGGAGGAAGGGAAGAAGAGAGACAGAAAGACGTGACAAGGGGCTGACAGGGATGGAGAGAAACAGAATCGGAAGGAAGGAGACAGGGAGAGACCGCCTCCCTAGAGGAGAGGATGGAGGACAGACCTTGGACAACTGGCTTCCCCTCTGAGCTCTGCCCCTGGTCTGTAAAAAAGGGACGCAGAGTGGGGCCCAGGTTCCGTCATACCCCAGTGAGTCCCTCAGATCTCCCAGGGCCTGGCACCTTCCTCCCCTCTGGTTCCCACTCCCAGCTTTTCTCTCCCAATCCTGCCTCTCCTCTCTGCAACATCTTCCCTGCCTGCCCTCCCTAATGAAAATCTGTGTGTCTCTCTGTGTCTCTGACTATCATGTCTTATCTCCCCTCACTTCTTCCTCCCTCCTTTTCCTTTCTCTCCTCATGTTGGTCCCTCCGTGTATGTGCCTTTCTGAGCCTCTGTGTCTCTCCCATCATTCTCCCTCCCCGCCCTCCCCCTGCACCCTCCTCCCCCTTCACAGAGTCATCAGGTTTGCAAGCTGGAGGTCCCCCAGGAGGGAGGCCTGGAGCTACTGCTGGACACAGTCCTAAGTGCCCCTGAGCCTCACTCAGTCCCAGAGATGAGGGGCTGGGTGGCTGAGCTCTCTGTGGTCTGGGTGGGGCTGAGGCTATGAGAGGGGGCATGTGGGACAGGGGTAGGGACCCTGTCCCGCAAGAGAGGGACTTTTGCATGTGCAGTCACGTGCCTTGAGTGGGAAGGTGGGGAAGACAGGACTCGATGACTGATTTTGGATGTGGGGGAAAGAGAAAGAGGGAGACAGAGATGGAAGCCCAGAGAGGGGGGTTCACTTGCCCAGGGTCACACAGCACCATAATCTGAACCCAGCCCCACCTGACTCCATGCTGAACAAGGGCTCACCTTTCCCGATGACCAGTCAAGGGCTCTATCTGCGTTCTACCTCCCAAACCCAAACCCAGGTATGGTGGGCATAATGCCCAACCCATTTGCATTTAAAATCTGGGTCTTGGGGTGCTGGTGGTGTTGGCATAGGAAGGCACTCATTCCCTCTTCTGCTCTGCAACTCTGGGGAGCTCACTCAGTGTTTCTGGGCATCAATCCCCACCCCCAACCTCATCCTCCCCAGAGTCTGTCTGCAACAGGAACAAATAGTATTTACTGACAAGTGTTTAGAACCACTCTACTTCCCCCACACTTGATGAGAATTCTCTCTTCACTGGCTCCATTCAGGTGCTTTTTAGAGGAAGAAATTCAAGTGATGAGGACAGAGAAATGAACCCCATATGGGAGGCTGGATCCCAGATAGGAGGCTGTGGCACTTGCCCAGAAAAAGGCTGAACTTGACTCTCAAAAAAAAGAAGAAAGAATAGAAACGCAATTCTGATTCTAGGAATTTATCCTTCAACTTACTAGCACACCCTCTTTCAGACATACCGAGAAAAAGAAAGGTTCTGCAGAGGGTGTAGAATGCTACCATTTGTGTAGGAAATAAAATAATGCACATGTGCACATGATTGCTGATGCATCTCTAGTACCACAAAGAATTGGTACTGTTGATTGCATCCAGGAGGGAGAGTGAGAGCTGGAGTAGAAAAAGCCTGTCTTCATTGTATGATCTTTCAGTTGCTCTGGATTTTGTAAAATGTGGGTGTATTGCCTACTCAGACAAAAATATTCATTTGAAAATGTTAAAGGGAGAAGAAATATAGAAATCAAGAGAGAGGTCTCAGTTTGGGAGCAGGTTTCAGGTGCGAGTAGAGAGTAATGCATTGGGGGCAGATGCAGAGTTTGAGAGGTAATGAAAATGAAAGTTTAATGTCCTGTGAGAAAATCTAGTAAAGAGTGGAATTGCTTTGAATCACTTGGGGTTGTGGGGTTATGTGAAATATGAAGAGACTGGACCACGTGGAACCCTGAGGTATATTTGGGTTGCACCTTTCACGGGCAAGTTGGGCTGGACAAGTTCTAACAACCTACTGGCCAGGACTGGGATATCTCTATGTGCACTATGGAGTCAGCTCTCTGGGTTGTTTTTTCCCACCTCGCCCAGTCCCCTTTGAATATGGGACTCTAAACCCTGGAAGCATTCAGTAGGACAGGCTGAGCTGGACAATTCGTGGAGAATTCTCACTGGTCTAACAGGGGGATGGGAATCATTGGAGATTGTTTTCTCCTTTCTCCCCTACCTCCTCCTCCCCAACTCCCCTCCTCCTTCTGAAGCAATCCTGGAGGACTTCCTGTAAGAAGCCTCTCCTACCATCTGCCCAGCTCCTTCTTTTGAATCTTGTTCAATTTTGGTGAAGTCACAACTGGAGGGAGGGAGCTCTAGGGGAGTTTGATGGGGAGGAGGGTGGGACATGGACTGCTCCCAAGTTCCAAACTTCCTTCCGCCCCAGGTCTGCCTGTGCTCATCTGTCTGATGGCTTCTCTCTCTCTCCCTCTCATCCCTGCCTCCCTCCTCTCCCTATTTCTCTTCCTCTCATTGTCTCTGCCTCTGTCTCTGATTTTGCCTCTGTCTTTATCTTGTTTTTTTTTTTTGTTGTTGTTTTGTTTTGTTTTTTAAATCTGTTCGGTCTCTTTACTGGCCTCTTTTGCTCTCTATTTTTTGCCTCTCTTCTCTCTGTCTCTTTCTTTCTGTATCTCTCTCCTCTCTCATTATGTCTCTATTTTCATGTGTCTCTCTGTGTCTCTTTCTCTCCTCCCCAACTCTCTCCCCGTCTCCCTTCCCTCTCTCTGTCTCTCTCCACAGTCAAAAAAGCCAAGTTTGATGGTGCCCAAGGTAAGTGGCCTCTATTCCTGTCCTCTCCTGTGTTGTCTGTCTGTCTGTCCATCTCTTGGAGAGACGGGAGAGGGGGTCTGAGCCAGTGACGGGGAACTTGGGCTCTATGTCTGCTGAGCGTCACAGAGAGTGTCAGACTTGATCTAGGGTCCCAGCAGTCTTCCCAGCCATCCCCTGAAGACTCCAGTGGGAGTAGGGCTCACCCTGAGCCAATGGTGCTTCCCAGGATCCTAAGAGATAGGGTGGGGACACTTAGATTAGGCTGTAGGTGAGAAAAGTGAGGTTCAGAGAGGCAAAGGAAGTTTCCTATGTCCAAGGATATTGGACGTAGTCATTTCTAAGCATCAGGATTAGGTATCCCCAAATTCCACATCTCCCTGCACCAAGGCCCCTCCCTTGTGCTCTGAGGGGCTGGGGGTGGGGCTCTGGGGGCTGGCCTGGGAGTGGAGACACAGAAGCACCTCAGGGTGTTGGACCTGGGGTGGGCCCAAGAACTCACAGCCCCTGTGGGGTCATAGGGGTGTTATCGAGAGCTTGGAAAGGGGCATGGGGGAGTCCCTGAGCCCTTGCACTGACCTCTGTTCTCACCGCCACAGAGAAATTCAACACATATGTGACCCTGAAGGTGCAGAATGTCAAGAGCACGACCATTGCCGTACGGGGCAGCCAGCCCAGCTGGGAGCAGGATTTCATGTTGTGAGTCTGCAGCGACTGGACCTGAATGGCCACACCCCCTGGCACAGCCGGGCACTTTGCTGGTCCTGCAGGGCACAGCCGGACACCCGGGTGTCGTCTGGGACTCCCTTCGCTCTTCCTTCAGCCCTGTGTCCAGCCATCAGCTTTGCCTCCAAAGCACTTCCCGAATCCAATCACTTCCCTTTGTCTCCGAGGCCACCAGCCAAGTCCCCTCTGCCCGCCAGCCTCCACCCTGGCCTCCTGCTGCCATCCATCTCCTGCAATCTGTTCTCTTCCAGGCAGCAAGGGGGATATTTTTAAAATTGCAAATCACATCCGGTCACTCTCCAAACTTGCCTGGGGCTTGTGGCTCATCAACCTAAGAACAAAGCCCATATTCGTCCCTGCAACCCCCCAAGGCCCGGCCCCTGTGACCTCACACCAGTATCTTGCTTCATCTCTCCTGCCTCACCTGCCCCAGATACACCCACCTCTGCACTGTTCCTCCAACATGTCCAGCTTGTTCCTGCTCCAGGACCTTTGCTCTTGTTCTTCTTTCCCCGTCTCTCCCCATCCCAGCTGACTCCTTCTGTCCTTTGGGTCTCAGCTGTGTCACCTCCTCAGGGAAGTCTTCCCTGACCACCACCCTCAAGCTGCAATTGAACAGTAATTTCAGGCCTTGCCACCAATTGTTATTCTATTCATTTGTGTGATTTTTGACACCTTTCTGGCCCCTTCCCCTGGACTATGGGCTCTACGTGGGTAAGGCCCTATTGGTCTCTCTTCCCACTGTGATCTCCATGCCAAGCACAGAGCCTGGCACACAATAGGTGCTCGATAAATATTTGTCTAATAACTGAATGAATTCATGACCTGGACCCTCCCCTCAACCTGGAGCTACTCGGGGCCTCCTATTACATCCCACCTACTCTACTCTGATGATGGCCAACATGTGCCATGCCTTCTTCTAAGGCTTTGATTAAATCAATTTTGCTTATAATCCTGGGAGGGAGGGTGCTAACATAATCTTTATTTTACAGGTGAGGAAACAGAGGACCAGAGGGGCAAAGCCACCTGCTCAGTGTCATATAGCCTGTACCTGGCAGAGCTGGGATTTGGACCCAGGCAGCCCTCAATCCCTGAGCAGAGCCTGGCTGGGGACTGTCACTAGTGGAGGCCATGAGGGAATCTAGAGTTGGGATTCTGGAGCAGAGGAGCACTTGGGGAAGGAAGAAAGGAGCTGGCTCTACAATTCTAGGAAAATGTGAAGGGGGCAGGACAGAGTGGTCCCCAACTCCCCCTAAAGCCAGTTACTGAATGACCAGGTCACGGTCAACAGATATATTCAAGGAGAACATTCCTTAAGACAAATCTTTGGTAAATTGGTAGATTCAGTGAATTGAACATTCACCAAGGTTTACTACCAAATCTGCATATTTCCAGGATGGGGCCTGCAGGGAAAGTGCTTAGAGGTGTAATCATTCATATGCTCAAGGGTGTCCTCATATGATTGGAAAGAGATGACACTGGGAAGGATGGAGACACCACGAATGCCCTTATCTTGGGGTAATAGGGAGCCATGGAGGGCATCTGAGCCTCTTCCTCACTTAACCAGCATTCTCAGGATCTGAGGGCTAGAGGAAGGGCCAGGTGATTTGGGGCTACAGGAGACATGTGACACCTGTCCCCATTCCTTCTTTCTCAGCTTGGAATCCTGGTTCTTCTGTGATATGCTGAGCATGTAACTTAGTCCTTTGGCCTCAGTTTCCCCTCTGTAAAACAAGAACTACTGTGTTACCTTCCTGACTAGGACTCACCCAGGCCTGGGTTTGAATTCTAGCTGGTCATGTATCCAAAGGTGAGTGAACTGACTTTTCAGAGTCTTCATTATCTCTCTCCACAGCGAAATTAACCGCCTGGATTTGGGCCTGACGGTGGAGGTATGGAACAAGGGTCTCATCTGGGACACGATGGTGGGCACTGTGTGGATCCCTCTGCGGACCATCCGCCAGTCCAACGAAGTGAGTGGTGGGATGAGGGTTGGATAGGAGTGCCTGGGAGGGGCCCAGAGGCCAGTGGTCTAAACAAGATGGACATCTATCTCCATCCCCTGACAATGTTCATGTAGACATCCAGGGATGCAGTGGCAGCTCCAGTCACCAGGGTTTAAACTCCTTCCATCTTGTCGCTCTGCCTTTCTCCTCATGTGGCTTCCACCTCATGGCCCAAGATGGCTGCTCAAGGATTACCATTACATCTGCATTCCAGTCAGGGGAGGGAAAGGCAACAAGGGAAGGGGTTTGCACTCTTAATTAAGGGCCCAAACTGGCTGTCATTGGCCAGAACTGTCACGTGGCACCACCTACCTGCAAGGGAGTCTGGAAAATGTAGTCTTAAGCTGCATAGCCCTGGGCCCAGCTAGAAATGCATCCCTATGGAAGAAAGGAGAAGGGATATTGCAAGCAACTAGCACTTTGTGCCCAGATGGGCATCAGGGAGTTTACGCCAGTCCCAAAGAAAATAACCTTGGCCTCCTCTCTAAACTCCTGGCCTTAAATTTCACCCTCTCCACTTGGCACCTAAGATCCAATCCTGACCTCCCTGCCCATCACCCTTGGGAGGCCTTCCAGATGGCACCAACCCACTTTGCCAGCCTTATTTCCCCCACACCTCAACCTACACTCCTCAGAGGCCCCAGGGATAGCTTCTGAACTTTCACATATGCTGTTTCCTGGGTTTCAGGTGTCCTCCTTTCCAGCACCCTTAAGCCCAGCTCCCATGCCCTCTCCTCCAGGAAGCCCTCCCTAATTTCCGCCTGGATCCCTCACCTCCCCTCCCTCCTTCTGGCCTGGCCCTGACTTCATGGTGTTGCAGGTGTCTGTGTCAGGCTCTATCTCCTGTGACTGTGGGCTTCTCAGGCGTTGCCCAATGTGGACCAAGCTTAGAGCAGGCACCAGGTAGGGTTTATTTTTTAATGAATAAATGGAGATGGAGGAAAGAGGCGCAATAGCCCAGGCGAGTCCAAAAGGAAGGCTTGTGGGTGACCCAAAATTTCCTCAGTGACCCTCCAAGTGTGAGGAAGGCCTAGTCACCTGGGACAACCATGACCTATGCAAGGGACCCTGGACTACTCCCCCATCACTGCCAGCCTTTCCCTGGGGCTGCAGAAAGAAGATTCTGCAGAGCATCATTCTCATTTCAGAGATGAAGAAACTGAGGTTCAGAGTGGACCCCACCTGCTTAAGGGCTCATCTCCCTGAACCAAAGGGGACTGGTTCATTCACTCAGGGGGTATCCTCCCTGAATGGTGGGAGGATCAGGTCTTTTATCTGAAGTCGGGGCCCCATAAGCTCTCATTAGGGATGAGGAGTGCTGTGCAAGGCCGGGACCGCCCCTACCTGACCCTACAGGTCTCTCTCTCTGGGTCCTTGCTTCTGGGTTCCCTGGACCCACCATGTTGCCCTGGATTGAGACCTTCCTTCTCTGAGTCTTGGTTTCCTCATCTAAAGTGGAGACATGGCCCTTGCTCTTGGGGTAAGGGTAAGATGGGGTGAGGGAGACATTTCATTTGAGAATAGGGAGCCTGTTGGTCGGTGTGCAGCAGATACGTTACCCACCACACCTCACCCGGAACCCTAACCCCTGTTACCCCACCCACACCCCAGGAGGGCCCCGGAGAGTGGCTGACCCTGGACTCTCAGGTCATCATGGCGGACAGTGAGATCTGCGGCACTAAGGACCCCACCTTCCACCGCATCCTCCTTGACACCCGCTTTGAACTGCCCTTAGGTGAGTGTGGCGGGGGGTTGGGTGGGGTGGGACCCTCACCCAACCCCAGGAGAATGGTCAGGTCTAGGTGGGTCCAGACAACACTTTATTCTGAGGATGAGGTTCCCCCTCCCAAGAGGAGAGTCTCCTGGGCTACAGCAAGTCAGCAGAGATGTATGCCTGCGACACGCAGAGTACACTCCAGCTCCTGCAGGTCACCAATGGGCTGCAAGTGCTTTTCAACCTATGGGGCTCAGGTCTGAGCTGTCTTAGCTGGTCCTTGGTGAGGTCTTAAGCTGCAGAAGTGAGCTGGATATGGAGAAGAGACAGACAAAGGCAGAAAGACAGAGACAGAGAAATGGAGAGAGAGAGAGAGAGAGAGACATGTAGAGATCAACAAAGGCAGAGACACAGAGAGGCCTCTTTACCTTTCCTGGAAGCAGCTCAGTTCTCCCACATCATCCTTCCAAGAACCCATGATGTCCCCATCCTAGGATGCAGCTCCTCTCCCATCCTCCACCCATTCCCAAGGCAGTTCTGGGTGTGTGGTGGAGGGGGGTTGTCAGGGGTCCTCCTTTCCTCCTTTGCTGTCCTCCCTTCCTCTCCCCTACCCACTGGAGACCAGCCCCATAGGCCTGCAGGATGCACTGGCTGGAGGCTGAGGGGCAGGGAGGGGCTTCCAGGTTCATGGCCAGGTCTCTGCTTCCAGACATCCCTGAGGAGGAGGCACGCTACTGGGCCAAGAAGCTGGAGCAGCTGAATGCCATGCGGGACCAGGATGAGGTGAGCGTTGGCATGGGGGCTCTTTTCTCCCTCTCTCTCTCTCTCTCTCCCGCTCTCTCTCCGTGTCTCTCCCTGTCTTCCACTCTCTGTCTCTGTTTCTCTTTCCACTTGTCTTTCCCTGTGTCTGTGTCTCTAACTCTTTGTAACCTGACTAAATCAGTGACCCATGTGGTCCAGCCTCGAACCAATGATGGCATCAAGGAACATACGGTCCACCAATGACATGACAATATCAATCGAGTCGAGTTGTGTATATACCAAATACCGTCAAGGAGATACACCCCCTTTCTGCCCCTCACCCCTCAACTCCTTGAGTCACACTTTCAGGCTTTCTTCTTTTTATAAATTTATTTATTTATTTATTTATTTAGGCTGTGTTGGGTCTTCGTTTCTGTGCGAGGGCTTTCTCCAGTTGCGGCGAGCAGGGGCCACTCCTCATCGCGGTGCGCGGGCCTCTCACTGCGGCGGCCCCTGCCGTTGCAGAGCACAGGCTCCAGACGCGCAGGCTCAGTAGGTGTGGCTCACGGGCCTAGCCGCTCCGCGGCATGTGGGATCCTCCCAGACGGGGGCACGAATCCGTGTCCCCTGCATTGGCAGGCGGATTCTTAACCACTGCGCCACCAGGGAAGCCCCAGGCTTTCTTAAAAGTTCTCCTTCCCCAACCCCAGCCCTAGCCTCTGTACCTCTGTTCTTCCATGCCACCCCCCTTCTTCTACACTCTATGTTTTCACAGTTCAAAGACCCAATGTGGTCCAGAAGACAATCTTCAGAAGGTGAGGGCAGGGAAGAAATAGCAGGCAAGGCTAGAACACCCTTTAGTGGGAGGTGGAGGGCAAAGGGGCAACGCTCACATGTTAGCAATTTTTGTCCAACCTGAGTTCTCATCACCTTTCTTCAGCTCCCTGTGTCAGTGTTTTCTCTCTCTTTCCTCTGTTTCTTTCCCTCATCTGTGTCTCTTTTTCTTTTTTCTATATCTGTTTCTCATGGTCTCTGTGTCTCTCTCTCCCTCTTTCTTTCTCTGTGGATATCTGTATGCTTCTCCTCCAGAAGGAGAGGATTTAGGAGGCGGGGGAAGTCAGGATAGAACAGGACAGAGGACCATCTTGATCCCCTGGCTTCTGGCACCCCCCTGAGACAAACCCTCTCTCCTTCCCTCCCCCTCAGTATTCATTCCAGGATGAACAAGACAAGCCTCTTCCTGTCCCCAGCAACCAGTGTTGTAAGTACTTCTCAATTCCTTCCTGGGCTTCAACTGAAGCCCTCCTCCCTCCTCTACCCCATGACTGTCCTGTGTAATGAACGGGTCACTCGTCTCCAGAGATATGCGTCCTAAGAGCACACAGTATCCCCTCACAGTGCAGTGGAAAGAAAAAGGGATGTGGCACTTGGGTTTGAGTCCTGCCATACTGTGTGGCCGCAGGCATGTCAGGGTCCCTCTCTGATCCTTAGAGTCCCTCGCTTTGAAACAGGGGCACCTGACAGCCCCCCGCATTCTGATGGTTTTTGGAAGGGCCCAGAACATCTGGAGGCTTGAAAAACACTTTGCAGACTCTTCAGTTCCATTCATTAGATCCTGGATGGGGACTTATAACTCATTCATCAAACTTCCATGAGGCCAACACAGACCCCCCCCAAGCAGCCCACACTCAGATGGTGCAGACAGACAATCCTGCCAACACATGTATAATAGGCGCCCATTTACTTAGATAAAGAAACTGCGGCCCAAGAGGAGAAGTGACTTGCCAAAGTCACACACCTGGCAGGAGGCAGAGCCAGGGTTTGAACCCAGGTCGGAGGGACTTACAAGTTTGCTTCTCTCTCCAGTGTGCTACATCTATTAATTATGATGATGATCACCATGTTTCTCTGTATATTGTCCCTCCACCAAGGCAGAAGTTTTCAGGAGTGTCTATCCTCCTGTGGACACTCAGATGCCCCCAGAGCAGGCCTCCACGGGTCTAGATGACTTTCTCCTAAAAGTGCCCTCCAAGTCCTCTGAAGTGAGGAGGAAGTGAAAATCATATAGTCTCAGGACAAAACCCCCACCCATGACACTTGGCCCCTACCCCACACTTCAACCTCTTTCTCCTTTTCCATCTGCTTCCGCATCCTTCTTTCCTCCCCTCTCACAGTCTCCCCTGTATCCGTCGTCCACCTCCCCCCTCCCCATATGCCCAGGATATGTGATGATGGAGCCTGGTGGAGGGAGGGGCTGGGGGAACTGCAGTTGGGAGACCTCATTCCTATACTAACTTGGGGTGTGATATGGAGAAAGTCCCTTAACTTCCCTGCCTGGGGAGGGGTCATCACTGCCCTGAAGAAATTACAAACCCCCTCTCTGGTGAATGGGGTCACTGAAGGATTGTGGTGGGGGCAGAGCCAGGCACGGCGGGGGCAGGAGCTGATGACAAACAGCGCCTGGGCAGGTGACCTGAAGCAAGAGGTGGGTATTCAATTTGAGAATGGAGACCTACCACCCAGCGTTTACCTCCGAGTTCTCTTGGGACTGTTTTACCACCCCCATTTCACAAAGGAGGCAGCCAAGTGTCGAGGAGTCAGAATTCTGATCCAAGTGGTTTTTCTGAGATGCCAGATGCTGGGGATGAGGTGATGAAGATGTAGTTCTCTGCCTGGTCCTGATGCTCAGGCTGTGTGACTTCAGGCTTTTCACTCTACCTCTCTGAGCCCTCTTCACCCATAAAAGGATAAGAATGATTAAAAATAAAAACCCACCCAACAGGGGTGTTTCAAAGTTGAGGATTTCTGATTCAGTGTTTCTTTCATTATCTGGGGGATGGGGGAGGGAAGGAATGAGGAGTGCTGACCCCAAACTTCAGAGTTGGAAAACCCTGGGTCCAAATGCCCTCTTTATTACGTCCTGGCTGAGCCTGTGGTCTTGTCAAAAAATGGGGTATCCTGCCTTCCTCCCAGGGTGGTGAATGAAGGTATAACAAAAGTCAGTGGTTAAAGTGATACTCGGGGAAGATACACAGGGCAGAAGGGGATGGGGTCCTGGGTTGGGAGAAGGAGATGGGGAGGATGCGGGAGCCCCCCTCCCCATGCCTCCCCCTCTGCCTTCTCCCTTTTATTATCTCTGCCCCTTCTCTTTGTAGGCAACTGGAATTATTTTGGCTGGGGTGAGCAACAGAGTAAGTACTCAGCTTGATGTTCTGGGAGGCCATGGGGAGGTGGGCGCCTCGGCGACCCTGAGGCCCCCGCCCCATTGCTCAGGGAAATGGGGAGCCTGTGGCTGGCACACTGGGGCCAGAGGACTGGCACGACCCCTCTTGTGCCCTCCTGCCCCCTGATCACTAACATCTGTTTGAGGGTCCTGCTCTGTCTGGTGGGGAGTGGGTAACGCCACTCTGGGTGGGAGGATTCAGCTGGGAGGAGTGGGCATATAGATGGGAAACCTGCCTGTCTCCAGCTGGGCACTGTGAGCCCCCCACCCCCTTGCTCCCCATGTATAACCTCATCTCCTCTCCTGTGATTCCCTTCCTCTTTTTGTCTCCCCACCTTCCTCCTCTACCTGGAGCCCTCCTCCAGCCCCAATGTCACTCAGAGGCTGGTGGGCAGGGAGGGAAGAGGGTCTCAGACAGAGCAGCTGGGCAGAGACCCCCAGACAGATATCACTCTGGAGACCTCAGCTCCCAAAGCCCCCCCCAACACACACACACCTCTTCCTCCAATTTGCCCCCAGGGGAAAGAAACAAGCTACCTCCCCCAAAATTGGATGACCATTTTTCTCCTTAAGGAATAGCTCCCTTTTCCCCATGCCCTTTTCAGAGAAATCCAGTCCTCTAGTTTAAGCGTGAATCTACCTCCTAATCTCTACTCCATCAACTGGGGGGCCTTCCACCCCACCCCCATATCCTGATGGACAAGTTGCACCCCACCCTCCCTCCAGGAGCAGGAAAACTGTTTACAAATACAGTTGACCCTTGAACAACATGGGTTTGAACTGTGCGGGTCTACTTATATGTGGATTTTTTTCAATAAATACTACTACAGGACTACACAGTCCCTGGTTGGTTGAATCCATGGATGCAGAATTGTGGATCCGGAAGGCCAATTATAAAATCACATATGGATTTTCAACTGCACGGAGGGTTGGTGTCCCTAACCCTTGCATTGTTCAAGGGTCAACTGTATTTTGATCCAAAAGAATTTGTCAAAAACAAGTCAATCAGAAGCAAAGTTAGCCAAGATAAGCATTTGGCAGACAGCTAAGCTTGATCAAAACCAGTTTGCCACAAACAAACAATACAGTAGAAAAAAAAAGACGTTTTGGATTAAAACCAGTTTAGCAAAAGCTCATAATTGGGTCAAGAAGAGCAAAGACAATTAGGCCAAAAGCAGGCCACTTTGTCAAAACAAAAGTGGCTGAAAATGCCTTATCCAGAAGCAGGCAATTTGGTCAAAAACTATTTGGTAAAAAGCAGAGTCTGGGTAAAAGCAGAAAGAATCCAAGAGAAAGCAATCTGCCCCTCAAAAACAGACAATTTGTCAGAAAAAATTAATTTGGGGAACATGCACAGAGCCTCATGTGATTTGGTTGGAAACATCTCAGTCCGGTCAAGGGCAATATGGTAGGCTATAAACCCAAATAATTGGGTAGAAAACAACTTGGTCAGAGGGGCGATTTGGTGATATTGACAAATTGTCCCCAGTTTCATGATCCCCCACTTTAGGCCTTTATGGCTTCACAGTTTCACCCTGACGCCCACAAATCTGAGTTGCGGAAATTCACATCTGCTTCTGCCCTTGATGCCAGCGCTGTCAGAGCGCAGCGCATCAGAAGGTGGCCATATGGCAGCGGCAGGATAAAAAGCTTGCCGGTCACAATGGCGCAAGTCAAATGAGAAACCAGGAAACCAGAGCTACTTTGGTAAGGCCGGCTTTGCTGGCTAAAAATGAATTTAAGGTTTTTCTGAAGGCAAAATAGGGAATGAATCAAATAGCTAGATCTACACGAAGTACGAAATTAATTTTTTAACAGTTTACCACATTAAAATTTTTTGACCTATTCTTTTAATATATAGAAGTAGACTCTATTAGTGGGAAAAGAATTAGAAAGTTAAAATCAAGCAAAAAAATTGGGAAAAGAGCAAAAATACTTAAAGGCGTAAAAAGTACAAGCCACCCCCTTGGTGTTTTAAATCACCAGTAAATTGATACCATGGCCAAGCACACCGTGGGCTTCCCAGTCGGGTAGTTAATTTTGGGGATGCTCACTTCTTTTCAGCTCAACGGTTGTTTTCTAAATAAATTCAGTCTTTCCTGTTCCCACCACAATGCCACATCCTTTGAGACTGTTTTCTTTTTCCTAAAAAAGAAAATCTGTTTTCCATTTACTAAGGAAAGCAAACCGAACTGAAACATCCTTTAATTCTTACTAAACACTTGAAGTTTGGCAACCCCTCCCTGTTCCATTTGAGTGATAGATTCTGGGCATGTGGTAGTCTTGCCAACCTAAGAATCTGATCTTTTTGAGGGAGGCAGCACCTTGGCAGAGCCCCTTCTTTGTTCCTGCGCATGTGAGTTCCGGGCTTGGGTCCCCATCCTCGGATATCAAGGAATCTCTGAGGGTTAAAGGGCATTTATATTCTACCTTGTGCTCTTGATCCTTCAACTTCCCCATGAGAGTCTGTGTGACTCCTGTTATGGGAAGCCTGATGGAAAACCCAATATTGTTTTCAGAGACCCTGGACTTCATTAAAAGTCCATTTTCACATTTGAGCCGAAAGACACCTTCCAATTTGTCCCTGTCCTCCTCACATTGTAGGACCTACCGTGGACCCCAGACTCTAGGTCCAGTTTGACCCACATACAGCAAAGCAGGGTTTTCACTTCCCTTCTTCTTTTTTTTAAATAGATGTTTATTGGAGTATAATTGCTTCACAATACTGTGTTAGTTTCTGTTGTACAACAAAGTGAATCGGCCATATGCATACATATATCCCCATATCCCCTCCCTCTTGAGCCTCCCTCCCACCCTCCCTATCCCACCCCTCTAGGTCGTCACAAAGCACCGAGCTGATCTCCCTGTGTTATGCAGCTGCTTCCCACTAGCTAACTATTTTACATTCGGTAGTGTATATATGTCCATGCCACTCTCTCACTTCACCCCAGCTTCCTCCTCCCACCCCATGTCCTCAAGTCCATTCTCTATGTCTACGTCTTTATTCCTGCCCTGTCACTAGGTTCATCAGTACCATTTTTTTTTTAAGATTCCATATATATGCATTAGCGTACGGTATTTGTTTTTCTCTTTCTGACTTAACTTCACTCCGTATGACAGACTCTAGGTCCATCCACCTCACTACAAATAACTCAGTTTCGTTTCTTTTTATGGCTGAGTAATATTCCATTGTATATATGTGCCACATCTCCTTTATCCATTCATCTGTCAGTGGACACTTAGGTTGCTTCCATGTCCTGGCTATTGTACATAGAGCTGCAATGAGGACTGTGGTACATGTCTCTTTTTGAATTATGGTATATGCCCAGTAGTCACTTCCTTTATTCTAAAGCCTATACCTCTATTAAAATGACCCAAGATCCTTCATTCCTTCTGGTAGATTCCTCTTCTTGGGTTAGCAATCAGTGAAGACCCCCTAAACCTGAGAGACTGTGTTGGCCTCCATTGCGTGCTCTCCCTCTCCCTCCCCTCCTCACTCTCTCCCCTCGCCTCCTCTCTCTTCCAGATGAGGACCCTGACAGTGCAGTGGATGACCGTGACAGTGACTATCGCAGCGAGACAAGCAACAGCATCCCGCCACCCTATTACACTACGTCCCAGCCCAATGCCTCGGTCCACCAATATTCTGTCCGACCACCGCCCCTGGGTTCCCGGGAATCCTACAGTGACTCCGTGCACAGTTATGAGGAGTTCTCTGAGCCGCGGGCCCTCAGGTAGTCACAGTGGAGTGAAGGATTCGCGTGTGTGTGTGTGTCCAGCTCTATCTCCTGGAGGGGAGAGAGGAACAGGGGGTTGGAGGGAGCTAGGGGTGAAGGTAAGTGGGTTCTAGGAAAGCAGCATCCATACTTTCTTATAGGCAGTAAAACCTTTTCTTTACCCAAAATCTTGCAAGAAAACTCCCCAAGCTTGATTAAAGGGGGTCTGCTTTGGCTGAAGAAAGAGACGGAAGTCAGGAAGCCCCTGAGAGTTTCCCCTGAAATAGGGGGGGCTCTTTGGCACTCTGCTTAAAAGCCCCTGGTCCCTTTGTACTCTCTAACTGTTCAGGGGAGGAGGTGAAAGGAGGAAGAGATGAGCGTTAATAGGGGTGGGAGGTGAGGCACAGTGATGTTGGAAAGACTCCCAGCAAGCAGCTGACTCGTGGTCCTGGGGTGGTCCTACCTAGCCCTCCTGGTGACGCCTGACTCTGTGTTCCTGACCAGCAGGCATGGGCACAGTGACCTGGGAGCCGCTCAGTCCAGCCACCATCACTACTCTTTTCAAAGTAGGCTGTCCCTAGACCTACCCCATAGGTGGGTCCCCTGGCTTGCAAGGGTGCAGTGTGTTGGTCCTTGAGCCTGTGAGACTGAAACTTGTGCCTGTTGCTGCCCCCCACCCCTCACTGACCTGATCGCCCCAGTCCTGGTTTCGTAACAGAACAATAGCAAAAACGATATTAAACAGGTTGGCTATTTGTAAAGCACTTAGGGTGGTGCCTGAAAGTGCTACGTAGTGACTGTTAGATAAACAGCGCAAATAGTAGTATTGGGAGCTAACTATGTGCCCAGCTCTGGTCCAGCATCTTCCCTTCATCATCTCATTTCATTCTCTGGTTGGGAATATTATTGGTTCCATTTGACAGATGGGGGATCAAGGCACAGAGGGGTTAAGTCACTTGTCTGAGGTCACACAGCTGGTAAATCATCATAAGGACTAGTGTTTATGGTGAACCCACTGGGTGGAAAGCAGTGGCCTGGTGAATTTTTTTTTTTTTTTTTTTGGATTGTTTTGATTTTTGGCTGCGCTGGGTCTTCGTTGCTGCGCGCGGGCTTTCTCTAGTTGCAGCGAGTAGGTACGGGGCCTACTCTTCGTAGTGGTGCCCAGGCTTCTCATTGCGGTGGCTTCTCTTGTTGCAGAGCACGGCCTCTAGGCGCGCGGGCTTCAGTAGTTGTGGCTCGTGGGCTCTAGAGCGCAGGCTCAGCAGTTGTGGTGCACGGGCTTAGTTGCTCCACGGCATGTGGAATCTTCCCCGACCAGGGATCGAACTCGTGTCCTCTGCATTGGCAGGCAGATTCTTAACCACTTCGCCACCAGCGAAGCCCCGCCTAGTGGATTTTGTGTCATGGGTCTTCTGGCAAAATATTTGCTCCCCAAAGAATACATTTCCTCCATTAAAGTATGAGCAGGATGAAAACTTTGAGGGCTCTTTACTCCCTTGATGTTGAACCTATACTTCTATTAATATGACCCCCCAAATCTCTTTAAGATATTAGGCTCAGTTCACACATACACCAGGGCCTCCTATTTGTGTGAGAACTTGATATACCAGATTTGGAGGTTAACCCTATAACTTAGGTCCAGGACTATGCTGGGGTGAGTGTGGTATGCTTGAAGTTGCCTCAAGTACAAAGCTTAAGAGGGTGCCAAGAAACTCAGTCCTCAAGATAAATAATATATTAATGCAATATTTTAAAAAATCAAAATGGATGCCAAAAAAATCCAGGAAAAAAATATCACCAAAATGTTCCTTTGTAAGAGTAGATTTTCTTGTATGTAAGTTATACTTCAATGAAATTTCTAAAAATCCATGACTAGCAAAATATACAAATTTAAGTTAAAACATGATCTGACTCTGCACTTGCAGGACTCAGCCTCACCTACTTCATTCTGATCCTGGTCCTGCTATATCTAGTGTATAAGCAAGAAAAATAATGATGGTTAATTGAGCACTTACTATGTGCTAGGTATTCTAATGAGTCCCAAATAATATGATTATTCTTTACACCAATCTTATGAGGTGAGAATTTACCTCTTCATCTCCCCATGGCTTTGTAGATAAGGAAAATGAGGCAGAGAGATTAAGTTACTTTCCTAAGGTCACACAGCTAGTAAGTGGCTGAGGCAGAATTTAAACCTTGTCAAGCAGGCTTCTGAGTCCACAGCCACAACGCCACACTGCCTCTCAGCCCTAAAAAAGGCACCTGGGGGCCTGCAAAGTTAGCCTCCCAAGGTCCTACAGCTGGACAAAAGTGATGTTCCCTCTACATCATCAGCAAAGGACTTCAACCAAGGAGATTGTCCATTCTCTGTGTTCCCAGCAGCATCTCAGAATCACCCCCGTGTTACCCCACATTCAAAAATTCAGGGGCAAACTCGCTATTAAACATAGCTATCCAGGCTCCCGAATTGCAGACCTTCTCCAACTCTTGACGAAGAGGTTAATTACGCAAACAAGTGTTTGCATCTGGTTGAGATTTGGAGAAACCCTCAGAATCGCTTTATTTCTAGTGCAGTAAGAAAAGAAATTTTAAATGGTTTATCTTTGTGCCATCAAGGTAAATGAGCTTTCAGAGCTGTGCTGTCCAACATGGTAGCCCCATGTGGCTTTTTAAAGTTAAAGTTAAAATAATTAAAATAAATAAAATAAAATTTCAGTCCCTCCATCTTACTGGACACTTTTCAAGTGCTCAAGAGTCATGCACATGTGGCCGGTGGCTACTATGTTAGATGGTGAGGACAGAAAACATTTCCATTTGCTGTGGAGAGTTTGGGTAAAACATAATTTGAAGAAAACCTTCATAAGCCCCCTACTCAGTCTTTACCATCATCCAATATAATATTCTTTTGCAGGTATTTGAACAACTTTTATTTTGAATTTTCCTATGTTTTGTATATACCATAGAAAGTTTGGATAGTTTATAGATGGAATGTTTTAGAAGGAACTTTTTTAAAAGATTGAGCATTTTGGGTGCAACTAGAGATTATCATACTAAGTGAGATAAGTCAGAAAGAGAAAGACAAATATCGTATGATATCACTTATACGTGGAATCTAAAATATGACACAAATGAACTTATCTACGAAACAGAAACAGACTCGTGGACATAGAAAACAGACTTGTCATTGCCAAGGGGGAGAGGGTTGGGGGAGGGATGGGGTGGGAGGTTGGGATTAGCAGCTGTAAACTATTATGTATAGAATGGATAAACAACAAGGTTCTACTCTATAGCACAGAGAACTATATTCAATATCTTTTGATAAACCGTAATGGAAAAGAATATTTAAAAAAAGAAGGTATAGGGGCTTTCCTGGTGGTCCAGTGAGTGGTTAAGACCCCACGCTTCCAATGCAGGGGGGCGCGGGTTTGATCCCTGGTCGGGGAACTAAGACCTCTCATGCTGCGCGGTCGGCAAAAAAAACAATCAATAAAAAAGAAGAATATGTATATAGTATAACTGAATCACTTTGCTGTACAGCAGAAATGAACACAACATTGTAAATCAACTATACTTCAAAAAATGAGAAAAAAAAAAAAGATTGAGCATTTAGTCTAACCTCTTTATTTTTTAGGTCCAAGGAAATGAAATGCCATACTCAAGGTAAAACATTAAGTGGCATAGGAGGGAGTAGAATTAGTCTTACCCTGGATTTATTCTAGCATTCTTCATTCAACTCCTTTGTGCTTGTGCTATCCTGAAAGCGAAGAACTAGATCCCTTTCCATTTGTATTCATGACTTCCTTATTCAAACTGTCTTCAGAAGCACTCCTGTCTCCCTAACAGTTTCTCCTACCATTTTTGTGACTGCTACAATTTGTAAAGCATCATTCACTTGCACATTCAAGGTGGCTCAGACTTAAGCAATTATTGGAACAAAGTTTCAATGCACTGGAAACAGTTGAAAGGAGAGTAAGACATCAAGTATTAAGAAAATATTAACTCTTTTAGTAGATGGAAAAGTCTTCTCTCTCAGAGATGAAAAGCAGAAGAGTGCCCATCTTACAGATAGGGAAACTGAGGCTCAAAAAGTGGCAGCGAGTTGCTTGAGTCTCAGAGCAGGATGTGCACAGAGCTGGTCCCAGATTGGCTCCCATCCTGTGTGCCTGGCCGTGTCTTGTCCTTCTCTGGCCTTGGGTGTGTCTGTCTGTCCTGGGGGGGAGTCTATTTATTCTAAGCATTCCTGGGATGGAATGGGGGAGTGGAAAAGGAGGAGAACTCTCCACTCTCACGTGAACAAGTCACATGGTGGGGAGGGGATGCAGAGGCAGAGTTCCCCTGAGAGTGACTCAAGCCACCATCCCAGGCCACCCTGGCCTTGCTGCCCAGTGCTGGATGATGCTGGGCCCCCAGAGGGACAGGCATTCCATCCCACAGGTCAGGATTTGACTGGAGGGAGGGACACGGCTGGACACACTGGCAGAGGGGAAGGGCAGGGAGGGTTTCCTGGAGAAATGTGCCTGGGAGCCAACACTTGAAGGATAAATGAAGAGTCTTAGGAGAGGAATTCCAGGCAGAGAAGACAGCTCAGCTAAAGGCTGGAGAGGTGAACGGGGCCAGATCATGCAGGGAGGCCCTTGGTGGCTGACTCGAGGACATGGCATCCAGGGGAGGCACCTGGGGTCAGAGCTGTGTTGGGCCCCAATGTCAGAGCTGGGGTGGGAGGAGTCTCGGGGACCACTGGGTCCCATGCCTGGGGCAGTTTACGTGGTGCCCAGGGTCACAGATGGACACATCCAGGCCTGTGTGGAGATCCCAGTCCTAGGCTGCCCCCCTCACTTGGGACCCCAGAATGTGCTGGGGTGGACTTCGGGGGTATTCACCAGCAGAGGGAGTTTGGAGTCCTTTCCAGGCAAATAATACCTGCTGATCCCCCATCCCAGCTGTCTACAAAGACAGGCAATAAAAAGCAATCAACCATATACATAACTTAGCAAACAAGGACTAAAGGACTGTAGGAATCAAACCCCTGTTTGATTCCTACAGCATCCCAGGGCCTGGCCAGGGAAGAGGGTCCCAGTCACTGAGAGTGGAGAAAGTGTCTAAGACAAGGAATGCTGTTTATTGAATGACTGAATGAGTGGTTAGAAGGGGGATGAGAGGTGGCCCATGTGTCATGCTGTCTGCCCTCAGGCAGAGACAGATATTTCTTCCTGGTCATGTCGAGTGTGATCCAGGGTGCATATAAGGAGCATATAATGTGGGTGGGCGTGGGCTTGACCTGGCTGGAGGGTGGGGGAGACTCACTCAAAGAAGTGCTATTTCAGTGGGCACCAAAGGATTTTTCCAGATAAAGCAGGCAAGAAAGGATGTTCCTGGCAGAGAGCACAGCAAGTGCAAAGGCCTAGAGGTGGGCACAATTTAGGGTGTTGGAGGGACAGCGAGGATGGATGCTGATGTAGCTGGAGGAGGGGGAGAGAAGGGAGGATGGAAGGAGATGGGGATGGAGACGTTGGAGGATTTGGGCCACACAGGGATGCAGAGCACGGCACAGAATTTTATTTCAAGGGAGCCATGGTAGGGTTTGGAACAGGGGAGGTCCGTGTTTGGGTTTATGATTCCAATAAGCCCCTTTGTGGCTTCTATGCAAAAAGGTACTCTCCAGGAGAGAAGTGGATGTTGGGTAGGGCAGCATCTAGTGGAGATGGCGGAGCCTGGGCTAGGGTGGGGCCCAGGGTGCAAGGAAGTGGATGCATTGCACGTATGTTTACAAGGTGGAGCTGAAGGGACCCGCCGCAGGATCAGCTGTGAGTGGAGGTTGGGGAAGGAGTGGAGGCAGGGAGGCCCAGGTCCCTGATGAACGGAGGGGGCTTGGCAGTGGGAGGACCAGGTTGAGGCGGAGGGTAGAGGGTACATCAAGAGACAGGGGCTACTATGTTTGTTTCAGGAGCGCTAGGTCTCCAAGGGGGCTGTGGCAGGGACACTGATTTGGGGTCCCAAACATGTGGGTGAAGGCTTTGCAGCCTCCACAGTGCATGGATAGGAGTGGTGCACGGTAGGTCACTGATGATCACTAATGTCACTGATCTGGTTTTATTGCCTGCCCCCCAAGATGGTAAATGCCCCAAGAACAGGTGTTTTTGTCTTTTGTTCACGGCTGTGTTTCCCTGGCAGCCAGAGGAGCTCCACCAATGCTGGGAATCCAGGGAATGACCAATCCAGGGAATGACTGGGTGATGGAACCTGTGTGACCGGGGCTGGGATGGGCAGTGGGTCTGTGCCCCAGCCCCTGAGCCCTTGGCCCGTTCCTGTAGCCCCACAGGCAGCAGCCGTTACGCCTCCTCAGGGGAGCTGAGTCAGGGCAGTTCGCAGCTGAGCGAGGACTTCGACCCGGATGAACAGAGCCTACAGGGCTCTGAGCTGGAAGACGAGCGGGACCGGGACTCCTACCACTCCTGCCACAGCTCGGTCAGCTACCACAAGGATTCGCCACGCTGGCACCAGGATGAGGATGAGCTGGATGAGGAGCTGGACGAAGAGCTGGATGAGGACCTGGAGGACTTCTTGGAGGAGGAGGAGGAGCTCCCTGAGGACGAGGAAGAGCTAGAGGACGAGGAGGAGGTGCCGGATGACATCCGAGGCTACACTGAGCGCGAGCAGGTGGCCGTGGCCGAGCCCAGGGACTTCAAGCGTGTCAGCTTTCCACCCGCCACCCCCAAGAAGGAGGACAAGGCCCCAGCCGTGCCCACCGAGGTCCCCGACATAGCCAAGGTGGCTCCTGAGTCAGCCGCCCCTGAGGAGGCACCTGCAGCTAAGCAAGAGCCTCAGCCTGAGCCCCCCAAGGCTGAGGAGAGGTAACGGGAAGGGGTTGAGGGCCTGTCACAAGGTCACAGGGTCAGTGGTGCCATGATGGAGTCAGTGTAGACCTGGGGAATGGGGGGAGAGGTTGTCACAGGGTCCTGGGTTTATTGAAGGGATCGGGATGGGTCTAGGAGGTCAGAAGTGGCTCAGTGGGGTCAGAGGGGGTCAAGCAGGGTCATGAAGGAGTCTTAGAGGTTGTGAGGGGCTGGAGGGTTTGCCAGGGTTGGAGAGGTCACAGAAGCATCAGAGGAGCCCTCGGATAGGGTTACAAAGTTGCAGAGGGGCCAGGAAGGTGGCAAAGGGACCCAGGAGACCTGAAGGTGTCAGAGAGGTGATGGGCATGTGGGAAGCGGGGGGAGAATCACTGAGGCTGGTCAGAGGGGTCACAGGTGGGTCATTGTGTCTCCGAAGTGCCAGGGAGGCCATGGAGGGCCCAGCATCACTCGGAGGGTGGAGGGTGGAGGGAGTGCCGGCCCCGGAGCCTCATGAAATCCCTTGCCTCAGTTTCAGGCCACGAGAAGATGAGGAAGGCCAAGAGGGTCAGGACTCCATGTCTAGGGCCAAGGCCAACTGGCTGCGAGCCTTCAACAAAGTGCGGCTGCAGCTGCAGGAGGTGAGTGAGAGCAGCAGTGGGCTCACCCCCAGCCTGGCCACGCCCAATGCCCCACCCACCCTCATTTCCCCACTCCTTCCATGCCCCAACCCACTCTGGTCCTTTCCCTGGCCCTGCCCACACTAGCCCATGCCACTCATGAGCCACCAGGCCACGCCTACTTCACCACTCCGCCCGCCACCATGCCTCCATACATCCTGGTTCCTCTATGGCTCCGCCCACCCCAACCTGTTCCCATCTGTGCCCAGCCTGGCCCTTCCTTAGCCCCACCCACTCCTGCCCTGGCCCCAGCCCCACCATTCCTGGCCCAACCCCTGCCCAATCTGACTCCTCCCTGGCCCTACCCATGCCTGCCTACTCTCCCCTGCAACCAGCTGGCCCCACCAAGGTCTAGTCCAGCCTCCCCCAGGGCAGCCTGGGATTTCTAAGTGGGGAAGAAGGAGAGGCGAACTGGAACCTAGAGCTGAAATTAAGCTGAGGTCATGGCTATGGCCAAGTTCAGCGGCCAGGTTCATGGATAGGGATAGAGGTTAGTGATAGGGTTATAGGTCAGGGTTAGGGTTATAGGTCAGGGTTAGGGCAGCAGTCAAAGATCAGAGTTCAGGGTGAAACTTGGTGATAGCGGAAGAAGTCAGTGCTTGGGCTCACAATGGGTGTCAGAGTTGGGGTTTGGGAAAGGTCTGAGATCTGGTCAGTATTGCAGAAGAAATTAGGTGAAAAATAGAATTAACGTCAGGGTCAGGATGACTGTTCAGATGGGCAGCAGGAATGAGGCCGTTCATTCACTCCTTCATTCACTCAACCTGCTCTGGGCTGGACACCAAGCAGTGTTATTATCCGGGGTGACCTTCCAAACTGGGGTGAGGCTGGCAGGAGGAGATCCTAAACAGACTCCCAAAGTCTTAGACCATCAATTATCAGAGCCACAAAAGTTTCAAATCAAATTTCTTATCAGTTGTACAGTAGAATTTTCTTTTACTATACAGTCTCATGGTTCTAGATTCAAACAGTAGAAGAAAATACACTGTGAAAAATCTATTGAATAACTTTCACTAAGTCAACAAATTAAATGAAAAAGACAGCAACTACCCTTGTAATGGAACTAGAGATATGACAAGAAAAATAAACATGAGCAGGATCTCTGGGTTTCATAGAGGGGGCATAAAACTAATCCAAGTCAATCAGGAAGACTCACTGGAGGAGGTGACACTTAAAGTGAAGTGATATCCAAAATACTTAAACAATATTTCAGAAGAAGGTGTCAGACCCTTCTCCCTGTTCCCCCCCACCACCATGCCACCCTTTAGTTGCATGGTAGGGGGTGTTGACTCTGGGTCCACACTGAGACCTGAATGATAGATGGAGGCTGGTCGGGTGCAGAAGGTGGGAGAGCATAGATACAGGTGGCACCACTCAGGCAAAGGTCCTGGGGCATGAGATCAGATAATCAGGTGAGGCAGGGGGAGTTTAGCGAGTGATAGGATCTTATGGGTATTGAGCCAGCCCCTAAGAATCCCAGGACTATAGAGCACGAGCTCTTGTTCGAGATGATGTTAACAAATCCCCAATTTTGACAGACAAGGAGAGTGAAGTTCACTGAGGTTGGTGTCAGAGAGTATCTCCTTTCTTCTCATTTTACAGATGGACAAACTGAGGCCCAGAAAAAGCCAGTGGGCTCCCTAAGGACACACAGTGAGGACTAGGACCCAGGCCTCCTGACTCCCAACCCAAAGGGGAGACAGTTGTGGATGTGGTACATGTGCTGCCCTGGGAAGGGGCAGCTACACTGACCATATCTGTCTTCTGTCCTGCAGGCCCGGGGAGAAGGAGAGATGTCCAAATCCCTGTGGTTCAAAGGCGGGTGAGTATCAGATCTTGGGGGTGAGGGAGAGGAAGTTTTGAACCCAGAGCCTAAGGCTGGTTTGCACCATAACCTCAGCCCAGCCAGGGCAGGGAGAAGGTCCATTTAGACAGGGGACAGATTGCACATGAGTGAAATAATGTAGCCACTGTAATAAGGCACTCATGACCAGCAGGAGCCGAAGATAGTAACACATTGAATCCTCACAACAAACCCATGGGGGGCCCACTACCCCTATTTTACAGATGGAGAAACAGTCCAGAGAGGCCTTGCTCAAGCCGCTCATATAATTCAAGAACATTTCCCCCTAGAAATAAATGTAAGGTAAAGAAGAAACCCATTTACTGCACGATACATCTGCAACCCTGGAGTGAATTTTTTGCTTTGATTCTGCTTTTACATTTCTCAGATTATTGCTACAGTTGCTGGCTGTTTCATAACGATAGTTGTTGGTCTTACATGGAGCATTTGTCATATCTAATTTCTTAAGTTATTGCTTTTCCAGGGTGTTTTTTCAGCACTTGTGTGGTGAGGTTAGAGGATGCAAAAGATATTTGTAAATTACACTAATGTTTTAAATAACAGCTGGAGAGTGACTGCCTTCCCTTGTACATCCTTTTCAAACAGAGACAGGGACACAGGAGCTGTGACTCCCAGAGGGGCAAGTGTCCCGTGTGGGGAGCCCTGGAAGTGGGGTCTGAGATGGGGGCTCCTGTGTGCATGATTTATACAGGAAGCACTCTCAAGAAAAGCCTGTGAGGGCTTCCCTGGTGGTGCAGTGGTTAAGAATCCGCCTGCCAATGCAGGGGACACGGGTTCAAGCCCTGGTCCAGGAAGATCCCACATGCCATGGAGCAACTAAGCCCATGCGCCACCAAGTACTGAAACCCACGTGCCTAGAGCCCGTGCTCCGCAACAAGAGAAGCCACCACAATGAGAAGCCCGCGCACCGCAACAAAGAGTAGTTCCTGTTCGCCGCAACTAGAGAAAGCCCACGCACAGCAACAAAGACCCAACGCAGCCAAAAATAAATAAATAAACTTATAAAAAAGAAAAGAAAAGCCTGTGAGGCAGGCGGGACCAGGTAGGAGAAACAGCCAAGCAGAGAGGTAGTTCAGGAGTCACCAAGCCTCTGCCTGATCCTTCAGGGAGCGCTGGAGCATGAATAGCACCCCAGGGCTTGTCCAGAGTCATTGGCTGCCAGGCATCACTCTCATTGGCCACTGAGAACTTTCTGGAGAGGAGCCACACCTGAACCCTCTCTGGGAACACCTGCACCTCTCAGTAAAGTAGATTTGGACAGACCACCGCAGCATCTGCCACAGCCCTCATTCTGATTAGCCAGCTACAGCAAAGCTGCCAAGAGGCAACAGCACAAATACAATTTCCAGTTCCCTCTTTCTCATGGGCTTTGAAATCACTTCTTCCAGGATAGACTTTAAATATACACAAATATTTCCAATTTTGAGCATGAAGAAAGATTTCATTGATATTTTTGCATATTATTTAGATTTGCCTTAATTCAAATTTTTTCATTCAACGTGGGCAACTGTATCATCTCCCCATTTCTCAGATGAGGAAGTTGAGGCCCAGTGTCTTCATTTCTTAGGGCTGCCATAACAAACTACCACAAACAGAGGGCTTAAAACAACAAAAATGTATCTTCTCGCAGTTCTTGGAGGCCAGAATTCCAAAACCAAGGTGTTGGCAGGGCCACACTCCCTCTGACTTCTGTAGGAGAGAATCCTTCCTTGCCTTTCTAGCTTCTGGTAGTTGTTGGCAATCCTTGGTATTCCTTGGATTGTAAACGAGTCACTCCAATCTCTGCCTCTACTATCACACCACTGTCTTCTCCCTGTGTGTCTCTCTTCTTATAAAGACACCACTCATATTGGATTAGGAGCCCATCCTACTCTAGTATGACCTTGTCTTAACTAATTACATCTGCAATGACTCTATTTCCAAATAAGGTCACATTCTGAGGCACTGGGGGTTAGGACTTCAATGTATCTTTTCGGGGGACACAATTCAACTCTTAATACCTGGGGAGATCAGGTGTCCTGCCCAGGCCTCAGGAGATGTCTGTTGGAGGAAGGGGAACTTCCCTGGGCCCTTGACGTCCCTGGTGTGTCTTGCAGCCCTGGCGGTGGTCTCATCATCATCGACAGCATGCCAGACATCCGCAAGAGGAAGCCTATCCCACTCGTGAGCGACCTGGTGAGCGCCTGTGCCCTCCCCTGCCCAACCAGAGCAGCCCTGCCACAAGCAGTGCTCAACCTGTACAACTGCCCATGGCAGAACTGGGGCTGGGGACTGGCAAGGCATTCTCTGGGACTAATGTGATCTGATTTCTACCCTGCGTGCTGCGTGGACACTTCAGGCCATGGTGAGTGATGGCAACCCAGGCCCTTGAATCTCCTCCCGAGACCCCCGCCCCCCACTGGGATCTTCCAACTGGTCCCCATCCCATGGGTTCTGGGGAGGGGACCTTGCCATGTCCAACAGTTCATGGGTGGGGAAGAGAGCAGGTGACTCCCCACCTTGGTTCATGGCCTGGCTGGTGGTTTTGCTCTGTGGCTGTTGACCATGGCCAAGTGCAGTTCCCCAGTCTGGTCCATGGTGGTGGGGAATGGGTGAGTCAGAGGTGTGGGGCTGCTCCCTTTCCAGGGTCTCTTCTAACCTGGAGCCTCTGTCACCTCCCAATTCTTTTCTGGTTCTGTTCCCGCTGCTGTGACCTGTTTCTTATTTGTGGCTGTGGCTTGAATCCGTGGCTGGCGGCCCCAAACCATGGCTGGGGATTCTGCTCGCGGTGACAACCCCCCGGGTGCCAATCGATCCCTCTGACTCCCTTGGTGACTTCCCTATTCCAGTCTCTGGTGCAGTCCAGAAAAGCAGGCATCACCTCGGCCTTGGCATCCAGCACTTTGAACAACGAAGAGCTGGTGCGTGGGGCACCTCCCCCTCCCCAGCTTGGAGGGTGGTCGGGGCTGGGGGGCTCCCGGAGAAAAGGAAGGGGGTGGGGCAGAGACAGGCACTCCTCGCTTTCCAGAATTCCGACAACGCAGCCGCCAGCGAGCACAGTCTGTGTACAGGAACCCGTGGATTCCGACAGTGTGGGGCGGGGGACGGACCGGGACTTTACCATACTCAGAACGGGACGGGGGGCGGGGGGAATGAGGGCGGGGCAAGCCAGTGCCCCCATTTTAAGGCTCTACGCCCATGTCGCATGTCCTCCCTCCCCGCAGAAAAACCACGTTTACAAGAAGACCTTGCAAGCCTTAATCTACCCCATCTCGTGCACGACGCCGCACAACTTCGAGGTGTGGACGGCCACCACACCCACCTATTGCTACGAGTGTGAGGGGCTATTGTGGGGCATCGCGCGGCAGGGTATGCGCTGTACCGAGTGCGGTGTCAAGTGCCACGAGAAGTGCCAGGACCTGCTCAATGCAGACTGTCTGCAGCGTGAGTGCCGGGCTCCCACTGGAGCGGAGACGGAGGGGCAGGACTGTTAATGGTTAGGGGGCGGGGCTCTGACGAGGAGGAGGGGGCGGGACAAGGGGCGGGGCCGTGGGACGGTACGGGAGCGACAGGAGGGGAAAGGAGAAGTGAGAGGGGTCCTAGAGGGGTGGGGCGGGACTCAGGGAGGAGCTAAACTGTTCAAGGGGCGGGCTTAATGGGAGGCAGCGGTTTCTATGGAGAAAAAGAGGGTTAGGGTAAGGGTTAGTTCAGAGGTGGGAGGGGGCTCAGGTTGGGGAGAGGAGTCCGAGGAGGGGACGGGCTTGGAGAGGGCAGGGTGTCGGAGGGGAAGGGGACTTACGCGGACTGGAGGGGCTAAGACGGGGTGGGAACTTTAGGGGGAAAGGCCTGGTTGGGGGAGGATTCAGAGAGCAGGTAGGAGCTCTGGCAGCTCTAGCTTTGGGGGTATGATTCACCTGAACCCCGTGTCCGTGGCAGCAGATGAGGAAGCCCTGGAGCGGGAATCAGGGCTCTCGCTCCTGGGAGGGAGTGCTCTGTGTACAGTGACGGCTGTCTTTGTGCGCAGGGGCGGCGGAGAAGAGCTCCAAGCACGGGGCGGAGGACCGGACGCAGAACATCATCATGGTGCTCAAGGACCGCATGAAGATCCGGGAACGCAACAAGCCCGAGATCTTCGAGCTCATCCAGGAGATCTTCGCGGTGACCAAGACCGCGCACACGCAGCAGATGAAGGCCGTCAAGCAGAGCGTGCTGGATGGAACGTCCAAGTGGTCGGCCAAGATCAGCATCACCGGTGAGGCCGCGGGGGGGAGGGGGAGGGACGGCCACGGGGGTCCCTTCTTCTCGGCCCCCTGTGCTCCCTCCCACGCCCCTTCCTTCCCTTTGCTGCACATATTTGAGCGTCCCCGTGACTTTCTCACGTTGGTGTATATGCGTTTGTGCCCACAGCCTGGGCATATATGCCTCCAAACGTGTTTGCACGAAACTATCTGGGTGCATCTCGCTTGGTAGCCCCCAGAACCAGACCTCAAGAAGAGGAGTTGAGGGCACACAGTTTTTCTGGGAAGTGAACCCAGGAAGCCCCCAGGGGTATTGGGAAGTGAGACCAGGAGGGAATAAGCCCTACCCAGGGTGCCACCGAGCAGGCGAAGCAGTGGACACCTAGGACCACTGGGGGACATTATTGACCTCCCAGGGCTGAGAGGTCCTTCCCAGGGGTGGGGGCCTTGTGGTGTTTATCCATTCCTCGTCGTCATTGGGATTTCCCTGAAAACAGACTCCAAGATGAGGATTTCAGGGCAGATGGGTATCCAGGAGGTGGTCCCAGGGAGTGCCAGTGGGAGGTGGAGACATGAGTTTGAGAGCCGGGAGGTAAAGAGCCCTGCGGAGGATGCCAATGAGTAGGTCATACTGTGGGCAACTGGAGGCTCAATCCTGCTGGGGACCTTAGGGGGACACTGTAGAGCACACACCCGAGAGTCCCACCTCAGGGGTGACCCTGGGGCACCTTCATATTCTTCATTGGGTGAGGGTTCCCTGGATGTTAACTCTAGCAAGCCGAGCATGCCCAGTGGGTGTGTCCATGGGCTCCTGTGGCCAGAACAAAGCCCTCAGTCCTTGTCACAGGCGTTCCCTGTGGAGCCTGTGACAGTGTCTGTTCTTGGCATACCTTGCTCCTTGAGCCCACATTTATATTTGTTTTGTGTGTCTTCCAGTGGTCTGTGCCCAGGGCTTGCAGGCAAAGGACAAGACAGGATCCAGTGACCCCTACGTCACCGTCCAGGTCGGGAAGACCAAGAAACGGACAAAAACCATCTATGGAAACCTGAACCCCGTGTGGGAGGAGAACTTCCACTTGTAGGTGTCTGGCTGGACCCCCAGCCCCCTAGATGGAGCTCCCTGTTGGAGCAGCTGAAGGGTGGGCTTCAAGACACCTGCCCCGGGACTTCCTGGTGGTCCAGTGGTTAAGACTCCGTGCTCCCAATGCAGGGGGCCCGGGTTCCATCCCTGGTCAGGGAAATAGATCCCGTATGTGACAACTAAAGATCCCGCACGCAGCAAAGAAGATCCTGCGTGCCGCAACCCGGCGCAGACAAAAAAAAAAAAAGTCCCCTGCCCCAACTTCCTCTTCCCCCCCTGCAGTGAATGTCACAACTCCTCGGACCGAATCAAGGTGCGTGTCTGGGATGAGGACGATGACATCAAATCTCGAGTGAAGCAGCGGTTCAAGAGGGAATCCGATGACTTCCTGGGGCAGACGATCATCGAGGTGCGGACACTCAGTGGCGAGATGGACGTGTGGTACAACCTGGGTGAGCAAGGGTGGGGTTCTGCGGGGGAGAGGGGAGGGGGTCGCGGGGAGCCAACCAAAGTGGGGAGCCCAGCTGGAGGGGAGAGACAGTGTCAGCAGGAGTTAATCTAGGAGCCCAGTCTAATAGAGGAGGCAGAGTCTCTGAGCCCAGTCTGATGGGGGCAGGAAGCACCAGGCTGAGACGGTGAGCAGAACCCAGGACTGTCTTATTTCGGTGTGGGAGAGTGAGGGAGGGACAGAATCTCCATATCTCATTCTGATGCGGAAGGCAGGAAGCAAGACCTGAGGACCCTAGTGTAAGGAGAGAGGCACAGACCCAGGAATCTATCCTAAGAAAGGAGATTGAACTTTGAGAATCCAGTCTAAGGGAAGAGGTAGAGTTTGGGATTCCTAATCTGAGAGGGGAGCTACAGACCCAAGAGCCCTGTCTAAGAATGATGAGGAGAATCTGTGAGCCCAGTCTGAGGGCAGAGGAAGAACCCAGTCTGAAAGGGGTGAGCAGAGTCTAGGAACTTCTTATTTCGGTTAGAGGAAATCTAGATATCCTATTCTGATGGGGGAAGCAGGAAGCAAGACCTGGGGATCCTAGTCTGAGGAAAGAGGCACTGACCCAGGAATCCTGTCTAAGAAAATGAGTAGACTCTGGGGAGCTTGATCTGATGGGGGAGGCAGAGTCTGGGAGCACAGCCTGGGGAAGAAGCAAGGCTCCTAGTCTAAAGAGGGAGATGCAGACCAAGGAAATTAATCTGAGTGAGGAAGCAAGATCTGGGATCCTAGTGAGATGGGAGAGACAGGGCCTAAGAATTCTAGTCTAATGGGGGAGACACAAGTCTAGGAAGCCAATCTGAGGAGAAGCACCTAGGCCTTAATTCAGGGAGTTTGAGAGGGCTGCAGTTACGCATATGTTAAAATAGTCCAGGGCTATATTGGGAAGTTCTGACACTGCCATCCCTTTCTGCCCTGCAGACAAGCGGACTGACAAATCTGCTGTGTCGGGTGCCATCCGGCTACACATCAGTGTGGAGATCAAAGGCGAGGAGAAGGTGGCCCCCTACCATGTCCAGTATACCTGTTTGCACGAGGTGAGGCCCACCGCTCCACCCTGCATTTGAAGTTCACCTTTGTCTCCCACGTTACCTCCACTCACCATTCCTGCCTGCCCTAGCTCCTCCTTCCTCTTTCTGACCACACCATTCACATTCCCCTGGGCCTCTGAGACTGTCCCCTATGCCATTCTCTGTGCTCAGAAAACTCCTCCCCGTCAATCAAGGTCCAGCTTCAGGGCCCCCTCCTCTGGAAGCCCTCCATGACCTCCAGGCAGACTCTCACTACAGAAATCCAGGTCTTCCAACTGTCCCAGCCCTGAACACTCAGGATTAGGTTTTGTGTGCCTGGGTTTGTCTCTTCCAGCTGCCTAGGGGTTCCTGGAGAGAACTCAGTATGTTGAATGAATAAATGATTGGATGAATGAGTATTGAGTGAATAAAAGAATGGGTGGAAAGATGAAAGGATGGGTGGATGGATGTGTGCTTGATCTATTGGAAGTATAGATGAGTTGGATGCGTGAATTGGGGGTAGTTGGATAGATGGATGGGTGAATAGATGGATGGGCAGATAGATGAAGTATGGAAGGATAGATGGATGGATAAATTGATGGGTGGATAGATAGGTGATGGATGGATGGTTGAATGGGTTGATAAGTTAGATGGACAGATTAAGCTGTGGGTAGTAGATGGGATAGATGGGCATGTGGTTGAATTACTAGACAGAAGGATGAGTGGATAGGTGAATTTGGGGGTAGTTGGAATGGTGGGTAGGTAGGTTGGTGGATAGATGGATGGATGGAAGAAAGGGTGGGTGGATGGATGTATGGTTGAACCATCCACAGGTGTATGGATGGGAGAGTTTTGGAGTAGTTGGGTAGGTGGATGGATGAGTAGATGCATGGACAGATGGATGATGGCTGGGTGGATTGATGGTTGATTGGGTAGAAGGATGAATTATTGGATGGACAGGTGAAGTTGCGGGTAAATGTATGGGATGGATGGATGTGTGGTTGAATTACTGAAAGAATGGATAAAGTGAACAGGTGGATTTTTGGGTAGTTGGATTGATGGGTGAGGGAGGGAGTAGATGGTTAGAGGGATGGGTGGGTAGATGGGTGGATGGACAGATGGACGGATGGATGGGTGTGTAGTTGAACCATTGGGAGGATGGATGAGGGATAGCTGAAATTTGGGGTAGTTGGATGGGTGGACGGGTGGTGGACGGCTGAAAGGGTAGATGAATGAATTAATGAATAAACAGATAGATGGATGATGTAAGCTGCCCTATACTTGGGATGTCTGACCCCCGGTGTCCCCTTGCACTCTCTATGACACCTTCTCCCTTGTGGTGGCAGAACCTGTTCCACTTCGTGACAGATGTGCAGAACAACGGGGTCGTGAAGATCCCAGATGCCAAGGGTGATGACGCCTGGAAGGTTTACTATGATGAGACAGCCCAGGAGATCGTGGACGAGTTTGCCATGCGCTATGGCGTCGAGTCCATCTACCAAGCCATGACGTAAGGCTGCAGGCTGTGGTGGACATGAGGACGAGGTGGAGGAAACTGGGGGGAGGGGTGGTTACCAAGTGGCCACTGGCAAATCTGGGGTGGAAGGGATTCTTGGGAGGAGGAGCCAGAGAGGAAGTGAGCGTGGTGGGGGTTATGTAATTTCCCTGGAGGTTAGACAAGTGCCATTGCTGGGGGCTAGAGTGACAAGGATGAGAGCTGGAGATAAGAGGCAGAGACAGGGCAATTCAGAGAGGAGACAAACTCAGAGGACAGAATCAAGCAGAGGAAAAGGGGATAGTTTGGGGGGTTGTGAGGGCTGTCTTAGAGGCATTCTGGGGGCTGGACACCAGACCCAGTGCTTCCCATTACCTCCTACCAGCCACTTTGCCTGCCTCTCCTCCAAGTACATGTGTCCTGGGGTGCCTGCCGTCATGAGCACCCTGCTTGCCAACATCAACGCCTATTACGCGCACACCACCGCCTCCACCAACGTGTCTGCCTCTGACCGCTTCGCAGCCTCCAACTTTGGGGTCAGTCCCAGGGGTGGGGGCCTGGAGATGAGGGAGAGCTTGACCCTGTGCTGGTCACACCTTGTGTGATTTCCAGATCCCCAATCTGGACCTGACTTGCTGTGTGACTTTGCACCAGTCACTTCCCCTCTCTGAGCCTCATTTTACCCCTCTGTTGAATGGATGTTATGAGGGGTCCGTTCAACAGCGGATGGGGTACACTTAACGTATAGCAACCACTTAGCCAATGTGGCAGCCACCTTTAGCTGCTACACTTGATCCCCAAGTCCCTGCTTTCATCCAACCTTCTCCTCCTCCTCTGCCTCCTCAGAAAGAACGCTTTGTGAAGCTCCTGGACCAGCTGCATAACTCCTTGCGGATTGACCTCTCCATGTATCGGGTGAGAAGAGCATGCATGATGATTTGCTCACCCCAGGCATGTGTGTGCCTGGAGGGGACAGCTGCCAGCAGGCATGCACATGGGAGGACCCATCTTAACATGTAGAATGTGTTCCTCTGACACATGTACACATATGTGGGCAGCACCTGCCCAAAAAGTTTGGTGTATCCAAGCAGACACCCCCAGTTACTTCAAGGTGTTCTCAATGACCCCTAACACACCTCCTGAAACTTGGAGGCTCTTGTGTCTCCCCTAAAACGCTGTCTCCCATCATCCCCTGGCCTTCTTCCATAACCCCACCTCTCTTCTCCCTTCCACAGAATAACTTCCCAGCCAGCAGCCCAGAGAGACTCCAGGACCTCAAATCCACGGTGGATCTTCTCACCAGCATCACCTTCTTTCGGATGAAGGTTGGTAAGGGGACCCAGTTCCATTAGCTCTCCAGGGAGGATACTCCAGGACTGTTGGCTCCTAAACGAGTAACATTTCTCCTGGAAAGCAGTGCCCTTTCTCAGTGACCCTCTGCTTTCACATTGCTACAACATTTCCTTAAAACCAGCTCCACTTGTAGCCACTTCCTGGGTACCTCCTGTCCCAATTGTGCACACCCATGCCCATCTCACTTCCTCCTGCCAGGTGCAAGAACTCCAGAGCCCACCCCGAGCCAGCCAGGTGGTGAAGGACTGTGTGAAAGCCTGCCTCAACTCCACTTACGAATACATCTTCAACAATTGTCATGAACTCTACAGTCGAGAGTACCAGACTGACCCGGTGAGGACCCCAGATGAGGCAGAAGGGGCTAGGGGACTCCAACCAGACCCTGGTCCAAGTCCCAGATCTGCCCCTTCCCAAGTGATTTAACCGTTCTGGGCCTCAGTATCTCCCCCTGTAAAATGGGGTCATAAACCCACATCTCAGGATTAAGGAGGAGATTCAATGAGATACAAGCTTCAGATGAAACATAGTTAAGTGCTTAGCACCTGGTACACAGTAGGAGGGAATAAACCTCCTACTAAACTAAACCAAAATAAATTTGGTTTTAGTTAAACTTAGTTGAGTCCGGCATAATACAGTGTGCCTAGAATAGAGTCCCTGTTCAATAAATATTGAGTTGAATTGAATTTCTTCAGTTCAGTCTTGAACTCAATTTATTTGAGATCTTTCAACACGCTGTTTACACATATAATGTCCCAGGATTGTCAGTAAGGTTTCCAGGAGCTTATACTCTATTAGGAGGGAAAAATGTATCAATTGGAAATTTACAACCTGGGGTGATTAGCACTGGAAGGGAGGAATTGCAAGAGGCTGTGGGAGCTGAGCCCCTTCCTCAGCTTGGGCTTCAGATAGGAGATAACACATAAGCTGAATTCAGTTCAATTTTACTTCATTCTGTTCATTTACATTCAGTTGAGTTGAAATCAAGTCGCTCTTAACTGAACTGGGTTGAGATGAAGTAGATTAAATTGGGCTGGGTTTAGTTCAACTATGATCAGTTTAGATCTATTTATTTCTGTTTGCTTGACTTAAAATTGCTCTAGGCTAATTAGTGAGCATCACTGAGTTGGACTGAGTTGACTGTAACTGAGTAAAAATGTATTCATCTCCATTCAGTTTACTTGAATTGAAATTGTTCTTGACTGGGTTGAGTTGGCTTGAGTTAGGATGAGCTAGGTTGTTGGATTAGGTACCGTTGAGTTCAACTGAGTTTGGATGAGTTGGACTTATTTCAGTTGAGTTTAACTACTTTGGTTTCCATTGACTAACTAAAGTTGGATTGAGGTGGCCTGAGTATGTTAGGTTGAGATAAGTAGGTGGAGTTGGATTGGGTTGACTTGGGTTGAGTTGAATTAGATTAAGTTGGATTGGGTTGAGTTCAAGTTGATTTATTTCCATTATTTTGATTTAGATTGATCTTGATCTTGAACAAGTTGATTAGGTTCAATCCACTTGGGTTCATTTGAGTTTAATTCAATCCAGTTAAGTTTAATTCCACTAATTCAGTGTAATTGGCCCAGTTCCACTGAATTAACTCTGAAAACTGCCATCTGTTAAGCTAAGTGGTCCTGATTTGCATTCATTTCAGTTCTGTTTGGTTTAGCAGGCTTGAGTTTGTTCAACTAAATTCAGTTCCATTCAGTTTTATGAGTTGAGCCTAATTAAGCTTCGTTGAGCTGTGTGGACATGAGATCTGTTGGGGCCAGTTTATGTGAGTTTAGTTCCTTTTCATGCAGACCTCACACCTGAAACTTACATATGTTAATGGGGCCCTTCCTCACTAACCTCCTGGCCCTCAATAATGAAATGTCTGAGCTCCCCACCCCTGGATCCTCTGTGGCAAACACCCACACTGTTCTTTCCAGGCCAAGAAGGGGGAAGTTCCCCCAGAGGAACAGGGCCCCAGCATCAAGAACCTCGACTTCTGGTCCAAGCTGATCACTCTCATAGTGTCCATCATTGAGGAAGACAAGAATTCCTACACTCCCTGCCTCAACCAGTGAGTTCTGTGTCTGTGCAGTTAATTATCTGGAGGTCGTCATGAATGTGTGTCACAGTTTTGTGTCTTGTGTGTAAAGGCAATCGTATCTAATTACATATGAAATGTTGTATATGTGGGGGCAGTTGTGGGTGTGGTTGTGCATGGATGAAATATGGCATAATTTGCAAACAAACAAAATTGTGTGCAGGTACACAATCACTGGTCTAATCAGACATGTATTTTGTATGTGTTGATTTGTGTAACTGTGCACGTATGTATGTAATTTTATATGTGTCTGTAGGTTCATAAGTAACAATAGATCGTGTTGTTCAAGTATTTACTATGTTAGATACTCTACTAAATGTTTTGCATGTACATCACATATATATAATATATAATTTTGTGTATAGTTGTGGTTTATGGATTTAATTGTTATTTGTGTACAATTGTGGAATGTACTTTAATGTGCAATGTTGTGTATTGTGTAATTATGTGTGAATGTGTGCACAGTTTTGGTTTGTGGCTTTACATGTCTGTAGAATTTTCGCCTGTGTTAGCTGAATGAGCTATTATGTTTTACTGCTCCCTGACGTGAGCGCTAGAAAGGCTCCTGTCTCTGGGGTGCCAGCATCTCTTGGTTACTTAGATATTGTGTTAAGATGAGGGATTTTGGATGGATGGACCAAATGATGGATGGATGAATGGATGGATGGACAGATGAATGGAGATGTATGGATGAATAGATGGATGGATGGATGGACAGATGGATGAATGGATGGATGGATGGATGGATAGATCGGTGGAAGGATGGGTGGGTGGATAAAGGAATGAATGCAGGGATGGATGGAGAGATGGACAGATGGGTGAACAGACAGATGGGTGGGTGAATGGATAGGTAGATAGATGGATGAATGGGTCAATGAGTGAATGGAGGGATGGGTAGGTGGAGGCTCAGAGAGAAACGGGGCCCCAGTGCAGAGTCACTCGGCAAGTCAGTAGCTATGAATGAACTTGAATCCAGATCCCTTGCCTGTCCCGCACTACCCTCTGGGGCTGGGAAGGCCAAAGCATCCTGTGCCATCTGGCTTCTGTCTGCCAAGGTTTCATACTTTCATGGCCTTCACCAGGTTTCCCCAGGAATTGAACGTGGGTAAAATCAGCGCTGAAGTGATGTGGAATCTCTTTGCCCAGGATATGAAGTATGCAATGGAGGGTGAGTCCTCCCACCCCTGTATCTCCCAGCCTGGCTACAGCAGGTGGCTGTGCCTCAGTGTCCCCTCTAAGGCTGTGAGTGCCCTGGACCCTCATACCTGAGGTCAGACATCAGTGATGGCCAGAGTGGGCACTACCAAGACAGAGAGTGGCAGACCCTCCCGGCTAAGCTGCCGCCTTGCTTCCCCCACCAGAGCACGATAAGCATCGCCTATGCAAGAGTGCTGATTACATGAACCTCCACTTCAAGGTCAAATGGCTCTACAATGAGTATGTGGCAGAGCTTCCTGCCTTTAAGGACCGAGTGCCTGAGTATCCTGCGTAAGTCCTGTGCCCTGAATCCAAACCAGAACTGTAGCGCTGACAGCTAGACTGAGGTCCAGGGTGGGAGGGTTGACCTCCTCAGAGTTCCCTGGGCATCAGGGGCACAGGTGGGGTACAAACCCAGTGTTCTCCATTCTCAGTCATTGGACTATGGACTCCTATAGCCAGAAAATTAATGATCACAAGTATCAGGAACCGAGCTGAGGAGTCCCACTTGTCTTTTCTCATTTAATCCTTTCACCAGTTCTACGAGTTGGGAGTGTTGTCATTCCCACTTTGTGGATTAGGAAATAGAGGATAAAATGCTGAAGGATTTGCCCAAGGTGATGTCTAATTAGTGACGGAGCCGGGATTCGAACTCGGGATGTCCGACTCTCAGGGCTTTGTTGGAGAGTGGGATGATGGTCACCATTTACCAAGGACCTACTGTGTGCTGTATCAGGATCTCAGAGAATAAACCCACTTACCCAGGGGCAGTTTATCAACCAGGATTTCCACATGTCTGGGCCTTGCTCTGACAATAGTCACATCCTTCATTTCAAGGATGAAGCAGCCAAGGCCTCGTGCAGGAGGGGAGCTGGGGAGTGGCCACCCAGGCCATAGTGTGAGTTTGAGCAGAGGGTTAGGGGGACAAGAGACGGCAGGGCCCCATCCTGTCTCGCCATTCCAGGTGGTTTGAGCCCTTCGTCATCCAGTGGCTGGACGAAAATGAGGAAGTGTCCCGGGATTTCTTGCATGGAGCCCTGGAGCGAGACAAGAAGGATGGGGTAAGAAGGCTGATCCACCACCAAGGTCCCGGTCTGCTCACAGTGGCCTCACTACTTCTGGGGTCTGTTGGGATCCAATCTGGGGGCAAAAAAATGCCCTTGGGATGAGGCCAGTCTCTGAAAGGTGCCAGCCACCTTTGTCTTGTTCACAGTGTTGAGGGTCTTTTGTTCATCCAACAAATGAATGACGGTTTATCAAGCCCCACCCCTCCCCCCTGTGTCCGCCTCTAAGTTCACCTTGCACACTGTCCATCTCATTATCATCCCAGGGCATTCTGGCTCTCTCTGTGGAGAGCAAGAGGGTTGGGCTCTGGGAACTGTCTGGCTCTGACCTCTCTCCTCCCTCCTGTCCTCCCTCCCAATGCAGTTCCAACAGACTTCAGAGCATGCCCTGTTCTCCTGCTCCGTGGTGGATGTCTTCTCCCAGCTCAATCAGAGCTTTGAGATCATCAAGAAACTTGAGTGTCCTGACCCCCAGATCGTGGGGCACTACATGAGGCGCTTTGCCAAGGTTCGGGAGTGTGGATGGGATCCAGGTGGGGGATGGAATAGGGTCAGTGTTGGGGTTGGAGTTGAGGTTAGGATTGAGGTCAGAGTCAGGGTTGATACTGAGGTTGGGACTGAGGTCAAGGTTGGGGTTGGTGCTATCACTGGTATTAAGGTAGGGGTTGAGGTCAGTGTTGGAGTTGGTCATGCCATAGTGATTGGAATTGTGGTTGAAGTTTGAGGTTGGGATTTGAGGTTGAGGTTTGGGTTGAGGTTAGGGCTGGTGATGTCATTGGGATTGGAGTTGAAGTTGGGATCAGGGTTTGGGCTGAGGTTGTGTTTGAGGTTGGGATTTGAGGTTGAGGTTTGGGTTGAGGATAGGGCTGGTGATGTCATTGGGTTTGGAGTTGAAGTTGGGATCAGGGTTTGGGCTGAGGTTGAGTTTGAGGTTGGGATTGAGGTCAGGGTTGTGGTTAAAGCTGGAGTTGAATTTGGAGCTGGGGTCAGGGTTAGAGATGGGGTTGAGGTTGGGGTTAGTTTTAGGGTTACTATTAGGACTGAGATTCAATTGGGCATTGAGGTTGGAGTGAATGTTAGGATTTATGGAGAATGCGGGTGAGTGTTGGGGCGAGTTTGAAGGTTGGGACCATTGGCCTGGGGTTGAGGTTCAGATGGATTGACTTTAACCTGGGGTGAAGTTGAGGACTGCAGATAGGAATTGGGATTCCATTTGGGACTGAGTTATGCTTGTGTTTGGGGCCGGGTTAATGTGATTGTTGGTTGCTCTTGAACCCAGCTTAAAAAAGAGCTGGGTCTATGTAAAATAATCATCTTCATCTGGTGGTGTCTCCCTTTGGCCATGATGGTCATCCTGGGTGGAGAATTCACCCAGCCCAGTGGTCCATCTTAGGTGCTAGTAGGAGTTTGGGTTCATCCCTGATCTCACTAGTGGCTCTTGATGGGCCCATCCAAGCCCAGCCCCTTGTCTCACCCACCCTCTGTGTCCCCCCCAGACCATCAGTAATGTGCTCCTCCAGTATGCGGACATCATCTCCAAGGACTTCGCCTCCTACTGCTCCAAGGAGAAGGAGAAAGTGGTGACCTGCGGGGATCCCTGTCCTGTTTCCCCCAACCCCATTCCATACCCCCAGAGGTCCATCCTTCCCTGGGCTCTGATACCTGCGTCTGCATGTGTGTCCAACTGTGTGTGTCTTTGTGTCGGACTATGTGAGTCTGGGGGTATCTGGAGGTGAGGGGATGTGCCTTCATGTCATTGTCTGGTTGTTGTGAATGAACCCTTCAGGGTGTAAGCTCAAAACTTTGAACTTACAAAGTTTTGAGCCCATGTAGAAGAATACTGGTATGTGACAAGAACTCCCCTTCCTGCTACTCCCAGAGGTCCAGCCCCTCTCCTGGACCCACCAGGTTCAGCCCACCGGAGGGGAGTCCTCCTTGCCCCTGTTGGTCCCCAGAGACACCCCCCCCCAACACTCCCAGAAATCTGATCCCAAATGCCGTCTTCCATTCTCAGATGACCCTGTGGGACCCCAGCTTCCTCCAGACCCAGACCCTGTAACCACCTGAGGTCCCTGGCAGTGCGGGCGAGGGAGGCTCTGGGGAGGGGTCCTGAGCACTGACTCCCTGCTCTGTTCCCATCCCCAGCCCTGCATCCTCATGAACAACACTCAGCAGCTGCGAGTTCAGCTAGAGAAGATGTTCGAAGCCATGGGAGGAAAGGAGGTGAGGCAGGGCCCCCGTGGGGTCACCATCATCCCCGTGTCCCTGCAGGCCCCAGAGCTTGTACCTGATGAATTCCACTTCAGCTACTCTGTCAAACCCAAGCGAGCGGCTTAACTGTCTGGGCCTCAGTTTCCTCTCCAGCCCCTTGGTATTCCTTTCCCTGGATTGGATCCCTTTCCCTGGGTTGGATGGGAAAATGCCCCATCCGTGTGGATGCCCTATAAACCTGACCTGATGTCCCTTCTGCCTCCTCAGCTGGATGCTGAGGCCAGTGACATCTTGAAGGAGCTACAGGTGAAACTCAACAACGTCTTGGATGAGCTCAGCCGGGTGTTTGCTACCAGGTGGGGGCATCTCCAGGGCTGGGAGCAGAAGGGAGGGGGCAGCTCTCAGACCTCTGAGCCTGCGGCATCTGGAGACTCAGCAGATGTAGTGGCGAAGATCTCAGGCTAGGAGTTAGATGAAGTCGAGTTCAATGCAGGCTTCACTGCTTACTAGGTGTGTGGCCTTGGGTGAGTTGCTTAACCTCTCTGAATCTTAGTTTACCCATCTGTAAAGTGGGGATGATGATAAAAATAGTACCTGAGTAGGACTGTGTGATGAAATAAACAACACAGGTAAATATCTTAGTCTGATGTCCATTTCTGCTATTAAATCCCACCCTGGCTGTTATATGCCATCCACAGATCAGCCTCATCCTGCCTTTCTTCCAGAGGCCAGGAGAGTCTGACCTGAGCCCCTCCTCTCTGTGTTCCCAGCTTCCAGCCACACATTGAAGATTGTGTCAAGCAGATGGGTGACATCCTTAGCCAGGTGAAAGGCACAGGCAATGTGCCAGCCAGTGCCTGCAGCAGCGTGGCCCAGGATGCTGACAATGTACTGCAACCCATCATGGACCTGCTGGACAGCAAGTGAGCCAGGCTAGGTGGACTGAGTCCACCAGGGAGGGCTCCGGGGTCGGGCCTCAGAAACCTGGGGGCTGGCCTGGAAAGGACACTCAGGGCATGTTTGCTGGGTGGTGGTTGAATGGTTTGGATGGGTGGGTGAGTGGAGGCATGAAGGGATGGAAAAATGGGTGGGTTAATGATTGGAAGGATTGGTGGGTAAGTATTTGTATGGATGAATGGATGGTAAATGACATGAGGGATGGGTGGGCAGATGGATGTGTAGATTAAAAGATAAATGCTTAGAAACCTAGATGGAGGGTATATGGGTAAAAGGATGGTTGGGTAGATGAATGGATGGATGGAGAGTTGGGTAAGTATTTGGATGGATGAATAACTGGAGGATGGGTGGATGGATGTCTGGGTGGGAGAAAGGAAGAAAGGAAAGAAGGAAGGTAGGGAAAAGTGATGGAGGAAGAATAAAGAAGGTTGCGGGAAGGATGGTTTGGTGGATGGGTGGGTCAGTTGTTGGAAGGATCATGGTGGATTGCCCTCTCTCAGTCCCATACAGTCAATCATGAATTCTGTTGTTTTCCCTCTCATTCCCTTCCTCTCCCTTCTGAGCATGGCCTCAGCCCCCTCATAGTCCCTGGTCTCCAACCTTCCTATTCCAGATCATCCCCCACTATGTTCTTTCAAACAGGAAAGTCTGGCTGTGTCTCTTCTCTCTTAAACACTCTCCCCACTGCCCTCATGCTAAGGCCCAGGCCTTCGTCCTAGACTTTGAGGCCCCTTCCAAGTCTAGCCCCTGCTCACCTGTCCAACCACCTTTCACTCTTCTCCCCATGCGTCACACATCACAGCCCCATCTGACCACCCAGGGGTCCCTGTACAGGCTCTGTGCCCTCTTGCGTGTCCATGGAATGCCTTCCCACCTTGCCCATGTATTGAGGGGAAGGGGCTGCTCAGGTTAGGTCCATCTGGGCACTCTCTCAGCCCTGTCCCTTGCCCCCAGCCTGACTCTCTTTGCCAAAATCTGTGAGAAGACGGTGCTGAAGCGGGTGCTGAAGGAGTTATGGAAGCTGGTCATGAACACCATGGAGAAGACCATCGTCCTGCCACCCCTCACTGACCAGACGGTGAGGCCCACAGGGGGCCAGAGGGGACATCTGGGCTTCCTCCTCTTTGGGAGCCCAGAGAGCTTGGAATCAAAGGCATTGGGGGCTTAGAGGTCATCCAGGCACAAGGGCCATCTGAGGGTATAGAAGCCACCGGAGATCAGTGGGGCCATTCAAAAATCAGAGAGGTCACACATGGGTCAAAAGTCATCAAAGAGGTCATTCAGGGGTCATTTAAAGGTCAAGTAAAGAGATGTCTAGGGGACACAGGGGTCACATGTGGGTCAAGAGATTATTCAAAGGTCAGAGATCACCCAGAAAACAGAGAGGTCAGCTTGGGGATCAAGGCCATCCATGGGTTACAGAGGTTATAGGGGCCAGTGGGTTCATCAGGGGGCTTTGGAGGTCAATCAAGAGACAAGGAGAGGAGATACCCAGATTTCAAAGATCAGAGACCAACAGAACAGAGAGCTCCAGGAAGTCAACCAGAGGTTATGGAGAGCACCCAAGTTCGTAGAGGTCAAGCAGAGGTCAGTGGTCATCCAGAGACCAGGACCGTGCCTCTGGGACTCTTCTGGGAACAGCCCAGAGATGGCGATCTGCAGGGTTGGCGGGGGGAGGGGGGGCGGGGGGCGGCGACATCTTCAGAGGGGTGTGGCTGGGCGTGGGTTCCAGCGGGGAGGTGTCGGTGGCCTGAGGACAGTGATGGCACGCGGTTGATGGCACAACACATAATGGGAGGACATTCCTGGGTGGATGAGAGAGGCTTGGGGGAGGTGGGGGGGCGGGGGTCCGCCTAGAGGCAATGATGGGGGAGGCGCCGGACCTCCGGCTGACTGCCCGCCTCCTCCGGGCTGCTGGGCTGGGCTGGGGCACAGAGTCCGGGTCCGTCCCTCGGTGCCTTCTCCTCCCCTTCCCTGGCCTCCCTGGAGACTCATGGTGACTTATTCCCCCCTCCCCCACCGCCCTGCCCCCATCACGGCTGACAGATGATCGTAAGTAGAGGCCCCTCTGTCCGTCTGTCTGTCCATCCGCTCTGTGTGTGGACTCGGCCCACCGCGTGGCTGCACCCCCCGACCCAGCGCCCCCTCCTTACCCACTGGCCCCCCATCCACTGTCCCACCTCCCGCCTAGATGTGCCTGTGTCTGTCTGGGGCGGGGCATGGGGAGGGGCGGGGCTGGGAGGGAGGGAGGCCACGCCCACCCCCAATTATAAGTACGAAGGAGGGGCCTCCCGCCTCCCAAAACCCGGGCCGGCACCTTCACATCTGCCCACATCCTTTAGTTAGAATTCGCCCTTACTCCCATGCTCAGACACCACCAGGATATCTGGGTCCCCGAAGCTAGAAGGAAGTTCAAAGTCAATGGAACTTCTCTGACCTCTCTTTTCAGCTCTGAACTGTTAGTAGCCGCCCAAAATACAGGTCCTCACCACCCCGGTCTGTATAGCTGATCAGTGCAGACCCCACCACCAGCCCTGCTCACCCCCCTTCCACCACACATACTAACACACAAGAATCCCAGACACACACCCAGGCACCCAGGTGGGGGACGATGTTGTGACTCCTTGGTGTCAGGCAGACTTGGCATCAAATCTCAGCCCAGCCATTCTCTCTGTGACCTTGCGAAGTCACTTCACCTCCCAACCTCCATTTCCTTGTCTGGAAAAAGAGGTTAATTGTAGCAGCTCTCTGAGTGTTGTTGTGAGAACCAAATAGGATGATGCATTAAAGTGCTTGACTCAGTGACAGACTGAGGCAATGCTCACTAAATTAGAACTAATATTATTGGTGGTGGTGGTAGTATGTAGACACATAGGAGGGCAGAGATCAGTTAAAACCACTTTAGAGTCCTCTTTTGTAGGCAAGACAAGGCTGTTACAAGATTTCACCTTGTCAAAAGTTTGCTAGTGCTCATCTCACTTCTTGTGGCTGCAGTGTGGGTCTTTGGCTGTAACTACATGGTGGCAGCGTACCCAACTACAGACAATGCATTTGTGGGTAGAGAGCTGAGGGAATTCACATTTATTGAGGATTTCCTGTATTCCAGACCTCATAGCTGTTGTTTCAGCTCACCTTCATGACAACCCTTTGAGTGAGATGGATATTATTATTCCCATTTTGCAGATGAGGAAAGCTGAGGCTCAGAGAGTCACTTGCTCAAAGCCATATAGTAAATATATGCCAGAATCAGGATTCAAATTCAGGTCTGTCTGAATATGGAGCCTATTTGCTTTCCTGTTGACTCAAGAACCAAGAGCCTCATATATACAGTAAATGTAAATGGATTATATTTTGGCAGCAACTTCTCTCTCTCTGGCTCTTTCTCTTTCCTGTCTCTCTGACTCTCTTGCCCTTTTTAAGAGTCAGTCATTAAGGCACACACACAATCCCCCCAGCAACCCTGTTACCAGCCCTCTGTGCAGTGCAGATGCCCTTTACTTCCTGTCCCCATGAGTATGTGTTATCACTCTGGATTCCCATCCCACACAGCTTGCTAGGTTGATCACCTTGTGACATTGTCTCTGCAGGGCAACCTCTTGAGAAAACATGGCAAGGGATTAGAAAAGGTAATGAGGGCCTCGTCTGCACTGAGGTCCCAAGCTCTGGTGTCTGGGTGTGTGTGTGTATGTGTGTGTCCATTTGCATGGGCAGAAAGGCCAGCTGGGGGTCATGGGTAGGAGGAGGGTATCCTAACGGAAGTCCCACAAAACTGGAAGTCAGAGACAAAGTGATTCCCCAGGGACATGGCTTAGAGTGTGTGTGCGTGTTGGTGCACAGACAGCTCCTGCCCTCTCATGACAATACCCAAAGGGCTTATCCCAGCCCTGGGCTCAGCTGAAATTCTGTGGCTTCAGGAAGGGCCCAGACACTGGACAACTGCCCTGGACTGAGACATGTTTTCCTTTGTTTTGTTTATTCTAATGGGTGTTCGTTATAAGGAGATAGGAGCCGTGGCAACACGTGAATAGTTGCCCTTGCTGTGCAGTCATACAGGAGCTATCATGCCTGTGTGCATACAAGTGGGGTCTCCACTTCATGAACATGGGTTGTAGGACTTCCCAACTCACTCATCCAGCCCTTTGGGGAGCACATGCAATATGTCAGGCTCCATATACATGTACATACATCCCTGGGGGGGGGTGGAGAGTGTGTGGGTTTATGTGTGTAATTGTGCACGTGCGTGCAAGTGTTTAGTAGTGCACGTGTGTATTTTAGCTTGTGAATTCTTCTGCACATGTGTGTGTCTTCGTATGTTGATCTGGGGGTTTGTGTGTGCATAAACTTTCTGCACACCCATGGATGTGCCTGGGTGTGTGTCTATGTGTTGAGTGAACTGGTGATACCTGTCAGTACGCTTCTTTTAGAGTCAGACCTGCTGGGGTAAGGTCTTGGGAGTTGGGGGAGGAGAGACTCTGAGCCTTCTCTTCTTTCCCCTCCCCAAGGCACCCTATCTTGGGGCAGGCTGACTGTGGGATTGGGCACCTGTCCCCAGGTGATGGACTGATTCTAGCCTCCTGACAGTCCAGAGTCTGGCCCCAGGTCCCCACCAGAGGACAAGGGAAGGTGCCTAGCTGGGGAGGGGGTCCAGCATTAGACCCAGAACCTGGGAGGGAGCTCGTGGGCTGTGCTTTGAGGGGGCAGGGAAGTCCCACTGAGTATCCTCTTAGCAGCCACCCGAACTCTGACCTTCGCCTGATTCTCTCCACAGGGCAGGGTGAAATTGCCAAGCCACTCAGATGTAAGACCAGCCTCTCCCTGTCTGTCTGGCTCCCACCCCAACCCCTACCTACCCCCCACCCCACCCCGTACCTTCTTCCACCTCTGTGATCCGTGCCATCTGGGGGTGTACCGTGACCCTGTCTGTCGGTCTCTTCTTCCTTTGTCTGTCTGGCTTGTTCGTGAGGGGTGGCGTGGGGAGGGTGGCAGGTGGGGAGGAGGGTGCTGCAGGGGAAACCAAGGCCCAGGCTGGGCTCCCGAGTGACTTGTGCCTTGTGACAGCCTTGGGGAATCACAGACAAGGAATAAGAAGAGCAGCGACAGCCAGGATGCTAATAATAATACCAGTAGTGGCAGGGTGACCAGATCCCACTGGCCAGCTTGGAAAAGCATCAACGTGATTCCAGACATCCCAGCTGTAAATGGCCCTCCTCCCTGTCTAGCCCTGCCTAGGACCCCCATACCTCCCCAGGACCCAGTAATTCAGGACTCATAACTTCACTGATACTCAGCTCCCCCCACAGCTGTTATCCCCTAAGCTAGTGTAGATGCCCCTATTAGCCAGGGGAGGAAACTGAGGCCCAGAAAGGGCCAAGGACACGCCTCAGGTCACCCAACATAGTGATGGAGGAGGCAGGACATGCAGCTTCCAGGCCACGACTCCGTCTCCCCTAACACTGCCCGTGACCTCGAAACCAGGTGATAAGAACCATGAACACTGAATAAAGACACGATTAGTCCCAGCTAAGCTGGGATATGATTTCCCCCATCAAGATGGGAAAACTGGGGGTCAGAGAGGTTAAATGACTTGCCCAGGGCCACATAGCAGAGCTGGGATTTGAACCCATGCCCATCCGGTTCATCGGAGCCATAACCAGGATGTCATATTGCTGATGTCTGTTTTGGGGAGGAGTGGGGGCGGGGTACTGAGGTGTGTGTTAAGGGGGAGGATTCTTCCTTTAAAAGGTCAGATTAACAGGCCCCCCAGATTACTGGGGGAATTCTTCTACAGAGGGAATGGGCCCATGGTGGGTAGTGGTTTTCACTACACAGAGCCCATCCCATAGTTTTCGCAAGGCTCCATGACTTGGGGCTGGCAAGCCCCACCCATGCCCGCAAACACCATCACAGCCCACTCTCTGTTTTCTTCTCTGTCCCACAAACCTGGGGTCATGGTGGAGGTGGCAGGATGGGTAGCACCCCACGGGACTGAGATTTCTGGAGACAAGGTCACCATCTCCTTCTCAGTACTTCCTGGGGGGCTCCAGACCTCTGTCCCCAGGACACAACCATTGCCCTGCCCAGAGCCTTTGGACAAGAACCAAGATGGCGTCCAGGGCTGGGGTGTCAGTGGCGGCTTGGGCACTGGGCAGAAGGACCCCCCACCCTCACCCGGGTTATGTCTGTTGTTACCTACAGGGAACCCAGATGATCTTCAATGCAGCCAAGGAGCTGGGTCAGCTATCTAAACTCAAGGTGAGGCCAGGGGTGGGGGCAGGAGATTGGGGTGGGAGGCTTCTTAGGGAAGAGGTCCCAGAATAGTGGCATGCTTTGCAGGCTCAAAGGACAGAGACCCTACTCAGACTGGCTTAATCACAATGTATTTGCTCAGTGTATTGAAAAGAGGTGCAAGGTTCACCTTCAGACACAGCTTGATCAAGAATACAAATAATTTATTTGACAAATATTTATTGAGCACCTGCTGTGTGCCAGCCACATGCTAGGCACTGGGAACACAATGATGAAAAGACAGACCCACTATCCAACTCCTCAGAGTTTAGCAAGAATGAGACCCATAGGCAGATCCCCAAGGCAGAATTTGCTCTGCCCACCTGGACACTCTCTCCATCCATCCAGGACCACATGGTACGAGAAGAAGCCAAGAGCTTGACCCCGAAGCAGTGTGCAGTTGTTGAGCTGGCCCTGGACACTATCAAGGTGAGAGACCACACCCCTGCCCATCCCAGATGGGGCAGGCAGAGGGTGTGGCTGGTGTGGACATGGACCTAGGCTCAAACCCACCTTAATTCATTCCATTTATAAACACTCCCTGATGACCCTTCTATGTCAGCTCCAGGCTGGCTGATGGCAGGGACTTGAGGAGGCCCAGGCTGGATGTCAGCTGGATGTAGACATCCCCAGCCCTGTGGGGTCAGGACAGGGTAGAAGAAAAGATGGGAGAGCCCAGGGAGGGGGCAGTAAGGGCTTTCTGGATTAGAAGGCATGTGGGAGGTGGTGGGGTTGGAGGAATGCATAGAAATTCACAAGGCAAAGCAACAGCATTCTAGGCAGGGAACCAGTCCATGCAAAAACATGGAGAGATGAAAGGGGCAGTGGTCTTCATGAAATAAAAAGCGTGAAAACTACTCTGAAGGAAATGTTTTGTTGAAATGGAGAATTACAGCACAACAGGGTTGGCAACACATTAAGTTGGGGTGGTTAAGGGAAACTCCTTGAAACCTTAATCAAAGAAAGACAGGGAGCCAGCCATGGCAAAATAGGGAGTGGGGGTGGGGCTGGGAGGCCTTCCTGCCAGTGAGCATAGTAAGTGCAAAGGCCCTGAGGCAGGTATGTTCTAGGGAAGTCTTTTGGAAAGAAGGCTGGGAGGGGTGCAGGGCATGGGTGTTATTCTGAGGGTGCTGGGAGCCCACAGGCGCGCTTGGGGCAGGGGTGGAGGTGAGGGAATAGCAGGACCTGGGTGTTCTGAAGATCTGCCCTGTCATGGCGTATCACGGCAGAGGGCAGCGGAGTGGGGGAGGGGGAGTTGGGGCTGCCCAGCCCGATGCACGGGTAGGGGGTCCCGCCAGCCTTACCTCTCTCCACCCTGTTCCCCACAGCAATACTTCCATGCGGGTGGCGTGGGCCTCAAGAAAACCTTCCTGGAGAAGAGTCCAGACCTGCAGTCCCTGCGCTACGCCCTGTCCCTCTACACGCAGGCCACCGACCTGCTCATCAAGACATTCGTGCAGACGCAGTCGGCGCAGGGTAAGGAGCCACTGGTTAACGCGATGACAATACCCGCCTGCAGGGGCAGCCGAGCCCCTTTGACTCACCTCCTCTGTGATGTCATGGGTCCGGGCCGAATTAACAGCTCCGGGGCGCACCTGAGCTCTATGGTGTCACCAGGCCAATGAGCGATCTACAGCTGGTAGGGGCGGAACCTATGACGTCATTGGGCCAGGAGGGGATGATCTCTCCTGGGAAAATCCATGACGTCATGGGGTCAGGATGTGATTGAAAGCTGTGGGGCGGGATCTCTGACGACCAGGACTAGGGAGTGATTGACAGCTCTGGCAGGGGCGGGACCTCTGACGTCATGCGGCCAAGGAATGATTGGCAGCTCCCGGGGAGGGACCTCTGGGGGAATGGTTGAAAGTACCCCAGGGAGGGACCTCTGTACTGTCAGGGGCTAAGGAGTGACAGCCCCAGAGATGGGAGGGACCCCGACCTGGAGGGGGCGGACGGAGAGGGAGTTCTCATTTCTCAAATTCTCTCTTTCTCTCTCTCTTCTCTTGCCTCTGTCTCCTGTCCCTCTCTGAGTTCGCACACAGCAGCTGGGGCTGGGGGGCAGAACTCCAGGGTCCTAGTTCCCCTCCCTGGGGACCACCCTTTTCAAAATTGGCCCTAAGAGTGCAGACAAGGGAGAGAAGTTTGGCCGCTGACCCAGGTTTAGTTCCGGCAGTGGAAGAAGAGGCCGGGGTGAGGGGAGCTAAACCCTGTGGCCGCAAGCGGCCCCCTTCCCCCCGAGTCAGCCCAGGGCCTAGGGCCCTCGGCTTCGTGCCCAGCCCACGCTGCTGCTTTTAGTGTCCCTGGTGTCCCCCCGGAGCAGGAGGCTGTCTGTCTGTCCGTCTGCAGCTGACGTTTCTCTCTCTCTTGTTTCTCCTCCCTCTCACTCGCCGCCCCCTCTCCGCGCCTCCCCTGCTCCCCGTCACGCACACTCGCCCTCCATCCTCGCCTCTCGCTCGCTCGTCTCTTCCCCCCACCACTCCTCCCTTCCCTCCTTTCTCCACCTCCCCACCGTGATTAGTCCATGGTGGAAAAGGGACTAGGTTTACCCTTAGTGAAGACATTTATCCTGAGAAGGGTACGTGCTTCCGCCGCCCACCCGCGCCCGGTGCCCGGTGCCTGCGCCCCTCCCGGCCCGGCTAGTAAAAGGCCCGTCCTTCCGTCTCCCAGGCCTGCGGGGCCCCGCCCAGACCCGACTGGCTGCGAGGGGGCCGAGGCGGACAAGGGGGAAGGACGGCTTGCTGGTTCCACATGGGGCAGGAGAAGCGATTCGAGTCGGAATCCGTTCCTCCCTAGGTGCTTCTCTTAAACCAGATCCCGGGTCCCCCCAGACAGGCGCCTGCCCGGTTAAGAGCGGGCTCAGATTACAGCTCTGCCACTCCATGGCTGGGCGCCTCTGGCAACAGGCTGCCTCCCTGAGCCTCAGGTTTCTCATCTGTAAAATGGGAACAGTCAAGGACCCTAATTCATAGGATTATTTTTAGGATTAGATGAATTAAATTTAGCCCTGAGACTTTCCTGACAGGAAAGTTCCTGACGTCTACTGGGGGGCCAACAATTGTTAGTTGTTTTATTATTATTGTTTCTATGATTATTATGATAATGATTATTATTATTATTGATGTCACTTTTCCGAGCATAGAAAACCAACATTTTTTAGGCTCTAACTCTGGGTCAGCCCTTGTGCCAAGCATTTCTCAGGGATTCTCAAAAACATTCCTCCTGGTCGCTCCACAGGGCGTCCATCATTCCATAGATGAGGAAGCTGAGTCTCAGAGGAGATTAAGCCCTTTGCCCAAGGAACCTTCCCCTGTAGGGGGTGTCCGGGACTTGGGGAGTGGGGATGGGGTTGGGGAAAGCACAGAGAAGCCCGCGAAAGACCCTTCCCCTTGGAGCCAGCAAACCACGGGATGGGGGTGCCCAGCACTGCCCCCCTCCCCCTTCTTACTAGCTTTGGCCATGATCTGACCCCTCACCCCACCCACCACTGTCCGACTCTCCCCTGGCACCCCTCAGTCTGGCCCGGATTGAGCTTGCTGTGAAGCATCAGCCTGGGGGTGGCGGGTGAGGCTGAGCATGTGACTGGTTGGGGGAAGAGGGGTGGGAGCCTGAGATGACAAGGAAGGCAGCCTGGGGTGGGCAGCGAAGATGAGGGTGTGCAGGGTCTTCAGGCCCCTCTGCCCCCTGAGCCTCGGTCACTTTCTGCCCAGAGACAGGTAACCCGGTCAACCTTGGACTGACCCGTTCTCCTTCCCCTCACCCACCCCTTCCTTTCCCCCAGTTCCTCCCCCCATGCATGGGGTGCTCCAGGTGTGGGGAGCTTCCTGAGGGGCAGGGGAGGGGACTGGTGGGGGTGCTGATGGTCACAGGTCCCCAGGCCCCACAGGATGCCCTTACCAAGAGTCACAGAGGGAGGAATGGGGAAAGAAGCTTTTAAACTGCTCCTTCAATGATCCCCATCAGAACTAATCAATCAGGATGCTTGTGGTGGCCAGAAACTGAAGCGCACCTTATCCTGACTCAGGCAGACTAGAGAATTTGTGAACCTGTAACTGAAAGATTAGGAATTGATTTGGCATCAGTAATAGCTGGATCTAGAGTCTCCAACACTGCCATTGGTCATTGGTCTCTGTTGAGACCTCTGTGGGGTGGACTCTCCCCTCATTGGGTAGAGTCAGCCTTGCCAGCCTAACCAGAGAGAGACTCTTTCCTAAGAGTTACAGCAAAAGTCTCAGGGCCAATTTCTATTGGCCCAGCTCGGGTCACATGACCATCCCTGAGCCAATCACTGCAGCCATGGCTGGGGAATGCTCTTATTGGGCAGCCGTGGTTCCTTTAGCCTTACCTGAAGTGTGAGATGGAGCCACAAGGTCTGAGGTGAGGTAGGGACATTTCTCAATGGAAACTTGAGATGGTCTATTGGAAAAGGAATGGCAGGGAAAATGAAAGATTTCTCTACAAGCTGTCACTTCAGGAGAGCTGAGGATTCTGGGTCATGTTATCACAGTGTGTTGGAGGAGTAGTGAGGAAGCCTGTGAGGCTGGAGCCGACGTGGCAAGGGTAAGAGTGGAGGGAGGTGAGGCAGGAGAGGTAATAGTGACACATATCAGGAGTGACACTGAAGGTCATAAAAGGACTTTGATTATTTCAGAGCGAGATGGGAGCCACGGGAGGATTTTGAGCAGAGAAGGGACATGATCTGAGTTAGGATTTCTCTGGCTGGTGTATTGAAAGAAGCTGAGAGGAGGGTGCAGGGAGACAGGGAGGAGGCCACTGCAATATTCCAGGTTGGCCTAGTTGGCCCAGGGACAACTCCTATTGGCCTATCTTGGGTCACATGACCATTCCTGAGCCAGTCACTGCAGCCATGGCCAGGGAATGCTCTGATTGGGCAGCCATGGTTCATTTAGCCATACCTGAAGTGTGAGATGGAGCCAGAAGGTTGATGGGGGCTGGACCAGGATGGAGGCCAAGGAGGTGGGCCAAATTCTGGATGTATTTTGAAGATAGAGCTGACAGGATTTTCCACTGTACCAGTACTTAGGGAGGAAATGAAAACAAAAAAGGGGTTGAGGACTAAGGCACTGGGCGCCCCAACAGTTTGAAGATCAACAGAGGAGGAGGAAATGGCAAAAGAGGGTGAGAAGGAGTGACTAATCTGTAGGATGAGAACCTGAAGAGTGTGGCCTTGTTGCAGCCAAGAGGAGAAACTGAGGCACAGAAAGCCAGGGTATCAGATGCTGCCAAGATGGTGTGAAAGATGAAGGCTGAGTTTAATGACAGGGAATGAGAAAAAGGACATTAGGCTCAGAGAAGTTAAAGAGATCTCCCTGAGATCACACAGTGAGGCAGTGAAAGGCTAGAACCCAGGATTCTTGGCCTCCCTAAGAACACCCATCTTCCCAGCCTACCCTCAGTGCCACCCTGTCACGGCTGATGACCTGGTGCCGCCAGCACATGGTGGGTGGGAGGCAGTCCAGGTCCTTTCTGGTGGGTGGGAAAGAATGAAGCTCATGCCAATCATCCTCCCCTGCCCCGCCCAGGCTCAGGTGTGGAAGACCCTGTGGGTGAAGTCTCCGTCCATGTAGAGCTCTTCACTCATCCAGGAACTGGGGAACACAAGGTCACAGTGAAAGGTGAGTAACCTGAGGTGGGAGGGAGAGTGCCTCAGCCAGGATGCACTAGGTTCTAAGACAGAAAACCAAACTCAAAACTGGCGTAAGGAAGACATTTTTTTTCATTAAAAAAAATGTTTTTATAAAACTGAAAATTCCAGAAGTCACCACCTTCAGGCATAGCTGGATGAAGAGGTACAAAGAGTGTTACAGAACTCATTCCACTTTATCTCTCAGCTCTGCTTTCCTTTTGTTGGCTTTTATTTTCTAATTAGAACACAGATTGGGCTGTCTTAGCCAAGGCCTAAAATAACAGTGGCTTAAACAAGATAGATGGAATAAAGCTTTCTCTGAGGTAACTCCGAGGACAGTCAGCCCAGAATTGATGTAGAGGCTTCACAGTGTTGGGGATCCAGGCCCCTGACATCTTTTGTTGTACTTTTATCCCTAATGTGCTTTCTTCCTCTGTAGGGTCCCAAAGAACTCAGCCCCCATCAGTATCCCACCTTGCAGCTAGGAGAAGGAGAAAGTTTAGGGCATTCTCCCTGCCTTTTAAGCCACAACCTGAAAGCTGTACGCATCACTTCCTCTTACATCTCATTGGCTGGAAGTTAGTCATATGGCCACGCTTGGCTTCAGAAGCATTCTGGGAAATGCAGTCTTTCAGACAGGCTTTGAAAACCACAACTGTGTACTGGGGGACCCTAACCAATCTTACCTTCTAATTCCCCCAACAGTGGTGGCTGCCAATGACCTCAAGTGGCAGACTTCTGGCATTTTCCGGCCATTCATCGAGGTCAACATCATCGGGCCCCAGCTCAGTGACAAGAAACGCAAGTTTGCGACCAAATCCAAGAACAACAGCTGGGCCCCAAAGTACAATGAGAGCTTCCAGTTGTAAGTCTGGGATGCTTTGAGGAGAATGGCAAGGGGACATCTGCTATCTGAACCTCAGGGCCCACCAGGCAGGGGGGATGTCTGGTGGGCCGGTGGTACCTAGGGACAGGAACAGGAGGGATCACATCCTAGGCGGGTATGCTGGGAAGGGAGGCACCTTAGTGCAGGAGTGACATCAGTGAGGGGACACCAGGATGGAGGTGACCACCTTGGGGGGCAGACAGGTCCCAGAGGGCAGTGAGTGTGATATAACCGCATGATGAGGGCTCATGAAGGGGAGGAGTCTGGCCAGAAGGAGCATGTTGGGCAGGGGCATTTCTGGGGCTGGAGATTCTGGTCTGTTTAAGAGGCGTGGTTGGTCATGATGGGGCGAGAGGCTTGTGGGTGAGGGGCTGAGGGGCATAGGCATGGACCTGCTCGAGTCAGCAATGAACTCTGTCAGGGCTATTGGGGCAGGTCATCTGGAGGAGTCTGCTCTGGGGGACAAGAGTGGAGTGTGGCTTGGTCCAGGTCATGTGGATATGTGTCATATGGGCAGGGCTGTGGTCACATCTAGGTGGGGCTTCCTAGGTCAGGGGCATCAGGGTCTAGAGGAGCAAATGATTTATGGGGAACATAAACAAGTCGGATCAAGGTGTACAGAGGGGTTATCTGGGGGTGGGGGTGAGGGTCGGCGGATCTTTGGATCAGGTGTGAGCCTCACTGGGGCAGGGTAACATTGGGGGTGTTCTTGGGGGACAGAGTACAGTGGGGTAAGGGGGCATCAGAGCTGGGGGGAAGTGGGGGCCCCTGAGGGACAGGAGCCTGGCCAGTCCTGTGAGGGGAGAGCTCTTGGTCAGAGGACTTTGGAGAGGTAGGTCACCTGAAGCAACACTTGGGAGCAAGAGCACCGCCTAGGAGGGGGCAGATGTCTCCTGGGGTGGGCCAACCTAGTTGAGGGCTAGGATTGTAGCCTGGGAAGGAGATGCAAGGGATCGGTGTGCGTGTAGCCTGAAAGAAACGAGTTCTTGACTAGCCAGCATCAGGTCAGGACCCAGCAGCACTGGGGACTTCGTAGCCTGGGGGAGGGGGAGGAGTGCTGGAGTGGGTAGTCGCTCATGGTGAGACATCTTGGCAGGGTTACATAGAGAGGCATCTTGGGCGTAAGGAGGGTAGGCTAGGGAGCAGGGGGGAGGGGCCACGTCAAGGGGAGAACTTGGGTTCAGATGGGAGCCTGGTAAAGGGGCTTCTTGGTGTCATATCTGGGGTAGGGTGGTGGAGGCAGCAGCTCAGCTGGCTGAGAGTGTGGGTGCTGGTATCACGGGGTGGGAGCATGGCCTAGCCAGAGGAGTCTGGAGGGAGGGTCTCTTGGGGGTGGGGATGTGGCTTGGCTGGAGGCTGGGAGTAGTTTGATGGGGGCGTCCTTGGGTGAGGAAAGGAGGAGAGACTTGGCAGGGACAGTGCTGGGGATGCAAGTTGTCAGCTGATGTGGGCGTGTCCCAGCGCGGGGCTATGGGGCCGGACATCTGGGTCAGGGGTGGGGCCCGGCCTAAGTGGCAGGTTATGAAAATAGGAGGCCACTCAGTGTGGGAGTGGCCCACCTCAGAATGCCCCAGCTCAGAATGCCCGGGTGTGGGCGTGACGGGGTGGGGGTGGGGGTGGGGAAAACGGGGATCACCGGTAGGGGCGTGGCTGGTCAGTGGGCGGGACCTGTCCTCACGCCCCGCCTTCCCACAGCACGCTGAGCGCCGAAGCGGGCCCGGAGTGCTATGAGCTGCAGGTGTGCGTCAAGGACTACTGCTTCGCGCGCGAGGACCGCACAGTGGGGCTGGCCGTGCTGCAGCTGCGCGAGCTGGTCCAGCGCGGGAGCGCCGCCTGCTGGCTGCCGCTTGGCCGCCGCATCCACATGGACGACACGGGCCTCACGGTGCTGCGCATCCTGTCGCAACGCAGCAACGATGAGGTGGCCAAGGAGTTCGTCAAGCTTAAGTCGGACACGCGCTCCGCCGAGGAGGGCGGTGCCGCGCCTGCCCCCTAGCGCGGGGCACGCAGACGGGCACCACTGCGCCTGCGCAGAGCGCGCGGGGCGGGGCGGCGCCCGCGCGCTGGGACCTCCCAGAGGGCGAGTCTCCGCGCTCTGTGCTGAGGTTGGGCTGCCCCGCGCCCTGGATTTAGTTCCCCCTCTGGGGAAAGGTGAATGGCAACGCCCCGCCCCCTCAGGAGACCACGCAGTGGGGCGCGAGGAAGGAAGAAGCCACGTCCCCCTACTTGAGGCCACTCCCCTAGCGTCTAGGGGGACTTTCGAGCTGGGATGGGAGGAAAACCCACCCCCTAGTAAGAAGGCCAGGTCCCAGGGCTGTGGTACCGGGAGGCTCTATCTCCTGCACCCTGACAAAGCCATAAGATGGGTCCCCAACCCCTGGGGCCCAAGATCAATTTGCCAAGTATGGAACTCTGAGCTCCCTCGAGGGACGGGCCCTGGGCAAGGGGCAGGGCTTCCTGGAGCGCCCCCTAGGGTGGTCTGGGGCCTGGAGGGACTAGGGTGGTGGTCGGAGGGCCCCCGGGTGTACCAGAGTCCCTTTTGATGTTTGTGCAAAAAATAAACAGGGAAGGGGGGAGGATGGAATTTCAAAAGCACATGCGCCCTTGGGCGCCCAAACCCTGGGGACCAAGGGGTCGGCTCTGGGGCACCCGCGCCGCCCCCACTTCCCTATGGGGGTTTGCCTCCCTTTTTCCCCCCACATACCCAGTCCTCATATCATAGAGTTCAACCCACCCGTTTGACGACAAAACTGAGGCCCGGAGAGCTGCCTGAGACAATGCCGAGGGTCCCAGTGCCACACGCTCTCCCCACTCCCTTTGGCCTGTGTGCCCCACTGAAGGGTGGGCTGAGATCGGATGACCCGATACAGCTCCCCATTGCTGCTAACCCCCCTTAGGGGACCTCCCCCAACCCTTAAAGGGATGGGGGTCCTGGGCCAAGGCCCCCAGTGCCCCCTCCCACCTCTGGTTGCCAAGCAAAACCCCTGCCCTCAGCCCTTTTCAGTGGGACCCCAGGGGGAGATACCCTGAGAACTCCTGACCTCCCGCCAAAAAAGAGTGAAGATTGGGGATTCCCTGGACCCAGTCCCCTAACCCAACCCCTTCTTCCTCCCCCAGAATGCTCCAGTCAGGAAAGAACAGAAAGAGACCAGAAACTCTAGGGGTGGGTGTGTGTGTGTGTGTGTGTGTGTGTGTGTGTGTGTGCGTGTGTAAATATACAAACTTGCTGGGAGCTTCCTCCCCATAATCCCATTTATTCATTCAAACACACAGGTCACAGGATACCCCAGGTGGGGCCTCTAGCTGCCTGAAACTCTTCCTCCTGCAGGGATGTTGGGGTAGTTTGGCCAGAGTCAAATTTCCCCATTTTAGCGCATGCAGGCATTTTGGGAAACATTTTGGGAAAGGTTGGCACAGCTTATCTTTGCCCAGAATCTGCTTTTCCACGTTGGACCAGCGTGTGTATGCCATGGGATTTTTTTCTGCCAGAATGATAAATATAGGATTGTGCTGTGCTAGGGAGAAATTAAAACAGAGGGATGAGATGAGGATTAGCTGGGCTCTTGGAGTGGTGGAGGCAACATCAGATGGGCAAGGTGAGGGAGGGCTCTCTCTGGAGGTGAAAAGTGGGAAGGAACCACCCATTGGAGAGAAAAGAGCTCCAGGCAGCAGGAACAGCAGGTGAAAAGGCTAGGAGGCAGGCTGACTTGAAGCATAGCCAGGTCGGCGTGGCTAGAGCTGAGCCAGCGAGTGGGGTACTGGGGGATGGTGATGAGGTTGGGGACACCTGCAGAGTATCAAACCAGGTCTTGTACGCTGCTCTGAGGAGTTTTGATTTTACCCTCAGAGGCTTAGGAGGACCCAGGAGATTTTAAAGCTGAGGAGGGTCTGATTTCAGGTTTTGAAATCTCCCTCTGGTTACGTCATGAAGAATGGACTGATGGTGGGGGGGAGAGGACAAAATGCTTTCAAGACACTGAAATTAATTCTTGGAAAGACTTTGGAGTATATATTTAAAACTCTGCCTTAGATGAGCCCCAGGGTCCCTGGGTACAGATGTCCCAGTTGTGCACTGCCGAGGGGTTGAGCATCTCTAAGGAGGCCATGTGCAAACTGAGTGTTGTATGTTTATGATAATGGTTTCCCCATCCGTGAACAAGAGTCTGGAAGAAGCGACACTGTTTTCTAATTTACCTGGAAGTATTTGTGCGTTCCTCTAAATTCAGGCAGGTTGAAGTGACTGAAGGTTCTGAACCAGAGATTAGGACAAAAGTTCTCATTTAGGATGCTGGGGGAGGTGGGTCCCAGCCAGGGTCAAGGGACAGGCTGGGAGGTGGCTTGGGGAGAACATGGAGTCTCGGTCACAAGGCCTGAGAGGCAGGTTTGAACTTCAGACCATCCAAGAGGTGGAGGTGGGCTGGGCGGTTCACTTGGAGTTGAAAACACCAGCAACACCCAAAGGGGAGGTAATCTGTGATCTGGGGTGGGTTCTGAAAGATTTTTTGGATGACTGGCAGGAAAAGAGGGAGCTGAGCTTCTGCCGGAGAGAGCCAAGGTATTTCCCAAAAGATTCATTGGGAGGCTCTCTGATCAAAGCGTGTGTGTTTGTGTGTGTGTGTGTGTGTGTGTGTGTGTGTGTGTAGGATTCCCCAGCACTGGCCCAGGCACATGGAGGAAGCCTCAGGGAGTATTTGTCAAATGACACTTTCTGACTCCCAGGCTAGAACTGTTTTGGAAATTTCCTCCCTCTTCTTTCTCCCAGAGAACTCCTACTCATTCCTCAAAACTCATCACAAATTTTCCCTTCTGTAGAAAACCTTCTCTGATCCCCCCCTCAGGACTTCCCCAGCTTCTGTCCCTCCTCCTCTGACTGTCCCTTCTCCAGCCTCTGTCTCTGGTGCCATGGGGCTAGGGGTGTCTGTGAAAAGCTCTCTGGGCACAGGGGGATGGCAGGGAGGGGATGCCTAGTTGAATTATGTCTCGGGCAGGGGGTTCTGTGTGTGCCCATACATCCACATGTGTGTCTGTCCATACCAGCCTTCCCCTCCCACACAGATCTGGGCACTCAGGAGATCTTCCAGCCAGACTGGCTGAGGCACAGGGTGAAGAGAGGACAAGAGGGGACTGGAAGTGCTTGAAATCAGGATGTCCCTGTATTGGAACAAGGAACAGGGCTTTCCCCAAGGCCACTCGGCATTAGATGATACCTTTGGGCTTTCACCACTTCACCTGAGTTCCTGGGGTTCTGGGCCCAGGTGGGGTCTTGGGGTTGCATTTGGATCTCACTCCATGCCGGGAGCTTGCCCCAGATTTCCATGGATCAGGGAAATAATAAAGTAGGCTTGTATTGGGATTGGGGGGATGTAACATTGAGGGACATCTTGGACAGAGCCAATCCCCCCTCAGAAGGGACAGAGACAGAGTAAGGACACAAAGAAGAGCAGGGAGGGAAGGAGAGAAGGGGGGACAGACAGACGAGCAAGGGAAAAAATCAAGAGGGTAAGATCACGCCGGATAGGGACAGCCAGAACTTTGAAATGGAGAGAGAGAGATTCAGAGATGGGGAGATGCAGAGACAGAGAAGGGAGAAAAAGCAAAAACAGGTTTCTAGAAGGAAGAGGGTCCCCTGCTCTCTCTGGCTCTCACCAGTCTGTCCTCGAAGGATTTACCTAAAATGAGGAGGCGCCCAAGTCCTGATTCTCAGGCATCACAGCCTGAAACCTCACCATGCCTCCATCACAGATGAAAAAAAAAAAAAAAAATTAGCCAACGAGAAATCCTTAGGACCTCTCTCAGCTGCGACCTCAGAGACCTTTCTGTCCCCCCCCCAGCGCTGTCCATCTTACAGGTGGGAACACTGAGGCACGAGGCAGAGTGGAGACAGCCTGGAGTTGCCCCAACTCTGCTGTGCAGGCAGAGAATGGGGGAGCTCACTGGGGGGCTGGTCCACATCATGACCCCTGCTGTCCCCTGAACATCCTTTCCTAAGTATTGTCAAGGACCAAAGTCGTTTTCACTGATACGTGTTGCTCTTCTCTTTGCCTTTTATTTTTTTTAAAGAGACAAATCAAGTTGATGGTGTTAGGTAAGACCCCCTCCATCTTCCCCCTGACCCCCACCCAGCCACAGTGGCTCTCTCCAGGCACAGGTCACAGGCAGAGGGTCCCTATGCATCCCCGGCCACACAGCCAGGGGGATTCAGACCCCAGCCCTGGCCCCGGCCCCCTAAGACCCCCCCCCAAACCCGGCCACGCAGTCCAGGGAGGTTCTTCCTCCACACTTCTCTTAGCATGTGATTGCAAATGTGAACTCAAGACGCTGTTTGTCTGTTTTAATTCCATCCCGTTGGTCCGGCATCTGCACAGATGCCCCCATTTCTCTGTAAATATGTGACTTGGAACAAATGTTGAAAATCAACGAGAAGTGGTCATGAATGCATGGTGTTGAGATGTTTTGCACTATTCTGAATTTTTGGTCTCTGTAAAAATATTTTATTAACAGCAGACATTAAAAAAAAAAGCACACAGCCTCAGATGCATGGTGGCCTCCTTCCCTCCCCTACTGGCAAAAAAATCACGTGGCATCTACCATGAGCAGCCACTGCTGAATACACTTCCCGCCCGCGAACGCAACTCATTACAACTACCGTGGTCCCATTTTACAGAGAAGGAAAACAGGCCCCAGGGGCAGAGGCAGGATCTGAACCCAGGATACTGGGCAGCTGTTGCTCTTAGCTCAAGCAAGTTAGGACACAAATGCCAGGGACACACTCAAATTCCACCCACACCCCCATGTTTGGAGGTTTTCTGTTTCGTTTTTTGCTGTAGCAGGTGAGAATCTCATTTCATAAACTTGGATGTGCAAAGAAGGAAGCTTCATTTTTCTACACCTGAATTTGACTTCTCTTTTGAGCCCCCATCCCACCAGGGAGCAGAAACGGAATCTTATTCAGCACAGGGTTTCCTCGGTAAGGTCAGGAGTTTCCTCCTAAGATCTGGAGTTGTTTCCACATTTGAGTGGCCAGGGCAGGGGCCACGGGATCCATCACTGGGAGTGAGTTTGATGAGTGCATTTGGCTGCAAGTAAGAGACACAAGGACTAAAAGAAAGGGACTTCCCTGGCGGTCCAGTGGTTAAGACTCCATGCTTCCACTTCAGGGTGCACGCATTCGATCTCTGGTTGGGGAACTAAGATCTCACCTGCCACACAGTGCGTCCAAAAAAAAAAAAAAAACTACAACAAACACAGCAACTCTGCCCTCAAGAGACTCTTGCACATGGGTAAGATTGGAAGCAGCCTCAACGTCGTGGTATCTTCACAAAGGGAGAATATGATACAGGTGTGAAGTGGATGAGCCACAGGTGCCTGCACGACGTCAGAAGGGGCAGCCTGCAGGTCCTGAGCTTCCCCGCATATCCTTGCTCACTGTGCCAGACTGCAGACACGTACTTCTCCCAAGACCAAGCAGTTTCCGTAGCTAAGCACATAGGCTACTCAGCATGACTCTTTTTTCTTTTGCCGCACACTGTGCAGCATACGGGATCTTAGTTCCCCAACCAGGGATCGAACCCGTGCCCCCTGAAGTGGAAGCATGGAGTCTTAACCACTGGACCGCCAGGGAAGTCCCCCCACAGCATAACTTCTGAGTAACTGTTTGATCCCTGATGGAGGGAAGCTGGCTTGTTTGCTGCTTTCTACAAAAGGTGCTCAGCCCTTGACCCTGTGTCCCTCAGCATGTGGGGTCCATCGTGTCACCCATGGGGCTTGGGGACTGAGGCGCATGCTGCTTGCTGCCCTGTGAGGAATAAACCATCTTGCTCTGATGCACTGAGTCCCACAGTTGACTCCAAACCTATGGATGAGGGACAGGCTTACTTCTCTAGGAAGTGAGCTTCTTCATTCTGACAAATGACATGAATGAAGTGTGATGTTGAGTGAAAAAAAAGTCCCAGAATGCTTCAGAGAGCATTACACTACGTTTATAAAGCTCAAAAGACATACAAGATACATCCACAGAGATTTTGTTTAAGGATAATTGTGTGATTAATAAAAAATAATAAGCATAAAACTAATGGTTAAAAAATTGAGGATTCTACCTCATACATATCAGGCTACTATCAAAAAACAAAAACAAAACAAAACAGAAAACAAGCATTGACAAAGACGTGGTGAAATTGGAACCTCTGTGCACTGTAGGTGGGAATGTAAAAGGATATAGCTGCTGTGGAAAACAGTATGGTGGTTCCTCAAAAGATTAAAAATACGGAATGTAAATTGGTGCAGCCACTATGGAGAAGAGTATGGAGGTTCCTTTAAAAATTAAAAATAGAGTTACCATATGATCATGCAATCCCACTTCTGGGCATATATCTGGAAAAGACAAAAACCCTAATTCAAAAAGATACATGCACCCCAATGTTCATAGCAACACTGTTTACAATAGGTAAGACATGGAAGCAACTTAAATGTCCATCAACAGATGAATGGATAAAGAAGATGTGGTGTATATATACAATGGACTATTACTCAGCCATAAAAAGAATGAAATAATGCCATTTGCAGCAACATGGATGGACCTAGAGATTATCATACTAAGTGACGTAAGTCAGAAGTAGAAAGACAAATACCATATGATATCACTTATATGTGAAATCTATAATATGACACAAATGAACTTATTTACAAAACAGAAATAGACTCACAGACATAGAAGACAAACTTATGGTTACCAAAGGGGAAAGGGTGGGGGATAAACTGGGAATTTGGAATTAAGAGATACACACTACTATATATAAAATAGATAAACAACAAGGACCTACTGTATAAGACAGGGAACTGTATTCAATATCTTGTAATAACCTATAACTGAAAAGAATCTGAAAAAGAATATATATATATAAAACAGAATCACTTTTTCTGTACACCTGAAACATTGTAAATCAACTATACTTCAATTTAAAAAATTAAAAATAGAATTACTGAATGATCCAGCAATTCCACTTCTGGGTATATGCCCAAAAGAATAGAAAGCAGGGTCTCAAAAAGATATTTGTACACCCATGTTCATAGCAGTGTTATTCACAATAGCTAAAACATGGAAGAAACCCAAGTGTCCATCATCAGAAGAATGGATAAGCAAAATGTGGTCAATGGAATATTATTCAGCCTTAAAAAGGAAAGAAATTCTGCAATATGCTACAGCTGGATGAACCTTGAGGACATTATGCTGAGTGAAATAAGCCAGACACAAAAAGACAAATACTATATGATTCCACTCATACGAGGTACTCAAGAGTAATCAAAATCATAGGGACAGAAAGTATAATGGTGGTTTCCAGGGGTTGGGGGGAGGGGAGAATGGGGAGATAGTGTTTAACAAGTACAGAATTTCGGTTTTACAAGTGAAAAGAGTTATGGAGATGGATGGTGGTGACGGTGGCACAACACTGTGAATGTATTTAATACCACTGAACTGTACACTTAAAAATGGTTAAGATGGTAAATTTTAGGTTATTTGTATTTTAACACAATTTTTAAAAATGAAGGATTGAAAAAAAAGAAACACAAAACCAAGGGCAGTGATTGCCTCGGGGAGTGGGGGAGGCAGGGAGGTGGGAACAGGGAGCAGGGAAGTGTGTGTGATGATATTGATGAAGATCTAGTGCTTAGTACACAATGCCATGTGGGTCTCTGCACAGGACAGCTCACAACATGGCAGCTGGCTTCATCGGAGAGAGAGAGAGAGAGAGAAATCCCAGTCCTTTGTAACCTAATCCTGAAAGTGACATCCCATTACTTTTGTCACAATCTATTGGTTAGAAGGGAATCACAAAGTCCAGCCCATGTCAAGGGGAGAAGATTACACAAGGGCTTGAAAACCAGGCAGAGATGATTGGGGGCCATCTCGGGGGTTCCCTAACTATGGCCACATTCCCCTTGATTTCAAATTCCTGCCCTAACCCTGAGGCTTACAGGACTTTGGTTTCTGAGCCTGCGGCATTTTGGCCTGCTTTTTCTGCTGGAACAAATGCACTGGAATTGAATGACAATAGAGCACAACCCCCCATCAGAAATAAATTGGAAGGATAATCCTGCTACTGGTTTACAAGGGCTCCACTGATGATTTTCATTAAAAAAAAAAGAAAAAGAAAAGAAAGAAATGGAGTTTCTGTGTCAAAAAATAAAAGTAAAGCATTTGAGGATCCTGGCCTACCCCACATGAAATTATACACAAAACCCAACTCTGGGCGTATTAAAGATTTAAATGTGAAAAGCAAAATGATAAAGATTTTAGAAGTCAATGTAAGAGAATAGCTTCATGACCTTGACACAAGGAAAAAAATTTAAACAAGACACAAAAAGCATAAAAGGAAAATACAGGAAAAGATGATCAACTCAACACCATAAAAATGAAGAATTTCAGTTCATCGAAAGACACTGTGAAGAGAGTGAAACGACAAGGCAAATACTGGGAGAAGATATTTGCAACACACGTGACCAAGAAAAGAATAGTATCTGTAAAGAACTCTGAATCAATAAGGGGCAGATCACATCCTGTTGAAAAATGGGCTAAAGCATGAATAGGCATTTCCTGAATGGAAAACTTGATGGCTGATAAAAATATGGAAAGACACTCACCTCGCCTGGTAATCAGAGAGTGAAAATGAGAGCCACAGTGAAATTGTATTACCAGGGCTGACGTGGCCATATGGGACCATCTTTCCATCTTGCTTCTTCCACCTCAGGGTCCAAGATGGCTGCTCCAGCTGGTGGTAAAAGGGAAGGGTCTGAGGGGGGCAAATCTTGTCCCTTTAGGTAAGACTGAGAGGCTGTGACCATCACTTCCACTAGGAGTCGTCAGACCAGAACCTCATTACTGCATGTGCCTAGTTGCAAAGGATGCTGGGAAATGTATTCTTTGCCCTGAGCAGCCATTTCCCCAACCACAGTTATAGTTCTATAGGAGAAAAGAATGCTTATTGGGGCAAAAGTAGAAGTTTCTACATGGTCCTACTGTATAGCACAGAGAACTATATTCATATCTTATGATAAACCTCAATGGAAAAGAATATTTTTCTAAAAAGAATGTATATATATATATGTATATGTATAACTGAATCACTTTGCTGTACAGCAGAAATTAACACAACATTATAAATCAACTATATCTCAATAAAAAAATATTGATTATAAAAAAAAACTAGACGTTTCTGCCAGCAGACCCAGCTCCCAAACTCATCCAACCAGGAGTCAACAAACTTTTTCTGTAAAGAGCCAAATAGTAAACATCTTAGGCCATACAGTTTCTGACACCACTCTTCAACTCTGCCGCTGTAACATGAAAGCAGACACACATAAATGAATGGCGGGGCTCAGTGCCCAGAAAACTTTACCTGGAAAAACAAGCAGCTATAGTCAAACAAATCTTTGTCCACACATGTTCAAGGCAGCACTGTTCACAATAGCCAAGGGTTGGAAACAACCCAAATGTCCATCAACAGACGAGTGGATGAGAAAAATGCATTCCATATAGTGGAATATTATTTGGCTTTAAAAAAGGAATGAAGCACTGATGCATGCTATAATGTGGATGAACCTCAAAAACATGATGAGTGAAAGAAACCAGACACAAAAGACCACATAGTATATGATTCCATTCATATGAAATGTTCAGAGGAGGAGACAGAAAGCAGACTGCCAGAAGCTGCAGGGAGGGGGAACTGGGGAGTGACAGCTAATGGGTACAGGGTTTCCACTGGGGTGCTGAAAATATCCCAGAACTGGACAGAGATGATGGTTGCATAATTTTGTGCATGTATTAAATGTCACTGAATTGTACACTTCAATTGGTTAACTTGATATTATGTGAATTTCACCAAAATAAACACTAATAAATAAATATATATTTTTTAAAAGACGTGTAGCAGCTATGGAACACTGGATGAGAGTTCCTCAGAAAATTAAACATAGAATTACCATATGCTCCAACAATACATTTCTGGGTGTATACCCAAAAGAACTGAAAGCAAATATGGAACAGATACTTGTACACCTACGTCCATAGCAGCTTTATTCAGAATAGCCAAAAGGTGGAAGCCATCCAAGTGTCCAGTGGCAGACGAATGGATAAACAAAATGTGATCTATATTTACATGCAGTGGAATTGAGGCAGGAGATAGATGGGCCCCAGGCTGAGCAGCTGAAGTCTGTCCCCTGTGGACAGATACATGGCAGGGGGAGAGAGAAGCTGAGTCCTGCCTGGATAAAAGATAAAGAGACCACATATTTCTCATTCTTGAGGTCAAGGAGAACTTCCCGACTACACATGCCCAGAAAGGCTCCTCGGGGGCCAAAAAAGGAGGGGGGGGCGCCACCCCATATTAGATGGTGTCAACCTTCCCACAGGCCTCTACGCTGGAATCCATCTTGGCTAAGAGATGCTCGTGCACACAGGGGAGGACCCTGAGTTATACCAAATACGGACTCAGGGCCAGGCAAAGCAAGACGATTGACCAGAGGAAACCCAGCAGAAATGCCCTGTATAAATGATTCGAACTACCACGAAGGCGCAACTCTCTCTCTGAGCCCACCCGTGCGTGTCTATTCACGTGTACTCTTTTTTTCCTGCTAGTAAACACTTTACTTTTTTCACTACTTTCCGTCCCATTATTGAAATTCATTTCCACAAAGCAGACAAGCCAGGGACTTGTCACCAGCCACTGGCCCTCGTGGTCTGGTAGCTAGGATTCAGTGCTCTCACTGCTGTGGCCTGGCTTCAGTCTCTGGTCGGGGAAACTGAGATCCTGCTTCAAGCCACTGCCGGCCAAGGCCGCCCAAAATCAGAATATTATTCAGCCTCAAAAAGGAAGGAGATTCTGGCTCCTGCTACAACATGGATGAACATGGAGGGCTTTATGCTGAGTGAAAGAAGCTACATACAAAATGACAATTGCTGTATGATTCCACTTATATGAGGTCCCTAGAGCCATCACATTCATAGAGACAGAGAGTAGAAGGGTGATTGCCAGGGGCTGGGGGAGGGGAGAACGGCAACTTAGTCTTTACCGGGGACAGGGTTTCAGTTTGGGAGGATGAAAAAGTTTGGAAATGGATAGTGGTGATGGCTGCACAACAATGCGAGTACATCGACTGCCATGAGATTGCACACTTTAATATGGTTAATTTTATGTTACCTGAGTTTCATCTCAATAAAAAAACCACTTTTTTTTTTAAACAACAGAACATGGCTGGCCAGATTCAGGCCATAGTTTGCCAATCCCTGGCTTAATCCATTCTTCTTCAACTTCCCCTCCTGTTTCTCCCCACTTTTCCCAACCTTAAGCTAAACTCTAGCACCGCCCTTATGCTCACCCCACCCTCCAGTCTCACCTGAACCCTCTGGTTCAGCTTCCCCACCTCCCCCCTCCCCCACCCGCCTTAAACTACTGTAATCCCGCCCCCACTATTTACCCAAGCCTCCTCCTCACGGCACCTGCCAACAGGGCAGGACCACCCAGGGAATGTCAACAAAATGCACAGTCAGTTCCTGGAGGGTGTAACACAATTATGTGATTCACGACCTACGTAAGATTACATTTCATTCCATAATTTGTTAGATTGCATTATAATTATTCTGCTCCTAACCCTGCAATTACATAGAATGGTTGCTATGATTACGCAGCCTGCAATTTCACCATCATTCTTACCATCACCACAACGTACAGTCATAAACGAGGGGGAGTGGTGGGTTGACGTCAGCACCCACTCCCACCCAACCCCTTTCTGGGCAGAAGCTGCACGCTGGAAGAGGTCCCTGCAGCTGTGCCTGTGCTCCGGTCCACCGGCCAGAGGTGTCCTGGGGGCGGTTTGGAAGGCAGAAGAAACCGGAGCTGTCTTGGTTTTGCTTCCTCTTCACTGGGCCGGCAGCAGGGCATGGAAGCATCTGATAGTTTGGAATCCAAATTCCCTTGTTCAGTGACAAGCTTGGAGGGCACTGAAAAGCAGTTGTGATGGAGGCAAAGGCAGCATCCTATTCCTGAATCACAGAGACAGGGTGTGTGCCCCAAGTTGGAGGTTGCAAGGACCTCCCGACCGTCCGCCTTCTGTGAGCGTGGGGCGCCTCAGTTCCCCCGGTGAGCCGGTTCTGTGGAGTCATTCCTGTATGAATGTTCTAGAAGGAAGGATGCGGTTCTCCCGGATGTTCAGAGAGCAAAGGGGAGATCAGAGTTAGATAACTGGATGGGGGCATCGAAAGAAAACTCAGGTTCCCAGGCACCACCTCCAAGCTTCTGACCCCTTCAGTCTGGAGGCAGAGCCCGAGAATCTACGTTTGAATCAGAGACATTTCATGGCAAAGGAAATTTCACTCATGCCACGAAGAAGACTCTTCTAGAGACTTCTGTCCCCAAAGGGCTGAATGGAATTGGGTGTAGGGACTGTGGACTTTTGGGGCCGGATCATTCTTTGTTATGGGTCCCCCCTGTGCACTCAGGGAATTTAATTTCTGTCCACTAGATGCCAGGAGCACCCACCCCCAGTCATGACAACCAGAAACGTCTCCAGACATCGCCAAATGTCCCTGAGGGACAAAATCCACGCCCCCCCCCCCCCAGTTGAGATCCACCAGGTTAAAATAAGATTTGGAAACATAACATGTAACGGTAACACATGAGAAACGACTCCAGTGTTCTACGAGAGGAGACTGGTTAATACACTGGGATCATCCACCCTCGCAGATACATGATGAATAGCTAAGATTTAACAAGAAGAGAAAACATGGCAGCCTCTACTGAAACTTCAAGGGCGCATTTCTGTTAACCCAGCAATCCCACCTGTATCAACTTACCCAACTGAAATAAACACTCCAGGAGGAAAGATGGATTGTATAATACTGTTCACTGCCAGGCTGTGATATTCTTCCATCAGGATGATTGAATAAATGCTGGTCCATCCTGATCACAGCCTATTTTATTGTAACGATCCAAAAAGACCTGGTAGACATCTGCGCTGATTAGAATGTCTGCAATATGTTGTTAAATTTAAAAAGAAAATTGCTGAAAAAAATCCGGGTACAATTTGATCCCGTGTTTATGAAATTAAAATGTGTTGTGTGGGAGAAAAAGAAAAAAGCAGGTTGTAACAGAGTTTATGTAACACGAATCCTCTTTTTCAAAACATGTATATATTTGTACCATGCAAATGGGTAAGACTGAAAGGTTTGTCACTAAAAAGTTAGGAGTTGTCGTCTCTGAGGACGTGTGATTTAATTTTGCTTTTTTCGGTTTGTTTAGCTGTATGTTCTCGTTTTTCCACGAGGATCACACACCATCCGTTATTTTGTAAAAGCCTCAGGTATATGCCTGCACACCCTAAAAGGGCTTGAGAATCTTGAGAACCCTTATTTGACCCAGAAAATTCAAATGCTGTTGAGGATGGATAAATGCCCCACCTCCCTTGCCCCTGGGGTGGGACCACTCTGAGGTGCATGCTCTATGCTGCCCCTGCCCCCCAGTTGCCTCCCCCCACCCCGCCAATTGCTCACTGGCACCCCCTGAAGGGCTCCTTCCCTCTCTGCCTCACGTCCCCACCGCCATCAGGGTTTCCTGGGGTCACCTCTCGGATAATTCAAATCCTCATCTTGGGGTCTGTTTTCTGGAGACTCCAAACTATGACAGCCCCCCTCTTCATTCTGTTATTTGACCCTGCAGGACAGAGTGAGGTTGACCATCTGTCGCCCCCGGGCTATTCTGGGGAAGTTTTATGGGGCACACTGGAACCCCGGGGTCTCACTCCCCCCGCCGCACCTGGTTTCCTCCCACATCTTGGCCTGAAGCGGGGGGTGGGGGGGTGGGGGGGGTGGGGGGTGGGTGGGGAGTGTGGGTGGTGCGTAGGTGGTGAGCAGAGCATTGGGCCAAGAAGGGAACACAGATGTATGTGAAAACCAACCAGGAACATTTAATAAAAAAATAAGCAAGTTATCCAGGACCCGACCGGGACAGCAGTTAGTTATCCCTCAGAGAATGAGGCAACGCTGGCCGGCTCTGACATTCGTTTCAGGCTGAAGACCCAGCGAGTCCTCCAGCCTGTGCCGGGGGACGTCCTGCCCGGGCCGTGGGTAGCACCCCAGTGCAGCGGAGCCCACGCGAGGCCCCAAATGCATGATCCCACCGAAGGCTTGGACAGAGGAACGCCATCGAGCAGGCAGAGACCACACCTGACGTGCAGGGCAGGGCAGTCAAGCAACTGAGACCAGGAGTGGGCATGGGAGACCCTGCCCCCAGCTTCACCCCTCACCCCCTCCAGGGGGGGGCTGGGTCTAGCAGGGGGGCCTTGCATGAGGACATGGGGTTGCTGGAACCCATGGCTGCCCCTGGCAAGGGAAGAGCCACCCCCTCTCCTGGGCGGTGGACAGAGGATGTTATCTGCACACGGCTCGGGTGAAGGGGGGTGGCGGGAAATGAGGAATCAAACTCAGTCAGCCCCACTGGGAGTCCATGAGGTCAGGCACACAGCCAGCACTCAATAAATGCTTGCTGCATGAAGAAACGAAAGGACTCCTTCAGCTCTGTTGGTGATCAGATGCTGACTGAACAGCTGTCATCCTGCTTTGTATCACCAGTGCCCGGCACACAGGAGATGCTCTCTGGATGGGTGGGGAAGAAACCAATTAGGAGTGAAAAGCATCTTGTTTATCTTCAGCCCTAGCACAAAGCTCAGCTCCCAACACACAGCAGGCACTCAATAAATGCACCGAGTCAGTAAGAACTTTTGTGTCACAAGTACAAGGCACATAGTAGGTGCTCAATATGTGTCTGAATAAATGAAAGTTTACCTCACTAGTCCCAGAGCCTGGAATGGTGCCCAGCATACAGTAGGCACTCAATAAATACTCGAATGAATTCAAACAGTGAATGTGTATCACTAGCGCCTGCTTCTTGATGGGGGATCGATAATGCCTGACGACTGGATCCATCACCGAGGGAGGGAATAATCATGCCTCGTTCACTGCCGGAACGCAGGAACCTGGTACCCAGTACTCGCTTAAAGTGTTGGGCGCACGAATTGTTGCCACCCAATCCACCTGTTCCTGGCGTACAGTAGGCACCTCCGTTAATGCTGCCTGCGTGCACGTGATTGCTGAGCAAGAGCTGGCTGGACGCCGCCCTGTGTGGGGAGCCCTCCTTGGCCTGCCAGGGGTCCACAGGGGCCCCGCTGTCCCCGGCGGGCGTGCGGGGGCCGGGCCAGCGACAGGCTGCTTTGGATTCATGGCCACCGCCCCTCAGAGCTCTCAGAGCTCATCCCGGGCAGCGCTGTCCAGCGGGGACTGCAGCACGTCAGAGTTCTTGGCCTCGCGGCTCAGGGCCTGCTGCTCGCGCATCTTCTGGGATTTGGCCCGGTCCCAGTCGGTCTTGACGTGCTCGTTGTTCCACACGACCGAGGTCTCCGTGTCGCTCACGTACCCGTCGTCCCCTGTGTAGTGTGTGGGGTAGATGAGCAGGGGCTCCACGGAGAAGGCGCGCAGGTCCCGAGGGGAGAAGTGGGCCTTGTATTCAGACCTGCAGGGGAGGGGAGCACGGAGGCCGCAGTGGGTTGGGGGGTGAGAGACGAATGGAGACAGAATGGGTGGCAGGGGTGGGGGGAGGGCGGCGGCGAGGGACCAGATGGAGGAAGAAGCAGGCAGGGGGAAAGCCACCTCCCCGGGACCCACGAGCCTCACGCCCCCACCCAGGCCAGCTCCACAGCGAGACCCCAGCCTGCCTGCCCACCGCCAGCCCCTCTCACACTGGGTGCTTGTCGAACATGACCGGCAAGAACTCGTCCACGGGCAGCATCTTGGAGAGCGGCCGGGCAGCCAGCAGCTTGCGGGCGCCTGGCAGGGAGACCACGTAGGCCAGCGTCCAGTACGAGTAGTCGGCCTCCACCAGGTTCCTCACGCGGGGCACAGCCTTTTCGGGGTGCTCCACCTGCATCCGCTTCCGGCCCACGTAGCTGGGGTGCAGGATGGGGGCCCTGTCACCTTCCTCCCGCCTGCCCACCCAAGAATGCTAACGCAGCGATCCACTGAGCCCCTGTCAGGCCCTGGGGGCATGGGGAGCAATGAGGAGGCTGGTGTGACTGGACGGGGTGAGAGCAGGCCCACAGGGGTCTGGGGCCGCAGGGAGGAGAGGGGGCTTTTTCTGAGGGCGCCAGGGAGGATCTGGAGCTGCAGAGGCTGTGCCACAGGAAGGAGAGTGGAGCTGAGAGGGGAGCTGCTCTGGGTTCAGAGGGCTGTGAGGCAGGCGGGCAAGGTGACGGATAGGGTGAGCAGTCAGGAGTGAAGGGGAGAAGCCACTGCTCCGATCAGTAGCATGGTCCTGAGTCTGAGGCCCAGAACCCAGATCAGGGCCCTGCACGTGGTGGTGGGGGCAGGGGTGGGGTGGGGAGGATGAACCAACCCACCTACATGAGATGCCAAGGGACTGTTCCAGAAACATGCTGGCCATACTCTACCTAGCACTGGTCTGAGACCCAGGCTCCCATGGGCATACCCCACTCAGCCAAGCCCCCAGGCTTCTGGCCCTGCATCCAAGCTCGGATCAAACCCACCCCAGGCCACACACCAAGTTCTTTAGCCACGTTCCCCAGGCTTCCGGGTCAAATGTTAGCCTTATTCTCTACCCCACAGGCTCCAGTCAAGTCTCCAAACCCTGAACGAGCTGGCAGGCTTCCACCAGGTCCCTAGACTTCTGGGTCAAGAACAAGTCCTCCTGCCAAGCTCCCAAAAGTTGGCCCAACATATTAACCTGCAAAGGCCCTCCGACCTAGAGGCTCTAGGCCACACCTTTGAGTTCTGGCCCCTCCCAGGCCCCACTCACATGAGGTCCCAGTCCAGACCCTCCCGCTCCACATCCTGCATAAGGTTCATTAGGCGCCTCTTGAAGAAGATCTCGAAGCGCAGGTCGTCCTCGAACACGAGTGATTTCTGCAGCCTGCGGTCCACAACCTGAGGGAGGAGGCCCTGCTGAGATCTTGGAGAGATCAAAGCCAGGCCTGACCCCGAAGCCAGTTCTGCTTAAAAGCTCTGGGGCACCAGGAGAAAAGCAAACCCCACCCCCCACACACACACACCACCACCAGTTTGGATCTACCTCCCGGCCAAAACTTCCTCCTCACAACTTGGCAGCAGATTCCACAGCCTCACCTCAGCCTGGCTGCTCCTTCCCAACCCAGGGCCTGGGCCTACGCTGTGCCTTTGACACAGAGCACCCTTCCCCCACACAGCAGCAGGTAGGTTCCCTCTCACCCTTCTGGCCTCAGCTCACCTGGCACCTACTCAAGAGGTCCTCCCTGACTATCACCCAAAGCTGCCAGTTGAGGATAATTCATAACCCTGGGCCTCTCCTGTAGATGCCTCTCACTTATTTCATTGTCATTCATTTCTTTGTGGATTATCATCAGTCTCCCCACCTCCCAGGGCTGTAAGCCCCCTGAAGGGGGCTGGGTCTATCTTGGTGGCTGTTGTGTCCCCAGCACCAGCAGCAGGCTGGGCACACAGTAGGTCCTTGACAAATGTTCCCAGAATGAATGAACTAGAGAATCTTCACGACTGCCCCTGAAGTTGTGACTCCATCATCTGGGGAAACTGAGGCTCAGATTGGGAAATGCCTTCCTTGCTCACAGAGCTCACCCCTCTCAGAGGCAGGGCTGGACTTGAACCTGGATCCGCTCTGGCTCTACAGCTTCCCGGACACTGCAATCCCTGCCCCATGGCCTCCATGATGAATACCAGAAAAGGAGGGCAACCTGGCTGAGCACCTGTCGCCTCAAACACCAAATGCCCCATCTGGCCTCACGCCTGCTGGTCCAGGTTCCAGCCCGTGCCTGGCATCCTCGCCCATCATAACCTTTCCTTCCAAGGGTGTGTGATGAGCCTCTGGGGCTAATGGGGTACCAATGTGTGGGGTCTGCATTAGTGATCGTCACCATGGCTATTACTCCTACTAGTAAGCTTTGAGCACGGTGCCCAGGCTCTAGATATTTGACAGTGGGTGGACATAAAGAGGTTTTGCTTCGAGGTCCTGGGCCTCAGACCCTACCTGTTTCTAGAGTCAGGCTCAACCCTCCCCAGACTCAGGCTCCACAGCTGCACAGGAGAAGGACAGCTCACCCACCCAGGGTTCAGGTGACACATTCACTAAAGAGACAAGACTGTCTGGGGTGCAGGTGATTCCCTCCTTGAGCTGTTAAGAAGGCTGAGGAGGGCCCTGCCCTGCTGCAGGACCCACCTCTTTCCAGATGTTATAGTGGCTGAGGAAGCAGCCCAGTTCGCCCTTGGTGAGGGGCCGCCCGTGGTAAGGATCCTGGTAGCCGGGCAGCATCTGGATGCCCAGTGCCTCTACCTGGCTGGTGTTCATGGCTCTGCAAGGGGGGTCAGGAGGGGGTCAGTGAAAGACTCTCTCTGCCCACAATTCCACCATTAGCGACATTCCCCCTTGCCACCCCCCCCAACCTGCGCACCCCTCTTGGACCTAATGTGGGCTGCCAGGGCGTGGTCTACACCATGTGCACAGACCTGCCAGCACCCCGCGCAGGGTCAGACTCACATCCGCTCCACAGCCGCCACCCGCGAGGTCTACACACCCACACATGGAGCCGCCCCTCCCCCGCCGGAGTGGGACTCACTTGCCGTCCACAGCCTCCACCAGCCGGCACTCGATCTCCTGCTCCTGCAGCGCACGCAGCATACGTTCCCGTCGGTCCTGCCGCCGCTTCAGGTTGATCATGAAGACCTGTGGCCCAGAGCCTCGGTTGGACCCTCCAGGTCGGCCCCCGGCCCCACCCCTGAGGGAAGGCCCAGCCTACCTCGTCAAAGCCCATCTTGTCTGGAGTCTTGGTGGGCGCCGAGATGAACCGCGAGGGCTCCGCGGGTGGGTGCTTCACTGGGCGGCAGAGAGAAGCCGAGGGGTCACGGGGGTCACTGGGAAGTGGGGGGGTGTCCAGCCTCTTTCCAACGCCCCCTCCCCACCCTCTGCGTGGCTCCGTCATCCCGAGCTCCTCAGCCTGGTGCTGGAGACCCTGTCCGACACGGCCCCACTCACAGCATCAGTGCTAGTCTCTCTCCTCCGCCTCCCACCCACGCTGGCTGTTGGCACTGCTCCAGACTTACCCATCCCCCATTCCTACCTCTGGACCTTTGCACACGCGGGGCCTCTACTGAAATACCCTTCCTTCCTCCCCTCCTCCCCCTGAGTTATCAGCTTAAGAGGCCTTCTGGGACGGGGCGGGGGGTGGGCGGGTGGCAGCAGAGGAGTCTCCTGACCTCCCCAGGCTGTCAGGTACCTCTTCGGGGGTCCCCACAGCGCCTGGGCTTCCGTCAAAGCCTCATTCTGCTGTCCTACCTCCCCGGCTCCCTGATTATCTCCCATGAGCTCTGCCAGACGGATACCAGGTCTGTCCACTCACACTGGCTCCCTACGCACAACACAGAGCTCGGCACAAACTCATAAGATGAACAAAGGAATGACCTTCCTCATCTATAAAATGGGCTAATAAATCTCTCAGAGGTTTATGTCATGATAAGATGCCATGAAATCACACACATTGTTTTGGGTGAAACTGTATCCTCCCCAAAAAGATACTTTGGCATCCTGACACCCTGGTACCTCAGAATGTGACCTTATTTAGAAAATAGGATCTTTAATGAGGTCATTAGGGTGGGTCCTAAGCAGTTTGACTGGGGTCCTTATAAAAATGGGAAATTCGGATAGAGACACACACAGAGGGTAGATGGTGTGAAGACACACAGGGAGAAGATGGCCATGTGACTGGAGTGACACACCTACGAGCCCAGGTATGCCAAGAATTTCAGGGTGTTCGTGATTGTTCCCCTTTTAGCTGCTGTGAGCAGTGCTCAGACCATATCCCTGGGCCCTGTCTTGGTACATCCCTGACGGTTTCCCACAGAAGGATCAGATCCACAGGGGACTGTGGGCCTGGTGAGGCTCCTGGTCATCTACCAGGCTGGCCCAGAAAAGGTGAGTGTGGCATCTGCCTCCCCAAGAACAAAGGCCCTGTGTGAGCTCAAAGGACACACACAGGCCCCTCTGTCTGGGAGAAGCCTGGGCGAGGCCCAGGGTCAACATGGCACCTCCCACCTCGCAGCCTGGGCCTCCTCCAGGGACACTGTGCCCTGGGGTTTCTTCCTATCCAGGGCCCATCACAGCTCCCTGCCACCCCGTCCTCCTCAGGGGAGCCTAGGACCCAAGGGCAAGGCTTTGGGATCTGAAGACCCAAATTCAAATCCCAGGTGCCCTTTCCCTCTCTTTCTCAGCCTCTGCCTGCCCACTTGGCGTGTGGATGGTGAAAGGACCTGCTGATGGGAAGTGGGGGTATCTCTTCATCCTTTCTTATCAGTTCTGGGAAAATGGAGCATATTAGGGTCCAGAAGGAGCAACACAATGCAGCCTTTCCAGAGAGCCATGTCAAGAACTGCAACACCCCTAGACCCATCATAGGGTGAAGAATTAAACTTGACCACAGAGAGGTCTGGCCTTTGCTCCCAGCTCCTGGGAGGTTGAAGCCCTTGGAAATGTCTTTGTTTATCTCAGGGCTTGGGCCATACTGGGTATGTATGCCAACAGTGTGATTTAGGGTGGAGGTCTTGGGCTACTTGGTATTGGCTCAATTTCTGCAGGGACTGGAGATGGAGGTTAGCCACGTGGCAATCATCTGTATCTGTGTGTAGGAGCCCCAGTAAAAACCCTGGCCATGGAGGCTTGGGAAGCATCCCTGGTGGGCAGTACACCATGCATGTTGTCACATACTAGTGCTAGGAGAAGCAAGCACTGCCCATATGACTCCACGGGGAAGGGACAATAGGAATCTCTGTGCTTGGAACGCTCCTGGATGCTGCCCTATGCACCTTTTCCCTTTGCTGATTTTAATTCGTGTCCTTTGGCTGTAATAAATTGTAACTGTGAGTATAATAGCTTCCAGTGAGCTCTGAGTCCCTCTCGTGAATTATCAAACCTGAGCATGGTCTTGGGGACCCCAGATTTTGCAACTGGTGTAAGAAGTGAGGGCAACCTTGTGGATATTCCCTAACTTTGCATCCACTGATGCATGTCTAGAACTCTCTCGCACATGGCAATGTTGGGAAAAATGGGAAATGCCCCCCATGCCTCTCAGGAGAAGACTGGTAAAGTGACCTATGACACAGCCAAGAGTGAATGAATCTGTGGCTGAACATCTACATGGAATACTACGCAGCAAGACAAGAGAACGAGCCACAGCCACACGCAGCGCCCGGTGACAGCACAGACGAGGACATGGGGCAGAAGACACCGCACTTGAGCAGCTTGACTGATGAGAAGCACAAAAAGGGAAAAAAACCGTCAGCTGGTGGAATCATGACAGTGGGGGACCCTGGGGAGGGCCAGAGCCTGGTCCGTGTCTGGTGACAAGGATATTAAAAACAGAGAACGGCGAGCTCCGAGAGGGAATGCAGGCTTCCTTACTGTTTTCCACATACCTTGCCCTATGCACCTCTTGCATCTGGATGTTCCTGAGTTGTTTGCTTTTAGATAAGGGTATTTTTTTGGTTGTCTATGTTTTAATTGGGCACAGATTGATCAATAAAAACATGATAACATTGAAAAAGATTTTTTTAATAAAAAAATTAAAAAATAAAAAACAATCATCATGCTGCACACATATGACCTGTCACTGCTGTGTATGCTAAAACTCAAAGAACAGGATTTACACTGAGCCAAGTTTATGGGGCCAACTGGGAAAGACACCCCGTAGTCCATGAGCAGGTAGGGAAGGAAGTTGCTGGATTCCCCACACACAGAGGGCATCACTCTGAGCTTTTCTCTAAGCTTGAAATTTCATTGTAAGAAAGATTTTTTTCTTTTTTGGGCCGTACCGCACGGCTTGTGGGATCTCAGTTTCCCGACCAGGGATCAAACCTGTGCCCCCTGCAGTGGAAGCGCAGAGTCTTAACCACTGCACTGCCAAGGAAGTCCCGAAAGACTTTTGAACACGTGAAAAATCACATGCACAGCCCTGCAACAGGTACCCACACAGAGGTGGAGAAAAAAGGTGGTTTTCACTAGAACTGTAAGGAAGGATTTGCACAAATATCTGAAACCTCCAGACCCTCCTTCCGTCTGTTCTGTGTGATTTGCTCTGGCGCTTGAGAAACAGGAAAATATTCACGCTTCTGTTGTGCCTTCCGTTTATAACGGCAGCGTAAACAGTCTTCTGACCAAAAATAACAAGGGAAATATATGTGAAAAGTTAAACTAGGAAAACTATGGCAGCCTGGAGAAGCTTCTCGGGTTCCGCTCGCCCACAGGAGTTGGCAAGAGGCAGAGACCCACTTCTTATGACTACAGCCTGGTGGGTTTGCCAGGCTGAGCCTGGGCAACTACATGGGACAGACACTTGGGTGTCGTGGGGGTCTTCACACTGATGACCTTGCAGCCTCCAGGTGTCACCTCAAAAGACCCCAAAGCCCCCACAAAACAAAGAAGGCAGGGTGTCATTCCATCTTCAGCCACAAGGGGGAGCCACAGACAGAACCTTCTAGAAACAGATCAGAGCCGGGCCCAGGGGGTGGGGCACGGACTGAACCTCAGGGCAGGGGCCTGGCCCTCCAAGGCCCTCTCCATCTGTGCAGTGGGAGGAACGGCCATGCTGCTTCCCAGGCCTTCACAGGGATGTGGTCAGCACAGGGCAAGGCCCCTATGGAAGAGGACGCCGTACCACTATCCGGTTGCTTCAGAGACCCTCAGCCGGGGCAGAATCCCCTCCTCAAGCAGCATCAATGGCAGCTCGGCCCTGTGCGTTCAGCCCACCTCACCAGAGGGACAGCTGCTAGTTTAATAGTCTACGGATTTATCTGTATATGTGTTAGAAAGGCATGAGCTTGCAACCACGGTAAAAGTATGTAGTCTCCAGGACCAGGTATAGTCTCCTTTTTAAAATGTATTCAAGTTAAAAAACAAAAAGTGTCCGTTAAGATAGATATTAAACAAACAATAGTGGGTCTGGAGGTTGGCAGGGACATGAGTGACAAAATAGCCCGAAATGGCTGTGTCCTAGATGCTGCCAAGCACATGCAGGGCCATCAGTGAAACCTGCTGCCCTCACTGCTCCTACACCCTCCATGGCTCCTGACTGCCCCAGGGGAAAAGGCCCGCTCCTCAGCCGAATGTCTGAGGACCCCGCCCTGGCCCTGCCTGCCAGCCCTGCCCAGCTCACCAGCCCCACTTCTGTCCCGCTGACCTCACCTGTTTCCTGAGCTCACAGCCCCTCCAGCCTCCCGGCCTCCGCACGTGCTGCTCCCTCCGGCTGCAATCCTCTTATCGGCTAACTCCTACTTACCCTGCATCTTAATGCCACCTCCGCCAGAAAGCCCAACCTCATTTCCCCGAGCATGCCGTGCACAGCTGCTTGCAAGCCAGCACTCTGTGAGAGGGGGGACAACCGTCCACCTGTTCACACTGGGTTCCCAGTGCCCGGCGAAGAGACTGGCGCCCAGCAGACACTCAGTCAGTGTTCACAGATGCGAGATGGCAGGGAGAGGGAGGCGACTCAGCCCTCCCAGGTTGGCGCAGGCAGACTCACCCATGACCTCCAGCTGCACGTGCATGAAGCTCTCGGCCTCATCCTGGAGGGTGCTGTGTGCCCGCAGTGGCACCGGCAGAAAGCCATACACCTCCTTGTTGCAGACGTACATCTGGACCTCTGGGGCCAAGAAAACAACAATCAAAATTGAAAACAGAGCAATAAGGCAGTGGAGGCAACCTCCGAACAGAGCATTAGCCTCACGGCCCAGCATGGGGCCAGAGCGTAAAATGGGTCCAGCTGTTCCCAGCAACCGGCAGACCCCGCCCCCCCTCGGTGCTCCATCTGGGAATTGGAGCCAGAACAGGGGTTCGCAGTGCTAGGAAAGAAGACAAAAAACTCCAGAACTGTTAACGAGTGCCTTGCACCGGTACTGACTCAGTCCTTGCAGGATTCCACGACCAGGCAAACCGCAAAACTGCGGGTGAACAGTAAAGATGCACATTTATGCACAAAAATGAGATGTAGTTGGACAAACCATGAGTAACATTTTCTCTGTGTTAGTGCTTTTCTGAATGGTTTCAAGTTTTATAATGAGTATATATCTTTTTTTAAAGTGATAAACCCAACGAAAACGATTTTCATTGAAGGGCCAGACAGTAAATATTTAGGTCTGTGGGCCAAACAGTTCTGTCTCAACAACTCAAGTCTGCCTTCGGACCGTGCCCAGAGAGGGCGTGGAAGCTCTGCGCCCCTTCCCCCAAACCTTGCCCCGTGCACCTCTTCCTCTGGGTTGTTCCCGAGTTATATCCTTTTATAATAAACAGTAACCTAGTGAGTAAACAGGTTTCCCGAGTTCTGTGAGCTGCTCTTGCAAATCAGCAGAACCCAAGGAAGGAGTCGCGGGAAACTGATTTCTAGCCATTTGGTCAGAAGCACAGGTGACAACCTGGACTTGCGATCAGCATCTGAAGCGGGGTGGGGGACATAGTTTTGTGGGGCTGAGCCCTTAACCTGTGGAATCTGAGGCTATCTCCAAGTAGGCAGAGCCAGAACCGAGTTGGAATTGAGCTGAATTCTCAGACACCCTGCTGGGGTCCCAGAATTGCTTGTCGGTGTGGGGAATACACCCCCACCTCCAACCTACACACATAGGAATTGGGTCCAGGAACCCAAAAGACATTCTTAGCTTGCGTCCATACGAAAACAGACAGTGGGCCAGATCTGGCCCATGGGACATAGTTTGCTGACCCGTGGCTTAAAAATAAATGACAGGTCAGCATATGGCTATGTTTTCTTCCTCTTTAAACTTTTTTTTTTTTTGCCCGAAGTATACAACTAGGGAACAATTATGCTCAACCACAGATATTTGGGGGAATATAGGAAAATATCAAGATGGAAACAACTTTCAACAAGCAGATCTTAAAGACCTGGGGAGTGAAGCCACCCAGCAAAGCCAGGGCTGGAGAGATATCCTGGGGATATCATCTGAACACCTGGATACAGCTGCACCTGAAGTCATCGCTACACCCTGCAGTTCTGGTTCTGTGAACCTTCTGTGGGCTCAGCACTGGTCCCAAAGAAGCAGAGAGACACCCCATGATGGCAAACCCCCTGTGGGCTCACCTGCCTGTTTGCAGGAGAAGGCAAAAACAATGATGTCGTCGAAGGACCAGGTGTAGTCGGGGTGGGGAGGGTAGAATGCCAAGTTCCTGGATGCCGCCTTCCTCAGGTCAATCAGGAAGGTCGAGTGCACCATGGGGACTGCAAAGCAGCCCCGGCGGTCCCGCTTGCGGATGGGGATGTAGGCAGGCGTGCGCTTGTAGTAGCCCTGTGGGGAGGCGGGCAGAGTTTTGCATGGGGGTCCCTAAAGGTGAGGCTGGAGGCCCGGGACAACAGGAGGCACAGAACACCCGGAGAGGAAGACTGGGTGCCAGTTTCTGGCTGTGGTGGGCATTCCCTGAGCGCAGGGCTCTGAGCAGGGCCTGTCAGTCTCCAGCTCCAGAGCCTCAGTTGCTGGGCAATGGCACAGAAACACAGGGAAACAGTCACTCATTTGCAGACCCAGCTCAATACTTCTGATCAGAAAAGCAGCATTTGAGAAAGGAAATTAAAAAGCTGAAAAAGGGACTGGATATTTGAGATCCTTTGATTTTAAAATTAAACATCAGAAGTGGGAATTCAAGAAAGTCGGGGGGCAATCTTTTAGAAGAGAAGTTTTAGAAGCTTCTGGAACAGTCCTCTCTCTTCCTCCTACCCTTTACGAACTGGAATTGTTAGCATATAACATTTAGATTTCTATGACATACTTTAAAATATAGAAACCACTGAATTATTCACTTTAAAATGGTGAACTTTATATTTTGTGAATTACACATCAATTCAAAACAAAAAGGAGGAGATAGGATGGGTCAGCATCCTGGCTCTAGCCACCCAGCCCCCTTCCCCTGGCACAGCCCTGCTCCATCACCAGCCCCTCACTCTCCCTGGCTTTGCCTAAAACCCCACCCTCATCACTGGGTGGGACAATCAGAGCCTGACATTTTCCTGACTTCAGTAATTGGTTCAGGGGTAGGAGGAGACTGGACAAGGTTCTATCAGAGTGGACTTTGGCTGAATGCTGCTGGGATCATTCCCCAGGAGTTTGGAAATGAAGCCACGCAAGGCATGGAGGAAGAGGAATACTGTTTGAACACCTGGATCAAGCTGTGCCTGAAGTCCCATCCTGGCACCATCACGTCATAGCTATGTGAGCACAGGCAAGTCACTTCCTCTCTCTGCATTTGTGTTTCTGCCTCGGTAATGGGTGTAGGGGCAGGGGGCACACAATCGTAGACCCTCCCTCAAGGTCTATTTAAGGATTATCACAATAGTGTTTATCAGATGCTCACCATGAGGCAGTGTGAGGATAAGTTAGACTCCAAATCCAGCCCCCACCACCCCCAGGCCCCTGCCCTACCACGGTAACCCCCTGACCTGGGAGGTCATCCCACACCAGAAGTTGGAGTACGCAGCCCGGGAATCCAGCATGGGGGCCACCACCGTCTTGTTCTCAGCGATGAGCAGGGTCAGCGTGTCAGGGTTGAGGATCAGGTTGTCCGCGTCCACAAACTGCAAAACACCCGACATGGCATCAGTGTGGGCCGCCAGAGTGAGCCGGGCTAGGCCACAGCTTGGAACAGCTGGGGCAGAGGCCGGAGCCCTGGGGAGGGGGGCGCCTGGAATAGCACGTGCGGCCCTGGGAGCCACCTGCTCCTCAACGGATAGCTCTGCCTAAGTCACCAGCAGAGTTACGTTCACACAATGAAATACACGACACTGCAAGAGAAGGGACGGACCACACAGCACGAAGCGACACAAATGGGTCCCACACACGGTGCTGGCGAGCCACGGGAAGTGACAGCGGGTGCATCACGTGGCTCCTTTTAGGGGAACTTTTAAGATGGGCAGCACTGGTCAATGAGGAGGACAGTCGGGGCTGGAACACACTTTTTTCTATGTAAGTTAAATGCCAACAAAAAAATTCGTAAAAATGGGATCTTTACATAAGGCTTTTTTTTTTTTTTTAACACCTTGAATGTTGGGGTAAAAAGATGATAACTTGTTTGCTGCAGCCTGGAAGGAAACTCAGCAACCCATGAATAGGGTCATCATGGTGGGGGGTGCCTGCTTGCCCCCCCAACACCGTATGTCACCAACACCTTCCAGAAAGGCCACACCAGAATATTCATGGCAGGTTTGGTCATCACACAAACTGGGAACGACCCAGGAGTCTAGCAGTGGAGAATCAGCTACAGAAACTTTGGCCCTGCCCTGCTGTCCCCTTGCAGAATGTGTCGAGACAACTGAAAAATCAAGCCACAGGAAACAATTAGGTAAGGACATTCCTGTCTACTGGGATGTGAAAACACACACGGCATGATATATTATACAACTATTAGGAGGTGGGTTTTTTTTTTAATGCATCTGGTCCACAGATATGCTTTCCGTTACCCATGCAGGGTTTTTCTGGGTTTTTAAAAAAATTTATTTATTTAATTTATTTATTTTTGGCTGCGTTGGGTCTTCGTTGCTGCGCACGGGCTTTCTCTAGTTGCGGCGAGCAGGGGTTACTCTTCGTTGCGGTGCACGGACTTCTCACTGCGGTGGCTTCTCTTGTTGCGGAGCACAGGCTCTTGGAGTGCGGGCTTCAGTAGTTGTGGCACTCAGGCTCAGTAGTTGTGGCTCACGGGCTCTAGAGCGCAGGCTCAGTAGTTGTGGCGCACGGGCTTAGCTGCTCCGCGGCATGTGGGATCTTCCCGGACCAGGGCTCCAACCCGTGTCCCCTGCATTGGCAGGCGGATTCTTAACCACTGCGCCGCCAGGGAAGCCCCCCATGCAGGATTTTTAGAACGTATGAATCACTTGCCATAAACAAGAGCAAAAACTAGAATCCCTGCCTTCTCCAGCAACACGGGAAGGGCATTCCCACGTGGCACGCCCCAGCTGGAGATGGGAGGTGGCTGTCCCTTGGGACAAGCCGTGCGGTCCTGTTATGTTCCTGCCCAGACCCCTGCGGACATGTGAATTTGTGACCTTGGAATACAGCTGCAGTGGAAACAGCCAGAACAGTCTGGCAGTTCCTCAGGAAGTGAAACATGGAGTTACGGCAATTCCAGTCCTAGGTACAGACTGAGAGAACTGGAAACAGGGACTCGAACAGACATCTGCACACCACGTTTATAGCAGCCTTATCCACAGACGCCGAACCGTGGAGACAACCTAAGCGTCCGCTGACGGATGAATGGATAAACAAAACGTGGTCCATCCATACAATGGAATATCACTCAGTCAGAAAGAGGAGTGAAGCACTGACACACGCTACAACCTGGATGAACCCAGAAAACATCAGGCTGAGTGAAGCCGGACCCAGAAGGCCACATAGCATATGATCCTGTTTATGTGAAATGTCCAGAACAGGCAAATCCACAGAAACAGACAGCAGATCAGCAGTCACCAGGGGCTGGGGGAGGGGGATGCAGAGTGACTGCTCATGGGCACAGGGTTTCCTCTGGGGTGATGGAAACTAGTTTTGGAAGCACATAGAGGTTGTGGTGCAAAACATGATGAACGTACTAAATGCCGCTGAACTGTACACTTGAAAAGGGCTAATTTTATGTTATGTGACTTGAACCTCAATGAAAAAACGCAGCCAGAGAGCAAGCCTCTCTGGGAGGTACGACTACAAGGTATGATTCTTTTCTTTCTTTCCAAGCTTCTTGTTGTTTCTTGTATATTTTCTTACAAGTAACACCCACAGTGTTTGTAAAAAGAGAAAAAAGAGGCCATTTTAATAATAATTTAAAAACACTAGACAAATGATTTCACATTCCAATATGGATTACTGAAGTCCCCGATTACAAAAATATACAGCATGTCAAAAGCTGCTTTGAGTTCTGAACCAAAACCTTGAGTTCCACCCAGGTTTGCTGAGAGAAAAAAGTGAAAACCAGCCAACGTCAAACCATGAAAGCAAAACCCAGGGAAGCAGACAAGGTGGCCCTGGGCTGGACGGTTCTGGGAGGTTCAAGTCCCACCTCTGTTCTTCACTGTTTCTGAGACCCCACCCAGCAGGCTGTCACTTCCCTCTCTAAGCCTCCACTTTCCCATCTATAAAATGGTCTGAGAAGGCACCAACTCACAGGGATCCCAGGAGGAGCCTCTTCCATCCTTCCTCCTCCCAGGAGATGGTACCGTACTCCCCACAAGGTTCAGGCCAGGACGTGAGGTCCTTCCGGCACCCACACATCCAGCAGGGCCTGTCCCCTTGGCCTCAGAACGCATCCTGAACCCACAGCCACATACAGGCCCCCACCTTGGCCTCCTGCTGCCCCCACTCCTGCCCCACAGGCCCTGCTCCCCACGGCAGCCACAGGGACTTCTGAAAATCAGAAATCAGAAATCGGAACCTAGCCCTCTCCTGTTCACACACCCTCCATGGCTCCCCATTACCTTCAAAGTAAAAGCCGCATCCCTCCCTTGGCCTGAATAGTCCGGCCCCCACCTACCACCTCAGCATTACCCCCTCCATCACTCCACTCTGGTTACACTGGCCTCCTCGCCAGTCTTTGAATGTCGCAAGCTTGCTCCCTGCTCTGTTCCCTCTGCCTCGGACACTGGCCCCCAGCTCCCGCTAAGGCTAGCTCCTTGGCTCCTTCAGATCTCTGCTAGGGCCCCCTCCTAAGGGAGGCCCCCAACCCCTGGTACCTGTGGCCGTGACCTTATTTGGAAATTGGGTCTTTGCAGATGTAATTAAGATGTAAACTAAGATGGAGTTCATCCCTCCTACACTGTTGGTGGGAATGCAAACTGGTGCAGCCACTATGGAAAACAGAGTGGAGGTTCCTCAGAAAACTGAAAATAGAATTACCATATGATCCAGCAATCCCACTCCTGGGCATATTCCCAGCCAAACCTGTAATTCAAAAAGATACATGCACCCCTATGTTCATAGCAGCACTATTTACAATAGCCAAGACATGGAAACAACCTAAGTGTCCATCGATAGATGAATGGATAAAGAAGATGTGGTATAAGTATACAATGGAATATTACTCAGCCATAAAAAAGAAAAAATAATGCCATTTGCAGCCACATGGATGCAACTAGAGATTACCATACTAAGTGAAGTAAGTCAGAAAGAGAAAGACAAATACCATATGATATCACTTATACGTGCAATCTAAAATACGGCACAAATGAACCTATTTACAAAACAGAAACAGACTCACATATACAGAGAACAGACTTGTGGTTGCCAAGGGGGTGGGGGATGGGGGAGGGAAGGACTGGGAGTGTGGGGTTAGCAGATGTAAACTATTATACATAGGATGGATAAACAACAAGGTCCTACTGTCTGGCACAGGGAACTATATTCAATATCCTGTGATAAACCATAATGAAAAAGAATATAAAATAAATAAATTAAAAAATAATTACTTTAAAAAAAAGATGGGGTTCATACTGGATTAGGGTAGGCCCTAAATTCAGTGACTGGTGACCTTGTAAGGAGAAGAGACCACGTGACCACAAAAGCAGGGACTGGAGTGATGCAGCCACAAGCCAAGGAACACCTGGAGCCCCCAGAAGCTGGAAGAGGCAAGGAAGGATCCTCCCCTAGAGTGCAGCCCTGCCTGCACCTTGATTTACACTGCTGGCCTCCAGAGCTGCAAGACAATAAACTTGCATTGTTTTAAGCCCGCCAGTGTTGGTGTTTTGTTATGGCAGCCCCAGAACACTGATATATCATCAAGTGCCTTTCACAGCACTGGCCGCCTTCTGATATTTCCTCATTCAGTTTTGTTTGTTTTCTGGTCACATCCACCTTTCCTGGGATGCTAGGAAGGTGGGGCTCAGCCTGTGCTGACCCTCACTGGGTCCCCAGGGCCCGGCACGAGGAGGGCACAGGGAGTGGACGATAGATATATGCTGATTAATAAATTAAGAAGGTAGAGACCAAAGCTTGAGGTTTGGCACGAAGATGGAAACCGACCGCGGGCACTGTCAAGCTGGCATCACTGCATTCAACCTCCATGGTGAACCAGGCTCAGCTGTCAATGCCCTGCCCATCGCACCAGGGGAGGGGACCATGCCCAGGTCAAGGAACCCGGCTGAAGGAGCTCACAGGAGACCCGTGATCTGTGGGCATGTAGCCCAACATTGCATTCAAAACCTCAACCGCTCTCCTCTTCCCAGAAGCCCAGAAGGAGGAAGTAAAAGTCAGGGTTCAGCAGCTCAGTGTCGCCAACATCCCCCAGCCCCCGCCCCATCCTCCTGCTTCTCGGAGTGACCCGAGGTCATCATCGTGGTTGCAGAGAGAACTCACATCACTGGCGATGCTGATAAAAGTGGAGATGACCCAAGTGTGCAACTACAGGGGTCGGCTGGGGACACAAAAGCCCATTTGTTCCTGATGATTAAGAATCCAGGTGGCCGAGGATCAAATCCCAGCTCCTCCGCTAACCTGCTGTGTTACCTCTGACAACTCACTTCCCCTCTCAGAGTCTCAGTTTCCCCTCTGTAAAATGGGGTTAAGGCTGGTCTCCGAATCCCGCCACTCTGCCTTCCCTTGGATATCCCAGACCCTCGGCTGGGGACCCATGGGTTGGCTGGCCAAGAAACTCACCAGGATGTAATCAGCCCACATGTCCCGGGCCGATTTCAGGGCTGCCTGGCGTAACTTCATGACGTGCTCATAGCGTGAGTCAGACCAGTGTTTGGGGCCCTCCTCGTCTGGGTAGGACCTGCGGAGAGGCAGCTGTGATGTGGGAAGCACAGGGCATTCTCGGAGCCCAGAGAGGGTTTGAGCTGGCTGAATGTGGGGTGGTCAGAGAGGGCTTCCTGGAAGAGGGGATGTGTAAGCTGGATCTGAAGGCTGGGAAGAAGCACGGAGAAAATAGGAGAACAGAGGTGTGTCCCCAGTAAGGGGCACAGCATGTGCAAAGGCCCAGAGGGGAGGGGAAAGGGCCTCTACTGCCTTGCAGAGACATCCCTGAGGGTGAGGGGGAGCCACTAGGAGAGAAGACGCAAAGCACAAGAAAGCTCGGAGCCTGTCCTCCCAGACTCCTAATCTGGTCTGGGCAGTGGGTGGGTACAGAAATTAATCCTGAAAGAGTGAAAGGAACCGAAGTCCACATCACTCAGGGGCTCACGGGGACGCTAAGCAGCAGAGCTGATGTTGCGGCTGAGTGACACAGGGAACAAAGCAGCGGGCGTCCACTACAAAGACCAAGGAATGAAGGAATTCCAGGTGGAGCGAACGGCGGCGGCAAAGGTCCAACGGGAGGCTTCTGACCCACTGGTGAAGCTGAGGTAGGGTCAGAGTAGCCACAGCCAGCGCTGAAGGCTGCAGAGCTGGGCTGGAGCATCAGGGACTGGGGGCGGGGGGCTGGCCCAGGATGATGGGGAGTCATGGAGGGTGTGTGAGCAGGGGCACAGCCAAGTCCAGCTGGGGGCAGGGGGCAGGGCAAGGCCTGGCACTCACTTGGGCTCCTCTGCCGGCCGCCACTCCACAGAGTGGTACAAACTCTTCATGGCCACCAGCCATTCCCGAAGCACGGCTGATGTGTTGTCTGAGTTGTGGTCCGTGGCCACCCTGCAGACAGCACAGGCCAGTGAGTGAAGTTAGGGAGACCAAGGCAGGACGAGCAGCAGCAAGGCAACAAGGGCTCCCACGACCTGGCTCGGCCTCCCACCAGCTACACAGCCCTGGGCAAGACACTTCCGCGCTCCGTGCCCCAATTTCCTCATCTGTGACAGAGGGGGTGAGGACAGGGCCCACTTCACTGGGCTGCAGAGGGGATTAAACAAGCTAATTTTGGAAACACACATTAGATGATGTTCGTACTATGGGGCATCTAGGATCTTATAACCACATTCACTGCTAAATATGTGAGATTTAATAAAAATACATATATATCAGGCAGCCCTGCCCCACCTTCCTCAATTCTCTCCTTACGAGCAATACCACTTTGGAGTGGGCTGTGGTCACTCATTCATTCAACAAACATTTCTTAAACACCAACTGTGTGCTTGGATTATCCGGCCTGGAGGGAAAAGGAATATTTGGAAGTCTAGTGTGACCATCAGCTGAGAGTTATTCTCCCAAAATAACTGTTATTTAGTCAACAACAAGGATAGCAACGATGACAATAATAACAGTAATGATAATAACCACGGCTCTGGTCACTGATGCCAGGCGCAAGGGCTTCACACTCAGTAACCTGTTCATCTTCAGAGACAACCCAACTAGAATTGTGTTTGTATCCCCATTTTCCAGATGAAGAAACTGAGGTAGGAAGCGGTAAGTCACCAGTCAGGCTTGTTCATGGCCCTGCCCCATTCTGCTTCTAGGAAGGATCCACTCCCCCCAACCTTCCGCCATCCGTCGCACACCCCACCCACCCACTCCAGTAGTCAGAAGGCAGGAGGTCCGATTCAGGCTGGGTTCAGGGAGCAATACAGCAGCAGGAGCGGAAAGACGTTCAGTTAGTAGACGTGCAATGTGGGCCACTGCAACGCCCCAACTGGGGGTGGGGGCGGGTTCTCAAGCTTCCCTTTGAAGCTGTGTGTGCTCCCAAGTGGATTCGCGGGTTAGTCGCCGGCAGTGTGGCACGGGTGATCCCGGATATGCCCTAATGTGGGGGCCAGAAGGCAGAGCTGTGGCCCGCCCCACCCTAAAGAGGCCAGCTTGCAAAGCGCCGTTCAGGCTGGTGCTAATGCGGCAGGGGAAAAGCAAGCAGGAAGGCACGCGTAGGTTTGTCCTGCCCTGATGGGGGACAGCAAGCAAAAGGCACGCGTGGGGCTGGCCCGCCCCGCCCGGTGCCAGGACAGCGGGCGGGGCGCGGCGTGGACCCGCCGGGATGGGGACAGCAGGCCGGATGCGGGGCCGCGGGCGCCGCGCTCACCACAGAGCTGTGCGGTCCCGGGGGTGCCGCAGCCGCTCGAGCGCGCCCAGCGTGGCAGGCAGCGCGTGGGCCGCGTTGCGCGCCAGCAGCGCGACGAGAACGCGCGGCGCCTGCAGCGGCGACTCGGGGCTCCAGCGCTCCTCTGGGAAGTAGGCGGCGGCGCCCGGCGGGCCCTCCAAAGGCGGCAGCGCCAACAGCAGCAGCAGCAGCAGCACCGGGAGGGGCCGCCCGTGCCCCCGGCATGCGCGTGGGGTCGCCGCCATCGCGCCACGCGTCGCCTTTAAGCCGCTTTTCTGCCGGCGGACGCGGACGGCGCCTTAAAGGGGCCGTCGGGACCCCGCCCCTGCCGCGCGCCTTAAAGGGGAGGAGAGCTCCTGGCGGAGTCAGCCGTCAGGGCCCGCCTCCAAACGGTCTTAAAGACACAAAGTGCCTCCTACCCTCCGCAGCGGCCCGCTCGAAGTGACGTCAATCTGCAGGCCTGCCCGGGAAGCCCAGCCGCCCCCGACCCCCACCCCAAGACGCTGAGCGCTCTGAACTTGGGTCTGTGCGGTAAAGGTGTCAGAGCTCAGAATCTGCCCTGCCACCGAGCAACTGCTCCCGCCAGGATCCCAGCCTGATTCGCCATCCAACTTCCATTTGTATAAGACCCGGCTGTGTCACGAGTCGAACCTGGATAGTCAGGATCTGGTTTGGGACTCAAGATCTGAGCCTCAGTTTCCTCTGCTGCAACATGGGTTTTACCACTCTAGTTCTCGACCTCCCTGGGATGTCCTCAAGGGTTGTTGAGTACCAAGCGAGTGGGCCCTGGCGTCCCCAGACCTGGCTTCAAATCCAGTCCCCGCGTGGGCCGTCTGTGTGAGCCTCAGTTTGTCCACCTGTAGAATGGAGTCATAACGACCCCGCAGGCTTCTGTGAAGATGGAACGGGAGGGAGGTGGACGTTTCCAAAGAAATGCTACGAGGGGGCTGTTTTCCAGTAATCTAATGTGTTTTCTAATTCAGCGTTTTTGTGATGCTCAGATATCTATTTATTAACGTGAGTGGTGGGGGTGGGGGCTCAATATTGTTAACTAAAATTCAGGGCACAGATCGTGTGTCCTCAGTGTGTGCAAGAGACAGTTGGGCAAAAGTTAGGAAGGAAAGGTGAGGAAAATCTCATTCTCTTGGGGGAGGAAACCATGGAGTGTGCATTACCCACCTCTGAAAGCTGAACTGAGAAAAACACTGGGGAAGTCCCTCCCAGAACCTACTCCGGAAGCAACTGGAAGTCTTGTGATGTGAAGCTGCCAGCCTCCGGTGGACAGATGACTTTTCTGGCAAACAGGAAGGCAGTAAAAGCTCTACTCTCAGCTGGGAAACTTGATACTAAGTTAAGATTTTGGAGCAAGTGAACAAACCCAAAGGCCCACAGCAAGCTGAGAAAAAAACATCTGTAGTGTATATCAGAAAGTGTTACTATCCTTAATATACAAAGAGTTATTAGAGATCATTAAGAAAAATATAAATTCTCCTGAAGAGAAAAGTAGGTAAAAGCTATGAACAGGCAATTCACTAAAAAAGAAAAGAAAGGAAAACACAGAAACACACAAACAGTGGTAAAGAATCCACCTTCCAATGCAGGGGACACGAGCTCGTTCCCTGGTCGGGGAACTAAGGTCCCACATGCCACAGGGCAACTAAGCCCAGGCGCCTCAACTAGAGAGAGAAAACCCAGATGCCACAACTAGAGAGAAGCCCGCGCACCACAACGAAAGATCCCACGTGGCACAACTAAGACCCGACACAGCCAAAAATAAATAAATAAATAAATAAATAAGAAACACACAAACATATTAATGGTCAATAAACATATTTTTAGGTTCAGTGTAGTCATCAAAGAAATTTAAAATAAAACAATGCACTCTGTGTGTGTGTCTATCAAACTGGCAGTTTTTCCTTTTATGAAAAGTCCTAGTGTTTGGAAAAGAGAATATGTACAAATGCTGCTGGTGAGAGTGTTAAAAGGCATAGCCTTTCTGGAGAGGAGTAAGGCAGAGGTGTGGGGATTATACAAGCCTTGAACTGGTACATATGCTTTGACTCAGAAATTCCACTAGTAGACATTTATCCATTGAGAATGACGATGAATGTGGGCCAAGCTTCAGCTCTGGAATGTCCCTGGAGGAGGCAGTGGGCAGAGTGGCTAGACCTCGGTGCTGGAGCCTGGTTGCCTGGAGCAAGTGCCTCTCTGAGCCTCAGTTTCCACATCTGTAAAATGGAAAGTGTCATAAGGATGCCAAAACATTTGGGCACATCAAATGCCTGGCACATAATAAATACTCAGTAATTGGAAGCTTAGCGAGAATAATTTAATAGAAATGTAAAAGCACCCAGAAGATAAGTGGGCCACGGAGAGAAATGGAGGTTCACAGAGAAGCTCCTAAACACATGAGAAGACTCTCCACCTCATCCCCAATAAGACATGCTCATTAAAATGATGCCAAGACAACATTTTTCACCCAGGAGATCTGGGAATCCCAAGTCAGCTGACAGCCTGTGGGGAAATGGGCCACCTCCACACAGATGAGGGGGCACCAGGTGAGACCACTCTGGTGGAGAGCACTCTCAAGACTGCTATTGAAATGACAAACACGCATGCTCTAAACCCTGAGATTTCACCTTGGGGGATTTACCCCCTTGCATGAAAAGTATGTAAAAGGTCATTCACTATGGTGTTAGCTGTTAGTGCAAAAGATTAGAAGCAAAACCCCATCATCAATTAAATTCTGGTTAAATAGATTAAGGAGCCCATCCACAATCCTTCATCCCCAGTTGCAAATCCCCAAATATTATGACACCCAGAAGTCTTTCTAAGATTGTTTAATCTTCATGTACCCCAGTGAGTGTGAATATTCATCAGTTTATCTGCAGCAATTGACTATGAGATGCTGCCCCCAATCAGCTAGGCAGTGTATTAGTTAGCTATTGCCACATAACAAATGACCCCCAAAGTTAGCCACTGAAAACTATACATGTTTATTAGCTCAGAGTTTCTGTGGGTGAAGAATGTGGGAGCCACTTAGCTGGGTGGATTCACAAAGCTCTCATAACAATGATACCCAAGGGGGTTGAGGAGCTGAGAGCCGCTCCAGAATACCTGCATCTGCCCTGAGTCCTGAACATCCAGATTATAAACATCTTGCCCACTGGTCCACTTCTAGTTGGACCAGTTGCTTTCTGTCCCATTTCAGGGAAGTCCCCATGAAACATTTCCGTCTTAGGGATGGAGTTCAGGATCCCTGCACCACCAGCAGTGTCAACCTCAGCCCTACACACATTTACTGCTGCAACAAGGAGGTCTCTGTAGGGTCCTATAGTAGGAGGCCAGGCTGCCCTGGTCCTGAGCACAGCTCCATGCACCCATTGTTAAGGTGAACCCAAGGCTCCCATCACCACTATCTCCCCCACCAGTGTTGGGAACTGGTAGCCGTTGGGAGAGGCCCTATAGAGGCCTGGCAAGAAGAGATGGGACACAAATTCATATGCATGTCAGAGGATACCTCTGACACTCAGGCACACTCCGTGGCTCCCCATTGCCCTAGTTCACCATGAGCTTGGCCAACCTGGCCAAGTCAGGAGACAAGGTGCATACTGTTCCATCCAGGAACCCACACTCACAACCCTCTTGTATCCCCAGCACAGGCCCCCCGACCCTGGCAATTCACTGGCATGGGCCAAGAACCTGTGAGGTCCTCACCTGTTTCTGCCTGGTCCCATGGAAGCTCCGAGCAGCCATCCAGAGTGCAGGACATGTTGCTGGCACCAAGGGCATTTTTCAATTCTAAAATAAGAGATAGGGACTTCCCTGGTGGCGCAGTGGTTGAGAGTCTGCCTGCCGATGCAGGGGACACAGGTTCAAGCCCTGGTCTGGGAGGATCCCACATGCAGTGGAGCAGCTGGGCCCGTGTGCCTCAGCTGCTGAGCCTGCGCTCTAGAGCCCGCGTGCCACAACTACTGAAGCCCGCGCGCCTGGAGCCCATGCTCCGCAGCGGGAAAAGCCACCACAGTGAGGGGCCTGCACACTGCAGCAAGGAGTGGCCCCTGCTCGTCACAACTAGGGAGGGCCTGCACGCAGCAACGAAGACCCAACGCAGCCAAAAATAAACAAATTTAAAAATAAAATAAAATAAAAAGATAAACCTCTGGACCCACCTGGATAAGCCCCAGAATCCCAGGGCTTCCATGTATTTTCCCAGAGAGGCCACAAGAGGGCAAAGGATGGAAGAAATGTCTCAACCAGGAACTCTAAACAAGTGGCTCACATGAGCCTCTCTCCACACCTGTGCCCATGGCAGACATTGCTAGCAGATCCCCACACCTTCACTGAGCCTGGATGCTACCTACCCCACCTTCCGGCACAATGCTTCAAGCAGACATCACAAATCAATAGAGGAGGGAAACACCCCACCCCCACCCTGCCTGCAATACATGTACAACTTCTAGGAATGGAAACCTGTTTCTGAAAATTTTTTTCCAATTAGAGATTAGCCTTTTTCCATTTAAAATGTCCCCTATTCTAAAGGAACTCGGTTCTTTTCGTTTGGCCACCCACAGAACAAGGACACTTCTCACCCTTACTTCCTGGCTCCCAGAACACTGCTATCTCTGGGTCTCCCACCTCTCTGACTGCTCCTTCTGCATCCCTTCTTCCTCTTTGTGCCCTTCAAATCCAGGCTCTTTGGGACTCCTCTCCTTTCTCTCTACACCATCCCCAGGGTTGTGGTCCCTCCCATGCACCCAGTGACACCCCAGGCCAACAACAACCTCTGACTTCCGTCTCATCTTCAGGCCTGGGCTCCGTCCCCTTGGTTGCTGCCCCTGCTCGAGTCCATCCTTTGCCCCCCAGGACCAGGCCCTCAGCCTCCTCCCTGGCTTCCAGTCTAGCCACTGTTGCCCTCTTGCTAACACACCCTCCGTGGCTCCCTATTGCCTGCCACAAAATGTCTAAACTCCTCTGCCTGTCATTTAAGGCCCTGCACATCTGCCCTGGCAGCCTGCAGCCTCCTCTCCTTCCTTCTGTGTCAGCTGTGACATTCCCTGAATAACCATTACACATTGCTCATTCCCCTGTTAGTACACGTCTCAGCAGTCATAGGCATTGGGTCAGGAAGGAACAGACAAGGCAGGAGGGAGAAGAGACAGTCAGGAGCCTCTTCCCAGCCCAGGAAATCCTAAGAGGCCTACCCCAAGTCCAAGTACTCTTGAGGCCTCAATGCCAGCCCAGAATAAAACATGGAGAGGTTGTTGAATGAGTAAATGTAAATGTCTATCCCCAGTTTTTAAATTTTGTCTCCCTTCTCTCATCCTAAGAACTCCTGCATATCCGTCACAACCCCACTCCAATGCCCCCTCCTTCAGGGAGCTTCCATCACTGCCCCTCTAGGCTCGCCCACCCCAGACCCCCTCTGTCCCAGTCCTGGCCCTTAGTCAAAGGACTAGTGTTCACAGGCAGTGAGAGGCGATGGGGACCCTGGTAGGGCTCAGTATACACAGCCAGGGGTCACCAGGCTCCCCTGAGCCGTAGGGGGTGGGGCTCACCTCGATTGATCCTCTGCAGCAGGACCCCCTGGATGACATCCTCATAAATACCCTCAATGGTCAGAGCAGGGCTGCCCACAGCAAGGACGTCCCCTTCGAACTCAGGCAGCTCCTGTAACCGATGCAGGTGAGGGGCTGGGCTGGAGGGGTGGGCTATGTGTGACATGGGTTTGAGCCCCAGCTCTGTCACTGATTAGCTAGGGGAACCTGGGCCTCAGTTTCCTCATCTTTAAAATGGACTCCTTGACTCATTATTCCCTCGGGTTGTTGTGAGAATTGGTGAAACAAAGCACATTGCACCTCAATGGGAATAGTACAGGTGTTTCTGCTGGGACCCCTCACAGCTACTTCCTGCCTGACCCCTGATGCAGACCCCTTCATGGTGCCCCTAAGCCTGGGTAGCAAGGCCCCTGTGACCTCTCCCCTCGTCTACTTCCTACCCCCTTGTTCGCTAAGCTCCAGCCACACTCGCCTCCTCTCTGTTTCTCCAACACACCAGGCACAGACCTACCTCAGGACCTTTGCACATGCTGTACCCTCTGCCTGGAATACCCTTCCCCAGGACATGGCTCATGCCTTTAGTTCACTGCTTCTCAAGCATCATCTTCTCAGAGAGAGGCCCCCTAACCACTCAGCACCCTCACCATACACACACATACACTCCCCCTCTGCCTCCTCCCTTCTCTGAAGCCTGTATCACCTGCTGCTATGTGATGCATGGGACCCCACGCCAGCTCTGCAGACACAGCATTGTCATGGGAGAAGCAGAGGGCATTGTGAGGTCCCAGAAGAGCCATCCGACCCAGCCCCTTGGCTCAGGGAACAAAAGTCTCTAATCATCAAGGTGGTTCTATGAGTCTTACAGAAAGATGCTTGGTTGTTCTATAGGACCCGTCCCCCGTCAGCTCACCGCTTTGCAGCTCAGCTCCAGCTGGCTCAACACAAAGGGCAAGAAGATGCAGAGCAGCCAGCCATGGATGAACCTCCTCCGCGCTGAGCCACTATCCGACTGGAATTTCTGCATGACACACACGGCAGCTGGTTTGACAATCCCCTGAGCACCCAGGCCCACTGCCAGGCCCTCCCCGCAGACCCCACCTTCAGCACGCGCCCCCTGACTTTCTCCAGCTGCTGGGCAGCCTGGTCACAGTCCAGAGCCGTGGTCAGACACTGGTCGGCCAGCTGCAGGAAGGTGGCCACGGCGTCAGCCATGAGCTGTGGGAAGAGATGCTGGGATGAGCCCTGGGAATCCATGCTCTTTCTGGGCCCTACGCCTGCTCGGTTGAACCCTTCTCAGCATCCAGCCTGCCCTGACCAACTACTTCCCTCCAACCTCCTTCTTGTCCCAAGAAACAGCACTCTCTTCCTCTCAGGACTTGGGGCTCATCCAGTCAGTGCCAGGATGCCCAGCATGGGGAGCAGAGAGCCGTCCATAGTCCAGGCTCCTTGGCTGAGCGCCCTTGTGCAGTATACAAACTGAACAACCGTGCCGGGCAGCACTGGGTCTTCTCAATCCCTGTCTCTTTCAGTCACCATGTCGATTAGCAGGTCCCAACCCCTTGGCTTTCAAAACACACCCTGCGCCTCTCCACCAACCCATTCTGGTTCAGACCGCCTCCCTGCCTCCTCCACTTCTGCCGCCGACAGCCCCTGCTCCCCAGGGCAGGCAGGGCTTTCTAAAAAACCTTGAATCTGGCCATGCCCCTCCCCTGCTCACACACCTGCTGTGACTCCCATTGCCCTTGGACAGAGCCCAGCCCCCTGAGCCCCATACTCAAGGCCCTGACCCATCTGCTCCCCCACCTCGCTGGCATATCTCCCACATCTTTGCCCTCCCTTGAAATCTACAAGCCAATGTCTCTAAATTGCTTCGCTTTCCCCAAATGTGGACACGCTCTCACACCTCCCAGGGCTTATCCACACTGTTCCCTCCACCCAGGACATGCCCCCATTCCCATTCCTCCCCCAGCTGCCCCAGCCTGGCAGTCCTCTCCTCCTGGAAGCCTTCCCAACCCTGGAGATGGATCAGGTGCCTCCTCAGGGTTCCCGTAGCACCTTGTGTGTCCCCATCACAGCCCTGTCCATCACGTGTGACTACTGCCTGCCTGGTCATGAGCTCATGTCTGCGTGACACTGGGAGTCCAGCGAGGGAGGGCCAGGTCTGTCTGGGTCATCGTGGTCTCCCTGGCACACACTTGGCACCTACTCATTGGAGGCTGCCATCCTTGCCTCGCTTCCTCCCAGCCTGCCACTCACCCTTACCTGCTGTGCGAGATCCTGGGCCCCAAACACCAGGCTCTGTGTTCCAAAGAAGCCAAATGGTGCTGCCAGCTGCCCCAGGCGCCCCCGGCTCCGCTCCGCCTCTCGGTAGCAGGTCTGCATCAGCTCTGGGTCCCATGGCATCTCCCCAAATGAGTAAACCTGTGTTCCCATAGCAGTGAGGTAAGAAAAATACCACCAGCCAATGGAAGAGCAAGGCTAAGGACCTCATAGACAGTTCATCAAAGAAGAAACACAAATAGAAACACATCCCGCCTCAGTTGTCACCAAAATAATGCATAATAAAAGTAACTGTGAGGTATGGTGTGATGGACATAAAATGGTAAAACTTGAAACAAATGATAACATGTGGTGCTGGCATGGCTGAGGGGAAATGGGCACACTCAGCCCTTGTCCCACCTGATGTTCTCTTTGTGCTGGATCCTGGGGCTGCAGAAGTGCAATAATCCAAAGTGGTATTTGCCCTCAAACTGCTCACAGAAAAGTTGGGGGAGACAGATTGTAGACAAACAACTGTAGTGGTGTGTTAATACTTCTGTGAGGAGGGAAGCACGCGCAGCTGCAGATGCAGAAAGGACCAGGGAAAGTTCCTGGAGGAGGTGATTATGAAATGGAGATGTGAAGATTAATAAAGGGAAACCTCATTTAAAATAAAGTCATGGGAGTTCCCTGATAGTCTACTGGTTAGGATTTGGCGCTTTCACTGCTGTGGCCCAGGTTCAATCCCTGGCCAGGGAACTGAGGTCCCACAAGTTGCGTGGCCAAATAAATAAATAAATAAATAAAATTGAAATCATTAAGCCCTGAAAGGGCGGGGTGGCGGGGGGCGGCTCTCGTGCAGTGCCAATCCTTGCCCTCTGCAGACCCCAAACTGGAAGAAGGTTACTACTTTACCACTCCAGCAGGAGGAAGATTTTCTCCTTATGCAGTAACAGCCCCAACCAATGAGAAACTACCACCACTCAGCCAATGAGAAACTGTCACCACCCTGAACTCTCGCTTTCCTCCAATGGACTTCAAAGCTGCCTCTCCCAATTTTCTCCTTCTTCTCTATAAAGTAATGTTCCTCCCCTTCGTTTGCCAGACTTGCCTCTGGTTTTGCCATAGCCTGCATGTCCCGAATTGCAATTCTCATGCTGCCCTCCCTTCCCAAAATGTTCTGCTGATAAAATAACTGGCTGTTTCATTTTAAAGGTCAACAGACACTTAACAAGTTGAAGGTTTCTTGGCACATAGTATGCTCTCATTTAATATCGGAAGAAAAGAGCTGACCTGCGTGGAGCAGAATTCTGTCCCAGGGAATGGGGTGGGCTGTGGCCAAACAAGGGAATGGAAGGTGGAACAATTTGTGGGGAAGGTGACTCCAGACTGATGTTACTAAAATGCTAATCTTGTCACCTTACTCCTTCCCCCCCATGTTATTAACCGTGCCCCAGTGACCATAGCATAGTGGACCACCGTAAGTAAAATGCAGCCTAGAAGAAAGCTCAGAGATTTTTAAAAGAGAAGGTTTTCAAACAAGAAAGATTCAAGGTTCACGCAACTCTTCTATAAAGTTAACACACTGCCCATAGGCCCGATGAAACACGACCCACTGGACCTCACCTCCTTCCGCAGCCGGGTGCTGGAGGGGCTCCCACGCAGGTGGCGGGACAGGCGGTCCATGCCCTGGGTTAGGAGGGTCTGCACCGCCGCGAGTTCGGCTTCCACGGTGCTCAGCAGCGACTGCGTGACCCGGGGCAGCTGCGCATCCACCTTCCTGCGCAGGCACGACTCGAGGGGACCCTGGACGTTGGCTGCGAGTGGAAGACACTGGCCTGGATCTCCTCCTCGAGGTGCTCCGCAAATTGGGGGGTGGGGGGCACGGAGTGAGGCCATGGGCTCAACAGGGTGAGGTAGACGGGAGCGCTGACTCTGAGCACCCTCCTCTACCCCATTATACAGAATAGAAAACCGAGGCCAAGTGCGGTGCGGATAGGCTCAAAGTTGCACACAGAGGCAGAGTTAGGATTCCAACTCTGTTCTCTTTGTTACTGAGCTGAGTGAGAGCTATCTCCGCCGCCTGACTGGACAACCCACAACCGGAGTCAGGCCTGCTACTGCCAACGCCTCTGCCCCTCTCCCCACCCAGTCTCGGTCTCCGGGCTCCCCAGCTCCAGCCCTGGCCTTCCCGCCTCCCAAGCACCCGCCCTCCCTCTTGACCCCGTCTTGAGATCTAGTCTCACCACCAAAGCATCAAGGCCTCGCCCATTTTCCCACTTAGGCTCCACCCTTTTCTTTTCCGGCCCTGCCTCCACCGGGTCCCAGACCTTGGGCCCCTTCCCTTACGTGCAAGCTGTTCCCCTTCTTCCTCTCAGGCTCCCGGCCCCGCCCCTCACATCCAGGCCACGCCCCCGGACCTCACCCTGCAGCCTCCCTAACACGCGCTCCCGCAAATTCAGCATCTGATCTACGTCTGGGCGGATAGTCTTCTCCAGGGCGGCGAGCAACTCCTCCTTTTCGGGCTGGAAGGCGCGGAGCCCAGTGGAGGCCCCAGCCAGGACTGCAGCGTGGACGGCGTCCAGTAGCTGCCCAGATCAGCCGAGGGGACCCCACACGGGCCAGGGGCGCGGTAGAGAGACGAGATGGGGCGAGGGTAGGAGGACAGAGAGAAGACAGACGCACAGAGATGGGCGGAGAGGTTGGGCGACAGTCGCAGGGAGGGCGAAGCTGAGCACCCAGGTCCGGCTCCTATCCCCATCCGCGGCCTCCCGCGTGTCCCTGCCCCACCTCCTCGACCCCATGCGTACCTTGGCCCAGGCCCAGGCCCGGGCGCGGCCGGCCCCCCGCAGGCCGGGCAGGGTCTGGGCTCGCAGCGCAGGCAGCAGCTCCCGCATCAGTACCGCAGTCAGCACCTGCGGGGGAGGTGACCATGGGTGCTTCGGTGGGCCGAGAAGGGGTCCGGGGGGTCCCGGGTGCGGCCTTGCGCGGCACTGACCTCGGCGTCCGAGCCTAGGGTCACGTCGTCGTTGCCAAAGTGGCCTTGCTGCTGCCGGTAGAGCCGTATGGCGTCCAGGAAGGCACGGGCGGCTGGGGCTTGACTTCGCTGCAGGACTGAGGGGCGGCTCGTCAGTGCCCTCCCACCCCTCCCCTGCTCTCAGGCTGCCTGGCTCCCCGTCGCCTGAGAAGGAAGCCCTCCGCCTCCTCGCCAGGTCCCAAACAGCTAAGTCTCACCCACTTCCAGACCTTCGCGCAAAGAAGTGCCCTCCGCCGGGAACACGCTCCCCTAAGATTATCACCAGCCCATGAGGGGCCTGTATACCATTTTGGAAAAGGCATCCCCTGCAGGCAGTCACAGCCCAGATCCCACTGCAGTCTCCATTTGCCTCTCCAGTTAGGTACGCTTGTTCAGTCAACAACCTGCCCAGATGTGTCCGTCCTAATTCCTCTTCTTCACCTGGCTGGCCCCTCATCTTTTTTAGACCCCAGTTTGGACATCCCCTCCCTGATCCCCCAGGCTAAGCTCCCATGGGGCTGTGCCCTCATTACAGCCCTGGCCATGCATAACTGCCTGTTTCCCCTCTGTCATCCCCCACGATCCATTTGATAAATAAGGAAACTGAGGCTTGGAGAGGATCCCACAGCCAGCAGGAGCAGAACCTTCCGACTCCAGACTCTGTGCTCCACCACTGCCTGCCCTTTCCCAGGACCCACCTGTGCCTCGAAGCCGGATGCCGCCCTGCAGGGCTAGCCTCCAGGCACGCTGCGCCTCCGCCGTGGCTGCAGAGAAACAGAGGTGCCGGCGGAAGGGGTGCTGCAGGAACAGGGGGAAACTAACAGGCATTTCCAAGAGGGGGTCAGGCTCTTCCTGTGTATGGTGTCCTGAAAGCAGAGGAGGTCGCATCTTCATTCATTCATTCACTCTAAAATCATTCATTCACTAGGAGACAATAACCATGAAATGTGTAGAGAACCCTTACTTCAGCTCAGTCCCAGGAGGAGGTGTGCCCAGGGCAGACATCAGCAATCCATCCCAGCACTGTTTCCCAGCCTCAGCAACATGCTTAACACAGCAGCCCTAGGCAGCCACCAACAATCTCTCCTAGTTGGCATGTGGTCTGAGCCCTGCTTGCTGTGGGGTGCTGGAGTCGGCTAGGCCCAGGTTCAAACCTGGCCAGACCATTTTCTAGCTCTTTGCACAGATTTTCATCTCCCTGAAAAACCTCAGTTTTCCTACCTGTAAAATGGGCTGAAAAGTGATGCCAATGACCTAGAACTGTTGGGAGGACAAAAATGAGTGAATTTATTTTGATGAATTAAATTGGAGTCTCCCAAATCCTCAGTGTTTTCTTCAGATTTCCAGAGTAATACATACAGACTGCAGTAAAATGCAATAATGCAGAAACGGCTTCCCTGGTGGTGCAGTGGTTAAGAATCCGCCTGCCAATGCAGGGGACACGGGTTCGAGCTCTGGTCTGGGAAGATCCCACATGCCGCGGAGCAACAAAGCCTGTGCGCCACAACTACTGAGCCTGCGCTCTAGAGCCTGCAAGCCACAACTACTAAGCCCACGTGCCACAATTACTGAAGCTCGCGCGCCTAGAGCCCACGCACCGCAACGAAGAGCAGACCCCACTCGCTGCAACTAGAGAAAGCCCGCACAAAGCAACAAAGCCCCAATGCAGCCAAAAATAAATTTAAAAATAATAATACAGAAAAAAGGTGGACATCCCTTGTCATCCAGCCCTTCGATCGCAGCCCCCAGAGATGATAATAGCTGTTAACAGTTTGGGGGACATTATTCCAGATTTTAAAATCTGCACAAAGCTGTATGGAGTGCTTTTTTTTTTTTAACAATGTGGAGTTTTCTGGTTTATAACTGGCCTTTTGGCTCCTGCATATGTCTGGGACACCTTCAGAGGCTGCACAGCTTTCCTTCCTAAGGGTCAGGCTGTAATTTATTTAATCAACCCCAAAGGATGCGTATTTGGGTGGATTCCCATGTTTTCGACATCATCAACATTTCTGCAGACTGTTCTTGTTGCTACATCTTTGCATGATTAAACAGCAGGATAGCACTGCAGTGAAGCAAAAGGTGTAATTCTGGCTCTGTCCCTTACTAACTGTGTGACAGTCCTTAGCCTCAGTGTCCCCCTCTGTAAAATGGGGTGGTTACTGATGGGGCTGCCTCCTGGGCAGATTCAATGAGATGATGCAGGCCCTCATCAGATGCATGCCAGCCCACTTATGCTGCTCCTTGCCTATTCAGAGAGAGAAGGAGGAGGAGGAGGAGGGAAGGAAGGAGAACCATCCTGGAAACATTGGACTGACCAATTACACACTGTAACAAGTCTGTGCAATTTTCCTGCCCACCACTGCCCATCTCCCCACATGCTTGCTGACACCATATTTTATCGTTTGTACGCTTTGCTGCTTTGATTCTGGTCCAGTGACCTAACTCCTTCACCCTGACAAGAATAGGCGTTTCTCTTTCTAGAGCGAGGCTGCTCACCCAGAGGCAATGCCGCCCCCAGGGACACTTGGCAATGTCTGGAGATATACTTGGTTGTCGCTCTTGGGATGCAGAGTGCTACTGGCATCTGGTGGGTGGAGGCGAGGGCTACTGTTCAGCATCCTGTGAAGCACATGGTGGCCCCCACTGCAAAGAATGATCTGGCCCCAGTGTCAACAGTGCTGAAGTAGAGAAACCTGCTCTTGGGGTCCCCGGGAGCCTTACCTGAGGATTCTGGGCAGAGAGTGTCCAACAGGTGGAGATATTCACTCTGGGAAGTCAGGACTGTGTACCCTGTCAGGACTGTGGAGCCCAGGGGACGGTCCCCATTTTCATATTCCTGCAAAAGGCATCCAAAGAACCGTCTTGGGACAGGTCTAAACTGTGGCTTCCATATCCCAGTGTGGGATCAGGGGAAGGTTTTGGGTTAACTGGGGAAATCCTCCACCTTACCTCCCTGCCTCCACCCTCCCTCCTTCTGTCCACCCCTCCCTCCACCCCTCCCTCAATCCCTCCCTCCTTCCCTTCCCCGTAGTAGAGCACCCAGCACCTGCTGTGTGCTAGGCCAGTCCCAAGTGCTATATGAGGACTAACCCATTGAATCCTTACAGCCCCATGTGGCGTAGACCATCATCATCCCATTTCACAGAGGCGAAAACTGAGTCCCAGGGAGACAAGTGACCTGCCTGAATTCCCCAGCTGGAAAGCAGGGCACAGGTGGCATGTGCAAAGGCCTTGCATGGTTTCAACCTCAGCTCTGCTGATGACCATGAGTGAGCCCCTACCCCTGGGCCTCAGTTTATCCACCTGGCACAGCAGGAGATGGTCGGCCACCCAGGGCCAAGCTTACAGGTTGGCCCTACTTGATGACTGAAGAAAGGAGGGGGGCTATGCTGGGAACTGGACCCCAAACCCATACTGGGGAGGGTGGAATGGAGATGCCAGAGGTAGATGGGCTGCAGGCCACTCACTCACCTCCCTGTGACTGAACCACTCCAGGCGGCCGTCCCCACGCAGGACACAGAAGATTGGCTGCCACTGAGGTGGGTGGCCCTGCAGCTGGGTCAGGGGCCCTCGGTGCTCCCGGACTTGGGGCAGCTTCTGTGGGAGGAGGGGCGGGCGGATGTCAAGAACATGGGCCAGTGTCCCGGTGTCCAGACCACCTGGACAGCTCCTCCTGTGTCCCGGGTGCCACCAAGTACAGTAAGTCCCCTACATACGAATGAGTTCCGTTCCGAGAGCGAGTTTGTAAGTCCAATTTGTTCGTAAGTCCAACAAAGTTTGCCTAGGTATCCAACTAACACCATCGGCTCTATAGTACTGTACTGTAGTAGGTTTACAATACTTTTCACACAAATAATACATAAAAAACAAACACAAAAAAATATATAAAACATTTTTAATCTTACAGTACAATCCCTTGGAAAGTACAGTAGTACAGTACAACAGCTGGCATACAGGGCTGGCATCGAGTGAACAGGCAAGAAGAGTGACTGACTGGAGGAGGGAGAGGAGGTGGGAGATGGTAGAGCTGAAGGATCATCAGCAATAGGAGACGGAGGGCAAACTGCAATTTGACTCACACCTGACGCTGATGGAACGCACATTCACGTCTTTGAAAGTTCGCAACTTGAAGGTTCATATGTAGGGGACTTACTGTACCGGTGCTTGGGCGCTGCTGGTGTGGTGTTATATTCTTTATCAAGCACGCTCACAGCCTGCACTTCCAAATATGAACTGAGGCAGACACTTTTGTTATCTCCAATTTACTTGCAAGCGGACCCTTCCCCAGTTGAGTCTCAGATGAGACCCCAGCCCTGGCCAACATCTTGATTGCAGCCTGTGAGAGACCCTGAAAGAAAGGACCCAGCAAAGCCCCATCTAGATTTCTGACCCACAGTAACTGAGATGACAAACGTGTTGTTTGAAGCATTGATTTGGTGGTGTATTTTTACACAGCATAGCTAACTGATACAGGTGGGATTGCTAGGTCGTGGAGCAGGTGTAGTTTAACTTTATGAGAAATGGCCAGGCCTCTGCCCACAGACCCCTCCCACAGGCAGGATGGGACATCACCTTGTTTCGTTTTCTTTGTCCCTCTTCTCACTACCTGGCCACCTGAATTGTGTGCGTTTGTTTCACCAATGGTCCCAGAGTAGCTCCTGCTACACAGCTGGTGCTCGGTAAATATTTGATGACTAAATAAACAGCATTTGTGATGTTTTGATTCTTCAGCAGGTAGTGGGAACTCAGAGGTTTATTAAATAATTCTCCATCTCTCTTCCTAGGTCTGAGATTTTTCATAGTAATAGTGTTAAAATGTTATAATAGAAATGATATACATAATGCAAATAGATAAAACAAGTATTAAAGAAAATGTTTCAACTGAAGTGAGGGGAAATCCCTCCACGCTGCTTGAACCCCAACGTCAGCTGTGCCCTGACCCAGGGGGTTGGGACCAGCAGGAGGCAGAAGGTGCAGGTGGGGATGATGCCCAGGCCCCATGATGCCCCAAGCAGGACAGGGGGGTCCCAGGTGGCAGGGGGCTCTGTCCATGGTGCCACAGAGCCCCCACCCCAGGGCAGGCACAGCTGGGAGAAGGGGTGTCCAAGAGAGGAAATCTCAGAGCCCTGATCGGGACAGGGGACCCAGTATCCCTTGTAAGGAGTATGGGCTCTGGGTTCAAATCTCGCCTCTGCATCTTGCAGTCAGGTCGCTTCACCTCTCTGTGCCTTGGTTTCCTCATTGGTCAAAGACCCATCCCCTGGGCTGGTGAGAACTAAGTTGTACAGGGCACATGGAGATCCTGGACACCATTTGCCAGCTCAGGAGACCTTTGGAGCTGGGGCTGGGCAGCTCCAAGCTCTTTTGTTCCATCGATAAGCCCTTCCTGAGCCCCTACTAAGTGCAGGCACCATGTGGGCACAAGGGGTCGGGGGAAGGGGAAATAAGGCTTGGACCCTGTCCTCACAAAGCAGACAAATGGCGGTGGCAGACGTGTGAGCCCGGGCTGCGTCGGAGAAGCAGACAGACAGGGGTTCCAGAGGAGGTGCCCGACTCAGGTGGGGGTAATAGTAGCCAAGGAAGGTTTCTTGGAAGAAGTAGCAGACGAAGTATGGGATAGAATGGGGAGGGTGGCACATGCAAAGGCTTGGGCGTTCAGTGGGCTTGCTGTGCCCTTGGGTGATGCACTCAGCCAGGCCACACCTCTTCCAACTTCAGGGCTTTTGCGTTGCCTGTGCCCTCTGCCTAGAATGCCCTTCCCACTCTGGGCTTCAGGTCTGGCTCCTTCTCATCCTTTACGTCTCAGCTCAGAAGGACCTTCCTACACCCCAGCTTCCAGCCCCCAACACCGCCCTTCATTTTGTCTTCCTAGCACCTATCAGAAGTTATCCTGCATCATGATATGTTAACTTGACAACAAACTGGTCATTTTCCCCAATTAGACTGTGAGCCCTGGAGGGCAAAGCGGGATCTGTCTCAGTCACTACTGTGTCCCCAGCATCCAGCCAGGGGTGTGACACGCGGTAGATGCACAGTGAATGTTTGCTCAAAGAATGAATTTTGGGGACGTCCCTGGTGTCCAGTAGTTAAGACTCCACGCTTCCACTGCAGGGGGTGTGGGTTCGATCCCTGATCAGGGAACTAAGATCCCGCATGCCACGCAGCATGGCCAAAAAACAAAACAAAAAAAAATGAATGAATTAAAAAAAAATTTTTTAAGCATTTATTATTATTTTATATATTATATATTTATTTATTTATTTGGTTGCGCCGGGTCTTAGTTGTGGCAGGCGGGCTCCTTAGTTGCAGCATGCATGTGAGATCTAGTTCCCTGACCAGGGATCGAACCTGGGCCCCTGCATTGGGAGCTCGTAGTCTTAACCCCTGCACCACCAGGGAAGTCCCAGAATGAATTTTTAATAGTCACGCCAGGTCGTGGCACCAGCAAGGATAAAGGTGTGAGGAGGGACCCTCGAACGAATGAACGGCCTCCCCAGCCTCGCCCACTCAGCACCCCCTCCCCCTTTGCGGCACCCACTTTGCTGTGCAGCAGCTGGCATCCGGCTGGCTCCTGGGGGCCCAGCTCTCGGGAGATCTGCCACAGGACCGAGGCTGCCAGCTGCCCGCGGTAGCAGGGCAGGAAGTTCCTCAGCAAGGTGTCTACCTGGCCTGCAGGGACAAGAAGATGGTGACGTGGCTGAATCAGGTCCCCCCCAGCCTGCCGGAGGTGGGGGCAGAACAGGCAGAAAAGCCACTTACGGATTCCTATCCGCACCCCAAAGTTACCCCAGAAGACATGCTCCAATTCCATTCACCCTTAACCCTCCATCGCCTGTTTTTATCCACATGGGGGTTGGTGGGGGGCGGGGGAGTTAAAGGATTCCGGCTTAATTTATAAACAATGTACAACACACCTTAAATGTATAAAGCATAGAAATGAATGAGTTTGACACATGTACACACCCGTGACACCATCACCATGACCCAGATAAAGAACAGATCAACTGTACCTGAAAGTTTCCTTGTGCCCCTTACTGGGGGAGATTTTCAAAATCTTTTAAAAACCTCACCCAGCACAAGGGAACTTTCTGGGGTGATAGAAGTATTCTGTATCCTGATCTAGGAGGTGATTACACAAGTGTTAAAGTTCTTTAAGCTGTTCCCCTAATATGTGTGCACTTGACTGTGTGTGAAACACATCTATCTTGCTGCCTGGAATGTGGATCAGATGACTGGAGCTTCAGCAGCCATTCTGAGTCATGAGGTGACCTCAGGCACAGAAGCCACGCATGTTAGAACCATGATATGGAAGGGGTTGGGTTGTCGGACTTTTATCAGGCTGCCTGCCACTGTTCCCCTCTATAGGAGAGAGAAACAAATCTTTATCTCGTTTAAGCCACTACAGAAAAAAAAAATTCCAACACTTTGCAGAGTAGCTTATTGAATCCATTCATGTAATGACAACTTGGCCTTGTTTCTCAGTCTAGATCATGAGCCCCCCCTCCATATCCCCAGTGCCCAGCACACCGTAAGTGCTCAACTGTGTGTGTGGAGGATGGAGGACACTGGCCCTTACTTGTCTCAAATCAAGGACTGTGACTTAGTCCCTGGGGTCCACACTGAGTGGCCTGTTGGTCCTTGCCCACCTGGGAGGATCATCCCACAAGATCTGGCTAGGCTTGGAGCACTTCCCACCTGGCTCTATGCCCTCCACCCCAAACCCATGCCCTGAGTAGGGTTACCAGATTTACCAAATAAAAGTACATGACACCAATTAAATTTGAATTTCAGGTAAATAAGGAATACATTTTTAGCATAAGTATGCCCTCATGCAAAATTTGGGACATACTTATACTAAAAAAAGTATTCATTGCCTCTCTAGAATTTACATTAATAGGGCATCCTGTATACCTGACAACCCAGCCCTAAACCCCACCCGCCAAAATCTGGCTCCTTCCCACTCCACTCACCCCTCAGGTGCTGTTGCTGTCGCTTGTCCAAGGGGCTCGAGGGCTGCCCACCCATCCTGGTACTGTGTCCTGGGCTCCCCTGAGAGTGAAGCAAACACCCCCCTCCTCCCCACAACCCCCCAGGTTCCTCAGCTCAGGGGCACCCTGGGAGCAAGGTGACCTGAGGGGCCTGGACGCTGCGCAGACCAATGCCTGGGGTCAGAAGCCAGAGCATGGTCCTGGTGAGGTGTGGGATGCCTGCTCCCCGCCCTGCCCCGCCCCCTGCCCCGCCCCCCCCCTGCACCTGTGTCCTCCCAGTTCCCCTGCGGCCAAGTTCCCTAGAACTGGTGGTTTCTGTAGGGGCTGCCCCGGGGGGGGGGCGGGGTGGTGGGAGACAAAAGTCCTAGCTGGCCTTGGAGGACGGATGCAGGGCAGGTACCTGGCAGGACCTGAGAGCAGCTGTTGGTGTGGGGTGGCAAAGAAGGGGGGGCTGGGCAGAGATGGGGCAGCTAAATCCTGTACCTATCCCTTCCTGGGTGACTCCGGATCCCAAGAGGATCCAGCCCAGGCCCAGCACCAGGCTGGGAAGACAGAAGTGGACTGACACGCCGGGTCCCTGGGGTCAGTGCTGGGGTAGGGGGAGCGGGTGGGGAGCCACTGCTGTGCCGTGGACTCGTGGGCTGTTTCCCTTCGGTTCCTGCTTTGCCAGTCCATTCTCTATCGGCGCATAAAGCCCTGGACTGGATCGGATTAGTTGGGTCTTCCCACTAATGGCACCTGCTGTTGCCCAAGCACGGCCAGGCTGCTTTCCTTCCAACCCTCTACTCTGTTTTTCTCAATCTGTTTCCGCTCAGCCCCGTCCCACTTCCTCACTCTCACATCTGAGTGATCAACCCAGACAAGACGTTGAAGAAAACTTCACTTTCTGTGGTTTCGGCTTTAAGGTTTCAATTCCCACATGCCTTGCCCACCAGCCTCCCCTGGTCCCTGGAGCCAGGCAGAGCTGATGGGTGGGCCATGAGCAGACGCACTCTGGGCAAATGCTGCAGTCCTGACGCAAAGCAGCAGCACCTCGGCGCATTCAAGGCTCTGAGCAGGACTGCAGCATGGCCAGGTGCAGAAGTCACGACTGGCCCTGGGTGTGCAATGGGAGCTCGACCAAGTGAGTGGGCAGGGGATTGAACTGTGTCCCCCAAAAGGATATGTCCACAGGCCACTATCAAAAAAACAGAAAACAAGTGTTAGCGAGGATGAGGAGGAATTGGAACCCTTGGGCACTGTTGATGGGAATGTAAAATGATACAACTGCTGTGGAAAACAGTATGAAGACTCCTCCAAAAATTAAAAATAGAACTACCATATGCGTTATGACCCAGCAATTCCACCTCTGGACGTATATCCAAAAGAACTGGAAGTAGGCTCTCGAAGAGATATTCCTCCACCCGTGTTCACAGCAGCATTATTTACAATAGCTGAAACACAGAAGCGACCCAAGTGTCCACTGACCGGTGAATGGATAAGTAACATGTGGTATATCATATCTTAAAGAGGAAAGAAGTTCACACACGCTACAACATGGATGAACCTTGAGGACATTATGCAGAGTGAAATAAGCCCGTCACAAAAAGGCAAATACTGTATGATCCCAATTACACGAGGCACTTAATAGTAGTGAAAATTATAGAGACAGAAAATAGCATGGTGGTTGCCAGGGCCGGGGAGAGGGGAGAATGGGGAGCTGGTGTTTAATAAGTACAGAGTTTCAGATTTATAAGATGAAAAGAGTTATGGGGACGGATGATGGTAATGGCTGCTTAAAACTGTAAATGTATTTAATACCACTGAACTGTATACTTAAAAATGGTTAAGATGGTAAATTTTATGTTATGTGTATTTTAACACACTTTAAAAAAAAGAATATGTCCACATCCTAACCCCTGGAACCTCAGAATGTGACCTTATTTGGAACAGACATCTTTACACACAAAATGAGTTAAGGATCTTGAGATGAGCTCATCCTGGATTTAGGGTGGTCCTATATCCAATGACAAGTGTCCTTATTAGAAGAGGACAGGAGGGAGGGCTTCCTTGGTGGCACAGTGGTTAAGAATCCACCTGCCAATGCAGGGGGACACGGGTTTGAGCCCTGGTCCAGGAAGATCCCACATGCCGCAGAGTAACTAAGCCCGCAAGCCACAACTACTGAGCCTGCGCACCACAACTACTGAAGCCTGCACGCCTAGAGCCCATGCTCCGCAAAAAGAGAAGCCACCACAATAAGAAGCCCACGCACCCCAACAAAGAGTAGCCCCCGCTCCCCACAACTAGAGAAAGCCCATGCGCAGCAACGAAGACCTAATGCAGCCAAAAATAAATGATAATAAATAAAATAAATATTTTTAAAAATCTTATCTATAAAAAAAAAGAAGATGACAAGAGGGAGTTCCCTGGTGGCCTGGTGGTTAGGACTCTGGGCTTCCATTGCCGTGGCCTGGGTTCAATCCCTGGTCTGGGAACTGAGATCCTGCAAGTCGAGCGGCATGGCCAAGAAAACAAACAAACAAAAAAACAAGACGAAAAAAAAAAAAGGAGGACAGGACACAGAGAGACACACAAAGAGAAGGCCATGTGACAACAGAGGCAGAAATGAGTGATGTGTCTACAAGCTAAGGAAGGCCAAGAATTGCCAGCAGCTACCAGGAGAGAGACCTGGGATAGATTCTCCTGCAGAGCCTCCAGAAAGATGTAACCTTCCTGACACCTTGATTTTAGACTCCTGGCCTCATGAACTGTGAGACAATAAACTTCAGTTGTTCGAAGCCACCTGGTTTGTGGTACTCTGCTATGGCAGCCCCAGGACACTCATCCAGGGTGCCCTTCCCTGCCCTCCACGTGCTGGGATGAGGGCTGCAGGTCAGGCCCTCCACCCGGGGACCAACGGTCCCACTGCCCACCAAGGACCATGAGACAGTGGAGACTTCAAAGAGATGTTCCTTTTAATAACTGAGTCACCCAGAGGCACGGCCCATGGGCTGAGCCCCTGGGCAGGGCTGGCAGCCAGACCCTATCGGCTTCCAGTGGCACCACTCGGCTTTTCTAAAATGAAGCCTGGAGTGGTCTGGCAGCAGGGCCCAGACTGGGAAGATCCCGGCCTACTCGGGCTGTGCGTGGTCCAAGCTGTAGCATCTCGGCACCAGTTACAAAGTGGAATGCTTCTCGAAGGGCACGGTCAGGAGTCGGGCTGCTGCCTCGTCCAGGAACCAGCAAAGTTTCCCAGTGCGGGGCTGGACCAGGGCGGCGGGGAGCGGGTTTTCTTCCTTGTCCTCCAAAATGCGCTGTGTGGAGAGGGCAGGAGCGTGGGGCCCCGCCCACACCCCAGCACCCTTGGACCTCTCCTACCCTCAAGAGGTGATATAGCCCATCCCGGATGTCCTAGCTTCAAGCAATCAGGAGGGACGGGGTCTCTTCCTTTCTATCATCTGTGACTGTTTAATAAGGGGGTCAGCACACCTCTTCTACAAAGACCGGAGAGTCACTATTTCGGCTCTGCAGATCACACCCCGTCTCTGTTGCAACTACTCAGCTCTGCTGTTACAGGGCAAAAGCAGCTTTCTAAAGTGCTTGATTTCTTTATTTCAACTGTTTTCTATTTAACAATTAAATATTTATGTATATGCATTAAGTGCTACAAATTTACCTCTGAGCAGTTTTGGCCTCATCTCATCCATTTCATTTCATAATTGTTAACTCCTAACTAGCCTGTATTTGCAGTTTTCATCTCCCCTTCAACCCAAGAATTACTGAAATATCCTGGGATCTGGTGCTTTCAGCACAGTAGTGTCTAGGGCCATATTCTATGCCTACAACCTTCTTGGGAAGGGGGCCCTCAGCTGTTACCTTCAGAACAGCTGCCTTGCCTTCTCCAGTTGCCACAAAGATGATAGTTCGAGCTGCATTCAGCACGGGAAGTGTGAGGGTCACGCGCTGTGGAGGTGGCTTCGGGGAGTCGCTGATGGGGGCCACAATCTTCTCCCGCTCCTGGGGAGGGAGGCCCAAGGTAGAGACAGGAGGACAATGTCACTTGACCTCTTGAGTACTCACACATGCCAAGTACTGTCCATCCATCGTTCCATCCCGCCCTGCTAATCCTGTGGTACTTGATTTAAGGTTCCTGTTTTAAGATGGGTGAACTGAGGCTCAGAAGGGTCAAGCCCAGCGGGCATGCCTGTTGGCAGAGGCTGACTCACAGCATGCTGTAGGTACCTTCCAGCGCTCTGGAAGCCCCAGATGGCAGAGGCTGGGGCTCAGACATGAGCAGGGCCTTCGTGGGTGTGCTCACCTGCAGGAGGGGGTGGTCTGGGAAGAGTGAGCAGGTGTGGCCATCGGGACCCACACCCAGAATCAGCAGGTCGAAAACCGGGATGGAATCCCCTTGGAAGGCCTGGGTGAGGAAAGAAGACAGTCCCAAGAAGTTGTGAGGGAGGGCGCAGAGGACACAAAGAAACAGTTGTCAGAAAAACAAGTCGCTGTAACCCAGTGAGAAATGCTCAGCCTCACCTGCAAAAAAAGGAACTCTCATCTACAAGGTTCCACATTTCACTGTCCAACTGGCTGACTGTGTGGGTATACAACTGTCCCCAAGATGTGAAGACCCAGGCCCACTACCAGGGTGTCAGAGACCAGGCCACCTTTGGGGTCTCCCAGAGCAGGGCTGTGGCCTCTCAGAGGGGGGATCCTCAAAGGGGGCTCTGCAGGGTGAGGCTGGGTCTGCTGACCGCCCCCAGGGAGAGTTTCTGCCAGTGATGAGCACACAGTGCCCGCAGCGGGGCGGCTCCGGCACTCTGGGAGAGACCATCGGATGGATGAGGGCTCGCCGCAGCTGCTCCGAGGGACTCACCTGTCTCAGCTTCTGGGCGTAGTCCTCAGCTGCCTCCTCCACGGGCAGCTCGGGGTTAACGGTGATCACCTGGCTGTCGGGGATCGGCAGCCTGGAGAGCAGGTGGGTCTGCGGCAGACGGAGGCACGGTGTCACCAACAGAAACACACAGTCTGTGGTGGCGTGGGACTTGCACCTATGACTGCCTGGATCCTCCAGGTGAGGACATGGCTGTGATTATACCCACTTCCCGTGTGAGTGAGGATCCCAGTGGATCCCAGCGGCATTCCGCCAGGGGTCTTTCAAGTCCATGGTGTTTGGGGGTCTCCTGGCTCCAGCCTGCACCTGTGTGGCCACACCACAGCCCTGTTCCTAAACCCCCAGGGTGGGGGAAGTGGGGGGAGGGATAAATTGGAAGATTGGGATTGACACATACACGCTACTATGTATAAAACAGATAACTAATGAGAACCTACTGTAGAGCACAGGGAACTCTACTCAGTGCTCTGTGGTGACCTAAATGGGAAGGAAATCTTAAAGAGAGGGGATAAAAACAACAACACCAAAAATAAATAAATAAATAAACAAAAATAAAAATAAAATAAAATAAATAAATAAAAATTAAAAAGAGGGGATATATGTGTACATATAGCTGATTCACTTTGCTGTACAGCAGAAACTAACACAACACTGTAAAGCAATTATACTCCAATAAAAGTAAATAAACAAACAAACATACCCCCAGGGTCCTTTGGCCTTCAGGATAAAACCTAGCCCCTCTCTGCCCTCCACGAGGCCCTGCTGACCTTCCTGCCTCAGTGGGTACACCAGCTGCTGACCCTGCCTGGGAAACTCTTACACATCCCTCAAGCTGCCTCGTCTGAGCAGCCACTCCTGCCTGCACCTCCCCCATACTGCTGCCTGGTGGCATGACACGTAATTGTGAAAAGCACTTATTTCTCCTCTGGGCTGCCACTACGGGGTGAGCGTGCCCAGCACATAGCAGGCACCCCAACCTAGGATCCGTGGGTTTAATGCAGAAGCACCTGGAATCAGGCCTCCCGCAGGCAGAGGGCTCTAGCCCTCTTTCATGAGATGAGCCCCAGAGCCTTGGATCTGCTCTGGGATGGACGCTGGCAACCCCCACCTCGGTGCCTCCTTTTAGGCAGGGACTAGCTCAGCCCAGGCAATGCTGAGCTGAACCACAAAGTAAAAGCAGGTAAACAATATAGTTTTTGGAGCAGTGGGGGAAGGCAGCAGGGACATGGATAAACCCGCCAGAACTTATGGTGCTGACCCCCCTGAATGCTGGCCTGAGTGTGGGCTCTGTGTTGAGGGTAATGGGGAGCCAAGGAGGGTGTGTGAGCTGGGGAGGAGCACGATCAGATCCATTGTTGGAAAGACCTGCTTTGTCCAAGGTCCCCATCTATACACACCCTTGGGGATTGTACTGAGCAAAGCCGGATGGAGTACGGGTGCCCCATTTCTGTCACGTGAGTCCCCTCCTTAGCTGCCCTCCCCCACAGGGTCAGAGCCATTCCCTCCTCCTCAGTTTGGGCTTCCAGGGAGCCCAAGGCTGGGCATCGGTTGGGCAGGTTCCTAGAAGTGGAACTGCTGGTTGATCGGGTGGGCTCTCTCTAAACACTTTGTAGGTGCTGAGGAACCATCCCCGGGAAGGTGGCCCCAGCTAATCCTCCCAGCCTGGACAGCAGAAGGCCCATAGAACAGGGTGAGCCATTCACGCTTAGAGAGCCCCAAGGTGCCCGGGGTCCATCCTCAAGGAGAGGAATACCTCTGCATCCCTGTACCAGGTTGCTTAGTGGCCCCCCCAAATTCATGTCCACCCGGAACCTCAGAATGTGGCCTTATTTAGAAAGAGGGTCTTTGCAGTTGTCATTAGTTAAGATGAAGTCACAGTGCATTAGGATGGGTCCTAAATCCAATGACAGATGTCCTTATAAGGGGAGGACACAAAGAGAAAATCAGAGGAGAAGATGATGTAGACGCAGAGGCAGAGGTTGGAGTGATGCAGCCACAAGTCAAGAAATGCCTGGAGCCACCAGAAACTGGAAGAGGCAAGGAAGCATCCTCTCCTAGAGCCTTTGCAGGGAGCATAGCTCTGCTGAAAACACCTTGATTTTGGGACTTCTGGCCTCTAGAACTGTGAATCAACGCCTGTTGTTTTAAGCTACCCATTTGGTGGTACTTTGTTACGGCAGTCCCAGGGAACTAATACGATTCCCCTCACGGGGGAAATGGCAGGAGCAAATCCTCGCCCCACGTTTGTTCCCACCGCACAGCTTTTGCCTCTACTCTACGCTCGGCCCCAGCTCACCTGTGGTGGGCTCCTCACATCCTTCTGGTCACAGCCCAAACGTCACCTCCTCAGAGCCCCCCAGTGCCCACCATCCTGGCTGAAAGGTGCTCCCCCCTCTTCCCCGGCACTTCCTATCATCTTACACTATTATCTTTTGTCCAAACTGCATTACGTTATGGCTCTGAGTGGATTTCCCTTATTTATTGCCTTGTGTGTTGGTGCCCCTTGCCCCACGACGAGCCCTGCGAGGGACCTGTCCCTAGTGCTGGATACATGGACACGCATTGAATATCCGTGCAACTTTCTCTTTGACTGTTTTGTTAGAATTCTGTTGCTTGAGCAAGTACGGCTTTTCTAATTAAAAGTCTTTCAAAGTCACGCAAAGTAAAAAGAAACAAGAGCCCACTTTTAAATTAGGCTCTGGGAGAAGACACACAGGAAAGCAGACTTAAGGGTGGCCCCAGTCCCTGCTATGGGTCCCAGGTGCTATCTGGGGGGCTGGGCCAGGCAGGTTCATACCCCGGCTCCCTCACTGGTCACTAGGTGACTCTCCTCTTCTGGCCTCAGTTTCTCCATCTATGAAATGGAGGTACTAACAGCCCCCGCCACATAGGCTATTGTGGGGCTTCATGAGGTGATGGATAAAGCGCTTGGTAATCAGTAAACCTTCCTGCTTATTACCAAAACAAACAAAAAACTACCAGCTCAAGCTTCTTTGTGAAGAGAACTTACCACATCCAGGACCTGAGCGACCTGAGGCTTCTGGCCAAACCTGCCCCTCCCACACTTTCCTGGGCGGGTTTTCCTCCACCATCCATGGCAAGAAGAGTTGACTGAGACGCGGGGGGCTCGGGGGGAGGTGTGGGCACCCAGCTCAGACCACAGATCCTCCAAGCCTCAGTTTTCCTGCTTGTAAAACGGCGGGAAGGGGGTCCCCTGATTCTATAGGAGTCTGGGGCCCCAGGCCAAAGATAACCAGTCACGGAGTCATCAGCGCCACAAGCTGTGTGGAGACCATCGAGAACTCGTCCAGGTTACAGATGGGGAAACTGAGGCCCAGGTTCCACACCAGATCCCTCCTACCTGGCTCTTCCCTACGAGCCTGCGGCGCCTGACCTTCTCTAGGTCCCTGGAATGGACCACTCTGTTTCACCTCCACGCCTTTGCCCATGCCATTCCCTCTACCTGGCTACCGGATAAAGCATCAAGAGAGGCTTCAAGGTCCCCACTTTCCACCCGGGTGGCAGTGGAGGTGCAGCCCAGATGGGACCTCAGGGCACCCAGTAGACCATTCCCAGCTCCAGTCCAGATAGAGGCAGACGGCACGGTGTGACCCTGCAATACCCCCCCCGTAGCCTGGTTCAGGCGGTGGGCGCGGCCTTCTCGAAGTGACCCCCGGTGGCCCCCGTAGCCGGGTTCAGGTGATGGGTGCGGCCCTCTCGACGTGACCCCCGGCGGCCCCCGTAGCTCTCACCCGGTAGAGGCCGTACGTGCTCTCGGCGTGCTCGAAGGGCACGAGGCGCTCGTCGCAGAAGCCCAGCGTCCAGCGCGCGAGGCTGGCGGGCCCGGCGGGAGCAGCGGCGGTGGGCAGCTCGCGGGCCAGCATCGAGACGAGGCTGCCGCCTGACAGGCCGAGCGTGAAGCGGGCGCGGGCCCCCGCCAGGCAGCACGCTGCCTGCTGCGCCACCAGTTGTGCCAGCGACGCGCCCAGCTCTTGCGAGCTCGAGAAGACCGAGATGAGGCCGGGGGCCGGCGCGGCCATGGCGACGGCGGCAGCAGGAAGGCGGAAGCCCTCCGGGCAGCCGCCGGTGCGCCTGCGCAAAGCCTGGTCCTGGTACACAGCTCTCGGTGCCTCTGGGCGGCTGCCTGTAGCACATGCGCAGTCCCACGAGTGAAATCCCGGCGGGGTCGGGCAGCCGGTCCGGCCGCGCTCGTTGATTCTTTGCACGCTCATCGAACTCTTTCCTGGGCTGCGGCAGGCGGAGCAGGTGCAATTGCGCTCAACCTCCCGGTATCAGGGCGGGGCCAGAGAAGGGAGCTCAGAGCTTCCAGGTTCGGGAAGAGGGGGACCTGGGGTCGGGTGGAGGGAGGTGATTTCCTGGAGGAGGGCGCATTTTGGTGGACTTTGCATTCCTGAACTTATGTTTGTCTTGCTGGTATTTGTTGTCTCTCTCTTTAATTAAAATATAGACTTGATGAGGACAGGGATATTTGTTGTGTTCACCGAGTCCTCCAAAGCCCACTGAACTATGGCACAGTGTAGGGGCTGAAAATACACTCGTTGAATTTCTCCTGCATATTCTCTCTGGAGACCTCTGTGTCTCTCTGAGGACTCAGAGAGTCCTCCACCCTGGCTCTTGCCTGGAGAAGCTCCCAGACTGAGGCAAGTGGGCCTTGGCTGATAAGATAGAATATTCAGGGAATAACATGGGCAGGGAGGACTGGAAGGGGCAGGAGGCCTGGTGGGTCAAGGCAGCTGGACCACGTCTCAGAAGCAGAGAGTTTAGGAGAGTGTAGTAAGTGCAATGAGGTTTGCATAGGTAGCGCATCTTTAAAAGAAGTAGCAAGAAAACAATTCCATTACAGTAGCATCAACGAGAATAAAATACTTAATAAATTTAGCAAAAGAGGTGCAAGGCTTGTACACTGACAACTATAAAACTTTGCTGAAAAAAGTTGAAAGATGATCTAAATGAATGGCAAAACATCCGATGTTCGTGGGTTGGAAGATTTCATAGTTAAGATAGCAACACTCCCCCAATTGGTCTATAGATACAATGCAATCCCTATCAAAATTCTGAGAGCCTTTTTTGTAGATATTGACAAGCTGACCCCAAAATTCACATGGAATTGCAAGGGCCCCGAATAGCCAACCAATCTGGAAAAAGAACTAAGTTGGAGGACTCACACTTCTTTATTTCAAACTTAACTACCAGCTACAGTAACCAAACTGTGGTATTGACATAAGGATAGACATATATATCAATAGAATAGAACTGAGTTGAAAAACAGCAACAACAAACCGTATGTCTTCAACAAGGGTGCCAGAACCATTCAATGGGAAAAGAATAGTCTTTTCAACAAATGATGTCACAATTAGACAGTCACATGCAAAAGAATGAGGTTGAGGGACTTCCCTGGCGGTCCAGTGGTTAAGACCCTGCTCCCAACGCAGGGGCATGGGTTCGATCCCTGGTCAGGGAACTAAGAACCCACATGCTGCATGGTGCAGGCAAAAAAGAAAAGAAAGAAAAAAAAAAAAAAGAATGAAGTTGAACCTTGTAGTAGGCAGAATGATGGTCCCCCTAAGGTGTCCACACTGTAATTCCCGAAACCTGTGAATATGTTAGGTTACTTGGCAGGGGGGAATTAAGGTTGCAGATGGAATTAGGTTGTTAATCAGCTGTCCTTGAAAGAGATTACCTGGATGAGCATAATGTACTCACAGAGGTCACTAAAAATAGAAGAAGGAGGACCAGAGAATTGACAGCATAAAAAAGACTCAACCCACTGTTGCTGGCTTTGAGGATGGAGGAAGAGGCCACGAGCCAAGGAATATTGGCAGTATCTAAATGCTGAAAAAGGCAAGGAAATGGATTCTCTCAGAAGCTCCAGAAGCAATGCAGCCCTGCCAAACCTTGATTTTAGTCAAGTAAGATCCATTTCTGACTTCTCACCTTCAGAACTATAATTGGTGTTATTTTAAGCCACTAAGTTTGTGGTGATTTGTTACAGCAGCACTAGAAAACGAATACAGATCCATACCTCATGCCATATATAAAAATTTAGATGGGTCAAAGACCTAAATGTCAGAGCTAAAACTAAAAAATTCTTAGAAGAAAACAAATGCAAAAATCTTTCTGTCCTTGGGTTAGACAATGATTCCAAAAGCACGAGCAACAAAAGACAAATATATAAACTGGACTTCATCAAAATGAAAACCTTCTGTGTTTCAAAGGATACTACCAAAAGAGTGAAAAGACAACCCACGGGATGGGAGAAATTTGCAAATCATATATCTTATAAGGGTTTAGTATACAGAATATATTAAGAACTCTTACAACTCCAAATAGACAACCGAATTAAAAATTGGGCAAAGGGTCCGAATAGACACTTCTCCAAAGAAGGTATACAAATGGCCAATAAGCACGTGAAAAGATGTCCTGTTTATTAGCCCTCAGGGAAATGCAAATCAAAACTATAATGAGATATCACTTCATACCCACTAGAATGACTACAATAATAAAACAAGTAGTGCTGATGAGGATGTGGGAAATTGGAAACTCACACACTGCTGCTGGTGGGGATATAAAATGATGCAGTCACTTTGAAAAACAGTCTGGCCGTTCCTCAAAAGATTAAACATAGCGTTACCGTGTGACCTAGCACTTCCACACCTAGGTTTATACCCAAGAGAATTCAAGACATGTTCACACAAAAAACTTGTGTGTGAATGGTCACAGCAGCATTACTCACGATAGCCAAAAAGTGGAAATAACTCAGTGTCCATCACCTGGTGAATGGTTAAACAAAATGTAGTTTATCCATACAATGGTATATTGTTTGGCCATAAAAAGGAATGAGCTACAACTTGGATGAATCTTAAAAACATACTGAGTGAAATAAGTGAGACACCAAAGGCCACATATTACATGATTTCATTTCTATGAAATGTCTAAAACAGATATATCCGTAGAGATGGAAAGTAGTACTTGCCAGAGGCTGGGGAAGGGGAATGGGGAGTGACTTCAAAGGGACATGAGATCTCCTTTTGGGGTGATGAAAATATTCTGGAACTAGACAGAGGGGACGGTTGCATAACCTTGTGAATACACTAAAAGCCACTAAGTTGCACATTTTAAGAGGGTGAATTTTACGGTGTATGAATAATAGCTCACTTAAAAAATAAACCAGTGATTCAGGCACATGAGACAGCAGGAGCGAAGGCACTGAGGCCAGACACAGGCTGGAAACAACCATCCGTGGTGCAAAGGAAAAAGCCTGCAGGATGACAGTGCTAGCCAGAGCCTGGAATCTTCCCCAGAGTGATGGAGACCCTCAAGGGGTGTGGGGCAGGGATTCAGCCTGCAGCCGCCCATCCTCAGGAAGCTCTTGGCCCCCAACTCTCCTCCTCCATGTGCCCTCTCGGGCAGCTGCTCCTCCTTCCTGGTCCCTCATGCACTTCTCAGCCCCTGCCTCTCAGTGTACTTGCCAACACCAGGCTGGGGCGTTTTTCTTCCCACATCACAAATAAAGACATCCCCTCTGTGCACATCCTTCCAGGGCCCCTCCAAAAAGGAGAGGCTCGGGGCACAGCACCTTCAGATCCTAGCTCTCTTCCTGATTTACCGAGGGTCCCAGGGGCAAGTCACAGAGCTTCTCATTTGGTATAAAAAATACAGAGCTATCAAGCCACGAGAAGGCATAGAGGAACATCAAATGCATCTTGCTGAGAGAAGCCAGTCTGAAAAGGTTACACATGGTGTGATTCCAAGTCCATGGCACTCTGGAAAAGGCAAAACTGTGGAGACAGTAAAAAGATCAGGGGTTGGGGTAGGAGGAATGAAGAGATGGAACATGGGAATTTTAGGGCAAGAGAAACTATTCTTTGTGATACTGTAACAGTGGATGTATGTCTTTATGCATTTGTTGAAACCCACAGAATGTATAACAGAGCAAACCCTAATGTAAACTGCGGACTTGGCTTAATAATAATGTATCTACATTAGTTCATCAAGTGTAACAAATGTAGCCCACTAATGCCAGATGTTAAATTATACTGGAAACAGTGGCGCAGAGGTGAGAGGGTATATGGGAACTCTGTATTTTCCGCTCATTTTCTTGTAAACCTAAAACTGCCCTAATAAGTAAAATCTATTAATTTTATTATTTTTAAATAAGTTTATTTATTTTTGGCTGCGTTGGGTCTTCGTTGCTGCGCGCGGTCTTTCTTTAGTTGCAGCGAGCCGTGGCTACTCTTCATTGCGGCGCGCAGGCTTCTCAATGTGGTGGCTTCTCTTGTTGCGGAGCACGGGCTCTAGAGCACAGGCTCAGTAGCTGTGGCGCACGGGCTTAGTTGCTCCGCAGCATGTGGGATCTCCCCGAACCAGGGATTGAACCCGTGTTGCCTGCATTGGTAGGCAGATTCTTAACCATTACGCCACCAGGGAAGTCCCCTATTAATTTTAAAAAGCAAACAAACGCAGAGCCTGATCCTAGGGGGCATCAGGATTATTTTCTTGCTGGTCTGGAGAGAACTTCTTACACTGCTGCAGCTAGCGTCACAGGCTTTGCAATGAGAAAGGTCCCCACTGGGCCACTTTCTCACCAGAGCCCCTGACAATGAGTTCATTCCCCTCCCTGTGCCTTCAGTTTCCTCATCGGTACAACGAACGGGGACCATGATGATACCTTTGGAGGTGGTTGGATGTCTGAAGGGATGTTACCCAGAATGCACTTGCTTATCAGCACACCAGGGGAGCTCCATCCCCACCAGCAACAGATCCTTCTCCCACCCTCACTGGGCATCTCAGAGGCTATACCTTACATCCCCCTCCTTGCACTGTGGGCAGCCGAGGACCAGCGCCACACATCAATGGTTCATCCATCCTTGAGCTGGCCGAGAACTCATCCACCCCCCTATCCATCCCCAGGGTCGCCCCCTGGGTGCTCCTTCCTAGCAAATGCTCCATTGTCATAAGACTTTCTTCCTCTGTCCCTTGAAATGGAGATGAGACAGACATTATAATTCTGGAGGGGGGACAGCAGAAGGTGGGAGCTGAGAGTATGAACTCTGGAGCTCAAGGTCCTGGGTTCAAATCCCATCTCAGACAGCTACCCTTGCAGGCTCAGTGGTTCTCGCCCAGAGCTGTGGCCGTATGTGCTGACCCCACACACACACAGAGGGGCACCCTTCCTGGGGCAGCCGGACATGCCAAGACACACCCTCTGTCCCCGGCCATCCTGTGCACCTGCCGGAACCCATAGGCAGATAGGCTGTCCCTCTCCTGGGACCATCAAGGTCAGCACGGGGCTCCGGGAGGACCCAGAGGCTGCAGGGAGGTGGCGAGAACGCTAACCCCTGTGCCCCCCCCCCCCGCCCCCATCCCCAGACCCCTGAAGCCTTGCAGGTGGGAGAAGAGGCAACCGGAGCTGTAAGCAAAGGCTGAGTGTGTTTTGCTCATGTCTGATGACTGTGTGTTCCCCGGGGAGGGACCTGAAACGCACAGGGTTCTGGGCCACGTGGGGACAAATGGTGAGTGACTGAGCTCCCATCAGGCACCAGACACTCCGCACGTTTATTTCTTAAATTCAGCCAGGAAACAAAACCTCAGTGCTTAGAAAGGCCCATGCAAAACAGCATGGGGTCACCTGCTACTGGCCTTGCTGTTCTAGGTGCGGGACGGTGCTGCCGGAAGGAGGGACAGAGGGGCAGTTTGGGTGGGGTTCCCCAACGATGGGTGTCCGGGATGGGCCATCGACGAAGCTGATGGGGATGTCCGAGCCATCCTGGCAGGGTTGTCTCGGGATGTCACCAACCCAGGGTCCAAGCTGTCACTAGCAAGGCTAGCGGGACATTCAACAGGCTGGAACGCCTGAGGCCCAAGAGGCCATCTCAGATGCCACCCCTGGCCTGGAGGCTTCCCCCAACCCCACTGCTGCCACTCCCATGTGTCCCTCCAGCAGCCACACCAGGTAGGATCCCCAAGAGGCCTCTGCCAGGGTGAGCCTCTGAGCAGTGGGCCACCCAGAGCCATCTTCAGGGCCCCTCCAGCAGAAGCTCCGTGCAGACGCCTGAACAGGGACGTCTGGGCAGGGGCAACACCCAAGTGGTCACAGTCAGTTCCACAAGTTTCTGGGGTATCAGGAAGGGCAGGCAAGGCAAGGGAGACCCACCAGGGACAGGAAGTGCAAAAGGCAATTGGCCCAGCCGGGGAGAGACTTCCCGCTGACCTGCATCCCTGGCCAAGGTCCCCCTGCCCCCGGGCTGGCCAGGCGGACCACCCCCGGCTCCTCAGTTCAGCGAGGAGAGTGGAGGGACTGCCTGGAGCTCACGCAGGGCTACAACGTCCTGGAATCCAGCAGCCTAGGGAGATCTGGGCTGGGTGGGCCTTGTTAAGGCACAGCTGAGAGGGAGGTGGAGAGGCCCCACTCGGGTTTACCACCCAGTGGGGAGGACCCGCGGAGGCCCCCAGGGCAGCTGGGCCTCCGCACAGACCCCAGCTCCCAGGAAATGTCTGTTCTACTTTCGGCAGGAAGAGGGCAGGGGATGAGAGATGGAGGAGAGAGGTGAGGGCAGTCAGTGACAGCAGGGAAGCCGAGAAGCAGGGAGCAGAGACAGACACACACACAGACACAGGAGTGGAGGACAGGCAGGGGGCAACCAGACGGGGAGAGGAGGAGGGTGAAGGCGGGAAATACAGGCTCCTCCCGGGATCCAGTTTCTCTGCCCCCAGGACAGGGCAGGGCTGTCTGGCTCAAGGCCCCCTCGCTTGCTGGGCCTGGTGCAAAGTCTCTGGTGGGCAGAGGAAGAGTGTCAGAGGGAGAAGGCGCCCGAACAGATGCGTGTGTAGACACCCTGATCCAGAGGCAGGTAGTGGCCCTGCTTCAGGTCCAGGAAGAAGAGCCGGTCTGAGGTCTGGCATGGGTCGAAGCCCTCGTGCTGCAGCCTCGTCTTCTGAATCTTGAAGGTGCCTGTGGGGATGGGGGTGGAAGTGGGGGTGGGGTGGGGACTCGGCAGGGAGATTCCAGGAATCCCCCCCCTCAACTCGCCATCCTGTCCTGCACCTCCAGGCCTCTGAAGAGGCCTCTGCTAGGAACATTCTTCCCCATTTTGCCTGCCTGACTCCCCCCTGGCAGTTGGATCTCAGCTTCATGCCCTCTCCTCCAGGGAGGCCTCCCAGAGGCAGGCCACCCTCATCATGGCCTGAAACTCTGTGTACCCCCTGCCTGGTCACGTGCCGACCCCCCACAAGACCAAGAAGGTGACAGGGCTGGGTCTGTCACACAGCAGGTCAGGGGTCAGCAACTTATAGGCCCACGGCCCACCCCACGGGCCAGATTCGGCCCACCATACGAGGAAGCCACGCCCATTCACGTACACACTGTTTACTATTGCTTTTGCCCTACAGCTGCAGAGCTGAATTATTGCTGCAGAGGCTGTGGCCCGCAACTGAAAATATTTACTATCTGGGACTTTAAGGAAAAGTTTGCACTCCCTGCTGTAGACTATTAAAGAAGGGTTTTGTGAAAGACAGGGTTAGGGTTGGTAGAAAAAAATGGAGGGAGAATCCCTGTGTGCTCTAGAGTTGGGAAGGTTTTTTTTCTTTTCAAATGAAACTTCAAAAGCACAAACCTGTGTGCATTGGTGGCAGAGCGGTGAGCATAGCTGCCTTCCAAAAGCACAAACCACAAAATTGAAAAAGCAGAGGTGGTAGTGGTGGTGGTGTTTAAGTTTGTATCAAAATTAGAGGCTTCTTTTCAATAAAGGGCACCATGGACAGAGTCAACAGATTCCAAAACAGAAGAGATTTAGAAGGTCTGAAACCGCTAAGGAATTAACATCTAGACTATGATGGGAAATTCCCGTAAATCACAAAGAAAGATGAGGCAATACAAAGACGGGTCAAAGATACGAAGAAGGGTGATTTACAGCAGAGGAAACCTCAGAGGTGTGAGATGATTTGCTCAAACTTCCTAGTCATCAGACAAAATGCTGAATATGAAGAAATGCACCAAATACTGCAGGATGCCCAGTGGGAGTGGGAGTGAGAAATGGAAAGAAATAAGTATGTAAATAAAACAAGAAAAGGGCTTAGCCCACAGTGCTGGCTGGCCATGAACCATTATGTCGGACCTGGCACAGGGACTGAACCAGGACAAATAAGTAAATGACTGAGGAACTAACAGACAGATGGATACACGGAGAGACAGGGGGCCGCACCTGTGGTGTCCACCTGGGGCAGGAGGCGCAGGAAGATGGGCCGTGCGTAGGGCGCCAGCACCTTCTGCAGCTCCTGGTACAGGGCATTGGGGCTCAGCTGGCCGTGGGGGTCCGCAATGGCCGCCATGCCTGCTTTGCCCTCCACGCCTGGAGACAGAGGTTTGGCTGAGACCACCACCCTTCCCCCCTCCATGGGACCAGATCCACCCTCCAACGGTGGCCCCTGGCTTCTGATCTCCAGTCCCTTCCACCTGGAATAATGCTCGCCAAAGCAGCAAACATTTTATGGAGCTCCTGCTGCACTCCTTGTAGCCCTGAGCCACAGCTGATTTCATGAGCCCATTTTCTGGATGAGGAAACTGAGGCTCAACATCAGGCATGAGGAGAGATTCCAGATCCAGGCCGCCACCCTGTCGGGTGCAGTTGTCCAGGTAGTGCACTGCTTTAGCTCCTGCCTACAAGGGTACCTGTACCTCCAAGCTCCTCCTGGCTGGGCTCCTCTGGGGCTGCTCCCAGGACCCTAGAACCACCCCCAGAGCCCCCAGCTTGCCTGGCACGGCCACCCCGTACACGGCCACATCTGTCTGGCCCAGCAGGCGACTCAGCACGCCCTCCACCTCAGTGGTGGAGACGTTCTCCCCACGCCAGCGGAAGGTGTCCCCGCTGCGGTCCCGGAAGTACATATAGCCCAGCTCATCCATCACCAGCACGTCACCTGGCAGAGAGGAGAGGGGGAGGTAAGACGGCGACCTGCCATCCCTGCAGCCAGCCCCCAGGGTCTGCACACCTGAGAGGTAGGCGCTGTCACCCTTGCAGAAGACGCTGTGGGCGATCTTCCTGCTCGTGGCACTCTCGCTGATGTAGCCATCGAAGCGACGCAGCGGGTCCTGCTGGTTGATCTGGCCCACGAGGAGGCCGGGCTCCCCTGGGGAGGAGGCAGCGCTCAGGCTGTGCTGGGTGGGCAGGAGGTGGGGGGCCCCGGCTCCCCGGGGGACTGGGCGGGACCCTGCTCACCGGCCTGGCATGGGATGCAGAGGCCCTGGGCATCCCGCAGTAGTTCCATGGTGTCCTCATTGACCTTCACCAGGCGGATGGGGTACACATTGGGCAGGATGCGGCTGTTGAAGCCACAGGAGCCGACCTGGGATGCGGCCAGCCGAGTCAACGAGGAGCCCCAGGGTGACACGGTGTCCTCCCCCCCCCACACACACCTTGCCTCTCCTGCCCCAGGGCCTGGAATTAGCACTCCTAGTGTCACCCAACTCTGTGACCTTGGTTGATCTGAAAGAGGGGGGTATTAAGTGCAGCATCCTGCCAGGAATCATGCCCCCTCTCCCACCTTCCCAGCCTCCCTTGCAGTCCTGTGAGGAGACCTGCCAGCTGGCCGCCACTTCCTGGTCCTTAAAACTTTCCAGGCTGGCAGGAAGTGGATGCCCAAAGTGATCCTGAAGCCACGTAGGGACACTGGCAGAGCTTCTGCCCGCTGCCCACTGCATGTCACCCTGCCTGGCTCAGTTCTATGAGCAGAAAGGCCTGTCTAATGGGTTTCTGCCACTGCACACGGTTGGGTATGTTTGTTACAGCGGCAACCTCTGCTGGTACGGCCAGAGTGTGCTCTGGGGCTGTCCATTCAACAGATGTGCGTGGTGGGGACTGTGCCTTGTCCTCAAGTGCTGGGGACCCAGCAGCGAGAGACAGAAAGAACCCCTACCCCCTAGGGCGCTTTATTATTCTTCTCATTCTCTGTTCCTGACTTTGGATGGGAAGGGCTTGATAAGGGAGAAGGAGGGTCCTGAGAGGGCAGAATGGAGATAATAATTGTTAATCATAAAAGCATCTGTTTGCAGAGTGCCTGCTGCACGGGGAAGGGGTGCTGTGCTCAGCTCATGATGTTGGGTGATTAGAACAAACCTAGTAAGCTGTTAACCCCATTTACAGATAAGGAAACGAAGACCCAAGGAGTCTGAGTGACTTGCCCAGTAGGAGGAGATCAGCACCCCATTCCTGGCCCTGGATCCCCCAGAGCCCTGCTCTCCCCTGCCACCTCCACTGCTACAAATTGAGGCTCAGAAAGGCTGAGGCGCTTGCCCAGGGCAACACAGTCACGCTGTGAACTTGAACTCAGGGGCGACAGTCACATGACTGGGTAAGCCAGAAGAAAGCAGCCGAGTGCCCTGGCCGAGCTGCCCACCACAATCCAGGCTGTTCTTTGGGGACACGGGGCCGGCGAGGCATAGGTAGCAGCGATCCCTGAACCCCCAGACCTGCCCGGGCCGCCCCGCCCGCGCCCACCTTCCCGTCCATGTTGGCGATGCTGCAGTTGCACTCGGTGGCTCCGTAGAACTCGCCGACCTGGCGCACGCGGAAGCGCTCCGTGAACTCCTCCCAGATGGCTGGCCGCAGCCCGTTGCCCACCGCCAGGCGCACGCGGTGCCGCCCTTCCGCCTCGCTCACCGGCTGTTTCAGCAGGTAGCGGCAGATCTCCCCGATGTACTGGACCACCTAGGTGGGTGGGAAGCGAGCAGTGGGCGCCTGCGCTGGAGCAGAGAGGAGCCGGCTGGGGGCGGAGGCTGCCGCGGGCCAGAGACCCCCAGACCCAGCGACCTCCCCCACTCCAACCTGGGCGCTAGCAACAAAACAGTCTTAAAGATGATAATGGCAAGGAAACAGACCAGGCCTATCCATTCCCTCAATCCCCAACGCGCCTTCCATCTGAGTGGATGCATCGCGTCCCCCATGCCCCTCCAGCGGTCCCTCTATCCCTTCCGCTGCTTTCTGGGGACACCACGTGTGGTGCACGCAGGCAGGAAGGTGAGCCGTGGCGTTGACACTCCACAGGGCAACCCTCAGCCCAGAGGCGACGTGCTCTACACTGTCCCCCAGAGCCCCAACCGTCCGAGCTCAGGGTGCCCACAGTCCTGATCCTGGGGTGGGACCACTCTCAGGTGCATGCTCTTCGCTGCCTCCCTGAAGTCACAGCAGGGACCCAGCCCCAGCTGCCCATGGAGTCACCTACTCACTGCCCACCCCCCGCACCGCCCCCAGGGCTCCTTCTCTCCCTGTCTTGTGGTGCCACTCCCTGGGGTCAAGTCCCAGATACCCCAGGTGCCCTTGTGTCCTCATCTCCAGGATGGCTTCTTAATGATACCCTCCCCATTTTACAGATGGAGAAACTGAGGTTCACAGACAGTAAGTAACCACCAAGGCTGATAATGTGGTAAAATTTGATATGTATCTGGGCATCCTGGCTCCAGAGTCTCAATGAAGCAGTTACATGTTCAGAATTAACCACCATGGCAATCAGTACAGCTTCAAAGTACTCACTAGATGAAGTACAAAATTCGACCCGTGATCAATTCCATCTGGCCCTGCCGCCCTCAGTGCCCCCTCTCCTTCTAACTCCTATGCTCACTCGGCTCTGCCACGTGGGTCTCCACCTCAGGGCCTTTGCACATACTGTGTCCTCTGCCTAGAACACTCTTCCCCCAGATGCACCTGGGTCCTCAGGTCTAGGCTCAAATGTCACCGTGACTGAGAGGTATTCCTTGAGCAGGACTTGATAAGTATCTGATAAATACAAGCGCACTGAGCACTCACTACCAGCCAAGCAGAGAGCTCATCTGTTTAATCTTCCTGAGACTCCATGTTGGAGAGGAAGGCACTGAGACCCAGAGAGGGGACACAGGTGGCCCAAGATCACCAGCTGCTGACCAGGAAGCAAGCCCTGGGCAAGGCAAGATCAGAGACCATGATGGTTTCTCTCTCTCTGCCCCCAGGCTCCCTCATGTGCTTTGGGTGTGGCCCAGCCCACCCCATCTCCAGGACAGAACAAGTCATACAGCCTGGCCCATCAGTCCAGTCCATCCCCAGACACTGATTGGTTCAAGGATAAGCATGTGACCACAGCTAAGCCAATGAGAATCAGCCCTGAGACTTTTAATGGACTGGTGGGAAGACAGGCTCTTTCTCAACTAGAACTGCAGGGAACACTCCTGGAGAAGCAGGGGTGGGGAGGAAGCCACCCACTAAAGAAAGAAGAAAACAAGAGGAAGAGGAAAACAAGAAATAGAGAGAGAGAGGCCCTCCTTGATCAAGGTGTGCCTGAAGCTTTCCACCATGTGGCCTCCTCGGTTCCATAAGCTAATAAATCCCTTTCCTCAAGAAAGCCAGAATTTAGGTTAGGGCTGGGTTTAGGGTTTTGGTTTTACCTGTCAACTGACAAAGTCCTGCCTAAATACATAGCTGCCCTCCTCCAGACCATCACAGGTAGATGCAGCCACACTCTGAGCAGCTCTCAGCTGTCCTCTTCAGAAACCACGCTGGGGAAGGGACAACACAGCCACAGTTGAGGCAGCTGAAGGTTTCAATGACCCTGTGGCCCTGAGGCCACATCTACATACTGAGAGCCAAACAGCTGATCTTTACTCTGGCCTGGGCCCTCGGACAGACCCAGGGCTGAAGGGAAGACAACTCAGGTCAGCTCAGAGAGGCAGACACCAGGTGCCCCAGCCGAGACCTCCAGCCTGCAGGGCAGCACCTGGACAGACACTGGCAGTTAACTGTCAACCTGGGACCCCCACTACAACTCCCGAGTCAGGGTGACCTCGTACACCAAATGTACACACCCAAGTGGGTATGGGGAGACACAGGAACTATACACCCATGGATGGATGATGGGTTGACTTACCTATCGCCTGCCCATCTGCTTTATGCGCTAAGAAAGGCGAGTGCTAGATTACAGCCTGCCGCCTCCCAAGAGGATGGCTGGGCAGTTGATCTGGGCCACGCCCACTGCTGCAAATAAAACAGCCACGCAGTTTCCGCCATCCTACAGCCAGCCACGAGATGGGATTTCTAAACCCAAACGCATGCTCTTAAGTCCTTTTGGCATCCTTGTTACACTTGACCTTTGAGGATTCCATCCTCTACTCCTTAAAGAGCCCCTCAGTGCCTTCTCTTGGTCACAGAAATACCCCTTCAAGGAAACAGAATGGAGTTTCAGGGGCCCGGAGACAGTGAACAAAGCCCGATGCAACGCAGCGTGTCAAAGACAAAGAGAGGGACCGCCAGACACCACAGGCCTCCCGGTGGAGGGCATGACACCACCCACAGGGAACCCTTGCCAAAAAAGTAGAACTGGAAGCGATCAAATATCTAGATCAGTGGTTCTCAACCACAGTCAAGACACCTGACAATGTCTGGACAAGTCTTTAATTATCACAGTTGGGAGGTGGGGTGCTAGTGGCGTCCAGTGATTTTAGGCCAGAAATGCTGTTAAATAACCTACAGTGCACAGGACAGCCCTCACCACAGAGAATGATGCAGCCTCAAATATCCACACTGCTGTGGTTGAGAGATGCTGTGCTTCCACTACGGAGAACAGTATAGAGATTCCTCAAAAAACTAAAACTAGAGTTACCATATGATCCTGCACTCCAACTCCTGGGCATATATCTGGACAAAACTCTAACTTGAAAAGATACGTGCACCCCAATGTTCATTGCAGCACTATTTACAGTAGCCAAAACATGGAAGCAACCTAAATGTCCACTGATGGATGAATGGGTAAAGAAGATGTGGTACATATATATATATACAATGGAATATTACTCAGCCATAAAAAAGAACGAAATAATGCCATTTACAGCAACATGGACTGACCTAGAGACTATCATATAACATGAAGTAAGTCAAACAGAGAAAGACAAATAGCATATGATATCACTTCTATGTGGAATCTTTAAAAATGATAGAAATGAACTTGTTTATGAAACAGAAATAGACTCACAGACATAGAAAACAAACTTAAGGTTACCAAAGGGGATGGGTGGGACAGATAAATTAGGAGTCTGGGATTAACATATACACACTACTATATATAAAATAGATAAACAACAGGACCTACTGTATAGCACAGGGAACTATATTCAATATCTTGTAATAATCTATAATGGAAAATGGAAAATAATCTGAAAAAGAATATATATATATATATAATGTTTATATATATAACTGAATCACTTTGCTGTATACCTGAAACTAACACAACATTGTATAAATTAACTATATGTCAATTTTGAAAAGTAGTTAAAAAAACAAAAAAAACAAAAAAAACACGCTATGCTTGACCCTACTCCCAGGGTACAGGAAGTGGCCAGGGAGAGAGAAGCATGTCAAAGGACCTCCCAGCAATACCCAGACTGGGAAAACACTACAGGCCAAACTTCATTTCTTCAGTAAATAAATTACAAGGAGGGGTGGGAGGAGAATGAGGGAGAGACAAGGGGCACCTACAGATGAAAGGATTCTTATAAGAAACATCAACTAGTTGCAATGTGTGGGTCTTACCTAAAAACTGATTTTTTAAAAAAATACAGAAACAAAAAAACCCCATATTTTGACATGGTAAAACACTGGGGATCAGGCCATTGTCCGGATTCCTGATAACTGAGAAATCACTGGCACTTTCTGGCTGTGATAATGATACTGAGGTTATGTGTTCGTGGGGGTTTTTTCCTTCTTTTTTACTCTTTCTTTTATTGGGGTAAAATACACACAATATAAAATTTACCATCTTAGCCATTTCTTTTCCATCTTAGCCATTTTTAAGTGTACAGTTCAGTGTATTAAATACATTCACATTGTTGAGCAGCCAACACCACTATCCATCCCCATAAATTCTTTTTTTTTTTTTTTTTTTTTTTTGGCCACACCACTTGATTTCTGAGATTTTAGTTCCCTGACCAGGGATAGAACCCGGTCCCTCAGCAGTGAGAGTGCCGGGTCCTAACCACTGGACTGCCAGGGAATTCCCCCCCCAAAAATATTTTTACCTTGTAAATCTGAAACTCTATACCCAGTAAACACTAACTCCCCATTCCCCCCTCCCCTGGCCTTGGCAACTACCATCCTACTTTCTATGATTTTAGCTACTGTGAGTACCTAATATAAGTGGAATCATGCAGTATTTGTCTTTTTGTGATTGGCTTATTTCATTCAGCATAATGTCCTCGACGTTCATCCATGTTGTAGCCTGTGTCAGAACTTCCTTCCTTTTTAAGGCTGAATAATATTCCACTGTAGGGATGAACCACATTTTGCTTATCCATTCATTCTGCTGATGGACACTTGGATTGCTTCCACGTTTTATTTATTGTGAATAATCTGCTACGAACATGGGTGTACAAATATCTCTTTGAGACACTGCTTTCAAATCTTTTGTTTCATTTTTTTTTAATTAATTAATTTATTTATTTTTGGCTGCATTGGGTGTTCGTTGCTGTGTGTGGGCTTTCTCTAGTTGCGGCGAGCCGGAGCTACTCTTTGTTGCAGTGCATGGGCTCCTCATTGCGGTGTCTTCTCTTGTTGTGGAGCATGGGCCCTAGGCGTGCGGGCTTCAGTAGTTGTGGCATGAGGGTTCACTAGCTGTGGCTCCCGGGCTCTAGAGTGCAGGCTCAGTAGTTGTGGTGCACGGGCTTAGTTGCTCCGTGGCACGTGGCATCTTCCCGGACCAGGGATCGAACCCGAGTGCCCTGCATTGGCAGGCGGATTCTTAACCACTGCGCCACCAGGGAAGTCCCAAATCTTTTGTTTTAAAAACAGCCCTCACCAGACACAAAAGGCCACACAGAGATCCCATTTATAAGAAATGTTCAGAACAGGCAAACCCATAGAGACAGAAAGCAGATTCATGGTTGTGCCAGGGGCTGGGGGAAGAGGAATGGGGAATGACTGCCAGTGGGGACAGCATGTCCTTTTGGGGGTGATGGAAATGTTCTGGAACTACATAGAGGCGGTGACTGTACAACACCGTAAGTGGACTAAGTGCCACTGAAGTGTCCACTTTAAAATAGCTAATCTTGGGGACTTCCCTGGCGATCCAGTGGTTAAGACTCCGCCCTTCCACTGCAGGAGGCACGGGTTCCATCCCCGGTTGGGGAACTAAGATCCCGCATGCCGTGAGGCGTGGCCAAAAAATAAATAAATAAATAAATAAAACTAAAAAGTTCAAAAATTGAAAAAAAAAAAAAAAAAAGCTAACGTGAATTTCACCTCAATTGAAAAAAAAGAAGACCAATCCTCATCTTTCAGGTTTTACTGACATATCTATGCAGGAAACACGCTGCTATCTGGGGCTGCTTCACAACAACCCAGAAGGAGGGATGTGCTGGGGGCGTGGAGGGGGCAGGATAGGGTATCTGATGTCCTTTGGAGCCGAGTGATGGATAGCTGGGAATCCCCTAAACTTTTCTGTCCACATTTATGTATATTTGCAACTCTCAATAGTTAATAAATGGACTGTCTTCTATTTTCAAGATTCAGATTAGCAGTTTTCCCCAGACCACCCCCCACCACCCCAAGCAGAACATAAAATCCTCAAAAGCACAGCAGGGCAGAGTCATCGCCCCGAGGGATCCCCCAGGATGCCCAGCCCAGAGCCCCCACCCTGGCCAGCTGTGTGATCTGGGCAAGTGGCTGAACGTCTCTGGGTCCCACCTCTTCAAGGTTCAGCACCTGCCAATTTGCCAGTCCCTGGACACACCCCCTTCTCTCCCCTCCTCACTCCTTCTTCCACCTGGAGGAAGGTACTAGGCACCTGTATTTCCACCCCCATCATAGCACTGAAATCCTTGGCCTGCTCTCCTCTCACTGTGGAGGGGAGAGGAGAGGAAGGGACTTGTCTTAACCCCTACCTGCTCTGCAGGATAGTGGATGCCCTCCACCTCTGCTTCATGCTTATCCCACCGGGAAGCCCTGGGCTTTGTGGCCTTAACCAGCCCAGCGAGGTGACTGCACCCATTTCCCTGCAGCCACCAGCAGGGAAGACCTTCGGGGCACAGGGAGTAGGGAAGGCAGCATCTTAAGGATCTCAGGCAGTCTGTGTCCAATCCCAGCTGCATTAAAAGCCTCAGTTTCTCCACTTGCAAAATGGGTATGAGGCCTTTGCCCGCTCCCAAGCAGCTATGAGGTTCCAATGAGTTTACATGTTCAAGGTTTAGCCTCGGGCTGGGCCTTGAACGAAGCACTGACTGCCCCCTCCCAGCCCCACCGAGTCCCTGGGAGGCAGCCATTCAGAGCCATATACTTGGAAGGGTGGGAGGAGGGCTGGAGGTGCGAGAGGGGGCGGGGCCTGACCGTGCAGTTGTACTTGATGCAGTCATCCCAGAAGCGGCTGGCTGAAAACTTCTTGCGGAGGACCACGGTCAGCCCGTAGATGAGACACTGACCCACGCCAATGATGTTCCCTGCAGAGAGTGGGCTCGATGAGGGGTCCCCAATCCCCCGCCCCCTCCCCCGCCCAAGCTTCCCTGTGGTACCTGCCGAGTGGTACAGGGGCAGACAGTCGTAGAGCACATCTGCCGTCTGCATGCTGTAGGAGTGGTGGGCAAATGCCGCTATGCGGTAGTACCTGCAGGGGCAGGGAGTGCAGGGGCTGGGACCCACACCCACGAAAAAAGCATGGAGTTGGGGGAGCGAGCTGCATACTGAGGCAGAGCCAGCCCAGCTCATAGGGGCCTTATAGGCTGGCAGAAGAGGAACATGCAACAAATAAAGGAAACGGTGCTTGCTGCCACGAGGGATATAATAGAGCAAAGGGACAGAGAGAGGCTGAAGGGGACAAAGCCAGGGAGGGTGGGGTAACCTGCCTGGGGAGGTGACACATGAGTTAAGGTCCCGCAAGAAGGAGCTGTAGGGTGAGCTAGGGAAGGGCACCCAGGTGAAGCGCAGAGTATATGCAAAGGTCCTGAGGCCAGAAGGAGTCTGGCAGGTTTGAGGAAGTGTGAGGGGTTGAGGAGGGAGGGAGCGAGTGAGAGGTGGAGAGGAGGAAAATGGCATCAGAGAAGTGGCGGGTGCCGCACAACACGAATACGGCTTTTATTCTGAGGGCCAAGGAGGGTACAGGGAGGTTTGGCACAGAGGAGGTCTGATTTAGGATTTTAAACCTTATTATGGTCGCTGATGAGAAGGGGACGGTTGGGGGCAGGAGTGGGGACAGGAGGAGACTGAGGAGGGGCAGAGGGCAGCATGGTGTCCTGAGATGGGCTGTGGGTTTTACCCAGTTGGGATCAAGATGCCCGCAAGACCCCAACAGGAGCTGGAGGTCGGGGGGATCAGGCCGTAGAGAGGACCTGGAGTGGCTCTCCTGCGCTGGGGGCAATGCCCACGGGCCCCTCACCTGCTGTGTACGACGATGGCAGCCTTGGGCAGCCCCGTGGTCCCTGACGTGTAGATGTAGAGGAGTCGATCTAAGAGAGACGTGGGTGTTGGGGACCGGAGGCTGGCGTGAGGGGGACGAGGGGACTGGGTGGGCATCGGCAGGGGGGATCCCACCTGGACTCACCATCCATGCCCTTGCCAGGGGGCTGGGCCAGGGGGGCTGTGGAGGCCTCCTTCAGCAGCGGGTCCAGGAGCTGGGTGTCCGGCAAGAAACCCTCGGGCCCCAAGTCTCCAGAACAGAACTTGACCAGGCTCTTGCCCAGCTGTCCACTCACCTCGGCCACCACTGCGGCCCAAAACATATGTCACGGTCAAGGATGGGCAGGTCCCCTCCCAGGCCCGGGGAAGCACCATCTCCCTGCCCTGGGCGGCCCCAGGCCCCCACCGAGATGCTGCCCACACCCGGCCTCACCCCCTGCCAGCTCCCGTCCGAAGACCAGGGCCTTGGCGCCCGAGGTGCCCAGGCAGAAGACCAGGGGCTCCCGCCGCAGGTTAACGTTGAGCAGCGCGGCCTCCATGCCCGCCTTGGCCAGACCCAGCCACAGCCCCACAAACTCAGGCCGGCCCTCCAGGAAGATGGCCACCACGTCGCCTGGCGTGTAGCCCAGCTGGCAGAATAGGTTGGCCACGGCATTGGAGTAGGCGTCCAGCTGCGCGAAGGTCCAGCACGCGCCGCTACCCGCGTCCACCAGCGCCAGGTGCTCAGGCTGCCGCCGTACCACCTCCTGGAAGATCTGCGGGATGGTGTGGCGGGCGCGCTGGTGCCACCGCAGCTCCAGGCGCACGCGCATCAGCACGATGAGGCCGCTGGGAGGGGGGACGAGGGGACGGTGTCACTGAGTGTCCTGCCTGGCTTCCAGGAGACCACCCCAAGCCTCAGCATCCCCCCGTGGAGAAAGCGGAGGAAAAGGTCCCTGTATTCCCAAGGGTGGCAAGTGTTCAATGAGAACCCTTGGGTTGCTGGGTCTCTTGGAGAAACTAAGGGCAAAGGGCCAATTACCAGTCAGCCCAGAAGTAGGCGGATTCTCACAGCTGGCCAGGCCATGCAGTGTAAATCAGAGTCACCCTGTCCTCCTCCACCACAGCCTGCTTGGTGACCCTGAGGGAGCCAGGCCCAGTCCTTTCCTTGTTTTTCTCTCCTGGGGCAGCCCAAGTGCCCCATGCTGACCCCCCACTGCCTCCAGCTTGGACTCCTCATGCCCCGCCTGCCTCAACCGGGCCCTGGGGTCCACCCCCTGAGCTGGGGGGCCGTTCCACTCCCAAGTTACTCAATGGCACTAGGCACAGATGGCTGAGCCATCCAGCACGTGTGCCCCCACCCAGGGGAGGAGGTGCCTCTGCCCCAGGTGAGGCCAGAAGACGGGCTAGCGAGAGGCCCTGAGTGCAGGTGTCTTGTTCCTCTGTCTCCACCTGCTAGTAGAGACAAGGGGATCAGAGGCCCCAGGGGAAGACAGAACCCCCGTAGAAGGAGCCAGGTTCCTGAATGACCCTGTGGAGATGAGCAGCCATCACTGATGATGCCAGGCTGTCAGATGAGTGAGACATGAACTTGTTTGTGTTGTTTTAAGCAAACAGAAATGGCTTTAGATCACAGAACCAAGAAAGCTAGAATTTCTCAGTGCAGGAGCTCAAGAAACAAGTGGTCTTCTGGCTTTACCTGGCTCCCTGCCCTGCCACCTGACTCTGAGAGGTAACTTTGTGCTGGGTTAAGCCACTGTCAAGTGGGGACCTGTTTGCTACAGCAGCTTGCTCTGCCCTGACTGAGACAGGCGGTCCTCACTCTGCCCCCAGGAAGGTTACCCGGGGGGTGGTTCCCCAAATCCTAAATGAACACTTAGAACGGGTGCATTTTATTATATGTAAATTACACCTCAAAAACAACCCATGAAGACACAGCAGATTGGTGGTTACTAGGAGCTGGGGGAGGGGGAATGGGGAGTAACTGCTAATGGGGACAGGGTTTCCTTTTGGGGTGATGGAAATGTTCTGGAGCTAGATAGAGCTGATGGTTGCACAACACTGTGAATGCACTCAATGTCGCTAATGGTAAGTTTTATATTATATGCGTTTTACTACCACAAAAATGAATGAATGAATGAAACTCATGAAGACTGTCTGTGGCAAGGTTAAAAACAGGAGTCCTTACCTTCCAGATATACACCCTGGAAAACTAACAGATAGAAAGATGTGCCACTGAGATTCAGACAGAGGAGGAAGTGGGTGGAGGTGAGGAAACAATCATATGAAGATCACGGAAGCTGGGGGATGGGCACATGGGTTTATTACATTATTCTCTCTACTGCTGTAAGCTTGAAATTTTCCATAGTAAAATGTTTTTAACACAGATTTTTAAAAAATAAAATAAAAAAATAAATTTTAAAAATAAAAAATTTTAAATAAAAATTTAAAAATTAAATTAAAATTTGTAATTTAAAAAATTTTTAAATAAAAATTTTTTTTATTTTAAAAATTAAAATTTTTTAATTAAAAAATTTTTATTTTTTTGGCCACACCATGCAGCTTGCAGGATCTTAGCTCCCTGACCAGGGATTGGAATGGGCCCCCTGCAGTGGAAGTGTGGAGTCCTAACTACTGGACCGCCCAGGGAATTCCCTAAATTTTAAAAAATTTTTTAAAAAATCAAAAATTAAAAAAAAATTTTTTAAATAATGTTTTAACCCTCCAAAGGCTCCCACTGTTTTTTCAATCAAATGCCTTCCCTGTGGCCTGTGAGGCCCAGCACGGCCCAGCTGCATGCATCTGGCCACCTCATCACCCTCCATTGCCCCAGCTTGCTCTTGCCTCCTTCCCTGATCTTCAGCAGGGCAGAGGTTCCTGCCCAAGGGCCTTTGCCCAGCTCCCACTGCCTGGAATACTCTGCCCCAGGCCCCTCATCTCGGCTCCTTCTCATCCTTCACCTCTCAGCTCCAATGACACCTGCTCAGAGGGGTCCTCCCAGCCCTGCCCAGCTTGGATCAGTATGGCTATTTTAAAATATCCCTGCAAACCCTTTGACAGTCCTCCCTTCGAAAGGTGGGTTCTATTTCCCATCCGCTTGAGTATGGGCAGACTGAGGGGCTTGCTTCTAAGGAAGAGAATGTAGCAGAAGTGATGCTATGTGACTTCCGAGCCCAGGGCACAAAGTCAGCACACCTTCTTCCCAGCACGCAGGAGCCCTCATGCCCTCTCGCTTTCCCTCTCTCTCAGGACACTGGCCCTGGGAACCCAGCACTGAGCTGTAAGGAAGCCTAGACATAGGAGATGATAATGATCATTTTTTAAGCCCCTAGTTTCAGGGGTAATTTGTTACACAGCCATAGGTAACTGATACATTCCCAGCACCCACACCCCCCCACCACCATCGTTTTATTCCTTCAAAGTGATCATCACAATCTAAAACTGCCATCTTCCTTTGTGGGTTTCCTGAATTCTTTGTTTTTTTCCATGAGAGCAGGCACCCTGTCTATCTGTCTACTGTGTCCAGGGCTGTAGTCCCAGCACTAGAAACAGGGCCTAGAATGTAAGGACGATGCTGGTGTCCCACAGGCTGCCTCAAATGCAGCCCAGTCTCTTCTGCCTGTGTGACTGCAGCTGTTGAAGAGTGTCTCCAAAAATTCATGTACACCCAGCACCTCAGACTATGACCTTATTTGGAAACAGGGCCTTTGCAGATATAACTAAGGTAAGTAATGAGATGAGGTCATCCTGATTGCCTAGGTGGGCCCTAAATCCAATAACAGGTATCTCTACAAGAAGAGAGAGGGACTTCCCTGGTGGTCCAGTGGTTAAGACACTGCACTTCCACTGCAGGGCTTCTGGGTTCAACAGCCCTCAGTTGTGGGGAACTGAGATCCCGCATGCTGCGCGGTACAGCCAAAAAGTAAAAAAAAAAAAAGGAGAGAGAACACAGAGACACAAGGGAGAAGGCTCTGAGAAGACAGAGGCAGAGACTGGAGTGATGCAGCCACAAGCCAGGCCAAGGACGCCTGGACTCCCCAGAAGCTGATTCTGGGCTTCTGGTCTCCAGAACTCTGAGACAACAAAATCCTTTTGTTTTAAGCTACCAAGATTGTGGTAATTTGTTACGGCAGCCCCAGGACACTCATGCAGTGGGCACGGGTGGGTACATCCCTCTCTGGGCCTCCTGGTTAATGGGGACAACAAGATCCCATGCCTTCCAGGTCATTATGGGATAAAAGAGATGGATGGAGACTTCTAAGGACAGGGCCTGGCGTGTCCTACATTCTCAATAAACTCTGTTGCTATCCTCTCCCCAGGGAGGTATGCACTGTCAGTAAGAAAACAGAATTGAATTAGCATTTTATCTGCCCAGCAACTTGACTCATACCTACCCTGTAAGGAAGAAAGAGGTACAAGCAAGTTCCAAGAGCGGGGGGCCAGCCCAGGAAATCCCCTGCGGGTAAGGGTCCAGGGGAGGAGGCAGGACATGGTCTGAGGGCCTCGTGCAAACACTGATTCCTCAAGTGTCTGTCCCGGAGCTGTGAGCCCCAGCAGAGCCCAGAGGAAAGAAAAAGTGCCCTGGAGTCAATGGCCTTGGTTCAGATCCTACTCCACCGCTTACCAGCTATGGCACCTGGGCAGACCCTGCCCTCTCTGGGCCTCAGTTTCCTTACTTGGAATATCAGGAGACTGAACATAACAAGCTCCAAGGTGTTCTCCAGCTCAGCAAAGTGTAGGTACTGCCATTGTCCTATTTACAAAGAGGAAGCAGGGCCCAGAACAGCAGTGCATCTGTAAATGGGGGAACAGTGCAATTCTCGGCCTAATACCTGTCAAATGTATTAAGTGCCTAACCAAGAAGAAGGGTTGAAAAAGAGGGATTCATCCTTACTCTGCCCAGGAGGGTCGGGTCCTGCCTCTGGACTTTGCACCTGCTGTTCCCTCTGCCTGGAGCGCTCTTCCATCCCCCAGGTCTTTGCACGGTTGGCTCCTTCTCATCTGACCACCTGTGCTGGGTGCCCCACACCTACCGCCCTGGCTGCAGTAGTCATGCACTATCCTTGCCTCTCCCCCACGTGCTGAATTCTTCTTGTCACTTTCTGATGTTTACGTTATTTCCTCATTTCCTTCTCGAGCATCCTTCTCCCTCATTAGGCTGTGGGCTCCATAGGACAGGAACAGCATCATCTGGTGCGTTCATGGCGTGTCATGGTGACCATGGCATCCCCGAAGCCCAGACAGGGTGTGGGGCACAGGAGGTCCTCAAGGATGGGTAGAACAAATGACTTTCCCCAATGCAGACTAGCTGGAATCTGGTTATCTCACAAGCACGGCCAAGACCCCACCGTCACAAGCCTGAAGCAGTGCAGTCACCTCCCTCTGGTCTCCCGCCTCCACCCTGAGCCAGGCCCCATTCTCTGTGTAGTGGGGTGAATGGTGGCCCCAAAAAGACACATCCGAGTCCTGATCCTCCAAACTTGTGAATGAGCCCTTATGTGGAAAAAGGGTCTTTGCAGATGTAATTAAGTTGAGGATCTTCAGATGAGATCATCCTGGATTTAGGATGGGCCCTAAATCCAATGACAAGTGTCCTTCTAAGAGACAGAAAAGGAGACACAAACATAGAGAAGAAGGCCATCCGAAGACGGAGGCAGAGATTGGACTGAGTGATGCAACCACAAGCCAAGGAACTGCCAAGGATTGCTAGAAGCCACCAGAAGCTAGGAGAGAGGCATGGAACAGATTCTCCCTCGGAGTCTCCAGAAGGAACCAACCCTGCCCACACCTTGATTTCAGACTTCAGGCCTCTACAACTACGGCAGAATAAATTTCTGTTGTTTTAAGTCCCCCAGTTTGTGCTACATTGTTATGACAGCCACAAGAAACTAACACACTCTGCTTCATCTCCACCATCGTCTATCTTCCTTACCGCTCTCACCCCAGTGCCCCATTCAAGGGGGCAGAGGGGGTGTGTCTCCATTCCCCCTGTCTGGGAACAAGTGCATTTCCTGCCTGGCTGCCCCAAACTCTCCTCACCAAGCCACCCTCTTCCTCCATGCAGGCCAGCCTGGCTGTGCTGCTTCCCTGCTCAGAACACTTCCCTGGGAACATAAGACTGTCTTCTGCTCTGTGTTCAAAGCTCTGGAAATCTGGCTCTAACTCCAACACTGCCCAACTCATAGACCTCCCGCCATCACAATAGCCCCTTTCACACCCCCTGCAACATGGGGCCTGGTAATCCCATGTTCACTTTCTTCTATCAGCATGTGATGGCTGGGGCCACAGCAGCCAATATGAGACCATGAGGGTAACTAACTGGAGACGCCAAGCCTTTGAAGCAAGGATGTCAGAGCAGAAAGGCAGAAGGAACTTGGGCCAATGATAACATGCTGAACACAAATTGATCAACCTGAAGCCACCTCATGTCCCAATACCCCATTGCACATGGCTATAAATGTGCTTTACTGTTGATGCCACTTCTAGTTGGGATTCCCACTACTTGCAGCTGAAGCCTCCTCATGGAGAACACCTCCCCAGAGGAGCTGACCCACAAGTGCAGCACACCTCCACAAAGTACCACCACATGCTGGACATCATGACAGGAATGGGGACACACAGGTGACCAAGGTAGGCGTGATCCCTGCCGCTATGGGTTTACAGTCAATAATCAAGGAGAAAACAAACAAAAACAATGACAGTTTTATACGTTTCCTAAGAAAAAAGCAACAGGATGATGTGATCAAGCACGACCAGGACAGACTTCACCCATGGGGCAGGGGAGCCTTGTCTGAGGAAGCAACATTTGCACTGAACTTTGAAGGATGAGAAGGAGCCAGCCATGGGTAAAGCTCGAGGGGAAGTATTCCAGGTGGAGGGCACCACGAGTGCAAAGACCTGGAGGCAGGAAGGAGATTGGCAGGTTTAAAAGAGAGCAAAGGCCAGCGGGAGGAGAGGAGTGAGTAAAGCAGAGAGTAGGAGGAGACGGCCCAAGGTCAGGAATGTCTCTCCACGGCTCTGAATCGCTCCATCAACGGGTATACTGATTTTGACACATTAAAGTCACACGGGGGAAATGACGGCGCATTATTCATTTGTAGCTTCCAGTGAGCAGAAGATGGGAAAGAATCCAAACATCCTGCAGTAAGCGAGGGGTTAGATGAACAACGGCTCGAGCTGAAGCTTACAACAGAAGGCTGTGCACAAGAATGGTGCCCCCAATGCAAGGGATGAGGAAGGACCCTAAAGGTAAATGGGAAAAGTTACTGCTGACCTTGTGGCAAAGATGGCAGATTGAGCACTCAGACACTGACTGTTCACAGTGCCTCCCAAAACGGCTAGTAAAAGGACTTAAGTGTGAACTCACAAGGACTGGGAAAATGGAAGTGGAGACCAAATCACCCCACTTTGGGAAGCTGGGCAGCAGCACATGAGAGGTGGGGGCCCCAGGAGGAGGGGGAAAGCAGAATCCTGGGCTGCAGTGGAGGATTGATGGAAATCTGTTTAAGAAGGCCCCTCTGTGAAATAAATGTCATGGGGATGTAATGTACAACATGGTGACTATAGTCAATAACACCTCATTGCATATTTGAAAGTTGCTAAGAGAGTAGATCTTAAAAGTTCTCCTCACAAGAAAAAAATTTTTGTAACTATGTATCGTGATGGATGTTAACTAGACTTACAGTGGTGATCATTTCACAATATACCAGTATCCCCTACTTTTCAAAAATTCACTTTAATGCCGCTTCTCTTTTGTGAAAGACCAAAATTAGTACCTGTTTTTGCTAACCGAAAGAAATCCAAAGAGGATTTTCGCTTTTACAATAAAAGGCAAAAAGTAAAAATAGTGTTCGGCGTTTGTTCTGCAGGGAGCTGTTATAGGGGCAGCGCGCACCCAAAGCAGTGAGAGAGGCACTGCCGAGCTCCTTCCCTGGGAACAACACTCAGTATCCCAGCATTAAGCTGCCATAGCTTTGAACTGTGTCTGTGAGCATCTGAACTTTATCTCAATTTATTTTGTGCACCCGTTAGCAAGATGCATCCTAAGGTAATTGCTTCTTCCCTTTACACCATTTAGGCTTATGAAAGGTTTCAGAGGAATGCTCTATTTTCGGGTAGTAGGAGAAACCTTTATGCAAATAGCAAATCATTATGTTGCCCCTGAAACTAATAAGAGTGTTATATGTCAGTATCTCAACTGAAAAAAAAAAAAAGTGGCCACCCAGGAGAAGATTGAAAGTCCATCCACAGGAGGGTTTCTGGGTGGGGCACCTCCCTGCAAATGGGTGTTAAGTGAATGTTTACCTGCCAGATGCCAAGCCTCCAGCCCTCTTCCCCGCTGTGTTCCTGGGATGCTGCTGGTGGGGCCTGTGCCCAGGCCCGGAGGAAAGACCCAAAGACACCGCACTGGACTTTCCCCAAAGCACCACCTGGCCAGGTGACCCCATCATGAAGCTCAGTTGACAAGACCCCCTCACCCCCTACACACATCCATGCTGAGAGCTTCTAATTGGCTTTACAGCCAAGGACTACCAGACTCCTGGGGATTTCCTCTAATAGGGATGATGGAGACTAAAATAAACAGAGAAGAAAATCTTTGAGGAAAAAGAGATTGTGCAAAGAGAAAAAAACTAATAAAGTCATTAATATCCTTGAAAATGTAAGAAGATATATTGCATCCATGAAACAAGAATAGGATGCTATATAAAAGCTTTCAGGGAATGAAAAAAAAAGATCCTGGAAAATTTAAATGTGAGGGCACAAAGAATGTACAACATACACATGAACCCTAATGAAAAATATGGGGCTTAGTTAATAATCATGTATCAACAATGACTCATCAACTGTAACAAGCGTACTACACTAATAAGAGATATTAAAAACAGGGGAAACTGCAGGGGAGAGTAAGGGGGTATATGGGAACTCTCTGTACTTTCTGCTTAATTTCTGTAAACCTAAAACTGATAATAAAAAATGAAGTCTATATAAAAAAGAAAAAACAAAATTAAAAAATCAATTAAAATAGTCTATGAATTTGAACAAAGAATAATCATAATAAAAAATTTTAAATGTGAGGGCATAAGTTAACCATTAATAGAAGGACTGAAAGATATACTTGAAGAAATATCATAGAAAGTAGGATAAAAAGACAGAGATGGAAAATAAAAAAGATAAGAAGATAGCTGATTCACTTTGTTATAAAGCAGAAACTAACACATTATTGTAAAGCAATTATACGCCAATAAATATGTTAAGAAAAAAAAATATGAAAATTATAGAACCAGTCCAGAAGATCCGACATCATATTCATTCAATAAATGTTATCAAGCTAGACACTGTTCCAGGCACTCAATAATAGGAGTTCAAAGAAGAACAAAGGAAATAAAGGTGAGGAAATCACCAATGATAACATCAAGAAAACTTCCTTGACCTGAAACCCACCAACAGATCATACAATGGATGGAAATAACCCACCATCTTGAAAAGATCCCACAAGCTTCCAGAAAGAAAAAAAAAAAAGTCACTGCAAAGGATCAGGAATCAGAGAGTTTTAGTCTTCTCAACAATAACCATGATGTGAGAAGAAAATAAGAAATGCCTTCAATTTTGAAGGAAAATAATATCCAACCTAGAAGTCTATACCCAGACCATCAGTCAAGTGTGAGTGTGGAAATAAAGATATTTTCATACATGAGGGTCTCAAAAAATTAAATTTCTATACATGATTTCTCCCAAAGCTAATGAAGATGTGTTCCAACTAATTAAAGGAGTAAACCAAGGAAGAGGACTATCAGGGACCCAGGAAACAGGGTATCCAACCCAAGATAGAAGTGATGCTAATCCTCAGGAAGATGGGTAGGAGCAAGCCTGGTGTGATGGCTGCCCACCAGGTAGAGAGAGCAACTAGACCAGCCTGGACAGATTGGAGGCTAAAAGAGAGACTTCTCCAAAAAGGTGAAACTGAAAGCCCATCTGATGCTATAAATATTAGAGGAGAGAGAGACAAATATTGTGGAGTTTGGCTTTGAAGTAGAGATAAATACATAGAAAACTAGCCAATACGAAGGCAATCAATAACTCCAGACAAAAATACATAAAGTTGTTTAACTCATATTATAAACAAGCATGCTTTTGGCAGTCTATTTAATGCCACATTTTTTGGTGTTTTTGTGCTTTTTGTTGTTGATTTTGCTGTTTAAAATGGGCCCCAGGCATAATGCTGAAATGCTGCCTAGTGTTCCTAAGTACAAGAAGGCTGTGATGTGCCTTATGGAGAAGATACACATATTAGATAAGTTTTGTTCAGGCATGAGTTATAATGTTGCTGGCAGTGAGTTCAATAGTAATGAATCAACAATATATATTAAATGATGTGTCTTTAAACAGAATACACACAAAACAAGATTATGTATTGACTGGTTGATGAAAATGTTGTGATCAGAGTCTTGCAAGAACCTAACCCTGTATTTTCCCTAGGAACAATGGTTCAGTATTTGCTAATTCAATGTTTGCAGCAACTTTGTAGAACAAAACTATCACAGGGAATTCCCTGGTGGTCCAGTGGTTAGGACTCTGTGCTTTCACTGCCGAGGGTGCGGGTTCAATCTCTGGTGGGGGAACTAAGATCCCGCAAGGCTTGCAGCATTTCCAAAAAAAAAAAAGAAGAAGAAGAAGAAGAAGAAGAAAACTACCACAAATAATGAGAATCAACTGTAATAATATTGGGACAATGAAGGGATGGAAGAACATGTGTGTCTGTGTACATATGAGGGTGGGTATGTATACACCATGCACAGGGACAGAAAGAGAGTGAGGACAGGGGGATAAAGGGATGCCAAATCCTCATCTTCCATGGAGTGAGATGACAGATCAAGTCTTAAAGTGAAAAAATGCAGATTTGTCACATAAGCCATTTAGAGACGTGGAGGTGAAGTCCAAAAGACTCAAAGGAGAGGTAAGAATCACTCCTGGAAGGGAAGGGAAAACGTGGGTAGAGGGTGGGGCTGGCAGCTGCCACTTGAGGTAGAAGGGCTTAGAGTCTTTCATCTCGAAGCCTGCGTGACTTTAATAAAAGCAAAAATTTCAAGTGAAAGTGGAGAGAGGAAAGAAAGCAGGAGGTGAAGAATATGATGGAGAATGCGTGGCCCTTTGTGAGCACCAAGAACAAGAAGAGGTCTGCATATATTTCTTGGGAAAGAGACACAAGATGCCTCTGAGGAGGGGAACTGCAGGGCTGGGGGCAGCGGAGAGAGGGCAACATTCACTGCAAACCTCTCTCTAACATTTGAATTTTGTACCTGTGTTATGTATTAACTGTTACAAAAAAATAACTGAAAAATGTAGAATGTTAAAAGTTAGCTGTTTATACATCCACCTCCCTGGTCAGATCCTGATATCTCAACCATTCAACGAATAAATAGAGTTGAGCAGCCTCAGCATTTACTGAGCTAACCTTACAGCCACCCTCCAAAGTAGGGTTCTAAAATCCCCATGTCAGATGGTGGATGAGCTGGGAGCTCAGAGAGGTGAATTACACACTCAAGGTCACACAGCAAATAGAGGACAGAACAACCCAGACCAGGCCCCCTGGCAGGGTCCCTCTGTTCCTCCTCAGGCTTGCCCCCAAACATTCACCATGTACCACGTGACAGACCAAGTGCCCGTGCTGCACACAACAGGTGCTCAATTCACGTTTTCTTAAAGAAGAGAGGATGCACAAGGTGTACTCTTAGAGACGAAGGAACTAAGACTCAGAGGGTGATGTTTCATGGGCTAGCAAGGAGCAGAGTGAGGGCCACAGCTAGACACTCTGGCTCTAGCCACCAAGCACCTAACCTCTGAGGTACCCACTGCTGGGTGAAGGCAGTCAGCACCAACAAGTCTGAGTGCCTACTATGTGCCCAGCTCTCCTATAAGAGCTTCAACAGAGCACCCCAAGAACCCCATGAAGGGGTACTAGTGTTACAGCCATGGGGAGAGGGCCATCAGCAAGGGTAGGAACCACAGGAAACAGCTCCCACAGGGGTGCTCCCTGTCCACAGACAGCACAGCAAAGAAACTCGACTGAGGCTGCAGCGGCTCGTGCTCAGGTTACTCAAGCATTCACAACGGGGCCCAGTCTTCACGGCCTGTCCCTCCCGCCCTCGCCCCCAGCCTCTCTGGAGCACACCCACACGGGCGGGCAGTGGACTTCAGCACTGGGCTCCAGCCACATGTCTGGGCCACCCTGCCTGGCAGCAGCACAAGCCACCCCCACCCTGGGGACAAAGAGGCCACTGTCCACCTTTGGGCCCTTCCTGAGGCCTTTTCTTGCCCCTCTGCTCCTTCTGCCCCTTCCTGCTTTCACCCTGAGCTCCAGGGCACCGGGGCAGGAAGAAATAAACAAGGATGAATATGATCAGATTTCATGAGGAAAACAGAAGATGAGTTAGAAGAACTGAGGCAGGGTGCTTAAATATTTCTGAACCTAGGTTCTAAATGCAGCCAGACCGCACCACCACCCCCGCACAACACAGCAGCTAAGAACACATACTCTGGAGTCCTGCCGCTCCTCGGCTCTGTGTTCTTGGGCAAATGACCTCCCCTCTCGGTGCTTTGGTTCACCAACCACAAAATGGGATTAGTAAGCATTCCTTCCTTACAGGACTGTGAGAACACTAGAACAAAACCTGGTACAGAGGTGGGTGGGTGTTATATAAGCTGCATTAGTTAGCTATTGCCGTGTAACAAATTGCAGCCAAAATTACTAGCTGAAAAGAGCAAACATTGATTATCTCACAGTTTCTGTGGGTCACAAATCCAGGAGCAGCTTAGCTGGGTGGTTCTGGCTCAGGGTGTCTTGTGAGGCTGTAATCAAGGTGTCAGCAGGGGCTGTGATCATCTCAAGGTTTCACTGGGAGAGAATCCATTTCCAAGTTCACTCACGTGAGACTCTCCACAGAGCTGCCTTACATGACAGCTGGCTTCCCCCAGAGGGAGTGACCCACGAGAGAGCACCCAAGATGGAAGCCACAGTCTTTTTTATTACCTAATCTCAGAAGTAATATCCCATTGCTTTTGCTGTATTCTGTTCATTAGAAGTGAGTCACTAGGTCCAGCCCACACTGAAAGGGAAGGGATCATACAAAGGTGGGCAGACTGGGAGGTAGGGCCATCTTCCAGGCTGCCTCCTATAGAAAGCGTGTCAAGCTCTGTGTTGGGGACTCGGAGTGGACCCAGCTTCTGTCCTGTCCCAGGGGAGACAGAGCTGGTCACAGATATCCCCTGCCCCATGGTGCCCAAGGAAGGAGTGAAGACCTGCCATCCAAAAAATATATCCTGCGCTCCTGTTGTGTGCCGCCCTGACGGGAGACCAGGGCCACAAGAGCACAAAGTCCAACACAGTCTCCATCTGTGCTGGCCCCCCAACAGGGCTCACAGTTTAGTGGGGGGAAAGAGACCCTAAAATTAAAAGGCAAGAAAGCAGACACATATGATAATTACAAGTGACTGATGCCGCTAGTGGTTACAAGTCAAGCTCTGGAGCCACACTGAATGGGTTCAAATCCTGCCCCCACTACTGGCCAGCTGTGTGACCTTGGGCAAGTGACAAAACTACGCTGTGCCTCAGTTTGCTCATCTGTAAGATGGGACAAGAGAGTACCCACCTCTCAGGGTGGTTGGGAGGACCTGAAGAAGTCATGCTTAGCATAGTGCCTCACACAGAGGAAGCCCTGTGTAAATCTTGACCATTCTGCCAGAGAGCAACAAGGTGGGAGGGTCTACAGAGACATAGGGTCAGGTGAGGGCTGTCTGACAAGGTGACATTTAAGCCATGGCATGATGAAAATGAAGAGCAGGGGAAGAGTGATCTGGGCAGAGGGTATAGCAAATGAAAAGGCCCTGGGGCTGGAATAAATACGAGTGTGTTTAGGAACAGCAAGGAGGCCAGTGTAGCTGGAAGAGTGACAAAGGAAAGGACAGGAGGTTGGGAACATGGTCAGAAACCTCATGTGGTCTAGATTCTAAGAGCAACAAGGAGCCATGGGAGGGTGCTGAGCAGGAAAATTCAGCAAAGGGTCCCCTGAGGGAGGCAACATCATAAGGCGTTGCCAGGCAAAAGGAGGGCCAGTGTATTCCAGACAGAGGAAAGCAGCCTGAGCCTGACAAGGCAAGTTGATCTGGGGGCCAGATGAACATATGGAGAGGTGGGGAGTGGCAAGTGGGCAGGGAATAGATTGGCAGGACCTCAAGTACCCAGCTGGAGGCTGAGTCTTTTCTACTGCAGAGGATGGAGGTCGTGGAAGGTGTCTGAACAGAGAGCACAGTCCAATCTGCATGTCAGAAAACCAAGGGCAGGGGCAGGGGCCAGGGCGTGGAAAAGAAAGGTCAGGTTCTAGAAGGTTCAGAACCAGTCAATTTGCAGTGGAACTTTTCCCAGCTGCACACCATCCCTGCTGCTCACAGAGCCTCAGTTTCTTCACCCTTACAATGGGTTAGTCCTCCCACCTTCCCATGGGCACCAAGACTGGCAGACCCATAGCAAGTGCTCAGGGACTTCCACATGGAGGCTGTTCCTGAGATTTGCTCCGGTGGTAATGCCCAAAAGCACTTATTTCACTCCAGGAGGACTCCCAACAGCTTCTGTGAGCAAGCCCCTAGAGATACCCCAGAGACCTGCCAAGGATGCCTGCAAACACCACCAGAATCCCCTCCCCAGAGATTCTCAGTCACCAGAGACCCCTAAGCAAATCTTGGAATAGACAGCAACCTCTCCACAGACTCTGAACAACCCCCAAAGTCACGCACAGACCTCAAACTCTCAAAGAGCACCCCGACCACAGAGAGACCTGTAAATGGCCCTGAGGAGACAAAACACCCTTCAAAGACTCCAAAAGCCCTTTACACATGCCCCAGGAAGCCCTTTCATTCTCCCTGAGAAAGTCCCCCTGAGAACTCCTAGGGACCTACCGGAGTCTCTGAAGACCCCCCAGAGCCCTCCCACAGTCACCAAAGCCCCATAGAGACCCCACCAAACACGCACGGCCTCCCAAACAGCCTCAGCTCTCTGGAAGTCCTATTCGCTGCCCTAGTACCCCCAAGTTGCCGTCCAGAGCCCTGAGGTCACCCACGCAGGCTCAAGGACATTGAAATCTACTCATCTCCCTCCAGGGAATCCCTCAAGATGTCCCCTGCTGGTGCCCTAGGAGTCCCCCAACCCACTCTTTTCAGGTCCCAGCCCCGCCCCTAGACCCGCCCTCACCCAAACCCCGCCCCCAGTCTCCAAAACCTACCCCCCCCCAAGCCCTCAAGGTCCCCCACGCTGCCCTTTCAGCCCCCTCTGTTCGCCCCCCCTGGTCGCTCAGCCCGCCCCCGACCCCAGCCCTTGTATCGGGCCCGGGCTGCACTCACAAGAGGTCCCGCCTCGCGGTTTTGCAGACGATGCGCAGGAAACGCCAGCCGCCGCCGCCTACGTACACGCCGAGCGCCACCGCTGTGCTCCAGGTCCACGGCAGTCCGAGCAACCACAGCAGCACCAGTGAGGCCACGGAGGCCGAACCCGCACCTGGAGCCCGCATCCTGTGGAGGCGGAGAGCTCTGAGGCCACGGCCCGCCCGGGCCCCGCCCCACGGCCAACCCAACCCCGCCCAGAAGTCGCGCTCCGCTCCCGCTTCGAGCCGGGCCCCGCCCCCATGCCTGGGATTGGGCACGTCTCAGACAGGCTCCGCCCCATCCCAAAGTGGGCACAGGCCTCCTTGCTCCTAGCCCGGCCCAGGCTTTTCTGCCAATCATTAGTGTATCTCCACGCCCCCAGGCACAGCTCTTCCATTCCGTCAGTCACTGGCAAGCCCTACCCCATGCCTCGACTTAGCAGCTGTACGCTGGACCCAAGCTCCATCATAACGACTTGGCCCTCAAGCCTAGAGTCCACCTTGGCCCCACCACAGACCCAGATCCTGGGCTTTCCTCCAGGTCCCACCTCTATCCGCCCCACCTCCACTCGCTTGACCCCGCCCCCAGGTTAGGTCTCCGGTCCCGCCCATAAGCACAAGCCCCATTCCGGAGCCCCGCCCGCCCTGGACCAGGTTCTGCCCCTAGGTTAGGCCTATGGCCCCGCCCACAAGCACACGCCGCACCCACTCTGGGCCAGGCCCCGCCCAGAATAGCTCAAGCCCCGCCCCCAGTCCTGGGCCTAGCCCGTATTCCCAGGCCCAAGTTCCACCCCGGTCACCGGCCCCGCCCTCAGGCTTTGGCCCAGTCACCACCCTCCGCCTCACTCCTAGCACCCTAGGCCCCGCCCCACCTGCCCTCCCAGGCCGGCTCTCTTCCGACACGTCTGGCTTAGAACCGCTCTGCCGCACAGCCGCATAGCCGACGCCCGCCCCCTTCCGGAGTCCACGACCATAGAGAGGCCACCCTGGCCAGAGTGACGACGGCCAACGAGACCCAGGGGCTAGAACGCCTGGCGAGGAAGGCGGCTGTCTCCATGACAACCAAACTTCGCCAGCCTCCCAGCTCCCCCGTCCCATCCCTGCCGGCGATTAGGAAACACGTGCGTCCCTCAGCCAAGAGGCGTGGCTCCCGGGCGCTCCCGGCCCAAGCCCTAGATGGAAACCAGAATTCCTACCCCGGGGGACTAGCAACTCTCAGTTCACATTCAGGGCCTACCTGTACTGGGTTCTTGCCCCAGCTTATTCTAAATCCAATCCCCAAAGCCTCTTCGGACTCCAGGGACCTGGGGAGTCCTAAACTCACAGCCTAGGGGCCCCAGAATATCCAACCCCTACCTCATCTTAAAGATATATTCCAATGGACTTCACTGGTGGCACAATGGTTAAGTATCTGCCTGCCAGTGCAGTCGACACGGGTTTGAGCCCTGGTCCGGGAAGATCCCACATGCCGCGGAGCTGCTGAGCTCCTGCACCACAACTACTGAGCCTGCGCTCTGGATCCTGCGAGCCACGGCTGCTGAGCCCACATGACACAACTGCTGAGGCCTGTGCGCCTAGAGCCCGTGCTCCTGAGCAAGAGAAGCCACCGCAATGAGAAGCCCACGCACCACAGCAAGGAGTGGCCCCCAGCTCGCAGCACCTAGGGAAAGCCTGTGCTTAGCAACGGAGACCGAATGCAGCCAAAAATAAAAAATATAAATAAATTAATTAATTTTTTTAAAAAAAGCTATATTCCAAGGACCCAATTAATCCCAAATCCATATCCTGAAATCTTGTCAGTTAAGTCTCACAGCAGCAGCCCAGGGAGGGCAAAATCCACACACCAGTTCCCCACCCTTCCACAGGAACTCCACAGAGTCCCTTATTTGCATCCCAAGATCCTAAATGCTCACCTAGAGACCCTAAAGCCCTCCCCCTGATCAAGTGCGGGCCAGTGCTGGCCTCGCTGCCCACCACCCTGTTCCCTGGCTGACCTGGAGCCGCTCACAGACCCTCAGGCTTTAGCTGCGCTGTCAAGGGTTACCAGAGCTCAGGCAGTAGGTGGGCAGCGACAATGAGTCCAAGACAGAGGACTCCCCTCCGGGGCTTCTGCTTCTGCAGACTCCTGGGACCTGCTCTGACTGTGTTGTGCCCATGTGGGCTTCTGCTTTGGCTCCTTCTCTCCAAGCTCTCCTTTCCTCTGCCCCTCTGCGCACCCCACCCTGCTTGTTTTCTGCACAGCTTGGCCGACCTTCTCAGCACTCTCCTTGGGAGGTGGCCAGGGCCTGCTTCCAGCACCATTTAGAGGACAGGACCGGGCAGGCGCTCCCCTCCACACACACACACACACACACACACACACGTGCACACGCCCATGCTGCCATTGGTCCCTGCGGGCCACCTAGGGTGGGTAAAATGGGGACGAGGAGGCAGACCTGGAGGACAGGCCCAGAGCCAGTCACTGGTCCCCTACTTTCTCAACCGGGGGTCAGTGGAGTCAGCAATGCCCAGTAACTACAGCAGCACTCTTATCCTGCCAGGTAGCACTGTTGTGATCACCCCATTTTACAGGTAAAGAAACTGAGGCCTGGAACTGTCACACTAGCTGGAGTTGAGATTCATTCATTCACAAATGTGGGCAGAGAGCTTGCTCCCCTTCCTCACCCTCCTCCTCCCCTTTCAGTCTTCCTTAAACTTCTCCTCCCTCTTCTCCATCTTGCCCTGATTCCCCCTACTTCCCCCCTTCCTCCCTCTCTCCCCCTCCCCCTTCTCCTTCGCCTCTTCAAGGCCCCCCCTTAGCCTTCCTCCACTTCCCCCTTTGCTCACCTTCTCCCCCTCCTCCACCCACTCCTCCTTCCCCTTCCCCCCTTCCTCCTCCCCACTACTCCTCTTCCCCTTCTTCCCCCATCCTCCTGCCTTCCTTCCTCCTCCCTTCTTCCTCTTTCTTCTTCCCCTCCCTTTCTCCCCTTCACCCTTTCTTCTCTCTCTTCCTCCCTCCATCTTACCAAGTTTACTGAGCCCTGACTAAATAGTACACGTGGGACTTCCCTGGTGGTCCAGTGGTTAAGACTCTGTGCTTCCACTGTAGGGGGCGCAGGTTCCATCCCTGGTCGGGGAACTAAGATCCCAAATGCCACGCACGGAGATACTCTTCTCCTCAGTCGGCAATCCCCAAATCCCCAGAAAGGCTCTGCAAACCCAACTTTTTTTTAAGGTAGTGCCAGTACTCCAGCTTAGGGACCACTTGCCCGGCACTGACCCTGGCTGTTTTCAGTGATCAATGATCCCTTTTTACCCCTGTTTATCCTTTATTTATCCCTTTACATAGGGGGCTTCCCCACACCCCCCAGGGACATCACACAACACATGGCAGCTTTCACCCTGTTACCTTCCTAAGATCTGAAAAATTCCCAATTCCAAAAACGTAACTGTCCCCAGGGATTCCAGATGACTGGTTAAGGAACGGTCCTATCCCTGTTTCACAGGAGGGGAAACTGAGGCCTGGACAGGGGGACAGAACTCAGCTTTCAGGGCCAAAGCAGGCTCTGAGCCTCTCCAGTTGGGTGGCCTTGGGCAGGTCACCTCTCCAGTCAGCACACTGGTCGCCCTCTGGGTGGTAACGCCCACCTCCCGCGTGCTGTGCAGAAAGGCTCACAAGGGGCTTCTCGTCTGGAGAGTGAGCAAGCACACAGTAGGTGGGGGGCACAGAATGATGGGTATCTCCCTTCCCTGGCTGACCACATGGGTCTGCAGGCCACAGCAAAGGGAGTTCTTGGAACTTTCTAGAAGAACAAGAGAAATGAAGCACACGTTGAAATAAAATAACCGGAAGATCAAAGCATGGGAATTGCACTATCAGAAGAACATGAGCGGGCTTCCCTGGTGGCGCAGTGGTTGAGAATCTGCCTGCCAATGCAGGGGACACGGGTTTGAGCCCTGGTCTGGGAAGATCCCACATGCCGCGGAGCAACTACGTCCGTGAGCCACAATTACTGAGCCTGCGTGTCTGGAGCCTGTGCTCCGCAACAAGAGAGGCCGCGACAGTAAGAGGCCCGCGCACCGTGATGAAGAGTGGCCCCCGCTCGCCGCAACTAGAGAAAGCCCTCGCAGCCCAACACAAACGAAGACCCAACACAGCCAAAAATAAATAAATAAATAAATAAATAAATAAATAAATAAATAAATAAATAAATAAATTTAAAAAAAAAAAAAAGAAGAAGAAGAACATGAGCACCGTGTGGGAAGGAGCCATTTCTCTGCGCCAAATTCAAGTGCCCACTACAGTAGGGGTATTAGTTTATTGGGGCTGCCATACCAAAGTACCACAAACTGAGTAGCTTAAAATAACAGAAATGTATTGTCTCTCAGTTCTTCCTGAAGCCAGGAGTCAGAAATCAAAGTGTCAACAGCCTCATTCCCTCTGAAAGTTCCAGGGACCCTTCCCTGCCTCTTCCAACTTCTGGTGGCTCCAGGCATTCCTTGACTTCTGGCCATATCACTCCAATCTCTGCCTCTATCTTCACATGGCCTTCTCCCTGTGTGTCTGTGTTCTCTCCTCTTCTGCCTCTTACAAGGACAATTGTCATTGGATTTAGGACCTACCTAGATAATCCAGGATGATCTCATCTTGAGATCCTTAATTTAATTACATCTGCAAAGACTCTTTTCCAAATAAGGTCTCACAGTCACAGGTTCTGGGGGTTAAGGCTTGGATATATCTCTTTAAGGGCCACCAGTCAACCCAATATAAGCAGGGTAACCAGTTAGAGCGGTGATTCTCATCTAGGGGGCAATCCTGCTCCTTTGGACACTTGGTGACAGCTGGAGACATTTTTAATTGTTACAACGTGGGACCGGGTGTGGTGGGGATAGGGGTGTTATGGCATCTAGTGAGTAGAGGCTAGGGATACTGCTAAATGTTCTGCCGTATTCAGGACAGCCCCACACCACAGAGAATGACCTGGCCCCAACTGCAAGGGGGCTACAGTTTGGAAATTCTGGGATAGTTGAAAGGCCCAGTTAAGTTGGAATGGACTCTGCAGCCTGACAGACATCATTTGCTGGGTGACTTCTCCCAGGCTCTGTGCTTCACCTGTAAAAGGGAGTAAAACCATACAGGCCTTGTAGGGCTGTTCTGAGCACACAAGCCTGGTACCTATGTTGACCTGAAAAATAAAAGTTATTTTACCAGCAAAGATGGGTTTATGGGGAAATAGCATGGAATTGCAATTCAGGACAAGCAACCTACAGCGAAAACCATAGACAAGTCCAACAACAACAACGACCACAGAAAGGAGAGGAACATTATTTTATAAAGAAAAAGGAGGGGACTTCCCTGGTGGCGCAGTGGTGAAGAATCCACCTGCCAATGCAGGGGACACGGGTTCGAGCCCTGGTCCGGGAAGATCCCACATGTCGCGGAGCAACTAAGCCCGTGTGCCACAACTACTGAGCCTGCGCTCTAGAGCTCACGAGCCACAACTACTGACCCTGTGTGCCTAGAGCCTGTGCTCCTCAACAAGAGAAGCCACTGCAATGAGAAGCCCACCCACCGCAACGAAGAGTAGCCCCCACTCGCCGCAACTAAAGAAAGCCCGCACACAGCAACGAAGACCCAATGCAGCCAAAAATAAATAAAAATTTAAATTAAAAAAAAAATTTACTTAAAAAGAAAAAGGAGGAAGTTGAGAGGCATTGTTTGGAAGGAAAATCCACTGGAGAAAAGTGAGTGTTCAGGGTGATGAGAGTTTCTCATTGGCTGAGTTCCTGGGGTAGTTGATATCTTGTAGGAGATGCAATGTACATCCTTTCTTTTGGTGCCTGTAATTGGTGATTCCTTCCTATTGGTGATTCTTCTGTTGGGGCCTGTAATTGACAGTTCGTCCTGTAATTGACCTTGAGTAATACTGCATGAGAGCTCCCCCTCTGGCCTCCCAACTCCATTTTTGTGAGGTTTCCCTTTATTTTCGTACCTTGTAAACATCTTAGAAGAATTCTCCATTGTTGAGATAATTTTGCTCTCAGTAATCTCTTGAATTCACAATAATTTGGGACTTCCCATGGTTCTGGCAGAGAGAGGAAAATCTAACCAGGAAATTTTAAACGGAATTGAAACCACACACCTCAGATGGGACTCCATCCCACAATCTCTGGCAGATGGGACTTGAACCCACAATCTCCCAGCTGAAACTTCACGCCTGGTCTCAGGGCTTACTGAAGTTCCAGTTCTTGTGTCTTGGTGCAGAGAGAATTCAACGAGAGGCAAAGTGATAGGTAAGAAGTGGGTCTTTTTTTTTTTTTTTTGGCTGCGCCAGTCTTTGTTGCGGCATCCATGTGGGATCTAGTTCCCCGACCAGGGATCAAACCCAGGCCCCCTGCATTGGGAGTGCGGAGTCTTACCCACTGGACCACCAGGGAAGTCCCAAGAAGTGGATTTAATAGTATAGGACTCTTGTGAAGGATACAAGCAGGCAGGCAAGAGAGCTCTGCTGTCCTGAGAACAAAGGGGGCTACATCTTCCTAATCAAAGAAAAAGTAGGGAGGGAAGAAGACCCCCTTCTTCCTCATTCTTGGGTAGATGTCAAGGCTTACCTCATTAGCTGCTCCTTTAAGCTTGTGTGGTCTAACTGGGACTGTCATAGCGCTACTTAAATCATATGCATTGGGTTGGCCCAAAAGTTCGTTCGGGTCTTTCCATAGCCTCTTACGGAAAAACCAGAACGAACTTTTTGGCCAACCCAATGTATTAGTAAAAAGGTGGTAACATATACTAAAATATGGTAATTCATCTCAGGTTTCAGTGTAATGTCACTTTTCCCCTAGTTTCTTTCACCTTTCCCCCATATTCTTCTGTAAGCTACCTGCAGGTATGCCGTTTTTCAGGGCAGGTTATGTTACAGAGCTCACAAAGCCAAATGCAGGTCTTGTATCCATTTTTTCCATGGTAGTGGCCCAAGTAAGTCTGTTTAGTTTCAAAATGTTCTGATTGTTGTTTAGCTGCCAGATGACCTGGGCATTTCCTGGTTGGTGTCTATTTTACAGTGATCTCCTGAAGTCCCTCTCTATCTATCTTCCCCTAGTGGGATTTCTAACTGTGTAAGTATCTTACTCTATCCCTATCAGAATGAAAGGCGGACCCATCAGGGATGGGCCCAGTCACAAAGCCTTGACAAGGTAGGTTAAACTCTTGAGGATGAGGATTTTGTGGTTTTCTTTTTCATTGTTTAAAGCCAATACTAAGTTTCTTTCTGTCTCTCACGTCTCCCTAGGTCCAGAAAAGTTCTCAAGACCTGGTGTTCTGGTTACCTACTGCTGTATAACAAATCACCCCAAACTGAGTGGCTTCATACAAGGCTAATCAACTATTTCTCAGGATCCCATGGGTTGCCTGTGAGACAGGCTGGGACCTGGGACCTGGGACCCTTTGCTGCAGTGCTTGCACCTGGACAAAAGTCTCCTCAAGCAACAAGATATTAATACAAAGAAACTATAAGGGACTAAAAAGAACTGCTTGCACGCACAGTTGGGGCAAACTATGGACAAGGTACAAACAGACCAAAAAACCCCAACTGCCACTTCTGAAGAGCTGGGAGCAAAAGCAGGGTACTGCGCATGCGCCCTGCACACAACCCCACCAGAGGGGTGGGCAAACAACCTAAGCCACCCCTCCGGCCCAGCCCCTGGACACACCCCTCCCCTCACCCCATATAAGGAACCAGCTCGCCCCCGCTTCAGCAAGCAAGCCAGCAAGGGAAACTGTTACTTGTTCTGCAAGTAGGGGACTGCAGCAGGGGCCCCAATAAAGCCTTGCCTGAACTTCTTGTCTGGCCTCTGATCAATTTCTATTGATTAAGGAGGCCAAGAACCCTGGTCAGTAACACCTGGGGGGGTCCCTCTGCTGGTCTCAGCTGGCACAGTCACTGTGCTACATTCTGTCAGTGGCTGGGCTGGAAGATCACATGTGTGGCAGTTGGTGCTAGCTGTTGGCTGGGCATCTATCTCTCTTCCACGTGGCCTCTCAACCAATAGGCTAGAACGGGTCGCAGGCCAAATCCTGCTCACTGTGGGCTAAGAATGGTTTTTACATTTTTAAACGGTTGAAAACAAAAATCGAAAGATTGATGTCTCACGACATATGAAAATCCTATGAAATTCAAATTTCAGTGTCTGTACATAGAGTTTTATTGGAGCCCAGACACATAAATGAATTTACATATTGTCTAGAGATGCTTTTGCACAATAAGAGAATTCAAAGTTGTAGCAGAGACTCTATGGCCTAAAATGTCAAAAACATTTACTCCCTGGCCCTTTACATAAAAAGTTTGCCAACCTCTGGGCTAGATCAGCTTCCTTACATGGGGGCGTCTGGAGGCCACATTCCAAAAGAGTGAAAGTGGGAGGTGAGAATAAGGCTTATCCTGCAAACTCACACCTTCCACCACATTCTGTCGGTCAAAGCAAGTTAGGAGCCAACCTGGCTTCAAGGAGAGGAGAACTAGTTCCCAGCACTTGGTGGGAGAGGGCTGCAAAATATTGTGACCATGATTTTCACCCTTACTCACCATGGAATCTTAAGGTGGGCTGTTCAGACAGAATTCAGAAGGGCGAAGGGAAGAAAAAAAGTTTATTCTTATTAATTTCTAACTGGAATTTAGCATGTTTTCTTATGTCCTAACAAAGCAGATATTGGCCAGCTCTGTGACTTCGTCACCCGTGTAAATCAAAGATAATTTCACAGGACATCCTGGTCATGGCAGGCAGACACCTTGAAATATCATTTATGCTCATCTCGACTTAGAAATCACTGTTATTAATTAGTCGAGCCCTGTGATTTAGGATTACCGAATGCATTCATGAAGAGGCACGTATCTTTTTACATCACAATTTAACAAAATATTTTCACACCAGTATGTCAGTCTGTTTTTTTAATGCCTTAGCAGCTGTCTGCTGAGACAGGCCCATGAGCAGCTGGCCCCCTGCCCTCAGAGGCAGCAAAGAATCAGGTCGAGGTTAGGCAGATTAGCGAGGTTCTAAACTGGCCTCCTAAGAATTCCTAATCCTGGGACAGCAGCCAGCCAGCGGGCTCGGGGTCACACAAGGTCCTTGCGCCCTGTCCCCAGCACCCAGCCGGGGTTGCCATGGCCTGCCTGTTCTCTGGCCGTGTCCTGATCCGAAACAACAGTGACCAGGATGAGCTGGACACGGAGGCTGAGCTCAGCCGCCGGCTGGAAAACCGACTGGTGCTGCTGTTCTTTGGTGCCGGCTCGTGCCCGAAGTGCCAGGCCTTTGCACCCATCCTCAGGGACTTCTTTGTGCAGCTCACGGATGAGTTCTACGTGTTGCGGGCAGCCCAGCTGGCCCTGGTGTACGTGTCCCAGGACTCGACAGAGGAGCAGCAGGACCTGTTCCTCAGGGACATGCCCAAGAAGTGGCTCTTCTTGCCCTTCGAGGATGACCTGAGGAGGTGAGGTGAGAGGAGAGGTCAGGGAGGGCTTCCTGGAGGAGGGGCTGTTTCTGCTGAAAGTGAAGTATTTGTTTACTGACGTATCTGTTCCATTTGAAGTTGATGAGCACCCTCTGTGGGCCAATCAGAACAGAGAATTGGGGGGGAGGGGCGGGGGAGGGGTACATATGCCCATTTCCATCCAGCTCCCTGGGGAGTTTACAACCTGGGAAGGGGGGAGCACAGACGTGAAACAAAGACTCAAACACTCAAATAAATACATAATAACGAACTGCAGTAGTTCCCAAGGACAAAGGGAGGATGTCATGTGGAAATATCATGGGGAGACCTTGCTGAGATTTGGGGGTCAGGGGATGCTTCCCAGAGGAAATGGCTTTAAAGAGAGACACCCCCCACACCCCCGCCAAGGACAAGGAGGATAGGAGGGTAAAGAGTGAGGAAAGGGAAGGGTTTCCAGGCAGAGGACATAACCCAGACAAAGGCTCGGAGGATTTCAGAGAAAGAACAGCCAATTCAGGGAACAGTAATACCAGGAGTAAGAAGGCAGCATGTGGAGCAGCGCCCCAAATGCCACCTAATGAATGTGGATGTGATCCTCAGAGTAGCTGGGAGCCATGGAGGGCACTGGAGCTGAGAGAGGTGGTTGAGTTCAAGCTGTCCAAGGAGCTGCCCAGTAAACAGTGTGATCGTTTGTGGCTATTTGCAAACTTTCCCCTTTTCAACAGTGAGACTTTCATTCTTTTTATTTATTTATGTTATAAATTTATTTATATTTTATTTACTTATTTTTGGCTGTGTTGGGTTTTTGTGGCTCTGCGCGGGTTTTCTCTAGCTGCAGCGAGCAGGGGGCTACTCTTTGTTTTAGTGCCCGGGCTTCTCATTGCGGTGGCTTCTCTTGTGTTGGAGCACGGGCTCTAGGTGCGTGGGCTTCACTAGTTGTGGCATGCAGGCTCAGTAGTTGTGTCTCGCGGGCTCTAGAGCACAGGCTCAGTAGTTGTGGCGCACGGGCTTAGCTGCTCCGTGGCATATGGGATCTTCTCGGACCAGGGCTTGAACCCATGTCCCCTGCATTGGTAGGCAGATTCTTAACCACTGTGCCACCAGGGAAGTCCCTCATTCTTTTTAAACCCCAATTTTTCACTATGAAAAGTTTCCTGCAAGCCATGTGGCATGGCCAAAGGAAAAAAAAAAAGAAAAGAAAAATTTCAAAGATACCAAAAAGTTGGAAGGAGCACACAATGAAACCCTTGGGCATTTTTGCCATTTGCTTTATCTCCATGCACGCGGAGTTTGTGCTGAACCATTTCAAAGTGAGTTGCAGACTTCGTGACATTTTACTGATGTCATCAATTTTGTTACAAAACTTAGAAGTTTCTGGTCATGGAGACCTTCATCCCTACCCAACATTATCAGAGTTGGCACACTTGCTCACTCCCACAGCCTTCTGCAGCTGAGGAGGTTCTTTTCCCCAAATGGTGAACATTTGCCTCCCCTGGGGGAAGAAATGCCAGCTGTAAGGGCATCATAGCCAAACATTGACCTTGTTTGAAGCAGGGTCCTCTCAACAAAACCTTCACCCAGGCAAGTATCCAGACAGAGTGAGCGAGTCCCCACCCCCCACCCCTCCCACACACAGGGTTGCCAGATAAAATACAGGACACCCAGTTGAATATAAATTTCATGTAAACAATGAAGAATTTTGAGTATAACTATGTCCCACATAATGCAGGGACATACTTATAAAAAGTTATTTGTTGTTTACATGAAGTTCAAATTCATTCACACAGGATGTCCTGTATTTCTAGTTGCTAAGTCTGGCAACCTACTCCTGTGGGATTTTGCAAGTATCAATACTATGTGTCTCTGTATGGAGGCCTGGAAAAGGGCCACCCAAGAACCCCGTGGGTGGAAGTTAAGAATCATGGGTGATGGGCCCAGGCTGGTAGCCTGCTTGACTCCATGATGACTGTGTGGGGTTTTGGCCTAGATGGGAGATTTGGTCTGGGGGGTCTCCTGTGGATGGCTTTTCACTGGCGCTCTCTCATACAGAAAACAAAATCAAAAACTCCTTACCATGGCCCTGCAGGGCCTTTATGATCAATGCTGCACTCCAATCTCCCTCTGACCTTCAGGCTTTTGCACCAGCTGTGCACTCTGCATGGGAAAACTTTCCCCCTTCCTCTTCCTGCAGATTTCAGCTCCAGGGTCACCTCCTTAGAGAGATCCTCTCTGACCATAAGTCCTTTACCCAGTTTAGTATCTCTTTATGGAATCTGTCAGTATTTATTCATTCATCCCACACACATTTCCTGAGCATCTACTCTGTGCCCGGCACTGTTTCAGGCACTGGGGACACTCGTGAATAGGGACAGAAATCCGTGCCCTAGTGAAGCTACTTTCTATTGTGGGAGAAAATGACAAACAGGAGAAATAAACTATGCAGTGTGTTGGATGCTGAGAGCCACGCATCAGCAGAGAGGAAGAGAGGCGTTGAGATTTAAGGTTAGGTGTCTGCAGCATACAGGGTCTTAATCCGCAGATGTCTGGGGAGAGTGCTCCAGGCAGAGGACATGACCAGTGCAAAGGCCCTGTGGTGGGAGCATGTCTGGGGTGTTGGAGCCAAAGCCCGGAGGCCAGTGTGGCCTGGCCTGTTCTGGTTCCTGGGCATCCCCAGAGGCCGGCATGGGACAGTGCACACAGAAGGCGCTCAGTAAGTACTGGGAGGAGGGATGTGGGGCTCCTCAGCGTAGGGTCAAGGACGAGGGTCCGACCGGACTGACCCGCCCGCCCCGCAGGGACCTCGGGCGCCGGTTCTCCGTGGAGCGCCTGCCGGCGGTCGTGGTGCTCAAGCCGAGTGGGGACGTGCTCACGCTCGACGCGGCCGACGAGATCCGGCGCCTGGGCCCTGCCTGCTTCGCCAACTGGCAAGAGGCGGCCGAGGTGCTGGACCGCAGCTTCCTGCTGCCAGAGGACCTGGAAGACCCCGCGCCGCGGAGCCTCACCGAACCACTGCGCCGCTGCAAGTACCGAGTGGACCCGGCTGCGCGGGGCGTACGAGGCCGGGGTAGAGGGGGCGGCCCCAGGCAGGAGGGCGGGGCCGAGGGCGGGGCCGTGGGGCTGTTCTGACCCCTGGAGGGGTGGACCGGACTGGGGGGTCTATGATGAAACCCCCAAGAGGAGGGCGGGGGCGGGGCCGGGACGGAAGCGGGCTGTTCTGATCCCTTTGGTGGGAGAGAACAGAGAGGGGCGTGTCTATGAGGAATCCTTCCCCCTCCCTAGCGTGGGTGGGGCTAGGGGGTGGGGGTCTGTTCTGAACCCCCCGGTAGGAGAGAACAGACAGACAGGGGCGAGTCTGTGATAAGCCCTCATCCCCCACCACCACCTCCCGGTAGTGGGCGGGACCGGGGGGCTGTCCTGAGCCCCGAAGGTGGAAGGCTGACGGGTAGAGCAAGCAGAATCTCTGATGAGCCCCAGCGGGGCGGGAAGTGGGGGCGGGGTGAGGGGAGGGGACCGTTCTGAGTTCAGGCCAGGAGGAGGGAGGGGACGTAGCGTCAGGCCGGAGCCGCGGGCTGGGGAGGCGGTCTCTATTCTGAGCCCAGCCCGAGGAGCAGAGGGGCGGTGAGGGTGGAGCTGCTCTGAGCTCCCCGGATGCAGAGTAAAGGCCGAGAAGTGGGGAGCAGGAAGGGTCTTTTTGCGGCCCACCCTCCACACCTTCAGGATTGAGCGAGGGCGAGGGGCTGTGTAATGAGATAACGGGGGAGAAGCAGGGCGGGACCTGAGCTAGTCAGTTCGGACGCCGCCACCCCCGCCACAGGTGGAGGGTGAGACCTAGCGCAGGGCCGATGACGGAGGTTTCTATGTGAGGCCCCCCTCCACCCCCACCCCCCCGCCCAGGACCTGGCAGGCCCAGGACCTGTCTTGGTTCTCCAGCGGCATGTCTGAGCCTTCCAGGCCGGGGTGGTGAAGCAGGGAGACCTTTTCAAGGGCCTCTAGAAATATTTTTAAGACTTGGGGAGGTGGGTGGTTACAGGTTCCAAAATGGGAAAATGCAAACTAAAATCAAATGATCGTGCTGAGAACGCTCGGCCCACCGTGCACTAAATGCGTTGTTCACATGCTTCATGCGCAAAACTACAGCAATCCTTTAACAACAGATTTGTAGTTTGCACGGGATGCGGTTCAATATTTGGTGCCGTGTGCGCTGGGTCCAGGACCTTCAGCGAGGGCTCAGAGTCTCCCTGTCCCTGGTGAACCCTGGGGATTCACGAGGGAGACAGCAGAATATAGAAATCAAAAACTCTAGTCTGGAGCCCCTTCCCGGCTGTGTGACTGTAGGACAGTCACCTCCCCTTTCTAAGCCTCCTTTCTTTCCTCTGGAAAATGACAATAAGACAAGGTCCTACCTGGCAGGTCAGCCAAGGACCCAGAGCCGAAGCTCGCTCCGCGCACGAACCTCTTCATTTTGCCTCTGGCGCCGCCTGGCGGCGATATCGGGAGGTGCGTCCTCGGGGCGGGGCCAAACATGCAAATGAGGTGCAATCCACACTTGTTCCCAGTCTCCGGAAAGGGTGTGCTAGGAGGGCGGTGCGACTCAGGGATTTGGGAGGCCCTAGAGGCCTAGGGACTGGACAAGTGCCTCATTTCTTTCTCACCCCTAACCCCCAATCTCCAGGTGAGGAAATTGAGGCTCAGGTCGGTGATGCCACCTGCTCTGGTTCCAGACACATCTTGCCCTTCGTGGACCTTAATTAGGCCTATCTGTAAAATGGTTGTGTTAAACCCTGTGTGGTAATGGCTCTTAAATTCTTAGGTCGCTGGCTCACCGACAGCCTTTAAAAGAAGTTAAAAAACATCCTTCCCGAGAGCAAACCACAGGACACACAACCCATCAATATCTTTACTATCTTTACTACTATCTTTACTATCTTTACTACTATCTTTACTACTACTACTATCTTTACTTTACCATCTTTACTATTATTTCAGCCAGCACGGAATGAGAGTGGCCAAGTTTTGCCACCTGGGCAGTGAGGTAGGGAAGTCCGCTCCCTGTCCTGTCGGGCTGTGTGATGTGGACAGGTCACTGGCCCTCTCTGCGTCTCCCTACTGGTAGATAGGGATCAAACCTCCCATCCCCATCTCTACTCCTGCTTGTCACAGCTAAGGTGAGGAAGGGACAGCTTGGCGCCTGGCCAAGGCAGACAAGATCACTCTCAGAGTGTCACCTACAGAGTGTTGCCAACTTGCAGGGTTAAATTTCCAAATTGAAGCCAGACACCTCCAAACCAGAGAATCACCCCCATATTCAAAGGGGGTGCCAGGTCTTGGTATCTGTGACACTACCCCCCAGCTTCCATCAAATAATTGTGACGTCTAAGAGAGGGCTGTAATGACCTTTGGCCATTGCATGGAATTGTCCCTTTATTTGGCTGGTTTAGCGTGTGTTTTCACCTCCTCCCCAGAAGGGCAAGCTGGACCTGCCTTTGTCACCACTGGGTCCCCAGAGCCAGGGGGGCACGGGTCCTCATCAATGTTTGTCGAATGAATAAATGCCACTATCTTACATCTGTGTATCCCCAACACCCAGAACAGAGCAAGGACTCTGTTCCAAACGAATCACTGAGTCCCAGCTATCCCAATGTGAGACTTTTTCTTACCTGTAAAACATGGAAAATTCACTCTAACTTTGGCGATGATGAAAAAGGCTGGGTGTGCTGGACCAAAGCCTAGTGAATAAATGAATGAATGAACTGATTCCTGTTACAGATGAGGAAGCCCAGAGAGGTTAAGGGATTTACCCAAAGCCACACAGCAAAGGAAGAAGCCACCTGTTGCTGAAGGGTCACCCTGTTCTCTCCCCTGGGGTCATTTTACCCATCAGGCACTGGGCTGAGGGCTCAAGGCCCACAAACGGTTCCCAGAAGACCCCAAAATTTCGAAATCTGAAAAAAATGACTCCCCAAATTAGAGAAGAGACCTGGAAATTCAAAACCAGTGGGATCTATAACATTTCTGTGAAGCAATATAAAGCAGTGGGTGGGAGCCAGGCTGTCTGTGTTTGCTGTGTGACCTAGGGAGTTACTCAACCTCTCTGTGTCTCAGTTTCCTCATCTGTAAAGCCTAGGTGATGACTATGCTGTCTTTCAGGCCCAAATGCATTAAGACAGAGCCCTGCTTGCAGGAGGCCATGTCGACCTCATTCACTCTTATATCCTGGATCTATCAGGAATGCGTTAACTTTGAAACCATTTCCAGTTTTGATATTTCAAACTTTGCAAGAATTACAGAGCAGGAGTACAAAGCGATCCGTTCACTCATGCGTGCAACAAGCATTTATTAAGAGCCTACTGTGTGCGAGGTGCAGACCCAGACACAAAGGGGACACAGCAGTGGACACTTGAAGCAGACATTCTGCGGTCTGGAGCAGCCACCCCTCCCCCACTACCGGGCCACACATAGTGGGAAAATGCACATGGTGCGCTGCCAGAGATGCAAAGTGCTACAGGAAAGCAAGAAGACAAACAATCCAAATGAGCGAAGGATATGAAGAGACATTTCTCCAAAGAAGATGCACAAATAGCCAACAAGGTCATGAAAAGACACCCTACTTCAGTGGTTATTATGGAAATGCAAATCGAAATTGCAATGAGATACCCATTCACACTCTGTAGAATGGTTATTAAAAAAAAAAAAAAAAACAGAAAATAACAAGTGTTGGAAGGGAAATGAAGAAATTGGAACCCTGGTGCACTACTGGTGGGAATGTAAAATGGTGCAACCGCTGTGGAAAACAGGCAGTTCCCCAATAAGTTAAATATAGAGTTACCATATAACCCAGCCATTCCACTCTAGGTACAGACCCAAAAGAAATGAAAACAGGACTCAAACAAATCGTTGTATGTGCATGTTCATAGCAGCACTATTCACAATCGACAAAAGGTGGAAACAACCCAAATGTCCATCAACAGATGAATGAGTAAAGTAAATGTGGTCCACCCATACAATGGAATGTTATTCAGCCATAAAAAGGAATGAAGCATGGGCATATATACACTACCAAACAAAACAGATAGCTAGCGGGAAGCAGCCGCATAGCACAGGGAGATCAGCTCGGTGCTTTGTGACCACCTAGAGGGGTGGGATAGGGAGGGTGGGAGGGAGGGAGATGCAAGAGGGAAGGGGACATTTGTATATGTATAACTGATTCACTTTGTTATAAAGCAGAAACTGACACACCATTGTAAAGCAATTATACTCTAATAAAGATGTTAAAAAAAAAAAAAAAGGAATGAAGCACTGACACGTGCTACAACATGGATGAGCCTTAAAAACCTTATGCTCAGGGAAAGAAGCCAGACACAACAGGCCACATATTGTCTGGTTTTGTTTATATGAAATGTCCAGAAAAGACAAATCCTTAGAGACAGAAAGTAGATTGATTTGTGGTTACCAGGGGCAGAGAGGGGGGAATGGGAAGTGACTGCTAATGGGGGAGGGGGGGGAATGGAAATTCCAGAACTAGATAGAGGTGATGGTTGCACAACGTTGTGTATGTACTAAATACCACTGAATTGTTCACTTTCTAATGGTTAATTTTATGTCATTTAAATTTCACCTCAATTTTTAAAACTTAAAAATAAATAATATCCCCCAAAATGTGCCGTGAGAAGAACAAAGGCTAGCAGCGAAGGACAGGTGTGCTGCTTGGGGAAGGGATGCAGGAGGGCCTCTCTGAGGTGGCTGACGTTTCTGAAAAGCCTTGAAAGAAGGTGAGCAGAGGGGACATTCCAGCCAATTGCCGGATCCGCGGGTAGAGACCACATATCAGAGTGCATTATTTAAAAATTCGTTCAAGTTTCTTCTCTTTCTTAAAAGACAGCAATGAAACAGGTGCTTGGGGCAGCGGGAGGGGAAAATGGGGGTACTTGAATGAGTTTACGGATCTGTGAGGCTCTCTGGATCCCGCCACTGCACCCTTATCCCACGTGGGACCGCCTCCGCCCCTTCTTCGCCCCGCCCCTCGCCGGCCACGCCCCTCCAGAACTCTGAGGCCAAGAGCTGTCGCTCACAGAGAAAGAAAAGACTCTGTCTCAAGTTTTCCCAGAGCTTTCTCGTCCTCACCGCGACTGGCATCCCGAGCCCTCTGCGGCCCCGACAATATTCAGAAACAACCCCGCTGCGACCCCACCCCCTCTGGACCGCCGAGGGCCCTCGGACGCCCCTCAACTCCCCTGCCCCCTAAAATCTCTTTGATTCCTCAACTGTCCCCTAGGCCCGCAGGACCCCTCCATGGCCAGGTCGTACGGCGGCCGGGTGCTGGCCGCGATGATCCTTTTGGGCATCCCCGCGGCCGTGCTGGCGGCGCTGGGCGCGCAGCTGCTGTTCCAGCTGCAGGCGGGCCGCGCGGAACTTCGAGGACCGCGAATCGACGGGCTGGGCCCGGAGCTGGGCGCCGGCCCTGGGCTGCCGGAGGACGCGGCCGGAGCGCTGCTGCCGCTGGCAGCCGCGCTCGCCGCCCTCGCCCTGGTGCTGGGTCTCACCTGCCTGCTTCTCGCCGCGCTCTGCGGCCACCTGGGCGCCGAGATGGCGCGGGGACCGGGCCCCGGCAGGTAGGAGGGCCGGCCCCTCTACGCGGCTGGGGGCTGGACAAGCCCGGGGGAGCCGCTGCCCTTCTCTGGGCCTCAGGTTCGGGGAGAGCTTTCCTTCCTCACCCCCTCCATCCATCTTTCCCTTCCTCCTTTCTTCCATCCCTCCCTCCCTCTCTCTCTCTCCTCTCCATCCATCCCTCCCTCCATCCTATATTTGTTGAAAATTTACAGCAGGTACAACTACAGCTGGGACCCCCTTTTCAAAGATGTGGAAACAGGCTCAGAGAGGGCCTGGGGTCAGTTAGCCCCAGTGTTGATAGTGTTTGTCATTTATGGAACCCTAAGCTCTAGGTGCCCCCCACTTAATGTGGATTAACACAGTGAAGCCCCCTGGGTGGCTGGTGCTGTTATTATCTCCCTTTTTAACAGTGTGTTAAAAAGAGTCTGCTCTCTCTAGGCTGCCAGGATTGGAAGGGGGTGGGCTGGATTTGAACTTGAATCTGGTAGAGCCAGAACATGTGCCCTGGCCCTGGGTGGGGTTCCTTGTCAGGCACCTGAGCTCGGAGGTATGGGCACTGGACAGGGTGGCCGGGGGGTGCATGTGGAGTGAGGAACCTTCCTTGAGCCAAGGACTTGGCTGTCCCATATCTGAGTGTTTCCTTCCAGGACGCTGGGGGAGGGGAGCTGGGATCCTTGTCCAGGATTCCATGGATTTGAGCGGATGGGAAATTCCACCATTTGATCCCATCCAAACTGTGCACCCTCCATCTGATAGTTCAAGGGGTGCTGAAAAGCATGCGTTCTGCCAGTTGACAAATATGTGTTGGGCACCTGCCGGGGGCTGAGCCCAGCATTGGGTATTGGCGACCCAGCAGGAACCAGGAGGACCTGGACCCACCTTCATGGGGACACATAATGAAGATACAAAACAGATCAGTAATGTCAAATGATGATGAATGCCGGAAATGGATGAAAATGGGGTGATGTGGTGCAGGAGGACAGGGTGGGGAATGAGATGGGACCATCAGGGGAGGCCTGTGTTGAGACTTGAAGGAGGAAAGGAGGCAGAAGATCTGGGGGACTGTGATCCAGGCAGAGGGAACAGCATGTGCAAAGGCCCTGGAGCAGGAATGAGCTTAGGGTGTTAGAAGGTGATAGAGGTGATTGGTATGGCTGGAGGGTACATAAGGAAGATGAGGGCCAGGAAGTGAGAGGTACTGGATTTTTTTTTTTTTCCGCATCCTGTGGCATGCGTGCTCTTAGTTCCCCAACCAGGGATTGAACTTGCCCCCCCTGCAGTGGAAGCACAGAGTCTTAACCACTGGACCACCAAGGAAGTCCAAGAGGTACTGGATTATATAGCGCTTGCTGTGCTGTGGTGAAGACCTTGGGTTTACTCTGACTGAGAGAGTTGTGAGCCAGGAGGGATGTGATCTGACTTAAGTTTGAAAGAACCCACTCTGGCCACTGTGCAGAAAAGGGGTCAGGAGGGGAGTTGGAAGGCAGACCAGGGAGGAGGCCATTTCCATGGTATTGGTGGGAGGTGAGTGATGATGGAAGCTCTCAGAGCTTCCTTTTCCTGATCTCACAGGACTGGAGAAGGGCATGCACACAGCGGAAGCACTTAGCATGGGGCTGGGCTCAAAACTAAGTCCTCAATCCATGTCAGCTCTTGGGAATCTCTGTTTCTATTGTCACTGATAACAAATTAGCCTCAGTTTTCTCACCCCCAAATAAGCTTATGGTCTTTAAAATAATGGAGGTCAGATGTTTAGCAAGTGTCCATACACAATAGCTGCTTCATTAGTGTTGGATGTTCGAATGGACTGATGTATATGGATGGGTTTCGGGGGAGGGGAATGGAATGGATAGTGACTGTGGATGGATGAATGGACAGATGGTTGGTTTGCTCGATGGATGGTGACTGGGAGATAGACGATGGTTGGATGGGTGGGGGGGGATGGATGGATGGATGGATGGATGGATGGCAGATGACAAATGGATGAATGGATAATGACGGATGTTTAAATAAATGGGTGGATGGATGAACAAAGCATGATTAAATGGATGGATGGCTGTATGGTTGAATAATCTATGGGGATGGATGGATGGTAAAGGATGAATGAGTGGGGGGATAGATGAGTGGATGGCTAGGTCCTCACATAGATCTCCAGTTCCCCAAAGATGGACCACTCCCCCTACCTCTCCTCCCCAGCCTTATTCCACCAGCTCTGCCTCCTGAGCCCATTTTCTTCCTGCCCTCCTCCCTGCCAGGTCTGACTGGTTTCTCTATGACTGCCGCCTCCTCAGACATGTGGCCCTCGGCCTCTTCTGTTGTGGGGTCTCCGTCTACTTAGCAGGTATGTGCTCAGGATAGAACATGGGGTGTAGGGCCCTGGGTTGGGGTGACCAGGGGTAATAGCCCCACAACTGGGGTCAGCTCCAGAGGCAGCCTGCCTGTTTCACTCTTGGCTCTGACACTTTAGCCCATGGTTGGCATCTGATCCCAGTGGGGATTCCATAAATGGCAGTTGTCTTCATAACACTTCTGATTCATCAGCTTTCTACATTTGGTTTGAATAAAAGTTTCCAAGTCCTTGGTGGTTTCTGGAGATAGTGTTTCATAGGTTGGCCTTAGCAAAAACTGTTTTGGTCACAAATATCTGAATCCAGCTCAAGAAGGGCTTAAGGAAAAAAATACGCTTCATAAACCAGATATGCAATTTTAAATCCCAAAACATGAAGCAGAGTAAAAACTAATAACCTGAGTGCCAGAAGGACACACTGCACTGTCTTTCCTTCCCCGTCTTATAACTTTTCTTTGATCAACATTCTTTCACCCACACATGCTGGTAAAGGAATCAAATCATAACCTTTCTTAAAGAGACTCCTGACATCTTGTATTTTGTTCTAATCTTGAAAAATATGTTGCTGGTGCTGGAGACTCAGCGCTGAATCATACATAGATCCTTGGCAGCCCTATAAACAACCTGTTTCACTGGAAGAAAAAAAAATCAGCTGACTGAAAAACAAGGGATTTGCTATTACTATTTTTCCTTAGTACCACAATAGAGAAAGAGAAGTTTACAAGATATAGTTAAAAGATTTATTTATGAGATATGAGCCTAGGGTTCATTGTGGGAATTTGTATGTACAGTGTAGCGAACTCTGCATAACTCTTGTTGTTTGACTTCATAAAATGCTCTGGATTTTATTAAGTGTGGAACTTCCCTGGCGATCCAAAGGTTAAGACTCTGCGATTCCACTGCAGGGGGCGTGGGTTCATCCCTGGTCAGGGAACTAAGAACTAAGATCCCACGTGTCACGTGGCCAAAAACAAACAAAACAAACAAACAAAAATGCTCTGGATGTGGGTTTTTTAAAAAGGAGAGTGGATGGAGTGACTCGTGTATCTGAAAAGATCAGGGGTTACTGGCCTCAGGTGTGGCTGGATCCAGGCACTCAAATGAGGTCTTCAGAAATGCTTCTCACTTCATCTCATCACCTGCCGTGCCCTGAGAAAGATGCCTGTCTCTGTAAGCGCTTTCAACACAATACCTATGATCTCAAGCCTTTTCATAAGCCAACAAAAATGTTGGAGACTTGGAGAATAAAATATTCTTATTCTAAAATACAAGAAAACTCACAAAGGGCAATAAAAGGTAACTATGTCAGCCTCATTAAGCATTAAATTAAGAATTTGTTCAGCTCCCATTTAGATTCTTTTTGAGGATAGGTGACCTCACTCAGCAAGAATTCCTGAGCATGTCCAGCCAATCATTCATTCATTGCTAACCAGAGCCAAAATAATAGTTATAAAGATCTTTCAAAAATGTTTAGAGCAGGGACTTCCCTGGTGGTCCAGTGGCTAAGACTCCATGCTCCCAATGCAGGGGGCCTGGGTTCGATCCCTGGTCAGGGAACTAGATCCCACATGCTGCAACTAAGAGTTCACATGCCGCAACTAAGACCCAGCACAGCCAAATAAATACATAAATAAAAATATTAAAAAAAAATTTTTTTAGAGCAAAAAAAGTCCTTGGCCTCGCCTTAATATGTCAGACATGATGCATTGTGGCATCTTCAAAAGCAAGAGTACAGAGCTGGAGAAAGCATTAAAACAGCCCACAAAGTGCCAAGAAGTCCTCCATCAGCTCTGGGCTTCTCTCCTACCAATTCCCTAATGGCTGCAGTTAGAAAATAACCCTGTCCTCATAGGCCAAGCAAAGGTCCCAGGGCTGACTCTGATTGGCTGAGCTTGGGTCATGTGATAGCCATGCACCAATCACTATAATCAGGGGAAGCAGTGCTCTGATTGGCCTAGGACCATACATGTCACTGATGCCAGAGTGGTGGGTCAGTCCTTCTAGACCAGTGACCAGGGTAGGGGTAGGGACTGGACCAGCACTTCTCAATGGGGGCTGATTCTGTCCCTGAGGGAACATTTGGCAATCAACATCTGGAGACATTTTTGGTTGTCGCGATAGGGCAGGGGGAGGGTACTACTGGTATCTGGTGGATAGAAGCTGCTAAATGTCCTACAGTGCACAGGACAGTTCCCACCAAAAAGAATGGTGGTGCCAACTGGACATCGGACAGGGCAACAGAGAACCAGTACAGGTCCTCAAGGCCAGGTCGCCAACTGTCTTTTTTGTTCTTTAAGATTTATTTTTTAAAATTTATTTATTTATTTTGGCTGCGCTGGGTCTTAGTTGTGGCATGTGGGATCTTTTTAGTTGCGGCATGAGGGATTTTTAGTTGCGGCTCCTTAGTTGTGGGATGCATATGGAATCTAGTTCCCTGACCAGAGGTGCAACCCAGGTCCTCTGCATTGGGAGGGCGGAGTCTTACCCACCGGACCACCAGGGAAGTCCCCGCCAACTGTCTTGTTGTTCAGATCAGCAAACTGAGGCCAGAGAGAGACTGTGATTCACTCAAGGTCAATCACGGGGATTCAGAAAGCCTGAGATCTGAGTTGTTTCAATCGTGGTGAAGTACACATAACACATAATTTACCATTTTATAGTAAAACAGATGTGATGATGATGTATTTGTCGGGTGTGAAAGGGTTCGATGAGTTAGTCTATGTGCCTATCATAATGTACAATTTTCTATAACTGCTCTCCATTTGGGGGAGCTCTCCCAGGGGTTGGAGAACAAACATTGAATAAGAGCCGTTTCCTTCCCCAGCACTGTCCATCTACGCCCTGCTTCTCTTCGAGATCGAGACGGGTGCAGCAGCTGCCTCCATCCTTGGCTTGGGTGCTCTGGTCCTGGTGGCGGCGCTGACCCACACTCTACTCCGGGCCGCCCGGGCCACCCGCCGTGGCCTCCATGAGCTGTCCCCACCGCACTTTGAAGATGACCCTGTCTGCCCTGCTGAAGTCTCCAAGGCCAGCCCCAGGGCTCAGCCCCAGCAGGGTACCCATCACTGGACCCCCTACTCATCCTGCCCAAAACCTGGGGACTCCCTCAGACCCATGGTTACTGCCACAGCACCTGCAGCCATAGGGGGAGGCCGGGAGGGCAGCCTGCCTGCATCTCGCATGCACCAGACACTGTCTGCCAGTGAGGGGCACTGGGAAGAGGTCACGCATGAGATGCGCAGCATCCTGAGCCACAGGCCAGGGGGTTCGGGGAAGGACTCCACTCTGGTGTGAGCCCAAAGATCAAGGATAGAGACCTAGTGTCAGGCAGCAGGAAGAGGACTCTTGTAGAGATAGCTCCAGGCTCAACCACAGTAGCAGTATAACTTGATTTCTCTCTCAGTTCACAGCATCCCTGACTTGTGTCCTCAGGGTTGCCTCATGGCACAAAATGGCTGCCAGGGCTCCAACCTTTACCTCCTCACTCAGAGAGAAAGGCAGAGGCCAGGACTTCTCAGGAGATTTTGGAAGTTTTCCTGGGAGGCCTTGGGACACTTCTGCTTATACCCCATTGGCCAGAACAGAGTCATGTGGTCACACTTCAATACAGAGGAGACAAGGAAATGTAGCTGCCCAGAATGAATAAGATTCTGTTATAGGCAGGAGGGGAGGGGAGAGCTCAGGCAGCGTTTCTCTAAACATCTCCGTCCATTTTACAGATGAGGAAACCGAGGCCCAGAGAGGGGCAGTGACTCACCAAGGGTCCCACGGCCAGTATTGAGCATCAGAGCCAGGATTCGAACCCGGGTCCTGTAACCCCCATGCTGCTGATAGTGCAAGTCTCAGACTCTGCGACTCCTTCCGGGCTGTGAGCATTTGAAACCTGTGTGTGCGGAGCTCAGAGCAGCCCAGGGCCATGGGCGCACCTGGAGGCCTGGACCCAGACTCCTGGCTGTGGGCCTGTGGCTGAGGGCTTCACTGCTCTGTGTCTCAGTTTCCTGGTCTGTAAAATGGGAACGGAAGCGGTCCCTCTTCCTAAGCCTCCTGTGAGACTCCGTGTGAGCCATTCTGGGGGCCTGTGCATAGCAGGTCCTCAAGGCTTGTCAACCTGTGCTTCTGTCAGTCGGGGTGCCTGGTGGCAGGAAAAGGTGGGCTGATGGCCAGTTTCTGGGACTCTTGGAACTGACAGGGCTTGGAGTGGATAACTCAGAGCCTCAGGGGGTCTCTGGAGGCCCTGGCCCCACCCCCGTCCTGCACAACCTGAAAATAAACTCCATGTCACTATTTCCATGTCATCTGAGCCATATCCAAACATGTTGCGCGGCCAAGTGCAGACCCAGGATGAGGGGTAGAGTGAAAGGAGTGGGGGTGGAAAGGGCAGGAGTCAGGGGACAGAGAGTGTGCCCCTTGTAGAGCCAAGTCTTGGGCCCATGCCCCACAAATCTTCATGCATATACATTTCACAGGGTGTGGGGATGGCCTGGTCCCTGCCCCAACCCCAAATGGACAAATGTCCCCAGCAGTCTCCCAACCCGTCCCTTCCTGGGCCACACAGGGACTCAGGGGCGGAGGAAGCTCAGCCACACAGTGGCTTGAAGTCCCCCAGGAGCCATCTCCATGGGCAGAGAGGTGGCAGCACCCAGCAGGGAGGCTGGTCCCCAAACCTGACCTTGGGTAAGGATTCTGATGATCAGGTACAGAGTTGGGTGCCCCATTGGCCTGGATCACCTCCTTCCTGAGCCCCTGGGAGGCTGCACAGACCTCATCCTCCCATATGGCACCTGTCACAGGGGGTGCCCAGGAAGCACAGGCTCTCGGTGAGCATGAAAATATCAATGAAGATGATCAAGTCAGAATGAATATCGTGTCACATGCCTAGTACTGCAGACACACACCAGGCACTTCCGGCTTTAGTTAATCCTTAGGACAACCCCACTCACAGATGGGCAAACTGAGGCCAGAAAAGCAAGGCCACTCATGTGAGAACACACGGCGGTGGTGATGGCTGGAACCTCATAACCCTGTCACGTAGGACACCAGGACATATAGGTAGTGCCCGGGAAACACTGGAGACTCCAGTTTCTGAGAACTCTCTGGAATGGGGGAGGCCCTGGGGACTCTTGAGGGTGGGCAAGAGAGTTGAGGAGGAAGGACCCAAGCTGGCTGTGTGCGAGGAGTACCTGGTGGACTGGTCAGGAGAATTAGAAACTAGACCTCTAGGCCTAATCTTCAAGGCCAGGACTAGGGTGCGGGTACAAAATTTAAGGAGGCTCAAAAGAATTGAAAACAAGGGTTCAGACAAATCCTTGTACACGTGCGTTCATAGCAGCGCTAGTCACAATCACCACAAGGTGGAAACAACCCAAATGTCCCTCAATCGATGAATGAATAAGCAAAAAGTGATCCATCCATACAGTGGAATATTAGCCATAAAAAGGAAGCTCTGACACATGCTACAGCATGGATGAACCCTGGAAACATGATGCTGATTGAAAGAAGCCAGACGCAAAGGCCACATAGTGTATGATCCCATTTATATGAAATGTCCAGAACAGGCAAATCTATAGAGATATAGCTTAGTGGTTGCCAGGGGCTGGGGGAGGGGGAATGGGGAGTAATGGCTAATAGGGATGAGGTTTCCTTTGGGGTGATGGAAATGTTCTAGAACTAGATAGAGGTGATGGTTGCACATCGTCCATGCACTAAATGCCACTGAACTGTACATTTTTAATTGGTGAATTTCATCTTATGTGAATTTCACCTCAACTTAAAAAAAAAAAAGAAAATTTAAGGAGGCACTCACTCTCAGGTTCCTTCACGTGCAGGTGGGCCCCAAGTCTGAAGTGAGCACCTCCTTAAATGTGGGCCCTACGTGCTCACTAGCCTCATCCCAGTCTGATCTCTGCACACCCCCCTGGGACCAAGAACTGGAGCCCTGGAAAGTCTGCAAGGTTACAACATGGGAGGCTGGCTGGAAGTGCTGCCCACAGTCCCTGCTGAAACCTGGCCCTGTTGTCGACACCGCCCTGGATGGGGTGCTGAGCACCTTTGTATTCTGATCAGAATCTGGCGAGCAGGGAAGAGGCTGGTCCTAGGGCTGGAGCCAAACGCTCTGGTCGCTCCCTGTCCTGGGCACCTGATGAGGGTTTTGTGTTCCAAGAGCCAGCTTGGACAGACCTGGCTCAGGGAGCAGTCATGCGACCTGCACTTCAGTTTCTTTCTTTATAAAATAGGGCTAATCCCCCAACCCCATCATAGTACAGCTGTGAGGACCAAATTGGAAAGAGTTTCAATGACTCCGTTAGCTCCACGGGCCTCACCGACACAAGTAGCTGTCGGGATCCTGGTACATTTTGAGGTGTAGACACATCTGTTAAAGATGTTGCCTTGGGGACATCCCTCGTGGTCCAGTGGTTAAGAATGCACTTTCCAATGCAGGGGACCCAGGTTTGATCCCTGGTCGGGGAACTAAGATCCCATATGCCATGGGGCAACTAAGCCCATGCGCCACAACTACTGAGCCCGCACGCTGCAACGAAGAGCCAGTGCACTGCAACGAAAGATCCCGCATACCACAATGAAGATCCCGCATGCCACAACTAAGACCCGACACAACCTAATTAATTAATTAATTAATTATAAAAAAGATGTTGCCTTGGTTTGGGGTCATCAGAACCAAAGGCTGAGATGATTGCCAAGATGTTGTTCACCTGGGAAGTGACCCCAGGAAGCCCCAGAACCCTGCAGGGGGCGCCAATGAGCAGATGGTGCTAAGGGCAACGGGGGCTCCATCCCCCTGGGGACCCCAGGGAGACAGCATAGAGCACACATGGCAGCTGGTCCCAGCCCAGGGGCGAGGGGGCTGGGATATTTATCCTCCTATTTCCATCAGGCATTAGCTGAGAGCTGTTCCCAGAGGGACTGACCCCTCACACTTCTAGCCTTCCCTGTGCACCAGCTAGACACACTCCTCTGGTCACAGGAGGCCCCAGGCAGGGTCACAGGTACTTGCTGCGGAGGGGAGGGAGGCACAGATAGCATCTGCTCCAGCTTCACGGCATTTTTGCAACAGCAGGCATAAATGGGATATTGAAAGCACTTAACTGTGCTATTTGTGGTTGAGAAGAGCTGTTGGTTTTTGGATGCCCGCCATGTGCCAACACCCTGCCTAACTCACACGAGGGTCACCACTGTTGCCCCCTCATCACACCCACTGGTCTCCCTCCTTTACTTCTGCAGGTAAAATCTTCTGAAAGTGGCAGATGGAGTTGGGGTCCTCTGTGCTGGTGACATTTAGAACAGAAGGTCAGATGCCACCTTGAGGGAGATTGCTCAGAGCAAACAAGGGGCCCGTTTCCCCCAGAGAACACTTTATTTAAAACACTTTAAGGGTTTCCCTGGTGGCGCAGTGGTTAAGAATCCACCTGCCAGTGCAGGGGACACGGGTTCAAGCCCTGGGCGGGGAAGATTCCACATGCTGCGGAGCAACTAAGCCCGTGCCCCACGACCACTGAACCTGTGCTCTAGAGCCCGCGAGCCACAACTACTGAGCCCACGTGCCACAACTACTGAAGCCCGCCCGCTCTAGGGCCTGTGCTCCACAACAAAGAGAAGCCACTGCAATGAGAAGCCTGAGCACCACAACAAAGAGTAGCCCCCGCTCGCCACAACTAGGGAAAGCCCACGCGCAGCAACGAAGACCCGATGCAGCCAAATATAAATAAATAAATTTATAAAAAGAAAAATAAAAAAGATTCAACCAGGGTAGGATCTGCTTTCAAGTTCACTTTGTGGTTGTTGGCACGATTCAATTCCCTATGAGCTGTGGAACTGAAGTCCTTGGTTCCTTGCTGGCTGTTGGCCAGAGGCTGCCCTCAGTTCTGTGACATGTGGGCCTCTTTATAGGGCAGTGTGCATCAGTGTAGCCAACAAGATGGAAGTCTTGTATTTTAAACCTACTCACAGAAGTGAAGTCCCATCACCCTTACTGTATTCCATTGGTGAGAGGTGAGTCTACACCAGATCCAGCCTGCCCTCAAGCGGAGGATTACACAGGCCTGAACACCAGGTTACCAAGACAAAATGTTCCCAAAGGGAACCATCTCAGAAACTACTTAATGTCTTGTAAATTCCCTGTGGGCTCTTCCCAATGACAAATAAAAAGGGCAGGTGGATAAGGAAGATGAGAAAGTGGTGTTTTCTATACAGCATGGGTCAGCTTTTCCAGTTCAGATTTCTAAGCTGGCAAGAGTGTACATGATACCTAAGAAATTCAAAGTGGTGAGACAAATGGCCAAAATTAACAAAACTGACAATGCCAAGTGTTGGTGAAGACATGGAGCCACTGGAACTCTCATTTGCTGTGGGTGGGAGGGTAAATTGGTGCAACAGTCTTAGAAGTCTGCTTGGCCGTATCTGCTTAAGCTGAAGATAGGCCTCTCTTACCACTTAGAATTTCCACTCAGGGTATTTACCCAACAAGAATGAGTGTGTATTCATCAATCAGGCTCCCTGACTTCAGACTATACTACAAAGCTACAGTAATCAAGACAGTATGGTACTGGCACAAAAACAGAAATATAGATCAATGGAACAGGATAGAAAGCCCAGAGGTAAACCCACGCACATATGGTCACCTAATCTTCGATAAAAGAGGCAAGAATATACAGTGGAGAAAAGACAGCCTCTTCAATAAGTGGTGCTGGGAAAACTGGGCAGCTACATGTAAAAGAATGAAATTAGAACACTCCCTAACACCATACACAAAAATAAACTCAAAATGGATTAAAGACCTAAATGTAAGGCCAGACACTATCAAACTCTTAGAGGAAAACATAGGCAGAACATTCTATGACATACATCACAGCAAGATCCTTTTTGACCCACCTCCTAGAGAAATGGAAATAAAAACAAAAATAAACAAATGGGACCTAATGAAACTTAAAAGCTTTTGCACAGCAAAGGAAACCATAAACAAGACCAAAAGACAACCCTCAGAATGGGAGAAAGTATTTGCAAATGAAGCAAATGACAAAGGATTAATCTCCAAAATTTACAAGCAGCTCATGCAGCTCAATATCAAAAAAACAAACAACCCAATCCAAAAATGGGCAGAAGACCTAAATAGACATTTCTCCAAAGAAGATATACAGATTGCCAACAAACACATGAAAGAATGCTCAACATCATTAATCATTAGAGAAATGCAAATCAAAACTACAATGAGATATCATCTCACACCGGTCAGAATGGCCACCATCAAAAAATCTACAAACAATAAATGCTGGAGAGGGTGTGGAGAAAAGGGAACCCTCTTGCACTGTTGGTGGGAATGTAAACTGATACAGCCACTATGGAGAACAGTATGGTGGTTCCTTAAAAAACTAAAAATAGAACTACCATACGACCCAGCAATCCCACTACTGGGCATATACCTTGAGAAAACCATAATTCCAAAAGAGTCACGTACCACAATGTTCATTGCAGCTCTATTTACAATAGCCAGGACATGGCAGCAACCTAAGTGTCCATCAACAGATGAATGGATAAAGAAGATGTGGTACATATATATAATGGAATATTACTCAGCCATAAGAAGAAACGAAACTGAGTTATTTGTAGTGAGGTGGATGGACCTAGAGTCTGTCATACAGAGTGAAGTAAGTCAGAAAGAGAAAAACAAATACCATATGCTAACACATATATATGGAATCTTAAAAAAAAAATGATCATGAAGAACCTAGGGGCAAGAAGGGAATAAATATGCAGACCTACTAGAGAATGGACTTGAGGATACGGGGAAAGGGAAGGGTAAGCTGGGGCAAAGTGAGAGAGTGGCATGGACATATATACACTACCAAATGTAAAATAGATAGCTAGTGGGAAGCAGCTGCATAGCAGAGGGAGATCAGCTTTGTGCTTTGTGACCACCTAGAGGGGTGGGATAGGGAGGGTGGGAGGGAGGGAGACTCAAGAGGGAAGAGATTTGGGGATATATGTATATGTATAACTGATTCACTTTGTTATAAAGCAGAAACTAGCACACCATTGTAAAGCAATTAGACTCCAATAACGATGTTAAAAAAAAAGAATATATACGACTAGTAAGAATCAAAAAAAAAAATGAGTGTGTATTCATCAAAAGACATGTACAAGAGTACTCAGAGCAATTTCTTTCAATGGCCAAGAACTAGGGACAATCCAAATGTCCATCAACAGATGAACAGACTGTGGTACATCCATACAATGGAATACTACTCAGCAATTAACAAGAGGGAATTACTGATACAGGCAACACAGATGAATGTCTCAGACCTAACAGTGAATATAATTAGCCAGGCTCAGAAGAGAAGAGGACTCGTTTGGGCATTGCACTTAGCTCAAGTTCAAGAACAGGCAGAATGGAATTCCCTGGTGGTTCAGTGGTTAGGACTCAGTACTTTCACTGCCAGTGGCCCAAGTTCAATCCCTGGTCGGGGAACTAAGATCCCGCAAGTCAAGCAGCCTGGCAAAAAAAACAAAACCAAAACAAACAAACAAACAAACAAACACATAGGCAGAATGAACGATGGGGTAGAAGCCAGCAGCATTGGGGGTTTGGGTGGGAGGGTGTCCAAGGGGATGCTGAAGGCTGGCACAGATCATTGCTCTGATCTGGGGGTGGAGAGAGCAGTAGGGGCCACAGCTGGGCTCTGGAACACTTGAATACAAGAAGTGTGGGGGTATGCCACTAGTAGAAGCCACAGGACTTGCATCTTCCATTCACTCTGCATGGACTTTGGGCTGCAGAAGCCTTCCAGCTGAGAAGAACTTTGAGAGCCAGGAAGAGTTTTTGCAACAGTCAGCAGAGGCAGCGGAGAGACACAGCCCCACAAGAGTTCTCCCTCAGAACTACCGAATGAGGTGAGGACCACTGAGATTCCCATTGTAAAGATGGACCAACTGAGGTATAGAGAGGTTAAGCCACTGCTCAGGGTCACCAGCTAGTGAGCATTGGAGCTGGGACCACATCTCCCCAGAAATGTCCCTCTCAGTCCCCAGGCCCCTGTGATGCCCGGGTCTCAGCACCTCAGCGCCGGCTAAAGGCAGAAGGATAAGTCTTCCTCTTCTTCTCCCTTCCCTGTAGCCCAAGAGGATGCAAGCTTAGTTGGAGCTGTGAGGATTGATGTGGCCCAAGTCAGGAGTTGGGGGCTAAGGGGACAGGCTCCTCCGGGACTTTCTGGCCCCTTTGTGAGGCTGTTCCCAGGCCCTGTTGCACTCAAGAGGGTTGGGATTTTGCAGAGTCAGTGACCTGGCAATGATGGTTGATCCAGTCGGACCCAAGGCCAGTATGGGTCGTCCGGGGGCCCCTGGTCACACACAGATGCCCTGGAAAGTGATCTGGGGCTGGTTTCGGGGTGGCCAAGATCACAACCAGAGAGAACAAACAGCCTTTGCTTCCCAGCTGGATCGGATTCCATGGCCGGCGCCAGAGCAACCTGGGTGGGACCTGGCAGGTGCTGGCTGCGCCCAGAGTGGAGAGATTCGGGGAGATATCTTAGCATCAGAGGCCTAGTTTTTCCAAGGCAGCTGAAGTGTGTGGAGGAGGGGGTGCCATCTCCCCCAACCCTCCCCTCCAGGATAGTTCACTGTCTCCACCCTCAGACTCCCAGGGCAGGGGACTCTTTTCCCTCAGATCCCTGTGCAGGGCAGTGTCTCCCCCTTCAGGTCCCCAGGGCAGTGTCGTTAGACACAAGTGCCTGGGTGGGTGGCACATCCCCTTGGGACCCCGTGTGACTCCTTCTGGCCAATGAGCTGTGAGCAGAACTTTGACAAGGCACTTCCAGGCCAGAGCACTTAAGTGACAGCGTGAGACCCTTCTGAGTCCATCCCCACTGTCTTGGAGAGATGCTGGCCACCCCTTCAGGTGCGTTTCCTTGCAACTACGACCAGCAGCCTGTTGCCGCCCTGCCATGGGCACGTGATGTGGACGAGAAATAAGCCTTAGCCTTCCTACGCTCCAGAGATCTGGGGAATGTTCCTGATCTGGGCCACCCTGACGCTATGGGTACCTGGGGAAGAGAGAGCAGAAAAGGAAGCACATGCATGGGAGAGACAGTGTGAGCCTGGGGTGGTTCATTTCACAGATACAGTTTGTGGAGTCCGTATTTGCCAATTCTCCTACTGGCTCAAATCTGTGACCCCCAAATCAATACTCACAGTGCTTTTGTGGCTATTGGTGGACACGCACAGTGCCGGAAAAAATCTGAGTCCTCAGAGGTGCATGTTTCCAGCTGTGGTAGGACAAGGCGATGTTCTGCCTTCCTGTTCCAGCTCTGACTGTAAACAGGCATCCTTCTTGAGGTCTAGCCAGTGGCCTATTTTACATTTTTGTGCTTTTTCATTGGTGATTTTTGCTGTTTGCAAAGGCCCCCAAGTGTAGTGCTGAAGAGCTATCTAGTGTCCCCAGGTGCAAGAAGGCTGGGATGTGCCTCCGGGAGCAAATACTCTCCGATGAGCTTTGTTCAGACGTGAGTTCTACGGCTGGTGCCCGTGAGTTCACCGTTAACGAATCGGCAGCATGTATATTAAACAAGGTGTCGGGCTTCCCTGGTGGCGCAGTGGTTGAGAATCTGCCTGCCAACGCAGGGGACACGGGTTCGAGCCCTGGTCTGGGAGGATCCCACATGCTGTGGAGCAACTGGGCCCGTGAGCCACAACTACTGAGCCTGCGCGTCTGGAGCCTGTGCTCCGCAACAAGAGAGGCCGCGATAGTGAGAGGCCCACACACCGCGATGAAGAGCGGCCCCTGCTCACCGCAACTAGAGAAAGCCCTTGCACAGAAACTAAGACCCAACACAGCCAAAAATAAATAAATTTAAAAAAACAAAAACAAAACAAAAAAAAAACGACTGCTTCTGGCAGTAAAAAAAACACAATAGTAACACATAAAAAAAAAAATCAGGAGGGGAATTGTAATTAAAGCTGTCATATTAAAAACAAAAAACAAAAAACAAGGTGTCTTGAAATGCACAGAAAACAAGGTTATGTATTGATTACTTGACCAAAATGTGACCAGAGGCTTACAAGAACCTACCCGTATCTCCCCGAGGAATACAGTATTTCCTAATTCAGTTTTCACGCTACTTTTCAGGAGGTAACTACCGCGATTCATGAGTATCCACCGTTTGTGTCTACCACACAGCGGAGGAAAAGGGACGCACAGAACAGAACAGCTTGGTGGTTAAGAGAGCAGGCTCTGGGTTGGAATCCCAGCTGTGGATTTAGCCGCCTCCTGCTTCGGTTTTCCTATCTGTGAAATGGCCACACAACCAGGGCTTCCCACTGAGCTGGGGGAGGACTAAATAAGATACTGTACATCAGGTGTTGGTGAGGAGGTCCTCGGAGTATAAACGGTAGCTGTTACTATTATTACTGTTACGCGCAATGATGGAGGGGCGGGACCCGGTCTCCTCTGTGATTTGGAACCCCGGCTCAGGCACTCGCTGAGCCTCAGTTTCTCCCTCTGTAGAATGGGAGTGGCGGCAGCGCCCCCTCCCCTCCAGGATTTCACCCGCTTGCTGGGTGTGCGTCCGTCCCTGGCTCCTGCGAGCCACAGAGACCCACAGTCAGAATGGAGACTACAGACGGCCCGGACAGCGTGGTGTTTATTTCCTGGAGGGAGGACGCCCGCGTGGCCTCCAGGCACCAGCAAGTTTTGACACAAATGACTTGAAGGCACTGGTTTCCGTCCAGCCCCTCCCCCTGACTTGCCCATCAGGGCCCGGGGGGCAGGAGACCCATCACCAAGCAGACCGCTCCCGGCCCCTCCTCCAGCGCTGCCGGTCCGCTGGGTGGCCGAGGGTCCGGAATGCCTTGTGCCGCCAAGGCTCCCGAGATTCAATGCGGTGGGCAGCTGCCAGTCCGGGAGTGTGAGGCAGGGGACTCTTCCCTGGGGCCGGCGAGGGGCTAAGAGACGCTAGGGGGCAGGCGGGCAGCTGCCGTCTTCTCCACCACGAAGCCGTAGTTGTACTGGGGGGTGGGGAGTGGGGTGAGGGGAGAGCACAGAGCAAAGGAGGAGCCACTGGGGTGCCGGAGAAATGGTGGGGCATGGGGTGGCACTTAGGGACTGGGGGATCTGGAGCCCTCGAGGTGGGTTATAGCTGGGAGAGAAGAGGGACCCAGGGGAGACCGGGGGCCCTGCACCCCCCAACCCCACCCCCTCCCTACCCTGCACCCACCTCCTCCTCAATGTCCGCCAGTGACTTGATGGTCAGATCAGCAAAGGCAGAGAAGGCCTGGCAGGCAAGGGGCAGGTCAGTCTCGGGCAGGGACCCCAACGTGGAAGCCCCGTTCCCTCATCTTCAAGGAGGGCCCCCTCAATATTTGCCTGAATGTCCTCTCCCCTTTCCTGCCACCATCTCTCGCCCCCAGCATCCAGCTGCCCCTCCTGACTCCCCCGTTCCAGGAGACCCTCCCGCCCCCTTGCCTTGGCCTCCAGCCTCCTCTCACCCAGGAAATCCCCTCTGTGCTGAGGTGCTGGTTACACAGACGATGCTCCCTGATTCCTGTTGCCTAGAAACGCAATGGGGAGGGGCAGACCCAGACTCCCCGGGACCGGACTCACCAGGGGACCACAGCTCTTGCCCTCAAATCGGGGGTGCAGCGTGAAGGGAACCCCATCCATGGCTGAGGAAAGCAGATGGGGGGAAGGAGCTGAGGCCCAGGAGACTTGAGGCCTGCCCGCTCCCCACCCCGAGAAGCCCATCCTGGAGGTCTCGGCTCTTCCCAGTCTTGACAGAATGGGGGAAGCCCAGGCCTGGTCCATCCCTGCCCTTGTGCCTTCCTGGCTGTACAATCTCGGACCAGTCTCACCCCACCCCCACCCCAGTGCCTCACTTTCCCTGCTCTGCGCTCACCTGAGATGCCGTAGAGGTTGGAGGCCTCGTAGATGGAGTCGCTCCTCCGAAGCGTAGATGCCCGAGAGCCCAGCCTCGAAAGCGTCCGCTCCGGGAAGCCACCCTTGCTGGTGGAGGCAGGATGACCCAAGTCAGAGGCCTGATATCCACCGCCCCCCACCATGGCCGCTCCCATCCCTGAGCCCGAGGACTCACCTGGGCGGGCCAGGCGGGCCCAGGGAGAGGTCTCTCATGTCTCGGCTGAGAGCTCGGGGCTTGGGCACTGGCCGCGGGGCCTTGGCCTTCTTGCACCAGATGGCGAAGCCCCCCATGTCCCTAGAGGAGGGCGAAAAGAGAGAAGGGGCTCTGGCCCAATGTGCAGCCAGAGCTGAGAATAGCTTCCAGGGGAAGGCAGGCCTCCGGTGACCTCACATCTCAGCCCACATGCTCGGCAACATACTAACTAGTATGCTGGGTGCAGTCACCGTACCGGGTGCTTCAGACACACCAACTCATTTACTCCTCACCATCACCCTACGAGATTGGTACAACTGTCCCCACCTTAACATGTGGAAACTGAGGCACAGAGAGGTGGCAGAAGGGACGGAAGGACTCATGGGAGTCCCTGAGGGTCAGAGGGGTAGGTATGGGGGTTGGGAGGGCAAGGAAGGAGGGCTGGGGGGTGTCCCTACCCTACTCGCAGGTATCCAGGCACCGTCTTGGTTTTCCCACTCAGCCGGACGTCAAAGACAGCTGTGTCCGCGACCCCCAAGGGCACCAGCTTCACACACATGCGTTTCTTCTTGGACACGGAGGCCTCTGGGAGTGAGGGACAGGGGAATGAGAAAAGGGGAGAAGCAGGAAAGGGGTCCAAAGATGGCTCCAGGAGAATGCTCGCCAAGGTGCTGTTTAAGGCAGCCATCTGGATGGCGCTGGGGCAGTGATTAAATCCTGAATGGTAAAGCCATAGGAGGGGAATCCGTGAAGCTTTTAGGAGCCATTGGGCCAGCCTCATCTTTGGTGACATGGAGGAGCATTCATGGGGTGGCCATGGGCACCACAGGGAGGGTGGGTAGCTGTGGGATCAGACAGAACTGGGTACCCATCCTGGCCCTCCAAACACACTTTCCCTCAGCCCTCTAATCCAGAGGTCAGCAAACTACAACCTATGAGCCAAATCCGGCCCAAGGTCTGGCTCATGAGCAAAGCATGGCTTTTACATTTTTAAAGGGATATATATTATATATATGCAACAGAAACCATCTGGCCTGGAAAGCCTAATATATTTACTACCTGGCCCTTTACAGAAAAAGTTTGCCAAGTCCAGTACCAATAGATATATGCTGAGAGCCAAATATAAATGACAAGACATGGAGAGGGCATGAGAGGCAAGGAGAGCCTGATGGTTAGAAAGCAGAGCAGTCGGGGCTGGGAGGGCAGCACCAGGGCAACCGGAGCCCGTGTGCAAAAGCGTGGAAGTGGAAAATAGAACTGCGCGTGGATCAGCTTAGCTACAGTGTAAGAAGAAGGCGTAGTAGTAACAGTAATAAAACAGGTCGCATTGACTGAACACTTACTCTAGAACAGACTGTACCAATCGCACATTTTTACGCAGGGCGGGGTACATCGTCCCGCCCTAGACCAGGGCTCTGTGTTCTCAGTCAACACTGTCATTACCCAGTGCATCGAGGGGGTGGCCAAAATTTAAAAATCTCACGCCTGTGGTCCCTCCATTCCCTTCCTGGACCCTCCCCGCAGAGACGCGAACGTGCCCCTGACCCCCCACCCCACTCCCGCCTTCGACAGGGGACTCACTGGAGTCCAAGGGGTCGCAGACCGGGGAGAATCCCGGCGGGAGGGGGCTCTTGTCCACCAGGACCTGGATATCGACCACCACGTTCTCCTGTGGATTCTGGCGGAGTGGGGGGGGGGGGATACATCGAGAATCACTCAGCAGCAGGGACCGTGTGCCTAGCATAGAGCCCAGCGAATGGACAAGGGGGAGTGGGAGGACCCCGGGGATTCCGAAGGTGAGGGCCCCTTACCTCTAGGCTGCCCAAAAGATTGAGGCACAGGAAGTAGCCGGATTTCTGCCCGAAAGTCTTGCCGAAGCTGGCGGGCGCCCCCTCCACAGTGCAGGAGATCTACAGCGCGGACGCGGGTCAGCGCCAGGCTCTTACCCGGCCGCAGCCGACTCTGCCCCTATTCAACCCCCGGCCCCTGGTGTCGCCGCCTCTCTCCCTATTCGTCCCTGGTCCCCTGACATCGCTCACCGCACTGAATCCCCGAGGCGGGGGCGCCGAGGCCGACGACCAGGCCAAACAAGCCAACGGGGCCGCCTCGGCCCCGGACCCCGGATCCATCCTCCAAGCCAAGGACCGAAGGCGGTGGACAGCCTCTGACCTCCTAGCCGCAGCTGGACTACGGAGTTCGGGCAAGAGTCTGAACTACAACTCCCAGACGGCCTTGCGAGACCGGGGGCCCGGAAGCGCCGTATGAGCGTGCCGGGAAAGCCGCCGGCCAATCGCGTAGGGACAAGCAGCCACACCCTTCATGCCCACCCTCCCCCCCAACACACCCCCAACCCCACGGTGGGCCTTTGAGCGACGTTCTGTCTCGCTTTCTTCTCACGCCCAGCAACTTCTGCCGGAAATGTCTCGCTAGCTGCAAACCAAAACTACATTCCCCAGAATTCCCTGCGTTATCAGCCTCTACTGCAGAGATACGGTTGGTGTTTCACGGAAATTTGGGGGAGAAATGTGAAAAACTCGCAATTCTAGCTCCAGCAGGTCATCCAAAAGGACACTTTCATGTGTTATGCTGCAATTAGTTTAAATAACGAAAAATATGGACCAACTTGAGCCATGAAATCTTGATGTAACTTGAGGAATTATTCACAGATACAGTTAGGTTTTTTTTTTTAATGGTATACAAGTATTTAGCATGGCTACATGCTTTTATACGCCTCAGGGGGAAATATGGAAAACTAGGGAACAGAATATTACCTACTCCTGTATATTTTCCAATTTTTTACGATATCCTGGGTTAGCCCACTGCCTGGTTTTTGTACCACCTGTGAGAAAAAAAAAATGGTTTTTATATTTGTGATTAAATAAAATTGTTTTTAAGGCAGGACAAACAAACTTTTAATATAAAATTCTCTCTGCCGGGCTTCCCTGGTGGCGCAGTGGTTGAGAGTCTGCCTGCCAGTGCAGGCGACATGGGTTCGAGCCCTGGTCTGGGAGGATCCCACATGCTGTGGAGCAACTGGGCCCGTGAGCCACAACTACTGAGCCTGCGCGTCTGGAGCCTGTGCTCCGCAACAAGAGAGGCCGCGACAGTGAGAGGCCCGCGCACCGCGATGAAGAGTGGCCCCCGCTCTCCGCAACTAGAGAAAGCCCTCGCACAGAAACGAAGACCCAACACAGCCAAAAATAAAAAATTTTTTTAAAAATAAAATAAAATAAAATAAAGTAATTCTCTCTGCCGTTTGGGCCACTACCTGCTCCCCTTTAGCGTGCATTGCGCATCTGCATTATACGATAACTAGATATCCTTAACACAGGAATGCCTGCTTGAAAGAAAAGAGGGATTTTCTTCTGGCACCAGGAAGGTAGCTCCTTAGGAGATAACATTTCTTTCTCAATCCTGTAAAGTGTCATGATAACCCGCTACTCACCTTGTACGTGCAGATCTGGACTACATAAACTTTCAAAACCTTGACTCAAAAACTATACAACTGTGCTTTGACCTCTAACCGGTGGAACAGTCTTCAGAACTTTCTGAAAGACTTTCTTTCACGTTACAATCTCAAGACTATGGGGTCCTCTTGAAGTACCCCATTATTCCCACTGCTTAGGAGGAACGTTGGTTCCCAACCCCAGGAGTTCCCCAGGTGAAATTTGAAACTGACCCCCATACACAGAAGGCAAGGAGAAACCAAAGAAAGAGGCAGACCACTCCGGATTGGTAGGTGGCAGGTTTAACAAACGAGGGACTTATATACGAGGCTTGTCTCAGGCAGCCACAAGATGAGTCGATCTCCACACTGAGATAGGAAAGGGGCAGGGCACAACCTTTAAAAGAATGACATAGCCGTTGAGGACACGACATTAACTGGTTATGATCTCGGAGAGACAGTAGTGAGTGGTCCTGAAGAGAGATCTCAGTTCCCTGCCCAGGAATTGAACCTGGGTAGCCTGGATGAAAACCAGGAATCCTAGCCACTATAGCACCAGGGGCTAGAGGCTAGAAGCAAAGGGGCCCTGGCTCTTTCCCCCGTTTGAAAGCAGGAATGTTTCAAGGAGGCAAAAATTGTAAAAACAGGTACAAAGTTTATTATTAGAGACACAGCACCGTGTATGGGAGAGCACACAGAGAAGAAGTTTATTTATTTAAGTCAGAAGCTAGGCAGAAATACACACCCAGAGAGAAAGGGTGTGGGCATCCTTTCTAATGAGGAAAAGCGCAGTAAAGAGCTGATACAAATCCCTTATATAGGACAGTCCTTCCGGGTCTTTGTTTATCTTTGGCCAATTATCTCATTTCTTTTCCCACATCTGACCTGTTCTAGGACACTCCCCAACATGCGTGCACAACTTTTTGCTAAGATGGATCCCACTGCAAAGGACTGTGGGTGCATGTCCACACTTGTGGGGTGGTGCCCCCTCCCTTTTTGACCCCCCAAGGAGCCTTCCTGAGCATGTGCAGACAGGGAAGTTTTCCTTAACCTCAGGAGTTGTCATCTTATCTCTTTACTTCAGCAGAGCTCAGCTTCTGCCACCAGCTTTGTCCTTGGAGTGTCTGGGTGAGAACAAAGCTTCAATTTTACTCCACTTGACAAACACCAGCTGTCCAGCCCAGGGGCCCATCTATCTCCTACCTCAGTTAGAACCAACTAGGTCCAAGATGGTGGAGGAGTCGACTTCCACTAGACCTTGAGCCTCGGTATACACTAATTATAATACATCAGTAAGCTAAATGTCACACCCACAGGCGCCATGACAGTTCTGAGGCCGACCGTAAAAGGCCAAAAAGTTGGCGGTGGCCCAATTCCTGGAAATCCCCTCCCCTTCCCCAAAATAGTTGGAATAATCTTCGCACTCATTAGCCTATGAAATTACCCACCCCTATAAGAACTGACAACCCCATATCCTGGGGCCTCTTGCCTTCTGAGATGGCCCACACTCTGTCTATGGCATGTGTATCTCCCTGAATAAACCTTCTTTCACTTTACTATGGCTCGCTCTTGAATTCTTTCCTGTGCAAAGCCAAGAACCCACACTTGGTGGCCGTCCCAGGGATTCACCTAAGACCTAGGACATGACCATCCTCTCACACCCCACTTTCTCTCCTGCAGCAACACTGCTTACCAGAATCTTAAAAGTTTATATAAAGGCCTTAACAGGATTCAGTCTCATATACCGTTCAGATTGTCTCAACAACACTTTACTCTCTCAAGGCTGCATCCTTGAAAATGGCTCCCTTTGTGAGAACAGTGGGTGGAACATACATTCCAAGGATGGAGAGGGGGTGAGGGGCCTCTGGTTCCCTGGGTCCACCTCGAGGGTCAACTGGTGGCCATGTCCTCTCAATGACCTCCTCCTGAAACGGAGCAGGACCCTGTAGTCAGTCCTTCCCCCCCATGTCCTCAGCCTGCCTTTTGTTTGTGGAAAAACTTTAGTCGAAGAATAAATTTAATCAGAGAAATGAGAAAATGCAGAAACAAAGGAAAACAGTCTAGCAAGACTAAATAATAATAGTTTAGTCATTAAGCATAGTCAAGGACTTTCAGTTCCTTCTCAAGGGCTATAGATAATATTCTGAGCCATATCCTGTGAGCTGTCTTGTAGATACCGAAACCTCCCACCAGGTGGAAGAAGTTAACTACATGATGAGCAGACTGCAGCCAGGACGTAAGCTGCTCCAATTTACACAATTCCAAGAACTGGCCTCAAAGAAATGGGAACAAACCCTGGAACTGAAGATTAACTGTACTTAAAACAATCAAGATGATGCTGGTCAGACCACCGCATGACCAATTTCAAGATGACTGTCAGAGCTGACTGTGCAGTTTCTGCATGCAGCCCCTACATGCAGGGACCTGAAAGGGAGTTGGCCTTTGGACAGGAGTCCATCCTCCCCGCCTCCCGGTTGCCGGCATCCAAAATAAAGCAAACTTTCCTTTCCACCAACCTTGTCTCTTTATTGGCTTTTGAGCAGTGAGCAGCCGGACCCCACCCTTGGTTACACTCCAACACTCCACCCCTCATGACCGGCTCTTACAATTTCACATGGCCCCCTCTTCCACAACGTGCACTGAGTCGTCAGCCAGGGATTTCATTAGCACTGGAGGTGGTTCATAGGCGGCTATCTGGCTGCTCCGGAGGCAGATAGCACAGCGACAACATAGGTATGTGCGAGAGGAAACAGAGATTAAGGTAACGATGCCCAAAATAAGTAACAATTTTTCCCACCAAGAGCCCCATTGAGGCAGGAGATAGATGAGCTCCAGGCTGGACATTTACAACTAGCCTTCTGTTTACATTTCCTGAGGCAAGAGGCAGGTGGGCTCCAGCTAGGTATTTACAACTGGCTTCCTGTTTGCACTTTGAGATGGAAATAACAACAGGAACAGGGTAAATAGCTGGACTTTGTCTCCTGTGGACACTTTAAGATAACAGTTATGGCAGGGACAGAGAGAGACTATACCCTGTTTAAGTGAAAGATCAAGAGGTTGGCCACTGGGTGGCCCGGCTTGCACAGCGGCCCTGGGGCTCCCGCGGGTTCCTGGGGAAGGGGCGCAAATTAACAGATGTGCATGAGGAGGTGCCTGGTCGGCCTCCCGTTTTGTACCTGCTACCTGGCTTCTTACCTCACGAACAAGTATGTCCTGTCTGTCTTGAAATTTACCTACCCTACATTATTCCAAGGGTGTCAGACATTAATTGGTGGACTTTTGCTTCATGTGTCATGGAAACGGCTGGGCGGAGATCAACAGCAGTTCAAGATCTGATGTTTTGACATGGCTTCCTGCTTCAGTGCTGTTTGTGGGTATCATCTGTGCTGGGTCCAGAGCACTGTCCAGACTGGCCATTCCTGTGTTTCTCATTTTGCATAATGTAGCCGAAGGTATCATCTGTGGACACCAGAAGTGTTTTCAGAAAGAGAAAACATCTGCAAAGATCTGTAGTGCCCTCTTCCTCCTGGCTGCCGCAGGGTGCCTGCTCTTCAGCGACTCCCAGTTTGATCCAGATGGTTATTTCTGGGCTGTAATTCACTTATTCTGCATAGGGGCTTATAAGATACTACAGAAATCCCAGAAACCCAACGCGTTAAGTGACATTGACCAGCAGTACTTAAACTATCTATTCAGTGTGGTGCTCCTGGCATTTGCATCTCACCCCACAGGTGATCTCCTCAGCGTCCTGGACTTTCCGTTCCTGTATTTCTATAGATTCCATGGCAGCTGCTGTGCCAGTGGATTTTTAGGATTCTTACTCATGTTCAGCACAGTGAAGCTAAAAAGCCTTATGACCCCAGCGCAGTGTGTAGCCTGGATTTTCTTTGCTAAGGGGCTTCCCTGGTGACGCAGTGGTTAAGAATCCGCCTACCAATGCAGGGGAGGCGGGTTCGAGCCCTCGTCTGAGAAGATCCCACATGCCGCGGAGCAACTAAGCCCGTGTGCCACAACTACTGAGCCTGTGTTCTAGAGCTCGTGAGCCACAACTACTGAGCCCGCATGTTGCAACTACTGAAGCCCACGCGCCTAGAGCCCGTGCTCCGCAACAAGAGAAGCCACCGCAATGAGAAGCCCGCGCACCGCGACAAAGAGTAGCCCCCGCTCGCTGCAACTAGACAAAAGCCTGCGCGTGACAACGAAGACCCAACGCAGCCCCCCAAAATATAAATAAATAAATAAATAAATAAATAAATAAATAAAACACCAAACAGGAAAAAAAAGAAAAAGAGCTTGGCCACTTCCCTGGTGGTCCAGTGGTAAAGAATCTGTCTTCCAATGCAGGGGACACGGGTTCAATCCGTTGTCAGGCAACTAAGATCCCACATGCCGCAGGGCAATGAAACCCACACACCACAACTACCGCGATGGCACACCTCGACTAGAGAGACCACGTGCCGCAAACTACAGAGCCCACGTGCACGAGAAAGAAGCCCGCACGCCACAACAAAAGATCCCACATGCCTCAACGAAGATCCTGCATGCCGCAACTAAGACCCAACGCAGCCAAAAATAAATTAAAAAATAATAAATCTTAAAAAAAAATAGATCAAGAGGTCACATATTTCCCATCCTTGGGGCAAGAAAGACACTGCACATGCGTTGAAAGGCTCCTTGGGGCGTCAAAAGGCAGGGGACAGGGACCTCCCTGGTGGTCCAGTGGGTACAACTCCACACTCCCAATGCAGGGGGCCCGGGTTCAATCCCTGGTCAGGGAACTAGATCCCGTATGCATGCCGCAACTAAGAGTTCACATGCCGCAACTAAGAAGTCCACATGCTGCAACGAAGAAGTCCGCATGCCGCAACTAAAGATCCCGTGTGCCTCAACAAATATCCCCCCTGCTGCATCTAAGACCCAGTGCGGCCAAAATAAATAAATAATAAATAAATAAATTTTTTTAAAGGGGGAGGCCAGGGGACACCAGACCATAATAAGTCATGTCAATCCCGCCCCCCCCCCACCCAGAGGCTCTTGCGTTAGAATCCATCTTGTCTGAGGGCTGTGCGCACCTATGGAAGGTCCTGAGGCAAATCAGCCATGGGCCCAAAGCAAGATGATTGGCCAGAGGGGAAACAAAGACCCAGAAGACTGCCCCCTTATAAAGGATTGAAACTTCCCAAAGGCAAGACTCTTTTGCTGAGTTCACCCGTCCGTCTGTCCACATGTACTCTGCTTTTCTAACAGACGCTTTACTTTCCCCTCTACCTTCCGTCTCCTTGTCAGAATGTTCTCTTTTCAAGGCAGACAAAGACTGGGGCCCAGACTCTAGCCACAGTCCCTCGTGGTCTAGTGGTTAGGACTTGGCAGTCTCACCACCATGACCAGGGGTCAATCCCTGGTCAGGGAACTAAGATCTCACTTCAAGCTGTTGCTCACTGCCAGCTACCGCTCACTGCTGTGTGTGTTCGAAATCACCATGATCTGAACCATTGATTTACTGAGTCCCTGAGGCTGGGGATCACTCAGGGCATTCACTTGTGTCCTCATGTGCTTTAATAAAGATTCTACATTAGCAGACTCAGCGGGTATGAACACACAACATTCTGCTTGGATAATGACCCAGGTGCCTCCTTGCAAGGCAGTAGTGATGTCCAAGGCCATCTTATTTTGGAGGACAGCTCTTCTCCTTTAAGGCTTGCTGGGTGTATTGACTAAGGGCTTCTATGTGTGCTATAACGTCCTCCAGGCCAATAGAGGGAGTAAAGACAGTGGCCAAATGATCGTACCAGTGGAAAACAGAACTTGCCCATCTGGGAGATAACAGATGAGGGGAGAGAAGTTGGCAACTTTTGTTACTGTAGGGTGGATTCTCCCCATACCCAGGGTGTAGCAGCCCAAACATCCAGGTGGAAGCCATGGCCAAAGAGTTTTCCCACACATAGTTGGGTCCTGTTTAGGATTATCCAATAAATAAGTGGGTGACATGACCAGTCAGTGCCAGACCAGTTGCTGTTCTTTAATATGACAGAATACCTGCACAGTTCCAGTGATATCCTCCCCATACTCCTGGTACAACTGGGTTGGTTCTGTTGAAAGTGTTTTTTCTGTTCCCAACATAGGGGTGCCTAGGTGCTCAAATATCCCTAACCCGGGGTAAGCCACATGAATCCATTCCAAATCTGAGCGTAGCCACCCATGCTTCTGATGGTGGTGTTTTTAGGACCTTTCTGGTCAGCAGTTGGCTGGGCTGCCTGTGTTGATTGATTGACAGAAAAAGAATACCCATGTCCAGTGGTACTGACGGTTTGTGCCCCAGGCAATATTGGTAATATCAGATGAATTAAGAGCATTCATCCTAATTTGTTTTTTTCTGTAATGTCACGTACTGCTTTAGTGCCTTCTTATTTCGTTCCTGGAGTGTTGGTACTCACCATGACGATCCCAGTGAACTAGAGAGGAGCAGCTGCCCACATAGCCAACAGCTGGATTGATTGCTGGGCATATTTGTGGGCCCACTGTAAGAAGGTATTTCCGTCATGTGCCCATCCTGTGACCGAACACCATAGGAACAGCAGAAGTCTAAGGTCATAAAGACAGATTATTTAGTAGGAACTGGTACTGGGAGGTCTTCCCTTCTAGAAGAATTACACTTGTGGCCTGATCCTTAGATGTTAACGTGGCTGCAGCTTTAGGAACTTGACCTGGTTGTACGTAGCATATATGTTGGCCAGCAGGGGTGGCACTGTCAAGCGTGAGACGGACTGGGGGTGGGATATGTCAGACCAGGACCACCACCTTTTCGTCCCTCTCAGTGGTACGTGTTCCATTCCAGGGACAGTGCATTTCCATGGGCGCAGCTTGTAGCAGGGACAATGGGATTCCTCCTCACCTGGGGATGTGAACTAACTCACCCATCCCTATGGGACGCCCCACTGCAAAGTCCGGTAGATAACGCCTGTCTCAGGTGTGATGGGGCTTGGTGATCTCAGCCACACAGCGTGGTGATCCACCACGATGAGAGTCGGGGCAGTGACTGTCTCCCGTCACTTCCGTAACTTTACAGTGTTGGGTGTCTTGGCAGGGCTCCCCAGTCTGGCATATGAGGCAACAGGCCCTATTGGTCAATCATTTAAACGTCTTAAAGCCTGGGATAGTACTTAAGTCGAATCAGCCAAGGTGGTTTTACCTGTTAGTCATTTAATCTGCTGCTTTAAAATTCCATCCTTCTTTCCTACCAACCCTGCTGCCTGTGGCTTTTAGGGGAAATGGAACTTCCGTTCCACATCATATGCTTTTGCCTAATCTTGCACAACATGACCCTTAAAATGTAACCCCCGGCCACTGTCTATTCGAAGAGGGTAGCTGTACTCCGTTTCTCTAATCCCCTAATGGTGGCAACCTGGTTTGGGCAGACACAGGAGAAAGCTTGGGTTAGGCTAGATGCCGTGTCCACATAAACCAAGACATTTAGAACCCTCACGTGGAGGGAGGGGGCCAATATAATCAATTTGCCAATCCCTCACTGGTTGGGAACTCCAGTGGATGGCGCCAGATTCCTTTGGCAGTTGCCTGGGGTGTTGTTTAGAACACACATGCTGTTATGGCATTAACCAGGTCACTTTATTTCAAGGGCAACCCAGCATCCTTGGCAATATGCCATCCCAGTCAGGGACTGCGGCGGCTGCAGGTCCTATGCGCCCCATCTGCTGTATCTATTGGGGGGTCCATTAGGGCTCATACTGGGCTAGAGCATCAGCCTCCCATTTGCCAGGGGCGTCAGCACCTTAAGAACCAGGGACATGGAAAACAGTGAGGGCTGCCTCAGGCTGTTGGAAGCAAACCCAAATGTCTGTCCACATATCCTCACCCCGGAAGGGCTTATTCACGATCATCTGCCCCTTGGCTTCCCATTGTCCAAGCCATAGGGTTAATCTCTTCAGAACAGTCCAACTGTCAGTGCAAAGGTTAGCAAACAGCCCGGGCTCCTGAGTGATCCCCAGCCAAATCGCTCTGAATTCAGCCCACTGGCTGCTGCAGTTCGTTTTCCATCCAGATGGTGTCAGTGTTGAGCTGAATAGCCACTACAATCCCTGTCATCGGTTGCCCGACTAGACCCGTAGGTGAAGCAGGCATCAGCAGGAATTTCCCCGACTTCCTCTCTACAGGTTGCAGGGGCTACACAGGAATAGAGGTGGTGGGGGCAGCGGGTGTTTGGAGGATCTACATACTCTACAAAGCCTGGGAGCGCTCGCATTTCTAGAGAGAGTGGGCTGGCCGACCGGATGCTCTTCTGCTGCACAAAGTGCTGTCACTCAGTCAACATGGGAGTCTGAGCCATGGCAGAGATGGGTCAATGGAACATATTGTCAACACACCCCTTGATAAGAAGGGATGTTATTACCATGATATGCTGGTTTTCGCGAGAGGTCCTATTTGGAGGAAGGTGACGTAGACTGCTAGCAGCTATTGCTTTATGGGGGCATATCGGGTTTCTGCCCCCTTCCAGAGCGGGACCAAAATCCTAGGGGTCCTCTCTCCTGCTGTCTCTGCCACAGTGCTCAACCCATACCTTCCGGAGTCACAGATACATCTAACTCAAACTCAAATGGTAGCCCTGCTTGGGAGATGCCCAGAGCTTTCATCTGCTTCACTAGTATTTTTGCCTTCTCAAAGGCAGCTTGTTGCTCTAATCCCCACATGCCTTTTCTTTACTTTAAAGCTGGTATAAAGACTGGAGACACTATTATATATAGGAAGGATAAACAACAAGGTCCTACTGTATAGCACAGGGAACTATATTCAATATCCAGTGATAAACCATAATGGAAAAGAACATGAAAAAGAATATATAGATATATGTATAACTGAGTCACTTTGCTGTACAGCAGAAATTAATGCAACATTGTAAATCAACCGTACTTCAATAAAATTTTTCTAAAAAGGATGGAGGCGTTGCATCAGGTGGGGAATAAAAGTCCTCCAAAACCCCCAAACCCCTATGAAAGCTTGCACCTCTTTCACATTCTTAGGGGTTGCCCCTTATCAATCACGGTTTCTGGGACAATGTACCTCTCACCCAACCAAATGACTCCCAGAAGCTTTACGGTGGTGCCTGGGACTTGAATTTCCTGTGGGTTCATCCACATCATCGTCTCCCTCACAGATGTTCCAGCAAAATCTGCAGAGTGTCCTGCAGCAGAGGCAAGTCTTTACATGTCAACATTATATTATCAATGCAATGGGCTCATTTTAGTGATGTGGGGAAGGAGAACAGGGACAGGTCTGGGGCTCCCATCCCATGACATATGGTGGGGCTGTGCAGGTAGCCTTGGGGAAGTGCTTGAAAAGTCCATTGTTGCCCCTCCCACTTGGAGGCAAATTGATCTTGTGACTCAGTGTCCAGGGGTAGATTGAAAAAAAGTATTTGCTAAGTCCAGCACAGCATGGTACACTCCTAGGACTATGGCCAAGGTATCTAAGATGGTGGCAATTTGGAGCACAACCGCATGGATGGGGGACACCACTGTGTTCAATGCTCAATAGCCCACGGTCACCCACCACGAGCCATCTGGCTTTTTTACAAGCCATACCTGTCTGTTGGAAGCACTATGGGCAGGGTGTACAATACCCACTTGGTGCAGTTTGGGGATACTTTCTCCTATTTCATTATGCTTCCCAGGCAATTTACATCATTTGACAGTAACCACTATTTGAGGGGGCCGGTAGACTTACTGGTTCCCAGCTGGCATTTCCTCTCAGCATTGGTTTGATTACTCTAACCTCAATGTGGAATTCACAGGTAGAGGTCTGTAGACTGTACTTGTAGGATGTCAATACCCAATATGTTCTCTGGTATTGGAAAGAGAAAAACCTCGTATTCTCGGTGGGGAGAACACCCCATTTACAATGTCAAAGGGACCTTCCTAACCAAAGGCATTGCCCTCCATAATCATCAGTGGCACCAAGGGGGCCTGAAAACTTCTGAGTGTGTCTATGTAGTGGAGTACATTTGGCTCCAGTGTCAACCAGAGCCATCACCTTTTATTTATTTCAAGGGGACTAGTGAATAGTCAGTTCAACTTGGAGCCTCCAATCGCTCCCAATAGGCTTCACCTGGAGGTGATTTTTGTCCTGCATCCTAAACCTGAGGCATGGGAGGCACCCATCCCAAATAGGACTGTATCCCTGAGGCTTCTATGAGAGCTAACAGGGCACTAGGGATAGTCAGGGCAGGTCTGAACTATTCCAGTCTTAAGGCTCTCCACGGGTTGACTAACACAGCATTGGGTTGCTGGTCTTCCTTTTCAGGTGAGGTCCTGGCAGCAATGAGGTTAAACCACATTTGCTCCTGGGTTACTTTTACTGAACCCTTTACAGTCAACTGGGATAGCTTTTTGTCTTCTCTAGTTCCCCCTCTGTCTCGGGGACCCGTACCCATTCCCAGGACTTAGCTCAGCATGGATATCAGCATCCCATACCAGTCCCTACCAGGTGCTGGGGGCAGACTGGAGTATCTTGGCTTTCATTTCTGCAGTGAATGTGGCCCAATTAGGACCCTCAAAGACAAGAGCATAGATGGCCTCCCTTATTCCCAGCTCCCTAAGAACTTGTTGTACCTCCTCTATAGATTTTCAGGGTCCCACATGCCCAGGGACATCTCCCTCACTGGGCCCTGCAGGTTGGAATAATCCAATCTATAAGGGAGTGAGTAATTTGAACCCCCAAGTACATGCAGGTGCTGCTAGAGGGCAGGGTGCTGGTAATATTGCTCATTTTCTCTGCCTCCTGGCCAGTCAGAAAAATGCCACGACCCCAGGTATCCCAGAGCCACACTAATCACATCTGGATACTTTCCTTGGCCTTTTGCTGGAACTTGGCTATGTTGACCTAAAACAATAAAACAGCCAATTATTTTACCAACAAAATGTGTTTATTTGGCAACAGCAAAGAATTGCAGTTTGAGACGTGCAATCTATGGTGAACCACGGGTAAGTCTGGAAAACAAAGGAGAAGAATATTCTTTTATAGAAGAGGGAGTTGGGAAGGGCTGCTATAAACAAAGAGTCCCTCGGAGGAAACTGGGAGTTTGAAGCGTAGTGGCTTTTCATTGGCTGAGTTTTGACAGTCTCTCATTGGCTGGACAATTGCTGGGCGAGGAGAAATTCTTTCTTCCTCCTGCTGGGTAGCAAAGTAGTAACCTTTCTCCTGTCGGAAATGCAAAGATACCATCTCTTCCTGTTGGATCTGCAATTGGCAAGGAGTGGTAGCCCGTGAGAGCTCCCCATTCTGGCCTCTTGACTCCAATTTTTTTTTTTTTTTTTTAATTTCCTCTGCGAATTTCTTCTTTCCCTAAGCATTTCTTTTTTTTTTTTTTTTTTTTATGAAAGCTTTTTTCTTTCTTTCTTTCTTTACTTATTTTTGGCTGTGTTGGGTCTTCATTTCTGTGCGAGGGCTTTCTCCAGCTGTGGCGAGCGGGGGCCACTCTTCATCGCGGTGCGCGGGCCTCTCACTGTCGTGGCCTCTCTTGTTGCGGAGCACAAGCTCCAGACGCGCAGGCTCAGGAGTTGTGGCTCACGGGCCCAGTTGCTCCGCGGCATGTGGGATCTTCCCAGACCAGGGCTCGAACCCGTGTCCCCTGCATTGGCAGGCAGATTCTCAACCACTGCGTCACCAGGGAAGCCCTTGACTCCATTTTAAGTGAGGTTTTTGTTTGTTAATTTTCACATTTTCCCCTCTTGATCAAAACCTTTCTCTGAAAACATTGTTGATCAAGAGTCAGGGTTTTTTTTCCAGATTCAGTGACCTTTTGTCCCTTGATGCCAGGAAAACTTTCCTGGGTGTCATGGCCCAAGCTGGAGGGAAAAGTGCACAGATTGGAAACCTATTGAGGTCACATTCGAGTAACAAGGGGGAGTAGGAGGGAGATCTCTCAGGCATTTCCCATCTAAAGTCTGTATCTTAGAGTAGTGAGAACAGCAAGAGGACACTCAAAACTGAAAATTAAACATGTGGTTTGGGAAGACAGAGCAGGATTAAACAAGAAGCAATAATTGATGGACTTTTCACAAAAATAGCAAAACTTCAAAGACTTGTTTTTAAAAAACAATATTGTTATCTCAAAAGAACTATTTGGAACTAAATGTTTTATCAATAATACAGCCTGTAGTTTGCAAATTCAGAGACCATGGATTTGGATAAGAATCCAGAGTCAGTTAAGAGTCCAGATGAAAGAGAGAGGCTTCTGTGAATTCTAAACCTTTGAGTCTGAATATCTTGGGAAAACTTTCTCACCAGATGTCGTCTGCCTCAATTCTGGGATATCTTTACCTTCAGGTCACCAGATGATGTACAAGCCCAGTCAGGATTTGGTGCTTTCTTTAGATGTGTCACATGAATTCAAGAGTCTGTCCCCTGGAGTTTGGCAGCACAAGGGTTGGTTAGCAGTATGTGATAGGGGCCTTTCCAGTGACGTTGAAGAGTCTTTCTGGAGGTGTCTTTTCCAATAGATGAAACCTCCAGGTTACAAGGTGTGATGTTTAAGGTCCTCCTCTCCCTGGAGCACACTTTGAAAAGATTGCCCTACCAGAGCATGGTTATTTTTAGTAGAAGCCATTAGGCTGTTACAATATTGAAGTATATCTATGTTTATCAGCCATAGATCAAGAGGTGGGGGCCAGGTGCACTGTATGTCCTATGACTATCTCAATGAATAGAGTTTATGGATTCAAAAGTGGGTTGATCTGAGATTTAGAAGGACCAGCGGCAATGCTTTTGGCTAAGGTATTTGGAGGGTTTCTACAAATTTTGCCAACTGACTTTTTTTTTTTTTTTTATACCACAAACACAGTGGTTGTTTTTTTTTAAATTTATTTATTTATTTTATTATTTATTTTTGGCTGTGTTGGGTCTTCGTTTCTGTGCAAGGGCTTTCTCTAGTTGTGGCAAGCGGGGGCCACTCTTCATCGCGGTGCGCGGGCCTCTCACTATCGCGGCCTCTCTTGTTGCGGAGCACAGGCTCCAGACGCGCAGGCTCAGTAGTTGTGGCTCACGGGTCCAGTTGCTCCGCGGCATGTGGGATCTTCCCAGACCAGGGCTCGAACCCGTGTCCCCTGCATTAGCAGGCAGATTCTCAACCACTGCGCCACCACGGAAGCCCCCGCCAATTGACTCTTAATAGTGCTAATAGTGCATTTGACTAACCCTGAAAATTGAGGACGATAAACACAATAAAACTGTTGTAAACTGGCCAAATAGCACAGATTTGTCAAAGAACCTGACCAGTAAAATGGGTTCCTCTATTACTATAAAGTTCAAGAGGGGCTCCCCAGGTAGGGATAATCTTTTCTAACAAAATTTTAGCCACAGAAGCAGTGGCCTGTCTACCAGGAAAAGCTTCAGTTCGGTGAGAAAACATACAGACAATAACTGAAATATATTTATATCCACGAGATGGGGGAAGCTGTATGAAATCCACTTCTCATATCTCCAGTGGGCTCTTAGGCAATTCAAAATGTCCAGGAGCAGCGCTAACAGGTTTCCTTGGATTGTAGTTTAGACAGATGGGACAAGTGAGGTGAGTACTTTTTGCAGCCTTATTAATATTTCACCACCAATATTTGTTCATGAGTGCTATCATTTTTTCAGTGGACCAATGGTTTAATGCATTGGTTTGATGTAAGAAATAGGAATTATACATACATACATACATATGTGTAATATATACGTATGTATATATATATATTATACATACACACACATATGTGTGTGTATATATATATATATATATATATATATATATAAAATAAACTGTTATATAACAGTTTAATCTAAGAAGTGGGAATCCTAGATTTTCTGGTAGGACCTATTTGTTATTTAACCCAAATGAGAGTTCTCTCTTTTTATCAAATGAACAGTTACTAGATTTTCAACATTGCTTTTCCTTTTCTGGGGCCAATGGTTGGGCATTTCTTGTCAATTTTTCTAGATCATCATCTTAGGGAGCATCCCTTTGGACCATGACAGAAGTTTGGCCATTGGTTCCTTTGAGAGCAGTTTTTGGCAGAAATATCAGTGAGTTGATTTCCTTTAGCCTCTAGGGAGTCAAGCTTGGAATGCCCAGGGATCTTAATAGTAGTTAAAGCAGCTGGCAAGAGCATGGCATTTAATAGATTTTGGGTATAAGAGCCATTTTTAATATTTTCCCCATTAGAGGTAAGGAAACCTTGCTGTTTCTATAATATCCCAAAGTCATGGGCTACCCCAAAGGCATACTGGATATTGGTGTAAATGTTTACAGTTTTGCTTTTGCCTAAGTACAAGTCTGAGTGAGAGTGTATAATTCAGCTTGTCAGGTCGAAGTAGCCAAAGATAAAGGTGCTGCCTCAACAATTTTAAGAGGTGTAATAACATACCCAGCACGATGTTTACCATTGTCATCCTTTAATTAGGAACCATCAGTAAACCATGAACTATCTGCACTGGTTAGAGGAGTCTCCTGTAAATTATTACAGAGAGTCAAAGGGTGATCTGTCAGTGTTAAGTAGTCATGAGGGGGGCTTCCCTGGTGGCGCAGTGGTTGAGAATCTGCCTGCCAATGCAGGGGACGTGGGTTTGAGCCCTGGTCTGGGAGGATCCCACATGCCGCGGAGCAACTGGGCCCATGAGCCACAACTACTGAGCCTGCGCGTCTGGAGCTTGTGCTCCGCAACAAGAGAGGCCGCGATAGTGAGTGGCCCGTGCACCGCGATGAAGAGTGGCCCCCACTCACCACAACTAGAGAAAGCCCTCACACAGAAACGAAGACCCAACACAACCAAAAAATAATTAATTAATTAATTAATTAATTAATTTTAAAAAAGAAAAGAATGAGCTTAAAAAAAATAGTCATGAGGGGATGCGTCAGTGAAGGAGAGGAGAGAAATAGCAGGGTTGAGGTTACGACAACGTGAGTTATGTGAACAGCAGTTAGCAAAAGGATTTCATAGGATGTAAGCAACTGAAAAGTGTTGAGTGTGCTGGGAATTCAGGAGGGGTTCTACTGCATGGGGTGCAAAGATGGTTAAGGGGGATTCCATAATTATTTCTCTGGTGGCCTTAACCAGAAGGCCAGTAGCAGGAATGGTTCTAAGGCAAAGGTGGTGGGTATTCAGTGGCACACAGGGTCCAGATATTTGCTATAATACCCTATGGGTCAATGACGGTCCCCATGTTTTTGGATGAGTCCTCCAAGAGCATTCCCTTCCTTCTCAAATACAAAAAGGAAAAGGGGAAGCTGATAATTAGGATGTCCAAGGGCAGGTGGTCTCATTAAGCTTTTCTTTAAGGCTCCAAAAGCTATGTCATCCTGACCTCCCCAAATAACGGGGTCGAGTTTGCTGTTTATATGTTTTTAAAGCATATAAGGGCTGGACCATAAGAAAGAAATTTGGAATCCAATTTCAACAGTAGCCAGCTAGCCCAAGAAAACCTCATAATTGCTGCTTAGTTTTAGGTTTGGGGAAGTTCAGGATGCCGTGAAGCCTACCTGGATCCAAATGTAGTCCTCATTCTAAGATCAGGTGCCCTAAATATCAAACCTGAAATTTGAGAGAAATGCAATTTTTCTTTGGAGAATTTATAAGACCAAAAGTTGTTGTTTTGTTTTGTTTGTTTTTTTCTCTTTCTTTCTTGTTTTTTTTTTTTTTTTTTTTTTTTTTGGCCGCAGGATCTTATTTCCCTGGCCAGAGATTGAACCTGGGCCACTGCCAAGTCCTAAACACTGGATCACCAGGGAATTCCCAAGACCAAAAGTTTTAACAGGTGGGTGCTATCTTCCCATGAAGAAGATTGAGAAAGGAAGCATAGGAGCAAATCATCTATATATTGCAACAAAGTAGAGTCTGAAGAAAATTTTGCATTATCCAAATCAGCTTTCAAGATTTTGTGAAAAGTTAAGGGACTTCCCTGGTGGTCCAGTGGTTAGGACTCCATGCTTCCACTGCAGGGGGCACGGGTTCGATCCCTGTTCCGGGAACTATGATCCCGCATGCCATGCACTGTGGCAAATAAATAAACAAACAAACAAACAAACAAATAAATAAATATTTGTGAAAAGTTACGAGGGACTCTCTGTGAAACCCTGGGGCGCTATTGTTGAGGTGTATTGTTGTCCTTCCCAGGTGAAGGCAAAAAGATATTGGCTAGCCTTATCAACTGGAATATTGAAGAATGCACTGCATAGATCAATTATGGTGAAACTTTTGCTTTCAGTGGGAACGAATGTTAGTAGTGTGGATAGGTTAGAAACAACATGGTGACAAGGGATAACAATGTTGTTTATTGCTCGGAGCTCCTCGACAAACCTCCATCCTCAGCCCTTGAGTTTTCTCACGGGTAAAATAAGAGTGTGATAATAAGGTGCTGATCCCTGTAATCTTCTGTTATGAGCTTTATAACTTGAAGCGCATCTTTACTTATAGAGTATTGATTAATTCTGGGGAGAGGTTTTGAGAGATCTACTTGAATATCAATGGGAGATGCACTGTGGATTTTGCCAACACCAGTTGGAGATTTTGCCCATAAGGGGGGTGGTAGCTGAATCAATAGGGACAAATGATCAGGGTTTCCAGAATCAGCTCCAGTATCGTCAGAGATGGGGCAAATAAAAGATGTTGAAGGGTTATTTAATTCACCTGATTGGTTATTTTGATTGCTACTGTCAAATTCAAGTATTATTTCCCCATTTTGGGAGAAAGAAATTCTGGCATGATACATTTCTAAGAAGTTTCAGCCTAATAAATACGGGCAGAGGAACTAAGAAGAAAAGGGTGGGTATCCCTCAAGGGACCTAAACAAAAGGGAATAGGCTCAGAGACAGGAACCTCTTGAGGTTCATCAGAGATCCCCGATGTTTGAACTGTTTCGGTTCTCCGAGGCAGGGGCTGCTTTAAAGCAGGGGGATTGGACACCCAGAGTGTGGCTCCAGTGTCAATAAGGACAGGGAGGGCTTCCCTGGTGGCGCCGTGGTTGAGAATCTGCCTGCCGATGCAGGGGACACGAGCCCTGGTCTGGGAAGATCCCACATGCCGCGGAGCAGCTAGGCCCGTGAGCCACAACTACTGAGCCTGCGCGTCTGGAGCCTGTGCTCCGCCACAAGAGAGGCCGCGATAGTGAGAGGCCTGCGCACCGCGATGAAGAGTGGCCCCCGCTCGCCGCAACTAGAGAAAGCCCTCACACAGCAATGAAGACCCAACACAGCCAAAAATAAATAAATTAATTAATTAATAAAAAAAAAAGAAAAGAGAAGTAGGTAAACATTAAAATAAATAAATAAAAAATAAGAGCAGAGAGAGGTTCATTCCCAGTCTGGAGAGTTGTTTCTCTGAGCAGATTAAGACAGAGTGTTGGGAAGAGCCGATGTAATTCCTTGGAGCCTCATTATTGGGAATTAGAAAGGCTGGTTAGGAAAACTGAAGATGTCTGAAAGCCCAAATTTGTAACAATCTCATTTCCAGTGTCCTGGCTTTTTGCAATAATAGCAGAAACTAGAAAGTTTTGGTTTCATGTAGAGAACTTCATTTTTCAGAGTTGAAAATTAAGAATTTTGGAGGTCTTCCCTTTAGGTGACTCATCTAGGGTGTGAGCGAGCTGATTTGCCAAGTTAACTAAATCTGGAGTGGACATAGTTTCCCCCTCCACCCTGGTCCTTTTAACTAAAAGAGAAAGATCCCAGTTCAGCACACTAATAAACATAGAGTTAAAGGCTACCCAAGTGGATTCAGCATCTGAAGGAAGACCAGAATTTTCTTTGAATACAATCTGAAGTTGATTATAATAGTCATGAACAGGTCCATCAGGTTTTTGTGTGCAAGCCTAAATTTTGTTCCAGTCAATAGGTGTAGGAAAAGCTCCTGTAACTGATCAGTGGAGGTCTCCAGCAAATGTTCTAGCTTCTTGCCAAAAGGTAGGGGTTTATTTTTCTAAATCTCTTTCAGAGGATGTTCCCATTTGGCTAGTTTCATCCGATATTTGTCTTGACCCTCACCAACAAGCATGTGGACTAACTGATATAGATCTGGAAAACCAGGTTGGTAAGTTTTGAGACAGGCTGGGACCTGGGACCCTTTACTGGAAGGCTTGCACCTGGACAAATGTCTCCTCTAGCAACCGAATACAAAGAAACTATAAGGGACTAAAAATAACTACACGCATGCTCAGTAGGGGCAATTACGAACAATAAGATACAGCAAGGCCACAAACCAACTGCCATTCCTGTGGTGCCAGTGAAAGCAGGGTACTGTACGTGATTCCTGCACACAGCACCACCAAGGTGGTACGCAGCCCACTTAAGTATGCCTCTGCCCAACCCACCGATCCGCCCTCACCTTCACCCCATTTAAAGAACCAGCTTGGGGCTTCCCTGGTGGCGCAGTGGTTAAGAATTCGCCTGCCAATGCAAGGGACACGGGTTCGAGCCCTGGTCTGGGAAGATCCCACATGCCGCAGAGCAACTAAGCCCGTGCGCCACAACTACTGAGCCTGCGCTGTAGAGCCCACGAGCCACAACTACTGAGCCTGCGTGCCTGAACTGCTGAAGCCTGCACACCTAGAGCCCATGCTCCACAACAAGAGAAGCCACCACAATGAGAAGCCTGCGCACCGCAACAAAGAGTAGCCCCTGCTCCCCGCAACTAGAGAAAAGCCTGCTTGCAGCAACAAAGACCCAACGCAGCCAAAAATAAATAAATAAAATAAAGAAATTTATTTTTTAAATTTTTAAATAAATAAATAAAGAAAGAACCAGCTTGACCCCTCCCTTGGGGAGTAAACAGCACAGTTCCAATAGGAACAGCCGGGTTCCAAAAGGAATTAGACTGAGGACTAGCACAGTTCCAGGAGAAACAGCCTGATTTCAAAAGTCAGGCCAAAGTGCCAAATGAGTACTCACAGAAAGGACAAAGCCTTTCACAGAAAGGATGAAGGCTTCAAAATAAATAAATAAACAAACAAATAAATAAATACAATAAGCAGATTCCCAAATAAAGCCTGGAGACTTTCAAAATGCAAAAAGAGCAGAGCTTGAATCCAGGAGAAAATTTACCCTCAAACTCAAGGGTTGGCAAGGAAGCAGGGAGTTCAGTGGGCTCTGTGGGTGCCAACACCTGTTTGCTCACCAGCCTCAGAGTCACTGGGGGTCTTCTCTGAACCCCACTTCTCAGATACCAAGTAATATTGACCTAAAACAATAAAACAGCCAGTTATTTTACCAACAAAATGGGTGTATTTGGGAACAGCAAAGAATTGCAATTTGGGACATGCAATCTATGGAGGACCACAGGCAAGTCTGGAGACACAGGAGAGAAACGTTCTTTTATCGAGAAGGGGGGGAGTTGGGAAGGGCTGTTATAAACAAAGAATCCATTGGAGGAAACTGGGAGTTTGAAGTGTAGTGGCTTTTCTTTGGCTGAGTTGTGACAGTCTCTCATTGGCTGGGCCGTTGCCAGGCAAGGAGAAATCCTTCCTTCCTCCTGCTGGGTAGCAAAGTAGTAATCTTCTTCCTGTTGGAGATGCAAAGGTACCATCTTTTTCTGTTGCAGAATTGACACTGAGGGGTAAGGTATAAGAGCTCGTCTTTCAGGCCTCCCCACTCCATTTTAAATTAAATGTTTATTAATTTTCCCAGATGCTATATCAATAAGCTCAGCAGGCATATATTCTCTCATCATGAATGTTTCCTGAACTGGGGTCTGCCCCACTGGCTGAGTTTGTCATTTCTGTGCTTTTGCTTTCCTTGGTCTTAGGGGTCCGACAGCACAGAGTGCTTTGTCTGTTTCACCGTCAATCACCACAACATCTTCCCCTTCACTCTCCTCACTTTCCCAGGGGTCCTACCTCTTAATGGCTTTGTCACAAGTGTCCCGACCTTAATCTGAGACAGCTTGCACCCTCCTAGCTTTGCAAAACAGCACACTCAGTTCTCCAACTTAACATCCTGCTCTCTCACGTTGTCCATCAGCCCCAAAGTTAGGAGAGTAGTGAACAACCTCACATCCTTCTCTAACCTCAGCTCTTCCCTCAATTTCTAACTCAAGCTTCAGCCTCTAGTTGGGCATCAGTGGCCAGCCCCCTGTGGCAGCCATTAGTCTCCCTTCTTTCCTGAAGTGCACTCTGCACAGTTCCTCAAACAGAACATCAGACCAGTTGGTGTTTTCAGGACAACCCTGAACTTATGCAGAGGTCCATGATCATCTACATACAGGCCACTCTTCCCCACAAAGAGGTTGATGACCAACCTGTAATTTCCCCTGCAATGCCTCTTCCCCAAGGCCCATTTTTTCAGTCTCCTGGCTGGCTCACCAATTGTTGGTTCCCAACCTCTAGAATTCCTTGAGTGAAATCTGAAACTGGCCCCTATAGACAGACGGTAAGGAGAGATGGAAGAAAGAGGCAGACCCCTCCAGATGGGTAGGTGGCAGGTTTAATAAGCAAGGGAACTTACTTATGAGGCTTGTCTTGTGTGGCTGCAAGATGAGTAGATATCTGCACCCACCCACCAGAATCTTACAAGTTTATATAGAGGCCTTAATGGGGGTACAGTCAGATATATCATCTAGATGGTCTCAAAAGTGCATTACTTTCTCAAGGTTGTGTCTTGAAGTGACTTGAAATGAGAAAAGTGGGCAGAATATACATTCCAAGGATAAAGGAAGAGATATGGAGCCTCCAATTGCCCCAGTCCAGCTCCCAGTTCAACCGGTGGTCACATCCTTTTGGTGACCTCTTGCAACAAGGAACATGGTTCGAATGCCCACACTCAGCCCTGGGACTGAGAAAGGGGCACTGATTGAACTGTGGACCCAGGGAAATGTCCAATGTGGGTGGAGGACACTGTGGAGCTTGTGTGTCTTACAGGAGAGGGAGGAGCTGCTGGAACAGGGACCATGGAAGGTGCTGGAAGGAAAACAAGAATGACTGTGACATACTCAGAGAGACAAGAATCCACTCAGGGGCAGGCAATAGATTAAATTCTGGATTCCTCTTTAGGGAAAGCAAGAGCCAGGGAGACGTGCCTCCCCTGGGACCCAGTAACCCCATTTCTGGGAACTCAATTTAAGGAAAGAATTCAATTGAATCCAAAACTTATCAAATGGTGACAGGGATGAACTCTCACAGGGGCGTGAGAAGGCACCAGGTACTGAGCTAAACACTTTTGATATATTGATTTATTTCATCATCATAACAACTTGGGAAGGAGCTGATATCACACCCATTCGATAAGAAAGCACAATCTGGGACTTCTCTGGTGGTGCAGTGGTTAAGAATCTGCCTGTCAGTGCAGGGGACACAGGTTCGATCCCTGGTCCCGGAAGATCCCACATGCTGTGGAGCAACTAAGCCCGTGTGCCACAACTACTGAGCCCGAGTGCCACAACTACTGAAGCCCGTGCGCCTAGAGCCCGTGCTCGGCAACAGAAGCCACGGCAATGAGAAGCCCGCCCCTCGTAAGGAAGAGTAGCCCCCACTGGACGCAACTAGAGAAAGCCTGCGCGCAGCAATGAAGACCCATCGCATCCAAATAAATAAATAATTTTTTTTTAAAAAGACAAGCTAATTCTATATAACCATATATTTTTTAAAAAAGAAAAGAAAAGAAAAAAGAAAGCACAATCTCAGCAAGGTGAAGTAGCTGGTCCAGAGCCAAGATGGAATTTGAGGTCGAATCTGATTCCTAAGCTGCACCTAAGACCCTCCAGGGCAATGCTTCTCACCCTCGGCACTGTTGAGACCCAGCATCCTCTGTAGTGGTGGGGTCACCGTCCTATGTATTCTATAGGGTGTTGAGCATCAGCCCTGGTTCCCACGCACTAGATGCCAGCGCGTTTCCTCCCCCAGTTGTGACAACCGAAACTGTCTCCAGCCATTGCCAAATGTCCCCTGGGGGCGGAATCGTCCCTGGGCCAGCGCCTTCCTATAAGCATGGCGATGTCCTCTGTCGCCCGCACATGGCCATATATAACTGAAAACACCTCAATGTCCCAAAGTAAGGTGTTCTGTCAATGCAATGAAATACACGTGTAGTTTCATGAACAGAAATAAAGCAGTTAAGTGAAGGAAGAATTATGGATGAGCTTTTTGTCCTTTACGAAATGTGTTTCTTTAATGTCTTACATTATTCTCTTATAATTAACCACAAAAAGAAAAATCTCCTATGGGAATTCCCTGGCAGTCCAGTGGTTAGGACTTTGCACTTTCACTGCTGAGGGCCTGGGTTCAATCCCTGGTCTGGGAACTAATATCCCACAAGCCGTGAGGCACAGCCATAAAAGGAAAAAGAAAGAAAAATCTCCCTTGTGTGTGCTCCCTGCTCCTAAAATAGTGTCTCTGCCCTGCCTGCCCCAGAGAATGATGGTGGCCTTCTCTTAACTGAACCCCTTATGAGCATGTGGTTTCTACTTGCCTACAAGGAATGTTCCAGTATGTTTTGGTGGAACTAAGTTTGTCAAAAGTAACAAAGAGCCAAAGTTGGAACAGTTTGAGTGACAAAATAAATAATGTCAAGTGTAAAATAAATATCCACGAGTCCACACAGATATAAATAAATGATTGAATAAATAAATAAATGAGGGAGAAGAGACAAATCTCCCAGGCAGAAGAATCCCAAACAATTTACACAAATGTTCTGCCCTCAAGGTGGTGGATCACAACTCCCCATCCCTTAGGTGTGGGCTGTAAATAGTGACTTCCTTTCAAAGGGCACAGCGCAGAGAGGGAGGAAGAAGGTAACTTTATGGTGGAGACACCTGACGGACATCGCCTCCGCCAGGTGATCAAGGTCAACACCACAGGGATAACTCACACTGATGGCACATGCCCTGGACACATGCGTGATGAGAAAGGCACTTCCCCTCTGAGGTCCTCCTCTCCAAAGCCCAGTCCAACCATGAGAAAAACACCAGACAAATCCCAACTGAGGGCCATTCTACAGAACACCTGACTCCAAACTGTCAAGTTCATCAAAACCAAGAAAGTCTGAAAAACTGTCTCAGCCCAGAGACATAAATGTCCCGTGAGGATCCTGGGGCAGAAAAAGGACATTAGGGACAAACTGAGGCGATCTGAATAATGCATGGACTTCAGCTAATAATCACGTTATCAATCAGAATTTGTTCATTAATTGTAACAAATGTACCATACAGATGTAAGAGGGTCAAAGTAGGGGAAAATGGGGTGTGGGGGTCTATGGAATGTTTTTGTACTATCTTCGCTATATTTCTGCAAACCAAAATAAAATGATTCTTTAAAAAATGGCAAAGCTAAAATCAGCAGCACGGTGGCATAACTATTTCCATTGGGAATTTTAGAGGGAAAACCCACAGACTTTCTGTTTGCAGCACTGGGACTAGAGTGAGGTGAATAAGGCACTTGCTTTGGTTGCAGAATGTAACGGGGGGCACCCAAAAGTTCTATTATGATCATCCCCATTTTACAGCTATGGAAACTGAGGCTATGAGGAAATCACTTGCCCAGGGTCCCATAGGGAGACAGGGCTGCTCACACACAATCTTGGCCTCTACCTGAAATCATGGTCCCAAGCTGACCTTAAAGTCTGGAAGGCCAGCACAGTGGGGCTCCAGTAAGTCAGCTTTGCCAAGGGTCGTGTCTTTGCACTTGGAGTCCTGGCCTGGAAGGGAGGACCCTACTCATGGGACACACAAGCTCCCCCTGGGCCTCCTCAGCAAGATCATCACTGATCCCTTGTCAATTTGGCTGCTGAGTGGTTTTAATGGGGGTCTTCTAGGCAGAGGGATGTCCAACTGGGGACCTGGGCCCCTGGCCTTGGCCCCATGCACCCCTGACCCAGCTGACTGCAAACATGGCAAATGGCTGACACAACAGAATCTGGGCTGTGGTCAGGCTGCGGCTGAAGAAGCCACAGGAAAAGCACACAGCTGCCTTCCAGAGGTCACAGCCGGCAACTGGAAGCCTATAATCAAGCCGATTTCCAGCAGGAAGCTCTGGCTCCCCAGGCCACATGGAGGGGAGATCAGTGTGGCCTGAGCTTCCTTGAACCTCACTCCAGGGTCCAACCCCCTTTGGAGGCCTCTCCCCAGACGCCCCCCCGGGCCCTCTGGGTTCAGCGTGTTCCAGATGGACATGATCATCTTTCCTCAAAATGTGCTCCTCACTCCATGGCCATGTTTCTGCATTACCCACCTCTCCTTCTGCCCTGAGCCACACAGCCGTCCACACATCCATTGAGTGCCTACTGGATGCCAAAGCATTTTACTCAGAACTCCTCACGGGCCCCTCCTGCTGAGGCTGCCCCTGTTATGGCCGCACTTTACAGATGAGGAAACTGAGGTTCTTTTAGCGCAAGTCCGTGTGCCCTACGCACAGTGAGGCCAAACAAACCAAAACGTCAGAGTTTGGAGCAGAGAAAGGTTTATCACAGGGCCATGCAAGGAGGCGGGTGGCTCGTGAACTCGGGGTTCAGAAAAACCGTGAACTCCCCGAAGGGTTTCAGCAAAACATTTTTAAAGGCCAGGTATGGGGGCAGTGGGTGGGTGGGAGGTGTTGGTCACAGGGTCTGTGATCAGCTCGTGCACAATTCTCTGATTGGCTGATGGTGACGTAACAGGGTGGTGTCACAGGGGTTAACATGATCAATCCTCAGGCACCACTAGGCCTGGGGGCTACATGCTCATGGTCATCAAGTAGTTAACATCTTCCATTTGGTGAGGGAGGCGTTTCACTTCTGTAAAAACAACTCAGGAATGTGCATTAGATACTGTTATTTAGGTACTTCAGAGAGGAGCTGAAGCAGAAGATATGGGGGAAGAGCCTGCCCAGGGAAGGCCCCATAGGGTCCTGCTCGCTTACAGTTCAGAGGGTTTATGTGGAGTCCTGGGGTGGTAGGGGCAGATTGTGGAAGTAGGAGCCGGTTCCTGGGTGGAGCTAGAACAGGGACCTGGTTTGTTGGCTGGGGCAGCCTCTGGTGGCCAAATGGGGGGACTGCAGCCTTAGTCTCATGGGTCCATCCAGATCGTCTCCCCGCTCCCACAGGCTATGGTCCCTCCTCTGACACCCTCCGTGGCTCCCTATGGTCCCCTTGGGGGGGGGGGAGTGGCAGGGATGCTAAGTGAACCCCTGCTAGGTCACCAGGGAGACCCCTGAATTCAAAACCCAGCCTCTTCAGTCAGACCCAGACCCTGTCCCCAGTCCACTAGTCACCTCTCAGCCTCAGTTTCCCCAGCTGGGGACTTGGGAACCAAAAACGCCCTCGGCCTCTTCAGGTCGTGGTACAGATGAACACAAAGCTGGCATGCACTAGGCACTCAGTAACTGCAGTTGTCACCCTCAGAAACATGAAGGAGAAGGGCAGGGACTTGAGATGGGGTGTCGCAGGTAGCCCCAGTTCCCTCCCACAGGATCTCACCGGCCAGCAACCAACCCAGAAAGTCCGGAGGCCATAATTAGGCAGAAACAACCCACCTCTTTTTCTGGGAAAGCGAAACAGGAAACCGAAACAGAAAGCCTGGGCTCTGCTCAGCCTGCAGATTCCCCATTCAAGCATCTCCAAGTCAGAGGATCATGCTGGAACTTGTCATTGGTCGGCACAGCTCCTATGCTAATAAGTGGGTAGCCCCAGCCCAGAGGAGATTCCAGCGCCCTCCCCTAATTCCCGTCCAGTCCCTATGGGCAGATCTGGAGGGCACCTACTTTGTATCACTACAGCCCTGTGCCCATGGTTGACCACTTGAATGAGTCGGTGCTGCGCTGCAGCAAGCTGCCACGGTGCGTGTGCTTCCTGCTGCTTCTGGTCACACTGATGGTTATCCTCGTGCCCCTGATCATCTTCGTTGTCAGGGCCGACAGCAAGGACTGCACGGATGGCCTCCAAGCAGAGCGGGAGTGTCAGAACCTCACTCGACACGTGCAGCACCAGCTAACCCAGGCCCAGGAAGTCTTACACAAGATGGAGGTCCAGGCCGCCACCTGCAACCAGACGGTGGTAAGCCACTGCACCCCCTGGAGTGGGCCCTGTACTTGCGGGGGTTCTTACAGGGTCTATGTGGAGATCAAGATGATAGACCTTAAAACTCCCCCCTGGATGTCCCCACCAGGGTTTGGAGACCTCTAAACTCTCTCCAGGGTGCTAGTGTGGGGTGGGGTCTTAAAACTTCCCAGAGCACCCAAATCAGGGGCCTCAGTATCCCTGCTAGGATATGGGGGAATCTCCAGACTCCAGGGCACTGGTGTGTGGGAGCTAGAAACTCCCCTCGGGCCCCAGTCTTGGGGGAGCAGAAGTCCCCTCTAGGGGTTGGGATCGGGACCTCACCAGGTCCCAAAGAAAGAAGAGGCTCTTGATACTTCCACTGCATCCTGAGAGACTTTGGAATTTTCATCTGTGTCCTGATATGGGGGAACCTTGAAACTCCCACTGGACCTCTACTTGGACTCCGAAATCCCCCCTGTGCTCTGGTTTTGGGAGGACCTCTCAATCTTCTCGGGCAATAGCCCGGGGGATCTGGAAACTTCTCCTAGAGTTTGGGCATGGGGAGCTTCCAAATTCTCTTGGGGAGGGCCTCAAAACTCCCATTTCGAGGATCACACCCTTATCGGTGGCCCTGGGAGGGTGGGAGGTTGTGGCCACTCTTCAAGGTGGGAGACTGAGGTGCAGGGGACGGTCGGAGTGGAAACTGAAGGGGGTTTGGACCCGAGCTCCTCTGATCCCAGGGCCTAAGGAGGGCTCCAGGGCCCAAGGACAGAAGTCCAGTTTCCCACACCCCACCCCCACCCCCGCGTCGCAGGTGACCCTGAGGGACTCTCTGAAGATGGAGCAGGCACGGGTGGCGGAGCTTCAGGGTGAGAAAAGCACGAGGCCAGCGTTCCACGGAGGCGGCTCCGAGGGGTGGGCCAGATATTGAAGAGGACTGAGGAGGGAGGGTCCCAGGGTTGGGGTCGGGAGGGAGGGATGGGGCCAGATTCCATCTGGAGTAGGGGAGGGGGGAGCACGCCAGGTTTCCCAGCGTGGGTTGAATGAGGGCGGGGCTAGAGGCGGGGACTTGTCCCGGGTTGGAGCCAGGTGAGTGAGCGTGGTCAGTGTGTTGACCCGCCCCTTGATTCTGTACCCGACCCCACCAGGAGAGGTCAAGATTTTGAACCGGAAGCTGGAGGACACTTTGGAGGAGGTGCAGCGACTAAGGTCCGAGACGACCCCCCACCCCCGGCTACTCCCCTTTCACCCCACCCCGAAGACTCGCGACCCCCTTGGCTTCGAAAAACCCTGTTGCTCAGGGGGCAAAGTTTAAGTCCCAGCCTTGTCCCTGTGTCACACAGCCATGGGCTGGCCGCTGCCAGCTCTCCTCCCCAGTGACTTGGTGGGGGAGGAGTGGAGATTCTTGGGGGCGCAGCCTCCAGCTGCTGGAGCCGGCCCGGCAGCTGCCTGAGTTGTCCCGATCTCTACTCCAGAAGCGGGAGTGAGGCCTCAGCTGAGAACAACTCTTCTAGCTGCTGGAGCGTCCTGTTCGCTGTGGTCGTGGTCGTGGTCCTCAAGGCTCTGCTGATCTGAGGTCCCAGAAAGCCGGCCGGTAAGGAGGGGGCAGCTCGGGGGAGAAGAAAGCTGGGAAAGGATGGGAGTCGGGGATGGGTCACGGTCTGGGGAGGTGGCCTACCTGCGGGGCAGAGGGCTGGGCACCGAGGAGGAGAAGAATCTTGGAGAGGGAGGGAGAGCCCAGTGAGCAAGGAGGGGATGGGGGGGGCGGTCCTGGAGCGGGGCAGGGCTTGGGGGGGCGGAGCCCGTGTTGTATCTGCCTCTGAGTCCCTGTTTTGATGTCTTTTAGGCCACAACCTGGACTGGTCCGGTTCCCTCTCTGCTTCCCCCTTTGAGGCTTCCTGACCTGGCCCGTTCTGAGGGGACCACATGGCAACACGGTTGTGGGGAGGAGAGGGGGGATGGGGTAGCCTAAGGGGTCCATGGGGCAGCTCTGGAGGGATACCTTGGGCATGGAGAAGTAGCGGAGTTGGCCCAAGGCTGCCCTAGAGCTGAGGAGGGCACGGAGGTGGAAGGTGGGGCACCTGCTTCTTGCTGACACGGTTTCTAGAAAGTCACTTTCTTCTGGGGTCTTTGGGCTCCAAAAAAGTAAACACCCCTCTAGGGGGGGAAAAACTTTACTCTCAAGTTTTTGGAGTGTTATTGTGTCATCCCCAAGCATCTGGGGCCTGCCCTGCGGGCCAGGGTGGATACCCATTGACATCCACATCCAGCTTTCCCTGCTCTAGAATGTTCTCAGGAATCCCTGCGTTTCTGGCAGTCACCACCCCACTGCCTCCCCAGCCCTCTTCTCCATTTGGATCGTCTTAAAGAACTCTACACCCTCATCAGCCTGCCTGCAGTGTTCTGCTCTCATCTCACCGGGATCTTCTGATGGCGGTGGTCCCATGAGGAAACCAAGGCTGTGATGAGGAACACTTTGTCCTGGTTCCCAATCCCTTCCCACAGAAAGTGCAGGGCTGGGATCAAACCTGGATCTGCAGACACACACAGGCCTGTGTCACAATGCCCCCTCCTCCTCCATCCCCCAAACTCTTATTCATCCTGCAGTACCCAGCTCTGGGAGCCCCTCCTCCAGAAAGCCTCTCTGCTTCTCAAAATTGAAGGCCACTGGGAGTTCCCTGGTGGCCTAGTGGTTAGGATTTTGAGCTTTCACTGCCATGGCCCGGGTTCAGTCCTTGGTTGGGTAACTGAGATCCCGCAAGCTGCATGGCACGGCCAAAAAAAAAAAAAAAAAATTGGAAGGTGTTCAAAATTGAAGCCTACCATCTGATAAACCCTTCAACCCACTTTCTTGGATCCTCCCATGGCCCATAATTCCTTCCTCCTCTGTTATCTTCCTTCCTCCAAGTTCCCCTGGAATCCTGACTATTGTCCGGGCAACTTCTTGTGTATGGCTGGGGGTGGGGGCAGGTCCCTTGCATCTGCCCAGAATTCCCAGAATTCTGCACTGCCCTCGACATGGTCCCGAGCCCAGATGGTCGGGCCCCCTCCTCCATGGCTCCCGCTGTCCTCCCAGGGCCCCCCAAACCCCATCCCTGCCACAGGCCTCCCCTGATGCCCCCCGACCCCACCCCCGGCCCCTAACTTCCTCTTGCTCCACTCCCTGTGACCATTTCTCTGCATTTTGATTTGTCAAGTTCCTTCCTGCCTCATGGCCTCAGCTAGTCTCCACCCGCTGCTCGGAGCACCAGCTCCCCACTCTGAAGTTCTAGAGCAGGGTTTCTCGGCCTCCAAACTCTTGACATTTGGACTGGACCATTCTCTGCTGTGGGGCCTGCCCTGTGTACTGTAGGACGTTGAGCAGCATCCCTGGCTTCCACCCACTAGAGGCCCATAGCACCTTACCCCGAGGTTGTGACAACAAAAAAAATGCCTCTAGACATTACCAAGTTTCCCCTGGGGGGCAGAATCAATTCCGGTGAGAACCTCGGCTCTAGAAGGTGAGGCTTGGGTCCCCGTCAGTTCTGTGTCCCCAGCTCACAGGGGGGCTCAGCAGGTGCTCCCATGGAGTCCCTTTACAATGACTGAGTCATTTCTCCACCCCCCCCATTGGCAGCCCCATCTAACAGATGAGGAAACTGAGGTCCAGAGAAGTGACTGGACTCTCTCAGGGTTCCTCAGCTGCTCAGGCAATGGAACCCTCTGCTTCTAGCAGGTTCTCTTGATTGCCGGGAAGCAAACCTTTCTCACGTGACCTCAGTCCTTTCCCATCCCCACTCAACATCCTCACCCCCAACTCCCAGCTTGGGCTCCCAGCTTGGAAAGTCCCAAAACAGCTCCGCCTCCCACCCCCACCATACCTGGGCTGTGTTTCGCTGATGGAGGGGGCAGGTTTGCCCCAATATTATGGGTTTGACCTGCTCAATTTCTTCCCCTAAATTCCCACCCAATGGCCAGGGTATAAACGTCTCTCTTTCCTAAAAATGCCCCTCTTCCCTGGCTGGCTGTTGGGGGGATTGCAGCTTCAGCAGGAATCTGGCAGTGACCTGTGGCTGCTGTGTGTCCCTGGCCTGAGACTTAGCCTCTCTGGGCTCTGGTTTCTTAATGTGGAACTGGGGGGGGGGAGGGGGCGGGGCAGGTCAGGGAGGGACACAGATTCTAGTTCATAGTGTTCACTCAGCTCACATTTCTGCACAACTATTGTGTGCCAGGCCCACACGGTGGCAGTGTGAACAGGGCAGGTGCAGGCTTTGCTTTCTAGGGGCTCACCCAGTCTGATGGGGGAGGCAGCCAGGAATCAAACACAGGTAAAATGACAGCAGAGCTGAGAGAGCTGATCAAAAGGGGCCTGAGTTAGTGGGGAAGGGGGAGGGTTCTGGAGGAGGAGACACACTGGTGGACAGGGCAGAGCTGGTAGGAACTGTTAACTGGGCAAAGAGGGAGGAGAGGGCTCTCAGGCAGCCCTGGGGTAGGAATGCGCTGGCCTGAAGAGCGCTGAGAAGGGCTGGAGGGGGCTAAGAGCAGGAAGTGACATCACAGACCTGCTAGGGGCCTTGCTGGGGAAGAAGAGGAGGAGGAAAGGGAGGTGGAAATGGAGGAGGGCCAAGAGGAGATAAGGGGAAAGAGGGCGAAGGGGGAGGAGGAGGATTTGACTCAGAGGGAAGTCTGGGGAACGGTGTGAACTCGCCTGGATCTGATTCACGTTGTAAGATCGCCCCCTGGTGGCCTAATGGAGAACGGGCAGGGAGATGGGACCGATCCACCCTTGCGTCGACCCTCTGGTTCTCACAGCCAGTCACAAGAAGTGTGGAAGCCTGAGCCAGGCCGACCTCAAATGCTCGAGTAGCCTCCCGTCTTCTAGGCTTGGTCTTTCCATGAACAGAATAGGGACAATATACCCCCAGACCCTCGCCAAGCGCCCCCTGTGCAAATGGGTGCTTTTGCGCAGATGTGCTCAAGTGAGTCCCACAAAGCCCTACGGGGCAGGAGCTACTGTCATCTCCGCTTCACAGAGGGGGAAACTGAGGCTCAGAGGGTCACGTGGGATGCAGATTCCAGACTGGAATCCAGGACCCACCCCCCCAGTCCTGTCCTGGGCTCCACTAGCCTGGCCTGGCCCCTGGCGTGGGTCCAGCCCCTCCCAACAAACTTGAAGCCACCGCCAGGCAGGGCGGAACCGTGGGTGTCCCTGGTGCCCCAAGGTGCCAATTAAATGCTCGTGGCCGTCTGGGGCCAGAGCTGTGGATGGCGGCGGCATGGCCGAGCCGGGGCCGGAGCCGGGGCGCGCCAGGCGAGTGTTCGCCCTGTGCGGGGCCGCGGTGTTCCTGGCAGCGGTGGCGGCTGGAGCAGCCCTGCTGGCCTGGAATCTGGCCGCCTCGGCCTCCCGGAGGCCTCGCTGCCCAGAGCCAGGGGCCAACACCACGGCGCCGCCTGGAGACCTGGTGCCCGAGGTCGAGGAACTTCGGCGCCGGCTGGCAGAGGCTGCCCAGCGCGAGGAGGCCCTGACCAGGCAGCTGAACCAGGCCGAGGGTGTCCGACAGGAGCTGGAGGAGGCCCTAAGGGCCTGTGAGGGCCGCCAGGTAGGTGGGCAGGGTGGGGGGCTGGGGAATCCAGAATATTGGGGGGAGAGGGTGCACACACATCCCTGGGGCTCCCCCCCACCACGCCCTGTGCCTTGGTTTCCGCCATTCTTCAATTGAGGGAGGCAAATAAGAATACACACGTAATTCCTTCCAACTCCTACAATGCCAGTTCATCCTTGAGTCTACCTTCTGACCAAGAAGGTGCCACTGTCCTCTGCTATTTGCCAGATCACTGGTGGAGGCTAGGGAAGCCTCAGACCCCTAAGCCCACCTGGGGAGGCCCTGTGCTAACCCTCCCCCTAGGTACCCACTCAACATCCCACCTCCCAGCCAGTGTACAGCAGCCCTATTTCAAGAGAGGGACATTCATGTCACCTGTAATTAGGAGGCTAAAGTTGGCCTCTTGGGAGAGGTACCAGCCAGGTCCTCCCTTTTCCTCCTGCCACCCCCTTCAAACCCTTCCTTAACCCTTCCCAGCCCTGGGCCTCGCAGAAGAATCATCCTCAGTGTCCCAACCATTCATGTTTATTGAATAACTACTGTGTACCCCTGTGTCCCAGGCGCAGCAGAGGTTGGGCAGTGTATGAATTTTTGAAAGTTCATGTCTTTTGAAAATTCATCCCTACACCTTTCCTGACTGCCTAAGGGAAAGGCCTGGGGCAGCCGAGGTTAAGAGCAGCCTGCACTGGGTTCAAATTCTGTCTCTGCCTCTCCATGGAGGATTCTCTGAGGAAGCCAGGCCAGTGGTTTTGCAGAATGTCTTGTTGCCGAAATCTCGGCCTCTGTACAACAGTACCAAATAGAAATACGGAGACAGAGTTTTGGAGGAAGTAGAAAGAGTAGCTTTATTTCTTTGCCAGGCAAAGAGGGAACACAGCAGGCTAGCACCTCAAAAAAACTGTGCCCCCCTCTCTGGGGGAATAGGGAGAAGTCTTATAGTCAGGGCTTGTAGTCTGGGGTAGCTGATAAGGATCAAGGCAGTGATGGACTTGCATTCTTCTTCTGGGAAATTTCAAAACGGCCACAGCTGACATCAGGCAGCTCCGTAACTGGGTGTGGTCATCTCCAAGATTATCGCTGGTGACCTTCTCTCTGAAATGAAGAAAGCTACAAGGGAGTGTTACAAGGGAGTGTGGGAGAAAAGAATGCCAGGTGCAGGATATAATTCACATAGAGTCAGAGAGTGATTAAGGAATTAGCTTTGTGTAGGACAATTCTAGTTGCATGCACTACAGATTAGTAACAGTTAAAGTGAAACTAGGATTGCTTAACTTTTATAGGCCTGCTTTTGCTGTTTCTATAGCCATTCACTCATTCCTTTGTTTTCCCGGCTTGTTAGTAGGAAAGAAAAACCCCATTTTCCACTTCTACTGTAACAGTCTCACAGAGGTGACTAAGTATACCCTAGAAACCTAATTATCAACCACCAAATTGGCTTGTGCTGGTCTGAAACCCCAGTCCGCAAGTCTAGATATAGCTAGGATTGGACCCAGATCCTGTCGGCAGAGCTAAACCTTTTCTACATCTAGTTGGCCTGGAGTAGGGGCCGGTTGACCTGGACAAAGATCTCCTTCCAGGCAGGCACCTGTCACCACTCGGTACCCCAGACTTCAGAGGCCACGTCTGTGTTTTACAACTACAGGACCCCAAAGGTCCAAATAAAGCTCAAGGAACACCAGTGTAGTCTCAGTCTCCCCTAGAAAGGGCGGGGCCAATTCACTCCTTCTCCCCTCCCCCCCTCCCCCCTCACTTCCCCTCCACTCCGCAGAGTCGGCTTCAGACCCAACTGATGACACTGAAGACTGAGATGGACGAGGCCAAGGCTCAGGGGACCCAGATGGGGGCTGAGAACGGGGCGCTGACAGGTGTGTTGGGGTGCAAAGTGGTGGGCAGGTCTACAGGTGGGAGGAGCCTAGAAGGTTCCCAGCTACGCAAATGACACGTACAGGTGCAAACGTAAAGCAGACGAACGCGAAAACTTGTGAAAGAAATGCACATAATATGCAAAGGTCATGCGAATGTCAGAAAACAATGCAAATACAACAAAATATGCACACGCCGTGTAGAGATTCCCAAAAGTAATGTAAACCTATGAAAAGCTATGCAAATAACACGTAAAGGTCAGGCAAACAGCACACAAACTTAATTCAAATAAAATAAACCACGCAAATAGTAGGCAGACTATGAATTCGGAGCTGGTGTGCGAGGGGCAGGAGCCTGGTCTCCAGCCTGATCCTGCCCCCTGCGCCCGCAGAAGCCCTGGCGCGCTGGGAGGCGGCGGCCACGGAGTCTGCGCAGCGGCTGGCCGCGGTGCAGGGGCGCGCGAGCGCGGCGGAGGCCGAGGGTGAAGCCTGCGCAGCCCGGGAGGCGGCGCTGCGCGAGCACGTGTGAGTGAGGGGTGGGCGGGAAGGGTCCGGGGGAGGGCGAGCCCATGCCCCTGCCCATGTGGGCGGGGCCTTGTGGAGAGTCAAAGTGAAGGTCAGGAGTTAGAACTTGGGGGGCGGGGGAGGCGCTCTTTGGGGACGGGAATCCCCCACGTTAGCGCTGGCACTCTGGAGGCACGGGTCCCTGGGGTCGGGCGCATACTGGGGGCTCCGGCGAGGGCGGGGAGTGCAAGTGGAAGATGCAAGAAAAATCGAGTATCGAGCGAGGGGCCGGGGGCCTGGAGGCGGAGCTTCTGGGGAAAAGGCTGGGGGTCCCTGGGGAGGGGTCCTGGAAATGGCCAGGGGTGGAGAAGGGATGGGGGATCCTGGAGCATGGGATCTCTGGGGAGGGGGCGTTCCCAGGAAAGGCGGAAGAATGCTGGAGGGTCTCTGGGGAAGGGGGTTACAGGTGCTGACGGGACCCTCCCTCCTTCCCGGCAGTTACACCCTGGAAGCCCAGGCCGGTCCCCAGCGCAGAGTGCCACACCCCCGGACCCGCTCCGGGTCCCGACCTCGGCCCAGCCCCCGCTCGCGCTCTCGCCCGGGAACCTCCGGGGGTTGCAGGCGACCAGCGCGGCGCGCACGAGGGTGAGTCAGACCCCAGCTGGATCAGGGCTCGAGGCCAGGAGGACAGACACTGGGGGCCCTGCTGGGACACTTACAGAGGTACCCACGCTGGATGAGATGCTCAGTCGACACCCATCAACGCCCAGCTTTCGACCGACAGCCGCCCTGAACGGAAACTGTGCAGAAAGAAGACCCGACCCTCTCTCCTTGACCATCTAGTGCTAATTTTGCAGATGGGGAAATTGAGGTCCATTTGGTCACAAGGTGAGATAGTGCAGAGCTGGGACTTAAGTCCCCTCTAAGGACAAGGACAGTGCTGCCCTCATCCCACAGACGTGAGGACTTAGGGTCCAGCCCTGACCTGGGAGTGACCTGAAGGGGTTACTTCTCCTCTCTGGTCCTCAGTTTACCTTGCCTGTAAAATGAGTGATCGGAATGGTGAGAGCCAGCATATCCTTGACACCAAAAGCTGACAAAAATGGCACAATAGGAAAACTACAGACCCCTCTCCCTATGAAGAGGGTACAAAACTCCCAAATGGAATTTTAGCAGAAAACCAAATAACACATTTTTAAGATACACCATAACAAAGTGACTTATGCCTGAGGTGCAGAGATGGTTCAATATTTGGAAGTCTGTTAATAAAATTCACCATACTAATGGATCAAATGAGAAAAATTCTGAAAAGATCATCAAAATAGCAACAATTTCATGTAAGTGAGATTATACAGTATTTGTCTTTCTCAGCCTGACTTATTTCAGTTAACATGATACCCTCTAGATCCATCCATGTTGTTGAAATGCAAGATTTCATTTTTATGAGAATATTATGAGTAATATTCCATTGTGTGTGTATATACATATATATATATAAAACATCTTCTTTATCCATTCATCTATCGATGAACACTTAGATTCTAATTTCCAGACTATAATCAGATTTTGCCAACTGTTCTGATAATGTCCTTTGTAACAAAAGAGTATCCTGGCTTACACATTGTATTAATCTGGAACATTCCTCAATCTGTCTTTGCCTTTCATGACACTGGCATTTTTTAAAAAGCCCAAGCGAGTCATTTTGTGGTGTCTAGTTTGGGTTTTTGTGATGTTTCCTCATGATTAATTGGCATTTTTGGAAGGAATGCCTCAGAAACAATTCAACCTAATAATATTATCTGCTGTTGGTATGACTATATATAGAAAACCCAAGAGAATTAATGGAAACTTTCCTATATCTAAACAACTAGGTAGAAAATCCTTTCAAAGAAAAGAAAGATCCATTTCAGATAGTGTTTTATATCCAGGAATAAACTACGTTCCTTATTATGTAAGGATCTATTCTATATTAATTTTTCAAAAAATAACTCAGTAGAAAATGGGCAAAGAACATGGGCAGCCTGCATAGAAATATACAAAAAAGGGGCCCAATCTCACTGCTAGGGAAGAAATGCAAACTGAAAAAAATGTGATACCGTTTCCTACCCTTTAGTTTGTCAAAGACAAAAATAAAAACAAATTAAAAGTTTGTGAATACGTTGTTCTGGCACTGCTGTTGGGAAGCAAGCAGTCCCACACACTGCTGGTGGGACTGCTCATTGGTACAACCACTTGGGAGGGCAGTTTTCCAGAATCTCTCAAAATTAAAAGTGCACATATTGTTTGACCCATCAACTCCTCTTCAGGCAATTTTTCTGCAACCATATTATTTTAATTAAAAACAATTTTTAATCTACAGCCATATTTAAATGCATACAAAATGATGGACTGAATGCAGTGGAGAATCCTGTGTTGGATCCTGGAACAGAAAAACACTTAGTGAGGAAATCAAGTAGAGTCTAGAGTTTAGTTAATAGTAATATACAAAGATTAATTTCTTGGTTTTGACAAAGAAATTGGAAGAAGCTGCATGAGCACTATTCAGAGACTCTCTGTATTATCTCTGCAAAGTTTCTGTAAATCTAAACGTATTCCAAAGTTAAAAGTTTATTTTTAAAAAGATGAGGGTGGGGGAGAGGAGAAATGAAGACATTATTACCACATTCTTGGTAATTGCAAAAAATTGGAAACAACCTCAGTGTCCATCAGTTGGGGACTGTTTAAATGAGTGTCCGTCCATCTACACCACGGAATGCTATACAACTGGTTTGCGTGGGTTTTTTTATTTTTTGTTTTTGGCCAAGCTGCCCGGCTTGCAGATCTTAGTTGCCTGACCAGGGATTGAACCTGTGCCCTCAGCAGTGAAAGTACAGAGTCCTAACCACTGGACAACCAGGGAATTCCCACTATAAAACTGTTAAAAAGGCCAAAGCTGATCTTCTCTGAGACGCATTAATGTAAAAAGCAGGAGAGCAATAATTTATGTACGTCTTTTAAAATTCGGGACTGGGGGAAACTTTTATCCAGATTATCTCTGAAGGAAACACTGGTCACAGCTGTGGCCTCTGGAAAAGGAATCAGGGATCTGGGGATCGGCGGGGGAAGCAGTCTCATGTTCCTCTGTATACCTTTTTGTAAAGTTTGCATTTTAAAAATCATGTGCATGTATTACCCTTAAAGTAATTAAATTTTTTTTTTTTTTTTTTTTTTTTTAGTAATTAAAATTTGTTTGGAAAAATTTCTGAAGAGGCTGGTGTAAGGAGGGGAATAGCAGCACTTGAAACTCTGATTCCCCCCCCTCAGCCAGTCCTGCTCGTTATCCCCCCACCCACCTTGGAGGTGGCTTGGCAGTGCCTGATCAGGGCCTTTACTGGGAGAGGACCAACTTGGGGTGGGGGGGTGGAATTGGAGGGCCGCCCCCCAAAGGAGGAGGTGAGGCTGAGGGGAGGGATGAGAGTCTAACCACTTTGTTCCGTTGCTGGCCACCAGGGGTCGCCCCAGTCTGCAGACCTGGTTGCTGCTGGCTGAGGGCCCAGAACTTGAGAGGCTGGGAAGATGGGTCTGAGACACGCCCCTCCCCTTGCAGCTCTGGCGTAAATCCAGAAGTGAGCAGGAAACAGCTTCTCCTTCTGGAGTCAGCCAGGGCTTGAGACTGGCCTTGCCTTGTCTGGGGCCCCAGGGACTTCAGACCCCTCACTGTGGGGTCCAGGGCTGATGCACACAAAGGGCTGGGCTCAGGGCTGTAAATGGGACCTAAAATATTATTATTACTTTTCACTTATTCTGCTAGCTTCACCTTGGCCATACCTGCCAGGTCCCTGAAAATAAGCTCCGGGGAAATGGGGAGCCATGGGGGGTGTGTGAGCAGGAAGGGTACTATCAGATCTGGTGTCAGAGACAGTTGGGAGAAAAGAGCGGGGGCAGAGGCTGGGCGCTGCAGATCTCCATGGGAGGCCATAGGATAGGGAGTGGGTGAGAACTGGGGGCAACTTGGAGAGAACAGGCCCCAATCCCCGGCCAGAACGGAGAATCCCCCAGCTGCCTTGCCTTCCAGACCCACCTGCCTCCCTCCCCACAGGGCCAGCCCCCAGCCTGCCCTTGCTCTGTTGTACCTCCCTGTCTCCACCTGTCCAGTTACCACTCAAAGTCTCTGTCTGTCCCTCTGTCTCCGAGTCTTTACCTCTGTGTCTCCACCTTGTCCCCAGCACACTCTCCCAGGTCCCTGCCCTGGCCTCCCCTATTCATGGTCACCCTGGGGTCCCTCCATGGCTACAGAAACAGGAGTGTGTGGGAAGGGGGGTGGAAAGGGGAAGCCTGGCACAAGCTGGGTGGAGGGCACTGGGGACAGCAGCAGCCTGACCTTGTTGGCCCCCAGTCCCAGGTAAGAAAGTGGGTCACCTTTTTTCAGCAAGGAACACGGATGCCCGGAGAGGACAGGCTCTTCCCCCCCACAAAGGGCTCTCCTTGCCTCCTCTGTCAACTCCAAAAGCCCAAAACTTAATTTCCTTTGCATTTAACCAAAACCCAAACACGTTGGCATAAAAGTGGAGGGTTTTCTGAACTTTGCTGAAATTTTTCTTCGCCAGAAATATCGCTTCCTCCAGAACCTTCCTGAAGTTCTGTGAGAGTTTTTAAAAACCTCGTGTCTCCTTGAGAACTTCAATGTCGGTCTTCAGAGTGACACAGAGCTGACTTCCTCATGACAGTCTTCCCGTCTCTGCCCAAACAATCAAATAAACCAAATGGCTTGTTTTTAATTTAGAAAAAAATAATTAAAATCGAAGTCAGGTTTTATGATGACCCTCCAAAGGAATTCAGAGAGATTCATGCACAAAATTTCCTGTGACTATGACAAATGGTTTTCAGGGAAAAACCAAATGCTCACATCATTCGATGCATTTGACCTCATGTGAATTTGAGGACCAGTTGCTCACCTCCTCCCTCTGGAATTTTCTGGCCAGGAATTCAGGCAGAACGTGTTCAGAGAGTCTGTTTTTAGAAATTTTAGACTCTGCTGGCAGGAGTGTCAATGGAAACAACCTCTTTGGAGGACAAATTGATGACAGCTGTCAAAATGTAAAATGTTATTGCTTTAGGACCCAGCAATTTCACTTGTGGAGATTTGATATCAAGTCTTATTTTGTTCATTGAAACAAAAAATTTAGAAACAGTCTAAGTGTCCATTGGTAATTATTATGGTAATGTATTTGCTGAAAACCTAAACAGCAGTCAAAAGGAATCAATCTCAAAGTCATAATGTTGAGCAAAAAGAGGAAGTTTCATCATTACCTTTTCCATTTAAAAAAAAATCTAGCTTTTAAAACAAATTATTGGAAAAAGAAGCATTACAAATCAAAGTTGTGAGATCAAATTGCCAAAAAGAATGTTATTTTTGAGCTTGATACAAAAGACATTAGTGTGTATATTGAAAACTCTTGTCCTTACACTGTGACAGTTGCTCAAAATTGTAGCACATCAGGTCTAGAGTGGATTTTTCGTTTTCTAGGAGTTTATGGTTGCCTTTCTTTTCCCTTGACAACAGATATCATGTTCATACATACATATATGCAACATCTTCAATATACAGTGAAAATAGCCAAAATCTTAAGTTCACACCAAGACTGTCACACCACCTGGCATTGGCCTAAGCACTGCCCGCATGCCTGAGCTCTCAACTGGACCCTTGTCACCCAGGCTCTACCCCTGTCATGCCCCCTTTCCCCTGGTGATCCCACAGGCCCAGGGCAACAGCAGCTGGGACAGCGTCCCTCCCCTGTGTCTCAGTTCCCCGGCCTCACATCAGAAGCTGCACATGATCCAGCCCCACCTTAAAAAAATACCACCATTTATTAAGGTTGACTGTGTGCCAGGCACTGTGACAAGTGTTTCACAACTGGCTTTGTCGCCTCCACTTTAGACAGGAGAAAACTGAGGCTCAAGGAGGAGAAATCACTTGTCCCAGGTCTCACAGCGGTAGGTGGCCCAGCCAGAACTTAACTCCAGAGGCCTGCATTGAAATCATGTATTCACTCTGCCTACATGACTCCCCATTAATGCAGAAGGGAGATGTCCTCCTCCTACCCCGTTCCAGGGGACTCTGGGTGGGCCTGACCAACCTAGAGAAATAGCTGGTTGGGCACCACTTGCAGCCCCCAACCCTCCTCCCTCCCAGTAGTGGCTGGGAAGGGTCCGGAATCAGGAATCAATGGGTAGCTGCAAAGGCCAAAGGTCAGACAGGGGTTTCCTGCCCATCCCTGGGAACTTCCTCCTTCCCGACCCAATTCCCACCTCCTTGATGATCACCACCCTGGAGGACCCCTCCCCGCTCAACTACCCCCCACTCCACTACCCTGGCTAATAGGGGGATGGGTCCCCATGCCACCGCCTTCAGCCTGCTGTGCCCCCCACAGGCAGCGGCCAGCAACTGTGTTATCGTCACCCACCCATGGTCCAGCCTCCTTTCCATCCCCTTGCCCCGTTCCCCTCGGATCCTGTCCCTCCCTCCTGTCAGCCTTGACCCCATGGGGCTAGGGGCTGTGTCCCACTCTGTCTCCCCAAGACTGAGGACCCCTCACTGCCAGGCCTGGGGCTCTTGGTGGGGCCTCTGGCATCACCCAGCATAGGGGTTTTCCCTGGAGCTCCTGGATCTGGGGGGACGGGTAGGAGGGCATACCCAGAATCCTTCTTTGCTCCTTGGTCCCAAAATCCCTTCCTTGCCCACCTGGGGGTGACCCACAGTGAAGCTTGACCCCCTCTATCTGGCGCTTCCCCTTCACCATCTCACAGAGCCCCAAGAGGAGTTTTCCAGCAGGAAATGGTAGTAATAATAGCAACGGCAAATCATTTCTCCCAGCCCCCTCCCCGGCCCTGGGACCTAGTACTGTGCCCACCTCATCTCACAGAGGGGAAAACTGAGACACAGACAGGAGAAGCCCCTCACTCAAGCTCACCCTGGCCCCAGGTTCACTGCTGCCTGTGCTTACTAAGCGCCTACATGAGCCGGGCACTGGGTGGGATGACGGCTAGGGGAACCCGCGCCACCGCCACCCACCCATCAGCCCTCTGTGAGGCCTTCCTGTGCCAATTACTGAGCACCTACTGTGTGCCTGGCCCTCAGCTAAGCGCTCCGCACAATTTTGCTCCTGTAATCAGCACTGCCATGTAAGATGAGCACAGGGCTTCCCTGGTGGCGCAGTGGTTGAGAATCTGCCTGCCAATGCCGGGGACACGGGTTTGAGCTCTGGTCTGGGAGGATCCCACATGCCGCGGAGCAACTGGGCCCTGGGCCACAATTACTGAGCCTGCGCGTCTGGAGCCTGTGCTCCGCAACAAGAGAGGCTGCGACAGTGAGAGGCCCGCGCACCGCGATGAAGAGTGGCCCCCGCTTGCCGCAACTAGAGAAAGCCCTCGCGCAGAAACGAAGACCCAACACAGCCATTAATTAATTAATTAATTAATTAATTTTTTTAAAAAAAGATGAGCACACATCTGTAGCCAGCCCTCCCTGAGGGGAGGTGAGTCCAGCTCTGTGAACGACCAGACTGAGACACCCAAGCTGTCCTTTCTCCTCCCTTCGTCTCGGTACCCTCCTCCCCACGACGGGGATGTTGACATGAGGTCATAGGCAGGTGAGACCAGCTCTGGGCACAAAGCAAGGGCAGGTGGGGAAACTGAGGCTCAGCAAGGCCAAGGACGCCTGGTCACCTAGCCGGTGCCCCACCCAGTGTTAATCAGAGAGGCCCAGACGTGACTTGATGCCCTCCCCCCTTCCCTTCACAGCCCGGGTGGGAGTGTTGTGATAACCCACAGCCCCCGTTTCCTCCTGGCCAGGAAGGAGCCAGGCAAAGGAAGTATTAAGAGGAGTAATATAAACACTTCCCCCCTCCCCCCTGCCGTGGCAAGGTCTAGAAGGGGCAGAAGCCGCCACCCAGAGCAGACCAGCCAGCAGAGCAGTGCCAGTGCACCGGGCAGAAGCTGGGAGGAGATGGGCTTGGCGATGGAGCACGGGGGGTCCTATTCACGGGCAGGGGGCAGCCCGAGGGGCTGCTGGTACTATCTGCGCTATTTTTTCCTCTTTGTCTCGCTCATCCAGTTCCTCATCATCCTGGGCCTTGTCCTCTTTATGGTCTACGGCAACGCGCACGTGAGTACCGAATCCAACCTGCAGGCCACCGAGCGCCGGGCTGACGGCCTCTACGGCCAGGTGGTGGGGCTCACAGCTTCTCAGGCCAACCTGTCCAAGGAGCTCAACCTCACCTCCCGTGCCAAGGATGCCATCATGCAGATGCTGCTAAACGCCCGCCGCGACCTGGACCGAATCAACGCCAGCTTCCGCCAGTGTCAGGCCGACCGGGTAAGTCCACAGGCCGGCCACTCGTCCCGGGGAACCCCGGGCTGGTCACCTCACCCCTCTGAGTTTCACTTTCCTCGTTCATGAGACAGGGACAGTCACGGACCCTACATTTTGCGTGCCGAGCCCATGTAGAGAAGCAATGCGTACTTGGTCTGTATATCTCATGCAATATTTGGGACATACTTAGACTAAAACATGATTTGTGGTCTATCTGGAATTCAAGTTGAACTGGGCATCCGGTCCGTTATCAGACCTAGGCCCATGGCTTAATGTGTATAAGGCGCCCAGAATGTACCAGCACACGCTAGCTGCAAATAAGAGCTGGCTTAATAAACGCTCAGAGTGTTGGGTTCTTAGTAATTAGTATGAATGGCTCAGGTTTGCCTGAGGCTGGATGTCCGCTTAGGAAATATTATCTCTTCATTGAATCCCAGGAGGTAGGGAGAAGATTTAAAACCGTTTTGCAGAGGGGAAATGGAGGCCTAAGAGAAGAGGTGGCTTGTTGGGGGGCGGGGGGCATCAGGGAGCAGAAATAGGCAACCCTGGGTCTCGTGGAGACTGTCATCCCCCCTCGTACCCCCAACTCCTGTCAAACGCACTCAACAAGATCCCCCATGTTCTCACACGTACACAATTCCTCTGAGGAGGTCCCGTCCCTGGGAGACACTGAAGAGAGGGTGCCTCCTCAGGCTTTGGCTGGAACGGGGTGAGAGAAGGGGTGGGCAGGGGAAGGGAAGGGTTGGGGAGAGGGGCAGGCTCTCTTTCTCCCACAGGAGGTGTCTGGGCTGTTTGGGGCAGGGGACCGTGGAAAGAAAAGGCCTTTTCTGGGGCTTCAGACCACCCAGCCCCTGCCACTGGGCAGGAAGGATGTGCTCAGCTCCCCTCAGAACTGCCCAGGCAAGGGTGAGGTCTCCCCATCTCATTCCCCCAGGACAGGGCAGGTCCCCCTTAGATCCTCAGAATAAGGCGAGTCCCCCTCAGACCCCCAAATGAGGCAAGTCCCCCCTCAGACCACAGGGCTGGACCATGTACCCCCTCAAATCCTCCCCACCCCTGACAAGGGCAGCCCCCTCAGACTTCTCAGTTCCCGGGAATTGGCCCTTTTGGATCTTTCAGGACACACATGGCCTTCCGGTCCAGGAACCATTAGGAATCGCAGGATCATAAAGTTTTATTCTTTTGTTTTTTGGTTTTTGTTTTTCGTTTTTGGCCGTGCTGCGCCAGGATCTTAGGTCCCCCACCAGGGATGGAACCCATGCCCCATGCAGTGGAAGCTCAGGGTCTTAACCACTGGACCGCCAGGGAAATCCCTTTTTTGTTGTTGTTTTTGGTTTGGGGGGTTTTTTGTTTTTATCATAAAGTTTTAGACACTCACACGCATCTCCGAATCCCAGACGGCCCCATCATAGAATATTAGAAATCTAAGAATCTGCCTCTTTACAACTTTAAATTTTGAAAATCGTAGCTTCCCCCGCCCCAAGTTGACAAATTCCTCTGTCCTGGAACCCCTCAGGGTTTTCTCCAAGGACCCCCAGGAAGCGGGCACTGATGATGGGGAGTAGCCCCACCCCTGCCACGGCAGCCCCACATGTCTCATGGTACCAAGTACGCATTTTGATCTTTCCCTAATCCTGGTGGTGCTATGAGACAGATTTTTTTCTTAAATTCTCTGCAAATGCAGCTGCATTTCTGGCTCTGAGACCCTGGGAGAGAAAGGGGAGATTAACTCAGTGTGGTTTTTTTAGGGTATGCCCCACTCTGCCTGGGTCAAGGAAGCACCTCCACCCAGGATGCATGCGGGAGAGATTTTTTTTTTTCATGGATTTTTCTTCATTCAGCATTCGTAGTAATCTTTTTGATGGTCAAATTATCCTGAAATAGGCCGTAGGAACACCCGCAATCTGGCTCCTGTGTCTTTTGATGGAACTCCACTAGTCTTTGAGAGCTTCCTTGCTTTATGTCCTAACAGATATTCCAGAAAACCCTTCGGATTGTTTATACTTGTTCACTAATCAATTAGTTCTCTTCCTCTGAGTCCAGGGCAACCATGGCTACTGGAAAGTGAGGGAGAGACTCCTGAATTGCTTCATAAAGATGTACCTGAACACTCCTTAACAAGAGAAGATACTTTTTTTTTGTATTGTCAGATTGCACTAGTTCTAAGTAAATATTCTTCTCATCATCTTGACATCTGAGAACCTGTGCAGAAAAATACTTCTGTATTTTTGGGAGCCATTTCCTCCAACTGGAAGAAAACCTCTTTCTCACTTCATCTTTGGAGCCAACTCACACCCTGAGATCTTCCCTTTCTGTAGATAAGGCTTTTGAAAACAGACGTCACTGGAGCTTCCAGAGCTATTTCTGTCCTCCCCCATCCCCAGGTCATTAGGACAGGGCCAGCTTCCAAAGGAGTAAGGACAAAAAGTGACAGAAAGGCAAACCCTCTTCACCCTTCATACCTTTACTTGTTATATTTCTGCAGAGCGTTCTGTTCCAAAGTTTTAAAGACATAAAAAACGTTATGAAGTTAAAATGTAATTCACATGCCATACAATCGGCCCATTTCAAGTGTACATAACAGGGACTTACCTGGCGGTCCAGTGCTTATGACTCACACTTCCACTGCAGAGGACACTGCAGGGGGCACGGGTTCGATCCCTGGTCCGGGAACTAAGATCCTGCATGCCGTGCGGTGCGGCCAAAAAGAATAGTAATAATTAAGTGTATATAATAAAAAAAAAAAAAGTGTAGATGAAGAAAAAAAAAAGTGTACATAACAATGATTTTTAGTACATTCACAGAGTTGGGCAACCATCAGCACAATTCAGTTTAGAACATTTTCATCACCCCCAAGAGAAACCCCATCAGCAGTCACTTCCCATTCCCCCTCACCCAGCCCCAGACAAACACAAATCTGCTTTATGTTTCTATGGATTTACTTACTCTAGATATTTCATTTAAATGCAATCATGCACTATATGACCTTTTGTGTCTGGGTTCTCACCCTCAGCATAATGTTTTCAAGGTTCATCCACATTGTAGCGTGTGTCAGTGCTTCATTCCTTTCGATAGTCGAATAATATTCCACTGTATGGATGGATCACGTTTTATCCATTCATCTGTTGATGAAACACTTGGGTTGTTTCTACCTTTTAGCTACTGTGATTAGTGCTGCTGTGAATATTTGTGTGCAAGTTTTAGTGTGAACATATGCTTCCATTGTTCTTGGGTATATATACCTAGGAGTGGAATTGCTGGGTCATAGTGTAATTCTATGTTTAACTTTTTGAAAAACTGCTAGACTGCTTTCCACTGTGGCTCCACCATTTTTACATTCCCATAAGTACTGCCTGAGAATTCTGTTTCTCCATATCCTTACCAACACTTGTCCATTCTTGTTTTTTGTTTTATTTATAGCCATCCTAATGGTTGTGAGGTGATATCTCATCACGGTTTTCATTTGCATTTCCTGATGACTGAAGATGATGAACACCTTTTGATGTGCTGGTTGACCTTTTATATATCTTCTCTGGAGAAATGTATATTCAGATGCTTTGCCTATTTTTCAATTGGGTTGTTTTTTATTATTAATTTCTAAGAGTTTACTTTTATATGTTCTGGTTACTATTCTCATCATCAGACACACGATTTGCAAATATTTTCCCATCTATGGGTTGTTTTTTTCCCTTTCTTAATGTTGTCCTTTCAAGCACAAAAGTTTTTAATTTTAAGTCCAATTTATCTGCTTTTTCTTTTGTTGCTTGTGCTTTTGGTGTCATATCTAAGAAACCATTGCCAAATCCAAAGTCATGCAGAGTTAACACCTGTTTTCCTCTAAGGAGTTTTATAGCTTAAGCCCTTACATTTAGGTCTTGGACCCATCTTGAGCTAATTTTTGTATATGGTGTGAGGTAGGGCTCCGAATTCATTCCTTAGTATGTGGCTGTCCAGGTGTGCCAGCACCATCTGTTGAAGAGAATCTTCTTTCCCATGAAACGATCTTGGCACCTGTATTAGTTTGCTAGGCCTGTCTTACAGTACCACAAATCAGGTGGCTTAAATAACAGAAACTTATTGTCGCACAAGCACAAGATCAAGATGTTGGCGGAATTGTTTCCTTCCCAGGCCTATCAGGATCTGTTCCATGTCTCTCTCCTTGGCCTGTTGATGGCTGTCTTCTCCCTGTGTCTTCACATCATCTTCCCTCTGTGCATGTCTGGGTGTCCAGATTTCCTCTTATAAGGACCCCAGTCATATTGGATTAGGGACCACCCTAATGACCTCATCTTAACTTAACTGCCTCTTTAAAGACCCTGTCTCCAAATACACTTACGTTCTGAGGTCCTGAGAATCAGGGCTTCAACATGGGAATTTGGGGTGGGGGACACAATCCAGCCCATAACAGCATTCTTGTCAAAAAAATAATCTGTTTTTTGGGGAATTCCCTGGTGGTCCAGTGGTTGGGACTCAGCGCTTTCACTGCCGAGGGCACAGGTTCAATCCCTGGTTGGAGAATTAAGATCCCCCAAGCCACACGGAGCAACCAAAATCCGTTTTTAATTGGCCGTAAATGTTTTCAAGTTTAATTCAAGTTGTAGAATGTATCAGTGCTTTGTTCCTTTTTATTGCCAAATAGTATTAATCATAACTATTTTTATCTTGGTTGACTAAAATGCCTAGGGAAAGAGGTGGGGTTTTTTAAATTAATTAATTAATTTACTTTGGCTGCGTTGGGTCTTCATTGCTGCGCGCAGACTTTTCTCTAGTTGCGGCCAGCGGGGGCTACTCTTCGTTGCGGTGTGCGGACTTCTCATTGCAGTGGCTTCTCTTGTTGCGGAGCACGGGCTCTAGACACACGGGCTTCAGTAGTTGTGGCATGTGGGCTCAGTAGTTGTGGCTCTCGGGCTCTAGAGCACAGGCTCAGTAGTTGTGGTGCACAGGCTTAGTTGCTCCACGGCATGTGGGATCTTCCCAGACCAGGGATCGAACCCGTGTCCCCTGCATTGGCAGGCGGATTCTTAACCATTGCACCACCAGGGAAGTCCAGGTGGGGTTTCTTGTAACTTTTTTTTTAATTGAATGAATGAAAGATCCTTTAAATTCTATAGTGCTTTACAGTTTTCAAAAGTTTCACACACATGATTTCATACAATCCCATAATACCCTTTTTTAAATTTCCTACCCCTATATTCCCCCTCCCCTCTTCCCTCTCCCCACTGGTAACCACTAGTTTGTTCTTTATCTGTGAGTCTGCTTCTGTTTTGTTATATTCACTAGTTTGTTGTATTTTTTAGATTCCACATATCAGTGCTATCATACAGTATTTGTCTTTCTCTGTCTAACTTATTTCACTTAGCATAATGCCCTCCAAGTCCATCCATGTTGCTGCAAATGGCAAAATTTCATTCTTTTGTATGGCTGAGTAGTATTCCATTGTCTATAATCATAACAACTTCTGAAGATCAGACCAGCATCCCCTGTAGAGAAGCCGTGTCCTTGTGAACTATGCCAACACAGACCACCTGGGTGCTGGATCTGGGGCCCCAGCCCTGAGAATCTGGGCAGCACCGGGGGCAGGGGGGTCCCACAGGAGCCGGACACTGAGCTCTGTCCTGTGTCTCATCCGGGCAGGTGATCTACATGAACAACCAGCGATACATGGCTGCCATCATCTTGAGCGAGAAACAATGCCAAGAACACCTCAAGGAAACTAACAAGAGCTGCGATGGTGAGTGGGTTAGGGTTAGGGTTACAGTTAAGGACAGTGGAGAGAAGGGTAGCTGACTCCCCACCCAGTCTCTTGGCAACCCCCAACCTTCGCTGACTCTTACGGTCCTATACCCTTAGCTTTGGTCCTCACACTGAACCAGAAAGCCAAGACACTGGAGGTGGAGCTGGCAAAGGAGAAAGTGGTATGTACCAAAGACAAGGACGGTCTGGGGTTGGGCAAGCGAGTGATGGAGGAACAGCTGGCCGAGTGCAGCAAAGCCCGGGAGCAGCAGCGGCAGGAGCGACAGCTGGCCGAGGACCGGCTGCAGAAGGTGCAGGACCTCTGCCTCCCGCTGGACAAGGACAAGTTCGAGATGGAGCTGCGCAACCTCTGGAGGGACTCCATCATCCCGCGCTCCCTTGACAGCCTGGGCTACAATATGTACCATCCCATCGGCTCAGAACTGGCCTCCATCCGGAGAATCTGCGACCACATGCCCACCCTCATGAGCTCCAAGGTGGAGGAGCTGGCCCGGAGCTTGCGGGCTGGCATCGAGCGCGTGACCCGTGAGAACTCGGACCTCCAGCGCCAGAAGCTGGAGGCCGAACAGGGTCTGCGCGCCAGTCAGGAGGCCAAGGAGAAGGTGGAGAAGGAGGCCCAGGCCCGGGAGGTCAAGCTCCAGGCTGAATGTGCCCGGCAGACCCAGCTGGCCCTGGAGGAGAAAGCGGTGCTGCGGAAGGAGCGTGACAACCTGGCCAAGGAGCTAGAGGAGAAGAAGCGGGAGGCTGAACAGCTCAAGATGCAGCTGGCTGTCAGCAACTCGGCCCTGGACACCTGCATCAAGGCAAAGGTGCGCCAGAGGCCCCTGGCTTCAGGTTGCGTTGGGGGTGGGGCTGGAGGCCAAGTTGATGGTGATGTTGAAGTTGGGTTTGAACTTTTCTTTCCTTTTCTTTTCTTCTTTTTTTTTTTATCTTGGTGTTGAGGTTGGCTTCCCGGTCTAGGTTGGGTTACTTAGACTCACTTGAGAATTTCACTGGTTTCACTGATGTTAGGATTGAGGCGGAGCTTGGAATGGGGATCAGCATTGAGAAAAGGTGTCGGGTTAAGACCGGAGTTGGAGGTCGGGTGGCTGTCAGGTCCAGGGTTGAGTGAGGGGCAAATCTAGGATTGTGGTTGCTTTGGGATTGGGGTGAGCTGAGACACTGAGGGTGGATTTAGGCTTGAGGCTGAGATCAGACATGGGTGACTGTGAGTCTAGAATTGGCTTTAGGATTATGGTTATGTATTAACATAAGGATTTTGTTGGCATTAGGATTGGGGTGGAGTTTGGGTTGGGAATGACATTAAGGAAGGGTTAAGGATTGGGGTTGAGTTTAGGAAGGCAGGTGGGCCTCAAAATTGGCTTAAGGTTAGGATTCGGGACTCATCCAGGGTTGGTGTCAGGGTTGGGATGGGTTTGAGTTGAGTTGAAGGATCGGGGGCACCAGGTTGAGGATTGGAAGTGATACTGGGGTTAGGGTGAGGGTTAAGGCAGGTCTAGAGAAAGGCTTGATGTGGTCTCTAAATTTGTGGTTAGAGTTGGGTCAAGGTGAGTTCTTGGTGACTCCTGTGTCTAGAGTTGATTTGGGTTAAGGTTAGGGTTCCATGTAAGATTTCATTAGTCTTAGAATTAGGTTGAGTTTGGAGTTTGGATTGTGAGGCAAGGTTAAAAGGTGGGTCAGGGGTCACATGCAGGGTGGCTCTTGGATCAAGGATTTGGTGAAGAGTGAATCTAGGGTTTCAGTGGGTTTGGGATTGCATTGAGTTGAGGCTGGAGTTGAGGTTCAGGCGGGTGTAGGTGGCTGGTGGGCCTGGAGATGATTAGAAGTTTGGGGCCAAGGGCGGATTCAGAACTTCATGGGCATTAAGATTGGAATTGGCATTGACCATGGGCTACGAGTTGAGATTGGGTTGCATTTAGGGTGGCTGGTGTTAGGATATATTTGAAGTGAAGGATTGGGTGAGCCTGGGGTTCGAGTGCGGGTCAAGACTGGGTCTAGCGTAGAAGCCAGGTGGATGTTGATCTTGGGCTGAGGCTGGGCTGGGGTTCTAACTCAGGTAGAGGCTGAGGTCTAAGGTTGAGCTGGGGTTGAGTGTGGTATTGGGAAGGTATTTATGGGTGGTCGTAGTGGAGTGCAGGGCTGGGGCTCAGGGAATGGGGGTGGGGGGTAGATTTTTCATAGCGTCTGGGTCTAGGGGGTGGGTCATGGTCAGCGTTAGATGTAAAGTTATGATCAGATCAGGTTTGTCACTGAGACTGGCTTAAGGTCAGGCTTTGATTCTAAGGGAGGTTCAGTTTTCAGGTTGGGATCCGACTTTAGGTGACTGAGTTCAGAACTGGTTTGGGATTTCAGGTTTGGAAAGATTCTCTCAGGGTTGGGCTGGGTTGGGTGGGTGGACTCAACTGGGGTCTTGGACTGGAGTCAGGCTGACGCCAAGGCTGTAATGGAGACCGTGGCAGGACCCCTGCAGAGTGGGGTCTCCGGGGGCTGCCAAGGGAAGCCGGTCCCTGCAGTCCCCAGTCATTTGAAAGCAGGTATCTACAGGTGATTATATATCCATCATCACATGTGTCCTTCTGCATGGGTATCTGTCTGTTTTTTCTGCCCTGGAAGGAACTCAGGTCTCCAAGGGTGTGGAGTGGCAGGAAACTCCCTGGGACTCGTGTTTGGGAGCCCTGGCCTCCACCAACCTCCTTTCACCCTTCTTCCCACAGTCGCAGCCAATACCACTGCCAAGACCTGCAGGCCCTGCCCCCAATCCCCCGCCCATCGGTGAGTGACAGAGGGCAGAGCCAGGAAAGGGGGGCGGATTCCACCTTGTATCCTGGGTTGCCAGCCCATTCCCTGACCCTGGAGTGGGGGTTACTAAGGCATTAGGTCGGGGCTGACCCCTCCCTCTCTCGGCAGACCCAGCTGGGCTGGAGGAATTCAAGAGGAGGATCCTGGAGTCCCAGCGACCCCCTGCCAGCAGTGTCTTAGCATCAGCCAGGTGAGGCTCTGGACAGGCTGAGACAGTTCAGTCTCAGGCTTTGGATGAGGCTGGGTATAGGACTAGGGGTGGAGGGAGGCTCGTATCACACTTGTTGCTTCCTTAATCGAGCACTTGCTGTATACCAGGCCCTATGCTGGACCCAGGGGACACAGCAGTGACCAAGACACACACAGTTCCATTCATGAAACTCCTTGAGTAGTGGGCCAAAGAGACAATGAAGGAGGCAGGGTAAGAAGAGTGACCGAGAACCTACCACGATTGGGTGCTTACTGTGATCTTGGCACAGTCCTAAGCACTCTGCCCAATTAACTCATTTAATCCTCAGAATCTTAATCCGTGGGTGAGCTACTGTTATCCCCACTTTCTGGCTGAAGCAAATGAGGCACAGAGAGGGTGTGCATCGTGCCCCAGGTAACACAGCCAGAGCTGGAACATGAACCTAGGCCATCAGACTCCAGACAGGAAAGGGAGGGCCTGGGTGAGGAAGAGACCTTTGAGCTGGAGGCTAGACAAGAGCTGGCCTGGGGGAAGGCAAGGGGAACAGTGCTCCAGGCGGCAAGAACAGCCAGGGCAAAGGCCCTGTGGCCAGACTAGGGTGGCAGAAGTGAACGGAGCCGAGGAAGGGGAAGAGGGAGAGCAGTGTCCGGGAGTGACCCTGGGCCTCTCACTCCACCCTTCTGAGCCGCACTTTCTACTTCTACAAAAATGGGGTTCTCTGAAATCAAAAGCATGCAAATGCTTTGCCAGCCGTCAAGTGCTGTCCACACATGGCTGGAGCAAGGAACCCAGGGCCTCAGTGGGGAGCATCAAGGGTGCCTGGTACACGATCAGGCGATGGCTCCATGCCTTTGACCCCCTCACTGCCTCCCAGGGCCTGGTCATCTGTTATGACACCCTGTGCGTCACGGGGAAGGTGACTCAGACCACAGCTCCAAGAACACCCTGTGCTCCCTCCAGGGTCGCTCCTACACTCCCCCCACACACCCCCACACCCCCTACCCTGTTCAGGACCACACTGCTGACCTAGGATTGGCATCCCATTTGCAGTTTAGGACCTGAGGTTCGAGGAGGTGTGTGGGATTTTTCTCAGACTCCTCTGATCCCAAAGCCTGTGCCATCAACAGTTTTGCCACCAGGCTATTGTCAAGCTAGGTCTATTTCAGCCCCAGGGTGCTAAACAAAGCCCTTTCCAAACGTCTGTCATTAATTCCCCACGGTCCTCCGCACCCAGCTCCACCTTCACTATGCCTCTTCTTACATACTCCCCCTGACGGGGAGCTCACCCTCTTGTGGAACTGGGTCCCCTCGCTCTGGATGGCTCTGCCTGGGAGAAATCCCTCAGCCTTGGGCGGCCTGCAGAGAGGGAAGCAAGGGGGTAGGGAGAAGACCCTGCTCTGAACAAACAGTTTTCCTCTCTCCTTCTTGGCCTGAAGCCATCATGGCAAGGAAGGAGGTTCTATTATTATCCCCATTTCTCAGAGGAGGGAACTGAGGCCCCAGGGAAGTGATCAGTCCGGGGTCATGCGTCAGCAAGTCAGGGCTGGAGCCAGGCTCCCAGTCCAAGCCTGTCCCGGTCCCAGCTGAGGATGGGGAAGCTCTTGACATTGTTTACCCCAAATGGCTACCCCACCCCCACCCCCCGCCGTGGAGGAAACAATGTGTACTTAAGCCTGGGCCCCTCCTGCTTCTCTGCAGTATCACAGGAAGGGCTTCTGGCCCATGGGCTCCCACCTTGATTTGCCTTCCTCTGAGAGAGGGGCCGGGGATGAGCAGGCTGGGGTCTTCGGCTCTGGTTTTGAGTCCCAGCTCGGCCAGGCACTCAGTGGACAGCCAGTGAGTGACTGAATCGTAACATCCAAATTTTACATGCACCCAACAGGGGGCCAGATCCGAGGCCCCGCATCAAATCACCCACCCCATGATGGGGACTGTTGATTCCTTTTCCACTCTTATTCCTTCTGGGCCTCGAGAAAGTCTGTGCTGCTGCTAATTCACCCTAATGCCTCCCAGACCCTTGCAGTTCTCCCGTATTCACAGAGGGAGGGCAGACCCAGCCTCCGGCGTCAGCTGCACTTGAGAACATGGTCTTGCTTTTTCACTGAACATTTTTTTTTAATTAATTAATTAATTAATTAATTATTTATTTATTTATTTATGGCTGTGTTGGGTCTTCGTTTCTGTGCGAGGGCTTTCTCTAGTTGCGGCAAGCGGGGGCCACTCTTCATCATGGTGCGCGGGCCTCTCACTATCGCGGCCTCTCTTGTTGCGGAGCACAGGCTCCAGACGCGCAGGCTCAGTAATTGTGGCTCACGGGCCCATTTGCTCCGCGGCATGTGGGATCTTCCCGGACCAGGGCTCGAACCAGTGTCCCCTGCATTGGCAGGCAGACTCTCAACCACTGCGCCACCAGGGAAGCCCCTCACTGAACATTTTTAAGTGGTTTTCTATTAATGGCAAATGCACCAGCTTTCCTTTACTTGGTAAGACTGAGTATCCTTTGGAGATCACTTTATTTAAATTAAAAAAACACAACACAATGGACGTGAAGACAAATATTAAGTGAATATTGGTTTAGCGGCTACGTGGCTGGAGATGGCACAAGTCACAATGTGGAAGGTTGAAGATGGGAGCTCAGCCCTGGCTCTGAGCCGAGCACACAGCGAGTGTCGATTCAAGTTCACTGCCATCACTATGACCATTTGTTTTTTCATTCAACCCATATTTCTTGAGCAGCTGCTGGGTGCTGAGGACACAGGGAGGAATAAGGCACAGAAATCCAAATCCCCACCCTCGTGCCACCCTCGTGCGGCTGACAGTCTAGTGGGGGAGATGGATGACAAACCAGATGAGTGAGCCGTGATAGGGACCCTTGGTGATGAGTGAGACAGAAAAGGGATGAGGGAGCTTGAGGAGGTTGGAATTTTCCACAGGGGTGGGGTGGGGCGGGGCCAGGGCAGGCTTCACTGAGGAGGTGACATTTGAGCAGAGAACTAAAGAAGATGAGGGAGGAGCCATGAGGGGATTCTCAGAAGGGTGCAAAGGCCCTGAGGCAGGACCATCCTTGCCCAGTGAGTTTGAGTGAGGCAGCTGGTGTGGCTGGAGCTGAGTGATGGAGGGGAGAGGGGGAGGAGGTGAGGTCAGGACAAATCAGGCAGGGCCTTGGGGCTGCAGTGAGGACTTTGGGAGCCCTGGGAAGGCTGTGAACAGCAGAGGATGTGACCCGACTCAGGCGTTCACAGGCTCATTCTGGTCGCTGTGTGGAGGGTGAAGGTGGGAACCTGGGACAGGGGTGAAGGCGACTGTGCTGGACCAGAGGAGCGACGGGGCTTAGGAGCCCCAGTCTCTGAAAATGGCCAGGGGTGAACCTCCCTTGCAGGCTGGTGAGCAGGAGTGGTTAAAGGATGTCTGTCAGGGCTGCCTTGGAGCCTGTGAATCCTGGTAGAGGACAGAGCCTGGAGCTGGGAAGGGGGGGGACCAGAGCCAGCCAAGGAACGTGAGGCCGCGGGGGCCCCAGGGAAGAGCCAGGGAAGGAAGGGAGGGGGCCAGCGGAAGCAGGACTTGGCTGAGGCCCCCACCTCCCCCATCAGGAAACATTCCTCTGAGCCAACCTCTGACCCCTCGTGAGAACCTTTGGCAGGCCGAGGAGGGGGAGGGGCATTCCAGACAGCGGGATGGCTCCTGCAAAGGCAAGGGGGAGGGGCGGAAGTGAAGTGATGGCTCTGAGAATTTGTGGGGTACTTTGTCAGGTTTTGATTCCCCAGTGGGGAGGCCTGGTGGGGGCATAGTGGGTGGAGCCTTGAATGCCAGATACAGAAGGCCTGGCTTTGTCCCGAGGGCGCTGGGGAACCATGGGAGCGTGTGAGTAGGGGCAGGCTCACTAGAAAAACCCTCCTGGGAATGAGTGAGGGGCCAGGTCTAGGTCAGTTCTGTGTAGACCAAAGAGGGAAACTGAGGCCCTGCCTGGGGGACGGGGGGCCAGGGGCTTTGGGCAAACACCCAGGATCCCCAGGGCCTTAGGGAGCAAAGGGGAGAGAGTCAGTCAGACAGACTGCAACAGAGGCCTGGAGCACAGGAGGTGGCCCCTCTGAACCTCAGTCTGTATAATGGATAGGCACACATCTCAGTCCCACCTGTGTCCCACAGAGGTTCAACAAGACGAAATCTAAGGGGAGGCTGAAACCGGAAGGAGCCCTAGGGTTCTTGGGAGCAAGAAGGGGCCCAGCGTTAAGAGGCAGGCCCAGGCGAGGTCTGTCCTGCCGTCTGTCTGTCTGACTGACTATTGTATTCCCATCTCCTTCCTGCCCCAGTGGCTGAGGAGGCTCTAGGCCCCGAAGACCGAGGGGTGGCCCCGACACACCGGTCTGGAGACCAGGTGCAGCGAGACGCCCACGGCGAGGGACACAGCCAGGGTGGAGTCAGATGACGCACGCGCACCAAAGTGGGCGCCCTTGGCCTGCGTCCTCTGCCACACCCCACCCACACCCCCTAACACTCTCTCCGCACCACACAATCCCTCACCCCCTAGACGCCGGGACGACGTCACAGATGCAGTGACGTCAATCACACAGACATGGTGGTGACGTCACACAGAGACAAGGCAATGACATCACAGAGATACACGGCGACATCACACACGCACTTGCTGCCCAGCCCTTGCCCAAAATCACATCCCTTCGTGCACGCGGGTCAAGGCACCCACAGCATCCCACTCATCTGGAGCATCTTAGCGCTCCAGGTCTGGGGGAGTGAGAACAGGAAGACATTCACCTGCGTCCTGCCCTGAGAGTTTCCAGGCCCCCAAGAGAGGGAGCATCTGGTCCAGGGGACCCCTCAAAGCCCGCGAGGGTGCTGCCCCTTCACTCTCTCTCCCCTCCATATCCAGCCCTGCCTGTGGCCCATATAAGTGTTAGTGGCACTAAATAAATGTTATCAAATCCCTTCAAAGACTCCAGAGTCATGATTTCTGCTTTGAAAAGGCACCACCAGGCTCTGAGTGAGAAAAAAACTAGAAATAAGATGAAAGCTGAAGAATCCCGTCCCCAGCGTCCCCAGGTCAGAAGACCCTTCAACCTGGAACAAACGTGAGTAGACACCAGCTTCCCCCAAGCTGCAGTCATCTCCATATGTGAAGAGAAATGGCAAAATCATAGTCAATAAGGGTTTCATGAAATGCCTACAAAACCCCACATTGTGACAGCATTGTTGTCAATTTAGTGTTTTCTTAAAAGAGCAGATTTTTTTCCTATTTTTTAAAAAAATAGCAGATATTTAAAAAGCAGTTTCTTAAATAAATACAAATAAAAAGCGGTTTCTGAAAAAGCAGATTATCTATTTGTAGCTTTTGTTTTTGCTAGGTTTGCAGAGATTCCCCCAGGTACAGACAACAATTACTGAGGTACCACAGCCTGTTTTGCAGGAACTCCTCCTCGCCAAAATGATTCCAGAACAATATCACAAAAGTCCCAGGCATTTGTTTTGTTTGAGGTTTTTTGGTGGGAAGATGGGATGTTAGAAAGGGCACCAGTGTCCAGTTAGGGAGCACTTCAACTCACCGATCACTAAATTAGCAGGAAGCCGGGGAAATTTTGCACATTAGAGGAACACAGGGAAATCACAACGTACCCAACAGACTGGGGAAAAAAATGTTAAAAAGCTATAATACCGACTGTTGGTGAAGATGTAGAGAAAAGGGCATTTTCCTCCGGGACTGGTAGAAATGCACATCTCATCCTGGCCCTTCTGGAAATTAGTTTGATGATATTTAATAAAAATGAAGACAGGGAAGTCCCTGGTAGTCCAGTGGGTAGGGCTCTGCCCTTTCACTGACCAGGGCCCGGGTTCAATCCCTGGTCGGGCAGCTAAGATCCCGCAAGCTGTGTGGCGTGGCCAAAAAAAGAAAAGCGAAGACCTACAAATCCTTTGGCTCAGTAACCCCATTCCTGGGACTTTATCCCTGAGGAGTGAAAACTCCAGGAAACTAAGCAAATGGCCATTGGTGGTAAATGGCCTAAAAACTGTGGTCTAGAATCTCAGCTTGTCTGTCTCTCCACTTTGATTCCCTCCCAGCCCATCCCCTGGGACCTTGGACACGGAGGGGATGAATCACGAGGAGCCGAGGCTGGCAACGCCACGCTTAGGGCAGGCTAGTCAGGAGGGACAAAGGAGCGATATTTCCTGGATACAGAAACCCGGGCGAGAGACGGGCCGCTGCAGGAAACACTCGGCTGGGGCCCCGCCAAGCAAGGGCAGGAGGGTCAGCCAGGCCTGGCCGCCCAGACGGGCCAGTCTGGAGGCCCCAAGGAAGCAGGGACGTCCCTGACCCTGAGCCTACTGCCTGAGCAGCCTGGAGTCCTGGGGAAGATGCTGACAGCAGCCAGTCCCAGCAGCCATGGGACACCTGAGTTTGGCTTCCAGACTCTGACGTTCCTGCGTTTGAATCTTGGCTCAGTCAATCTCAGCCTCCCTTTACTCACCTAGAAATAAGTGTAATAATAATCACCCTAGGGACTTCCCTGGCGGTCCAGTGGTTAAGATTACGTGCTTCCACTGCAGCGGGCAAGGGTCTGATCTCTCGTTGGGGAACTAAGATCCCGCAAGCAATGCGGTTGGGGCCAAAATAATCATCATCCTCCTCCTTAACTCTCTGGACCCATGGGCGCAGGTCTCTGATTCTTGGTTGTTCTCTCCCATTCAGAGCACCCCAATATCATCCTTCTAATCAGCCCCCACACCCGATCTATTCATCATGGGATCTGACCATGTGCCTCTCCCGCTCACATACCCTCCATGGCTCCTCATTACCCTGGGAACAAAGCCCAGTTCCTCAGCTCTCTTGTGCCCTCCCTCCTCACACACAATGCCGCCTTTGCCTCCAGCTGTCTCGGACCTTTGACTCTTTGACTACTCAGTGACTTTTGTGCTGTGCCCTCAGACTAGAATGCCTTTTTCTTGCCTGCAAATTCTTCTTCCCCCAAGGCCCAGCCCTAGAGATCTCTCCTCCAGGCAGCCCCCCTAGATGCCCCAGGTAGAGTTCTTGCTCCCTCTGGGTACCTCTTGAGCCCCATCCTTCCCTCTTCCCAGCCATGACCCTGTAGCTCTGACTTCTCCAGGCCGGTGTCCTCCCCATCCCCACCCCCCTGGGAGCCAGGTAGGGGTTGAGTACCAGTCAGGGAGTAATTGGCAGACCCTGTGGTCCAGCCGCTGGGTGAGGTTCTGACTCTTTGGGGATTTCCTGTGACCTCTATAAATAACCCCCATGGCTGCTTCCCACAGACTGCCTCTCCCTTCTTGGAAAAAAGGGACCGTAGCCAAGGACCTCAGTCCAGCTGTGTGCCAGGGCCCAGGCATCCTTCCCCAAAAGCATCTCCCCCACCCAGACCCCACTCACCCGTCCTGGGAGCCCTCCAGGCCCTGCCCACACAGAGGACATCTGGGCACCCACCTCTTCTAGACCCACATTGTTGCTTCTTCTTGTCTTTCTGCAAAATGGACATAATAGTAATATCCATGCACTAAACTCATGGAGTGACCCTTTCCCTCCAGAAGCCTTTCATGGTGGGGGGTTGGGGGGGGCAGCAGCTGTCGAACAAGCAAACAAATCAACAGACTGTGACATACTGCAATGAAGTCATGAAGAAACGGGGTCGGAGGTCCCTTTAGTTGGGTGGTGGGCCCTGGACACCTCCCAGCCTCTCTGCTCATGTGTCCCCTGAAGCCGGAGTTTGTATCTTCAACTACTGGAGGTGATTTTTTTCTGAGTCTGGAAAAGATCCTGACCCTATTTGAGACTCCATGTCCAGCTCTGGCAAAAGGGGAGTTAACCATTCATATGCCACCAGGTGGGTGTCGAAGCCTGGATCTCTGGGAACTTAGGGGCCCGGAGCTTCACTGGAGGACTGCCAGGCACCTTCTTTGTTAGAGCAAAGCGCCCTCTGCTGGTTCATCACCGCCACGTCAGGTCACCCATAAGTCTTGGAATCAAAGGCCTCGCTATCAGGATCTTCCTCTCCTCCTGGACCTCTTCTCCCTCCTCTCTAGCCCTCATCACTCTACTTCCAGCCACACTAGCCACCTTGCTGTCCCTCGACACACCGTGATGCTCCCACCTCAGGGCCTTTGCACGTGCCGTGCCCTCCGCCTGGGATGCTCTCGCTAGCCTCTCCCATCTGGTTTCCTTCTTCTCACCTTTCAGATGTCGGTGCAGATGCCACCTCTGCAGGGCAGCCTGCCCTTATGTCCACCCCTGACCAGGTCAGGTCTCCTCATTGTAAGTTTGCCCAGCAGCCATCAGACCTCACCAAAAGGAGCTGTGTCTCTTCTTTAACAAGGGCAGGAGTTATGTCTACTTATTCCGCTCCATGATCCCAGCCCCCTGCACTCGGCCTGTCGCCCAGAAGGCCTGCAGTGAACTCAAATTGAACTTGAACAGACCTATGTGCAAATCGCAAAGCTGGGGACCTCCAGCAACTAACTACTTCTCTGAACCTCAGTTTCCTCACTTATAAAACTGTAACAAAATATCCACTGCACTGTGCTGTTATGAAGATCCCATCAAATGATGTGTACAATTCTAACACATAGTAGGTGCTTGATATATATTCACTGAATGAGTGAATGAATCACAGAATGAATGACTAAGCATGAAAAGGAAGTAGGGGTTTTGCAAGTCACTTTGAAGATAAAAGAAGCAAAGTTTCAGGACTTCCCTGGCAGTCCAGTGGTTAAGACTCCGTGCTGCCAATGCAGGGGGCGCGGGTTCGATCCCTGGTCGGGGAACTAAGACCCCACATGAATCTGCCTGCCAATGCAGGGGACACGAGTTCAAGCCCTAGTCTGGGAAGATCCCACATGCCACGGAGCAACTAAGCTCGTGAGCCACAGCTACTGAGCCCGAGCTCTAGAACCCGTGAGCCACAACTACTGAGCCCACGTGCCACAACTGCTGAAGCCCACGTGCCTAGAGCCCATGCTCCACAACAAGAGAAGCCACCACAATGAGAAGCCCACGCATTGCAACGCAGAGTAGCCCCCACTGGCCTCAACTAGAGAGAAGCCCGTGCGCAGCAACGAAGACCCAACGCAGCCATAAATAAATAAAGAAATAAATAAGAATCCACCCGCCAACGCAGGGGGCATGGGTTCAAGCCCTGGTCAGGGAAGGTCCCACATGCCGCAGAGCAACTAAGCCCATGCGCCACAACTACTGAGCCTGTGCTCTAGAGCCTGCGCACCACAACTACTGAAGCCTGCACGCCACAACTATTGAAGCCCGTGTGCCTAGAGCCCTTGCTCCGCAACAAGAGAAGCCACCGCAGTGAGAAGCCCGTGCACCACAACGAAGAGCAGCCCCCGCTTGCCGCAACTAGAGAAAGCCTGCATGCAGCAACGAAGACCCAATGCAGCCAAAAATAAAAATAAATAAATAAACTTATAAAAGAATTAAATAAAATAAAATTTAAAAATTAAATTTTTTAAAAATAAGAAGCAAAGTTTCAAGATTAATACTACAAAAATGAATGACAGCTTGCACAGCAATAAACACCAATTTGTGTACAAAATACAAGATACAACATACTTTATAGGTGCAGTCACAAGTATGCAAACATGCAGAGAAAGTTCTGTTAGGATACAAGTTAAGCCGTGACCCCAGGGAGGGGGTGTTTAAACGTTTCCGGATCACCTGAGTTTTTTACATTCCTTTGGTATTTGCAAAATAAATCAAAAACTATGAAACAAAGCCCCCTGAGACCCTCCGACCTCCATCCTAACCCTCCACTCCTAGTCCCCCAGCATCAGGTGCCAAAAGAGACCTCCATTCGGCCCCACTCCTGGGCCTGAACCTCCAGCAAGTCCCTGCTAGGGAATCTGGACAGCTGTAGCTTGGTCACAACCAGCAACAGAGGCTTCACCGTTTGGGGTCAAGTTCTTCCCCTAGGGGCTGAGACTCCCACTTGGCCTAAGCTGTTCCCAGATGCCTCAAGGCTTCTGGGTGTCCACCCAGCCTGGGTCTGAGCTTTGGCCGCCCCCTCACTTGCCCACGCAGAAGTCTCGGAAGATGATATCCAGGATCTCCTCGGTGCCCCCTCCACCGGTGATGCGGGTCAGGTGCCCTCGGGCGACCCGAAGTGCTTCGGCCGCCAGGGCTAAATCTTTCGCCTGCTTGTAGTGGCCAAGGGCATCCAGGCAGCCCTGGAGGTGATGCTGGTGCCTCGCCCGTGTCAGAAGTGGTGGGCCTGTGGATGGGTCCCCACACCTGGAAGGGACAAAGGATGGGGTCTCTCTCAACATTCAAAGGGGGGGGGATGATCATACCCATTTTTTAGATACAAAAACTGAGTTGGCAGGGTAGGTTCGTGCCCAAAGCCAGTGGCTCAGCCCCTGAACTTGGACAGAGGGAGGTTGCCCAGCGGGCAAGGGGGGCTCACAATGCAGCCAGCTCCTTCCTCAGCGCTTCCAGGAAGCCATCCAGCCCCTCGCCAGTCAGGCAGGACAGCAACAGGTGAGGGGGCAGGTCAGGACTGGGGTCTGGGCCCCCAGCTGGCAGCAGGTCCGACTTATTCAGCACCAGCAGGAGGCGCTGGCTGCTCCCATTTGGGCTCCCGGCTCCCGCAGGGATGACAACGGTGTCCAGGAAGTTGCAGCTGGACGCAGAGGCCAGGTCAGAAGCATCCAGCACGGCCAGGATGAGGTCAGCCTGCTCCAGCCTGGGGAAGCGGGAAAACGGAGCGTGGACCTCAGAGTTGAGCAATTAGGAGCACTGGGCAGGAGCAGGGGCAGAGGCCGAACTTAAAAAGCTGCCCTCCCCAAATAGCTGGGTCCCCACTTAATGGGGCTTAGTAGCCTTTCCTCATTAAGGAAGAATGAAAAATAAATGCAACCGGTTGAAACAGCAGAGGAAGGGCCCCCGTTTCCCCCTCCCACCGCCCTGCCTGCCAACCTTTTTTGGGCGCGACGCACGCCCTCCTGCTCCACAGGCCCCACGCCCTCCCGCAACCCCGCCGTGTCGCTCAGCAGCGCCGGGAACCCGGCCAGGTCCACGGGGGTCTCCAGCACATCTCGGGTGGTCCCCGGCTCCGGGGACACGATGGACACAGGCTTCCGGCCTGGGGGTGGGGGTCAGAGGAAGGGGGCGGAGTGGAGATGAGGGAGCCCCTCCCCCAAGGCTCCACACCCCTCCCACCACGCCCCCCCCCCCCCGGGGGCTGGACCTTTTCTTTGACCTCCCTGGCCCCTTCCCCATCCCTGAAAGCTCGGTAGCCACCCACCCCCACCCCGCCCGCTCCTAGCCCCCTGCCCTGGGGCTACCTACCCACCCTGCCCTGGGCCCCGCCCCCTGACCACACACTGAGCAGGTTCACTAGGCTGCTCTTGCCGGCGTTGGGAGGTCCCGCAACCACTACGTGAGCCCCTGAGCGGAGCCTCTGTCCGCGCCTGGCATCTCGAAGATGTGCGCCCAGTGCCACCTCCAGCTCCCGCACTTCACTATCAGCTGTGGATGGAGGAAAGGAGAGGGAGTAAGGAGGCCTCTGAGGGCTGAGATGCCAGATGTCCCCACCTCCCACCCCCCAGGCAGACCCACCTTGATCCAGGACGCCCTCCTCCAGGTTGTCATCCTCACCAAAATCGATATAGGCCTCCACGTGGGCCAGAGCCTGAGGGAGGGAGGGGTGGATAGTGTGATCACACAGAAACCTACCCCTCAATGTGCCCAGGTCCAGCCCGACATAAGGGGTCAGATTGGAGGCTCATAGACAGGAAGCGCTAATATAGCAGATGGTTAGATAGGGTCTCTGAGGCAAGGTATGAGCGAATGGTGTACTTGCCTTAGTGAGGGTCTCGGCCCAGCCGCGGCAGAGATGGCTCAGCTCCCCATCTAGCTGCCTCAGGGCCTGTCGCCGCTGTGCCTCGGTTTCTGCATGGATCAGATCCGCCAGCCCCTCCACCTCGGTCAGGCTCAGCTTCCCGTGGGCGAACGCCCTCCTGGTGAACTCGCCTGCCTCCGCAGGCCGCAGCCCTGGCACACTGCCTACGGGAAGGTCCAGGGTCCTGAACCCCCCTGGCCCCTACCTAGGCCCACCACCATAGCCATACCTCAAACCCAAGGCTGCAGACTCACCCAGGGCCTGCAGGACACCACTCACCACAGCCGGGCCTCCATGCACGTGGAACTCCGCGCAATCCTCACCCGTGAAACTCTGGGGACCTAGTATGTTGAGGAGATAGGTGTCAGGAGGATACAGCCTGGGCAACGCCTGGAAGGAGGAAGCTGGGTCATCGGAGCTACATGAGGTTCTGGATCTGGAGCCCCTCACCCGGGAACCAAAGCACCAGCGCGCGGTCCAAAGGCTCCTCAGAGCGGGGGTCGCTGAGCAGGCGCAGGCAGGCTTTGCGGGCCGGGGGTAAGTCCCGGGGCGCCGTGAGGCTCCGGAGGGCCTGGCCGCTGGCGGGGCCGCTGGTTCGGATCACCGCGATGCCGCAGCGGCCTTGGCCGGAGCTCAGCGCGAAGATAGTGGCTCCGGAACCGGGGGCTGGGGCGCCACTGCCCTGGCGCGTGCACGGTCTGGGACTGGAGAGGAGGAGAGTCAGTCAGTGCATCTGAGAAGTTCTGCCGTCAGACTGGCAGGTGGATAGTGGGCTCGATGGTCGGGAGCTGACCCAACTGGAAGTTCTGAGGCTGGGGGATGGACAGACTGGAGGGTTTGAGGCCGGAAGATGACTGGATTGAGATCTCTGAGAGCAGAAGTTGACCCAGATGTGGGCTCTGCGGCAGAGGGATGGACAGATTGGGGCTTGAAAGAAGGGGAAAGGTGGTTCTGCCGCAAGGAACTGCGCCCCCAGATCCCAGGGAGAGGGTTTGGGGCCCAAGTAGCGCCCTACGCTGTCACATCCCTTCCCCAGGTCGCCCCACCTGCGAGGCCCACGTGCCGGCCGGGCTACCAGGGTCCACAGCCCCCGCCACATGGATTCTCAACCAGCGACCTGCCTGCTCGCCCAGCCCGGGAATCTGCAAGTCCAGGCAGGAAGCCCCGCCCACTCCGCGGCGTGACTGGTAAAGTGCTCAACGATTCTCGATTACCATTGGGCCCCTTAGAAGACGTACCGCCCACCCACTGAAGATCTTCGCTCCTACTGGCTGATGCCAGGGAAAGAGGCAGGGGGCTCGCACGCCGGGGTGCAGCGAAAGGGTGTTCCACCGGCAACATTAAACAGAATTTTTAGGATCCTAGAGCGGCCGGGACAGAATTTTTAGGATCCTAGAGCGGCCGGGATCCTAGACACCGGAAATGAGGGGTGGAAGTAAGGACAGGGCTTGGCATAGAGCAGTGGGAATTATAGAGAGGCGAGTGTTTGAGTCGAAGCAGGAGCATCCCAGTGGCGGGAGTGATGAGTTCCGGGGAACCTACGCATTGGCCCTGGGAAAATCTTGTCCAAATTTCTGGGAAGACTTCTACTTGTTTTCTCGTAACTCTACAGTTTCTCGCCCCTCCCCATCTTTCCCTCCCGCCGTACCCTCCGCCTCGGATACCCTTCTTCATTTGACAAACCCTGCCTCAGTGCCTAGCTCCAAGGTCCCCCTCCGCCAGGAAACCTCCCAAGGACCCCCAGCACAGTCCTCTCTCCCTTCTGGGCTACTCTGGCCCAGGTCTGCTCCTGCAGAGTTGAGTGTCCGGTCTGTCTCTGGCTCCCCGAAAGCCAGAAAGGGGAGTCTCAAAGATTACTTTCAGGTTAACCCAGGACAGCGCCGGCTCGCGAAATAAAGCGCAGATGGTGGAATTCCAGGCACCAGATGGGCGGGGTCTCCGGAGGTGTTTTCTCGCGGCTAATTTTCTGGTTCTTGGACGGAGAGAGCGGGCAGCCCGCCTGTACTTCGGGAAGACTGGAACAGGACACAGTTCTAATGACCTCACGCCTCGCCCTGCTCAATTTTTTCATTTGTAAAAGACGGGCGAATGATGACATTCGCAGTCTCCGAGTTGTTCCATCTGTCAAAAGTATACATCAAACGCCTACCGTGTGACCGCTAAGAATCAGTCTGGGTCCCTGCCCTCGCTGGCCTGTCAGTCTAACGGAGGAGGCTACACAGGATGGTCAGGGGGTCCGGGTGACAGGCAAAATACAGGGCACCCAGTTAAATGTGGATTTCAGATAAACAAGGAGTAACGTTTTAGTATAACTATGTCCCATGCAATATTTGGGATATACTAAAAATTTATTCATTTACCTTAAATTTACATTTAACTAGGAGGACTGTATTTTATTTGCTAAACTTGGTAACTCTATCGGGTCCTCCCTGAGGACGTTACATCCTGAAGGGTGCAGGGGTTAACTGGACAAAGAGGGCGTGAAGAGTGACCTAGGTAGCTAAACAGCATGTGCTAAGGACATAATGCAGGACCTGATATATTTATTCTCATCCTTTCTGTGGTGGTTGAAGTTATTGCTACCAGGAATCTCCCACGCCCATCTCAGATTCCAAACCTATGGCGAAACTAAGGCTCCGAGGAGGAGAATCCAGGCCCGGGGCAGGCGGGGACCGGGAAGAGAATGCATGTTCGGTGCGGGCGGGGACGAGCACCAGAGAGCGAGGTGGGCGGGCGAGAACGAAACCCAGAAAACAACACGGGCGGAGTCGAGAACCAGAGAAAAACGCGCCCGGGGCCGGGAAGGAGAATCGAGGTTTGGCGCGGGCGGGGACGAGAAGCAGCGCTCGGGCACGCGGGGACGGCGGCCGGCGCGGGCGGGTGCGGCCTTTGTCTCCTCCTCTGGCGCGCTCCGTGGCTGCACCCGCCCCATGAGCCCGCGGTCCCCCAGCGCCTGAGCCGCCCGCAGCCCCTGACCTGACCTGCCCTCGCAATGGCCGAAGCTGCCTCCGGCGCCGGGGGCACGTCCCTGGAGGGTGAGCGTGGCAAGAGGCCCCCGCCGGACGGCGAGCCTGCAGCCCCGGCGTCCGGAGTTCTGGGTATGTGTTCAGCGCCTGGATCTGACAGGGTGGCAGGTGCCTGGGGTGTTCGCGGCGGCTGTACGGGGAGGGGGATTGGAGTCAGCGGTCCCGGTCTGGAGTCCAGTCGAGGGACCCGCTCCTCCGGCACTGCGGCTGCGGCCGGGCGGGCGCGGCTGGGACGGTGCAGCGGGTGGGGGGTCCCAGCGCAGAGACACCGACACGCCCCTCCTAGAACCCCAGCCCGGGGCTGAGCCCAGTCACCCCTTGGGCTACCGAATCGCTGCCGAGCAGTGATGCGCTTGAGAGAGCCTCTCCACAGAGGCTACAGAATCGTACAGTCCTGGGTTCGAATCCCTGCTCGACTGTGTGACCTTGGGCGCGTGACTTAAATGCTCTGGGCCTCAGTTTCCTCGCCTGTGAAATGGGGGTAAGAACCGCGCCCAGCTATGAGGACGCACTGACATAATGTGGTGAGGCGCTCAGATCTGCTACTGAGCGCCCCATCGATTGTGGTTTTGGAGGCGGAGCTGGGCCTCGAGAATGAGTAAGATTTGTAAGGGAGGACCTGGGGGAAGGGCATTCCTGGAGAAGGGCCTGGCTGGTGCAAGGACGTGGAGGGAAGGAAACAAGCCAAGGCCAGAGCTCGCAGGGCCTTGAATGCCAAGCTGAGAGCCGAGGAGCCCTGGCGAGTTGTGTGATCGGGGGCAAGGGCTGGAGGGACCAAGACTGGAGGCCAGGGTTCTGATCCGGGAATGGCCTGACCCCAGCCTGCCCTGCCTGCTCCCCAGATAAGCTTTTTGGGAAGCGGCTCCTGCAGGTGGGTCGGTACCTGGTGTCCCACAAGGCATGGATGAAGACGGTGCCCACAGAGAACTGCGATGTGTTGATGACCTTCCCAGGTACCTGTGCCCATCCCCCCAGGGTCCAGAGTGAGCTCCCTTGAGCTGGGCTCCCCTGAGTAGGAGTCTGCAGGAGGCCTTGGACCACTCGTGGCAAGAGCTATCAGTCCCTGTGCCCCTTGGCAGACACGACCGATGACCACACGCTGCTATGGCTGCTGAACCACATCCGCGTGGGCATCCCCGAGCTCATCGTGCAAGTCCGCCACCATCGCCACACGCGTGCCTACGCCTTCTTCGTCACCGCCACGTATGAGAGGCGAGTCCCTGTCCCTGGCCTCTCGCTGACCCTGCTACTCAGCTCCCCGCCCTTCCAAGCACCAACTGCGAGGTCTAGCCACCCTGCATTTGTCCCTGACGGCCACCAGGTACACCATCCCTAGTTCCAGGATGGTGAGCCAGGGTCTCCCCGTGATCCCACCTCCCCTGCCCTTCCCGCAGCCTACTCAGAGGGGCCGACGAGCTGGGTCTGCGCAAAGCAGTGAAGACTGAGTTTGGCGGGGGCACCCGCGGCTTCTCCTGCGAGGAGGACTTCATCTACGAGAATGTGGAGAGTGAGCTGCGCTTCTTCACCTCCCAGGTGCGGCCGGCTCTGGCCCCCAGCGCACATTCCTAGCCCGTGGGCGGCTGCTCCCTGTGCTCACGCCCTGTCCCCTGCAGGAGCGCCAGAGCATCATCCGCTTCTGGCTGCAGAACCTCCGTGCCAAGCAGGGCGAGGCACTGCACAATGTGCGCTTTCTGGACGACCAGCCAATCAGTGAGTGAGGCGGTCCCAACCGTCCAATCATATGTGGGGAGTTGGCTGGGGCTCTTAGAGGACAGCTATCAAAGTAGGAGGGTTAGGAAGGTGAGGCCTAGATGCAACCAATCAGAGGCTACTGAAGAGTTGGGCGGGGCCTGGAGATCAATAAATGAGCTGAAGGGGTGTGGCCTCAGCAAAGGGGTGGGGCTCGTCCCCTCGGAGGCAGGTCCAGGAGAAACCATTCTCTGGGTCTGGGATAAGGTAGGGGCAGGACCATGGACAGCACTCCACGTACTCTGTGGTGCAGCCCTGGGCCTCAGTTTCCCCTCCAGGAAACCAGCTGCTGCAAGTTCACCTTCTAATGCCAGCTTTGCACCATTCCTCAGACGTTTGGAGCAATGAGCTGAGGCCAAATAGCTCTATTTAAAAAGGTGGTTCGGAGAAATTCCCTGGTGGTCCAGTGGTTAGGACTCCACACTTCCACTGCAGGGAGCCTGGGTTCGATCCCTGGTCGGGGAACTAAGATCCCGCAAGCCGTGCGGTGTGGCCAAAAAACAAAAAAAAATGTGATTCTCCACTGGGATCCCACCCTCTCAGGTTTCCTGCACCCTTCCCCACCTGCCCCTGCACCTCCCAAATTTTGAGGAAGAACCGGATATCCCTTCCACCAAGAACTCCTCTCCTGGGAAGAGCCTCTGCGAGTTTAAGAGCAGGCAAAAAGCTGTGACTTGGGTTTCAGCCGAGGGGGGCTGGCCAGGCCCAGCACAGGCAGAAGGGTTCTTGTCCCCCAACAGTCCCTGAACTGGCGGCCCGCGGGATCATCCAGCAGGTGTTCCCAGTGCACGAGCAGCGCATCCTGAACCGCCTCATGAAGTCATGGGTGCAGGCTGTGTGTGAAAACCAGCCTCTAGGTGTGGTCCCGGCCGGGGGGTGGGGGGGTGGGGGTCCCAGGAGGCAGTCAGGGCTGACTGGGAACCCCCTGTCCCTGGCAGATGAGATCTGCGACTACTTTGGCGTGAAGATTGCCATGTACTTCGCCTGGCTGGGTTTCTACACATCGGCAATGGTGTACCCGGCAGTCTTTGGCTCTGTCCTGTACACCTTCACAGAGGCTGATCAGGTGCCGGGTGTGGACTGCACAGGGGCTGGGACACCCAAGACACCTTCCTCCCTGGGCTGGGCCAGCCAACATTTCAGCCCTCCTCTGCCACCCCCAGACAAGCCGGGATGTATCCTGCGTGGTCTTTGCCCTCTTCAACGTGGTCTGGTCAACGCTCTTCTTGGAGGAGTGGAAACGGAGGGGAGCAGAGCTGGCCTACAAGTGGGGGACGCTGGACTCACCCGGGGAAGCTGTGGAGGAACCACGGCCCCAGTTCAGGGTCAGTCAGGGGGGATCTGAGTCCAGGGACTTCGAGAATGTGGTAAAAAAAAAAAAAGAGAAAACACTGGGCAAGGAACATTGCAAGAACAAAGGGAGGGGTGAAGTAGGGCTGCAGCATCCGAGATGGTATGCCAAGTGGGGGACTCTCCATGCCCAAAGGGAGAGGGGTGGGAAATTGGATTTGAGGGGCTGGGAAGGGTGCATTAGGCGGGGGCACCGCAGTAGCAGAGCATGACAAAGAGACACTGAGGTCGAAGGGTCGGGAAGGGTGCAGGGCAGAGGCAGCCCCTCTGATCTCATGTTGGGCCGGGCCCCCACCCTCTGCCAGGGCGTGCGGCGCATCAGCCCCGTGACTCGGGCCGAGGAGTTCTACTACCCGCCCTGGAAGCGGCTGCTCTTCCAGCTGCTTGTGAGTCTCCCCTTGTGCCTCACCTGCCTGGCCTGTGTGTTCCTGCTCATGCTCGGCTGCTTCCAACTGCAGGTGACCTCCAGCCCCTAGCCCTGGCCTTGGCCCCGACCTGGCAGCCACCTGTCCAGGTGTGCTGTGAGCTGAGCCCAGCTGCCGGGGTGACCTGTGAATGCCCTGCCCCTGCAGGAGCTGGTGCTGAGTGTGAAGGGGCTGCCCCGTCTCGCCCGCTTCCTGCCCAAAGTCATGCTGGCCCTGCTGGTCAGTGCAAGCGCCGAGGGCTACAAGAAGCTGGCCGTCTGGCTCAACGACATGGGTATGCCCTGCGAGGCGAGGTCCCACTGCCCACCCCCCAGGAGGAAGGGCCCCGCTGCCCTGCAGGGTGCCTGCTGCCCATGGCGGTCTGGGCCACCCCCTCACTCGCCTCCTTGGCCCCCAGAGAACTACCGGCTGGAGAGCGCCTACGAGAAGCACCTCATCATCAAGGTTGTCCTGGTGAGTGGTGGCCAGCAGGCAGGCAGGGGTTCTGCAGGGGACACACAGGAGCTCCTGGGGACAGAGGTGGCAGGGTGACCGCCCACCTGCCTGCTTCCCACAGTTCCAATTCGTCAACTCATACCTGAGCCTCTTCTACATTGGCTTCTACCTCAAGGACATGGAGCGCCTGAAAGAGGTAAGATCCCGGCCTGAAGCAGTGCCCCCCATGGCAGCCAGTGGGGGCGCCAGACCTGGCCCAACGGGTCCATGGGCTCTCCAGCCCCTCCCCCCCTCCTCCATCCTTCTCTCCTCTCTGTCCGTGTGTCCTCTCTCTGCCTGTCGCCCCCCCATCTGTCTGTCCACCTGTCCGTCGGTCCCTCCACAGCTCCTGATCGTCCTGTCCCTGTCCCAGAGCCTCGAGCGGCAGCTTTGGGCGGTGCTGGTCCCGCTCGCGGCCCTGCGGTTCCGCCTGCTCCTCCTCTCCCTCCGGGGCCTCCTGCTCGTGGCTCGGGCCAAAGTACTGGCAGGTGGCGAGCCCTCGGGGCCTCGCCGGGGTGGGCAGTGTGGCTGTGCTGGGGGCCTCACACCAAGCCGAGGGTGCATGCTCTGAGGGGATGGGCTTCCGCTGATGGGGCGCAGGTGGCAGGAGCCCCCGGAGGCCCTGGGCACCAGCCGAGCTCCTGGGCGGTGCTGCAAGCAGGGAAGCCATTGCCTGCCCAGGAGATTGGCTAGGAGCGCTGTGACCTGCCCAGCTGCGGTTTGGGGTTGCCTCCGTGTCCAGGGACATCCAAATTGGGTTCAGGGTGTGTCTGGAAGCGTTTTTCGGGAGGGCAGGTGCCCAGTCCCTGCAGCGTGTCCCGGTGCCCAGAGCCCCGCCCGCCCCCCACGTGGCCTCTCTCCAACCCCTTCCTGCCCCCAGATGCTGGCCACTCTGCTGATCACCCGCCAGTTCCTCCAGAATGTTCGAGAGGTCTTGCAGCCGCACCTGTACCGGCGGCTGGGCCGTGGCGAGCTTGGCCTGCGGGCTGCCTGGGAGCTGGCCCGTGCCCTGCTTGGCCTACTGAGCCTCCGGCGCCCTGCACACCACCTCGAACCCCAGGCTGAAGAGGGTGTCGGTGGCAGCAGCGGTGGGGGGGGCCGCAGGTGTCTCAGTGGGGCCTGCGGGGCACCTGAGGAGGAGGAGGAGGCCACAATGGAGCGTCGGCCAGCGGGGGAAGGTGGGGAGGTGGGGGACGGGCCTCGCGGGGGCAGGGAGGAGGAGGAGGAGGACGAGGATGAGGATGAGGACGAAGAGGAGGAGGAGGAGGAGGATGAAGGCGAGGAGGGCGGCCTCCTGGACTGCGGGCTTCGGCTGAAGAAGGTCAGCTTTGCTGAGCGGGGGGCTGGGCGGCGGCGGCTGGGCCCAAGCCCGGAGGCCCTCCTGGAGGAGGGGAGCCCCACCATGGTGGAGAAGGGGCTGGAAGCTGGCGTGTTCACGCTGGCCGAGGAGGACGATGAGGCCGAGGGGGCTCCCAGCAGCCCTGAACGGGAGCCCCCAGCTGTCCTGCTCCGCCGGGCCAGAGGTGAGGGCCGCGACCAGGGCCCCGATGGGGGCCCAGACCCAGAGCCGGGCTTGGGTGACTCAGCCCGGAAGCAGCGGCGGCAGAATCGGTCATCTTGGATCGACCCACCCGAGGAGGAACACTCGGCCCAGCTCACCCAGGCCGAGCTCGAGAGCTGTATGAAGAAATACGAGGTGAGGAGGGCGCCTGAGGGCAGAGGCAGGGCCCTCAGAGGGGCGCAGCGCACAGTGAGGTGGAGGGGCTGGGGGTGATGGGAAGGAATAACGGGACCCTTCATGTGGTCAGGAACTTGCCCGAGGGGGAGCTCTGGGTCCATGCAGAATAATCTGGGGGGTGGGCTTGAGGAGAGGAAGGTGGTCTGAGGGAGGAGGTGTCCTGGGCTGAAGGAGAGCCCTAGGCCCCACCCAGGTGCCCGCCCACAGGACACGTTCCAGGACTATCAGGAGATGTTCGTGCAGTTTGGCTACGTCGTGCTCTTCTCGTCTGCCTTCCCCCTGGCTGCCCTCTGCGCCCTCATCAACAACCTCATCGAGATCCGCAGTGACGCCCTCAAGCTGTGCACAGGGCTGCAGCGGCCCTTTGGGCAGCGGGTGGAGAGCATTGGCCAGTGGCAGGTGGGGGGAGGGCTGAGGGCCCCGAGCCGGGGTGCACCAAGGTGGAGCGGGTGCTGGGGAGGGTGGCCGGGCCCCCCCTGAGCCCGCCTGTCCCCCTGCAGAAGGTGATGGAGGTCATGGGCGTCCTGGCAATCGTAGTCAACTGCTATCTAATTGGCCAGTGTGGGCAGCTGCAGCGCCTCTTCCCCTGGCTCAGCCCCGAGGCGGCCATCGTGTCCGTGGTGGTGCTTGAGGTGGGGCTGGCGGCCGGGTTGGGGGAGCCAGGCGGCGGGTGGGTGTCCCCGTGCCTGCAGCCTCCTCCTCTGTCACCTCAGCACTTCGCTCTGCTCCTCAAGTACCTCATTCACGTGGCCATCCCTGACATCCCAGGCTGGGTGGCCGAGGAGATGGCCAAGCTGGAGTACCAGCGCCGGGAGGCCTTCAAGGTATGTGGGCCGGGGTCAGTGCGCTTTACATCTCTGCTCCGTGGGGCTTCCCCACCTAGCCTGGCTGGCCGTCCAGTCCTTAGCAGGAGGGTGGGTGTTCAGAGCCTGGTGGAATAATTAGCGTTCCAAAGGGGCCCGGTCCCCTCTGGGATCCTGGTGGCATCCAGCACCGGGTTGGCACTCCCTAACTGTCATCCACCAGCTTGCCCAGCATTGCCCTGTTTGGGGCCAGAGACACAGCTGACGCTTCCTAGAAGCCCAAGCCTCTGCCGCATTCCTCAGAAAGCTGCAGAGAAGGCCAGGGAGCTCACTGGTGCCAACCGATGGAGCTCTCCACGATGATGGAAACGTTCTATATCTGTGCTGCCCATGTAGGCCCTCACTACAGATGACCAACGAGCACTTGAAACGGGGCTGGTGCCACTGAGAAACAGGCTTTTTCTTTTCAGTTATTTAAATTGACAAAGCCGTGTGTGGCTACCGGCCACTGGATGGGGCAGTCACAGCTCTGTCTCTCAGCAGTTCTCCAGAAATCAGGGAACCACTGAGGCCCGATATTTGTTTACACTCTCCCAGTTCCTAAGACGGTGTCTGGCAGGGGATCAGGGACAGAGTTGGTGGCCAGTAAATGTTCGTTCTCTTCTCAGTCCTCAGAAAGCACCGGCATGGGTCCAGGGATGCAGTTGGTGCCCCATAAGTGTTCAGATCTCTCCCCACTTCTGCAGAGAGCCCCAGGGTGGGTCCAGGGATGCAGCTGGTACCCAAGAAGCGTTCGGATCTCTCCCCACTTCTGCAGGAGAGCACCGGCGTGGGCCCGGCCTGGGTTGGTGCCTGCTCACCCACCTGCTCTTCCCAGTCCCCATAATGGCTCCGTTCTGCCCGCAGAGACATGAGCGCCAGGCCCAGCACCGCTACCAGCAGCAGCAGCGGCGGAGGCGGGAGGAGGAGGAGCGCCAGCGCCACGCGGAACATCATGCCCGGAGGGAGCGCGACGCCAGTGGCCGGGAGGAAGCTCGGGCTGAGGGCTCCGGGTTGGACCCTGCTGCCCCAGAGAAGGCCTCGGCCAAGGCCAAGGGCAGTGGGGCGGCAGGAGGCCATGGGCCGGAGCGGCCCAAGCGCCCGGGGTCCCTGCTGGCACCTAACAACGTCATGAAGCTGAAGCAGATCATCCCACTGCAGGGCAAGTTCCTGTCGTCCGGGGCTGCATCTTCGCTGGCCGGCGCGGGGGCCAACCTCACTGCCCGGCCGCCCCCTGCCCCGTCTCCCACAGGCAGTGACACCCGCCTGCCGGCCTTCCTCAGCTTCAAATTCCTCAAGTCGCCCGAGACCCGGCGAGACCCAGAGCGTAGCCACTCGCCGCCCAAGGCCTTCCACGCCGGCAAGCTCTTCCCCTTCGGCGGGGCCCGGGCTGAGGCCGGGCCCAACGGGGCGGGCGGGCAGGCCCGGCAGGACGGGACCCCCGGCGGTGGCAGTGGTGGTAGCCGAGCCCAGCGGAGTGGGCCGGCAGACGAGGCCGCAGCTGAGGAGCCGGACACACCCCGGCCCGAAGAGGAAGGCTCAGGTCACAAGCCTTAACTCGGGGGTGGGGACTCTGGGCCGGGCTTTGGGGATAGGGGTGGGGTGTCCAGGCCTGGGGAGAGGGGCTGAAGGGGACACAGGAGGCCCAGTCTCCCGGTACCGGTTGGGGACCTGGGTATGGGGTACGTGGAGCCTCTTGGTCAAAGCCTACCCAGTCTTTCCGGGACCCCGGAGAGCCTGGAGCCCTGTGCCTGACCCTCCTCACCCCTGGGGGGGGATGCCAAAGCCCCTCGTCCCAGTGCCCCTCGCACAGCCTGCCATGCTCCGGTGCCAGGAGAGATGAGGGAGGCCCCTACACCACCTGGCCCAGCCTCTCCTGCCCCCATGAGACCCTACACCCAGCTCACTCTGGGGGCACTGGACCCCCAAGCCTCTATGCAAGTCCCCACCCTGCAGCCCAGCTGTTCGAGGTGGCCTTCCTGGGAGGTGGAGCTGGGGCTGCCCACCCAGGGAGTTCAGGGCTGCAGCCACACGTGTGCTGAGCAGAGCCACAGGCCTCACTGCCGCCCCTCCCACCCCGTCCCAGCCAGGAGTCCAGCAGCCCATCCCAGGGAGCCCAAGAGGTGGCAGCTGTAGCACCAGGGATATAGGTCAGAAGTCAGAGGGACTTCCTCAGACCGTCCTTTCTCCGTGAGCGGGAGGGGCCCAGTGCCCAGAGGCGGGGGATGCACCCGAAGAAGCCCACCCCTTGTCACTGATCAGAAGCAATAAGGCCCTCCATGTGCCTGAAAGCCCGGAGGGAGCGCGGGCGGGGTCCAGCGGCGGGGCCGGCATCTCCCCGGAACGGCCCCTCTCGCCTCCGCAGGGACGGCGCCGGCCCCTGTGGGCGCCCCGGCCCTCCTCACCCGCCGCAGCCGGAGCCCTGCGCCGCCGCCGCCGCCGCCGCCAACACCGCTGCCCCGGCCCCCGACGCCACCCGCCGGCTGCTGGCAGTGGGACGGGCCGTGGGGCTGCGGGGGCGAGGGCGCCGCCCCCCGCCAGGCCCCTGCCGCCGCCGCCGCCGAGTGTCCGCCCTGCGCCCTCGCCGGGCCCCTGCCCGCCCCGGCAGCTGGCGTCCTGCCGGGGGACGCCAGCTTCTACAGCCTCCCGCCGCCGCCGCTGCCTCCCACCTCCGAGCCCCCGGAGCCCCCGGCACCGTCGCCCAACCCCAGCTCCAGTCCCAGCCCCAGTCCCCAGGCCGTGTGCTGGCCCAGTGGCTGGCATTAGCTCCGCCCGCCCTGCCTTCCTGTTTTCATATGCAATATCAATCACGGACGGGGCGGCAGCCGCCACCCAGAAAACGCTGCGGTCGGGCCCGATGTATCCCAGTATTGGTTGCCCCCTCCTGGGGCAGGGCCGGGGGCCTGGGGCCTCTCTATCTGCCGTTTTCCTTTCGACCAGGATGGGGGGAAAGGAAAGGAAACCCCCCCAAAAACAACAGAAAACACACACAGAATAGGCGATTATTTATTTGTTTTTAATTTATTTTGTCATATTTTTGTAAAACGGCAGAAATGCAATAAAAAGTATATTTCAACAGTGCCCAAGGGCGGAGCTGTGGAAAAGGGACGTAAGGGGCCCAATGACGAGGTTGGGGCCAGCTCTTTGGGGGCCTGGCAGGCCTAGGGTGGGTTCCCCCCCACCCCATGACCCTTGGGGAACTCCTAAGAACTGGGTCTCCAGGCCATGGCTGGAAAACTCCAAAAATCCAGGCCCAGGGGCCCCTGGGAGGAGCTGCAGAGCCTCGGGCCCCATCTTCGGCCTCCTAGACTAAGGAAGAAGTCTCAAAGTGCTGACGGGACTCAGCAGTTTGGGCCCTGGGCCTGGGTCCTGAGTCGGCCTCAGTCGTGCAGGGCCACCCTTTATGGCACACCCGCCTCCCAGGCTGCCATCTGAGGAGTCAAGGGCTGCGGGGAGAACATAGGTGTGGAAGTCAGAAGGCACCTGGTGCCCGAGTCTCGATGTTGAGGGGATGGCATGTTGGGGTGTGGCTTCCGGGAAGGGCCGGGATGCCCCACTGTGGGACGGCTGTCAGACCCTATTCGCTGGGACTCTTCACTGTGTGATCAGGGATGGACGTGGCCTCTCCCACCCTCAGGTGTGTCCACATACAAAGGCTCAGGGCCCAAAGGGCCCCACCCCAGTCAGGGCTGGAGGAGCCAGTGTGAGGAAGGGGCACTTGTGGAGGGGCCATGAAAGAGAAGTCAGGGTTCACTGGAGGCAGGAGAGCAGCCTGTGCAAAGGCACAGAGGTGTGGGAAGGCAGGGTTTGGTGTTTGGGGGAACAGAGTGAGTAAGAGTAAAGGCAAGAGGGGTGGGTGGAGGCCGGCTGAGGGGCCTGTGCTGGGGAGACCACAGGGAGGCCATGGGACCCCTGCCCACACCGTGGACAGCACTGGCAGGAGACAGAACCCAGCCCCTCAAAGGGGAACCTGGGGCCAGGGAGGTGTGGGCAAGCCTCGGGGAAGGACAGGCTGAAGCCTGCGCCTGCCCTGCCCCACGGCCTTTGAAGCTGAAGTCCTGCCATCTACTCTGCCACCAACAAATGGCGACACCACGCGCCTGCCCAGGGTCAGGCCAACCCCTGGGACTGGGGATTCCAGGCTGGTCTGAGAACCCCCAGGGACTTAGCCCTCCTTGGCACGACCACAGTCAAGCTTGCATTTCCTAAGCACCTGCCTTATGACCACAGGAACTGAACACCGCTGCACATGCGCCCAGAGCTGGGCCCCACAGCTGGGCAGCTAATCCTGGAGCCTTCCACCCAGCAGGCACGGGGCAGCTCAGGCCGGAGCAGTCTGCCTCAGGCTGGGCCCTCCACGGTGACAACCTGGGGCAGGCGCCCCCTGCAGCCTCTGTGTCCCTCATGCCGCAGCCCAACCCTTCACCGCCCCCAACACCCCAGCCATCAGCTCCAGCACTCTGGCTCCCACTCAGGGCTGGCGGGGGAAGCAGTGGCATTCCCCTGGCCCTGTGCCCAGTGGTCAGGAACTCAAACCTTCTGCCTGGAGCCCGAATGCCCCCCTACGTCCCCGGGCTCAGCCCCAAGCCCAGTCCAGCTGGCTCCTGGGAGTAGCCGTGGAACCTGCCGACTGAGGGCACTGGGGCTGGGCGTCCCGCGGCGCTCCGCGTGCCTCCTCTCTGAGGGCGTGAGGCCGGGCCACCTGGGCTGTCTCCACAGAGGCTGGTGGGCATGCCGCCCTGCTCGCCAGTGTCATGGGCGTGGGGCCCACCACAGCTCCATCCTTGGCAGCACGGACCGTCTCTCTGGGGTGTCCCGGTCCTTGAGGACACCTTGACGGCTGGGGCAGAGGGGCGGGTCCGGGCAGGTCTTGGCTCTGAGCGAGGTGGCCGCAGCAGGCCCACGAGAGAATCCAGCTGGTCCTGGGGCCCCAGCGTTTGGGGGCCCCTCTCGGCTCCTCTTGGTAATGATGGGATGACTCTCAGTGGCTCCATCCTCTGGGGCTGAGGCACGCCGAGCAAAGACGCGAGGTCGGGTAGGAAAGATCCTTTTATTGGGGTGGACACGGAGCACGCACTAGTCCATGATAAAATGACTTAAGAGAACGATCCGGAAGGGCTGACTTCTCCCCCTTACGCATGCTCAGAGCAAGGTCTGGGCACAGAATAGGTCCCGGTGGAACTCGAGACAAGGCAAGTCTTTAAGGCCCGAACCAGCCAGTGGGAGCCGGGAGAAGGGCCCCCACCCCTGCTGGCCGGCTGCAGCAGAGGCCTGGCTCTAGACCCTCGCAGACACGCTCCAGTTTTCCAGAGGAGAACTGGGGGGAAAGAGGAGGGGGAACTGGAGGGGGGGAGGTGAGTAACAATTGTTTTTTTTTAAAAGCATCTACCAACATCACACTACTGGGTCTGATGTCCCCTTTAACCATCGCTTGGTACATTTTACAGCATAAATAAAAACTCAAGGAAAATAAATACATCGGCTCCTATGAGGTTGGAAGTGGTGTGGACGGTGGGGCGTGGGTGGGCCGGCGGAGGGGCTGGGGGCGGGGCGCTTACACACGGCGGGCAGGCGGGCGGGCGAGGAGCAGACGAGACAGGAGGCGCCTGTGGGGGAGTGTGAGTCTTAAGTGTCCTCGTGCATGTCCGGGCTGTCGGTCCGTGCGACCTTGCGGGGCGGCGCCGAGCTCTCCCCCTCGAGGTCCACTTGCTCCTGGTCTCTCTTCTTGGCGGCATTCTAGGGGGCAGGGGAAGCGGAGGGGTTGTGAGTTTTCATGCTGGGGGAGCTCCTGAAATCTGAGGCTGGCCCTGGGGCTCCAGCACATCACAGCGCCGGGCCTGGAGGCGGGCAGTCGACCCAGGGCCCGTGGCTGGGCAGCCCCTTCTGCCCCCTGGACCTGCCCCACCAAGCCATGGTCCCCTGGGGACACCAGCCTGTGACAAGCACTTCAAGGAGTCACCACAACTCTCAGTGACCCTCACACAGCATTTCTCAGACACTCAGAGAAGCCATCCACCCTGCCGGAGGGCAAAGGGCACTCAAGAGCCACCCGGGGAAGCCCCCAAATTGCCACAGAAGAGAAAAGCGTGCTGATTTGGGAAAACCTCCTTTCCTCCCTGGTGGGAATCAAGGCTTGTGGGGTGGGGGCGGCCAGGAGCTGGGGTTTTCTGAGCAGTCACTTCATCATGGGGTCCCCCTCCAACCTGGCCCAGAGCAGGTCACTGTCCAATGTTCACCATTATGGGGAAAAAACAATCTGACCACACGGCAAAACTACACGTGCAGATTTTCAAGAAAGAAAAAGAAAAAATATCCTGTCAGAAAGGTGGCCTCTTATGGGAAGGACAGGGGCGACGACTTTTCACAGCAGCTACGCATCCTAGTAGGGCCTGGATTTTTAATCGTGTATACTTTTCATCGTTGAACAAAGACTCCAAGTAACAACACTGAAGTCTATCTGCCACCAGGGCGTGCTCCCCACAAACTGTGGGGAGCCGGGCCTCAGTACAGCTTACCAAGCCCCTGCCTGTCCCTGAGCACTAGAGCCCTGTGGCCTCTGCACAGCCATTCCTCTAGAGCATTCTTCCTTCTCCTGAATCACCCAGCAAACTCCTATTCAGCCCTCAAGGCCCCACTCGAACACCCAGTCTCCCAGCCACCGGTGACCTTCCACTACTCAGAGCCCCCTGCTGGGCGCTGTGTTCCTTCCCTGAGTCCCAGCACTCGAACCCCACGTGCCTTACCTTTTTGTCCCATTGCTGATGTAAGTAGCGCAAAAGAATGTTTGTTTTTTCTGTCACAATAACTGAGAAGGAAAGACAGACAAAGTTGCAGGAAGAAGCTGTGGGGAGCCAGCTGCAGGCAGCCCAGCCCCCATCCCAGCCTGCACTGCCTCCCAGGACGAGCTTACCCCTTCCTGGCCTCTGGGCTGTCCCTGCCCTGGGTGGCCTTTGTGTGACTCAAGTCACCACCCCCAACCCTGGAGGAGATTTCAGGAAGCCAAGCATTCTCCCTCCTGAGCACAGGCCACTACCATGAGCCCAAGCTGGCTGCCCTGACAGGGTCCCTGCTTCCCAGAGAGAGGCCGAGTCTTAAGCTGAGCTCGGATTCCACCCTCAGGCAGGGGAATGAGCCCCAGCATGCCAGGTCACGTGGGTGTTTTCCCAGACAGACCAGGAGCACAGATCCACATGCTGTGCCCCAGTGACCACAGAACGCACCCAGCAGAGTCCAGGATTTTTTCACGGTTGAAAGAAAACACCGTGACCACAATAAATAACCTTGAGATCCCCCTGCTCTGTAGGCTCCAGGCCTTTCCCTGCAGGTCCCTCTGCCTAGACGCCCCCTCCCCAAGCTGCCCACCCCAGGCGGGGCTGGGTCCCCCACCCCATGGTACAAGTGTCGAGACCTGTGACAGGGAGCCAGCAGGGGAGGCCTGACTTGATGCGGGGGTGGGGGTGAGGGCCAGCGAGCGGCAGACGAGGGCCAGCTTGGGACCCTGCAGGGCTGGACGTGGATGCCGGCGTGGACATCAGGAGGGTCCCAGGGAAAGCCAGGCTTCCCGCTGCTCCCAAGGGCTGGGAGCTGCCCAGCTCCCCACAGGTCACCTCCTGCACCACCCTCTGGCCCTTCCCCTCGGCAGCCGGGATGGGACAGAACGACAGAGGCCACTTACTCTGTTCGGACGGGTACTCCCGAGTGGGTAGGTAGACTGAGGGACGTCGGTTCTGTGGGAGGGTTGGGAAGGCGTGGGTTAGGAGAGTAGACAGGTCTGGGGTCCCCTCACCCCTCAACTCGGCACCCGCCCTCCAATGCAGATCAAAAGACGTGTGAGGATTTCAAGTGGGGCTGGGTTTGGAGCTCGGCCCCTCTTTCTGGCAAGACCCCAACCTGGGGGCTGCACACCACCCCCGGCCCTTTCCCCGAGGGCAGCTCACGGCCCACGTACTCACCGAGGCTTTGCACACGGAGTCGGCATGAAATCGACTAAAATTGCTTTTGTTGTAGACAGGCAGTCCTTTCAAAAAATCTGCCTAGAAGACAGGGAAGATGGTAAGTGAGAAATCAGGCAGCAGGCTGGGCCACCCCTGGAGCACCTGTGACCGGGTGGGCTACCTACCGGGCGACTTCCGGTTTCCTTCTTTCTGTTCTGTCATTCAAGTTTTCTAGAACTCCCCCTTGAGTTGGCCACCTGATGTGTCCACTCTTATGACCAGAACAAAGTAACCAACCCCAGAGTAAGGGTATGATCTCCCACAGGGTCCTCACAATAAACCTGTCACCAGGCAAGGAGCAGGGAAACCGAGGCTCAAACAGGACAGGACACTTGCATCAAGTCAGGAGCAAGCAGCGGGGTGGGGAGCCGGACCTGGGCCCTTCCAACTGCAGACCTGTCCTCTGTGCTAGCTGAATACTGAACTCGTGGTCTCACCTCCATTTATGCACCTTTGATAGAGCCTGGGATGGAGACTTGTCCACCCTAAGAAACACTGAGGGTCCATGTGACAATACACGGGGGTGGGGGAGCAGGAGGCTGGGTGAAGGGGAAACAGCAGCTGGGACACAGGGGCTGCTGGGACACAGGACCCGAAGCCTGGGGTCAACCGAGCTTCCGAATCCTGAGAAAACTCAGAAACCCAAGTTTCAGTGTGTCAGTGCCAGCTTTTTTCTCTTTTTTTTTTTTTGGCTGCGCCATGTGGCATGTAGGATCCTAGTTCCCCAACCACGGATCGAACCCGTGTCCCCTGCATTGGAAGTGCAGAGTCTTAATTACTGGCCCACCAGGGAAGTTCCAGTGCCAGCTTTTTAAAACTGGCTGAGCTTTTCAGCAAACACTGTGTGGACCAGGGTTGGCTCGAGGGCTGCTCCTGGGGTCCCCACATCCAAAGGCTGCCCTGTAAGGGGAGAATGCCTCCCAGTGGGGGGAGGGCCAGAAGCCTAAAGGAAGCAGGCTGGCTCCTCCCTGCCCCCGCTGCCTGGGGCAGGGGTTCAGGCACCAGAGGTTTCAGGCCCGCAAGGTGCCAGGGAGCCAGCGACAGATTCATTCACAGCTCTGACTCTTGGAAAGTCATTTTTCTCTGACGCTCTGGCACCAACTGGGCAAGGAAGGGAGAGAGCTCTGGAAGGGGAAGACCCTGACTCTGGGTGGAGGGCAGGTCTCTGCCACAAGATGGGGGTGAATAAAGGCCAAGGGGAGCTGTGTCCGCCTCAGGAAACTGAGGCACAAGAACCCCGGGGAGGGATGAAGGCTGAGAACCTGGGGCAGGGAGTGACTTCCCAGCAGAGCAGGAGGGCAACGCTGTCGTCAGGCCCGGAGAGGGAGAGCTGGGGAGGACCAGGGGTTTCCCAAGCTGGAGTCACCCCATCATACAGACGAGGAAACTGAGGCAAAAAGATCACGCAACACTCACCTGAGGTCCCCCAGCCCCAACGAGAAAACAAGGAAGCTGACTGAACCCAGGTTTGCCGAACCTCAGAGGCCAAGCTCCTGTTCTGTGATGCCAGTGCCTCTGCTTCCTGCCTGAAAGCCGAGGGCTCAGAGCCTACAGGCTACGTGAACCCTCCCTCGGGTGCTCCATCGCCATGCCTGACCCAGGCGCTGCGCTCTCGGGGAAGCCGCTGTTCAGGGGATCCCCCATCACCCTCTGGTGCCGGCGGAAACAGGCGTCCTCACCCCTGTGGGGCCCAACCCCTTCTCTGCTGGGCCCCAGCAAGACCCTAGCGGGATGGGTGAGCCAGGGGAGCTGGAACGTGGATGGGCCTCCTGCTCCCACCCAGGAGGTGGCCCTCACGTCTGGGTGACCTACGGCCCCAGAGCCAGCTCAGAGTCCCTCAAACCTGCCTCCCCTGTCCCAGGACCCCTGCCTCAGCTCAGCCCCAGCCTATGGGGCCAGCTTCATCCATCCGGCAAGGTGTTCTCAGGACCCAGCTGTGTGGTGGGCCCCACACCAGGCACCAGAGCACGGCGGAGAGCCACAGCAGACCTACTTCTGGCCCCAGGGAACAGCCAGTGCATGGGGACACGAGTGTGCGTCAAAGAGCCATGCAGTGAATGCAGAGTGGCCATGAGGACAGGGCACCACAAGGTGCCATGTGAGGCCCATGACAGTAGGGGGAGGGGGGAGGGAAGGCTGGCTGGTCTGGGGGATGGGGAGGACTGCCCAGATGCAGTGATGCAGGCCTGAGACCTAAAGGAGAGGATGGGTCCCTGCCCCAACTCAAACCCCTCCGCACGGCTTGGCCCACGCCAGCCTCCTGCCACACACCTCCTCAGCCCGTGCCACCCTCCAGGAATGTCCCTCCGTCCTCCATGTGGGAAACACCCGCCAAACTCTCCAGCCAGCTCAAAACACCCCCTCCCCCTTCCCTCTCCCCACACCTCGGGAGCCTCTAGCAGGGAGCCTCTGCCAGAGCCACGCTCATACCCCAACGAGGTCATCTGTTTACACATGCAGTTCCCTCACTGGACTGCCACCTCCCTGAGGCAGAGGGCAGGGCAGGGCTGGCTCAACCCTGGGTCCCTGACAGGGCTAACATGGGGGCCGGGCAGCAGAGTGGTGAGAGGTTCCGAAGCCCCAGGCCTGCACTGAATCCTGGATGGGCCCCTCCCTGGCTGTGTGACCTGGGGCAGGTGACCTCCCAGTCTGGCCGCCCCAGTTGTGAACCGGGTTTACAAGAGGGACCCCTCCCAGGGTTGTTCTGGGTTTCAGTAAGACAACACAGGGAGAGAGCTTTGCCCAGAGCACCCCTGAGGGCAGCTGTTAGTATCAATGCATGTATGCTGAATAAATGAATGCACACAGGGCATGGCCAGTACTTCCTGTCAGCTAAGCAGGAAAACCAGGCCTCAGACACAGGGAGGAATCCTCACCTCAGCCAGACAAATCCTGGCTACAGCTGGGCCCAGAAGCTGTCCATTGCCTCAGCAAACACTCACTGAATATCTGTGTGCCAGTCCCTGTGTGGGCAGCCTGCCACTGACCCAATCGAAGCAAGATGAGGAAAAGAAATGGTGTGCAGAGAGAGGAGGCATGGGGGCCTCCTGCAGTCAGGAAGGGACCCTCTGAGCAGATGTTATTCACAGGAGGAAGAGCAATCCAGGCAGGAGTAACAGGTGCAAAGACCCTGGGGTGGCAGGGACTGAGTGTGAAGATGTGAAAACAAGGCCACTGTGGCTGGAGCTCACAGCAGGGAGGGGTGAAGAGGGTGGAGATGAGGTCACAGAGCTGGGCAGGGACCTTGGAGGCTGAGGGGGGGAGGTGGGTTTCATTGGGGTTACAACAGGAAGCCCCCAGACTGTTTTGTAAGCTAGATAGTGGTATTATCTGATTGACATCTTTAAAAGCTCCCTCTGGTTCTGGGTGAATTACAAACTGCCAGTGGGGCAGGATGGAGGCAAGAAGACCAGGGAGGAGGCTGGAGCAGGTGTTCAGGCGGGAGGTGGCAGTGCCGGGACCAGGGTGGGGAGCTGTGGACAGATTCAGAATTCGTTTTGGAGGCAGAGCCAACAGAATCTTCTTAGGAACTGGGAGTGGACAATGAGGTCGCAGCGAGGAGTCAAGGACAGCACCCAGGCTTGGGGACCCACGTGCTAGGAACCCACTTACCACTTTCCCATATCCTTCCTGACAAGAAGTCTTTTACCTATTCCCCACCACATCCCAAGGACTATGGCTTGTGGGCTGGGACCCTGAGTCCAGGAACAATGGGGTTTGACTTGCCCTGACAAAAGCTTCCATCACCTCTGTCAGCCCTGGGGATGCCAAAGAGTGGAGGGAATGAAGGGGGCTTCAGCTCAACTGTGAGGCTGTGTGGAGAGCCCAAACCCCAAAGAACCACCAGACCCAAATCCCAGGATGAGTGAGCGGCCCAAGGGGGATTTTAACCTCCCAAAAAGTTGGCATTATCCCCACTTCAAGATGAGGAGACAGCTGGGAGGGAATGTCACCATCCCCGAGTCACCCAGCTCATCTGTTGAGCGTTCACTGTCCCAAGCCCTTTAAGACGTCAGTTCCCCAAATTATCACAACCCTATGAAGTCTGGACTATTGCTACCCTCATTTAACAGGGATAGGGCCTGGTGACTGGAGAGATGAAGTCGCTCCCTCTTAGAGCTGGTCGGGACAGGAATGTTGGAGGTGGGGTCAGGGCTCTGGGGGACCAAGGCAGTTCGCGATGTCGCACTTCCTTTGGCGATAAAGCCCCGCATGTCACGATGTCAAGCCCCCTCCCCGCCCCGACGCTCAGGCCGGCCTCCCAAACCTTCCCGAACAGGAAAGGCCCAGGCCTGGCGCCCGGAGGACGAGGCCTCAGTTGGGGGTCTCGGGGGACCCCATCCCCACCCCCCCAGGCGATTTCCGGGGGAGCCGCGACCCGGAAATGAATGAGTTGTCAGGGCCTGGAAACCTAGATAGGGTCAGGGGTCGGAGATGGAGCCAGGACGGGGTCAGCAAGAAGCTCACAGCAGGGTCCGGGGGCGTCGAAGGTGACAGGTCAGAGAGAGGGGCGGGGCCGGGCCCGAGGGGGCCGGCTAGGGCGGTGAGGGGCCTCGGGGGTTACTGGAGGTGGGTGGGCCCGCGGCGCCATTTTGTCGAGCGGAGGGGGAGTACGGCCCTGGCGGCCACCCTCACCATCTTCTGTTTCCTCCGTCGCCGCCTCAGCCACCGCCTCAGCCGCCGCCACCGCCACCACAGCCGCCTCCTTAGCAGCCGCCGCACAGTAACTTCTAGCCACGGCACACCCCACACTGCTGGTGCGGCCGCCCTTCAGTCGTTGGTCCGCCCTCTGGCCCTGCCTCCAAGTTATGCGGTCTTTGCGCATTCCCATTGGCCAGATCCGGCTAAGTCACGCGCCCATTGGTCGCCACGCCGCCTCCCTTCGTGGTCAAGTTCAGTTGAGAGAGCAAAACCCCGCCCGGGACTTGCAAGTGAAGAGCAGCGAAATCCGGAAGTGGGCGGAGGCCGCGCCCCCAAAGCCCCTTGGGATTTGTAGTCTGCAACACCCGGAGGTCCCACCGGTCTCTCTAGCGTTTGCTACGCTTTTTCATATGGTGGCTCATGGGGTTCTCACAGCAGCCTCAGAAGGATAGGGACCCACCGTTACACTCCCAGCCTCCTCCCTGGGGTCCCAACCTTAGGTTTCGGCATATCTAAACTGCTCCCACACTAGCCGCTTGATATCTTTAAGCTGACAGAGCATTTTTGAAACACTTCCCTTGGCTCCCCAGTCTCCCAAGGATCCAGTCCCGCCTCCTCGGTCCCAAATTCTGGGCCCCTCCGGCCTCCTTCGTCCACCTTTTATCCTGACCCGTCCAATCCCTCCTCCCTTTGGGCCCTCCCAGACCCTGCCACCTTCTCTAAGAAGCCTTCCCCGACTGTGTTCTTCCCAGGGCAAAGTCCAGTGCCTCCTTTGGGCTCCACGGTCCTCACAATCATCCTCCCAGCCCTGACTCCACTGTGTCCAAACTGCCTGGGTACGAATCAAGCCACCGCCCCCACCACCACCACCACCACCAGCCTGACAGCCTGGAGAGAACAAGAACTTATTGAGGAAGTACCCAATAAGTTACTAAGTGGAAGCTACTAAGTATTATTACACCAACATCACAGCAAAGGAGAAATGAACATCTCATTTTAAGGATGGATCCGCTTTATTTATTTTTTTTGGCCGCGCAGCAAGCAGGATCCTAATTCCCCAACCAGGGATGGAACCCGCGCCCCTTGCAGTGGAAACGTGGAGTCATAACCACTGGACTGCCAGGGTAGTCCCATTTTATTGGAACCAAATGAACCTCAGAGAGCTAAGGTCTTGCTCAAGGTCACAGAGCCCGTCCCCAAGGGGCAAGTGGAGGATTCAAACCCCTCCCACCTCTCCACAAGCCTTCCTAGAACTGTGAGAATTGACATTTTATAATAAGACAAGTGAAAATTTGAACATTTATTAGATTTTTAATGACATGAAGGAATTGTTTTGTTTTTTTTTTTTTTTAGCTGTGAAAAGCTTTGTGAATATGTATTAAAGGGCCCTTATCTTAGAGAAGTGAGTTCTGAAATATTTACAGAAGAAATAACCTGATGCCCGAGATTTGCACCTCAGGAGAGGCCAGGATAGGTTGTGGGTAGAGCTGTGTACTGGGTTACAAGGGCGTTCACTGTACCATTCTGTGGACTGATGCACATGTTCGAAATTCTTCCTAATTCAAAAGCGTAAAAAGGCATTTGGCAAGGTCTGACTTCCCACTCCCTCTTCCAGTCTAATCCCACAATTCTTCCCCTGGGCCAACCCCGAAATCTGAGGATTCATGTCCGTCCGAGTCCCAGTCGTCAGCGAGGAAAAATGCTTTAATGGGGGGGTCCAGCCGGCAGCGTCGCGCTGCTCAGTGGCTCAACGATTTTCGACCCTTGTGCATGCGGCGAAGAATGACCTGGACGCCGTTTGGCTTGCTCAAGCGCCGGACCCAACCATGCTTGTTCTTGCGCTTGATGTTGCTCGGCTGATACTCGTTCCCGCGCGCCTTGCCCCGGGTCTGCTGCACGGCGGGGAGTCCCCAGGCGTCGGGGAGCCCCAGCCAGGCCCGGGGCTGGAGCCACCTGCCGGGGAAGGTTAGAGGGGGCGCTGTGTGACTTCTGCGTGGCGCCCAACCTGTCCGAGCTTGGGCTTCCCGACCAATGCCGGAGGGAGCCTGGCAGCAAAAGGCGCTCGAGGAGTTTGCAAGGCACTGGAAGGTCATGTGGTTGGTAAACAGCTGGGGCCAGCCCCCGACGCCGCCCTTACTCCCAGATTTGGGAAGGGGTCCCCCTGAGGACTCACCTGCCACCCCAAAGCGCCGCTGACCTACTGACTGGCCCCAACAGGCGACCCACCGATCTGCTCGAGAAAGCCATGTCCGCCGCCGGCACGCCGTCCGGTGGCAGCTATTCCAAAGCCCACAGGTTCCGCAGCTGCGGAACGAGGACTTCTGGGAAATGCAGTTTCTTCTAGGCGGAGCCCTCATTGCCGCGGGAGTTGTAGTTCTACGTAGGCGCACCGCATCTTAGGCGTGAGCGTAAATGACCACAGGAGAGTGTAGTTCTTCTTGTGGACCAGCAGGTGACAGGCGAACGGCGCCTCCTCTGCATGCGCGTGCGTACAAGACATTATGTCCCTGGGTCTGCTGGGAGTTGTAGTTCCTTCTCCTGTAGATCTACAGAGGGTACCCTGGGGTGACGGCGGCGCAGCTGGTGGCAGCCTCAGGAAACGGCTGGTTGAATTTCCCACCCCCAGCAGGAGCCACGCAGACGGCACACGGCTGGAAGCTTTCCTTTAGCCCCAGCCAAGTCTCCACCCCTTGGCGGGGAGCCCGGGAGGTCTGAGTTGGTGTTGGCTGGATGTCCTTGGGGTGGTCATTCAGTTTCTCAATCTGCAGAACTCAACGGTTGCAGGCTTGCCCTTGGCGGTGCCCCCGTTCAGGCCCTATTTTTCTAATACTCATATCTGAGCCCTTTCCCTTCTTACACACCCTCTACGGCTCCCCATTGCCCCAGGGAAAATATCTGGCAGGCATTTGAAGCCCGCTCTCGCCACACACACACACACACCCTAAACTTCAGCTACAACCTCTTCTGCCTGGTGCTCCCCTATTCATCTTTTTAAAATGCTCCTCAGATACTCTCCTTTCCCCCAGTCCTATCCCTCCCTCTGGCCCAACACTGCCCCCACACAGCTCTCCCCAGACTCTCCCTGAAGCCCAGGGCGCCCTCAAGGGCCAGGCTTGCAGCTGAGTCCCTGCAGGCACCCCAGCATCTCCCAGCCTGGGGAGGGGGAGGGGAGTTTTTTCTGCATTAATAAACTGTAGTCTCCCGGGAGCACCCTGAGTGGGCAAGAGTGGGTGGCTGGACCTAATCCAGCTCTGGCAGCAAATTCCAGGGGATAGGAGTGGGGAAGGGATGATTAACGCCTTGTCCTCTGAAGCCCATCCTACCTGCACCATCATTTAGCAAACCACTACAATACTACAGCAGTACAATAATAATGCCAATAATGTATGGAGCACTTCCCCTGCTGAGCAAACTCATGAGGGAATTAATTCCATAGAGAAATAAATGGAGTCTCAGGGAAGGGACTTGCCCAAGGTCACATATCAGCAAAGGGCAGAGGCTGGATTTGAACCGCGGGCTTTCTGGCTCCGGCTGGGACCAGGGTCACCAGTTAAATTGGCCTATCTGTGAAACTCCAATTCCTTAATTACCCATAGCTCCAAGATATCTGTTTAATGGTTTAACGAATTTAACAATTTGCAGAACTTGGAATCACACAGCCGTGGTTCCATAGTCCCATCTCTGCCCCCCAGCTTGCCTTGTGACCTTGTGCCATTTATGAGCCTCAGTTTCCCCACCTGAAATTGCAAAGATCTGGGAGACTGTAGAACGGAAAGGTCAGCAGAGAGAGAGGGGCATGGGGGCTCCGTTTGGAGGGGACGGGGCAGTTCGGAGGCAGGGGCTAGCCGAGGAGATCCTTTTTGCAGACAGGAGGCGCCCGGAAGACCTCAGGTTGCGACCCCTTCTCGGCGGTTAACCAGGCCCAATCCCTCCCTCCACCTCCGTAAGCCTTGAGGGAGGCGGGGCCGTTGCCACAAGAGCCCGCCCCGATCCCGGAGTTGCCGCCTCTGATTGGCAGTCTAAGTAGGCCAGGTCATTATGCAGCTGCGATTGGCCGAGGCTCCAGTCAGTCGGCGCGCGGTCCCGCCCCCGCACCCCCCCCCCCCACCCCGGGGAGACACTTAAAGGGCTGTCTTGCTAGGCGGTAGCGGGATGTCCCCGCACTGACCGCCCTGGGCCCGCGCCCGCCCGCTTAAACGCGCCCGGCCCGACCCCGCGCCACCATGTAAACGGCGCCCGCAGGCGGACGCCGGCTTCTCCGCCCGGGACCCCTTTGCCCTGCCCCGGGCCCCAGGGCCCTCGATGAGGTGAGCAGGGACCGGGCCGTGGGAAGGGGACACTGAGGCCCCTGGGTCTTTCACTTTGGAGCGGGGGGGGGGGTGTCCACAAAGCCCTTAGGAAGCCGCGGAGCCCCACTGGCCTCGACCCCGCCGCAGGGTTGACGGGCACCCGGGAGGCGGGGGCCTGGCTCTGTGGAGGGGGTCTGGCTTTGGCAAACCCGGGTTGGAACCCCGCCGGAGGTGGGGGGCGCGGCCTGCTCCCCCTTCCTCAGCAAGTACGGGCCACTGCAGGCCGGGTGTTCGGCGTTCATTATCCCCGCGGAGCCCAGGATGGGGACGGGGAGGGCTTGGTCCCATCACCAGGGCCTAAACAATGGGGGTGCGCTGCGCGGGTATCCCCCTCGAGTTATGTAACTGCCTGCAGTTGCCATGGACACGGAGTGGGGGCCGTGGCCCAGGGACCGGGATGGAGGCCTGGAGGCCCCCAGCCAGGGCTTTACCTTCTCCATCTTCATCTCCACCACTGGGGGCTGTGCGCCAGATTCCCCAGAACCCAAGGTACTGAGTAGTGGGGACAGAGCACCTTCTTCCCAGAGTGTCTGAGCCTCAGCTTGTAGGTCTGTGAAACAGACCCATTGCACCCATGGTCTTGGGGAGTTGGGCAAGGGCTTCTGGAGCTCAGTCCTGAAACCCCTCTCCCAGGGTCTCACCTTTCAGAAGCCAGGTTTAGAGGCCTGGAATGGGGGCTCATTGGGATCTGCACCTTTTTAGATGCCTTTGGAGCCCTCAGGATATGCTGGTTTAGTGAAAGTGAATTAAGGAAACAGTGCATGAATGAATGAATGGACGAATGAATGAATGGGTTTAGGAAGGCATAACTGCTATAAACCTGAGCTGGAGGGTTCTCAAGGATGGGCCACATTTGCCACAATGTCCCCTCCTCCGGGAAGCCACCCCAATGAATGCCTCTTGGTGTCAGCCACGACCTTCTCTCTAGGATAGACTAGGCTGGCCCAGAAGGGTGGCCGAACGCCACACAGGCACTGACCAGACAAAACATCTCAGTGCGTGGCTGGTTCTGGCCACCCCCAAACTGGAGCCTAGATGGGGCCTCGCAGTGCAACTCACCTGACCCAGGTGTGGGGAGTGGGTGCTATGGGAGTGGAAGGCTCCCTGTTTAGATGGCCTCTGACCTGGCTGTCACGACCCCACTCACAGGACACACCATGCTGACCGGGGTGACCGATGGGATCTTTTGCTGCCTGCTGGGCGCGCCACCCAATGCTGTGGGGCCGCTGGAGAGTGTGGAGTCCAGTGATGGCTACACCTTTGTGGAGGTCAAGCCTGGCCGCGTGCTGCGGGTGAAGCATGCTGGACCCGCTCCGCTCCCCACCCCACCTCCACCACTGTCAGACGCCGCCCAGGGGGACCAATCTGGCTTGGTCCACTGCCAGCGCAGAATCACCGTGTACCGCAACGGGCGGTTACTGGTGGAGAACCTGGGCCGGGCACCACGAGCTGACCTCCTGCACGGGCAGAACGGCTCTGGGGAGCCACCAGCCGCCCTCGAGGTAGAGCTGGCTGACCCAGCGGGCAGCGATAGCCGCTCGGGCCCAGGCAGTGCTGGGAGTGGCAGTGGCGGACGACGGCGGCGAGCCCGACGCCCCAAGCGGACCATCCACATTGACTGTGAGAAGCGCATCACCAGCTGCAAGGGTGCCCAGGCCGATGTGGTGCTCTTTTTCATCCACGGTGTCGGCGGTTCCCTGGCCATCTGGAAGGAACAGCTGGACTTCTTTGTGCGCCTGGGCTACGAGGTGGTGGCGCCCGACCTGGCCGGCCACGGGGCCAGCTCAGCGCCCCAGGTGGCCGCCGCCTACACCTTCTATGCACTGGCAGAGGACATGCGTGCCATCTTCAAGCGCTACGCCAAGAAGCGAAACGTGCTCATTGGGCATTCTTACGGGTGAGCCAACACTGGGGTGGGGACGAGGGTGAGGGGTGGGGACTGGCAGGAACTGGACACCCACTCACAAAATACTGATTTCCCTTCTTGAAAAATCCCACTAACATCTGCAACAAAACAGGGATTCCTGCCACCAATGCTATTGTTTCACATTGTTTTAAAGCAGTATCTCAATCCCTGAACTATTGACATTTTGGGTCAGGTAATTCTTTTCTGTGAGGGGCTTTCTTGTGCACTGTAGGATGTTTAGCAACGTCTCTGTCCTCTACCGATTAGATGCCGCTAGCACAATGGTCTAGTGATGATCATGACAATCAAAAATGCCTTCAGATAGTGCCAAAGGTCCTCTGGTAGGCAGAATCACCCCTAGCTGAGAACCATTGTCTTCAACTAAGTTCAAAAATTGGTTGCTCTGGAGACCCCATGGGCTCCAAGCAAAGACTAATTGGAATCCCATAATTTTTGTTTACAAGGGCACAGGTTGCTATAATTCACTCTTCCTTAAAAGGGTGACAGATAATACCACCTATCATTTAGATGAGCGCCCACGCCATGGAAGGCTCTGGGCCTGGGTGCCTGATCACTGCCAAGTGGTACCATTCTGTCCTTTACCCAGGAGGAAAGGCAGGATCTGATCAGCCAGCCAGGTTGAGAACCACTGTTTTAGCAGTTGTAGCCCATGCAACTAGACAAGAAAAAGAAATGTTACATAAGTTTCCAAAAGAAAGGAAGCCAGACTGGGAAGTAGCATAGCTCCTATTTGCTTATATGAAAACATACCTCAAAGTGGATGCTTATGCTAAATGATTCGTCCAATTAAATGAGCACCCACCTGTGGAAATTCCTGTGACCCCATAACAATGCTATGAGGTCAGCACAGTTACTGTGTCACAAATGTGGAGGTGGTAGCTCAGAGAGGTTAAGCAATTTGCCCAAGGGCACACAGTGAGTCACTGGGACAGTCAAGTCCACCTGACTCCTGCTTGTATCCTGTCCCTCTTTTCAGCAAGGGTTGGCAAACTTTTTCTTAAAGAGCCAAATAGTAAATATTTTAGGTTTGCAGGCCATAATGGTTGATCTCTGTTGAAACTTCACATGTCTACTGTTGTAGAAAGAAAGCAGACATAATTGTAAACAAATGGGCATGGTTTTATTCTAATAAATCTTTATTTATAAAATATTTTACACATTTACAAGATTGTAAACTTAAGTTTACAAAAACAAGCAGCTAGCCCCCAGGCCATAGTTTGCAAAAAAAACCTCTGCTTTAGGGGGAATGAGGAGAGGTACCTGCACCCTTCCACCTTGCATAAGGCAGGCAGATGTGCCACACCCAGGGGCCAATGAGAGAAGATCCTTAGAGGGAAGGGATACGCTGGAAACAGGGACCTTCTCTGAGAAGCCAAAGGGTTTGTTTAATCAAATAGCTTTCCTAACACTTGGCAGTAAGTAATTCTTACTCCCTTGGGGGTTATGATGACTTTGAGGATCTGACAAAAGTTCTGTATTTGGATCCTTTCTCCAAAAGAAAAAAAATCCACCCTCAACACACACACACACACGCACACACACACACACACACACACACACACGCAGTCTCACAATTTCAGGGCATTTGAGATGCCCCACCCATCCCTCACCCCCATTTGGTGCCCATGGACCCCAGGGGAAGAATCTTGGCCTTCAAGGATATGCCTCTGGATGAGGGGAGGGCATCAACCCCTTCACTGCTTGTATCCTGCTGACCACTGCCCTTCAACCCTCCCCACCACCCACCCATGGGGCAGTGTCTCCTTCTGCACGTTCCTGGCGCATGAGTACCCCGACCTGGTGCACAAGATGATCATGATCAACGGCGGGGGCCCCACGGCACTGGAGCCCAGCTTCTGCTCCATCTTCAACATGCCCACGTGCGTCCTGCACTGCCTGTCACCCTGTCTGGCTTGGAGCTTCCTCAAGTGAGTGAGCTGGCCCTGCCCTGGCGTCTCCCCAAGGTGGATGGGAGGGGAAGCTATATGGCTGGGGCTGGCATGGGGGCACCCCTGGTGGCTGAGCTGGCATGAGGGCTCCAGCAGTGCCTCCCCACCCCCAGGGCTGGCTTCGCCCGACAAGGGGCCAAAGAGAAGCAGCTGCTGAAGGAGGGCAATGCGTTCAATGTGTCTTCCTTTGTGCTTCGGGCCATGATGAGTGGCCAGTACTGGCCCGAGGGCGACGAGGTCTACCATGCTGAGCTCACCGTGCCCGTCCTGCTCGTCCATGGCATGCACGACAAGTTTGTGCCGGTGGAGGAAGACCAGCGCATGGCTGAGGTATGGCACTCCGGCCACCACACCCTTCAAATCCCCCTTGCACAGTCCAGGGGGACTCTGCCTTGTGCTCCAGCCCCAGGGACATCAGAGCTTAGATGGAGAGTCAAAGGTGGACTCCAGAAAGTGGGGCTGCCTTGGACAGGTGGTAGGTTTATGTGCTGTCCCCACTGCGCGTTAAAAGGCACTCTTCATGGGACTTCCCTGGCGGTCCAGTGGTTAGGACTCCGTGCTTCCGCTGCAGGGGGCACAGGTTTGATCCATGGTGAGCGAACTAGGATCAGGGCTCGAGCCTGTATCCCCGGCATTGGCAGGCAGATTCTTAACCACTGCGCCAGCAGGGAAGTCCCTGGAGAGATTTAAATTGTCACACTGTGGCGGGGGAGTGGGATGCTATTACTGGCCTCTAGTGGATCGAAAGCCAGAGGTGCTGCTCAACATCCTACAGTGCATGGAACAGTCCCCATCCCAGAGAATGATCCCACCCCAAATGGCATTAGTGCCCGGGTTGAGAAATCCTGCTCTGGACATATGGTAGGCACTTAATAAACGGGGAATGAATGAATATCCAGTTGGGCTCCAGCAGGGTGACAGGCCATCTTCCAGATCCCCCTTGGGTGGAAGTGGAGGAATATAGGGTAGATTGCGAGAAGGACTTCCTGATGTTGGAGGCCATGCATAGATGGGGGGGGGGGCGGGGGGCGTCCCAGGGCAGCCTGGCCCCGAGCTCCGTCGTCCTGTCTCTGCCTGCCCTGATGAGCCCGCGTCCTCCCCAGATCCTGCTCCTGGCCTTCCTGAAGCTCATCGATGAAGGCAGCCACATGGTGATGCTGGAGTGTCCGGAAACGGTCAACACGCTGCTCCACGAATTCCTGCTCTGGGAGCCCGAGCCCTCGCCCAAGGCCCTGCCCGAGCCCCTGCCCACGCCCCCAGAGGAAAAGAAGTAGCCGCTGAGCTGGCAGGGTAGCGCTTAGTGAGCCGACGAGCCTGAGGAGGAGCCCGGAGCCGGAGTTCGGTCTGCCGCGCGGACCACCTACCTGGGCGGGCCGTTCGCTCCAGCGGGCGGGGTCAGGTCAGGGAGACGCCCCCCAGGCCGGCTGGGCAGGACGTGACGTTCGTGGGAGCCAGGTGGACACACCGCTCTCTGCTAGTCCTGCGGGACCCATCGGTTTTTCGGGGCCATAGCCGGGACCCCCGCGGAGGATGACCTTGTACAGAAGCCCCCTACCCCACAACGCCAGGGCCGAGGCAGGCCACCACCCCGCTCTCTGTCTTCCGTGTTCGCCGTGCTTGATCCTGGGACCCACGAGCCCCGCAGGGACCCTCGAGACCCCGCCCCAATGCCCGAGACCCCTTACCACCCCCCCCCATTCCTCGGCGCTGGGAGCTATTGTGGCCCAAGGAGGGAGGGTTTGGGAGGGGGCTGGCACCACCGAACCCGCACATCTCAACTTGTAACTCAATAAAAAGAAGTGACAATCTGAGCCTCCAGGCCTGTGCTGGGTGACCGTGGCGCGGGGCCGCCCTGAGCCTCAGTTTCCCCCAGTGCAGACTGAACTGAGTCGAGTGCCTCCCCCTCAGGGCTGGCCCACAGAGACTTGAGGATGTCGGCCGTCCAGGCTTTCTTCCCGAGTTCCCCTCCCTCCTCAAAATGCAGGGGCTACTTGGGCAGTATTTCCAGAGCAGAAGGCAGATAGGGGGTGAGCTCCCCGTCCCTGGAGGGGAGGAGGAGAACCAACTGAGGTCGATGCTGAAGTTGAGGTGAGGATCCGAGGACGGTTGCATCTGGTTACAGTAGCCATAATTGTGTCAGCTGTACGCAAAGCCCTGTGCTGAGTGCCTGACACCCATAGGTTCATTGAATCCCCTTCACTCCACACCACACAGCAAGTTAGTACCTCTTACTGTCCCATTTTATCTTATAACTTGGTTTTGAGTTGCTTTTGTCACGAAGATGATTTTTATTTTGAATCTGTCTTTTTTTTTTTGAATCCAGATTTCTCTGGATTTCCCTGCTCCATGGCTGTGCTCTTGGTCCTCTATATTTTACTCTAATGTATGTATATCTAGGTTTACCCGTGGTTTGTGTGGCCGGTGGGAGGAGATTTGTCCCCTCAGTTGCTGCACCTTTGGTCCTTTCCCCACTGGTTTGTGAGCCCACCTTTAATTTAAACCAGGGGTTCTTACAGGGGCACTGTTGTTGGTTGACAAATTCTGGAGATATGTTTGATTACCACAGCTGGAGGGGGAGGTGCTCCTGGAATCTTGTGGGTGGAGCGCAGGCATGCTGCCTGACACCCTACGGTGCACAGGACGGCCCCCACTGCAAGGAGTAACTTGGTCTCAAAAGTCAGGAGGGCCAAGGTTGGGATACCCTGTGTTTCAGACAAATCCCACCTCTTCTGGGCCTCTTTTTTTTGGCGGGGGAAGGGATGTCTCTGGATTCTTTCTGTTTGTGTATTCTTGGGAGATGGCATGCTGTTTGGTTTTTTTTTTTTTAATAAATTTATTTATTTATTTTTGGCTGCATTGGGTCTTCGTTGCTGCGTGCGAGCTTTCTCTAGTTGCAGCAAGCAGGGGCTGCTCTTCGTTGCGGTGTGCAGGTTCCTCATTGTGGTGGCTTCTCTTGTTGTGGAGCATGGGCTCTTAGGCACGCGGGCTTCAGTAGTTGTGGCTCACGGGCTCTAGAGCGCAGGCTCAGTAGTTGTGGCGCACGGGCTTAGTTGCTCTGCGGCGTGTGGGATCTTCCCGGACCAGGGCTTGAACCCGTGGCCCCTGCATTGGCAGGCGGATTCTTAACCACCGCGCCACCAGGGAAGTTCCAGCATGCTGTTTTAATTGCTATCACTTTATCAAGCACCTACTTGGTGTCTGGGAGAATTCATTGTCTTACACATGAGGAAAGGGAAGCTCGGAGTGAGGTTTCTTCAGCTCAGTTAAAATGGTAGAGCCCAGGCCCACTCCAGAGGCAGGAACCCTAATTACCATAGCAGCCAGAGTAGCCAGGGGCTCAGCGGTGGAGGCCAGGAGGCAGGTGGAACCTTAGCCCGCCCCCTGCAGGACCTGGTTCTCTGAGCCACGATGACAGGCAGGTGACGAACCCAATGAGGCAGCGGATCTCACCAAGTCCCTAAACCCACTGGACTGCTTTGAAGAAGCAAGTTCTGGAAAATTTAAATGATCCTGCCACCACCTCGCCAGGACAGTGGCTTGGCACTTACTGAAGCTCTTTGCATAAAGAGCAAAGAGGTTAGTGATGGGGTTAGGGATCCCATTTTATAGTGGAAGAAACAGGTTCAGAGAAGCAACACCAGGAGGCTCCAGTCACACAGTGATGCCAAGGAGGGCTGGCGTCTCACACCCACACCGCGATGACCTCCCCAGCTCTGCCCACCCCTCAATACACAAGTCGGTACCTCGAGAACATCCCCGGTACCTCGAGAACATCCCGACACCCGCCACCTTCCCCCAGAGGCTTTCCGCCTGCAGGGCTGCCTCTGGCTCAGTAGGGCTCTGAGCCAAACACTTTACCCCATGACGGTTTAATCAGATTTCCTCAGTGACCCCCTGAGGTAGAACCTCGCACTTTCCCCATTGTGTACAACTGAGGACAGTGAGGCTCAGACAGAGAAATTGCTGGTCCAAGGTCCCACAGCTGGGAAGCAGCGAAACCTAACTCTTGAGCTGGGCAGATTCCCTTCATGTGGCTGAGGAAGCCCCCAGCCCAGCCTACATTATGGGTCCCCTGTGTCAGGGAGATAAAAATGGACTCTGTTTGCCCAAACAGGACCAAAGTGCCAAAGCATTGGCATGTTTCAAAGCACCAGAGTGTTCCAAAGAACCTTCTGGTCTATTTGTTCTCCTCCCACATCCCCTTATTCTCCACCCATGACAGGGAGCTCACTACCTCTCCAGCAGTTCCATCTGTAATAAAGTCCTCCCTCGGCCCAGGGGAGAGATTGTCCTGCTGCTCCCCCACCAGCCTCCTGCAGCTGGAGACGGGGGGCTGCTCTCAGCGCGGGGAAGCTGGAACATTCAAACACCCTGATCTCGACCTAGGCTGGATGGCCAGTTCCCCAGTGCTCAGCCACGGGCCTGGATGTCCTGGGGCCGTAGCTCTCGCTCACCCTCAGCCAGGAAGACAAGGAGGGCACGGTGCAGCAGATGCACCCCCAAGCGGCGGCGCCGGGTGGGTGGCCAGCCAGCCACCACTCCATAGCAGTGTCCTTGCTTCTGGTTGGTCAGCGTCTGGATCCCTGGGGAGATTAGGGGTAAGGTCATGAAGGCAGCCTCCAGGAACCCCAGGCAGAAGTATGTGCCAGTAAACCCACTGGGTATTGCCCTCAAGCAGGGATAAACCAATGGAGCAAAATCTGTGCTTGTGTAGGTATATAATTGGTGCTCAATAATTGCTCATTGACTGAATGAACAGCCCTGAGGGGCAAGGGGTGAGGGAATCAGTAGATCAAGTGCCCTTCATGTGACCCCCCCCCCCAACCCCACAAGCCAGGCACCTACCTAGAGCATCCACAAGACATGCTTCTCGAGTGTAAGCCTCCACAGCAACCACTTGCTGGAAGCAATGCAGGGAGACAACACCACGACCACTGGCCCAAATGTCTAAGATCTGGCGCACCTTGGGGCAGGCCTGGGGGGAGCCAGGGCAGGGTCAGAGGTCTGCCCCCCAATTCCCTCTTTCCTCTCCCTGCCCGCAGCTGTGCCGCCCCTGCCATGAACCTGGTCCTTATCCTCACACCTGTTTTCCTGGCCACCCTCGGTGGCTAAGGGCCTTCCAGAGGTGGACGTTCGGCCGGGCCCGTGTTCCCTTGCCCACGTAGAAGATGGCATGGACAAAAATCCGAAGGCATTCAGGCAGTGTCAGTGAGGAGGCTCGGGCTGGAAGGTTCTGAGTCTTCCTAGATGAAGTAGGTGGCTCAGAGAGGGAAAAGTGACGAGAGTCGCCCCAGAGACAGTCTTTAAAGACAGAGCAACCCATGTCCAGTGACCCCTGTTTTATAAAAGGCAGGGTGGGTGGCTGTTCGCCAAGGACACTCAGCAGCTTGAATTGGATCCAATTGCCTTTTATAGATAAAGAAGCTGATGACCAGAGAGGGCCAGTTCCCTTCCTAAGGACACACAGCAGATAAGAACCAATCTCAGAATTTTCCAGTTCCCACTTCTGGGTCATTCCTGTTCCAAGTACCTGGGGTCCAGCAGCAAATATGTGAAGCTGGACTTCATGACCCCCTCCCGCCACCGTCTGGTGGGTTCTGGCCGCTCAAACTGCTTGGCAAGTGCATCCTCATCTGCCTGGGCATCTGGGATACGGCCGGTCCGCAGGGCTTTGGCCAGCTCTGGGCTGTGCCCTGAGAATTCTGGGCCTGGGAGGGGAAACTGAGTCAAGAGAGACAAAGGAAAGGGTGGTTCCCAGAGATGAAGGGAGAAGTAGGTTGCACTGAGAGCCACGGGTCTCCGAGGACTCCTGGAGGCTCCTTGGACTCTGGATACTAACCAGGAGCAGCCTGGGCTTCTTCTAGTGGTCGGAGGTAGTACGGCCGGGTGAAGGACGTGATGGTACCGCGGCTCTTGCCAAGTGCCCGGAGCCCTTGCAGCAGCTCCAGGTCAGACATGGTGGGGTCCGGTGGGCACTGGCAAGAGGGGATGGGGTCCCTGCCACCTGTGGCGCTCGCCTCATCCTCTGTCAGCCAGAGGGCAGCCACATCACTGTCGAGGGACAACTGGTCATCTTTGGGGATGTGGAAGTCAGAGGGTCCAGGCAGTGGTTCCCAAGGGGCACTATGGGCTGGGCTCCTGTCTGGGAAGAACTTGGGGGAGGGGGAGGCATCTGGCAAGGTCAGAGTCAGGGCCTGCAGACGGGCATTTAGTTCTGCCTCCCTGCCCTCCACGAGGGCTCCACGTTCCTGCTGTGGGGTACCCGAAGATCTTGGCACCTTCTGGGAGGGTCGGACACCAGCCCAGGGGGACGTGTGGGCGGTTGGGTCCTCAGCTCCAGAGGCCTCAACCGCGGTGACAAAGGAGGCAACTGAGCTGCAGTCCCAGCGCCCTAGGGGAGACTCCAAGCTGCCATCTGTGTCAGCAATCTCAGGGTGGGCAAGGAGGCTGGGGGGTCCAGGGCCAGCCTCCAGGCTCATGTCCTTGCCATCACCTCTGCCCAGTGTTGTGGAGTCCAGTGTCACACTGGGAGGTCCAGAGGGGCTGATATTCAGCCCCTTTCCCCAAGGGCCTGGGCCTGGAGCAGGGGATAAGAGTGGGAGTCAGAGAGGAGGGGAGGAGGAAGTGAGAGACAAAGATGGAAGTCAGATCAGACAGAAAGAGGCGGCTGCAATCGCAAAGAGGAAGGACAGAGTCGGAGGCAGAGAAACGGACCAGAGACCCTGGTCGTGAAACAGAAACAGTGGGAGAGCGTGGACGTCACACACAGAGACCCGCAAAGCTAGATCAGAGGCTAAGCACCCCCAGCCGCACAGGCACCACTCACTGCCAGGCTTTGGCTCGGGCTCGGGCTCCTGGGGGTCTGCCCGGGTCCGTGTCGGGGTCCTGGTCCGAGCCTCCAGCTCCCGCAGGACGCGCACACAGTTCTGGTGCCCCTGCTGCTCGGCCAGGTCCAGAGGCCGGAGTCCGTCCTGCACGGGCGCGGTCAGCAGGGGGCGCCCTCTTCCCTCCCTCTCTTCCTCCCTTCCTTCCTCTTTCCCTCCCTCCGGGTTCGCCCTGCTACAAACTGCGCTGGGACCCCCACCTGGTCGCGCAGCGCGGGGTCCGCTCCCTGGCTCAGCAGCAGCTCCAGGCCGCGGCGACAGCCCCAGGCAGCGGCCACGTGCAGCGGCGTCAGCGCCTCGGCCGATCTGGGGCAGGAGAGGAGGAGGGGTCAGTGGAGGAGGGAACTCAGTCTCCGCCCCCACCCTCCGACCCCCCCGCCCGGGGCCTTGGCTCTCAGCCCCCCATCTCCGCCCTCCAGCCTGGGACACCACACTTGGAACCTAGATCCTGCGCCCTTGGGCCAGGACCCAAACCTCTGCTCTCTGACTCTAGAGCGCCTACCACCAGATCTGAACCTTTGATCCCCATTTGGCCTCAGCGCAACCTCATACCCCACCCTCGGTCTGGTACCCTGCCTCTGCCCTTGGACCCTCAAGATCCCTCCCCAGATTCCCCAAGCTCCGCCCCCGGGCATTGAGTCCGCATCCTTGAACCGTGGGACGCCCTCTCCAGGACTCCCAGGTCTTTCCCTCGGACTCGGGAGACCCCTCTCCTTCGCGGAAGAGCTGCCCGGAGCCCAGACCCTGCCTCACCGAGTGTTGGGGTCCCCGCCTCGGCGCAGCAGGGCCTCGAGGCAACACAGACTCCGCGGGTGCTGGGCTCTGGCCGCCAGGTGCATGGCCGCCGCGCCATCCTCGAGCACCAGGTTGGGGTCAGCACCACGGCGCAGCAGCTCCTCCACTGCCCTAAGGACAGAGGGTCAGAGTGGACCGCGACACTCGCCCCCTACCCCTGGCCCGCCCAACCCGTGCCCTGCCCTCACCGCAACTCCTCCTCCCGCAGCGCCGCCCGCAGCCGCCGCGCCAGGCCTGTCGCCGAGCCCATGCCCCGGCGGTCCCCCAGACCAGCTGCCGGGCCTGTCGATTTCCAACTTCCCGCGGCGCCCTTGTGCGCACGCGCCGCTCCGCCCCTCGGCCCGGGTCCCCGCACCTCGGCGCAGTGCAGTGTCCCCAGCCAGGCTGACCCGCGCCGCATTGTCGTCCACATCTAGGTTCAGGAGCTCTAATGCTGGCCCGAGCCTGCGACACCAAGTAGTGCCCAGGCAGGGCTAGGGGTAGCCGATAAGGGCCCGGTAGGGTGGAGGTCGTCGTGTGTGCCGTTATCTCTCAAAACCCCGTAAACACTAACACAGCCTGCTGGAAGGGGTGGAGCTACGCTCCCGGGGCCCGATGTTGCCCACAAGGCATTAGGTCTTCCGGAACCATCTGCCGAGGCGGCCTCCATTAGCGCACGCAGCCCTGATAGTATGTTAGGCTTCAATTAATAGCTCCCTCCTGCAGTGGCTCTGTGTTGCCCATTTTCAGTTCCGCGGAGTCGTGAGTCCACTACTTTGGAGCCCTGGGCCTCTTAGGGCTTTAGTTTCCCCATATGCAAAATGGGAGAATAATCCTTTCCAGGCTGGTGTGAAGTTGAACGAGGGGCCTGGCACACAGGTGCCTAATAAATCTTCATGGGAAGGAAAAGCTGTTTCTCGATAAAGCTATTTTCGTTTGATAAGGAACTGAGAAAACCTAGCTGGTAAGCTTTTTTTCACAATTGCTCATCATCCAGTAAGATGGTTGAGTGATGCACCTGTTATATCTGTCTCCCTTCCTCTGGGGAGCACCCACACTATTTCCTGATGGAACTATAAACCTCCCTTCCCAGAGAAGCTTGATGGAGTCCTGGCCAATCAGAGTGTACCACAGCTCTGGCCCATGACTAGCCCAATGCAAGGTTACATGACCTAGGCAAGGCCAGTCATAAGGGGTGCTGGGAGAGCCCTCACTTCACCTGGGTTGGGATTTGGGGAGCAGTCACAGCCATCTCACCCCTTTCCACGGGTTGGGAGGAAAGCAGGGCACACTGAACACCAACCATGCAGGGTATTTCAGCCCTCCCCAGTGGCAGTGGCAGAGCACCTGGATACAGCAAAGCCTGAAGCTGCACCATGGCTTCTTATCCACAAGAACCAAGCCATTCTCCTTTCTGCTCAGTGGGTGGGTTTTCTGTCACTTGCAACAAAAAAGATTCCAATTAACACAAGTTGACTGTCGTGGACCTGGGTTAGGGATTCTCAGATTTTTATTTTGATGACAAAAATCACACAGGGCACAACAAGAATCACAACTGAAAAACTGGGAGTGGGATATGGGCTAGGAAACATAGGGAACGGGTGTCCAGAGTCCCTGGAATGCTTCCTGGAATCCTAGGTTGCCTTCAGGGCTCCCCAGGTACCTTGGACACCTCCTAGGCCTCCCTCTGGGGGTTCCACAGAGCCCAGTGTGAGAACCAGCATTCTCGGCCAAGTGTTTCATCGTACTAGAAGGTTGGCTGTACAGGGATGGTTCAGACAGTGGCCTCAACCTCGGTGGCTTCATCGTCCTCCTCCAGCAGGCTGTAGGAGGCATGGCTTTGGCAGGGCCGCTGCAATGGGTGCGCCAGAAGCTTGGCCATACAGTTGTGCAGCTCAAGGGCTGGCCCAGCCAGCGCCACCTCGTACTTATAGCTGGTACCCTTGGTATCCAGGCTTCCCATGAAGGCAAACATGTCCTATGGGGCCAAGGAAGGGCTGTTCAGGCAGAGGTTCCCCCTGACAGGCCCTCCCTGTCAGGCCCCAGGAGGGGGCCTCAGGAATGGGTGCCAAAGGGTAAAGAGGAGTTTGCGAGGCAGAAAACACTCCCACATTCAGCAAACATTTCCTGCCACCCACTCAGTGCTAGGGACCCCAAGAGGTCTCAGTGCTGGAGCCCCTAGTCTGGAGAGGCACAGTCGGATACAATGACCCCAGCCCCCATGCTGATCTACCTTGAGGAGCAGGGAAGTTTTCTCCAAGTAGGGACTTCCCGTTCGGGTACTGAAGTATAAGTAGGAGCTGGGCTCAACCCCCTCTGCTCACAGCTGGGTAAAGTGAGGCTCAGAGAGATAAGTGGCCGACTCGAGATGCCACAACTAGTTCAGGGCTGGGATGTAAAGGACCAGCAGAGCCTGGCAAGGCAGGGAGGGAAGCGTGCTCCAGGCAGAGGACACAGAGAAAGCGAAGGCAGGAAGAGAGAGAAGCAGGGGGCGCTGGGGATGAGGTGGACAGGACCTTACATGCTCATGGGCCACTGTCCCAACAGCCCCATTAGCTCACTGAAGACATGTGGGAAATGGTAGTTGAATGACCACGATCCAGCAGGACCAGGAACGCTAAGGAGAAGACTAATGGCAGAGCAGTGCGTGGGTGGGCAGGGACGCGTGACTTCCCTCCTCCTGATGCCAGGAGAGCACAGGTGCCTCTAAGCCTGTTGCCAGGTACCACTGTGCCAGAGACACACTGTGTGACCCTGGTCTAGTTGCTGGCCCTCTGAGCCTGTTTTCCCTCAGCAAAGATCATGAACTAGGGGGCTGGCATTAAATGCCCTGAAGTCCCTTAGTGATTCAAAGCCCCCCTTTCCCTCAAGGCCGGGGCAGGTGGGTTCGGAGCCATCCCATCTGCACCTACATCCGCCTGCCACCCACACCCACAGCAGCCTCTCACCTTCCAACTCATCTCCTCCTCCTTCTCGTCGGCGCCGTTGTGGATGTAAACAACATCAAAGAAGAAATACGGGCACTGGAACATTTTCTGCAGGGGGAGAAAGCCAGCCTTTGGGACTTTGGTCACCCCATGCCCCCATGATCACAATTCCCCAGCTACTGCCCAAGACTCTGGGAACCTGACTCTAGGCACCCCAGCTCCTGTGGTCAGGAAGTCCCTCCTAGTGTCTAACCACCATCGTGCTGGCTGTAGGCATCCCTCCCTCTCCCAGGCCTCCCTCACCTTCATGGGCTCCGTCAGGGAGAACTGGGGCTGGCAGGGTGGACGACTATAGACCAGGATGGTTCGGACCACGTACGGCGGTGGAATCGTCTGCACATTCTCTGTGACTGGCAGCTCGGTCTTCTGCTGGCTGCGCAGCAGGGATGGGGGACAGGTCAGAGCACACCCTGGTAGCCCACCCCTATTGTCACCCTCAGAGAGCCCAGCTCCTCACCGCGTATGTGAGGCCCCACCTGACCCCTCCCAAGTTCACTGTTGCCTCTGAGCCTTCCCACATGCTGTTCCCTCTGCCCCAGCACCTCCCCAGCTTCGCCTTTCTGCCTGACCTCTCCTGCTCCATCAGAGGTTTTGCTGACCCCTAAGCTAGGGCCTGCTCAGGCCACCCTCAGCATCCTGAGCGTCCCCCATCACTGTGTTGAGCTGGACCTGCCCTACCAGGCCAGGAGACTCTGAGGCAGGGACCACATCTTATAGGCAAAGTCAGTGCCCAGTTTCCCACTCAGCCACAGATGGTTCTCACATTGAGTACAGGGCACTAGGCAGACAGAGGGCTAATGTCCTTAATATGTAAAAAACAAATCTGATCACCAACAAGAAAAAAGCCGACATTCCCCTAGAAAAATAGGTAAAGGGAACAAATAGACAAATTACTGAAGGAATACTGAATGGCTTAAAAATGAATGAAAAGAAAAGCACAGCAAAGTAAGATGTGGCCTCTTCCCACCTATCAGATGGGCAGAACTTTCAGCCGTATGATCAACCCCGGTGCTGGGGGAGGTAAACAGGGTTAATTTCCTGGGAAAGTGCTTTGGCAAAGTCTAGCAAAATTAAAAACACACACCACCTTGTTCCAGTCTGTTCTCCATTAGGAATTTACCCCATAGATTCACTTGCAAAATCTGCTGAGATGGGCAAAACAAGCTCCTTGACCACCATCAACGGGCTGGCAAAAAGAGGGCTTAGAATACTTGGGCCCACAAGCTAAGAACCTTTTTCATTTTTAAATGGCTGCGAAGAAAGAAAACCAAAAGGAGAATATTTTGTGACAATCAGAAATGTGAAATTCAAATTTGTGCCTGCAAATAAAGTTTTATTGGCACACGGCCACGCCCACTTGCGTACCTATGGTCTGTGGCTGCTTTCTAATTAAAATGGGCAGAGTCTGGTTGCCAACACAGAGACGATGTGGCCAACAAAGTCAAAAATATTTACTACCTGGTCCTTTAAAGAAAAAGTTGGCTGCCTCCAGGTTAAAAGAAAGTAGTGGAGGGACTTCCCTGGTGGTCCAGTGGTTAAGAATCCGCCTACCAATGCAGGGGACACGGGTTTGATCCCTGGTCTGGGAAGATCCCACGTGCCGCGGAGCAACTAAGCCTGTGTACCACAACTACTGAGCCCGCGCGCCACAACTACTGAGCCCACGCATTGCAACTACTGAAGCCCATGTGCTCTAGGGCCCGCGTGCTGCAACTACTGAAGCCCATGCGCCTAGAGCTCATGCTCCGCAGCAAGAGAAGCCACCGCAATAAGAAGCCCGCGCACTGCAACAAAGAGTAGCCCCTGCTTGCCACAACTAGAGAAAGCCCGCGCGCAGCTACGAAGACCCAGCACAGCAGTCAATCAATCAATCAATCAATCAATCAACAAGAAAGTAGTGGAGAACCACTGGGCTGTCAGAGAATAACACAGAGGGCGAGATGTGAGAAGGAACCTCTTTTGCAAAAATGCTTCCAGACAGGTAAGTGAGCAATTGTTCCAGGGAGAAAGGGTGAGAAAGGAAGGCTTTAGGCCTCCCTAAAGGACTATTTCTGGGCTGTTTGGAGCTTTTACCCAGAAGGGGTTCTTCTCTTCAAAGGTGAACAATAATTTCCCCATGGGGGACTTACATGAGGCTGAAGAGACCTTCCAGATCTGGTGGGAATGCTAAGGAGAGCAGAGCAGCGCATGGGTGGGCAGGGGTGGGTGGCTTCCCTCCTGATGCTGGGAGAGCGCAGGTGCCTCTGAGCCGGTTGCCAGGACACACGCTGTGTGACCCTGTCCCAGTCGCTTGCCCTCTCTGAGCCTGTTTTCCCTCAGCACAGATCATGAACTAGGGGGCTGGCATCAGATGCCCTGAAGGCCCTTAGTGATTCAAAGCCCCCTTTCCCTCAGGTCTAGGGCCATTCTCCTCACAAAGAAAGAGCTATGGGTGTCCCTGTCCCCCTCCCCTCATTACTGTTTTCTTTGTAACTCACAGGGATCATATTATATTTAAGTTCAGGGCTGCAGTGAGCCTTTAATGTTCCAATTAATATAAAATGTGCTATGCCCAGGCTGAAGGGGCTGTAGCAATGATTATGACTTTTCAGTCACATACGGCCACTTGCTGAGCACCGACTGTGTACTTAGCCCTTCATGAAGTGTTCCCCAAGTGGATGCATTTTTGACATCCAGAGTCCAAATCAGCTGTTTTTGCTTCTGTATTCTGACTTTATCTTCACAGCGACCCTGTGGGGTAGGAGGTTTTGTGGCTCTCATTTTACAGATGAAGAAACTGAGGCTCAGAGGCGTGGCTGGCCCAAGCCTGATGTGGCAGAGCTGGGATCTAGACCTGAGCCAGGCCGAGCCAGGCCGCTCCCTGGGGCTCCCTGTGTGGAAAGGATACTGAAGGTAGAGCAGGAGGCTGTCTCCAGGTCGTAGAGGCAGCTGCAGAGCTCTCGGGGATCAGAGGTCAGGCCGGACAGCTGCAGGGAAGCATGGGACTCAGCGAGGTGCTCCCTCAGCCCCAGGGGACCCCAGGGCACCCAGCCCTGCCCCAGCCTCACCCAGGCGGTGTCATCGTTCACCACCACCAGCGCGAACTCGTGGCTCTTGTCAATCTTGTGTTTTGTCCGCACGAACATCTCGATCATTTTCTGGGAGACGTTGAGGGCATTGGTTTTGGAGCTGGGGAGAGCCAGAGAGTGACCGGGTAGTTAAGGCCCAGGTCATGCGGCAGTGGGGGTGGCAGAGCCCAGCCGCGAACCCAGCCTAGCTGACCCCTCTCCAGCTCTTGCCCTCTCCCTCTGGCCAGCCTGGGTCTCACATCTGATCTGTGGGAGGCACCCCACCTTTGCTCAGCCACGGGTCATCACGAGTGCCAGGGAGGGGAAGGTGGGCTCATCCTCAGGCCCCATCCAGGCCCTGCTGCCTGACCCCAATAAGACTTAGCTTCTCAGGGGCAAGGGTTTTAGAGTCAGCCAGGCCTTGGTCTGAATCTGGCTCTGCCCATTTGCTGGGAGGCCTCGGGCAAGTCATTTTGCTTCTTGGAGTTTCCGAGTCATGGCTGTGACCTGGGTGGCGTGTGATAGCTCTCAAGTGCTTAGAACAGAGCCCCGATGGGCCGCAGCTGTATCATTACCGGTTATCACTGCTACTCTCCAATACCACCAGGCCCCGGGGGTGAGTCTGAGAGAGACAGCCCTGCGATTTTTGGGCTGGGCCCTTCCCAGCCATAGCTGCAAGCTCAAGCCCCCAAATATGCCTCTCACCTATTTAATGACTCCAGCTTTGGCAGCGACATTTCCTCCGACAGGTCCAGGCAGATGATCTGCAATGAAGTTGAAGGGTGGTGAGAGTTGTGACCAGCAGCACCTGGCGACTGAACATTAATGCAGGCCCCCACGCCACTCTGCTGGCCCTCTCCAAGCAGCCCCACTGGAAAAGGCCATATGATGACCCCCAATTCCCAGCCAAGCCATCCACTTTAGAAGGAGGCAGCTGAGGGAAAAGAGCACTGGACTAGGAGTCCAGGTTGATGAGTGAACAAACAAACCAGAGAACATTTAACACAGAAACAAGAAAACAAGGGAATAGTGGGATGAATTGTGGCTCTCTAAAAGATATATCCACCTGGGACTTCCCTGGTGGCGCGGTGGTTAGGAAGCTGCCTGCCAAGGAAGGGGACACGGGTTCGAGCCCTGGTCCGGGAAGATCCCACATGCCGCGGAGCAACCAAGCGGACCAACCAAGCCCGTGCGCCACAACTACTGAGCCTGCGTGCCACAACTACTGAAGCCCGCACGCCTAGAGCCTGTGCTCCACAACAAGAGAAGCCTCTGCAATGAGAAGCCTGCGCACCGCAACGAAGAGAAGCCCCCGCTCGCCGCAACTAGAGAAAGTTTGCACGCAGCAACAGACCCAATGCAGCCAAAGATAAATAAATAAATTTAAAAGATATATCCACCTGGAACCTCAGAATGTGAATTTATTTGGAATTAGGGTCTTTGCTGATGCAATTAAGGTAAAGATCTTGAGATAAGATCATTCTGATCTAAGAACAAGTGTCCTTATAAAAGAAAAGACTGGGGACTTCCCTGGCAGTCCAGTGGTTACGACTCTGCGCTTCCACTGCAAGGGGCACGGGTTCGATCCCTGGTCAGGGAATTAAGATCCCGCATGCCACTCGGCCAAAAAACAAAAAACAAAAAAAGAAAGAAAAAAAGAAAAGAGAAGACTGGGAGACACAGAGGGGAAGGCTATGTGAAGACGGAGACAGAGATTGCAGTGATGCAGCCACAAGCCAAGGAACAACTGGAGCCACCAGAGGCTGGAAGAGTCAAGGAAGCCTCCTCCTCTAGATCCTGCAGAGGGAACGTGACACGTTCATTTCAGACTTCTGGCATCTGGAACTGTGAGAATATGAGTTTCTGTTGTTTTAAGCCACCGGGTTTGTGATAACTTGTTGTGGCAGCCCTAGGAGACTAGAACAAAGGGACCGTTTTCCAGAGCGGATCCTAAAAGACGATGTGTAACCCAAGGTTCCCTAACACCTCGAAGCCACTGGTCAAGCCCCTCACTTACCACTTTCTCTGGACAGTTGACCCTTGGCGTCCGCACCTGGACCTCTGGGGCTGGTGGAGGCACCTGCCACGGCTTGGGACCAGCTCCGGGAGGGTTGGCGGTCCCGTCGTCAGCACTGGCCGCCTCACCCTCGCCCTCGCTGCGGCTGCCCACACTGGCCTGGGCCCCCAGCGCCCGGTCCTCAGCCCCCTCAGGGTTGGAGCGAGTGCGGGGTCTGGGCTCAGCTGACTGCTCCTCTTCCTCCTCCTCCTCCTCTTCAGTGGGACTGCTGGGCTCCGCCACCTCCATGGCTCCTGAGTGGCTGGATGGAGCAGGTATGGGGGAAGCCAGGATCCTTCCCTTAGGGGTTTTAAAAGCATTTGGTTATTGGGCAGGAGAACAGGGCATGAGTCGCTTACTGACAATAAGAGTAACTCCTCTCAGGGCCTCAGTTTCCTCATCTGTAGGATGGGTGCCTTTAACACTTATCAGCCCAGCATCCACTCTGACTCGAGATAACAGTCTCCCATTTTTTTTCTGTAGGGCTAACCCCTCCCCTCCCCCTTTTGGCTAGTGAGCCACTGTGAATGGCTCAGAGATAGGGACATGACCCAACACACGCCAGTGAGGGGCAGCTCTGAGACTTCCAATAGTGCTGTTAGAGAAAAGGAACTCGTCAGTGTTGCAAAGCTGGGAAGTTACAAGTCGAGAGCTGTTGGGAGCCTCTTTTGCCTCCAAGAGGGAAAACAGAGCTTGCCTATAGTGATGCTCACCCAAAAAACGACAGATACACTTCTGAGCACCTGAATCCAGCTATGCCTAAATTCCCTTTCTTGCTTAAACCAGATTGAGTTGGGTTTTTTGTTACCTGAAACTGAAGACGTCTTGGTGAATAAAAGAATAATAACTTCCAGGGTTCTCTCCTCCGCAGTGGAGCGCTGGCTGCCTAGGGGGTGTCTGCACACGGAAGGGGAGCAGATCTGGTGTTACAATTCCTTTGAGGAAAAACAGGACGCCAGTGGAACGGTTTGCCCATCTGGGCAATGGGTGCAGGCTGCCGGGGATGGTCTCTGAGCCTTGCAGTCCCCACAACCTCTAAGGAAAACAAAGCTTAGCTGCAGCAAGAGGGATGGAGGCTAGACTGCAGGAGAAACCAGGGCTGAAGGCGGAAGCCTCAGGGCAAGCGAGGGGTTGAATTTCTGGGGCTAGGGAAGTTGGGCCTCTAGGGACGGATCCCGCACGCTTTCACCACCCAACTCCTGCTCACCTTAGCCTGAGCCTCCCTCCGACCCAGCTGGCGACTCGCTAGGAAGCCACAGTCTTTAGCAGCCGGAAGTGGTACGGCGCGGCCGCCACGCCTCCTGGGAAATGTAGTTCAGCAGGCCGCAGGCCTAGAGGAGAGATGTATGGGACGAGGCTGGAGAGCCTTGGAAGCTGATAGGCTGATACTGTTCTAGGAGGTGGGGTTTGGATTGCGATAGTCTGGAGCGGAACTGAGTGGGGCGGGATCTGGAATGTGATTGGCTAAAGTCAGATAAGGCGGAGCTTTTATGTTTCTGGCAGATTCGGACTGCGCGGGTCAGCGTTTCTACCATAACGAGGCAGTGTGGAGTTGCGCTTTCAGTGGGATAGGCTCAGAAAGATAGAGAAGTCCTAGTTTGCAGTGTGATTAAACGTAGCGGGACTGAGTTGGGTGGGATTTAGAAGAGGTGGGGCTGATTGGTGATTAATAGAGTTGACTGAACCTCAGTGAGGGGTTTTTGCGGCAGAGGTGGGCGGGGTCCAGAGCCCAAGGGCCCTCCCAATTATTTAATTCTGCTCCTTATTTCACAAATATTTGCAAAAAATAAAAAAATACTAAGCCAGAACTATTTCAAACCACCCTTCTTCATGCACACTTCTCCCTTCAGCTCCATAACCATTTAAAAACAGCCTCAGTTTATTTGTTAAAGTCTGCTAAGCCTGTCCACCTCAGCCAGGCTCTGGTTCAGTGACAGCCCAGAGGGGCTGTGGAAAATGAGCCTTGAAGGATGGAGAATTTTCTAGAAAAACAGGAGGAAGTTCATTCCAGGCAGAAAGAACCGCCTGGACAAAAGTCTGGAGGCTTTGAGGAGCCTTGGAGTGGTGGAACCTCTCACAGGTTAATATGGCCAGAGCAGAAGCTAAGAGTGAGAATTTCAATGCCCCGGGTACCCCCAAGTCAGAGAATTGCAACTTCTCTCGCTACTACCTTTGCGGACCCAGAAACAGGAAGATTCAGCCTCATAGCTTCTGTCAGTGGGACCAGGAAGATTCAGGCTATCCCAGGCTCTGCACAGTTTACACAGAAGTGCAGAAGGAAGGAGGGTGTGTTTCAGGCAGAGGTTAAGGCATGGCCAAAGGCACCAGGGTGTGAGAGGACTGAGAAACTTCAGCTGTTTACAGAGGAGGTTATAGCGGCTAGAGTGTGGAGTACAAATTGGTGCCAGCCGCAGGCATAATTTTTTTAAAGACCTTGAATGCCAGGCTGAAGAGCTTGAAATGTTTCCCAAGGGCAATGGGGAGCTATGGAGGGTGTATGAGCCAGGTAGGTGAACAGTGAGATCTCTGCGGCCTTGGTGGGGAAGGGAGTGGAGGGATGGCTGGGGAGCCCAGGGAGGGAGCTGGGCTGGTATCCAGGTTGGGGAGGAGAGGCTTGGGCTGTGACTATGGATGGGAGGCCCTTTAGAGGTGGATGCAGGAAAAATGAGCAGGATGTAGGGACCATCTGGGATCTGAGGAATCCAGCATTTATGGAGAAGAAACAGTAGCTGGCAGAGGAAGCAGAGATGGGATGGTCAGAGAGGTAGTAGGGAACAAGGAGGGGGCCTTATGATTCAGTTCCCGATGGTGCCTGGCCATGTGCAAATTGCTTGTTAAAATTTCCATAACACTGGTATATATGTATACACACACACACACACACACACACACACACACACAAAATATGGAATATTACTGAGCCATAAAAAAGAATGAAATAATGCCATTTGCAGCAACATAGATGGACCTAGAGATTATCATACTAAGTGAAGTGAGTAGACAAAGACAAATATCATATGATATCACCTATATGTAGAATCTAAAAAAATGATACAAATGAACTTATTTACAAAACAGAAATAGACTCACAGACATAAAAAAAAACAAACTTATGTTTACTGGGAATCCCCTGGCGGTCCAGTGGTTAGGACTCTGCACCCTCACTGCCGAGGGCCCAGGTGAGGGCCTGGGTTCAATCCCTGGTCGGGGAACTAAGATCCCACAAGCTGCGTGGCACGGCCAAAAAACAAAGGAGGGGGGACAAAAAAAGAAAAGAAAACAAACTTATGGTTACCAAAGGGGAAGGGAGGAGGGAGGGATAAATTAGGAGTTTGGGATTAATAGGTACATACTACTATATATAAAATAGATTAAAAAAAAAAAAACAAGGACCTATGTATGGCACAGGGAACTATATTCAATACCCTGCAATAACCTATAATGGAAAGAACCTGAAAAAGAATAAAAAAGAATGAAAAGAAAAAAATCACTTTGCTTTACACCTTAAACTAATACAACATTGTAAATCAACTATACTTCAATAAAAAGTTGTTTGTTTTGAAAAAAAACAACAAACTCCCATGACACTGTAGGAAGATATAGAAATTGAGGCTCAGAGGGGACCATCACTTGCTCAGGGGTACCAATCCCAGGTTTGTCTGTGACTTGAAGCGGAATGAGAACTCTGACCCTGACACTGAAGGGATAGGCAGAGGAAAGAAGTTCACAGGGGAGCCAGATGGAGAGCATCAGCCCAGGGGAGCATTCTAGCTTCCGAGAAATAAAATCCAAGGGTCAGAGATGGAGGAGCCATGGGCTTGGAAGCAGAAGCGAGGAGGGACTGACATCGTGGGACCTGGACATGTGTTCTCCTGCTGGGGCTGGAGGAAGCCGCTGTCCTTGAAGAGGAAACTGCACAATAACAAGTCACATGGCCGGGGAGTGGGCTTCCTGTTTCCTGGCCCCTCCCAGGCTGGCCTTGGCCAGGCCAAGCCTGAGTAGGCAGTGGCCAGAGTGACCCCAAGAGTGTCCAGGGACTTGGTGTTCTGACCAAGGTGCCCCCAGAAGAACAGGGAATTAGAGTGGGCTGAGGGGACCAAACCCCAGGATTGGAACCTCTGGTTCAGGAGAGCCCTGGGGAGGAGAGAGGACTGTTGAAGTCCTCGTCCCAAGCCCAGATAGGGGAGGGAGAGGAGCAAAGAGGTAGTGAAAAATAAAGGAGGCAGAAAAGAAAGAAGAGGTGAGGGCAAATTTGAGAGGTTGTGAGCTGACCGTCAAGGGAGGCATTCAAATGTGCCAAATCAACATTGATAACTCAAGATCCTTTCGGAGAAGTGAAATCAATGCCTATATCACAGAACAGGAAATTGAGGCTATCATTTGCTTTGAGCTGAGATCAGGTTGTGGTTTTAGGGGGTGAGGAAGGATTCAGAGGACACTGATTTCTGGATAACAATGAGTGCCAGGGCCACACGGCCCCGAAGCCGGCGAGGGAGGCACGCTCTGCCCGTAAGTGTCCCCCCTCCCTGCCACACCCAACTCTGCGAGACCCCAGGCCCCAGACCTGCCTGGCTCAGAGCTCAGCTCTGGGGATCATTTGCAGGGTGAGCTGGACCCTGTGGCAGAGAGTTCAGAAGAGGCTGAGGCAGCCAGTGGGAGCTCCGAGCCGGGCCCTGTGCCATCTCAGGATAGCTGCAAGCCAGAGCCGCTGGGCCCTGAGACGGAGGCCAAAGGGCAGGGCCTGGAGAGCAGGTAAGGCCCACTTGGTCTGTGTCCCCCACTACAGGCCTGGCACATCTTTCCCACCCATAGATCTGTTTATGTCCCTCCCCTACTCACACACATGCCATGGCTCCCATTGCCCTCAGTCTGACTTTCAAGGCCCTGCGTGATGCAGTCCCAGCCTTGTTACAAAGCCTCTTTGTGTTAGCTACCCCAGATGACCCCATTTCCAGAACTTTCCATCTTTCACCTCTTCACAGGACTGACAAAGAAGTTGATGGGGACTCTAGCAGGGGACCTGCTCCAGCCCCCGAGGGGCCCTATGAGCCTGCCCAGGAAGCCCACCAGGCCCCAGAGGCAGCCTCATGGGACAGGGAGAATGTCCCCTCTGGACCCAGAGCCCCTGACGTGTTTCAGACTCTCCAGCAAGCTCTGAGCTCTCTGGAAGCGGCTGCTGCTGCCTGGCGCCACCAGCCCCCAAGATGTCCTGGGCCGTTGGAGGCAAAGGACAGAAGCGAGGGGGGACCAAAGCCCTGCTTGGAGCAGGAGCAGGCTGGGAGCTGCCAGTGGGATGCAGCCCGGTTGACTGAAAGGAACGCCTGGCTGCGTTTGGCCCTGGGCAGCCGTGAGGACGAGCTGATCCGCACACAGAACTCCCTGAAGGCCTTCCAGGCTGAGAAGGAGATGCTGCAGAGAGAGGTGAGTGGGGCAGGCCTGCCTCCCAGGGCTCTCTGGTGGGAGGGAGGCAGCAGGCCTGTTGTAGGACACATTCGATCATTTGTTCATTTGTAAAGCTTTTGTGGAGGCTTGGCTGCTGAACCCCAAAGAGACAAAGGTCCCTTGTAACCTTAGTTAAGGTGATCAGAGAGGCCCAGTGAGGAGGCGGCGACACTTGAATAAAGACCACAGGGGGGCAAGGGACGAACCATGCAAGGAGCTGGGGAAGAGCATTCCAGGCAAAGGGAACAGCATATGCAAAGGCCCTGAGGTTGGAGTCTGATTACTGTGTTCAATGAACAGTGAGGAGGCCAGTGTGGGGCTGAGCAGGAGGAGACAAGGGTACGGAGGTGGTGGGAGCAGATCCTGGAGTGCCTTGCGGGCTGCAGGGAGGATTTGAGCTTTTGCTCTGAGTGAGATGGGGGCCACAGAGGGTTCCAAGCAAGCAAGGGTGGAGACCTGATGCAGGCATTCACAGGCGCCCTCTCGCCACCGTGGGAGGAACAGCTAGTGGAGGGAGAGGCTGGAATCTTGGAGATCCAGGAGGAGGCACTGGTCCAGACATGTAAGGGATGGAAGCTGTGGAGGTGGTGAGAAGTGGGCAGATTCTGGGTGATGCTGAAGGTGGAGCTGGCAGGTGGGGTGTGAAAGCTGGAGAGGGGCTGAGGACAAGCCCTGGGTTGGGAGCCTAGGAGACTGGAAGTGAGACATAGGGAGCCTGCAGATTTATGCCGGGCCGCACGGCTTGCGGGATCTCAGTTCCCCGACCAGAACCCCAGGTGACCGCAGTAAAAGCACTGAGTCCTAACCACTGGACTGCCAGGGAATTCCCTTGTTTTATTTTAGACTCCACATATAAGTGAGGTCATACAGTATTTGTCTTTATCTGGCTGATTTATTTCACTTAGCATAGTGCCTTCAAGGTCCTCTTATGTTGTCACAAATGGCAAGGTTTCTTTTTTTACGGATGAATAATATTTCATTGTATAAATGTATATACCACATCTTCTTATCCATTCATCCATCAACGGACACTTAGGTTGCTTCCATGTCTTGGCTCTTGTAAATAATGCTGCAATGAACATGAGGGTACAGATGTCTTTTCGAGTTAGTGTTTTGGTTTCTTTTGGATAAATACCCAGAAGTGGAATTGCTGGATCATGTGGTCATTCTATTTTTACTCTTTTGAGGAAATGCCATGCTTTTTTTCCATAGCGGGTGTGCCTATTTACATTCTCACCAACAGTGCATGAGGGTTCCCTTTTCTCCACATCCTCGCCAACACTTGTTATCTCTTGTCTTTTTTTTTTTTAAATATTTATTTATTTATTTGGTTGTGCCGGGTCTTATTTATTTATTTATTTATTTATTAATATTTATTTTTGGCTGTGTTGGGTCTTCGTTTCTGTGCGAGGGCTTTCTCTAGTTGCGGCAAGCGGGGGCCACTCTTCATCGCGGTGCACGGGCCTCTTCACTATCGCGGCCTCTCTTGTTGCGGAGCACAGACTCCAGACGCGCAGGCTCAGTAGTTGTGGCTCACGGGCCTAGTTGCTCCGCGGCATGTGGGATCTTCCCAGACCAGGGCTCGAACCCCCGTGTCCCCTGCATTAGCCAGCAGACTCTCAACCACTGCGCCACCAGGCAAGCCCTCTTGTCTTTTTGATGCTTGCCATTCTAACTGATGTAAGGTGGTATCTCATTGTGGTTTTGATTTGCATTTCCCTAAGGATCAGTGACGTTGAGCGTCTTTTCATGTACCTGTCGGCCATCTGTATGTCTAAGGAAAGAGAAGTCTTGAGTGGCTGAGTGACTTGTGCAAGTTTATACAGGGAGGGGTCTGGCAGGATGAGTGTCTGGCGGTCCTACCTTCCACCTGGGGCTCTTGCCACTGCTCCAGGAACAGGTCTTAGAGAAGGATGGTGGGTGGTTTGAGCACCCAGGCCTGACATCCCCCATTGCCCCACAGGTCCAGGAGCTGCAGGATTCCCTGCTGAGGCTGAAGCCCTTCCCACCTCCCTCCTGTGACCAAGCAGGCGGCTCGGGTAGTGGTTCCAGCAGCTCTGGGGCTGACGGGGAGACCTGGGGCACTCAGGTGAGTGTGGGAAGCTGAAAATCATGCATGATCTTAAGATCCTTAGGATTCAGGGCCATGAGACTCAAATCCTGGTCATGTGATCCAATAACTTCTGGGGTTGGAAAAGACCTAAACTCGTGATGCTGGGCTCTCAATGACAATCTGGGTGAATCAAGTCACCTTCTTCTGGCAGGATCCCTTCTCCCTGGCTCACCCCTTGCTCCGGCGCCTCCAGAGTGATTCCAGCTCCCAGATGCTTGGGCCTCTCCTCACCCAGCTCCTTGCCCCCGAGATGCACATCATGGAAGCCCAGTTGGAGCATCTCCAGGGGTAAGAGCCACAAATGCTGAGCTCATAAGGGCACTGGTGCCTCCCAGCTGGGTCATAAAGCCAGGAGTCTGGAGCTGGATTTGGGGTGGGGTGGGGAAGGGTGGAAATCAACTGGGTTCTAACTGCCCTTCAAGGCCTCTCACTTTGCCTCTTCCCCACCTCTGGAGGCAGGAACATTGAGAAGCTCAAATGCTTCAACCGTCTGCTGTCAGCTGTGCTCCAGGAGTACAAGGGCCGGTGTGAGGGCCTCAGCATGCGGCTGGGCCAGCGGGAGGCTGAGGCCACTGCATTGCGTCTAGCCTTGCAGTATAGGTCAGTGCACCCTGCCCATGATATCACTGACTGGGAGGGAAATGGGTGTCCTCAGAGGATAGCCCCAATCCCCAGAGAGAGACAGAGCCCTCGCAGGAAAGTACTTTCCCTCACCACGGAAATTAACTTAAGGCAATTTTAGTCCAAGAGTGCTGAAGGAGTTTACAAACTCCCAGGGGTGGGGGTGGGAGGAGTAGTGAGGGGTCCAGGAGCATGTGAGGATGTCACCTACACAGCAAGATGGGTGTCCTGGAGCGCTCAGAACTGGTGTCCCACAGTGAACACTGTGAGGAGGCATATGGGGCCTTGCTCACTCTTCGGAAGGCAGACTCAGGAGCAGGAGAAGAAGCCTTCATGGATAACTTGGAGGCGGCTGAGAAGGAAGCTCAGAGGCTTCTGGTGCAAGAGGAGGCTGCCATGGATGGAGGGATACTGCAGGATCCACGTCCAAGGTACCCCTGGGAAACCTGGGGACTGGGTGGGCCAATGAGTGGGGCTCTGATTGGAGAAAATGGGGCTCCCAGAACTGGCCACATTTTGGGGGTTGGTATGGTTCCTATGGTTGGCATGAGGCCTGCTGGAGTTGGCTGGTTGCTACGCAACAAAGTTGGCACAGTGGTGACAGCCATTGGGGTTGCTATAGGACCCACCAGAGTTGGCATGAAGATGGATGATGGTGCCCACTGATTAGAAATGCCATGATGGAGCTTAATGGGGTTGGCTTGATGTTGGTACCCACTGGCGTTGGCATGATGCTGCCTGACAGGGTTGGCAAGTTGAGTGATGGTCCCCATTGGGTTGGTGTGATGGCATCCACCATGATAACATGAGTGACTGTGCCCATCGGCATGATGGTGTTCATCCATCATTCATCATTGATGGCTGATGTTGCCCATTGGGGTTTACATTATGGTACCCACCATGTTGGTTTGACAATGCCCAGCATAGATGGCATAGGAAGGACCCATCATAGTCAGTAAGATGGAAGCTGATGAAGCCCACCAGGGTTGGCATGAAGTTAGCACAACCATGCCCAGCAGTGTTGACATAGGCCCCTCTTCTGTTTCCTGTAGCCCCGAGGGCAGCAGTGTGGATAGGCCCACACCACAGGAGGTGGCTATCCAGCTCCAGGGCTACGTCCAGCGTCTCCAGGAACACCGTGCTCTGGTGAAGATTCCCCCAGAGCCTGGTCCCACCTTGGCACCCATGTCCGCTGCGCCCCGTGCAGAAGCCATGGTGCAGGCCATTCTGGGGACCCAGCCTGGCCCAGCCCTGCCTCGGCTGGAGAAGATGCAGATCCAGGAGGACCTGGTGGCCACACGGGTACACATGGGCTGTGGCCACTGTGTCAGTCTTTCCTGGTGGGACCAAACCCTTTGCTGAGAGAGATGTGATTCAGGGACCAAGTAGCAAGGGAGAGTTTTGCTGGTCTGGGGACAAGCTTCCTGGAGGGAGGAGAGTTGGAGCTGGGGTTTTGAGGGATGACTAGGAATTCGTCCTCTGGAATTCAGTTTCTCACAAGACTCCCAATCTAGCTTTCCAAAATGCCCCTCCTATGGAAAAGAGATAGGGGCAGGGGACATAATCTGGGGTTTATAACCTGGCATGAAAGCTGAGGTTCTGAATTTGGAGAAACTCAGACACTTCCACTGAACTGCTACCTGACCTTGCCTAATATACGTGCTCTCTCTGAACTGCCATTTCTACAGCTGTAGTTTTTATGGATGATATTTCCCATCTTGCAAGATCGTGGCGAGGGTTGGGGTTCTTGCCTGACCTGCTCTCAGCGGGCGCCTCCTAGAGCCTCAGTTTTCCCAACAATTGACCCTAGAGGTGCAAACCCTCTACCCTCTCCTTGGTCTCTTAGGAGACCCTAGCAGACCTGATGCTTCGGCTACAGCTGGTGCGGCGGGAGAAGCGGGCTCTGGAGCTGCGGGAGGCTGCCCTCCGAGCCCAGGGCCCAGCCCACGTGCTCCTGCTGGAACAGCTGCGCTGGGAGCGCGCAAAGCTCCGGACTGGGGGGGCCGACAGCAGTGGTGGAGACAGCAGTGGAGGCGGGAGCAGTGGAGATGAAGAGGAGTGGTCCCAGGTGAGTGGCCCTGCCTGGACCTGGTAGGGATAGCAGTATATTACTGGCTATGTGGTCCTGGTTAATCATAGCCCCCCCTGAGCCTCAGTTTCCATTTCTAAGCACAAAAAAAGGAGCTGAATGTTTCAGCTGCAGGTTTCTTTCTTTGAGGGTATTTAGCCCAATAAGCCCCAAGGGATTTAGTGTCTTCCAGTCACACCTGTGCCTCCTCCTTCCCACCCCCAGGCTGATTCATTTTCCCCCTCTAGCTTCCTCCCTGAGGCTTTCCTTTTTGCCCCTTACTGTCTAATCATGTCTGTCCTCTGCTTAAAGCCTTAGCAGCTTCTGGAACCCTCCTTTGAATCATCTCTCCTACCTCCAAGGCTTTGTAAGTGCTGTGCCCCTGCCAGGAACACCAGTCACTTCCCTCTTTTTCTAATTAAGTCCTCAACCTCCTACAGGTCTGAGCTCAGACATCACCTCCTCCAGGAAGTCCTCGTGGACTGAAAATGAGATATTATTTATTTATTATTTATTTCCCTGTACCTTATTGGGGTACCCTTATTGGGTACTGTACCCTTATTGGGGTATCTCACCAGAGTGGGGGCTCTGTGAGAGCAGGGGCTGTAGCCACCACAATCTGGGCAACTTCGATGTCCAACTTGGGCTGAGCACACACTCAGCCTAGGCCAGTGTCACTACCCTCCCTGCTGCCTCCCACAGGGCCCTCCGGCTGTCCCTGGTGGCAGCAGGGGTGTTGATGGAGGCCAAGTGAGCAAAGTGCAGAACCCAGAAGAGCTAGCCCAGGAACTGTCAGCATCACTCACCCGGTGTGTGCCTGGGTCCTGTGCTGGGGGATATGGGTCCTGTGCTGGGGGATATGTGGCCTGGGTAGGGGAAATATGTGAGAGCCCGTGGGGGTGTTACATGCCGTGCAGGGCTGGGTATACACCTGCATACAGTTGTGTTCACATGGAAACATCTTGGGCAGGTGGGTGGGAGGAGGGAAGGAAGACAAGATTGGCTATGGATGTGAGCCCCTCTCTCTCCACCCCTGTACCAGGGCTCTGGGCCTGCGGGAGCAGCTGCAGTCCTTGCGGGAAGAGCTGGAAGAGGTGGCTCAGAAGGGGCGAGCCAGACGTGCTCAGAGTACTGAGCTGAACAGTGATTTATGCAAAGCTCACAGGTGGGTCCCCCTATGTGACCTCAGAAGCATCCCTGGCTCTCCCTGGGCTTCAGCTTCCCCCCTGTAAGGTGGGTGGCAGCTTCAATCCATTCCACACCTCCTCTGGTGTCTGATGTGTGTCAGCCCCTGCTGAGTGATTCTGGGACCCCAGGAAGACCCAATCTCAAAGAGCTCCTGTCTGGGGCTGGGAGTACATAGCCCCTGTCTTGGGTGGAATGGGGGGCTGTTTCCTGGCTCATCCTCCTACTCCCTCCAGTGCCCTGGTCATGGCCTTCCGTGGTGCCCACCGGAAGCAGGAAGAGCAACGGCGGAAGCTGGAGCAGCAGGTGGCACTGATGGAAGCCCGACAGGCAGAGGAGCTGGCAGTGCTGGAAGCCACCGCAAGGGCCCTGGGGAGGCCCAGACCGCCCTGCCTGCCTCCACGGCCAGGGGGAACCTTTCTATAAGCCCTGCTCTGGTTGTGTCTGGACGTGCCAGATAGTTATGGCAGGTCATGTCATAAACTGTTCTGCAGTGATGTTATGTCATGTGGCATGACTTTGCATGTTGAGGCGTGTTTGGTGTGATGGGGGCTGATACCTGGGTGTCTGGGGCTTGATAGTGGCCAGGCATTTGAGATAAACTTGGTATCTTTGGCCTGACACCATGTGGCATGTGAAGAGACATGTCAGCAGGGTCATGCCAGAAGCAGCTTGGGCTGTGGGGACAGGATCCCCAGGGCTGGCTGGGGGGATTCAGGGTTCAGTGAGGTTACATAGCCAGAGCTGAAATTCCAACCCTTATCTGTCTCCAGAAGCCCAGGGAGGAGTCCACTGGGGCAGGGCACACCTTCCCCTGCACACCTCCTTCCCAGGGAAATGCTGGGTTTGGCCTGGCAGATGTTCCCAAGAGGAAGATACCCGTAACCCAGAAGGAAGACTGAAGCCTGAACAGTTCAGGGTGTGGAACATTAGCTGGAAGAGCATTGCTCCCTGAGTGAAAGTGGAGGGAGGAGGAATCAGAGATGGCTTTGGAATTTGCATTCAAAGAATGTGGAGCTAAGGTAAAGGGCCTCTGGGTGGTGAGCAAAGCAAAGGGAAGAAAAGCTGCAAGCAGTCATTCAGGGGGTTTGTACAGCTGTTGATGAGGAACTCAGAGAGGTGCTAATGGTGGGCAAAGAGGCACACTGCCTTCCAGGGCCTGGATGGCCCTTGGCCAGGCTGAGTTCAGTCTTTCACCTGCCAGAGATGGGAGCTGTGGGAGGTGTTAGTGTCAGATAAATAGCAGGCAACTGATTAGCATGTTATTTGCATAGGCCACACCCCTTGCCCTTCCACCCGGGTCTGGCAGGGTTGGGAAAGGGGGGCTGGGCTCAACCCTGCCGCTCCGGATTAGTGGCCAGCTGTCCCGTCCTGGGCGGTTAGCTGAAACTCAAGACGGGGATTAGAAAGATTTTCATTCTCAGCCCGGTGGGGGGTGGGGTGGGGCGCGGGGTTCCAGGCAGCACCTGTGCAGGTGTGTGCGCGGCGTTACCGGCTCACCCTGGGAGGGCAAGGCTGGCCTGAGGTCGGCGCTAGTAAGCCGCCGGGACTCAACCTGGTCCTCCGGGTCCACAGACTCCTCGGGCAAGCGCTGGGGCTGGTGACCTTCGAACCCCGCGCACTCTCTCAGGACCGAGGCGGGCTTTGCAGAAAGCAGGCAAACTCAGGCAGGCAAGGTCGCCAGTGGCCGAACAGAGGAGCCGACTTTACCCCCGTCTTGTCCCTCTCCCTCCCTAAGAGTCTAAGTGACCTTAGCCCCGAGTCCCACCAGGTTGCCCGTGGGGGGGGGCGCCCGAGAGGAGACAAGGTCACCTGTTGGAGGGTGGGGAAGGAGTTCGCGCGGGAGGTGGAGGCAGGAGCTGAGGTCGCCGTTGGGGGGCGGGGGCAGGTTCCCAGGCCGCCGGGAGCCGGGTCTTGCGGTTCCCACGGGTGCCCCCGCGGCAGATGGGCCCAGGCCTCTTTGTCCCCGGTCCGCGGCCGCTGCAAGGTCAAATGTCACCGCGGGGCCGCGGGCAGAGGGCAGGGGGGCGGGGCAGGACTTCGACCCTCCCCCGGAGGGCCCAGGGTGTGGGGGCAGTGGAGCTACTGGGAGGGGGCGGGGCGGCCGCCGAAGGGTTGGACCAATCCGAGGTTCTGGGATCTGCTGCAGACCTTCTCACAGTCTCCAACCGGTCCCCAGACCGCCACTTAGGAGCTCCCTTCCTCCAGACTTGTGGCCCTCAAACCCCAGTTCCTTGCCTCCTCCCTTCTCCAGCCCCCCTCTGACTCCTTTCCTTGAGCCTTCTCTCCCTTACAAGTCTCCCTCTCTCATCTCTTCTCTGAGACACCCACCTCCATGTCTCCCCCCACCCCACCAAGGATCCTAGAAAGTCCAGACCAGGGACCTAGGACTCCCGTCCTCACCTCAAAACCCAGCCAGCGCCCCCACGTTCCCTGGCACTCCCAGAACCAAAGGGTCCTGTCTAACCATCCAGGCCCCCCTCCCCTAGAGCGGCTTACAGGGCAGAGAACTCCACTCTAGTCAGACCCATGGAAAGTCCTTGCTCGTGTCTAACCCTAGTCCTTCTTGCTTTATGTACTTGTTAAAACCTCCCCCACCTCACACCCAGCCAGACCCTCCCCAGAAGGCCCAGAGGCCCAGGGCTGGGCATCTATTGCCTGGTTTCTCCAGAACCTTGGTATCGTCTTGTCTTAAGTGCTGCATGATCTCCAAGCATCTCCTGCCCTAGTCAAGGAGGGTGCCCCCTCAGATGTCATCTGGAGAGGGGAATGGCTTTTCCCAAGGACGCTTCCTGAGAGACGAGGGTGTAGGAGCTGGTGGGGGCAGAGGGCACTGCTCTCCTGCCCACAGCCTCAGAGGCCCTGCCACGTGTCCTGGTGTCCAGCTCAGCCCAGGGCAGGGCAGGAGATAAGGCCGGGTGCCTGGACCTGCAGGACTCCAAGGTGAAAGGTCACTGCAGGAAGGGCTTTTCCAGCCGGTTAAATGTTAACAGGCCCAGAAACAGAGGCCCAGGCTTCTTTGCCCAGGGCGGCTGGGGTGGCATACAAAGAGTGCTTAATATATGCTGGCTGCCCCAGCCCGGGGTCTTGGGGTGTGTGTGTGTGTGTGTGTGTGTGTGTGTGTGTGTGTGAGACGTGGAGGCAGAACGGCAACTGGGAGGCTCTGGGGAGCCTGGAAGAGACATCTGTAGTCCAGCCGGCCCGCGGCCAAGCCCTTTCTGTGAAGCACAGAAAGAAAAGGAAATTAAAGGGGAAAGGGGCAGGCCCCGCAGGGGTGGTGGGAATTCCTGTCGCCTCCAGCCTCGCTGGGCGGGTGGGCGCCCTGCCCCCAGAGGCCTGAAATTCTGGCGAAGGCCACCCCCGCCCCCCGACCTCGCGCCCTCGCCGGCCTCAGACCACAACATCCCTTCCCCCCGGAGATTCCGAGCACCAGGTGTTAGCCCAAGCAGAGAAAGGGTGGGGTGGGGGTCGGACGCGGAGACTTTCTGGAAGAGGAAGCAAACACAATCCATCATGCAACTGTGCAAAGAAATGCCCCAGGGTGTGTGTGTGTGTGTGTGTGTGTGTGTGTGTGTGTGTGTGTATTGCGCAGGGGCGTGCCCCCCGGGTGCAACCGGCCCCCCATTATTGCTTCTGCCGGGAATGCAGGGGGGTGGTGCCGAGGGGCGCCTCGAGGGCGGCTGAGCTACACAACGTCCAAGGCCGGAGGTGGAGGGGAGGGCCTTAGAGAGACATCTTGGCGAGGCTGCGGAAGGGCAGAGGGCAGCACTGGCCCAGGCTCCCGCCGCGGCCCGGCGGGGGTTAAGGCTGGAGCTGGCCGAGGGCGGGGGTGGGAGCGGAGTGGGAGAGGGAAGGGGAGGGAGGAGGGTCTGGCCGTGCGGCCCCGCGCTCCGCCCTCGCCCCTCCCGCCGGCCTGGGCGCCGGGCGCCGCGCACGGCCACCCATGTCCTTATAAGGGCGGCCGTCGCCGGGGCAACGAGCGCCCGCCCCCAGCCCGCGGCGCGCGCCCCTGCCCCCGCCCCCACCCCCCCGCCCGCCCCGCGAATGGAACGTTGTGTGTCAAACCGGCCGCAGCGCGAGGCCGGCGCGCGGGGTCGGCGGCGGCGAGAGCGAGGCTCGGGCCCAGGCACAGGCCCAGGCCGGGCGGGCGCGGCCGCAGCGGGGGCGGCAGCTCGGGAAGCGCCTGCCCGCGGCCCTGCAGGCCCCGAGCGGCCACCGGGGGGCCTGGGGGACTCAGGGGGCGCGGTGACCGGCCCCGGCGCGCGCCCGTCGCCCCTCCCCCCCGCCGCGGGCAGCCGAGCAACTTACGGCCAAACTTTCCCCCCGGCCTCCCGCACTCGGATGGCAGCCCGCTAAGTTGGCCGCAGCCCTCGGCCGAGCGGCGGCCAGGCCAGAGGGCGCCCCCTGCGCAGCCTGGGCCGGGCCATGGCCCGAGCTCCCCCGCCGGGGCCCCAGGGCGGCGGGGCGCGAGTCCCCGGGGCCCCCGGCCAGCACCTCTAGCGCGCCCCCCCGGCCCCGGGCCTGGCCCCGCGCTCGCGTGGGAAAGTTGGCCTGGAACCGGCCCGACCAGTTCCTCCCGGGCGCGCGGACCGGCCGCAGGAAGTTGCTGCAAAACTTTTTTTGGGGGTGCAGCCGGGTGCCCCCCGCGCGCCGGGGCCGGATGCGCGCCGGGTAGGGTTCCCCGGGTCGAGAGGGGTGCCCCGAGGGAAGAGCGCGGAGGGGGCGCCCCGGCCCCGCTGCCCTGGGGCTATGGCCATGGTGACCGGCGGCTGGGGCGGCCCCGGCAGCGGCGGCGACACGAACGGCGTGGATAAGGCGGGCGGCTACCCGCGCGCGGCGGAGGAAGACTCGGCCTCACCCCCCGGCGCCGCCAGCGACGCTGAGCCAGGCGACGAGGAGCGGCCGGGGCTGCAGGTGGACTGCGTGGTGTGCGGGGACAAGTCGAGCGGCAAGCACTACGGCGTCTTCACCTGCGAGGGCTGCAAGAGCTTCTTCAAGCGGAGCATCCGCCGCAACCTAAGCTACACCTGCCGGTGAGCCCCCTATCAGCGCACCGCCGCCGGGCACCCGGCCCCGCTGTGGGCCGGGCCTCTGACCTGCTCGGTCACCTTGGGCCTGGCGCTGACCTTCCCTGGGTCTCCACTTCCCGTCCGAGATAGGGGCACAGATCCTTTTTCCCCTCTCCATTACATTCCTGGGATTGTGTATACTGTCGGCGCTGTATCGATGCAGGTCCACCCTTCAGGTGGTCCCTTGCGGCATCCGCCCTAGTTACTTGCTCCCCCTTCCTCCCTTCCTTTTCTCCGGACAGGGGTCAGCTCCGCGCGGGGAGGGGTTGGGGTGCTGTCAGGGGTGGGTCCCTGACCCCAGGGCATCCCTTCTCTTGGGAATCTCGGTGCGTGGGGTACCCCGCGGGAATCAAACGTGGAACTTGGACTGTGGGGCGCACAGTGTCCAGGGGCCATTGTCTGCGGCCGCGCGGATCGATACGGCGCGCCCTTGGGGTCAAATATCACTTCCAAAGTCGCCCTGACCACCGAGGCTGCGGCGGGAGCGAAACTGGGGTGGCACAGGGCAGCCTTCTTTGCGTGGGGGCCCCTGCTGTGGGGTTGGGCCTGCTCACCGGGGGACCCCCCCCCCTCACCCCACCCCTGGCTCACCCTGGCCTTTGGGTCACCGGAAACTCCTGCTCGAGGTCCGGGTGGGTGGCGGGATTTGACCGCATCTTGGCTGCTCGCCGCCCCCGACCCCCCAGCCAGGAGTTGGTGCAGAGCTGGGCTCCTGGAAAATCCCTGAAACTTTGGTCGGCTCTGAGACAGGGTGGGCGTGAATGTTTCCAAGAAGAAGCCCTGGGCTGTCCTAGGTTGGAGTCCCCACTGACAGGGTGTGGCCGTGCTAGCTTCTCTCCTTAGTTCTGGGGCATTAGGTCTGGGGGGAGAAGCCGCTGGCATTGAGTGTCCAGGCCAGGGCTCCCTTTCCCACCACTCTTTGGTGAGCCTTCTTTTGCTCCACTGACAAGCCCCTACTCTGCATCCTCCAGGAACATGCTTGGGCTCTGTAGAGCCAGTTTGGAGAGTCCCATTTTCCAGATGGGCAAAACCGAGGCCCAGAACGCTCTTGGTGCCTGCCCTGGGTCACCCAGGGAGAGACCCTGCTCCAGTTGGGGCTTAGCGAGGGGAACTGTGGGGTTGGGAAGAGAGGGGCAGCTGAGTCTGGGTCAGGGTGTCCCCAGCGAGAGCTGCTGGTGGAGGGCTTGTTGGCAAGCCCACTGGGCGGAGCCCCGGGCACCTGAAGCAGGAATTTGGCCCCAGGTCCAGCCTGTCTGGGGTGGCTGTGTGTGGGGGGGAGCTGGCTTACTCTCTCCTCCAGTGCTAACTGGGCCACCAGACTTTGGCCTCATTTTTGCTGCTGGAATAACTGCCTGCTCTCTGGCCAGGTCTTTAGGGAGGGCAGGGGAGGGGCTCAGGTAGTTTTGGGGTCCCAGAGGCTCCCTAAGAGTGGGAACAGGGAGCACCAAGGTCGGGGAGAGGGGGCATGGTTTGGGGCTGGCAGGTTCTTCAGAAGGTCTCTGCTGTGTGACCTGGTGAAGTCACTGCTTCTCTCTGAGCCTCAGATTGATTCAGCAGAGTCCCCTCAGGGCCTGGCCTGGGTGGTTTGATGCCGGCCCCCTGGAAAAGACCCCATCTCCAAGCCCAGCCTTCTCCCAGTTTGGGGGAGACACAGGTGTCCCCGGCCTGTGGAGTGTGGGTTGGGCCAGAGGGAGGGATGGTCTGGGGTCCCAGGAGGGAACAAGGGGCTCTGCCTTAGGGTCAGAGAGGAAGGCCACCGGAGGTGGGCCTTGAAGCATGAGGGGTTTAGCAGATAGAAGCAAAGGGCACTCCTGCAGAGTGTAGCTCCAGCAAACGCTCAGTGGCAGGTTTGGAGAGCAGTGATGTAAGATGAGACCACCCAGGCATAGAAGTTAGAGGTGAGTGGGTCTGAAATGATGGACTGAGGGCAATGGGGAGCCATGAAGGGTGTGTGAGCAAGAGAGAGCTACGATCAAATTGGACTGGAAGCCAGAACCCAGGGAGGAGGCTGAATTGGACTGTGGGGTTTGGCAAAGCATGTGCTCTTTAGGTGGGATAACAGGTAGAACTTACTGTTTCCTCATCTGGAGGGACAGAAGATCTGTCCTGACTCTACAACTGGGGAAGTTGAGGCAGAAGGCTCAGGGCCTCCCCTGAGGTCTGAGGGCCCTGAGCCAGGCTCCTGCCTGCCTGCCTGCCCCAGGCCTGGCTGTTTCCACGCGGCTGCCCAGGACCCTCCCACTGCATGCCTGCTGGGCTTTGTTCTGGTTCTGCCTGAGCTCCCTTTGCCCTAGTAGGGCCTCTTCCTGGGGGCTCAGGCTGGTAGGACACAGAGGCCTGGGCTCAGAGGCTGGCGCTGCAGGACACAGAGGCCCTCCAGAGCCTCAGCTCTCCTAAATCTGCCATTGGGACTCGCAGCTGGGGCCTGGGTCTTGACGCCCTCCCCCCACGCCCCCAATTTCTCCAGAATGAGTGCATCCCATATAGACTTGGCCTCTGGCCTCCCATTTCCAGATGAGGAAACCAAGGCTCAGTGGAGAAGTCACAGCCCAAGGATCAGGGCTGGGTGTCTGCAGCTGAGATGTGTTTGATTTTTAACTTCATTAAGTGTTTGTTTTACTTTGTGACTGTCTCTGGGTACCCTCTTGGTGCCCAGCTGGGACTCCAGGGTGTCTGCCCCAGGCCTGGGCCTCAAAAGGCCCTGAGCCCAGGGTGGAGAGAGATAGGGAGGGAGCACAGGGGCAGGGGCCAGGGGGAAAAGGTGCTGGGGACATTTGAAGAACAAAGGCCTGAACCTTCCTGCTTGGGACTGACCTTGGATGGGAACTCATTGCCTCACAGGGCGGGGCCACCTGTCCCATCCCTGGAAGAGGCAACAACAATCCCCGAGGGCCACCCAGAGGAAGCTTCTTGGACTTAGTTAGGAATTGGACGTTCTTTCCAAAGAAGGGGTTTGGGATCTTAAAGGGGTACAGGAGTTCATTTGTTCATTCGCTCATTCGTTCGTTCATTCATTCATCGTTCGTTCGTGGCGGCCTTGTGTAGGGCAGTAATGCTGGGGCTCCACAGTCCCGTGACCCCGTAGAGGACTGGTCTGGCTCCTGGTCTCTTAGTCAACTCACAAAGCCTTGCTCCCTGAACATGTTCCTTCTCTGCTCTCACATTGCCCTTGGGACAAAGACCCTGACCCTTGGCCTGACAGTGACCAAGTACAGTGAAACTGTTTAGGCCTTCATATTTTGGCGTTTCCAACCTTTTGCCCTTGTTACCCACTCTGCCTGGAACTGCCTCTGTTTCCCTGGGGAACTTCTGTTCATCCTTCAAAACCCAGTTCCAACATATCCACCCTGGTGTGCTAATCTACTTTGCCACAGACTGCTCTTCATCTGTGGCACTCACCCGAATTGTCCTTTCCTCTTTGCAGGCCTAGCCTCTGTGCCACTTTGGGGCCACTTGCCCAGCCGAGGTTGGGGGGGCCTGGTGGTTCTCAGGGGCAGCCTTCAAAGGTGTCTCACAAGGTGGCTCCAGGGGCAGGATGTGGGTGTCACGGTAACCCCCATGGTGACCTCTGCATGCCCACAGGTCCAACCGTGACTGCCAGATTGACCAGCATCACCGGAACCAGTGCCAGTACTGCCGTCTCAAGAAGTGTTTCCGGGTGGGCATGAGGAAGGAGGGTGAGTACCTGCTGGGGTGGGGCTGGCAGGGGATGAACAAACGGCCTGCCCTTTGCTCCTTCTTTTGGGGTCTGGGAGCTATGGAGGGCGGGGTCTGGTGCCTGCTAACCTCGTTACCACCAATGATCCTGAGATCCCATGGGCCTGGGTTTGGCCCTGGGCTGGAGGAATCCAATTATCCGTGGCTGTCTGGTGGCTGCTGCAGAACTGGGATGCAAGGGACTCCCTGACTCCGGCCCATTTTAGAATTGTTCTCCCCCCACCCTCCCCAGGCCCCCCTGGCCTCAGAGGCAGGTTCCCTGGCCCTGACACCCCGGTGACCCCCCTGCCCTCTAGCCAGGCCACCGCTTTCTGAACAAGGATGTATTTTTTTTATTTGATTTGCTTTCCCTCCACCCTCCACCCTCCACCCCCTGCCTTGTGTTTGCCCAAGGCAGGAACTCACCTGACTAAGGCAAAGGGCAGCTTACCTTTCCGCCTGACCTGGGGCACTGGGAGCCAGAGGGAGGCCCAGCCTCTTGTCCTTGCCCTGGGGACTTGGCTGGATACATGCGGGGCAGCTGGGTCTAGAACTCCACCAAGGACTCTTAGAATTCAAGTGGAACCCAGAGACTTCTACATGGACGTCTGGGCTTGGGAGCAGAATCTGGCCCATTTCAGTGATGGCCCCTGTGCTGGGCTTCATGTCTCTGCCTGGACTCTCATGAGCCAGGCCAGCAGTTCTTCCCTGCATCTAACCTGAGTCTCTCCTGCTCTAAAGATGGTTTCTTCTCTGCTGGGCCTCTGTGGAAGAAGCTGGGAACAGCTGCTCAGAGTCTTTCTCTTAAGACGCTCTCATCACTCCCTTTGGTCATTTTAAGTTTGGGGTGTGACTGTCTCTCCGCCCCACCGCCAACCTGGATTTTACCTCCACTTGTTGATCTGACCTAAACTCCTGATATACATCGAATCAGGGCTTCAGATCTCCAAAGTCTCAGGGTGGAAATAATAATCTCAGCTCATGCCCCAAGCACAGCCCTATCTCAGGGCCTTTGCACAGGCTGTTCCCTCTGCCTGGAACACTTGCCCCAGACACCTGCATGGCTTCCTCCCTCGCCTCCTTTAAGATTTGCTCAAACAACACCTCCTCAGAGAAGCCCTCCTGATTACCCTTCGCCACCCCCTCTTTATTTCGGGCCATCTATCTTGCTTTATAATTTACTTGCTCCTCTATCAGGATGTTCTGCTCCTCAAGGTCAGAGACTTTTGTCTGTCTTGGTTTTTGACATACCCCCAGTGCCTAGACCAGCCCCGAAACACATAAGGTGCTTAATAAATGTTTCTTGGCTTGAGTTACTATCTATTTAGCTCTTACTAAGTGCCAAATGCTATTCTAAGCAAGTTAGATACATTCTCGTGTAAATTCAGTGATTGGTCTCATCATCATCACCATTTTTATTAGCAACTGCATTTTTTATAAATGGGAAGACAGTACAGAGAGCAACAGAACTGTGGTTGGGATTTGAACCCACAGTCTGGGCTGAATGAGGAGGAAGAGCTGGGAAAGAGGTTCTCAGGAAGCGGGAACAGCAGGTGCAAAAGGCCCTAAGGTGGGAACGAGGCTGGATGATGGAAGAATGGTGGGGGTGGGGTTTAGAACCAAGTGGGCCCCGGATTGACTGGGATTCACTCTCGGGCTTCATCTGGCTACACCCATTTGACAGATGATTCTGAGACTTCAAAATCACATGGAGCAAGGCTTGAATCCAAGCCCCTGTTTCCCTGATCAGCTCTGCTAGCCCCTGGCTCCCACTTGCATCTCCCTCCCCATCTGCTTCATGGTGGGTTGACCAGAAGTTCGTGGAGGTGGTGAGACAGGGCATTCCACCTCATTAAAACTCATTAATTAGTCTCTGCCTGGCACCCAGCCCAGTCAGCCCCTCCGCCCCTCCCACTGTGGCACAGGCCAGGCTGGCATGCAGCCACCTCTCCCCTCTTTGCACCTCAGCTTCCCTCTTCTCACCAACCTGATCACTGGGGGCACTGGCCAAGGCCAGCAATTGGTCCTCCCTCCTCATAAGCAAGGCTACTGATGGAATCAAATGTTTACTGAGCACTTGCTACTGGCCAGGACTCCACTCTTAGCACTGAGGTCACTGCAGAGACCCAGAGAGATGAGACCTGCTCTAGGGGGCCATGACCTGGAGGGTGGGGCTGGGAGGTAGGGAAATATCCCACCTCCATAGGAGAGATCAGCGCTCAGCCCATACTGATCACTTGTTTTAGGGGTAGGCTGGCCATGTGCCCCAAGTCCTAGGAAGGAAGGTGATCGCTCCCTGGACCCATCCTCAGCTCTTGGACCCCTGTGATTGACAGATGAGGACATGATTGACAGGTTTAGAGTCTCCCTGGCTGCAGAGGAGAGCTCACACAGTCCAGTAGGAGGGGGCCAAGTGCGAATTAAATTAGCCCTCACCCAGTGGTCCCATTCCCACCTGGGAAGGTTCCCCCCCTCCCAGGGTCAGGGCCCTTCTCTGAAGGAAGTAGGAGTTGGATGGTGGCTGGACATGGACTCAGGCTGAGGGCACAGGGCAGAGCAGGGTGGGGCATGCAAGACCTTGGCCTCTGTCATCCCAACAAGCTTTGTGCCCATGAGGTGGGGATTGGGGGTCCAGGGAAGGGCTGAGCTGGGGGGCTTGGAGGGGAGGGGGCTGAGTGACCCTTTGATAACTTTATCTCCTCCCTTTATTCCTCCCTACTTGGCCCCCGCCCACTCTCTCCGGGTAACCACCTTCCCCCTCCTTCCTTCCCTCCCCACTCCCTTTTCCTCACACCCCACTCACCCCTCTCTGGTTTCCCCGTGTTCTTCAATCCCCGTCTTATCCCATTTTCGTCACTCCCTTTCTCCCATCTCCTGATCCCCCCCAATCCCTTCTCCCCTCCTCCCTCTCCTGTCCCTCCCCCATTTCCTGCGGGGCTGGCTATCTCCCCCCCCCCCCCACCAATCTCCATCTCCCCCTCGCAGCGGTGCAGCGTGGCCGCATTCCGCACTCGCTGCCTGGCGCCGTGGCAGCCTCCTCGGGCAGCCCCCCAGGCTCTGCGCTGGCGGCGGCCGGCGGAGACCTCTTCCCCGGGCAGCCGGTGTCGGAGCTGATCGCGCAGCTGCTGCGCGCAGAGCCCTACCCTGCGGCGGCTGGGCGCTTCGGCGCGGGCGCAGCGGGCGCGTTCGGCGCAGGGGGCGGCGCGGCGGGCGCGGTGCTCGGCATCGACAACGTGTGCGAGCTGGCTGCGCGGCTGCTCTTCAGCACCGTGGAGTGGGCGCGCCACGCGCCCTTCTTCCCCGAGCTGCCGGTGGCTGACCAGGTGGCGCTGCTGCGCCTCAGCTGGAGCGAGCTCTTCGTGCTGAACGCGGCGCAGGCGGCGCTGCCCCTGCACACGGCGCCGCTGCTGGCCGCCGCCGGCCTGCACGCCGCACCCATGGCCGCCGAGCGCGCCGTGGCCTTCATGGACCAGGTGCGCGCCTTCCAGGAGCAGGTGGACAAGCTGGGCCGCCTGCAGGTCGACTCGGCGGAGTACGGCTGCCTCAAGGCCATCGCGCTCTTCACGCCTGGTGAGATGACCTGGAATGGGGGGCTCTGAGGCCGTGGGAGGGGTGGGGGGGAGGGGTGCGACCTAGATCCTGACCCTGGCCCCCTTAGCCCTCCACTCCCTGATCCACAGCTAGCCAGACTTGCGTCCCTGAAAGCGCCTTGAGCGTTGATGGGGGACAGTGGCGGAGGTGATGCGGGCGGTGTGACACCCTGATGGCCCCACCCCCGATCCCAGGTCTCCCTAAGAACTTCGATCCCTGTCCGGACCCGTGACTCACGGCCCCACAGCCTCTCTCCCTGATTCCCAGACTCCCTGAGAGCCCCCCATCCTTCACCCCCTCATCAAGGTACTCATCCTGCTCAGTGGGCACTGACAGCAGAATGGCAGGTGGGGGGACGCGGGAGGAGAGGTCCCCCCACCTGGTTCTGGTCCTCATTCCCTGATCTCTGTCCTCCCCAAACCCTCTGACCCTCATCTGCCAAATCAGGGTTCTCTTCTTGTTACTGACCACTTATGGAGGGCTGCCAGGCAGGGGTGCCCTGACACCTGGTTCTGGGTTCCCCTGGGCTCTCCACTCCCTGATTCCTGGGCCCCTAGACCTCTGACGCAGAGCTCCCAATCTGCCCCCTGACCCGCCTCCAGGGGCCACCCCTCGCTGAGCTGGAGAGGGTAGGGGGTGTGGCTTGGAGCCCCTCCCACCGAGGGGCGGGACTCCGAGCGGAGCCGTCCTCTTCCTTGCGTGTCTTTGGTAACCGTCCGGCAGCCAAAGCCCTACTTTATTCCAGGGAGTGGTGGCGCAGCTGGCTCTGCACTCTGGAAGGAGGCCCCACTAGGTGTCTCCTTGGGGCCAGGGATGCAGGAACCAGACACAGGCTACTCTGGGAGGTGGCTTTCATCCAATAAATATGGCTTTGCCCCTCCTTATTTCCCCAGGAGACTTTCTCTGCCCCCATTCGTGGGGCTGGCATCTTCACTCACATCGCAGGTCCCTCTGGGGTGTCTGAATACCCCCTCTAGGCTTTGCTTTCCTCCCCAAGTCCCCTCCCCAGCCTCTTCTTCCCCTTGAGCTTGATTAGAACTTGTCTCCCTGCTAAATGCGTTAGTCAGGGCCCCTCCACCCTTGAGATTTCACTGCCTGCACCCCTGTGTCGTCGTCCTTGGATGAGGCCACCTTAATATTTCTTGAGGACCAACACTGCCATTTGTGCCCTAGGCCCCCATCTCCCACCTCCTGAGTGCCCTCCTTCTGCATCAACAGCCCTGAGTGGTGCCCCCCCTCCCCCGTCAGCCCTGGGGTCCTGTGTCCTCCCGCCACCTCCTCTTCTGACCTTTCCCTTGTCCCCCAGATGCCTGTGGCCTCTCAGACCCGGCGCATGTGGAGAGCCTGCAGGAGAAGGCCCAGGTGGCCCTCACCGAGTATGTGCGGGCCCAGTACCCATCGCAGCCCCAGCGCTTTGGGCGCCTGCTGCTGCGGCTCCCTGCCCTGCGTGCCGTCCCCGCCTCCCTCATCTCCCAGCTGTTCTTCATGCGCCTGGTGGGCAAGACACCCATCGAGACGCTGATCCGAGACATGCTGCTGTCGGGAAGTACCTTCAACTGGCCCTACGGCTCGGGCCAGTGACTGGACAGGGCCGGGTCTGCAGACCTCCAGGGACACGTATGCTCAAGCCTCCAGTGGGGGCACCCAGGCAGAGGACCCTGGCTTCCCTCCTCAGACTCCTGTTTTTTAAAGACTGTGAAATGTTTGTCTTTTTTGTTTTCTAAGTGATCATGAAACCAAAAAGAGACTGTCTAGGCTCCAGCCAAGTCTTCCCCAGAAGCCCTGGTCGAGATGACCAGGTGACGAGACTGAGGGTCCAATCCCAGGACAGCCATGTCCCTTGGTGCCCCAAAGCATGAACTCATGGTGCAGTGGCTTCTCTGGTGTGATGGACAAAGTCCTGGCATCTGGACTGGAGGGGCAGCTGCACCCGGGCAGGGGTAGCGTGTACCAGGCGGATCCTCTGGACACGTAATCCACGTTGGACACTACATGATGGATGAATCAAGGCCAATAATAAAGACGTTTCCTACCTGCACAGCCTCTGTCATGTTTGTGTGGGGAGGGTGGCACGGAGGGCACCCTACCACGGATACCCACTCCCAGCCATCTGGAACACCCACAACCTAACAACAGCCCTACTTGCTGTTTCTGTTGGACAGTTTTGTGGGGAACCTGCAGCTGGGGGCAGGAAGGGGGGCCCGAGGTCAGCCAATGAGTCTGTAGGAGTTGAGCTTAGCAGATGGCTCAGGTTTGAATTCAGATTCTGGCCTATGAGGGTGAGCCTCATAGATTAACATAAGCCTTAGACCAAACACTTGTTTCTTTTCTTTTCTTGGCCGGGCCACAAGGCTTGCGGGATCTTATTTCCCTGACCAGGTATTGAACCCCGGACCCACGGCAGTGAAAGTGCCGAGTTCTAACCACTGGACTGCCAGGGAATTCCCTTTATTGTTTTCTATGGTCGGCCCTTAATCATGGTATCTGGGCTCCAGTATCCTCGGGAGAAACATCTGGGGCTAGTTTTGTCACATGATCTCAGCCCAGACAGAACCCTCCATTTCCCTGGCCACAGCGACTGCTTTAGGGAGGGCACGTGACCCAAAGCTGGCCAATGAGATTCAATGGCAGGATTGGGAATTAGGAGGATATCATTAAAGCAAAGCAGAGCCAAAAGAGAAAGACCAATTTCCCAGGATGCCTTTGGAGCCCCTGCATCAAGCCATACCTGAAACCCTTGCGTGTTTAAGTTCCATGAGCCCAGACTTCCCCTTTTGTGCCTGAGCCAGTTTGAATTTGGCTTCTTCTCACATGTAACTAAAAAAACTCCTGACTGTTTTGGAAATTGGCATTTGGAAGGTGAGGACCTCTAAGGACAGACCTTGAAATGTGGACTTGAGTTGATGTGGAGTGATGCAGCACCAGGGAGCTTGCCACCCTGTCCTCGGAAGTTTGTGGCTCAGCTCTGTGGTGGGAAAGGCACCTATGGAATGTATTGCCAGGACTGTGGCTCTAGGGGATGGCTAGAAAGGGCCCAGATCGTGGTGGTGGGTGGCACCTCTTGATCCTAACAGGTCTTGTCAGGCAAAGACAAGCCCTTTATCAAAGATGCCCCTTTGAAAACAGTGAGCAAAGAACTCAGGTCTCACCCAGCAGGCTGGGCCAGTGCTCAGCCCTAAGGCAGTCCCAGTCCCCCAAAATGCTCTCCACTGGCACCCCAGTCTCCCCCATGTCTGTCTCAGAGGAGGTCTGGGAAGATGGGGAGGAAAGAACGAGGGTCTCTTGGGTATGCCCTGTCCCCGGAAGGGGACTGAGGTGGGAATGGGATGGAGAGGCTACTGGGCTCTCCCATTGGTGGCTGGGCTGGTTTCTAATCTGGGTAGGTGTTTTCTGAGCTGTACTGTGCATAAGTGAATGTCCATTCCAGTTGGGCTGGACAGCAATGCCCCATTTCTCAGGTTCACAGAACATCTGTGGACTGACCCAGACCATGGTGTCCGTCCTGCTTCCAGTCGGCCAGAGACTTGGATGCCTGTCCAGGCCTGTCTGCTGAACTCCTACTTCTCCTACAAAACCCTACCCATATGGCCTCTTCGGCAGGAAGACATCTTGAGCCTCCCTGGTTGTTAGGACTCTGCTGTCCGGGTCCAGCCCTCTGTCATTGCTCTGTCACACTGGGCTCTCTTCCCTGAGGACATGGATTCCTTGAGGATCAGTCCTGGGACTGAGGCCTCTCTGTGACCCAGTGGCTGCCACTGCCTTCCCTGCCCACAGTCTTCCTGACTGTCCCTTTTCCCTGTGGCTCCCCTGGGAGGCCAAGACTCAAAGTAGCTGCTGGGCCACCATCACAGGGCCCCACACAGAGCCTGGTGCTACCTGTGTCCCATCCACCCTACCCAGGGCCTGGCATGCAGTGGACATCAGGGGACCCTCCTGGCCGAGGAGGTGATGCTAGATGTCAGCCTCTCTGCTTCCCACTTGAAGGCTCTTAGAGGAGAGGGAGCCCCCCCCCAGATAGACTAGGGTTCACAGCTCACCCAGAGATCCTGGACAAGTCCCTTTCTCGGAACCTTAATTTTTTTCCTCTGGAAAATGAAAGAACAATTTTTTGGTGACAATGAGTGAAATCAGGAGTTTCAAGCAGCTGTACACAGTCGGTATTTAATAAGTGTTTATTCCACTGGGATGAAGAGCAGGACCTCTTCCAGGGGATGGGCTGAGATCTGGGATCTCCATGGGGGTCCTGGAGGAGGTCCTGGGAAGCCTTCCTGGAGGAGGGACCATCAGATCTCAGCCTCAAGGGCGAAGGCATCTGAAATCAGGGACGGCTACCCCAGGCGGGGCAATAGCAAGAGCTCAGGCCAGGAGGTAGGAAGAGAAGCAAGGGCAGGGTGGCACCCCGACTCCAGTGTTTCCCTCTGCCTGTTTGCCAGGACACTCAGAAGTACACAGAGCCCTCGCTGTCTCCCTGGTCATCGAATTTCTGGATCTGCGTCTTGAGGTGCCTTAGTTTGCCCTTCAGGTAGTGGCAGCGAGCCTGCTTGTCCAGGAAGCTGGGGTCCTGAGCAGGGCAAGATCCAGGTAAGTCCTTGTGGCAGTCTGGCCTATGGCTCTCAAGCTGCTTGACCTTTTGCATTTTCCTCTCTGAGCCTCAGTTTTCTTTCCTTGAAACTGGGCAGGCACACGTGTCCCAGCCTCATGGGAGTGTGTGTGTGTGTGTGTGTGTGTGTGTGTGTAGGGGGGTGCAAAGGACAGGCTGTAGGATTCAAGAGGCATGACTCACCAACTGCTTCTTCTCAAATTCCCTCCAGACACGGGCAGCAACATGGGCCTCCTTCTGCCAAAGGAGAAGGAAGGGGGTGCTCAGGGAGCACAGGACCCAAGGAGGGATGGGGAAACTGAGGCTCAAGACAGACAAAATGGACCTTGTCAAGGGCTGATCTTGGCCCATGTGCTGTGGTGCCTGCCCAGCCTGGAGGAGGAGGAGGCCCAGAGATCTGAACCCAGTGGGTTTCCGAAGGCCTGGGCTACCTGGAAGGGTTGTAGGATGGGGGTTTCCACCTGGGTGCTGACCTGGCTTCGGGGTGGGGGCAGTGAGTTCAGCAGGGCCTCCAGCTGCTGGAGCTTGGCCTGTGCAGAGCCCACCTCCTGCTGGAGCTCCAAGAACTCTGGGTACTGGTCCTGGAACACTGCAGCATAGCGGCTCCGATCCTTCTCGTTGCTCACTGGTGGGTACTTACTACCAGGTTGACAGGGGGTCAGAGTATGAGTGTAAAGAATTCCTCTCTTTTCCCCAGTCAGTGTAACTTTTCTTTGTCCATGTTAGGTTCCTAGCCCCAAATGCCCTTTTTCTCTGTTTACTATTTGGTAAACTCTTATTCACCTGTCAAAGCCCCAGCCTCAGTGCTCCTTCCATGTTCCCAGAAGTCAGGAACCACAGGGGGGACACTCACAGCTCATAGTCAGGCACGGGGTGGGGCCTAGGCACATGTCCCCCGGGGATGGCTCTAATAGACTTCTTGGAGCCCAGGAGGGTCCGGGAGGGCAGCTCATCCTCAAATACAATCTTCTTGGGCCTTGTCCCGTGTGCTCCGGGCTGAGGCTGGCACAGAGGGCGGGCCGCGCTGGGTTCGAGGCCTTCAGGCACCAGTCGCTGCAGATGCCGCAGGAATCATGGTTTGGAGTTAACGAGGGTCAGCCGGGATCCCTTATACAGGGGGGAATGAATCCTTTGCCTAGGCTCAGCCTGGGGACACTCCTCCCGTTCAGACTCACCGGGGGACCAGGGCCAGGCGGGCGGGTTTGCAAGTTCCCCCGGGAGCCGCGGCTCTGCGGGGCCTCCCGGGTGGGCATCGGCTTCGGGATGGTGCCGTTCGGGCGTCCCCGCACCGGTGGGCGGGTCCTGCGGGGGGGGTCGTGGCCCGCGCGTGGCGGGGGTGGTCGGCGGGCGGACTGTGGACACAGGAGGAGGATGCGATTGGAGGCGGGTAAGGTGGGAGTACTCACGGGGAAGCTGCTCACGGAGCGGCCAGTTCTCCACCAGCGGCGCGTTCTCCAGCTCCGCCCTCATTTGCATAGACGCACGCCATTGGCCTTCAGAGATCCCCAGACCCCGCCGCCCAGTGCGTAACCCGAAAGAGCGCAAGAACCTTTACGTCACCGCGCAGCTCAAGATTGGCTCGCGTTAACCCCTACGCGGCCGCAACCTCTGCCGCAGGGGTATGTGGAGCCCGTGGACACCGCCCCCGAGAAGACCCCCGGGATCTCCGGCCCGGCAGCGGGCGGCACGAACCACTCCTTCCCGGGGTCACCTGTCCCAGCGTATGGGGCTCCGAGTCTGGGTCCGCTCCCGAAGAGAGGCGCTCGAGCCCGTGTAGTGCATTAACTACAGGCTGGACTCAACTGGCTGTGTCGCTCCGCCCGTCGGGGGCGGGGCCTGGCGGTATAGGGCGGGGCTGGCGGCGAGGGGGCGGGGTTTGGCGAACCTGAAAGTGGACCCGCACCCTTGTCCCGAGTCCAACAGAGACCGCTACCTGTTGTGTGTTTGGGGCTGGTGACTCACCCTTTCCGACCCTCAGTTTATTTGTCTGAAAAACTGGTGGTTTTGGAGAACTTATATTTATCTATTTACTCAGCGGTTATATGTATTTTTTCCAGCGGTTATATTTTTAAAATATTTCTTTAAATAATTATTGGAGGCATGTTTAGAAAATTCAGATAGAGAAGAGGCGTAGGGCAAAGTGAATTTCTCACCTACCCTTGTCCCCAGAGGCAGCAGTTAATTGTGTCTCCTTCCAGAGAGATTCTAATTCAATGACACATTTTCCTCACTACAGACAATACTGTAGAAAAAAGATTCAAGTGCACATTTCTTTGGCCGATTGTGGAGGATTATGTAGAACTCCTAGAAGTGGAATTGCCCAGAATTGTCCGGGCAAAAGGGACCTGTGTATTTTAATTTGGAAAAGTACTGTCAAGCTCTTCCTCAGTGAGGTTGTGCCATTGATGCTCTAATCAGCTGGTTTTCCCACAACCTTTGCAACCTCAATGGTATCACAGTTTCCTGTAAGTGTACTTTCAAAGTTTTAAATCTTGCCTAATCTAATATGGTGTGTGAAAAAATTCAGAAACCATTTGTATTTCTTTTCCTATTTCCTGCAATCTTTTTTTTTCTTTCTTGTTGATTTTTAGGAGCTTTCTGTATATCAAGGATGTTAATTTAACCAGATAGTGTATCTTTTACTATTATAAATGGGATCTTCCAATATATTTTGCAGCTACTTTTTGTGCATATAGTAAACTAATTTAAATATTCATTAAGTCCCTTGCTGGTTTACTAAATTCTCTTCTTGAAATAGCTTTTTGTTAGCTTGCTTGGATATTTTATATAGACAGTTGCATCATCTACAGATAATTTTACCTCTTTTCTCATTTTAAAATTTCTTTTTCTTGTCTAGTTGCATTGACTAGCATCTCCAGACAATATTAAATCAAGGGAGGGGGTGGGTGGACTGTGGGCATCCCCCCATCCCCACCTCACTTTCTTCACTTTGATGGCAAAACTTCGAGTATTTGCCAGTTAAACTCAACACCGCCTTTGGCTTGAGGTTTTTCAGTTCACTGAGGAAAACATCCATCTATTCCTTATTTTTAATTAAGAGACTTTGAGTAATGGATGCTGTGAACAGTACAAAGTACCATTTCACCCTATGATTTTTGCTTCCTGGTGCATTAATGTGGCCACTAATGCTTCCTAATAATGAACCATCCCTGAGTCACAAGCATGAGCCTCCTTCTTATGATCTATTTTTTAAAAGTTGCCACTAGAGCTTTCAAAAAAGCTTTAAAAACTGCCACTAGAGTTTTTAAAAGCTCTTCCTGGTGGTTTTACACCCATGCTGATGGGGTGGGGGTGGGGTCCATGTGGGCAACCCCGTGCATGTCCCACAGTGCTCAATGCTCCCATGGTCTGGGATAGACGCCTCCTGTCCACTCTTCCTTACCAAGCTCCCTCAGTCGCCCCCCGGACAGACTTTGCCCCTGACATCTGGAGTGGGGGTAAGCAGAGCCCAGGACCCACAATTCCCCTAGACTCGTGCTCAATAATCCCTTCCAGGGTCCCAACTCCAATGCCCACCCAGTTCTTGTCTGAAATGAGCAGACTATGACCGGGGCAGGGCAGGGTCTCCACTGATTCTCATGTGTTTGCTGAATGACTGTGTGAAGCATCTGCAATGTCCTAAGATCTTAGGCTGTGGCAGCGGGTGGGCTAAGCCTTGTCTCTGAATTATCACCTTCAAACCCAAGGAAGGCCCAGCACTGACACCCCTCCTCCAGGCTGGCCTCCACGCATGGCCCCACTCCTCCCCCACCCTCCAGCCCTTACTCTGACCCCACAGGAATGTGTCTGACTCTGACTCTATCAGATTGGGAGCTCCTGGGGCCTCTAGGGGCCCTGCCTTGTCCAGTGTGAGGTAGGTACCAGGGGGGAACGGGAGGCAGGTTTGCTGAGTCACTGTCTCCACCCCCCCAAGCCTGACCTCCTTCCTCCCCTGCTCATGTGCTCTCTGTGGCACCAAGGGCCTTCCCTTCACGTTGCCCACCGCAAAGGTACCCCTGGACAGGGGTGGAGGGCAGAGAGAGGACAGGTGATGTGGGCCAGGCCAGGTCTTTATTTGAGTTTGGGCATGATACGGATGAAGAGGATCATGCTGATGAAGATGAAGCAGACGACAATAAGCATGGCCCAGAGCAGCCAGTTGACTGACTTCTGTGTGTGCTGCTCCAGCCGCTCAGATTCTGTCTTCAGCTTCTCCAGGTTCTGGTCGGCCATCTTGAGTGAGTGCGACAGGGTCTGAGGGTGAGGTGGGGAGAATGTCAACAGGACTGGGTCCAAGTGTGGCCTCTTCCTACTGCGCTGGAGCAAATCTACACCTCTTGGCCCTTGCCAGTGCTGTTTCCTCTGCTGGGAATGCCATTTTTGCCTTCTGCCAAACTCCTATTCATCCAGTCAAGCCCCAGCCATAGAGACCTTCTGCTGGGAAGCCTTCTCTGATGCCCCAGGGCAGAGGCTTTAGAGTTCCCAGAGTCCTCATACCTGGTTGTCCTTCTTGATGACAGTCTGGGCAGCCAGTGTGTGGGTCTTGAGGCTCCGTGCCAGGCCTAGCATCTCCTCTGCCAGCTTCTCCTGGAGGTTCTGGTGTCGCTGCAGGACGAGGTCTAGCTCGGCTGCTGACTGCTTCTCATCCCCTGGCCTGGGCCCTGCCACCCCACTGACCCACAGATGGGTAGACAGGTGGGTAGGAGCGGGGGTGGGGGTTGGAGGGAAGAAACTAACATGTTCTCAAGGAACCCAGAGGTTGTGGTTCCAGCCACTGCCCTGCTTGGGGCTGTTTCCCCTTTTTTGCTTTGGTTTCTGGGAAGAGCATCCTCAGAAGTGGCCTTTGATTGGTGGCTTATTTTTTTAATTTTAATTTAATTTTAATTTTTATTTTTGGCCATGCCGCACATCTTGTGGGATCTTACTTCCCTGACCAGGGATTGAACCCGGGCCCTTGGCAGTGAGAGCACGGAGTCCTAACCACTGGACTGCTGGGGAATTCCCTGATTGGTGGTTTAGATGCTTCGTGGTGACGCTTTAGTGGCCCAAGGTCTGTCCAACCCCCCTGCCCCCAATGCTGCCCAAGGGCTGAAGATACTCACGTTCTCTTCCTCACATCCAGTTCAGGCTCTGGAAGCAAAACAGGCCAAGCAGGAAGAAAGAGAGAATGGGTTTGTTGTTTTCCAGCTTCCTGACCATTGCCTGGGATGTGTCTGCTACTCATAATGCCGTTTCCCATCTTGTCTGCTCCCCAGTGGGCGGGCTCCTGATCAGGCTTCAAAGTACTCCCTTCTGGGAAGTTTTCCTCATTTGGGCTCCCCCAGGTCCCAAGTCCTTCCCTCTAGCCAGCCTTGGCCCCTTGGGCTGGGAGTGTCCAACTTTGTTTCCTCTGGGGGCCCCTCCTCTGTCCTGGCACCGCTTCCAAGCGTAACTCGGTAATGCCCCTGGACACACTCTCCCTGGGCTGTGGAAGACCCTGTGGGAGCCAGGTTAGGCGTGAGGTGTGAGGCAGCAAGGACACACGTCTGTCCCAGGCCTTGAGTCCTGTTCTGCTCAGGATGACTCACCTTCACTAGAGTCCTGTGGGAAAAAAGGAGAGGCATGAAGTCACCCACCTTGCCATGCCCCCAGACCTGTTCTCTCTGCTCCCAGAAACTGCCCACCCACAGTCAGGACCCTGGACAAGTCCTGTGCCCTCTGAGCCTCAGTTTTCTCATCTTCAAACTGAAAACAATAGCTCGTAATTTGCAGGGTTTAGCGGATCCACATAAAGTGCTCATAGAGGCATTTGTCATCCTATTTTACAGATGAAAAAACTCATCTATGTGTGGTGAGGCAGGGGCCAAACCTTACTCTGGCCAACTCTAGGGCTTAAGCAGAGATGTGCCATTTTTGCCTTGTACCAAAACTCTTATTCACCTAGCAAAGCCCTGCCTGCAGTGCCTCTCTGTTGGGAAGCTTTCTCTGATGGTCCAGGTCAGAGTCTGTTGGGCCCCCTAGGATCCCTGCACCTGACAGTATTTGTTGTTCTGGCCACCCTCAGGCACTGAACTCCTGTCCCCATTTGAAGCCTCCCAGGGACCAGGGAGGGAGCCCTACCGTGCCTAGCAGCTCACTCCGCATCTCACTGGTGTACCGTGCCCGTGACTGTAGGTGTACTGTCTTCGTGGCAGGTACCCGTTCCCTGGCTGTAGTCGGTACTCGGCCAGGGGCCAGGAACTGGTTGGCTAGTGCCTTCTCTGAGGAGGAGGTCTGCAGAAGAGGGCAGAGGGGTCACCAGAGGGGCAGGTCCCAGGTGAGCATGATGAAGGCTGAGGAGACAGAGGTGCCCTTTACTCACCAGCTTCTCTGCCTGCAGCATCCCCTTCAGAAAATCTACCTTGCGAGAATATTCGTTGATTACCTCGGAGACCGGTTTGCTGGAAGGGCAGAAGAGGAAAAAGAAAACCTGCCCACTGTCCCCCGTTCAGGGAAGGTTCTTAGCAGGGAGGGACTGGAGACCAGGGATCCGGTACTCTACTCCCTGCCCCAGATTTGAACACTTGTGGCGGTCTGCACTCACCTCGCCTGTGCCTTCAGGGCCTGCAGCATGTCCTGGAGGGCTCCCACGTACTGGGGACGAAAAGTGGGGTGTCAGCCCAGTGCCCCCCACCACCATCTGGCTCAAAGGGATTAGAGCCACCAAGGGACGGGGCCAGGACGGGGGCGGGGCTGGAACGGGAGGAGCCAAGTATCAAGGAGGAGGGACCAGCTGAGCCCCAGGGAGGAGGTGGGGGAGCAGCGCAAACGGACGTGGCGGAGCCAACCGGCAGGAGCGTGGCCTCATTGGCTGGCGGGGTGGGGGAGTCGGGCCCGGTGGCCTCCGGCTGCGGGGACCACCCTCCGGGATGCGGGCTCTACGCGGACACACGGGCTTCCCTCACCTTTTCTAGACGCCAGTCGTCCGGGTCCCGCTTCTCCGCTGCCATCGCCTCGCAGCGGCACAGCAGCCGCACCAGGTTCAGCTCCAGCCTCGACGCTGCCATCACCACCCAGCGGTACCCCGCCCCTTCCGCCGGCGCCATCTTAAGAGATGGCGGAAGTGCCTTTCGTTGGCCTCCTTCCGGGCGGAAGTGCCCTGTTTTGCTCTCTCTTTCTTATTTGGGGCTTTCTCGTTCTTGTTTGGGCGTTTGCTCTCTCACTCTTGTCTTGTTTCAATTAGAGGCGCCATCCAGTCCGTATTTACTCAGGACTCAATCGCTTGCTTATCCTCGCGAGCATCTTAACCCTTCCCGAAGTGTTGAAAGGGTCGAGTCCTTCGTTGTCAGGCCCACGTGCAACGCGTGACTTGCTCATTACTTCCCCCCTGCTCAAAATTCCTCCCCCGCTCCCCACTCCTTCCTGGGTTCTTCCCACACTGAGCTCTTCCGCATCCAGGCAGCCTAGGGGAAGATTCTCCTGGGGGAGAGGCTCTGACCTGGGACTTCGGAATCCAAGACTTACGGGCTATGATTTCCAAACTTTTGCAGCTATGATATCCCGTCCCAGCCCTGACTGACACCACCTCCCACCGTGGCCTTCTGCGTTTAAGTTTTTCTGGACCTGTCTCCTCCCTTGGGAAACTGGCAGTGTGGCAGTGACATGGGCTAAACCTGGGAGCAGGAGGTCACCCCCAATGCCCAGACCCCCATGGATGGAACCCCCCCTGCGTCCCCAGGAAGCCAAGGCCCCTTGTTCGAGTCCCCCCTCCTGGAGTGGACAGGGTGAGGATGGGGGCTTCACAGGGACTGAAGCCCGGCATGCAGCCCTTAACCATCTCCCCATCCTTCAGGTCACCTGTGTCCAGGTCACACCGGTGGGCCTGGTGCTCTGTAAAGTACCATGGATGAGACCAAACTCAGGGTATTGCTAAAGGGGGGCTCTAGAGGCAGACAGGGCAGGGTCTGAATTCCAGCCCTGCCCCACTCCAGCTGTGTGGCCTTGGACTAGCCCACCAACTCTTCCTTGCATGTGCCATTGAAACTCCGGTTTGTCACGGTCTCCAACTCCCCCGCCCCAAAGGACCCACCTGCCAGCCAGTTCCCACAACTGCCCATTTGGTTGCAACCTGGGAGCTCTTCTGTGGCGGTTGGGGGTGGTGGTGGTGGTAGTGTTGCTTCTGGTTGTAGTGGGTCCACCAGGACTGACTCCCCGCTCCCCACCCAGGGTGGACGGCCCCATCAGTTGACATTTAAGCCCCAGCTGGGGAGAGGCTAGGTGTGACAGGAGGCAGCTCCCAGGACAGCAGGCTCTCCTCGCTGAATGTGGCTCTGCCAGGAGCTGCCTGCTTTCCCAGCTTTCTGGATCAATAAAAAGAACTTCCAGCAAAGCCCACGTCCCTTGTGTGAAAACTATGTGTGAAATTCCAGTAACAAACAGCAAAGTCAGTTGGAGGAACAAGGCAGCTCCTTCCAGGCAAGGGGCCCAATCCCTGCCCTGTACCCCTCTTGGCTGAGGCCACAGGGCTGACCCCCACCCCGCCAACCCCTGCTCTTTCAGCCTGGAGCTGGCCTGAGTAGGAACTGCATGCAGACACCTCTCAGGCACTTTTTTTTTTTTTTAATTTCACACGGCCTGTGGGTGCCTTTTGTTCCAGACCTGGGGCCATGTGTCCAGAGAGTGGGCTGAGCCTAAGAGGGGAGCCCCGCTCCGGAGATGCCAGATGTCCAGGCTATCACTGTAGACTTGTAGGGACATACAACCCCAGGCCTTGCCCTCCCCACCCATGAGCGGTCCTGAGTTGCGGGCTCCTGTTCTGCCACATGGGGTGGGCAGTGCCAAGGGTGGCCTCCTCCAGCCTCCTGTGTCCAGGGCACAGTGGACCAAGGAGTGATGGCCACCTTCGAGTCTCCCTGGGATGTGAGGTCTGTGGTGCCTGGAGTGGAGGCTGCCTACAACCTCGTGTCCTGTCTCCAGCCAACAGTCTTGATCACCACGGAAGGCTCACTGTTCCCTCGAATGCACGTCGGCCAGGTGGCCACTGGCCGGGCCAGAATACGAGTCCAAGACAGACTTGGGGCAGTCAGGGGCCACAAGTGTTCAAACCCCTCGTGCAGGGTCCTAGCCCTCAGACTGTCCCCCGAGCTGTCCCTCAGCGTGGGTCTGAGCCTCCAAAGCTTCGCGGCTGTGTGGCCTTTACTCTGAAGACTCATGTCCAGGTTATAAGGGAGATGCAGGGCGTTAATATAAAAGTTTGTACATACACATATAAAAAAACAACTTGGTCTTCTGTTAAGGCTGTTACAGTTTAAAGTTATGTAAACCACGCCCAAAGAAACAGTGACCAGAAAAACGTACAAAAGGGGAGATGGGAGATGCCAGGCTGCCCGCCATGATTTGGTGCTCTGGGCGGGCGACTCCGTGCGATGTAGGGGCTCAGCAAGGGCAGCCGGGCCTCAGCCGGCCTCTCCCTGCCTGCACTCACTTGGAGTCGGTGCCCACCTCACATCGCTCTTGAAGCTTTTCATTCCGGATCCTTCTCAGACCACTGAATGCTGGCTCTGGAGCTCTGGCACCCAGCTCTGGCACCAGGCCGTCCTTGGATATGCGGACTCTGACAGCTGTGGGCCCTCAGCCATTGGCCTGGCCCGAGGCAGGGGGCAGGCAGTAGGTTGGGGGGTCCGAGTACCTCCGCTTGGTCCCGGGTGGCCGGTCGTCCTTGTCCAGGGGCTCCTGAGGGCCCTGAGTGGGCAGGTGGGTGCCGGGTGTGATATACACAGAGTGTACCTGGTCTGGGCGGCGAGCAGGTGGCTCTCGGCGCCTCACCGGGGTGGCAGCTTCCTGGGCACCTGGCGCCCGGCCAGGGAGATAGGAGGGCAGGCCGGGCGGGAGCTTGATGTTGGCCGTGGGCATGATGGGGGTCCGCCGGGGGGTCTTCACTCTAACCGTCATGAAGGACGACGGCCTTCGTCGAGGAGGGGCGGCCGCCTCGGGGAGGGGGCTCGGGGTGGGTGCGCTGGGGCAGGGGAGAGCAGGCGCGAGGGGCCCTTTTGAGAGACAGATGGCAGGGTTACTGCAGCTTCAGGGCCGGCAGATGGACCCTCGCCCGGGGGCCTGCTGGGTGTGGACATGGGAAGGAAAAAAGCAGACGCTACCTTAATACTGACCTTCCGAGGCCCCCCGCCCAGCCCGCTCTTCCAACAGGCTCTCGGTGCTAGCTGATGTCTCTGAGTCCAGGTTCTCCTCATCGGAGCCTCGAGGGTCCAGCTCTGGCAGCCGGTACGTGATGTCCTCCCTGGGGATGACAGGGTCACAGTGTCTAAGGCTGTTCCATGGTGGAAGACCACCCCACGGAAAAGTGCCAGGCCAGTAGGGGACAGAGTAGGTCATCCTGGTCCTGGAGGGGTCTCCCTGCCCCCAGCACCCCAAACCCAACCCCAAAAGCACACCTGGCCCAAAATGCCCCTGACTCAGTGAAGCTCATGTGAGGAAGGTGTCAGGCTGCTGAGGGAAGCCAGGCATCTGGCCTAGTTAGTACTCAGCTAGTGAGGGGCTCCTGCCTCAGGACCTTTGCACATGTTGTTCCCTCTGCCTGGAGTGCCCTACCCTACTCCTAAGGCTAGGATGCCCAGGGGGCCTGGATTACACCTGTTCTCCTGGCATAATTTTTAAACAGCATCTCCCTTCATACTTCCATCTTGACCGGACAACAAACTGGTGGATCGCCCTAGCTAAGGCCAACTTTAAGACAAAGTTCAGGCAACACCCCTCTGTTTCCCTTCTCTCCCTATGGGCCACCGTGATTCCCTGTGGTCAAGCAGGGGGTTTAACGAGCTTAGGCTGTGTTTTAGGACAGCAGCACCCCGTGAGGTGGGCACTGGACCACGGGACTGAGCCTAGCCCATCAGCTTCCTAACAGCCAGATCCCCTATAGTTGGGGGGCCAGTGGATGGGGGCTGGACAGGGCGGCCGAGTGTGGCAAGGGTTCGGAGGGACACTTGCTTCTCCTCCTTGATGGACTGGATCCGCTCAATTAGGATCTCTTTCTCGCGATCCTCTTCACCGCCGGCCACTTCCTCCTCTGGCAGCACCCCCAGCTCCTCCAGGCCACCGCTGCTGCTCATCCGGGCCTTGGGGTTCTTGATCTGCAAAGAGAAGCGGCAGGTCTGGCCAGCCCCTCTGGGTGGGTGGGGGTCAGTGCTTGTGGATGGAGAGAGGGTGGAGCGAGCAGCTCCGGGGGAGGTTAGTTCTGACATGGATGGCTAGGCTTAGAGAGGCTTCTCCGGGGATCATGCAGGGACCGAGTGGCCGGCACGTGGCTCATTAGTCATCTTCAGCACAGGCAATCAGCAGGCAATGGGTTTCCCCCAGCATGCACTTCCAGAAGGTTAGGACACGCTCGCTCTATCCTACGAGGACCCTAGGGGTTGAGAGGAACCCCAGCATGCACCGCGCTGGGAGACATGCGAGGAGGACCCACCGTACGTGTACATACCAGGACCCCCTCATAAGGAGACGAAAACCCCAGTTTGAGAGGCCAGGGCTGGGGGAGAGATGAAGAGTGGGTGACCACACAGGGCCATGACCAGGGCACAGGCACTAGTCATGGGCATAAGGCCACGTCTGACTGTCGGGACAAGGACAGGACCCTCCCACAGGAGCCTGGGACTGGCCTCTTATCCCTCTACCCCCCACTGTGAGGCCACTTCTGCTGTGGCAACGTTTCCCTGTGGGGGGGGGGGGCCCAGGGCAGCCAGGGACATGGCTGGAGGATGACCAGGACCACCACCAAGTAGGTGACAGGACCCCCACTGCTGAGAGCGGCAGCTGGCCTTGAGGCTGAGCTAGGATGGTGGTCTTTTGGCCGAGGTGAGGAATCAGCCCCTAAACATGCTGCCACGAGACCTCAGGTCAGGCTGTCGGTGGCCCAGGGTGTGCTGGGAGAGTGTGCTGGACGGATAAGTGAGACCCCGCCCAATGTCCAAACCCCGCCCACCAGTCCCCACTCCCACAAGGCCCCGCCCCCACCGAAGCCCCGCCCTGCGTTGCTCACAGCGTTTTGTCGCAGGAGAGAGAGCCTCCGGAAGGCGATGCTCTCGGCGGCCTCCAGCTGGGTGATCTCCTCCATCTTCACTTTGTACTTCCTCATCTGTTCTTTGATCAGCATCTCCACGCACCTGTGGAGAAGGCGACTCAGCTACCGCCTCGGGGGGTATGGTCAACATGGGGGCCTGCATCTAGGGAGATGCTGGCCCGAGACTGGGGCATGGTGGCTGAGACAGAGACCCAGAGACCAGGCAGGGCCACGGACATGGCTGTGGCTCCCATCGTGGCCCCAGTTCACTCACTGTGTGACCTCGTGTAGCTCACCCCACCTCTCTGAGCCTGAATCCTTGTCTTAATAAGCCTCCTCGTTTGAAGGAGGAAGTACAGTACCATGGAGGTTGGGTGATTTGTCCCAGGGGCTGCAGGCAGCTGCCCCAAGGGCTCTAGAACTGCGCTGTGACCCAAGGCACATCTGCTCAGTGGTCAGGGCCAGCCTCAGTGGTCAGTACCGAGGCAGGGAGGGTGTGGTGGGACCGGACAGACTCAGCCTGGATGGAGAAGCAGTCATGACTCAGGTTTCCCATTGTCATGACCACATAAGAAAAAAAAAAAAAACCCAAGGAACATGCTGGAAACAAATCCGTCAACAGCATACCGCTGCCCAGGTAGTGTCAGGGCCACACTGGATTCTCCTCCGCTCTGCCTACCAGCAGCTGTTCATTGATCTCTTGAGTGTGGCCCGGGGTGTGGGGTGTGCCACTGTCAGGCGTAGCCCTCAGGCCTTCCTGTGTTTTGCCTCCTGAAACCGCCTTGGGTGACAGGTTCTTCTTATTATTTTTTTTTAAATTTATTTATTTTATTTATTATTTATTTTTGGCTGCGTTGGGTCTTCATTGCTGCGCGCGGGCTTTCTCTAGTTGCGGCGAGCGGGGGCTACTCTTTGTTGTGGTGCGTGGGCTTCAGTAGCTGTGGCTTGCGGGCTCCAGAGCGCAGACTCAGTAGTTGTGGCTCACGGGCCTAGTTGCTCCGCGGCATGTGGGATCTTCCCGGACCACGGCTCGAACCCGTGTCCCCTGCATTGGCAGGCAGATTCTTAACCACTGCGCCACCAGGGAAGTCCCCAGGTTATTTTTACAACTCGAAGTCTAAACAATGTCCTTTTAGTGATGGATGTCTGCTGACCTCCTTCTGAGTTTTTTTTTTCCTCTTAATTAATTTTTATATTTTGGCTGTGCTGCGAGGAATGTGGGATCTTCATTTCCCAACCAGGGATGGAACCCGTGCCCCCTGCAGTGGACGCGTGGAGTCTTAACCACTGGACCACCAGGGAAGTCCCTTTCTGAGTTCTTTTGAGGCACTTTCTTTTTTTCGTGTGTGTGTTTTTAAAAAAAATATTTATTTATTTATTTGGCTGCGTGGGGTCTCAGTTGTGGCACGTGGGATCTTAGTTGTGGCATGCATGTGGGATCTAGTTCCCGGACCAGGGATCGAACCTGGGCCCCCTGCATTGGGAGCACTGAGTCCTAACCGCTGGACCACCAGGGAAGTCCCTTGAGGCGCTTTCTGAGAACTTTTTTTTTTTTTTTTTGAAGCACTTTTTTGAGAACTTTCGAAGATCGTTTGCGGGGAAGAAAGAACCTCGAGAAAACCGCTTCTGTTTGCTGCAGGCTCTCACTGCTCCCAGAGGCTGGGAATGTGGGGCTTCACCACCTGCCCCTCACCCTGGACAGAGGATGAGGGGTTTCTCCCCTTTTTTGGTTTTTCACCCTCAAGAGAACTCAGAAGTGATGCTCTTGCTGCTTGAGGAGATGCTGCCAGGTCTCCACCCGGGTCTGGGCACGTGTGAGCCCTACGGTGCCACCATGAGGCCAGGCTGCTTCTTGTCCCTCGTCTGTCAGGAGAGCCCTGCTCGCCGCTCACAGCAGCCAGCACACACGCAGACTTTGTTAGAAGTTCGGTTTTAGTACAAAAGTCACGTGTGTTCGTTAGCAAAGAAAGAAGGGTGGAGAGACCAAACGAAGTTTACCCAGGACCCCAGTGCTCAGGACACCTCCCGGGGCCGTTGTGATTGGGCTGTGTTCTTCTAGACTTTCCTCTGCAGGCACACTTACACACTACTGAGGCCAGGCCAGTCCTAGGATTCTGGAGAGGGCTCTCGTCTTTAGTTGTGGGATCCCTGGCTCGGCTGCCCTGAGCGCATGTTGCGGGGTGGGGGCCAGCCGGTCCTGGTACTCACGTGGTGATTTTGAGGACATCCTTCATGCTGGTCAGCGGGTCCGAGTTGTCGGGGCAGCGCAGGAGGCAGGGCGCAAAGATGATGGCCAGTGCGCTGGGTGACATTCGGTTCACGTCCTCAAGCAGGGCTACCCTGTGCAGCAAGCGGCAGTTAGGGGGTGGCCACAGGGAGCCCCAAGCCCAGAGTCCAGATCCCGGGAAGGTGCTGGGAAGATGCTGCCGCAGCTGGCAGGTGAGAAACGCTCGCCCCTGCAGGGTGGAGAGGCGCCACAAAGAAGCCGGGGGCCCCCCTCCTGGACCCCCCAGTATGGGCTCACATCCTGGTGTGGAGCCACCAGAGAACGCCAGCCCGGGGAACGCCGTGGCGCGGCTCTTGCTGGGACCCCACCCCCCAGAGGGCGGGGCAACAGGAGGGCAGGCACTTGCTTGACCAGGTGGAAGATGAGCCTCTCCAAGGAGTTGTGGTTGGCTTCTGGCAGGTGCTCCAGGACGGCGTAGATGGCGGCCAGCTGCTCCTGCTTCTCTGGCAGCTCTAGGAGGGTCCCGGGGGTCAGCTCCCTGCGGCCCTCACCCGACAGGCCCCAGGGCGCCGGGTAGCCTCGGCCTGTCTGGGGCCCGGTTTCTCAGCTGGGGGCAACGGGGTCCCTCCTCCCTGACCGGCCACAGCACACGCTCGAGGCTCTGACCCCCGACCTCGACCACCTGCCGGCTCTCGCCACGGTGGGACTCACCGACGGCGCGGAGGAAGTCGCCGTACTGGGCGAAGGTCATGAGGGGCTCGGGCAGCTCCCGCAGCCACTGCTTGAGCACCCCGGTGATGGCGTGGATGGGAAAGTTCTCCAGTTTGACCGCCGTGGGGTCTGCGGGGAGGGCGCGGCGGCCGGTGAGCTCGGGGAAGGCAGGAGGGCTGAGCCTGGAGCCCCACGCGGCGCCCTCCTGCCCTTGACACCTACCCGTCCGCAGCACCCACCTGTCTGCAGCGCCTGCCGGAGCTCCCTTGTGCGGTTAGCGGCACCTGACTTGCGGTAGAGGCCCTCGGTGTACAAGCCGTGCATCTCCACGTGTTCCAGAAGCTTCTCCAGCACGACGGGCACTGAGACCTTGTCGCTGGTCAGGCTGTCCACGCACACGCCAAAGTGGCCCGGCTCAGTGCCTGGCTCGATCTGCGACGACGGGGATGGGGGTGAGGGTCGGGCCTGGGCTGGTTGTCCTCCCTGTCACCCCCCGCCAGCCCGGCTTCCTCTGTGGCCGCCGTCCCCCCCTGCTCCTCGTCCTCTCTTGCACGGCTGCCAGAGGTGCCGGGCTGTGGAGGTCCCCGGATGGCTGCTGGCAGGGGGTCCCTGTGTGAGGTGCCACAGTCCCCTCGGCCCAGCTGATCCTGGCTTGTGCCAGCCCGTAGGACCCCGCCTCCCTTGTGCAGGGTAGGGGTTTCCTTCCACCCGGAGGAGGGAAGAGCAGGGCCAAGGCTTGGGGTGCACACACAAGCCTGGCCCCAGCTTTGGGGGGCCCTCTGGGGGCTCTGACAGGACCGGGGTGCGCTCTGCTTCGGGGCCAGCCCCTCCCACCAGCTCCGTGCTCCCACCTGACACCCAGCCTTGGCCTGGCACCTCGCACACCCTCTCCTCCACATCTCTCAGAACGGCCTCCCCCAGGTGTTCTGGAAAGTTCCCGGCCCCAGCGGGCTCACCTTCTTCCCACTTGTGTAAGAGCAGTAGGTCTGAATCTTGTGCACACACTTCTTGTGGCAGGTCATCTTGCACACTAGGAGGTCATGGTGGGGGAGGGGGAGAGGGTAGTCACGGACAGTGCATCGGGGACCCACGGGTCCCGTGGCCGCCTGTCCCCGTGTCTCAGGACAGTGACAACTGCCTGGGTATTTACGATGGACACGGAGTGGCGGGCTGCTCCTCACAGGGGCCAAGGGGAGAGGTTACCCTGGCCCGAAAAGAAAGCCAACCCTGACTGGTCCTGGCAGGAAAACAGCAGTGCTAGAGGCCTGCCTGACCCAGCCTGGGCCCGGGGGGCTGACTGGCTTCCCACCCGGCCTTGGCCACCTCCCGGCTGCCTGACTGTGGGCCAGCTGGGTCACCCTGGGCTGCACCTGTCTCTCAGGGTCCCTGTGGGGACTGACTGGCCTCGCCTGGCACATGGGGGAGGGGCCGGCACTTCAGGCAGCGAGAGCAGCATGAACAAAGACCCGGAGATAGGGCCCAGGGTGACTCGCCCAGGTAGGCGTGCAGAGGGGAGGCTGCGGAGTTGGGGCGGGGGCCTGGGGGTCAGTTGAGGACCGGCCTCTGCCCCAGCGTGACAGCGGGGGGTTTGAGTGGGTGAGGTGCGGCCTTACTGCCCCTGTGGTGAGGGCAGTGCTCTGGGAGGGTCGGCCCTGTAGCTGGGGTGAAGGCCTGGGTGCACCGTGAGGGGTTGGGGACATGGTGGGGGGTCAAGGGTTGTGCGGTGGGGGTCGGGGGGCCTGGGGGGGTCAGGGGCGCGGTGGGCGATCGGTGGGCGAGGGGCACTCACCGCTGCAGAGCAGGGCCTTGTCCATGAGCCAGATGTAGGAGAGGCACTGCTCGCACGACTGGGGGATGCTCACTTGGTAGCTGGCGAACACGTGCCCGTTGTGCTGCTGGACCTGGAGCAGTGGGGGCGGGGGGCCGAGTGGGAAGGTGGACCCCCAACGGGGTCGCCACGGGGCCGCACAGCGGGGACGCTGCCTGTGGCATCTCAGGACCGGGGTCCCTTAGGGCCGGGTAGGAAAATCACACGCCCGCCCGCGTGCACATGCGCACACACAGACACGCGCACACCCGTGCGCGTGCACGCGAGAACACACATACTCACAGCACGCTCCTGCTTCCGCTTCTTCTTCTGAGCTTTGCTCTGCTGTGAGGGAGCACAAAGGCCAGCTCTGTGTGGGGTCCCCTGGGGACACCCCGACCCCAGCGACGTCCTGGCGCCGGGACCCTCCCTCGCCCGGAGCGGTAGCACCCACCTTGGGAGGCTCGAAGTCGTTCTTGGTGTGCCCGCGGGTGAACTCGTCCAGCAGCGACTGGAAGAGATTGAGGACCAGGTTGGTGTCCTTCTCGCCGCGCTCGGCCGCCAGGTTGCTCACGACGATCTGGTAGTTCTCCATCAGGTCCTTGTAGCCGACGTGGATCTTCCCGTTCTGCGGCAATGCAGGGTGTGACCCTCTGTGAGTCAGACGGACGGGGGTGCCCGGGGGAGGGCATGGGGTCTGCCGCGGGGGCCCTCCCTGGGGCTGGGGGCTCCACGTACAGGGACGGAATACATGGTCTTGAGGTTGCTTCGGAACTTCTCGGTGGCTTCGATGAATAAGCTCTCGATGGGAGTCTTCTGGGAACGCAGGTCGTTTATCTGGAGAGGAAGGGAGAGATGTGCTGACCCCACGTTTCCTCAGGCCGGGCATCTGGGCGGCCATAGCTCTGCCCTGTCCCAAGTCCTTCCCTGGCTCCCCTGGGCTTGCAGGGAAACATCCTGGCCCTCTTGGCAGCCCTGATGTCTTGGGGATCACTCACTGTGGGGGCTGAGCAGCACCCCTGGCCTCCCCCACCAGATGCCGGTAGCTCGTGGGGACCAAAAACATCTGCCGATGTTGCCAGGTGTCCCCTGGGGGCAGACTCACCCCCTGGTTGCGAAACACTGGTTTAACTGGGGCCCTTCCTGCCGCCCCACCCCGGCGCTCAATGCCCGGCTGTGCTCCAGGACGGGGGCTGCCTCAAATGGCCCGGTCATTTCACCATGCCTCCACCCCTCAACTGTCCCTGTCAGCCCGCTGTCTCCCTCTGAAGCTCTCAAACACCACACTGTTTGCTGTGGGATTGCCTGCAGCTGGGGCCATGAATACCCTGAGTGCAGGCTGTGATTTCTTCACCTCTGTCTCACACGCTAAGTGCTCAATCATTGCCTGGAACTGCATGCGTTTTGTAAAAGTGGGTTCTAAATAAAATAATTTGTTCGCGCTCAGCTGCAGCTGAGCGGCAGGACAAAGAAAGGTTACATGACCTAGGAGCAGCCTGGCAGGACTCGGGTGTGTCAGGTGCCTTGCCTGGAAGATTATTCTGGATGCTAGTGCTTCCCTTTTCTCACATGTGTGAGAAAGTGGGCCACCGTCCCCAAGGGGCGCTCTGAGACAGCAAACCAAGTGTCTTTAAACAGCGGATCTCAAACTTCCTGGGCAGGAACTGCAGGACAGAATGCCTCTGCTGGGCGCCCAACCCATGTGTGCACATGCACGTGTGCTCTAGATGATTCCGGCAGGGGCGGGGGTCCCAGAATCAGATGATTCAGGTGTGACTCGCTTCCACACGTTCTGTGCAGCCCCCCATAATAAGACACACATTTTGTAGCAAAATGTAAGCATCCCCACCGAGCAGGATGAATGTAGGCTATAAGCGATCTCTCGGGAACCCCTGCCAGGTTTCACAGAAAAGCAGCTGATGCCAAACTTAGGAACAAGCGTGTGGTTTCCACAACTTTCTGTGTGTTGGAACCGTGGACCTGGACTTTCCAGTCCCGCCTGATAAAGGCTTTGGTGTGACGGTTTGCAAAACTGCCAGGTGGAGACGGCCCTCTGGGGAGGCCCAGGGCCCTGGCTGGCCCACCTTGTTGAGCAGGAACTCATCCAGGTACTTGAGCTCGTTGGCGTTGGTGATCTTGCGGAACACCGACTCTCGCCACTTCTCCGACACCGTGATTTTGCCAATCTTGAGGTTTCGGTTCTTCTTCCCTTTGCCTCCTGGCTCCTTGGCGTGCTTCTCGCCGGTGGCGTGGCGGTGCTGGTGGCTGGAGGGGGCTGGGGAGGGGGGCGGGAGGCAGGAGAGGCTGGTAAGGGCAGTGGGTTCCTGGGGAGGACTGAAGTTGGCCTCTGGGGCATGGTCACGAGTGCAGAGAACCAGGGCCCTGTGCTGTCGCATACTGAGGTCCGCGGCCAGAGAGCGCCTCCGGGGATGGGGACCAGTCCCGAAGCCCCGCAACCAGGGCTTGGCCCGCAGCTGACTCAAGGCCCCATCTGGGGACGGTCCTCAGGGGCCCCAGTGGCTCTGCTGTCCGTCCCTGAGGCTGCGGGAGACCAACCTTCTAGATTCTTCTTCATGGCGGCGGCTTCCAGTACGACTTGCCCGGGTACTGTGTTCTCTGTCTCCTCTGTGCCCTCCAGGTTGTATTTCTTATCCTTGTTCTTATGCAGGAAAAGTCTCTTAAACGTGGATCTGTAGGACAAAGTAAGGGATTCCGCTTAAGCCTCAGGAAATGAAGGCAGATGTGAGGCCAAAGCAAGGGTCCACTTACTGTAATGAGAAACAGCCCTTTTCTTGGTTATCATTGGAAGGGGATGCCACTAAAAATACGGTTGATCTGTGTGAACTGACAGGGCAGTCGGGCAAAAGAGCGAGATGCTGAGCAGATGTCACAGCGTGACCCCATTTTCATATTAAAAGAAATTACCCCCATCCCCTCCCCCAAGATTATTTTATAGGCACAAGGTTAGGGGAAAAAAACCTTAAAGAATAAATACCAAATCATGTACTATGGATACTGGGTACGTGATGGGGTGAATGGTGGCTCCACCCAAAAGATATGTCCATGTGCTAACCCTCGGGGCCTATAAGCATGATCTTATCTGGGAAAATGGTCTTTGCAGATGTGACTAAATGCCATGGACTGAATATTTGTGTCCCCCCGTATCTGTATGCTGAAGCCTAACTCTCAGTGTGATGGTTATCGGGAGGCGGGGCCTTTGGGAGCTGATTAGGTCACGAGGGTGGAGCCATCATGAATGGGATTAATGCCCTTATAAGAGACACCAGAGAGCTCCCTCACCACTTCCGCCATGTGAGGACACAGCAAGAAGAAGGTGTCTATGAACCAGATACCAAATCTGCTGGCACCTTGATCTTGGACTTCCAGGCTCCAGGTCCATCTGTGGTGTTTTGTTACAGCAGCCCGAATGGACTAAGACACTAAATGAAGGATCTCAAGATTCTGAGTCATCCTGGATTACCCAGATGCGCTCTAAAGCCAATGACAAGTGTCTTTATAAGAGACAGAAAAAGAGAAGACACAGGGGAGAGATGAATGTCATGTGAAGACAGAGGCTGAGATTGGAGGCGGGGGGTGATGCAGCCACAAGCCAACGAATGCCTGGAGCCCCCAGAAGCTGGAAGAGGCAAGGAAGGATCCTCCCCGAGATCCTTTGGAGGGAGACACGGCCCTGCCCACACCTTGACTTCACACTTCTGGCCTCCAGAACCACGAGAGAGTAAACTCCTATTGTTTGAAGACACCCTGTTTGTGGTACTTTGTTTTGGTGGTGGGGTCTCCTGAAAGCAGGGGGCTCTCTCCTTCCACTGCAGCCCGTTCCTCACTGTCCTCAGGGTCCCGTCCTGAGTTTGGGTCAAAGCTCCCCTGACCCAGGGCCCAACCCCTCTGCTCTGTGAACCGCCTAGAGCACTGTGGCAGAGGCTTTCTGGGGACAGAGCCTTGGCCCAGTTTTTGCTATCTAAGGACCAAGGAGGGGTTCCCGGATGTGGGGATGGAGGAGCTGGGAGCTGGTTCTCATTCCATAAACAGCCAAATGGACACTGTCTGTCTGTGGCCTCAGAGGAGGTGACCCACACCGGCTCTAGGTTTCAATGGGAATCATTCCACCCCAATGTGGCCACAACCCGAGCTCCGCATGGGTTTCTCCTCACGGAACTGCTAAGCGAACGTCTCCCCAAAAGAGCTTCATATAAGTGCAATCGGCTTATGGGAATTTCCTGGTGGTTCAGTGGTTAGGACTCTGCGCTTTCACTGCCAGGGCCCAGGTTCAATCCTGGTCAGGGAACTAAGATCCTTCAAGCCATGTGGCCAAAAAAAAAAAAAAAAAAAAGTGAGAAAAGTGTGATCAGCTTAGGAGATCAGACTGCTCTGGGACTGGAGGACCCGGACACCCTGGGTGTCCTCTGGCGGCCTGAGCCCACCTCCAAAACCCCACACTTACTTAGAATCGACGGAGCCTGGGGACAGCCCAGCATCTGTCCCCAGGGATGCGTCACCCGACTTCTTCTTCTGGATGGCCAGCTTCTTCGTGCTGGGCTCCCCGTCCATGGTTTCTGCAGAAGGCTGTAGGGGAGAGGGGCTGGGTAAGCAAAGGCAGGCGGCCTCTCTGGAGGGAAGGTGTGGGTCCCGGTGCTGCCATGCATTCTATCCACCGTTCCCTTCTGGTGGCGCTTGGACCCTCAGGGGTGAGAGCTGCTGCCTAAAGCTTTACCTGAGTCTTGGTCTGGGACGGGGACGAGAGGAGCTTGGAGACGTCGCTCGTGGATAAGGAAATGCGCCTCTCCCTGCGAGATCACAGAAATGTGGCTTTTACTGACAAGGGTGAGTAGGAGACATTTGGGGTTGTCATGACTGAGAGGGAGAGGGTAGTGCTACTGGCATCTGGTGGGCGAAAACCAGGGATGCTGCTCTGCCCCCCACAGTGCCCAGGACGGCCCCCACCACAGAGATCGAGACGGCCCCAGGGGTCCACTGTGCCAAGGCCGAGAAAGCCTGTCCTAGCAAAAGGCCTGCATCTTCCTGCATCTCTGTATTCCTTTGGACAGGCAGCCCTCTGGGACAAGGGGCTGGTGATTTGGAGTCACCGATATTTAGCCAACCGGGGTCCAAGTGTGTCGAGAGCTGCTCTTTCAGTCTCTGGGTGCGTGTAATCACTCCCACTGTTGATGAGGGAACTGAGGTCCAGGCAGGCTGGGGAGGGGGGTGGACCTCAACCCAAGGGGCCACCTTCCACAAGGCTGGAGGCTTTCTGTGTGAACTGGGCCCCTTTGGACAGGGGCTCCAGGGCCCCCGGAAGGTGCCTCGTCTTCCCCGAGCCTTTCCCCGCCCCCTGGGCCCTTCTTCCTTGGGGCTCCCACCCACCTGGCGTCAGCTCTCAGGCACAGAGCCTCACATGTTTCTGGGACGCATGGTGCTGCCCTAGTCCTGCTCCAGGCTTTGGCTATGTATCCCCCGACCCTGCCCGCCCACCCCAGCCCTTGGAGAAAGGAGGGTACAGGGCTTACTCTGTGGGCGTGAGGGCAACCCCCTCGGCCCGGTGCCGCTCGCTGAGGTCCAGGGACTGGCTCAGCATGGTGCTGGGGCCAGCTGTCATCAGCTTCTTGCCCCGCCACAGCTCCACGGCGCTGGCCAGCCGCTCGGCGTCCGGGTCCCTGTACCGCTGAATCTGGGTGGAGCCTCCTGGGCTCTCGGGCCTGTCCTGGGCCCTTGGGCCAACCCCAGGCTTGCTCTTGTCCTTGGGAGTCTCCGGGGTGGCACCGGGGGCCGGCACGCCGACCCTGCTGTCCAGGGCCAGGCTGGTGGGTCGTTCCACGTGGCCGGGCCTGGGGCTCCCGCCCTGGGCTTCAGGGGAGACCGGGCTGCCCGGCGCAGGCTGCAGGAGCTCCTCGGGCTGCTTTTCAGGAGGAGCCATCCCTGTGTCCGTCCTTGCGTCCCGAGGGCTTTCATCTTCTCTGTCCTCCTTTCTGTCTTCTGGGAGGTTCTCTTCTGGCTCTGGGACGGCCCTTCTGTAAGGTTCTCTGAGGGCGTGCTCTTCTTTACAGGACTGGATGTGCTTGTTCTGGAGTTGCACGTGCTCCAGCCCCCTTTGCCGGCGCGACTCGCGCTTCTCCCGGCTGCTGGGCACTTTCTCGTGACTTTCGGCTGCGTTTTTCTGGGCTGGGGGCGCCTTCTCCGGTTGGGAGCTCTCCACGGGGGACCCGTCACTGGGCCACACCTCGGGCTCCAGCTCCAAATGCTCGCCGTCCTTGGATGGTTCTGGGCCCCGCGCGGGTTCCTGCCCAGCTGCCCAGCCCGGCCCGGCCTCTGCGGTTTCCTCTCGGGCGGCTTGCTGGGCTTCCCTCTCCTTCTCCGCCGCCCTGTGCTTCTCTGCCACCATCTGGCTGAAGCTGGTGGGGGGAAAGTGAAGGGGGTGGTTTCAGGAACAAATCCACCCAGGGCGTTGGGGACCCCTTTTCTACCTGCAGGTGCACGGGTGGGGGGCCAGGTGGCATGTGGCGAGACCCTGGCCCTCAGAGATGCTTCTGGAAAGGCAGAGCCTCCTCAGCCAGGGAAGGGGGAGACACGGAGTGGCCTCTTGTTGTCGTGGCCACGTCTGCCTGGCTGGTTCAGGGGGACTTTTATTAGGTCTGTTGTGGGAGGGATCTGAATTCCTCTGGGGTCCCTGGCCTGGTCGATTCCCAGGCTTCGTGTGTGAGCGGGGGTGAGGGGAGCCCCCGATGGCTGGTCCTGGTGGCCTGAACCCTCCAGCTCTGAATCCAGGTGCTCTGCCAACCTGCCTGGGGTGGGCAGGTGCAGTGGTGGTGCGGGGGGTCCCTGGCAGAGACTGAGTACCGCCAATGGTGACCTGGGGTTTTGCCAGTAGGTGCCACCTACCAGCCCTGGAGCGTCTCTCTAGGGTCCTGTGTGCCCAGACGGCTAGATGCCTGCCAGCCCCTCCTCAGCCTCCCTGTGTCCAGACAGCTCCACTGGCCAGACGGTGTCTCAGGCAACCCTCGGGTGAGTGGCATGTTCTGGCGGGGGGGGGGGGCGGGGGGCTTGGTCCCATTCCGCTCACCTCCTGCGCTGCAGGTGCCCCCGGCAGAGGCTCTGCAGGCGGATGATGCTCTGTCTCTGCAGTCGGTAGGCTGCCCGCTGCCGGCAGCCCCTCCACGCGGCCTGGAGGGACACCGCTGCCTGCGTCCTCTCCAGTGCCCGGCGGACGCGGTAGGACCGCCAGCAGGCCTGAGAGTGGAGGGGGCGTTCAGGGGCTGGGAGGGCGAGACCCCGGCCACCCCCGGCCCCGGCCCCACGGGCCCCCTCAGGACCTGGATGGTGACGGCCGCCCGCCTCATCTGTAGGAAGTGCCTGCGCTCCAGGACCATCCGGAACCAGCTCTGCAGGAGCAGGATCTTCCGCACGACCTCCCGGTGCAGTGTCTCCTGCAGGGCCTGCCGCTCCGTCTCCTTCAGGAAAACCTAGCAGGGAGTGGGCACGGGAGGGGTCAACACGGCCTCCAGAACCCCTGTACCCGGGCAGGTCTGCTCGGCCCACCCCGGGAGTGCGCGAGACCAAGCTGGTGTGCTGACTGACCTGGCCACGGGGACTTTTTTTTTTTTTTAAAAAGATGGAGATAGAATTCCCAGAACATAAAATTAACCATTTAAAGTGAACAGTTCAGTGGCATTTAGTACATTCACAAGATTGTGCAGCCATCACCTCTATCTAGCTCTGAAACATTTCCATCACCCCAAAGGGAAACTCCGTGCCCATTAGCAGTCATTTCCTAATCCCCCTCCCCCCCTAGCCCCTGGCAACCACTAATCTGCTTTCCGTCTCTATGGATTTACATGTTCTGGACATTTCATATTAATGAGATCACACAATCTGCGGCCTTCTGTGTCTGACTTCTTTCACTCAGCATGATGTTTTCAAGGTTCATCCACGTAAGCGTGTATCAGGGCTGGATAACACTCCACTAAGGGAATGGCCCACGTTTTGTTTCTCTATCATCTGTTGACGGATACATGAATTATTTCTACCTTTTGGCAAGTGACTAGTGCCGCTACGAACATACATGTACAAGGATTTGTTTGCACATCTATTTTCAGTTCTTTTGGGTTGATACCTAGGAGCGGAATTGCCGGGCCACGTGGTAACTCTATATGATTAACTCGTTGGGGCGCTGTGAGGGGACTTGTCACATCTGGTAGAGCCCTGTTGGGGAGCTGCCAGACATTACAAAGTTCCTGAACATCCTGTTCTATGGTGTGATGGTCTGATGCCTGAGCCCCACACCTTAGGTCTGCCCCTCTGGCTTCCAGGAAGAAATAACGTGCTGGGCCCCAAGAAACGCACGTCCTCAGCAGAGCCCCTTATTTTGCAGTGAGTGGCTTGGGCCGTGGGAGGACTCTGTGTGTGGCAGAAGGTGGGGGACAGTTTGCAGCCACCCTGAGGGGTGCAAACACTGACCTTGGTCTTGCCGATCTGGTAGCTCCTCTTGTCTATGTCCATCTTCTCCAGCAGGGCAGAGATAACCTCCCTGCAGGGCTGGGCATTCTTGGGCAACAGTACCTGGAACTGCTCCGTGAAATCCTGGGTGGTTTTGGCCGAGAAAGGAGAATCTGCGTGAGTGTTTCTGCCACCCGACAAGAAGACGGGGCTCCAGCAATTCCCTGGTCAAGCCGAGTTTCCGAAGGCAAAACTTGGTTTGATGTCAACAGTACTGACAAAGCTAAAATCTTGGACTTTCTGAAACAGTCTAAAGCTTAAGGAAGACTGTCGCAGACATAGAGCACCGATCTTTCAGTCAGTCGGCCAGTGACCATTGAGGACCTGCTGGGTGCTGGCGTTGTTGGGGGGCAGCCAGGAGATGGAGCTGCTCTTGGGGGGCCCACAGTCTGGCTCATTATAAGGCTGAATCGTAGCTGGAGGCATGTCCCCCCACTGCCCCAGTTTTTCTGGCCACATTGCGCGGCATGCGGGATCTTAGTTCCCCAACCAGGGATAGAACCCTTGCCCTCTGCAGTGGAAGCACGGCATCCCAACCACTGCACCACCAGGGAAGTCCCAAGGTATGCCCTTTTTAAGTAAACAATTACACCAGATTTTTAAGAGCCAAGCCATTAATGAGACACACCAGCATTTTCTCCCTTTTCGGTAATTTGCCTTTCCTATTTATGCAGGATCAGAAAGACGATATTCCCACTCTGTGGATGAAAAAGGGAGGCATGCCACAATGAAGCCATGTCCCTGAGGCCATACGGGTAAAACCTGAACGGGGACCAGGTGCTGCCACCTCTGGTTTCAGGCCCAGTGCTCACTCGAGCGCCACACAGCTGCTGCCAGCTCCCAGCATGAGCCAGGGGTTCTCAACCTGGGCCATGTTGACCCCTGGGGACATTCAGTGATACACGGAGACATCTTGGGTTGCTAGAACTCAGGCGAATAGTGTTCCTGGCATCTTGCGGGTGGAGGCCAGGGATGCTGCTCAACACCCAATGGTGCACAGGGCGGCCCTCACCACAGAGAATGACCCAGCCCCAAGTGTCCATGGTGACGTGGTTGAGAAACTGCTGTAATTTGGTCTTCACCAATTTGAGGTTACTGGTGATCTTCTGTGTTTCTAGAAAGCCCAGGGAGTCATCTCTGAAGTCATCACCTCCTTGGGCCTCAGTTTCCATATTGGGAAAATAGGAACCAGGGCCCCCTTGCTGCTGGTTGACAGAATAAAAGAGCTGGGTATAAAAGTGTGTATTACAGGGCTTCCCTGGTGGCGCAGTGGTTGAGAATCTGCCTGCCAACGCAGGGGACACGGGTTCGAGCCCTGGTCTGGGAGGATCCCATATGCTGCGGAGCAACTAGGCCCGTGAGCCACAATTACTGAGCCTGCGCGTCTGGAGCCTGTGCTCCGCGACAAGAGAGGCCGCGATAGTGAGAGGCCCGTGCACCGCGATGAAGAGTGGCCCCCGCTTGCCACAACTAGAGAAAGCCCTCACACAGAAACGAAGACCCAACACAGCCCTAAACAAACAAACAAACAAACAAATACATAAATAAATAAGAAAGAAAGAAAGAAAGTGTGTATTACAGAAGATGCTCAATAAAGGGCCGAGCTGCACAGGGATCTGCCTGTGCAGTTCCCTCTTCCCCACTTGGTTTAACACACCTCTTGCGAGGAACTATGTCCCCCACCATGAGAAAGAATGATCTGGTACAAATGCCAACAGTGCCAGCGTGGAGAAACCCTAATGGAAAGTAACCTGCCAGGCCCATGCTCCATAGAAGCGCTCTTTCTGGAGGTGGCTAGTGTCCCAGGCAGCCACGCATGTGCACGAGAGCATCCTACCTGGAACGTGTACTTGGCGCTGTAGCCTGACCTCCGGATCCGCACGGTCTCCAGCATGCCTGTGTAGCGCAGCTGCTGCAGCACCAGCTCATCATCGAAACACAGCTCTTTCTGAAACAGGATCGAGCAATCAGGGCAGACGCCTGCAGGTGGCCGGGGACGGGATCCCTGGGAGGAGGTGTCTATTCCCACGTGACTGCCGTCCCTCGGGACTCCAGATACGGATGCAGTCAGGGCACACCCGTGGGCTGGGGCTGATCCGGGAATGTCCCCAACCTGGCAGCCGTGGGCACCTGGAGGATCTGTTTTTTTTTTTTCCTTGCTCCAGACATTTTTTTTTTGGAATAAAGACATGGGGCCACTCAGCAGTGATGCCTAAGGCATTCATCTCTTCTAGAAAACTTGGCCATCTGATCTGCTCTATTCCCTGCTGTCCGGGAGACAGATGCCACTTCTCACTGCCTCACTCAAGATAATTTGCTGCAAAGAGTTATTTCCTAAAGGCCCCTTCCCAAACCTGTTAAACTCATACCCTGTGCCACGTATCAGGGTGAGTAGTGGGGATTTGGCAGATAGAACACACTGCTGGGCCCCCTGTGGGAGGTGTCACAGGAGAGGGGACCCTGGGCTGAGTCCTGAGGGCCGAGTAGAGGACAGGCAGGGAGCATCTGGGTGAAGGCCTGAAGGAGGAAGGGGAAGCCGAGGGGTGGACAGGGATGCAGGGAGACGCTTGCTGCTGGAGGGGTGGGGGTGAGGGGGAGGAGGGGCTGAAATGAGGCTGGATCAGTGAGCTTCCAGCCCAGAGCTCAGGGGCCTGGACTCCATGTTGGTGGGGGTTATTTTAAGTGGATGGAGGGGAAGGAATGGCATGAGGGGAGGGATGTCATGATTGGGTTGTGGGGGGGGGGGGCTTCTGGTATGTGGTGGGCTCTTGGAGACTAGGGATTCTACTCAATACACTAAAAAGCATAGCATAGCGCCCCCTACAGCAAAGAATGATCTGCATGCATGGCCCTTGTCCAAAGCAGGTGCTGATGGAGTGTTTCCCGAGTTGCCCAAAGCTGAGGCAAAATCCAAATGGGTGGAGAAGACAGGCCTGATTCTGCTGCTGGTGGAAGGTAGGGAAGGGGGACAGAAATCTCTGAGACGCCACTGGGGGACCAGGAATGGGAAGGGAGGGGAGACAGGGTGAGTCCAGGTCCTCGCCTGGGGACGGAAAGCCGTGGCACCTGGCAGGGCCAAGCTGGGCTCTGGACGTTAGCAGAGCATCCCAGGAGCAGGGGAGAGGCAGGGAAACAGGAGGAGTGGAGACAGAGAGCGTGGGTGAACAGAGTGGCCAGGAGGCACTTGCTCGGAGATCGGTTTGTGCCTGGGAGGGAGGCCAGGTCCCAAATGGCCTCCAGCAAAGTCCCTGAGGGGATGGAGTGGCCAGTGGACCCCTGGGGAGAAGGAAGCCTGGCTGCAAGGGCTGAGCCCGCCACCGTGGGCCCCCACTGGTGCTCTGTCTTTCCGGAAAGTTCAGGATGAGCGGCAGGCTCTGTGCTCCTGTTGCCTGACTTCAGCCTCTCCCTTCCAGCACATTCTCTGCACAGATTGCCTTTGGGATATATCTGAAGAGCACCCCCGACCTGTCCCTCTTCAAACAAACTTTCTCTGGGGCCCCGCCATGTTCCAGACGACGTCTCTATTCTTGGCTCGTCACCAGGTTGCCCTTGCTGCCTCCTGCTGACCCCCCTCTACCCCCAGCCGGCTACAAGCACACGTTTACAGTTCCCGAAACCTGTGTGGACACTTGATTCCTTGAGGACTCTCCTGACCAGTCCTCCCCCTCCCCCCCCCAACAGGAACACCCCCTGCCGAGCCACCAGACCTCGGCTTGGCTTTCACCTCCCCCGAGATGTGGGAGCCCCTCACCTTCTCGGCGTTGGAGCGGATGCAGCGGATGAAGAAGGGCTCTGCCTTCCCCAGCGCCTCCAGGAGCTTATTAAGGGACGTCTGGGGAGAGAGGGGGAAGGTGCTGAGCTGGGACCCCCAGGGGCACACTCCTCGGTGGGAGGGGAGCCAGGTCACCTGCCTGTATCGGCGGTGGGGCATCTGTGTTGATGTGGGACATGGGAGGTTGCAGCAGGACATTCTGACCAGAGGCTGTGCTACCCTGGGGAGCCCCCAAGGGAGCTGAGGGGTCCCCATGGCTGAGAGCCAGCATCTTCCCAGGGCCATCCAGCTCCTGTTTCTGCCTCAGGTGAAAAGTGGGGGGAAGGTGGTGGAACCAGATAGACTCTTTGTAGGGATTTAAAATACGGGTCAGCCTCAGAAGGGACCATGGATGCAGTGGTTTTAGTCTCTGGCCTGCTGTTTCCAAAAAGGATTTGTGGAAGTTCCTACATGAGGTAATTACAAAAAAAAAAAAAAAAAAAAAAAAAGGGCCAGCAGCCATTGGACCCCACTGAAAAAAAGAAAGTGTCCCTGAGCTTCCTGGCAACCAGGTAAAAAAAGGGAAACATGACCTAAGGATACAATTCGGTGGTCACATCAACTCATGTGCTGATTCATGACTCTTTTAACTTGGTGGTTCTCAACCAGGGGTGATTCTGTTACCCCAGGGGAATTTGGCAAGATCCGGAGACTTTTTGGTTGTCATGACTGGACGACGCTACTGGCATCTGGTGGGTGGAGGCTAGAGACGCTGCTCAGCACCCCACAACTCACAGGACGGCCCCCACCACGGAGGATGACCCAACCCCAAATGTCGAGCTGCGACGAGGTCAGGAGCCCCCGGGATAACAGTAGGCTGCCTGTGTTGGGTTTGTTTTGACCCAGCCACGTGAGTGTCAGGCTGAGTTCAGCACCGCCTCCTGCCCCCTTGGGCCACCTACCTGGAACTGGGCGCTGATGCTGGGCGGCTTCTTCTTCTTGTGCAGGTGCAGCAGGGACTTGGTGGTGCGGTCGTGCAGGGTCATACTGATGATGAGCTTCAGGGATTTGGAGTCCAGCAGGTTCTAGGATAGAAACACAGGGTCCGGCCTGCCCTCCCAAAGCCCCAGCAGGCACTGGGAGAGGCCTCTCGGACGTCCCCGGAGCCACAACAATGCCCCTCCCGGGTGGCAGCTCTGAGGCTCAGTCTTGGGGCTGTGCTGTCAGAGACAGGGTGGGGGCAGGTGGGCCTGGTGGGGGTGACAGGGGGACTGAGCCAGGGCTGTGTCCTGTGGATGGCGCTGCCTCCGGGTGGGCTGATTACAGCCTCTTGTGGCCCGAGTGCCCAGAAGCCAAAAGCTACGGAGTGCTGGCTTCCTTCCTCGCAGCTCAAGGAATGCCAAGCACCCCGTGTTTCCATGTGCGCTCATCCGGCCAGCCCTCCCTCATGGGCCAACCCTTACTGTCGCTGACGAGGGGGACTAGCGCTGTCCCACCTGTTGGCCAGACTGAGGGGTTGCTTTTACTCTCCGTCTGCACGCTGTACGTGGAGACTAGACAGAGCGTCTGGGTGCACTTGACCCAAGGCCGGCTGCTGGGGTCTTGGCTGCCAGCGGTGCACAGCTGCCCCCTTCCTGACAGGACCACCCTGGCTGAAGGGCCTCCTCTCCCTGGACGCCCACGAGGCGCTGCAGCCATCCCGCCCTCTGGAGGTGGCTCACAGCTAAAGACCCCTGATGTGGGGATATGACAGAAGGGTCCCATCGCCTCTTGGCGAGCTAAGCTCTGTGGTAAACACTCCTGGGCCCCCCGGGGGATCAGGCTGAGCCCACCTCCTGGCTCAGTCCGGACCCTGCCCAGACTGCTTCCCCCCTCCCTCCCCCACCTCGGGTTTCTCTTGGGAGCTCCCCCTTATACACCACTTGTGCAAAGATCCCCATCACAGGCCCTGCCTCTAGGAAACCCAAACAAAGACACCTCTGTATCATTTCAACAGGAGACACTGTTTTCTAGAGGGGAAGGGGGAGATGATAGGAAAGGCAAGGAATCAAAGAAGCTTGAGATGTTAAAAGCCACCTCCCGCCCCCCGCCCCAGTTTTCCAGAAAAACTTCAGTCAGGCGCTCGCAAGGCGGTGTCAGACGGTGTCGCACGTGTTTACCTTTGGAATGATCTGCTTTTGTTTGATACCTTTACTTTTCCTGTCAAAATATTAAAAATGGTTTTGTGAACAGAAAGAACACGATGTCTGGATCTGGGTTAGTTCAGCAAGCCACACCTTGCGGGTTAGATGGAGTCAGAACAGAGAGAGGAAGAGTCCGGAGGCACAAGTGCAACGAGGCCGCCGCCTCGCCGGGGACCTGGTGGGCTGCCCTGCACACGTGTGGGGGGCTGTGGCTCCTGTGACTGTGCACACCGGCCTCACTGGGCCAGCGGCTGCCCTTAGGGTGGCAGGAGCACTTGGTCTGCGGGCCACTTGGACGTCTGGGAGAAGGGGCAGCTGGTCATCTACAGGGCAGAGCACAGGGCTGGCTATGGGGGAGCTGGGATCTCACAGAACGATGGTGGGATGCCCCAAATGGGGCTTCGGGGGATCCCGCGAGGCTCTGACGCCTACCAGGTGTCCCAGCTCTATTTGCTACACGTTGGCAAACATCAAGCCAGTCCACAGAGACCCTTCTGGACCCCCGCCCCGGCAGCAGGGCAGGGGTCTGTCTCGCAAAGAACTGAGATGGGGCCTGGGTAGCGGAGCCTTTGCACTCGAACTGGCAGGTTAAAAATGAAAGCTGATCTTTTGGCCAAGGGAGGGGGGATGAACCCCACACTCTTAGACATTTATGGAATCTTGCAGAGGAGAGGAAGAGTTTTTAAAAAATTGCAGCTTGGCCTGTTTTTAAGACCCGCTGAGGAAATGGTTCCCCACAGATTTGCAAGATGCTCGGCTGTGAGGTTCTGTGTGTGTCAGGTTTCATGTTAATCCCGGTGGGGTGGAATAAGGCATAATAAAAATGACTTTGCAAACAGGCTCCACGGCAGGCACAAGCTTTGCTCTCTGCTGGCCTGAGCCCCGAGTGGTTGCTTGTGCCCATCGGTTGAGGCTGCTGCCCACCTGGTATGTGGGTATGAAAATCATCACCCCTGCTTTGCAGACAGAGGCCAAATGCTCAGAGCACTCAGGTCATGCAGTGAGTTAGTGGGAGGTCCAAACCTAGTCTGTGTGGCTTCTGGCCCTTTTTATCACATCACGCCCACAAAACAGGGTCACGGGATGCGCGGAGGCCCGCAAAATCGCACACCCTGCTTCTGACGGCTTCTTTATAAGCTCACAGTGGCAAAGGCGGGGGTGGGGCGAGGGGAAGCAAGCCTTGCTCTGCACATTTGGGGGCAGAAAATCAGATGCTTCGTGGGGGAGCATTCCTGTGAAGCTGTGCTGGGCACTGGGGAGCTGGCAAGGATTTGGGTCACAGCGCAGACACCGGGGAGGGAGTATTACGAGGACCACTTAGCGACGGCCGGTGTGAGAACAGAACCACAAGGCAGCGCAGCGTTTAGAGCGGCTGATTCAGTGTTACAGGAAGCCCACGTGGGCCGGGCCGGGGGTCCGGAGCGGGGAGGCGGTCGTTGCACTTGTGGGGGAGCGGGGGGTGCCCACAGCCTCAGGGGGGACTCACAGGATGAAGGTGCGGGGTTTCTGGAGCCGACTGAGGGACTGGAGAAGCCTACGGGGGTCGTCACCCTGCCAGGGCAATCCTTTGATGGTCTTGATGATTTGGTCATGCAAATCGCTGGGTGGGGGGGAGGGGTGCAGTGATAGAGAGAAGACCAAGTTAGAGCAGCGGGCCCGCCACCTCGGGGTCCCTGGCACGGTCGGGACCGTCCCCAGGCCACTGGAGCCAAAACATGCAGCTGGGGGAAGCCTGAACACTGCTGCCACTCCCTCCTGCACCAAGAAGAGGGGTTCAGCCCTCCCGGGAGGCAGGGGGCTGGGGCCACTTCCGGCTGAACAGAGTTTGCAACATGGCATCTCGGATCACTGGAAAAGGCCTCATGTTTAAGAGCCTCTTGGAGTCTGTAAAAAGTATCAAGGGGCTACTGAAAACAGAAGACCGGGGAGGTCTCTGTGGGAAGCAGCAGATTAGTTTCTCTTGATGGTTCTGTGGGCTGCCTCCTTGTGGGCTTCAAGAAATGCCTTGGGAAGAACAAACTGGAACTCACACGCGGATTATCAACCGGGGGCCATGCCGCCCCCTGCCCCCATCCCCCACGCTTGGCTGTCCTGACTGGGGGAGGGGGCGCTACTGGCATCTGGAGGGTGGAGGCCAGGGATGCCTCTCAATTCCTTGCAGTGCACAGGACAGCCCTACCACAGGGTGACCCGGCAGAGTGCCACTGGTGAGAAACCCTAGCTGAAGATCCTTACCCCCCAAAATTCAACCTTATTAGCTTTCTTTTGTTCAGTCGCCGTGGGTTCAGGGCTGAGCATACATTTTAGGTGTGAGAATGAGAATGGCTTAGAGACAAAAATTGAATGCTCTGAAAATGGACATTCGCCAAAAATGTCTAGATGACGAATGTTTTGGATAGAACGTCTAGAAATGAGGTAGGTAGTGATGGCTGCAGGATGAGCTGGGACTTTCTCTCTTTTGTAAAAATTCCTCGTTCCAGTTATTTTAAATACATGTTTAAGCTCTGAGCAGTTGGCCTGGGAAGAGCCCGATCGGCAGCCCCTTGTCTGTGTTCCATGCACCATGCCCAGGGCCGGACTGGCCACACTTACCTCTGCTCCCTCACCCTCCAGGGAGGCACAGAGCAAAGACAACAGAGGTGTCACGTTTCACCTCCACACCCTGAGCGGTCAGTGCAGCGGCCAGAGCTCCTGATGACAACGAGGCCCTCGGCTTCAGCCCACACCTCCCCGACATGGCCAAAGCTGGCGAGAGTGCCCCTCGGCTCGCCGATCCCCTCTCTTGCTCTGGATGCTGCGCTGAGCACCTCGGATGACGGCTCCTCTGGGCGTGCCTCCCTGGTCTTGGGTTCGAAGGCCCTTGCTTCTACTTACTTCTTGCTTTCATAGAAAGCAATGATGTCCTCAAAAGCGTTAATATCGAACTCCTCAGAGCCGTCAAATGAGAAATCTAGCATTGAGCAGCTGAAAGGGAGAATCTGTATAAACTAAATGCGCTCTTGGGGCAGGACTCGCAGCCCGGGGGCCAGGCCCTGGGGAGACCAAGTGGGTCAGGGGCCACTTTCAAATACTGGGAAGTGGTTTTTTTTTTCTTTTGCCTCCTTTTGGGTGAAAAAGCTGATTTAAAAATGCACCTTTTTAAAAGCAGGAAAATGACATGCTGCTTTCAGACAAACGACATGGGGTCACTTACCTAGGTGCTAGCTCTACCTCCACACATATGCGTTTGTGAATCTCCTGAGGGAGTTTTTATTATAAAGTGTTCAAAAATAAAATGACTTTTTCATGTTTCGAAATTTAGTGACTCGCTCCTGGGGAATTTGTTGAGTCTTGAGAAAGAGGTTGGGGACTCAGCTGCCCCAGGGCCTTTGCACATGCTGCCTCCATGGCTAGCACACCCTGCCTGCCTTGTCTGGCCCAAGTGGTTCCCTTCTCAATGTAGCCTGCCTCTCTCAGGCTGCCAGAAGGGTCCCTCCCCTGGCTTTGTCACGGCCTCAGATGTCTGTCCAGTGTAGCCTTTTTTAATCCTGGAAGCACAAGCCTGCTCACTTTTACACTCAGTAGCAACTGGGGTACGTGGAGGACCCTTGGCCATTGCTAGGTGGCCACATGACACCCTGTGTCACCTTATAGGCAATGGTGCATCTGTGTTTCTGACTGAGAGTGAAGTAACTTAGCCGATCAGCTTTCGGGACACCCCAGGCAGGCTAAGGGCAGAAGTGCTCTTAAATCAAGCTTGTTGCTCTGTGAGACCAGCAGCCCTTTGGCCCCACCCGCCAACGGTCACGACCGGCCATGAAAAGATCCTTTGTAAACTGAGCCGCCCACATCCCCCTAACACAGATGATGCACGAGGCCCGCCTCGCAGAAATGCGGCCACCAGATGCCGTTACTTCTGGGTCTTTCTGGTTCAAGCGGCTGCTGTGTTCCTTATTCTGGTCAACCCCGACCTGGGTTCAGAGTGTCGGGTTTCTGGCGCCATTTTAAACAATGCCGCTGCCTACTGGCTTCACTTGGGATAAATCAAGGTCTCGCTCACCGGTACAGTTTTTCCGATGGGGTGCTGGCTCCTCTCTGCAGCTCTCCCAGGTGACCTCGGGCACCAGAGCTGCCCAGACCTGCTGGGGACACAGAGCAGATGAAGTTTGGGGGGTGGGGGTCGCCTGCAGCTGAAGGGCTTTGTAACTTTTCCATGGAGGCTGTGATCCTGACTTGAGCCCGTTTAAAAAAAAAAAAAAAAAAAAGGGCCTGACACTCAAATTTGGGCAGAACGGGGAACCGTGAAATGTTTCATTCCCCACAAAACGGCACCATCTATTTCCTACTTCTCATAAAGGCTTTAACATTTTGGTCCTCCTTTAGCCGACACCCTTCCTAAAACGGCATGCCGTGGCTGGTATCTGGAGCTGAGTGACCCTGGGGGAGCCACTCAGCTCTTCTGGGCCTCAGGTTATCCTCACAGAAAAGTGGTGACACACCTTCCTGCCTTGTGCGGATGAGGAGGTTAAATTATACACCCCACTACAGACTTTCCGTTTGGGACGATAAAAGACCTTGGGAGCTAATTTACAACAGCCAAGGCATGAAAGCAACCTAAATGTCCATCAACAGATGAATGGATAAAGAAGATGTGGTATATTTACACAATGGAATATTACTCAGCCATATAAAAGAATGAAACAGGGGGCTTCCCTGGTGGCGCAGTGGTTGAGAATCTGCCTGCCAATGCAGGGGACACGGGTTCGAGCCCTGGTCTGGGAAGATCCCACATGCCGCGGAGCAACTAGGCCCGTGGGCCACAACTACTGAGCCTGCGCGTCTGGAGCCTGTGCTCCGCAACAAGAGAGGCCGCGATGGCGAAGAGGCCCGTGCACCGCGATGAAGAGTGGCCCCTGCTTGCCGCAACTAGAGGAAGCCCTCGCAGAGAAACGAAGATCTAACACAACCAAAAATAAATAAATAAATAAATAAATAAATAAATAAATAAACAAACAAAAGATTACCAAAAAAAAAAGAAGGAAACAATGCCATTTGCAGAACACGGATGGACCTAGAAATTATCATACTAAATGAAGTGAGTCAGACAGAGAAAGACAAACTTATACGTCGCATCTGAAAAATAGTACAAATGAACTTATTTACTAAACAGACTCATAGATATAGAAAACAAACCTATGGTTAACCGAAGGAAAAGGGTGGCGGGAGGGATAAATTAGGAGTTTGGGATTAGCAGATACAAACAATTATATATAAAATAAACAACAAAGTCCTACTGTATAGCACTGGGAACTATAGTCAATATCTTGCAATAAACTACAATGGAAAAGAAAAAAAAAAAAAAAGAGTTTGGGGAGCCAGACAGAAGTGCTGGCTGTACAACCTCGGGAATGTGCTAAAGGCAATGAAATTTTACACTTTGCAATGGACTATGAATGCCCTCTTCTCAACAGTGACCTGGGGACCCTCCTACCTGCAGCCTTTTCAGCCCTCTCGGCCCGCAGACGCCCGGCCTCCCGGAGCACGGCCATGGCCTGGATGGCAGCCCGGAGCACCGCCCAGCGGAACACGGCCACGGGGTCCATGCCGATGAGCTCCCGCACGTAGGAGCTGTCGCTGCCCCGCAGGAGGGCCACTATGTCCGGCCGCATGTAGTCCATGTTCTTCTCCCGGAAGTCCTGGTGGGGGGGGTGGTGGCAGGAGGGATGATGGAGGCGGGTGGTCCCTTGCCAGTGCTGGCCGAGGCCCTGGGGGCCAGCACGGGAAGGGCTAGCGGGCGGTGCATCTCAACAACAGAGAGGTGGTTCCTGCCCGTGGAGCCCTCGACAGTAGAGCCAGGGGTTTGACACTGGGTCCGAGAGCCCTGGAACCTCGCCCAGCAAAAGCAATAAAGAGGAGGGACGGAGCAAGTGCCAGAGGGAAGGGGCCTCCAGGGTACCCACGCGGTCCCCTTCCCGCCTCCCGGGCAGAGCGTGACTTGACTGATGATGGCAGCGGATGGCTGTGTACCTTGATCTGATATTTCACTTTCCCTGCGAAGTGCTGAATGATGAACGCCGGCTCCATGACGGGGGTGCCGAGGAAGTATCTGTTGTCCTCATGCTGCTGTTTGAACTTGGCCAGCAGGGTCTGGCTCGTGGCGTGGGGAAAGCTGGGAAGAGGATGTAAGACCTTTAACTGCAGGAACAGCGGCCTGTCACCCACTCTGTGTTGCAGGTCGCAGGCCCTCCGTGGATGAGGGGGACGAGTGCTTGGGCTGCTGCAGGCTGAGCACGGGGCCGAGGGCCGGGAACCTGCCACCTGGCTTGAAGAGGCCGCGAGCAAAGTGATGCACTTGGGGCTGCGGAGCAAACTTGGAACGGGCAGAGCAGCCCAGGGCTCACGCGAACGTGCGGTCCAGGCAAGACTGGGACCTGGGCCTACCAGGGGCAGCTCCTGGAATAATCCCAGGACGGGGTGACTTCTGGTCTCAGGTCCATCTGTACCTGGGTGCTGTGTCTTGGAGTGGGTCTTGTCCATGCTCCTCTGTTAGAGGGAGGGGCCGGGAGACCAGGATGAAGCAGGGAGGGGGGCTGGGGGCAGAATAAGGGAGCCGTTGTACCTGGCTATTTTGGCCTCCCTGGAAGGAAATGCCACAGCCAGCTCTGGCATCCCCAGCCTCTGCCCAGCCTCACCGCAAAACACGGGCAGCAAGACGTGCCTCCAAATACCCGATGCCTGGCTCCATGGCTTAACAGGGGGCAGAGGAGGAGATTCTGTAGCTACAAGGCACATCATTGCCAGGGCCAGGGTGTGGAGAGTGAGAGATCCATTCACTCAGTTGTGGAAATAAATAACATTTTAACGCACTATTTTAGAAAATTCAATTCAATGCCTTCTCCGCCCCTGCCCCCATTCCCCCAACTCCATGATGAACTAAAATAGCAAGATTTTCTTTTTTTTTTTCTTTAAATAGCAAGATTTTAAACAAAGACAAATCCGACCCTGCTCAGCCCCGCCCTGTCTTGCACGCTTCCCCCAGATTCGGCTCTGGGAGTTTCCTGGGAGTGATGACTTAGCCCTTCCTAGCACCCTGCCTCTTCCCTTGTCTAAACATTCTCTCCCCAGATCCCGGCCTAGGATGGATGTGTCCTGTCCTGGACGGGACTTGGTCTGAGACAAGAGGTACGCCTGATTCACACCAGCCCTGAAGGGACTTCAGCAGCAAACAAGGGGCCTGATAAAGTGGTTGATAAAAAGACTGTCCACATCTGGACCCCCAGAACCTGTGAATGTGACCTTGTAATCAAGTTAAGATGAGGTCATCAGGGGGAAATTCCCTGGCAGTCCAGTGGTTGGGTCTCAGAGCTTTCACTACTGAGGGCCCAGGGTTCAACCCCTGGTCGGGGAACTAAGATCCCACAAGCTGCGTGGTGGTATGACCAAAAAAAAAAAAAAAAAAAAAGGGAGGTCATTAGGGTTGGCACTAATCTAATAGGACTGGAGTCCTTATAAGGGAGGTCATTAGGGTTGGCACTAATCTAATAGGACTGGAGTCCTTATAAGAGGGGATGAGACAGAAAGTGAGAAGATGATGTAACTACAGAGGCAGAGATTGATTGGAGTGATACGGCCACAAGCCAAGAACACCTGGACCCCCAGAAGCTGGAAGATGCAAAGAAACATCCTCCCCTAGAGCCTTTGGAGGGAGGGTGGCCCTTCCCACACTTTGATTTCAGCCCACCAATACTGATTTTGGACTTCTCCAAAACTGTGAGAGAATACATTTCTGTTGGTTTAGGCTGTCTGCAATTTCAGGAACTCTGGCTGGGTGACCAAGCATGAAGTACCTTAAAAATACCTTCTCCAGCCTTCATCGTGTCCTGCGGACGAGGGGCGGCAGGCTTGGTGGAGAGTCTCGCATCTGGGCCCCTGATTCCATGCCCTGCCCTTTGCAAGGACGCACCAAGCCCGTGCCCAGTTTCTAGATTCAGGTCCCACAATACTTTCCCGAGGACTCCCAGGAGGGTGTGTTTCCAAGTTCATAGCTATCTCGAGTGTTAATATTTCTGTGGTGGATGGTACTGTATTTTGCAAACGTGAGGTCAGGATTTGTGGCCGCATGAGTCTGAGCAACTTGGAAGTTCTTGGGATGGTATGGATTTGGGGTAAGGCTCTGGGGCTGCAGAGCCAGAATGAGTGCCAGCGGACGCACTGGGCCGTGGACACTCACTTGCTCTCTTCATCCAGGAGGTAGAAGAGGCCGGTGGGCTTCTTGCTGATCAGATGGATGCAGCCAACGTTGTCTGTGTAGTCGATGTTGTGCCACGAGATCCCTTCGCTCTGGTACTCCTCCTGCAGGGTTCGAGGGGTATCCGGTAAGTTCATCATTTCATGGACAGGTTAATATTTACGTAGCACACGTCGCATAAAAAACATGTTTTATTTACGCATGCCTGTACATATTTAAATATAAATGTGCAAATAACACAGAATGCACATTAATGTACCAACAGGAATATAACAATAAAAATAGAAAATTATTCAATAAATGAACAGTTAGCCACAGGGACGCACATTCTCAAACATCTACAGTAAGTCCCCTACATACGAACCTTCAAGTTGCGAACTTGCAAAGATGCAAATGTGCATTTGCACGTCCAATCACTTAAGTTAGTTCACGTGTCTGGCGTACATTGTCACATGCGTGTGTCCTCTACAAGTGGTTGTGCAGCTTGCCCTCCGTCTCCTATTGCTGATGATCCTTCAGCTCTACCATCTCCCACCTCCTCTCCCTCCTCCAGTCAGTCACCCTTCTTTCCTGTTCACTCGATGCCAGTCTCTGTATGCCAGCTGTTGTACTGTACTACTGTACTTTTCAAGGTACTGTATTGTAAGATTAAAAATGTTTTCTTTATTTTTTGTGTTTGTTTGTTATTTTTTTTTAAATTAATTAATTAATTTATTTTTGGCTGCATTGGGTCTTTGTTGCTGTGCGCGGGCTTTCTCTAGTTGCAATGAGCGGGGGCTACTCTTCGGTGCAGTGCGCAGGCGTCTCATTGCGGTGGCTTCTCTTGTTGTGGAGCACGGGCTCTAGGCGCGCGGGCTTCAGTAGTTGTGGCACGTGGGCTCAGTAGTTGTGGCTCGTGGGCTCCAGAGCACAGGCTCGGTAGTTGTGGCACACAGGCCTAGTTGCTCCGCGGCATGTGGGATCTTCCCAGACCAGGGCTCGAACCCGTGTCCCCTGCATCGGCAGGTGGATTCTTAACCACTGTGCCACCAGGGAAGTCCCTGTTTGTTTATTTTTTATGTATTATTTGTGTGAAAAGTATTATAAACCTATTACAGTACAGTACTATATAGCCAATGGTGTTAGTTGCATACCTAGGCTAACTTTGTTGGACTTACGAACAAATTGCACTTACAAATGCGCCCTTGGAACGGAACTCATTCGTAATGTAGGGGATTTACTGTATCACAGTAAAGTGCTGAAAATCACACGTAAAACCCCCCAGGGGTCAGCAAGCTTTCTTTGTAAAGGGCCAGATGGTAAATATGTTAGGCTTTACAAGTTAGATGGTGTCTACACGATGACTCAGCTTTGCTGTTGTATCGTGAAAGCAGCCACAGATGCTGTGTCAACAAATGGGCGTGGCCACGTGCCAATAACTTTGGGTGGCCCCTGCTCTGGAACTGCAATGTCCGATAGTCATATAATGTGAGAGACCCATGTCACTTCGAATTTCTAACAGCCATGTTTAAAAATGTGAAAAGAAACAGGTGAAGTTAACTTTAACAATATACTTAATTTAACCCAACATACCCAAGGTGTATGATGTATGTCAACACGTAATTGACATAAAAAATTACCAACAAGGCATTTTACATTCGCTTTTTGCCCCCAAGCTATGTCTTTGCAATCCGCTATGTATTTTGCATTTCCTGCACAACTCAATTCGGACCAGCCATATTTCAAGTGAGAAATGTGAGTTTCAGCCAAAAGGCGTAACAGTAAAACTAGCTAAACATCTCTATAAACCCATCAGTTTTCTTTCCCCATCAGAATCAATCATGGGAAGGATGATACTTGGGTAAAGACGGCTGGTTATTTCTCAGTGAGAAGATGCGTAAGACGGTATATCTTTATTGTTGACTGAAGCAAATCCTTACAAGGCAACTCAGTTTCTCTCCCACCAAAAGGACTTTCATGTCTGAGCAGAGAGAAGGTACAAAATTGACCTGTGGCCCCAAATATTCCTGCCGTTTGCCGCATCCTGGGCTGGGTGGGAATGTTCCCAGACTCTCCCTTTTCTTGCAGAGAAAAATTCTGGGGCGGGTTTGATGACAAACCAGGTCCCAAGGGAGATCCTGGTTCTGGCTCATTCTGTTCCTCCTTGGGCGGGATGGGCAAATAAGATGGTATTTCCTTACCTGCTCCAGTTTGAAAATGTGCTGGTTGAAGTAATACTGGAGCTGCTCGTTGGCGTAGTTGATGCAGAACTGTTCAAAACTGTTCCTCTCAAAGTCTTCAAACCCAAAGATGTCGAGGACCCCGATGGACAAGCACTGGGGGAGACAGAGAGGATGGTTATTACTGGTGGGCCCTCCCTCAGGAGCAACCTGTCTGGTGGTGGGGGCCTTAGAACCTGTAATATTAAACAAGGAGCCCTATGGTTTTTTGATTTTTGGTTTCTGTTTTGTTTTGGGCCACGCTGCATGGCATGCAGGATATTAGTTCCTCGACCAGGGATTGAACCGGTACCCCCTGCAGTGGAAGCCTGGAGTCCTGTGTTTTCATTCTGTGCTGGGCCCTGAGAATCACATCCCGTTGGTTCCCTGGCCCCGGCCTGGGAGGAACTGGCCCATGCCCGACTGACTGCAGCTGATGTCATGGGTTGCCTGCCGAGGGTGTGTAGTCCTCACCGAGACGGACTCTTCCATGTCCTTCTTGTTGAGGAGGGCGTGGTTGATCCGCAGCACGATCCAATCGAACAGGGCGCTGTATAGTGACTTGGCCATGGAGTCGCGGGCGGTGATGGCCTGTGGGCACAGAGGGGGTGTCACACCTTGGCAGGGCAGGCCCTGAGGTCTGTATGCACAGGGAGATTGAAGTGGTGACTTGAAACACCCAACTCATCTGACAAGCCCCCTTCTCACTTTGCATGCTGTCCTGTCAGCTTGCATGCCCTGGCCCACCCAAGCATGAAGCGTGAAGCCCTGACCTGGCAGCCTGCGGTTTGGCCAAGTCTTTCTCATGGGCCGGCTGGCCTCAAAGCACCCTGGGGACTGCTGGGGTGGGAACGCAGGCTCAGGGAGGGCACCGTGGGAGAACGAACCAGGAAGCTGGGCTGGGTTCAAAGCCAGGTCCCTTGTGGTTCTGGGAGCACCATGGGCCCCACCACTGGGTGCCTAAAAGCAGTGATGGTCTTTACCATTTTTTAAAAAGGCTTGTTGGGGTCTAATTTACATACAAGGAATTCCTTCTCTGTATGTTCTCAGATCTAAGTTGTGACAAGACTCACTTGGCCTGCTATCAAGATCTAGAACGAGTCCCTCTGGTTTTGTGGAAATGGAGCCGTGTAGGACGCAGCCCTGTACCTGGTCTTTTTCTGCTCAGCTTGGCGCCTCTGGGGAGCAGCCGTGCTGCAGGCTCAGGTGACCTGCGGCACCTTTCACGTACCACGGCTGGGTGCCTTTGCCCACGGGGGCTCCAGCTGTCTGCAGTACCCATTTCAGATGCCTGAGCAGCTTCCACCACCAGCTAAAAATCCTCCCCCCGCCCCACCATGGCTAGGTACTTTCCTGCTGCTCCCCAAGCTACAAGTCTAGAGGTGTAAAAACATAAGAAAAACACATCACAGAGAAAACATCGAGGCTGGGGCAAAGGCCAGGGAGAGGTGCCTTATCAAGATTTAGGGACCCACACAACGGTTGTAAAGGTCATGCTCAAGCCCTGGGGTCGGCAAGCTTTTTCGGGCAAGGGCCAGTGAGTCAATAGGATCAGCTTTGCAGGCCAGCTCTGTCGCTGCAGCAGGAGAGCAGCATGTGAATGAATGGGCGTGGCTGTATGAAAATAAAGCTTTATTGACAGAAGCAGGCAGTGGGCCGAGTTTGGCCTGTGGGCCGCAGGTGGCTATCCTCTGCTGGTGAGAACCAGCGTGCCCGCTGAGCAGCTGGACGTAGACACCAACACACGTGGCCCCGGCTCTGGCCTTCGAGCTGTATAGGCTGCTTTGCACCACACCTGAGCTCACGTGAAAACCAGAGTGTCGCCAGGGTTCTCCTCTGTCACTTTAGGGGCAGGAAAAAGACTACCCATGCCAGCTGTTCCCAAAGGACTCCCCCTCTGCCCTGAGCACTCGTATTTCTGGGCCTGGCACCTCACGGAAGCCCAGGGCAGCACTCACCTCGCTGAGACTATAGGGAAGGATGAGTTTGTCATTGGAGGTCACCGTTTTTCTTTTGGTCAGAACTTCCACTAAGATTTCTCGCTTCACCTGTTTCAGGGTCAAGGGGTGGGGGGGAGGGATAAATTAGAAGCTTGGGATTAACAGATACACACTACTATTTTTATATAAAATAGATAAACAACGAGGTCCTACTGTATAGCACAGTGAACTATATTCAATATCTTGGAATAACCTATAATGGAAAAGAATCTAAAAAAGAATATATATATATATTCATACGCACACACAAACACATATATATGAATCCCTTCGCGATACACCAGAAACTAACACAGCATTGTAAACCAACTATGCTTCAATTAAAAAAATTAATTAATTAATTTAAAAAAAATGAGAGAGAGAGAGAAGGGGAGGAAAGTTGGAGAGCTCATGGACTGGATCCTTGTGTCACTGAGGCAAGGCGTGGGGAGGGAGGGAGAAGGACACCCAGCAGCTGGGCCGGGAAGTGGGCCCAAAGCCCACCCTCAGGGCTGCCAATCCACAGTGTGTGCTACGCCTGGTGTGTCTCAAAATTATCCCCACCCACAGGCTTGCTCGATGGCCCTGACAGTGTGGTCACACAGGCCTGGGTGTCACTGTGGGCCTCGGGCCCAGGTGCTGCCTGGCGACCTGTGTTAAAGCTGTCGCTGCTGGAGTGGGTTCCTGGCCTGGGTGCAGGGGCTGAGCAAGGGGCCTGGCTCTCCCTGACTGCCGAGTCCCATCCATGAGAAGTCAACTGTTGGGGCAGCAGAGCAGCCCCCGGTCTCCCAGCAGACGTGCTCACTCATCCTCATGAGCACAACAGGAGCTGGGGCTCCCTGACGCAGGTGCACTTTAAGAGCCACAGATGGAATGCATGCTTAGAAGACAGCCTCAGCACCACAGGTATTTGGGGCTGGGTCATTCTTTGCTGTAGGGGGACTGTCTTGTGCATTCCATTATGTCAAACAGCATCCCTGGCCTCCATCCACCAGATGACAGTAGTACCCCCCAAACGACTGCCCAGTGCTCCTGGGGTTGAGGACAAGCGGACGAGGGGATGGTCCAATCACAAAATGACCTCGCTGATCAAAAGATGATTGTTTTAAAAAAATGAAGTATAGTTGATTTACTATATTATGTTAGTTACAGGTGTACAGCAAAGTGATTCAGTTTTATGTATATATATAAACGATAATTTTGAAGAGCCTTTCAAGTGAGGGGCTGAGATGGGAGAGCCCCAGAGGGAGTCCTTCTGAAATGAGGAAGGGTCAGAAAGATACCTGTACTCCAATGTTCACAGCAGCACTATTTACAATAGCTGAGACACGGAAGCAATCCAAGTGTCCGTCAACAGATGAATGGATAAAGATGTGGCACATATATACAATTGAATATTACTCAGCCATAAAAAAGAATGAAATAATGCCATTTGCAGCAACATGGATGGACTTAGAGACTATCATTCTAAGTGAAGTAAGTCAGACAGAGAAAGATAAATATCATATGATATCGCTTATATGTGGAATCCAAAAAAAAAAGGATACAGGGACTTCCCTGGTGGTCCAGTGGTAAAGAATCCGCCTTCCAATGCAGGAGATGCGGGTTCGATCCCTGGTCAGGGAACTAAGATCCCACATGCCATGGGGCAACTAAGCCCATGAGCCACAACTAGAGAGAGAAAACCCACACGCCACAACTAGAGAGAAGCCCATGCGCCACAAGGAAGAACCCGCATGCCGCAATGAAGATCCCACGTGCCGCAACTAAAAACCGATGCAACCAAAAATAAAAAAAATTTAAAAAAATTTAAAAAATGATACAAACTTATTTACAAGAGAGAAACAGAATCACAGACATAGAAGACAAACTTATGGTTACCAAAGGGGAAAGGGTGGGGCGAGGGATAAATTAGGTGTTTGGGATTAAAGTATACACACTATGGGGCTTCCCTGGTGGTGCAGTGGTTCAGAATTCGCCTGCCAATGCAGGGGACACAGGTTCGAGCCCTGATCTGGGAAAAGCCCACATGCTGCAGAACAACTAAGCCCGTGCACTACAACTACTGAGCCTGCGCTCTAGAGCCCACGAGCCACAACAAAAGCCCACGCGCCTAGAGCCCGTGCTCCGCAACAAAAGAAGCCACCGCAATGAGAAGCCTGCGCACCGCAACAAAGAGTAGCCCCCGCTCTCCGCAACCAGAGAAAAGCCCGTGTGCAGCAACGAAGACCCAACGCAGCCAAAAAAAAAAAAAAAAAAAAAAAAGAAAAAATAAATTTATATAAAAAAATAAAGTATACACACTACTATATATAAAATACACAACCAACTGTACAGCATATAGCAAAGGGAACTATACTCAATATCTTTTAATAAACTATAATGGAAAAAAATCTCTCACTTATATATGGAATTTTAAAAAACGAAAAGCAGCCCCCAACTCCCCCCCAAGCTCCTAGATACCGAGAAGAGAATGGTGGCTGCCAGAGATGGAGGATGGGCAAAATGTGTGAAGGTGGTCAAAAGGCACAAACTTCTGGTTATAAAATAAGTCATGGGGATGTAGTGTACAGCATGGCGACTGTGGCTAACATTACCGTATTGCATAATTGAAAGTTGCTAAGAGAGTAGACCTTAGAAGTTCTCATCACAAGAGAAAAGAAAACCCTGTTGCCACCTAGGGTGACAAATGTAACTAGACTTACTGCGGTGATCATTTTGCAACATATACAGATACCGAATCATTATGTTGTATACCTGAAACTAAAATAATGTCGTATGTTAATTATACCTTAATTAAAAAAAAAAAAAAAAAAAGAAATGAGGAAGGGACACAGCAGTGATGGTGGGGGGAGGAAGCAGGCAGACAGGCCCCAGTTTACAGAAGCGCAGTCAGTGAAGGAAGTTCTGGGCCTCGGTGGCCGCTGTGGCTGAGGACAGGGGGCAGTACCTTCAGGAGCTGTGACAGTGTGTCCAGCACCGCAGGGGGCCCCACCTCCAAGCCTTCGTCTCGGCCCGTGGCTTTCTTCTTGTAAGTGACGTTGCCCAGGTACAGGATGGCCGAGAGGATGGAAAAGATCCTGGAGGAGAAAAGGAACCTAGGTCGGGGCACCTTCCCCAGTCGTGAGACAGCAATAGTTTCCAGTGAACTGGGCCCAAGTTTCCAGTGAACGAGGCTGAATTCGTAAAACCAGCAATTCCAGTCAGAACACACGAAATCCGAAAGATGTCCAATCCTCCACTGGGGACTCTTTGTGGAATAGGACTTGGGAGGCACATATCTCTATTTTTTTTTTTTGGTGGTAGTGGTGTTGGGGGGAGCTTAAAATTTTTCTTTTTATGGAGGCATAACATGCATACAAAAAAAAAAACCCAAAAAAAAAAAAAAAAAAAGCACACAATTCCCCAAGTATAGAGTTTTGATGAAGTGTCACAAAATGTACAGATACCTGTAACTGGCACTCAGACCAAGGAACAGAACATTTTGGGCCCTGGAACCATCCCCCCGGCCCCACCAAGCCCACACAGAGGAACCACTGTCCTGACATCTAACACCGTCTGTGAACCTGACTTCGGTGAAATCACGTGTACTTGCATCTGGCCTCTTACTGAAAAGGTGTGAGATGGGAGCCAGGCGTGTTACCGTGTGTAGCACTGTCCCTTCTTAATGCTGCCGACCAGCACTTCTCAGCCTCCGCACTGCTGGCACCTGGCTTCTACCTACCCGGCTCCCCTCCCACCCCTGCAGTGTGACACTCCAAAATGTCTCCAGGCAAGCCCAGGTGTCCCCTGGGGGCGGAATTGGGGCCCCAGTGAGAACCACTGCTGTGTGTGGGGTTGTCCAGGTAGTCGGCAAACTGGGGTCCCATTTTTGTACAGCCCCTTAGCTAAGAACGGTTCTTAAGGGAATTCCTGGTGGTCTGCACTTTCACTGCCGAGGGCGCGGGTTCAATCCCTGGTCAGGGAACTAAGATCCCGCTGGGTGGGGTGGTGGGGAGGAACGGTTCTTCAATTTTTAAAGGGTCGTTAAGAAAGAAAACAGAACGCAAAGAACATGCCACAGAGACCACGTGGCCCACGAAGCTGAGAATATTTACTGTCTCTCTCCAGAAAGTTTGCTGACCCCTGAAGGGATATATCACAATGTGTTTATTTATTTAATCTCTGGTTGGTGGGCATCTGGGAGGGTTTCCAGGTTTGGGGGCCGTTATAAACAAGGCTGCTGTGTGCCTTCATGTGCGTGTCTCTGGGTGAGCAAATGTATGCATTTGGTTGTGTACATGCATCCGTAGTAGAAACTGCCAAATGGTTGTCCACAGCAGTTGGCCCCATTCGTGCCCCCCTAGCACCATGCTCGGCAGAGATGTTCCCTCTGGGTATCCTGGTCGCCCGGGCAGGTGTGGAGAACACCCTGTGTGGTTTTGAAGAATTAAAACAATTTTTAATTGTGGTCAAATACACATCATATAAAATTTGCTTTCTTGACCTTTTTTAAGTGTATGGCTCCGTACTGTGAAGTATACCCACACTGTTGGGCAAAAGCCCTGTGGTTGTTTTTTGGGTAAATATACCTGAGTAAATTTTATTTTATTAGATTTCTTTCTTCATCTACTGAGATAGTGTAGCTTTCTGCTAATTAACAGAAACTGTTAATTAGTCTGTTAATGTGGGGCTTAAGATTTTTAAATGATGGAGGAATTCCCTGGCGGTCCAGTGGTTAGGAGTCTGTGCTTTCACTGCCGAGGGCCCGGATTCGATCCCTGGTCGGGGAACTAAGATCCCACAAGCCAAGTGATGCAGCCAAAAAAAAAAAAAAGATTTTAAAATGATGAATGACCTTTGAAAAGCCCTGTGGTTTTAACTGGCATCTCCCAATGGCTAATGACGAGCATCCCCTGTCACTGCGCTACTCTCCTTAGTGAGGCTCCTACGAGGGGGTGGGTCACATCTCAGAGTGACTGGTAAGCCCCAGGGGTGCCCGTGTGGGAGATGGCAGGGCAGCTGGGCCCGCCCACTTACTGCTTCTTGGTGGCAGGGAGGAAGCCCACCATCTCCATGGCCTGCTTGAGTCTTTCGAAGTCGTGCTTGAGGTCCTCCCCATCTTCAATCTTCAAGTTATGCTGAAAAACAAAGTCGGCAGTGCTCTGGGTACTTCTGGGCTGGTGAGGGTGGTGCGCGAGGATGATTTTGGCTGGAACTGATGGGGTATGGCCCAGGACGTGGGGAATGAATGGGGTCCTTTATGCCGCCCCCCTCTGGGCCTCCTTGGAGTCGGCTTGGGGGCTAGAGAGGGCCAAGGCGGACGGCCTCTGACCCCCCAGCAGCGCGTAAAGAGCCCGTGGGGAACAGAGGCTGCATTTGTGGTTGGGTCTCGGGGCTGTTTACCTGGTTGAGGTAGAAATAATCTTCAGGCTGCTTGAGCTGAAATTCCTGACGCTCTTCCTCGCTGACGCCAAGTAACAAATAATAAAACACATGGTAGTTCCTGTAGGTCAAAATTAGGAGAAAAAAGTTGTTTTTGGAGGCCGAGTGACAGCTACTCTTCAAACCACTACTAATATTGCTTTGGAGACCAGGCCAGGGAGGAAACAGCAGCTCGACTATGTACAAATTTGAGACAATAAGTCGATTCTTATAATGTCTTAAGAAAAAAAAAAACAAAAACAAACCCAAAAATCAAACCAGGAGCTTCTCCAGCGAGTAGGTTCCTCAGGCGGTGGGCATATGTCTTGCTCACTGGTGGATCAGAGATGCTTCTAATCTAACCACATTCTGGCAGACATCTGAGCACCTACTCCAGTAAAAGCCCCGGGGAGGCACAAGAAGGTGGCAAAGCTCACGCTCCCAGGAGATCCGCCATGGCCTCCTGTAGATTTCCCCCATCTCAGGACATCTGCTTCTCTCCTTCATAGGGAAGAAGGCAGATGTGATGGATCACCAAGGAAATATCCCCCTACCTCTCATCCTTCTCTTGAGAGACCAGGCGAGACTTTTCAAGCAGGTACTTTTCGACAACAGCTCTGTCATCAAGAGGAAAAAGAAGGACAAGTGTTACACGTTAATACTGTTTCCTTGAAGAACAAGAGTGATTTGTTACCATGGAAAAGCCAGCTGCAGATTAACATCCCTGGACCCACGGTAAACACAGGGACCGAAAGGTAATCACCTTGAGTGTGGTAAACAAGCAACCTAAATGTTGAAAATCTTACTCTAAAGGTAAATACAATCATCATGAACGTGCCTCGCCCTACGACTACCATCTATAAAAATAAGGAAACTGGGCTGGCCATTTCTGCCCTCCAGACCAGATTTGGGATGACAGCTGTATGGAAGCCCAACCTGGCATCACGCAGGACGCCCCACAGGTGGCAGGAATTGAAACGATTGGACCCATGTGCCCACGAATAACACTGGAAGGTTGAACCCTGCTCCCACCATCTCCCCAGCCATGAAGTGTTTCTCTAATTGAAAATCGAAACACAAGATAATGGATTTACTTTTCTATTCTTTTCGAAACAACTTTATTGATGATTGATACACGATAAACTGTACATACTCAAAGCGCGCAACGGGATGAGTTTTGACTGGGTCCTTTCACGTAATTTTCAAAAATAGCCTTATTAGGCATAATTGATGCACAATAGACTTAGAGTGTGTGACTGGATGAGTTGTGACACATGCAAATCCCTGTTGAGTCCACCGCCATGACCAAGATACTGATCACATCCATCACCCTGAGAAGTCTCTGTGGGCCCTTTGTCATTTCTCCCTGCCACCCACCCCCAAGCAGCCACTGACCAACCCCTAAAGATTAGTTTGGATGTTCTAGAATTAAAAAAAAAAAATAGGGGATTTCCCTGGTGGTCCAGTGGTTAGGACTCCGTGCTCCTAATGCAGGGGGCCCAGGTTCCATCCCTGGTCAGGGAACTAAGATCCCACATACCGCAACTAAGCTCCTGCACCACAACTACTGAGCCCGTGCGCTCTACAGCCCGCGTGCCGCAACTAGAGAAGCTCACGTGCGCAACAAAGAACCAGCACAGCCAAAATAAATAAATAAATAAATTAAAAAATCGACTCATTTAGTATGTACAGTACAGCTGACCCTTGAATAGCACAGGTTTGAACCGTGGGTCTGCTTATACATGGATTTTTTCAATAGTAAATGCTACAGTCCTACGTGATCTGAGGGTGGTTCAATCCATGGATGTGGAACCAGATACGTAGGAACCGTGGATTTGGAGGAACCTCAGATACAGAGGACCAACTCTAAGTAATCCTTGGATTTTCGACTAACCCCTGCATTGTTCAAGGGTCAACCGAATATTGTGTCTGCTTACTTTCACTCAACCCAATGATTCTGAGATTCAGCCACATTGTAGCGTGTATCAGAACTTCATACTTTTTTATGGCTGAATAATAGGCTGCACGTACAGACACACCGCATTTTGCTTATCTGTTTATCAGTTGATGGACATCTGAAGGACCTGGGTCCACGAGGCTATGTGGGCTCTGGGGCAGGAACAAGGCATGTCTGCGGCCACATCCTCAATGCTAACGGAGACATCAAACACTCCTTGGAGATCTGCTACGAGGTTCTAGGCACTGTTTTGCAGGGATTCAATGACCTGGATTTAAATGCCCCCCGGGGATGGGCACTGTGGCTCCCACCGATGGACTGGATGAGGTGCTAAAAATTGGGAGAGGCCACACGTTGCTTGGGAGCCCACAGGAGGGAGGTGGCCTGGCAGGGACCTGAGCCTGGCAGTGGCCCTGCCTCTCATGGGATCCACTATCACCACGTGTGTGAGCTGTACAGGTCTGCAGGTCACCCTCATCTGAACCCATCTTGTTACACAGAAGAGGAAGCTGGTGCCCGAGGGGTGGCAGGCTCGGGCCCCTGGTCCATGGCCTGCCGGATGCTGCCAGCCTCTCTCACAGGACGGCAGTCTTCTGTCTGCAGCCTTGCACAGACACATGCGCACACACAACCTGCACGGGTGGGTTTCCAAGGGCTCAGCCTGTGCTGTCTCTTCTTTCAAACCTGTATTTTCTTCCATTCCTTCCACTGGCCAGTAACTTGTAGTCCTCAGCAGTTTGTTTTCCTGGGGGAGAAGGCTGCGTCTGTTCCTAGACTCACGTTTTCACCTCAGTCTGTAGCCGATTCCCTGTACTGTGTCGGCATATGCGGGAGGACAGCGACCCCTCAAGGGGCACCGAGCTGTCATTTTTTTTTTTTTTCCTTAAATTTTTATTTATTTGTTTATTTATTTATGGCTGTGTTGGGTCTTTGTTTCCGTGCGAGGGCTTTCTCCAGTTGCGGCAAGCGGGGGCCACTCTTCATCGCGGTGCGCGGACCTCTCACTATCGCGGCCTCTCCCGTTGCGGAGCACAGGCTCCAGACGCGCAGGCTCAGCAATTGTGGCTCACGGGCCTAGTTGCTCCGCGGCACGTGGGATCCTCCCAGACCAGGGCTCGAACCCGTGTCCCCTGCATTGGCAGGCAGATTCTCAACCACTGCGCCACCAGGGAAGCCCCCGAGCTGTCATTTGACTGGCTACAGCCCCTCCCCTTTGCTGATCATTCTGGGAGCCTAGGCCCCTACGGGGGTCTTGAGGGAGCCAGGGATCCCGCTGGCACTGAGCCCTTGAGCCCACAGGAAGACAAGGCCTTGCAAAATTGGGGAACCAGGGAAAGACTTGGACTGCCCCTGACCCTTGGCCTCAGCGGGAAGTGGCATCGAGAAGTGTCACCTGCCCAAAAGCAGAACCGGGTCTGGGCCTACTCCTCTTGAGCTGGCGGCAGCTGCTCCCTGGATAGGAAGTGTACCTCCCTCCTCCGAGTGTGGGCAGGCCACAGTCGAGGGCCGAGGCGGGACTTCCTTTCCTGAATCTGACGCCATAGATAGGACTCTGAAGCTGGTCTATGAGATCCAGCCACCCAGGGCCACAGTGGCCCGGAGCCTGACAGGAGCTGAGGTGGGACCCGCTGGCCACTTAGCTGAGGGCCAGCCCTGCTGGTGTGCTGGATCGAATGGTGGCCCCCAGAAGACATGTCTAGCTGGAACATGTGACTGTGACTGTGAAAAAAGGTCTTTGCGGGTGTAATTCAGTGAAGGATCTGGAGATCAGATCTTCCTCCATGGTCCAGATGGGCCCTAAATCCAAGGACAAGTGTCCCAAAAGACAGAAGAGGAGATCACAGAGAGACTCAGGGGGGAAGACCACGTGAAGACAGAGGCAGAGATTGGGGTGATGCGGCCACAAGCCAAGGATGCCTGGAGCCCCCAGAAGCTGCAAGAGGCCAGGAGGGATCCACACCTAGAGCCTCTGGAGGGAGCGTGGCCCTGCCCACACCTTGATCTTGGACTTCTGACCTCCAGAACTGTGAGAGAATAAACTATTGTTTTGAGCCAATCGGTCTGTGGTACTTTGTTTCAGCAGCCACAGGACATGAAATGGAGAACGCAGGAAGGAGCGATCTGGGCGGAGAAGGCGGGGAGCGGTGCCCACTGGCAGCAAAGGCTCTGGCTTCTGGCCTGCAGAGCCAGCCTGGGACCCAGGAAAACATGTGGCAGCCTTTTGGTGTCTCTGCTCCCAAGGAGCCACTGGAACTAAAGAAACAGTTTGTTTCTGTGTCCTCTACCCAGTAAGATACGCCGGGCCTTTCCTGCTGGTCAGAGGCTCTGCAATGTGGCAGATACAACTGTGCAAAATATGGACCCATGGGAGAAAAGCAGATTTAAAATAAGGAATGAGGGGGAACTCCCTGGCGGTCCAGTGGTCAGGACTCAGCACTTTCACTGCCGGGGCCCGGGTTCAATCCCTGGTCAGGGAACTAAGATCCTGCAAGCCACGCAGCGCAGCATAGAGTAGATTAGAGTAGACTAGACTAGAATAAAATAAAATAAAACGAGTGAGGGTCTTTGTGGAGAAAGGGTTGAGACCTGCGGGGCAGGTGGGAACAGCTGGGTGGCTCCGCCCATGCAGATGCCAAGCTGGGCCCAGCAGTAGTCGGGAAGAGACCACTGGACAGCCCGTGGGGGGCTGAGGCCCACTTCCAAGTGTCCCTGAGGGCTAAGGGGCCAGAGCAGCTGCTGCGTTTATTGAGGGTCTCTCTCCCGCACCACTGCCCAAAAAGGAAAGAAGCCAGAGGCTGAAGGATTTGGGAAAATAACATTTCTGTCCTCGTCTTGAACAGGCACCATCAACTGAAATGATCGTCAGTTAGGTTTAGATGGACAGAAGAACCTGGATACTTTGAAGTCCTGGAGGACCTCTCCCTTCCTGAAACACCGGTGCCTTCTCACGGCCTCCAGGGGCCTGTTGCTCGGGTCTCCCCGCGTCTAACATTTAAGACTTCTTATCCTGCTGCTCAGAACATCACCTGGAGCCTTCGCAAATCCCACTGCCACCGCAGACCCTCACGTCAGAATGTGGAGGGGGTGGGTTCCTTCGAGTCACCAGGCAATGGACTGTGCCGAAAAGCCTTTTTTTTTTTTCCCACTGTGAAATAGTTTTATTGGCTCATAAGACCTTTGCCTATTAGAAAAACATCCAAAACCCTATGCAGTATTAAATCACAATTACATTTTTTTAACTACTTGAAACTACCCAGAATATAATTTTTTTAAAGAAAAAAAAATGCTATAGTATTAAATTCTGAAATGATGTTATGACAAAATAGATAATTCCTTGTAACATTAACTCGTTGCATAAAGCTGCCAGATATTTTCATTAGTATAACCATTGCACAGAGTGCAAATGAACACAATTTCTTTCTTTCTTTCTTTTTTTTTTGAACACAATTTCAACATTACACATTTAGTTGAATTTAACTGTGCCCTCACCTAAGGAACTCACATTTCTGGCACAAAATGTAGACCTGTTTTAACTTCCACCAGGCAGTCAACTTCACAATCCAGTTACCACCTATGGACTCACCCACCTACTCATCCATCTGTCCATCCAAATCCATCAATCTACCCACCATCCTCTCATGAATCTACCCATCTACCAATGGGTCCATCCATCCATCCATGAATCTACCCACCCATCCATCCATCAATCTATCCATTTTTTCACCCATCCATCCATCCACCCACCCACCCATGAATCCATCCATCAATCTACATACCCTCCCTCCCGCCCACCCGCCTCCTTTGCGTACTTCCCTGGACAACTGCCCCGCTTTGTTACCCAGTATCACATCTCCTTCTAGCTAAAGGGGCATGTTTGGCAAATGCCAGAGTCCACATCGACTCCCCCAGTGGCATCCTTAGACCCACTGAATTAGAAACATCAACACGAGGGCACCTGTGGCGTGCCCTTGCCTGTTCTTGGCAAACTCTATCATGCTAGGACCTCTAGCTCATTATACTTACTCCGTGGGTGCCTGGGCCCACGGGGCTGCCCTGGGGAAGGTAGGGTTGGTTACGAAGGTGCCGCCCCTCCCCCACCCACACTCCCACCTGGACCCACCGCTCAGACTTTCACATCAACGACTGAAAATCACACTTGCTTCCCTGTACGAGTCACAAATGCCTGCCAGCCCAGGCTTTCAGCACCCAGCTCTCTGCTGGCTCAGTCCTGGCACCGCGCCGCAGGGAAGCTCAGGACCTCAGACCGAGGGGCTGAGTGCACAGCGTGGGTGGCTACAGACTCACCCTCTCACGATGCCGCTCTCCAGGTAGTTGACCTGGATGAATTTCCCAATCGGCTGGAATTGTTGTTGTGAGCCGTTTTAGCATTCCCGAAGGCCTGGAGGAAAACAAAAGCAGGTTTTCAGGTTGCGAGGATGAAGTTTCTACAGGCCTCAGCCTGGAGCCTGGGGGCTCCCTGGAAGTCACGCAGAGACTCCAGGTGAGACCTGGAGAACAGAAAGGTAGGTAGCCCCAGCGCATCCCACGGGCTTACTCTTTATCTCTGTGTTTGGGGGTGTGGAGGGGTTCAAGTTTTAAGTCCTGGACGTTAGAAATGCCAACCGTCAGAATTCTTTTTCAGTAGTAATTGTTCACGTAGCAAACTCTGGCCTGTGGGCCAAATCCAGTCCACTGCATGTTTTTGTATTGCCTGTCAGCCAAGAGTGCTTTTTACATTTGTAAATGGTTTCAAAAAAAAACCCCCCCAAAGCCAAAAAAACAAAAAACCCAAGATGAGTAATATTCCCTGCCATGTAAAAATCCTATTCCCGTGTCAGCATCCGTCAATGACGTGTGAAGGGCACATGGTCAGGACCGTTCATTTACTGACTGTCCACAACTGACTTTGTGCCGTGATGGCAGGGTAGCTGTGACAGAGACCATCTGGCCCGCAAAGCCGAAAATATTTATTATCCAGAATATTTACTTCCAGAAGGAGTCTGCTAGGCCCTGGGTTGATACGGGCTCCAGGCTGGACACCTGCCGCGTGAGGGAGCAGACGTGGGGACAGGTCCCAGGCTGGAGGGGTCCTGCAATTCCATGGATGACAAGCTGGTTCACTGCAAATTTTTTTTTTTTTTAATTGGGGTAAAACTGGCATAACATAAAACTGAGTTTTTAAAGGTGAACACTTCAGTGACATTTAGTACCTTCATAACGTTGTGCACCATCACCTCTATATAGTTCCAGAACATTTCCGTCACCCCACAAGGAGACCCGTCCCCGTGAGCACTCACTCCCCATCCTCCCTCCCCCAGCCCCTGGTAACCACGAATCTGCTTTCTGTCTCTGGATTTGCCTGTTCTGACATTTCACATAAGTGAGGGCATACACTAGGTGGCCTTTTGCCTCCGGCTTCTTTCCCTCAGACTGATGTTTTCGGGGTTCAGCCACATTGTGGTAAGAATCAGGGCTTCATTCCCAGTGTGTAGAGGAAAGTCTGCGTAGTGCTGAGAGCCTGTGGCTTGGTGAAGTCCCCAGGGGGTCTCCCATGTGACCACCATCCAGATTACACCAGAGAACACCCTCTGTCCCCCACCCAGGTTCCTGGGGTACCTCCTTTCCACATGGTACCCAGACAGGGAGAACAGCCAGGAGAGGGTGTGGTGGAGTCTTGGGGGGGGGACTCAGGCAGGAAAGGTATCTGGGGAGTGGGGTTCCCTGTTTTGGGGGAGTGAGAGGCCAGTAGAACAGGGGGTGGTGAGGCCGGGCAGAGGAAGGGAAGAGGCAGAGATGGTATGGGGGGACGTGACACCCCGAAGGCACATGCGAAAAGGGAAGCTTGGCAGAAACGAAAAAGGTGTCAGGCTCACACGGTTCCGTTTGAGGAGGCTGAGCCGGGCAGAGGAGGTTGGAGGGAGGAAGGCCGCAGCTGGAAGGAGGTGGGAGGGCACTGCCAAGGTCTGCTATGGGATATGTGTGGGGGGGGCGGGGGACAAGGGCAGGGTGCAGAGAGGTGGCCAGGCTCTCAGGGAGCCAGGAACAGGGAGACCCGAGAGGAGCCGGGATTTTCTTGAAGCCCTCATTCTGCAGGGGGGATGGATGCAGGTCCCTCATTGATCAGAGCTTCTGGTGCGACCGCCTGAAGGCAGAAGCCCCATAAAAAAGCATCTGCTGGAAGGCCTGGGGTACTTCCTCGGAAAATGGTTCCATTCAGCAGAGCTTGCGATCAGGGCGGAGGCCCCGGTTTGGGGCCCATGTGCCTGTCACGCTCTTGGCTGATCAGGTCACAGGATGAGTGACTTCCTGCTCGGCTGCCCCTGGGGCTCCAGAGCCAGAAACGGCCTCGCTGTAAAACCTGAACCAACCGCCAAGTTGCCAAGCAGGGGAGTGACAGAGGAGGAGGCGGCCCAGAGAGGCGACCCGGCCCCGACTGCAAAGGGGGTACCTTCAGGGTGGGGCCGTTGTTCTGTGCACTGAAGGGTGTTGAACAGCATCCCTGGTCTCCACCCACCAGATGCCGGTAGCATCTGGGACAACCCAGAACATCCCAGAGAGAGCTCAATTGCCCGAGCTGAGAAGCACTGCTGTGTACACATGGAGGTAAAAGGGGTTTTTGCAGGGTCGGGTTGTCTGGGGCTCCCTCCTGTCATGAGGGTCCCCACGTGCACTGCAGGCGTTGATGGGCTCCCTGGCGAAGAAACTGTCTTTCCAGGTTTAACCTCCTGTTCCCTCTAAGTTCAGTTTTTAAAGGGGTAAAGTCCATGGGGTAAAGCCACAGCTCTGAGAAAAGCAGACAGCAGATCTGTCTCCTCCTTTCCTTCCAGACCCTGCAGGGTGGTGTCTGAGCTGAGGACAGACCTGCTTTGTGGTAAAACGAGCTCCCACGAGCGAGCGTGCCGAGTCCTGCCTGTCCTAACTTCAAACAGATGGCAGAGGGGTGCCCGACACCGAGTGGGCTCCCTCCAGGGGCAAGTCCTAAGTCCCTGCAGTGCTGTGTTCAGGGCCTCCGCAGAGACAGCCAGAAATGCACACTTGCTTCCAGAAGAGCCACAGTGGTCCCTTCTGAACTCGGGACAAGTCTCTGTGGCGATTTCTAAGGAACAACCAGGCCTGGCGTCCTGGGGATAAGCGGGAATGTCTTCGGGATGTGAGGGCCCACCATCTCTCTGGTTCTGCGATTACCAGCGCCGGGGGTGGGGGGGGGGGTGGGGGGGGGTGGGCCTAGTGACCTCACGCGTCTGGTATGCGGTCTCAACACACTGCGACTTTTCAAAGCTGATCTAAAAATATCCGGTTGGTGCTATTATACGTCCCTTAGAGGAGGAGGAAATGCTGGCCTGGCACCCGAAGCCAGGGGAGCTATTGTGTAGCTGTTCCCGGGGCCGTGCACTGCCTCCAAGCACAAGGGTGGCTGGTGTGCCCGGTGGGTCATGTGGGGTTGGGGATGGGTGGAAGGGATGAAGCGGGACCTGGGTGCCAGCAGTGATGTGATATGATCTGGCACTGGGGCAGGCGTGGCCACATGCTCGTGCTGTCTTCCCATCACGTCAGACGATCCACGGCTCTGGCAAAACGCTATTCGAGAAAGGCCTCTACTTTCTTTGAAATGCTTTTTTCCCTTTTATAATATAAAAGGCATGTTTCTAATATAAGCTGTACACCTGGGAAAAAAGATGGAACCATGCTCAAAGTTTACCTAACGAAAGGAAAAAACCATAAAGAGATGACCCATTAATTCAACCCCGCCCCCCAAGCACGATTTCTAGGTAAAATGAACGAAGCAGCCGTACCCCGACTTCCTCAGATCGTGTGCCCCCTCCAGGTGGCCCCCCCCCTACCCTGACAAGGATGCCAAGAGCCAGGGGATGTCTGGCTGTCTGCTAACTGCCTCTGTCTTTGAGGTTCTTCTTTGGGGAGACTGAAAAAGCTTTTTTTAAATCAAAGACATCCAGGGTTGGGGACTTCCCTGGTGGTCCAGTGGTTAAGAATCCGTCTTCCAATGCAGGCGACACCGGTTCAATCCCTGGTCGGGGAACTAAGATCCCACATGCCGCGGGGCAACTAAGCCTGCGCGCCAGAACCAGAGAGAAGCCCGTGCACCTCAATGAAGCGAAGAGTCTGTGCACCACAACGAAAGATTCTGCGCGCCGCAACTAAGACCCAACATCCAGGGTTGAGCAGCCTACATAGCCAGAAATTTCTAGACAGTGCATTTTCTATCTAAACAGGATGGCTCTTCTCTCTGTTGGAACGCGCAATAAGTATTTTAGGAAGAACGGCGATATAACGTCAATGAATGACCTGTGGTGTATACCAGCCCCACGCCAGGAGTGCTGCGGGCTTGTGACTCTTTCCTTTGTTCGAATTCCTCTAAGGGACAGACCTGCCTTCCCCATTTCCGATGAGGAAACTGAGGGACAGAGAGGTCAACTGACCTCCCCGAAGTCTGAGAGCAGGTGGCTGACATGGCCCCGGGTTGGAACCGTGTCCCGACTCCCAACCCACACCATGCCCGTAGCGCTCAGTCCCTGGTCCCGGCTGGTTCTCAGAGCTGGGAGCCAGGTGAGCAGGCCTGAGACTTTTCGGGGCGTCTGCCTGCCTCGGCAGCCCGGCAGGCGGATTCCCGAGCCTTGAGTTCACACCTGGTCTCTTGTGCATCCCACGTGAAAACCAGACAAGCCCTGAGACGGACTGCATTAGGCAAACAGTGTTTTGCTTTCAGATTTCAAAACTGAAAAGCCCCACGGAATGAGCTCACCAAGGCAAACGTGCTTGCTATCTCCTGTGTTGACAGTTGACCCCAGAGTAGGGGTTTCCCTGGAGAGAAGTCCCTCAGCCTCACCTTGCAGGGTGGTGGTCCTTCCAGCCAGGCAGAGGTGGCCTGAACTGGATAACTCCTTTGCCCTCAGATACACCTGCAGCCGTCCTCACTTGCTGCGGTGGTTTCGTCTTGGTTGTGGGGTTGGCCTTCTGTTTTCCTGATCTAGCCGCAGGACCTCCCTTCCCAAGTGTGTGGTGCTTTTGTACATGTGGTTTCATTCATTCACTTGACAACACTGTATTGGTCGGCTGCCGTTGTGTCTGGCACCGTTCTAGCCTCAGAGAGCCCCCTCCTGGTGGTGCTCCGACAGGGACGCCCCCTCCACGTCCACCTTGGCCATGGCTTAGATGTCACCACCTCCCGACACCCTGGAGGCTGCCCACTGCCTCTCGTGACCTTGACACTGCCCCTCCCCTGCGATGCCACATCTGGGCAGAGCCTCTGTTCCCCACCCTGGTACCACAAGCCATGCCATACAGGACTTCCGAATCTCTTGTGTCCAGTCAAGGCCAGGGAGGAGTGACCACAGTTGCCAGGAGAGGCTGCGAATGGTAAGAGAACACTAGCAAATATTAGGCCACTGTGAAGCCTAAAAATGGGGCTGAAAGGGAGACTGTCTCCCGCTCACCGGCCTGCAGGAGCCCTCTTGTTCCAGCCCTGGGTGTGGGTGCAGAAAGGCAACACCCAAGGGTGACTGGGAACCAGCCCTGGCACGGCAGCCCCACCGCTGGAACTCGGGTTATTTTATTTTCCCAAGTGCTCTCCAAGTTCCAGGCGTACCTTTCTATGTGAAACAGCACTCAGCCCATGCCCAGATCGTGTCCATCTGGGGACACAGGCGACTGTCGGACCCGCAGGAGGAGAGCTGGGAGGTGTCCCACGGCCCGTGGACCGAGGCGCCCTGGAGATCTGCTCTGCTGTGTCCGCTGAGCAAACATCCCCGGGGGCATCCAGTCAGGCTGGGGCTTTCCTGTGTGGAAATGCCAGGAAAATAACCCCCAGGTGTGTGCGGGGTGGAGGGCTACTTCTGGGGAGGAGCCCGGAAGAACAGCTCTGCATCAGCAGGGGATTCGGACAAATTAGTTCACTGCTCTCGAGTTTCAAGTTCCTCTCCTGTAAAATGAAGGGGTAAACCCTTGTCTTCTCAGGTTGTTTGAGGACGAAACGGGACCATCTGTGTGAACCAGGTCGGGGGCAACTTGTTCCATGAAGGGCCAGCTAATAAATATTTGGGGCTCTGCTGCAACAACTCAACTCTAGTGTGGGATCGTGAAGCAGCCACAGACGACCCGTACATGAGTGGATGTGGCCATGGGGAGGACACCTACATGATGCCCAGGATGGGGGGAATGCGGGGTGGGTGGCAGGCTTAGACATTGACCTCTACCGGGGTCAGCAAATTACGGCCAGCCACCTGTTTCTGTGTGGTCTGTGAGCTAAGAATGGTTGTCACATTTTTAAACGCTTGGAAAAAAAAAATCAAAAGAATATGTCACAACACATGAAAGTGATATGAAATTCAACTTGCAGTCACCATGAATAAAGTTCTGTTGGCGCACAGCCATGTCTGTTCACGGACGGTCTGTGTCTGCTTTTGGACTATGGCAGAGTCGAGTCGTGGTGGTGAAGACTGGTCCAGCAGAGCTGACCATACTGACCCTTGGGCCCTTTACAGGGTAGGTGTGCCAGCCACTGTTCTAGAGGCTCTCGGTTAAACGTCCCCTTCTCCCAAAGGGGGCCAGGGCAGTGCTGGGGCCGGGAGAAGACTCCAACACTCAGACATGCGAGGTGAGCATGACAGGGTGTGAGTGTTGCCTGGGCTGACTGGTCTCCCCCCAAAGCACAGTAGGGACACAGAGAAGCAGGACCAGGAAGCATGGAGGGCAGAATGGGCCAGTGGAGTCACAGGCTCAGAGGGGCTGTGTGGAGAGACAGAAAAGCTCCCTGGGAGCTGGGAGCGGAGGGGGTGGGAGGTGGGGAAGGGAGAAGCACGGCTGATGTGATTTCCACAGAGCTGCTGTGCAGAGAACAGATGGAGGGAGATGGATCCAGGGAGGGTGAGGACAAGGATGATGGTGGGAAGGGGGTGGCGATGATGGTGGTGAGAGGCGGTGGCTGTGGGGAGGAAGAAGGGACCCCCGACCCCCTGCCCGCCCACGTAGGTGATAGCTGCAGGCTCAGTGGGCCTGTGGATGCCGGGCAGGAAGTGGAGGAATCACCCCCAACCTCATGGCTCCCCAAATCTCAGATGAGGAAGTGGAAACTTTCCAGGGCCTGGATGACATTCAGCCTTAGCCCGGGTTCTGTTCTCTTCCTGTTGCCCACGGGGCTTGGGACACCTGGCAGGCTGGATGGACGGACAGACGGGCGGATGGAGGCACGTAGAGAAAGCTGAGTGCCGACAGGACATAAGACTCACCCCATCTCCGTGCCCCCAGTTTCTAACAGGCTCTGTTACTCTTATCCGGAAGGGCACTGACTGTCAGCCACAGACATGGACAGAAACGCTGAAAACAAGGGCTCCTGGCGCCAGAACAAGGCCCTTTGAAATGGACAGATTCCTACCAGGGGCTGAAGTTTCATGGTAAACTGTGCCATGGAGTGAGTGGCGGGGAGGTGGGGTGATAGAATCTTAGAAAAAAAAGAAAGAAGAAATCAAATATGAAACAAGTTATTGTATCTCATACTTCACTGAATTTTGGTTTAGGTTATAAATGAAACCACATGTAGATCACAGAAAGAATAAAGAATAAATTAAGCTTTTATTGGGGAGGGTCTTGCTTGGTTCTTACTGTACCAAAAATATTAGAGGGATTCATCAAGATCCCTGAGGGCTCATCTTATCCATTTGATACACAAATCATTCTCTTTGGGGTTTACTTGGTTCTTTTTTTCAGGTTTTAGAGTTGGGAAATTAATTCGCTTACTTTCATTTGTTCATATTTATGGATATAAAGTGTTTACGGCTACGAATTGTCCTCTCATTACTGCTTTAAACACATCTCATGGATTCTGATAATATACAGTTTTGGTCACTGATTTTCAGAAAATCCACAATTTTGGTTTATAACTCCCCCTTCATCCAAGACTTAACAGAAGGCTACTTTTTCTTAAAAATTTTTTTTTCCAGATGGAAGGGCTTTAAAAAAATTAATTTCTAGTTTTATTGCATTGTTAAGAGCATTGACTGTAATATTTCCCATTTTGGAAATTCTAGATGCTTTCTCTGTGACCTGATATAGGGATGAGTTTTGTGAACATTCCACGAATACTTAAGACTTATTCTCATATTGGAGTGAAGGGTTTGCAACACGGCCACAAGATCTGCCTAAATGTGTGGTTTGGGCATCTTACATCCCTGCTTATTTGCTGTCCACTCAACGAGCCTTATGTTATGTGTTTGTAACTATTTCTCCCAGGGTCTTTTATAATTTCTGCTTTGTAAAAGCAGCTGCTGTGTTGTATGATGCATAGATATTGACAACTATTATACCTTGAGAGTAAATTGAGGATTTTGGCATTATGATGAATCTTCTTCATCATGCGATGTTCAGAGGCCTGAGCTCTACAGGTCAGAATTGCAGCTGTGTTCTATGCTGTTTCTATCTACCTGATACATCTGTGCCTGTCCCTTTACTTTTAGCTTCCTGAACTACTTTGGTTTAGTTGTGTCTTGTTCATAAAGCATGGAGTTGAACTTTGCTTTGTGAGCCAAGCTGAAAATTCTCTCCGTTTAGGCAGAATGAACCTGTTTAGATTTAGCAACACGATGGACTCATTCCCTCCTGAAATTCAGGCTTCCATCACTAGCTCTCTTCCCCATCTGCTGCTTGTGAGTGTGGCTGAGTAACCAGAAGTCAGAGCAACTCTCCAGGTCACTTTTGATGACTTCCTGAAATCATGCACCTTTTGCAAGATTTTTCAACCTCACTTTGCAACTGATTTGGTTTGCATTTGTGTGGTGGGATGCATCTGGGAGAGAGGACCCACTAGGCCCGGCGGACTGCAAGGAGCCATACTTAGGCTGAGCCAAGTGGGGCGTGTGAGTGGAGGGCTTGTTCCGTAAGTGGGCGGCTCATTATGGAAGGTTTCATTTTAGGATGATGTTTGTCTCCCTACACAAATCCCAAACTGCATGGTGCTGCTGATGAGAACAGCAAGGACTTCTGATACTTTCCATGCAGCAAAACTAAGCATTGGCATATGTGAGGTAAGTTGAGCTCCCAGGGGTGGGCTGGAGGGACAGTCTGTGGTCTCCAGAGCTCCCTCCACCCTCCCTACAGGTGTTGTAGCCTCTCTCCAAACTCTTGGGGAGGGGGATGCCCCTTGGGGCCCCAGGCTCCCCTTGGGCCCACCCTCCATACCTGGGGTGAGCAAACCGGTCATCCTGGGGCTCCCCTGCTTACAACACTGGGGAAGGAGAGTCAGAATTGTCAAGATTCCCCCGCCCCCCACCATGAGTCACCATTACCTTGCTGCTCTGGTAGGTTACGGTGAGAGAGAGAAAAGGTTGAGAATCCAAGTATGAGCTGTGGGGACTAGCTAAAGATACAGACTTGGGCCTCAACCCAGACTTGCAGAATTTCTGGAAAGGCTAAGGAGTCAAAATTCCTAAACCAGAGCCTGAGGCTATTCTGATTCCTGGAAGGGTGAGAACTACTGCCCTAGGGTTTATTATGAGAATGAAGTATCTCTAGGGAGAAATAAAGCAAGAGGATGTCTACTTACACCCCTCCCTCTTTCTTGAACACCTGGAGTAGGGGTCTTGATAGTCAAGAGCGGGACAGAGCAAAGAGCTTCGTGCTCAGTATGCTTAGTTTAATTAGACAGCTTTCTTCACGCTTAGCCCCGAGAGACAGGAAACTTCCATATTCCAGGGTTTCACCGAGATCAGCCACTCCCCACCAGTACCCCAACCCCAGATGGGTCCAATTCACATCCTGACTGCCGCTCGGTAGCCTTGTTCAGCCAGGCACTGTAAGGTGGAGGGGAGAGGGAGAAGAAATCAGGCCCCCGTGATGATGAAGGAACAGGCGCAGGAAGAAAAATCATTGTCCAGAGCCACCTCTCAGCTGTGATTCCTCACAGCCCCGAGAAGCAAGGGATTATCTGGGAAACTGGGCTCAGCGGCTTGGCCCCAGTCCTGACGAGAGGTTGTGCTTTGTTCTGATGCAGGCCCGGCTGGGAAGCCAGTACCACGGACACCACCCCAGCTTCTGGACACTGTCACCTGTACACACCAGCGGGGCCACCAGCTGGAGCCCGGGCAGTGGGAGGAAATATTTCAGAGGAAGAGACAACAGGATATGGTGATAGCGGGCATGCAGGCGATAGAGGAAAGCACCAAAGACCAGTGGTGATGGCTCAGCCGACTGAAATGGAGAAGGAGGAGAGGGCAGAGGTGCGTGGGGTCAAAGTTCAGTTTGCCAGGACCTTACCTGAGATTTGCTTTGCACATCTCATGGATGTGGTGGGATTTTGTCTAAGTGTGTGTGTGTGTGTGTGTGTGTGTGTGTGTGTTGGCGGGGGGGGGGTCCACAGACTATGCCCCACAGGCCAAATCTGGCTTGATACCTTTTTTTTATTTAATAACTTTTTAAATTTTAGCACAGTTTTAGATTTACAGGAAATTTCTAAGAATATGACAGAGAACTCCGAAGTACCCCACACTCAGTTTCTCCTACTGTTAATATTATGGTGGCACATTTGTCACAACGAACAAATGAACCAATATTGACTGATATATTGTTATTAAACTAAGTTAGCATTTCATTCGGATGTCCTCATTTCCCCCCCTAATGTCCCTTTTCTGTCCCAGGATCCCACGTTACATTCGGTCCTCACATCTCCTTGACGGCTCCACGCCAAGTTTCTCAGACTCGTTTTTTGAGACCTTGACAGTTTTAAGGAGGACAGGTTGAGTATATTGTAAAATGTCCTTCAATCTGGGTATCTTTGATGCTTCTCTCCCACTGCCTGTTTTTGCAAATAAAGTTTTACTAAACGACCCCACCCATTTGTTTACGTATTGCTTTTGCTCTACGATGCACAGTGAGTAGCTTCGAGCTAAGTAGTGACAGAGACTGCGTGGCACTAAAATCTGGAAATGCTAATTAATGTGGCCTTTTACAGAAACAGTTTGCAGATCCCTGGTATAAACTACTATGTCAGGGCTTAAGCTTAAACTGCTTGATCCAGGATACACTCCACAGGAGCAGCCACTGCAAACCCGCTCTGGCCAATTTTATTGTCACTCAACCTTGGGGGAGGGTTTTGCCAATTAGCATAATGAATGTTCCACTTCGAACAGTCATGGGTGGAACTGGTGATGTTCAAGACAAGTGGCTGGATGAAACGTTCTGGAGGCACTTCCCACACTTGCTTGAGAAATTCCACCTAAGGGGGCCTGTTCCGTAGGGACGGGGCTCAGGTCTGACTTCAAGCCAGTCCCACATCCTGCTGCTGGATCAGGGGCTGGGGTGAGGCCTTGGGAGATGGAGCTCAGGTACACCTGGGGCCACCCCAGAGGCCACAGCTGATAGGACCGCCTCTAGCATGGCTGGGCTCCTGTCTGCCCATTGCAAGATCGATGGGAAGGAATCCGAGGGGTGGATGTTGTGGACCTGACGGGGAGTGTTCCGGATGTGTACAGCTCGCTCTGCATTTCTGTTTTAATTGTGCTAAGATTCATATAACATAAAATTCACCATTTTAACGTACGATTCTGTGGCATTTGACATGTGCGCTATGTTGTGCAACTGTCACCTCTATCAAGTTCCAGAACGTTTCATCACCCCAAAAGGAAACGCTGTCCCCGTGAGCAGCCACTCCCCATCCCCCCTCCTCCAGCCCCCTGGCAACCGCTAATCTGCTTTCTGTCTCCTTGGATTTGCCTGTTCCGGACACTTCATGTAGATGGGATCATAAATATGTAGCCTTTTGTGTCTGGCTTCTTTCACTCAGCATAACATTTTCGAGGTTCATCCACGTTGTAGCATGTGTCAGTGTTTCATCCCTCTTTATGGCTGAGTGATCTCCATTGTATCCACTCTTTGAAAAGGGGTAGTAGGAGCAATGGCCAGGCCTGCCTTGGCAGGTTACTCCGTCTTCCTTGGGTCTGGGGAAGCCACGGCTGGTGCTGGCCTGAGTCCAGGAGGATCACTGGGTCCAAAGGCCCTTTGATGTCCCCAGTGCTCTGGGGTAAAGTGCTTCCAGTCACCTCTTTTTCGGGTGGATGCGATCCTCCCTTCGACCTTCCATCACAGGCCTGCCCCAGCCTTCGCTTCTCTCATGGGGGGCCCCTCCTTGGCATCTCCCATCTTCTTTATGGGGCAGCTCTGGAACGGGTGCAGAAGGCTGCCCATGCACAGGAGGGCTGGATCCCCATGAGGTGTCCCCCCAACCTCAGCATTGCCAGGACCTCATCCCAGGGCGCACTCACTCCCTGCTCTGTCATAGCTGAAATCTGGGGCTGCTAAGCTAGACTAGCTCCTGCAGGAAACAAATGGGCCCTGAACACCAAAGGGCCCCTCAGAGCCTCAGGGTGTGGGGCAGGGAGCCACACTGTGCTGGTTCTGTGCTAGGACTCTGCTGGCCTCGTGACCTTCTGGAGCTCTCCTCTGCCTCTCCCAGGAGGCTTCAGGGTGGCCTTTAGGTGATGACGCAGGCGGGTGCAGCACGTGTAAAGGCCCTGGGGCAGGAGAGATCAGCAGGCAGAGCAGAGAGGTCAACTTGCCGTAGGGCACACAGCACATGCACTGCTGAGTCGGGCTTCCTGGCAGAGGTGGCTCTTGGCCCAGAGGACCTGGAGGTGGTAAATTCCGAGGGGAGGGACACAGTCACATGCTGAGGGAAAAGAACTGGTCCAGGCACTTTGGCAGAACTGGAGAAGTTCCCTCTGGGGCTGCAGGTCCCTATAATCTTCTCTCTCCCCCTCCCCACGATCTCACCAATATTCACACCTCCAATAAGCAGCTCTGTCCCTGCAGGGGCTCCTGGATCCACACAGCTCCCTGCAGACTCTGTCCAGAGCCCCAGGCCTGATTTTCAACTGTACATCCTGAAGGCCCCTAAACTAGAGCGGGTTTCTCGGCCTCAGCACTACTGGCATTTGGAGACGTACCATCCTTTGCAGAGGGGCTGTTCTGTGTACTGTACGATGTTGAGCAGCATCCTTGGCCAACCGAAAAACATCTCCAGACGTTTCCAAATGTCCCCTGATGGCAGAATCACCCCTGGCTAAGAACCGAGCGTAATTCAAAAAGATACACGCACCCTTACGTCCATAGCAGCACTATTCACAATAGCCAAAACCTGGAAACAACCTAAATGTCCATTGACAGATGAATGGATAAAGAAGATGTGGTACACATATACAATGGAATACAACTCAGCCAAAGAAAAGAAAAAAATAATGCCATTTGCAGCAACATGGATGCAACTAGAGATTATCATACTAAGTGAAGTAAGTCAGAAAGAGAAAGACAAATACTATATGATATCACTTATATGTGGAATCTAAAATATAGCACAAATGAACCTATCTACAAAACAGAAACAGACTCACAGACATAGAGAACAGACTTGTGGTTGCCAAGGGGGAGTGGGGTGGGGGAGGGAAAGGCTGGGAGTTTGGGATTAGCAGGTGTAAACTATTATACACAGGATGAATAAACAACAAGGTCCTACTGTAGAGCACAGGGAACTATATTCAACATCCTGTGATAAACCATAATGGAAAAGAATATGAAAAAAAAGAACGTCTGTATGTGTATAACTGAGTCACTTTGCTGTACAGCAGAGATTGGCACAGCATTGTAAATCAACTATACTTCAATTAAAAAAAAATTTTTTTTTAAATTGGCTGCCCTGGAGATTTCTGGCCCCTCAGGAAGGGCTAAGTGGAAGTGTGTAAATACTCACAGGTTGCTGTGACTTACTCTCCGTTAAAGGGGTGAGGATACCATCTAGCGTATCCTGATAGCTCACATCATGGAAGGCTTTGGGTCCGGGTGCCTGACCACTGCCAGCGGGTGGCCGTTTCGCCCTCCACCCAGGAGGAGCCGGTCTACAGCCATGAGCTGGGGTCACAGGGCTGGTCAGTGGCTGGGCGGTTGACCGAGAGCCTTGGGCTTGACCCCTTGGCCTTTCCAAAAGACAGATCACTTCTGGGCCTCAGGTAACTGAGGTCTTGCTGGGCCTGGCCTTGGGAACTGGCTGCAGCCAGCAGTGGCTGAATGACACAGAAGGAAACTTCCAGAGGGAAACTCCCCAGTGATGCTGGAGACAGGGCCCTGAAGCCACTCCATCCTGGATAATCGCTAGGAAACAAATCGGCTGCCAGGCCCTGTGGTCACTCGACGCCCGGCTGCATCCAAACAGCGAGGCAGATGTAGCTGATAGATGATGGACGGACATCCCCACCCACCACCCAGCCCTGGTGCAGCAAAGTGCCCAGAATATTCTGAAAGGGCAGCAGCCATGGCAGGGGTGTCCTGGGCCCGGAGCTATGCTTTGCCTTTTAATCAACTCTTTTTGCAAATTCCAAGGAAGCCTTTCTGGTTGCTTAAAATACACCCATAATTTCACTCTTCTCTTAGATGCAACGTTCCCAAAAATATAACTTCCACTTTGGTCTAAAATAGGCTTAGATTACTGCAATGCGTCAGGGCCCTGCCCTTTTAGGCAGCAGGCCAGAAAGGCAGCCTCGCGGGTCTTCAGGGCATGGGAGGGGTAGAGAATGCCGGTGGGCCTTGGCTTCCAGGTGGCCGTCCCCTCCCTAACGCTTCCAAGGTCCCCTTGATCAAAGGCCTAGGCACTCACAGCTGTAGGGCACCCCGATCCTCTCCACACCTGCAAAGACAACCTCTCACCCTTCTGTACCCCCATCCTGCTCTGGTGTGGCCCTACTTCTCAGCTGGGCAGTCTCTGGGCTGTCTTGTCACTCTGCCCCCGTTCCCTCCTTCCGATCCACGTGGCTCCTTGTAGCGGCTCCCACCATTTTCCACATCTTGTAACATCCTTGTGGTGAGCTGGGAACACCCATGCCTGCTAGTACGTACTGAGCACCAGGGCTGGCAACATGGCCACCCCAACCCCAGGCTACGAGAAGCTTGTCCGTATGCTCATATCCCTCTGGCTGAATTCTCCCTCTGCCGTGAACTCCAGCACATCCTCCTGGGCACACATCTGGCACCCCACACGGTAGCTTCCTCCAGGGGTGCTGTGGCCCTGAGTGTGCACCTCTGGCCTGGCCCCATCAGCCCCAGCGAGTTCATGCTGCCTCTCCTGGCAGCTTGTGGAGGGAGGGTCCAGGGGTTGCGGGGGGGGGGGAGGGTGGGTCCGGGAAGCATTGGGGTCTCGCTTGGTGTCCTCGTCCTGCTGTGCCCCGGCAGACCGTGTTGCCCTGCAGGCAGGATGCAGGTGGTCTTAGGGCCCAGGGTGCGGCTGGAAACCCTCCGAGGGCCCCTCCTGGATATGTGAGATCGGGAGGGGCCCCATACACAGCTCCCACTACCCCCAGCCAGAGCTCAAACACCCTGGCTGCACAAGCGCTCCCAGCTGCCTGTGGAACACAGAGCGCTCGAACAGGAGAGGGAGAGCTGAAAGGTGAACTTATGAGATGAACTTCTGGGACATCTACATCCAAGTCCTTCTTTTCTGACCCCCCAAGACCGCTTTCAGACTCCCCTGTAGATAGATGTATGTTTATGAATATATGAATACACATGTGGCACAGACCAACGCAGAAAATTTGAGCTGGTGACAGGAGTCATCTGGAACGAGGGTGGGAAGCTGGTTTCCTTATGTTTGGGAAGGGAGAGCAGAGCAGAAGACAGAAGTGTGCCCAGAGAAAGTAACTGGAATGTTCTAACATGTTCCACGTGCACAAAGTACAAGCGGTCGGCAAACCTTTCCTGTAATGGGCCAGGGGTTCAATATTTTTGGCTCTGGGGGCCATACAGTGTCTCTGTCACAACTGCCCCACTCTGCCTTGAGAGCCACCACAGACAATATGTAAATGAGCAGGCGTGGCTGAGTACTAATAAAACTTTATGTGTAGAAACAAGCAGATTTAACCTGTGGGCTGTAGTGGGCCAATCCCTGGTACATGCAAAAAGAAATTATAAGTCAAATAGGGAAAAAGATACTAAAAAAATGAACCGTTATCTGAACAAAGCAAAGCACCAAGGCGCAACCAAAAGCTATAACAAAATAATGTCACAATTTTACCGAAGTGGGGCATATAACCACGCGTGCTCCCCGGCAGCAGAAACCGCCGTGGCAGCCCTGGTTTGTTTCCTGTTGGGGAGACACTTAAAAAAGAGCTGAACCACAGTCAGCACCTGGCGTGAGGTTCAGAAAGTCACCCTGCAGGAGGACAGGGGTGGAGGGGATGACAAAATTCCAGCGCATAGGAACCAGCATGAACCACACCCAAAATCCACTAAAGCTCTTTCATGACGTTCGCCTGCAAGAAAACCCGCAGGGAGTGTGTGACTTCTCAGCTCTGGGGGTCACCACGTGAGTGACTGCATTTGTTTTTTTGTATTGATGAGCAGCTTTTCAAATAACACTTGAAGACTTCGCCCCAAGTGCGCTTGGAAGACCAAACTTGGATGGAAAACCTGACCCTTGCATCCGAACATGCTTCGTTGTTGGTGAGAAAGACGTGAGGAGGTTTCTGGTGGTGGGTGGGCAGTGGCCGTTCTCCTGGTCGTGGCTGGCCACAGGGCAGGAAAAAGCACCAGCCACCCGTTCCCGGAAACGAAGCAGATCGCCAGCCAGAAACTGCATCCCCACCCGCCAGCCACCCCTTGTTAAGCTGGTGAGACAGAACTCAGCACAGCTGGGTTGACGTGTAAGTACAACAGCACGATGTTCACCCCCAAATTTGAACCTATTTGGGCACAGGACATCTGTAACACTGAAATCATTCTTTGCCTGCAGTCGGCCTAAAAATTCTTCTCAACGGGGGTGATTCTGCCCCTCAGGGGACACTTGGTGATGTCTGGGGACATTTATGATTGTCCTGACTGAGAGAGGGGGCGCTACTGGCATCTGGTGGGTGGAGGCCAGGGGTGCTGCTTAACATCCCACAGTGCACGGGACGGTCCCCACCCCAGAGAAGGATCTGGCCCCAGGTGTCAGCAGCGCGGAAGCACAGCCTTGGCCCCTCTGTGTTTCTGTCTGCGAGGCCTGAAGCTGACCCCACACGAGGCCTCATTCACCCTGTCATCCTCTGTGGGATCGGCCCTCCTGCTGTCCCCCTCCTACCCTGGATTCCAGCCTCAGCTTCTGCCCTCCCTCGGGCTGCTCCGCCAACCCAGGGCCCCCCAACGACTTCCCCAAACATCCTGGGGAAGCCACTCGGGGCACAGAAGCAGCCAGTAATTCAATTCCTCCCTCCCTGCAGCTGCCCGGGTGGGACAACCCTCCGAGGCTCTCAGCGATCAGCCTCCAGGCCCCACAGCGTCCTCTCCTCCATCCTTTTGCCTGTCTCCCTATAATGCTTATTCTCCCGGGAGCCCACCCTGGCCTGGCTCTCACTCCCCTCCTTCCCCTGCGTAGAGTGTTGACCCCGATGTTCACAGTGCCGACCTTCCAGCCACCCAGCCTCGAGGACAGCCCAGGTCCAGCTGAGCCTTGACCACTGGCTGGGGGTCGGGGGATGTCTGGCTGGCACACCTCTCCCTGGAGCGCCCCATGCTGCTGCCCCAGCCTCTCCAGAGCCTAATCCCGCTGCCTCCCCACCCAGCTGCCTGCTGACGCCCGACGTTCCCATCAACAGACCAGAGAAACACCCCAAAACGCAAAGCAGACACAATCTGGGCCTCTGGGGCCCTAGGACCCTGGAGACAGACAGACAAGCCCCAGATAAAGGCTCCCAGCCCGGATACCCCTCTTGCTGTGAATGCTTTGGCCCCCTTTGCGGGTTGGGCGTGGGGGTAGAGGTGCGACTTCAGTAACTTCCCTCCTTCTGACCTGATCCTGAGTCTCCTCTCTGCCGGGGCCCATGTCCCCAGAATGGTCCCCAGAGGCCTGTCCGTGGCCCCATGCCCTTTTCTCAACATTCACTCCTCCTGGCAAACTTACCTCCTCCCGTAGCTAATGAGCAAGGCCGGGAGGTGCCCCAGCTTGCCGCCTGCTCCTGCGTGACTGGACAACCTCTAAGGCCTGACAAGGCTGGGGTCAAGGGGGTCTTTGTGCTGCCGGCGCATCCCTTGGATGAAGCACCCCAGACCGCGGTCCTCGAAAGCGTCCGGGGAGCAGATCCCGACAGCGCTGTGCAGCCGTCTCTGAGCCCGGCTCCTCCTCCCCCTCGGACTCTGTCTGCTCTGATCTGATACCTTGGCTCGGGGAGCCCGGCCTGCTTTCCGAGGCTTCCGGTGGCTTGCGCCACACATTCACTTCTCACTGCTCCCGAACGCCAGCCCCCGTCTGGCCACCAGCCTCTTCGCAGGTGTGGCAGCCCCATGTAGATGGATGACACAGACAGACGGACCTAGGTGTGTCTGCCCGCCCCCGGCCCGCCCTCGGCACGCCCGGGAGGCCCGCACACCCAGAGCAGGCTGCTGGCCAGGGCTCCGCCCTCCTCCCCGGATCGGCTCAGTCCATCCCGAGAGTCTCCAGTGGCATCACCTCCACTTCCGCCCCACACCCTCCACCCTCCCGTTGTTGACGGCGGGGGACTCTGATGGGGGGACGCTGGCCTGGCTGGGGCAGGGAGGGGGTCAGGACTGAGGAGGAAACTCAACTGCAGAGTCAGCCATACAAAGGACTGAAATCCTGAGAAAACTGGTGAGAGGTAAAAAAAAATGTGGTCTTATCCATACAGTGGACTGTTAGCCAGAAGAAGGAATGAAGCACTGACACACGCTACAGCGCGCATAAACCTGGAAAAAACCAAGCTGAGCGCCAGGAGCCAGACACAAAAGGCCACATCTTGTGTGATCCCATGAAATGTCCAGAACAGGCAAACCCACAGAGGCAGAAAGCAGATCACTGGTTGTCAGGGGCTGGGGCAAGGGCGACGGGGAGTGACTGGTCATGGGGTCTCCTTTTGAGGGTGATGAAAATGTTCTAGTGCTAGATAGAGGTGAAGGTTGCACAACATTGTGAATCTGCTAAAAAAAATACTGAATTGTTCATTCGAAATGGGTGAATTATACCTCAACAAAGCTCTTAAACAGAAAACCTAACTGCAGAGGCACACCCCTGGTTCTGGAATCTTGTGTCACACCGGTTGAGTGGCTTTGCCCATGTGTCCCCAGTGATGGGCAGAGGCTGGCCCATCCTCACCCTGTGGGAGGGAAAGACATGTTCTGGGCAGGTGTCCCTGTGGGTAAAGGTCCAGGTGAACGATGGCATGTTGGTTCAGGGTGACCTGCTCGGGTAGGCCGGCCAGTGCTGACAGAGGGTAGTGGGAACAGACCCATTGGCCTGAGGGTGGGCGGAGACTGGGGGAGTCTGGGGTCATGTGACACTGGGTCTGTGGGGCCCTCAGTCGGGGCTGGTGCTCAGGACCAAGGCCGGCACATATCCCAGTCCCAGGACAGGCTCCTTCAGGGCCCCCGAGGTGGGTCAGGGGCAGCAGAGAGGTCCAGGACACCCTCGGTCCCACGCCCTGCTGTCCTGGTCACCAGCCTCCTGTGGGTGTGCCAGGCAGCTCGGGGTGCCACCATCTCCCAGCCTTCTCTCTCTGCGTGGGCCGGGACACAGTGGCTACATGGAGTTCCCAAAACCCCGGCCTCTGGCCGCTTGGGAAAATGGCCCAGCCAGCAAGGATCCTCGTTTCATTTCTGCTTTCGAAATTAAAACCCTGTGCGCGTTGGCAAATGTCAGTGGCGTGTGTTACGGTTCAGGAAGGACAAAGAGAACCCTGGCCTAAGCACCCTCCACCCTCAGCCCTGATGCCGAGGCAGAGGGGCACGTCCTGGGTGGGCTTTGTGGCCAGCCCGGTGGCTGATGCCGGGGCGGCTGCATCACAATGTCGCCAGGTTCTCAGAGGGCACCCGGCATGGGTAACGGACCCCAGACTGCACTGCCCTGGTGAGCCTGCCTTCTGCACCTTCGGTATTTCTGAGCTAAGGCAACACTCCTGCACAAACGTCGCGTTTCTGGGGGTGGTTCAGGGGGCAGGCTGCAGGGTGGCCGAGCAACATTGCGTGAAACAGTGACAGTAACAGTTAACTGCAGCGGGTGGGCAGATCAGCTGATTTGAACCGGCTTTCCACAGTGCCGCCTTCCTGTTTTCTGGTCAGAATTGCACAGCAAGTTTGCAACCCCTGCCTGGGGGGGTGCCCGGCGATACCCAAACCTCAAAACAACTCAACTTCTCCTTTCAGGGAGCTGAGAAAAAGTCCCGATCGGCTTCCTGCGGCCCCAGCCGAGCTGAGAGAGGAAATCTTTCACGAAGGTGCAGAGGGGTACCGTGAACTTAGACTCAGGCTGGGTTCTAATGGTGGTCTGGCTGTGGCTGCCTGCAGTGTGGCCTGGGGTACCCAGACTGTACTGGGTCGACTTGTGTCCCTCAAAAAGATATGTCCAAGTCCTGATCTCTGGAACCTGTGAGTGGGACCTTCTTTGGAAATAGGGTCTTTGCAGATGGAATTAAAGTAAGGATCTTGAGGTGAGATCATCTTGGATTTAGGGTAGGCCCTAAATCTAATGACGGTGTTCTTGTAAGAGAAAGGAGATTCGAGATACAGAGGCAGAGGGGGGAGAAGGCCATATGGACACAGAGACAGAGCCTGGAGTGATGAGGCCACAAGCCAAGGAATGCCAAAGGGTTGCTGGCAGCCACCAGAAACCAGGAGAGAGACACGGGATGGCTTCTCCGTCGGAGCCTCCAGAAGGAGCCAGCCCTGCCTACACCTTGATTTCAGACTTCTGGCCCCCAGAACTGCGAGAGAATAAATTCCTGTTGTTTTAAGCCCTCCACCTCCACCCTCTCCCATTTACAGTACTCTGTGATGGCAGCCCCAGGACATTTACACACCAGCACACCTCTCTGGGGCTCTGTTTTCTCGTCTTTAAAATGAGCAGAGCTGTTGTGAGTCCTCAGAGAGACGATGGATGAAGACCGTGGCACCCAAAGCCTGACACACAGTGGGCCCGAAGGCACGGTAGCTAATTATTCCTGTTATTAGAAAGTAACTCTCAAGTTAGCTCAGAATGGTTGGGACTTACTTATGGACAATTTCTAAACCATCAGCACTTGAAAGAAACGGTGACTGGGTCTTGCGGGATTACAAGCTGTGACTAAGGCAGCTGTTCTCACCCAGGGGAGATTCTGCTCCCAGGGGACACTTGGTGATGTCTGGGGACATTTTTCGGTTGTTGCCACTGGGGGGAGGGGGTGCTACTGGCATCAGGTGGGTGGAGGCCAGGGGTGCTGCTCAACACCCCACAGCGTACACGACGGCCCCCAGCCCAGAGACTGACCCGGCCCCAGACGTCAGTGGTGCTCTGGCTGCAAAGCCTGGCTCTAAACTAAAACAACCTTCTCCCTTTTCCAAATGGTCGCCTCAGGAAGCACATTTATGGCTGTGATGTGGATCTGGCTCAAGCCTGTTTTGGAAGCTGGCATGGGCACCGCCCTCCAGCAGCTCCTAACCCCTGGGGAAATTTGGCCTTGCCGCCTCCCACTGCTGAGGCTCGAGGGAGGCAGCCGGGCAAGGTCAGAGGCATCTGACTCACGGGGTGCAGACACCCGCCACGGAGGTGACTAACGGCCCTCATAGAATGTGCCAGAATCCTTCGGGGCAATGGCAGGGGAGGAGCATGGAGGCCAGCAGGAGGACGGATGGGGCCCCAGGATCACCAGTGGCGGCCCTTGGGGAAGAAGGCACAAGACACGTCCAGCTGTCGCTCGGCGGGGGCACTGCTGCGGGCTGACTTGTGTCCCCCCCCGCAAAAGGCTCGTCTATATTGTCCTGACGCTGGAACCTGTGAACGTGGCCTGATGTGGAAATGGGTCTTTGCTGACGTAATTAGTTAGGATGAGGTCATCCTGGATTGGGGCGGCCGCTAAACCCAATGATGACCGGTGTCTTTACAGGAATAGAAGGCAATGTGATGACAGAGGCTGGGATCGGAGCAACACAAGCCAAGGAGCGCCTGCCTGGAGCCCCCAGAAGTGCAAAGAGGCAAGAAAGCATCTGCCCCTAGAGCCTTCCGAGGGAGTGTGGCCCTGCCCACACCTAGACTTCAGACTTCGGGCCTCCAGAACTGTGAGAGAGAGTAAATTCCTCTCTCTGACGCCACCCAGTCTGTGGTACTTTGTTAGGGCAGCGCCAGGAACCTCATCCCGGTGCCCTGGATGGTCCTCAGCTAGAAGAGGAAGCTGCACCGCGGGGCCAAACCTGCCTCCTTGTTGTGCTGCACTGAAACCTCGGGGCTCGGTATCCTCATCAAACCTTGCCACACCCACCCGCCTGCCCGGTTCTGTGAGGGGTGAAGGGCCCACTTGGCAAAATGCCCCGCTCGGTAAATGCTGGGTCCGTCCTCTTGTTCCTGTCCCCAACTTCTAAAGTCACTCAGGGCCTGCATTGTTTTATCCCGTCCTAGAGCACCTGTTATAGGCCCCGGCCATTGCTGGGAGGACAGTGGGGCCATTGGTGGTTTCACGGCAGCTGAGTTCCAGAGCTGGGATGGAGCCAGATTGAACCTGGGACACCCTCCGTAGCTCCCACATCACACAGTGCCCACCCCATGATCCTGCAAGGCCCTGAATGATCTGCTGTCACCTCCCTGTCCCCACCGCCTCCTGCTCTGCCCCTTGCTCACCCCACTCCGGCTCCTTCCCGTGCCCTCCGGGGCCCCTGACTTTCTTCAACACGCCAGGCACGGTCCAGCCTCCCGGCTTTTTGCACTGGCCGTGTCCCCCTCCCAGACGTCACATCGCTCGCCCCACCCGCTTCCGGGCCGGCTCGGCACCACCTTCTCGCCTCCTGCCCCCTTACCCCTTCTTCCACGAACCCGCCCACTGTTCTCATCGGCTCTTAGCTCACACGCGAGGCCGCTGTCTGTCTCGCTGCCTGCCTCCTCGGCACCAGGCGGCAGCTCCCTGTGGGCAGGCCTCTGTGTTGATTTTGGCCACTGCATAGCCCGGTGCCAAGAACGGTGCCTGCAGGCGGAATACTTGCAGAATGAATGGACGATTAGAGGAGAGAACGCATGCAGGGTACACAGCACTGAAAGGAAAAGCGTCCATTCTGCGGCCGGATCACTAGGTACTGTTTGAAATGCTTGCGCAAAAAATGACAATGAATCTTTACATTACATGTATAGGAGAAGACAGATATAGGCCCTGCGTGCTGGCACGGGGCCAGGCTGTACAGCCCCAGCTAATTTCTTGCTCATGATCTCAGAGATCGTCAGAGAGGAAGAGGAACTGGAGCGTATTCAGCCGGCACAGCCCAGATGGGATTTCAGTGAATTTCAGCAAGAAGCTGGAGGTCAGTGCTTCAGGGCGGGTGGGACCCCTGAACCTACCCCCGCCCCCACCCCACCCCACCCCGAGCCTACTCCTCGGACAGAGGGTCTGGGGTCCTGCGGATGGACAGACTGCAGCACATCCAGCGGGTGTTACTCAGCAACGTGAAGATATGAGGTCTCGAGCCGAGAAAAGACACAGAGGAACCTTAGTACTAGTATTTAGTACTAAGTGAAAGAAGCCGGTCTGAAAAGACTACAGACGGTATGATTCCAGCCATCCAGCAACCTGGAAAAGGCAAAACTATGGAGACAGTAAAGGGATCAGTGGTTTCCAGGAGCTGGAGGGAGGGAGGGGGGTGACGTGACATTGTGCATTTGTCCAAACAAACGCGCAGCAGATGCAACACTGAGTGAATCCTAATGTACACCGTGGACTTTAGTTAATAATAATGTGTCAATACTGGCTCACCAATTGTTAACAAATACAACATGTTAATGACAGGGGGAAGAGCAGAAGTGGCAGGAGAATACGGGAACTCTCCGTACTGTCTGTTCAGTATTTCTATAAACCTAAAACTGCTCGAAGAAATAGAGTGACTTATGTCATTATATTTAATAAAATTTAACTATTTAAGTTACATACTTAAAATCATTTAATCACTGCAAAATCTTATTAAAAGCAGAAAGCAAGCAAGCAGAGTCTTAGACCCCAAACCCAGAGGCGCACACCCCGGGCCCATACGCGGCCCTGGCCCTCACCAGGTGACGACGGTTAAGTTATGTTCTGAGACGTGGATGCATCTCGTCCTAAGACCCTGAGAGTGAGTGATCACTGCGATCGCTTCCACTGCCCCCGTGTCCAGAAGGCTCACCCATGGTGACACACCCGTGACTCCTGTGGGGTCTGGCCAATGGGAACACTGGAGAGGGCGCAGGAAGCCGGGGCATTTCCTCCCCCGCTGACTCTTTGGCACTGCCAAGCAGCCCCTCCTCTAGCCCGTCCCCAGCCCCCAGGCCTGAACTCACCTTGCTGGCTTCCTTGTAGCCCACGGTCCCACCCCCTGCCAGAAACACCCCGCCATGAACTATTCAGCTTGGACACGCCATCCTTTTCTTTCTGGGACCCGGAGTGCAGACCGCCGCCCCTCCAGACACTGGGAGTACATTAAGAGGACATCAAGGCATTGATCAGGCCTTGTTATTTTCTCTATTCTGATGCTTTGACACTTGGGGCCTGGCTGATCCTGGAGAGACTGCCCCCGCCAGGGCTGGCCGAGTCCTAGAGAGAGCAAAGGACTCTCCTACAAACACGCCCTCCAAATACAAACCAACCACTTCAGAGCCTACGCCCGCCCCCCCACCATTATCACGTTCTCACACTCCGGGCTACTCTCTCCCTGCCCTGCTCACCCCAGACAACCAGGGCAGCCCTTATGCTCCCAAACTCTGAAATTATTCAAACTAGCCACCCTAAGCCTGCTTACCCTGCCTCACCGGACCCTTCCCGCGAAAACCACGACAGACACCTGCCTACACCCTCCCCTGGCTCCTGCTGCCTCCTGATGAGCCCTGGTGCCCCCCTGTGTGGCCCTGCATGGCGTGCCAAGTCTCCTGTTTCTGGAAAACGTGAGTATAACTGTTTCCTCCACGGCCGTTATCTGAACGATCACCAAACCCACGTGTTAAGGTCCCTCCCGCCGAGTGGTCCCGCTCACCTCCAGCACCGGACCAGCACCGAGGATGGTCCTCTCGACGCCGCTGGCGTAGCCCTTCTGGCTCAGGGCGGTGAGGCAGTGGATCAGGAAGTTGGTGCTCTGCGTCTTGCCGGAGCCGCTCTCGCCTGAGATGACGATGCACTGGTTGACGTGCTTCCGGAGCATGGCGTAGTAGGTGACGTCGGCCAGCGCGAACACGTGCGGCTCCAGCTTGCCCAGCTGCTGGTTCTCGTACATCTTCACGTACTTGGGGTTGTAGATGGGGAGGAACTTGAAGGGGTTGACGGCCACGAGGATGCTCCCGGCGTACGTGTAGATCTTCTGCTGCAGGAAGCGGTGTTTGAGGTTCTTCAGGAGGTTCTCCTCGGTCAGTTCGGGGAGGTTGCACAGGTCATCAAAGTCCGCCTGCGGCCGGGGCAGGAGGCCACGCTCCACCAGGCGCCGGGTGGCCGTGGCCTGGGACATGAGCTGCATGTGCACGTACTTGATGGTCCCGTCTGCGTTGCGCTCCTGCAGCAGGAAGTAGTAGCCGTCCTCCTGGGGGTGCTCGTCCTGCGCCCGCCGTGGCCACAGCAGCACACGGTGCACAGGCGAGTCGTTGGCATCCAGCACCCACTCCTCCCCGCCCGTCTCCTTGACCTCCACCAGCACGTAGCGCTTGCTGCCGTCCAGCTGCAGGCTGGTGATGGCGTCCTGGATGACGTCGGACGTGGTGCTGTCCTTGGTGGCTGTCACGCGGCACGAGGCCTGGCACGGGGTCTGGCTCTCGCTGGTGGCCAGCTGCGGGTAGATGTGCAGGTGGTAGGCCGCCTGCCCCCGGTGGCTGGAGCTGCCCGCCTCTTTCACACTCATCCTGCTGGCGGCCTGGCCTCAGCATGCCTCCCGGGCTCGGGGCGCGCGTCCTGGAGCTGGAAGGGAGGGGGGTGGCAAAATCAGAAGGGCGAAGGTGGGGGTGGGGCGACGCTGACATCCACCTCTGGACAGAAAGCCTCAGACCCATGGCCTGAGTCCGTGGGCTCTCCTGAAGAGCCAGAAGGGCCGAAGAGCCTTATCTGTCCTTAAACGTGACACTCACCTAAGGTTTGTGGCTCCTGCAGAGTGACATCACCAGGCCCCTCCTGCCAAGATCAAACCCGTCCCCTGGAGTTTGCTCCGTCCCAGGCCCCATCCCTCCCCACCAGCCTCTCAACCCTCAAGTCCAATGGCCACAACCATCTCAGAGCTCAGCCCTTCCTGGACTCTCCTCTCTGGCAAAACTTCCCCTGGCAGATCCCTAAGCGGACGAAGACGCGGCCTCATGGGCCTTGGTTATGTCCCCAAAACACATGAGGAAGGTTGGGATGAGCAAGAATGAACCTGCCCCGAAACTCAGGGACCTTGAAACCCCCGGGTACATGAAACCCCACTGAGGAGGATGAAGTCAGGGAGGGCCCCCAAAAACTCGCTCGAGAGAACTGCTCAGAGTACATTTGCTTCTAGAACCCACAACCCCATTCCAATCATGACAAGAACATCAGCCCCAAATTAGGGGCATCCTGTGGGACGCCCGCAGTCCTCCCCAAGATTGTGAAGGTCATGAGCAACAAGGAAAGACCAAGGAGTCATCCCAGGCAGAGGAAACTGGGGAGACATGATGACAATGTAACAGGGTTCCCTGGACCAAATGCATTTGCTCCTAAAGACATTTCAGGAAAGAGAGAAAAGGCAGCCAATGCTGGCAACAGCTCATTTTGTGTCTTGGAGCAAAAGGCAGAAAGGCAGTGTGGGTCACGTGGGGGCCCACTGTGTGCCACCCAAGCGTGGCTGAAGATACAAAGATGAACCAGACCTTGGCTCAAAGCCCAGCGGGAGAAGCTGATATGCAAACAAATGTGAGAGAATATCAACCATGAGCGTGAGAAGTTACTGTTCCCAAGAGCCAGAGAAGGCTTTAGGGGAATGGTAACATCTAAGAGGGGTTCTGAAGGATGAAGAGGAGTTCACAACGAAGCTCTGCCCACTCATGTACATACTGTCCACAGCTGCCTTTGTTATATCAGCATAAGTGAATAGTCACGACACAGATTAGTAACCTTAAGAACTGGAAAGTTGAACATACTTATTTTCCAGTCTTTTATAGAAACAGTATGCAGACCTCTGCCCTGGGCAGAAGCATGACTCAGAGGCTGAGATGATCTGGGTTCTGGGAAACTGAGTCCCACAGCAGTGTTAGGAGGGTGGGGGACGGGTGAGGCTAAACAAAACCAGACATTATGAAGCTGCTACAAACAGGTAGGTAGGTAGTGGCAACAGGTAGGAAGGTTGGGGGAGATGGGAATATTTAATTTTCTAAACTTTCCCCCAAATTATTAAGTAACTTTGGTATATTTCCTTCCAGTTTAATAGATGTTACATGTTTTAATAAAACCTGAATTGCTCTTAATGTGGTATGTTGGCACAGATGAACATTTCTCTGTGTCATGAAATACGCTTTGAAACATGATTTCTGAGTTCTTGGGACACACATCTTCGTGTCCAAGTCTGAGCATTTCCTTGGGATCAGTTCACTCATGTAGAATTAGCAGATAAATGGATGTGAACATTGATAAGTGTCTTTATTCAAAAAGCCACAGTATCCTGCAGAAAAATTCTATGAAACGGTGGGGCTCATCTACTCTGGAAACACTTTGGCAGTTTCTTTAAAAGTTAATTATACGCCTAGCATGTGACCCACTCCTAGGAGCCACTCCTAGGACTTAAGAGAAATGAAGCAGATGTTCATACAGAGATTGTACATGAATGTTCTTTTTTCTAAAATTAATTAATTAATTAATTTATGGCTGCGTTGGGTCTTTGTTGCTGCATGTGGGCTTTCTCTAGTTGCGGTGAGCGGGGGCTACTCTTTGCTGCGGTGCGCGGGCTTCTTATTGTGGCGGCTTCTCTTGTTGTGGAGCACGGGGTCTAGGTGCGCGGGCTTCAGTAGTTGTGGCTCATGGGCTCTAGAGCGCAGGCTCAGTAGTTGTGGTGCACAGGCTTAGTTGCTCTGCGGCACCTGGGATCTTCCTGGACCAGGGCTTGAACCCGTGTCCCCTGCATTGGCAGGCGGATTCTTAACCACTGCACCACCAGGGAAGTCCCTACATGAATGTTCTTAATGGCATTGTTTCTAAAAGTCCCAGACTAGAAACAACCTGAACATACACAAAGCGGTGAATGGACGAATAAACCAGCCACACAATGGAACATGACTCAGCTGTGAGAAGGGACACAACACAATCCTCACAACAGCATGGAACAACACGGAACAATCTCAGAATCTGTGTGCTGAGTGAAAGACAGAAGACGAAAAAGAGTACCTGTAGACCCAGCAATTCCACTCCTAGGTATGGACCCAAAAAGACTTAAAAACAGGGATTCAAACAGATACTTGGACATACACGTTCACAGCAACCCTATTCACAATAGCCAAAAGGTGGAAACAACCCAAATTTCCATCAGCTGATGAATGGATGAACAGAATGTGGTCCATCCACACAATGGAATGTTACTGATTCATGCTACAATGTGGATGAACTCTGAAAACATTATGCTGAATGAAAGAAGACAGAGACCAAAGGCCACATGTTGTATGAGCCCATTTATATGAAATGTCCAGAACAGGCAAATCCATAGAAATAGAAAGTAGACCAGTGGCTCCCAGGGGCTGGGAAGTGAAGAGGCGGGGGAATGGGGAGAGATTCCTGATGGACACAGGGTTTCCTTTGGGGTGATGGAAAAGTTCTGGAGCTAGATAGAGGTGATGGTTGCAAAACATTATGAATATGCTAAATACCATTGAATTGTTCACTTTAAGTGGTTAATTTAATGTTATACAAATTTCATCTCAATAAAATTTTCAAGAGTACATATTATATGATTCCACATACAGGTGACCCTTGAACAACATGGGTTTGTACTCCGTGGGTTCACTTATATGCAGATTTTTTTCACTAAATATGTACTTTAGTAGTACATAATCTGTGGTTGGTTGAACCCCAGGATGGAGAGCCACAGATATGGAGAGCCAACTGTAAAGTTATACACGGATTTAATTCTAATTTTTTTTTTTAATAATTATTTATTTGGCTGAGACTGGTCTTAGCTGCAGCACACAGGATTTTTTTTTTTTTTTTTTCCAATTGCGGCATGTGGGATCTTTTTTAGTTGTGGCATGCAGGCTCTTTCAGTTGCGCATGAGGGCTCTTAGGTGGCACGCAGGATCTAGTTCCCTGACCAGGGATTGATCCCGGGCCCCCTGCAATGGGAGCATGGAGTCTTAACCGCTGGACCACCAGGGAAGTCCTTACACATGGGTTTTTGACTGCGTGTGTATATGAGGGTCAGCGTCCTTAACCCCTGTGTTGTTCAAGGGTCAACTGTACGTAAATTTCTAAAAAGTGTAAACTAATTAGAGACAGAAAACTGATTGTTGGCTGCTTGGAGGAGGGGGACAGGGCGGGAGGACAAAGGAGCCAGGGAGAGTTTTTGGGTGATGGATGTGCTCACTATCTTGATCGTGGTCGTGGGCTCCTGGGTGCTTGCATGTGTCACAACTCATCCAATCACACACTTCAAATAAGTGCCATTTATAGTGTATCGATTATACCCAATAAAGCTGTTTAAAACAAAGCATGTGGATTATGAAAGGACCCAATTCCCCAGGAGTGCAACTTTTAAAAACCTCTTGCTTACTTTTCAAAATGCCCAATCCTCGAGCCCAGCCACCGAGTTCCTCAGATGCCACTGCAAGGAAACGGCTGGGAATCTATGAACTTGTCTGTGTTCAGAGGTGCCAGGTGGTGCCGCCCACCTGATCGTCCCGTGGAAACTCTGAGAGCTAACTGCAGGATGTTCCTGGGCAGCCCCAGAAGGCTGTGGAGGGTGGGTAGTTTATGCGCTTCCAAGCCTGGTGAGAGAGGCAGGAGCCCAAACTGTAGATCTGCACCTTAATCACGGCCACATGAACGCATGTGTGTGCTTGTGAACATACATGTACGAATGTGAGCACACGTGCAGACATGGACACGCGTGATTGAATACACACTCTCATACGACCGTGCTCACACACGCACGCACACAAACGTGGACACACATGCACAAACAGAATTTCATTTGAACACACCCACACTCACGTGCGTGCACACACACACACACGCGTGCACACACACACACGTGCGCAGACCCAGGGCTTCAGGCAGAGCCTGAACCTCTGTGACACGCACTCGTGGAGACACGGCTCACGAGCGCCACAACTTCTGGGGGCACGTTCCAGCTCAAGGACCAGGGGCTTTGGATGGTCTCACGCCCAAGCTGCCTGGATGCAGGCGGCAGAAAGGTCACATGGATGCGCCTGCTTTCTCCTCCCAGCGGACACCGAGCTGGGCTGAGCGAGGAGAAGCCATCAGGGCCCAACCACGTGATCTTGCCCGCGGGGCCTGTCACCTGCCCTGACAAGGGTCTGGTTGACGCTGGGACAGGCTGAAGGCTGTGTGGCCCGCTGAGCTCTGTGCTGTCCCACATCCTCCAGGGCTCGCTGATCATGAGGCACCCTCGGAGCCCACGGGGGACTTTTACAGCTCTGGGCCCCTTGGTGGGAGGAGCAGGGGACTCCATACTCTGAGACTGGGGGCCATGGGGGCAGTCACAGGTCCAGCCAATGCACACCCCACCCCCAGGCCAGGAGGAAGTATTAATAGATAAGCCTTGCTCAAGGGGCCTGCTGACCGCTGGAGCTGCAGGGAATGGGCCGGCCAAAGAGAAGGGGTGGGGCAGGGTGGACACCAGCTGGGGGCCCTCACGGGAGTCCCCCCGCAGGGCCCACCTGACCCACCCTGCAGCAGCTGCCCCTCCAGCCATCATAGCCCACCCAGGCCCACCACATCTGCATCCTGGGAAACTCCACCCTGCACCTGCCTGTGGGGCCCTCCCCACGCCCAGCCAGCCTCACCTGGTCCTGCTCCCCAGGGAGCCTGCACTCTCCTCTCAGAGCGGCTCCCTTTTCCCCCTTCCTGGGGGAGGACCCTCCCACTGAAATAGCTCATGGCCCTGAAAACCGGAGACACTAGTAAATCCTTCTCCAGCCCAGGGTCGAGTTCCCTCCTGGCTTCCACGCAGCCTGGAGCTGGCCCTTCCTGCTCCCACCCGTCCCTCGGTCCGCTATGCCCCCGTGCAGTAGAAACCACTGCTCCCCTCTCCAAAGATGCCACCAAGCTCCTGCCAGTCACGCCTTTCCTGGTCCTGCTCACTTGCTCTGCAGCCGTGGGGACCAGGTGTCACCTGGACCTGCCCCTGGAGCCCATCCACTCTGTTGCACTCCCCCATCAGGGGCTGAGCTCGCGCCCAGGGAAGCCCACCCCACCTCCAGCCCCAAACACCCAGGGTGTTTGTTCCCTGCTCCTCCCACTGACCACATCCTGTCTGCTGTTCCCAGAACAGCCTTCTCTTCTCACCAGGAGGTCAGGAGGGCCCCTGAGGGACCGCTGTCTCCATCCTCTGAGCTACTGCAGGGCAGTGCCTGGAAGCATCGGTCTAGGTGTGGGTGTCCCAACACAGAGCCCCTCGGGGACCCCCTCTGGCCAGTTCTTAGCCCCTGGCCATCAAGGTCCATATAGCACAGCCCCCCTCTGGTAGATTGGCTGCTGCAGCGAGCAGTTCTTGGACATACTCTGGCTGTTCCCCACCCAGCCAGGCCCAGGCTTGCAGGCCCCCTCCAGTCACGGAGAAGCTGCCCAAAGCCCCCAACCCACAGGGGGAAGTCTGCTTCCCCCAGCCCGGGCTGCATCCCCGTGAGACACTGACCAGGCCATCACCACGGGCCTGGCACCCTGCCCTCCCCTTCCCTCCCCTGCACCTCAGATGGGGGCCGGCCCCACACTGCTGCCTTCCAGTGCCATCCGTGTCCCCTGTCCTCGTCCTCAGGTTGGAATGCCCCTCGGACCCCTCCACCAGATCCCAGGCAGTTCTGTTCCCAATGCGGATGTACCCTCTTAGACCCAGAGACTCCTCATTCTACAGGTGGCACCACTTGAACCTAAACACTGGGCTGATCTGATCGGCTCTACATCCTCACTATGAAGGCCCCTGACCCCTTCTGCCAAAGTGACTTCCGGAGAGGCCCACCCAAGTGAGAGGTCTGCCCGGAGCAGCCTGAGAAGTGCTGCCTCAAAGCATCCTCACTGGCACCGACGATCAATATTTTTCTCAACCCATGGCCATCAGTGGGCACAAAAGAGCATTTTGTCACTTATAATCCTCTGTCAGGCTGGGTTTTTTGAGAATTCACTGTATTCAGTAACGATTTTTCTGTTTCTGGAAGCTGTTCATGTCAGTTGCCCTTTTTTCCCCACTGAACCATGCCTACCTAGCTCATTGATTTGGAGGCGCTCTTTGTATAGGAAGGGTATTAACTCTTTGCGACGTCTGATGAATCTAATTCATACAGATTTACTTTTGCATATGGTGTTTTTTGATACAAATGCTACAGTTTCCAGGCAGTCAGATCTGTGGGTCATTTCTTTCAAGATGTCTATCACCCATTCCCCTCCCAGAGCTGGTGAACATGGAACCACACTCTGTACTCCTCTCCCTCCCTGGACTTACTCTTTACATTTCAGTCTTTATCTATCTGGAAATTATACTGGAGGGTGTGAGAGTTTCCTAGGGCTGCTGTAAAAGAGTACTATAAACCAGGTGGCTTAAAACAACAGAAATGTACTGTCTTGCATTTCTGGATGAGTCCAAAATCAAGGTGTGGGCAGGGCTGGCTCCTTCTGGAGGCTCTGAGGGAGAAACCGTCCCATGACTCTCCTGGCTTCCGGTGACCCTTGGCTTGTAGGTGCATCACTCCGATTTCCTGGCCCAACATCACATGGAGGCCTTCTCTGTCTCTGTGTCCTCCCCTCTTCTTATAAAGACACCAGTTATTGGATTCAGGATGAAGCCACCTTGAGACCTTTACATCCTCAGACACCTTATTTCTAATCAAGGTCACATTCTGAGGTTCCAGGTGGAATGAATTTTGGGGGACACCAGTCAACCTGGTACAGTATGGGAAGTGCAAGGAGAATCCAGATGGTCTCCAAAGAGTGAAGCAATCGTTTTTTTTTTTTTTTTTTTTTTTTTTCACATGTTAACGTAAATATCTTTATTAAAAGTAACTATTTTTCAAAACAAAAAATTAGAAGAGTGGCATTGTTTTACATTTTTGCAAATCTCTTTCATATCTGACTTAGTAGAAGACAGCTGGATTCTCACCTCTGCTTCTTCATTCAATACGTTGCTTTGGTTGAAGGATATAAAGAAAAGCTGGCCTCGTACAGTCATGCAGTCAGAAAGGGAATTTTGTGAACCTCCTGAAAGGGTTTCTGGTACCCTCGGAAGTCCTCAGCCCATACTTTGAGAACCACTGCAGTAAACTAACCTGCCTCTCAGTTAAAGACTATATAGCCATTGAATTAGTATTAGACCTGGCAGTTCTTTCCATGGCCAAGGCATTTTAAACAAATTGCAAAGGGTGGTGGTGGGGAAGGAAACTTAATTCTCCTGTTAACTCAATTTAAATGACATCGATTTCCAACTTGAGTTCATAGATTACTCCTTTGGCAGCCAAGATTACTTATTAGATTTCTTCAAGTTTACTATTCTAAACTAAGAAGAGAAAGCGACATGTCATACACAAAGTTAACATTTGTATAGTGTTCTTAACAGTTCACAAAGCCTCTTTCTGTGCCCACGTGACGCCATTTAGTCCTCAGCAGCCACTTTACAGAGGAAGAGCTCGGAGCAGAGAGGCGACTTGCCCAAGACTGCCATCAGTAGCCGGGCTGTGGACCAGGCTTCCTCGTGACCAAGAGACGCGCTCGCAGGACAACTCTGGCTCTAACAAACAAACATCTCACTTTCAAAAGCTGGCTTTCCAACCTAGAAAGAGGGGTCCCTTTATGTTCACTTTTCTCACATACACAAGAGGCGGCATCTGTTCTAGAATCCAACTGGATTTTATTTGACACAGAATACAATATGGGTGCAGGAATAGCAAACTGAAAAGACAAAGCAGAAAAAACACGGTTCTATCTAATTTATAATTAAGTAACAGGAGGGCAAGTCATTAAATGGCTAATGAAACAGTTAGGCTTGATGGAAGAATTCTCTTTTTCTAGTGCCCATACTTTTGGAATTCCCACTCTCTGTTGTCCAACGGACACACCTGCCGTGTTTTGAGCCAGCGGGAGATGCAGTGGAAGTGAAAAGCATGGTTACAGACTCCCCACGCAACGGTGCACTCTTCGGAAGTAGCAGACGCCTGGTTGGCTTGACACTCTATGCAAAGATCCATAATGTGGTTCCGGCAGATGGCACAGTTATCAACCACAATATCCCAGGCCCAGAGGGCTACCGCATTCCACTTTTTCACTTCAAAGCGCTTCTTGCCCGCGCCGCTGTTCGTGCCGCTCGGGGTATCCACATCCATCGCTGCCGCCATTTTGGAAACACACGCTCCGTCGCCCGGCCGAAGCAATCGTTTTAATGCTTTTTCTTAAAGAATCTATCTCTCCCCAGACCAGGGAGGCTCCTTTGTTAAAGATCATACGTTAAGTTATGTTACACACGCAGGTCTGCCTCTGGGCTGTTGATACCTGCGTGGTGCCACACTGTGATTACCACAGCTTCAGGGGATGTCCTTAAACAGTGACATCTCTCTTGGAGGAGCTCAGCTGTTTTCTCTGGTTTCTAAGCACGCCTTCCTCACGGAGTCTCAACAGAGCCTGAGACCTGGAAGCCAGTCATGTTGTGGCTTAAGGTCCTTTCCACAAGTGGATGTGAAACCTGCACCCCAAGAATCCCCAGACTGTGTCTGGAATGAAAGGAAGCAGGTCCGGGACTGAGGAACTGGGGGCCCTGGGTCCCCAGGGGGGATAGCTCGGCGAAGTGGCAATTGCATGCTGTGGCCGTGTGTTGGGGGCAGCAGGTCCTGAAAACCCGTGTGTCTGTCTTTGAGCCAAACCGCCTCTTCAAATGCCCCGAAGTTAAAATGCCTGTTCTGCCTTCTGACTAATGCTCACAGAAGCACACGCAATGTGAACAGGAAGCAAAACCCATCCCTAAACTGATAGGATCCGTCTACCTGGAACTCATCGGAGAACTATGCCCTCATCACAAAATGGAAACCAAACTGGCAGACTATAAAATTCCTGGATGAAAGAGCCAAAAAGGTGGAAGGGAAATGCCCATCAAAGGATGAGTGGATATGGGACTTTCCTGCTGGTCCAGTGGTTAAGACTCCGAGCTCCCAATGCAGGGGGCCCGGGTTCGATCCCTGGTCAGGGAGCTAGATCCCACATGCATGCTGCAACTAAGAGTTCGCATGCTGCAACTAAGAGATCCCACATGCCGCAAAGAAGATCCTGCACATGGCAACAAAGATCCCGAGTGCCGCCACTAAGACCCGGAGCAGCCAAAAAAAAAAGGATGAGTGGATAAACAAAATATGGTCCACCGACCCAGTGGAATATTACTCAGCCATAAAATGGAATGAAGCGGTGACACACCCTACAATGTGGATGAACCTCCAAAACATCATGCTGAGTGAAAGAAGCCAGATACTAAGTATGATCCCATTGACGTGAAATGTCCAGAATACGCAAATCCACAGAGACAGAAGGCAGATTAGTGGTTGCCAGGGGCTGGGGGAGGGGCAATGGGAGAGACTGTTGATGGGGACAGGGTTTCCTTTTGGGGTGATGGGAATGTTCTGGAACTAGATAGAGGTGTTGGCTGCAGATCACTGTGAATCTAAATGTTACTAATGGCCAATCTTCTGCGCATGATAAAATGAATTCCCGCTGAAAAACCTGAACATTGAAAAATTAAAAAGGCTTTTGCAAATGCCATACTGGTGTCCTTTCAGCGCTTGGAGGGGATATGAGCCTCAGTTCAGGGCCTTTCTCTCATGCTCTCAGAGAAAGGAGGCACAGGGAAGAGGGGGAGGCAACCAAAAATTCGGCCCTCGGGGTGAGTGGACAAATGTGAATGAGCCGCTCTCAAGGCCCGGCCAAGGTCTCATGCGTGAAAAAGTGAGGTTCTGCCGAACAGCTTGGGGAGTGACTTGGAATTGACTGGAAAATAAGGAGGACGGGGGCCTCCAAAAAGTGTAGCATAGCCGCTTCGTTTATATAAGGCCATAATTTGAAGCCACATGTTTATCGGATGAAATCATCCTCAAGTTAAAAGGAGAAGGCCGGCGTTACAGCAGAATCAGTTAGGAAACACAGTTTAGAAGTCAGCGTGTTTCCACTTTTCCACACGTGTTTCCTTGAGCCTGTTGGGATTTTTTTAAGGAAATGATCACATGAAGTTATTGGAAAGATGGACATGCTGAGAAATAGCTACAAAAGAAGTATGTTTCTCAGTCTTGGCAGCTCAGAGCTGGAGAACAGCTTAGGGTTTACGTTGGGTGAGGGGGGATGCGGCCACAGGCCACGGAACGTCTGGAGCCCCCAGAAGCTGGAAGGGGCAAGGAGGGGTCTCCCCCTGGAGTCTCTGGAGAGTCACAGCCCTGCTGATGCCTTGGTTTTGGACTTCTGGCCTCCAGAGCTGCAAGGGAATCAATTTCTATTGTTTCAAGCCGCTCAGTTTGTGGTACCAATTTACGGCAGCCCCAGGACACGAATCCAGGGGTCTGGTGCAGAAGATACTGGATGCTCTGACTGAGGCCATGGTCAGGAACGGCCACCACCTCTCCTTTGCCTTACTTAAATATCCCTGGAGAAGCCCATCCCAAACACCCTCTCATGACTGTCCCTTACTTCCCTAATTCGTTCCCCTAGGCCTTCCAGTCTGACCCAACCGGTCTGAGTCCTAGAGAAAGCTCTTCCTCCAGGCAAGTGCTGGGGCAGCCTGGTCCATTCACCTGTCCCTGAGGCTGATCCCTCTCCTTGGGGTCTGCGGCTATGTCCCCAACGAGGCTGTCTTCTTTCAAAGTCTGTCCAGTCAACATATGTTTCTCCACTGCCCACACCCCACCCCGGGCCAGGCCAGGCTGACAGCAAAATAGAGTAAGAATGTGGCAGTGTCTGGTCTTCAGGGAACTTGACAAATCAACCCACCAGAGAAGAGGCATTTCCAACAGCAATAGTGCTTTGGACAGGAAAAATGCAGTGTGTTCAAGCAGCAGCTCTCAACGGGGTGGGGATCGGGGGGGAGCAATTCTGTCCTACCCCATGGGACAGTTGGCAATGGCTGGAGACATGTTTGGCTGTCACCACTGGGGGGGGGAGGGGAGGTACTTCTGGCATCTGGTGGGTGGAGGCCAGGGATGCCGCTCAACACCCTACAATGTGCAGGACAGGCCCCCACAGCAGAGAATGATCTGGCCCTGAACGTCAGCAGTGCCGTCATGGGGACAGAAACTGACCAGAGCAGGGTGGTCACTTTGGATTAACCAGGAGGCAGGGAGGCGCTCAGAGGAGATAGTTGCCAAGGCCTGCGCAGTGAGACAGGATGGACGGGCTGAGCTTGGCGATGGCGGCCCAGGCGAGGGCGGTGAGCGTCATGGGCAGGGGCAGCTGGGGCTGGTCTTAGAACAAGGGGACCAGTGTGGCCGGCAGGAGGGGGAAGGGCCGAGGTCAGGAAGGTCAGATCCCACAGGGCCTTGTGAACATGGGAAGGAGTCCGGATTTTCATGCAAGCCTGATGGGGAACCCTGGCTAGTTGGAGACAGGGAGGACCGAGACATGAGTGACATCAGGAAGGGATCAGCCAAGCCTAGTGTGGCAGGCAGACCGGGGTGGGGGGCAGGTATTCGGCGGCTCCTGCAGGTGTGGGTTGCGGGGACTGACGGTGGTTCGGGTCAGGCCCATGAGACACAGGTGGGTTCCGGTTACAAGGGGAAGGCAGAGCCGCAAGGCCCTGTGGGGGGCTGGGCTCCGGGTCCTTCCCTGTTGACCGGTAGGCTCATAAAGACATGGAAAGTAGCCTGGGAAGTGGGTCTGGGCGGGCAGAGGAGAACCCTTTGGGACCCTCCTCTCCAATGACATGGTCCACCTGTCATCATGCCCTGGTGGAAAGCCACCTTGAGAACCTTATACGGGCAGAGCTGCGGTGACAACACACAAAAGCCCTGCCTGAGACCAGACTGAGCAGCTCCCGGAGAACAAGGGAACCCCGCTTGGCTTTTAAAGGCAGTTCAGATCCCCGGGTAGGGCTCTGGAGGCTGCTGTGCCAGCCCGGTCACCGGGGGCTGGGTGTGACTCTTCTCCTAGGGGACACCTGGCAATGTCTGGAGACAGTTTTGGTTGTGACAACTTGGGGGGCGGGTGCTACTGGCATCTGGTGGGTGGAGGCCAGGGACGCTGCTCAACACCCTACAATGCACAGGACGGTCCCCACCACAGAGCATGATCCAGCCCCAGACGTCACCAATGCCAAGGCTGAGAAAGCATGCTTTAAATAAATAAGAAAAATGTTTGCACACTTCAGGGTCTCCCCAGGGCCTCACAGGCACACAAGATGTTAGCATGATTCCAAGCCCATGTTCACCCGACTACACAATATTTAGAAGGAGGGATCAAGAGAGGGAGCTGGCTTTGTGGGGTGACTGCCCCAGCTGTTGGGGCCTAGGGCCACCTGCCCCCGTTCAGGTCACTTTCTCCACTCCAGATACCCTGTTCCTTAGCTTCCCCACCTTCATCCTCTCCTCTCCCTGCTAAACCAGGGGGCAGACTTCCTCGAGACCACCAGGAGGAAAGGGACCAGCCCCCTGAGGGTCTATGGGCCAGCCTACGCTCTTACACTTTCTTTGTGTCACGCGTTCTGATAAACAGCATCTCCGCGTGACAGCCAAGGACTCTGGTGATCTTCCCAAGCAGTGGCCTGGGACCCTGGCATGCTTGCCAGGAAATGAAAGCCGCAGGTGCGTCCCCAGGATCTGAGAAGCAAAATCTCAAAGTCTCCTCTGGGCTCATCAGGTTCCGTCCACCCTCGAATGGGATGGACAGGCTCTGAGAGATGAGTAGGAAGATAGTGGCAAAGCCCCCGGCGGTCCTGATGCTGACACTGTCCTGCTTTTGTTTGCGAGGAAGCAGCAGCAGTAACAGCGGCCTTGGAGGCAGATGACCACGCCAGGGCCCTTGGGCCTTCCTCTTCCTCCATCAGCCAGCTCAAGCCAGGCCCAGGCTCCCGTTCCAAGCTCGCTGGTGCCGGGTACTTCACGGCCCTCACCGGGCTGGTAAACTGACTTCCGTGGACATGACTGCGGGCCGGACATCTGTGCTCTGAGCAGAGAGATGAGGGCTATTCCCGCTCCCTCAGTATCTCTGAGAGCCAAATCTGCACCTGGCTTGTTAACGCTTTTTGCTGAATGACTTTCAGATTTTCCAGAAACTTCTTTTGTCTCGTCACCTGTGACAGCAGCCGGTCCCAAAGTCACTTTGTTCCATGAATGGGTTGTTTTTGGACTCCCCTCTTGACCCTGGCAATACTGAGGACAGGGACCCCCGTACACCCCAATTATGAACCTTGGCCGGCCCCTGGGCGGGCACACACTGTCTCCCAGGCCTGGCTCTAAACACACCCCTCGTAAAGTCTCACGAGGTCTGCTCCCCCCGAGTCCTGTTCTTGCCTCTCTACCGTCACCCCAAGTATAAGGACCTGCGCAAGATCTGGAAAATTCCCTAACAGGGCACTTCCAAAGTTGACATGGCCAACCTGCCTAGCTACCCTAAAATGTTTATTTAAATAAATGAGACAAAACTAAACGAGTTTATTCTCTATAAGTACCATTATTTATTGAAAATTCCCTCACTAAATAAAAATGAAATCTGTCTCTTACCCAGTGTTACAGCCTGAATTGTGTGCCTGCCCCTTACGCCCCCAATTCATTATGTTGAAGTCCTACTTCCCAGGACCTGAGAATGTGACTGTATTTGGAGACAGGGCCTTTAAAGAGGTGATTCGGTTAAAAGGAGGTCATTAGGGTGGGCCCTGATCCAAAGGGACAATCAGGACACGGACTCACACAGAAGTAAGGTGAAGACTCACATAGAGGTGAAGACTCAGAGAGAAGATAGCCGTAGACAAGCCAAGGAGGGAGGCCTGAATGCATCCTTCCCTCGTGGCCTTTGGAAGGAACCAACCCTGCCCACACCCTGATTTGGACTTCTGGCCCCCAGATCCATGAGACAATACATTTCTGTTGCTTAAGCCACCTAGCCTGTGGTACTTTGCTACGGCAGCCCCAGGAAACTTGCACACGCGGCAGCGACAGTCATGAAATGCTTGGAGCTGGCTCCCCTCTCACACACACAACCCTAAGAAACGGGGCAGAGCTGGGATGTAAACGAATGAGTCAGACCAGGACAGCTTATTCATTGCTCCGACTAAGCCACAGGCCGAACCCTTGAATCACTACTTTATTTATCATCGGGGCTCGGGCTCAGAGTCTCAACGAGGAAATGAGTAGAACCCAAACTCATCGGCTGAGTTTTTGAGACATGCCTAATCTCCAAGGCCCTTTCTGGGCCAACGTGAAAAAAAGCAAAGAGGTGAAGTGATGGGCTCTGCACCTCGGCCGGCAGTGCGCTGGCTCGTCGGGGGCCCGGCGGTGCTCAGACAGAGCCCTTTGTTCTGTCCCTCCGTCTCCGGGACGAGGGCAGAGAGAAGGGCCTGTCTTGCTCGGCGGGGAGGCCGAGCAGGGGCTGCCTGGCACAGTTTGTTGGGGATGCTGGGTGCACAAAGGGCTGGTGGATGGGGACTGGGGGGAGGGCAGCATCCAGAAGGGGTCAGACGGCCCCAGAATGTGCGGTTTCCTCCCCTGGAGTTAAAGCAGCAATGTCATGGTCAGGGAACAAGCAGAGGAGGACACATGAAGAGCAAAACTTAGTCTGTGCTTGAGGACGGACTGGTGTCTGGAGCCAAGAAGGCAAATGGGAGAAGATAACATGGCTTCAAGAGCCACAGTGATCTGGGGCTACCTCCAAAGTAGCTCTTTGAGAGGAGAATCTGATACCTCTAATCTCGGAAGAAAAGCAACAATTTGTTCTGAGACAAGGACAGTTCCTGCAGAAATCCAGGTCAGTGGGAAGACAAAGAAGAGACAGACAATGGCATCTGCTGTGCCAGCGAGTGATGACGGCCCCAGCTCACCTCCTCTTCCTCCTCTGCTGAACATTCTCGGGGCACGTTCTCTAACTCCCCCTCAGTCCATTCCCAGTGGTGCCTCCTTTTTATCAGGACTCCAGATTAAGAACCGAGCGGATGGCAGAATTCAATTGCTGGCCTCTTTTCCCCACACCTGCCCTTGGCAGCAATTTGCTGGGAGCCCACCAAACACCAAAGACCCACTGAGGCAATGGTGGGCCTGGAGCGGGCACCAGATTTTACTACAGAGCAGTGCTCCTGTCCCCCAGGGGACACACAGCCATGTCTGGGGACATTTTTGGTTGTCACAACTTGGGGTGGGTGTGTAGTATTGGCATCTCGTGTGTGAAGGCCAGGGATGCTGCTCGACATCCTATAATGCACGGGGTGGCCCCCACAGCAAAGAATGACCCGGCCCCAGATGTCAATGGTGCTGCAGTTGAGAAACTGCTGTAGCAATTTGGTCTTCGCCAAAGTGAGGTTACTAATGATCCTTCGTACTTCTAGAAAGCACAGGGAGCCATCTCTGAAGTCGTCACCTGCCTGAGCCTAGTTTCTATATCGAGAAAATAGGAACTGCAATCCCCTTGCTGCTGGTTGGCAGAATAAAAGAGTTGGGTATAAAAGCGCCTATCACAGAAGATGCTCAATAAAGAGCTGCACATGGACGTGCTTATGTGGTTCCCTCTTCCCCACTTGGTTTAACACCTCTGTATCCTTCAAGGCTTGGCTTAGGGCCAGCCACCTCTCCTGAGGAAACTTGCTGGAATCCCCCATGCCCTGAAGCTTGTGCTGGTCGTTCCTGATTCTGTCCCCACAACTTCTTGTGCCACCTGTGTTGCTGCACTGACCAACTACTCTGAACTCCATTATTCCTGGTGGGGAGGGTGGCCCACTAGAATGTCCCTCCCCCAGGGCACAAGGGCTCATCTCTGCCCCTGGGACCCAGCCCACAGCACTTCGCATGATCAGCCCTTGCTTCACTGAACTCTGGGTCCACCCAAGACACACAACTTCAGGGACACAAGGAAAGGGAAGCGGCAAGTTAACAAGCCTCTGTTGGGGATAGAAGATGGATCCTACAGTGAAACAGAATGGGGAGATTCCCAAGTCCCCACCTGCTTCACCAAGTCACAGGCCTGGACCTGAGGGAGGGTCTCACCCAGGGATTTCCAGCCAGAAGGATGCAGCTGAAACCCTGGGAACAGGTATGATGTGCAGAAGCACATTTGGCACTGCAATTTCCCACGTGAAAGATAAGGAAGCAGTAAGATAATCATATTCGGATATAAACTGTAGAACGGAAAGCCCAACAAAAGTGGGATCACCGTGGTGGGGATTCACCTGTTGGGGGCTCCATAAAACTAGACAGGGCTGTGTGCTGGAGACACCAAGGTTGGGTTTCAAAGTTGCAGAACACTGATTAGGCCAATCCATTCATTTTGCAAGTAAAGAAACAGACAAAGAGACATGACGGAGGTTAGGACCCCCAACAGAAGACCCTCCATGACAGCCTGCCTGGCCACGCTCCCAGAGGAAGGAGACAACAGCAGGGCTGTGGAACCAGAAGATTCTGGTCCAGTTCATGGGGGTGGGGAGAGGGGGAGTGGGAGTGTCCCAGCCAGGGCAGGCCCATACTCAGAACCTGCACGAGGCATGACTGTGGGCTCTAATCATGTCTTCTGGGGCAAGCGAGGCTGAGAGTCTTGCTTACGGAAGCTTCCATAAGGGCCAGAACATTCTAGAAGTGAACGGGGTGGTTATCTTTCTGTGGCCCTCTTTACATTCAAGCTATCCAGACTCGTGTCCTGAACGCACTATAAACCCAGGCTCCCTGGCCCTTCTAGCAGGTCCCAGACAAGGATCCCCAGGGTCGGGAAAGAAGAGAAATTAATGCTGATCAAAACGGTTTAGAGCAAGGCCCTCCCCAGAGCCAGGCCCATCAGACAACTTTCCAGCTGCCCATGTCACCTCCCACTGCTCCTGGATGCCTTAAGCGTTTGGAGACTCCAAGACCAGAACATACCTCAGGAAGGTAGGAGCTGGGACCCTCCAACTGTAAGGCACAATGTCCCCACCAGCTCCCACCTCAGACAAAGAGGTGTGGGAGAGGCTTTCCCTTAAAGACTCCTGGCCTACAAGGCGCCTGCCTGCGGCTACCGTGCCTCTCCCAGGCTGAGCTCACAGCCACCGGGGGACAGATTTCCTGTATGTCGTTTTACCCATTTAAGTCCAAGGATGCAACTCGGAGGAGGTGGTGACAGCCTAGCACATGCGGGTGTGTGCGCACCCCCTCCCGAAACCCAGTTCCGGCCCCACAGCTGGGGTGGGGGGGGGCCCCAAGAGCTCCTTCCTTGCTCCCTAGAACCCCCAGGCTCTAGCCAGTCCGCTCTTAGGAGGACAGTGTTGGGTTTTCAAGTCCTGAATACCGCCCAGAAGGCGCTGAAACTAGCCTGGGTCACCCAGCAGTTGGGGGTGAAGTCAGGGATAAGATGAATCAAGAGGGTAAGACAGGCCCCTAAATCTCCATGGTCTGCACCCCAGTGTCTGAACGGGGCCATTCTAGTCCTTTCCTTTCCTCCCCTCCTCCCCAGGCTCTCCCTGGACCAGACCTCACTTCTTGCCATGGCTTCTACCCCCCTTCTGCCTCCCCTCCCATCCCCCATTTCCCCTCTTACCAATTCGGCCGGCCACCGCACCAGTGGGTTCAGAGCCCCTCACATTTACTGAGCACCCACTGAGTCCCAGGCGCTGCCCTCCCTCAGGCACCATTCCTCTACCTCTTCACCGTAGGCAGACGCCCCCAGGCCGTCCTGCACCGTTCCCCCCCAATCGCACCCCGGCTGTTCCCCCACCGGCCTTGCTCCTCTCAACCCCCAGCCTGGGCCTCTCAACCCCGCCTCCTTGCTTCTCCCCCTCCCAGCCCCGTTTCCTGCGACCCCCCAACTACCACTTAAGCCACGTCCTCTTCAGAGAAGCTGCTCAAAGCCACAAGATCTGCCTCCACACTCGCCCAAAAACTCCCTCACCAGGCCCATCACATCAACTTTCTCCTTCATCGTCCCGTTCCCACTCCGTCTCCTGCAAACTCTCCACGACCCCCCAAGCTCGTTCCCGCCTCCTCGACCCTTGCTTTCGCGCCCCCCCGCAACTAACCCTTAGCCCCGTCCCTCTACAAGGCAGCCCGCCGCTGCGAGCTTCGAGATCAAACACTCGACCCGCGGCCGCCCGGCACTCACCTGGGCCTTGGCCGCCGCGCGCCGCCGGTCCCGGCCCGGGTCCCCGCCCGGCAGCCAGCCCGCTGCTCTTCGGGCGCTCCGCCCCACCGCGCCCGCCACTCCCGCCGCTCCCCCGCGCGCTCCCGCTTCCGGGTTCCGGAGGGGCGGGCCCGGGGGCGTGACGCCAGGGCGCCAAGGGGGCGGAGAAACACGAATCCCCGCCCATCACTTCCGACCCGGCCTCGTCACCGCCCCCTGCCGCTGCTGGGCGAAACCAAGTGTGAGGGGAGGACAGAGAGACGCGCGCGCAGGAGGCGCCCGCTCCGCCCACAGCCACGCGCTACACGGCCCGCGGCCACCCCTCTTGTAGCTTCGCAATATGGCCTGGTCGGGGCGGGGGCGGGGGGGTTCGACTTGAAGACCCGGCCTTTGAGTTGAAGGCGGGAAAATGGCGGATACCTCGGGGCGTGGTGCTGGGTGAGTCGAGGCGCCGTGGGTCTGGATTTATGGGTGCCAGCTGGAGGGCCCTGGCCAAGGGCTGGGGACAGAGGGGCAGCAGAGTTGGGGAGGGAGGGTCCTTGGGGTGAGTCCGGATCTGACTCCTCCAAGAACCACCGAAGATGCGCAAGTTCTGGGAGATGGGATGCGGCCTTGCGCATGCTCGGGAGCGTGGGCTCAGGACGTTAGGGCGCGTTCGGGTCCCTGGTCAGCCGTTTCGATCCGGGGCGATTTCCGGCGAGTGGCTTAACCTCTCCGTGCCTCGCTTTCCTCCGTCGCGAAACCGGGCTGATGACGCCGCCGTTCAGTTTTGTAGGCCTAGTGTGAGACTTAAGAGTGTTTAGAATAGTGTCTGGCCCCTAAGTGTGGTCCGTCGCTATTACGATTACCGTTTTGTAGTGGATAACTGTTGGACCACTGAAGTATCTCCTTTCATTCTCCCACACGATTTTTTCTATTCTCCCCATTTACAAATGAGATGATGGAGGCCTAGGGAGGGAAGGTCATTTGCCCAGGCTCACACAGCAAGAACAAGGGAGACAGACGTCGAACAATGACCTGGTGCCGGGCTTGATTCCTGGGCTTTGTTCATTCTGCCGATGTTTATTGTGCCTGTGCGAATTAAAATTTAGTGGGCCATCTGAAATCACTTGTTTACTCCACAGCCCCTTGTCCTAACTGTGAGATTGACGTTAGCCTCTCCGAGGTTCAGGGGAAGTACTTGAGGCTGGAATATATGTAGTGACACCCCTCCCCCACCCCGTGTCCCTGCAGGTTTGGCCTAAGTCCATTTGGTTTGGCTCCAGAGCCCTGGCTCAGACCCCAGAGGGAATCCTTGCTCCGTCTCTTTCCAGCTCTGAGACTCCCCAGGGGTGATCTGTATAAGCTTTGGGTCCTTGTCTGGAAAACAAAGATAAAGCAGGCGAACAGTTAGGTATTTGTAGGGTTGGGAGGATTCCATGAAGGAGCAGAGCAGCTGGCACCCAGCCAGCATTTGTTAGGTTGCCTCTCCCCACTGTGGCTTGGAGGTGCCCCCCAGCATGGCCTGGGTCTCACGTTGGAGTCCGCAGAGCCCACTACACAGGTGGCTGCAGTGAGCTGAGCAAGCGGACCACCACTGCTGTCACCAGTGGAGCCCATCTTGTGATGACAGCAGGATTTACAGCGCCCAGACCCCTGCCTGGCATCCTGCTCGCCCACACTGGACACCTGGGAGGCATCCCTGACTCTCCCACACCCACCAGCTGATTAGTCAGTGATTCCTACTTCATGGGACCCTCTCCTCTGTCATGTCAGGCTTCATTCTTTTTTTAAATTGAGGCAAAATGCACATAACGTCAAATTAACCATTGTAAAGCGAGCAATTCGATGGCATTAAGACATTCACAGCGTTGTGCAATCACCACCTCTACCTAGTTCTAGAACATTTTCATCAGCCCAGAAGGAAACCCTGTGTCCATTTGCAGTCACCCCCCATCCTTCATGCTCCTCAGTTTGCTCCTGGTAACCACCAGTCTGCTTTCTGTCTCTGTGGATTTGCCTGTTCTGGACATTTCATATCCATGGAATCATACACCACGTGGCCTTAGTGCCTGGCTTGTTTGACTCAGGATAACATTTTTGAGATTAATTCGTTTCAGCATTATCAGTACTTCATTCCTTTTTAGGACTTAATAGTATTCAGGGTCATTATTTCTTTTTTATTTATTTATTTATTTTTGGCTGCATTGGGTCTTTGTTGCTGTGCGCGGGCTTTCTCTAGTTGAGGCGAGCAGGGGCTACTCTTCGTTGTGGTGCGCAGGCTTCTTATTGCGGTGGCTTCTCTTGTTGCGGAGCACGGACTCTAGGTGCGCGGGCTTCAGTAGGTGTGACACGCGGGCTCTAGAGCGCAGGCTTAGTTAGTTGTGGCACACGGGCTTCGTTGCTCCGCGACATGTGGGATCTTCCCGGACCAGGGCTCGAACCCGTCCGTGTCCCTTGCATTGGCAGGCGGATTCCCAATCACTGCACCACCAGGGAAGCCCCAGGGTTCATTATTTCTTGACAGGAGTTTTGCAGCAGACTTCCGTCCCGCGCTCCCGATCACTCTTTCACCATGCCAGGGGTCCCCCAACCTTGACAGTGTTGACATCTGGGGCGCGATCGTCTCTGTGATGGGGGCCGTCGTGTGCCTTGTAGGGTGTTGAGCAGTGTCCCTGGTCTCTACCCACTGAGCCGATAGCAGCCCCCTCTGTTGTGACAATCACAGGTGTCTTCACACATCGCCAAATGTCTCCTAAGAGTCAGAATTGCCCTCAAGTGAGCACCCCTGAGTTATTTGTCTGACAAATATTTATCAAGTGCCTCCTGTCTGCCAGGCTGTTAGGGACTGAATGTTTGTATCATCCCTCACCCCCTCCTCAAATTCAGTCTTCTCCAGCTAAGCCATAGGGCTGATCAGTTCCAATTCTGCATCATTCTCCTCTGCGCCTGTGCCCTTGGTCTTGGTGATCCCTGTCTGGGAATATCCATCCTCATGTACCTGAGCAAATGGTTCTTTGTCACTCACCCCCAATCCCCACCCGTTTACTTGTCTGGAGTGCTCCCTCTTCACGCTTGCCTGATAGGAAAATGCTGGTCATCCCTCTCAGGGAAGGAGCTTTGTCTGCTGTTCACCTTGTATCCTCAGTGGTATACAGCTGACACACAAACGCCCGACGAATTAATGAGATCGAGACCTTTGAGGTTCGGCAAAAATGCTCGCTCTTCTCACTTAGGTGTTGTCCCCAGGTGACGGGGCTGGGGCTCCGTTTTCCTCCTGCCATGGAGGCGGCCCCACCTCGCAGAGATGGGCATGGGTGGTGGGTGCTGGGACTGGGCTGTCCCGAGGAAGCCCAGGTTCCTGGCTGGCTTCCCTGAGCTTTCTATCCAACTGCATTAGCAAGACCCCCGTTTCCCTCTTTTAGGAAGCCTTCTGCAGGGGGTCCCAGTACTCCTAGCGGTGCTAAGATGAGAGGAAGAAGAATACAAGGTGAGTAAAATTGGAATCTACCTTTTGAAATGGAATCCACTGGAATAAAAACTGATTTTTTCTTCCCCCCCAGTAAGTGCTTTTGGGGAAGAGAAAAACAGGCCAGAGCAGGGGAGCTGGGGCTTTACCCCCTTCTAGTCACACCTTTGGGGACCCCAAGTCTGGTTACCCAGCCCTGCAGCCAGGACCTGGTGGGGGTCATCTAGGGCAGTGGGCCCTTCAGGCCATGGGGGTCACGGGTTGTACCCAGGACTCATCACTTGGAAGTGTGGGTGAGGAGAGTGTGAGCTGAATTCGTTAGGAAACACCAAAGTCTGTTTCTTCTCAGTAAGCGCGTCAGACCCTTGGGGGTGCCCACACATCCGATGTCCACCTGTGGGTCCGGGGTCACTGTCAACAGCCCCCCTTGACTCTTGGCAGTGCCCAGTTTGGGGCTGTAGACCCAAGGATCTCCCACGTTGGCTCTCAAGCCTCTGTTAATGATGAAGTATTTTTTTGTGCCTGTGCACTAGTGCAGGTCTCAGAGAACTTGGAGCAGAATTCCAGTTCCAAATGACTGGAGGTTTATATGTTATAGCATCACAGCATCGCTGGATGATCTGGTCTGTAACATCTGTTATATTTACACAGGGTCTAGTTCTTGGACGCAAATTATATCCTTCATTGTAACATGCTTCTGTGGAAAATCCACCACTCTTGAAAACAAACAGGTGCATTCTAGTTTTCCAGAAACTTGAAACTGCTTTTCAACTGTGCAAGGAACCCAGAGCCTCCTTCCTACCCTTTGCTGATGGTCTTAGAAAGATCCAATGCAGGATGGTCTCCCCCTCTTGGAACTGGGGGTGTCTTTCGCCCCAATCCTTCACTGGACATCCAGTGGCAGACCCTAGGTGTGGCTCGATTCTCTCCCCTGGACCCCGCCTGGTCCTGGCGTCAACCCTTAGGTGCCTCCTGCCTGAATGTCTGAGCCACTTGCCCTGCAGGCACGGCTCATCCTGCCTGGGGCACGCCTGGGGCAACCAACACCTCTGTGTCCAGCTCCAGGCAGCCTGTTAACTGTGGTTGTACCTCTTTTCCACACAAGCTTGCGGCTGCAACCCCCATCTAAAGAAGGATGCAAATTAGGGCATGAAGATAATGTAGTTGAAATCCCAGTCTTGGGACTGAACTGTCGAAGCAGGTGACACTGACCACATCACTCTCCCTAGTAAAAAGGGAGAGTCCTGAGCTCTGGGGGCACCTAGGAAAAGCGCAGAATCATGCATCTGACACATTGCTGAGCACCTCCTCCCTGTGAGGTGGTGGAACGTGGCAGCAAGCAAAACAGACAAGAATCCCTGCCCTCAGGGGGCTTGCCACCTGGACACAGGCGGTGAATCAGGAGACATAAGGAGATACAGGGTGTATTGGACAATGACAGTGGCTGTGGATAAAACAGCAGGATGGGGGTAGCTTCCGGCCTAAGGGAGGGGCTGGGCCGAGCAGAGTCGTGAAGGCGGCAGGGGTGGCATGTGCCCGCTGGCTGGAGGAACAGGTGACACGGGACCTGCAAGGTGTCTGGAGGCACTCACCCTTCACCAGCTAATGGACCCGGAAGACAGCCTGCTGCAGCTGCCAGAGGGCCAGTCAGCCTGAAGGACAGAGCGTCTCAAGAGGGAGGGTGCAGGGCTTCCCTAGTGGCACAGTGGTTGAGAATCCGCCTGCCAATGCAGTGGACATGGGTTCGAGCCCTGGTCCGGGAAGATCCCACATGCTGCGGAGCAGCTGGGCCCGTGTGCCACAACTGCTGAGCCTGTGCTCTGGAGCCCACGAGCCACAACTACTGAACCCGTGAGCCACAACTGCTGAGCCCGTGAGCCACAACTACTGAGCCCGTGTGCCACAACTACTGAAGCCCGCGCACCTAGACCCCGTGCTCCGCAACAGAAGCCACTGCAATAAGACCGCGCACCACAGCGAGGAGTGGCCCCCGCTCACTGCAACTAGAGAGGGCCCGCATGCAGCAACGAAGACCCAGTGCAGCCAAAAATAAATAAATAAAATAAATTTAAAAAAAGAAAAAAGAAAAAGAAGGAGGGTGCGAGTGAGCGCTGTGTGCAGCGCTGCCGCTGGCTCAGAACGAGGACTGAGAAGGGGCGGGTGGGCATCAGAGCAGGGAGGTCTCCGTGGTCTGGGTGAAAGGAGTTTCTCTGGTGCCGTGGTGACTGTGAGAGCCAGGCAGGGGTGTGGGGGGATTCAAGGGAAGGAGAGAGGAGAAGAAGAGGATCCTGCATGGCAAAGGGGAGCAGAGAAGTGGGGGGGGGATGAGCAGTGTGACCACTGGAGAGAGGAAGTGGGGTGATACAGGGTGGGGCAGGGGGAGAGGGGTTGCCAGGGCAGTTTCCTAACGGAGTGAGGGCTGGGCTCTAGCACCCAGAGTGGGGGGTTTGTTTTACCCTAAAGCACAGAGGTCGCTCCACGTGGGGGGCCCAGGATATGGCCCTGAGGTTGGGAGGCAGCTAGATGCCCAGGTGGGAGGATCTCCTGGGGCTGCTTTTGTCTTCCCAATGAAGTAGGAAACAGGTTACCAGCTGACCAGAGGGATGACCCGGTGTAGGAAGTGGGCAGGAGGGTCTGGGCGAGGGTTCTGGGGAATCAGAACAGAGGACTGTGGATGATCACAGGGGCTGCAGCGAGAGCCCCTGGAGGTTGGGGGGACACATGGGTTTCCTTCACACACCTTCAGCGCCCCAGGGTCAGGGTGGAAGGGCACCTGGGGCTGGGCTGTCACCAAGGGATACAGACGTGTCCAGGAAGAGCATCGGTGCCTAGTGTGTCTCAGGAGAGCGGTCCTGAGCTAGGTGAGGGGTGTGGGGGATGTGAAAGGCAGTACCATGAGTGGATCAAAGATGGGCTTGGGTGGGAGAAGGGCAGTTGGGGTCATGACCACAGGGAGTGAGTTGGGGAGGGAAGAGGAGGAGAGCAGGTGGCCATCTTTGGAAGATCTTTCTTCCTTTCCCTGCCCTGCCCCTGAGTCCACTTTCTGTTTTGATCTTTGGCACATATTCCTGATCTTCCTCGATCGTAGCTCCTGTGGGTCTCTGTGTCTCCGACTCTAGCCCTGGTGCTTGTATACAGCAGGTATCCCATAAATGTTCTTGCATACAGTAGGTGTTCCATATATGTTCTTTTAAAAAAGTTTTTAAAAGAGAATTATTTACTTCTTTTAATTTATTTTTGGCTGTGCTGGGTCTTTGTTGCTGCGTGCGGGCTTTTCTGTAGTTGCTGCGAGCGGGGGCTACTCTTCGTTGCTGTGCGTGGGCTTCTCATTGCGGTGGCTTCTCTTATTGCGGAGCATGGGCTCTAGGTGCACAGGCTTCAGTAGTTGTGGCATGAGGGCTCAGTAGTTGTGGCTTGTGGGCTCTAGAGCGCAGGCTCAGTAGTTGTGGTGCATGGGCTTAGTTGCTTCCCGGACGAGGGATCGAACCTGTGTCCCCTGCATTGGCAGTCAGATTCTTAACTGCTGCACCACCAGGGAACTCCCTCCATATATGTTCTTGCATATAGTAGGTGTCCCATACATGCTTGAGGCTGAGCGGGGAGGGCTGATAGCACCCAGCTCTCGGGGTGGGGGGCGGGCATCCTAGGTGCATGGTGGGTCCTCACAGTCTATGTCATAGTTTTATTAGAAACCAACAGTGTGTCCCCCACAGGTGGAAGAGTGGTCGAGTCCCGGTACTTGCAGTATGAGAAGAAAACCACCAAAAAGGTAACATACACTGTACGTTTGAAACAGTTCTGAACAGAGTTCGACGAACTTGGAATTCTGAGACAAGTCACGCCGGCCAGACACAGCCTGGTCCTGAAAGAAGCATTTTGGGGACTTGGTCCAGTTGCCTTTGGGGCTGTCATGCCCTTTGTGCCAAGGCAGGGATCTCTGTCGTGGGTGGCTGATCACTTTGAGAATCTCTTTTGCAAAGCCATGATCTCTAGTGAATCATAAAACTATTCCTGTCTCTCAACCTGGTAATTCCTTTCTGGATTCTGTCCTGAAACAATTCTGCCTAATGCCTGGCACGTGGTTACCTGGCCTTGGCTGGTATTGTAAAAAATACCCGTAGGGTTTTAGAGAAAGGGTTTTAGGGGAAAAAAGACATGGCTGAATCACCCAGTGTTACAGGAAGAGTTCAGTGAACTAGCCACACCACAGAAATGATGAAACCATTGAAAATGATGGCATGAAACACTTAACAACTTGGGAACCTGCTTTGTGTGATGTTTAATGAAAATAATCATTAGATTACCCAATGACATATTTTGTTTCAGTGTGTACGTACTGATAGTGTGGTGAGGTTGTGTTATTCCATTTTCCAAATCTTTGTTTATGATAAAGTTTAGTTAAATATTAATTTCTGCTGCCTTTCTTTTACTCTGGTAGGGTGAATGGCAGGTTAATGTGGCTTAAGATTTGGCTTGAAGAAAAAGGATACCTTTACGCGAACTGATATGCTTCTTGGAGTGATTTTTTTTTAATGGACTTAATTTTTTTAGAGCAGTTTTAGGTTCAAAGCAAAACTGAGTGGAAAGTACAGAGATTTCTCACACACACCCCCGCCCGCCCCCTCACATGCGTAGCTTCCCTGTTGTCAACATCCCGCACCAGAGTGGGGCATATTTACAGTCGATGAACCTACATTGACACATCCTTACCCAGAGTCTGTGGTTTACAGTATTGAAATGATTCTCAACAGAGGATACTAGTCCACACTTCATAATTTTAACGTTGCCTGGCAGACTTGGTTACAGCACCCCCATGTGTTTGCATGCTCTAGTATTTTAGATCTTTAAGAGCTTCTCCGTTTTCTTTTTTTTCCCATCTTTTAAATTAAGGTGTAATTTACATAGAGGAAGTGTCACTCTTCAGCGTACAGTTCTCTGAGTTTTGACAAACACATCCAGTCACAGACCCACCACAGTCAAGATAGGGAACACTCTGTCAAAACCCCCACCCCCCCACCCCCCCCACCCCCCGCAAAGTCCCCTTGTGCTTCCATGGAACCAGCCCCTCCCCACCCCAGGCAACCATGATCTGTTTTCTGTCCCTGTAGCTTTGCCTTTGCAGTAGGCTCATTTAAAAGGTGCCACCCAGGATGCAGACTCTTGCAGTCTGGTTGCTTTCATATAAAGATCCCTCCCTGTCGTTGCCTTTTACTTAGTGCTAGTTCCTTCTGATGGCTGAAGAATATTCCAGTGTATGGATGGACCACAGTGTGCACAGCCATTCCCTGGCAAAGGACATTTGGTTTGTTTCCCGATTTTGGCAATTATGAATAAAGCCACCTTAAACATTCCTGTGTAGAATTCTGTGTGGAAGTGTTTTCATTTCTCCCAGGAGGGGAATTGTGGGGTAAATGTCTGTTTGACTTTGTAAGTAACTGCACAGCTGTTATGCAAAGTGGCTGCCCCTTTTTACATTCCCATGAGCCACAGAGGAGAGTCAGTACTTTAGGACTGAAACCATTCTAGTGGGTGTGAAGTGGTATCTCATTGTGGTTTTAAATTGCATTTCCATAGCAACTAATGATATTGAGCATCTTTTCATGTGCTTATTGGCCAGTCCTATATCTTTAGTGATGTGTCCTTTCAAATCTTTTGCGCATTAAAAAAAAATGGGGTTGTTTGTTTTCTCATTATTGAGTTTTGAGGGCTCTTTCTATATCTTAGATACCAACTCTTTTTTTTTTTTTTAATTTTTTTTTTTTAGATACCAACTCTTTATGGTGATTTGCAAATATTTTCTCCCAGTGTGTGGCTTGGCTTTCCATTCTCTTAAGTGTCTGGTGAGGAGCAGAAGTTCTCGATTTTGATGAGGTCCAATTTATCGATTTCTGCTTTTATGAAATGTGCTTTTGGTGTCCTCTCTAAGAAATCTTTGCTTTACCTAAGACCATAAAGATTTTCTCCCATGTTCTCTTCTATATGAGTTTAGGTCTGTGGTCCATTTTGAATTAATTTTTGTATCTGGTGTGATGATGGAATTAAAGTTCGTTTTTAAGTGTATGGATGTCCTCTTGTTCCAACACCATTCGTTGAAATGACTTTCCTTTCCCTGTTGTATTGTCTCATCACCTCTGTTGGAAAGCAATGGACTATATATGTATGCATCATTTCTGGACTCTATTCTTTTCCATTGTTCTACATGTCTGTCTTCAGTCCATCTCCATACTGCCCAGGTTACTGTAGCTTTGTATTATAGTAAGTCTTGAAATTGGGTTGTGTGAATTTTCCCACTCTGTTCTTTTCCAAAACTGACTCTTCTAGTTCCTTTGCCTTTCCATATGAATTTTAGCCTTAGCTTGCCATTTCCTACCAAAACTTCGGGGATTTTAATTGTATTGAATCTATGCATTAGTTCAGGGAGAATAACATCCTAAAAACACCCAAGTCTTTCAATCCATGAACATGGTATACCTCTCCCTTTATTTGAGCTTAGATTTTTTTCATCAGTGTTTTTGTAATTTCCAGCATACAGACCTTCCCCATGTTTGCTTAGGTTTACACCTAAGTATTTGGTGTTTTTTTAGTGCTATTATGCAAGGTACTATCTTTTTTTTTCTTTCTTTCTTGAAGAAATTTTATTTGTTTAGAAATAATTCACATATAACATTATATTAGTTTTAATTTTATTTATTTATTTTTAATTTTTGGCTGCATTGGGTCTTCGTTGCTGTGTGCAGGCTTTCTCTAGTTGTGGGGAGTGCGGGCTACACTCCAATGTGGTGCTTGAGCTTCTCATTGCGGTGGCTTCTCTTGTTGCCGAGCACTGGCTCTAGGCACTCGGGCTTCAGTAGTTGTAGCTCACGGGCTCTAGAGCACAGGCTCCATAGTTGTGGCACACGGGCTTAGTTGCTCTGTGGCATGTGGGATCTTCCCAGACCAGGAATCAAACCCGTGTCCCCTGCATTGGCAGGTGGATTCTTAACCACTATACCACCAGGGAAGTCCCGATATTAGTTTTAGATGTACAACATAATGATTCAATCTTTGCAAATACTGCAAAATGATCATCACAGTAAGTCTAGTTAACATCCATCACCGCACATAGTTACAAAATTTGTTTCTTTGCTCAGAACTTTTACATGGTACTTTTTTTTTTTTTTAATATTTATTTATTTAGGCTGCTCCAGGTCCTAGTTGCGGCATGTAGGATCTTCGTGTGGCACGTGGGATCTTTAGTTGTGGCATGCGGACTCTTAGTTGCGGCGTGCAGATGTCTTAGTTGTGGCATGCAGACTTCTTAGGTGTGGCATGCGAACTCTTAGTTGCGGCATGCATGTGGGATCTAGTTCCCTGACCAGGGATCGAACCTGGGTCCCCTGCATTGGGAGCTCAGAGTCTTACCCACTGGACCACCAGGGAAGTCCCTTGGTGCTGTCTTTTAATTTCAATTTCCAAAGTTGTTCATTGCTAGAAATATCTTTTTATATTGACCCTGTATCCTGCAACCTTGCTAAACTTGTTAGTTTTAGTAGTGTTTTTTAGTACGTTTTGAGATTTTCTATGTGAAGAGTCATGTCTGCGAGAAGAGAGTTTTATTTCTTCTTTTGTAACCTGTTTGCCTTTTATTTCTTATTCCTGGACTTCCAATGGGAGGTTGAATAGGAGTGGTGTCTGTACATCAAAATATTCTCACTCTTTATAAGGTCTTCTTTTTGCTTTTTTTTATTTTATTTTTTGGCAGCGCCACGTGGCTTGTGGTGGGATCATAGTTCCTTGACCGGGGATTGAACCTGGGCCTTGGCAGTGAAAGTGCCGAGTCCTTACTACTGGACCACCAGGGAATTCCCTCTTTTTGCTTTTATATTGTTATAATGGCTTGCTAGCTCCATGCATTGCTTGCTTTTTTTATAACTTTTGAAGATTAATACCTGTACAAAAGCTTTGTTTTTTCTGACAACTGAAGTAATATGTTCTCTTTCCTAAACTGGCCAGTACTAAAAATTATACAGAAAATCAGTCATCTGTAATCTGCCATGTCAGAGATCGTCACCAGCAAACATTTTGGTGGTTTCCTATGTTCTATGCATGTGAGGGTATCCTTTTGACAAAATTAGTTCATCCTGTATGTATGCAATTAAATGTCAGAACTCCTTGAATCTATCCCTTGCCTCAAGGTAAGAGCAGATGCAGACCTTGCAAACTGCAGAGGGGCCCCTTCTTGTGGAAGGAAAGTGTCTTGTCCCCTGAATGTCATGTATTCCCCTAACAGGCTCCTGCAGCAGATGCATTAAAGGCCAGTGGGAAGATGCCTGAAGGTGGAAGAAAACCCAACCCACTCCAGAAGAGCAAAGGTACGTAAAGATGGAAGGAGGGTGTGAAACAGCACCGAGGCTTAGGAAGTGATGAGTGTGGTGGTGAATTTTGTTTTTAAGTATGCAAGTTTAAAACTCCCTTTCCTTTCTGGGAAGTATGAGGAAAAGGAGCTTGGCAGAGAGTTTCAGCGTAAAGACAGATTTGGGGCATATGAAGATCTGAAGGGGGATGGCAGGGGAATGGGGGGGGAGTCATTTCCTTTCTGTGTGACCCCAGAGAAGAGCCACATTGCCATCATGGTGCTCCCTTGGGGCACCAGTTCCTTGATCATGTGACTGTTTCCCCACCAGAGCTCTGAGAGCAGGACTTTCAGAGAGGGTATGAGACCTCATTTTCCTGCCTCTCACTACCTTGGGTTGGGTCTTCCTCGTAATGGTCTCCCCATACCCCTTCTACTAGAAGCTTTCACCAAAGTGATATGAAAAACTTTCAGTTTTTCTGGTGGTGGACATGATATGTGTTTGTTATTAAACAAAATTGGAGGATGTAGCCCAGAAGGGCGGACGCTCACGTATGATCTACCACTCGGACCATTGCTGTTGGTATATTTGCTCTTCATTCCTAGTCAGTGTGCCTCAATTCTAGAAGTCTGGGAAGGCCCCTCTCCAGAGTAGCACTTCATCCAACTCCTCCGGTGCCTGCTTCACCAGCAGTGGTGGGCAACTCTTCTCTTGCATAAGAGCAAGTCACAAAAAGCAAAACTGTTTCTCGGCCTGCAAACCCTCATTCAAAATGGTGACAACTTTGAGTCCCATAGTAGAATACTAAGTATGTTCTTTTACAGCTTAGATTTCCTGCTTTATTGTTCAGATCAAGGGTCAGCAAAACTTTTCTGAGCCAGTGGTTAATATTTTAGGCTTCACAGGCCAGGCGGTCTCTGTCATAGAAACTTAACTCTGCCTTATCGCAGCGTGAAAGCAGCCACAGACAATGTGTACACAAATGTGTGTGTCTGTGCCCCAGTTATTTACAAACACAGGAAGTGGGCCGGATCTGGCCTACATGCTAGAGCTCGCTGATCCTGGCTTGGATGTTTGTCAGAAATTGTGCTGTTCCTTGACCCAGGCATGACTGAGAAGCAAGCACATGGAGCTGGAGCCGGCCTTCTAGTCGTTTCTCATGCAGTGGGGTTGAAGGCCATGTGTGAAGCTGGGAAAGCTGGCATGGCCAGAGGGGTCAAAAACTGGGCCTGCCACAATTAACAATCAGGGTTCTCAGGGCTTCCCTGGTGGCACAGTGGTTAAGAGTCCGCCTGCCAATGCAGGGGACACGGGTTCAATCCCTGGTCCGGGAAGATCCCACATGCTGCAGAGCAACTAAGCCCGTGTGCCCCAACGACTGAGCCTGCGCTCTAGAGCCCGCGAGCCACAAGTACTGAGCCCGCGTGCTGCAGCTACTGAGCCCCGCGTGTCTAGAGCCCATGCTCTGCAGCAAGAGAAGCCACCGCAGTGAGAAGCCCACGCACTGCAAAGGAGTAGCCCCCACTCGCCGCAACTAGGGAAAGCCCACGTGCAGCAACAAAGACCCAACACAGCCAAAAATAAATAAATAAATAAATAAAAAATCAGGGCTCTCAGCTGTGGGTTATTGAGGGGGGAGGTATGGGATGCTGGTGCGTGGAGGCCAGGGATGCTGCTTGACACCCAGCAGTGCACAGGACTGCCCGCAGCAAACAATGATCTGGTCCCTGATGTCAGTAGTACCAAGGCTGAGAAACCATAATTTAAACATAGTCATGATAATTTAGAGGGACTGCTTGTTTGAGTTCCAGTGTATGGTTTGATAGGAAATTACTTTTCTTTTTTTTTTTTTTTTAAATTTTATTTATTTATTTATTTATGGCTGTGTTGGGTCTTCGTTTCTGTGCGAGGGCTTTCTCTAGTTGCGGCAAGTGGGGGCCACTCTTCATCGCGGTGCACGGGCCTCTCACTGTCGCGGCCTCTCCCATTGTGAAGCACAGGCTCCAGACGCGCAGGCTCAGTAATTGTGGCTCACGGGCCTAGTTGCTCCGCGGCATGTGGGATCTTCCCAGACCAGGGCTCGAACCCGTGTCCCCTGCATTGGCAGACAGATTCTCAACCACTGTGCCACCAGGGAAGCCCGGAAATTACTTTTCTTAATGGAAATGCTATACATGGAGATGACAGAACATTCAAACCAGTGGAAACGCAATAAAAAGTCATCATCTCCCACCTCTAGTTCCCATTTCTCACCTAGGAGGCAACCACTCTTGATAGATTTTTATTTATCTACCTAGCATTTTTTAAAAATTCTAACACAAATGGTACCGTAACTTATACGTATTGTGACTTCACTCTTTTCATTTCCACATATTCGTTTCCTCAACTGCATAGTTGTTCATTAAATAGTTTTCTGTCTACTTGCTGACACAACAGTGCGTTTTACATACCATTTGCTCTTTCTGCAGCCTTCTGGAACCCTTGTTTAATTGAAGCGTGCAGTACACTAAGTGCCCATTTTAGATGATACATAGAATAGTTTCACATTTCTAAATAGAAGCTAAAAGATGAAGGGAACTCCCAGGGAAGACGAACAGTCCAGAAGCTACAGGAGAAGGAAAAAAGAGCAGAGGGCAGAACAAGTATATCATGTGTTATTAGATTCTTATATCCTGAACACAGCATCTTTTATTTTATTTTATTTTATTTTTAATTGAAGTATAGTTGATTTACAGTGTTGTGTTAGTTTCAGGTATTACAGCAGAGTGGTTCAGTTATACATACATATATATATATATTTTATATACACACACACACACACAGATATATATATATTTTCAGATTCTTTTCCCTTATGGGTTATTACAAAACATTGAGTAGAGTTCCCTATGCTATACAGTAGGTCCTTGTTTATATGTTTTATACATAGTAGTGTGTATATGTTAATCCCAAACTCCTAATTTATACCCCCCGTCCCCTTTGGTAACCATAAATTTGTTTTCTATGTCTCTGGGTCTATTTCTGTTTTGTAAATAAGTTCATTTGTATACAGCATCTTGTACTTAAACTAAGCAGAAAGGCTTATTTGTATCTTTCAGTTGTAAAGACTGCATCTCTTTTCTAGTTCTACTTTAAAATATATTCAAATTGATGGGTGGGAATTTCCAAAGGTTTTTCAGCCTTCTCTACTGCTCCCTTGTAAGAAACTGAGTTTTTAGAAGTAGGTGATATTGTACAGAAAAGTTACCTGCTCCCGGGCTTAAGTATAGAGTATCTTGCTGACTGCTGACTTCTGGGGATTCTCATTGGGCCCACAGACAGCAGTGGAATTGGCAAAGGCGACCTGCAGTCTACCTTGCTGGAAGGGCACGGCACTGCCCCACCTGACCTGGATCTCTCGGCCATTAATGGTAAGTCATTGGCTGTACCTGTCCTTTCCCCAGCTGTGGGTTGCAATGCATGTCTGAGGGCTCCCAAAATATGCTCTCCTCACCTTAAAAACACTTTTCTTTTTTTTTTATTGAAGCATAGTTGATTTACAATGTTGTATTAGTTTCAGGTGTACAGCAAATTGATTCAGTTATACATATATATATCTATTCTTTTTCAGATTCTTTTCCCTTATAGGTTATTACAAAATATTGAGTATAGTTCCCTGTGCTATACAGTAGGTCCTTGTTGGCTATCTATTTTATATACAGTAGTGTGTATATGTTAATCCCAACCTCCTAATTTATCCCCCCCCCCACCCTTTGGTAACCATAAGTTTGTTTTCTATGTCTGTAGGTCTGTTTCTGTTTTTTATAAGTTCATTTGTATCATTTTTTTTTAAGATTCCACATATAAGCGATATCATATGATATTTGTCTTTCTCTGTCTCACTTGTTTCACTTAGTATGATAATCTCTAGGTCCATCCATGTTGCTGCAAATGGCATTATTTCATTCTTTTATATGGCTGAGTAATATTCTGTTGTGTATATATACCACATCATCTTTATCCGTTCATCTGTTGATGGACATTTAAGTTGCTTCCATGTCTTGGGTATTGTAAATAGTGCTGCTATGAACACTGGGGTGCATGTATCTTTTCAAATTATGGATAAAACGCTTTTCTTGATCTTAGACAAAAGTGTGGTCCGAAAGACTCCACAATTAGAAAAAACGATATCAAAGAAAGCTGAGTCATCATCATTTTCTGCCTCGAGGAAAAAGAGCCCAGTAAGTCTCTGAAATGAGAGGGAAGCCGCTATAGCAGGTTGGCTAAATGTGCCCTGTGCCATGTGCCCCTCGAAACCCTGGGGCTCCAAGAATGAACAAGCCAGCTGTGCCTTTTAGAACAAAACCCTCACCCATCCTTAGAGGATTTGCAGAGTTTCAGTTTCCCCAGCTACATGTACAGGAGGGGATACAAATGCAGGATCATGTGAAAAACGAGATTGAGGCCTTGTTTGCCAGTGCCACGCTAGGGAAGGCACGAGGCCAGGCCCTGTTCACGGCAGGGAGGGCGGCCAGGCTGTGGTCTCACCCAGGTGGGAACCCCAAGTCCTGGTTCTGGCAAGGCAACAAGTTGGTGGGTGCCCTTCAGCTCGCGCTTGACGGCCCAGCTTGCAGGAAGGGACCAAACCACCTTCCTTTTCACAGAGGACTCGAAAGACTAAATGAGGAAATAGAAACGAGTTGATACACAGTCTAGAATTGTTGAATTACTGATTGAAAAAAAGTACAGACGGGTTAGGATTCTGCCCCTCCCCGGGGAAGAGAGCTGGCTTTATACCAGTTCGCGGGGAACCAGGAGTATCTTTTTCTTCTCCTGAAGGATCTCTCCGAAGCGATGGAAATGATGGAATCCCAAACACTACTCCTGACTCTGCTGACCCTGAAGGTGAGGACGGAGCCTCCTGCACGCATGTCGCGGGTGGAAGGGCGGCCACTCTCAGCCGCAGAGGTGAGCTCCCCTCTGGCCTGAGCTTTTGTTTTGCATTTCCCAGATGGAAAGCGGTCTTGCTGCATTCGAAGAAAAGGCAGAAAAGAATTTATTAATTATGTGCAAAGAGAAGGAGAAGCTCCAGGAAAAAGCCCACGAGCTGAAGCGCCAATTTCTCCTGTGTCAGAGGAAGCGGGAGCTGGCAGATGTCCTGGACGCGCAGGTCAGGGGTGACCGCAGCCTCCAAGAGGCGCATCCCGGCAGCATCGTCCCATGGGGGTGGTGGTGGGGTGGTTGGAGGGAGCCTTTATTGTGAGTGTCGCGCCTTGCCTCGCTCTAACTCTGTGCCCGGCTTTTGACACCACTGGGTGTTGCTGTGTGACAGTTTATCAGAGGACAAGGCGGTAATGTCAGAACCAACCAGCAAGAGGGATCTGTCCCTTCAACAAACATGGGCATGTATTCTTGTGATTTGTATCCTGAGACTTGTGCCCAGTGACACAGATGTACTCCAGACCTGCCCAGTTGGGCCAGGGTGCTGGTTGGAGACTTGGGCTTGGTGCTGTGTGGTCAGTGCTGGGACGGGAGTGTCCACGCCAGGGAAGGTCACAGCGAACCCTGGGAGCCTAGAAAGGGCCGATCAGGGAATGGGGCTCCTCACCCAGTAAGTATGTATCCTGGGGCCGCCATAACAAAGGACCACAGAGTGCGCGGCGGCTTAAACAATTGACATTTATTCTCTCTCAGTTCTGGAGGCTGTAAGTCTGAGATCAAGATGTCTGCAGGGTTGGTTCCTTCCAAGGGCCATGAGAGAAGGATGTGTCCCAGCTTCTCTCCTAGGCTTGTCAATGGCATCTTCTCCCTGTGTCTTGTCACCTGGCGCTCTCCCTCTGAGTGTCTGTCTCCACATTTCCCCCTTTTGTAAGGGCACCTGTCATACTGATCAAGGCCCAGCTTAATGACCCCACCTTAACTGAATTACCTCTGTAAAGTCTCCAAATCAGGTCACATTCTGAGGTGCTGGGGGTTGGGATGTCAACAGAGGAATTTGTGGGGACACAATTCAGCCCGTAACACCCAGCATGTACACATGAGTGTGCCCGGCGGCCTGGCCCTGAGCTGAGAACAGGCTCCCCGTCCTCGTGGAACTCACAACGGAAGGGAAAGGAAAGACAGTTAAACAAATGAATCCCTACAACCCCCAGACGGCGTGTACAAGGGAAAAGGGGGTTGCCGGGCATGGCCTTGGTGGGGGCAGGCATGTCAGCTCAGTGCTCTGAAGCAGGAGGGCCCAGCCTTCCGGGCCCTCCTCACTGTGATCCCAGTTGAGGGCCCAGCCCTGGAACAAGCTGGAAGGCGGACACATGTTCCTGGTGAGGAGGTCCAAGCCACCTTGCTACTGGCCGGGTCATCTTGGGGGCACCTGGGAGTGAGAGGAGAGCCCACCGCACTTTGGAAGTTTCTCTGGGAGACCTGGCAGAACAGTGCTGTGTCTTAACCTCACAGGTGCCATCTGGTAAACTTCTGGGGAGGTGAGTGCAGGGCCTCGTCCCACAGGCTCCTTCCCCTTCTGCCTGCAGATCGAGATGCTGAGCCCCTGTGAGGCCATAGCTGGCTGCTTTAAGGAACGATACAAGACGTTTGCGACGGCCCTGGACACCACGAGGCATGAACTGCCCGTGAGATCGGTCCACCTGGATGGAGACGGGCAGTGCTTCTTAGGTAGGAAACGGGGCGACTGCCCGGCAAGGGGTGGGACGAACCTCCCAGTGCGTGTTGGCACCTCCTGTGTCCTGGGCACCTTTATCCGTTCGTGTCAGGTCATAGGCCTCCTCTCAGGTAGACGGCGCGTACCCCATCAAATGGCAGAGGACACAGGGGGCCGGCAAGGCTGCGGTTTGTCTGGGGTCATGCCCTGAGTAAGGACTGCGTTGGGATTTGAACCTAGGTCTGTAGGACCCCCGCAGTGATTTCCCGTCCTGCTGAAAGGCATCCTGGGGAGCCTGCAGTCTCTACAAAGGTGCTTTGGCGGCTGGGGAACAACAGGGCCACCGACCCCAACCCTGTCCTGCCTTCTAAGCAGAGCTGAGAGGGTCCCTTTCCTGTATAGCGTTCCCACCTAATACTTCACTTGAAGAAGGCAGCAAGTGTGATGAGTGCCATCCTCTATCCTAAAATTCTCTTTAGAACAAGTATCTTCCCCAAACAAGTCTACAGCTGCCCTACAGTTTGGTCCTCCCTCCCCCACACCCCACCCTCCCTTCCTCCCTTTCTTTCTCTGAATTATAGTTGATTTACCAATACAATGTTGTGGTAGTTTCTGCTGTACTGAAAAGTGACTTAGTTATACACATACAGACATTCTCTTTTTGTATTCTTTTCCATTATGGTTTATCACAAGATACTGAATATAGTTCCCTGTGCTATATAGTGGGTCCTTGTTGTTTATCCATCCTATATATACTAGTTTGCATCTGCTAACCCCAGACTCCCACTCCATCCCTCCCCCTGCCCCTTGGCAACCACAGGTCTGTTCTCTGTGTCTGTGAGTCTGTTTCTGTTTCGTAGATAAGTTCATTTATGTCATATTTTAGATTCCACATATAAGTGATGTGATATGATATTTGTCTTTTTCCGGCTTACGGCACTTCCTATGATAATCTCTAGGTCCATCTGTGTTGCTGCAAATGGCATTATTTCGTTCTTTCTTATGGCTGAGTAGTATTCCATTGTATATACATACCACATATTCTTTATCCATTCATCTGTCCATGGACATTTAGGTTGCTTCCATGTCTTGGCTATTGTGAATAGTGCTGCTATGAATATAGGGATGCATGTATCTTTTTGAATTATAGTTTTGTCCGGATATATGCCCAGGAGTGGGATTGCTGGATCATATGACGTAGAGTTTGGTTATTTCTAAGCAAAATTCTCATGAGCCACCTGAACATGTTTAGCTTGATTTTACTGCTGTAAAATCAAGCCTTTTCTAACATGAAATAGTATATGTATGAAACGGGACCTTGAAAACTGAGCCATGTTGAACCATCATCTGTGTCCAGGTTTCTAATTTTATAATTATGGCAACCAACTGCATGTCTATATCTCTTGGTCTCCATCTCTGATAAATGCCCTAGATAGTTGCCAGGAGTTGGGATTGGGGACTGTTTGAGTTTCCTAGGGCTTCTGTAACAAAATACCACAAACCAGGTGGCTTAAAACAACAGAAATTTATTCCCTCCCAGTTTAGGGGGCTAGAAGTCCGAAATCAAGGCGTCATTGGGGTTGGATTCTTCTGGAGGCTCTAGGGGAGAATGCATCCCATGCCTCTCTCCTGGCTTTTAGTGTTCTGGCAATCTTGGCTCATGGAGCATTCCTTCAAACTCTGCCTCTGTCTTTTTTTTTATTATTGTTTTTATTAAGCTTTTAAAAAATATTTATTTATTTGTTTATTTTTGGCTGCGTCGGGTCTTAGTTGTGGCACGTGGGATCTTTTCGTAGCAGCGCGTGGGCTCTTCATTGCGGCGTGCAGGCTCCAGAGTGTGTGGGCTCTGTAGTTGTGGCTCTCTAGTTGTGGCTTGTGTGCTCCGTTGCTGCGGCGTGCAGGCTCAGTTGCCCCGCGGCACGTGGGATCCAGGGATCGAACCTGCGTCCCCTTCGTTGGAAGGAGCATTCTTAACCACTGGACCACCAGGGAAGTCACCAAGCTTTATTTTATTTTATTTTATTTTGGTTTTGTTTTTTGTTTCTTAAAATTTTTATTGCAGTATATATAGTTGATTTACATACAGTGTTGTGCTGCTGCCTCTGTCTTCACATGGCCTTGTTTCTGAGCGCCTCTGTGTCTAAACTGCCCTTTTCTTAGAAGGACACCAGCTATTGGATTAGGCCCCTCCCTAATGACCTCATTCTAACTCCGTTACATCTACAAAGACCTCATTTCCAGTTAGGTCACGTTCACAGGTACTTGAGATTAGGACCTGAACATGTCTTTTTGGGAGGACATAGTTCAGTCCCCTGGCAAAGAAGGTATGTGTTTGTAAGAACACTTATAAGGTTCCCCAAGTGTTATAATTTACAGCTGGGACATGTGCTGGCCTCGGAGAGATGCTGGTTTTGTTAGAGCAGGGGGCACCCAGCGCAGTTGCAGGCGGCTCTCTGCTGGGGGGGCGTTGGGGGCAGAAGTGCTGGGAACCGGGAGTGGGAACCGTGGGTTTGTTCTTAAGTTACTCCTAGCCCAGATCTTCTCTGTCCTTTGGATTTGCTTCTGTTGAGGACACTGGTGCACCATTCCAGGTGTGTTCCGATGACTGCCTGGATGGCAGACACACGTGGCCCACCATCTCGGAGCCCCGTGGTCTCAGGCAAAGGGGCACAGAGGCAGTACCAGTGCACGAATATCTTCCTTCATGACCCTTTCTGCCTTTGAGTTCATCACAATTCCTGCATAACATGAGAGCATTCCAGCAAAAGGAGAAAAATACAGTCAGCCAGCCAGCTCGTGCATCCATTGCTTGGGGCACCTTGAAACCATGGCTGACAACCCCTTTTCCCCTCCAGACAAGTTGCAGGGGGAATTGATGACCACATGCCATCTGCTGGGAGAACTTGGCATCAGCAGCTCAGAAGAAAACGAGACGGCCTTGGACCTGCTGAGGGAACTCAAGGAAATGACCCAAGAGAAGGATCTGGAGCTCCAAAGGTATTACAGAAAATATTTTTAAAAAAAGATAGCGCCCCTCTCCCCGCATCTCCTCGTCGGGCAGAGATGGGCTGTTGGCGGCTGCCCTGTGGAAGGTGTGCTGTGTTCCGGAGGGCGGGCAGCTCTGGTGTTTGCAGGGGCCGAGGGTATGAGGGTCCAGCCAGGCAGGGAGAGGGGAATGGGCAAGACGCCTTCAACCCAACCAAAACTCCTGTGTGCGTTCTTGAGCAGCCAAAATAGAAGGGGGCGATCACTTCCTTGGGGTAACACAGCAGTTCAGGGGCCCTCAGATAGTTTTTTGACGCTCTGTGTGGCTCGTGAGGTCTTAGTTCCCCAGCCAGGGATCAAACCCAGGCCACGGCAGTGAAAGCACAGGGTCCTAACCACTGGACCGCCAGGGAATTCCCAGGAACTTCTTATTGATGTATAAGTACATATAGAAAAGCCACAGATTGTAAGGGTACAGCTCAGTGCCTTTCACTACTGGGCACCCTTGTGTAACCAGTGCCCAGGTCCATTCAGTCCATGTCCAGCCCCCGAAAGCCACCCGGTCCCCTTCTCTCTCTCCTCCAGGACATTTCTAACCATGAGGCTTTCCTCCACCTCTTCCAAAAAAGAATGTAGTTTTCGTCTCCTTTACGATGCCAAATGTACTTCCTGAGGTGCCTGAGAGGTTTGAAAGGTAGTCATGCTAAACACCACCTGCTATGGCATCCCCTTCATTACTATGTGCCCCGGGATGAAATCAGACACACCAAAGTGTTCTAGATGGCCAGGGTCACAGGAGTGAATGGGGAAACACGCTTGTTTTGTGCTGATTTCCCCACTGCCGTTTATTTTGTGTGGTTGCTGGGATGGTCCCCCGTTCATGGCTCTGCCTCCCGCTCTTAGGATGGTTCCTGTCAAAGTGTTGATATTCCCTAAATATTTGTCGAGTAAACAACTCTTTTCTTTCACACCTGCCCGGTCCTGCTCTCAGGGCTTCCCTGTATGAGTCCTGTTCAGACAAAACTTATTCACCGCTGCTTTCCCACGAGCCCAAGGAGGGTCACCCTGAACCTGCCCCCCGCACCCCAACATCGCAGCTGCGAAGGTGCTTGGGCACAGAGGGTGAAAAGCTTTCATCATCGTCTTGTTTCCACAGGAGCTTTACCCACGTTATGGAACTCTCCGCCGAGGCGAGTAAAGAGGCAGCCTTAATCAACCAGGAGGCCTGGGAAAAGGCGCAGGGCCCCAAGGCCCCCAGCCAGTGGTATTTCAATCCTGAGGAGGCCATTGGTGGGGAAACTTGGGGAGAGCTAAGGAGCCTGCCCCTTTCGGGCCACGACAAGCCGTGAATCCACACGCAGGCTGTGTCCCCGCCCGGAGGGGGGCCCTTCCCGCACACCATGGGGAAGGAAGCACGTCCTGTGCCCCGTGTTTGGGGTGGGGAGAGGGGGTGGACCTGCAGTGACCCACATATGATGTTCTGGAAACTTGAGCACTTTATACACTTAGCCTAGTCGTATAGTTATTGTTTCGTATGATAATCTCGTTTGATAATTTAACAAATAAAAGTGTTCTGCAGTTGAGCCTTGGTTTCTCTGTAAGGGGCAGTGGAAGGCGCGTGTTGTCCCAACTTATTCCAAAGAGCTGGTCCTGAGCCTCAGAACCTCACAGACATTATGAGTCCAGTTGACCCTTGAACACTGTGGGTTTGAATTGCAGGTCCACTTATACGTGGATCTTTTTCAGTAGTAAATACTGTAGCACGACACGATCCGTGGTTGGTTGAATCCACGATTTATAACTGCGGATACGGAGGGCAGACTGTAAGTTCTATGCAGATTTTCGACCGCACAGCCCCTAACCCCGTGTTGTTCAAGGGTAAACTGTATTTCACTTTCAAGATGATTTCATGTCCTTCAGTCACAGGGCAGTTCTGTTCAATAACCCACAGCAAGTTCAGAGTTGGCCCTCAAATGGAAATTCCCCATCCAGTCCAAAGTCCCAGTGGCCATCCTTGGGGGACGCCTACACGGTTTTGCCATAGCTGCGATCTACACCCCACTCGGGACTATGGCACAGAGGATCGGTCCAGCCCACGCTTGGGCTTCTGTCTACACCACGTGGGCCCTGGCAGTCTTCCTGGTTCCCGTGGAGCCTGCCTCTGTTGACAGCTACCAGTTCCCATCTACAAGCAACTTTTTGACACTACACCCCATCCCACTATCAGTAGTTTCTTGGTTCGCCCGCCCGCATGTCATGTGGATTACCTTCCTGGTGACCAGAGGCCTAAGAGGCACTCTGTTGTCCTCACATAACTTTTCCCTTCTTGGGCTGGTGGCCAAAGCTCAGATCTATAGAAATCTGACCTTGCTCTGGCAGGAAGGTGTGACCCAACATTCTCTTTACTTTCATTAGAGCTACTGCTTATAACAATAGCCAGAGGTTAGACTTCACCATTTTTCTTGTTTATTTGCATATCCCTAAGCACCAGTGGAGTCGGATCCAGCTCTACATTTCAATGGTAAATTTTATCTTTAACTGATGGCAGCTAAGCTGACGTTCACCCAAGAATCCAAGGTTCCTCACCCCCAACACTTTCATCCTTTATCTTCCCAACCCCCATGTTTCCGTGAGCCAGGGCCATTCTAGCAAATCCCACATTCTCTGACCTTGGTTATACGGTGGTTTCTGAGTTAGGGTTTAATGGGGACAGAGTCTCAGTTTTGCAAGATGAAAAGTCTGAAAAAGTCTCAGTTTTGCAAGATGGTGCTGATGGTTGCACACCCATGTGAATATACTTAACACCAGTGACCTGTATGCTTAGAAATGGTTACTACGGTAAATTTTATGTATTTCTTACCACAATACAAAAATTTAAACAATGGGGGGAGAGTAATTATTCACAATCCAGGAACAGGATAGAAAACAATAGCAGAAGAAACTCTTCAATACATGTGTATGGTGAAGAACTAACCTTGCCTAAGAAATTGGGCCTTTGCTCTCAGCTCTTAGGAGGTGACTTCTAGGCCCCTGGAATGTTCTGCTGGATAGAAGTATCTGTGTGCATGAGGACTTTGGGCCATGGGGGGCTTGAGTACTGCCTTTGGAAGAGACTGGAGACTGAAGGTCAGCCATGCAGCTGTACATGACCATGCCCCAACAAAAACTCTGAGTACTGAGGCTTGGGTGAGATTCCCTAGTGAACAACATTGGTGTGTGTTGTCACACAGTGTGGCTGGGAGGGGGAATTGCCATCTGTGAGTCTCCAGGGAGAGAGCAACTGGAAGCCCCATGTTTGGACCCCTCCTGGACCCTACCCCATGCATCTCTTTCTTGGGTTGGTTTTAATTGTATCTTACCACTGTAATAAACTGTAACCGTGAGTATAACAGCTTCCAATGAGTTCTGTGAGTCCTGGTGAATTATTGATTAACTATTGATTAATTAACCAATAATTAACTATCAGTTAATTATTAACTGATAGCTAACTATTGATTAACCAATAATTATGAACTAACCAATAATTAACTATTGGTTAATTATTAATTAGCCATCTCAAATCCACCTGAGATGGTTTTGGGAACCCTCCAGTTTGCAATAGGTGTCAGAAGTGTGGGCAGTGGTCCTGCCTCTGTGGAAATGTGATGGTTCCTCAAAAAGTTAAACGTAGGGCTTCCCTGGTGGTGCAGTGGTTGAGAGTCTGCCTGCCAATGCAGGGGACATGGGTTCGAGCCCTGGTCTGGGAGGATCCCACGTGCCGCGGAGCAACTGGGCCTGTGAGCCACAACTACTGAGCCTGTGCGTCTGGAGCCTGTGCTCCACAACAAGAGAGGCCGTTATAGTGAGAGGCCCACGCACCGCGATGAAGAGTGGCCCCCCCTTGCCGCAACTGGAGAAAGCCCTCACACAGAAACGAGGACCCAACACAGCTAAAAAATAAATAAATTTATTAAAAAAAAAAAAAGTTAAACGTAGAATTACCATGTGATTCAGCCATTTCACTCCTAGGTATGGACCTTAAAAAAATTGAACCCAGAGACTCAAATAGATACTTGAGTACCAATGCTTATAGCAGCACTATTCACAATTGCCAAAAGGTGGAAACAACCCAAATGTCCATCAGTGGGTGAATGGAAGAACAGAATGTAGTGCATCTATGCAATGGAATATTACACAGTCATAAAAAAGAGTGAAACTCTGATTCATGCTACAACATGGATAAACCTTGAAAACATGCTGAATGAAGAAGCCAGACATAAAAGGCCAAGTGTTTTATGATTTCATTTACGTGAAATGTCCAGAATAGGTAAATCCATAGAGATAGAAAGCAGATCAGTGGTTGCCAGCGGCTGGGGGAAGAGAGGAATGGGAGTGACTGCTAATTGGTGTGGGGTTTCCTGTAGGGTGATGAAATATTCTGGAACTAGATAGAGGTATTGGTTGCACAACTCTGAATATATTAAAAACCACTTGTAGTGGGTCAAATTGTGACCCCCAGAATATACATCCATCTGGAACCTCAGAATGAGATCGAATTTGGAATAAGGATTTTTGCAGATGTAATTAACACAAGGATCTCAAGGTGAGATCATCTTGGATTGGCAGTGGGTCCTAAGTCCAATAACAGGTGACCTTATAAGAAAAGATCAGGGAAAACAGACATAAGACACAGAGAAAAGAAGGCCATGTGATGACAGAGGCAGAGATTGGAGCCATGTAGCTACAAGCTGAGGAAGGCCAAGCATTGCCAGCAGCCACCAGAAGCTAGGAGAGAGACATGGGAAGGATTCTCCTGTAGAGCCTCCAGAAGGAACCATCCCTGCCCACACCTTGATTTTAGTTTTCTGGCCACCAGAATGGTTAGAATAAATTTCCATAGTTTTAAGCTTCCCAGATTGTGTTAATTTGTTATGACAGACCCAGGAAAAAATACACCACTGAATGGTACACTTTACAATGATAAGCACACACATGCACACATACACAACCCTCCTTCTGCAGCCTTCCCCATCTCCACCAATGACAGTCCAAACTTCTAGCACTTAGGCCAAACCCTCCTGTTGCCCTATATTCAGGATATAAGTGTCTGATAATCTGCCATATGCTTGTTTTTCCCTCTGTTCTTTTTTCTTCTTTCTCCAGCAGCTTTTAGACTATTCATCTTCCCTGTAGTTCCCTTCATCTTTTGGCCTCTATTAACAATTGTGAAATTATGCCACCCACCGTCTAAAATGGGCAGTGGTGTACTGCATGCTTCAATTAAACAAGGGCTCCAGAGGGCTGCAGAATGAACAGATGGTATGTAAAATACACTCTGTCATGTTAGGAACTAAACTTAAAACTATTTAAGAAAAAACTATTCATTGTGAAGATGAATCACATGGAAAGATTGCCATGATTTTTTAAATGAAAACTGGTCAAAATAATGTGTAGGGTGTGGAACAATTTGTGTTAACATTTCTAAAAATCTGGAAAGATAAACAAAAATGTATTGAGAGAAGCTGTGTCCAGGGTGGGGGCACTGGGGACCCTGAGGTTAGAGGGATGCTTGCTTGTGATTCTTGTTGCGTTTTGTGTTGCTTTGGTCAAGTATTTTCTCATCTGCGTGTATCACATTTCCACAAGAAATTCATGCATGGAATTCAAGCAAACAGGCTTTCTAAATTGCCATGCTTACGTTCAAGTTATGGTGTCTCAGCCTCAGCACTGTTGATGTTTGGAGCCAGATCATTTTTTTGCAGCGGAAGCCATCCTGCACATTTTATTTTATTTTGTTTTTTTATTTATTTGGTTGCGCCAGGTCTTAGTTGCGGCATGTGAACTCTTAGTTGCAGCATGCATGTGGGAGCTAGTTCCCTAACCAGGGGTTGAACCTGGGCCCCCTGCATTGGGAGTGCAGAGTCTTAACCACTGCACCACCAGGGAAGTCCCCATCCCGCACATTGAGGGATGTTGGGCATCATCCCTGACCTTCATTCACCAGATGCCAGTAGCATTCCCCCAACCAAAAACGTGTCTGGACATTGCGCAGTGACCCCAAGGGTTGGAATTGCTCTGTGTGGTAACCCCTATGATGGGGCAGGCCCATTCCCTGTGCCTGCCCCCACCCCCAGCCCATCAGCCACACCGTCTTCATTCATTGACCTCATTCATTCATTGCAGAAGAAAAGACGAGAATGCAGCTCTGTGTGACTGCTTCTCGACCATGACTGGGCTGAGAATTAACACAAAGTCTGGCAAAAATCTCGACAAGGGTTGGCAAACTACAGACTTCAAGCCAAATCTGAACTTCCTCTCGTGCCTTCACATAACGTTTTATTGAAACATAGCCACACCTATTTGTGTACATATGGTCTGTGGCTGCTTTCACTCTATAATGGCAGAGTTGAGTCTTTGTGACAGAGACCGTCTGGCCTGCAAAGCCTAAAGTACTTTCCATCTGACCTAGCAAAAGTTTGCTGACCCCAATCGAAACAGTAAAGTAGGAAATCTAAGGTGTAAAAGAACATAGTTAGCTTTTTCCTGTGGGACTCAAAAGTTGTCACCATTTTTGAATGACAGTTTGTGGGCCAAGAAAGAGTTTTGCTTTTTGTGAATTGCTCCCATGCAAAAGAAAAGCTGTCCACTATTGCTGGAGAAGCAGGCATGCAAGGAGTTGGACAAAGTGCTGCTCTGGCGAGGGACCTTCCAAGACTTCTTATAGAATGATCACACTGACTAGAATTGAACACCAATTATGCTGACAGTGATGGTCTGAGTGACAGATCATGAGTGAGCTTCCGCCCTCCTGGTTTACGTTTTCCATATTTTTGGTAATGATCACATGTCAGGTCTACAATCAGAAAAACTGTGGTTTCATATCAATTTGGTGACTGCTTCTAGAAGGAGGGGTTGGGGAGGCAATCATAGCAGATGGGAGATAAGAAGACACAACTCAAGGCAGTACTCAAATCCTCTCTGAAAATCCTGCTGTCAGAGCACTGTGGGGGAAACAATCACAAAACAAAGAAATAATGCAAAAAAGCAGTGCCACCATGGTGACACAGCTCTTCTCTGGGGGCACACAGGGAAGGAAGTGACCATCTCTGTGGGGGAGTTATAAACTCCCCCCACTTCCCCACATCCTCCCTAACCCCGCAATAACCCCCAAATCTGCCATCACACCAAAACTCTTTGCCAGCTCCTTCTTCTGACCCTTCCAATAAGGAGCGAGGGATTTTTAACTTCATATACCTGAAACAAAATTTGCCACCATGCTCATTACTACCTGAAAATCAGAGCTGTTTCACACTCTCCTTCTGCCATTAAATACATTTGCAATTCCCCTCCTAGTCATATACCCCAAAGAATTGAAAACAGGTTATCTTAGTCCGTTTGGGCTGCTATAACTGAATACCATAGACTGGGCAACTTACAAACAACAGAAACTATATTTCTTGCAGTTCTGGAAATCCAAGCTCAAGGCACCAGCAGATTCAGTGTCTGGTGAGGGCTGCTTCCTGGTTCATAGGCAGCGTCTTCTTGCTGTGTCCTCACATGGTGAAAAGGGCAAGGGAGTTTTCTGGGGTCTCTTTTATGAGGGCAATAATCCCATTCATGAGGGCTCCACCCTCATGACCTAATCATCTCCCAAAGGCCATGTTAGAAGCTGCCTTTCACACTGAACAAGTCAGCGTATGTTTCAGAACACTAGGGATTAAAGGAAAGATTTTCAAACTTGCAGAGAAGAAGAAACAGAAAGTCATGATGTCTGAATTCTCAATAGCAACGTGGGCAGCTGGAAGAGAGCGGAGCTAGGTCTTATCTGGGTGACACTCAGGTTTTTCAAAACTAAAATATATCATGGGGGCTCCACATACAGGTGGTAGAACTGTCAAAAAACAAGACAACAATTGCCACACACAAATTTATGGTTACTTTCAAAAGGGAAGTTACAGGACTTCCCTGGTGGCGCAGCGGTTAAGAATCCACTACCAATGCAGGGGACACGGGTTTGAGCCCTGGTCTGGGAAGATCCCACATGCCGTGGAGCAACTAAGCCTGTGCACCACAACTACAGATCCTGCACTCTAGAGCCCACGAGCCACAACTACTGAGCCTGTGCACCACAACTACTGAAGCCCGCACACCCTAGAGCCCGCGTGCTGCAACTACTGAAGCCCGTGTGCTCTAAGGCCCACGCGCCGCAACTACTGAGCCTGTGTGTTGCAACTACTGAAGCCCGCGTGCTGGAGCCCACGCTCTGCAACAAGAGAAGCCACCGCAATAAGAAACCCGTGCACTGCAATGAAGAGCAGCCCCCGCTTGCCACAACTAGAGAAAGCACACACGCAGTAACAAAGACCCAACGCAGCCAAAAAAAAAAAAAAAAAAAAAAAAAAGGAGGTTACAATCAGGGAGCAGCAACTCTTTAACTTGGGGGTGAGAATATAATAGTGGGTCTATTATTACTTTTTCACCTCTACCTACAAGGTTTTTTTTTTTATATACTTATTGATATAATCCACAAACCACATAATTCACTCATTTAAAGTGTATAATTAAAGGATTTTTAGTATATCCACAGACTTGTGCAACCATTACCATAATCAATTTTAAAGTATTTTCATCACCTCAGAAAGAATCACCATACTCTAGCATTCAGCTCCTTTCCCCACCCTTCCACACACACAACCCCAGGCCTAGGCAAGCACTAGTCTACCTTCGGTAGGTGTGGCTTTGCCTATTCTGGACATTTCATATGAATGGACTCATACACTATGTGATCTTTTTTATCTGGCTTCTTTCGCTCACCATGATGCTTTGAGGTTCATCCACATTGCAGTGTGAATCAGAACTTCATTCCTTTTTATAGCTGTATAATATTCAATTGTATGGATGTACCACATTTTGCTTATCCATTTGTCTGTTGATGGTATTTAGGTTGTTTCCACTTTTTGGCTGTTACAGTAAAGTTGAAGTGACTATTCAAGAATAAATTTTGTGTGGACATATGTTTCCATTTCATTTGGGTATATATACTTAAATGTGGAATTGCTAGGTCATATGGGAACTCTATGGTGAACTTTTTCAGGAATTGCCAAACTGTTTTCCAAAGTTGCTGCACAATTTGCATTTCCACCAGCAATTAAGAGATTTCCAATTTTTAATTCATCCTCATCAAAATTTGTTATTATCTGACTTTTGATTGTAACCATTCTAGTGCATTCCAGGTGGTATCTCATTTTGGGTTTGATTTGTATTTCCTTAATGATTGGTGATGTTGAGCACATTTTCAAGTGCATATGGACCACTTGTATATCTTCTTTGGAGAAATGTTGTCTCAGTTTGTGCTGCTATAACAAATTTACCATAAACTGAGTGGCTTAAACAACGAACTTATTTCTCACAGTTCTGGAGGCTGATGGAGTCTGACATCATGGTTGGGTTCTTGGTGACAGCCCTCTTTCTGATTTATAGATGGCCATCTTCTTTCTGTATCCTCACATGGCAGAAAAGAAAGAGAGAGAGAGAGATCATTTCCTCTTTCGTATCTCTTCTTATAAGGGCACTAATCCCATTCATGGGGACTCCACCCTCATGACCTAATCATTCCCAAAGTCCCAACCTCCTAATACCATCACACTGGGGATTTAAATTTCAGACTATGAATTTAGGGGGGACACAAATCTTCAGTCCATAGCAAATATCTATTCAAATCCTTTGTCCATTTTTTAAAAGATTCCACCTCTAAATGAGATCATATAGTACTTGTCTTTCTCTATCTGACTTATTTCATTTAGCACACTGCCCTCAAGTTCCACCCATATTGTCACAAATGGCAACATTTCCTTCTTTTTATGGCTGAATAATATTCCATTACATATATACATATCTCACATTTTCTTTATCCATGGGCACTTAGGTTGCTTCTGTCTTGGCTATTGTAAATAATGCTGCAGTGAACATGAGGGTGCATATATCTTGTTGAGTTAGTGATTTTGTTTCCTTTGGATAAATACCCCGAAGTGGAACTGCTGGACCACATGTTGGAACCTCTAGTCCACACAGAATGGACTGAACTAGACAGAGGAGATGAGACCAGAAGGAAGAGGCCACAGAGATGCAGTCCTGAGGTCACTTGTGCCTCCGATTATCTTTGAGGTGCCCACTCTGGCCAGGTGCCCAGGCTGGGAGGTGAGATAGGGCACCCACTCTCTGCAATGTCCTCAGCTGGGTGGCAGTTCTGTCGACGGGACGGAACTCAGGTCAGCTGAGAAGTAAACTGGGGGCCCAAAGTGGACAGCGCCCCTGCTCGTGGGTGCGGGTGGGGGAGCAAAGCACCCCTGAGGGGCCACTGCCAGGCCAGGTCTTCAAGGAGGAGATAAGGAAGGGGGGCTTGCAGGCATCAGAACACTGTGCAGAGGGGTCTTACACAGCCTTTCTGCCTGACTTCAATGCCCTTCCATCTTCCCTCTTCTGGTCCTGGTGCTGAGGTTCTCCAGACGGACTCTAGGGGGCAGCAAGTCCCTGGTTTGCCAGCATCCACCTTTATCAGCCCTCTGGCCAGTTCCGTCCTGCCCAGGCCATCACCCATCAATTCAGATGAAATTGCTCATGTCTTTTCACACTTTAAAAAAATAAAGCCTCGACGTTCGCAGATTGTATTCGTGTTTCAGTATTTCTTATATCTTAGAGGAATTCTTTTGACAGGTTCATTGCAGAAAATTGAGATCATCAAGCAGAGAGTCGCAAATCATCCAGAATTGTCACCAGTGAGAGATAAGCACAACTCATATTCTGAAGCATATAATTCCACTCGAATTTCAGACAGAAATGAAGTGGAAATGTACACTGGTAACCTGCCATCTGCAATAGCATGGGCATCTTTTTGTTTCAAGTGTCCTTGAATGTCATCACTCTTTATGGCTTTGTTTCACGTTTTGGTGCTGCACCCGCATCGTCAGGGTTGGGTATGAGCCCCAACTCTCTCCTGGAACCTCTCAGCTCTGCACCCTGGATGGTTGCCTGGCCTTGTGTAACCTGTCTGACTATGTCACGTGGAGCACTCGAGTGGTGGTGAACTGTGGTGGAGGTTTTTTTTTTTTGGCTGCACCGTGGGGCAGGCTGGATCTTAGTTCCGCAACTGGGGATCGAACCCACGCCCCCTGCAGTGAAAGCACAGAGTCTTAACCGCTGGACCGCCAGGGGATTCACGTGATGGAGGTTTCAATACTGGGGTTGTTGGTCTTCAAAGAAAATTCTGCATCAGGAGAAGGTTGGGTCTGTTTTGGGCACTACCTGGGAGGGAGATAAAAAGAAGGAGATTTGCCCAAAGATCTGGTGAGGCTCAGGCAGACACCTGGCCTTCACGGAGAATGCGCTTGGGGGCCGTAGTAGGGAGAATGTTGGTCCCCCCAAAAGTTACGTCCGAATCCTGACCCCCAGAACCTGTGACTGTGAATTTATTTGGAAAAGGATTTTTGTAGATGTAATTAAGTGAAGGATCTTGAGATGAGATCATCTGGTTTATCTGGGTGGGCCCTAAATCTGGTGATAAGTGTCCTTATAAGACAAAGGCAGAGGGAGATTTGAGACAGAGAAAAAAGAAAGTCATGTGAAGACAGAGACTGAAGTGATGCGGCCATAAGCCAAGGAATGCTGGGAGCTCCCAGAAGCTGGAAGAAGCAAGAAGACTCCTCCCCTGGAGCCTTAGGAGGGTGCATGGCCCTGCTGACACCTTTTTTTCTTTTATTAAATTTAAAAATATTTTATAGTTAATTTACAATGTTGTGTTAGTTTTTGGTGTACAGGAAAGTGATTCAGTCATATGTGTATATATATATATATATATATATATATATATATATATATATATATATATATATATATATTCTTTTTCATATTCTTTTCCATTATCGATTATTACAAGATATTGAATATAGTTCCCTATGCTATACAGTAAGACCTTGTTGTTTATCTATTTTATATATAGTAGTTTGTATCTGCTAGTCCCAAACTCCTAATTTATCCCTCCCCACCCACCTTCCTCTTTGGTAACCATAAATTGCTGACACCTTCATTTCAGACTTCTGGCCTTCAGAGCTTCAATAGAATAAATTTCTGTGGTTTTAAGCCACCAAGTCTGTGGCTGTTTGTTGCAGTAGCCCTAGGAAACTAACACAGGGTTCAATCAGATACATGAAGGGGCTTCTGTAGGAAAAAGAGGGTGCCTCGGCTTTGCTGCCAGGGGACCACCTCTGTCTCCTGGGCTGACCCTCTCACTGCACAGATTGGGGCGTGGTCCTCTGGCCTAAGATTGTTTAGTGAGTCTGGACAAGAAGCAGCTTTCAAACTCCTCCCTAGGCTGCCTCGATCCAAGGCAGAAGCTGTGGCCGCCATGTGTATGCGCTGGAGTGAGCCCATGTGTATGCGCTGGAGTGAGCGAGGAGAGGCGGGGAGGAATCCACCCGGATGAGTGAGAAAGCCTTGAATTAACTGGTGAGAGCTGGTTGGGCCGTTATCAGAACAAGGCAGAACAATCTGGATCTGGACCATCTCACTGCCATAACTCAAGTTCAGACACTCCTTTCCAAGGACCTGCCATAGCCAGGGGCTGGGATGGGCTCACGCAGGCGAATTGCAGACTCCACTTGACCTCGAGGAATGACAGTGAACAAGGGTGGGGGTGAGGGACTGTGGAGCCAGAGGCTGCACTTGAATCCCGCCCCACGGTGCGCCAGGTGACTGTGGGATAGACGGAGCTATCTCCCTGGACCGCACATCCGTCCCCTGCAAACAGGGACGGTGACAGCCACTTCCAAGGAAGCTGGCTTCTATGCACAAGAAGGTTTGTTTTTTGTTTTCTTTGCCTTGAGTGAATGCAGTGTGATAGACTCTACACATCACATAATATTTATCATTTTTACCATTTGTAAGTGCACAATTAGGAACAAAATGCATTCACCATGTTGTGTAACCATCACCACTATCTATGCCCAGAAGCTTTTTGTCAGCCCCGTCATAAACTCTTTGCTCATTAACACTAAATTCCCCTTCCCCCTCGCACCCCCAAACCCCTAGGTCCTGGTCGTCTCAATTCTACTTTCCATCTCTAAGGATTTGCCTATTCCAGGGACCTCATATAAGTGGAGTCATGCAATATTTGTCCTTCTCTGTCTAGCTTACTGAAACGTGGCTTTTAAATGATCAAATTAACTATAAAGGGTAGTGTTGCATGAACCCATGGCCTGGCAGCCCCGCCAAACAGGGAGACCCCACTGACCACGAAACCCGGGTTCCTTCCCTTCCTCCTCTGGTTGTGGCCGGAGTCCACGCCTGTTTCCACGAGGCAGCCCCTGGGCCAGACTTCCTCTCCTGCTGAGAAGCCCTTTCATCCCGGCTCCATCCACAGCCCACATTCCTGCCTTTTCGGCTAATTGGAACTGATTGGGTTCCAGGGAGTTCCGGAAGCCCCCCTCAGCGGTTGCAAAGACCTCTGCTATCGTGAGGATTAGCTCAGTGAACCGCTGACCCTAAGCAATTAGGAGCATTTGCTGACACAGTGAGCACCGCTGCTGTGGACGCAGAACTCAGGCCAGGACGCCCTCGCTGCGGACCCAGGTGGGATTTGGCTTGTGCTTGGCGAATCCTGGCGTCCTGTAATCCCTATCACAGGGGACTCAGGCGGGCGTTCGTCCTTCCTCTTCCTTTGTGGTTCTCTTTCCTTCTCCCTGTGCTGAGTCAGAATGTTCTGGTTCATACCGTGGGAGAGATTCATTTTCCTCTCACTTTTTTTTTTTTGGTTTGGCCACGCCATGGGACTTGCAGGATCTTAGTTCCCCAGCCAGGGATTGAACCCGGGCCACCACAGTGAAAGCTCTGAGTCCTGACCACTGGACCGCCAGGGAATTCCCTCCTCTCACTTTTAACATTTTAGCAAAATAAGACTCTTTGAGAATGCTGTTTTCTCCCTCTAGTAATTGCCCTATAGCCATCACGGGTGCCCTTCTGATAAGCATGTGATGGGCATGATACTCCGGGTAACAGTTTATTCACAGTGGAAGCCTGTTGTGTCTCCTGCCTCCAGCGGGTTAGCTCACCTGGCCAGAGGCTACTGGGAGGTAGAGAAGAGAGGTGAGCACTTCTCCAGGATCCGCGGCTGCAGGATGAGAGTCCACCTGGCAGGCCTGGCACACATAGCCCTCAGCCGTCCCTGACAGACAGACAGACACGTATCATCTCTTGGTGCCCTGTGAAGAGGACACGGCCTCTGTTACCAGTTGAATCATGTCCCCTAAAAAAGACATGTTGGAATCCTAACTCCCAGTACTTCACAATGTGGCCTTATTTGGAAATAGGGTCTTGTAGACTTAAGCAAGTTAAGATGATGTCATTAGGGCCAGCCCTAATCTAACACGACTGGTGTCCTTATAAGAAGGGGAAATTTGGACACAGAGACAAGCATAGAGGGAAGACAGTGTGAAGATATGGAAGGAGGAAGCCGTGTGAAGACGGAGGCAGAGATTGGAGTGATGCGGCCACAGACCAAGGATACCTAGAGCCCCCAGAAGCTGGAGGAAACAAGGAAGTTCCTCCCCTAGGGCCTTCAGAGGGAGCATGGCCCTGCCAACACCTTGATTTCAGACTTCAGGCCTCCAGAACTATAAGAGAAGAAATCCCTGTTGTTTAATGCCACCCAGTTTGAGGTACTTTGCTATGGCAGCCCCGGGACATTCATCTAGCTGGTAAAAGCGCACCTGAAGTAGCTGAACTTTCAGGTCTCCCTGTGCAGCCCCCTCCCATCTGGGGTGCAACACTGACTCTGGATGGCACCCCCAGCCCAGGGTCTGCCCCAGGGGACGCCAGATATGTCTGTTCCTCCCACTTCCCACGCTGAGATCTGCCCATTTGTTTCATCAGGGCATTTTAACACATGGCTTCATCACAACGTGAACTCTAAGACCAGAAACAGATTACAAAGAGACCCTGGCTATTTTGTCCATTTTCACTCAGAAATCCTGGGTTTTTTTCCTCAATAAAAGGTATGCCCAAATTAAGTGTTTTCCCTTTACACATTTTCTATTGGTTCCAGGCTCTTATAAAGTATGTGAGATAAAAAGAGAGAATCTCTCCCTAGTTTCTCTCCAATAGTTTGGCGTGGACTTTTCCTGATACGTGTATGTATCTTTATGAACACTCATGCATGCATACACACACACACACACACACACACACGTGCGTGCGCGTGTGCACGCACGCAGAACTGTCACTCATTCAACCAAAAGGTATTCATATGTAGAAAATTGATCCAAAGATCCCTGCTCTGGTGGGGTTTACCCTCTAGTGAGGGGAGAAAGCCAAGACATGATAAACACAATAAATAAGTTATATAGTATATCAGAAAGGAATAAGCACAGGCATACCTTGGAGATATTGTGGGTTTGGTTCCAGACCACTGCAATAAAGCAAATATCGCAATAAAGCCAGTCACACAAATTTTTTGGTCTCCCAGTGCATATAAAATTATGTTTACACTATACTGTAGTCTATTAAGAGTGTAATAGCATGATGCCTAAAAAACAATGTACATATCTTAATTTAAAAATATTTTATTGCTAAAAAATGCCCACCATCATCTGAGCCTTCAGTGAGTCATAGTAGTAAAGTCAAAGATCACTGATCACAGATCCTCATAACAAATATAATAATGATGAAAAAGTTTGATGGGCTTCCCTGGTGGCGCAGTGGTTAAGAATCTGCCTGCCAGTGCAGGGGACACAGGTTTGGACCCTGGTACGGGAAGATCCCACGTGCTGTGGAGCAGCAAAGCCCGTGTGCCACAACTACTGAGCCTGTGCTCTAGAGCCCACGAGCCACAACTACTGAGCCCACGTGCTGCAACTACTGAAGCCCACGCGCCTAGAGCCCGTGCTCTGCAGCAAGAGAAGCCACCGCAATGAGAAGCCCATGCACCACAATGAAGAGTAGCCCCTGCTCGCCGCAACTAGAGAGAGCCCATGTGCAGCAACAAAGACCCAACACAGCCAAAAAATATTTTGAAATATTTCGAGAATTACCAAAATGTGACAGAGACACGAAGTGAGCAAATGCTATTGGAAAAATGGCGCCGATAGACTTGCTTGATGCAGAGTTGCTGCAAACCTTCGATTTGTGAAAAACACAGTATCTTCGAAGCACAATGAAATGAGGTATTCCTGCATAGTTGTCCCTCAGTATCCACGGGGTATTGGTTCCAGGACCCCCCTGCAGATACCAAAATCTGCTGATGCTCAAGTTCCTTATATAGAATTGTGTAGTATAGTAAGCCCTCTGTATTGGTGGGCTCCACATCCTCAGATACAGAGGACTAACTATATTATGAAAAAGTAAAAAAACAAAAACAAAAAACAACAACAACTGAGAAGGCTAGGAGGGTGAGGACATCAAGGTGTCAGAACAGCAATTGTACCTCTTACTGAGGAAGTGGTGAGGAGTTTTGCCATGGGAGTATCCAGGTGAAGTATATTACAGGCAGAGGGAACAGACAGTGCAAAGGCCCTGGGGCAAGAGTGCTCTGGCCAGACCAGGAGCCTCCAGGGGGTTTGGAGCAGAAAAGTGAGGGTTATGCCATTTGTTTGCATTGTTTGGTTTGGTATCACCCAGAGGTGGCAAACTACAGCCCCCAGGCCAAATCCAGCCTGCAGCCTGTTTTTATAAATAAAGTTTTATTGGCACAAGGCCATGCTCATTCATTTACATATCATCTGTGGCTGCTTTCATTCTCCAGTGGCAGAGTTGAGTTGTTGTGGATTTCCTGTATTAAACCCCTTTCTGTTAAAAGATCTCAAGTGACTTCTGTTTCCCGCCTTGATCCCTGACTGATACACTATGTTATGACACATAATAAATTGTGATACGTCAGTAGAACTAGACACAATTTCAGCCACCCTCAAGGATGAATGTGGTAGGCTGAATAATGTCCTCCCCCCTCCCAAAGATATTTGTGTCCTTATCCTCAAAACCTGTAAATATCATGGTTATGACAAAAAGGACTTTGCAGATGTGATTATGTTAAAGATCTTGAGACGATAGTGAGATTATTCTGCATTTGCAGGGGTGTCTTAAATGTAGTCACAAGCAAGTGTCTTTATGAGAGGGAAGCAGAGCAGAAGGCAGTCTCACACAGAAATAGGAGATGTGGCAACAGAAGCAAGAGGTGGGTGCCCTCCAGGAAAGGGTCACTCAACGAGGAACTCCGGCAGCCTAAGATGCCTGGAAAGTCAAGGGCAAAGATTCTCCCTTTGAGGGACTTCCCTGATGGTCCAGTGGCTGACTCCGTGCTCCCAATGCTGGGGGCCAGTGTTCGATCCCTGGTCAGGGAACTAGATCCCACATGCCGCAACTGAAGACCCCAAGTGCCGCAACTACAAAAAAAAAATCCTGCATGCCGCAATGAAGATCCCACACACAGCAACGAAGATCCCACTTGCCGCAACTAAGACCTGGCGCAGCCAAATAAATATTTTCAAAAAAGATTCTCCCCTTGAGCTTCCAGAAGGAACTAGCCCTGCCGACACCTTGACTTAGCCTGATGACACTGGTTTCAGACTGCTGGCCTCCAGAACTGTAAGAGAATAAGTGTATGTTGTCTTAAGCCACTAGGCTGGTGGTAATTTGTTACAGCAGCTGTAGGAATACAGACTGTTTTGCAGATTGTTCTTTCATTGAACAATATGTCATATATCTTTCCGTGTCAGCATACGTAGCTCTCCTTTGCTCTTTTTATCAACTCCTTGATATCTCATTGTGGGGAGGTAACCTTATTTACTTAGCCATTCTCCCTTCTGATGGACATTTAAGCTGTCTCCAAGGTTTTACAACGTTGCCCATCCGACTTCTGGAAGTTTCATCACAGCATGGTATGCGAGCCTTCATTAACTGCATTTGGTCTCTTTTCTTTGATTGATTAAAAATGACTCATGTGTGTTCCTGATGAAAAGGGCCCTTGAGATTATCTGCCCCGCATCCCACACTCCGCTCCCTCCACGACCTTGGCCTGGGACCAGTTCCCAAACAGCTCACTCAGCAGATGTCTGATGATTTCAGAAAGCGAAAGGGTCGAGGGTCATGTCCGTCAACTCTCTGCAGAGCCCCCTAGGGCCATGCCCGCGACGTTGCCCATCAAAGCCAAGTTCAGAGCCTTGACCACACCATGACCACAAGGGTTTCCATCTTTATTATCCCTTCCATCACTTCCACAATGGGCTGGCTCAGCTTACAAACCAAACAAAGATTTTCCTGCTGGCACCACACTTGCCCGCAGAGAGCTAGAAGCTCCTGGCCTTCGGGTCCAGAGCTGACCTGGCCACGGGCCAGCGATTTGTGCAGTCACATGGCGGTGTCTGCATCAGCCCCCCTGAGCTGTCTTGAGAGGCCCAGGAACACGAGGCCGTTGGGATCAACATCCACAGATTTAGTGTCAGGGACAAACAGGGAGGGGGGCAGATCTGCGGAGTTGCAAGGCGGGCCCAGGCAATGGCTGAGCCAAAGCAATTTGTAATTATTCTGCAGTTATGAAGCAGAATAGGACATGTCTTGAAGAATTCTGAAGATATTTTATGCAAAATGACTTGTGAAATTACATGATGACCCTCGAACAGACAAACATTTATGAGCTATACTTTCTAACCGCCTGTGATCTAATCACTGCCTGTAATCTAGTCACACAGGGGAAAAGTGATTTGGGGCGCATCCCACTCTTTGTGAGCTCTTTCCTGTAACACTTTTAAACCTCCGTCCCATGCAATGTCTTTGCATCTCCTGTCTCCCTGCGTCTCCTTTGACAGCTGGAGACCCAAAGACCCTATTTCCAAATAAGATCACATTCACAAGTTCCAGGGCAAGAAGTAGGACTAAGGATATAATTTTTTGCCAGGGGATACATTTCAACTCGCTTACAGGGGTCAAGCTCTTTTTCTCCTTCAATTCTAACAGCACTTACTTTTTTACTGACAAAATTTTCCTAACAGCAAATTCATCTCAATACTATGAAACAAATCATTTGTGGATTAACGGTAAATAAGAGATTTTCTCTTAGAGACTTGTATCTTAATGGAAGTAGTGTAGATTTAAGTTGGAAACTCAGTTCTATTTGGTTGGCCAAAAAGTTCGTTCGGGGTTTTCCAGCCCTGCCAAACCCGAACGAACTTTTTGGCCAACCCAACACTATTCTGGTATAGTAAATTATCAGCAGGTGACAAACTACGATATGCAATGCAGAGTTTAGTCCATGCACTAATACCAGCAGAGGATTCTAAAAATTTTTTTAAAGATGCTCACAGATTTGTACAATACATCTGACTGAAAAACAGCTCCTTGTTGATCTTTTTTTTTTTTCTTTCAATGAGAACATTTAAGTTGGGGCCAAGTTCTCTGCCTGGTGCCTAGTCTCCAGGCTGCCATCCCGGGGAACCCTTGTAGGTGCAGGGGGCTGCAGGGCTCCACCCCCCCAAGGAAGGAATGGGCCACGCAAAGGCTGCTGGGAACAGCCTTTCAGGCTGAGTGCCCAGAGCAGGGTGCAGGAGGGAAGCACCTGGCTGCGGTATGTGGGCAAGGGAGAGAGGAGGGCGGTGAGATTCTGGGACAGCCACCATCTCCCAGACGCAGCCTTCTCATGTGAGGACTGCAGAGAACAGTCATCCTTACTCGAGGTGGTTATGAGGAAAAAGAAAAAAGAAAAATGACGTGATTCATACCCAGTATGTGGTGTATGATGAACCACAATCATAAAGGCCAACCATTATTATTATTATTATTATTATTGATGCTATTATTGTTGTTGATGGTCTTTTTCACATCAGGGACTTTGTGGGGCCCTTTCCAGTCCTCAGCAGAACCATGGTTGGTTTTCTCCACCAACTTTGATAAGCTGTGAAGGGTGCCTCAGGAAGGAACCTGGAAAACATCATGCTGAGTGAGAGAAGCCAGGCCCCAAAGTCCACATGTTGTATGATTTTGGTTTACATGAAATCTTCAAAGCAGGCAAATGTATAGAGACAGCAGATTAGTGGTTGCCAGGGGCTGCAGGGGGATTAGAGAGTGACTGCTAATGGGGATGGGGGTCTCCTTTTGGGGTGATGGAAATGTCCTAGAATAGGTTATGGTGATGGTTGCACAACTCTGTAAAATACTAAAAACAGTTGAATTGTACAGTTTAAATGGGTTAACTTTCTTATTTTTTTTGAATTTTATTTATTTATTTTTATTAAAGTTTAGTTGATTTACAAGGTTGTGTTAGTTTCAGATGTACAGCAAAGTGATTCAGTTATACATACATATATATCTATTTTTTTCTTTTTTTCAGATTCTTTTCCCTTACAGGTTATTACAAAATACTGAGTATAGTTCTCTGTTATATACAGTAGGTCCTTGTTGGTTATTTTATATACAGTAGTGTGCATATGTTAATCCCAAACTCCTAATTTATCCCTCCCCCCCTTTCCCTTTTGGTACCCGTAAGTTTGTTTTCTATGTCTGTGGATCTATTTCTGTTTTGTATATGAGTTCATGTGTATCATTTTTTTTAGATACCACATATAAGCGATATCATATATTTGTCTTTCTCTGTCTCGCTTATTTCACTTAGTATGATAATCTCTAGATCCATCCATGTTGCTGTAAATGGCATTATCTCATTCTTTTTCATGACTGAGTAATATTCCACTGTATAAATATACCACATCTTCTTTATCCATTCATCTGCCGATGGACATTTAAGTTGCTTCCATGTCTTGGCTATTGTAAATAGTGCTGCAGTGAACATTGAGTTGCATGTATCTTTTCGAATTATGGTTTTCCCCAGATATATGCCAGGAGTGGGATTGCTGGATCATACGGTAGCTCTATTTTTGTTTTTTTAAGGAACCACCATACTGTTCTCCACAGTGGCTGCACCAATTTACATTCCCACGAACAGTGTAGGAGGGTTCCTTTTTCTCCACACCCTCTCCACCATATATTATTGTAGACTTTTTGATGATGGCCACTCTGACCTATGTGAGGTGATACCTCATTGTAGTTTTGATTTGCATTTCTCTAATAATTAGCCCATCTTTTCATGTGCCTACTGGCCATCTGTATGTCTTCTTTGGAGAAAAGTCTATTTAGATTTTCTGCCCATTTTTAAAAAAAATTTATTTTCATTTATTTATTTATTTTATTTTTGGCTGCATTGGGTCTTCCTTGCTGCATGTGGGCTTTCTCTAGTTGTGGTGAGTGGGGGCTACTCTTCGTTGCTGTGCACGGGCTTCTCATTGCAGTGGCTTCTCTTGTTGCGGAGCATGGGCTCTAGGTGCACAGGCTTCAGTAGTTGTGGCACGCAGGCTCAGTAGTTGTGGCACACAGGCTTAGTTGATCCACGGCATGTGGGATCTTCCCGGACCAGGGCTCGAACCCGTATCTCCTTCATTGGCAGGCGGATTCTTAACCACTGTGCCACCAGGAAAGTCCTTTCTGCCCATTTTTTGATTGGGTTGTTTGCTTTTTTGATATTGAGCTAAATGAGCTGTTTGTATGTTTTGGAGATTAATTCCTTGTTGGTTGCATCATTTGCAAATATTTTCTCCCATTCTGTAGGTTGTCTTTTTGTCTTTTTTTTTTTTTTTGGTCTTGTTTATAGTTTCCTTTCCCATGAAAATCTTTTAAGTTTAATTAGGTCCCATTTGCTTATTTTTATTTCCATTACTCTAGGAGAAAGATCCAAAGACATATTGCTGCCATTTATGTCAAAGAGTGTTCTGCCTATGTTTTCCTCTAGGAGTTTTATAGTATCCGGTCTTATATTTAGGTCTTTAATCCATTTTGAGTTTATTTTTGTGTGTGGTGTTAGATAATGTTCTCATTTTATTCTTTACATGTATCTATCTAGTTGGGTGAACTTTCTAGGAAGTGAACTATATCTCCATATAGAGGTAGGAGAGGGGTGAGGCCTGTCCCCAGAGCTGAAGCCCATAGGAGATGTGGCAGGTGAGGAGGGATGAGCTGGGGGAGGTGGGCATGAGCCTTTCTGGCTCACAGGGCAGCAGGAGGCCGAGTGCCGGTGGAGGGGGGGGGCATGGGCTTGGGGAGCCAGGATGATGAGGGCGCCTCGGACGGTTTGCAAAAAGGAGCCGTGAACTGTCTCCTCCTGCAAAGCAGCTGCCTTGGGAGCTGGTCTGTCTTGCTCCCGGGCTGCCTGGTCCCTGTGTCACACCTGGGAGGCCACCCACCTGTGCTGTGGGAAGAGTTGTCCTCTATGGACCATGGGCTTGGGGCTGGCTTTATATCCCAGGTTTCAGTCCCCACTGATGCCCTGGGATGTGAGCCCTGCTCTCAGAGGTTCTGGAACTCACCTGTTAGAACTGATCTTCCTGAATATTGTGAGTTGCTGAGGGCTGGGCCAGCCTGGTCTGTCTTTGAGCATGTGGTTCACTGGCCTTGTGGGCGGTTTCCATAGTACTCGGTGAGGGAAGGGGAGAAGGGGAAGAAGTGGTCACCTCACCTGGGAGCTATCTACACCTGCCCACCACACCTGGGGGATTATCTACCCCTGCCCACCTCACCTGGGGGCCTGTCTACGCTTGCCCACATCACCTGGGAGCTGTCTACACCTACCTACCTCATCCGGGGGGGCCTGTCCCTGTCCCCCTGCGAGTGGGTCAGGGGTACTGTTGGCCCAGTGGCCATCTCAGGCCCTGCCCGCTATAGACCCCATCTCCTGCAGAGCCAGGTGAGCCCACCCACAGAGCAGAGGGTGCTTGGAGCTGCTGGTGGCCTAGTGACTCTTTAGTTCTCTCCTGGCCCAGGGCGTGTCCAGAACATTCCTGGCACTGAGCTGGCATCTTCCCCAGGACAGAAACAGCCTGGCTGGCAGAGCCAGAGCATTCACTGTGGCACTTTTATTTCCAGCCTGTTTGCCCAGAAGGCAGAACCAGCCAGGACACCCATGTGGGACTGAATTGTCTGGCCCTCGGTTTTCTCCTCCATCAGATCTCAGAACTGGCATGCCATCTGAGGCAGGTTCCTGCTCTCTCACCTCTCGGGAGACTCCAAGAATGAATGATCGAGGCCAGGTTGAAGCCCAAGGGACAGACAAAGGTGCCGACCCCCCAGACGCCGGTGCCTGGAGGTGTCTGACTCTGAGCCATGCTGAGGGCTCTGGTGCTGGTAAGAAGGGCCTCAGCTGGCACTCTCCCTGAAGGTTTATGTCCCTGGGTGATGTAGATGGGTGTAGACAGCCCTCAGGTCAGGTGGGCGGGTAGAGACAGCCCCCAGGTCAGGTGGGCGGGTGCAGACAGCACATGATAGGGGGACTCACTTTGAGGCACAGTCATCCAGCTGAGGGAGCACCTCAAGGGGGGCTTCACGATGATGAAGAACCGGACAGGACCTGAAAGCTGAGAAGGAGCCGCAGGGGCGCAGAGGGTGCATCACTGAGTGGTCCCCCAAGGGTGGCCTGCTGGGGATGCCTGGGGTCTGTCCCAGCGACGACGTGGCTGTTTGGGGGCCCCAAGGGAGACAAGCTGACCAGCGGTCTGGGGTCTGATGATCACGGAGGGTGTGTCTTTTGCCCTGGAGGAGAAAACCCGGCAAACTGGGGTTTCAGGGAAGTGATTCTGGGGACATCCTATCAGATGTTTCTGCTGTCAAGTGTGGAATAGCAAGGCTGGTGCATGCGCTTAGAAGTGCAGGCAAGGCACCTGCAGGCCTTCAGGGCCACGCTGACACTGCCCCAGGGCCTGTATCTGACCTGAGAACTGACAGGCTGGACATGGCTGGCCCGGGGACCATCTGCCCATCACTGCCCTCACCGGGCTTGTGTGCACTCCCAGCCCCGAGGAGATGGGATGGGCCCCATGGGGCCAAGAGAGGAGCCTGGCTTGATCTCTGGGTACCCCCATTCCAAGATGGTCCACAGCAGCCAGACTCAACCCTCCCCACTTCCCCATGCTCCTTGGAGCAGGCATGAACTCCTCCCTGTCGACAGGGCACTATGTGACATCGCTGTGCTCAGAGGGGCATCTGGGGACTGCTGGCTTCTCCCAGACCCAGGCAGGGCAGAGTCCAAGAGAATGTTTCAGACCCATTTGTCCCACTCGGCAGAGTTCTCAGATGTCTCCCCCTCCTTGAAAGCCTTGGTCCTGTGTCCCATTCTCCTGCGTCTCCATTTTTAAAAAAAAAATGTAGGGGAATATGGCCAGTATTTTGTAATAAGTGTAAACAGAGTGTGACCTTTAAAAATTTATTAGAGAAGCAGCTGCGTCATCGCATTACTGGGCTGGGCGGCCACCCGCGGAAACTTGAAATGGATGACGGGTTGCTGGCAGGTGGTGGGCTGGGGTCGGAGGCTATGGCGCCGGACCCCGAGCGCACCGGCTGAGCTGCAGAAGAGGAGCCGGGGCCCCTCGAGAAAGGTTTGTTCGAAGATGAAGATTCCTGCAGTGATTGTAGCAATCACGATAAACCAGAACCACTGAAGAAATGACTTTTCGTGCCAGAAAGTCAACTTTTGTTCTATGAGTGATTCAGCGCTTATCAAGATTACATTTTAGCTGACTGCAAGGCCTCTGAGGTAAAAGAATTCACAGCTGAGTTCTTAGAGCAGGTCCTTGAATCATCTGAATGGCGGGCAGCCTGGCACACTAATGTGTTCGCGGTGCTGGTTGCAGTCACAGATGTGGACTTTGCAGCCTTGAAGGCAGTGGTGAGGCTTGCTGACCCGGACCCGTACCTCTGTGAATCTCAAGTGAGCACTTATACTTTGGAGTGTGTGAAAGAGCTCCTTGATCTGAAGGAACACTGGTTGCAGGAGCTGTGGGTGGTGTTTGATGATTCTGGAGTATTTGACCAGACAGCACTTGCAATTGTGCATGTCAGGTTTTCTTATCAGAACATTTGGAGGAGTTGGGCTGAAGAAGAAGAGGAGGAGTATGATTATTTTGTTAGATGTGTTGAACCTCGACTGAGATTGCATTATGACATTCTTGAAGACCAAGTTCCTTCAGGACTTATTGTTGACTATCAAAATCTGTTGACTCGGGCTTCCCTGGTGGCGCAGTGGTTGAGAATCTGCCTGCTAATGCAGGGGACACGGGTTCGAGCCCTGGTCTGGGAAGATCCCACATGCTACGTAGCAACTAGGCCCGTGAGCCACAACTACTGAGCCTGCGCGTCTGGAGCCTGTGCTCCGCAACAAGAGAGGCCGCGATAATGAGAGGCCCGCCCACCGCGATGAAGAGTGGCCCCCGCTTGCCGCAACTAGAGAAAGCCCTCGCACAGAAACGAAGACCCAACACAGCCAAAAATAAGTAAATAAATAAATTAAAAAAAAAAATCTGTTGACTCAATGTGAGGAGAGTTACAGGAAATTTTTAAATCTGAGAAGCTGTTTGTCAAATTGTAACTCTGATTCTGAGCAGGAAAACATCTCCATGCTGGAAGGGTTAAAATTGTATTCAGAGATCGAACAGTTGAAGCGAAAGCTAAAACTCATTGAGAATCCTTTGTTGAGATATGTGTTTGGTTATCAGAAGAATTCTAATATACAAGCAAAGGGCATCCGTCCAAATGGCCAGAAGGTCACCCATGTGGTCTCCTCCACCATGACGACTGGTCTGCTGTAGTCCCTGCTCAGGGATAAGCTTTGTCCAGAGCCTTGTAAGGAAGAAATAGAAATTCAGTTCCATAGTGATCCATTGTCTGCTGTAAATGCCTGCTATGAGGGCAACACTGTTGTTGTTTGTCCTGGCCATTACGTGGTACATGGTACATTCTCCACTACTGACTCCATTGATTTGAAAGGGTATGGTCCACCAGATGATATTGTGATAGAAAAGGGAGGCAAAGGAGACACTTTTGTGGATTGTACGGGTGCGGATATTAAAATCTCAAGCATAAAATTTGTTTAGCATGATGCCGTGGAAGGAATCTTAATTATTCACCGTGGCAAGACTACATTGGAAAACTACAGTGTGAAACTACAGGAGTCACAGTACGAACATCAGCAGAATTTTTAATGAAGAGCTCAAATTTATATGGTGCCAAGGGTGCAGGTATAGAAATATATCGCGGGAGTAAGTGCACCCTGAGTGACAATCGGATCCATCACTGCAAGGAAGGGATCGCTGCGAAGAAAGGATCCTCATTAAGGACTTCTTAGATGAACATTATGACATTCCCAAAATATCCATGGTGAATAATGTCATACATAATAACGAAGGTTATGGTGTTGTCTTGGTGAAACCTACAATTTTCTCTGACCTGCAAGATAATGCCCAAGACGAAACTGAAGAAAATAAAGCACTTAAAGTTCAGACAAGTGGAGAGACAGATGTAGCTGAAAGAGTGGATCTAGAAGAGCTGATTGAATGTACAACTGGTAAAATGGAGCTTTATGTGAGAGCTGACCTTTCTGAGCAAGTTGAAAGCAATTGCGAAATTGTAAATGAACTAGTTGCTGCCTCCACACAAAAAAGGCCAGATGAAGAAGAAAAGGTTGAGTGAACTGGGGATCACGAAAGCTGATGACAACTTAATGTCACAGGAGATGTTTGTTTCAATTGTGGGGAACCAGTTCAAGTGGAATGGGAAAGGGAGTTTCGGCACATTTCTGTTCTGACCGCTGTGATGTAAATAGATAGCAAAAGATTGGATTTTGCACATGCTGTCCCCAAGAATCACTGCTGCTATCATACTTTGTTTCATGTCTATATTTTGTATCTGATATATTCGATTGGGATTGAGTGAAATGTAGATTTATTTCTGTCTGCAGGTGTTGCACATAAAACACTTTATAAAGAAGGTCATAAAAATATAAAATAGAAAATACTTGGAGATTTCTTATCTAGAAAGTCTTGCTTTTTCAAACACATAGTTCTCCTATTAAGTCTATTAGTAACTTTCTAGTATAAATACACTTTAGCACTTCAAAGAGGAGGAAGAAAGGCAGGGAATGCAAGGTGAGTGCACAAAAACGCAATAGGCCTCAATGTGCAGTATTCTTATAGTTGTCTTTTTAATCCCAATTATAATGAGTCTGATATCCATGCTTTATTTGCATAATACTTGTCTTAAAAGCTTTTATGATTGGGAGGTTATCTGCCTTATCAGGCTTATTATTGAGAATCTGAGTGGGAATGCCTTTTTATGTTGAACTATGTAATCATCAAAACAGTAATAGCATAGCAAGTTTGAAACAGAAATGAAACGTGTTATTCAGAGCCAGTGCATACATAGAGCATTTTCACTATTGCTGAATATGAATGATTAAAAAGAAGGTGCTTTTCTTTCACCATAACAGTATTCTGATCAGATTTCTTACATAGTCAAAATGATTACCTATACAACCTGTATCAGCTCTGTGTTCTTGATATCATATTGTAAAATACAGCTTTTAAAAGTCTTTATATTTTTAAAAAGTATATGTGACATTAAAATTCCTACTGATTAAAATTATAATGATGAAATCAAAAACATTTATTAAAAAAATAAAAATTAAACAAAAACCCAACCCAAAAATGAAACAGCAACAAATAAAATTATGTGCACTCTAAACATCAGAAAAGTATGTTTTTTATAAACAGATTGATTGAGGTATAGCTGACATACAATAAACTGCACATATGTATTCAACTGGCTAAGTTTTGACACATGTATCCGCCTGTGAAACCACCACCGCAATCGAGAGAGCGGACACAACCGTCACCCCCCCAAAAGTCCCTCAGGACCTAAAAGAAAACTGTTTGCTGTCTTCTACCCGCAGCACTTCTGACACCAAACGTGTGGGTTTTCCACACCAAGGAATTCTGACACTAGACTCCCTGGAGTTAGTGCAAACCCCACACGTGGAGCGCTCAGGTGAAGTGCTCAGTCCCACAAGACTGGCCCCATTTCCAGTGCCAGTCGCAAGGCTAGGCCTCCAGGATTTCTGAAAGACCAGTTATACATCATGGGTTCCAAAGACCCCCTTCTTGGGTTCAACAATTTGCTAGAATGGCTCCCAGAACTCAGGAAAACACTTAACAATTACTTTTTTGTTGTTGTTGTTTGTTTTTTTTGTTTTTGTTTTTTTAAAATTTATTTATTTATTTATTTTTGGCTGTGTTGGGTCTTCGTTTCTGTGCGAGGGCTTTCTCTACTTGCGGCAAGCAGGGGCCACTCTTCATCGCGGTGCGCGGGCCTCTCACTATTGCGGCCTCTCTTGTTGTGGAGCACAGGCTCCAGACGCGCAGGCTCAGTAATTGTGGCTCACGGGCCTAGTTGCTCCACGGCATGTGGGATCTTCCCAGACCAAGGCTCAAACCCGTGTCCCCTGCATTGGCAGGCAGACTCTCAACCACTGCACCACCAGCGAAGCCCCAGTTTTTTGTTTTTTTAAATAAAGGATACGACTCAGGAACAGCCAGATGGAGGAGATGCACAGGGCAAGGTACGTGGGAAGGAGCACGGAACTTCCGTGCCCTCTCTGGACAAGGTCACCCTCCCAGCACCTCCACGTGTTCACCAACTCAGAAGCTCTCTGACCCCACCCTTCTGGGTTTCTATGGAGGCTTCACGACATAGGCACGACTGATTAAATCGTTGGTTATTAGTGATTCAGTATCAACCTCCAGCCCCTCTGCTCTCCCCAGAGGTTCGGGGGGTAGAACTGAAAGGTCCAACCCTCTAATTGTGTGGTTAGTTCCCCGGGCAACCAGCCCTCATCTTTAGGTGCTTTCTGGAAGTCACCTTAGTACCAGAAGCTCAGGTGTGGTTGAAAGTGGCTTGTTATGAACAACAAAAGACACTCCTATTTCAGAAACTGGGGACGGAAACCAAATATTTTAACAAAAGATACTCCTGTTGCTCTTATCACTTAGGAGATGACAGGGGTTTTAGGAGCTCTGTGCCAGGAGCCGGGGATGAAGACCAGATATAGATTCCTTGTTACATCACAATAACAAGACAATAACAGGACACTTCCTAATCCCTCCCACCTGCCCCTCCCCTTCTTTCTCAAGCATCCACTTTGGGTCACTCTAGATTAGTATGCACTTTCTAGAATTTTCTATAAGTGGAACTGTACAGTAAGTACTCTTTGTCTTCTTTCAATTAGCATCATTATTTTGAGATCTGTCCATATCGTTGCACGTGTCAGTATTTCTTTCCTTTTCATTGCTTCATGGATTGTGTTCCATTGCATGGACATGATTCCTTTCTATCAAGTGCTTTTTATATGCCAGGCACTGTCCCAGTGAGTTGAATCTCCAAATTGAGTTTAAAAAAAATTTTTTTAATTAATTAATTAATTAATTTTTGGCTGCATTGGGTCTTTGTTGCTGCATGTGGGCTTTCTCTAGTTGTGGCGAGCGGGGGCTACTTTTCATTGTGGTACGCGGGCTTCTCATTGTGGTGACTTCTCTTGTTGCGGAGCACGGGCTCTAGGCGCATGGGCTTCAGTAGCTGTGGCATGCGGGCTCAGTAGTTGTGGTGCACGGGCTTAGCTGCTCCGTGACATGTGGGATCTTCCCGGACCAGGGATCGAACCTGTGTCTCCTGCATTGGCAGGCGGATTCTTAACCACTGTGCCACCGGGGAAGTCCCTCCAAATTGAGTTTTAATCCCCAAACTGGTCTGCAAGGAAGTGTTGTGATCTCCCCTTGACAGCCGAGGCAATTAGAAGGCTTGACTTCTTACAGGTCACACAGCTGGTAAATGCAAGAGTCAGAATTTGAACTTACATCTGGCTCCAAAATTCACTTGCTCCACTGGATGGCTGCCCTATACAGGGGTCTGTTATCAATAAACAATCTATAACAAGAATAGAAAAGAGTTTTATTCGAGCCAAACTAAGGACTAGCCCGGAAGCCATCTCCCCAGCTTACTCTGAGAAGCTGGTCCGGAGCAGTGGCGTTTTCAGCACAGTTTTCTATCTTGTCAGAACAAAGAACATTAAACAAGTCAGGGTTACATCTCTCCAGTGGTTCAAAAAAAAGAACAGACCAGCACGTACCCAGCGAGTTAGCATGGCCTTGCACCTGGGAAGGGAGTCTTATCATCAAAGGGGGACCAGCATTGGCATCCCAGGAAGAGGGGCATTTAATCTTTATTTTTAATGTGGACACTCTTTACTTCTGGTCAACGTCCCCTTTTCTTAAATAATTAAAGCAGATGTACAACATATGTATGACAGGCCACAAACAGCCTATTTTAGTTAGCATAAAATTCAAGTTAACTCTTGTATAAGCCAGAATGACTTCCCTATATTTCAATAGGTGAAAATTTCTTTCATCAGGTCCCTCTGAAACCCTGGCCGCCCTGGGTTCCTCAGCAGCAAGATGGATTTTTTCCTTTACTTTTCTTCTCTTTTCTTTTTCTTTTATGGAGGTGAGATTCACATACCAGAAGAGTAACCATTTTAAAGGGAACAACTCAGTGGCATTTAGTATATTCAAGGTGTTGTGCAACTCTCACCTCTGTCTAGTTCTAGAACATTTTTTCACCCCGCAAAGAAACCCCATCCCCATTAGCAGTTACTTCCTTTGAATCCTGAAAGCAGCCAGTAGTCAAATTTCCAATATGACCTCCCCACATCTGTCCCTGTTGCAGAGGTCAATGTGCGCCCGCCTGCCCCCCCTCCCCTCACCACCCCCTCGGCTGCCCTGCAGTGCAGGTAGGAAAAGGTGACCAGGCTCTGTGAGTGGAGGTCCCGCACCCCCTGCCCCATGCATGACCAGAGGTAGAGAGGAAATCCCAGCTCCTCCCCTGGGGTTTCCACTTCTGAGTGGTCCCCTGTGTCTGCAGAGCTGTGCTGGCCTGGAGCCAGCTCTCCTGCTCGGCACAGACCAGAACCATCCCCTGTGGCCTGTCCAGGTTCATATGATGCTGAATCTCAGCATATTTTCCCCCTGAGCCAAGCAGAAGTTGTTACTCCTGCAACAGCACCACGGAGAAAAACCTTGGCATCCCAGGGGCAGGGGCGGAGGCCCAAGGCAGGGAAGTCGTTCTCAGCACAGGGACCCGGAGCCAGGATGGACTTCTAGATCCAAATTTCCAAAGCAAATTAACCAGCTCCCTCTTGGGCTGCAGGTTGCTGCCCAAGAGGCACGTAGGGCCTGGCTGTGGCCAGCAGTGCCAGACCCTCCCTGCCAGCCGTGCTCCCGCCAAAGAGCCATGCGTGGGGCTTCTTTCTCTTGAAACTTCTTTCTTCTTCTTTCTTCTATCTCACAGGTTTAGTGAGATACAATTCACCCATTTTAAAGGGTCCAATTTAATGGTTTTTAGTATATCCCCAGAGCTGGGCAACTACCACCACAGTCCATTTTAGAACATTTCCATCACCCCAAAAAGAGACCCCATCCCCATGAGTAGCCACTCCCCATCCCCTGCTGAAACACGCCCCCTGCCCCTCCCACCCCCAACCACTAATCTGCTTTCTGTCTCTGTGGATTTGTCTGTTCTGGATATTTCACATAAATGGAATCATATACTATCTGTCCATTTGCGTCTGGCTTCTTTCTTTCAGCATGATGTTTTCAGATTTCATCCATATAGTAGCATGTGTCAGTGCTTCATTCCTTTTTATGGCTGAGTAATACTCCAGTGTATGAATGGACCACATTTTGTTTACCCTTTCATCCACTGATGGACATTTGGGCTGTTTCCACCTTTTGGCAGTTGTGACTAGTGCTGTGGATGTGTGTGTACAAGTACCTGTTTGAGTCCTTGTTTTCAAATCTCTCAGGTATATACCTATGAGTAGAATTGCTGGATCATACGCTAATTCCATATTTATCTTACTGAGGAATTGCCAGACTGTTTTCCATAGCTACCACATGATTTTAAATTCCTACCAGCAGTGCACGAGGGTTCCAATTTCCCCACATCCTCATGGACACTTGTTAGTTTCTGTTGTTTTGATAGTAGCCATCCTGATGGGTGGGAGGTGGTATCTCCTTGTGGTTCTGCTTTTCATTTCCCTGATGACTAGGGATTTTGAGCAACTTCTCACGTGCTTTTTGGCCATTTGTGTATCAACTTTGGCGAAATGTCTATTCAAGTCCTTTGCCCATTTTTAAATTAGGTTGTTTGTCCTTTTTTGTTGTTGTTGTTGAGTTATAAGAGTTCTTCATATATTCTGGATATTAATCCCTTATTGGCTATATGGTCTGCAAATATTTTGTCCCATTTTGTGCATTGTCTTTTCACTTTCTTGATAGTCTTTTGATGCACAAACATTTTACATTTCGATAGAGTCCAATTAATCTATTTTTCCTTTGTTGCGTGTGCTTTTAGTGTCCTATCTAAAATAAAACAGAAGGACAGTGAATCTGCCAAGTGGGGTCCTGGGGCTGAGGGGTCTCTGGGGACTGATGGCTCAGGATGGGGGTGGGGGCAGGGGCTCCTGGCTCAGGTTGGATTCTGGAATGTAACACGACTGATGGGCAGTGGACCAGGTCCGAACACCTCTTTCCCCACTCCACTGCTGTGGAGCTGATCTTTGACGGTGGGCAGGAGAGGGTGATGGCTCCAGCACAGGCGAGAGGGAGAAAGACCAGGAGAGTGACTTTGACTTTCTTTCTTCCTTTTCTTCTTCCCTCTCTCCCCCTCTCTCTCTTTTAGAATAATTTTAAAAGAATATGCTATTCTGTAGAATCATGTAATTGTGGATATATGACGTCTTGCGTTTGTGAAAACCCATGGAATGTACAACACCCTAATGTAAACTGTGGCCTTAAGTTAGTTGTAATGTATCAATATTCATTCATCGATTGTAACAAATACACCATCCCAGTGCAAAATGTTAATAATAGGGGAAACTGTTGCAAGGGGAACTCTGTACTTTACAGTTTACTTTTCTGTAAACTCAAAGCTGCTCAAAAAAAAATCTATTAATTAAAAAAAAATGCAATACAGTAGTGATTACATTGCAATGATTGCAAATATATGTGAAAAATTAGAGAGAAAAAGTAATATTAATATATCTGACAAATGTTATTAAATTAAAAAATACTTTTTAATAAAGAAAAATAAAAATTTAAATTATTTTTAAAAATTTCAATAACAAAATAATTAAATAAAAATTTAAATCATTTTCATAATTTCTTCTGAAATAATTTCAGACTTGCAGAAACATGGCAAGAACCATCCAAAGAACCCCCTTTCACTTGGATTCAACGAAGGTGGAATTTTATCATATTTGCCCCCTGCTCCTTGTTCTCTACATCTCCACTCATCGTAGCGATTTTTCTTTCTGAATCATCCCAGAACAATTGGCAGACATGCTGCCCTATCACCCTGATGCTATCCCCCAAACAAGGACACTCTCCTACAAAACCTGCTTGCCACTGCATGAATCCAACACCACCACTAGGGCGGCACCACCGGGCAGTCTCCAGACTCCATTTGGACTCCAACTGCCCCTTTAGCCTAGAACATTTCTCAATCTTTCCCTGGCCTTCATGGCTCTGATAGTTTTAAATAGAGATTTAATAGAGATGGAAGACAGATGAGTGGTTGCTTAGGGCTGGTGGGAGGGTGGAGGGCTGTTATGATAGCTAAAGAGTATGAGGTTGCTTTTTGAAGTGATGAAAATGTTCTACAATACTTTTTTTTAAAAAATTATTTAATTTTTTATTTGGCTGTGTTGGGTCTTAGTTGTGGCAGGTGGGATCTTTGTTGTGGCACGTGGGCTTCTCTCTAGTTGTGCTGCATGGGCTCTAGAGCACGCCGGCTTAGTTGCCCCGCAGCACGTGGGATCTTAGTTCCCTGACCAGGGATCGAACCCGTGTCTCCTGCATTGGAAGGTGGATTCTTAACCACAGGACCACCAGGGAAGCCCCCTACTTTTCTTTTTTTTAAATTGAAATATAGTTGATTTACATTGCTGTGCCAATCATTTTTTTTTACAATACTTTTTAAAAATTTTATTTTCTTAATTGAAGTATAGTTGATTTACAGTGTTGAGCCAATCGAAAATGTTCTGTAATTGATTGTGATTATGGTCGCACATACATGTGTATATACTAAAAACACCCTTGCATTGGACCCTTTACATGGTCAAATCGTATGGTGTGTGAATTATATCTCAATAAAACTGTTGGGAAAAAAGAATACAGACTTTTCATTCTGTAGATGACCCTCAATCTGGAGCTATCAGTATATCCTTATGTCCAGGGTCAGGCCCTACATTCTTGGCAGAACCACAGAATCAGTGATGTACTCTTCTCAGGACACCACATCAGGAGGCCCCCCTGCCATCTGGTCCCTCCACTGGGTGTTATCTTGTGTGTAGCAAAGAATTGAACCTGATTCAAAGAGAGTCTGGCCTTTGCCGTTGACTCTTTGGAGGTGCCTTCTAAACTTCTGGGATGTCCTGCCTAAGAAGAGTGTCTTTGTTTACCTGGAAACTTGGGCCACACCAAATAGTCTAATTTATGATGGGGGCCTCAGGCCATATGGTCTCAGCTTGACCTCCAGGTGGTCTGGAGACTAAAGGTCAGCCACATGGACAGTTGACCTTGGACCCCTCAATAAAAACTCTGGACACTGAGTCTTGGATGAGCCTCCTTGGTTGGCAGTACACCATGTGGGTTGTCACACATCATTGCCAGGAAAATAACTCTTTCCTGACTGCACTGTGGGGGGAGGGGGGCACTTCTGGAAACCCATGCCTGGATTTCTCCTAGACTTTTCTCTTGGCTGTTTTTAACTTATATCCTTTCACTGTCATAAACTGTAACTGTGAGTATAACAATTTTCAGTGAGTTCTGTGAATCCTTCTAGAAAATTATTGAACCTGAGGGTGGTCTTAGGACTCCTAAACTTGCAGTTGGTGTGAGAAGTGAGGGTGGTCTTGGGACTTCCCTGGTGGCACAGTGCTTAAGACTCCACGCTCCCAATGCAGGGGGCCTGGGTTTGATCCCTGGTCCAGGAACTACATCCCACATGCATGCTGCAACTAAGAGTTCACATGCCACAGCTAAGGAGCTGGCAAGCTGCAACTAAGGAGCTCACCTGCTGCAACTAAAGAGCCCACGTGCCACAACTAAGACTGGACACAACCAAATAAATAAATAAATAAATATGAAAAAAAAAAAGAAGTGAGGGTGGTCTTGTGTCCTCTAATTTCACGCCGTGACAACAAGGGTCTCCACCATGAGGCTCTGTTTTTCCTTTTGTCACTGGTAGGTATTTTGCGAGCAGATCCTTTGTGTCTACACCAATCACCTGTTCTTTCCACCCCTCCTATCATCAGCCTTAGTGTCTATTATGATCCTGCCTGAACCAGCTACCTTCCTTGTGGTTGACAAAAGGCATTTCTATATTCCCATCACTTGTCTCAGTTTATTAGTTGATAGTCTATCCTGTTGACTCTCCTGGTGGCTGACAGCTGATAAAAATGGGCTGTGAGGGCTTCCCTGGTGGTGCAGTGGTTGAGAATCTGCCTGCTAATGCAGGGGACACGGGTTTGAGCCCTGGTCTGGGAAGATCCCACATGCCGCAGAGCAACTGGGCCTGTGAGCCACAGTTACTGAGCCTGCGCGTCTGGAGCCTGTGTTCCGCAACAAGAGAGGCCACAATAGTGAGAGGCCCGCGCACTGCGATGAAGAGTGGCCCCCACTCGCTGCAACTAGAGAAAGCCCTCGCACAGAAACGAAGACCCAACACAGCCAAAAATAAATAAATAAATTTAAAAAAAAAGAAAAAAAAAAGGGCTGTTAATCATTACTTGAAAGAACCCATAGTGTGATGGCATCTTTCCAAACATGACTTTCTTAGGGGGTGGGTATTGTGTGCAAAAACCAAGGATTTGGTTTGCAAAGTGAAAAGCTTGGAATCCTCTAAACCAGTGGTTCTCAACCGGGGGTGGTTTTACTGGCATCTACTGGGTCTGCTCAGCATCTCATAAAGCACAGACAGCCCCCCATGGCAAAGAATGATCTGGCCCCAAATGCCAGCAGTGCCAGGGCAGAGAAACCCTGGAATAACCCTGGGGGAAGGGCCCGTCAGGCAGTGGACACAGCCTGGGCAAAGGCCAGGAAGTGGGACCAGGTCTGGTGTGTGGGAGGGAGGTTGGAGGGGCAGGAGCTGACCTTGATCTTGGCCTCGGTCCTGGTGGTGGGGGCTTCATCACACCCTTGTTAAGGCAAGGCCCACCTGAGCCTCTGTCCTGCTCTGCTTTTGCCATCTTTCTTCTCTGTGCTTCCCCTCACTGAGCCCCAGGCTGTTCGTTTGTGAAATAGGAGAACTTATAGGGCACACTGGGTCAAGGGGGTTAAAATGCTTAAGATACATAATGCGATAAGGTGAGGACCTTGGGACCTTTGGAAGCAGGCAGTGAGAGGACAGAGAAATGGTCCTAGATACACTTGCCAGCGTGCCACGGGCATACACAGAACAGACAAAATCCATCCCCAGTTCGGATGGACTCTAGAACCTTCCAGGGGAGCACAGGGCGGCCCAGGGAACCGAGATGGGGAGAGGGGGAAGCCTTCTCAGGCCACAAGGTTCAGTGGGACCCCGTTCTCTGCAGGAATCCTCATTGAATCCCGGCGCCCTCTTGGGTTGCAGCTCATGACTCCCGGCGCCCTCTTGGGTTTCAGCTCATGACTGACCCACAATATTAGCCATCAGCTGTGGGAGCCCAGGATGAGATGCTGTTGATGGCACAAGAGGCCCACGTTCTCCAGATTCCGGATATTGGAAGGAGACCCAGGAAGTGGAGGCATGGGAAAGGAGCCCAGAACCGGCTCTGGTTTCCTGGGTGCCGCTCCTGGGCCAGGCTCAGAGTCAAACTCTCTGCACACACCCGTCGCCTTGTTTAGTCCTAGCAGCATGTAGGAGGGTGGGGTTATGACTATCCCTATGTGATGGACAAGGAAAACGAAGTCCAGATTGCTTGGCACTGCCCCAGATGTGAAGCTGGGTTGGGACCCCTAGGCCTGGCTCCAATCCCCCACCCACACCCAGCCCTTCAGTTGCTGTGGTCTGTACTCTGAGGCTAACAGAATGACACAGTGGGGCAAACCTAACTCAGGCCAAGGAACTGACAAATTGGACTTATGCACAGACTTCAATTTATATAGATATTATTCCCTTCCTGGGAAGGGCCTAAGAAATCACTTAAGATTATTTGCTGAAAGGTCCCTGTGCCAGCATGAATAGGATCCCCCTAAAATTCATGTCCACCCAGAATCTCAGAATATGATCCTATTTGCATCGCAAGTCCAAATAGGTTTGGGTCTTTGCAAATGTAATCAGTTATTACAATGAGATCAGGGACTTCCCTGGTGGCGCAGTGGTTAAGAATCCGCCTGCCAATGCAGAGGACACGGGTTCAAGGCCTGGTCCGGGAAGATCTCACATGCCGCAGAGCAACTAAGCCTGTGCGCCATAGCTACCGAGCCTGCGCTCTAGAGCCCACGAGCCACAACTGCTGAGCACGTACGCCACAACTTCTGAAGCCCATGCTCCTGGAGCCTATGCTCCACAACAAGAGAAGCCACCGCAATGAGAAGCCCGTGCACCGCAATCAAGAGTGGCCCCTGCTCGCCACAACTAGAGAAAGCCCGGGCGCAGCAACAAAGACCCAACACAGCCAAAAATAAATAAATTTAATTAAAAAATAATAATCACATTAAAAAAATTAAAAAAAAAATAAAAGGAGGTCATATTGGATTAGGGCAGGCCCTCAATCCAATAGGACTGGTGTCCTTATAAGAAGAGGGAAATTTGGACACACACACACACACACACACACACACACACACACATACAGACACACACACGAGGAGAGAAAGCCATGTGATGATGGAGGCAGAGATTGCGAGATGAACTGGGACCTGGGACCCTTTACTGCAGTGCTTGTGCCTGGACAAAGTTCTCCTGGAGCAAAAGAATACAAAGAAACTATAAGGGACTAAAAATAACTGCACGCGTGTGCAGTAGAGGCAATTATAAACAATAAGATACCAAAAGGCCACAGACCAACTGCCACTTCTGACGTACCAGGAGCAAAAGCAGGGTACTGCCCGTGATCCCTGCACAGAGTACCACCAAGGGAGTGGGCAGACTACCTAAACTACGCCTCCTGCCCAACCCACTGATCTGCCCGCCCCCCCTCACCCCATGTAAGGAAGCCCCTTAACCCCCAGCTCAGGGAGTGAGCAAAGGCACGTGTTTCTTGTTCTCGCTCCCTCTAAAGCCTTGCCTGAATTTCTCATCTGGCCTCTTATCAATTTCTATTGATTAAAGAGTCCAAGGACCCTAGTCAGTAACAATGGGAGCAATGTATCAATTAGCCAAGGTAAGCCAAAGACTTCCAGAGGCCACCAAAAGCTGGGAGAGAGGCATGGAATAGATTCGCCTTCACAGTCTTCAGAAGGAACCAACCCTGCCAAAACTTGATTTTGGATTTCAGGCTCCCAGAACCATGAGGGAAGAAATCCTGTTGTTTTAAGTCACTCAGTCTGTGGTCCTACATTATAGCAGCTACAGGACACTAACAGACCCCAGAAACGGTTGTTGCATCTGCAAACAGCATTCACTCTGCCGTAGAATGTAACCGCAAATAACAACTGGAAAGCCCTCTGTCCACGTGCGTCTGCCCTCTACACCGCTGCAAAATTCCTTGGACATTTTCATGATGCAAAAGAGCAGGACACACCATGCACAGAAGCAGCATCAGATGGAGCTGGCTTTAGGGAATCTGCATGGCAGAACTCACGTCATTAGCTTTTTCCTTGACCTGTGCTGAGCCCTGGGCTGGGCACCTCCAGGTGAGGTGTGTGAAATCCACCTTCTCATTACTGATCTTTATTAATTCAACTGCAAGTGGAATTGAGCTGTTTGGGGCTTCTGTGAGATGCTGGAAATACAGAGCCAGAGAGGGAGGGAGCAAAAGGAAGCAAAGACCTGTCAGTGTGGGCATTCCCAAAGCACATTGTTTGCTTGTTCAGAAATATATATGCAAACAACTATATTTGCATGTATTTCCATATGCCATGTTTTGCTCTATTGAGATATCATTGACATGCCATCAAATTTACCTGTTTTCAGTATACAAATCAATGATTCCTCATAAATCTACAAGATTTTACAACATCATGACAATCTAGTTTTAGAATATTTCCGTCACCCCCAAAATATCCCTTGTGTCGTTTCACCATTAATCTTTGCTCACAGCCAACCATCACCTCTATCTAGTTCCAGAATATTTTCATCACCCCATAAAGAAACCTCATACCCATTAGCAGTCACTCTCCACTCTTCATCCACCTCAATCTGTTCCTGGCAACCACCAATCTGCTGTCTGTTTTGCACATTTCATACAAACTGAATCATGGACTATGTGGTCTTTTGGGTCTGGCTTCTTTCACTGAGCATAATGGATAATGGTTTCAAGGTTCATCACATTGTAGCCATGTCAGTGCTTCATTCCTTTCTATGGCTGAATGATATTCCATTGTATGGATGAACCACATTTTGTTTATCCATTCATCTATTGATGGGCATTTGGGTCATTTCCACCTTTTGGCTACTGTGAAGAGTGCTGCTATGACGTGTGTGTACAATTTCTTTGAGCACCTACTTTCAAGTCTTCAGGTCTACACCTAGGGGTGGAATTGCAGGGTCATATGCAAACTCTATGTTTAACTTTTGGAGGAATCATTCCCTTCTTTTTTGAGATTATTTTAAAGATAATAATGACGATTATCTCTCTGTCCTCACCCAGTTAGAAATGTCACATAGAGCATAAGACACTCTGTCAAATGTGAATCCCACATAAGGAACAAATAAAATTTATTAGTGTAAGCATGTCCCAAATATTGCATGGGCTACACTTATGCTAAAAATTTTTGTTGTTGTTTATCTGAGTCAAATTTAATTGTATTTTTCTTTGCTAACTCTGGCAAACCTACACCTAATTCATGCCTTATCTCGGGTGAAAACATTGCTATTTAGCCCCATTGCTTATTTACAATCTCTCTGTCTTTGGGTATATATCCCAGAGTGGAAACTGGTGGAGTATATGGTAATTGTGTTTAACTTTTTGAGGAACTGCCAGACTTTTTCCCGCATGGCCGCATCATTTTACATTCCCGTGAGAAACACACAAGGGTTTCAATTTCTCCACATCCTCACCAACACTTGTTATTGTCTATTTTTTAAAAAAATACTATCATTGTAATAGGTGTGAAGTAGGAGCTCATTGTGGTTTTGGTTTACATTTTCCTACTGATTAGTAATGTTGAACATCTTTTCACATACTTGTGGGCCATTTGTATATCTTCTTTGGAGGAGCCTTTCTCAAAGTCCACCCTGGGAAGGGGGCTCACACTGGTTGTGTGGAAAAGTCTCTGCTCTTCACATGCTGGGGGCATAAAGGACACAGGGTGAAAGAGATCACACAGGTGCAGGAAGATCCCCCCAGTCATCCTTCCCTCCCCTCCAGGTTCCTGCTCCCCAGGCAGCAGGAGGTGAAAGTGCTTGGGTCTTGTTGAAATCGCCTTCCTGCATCCCTCTCTCTGGCTACTCTTCTCCCCCCAACCCCCATACCCCACCTTCCCTGATTTGTGGCAATCACACATGGCACATCCTTCCTTTATCTGTTTGTCCCTTGTCCCATGGATGGACACACAGTCTGCTTCTGGCTATTCACCACCCTTGAATGACGCAGCTGTGAAAGCTCTTGGCTGGGTCACCTTGGATGCATTCATGTCCTTCCAGCAGGGTCAGAGGTCACATGCAGTTTCAGCTTCATTAATATCACTGGCCACTCCCCAAGTGACGAACTGGCTGTGTCCTCCTGAGCAGCAAACAACACTCACCACAGCCACTCCTGCACATGGCATGCCCTGTTCCCCCTCTGGCTTTGGGGTCCTGGCCATGCTGTGCTCAGCTCCCACCTTCTGCCGGCGGTGGGGCTGTCATCCCCTGCCACATCCTGACTGCCGGGTGCTCAGCGGGCCCAGGACCAGGCTGGCTCCTTGGAAGAACAGAATGCTTCTCACAATTGGACTGTCTTCCTCGTCCTCCCACCCAGACCCAGACTGCTATGTCATTCATCACTGGTGAGCTAGGAGATATTTAGCAATCTCTTCCTGGGGGGGTAAAAGCAGCCAGTTCTTCCCTGACATATTCTTGAAAATGACTATGTTCTTCACACCAACCACAAGGCTCATGGAAAAAAGGAGTCAGGACACCACACTCAAAAACCGTGCCAAGGGCTTCCCTGGTGGCGCAGTGGTTGAGAATCTGCCTGCCAGTGCAGGGGACATGGGTTCGAGCCCTGGTCTGGGAAAATCCCACATGCCATGGAGCAGCTAAGCCCGTGAGCCACAACTACTGAAGCCTGCGCACCTAGAGCCCGTGCCCCGCAACAAGAGAAGCCACTGCAATGAGAAGCCCGCGCACCGCAACGAAGAGTAGCCCCCGCTTGCCACAACCAGAGAAAGCCCGCGCGCAGCAACGAAGACCCAATGCAGCCAAAAATAAATGAATAAAATAAATTAATTAAAAAAAAAACTGTGTCAGTAACACATTTTAAAAAGATAGGCATTTACTAAAAACTGATAGCACCATTATACACACGTTAAACCCTAAGAATGACATGAATATTACAGCACATGTGGTACTTGACCTTGGAAAAGACCTGAGGTTCATGTGTGGATGTGGTGTGGGAAGGTTGTAGCCTTCGTGTCTCTGAGAGGTACCAGGAGGAGGTTTGCTGAAATGAGATGGGACGTTGTCATTCCAGACAGGGGAGGGCGGGGTGGCTCCTAACAGCTCAGAGAGTGTAGATGTTGAGGGTGTGTGTGTGTGTGTGTGTGTGTGTGTGTGTGTGTGTGTGTATGTGCGTGTGTGTGTGTGTGTGGCAGGGGTTGTATATTCCCATGTGGCTCTGGTCAGTGGGGTGCTATTTCCTGCATTCACTCCGTGTTTCTTGCAGACCAAATCCTGCATAAGCAATACCACATTCCATCAAATTACGCTCAAATCCTTCCCTTATGTACCATCATGTTGGAACAAATTTTTGTTTTCAAAACTAGTGTTAGAGCAGAATTTACTGTACTCCCCCCATGGCCAGTTTCAAGCTGCCAGCAGGAAGTCACTACATGGGAAGAGATGTGTATCATTACAGAGTCTTTTCACCATCAGATACAAAGGTCAGGGATACTCTCAAGAGCACAGAGAATAGTATGATGTAGTGAAATAATGAGGAACTGATAACTTTTGCATACTTACTGTTTTTATTTTTAATATCATATACTAAATTGAAAGTTGGTGTAACAATTTCTAATAATGGCTCTGTTAACCAGGGACTCACACAAGTGCTGGAAATGTATCAAATGTGGGACTCTTCCCCAGTTCCCCACTGCAGCTCAGGGGACCAGGGAGGATGTCACATGTACTGATGTCCACTTCAAAGCAGAGGCCCGGCATCCAGTAGCAAATGGCGCGCATGCCCCAGGGGAGACAGACAGGAAGTAGGTTCACTGGGATAATAAGATCATGGCCTCCGTACTGGGCACCATGGAGCGAGTTAAATTGGGTGTTGAGAGCACGGTGGTGTTCTATTTGCCTCTTATTCACCCCATTAGGGAAGGAAGGATCCCTCATGCTAAATAGTACAAGATAGCCAAACACACAATACCCAACACTGAACAGGTGAGGTAGAGAGTGGTCTGTTAGTTACATATATTCTCAACCCTGGGCGGGGTTGGGGGAAGACACAGCTGGCCACGCAGGACCACATGAGGGTTGCACTTAGGAGCGGGGTGGACAGCCAGAGGCTGTGGGAGGCAGGCTTTGTAGTAACAAGAGGGTGGGGTGCCCCTGCTTCCCTCGGGAGGACGTGATGGGCTTACTTGAATAACAAGACAGTGAGGGAATTCCCTGGCGGGCCAGTGGTTAGGACTGGTCGGGGAACTGAGATCTTGCAAGCCGTGGGGCTCGGCCAAAAACAAAAAACAAAAAACCAAGAAAGTGAAATCTGTTAGCTTAGGACTCGGTGGCATACAGCTGGTTTGCCCAACAGGGGAACTAGCCAGGTGGGGTTCAGCCTCTCCTGCTGAGTGGGGGCAGACCTGGCAAGAGCAGGGAGCTCAGGCTTTTGGGGACCCACCCCGCTCACCCCCTCCCGGCCTCCCGCCCCGCCCCCTCTCCCCTCTTTGAAATCTGAGCTTTTATCTTACAGGTAGTCAGGCAAGGAGGGACGGTAGAGCTAGTCCTGAAGGTAGAGGTGGGCCAGCCTTGGGATGCAGGAGGAAGAGCATCCCAGGCAGAGGGACCAGCTGGCACCTCGGCTGGAGGAGGTGGTGGTGGTAGTGAGTCGGCATCCATGGAACCCTGGAGGCCTGTGCAGCCAGAGCTCAGCAGATGAGGGAGAAAACAGAGGGGCAGGAGGCTGGCCTCGCGAGACTGGAGAGTGGAGCCTGGTTTATGGAGGAGCAAGGGGAGGCGCGCAGGGGCTGGGCAGACGTGAATTATGGGGATTACGCTAGACCACCCTGCTCGGTGCCAGTGTGGCTGGGACTGGAGGCTGGCAACTCCGCCTGGTCTCTCGGCACCGCGGCTGCTCCCCAGGCCACTCCGGCCCCTGCGCAGCCCCCTCCGCCATCTAGGACAGCAGATCCTGTCTGTCCTGAAGTCCCCACTGCCTGCCCAGGGCTTGGTGCTCACTGGGTGGCCAGGGCTTGGCCAAAAGCCCGTGGAGAGGGCTGGTGGGAGAGGCTGCCTGGAGGACCCACCATGCCCGTAGGGCAGGGAGGGCGCAAGGGAGGTTTCTGGAAGAAGCAGGAGTTGGCCAGGCAAAGGAGGAGGGCAGAGGGGCAGGGTTTGAGCAAAGGCTGGCAGTGGGGATCGGCACAGGGTGGCACAGGGCACCTAGGAACTAGGATGAGGTGGGAGCCATCAGGGCAGCCTCAGGGCAGCCCGGTGTTTGGACTTGGCCTGGATAAATAGAGAGCCGGGAGGATTTCGGGCAGGAGGGCCATGTGGTCAGCTCTAGAGTTTTAGAAGTAAGGCCCTCGTCGCTGCAGGGGTCCTCACTAGAGGGACCACCTGGGACAGTTGGGGGGTAACTAGAGGAGGGACAGGACTTGGACATGACATAAAAAGGAGGTGCCCCCTTCCAGAGGGACCTACAACAGTGAGGCCATCACTGAGTTGGGCACACTGGGAGGGGCAGGAGGGGGCACCCTGCTCTCAGAGAGAGAGGGGTGCCGTCTCACCCCTGCTGTTTGCCAGAAGGGAAAGTGAGGCCCAGAGAGGGAGGGGCCTGGCCTAGGGGATTTGCGGATGGAGGAGGTGGGGAGAGGGAAGAAGTGAGGAGCGGCAGTCAGGCGCCTGGGGGAAGCTGCGGGTCTGGAAGTTTCATCCCTTGGCCAGCCTTCGTTTCCCCAAAGGGCTCAGCTCCTCCTGTGCATGCACTGCACAGGTCGCCCGGGTCCAGGCTGGGGCAGGTGCGGGGTGCCGACGAGATGCGGGGTGAAGGCGGCGCGGAGACCGAGCGGCCCCCGCGTGGGGCGGGGCGGGGCCGGGCTGGTCCGCGGGGTCGGGGCGGTGGGGAGGCGGCCAGGCAGGGAGCTCGGAAGGGGACAGTCCAGGGAGGGGGCGGGTCCCAGGGTGCGGGGCCGGGTTGGGGGGGGGGCGAAGAGTGGGATGGGTCGGGTTCGACGAAGGGTCAGGGAATGGGTCAGGTCTGGGGGTGCATCCGGGCAGGGGGCGGGGCGGGTCCCAGGAGAGATTGGGGGAGAGTCGGTGTGGGGGGGGTGGATGAGTCCCGGGAAGGGAGCGGGGGGAGGGGGCGGGACGAGGTCCGGAGAGGGGGCGGGGCGGGAGGCCGGGAGGGGGTGAGCGGGGCGGGTCCGGGTGGGGGCGGGCCCGGGGACAAGGCGGGTCCGGGGAGGGGGCTGGTCCCCCGCTGCCCCAGCCTAGCCGGGCGCGGAGTTGGGCGCATGGCGCCGGGCGCACTGCGCGGGGGCTGCGAACAAAGGGCCCCCGGCGGCGCAGCGGGGACGGCCGCGCTCGGACCCCGGACCTGGCCTGACCCCGGCCCGGCCCCCTGCCCGGGCGCGGCAGCCCCGCGGAGCCGGAAAATGTGGGTCGCCCTGCTCCGGCCGCTGCTCCGGCTCCTGGTGCTGCTGCTGTCGCCGCGGGACGGCGTGCGCGCTGCGCAGCCCCAGGCCCCGTGAGTAGCCCCGGGCGACGGAGGAGGCTGGCCGCCTTCTCGGGGTGGGGGTCGCGGGGTCTGGTTCAGAGAGACGCAGCGACCTGTCCAAGGCCACACAGCCTCCGGGCTGGGCGGGACCTAGAATCTTGACCCCCTAGCCCCCAAGAGTCGGACTGGGAAGAGGGCAGCCTGAGGCTTCAGAAGTGGCCCCGTGGAGGTACAGGGACTCCTCAGAGCTAAGGCGGCGAGGCCCCCCCCCCATCCCACCTCGCTCCCTTGGTGTGACCAGGGCTGTCTTCTTGGGTGGCGATTTCCAGTTGTCCGTGGCTTGAAGGTAAGAGGTGCGTGTCTTGGCTGAGAAATGGAAGGAGAGACCTGCCGTTCCGTTTTCCTTGGGAGGGCGTGGGGTGGGGAGGAAGTGTTTATTTTGCTTCCACATTTTTCTTGAAGTTTGCTTACAGAGCTTCTGGTGAGTTGACACAGTGAGGAGGTGAATTCACTAGCTGCTAAGGAGAATTTCCCATGAGTTGGCTTCACAGGGACTATTCGCAGACCTGCCAAGTTTGGGTGAGCCCTGCGGGGTTGTGGGCTGGGTGGGGGCCTGCCTCCAGCTGCTCAAGCTCAGCCATTTAGTGCAGACCGGACTTTCTGAGCCTTGTTCAAGCAGCCCTTGTATAGGAGTTCCCAGAAAACAGGTCAACAGTGAGACTCGGTGGGCGGAGGCACCTCCTGTGCTGCCCCTTTGGATCACAGCTTGAAAAGTAAGACACCATACTGCAACTGGAACCATGGGATTTACCTCCCCTGGGCCTTGTGAAATTGGAACCCGGCAAACTTTTGACCTGATGCTTTCGGAGCTGACATCCCTCAGAAGAGCAGTTTTCAGCCAAGGGGCGATTTTTGTCTCCCTGGGGTCATTCAGCAATGTCCGGAGGCATTTTTGGTTGTCACATCTAGGGGGAGGCCATGCGGCTGGAATCTACTGGGTGGAGGCCAGGGGTGCTGCTACACGTCCTGCCATGCACAGGACAGTCCCCAGCACGAAGCATGACCCTGCCCTCCATGAGAGAGCCCGCCTTATAAGGACCAAGTTCAGAGTCCCTGTGCTGCAGAGTTTTAAACAGTTCTCAGGAGCATTTGCCTCTGACTAAAGTTGCCCTGGGATCTTACCTACTGTTGAGTCAAATGGAACGCCTGTGCTGGGAGACACACAATAACCAACCCAGGGGTCCAGATTAGCCGACCTCTAAGCCAGAGCCATGGCTCACCAGCCCGAAGGATCCCGTTTTAGGAATAGCCCTGGACACCCACTTCTATCATCCATCTGATTGTAGTGTGAGGAATGCCTGATGCCAGAAAGCCCCATGGATTTGCACACTGTTGTGAGACCCATACTGTCTACACTTTAGCAAATACCACCCTTCCCAGGATGGGACCTTCCAGGACCAAAGGATGGGAAGCCAGTGTCAGCCCAGACGGCAGGGGTGTATCAGGTAGACAGTGATTGGCTGGCGAGCACTCCAACAGCTGTAATTCCTGAGTCGCAGGGAAAGTTAATTTGGTTCCATCACGTTCTCTGGGCCTTTGAGCGAAGACCCTAACTCAGATCTGGATACGGGCTTTAGAAGTGCCCAAGGAAAGTGAACACGTGGATTGTGTATGTCCCCCAGTACTCTTCCACATGCCGCAGGTGCTATGTGGGAGGCCCTGGGGGTCATCTGGGAGCTGGGCAGAAAGGTTCTGTCCTGAAGGTGGCCGTATTCCCGTGCTGCAGTGGGACAGGACACACAGGAACCCAGGGTCATTGCCCGTGCAGGTCGGTGTTGGAGTTAAGATAGTACACATCACGTATGTGGAGTGATTGTGTGCTCCAGACAGTACAGTTACGTACCCAGGATCATTGCGTGCTCTGTGCACTGCTGAGGCCAGACACTGCACAGGGGACCTCAGGGTCATTGCACCCTCTGGTCAGTGCTGGAGCTGGATGGTGCACATCACACATGAAGCAAGGGTCTTCCCATGCTTGAGGCAGTACATGTCTGTCCCAGTGTCATTGAATGCTGTGTGTGATGCTGGAGTGGGACAGAACATATAGGACGCAGGGTCAGTACACATTGTGGTCAGTGCTGGATCCGGACAGAACATCCATGAAACCCAGGGTCATTGCATGCTCCGGCTGGTGCAGTTACATACCCAGGATCAGTGTATGCTCTGTGCATGGCGAAGGCCTGACACTGCACAGAGGAACCCTGTCATTGCAGGCGCTTGTCGGTGCTGGAGTCAGACAGAACATCGGACCCCAGGGTTGTTGCTGGGTCCAGCCACTGCTGGGCAGTGCACCCATGAAACTAGGGTCTTTGCACACTCTTATCAGTGCTGGAGTCATATAGTGCATGGCATGTCTCGAAGGTCCTCTTCGTGTATGGTGTGTGGTAAGGGTCTAAATTCATCTCTTTGTGTGTGGACCTGGGGTTGTCCCAGAGAGGATGTTGAGAAATAAAAACATCTCTCCTGATCTCAGTGTTTGCCCAGTGTTTTCCCTTTCTCCTATTTCCTCCTGGTGCCTGTAGTTCTGCACCGTTGGAATCGTGCTGCCTTTGCTGCCAGGCTCCTGGCACTTGCCATTGCACTGTGAGTGGGTCCCGCGGTTATGGATGAGCCTTTGTGGTTTTCTACCTAAGGCTGCAAAATAACGGGGAAGCAGGAGCTCAGGTGGGGAGGACCTAGGCCTCCAGGTCCGGTGCCATAAGGGGACCCCAGGGCCCTCCCCTGCCTGGCTGTGTGATCTGGTGCACGTTCCTTCTCCTTCTGCAAGGTCAGCCTTCCCATCTGGAAAACAGGATAATAACGCCTCTCTTCCAGAAATGTCTTCACAGTCAAGCTGAGTCTTTTCAGAAAGAGAGAGCTGTTTTGACTCCATTGTTCACAGTGCTTTTCCTGTTTCAGGCCATTTAGTTTGTTTTCAGGGTCTTATTCTTAAAATTAATGCTGCAGGTAGTTCCTTGCTTCTTTCCACTGGGTTCCAGAGTCTGGCTGCCTGGGTTTGTAGCCTAATCTCTCACTGACTCAGGCACATGAATTGGCTTCTCTGGGGCTTAATTTCTGGCTCTGTAAATGGGAGATGTTAGCACGTCTCACGGGTGGCTTTGAGGATGAAGTGGGATCCTACCAGTTACTCAGTCTACAGGGGAGAGTATTTTAGTTTGTGGGTGTGGCATGTGCAAAGGTCCTGTGGCAGAAGGAGCTGTGAAAAAAGTCCAGAGGCTATAATGCAGAGATCGAAGGGGGTGTGGTTCCGGGTAGATCCAGAGAAGCCAGATTCTTACTTACTCGGGGGGGACTTCAAAGGTGAGCAAGCCTCAAGGAGCTCACAGGTTGGTAGGGGACACGGACACATAAAGTGACAGTGCCATCGGAGTGTGGTCAGGCATAGGTGGGAGTCCACCTAGGGTGCACCCTGATTTAGCCAGGTGACAGTGAGGCTAGGGATGGGTCAGAACCTTTGGCCTTCACTGCGGTTCTCCTCTTCTGCAGGGGCTATTTGATCGCTGCACCCTCCGTCTTCCGCTCAGGAGTGGAGGAAGTCATCAGTGTGACCATCTTTAACTCCCCAAGGGAAGTCATGGTCCATGCTCAGCTGGTGGCCCAGGGCGAGGCGGTGGCGCAGAGCCAGGGAGCCATCCTGGGTAGGTCCCTGGGGTGCCTGACCAGGCCTTCCCCTCGCTTTGCAAAGTGGTCTTTAGGGCTCAGGCAGTGTCGGCATTGCTTTGCTTCCTTCCCACCCCACCTCCAGAACCCTGGCAGGAGTAGGAGGACAGGTTGCATTCTCCTCACTTTACAGATGGAGAGAGTAAGGCCCAGCAGGGGAAGCCACCTGCCCAGTCTGGGAAATCAGAGTGCCTTGTTCCTCAGCAGCTCAGGTTCAGTGGGTGCAGATGTGGATAGACTTGGGCACCCTTTCGTGCCAGTTTTGGCTAGAGGTGGGAAGGGGGCCCAGAGGGAATCTTGTGACCTTTTCAGATCCTTTGTTGAGCTTCTAGCACCCCTGTGGTGTTAGACCCGGAGCTGGGCTCACAGCCAGCCTGCCACTGAGCTGAGCTCAGGCCCTCAGCCAGCCTCTCCCTGGCTCTCCTTTGTAAACTGCAGATAACAGCAGCGTTGGCCTCTTGGACAAAGTGTGGAGAGCAGGCCCCGGGCCTTAGGGCCTGTAGTCCAGCAGGGCAGGTAACTCATTCATCATGCAGGGTGTGGTGCGGCCACAGGAGACACCGAGAGATGATGTCAGGTCTCCCAAGGCCAACAAGGCAGCCTCTGTCCCCTGGGAGAGGGAGACTTGGGTAGGCAGGAGAAGTGCAGGCAGTCCCGACTCCACTGGCCAGTCCTGAAACCCACATCAGGTTGGCTTCAGCAACAGAGAGTTTATGGGCTCTTATAACTGGAAAAGTCCCCTGGCATCACTGGCCCAGTCTCCCAGCTCCACTTCTGGATGTGCCTATGTCTCCCCAAAGCAGGGAGGGAATGGCAGTTACAAGACCTTTGGGGAAAGTCCCAGGATTCCCTCTGATTGGCTCATGTTGGGTCATGTGCTCAATCCTGAACCAATCCCCATGACCAGAGGGAAGGCCTATGCTGATTGGCCCATGTGGGTCATGTGCTCAACTCTGAACCAAGTCCTGTGACCAGGAGGATGGCCCATGCTGATTGGCCCATTTTAGGACATGTGCTCAACCCTGAACCAATCACTGTGTCTAGGAGGAAGGCCTATGTAGATCTGCACAGAGCCCCAGGGAAGATGGGCAGAACCCACTAAACCTTAAGAATTAAGAGTTGGGTAGGTGGGCTTCTCCAAGAAAATCGGGCTTCTGCTAGCAGGAAATGGGGGAAATGGACACTGGGAGGCAAAAACAGTAGATGCCTAATTAAGTCCTGGAGGTCAAAGAGCCTGGAGAAGTGTCAGACGACAAATGGCTCAGTTTGGGTAGAAGAGAGAGGTTGATGGAAGACTAGTTAGATCCATTGGAGTGAGGTCCACTGGGGACCTCAGGCTCCGCTTTTTTCTCTCCACCTTTCTCCTTGTTCCTCTCCCGTGGAGTTTTCTCTTTGCTCCCCTCACAGCTTACCTTGGTCAGGGGCCAGGGGTGAAGTGAATAAAGTATGCAGGCTGGCCAACCTTTCCCTGAATAGCTTGGCTTTGTCCATCCCCTCCAGTCTTCAGTACTCTCCAGCTTGGAGGAAACCTCTCACTTCTGCCGATCTCAGCCCAGGCCAGACCAGCATGACCCAGGGTGTGTGTTTGTCCGCAGAAAAGCCCTCTGGGTTGAGAAAGCCCCTGTTTGTAAGACTGCATCTCAAGGAGGCAGGAAAACACAGCTCCTGATTTAACTGTTTTCATTTTATTTTCATTTTTTAGATAAAGGGACGATCAAACTCAAGGTAAGCTATGAATTTTTAAAATCAGAAACCCTACCTTGGAAATAAAGAATGGAACCAGAGAAGTTGCATGTGTTGTGAAAAAAATCATTAATGGTGATGTAAAAAAAAAAAAGAATAATGAAGGAAAAAACAGTTTACAAAAGGAGAAAACTCACCCATAATCCCATCCCTCATACTTTTCACTTTATCATGTTTCCCATAAATCCTTGTCCACATAAAGACATTTTCTTTCATAGTTGCAGTTAAAGGGTATATTGTGGTCTGTCATGCCATTTTCTCTTCACACGTTGCATAAACATACGTCCATGTTTCCAAGTCACTATAATTGCATCCTATTGTAAATAACATCCCACTGTATCTGTTTTATATACTAATTTACTAACACCTCCCCCTCACACACACATCGCTTGTACATGGTTAGATCTTTTTCTTGTTTTCAGGGTTTTGATAATGTAATCCAAAAGTTGAGAGCATCTTTGTGCGTAAAGCTGTTAACGTTCTGGATGCCTGCCTTAGACTGAACACCCTGAAAGAAGAACTACCAAATTAGGATCCAAGGCTCTTGCTGGGTCCTGTTGTGTCTTGGAAGACACAGCAGTGCACGTGCATGGCACCACCAGCTATACATTAGAGACCAAATTTCCTGCAGCCTTGTTGGCATTGAATATTATTATTTTAAAATTATTTTACATACCAAACTACAGGTAGGTCATTCTCTGCCATGGGTTTTTTAACTGGAGTCCTTGGATTTCAAGGCAGTCGTAAGCCCTGAAATTGTCGGCTTTTTCTGGGTTAGCTAGTCCTTAACGCTTACCAGATGCTCAAAGGAGTCCCTGAAAGGATGGGCTAAGTAGAGAATCATTCCAAATTGTAATGTGCTGTCTCCCAGTAATTAGAACGAAGTCCGAGGCGGTTCCTCTTCCATGGGATGGGATGCATCATTAGTGTCTAATTGCTGTGGGGCAGTGGTCTTCCTGCCCTCTTGTCAATGTTAGAATTTCCTCTCTAGAGTTCTCTCCCGGGGGTGAGGTTTGCAGGGTCTGGAGACAGTTCTGGTTGTCACAGCTTGGGGGGCAGGGATGAAGGTTGCTACTGGCTTCTAGTGGGTAGAGACCAAGGATGCTGCTCAAATCCTATAATACACAGGACGGCCCCTCCACTGAGAATGAGCCAGCCCCAGATGTCAACATTTGGAAAACCCTGGATAAATAGGCTAGAGCCGCCCCTGCCGGCTTCCTGTGAGCAGATCTGCTTTCTTGTGAATCAGAACGCAGGGCTGCCCTATCCACTGACAGATGAACTACTTACGGAAAAAGAAAGCCTCGTATATTTTATTTAGAGAAGTACTTTTAATAAAGCATATTGCTTACCAAAAAGAAAAAAAAAAAAGAAAAAGAAAGAAAGCAAGCAGAGCTGCCCCAGCGGGGTTAAGATTATGCTCTGTCCCCGGCCACCGCACATAAGAAGGCACTCTTCACAGGCTAGATGCTGTGGATTTGTATAAGAAACCAGTAAAGGGACATATAACTTTGGGAGAAGGGCAGGAGATCCCTAGACTGGAGACTTTCAAAAGGGTCTTGGGATCCTTAGCATTTAGAAGAGCTCTGGATGAACCTTTCTCAACTTGGGGGTTGGGGAAGGATGCTCCCCTCCCCCCCGCCCCCCGGGGGACAATGGCAGTATCTGGAGATATTTCTGGTTATGGTAGCTGGGAGTGAGGGTGCTACTGCCATCTAGTGGGTGGAGGCCAGGGATGCTGTTCAACACCCTACAGTGACGGGGACGCCCCCGTCCCCGTCACTGCAGAGGATGATTCAGCCCTAAACGTCAGTAGTGCCGAGGCTGAGTTGAGAAACTCTTCTCTGTGGAACCATGGTGTGGGCCTCAGACAAGAGAGAAGCTGCTCTTGTGGGTGTAGGATCCCACTGCCCACTACCCCGCCCACACCCCAGCCGTGCCTGCCCTGGGGACCTGAGTGCTTCCAGGTACAGGTTTTGGAAACCCGTGTTGTGGGGACCTAGTGTTGCCACTGACTGCCGCGGGCAGGCTCTGCCCAGTCTGTGTCTCATCCTTCTCATCTGTGCAGCAGCGAGGATGCCGGTAAGAGGCCCTTGATGGAACTTTCAAGAAAGCATACCTAAAGCCTCGTGATGTTTGTTTTATTCCGATTTTTCAGACTTAACCCGTGCATCTGTGTAACAAATGTCTTAAGCATCTATTCAGTTTCAAGCAGGAAGCTGGCCACATTCCCTGCTCTCAGCCACCAGCCTTATGGGTGCTGGGCAAAGGGGTGGGTCAGACAGTAAACCCCCAATTACATAAACATGATCACCTCAGAGAGTAGCAAGTGTCCTATTTTAGGACACTAAATGTTAATCAAATTCTAACATTTTATTTTGAAATGTGTCAGAGAAAGAGAATGCTGAGGAGTGGGGGGTAGACTCACATTTTATATGGCAGCAGGGCCCCTCTGAGCTGAAACCAGGAGGAACCGACATGCAGGAATTTGGGGGCAGGGCATTCCAGGCAGAGGGAACCGCCCGGTGCAAAAGCCCTGGGGCAGGAAGGAGGCAAAAAGAGGCAGCCAGTGGCCTGGAGTGGAGCCAGCCAGGAGCTCCCGTGAATAGTGGGAGGGAGATTTCCAATCTGTGGAATCAGCCTTTACCTGAATCCCTCTGCTTTGGATGGTTTCCATTTAGGAGAGGAATCGTGATACCTGTCGCCACCAACCATGGGTGTCTATCGTGTGCCATGCCTTTATAGTTCCATCACCCATCTGCACAACAATGTGTCGGAAACTCAGGGTCTAGTGAGTCTGGTGGCTTCTCTCTCGGGTATGTTTGGTGGATGCCTACGGAGTCCGGTAATCTGGGACTCACACCCAGAGCCCCAGGGGCCTCCCCTGTCTGGAGGGGCGGGGAGCTGGGCGTTCATCAGGGCGGTGGATCGGCCTGCCGTAGGACTGGCCCCTCCACACAGCCTTCCCCAGAGGACAGCCGCCCTCTTTCTTTAGCTGGGCCCCAACCCCCCCACCTTTGTACTCAGCTGCCAGCTACGCCAACTTTGCCTGGCCGTCTCCCTTGCTTGGATCTCGGCCCCTGAGTCCTTGGCTGTCACTGATGCTAAAGGAGCAAATGTGGATCACTGAGGTCAGGGGTGGGGATGGAGATCAGCTCAATCCAGAACCTTCCGGCAAGACCTCTGAGGGCTGGCAGGTGCAGGACCAGGTAGGAGCGCCACTTTGAGCTGAGACTTGATTGGGAATGGCAGCTCTGCAGCTTTCAAGACCCGGGGCGGGTCACTTCATGTCCCCAAAGGTCACATCTGATCCTTTCTGTTCTCAGGGACAGCTTATTGGTCCCAGCACCCATGACCCCCCGCTGGCACACAGCCCATTCCGCTCCCCCCCGCCCACCTCGCCTGCCAGCTCCTTCTTACCTGTCCATGCCTGCTCCCCTGGGTGGCCTGGGGTTTTTTCCTCCTTGCATGGAGGTCTTTGGCTGATGCTGAGTGGTTTCCAGAAACAAAGGCAGGTAAGGATTTGGGGGTCCAAGTAAGGGGATTATCCTCAGGTTCGTCCTAAAGGTTCTCAAGGTTAACTGCAGTTAGGAGGGACCCCAGAGTCCTGAGACGCCCCATCCTGAGGGTGGCAGGTGGGCAGGCAGGCAGACAGGCAGGGTCCCTCTGCTGCTGTTCAGAGCAGACAAGAGAGGCAGCCAGAGCCAGGTGCTGGAAGGATGGAGAAGGTCCTGGCATGCCCCGACCTCATCCATAAAATGGGCACACTGGTGTGAGGACTGGTCAGATAATTCACCAGGATACTTAGCATGGTTGCTTGCTGTGATGGTGACGAGGACTTTTTCACCCCTTGAGCAACCACACAGGTGGATGCTGACAAACAACTGGGAGAAGAACACCCCCGCACTTGGATGGTCTTAGGAACAGGTGGTGCTGTAGCTCCCAGTGTGAACTGATGACCACGTAACGTCCACCCGCCAGGCACCCAGGGATGGCCGCGAGCATCGCATTCATGGCACATGGTCACATCCAGAGTCGTGACTTTTGTTTGCTTTAGTCACAAAAGGAGTTTCTATAGGTTATGACTCACATGCATGGGTGTTCTGCTCATGACTTAAAAAAAAAAAAAAAAAGAGGGAATTATATAGGGTAGTTTCCATTCCCTAAATGTTGGAAATTTTGCCCTAGAAGAATTTGAACTCCAGGGTGAATCCTTAAGACTGCAGTGAGTATTTTTTTTGTTTGTTTTATCCATCTAGGTGGCCAAAAAAAAATCAACTTTTTTTTACCACTTTCACCATTTTAAAGTGGACAGTTCAGTGGCATTTAGAACATTCACACTGTTGTGCAACCACCACCCCTGCCTAGTTCCAGAACATTTTCATTACCCCAGAAGGAAGCCCCATCCCCATTAGCTGTCACTCCCCATTCCCCATCTCCCTCCAGCTCCTGGTATCCACTAATCTGCTTTCTGTCTCTATGGATGTGCCTATTGTGGACATTTCATATAAATGGGATTGTATAATGTGTGTGCGGTGTTTACAGGGAGACAAAGCACAGAGGCACATACATTATATACATAAATGAAGTATGAAAACACACATACATATGCATACATGTATTCATATGTGTATATGTATATGAAGGGGCTAGGGTCTCCATACCTCCCAGCTTACCAGCTATGACTGCATTTGGGTAAGATGGGAGATAATTCTTGTAGCTCTACAGGGATGAGAATATCTCTGCAAGCTTGCAGTGTCAGGAGAGGAGAAGGCTCTGTCTTGTCAAGCTAGACCAGTGTTTCCCCTTCGCAGCGCTGCTCACAGCCGTCCTGTGCATCACAGGGTCTTGAACAGCATCCCTGGCCTCCACCCACCAGATGCCCAGTAGCGCCTGCTCCCTGAAGCCGTGACACCCAAAACATCTCCAGAAACTGCTGAGTGTCCCGTGGGTGCACAGTTGCCCCCGGGTGTGCTCCCCTGCCCTAGACCTCCATGCTGCTTTCCCAATACCTGGGTACCTTCCAGGGTGACACCCCCTGCCCAAAGCTCTGTGCTCTACCTGCAGGTGCCCACGGGCCTCTGGGGCCAGGCTCTTCTGAAGGTGTGGGGCCGTGGTTGGTGGGCAGAGGAGGGCCCCTTCTTCCACAACCAGACTTCAGTGACTGTGGACAGCCGGGGAGCCTCCGTGTTCATCCAGACCGACAAGCCGGTGTACAGGCCCCAGCACCGAGGTGGGTGGCCGGTGCGCGCCGGGAGGAGGGCCAGCCATGGCCTGGAGCTGCCACACGCCTATCTCCTTTCTTCCAGTGCTCGTCAGCGTCTTCACTGTCACTCCAGACCTGAGGCCCGTCAGCGAGAAGGTGAGATTGGCTCCTAAAACCGTGGGCCCAGAACATACCCACCTGGGTTCGGCCTGGCCAGGGCCACCATCCACAACTGGCCTTTCCCCCTGCCTCTTCCAATTTCTACCTCCATTCTTGGTTTCTTCCCGGGGCTCCACGTCCCTTGGGGGACCCAGGGGAAGTTCTATGTGACAAGAGCGCTTGTGGGCATGCTTCTTCCGCAAGGGGCACCAGTGGTCCCCGCAGTGGGCAGTACCCCTCTGTGTGGGGTCGGGGCCGTGGCCCATCATTTAAAATCTTAATAGCCCTGCATTTATTTAACGTTTATTAGAAAGAAAATATGATTGCCACTTAAAACCCACCGTTTCTCCTTCAAAATAAATACACTCACATAAAAAAGGCATTGATTTTCTCTTAATTTTTATTTGGAAATAACTTCAAATGTACAGAAAAGTTGGAAGAAAGTCACAGAGAACTTCCCATAGGCCCTTCATGGAGCCCAGGGGTGGGCAAACTTCCTGTAAAGGGCCACGTAGTAAGTATGTTCGGGTCTGCCAGTCAGAGGGATTCTGTCACAACTTAAGTGGACTCAGCTACAGACAACACGTGAATGAATGGGTGTGCCTGGGTGCCAATAAAGCTTTATTTACACAAACAGGCAGAGGGCCGGATTTAGCCCAAGGGTCATAGTTGGCTAAGCTCTGATCAGGAACAGAAGTTCTCAAACTGGAGTGTGCAGCAGAACCACCTGGAGGGCTTGTTCACATACAAGTGATTGGGCCCTCCCCAGAATTTTTGATTCAGGAGCTTCCTGGATGGGCCCCAAGGATCTGTATTTCTAACAAGTTCCTGGTTTCTGCTGCTGCCCTGGGAACCCACTTTGAGAACCACGTATCTAGATTCACCAATTACAAAACATTTTATGATATTTATGTGCTTTCTCTCTCAGTGTGTGTATACACATATATGTACATATACATGTATTTTATGTATATATGTACATGTACATATATAGCTTTAAAATTATTTTAATGATAAATCATTTGAGAATAATTTGCAGATATCACATCTCTTTGTCCCCAAACACTTCCTGTATCCTTTAAGAGCAAGAACATTCTTTCATACAACTAAAGTACAATCATTACATTTAGGAATTTTGACATTGATACAATAATATTATCTAATACAGAATCCATATGGTTCCAATAATGTCCTTTATAGCATGTTTCTTTGCTGGTCCAGGACCTAGTCTCTGACGACGTGTCGAATTTAATCATCATGTCTCTCGCATCCTTTACTCTGAATCAGCTCCTCAGCCTTTCCCTGTGTTTCACGGCATTGACATTTTGGAGACTCCAGGTAGTTGTTTTGAATGGTGTTCCCCAGCGGGCTGGTCTGCTGGCTTGTTCTCTGCAATCAGGTTCAAGTTGTGCGTCATGGGGGAGGATCCACAGGAGCCGTGCTGGTCCTCCCCAGTGTGTCGTATCCCGAGGTACCTGACGGTAGCTCAGATAGAGTCTGCCTGGTTTCTCCCCGCAAAAGTCACTGTTTCCCCTTTGTAATCAGTAAGTAATCTGTGGGGGACACTTGAGGCTGTGTGGCCACCCTGTTACCAGTCACAATGATCACCCGCTAGTTCTAGCTTCCACAGATGAGTTCAGAATTACATGAATCAAAACTTGCTACGATGCTTGCAAAGTGGTGATTTTTCCAACTCTGTTGCTTCTTCTGTATTTATTAGTTGGCATTCTGCTGCAAAGAGGCGCTTCAGAAGGAAAGAGATTGTAAAGGAAGAGATTTAAGTAAACTGTACATATCCAGAGCAAAGATGGGAATGCAGTCTGGGGTGACATCAGTTGAGGGGGTCCCTGAGGGGTCACGTGTACAGTGCTTACTGCGTGCCAGGCGCTGTTCTAACACTTGGGGCACATGATTGAGCAGAGCAGACCCAGACCCCACCCCAGGGGGCTCATTCTGGAAAATAATCCTGCAGAGTTCCCCAGTGGGCCCCAGCCTAGAAGCACAGTTCCATTGGGTACACACAGCTTTTTCTTAACTTTCACCAGCCCGAGTTTCCACACTACTTTTTTCATTGGATCTTTGAATGCACTTGCCCACGTTTTTGACACAGCCTTGCAAACTCACCTCAGTGCCTGAGGTCCTTCTGCCAAAGGAAGGCTTCATACCCAACTGCCCCCTCCTGGTGGACATTTGCTTGTTTCCAGGTTTTGGTCATTGTCAGAAATGCTGCCATGACTGTTTTTATGCTCAAACCTTCTTTTCCACTGGTGTGTCCTTCCTTAGGCGCAGCTGGACCCCAGGAGTGGGATACTGAGGTCCACGGCCAGGGAGGTGTTGAAGGTCCCAAACGTGTATGTTTCTGAGCGGATGGTGCTGAGTCTCTGTGCCCAGTTGTTGGAGGGGGTCTTCTGCCCACAGCCTTCCCCGGAGAGGGGGGATTAGGGGGATTAGTGACATCAGCTCCTGCCTAATGTCCAGTTTTTGCCAGAAACGGCTTCCCACAAATAATAGAAGGAAGGGGCCTGGATGTATGTGTGCAGCTGCCTATCTTCCTCTGGAGGTTGGTGGAAGTCCAGCAAGGACAAATCACAGGACAATGAATTCAAATCATTGAATTCAAAGCGTAAAGCTTCCAGGTGCCTCCGGGCTCGACACGGACACCCCTGGACAGCCCTGAGCTGATGGGGACGGATCTGCGTGCACAGGGTCAGCTATGCATGGGTACCAGGCAGGGCATGTTGCTGGGTTCAGGCGGCACAGTTGTGCAAGCAGTTGACCTTCACTGGAGTCAGTGTTGACTGTTCAGTTTGACATTGATGGAGCTAGAAGCCAGGCTCCAGGCAGGTGCTGGGGGTTCAGGGATGAAAGCGTGCATTCCAGACCTTCAAGGAACCTGGCATGATCCCTTGAAAAAACAACCCAGCTGCAACATGGGAGGGCTGCCTGGAGGAGCTGTCCCTGGTTGGGGCGTGGGGGAGTCTGGAGAGGAGGGCAGGGCTGTGATGGGGAGCAAGGAACACAGAGGTTCCGGATGGGGCTCGGCCACCCTCATTGCCAGTGGCCACTGGCAATGAGTTTGCTCAGTGACTTAAAGGGCAGAAATGTATTCTTTCCCAGTTCTGGAGGCCAGAAGTCTAAGATCAAGGTGGGGGCAGAATTGGTTCCTTCCAGGGACCCTGAAGGAGGGATTTGTTCCAGGCCTCCCTCCTTGGCTTGTAGCTGGTCATCTTCTCTCTGTGTCTTCATATCGTCTTCCCTCTATGTGCATCTGTGTCCAAATTTCCCCTTCTTATGACACCAGTCCTGTTGGACTGGGACCTATGCTAGGGACCTTATTTTAACTAATCACCACTATAAAGACCCGTCTCCAAATACAGTCACATTCTGAGACACTGAGCCTGAGGACATCAACATGTGAATTTTGGGAGGAGGGGGACACCATTCAACCCATTACAGAACCTGTGCCTGTCCCGAGGGATGAACACTCAGCATGCACGGAGGACTCGGGTCTTATGGGAGGGTTTGCTCACTGCCTCTGTCTGTCTCTGTTGCAGCTGGAAGCTTATGTCCTGGTGAGTGGCCTGCCCCTCTGCAGCTGGCTCAGAGACAGTTAGCCGCTCTCTGCAAGACCTGGTCTGTCTTTGCCTAACACCCACCCTCTGGGTTGATCCCTGCCTGCCCCGGCACCCCATAGACTGGGACCCGGTCCATCCTGATCCCTGGGTCCACCCTGGGATAAACCGAGCTTGTGTCTGTCCATCTCTTTGTAGATTTGCATGCAGCTCCCTAAATGAGGAGGCAGGCTGGCCCTTTCTGCCACCTTGTCCTCAGACAAGTCCCTTCTATGCCCCAAGCTTCTGTTTGCTTCATGTAAATAGCTAATCTTGGGGCCTGCCCTCCTCACTTGTCCTGCCCTAGAGAGCAGGCTTGGAAGGTCCGCATGCACGCCGGGCACACACAGGCTGCCTTGAGTTTACTGTGCATCCGTCCCCCTGCAGGACCCCCGGGGCTCACGGATGATGGAGTGGAGACACTTGCAGCCCTTATGCTGCGGTAAGTCTCTCTTCTCATCCTCTCTCCTAATTCCTTCTGTGGTTTAGGGGCTGCACCTTTGGGTGGCAGATGTGATAAACCTTCCAGGAAAATAGAATGTGCTCTGTCTGGGCACCTGCCGCTCCTTCCCTGCAGCGTTCGGACCCTCCACCCACATTTCTCTGTGCCTGGGATCCCAGCTGGGGATCCTCCTATAACTTGAGATCTTTCTGGAATATCAGGGCCTTGTTTGTCGGCACCCCCCACCTTCCTCCTGCTGCAGATCTTCCTCGTCCTCATCCCCAACCCAACACGAGACAGTTCTTTTCCAGCTCTGAGTCAGAAGGCTTTGCTTTGGCTGAGGAGCTGGCATTTTTTTCTTTCTCTATGACAATAAGGGCCATGTAATTGACATCTCCCTTTGTGCTTTGGCCCTAAGGGAAGTGGAGTCCTGGGAGAGGGGAGCTGTAGGTGGGATTTGGGGAGACTGAGGACAGCTGTGCACCCTCGACCTGGGAAATGCACAGACATGACAGACCCCTGAGTCCTGCTCGGGGGCTCCTGGCCCCCGCATGCCTCTGTGAACCAGACACAGAGAATGGGGTCTCTAGCCGACGTGTGGGCTGTGGTGGTTTGTGCAGTGTCACGCACGCCTCCAGGTCTCCTGGCCTGGCCTTGACCCCTCTCAGTGTCCATTTCCCTCTTCCTGATTCTGAGATGCCTAGAGAGGGCTGCCAAGTAGGGACAGGGCTTGTGTGATTCTCTGTCACCAAGGGAACGACTCGGGTGGGGAGCAGAGTGGGTGAGCTGGATGGCCTGTCTCTCTGGCTCATCCAGGTCACTGCCTGCACCTGGCCTTGGCCTCAGGGGTCCCCCAGGAACCCGAGGTGCAGTGTCTCGCTGCTTCCGCTTCAGACTGCAGAGGTGCTTGTTCTGCACAAATCCCCGCCAGCCTCGGGTGGCTTCTGGCTTCCCCGAGGGACTGTTCGGCCAGGGGGAGGCGCAGGGTCCCCGGGGCGCCTCTGCCCTGACCTCACCACCAGATGCCAGGCCCTCTGCACACTCACTTGCCCCAGGATGAGGGGGGGGCGTCTCTCTCCACACAGGCATCACCAACATGACCTTCCCGTTGTCTGACCAGCCGGTACTGGGAGAATGGTTCATTTTTGTCGAAATGCAAGGCCACGTGTACAACAAGTCCTTTGAAGTTCAGAAGTATGGTAAGTCGGAGAATCTTAGGACCCTAGGATTTCAGATCTGGGAGAAACCACAGCCCTAGTGACAACACACATGACAAGGGGGATGATGGCAGGAGCTTCATTCACTGAGGGCTCAGTAGGGCCAGGCACGATATGGAAGGCTGGGCCTTTGTCATGTCTTTTAAAAAAAATTGTAAAATATATGACTTCATACAAGTAGAATCATAAGGTATTTGTCTTTTTGTGAGTAGCTTATTTCACGGAGCATAATGTCCTCAGGGTTCATCCATGTTGCAGCATGTGTCCGAATGTCCTTCCTCTTTAAGGTTGTCACTTCCTTTTGTTCTTTCATCCTTGTCCTGAACCTATGAGGTATCTCCATTTTACAGATGGGGAAACTGAGGCTGAGAGAGCTGTTAAGGAAACTGCTCAAGTAATAAGAGCTGGGGAATGAACCTGGGCCAGAGCCACATACTCTGCTTCTGTGCTAAAATTCTCCCTTATGGGGTCAAGGATTTCTCTTCCTTTCACGAGGCAGGTCTTGGAAGGAAAATCCTTAGCGGTCAGGGTTATGGCTTGCAAGCCACAGAAGCCTGGTGCAGACTCAGTAAGCAAAAGGAAAGGGTTATAGGCTCGTGTAACAAGCTCTCAGGACCAGAGTCTTCACGTTTCCTCCATTCTGCTCCTCGGTGTCCATCTCTCCGTGGGCTGTGCAGGGGGACGAGATGGCTGGATGTGCCCGGGGCAGCAAAGAGTGACCCTTTCCAGCTGCAAGCACCCTCAGGATGCCCCTGACGGGTCCAGAAGCCTGGCTACTTGTGCACACCTGGGATGGGCTGGAATTGGCTGCACTCAATTCAGGTGGCCTAAAACTGATGCTGCACGGCCCCCTGAGAAAAACGATGTGCCGGTCCCCCAAAGATAGGAAATAGATGCGGCCGGCAAAATCCCCAGAGAGCTGCCCGTGCTCAGCAACGGGTGGTGTGGATTCCTATGGTGTCAGCAGCATAGAAAACCCCAGAGTTGGCTTTGTGTTCCTCCCTCCCATCTCTCCAGTACCCTTCTGGGGCCACCCCAGAGGTGGAAGCCACCCTGCCTCCCTCCTCTCTGCTCTCTCCCTTCAGTGTTGCCGAAGTTTGAGCTCCTTATTGACCCGCCCCGATATATCCAGGACCTGGACACTTGTGAGACCGGCACTGTGCGGGCCAGGTGAGAAAGAGGCGGCCACTGTCGGTGAGCCCTTCCCACTGTGGGCACGCCCCTGCCCTTGGACCCGCCCCTTCCCAGGCAATGCTCCTCCCCTAGGACACGCCCCTCCTCCAGAGCACACCCATTCCCCTTAGGGCTTGGTCCTCCCCTAGTACTTGCCCCTCCCCAGGTAAGCCCCTCCTCCAGGCCGTGCCCCTTACCCTGCGGGCAGCATCCACAGCCAGTGGGCTGACCCGCCTAATGACCAGGAGCCCGATGTGAGGGTCGACCAGAGGGAGTCAAGAGGCTCTGTCCCTTTCTGGGGCCCCTGGGAGAGCCCTACATGGCCCGTGTCCCCGCCCCATCTCTGCCACCTGCCGGAGGTTGTTGCTGAGACTTCTCCCTCGTGTGTCTCCCCTGGCTGTGTGTGTTTTAAAATCCAGGGAAGTGCTGGATACATTTTTTTTTTTTACATCTTTATTGGAGTATAATTGCTTTATATTGTTGTGTTAGTTTCTGCTGTATAACAAAGTAAATCAGCTATGCGTATACATATACCCCCATATCCCCTCCCTCTTGTGTCTCCCTCCCACCCTCCCTTTCCCACCCCTCTAGGTGGTCACAAAGCACCGAGCTGATCTCCCTGTGCTATGTGGCTGCTTCCCACGAGCTATCTATTTTACATTTGGTAGTGTATATATGTCCATGCCACTCTCTCACTTCGTCCCGCCTTAGCCTTCCCCCTCCCCGTGCATGTCCTCAAGTCCATTCTCTACGTCTGTGTCTTTATTCCTGTACTGCCACTAGGGTCATCAGAACCTTTTTTTTTTTTTTTTTTTTTAGATTCCATATATATGTGTTAGCATAGGGTATTTGTTTTTCTCTTTCTGACTTACTTCACTCTGTATGACAGGCTCTAGGTCCATCCACCTCACTACAAATAACTCAATTTCGTTTCTTTTTATGGCTGAGTAATATTCCATTGTATATATGTGCCACATCTTCTTTATCCATTCATCTGTTGATGGACACTTAGGTTGCTTCCATGTCCTGGCAATTGTAAATAGTGCTGCTGGATACACACGTTTTATACTCTAGAAAATACTATCAAAATTCTGGGTGTTATTTTTAAAATTTTACTCCCATTTTGCCCCTGTGTCCCAGTAAGCAAGTGTCTCCACTGCATCAGGCATGACATACATACATTTAAGTATTTTACCAACATCTCTGAGAGGATGGTTTTATTCTCATTCTCCTGGTGAGGAAACCAAAGCTCAGAGAGATCAGATCTCTGGTTCAAAGTTGAACTCCCTGGGCACTTAAGCCCAGCCAGCCCTTCCTGTTGTCTACGGTTGCTCGATCCTCTGTGCTGCCTTGCTCCAATGTGTGGCCAGCCTCAGTGGTTGTCTCATATACCCTGCTGCTTTGGGTCCAGAGTTCCTCTCTGACCCTTGGTCTCTTTTTCTGTCCAACATGAGGCTTGGTGCAGAGGATCACAGGGCCCTGACATGATCTGTCCTTACTCAGGGCTACAGGGAGGGCTGTAAGGATGGAATGTAGGATGGGAAGCATCCCTGGATTAGCCACTGTACCACTGACCACATCTTGCAGGGCCTGGCCTTCCTGAAACTGACACCTCCCCCGCTGTCCCCTGGGCATCTCCTGCTTGTGAAACTTACTACCCTTTGTCCTTTGGTTCCAGGTATACCTTTGGGAAACCTGTCTCGGGGACTTTAACCATCAACATGACTGTAAATGGCGTGGGGTACTACAGCCAGGAGGTGGGGCGCCCCATCCTCAGGACCACCAAGGTGAGGAGCAGGAACCCTGACCCATTTGGTGGGTCCCTTCCCATCAGCTTCAGCTCTGTGATCATCCGTTTTATTTTGCTTTCCAAAACAGTTTAGATGGTGGGGATATTCCGATGATAAAATTCCTGCAGGCTGAACATAGAGGCTAGAACATATAAAAAAGGAGTAATAAAGTCGACTTGTCCTCTGATAGGCAGACACAGCCACTACTGGTATTTTGATGTGTTTCCTCTTAGGATGTTGTGTGTAAAGTTAAAAAAAAAGTTTTCTTGAGACATAATTCACATATCATAAAATTCAAATCCCTGTATAGAATGTACGAGTCGGTGGTTTTTAGTATATTACAGAGTTGTACAACCACCACCACCATACAGTTTTAGAATATTTCTGCTAACCATCCCCCCACCCCCGCCAATCTCTCACATCCTTTTGCAGTTAAGCCCTGTTTGCATCTCCAGCCCCTGACAACCACTTACTTACATACTCTGTCTCTGTGGATTTCTGGACATTTCATATAAATGGAATCATGCACCATGTGACCTTTTGTGTCTGGTTTCTTTCACTCAGCCTGATGTTTTCAAGGTTCATCCACATTGTATTGTGTGTAGGTACTTCATCCTTTTTTATGGCTGAGTAATATTCCGTTGCGTGGTTGGACCACATTTTGTTTATCCGTTCGTTAGCTGATGGACATTTGAGTTGTTTCTACTTTTTGGCTATTATGGATGATGCTACAAACACTCATGTACAAGTTTTTGTGTGGCCAGATGTTTTCATTTCTCTTGGATTTGGAATCCCTGGGTTGTATGGTGTGCAATGAAGTGAAGACCGTCCAAACAAGAACAAGCAAAGGCCATTTATTCGAAGCTTGCAGCAAGGGAGTCAGCCACCGTCACCTGTGTCTGGCAGAGACTCAAAGGCAGGTGGAGAAGTGGGAAGGCTTTATAGTGAAAGAAAGGGAAGGCTTCCAGTGTGCCATGATGGGAGGCTATTGGTGTGCAGAAGTCATGGGCGGGTAACTAGAAGCAGGCATCCAAAGTGAGTGATGAGGGGTGCATATGTGGCTTTTTCCAGTTGGTCTTAAGATGGAAGTGGGAGCCAAAATCAGAAAAAATGTCAGTTATTAATCTGGTCCTGGCCATTTGGGGCTGGTTGTTGCGGGGGTTATTGTTTTGGTTGCTATTGAGGTAGGGGTCTGACTTCTTACAAGTCTGACTTATAGATACAGTTGGCCCTCCCATGTCTGAGGATTCTGCATCCCAGGATCCCAGATTGAAACTCTTCGAAGTTGGTTGAATCCGCAAATGCGGAACCGCAAATACGGAGAGCCGACTGAAATGGGTCGGCTTTCTTGCTGGTGCCTGCAGAGTGTGGGTCCGAGTTCTCTTTTTTCTGTATTATCTGGTCCTGGTCCATTCGTATATTCAGTCTCTCAGTGGTGTCTCTGTGTTTAGTTGTTTGAAGAACTCCCAGACTGCTTTCCAAAGTGGCTGCATGATTTCACGTTCCCGTGCATGTAAAGTTTTATAACCTGGTTTTTGTTTTTCGTTTTCAACTTAACATTAAGTTGTGAGTGTGCTACTATGTAACATACACACACGTCTTGGAGATTCTGTGCCTCTGTAGGCATTAAACCCTGCCAGTGCCACCTCCTTCCCATTTCCACCCGAAGGTACTTCTTCATCCCTTTGCCGCCTGGGATGTGTCCCCCCTCTCTGTCCTTGAGGCTTCTCTTCTGTAGAGTGGACACCCTGGCCCCTCACCTCTTTCGTGCCTGGTGTTGGTGCCCTTGGTATCCTAGCCGTTGTCCCTGGAGGCTACCCCTGGTGGCCCTTGTCTTAATTTTCTCCTTTACTGAGTAACTCACTCCACAGCTGTTTGTGGATGTGGATTATTTGCCAGCCTCCGCCCCCAGGTCCTGAGATAGGGGTTGATTGAGGGGGGTTGTGTACCCCAGGCGTGGGAGGCGAGCCAGTGCTCCAGAGTGTGGCTGACCAGGTTCAAGTCCCTGCCTGCAGTCTGGCCCGAGGGGTTGTCTCACCTTCTGCCCAAGGAGCTGACTCCCTTCCTCCTGGGACATAATGCATGTCCAGCCAGGGATTCAGTCCCCATGCAGTGACTCATGGCATAGGTCGGGTGGGTCACCGAGTGGCCCCCTGGCCCTCCAAGCAGCCAGAGCCACCTACTTTTTTTTTTTTTTTTAGTATTTATTTTGTTTGGCTGCGCCGGGTCTTAGTTGCGGCACGCGGGATCTTCGCTGCGGCATGTGGGATCTAGTTCTCTGACCAGGGATCGAACCTGGGCCCCCCAGACTGGGAGCGCGGAGTCTTAACCATTGGACTGCCAGGGAAGTCCCCAGAGTCACCTACTTGAGCTCTGTGCTTGCGAGTCGTCTCTCAAAACCACTCCAGCTCCCGGCGAGCATGACCTGTGGGTTTCCCACCTCCAGATCCACGGCTCCCAGGACTTCAACATCTGTGTGAAGGACATGATCCTGGCTGATGTCCCTGAGCACTTCCGGGGCACCGTCAGCATCTGGGCCATGGTGACCAGCACGGACGGGAGCCAACAGGTGGCTTTTGATGACTCCACCCCCGTCCAGAGACAGCTGGTGGATGTCCGGTACTCCAAGGACACCAGGAAGCAGTTTAAGCCGGGTCTGTCCTATGTGGGGAAGGTAAGCCCTGGGCGTGGTGCCCAGCAGGGGCTGTCAAGGTCACAGGCTCTGCGCTGCCTCCCAGCCCAGCTCCTGCCCAAGGACCACTGTGTAACCACTGCAGTGCATGCCGCGGGCCCCAGAGCCGTGACTTGGCTGAAAACCACGTCGTTTGATTGTGCCAGCAGAACTTTTGCCCTCTTGGGATCAAGGGACTGCTTTGCTGAGTGTGATGAGAGCTGGTACCCAGGGCAGGGGACACTGGACATTCTGCTCCACCTAAAAGCATGGTTTCCTTTAATCCACATAGTTAGACATTCCCATACCTAGAGCGTTAAACCAGGATGTTACGTATCCACTTATTATTATTATTATTTTAACATCCTTATTGGAGTATAATTGCTTTACAATTGTGTGTTAGTTTCTGCTTTATAACAAAGTGAGTCAGCTATACATATACATATATCCCCATATCTCCTCCCTCTTGCATCTCCCCCCCATATACACTACCAAACGTATCCACTTATTAAATCACCTTCCTTAATTGGGTTGACTTTATCTCTGGATGACTTAACAACTAAGTCCCTAAAAGGCAGATCCCCGTCCCTGAGACTAACTGATTCAGATCCCCTGTGGGGAACAGCATTTTGAACAAGCCCCCATCTCCCTCCCACCCACCACACCATTTTTTCTACACAGTAAAGTTTGAGGTGACTAGAAATTCAAGATCCTTATCCTAATTGCTGAACTGGGGCGTCTGTGTTTCAATTGCAGCTGGGGGAGGCAAGGCCAGTGGAGCCTAGCATCACCTCAGGGGGAAGCTGGCCATGCCCTCTAACCCCTGCCTCTGCCCAGCACCCACACCCTTGTCCCCTTTTATGTTCCATGGGTCACCCACAGGATCCTAGCGGTCTGTCCTCATGCTGTGTCCTGCTCCTTCTGCTCTGCTCTGGGACCTCTCTTTTCTCCTCCATGATGAGATCTCAGCTCCCACTGTCCCACACACAGAGACATGGCTTGCGTGCCCCTGGCTTTGAGGGTACCAGCTTGAGTAGAAGCTAAGGCACCATGTGCAGGGTCAGATTGTGTATGAAGAAGGGGCTTGGGGCTGTCCATTCAGTGAAAGGGGAGCATTTCACCTACACCCAAGAAATTTTCTACTGTCTGCCTGAAAGAACGGAGCTGAAGCTGGTCACCCCATCATCAGATACCTATACAGTTGAGGGGTGCTCCAGGGTCCTTCAGGAACCACTGACCATATTTCTTCACAATATCTGAACCCCTCATTCTGACTGCCTTTTCTACCTGCCTGAATGAGTGAGGTCTGAGAGTCACGTGGAACTGTCCATGGCATTGCCCGCCCCATTCTTACCTGGCTATGGCACCAGGAGAATGGCTGGCATGTGGTGATTTGTGCCTTGTGACTTCTTTGCCAAGTCTAAGGTCATAAAAGTTTTCCCCTATGTTATCCTTGAAGTGTTTTGTAGTTCTAGCCATTACATTTAGGTCTCTGATCCATTTTGAGTTAATTTTGTTATATGGTGTGAGATAGGGGTTCAACTGCATTCTTTTGCATGTGGAGATCCAGTTGTCCCAGAACCATTTGTTGAAGGAATTGTTCTTTCCCCATTGAATGGTCTTGGCACCCTTGTCATAAATCAATTGACTATAATCTTTTTCTTTTCTTTTTTTTTGCTGTGCCACTCAGCATGCAGGATCTTAGTTCCCTGAGCAGGAATTGAACCCATGCCCCCTGCAGTGGAAGCGTGGAGTCCTAACCACTGGACTGCCAGAGAATTACCCCTCACCATATTTTAATCTTATTTTTTTGAATCAATTGACTATAGATGGGTGGATTTATTTCTGGACTCTCAGTTCTTCTACTCCACTGGTCTGCATATCTGTCCTTGTACCAGTACCACGTGTCTTAATTATTGTACCTTTGTAGTAAGTTTTGAAATTGGGATGTATGAGTTCTTGGTTCTTTTTCAGGATTGCTTTGGCTGTTTGGGGGCACTTGCAATTCTGTATGAATTTTAGCATTAGACTGTTGATTGCTGCAAGGAAGCTGGCTGGGAGTCTGCTGGGGGATTGGGTTGAATCTATAGATCCATTTGGGAAGTGTTGCCACCCTAACCACGTTGAATCATTGGTGACTCTTTCCAGGTGGAGCTGTCCTACCCAGACGGCAGCCCGGCTGAGGGGGTGACGGTCCAGATCAGTGCAGAGCTGACGCCAAAGGACAACATATACACCACCGAGTCTGTGTCCCGGGGTGGGCTGGTAGGGTTTGAAATCCCCTCCATCCCTGTGTCAGCCCAGCACGTGTGGCTGGAGGTGGGTGAGTCACCTAGACCCTTGTCATTCAGCCAGCAGGCATGGATTTGGTCCCTCCTCCAGGCCATGCTCGGGCACTGGGTCAGTGGACCTGGGTCCTGCCCCTGCCCTGAGGGAGTTCAAAGTCTGATGGGGGAGGCTGATAGGGAGTCAGATAACCCAACCACCCCAGAGTGAGGCGGGAGGCTGAGAAGAGATGAGGGTGCCTGGCTCCTGTGAGGGGATCTTCCCAGGTGGACTCCTGACAAGGAGGAGGTTCAGCCAGGCTGCTTCCAGGAAGATGGAACAGCATATGCAGAGCCCCAGAGGCCCACAGTCCTAGTGTAATTGGATCCTGCAAATGCCCAGCCAGCCAAGCCATTTCAAGAAGATATGGAGGAGGGAGTCAGTGGGGCTTCCCCTCACCTCACAGGGGTGCTCAGGGCTTACCCAGAAGGCAGTCTGTCACTCCAGCGCCCATAGTGGGGGATGTCTGGGCGGGGCCACAGGTGGGAAGACGGGAGGTGATGATGGAGAGGACACTGAGCCTGGAGCTGTGGAGGTAGAATTGGCAGGACCTGGTGTCCCCTTGTCAGGGGAGGGAGGAGCAGGTGTGGTAAAGAGGATGTCCCAGCCCTCACCTCTCTAGCTGGTGGTGGGCGTGGTGGCCCCACGGACACTGGCATGGGGGGGACAGAAGGCAGCTGAGAATAAATGTGTAGGTGGGAGCCAAGGACACTTGTGGTCACTATGTCCCCTGTGGGCGACATATCCTTAAAGATTTTTAACAGCCGGGGATCCCCAGACCACCGACACTTTTTACCACCTGGCTACAAATTTGGAGGTTCCTGCTACCCCACTACCTTACAATTACAGCAACTGTGGACATGTAACATTATATTCATTTCAGGTGTTCAAGATAATGATTTAATGTATGTATACATTGTGAAATGACACCACAATATGTCCAGTTACCATACAGTTACACTTTTTTTTTCTTGTGATGAGAACCTCTAAGATCTATTCTTTTAGCAACTTTCTCAAATGTACAATACAATATTATTAACTATAGACACCATGCTGTACATTACATCCCCAGGACTGAATTTATAACTGGAAGTTTGTATTTTTTGCAATTACAGTTTTATTATAGCAAAATGATACAAATTAGGACCAACCAAAGAGAGAGACACACACGCATAGGACGAGAGCTGGGAGGGTCCCAAATTTGTAGCTTCGTGTGCTGTCCCCATGGAGTCGGGACACGTCACCCTCCTGGCACTACACACGGAGCACTGCCAACGGGAATGCTCACTCCCACTTCAGTGTCCACAGTTATTATTGGGGTTTCATTACATAGGCTTGATTGATTAATCATTGGCCCCGTGACTGAACTCAGTCTCTAGCCGCCTCCCCTCCCTAGAGGTCAAGTTGATACCACATCACGTGGCTCAAAGCCCCAACCCTCTAATCCCATGATTGGTCTTTCTGACATGATTGTCCCCATCCTGAATTATCTCATTAGCTCATATTGTCAGGACCCACCATGAATAACAAAGACACCCGCATCACTTGGGAAATTTTAGGGGTTTAGAGGCTATCTGCCAGTAACTGAGATAAAGGTGGGCCAGCTTCTTTTTTTAATTAATTAATTAAGCTGTGTTGGGTCTTCGTTGCTGCACGCAGGCTTTTCTCTAGTTGCGGCAAGTGGGGGTTACTCTTCGTTGAGGTGCGGGCTTCTCACTGCAGTGGCTTCTCTTGTTGCAGAGCATGGGCTCTAGGCATATGGGCTTCAGTAGTTGTGGCTCATGGGCTCTAGAGTGCAGGCTCAGGAGTTGTGGCTCACGGGCTTAGTTGCTCTGTGGCATGCGGGGTCTTCCCAGACCAGGGCTCGAACCCATGTCCCCTGCATTGGCAGGCGGATTCTTAACCACTGCACCACCAGGGAAGTCCCCAGCTTCTTTATTCTTTATCACACTTAGGTCTTAGACTACCCCCCTCCTGCCCCCACTTCTGGCGTCTCTCTTGTGTTAGCCACACTTTTCCAGCAGCAAGTGAAGGCAACAGGTTCAAACTCCCAAAGGAGCAAAAGTAATATAACTGCCGGTCCCTGGGGCGTGAAGGGGGAGGACGCAGAGCTCCAGGTGAAGCAGCATCCAGAGCTCTGGGCATGCTGTCCAGCGCGGCTGCTCCCTCTCCTGACCACCATCTCCCCTGTGCTCACTTCCCAAGCAGGTTTTACCCTCCGAGAAGCCACTGAGGCTGCTGGCAAGCCCAGGACATGGGCTTCCCTAATATGCCCATGATGGAACTGTCTCTCAGTGGCCACGTGGGCCACCTGCCGTTGCCTGAGCCAACCCCCAACACCCTGTGGCCAGCCTTGGACACTTGCTTCCTGTGGAGCTGGGGAAGAACAAGCTAGCCACACTGGACCCCATACTCTGAGAATTGGGGAGGAGGTTCTCTAAAGGGAAATTGGAGCATGAGAGGATCTCGCTGCAGGGCAGGGCAGGCAGAAGCATGGAGTCGGGACACATCACCCTCCTGACGCTACACACAGCGCACTGCCAATAGGGAAGCTCACTCCCACCTCGGTGTCCACAGTTATTGGGGTTTCATTACGTAGGCTTGATTAAGACCCCCTTCCTACACCAAGCATCCAAGCCTTGATCAAATACCCTCTCTTCTTTAGACCAAGGTGACAGCACTCGGCGGAAAGCTCGTGGGGGCCCAGTACCTGCCCAGCTACCTCTCCCTCAGCAGCTGGTACTCCCCCAGCCAGTGCTACCTGCAGCTGCAGCCGCCCTCCCTCCCCCTGCAGGTAAGGCTTTCAGGTGTGCCCTCCTCGAGCAGGACGGGGCCCAAGAAGCAGCGTGCACGTGCCTCCAGGGGACCTGCACGTGCCCCAGCAGGGTTAATGCTGATGCTGACACAGGAGCCCCATCCCTCCAGCAAGGGGAGTATGCCACGGAATGAATGCCTGTCATTTATTTATGATGGACATACAGGCCAAGGCCAGGGTTTACTGTGATGTCACCTGCCCTCAGGGTCCTGTTGCTCCCACCCATGAGACAATTCCCCTACTGTTGGCCCTGGTTCCCCACTGTCTGGAGTTTCTTGTGCAAAGGCACCGGAAGTCACCCACCAGACGCTTGCAGACACACCGAGTGCAAAGATGAGATGAACTCAGAGCTGGGTCTCACGTTAGTTCTTCCCAAGTCTGTTGTTCCATGATCCAAATTAAGTAAGATGCTTGAAGATGTGTGTGGAAATAGGGATCTGTAAACACTGAGCAGAAAATACGGAGACTTCCCATATACCCACCTCCCCTGCACGCAGTTTCCCTGATTATTACCATCTGTTAAAATTGATGAGCCACTATTAATATGTGATTATGAACTAAAGTCCCCAATGTATGTCAGGGTTCCCTCTTGGTGGTGCACATTTTATGACAAATGCACAATGTCACGTATCCACCGTTACAATGTCAAACGGAATGGTTTCACTTCCCGAAAAATCCACTGTGCTCTACCTATTCATCCCTCCCTCCCTTCAACCCCTGCAAACGCTGAGCTTTTCACTCTCTTTATACTTTTGCCTTTTCCGGAATGTCATAGAGTCAGAATTATACAGTGTGTGTCCTTTTCAGATTGGCTTCTTTTTTTTTTTTTTTAATATTTATTTATTTATTTGGCTGCAATGGGTCTTTTTTTTTTTTTTGGCTGTGTTGGGTCTTCCTTGCTGCGCAAGGGCTTTCTCTAGTTGCAACGAGGGGGTGCTACTCTTCATTGCGGTGCGTGTGCTTCTCATTGCGGTGGTTTCTCTTGTTGCGGAGCACGGGATCTAGGCACGTGGGCTTCAATAGTTGTGGCACGTGGGCTCAGTAGTTGTGGTGCATGGGCTCAGTAGTTGTGGTGTATGGGCTTAATTGCTCCACGGCATGTGGGATCTTCCTGGACCAGGGATTGAACCTGTGTCCCCTGCACTGGCAGGCGGATTCTTAACCATTGTGCCACCAGGGAAGTCCTGTGCCGGGTCTCAGTTGCAGCACGTGGGATCTTTGTTGCCACTTGCGGGATCTTCGTTGTGGCACGTGGGATCTTTTTTAGTTGCGACATGTGGGATCTAGTTCCCTGACCAGGGATTGAACCCGGACCCCCTACATTGGGAGTGCAGAGTCTTAGCCACTGGACCACCAGGGAAGTCCCCAGATTGGCTTCTTTCACTTAGCAATTTGCATCGAACTACCGCCGAGTCTTTTCCTGACTTGAGAGGGCTTTTCATTTTCGTGGCGAATTATATTGCATCATATGGTTTGGATCAACTGCGGTTTGTTTGTCCCCTCACCTATTAAACGATATATACGTATATGTACGTTTTATAAAGCACTCCGTTAATTCCCCTACTTGATGCCCTGAGGGCTGAGCCTGGCTGCCGTGGGTGGTGGCAAGCTTGCCAGCATTGCCTCTAATGGAAACCACTTGCCGATGGGACTCCCAGGCCCTACCAGCCCCGTAAACCTCTGAGACCCCCTCTCTGAGGGTGCTGCCCAGACCCGAGGGGCCCCTGGGATGCAGCTCGGAGGAACTGAGACGGCAGGTCTGCCTATTCCCTGGGCTTAGTGGCGCTCTGTGGGGGCTATGAGAATGAGAAACTCCAGTGAGATCGTGCCCAGCTTGGCTGCACACGCTGTTCTTGTTTTAATACTGTTTAACCATCCGTGCAGCATGGGGATGCTGGTGTTGGCCACCGTCCTGTGGGGGTGGGAAGGAGTCCTGTGTCATGTCTGCTGGGACCACTGTTCCCGTAGGCGAGGACTTGGCTGGGCCGCTCAGAGTTTCTTCTTGGAGGGACACCTCTGTCCTGCCTCAGTCAGGTCAGCAGGCACCAGCTCTCCCCGTCCCAGACTGTCATCGAGGGGCCCTGAGTGTGACCTCAGGGCATTGAGGCAAGAGTGGCCATGCTTGGTGCAGTCCCAGCTCTGTGTTGGGGCCCTTTCTTCTTCCTCCAGCACCAAGGGATGTGCAGGGAGGAGCTGCTCTGTAGATGGGGCTGTCACCCCAATATTTTAGGGTTGCTCTGATGCCATGGGGTTAGTTCATGAGAAGAAGAAAAAGATTTGCACTCTTTCCTTCTTTTTTTTCTCAACATCTCAAACAGAAAGAGACTTTTGTTTGGGTGTTGTTATAAGGAGGATATTTACAAATTTAGAGAGAAATAAAAAAAAGTATAATAAATAACCATATGCTTTTCACCTAGATTTATGAATTAATATTTTGCCTCCATCCATCTACCCACCCACCCACTCACCCACCTACCCATCCATCTACCCATCCACCCATCCATCCTCCCATCCACCCATCCATCCACTCATCTATTTATCTCTCCATCCCCCCATCCCCCCACCCATCTACCCATCCCCCCACCCATCCACCCATCCATCCATCCTCCCATCTACCCACCCATCCATCCACCTACCACCCATCAACCCATCCATCCATCCTCAGCCCGTCCATCCACCCACCCACCCATCCATCCATCCACCCATCCATCCATCCATCCACCCATCCATCCATCCATCTATCCTCCATCCACCCATCCATCCACTCATCCACTCACATATCCACCCATTCATCCATCCTCCCATCTACCCACCCATGCACCCATCATCCACCTACCACCCATTCCCCCACCCATCCATCCATCCATCCATCCATCCACTCACCTATTTATCCATCTATTTCTTTCCACCTTTTTTGACTGCAATATTTGAAAGTAAATTACAGATATGATGCTTCACTCTTAAATACTTGAGCATAATATGTCTTAAAAATAGGGACATTCTTCAACATGACCGCAAGGTCATTGTTATATCTAAGAAAATTATATTAACTCAATCATATTGTTTAATTCACAGGCAATATTCAGATTCTCAAAGGTGTCCTCGAGATATAGTTTATATATAGTGTGTGTACACACCCATGCATGCCTGCACATGTGCACACATGTGTGGGTGTGCATGTGTATGCATGTCTTGCAGATGCATGCTTGTGCATGTGCACGTGTGTGTGTGCTCACCTGTGTGTGTGTGCATGCATTTTACTCAGGATCAATTTAAAAGTTGCATTTGGCTCTTCTGTGTCCGTAATCGTTCTTTTTAAAATTTATTTATTTATTTATTTGGCTGTGTTGGGTCTTCGTTTCTGTGCGAGGGCTTTCTCTAATTGTGGCAAGCGGGGGCCACTCTTCATCGAGGTGCGCGGGCCTCTCACCATCGCGGCCTCTCTTGTTGCGGAGCACAGGCTCCAGACACGCAGGCTCAGTAGTTGTGGCTCACGGGCCTAGTTGCTCCGCGGCATGTGGGATCTTCCCAGACCAGGGCTCGAACCCTGGCAGGCAGATTCTCAACCATTGCGCCACCAAGGAAGCTCTCCATAATCGTTCTTGATCTAGAACAGTCTCCTTGCCTTTTCATTGCCATAACTTTTGTAAAGAATTCAAGCCTGTGATCTTGTAGATTATCCCACATTATGAGTGAGATTCAGGTTAAAACATGGTTCTGGCAAAACTACTATGTACGTACTGCTTTTGTTGAGTCCCATCAGGAGGCACAGATTTGGGCAGTGCCACCCTTGCTGAAGCTGATCTTATCTTTGGTTTGGGTCTGGTTCCTACCAGCTCTTTCCCTCTGCAGGTGAGGCTAATAAATAATCTGGGTGACACTCTGAGGTCTCTGCCACAGTGTCGTGAGCCCCAGCAACCTTTCACCTAATGCCTTTGGCATCTTTGATGATTCTTGCTGTAATCAGTTATCACATTGGCTTTATGATGGATATTCTGATTTCTGCACTTTTTATGATTCTGACATTCCTTCTGAATTTATTAGCTGGTAAAAAAAGAACTTGCCCCACTATTATTTTTGCTGTATTATTGTTGTTTTCAGTGTGCCTATGGACTTGTGAACTTCTAAAAAATTATTCAGTGTGTTATAATCTGTTACCACCATGCTTCCTTTTTTCATTTTAGATTTTGGAATAACTTTAGACTTACAGAAGAGTTGTTCGTAGAGTGCAGAGAGTTCCTGCATATCCTTCATCCACCTTTCTTTCCCTAATGTTTTAAATTGTTTGTCTTTTTGTTTTTGTGAGAGTACTTTATATATTTTGGACATTAGACCCTTATCAGATATATGACTTGGAAGTATTTTCTCCCATTCTGTGGGTTGTCTTTTCACTTTCCTGATAGTGTCATTTGATGCAACAAAGGTTTTTAATTTTGGTGAAATACAATTTATCTAATATTTTTCTTTTGTTGTTTGTGCTTTTGGTGCCATATCTCAAAGAAACCATTGCCAAATCCAAGGTCATGAAGGTTTACCCCTATGTTTTCTCCTAACAGTTTATGGTTTTAGCACTTACATTTAAGTCTTTGAACCATTTTGAGTTAACTTTTGTATATGGTGTGAGGTAGGGTCCAACTTCATTCTTTTGAATGTGGAGATCCAGTTGTTCCAGAATCATCTGTTGGGGAAAGACTGTTCTTTCCCCATCAAAAGGTCTTGGCACCCTTGATGAGAATCAATTTGCCACAGATGTTTATTTCTGGACTCTCAGTTCTATCCTATTGATCTATATGTCTGTCCTTATACCAATACCACACTGTCTTGATACTGTAGCTTTGTAGTAAGTTTTGAAATTGGCAAGTGTGAGTCCTACAACTTTGTTCTTTTTCAAGATTGTTTTGGTTATCCTGGATCCTTTGCATTTCCATGTGAATTTTAGGATCAGCTTTTGCACTTGGACAAAAAAGGCCACTGGCACTTTGTTAGGCTTCCCCCTAATGTTACCATCTTATGAAACCATGACACATTTGTCAAAACTAAGAAATCAGCACTGAACATGACTATTAACTAAACCCCGGACTTTATTTGGATTTCCCTAGTTTTTCCAGGCACCTGCTTTTTTTGGTCCAGGATCCCATGCAGGATCTCACACTGCATTTCGTGTCCTCCAGTCTGATGGTTTCTTGGTCTTTCCTTGTCTTTCATGACCTTGACACTCTTGAAGAGTTCATTCTTCTTTCTGCTACTGCAGTTTCCCAGATTTGGCTATGGGAGTGAGTACCTTTGGGTCAGCTCCTTAAACAGGTGGGTTCTTGTCTTCAGTGGGAAGTAGAATGACATTTATTAACCACCCACAGTGAACAGGTGTGGTGTTGAGAATGATACATTCATCATTTCATTGGATCCTCAGGACCTTCTGTCCAGGAGATATAACCTTATTTTACAAATGGGGAAACTGAGGATCAGAGAGGTGGAATGACTTGCCCAAGGACCCACAGTGAGAATGATACTCACCACTCACCACCTCAGGTTACCCTCCTCTGGGCATTCAGAGTGGCCCAGATGTTTGGGGAGAGTCATGGATTGTAAAACATGGGGCAGGGGAGGGAACCTCTGGGGCAAAAGTCCAGAGGATGACTTCTCATGCAGCCTGTAACCTCAGTGTTGGATATGGTCACACTCCAAGCTCTTGAGGAGGTCACAGGACCTGGGAGACCTCAGCTGTAACACAGGGAATGAGGGCAGCTTGGAGGTTAAGCATGGGGCTCTGGCTTCAGCCCTTTGGGGTTTGAATCCTGTCCCCACCACTCACTGATGTTGGGAAGGGACCAAACCCCCTCTGGAAACTTGGGGATTGTGATAGAACCCAACTCATCAAGTGTATATCCAATGAGAAGTTCCAGCCCATTGCCAGCACTGGTGCCTGTGAAGTTAGGGAATAGTCCCCAAGACCATCCCCCCCACCAATTGCAGAATTTGGGGGGTCACCAAACCACTTTCAGTTTCTTTAATCTCTAGAGGGAGTCACAGAATCACTGAAAGCTCTTAGAATCACAGTTACAGTTTAATACAGTGAAAGATACAGATTAAAATCAGGCAAGGCAAGAGGATCATAAGGCAGGGGCCAGGTGAGTTCTGAATGTGAACTGCCAGTTGTCCTCCCGCCACAGAGTCAAGGACAGTGTTGCTTTGCCGCCGACAATGTGTGACTACATGCATGGTGTACTGCCAACCAGGGATGTTCACCTGAGCCTCAGTGTCCAGGGTTTTTATTGGAGGTTAGTCACATAGACATGGCTGACCACCTGCCTGGCCGACCCTAGTCTCAGCCCCTCCAGAGGTCAAACTGATGTAGTGTGGCCCAATGTCCCTACCATAAATTATATTGTTAGTATCTGGTGTGGCCCCAGACCCCAGGTAAACAAAGACTCATCAGGCAGGACATTTCAGGGCCTTAGAGATCACCTCCCAGGAGCAGGGGACAAAGGCCAGACCTCTCTTAGGCTAGGTTCAGATCCTTACTACACTGCACTCACTGAGAGTTTCCATACCCTTATCACATTTCATCCACAGCACAGCCCCATTTACAGAGCATCAGCTGAGGTTGCCATGGGGATGTGGCCACAGCCAGGACCAGATGCTGAGCACTCAGCTCTGAAGCCAGTGCTCCTCCCTCAGCTTTCTTGGCCTCCCTGTGGCCCCACAGTGGCCGTCTCCCTAGGGTAGGCTGTGGCATTGGTGCTGGGCTGTGGGTGCCAGGCATGGCTCCCCATGCTACATGTCTCCCACAGGTTGGGGAGGATGCCCATTTCCCAGTGAAGTCCACGTGTCCCTGCAATTTCACTCTGTACTATGAGGTGGCTGCGAGGGGCAACATTGTGCTCTCGGGCCAGCAGCCTGCCCACATCACCCAGCAGAGAAGCAAGCGGGCAACCCCGGAGAAACCCATCCGCTTAATGCACCTTTCCGAGACAGGTGAGCTAGGCCACAGGCTGGAGGTTCCTGTATTCCTTCTGAACCATTGAGACTGGGGTGGGTGCCCCAGCAAGGAGGAGTAGGCAGGGTGCAGCCAGGAGGGGGGCCTGCCTCAGGGTGGAGGGCACATGTCCCAGGCAAGACCGGGTTGGGGCCAGGAGAGTGGGCAGTGACCAGCTGTTGGAGGCAGCTCCTCTTGAGGCTGCCATGAGCTGGGCCCCTGCTGTGCCAGGTTGCCATCTGCCAGGCCCCCTCTGCCTTTGCCCAGACTGATTCCCCATTTAGGGGTCCTTCTTTTCCCTCTCCTTGACTCCACGTGTTCCTCACAAGACCCACCTCCTCCCCTGGATCTTCCCAGCCCCCTCCTCTTCACAGCCCTTCTGCCTAAAGCAGGATCCCCTAACTAAGGACTATGGACACTTGCAGGATATTATTTGTGGTGGAGCCTGTGCTGTGCACTGTAGGGTGCTGAGCAACATACCTGGTCTCCCCCCACTAGATGCCAGTGGCAACCCCCCTACACACAGTATGATGACCTAAAATGTCTCCAGATATCACCAATGTCTCTAGGGGGCAAAGTGACTCCTGGGTGTGAATCACTGAGATAGATAGATAGATAGATAGGGAGACAGACTCATAGATAGAATTATCAATAGATAAATTGATGGATGGATAGAGTCATGGATAGGTGGGTGGGTAAATAGATAGCTTTATAGATAGAATCATCAATAGATAAATTGATAGATGCATGGTTAGATAGAGTCATAGATGGATGGATGGGTGGATAATTGGATGGATGGATAGTTAGATGGATGATGGATAGGAAGGCAGGCAGACAGGCAGACAGGGCGTCAGACAGGGTCTCTCTCATCCAAGTCACTTTCTCATCCTCCACACTACTGATGTTTGGGGCCGGATTATTCTCTGTGGGGCTGTCCTGTGCATTGTAGGGTGTTGGATGGCATCCCTAGCCTCCACCCACTAGATGCCAGTAACACCCCCAAGTTGTGACAACCAAAATTACCAAATGTCCCCTGGGAAGTAGCATTGCCATGGTTGAGAACCACTGGCCTGAATGGTGCTTTGGACATTGTGCACCCACATCCTCTTGGGTTTATCTTCCCTTCTGTGTGAAATAACAGGGGATGTGAGTATTCATGGAGTAGTTGCCCTGGGCCAGCCCTGGGCTGGCATCTCTTCGTGCTACACCCTATGTAACCCCCAGGACAACTGGGGCATCAGTGGTTCTACTGTGGGATGCTGAGTTTTCATGTCTCTCCCCACCTTTGACTTGTCTAAGAGCCCTCTCCAGCCCCAGCAGCAGAGGTCAATGTGTGCGTGACCTCTCTCCGGCTGACCGTGACCCCCAGCATGGTCCCCCTCGGCCGCCTGCTGGCCTTCTACGTCAGGGAGAATGGAGAAGGAGTGGCTGACAGCCTTCAGTTTGCTGTTGAGACCTTCTTTGAAAACCAGGTAGAGCATCGGGAACCAAACTGGGGGAGGGAGAGGAGATGGGCAAGAGTCATCAGGGCTGAGGGCTCCAGGGTGTCGAGGCTGGGGTGGACTTCGCAAAGCTGCCCGTCAGACCCCACATAGTATGACAGGCAGGACTTTTAAAGGTTGCCCTACCTTCAGGATCCTAAGTTGCGTCTTTACTGGAGATCCTCCAAAAGTCACCCAAGTGGGGATTGCCTTCATTACACACAGGAAAAGTGGACAGCAGTTCTCTCTCCCTGCTGGGCTCCAGACCTAAGGGACACCACTCATGTCCCCCCAGACGGGCTCAGCCCCCCACGTCCTCTCCCTGCACCCTCCAAAACTGGCTGCAACATGTCCTCTGTCACCGCCCATCTCCCCACCTCTCTTCTCCCCTCCCATCTTCTGCACAGAATGTACCAGTTGCACCAGCCTAGTTCCCGTCATTCAGCCTCCCATCCTTGTCCTCATCTGGGCAGCAAAGCCAGGGTCCCAGCTGAGCTGGCGAGGACCGACTCTTCTCGGAGGGCAGAGAGGGTGCGTGGGTGGGTCTGGAGAGTTTGGCCAAGCTCCCGATTTTTCTGCTGTGTTTGGGTCCAGGTTTCACTGACATATTCAGCAAATGAGACCCAACCCGGGGAAGTCATCGATCTGCGGGTCAGGGCTGCAAGGGGCAGCTGCGTGTGTGTTGCTGCGGTTGACAAGAGCATCTACTTGCTCAGGTCTGGGTTTCGGCTGACTCCCACCCAGGTGAGCGGGGGCCCTTGGGCGCTGGGCTCCAGCATCTTCACGGACGTTTCTTCCTTTCCAATAACTGAAAAGCCCCTTATAAACCCAGATTGTCTCTCTTCACTGGGTTCGTTCTCAGCAAACCCCATCCTTTTCGCTGTTTGGGTGCAGTTAAAAGATCTTGGAGTCAAATCCAGTGTGACATTGTCCGGGTCCCACCTCTTCAGCCCCATGCTGCCCATCTTAAAAATGGGTTAATGCCACCAACTCCTGTCTCCTAAGATTGGTTCCAAGTGATACATGTGAGAGGAGGTTGAGATGGGAGCATGCCAGGCCAGTTTGGGTTGAAAAGAAACCCTCAGTTGACCAGTTCCTGCTCCCCTTTGTTTGTAGGTTTTCCGGGAATTGGAAGATTATGATGTTTCCGATGCTTTTGGGGTGTCCAGGGAGGATGGACCCTTCTGGTGGGCTGGGCTGATGGCCCGACGACGCCGGCGCTCCTCCATCTTCTTGTGGCCCTGGGGCGTCACCAAGGACTCCGGGTTTGCCTTTGCCGTAAGGAGAGGTGGTCTTGGACCCCACCGCCCCCTCCTGAGCTCCTCTTCCTTTGAAACAAAGGGTCTCGGGGTACAGAGATGGGTTGGGGTGGAAGTTTCCAAACTTATAGCATTGCAGAATCTTTTTTGATTCTCCCCAGTGAAAGCTCATATGTGGACCCTCCCAATTTGCAAAACGGACGAGAACAGAATGAGTATCCATTGATAACTTGAACTTGTTCTGGAGCAATGACGATGAAAGTGCTTTGGTGGAAGGAAAACCTACACTGTGGGTGCAGGTGCCATGTTCTCAGGTGGTGGCCTCACCCTTGTTGACATTTATAGCTCAAATCTGTCCCCTTCATTCCTGGCTCCGGGGACCAGGGCGCTGCTGGAGACGCAATACACACAAATGTCATTCTAGCCCACTTTAGCATGCTGGCGGTCTCCACTCAAATGCATGAGGGCACTTTTCATCCCAGGTTTTAAATCATTTAAAAGGCATCCTTGGAAATCCTCTGGTGATCCAGTGGTTAGGACTCTGTGCTTTCAGTGCTGGGGCCTGGGTTCAATCCCTGGTCAGGGAACTAAGATCCTGCAAGCCATGCGGCATGGCCAAAAAAAAAATAAAATAAATAAAAGGCATCCTTTTCCTCCCATTTTTATTATGGAAAATTTTCAAACATACAGAAAAGTTGAACGAATTAGCGAACACCTGTAGATCCACCACTTGGATCCCACAGTTAACATTTTGCTGTATCAAATATATATACCAATATATATACATATATATTATTTTTTTATTAAAGAATATTTTTGATGTGGACCATTTTTTAAAAGTTTTTATTGAATTTGTTACAATTGCTTCTGTTTTATGTGTTTTGGTCGTGAGGCACGTGGGATCTTACCTCCCCGACCAGGGATCAAACCCTCACCCCCTACACTGGAAGGTGAAGTCTTAACCACTGGACCACCAGGGAAGTCCCTATATTATAACAGTAAGAACTGCAGCCCACAGTCATTGGCTCTTGGTCCGGATTAGGCACTGCACCAATTGATTTGTTTTAAATAGAGGTGAAATTCACATAGCAGAAAATTAACCCATTTTAAAGTGAACAATTCAGTGGCATTTAGTACATTCACAGTGCTGTGCAAACCAGCACCTCTGTCTATTTCCAGAACATTTCCATCACCCCAAAAGGAGACCTGTCCCCATTAGCAGTCACTCGACACCCACCCTCCCCCAGCACCTGGCAACCACTGATCTGCCTGTGGTTTTGGACATCTCATATAAATGGAATCATACAAGATGTGGCCTTTTGTGCCTAGACCACAAACGCGCTGGCCTCCCCTCTGCTCTGCCCTGGATGGTTACTGGGTCCCATGACCCCCTTAGTCCGTGTCACCAAGCCTGGAGAGAGGACTGACTCCCTCAGGGCTACGCAGCAGTGATGTTGGGGCAGTGACCTCTGGGACTACAATGTCCACTTCCCCACTGTGGGTCTGGGCGTTGTCTGTTGCCTAGGAAACAGGACTGGTGGTGATGACAGACCTGGTGAGCCTGAACCACCGGCAAGACGGCGGCCTGTACACTGATGAGGCTATCCCTGCCTTCCAGCCCCACACAGGGAGCCTGATGGCAGCAGTGTCCTCCAGACAACCCCCCAGGTAATTGCCACTGCCTCGAGCAGGGTTGTCTAAACTCATACTGTTGACATTTGGGGCTGGATCATTTTCTGCAGTGGGGCTGTCCCACGCATTGTAGGGTGTTGAGTGGCATCCCTGGTCTCCACAACCAGATGCCAGTAACCCCCCGCCCCTACCCCCAGTTGTGACAACCAAAAATGTCTTCAGACATTGCCCAATGTCTCCTTGGGGCCAGACTCACCAATGGCCTAGTGGGCTGGGGCACTGAGCACTTTGGCCCTGCTCCCCCTGGTCCTTGGACCCATCCAAGTGCACGGAATTGGGGGTTGGGGGTGCAGGAGAGAGAGGAAGGTGTAACAGGGGAGCAGATCTGCCTAGGGACAGACAAATTGGGGCAGGGTGGGAAACTGCGGCTTTATCCTCCCACTCCCAGACACTCTGCTTAGAAAATTCTTTCTATTACCCTTTCTCCTTCCTCCCACCATTTCCTCCTTCCTTCTCTTCCTCTCTCTTCCCCCTTACCCTCCAACTCTTTACCTTTTGGAGTTAGACACCAAGTAATTACTTTTCAGTCTTTCTTATTTTAAATCAAATGTTTAAGCCTCAGAGTGTTGCTTTGGCTGCACCCAAGTTGTGCTATGAAGTGTTTCCATTATTGCTGGCTTCCACATAGATTCTTACTAGCGGAAAAATTGATTTGCCCAGATGTGGCAAGTGACTTACCCAGATGTGTTTTCAATTTTCAAGTGATTTTTAAAATTATTATTATTTTATGTGTTTTATAAATTTGTGTCAGATGTGCATCATGGCCAGGGAACATGGTCTGTATGATATCCACTATGGTCAACAAACATAGTCTGTATGATACCCATCATCTGGTTTTTATTTTGGAGACTGGCTATATGGTATATGGTCTGTTTTTGTAAATGCTCATATCTACTTGAAAAGAATGTCCAAGCTCCTGTCATTGGGTATAGGATTCTCTTTGAGTACTTTTGGTCAAGTCTATGGTAGATGGTGCCCAAACCCTCCATATCCTTGCTCATTTTGTTTCTTTGTTTGTTTGCTAACTTATCAATTACTGAGAGAGAGGAGTTCACATCTCCCCCTTAGATTTGTGGCTTTGTCCCTGGTCTCATGGAAACCTTTGTTTCACAGGAGGTAGTGTTTCCTGTTCTCTCCTGTCTCTGCCTTTGTCCCCTCCCTTCTGCTCCCCCATCACCCACCTGTCTTCTTTCCCACCTTCTTCATTCTCTGCCTCTCCCACTAGCTCCTCAACTCCAGCCAGCTTGGGGAGGGTAGGGTGTTTTGAAGACCTTGCCTTTTCACTCTCTCTGAATTTAGGGGTGTGTAGGCTGGGAAAGGGGAGGCAGGCCTTGGATGTACCCTTTCCTGCCAACTCATTCAGTGAGAGGCACAGAACCAAGTGGGCCAGGGATGGGGTCAGTGTGGTCAGCAGTGCCCCAGCATCTGGGTCTCTTTGGAGACCTTGAGGGTGGCACCCATACTCCTTAGCCCTTGTTCTGAGCCAGAAGTGGCCCAGAGGATCTCCCACCCTGGCAGGCCTGTCCATGAAAGCCCTCTTCTTCTTTCAAGCCCTCTCTTCCCAGATTGGGAACCTTCCCAGTCCCCCCAGTCTCCTCTGCAGTGATCTCTGGATACCTGGATCCCCTAGGTTCTTCCTGCCCAAGTCACACATTTAACAGGCCCACAGGGGTCCTTGTTTCCAAACTCCACATCAGGGCATAGGCAGACCAGGCTCCCCCTATGGTACTTTGGACACACACGAAGGCATTTCTGAGATGTGGTTGAGTGAGGAGGTGGAGTATTGGCCCCTGAGCATCCTTCAGCCAGACACTACTCTGGAAGCCTGGAGCCTCCCATGTGCGTGCCTCCTGAGAGCTTGGCCTGAAGTGGATATGCAAGCAGCCTCGAAACCCAAAACCTCAAAGGGAATTGTAAATCCCAGTGCAGAAAGGCATAAGAAATGCCTTAAAAAGCAAGTGGTTTTGCCTTTTTGTAATTGGATAATGCATCCTTATTCTGAAGGATATTTTTCTTAACCATATGCATGTGGTTAAATCTTTTTTCAAAGAGTATGAAAGGGTATATAATGAAATGGAAGTCTCCCTCCCTCCTCCAGATCCTCCGTTCCCTTCTAAGAGGCAATAATGGTCAATAATTCCTTAGATATCCTTCTAGAAATTTTCTGTGTATACACAAGGATTTTTTTAAAAAAACGCAATGGGAGAATACTATAATACTGTTCTGTGCCTTCCTTTTAAATGTCAGTGATAAACCTTAGAGACCATTCCATACCAGTACATATATACTTACCTCACCCTTTTTCACTGACATGTAATATTCCACTGTGTGAATGTACTATCATTTGATTAACCAAACGCCCTATTGATGGAGATTTTGGCTGTTTGTTATTTCTCACAGTGCTGCAGTGAACCACACCATAGTCTGTCTTTGCACATGTGTCTGTGGTTAATTTCAGGGTCCATCCCTGGGAGAGGTAACCTCAGGTTGAAAGAGATGTGAGCATTTTTAATCTTGAGAAGTTTTGCCAGATGTCAAGTAGGGCTTATTAATATTATTTTTTTTAAGAATAGGACAGTCCCAGGACTTCCTTGGCAGTCCAGTGGTTAAGACTTTGCCTTCCAATGCAGGGGGTGCAGGTTCGATCTCTGGTTGGGGAGCTAAGATCCTACCTGCCTCGGGGCCCAAAAACCAAAACATAAAACAGAAGCAATATTGTAACAAATTCAATAAAGACTGTAAAAAAAAAAAAAAAAAAGAATAGGACAACCCCTGAGGAAGGTGGGCTGTGAGGCTTCTGAGGATAAACCAAGAATGAAAGCACATGAAAGAATGTAGGTATGTATAACTGAATCACTTTGCTGTACTTCAGAAACTAAACTAACACAACGTCGTAAATCAACTATACTTCAATTTAAAAAAACTTAAAAAAAAAAAAAAGAAAGCACAGAGGAAGGGGGAGAGGGGATAGGAGAGCTCTATGTAATGATGCAGAAAAACATGGCAAACCCAGGGAGGGAAATTAACAAAGGAGAGGACACGGGGTGGTCCCTGTGGCCCTTCTTACCTTCTAAATTCAGGATGCGAGGCACCACTATCATTTTAAGAAGCCTCTGTCAAGCCTTTGATGCCTCGCTTTTACTAGTCCTAATCAAGTAGAATGTTAACCCTGCCAGGTGAAAGAATTAACACATTATGTCCTATTAGAGTAGAATACTGACCTTTCCAGGTCAGAGAATTAAAACGTGTAGAATATTAAGCTGCTGGGTAAGAGAATTAACATGTTATAGGCTAATCAAGTAGAATGTTAACCTGCCAGGTAACAGAATTAAGTTATGTCCGTGAAACTTTAATCATTTCTCTCTCTCTTTTTTTTTTTTTTTTAATTTTCATAGAGCAGAGAAGAGGAAAAGGACCTACTTCCCTGAAACATGGATTTGGCACTGTCTCAACATCAGGTACAGTATGATTTCTTTCCTTTGCTGCCTTTGTGGGCTGACTCAGAGGCACTCATGAAAGATGGTTCCCAGTTGGTTTGCCTGGAGATCTGACACCAACATCTGAGTAAGACATTGGGCATCCTTTTCTAACACATAAAACTCAAAGCTATGAAGTCAGCCCCAAATCCCTCTGCAGCCTCAGACATCTGCTCATGAAATATGAAATTTGAGGGCTTCATGCCTCTTAACAACTCCCTCTTGGGGTAACTCTATCCGCTCTGTTTATATAACGAGCTCATTAAAATGATTACAGTTCCCTGGAACATGAACTCAATTCCACCCACCCACCCCCTCCTCACTCCTCCGGGGACTCAGGCTCCTGCCCGCAAAACAGGCTGCTTCTCTCAGCACATTTCCTTTCTACATTGTTTTCTCTTTTAGTTCGCCTTGAAGCAGCAGTGCTGTGCTAAATTCTTGCCAGATGCAGTTGGCTTTTTTCTTTCAATGCTTAGTGTCAGAAGGTAGTGGTGACTTGCCCTGGGAAACCAGTTAGGCATGAAAGTTCAGACCCTGGGGCCAGTGGGTTGGCCAGCGGGTGGACCTACTGCTGAGCTGGGGTCTCCTTCTTGGCATGAGATGCCATGGCACATGCTCAGCACAGAGCCAAGCACTCAGCTGGGGGTTCCTCAGGCTGCTTTCATGGATGTGCGTGTCCCCATTATGGGCGGTCTTCCCCGCTGGTCAGAACAGAAGCTGATTACTGCATTTTGTTCTGGGAGTCCAGATTTAAGATGGGCTGTCGGTCCATCATCAGAGATGTACGGAAAGTAAAAATGTATCTATTTTCTGTGTGCTGGGTGATGTTTTGGGTGCTGGGTAGTGTTTTTGGTGCCAGGGATGGCACCTTGAACAAGGCAGATAGGGTCCCCTCATGCGTAGAATTTATGTTTTATGCCCCCAAAGGCTTCATGCTTCAGTAGGGCCAGTGTTCTCATGGAGGGCTTGGCCCGGGGCTTGGGAGGAAGTAGAGGGACCCTTTGGGGAAGCCAGAGAGACTCCCAGGGCAGGTGGAGCCCAAGATGGGTCCCACAGGATAGATAAACAAGAAGGGGGGAAGGGTATCCAGGAGGCGGGACCAGCATGGGCAAGAGTTGGGGCATGGGAGAGGCTGGTGATTTCCACATGGTTGGGATGAGGCAGGTGGGGCTAAGAGGACGAGGCAGGGAGTGTGAAGGCCATGTGGTCTGTGGTGGGGGTGTGGAGAGCCACAGAGGGCTGTTGGGAGGCATTTGGGATTTGAGACGTTCTCTCTCCCTCTGTCGGCTGGAGCAAGGATGAGTCGGAGAGTACAGATCTGAGACCAAGGGGCAGGTTCCTGCTGGGCCCAGGCAAGGACTCGTCAGCTCTTTTTTTTTTTCTTTTCTTTTCTAATTTTTAAAATGGGTAAAATACACGTAACATAAAATTTACCACCTTAACCATTTTTGGGTGTACGGTTCAGTGGTAATAAGTGCATTCGTATTGTTGTGATGCCATCACCACCCTCCGTCTCCAAAACTCTTTTCATCTTGCAAAACTGGAACTATGTCCCCATTAAATACTAACTCCCCAATCCTCCCTCCCCTCAGCCCCCTAGCGTCCACTCTTCTACTTTTTGCCTCTATGAATCTTACTGCTGTAAGGACCTCATGTACGTGGAATCATATAGTATTTGTCCTTCTGTGACTGGCTCATTTCACTTAGCATGGTGTCCTCATGGTTCATCCTTGTCGTGGCATGTGTCAAAATTTGCTTTCTTTTTAAGCCTGAATAGCATTCCGTTGTATGGGTGGACCACATTTCGTGTATGCATTCATCCTTTGGTGGACACTTAGGTTGCTTCCACCTTTTGGTTAGTAGGAATAATCCTTCTATGAATATGGGTGTGCAAATATCACTTCGAGATCCTGCTTTCAGTTCCTTTGAGTATATACCCAGAAGTGGAGTTGCTGGATCATACGGTAATTCTGTGTTTAATTTTTTGAGAATTCACCATATTGTTTTCCACGGTGGTTGCACCATTTTGCATTCCCACCAACAGTGCACAAGGGTTCTTCTTTAAATGTTGGATAGAATTTACCAGCGAAGCCATCACATCCAGAGCTTCCCTTTTTGGGAAGATTTTGATTGCTGATTCAATCTCCTTACTTGTTAGAGATCTATTCAGATTTGTTATTTCCTTGTGATTCAGTCTTGGTAGGTTTTGTGTTTCTAAGAATTTGTCCATTCATCTAGATTATCCAAGTTGTTGGTGTACAGTAGTTCATAGTAGTCTCTTAAAATCTTTTTTAATTTCTGTGGAATCGGTAGTAATGTCCCCACTTTTGTTTTGGATTTTAGTAATTGAAGTCTTTTCTCTTTTTTCTTACATCATCTAGCTAAAGGTTTGTCAATTTTATTAATCTTTTCAGAGAACCAACTTTTGGTTTCATTGATTTTCTCTATGATTTTTCTTTTTAAAAAAAATTTGTTTATTTATTTATTTATTTATTTGGCTGTGCCATGTCTTAGTTGCGGTATGCGAGATCTTCATTGCAGCATGTGGGATCCTTTTAGTTGCAGCATGCGAGATCTAGTTCCCTGACAAGGGATCGAACCTGGGCCCCCTGCATTGGGAGCACAGAGTCCTAACCACCGGACCACGAGGGAAGTCCCTCTCTATTATTTTTGTATTCTTTATTTCATTTATTTCTGCTATAATCTTTATTATTTCTGCTTCTTTATTATTTGATCTCTTTAGTTTTTCTTTTTCAAGTTCTTTAAGTTGCAAAGTTAGGCTGTTTATTTGAGATCTTATTTTTTAATGTAAGCATTTATAGCTATGAATTTCCCCCTTAACACTGCTTTTGATGCATCCTGTGAGTTTTGGTGTGTTGTGCTTTTGTTTTCATTCATCTCTAAGTCCTTTTTTTTTTTTTTTTGCAGAGATTTTTAAAAATTCCTTTCAAATCCAGAGATAATTTGAGTAGCAAAGTATAACTGTTAATTTTTGACATATCATTTATCTTCGCAAAAACTTTTCTTTTTGAATTTTATTTTATTTATTTATTTTATACAGCAGGTTCTTACTAGTTATCTATTTTATATATATATTAGTGTATATATGTCAATCCCAATATCCCAATTCATCCCACCACCACACCACCCACCCCGTTTTCCCCACTTGGTGTCCATATGTTTGTTCTCTACATCTGTCTCTCGATTTCTGCCTTGCAAACTGGTTCATCTGTGCCATTTTTCTAGATTCCACATATATGCATTAATATGCAGTATTTGTTTTTCTCTCTCTGACTTACTTCACTCTGTATGACAGTCTCTAGGTCCATCCACGTCTCTACAAATGACCCAATTTCGTTCTTTTTTATGGCTGAGTAATATTCCATTGTATATATGTACCACAACTTCTTTATCCATTCGTATGTTGATGGACACTTAGGTTGCTTCCATGACCTGGCTATTGTAAAAAGTGCTGCAATGAACATTAGGGTGCATGTGTCTTTGTGAATTATGGTTTTCTCTGGGTATACGCCCAGTAGTGGGATTGTTGGGTCATATGGTAATTCTAGGTTTAGTTTTTTTAAGGAACCTCCATACTGTTCTCCATAGTGGCTGTATCAATTTACATTCCCACCAACAGTGCAAGAGGGTTCCCTTTTCTCCACACCCTCTCCAGCATTTGTTGTTTGTAGATTTTCTGATGATGGCCATTCTGACCAGTGTGAGGTGATACCTCATTGTAGTTTGATTTGCATTTCTCTAATAATTAATGATGTTGAGCAGCTTTTCATGTGCCTCTTGGCCATCTGTATGTCGTCTTTGGAGAAATGTCTATTTAGGTCTTCTCCCCTTTTGTTGATTGGGTTGTTTGTTTTTTTAATATTGAGCTGCATGATCTGTTTATATATTTTGGAGATTAATCCTTTGTTGATTCGTTTGCAAATATTTTCTCCCATTCTGAGGGTTGTCTTTTCGTCTTGTTTATAGTTTCCTTCTCTGTGCAAAAGCTTTTAAGTTTCATTAGGTCCTATTTGTTTATTTTTGTTTTTATTTCCATTACTCTAGGAGGTGGATCAAAAAAGATCTTGCTGTGATTTATGTCAAAGAGTGTTCTTCCTGTGTTTTCCTCTAAGAGTTTTATAGTGTCCAGTCTTACATATAAGTCTCTAATCCATGTTGAGTTTATTTTTGTGTATGGTGTTAGGGAGTGTTCTAATTTCATTCTTTTACATGTAGCTGTCCAGTTTTCCCAGCACCACTTATTGAAGAGACTGTCTTTTCTCCATTGTATATCCTTGCCTCCTTTGTCATAGATTAGTTGACCATATGTGCATGGGTTTACCTCTGGGCTTTCTATCCTGTTCCATTGATCTATATTTCTGTTTTTGTGCTAGTACCATATTGTCTTGATGACTGTAGCTTTATAGTATAGTCTGAAGTCAGGGAGTCTGATTCATCCAGCTCGGTTTTTTTCCCTGAAGATTGCTTTGGCTCTTCGGGGTCTTTTGCGTCGCCATACAAATTTTAAGATTTTTTGTTCTAGTTATGTAAAAAATGCCATTGGTAATTTGAGAGGGATTGCATTGAATCTGTAGATTGCTTTGGGTCATATAGTCATTTTCACAATATTGATTCCTCCAATCCAAGAACATGGTCTATCTCTCCATCCGTTTGTGTCATCTTTGATTTCTTTCATCAGTGTCTGATAGTTTTCTGAGTACAGGTCTTTTACCTCCTTATGTAGGTTTATTCCTACATATTTTATTCTTTTTGTTACAATGGTGAATGGGATTGTTTCCTTAATTTCTCTTTCTGATCTTTCATTGTTAGTGTATAGGAATGCAAGAGATTTCTGTGCATTAATTTTGTATCCTGCAACTTTACCAAATTCATTAATTAACTCTAGTAGTTTTCTGGTGGCATCTTTAGGATTATCTATGTATAGTATCATGTCATCTGCAAACAGTGACAGTTTTACTTCTTCTTTTCCAATTTGGATTCCTTTTGTTTCTTTTTCTTCTCTGATTGCCATGGCTAGGACTTCCAAAACTATGTTGAATAATAGTGGCAAGAGTGGACATCCTTGTCTTGTTCCTGATCTTAGAGGAAATGCTTTCAGTTTTTCACTATTGAGAATGATGTTTGCTGTGGGTTTGTCATATATGGCCTTTATTATGTTGAGGTAAGTTCCCTCTATGCCCACTTTCTGGAGAGTTTTTATCATAAATGGGTGTTGAATTTTGTCAAAAGCTTTTTCTGCATCTATTGAGACCATCATATGGTTTTTATTCTTCAATCTGTTAATATGGTGTATCACATTGATTGATTTGCGTATATTGAGGAATCCTTGCATCCTTGGGATAAATCCCACTTGATCATGGTGTTTGATCTTTTTAATGTGTTGTTGGATTCTGTTTGCTAGTATTTTGTTGAGGATTTTTGCATCTATATTCATCAGTGATATTGGTCTTAATCTTCTTTTTTTGTAGTCTCTTTGTCTGGTTTTAGTATCAGGGTGATGGTGGCCTTGTAGAATGAGTTTGGGAGTGTTCCTTCCTCTACAATTTTTTGGAAGAGTTTGAGAAGGATGGGTGTTAGCTCTTCTCTAAATGTTTGACAGAATTCACCTGTGAAGCCATCTGGTCCTGGACTTTGGTTTGTTGGAAGATTTTTAATCACAGTTTCAATTTCATTATGTGTGATTGGTCTGTTCATATTTTCTATTTCTTCCTGGTTCAATCTTGGAAGGTTATGCCTTTCTAAGAATTTGTCCATTTCTTCCAGGTTGTCCATTTTATTGGCATAGAGTTGCTTATAGTAGTGTCTTAGGATGCTTTGTATTTCTGTGGTGTCCATTGTAACTTCTCCTTTTTCATTTCTAATATTATTGATTTGAGTCCTCTCCCTCTTTTTCTTGACTAGTCTGGCTAAAGGTTTATCAATTTTGTTTATCTTCTCAAAGAACCAGCTTTTAGTTTTATTGATCTTTGCTATTGTTTTCTTTGTTTCTATTTCATTTATTTCTGCTCTGATCTTTATGATTTCTTTCCTTCTGCTAACTTTGGGCTTTGTTCTTCTTTCTCTAGTTCCTTTAGGTGTAAGGTTAGGTTGTTTATTTGAGATTTTTCTTGTTTCTTGAGGTAGGATTGTATTGCTATAAACTTCCCTCTTAGAACTGCTTTTGCTGCATCCCATAGGTTTTGGATCATCGTGTTTTCATTGTCATTTGTCTCTAGGTATTTTTTGATTTCCTCTTTGATTTCTTCAGTGATCTCTTGGTTATTTAGTAACGTATTGTTTAGCCTCCATGTGTTTGTGGTTTTTTACATTTTTTCCCCTGTAATTTATTTCTAATCTCATAGTGTTGTGGTCAGAAATGATGCTTGATATGATTTCAATTTTCTTAAATTTACTGAGGCTTGATTGGTGACCCAAGATGTGATCTGTCCTGGAGAATGTTCCATGTGCACTTGAGAAGAAAATGTAATCTGCTGGTTTTGGATGGAATGTCCTATAAATATCAATTAAATCTATCTGGTCTACTGTGTCATTTAAAGCTTGTGTTTCCTTATTAATTTTCTGTCTGGATGATCTGTCTATTGGTGTAAGTGAGGTGTTAAAGTCCCCCACTATTATTGTGTTACTGTCGATTTCCTCTTTTATAGCTCTTAGCATTTGCCTTATGTATTGAGGTGCTCCTATGTTGGGTGCATATATATTTATAATTGTTATATCTTCTTCTTGGATTGATCCCTTGATCATTATGTAGTGTCCTTCCTTGTCTCTTGTAACATTCTTTATTTTAAAGTCTGTTTTGTCTGATATGAATATTGCTACTCCAGCTTTCTTTTGATTTCTATTTGTGTGGAATATCTTTTTCCATCCCCTCACTTTCGGTCTGTATGTGTCCCTAGGTCTGAAGTGGGTCTCTTGTAGACAGCATGTGTATGGGTCTTGTTTTTGTATCCATTCATTGAAACTGTGTCTTTTGGTTGGAGCATTTAATCCATTCATGTTTAAGGTAATTATCAACATGTATGTTCCTATTACCATTTTCTTAATTGTTATGGGTTTGTTTTTATAGGTCCTTTTCTTCTCTTGTGTTTCCCACTTAGAGAAGTTCCTTTAGCATTTGTCGTAGAGCTGGTTTGGTGGTGCTGAATTCTCTTAGCTTTTGTTTGTCTGTAAAGCTTTTGATTTCTCTGTCGAATCTGAATGAGATCTTTGCCGGGTAGAGTAGTCTTGGTTGTAGGTTCTCCCCTTTCATCACTTTAAATATATTGTGCCACTTCCTTCTGGCTTGTAGAGTTTCTGCTGAGAAATCAGCTGTTAACCTTATGGAGTTCCCTTGTATGTTATTTGTCGTTTTTCCCTTGTTGCTTTTAATAATTTTCCTTTGTCCTTAATTTTTCTCAGTTTGATTACTATGTGTCTCGACGTGTTTCTCCTTGGGTTTATCCTGCCTGGGACTCTCTGCACTATCTGACGTGGGTGGCTATTTCCTTTCCCATGTTAGGGAAGTTTTTGACTATAATCTCTTCACATATTTTCTCGGGTCCTTTCTCTGTCTCTTCTCCTTCTGGGACCCCTATAATGTGAATGTTGTCCCAGAGGTCTCTTAGGCTGTCTTCATTTCTTTTCATTCTTTTTTCTTTATTCTGTTCTTCGGCAGTGAATTCCACCATTCTGTCTTCCAGGTTACTTATCTGTTCTTCTGCCTCAGTTTTTCTGCTATTGATTCCTTGTAGCGTATTTTTCATTTCAGTTATTGTATTGTTCATCTCTGTTTGTTTGTTCTTTAATTTTTCTAGGTCTTTGTCAAACATTTCTTTCACCTTCTCGATCTTTGCCTCCATTCTTTTTCCAAGGTCCTGGATCATCTGCATTATCATTGCTCTGAATTCTTTTTCTGGAAAGTTTCCTATCTCCACTTCTTTTAGTTGTTTTTCTGGGATTTTATCTTGTTCCTTCATCTGGGACATAATCCTCTGCCTTTTCATTTTGTCTATCTTTCTGTGATTGTGGTTTTCTTTCTGCAGGCTGCAGGATTGTAGTCCTTCTTGCGTCTGCTGTCTGCCCTCTGGTGGTTGAGGCTATCTAAGAGGCTCGTGCAAGCTTCCTGATGGGAGGGACTGGTGATGGGTAGAGCTAGGTGTTGCTCTGGTAGGCAGAGCTCAGTAAAACTTTAATCCACTTGTCTGCTGATGGGTGGGGCTGTGTTCCCTCGCTGTTGGTTGTTTGGCCTGAGGCGACCCAGCACTGGAGCCTACAGGCTCTTTGGTGGGGCTAATGGAGGACTCCGGGAGGGCTCACGCCAGTGAGTACTTCCCATAACTTCTGCTGCCAGTGTCCTTGTCCCCGCGGTGAGCCACAGCTGCGCACCCCCACCTCTGCAGAAGACCCATCAACAGTAGCAGGTAGGTCTGGTTCAGTCTCCTATGGGGTCACTGCTCCTTCCCCCTGGGTCTGGATGCACACACTTTGTGTGTGCCCTCCAAGAGTGGAGTTGCTGTTTCACCCAGTCCTGTTGAAGTCCTGCAAGCAAATCCTGCTAGCCTTCAAGCTCTGATTCTCTGGGAATTCCTGTTTCTGGACCCCAGGTTGGGAAGCCTGATGTGGTGCTCAGCACCTTCACTCCAGTGGGTGGACTTCTGTGGTATAAGTGTTCGCCAGTCTGTGAGTCACCCACCCATCGGTTATGGGATTTGATTTTATTGTGATTGCACCCCTCCTACCGTCTCATTGCAGCCTCTCCTTTGTCTTTGGATGTGGGGTATTTTTTCAGTGAGTTCCAGTGTCTTCCTGTCGATGATTGTTCAGCAGTTAGTTGTGATTCCAGTGCTCTAGCAAGAGGGAGTTCTAAGTACTTTTTAATTTCCTTTGTGATCTCTTCTTTGATCCTTTGGTGTTTAAGAATGTGTTAATTTCCACAAATTTGTAAATTTTCCAGCTTTCCTTCTCTTGTTGATTTCTAACTTCATCTTATTGTGGTCAGAGAAGATACTCTGTATGCTATCTCTCTTTTTAAGTCCATTGAGGCTTAGTTTGTAGCTTAACCTATGGGTCTGTCCTGGAAAATACCCCAAGTGCACTTCAGACGAATGTGTGTTCCATTGTTGTTGTTGGGTAGAGTGTTCTGTATATGTCTCCCCCTGTTCTGTGCCCCACAGAATGGCCCACTGTCAGGTGGATCGGCCAAGACATAGGGGTCATCTCACTTGGAGGGAGCCCTGAACAGAAGGCTCCAGCAGCTTTATGGACCATGGGGTGGGGTTGGGGGTGGACAGGGGAGAGAGTTAGGAGTGGAAAAGTACTCCAAGTGGGGAAGGATGTCTTCAGTGTTTCCTTCTGACCATAAAGAGGCCTTGGCAGAGGTGTCTGAAGAAAACCTCTGCCCATGGTCCCTTATGCTAAAGAGACCTGGGAGTGGAAATTCTGGGCTGGGAATGCAAACATGCAAAGAGCATGGCCAGCCAGGGGGCCCTGAGTCCTTGGCTGCAGCTCCCCTCAGAGACCCCCGTGCACACCCACCCCTCACCTCCTTACCCTACCCCCACCCTGTGAGACCTGCAGGCCTGTGAGCAGGCCTGAAAAATCACACATACATTCTTAACAGGGAGCTGGGCTCCGCCAGAGTGTATGGGACAAGGATGCCAGGCCAGGAAGTGTGGGTGTCCCCCACAGGCAGGCATTCCTTGGCTTGTGGCTGCACCACTCCAGTCTCTGCCTCCATCTTCGCCTGGCCTTCTTCTCTCTGTGTCTGAATTTCCCTCTTCTTATAAGGACACCTGTCAATGGATTAGGGCCCACTCTACTCCAGTGTGACTTCCTCTTAACTAGTGGTGTCTGCAAAGACCCTATTTCCAAATAATGTCCCATTCACAGGTTACCAGGGGTTAGGACTTGGACATGTCTTTCTGGGAGACACAAGCATGCTCTAAGTGACCAGTCCCCTTGATTCAGTGTCTTTCTCCCCTAAACTGGGCAGAGCACACACTGCCAGAGTTTGCCTCTCTGAACCCATGTTTTGGATGGTCCTGTGATCACAGCTGTCCTGAGAGACATTCATGTTTCCGATTATGGCGAGTCAGGGCTGAGGGATGACTTTCTCCCGTCACACGCTGTGGGGTGCCTTTAATGCTTATTTCCAAGCTGTCGGGGCAGTGGTGGGGGGGCACCACCCTGGGGCCCAAGGCCATACGGCTGGATTCCTCTGTTCCCACCTGGCCGCTGCGGCACGGCCGTGGAGAAGAGCACACGGTTGTCCATCTTTCCGCAGTGATCCATCAGGCGAGGACACACTCAGCGTGCGGGTCCCCGACTCCATCACCAGCTGGGTGGGCGAGGCGGTGGGTCTGTCTGCCGAGAGGGGCCTGGGCATTGCCGAGCCCACTCTGCTGAAGACCTTCAAGCCCTTCTTCGTCGACTTCACCCTGCCCCCCAACGTGGTCCGCGGGGAGCAGGCCAAGATCCCGCTCAGCATCTACAACTACATGGACACCTGCGTCGAGGTACCGAACCCGCCCTCCATACACAGCCTTTCCCATTATGGGGGAGAGGGGTGGCATCCTTAATTGCAGGAGGCAGAGGGAGGTGGGGTCATCCTGGGGGGAGGGGTTGGAGGGGCACAGCACCTGGGATGTGGGGCGGGCAGGGCGGAATGGGGTCATCCTGGAGGGCCGTGGGGGACAGCGTCTGTGATATTAGTGAGGCAGAGGCTGGAGGAGTCAGCTTCTACTTCACCAGCTGTCTACACCTGGGCAGGTTGGGGGTGGGAGTGTGTGCATGGCGCGGTTAGAGGGTGACAGATGTGACGGAGCCACTGTCGTTGACTCCTGACCCTGCAGGGGTGTGGGAGGGTGAGTATCATATGTAATGGCATGGAGTCAGGCGATCTCGGAGAGACAGCAGCAAGCAGTCTTGAAGCAGGGTCTTAGTTCTCTGCCCAGGAATTAGACCTGGGTAGCCTGGATGAAAACCACGAATCCTAGCCACTAGACCACCAGGGGCTCGAGGCTAGAAGCAAAGTTTCCCTGGCTCTTGCCCTGTGTGAAAAATGAATTTCTCAAAGAGGCAAAACCTGCAAAAACAGGTGAAGTTTATTATGAGAGATACAGCGCAACAAGTGGGAGAACACACAGAGAAACAGTTGTTTATTTAAGACAGAGTAAGGCAGAGATACACACCCAGAGAGAAAGGGTGTGGGCGTCCTCCCTAATGAGAAGGAGCCCAGTACAGAGGCGGTTAAATCATTTATACAGGGCACTTCTTCCCGGTCTTTGTTTACCTTTGGCCAATTGTCTCGCTTCTCTTCCCACATCTGACCTGCCCTAGGACCCGCTCCAACATGCTTGCGTATCTTTTTGCCAAGATGGATTCTAGCACAGAGGCCTGTGGGAGTTTTGGCATCACCTATTATGGAGTGGTGCCCCCTCCTTTTTGACCCCTGAGGAGACTTTCTGCGCATGTGTAGTCAGGGAGGTCTCCTTGACCTTAGGAGTGGTCATCTTATCTCTTTACTCCAGCAGAGCTCAGCTCCGGCCATTAACTTTGGCCTTAGAGTGTCTAGGGAAAACAAAGCTCCAATTTATTGGGCTTGACAAACTCCAGCTGTCCAGCCCAGGGGCCCCCTCTACCTCCTACCTCAAATCCCCCCTGAGAGATGTGAACCCCAAGAAATCTTTATGGGGAGGATAAAGGGCGACAGAGTCTGTCTTCTGTAGCTTCTTCAGGCTGGCAAGGGGCTGGTAGACCCTACCCAGTTGAGGTCACAGAGCTGTCGCCTTATCTCATCAAGGGGCCCCAGGGTGACTTCTGTTGTTATTCCAGCAGGATCTGTTCCGAGGAGTGGCTGGAATCTCTGCATCATCATTATCTTGATATGAAACTGTTGTAATCTGGAAGAGACAAACTTAACAAGTAGATTAAAAGAAGGCAGGGGCCAAAGATCAGTAAAAGAATTATTGTAACCAGGGGCCATCTACCTCCTGCCTCACGGGGTCAGCAAATGTTCTCTGTAAAGGGCCAGATAGTAAATATTTCAGTCTTTGCCAGCCAGAGGATCTCTGTTGCAGCTACATTTGAACAGGAAAGCAGCCACAGATACTATAGCCATGAATGGGCCTGGCTGTGTTCCCATAAATCTTTATTTCTGGATACTTGAAATTTGAATTTCATTTGAATGGTCACAAAATACCATTCTTTTTTTTTAAAAAAATTCCCCCTCACCTCAATCATTGAAAAAAAAAAAATGTAAAAACCATTCTTAGCTCCCTGGCCTCACAGAAACAGGCGATGGGTCAGATTTGGGTCGGGTTGTGCTGATCCCAGCACAGAGGCAGGGAATCCTGGTGGTGCCCAGAGCAGGTGCTCCAAATCTCAGTTGACCGACCTTGGCCATATTATTCCACCCATTGGTGTGTCAGTTTCTACAAATGTCAAGCAGACAGGAGTCTTTTAACGGGTGGTTAAATGGGTTAGTCCACCTAGGTGCTAAGAACAGTGATCATGGACGTGCCACAGATCTTGTTGATGCTGCTTTTGGGGTCTCAGGGCCTGCAGGGTGCTGTGCAGTGGGGAGGGGCATGACTCCTTCTCAGAGGAGGTGGAAAGGCTACTGTGTAAGTTTCTTGCGGCTGCCATAACAAAGTAGCACAAACTGGGTGGTTTAAAACCATGGAAACGTATTGTCTCATAGTTCTGGAGGCTGGAGTCCAAGATCAAGGTGTGGGCAAGGTTGGCTTCTTCTTGAGGCTCTGAGGGACAGTCTGTCGCTGACCTCTCTCCTTGCTTCTGGCAGCTGCCCCCAAATCCTTGGCGTTCTTTTGGCTTGTGGCTGCCACATTCCAATCTTTGCCTCTGTCTTCCCATGGCCTTCTTCTTCCTGTGTGTCTCTACATCATCTTCCTTCTGTGAATAGACATCTCTGTGTCCAAATTTCCTCTGAGAAGTGTCCCTGTCTTATTGGATTAGGGTCTACCCTAATGACCTCATTGGAACTTGATGACATCTGCAGATACCGTAGTTCCAAATGAGGTCACATTTATAGGTACCGGGGGTTAGGATTTCAACATATCTTCCTGGGGGACACAATTCAACCGATAACACTACCCCAAGGAGGTGGGCTTGGGGATTTCAGACCCTGATGAGGAGGAGGGATGGCAGGCAATGTGGAGGGAGCCGTGAGGACCAGGGTCAGGTGGGGGCAGGATAGGGGAGGGGTGTTTGGGGGCCTGAGCATCAGTGTGGCTGCAGGAGGGCAGGGGCACCCTCTTCCCCTGCCTTTGTAATCCTTCTGCACCATCTCAGCCTGGATGTCAGCTGGGGCGTGGCAGGAAGAGAGAGGAGGTGGGCTCCCAGAGTTAGGGGCAGCCCTCAGGAGTGGGAGCTGGGAGCCGAGGCCGCGAATGGAGGAGTGAGTGGGGTGCAGGGCCAGGGGTCTAGCTGGGAGCAAGCCTGCTTTCCGCAGGTTGGCCTGGAGGTCAGGCTACAGGTCTCAGCCTCACCCCAGCCAGCCGGGGGAGCCTCCTAACCTTGTCCTGGCCCTGCCCGCGTGTGTGCACCCGCCCCCCCCAAGGCTGCTGGCACATTCCCCGCCAAGGGCAGAGATGGGAGGGCAGCCCCAGGCCAAAGACACGGGAAACCCAGAGATTTTATCCACCCCCTGCCCAGATCTCTGGCTTTTCCTGAAAAACAAGGCCTTCTGGCCAGGGAGTGATTCGGATTTGCCACCTGAAGGGCCGAGGCTGCTGGGGGTGGAGGTCCTGAGTGGAGGTGGCGGATCCCCCACGGCACCGCTGTAGTCCCAGCGCATATGTGTCTCAGCATCCCCCAGACGACCCTTTGGACTTCAGCTTGCTGTTTCCATTTACCAGCCCACTTTGTCTCAGTTTCCTTATCTGGGTGTGAGAGATCTACCTTCACCCCCTGCCCCCTCGGCTGTGTCTGTGCTCTTTTCTGAGCCTGGCCCAGAGTGGAGACAGCAGTGTTCTGAGTCTCTGAGTCTCAGCTCAGAGGCTGACCTTGAGCTTCCATGAAATCATTTACTCCTTTTTTCCTTTGCAAATTCTATACCTCTGCTGACTGATTACATCTACCCAAGAACATGTTGTACAGAATGCCGTATGCTGGCCCTGAGGCCAGTAAAGGACCCCTCCCGTTGCCCTCTGCCGACACAGTCCAGGTTTGGGGCTGGTATTTGCATTTGACTTCCCGATGCTTATTTGACCTGTGGAAGAGCCACACGTAATGTACTGTCACACAGGAACTTCTGTCTTGGGTCTTTAATGAAAAGAAAATTCCAAGTGAAAAAAAAAAGTGGTCAGTGCAGGTCTGGAATAGAAATGAAACACCCAGAGGCTACCAGAAAGGAATTCCTACATGTAAAATGTGAGTGATTCTAATTCATTCACTCAAAAACAATCGCCCAACACCTGATGCGTGCCGGGCTCCGTGTGGGAATCTGAAGACCCCAAGGCTCAGGACGTGGGGTCTGCCTGAGCTCACCTGGAACTCTGATGCCACTGACTCGGTGTTCTTGGGCACGCATCCCTGTGCCCAGTGCTGGGTGGATGATTTTAACTGTATCATTATCAAGTGCCCATGTGGGCTGAGGAAGGAGGGGCTGTGATGGAATCATTCCCGCGTGGGAAGCTCAGAGAAACATCATCGTACAAGGTCCCCCAGGGAGGGAGGGGCAGACCTGTGTTAGAATTAGGTGTCGGGAATCCCCCAGCCGTCCAGTGGTTAGGACTCTGCCCTTCCACTGCAGGGGGCAGACGTTCCATTCCTGGTTGGGGAACTAAGATCCCGCAAGCCGTGCCACATGGTGCGGCCAGAAAAAAAAAAGAATTGTCCGCAGGAAGCCAGGGAGGCCCTGAGGAGGGGTGGCTTTCCCTGAACGCCGAAGTCTTTGGGCGATGCTTAAGCCGGGCATCAGCCCTGGAAGGGCATTCCTGGAAGAGGGGATAGTATGCGCAAGTGACAGGCAGGAGGCAGCTTGGCCTGTCCCAGGAACTGCCCGTGACACAATCTGGCTGGGCTTTAGGGTCTGGTTGGAAAAGCAGGAGAGAAGGGGGATGCTTGTGCAGTAATCTGAGTGAGAGCCACTGAGTGAGAACCACGGCAGTGGCCACGCGGTGGCCTGGAGGGGCCAAGAAGGACATGTGAGGGGCTCAGGGCAATCAGCCGGGATAAAGGTGCCCCCAAACCCAGAACCTTTGTCATTCATCCTTTTTATGTAGCTTATGGCTAGGAGGAATAGGACCCTAGTTTCAGAAAGCCGGAATAAATGTAGGCTGGTCCCTAATCACAGGGTGGCCTCTGAGGGAGGCTCCCTCCTGAACTGCAGGCAGGCCCCCCAGGTGCCCATTTCAGCTCTTAGCAAGCACTGGTGGTTGGCTTGTCAGCCGGAAGAAGGAAGCCCTGCCGGGCAGCAGGTGTGTCCAGGGATCACCACATGTCAATTTCAGGAACCGCCTCCACCCCCTCGCCCCCCGCCTCCATGTGCTTGTCCTGAGGTTCCAGGAAAAGAGGCACATCCAGACCCCTCAGCCTGGACAGCGGGTTCCATCCAAGACCTGGAAAATGTATCTCACCGATGCTTGATGCTTGAATTTCTTCTTTCCTCCCTGGAAGAACTTTCTAGAAGAATGCTGTCTCGAGGGGAATGGGGGAGCCCCCAAAGCACCCTGCACCAACTGTTCTCATTCAGGTTCTACTGGGCCTGCCCTTGGGCAGGATTCAGACACTGTCACACTTGCCACTGTGAAGCTTCCTTGTACACACCTGCATGTGTGTGTGACTTAGGCACGTCAAGCCTCTGAGGCCCAGGGATCGCTCTTGTCTGTTCAGATCTGTTTCGTGAGCTCCTAGCAGGGCTCCTGGACCCACCAGGTGCTGCATATGTGCTGGTTGGACAAATGCATGTGGAACAAAGAGCCTGTTGTAGATTGAGGGTTATAAACACACACACGTACACAACATGCACACAGAGACACGGTGTGCACAAGCACACACATGTAGAGAGCCATGCTTGCACATGTGTGCAGAGACACTTGCCTTCACTCATGTGCACTCACACATCGTGTAATGCTACGCCTACACACATAGGTGTGCACACAGAGACGCATGCGTGCACAGCACACACATGACACATAACATGTGTGCACACCGAACTCTATTATGACTCGGTGGACCTCAGTGGTTGGAGAGAGGGTCAGATGAAGTTCCCTGCGGGGGCCTGCATGTGGAGTGGCCCTTCTTATCCCATGCTTGGCTAGAGAGACAGCCCTAGAATTGACCTTGGTCCCAAGGGAGAGCTGGACCAGTGAGGGAGCAGGGAGCTGAGGGAAGGAGGGGGCTCCCAGCAGGACAATGGTAAGTAGTTTGTTCTGATCAGAAATGGAAAGAGAGCCTCCCAAAGAGAGCGTGGCTTTGGGGGGAAGGCTGCCAGGGTGGATGGAGTGCGGTGGGCAGTGGGGTGTGCTGGGAGGGCACACAGATTCCGGGCACCATGGTTCTCGCCACACTCTCCAGGTCTACCTGAAGATCTCCGTTCCCAAGGGCATCCAATTTGTCGGACATCCTGGCAAACGCCATCTGACGAAGAAGACGTGTGTGGTCCCCGGGGAGATGGAACCCTCCTGGGTGGTTCTGTCCTTTGGCGACCTGGGTCTCAGCAACATCACAGGTGAGGGTCATGTGCTTCTTTGGGCATCTCCACTCTCCAGGCCGCCAAGGGGTTCAGGTGCAGAATCCAGGCACAGGTGAAGGGTCAGTGGGGCAGAATATGAGATCAAGGGACAAGACAGCTGCTGGGGATGCAGGCCAGAGGGAATGATCAGGAGGTAAGGGGCCTCGTCTGGGGGAAGCCAGTCTCTTAAGATGCCAAACCGATGTAGCACACTTGCACACATGCATACATATGCATGCACACATATCCAGCCTACACCGTGCACACACGCACATATGCACATACACACACGTATGTGTGCATGCACACCTGGGAAGCCTGGGACAAGGGTGGGGTACAGAACAGCGCCGGGTAGGGACCTGTTCTGAGAGCCAGCACCGAGTACTCAAATCTCCGCAGCCAAAGCCCTGGCTTACAGAGAAACGAGCTGCTGCCGGGATGGGAAGTCGGTCAGACCCCCGGAGGAGAATTACGCTGACAGGAGGGTCCCCATTGGGAGGGATCACATCCGGCGCGGTGTGATGGTTGAGGTAAGCCTATGTCCTCACTCGAGGCACTTGGCCAGGGCCTGATTACCTCAACAGTGAGGTTGGGGCCGGAGAGTGTGGTCCCTTCCCAAGCCAGGGCCAGGGCAGCCCCCATGAGTCCTGCTCTGGGGCTTGGGGCAGGTGACGGGGCTGCCTTGCCGGAGGACTGCGGCATCCATCTCCTCTCCAAGGAGCAGAGCGGGCTTTGGTGAAGTGATTTGGGACTCACACGGGCTGCAGGGAAGTGTCCTCCTGACCCCCGGGGTTGATCACCTTGGAGGGTGGTGTGCCTCTGTCTCCTGGCTGTCCGTTTGTCAATAGGCAATTGTAGGGACTGTGAGGAGGGTTGTCCTTGGAATGCCCGTGTGGGAAGGACACGGAGCCTCCAGCAGGGGTGCCCAGACCATCCCCCCCCCCGCCCTCCACCCCCACCTCCGCCCCCTCCCCCCGACCCATCCCCGAGCTGTGAATCTGGGATCTGCCACTTACGCATGGGGCTCAGCGAGTGTCTTGTTATTCCGACTCTGCTCTGTAAGACTGCGGTGCTCACGCTCACCCCATAGCGTGGGGAAGGCTGGAGAATGCACACGGCACTTCACGGTGCTGGGCTTGTAGCAGCAACGGTGCCCCATCTTTTTTGGGCTGCTCAGATGTATCGGAGCCCAGAGCTCTGGAGAGACTCCCGTTTAGTGCTGCATGGAGAGCACGCAGCAGCCCCACTGAAGCTCCTCACAGTGGCCCCGAGTCTCTGCCCCTCCCCAGTAGCCCAGCTGCAAACAGCTGCCCTCCTTCCTGGCTGCGGTCCTGGCGGAGCTGAGCACAAATGGTTTCCATCAGCGCCCGGAGTCACACACGTGCTGGGCGGAACTCCTGGAGGTGGCTGGGTTACTGCTGCAGCTTTGTTGACACGACGTGATGGAGTCCTCCGGTACGAGCGTGTCATCAGATGAGGCACGCGATCTCTGTGAGCCAGCAGGAGGGGATGGCCTCCACGGGAAATGCAGAGACCCCTGGAGACCCTTTGCACAGCCTGAGCACGCTCCCTGGACCACAGCCTGCCCTACCTCAGTCCAAGGAGGCAGCGAGGCCCCCAGCGCGGCCAGCCTGACCTGGAGGCCTGGAGCTCTTGTCTCCTTCCTCTGCAGGAGGAATTTCTAGATGCACGGAGAAGGACTCTCTTATCCTCCAGCCTTTCCTCCCTTTCATGCTGTTCAGCAGTGTCCTACGTCTGCAGCATTCACTGGTCCAGCCCTGTACAGACAGCACTGGAGGACAGGAGGTACGCGTTAGGCATCAGAAGCCTTGAAATGTCAGTGCAAAAAAATGAAGCATGAATTAGAAAAATGGATTCATGAAATAGGAGGCACTGGGTGCACGGCTTCTCGCATCTCATCCCATCACAGAGCTCTGAGCGCATGGGTCGCTTGCTCCATCAGTTATACGATGGACCCTCCCAAGACACCACACGCCACCTGCCGGGCAGGAGTCCTAATACAACAGAAAGGCCATTCCTGAGAGACACGTGGTGGGGAAGCAGGTGATGGCCGAGCTGTCGTGGGTGTGTATCAGGAGGAGGGGTGGCGAACGCCATCCCTCCTGGATCCCCAGCTGGCCCAGGGGATTGTGACCTTTTGCACTTCTGCTGGAAGGCTGAGAGCCTTCCATCACCCCACCGTGTCTCAGTGAAGTTCACAGGATCAAAGAGGAGGCCGACATAATTCAGACCCATGAGGGGAGCCTGGCGGACATCACAGGAGTGAGAGGAAGTCTGCCTTCTTGGCTGGGGGTGGGCTCTGGAGTGAGAGCCCTGGGTTCAAACAGGAAACTGCTGGACGGTTAAATGAGAGTGCGTGGAAGGCATCTCTTGATGCCTGGCCTGAGTGCTAAAGAAAAATGGTCTGTTGTCATCCAGGCATTTATAATGGTCAACTGGGGGAACCTGGACACAAACCAGGGACACTCTTTCCGTTTTAGGATATGGCCATCAGCTGATGAATGGATAAATGTGGTGCAAGGGGATCCAGTTACCCAATACCATGGAATATTACTCAGTCATAAAAAGGAATGAAGCACTGATTCATGCAACAATGTAGATGAACCTTGAAAACATTATGCTGCGTGAAAGAAGCCAGACACAAAAGGCCACATAGTGTATAATCCTATTTATATGAAATGTCCAGAATAGATAAATCCATAGAACAGACAAGAATGAAGCACTGACCTGTGCTACAAGGTTGTAGAAAAGTCTTGCCAGAGGTAATAATAGTGACATCATGCAGTGACCATGTTTTGGAACCTGGTCAGGAGCTGCCTTGAGCACAGAGGTGAAGGAGATTGGAACCCAAGATCAGCTAAAAGCCAGGGCAGCGTGGAGGAGAGAGGCTGGCACCAGGGTCCCCTCTGAGTTGAGCCGGAAAAGAAGACAGGGTGGAGCGGCCACGAGCGGCCCCGTTGGCTGCTTCAGAGGCTATGCTGGGGGTGGGGGTGTGTCCAGGAGGCCCTGGATGGTCAGCCAGAGCCAGAGGGCATGCTCAGCACCAGCAGAAGGGCTCAGATTCTGTCTCTGGATTTGCTTGTTCTGGACATTCCATATAAATGGAACCATACACTATGTGGCCTTTCCTGTCTGGCTTCTTTCACTTAGCATGATGTTTTTGAGGTCCATTTCCATTGTAGCATGTGTCAGTGCTTCATCCTTTTTCACGGCTGTATAATGTTCCATTGTATGCATGGACCACATTTTGTTTATCCATTCATCCACTGATAGACACCTGAGTTATGAATCGTTTTTATGATTGTATAGCTATCATGGGCTTACAATGGCCAGGCCCTGTCCAGTGACTCAACCCCTTTTCCAACAAGGGGCTGAGCTGATAGATCGGTGAGGGGGTTGCTCAGGTCCAAGCAAAATCTCGGGGGCTCACCCTGGAGCCTGTGGCTGAGCGGATGGCCCGTGGGCTCCATGGCAGGCCTGCTGGGTGTGAGATGACAGTCCAGCTGGCGGACAGCTCAGTGTCATCCACAAGGGTGTGCTTGGCCTCTCGGTGCCAACCACGGGTGATTTTGCTAAAGGTTTGCTAGCGAGGTGTGCAGTGTGGGTGTCAGGTGGTGGCTTGCGTGGGTGAGGCAGGACCCCGGTGCTGGCCCCTGGGCGTGGCCCCGGGATGGTAGCAGGAAGTGGGCATGATCCAGACAGGTGCCTCCTGGACTCATCAGTACAGACCCAGGATGGATGACGCCCATCTTTGCAGCTTCAACAGAGGACTGGGGGCGGGGGTGGGGGGAAGAGGGGGATGAGAAACTCTAACAAGAGCTGACTGTTAGGAACACTGAGAAGATGCCAGGCTCTGTCTGAAATACACCTAACCCTCACATCACGGTGAGGTCGGTGCCTTCATCACCCCCATCTCAGAGATGACAAATAGAGGTCCAGAGAGGTTAAGTGAGTGGCCCTCGGTCACCCAGCAAGGAGCGGGTGTATTAGTCAGGGTGCTCCGGATAAACAGAGCCAATAGGACATATACATCTCTCTAGGAAGAGATTTATTGTAAGCAATTGGCTTACACGATCATGGAGGCTGAGAGGTCTGCCGTCTGTGAGTTTGAAGGCCAGAAGCATCGAGGGCAGAGAAGATTGATGCCCCAACTCAAGCAGTCATCCTTCCTCTGCCTTTTGTTGTATTTGGGCCCTCAATGGAGTGTTTGGGGGCCACCACGTTGGGGAGGGCCATCTGCATCACTGCCCACCAATTCAAATGCTGACTCCTTTAAGACATGTCCTCACAGGTATGCCCAGAATTTACATTTGGCCAGATGTTTAGGCGTCCCCTGGCTTACACGAGTTGGCAGATACAATGGCCCTCACAGTAGGAGGAGCTGGGACCCCAGGAGGCTGCCTGGCTGCAGTGGCCAAGCATTAACCGTCTTGAGGTCTGACCTCAGGTGGCCCCAGCTCACCGATTTGCTGATGGCGCTAAAAGAGATCTGGAAAAGCGAGAGCCCCACAGGGGCCGTTCTGGTCAGACGAAAGCCCACAAGGCGTATCGGGTTAAATTCCCAGTGCTCCCTTTTAAGAGAACAAGCCAGGACTTCCCTGGCGGTCCAGTGGTTAAGACTCCACGCTTCCACTGCAGGGGGCACAGGTTCGATCCCTGGTCGGGGGAAGTTCCTCATGCTGCGTGGTGTGGCCAAAAATAGATAAATTTTAAAAATAAATAAATAAATAGGAGAACAAACCAGCTGCCTTCTATTATTTGGGGGACGTTGTGGAAGGGGTGGAAGCAGGAGCATGATGGACAGGAGACAAGGGAGGCATCGGACAGTGGGACAGAGACCCCGTCCTTGGCAGACCTGGGTGCCCCCTTCTCAGTGCTCTTGGACGTTGGATGGGGCCTCAGATCCTGGCAGCCTTCGAGTCATAGTGTTCTCTGCCCAGAGGGAGAAGCTGGGCTTGGAGCTGGGCCAAAGGGGTGGCTGGGAGGGTAGGATGGGGGTGTGAGAAACATGATAAGTCTAGGAGCAGTTGGTGAGTTTGTTTGATTAGAGCCCAGAGAAGGGGAAGTGAGCCTCAGTTTCCCTATCTGGGCGTGGGAGGTAGGTGACCTGGTCCACCTCTGTGCACCTGTGGTCGTGGTATCACCCTGCGGGATCCACACTCAGAGCTGCTGCTGTCGGAGGGCGGCTTCGCCCTTGCACTGACTGCCACCCCCCCATTTCTCAGTTCTCCCCATTTCTCTGTTTCAGCCTGAAGGAGCCCCCCGGTCATACACCTACAGCGCTTTCTTCTGTCCCAATGGTGAGTTCCTATGCCCACCCTGCCAAGGACTTTGGCCCTTACCCCTGCACTTTTGCAGCTTTCCGGCTGCTGAGTGGACACCCACCATCCCTGGGAGCTGGGCACACAGCAGCAAAGCACTATGTCCCAGCTGGGGGCACCTGTAAGCCAGAGTGAGGACTGGGCATCTGCCATGCAGGAAGTGAGCACATACGATGGTAGACTGCAGGCACCAATGAGAAGAGACTGCCATCAGGGGTAGGGCTGTCCTTGGGCCCTGGGTGAGGAGCCCAGGGTCTGGGGAAAGGAGGTCTTAGAGTCACATCATGGGAAAGCTGTGGGAATGAGGGTGACCCAGAACCCAGGGATAGCAAAGGAGGATGCGGGAAATTAAGGTGGGTTCCAGAAAGTGTGAGATCTGGGGTCCACCTTGATCCCCCCCCCTGAAATTGACATTATACCTGCCCGTGATCTGTGAACAGGAAATGGGCACAGAGTGCCCAGTGGGTGGAGTGGCAAGACAAAGGCCTGTCCACACCTCTGCCTTGTGGGGTCAGGGTAGTGCTGGGAGGAACATGAGTCTGAGCTGCCTATGGGAGGGTCTGCCCCTTCCCCATCCAGTCCCTCCCCAAAGAGCCCTCCAGCTTGGAGGTTGGGCTGGGCCTGGCACTGGGCACTCACCTGGCAGGTTTTGCCAAGAGGCACAGCAGAGGATCTGAAGTGGAGTCCCCTGGTGATGCCTACCCCCTAGATGTACCACCTCCTTGTTCCCAAAGCATTCAGCACAACAGGTCCGCTGACCCACAGCACACTGTGGACACAGACTTCTTTTTAACATCCCCCCCTCCCTTTTTTCAGTAAATAGCAATACATCACATATGTGCTCAAATGAGTTTTGACAATGGTGCACAAGCAATTCAATGGAGGATGGAGAACCTTCTCAACAAATGATGCTAGAGCAATTGGACATCCATTGGCAAAAACATGAAATTCGACTGAAAGATCATACCTTATACAAGAATTAACTCAAAACGGAGCACTAACTTACATGTAAAACTGTACAACTTTTAGGAAAAAAAATATGGGAAGAATATTTGGGATCTAGGGCTAGGTAATGAATTCTTAGACATACCACCAAAAGTATGAACGACAAAAGGAAACATTGATAAATGGACCTCATCAAAATGAAAAATGTTTGCTCTGTGAAAGATGCTGTTAATGGGGGGAAATTCAAGTTACTGACTGGAAGAAAATATTTCCAAACTCAGATCTGACAAAGGACTAGGATCTAGAATATATAAAGAGCTCTCAAAATTTAACAGTAAATAAAACAAACAACCAATTAGAAAATGGGCAAAAGAAATAAACAGTTCACCGAAGAAGATGTACAGATGGCAAATAAACACATGAAAAGGTGCTCAATACTGTTAACCATTAGAGAAATGCACATTGAAATGCAGTGAGTTATCCGTACACACCTACCAGAATGACTAAATAAAAAGTAGAGATAGCACCGAAAGATGGCCAGGATGTGGAGACACTGGATCTCTCACACATTGCTGGTGGGAATGTAAAGTGGTACAGTCACTGCTGGTGGTTTCTTAAAACAGTTGGGTGGTTTCTTAAAAGACAGCATGCCATCAGCATACCCACCAGTAACTACACTCTTAGGCATTTATCCCAGAGAAATGAAGACTTATGTTCACACAAAAACCTGTATACAACTGTTCATATCAGCTTTATCTGCAATAGCCTCAAACTGAAAACAGTCTAGATGTCCTTCAGTGGGTGAATGGTTAAAAAATTGTGGTCCATCCATATCTTAGAATACTATCCAGAGTAAAAAGGAAGAAACTATTTATAACATGCAGCAACTTGGATGAAGTGGATTGAGTAAAAAAAAAAAAAAAAAAAAATCCTAAAAGGGTACATAAAATATTCTGTTTATATGACATTTTCGAAATGACAGAATTTTAGAGATGGTTGTCATATTATTGGTTGTTAGGGCAAGGAGAAAGGGTGTGGGTGTGATGATAAAATGGCAATATTTATTTTTCTCCCATAAAATAAAATTGGAGAAATCTGAATGAGGATTGTAACACTGCCAATATCCTGGTAGTGATACTATACTAGAATTTTGTGAGATGTTACCATTGGGGAAACTGGGTCAAGAGTACACAGATTTCTCTGTGTTATTTCTTAGAGTCACATATAAATCTATAATTATCTCGGTAAAATTTAAATTAAAAACGTTTTAAAAAAGCAATGCATGTGTACAAATACCATATGATTCCACTTATATGAGCTCCCTAGAGTAGTCAAAATCATAGGGTCAGAAAGTCGAGTGGTGGTTGCCAGGGGCTGGGGGGAGGGGAAAATGGGAGTTTATTGTTTAACGAGTATAGAGCTTCAGTTTTACAAGATGAAAAGAGTTCTTGAGGTGGATGGTGGTGATGTTTGCACAATGTGAATGTATTTAATGCCACTGAACTGTACACTTTAAAGATGGTTAAGATGGCAAATTTTACATTGTGTGTATTTTACCATAATTTTTAAAATTGGGAAAGGAAAAAGCAATACCTGTGTATTAGAGAAAATTTAGAAAGAGAGAAAGACAGAAACTGTCTCCTCTGGTTCATACCCAAAGATGACCTGTTTTGACATTTTTGTTGTATTCACTTTCATAGGATTGATTATTGTTTGTTTTAGCATAGTTGTGACTCATGAGCTATGTAATTTTATATCTTGCCTTTCTCACTTAACACATCCTGAGAACTTTTCCTTGTTACTGTAAAGTCGTTATAAACAGCATTTCAAAACAGCTTCAGTATGCTCCATCAAATGACTGCTCCAAAATTTGATCATTATGGAACATTTTGAAACTTTATTGGACATTTATATATTGTTTGTACTTCTTATATCATAATCAACACTAGGCTGAATATATTTGTATTCAAAGTAAGTTCAGTAACATTTTAACATGTTTATTGAGGTAAAATTGACATACAATAAATTGGACATATTTTAAGGGTAGTTTGATAGATGTTGACATGTGTGTAAATCTGTGAAGCCATCACCACAATTAAGATAATGAAGATTTCCATTAACCCTAAAGTCACATCCGTTTGAAATCCCTCACCCTGTCCACTCTTGTCACTAGGGAACCACTGATCTGCTTTCTTTCTCTATAGATTACTTTGCACTTTCTAGAATTTTACATAAATGGAATCATATGGAATGTTCTCCTTTTGTCTGGCCTCTTTCACTCAGCATAATAATTTTGAGATTCAACCATACTGTGTGCATCAATAATTCAGTCATTTTAAGGCTGAGTAGGAGTCCATTGGATGGATGTGTCACACTTAGTTTATCCATTCACTTTTTGGACATTCAAGTTATTTCTCGTTTGGGGCTATTTCGTATAAAGCTGCTATGAACATTCATGCACAAGTCTTTGTATGGGTGATGTGTTTTCCTTTCTCTTGAGTCAATGTCTAGGAGTGGAATAGCTAACTCATGTAGTAGGTATGTGTTTAACTTTTTAAGAAACTGCCAATTGTTTCCCAAAGTGGTAGTACTATTTTGCATTCCCACCAGCACTGGATAAGCCAGTTCTGCCCCATTCTTACCAATACTTAGTATTGTCTGTTTAATTTTAGCCATTCTAATAGGTGTCTAGTGGTATGTCATTGTGGTTTTAATTTGCATTTCCATCATGACTAATGGCGGTGAGCGTCTTTTCATATGCTTATCTGCTATTAGTATATCTTTTTTTGTGAAGTGTCTTTTAACCTTTTTAAAATTGAGTTGTTGGGAGTTCCCTGGTGGTCCAGTGGTTGGGATTCAGTGCTTTCACTGCCGTAGTCTGGGTTCAATCCCTGGTTGGGGAACTAAGATCTCACAAGCCGCATGGTGCAGCCAAAGTGAAATAAAATAAAATAAAATTGAGTTCTTTATTTACATTGAGTTTTGAGAGATTTAAAAAATGTGTTCTGGATACAAGTCTTTTATCAGATAAATGCTTTGCAAAGGTATTTCTCCCAGTCTGTGGCTTGTCTTTTCATTCTCTTTTTTTTTATTTTTTATTTTTATAAATTTATTTATTTATGACTGTGTTGGGTCTTCGTTTCTGTGCGAGGGCTTTCTCTAGTTGCGGCGAGCGGGGGCCACTCGTCATCGCGGTGCGCGGGTCTCTCACTGTCGTGGCCTCTCTTGTTGCGGAGCACAGGCTCCAGACGCGCAGGCTCAGTAGTTCGTGGCTCACGGGCCCAGTTGCTCCGCGGCATGTGGGATCTTCCCAGATCAGGACTCGAACCCGTGTCCCCTGCATTGGCAGGCGGATTCTCAACCACTGCGCCACCACGGAAGCCCTTTTCATTCTTTTAATAGTGTCTTTTAAAGAACAGAAGTTTTTCATTTTAACGAAGCCCAGCTTATCACTTTTTCCTTTTATGGATTATTTTTTGTTGTTTTATCTAAGAAATCTTTGCCCAACCCCACATTTTCTTCTCAAAGTATTATAGTTTCAGGTTTTACGTTTATAAAATGGCTACGATCTGTTTCGAGTTACTTCCTGAAGCCCATGCAAGGTATAGATCAGTGTTCCTTTTTCTGCATCTGGAGGCCCAGTTGTCCTGGCATCATTTGTTGAAAAGACTTTTGCTATTGAATTGCTTTTGCACCTTTGTTGAAAATCAGTTGCTTATACATGTGTGGGTCCATTTCTGGACTCCCTGTTCTGTTCCATTGAGCATTTGTCTACGTTGACAACAAGGCTACACTCTTGCGATTGCTCTAGCTTTAGAGTACGTCTCAGTGTCAGAGGGTGTGAGTAAACTTGGTTCTTGTTTATCAAAGTTGTTTTGGCTCTTCTAGATCCTTTGAGTTTCCATATAAATTCTGGAATCAGCTTGGCAGTTTCTTCAAAAGACTCTGCTGAGATTTTGATTGGGATTGGATCGAATCTATAAATCAGTTTGGGGAATAATTAACATCTCTGCAGTATTATCTTCTGACCCACGAACACGCTCTAGCTCCTCCATTGATTTGTGTCTTTAGTTTCAGCAGCATTTTGCAGTTCCCAGCTTATGGGTCTTGCACGTCTTTTGTAGGATTTATCTCTGTGAGCTTTTCATCTTTTGTGTGCTATTGACAAAACGGTCATTAAGCCAGCTCTGTTCCACCATGCTTCCCGCAGCTTCATGGGGAGCCACAGTGAGGCTGGCCCCCTGAGGTCCCGATGCTCAGCTCTGGGCATGGGCGGGGGTGGGGGTGGGGGCAGGATGCTTCGGTGCCCCCTCAACACCCCTTCTCCTTCCCTCCATCCAGAGAGAGTCCACATCTCCACACCCAACAAGTACGAGTTCCAGTATGTGCAGCGGCCGCTGCGCCTCACCCATTTTGACGTGGCTGTGCGAGCCCACAACGATGCCCGCGTGGCCTTGTCCCCAGGACCCCAGGACACGGCGGGCATGATCGAGATCGTTCTGGGAGGGCACCAGAACACCAGGTCCTGGATCTCCACCAGCAAGATGGGCGAGCCCGTGGCCAGCACACACACAGCCAAGATCCTCTCCTGGGATGAATTCAGAACATTCTGGATCAGCTGGCACAACGGGCTCATCCAGGCATGGCTGGGCTTCCCTGGGGTGGGCACGGGAACTTCCTGGTCCTCTGGCATTGTTGCTTCCTGATACATGTGATAGGGGTGGGGAGGAGAGAGGGGAAACACAAGGCAGCTCTCAAGTTTCTCATAGTCTGCCTGGAGTTACTTACAAAAAAACAGGTGGTGAGAGCTGTGGCAGAGGAAGTGCCCAGGGATCTGGGAGCTGAAGGGTGGTGGGTGGTCTGGGAGAAAGGAAGTGGATAGAACAGGTAAAATGGGGACTGTGGACTCTTTCTGGGCCAAGCAAAGGGGACGTAGCAAAGAAGCAGCTGACACAGCTTCCTAGAGGAGGGATATAGCCAAGTGGGGTTTTGAAGTACAAATAGAGGAGTTTGCCAGGCATATGCTAAGATCCAGAGGTTCCAGGGAGCCCAGCGACTTTGGAACCTGCAGATGCCACACTTGTGTCTCTGTTGGGTGTTTAATGAACAGTGTGGTCTCTAGTTTCTCTCATCTCTGACCCCTTGAGAACCCCGCCCCCAACCTATGAGCGTGGCCAAGGCCTCTGACCATGTCTGAGCACAGCTTCATGCTTCTTGCCAGCACCCAGCAGCCTTGGCCTCTTTTTCCAGGTTGGCCATGGTCCAGAGCCATCCAATGACTCTGTCATCATGGCCTGGACCCTCCCCAAGCCACCAGAGGTCCAGTTCATCGGTTTCTCCACTGGCTGGGGTTCTGTGGGCGAGTTCCGCATCTGGAGGAAGGTGGAAGTAGATGAGAGCTACAGCGAAGCCTTCACCCTGGGGGTCCCGCACAGCGCCATCCCTGGGTCCGAGCGTGCAGCCGCCTCCATCATAGGTGCGTCTGCCCTGCAGCCTGATTTGGGGAGGACAGGAGCAAGAACCCAGGCCAAGGGACAAGTGTTTACTCTGGGCTCAGTCTCAAACCAGGCTTTGCTGGGGACCTGTGCCCCGGGGCCTCCAGCCACACACCCACTCACCTGACAAGCAGCTTCCAGTGCCTTCTCCATGCTGGGCGCTGGGGCCAGACTCAGAGATGACCTCAAACCTGACCTTCAGGGCTTCCTAGTCTGGCCGAGAAGGCAGGTCCTTGCCCTGTGTGGGGCGACCGGGAGGGTGGGTGGTGAACTCCGTGAGGGCAGTGGGTCTGGGGTGACATACAAGAAGGCTGAAAGGCCAGGTGAAGTTAGCCAGATATGGGGTGGAGGGCGGGGGTCCTGGGTGTCCAGCTGAGCGGGCAGGACCATTTCAAATGCTTAGAGCATTTACCGAGCAGGGGTAAGAGGCTGTGGCCGGGGATCTCTTGGGCTGTGGATTGTCTCCCATAGCCCAGGCATGGGAGTGGAAAGTGGGGACTGTGTGATCCATCTAGTGCTGGGAATTGGAAGGGTGAGGTGAGGGTGAGACGCCAGGAGGAGGTGGACAGGCCTGAAGGAGGGGGTCTTGGGTCTCTCCTGACATCAGAGGATGGAAGCCCTGGGGCCTGGGCAGGGTGGTGGTTGTGACCAGATCAGAGGATGTTGGAGTTTATGATTTCTGAAGCATGAGATCATGTCAAATGTGGCCTTGGGGATGAGTGGCCCAGATGGAGGTGAGGGATGTAGGGGAGAAGGCAGATGGACAGCAATGGAGAGGAGGTGAAGGCAGGGACCTGTGTGCCAGTCAGTGTCATCAGCACAGTGGGATGGAAGGTTGGAGAAGAAGCTGGAAAACCCAGAAGAGGGTGATGAGAAAGTAGCCAGGTAGGCCCTGCCACAAGAGGAGGCTGCAAGAGCAGTGGCAGCCTCAGTGGGGCAGGAGGAAAGGCCGAGGAAGGAAGGGAGGTGCCATCAGGGGACAGTGGGGATTCCGGAGGGCCCATCAGCAATGTTTGGGGCATAGAGGCCAGGGAGAGGAAGACAGTACAGAAGGGATGAGAACACAATAGGTCGGAAATAAGAGAAAAAAAGAACTTTTAAAAACACACCAACAATACCACACATGTAGGAAGAGTTTTATAAAAAATCTAAATACTCATGGTTAGAGAGAAAATCACATTTCCTATTGGAAGTTAGAAAAAATATTTAGAATGGAATTGCATGGCTGGATTGACATCTTAACGTCTGTGGGATGCAGCCAAAATTGTACTAAGAGGGAAATGTATAGCCTTAATTGCACCTGTTTAAAAAGCCAGAAAGGAAAGAGCATTTAACATAATGAAAAGGTAGAGAAAAAACACCTGAGTTAAAACTAAAGAACGCAGAGGGAGGTATGTAGGAAAGGGCCAGCGGGTGTTCACCAAAGCCAGGAGACCAAGCAGGCTGAGTGGACAAGGGTGCAGCCCAGTTTCAAAGGGCAGCACTGTCAATCAGAGGATGGGTTGCTGGTGTTAGGCCACAAGTGGGCTCTCTCTAAGGAAAGCTGTCTGTAGGACAGCCAAGGCACTGGGTGAGGCCAGTCCCCAGCCCATCCTTCTTTTTCTTCCCACCAGGAGATGTCATGGGGCCAACTCTGAACCATCTCAGCAACCACCTGCGCCTGCCCTTTGGCTGCGGAGAGCAAAACATGATCCACTTTGCACCCAACGTCTTTGTCCTGAAGTATCTCCAGAAAACCCGACAGCTCAGCCCTGAGGTGGAAAGGGAGACCACTGATTACCTGGTACAAGGTACTGGGCGGCACTGCCTGGGTGGAGGGGGTGGGGCTGCAGGTAGCCTTGACCATGCTGGGCCACATGCCACACCTCACGTGCCAGGTGCGGCGGATGGAGAAGAAGGGAAAGAAGTGGGTGAGAGAGGCCACTCTTCTGCTAGTAGGAACCTGGTGTCTGCACCTGTTAGGAAAAGGCTCTGAACGCCGGTAATCAGCCATGGGGAGAGGAACAGCATCTCTTAAAAATGTAGATATTTTGAACAACCAGAGCAATATAATAGCGTTGTAAAAAAACATCTGGAAAGGAACAAACAACCCCTATAACCTCCCTGTCTTGCTGGCTCTGGGTTTACTCCTTCGCCCTGCAGGAGCAAAGATTGGCTTTGCCACTCTTGGTGTCTCATAACATGGCACCCCACGGCGTGCCCTCCAGCCGCAGCTCCACACTGTGTGCGTGAGATTCGTCCGCTGGGCTGTGGGGACCTGTGGTCTGTTCAGCTCCGTTGCTGCGTGGGGAGACCATAGTCAGTGTGTCTGTTGATGGGCTTTGGAGCAGCTTCCAGCTCAGGGCTTTTAGAATGGCGCTGCCGTTAATCACCCTCCTAGTGTACTTGGTGACAACACGTCCAAATTTCTGTGGGGTGAAACCGCTGGGTCTCAGGATGTGTTCAGTTCATAATCACTTCGGAGGCTACGCTATTTGTTCATCACGTGCATTTATGGAGCACAACATAACTGAACTCTCCTCTTGGACGTACTGGGGTTATTTCCAGGTTTTTTTTTTTTTTTTTTTTTTTTCCCTAAATAATGCAGCACTGAACATCTTCAGAAATAAACCCCCAGCACTGAACTTCTTCAGAAATAAACCCCCAAAGCAGCATTGAACTTCAGAAATAAATAACACAGCACTGAACATCTTCGATTGCCATGACTCAGGTCCTTAGGGTAGGGAACAGCCTTATGGCGGAGGGGGCGGAGGGGGCGGAGGTGGGGGTGGGGGTGGGGGGGGAGCGGACAGGGCCTCTGAGTGCCCTGTCTCACCCACTCTGCACATCTAGGCCCCACAGGTGGGAGGAAGGGTGGGGGGAGGCTGGAGGTGGGGTCTCACTTCTGTCATGGATTCCCACTCTGTGTCCTCGGGTAGGGCCTGCTTTTCCCAGTAACTTGGTTTCCTACCTGTGTAACAAGGGAGTTGTCAGTTGATCCCCAGGTCCTGGGGCCTCCTGGGCTCCGCTTCTAGCCTTGGGCTGGAGCTGAAGTGAAAGGAGCGCATGGAGGGGGCTGGACCCAGCTCTGAAGCTGGCATCCGTCTCGTGCCAGGCACTTGCCGCTCCATCCACGCTGCCCTGAGTTGCCCTCCCGGCAGCCTCCACACTGATGGTCCTCATTTCCCAGATGAGCAAAGTGAGGCCCCTGGGAGTGAAGAGGTGCCCAAGACCTCACAGGGGCAAGTGGCGGGGGCTTCTCAGACCGCAGGCTCCCCTGGATTGGGGCACGAGGGGCAGCCAGGGCACTAGACCCAGCCAGAGGGAGATGAGAACCCACGGGCACAACCTTGGAAATTTCCGCCACCGAAAAGGACCCGCGGGTGCCGGGCTCAGACGATGCTGGCCCCTATCAGATGGGGAAACTGAGGCATATGAACCTCTCGATTCCTAAGGCGAGTCTGGGGCCCCCGCCTCCTGGCCTGTTACGGTTCCCTCAGTTACTGTGCTCCAAGGGCAGTCCTGATGATCTAGAACCATCTGTCCCTGTGGATGAGAAAATGAAAAAACTTACTATGAAGAACGTACAACTCTCAGATGAAAAGAGAGCTCAGGGGGGTTGCCATGGGCTGAAGGTTTGGCTTCGTGACGGCTGACCGCAGACTGCCCAGAACCCCAGGTCTGCTTGGTCCACCGTGGGGACGGGGGGCTCAGGTTGATGTGCTGTGAGGGTCTTGGAGGTGGGTGGGCCCTGGCCTCCCAGGGCCAGGCATACCTCAGTGGACTCATCTGGGCTCAGGCCCTTGAACGCCACCCAGAGTGTGAGGACCCGTATCGGTGAGTGGCAGCCTGGACCGCCCCGGACAGCCAGACCTGATGCTTGTCAGCCAGTTGGCCTTTCAGACTCAACAAGCCCCAAACTAACCCCCGACCCCCCGGTTTTCCGGCAAACCTTTGGTGTTAGTTTCCTGGGGCTGCCATAACAAAGTACCACAAACTGGGGGGCTTAGAAGAATACGACTTTATTCCTTCATGGTTCTGGAAGCCAGAGGTCCAAAATGAAGATGTCAACAGGGTTGATTCCGTCTGGAGGCTCCGAGGGAGCATCTGTCCCAGGCCTCTGTCCTGGCGGAATTCTGGTGACTCCAGGTGGTCTTTGGCTCGTGGACACATCACCACGCTCTCTGCCTCTGTCTTCACAAGCCCTTTTATATCTGTGTGTTTCCCTTTCGTTCCTCTGAGAAGGACACCAGTCATTGGATTTAGGGTCCAGCCTAATCCAGGAACATAATTCCATCTGCAAAGAACCTCACTCCCGATAGGGTCACATTTTGAGGTTCCAGGTGGACATTAATTTGGCGGGGGGACACTGTCCACCAGTTCAGAGCTCCTCCTGCCTCTTTCCCCACCTCCATGGGCACAGCTCCGTCCTTCCTGCCTTTCAGGCCGCAAACCTTGACGCCCTCGGCATCCTTCTTTTTTTCCTTCACATCTTATTCAGCTAAGGCAGCTCTGCCTCTACCGCAGAACCCCTCCCTGCCTGTCCCCACCACCGGCTCCAAGCCCATGGTCGTGCTCGCCTAGACAGTCCCCACCTGCCCAGTTTCTCTGCTTCCTCTCTGGACCCTACAATCCACCCACTACGTTTGTCCCCTCACACCCCTCCCCTGGCTCCCCTCACCCCCTCCACTCATGCCCCCTGCTGCCCTCACAATAAGACCAACCGCCCAGCCCAGCCTTGGAGGCCCCAGTAGCCCACCTGACCTCCCTCCCTCTCGTCCCTCCTTGCTCCCTTGCTCTGGCCACTCTGTGCTCTGAGCAAACCAAGCTCGAGGGCGCCTGGAGATGGTGCATTTCACCGACCGCCCCCTGCCCCAGGTTATGACTGAGGGGCCGGTGTGTGACCAGGAGTCACAAAGGGGCGATATCAGGAAACAAAAGAAGAATAAAGTAGAGGTTTCAATCCCCCCAGCTGTGGGTGTGGGGCAGTTTCAAGGACCCCAGATGTGGGCATGGGGCAGTTTCAAGGGCCCCCCGATGTGGGTGTGGCATCGTTTCAGGGTCCTGGGGTAAGACGTTGGCTGGCCAACCATTCACCAGGGTGCTGTCCCCTCTTCTTGCCCCACAGGCTACCAGAGACAGTTGACCTACAAGCACCAAGATGGCTCCTATAGTGCTTTCGGGGAGCGGGACAAGTCGGGGAGTATGTGGTGAGTCCTCACTCCCCAGGCACGGCTGCTGAGGTTCTTCCACTTGAAGCCACAGCCTCATGTCCAGCACAGCGTAGCCAGGACCCCTGGGGCCTGATCCCCAGGGTGCTGAGGAGCCTGCATGGGAAATGGAGATGGCCATGGTCCTAGCCCCTGGGGTTTAGAGGTCTGGATTGTTGGGGGGTGGGTTCTGCCTGGCCTGTGCATGGTGGAGCTGGCGGCGGTGACAGTTACTATTACTCCTTCTGCTGTTGTTGCCACAGCGCCCAGGAACTGAACCCCTGCCCTGTGGCCCCTGAAGGATGGGTCCTGGCGCTCTGGTCCTCCTCAGAGCCCACTGGACCCAGGAATGGGGTGACCCTGAGCAGGAGGGGATGGGCCTGGAGAGGCCAGACCACTGCCTCAAAGCTGGGTTGTGGGGTTCTGGAGGCACGTCCTGGGGTCCGGTTTCCCTTGCGAGCGGCTCCCTCTGGCTTTCAGGGTCAACCAGAGCAGGGAGGGCCTGGGTGCACCTGGGTCTTATTCCCTGGGATCTTTGGGCCACAGCAGTTCTTGGCATCATCAGGGATTTGCCTCGTCCATTTTGGGGCTTACTGAGGAAGTGGGGCACCCCGAACTTTCTGTCCCTAGTGGGGCCTCCTTCTCAGAGCAACACCCTGATGGCGCCTGCAGCAGCTATGGGCATGGAAAGTATCCAGTCCTTAAATCGACAGTGTCCACTGCCCAGCGTCCGTGCCAGGGGCCGGGGGAACAGGGACACTGCTGGCTGAGCCCACACTGCGGTGCAGTGTCACTCGCTTGGCTCCCGAGGGGCCCAGCCTTGATGACCTGCTCAGTCCCCCGGTCCCCAGAAGCCAATCGTCTGACCCAGTTCTGGTCCCAGGGCCCTGCCTTGCTGACAGCCCATGAGGCAAGGCCACAGTCACGCACTAGCAAGCAGAGGCCCCCACCCGCTGTGGGGTTGGCCAAAGCCACTGAGTCACTCTCTGAAAGCTGGCCAAGTCCTGGCAGCTCCCAGAGGCCTCCACCAGTCAGAAATAGTGAGCTGTGACCTTTGTATGCCCTCCCACAGTTCACACGCACACACACACACACACACACACACACACACAGAGTGAGCAAGAAAAGACCAGTTCTACTGTGGTCATGGAAATGTGACACCCAGCAGCTTGCCTCTCCCCCTTGGCCTTGTGAAACCTCCCTGTAGGACAAAACTGCAGGATGCATAGGACAGTGGCAACAGCACCCACCCTGGGGCTGGGCAAACCCAGGCTCTGTCTCGTGTGAACTGTGGCAGCCTTAGACCAGATGCTCAACTTCTCTGAACCTGTTTCCTCACCACACATCCCTCTCTGGACTGGGATCTGGGAGGCAATAGGATAAGGGTGCAGGCGTGCTCATTACGGTGCCAGGTACCCACTGGGATGGATACCCTGTTAGCATCTCTCCCTAAGTATTTGGCCAGGGAGTCCAGGATCCAGTCCAGCTTCCTCAACTTCCTTAAAACTCAGGATCTGTTATAGATAGGCTCTGGTGCATCCAGTGTTCATTCATTCATTCGTTTGTTTGTTTTTAATTTTTATTTATTTATTTATGGCTGTGTTGGGTCTTCGTTTCTGTGCGAGGGCTTCCTCCAGTTGCGGCAAGTGGGGGCCGCTCTTCATCGCGGTGCGCGGGCCTCATTATCGCGGCCTCTCTTGTTGCGGAGCACAGGCTCCAGACGCGCAAGCTCAGTAATTATGGCTCATGGGCCCAGTCGCTCCGCGACATGTGGGACCCTCCCAGACCAGGGCCCGAACCCGTGTCCCCTGCACTGGCAGGCAGACTCTCAACCACTGCGCCACCAGGGAAGCCCCATTTGTTTGTTTATTCAAGTGTCTACTTTGTGCCAGGCTCTTTTCTTACTCCTGAGGGAACAAGAAAGACATGGCCCCTGCCTCCAGGAGCTCATTGCCCAAGACAGAGAGACCCTGTACAAGATGTAATGGTTATCTACTGCTGTGTAACAAGTTACCCCAAAAACATAGCCATTTAAAACAAACATTTAGTCACAGTTCTGTGGGTCAGGAATTCAGGAGCAGCTTAGCTAGCACTGCTGGCTCAGGATCTCTCCCAAGGTTGCAGTCAGGGTGTTGGCTGGGGCTGCCATCATCTGAAGGCTTGACTGGGGCTGGAGCATTTGTTTCCAAGTTGGTTCTCTCACATGGCTATTGGCAGGAGGCCTCAGTTCCTCACTGAAGACTATCCCATAGGGCTGCTTGAGTGTCCTTACAACATGGCAGCTGACTTCCCTTTGAATAAAAACTCCAAGAGAGAAAACAAGGAGGATGCCACATGCCTTTTATCATCTGGTTTCCCAAGTCATACTGTCACCTCCACCACATTCTACTTTTTTTAAAAAAATTATTTATTTATTTATTTTTGGCTGTATTGGGTCTTCGTTGCTGTGTGCGGGCTTTCTCTAGTTGCAGCAAGCGGGCGGCCACTCTCTTCGTTGTGATGTGGGGGCTTCTCACTGTGGTGGCTTTTCTTGTTGCAGAGCATGGGCTCTAGGTGCGCAGGCTTCAGTAGTTGTGGCACGTAGGCTCAGTAGTTATCGCTCGCAGGCTCTAGAGAGCAGGCTCAGTAGTTGTGGCGCCTGGGCTCAGTTACTCCGTGGCATGTGGGATCTTCCCGGACCAGGGCTTGAACCTGTGTCTCCTGCATTGGCAGGCGGATTCTTAACCACTGCGCCACCAAGAAGTCCCCACCACATTAAGTTCTTTAAAAGCAAGTCACTATGTACAGCCTATACTCAAGAAGGGGGGAATTGGGTTCTACTGCTTGAAAGGAAAAGAAGCAAGGCATTTGTGGATATATTTTAAAGCTACTACATCACCTATATAATTTCTCATACCTATGAAGCATGCTAAGGGGGTAGGGTATGATGAGGCACACAGTTACATGGGGTGGTCAGGAAAGGTGCCCCTGAGGAGGTCACCTGAAGAAGATGAGAGAGGAGCTGTATGAAAATCCAAGGGGAGAAGATTTCAGGCAGAGGGAACAGCCTGTGCAAAGGCCCTGAGGCAGAACTGAGCTTGACGAGTTTGAGCCACAGAAGGAGACCAGTGTGGCTGGAGCAGCACAGATGAGGAGGAGAGTGGTCCAACATGAGGGAGGAGAGGGTGGCAGGGCCAGACTGAGCAGGGGGAGGAGTTTGGATTTTATTCCAGATGGAGCCGGAGGGCTTAGAACAAAGCGTGGCTGTAATCTGAGTCATGCTGGGCTGTGTGTGTTTAATTAATAGAGCTTATTTTTGTAGAACAGTTTTAGTTTCATAGAAAAATTAAGTAGGTAGAAATGAGTTCCCATACACCCCCTCTCCCCTACACACAGAGTTTCCCCTGCTGTCTTGCATTAGTGATGTACATTTGTTACAAATGATGGACCAGTATTGCTACATTATTATTAACTGAGGTCCATAGTTTAGGGTTCACTCTTTGTGTTGCATAGTGTATGGGTTCGGACAATTAAGGTATCATACAGAATAGTTTCACTGCCCTAAAAATCCCCTGTGCTCTGCACATTTGTCTCTCCCTCCCCCCAGCCCCTGGCAACCACTGATACTTTTACTGTCTCTATAGTTTTGCCTTTTCCAGAATGTCATAGAGTTGGAATCATACAGTATGCAGCCTTTTCAGATTTCTCCTTTCACTCTGTAATATGCATTTAAATTTCCTCCGGGTCATATCGTGGCTTGTTAGCTCATATCGTGGCTTGTTAGCTCTTTTTGTTGCTGAATAATATTCAGTTGTATGGATGTACCACAGTTTGTTTATCCCCGTTTGTGTTTTAAGATGGAAAAATGAAGAGAACAGTGTAGCAGAATGTGGAAATTCCACAGTTCCCAGCACAGGGGCAACTAAGTTCCATCTTGGCCCCCCAGTGTTTGGAATTTCCCTCTGGCTGCTGCATACAGAGTAGGTGACGGGGCAGGGCTGGGCTGGTGGAAGCAGTGGGAGCCATGGGGTGGCCTGGCTGACACAGGAGCCATGGGGGTAGAAGGAAGAGGATGGATTTGAGGTATCTTGGAAGGAGAGTGTCCAGGAAAAGCCGACTCCTGGGTTTGGGGTACATTGTAAGGTTAATATTTCAGGTTTTGGTGATTCACAGAAACAGAGCTTGGAGCCACTTGATTTCTTTCTTTTTCTTTTTTTAAACTGTATTAAAATACACATAACAGAAAATTTACTGTCTTAACTATTTTTAAGTATACAGTTCAGTGGTATTAAGTACATTCATACTGTTGAGCAGCCATCACCACCGTCCATCGCCATAACTCTTTTCATCTTGTAAATCTGAAACTCTATACTTATTAAATGCTAACTCCCCGTTCCCCCCTCCCCCCAGCCCCTGGCAACCACCATCCTACTCTCTGTCTCTATGATTCTGACTACTCTTAAGTGCCTCACAGAAGTGGAATCATACAGTGTCTTTCGTGATTGGCTTATTCCACTCAGCATAATGTCCTCAGTGTTCGTCCATGTTATAGCACTTTGCAGAGTTTCTTTCCTTTTCAAGGCTGAATGATATTCCATTGTATGGCTATACGGGTGTCGGCAGGTGAGAGGACCTTGGTCCTTGTCGTCTTTAGAGAAAGAATTCCACAAAGAGACTTTGTAAAGCAGAAATACACACCCAGAGAAGAGTGCGGGCATCCTCCCTAACGAGGAGTACACCAGCGAGATGATTTAAATCACTTATATGGGGGCAGTTTTTCCGGGTTTTTGTTTTCCTCTCACCAATCACCTTTCTTGGTTTTCCACATCTGACCTGACCCAGGGCACTGCCTGATATGCGCATGCATCTTTTAGCCAAAATGTATTCCAGTGAGGGGGGGTCTCTGGGAGATTGACAGAACAGAAATTATGGGCTAGTGTTCCCTCCCTTTTTGATCCCCAAAGGAGCTTTTTTGTGCATGGGCAGTTGGGGAGGTCTCCTTGACCTCAAGAACGAAAGATGTGGTCATCTTATCTTTTTACTCCAGCAGAGCTCAGCTCTCCTCTGCTCCTGCCATTAACTTTTCCGTTGAAATATCAGGGGGAAACAAGCTTCAATTTACTCAGCTTGACAAACACCAGCCACTCAGCCCAGGGGCCCATCTACATCCTACCTCAATACCACATTTTGCTTGTCCGTTCATCTGTCAGTGGACACTGGGTTGCTTCCATAGTTTGGCCATTGTGAATAATGCTGCTACAAATATGGGTGCACAGATAGCTCTTTAAGACTCTGCTTTCATTTCTTTTGGGTATAAACCCAGAAGTGGAATTGCTGGATCATATGATAATTCTGTGTTCAATTTTTTTAGGAACTGCCATATTGTCTTCCACAGTGGCTGTACCATTGTCCATTCCCACCAGCAGTGCACGAGGGTTCCAATTTCTCTGCATCTTCATCAGCACGTGTTGTTTTCTGTGTTGTTTGGTTTTTGTTTTATAGTAGCCATCCTGATGCGTGTCAGGTGGGGGAGCCACTTGATTTTGAAAAGGATGGATTACTCTTTCATCCTGAGTTGGGGTGTTTCCCCTGCTGATAGTTTTGCTGTTTGTCCCTCTCGGCTCCCTGGTTTCCATCTGGTGGTTCTCCTGAATTCATTTTTTCATTCATTCATTCTCCAGCTTCATCGTCTCCCATTCAGGGTGCACTAGCAACAGTTGGGCTGGGGGGATGGGGTGGACAAGGGGCAGGCTGCAGAGATACAGATAGAAAACAGTGACACAGAGGGAGGGCCTGGGGGTCCAGAGGCAGCATGCCCATCACAGAGTGGAGGTGTCTGGGAGGCTTTCTCTGGGGAGAGACCCCTGGGTTGAACACTGAGAGACAAGTAAGACTTCATCCTGTAAAGAAGGGAGGTAGGAGCATGGTGCATCCAGGGCCTGGGTAACTGAGTAACTGAAGCTAGTGGGTTGGTGGGATGTTTTCAGCTGCAAACAAAAGAAAACTGGCTGAAAAAGCAATTCTGAACATCTGCTCACACCATAGAGCTGGGGAGGCTCCAGGATTGGCCAGTCTGGCAGCCCCACAATCCATTGGGGTTCCTGGTTCTTTCCCTTGGTCCCTGTGGCCATCCTCGGCACAGCGGCTGCTCTCCTCGTGGTGGCAAAATGGCTGCAGCTGCTCCCAGCATCACCTCATGTGCCCATTCCAAAGCCATTTGCAGGTCTGGGGACTGGAAAGCCCATGGCTGTGGCTGGCTAGGGCTATAGAGGAGCCCAAGTGTCCAGTGTACCTGGTTGCCGGTTTTTCCTGGGATCTCTCAGCAAGACCTGGGATCTCTTGGGGAGTGGTTATGGAGGAGCAACAAGGAAGGTTTTCTGCACATGGCGGGGGTGGGGGTGGGTGGGTGGGACTGGACCAGCTCACAAAAAGGCCTTGAGTGCCAGGCAAGGAGCAGACCCGAGAGCTTCTGTTGTGGGGGAGGGAGCAAACGGGGAGGCTGGGCTCCATCATCAGGTCCTGCTGGGTGCCCACACACTTCCATCAAGTGCTCACAACAGCCCTGCAAGGGCAGGCAGGACCCTCCTGTCTTGCAGAGTCTTGGGTGATGTGGGGAGCGTGCCACAGTCCCTGGTGGGGCACGTGGGAGGTGACTCAGTTTTGCAACTCCCCAGCCCATGGCTCTCCCAGCCCCCACCTCATCCTGTTTCAGGCTCACAGCCTTTGTCCTGAAGTCCTTCGCCCAGGCGCGCAGCTTTATCTTCATTGACCCTCAGGAGCTGGCAGCCGCCAAGGGCTGGATTGTCCAGCAGCAGCGGGCAGACGGCTCCTTCCCGGCGGTGGGCAGGATTCTGAACAAGGACATCCAGGTTGGCAGCCTCCCAGCCTCCTCCTGGGGTCTTGGCCTTGCCCTGGCTGCTCCCCGGTGTTGTCTGGGCCCAGTGGGGGCAGGGGGCTGTCCCCTCTGTCTTGGGATGAAACCTACAGATCCTCTTACAGGGTGGGATCCACGGCACAGTCCCGCTGACAGCCTACGTGGTGGCCGCGCTCCTGGAGATGGGCCTGGCCTCGGAGGTAAGTGCAGGGGGCCCGGGAGATGCCGGGCTGGAGGAGCGAGCGGACAGTTTCCCCCTGCAGGCCAGGTTGGCCATCTTCTGGCCATCTTCAGCTTCTATGTATTCCTTGCTGCCCCCCTTCTGCTCATTAATGAGACTTTTTGATGCTTTTCAATGGTCACAGAACATCCAACTTCTTGTGGCCTGAGCAGAGGTGTGAGAGATTCCAGCAGTAATCACGGGGGACAGGCGTGTGGGAGAGTGGGGTAGGGGTGGCTGTATCCTGAGTACGAGCCCTCTCAGGACTGTCTACAGCCCCCAGGCCCATTCGGAGAATCATTTTGGGCCCAATCAGGTTCCTGGCCAGGGACCCACGGGCTGGCTTCATGGAGCCCTATACAAAATGTTGGACTCATGAATGCTTTTGCGGGGAAGAGTCTAGAACCTTCAGGGACGGTACTAGACCCAGCAGGGCTTAGACGTCCCAAGGAACTCAAGGGCCATCGTCACTTCTGTGAGGCTGTCCCAGATAGGTGTGGCATGTCCCTGGCAGTGAGAGCTTTAGACGGATCTCAGCCGCTGGGGTAGGGATTCCACCATTCCTAATACCTGTGTCAATTCTAAATCCTCTGGTGATGAATTGTGAATTGTGGCACTCCTCAGAATTTTCAGCCTCACAATCCCGATTTGACTGTGTCTAGGCTTTGGTGTGAGCTAAGACCCTCCACATCCCACACGCTTTGCCCAGAGAGCCCCTTGCTTGCCCTGTGTTAAGGGGCTGAATTGTGTCGCCCCCAAAATTCATATCCTGAAATCCCAACCCCCATCTTAGTCAGCTCACGCTGCCATCACAAAATACCACAGACTGGGGGACTTCAACAAGAGACATTTATTTCTTATGGTTCTAGAGACTGGAAAGTCCAAGGTCAAGGTTCTGGTCGATTTAGTTCTTTTTTTTTTTTTTTTTTTCTGATTCAGTTCTTAATGAGGGATCTCTTCCTGGCTTGTAGACAGCCATCTTCTTTCCGTGTCCTCACGTGGCCTTTTCTTGGCGCGTGACCATGGAGAGAGGTGGGATGGGGTTGGGGGAGAGATTGAGAGAGAGATCACTCTGGTGTCTCTTTGTCTTCTTATAAGCAGCCTCATTGATTATAGAGGTTCCACCCTCTTGGCCTCATCTAAACCTAATCACCTCCCAAAGGCACCCCTTCCTAACACCATCATATTGGAGGTTAGGGCTTTAACATATAAATTTGTGGGGGTGCGGGGAGACACAGACATTCGGTACATAACAGCCCCAAGACTTCAGAATGTGATTGTATTTAGAGACAGGGCCTTTAAGGAGGTAGTCACGTTAAAATGTAGCCTTTAGGGTGGGTACTAATCCACTATGACTGGCATCCTTGGCAAAGGGGCACATTAGGACACAGAGACCAGCACAGAGGGAAGATGATGTGAAGATAAAGGGAGAAGATGGCTAGCTACAAGCCAAGAGAGAGGCCTGGAACAGATCCTTTCCTCATGGCCCTCAGAAGGAACCAGCCCTGCTAACACCTTGATATTGGACTTCTGGCCTCCAGATCCACGAGACAAGAAATTTCTACTTTTTTAAGCCACCCAATTTGTGGTACTTTGTTACGCAGCCCCAGCAGACTCATACACCCTGCCTCTAGGGAGACCAACCAACTTGGTTGGCCCGGGACCAAGGGATTCCGCGGATGCAGGCCTCGTGGGTGCCTCCTCCCTGCCTGCACCTGAGACTGAGGAACCCAGGCTCCTTGGCGTTCCCAAGGTGGGCCTCTCCTCCATCCTCTGGTTCTGCTTTTTGTTTAGGTAAAATCGACATTTAGGTCATTCTGACCTTATCAGACTTTTCTAGAGCTGAACCAAGTGTTTCTTCCTGAACTTAAGAATGTGAAGGCCCCTGTGCCTTAGGCTGAATAAAGGCCCCTGGACTCCTGTCCTGTGGCATTTGTAACAACGTACCACAAACAGTGGCTTTAAACAACGGGAGTTTATTCTCTCGCAGTTCTGGAGGCCAAGGTCTGAGGTCAGTGTGTGGGCAGGGCCATGGCTCCTCTGGAGGTCTAGGGGAGGATTCTTCCTAGCCTCTTTCAGCTTCTGGGAACTCCCAGCATTCCTTGGCTTGTGACTGCATCACTCCAATCTCTGCCTGTCTTTCCACGGCCTATTTTCTGTGTCTCTTCGTCCTCTCTTCTTATAAGGACATCAGTGCTACCTCTGCAAAAGCATCCAGCCACCCCCACCCCAGGCTCTGGGCTTATGTGGCTCAGGCTTGGGGTCCAGTTAATTTGCTCTGTCATCCCTGATACATGCCCCGGGAGGGAGATGGTACATCTTAACAACATGCCATAAGGGAGGTTCCCGTGCTTTATCCTGATCTAAAGATGGAAAGCTTTGGGAGAGCATTCTTTCTGCAATCTTAACAATCACCAAAGCAGAGTTATCTTAACTCCATGGCTCCACCGGTGCCCACAGGAGCACCATTGCTCATTTGCCAAATTCCCGAATGCTTTGAATCACTCCTTTTTCCATTTAACCTATATTATTGGGCAGCTTCTCTGAACTAAGCCCATCACTGGACAATGGACTTGGTTTCTGTCCTCCAGCCGCTCACACTGTGGGTCAGGCATGATGAGGGTTGGTGGGCTTCCTGGAGGAGGTGACAATTGAAGCAAGGCCTGGAGGTTGAGGTGGGCCTGAGCTGGGGGTCTTAGAAGCCAGCCTAGTGATAGAGTGGGACGGGGCGGGGCGGCCGGGGGTCTGCCTGCTTCCCCCAGAGCGTCTCTGAATTGATTTGTCGTGCTCAGACTTCATTTGGAAAACATGGCACCAACATAAAAGAAAGGGAATGGGGCTTTGAAAGCTGAGGCTGCAGTCAGTGGGGCACCAGAAGGATACAAAGTGAGGGGCTGCAAGCCATCCAGTGCTTTCCCAAGGCATCTCCTGAGAACCTTCGGGAGCGTGGTGGGTGGGGTGAAGGCAGAGCAGCCTCCCAGGGCTCCAATTCCCACCCCCCGCTGCACCCCGCAGGAGGAGAGGGCTGCCATGGCCAAAGCCAGGCACTTCCTGGAGTCCGGCGCGCCCTTGGCTGTGGACCCCTACAGCAGTGCCCTGACCGCCTACGCGCTGTCCCTGCTCCGCAGCCCTGCAGCCCCCGCCGCTCTGCGAAAGCTCCGCAGCCTGGCCATCACCCAGGGTAGGTGCCCCTGCCTGCCACCCCAGCGGACACAGTGTGGGACCAGCCCACTGCGGGCCCCAGTAAGCAGCTCATGAACACGTGCATGGAACTAAGGAGGCATCCTTTGCTCACTCTGTTGTTGGTTTTTTTTTTTTTTTTTTTATAAATTTATTTTTTAAACTATTTTATTTTATCTTTGGCTGCGTTGGGTCTTCGTTGCTGCACACGGGCTTTCTCTAGTTGCGGCGAGCAGGGGCTACTTTTCATTGCGGGGTGCCGGCTTCTCATTGCGGTGGCTTCCCTTGTTGTGGAGCACGGGCTCTAGGCGCACGGGCCTCAGTAGTTGTGGCTCGCGGGCTCTAGAGTGCAGGCTCGGTAGTTGTGGCGCACGGGCTTAGTTGCTCCGCGGCATGTGGGATCCTCCTGGACCAGGGATCGAACCCGTGTCCCCTTCATTGGCAGGCGGATTCTTAACCACTGGGCCACCAGGGAAGTCCCTCACTCTTGTTTTTTTTACTCATTTATTACTCATTCATTATTGCATCTACTAGTGGCTTCATTTGATGAAGTGGCTTGAGCTTGAGCATCATTTTCTCCCCCTATGAAGTGGGGGATGCCACCCCGCCCCCACCAGGGAAAACAGTGCTCAGAGATCCCCGGTAGAGGATCCCCCAGGCTTCCTGGAAACCATCCCTGGGCAGGGTGCTGGGAGGCAGGGGAGGGCTGCAGCCGGCTCCCACCCTGCCCCCTGCCACTGGGTGAGCCTCGGAAAGCCTTTTCCACCTTGGAGTGTCAGTCTCCCCATCTACAAAATGACTCCCCATTGTGTTTGGGGAGCCCCAGTCACTGAGCTGTGACTTCTCGGAAGGTCCCCAAACTCAGTCTCCTTCCCCCCAACCCCTGGGCTTTCCCAGGAGCTGCGCTGGGATTCCATCCAGCTTCTCTGCTTAAGATGTCACCTGAAGAATTGCTTTCACTGCTTAAGAAGAAGAAGAAGAAGAAGAAGAAGAAGATAAACCTTAAAAAGCAAAATTCTAAAACCAATCCAGTTGGATGGCGGTGTCAATTTAGGACTAACTGCTCAAGATCTCAGGCAGGGAGGGCTGATTTCTCAATGGTTTGAGGGCTTTTTATACCACACATGAGCTCAGAATCTTTGGGGCCTTTGCAAGTACGGAGTGGCTTCCTGGTCCCCAAGTGGGGAAGACTGGGCCCTGCCTCAGAGCCCCAGCCAGGAGGGAGGCCATTGATTAGTGATGTCTGCCAGGGTACAGAAAAGCAGCCAGGGATTGGTGATGTCTGCCAACGGTGCAGGAGGGGCTGGGTTTGTCGCTGTAGTTGCAGATCTGAGATGTAGCCCCAAGACCCTTCCTGGCCCAGCCATCTTCCCCTGGTACCCTCTCCCCCTTGGGCCCAGCCGCCTGATGTCTCTTCTTGAGACCACATGCGCTGACACTCAGCATGGGTTGCCAGGCTGAGTGCCAAGAGGGGTTGTGGCCCCTGACCTGTTCTGGCCTTACAGATGGGGTGACCCACTGGAGCCTGACGGGTTCCCGGGATGTGGACAAGGATGCGTTCCTGAGCTTCAGTGACGGGGTCTATCAGACAGGTACTGGCCACCCCACCTGCGGTGCCTGCTGCGGGCACCGGGGTCCCGGGTCCCAGTGTCAAAAGGGCCCCAGCTGGCCTCTTGCGTTGCAGTGGTCTCGGCCGAGGTGGAAATGACAGCCTATGCCCTGCTGACCTACACGCTCCTGGGAGATGTGGCCACTGCCCTGCCTGTGGTGAAGTGGCTGTCCCAGCAGCGGAACGCCCTTGGGGGCTTCTCCTCCACTCAGGTGAGCCAGGAAGGGCCAAAAGAGGGGCTCGGGTCTGAGCGCGGTTACTGCAGCCCAGGCTTGGGACTCAAGAGCCAGGTAGGAAGCCAGTGGCTGCTTCAAGTCTCAGGACGGCTCCTTGCCCGCAGCCCCTGGGGGCCTGATGTCCAAGAGAGGGCAGGAGGATGGGGCCGAGGGACAGATGTGCCTGGCTCTGGGACAGGGACCCAGCCCCCGCCTCCATGGAGATGCTCCCCAGCTGGCTGGGACCCCCAGCCCTGTGGGTATCTACACCGGACACCCAGTGCTCTCTGTGCCAGCCTCACGGGTCGCTGGTATCCAGAGAGGGTCCGTGGCGCCCGCAGTGTGGGCCAGACCTCCTGCTCCTGGGGCCGACCTCAGCCTCCTGCTCTGTCCCTAGGACACCTGCGTGGCTCTGCAGGCCTTGGCAGAGTATGCCATCTTGTCTTACGCGGGTGGCATCAACCTCACTGTCTCCCTGGCCTCCACCAACTTGGACTACCAGGAGACCTTCGAGCTGCACAGGGCCAACCAGAAGCTTCTACAGATGGCAGCGGTGAGTGTTCCCCGGACCAGGGTCGGGGGGTGGGCAGCGACGGCGGCCCCTCCCTGCGGCCTGTCTGTCCACGTGTGTCTGCGGGGGAAACCACGGCATCTTCTCTCCCCAGATCCCCAGCCTCCCCACAGGGCTGTTTGTGAGCGCCAAGGGCGAAGGCTGCTGCCTGATGCAGGTGAGGCTGTGGGGAGAGGGGGCGCTTCCAGGGCACCCCTGGAGGGGCGGGCGGGAGGGAGCTCCGTGTTGGGCCAGGTTGAGTGGTGTGGGTGTGTGTGTGTGAGAGCCACCCCAGGGCAGCCTGTCAGCCCCCTGGAATGCCATCCACTCTGCCCAAGGCAGGACCCAAGGCAGATGGCAATGTGTCCCCTTGAGGATGGAGTCCCCCCAGAAACTCCATCTGATCCTCGTTCCTGTGGTCTCTGACCTTAAGCAGACCCCTCCCTTCACCCCCCATGGTGGGACTTGTTATTCTCCCTGCCAAGGCCTGAATGGAGATGCCCAGCCTGGCGCTCCCCACGACCCCTCAGTCACCAGGCTCAGGCTTTAGTCACACTCTGGGCGGAGACAGGCTGGCCTCCTAGGCTCTGGCCAGCGGTCAGAGGGCGAGTCTGCCAGGAGACCCTCGCATTCTCAGCTTCTCCATCTGGAAAGTGGGAGCCCAGACAACACAGTGGATAGGAGAGGGAGCCTGAGAGGCAGATAGACCTGGGCTTGAAATGTGGAAAAATGGGATGATGGTCGTACCTACACCATCAGGGCGAAATGGAATGACCGTAGTGCCCAGAACTGTTGTCGATGTCACCACTGTCGTCGTTCTGGCTGTCCCCCACCTTGCCCTGCCCTTGCCTCTCCCCTCCCGACTCCCCTGTCCCCTCAGCCTCTGTCCTCCCACCCCCCCAGATCGACGTTACCTACAATGTGCCCGACCCAGTGGCCAAGCCGTCCTTCCAGCTGCTTGTGAACCTCCAAGAGCCCGAGGCCGAGCGGCGGCCCCCTGCGCCTGCCTCCTCGGCTGACGATGACGACCCAGCAGCCGACCAGCATCAGCAGGAGTACCCGGTGACCCTGGAGGTGTGCACCAGGTAAGCCCTCCTGCCCCGCTGGCTGGCACCGCCACCGGCGTCCACCGGTGGACGGCATATTATATAGTGACGCTCTCGGCTAGGAACGCCTCGGGCATCCATCTGGGCCTCTACTACCTGTGGGAGCCCCACAGACATTTCACCGACTCGAGCCAAAGTTGTGGCTGGACCAGCCCTTGTGGTCCTTGGTCTGATCACAAGACACACCTCAGCAACACCCATCAGGGAACTTTGAAGAACAAGATTTCTTACTCACAGGTCCTGGAGGGTACGTGACCCTCCTGAGGGTCACACAGCGAGGTCACAGGTAGAGAGACAGAAAGAAGGCACGGACCTGAGGTTCCGCCTATATTGGGGTCCGAGGGGGGCTGCCTACATTTTTGTGGATTCACTCTTTATTGGCGAATTTAAAATATAAGAGCAGGAATTAGGGTGCTGGAAGGGGAAGGCAGGGTGACCCAAGTGGTCCGTCATCTAGGTTACCCAGGGCTTCCTGAAAGGGGGACCTTCGTGGGTGGGGGCAGCCTGATTCCTCTTCTGGTTGTTTTGCTAGTAGTTGTGTCATACAGCTGCCAGTATCTTTATTCAAGATGGATGTCTTCGAAATGGATGCCTTTGCAATCAGAAGCTTACACTCCAAATGATTTTTGACATGAAAGAAATGGAAGTGCTTCTGAATGGGTGCAGCAAACCCCAGTGACAGGTGGGGCTGGGTGGGATGGCTGTTTGTGGCCCCTGTGCGACCCACCAGCCCCAGGTGTGACCCTAGGACCAGGCCACAGAGGGTCCTCGGTGGTGGGTGCATGCAGCTTCCCACAAAGGATGCTCATTACCATGGCAACGATGGGGGACCCCCCAAAGGTGGTTGGAAGCTATGGCACCTGAAGCCCATCAGAGCTGCCCAGACACCTCCTTTAACCTTGACCCTCAGCCCTCACATGTCCAAGGCCCCCATCTTAGGAAGTTCTGAAGAACAAGCCCAACTTGGTCCAAGCCCGGGAGCCCTGGCTGAGTGGCTTCCCAAACCTCCAGCTGTGTTTCCTGCTCCACAGTGAGACTCAGGATGGTTCCACTAAGCAGGGCTGTGATCACCGTCTAATCAGGCGGGGGAGCGAGAAGCAGCTGGACTGGCCCAGCTGTCTGGCCCCGGCAGGCCTGCTGGGGCATCTCTGTTCCTCCCTCAGATGCGTTAAGAAAAAAACCCCACTGTGTGCCACCCGGATGTAGCACCTCTCAGGCCTCACCCCTGCAGGAAGCCTCCCCCGCCTGCCCCAGGAGCTGTGGCCACCCCGTCCCCTTGGGCCACAGTCTGCAGGTTCCTCCCTCAATGTCAACCTCCCTGTCACCAGCACCCAGCACAGGGAGGACCTGGCACGTAGCAGGCCCCAGAGGCCATATTTACCCCCACCCCCATGTCACAGAAGGGGAAACTGAGGGCTGGCACTGGAGAGTGACCGGGTCTCCCCCAGTGGCCTGGACTCCCTCGGCCCCACGGAGCAACTCCCCACACTGGGGGCACAGCATGGAGTTCGGGTCAGAACACAGCCCGGAGTCGCTAGACCTGGGTCAGGCCCAGAACCCTCGGCAAGGCCTTTTCTTTATGGTCTCAGTGTCTTAGCTGTGAAATGGGCTGACCGATGACCCAGCCAAGGGTGTCTGTGCAGATGGGCTGCCAGGCAGGCAGGCTCGGGGGTTGCGGGGACAGAGGGGTCCATGAATTCCACGGCGGGGCTTGCGTTCAAGGGCCTCCCTCTGTCCCCTCATCGGAAGGTGGATGCACACAGGCTCCTCCAACATGGCGGTCCTGGAGGTGCCCCTGCTGTCGGGGTTCCGGGCGGACGTTGAGAGCCTGGAGCAGGTGAGGTGGCCCTGCTGGGCGGGGCTCGGGTCGGGGTCTCTGGCTGGTGGCCCTGCCCAGGTTGCAAATTCCCAGCCCTTCATAAAATGGGTTTTGGTTTTTGCTTTTGTCTTTCTGGGCAAAGTTGGTGTTTGGGGGCTGGCCATCTGCTGAGGGGCAGGTGGGGAGGGGTGGGGGCTTTCCCAGTAGGTGTCATTCAGTGGGCCACCTGTGCTGTTATCCATGTGGCAGAGGAAGGCTTCAACGAACCTGCCTGCGCTTTGGGGATGATCTGGGATACCAGGGAGAGATTTGCCACCATCCTCAACTTAAAGAGAGACCGGCCCCCTTTTGGGGGAGGGAGGGGAAGAGGGTCACAAAGTGGGCGGAGCAGCCTTACCTGAGGATGTCTGCAGTGGGGAGGGACAGGAAAGTAGGGCCTGTCCTGGGGAAGGGGGTTTGAATGGTGCAGGTGAGGCAGGAGCAGGTGGCAGGGTTCTGTGGGCGCCTAGGGGCCCACAGGGAGGCCCGGCCTGGGACTGAGGCTCGATCAGGGGAGACTGCAGGCAGGGAAGGGGAAGCAGGCACTCGGGACAGTGGTAACCAGCCTTGAATGCCCTCTCCTGGGTGCTGACCTCCACCCCCTGGCCTGGCCCGTGGGGACTTGCTGGACGACCGTGGGCAAACTCCTCAGCCTCCGGGGCCTTGGCTCCTCATGGGTCCAGCCCACCTTGGGCCCTTGGAGATCGGGGAGGAAGAGAGCATTGGGGTCTGAAGGGCCGGGCAGACGCTGACCTCTGGCTTCCCTGCCAGCTGCTCCTCGACAAGCACGTGGCACTGAAGAGGTACGAGGTGGCTGGTCGCAGAGTGCTCTTCTACTTTGATGAGGTACTGCTGGCCGGGGGTGGTGGGTGGAGGCCTCCACGACAGCCACGTTGGCGAGGGCACAGCTGCCATGGCCCGGTGTGGTTCCTGCAATGATCTCATACCAAGAAAAAGAAACTGGGAGAGTCAACTCAGGCGGAGTTGGCACGGCTGCCTGCCCTGTGCCCTAGCCAGCTTGCTTTGGCGCAGAAAGTTGGGAGGGGTGTGGAATAGTATTCGGGCATCAAAAGGAATGAAGCAGTGATGGTTTGAACCTCAAAAACATGCGGAGTGAAGAGACAGAAAGCAGATTGGTGGTTGCCAGGAGTTGGGGGGATGGGGAGTGCAAAAGGGGGTAGGGTTTCCTTTTGAGGTGATGGAAATATTCTGCAGGTGGATAGTGGTTGCACAAGTTTGTGAATGTCCACACACACACACACACACACACACACAGGGAGGGAGGGCACCTGCCATGGGGGGAGTGGGGGATGAAAGACCAGCTGAGATGTTTTTCCCAGGTGGGATGGAAGGACCCACAAAATTAAAATGGGATCACGTTTCTGTTTCACGCCTCCTGGGCATCCCGAAATCAGCCAGTTCTGGGCCCACATTTTGCGGCGTCACAGAGCACAGAGGCCGGAGCTCAGTCTCTGGCTCTAGTGGCCCCGGCCGAGCCTGAGCCCGCTCGCTGCCCCCGCAGATCCCCAGCGGGTGTTTGACGTGCGTGAGGTTCCGGGCGCTCCGCCAGCACGTCGTGGGCAGGACGTCGGCGCTGCCCATCTCCGTGTACGACTACTACGAGCCTGGTAGGTCCGCGCCCAACACCCACAACTCTAGCTCAGTCCCTCACCCTGTCATCCATCACTTGGTCACCCTTCTCCCCTTGTCCCGCAGCCTTCGAGGCCACGCGCTTCTACAACGTCAGCTCGCGCAGTCCCCTCGCCCGGGAGCTGTGCGCGGGGCCTGCGTGCAACGAGGTGGAGCGTGCCTTGGCCCAGGGCCCTGGTAAGTGCGTGGGGCCATTGCCCCTTCCGACCACCCGCCACCCCGACCCCACCCGCGGCAGAGGAGGGTGCAGCATGGTAAAGGCAGGAGGACCCGGCACGGTCAAGGGCGCACTGCCTGAGCGGAGGGGCTTGGGGTTGAGCAGAGTGGGCAGGCAGTGAGAAGGAGGCGGGGCTTAGCGGGGCGGGGGGTGGGCAGTGAGGAGGGGCGGGGCCTAGCGGGGTGTGAGGGGGCGGGTGTAGAAGTGGGAGGCCCAAAGGAGAGCCCTTGCCTCCCCTTCCCCACAAGCCAGAGGGTGTCGGGACCCAGGCCGGGAGCCCCAATCGGCCACAGCGAAGGACAGGACGGGCTAGGGGTCCCTCGGGACCCTTTTCTGTATTTTCCAAACTTCTGGAAATGAGTTTAGATTGCTTTTAATTTAAAAGTTTTCTTTTTCTTTTTCATTTATTTATTTATTAACATCTTTATTGGAATATAATTGCTTTACAATGGTGTGTTAGTTTCTGCTATATAATAAAGTGAATCAGCTGTACATGTACATATATCCCCATATCCCTTCCCTCTTGCGTCTCCCTCCCTCCCACCCTCCATATCCCACTCCTCTAGGTGGTCACAAACCACCGAGCTGATCTCCCTGTGCTATGCGGCTGCTTCCCACTAGTAATCCATTTTACATTTGGTAGTGTATATATGTCAATGCTACTCTCTCACTTCGTCCCAGCTTACCCTTCCGCCTCCCCATATCCTCAAGTCCATTCTCTACGTCTGTGTCTTTATTCCTGTCCTGCTCCTAGGTTCTTCAGAATCAATTTTTTTTTAAATTTAGATTCCATATATATGTGTTAGCGTACGGTATTTGTTTTTCTCTTTCTGACTTACTTCACTCTGTATGACAGACTCTAGGTCCATCCACCTCACTACAGATAACTCAATTTTGTTTCTTTTTATGGCTGAGTAATATTCCATTGTATATATGTGCCACATCTTCTTTATCCATTCATCTGTCGATGGACACTTAGGTTGCTTCCATGTCCTGGCTATTGTAAGTAGAGCTGCAATGAACATAAAAATTTTCTTTTTAAATTTTATTTTGGTAAACACTAGGCAAATGCTTGTGTGAAATTCTACCAGGTCAGGGCTCAGGGCTTCCTAGGAACTGTCTCCACGCTGTGGAGTGTGGTCCGGACCCCAGGGACTTCTCCCCCACCCCAGGCCCAGGTGGAGGCGGGGATCAAGTTGGGGGGTGGAGTTCCCGGGGCCCTGCCCATTTCACCTCGCCCGCCAGGCTGGTCCCCCGGCGAGGGAGGTCCCGCGGCCATCCCGGAGGAGGGGACGAAGATCACGCGCTGCGGCTGCGCACGTGACTGCGCCACCAGCGGGGACCCGGTATGTGGCTCCGACGGTGTCGTCTACGCCAGCACCTGCCACCTCCAGGAGGCTGCCTGCCGCGGACGCATGAGATTGGAACCCGCGCCCCCGAGCCGCTGTGCCCTTGGTGAGGATCCACCCACGCCCCGCCTCGGGGACCCCACCTTGTCCCGGAATGTATCGCTCCATCTTCTCCTCTTTGCGTCTGGGTCCCTTTGCATCTCCTCAGTCTTGGTCAGTCTCTCCCCAGCCCCACCCCAACTTTGTGCTTTTCTGCGTCTCCTCATCTCTGATTTCTGTGTCCGCTTCCCCACCTTGTGACCTCACCTCCTATCTGTTGCTCTGGGCCTCAGATCTCCTCCCCTCGGGCCCCCGGGGCTGTTGGTCATCCAGATCCTCTCCCTCCAGTGCCTTCCCTACCGACTCAGTCCTCCTTCCTTCCAGAGCAGCCGGCACCGGCCTCTGCTTTGTACAGCTACGACTATGACCTGGGTGCCCTGGACGCTGGGCATGTGGCAGCCGGCCATGAGGACTTGGATGGGGAAACAGAGGACAGGTGAGAGCTGGGCCCGCCCCCAACCTCCCTCCACTGGCCCTGGAACCTGGCAGGGAGTGGGAGTGACTGATGGAGGGGGTCAGCCTGCTGTAGGGTTTCAGGGGATGAGGTGGGGGATCCGTTCTCCCTTGACCCCCCATCCACCCAGCACACATAGAAGAGCAGCCTGTATGTGTAGGGTGAGCTTAGCGAACCCTCCCAAGGACTGGACCCCAGGACAGACCTGTCCCTGAGACCCACTGGGCCTGGGACCCCTATTAAAGAAGAAATTATTCATGACGCAAGGAATATATTTTTCAAGGGGGAGCACTATGGAGTCTTGCAGTGGGGATAGAGATTGTAACCAACTCTTAATAATAAAAAAAGAAAAAGTGGGAATTTATAGCCAAGGAGTAGGGGGTGGCAGTCAGTGGCTGGAAAGTTACTAGGAGGAAACATCAGGGGTGAAGGGGGGATATTCTAGCTAAACCGACTGCACCTGATTGTTGCTGAAGGCAGGCCAGGGTGATGAGACATTACAGGGGGTGGGGGGTGGATGGTGGAGGAAGAGGAACCCAATCAGATATCAAGGGCGATCAGTACGGAGGAGGGGGGGTTTCTGGCTAAACTGACATATTAGCAGATTCTTGCTACAGTTGGGCAGTGCTGAGATGAACACGGAAGCCTAGAATTTGAGACCGAGGTGAGAAAGAGCTCAGAGGAGCCCGAGTGGAGTTTGGTTAGGTAGAGAATCTTTGACCCCCTGAAGGAAGGATGGAGGAAATGGTCAGGAGACCAGAGAGCCCTGTGGGGTGAGGCTCGGAAGGGGCTGCTGGGCAGACTTCCTGGACGAGGCACATCTTTTGGGTCGAGCAAACTCAACTCAAGAGGTTTAAACAACAGGTTGATCTATCAGCTCAGGTAAGTGCCAGGTCCTGGAGGCTGGCTGCACTGGTGGACCTCAGAGCCCTGCCTTCCTGGGTGGCAAGGGCCTCTCCACCCCATGCTGGTGGCAAAGGCTGGTTTACATCCCCACTCAGCAAACCCAGTAGGAAAGCTATTCCACCAGCACCAACCAAAGTCCCAGAGATTTAGGGGTGCGTCATCTTGCACCAGGCACTGGGTTTAGTTCACATGCATATAATATAATTATTGATAGGGCTGGGTTTAGGGTTACTGTTGCACTAATTTTGTTTTGCCCCCCTGTGTTTCTCCTTCCATGCCCTCTTTTGAATATCTTTTAGAATTTCATTTTGATTCAGTTATTGTTGTTTTAGCATGATTTTTTTAGTGGTAACTCTGGGGATAAGACTATTCATCTTTAAATTTTTCACAGTCTACTTGGTGGGAGTATTGTAACCACTTTCAGCAAAATGTAGCAACTTTGAAGCCGTTTCTGTCCATGTGTTGTCCCCTCCCATCTCTCATGCTATAATTATCATATGTGTAACTTTAAAGTCGCCCAAGTGTTGCCCACCTTATCCAGTGTCTTCTGAGAGAGGTCTGCTTTTATTTTCCTTTTGGAGGGGAAGATTTTTATTAAACTTCTAAATTTGAGATACCATGGGTTCACATGCAGTTGGAAGAAATAACAGAGAGATCTTAGGTGCCCTTCATCCAGTTCCCCCCAGTGGTCACATCTCCCAGAACTTGAGTTACAGTGTAACACCAGGAAATTGACATCAATACAATCTACCCGTCTTATTCCTATTTCACCGCTTTTACATGCACTCGTTTGCAATTGAGTCTGCAGTTTTCCCCCACGTGTAGATTTGTGTAATCATGACCACAGTCAAGATACAGGACAGCCCATCACCTCAAGGATCCCTTTAGCTGCAGGTTTATAGCCAAACTCACCTCAATTTCCGCACTCCCCCCCACCCCCCAACCATTCATCTGTTCTCCCGCTCTATACTTTTGCCATTTCAGGGATGCTTTGTAAACAGAATTGTGGGGTACGTAACCTTTTGAGATTGGCTTTTTCTCACTCAACAGATTTCCCTTGCTGTCCATCCATGGTGTTGTATCAATAGTTCCTCCCTTCTCATAGCTGATTGAGTTCCACAGATAAGTTTTCTATTTGGTCAGTGGTCCCTTGCAAGCTGCGCTCATTCTTACCAGAAGTGAAGGTCCCATCCCATCACTGTGGCCTGGTGGGGGTGGGCAGGGTCCTGAGGGGCCCTGCTGGACCATGTCCCTCCCAACCCCGGCTCCAGGTGGGGCGCTCATGTCTCAGTGGGCGGAGGCAACCAGGCGGAGCCACTTGGAGGCGGGTTTAGGGAATGGTCTGCAGTCCCGCCCCCGCCAGGCCTGGCAGCCCACAGGCATTTTTCGGCTTCTCTCCCCATCAGTCAGAGCGGCTTCTCTTCGTAAAGCTCCGAGCAGGAAGACGTGATCTGGCTGTGATTTCACCCCACCGGAAGAGGGTCACTGACAGGAGACTTGACTGTCTGGGGGCTGCCGGACCCTGCCCAGGTGACCCCTGCTTCCAAACGAACCCGATAAACAGACCAGCAGAGACGATGGTGGGCATCCTGGGGGCTCAGCCCCCACCTGAACAGGAAGGATGGTCAGCGAGGTGGCTGGAGGCACCCCCCTCCCCGCCACCTCGCCAGCTGCAGCTGGAGTACCAGTCGCCTCACCCTACAGCCCTTGGGCTGGGTGGCCAGAGCAGCTCCCACAGCCTGACGTTCTGTTCCCCGGAGAAGGGACATTTCTGGGAAGGACTCATAGCCAAACACCTGTTTCTGAGGGGACATGACTCTGGCCAAATCAAGGACGTAGCGTCAGCAACTTAGAAACGAAACAGGCTGCTTTTCTGCAGAATGACTGCCTGGGCTGCTGAGCCCCTGGACCCAAACCCCAAATTGTCCCAGAACTGTCACAGTCTCTGCACCCCTGCCTCACCCCAGGGGTCCCTGAATGTTTGGCCTCGACAGCACCAGGCTCTGCAGAGAAATTCCTGGGCTCCAGACCGATGCACCTTCAACTTCCCACTTCCTGACCTCGACCTCTGAACCCCTGATCTTCCAATGCCCTGCCTGGAAGATTGTCCCCCTCCTAGCAGCCTGGGAGGGTGTCCTAGCTCTGGACCTACCGAAGCCGTGTGCTCAGACCTGCCTCCCGGCTCTCCGTTCCCCCTCCTGCATTCTCCTGTCTTCCGCCTCCACGGTGGTAATTTATTTCAGCCAACACTGCTCATCTCTGGACAGCACGGAGACCCTGAGGGGGCTGCCCAGCCTGTGGGTCCCCATCGTGCAGCACCGGCCACTTTCCACGCCCCTGACCCCTGCCATCCTGCAAGGTTACAGTGCCCTTGCCGAGGCCCTGTTGCCACTTGCCTTAGAGGCTGCTGGTGTAATAAAAGCTCATTTCCATAGAGTCCCTGACAGACTTGGGCCTCCTGCGGGCAGGGGAGGCTGAGGGGCAGCTCTAAGGGCTGGAGCCCGGCTCCCTTCTGGCCCCTCACCTCCATTCCTTCATCTACAGCCCAGCCTTTCAGAGCAGGGTGGGGAGGAGGCTTTGGAACACTTGCGTCCCAGGGTAATCATAGATTCCCAAGCACGTGTAAGAAATCAGACCAATGCAGAGAGGTCCTGGCTACCCTTTACCCAGCCTCCCCCAGTGGTGACATCTTGGAAGACTCTAGTACATCATCACACCAGGCTACTGACATGATATTCTTTGTTGACTTTATTCACACGGCCCCAGGTTCACTTTTACATGGGCGAGTGTGTGTGTGTGTGTGTGTGTGTGTGTGTGCGTGCGCGCGCGCGTGTGTGTGTGTGTGTGTGTGTGTGTGTGTGTGTCCCCCGTCCTGGGGCCTCCGGCTCGCTCCTCCCCAGACCAGAGACATATGAACTTGATGGGGAGCCCAGGAATGGCACCCATTCCCCTCTGCCTCTGGAGAGGGCTTGTGTACTCCCCCACAGGTGATGCCTCGGTGGCTCCTGACACTGCCCTGTGCTGCCTGCTGGGGTGGGGAACGGCAGGGTGTGTGTGTATGTGTGTCTGGGGCTATGGCTGCCCTTCCCCACGTGGTGCCCCCCTGACTTGATTCAAAGCAGCCTTCAGCTGGCTGGGGGTGGGTTCTGCAAAGCTGCAGCCCCGTGACCCTGGGTGTACACCGTAAATCCTTGCATCGCTCCACCCACCCAGTCCGTGGGGGAGTTACCTGTGAGAAGAGGAATCAGACCATGGGAAAGCAGGAGGAGGTGATGTCTTGCAGCCAGGGTGACAGTAGGAGGCTGAGCCCTGTGGCTCCCGGTGATGGGTTGCACCAGGCTTTGGGGAGCAGAGTAGAGGTCTCCACTGCTCAGGAGATGCCCCAGAACACGAAGGCCCATCCTGGGAACGAGGACCGCCAACGGGGCTCCCAGCCGCCTTGGCCACAAGCGGGTAGGGGGCCCGAGCCTCCTCCTGGGTGGGGTCCTGCAGCGGGTCCAAGGCAGCACCGGCTTCGCCTTGTCCACACCTTGGACACGGACACAGGCGAGCTGGCTGGGCCCGGGAACCTGCATTTAATGCTTGTCTTAGTTTCCTGGGGCTGCCGTAACCAAGTACCACGTACCAGGTGGCTTAAAACAACAGAAATTTATTCTCTGACAGTTCTGGAGGCCAGAAGTCGGAGATAAAGGTGTGGGCAGGGTTGGCTCCTTCTGGTGGCTCTGAGGGAGAGTGTGTCCCAGGCTGGTCTCCTGGCTTCTTCTGGTGGCTGCCAGCAGTCTGTGGCATCCCTTGGCTTGTGGCCATATCACCCCATCTCTGCCTCTGTGGTCACATGGCCTTCCCTGTGTGTCTCTGTGTCCTCTTCTTATAAGGACACCAGTCACATCGGATTTTTAGGGCCCACCCTACTCTAGTGCGACCTCATCCTAACTAATTACACCTGCAAAGACCTTATTTCCAAATAAGCTCACTTTCGGAGGTTCTCAGTGGACATGAATTGGGAGGGGACCCTGTTCAACCCAGTGCAACCTCGTTCCTGTTTGTCCGGCCTGTGGAGGGGCTGTCACACAAACGAGGAGGACCGGGTGCCGGTCGCCGGGCTGCACCCCTCCCTGGAAGCCGTGGCAGTTCCAGGCGCCCGGCGAAGCATCGCTTCGTGCACCTTGCTCCTGAACTCGGCCGACACGTAGTAGTAGATGAAGGGGTCTACACAGCTGTTGAGGGTGCTGAGCGCCAGGCTGGGCAGGTAGGCGGCGTACAGGTCCCCCCAGGCATCGGGGTCCGGGTTTGAGTAGTGCAGGAGCAGCAGCACGTTGCTGGGCGCAAAGAAGGCCACGGCCGAGGTCAGCACCAGTGCGGTCAGCCTCAGCGCGTGGCCGTAACGCCGGCCGCCGGCCGCCAGCGTGCGCAGGGTGGCCCCGTAACTCAGCAGCATGGCCAGCAGCGGCAGGAAGCAGCCGAGCACCGCCAGGCAGATGAAGGCGGGCCGCCAGTAGGAGGCCTGGGCACCGACGGGCAGCACATCGTGGCAGAGCACGTGGTCCGAACGCGACAGCCGGAAGGTCTGCTGCTGCAGCGCCAGGGGCAGCGCCAGGGCGGCTGCCACCAGCCAGGCCGTGACACAGAGCCCGATGGCCAGGCGCTGGCCTCGCAGGGTGCGGGCCCGCAGCGGGTGCACCACGGCCAGGTAGTGGTCCAGGCTGACGGCGGCCAGTAGCAGCACGGAGCCGTACATGTGACCATAGAGCGCGGCCGTGTCCAGGCGGCAGACGGCCTCGCCGAAGGGCCAGCGCTGGCCCCGCAGGTGGTAGGTGACGCGTGGCGGCAGCGCCAGGGCCAGCAGCAGGTCAGCCGCCGCCAAGTTCATCAGCAGCACCGTGGAGGGCAGTCGTGGCACCCGCGTGGCCAGCACCCACAGCGCCAGGCCATTGGCGGGCAGCCCCACTGCCAGGGCCAGCCCGTAGAGCGCGGGCACCAGTCTCGTGGGCACCCAGCCTAGCAGCAGTGCCCGAGAGCTGCCCGGGACCTCCAGAGTGTTGCTGTCATTGGCACAGGGCTGGCCAGGGAAGCTGCGCGGGTGGGGCCCCGGTGTGCTATCTGGGGGAGAGAGGCCCGGAGGGAAAGGGGATAGAAGCGCTGAGAGGCCAGGAGTCAGCCCCCCACCCCTAGCCCCTCATCTGGTTCCCCGGCTGGATGGCGCTGCCCCTGAGAATCTGTAGACCTAGCCCCAGCTCTCAGGAGCCCCTGGGCTGGTGGGACAGAGCTGGACATGGAAACCCCCAGCCCTGTGGACTCAGGGCTGGGCTGGAGAAGCCCCACCCCCGTTCCCTGTCTCCCCTTCACCGGCTCTGGGCACCCTCCCCGTCCCAAGGCAGGGCCCGAGGTCACTCACCATCACCTCTCTCTGTGCTGCCCCCGTCGTCATCGTAGATGATGGGGGTCTGGGTGTCATCGAGGCTGAACCCCAGCGCTAGGGGCCACAGCAGCAGGAGAGCCCACATGCTGCCGGTGCTGGGTGCCGGCTGCTCTGGGCTGTGGCCGGCTGACCTCAGGCTTCCTGCCTGGCTGGACGCCCCCCGCCCCCGCCCCCAGCTTCCTGAGTGCCTGCGGAGGAGGGGACAGGGTCGGGTGAGATAAACCAGTCCCTGCCCCCCACGAGCCCGTGGGAGGCCCAAAGCCTGGCCTGAGGAGGCCTGGCAGCTGGGGTTACTTGGGGTCTAGGTGCTGGGCCAGTATGATGGGAGAGGAGGTGCCAGGCTGCAGCCCCCGTATAGCCTAGGAAGCCTCTGTAGGCCAAATGGCCACTTCTCGCTGGCCAGTCACATCTTGGCCCCATCCTCATGACAGCCCAGCCCTCTGTGCCACGCTCCCCTCCCTCCATCAGGAACTCTTGGCCCTTCGTGAAGCCCCCTCCTCCCAAACCCCACCCCTGGCTCTGGCAGGCAGGAACCCCAAGTCAGAGGCCAGAGCAGGTGAGCGGACCCCCCCCAAATGCCCCTGGCCCTCTGTGGAGGTCACCCTGCCTTACGCAGCCTCACCCACGCCGCAGCACAGGTACCCCCGGCAGGCGCAGAGTAAGGAGCAGAGAGGGGAAGGCCTTGTGAGCCTGCTGGGGAGGTCTTGGTCCTCAGCCAGGACCCCCGATGCTGACCATGCGCTGTCCTGGGGGTCTTAGGGGAGCGTGGCTGCAGCCCCCTCTGGGGGGGGGTGCCCATTTCCAGTTCTCAAAGCCGCTTCTGCTCTGGTCCTGACCCCACGCTCAGCCTGGGGTCCCAGGTGTGACCAGGGGCCACAGCCATACGTGAGCCAGAGGGAGGTGGCCCAGCCAGCCCAGAGAGCCCCCTGAACCACCTTCCCTTGGGGTCCTCACCCCTCAGACCTCTCCACGTCCCACCCAGAGGGGAGGGTACTCCTCTCTCCTGAATACGATCCCTTCTCCAGACCTCAGAGCAGCTACACCGTCCTACCCCGGGGGAGCCCTGCACTGGGGGTTCTCGGTCTCTGTGAGGTCAGGGCTGGGCCACAGTGGTGGGGGCAATGTCTGGGAGCAGGTGGACCCCAAGGGGGCAGTCGGGGTCAGGGAAGAAGAAATGAACTAGGGGTGGGAGAGGGGGTCGGATGCAGCCATGTCCTGGTATGGCGAACCCTAATCTAGCCACACACTCGGGGACATGGGAACCAGCCAGGAAATGACCGAGCAGTCCTGGACAGAGTCAGTGCAGCCAGAGGCCGAGATGCCGAGGTCCCTGCCCCCCAGCCCTAGGGTTGGTCGGCGGGGAACGAGGCCTGGAGAGCTCCAGTCAGGGCAGGGGGTCTCAGCCAGGAGCCTCTCCCTCATTTCTGAGCAGTTTCCACCAGCACCGATGACGAATTCATCCCACACCTACGCCTCACAGCACACGTGACCAGTGATGATGATGACAGCCCTCGGCGCACAGGAAAACGGGGGGTGGGGACCCCCTGCTGCCCTCCAGGAGAGAGCAGGGAACCTGCTCAGGGGAAGCTGGGCCCGGCAGCTCTTCCCGGCCAGGCATAGGGCAGACTGGAGCCTGAGGAGGGTGGTTTCACTCAGGAATTCCGTGTCTAGGAATTTATGGCGGGTCTGTACAGGGAGACGCTCAGGAAGGCGTCTGTACAGGGAAATTTCCGGCAGCGGGGCGGGGGGCCATAAACAACCCCCCCCTCACCCCTGTCGCCATGGAGACAGCCGTGGCGGTGCAGGGCCGCTGTTTCCAATCGGATGACAAGCCACGTGAATACCTCCTGGGGGACACTGGGGGGCAGCTGCCTTCGGGGAGAGGGACTTGGGCACCTACTTTTCTCTGTGAGCTTTATTTGTGCTATTGGAATTTTCTGTGCCGTGCGTCACTTTCCATAAAAACTCATGTTTCCAAAAAGGCATAATAGTAGCTTTAAAAGGAACGAAATTCTGACACAGGCTACAACATGGATGAACCTTGAAGACACTGTGCTGAGTGAAATAAGCCAGTCACCAAAGGACAAATACTGTATGATTCCACTTGTATGAAGTCCCTAGAGTGGCCAAATGCATAGAGACTGAAAGAAGCAGAAGGGTAGTTGCCAGGGGCTAGGGGTGTGGGGAATGGGGAGTTAGTGTTTTAGTCGAGGATAGAGTTTCAGTTTGGGAAGATGAACAGGGTCTGGAGATGGACGGTGGGCATGGTTATACAACCACGTGGATGTACTTTCTTTGTTTATTTATTTACTCATTTACTTATGGCTGCACTGCAAGGCTCGCGCGATCCTAGTTCCCCAACCAGGCATCGAACCCGTGCTGTCAGCAGTGAAAGCGCCGAGTCCTAACCACTGGACCGCCAGGGAATTCCCAACGTGGGTGTACGTTGTGTCACTGAACTGTACACTTAAAATGGTCAGCGTGGTAAACTGTGTTACGTGTATTTTACCACAATTTAAGTAAGTGATAAAAAAGGCAAACAGCCCTAAGCCATTCCTGGGATTCCTCATCCTCCAGCCCCATCTGGACCCTCCAAGCTCCCTCCCCCAAGCCTATCCTCCCTGGCTGCCCCTCCCTGCCTCACTGTCTCCAGTGGAAGATGGAGGTCACCGATGACTCAGCCCCTCAAGTCCCGAGGCAATGCTTCTCGGGGTGGCCATCTTTGTGGAAATTGTGTTTTCTTTATGTTGTACTTTGAAGCCAGATGGGTGCCCGGATCTCGCCTCATTCCCGGGCTGGGCCTCGGCCTGCGGCCAGGGACATTAACCTTCGGACCGGAACGAGAGGTGGGTGCTGTGACCCCCCCACTTGCCGGGCACCAAGGTTTGAGGTCCAGCCCTCCCAACCACAGAGGCCCTATGCTTCATCCCTGGAACCCCAAATCTGAGTCTGCTCACCTGTCCTGTGGGCTGGAGCTCCCGCACACAGGGCTGCATGGAGAAGGTTCTGGAGAGCCTCCGGCAGGGCTGCAGGTATTGCATGCTCATCAGCCCCCATCCCTGCAGGCTCTTTCTGGGCACGTTCCACCCCAACCAGTCCCACCCCTACCAGTTCTTACCCCCCCCCCCACCCCCCCACCCCTCCACGGGCCTCCTGAGACTGATTTTAGGTCAACTTGCTTTTTAGGACAATCAGCCTCATTCTCAGCCAGGACATCAGGTGCGTTGTGCTAGTTCTATTTTGCAAAGAGCCGGCAAGGCAAACACCTCACTAGTAACAGAGTAAATGTTCTACTTGAGCCCCCCAACTCCACTGCTGCCCCGAGCACCACAGGCACACCCCCCCCTCCTCCACCATGCTAGGGAGGGGGAGGGCAGCCCACCTGGTCCTGCAGCTCCGCACCACTTGAAGGAGGCCGGAAGGGGAGCTGCAGGGCGGTTAGGATGAGGGCTGCTTTATTAGCAGCCATAGGTAGGCGCAGGGCCCAGGTCCTCATCCGCGTTTGCCGAGCCCCCTCTGCCACGTGGAGCTGCTGTCCTTCAGGCCAGCGGAGACCCTCCCTCCTGTCTCTTGTCCAGGAACCTCATCCCAGGCACAGGCACTGCCCACTCGAGGGCAGGGACTCTTCTGGGAGGTGTCCACTAGGGCTGGAATCCTGGGGCCAAGAGTTCTGCCCGGCCACAGAGGTCCCTGGGGACTGCTCTTGTCTGCTCTCCTGGGACCAGGTGCCCTTCCTGGGAGCTGCAGCGGCCACCATCTGCCTCCCAGGCCTCCCTTCCCAGGGCTTCCAACAAAAGCCAGTCTGGGAGCACAGAGGGGGCCCTGGCCATCCCCGGATGTGAGACATCTAGGGCAGCACCAAGCCTCGGTCACAAACTCCCCAGGAGCTCTGACCCTCTGGGGAGTTGTGCACTGCCAGGGGCGTGTAGGGGGTGTCCCTGGGAGGCAGCTGTGGCCCCTTGGGAAGGTTGGGGACAACTCTTGGGAGAGGACTTGCCAGGTGGCAGGGTGGGCTGGGCAGAAGGCAGGGCCAACTGAGCTCAGGGACCCAATGGGCGAGGCCTGGCAGTGGGCACTGAGTGGGAGTGAGGGGAGGGGGTTGGCCAGTTGCGCTGTAAAAGCCTCACGGTGGGGGGGGGGGGGCAGCTAAGAGGACCCTAAGCAGAGCTGAGGGCTCCCTCTTACCTGGAGGCAGGTGTGGGGCTGGTAGGAGGGGGTCCTGGAGATGTTCAGGGGACCCAATGATGGTGAAGACACAGGAGGTGAGAGGAAAGGAGGGGGCAGGGGGGCAGCTGGGAGGGGGGACCAGAGAGCACGGAGGGTGGTTTTGTAGGGCTGGAGGAAGGAGAGACCCCGCAACCCCTGCCATCTGTGGGCTTCTGGACCTGGTGTCAGAAGCGGGTGGGCAGGCACAGAAAGCTCACAGCAAACGCTGCAGTCTTCAAATTGTTTTGCATGTGCAACACTGGAAGGAAACACTTCTCATTTCCAGCAAATACGAAAACTGAGCTGGGAATGAGCACACCCAAGTCCCCTACATACGAACCTTCAAGTTGCGAACGTGGGTTCCATCAGCGTCGGGCATGAGTGAAATTGCAGCTTGCCCTCCGTCTCCTATTGCTGACCGTCCTTCAGCTCTACCATCTCCCACCTCCTCTGCCTCCTCCAGTCAGTAACTCTTCTCACCTGTTCACTTGACGCCAGCCCTGTATGCCAGCTGTTGTACTGTGCTACTGCCCTTTTTAAGGTACTGTACTGTAAGGTTCAAAATGTTTTATTTTATGTATTATTTGTGTGAAAAGTATTATAAACCGATTACAGTACAGTACCATATAGCCGATGGTGTTAGTTGGGTACCTAGGCTAACTTCGTTGGAACAAATTGGACTTGGGAACGCGCTCTCGGAACAGAACTTGTCTGTCTGTAGGGGACTTACTGTATTCTAGAAAACACTCTGGAGGCGGGGCCATGCCCCGGGGGAAACAGGACCCTGTTGCGCAGCCACAGGGAAGCCACGGGGGGTCCCCACATGGGGTCTGAGGGCTCCCAGGCGCGCCTGTGCTGACACTCCCTGCGGTCAGGCCAACTCCCCCGGCAGTGAGACGTCACCCCCAGATTTGCTCACAGGAAATGACTGACCGAACCTCACAGCTTTAGATTAATATTTAATTTTTAACTTTAATGTGCAAATAAATAGAAAAGGAAAACTACATTCAAAACAGCTGCAAAGGAAGAACAAGCCCCAGAACAGAAATTCTTCAAAAACAGAAGAGATGCTCCCTAGAAGCATGCAGGGTGGGGGGCTTGGTGGGGTATAGCCCGCACCCCGGGCCCAGGCAGAGGGCACAGGAGGGGCTGCGGGCTCCCGAGGAGGACGGCTGCCGGGAGGGTCTGGTTCAGGAATTCTGATAAGTTTCCTTCTTATAAAACAAGGATGCGTACAAAGTGCATGGATTACACGTGAGAAAACCCGGGTGAGGAGACACCCAGGTGGGACAGGTTGGCCTTGGAATCGCCCAGGCCTGGAGTCACAGGCTTTGCAAACCTCGAGTTCCACAGGTAAACTTCTAGAAACACGTCTCCGATTCCCGGAACCTTGGGTTTGGCACAGCTCAGCTGCAGGAAGGCAAGGGCTGCGGCTGGCAGAGGCGGCTGCACGGGGGTTCTTCCAGGCCCACGGGTCAGTGGAGCCCACTTGCTGATGGTGTCAGGGGCCCGGCCAGAGCTTCTCACGGTGCAGGAAGTTCAAAAAGCTGGTTCCTAGCCCAAACTGCTTGGCATTCTTGGCACAGAAGAAGCTTTCGCCCCTCACACGGTACCCGCCCCGGGTGGTGGCCGCAGGAACGGAGGCGTTGGGGCGGGTGTGCGCAAGTCCACGAAGAGGGCTGTCACCCCCAGAGAGGCCGTGGGACTTGGCCGTTGTAGAACTTACAACCACTAAGAGAGCATAAAGGAATAAATATGTGTGTGCATATATATACTTCTAGAATGTCCATCTTAGGTACACAACCGCACCCCAGGGCCCTCCCAGGGTGGGACCACTCGAGCTCAGCGGGTGCGGCAGGCCAGGCCCCTCCCCCCTCACGTGCCCAGAGTCCAGCTGTCGGATCAACATGGGGTTTGAGTCTCTTTTTTTTCCAGAGCAGGGTCTTCTGGGCAGCTCTGGTGCTGCCTGCCCACTCTATGTCTGGATGTCAAAGCAGGATCCCAACAGCTTGGCTGAAAGGGCTCTTCTCACTTTCAAAGTGACTGAGGACCCCAGGCACCCGCCGGGCCAAGCCGATGCCCGAACTGTCAGATGCAGGTTGTCGCCCAGCTTGGGAAATGTTTCTAGAAGCTTGGGAAGGACATGCTTTTCAAGCAGGTCCACCTGGGCCCGACTCCTCCGATGTCAGGGACCCGCAAACGCTGACCCCTCCCGAACGTGAGCCCTCGCGCGGCTCTTCACCCACTTTCACCAAACGCAGAAAACGACCAGCGGTGCCCAAGCCTGGGGGTTTGGCACGTGTGACGGGAGTAGCCCAGCAGGCATGTGAATGCACTCTCTTGGCCCTTGACCGGTGCACTGCTCCTCCCCCTTCCAGTGGGGACTAAGCCCCTAGAGTTCAAGTGCGGGGGGGTGGTTTACGTCTGGCACAGGACGGGCCCAAAGGAAGCGGGGAAGCCAAGAGGGATGGCAGCGTGGGGCCGAGAGCCGACACAACCCGCCCTTCTCTGGAGCTCACAGCCCATAGCAGCAAGGCTGGGGGACGCTCTGCTCCCCTCACACTGTCCATGAAAACGCCCGATGGACACGCAGGCCAAGGAAGCAACTGCACTAAGTGCGAGTCGTGGTGCCCGTGTGGGAGCGTCAGGGCGAGGCCGGGCGGCGGCTGTACTGCACTCGGTAGCGGGTCACCGGCAGCCCGTGCACATGAGCCGTCTCGCAGAGCGTCTTGCAGGGCACCATGTCCTCGTCCTCCTCGCCCATCAGCCAGTCCTGCACCAGGCTGGCTGCCTCCACCGGCACGTTGTCCTCCAGCCAGCGGCTGTGCCACTCCTCAAAGTGCTGGTGGTGGCGCAGCAGGACCAGGGGCTGCACCTGCAGGGGGCGGGGGAGAGAAGAATCAGGATGGCCCAGGCACCCCAGACAGCTGTGGGCTGGCCCCCAGGGTCCCGGGACGTGGGCAGGGAGGGGCACCTGCTTGGCCCGGCCGAGCGTCCCGCGGCGGTACATGTAGTCCTCGGAGTTGACGATGAACATCATCTTGTGGGTGCTGAGCTTGAAGCGGCAGTCCACGTTGCAGGCGCTCTCCACCCCGACCAGCCGCTTCCAGGAGCTCTTGGCCTCGCCCCGCAGCGCGCGCACCTGCTCACACTGCCACCTGCGGAACTTCTTGAGGTTCCTGGGGGCGAGAGGAGGATCTGCAAACTAGAAGGTCCTTGTGGCCCAGAAACACTGGGAAGATGCCTGACCTCCCAGGGCTGGAGAAACGCAATCTGAAGCAATGAAAACCACCACCCAAACCCTTTGATTCCGTGAAAACTAATAAAACCCCGTCACGCTGGGTGCTGGCAACGGTGGGAGAGGCCCCCGGGCCCGAAGTCCGCTCACCTCTGCAGGAACACAGGCTTCAGGAGGAAGCCCTCGGTGGGCGAGCTGGACGCACCCTCGGTCCCCACGTACTGCTCCACGTACCGAGCCAGGTGCTTGGGGGACAGAGGGAGACACAGCCCAGGTCATCAGAGGCTCCCGGGGACTTTGTCCCCACCCCTCCCGAAGCACTAGGATAACAGCGACGGAGGACCCTGATGTGTGGTAGAGACCAGCAGACTGCAGCTCCCGATAAAGGGCTCAGCTGGAGTGGGACACACACACCCAGGCCACCATTCAGATGATTTATGGCCTTTCGTGCTTAAGTGGATAAATCCCTGCTGTGTAACGACTTTTCTGTATCCATCACGTGGTAAGTTCACGTGGAACAGGAGGCCCCTGACACGGAGGGGAGCGGGGTCTGGGGGACGTGTGGGCAGGAACAGACATGAGGACTCAAACAGCAGGGAGGAAGAGGGAGAGAGCTGGCAGGAATTGCGGGTGAGCAAAGGGTGGGGCCCGAAGGGGTCACCAGGTCCAGGGCAGACACGGCCTGCAGCGTCCAAGGGAGCCTTCAACTGCTCACCACCCTGTTAAAGCACGAGGCTCCTCCAGACTCAAGCTTAACAAAACCACATTTGCCGGAAACTTCTGGAAGGGACCGGGTGTGCAGGCCCCTACCCTCCCTTGTTTTGGAAAGTGTTTCCAGCGAAGGGCGCTGTGAAGGGAGCCCCCGAGGCTGTGGTGGGTGGTGCCCCAGCTCTGTGAAGGTGGCTTGGGGCTTCTGGGCCCTGCTCCCTGGCGTGCGGGCACCAAGTGGAATGTGCACCTCAACGTGTGGGCCAGGCGGGTTTTCTCCCGGTGGTCGGGGGGCAACCAGAGCTCTGAGCTTCATGCACGGGGAGCGCAGCGGCCACATGCCGTGGGGTCTGAGTGACTGGGCTGGCCATGGGCGGATGGCATGGTGTCGGCAGCAGGTGGCAGGAGCCGGGGTTTGGGGGGAAGCTGGCCTGGCTCCCACACGGCCTTCCGGCCCTGGGACACACACCCCTGGCTCCTGAGAGGCCACCCGCAACTCCCACCTCCCGTTGCATTTCCAAGGAGAGCGTTCAGCCTGCACAGAGGCTTCTCTGGTGGACGTTTTGCGGCCTGTGCTCAGCCAGCATGCGCCTGGGCTCCCGTGGTGGGAGCCCCACGATGCTGCCTGTGGCTGCTCCCGGCCCCCACGGTGTGTACAAGGCACAGAGCACAGGGCTGCGGTCCTCACCTGCACCTCTAGTGGGTCCTCTGTCTGGGCTTCCTCGGTGTCCAGGAGCTCAATGGTCATGATCACCTGCCCTTTCCGCTGGAGGAACATCACCTGGGGAAGGAGGGGGACAAACAGCCTGAAGCCACGAGAACAGCCCAGGCCGGCAGAGGATGAGGTCAAAAGGTCATCAATGATCCCTCTTCACCAGCCTCCAAGCCCCATCCTTCCTTGAGGAACCACGTGCTGGGCGCCCACCTCACAGGCCCTGTGGTGCCCTCCGGGGCCGGGGCCTGCATCCAGAGGCCCAGCGAAAGCAGCACACGGTACTGGGCTCCTGTCGTGGGCGCCCGCCGTGCTCCCCCCAGCCTTGTGTGGGGCTGAGCGTGGCTGGCCTCTCACCTTAAAGCAGTTCTCGTCAGCCATGCACCGCTCGGCCTTCCACTGATAGCTGGTCTCCCTGGCGGCGCGGACACAGCGGGAGGACAGGTTGCCGCCGGCAGCGCCCCGCTTCTTCTCGTTCAGGTAGAGCTCCACCACCTTCAGACAGACATCGTCGCTCACGAGGTGGTGCAGCTGCCGGGGAGGGAGGGCCGGTGGGTGCCTGGCGTGTGCCCGCCAGGAGGGGTGAGGCACAGCCACCGCTCCCACCTCCTGCTGGAGCCCCCACCTCACCCAGAGACGGCGTGGCAAAGTCCACGGGGTGGGGGCGCAGACCAGCGTCCAGCGGGCTGTGCAGGGCGACCTCCATGCCGGATGCAGACCAGAGCAAACTAGACCAGACTAAACCAGACCAGACTGGGGCAGACCAGACCAGACTAAATCAGAGCAAACTAGCAAACTGGACCAGACCAAAAACAAGACCAAACTAGACCAAACCAGACAATAGCAAACCAGAGCAAACTAGAGCAGACCAGCAAACCCTGCCTGGGTATGAGAAACGCACAGAAAAAATACAAAAGAAAATGTGCCAAAATGGGGATGGTAATCATAAAAGCAGTGATTATCTTCCCCCAGTGTTCAGTCATAAACACAAGTAATTCCTTTAATACCGATAAACATACTTAAAACCTTTAGGCTTAGGATGACACAAGGATTGGAAAAAGCCGAGGCCGCAGGGTCAGACGGAGCCGGCGTGAGTCGGCCCCTCTGCGCGCGAGCTGTGGCCCAGACAGGCTACTGCAGGCTTAGGGCCTCAGGCTCTGCTCTGTGTGTCCCTCTGCTGAGTGGCCTCAGGCTCTGCTGTGTGTGTCCCTCTGCTGACGCGTGGACACACGTGGGTCTCATACGGTGCCTGACATCCGGCACATTCCCAATCAACATTAGCTGCTGTTACTGAAAATAAGAAATCCTAATTTAAAAAATAAATAAAAGGAAGTAAAGAGTGTGGATACAACGCTGCAGGTTACAGGTGTTGCATGGAGGGGCCCTGTGAGCCACACGTGGGGGTCCTGCCCTCACTATGCCTCCAGCTAAACAGCTCCATTTTTATTGCTTCTTTTATCTTTTAAAACAGGTTTTACCGGAGACATTTGTGGAGAGAAGGAGTTTTTTTTTTTTTAAAAAGGCATGAGTCAAAGTATATGGTCCAGTCCTCCTGGTGCTACAGATGGGGCCGCCGTCCTGAGAGCTGTGGCCTGTTGGGAGCCGACTCGCTCGGTCCAGGAGAGATGAGAGAGCCCTCCTCCTCTACCACCAACCCCCCGCCCCTGGGCAGGACCAGAGTGGGCCAGGAATCTGGAAGCTTCCCCCAAGGCTGGCTGTGCCTGCCTGCACCCCACCTGGGGGAGCAGAGGTCATGCACACATACGGCCCACAGGGGATGCAAAGCGCTGCTCCAAGGGCCCAAATGGGAGCTCCTCCCTGGAATCCTTCCCTGGTGGACGATGAAGGAGCCAACGGGCATCTCAGCAGACAGGAATCTCAGAGAATCACGCTGCCTGGACATAGCCAGACGCTGAGTTTATACAGCTTCAAAACCAGGGACTCTATCCCAGTGTCAGAGATCGGCAGCAGGTGCCCGTGAGTGGGGGGGTGGCTGGAGGGAGCACGGGTTGGGTGTCCCTTTGTGAAGACCCACCGGGCTGCACACTGAGGAGTCGGCACTTCTCTGTATGTGTTTTACTTCAATAAGAAATTTGTAAGACCTGGAAGGAACTGCCATCTTTAAAATGTTTCTAGTAACTGTACCTGCGTGGCAGAGCAATGACATCATTCCTTCCTCTGCTTCTTTCCCACTTTATGATGAACAGCCTCACTTGATAACCAGGAAATGAAAGTCAAGTTGAACAACAACTCGAGTGGTCACCAAGCAGGACCCGCGTCCCGGGACCACACCCGACTTGTCTGGGGCTTTGCTGTTTATATACTTATGACCAATTTCCTCTTGTTGGCCTTCAGCCGTGCGTGATGCTGATGCACGTCACCGACATTCCCCCGCCGGGAAAAGTGGGCCAAAGGTTCTTTACATGTTGCCAAACGACCCTCACGAAAGGTTTGTCAACAGGGGCTCAGACATATCCTCGCACACGCACACCCACAGCAGCACTGGTCGCCGCCGCCAAAAGGTGGAAACAACCCAAGTGTCCATCAACGGATGAATGGAAGAACACAATGTGGTCCATCCACACAACGGAATGTTATCTGACCATAAAAATGGATGATATACTAACACACGCTACAATGTGGATGAACCTTAAAAACGTTATGCTGAGTGAAAGAAGCCAGACACAAAAAGGCCACACAGTATGTGATTCTGTTTATGTGAAATACCCAGAACAGGCAAATCCAGAGAGACAGAAAAGGGCTGGGAGAGGAGGGATGGGGAGTGACTGCTGATGGAGACAGGGTTTCTTTGGGGGAAGATGGAAATGTTCTAGAACTAGTCAGAAATGATGGTTGCACAACACTGCAAATGTGCTAAATTCCACTGAAACGTTCACTTAAAACTGGAGAATTTTACATTACAAGAATTCTACCTTAATTGAAAAAAAAAAGGAAAGGTGCCAAGCACGGGATCAACCGCAGGCGCAGGAGTGAAGGAAGGGACGCGCAGGGAGGTGCTGCCCGCCGCCCGCCCGCGCCTGCTCACCTGCCGGGCGATGCTCTGCACCAGCTTGTCCATGGTGAAGCCCACGTAGGCGTGGATGGTGAACATCTCGCGCAGGGTGTCCTCGTACTGCGTGGGGTCGATGCTGCCCTCCAGCAGGCTCCGCACCATGTCCAGGAAGGCCGGGTAGTACTCCTCCAGCTCCACCTCACCTGAGGGGGCGGCACCGTGGTCACCGAGGGCCCGGCTCCCACGCGGCCACCACCGGGAAGGATCTGGAGTCTCCACTGAACGTGAGCAGCCCACGTTCACCGCCTCCCACCGCAGGTGGCCCGTGGCCCTGGGGCGGCTGCTCGGCGGGCCCGCCTCCCCTCCCGGATCTCAGAGGCAAGCCCCCACGGTGTCACCCCTGGGCCCAGGGGCTCACTTGGCTGCTTCAGCCGCAGCTCCATGGCGGGGTCGTTGCCCTTCTCCCGGCGGCCCTCGCAGAGCAGTTTCTCCCTTTCCTTCTCCGTCCGGTACTCCAGGAGCTGCTTCTGTGCCTGGCGGTAGATCTTCAGAAGCCTGGAGCACAGGGTCTGATGGAGGCGCAGGAAGAAATACCAGTTGTTGTTGGCGAAGAAGAGGCTGTAGACGTCGTCCAGGGGCTTGTGCTGCGGCGGCGGCTGCTCCGTGGCCGGCGCCTCGCCCGAGGCCCCCTTCTCCTCCGGGGCGCTGCTCTGCGGCCCGGGCGCTGGCTTCTTCCGGTCACCAGGGTCTGCACTCTGCCCCTGGGGGCTCCCCCGGCCCTCATCGGCGGAGTCCTCGGACGCGCCCAGGTCCAGCTGCTGGGAGAAGAAGAGGCTGGGCACGAACTGGTGCACCAGCTGGTGGATGGTGCCCTGGTCCTCCTTCTGGATGGCCGGCTGCCGCTTCACGTAGTAGCTGATGAGGGCGGCCGCGTCCTCCAGGATCTGCCGGTCCTCGTACACGAAGATGAGGTGCGGCTCGCTGGAGGGGGCGCTGCGGCCCTCCGAGTGCTGCTCCTGGTGCTGGGGAGACAGGGCGGCCGTGAGACGGGACGCGGCCCACTGGGAGAACTCCAAGTAGGGGGGTCCAGGGCCATGGGGCTCTGAGGGCATCACAGTGGCTGGGGGCCCAGCTGAGCTCTGGGACCAAAACGAGGCCGAACTCCCACTACCAAGGCCTGCAGCAGCACTCAGAGGCTGGGGGAAACGAGGGGAGCGGCACCCTGATTATTCGCGTCCAGCTGACCCAGGCTGCCTCGGGGGTGAGGAAGGCTCAGGGAGGACCACGGGCCTCTGCCCACCATCATTCGTTCACAGACACTTGGCTAGACCCCGGAAGACCTGCGACTGCTTGCACTCCAGCCCCACCACCCCCAGCCCTGCACACCCGGTCCGTCACCACCCCGCAACGTCCCCTGCCTCTGTCCTTTCCCCACCTGCCACCAGCCCTTCCATGGTCCTGCCATCACCCGGTGCCGGCACAAGCCTCCCACCTGCTCGCTCCCGTTCACCAGCCCACGCCAACCACTCCCCTCACTGAGTCCAGAGCCACACAAGAGCACGGTCAGCCCTAGTCGCCCCCCTCTGCTGACAATGGCAGGGTGGCCTCAATCCGCCTTCTGGGCCAGCCCTATGCTGGGTGCTACGGAAACACCCATCCTCACCCCTACGCAGCCCTGCGAGGGCAACGGAGACACAAGAGAGCTGGCCATCTGCCCGAGGCCAGAAGAGCCAGAGCTTGGGCGCGGGCAGCCTGCCCCGACCCCGGCTGAGGAGGGCCTCACCTCGTCATAGACGCTCTCAATCTCATTGAGCAAGCTCTTGGAGCGAAGGGCCTTGGTGTCGTTCTGCTTGAAGTTCACGGCCTGGTGGTCCAGGGACTTGAGGTACGCCTTCTCATACTGCTCCCGCCAGATCTTGTTGAAGCCCTGCTGGGCCTCCCGCCACTCCTCCTCTTTGGCCTTCAGCCTGCAGGGCCAGAGGGGCTCAGCACAGGGACAGCCCGGGACACCCGCCCGAGTCATCCCTGTGCAGGGCCAGCCTGTCTTCCACCCACAGACCCACTGGACACGTTCCACACTTGGGACAGCCAGCTCCAGGCCTGTGCAGTGGGCTCTGTGCTGTATAAAGGAGGGAGGGGTAACGGCCCCGTGGAACCCGCACAGCCAGTTTTACGGTTTCTCAAACATCGCTGTCCTGGCCCACAGAACTGACTGCGCTCTATGCAGCTGCTGGCTCGACCACCGGGCTCCCTTGCTCAACTGTGAACCCTGCAATGGAAGGGACTGTGTCGGGCTCGCTTGGCTCTGCAGCCCCAGGGCTGGGCACAGCACCTGGCTGAGGGCAGCCGCTTAACCAATACATGTTCACCGGCACAGTGAGGGTCCCAAACATATGATTAAATAAAAGGCAAGCCGTGATACAGGATGGTCCCATTTGTGCTTTAAAGTAGTTACCTTTCATGTTCATGTTTAGATATGATTATGTGCATGGCAGAAAGTTCCAGGAGGACACAAACAACTGTTGACAGTTGTGCTTTCCTCTCGGGACTGGAATGGGGAGATGAAGCAAGACTGGAAAACACTGTAGTCAACCAGACTGAGACGCCAGGGACCCCCTCACGATTACACCCGTGACACACAGCACTAATGAGCTGCTGGGGGGCTCCCTGCCGCAGGCAGGGTGGTCAGAAGCGTGAGGACACCTTTTCAGGACGACGGGGACAGCAGTGACAGGGTTCTTCTTGAGGCTCTCAATGATCTCCGGAGCCTTGTCGCCGTAAATGCGGTGGATGGCGCGGCGCTGGATCACCTCCGACGTGCCCCCCAGACAGTCGTCCAGCCGGAACTTCTCCTGGTCTTCCGGCGCCATCCGGGAGAGCTTCTTCTGCACGCTTTCCAACACCCGGATCGTGGCCAGGTTGGTCTCCAGGACAACGTCTAACTAAGGAAAAGAAAGCAGAAAGGGGTCAGCTGTCGGGGTGTCAGCGGGGTCCTAGGGACGGGCCTGGGCTGGCAGAAGGGATGTGCAGAACTGAGGAGGGGATGACAGACATCAGGGTGTGGTGGCCCTGCCGCGGGTCCGGGGGACTGGAGCGAGCACAGCTGGTTACGGGGGTGAGGGGCCGGTCCAGACCTGGGCGATGATGGCGTCACCTGGACCTCACCACTGGTGGACCCATCTGAGGAGGGGAACAGGTCCTAGGCTGGCCCTTTCCACAGGCATCAAAAGCACGTTACACTCAGCAATGAAGAGGAAGGGAAGCGTGGTGCATACAGCCCCCGGGTGACTCCCAAGAACATGTGCTGGGGGGAGCCAATCCCCAAAAGCTATATACCGTGTGACTGATTCCACTTAGGACAAAGTGAAGGAGGTGGAGGATAGGCTGACGGGATGCTGGGAATTGGGGAGGGAGGTGGATGGGGATATAAGGGAACAGTGTGAGAGATCCTCCTGCTGGGGGAACTGTTCAGTATCTTGGCTGTGGTGCTGGATACATGGAGCTCCACAGGTGAGAGAACCGCACAGAGCTAAACACACATGCGCGTGCTTGTGCACAAGATACCCTGCTCCCCCGCGCGCCCCACGAATACAAGTCCAACTAGGGAGACGTGAATAAGATCATGGCCGGGTCAATGTCCATATGCCGGCTCTGACACTGTGCCAGAGATTTACAAGCTGTTACCACTGGGGAAAGGGCACCCGGATCACTCTGTGTTATTTTTTAAGCTGCACGTGAACCTACAATGATCTCGGTAAAAATTTCTATTAAAGAAATTAACTTAAGTGAACCTAATTTTAGTTAATGAAACCACACACGCACAGTACCAACGCCTAGCCAGCCTGGAGGCCATCAAGGCAGAAAAGGGGGGCTTTCAGGAGCCGCCCCCTGCTGGAAAGCACTGGAATCCCCGACACTCTAAAGGAGGCCAGAGGGCTCAAGGAGGATCACGATACATCCCAGGGTGCAGAGGAGATGAAGTGGGGAAAGCGAGGGCAGGGCCGTGGAGAAGGCGGGCCCGCACACACACCTCGAAACGCTCGTCCTCACAGCGGTGCAGCTGCTCCTCGTAGGGCGTCTTCTTGGAGCTGACGAAGGTGGAGTCCTCTGACCAGGAGGGGAAGGACACCCAGGTGTCGTTCAGTACCTGCACCAAGAGGAAATGCCGTGACCAGCGCGGCAGGCCCCCGCTGCCAGAGTGGTGTACTGTGTTGTCCAGCGTAGAAGATACGAGGATAAGTAACAATACTGATTTTACAGGAAAGTACCTTATCACACAAATGGTAAAATTACTTCTAAAGTGGTTTTAAGGCAAGACGTGGCTTTGATCGAGTGAAGAAATCTTACTATCAATACTTTGGGGCTGGCAAACTTTCTCTGTAAAGGGCCGGACAAGTATTTTAGGTTCTGCAGGTCATTTGGTCTGTCAGGTCTACAGGGATACATCGTTTTATTGCGCTTCACAGATACTGCTTTTTTTTTTTTTTTTTTTTTAAAACAATGTGAAGGTTTGCGGCAACCCTGCATCGAGCAAGCTTATCGGTGCCCTTTTTTCCAACAGCGTTTGCTCACTTTGTGTCTCTGTGTCACACTTTGGTGATTCTCACAATATTTCAAGCTTTTTCGTTATATTTGTTACAGGGATCTGTGATCAGTGACTCGCTGAAGGCTCAGATGACGGTTAGCATATTTTAGCAATAAAATATTTTAAATTAAGGTATATACACTGTTTTGTTCAGACGTAACACTACTGCGCGCTTAATAGGCTACAGTACAGTATAAACATAACTTTTATATGCACTGGGAGACCAAAAAATTTGTGTGACTGGCTTTATTGCGATGTTTGCTTTATTGCAGTGCTCTGGAACCAAACCCACAATAGCTCCAAGGCACGCCTGTACTCAACTCTGCTCTCGTCCTGGTAAAGCAGCCGCAGGCAGTATGTAAACAAATGGGCATGTCTGTTTGCCAATAAAACTTTACTTACAAACACAGGCAGTGGGCCGGATTTGGCTCATGGGCCATAGTCTGCTGACTCCCAGACTACATATCCTGGAATCCAGCAGGCACTCTTGAATTCTGGAAATGCAGTAAGCCTGTCTACTAACCCTGAAAAAGTGTTCAGTGGTCAAGCTAAACAGAAACATGCTGAGGGCAGTGAACCTGGAACAGAGTGGGCTCAAGGCAGAAATAAATCTCAGTCTAAATGACGGAGGAACAAGCCAAACCCTATGCTGGCGCCGTGTGCTCTGCGGCTTGCCAGAACCACCAGCAGGGTGAGAAACTGTCATCTCTACCCATGCCTTTTGTTTTGGCACATCCCGGCACCATCCACCATTCACTATCGGGGGGATCAACACTCGGTCTTCCATGTGGAACACAGGAGGGGTTAAGGAGCATGCAGCACACAAGCTGACGTGAGCCCCGGGAAGTGCTACCTCCTTGCAGATGGCTGTCCTCCCGCTGCACTTGGGCTGCTGGTAGGTTTTGGGGAGCGCCCGGTAGCTGGATCCGATGCGCTTGCATGAGGCGTAGTCGATTTCCCGGCTTATTCCATCCCCGGATCTGTCACTCATGGGTGGGGCGAAGGACAGCTCTTTCACCCCCAGGAAGGACTTGAACTGTGCAAAGAGTTCTGGAAATTTCCTTCAGAAATAAAGACAAGTCGGAGGGAGGTGGGAGGGACAAATTAGGAGTTTGGGATTAGCAAATACACACTACTATATATAAAATAGATAAACAACAAGGTCCTACTGTATAGCACAGGAAACTATATTTGGTATCTTATAATAACCTATAATAGAACAGAATCTGAGAAAGAATAAATAAATATATATATCTGAATCCCTTTGCTGTACACCAAAAACTAACACAACACTGTAAATCAACTATACTTCAATTTTTTTTTTTTTTAGAAAGTCTAAAAAAAAAAAAAAAGAAATAAAGACAAATGGTAAGTAGCATCCCGAGGGCCTTCTGAGAATGATCTAGAGATGTTAAAACGGCTTCACGTTGGTGCCGGCAGTTAAAGATGGTCAGAATCAACATCAGAGAGGAGGGGCGAGAGGCAGGACGAGCATCCAACACGCGTGAAGCTGCCGCGTGTGTGAATCTGCCCTCCAGCCTCTGCCACCAACCAGACCCCACCACTTGCAGGAGGTCCTTGAACACGCCAGATAAGATGACCTGGCCTGGCAGAAGCTGGGGTCAGCGATATCCCCTGACTGGAAGAGGCCGGGCATTAGGCCAAGGACCAGCAAACTAGTCAACCTCCCCACATCTGTCTGTAAATAGTCGATCACGGCCACTCGCTTAGTATTGCCTGTGGCTGCTTGCGCATAATGCCAGAAGCTGGTTAGCAGTGACCCTTGGCCCTTGACAGATAAAATCTGCTTCCCTGCTCCAGGGCCTTCCTCCCTCACGAGGGAGACCCCCTCCCTAGACAAATTCTCATCATGTAATGGTCGTGCATGTCGACGGGAAGATTTTAACGCAACTGACCCCCGATGTCATCTGCATTAATGTTTAAATGAGCATCAAATCCTACAGAAAGGGTGCAGATATTTTGACAGCTGGTGTGATGATCCTGCCATGACTAAGCCTGGCAGTCTCCCCTCATTAACTATGTGCCCCAAGGCGGCCTGCCTGTAAGGACCCCCGCCGCCAACTCAGATCACAAGGAAAACCCGCAAGCCAAAGGAAATGCAGGGAAGGGAGACATCACCAACGTCGGTGCGGAGGATGCCTGAGGTTACAGCGGGATAAACCACTCTGAAGGGGAGGCTTACCCCACTCCAGCCCCAACTCCAGTCACGCTGTCACTCAGCTGCCCGTGGGTGTACAAACCCAGAAAGAAGCTTGCCCATGCAAACACAGGCCTCATGGTGGGGAGGGGGGTGGGCGTGAACGCTAACCCAGCTGGGCATCAGGTCAAGGTGCGCGAGCAGAAGCCGCTTCATTTCTCCGCTCTGCTGCACACTCCCATGGCCCTCTCCCCCGCTTGGAGTCTCTAACTGCTGCTCACATGTCGAAACGGGAATAGCTGACCCTAACCGAGCTCAGAGCACTGGATTCTGAGCTGCGCAGATGTACTTCGATGTGAGCGTGTCCAAAGCCACGTAAAAAACCAGCCACGTTTTAGCCGAGACTGTGTGATGCCTGCCACCCTGCTCTGGGTGGTTTTTCAGAGCGTTAACAGACCTTTAGCAGCCCCAGAAAGTTAATCCAAGTGAAAAGGTCACCCTGATGGGTGTACACTCTTGGGACCACCAAGGAAGCACTTCCTGATGACCCTAACTCGACCTTTGAGTATCCCAGCCCAAGAGCATAATCTCAGCACGGATTACGGGGGGAAACTGGAGATAAACGTCCATTGTTGCAGACCCTGCTGAGGAAACCATGGAACATGCACTGTGCAGTCGCTAAAAACGATCGTTCGGGTCTAAGAATTGCTGAGTTTAAAAAAGTAAAAAAGAGAAGACTACAGCCCAGCCTGACAGTGTGATGCCATTTATGTGAAACTCAACAGCCACACTCAGATCCCGAGAGGAGAGGATGAGCAAAGGGTGGGCTTCCAGGCCGCATCCCCCTGAACTCGCCCATCACCATGCAAAGCTCTCTTATGAGAGCTTATCTTGGAGAGAGTGAGAGGTATCCATTCTGGGCCTCAGTTTCCTCAGCTTAAAATGTATTGAGACACATCGAATGTGTTTAAATTCATGAGTTCACGTAACGCCAAAGAAACTGGTCCCCTTTTCAGTTCCTAATTGGCCTGATGAGACAGGAAAGCGACTCATCACCCTGACACTGTAATAAAGGGAGAAATCAAGCATCTACCTTGGGTCACCAAAAGGTGATAAATACTGTTGAGATGCTCTCTTTTGCAACCCGCGGTGAATGAATAAACAAAGGAATAAACCACAGAAAGAACTCAGAGGATACCACTGCCTCCTGACAGACAGGGGGATGTGGGGGAATGTGAAGGTGCATTCAGCAAAATGCACCCACGCCGTGGGGATGCCAATGCAGACACGGTAAGGAATAAACTTGCAGAGGGAACCTAGAGATGAAGAGGGACGTACAAGACGTATTAGAAAACAAAACCCAGACGACGAGGTGAGACTGAGCCGTGTGTCTGGCGGTGGCCACCTGGGTTGGCTGCGCCGTAATTAGTGTAGGGAGGTGGTCACTCCCAAGGCAAGGGAGGGAGCATGACTCAGATGGCAGGTGGAGGGGCTCCTGGAGGTTGGCAAAGGTCCAGTTGTGACCTGGGTGGTGGGCACAAGGGTGTCTGCCTAATAATGATTCACTAAGCCGTTCTTCTGTTATGTGGTTTCCTGGATCTGTGTTTTATTTTACATTAAAAAAAAAAAAGGTTAAAAAAACTTTTTTAATTAATAGAAAGGGAATCAGGTAGCTGCCCCCAGGGGCCGGCAGCCTCTGGGGCTGTCTTGGGGGCTAAACAGGACGCTGCACACGTCATGTATAATGCGAACTCACCGTGTTCGAGATGCTATTTTAAGGGTCTTCAGGCAGAGCCCATTTGAAACTTTCTGAAACCCTGCGCAGGTATATTTATGATCCCCCTTTGACAGAATGGAAACTGAGGCGCAGACGGGCTAGGAAACTCGCTGGGCATGACAGGGCTGGTGAGTGGGAAGCACACGGGGAGCCAGCGACTCCCCTCCCCACAGCACAGGTGCATGACCTGCGATGCGCAGGCACCTCCCAGGACAGCTCCGCCCCCTCAGGGGCTGCCGGGCCCCCGGGGGGCAGCTCACACAGGGCAGCAGGACGTGCTGGAAGCGGGTAACGGATCTGCCAACAGAGTTTCTCTCTGGGCAGCTGGGATGCTGCGTGGTCATTTCATTCTTCCCAGTAATTTGTTTCTTAGAATTTTAAAAAGCATAATGAATCTCCAGGGAATTACGCTGGGTGAAAAACGCTGATCCTGAATGGTTACACAGTGTGATTCCATTTACATAATACTTTTGCTATATAACTTTAGAGAAGGAACACAGGTTTTAGCGGTTGTCAGGGGCTTGGGGTGTGGGAGGGACGTGGCTATGGGTATCAAAGGCCAACGCAAGGATCTTCGTGGTTCTGAAGCTGCTCGGTACCTGGACAGTGGTGGTGGACACACCAACCTTCACAGGTGATACAGTCGTACACACACACACACAGGTAAAATGGGAAACCTGAAAAGATGGGCGGCTTGTGTGAATATCAACATACTGGCTATGACACTGACTAGAGATGTTGCCACGGGCGAACGCTCCCCAGGACCTCTCTGTGTTCTTTCTTACAACTGCTGGTGAATCTATAACGATCTCTGTAACAACTTCAACTTAAAGACAAGATCGAAAAAAACACATATACTGTTTTCCAAAAACAACAGCCAAAAGAAGGGTGAAAGGAGTTTACGGAAACAAAACCCAAGCGGGGAGCCCCGAGAAGTTTCGCTCACCCTAGAAATGGGCTGACCAGCTGGAGGAGCTCAGAGCCGGACACAAGCTCCTGGTTGAAGAGCGCAATGCAGCGGAGGAAGTTCTCGTAGACCTCCTGGCTCTTCAGCACCCTGCGCACCTGCGGGGAGAGCGAGTCAGGGGGCCCCTACCGGGCCCAACTCCTGCTCCTGAGCACACTTGGTTCTGCTATCACCAGGTGCACACAGAGTCACCAACACAGGCGTGTTCTAAAGGGACTGGCTGTGGTCTGCAGCGGACTGCTCTCCGTGCAGTGATCTTTGGCTCAGACAGCATGTGCCCAGAGCCATCTCCCTGGCTCTGCCCATTGACTCTGGACAGAAGCCCCAGGACCATCTCAGCTTTAGAGATGCCACACAGCTTCTGAGTGGCAGACACGTGCCCCCAAACTTGGTGTGGGCTCTGAGCTCTGCCTTTCCCACCTGTTTCGCTACCTCCTGCCCGCTGCCCACCACTGGCTGCCTGCCGCCTGCTGCCTGCTCCCAACCCTGCCTGCTCAGATCTGAGCTGGGCGAGGCCAGCCTGGACGGGTGAAGGCCCAGAAGTCATGGTCCCACCGCTCACCTTGTCAAAGAAGGAGAACTCCTGCAGAGTCCCGTACTTCCCCACAGTGGCGATGGACAGATCTTTGGTACCACGGAGTTTCATTTTCTTCTGTGGAGAGAAATTCCATGCCATGGATGCTGTGTGCCTCCCACGGGCAGCCCCTGTGTCCATCTTTATTAGAATCATAACATCACCAACGCTGAGCTCTCCTGATGGGAACCGCCATCAGGTGCTGGATGAGGTCTGCCCAAGATCCCCGTGGATGAACCTCTCAGGACCACCCACCTCAGCCTCCATGACCTAGTGAAGGGTCACACAACCACTCTGCCCACAATCTGGGATCTAACTTTCAGCAGTTTAGCGCTTTTGATGTCAGGAGGGATTGTCATAGAGTAAGAACAGCCAGGGAAACATGCCCCTAGATACTGTATCAGAAACCTCTTCCCCTGCCTGTTTCGTCCTGTGGGCCGTGATGGTGATGGGAAGGGGACTTGAACTTGGCCACTCTGCTGAGACATCGAGGACACTACAGAACCGTCTCCCACATGCCTTAAGAATGATGGGGACGTGTCAAGAGGACACAAGAGCCAGCCCAAAGGGCCCCACTGGCCAGGTCTGGGACGGTTTAGGCAACAAGATAAACAGTGATAGTCACGGATTATAACCCGACTCTATGATGATATACATAATTAAATAAATGGAAATGAAAAAAAGCTCTTCCTTACAGTAGAAAGCCAACTAGTAAATGCATAAAGAATGATGGAATTAGAAAATCACCATCACAGGTGATGAGAACAACAGGAGCTGGACCTCAGTGCCTCTCACCCCCTAGCAGGGCACCTTGTGCAGTAACCGACCTGCGCAACTGTACACAGGGGCCCTGCCTGTGAAAGAGCTGTGATGGTGAAAAGGAGCAGACTGAGCAGTACATCCGGTTTCTGCGAGAGGAGGTGACACTCCTTCTCACACAGTCTTGGGAGCCAGGGGGAATAGGTGACCGGCCACCTCACAGGTGAGTTGACTTCTCAAGGTCCCACAGCCAGTCAATTTCAAGCTGGACTGGAGCCTGGACTCGGCCTCATGCCCCAGGTCTCTGCATATTGCTCCTCCAGTCATCTACGGAGAAGGCCAGGCTGCTGGGTGTCCACGCATGCACACATCTATGTGCACAGCTGACAGTTACCTTGGCTGGTGCAGACACGGGACGGAGGAGTGAGGGCCGAGAGCGCTTTTTGCTGTGTTCCAGATTCTTCTCGTGCTCACTCTTTTGGACACTGTTCATTTCACACGGCCCATTTCCTGTGAACTAAGGACACAAACACAGGAAGTGGTCAGCGTTGGAGAGACACAGCCGGGCCCGTCAGTGCTGGTTCTCTACGTATCCTAGTGCATGGAACCACTTGCAGCTCAGCTCATGGCCCCAGCAAGCACTGCCTGCCACGGGCCAGGGGCTCTGTCCCAGTGCGAGGTGACCCTGGCTCTCAAGATGCTCACGTTTACTGGAGGAAAGACCCGTGTAGCCAGCTCACCACAGTCACGCACTGTGAGGCTGGGAGAAGGCTCATGGAAGGCCTCGATGGGCGAGGGTCCTGACAGGTGAGGGAGGGCTCAGTGGGGAGACACTGAAGCTGGGCCTTGGCGTGCGGGGCTCACCCAGCAGACCACTGACAGGGTGTCTGCCTGTGTGTTCGAGCGCACCACAGAAAGGAAAAGAATTTCAGGCTAGAGGACCAGCAACGTGCAAGGCCCTGGCAGCAAGAGGAAGCAGCTGACGGTGCCAGGTCACTGGGGCGGGGGAGGAGGGGTTCCAGCCAAGTTTGTATTCTTTCCTATGAATGAGAAAACGCATCTTGGGGGCAATGTCATCACTTGGTGGGGTGCTCACTGCTAGTCCTCCCAGGCTCTACACCAAGCACTGATTAACAGGTCAGGGTGTTGGCAATATTTATGAAGAATGGTTCTGGAAGGATCTATTCGGCATTTGCATCTGTATGAAAGTTAGAGCAGGCAGGGGGAAGGTGAACAGACCATGGCTTTTCTTCAGGGCTGGGCTGGAGAGGCACACTGCAATCACCCCCACTACGTTCACGTTGCCTGCACCCACTCCCACCACGGGGCCTATACACAAGAGACACTACGTGAAGGGTGTGCTGTCAGCCCAAAGCGTGGGCTGGGTGAACAAGTCGTGGTGCATCCAAACCAAACAGAGGCAACTGTCAGCTATGAGTTAGCTCTGTGTCTCTGTGTCCACTGTGTCACTGCTAGGGACAGGCATACCTGATACACTGTTATAACAAACAGAAAAAACCCCTAGGGGCAGAACAAATGGGACGCCATCTTTTTTAAAAGGATAAACATTTGTTTGCACATTCAGAGGAGATTTCTGGAAAGATACATAAGACACTTGTAAATACTTAACTCTGAGGAAACTGAGGCTAGGAAAAAGGGAAGTTAACTTTTCATACTTGATGCTCTCACTAATGCTTGATTTTTCTCATGCGCATGTACTATTTTTATATTCATAATAATAATAATAAAGACCTATTGTTTAACTACAGGCAAAACCTGTCCCTTAAGAGGATTAAGCTTCTTTGGAGGGATTAGTTATCCGAAGACCCAAGGCTACTCCAAGAACCTAAAGTGGAATAATTCTCAACTGGTATTTGCTGTAGATCCCAGAACAGGTGCAAACACCAATTCCTAAAGGAGGGGGACAGGTGACGATATGACGTGCTGAGTAGGACTTGGGGGGCGGGGGTTGGGAGGAAAGGGGGTAACCCACTGCTCGCCCAGCTAAGCTCACCCAGCTGCAAGGCAAGCTCAGTACCACCGATCTTCCCCTAACAGTTCAGGCAGTTCTTTTGTTTCAGTTAAACGTCCCAATGTGCAAATGCCTGAGGCAGAAGACCCCCAAAGACCATTCACATAGGGACTGGCTCGGCTTGCGTTTGTATATAAAATTGTGCTGGCACACAGCCATGCCCATTCGATGATGTACGGGCCTGTGGCTGCTTTCCCGCTACCACGGCAGAGCTGAGTCTTTGCCACAGAGACTGTCTGGTCTGCAAAGCCTAAGATACTTACTGTCTGGCCCTTTATAGAGAAACTTTGCTAAGCTCTGATCTAGGTGAAGCAGTCGAGTTTAATTAGGACAATATCAAATTTCACCTTTGGTTTCTTTTTCCTGCAGTTTTAACAGGAATCTAAAAGTTAATGAAAAGATCATTCTATATGACAAATTATGAGCATTTTAGTAATTTTTAAAGTTGATTAAATCTTTTAAAATGTACAAGACAGTTCTAATTACACAATGTACACTTAAAAAAAACACTGCTGAATTGATAACAAATGCCATTTAAAGAAACTCTGTGGGCAGGTGCTTTTCTGAGAGAAATGCTTATTTTTCTAGGGTGGGCTTTGTCAGTGTCGGACTTGGTAAATGCCAAGTTGTGTCCACCAGGGGGCACTGCGACCACAGCCCTCAGAGGACAAGAGGCTCTACTCAACCCCAACCCTGACCCATCAAGATGATAACTCAGGAACCAAGGCCTGCAAAGAGTTCACGTGAGCTGTGCAGCAGCAAAAGCTGGCCGGGGACAGAGCCAGGCCTTTCTTCCCTGAGGCCGTGAGGGTGGGCTGCCCCTGGACCCTGAAGCTCTGACAGCAATGGCCCTGGGGAGGCCACCCAGGGACGCCACTGTGCACACACCTCTGCGGGGATGGGGTTCAGGGGAAAAGCTGCCAACGCCAAGGTCAGAGCTGAGATTTGAGGCCAAGATCCGAGAGGATGAGACCCATAAACTATCCACCAACTGTACAAGGGAGCAGCACAGGGCTTTACAGCGGGTGACAGCATGCAGCTTGGGCTCCCAGGGACACAGAGGCCCAAGCACCCACAACCTTGGGCTAAGCCAACACAAGAAGGGCATGAAGCGGGAAGGAGGTGGTGAGAGCCCTCTGCTCCTCAGCCACGTGGACCCCGGAGCCAGTTAGGGGGTCTTTGATGAGCAGGAGCAAACAGAGAAGGAAGACGGGAATGACGCTAGGACTGCAAAGGACACTTATTTGGGAACAGGGAGAAAAAAACCAAGTAGGGATTCTGAAGTTCAGAGAGATCCGCGGGGCAGACAATGGACTCAGAGGAGAAGGCTGGACTCGGGGGCCCTGGAGCCGTGAGGAGGCAGCCGGGCTGAGAGGCCCAGTGTAGAGGTGAGCTCCCTGTCCCCGGGGAGTCCAGACAAGGGCTTCCTTCAACCGCTCCCTGCCCCGCCCCCCCCCCCCCCTCGGTGTCCCCAAGAGCCTCCAGCAGGCCAGGCAGCTGGCTGGTCCTGGAGATGCAGAGGGAGACCCTGGGAGGAGAGGATGAGACGACCAGACGGGATTCTAGGCCTACTTTCCCAGCACAACCGCAGCTGCTCTTTCCGGAACACTGAGCACGAGCCAGGCCCCGCGAGAAGCACTTAAAGGACAACAGCTCAGTCCCCACCTGAGCAGGAGGGCCGGTCAGTCCCATGTGAGAGAGAAGGCAACGAGGCCTGGGAGATGACACGGCCGGCTCAAGCCTGCCTGCAGCACCCAGAGCCCGAGGTGGCCCAGGCTGTGTGCTCACGGGGCTCTGTCCAGGCCCCCGGGACACCCAAGGCTCCGGGCGGGTGGGCAGGACAGGTTACAGCTCCTGGACTTGTTTTCAGCCCAAAGGATGGGCACAGAGCTTCTCTGACTCTGAGTCAGGAAGTGCTTCTGGGTGGGACCTCCTCTTAGGGATGGTGCTCTGTGTCCCAGAGACGGGAACACGGGGACAAGCCCCGACCCGCACACCGGAAGTCTGCCCAATCGACTAAGAGTCTTGAACAGCATCCAAACTCAGACTGCTATCACCCCCGAGCCCCTTCCTTCAAGACCCACTGCCCCCCAGCCCTGTGCCCCCACTGCATCTTCATTCAAGAAGCAGACCCGGGAGAGGCGGTGGTGACACAGGAAGGTGGGAAGGGTGGACTCTTGTGTGCTCACACCCCAAGTTGTCATCAAGGGCAAAGAGGAAGACTAAAAAGAGGAAAGAGAACACTCAACAACCTAGGAATAGAAGGAGCTTCCTCAACTCGAGGGTGCTTACGGAAAACCCACAGCTCACATCACACTCAACGGTGCAAGGTGGAAAGCTTTTCCTCTGAGATCAGGAGCAAGATGTGGATGCTGACTCTCGCCACTTCTATTCAGCACGGTACTAGAAGCTCCATCACAGCAATCAGGCCAGAAAAGGAAGTAAAAGGCATCCAAATTGGAAAGCAAGAAAGAAAACTGTCTCCATTAGCAAATCCTAAGGAACCCACGAAAACGATCAAAGCTAATAAACTGGATACGGCAAAGTTGCAGGATACAAAATCAACACAAAAAAGCAGTGGTGTTTCTATACATGAGCAATGAATAACCCAAAAATGAAATTAAGAAAACAATTCCATTTACAACAACAAAAAGAACAAAATATTTGGAAATACATTTAACCAAAGGGGTGCAAGACTTACACAATGAAAAAAAAACTTTGAAACACTGCTGAAAGAAACTAAAGACTTAAATAAATGGAAAAATGCTGTGTATTTGTGGATTAATCTTGTTAGGATGGCAATACTACCCCAAACAGTTGAAAGATTCAATGCAATCATTTTCAAAATCCCAACGGCCTTTGTTGCTGGAGTGGAAAAGCCAATCTTTAAATTCATATGGAATCGCAAGGGGCCCTGACTAGCCAAAACAATCTTGTCAAAAAACAAAGTTTGGAGACTCACACTTCCTGATTTCAAACTTACTACAAAGCTACAGTCATCATGACAGTGTGGTGCTGGCCTAAGGGCAGACATGGAGGTCAATGGATTAGAACTGAGTCCAGAAATAAACCCATAAAACTACGGTCAATTGATTTTTGACAAGAGTGCCAAAACCATGCAATGGAAAGAGAACAGTTTCCTCAACAAACTGGATTGCCACATGTAAAAGAATGAAGCTGGACCCCTACCTCACCATATACAAACATTAACTCAAAATGGATCACCAACCTGAATACAAGAGCTAACACTGTACAGGTATTAAAAGAAAACTTTAGGTAAACCTTCATGACCTCAGAACTAGCAATGGATTCTGAGATTTGACACTGAAAACATGAGCAACAAAAGAAAAAATAGGTAACTGGACTTGACCAAAATTTAAAACTGATGTGCATCAACACTAACAAGAAAGTGAAAAGACAACCTACAGAATAGAGGAAAATACCTGATAAGGGACTAACGTCAAGAACATATAAAGATCTCTTACAACCCAGCAACAGAGACAAAAAAAGGTGCAAAGTACTTAAACAGACATTTCTCCAAAGAAGATAAACAGATGGCCAATGAGCACATGAAATGCCCAATATCATTAGTCAGCAGGGAAATGCAAATCAAAACCATAATAAGATACTACTGCACAACAATTACAAAGGCCATAAGTTTTTTTAAAAAAGGAAAACCTCAAGCATTGGTGATGATGTGGAAAACTGAAACCCTGGTATATTGCTAGTGAGAACGTATAGGGGACCAGCTACCGTGGAAAACAGTTTGGCAGTTCCTCAAAAGTTAAACAGAGTTACCACATGAGTCAGCAACTCCACTCCTAGGCAGAGACGGAAAATAACTGAAAGCAGGTGTTCAAACAAAAACTTGTACACGCGTGTTCACAGCACGATTCACAATGACTGAAAGGTGGCAACAACCCAAGTGCCCACTGATGGGTGAATGGATGAACAAAATGTGGCCCATCCACACAATGGAATTATTATTTAGCCATAGAAGGGATGAAGTTCTGACACATGCTACATCATGAATGAACCTTAAGATCATGATGCTGAGTGAAAGAAGCCAGACACCAACCAAAGGCCACATGTTGTATGATTCCATCTATATGAAATGTCCGAACAGGTAAATCCATAGAGACAGAAAGCAGATTGGTGGTTGCCAGAATCTAGGGAGGGGGGGATGGGGAGTGACTGCTAACGGGGACGGGTCTCCTTTTGGGGTGATGGGAATGTTCTGAAACTAGAGAGGGGTGACGGCTGCACAACATTTAAAATATTCTAAATGCTACTGAAATGTACATTTTAAAATGGTGACTTTTACGTTACGTGAATTTTCCTTCAATTTTTTTTTTTCTTTTAAAAGCCGTAAGTCCATAGGAAAAAAAAAAAGAAAAAGAGGAAATGGAAAGGGCAGGTCAGCAGGCCTCAGTCCACAGCAAAGGGAGAAAGGCTGACAGTGCAGTCTGCGCCCCCAACCTCCCCATCCCAGGCCCCTCCTCCGCTATCAGCTCTCTGCACTCCCACCCCGAGTCACTGCCAAGCCTCAGCCCACCCAGTGCCTCCAGGGGGGTAGGCAGTGAGCCTGACCCCTCCCACACCTCCCCACAAGGACCTGGTTACAGGCAGGTCTCCATGGGAGGGCGCTCTGCCTCCCAAACCAGCCCTCACCACCTTGCTGCTGCCTGCCCAGAGAAGCCCTTTTGAGGATCTGCACCACTCACCGTGGAGGTGGCGCCTGCACTGGGGGCCCGTGGGTGTCTGTGCCGGCTGTGGCTTCTGAGGGAACCCAGTGTGTCTGGGGAGTGGATAAACCTGGCCTGGCCTGGGGGCTGCACTGGCAGGGGGTTCCGGCTGCTGAGAACGTGGCCCCAGACTGGCATCGGTGCTCTGTACTCACCAGGGACCGCTTGGCTTCGGGCAGGAACTGTCCAAACTCGGAGAGCAAGTCCTCCTGGCCGCGGAAGAGGTTGGCCACCTCGGTGAACACCTCCTCTTCAGACATGCCTCGGAATGGACGGCCCTTCGTGCTCAGCTGCTCCTTCTGCCGATTTTCGGGGAAGGGAAAACGAGTCGTTAGCCAAGGAACCAGGAGGCACCCTAGGCTGTGACATTCAGGCATCCCACTGTGGAGGAGACAGAGGGATGACTCACGAAAGAGAACTGGCTGGCAGAGCCCATGACTCCTGGCTGCCACCAGGAGAGGGGGCCCAGCCCGCTGCCCTGCTGACACCTCCGGGTGTCCCCTAACCACTCCCCACCCCCTTCCCCCAACCACTCCCCCCCTCCACCCCCTGCTCTGGAGAACAGCCTTGAGTCTTGACCCTGCTGCACAACGCGGCCTGAACCCCGGCCACGGATGGGGCCTGTGCTGGGAGTGCGGAGGGGATGTGGGAGCGGACGGTCATGGAAGGACCTGACCCCAGCCCTCAAGCACCCTCGAGCAGAGGCTGGGGAAGTGCAAGGTCAGTGGCGAACCCACGGTCCTCCCAAGGTCAAGGGGACTCATTCTGCTGGGCAGGGGACCGAGGAGCTAGCTCTGGGTCTGGAAGGGGCAGAGGGTGAAGAAGGAAGGGAAGGGACTTAGAGCTCAAAGGACCTGTTCCCCCAGAGTCACTAAGACTCTGGAAGGAAGACGGCTTGACCTGGAGCTTAAAGCAACAAGATGAGGACCAGACGGGACCCAGGTCGGCAGGGCAGGAAGCAGCGAACACAACTCGAGTCGGCCATCAGAAGTCAGTCCCTGTCAACTTTACACCCAGGAACGCGACAGAGCACGAGGCGCTGGTGTCGGGCCCTCCCAGAGCGCACAGCAGCAGGGCTTCGACATCCCCCCTCCACAGCCGCAAAGGGGGAAGAGACAAGGAATGGGGAGCCCTTTGCGCGCCCTCCCCTCTCGGGCCTGTGTACCCTGAGGAAAGCTACTTTCCAATCCTGGCACACGGAGCATCCGTTTGCAGGGAGAGAAAACTGCCTCCACCCTCTCCTGACCAAAGCTACCGGGACACTTGAAGGCCGAAGAAAAAAACAGGCAAAGACCATTCAGTTCAGAGAATAAATACAAATCATCCCTATACAGATGAAACAGTGATCAGACTGAGTGATGTTTGGAGAAATACAAGTTAAAACAGCGTCGCAGCATTTTCGCTCATCAGATTGCATAAGGACTGGTGATTTCTGATGAGGGTGTGGGGACCTGGGCGCTCTCATTACAAGGCGGAAAGGAAGATCGGTGCCACCAGCAGAGGGAAGCCTGGCGCCATCTATGATCATGTGCTGAGCGCACACCCTCTGACCTAGGGACGCACCTCATGGGAATTTTCCTGCAGAGAGAGTCAGTTTTGCTCTAACACCTGTTTTGAACACAAATCCATTTGGGACACGGACTAGGGAATGATTTGAGCGTGGTATGGATTCTGCATTTGCTGAGGCAGGATTTTGTCCAGGAGCAACACGGGGTGAATGTGGAAAAGTGCACCCGGCTGAGCCAAGCCACCTGGTAATACACGACCCCCGACATACACACGCCCCCAACATCGCTCCCTCAGCTGCTAGGAACCACTCTGCCTGACCCCCCTCTGGGGTGACAACCAGGGGGGGACAACCCGTCCCATTTTAGGAAACCTCCTCCTGGTACCTCACAGTGACCCGCAGGCTGCAACCTTTCCACAACCACGTCTACACATGACACTCAGGTCTTTTCCAAGGTCAAGTGCCGGATGTGCTGCAATATTCACATCATGCTTAGCCATTTAATGCGCGTACAACAGCGCTACCGGTTTCTAGTAGATGCCTATCTTTTTTTAATGTGTTGCTGACACAGTTTTTGAGTCTCATGCCCTGACCCCGTTTTCCCATAAGACCTGTGGTTGGTGAGCATTTCTTTGCAAAGCACGGTCCTTTTGGGGGACGTCAGGGCAGAACTGGCTGTGCTCATCCAGGCACACGACATATGTTCGAAGTCGTGTAAAGGAAACAGCTGCCCATGGCTGACCTGAGGCAAGCACTGTGCTTGCGTCAGTGACCTCGGTGAACCACATTTAACCAGGATCAGCACCACCAGCGCTATAGCCATTTTATGGGTTAGAACCCCAAGGTCCAGGGAGGTGAGGGAAAGGGCTCTGAGGGGGCAGGGGGCACAGCTAAGGTCTGACTTGAGGCCCAACAGAGATAAAAAACAGTAACGTGTGGCCCTAGAGCTGCTGCTTTGGCCTCACAGTGTCTTTTAAAAATCTGCAACAATGTTCGAAAATCAGGAAGAACTCACACAGAAATTCAGATTTCCAGCTCCTTTTGAAGAAATAGACAACCTGAGAGTCGCCAGGGGGCTTGTTCAAAAAGCAGATGCTGGGCAGGACCTGGGGCAGCAACTCTGAGGGGAGGCCCCGGCAGCTTGCTTTTCCAACCAACTCCCCGTGGCTCTGGCTGGGGAATACTGAGCCGTACTTCCTTCCTCACGTTTTCTCCAAATCAACCTGTGGCCCTTCGCTAGGACCTTGGGTAAGTCAGTTTAACTTCTCTACACGCCAACAAACCCATCCCATCCCCCCCCACCCCCCCGATTCCCATCAACACAACAGATACCTGCCGGCCTTCCCTCTAACGATCCTTCCAGCCCCTGAGATGTGGTGACCCCACGGAATCTGTGAAGAGCCCATAAACCCCCATGATCACAACATCACCCCTCACCACAGACTGATGTTCACAGCTGCCACTTGCAACCACTTATCTGTGAGAAGCAGGAAGTTCTCAATGCCATACAAGGACCGTGCAGACACTGGACGTGAAGCTGACAGGACCAAGCATGTCACTGGCACCACTGCCCACGAATGTTAAGAGTATTGAAACAGTTCCAGTGGGTTTACAGGGAGCAAATGCTATCAATCTGATCCTAAACATTTATGCTAAAAAGAATCCCATGTTCTTATTTCAGTTATCAAGGTTGTGCAGAAGATTTCATTTTTAAAAGTGGGTTCTGCTGCTCAGAAAAATAAAAGGCATCAGAAACTCCATGCCTGGGTGAGGATGACGTCCGAACTCCTTGCATGACACCGATGTCCCTTGCCACCCGCCTGCCTGCACTTCCTGCTAAGTCCCCTGAAGCCAGCTGCCTGTTCTGGCCCCTGGGCCTTTGCACAGGCCATTCCCAGCACCGAGAGTCCACCTTTCGCCTGATGGTTCTGACTGATTTGCCAAGATTCAACCTGAGCATCCTCTCCGTAACCCGCTCTGGGCTCAGCAGCCCTCAACCCTGACACACCTCTCCTACACACAATCCTTCTCATCTACCCTAATTGTTTCCAAGTTTCCTCCACCTCTAAACTGAACTCCCAAGCAACAGCAACTATTCATCCCTGTCGACCCAGCACCTGGCACAAAGCCCCGTTGTAATCAGCATAAATAAAGGGTAGTTCTATTGTCTAAACAATAACTAAGCCATCTTATAAGAAGAAAACTATCTTCTTGGGTTCTTCTTTAATCCTCTAATGCGTGTTTCCTATTGAGGGTGCAGAGGTGCCTCAAGGGGCAAATCAAAATCAAACCTAAATAGAACTCCAACAGGTACACCCATGTTCACAGCAGCGTTATTCACAATAGCCAGAATGTGGGAGCAACCCAAGTGTCTGCTGATGGATGAATGGATAAAGAAAATAAGGTGTAGCCATACAATGGAATATTACTCAGCCTTAAAAAGAAGGCCATTCTGACACATGCTACGGTACAGATGGACCTTGAGGGCATTACACTAAGTGAAACAAGCCAGGCAAGGAGGACAAATACTGTACAATTCCACTCCTAGGAGATCCCTATCGGAGTCAGATTCATAGAGACAGAAAGTACTGAAAGAAGGGTGGGCGCCAGGAGCTGGGGGAAATGAGGAAGGGGCAGTTAGTGTGTCATGGGGACAGAGTTTCAGGTTGGGAAGATGAAAAGGTTCTGGAGATGGATGATGGTGATGGCTGTGCAACAATGTGAATGTACTTCATGCCACTGAACGGTACACTTAAAGTTGGTTAAGTTTTGTATTTATATATATTTTACCACGGTAAAAAAAAAAAAAAAAATTAATGCTAAAAAAAAAGAAATAATCTGAATTTTCCAGGATTTCATGAATTCAGATTAGAAAATCTGAATGTTTCCAATGCACCTGATATTGGATGTTGCCACAAACACCCACAAAGAAGCGTGACCTACGGCTTACCTGGTAAGTGTGCAGTATCTCCAGGAATGACCTGTAGATTTCTGGGTGATCTAGAAAGCGGGTCTTAATCTTGTTCACGTAGCTGATGGCGTTGTTGAATTCCACGGAATCTGACTCCAAGGGCACCTGGGGTTTGTCCTCCTTATACAGCATCTGCTGCTTGACGTTCTCTGCACAGTCGCTGTGGTTGTGCGAATTCTCCTGACAACAGTACGACAGTGAGTTATTGTTGGGCCCGACACTGGGAACAGATTGTGAGAAACGCCAGACTGAGCCACTGTGTGCAAGAACAGGCAAAACTTAGCACAGAGCCAAGTTTTTTACGTCGACGCAGAAAAAGGTTACTTCTGGGGGCCTGGAGAGAGAGAAGCAGGGAGGGGGTGCCCAGACAGAGAGAAACCTCACCTTGGCATTCTGAGTGCCTGAGCGTTCCTGGGAAGAGTCTCACGAACTCACCTCTGCCTGATCCTTCCAACAGATTCAAAGAACATGAACCTGAGAGGCACACTCTATACACTTTGAGAAATTAGCATTCGGGAGAGATTTACAAAGAGTGGATTGTTTAATCCTTTGTGGAGCAGAGTAAAGTCTTCCCACACCTCTGGCCAGCCCATTTCAGCAAGACTGTTTTCAGGTGTGAAAGCACCTGCTGTCAGCAGGTGTGAGACTGGGACCCTGCAGGTGAGGGGGGCCCACTGTCCAGGTTGCCCAGGGCTGTGGGACTTTTGGTGCTAGGCCTGGGGCAAGTCACTTGAGAGAAGAGAGATGGGCCCTGAGCAGTCATTAAGCATGCTCTCCATTGACGTGCTTTTCTGTCAGTACAAATAAAAATAAAAAACAGACACACATCTCTCTCCTGGGAAGTCAGAACCCTAATTCACAGTGGGACAGGACCACCCCCTGAAGGAGGTGATGTTTATGCTTCTAAACTGGAATTTTGTGTGTGGTCCGGAGGACGGCCTCCCTCTGCCACTGACCACGGCTGGGCTGTCGGGAGCGACCCTCGGCATCCTGCAGGTCCCCGACTGGGTCTCGGGCAGGCTGGGATCCTTCTGGTTCAGCTTTAGGTCTTTGCTAACACACCACCTTTCAGCGAGTCTTCCAGAACCATCCTGCACCAAAATAAAATGACTCATCTCCCAGCACCCTGAGCCCCTTTCTTGCTCTATTTTTCTCCACAGCACATATCACCTTCCTACAGGAAACATATTTTACTTATTTTATTGTCTCTCCAGCCCTGATCAGAAGGCAAACTCCAGGAGGGCAGGAATTCTATTTTGGTCAATGCTATATCCTCAGTGCCTGGAACAGTGCTTGGAACAGAGTGGGCTTCATCCACTGTTGGGGATGATCAGATGGACCGATGAAGGAAAAAATCCCCTGTGGCGCCTGGCACTGCCTGTGGCACCCACAGCTGACCCTAGACTCCAGGGGACGCCGGGCACACTGCTGCCCACCGCTGCATAACTGTCATCACAACAGACACCTCCGCCAGGCACACCCGCCGTCACCTGAGCGGGTCTACTAGTGCGCTGGGGCTGCCACAACAAACACCACAGACTGGGCAGCTTCAGCAACAGACGTTTATTTCCTTGAAGTTCTGGAGGCTGGAAGTCCAAGATCAAGGTGCCAGCGGGGTTGGTATCTCCTGAGGCCTCTTGGCTGGTAGATGGGTGTCTTCTCGCTGTGTCCTCACAGGGTCGTTCCTCTGTGCACACATATCCCTGGGGTCTCTCCTTGTGTCCTAATTTCCTCTGCTTATAAGCACACCAGTCAGACTGGATTGAGGTCCATCCTAATGGCCTCATCTTGCCTAAATTATCTCTGTAAAGGCCCCATCTCCAAACACAGTCCCATTCTGAGATACTGAGGGTTAGAACTTCAAGATATGAATTTGGGGGTGGGGTGGGGGCACAATTCAGCCCATGACAGCGGGTGTAGAGGCAACTCTAGGAAGCCTGAGCCGAGGAAAACAGACACAAGCGATCCAGAGCAGTCACAACTCTAAGCACCGTTTCTCCCCGGCACTAGAATTTGTTCTCTGACACTTTGGGGACGCTGTTCCTGATTACCTTTGCTTAAGCTCACAGAAGTCTGCGCTCATGTTCCGTCATGGTACACAGGCTTGGTGGCAGAAGGAGCTGGAAGGAGTTGGACAGGGGCAGGGGGGAAGGGAGCAGCCCTTGAGCAGCCTCAGAGCCGAGATCTGCTTCAGAGGAGGCTGTGGGGAGCTCCCTCCCCACCACTGCGAGGGGGCATTTTCAAGCACCACGTGCCTCTTCCAATTCCCTGGAGTGAGTCACCGTGACAAGATGGGAGAAGCACCCCTGGAGACCAGGGCTCGGCAAAAGGCCAGACAGTAATGGTGCAATTGCTGTGGCAAACAGTCTGGCGATTCTTTAGTAAGTTAAACATGGTCACCAGGTGACTGAGCAATTCCACCCCTAGGTATCCACAAACAGAACCAAAGACAGGTGTTCAAACAAATCCTTGTACATGCATGTTCATAGCAGCAGTGTTCACAATCGCCAGAAGGTGGAAAAAACCTACGTGTCTGGCCATCAACTGATGAACGGATGACCAAAGTGCAGTCCATACCTGTGGTGGAATATTATATAGCCTTAAAAAGGAATGATGCTCTGGTATAACATGGATGAACCTCGAAAACACGCTGAGAGAAGGAAGTCCAGGCACAAAAGGACATATAGTATATGATTCCATTTATATTAAGTATCCTGAACAGGAAACTCTACAGAGACAGAAAATGGATTAGTGGTTGCCAGAGGCTGGCTGGGTAGGGGCAGAATTGGGAAGTACCGTTTCTTTTTGGGGTCATAGAAGCGTTCTGGGATTAGTAGTGGTGGTTGCATGGCATTGTGACTACACTAAAAGCCACTGAATTGGATACTTTAAAATGGTCATAATGATGAATTTTATGTTACGTACATTTCACCACAATTTAAAAAAAATTTTTAAGTAATCTGAAAGATGTAAAAATGACCAGCCATACAAAAATAAGCTGGCTTTGTTCCCTGGGCCACAGTTTGCCAACCCTTGGTCTAAACGTTCTAGAACAATCCAGGCTTTTGTCTTCTCTGCCTGCTGTGGGTGGCCTCAACCAGGCACAGTTAGAAACGCCTCCTAGACACTGATAAGCGCCCTACATGGCCGACTTGTCCATCTGAGTGTCCACATACAGCCCCACCTGGATAGTTAAGAGATGCCTCCGATGGAGTTTCCAAACACAGAACAGCCCCCCGGCCCACCCCCACTGGTCATCCCAGCAGGTGCTGCCTTCACCCAGAGACTCAGGCATCCCGGAATCACCCCTGGTGATCTCACTGATTTTTCTCGCTTTCACTGACACCCACCCCTGGCCCACACCACCCTCCACCCCAACTGGTTCCCACGCCCCTCCCTAGCCTCCCAGATCCGCTCTTGCCCCCTCAGTCCACTTCTGGCACAGCAGCCAGAGCAGCCTTTCCAGAACTCTCCCCTGGCTTCCCACGCTCTTGGCTCCCTCTCCTACACTCTCTGCTTCGGGTTCTGACCCCACCAGCTTCCTGGCTGTTTCTCAGGCACACCCACTCGTTCCCACCTCAGGCCTCTATGTCCCCACCAGGAAGACTCCCCAGGGGGACACAGCCATGGCTCCTGCTCCCCTCACTCAGCCTCTGCCCACGGCACCTCCCCAGGCCTGGCCCCTGCTGTCTGTCACCTGCAGCACTGAACTCCCTCCTGTATTTCACATCTGTCCGTATGTGTCTCACCTGAGTCCCCACCTCAACCATGCAGGCGCCCTGAGAGCCAGGACTCTGAACAAACCTCAGCGCCTGGCACAGAGGAGGTGGCCTACACCTGCTCCATGGGTGACTAAGACAAACACGAGAGGCAACCTCGAGGAACTGACTGAACTTCGAATGACCCTTCCCAGAGGGAAGACGGCCGGCTTCCCTTTGAATGCAAAGGGGTCACTAAATTACAAGCTGCACCTCAAGGTTTATCTCTTTACTTATCATCCAAGCAGCCATCGTCCCAGCCAAGCACAAGAGGGCCGGCCCCGAGAGGCAGGGTCCATCCTGAACAAGACCCAGCAGCCAAGATTCATCACTTTCCCACCGACATCCAGTGTCTCGTCCCTCTGATGTCCCAGAAGGGGGACAGTCGTGAACAAGACAGATGTAGTCCTCCTGTCTAATGTGGAGGACTCAGTCTGCCAGGGAAGGCAAACCAACAAGAAACAGTGGATTTTTTATTTCTTAGCTTTGCTATGTTACTTTGAAGTATATAAAACGGGGTGCTGGGCTTCCCTGGTGGCGCAGTGATTGAGAATCTGCCTGCCAATGCAGGGGACACGGGTTCGAGCCCTGGTCTGGGAAGATCCCACATGCCGCGGAGCAACTAGGCCCGTGAGCCACAATTACTGAGCCTGCACGTCTGGAGCCTGTGCTCCGCAACAAGAGAGGCCGCGATAATGAGAGGCCCGCGCACCGCGATGAAGAGTGGCCCCCACTTGCCGCAACTAGAGAAAGCCCTCGCACAGAAACGAAGACCCAACACAGCCATAAATAAATAAATAAAAAACAAAACAAAAAAACCAAAAACGGGGTGCTGTGAAAATGACTTGGGGATGGGAGTGGAGGGCTCTCTGAGGAGGTGACATTACAACTAAGGCCAACCAGATCCAAAAAGATGTTGATTCAGGAGGCTGCAGCTGCAGCAAGGGGACGTTCTTCCTGCCATGGTCCCCGGCCCCTCTCTGGTCACACTTCCCACGTCATGGCACATGTCTATCTTCCCCTTAGTGTTCTCAACTGGGGCGATTCTGCCCCCCAGGGGACACGTGGCAATGCGTAGAGACATTTCAGGTTGTCATACTGGGGGAGGGGGCGTTACTGCTATCAGGTGGCTGGAGGCCGGGGATGCTGCTCAACACCCCACAGAGCACAGAATGGCCCCCACAGGGAAGAAGGATCTGGCCCCAGTGGCAACGGTGCCAAGGCTGAGAAACCCTGCGCAGAAGGCTCCCCACAGGCTAAGACTTATTCATCTTCCTCAGCATCTAAGAACTATTCCCTCCTTGTCTATAGTTGACAGGATACATGACGAGATGAAAAATGGAAAACACACACACACACACGGAGCTATACTTCAAAATAGTGAAGCTAGAAAAACCAATTAAAAAAAAAAAATCACCAGGGCACTGGTGAGTAGGGAGCCCTATGAGTTCTCAGGCTACCGTGGATTCGAAAAGGACTCTAGGAAGCTGAGAGGACATTGCGTTTGCGCCTGGTGTGAAGCAGGGCTGGAAACATGGCAGGTCCGTGGATGTGACTGAAACCACGTGGGCGGCACGTGTCCCGAGGGAACGAAGGGCACGTACCTCTCCCCCTGAGGAAGGGGCCCTACATATGGCTGTTTCCAGGCTGCAGCAAGACCATAAAGCCCTGGTAGGCAGCTATCAAGGGAAAGTTCTCATCAAGCCCGTCTTCAAGTTGATAGACCTGCGGTCACGAAATCCGCCTAGGGGCAGACAAGACTGGTCCGGTCTCCTTATCTCTCCAGTAGTCCTCGAAGCTGTGTGTGGAGCAGCAGGGGCCTTGTGGCTACTTAAGGGAAGGTGAGGCTCATGTGGAGATCCAGCCCCAAGAGCAGTTACTCCGACAGGACTTGAGAAGGCGAATTCCACACGTGGAGTGCAATTTAGGTCTTGGACTCCGGCTCTTTCTTAACGAGTGATGGCAATGACACTCAGTGTTTACGCAGCGCTTCAGATTCAGCAAAGTGCTCCTGCACACACTCCTGCAAACGAGCTTGCTTTTCTCCCCTAGCCATGACTGTTCTGAAGATTAATCTCCGCTAAGACTTTTATCATCTGGAGGAAGGAGCGCTACCTCTGGATCCCGTGGCTCCATTTGCAAACATGAAATGGAAGCTTTTGGAATTCAGTGGCCGAAGGCTTCCAAGTTCCTTTTTAAAACTGAGATGCACTCCTCGGCTTTAATGAGACAATGTGCTGATGGTGGAGGTTGCCTTGTGTAGAGAAAAGGCAGAATTTATGTGCCAGCCCCCCTCGGAGAGGGACCAGCCACTGCCACATTGCCTCTCACTGCTCTCTTTTCAAATCCTGACTCCCTAATTGATAGGAAACTGCAATCTCCTTTATCATCAGAGGAGAAACCTACAAAATGCATCCAGAGTAGATTTTTGCCTTCCCTGCAAAAACCCCTGGGGCAGAGATGGAGGAGGTTGAAAGAGCTGGTTCACTTAACACCAGCACTTCTCAATGCTGTGATTTTTGCTCCCAGGAGACACTTGGCTATGTCTAGAGACATTTTTGGCTGTCTTGACTGGGTGAGGGCCTAGTGGGTGGAGGCCAGGGATGCGGCTGAACACCCCACAATGCCCTGGACAGCACCCCCGTAGCAAAGGGTTTTGCCCTAAATGGCAACAGGGCCGAGGAGAGAAAAAGACAACCATTATCTTATAAAAGTAAAGCTCAAACAGGCTTTTTTTTTCTCAGGGGATCTGGTGAGCAAACACAAGAAGGGAGTGCATAGATAGAAGAGGCAGCAACCTGTCACTCAAGAAAGAAGGGACCAAAGCCACAAGCCTGAGCTCAGTCAACGATCCTGCTGGCAGGTGAGTGAAGCACAGCAACAATAAACGTGGCTAGTCACACATGCATCTCCACCGCTTTATTTTGTGGGTGGCACTGAGGGTGATCAGAAGGACCACAGGCCCAAGTATAAGTGTGGCCTGCCTAGTGCGCTCAGGGGGAGAGCCTCAAACCAAGACCTCCGTGACTGTGGATGCGATTATTTTGACTGGACGTACAACTGTGTCAGGAGAATGACTCCCTGACACACATAGACACATCCGCTCTTGATTTAAATCCGCCAAACGGATCAATTTGGGATGCAGAGGCTGCCTATGTAGGTGTTTCAATCTATTTTGATTTCTGCTAGAAGCATTTTAAGAAAAAGATTGGCTCTTCACCAGCTTTCCAGCAGTGAAATACATGAGCTACGCTGTCCGGCCTGAGTACCTGAGTACCACGGTGGGCTGTGCTAAGGCCAGATCACTCAAACCACTGCAGCGGCATACCTGGCTCGACAGAGGCGACTGTATGTTTAACTTGCCGTTCTTGGGAATGTCTATTCTGTACCCGAGAGGAAGGAAAGCGTTGAATCCAACAATCAGGTCAGGGTGTTCGTGGAAGAGCTGTGACACTCGTCGGATGACTCCAGGCGTATCGATGCTGGAACGAAGAATGAGAGTGGGCAGAAGCGTCTCGGGAAGCAAACTGAAGGCAGAATCGACTCCTCCCTTACCCGTGCCATGGTATGAGCTCCTCAACAGACAATGAAGCACCCTCAAATCTGACTGGCGTGATTCTGCCCACAGTGATCCACTGCCAAGGCAACCGGGCCTGGGCTCCCTGTGCCTTCCTGGCAAAACCCACAGAATATGTACACAGCACGGCTCCCGAAACACTGCAAGCACATGTGCTAGGTTCTGAAAATGTCAGGACAGCCAGCTGCAAGTCCTGGGCTCCAAGAAGTAACAGAAGGTTAAAGCCCTCTAAATGGGAGACAGATTCATTTCATATGAATTAGGGAGACTATGACACAGGAGCTGTTCCCAGCAAGTGACTATAATGTATAAATGTCAAAGGCCCGGCAAGTATGAAAGCTGCTAAGAATCTGAGGGGAGAGATAGGGCCTCCCTTAGGGCTGCAGTCAGGGCCAAGGTCTTAGCATCATGCTTGTGGAAGGAAAGCAGGCGGGCCCTGCCATATTTCCTCAGAGGGGGAAGCAGCACAGTGGGGATGTGACACTTGAGACTCTAAGTCAGAAGGACCGAGTTCTGGTCCCGTCCCTGCTCCTAAGGTGAATCTGGGCAAACCCCTGGCCCACTCTAAGCGTCAGCGAGCCCCTGTCAAACAAGCTCACTATCCATCCGGAGGTCCCCCGTCTATCTCTAACCCTCCTGATTCTGTGCCTATGAATACAGCTAATGTGTTTTAAACGCCTTCTAAGTACCAGGTTCCTTACTAAGCATTTTATGCGCGTTATTTCCAAGCAGGCCTGGCACTGGGGTGAGGCAAGTGAGGCACTCACCTTGGGGATAAGATTTAAGAGAGTGCGAAAACATTCGACAATCAAGATAAATAACATTTTCATGCAGTGCTTGAAAAAAAAATCTAAAATAATTTTAAAAAATCCCCAACGAACAAAATTCTTTTAAAAAATCAACATTTTGAGTAAAGACAGGATCCGACTCTGTGCTTGCTCGACTGCCTCACTCGCCGCACCCCATCACTGCCCTCGTTCCAGGAATCCCCGCAACAGCTCCACAAGGGGGTACCTTTCCGTCTCGTTTTTTGGAAGACGGAACTGAGGCTCCCAGAAGTTCGACAACCTGCACAAGGGGTCACCCTGTTGAGGGGCAGCCGGGGTTGGGGGCTCCCACCCCGCTCAGGCAGACTGAGGCCCAGGGTGGCCCCCCGGGATGGGTAGGGGCCCCGCTGGTACCTCTGGCTTTTGAACTCCTTCATGATCTCCAGGAAACCATTGTAAGTGGCAGGGTCGCTGCCGAAGCGGATCTTCACCTGGTCCAGGTAGGTGAGGGCGTCCTCCACCTGAGGGGAGGGGGGAGGGTCCAGGTGGGCCGCGGTCGGCGGAGGAGGGGACGGGAGCGGCGGTCCCTGGCGGGAGGCGCACGGGCCGGGCATCCGAGGGGCGGAGGTGAGGAGTCGGGGGTCCGGGGCCGCGCGAAGGGGAGGCCGAAGTCCGGGCGGGGCCCGGTGGGGGGCGTCGGCCTGCGGGGGCTGGACGACGGGGGTCTCCCAGGGAGGGCTGGCCCACCACTTACGTGCACCGGCAGCTTCTCGTGGCCCGCAGAGCCCGAGCGACCCCAGCGGGCGCCGCTCAGCCCCCGGCCCGCGGGGCCGCCACCGCCGCCGCCAGCGTGCGCCATGTTGGAAGTCGGAGCCGCGGCCCGCCCCGCCCCCGCCCGAGGCCCGGCCGCGCATGCGCTGGCCCCGCCCTGGGGGTGAGGCCTGGTGACGCCAGGGAAGGCGGGGCTTCTTGAAGGTTCCCTGGAGGATCTTACTCTTAAAACTGAAATGCTACTAAAACGCTTTATATACCACGTGTGGGCAAACCAAGAGCTGCTGCCTGCTTTTGTCCGGCCCCACAGGCAAGCTCAGAATGGCTTTTACAATTTTAAAAGTTGGAAAAAATCGGAGAAGACTATCCCGTGACACGTGAAAATTCTATGAAATTCAAATTTCGGTGTCTGTAAAATAAAGTTTTGTTGGAACACAGGCACGCCCACTCGTTTACCGGTCATTTCTGGCTATCTTGGCGCTACAACAGCAGGGTGAATAGCTGCGACAGATGCTAAGATCTACACGCCTGATATATTCACTAAAAAAGTGTTCTGGACCCCTGCTTTATAGGGTTGATGTAACAACGGGATATGGGCACACAGCACCCTAATACAGGACCCTAGGGTGAACTTTTGCTAAATTGCCCTTGACTTAGTCCTGATCCTGTTATCTTCGCTTCTATAGTCCTGATCCCATCACTTCCCCACAGTTCGGGAGTCTCTTAACCAGTTTTTCCAGTCCCAGTGCTATCAAGAATTGAGATCATTCCACAGCTGCTTCCAAATCTCCAAGATCTTCCTATTTCTTGTGAATGAAATCTAAGCACCTACATGCAGCATTGAAGGTAATAAAAACCTGGCCCTTAGGAACCTGTTCCTGCAGAATTTTCCACCCAAGCAAGCTGCCCTCTCTCTGTGCAGAACCTCCTGTCAATTCTGCCTAGCTTGGCTGCTTCCTGGCCCCGTACATCCTGCAAACTACAACCCAAATGTCCTCTCTTTCAAGAAGCTACCCAACCTCTCCTCTGCCATCCACAGTCTCTTGCACATCATCTTTATTTGGTATCTCTTTTTATATGTGAAGAGGTGCAGGAAAGCTGAGTTGGCTGCCCATTGGCAATGAGTGCATCATTTGCCAGGGGTCAGGAGTAGTATGGTGAACAAAACTGACAAGGCTTTTACCCTCACAGAGTCATCAGTCTTTCAAGAATGATAGGAATCAAATAATCACAAACACAGACGTAAGGTTTCAACTGTAACAGATACTTTCAACTGTAACAGATACCTTCAAAGAGAAGGTACAAGTGTAATAGTTACTATGTTCCAGTTACTATGGCTGTGTTACAAACCATCTCAAGATTTAGAGATTTACAATGATAAGAACATTTATTTTTCTCTCCAATCTACAATTTGGGCAGGCTTGGCAGGAATAGCTCATCCTTAGCCCCTCAATGTCAGCTGGGTGGCTGCAAGGCTAAGACTGGAATCCTCTGAAGGTTTACTCACTCACATGTCTGTCAGTTGCTTCTGGCTGTAGGTTGAGACCAGTGCTGGGGCTGTTGCCAGGATTGCCTACATGTGGCCTCTTCATGCAGCCTGAGCTTCCTCACAATATGGCAGCTAGGTTCCAAAACCAATCATCCTGAGAGGAGTAAGTGAGCTGGGTGGAAGACTTATAGCCTTTTCTGATCTACCTTTGCAAGCCACACAGAATCAAAAGTCCCTCCCAAATTCAAGAGGAGGGCCAACAGACTCCAGAACATGGTGAGTGGCCAGGTTCTGGAATAGCATGGGGGATAGGAAATATTGCCATGACCATTTTTGGAAAATACCTTCTGCCACCCAAAGGACTTAACCCAGACTAGCAGGGGATGAGAACAGCTTCCCAGAGGAAGCTTTCCATTCTAGCTGAGTTCTGAAGGATATGTAGGTGTTCACCATGAAAGTCAGGGGGAATGGCTGTGCAGAGGCCCTGTGGTGGGGAAGAGTGTGGCACATTTGAAGAACTTAAAAAAAAAGAAAAAACAAAAAGACCAGTGTTGTTGGACTGCAGATGAATGGGAGGAAGAAAGAGAGAAAGAGAGAGAGAGAGCAGAATAAGAATGGAGAGGACAGAGGGGGCAGGCTACTCATTCTTATGAGATGAGTTAAGGCTTTTGGTCTTGGCATTTAGTGCTGGTAGAAACTGTGCATGGGTTCTGCACAAGGAACTGTTTGAGCAGCTTTGAAGTTGGAAGCAAGTACTCTGACTACTCTGCAGGAAAGTGATTGGAGGGGAGCCAGGGAGGGTGCAGGGAGGCTGTTTCATCATTTAGGCAGGCAAAGGATGATGGTGGTTTAGACCAGGATGGGAGCAGAGGAGGTGGAGAGAAGGGGGTGGAAGGGAGGGATATTTAGAAGGTAAAGCAGAGAGGAAGTGGCGCTGGGTGGATGTGGGGGTGAGGGGTAAGGCAGCATTGAGGATTCATAGCTCCCAGCCCACAAAGGCATTCTGCTCAGTTTCACTGCATTCCTGTCTGAACAGCAGCTAAGGCAGCCTGAACCACATTCGGAGGCCACCAAAGTCTGGACAGCCCTTTCCACACCAACACCCCCTGGCAACAGTCCCTATCCCGAGAATCAACGACACATGTTGGCTTCTGATACGCCCTAGGGTCCTCACACAAGGCCCCCCTTCCACAAGGATCACTGAGTTTTCCATTCTTTTAATAGGTCTCACAGGGTCAAAGGAAGCCCTCACTCATTTGGAGAATGGACAACCACAAGCCAATTCCACCTTGGGCGTGTGTGAGTTCTGAAGGAGGCACGAATATGTGCACGTTTGTGTGTATGAGTGCGTGTGTTCAACATGTGGGCAATAGTACACGTACATCTTTTCATTCTTATTTTTATAAAGCATAAAAAGTTGCTAAGCTAATTTTTTTCTTTACTATTCTCATCTACACAGATTAAATTGAAAACCTTACAGATAAACAACAGGACCTATTGTATAGCACAGGAAACTATGATCAATATCTTGTAATAACCTATAATGGAAAAGAATCTGAAAAAGAATATATATATCTATATATATATATACATATGAATCACTTTGATGTACACCTGAAACTAACACAACATTGTAAATCAACTATACATCAATTTAAAAAGTTAAAATGGTTTGTATAAAAATAAAAAATAATTTTAAAAATTTTTAAATAAAAATTAGAAAAAAATTGAAAACCTTAGAGTTGACAGTTTAGCTAGAGAGTTTAGATAAATTTGGAACACAAATGTCCTTACCATTTGTCTAATTTAATGGCATTAAGGTAAGATTCTTAGGTGGGTCTTTTGTTGGACAGTATTTTGGCAAAGTTAAGAAGATCAAAAGATCTTATTTTGAACTAACCTAAGTCTTCCCAGGTGACAAACATTAGGATCAAAATCTCTAAAGTCCAGAATCACGTGTTGTAACAGAATTCGAAGGCTGCTGGAGATTCTCATGCCCTGGTGTGAGTGCCCTGCCCCGTCTCCCATCCTGGAGTGTGGGAGGGCCTGGGAACGTAATGGATGTCACGTTTACATTTAGGTTATGCTACACGGCGAAGGTGAAGGGAATTTGCAGGTGTATTTAGGGTCCCAAATGAGTTGATTTTTAATTCATCAGAAGACAGATTATGCTAGGTGGGCCTGACATAACCAGGGGCACCCTTTAAAAGAGTCTGGAAGTCAGAGCCTTGAAGCAGCAGAGAGGTGTGATCCTGTTGGCCTTGAAGGAGGCACCAGCCATGTTGTGATCTGCCTTTGGAAAGAGGCAGCTTCTGTGAGCTGAGAGCCACAGTCCTACAGTTGCAGGGAACTCAGTTATGGAGGAGCATGGACCAGGGCTCTGAGCCTGACTGTGAGATCCTAGCCCCTCTGACACCTTGTGAACCCTGGACAGAGAGCCCAGCCACACTGTGCCCAGACTCCTGATCCACAGACACTGTGAGAGAATAAATGCTTGTTCTTTTCAGCTGCTAACTTTGAGGTGATTTGTTATGCAGCAATAGCTAACTAATACTCCTATGAAGTAGGCATGTCAAAACCGATGAAGTAGTCTTGTCAAAACTGTTTACCTTGTGATGATGAGGTGTCAATGTATGTTCCTCAAGTGAAACAAATGTATTGCTCTGGTGAGGGATGTGGATAATGGGGGAAATTACACATGTGTAGGGGCAGGGGGTATATGAGAAATCTCTGTACCTTCCACTCAATTTTGCTGTGAACCTAAAACTGCTCCCCAAAATAGTCTCTTAAAAAACATGTTTACCCTAAATCTAATCAAGCTTTTTAAGACCAGGATTGGCAGATTGTAAACATTTTATATTTTAAAGAAAGAAAGAAAGAAAGGAATAAAGGCACAGACATAGTGAATGGATTTGAGGACACGGGGAGGGGGAAGGGTAAGCTGGGACGAAATGAGATAGTGGCATGGACATATATACACTACCAAATGTAAAATAGATAGCTAGTGGGAAGCAGGCACATAGCACAGGGAGATCAGCTCAGTGCTTTGTGACCACCTAGAGGGGTGGGATAGGGAGGGTGGGAGGGAGACGCAAGAGGGAGGGGATATGGGGATATATGTATATGTATAGCTGATTCACTTTGTTATAAAGCAGAAATTAACACACCATTGTAAAGCAATTATACTCCAATAAAGATGTTAAAAAAATAAAAATTAAAAAAATAAATAAAAATAAAAACTTTTTATATACACACACACAAAAATAAACATATAATAAAAATAATATTATAAATATTATATATAATACAAATATGTATGCTTATTATATAATATTTATATATTATATATACAATATTAATGTGTATAATATAAATATGTATAATATAGATAAATATAAAGGGCCAGATTATAAATATTTTTGGCTTTGGGGCCATACATTCTCTGTCACTGTAGCATGAAAACAGCTGTAGGCAATATGCGAATGAACGGGCATGGCTGTGTTCCAATAAAACTTTATTTACAAAAACAGGCATGCAGGGACTTCCCTGGTGGTCCAGTGGTTAAGTCTCCACGCTTCCAATGCAGGCGGCCCAGGTTTGATCCCTGGTCGGGGAACTAGATCCCACTTGCATGCCACAACTAAGAGTCAGCATGCGGCAACTAAGAAGCCCACGTGCTGCAACTAAAAAAAAAGATCCTGCATGCCGCAACCAAGACCCAGCACAGCCTAAATAAATAAATAAATAAATAAATAAATAAATATTTTTTTAAAAAACAAAAACAAGCATGCAGGCTGTGGCTTGCTGACTACTGCTCTAGAATATAAGAGGCTAAATAGACAAAACAACCAAATGCAATGCAATGTGTGAAGAAATCTTGATTGGGTCCTAGTTTGAAAGAAGCAGCTAATTAGGAATGTTTTAGGGCTAATTAGGAAAAGTAGGAATGCCTATTAAAAGATATGAAATAATGATTGTTAGTTTTGGTAGGTGAATGCAGCTATGTAGGAGAATGACCTTATTCCTTAAAGATGCCTCCTGACGTATTCAGGGACTGAAGTGTCTTGATATCACCAGGGCCGGAATTAGGATGAGGAGAGTGAGGAAAGTTTGTGCCAAGTACAGGATCAGATCCTATTTTTATTTAAAATGTTGGTATTTTGTTCATCATGCATTTTTATTCATTTTGATTAAAAAGTTATGGTAATACAATGTTTATTTTGATGGTTGAATTTCTTTGGTGCCTCTTAAACTTTGTGTCTGAGTGCCCCACTCTCCTCACCCTAGTCCCAGCTGTCACTTAGAACTGGTTTAGCAGGAGACTGGCAGCGATAGGGCAATCTCGGAATCTCGAGAGTAACTAAATGCGTGTTCATTGTTCTCAATATTGCAACTTTGCTATGGGTTTGAGCATTCTCTTTTTTTTAAAAATAAATTTATTTATTTATTTATTTATTTATGGTTGGCTGTATTGGGTCTTCATTGCTGCGTGCGGGCTTTCTCTAGTTGGCGGCAAGCGGGGGCTACTCTTCAGTCCGCTGAACAGGCCTCTCATCATGGTGGCTTGTCTTTGTTGAGGAGCACAGGCTCTAGGCGTGCGGACTTCAGTAGTTGCAGCACGCGGGCTCAGTAGTTGTGGCGCATGGGCTTAGTTGCTCTGCAGCCTGTGGGATCTTCCTGGACCAGGGCTCAAACCCGTGTACCTGCATTGGCAGGCGGATTCTTAACCACTGCACCACCAGGGAAGTCCTGAGCGTTTTCAAGTTAAGTAAATAAATTAAAGAATCTCTAGACTTTTAAAGTTAAAAAATTTTAATTAACTAAAAACCCCGCAAACTCATAGATACAGAAAACAGATCGGTGGTTGCCAGAGGCAGGGGGTGGGGGTGGGTGAAATGGGTGAAGTTGGGCAAAAGGTACATCTCTGGGGAGAGGTATTGGGGAATTAAGAGCTGTTTGGGTGACCAGATGTCTTGATTTCCCAGTGACTGAAGGGTTATCAGGACATGGGCCTTTCACTTTTAACTGGGATAGTCCCCTATAAACAGGGTCACCATGATCACCCTACTTCTTATTTTTACCTTATGTCCTTCTTATTCCTCTGTTCTATTTGATTTGCTTGCCAGTAATATGTATTACTATTATTTACATAACTACCTAATAAAGAAGCTGATTTCTCATCAAAAAAAATTTATGATAAATAGTCCTGGAGACGTAATGTACAATGTGGTGACGATAGTTAATAATACTGTATTATATATTTGAAAGTTGCTAGGAGAATAGGTCTTAAAAGTTCTTATCAAAAAAATAATGAAATAATGACGTTTGCAGCAACATGGTTGGACGTAGAGATTATCAAACTAAGTGAAGTAAGCCAGGCAGAGAAAGACAAATATTATATGATATCGCTTATATGTGGAATCTAAAAAAAAAGATACAAATGAACTTATATACAAAACAGAAATAGACCCACAGACATATAAAACAAACTTATGGGGGCTTCCCTGGTGGCGCAGTGGTTAAGAATCCGCCTGCCAATGCAGGGGACATGGGTTCGAGCCCTGGTCTGGGAAAGATCCGACATGCCGTGGAGCAACTAAGCCCGTGCGCCACAACTACTGAGCCTGCTCTCTGGAGCCCGCAAGCCACAGCTACTGAGCCCACTCACCGCAACTACTGAAGCCTGCATGCCTAGAGCCTGTGCTCCACAACAATAGAGGCCACCGCAATGAGAAGCCCATGCATCACAACGATGAGTAGCCCCTGCTCGCCGCAACTAGAGAAAGCCTGCGCATAGCAACAAAGGCCCAATGCAGCCAAAAAATAAAGATTAATTAATTAAAATAAATAAATATATAAATAAAACAAACTTACGGTTACCAAAGGGGAAAGGAGAGGGAGGGATAAATTAGGAGTTTGGGATTAACATGTACACACTACTATATATAAAATAGATAACCAACAAGGACCTACTGTATAGCACAGGGAACTGTACTCAATATTTTGTAATAGTCTATAAGAGAAAATAATCTGAAAAAGTGTGTGTGTGTGTGTGTGTGTGTGTGTGTGTGTATACATACATATGAATCACTTTGCAGTACACCTGAAATTAACATAGGTAATAAGTATAAGTATAGTTGTAAATCAACTACACTTCAATTAAAAGCAAAGTTCTTATCACAAGAAAAAATTGTAACTATGTGTAGTGATGGACATTAACTAGACTTACTGTGATCATTTCACAATATATACAAATATCGAATCATTATGTTGTACACCTGAGACTAATATAATGTTATATGTTAGTTATATGTCACTTTTAAAAGGACTCTCTAGAATTTAATATAAATTAATTCCTGCTGCAACTAGAGGGGCTATATATTCCAGTTGCCTTGGGACAGTCCAGTTTCTTGTAGTTATCCCAGAGTACTTGTTAAGAGCATTCCTTTTCACTCTCTAGAAGTGTCCCAGTTTGGATAGTGTGTTAATATAGTCCTGTTCACACAATAACCACGCTCTCACTCTGGCTCCACCATGGCTGGGGGACTTCAAGCAAGTCACTCCGCTGCAAAGCACAGTGCTTGTCAAACATTCATAGCAACCAAACACCTTCTCAAATGAAAACTCACTACAAAAACCCCAACGTAAGCAACAATTCGGAGTAGCATTTTATTAGTAAAAATTTCTTTCCTATGTTCAAATTAGTGTTTACGTACAAAGCAGTTGATTCTCACTGAGGCTGTTGAGATGGACACACACATTTTAAGCCAGAAGTTGTAGCTGAAATCTTAGTCACATCCACTTTATTTCTGCGTTGGGTAAACCCCTGATTCACAGACGACGTGGTGGCAAGGAGTAGCTATTTTTTCAAGGGCTCCCTTCACAATCTAAGTTAAATGGAGATGGCAGGAGAATCCTACATTAGTTATCTCCAACACCTTAAAAAAATGATACCCAACATGTATTTTAAAATTACAGTTATAAAATATTTTTTAATGGAATTTGATGCTAAGTAACGTTCGCAAAACTGTCAAAGCCCTCATTGGAACACTCGTTTGAGAAACAACTGAATGAGAGTCAGGTCACATGCAGCTCAAAAGCCTGTTTCTAAGGTTGTTTTTTCTGAAACTCTTGTCTGGAACCCAATGGGAGCGGGGGAAGGAAGGAACAGCACCTTGAAGGTTTGGACTCTACTATCCATATAGCAAAAGCCCCAGAAGCAAGTGGAGCTTTTAGAAGGCTGCAGGCAAAGAAGAAAGAGCCATTTGAGTGGAGCGCAAACAGTTGGACTGTTGAACTTGCACAAGGCAGAGGTGGTCCAAAAACACAGCAGGGAGATGTCGGTAACTTTTTCCATCTGCTTCCAAGAGCCTCCAGTTTTTAAGATAAAAAGTATCATTATTCTCAAAGTGTGGGAGCCAGGGAGTAGAGATGGAAGAATGATAACAGGTTTACTGGTTTAATGCCAAGTTGGGTCATGAGTCAGCTCAGGAACTAGAGACATGGGCCAAATGTGCCTATAAGTGTAAATTTGAGCCAATTGCCAACTTTTAAAAATGAGAACATTTCTCATAAAAGTTTGGATTTCTGGCTTTACTTATGACAACAGGAAGCTCTGGCACCAGTAGGCTGCTTTCCCCATGGTGATTCTGAGGTAGAGTCAAGGTACCCATGTCTACCCAAGACACAGCAGTGCCCTCCATGTTCCCATTGTCACTATCACTCTCTGCTGGTCACCCAGGTGCACAGCAATCATCTAGATTACTCGTTGGCCCCTGTGGGCATTTGAATGTGCCACCCATGGAATTGATGTTTGTGCTTCTGAGTTTAAAATTAAAGTGAGGTGGTCCCAATAATAATTGGGACAGGAAGGCTCTGGGCTTTCATTTCTCAGAGTTCTTGCACCTCGGGCTCATGATTTTGAGCAAATCACAGCTACCTCTGCAAGGCTGTTTCTTCATCTCTGAAATGGATGAAGAAACTCCTGCCCTCCCTGACGTATGGGCTGTGATAAGGATCAGACTATAGCACCTGGTGCTTTATAATCTATAAAGCTCTGTGGTCCATATTTGTGTTTTGGTTGGTCTCACATGCATCCATCCCCCCCTTGACCTGGTACAAGCACCCTAGTTTCCCTGGGGAATAGCCTCTCCCCTTCTCAGTCTACGTGGTTGGGTGGTGTTGACTCCATCCTCAGCCTGGATGGGCATGGGGTCAGGCCCACCAATCAGAGTGCTGCATTCTCCCCAGAGATAGCTTTGTGATCTGGGATGGGTGTATGAGCTAATTGGGGCTAATAGACTTAGAACCAGGACTTTGGTTCATACTGTTGGAAAAGGGAAACTCTCTTTTCTACTGAACTTTGCTGTCATGTTGCTAACTTGGGGGTGATGGGTCTGTGAATGGAGCTGACAAGGAGGAGAAAAAACCAGAAAGATGTTAGGAAGCAAGGTCTGGGTCACATAATCGCAGGCTTTGGGTCCAGATATACATCAACACATACAGTCTTTTTGCTTCAGATTGAATGGGGCTAACTCACTGGAGACACAGGGGGTTTTTACACTAGCAGGCAGACTGGTGAGCATTTGTTTGATTTAGATTCATTTCCCTGGGCACTCCCTGATCTCGAGTCCTGGAGTGCTCCTGCAGCAGCAGCCAGCTCTTCTCTCTGCCTGGATTTGACCATCCACACTGTTTTTTGAAGTTCTTGAGAGGGTCCTGTTGTGAGATTCTTGACGAAGGGCACTGGAAACGTTCACGGATGAGATAGCCATGTCTGGTGGGGGCAATGAAGCCATTGGAGGTTGGGATGATTCTGTTCATCACGGCATGGACAAACTGGATGGCCAGCAGTGTGCCTGTCGGGGGAAGTGGAGGGGGGGCACAAATGATAAAAATGTGGCCACAGAGATCCAATCTCACACATTGAGAGTTGGCTGCATGGGGTCAAATCTCTGCAATGCCCCTTACTAGCTTAGGCATGAAAGCCAACCTCTCAGAGTCCCTCTTGCTTCATCTGCAATATGGGAACCATAACTGAGCCTACCTGCTGAGAGGAATTCTGAAGATTTGCAGATGTCACGCATGTCAGGTGCTAACTATCAGTTTCAGCCAGAGCGAATTCAGTAGATGTTATTATTGGAGGAGGAATGGGAAGACAGGTTGTGAACCTGCACAGGATGGGCTTTTAAGGCCACAATCCACAGACCTCACCTTCTGAGCCATCATCTTTTGGCCAGGCATCTTTGTTACTCTGTGTTAGACTACAATGTATTGGATTATAATGTACTCAATTACAATGTATTAGATTATAATGTATTCAATTATAATGATTCAATCACAATGTTTTCAGTTATACTGTATTCGATTACAGTGTATTCAACTCTACCTGATATTCACTCAGCCACTTACTTGCTTTGTGACCTTGGGAAAGTTCCTTAATCACTCTGAACTTCAGCTTCTTCATTTGTCAGATGGGGATAGCAATAGCTCCTAAACCCCTGCCAGTGTCATAAGGGTTCCTTTCTCTATAGGAGAATGTGACAAAGGTGACCATGGGGACCAGGCAGACCAGCTTGAAACCACAGCCCACCCCATCTCTCAGAGCCTCAAATTTTGTAAAATGGTGGTGCTTATTGAGAGAATTAAATGGCATGGTGACAGTACCCAGGACACAAGAAATGTTAACTCCTGTTACTATGTCCTTAGTGTAATATTGAACAGAGTGAGAGATGTGAGGTTTTCAAAGTGGTTGATCTTAAGATGCCCCAAACATTTACAGGGGCTAAGGAAAGAGAATGAATGAAGGTCAACATCCTATAAGATACAACATGTGAACATTGCAAATCTAGCTAATAAGCTATTAAATGAAACATGTTCTATCCTTCTACACTGATGGATGTACCTTCAGAACCACCTGGAAGGTCAGGTTTGGGTTGAGGATTCTTGGGCTCCTCAGTTCCATGCCAGAATGTAATGGTGTGGGAGAGCCCAGCTGTCTGTGGCTTGCCCCCTTCTCTTCCCACATCCAGCTCCATCTTGTATCCCTAGGGGCCTCAGACACATACATGTGAACCCCCCAACCTAGCTCACACATCCAGCCTCCATGCACACCACTCCAAGACCACCCTCCAAGCCTGGGGGTGTGTACACAGAGGCACAGCCCACTTTCAGAAGGATAGAGCTGGGGAAGAGGCCTGCACAGGCCCTAAAGAGGGCTCCTGGGCAGGTGGGGAGGGTGTTCTGGAGTTCTAGGTACCCAGAGCATGGGTCTAGAAGAGGAGGTAAGCTCCCATTGGGTCTGTCCCCTGAGCCTGCAGATACTTCCCTAAGCAGAGGGACCCAGCTAGGGGAGGCTGGAGTGGGGCCCTCTAATGGCCAGGATCCAGAACAGAGTCCTTCATTCCCAGATCTAAGCTCAGTCCTACCTGCAAAGCAAAATGACTCACCATCCAGCACACTCCAGATGATTATGGAGCAATCTTTCAAGCCTGCGTAGACGTAATTGTCATCCTTGGAGAAGCAAGCACATTGAACCCCTCTACAGTAAGAATTCTGTTGAAAAAGGTAATGTGATCTTGATTTCAGACTGAAAGACACCCAGGAGTCCAGCCCCAAGGCACTCGTATGGTAAGCCAGACTTACAAGCACCTTTTGAGAGATGGATCAAGTTAAAACCTGGAGAGATGGGTAGCATCGATATTCGCAGGACCAAAACACGTCTTCAAAGAGATTGGATTGAGAGGATTAGTGACATTTTGCACTGGAGAATGGGAATTATAGGATTTAATTTCTTAAATGACCTTGGTTATACAAGTATTAGCTCCAATTGCATTTAATTAAAAGTTATATGCTAAATGCAATTTGGGATCCTAGAACAGAAAAAGGGAATTCACTGAAAAACATATGATGCCAATAAAGTTGATAGCTAATGATATTGTTCCCATGTTACTTTCTTAGTTTTGACAAACGTATTCTAGTTGCATAAGATGTTAATATCAGGGGAAGCTGGGTGAGGGGTAAGTAAATGGGAACATTTGCACTATCTTCACAACTTAATCTGTAAATCTAAAATCATTCCAGGGACCTCCCTGGCGGTCCAGTGGTTGGGACTTCACCTTCCAATGCGGGGGGTGTGGGTTCGATCCCTGGTTGGGGAGCTAAGATCCCACATGCCTTGCAGCCAAGAAACCAAGACATGTAACAGAAGCAATGTTGTAACAAATTCAATAAAGACTTTAAAAATGGTCCCCATAAAAAAAAACTCAGAAAAAAATCATTCCAAATTAAGTTTTATTTTTTTAAAAAACCCAAAAAGCTAGGTGTATTTAACTGCTGTGGTGACATTTCCCATCTCAACGAGGCAAAAGATTACTTACATCTCAGCCTTAGAGTGGCTTCATAAAAATAAAGGTCAAGTGGGATGAAGGCTTTTTAAGACAAAACTACACATATTCTGTTCTCTTAGTTATAAGATCATCTCCCTTAGTTTATTAACAATTTTTATATCTTGCCACCTAAGGTATGATCTTTGTTCTCCATCTGAGAAACTGGAATAATAGCAACAACCTTACAAGATTGTTGTGAGGATTAAATTATAGAATGATATTTTAATATGTATATTTTGCATAATATACATAATATGAATTTGTAAATATATAATACAGCTCTTAATCATATTGATACAAAAATCATAACTCCTTACGAGATGGACAGTGCAAACTGTCTTAGACACTTTGTATGAAAAGTCACCAGTTTCCCTTTTCAGAGCCTTCACAGTTGCTGTTCCTTCCGCCTAGAATGCTGTTCCACCAGGCTTATCTGACCTTCGTAAATAGCAGCCCTTGCCCATCTCTACCTCTCTTTATCTCGCCCTATTTTTCTTCAAAGCTGTTGTTGCACCCCAACCATCATGTATTTGCTGCTTTGTTTTTATTTCACAGACATTTAATGGTCAAGAGCTCTCTTAGGGACAGGGGCCACCTAAGTGAACAAAACACACAAAAATCCTGCCTTCCCAGAGCTCACAATGTCTCCCCTACTAGAATGTGGCTCCAAGAGGTGGGACACTGTCTGCCCTGGTCACAGCTGCTTCCTCGGCACTAGAAAGAGCCCGGCATAGGCTGTACAATCAAAACCTTTGGGTGAAAGAAAGGCCAGTCAGGATTAGGGTGAGAAGAGTGAGGCAGGGCTGTGCCAGTGCAGGATTTGATCCTGTCTTCATTTTAAATATTGATATTTTGTTCTTTGTGGATTTTTGCATTTATTTTGATTTTTTTAAACACTGCACTAAAATATCTCTCTGGATGGCCAAGTTTTTTCGCACCCCCTTAAACTCTGTTCCAGAGGCGAGGACCTCTCACTTGACTCACCATAGCCCCGACCCTGGTTGGTGGCACTTGGCATGCACTTAATAAATGATGCCTGTCATCGGTTTTCTAATGCCAGGACCTAGCGTGTACGTCGTGGGGACGGGCTACTCACCGTGTAGCTCATCTCAAATTTCCACTTGCACGCCTGAAGGTCCCAGAGACATAGCAGGGCTTCCTCGGACCCACTGACTGCCAGCTGCTCTTTGTGGCTGACCTCCACACAGGTGACTCGGCTCCCGTGGGCCTCCAGAGGGAACACCTTGGAATTCGCACATTCGTAAAAGAAGAGGTCTCCATTGGTCATGCCATAGATCACGCGGTAGTCGGCCAGAACAGCCACGCTTGCTATGGTGTCAGGCAGCTGGGTATAGAAGGTGTAGGTTGGCCTGTCGATGACTGGACAGGGATCCCCGGGGCTGATGTCCAGCACCAGGACGATGTTGTCATAGGCGATGGCCAGGTGCCCCTCGTCCTTACGAAGGGCCATGCAGTTGATGGCTTTCCGGGCTTCTGGAGGAGGGATGCACATCATGCTGTCTGGAATTCAGTGGGAACACCAGGACGATCCCCGAAACGAGGCTGGTGAAAAGGAGATTGGCCTGCTCAGCGACCTCCAGACACCTGACTTCATTAGAGGTGTCCAGGGCATCTTGCTCCTTGCCTGCCATGGGAAGAAGACTGCATCAAGAACAGATCACAGGGATGCTGGTTCCGAATTTTAAGGATTTTAAAAAATGCTTTCATTACCCATCCTCTTCAACTTGGCTACTGCCAGTTTCCTTGCTTCCACTCTTGCCCGCCAATCATCCAAGCTTTAAAAAATGAAAATCGCAGCATCTCACTGCCTTGCCTAACACCCTCCGAAGACTTCTCACTCCCCTCAGAACAGAACAAATGTACATGCCTTTCCCTGGTCTTCATGGCCTCATGTGACCTCTCATCCCAAATGTTTCCTTTCACCAACTTCTGTAAGGGGCAGGAGAGTAATATTTTTGCCTTGTAGGCTGTATACTCTCTGCTGTAACCACTTAACCTTGCTGGTGTAGCCCCCAAAGCAGCCAAAAACACTATGTAAACAAATGGGTGAGTCTAGATTTGGCCCTTGGGCTGTAGTTTGCTGACTCCTGTCTCGTTGCCCTCCACCCTGCTCTATTTCTTTGCATCTTGCTCTGCCCCATAACTAGCAGGCAAGCACCTCAAAATTTGTAACCTCATCTGTCTTGTTCACTGCTAACTCCCAGAGCTCAGCCACGAGGCTAGAGCTAAACAAATGTCTGTCAAATCCAGACATGAACCTGAGAGCAGATTTCTTTTCTCATATTATTTTATCATTAATGAGGAATTTCTACACCTCCACCCACCCATTGGGGATTGAGCAGATACTATTGGTGACATGCCCAGACCCCCTTTACCGGTTAGTTCACCCAGATCCAAGGCCTCCTAGAGCCATTGATTGAAGGAAGCACCTCATTTGGAAATGCCTGGGGGCTGTGCCCACCACCCAGGATGGTACCAGGCCAAGGACTGCCTGATATGGGAGTGAAAAGGCTGGCCCCCTTGCTTCAAGATGGGACAACTGTGAAGTACAGTTCACACTCCAGGGCTCCTCATGGGGTCAGGCTGAGCCCACCTCCATGCTCAGTCCTGCCCCTGCCCAGCTTCCCTTCTCCCTCCTGGGAGCTCCCCTCTATACACTACTTGTGCAAATATCCCCATCAGGAGCCCTACCTCCAGGGAAGCCTCAACTAAAACAGGAATTGACCACCAGATAATCGATTACCATATGCTGGAAATTTATAAAATCAGGTCCTGTTTTCTATTAGCCACTTTTAACCTAACTGGAGTGGGGTGTTGTGGACTGAATGTTTGTGTCCCACCCCAAAATTCATGTTGAAGTCCTAACCCCGAATGTGATGGTATTAGGAGGTGGAGCCTTTGGAAGGTGATTAGGTCATGAGGGTGGAGCCCCCACTAATGGGATTGGTGCTCTTATCAGAGGAGACATGAGAGCTTGCTTCTTTCTCTGCTCTCTGCCATGTGAGGACACAATGAGAATGTGTCTGTCTGCGAACCAGGAAGTGGGCTCTCAACAGACACCAATCTGCCAGCGCCTTTATCTCAGATTTCCATCCTCTAGAACCATGAGAAATAAGTGTCTGCTGTTTAATCTGCCCCCTCCCCATTGATGGTGTTTTGTTATAACAGCCCAAACAGACCTAGACAGGGGCTTCAATTCTTACCCACACAAATGACTGTGCTTATATCTTACAAACCTTCTGCCAAGTCCCAGATGGTGACTTTGTTTTTGTCCCCAATTTTAGGAAAGTAAACATAGCTTCCATTGTGTGACACTGCAGTGAGGCCAGTGCGGTCTAGAAACGGGGTAGAGGCCCTTGGCTTCTGAGCATAGGTGAGATCCCAGACTTTAAAAGATGAGGACTGATGGGAAGCAGATGCCACCAAGGGCCCACCCCGGGCCAGCAGGCTCACGGGGGCCCCGACGCCTTCCAAGACGTCTAGCAGACTCCCCTGGTCTGATAGACTCCTCACCTGAGGACGGAAGCAGAGGGGCAGAGCTGACTTCTTATGCTGCCGTAGCTCGGAAACAGGCTTAAGTTCATCTGTCCACCTAAGGTAAACTTTTAGGCTGCAGTTCGAGGGCCTTCACATCTCCTCACCCCCTCAAACTTCCTTACATCTCACGAATCAGCTACCACAGCAGTTCTCAAAGTGTGTTCCAGGGAACCCCTGGAAGGTACCCCCCTGGGTGGTTTTGCAAAAAGGGGTTTTCAGGGAGTTCTGCAAAAACAAAATTATTTTCACAATAATTTAAGAAGTCACTTGCCTTCTTCCACCCTCTTCCTCTCATAAGCAAGCAGTGGAGTCTTCCAGAAGCTATGGGACATGTTTATCACAACGGATAGGAGAATGCAGAATCAAATATGAGACTTCTTTTAGTAAGCCAGACAAGAAAGAGGCATGCCAAAATGTTGAAACGATGACACCCTTCTCACGATTTTTTGGTTTTTTCAGAAAATATAGGTCTTTTTCATGAGTATGTTATTATGTCGACAGTTATGTTAATGAATTAATGCAGAAGTATTTTTAGATTTTGTCATTTAAAAATTGTAATATGGGACTTCCCTGGCGGCGCAGTGGTTAAGAGTCCGCCTGCCAATGCAGGGGACACGGGTTTGATCCTTGGTCCAGGAAGATCCCACATACCGGGAGCAACTAAGCCCATGTGTCACAACTACTCAGCCTATGTGACGCAACTACTGAAGCCAGCATGCCTAGAGCCCATGCTCCACAACAAGAGAAGCCACCACAATGAGAAGCCCACACACTGCAATGAAGAGTAGCCCCCGCTCGCCGCAACTAGAGAAAGCCTGTGCGCGGCAACGAAGAACCAATGCAGCCAAAAATAAATAAATAAATAAATTTATAAAAATAAAAAAATAAAATAAAAATTGCAATATGGCAATTATCAATAGATACTAAATGCAAGACAGGATTTGGAAAATGGCATTTGTGGGAAAACTAGTGAAATAGAATCAAAGCCTGTAGATGAGTTAATAATACTGTCCCAATGTGAATTTCTTGGTTTTGGTAATGGGATCAATGTGATATGAGATGTTAACATTGGGGGCAGCTGGATGAAGAGTAGATCTATATATCTATATATCTATATCTATATCTATATCTATATCTATCTATATCTATATATCTATATATCTATATATACCCTCTGTGCTCTCTTTGCAACTCTTCTGTAAATCCTAAAACCATTCCAAAATAGATAATTTGTTAAAAATATATGAATCATATTGATATAACCCACATAAATGAAAGCTCCTTGAGGATTCTCAATAATTTTTAAAAATCTAAAGAGGTCCTAAGACCAGAATGTTGGAAAATTATCACATGCTTTTCTCCCTAGCTTGGAGAACGTTGAGCTTAACACGAATTTTTCTCCCCTCTACATATCCCTGCTCCACTCTGAAGGCCAAAATCTTCCCAGTATTTCAAGTTTAGTGGGAATGATATAACCTTCATTGAATATTTTGGTAATTCCCCTCAGGTCTGTCTCTGGGTCCCAGGAGACGCCCCCATATCTGGCCCAATGACCTGCTCTGTTTTGCCCACACTAATTTTTATAGGTTTCTGTATTTTGAAGCCAAAAGATCCCTAAAGAATCATACTTTCTATTCCGGAGGTGGAGGTGAGGATGACGGGACATGCATCTCCCCCTTACCTGAATGAGTGCATCCTGGGACCCAGTGACAATCAGATTGTTCTCAGGACCAAAAATGGCCATCTCCATGTCTTCATGTTCAAGGTCGGTGACCATGAATGGATGAAACCCCTGTGAGTCTGCCAAGAATATCCGCATGGGTCTTCCAAAACCTAAAACGGCAAAGACTGGGATTACATGTTTCACTCCTTGAGGAGCTTGAGAGTAATTCAATTCAATCAACAAAGATTTCTTTGGAGCACCTACTATGTGCAGGTGGAAAGAATACAGTGGTGAAAAAGATAGGCAAGGCCCCCATCCTCACAGAGCCTACAGCTGGGGGGATGGGGGCACAACAGTGATCAATAATCTCACAGAAAACAGTAAAGTTATTTTTTAAAATTTACTTTAGTTTTGGCTCCGTTGGGTCTTCGTTGCTGCACACGGGCCTTCTATATTTGCGGTGAGCGAGGGCTACTCTTCATTGCAGTGCACGGGCTTCTCACTGCGGTGGCTTCTCTTGCTGCGGAGAATGGGGTCTAGGCACGTGGGCTTCAGTAGTTGCGGCACGTGGGCTCAAGTAGTTGTGGCTCACGGGCTCTAGAGCGCAGGGTCAGTAGTTGTGGCACACGGGCTTAGTTGCTCCATGTCATGTGGGATCTTCCCAGACAAGGGATCAAACCCGTGTCCCCTGAATTGGCAGGTGGATGTTTAATCACTGCCCCACCAGGGAAGCCCAGTAAAGTTATTTATTATCACAAGACTATGAGTTTCCAGAGGGCAGGTTCTGCCTGTTTGGGTGGCTTCTGGTCTCCCAGAACCCACCACAAAGCTGGACCCAGAGTAATATGTTTTGAAGATGGGAAGAAGGGTGGGAGGGCAGGAGGAAGGAAGGAAAATAAAATGATTACAGTTTGTGAAAAGGGCAATGAAGTCAGGGACTGGATGCCATGAGAAAAAAGGGCATAGAAACACACAGAGTGGAGAAGGCAACGTGAAGACGGAGGCAGAGACTGGAGGATGTGGCCACAAGCCAAGGAATCCTGGCAGAAGCTGGAAGAGGCAGGAAAGAAAAAAAAAGGTACTTCTGGCACACGACCCGCCACCACCATCTTGAATCCAGGTGTCGGTGCTGCTGTTTCACACTAGGAACTCCAGTCTTAAGTGTTGGGTGCAAGGACTCTGCACGCGGCACCCTCTGAGCAAGCGAAACTAGACCAAGCACAAAGAAAAGAAAACGTGGCAGCACAACAGAGTGGTTCAGAAATGCTGATGGATGCTGGAGCCACATGGCTGGCTTGATATCACAGCTGGATGTTACTTACAGGACGTGTGATGTTGGGCAGTTACTTGACTCACCTAATCTTCAAGCAGCCCTATGTCTTCCTATCCTGCCAACTGAAAGCAGCCAATGAGGATGAAGCTGGGTGTTACTGAGTGCCTCTTCATGCTGGGCCTATACTAGGTGCATTATCTAGTTTAACCTTCTTGGCAACTCTGTAAGAATTCCAAGGTTTTTGCATAAGCAAGCTTATTATCCACCAGTAGTGTGCAAAACTGTCAAAGTGAAGCAGAGAGAGACCTTCAAGATGGCGGAGGAGTAAGACGTGGAGATCACCTTCCTCCCCACAAATACATCAGAAATACATCTACAAGTGGAACAACTCCTACAGAACACCTACTGAACGCTGGCAGAAGACCTCAGACTTCCCAAAAGCCGTGTGACTGACAGGGTCTTGCTGCTCCGACTGGGTGTCAGGCCTGTGCCTCTGAGGTGGGAGAGCCGAGTTCAGGACATTGGCCCACCAGAGACCTCCCAGCTCCATGTAATATCAAATGGCAAAAGCTCTCTCAGAGATCTCCGTCTCAACTCAAAGACCCAGCTCCACTCAACAATCAGCAAGCTACAGTGCTGGACACCTTATGCCAAACAACTAGCAAGACAGGAACACAACCCCACCCATTAGCAGAGAGGCTGCCTAAAATCATAATAAGGTCACAGACACCCCAAAACACACTACTGGACGCGGTCCCGCCCACCAGAAAGACAAGATCCAGCCTCATCCACCAGAACACAGGCACCAGTCCCCTCCACCAGGAAGCCTACACAACCCACTGAACCAACCTTAGCCACTGCGGGCAGACACCAAAAACAACGGGAACTACGAACCTGCAGCCTGCAAAAAGGAGACCCCAAACACAGTAAGTTAAGCAAAATGAGAAGACAGAGAAACACACAGCAGATAAAGGAGCAAGGTAAAAACCCACCAGACCAAACACATGAAGAGGAAACAGGCAGTCTACCTGAAAAAGAATTCAGAGTAATGACAGTAAAGATAATCTCAAATCTTGGATATAGAATGGAGAAAATACAAGAAACGTTTAACAAGGACCTAGAAGAACTAAACAGCAAACAAACAATGATGAACAACACAATAAATGAAATTTAAAATTCTCTAGAAGGAATCAATTAAACAACATTAAACACAACCAACATTCGAATTATAGGGGTCCCAGAAGAAGAGAAAAAGAAAGGGACTGAGAAAATATTTGAAGAGATTATAGTTGAAAACTTCCCTAATATGGGAAAGGAAATAGTCAATCAAGTCCAGGAAGTTCAGAGAGTCCCATACAGGATAAATCCAAGGAGAAACACACCAAGACACATATTAATCAAATTATCAAAAATTGAATACAAAGAAAAAATATTAAAAGCAACAAGGGAAAAACAACAAATAACATACAAGGGAATCCCCATAAGGTTAGCAGCTGATCTTTCAGCAGAAACTCTGCAAGCCAGAAGGGAGTGGCAGGACATAACTAAAGTGATGAAAGCATAAAACCTACAACCAAGATTACTCTACCCAGTAAGGATCTCATTCAGATTCGAAGGAGAAATTAAAACCTTTACAGACAAGCAAAAGCTAAGAGAATTCAGCACCACCAAAGCAGCTTTACAATAAAAGCTAAAGGAACTTCTCTAGGCAAGAAACACAAGAGAAGGAAAACACCTCCAATAACAAACCCAAAACAATTAAGAAAATGGTAATAGGAACATACATATCGATAATTACCTTAAATGTAAATGGATTAAATGCTCCCACCAAAAGACATAGACTGGATGAATGGATACAAAAACAAGACCCATATATATGCTGTCTACAAGAGACCCTCCTCAGACCTAGGGGCACATACAGACTGAAAGTGAGGGGATGGAAAAATATATTCCATGCAAATGGAAATCAAAAGAAAGCTGGAGCAGCAATTCTCGTATCAGACAAAATAGACTTTAAAATAAAGACTATTACAAGAGACAAAGAAGGACACTACATAATGATCAAGGGATCAATCCAAGAAGAAGATATAACAATTGTAAATATTTATGCACCCAACATAGGAGCACCTCAATACATAAGGCAAATACTAACAGCCATAAAAGGGGAAATTGACAGTAACACAATCATAGTAGGGGACTTTAGCACCCCACTTTCACCAATGGACAGATCATCCAAAATGAAAATAAATAAGGAAAAACAAGCTTTAAATGATACATTAAACAAGATGGACTTAATTGATATTTATAGGACTTTCCATCCCAAAACAACAGAATACACTTTCTTCTCAAGTCCTCGTGGAACATTCTCCAGGATAGATCATATCTTGGGTCACAAATCAAGCCTTGGTAAATGTAAGAAAATTGAAATCATACCAAGTATCTTTTCCGACCACAATGCTATGAGACTGGATATCAATTACAGGAAAAAATCTTCAAAAAATACAAACACATGGAGGCCAAACAATACACTACTTAATAACCAAGAGATCACTGAAGAAATCAAAGAGGAAATCAAAAAATACCTAGAGACAAATGACAATGAAAACACGACGACCCAAAACCTATGGGATGCAGCAAAAGCAGTTCTAAGGGGGAAGTTTATAGCAATACAATCCCACCTCAAGAAACAAGAAACATCTCAAATAAACAACCTAACCTTACACCTAAGGCAATTAGAGAAAGAAGAACAACCCCAAAGTTAGCAGAAGGAAAGAAATGATAAAGATCACATCAGAAATAAATGAAAAAGAAATGAAGGAAATGATAGCAAAGATCAATAAAACTAAAAGCTGGTTCTTTGAGAAGATAAACAAAATTGATAAACTCTTAGCCAGACTCATCAAGAAAAAAAGGGAGAAGACTCAAATCAATACAATTAGAAATGAAAAAGAAGTAAAAACTGACTGCAGAAATACACAGGATCATGAGAGGTTACTACAAGCAACTATATGCCAATAAAATGGACAACCTGGAAGAAATGGACAAATTCTTAGAAAAGCACAACCTTCCAAGACTGAACCAGGAAGAAATAGAAAATATAAACAGACCAATCACAAGCACAGAAATTGAGACTGTGATTAAAAATCTTCCTACAAACAAAAGTCCAGGACCAGATGGCTTCACAGGAGAATTCTATCAAACATTTAAAGAAGAGCTAACACCTATTCTTCTCAAACTCTCCCAAAATATAGCAGAGGGAGGAACACTCCCAAACTCATTCTATGAGGCCACCATCACCCTGATACCAAAACCAGACAAAGATGTCACAAAGAAAAACTACAGGCCAATATCACTGATGAACATAGATGCAAAAATCCTCAACAAAATACTAGCAAACAGAATCCAACAGCACATTAAAAGGATCATACACCACGATTAAGTGGGGTTTATCCCAGGAATGCAAGGATTCTTCAATATACGCAAATCAATCAATGTGATACACCATATTAACAAACTGAAGGAGAAAAACCATATGATCATCTCAATAGATGCAGAAAAAGGTTTCAACAAAATTCAACACGCATTTATGATAAAAACCCTCCAGAAAGTAGGCATAGAGGGAACTTACCTCAACATAATAAAGGCCGTATATGACAAACCCACAGCCAACATCGTTCTCAGTGGTGAAAAACTGAAACCATTTCTTCTAAGATCAGGAACAAGACAAGGTTGTCCACTCTCACCACTACTATTCAACATAGTTTTGGAAGTTTTAGCCACAGCAATCAGAGAAGAGAAGAAATAAAAAGAATCCAAATCAGAAAAGAAGAAGTAAAGCTGTCACTGTTTGCAGATGACATGATGCTCTACATAGAGAATCCTAAAGATGCTACCAGAAAACTGCTAGAGCTAATCAATGAATTTGGTAAAGTAGCAGGACACAAAATTAATGCACAGAAATCTTCTGCATTCCTATACACTAATGATGAAAAATCTGAAAGAGAAATTAAGGAAACACTCCCACTTACCACTGCAACAAAAAGAATAAAATAGCTAAGAATAAACCTACCTAAGGAGACAAAAGACCTGTATGCAGAAAACTATAAGACACAGATGAAAGAAATTAAAGACGATACAAACAGATGGAGAGATATACCATGTTCCTGGACTGGAAGAATCAACATTGTGAAAATGACAATACTACCCAAAGCAATCTACAGATTCAGTGCAATCCCTATCAAACTACCAGTGGCATTTTTCACAGAACTAAAACAAAAAATTTCACAATTTGTATGGAAACACAAAAGACCCCGAATCACCAAAGCAATCTTGAGAAAGAAAAATGGAGCTGGAGGAATCAGGCTCCCAGACTTCAGACTATACTAGAAAGCTACAGTCTTCAAGACAGTATCTTACTGGCACAAAAACAGAAATATAGATCAATGGGACAGGATAGAAAGCCCAGAGATAAACCCACGCACATATGGTCACCTTATCTTTGATAAAGGAGGCAAGCATATACAGTGGAGAAAAGACAGCCTCTTCAATAAGTGGTGCTGGGAAAACTGGACAGCTACATGTAAAAGAATGAAATTAGAACACTCGCTAACACCATACACAAAAATAAACTCAAAATGGATTAAAGACCTAGATGTAAGGCCAGACACTATCAAACTCTTAGAGGAAGACTTAGGCAGACTGCTCTATGACATAAATCAGAGCAAGATCCTTTTTGACCCACCTCCTAGAGAAATGGAAATAAAAACAAAAATAAACAAATGGGACCTAATTAAACTTAAAAGCTTTTGCACAGCAAAGGAAACCATAAGCAAGACGAAAAGACAAGCCTCAGAATGGGAGAAAATATTTGCAAATGAAGCAACTGACAAAGGATTAATCTCCAAAATTTACAAGCAGCTCATGCAGCTCAATATCAAAAAAACAAAAAACCCAATCCAAAAACGGGCAGAAGACATAAATAGACTTTCTCCAAAGAAGATATACAGATTGCTAACAAACACATGAAAGGATGCTCAACATCAGTAATCATTAGAGAAATGCAAATCAAAACTACAATGAGGTATCACCTCACACCAGTCAGAATGGCCATCATCAAAAAATCTACAAACAACAAATGCTGGAGAGGGTGTGGAGAATAGGGAACCCTCTTGCACTGTTGGTGGGAATGAAAATTGATACAGCCACTATGGAGAACAGTATGGAGGTTCCTTTATAAACTAAAAATGGAACTACCATACAACCCAGCAATCCCACTACTGGGCATATGCCCTGAGGAAACCATAATTCAAAAAGAGTCATGTACCACAATGTTCATTGCAGGTCTATTTACAATAGGTGTCCATCGACAGATGAATGGATAAAGAAGATGTGGCACCTATATACAACAGAATATTACTCAGCCATAAAAAGAAACGAAATTGAGTTATTTGTAGTGAGGTGGATGGACCTAGAGACTGTCATACAGAGTGAAGTAAGTAAAGAGAAAAATAAATACCGTATGCTAACACATATATATGGAATCTAAAAAAAAACATGGTTCTGAAGAAACTAGAGGTGGGACAGGAATAAAGACGCAGACGTAGAGAATGGGCTTGAGGACACGGGGAGGGGGAAGGGTAAGCTGGGACGAAGTGAGAGAGTGGCATGGACGTATATACACTACCAAATGTAAAGTAAATAGCTAGCGGGAAGCAGCCACATAGCACAGGGAGATCAGCTCGGTGCTCTGTGACCACCTAGAGGGGTGGGATAGGGAGGGTGGGAGGGAGACGCAAGAGGGAGGAGATATGGGGATATATGTATATGTATAGCTGATTCACTTTTTTATAAAGCAGAACGTAACACAACATTGTAAAGCAATTATACTCCAATAAAGACGTTAAAAAAAAACAAGTACTTCTCTGAAGACTCTGGAGGGAGCCAGCCCTACCGATGCCTTGCTTTCGGACTTCTGGCCCCTAGAACAGTGAGTCAAGAAATTTTTGTTGTTTTAAGCCACCAGGTTTGTATGGTAATTTGTTACAGGACATTTGTTTTGATTTTAGAGAGATGAGGAAGTGGCAGGCACTGAAAGAATGGGAATAGCATGGGACAACCAGGAGGTAGGAAAGGCCTGGTGTGTTTGAAGACCAGCATGGAGGCCAGTGCGGCTGGAGCGGAGTGAAGGAAGGGGAGGTGAGGGAGAGGAAGGGGTGCCAGATTTAGCAAAACAACAACAGCAACAACAACAACAGGACACCCAGTTAAATTGGAATTTCAGAGGAACAGTGACATTTTTATGAGTATACCCCACAATGTTATGTGGGATATACTTATACTAAAAACTTGATTTGTTGTTTATCTGAAATTTAACTGGGTGTTCTGTATTTTATCTGGCAACCCTACCCAAGGGGACTTAATCTCTTGTGTTCCAAATACTGTCTGAGTGAATGTTTTGTTGAGAGGACCCCTAGCAGCGCAGGGAGGTGGGTGAAGGCCAGATTATGCTCGGCCTTCCAGGCGCCATACAGGAGAGAGATCAGGACCCCCTTCTGCTCAGCCAGTAAACGCACCATGGGACACACCGCAGCAGCTGGCAGAGAAACTCAGCTGTTTGTGTGTGTGTGTGTGTGTGTTTATTGTCTTTTTTGAGTAGGAAGGAAGCCGCCCCCTTACTTTATAAAAAGATCTCTGTCCCTGGAACACCACAGATCACCTGCTGAGTCATGCATTTCCATTGGCACCGACAGCTCAGGTCTGGGTGTGGGTGCTGGGTTAGCATGACCTCATTCAAGTGGATACCCTGTGCTTTCGCAGGAGTTATTGCTCACAAGATAGGCAGGCCATCAATTCTTCCAGAGGTTCAGAAATAAAACATTGTCGGTAAATAAACAAACATTCAGCATCTTATTTGAGGGTGCAGAGTCAAGCCTGACTATGAATTCAAATCCCAGCCCCTCCACGTACAGCTGTGTGACCTCAAGCAAGTTACCTAACTTCTCTGTGCCTCAGTTTCCTCATCTATAAATGAGAATAATAAAAGTGCCTACCTCCGAGGGCTATTGGGGTGTAAAGGAATTAACACATGTTAACTGTTTAGGATGGGTTCTAACACATTGTAAATACCCAAGTATTAACTACTATTATTAAAGGTTAACTTTCTCACTGAGGAGTTATGGTATGAGGCTCTCTGCTGTGCACCTCACATGTGACATCTCAGTTTAGCCTCAAGACGATCCCTGGATCAAGTCAGGTCACTGAGGGTTGGGGGCTGAGTCTGCCTTATGTCTCTCCGTGCTCCCTGTGGAACTACTTTTATTGAATTGTGCTTGAATGATAGCCTCACATGGAAGGATGTTATGGATGAAACATATGTGTGGGAAACTGAAGAAATGCACCAAAATATCTACTGTCCAAGGATATTTGCATTATACTCTTATGCAGTAAAGGATGAGCTCAGCAGGCCTGGGTCGTCCACACCTTGCACATGAAAGGTTTGGTCCTAGTCTGGCTCCTGGAAGGTGACCTCTAAGCCCTTGGAATGTCCTGCCTAAAAAGAGTATCTCTGTTACCCTGAGGCCTTGGGCCACACTGCATGGTCTATGCTCAGAGTGTGATGTATGGTGGGAGCTTTGCAACATGCAGTATCAGCTTGACCTCAGGGGTGGGGCTGGTGATTAAAGCTAGCTGTGCAGGGGTCAGCTGTGTCTACATGACCATCTACCAGTAAAAAGCCCGGACACCAAGGCTGGGGTGAGATTTCCTGGTTGGCAGTACGCCATGGATGTTGTCATACATCATTGCTGGGTAAGTAAGCACTGCTTGCAAGACTCCACTGGAGGAGGACAAGCTCGTGCTTGGTCTCTCCTGGACTCTGCCCCACGTGCCTCTTCCTTTTGCTGATTCTAATCTGTATCTTTTTGCTGCAATAAACTGTAGCTGTGAGTGTAACAGCTCTTCTGAGTTCTGTGAGCCCCAAAAAATCATCAGACCTGAAGATGATCTTGGGGACCCCTGAACCATAATTCTATTTATCAATGAAATCCTTGCCTGATCTCAGCTGGCTTGAGATTGAGGTACATCTCGCAAGCAAAGGTTGGTTCCCAAAACTGTAGATGGAAAAACTGCTCAGGCTCCTTCTTCTCACTGGATACTGGAAAGAGCCACAATTGAAACCCAACTGTAACAAGTTTCTAGGTCACTGAGGTCCTCAATTCCTTTGACCTCAGTCTTGATTCTATTTTGTGCCACCATGCTCATTTTCTTTTGTCTTTTGTTCCTGTTTCCCATGCTTTATTTCATACACACCTAAGTCACTTGAAATTCTTTTGGAAACAGGATGGAGGGTACACATCATTCAACCTTCTGTCAGTCAATCTTAGATAAGCATTTATCTACTGGACCTGTACTCTCCAGTATGGTTGGCACAAGTCACACATGGCTATTAATGAGGCTGGTCTCAAGAGGTGAGCCGTAAGTATAAAATACATGCCAGATACCAAAAACTTCACACAAGAATTTAAAAAGTAATGTGAAACATACCATTAAAATCATACTGATTTCATGTTGGGTTTTGGGGTCTGTTACATTAAATAAGATATACCATTAACACAAATGTCACCTGTTTCTTTTTACCTTTTTAAATAGGGTCAGGAGAAAATTCGCAATGTAAATGTGGCTCAGATTTGTAGTTTGCATTACTGGACAGTGCTGGTCTAAAGTGTCTTTGGCTCCTGGAAATGGCTTTGCAAAAATAAGACTGATTTAAGGGCAGTGAAAGCAATCTGTATGATACTATAACGATGGATATACATCATTATACATTTGTCCAGACCCACAGAATATGCAACACCAAGAGTGAACCATAACGTTAGCTATGGAGTTTGAGTGAGGATGCTGTGTCAGTGTAGGTTCATCAGTTGTAACAAATGCACCACTCTGTTGGGCCATATTGAAAATGGGGGAGGCTGTGTGTGAGTGGGAGCACAGCCCCACTCACGGGTATATGGAACTCTCTGTATCTTCTGTTTGGCTGTGAACCTAAAACTGCTGTAAAATTTTTTTGTTTTAAAAAAAATCGGGATGTGGAGCACCTGTTGGTCACCACTACCAGGTAGCCTTCCCTGATTGCTTCAGACTAAGGAAAGGGAATCCTGTCACATGTTCCTATAGCCCCTGTTTCTTATCTTGACATAGCACCAACCAGTCTTTCTTGTGGCTGGGGTAGTGTGGGCTGAGTGTACCCTATCCTCTCACCCTACCTCCCTCTACCCCTGTGACTCTCCGGCAGGAATAACCACTCCCATTTCCAAGATAATGGACCGGAAGCCCAGAAAGGTTCAGAGATTTATCCAGAACATGTGTTGGCAAACTACAACCCGTGGGTGAAAATTGGCTGGTCACTGATTTTTATATGTGAGCTAATAGTTTTTAAGTTTTTTACATGCTTGAAAAAACTAAAATAAGATTACTATTTCATAACACATGAAAATGGTATGAAATACAAATTTCAGCATCCATGAAAGTTTTATTGGCACATAGCCATACTCACTTGAAATACCGTCCATGGCGGCTTTTGAATTACAAGGGCAGGGTTGGATAGTTGTGACAGAGACAGGCAATGATGTTTATCTACTATGAGGCTCTTTGCAGAAAAAGTTTGCTGACCCTCTTCCCCCTTTCCCCAAGCCCCTCTCCACTTCCAACCAAATCCGGAGGTGCCGCCTCATGACTCCAAATGAGAGCTAAATGCTACCTGCAGCGAGAAGGGACTCATCTTCAGAGACCACCAGGAACCCCACGGCTTCTGGAAGCTTCTCCAGCAGGCTGTCTCCTTCGGAGGAAACCTGTGCAGAATCAAGAATGCCCATCAAGCATTTCCACTGGGTTAAGCGTTCAGGGTCAAGAGCTTGCATTTGACGCAGGGCTCTGCCACTCACCGGCTCTGTGATCCTAAGCAAATTCCTTAGCCCCTGGCTGCCTCAGTTACGTCATCTGTTAAATGGGAGATGATACCAGGACTGCCTCACAGGGTTATCGTGGTTAAGAAGTGCATAGGATGGTTCCCTCTGGCCCATAATCAGCCCTCCCAAAGTGGCAGCTATTATTATTACTGTTGACATTGTTGTCATAAGCAGCTCGGGGACCCAGAGAACATCCCAGCACTCTAGTTTTCTACCCCCAGAGGAGCTCTGAAGATCTCAGATAAGGTCGAAAGGTAGGCTGGAGCCGGAGGAGGGCAGCATCATAATTGCCATTCCCGAGTTGCAGAAATGAACTGGTTTTGTTCGGATCCAAGAGGAAGGTTTGGGGTTTTTTCCTTTCCTTTCTTTTTTTTTTTTTTTTTTTTGCTTTTGTTTTTGTTTTAAGCAAGGGCAGGAGGACGTGAATTTCTACATGGCTGCTGATGAAATAAAAATTATATTTTAATTTATATTTTATAAAAATAATTTATATTTTAAGGCAGGACGAGAAAAAATTAAACATAAAATTCTCTCTCTGTGTTAGTTTGGGTATTCTCCTCCCCTAAGGTGCAGTGTGATTTGCATTACACGTTAGCCAGAGCTCCTCAAAGATGGGAGTGCCTGCTCAACCGTAAACATCAATTTTTTTTTCCCTTTCTTCTGACGCTAGCAATATAACTTCTTAAAAGAATAGTGTTCTTTCCCAGCTCTGTAGGGGGTCATGGTGACTTGCTGCTCGCTTTGTACTTGTTTACCTCGCCTATATATCCTTGGTGAACTTTATGTAAAATATCAGCATGTCATTTTGATGTATGATCGTTTGTCTCAAAACTGTATATGACTGTGCCTTCGACTTCTAACAGGCAGAACGGTTCTCAGAGCTTTCTGAGAATCTGCTTCCCGGGTTATAATCCTCAGTTTAGCTCGAATAAAATTCCCTTTTTTCTTCTTAACTTGATAGTTAATTGAATTTTCATCGACAGTGCTATTGCTGATTTTTTCAAAAATGTGATTCTTTTAAAACTTAAAATAATTAAACTGTAATACTGTATAATTAAAAAAAAAAAAAAAAAAGAAATATCCAGAGCTCACCATGAGCGTCTTTTCACCTTCCCCGCCATTCTGCTTTCTCCCTGGAAGGCATCTTTGTCTATGTTTGCTGAGAATCCGTTTGTGTAGGTAAACATTTACACAAGCCCCCTTTTTCCAACATCCCTTGTAGATATTGTTCTGCAAGTTGCTTTTTTCACTTAATGTGTCTGGGGTAGCGGTTCTCAACTGGAGCAAGGGATGATTTTGTCCCTCCCCACTGAGAACACTGGGCGCCGTCTTAGAGACATTTTTGGTTGTAAAGATAGGGCAGATGCTCTGCATCTAGTGGGCAGTGGCTAGGGGTGCTGCTAAACGCCCTACAACACATAGGACGGCCCCCAGTGGCAAAGAAGGACCTGGTCCCAGCTGTCAATGGCACCCAGGTGTAGCATAGCGCTTAAGAGCATGGATCCTAGAGCCAGACTGCTTGAGTTCAAATCCTGTCTGTGACACTTCCTAGCTGTGTGACCTTAGGCAAATAACTTCACCTCTCTGTGCTTCAGTTTAACGCATCTGTAACATACAGATAATGGCAGCAGCTACATCTTAGCTGTGTTTTGAGGGTTAAATAAGATAATAGGTATAAAAGTCCCTGAAATAGCCCTTAGTACACAGTGAGCACTATGTGAGAGTTTATTATTTCCATGAAAGTATCTCTAGGCCAGGGGTCGGCAAATTTTCCTGTAATGGGCCAGATGGTAAACACTTTAGACTTTGTGGCCATGTGGTCTCAACTTTGCCGTTAGAGCACAAATGCAGCTGCAGACCGTATGTAGACAAACGGTGTGGTTATGTGCCAAGACAACGTCATTTATGGACATTAAATTTGGATTCCACAGAATTTTCACATGTCACAAGATATTCTTCTTTTTAAAATCATTTTTCAACCATTAAAATCAGAAAAACCATTCTCAGCTCATGGGTTGAACAAAAACAGGCAGTGGGCCAGAGTTAGCTGACCACTGCTCAAGACTACCTAATTTTTTATGGTTATGTAATCTTCCATGGTATAAAATTTCCTTAATTCACTTAACTATTTTGCCATAGATGGACATTTGAGATCACGTCAATGTTTTGCTGTTACACGGAGAGATGCAGTAAATACTATCCTCAAGGCTGGTCTCATTTTAAGTGAGGGGTATATACCTGAAGATATCAGATAATACAAAACATGAAAGATTTGAGAGGGATTTTCCCCTTGGATGGATGAAGGATGGTAGGTGTTTCTGTCCACCAGCTACAGTGCTGGCGCCACTCACACTAGTGTAAACACAGTCTTCAATTCACCTACCCCCACCCCTCGCTGTGAGATCATAAGATGCTAAATAGATTTTAAATGTGTTTGCATTTTCCCTATTTATGTGCATATTTATGTGCATATTTCCTAAATGTGCACATAAAATGAGACTGAATACTTTTATAATACTATTTCCTATTTACCTAAGTCAAATTCACATGAAATGAGGCCACACTCTGTTTACATTTGTGCGCACATGGGCAAGTATTTAAGATGGGAATGTGACTTTTTAATCTTAGACTCTGCAAGATTTCTCTCCCAAGGGTTTCACCAATTTATACCCCCATGAAGAAGGCAAAGTGCCCAAGAAATGGATTTCCTTTTCGCAAAAATACATACATTTTATGTTCAAAATAAGAGCTCTATTACATGCACCTTGCTGAACCAGATAAATTTGGGGAGGTGTTTTTAAAACATCAACATTTAGATAGTAAAATAACGCTCCCATTCCTGACAAAATCATCATTCCATGCATTAGTCAGTTTCAAAGTTTCAGTGAATTGCAATGACTAAAGGCAGGTTGTAGTAGGCTCTCTGGTCTCAAGGTTGGAATTGCCCTATGCAGGCAGCACATGCAACATTACAGTTGTGCTCAGAAGAAATGCATGTGTTTATTTCAGAGCAGGATGGGGTCTATTTACATTTTAAAAATCCTTGTAGGTTTCATGTTATTTCAACCCCAGGCTCTTGGCTGACATATACATGATCTTCTTTCATAGCTTGCAGGTCTAGAGGCTCTAGCCTCTTGAGTTCCACTTGGACTTGAATATTTCAGAGCCAGCTTGGATGAGGAGTGATGGCTGGGTACCACACAGGAACTTTGGTGCAAGAGGACTGCTTTTCCCAGGACCAAATAGTTCTAGAGTCTTTGGGTACCTACTTTTTCAAGCTCTGATTTTCCTAGGACACAAACAACTTTGAGCTGAGCTTTCTCCTCTGGTTACTGTTTCTGGTGCTCTTCCTTTATTCATTGGACTTTCATCTGGTGTTATATCCCCACAGCCTGAAGAACTTATTTCCAGCATTTCTTTTTTTTTTTCCCCCCCAGCATTTCTTATAGTGCAGATTTGTTGGAGACAAGTTCTCTCAGCCTTTATATGCCTAAAAATGTCTTTTATTTTGCTGTCAGTTTTGAAGGATAATTTCCCTGTAAATAGGAGTCTAGGTTGACAGGTTTTGGTTTTTTCTTTCAAATTACAGATGCCATTCCTTCCATTGTCTCTGTCCCCATTGTTTTCAATGAGAAATCAGCTGTAGATCTTATCATGGACAACCATGGTATGTAATGGGTCTTTTTTCCTCTGGCTGCTTTTAATATTTTTCTCTTTATCTTTGGTTTCTGGCAGTTTGATTATGATTTGCTGAATTATGGTTTTCTTTCTTTTGACTCTGCTTGGGGCTCTGTGAGCTGTTGGATCTTTGAGCTGATGTCTTAAATTTTGGAAAATCCTTGACCATTATCTCTTCAAATATTTCTTCTGCCACATACTCATTCTCTCCTCTCCTTCAGAGATTCTAGTTGTACTTTCGACCTTTTGGTATTGCCCCACAATACTCAGATGTTTTGTTCTTTTCCCCCTCACTGCTTTTTTGTTTATATTTATATTTCGATAATTTCTATTAACTTATCTTTAATTCATTGTTCTTTCTCTGCTGTGACTAGTCTGCTCTTAAGCCCATCAAATGAATTTTTTTCCTCACATTCTATTTTTGTGTCTAGTGTTTCCATTTGGACTCTTTTTTTCTAGTTTTGATTTTGAAATTTTGAAATTCCCCATCTCTTTTCACATGCTATTCACCTTTTCTATTATTTATCCTAAATATTTTAAAGTTCTTGCCTGATTATTTAAACATCTGAGTCATTTGTGTATCTGCTTCTATTGGTTGCTTTTGCTCTTGATTATGGTCCTGTTTTTGCTTCTTTGTGTATGTCATAATTTTTATAATATGATGGATATTGTGTATGAAAGAAGAGTAGAGCCTAAATAATATTTACCTTTAGAAGAGGAGATACTCCTTCTGAAGGGCCTCTAGTGTGGAGGGGTCTGAATCAATATGATCTGTACTTCAGGTGGGCCTGGGCTTGACTGCATCTTTAGTTAAGTTGACTTTACCACTGTTTTCAAATGTTTTGAAGGTGGGATCAAGACTTTCTCTCCAGCAGGGCTGGGATCTGAGCACTGGTGAGATTCTAGAGACCCCTATTACTAACAGCCCAGCCCAGCCCAGCCACAATTTTCCCAAATAACAGAATTGCTCTCTCTGCAGCCTGACCACCAGCTTTTTGAGGTGCTGGGGATTATTGTCCAGTCCTGCCTGCAGCTTTCTGCCCCAATATACATTTTGCCAAGAATCTGATTTGGGTTCTGTCAGAAACAGACACTGAGAATATTATTTGACTGCAACTAGTTTATTTGGGAATTGATCCCAGAAAACACTGGTAGAGAGTGGAAAATTGAGACAGGGAAGGGAAGGCAGCCAATAAATGTGGCTCATCAAGCCAGTTACCAGTGCAGACAAACATAGCTGAGTCCTGCTGGGGATGCTCTGAGACAGAGTGTAGAGCATGCATCAGAGATGCCCCCACTGAGGGGCCAAGAGCTGGGTGGGGTTCTATGCACCCCCTCTATTTCAGGTTGGGTGAGGGCTGCTCCCAGGAGCATTAACACAGAGGCCAAGTGTGCTGGTGTGGGGGGAGAAGAGATAGAAAAAAACCTCAACCAGGTGCAGAGTCACAGGTGTGTAGCTGTAATGTAAGTGCCTGACAACAAGCTTTTTGATTGCTGAGGCAGCCATTTCAAAAGACATCCATCTTGAATAAACATGTTGGCAGCTACTAGCAAAACAACTAGATAAGGGACCAGGATGTCCACCCATGAAGGTCCCTCTTTCAGAAAGCCCTGGATAACCTAGATAACTGACCACTTGGATGACTGCCTTCCCCTTCCTGTGTCCTAATTCCTCCCCATGTGTTTTAAATTTGCCAATAAAGAGTGAATCCACAAAATGCTAGACACTCCACCCTCAGACCCCAATAAAGGCAGAGCCCCAAGTCCATGCTTGCTCACTCCCTCTCTCAACTCTCTCTCTCTCCCCTCAACTTCGCTGTGTGGCCCTTGGGCATGCTATTCACCTTCCTCAAAGTTCCCTGATGGTTTCTTGCTGAAGTGTATCCTGTGATCGTACGAAGAGCCACAAGAGCCGGCCCAGTCATAAATAGGGGCTCCATGGGAGAAATGTGTGTAGAGCCCCCTATGAGTGATGTGTACCCAGACAAGCACCATAGGCATTCCTAACTGAGGGCACTGCCATCAGTAGGCTAGGGACCGACAGAATAGTCTTCAGAACTAAGGGGATCGGGATGGGGCACCAAAGGTGAGTTATATTGGGAGAAATCTGAGTTAACTAGCACCATGTTTCCAATTCACTCCAGTGTTATCTTAGCATCCCCACCCCACCCCCGCTGGTTGGAAGCCTGAACAAGTGCCCATCTGTCCATCCCTTGCTGTGGTCCTGGATGTAGGTGTCATGTTCCCTCTCCCCATTTTACAGATGAGGAAACTGAGGCTCAAAGAAGGGCTGAGTACCCCAAGAATACAACTAGGTAAAGGCAGGACTGGGATTTCCTTTTCTGTTTGTTTTTTTGTTTTTGTTTGTTTGTTTATTGAAATATAGTTGATTTACAATGTTATGTTAGTTTCTGGTGTACAGCAAAGTGACTGTTTTATATATATATATTCTTTTCCATTTTTCATATACTTTTCCATTATGGTTTATTACAGGATATTGAATATAGTTCCCTGTGCTATACAGTAGGACCTTGTTGTTTATCTATTTTATATGTAGTAGTTTGTATCTGCTAATCCCAAACTCCTAATTTAGCCCTCCCCCACCTCCTTTCCCCTTTGCTAACTATAAGTTTGTTTTCTACGTCTGAGAGTCTGTTTCTGTTTTGTAAATAATTCATTTGTATCATATTTTAGATTCCACATATAAGTGTTATCATATGGTATTTGCCTCTTTCTGGCTTACTTCACTTAGTATGATAATCTCTAGGTCCATCCATGTTGCTGCAAATGGCATTATTTCATTCTTTTTATGGCTGAGTAGTATTCCATTGTATATATATGCCATATCTTCTTTATCCATTCATCTGTTGATGGACACTTAGGTTGCTTCCATGTCTTGGCTATTGTAAAGAGTACTGTAATGAACACTGAGGTGCATGTACCTTTTTGAATTAGAGTTTTCTCTGGATTTATGCCCAGGAGTGGGATTGCTGTATCATATGGCAACTCTAGTTTTAGTTTTTTAAGGAACCTCCGTACTGTTTTCCATAGTGGCTGCACGAATTTTCATTCAGGACTAGGATTTTCAAACTCAAGTGTGTCTGACCCTAAAGTCCAAGTTCCTTGCTAGGCTGAAGGATATTACTGATGACAATCAGTGAATGAAGGAGTAAAGGGAAGCAACAAAGAGGCCTGATGAAAGGGCTGGGGATGTCTTCCACAATCCTGTTTCGTGCCTTGATTGCTCAGGGAGGCTACAAGGTATGAGGTCCAGAAATGTGGAGCTTTGGGATGATTCTTTAGTGGCCATATTCCTCCCTTCCTCAAACTCTCACTTCCTCAACAGGACATACAAGACCATCTGCGATCCATTTCCACGCCACCTCTCTTTTCCCTATAACACCAGGCATGTTCCTACTTTCCCACCATGATATCCCCTATTCCCCCCATCTGCCAGTATTCATCTTGGAAATCCTTCTTCTTCTGAGGCCCCCCCCTCCCCGGAGGGAAGCCTTCCCAGACTGCCTCTTTCAGAAGTATTTGTTCCTTCCCCCAACCAAGAACACACTATTTCTACCTCTACTGAAAACAGACTCTGTTACTCTTTGTGTCACTATAAGTCATTGGCAAACCTGGCTCCCTCCCTAGATTGAGTTCCTTGAGGATGTGGTTGGACTCTTATACTTCTACAGCCCCTCTGATGCCTGGCAAGGTGCCCTAGTTCCTCCACCTATGACTTCTATATAACTCACTCTTGGTGCCCCATCCATATCCCCTCAGCGTACTCCTCTATTCCTGAAGGCTGCTCACCACACACCTGCAACTCTGCACTGGGTTGTTTTTTCTGACCCTGTCCTTCCACACACTTGGCCTCTGTGTTAATGTTCCTGGGAGCAGCCCTCACCTAACCACTGATGGAGCTGGTGGATAGAACCCCAGCTCCTGACCCCTCAGCAGGGACAGTTCTGATGCACATTCTATACTTCCTCCCAGATCATCCCCAGCAGGATTAAGCACCAACAATCGCCCACACTGGCCAGCCCCCAGGAGACACCAAGAGATGTTTCCTGGACTGCGCTGAATTGCAGATCCCTAGAATGAAGAAGCCCAGTGTCATTTATTAAAAGATCAAAGGTGAGATGGTTTCTCCCAACTTCTAGGCCATCTGAGCATTCTGGAGCTGAATTAATGTTGGCATCCTATTCGGTCAAGTTGCTTACCAAAGAGATGGAGCCCTTGCTGGACCCGGTCACCATCTTTCTTTGTTTCTGGACTGAGACCCCACAGGTAATTGTTTCTTCTTTGATGCTGGACAAATGTTGCTTCCTTTGCAGTGTTCCTGTGGCTGAACTCCACAGACTGACCATGCCACCCTGCGACACCGTCAGCAGTGTGGCCCTGGAAGCCAGCACTGCCGTGCACACCCAGGGGTCAGAGGCATCCCCCAGGATACGGAAAATCAGCTCTTCAGTTTCCAGATTCCAAGCATTGACCTAAAGGAATGATGAAAAGAAAGAGCCATGTCAGAGGGAGACCTAGTCTGCAAGTTTTCCAGAGTCAAATGCAAGACCTCTTCTTTTTTTTTTTTTTTTGTCATTGCAATTAAAAAGTTTTTTTATCTTTGTACAATTTTTAAAAGTTCCTTTCCATTTACAGTTATTACAAAGTATTGGGTATATTAAGACCTATTCTTTTTTATAGTTCATGCATTTTATTGTCAGCATTCTGTCAGTTTAAAAAAAAAGGAGTGGGGAAGGGGGAGGGATCCTGGATTGGATCTTGGAATGGCAAAAGGACATTCGTGAAAAAATGGATAAAATCCAAATAAAGTCTGGAACTGAGTTGATAGTAATTGTCCATATTAATGTCTTAGTTTTGACAAATGTACACTGGTTATATAAGATGTTGACTTTGGAGAAGGCTGGAACAAGGCCATACGGGAACTCTCTCTACTATCTTTATAGCTTTTCCATAAATCTAAAATTGTTCTAAAATAAGAAGTTTTAAAAATAGAAAAACAGTCAGCTATGCCATGTGCCTATATGTTCATTCCAAGTAATTGCTGATTAATAATTAAAGAGGTTTCATCTTTTTTAAAAAAAATTTATTTATTTATTTATTTATTTTTGGCTGTGTTGGGTCTTCGTTTCTGTGCGAGGGCTTTCTCTAGTTGCGGCAAGCGGGGGCCACTCTTCATCGCGGTGTGCGGGCCGCTCACTATCGTGGCCTTTCTTGTTGCGGAGCACAGGCTCCTGACGTGCAGGCTCAGTAGCTGTGGCTCACGGGCCCAGTTGCTCCGCGGCATGTGGGATCTTCCCAGACCAGGGCTCGAACCCGTGTCCCCTGCATTGGCAGGCAGATTCTCCACCACTGCGCCACCAGGAAAGCCCTCATCTTTAACCTTACCCCCAAAAGTACATTTTTATCAGCAGTAATCATTTAAATAGTAAACATTTCCCATTAATTCTGTTTGTGGGATTTACACTAAAGAAATAAGGAGAGATACACACAAAGATATATGTAAAAGGAAAGTTACCTCAGCTATTTGAAAGTGCAAAGAAATGGAAACAACCTATATGTCCAGTAATGAGGGATTAATTAAATAAACTACAGCAGAGCCATGCAACAGAATCTTATGAAATCACTAAGCATGCTGTTTTTGAAGAATGTTTAAGGTTATGGGCAAAAATAGCTTTACAAAACTGCTTAGGGACTTCCCCGGTGGCACAGTGTTTAAGAATCCGCCTGCCAATGCAGGGGGACATGGGTGCGATTCCTGGTCCGGGAAGATCCCACGTGTCGCGGAGCAACTAAGCCCATGTGCCACAACTACTGAGCCTGCGCTCTAGAGCCCACGTGTCACAACTACTGAAGCCTGCGCGCCTAGAGCCCGTGCTCCACAACAAGAGAAGCCACCGAAGTGAGAAGACTGTGCACTGCAACGAAGAATAGCCCCCACTCTCCACAACTAGAGAAAGCCCTCGCGCAGCAATGAAGACCCAACGCAGCCAAAAATAAATAAATAAATAAATAAATTTATTTTTAAAAACTGTGTATATGGTTTTATCCCCATTTGTTTCATACACACAAGCACATGTGCACACACACACACGCACCACATAAAGCAAAATCATGTAAATGTTCATAATGGTAATGTTTGCAATTATTTATTATATATTATTTCTTTACTGTATTTTCCAAACTTTTGCTGATAACAAAGCTGATTTCTATAATCAGCCTTGAAATCAACCCACACTTCTGTAATATTTAAGCCTACATTGTCCAATAAAAATATAATGCAAGCCACACATGACTTTATATTTTTTATTAGCCACCTTAAAAAAGGTAAAAAGAAACAAGTGATATCAATTTCAATGATATACTTTATTTAACGCAGTATATCCAAACGTTATCATTTCAACATGTAATCAATATAAAATTATTATTTAAATATTTTACTTTTTTTTATGATACTGAGTCTTTGAAATCCACTGTGTGTTTTATACTTACAGCACATCTCAACTTGGAATAGCCACATTTCAAGTGCTCAATAACCACATCTAGCTGGTGGTTCTCCACTTTGGACAGCATAGTTTGTAAGCTACCAATATTACTTACATTAACAACCACCAATTACTAATAAAATAGAATAATTAATAGCTATTAATTATTTGTTGCTTACTATGTACCCAACACTATGAAGGGTGTTTTACATTCATTATCTCATGAGGTAGAGGAAGAATTGAGGCAGAGAGGTGAGGTGATACAATCAAGATGACTCAGCTTGCAAAGAAGTCAACTGGGAGTTACAGATTTGCCCCATGCCTTTAATTGCTAAGCTTTAACCCATTATTCTGTTGTGTGTTTCTATTCATAAAATGATCAGATTATAGAGTTATGATTGACATAATGGAATAACACAGCAGAATAACATATTGTTCTCAGAGGCATGTGGAACATTTACCAAGAAAGAGCATTTCAATAAATTTGAAAGGATTCACATAATGCAAATGGAATTATATTAGGAAAAAAATAACAGAACACTATCTGGGAACCTCTCAAATATTTGGAAATGAATATCACACTGCTAAATAGCTCATAGATCAAAGAAGAAATCAAAAGGGAAATGCTAAAAGTATTTTGAACTCAATGTAAATGATAAGATAACATATCAAAGTTCATGGGATGTACGTAAAGCACTACTCAGAGGGAAATTCATAACACTAAAAAATGACTGCATTAAAAAAGGTGAAAGGTCTTAAATCTTAGGATCAGAAAGCTCTATCAAGATCATCTAATCCAACTATGAGTTTTGAAGCCCTTTATGGCACCCTCTCAAGTGGTTGTGTATCTCTGTTTACAGTCCCCCTGTCCCATATCAGGGAGCCCCTCCTTATATAAACACCATATGCCATCTTTGACTGCTCTGGTCTCAGCTTTACTTTGCAAACAGAGCAAGTGTTTGTTACCTTTGAGCTAGATGCTGAATACACAACCTTCTTTGCTTCATCCACATGAAGGCTTGAGATCTGAGGTTCAGTGGGATCTTTTGAGGCTCCATCCCAAATGGTGAATTTCTCCTGGCCAGAGAGTAAGTTCCACAAGCACAGGGTGTGATCCTTCGAGGTAGACATGGCAAGCGATCCTTTGGCAAACACCTTCACACACCTCACCTCTCCTGCAGCAGGCCAGGGTAGAGGATAGTATATTAGCTGGGAACATTTTGACCTTCCAACTACCATAACCTCTGTTGGCTTGGAAATTCCCTGGTTTCCCAAAGGAAAGATGGATAGATTAGAACATATCCAAATTACAAATAATGGAATGTGGCAAAGCTAAACTGAGTGTAACAACTGGTTGGGATTAAATCAATTGCCCAAATGTTGAATCTGTATTAACTAGAGATCATTGAAATGTATAAAAGGTTATCATCATCCAGGGAGTATTTAAAATTAATAAACAAAAAGAAAACCAAAATAAAATTATAGGAGAAGATTTCATATTCTTGGAGAGATATTTTTCTAAGGAGAACAAAATTTGGAAGACATAAAGGGGAAAAATTGACAAACTGGATTACATAAAAGTGTAAAATTTCAGGAGGATAAACTTGAAAGGCATATGACACATTAGGAGGAAATATTTGCAGTATATAACAGATAAATGGAGACCCTCTTTAATAAACAAAGAGTTCTTACAAATAAGCAACAAAAACGCAAACAACTTACAAATTGGACAAATAATATAACAAGAGATTTACAGAAATAGTACAAGTGGACAATAAACATTTGAAAATGATGTTCAATCTCACTAGTAGTCACAAAATGCAACATGAAATACCAATATCATTATTATCCATCATATTGGCAAAAACTATGAATTAATTGCTGGAGTGCTGGCAAAGGTACAAGAAATCAGTTAATCTCATACCATGCTGATGGGAGTATAAGTTGATATAAATTTGCAGAAAGGTAATTTGGTGACATTTATTAAAAGTTAAAATGTGCAATATCTTGGTTTTGATAGTATACTATAGTTATGTGAGACATTGCTAGCCTGGAAAGGTAGATAAAAGGTACACAGGAATTCTCTGTACTATTTCAGCAACTTTCTCTGAGTCTATAGTTATTTTTAGAATAAGAAGCTAAGAAAAAGAGGGAAAAAATGAACAATGTACATACAATTTGACTCAGAAATCCCACTTCTAGGAATGTGTCTTACAGAAATAATAGCATAAGTGTGTGAAGATGGAGAAGGACTTTAATTGCAACACTGTCTGTGTAAAAAGAAAACTGAAAACAACCTGTCTATGAAAAGGGAGTTGGTTAAGTAATATGGTACATCCATGTAAAGAATATTAGGCAGGGCTTAAAAATAATAAAATGGATGTACATACATATACCTAATAATAATTATTATTACAACAGCCAATACTTACTGAGTGCTTTCTGTGTGCCAAACATAGTTGTAAGTGGTTAACATGCATTAAACTCTTTTAATCTCATAACAACTCGTGAGGTACTATTATTATCCCATTGTATAGATGGGGAAACTGAGCCACAGTCGAGTACAGTAACTTATCCAAAGCCACATGGTTAATAAATAATGGAGCTAGGATCTCAGCTTGGAGCCCAGGCTCTCAATCACCACAAAGCATTGTTACAACCTATTGCAACAAAAGCAAGTTGCAGCCCAGTATATAAAACAGCATGATGTAATTTTTGACAAAAGCTCAAAGGACAGAGCTATGTCTGCATAAACCTAGAGAAAAATTGCTAATGGCATATAACAGACTGTCTGCACTGATCACTTCCCGGGGGACACTGAAGGGTGAGGTGAGAGTAAAGGGAGGGAATTTTACTTTAGAATTCATATGTCAGCAGTATTAGGGGTGATTTTTATTTCTTGCAATTGTGGTATTTTTCAACCAAAATTTCTATAAATAGTAATGCTTTATAATATATCCCCATACATAGGATACTATATCACTGCTAAAGTGAATTAGAGATATATACATGATATGGAAAGAGGCAAAATGTGTGATGTTAACTAAAAGAAAAAATGACCATGGTTATACATAATCATATAAGCTTGTGCAACCTGGTTATTGGAGATATATATATATATATGCAGTTGTAAAGAGATGGTCAGTAACACACTATTTCCATCACATGGATATAATAGCCAAGAAGAGAGATAAGAGTAGAGTGTGGTAAAATATTTAGAAAGTGATGAGCTTTGAGTGTTTATTACCTTGTTTTAATATAATCTATTTAATTGTATGTTTCTATAATTTAATGTTTAAGAATGGCTGTGTTTGGACATAGAGAACAGACTTGTGGTTGCCAAGGGGGAGAGGGAAGTGGGGGAGGGATGGACTGAGATTTTGGGGTTAGTAGATGCAAACTATTACATACAGAATGGATAAACAACAAGGTCTTACTATATATAGCACAGGGAACTATATTCAATATCCTGGGATAAACCATGATAGAAAAGAATATAAAAAAGAATGTATATACGTGTATAACTGAGTTACTTTGCTGTACAGCAGAAATTAACACAACATTGTAAATATACTATACTTCAATTAAAAAAAAAAAAAAGAATGGTTGTGTTTGACAATCACCTCACCAAATTCTTGAAAATTTCAGTCAGCTCTCACAAGCCAGTACCAACCACCTCCAGCATGCTGTCACAGGATCGGAAACTTTCACTTCCCCTGTTATGTAGGTCTATAATGTTTTCAGTTTTTTCAGTAAATTGATCATTGAGCTTTTCTGATTACAAATAATAAGAGTTTGAGGACTTTAAAAAATGAATCAAGGTCACCATTGGTAAATGGGCTCAGGTCTTGAAGAGATGGCTCTCACACACAGATACAGAGATTGAATAGACCTCTAGGAAAATAGCTATTCTGATGATGATAAAATAGAGGGAATCTTATTTGACAGATACTCTGTCAGTATCCACCCCACTCCAACCCTTCAGACAAAAAGAGTAAAATGAAAACATCTAATGCTGGGAGCTTTGGGGTTGGAGAGTGTTTTAATCTGTTACAATCTGTTTGGAAAGCAATAAGATAACACTTCTCAAAACCCATAAGAATGTTCATACCTTTCAATTCAAGAATACCACTCACTAGAAATATTCAACAGAATGGAAAAATATTGGCAAGAGTAAAAACAGTTTCATCCCAGTGTTATCCAAATAGCAGATAATTAGAAATAGCCTAAATAGCCAAAAAAAATTTTTAAATAGTTTAATAAATTCTGGAAGACGATCTATCGAGAGAAATGAAATATTTTTGGTGCAGTTAAGCATTATAAAGATGAAGATTCAATGAATCACAGCAGCATTATTCATAACAGCCCCAAACTGGGAACAATGTAAATGTCCTTCAAGTGATGAATGGATTAAAACCTCTGTTCCTCCCATGCAATGGAATACGGCTCAGCAATGCAAAGGAACAAACTATCCATACATGTAACAATACAGATGAACTCAAACATGTTATGTGGAGTGAAAGAAGTCCCATGCAAAAGACCACATGGTATACAACTTCATTTATATGAAATGTCCAGAAAATACAAATCTGTAGACTCAGAAAGCACATCAGTGGTTACCATGGGGCTGGGGGTGGGAGCAGGGATGGACTGCAAAGGGGGCAGGAGGGATCTCCTTGGGGTGATGGAAAGTTCTACAGCAGGATTATGGTGATGGTGGCACAATTTGGTAAATTTACTACAAAATCATTGACTATATGTTTAAAACAGGTGTATTGTATGGTATGTAAATTATACCTCAATAAAGTTGTTTTTAAAAAGATTCCGTGAAAACAAAAGCATGTTTATGGCAAAATGTTGAGAAAAAAATAATAAAACTGGGCTTCCCTGGTGGCGCAGTGGTTAAGAATCCACCTGCCAATGCAGGGGACACAGGTTCAAGCCCTGGTCCGGGAAGATCCCACATGCCATGAGGAACAACTAAGCCCATGCGCCACAACTACTGAGCCTGTGTGCTACAACTACTGAAGCCCACGTGCCTAGAGCCCGTGCTCTGCAACAAGAGAAGCCACCGCAATGAGAAGCCCGCAACGAAGAGTAGCCCCCGCTCACCGCCACTAGAGAAAGCCCACATGCAGCAACAAAGGCCCATTGCAGCCAAAAATAAGTAAATAAAATAAATAAATTTATTTAAAAAATAAAAAACATAATAAAACCGTGTACATACTTAGATTGCAATAATATAATATTTTAACATCTTTATTGAGATATAATTTACAAGCATAAAATTCACCCATTCATGTACAACAGTATAATTCACTGTTCTGGGAAATGTACGTTCCCAGAGTTGTGCAACCATCACCACAGGCTAGGTTTAGAGTATTTTCATAACCTCAAAAACTGTCACTCCCTCCCTTTTCTCTCCTTATCATTTAAACCACCTTAAATTGTATAATCAGTGATACTAGTACATTCACGATGTTGTGCAAACGTCACCTCTATCAGATTCCAGAACATTTTTGTCACCCAAAAAGGAAACCCCGTCCCCATTAGCAGTCTCTCTCCATCCCCCTTCCACCAACCCCTGGCAACCACTAATCTGCTTTCTGTCTCTCCAGATTTACCTGTTGCAGACATTTCATATAAATGAATCACATACAATGTAGTCTTTTGTGACTGGCTTCTTTCATTTGATACGATATCCTAAGCTCCAGCCTTACAGCTTCCTTGCTACTCTATCAATGTTCCAACCTCTTTTTCTCAGGGCCTTTGCACTGGTTGTTTCCCACACCTGGGATGCTCTACCCTCCTGCCCTTTGCACACTTATTCATAGCCTTTGTATCTTGGCTGAGTGTCCCTGCTCAGAGAAATCCTTTCCCTAACTGCCCTAAGTCAGTCACTTTGGTTATTGTAGCTCATGACACCCTGTTTTCCTCATTACACTTATTGCAATTTGTAACTACATTTTTGTCCGGCTTGCCTTCTCAAATACATGGATCTGACTCAGGGCCGGGATCAGGGTGAGGCAAGTAAGGCACTTATCTCGGGTGCAAAGTTTAAGGAGGTACCGAATTGCTGAGTTTTCCTTTTGCCTCTCTCTCCAGTATGGACTGGCACAGCACTATTACTCATCCTGTCTTTAAGACAGGTTGATATTTATTCATCGTGGATTGTCTTGCATTAATTTTTTGATTTTTAAAAATTACATTTGCAGGACTTTCCACAGTGGTTAAGAATCCGTCCTGCAATGCAGGCGACGCTGGTTTGATCCCTGGTCAGGGAACTAAGATCCCACATGCCGCGGGGCAACTGAATCTCGTGCGCCGCAACTAATGAGCCCACATGCTCTGGAGCCTGTGCGCTACAACTAGAGAAAAGCCCATGCACTGCTAGGAAGAGCCCGTGCACCGAAACGAAAGGTCCTGCATGCTGCAACTAAGACCCAATGCAGCCAATAAATAAATAAATAAATAAATAAATAAATAAATAATTGCATTCGGGACTTCCCCAGTGGTCCAGTGGTTAAGATTCCATGCCTCCACTGCAGGGGGCATGGGTTTGATCCCTGGTTGGGGAACTAAGATCCCGCATGCTGTGTGGCATGGCCAAAACAAAATAAATAAATAAAAAATAAACACATTGCATTGAAATATTATCATGATGACCAAGTTTTTTTTAACTTTGGGATGCTCCTAAATTTTACACCCAAGGGGTGGGCCTCACTCCCCTTACCAGAGTTTCGGCCCTGATCTCTCTTCAGCCTCAGATCAGGGCCTGGTACACAGTAAGCACTCAATAATTGTTGGAATGAATCAACCATAGCTGTGATGGTTTTGTAGAAATGAAAACGTGACTTAGGCTCTGAGCGACTGTGGTAGACAAATTGCATAAATGACCACAATCCTTTACCCTCCAAGATCTATACCTTGTGCAGTGTGACTTTGCTCCTCCCATCAAGAGATGAAGCCAATTTCCCTACCCATTGATTTTGGATTGTTCTTGGGACTTCCTTTGGCCAATAGAACGTGACGGGGTGCCAGTTCCAAGGCCAGTTCCAGGCCTTCAGAGACCTTGCACATTTCTGCTTGCCCTCTTGAGACCCTGCCTCTGCCCAGGCTCACCTGCTGGAGGATGAGAGATCATGTGGAGCAGAGTTGAGTTGTCTCAGCTAAGAACGTCCTGAACCAGCCAGCTCCCAGACGACCCATAACTGACTCATATGCATGAGCAAGCCTGGCTGAGACCACAAGAGCTGCCTGGCTGAGCCCAGCCTGAATTGCCCAGTCACAGAGGTGAGCTAAATAAACAGCTATTGTTTGAAGCTGCTCTGTTTGGGGTGGGTTTTGTTTTTTCTTTTTCATATTCTTTTCCATTATGGTTTATTACAGGATATTGAATATACTTCCCCGTGCTATACAGTAGGACCTTGTTGTTTATCCATCCCATATATAATAGTTTGCATCTGCTGGTCCCAAACTCCCCATCCAACCCTCCCCTGCCTCCCTTCCCCTTGGCAACCACAAGTCTGTTCTCTATGTCTGTGAGTCTGTTTCTGTTTCGTAGATAAGTTCATTTGTGTCATATTTTATATTCCACGTATAAATGATATCATATGGTATTTGTCTTTCTCTTTCTGCCTCACTTCACTTAGTATGATCATCTCTAGGGCCATCCATGTAGGTGCAAATGGCATTATGTCATTCTTTTTTATGGCTGAGTAATATTCCATTGTATATATATATACCACATCTTCTTTGTCCATTCATCTGTCAATGAACATGTAGGTTGTTTCCAAGTCTTGGCTATTTTCAATACTGCTGCTATGAACATAGGGGTGCATGTATATTTTCAAATTATAGTTTTGTCCAGATATATGCCCAGGAGTGGGACTGCTGGATCATATGGCAACTTTATTTTTAGTTTTTTGAGGAACCTCCATACTATTCTCCACAGTGGCTGCACCAATTTATATTTCTGTTTGGGGTGTTTGGTTATGTGGCTATATCTAGCTGATGCAGGAACAAAGGCCAGGGTTTTAATACAGAGAAATGAATTGGTAGTGAAGGGGCCCCAGGGGACTGACTGATTGCTGTGGGACTCTAGGAGGAAGTTGATCATAAACCCCACTTCCTGAGCCTCACCTGTGTGTCCAGGTAGGCTGTGGATCACCTGCTGTTCTTCCATATCCCACACAGCTACCATGCCCTCCTGGGTGCCAACCACCAGCAGCTTCTCTTCCAGGCTCCATGCCATGGCAGTGATGCCTGCAGCCACACAGAAACAAGAGCTCATGTGTCTGAGTGCTCAGCCATGAGGTACTCTAATGGGCCCCCCACTTCACAGATAAGGAAACTGGGGCACAGACAGAGTCAGTTCCTTGTCCAGAGTCACACACCTAGAAGTGGCAGAGCCAGGATTTCAAAGCCAGCGCTGTCAGATGCCAGATGCAGACTCTGGGCTGAAATGTTTATGTTGATCTGAGGTAGGAAAATGGACTAAACCACTCCTCAGTCATAAGTGTCTCTAGTTCAGCGGTTCCTACCCACTGGTGATTCTGCCCCCCAGGGCACACTGGGAAATGTCTGGAGACATTTTTGGTTGTTACAGCTGGGGACCAGGATGCTATTGGCATCTGATGGGTGGAGGCAGGGACGCTGCTCAACATCCTGCAGTGCACACGATGGCCCCACCCCAGAGAAGGATCCAGCCGCAAATGTCAGTGATGCATGGTTGAGTGCACAGCTGGAGAAGACTCAGGAATGGAATTATATTGGCTGAGGATGAGAACCCTGCTTTCGACTTCTCTTTGAGTTCGATCTGTGTGGGAAAAGAAGGGCTGGTGCCCCAAAGAAAAAAATATGTGCCAATAGTTTGAGCAAACACAGCCCAAGGCTCTCTGCTGGGTGGATCCTGGTTGGATCATCGCTGAAGACAGAGAGGGACCAAGTTACACTGGAGAAAACAGCAGTCCGAATATCAGGAGACCAGACTTTCTGAATGCCCTGAGTAAGTCCTTTTCCTGCTCTGTGCCTCAGTTTCCTCATTTGTAAGGTGATGGGGGAGGTGCTGAAATCAGAGCCAGTCCAGGTCTGAGAATCCAGAATTGTGTTTCTACCTCATTGGGACAGGGCATGAAGCGAAGAGATTTTTTCTTTCTTTCTTTCTTTCCCTTTTTTTTGTGTGTGTGGGGGGATCACTCACTCACTGTGTGACCTTGGAAATGTGAACTCAAACTTCTCATTTTAAAAATGAAGAAACTGAAGCCCAGAGTGCGTAGGAACTTTCTCAACTTCAGCATGACTAGGGCTCGTACAACTGGCACAGTGGGTCTGAAACACAAAACATTTCCCTACTGAGATGAGAAAAAGAAAAAATTCACTCTGAGCTATAACTTCCTTTGCCTATGCTGTGGCAGACATCACTAATCAATCACCGCACTCTCTGTGATTTGTCTCCCCCAATAGCCATTCTATCATGCTTCCTTTAGTAATAAAACCCACAGCCCACAGGTTTTAGGTGAGTACGTGGTTACACAAAGACCATTTTCCCCAAGCTCCCTTACGGTCGAAGATGGCCAAGTTCTCACCAGCGAGACAGGAGCAGACGTGGTAAGTTCTGCTTCAAGGCCATGCCTTTGAAGGGAAGGGACCTGCCATCTACTTCTCCTTCCCTCTTCCCACTGGCTGGAATGCCATTGTGATGGTAAGAGCTGAAGCAGCTATTTTGGGCCATTAAATGGAAACCTCACATTGAAAATGGCAGAGCAACAAATTTGAAAGAGTTTGGGTCCCTGACACCCTGGAGATACCATATTACCTTTTCTTATGCCTGGACTATTGTGTGTGAGAGAAATGAACTCCTGTTTTATTTAAGCCACTGCTACTTTGGCCTTTGTTACAGCATCAGAACTTGTATTGTAACCAATATACCATTAAACCAGATTCAGCTTCAGAATCCTTCTCAACACAGCATTCTAATAGCTGTCCCTAAATCAATTCTTCCATGCATTGTCCTTAGCATCTCTTAGAATTTCTGATTTGGAAGCTCTGTGCCTTGGGAGTGTAGCTTTCCCTACAAGGCTATGTGGCACAAAAATGGCCTGAGTCACAATAACTGGCATTTGAACCAAAGCTAACTGTATTCAGTGATTAATGTGAGAGATTATGGGTGGGCAGATAAAGGGATGGATGAATGGAGGTGAACTGGTGGATAAGTGGACAGATAGATGGCTGGTTAGATGAGTGGGTGAGTGAATGTGTGGGTGTTAGATGGGTAAATGGATGACTTATTTGATAGATGGGTGGGTGAGTTGGCTGAGTGTGTGAATGGGTGAAGGGGTAAGCAAGTGGATAGAAGACGGCAAATTGGGGGAAATGGAAGGTAAGTGGTGAGGATAGAAGGGTGGAAGGAAGGGTGACTATTGGAAATACGGACAACTGATGGGTGAATGGATGAATGGATGGATGGATGGGAAGGAAGGAAGGAATAAAGGAGGGAGGAAGGATGGAAGGACATACAGATGGATAGATGGAAGGAAGGGTGGAAGGATGAATGGATGGAGGGATGGGTGGAGGGATGAACAGACAGATGGATAGCTGGATGGAAGGAAGGAAGGAAGGAAGGAAAGAAGGATGGATGAAAAATGGATGGAGAGAACTAAATCCTCTTGTCCCTCTGACATTCTGGTGTCCCAGGGAAAACCTACAAGTTCCACCAGCCTCTCAGGGGCCAATCAGGCACCAGTTCCTAGTTTCCAGACTTACTAGCATGAGGCTGTAAATCGCAGAAGCTATCTATAAGACGGGCACCGAACTCTTAGAGATGAGACCCCAGAGGCAGTTGGCATGCCCTCGCTCTGGGCTCATTAGCAGTATTTACACTAGTAATCTGCAGTCCCTGGGGGGCAGAGGGAGCCGAGTCAGCATGAGACAGCAGGGCCAGGTCCTGATGGCATCCTTGGGGCTTCCCAGCTGGCAGAGGGGAGACCCAGAGAGCAGCCCCAAACACCTGCAGTCCGCTGCCCCCAGGCAGGTAGGGGCCTGGCTGGATTTTGGCTACGCTTGGGAGATGCACCTTTGTGACAGCTGGTGAGGGTTGCCCGGAGGGGTCCTCCCGGGGGCTGGAGGAATCCTCCGAGGGGCACCAGCACAGGGTGTGGGCACATCCGGAACCAGCTCCGTGCCTGTTGGCATAGCTGTCCCACCAGTGCCGGATGTGAGGTGGCGAAGAAATAGAGCCTGGCCAGGAGTTCTGTATACAGGATGCTTCTCTCTGCAACAGAGGAGATGCTGGTTAAGGGGAGGGACCCTGCTTCCCTGGGTGGAGCCCCCCTCCTGCCTCCTTTTCTGTGCTACACACACACTTGCCCCTACTTCAAGTGCACCAGGTGGTTTCCCCCTCTCCTACCCTAGACCTTGGGTTTCCAGATAGCAGGGATGATGCCTGTCTTGTTCATTGCTATGTTCTGAGTGCCAGGCACCCAACAAGTGTCTGTTAGAGAAATAATGATCACTTCTCCAGCACTTCATAGTTACTGAGTGGGTTAGTGTCCTGTGGCTGCTATAACACGACAACCTGGGGGGCTTCAAACAACAGAACTTTCTTCTCTCACAGTTGTGGAGGCCAGGAGTCCGAAATCAAGGTGTCGGCAGGGCTGTACTCCCTCCAGAGGCTCTGGGGGAGGATGTTTCCTTGCCTCTTCCAGCTTCTGGGGGCTTCAGGCGTTCCTTGGCTTGTGACCACATCACCGCAATCTCTTTTTTAATTTTTAATTGTTTATACAATTTTAAAATTTTAAAATTACACTCCACTTATAGTTATTACAAAATATTGACTATATTCCCTGTGTTGTACAATACATCTTTGAAGCCTATCTTACACCCAATAATTTGTACCTCCCCTTCCCCCACCCCTATTTTGCCCCTCTACCATTCCCTCTCCCCACTGGTAACTACTAGTTTTTTCTCTGTATCTGTGCGTCTGCTTCTTTTTTGTTATATTCACTAGTATGTTGTATTTTTTTACATTCCACGTACAAGTGATATCATACAATAGTTGTATTTCTCTAACTTATTTCATTTAGACTAATGCCCTCCAAGTCCATCCATGTTGCTGTAAATGGCAAAATTTAGTTCTTTTTTATGGCTGAGTAGTATTCCATTGTATACATATACTACATCTTCTTTATCCATTCATCTGTTGATGGACTTGTAGGTTGCTTCCATATGTTGGCAATTGTAAATAATGCTGCAATGAACATTGGGGCACATGTATCTTTTCGAATTAGTGTTTTTGTTTTGTTTTTTTACCCAGGAATGGAATTACTGGGTCATATGGTAGTTCTATTTTTTAGTTTTTATGAGAAACTCCCATGCTGTTTTCCACAGTGGCTGCACCAACTGACATTCCCACCAGCGGTATAGAAGCACATCATCCCAGTTTCTGCCTCTGTTTTCACATGGCCTTCTCTGTGTGTCTCTGCATTTTTCCTTTTTCTGTTTCAAATCTCCCTCTGCTTTCTTCTTATTAGGACACTTGTGATTGCATTTTGGGCCCACCTAGATAATCCAGGGTAAACTCTCCATCCCAAGAAACTTAATCACATTTTTTTTTTTTTTTTTTTTGCCATATAAAGTAATAGTCATAGGTTCCAGGGATTAAGAAGTGACTATATCCTGGCAGGGGGTGGGGAGGTGAGGGGCAGATTTTTCTGCCTACCACACAGAGGTATCATCATTATTATCCCAAGTGCCCAAGCGTATAACAGGGAAAATTCAGGTATGAAGAAGTTAAGCAACTTACGCAAGGTCACACAGACAGTAAGAGGCAGGGATCTGACCCCCAAAGTTTGATTCCAATGCCAAGTGAAGACCAGGGACATTGAAGGTAGACAGTTCACTTTGTCCCTGTTGTTGGAGCATCCTAACTGTGGAGCCTGGGGCAATGGGAGAAATAGGGAATACCAACGGGCTTTCAGGAGCTGGCTGTACAGTACTGGAAGGTGGTGAGAGCGCATGGTTGCTCAGCTGCGCCATCTGGTGGGGACGTTCATTCCTACACCTCCTCCTTGTTCTGGGCAGCCACAGGTTGTCAATCAAGAAACACTGCAAAGAACATACTGTGATTGGGGCTTTTAAATCTTCCCTTAAACTGGGCATGTAAGCCCAAGGCTGTTTTCCTGGGAAATCACTCCCTTCTATGTTTAAAACTGCTGGCGAGCGTGAATGTAGGAGAAAGGTGTAACTGATCATGGGCACCAGTATCTCCCACTTGGGTGGGATCCTAGACACACTTTAGTTCTATCCCACATTTTGCTGATGAGGGAAGCAGAGGCTCGGGACAGAAATGGCTTCTCCAAGGCCGTTCACGTCAAAACATTGGTGCTGTCACATGACTATAACGGGATCCTCGGATGGCGCCATGGGGACAGGCTCTGCATGAATTCACTAGCAAAACTTTCCCAGCAGCCCTAGGTGGGAGGGTCGACCAACATCCCCATTTTGCAGATGGGAAAACTGAAGGCTGCAAGGCAGGAGTGAGGATGGGGGAGGGGTGGGGGTAGTTAGGGGCTTGCAAGGTCACACTGCCAGTAAGTGGCAGAGCCCAGATTTGAATCAGTATGGTGGGACTCAAAATCCGTACTCTTGGACTGGTCCATGTAGTAGCGGTGGACATTTGGCAGGGAGCAGAGGCAGACAGATGATGCAAAAGAAAGCCAGCAAAAATAATAACTAAGAGTTAAGATAGATGGAAACGACATGCAATGATGAAATATGCAGGGGTGTGGTGGCCAGGGGTGTCCAGCGTCAGTGGTGGCCAGACAGGCTTCTCGGACAAGCAACAGTTGTCAGGTCTGAGCAAGCCACGGAAGGGATATAGGAATTAAGACCTTTATAAAACCCCCTGTAAAAACCCTCAAATCAAAACCAGCTGGGATGGGAATTCCCTGGCAGTCCAGTGGTTAGGACTCCAAGCTTCACTGCTGGGGCCCAGGTATCCCTGGTCGGGGAACTAAGATACCACAAGCCACGTGGTGTGGCGAAAAAAAAAAAGAACCAGCTTGGAAATATATGATAAAAAACCATCCTGGTCACTTCACACTCATTAGGACGGCTATATATTTTTTTAATCAGAAAATAACAAGTGTTGGAGAAGATGCAGAGAAACTAGAACTTTTATGCACTGTTGGTGGGAATGTGAAACGGTCCAGCCACTGTGGAAAATGGCCTGGCAGTTCCTCAAAAATTAAACACAGAATTATCAGATGATTGAGCAATTCTACACCTGGGTATATATCCAGAAGAATTGAAAGCAAGGTCTCGAAAAGATACTTGTACACCCATATTCACAGCAGCAACTCACAATTGCCAAAAGGTAAAGACAAACCAAGTGTCCATTGATGGATGAATGGTTGAGCAAAATGTGGTTCTTCCACACAATGGAATGTTATTCAACCTTAAAAGGGAAAGATATTCTAACACATGCTACAACATGGATGAACCTTGAGGATATTATGTTAAGAGAAATAAGCCAGACACAAAAAGGACAAATACTGCATGATTCCACTTATATGAGGTGCCTGGAGTGGTCAAATTCATAGAGACAGAAGTAGAAGGGTGGGTGCCAGGGGCTGGGGGAGGGGGGAGGGGGAGTGAGTGTTTAATGGGGACAGAGTTTCAGTTTGAAAAGATGATCAAGTTCTGGAGATGGATGGTGGTGATGGTTACACAACAGTGTGAATGTACTTAATGTCGCTGAACTGTACAATTAAAATGGTTAATTTTATGTTATGTGTATTCTGCCACAATTTTAAAAAATGCAAACAAACGAAACACCATCCTGGACAGAGTATCAACTGAGGATTCAGAGATTCTTAAAGTTCTAGGGCAGAGTGTGGGCCAAATCCAGCTGAACGATTTGTCCTGAGAGCTAAGAATGGTTCTTGTAAAATACATTAATGTTTTTGGATCAATGTTTGTAATTAGTGGGATGACAGGAAATACCACCTTTGAACCCCAACTGAGCAAAATGTTATCCCCCTGAACAAGAGTTCCCCTCGTCTTTCTCGTGAGTGGAACTGACTTACAAAAAAGTTGTGCTCAGGACTTCCTTGGTGGTGCAGTGGTTAAGACTCTGCGCTCCCAATGAAGGGGGCCCAGGTTTGATCCCTGGTCAGGGAACTAGATCCCGCATGCATGCCACAACTAAGGAGCTTGCGTGCTGCAACTAAGACCCAGTGCAACCAAATAAATATTTTTAAAAAGTCATGCTCAGTTATTATCATTCTATTTTGAATTTCATCAATAAAAAAATCTGTGGGAACATGTTTTATCTCTTGTTATATTAAGTGTCAACATAATTTCCTCGATTTTGCCTGAAATATCTCCTATGTGGCCCTTTCCAGAATAAGATGCTGGGGGAATTCCCTGGCATTCCAGTGGTTAGGACTCCATGCCCTTACTGCCGAGGGCCCAGGTTTGATCCCTGATTGGGCAGCTAAGATCCCACAAGCCGCGCGGCATGGCCAAAAAATAAATAAAAACAAATAACTAATTAAAAAAAATAGAATAAGATGTTGGGCCGTCCTGGTGAGGGGATCAGCTCTGCCTTGGTAGTTTTCACTCCTAAGCTCTCCCAGGTTCATTTCAAAGTTCTAGAAGCTGGAGCTGGGAGAAACCCCTCAGCTGTAGACAGGAAAGGTGTATGAGCTAATGCAAATCCATCTGGCGGCTCGGTGAGGAGAGTGGGTTTCTAGAAGTCAGTGCAAAGTGGACCACCCCTCCCCCCGACCCAGCCCGGTCAGCCCGACTCACCCATGCCTCGGAGCTCCACTGCCCGGCGGCACAGCTGAAGGGCTTCCCGGACCAGGCTGACCTCAGGACAGTCCACCTGAGGGGCGCACAGGTCAAAGTCATCCAACAGACCCTCAATGCCCCCGGAGATGCCCCGGCAGGAAATCCAGTTCATGCTGCCTCTGGGGAGAAGAGGCGGTGCTGTGGGGAGCATGCGTCTCCTTCCAGCTCATCCTGGGAGGTGGGTTCTCACCTCCCCATTTCTCCCAAGGGCTCTCACTCTCAGCCATGCTGACATTTGGGGCCGGGTCATACCCTGTGGTGGGGCCGTCATGTAGGGTGTATAGAGCAGTGTCGCTGGTCTCCATCCACTAGATGCCAGTAACTCCTCTGCAGTCACAATAATCAAAAATATAAACATTGACAAGTGTCCCTTGGGAAGCAGAATCACCTCTGGTTGAGAATCATAGGAATGAATAAATGGATGGATGAATGAATGGATGGATGGGTGGAGAGATAGATAGAAAGATAGATGATGGATGGATAGATAGGCAGACATAGATGGTAGATAAATAGAGATAGAGATAAAAGATTGATAGAGAGATGGATGGATAGATATAAAGATGATAGATATAGATGGCAGATAGAGAGATAGAAATTATAGGTAGGTAAGTAGATAATTATGATACATTTAGATGGATGGATATAAGGATGATAGATACAGATGGTAGAGAGATAGATATGACAGATGAGATTTTATATTTATATATATAGAGAGAGAGAGGAAGAGATGATAGATATGATAGATTATAGATAGATGTGGATAGGTAGGTGATAGATAGATAGATAGATAGGTAGATAGAGGATAGATAGATAAACAGACAACTATATATGGTAGATAAATAGAGATAGAGATGGTAGATGATAGATTGACAGATAGATAGACAGGGTCTCTCTCATTCTAAGGCAGTTTCTTGACCTTTGCACTATCAACTAGCCCTAGATGCCAGCAGCATGCCTCCCCCATTCGTGACAACCAAAATATCTCCAGACATCACCTAGTGTCCCCTCGGGGGGGCAGGGGATGGTGGCGCAGAACCGCCCCTGATGAGAACCAGTGCCTTAAAAGGAGCCAAGGATTTTGAACTTCCCCCTTCCCCCTTCCCCCTTGTCAGGCTCTGGAAGGTGAGCGCACCGCAGAGGGTTGGGGACCTGCTCAACCCCCTCCGAGTTGGGTCTGGTCCTTACCCAGCACGTCCTGCTTCAGCTCCTCGATGCGGCCTGAGTGGACCAGGTGGTAGGGTAACTCCTTCAGCTTCCGCAGGTTTGCAACCGTGTCTGAGAACCACAGGGGCTGAGGGGCCACCTGCAGAGGAGGAGGGGGCTGGCAGCCAGGCCACTACGACACAAGCTCATTCATTCACTCCACAAACATGGGCCAGGCAAGGCACCAGGTGATGCTGGAGGGTGTGGGGATGGGGACACAATTGCAGACAGAGATGGCCCACACCATCCTCCACCCACAGGCTGGGCTGGGAGAGGAGGGGCTTGGGGCTCAGGATCCAAGGGGCATTGAAACTTGGTCTCACAGGATAAATAGAAGCCTATCTGGTGAAGTGTGTCGGAACCATTGGCACTTCATAGCGAGGGACTGCCATGTGCAAAGGCCGAGAGGTGGGAGAGAGCAGGACAAGAGTTTGGGAAGGGCTGAATTATAAGACAGAGTGGGGGATCATGGCAGGGACTGAGGCTAGGGAGGTTGTAGAGAGTAGATCACAAAGGCACTGAGGAGGTTGGACTGGAGGCAGAGGGCACTGGGGAGCCATGAGAGGTGTTAGAGGAGAAGCATGATCACATTGGATGGTCAGAAGCATCTGACCATGGAGGACGGACTGGAGCAGGAGATCCTGAGGCTAGGAGACCAGGAAGGGCGTCAAACCACATCCCAAAGAGAGGATGTGGCTGAGCCTGCAGGGGTTCTGGGTCCACGGGAGAGGATCTGTGAGGTACGGGAGAGGATCTGTGAGTTACCGGAGAGGACAAAGGGAAGCATCGAGAAAGAATCAGGCCTGGCCCAGCCTCTGGCCTCCCCTGTCCAGGAGGGGAGACAAAGAAAAAAGAAAAATCAAACTACAACCACTACTTAAAAGTGTATCTCCTAGTTGAAATCACTGTGCTACAGTTATGCAAGATGTTAACAACAGGGGAATTTAAAAGAAGTGTCCACGGGAACTCTCTGTATACTCGTGACAACTTGTCTGGAAATCTAAAATGATTTTGAAACTAAAAGTTTCTTTTGAAAAGTCTGAGTTCTGCCTCAGAGTAAAGAGAGCATGGAGTAAAGAACAAGTAATCAAGGGACTTCGCTGGCAGTCCAGTGGTTAGGACTCTGAGCGTCCACTGCAGGGGACATGGGTTTGATCCCTGGTCTGGGAACTAAGATCCCACAAGCCTCGAGGCACAGCCAAAAAAAAAAACCAAACAAAACAAGTAATCAAGAAGGAAGGAAATCACGGAAGATTTCCTGAAGGAAGAGGCATTTGAGCTGAGCCTTGAGGGTGTTTGAGAGGCAAAAAAAAAAAAAAAGAGGTAGTGACTTGCAAGCTAAGGACCCCAAGTCTTAGAGCTCCCTGGAACAAAAGAAAGACTGGAAAGAAATGTGTGAATAGTGAGTGGCCTGGGGGAGGGAGTATAGGAGCAGATCTTCCCAAAAGGGGGAATTGTAGGCAGTTTTATTTTACTGTTTGATCCTCTCTGTGTTCTCCAACAATTACACACTACTGTCCTAAGTGGAAAACAAAATAAGTGTTATTTTTAAAATGAGCAATGCTTTGGGGGTACCAATAACTGGAAATTGGATTGTTCCAGGGAATTCACAAAGGAAAACGTCAAATCCCACCCCACCCCACCCCCGCATACACACACACACACACACACACACACACACACACACACACACACACACACAAAACAGGGAGGAAACTGGTGTGTCCCAGGAGGAATCGAAGCATAGGGAATTAAAATTCTGGGACGCCATGACTTTGGGGATATGCTTCTGAATGTTGTGATTGTGTTTTCTCCTCTGGAAAGTTGGGCAGGAGGGTTGCATAGTCCTCATCTGCTGCTCGCCACCCTCCAAATAATGCTCAGCGGCGGAGGTGACATCTAACCCTCCATGGGTAGAGAAGAGAAGGCGGTCAGGAGGGAGTTTGGGGTGGAAATGATGGATAGAAGGAGGCGTGTGGTCCCTGCTTTGCAGGTGCAGCAGCTTGGAGGCTCCAAGTGGGGAGCAGGGGGCCCTGGGCACCTCACCTTGCGGTCCAGGTTCAGGGGTTTCCCCACAAGTGGCAGGGTGATGAGTTTCTTAGTCCCTTGGCTCCAGGTCCCTGAGAAGAAGTCGGCCAAGACTCCATGACCCTTGGCTTTCTCGGGCCAGGACAGGTAACGCTCTCGGACCACCTCGGCCAGCTGTCTGCAGAGAGGGGACACTGGGCGAGCTCAGAGGTGGTCACTGGCCTTCTAGGAGGCGGTTCCCCAATGCCAGACCACCCTAAACCACCTTCCAGATGCTTGCTGGCTTAGCTGACCACTATTTGTTACCTATTATTTATCTCTCAATCGGCCCATCTTACTTTTATTCCTTAAAGATATTTACTTTAAAGAGGAACATTTGATAAACAATATGGAGTTACTGTATAGCACAGGGAATTACACCTAATAATAACCCATAATGGAAAAGGATCTGAAAAAGAATATATATATATACATATATATATATATAACTGAATCACTTTGCTGTATACTTGAAACTAACACAAAATTGTAAATTAACTATACTTCTATTTTAAAAAAGGAACAGGGGGGCTTCCCTGGTGGCGCAGTGGTTGAGAATCTGCCTGCCAATGCAGGGGACACGGGTTCGAGCCCTGGTCTGGGAAGATCCCACATGCCGCGGAGCAACTAGGCCCGTGAGCCACAACTACTGAGCCCATGAGCCACAACTACTGAACCCCGTGCACCTAGAGCCCATGTTGTGCAAGAAGAGAAGCCACCACAATGAGAAGCCTGCTCAATGCAACAAAGAGTAGCCCTTTCTCGCCGCAACAAGAGAAAAGTCCGCGGGCAGCAACGAAGACCCAGTGCAGCAAAAAAGATAAATAAATAATAAATTTAAATTTAAAAATTAAAAAAAAAAGAATGGGGAATCCTCTGTTGGAGCAGGTTTGGGGGCAAGAGACTTTGCTAGACACAGTCATGAGGTACCACCATGTTTGCGACACCTGCCCCCTCTTAGCCACTGGCAACCACTAATCTACTTTTTGTGGATTTGACAATTCTGGACATTTCACATAAGTGAGATCATATGTCATACCATCTGTGCTCAACACTGACAACCCCCTGCCTGGGGGCATGCCTCAACCTCGTCTGTCTAGGCTTCAATAGCAGGAGTCTACAATAGGGGGAAGGAGACTCCAAAGGGACGTAAGAGCAGGTGAAGATCTGTGAACAATCCTGGGCCGGTGCCATTTTCTTGTCCTCCCTAAACCTGCTCAGCTCAATATTAGGACCTGTACCTCTTTGCACCTCCTCATCCAAGTTTGCAGCTGAGTCTCCAAACTCAGCTGAAGGGAGGCAGAGTAGAAAGCCTTCCTCCATTTGTCAGATGGGGAAACTGAGGTTTGTGTATTCATGTCCCTGAATGGCCAGGGGAAGAGGAATTCAATTCCATCCCTGCTCTTGAAGATTTTGTGTCTCAAGTCTAGAGCTATGATGTCCAATGTAGTAGTCACCAGCCACACATGGGCATTTAAAGTTAACAATTAATAGAAATAAAAATCCAGTTTCTGGATTGCATAAGCTGCCTTTCAAGTGGTCAACTGCCACTGCAGCTTGTAGTTACCACATTGGACAATGAGATACAGAGCATTGCCCTCATCACCAACATTCTATTGGACGGTGCTGGAAGGACTGGGGAATGTGCCCACAGACAGCTGAACCACTAGGTTAAGAGCCCTCCTCCATCCCCAAAGACATCCCTTTGACAATGTGGACCCAAGACCTCATCTGCCCCCCAACATGGGACCTGCCTTGCCTGCACTGCAGACCAAACTCTGTGTGTGAGGTCACACAGCCCTGTGTTTGATCCTGGCTGAGGGATCTTGGCCAGTGATGTCCCTTGGCAAGCATGATCTTGTTATTCCTTCCAGCAGCCATACAGAACAGACACTCTCCCAGCTACCCCTCTGTACAGAGGGGGCTCGGAAAGCCCACAATGCATGCCTAACACAGCATTTCTCGGCCTCCCACTGTTGACACTAAGGGTTGGATCGTTCTTTGTTGTGGGGATTGTCCTGTACTTTGTAAGATGTTTAGCAGCATCTCTGGCCTCCACCCACTAGGTGTCACCAGCATGATAGATAGATAGATAGATAGATAGACAGACAGATAGATAGATAGATAGATAGATAGATAGATAGATAGATAGATATATGATAGCTTATAGATAGGTGTACATAGATGCATGTATGGATGGACAGATGAATATGATAGATTATAGATAGATAGATATGATAGATTATAGATAGATGAGGTAGATAAATAGATGAATGGATGGATAGATAGGTATTATGGTAGCTGGATAGAGAGCTAGCCAGACAGTATCTTTCATGCTAAGCCAGGGTTTCGCACCCTCAGCACTACTGACAATTGGGGCACCATGAGCCTCTGGTGGGGGAAGGGTCCTGTGAACTATAGGGTGTTGGGCAGCATCCCTGGTTTCCATCCACTAGACCCCAGTAGCACCCCATCCCCCAGTCATGACAACCAAAATGTCTCCATTGTTAAGTGTCCACCTGGGGGGGGGGGGCACAGAATCTCCCTAGGTAAGAACCACTGGCCCAGAAGTACTCAGATCTGCTCTGAGAGCCAGGCTCTCAACCATCACTCTAGGTCAACTCTGTGTGTAAACATAACATATTTTCATGCAACAGGACATACCAAAATCACCTCCCCTAGAGTCACCCTCCAAAGACCACCTCCCCTACCAGGCACTGAAGGAGGGTGGTCCTCCACCCCAGGAGGCCCCCAGCTTTACTAACTGGACCAGACATGGGGCCAAGAAGGCCAATTGATGTCTAGCTCCCTAGATTTTGCAACCAGGACTCAAGAAAGAGCCAGTATGATGGCACCAGTTCTCCAAAATGGGAGCCCATGATACCAACAGAAGCTGTGGCAGGGAATCTACACTTACAGAGGAGAAAGGAAGAGTCTAGAACAGAAGCCAATGTGCAGAGAGGACCCAGAGGGAGAGGGGATGAGAAACTTCCCTGATTCTGTGGCTTTCTGGTTCCCATGACAACCCCACCTTCCATGTAGACTTCATCAGGTTGGTCTGATGGCCCACCCTTTTATTCTGGAACATTCCCTGGTCTGTCTCTGTGCTCTTGTAGAGTCCAGGCCAGGCCTCCATGCTGTGGGCATCAATCACAAAATCTGGGGTACAACATGAAACCTGGGCTACCCCTCCCTGGAGTTGGCTATGGGGTAGCCCTGCATCCCTTGAGTTTCTCCCATGGCCATGGCATAAAGCTCTTATTTCTAATGTGATAGTGTGAGTGGATTTCTGTTCCTGGCAAATAAACAAACAAATAAAAAGCCCACTTACTGGGCTGGTCGCTGCCACCTTGATTTGTGGCAAAAGACAAAGGTCCAAAAGAGAAAACTGCCCCCCAAGCTGAGAAGAGGAAAGGTGCATTGTCCAGCATTTCTAATGATGGGCATGAGTGTCTCCTGATGGCTGTTTGCATTAAGGTAAAGCTTTGTTGCTCGGTGTGCCTGCTAATTGGCCTCCGTCCCACCCTCCCATGGGATGCTGGGTGCCTGTGAAGAGCACACACCTCTCTCCTGCTCATTATTTCTGACTCACCATCCACACCTGGCATCTCTGACCATCATGACCCTGGTTGATCGGAGTTTGTTCAGCAACTGCATTGAAACCTTCATTCCTTAAACTCTATAAACACATTGGAATTGGGTTTTCCTATTGCTTTTTGTCGATTCCCATGCTACAAAGACTGGAATTAACTGTAGACCCATGCTTGTGTTCAATTCTTCAGAGAAGTTTGCTTCAAAAAGATTTTTCTGAGGTATCCGCACACATTGCTTATTAATCACAAGGGGGTATGTTGCAAATTTGCGGTAGGAAAAAAATGCCCAAGAAGGATCGAATATCATCCAAGTTTAACCTGAATGTCATCATGAGGAGACATGAGATCAACCCAGATGACAGTGTACCGACTCCCCTCCACCCCCAGGTGTGTTCCCTGGACCAGTAGCATCAAACGTCGCCAGGGAGCTTGGGAGAAACACAAGATCCCAGACCCGCTGAATCAGAGTCTTTATTCAAAAACAAGACCTGAGATACATATACCCATTGAGGGTTAAGGAGTGCTGAGCTACAGAACAGCTGGTCTGTACTCTTCAAAAGGACAAAGACAGAGAGTGGAACATTCCAGATTAAAGGAGGCCAAAGAAACTTGACAGCTAAATGCAACACGTTATCCTGGATTGGATCCTGGGATGGGGGCAAGGGGAGGGGACAGCTATAAAGGACATTTTTGAGACAATTGGTAAATTTTGAGTATAAACTGTGTATTAAATAATATTATTGCATTTATGATACATTTCCTGAGTTTTAAAATTGTCTTGTGGTGATGTGGGGTTCTGATTGCCCTTGTTCTTAGGATATATGTGATGTATTTAAGGGTGAAGAGGAATGATGCCTGTAATGAATTCTCAAATGGTTCAGGGAAAAATTTTGTTTGTGGGTGTGTGTGTGGATAGACAGAGACAGAAAGATGAATGGATAGATAGATGATAGATAGATAGATAGATAGATAGATAGATAGATAGATAGATAGATAGATAGTTGATAGATAGATAGAAAAATGGAAAGAAATAAAGAAAGAGAAAGCTAATATGGCAAATTGGTGATTGTGGGGGGAAGGAGTATGGCAGTATTTCTCAACGAGGACCTATCCTGCCTTCAAGGGACACTTGGCAATGTCCTGAGACACTTTTGGTCGTCCCAGCTGGGGGATACTACCAGCATCTAGTGGGTAGAGGCCAGGGATACTGTTCAACATCCTACAGTACACAGGATGGCCCTACACACTGCAAAGGATGATCTAGCCCCAAATGTCAATAGCACCAAGGCTGAAAAATTCTGCTCTATGGGAGTTCTTGGCACTATTTTTGCACTATGGGCGTTCTTCCTCTAGTCTATAATTTGAAAGTATCTCTAAGTAAAATGTTTGCTGAAGAAATACTCTAGACAAATGCATAGAGACAGATTAGTGGTTGCCAGGGGCTGGAGGTCGGGGAAGGGGAGTTACTGCTGATGGGGATGGGGTCTCCTTGTGGGGTGAGGAATTGTTCTGGAGATGGATAGTGGTTGCATAACACTGTGAATGTACTAAATGCTGCTGAACTATACACTTTAAAAGAGTGAAAATTATGATACGAATTGGACTGGGTTGAATAGTGTTCCCCAAAATTCGTATCCATGGGGAACCTGTGAATGTGACCTTGTTTGAAACCAGTCTTTGGGGAAGTAGTCAAGTTAAGATGAGGTCATACAGAGACAGGCTGGGACCTGGGACCTGGGACCCTTTGCTGCAGTGCTTGCACCTGGACAAATGTCTCTTCCAGCAACAAAATACAAAGAAACTATAAGGGACTAAAAAGAACTGCGTGCATGCACAGTTGGGAAAATTATGGACAACAAGATACAAAAAGACCAAAAACCCAGCTGCCACTTCTGAAGAGCTGGGAGCAAAAGCAGGGTACTGTGCATGCCCCCTGCACACAACCCTACCAGAGTGGTGGGCAAACAACCTAAGCCACCCCTCTGGCTCGACCCCTGGACCTGCCCCTACCCTCACCCTATATAAGGAACCAGCTCACTCCCCCCTCAGGGAGCGAGCAAGCAGGGGAAACTGTTACCTGTTCTCCCTCCCCTCTGCTGCATCAGGGGCCCCAATAAAGCCTTGCCTGAATTTCTTTTCTGGCCTCTTATCAATTTCTGTTGATTAAGAAGGCCAAGAACCCTGGTCGGTAACAATACTGGATGCAAGTGGGCCCTAATCCAATGAGTGATGTCTTTCCAAGAAGAGGGAAATTCAGACAGAGAGACACACAGGGAGAAGACCACAAGATGGTCGGAGGTGGAGATTGGAGTGATGCTTCTACAAGCCAAGGAATGTTGAGGGTTGCCAGCAACACCAGAAACTAAGAAAAAGGCCTAGAATGGATTCTCCTTTAGGGCCTCCGGAGGCAGTGTGGTTCAGCTGACACCTTGATTTCTGACTCTGGCCTCCAGAACCACGAGAGAATAGATTTCCATTGTTCTGAGCCCCCCAGTTTGTGATTTTGTTATGGCTGCCCTTGGAGAAGAATGCATGTGTTCTATCTCAATTCAAAAAAGAGTGCAAACAACAGAGACTCACCGGGAAGACACAATGTAGCCCAGCACTCGGGCCACCAGGAGCTGCCCATGTGTCTGCTCCAGGCGGGCACACAGCTGGTGCATCACTTCCTTAGCAGTGGAGGCCCATTTCCGGGCCTCCTCGAAGGCCAGCCTCAGCCGCCCCAGGTGCCCACACTCCGGGAGGCTGGCCCAGAGCAGGTCCCTCTGCATCAGGCTGAGTGTCCTCCTCGAGGCGGCCAGCAGGAGCTGAACCATCTCTTGCCCTTGGTTTCCAGAGAGGGGTTTCACCTCCCAGTAAGCACCTGGGTCCGTGAGCACCTGCCGCATGGTGTCTAAACCCCACCCCCCCCCCGCTGTCCTGAGCAGACCGAGAGGATGAGGTGGACCCTTGGGGGGCACTTGGGAGGCAGCCGGGGGACCCTCCGAGCACGGTGGACAGAGTCTACCTCATCCACTGAATCCAGCAGGATCACGAGGGACTCAAAGTTTTGGCAGGAGACGGTGTGGGGGAGGGTGTGGAAAAACTGGACCACCCTGGTGTGGGCCTCCAAGACCTGGGCAGGGGGCAGGGGTAGCCCGTAGGCCAGGCACACCTGGAAGCAGATGCTCTGGCGCAGGCCTCGGGCGTCGGAGCTCATCTGTGACGTCCCCAGAAGCCGCAGAACGGTCACTGTCTTGTGGCCAAGCAGCCCTGGCATTTGCTCAGCCAGCTTGCACATCAGAGCAGTCTTTCCGATGCCCGGGGGTCCAAAAAGCACCAGGGGTGGGTGGGGGTGGCCGTCGCTCTGCTGGAGCCGTTGCCCCAGCTGGGTTAGGAGCTCCTGGCACCCACAGAAGGTCCGGGGGGCCTCGGCACTGAGCCCCAGGTGGTGGCAGATCTCCTGATAGAGCCATGCCAACTCCTGCCTGCCTGCCTCCAGTTTCTGGAGGCACTCGAGGACCTGATGGTTAGCCCTGGCCACAGACTGCTCCCCCAGCTCCTTCGGGTACCGGCCGTGAGCCTTGTTTGGGGGGTCCATCAGGTCTCGGCTCCATGCCAGGTGGTGGGCCTTGAGAACTCCGGGCTGCATGTCAGCGATGTGCTCCTGGAGGCTGCTGAGAAGGTTCTGGGCGTCTGTGTCCAGGCAACCGGCTGCAAGCTGGTCCACCATCTTGAGGGCACAGACCTCCAGGATGTGTTTGTTGAGGTCTTGGATATCTCTCAGGAAGACGGTCGCCCCCTGGTCCCCGTCTGTTGAGCTCAGCAGGCCCCGTTCTATTTCCCCCTCGATGACTGCAAAAGTGGAGGAGATGGGAAGTGAGTGTGGTCAGCATTATGTCATCAGTTGGCTCGAATGGGAACACTTGGGAGACACATTCTGGGGATGGAAACATTGGTTCTCAAGCTTAATGTGTTCCAGAGTCACCTGGCATAACCACAGACAACATGCAAATGAATGCCCTCCAGTGTGTTCCAATAAAACTTTATTTACAAAAACAAGCAGTGGGCCAGGTTTTGCCCTTGGGCCATGGTTTGCTGACCCTGCAGCATGCATGCAGCAGCTGCCCTGAGGACCTGTATTTTCCAGAGCCAAGAGCTCACACTGACTTCTCCCTGGAGGCCATTGTTTTGAAATAGCAGTCAGACTTGAGGAGTTATTTTTGAAGCCTCCCTGGGCTCAGCAGAGGATCCCAGCTCTCTAGCTGAGCGAGTCAGGCCCTTGGAGACAGGACTCAGTCTCAGAGCCAAAGACAAGAACCACTCAAAAGTCCTCCTTGGACTGACCTCACATGCCCCTCAGCCCCATGAGTGAAGGTCAGAGATGAAGGCAACTAACAGTCCCCAAACGGGATCCTTCTTGGACACATTTTGGCATGAACCAATCCAAGACCATCTGTTCTGCCACCAGCAGGCTGTGTGACCTTAGGCAAATCACTGCACCTCTCTGAGTCCCTGTTTCCTCCCTTGTAACATGGGTGTATTAGTCCAACCTTGAAGGGGCTGTTGTGAGGATTTTCTATGAAATAATGCTTGTGAAAAGCTGAGCACCTTATGCTGAAGGAACAAAACTAAACTCAAAAGTTTACAGTCTGTGATCTTATCTTCTATGATACGGTTGAAATAACAAAATAAATGAGATGGAGATGGGTTAATGTTTACCAGTGCTGGGGTTTGTGGGGAGCGGTGAATGCTGCTCTAAAGGGACAGCGGGGGGATCCTGGCAGTGAGGGAACAGTCCTGTGTATTGACCACGGTGGTTACTTGAAGCTACACAGGTGAGAAAATTGCAGAGAAGGAAATGGGCGAGACAAACATACACACACACACACACTCACACACACAAATGGTGTCTGTACAAGTGTGCTCTCTCTGGATTGTAACAATATCCACTTCCTGGTTGTATAATAATATTGCACTCTAGTTTTGCAAGATGTTACCTTTGGGGGAAAATGAGTAAAGGATACCTCTTCCTCCTTTTTTTTTTTTTTTTTTTTTTTTTCTTCTGGCAATTTCCTATGAATGTCTATTTCAAGATAAAAATTTAAAAAAAAAAAAAGAAAGTTGAGCAAGGTGCCTGGAAAATAATATGCTCTGAAGATGCCGTCCATGACGTGCCCCTGAACTCCACAATGGTTTGCGCTTTCTGCTGATGCCAAGGAGTTTCTATTTGTTCTTTCAAGTGGGACTTCTTAATGGGCGAGGTTTGACATGATTGCATAGAGATCTCATTGTTGAATGAGATCGCGGCCGGGCCAAGACCCTTTAGATCCCTATAATGACTCCATTAGGTACTACCTCTGACTAGTTCCATTTTACAGATGAGGAAAAGAGAGTCCAAGCTGCCAAAAGTCAATACGGCTGGAAAGGGGCAGGGCTGAGATGTAAATCCAGGCCCATCCCATACTTGGCCCCAGACGCCGATTACGGTCCTGATGTCAGACATCTCTATGAGAGCAATTAGCTCACTTGGCTTCGTGTCATAGAGCAAGCAATAGCAACATGGTAAGTGCACAAGAAACAGTAGCCTTAACATTATTATCCATATAAAAGTGTATTCAAAATTGATATGTCAGGACTTCCCCGGTGGTACAGTGGTTAAGACTCTGTGCTTCCAATGCAGGGGGCATGGGTTCGATCCCTGGTCGGGGAAGTTCCGCATGCCGCACAGTGGGGACAAAACAAAAAAAAATTGGTATGTCATTACTAGCCTTGACCAAAGGGTCAAGGTTAGGATCACCTGTGATGTCAAGTAGGCCTCAGGTACCCCTGATGCGATGGGATGGGGAGGGAACTTTACCTCTGCAGTCTTCCTCCCCAAAACCTATAATCCCAATTTAATCATGAGAAAATACCAGCCAAGCCCAGATTGAGGGACATTCTACAAAAGACCTGGCCAGTACTCCTCAAATCGGTCAAGGTCATGAAAAACAAGGTCATGAAAAACTGTTACAGATCAGAGTAGCCTAAGGAGACAAAGGACTAAATACAATGTGGGATCCTGGGACAGAAAGATATTGATGGGAGAACTGAGGAAATCCAAATAAAGTCTGGAGTCTAGTTACTAGTCATGCACCAATATTAAATACCGATGTTCATTTCTGAGTTCTGGCAAATGTACCTCGGTCACGTAAGATGTTAGCATTACGGGAAGCCGGGTGAAGAGCATTCGGGAACTCTACACTGTCTTTGTAGCTTTATAATGTTGTAATTTTTTTGTTCATCTAAAATTATCCTGAAATAAAAATTTTAAAAATTGGTATGTCTTTACTAGAATGTATATATATAATCGATAATAATCATATATTTTAATAAAATTAAAATACTATTAATAAATATCACTACATTCAATATCTTTAACTAAATCAATATATTTAATATGTTGATAAAATGAATTCATATATTTTATAATGTGGGTAATATAAATTCATATATTTAATATTTTTGATAATATAAATTCATATATTTGATAGTGTGGATAATAGAAATTCATGTATTTAATAGTGTAGGTAATATAAATACATATATTTCATAGTGTGGGTAATATAAATTCATATATTTAATACTGTGGGTAATATAAATTCATATACTTAATAGTGTGGGTAATATAAATTCATACACTTAATAGTGTGGGTGATATAAATTCATACATTCAATAGTGTGGGTGATATAAATTCATATATTTAATATTGTGGGTGATGTAAATTCATACACTTAATAGCGTGGGTGATATAAATTCATATATTTAATAGTTTGGGTGATGTAAATTGGCATACTAATAATCCATAAGCTGACATTACTAACTCATAAGTAATAAGAAGAACCTATCTCTTGCTGACAGCCTGCAGTGGGGCAATGGCTTGATCACACTGCATTTTTAGAAAAATCTTTCTGGTAGCCAGTGTGGAGGATGGAAAGGGCAGAGGACAAGGCCAGGGGTGAGAGGTAAGGGACCAGCTGGGAGCTGGGTGGTGGACTTACAGTCACAGGGGGGAATCCCTATTCTCCCGCTTGGGCAAAAGAGACTCCTTCTTCCTCTGCCTCAGTTTTCACCTCAGAGGCAGGTGCATTGATGAAGGACGACTCCTTAGCAGGGGCCGGCTCTCGACTAACACAGGGTGACCCACTCTTCCAGTTTTCCTGGAACTGTCCTGGGTTTGGCCCTAAAAGTCCAGCATCGTGGGAGTGGCTCAGTCCCAGGCAAACGGGGATGGGGTCATCGTAGTACACGTCCCCCAAAGCCAGGAGCCTGCCTGGGAAAAGGAAAGCAGCCAGGGGAGGAGAGAAGAATCCTAAGAGACTGAAATTAACCAGGACTTGACTTAACTCTCTTGGCTCAGAAAAATAATCTTTCTCAGAACTAGGGCTCCGGGAGCTAGGTTGGTTTGGCATTTATAGAAATGCAGACTGTGGCGTTTGGACAAAAAGTGATGTGGATTTTAAATGGGTGGATGTTTCCTGGGGACCCGCAAGGGGAGTCCCGGCAGCCTCACCTGACCGGTGGTAGCGGTGCCGCTTCTCCTGGGTGATGAGGCCCAGCCTGCGGGCATCCCGGGCTCCAGAGCGCAGTGCAGAGGTCAGGGTGGCCTCCTCGGGCCCACGGGCCTCCCCGCTGCTCAGGGTCTGCAGCAGGTAGGTGGGGGGCACGGCGTTCTCGTCTGTCCGGAAGCGTCGTGCCGCCAGCTCCAGGTCACGTGGCCTGGCGCTCAGCTGAGCTTTCAGCGCCTCCCACTCCTTTTCCTCGATCAGCAGCGAGGGGACGGGACGGGGGCTGTACTGGTCACCTACGAGGGCCTGGAGGAGAGAGGGGTGTGGGGAGTATAGGTTCAGATCTTGGCTTGGGCACTTAGATCTGTGACCCTGGGTGAGGCATGCCGAGCCCTTAAAGTGGTCCTGGTGGTTGTACCATGGAGATAATTATATTAAAGTAAGCAGATAGGTTAGTGGGTCCCCAGAGAAAGAGAACCAGCAATGGCTTTCTTGACATAAGAGAAACCATTTTGGCCTAAGCCATTTTGTGATCTAAGCCTGGCTGCAATGCTTGTCCTTGAACACATCTCAGTAATCAATGATCTTAAGGGAAGTGAGGGAATGCAGGAATAATGGAAATGCAGTCAAGAAACAAGAGTCCAGCGATAAAAAAGAGTCCTAGCTCCTCCTCAAGGGATATACATATAATATATCTTTGAGTTCTGCAGGAACTAAGACCCCCTACCCAAGTGGACGGTAGAATGATGATGTGGACCCTCCTAACTTCAATCAACTAAAACTTGGACTCTGTGGACCTTTGCCCCAATTCTATGCTGAAGTCTCCTCTGCTCAAGCCCCTTCATGAATATGCATGTACCCTGAGCTTAAAACATCCCCAGTTTTGCTGTTCGGGGAGACACTGCTTTGGGAAAGGTCCCTGGTGTTCCCCTTACTAGCTGCAAGTCATAATAAATCCTTCTCCTGCTCTTCCGCTCGTGAGTGAAACAACATTGCCTGCCATGCCAGTAAACAAAGGATGTTGCAGCCATCGAACCATCACATTACAGCCTCCCTGATGGTGAGCCCTGAGGAAACTCAGGAGGGAAACAGGATGCCTGCCATCAAGCAGTCAGCCACTGCAGCCACCCCCAACGATGCACCCTGAGGAGACTCAGGATGAGAAAGCACAGGATACTGGCCCCATATAGCTGAGGTACATATCAAAGGAATAATTTCAGTGAGCCCAAGCTCTTGCATCTTCCCATACATAGGAAAGCAATAAATTCCTTAACTTAAGATATCTAGTTTTCTTTAACAGTAATCTTTTGATATTATTACTACATGGTCTTTGTTGCAAAAACTCCTATCTATATATCCTGGCTTCCCCCTTTCCTCTTTGGAGCAGTCTCTCTGTGTTATTTGAGTTGCTGTCTCCCAGGCTTGAAGTCCTAAGAATGTCCACCAAATAAAACATAACTCTCAACTTTTAGGTTGTGCATTTTTTTTTCTGTCGACATGATTTATCTAAGGACCTTAAACTGGAAGACTGTCCTGGATTATCAAAGTGGGCCTGAAATGTAATCCCAAGAGTCCTTATCAAGAGACAGGCAGAGGAAGATTTGACACTAATAGAAAAGGAGAAGAAGATGCTATGACAACAGAGGCAGAGACTGGGGGGGGGGGGGTGGGGGGGGTGGGGTGCAGCCGCAAGCCAAGGAATACCTGGAGACCCCAGAAGCTGGAGAAGACAAGGAAGATTCGCCCTGAGAAAGCTAGGAAGGAGCGCGACCCTGCTGATACCTTGATTTCAGACTTCTGGCCTCCAGATTATGAGAGAATAAATTTCTGTCGTTTTAAGCTCCCTGCCCCCCACATTTGTGCTCATTTGTTATGACAGCCACAGGAAACGCCTTGTTTACCTATTACTAGGTGCTGGCTTGTCCCAGCAATAGAGCTGTGACAAGAATGAAGGCCTCCCTTGGCTCTGCCCAAATCTCATGCTCTGATGTGGCCCTGGGGGCAGGACTGTCCCCAGTAGCAACCAGGGAGCAGGGCCAAATTGGGGGGGGGGGAGGTGAACATGGGTCTCCAAAGTGCAGGGTGGATCCTGTCTTTAGAATTTGATATTTTGTTCCTAATGGATTTGGGGGGGGTCAATTTTGATATTAAAAAAAACCATTGCATTAAAATATTAATTATCCTGATAACTAAGATTTTGGAAGGATTTGCAAGGTCCCTGGGCCGTTTGGGCCTGGGGGAAGCTCAGAGATCACCCTCCCTCCTGTCCCCCATCTCCTATGCCACCTGGAAACTGCATTGTGCTTTTGACTGCCTGCCATTGGGTTGCAAAATCGAATTCTTCCTGGAGTTCATTTTCTCCCCATCTCCCTTTTTTCTCTACAAAATTTTTTTCTTTGAAACACAACAAAATGATCAATCATCAGGCTCAATCATCAGCAAAATTAGAAGACTGGAAAAAAAATGTGTGAAGGAGATACGTGAGCCAGATGGTACAGCCTTTCAAACATTAGGATGTATTTTAAAGCAATAATTAAAATAGGAAACTATGCTCAACACTTTTTCATAACCTGTAAGGGAAAAGAATCTGAAAAAGAATATACATGTATAACTGAATCACTTTGCTGTACACCTGAAACTAACACAACATTGTAAATCAACTATACTTCAATAAATAAATAAATAAAATAAAGTGGTTCAGACTTCCAGTTATAAGATAAATATGTCCCGGGGAGGTAACGTACAACATGATGCATGTAGGTAACACTGCTGTAGAGTATATTTGAAAGTTGCTAAGAGACTAAATCCTAACCATTCTCATCGCTAGGGAAGAACATTTTCCTTGTTCATATCTATATGAACGGATGGGTGTTAACTGAACTTATTTAATAATCATTTCACAACACATGTAAGTCAAGTCATTATGCTGTACACTTTAAACTTACACAGTGCCGGATGTCAATTATATCTCAATAAGATTGGGAAAAAAAAGAAAAATTGATGTCAACATACAAAGAAAAGTATAGAACAGAAGAATGGAAACACAATGGTAACTGTATAGGTAAAACTTGCTACATAATAAAGAAAGCTTTTCGCATCTGCTGCCAGGTCTTAGTCTTTTTTTTTAAGGAGACAATCTCTAAGGCAGCACTAGAACTTCTGGAAGTGCTGGAAGTGTTCATGTCCTTGCTGTCCAATATGGTGGCCACTTGACACAAGTGACAGCTGAACCACTGTAATGTGGCTGGTGCAACCGAGGAGCTGAAATTTTAATTCTACTTGACTTTAATGAATTTAAATTTAAATCACCACATGTGGTTCATGGCTACCGCATTGGGCAGTGCAGTTTTAAGGCCAAACAGGCCTCATCTATTTGTCTTTATTTCCCTAGGAAACCGCTTTCATGTGGGGACCACCCTTTCCTAATTCCTACATTCTTATCTCCAGGAGAGGTTTTTTTGGGAGCTGCTCAAAGCTTCTTTGTGATTAAGATGTATTGGGCAAAGCTACTTTCAGGACTTTTTTCCTCTTTACTTCCTAGGACAGGGGTAGGCAAATTTTTCCAACAAGGGCCAAATAGCCAATATTTTCAGCTTTGCAGGCCAGACGGTCTATGTGGCAACTACTGAACTCTGCCATTGAAGCTGGGAAGTAGCCTTGGGCGATATGTAGATGAATGGGTATGGCCGCGTGCCAATAAAGCCTTATTTACAAAAACAGGTAGGGGGCCGGATTTGCCCCATAGACTGTGGTTTGCTGACCCCTGCTCTAGGATTTATGAGCCAAAATGCCATAGTTCTTGGTGTATCTGAAACTTGGTGATGTAATAAATCAAAACTCTGGAATATCAGTTGCTGATCATAACCCAAACCATTAATTGTGAGCTGGAGGTTGTTCTGGTGTCAGAGGGAGGGTAGTTGGGGACGAGAGAAGACCCTGATTGGTCTCACCTAGGGGGGGAAGTTTGCCCCCGAGGCAGGCTCCAGATAGGGCCACAGAGTCTGCTCCCAACACCATGGGGCACATTGGAGAAAAAAATTTTCGATACCCTGTAGATTTCCACCTTCTCTATGGTTTTCTAGGACCTCAACGTTCCCCAGACAAAGTGAATGAGGTGAAAAATCCGGGGGGAAGTTTCGGAGCAAATTCTAAGATCCCTTTGGGCTTCAACACTCTGCTCTCCAGCTCACCTGCTGCTTCCACTTGACTGCTAATGTCTGGATCCCAGCTAGCTCCGCAGAAAAATGAGTGCTGTGATCGATTAGCAATGTCTGCCATAGGCAGGCTACGAAGATTGGGTATGATAGCAGAAATGCCACCCACTTCCCTCCACTGACAGGTTTGGCTAAGAAGTAGGGGCCATATCCTGGTGGTGGAATAAGAAGTAAGAGCTAATCCATCCCTCCCAAGAGACTCACAACAAAAGCTGGCCCTATGGATGTTTTCCGACGCCAGTCAAGCTCCTCCAAGCAGAGTTCCGTGGTCATGTGGTTGGTGGCCTCGGTGTTCCAAATACCCCACCTCAGATCAACCACTTGGAAATAACAAGCGTGGGTTTGTCAGGAAGGTGGTAGGATGGGTGATTTTTTTAAAAATTCCCTTTGATAAAGGTGTAAAATTTCTTCAGTAATTTAAAAAATTTTTTTAATTAATTAATTAATTAATGTATTCATTGGTTGGTTGGTTGTGTTGGGTCTTTGTTGTTTCTCTAGTTGCAGAGAGTGGGGTCTACTCTTCGATGAGGTGTGCAGGCTTCTCACTGAGGTAGCTTCTCTTGTTGCGGAGCACGGGCTCTAGGCCTGCAGGCTTCAGTAGTTGCAGCACGCAGGTCTAGGGCATGTGGGCTTCAGTAGTTGTGGCGTGCGGGCTCAGTAGATGTGGCGCACTGGCTTAGTTGCTCTGAGGCATGTGGGATCTTCCCGGACCAGGGATCGAACCCGTGTCGCTTGCGTTGGCAGGCGGATTCTTAACCACTGTGCCACCAGGGAAGTCCCTCTTCAGTAATTTTTGATAGCCCCTCTTCAAAGAGGGATGTCTGGATCAAAAGTATTTGAATGACACCCATAATCCCAGTGTAATCATGAGAAAAATATCAGACAGACCCAGATTGGAGACATCCTGCAGGACACCTGGGCAGTCACCCCCAAGACTGTGATGGTCATGAGTACAAAGGAGAAGACCAAGGAGCTGTCCCAGCCACAGGAGAGTGGGAAACTGTGACAACTAAACGTTAACGGGGTTCCCTGGCCGGGGTCCTCAACCAGAGAGGGGACACGAAGAGAAGACCTGGTGACAGTCAAATAAAGTCCAGAGGTTGCTTAATGGTAACGTCCCGAAGTCCATTTCTTAGTTATGACAAATATGCCCCGATGATAGATGTTTACAATATAGGGGGAGAAGTAGGTGTGGGGCATATGGGAACTCTGTACCATAGGCAACTTTCCTGTAAATCTGAATTCTGAACTCAAAAATTTACTTAAAAACATTTTTAAAAAAATTTTAAAGAGCTTGGGCATTTTCAAACTGTTCCTTTTTAAACGAGGACATGTCCACACTTGTTCGCAGAGCTTTCTTTGCAAAGGAGGGTTTTCATTTGGCCAGAATCAGATGTGGCAAAGTCTCCTTGGCAACCGCACGCTTGTGGTCCATTTTTGCCTGCTAGGCAGAAGCCGGCCAGGCAGAAGGGTTCAATTCAAGTAGTGAAGCTGACCCCGCAGAAAGCTGGGGTGAGGAGAGGGGGATGGGACTCAGAATGGTCCCTGCCTCCCTAAATTCCTTTGCCCAGAGGGAAAGACATAAAATTCCTAATAAAACTACAGCACGGGGTGAAAGGACTACAGTACTGGATGTGGCTGGAGGAGGAAGGGGAGAAGGAAAAAGTGTCAGCTACCAGCTCTGGGCAAGAACCTTCAACTCTCTGGGCCACTGCCTCCCCGACCGCGTCTTGAGGATGTTTACTGTGCTAGTCACGCAGCGCCTGGTGGACGCTAAAGGGATGAACATGGGGTGTTTCATCGGTGCTCAGCACCTATGTTTTCCTTTTTAGTGTCTCTGCCATTGAACTATGTCTCATGATCAGTGGCGGGCAGAGTCAAATTCCCATCACAGCACCGCTTCTTTCTTAGGAATATATAAATGCTGGTGGGGGCCGTTGGTGTGATGGATGACAGCCGTAAATGGCAAGGAGGCACCATCACCTGAAGCTGAGACTCCAAAGACAGTTTGTTGGTTTCCGCTTGCAAACGTGCAGGCAGCAACATCCCCGCCCTGGGATCGGTGCACTCTATCTGGGGCCCGTGGTGACTGCCCGGCTGGTACACCACTAGTGTCCCAGGAAAAAGGCACGCCTCACCTGCCTGCCCACCCCGGATATCCCACGGCCCTCTTAGATGCCCCCCGAAGCTGCCCCAGTGCAGGGAGAGCCAGGGAAGGCAGGACAAAACAACAACAAAAGTGAGACGCCCAAGGAGCAGGGTTGCAAGGCAGCCACTCCTAGTACTTTGCCACGCCACCTGTGCTGACCGCAGTGCCTGTTGGCCATGACCCCTCCGCTCTCCTTTTTTAAGAGGACTTTAAGCCTCCATGGTGTAACGCTGGCACAGGGTCCCTCTAAGCAAAGAGCCCGTGTGATTGCCCGGGTGGCACACCCTCGTTCCCTGACCCTCAGGCAGTGAGGAGCAGTCGGGCAATTACCTCGGACATCAGGCCGTGCTTCTGGCACAAGGTCTGTACTACGGGGTAGGCGGTGCTCTGTAGGGCTTCCCTCTCTGCATCCGTATCTGCAAGGAGTGGCAGGGAGGATATGAATAGGAAGAACCCAGAACTCTTCCCTGCCCCACGGCTCTGCTTTTAGCCTCATTTGCTCCCACCAAGGCTGGGACCCTTCACAGTGAATCAAAAGATACAAAAAACAGGGGGTAAACTAGAAAGACCAACTACGCCCGGGACTTTCCTGTTGTTAGTGCTAAAAGTCCCACATCCCAGGAAACCTCTCAGTCCCAGCTAACCAGGATGGTTGGTCACCTTAGATGAGAATTGCCAGATAAAATACGGGACACCCAGTTGATTTACATTTCAGGATAAACAATGAAAAACTTGATAGCATAAGTATAGCCCACTCCATAGATCCCAGGATTTGCATTTCTGATAAGCCCTGTTCAACTTGCACTCGGGATAAACACCAAATCATTTATTCACATAAGTATGCCCCTCTCTGCACACTATTTGGGATATAATTATACTTAAAAGATTATTGGTTGTTTATCTCAAATGCAAATTGAACTGGGTGCCCTGGTTTTGTTACCGGTGGTGGTGGTTTGGTTTTTTATTTTTGCTAACTCTGGCAGCCCTACCTAGGGTAAACCTGGATTCTAAGACTTTTTCCACCACTTGACTTCACTGTGTGGCCTTGTGCCAAGTGTCAGGCTATCCTCGGTTTCCCCCTCTGTAAAACGGGGTTGATGCCTCTACTTTGCAGGGCTGCAAGCTCCCCAAAGTCAAGAACCTCTGCCTGTCTAGGTCACTGATAATTTCTCAGCCCTCAACCCAGGGGCTCAATAAATGTTGTTTCTGGTGTAAATCAGGTGTTTTTGGTTTTGTTTTAATATCTGGAGAAGAGGTTATTAAACATTTGCCAGCACACACCACGCAGTCTTTGCCTTCATGGAGCTTACAGCCTGGTTGGAGGAGTCAGACATTAAATAAACACGTAACTTGAATAACTACAGCTTATGGGGCCTGGGGCTTCATGGGTTCCAGGACCTGCTGGAGCCCAGTATGACTACAACACATGGGGGAAGTGAGAATCAAACCAGATATAGCTGAGGAATGAACAGGGTCCCCTTCATGCAGAGCCTTGTAGCTATGGGAAGATTCAGGCACTTTTTAAGCCTAGAGTGTAGAATGTTCATCGTTAATATTCGTTGCAATATCATTTGCTACTCAGAGTAACTCTGTCAAGTCAGGCTCTGAGCCTGGCTTATGGAGGAGGAAACAGAGGGTCAGGGAGGCTCTCCCTCACCGGTTCCTACGTGGGTCACTGACCCGGCTGCATTCACATCCAGGTCTCTTAGAGGACCCTGCGAGACATGCCCATTGCCCTGGTGTCGCCGGAGCTCCCAGCCCTGCCCTGTCCCTTACCTGAGACCGTAGAGCTGATGAAGATGGCCACACTGCTGGATGGAAGTGCCGGGAGGGGGCCTGACTGACCCTGGAGAGGCCGCCGGTGGGTGCCCGGGCTGAGGGGCCTGACGTTCATGCTGCCCGCCCACCTGGACAGTCCTTCCCCAGGAAAGGGCCTGGGCCTCAGAGACCTCACGCCAGTGGCCAGATGGCCTTCCTAGGAGGCCAGCCAGGCAGGGCCATCTGGAGCGGGGCTCCCATCTCACTCTCTCAGGTCCCCTCGGCTACCTGCAGTCTCTGTCACCTCCAGCGCCCCCTGGGGGCTGAACCAGTGGCTCTCCACTGCTCTGCTTGGTCTGCGAGCGCTAATGGGGGAACGTTGGACAGCGGCCTCCCAGCCAAGGCCCCTGGATGTTGACTCCCCCAGGCACCGGAGCCTTTTGCCCCTCAACAAATAGCTCCTCACCCCGGGAGCTCAGCGGTCACCATAGCAACTGCGGTTTCCTGGCGCTTGGTGTTGGGGTCCAGGGACCAGCCAGCCTCCCAAACACCTGGGTCTCTTGGGGCTCCATGAAAGTTGAGCCTGGGCCCAGGTGTGCAGATGGAGGCCGTGCGATGCTGGCAGCCGTGCCCAGTCCTGGCAGGACAGGCAAGAAGGACAAACTCAGTGGAACGCCCCCCCACCCCCCGCATCCTGTGCTCACTGATGAAGCACAAGTGCCAGGTGTACTATTTAAGCCAGGAGTTCTCAACTGGGGGCCATTCTGTCCCCCCTAGGGGACACTGCAATGTCTGGAGATATTTTTGGTTGTCACGACTGGGAGACGGGGAGCTACTGGTATCTGGTGGGCAGAGCCCAGGGATGCCTCTCAACACCCCACAATGCACAGGATGGTGTCACCGTGGAGCATTACCAGCCTGCAAATGTCAGCAGCGCTGAGAAACTGGGCAACCAGCTTTAAATCAACTCTGGTTGAATCTCTTTGCCTGCAGGAAGTGTGGAGCCTGAGGACCGCTCTCCTTGGTAAGAAGGGAGATGAGCGAGTCTCCAGAGGGGCAGTTAAGGACCTACCCATATGAAACTGAGATGTGTTCTTTGAAATAATCAAAAACACCACTTGAACAACATGGATGGATCTTGAGGGCATTATGCTAAGTGAAATTAAGTCAGAGAAAGACAAATACTGTATGATCTCACTTATATGTGAAATCTAACAAAAGCCCAACTTAGAACAGAGAGTAGAATGGTGGTTGCCAGGGACAGTAGGGTGGGAGAAATGGGGAGATGTTAGCCAAAGGGTACAAACTTCCAGTTATAAGGTGAATAAGTCTGGGGATCTAATGTATAGCATGGAGATTATAATTAATGATACTGTATTATACACTCAAAAGTTGCTAAGAGAGTTAAATGTTCCCACCACAAAAATGAAATGGTAATTATGTGACACGAAGGAGTCATGTTAGCTAATGCTATGGTGGTAACCATCCTGCAATACATAAGTGCATCAAATCGACACATGATATACCCTAAACTTACACAATGGTATATGTCAATTATATCTCAATAGAGCTGGGGGAAAAATAATCAAAAACATGATCAGGGAAAGACTTTCTCAGGATTTGACTTTATTGAAAATGCTTTGGTGATCTTAGTCCTGCCCACCCACCTCTCAGTGTTAATAAACCACAGACAGGAGAAATGGATACCTTGGCATCCATGGGCTTGCTTGGAGTGGCAGCACCTCCATCACCTTCTTGGAGGACTTAAGCAAACAGCCTCTCTCCTGGGACGTCAGCTGCATCTTCTGTGAAATGGGAGTGAGAACAACTCAGGGCTGGGCTAAGGTGAGGAGAGAGAGGCATTCACCTCAGGATCAACACATAAGGAAGCACAATGTGCCTGAAAATCAAAATGAATGCCAAAAGTTCTGTGATGAACAAAATGTGAACGAGGTATTTGGGAGAAAGGTATGTAATGTCCCCACTTTACATACGGGCACTCAATAAAGAGTGTTATCAGTTCTACCTAAAAGTCTGAACTTTTTCATACCTTTTCCTTCTCTGCCTCAACTTCCCTTCCCTGCCTGCCCACCCAGCAAAGACTCTGCTGTTCAGGGGTCACCAGGACCACCCTAGGTTTGGAGGATTCACTAGAAGGACTTGCAGAATTCACAAAAGCTGTTTTACTCACCGTGATGGCTTATTACAGTGAAAGGATACAGATTGGGACTTCCCTGGTGGTTAAGACTCCGGGCTTCCACTGCAGGGGGCGTAGGTTCAATCCCTGGTTTGGGAACTAAGACCCCACATGGTGCGGCCAAAAAAAAAAAAAAAAAGGATACAGATTAACAGTGGTTGCCTTTGGGCAGAGAGTTTAAAGGCCTTGATTGGAAGGGAAACTTACTTCTCATGATGTAAGCTTTTATACAACCTAAGGTTGATTTTAAATATTGCATTTTCCATTTTAAATGATAGTAAATAACAGAAAGGATGCCATCCTGGTAGTCTTTCAGAGCTCCAAAATGCCTCTTCTAAATGAGAGAAAAACAGTTGCACTTGATGTCTCTTTGATGCCGCCTTATTTTTGTAAATGTTTTATTGCTAAAACTGTGAGCTGAAAGGAGATTGTGAATGTAAGAATATTTGTCCTGTGAAAAAGATTAACAAGCAAGTTCTACTTGAGATTGGGTAGTTAATGAGGGCCTCTTTGAGAAAGTCACCAAAAAAAAAAAAAAAAAAGATGCAGATGAAAACAGCCAAAGGAAGAGGAGGTGCATAAGGCAGCATCCAGGAAAAAAACAGTGTTGAGCTTCCAATTGTTCCCTCCCAGTGGAGTCATGTGGGCAGCCTTTAATTCTCACAGCAACAGTGTGTGACAACATGCATGGTGTACTGCCAACCACAGAAACTTACCTTAGTCTTGTTGTCCAGGGTTTTCTCTGGGTGTTGGTCACATAGACATGGCTGACCTCAGTTTCCAGCCCCTCCAGAGGTCCGGCTGATACTACTTGGCCCAAGTCCCCAACTATAAGTCACATTGTTAGCATAGATTATCTGGCATATCCCAAGGTCCCCAAGTAAACCAAGACACTTTTATCATGCAGGACATTCCAAGGACTTAGAGATCACCTCCCAGGACCTGGGCAAGGGCCAAATGTTTCACATTCAGAGTGTGGACAACCCAGGCCTGCTGAGTTAATTCTTTGCTGCACAGACTCAATAAATATTGTGACACTGAGTTGACTGTCACCATTTTATGGATAAGGAAACTGAGGCTCAGAGTGAGAACTTTCACTAGCCTGGAAGGGCAGAGTCAGTGAGCAAGTGCTGGCCTGGGACCCTGTCCTCCAGGGAACCCCCAAGGCCAGCCTGGCCATCCAGCCACCTTCCCACAACCCACTGGACCCTCTGATTCAGGTGCACCCTGCTGACCTCACCCAAGCCCCAGCTCTGGACTCCAATGTTGGTTTAGGCTTTCTCTTAGCCCCTCCTCACAAGTCTCCTGACCTTGAATTTGCATCCCCTAAATCTCTGTTCCTTCCCCCATTTCCCTGGGTCCCCAGTAGGCCCCTTGGACCAGACCTCACTCCAGTGCATGGCCATGTTCTCTTGGTTACCACCTCCTGACTAGGAGGATTGGAAGGTTTTGACCTTGACACACATGCTAGGCTTTTTTTCTATTCCTCTAGCCCAGACTTTTCCAATCTCAGCACTGCTAACATTTGGGACCAGGTCATTCTTTGGAGTGGAGGCCATGTTGTGCATTGTAAGATATTGAGGAGCATCTTGGCCTTGACTCACTGGATGCCAGTAGCAGACACCCCCATACACACACACACACACACGCGCGCATGTGCACACACACACACACACACACACACACCAAGTTGTGACAAAAATCTCTGCAGACATTGTCAATGTCTACCGGGGGCAGAATCTTGCCTGATTGAGAATCCCTGGTCTACACTGGCCAATTTATTTCAGTCTCAGTGCCTTTGCACGTGCCATACCTGAACTATCCGTCCCGAGTTCTTTCATGTCATTCACATTTTCAGCTTAAAAGCCACCTCCTGAGAGGCTCTCCCTGATCATCCCGTTACTCAATGACCTCCCAAGTCACTCCCTATTTTAATTCTCTGCACAATACTCACCACCAGCTGAATTTTCTTCTTTGCTTGTTTACTGTTTGTCTCTCCTGCGAGAACATGCCTTCCATGTCTGCCAAGGTCGGTGTGCCTGGCACATAGTAGGTGCTGAGTTAATAAATGTCACATCGGCAGGCTCATCCACAATTATCCATCTTTCTCAACTCCTGTTTGTCACTGCAGACAACTAAGCAAGCCTGGATTCCCCAGGAAGGACAGAGGTTTTCCTTGGGGACTCCAGCCTCCCTCTTGGTTCCTGCTGGTGGTGGAAGGGTCAATTTAGAATCTTCTGGGGAAGTAGGTTGGAGAAGTAAGTTTTCTGGGTTTGGCGCTGCTTGGAAGGCGTGCCCCCAGCAATCCTAGTAACTTTTGTCTTAGGTACTTCACAGGCCTCTCCCGGCCAATTCTCCCAGCAACTGGGGTAATGAAAGAAATTGTTTGGCTCTCCAGCCCCGGCTTAGCTGGGCGCTTAGCCAGAATTGGTCATTAACTCTTGTGTGCCGGGCTACTGAACTCATCCTAGCAGATGCCCTTCGTGGAGGGCAGTCCTCACAACAATCTCGAGAGGTGGACATCATGATCCCGTCCCACGAATGAAGGAAATGAGGTCCAAAGAAATGAAGCCCCTTGTGCAGGCCACTTGGCCTCCCTGCGCTTAAGTTTTCTCAACCACCTCCTGGGTAGGTAAGAGAATGAAATGCACTTATAGAGAGTGTGAGGCTTGCGCCATGCCTGGTTCATGCAAAAGACTCGCGAAATGTTGGCTGTAATTAATTACTATTTTTTACTGCTACCAGGTCCACCCAACTAGTAGCAGAGTCAGGAATCAAAGGCTCCGATGTCAGTGTTTCAGCAAGTGTTAATGGACTCTAAGTCTCTAGAAAAGAGCTTCTCAGCCTTGACCCTGCTGACCTTTGGGGCCAGATCACTCTGTTGCGGAGCCGTCCTGTGCACTGTGGGATGTTCAACAGCATCCCTGGTCTCCACCCACTAGATGCCCGTGGCCCCACCCCTCCCAGTCTCGACAACCAAAAATGTCCCCAACGTGGCCACGTATCCCCTGGGGGGCAGAGTCCACACCTCCCCTGCCTGGCTGAGAACTGCACACCGACCTCGGCAGACATGGAAGTCATGTTCTCGCAGGAGAGACAAACAGTAAACAAGCAAAGAAGAAAATTTAGCTGGTGGTATTGTGCAGAGAATTAAAATAGGGAGTGACTTGGGAGGTCATTAAGTAATGGGATGATCAGGGAGAGCCTCTCAGGAGGTGGCTTTTAAGCTGAAAATGTGAATGACATGAAAGGACTCGGGGAGGATAGTTAAGGTATGGCACGTGCAACACATGAATACAGTGTTACTATATTCATGTCACCATAGTCATATTATTTTTTTGAAATTATTTTTTGTCTTTTTAAAAAAAAATTTTATTGGAGTATAGTTGATTTACAATGTTGTGTTAGTTTCTGCTGTACAGCAGAGTGAATCAGTTATACATATACGTATATCCACGCTTTTTTAGATTCTTTTCCCATATAGGTCATTACAGAGTATGAGTAGAGTTCCCTGTGCTATACAGTAGGTCCTTATTAGTTATCTATTTCATCTATAGTAGTGTGTATATGTCAATCCCAATCTCCCAATTTATCCCTCCCCCACACCTCTTCCCCCCCCCACCACCTCAGTAACCATAAATTTGTTTTCTATATCTGTGCATAGTCATACTATTATATTTCGAGGGACTCTGAAGTTGCAGGTGCTAATACACATATTGTCTCCAATATTCCCAGGGACCTGGGGACTTCAGTTTGCTACCCTGGTTTCCTGATGAGGAAAATAAACTTCAGAGAAATTCAAGAATTTGCCCAAGTTCTCTGGCAAGGAAATGACAGAGCTGAGAGGCAAACCCCATTTGTTGGCTACATCGGAATCTGTGGGTATTAAAGAATTCTTGCCAAAGTTTTTAAAGCATGATAATGGTATTGTGGTTAGTTTTTTTTTTTTTTTCCAAGTCTTTACCTTTTAGAGACTCAGAACAAAATATTTACAGAATGATAAGATTTATAGAATGACTGGGATTTGCTTTGAAATAATAATCTTAGAAGGTGAGGTGGATGGAGTGTGGTTGGCCAGGGGGTAATGGTGGTCAGGGCTGGGGCTGGAGGCTCATTTTACCACTCTGCCTACTTTCGTGTTTCCAATTCTCTGCAGTAAAACTGTAAAATATTCTTACATCTTGCTCTTAGGAAATAGTCATGATTATCATTATGTATTGAGTAGGGGCTGAGCCCTAGGCAGATTTCCAAACCTCCTCTGCCATCCCGTAAGCCTAATGGTATCATTCCCACCTTACAGAAGAAGAATCTTGGCTAGGAGATGTTAATAAACTGAATCAAACTCTTAGCCTGGAAGGAGGTTCCGGGGCTGAGCATGAGTGGGGAAGCAGCGCCCCCTGGAGGCCATCGCTGGGCCTGGCTCGTGAGCTTGGACCCCGTGCGGAGAAGGACGGGGATGCAGGAGAGGTGCTGGCTGGCCTGGGGTGCAATATTTGGGCGGGGCGCCAAAACAACACAGCAGTAGAGATAAATAATATTTTTTTATTTTTTTATTGTTGTAAAAGGATAAATAATATTTCAATGCAATATTTTAAAAAACATCAAAATCAATGAAGAAAACTCCACCTCAATTAAATATCACAATTTAAAATACAGTGAAGTGGGAATTCCCTGGCGGTCCAGTGGTTAAGACTTGGCGCTTTCACTGCCCTGCACCCAGGTTTGATCCTGGTTGGGGAATTAAGATCCCACTAGCTGAGGAGCACAGCCAAAAAAAAAAAAAAAAAAAAAAGTACAGTGAGGTGAGTGAGATGAGTATACAAATGCAGGATCCTGTTTTTATTAAGATTTTGGTTATCATGGATTTTTGTTTGCACTGAGTCTCATTTTTTTTAAATTACTTTAAAATATTATTTATTTGCAAATCAAAACCACAATGAGATACCACCTCACACCCACTGGGACAGATATCATCAAAACAGTAGAAAGTAACAAGTGTTAGTGAGGATGTGGGAAAATTGGAGCCCTCACGAGCTCTGCCTAGTGCCAATGTAAAATGCTGTAGCCGCTGTGGAGAACAGCTTGACTTCATTAAAAAGTTAAACACATGGGACTTCCCTGGTCGTGCAGTGGATGACTCCGTGCTCCCATTGCAGGGGGTCTGGGTTCCATCCCTGGTCAGGGAACTAGATCCCACATGCCGCAACTAAGGATACAGACTGCCGCAACTAAGACCTGGTGCAACCAAATAAATAAATAAATAAATATTAAAAAAAATAAAAGTTAAACACAGAATTACCATATGATCTGGAAATTCCATTCCTGTATATACCCAAGAGAATTGAAACAGATGTTCAAACAAATCCTTGTACACACTTATTCTTAGCAGCACTAGTCACAATAGCCAAAAGGTGAAAACAACCCAAATGTCCATCAACTGGTGAATAAACGAAATATGGTAAATTCATACAACAGAATATTATTCAGCCATAGACAGGAATGAAGCACTGATGCATGATACAAAGCGGATGAACCTCAGAAGCATTACGCTGAGTGAAAGAAGCCAGACACTAAAGGTCACATAGTGTACTATTCAGTTTATATAAAACGTCTGGAACAGGCAAATTCACAGAGACAGAAAGGAGATTAGCGGAGCTGGGGGAGAGGGGATGGAGGGTGACTGATAATGGGCAGGGGGTTTCCCTTTGGGGGTGATGGAAATGTTCTGGAACGAGACAGAGGTGATGGTTGCACAACATTGTGAATGTACTGATGCTTAATGCACAAAACTGCACGTGTCAAAATGATTAATTTTGATATGTGAAGTTTACCTCAATTAAAAAACTAGATTTAAATAGAAAAAAATATTGAGGGGCGGAGTCAAGATGGCAGCGTGGGAAGATGTGGAGTTCCAGTCTCCCCACAACTAGGGTGCCTGCAGGCTCTGGTGGGGGACCTCGACGCCCAAGGAGACGGGAGGAACCCCCAAGCGAACCCATAGGACGTGTGGGGAGAGAGGGAGGAGGAAAAGTGGAGGACAGGACCAGCACCCCTGAGGGCGAGGGGAGTTCCCACTCCTGGAGGGACCCTCAGAGGCTCGGATCAGCGGGTAATGCGCGGAGTGTTTCTCCTGCCCAATTGGCAGGGGAAGTCTGCCCGGCTCTCGGGCCGGGTCCTACGCCCTCAGAGGCCCCTTTCAGGCTGCATTGGTCCTGGGGGCATAGGAAGGAGGTGGGGGAGAACAGGAGAGGCAGGCGGGAGGGGCCCTCCAGGACCGCGGTAGAGGAGTGGGGGCCGTTTGCCCTACTCACTCAGCTTTGGAAGCCTGCTGCGCTCCCAGGCGGCCCCACTCTCTGAGACCAGAGGCTCGCCTGGGCCCCTTCTGTTGCATTGAGCCTAAGCCCACCATACACACCCCCAAGGGCCTTTTCCAGCCCTGTGGGTCCTAAGCATAAGCCCTGCCCACCGCCCAAACCCTGCCCCTGCTTAGGCCCCACCCTCCACAGCCAAGGCCTTTTCCACCTTTTTTTTTTTTTCCTTCTCCTCTTTTTTTTTACTATTGTGGCTCTATTTTACCTTCCAGTTGTTGTTTCAGCTATATTTTTATTCTTATATTCTTTCTAACATATCTGTTAGTTTCCTAGTCTAATTTTATTTTTTACTCTTTGTTATTGTTCTCCTTTTTATTTATTTATTTAATTTTTTTGCAAACCCACGTGGCTTGTGGGATCTTGGTTCATGAGCCGGGGGATCAGGCCGAAGCTCCTGCAGTGGGAGCTCTGAGTCCAAACCACTGGACTAATAGAGAACCTCAGACCCCAGGGAGTATTCATCAGAGTGAGGTCTCCTGGAGGTCCTCATCTTGGCACCAAGACCCAGCTCTACCCAACGGCCTACAAACTCCAGTGTTGGAAGCCTCAGGCCAAACAACCAGTAAGATAGGAACACAATCCCACCCATCAAAGAAAAAAAAAATGAGACAGCAAAAAAATATGTCACAAATGAAGGAGCAAGGCAAAAACCTACCAGACCAAATAAATGAAGAGGAAATAGGCAATGTACCTGAAAAAGAATTCAGAGTAATGATAGTAAAGATGATCCAGAATCTTGGAAATAGAATGGAGGCACGGATTGAGAAAATACAAGAAATGTTTAACAAAGATCTAGAAGAACTAAAGAACAAACAGAGATGAACAACACAATAACTGAAATGAAAAATACTAGCAGTAATCAATAACAGAATAACTGAGGCAGAAGAACGAATAAGTAAGCTGGAAGACAAAATGGTGGAAATAATTGCTGAGGAGCAGAATAAAGAGAAAAGAATGAAAAGAATCGAAGACAATTTCAGAGACCTCTGGGACAACACTAAATGCACCAACATTCGAATTATTGGGGTCCCAGAAGAAGAAGAGAAAAAGAAAGGGTCTGAGAAAATATTTGAAGAGATTATAGTGGAAAACTTCCCTAACATGGGAAAGGAAATAGTCACCTAAGTCCAGGAAGCACAGAGTCCCATACAGGATAAACCCCAGGAGAAACACACCAAGACACATATTAATCAAACTAACAAAAATTAAATTCAAAGAAAAAATATTAAAAGCAGCAAGGGAAAAACAAAAAATAACATACAAAGGAATCCCCATTAGGTTATCAGCTGATTTTTCAGCAGAAACTCTGCAGGGCAGAAGGGAGCGGCAGGATATACTTAAAGTGTTGAAAGAGAAAAACCTACAACCAAGATTAGTCTACCCAGCAAGGATCTCATTCGGATTCAACAGAGAAATCAAAATCTTTTCAGACAAGAAAAAGCTAAGAGAATTCAGCACCACAAAACCAGCTTGACAACAAATGCTAAAGAAACTTCTCTAGGCGGGAAACACACGAGAAGAAAAAGACCCACAAAAACAAACCCAAAACAATTAAGAAAATGGTAATAGGAACATACATATCGATAATAACCTTGAACGTAAATGGATTAAATGCCCCAACCAAAAGACACAGACCTGCTGAATGGATACAAAAACAAGACCCATATATATGCTGTCTACAAGAGACCCACTTCAGACCTAGGGACACATAAAGACTGAAAGTGAAGGGATGGAAAAAGGTATTCCATGCAAATGGAAATCAAAAGAAAGCTGGAGTAGCAATTCTCATATCAGACATAAAGACAATTACAAGAGACAAAGAAGGATACTACATAATGATCAAGGGATCAATCCAAGAAGAAGATATAACAATTGCAAATATTTATGTACCCAACATAGGAGTACCTCAATACATAAGGCAAATGCTAACAGCCATAAAAGGGGAAATCGACAGTAACACAATCATAGTAGGGGAATTTAGCACCCCACTTTCACCAATGGACAGATCATCCAAAATGAAAATAAATAAGGAAAAACAAGCTTTAAATGATACAGTAAACAAAATCGACGTAATTGATATTTATAGGGCATTCCATCCAAAAACAACAGAGTATCCTTTCTTCTCAAGTGCTCATGGAACATTCTCCAGAATAGATCATATCTTGCGTCACAAATTGAGCCTTGGTAAATTTAAGAAAATTGAAATCATATCAAGTATCTTTTCTGACCACAACGCTATGAGACTAGATATCAATTACAGGAAAAAATCTGTAAAAAATACAAATACATGGAGGCTAAACAATATACTACTAAATAACCAAGGGATCACTGAAGGAATCAAAGAGGAAATCAAAAAATAAAAACAAATGACAATGAAAACACGATGACCCAAAACCTATGGGATGCAGCAAAAGCAGTTCTAAGAGGGAAGTTTATAGAAATACAATCCTACCTGAAAAAACAAGAAACATCTCAAATAAACAACCTAACCTTACACCCAGAGCAATTAGAGAAAGAAGAACAAAAAAAACCCCTAAGTTAGCAGAATGAAAGAAATCATAAAGATCAGATCAGAAATAAATGAAAAAGAAATGAAGGAAATGACAGCAAAGATCAATAAAACTAAAAGTTGGTTCTTTGAGAAGATAAAATTGATAAACCATTAGCCAGACTCATCAAGAAAAAAAGGGAGAAGACTCCAATCAATAGAATTAGGCATGAAAAAGGAGAAGTAACAACTGACATGGCAGAAATACAAAAGATCATGAGAGATTACTACAAGCAACTATATGCCAATAAAATGGACAACCTGGAAGGAATGGACAAATTCTTAGAAAAGCACAACCTTCTGAGACTGAACCAGGAAGAAATAGAAAATATAAACAGACCAATCACAAGCACTGAAATTGAAACTGTGATTAAAAATCTTCCAACAAACAAAAGTCCAGGACCAGATGGCTTCACAGGAGAATTCTATCAAACATTTAGAGAAGAGCTAACACCTATCCTTCTCAAACTCTTCCAAAATATAGCAGAGGGAGGAACACTACCCAGCTCATTCTGTGAGGCCACCATCACCCTGATACCAATACCAGACAAAGATGTCACAAAGAAAGAAAACTACAGGCCAATACCACTGATGAACATAGATGCAAAAATCCTCAACAAAATACTCAGCAAACAGAATCCAACAGCACATTAAAAAGATCATACACCATGAACAAGTGGGGTTTATCCCAGGAATGCAAGGATTCTTCAATACATGCAAATCAATCAATGTGATACACCAGATTAACAAATTGAAGGATAAAAACAATTTGATCATCTCAACAGATGCAGAAAAACTTTCGACAAAATTCAACATCCATTTATGATAAAAAAAAAAAACTCTCTAGAAAGTAGGCATAGATGGAACCTACCTCAACATAATAAAGGGCATATATAACAAACCCACAGCCAACATCGTTCTCAATGATGAAAAACTGAAACCATTTCCTCTAAGATCAGAAAGAAGACAAGGTTGCCCACTCTCACCACTATTATTCAACATAGTTCTGGAGGTTTTAGCCATAGCAATCAGAGAAGAAAAAGAAATAAAAGGAATCCAAGTCGGAAAAGAAGAAGTAAAACTGTCACTGTTTGCAGATGACATAATACTATACATAGAGAATCCTTAAGATGCTACCAGAAAACTACTAGCGCTAATCAATGAATTTAGTAAAGTAGCAGGATACAAAATTAATGCACAGAAATCTCTTGCATTCCTATACACTAATGATGAAAAATCTGAAAGAGAAATTAAGGAAACACTCTCATTTACCATTGCAACAAAAAGAAAAAATACCTAGGAATAAACCTACCTAAGGAGACAAAAGACCTGTATGCAGAGAACTATAAGACACTGATGAAAGAAATTAAAGGTGATACAAATAGATGGAGAGATATACCATGTTCTTGGATTGGAAGAATCAACATTGTGAAAATGACGATACTACCCAAAGCAATCTACAGATTCAATGCAATCCCTATCAAACTACCAGTGGCATTTTTCACAGAACTAGAACAAAAAATTTCACAATTTGTATGGAAACACAAAAGACCCTGAATAGCCAAAGCAATCTTGAGAAAGAAAAACGGGGCTGGAGGAATCAGGCTCCCTGACTTCAGACTATACCACAAAGTCACAGTCATCAAGACAGTATGGTACTGGCACAAAAACAGAAATATAGATCAATGGAACAGGATAGAAAGCCCAGAGATAAACCCACACACATATGGTCACTTTACCTTTGATAAAGGAGGCAAGAATATACAATGGAGAAAAGACAGTCTCTTCAATAAGTGGTGCTGGGAAAACTGGACAGCTACATGTAAAAGAATGAAACTAGAACACTTCCTAACACCATACACAAAAATAAACTCAAAATGGATTAAAGACCTAAGTGTAAGACAAGACACTATAAAACTCTTAGAGGAAAACCTAGGCAGAATGCTCTATGACATAAATCACAGCAAGATCCTTTTTGACCCACCTTGTAGAGAAATGGAAATAAAAATGAAAATAAACAAATGGGACCAAATGAAACTTAAAAGCTTTTGCACAGTAAAGGAAACCATAACCAAGATGAAAAGACAACCCTCAGAATGGGAGAAAATATTTGCAAATGAGGCAACTGACAAAGGATTAATCTCCAAAATATACAAGCAGCTCAATATCAAAAATCAAACAACCCAATCCAAAAATGGGCAGAAGACCTAAATAGACATTTCTCCAAAGAAGATATACAGATTGCCAACAAACACATGAAAGGATGCTCAACATCACTAATCATTAGAGAAATGCAATTGAAAACTACAGTGAGGTGTCACTTCACACCGGTCAGAATGGCCATCATCAAAAAATCTACAAAGAGTAAATGCTGGAGAGGGTATGGAGAAAAGGGAACCCTCTTGCACTGTTGGTAGAAATGTAAATTGATACAGCCACTATGGAGAACAGTATGGAGGTTCCTTAAAAAACTAAAAATAGAACTACCATATGACCCAGCAATCCCACTACTAGGCATATACCCTGAGAAAACCATAATTTCAAAAGAGTAATGTACCACAATGTTCGTTGCAGCACTATTTACAACAGCCAGGACATGGAAGCAACCTAAGTGTCCATCAACAGATGAATGGATAAAGAAGATGTGGCACATATATACAATGGAATATTACTCAGCCATAAAAAGAAATGAAACTGAGTTCTTTGTAGGGAGGTGGATGGACCTAGAGTCTGTCATACAGAGTGAAGTAAGTCAGAAAGAGAGAAACAAATACCGTATCCTAACACATATACATGGAATCTAAAAAAAAAAAAACAAGGTTCTGACGAACTTAGGGGCAGGACAGGAATAAAGACGCAGATGTAGAGAATGGACTTGAGGACCCAGGGAGGGGGAAGGGTAAGCTGGGACGAAGTGAGAGAGTAGCATTGACATATATACACTACCAAATGTAAAATAGATAGCTAGTGGGAGCAGCTGCATAGCACAGGGAGATCAGCTCGATGCTTTGTGGCCACCTAGAGGGGTGGGATAGGGAGGGTGGGAGGGAGACACATGAGGGAGGAGATATGGGGGTATATGTATATGTCTAGCTGATTCACTGTGTTATACAGCAGAAACTAACATAACATTGTAAAGCAATTTTACTCCAATAAAGATGTTAAAAAATTTATTGAAGTATAGTTAATTTACAATGTTGTGTTAGTTTCAAGTGTACAGCAAAGTGATTCACTTATACACGTTGTATTACTTCTATAATTTAAAAAAATCTGAAAAATGCACAAACAGAAGCTTGTGCCTTTATAGGGTTTGGAAAGAAGTGCATCCCTTCAGGAAATAGTCTAGAATGTTTGGTGAAGAAAATTGTGTGACTGCCCACTGACAAGTTCCCATCTTGCATCCAGACAGAAGATGCCTTGTCATTCACTCATCTAGTTGCAATTTTGTTCCAGGGTCATTGTTTCGGGAGAGGGTCCTCTTAGCATTTTGTTCAATGGGTGTATTAGTTTGCTGAGGCTACCATAACAAATTACCCAAGAATGCTGATGTCCAAGGGCAGGAGAAGATGGATATCTCAGCTCAAGCAGAGAGGGGAAATCTACCCTTCCTCTATCTCTTTGCTCTACTCAGGGCCTCAGCTGATTGGAAAGACCCACCTATGTTGGAGAGGGCCATCTGCTTTACTCAGTTCACCAATTCAAATGCTCTTCTCTTCCGGAAACACCCTCGTAGACACACCCCCTTTCTCCAGCTATCTGGGCATCCCTCAAACCAATTAAGTTGACACACAAAATTAACCATCTCAGTGATCGTATTTGGAGATGGAGCCTTTGGGAGGTGATTAGGTTTAGATGTTTGGGTCAAAGGGGTGGGCCCCTCATGATAAGATTAGTGTCCTTATAAGAAGTGGAAGCCCGAGAAGAAAGGTCATGTGAGGACACAGCAAAAAGGCAACTGTCTACAAGTCAGGAATTGGGGTCTCACCAGACACCAAACCTGCCAGCACCTTGATCTTGGAATTCCAGCCTCTACACTGTGAGAAATAAATGTCTGTTGTTTAAGCCACTCAGTCTGTTGTATTTTGTTATAGCAGCATGAGCAGACTGAGACGGAGCTTGCTGCCTACCAGGTCACATCATGGTGGAGCCAGTCAGGTGGATTGGATTCCTGGGGATGTTATAACAAACAAGGTGGCTTAAAACAACAGAAATGTATTCTTTTACAATTCTAGAGGCCAGAAGTTGAGATCAAGGTGTCAGCAGGACCGAGCTCCTTCTGAAGGCTCTAGGGGAGGATCCTTCCTTGTCTCTTCCAGCTCCTGGGGGCTCCAGGCATTCTTTGGCTCATGGCTGCATCACCCAACCTCTGCCTCAGTGTCACATGATGTTCCTCCTATGTGTCTGTGTCCAAATTTCCCTTTTCTTATAAGGACACCATCCCCCCTAATTCAGTTATGACCTCTTCTTAACTTGAATTAACATCTGCAAAGACCCTATTTCCAAATAAGGTCATAGTCACAAGTGCCAGGGATTAGAACTTGAATCAAATATCTTTTTGAGGGAACACAATTCAACCCACCATACATGGGTTTGGAGGAGACAGGCATGGGGGTTAATTTAGTTAGTGCTGTGACTTTGGCCAAGCTCTTCCCTCTCTGAGACTCTACTAAAGCATGGTGATGACCAACACCCCCTCCTGGCCCATCTGATTGTCTCCCAGCCTTCTGCATCTCATTAACAGTCACCCATACACCCAGTTGTTCAGGCCCCAAACCCAGAGTCATTCTCAGTTCCTCCCCATCACCCCAAGTCTGTCACCTCAGGAGCCCTCCACCCAGTCCAAGCTCCACCATCACCTCTCATCTCATCTCCGCATCTCCACCTTGACCCCCTAAGGTCTGTTTTCCACTTCTCAGCCAGCTGGTGGCTAATCTCTTCCCCTGACATTTAGAATAAAAATCCAGTCTTCTTAGAAGAAGACCCAATTTGTCTCCTCGACCTCATCACTGCTGTATGTCCCACAGACCCATGGTAGAGGGTTGAATGGTGGCCCTCCCAAAGTGTATGTCCATGTCCTCACCCCTGGAACCTGTGACTGTGACCTTAACTGGTAAAAGGGTCTTTGCAGACGTAACTAACTTAAGAATCTTGAGAAGAGATCATCCTGGATATTAAGATGGGCTCTAAATCCAATAAGTGTTCTTATCAGAGAAAGGCAGAGTGGGATTTGGGAGGAAAGAAAGAGAAGAAGGCCATGTGAAGACAGAGGCAGAGATTGGAGTGATGTGGCCACAAGCCAAGGAACACCTGGAGGCCCCCAAAGCAGGAAGAGGAAAGGAAGCATCCTCCCCTACAGCTTTCAGATGGAGCTCTGGAGTTCTAATAAGGAACAATTTCCAATATACATAGTGGAAAAAACAAGATGCAAAACAGCAGGTATTTTAAAAAGAGAAGATGCGGACACATGTATGTATACATGCTCACATAGGGAAAAGTGGAGGTAGGATTTGGAGGATATTATGTTAAAAAAAAAAAAAAACAGCTAGAAGTACAAGGGAGAAAAATGACAAGAAATAGACCAAAATACAACCCACAGCTGGAATCGGGGATTATTGTTCTTTCTCCAAATGTTCTGTAATGAGTTTACATTATTTTTAGAAATATATGTATATATTATTCTCTCTGTATAGCACATTATATGTGACAATGTATATAGTATAGTAAATTATATATAGCACATTAAATTAATGTAAATTACTATATGTTATGTTATAGTATATAGTAAATTAAATCACATATATTTTTGTATGCTATATGATAGCATAATAATAAATTAAATGACATATATTGATACTATATTAATTTATCATATGCTATTATAGTACATAATAAATCAAATTATATATAGTATATTAATTTACTATATGCTGTTACAGTACATAGTGAATTAAATGACATATAGTACATTAACATACTATGTGCTATTTTATAGTACATATGAAATCATATTACATATAATATATTAATTTACTTATACTATATCATAGTATACTGTTATACTAACGATATTAAATTTAAAATTATATATTCAATATAATTTAGATGTCCTAAGTTATTCGATGCCTCCTGAGTTTTGCAAGTGCTGGATGGTTCAGCTCCCTGGACAGATGCACCTGCTCTGTGTCTGGCAGACCAGTGTTTAAGGCTCTTCCTGTCCTTCTCGGATAAGCGAATTCACCTCTCTGAATGTTAGTTCCTCACCTGCAAAATAGGAAGGTCATCGTGCCTCCCACGTGCTAGAAACCGCTTCTCCAAATGTGCTCAGCGCACCCATGTGGTTCACGAAATCCTTTCCGGGATCTACAGGGTCAGACCCCTGACCATGACATTAATACTACGTCATTTGCCTTCTTCTCTGGGTTGGCATCTGCCCTGATGGTACACGAGCAACCTGCTGGTGCCTCAGCAGGAATCAAGACAGCAGCACCAAGGGTACAAGGAGTTGTGGTACTGTTCACCACAGCGCAGGCGCAGAAAAAGCAAAAAAGCGGGGTGGGGCGGGGAGCCAGTGTCACTTGATGTTATTACTGAAGCTTGGTGAAACAGTAAAAATTACTAATTTTAAAAAATTTCAAGCCTTGAGTATGTTTTTCCCCCTCATTCACTTTCTCATGTTATTTTATAATTCACATACGATAAAATTGACTCTTCTTTTTGATGTGACGGGTAGCAGATTTTAGCACGCGTGCAATTCGTGTAACCGCCGCCACAATCAGGATGCTGACCCGAAGAGCTTTATCAGCCCTCAAAACTCCCTTAGGCTGTCCCATTGGACATCCCTCCCCAGCTCCTGGCACCTCCCCGTTTCTCTGTCAAGGTAATTTCTTCTTCTGGAGAATGTCACATGAATGGAATCATACGGTAGGTAACTTTCTGAGGCTTCTTTTCACTCAGCATAATGCCTTTCAGAGTCGTACATATTGTCACATGTATCAAAAGCTCTCTCTTTTTCATCGCTGGGCAGTATTCCACTGTACGCATGTATCAGTCTCTACTCAGGATATCTGGGTGATGGATAGTGTCTTGGGGCTGCCGTGACAAAGCACCACAAACTGGGGGGCTTAGAACAACACAGATTTATTCTCTCAGGGTTCTGGAGGACGGAAGTTCAAAATCAAGGCATTAGCAGGGCCATACTTCCTCCCAAGGCTCCAGGGGAGGATCCTTCCTTGCCTTTTCCAGCATCTGGGAAATACACATAAAGCCCTCCTAATGAGCATTAAGTTCAGTGGTCATCTCTAAAAAAAGCACTAGAACAAATTTTCGAGTCCAACTGGCATCTTTTTTCAGGGAACACCATTTTTATTTGAAATATCTGACAAACTATGATTCAGACTTGGCTGTTTGGCAGACGTTTTCTCAAAAACAAACAAAAGGAGCCTGTTACTTCAAGGAAAACAACACAGTTCTGTTGCCAACATAAGATTTAAGCTTTCAAGGGAAAATCAAAATTTTGGAAATCCCATGTCTGCCACTGTCTGACCGCTTTCTGACACATTTTTTAAATTTTTATTTATTTATTTTTGGCTGCATTGGGTCTTCATTGCTGCGCACGGGCTTTCTCTAGTTGCAGCGAGCAAGGGCTACTCTTCATTGCGGTGCGGGGGCTTCGCATTGCAGTGGCTTCTCTTGCTGCGGAGCACGGGCTCTAGGCGCGCGGGCTTCAGTTATTGTGGCTTAGCTGCTCTGCGGCATGTGAGATCTTCCTGGACCAGGGCTCGAATCCGTGTCCCCTGCATTGGCATGCGGATTCTTAACCACTGCGCCATCAGGGAAGCCCTCTGACCCTTTTAAAAGGCTTTTCTCATGAGACAGAATGGTGGTGATATTAACAAATGTAGCTTTCTGATATTGAACAATAAAATGTGACAACCTCTGCATAACCCAGGGAACCAATACTTTCCAAATGATCGATGTTACAATCATCACAGGAGATGGCATTCAGAGCGCAAGGCAGATCAATAGATTTTATTTTATTTTATTTAGTTGTGCCAGGTCTTAGCTGCAGCAGGCGGGCTCCTTAGTTGTGGCATGCAAACTCTTAGCTGCGGCATGCATGAGGGATCTAGTTCCCTGACCAGGGATCGAACCTGGGCTCCCTGCATTGGGAACACGGAGTCTTATCCACTGCGCCACCAGGGAAGTCCCAGATCAATAGATTTTAATGTAGCCAAGCCTAGTGAGTTGAATGGGGACTGCCAAAAACATATTCATGCTCTAACTGCCAGCATGTGAATGTGACCTTAGTTGGCAAAAGAGTCTTTGCAGATGTAATTAAGTTAAGGATCTCAAGATGAGATCATCCTGGATTACCCGGATGGGCCCTAAATCCAATGACAAGTGCCTTTATAAAAGACAGAAGAGGAGAAGACATAGACACAGAGGAGAAGGCTACATGGTGATAGAGACAGGGATTGGAGTGAGGCAGCCCCAGCTGAGGAATGCCTGGAGCCACCAGAAGCTAGAATAAGCAAAGAAGGATTCTCCCCTTGAGGATGGCACGTGCAAATGCTCCGGGGTGAGAGAGAGCGTGGCATGTTCTAAGAATTGCATAGTTTGGAGAGGCTCAATATTAGACGTAAGATATAACAAATTTAGATATAAGCCATGAGCAGTAACAAAATAGACACTTTTTCTATTAAAGTCCAGATGGTAAATATTTTCAGCTTTGCAGGTTAGATGGTCTATGGCTCAGCTATTCAGCTCTATCATTGTTGCTTGAAAGCAGCCATAGACAATACATAAACAGATGGGCATGAATGTGTGCCGATAAGACTTTATTTCTGCATGGAAGCAACCTAAGTGTCCATCGACAGATGAATGGATAAAGAAGATGTGGCACATATATACAATGGACTATTACTCAGCCATAAAAACAACCAGAATTGAGTTACTTGTAGTGAGGTGGATGGACCTAGAGTCTGTCATACAGAGTGAAGTAAGTCAGAAAGAGAAAAACAAATACCGTATGTTAACACATATATATGGAATCTAAAAATAAAAATGGTTCTGAAGAACCTAGGGGCAGGACAGGAATAAAGACGCAGATTCAGAGAATGGACTTGAGGACATGGGGAGCGGGAAGGATAAGCTGGGACAAAGTGAGAGAGTGGCATGGACTTATATATATTACTAAAAATAGATAACTAGTGGGAAGCAGCTGCATAGCATAGGGAGATCAGCTCAGTGCTTTGTGACCACCTAGAAGGGTGGGATAGGGAGCGTGGGAGGGAGATGCAAGGAGGAGATATGGGGATATATGTATATGTATAGCTGATTCACTTTGTTATACAGCAGAAACTAAGACACCACTGTAAAGCAATTATACTCCAATAAAGATGTTAAATAAATAAATAAATAATGAATACACACACACACACACACACAAAAGACTTTATTTCTGGACACACGTGATTTGAATTTCATATAATTTTCATGTCATGACACAATTGTCCTCTCTTTTCCCCCAGTCATTAAACAAATGTAAAATCCATTCTTAGCTCTAGGGTTGTACAAAATCAGGCAACCCTGAACTAGCTTAAAAAATAGAACATTTCCAATACTTGAAAGTTCCCTGCACCTCACCCAGTTGTTCCCAGCCATGATCTTGCATCTCGGCACCCCACCCAGTCATGTTCCCAGCCATGAACTTGCATCTCATGTTCATCATTCTCTTCATTTGTGTGACGGTTTTGTTACCAAACCAAGCTTAAGTACGCTCACCAGCACACAGTAAAGTCAATCTACTGACAACAGATTGTGTTAAAGGAAAGTACAGCATTTATTGCAGGCACCAAACGAGGAGTCCAGGCAACTAATGCTCAAAAGACCTGAACTCCCTAATGGCTTTCAGGGAAAGGTTTTTAAGGACAGGATGAGGGAGAGGCTTGCAAGGTGCATGATCAGTTCACAAACATTCTTCTGATTGGCTGGTGGTGAGGTAATCAGGAGTCAACATCATCAACCTTCTGGTTCCAACTGGTCTGGGATCTATGTGTTTGTGGTCAACATACAGTTAACTTCTTCCACCTGAATTGGGTTTTCAGTATCTGCAAAATAGCTCAAGAATATGGCTCAGAATATTATCTATAGCCCTTGAGGAGGAACTAAAGGTCTTTGATTTTGTTTAATGGCTAAACTATTATTATTTTGTCTTGCTTGACTGTTTTTCTTTGGATCTGCACTTTCTCACTTCTCTAAATTTATTCTTTGGAACTTGGGGAAGGCCTAGGAGGCTAAGGTTTTTCTACAAACAAGAGGCAGGCAGAGGACATGGTGGGTGGATCTCTCTCTGCTCTCTGCCATGTGAAGATATGAAGAGAAGACAGCTATTCACAAACCAGGAAGAGAGCCCTCACCAGACACGATCTGCTGACAACTTGATCTTGGACTTCCCAGCCTCCAGAACTGTGAGAAATAAACGTTGTTTAAGGAGCCCAGTCTGTGGTAATTTGTTATAGCAGTCTGACCTAAGATACCTAATTATGGTAGGTTTTTATGAGGAAACGTGGATACTTGAGGGATGGTGAGATGCCCATTTGTGGGGTGGCACAGAGTTTGATACGACTGCCTTGGTTTTACCTAGTTAATTGTACTGTTCATTTCTTCCATTAATTATCAGATTTTTAGAGTTAGAGTCTTAAAAATCTTCCAGTCCAGGGCTGGCAAACTTTTCCTTCAAAAGGCTAGACAGTCAATATTTTCAGCTGCACAGGCCAGTCTCTGTTGAAATGACTCCACTCTGCTGTTATAGCTTGAGAGGGGCCATAACAATGTGTAAACAAATGAGCGTGGCTCTGTGCCAATAAAAGTTTATTGACAAACACAGGCAGTGGGCCGGATTTGGCCTATGTGCTATAGTTTACCTACCCTTGACCTGGTCCAACATTTTCATTTAATAAGGAGGAATTCGCCTGGGTCCAGCATTTTCATTTAATAAGGAGGAATTCGCCCAGGTCCAACATTTGCATTTAATAAGGAGGAATTCGCCCGGGATCAATAAGGAGGTGAGAAGCACTCACTCTCAGAACTCAGTCTCAGGCTTGCCAACATCCTGTCTTGGTGCCTTCACTTTGACCTCTCAGCTGGCTTCTATGGGCTCAGTTAGGTGCTTGTATCCTCCGCTGATTAAGCTAGGACTTTTCCCAGATGCCTCCAGGCAGGTACCAATCAGAAAGTGCAAAATAAACACAGTTATAACCGTCCACATCTGTGGTAACCTTTGGATGATGGTCTTACCTTTGCTAAACACCTGCTCAGCGTCAGAGACTCTGCCAAACTCTTCCCACATGTGTATCTTATGCTTCCTTAAAGAAAACCAGAGAAGTGAGGCGTAAAGGAAGAAACCTATCTCTTGGAATGAGATAGGTATGGATTTCAATTCTGCCCCACTGTCAGCTCTGTGTGACTGATGTCGAGTAACTTGGCCACTGAGTCTAAATTTTTTCCCTTAGAGTGTAACAACCCACTTCAAAGACATACTGTTTAGAAAATACCTGCTTATGTGCTTGGCATGTTTTGAGTGCTTAATAGAAATTTCTAGCTGCAACTGTGGCCTGGATTTGCTTATGAGAAATAGCGGGCAGCTTCTAATGGGGCCCCTGTGGGTCCCTGCACCTGGTGCCCACAGCTTTGTATAATCCCTACCCTTGATTGTAGGGTACTTGGAATTTGCTTTGAATGAACATAAATCAACAACTGATTGAATGTGATTCCTCAAAAAATTAAATATAGAATTACCATATGATCCAGAAATTCTACTTCTTGGCATATATCCAAAAGAATACAGAATAAAACTTTGTAGGTGATGAAAATGTTCCATATCTTAATTATGGTGGTGATTATGTGGGCATATTCATTTTGCAAAACTGATTAAATTGTACACTTGAAATGGGGATGAGAAGTGATGAAATGTCACTTCCAAGATTAGGTTGTAAAAAATATATGACCCAGAAATTCCACTCTAAGGTATATAACCCAAAGATATGAAAACAGGTATTCAAACAAATGTTTATAGCAGCACTATCTACAATAGCCAAAGGGTGGAAACAACCCAAATGTCCGTCAATGGATGAATGAGAAACAACATGTGGAATATTATGTAGCCGTAAAAAGGAATAAAGTTTCACTATATGTTACAAAGTGGATGAAGCTCAAAACCATTATAAAAACATTATGCTAAGTGAAAGAAGCCAGACACAAAAGGTCACGTACCGTATGATTCCATTTGTATGAAATGTCCAGAATAGGCAAATCCATTGAGACAGAAAACAGATTTGTGGTTGCCTGGAGCTGCAGAAGCGGGTATGAGGAATGACTGCTACTGGGCATGGGGTTTCCTTTTGGGGTGATGAAAATGTCTTTCAACTAAATAGAAGTGATAGTTATACAACACTATGAATGTACTAAGTGCCACTGAATTGCTCACTTTAAAAAGGTTAGTTTTATGTTATGTGAATTTCACCTCACTTTAAAAAACAAAACAAAACTGTGACTTCCATTTTGCTAACAGGAAAGATATTTCTTGCTGGCTTTGATGAATTTGCCGTGTTGAAGAGGCCCCCATGGCAAGAAATTGAGGGCAACTTCCTGCCAACAGCCCGTAAAAAACTGAGTCCTCAGTTCAACAGGGCACAAGAATCAAAACTCTGCCAACAACCATGTGAACCTGGAAAGCAGATTCTTCCCCAGTCAAGCCTCAAGATGAGACCACAGCCTCACTGCTCTTAGTTAATCCTTGAAATAACCCATTGTAGAGGCAAGATGCTTGAATTTCAAGAGGTAAAGTCACCTGCTCCAGGTCACTTTTTTTTTTTTTTAATATTGTATTGCCAACTAGATGGATATTTTCTTTTTTTTTTTTTTAATTTTATTTATTTATTTATTTATGGCTGTGTTGGGTCTTCGTTTCTGTGCGAGGGCTTTCTCTAGTTGCGGCAAGCGGGGGCCACTCTTCATCGCGGTGCATGGGCCTCTCACTATCGTGGCCTCTCTTGTTGGGGAGCACAGGTTCCAGACGCGCAGGCTCAGTAGTTGTGGCTCACAGGCCCAGTCGCTCCGCGACACGTGGGATCCTCCCAGACCAGAGCTCAAACCCGTGTCCCCAGCATTGGCAGGCAGACTCTCAACCACTGAGCCACCAGGGAAGCCCTCCAGGTCACATTTTTAATAAGTTTACCTGAGACTGAGCCCCTGCTCATGTCACCAGCTCTGTGGCCTCCTATGGCTAACATCTGTAAGAGATGCAAATACCTAATGTACAGTAGTTTGCTTGATAAATATTCTTTTGCTTCCTCGTTCCCTTTCTTAGGTGGAGAGTAGGAAGAGGCATCACTTAATGGTTAAAAGAAAAGACATTGCAGATTTCTCCCTACTGGAAAGACTACAACATACCCTGTGTTGCTGAGCATTTTTTACAAATTGAAGATTTGTGGCAACCTTGTGTAGAGCAAGTTTATCAGCACCATTTTAACAACAGCATCTGCTCACTTCATGTCTCTGTCACATTTTGGTAATTCTTGTAATATTTCAAACTTTTTCATTATTATTATATTTTTCACGGTGATCTATGATCAGTGATCTCTGACGGTACTGCTGTAATTGTTTTGGGTGCCATGAACCGCATGCCCATGTAAGATGGCGAACTTAATTGATAAATGTTGTGTATGTTCTGACTGCTCCATTGACTGGCCATTCCCCCATCTCTCTCCCTCTCCTCAGCCTCCCTATTCTCTGAGACACAACAATATTGAAATTAGGCCAGTTAATAATCCTACAAGGTAAAAAAAATAAAAAATAAAAAATAATCCTACAAGGGCCTCTAAGTGTTGAAGTGAAAGGAAGAGTCACGTGTCTCTCACTTTAGCTCAAAAGCTAGAAATGACTAAGCTTAGACACGTCAAAAGCTGAGATAGCCCAAAAGCTAAGCCTCTTGTGCCAAACAGCCAAGTTGTAAATGCAAAGGAAAAGTTCTTGGAGGAAATTAACAGTGTTACTCCAGTGAACACATGAATGATAAGAAAGTGAAACAGCCTTATTGCTGATACAGAGAAAATTTTAGTGGTCTGGGTAGATCAAACCAGCCACAATATTCCCTTAAACCAAAGCCTAATCCAGGACAAGGCCCTGACTTTCTTAAATCCTATGAAGGCTGAGAGAGGTGAGGAAGTTGCAGAAGAAAAGTTTGAAGCAAGCAGAGGTTGGTTCATGAGGTTTAAGGAAAGAAGCCATCTCCATAACATAAAAGTATACGGTGAAGCAACAAGTTATCCAGAAAATCTAGCTAAGATAATTAATGGAGGTGACTACACTACACGACAGATTTTCAGTGTAGACCAAATATCCTTATATTGGAAGAAGATGCCATCTAGGACTTCCTATAGCTAGAGAACAGAAGTCAATGCCTGACTTCAAAGATTCAAAGAACAGTCTGACTCTTATTAGAGGTTAATGCAGCTGGTGACTTTAAGTTGAAGCCAATGCTCATTTACCATTCTGAAAATCCTAGGGCCCTTAAGAATCATACTAAATCTACTCTGCCTGTGCTCTATAAATGGAACAACAAAGCCTGGATGATAACACACCTGTTTACAACGTGGTTTACTGGATATTTTAAGCCCACTGTTGAGACCTACTGCTCAGAAAAAAAAGGTCCCTCTCAAAATATTACTGCTCATTGACTATACACCTGGTCACCCATGAGCTCTGATGGAGATGTACAATGAGATTCATGTTGTTTTCATGCCTGCTAACACAACATCCATTCTGCAACCCATGGATCAAGGAGTAATTTTGACTTTCAAGTCTTATGTTAAGAAATACATTTTGTAAGGCTATGGCCACCATAGATAGTTATTCCTCTGATGGATCTGGGCAAAGTAAATTTAAAATCTTCTAGAAAGGATTCGCCACCATTCTAGATGCCATTAAGAACATTTGTGATTTGTAGGAAGAGGTCAAAATATCAACATTAACAGGAGTTTGGAAGAAGTTGATTCCAACCCTCATAGATGACTTGAGGGGTTCAAGACTCAAGTGGAGGAAGTAACTGCAGGTGTGGCGGAAATAGTAAGAGAACTAGAAGTGGAGCCTGAAGATGTTACTGAATTACTGCAATATCATGATAGAACTTTAATGAATGAGGATTGCTTCCTATGGATGAGCAAAGTTGTTTCTTGCAATGGAATCTACTCCTGGTGAAGATACTGTGAAGATCATTGAAATGACAACAAAGGATTTAAAATGTTACATAAACTTAGTTGATAAAGCAGTGGCAGGGTTTGAGAGGATTGATTCCAATTCTGAAAGAAGTTCTACTGTAGGTAAAATGCTGTCAAAAAGCATCACATGCCACAGAGAAATTGGTCATGAAAGAAAGAGTCAATAAATACGGCAAACTTCATTGTTGTCTTAAGAAATTGCCATAGCCACCCCAACTTTTGGTAATCATCAACCTGATCAGTCAGCAGCCATCAACGCTGAGGCAAGACCCTCCACCAGCAAAAAGATTATGGCTCACTGAAGGCTTAGATGATGGTTTGCTTTTTTTGGCAAATATGTATTTTTAGATTGAGATGTACAATTTTTAGACATAATGTTATTGCACACTTAATAGACCTCAGTATAGTGTAACTTTTATATACACTGGGAAATCAAAAATTTCATGTGACTCACTTTATTGTGATATTCACTTCATTGTGGTGGTCTGGAACTGAACCTGCAATATTTCTTAGGTGTGCCTGTATGGATGTGTGTGTCATATTCATACGCATATTTCAAAGCTCTGACCTCTGGACATGGTGACTAACTGTCTCAGTTTCCCTGAGACTATCCCAGTTTTAACACTGAAATGCCCACATTCTGGGAAACCCTAGGGTGGTTGGTCATCAACTGCTGAGCTGGAACTAGAAGCAATGATATCCCAGTAGCAATGAGCACACCTCATGCACAGGTTTTGGTTTCTAAATACCATTCTCCAACAAAAGAACCAGGGCTCCTTGGAGAAATGGCTGGTTCTAGGGCTGGAACAGCAGAAGTATCTTGTGTCAGTTCCTTCCCCTCTCCGAGCCTCAGTTTCCCCATCAGTCCGGTGGGAATAACAGTTTCCCACCATAATGGGTTGAATTGTAACCAGCCCCACCCCCAAATAAATGTCTACCCAGAACCTGTGAATGTGATCGTATTTGGAATAAGAGTCTTTGCAGTAAGGATCTTGAGATAAGATCATCCTTGATTTAGAGTGGGCTCTAAATCCAATGACAAGTGTCCTTATAAAAGAAAGGGAAAGAGACAGAGAGAGAAGGCCATGTGAAGATGGGGGCAGAGATTGGAGTGATGGCAGCAACAAATCAAGGAATGCTTGGAGCCACCAGAAGCTGGAAGAGACAAAGAAGGATCCTCCCCTAGAGCCTTCAGAGAGAGCACAGCCCTGCCCACACCTAGATTTCAGACATCTGGCCCCCAGAACTGTGAGAGAATTAATTCCTCTTGTTTTAAGTGACCAAGTTCATGGTAATTTATTACCATAGCCATAGGAAGTTCATACACCCACCTTGGATTGTTGCAATGACCAAGGAAAATAAGGCATGTACAGTGCTCATTAAAGGGTGTGGCACCAAGAAAGAAAGCCCTCGGAATGTGGTCACTGCTCTCTTTCTCTGTAGGACAAGACCCTGGCACCCAGTGGCTCTGCATACACCCCATCCTTTTCACTACAACAATCTTCCTCTTAACTGAAAGCAGGGTCTCAAAGAGGTATTTGTACACCCATGTTCCAGCAGCATTTTGCAAAATAGCCAAAAGGTAGAAGCAACCCATGTTTTCATCTATGGATGAATGCATAAATAAAATGTGGTATATCCATATAAAGTAATAATATTTACCCTTAAAAAGGAAGGAAATTCTGACCCATGCTACCACATGGATGAACCTTGAGGACATTATGATGAGTAAAATACTCCAGTCACAAAAGGACAGTTACTGTATGATCCCAGTAATGTGAAGTCCCTAGAATAGTCAAAGTCTTAGAGAAAGGAAGTAGAATGGTGGGTGCCAAGGGTTGGGGGAGGGGAAATGGGAAGTTAGTGTTTGATGAGGGTAGAGTTTCAGTTTGAGAAGATGGACAGGTTCTGGAGATGAATGGTGGTGATGGTTGCACAACGATGTGAATGTACTTAATGCCACTGAACTGTGCACTTAGTAATGGTTAAGATGGCAAATTTTATGTTGCGTATTTTACAATAATAACAATAATAATAGAACCATGTTGTGTATTTTACAATAATAATAATAACAATAACAATAACAATAAAAGAACCTTTCTCTCACCTCAAGACCAAAGAAGCTATTGAGCGTGACACCTGCATCTAAAATTAGGCTGGACTTGAGAGCTGGCCATCAGAGTTCTCACTCCTACATGGGATGGCAGGGTCAGCCTGCCCTGCCAGTCATCCCCCAACCAGCCAGTGGCTTGCCCACCCGCTTCCCAAAATAGGCTGGGAGGCTATTTTGTTACAATCTGTTCTCTCATAAAACGAGATCCCAGAACATTTGTGCTGGAAGGCAGGGAGCCAGCTTATTGCCAACACCCACCAGGTGCTAGATGAGTGCAAGCAGAAGCATTCTGTGCACTCTTACAGAGCTGTCTTTGTAATCCAACTCCAGACGCTCCTGCTGGGCGTCCTAGGAGGAAAGTGAGGCTCGGAGAAGGGGGGTTACTCGCCCAATGCCACACTCCTCGAAGGTGAAAAGACAGGATAGGAACAGGTCTGAGAAGCTTCAGAGCCTATTCTGGTTTTCCTTTTCTTTTGATTAAGGTAGAATTCTCAGCATACGGTTCTGTAAGTTTTGACCACGATCAAGATACAGAACAGTTCTGCTGCCCTCTCCTCTTGAAATTCCCCTGGCCCCTTTGAAGACAATCTCTCCTCCCACTCCTAGTACCCACTGATCTGTGTTCTGTCTCCATAATTTTTGCCTTTCCTATAACATCCTATAAAGGGAGCACACAGGATGTAACCAGAGTCTGGCTTCTTTTGAAATTCATTCACATTGCTGTGTGTGTCAAAAATTCATTCCTTTTCTTCTCTGAGTAGTATTCCATTGTGTGATGGGATCATTGTATGATGTTCATCCACTCACCAGCTGATGGGCCTTTGGGATGTTTCTGGTTTTTGGTGATTACCAAAACCAGCCACTATAAACATTTCTTGTGCAAACATGTGTTTGTGCTTCACTTAGAAATGGGATTGCTGCATTATATGGTCAGTGATGTTACATTTTATATGAAACGACCCAACTCTTTTCCACTAGCAGTGCATGAGCATTCCAGTTGCTCCAAATCCTTACCAGCACCTGGCATTTTTAGTTATTTTTATTTTACTCACTCTAAATGGTATTATATTCGTTTGCTAGGGCTGCCGTAACAAAACACTACAGACTGGGTGGCTTCAACAACAGAAATTTATTTTCTGACAGTTCTGGTGGCTGGAAGTGCGAGATCAAGGTGTCAGCAGCGCATCTGGTTTCTTCTGAGACCTCTCTCCATTGCCTGTAGATGGCCATCTTCTCCCTGTGTCTTCACGTGGTCTTTTCTCTGTGTATGTCTGTGTTCTAATCTCCTCTTTTATAAGGACACTAATCATACTGGATTAGGGTCCACCTTAAAGAGTTCATTTGAATTTAATCACTTCTTTAAAGACTCCAACTCCCAGAATGGGGGTCGGGGGGTGTCACAATTCGGCCTATAACAGATACCGCAGTGGCATTTTATCGTGGATTTAATGTGTATTTCATGTGATTACTTGTCATACATCTATTCTCTTTGGTGAACTGTCTGTTCAAATCTTTTGCCCAATTTTTATCGAGTTTTTTTCTTAAGTTTTTTTTTACAGCTTTATTGGAATACTATTGACATACAATAAACTGCACAGATTTAAAGTGTACAATTTGATAAGTTGTGACATGTATATAGACCCGTGAAACCATCACCACAATCAGGAGGGTGAAGACATCCATCACCCAAAGTTTTCTTCTGCTTCTTTGCCATCCCTTCTACCCCAACACCTGTCTCTCTCTCTCCCCGAACACCCACTGATCAGATGTTATTACAGGTGAATTTGCCTTTTCTAGAATTTTATATGAATGGAATCATCCCATATGCATACTTTTTTGTATGGCTCTTTTCACCCATCATGATGCGTTTGAGGCTCATTCATATTATAGTTTGTTCCTTCTTATTGCTGAGTACTATTCAATTTTTTTTTGGCCGCACCGCACAGCATGCAGGATATTAGTTCCCCGACCAGGGATCAAATCCCAGCCCCCTGCATTGGAAGCATGGAGTCTTAACCACTGGACTACCAGGGAAGTCCCCATTCACCTTTTGATGGACATTCGTTTGCTGTTTCTAGTTTGGGGCTATTACAAACAAAGCTGCTATGAACATCCGTGTCCATGTCTTTGTGTGGACACATATTTTCATTTCTCTTGGGCAAATACCTGAGTGGAATGTCTGGGTCATACAAAACTTTTTAAGAAACTGCCAAACTGTCTTAACTTTTGTTTAACTTTTTAAGAAACTGCCAAACTGTCTTCCAAAGTGGCTGCACTGTTTTACATTCCCACCTGCCATGTATGAGATTTCCAGTTGCTCCACATCCTCGCCAGCACTTAGTATGGTCAGTCTCTTTAATCTTAGCTCTCCTAGTGGGTGTGAAGTGGTGTCTTCCCACTCATTTCCCCAGTGGCCAAGGATGTTGAGCATCTTTCATGTGCTTATTTCTATGCCATCTGTATATTCTCTATGACAAAGTGTCCACTCAAATCCTTTGCTCCTTTTTAAGTTGAGCTGTTTTCTTATTATTGAGTCTTGAGAATTCTTTACATATGCAGGATACAATCCCTTTATCAGATGTGTGATTTTCAAAGATTTTTCTCCCAGTCTGTGGCTTGACTTTCATTCTCTTAACAGGGTTTTGCACAGACTCTTAGCTGCAAATCCCAACCACTCCCATTAATCCTCCCACCTGTCTTCGAAGGGCAGTGATAATCATCATCCTCTCTTTTTCCCAAGAAGCAAACAGCCTTAGAGAAGGGGAAGCCCCATGACCTGTCAATGTCAGAGTGAGGATCAAACCCATTTCTGCTTAACTCCAAGCCCCACAGACTTCACCCACTGCCTCTATCTCCCACTGGTGAGCAAGGGCTGCCATGAGCCTCATTCTCCTGGAAACTCCATGCGTCTCTAAGTTCACAGGACTCCCATTGTGTCGTGAGGCCAAAAGAGCAAGAATGAATCAGACAAGCCATCAGGGTTCTTTCACAACAGATTTATTTCCTGACCCTTCACGTTGAGCCTTGATGGACATGCGAGAGGAGGAATTTGGGGGCCCTACAGCCTCAGGACCCACCTAGCTCCCAGATCAAGGCACTTTCCCAATAGCTGGGCAACACCTGGAACCCCAACAATCCCACACCGCTCTGACACAGCTGCAGGCTGATGCCCTGAGCATGCTCTGAGCACCCGTGTGCAAAGGGCAGCCCCAAGCTGGGCTGGTCTGGGCCCCAACCCCATCTGAGAATGGCCATGCCCGACCCACCTACCCCTCTCAGATGTCCTGGTGACCTAGGCTGAGATGAAGATGGCCAGGAGGGGCGCTCAGCTCCCATCCCCCTCGCACACCCTGAATCAAGTTCCCAGCCTGTCTAGCAGCAGCACAAGGTTTGGCACATAGTAGGCATGTGTTTGTTGAATGACTGAGTGAGTGGCAATGAAGGATGCCAGCATGAGGGAGGTCTCATGGAGCTTCCCAGGTGCAACAGTGAGTTCTTGGAGCCCCTGGGCAGAGCCAGATCTTGGAACACCTGCCCAGCCAAGCTGCATTTCTTTGGTTTAGGAACAACCTGAAGCCAAGGATCAGAACAAGTCTTCCCCACCCTCCATGCTCTCAAGTCTGGCTTAGACATGTCTACTGAAGGCCTCCTTTGTGCCAGGTAACTTGTGGGGTTCTCCGGTCCACAAACACAAAAGATCTAAAATGCAAAGCCATTTTTATGCACGATGAACATCCACCAAGGCCTCCCCTCCTGACTGCATTGTGCTTCTGAGCTTAGAAAGCTGGTTCACGTCCAGCCTCACATCAGCCCTTGCATACAGAATGGGGTGAGGAGCCACTATATAGATGGGGCACGCAAGGCTCAGAGCAGGAGGCAACTTGCCCAGGGATGCCCAGGAGAAGTTGGCAAGAAGAGACGTGGAAACCACAGCAGCTACCTTACAGCAGACACTCAGTATAACGTTCGTCAAACGAATGAGTCTCAACATGGCTTGAAATTCTTTTGGAGTCAAGGTGTAATTTTAGAGAGGAAAGAATAGAACCAAGAACATAACTGCCAGGGTTTCCGGCTGGAGCTGCTGCTGGGATTCTGTGAACTGCCCCCTGCCAAAGCTATAACTCCATGGGGACCTGGCAGAAAGAGAAAGGGACCCCCCCCCATTCCTACAAATGCCCTTCACCCCCATATCTCATTTAACCCCCGCATCAGCCCTGGAGGGTGGGCTAATGGCTCCAATTTGTAGATGGGGAAGTAGAGGCCTGGAGAGGGGAGAACTGAGCCCAGGTCCTGGGTCTGGGTCCTCTCCTTGGTGCCCTGAATGCCCCCAGGGCTGCCCTCTAATCTGCCTTCTTGGTTTTTTTCTTCCTGGAGCCCTCACTCAGCTCCTCCTTGGACTTGGTGGGCAGGGCTGAGTGCGAGGAGCCGGGCCCACTGCCGCCCTGGGATCCACCGTGGTTGTCATGGTGATGGTCGTTCCCCCAGTCCGACCCAAACAGCACAGGGCAGACGTAGCCTTCCAGAACATCAAAAGGGGAACTGTGGGAGTGAGTGGCCATCAGGAACACCTGAGGTGGTGTGGCAGAGGGACAGGAGAGGCGAGAGAGCCAGAGGGAGAATGAGGCAGAAGCAAAGTGGGGGGTTGAGGGGGAAAGAGAGAGAAGGTCAGCCAGGTCAAGGGCAGAGGGAGCCCAGACCCAGCCTTCTGGCTGCATGCACCGCTAAGAAGGTGACCAAGTGTCCTGGGTTTTCTGGGATGTGAGATTTTGGTGCTAAAAACCCAGGCACACCAGGACAGTTGGTCACCTTTTCCCCAGGAGTATTCCCCCACACACACCTGGGCTCAGAGAGGAGCTCTGTTTGGCTTGGGGTCGCTCACTCCCTTTCCCTATGTGATGGCCTGTGGTCCCTTCCCAGGGAGCCAGCAGCGAAGCTCCTCAGCTCCACGGGGAGGGAAGAGTGCATGACCCCAGAAGACCTTTCCTGGGTAGGGGGTGACCCTAACTCAAGGCCTGAGGGTCAGACCAGCACCATTCCTGGTCCAGCCCGCTCTCCATGCCCGAGGCACAAGGCCCTGATACTCCAAACAGACTCGGTACACTCCTGCCCCCATCTTGGCCTTTGCCCATGCTGGGCCGTCTGCCTGGAAGACCTTGTTCTGTTCACCGCCATCCCCACCTGCTGGACACTAATCTTCTCATACCCTTCTCCCATGCGTGAACCTACTGACAAGCTCCCCACCCCTTGACCTTAGGGCTGTCCTTTCCCCAGACACTCAAGGCTATGAGTCTAAGCTCCTTATCCTCAGCCTGGGAGGTTTGGGTCGGCGTCAGGACAGGAAGACTTACCTTACAGGATACCATGAACATGGTGAAGATGAAGATGAGGCTGGCTTTGGACACTGGGAGCCAGCGGGTCTGCTGGAGGGTGAAGAGGATGGCTCCGTACAGGCTGGCCTTGGTGGGGCTGGAGGGGGTAGCTGTGGTTACTGGGAGGTTCTGCATGGCTCAGGCCTCTGTACCCCTGTCCCAGGCCCCCTTCTCTGCCCACCCCTGCTGGTCCCAGCACCCATCCCAGCTTCTCCAGAGTGCGTGGTGAGAAGTTGCCCATGTGACATGGATGAGGTGGTATCCCCCTGTACAGTAAAGAGCTATCTTGGCCCCAAAAGAGGTCTCTCCTTTGCCCTGCTCCTGAAAGGTATCCATTAAGCCCCGGGAACGTCCTGTCTGATAGGAGTGTCTTTGTTTACCTGGGGATTTGGGGTCATACCAGATGGTAATGGTGTGATTTAGGGTGGGGTCTTGGGCCACATGGTATCAGCTGAACCTCTGGAGGGACTGGAGACTGAGGTCAGCCACGCGGGCAGTCAGCTATGTCTGTGTGACCAAGCCCCAGTAAAGCTCCTGAACACCAGGGCTCAGGGGGGCACTACTGGTTGGCAATCTTCAGCGCATACAGTCACACATGGACGCTGGGAGAAACAGATGCTGTCCACACAGTTCCATTGAGAGAGGACAGTGTGAAGCTTGCGCCTAGTCTCTCCCTGGATACTGCCCCACATGTCTTTACCTTTGCCATTTTTAATCTGTAATAAACCATAATCCTAAGTATAATGGCTTGGCCAAGTTCTGTGGGTCCTTCTAGCAAATTGTCAAACCTGAGGGTGGTCTTGGGGGGACTCCTAAACAGTGCACTCCCCCAGAAGGTGGGATTACAACACACAGTTCTTCTTAATTTTCCTTTTCTTCCTTGAAGAATAGGCTTCCGATATTTTGACTTGCCGCAGAAGACAGACCAGTGACTTCTGTTTCTGATGTCTGTCGCTCACTGCGCGTACTTAATGATGATAATTCGACCTGGTATTTCCAAAGCACGCACCAGGAACCAGGGTCAGAGGGGTTATGTGTGTGATGGAGTCTTCACACTCAGCTGATGAGGCAGAAATAGAATCTGAGAGGGGAAGCCACTTGCCCTCTTAGTAGCAAGGGACACAATGGTCTGAGCCCCCATTTCCCTGTCCATGAACTGAGTGTGGGAACAGACCTTTCATGGGGATAAAATGAGATACAGTTATGTTTTCCAACATATGAAATGGGAGATAGTTTTCATTGGCATATGGGTGAGCCTTTTAATGTTGTCCTATTTTAATGGCAACAGCTTTATTGTAGATTGGGAGAAAATTTAACTAGCTTGAATCTTTAGGTCTTTTAAAAATGTATTAGGCTAAATGCCCTGTGGGGTCCTGGGTTGAGTCCTGTATGTTGCCATCTGGCCCTGCCCAGTGTTCCCCACTTAGCCCCAGCCACACTCCTCGCCCACACTCTGTGTTCTACATCCTGAATCCCTCACTTCCCACCCACAATCTGTACCCTGACCCTGCAGAACCAGGCAGAATCGTTGCTCTTTTCTGACTTGATAGTTGGCAGAGGTGCTGGCCTCTGTCCAGAAGCTCCCTCTTTGCCAGAAAACTCCTATTCACTCTTCAAAACCCAAATCAAGTGTCTCATCACCCTGTAACGCTGCCTGCCCCTGCCCCCTAGGTAGTGTTAGGGCTCTACCTCTGGGGTCCCCCAGCCATGGTCTCTGGAAGATTCTGGAAGGAGAATCAGGGGCTGAGACTTCCAAGTTACCAGGAGTATCCAACCCAGGGTCAGGCCCAGGGAATAGGGAGGATGGGATACTCACAAGGACATGTGCAGAATCTCGTTGGTCTCTGGCTTCCAGACCCCTCGGAGCAGCTGCTCAAAGTTGGACATGAGGGCGACACCAGAGCCTATGGGACAGGGTACTTCTAAGCAAGCCCGCCACCTCCAGCTCCCTGCTCTTCTTGGTTGAATTCCCAAGGAAGCAACTTCTTTGCTTCTGGAGTCTCCTCCAGAGGGATACTGAGCCTGGGGTGTATGATCATCAGTTGCAGGTGGGGGAACTGAGGCCCAGAGAGGGGACAGTCTTGCTGAGGGTCACACAGCACATTTGGAGCAAAACCAGCATGAAGTAATCAAGGTCATATCCCACCTGCAAGGTATGTCTTGGACAAATCTGGGTTGTCTGCCCTGATGCTCCCAATCCAGGACCCTGAGCTGTGCATGAGGCTTCCAGAGGGCTCCCCACCCCCAGCCTCTCTTCTCCTCTGGGTTCTGAGCTTTCAACCTTTCTCAAGCCACTTGCCCTCTGGAAGGCATGTCATACCCCTGGGGAATTTACTCTGTAGTACAGGCTTCCTGGAGAGAGAATGAGACCCACGTCAAGATTTCTGGTTAAATTTCTAGAAGAATCTTCCCATTTACCCCAAATGTATTGGCTAAAGAGGCTTGGACACCCACTCCAGGAGTGGTTGTGCTCACTGGGATGCCTGATATGCACCACTGGACCAGGGGTTTGCATCTTGGATGATTTTGCCCCCAAGGAAGCATTTGGCAATATCTGTAGACATTTTTGGTTGTCACAACTGGGGAGGGGGCTGCTACTGGCAACTAATGGGTTGAAGCTAGGGATGCTCCTCAACATCCTATAATGCACAGGACAGCCCCCACCACAGAGCATGATCCGGCCCTAAATGTCAGTGGTGCTGAGGATACTGTGACTCAATGGATGATGATTCTAGACGCAGGCATTTTGGGGGTACCCACTTTGGTGAAGAGGAAGCAGGGATTCGGTGCCCAGTGGTGTTTAGCACCTGCTCAAGCCTTCTTTCCCTGCCTTCCTTTTACTCCTTGGTCCACCACTGCAACTATTACTGTTGAATTATCTATTTCTCCTTTAACTTCCCTCGATTTTTGCTTTATGTATTTTGGTGCTCTGTTTTTAGGTGCATATATGTTTATAATGGTTATATCTTCTTAGTGGATTGACCCAACATTATAAACTGTCCCTCTATATTTTTAGTAATATTTTTTTGTCTCAAAGTCTATCTTGGTCTACCTCTTAGCATAAATGGAGGAGGATAATAAGGAGGGCTCCAAAGTTGTTAGGAACGTGGATGTTGAATTCAGAGGACTTGGAGTCAAACCCAGCTGTGCCCCCATAGCCATGTGACCTTGGGCATGTCATTTCATTTCCCTCCTCTGTAAAAAGAGATGATGTTAGCCTTCTCCTAAAGGAGAGTCTTAAGGATCAAATGAGAAAAGATGCACAAAGGCCTCAACTCAAAACTTTCCCTGGGTCAGGGATCTTAACCTGGAGTCTATGAACCCAGACAGGAAACAGAAGTACATCTTCATTTTCACATCTCTCGCTGAAATCCAGCCTTTCCTTCCATCATGAAGGGAGGCAGTTACCTTAGCAGGATTTGCAAGTTTGTGATTCTGTCACCAACAGAGTTCATGGATGTTTTTCTTTTCACATTCCCATTGTTGCAGATGGTGGTTTCAAAATATCATTTGTGCTCAACACCACTTCAAAAGTCTGAGAGTTATTAGGAGCCAGTGTAAGGTCTGCTATTTAATCACTAGTAAAGATGGATAAAGCTACTACAGCATATTTTTTTAAAAATTTTATAACTACTTTAGAATAATAGGCTTCCTTTATTCTCCTATATATTTTACTTTATGCATTTAAAAGACATAAAAGGGTCTGTAGGCTTTACTGGGCTGATTAAAGGGCTGTAGTCCACAAAGCTTAAGAACCTCTGTAGTTACAGGGGTATGATTTCCTCTCTAGGAGGCATTTGGCAATGTCTGGAGACATTTTAGGCTGTCACACTGGTAGGTGCTACAGGCGTCTAGTGGGTGGAGGCCAGGGACGCTGCTCAACATCCTACGATGCACAGGACGGTCCCCACCACAGAGAATGGTCCAGCCCCAGACGTCAGTAGGGCCACAGTTGAGAAATCCTGCTCTAGAGACATCAGCTATCATTGCTTCGTTGTCCTATTTACCTTTGATAGTTAAATTTCTGGAAGAATCTTCTCATTTACCCTAAAGGTGTCTGCTGATGAGGAGGCTGGACTCCTGCAGCCGTCCTGACATCCCTTAGCCCAGAGCAATGGCTGTGCCAGCTGGGGTGCCCGATACGTCCCACTGAGCAGGGGTTCTCAACTGGGGTGCTTTTCCATTGTTCTCATCATGGTCCTGTTTACCTTTGACCCAGCCAGTGGCGATCATGACGAACCACCCGTGGTGGTAGTGGTGATGCGCGTGATGGATGCCCACGGCGATCTTGCGGACTCTCACCACCTCCTTCATGGCCACGAAGATGAGTTTCACCGGCAGGAAGCAGACACACTTGTAAAAGAGGTCCAAGGGGCAGAAGAAAATCAAGTACCTTTGGGGAGAAAATGCCAAGCCTCAGGGGGAGACAGAGCCTGGGGCCCCTCGGAGATGAGGTTGTGTCCAGACCCTCGCTCTCACTTGCCAGGCTCAGGACAGCTGGGCAGTGGAAAGTGGTGGGTCAGGACCACTGTGGAGGTTGTGCTGGTGGGTCCTAGTTCCTCCAACCTCCCGCCTCCCCACTCCCAGGTGGCAGGGTCACCCTGCCCGCCTGCTCTGCTCTCCCACATCCCGCCAGACGAGTGGTGCTTACCAGACTGCGGAGGCCAGCAGGATGCTGGAGTTGTTGCTGAAGTAGTCGACCAGGGGCTCCCCGAGGAGCAGATCAGCCAGGATGTAACTCCCGAAGCAATGCAGCATGGCACACAGCCAGGATGCCATGGGGTGGCGCCGGGACAGCTCGACTGCTCCTGAGGGGCATGGGGCACCCCCCCACCATCACCAGGGCATCTGGGACATGCTTCACCCTTTATGCCCTCTGTTCAGCCCATCCTAGTTCAGCTGCCTTCACGGACTGCCCACCCAATGCCTTGCAGTTTGCCCATTTCAGAGGAAGAACCAAGGCTCAGAGAGGGTTGCACACATGTCTGAGGTCACACAGAGAGAAGGCAGAACCAGGCTGGGGCTCTTTCCTCCGAGCTCAGACAGGTGGCAATAACAATAACACCAGCTCACATTTAGCAAGCATTCCCAGGTCTCAGACACTGGGTTTAGCATTTATAGGAAGGACGTTAAATCTTCATTGATAACTGCAGCCAAGTGATCACTCTTATTATCCCCATGAGGAGACTGAAGCTTGAAGAGAGAGGACAACATGCAGTTGGGAGAGCTTTGACGCAGCTACTCCTGCCTTGGGCTGATGCCAAGATCCTTATAAGCTTACACCTGTACTTTTGGTCTCTCCTTATTTAAAGAAATTTTTATGTGCGTGGTAAAATATACATAAAATGTACCACTCTAACCATTTTAAGTGTACAGTTCAGTGGCATTAAGCACATTCATGTTGTTGTGAAACCATCCCCATCATCCATCTCCAGAGCTTTTCACCTTGCAAAACTGAAACTCTGTCCCCATTAAACACTAACTCAGACTTCCCTGGTGGCACAGTGGTTAAGAACCTGCCTGCCAATGCAGGGGACACAGGTTCAAGCCCCGGTCTGGGAAGATCCCACATCCCATGGAGCAACTAAGCTCGTGCACCACAACTACTGAGCCTGCGCTCTAGAGCCCGTGCGCCACAACTACTGAAGCCCGTGCACCTAGAGCCCGTGCTCCGCAACAAGAGAAGCCACCGCAATGAGAAGCCCGCGCACTGAAATGAAGAGTAGTCCCCGCTCGCTGCAACTAGAGGTAGCCCACGTGCAACAACGAAGACCCAACGCAGCCAAAAAAAACACTAACTCTCCATTCCTCCCTCATTCCAGTCCCTGATGCCTACCACCCTACTTTTTGTCTCTATGAACTTGACTACTTTATAGACCTCATGTAAGTGGAATCATACAGTACTCGTTGTTTTGTGACTGGATTCTTTCACTTAGCATAATGTCCTCAAAGTTCATCCACATCATAAGATGTGTCAGAATTTTCTCCTTTTTAAGGCTGAATAATATTCCATTGGATGGATCTACCACATTCTACATATCCATTCATCCATCAATGGACATTTGGGTTGCTTACACCTTTTGGTTATTGAGAATAGTGCTGCTAAGAACATGAACATACAAATATCTGTACGAGTTCCTGCTTTCAATACTTTTGGGTATATTCCAGATGTGGAATTGCTGGATCAAATGTTAATTCCATTTTTAATTTTTTGAGAAACTTCCATACTGTTTTCCACAGCAACTGCCCCATTTTACATTCCCATCAGTAATGCACAAGTGTTCCAACCTTTCCACCTCCTCAGCAATACCTGTTGTTTTCTCTTTTTTAGGAATAGCTATGCTGATGGGTATGAGGTGATATCTCATTGTGGTTTTGATTTGCATTTCCCTAGTGATTAGTGATATTCAGTACCGTTTCATGTGCTTATTGGTCATTCCTATATCTTCTTTAGAGAAATGTCTATTCAAGTCTTTTGTGTATTTTTTTAAAAATTGGGTTGTCGTTCTGTTGTTAAGTTGTGCTCTTATGGAGAATGTTCATTTGCTGGGTAAAGAGCTTCGATTGGCCCCAGATAGGAAGGCACAGAAGAAATTTGAAAGGTGGAGCTGAAGAGCTCTGGAGCCCTATCTTTCTGGGGGAGAGCCATCAGTGCAGAGGGAAGTCACCAGGTATTGGTACTGAAGGGGACAGTGCAGGGCATGCCCACATGTGAGGAACCATGTAGAAAGAGCAATGAGCAAAGCTGGATAATGGAGTCCTTGAAGGCAGAATTATACTAACAGGGTGAGGAGGGAGAGAGGGCATCCCATGCTAGCAGCATGGAAGGAACAAAGACACAAGCAAAAATGGCCAAGCAAAAATGCCACTTCCTCCAGGAAGGCTTCCTTGCTCTACTGAGCCAGTCACTCCCGACTCTGGGCTCCCACCACCCCGTGGACTCCACCCCATTTTGGGTCTTGGTACTTTATTCAATTTTTCACATAGAATAACAGAAAGTAGATTAGTTGTTGCTTAGGGCTGGAGGGGATGCGGGAGATGGGAGGGTAAAAGCTAGAAGATCCAGCTTGGAGGAGATAGTTGCACAATTCTGTGAATATACTAAAAACCAGTGAATGGGATGATATAAATGGGTGAATTGGGTGGTATATGAATTAACTCTCCATAAAGCTGTTAAAAAATAAAGGATAACAAAGAAAAAAAATGTAACAGTTCACAGTTTCTGCAACTGAAGATAAACATTCATAAATGATACTAAAGTGAGTCTTCTTGTAAACCCAAGGCAAGAAAATGCAAAAGACTGGACTAACTTAGCGAATAGAAATAGGGACCCCACACCTAAGGAAGATGGCTCAGTGCATTGGTTTCCAACTTGGCTGTACATCAGTTACCTGGGGACTTTACAAACACCAGATGCCTGCGCCCCATCCCAGAGGGTCTCGGTTTGTCGGTGTGGGATATGGCTGGGCTTGTGGATTTTTAATTCTCCTAGGTGATTCCTTTGTGCAACAAAGTTGAGCACCACAGAGATAGGGGAATGAACTGGCCCATGTCCTGACATCCTGCAGCCTTGATAACCCAAGAAAGACCTCCATGGTCTGAGAGGATGGGCTCCCAAGAGCAATGGTTTTCAAACTGTGTTCCTGGGAACCGTGAGGGTTTGCAGGGGCAAAGGAGAAACCAAGCAGGTATGTCCTGGGTCTTCCCCCCTGTTTCAACCAGAGCACAACTTTGTTTACTGCTTCTTCTCAGAGTTCGGCATAAGATTTTGTTTGAAAAGGAGAATCTGGTATTCACACAGTCGTGCATGCAAATATTCATAGCAGCTTTATTTGTAAACAACCCAAACGGCTTCAATGGGTGAATGGATAAACAAACCATGGTACATCTGTACCATGGAATACTACTCAGTAACGAAAAAGGAATAAACCAGAGATACACAAAACAACCCAGACAGATCTCAACAGTGTGATGCTCAGCGAAAACTGCCAATCTCAGAAGGTTATGTACTGTATATGATTCCATTTATATAACATTCTCCAAGTGACCAAACCATAGGGATGAGTGGCAGAGAGCAGATCAGTGGTTACCAGGGGTTAGGGTTCAAAGGAAGATCTAACTACAGAGGGGCATCACAGGGGAGTTTCTTTGGAGTGTCAGAACCATTCTGTATCCTAATCGTGGTAGTGGTTACTCCAATCTACACATGTGATAAAATTTCAAAGGACTATATTTTTTAAAGTCCATGTAAAAACAACTGAATAAAGTCTGTAGTTGTTGTTAATGGTATTATTCTGATGCCAATTTCCATGTTTTAATAATGAGCTACCATTAGGTAAGATGTTGTCATTGGGGGAAGCTGGGTGAAGGGGACTTGGAAACTCTTTGCTCCATTTTTGCAACTTCTGGGAATCCCCCTGGTGGTCCAGTAGTTAGGACTCAGCACTTTCACTACCGGGGGTTCAATCCCTGGTTGGGGAATTAAGATCCTGCAAGCTGTGGCATGGCCACGGAAAAAAAAAAAAAAGAACCCATTTTTGCAATTTCTTATGAGTCTTAAACTCTTGCAAGATAAACTGTATTTTAAGATCCCAAATTAAAATGAAGGCAGGAGGTCTAGTTCTTTAAAACCACGTTTACAAAAAACACTAGAGGTACAGGGTTAATTTCTATTAGTCAAATCATACACTTTATACTACACACTTAAATCTTTTGAATCTTTTTTTTTAAAAACATCTTTATTAGAGTATAATTGCTTTACAATGGTGTGTCAGTTTCTGCTTTGTAACAAAGTGAATCAGTTATACATATACATATGTCCCCATATCTCTTCCCTCTTGCATCTCCCTCCCTCCCACCTTCCCTATCCCACTCCTCTAGGTGGTCACAAAGCACCGAGCTGATCTCCCTGTGCTATGTGGCTGCTTCCCACTAGCTAACTATTTTACATTTGGTAGTGTATATATGTCCATGCCACTCTCTCACTTTGTCCCAGCTTACCCTTCCCCCTCCCTGTATCCTCAAATCCATTCTCTAGTAGGCCTGCATCTTAGGACAATAGTAGCATAAAGATAGAACCTAACTATCTCAAAAGATTCAAAAGGAAGAAATGGACAAATTCTTTTGAATCTTTTGAGATAGTTAGGTTCTATCTTTATGCTACTATTGTCCTCATCTTCTACAGCCACACCCCTGAGTTGGCACCTGGGTGTCTCCTGGTGTGACGACTTATTTCATCATCTTGATTCCTTCCCTCCCCCACTAATTTCATTTTCCAGAGAATGAATTTAGGATTAAGTCATAAGACACAGCTACTTAGCTCTCACAGCCAGAGCTAGTACCAATGACTCTATTTTTTATTTTTTAAGTTTTATTTTAAATTTTATTTTATTGAAGTATAGTTGATTTACCATATTGTGTTAATTTCTGCTATACAGCAAAGTGATTCAGTTATACATGTATAAACATTATTATTTTTCATATTCTTTCCCATTATTGTTTATCACAGGATATTGAATATACTTCCCTGTGCTATATATGCTATACAGTAGGACCTTGCTGTTTATCCATCCTATATATAACAGTTTGCATCTGTTAATCCCAAACTCCCACTCCTTCCCTCCCCCTACCCCCACCCTCCCGTCAACCACAAGTCTGTTCTCCAAGTCTGCTTTTTTCTGTTTTGTAGATAAGCTCATTTGTGTCATATTTTAGATTCTACATATAAGTGATATCATATGGTATTTGTCTTTCTCATTCTGACTTACTTCACTTAGTGTGATAATCTCTAGGTCCATCCATGTTGCTGAAAATGGCATGATTTCATTCTTTTTTATGGCCAAGTAGTATTCCCCAATGCCTCTCTTTAATAAACAATTTACTTAATCCAATGAAAACTCTACTCAATGTGGATGTGAGATGACAAGCTTACAATATGTAATCTATTAGTCAAAAGGCTAATCAAAAGAAATAATTAGTTCAGGTTTTGGGAGTTTGGGGGGAAAGTTTCTCTTTGTTTCTAGAGATTGGATGCCTTTTGTCTCTAAATTGTCAAATCTGAATGCTTGGCCTCTTTATGCTGTGTACTAAGTGTGAAGCTATTGACATAAATACCTGTATATACTATTGATACACTCAACAAGTTGACTTGATCTTAATCCTTCGGTGACTACAGGGACCTTATCAGTCTTATCTGCTGCTGAACCATCCCCTTCCCCTGACCTGGTGTGCTTGGCACTGTGCCTGATACATGGTAGTTACTCAATAAATAATTGTTAGTGAAAGAACTGTCCACATGGAGGTTACATTCTAGCAAATGTGGACTGAACACTCCTAGGCACTGAGGTTGTGTTGGGCACTTTTGGTTACATTATAACAACAACTTCCCCTGCTCCCTTTATTTATTGAGTTACTTCTTTTTTTTTTTAAATTGAGTTACTATTGTGTCCCAGGCAACTACATACCTTCACACCATCCTCAAGGCTTCAGCGTCAGAGCCCAGGCTTTCAACCACAGGTAATGTAGGGATCAATATCCCTGCCTATAGTGAGTTATAGGAGGGACCCCCCCCCAAATTCATGTCCATCAGAACCTCATTTGGAATAGGGTCTTTGCAGATGCAAATAAGGTAAGGATCTCAAGATGAGATCATCCTGGAGCATCTGGGTATGTCCTGAATCCAATGAGAGTGTTCTTATAAAAGACAAAAAAAGGAGACACAGACACAAAGAAGAAGGTGTTGTAAGTTGAACTCACAAGAAGATATGTTTAAGTCCTTACCCTTGGTATCTGTGAATGTGACCTTATTTGGAAATAGGGTCTTTGCAAATGTAATTAAGTTAAGATGAGGTCATTAGGTGGGCCTTAATCCAAGGTCTGGTGTTCCTTATAAGAGGAGACAGATCACAGGGAAGAAGGCCATATAAACAAGGAGGTAGAGACTGTAGTGATGCATCTACAAGCCATGGAACCCCAAGGATGCTAGCCACCTCCAGAAGCTAGCAAGAGGCATAGAAAGATTCCTTCCTAGAACCATCAGAGAGAACATGGCCCTGCTGACACCTTGCTTTTGGATTTCTAGCTTCCAGAACTGTGAGACAATACATTCCTGTTTTAAGCCACCCAGTTTGTGGTACTTCATTATGGCAGCCAAAGGAAATTCATACAGAAGGCCATATGAAGACAGAAGCAAAGACTGGACTGATGTATGTATAAGCCAAGGAATGCCAAGGATTGCTGGAAGACACCAGAAACCAGGAAAGAGGCATGGAAACATCCTCCCCTAGAGCCTCCAGAAGGAACCAGACACCTTGACTTTGAACTCTGGCCTTCAGAACTGCGGAGAATAAATTTCTATTGTCCTAAGCCCTCTAGTTTGTGGCCATTTGTTATGGCAGCCCTAGGAAATTAACATAGCATCTGACAGATGAGGCAACAGAGTCTCCCCAAGGTCAATGGCTTACCAAGATCACCCAGGCATTCAGTGAGTATTTTTGACCTCTGACCATGTGCTGGGCTCTTGCTAGGCACTGGGGATGCAGCCATAGCAAGAGCTGGTTCAGGCATTACCTTTGTGGGGCCCATAGTGTGGTAGAGAGGCAACATGGTTAAATAATCCCACAAATGAAGGTTAAACCTCATAAGGGAGAGACACATGGTGCTTTGAAGGGTTTAATTGGGGAACTGTCCTAGCTAAGGAGGTCAGACTTCATTTAGGAAGTGGCACTTAAGCTGAGATCTGAACAATGAGCAGGGATTTCCTAGAGGATGGGGGTGGAGGCGTGAAGATGATCCAGGCAAAGGGAGAGCATGGGAGAAGGTGGAAGGGGGAGGAGAGAGGAAACCTAAGAGCTAAGGGGCAGTCAATGCCAGATACACTGGTCTGGTCAGCATGGGCTGGATATCCAGCAAAGCAAGTGACCAAGCCAGGGCCACACCAACCCCACACCTTTCAACATGGCATCCAAGCCTCTTTCCCAGGTTCGATGTCCAATGTTCTAAGCCCGTGTTGGGGAAAGAAACCTGAAGTCCACTGTACTCCATAGAAGGAGCTGCCTTCTTCTTCTCGAATCAGTCAACCTCACAGAGAAGTGGGGAGGGGACTATCTGCCCCTCCTCCAGAGGGAAAAAGTCCAGGTTTCCCTTGTACACACACAGTTGGGAGGGTCGATAGGCATAACCAGCTTGGAGGCAATTTGGCAATACTGAGGAAGCCAGGAGCTGTGAGTCGCCTGTGCCCCAGCAATTCGGCTCCTCACTATTTGCTCAAAAAGAAACTAGTGCATGTGGGCACAGAGACATGGGGAGGGGGATTTCACTGCCATACTGTTACAACAGGAGAAAAGTGGAGTCTACTGTTTCTTAGTGAGGGAGTAGAGTCACACAAAATGGAATACCGCAGAGGAGATATTTAAAAATGAATTAGATCCAGATCCGGGCTCCTCAGCCTCAGCACTGCTGATGTATGGGGCAGAATCATTCTCTGCTGCAGTGGGGGCCATCCTGTGCACTGCAGGACGTCAAGCAGCATCCCTGGCCTCCACTCATTGGAGGCTAGTAGCCCCCCCCACCCTGGTTGTGACAACCAAAAATGTCTCCAGATATTACCAAGTATCCCCTGAGGACAAATTCCCTTCTGGCTGAGAACCCCTGCTCTAGATGTATCAACATGGATAAATCCCATAACGTTATTGCTGAGTGAAAAGGTTAGATTGCAGAATGTTATGTTTATGTATATTTTATGTATATATGTAAAACAACACAAAATGCTCCATGCAGTTCATAGATACATAAACAGTGGTAAAGGTATACATACAGGCATGGGAAGAATATAGGCCGCCTTTAGGGCACTGGTCACATCTAGAGAGGGAGGGAGAGGAACGGATGGGGTTGGCTCTGCCTGCCACTATTTCTTTAAAAAAATAAAAAAGAAAAACAGATCTGAAGCAAATCTACATTCACATCTGGTAAGTCTGTGTAGAGAGTATGGAAGTGTCAGTGGGGATAGTTATTCTGTATGTTTGAAATATTTAATCACCAAAACTGCACAAAAACAAGGGTCCCCTTAAAGCTGATAAGCAATAAGGACTTGGGGTGCTCTCCCACCTCATCACACTGGGCTCTACAGTCTGTACCAAGCCCCCTCGTGGGCCCCTCACTACCTGCCCCCTCTCTGATGGCTGTGGATGGGGGTCCAGGAACAGGAGGTCTCATAGCCTAGGGTGGGCAGCATGGTACCATGCTGTCCTATGCACAAGAACCCACCACTAGGTTCCGGAAGACTCATGCTCATGTTCACAGCAGCACTAGTCACAATTGCCAAAAGGTGGAAATAACCCAAACGTCCATCAACAGATGAAGGATAAACTAAATATGGTCCATCCACACAATGGAATACAAGTCAGCCTTAAAGAGGAATAAAGTTCTGATACATGCTACAACATGATGAACCTCAAAAACATGCTAAGTGAAAGAAGCCAAAGACAAAAGGCCACATAATGTATGATCCCATTGTTATGAAATGTCCAGGACAGGCAAATCCATAGAGACAGAAAGCAGATTAGTGGTTGCCAGGGACAGGGGGAGGGGGGAATGGGGAGTGACTGCTAATAGGGAGAGGGCTTCCTTCTGAAGTGATAAAAATGTTCTTGAACTTATACATTACATATAGGTGGGATCATAAGACATGGCCTTTCGCATCTAGCTTCTTTCACTGAGCACAATATTTTCAAGGGTAATATTCATTTTCACTGCTGTATAGTATTCCATCATAGGAACAGATTGCAAGTTATTTATCCATTTTCTTGCATATACATTTTATAATCAGGAAACATGTCTCATAAAAGTTGTTTCAGAGTAAGTCAGCAACACTCTTCCCTTTCTCTTTACCACCCCCTTTGACTAACCACGTGTTCTTGGACAAATCATTTTTTTCTTTCTCCATCTCTTTCCTTCTGTCAGGTGGGAACCCTAATCCCTTCTTTGCCCAACTCCTAGTAGAGGTTGGAATCAAATTTTCCCTCCTCAATCTCACCCTGGAGTCACAAGCCCAAAGCGCAACTTCTCCCCGCCCTCGAGGTTATCCTGAGTCTCAACATCTACCAAGTTCCTCCATTATGAAGCCGAATGCCCTCTTCTCTCCTCTGGGGCATCTATTTAAAACGCCGCCAGCTGAGAGTTAATCCTTTCGAGCAGCTGGTGGGTCCTACAGGGGCCGGGTCAGGTGAGGCACCCATGTTTTGCAGAAATGGATACCTCTGCAACTAAAAATAACCCCCAGGGACTGAATTCTTTCCAGGGTCTTTCTTGTGCCCTCTGGGACCATAAGGCCAGGGAGGGTGGGGGTGGGGATGGGAGGCTGGGTTTTGCGGGAACAAAGTAGGCTCCTCACTATGGGTGAGGCCTGGTAGAAAAGTTACACACCTGGGTTTTGGCTCTGCTGCTCACTCTGGCGTGGCTTTGGGAAAATAACCGCCCCCGCCCCCCTCCCCCCCAAGCCTGTTTCCTCTGTTGTCAAAGGGAGAATGAAAGCACTCCCTCCACCAAGTTATATTGATGATTCAGTGCTCTGTGTATTATCACCATTATGCATTTTTTTGTAAATTGAAGGGAATTCCCTGGTGGTCCAGTGGTTAGGACTCTGTGCTTTCACTGTCAAGGGCCCGGGTTCGATCCCTGGTTGGGGAAATAAGATCCCACAAGCTGCGTGGTATGGCCAAATAAATAAATAAAACAAAATATTGAAGTTTAGTTGATTTACAATATTGTGTTAATTTCAAGTGTACAGCAAAGTGATTCAGTTATACGTGTGTGTGTATACTTTTTCAGATTCTTTTCCATTATAGGTTATTACAAGATATTGAGTATAGTTCCCTGTGCTATACAGTAAACCCTTGTTGTTTATTTTATATACAGTAGTGTGTATCTGTTACTTTCATACTGTTATTTTATCCCTCCCCCCCTTCTCCTTGGGCAACCACAATTTTGTTTTCTACGTCTGTGAGCTTCTTTTCATTATCAATACCCTCCCAGCGACCCTAGAAGGACGGGATGAGTCTCCCCATTGCTACAGATGAGAAGACTGAGGCTGGTGGGGATGTCCTGCCCCAAGGATCCACAGCAAGGCAGTGGTCAAGAAACTGCCCCCTGGCTCTTTCCCTTTGCCATGCTTCTTTTTGGTTTCTCTCGCTGAGTACTTGGGGCAGCACCAAGAAGCAGGAGAACGTGGGTTTCAATTCCAGGTTTGCCACCAAAGCACTCCCCTCTCACTGGGTGAGTTTGGTTGCTCACTCCCCTATCTGGGCCTCAGTTTAGTTATGTGTAGAATGAGGATGCTGTCTAGAGTGACCAACTGTCCTGGTTTGCTTGGGGCTGAGGGGTTTCTGGGACTTTGGGTGCTTGTCTTGGGCAAACGTGGGCGAGTTGGTCACCCAGCGCTATCATTCATCTCAGAGGGCATCTGTGAAGATGAAAAGAAATTGCTTAGTGCTTAGCAATTAGATGAGAGTTATTTCTGGAACTGAACATAAATGGAAAGTACCTGTGGGTGGAAATTTTAGTGGATGGACTTATAAAAATCAGGTCTGCCTAAGGAGGAAGGAAGAAGCCCCTATCAGGACCCTAGTTCTGACCTGTGATGGGCTCCACAACATTCCCTCTCTGGGGGTCAGCGTCCTGTCTGTGACTGGCCAGGAAGTGCTAGAAGGTTCCCCAGGGCACTTTTAGCACTGCTGCCATTCTGCACTACTTAGTGTGAGGTCCAAACATAGGAAGTGTGTTCACAGAGTTTCTCTAAGACAAGTCACCCTCTCCCAAGCCTCTGTGCTCAGCTCTCTTCCTCAGTTTCCCCCACTGTAAAATGGAATAGCAGCCCCTCCTCAAAAGGCTGGAGGGTGAGCAGTCCCCAACCCTCAGAAAGCTTATAGTTCAAACCAGAGATCAAGGAACAGTTCTCTTTGGCTCTCACAGTATTTTTTAAATGTTCAAACTGCAACCAACATGTCTTTCAATAGGTGAATAATTAAACCATGGAACATCCATGTCGTGCAATATTATTCAGCACTAAAAAGAAATGAGCTACCAAGCCACAAAAAGACATAGGGGAGCTTTAAATGTATCTTGCTAAGTGAAAGAAGCCAGTCTGAAAAGGCTACATACTGTATGATTCCAACTCTATGACATTCTGGAAAAGGCAGAACTATGGAGACAGTGTGAAAAGATCAGAGGTTGTCAGGGGTTTGGGGAGGGAAGAGGGGGGGGCGGCATGAATAGGTAGAGCTTGAGGGTAGTGAAACTATTCTGCATGATACTACAATGATGGATACATGTCATTATACGCTTGTTAAAATCCATAAAATGTAAAACACAAAGGAACCCTTATGTCAACTGCAGAGTTTAGTTGATAATGATGTTGATAATACCTGATAATAATGGTAATATGACAATAATGGTGTTGACAATAATGTTTGTTCATGGACTATAGCAAATGTTTCCACTCTGGTGCAGAATGTTGATGGTGGCGGAGGCTGTGTGGGAGGTTGGTGTGGGTGGGTAGTCAAAGTATATGGAAACTACTTTCAGTTTAACTTTGCTGTGGGTCTAAACTGCTCTAAAAAACTGTCTATTAATTTTTAAAAAGAAAAAACATGTTCAAATAGCTAACATATAAACATAGGGAGCTGCAAATCACATTTCTAGCTTCCCTTGAAAAATTAGTTCTGCTCGTTCTAGCCCCCATCAGGGAGAGATGCACATGGCTGGATCTCACCTGGGGACGGTCCTCACCTGGCTGTCTTATTGTTTTCTATATATGACCTGCCTGGCCCTTGGAAGCATTAGAGTTTGAGACTCAGTCTAGATCAATGAGTCTTAAGTGGGGATAAGTGTGTCCCCCCGCAGGGACACCAGCAATGTCTGGGGACATTTTTTTTTTCTTTTTTTTTTTATGGCCCCACCACATGGCTTGTGGGACCTTAGTTCCCCGACCAGGGATTGAACCCGGGCCCTCAGCAGTGAGAGCGTGGAGTCCCAACCACTGGACCGCCAGGGAATTCCCTGGGGACATTTTTGATTGTCACAGCTGGGGTGTGCTCATGGCATCTAGTGGGTTGAGGCCAGGGATGCTGCAAAACACCCTGAAATTCACAGGACAGCCCCTGCCACAGAGAATGATCTGTCTCTGTCATTAGTGTTGAGGTTGGGAAACACTGGTGCAGAGCCAGTTCTCATCTGGGGAACTTTAAAAAATACTGATGCTGGTACCACCCCCTGTGATTCTGATTCTAATGATGAAGGGGTGCTACCTGGACAACAAGAGTCTTAAAAGCTCCCCAGGTGACTCTAATGTGTAGCCATACTTGAGAACCACTGGTCTGGAAGGCTCTTTGCATGGGTCAGGGCTTAAGGTAGCCAGGACTGTCATTTAATCATTCATTCACTCATTCCTTCAATCATGCCGCCAGCATCCACGACTTCTTTCTTTCTTCTTGCATAGAGCTAAGAGTCCTAGAGGTGAGCCAGACCTGGCCCTCCCTGCCCTATTAAGGAGCTCCAGCCTCTTTTAGCCCATCATTTCTCAAATGTTAGTATGCTTACAGGGATCTTGTTCAAATGCAGAGTCTGTTTTAGCAGGTCTTGGTGGGGAGCCTGGCATTCTGCATTTCTTAACCAGGGGCCACAGATGCTGTTCACCTGAGGACCACACTTTGTGCTTCATCCTCATTCAGGATTCTCACAAAAGCCTGACCCAGAAAATGCCTGCATCCTGGAAAACACATTGCCCCATGCCTTACAAATAATTCTACTACCTCTCACAAGTGCCTTAGATCTGACTACTGACAAAGTTCTCAATAGATCTTCACAATAGCCAGGAAAGGGAGTCCAGGATTATTTTACCAATGAGCCCATTTCACAGATGAGCAAACTGAAGCTCATGTAAGTAAAGCAACCAGCCTGGTGTTTACTCACTGTGAGAGGCAGAACTGACTCCCAATTTGAAGATTATTCCTTAAAGCCAGCTTGGCTCTCAGGTTCACAAAATTCTTAATTTCTGTACAAGGGGTCACACATATTCTGTAACTGGTCCTGCAATCAGCACATGGATTCTGAGAAGAAACTTTTAGAGAGGCTTAGCAGGAATACCAAATTGGGGAACTAACAGTTAAGTCCAATGCCTCCCTTTTCTAAGGGTAGGCAAGTACCCCGGAGCAATCACAGTGATTCTTGGGATCGGGGTTCGAATCCCAGGGCTGTCACCTACCAGCCATGGGACCACAGGCTCCTTGTGTATGTAAATTAGCTTAGCCTCTATTTCCTATTTCCCCAGTTATGAAAGGAGGGAGTTGAATGTTGATCAGAGGAGGGGGTTCTCAACCTTGACAGCATATAGCATCCTTGGGGGAGGGGAGCTTGAAACATGAGCATGCCAGGGCCCTATCCCAGATATTCTGATTCTATTGGTCTGGAGTGCAGATGAGATGGGGGTTTAAGAACCCCCAGGAGCCTCTAATGTGCTGCTGGGGTTCAGAACCACTGAACCCTTTCAGCCGTCAGGAACCTTCAGGCTGCAGTACTTCAAGTTCAGGTGATTTACTCTGTGACTCCAGCAGAAATATCCCAACCCCCCTGCATGCTCCCAGCCAGCCCAGAGACCTCTTTCCTTCCGAGACTTGGGTCCTACATCCCTACTGGGCTCCTGCCCTTCACAATTTTCGATTTCCCAATGTGTAATAGGTTCTGTACTTGCCCAGGGGACTGGCCTGAGCCACCAGGAATTCATCTGCAGACAGGAAATACAGCCCCATGTTCAGGCTAAGATAATACAAAGCTTATTTTGCTTTGCAAAGTAACTGCTTTTCAGAAGAGCCTTTAAAGAAATAGACTCTGGCATGTGGACGAGCTAAAATAAAATGGAACAAAAACACTTGCCTGGCAGAGTATGATCTTATTTGCATAAGACTGCATTTACATCCGTAACTACAGGGGTATAAATGCAGAGAAGTGAGGTCTGGAAGGGTGGCCACCATGTCAACTGTAACTATCTCCTTTTTCCTTTGGGCTTTTCAGTTTGTTTGTTTGTTTTTCTTTCTTTTTTTAAAAAATATACACGAGCACCTATTTTTATCATCTTTAAAAAAGCTATTTCCAGAGAATATAGTGATAATTTACATCTAAGTGGGAGAAAAGATCACAAAGTTTCGGGTGATTGGTCTTTTTTCTAAAGCTAAATTCTACTGTCCATTTAGTTTGCTGGTGTGCTAGAATTATTAAAGTACTAGGAGATGAACAAGAAACACTCCCTGAACCTTGTATAAAAATAGAATGCATTCTAAAGAAGCCATTTACCATCATTTAAAAAAATGGTTAAAAAAAAAACAAACCAAAAACAAGAAGCTGGGTTTTCCCCCCAGCGATTCTCCATGAGGGTCTGGAGCTGGTGGGAGGAGGCTGACCCCAAATCATCCTGCCCTAGGGCCGGTACTGCTCAGTAAGTGGAAAGGATCCGGGCCAGACCTGGAAGAATTCCCTCTGGGCTCCGAGATCCAGCAGAGCCTTGGCCCAGGGAAAGGGAGAGGAGGTTGCCCCAGGGCCACAGCGGGGAAGGGGCACCGGTGTCACCTTCTCTGAACCAGATCACAGCCCCCAGCACTGCCGGCCCTTATATAGACGCTCAGCTGCCGTTCTGGCTCCCCGCGCCAAGGGCAAGGAGGGAGGTCACGGCTGCGGGCAGCCAGGGCGTCTGGCCGAGCCAGCAGAGCCGACCCGCCTGCGCCCTCACCACGACCTACGCCCCTCGCCCAAGTTCCTGCGACCGTACCCTGCTCGGACCCCTGACCTTCTCTCCCTGCATCCTCCCCAGCACCTGTTCCCCCTCCTCTGAGCAATCACGTTCCTTTCCTTTCCTCCAGCCTGCATCTGCTTCCCCTCCCCCAGCCCCACAATCTCAGGAGCTTCTCTCCTTGCCCTCTCTCTTGTCTCTCCCCTCTGCCCGGCCCCGTATGGGAGAACCCCATGATCCCAGCACCTGCCTGCTTCCCCAAACCGGTCCCTGGGACTGTTCCCCCACGATTCAGGCCTTTCCCCTCCTCCAGACCCCTGGGTCTACCGCCGTCCCCCTCCCCGCAATGCCAGTCCTCTCCAGCCTCCGGCCCTGGCTCACCTGGCTCATACTTGAGGTAGAGAATGGAGACGATGAAGTAGCTAAGGTCGAAGACAGGAAAGAGGGGCACCCGCGAGAAGCTGAGCGCAAGCTCGCCCAGGCTCAGCGCCGAGAGCAGCTCCATGGCGCCCGCCGGGTCCCACCCCAGCCCCCGGCCCGGTGAGTCCAGTCTCCTGCAACTGCGCCCCCCCCCACTGGACCCGCCCCCGCCCGCCAGGCGCCGCCCCCAACCCTGCCCCCTCGGGAGAGGAGGGGCGACCGCTGGCTGGCCTTGGGGCGGGTGGTGGGACCGTCCAGTCCCATGGAGCCCGGTCGGTCCAATGTCCCACACTCTGTCCCTCGGGCCATCACGACCCCATTCAGCCCAGCCAGGCGGGGTGCGGGGTCCCCGTGGAGTGTGAGTTGGACAGGGGATCTGTCCTTGGAGGGGGGCGGGATCCGTTCCTCACGGAGCCCACCCAGGCGGGACGGACCATTCAGGACCGCGTTCCTCTGGGGCTGATCAGGACCCACGTCCTCTGTGGAGCCCTTGGATCCGGACCTCCATCCCCCGGGGGACCAGATCAGTTGTGAACCCCATACTCCCGTGCCCCATAGGGTCCATTTGGTCAGGAGCCCCGTCCTCTATCGAGCTGTCATGATCCCAGCCCTCTGTAAATCATGATTTCTGTGCCGCGCAAGGAATCCCGTCCTCCGAGGGAACCGCTCAGTCGGGACCCCTGCCCCGGGTAGTGCCTGCCTACTGGGGATCCCGCCTTCCGTGAGGCCCAGGAGGAGGTCCTTTTGGAGTACAACAGTCGGGGCGTCCATGCCCGGTAGAGCCCACTGCATCAGGACTCATTCCCCTATGCAGTTCAATGATCAGGGGGCACCGTTTCTCCAGAAGCCGCATCCGAGAGCCCAGCCCGGCAAGAGGGAAAGCTGCTGTGCTAGTGCTCTGGCTGGCTGGTCTCTCACGCATGCGCGAAAGGCTTCCAATCCGTTACCCAACCCTGCCGCCAGATGGCTCCGCCCCTTGGGTGACGTTATGCTGTCGCCCCGCCCTTTCTTGGTTACCCTCCCCAGGCCTTCATAGCAAGGAGCGGCTCTCGCTCTTTAGGGCGCTTGGCCTGCAGAAGGCGGGACCCTGCCTGCCTTGGTCTTTGATTGGTCCAGCCCTCTCCAGAGCTGCTTCGAGATTGGTGGGCTCGTGTTCCTCTCCCCTCCCTTCCCGAGGCTTCCGCTTCCTGTTCTGACGGACGCTCCGGCCGTAACAATGATCGGGGACATCCTCCTTTTTGGGTAATTAGGGGAACCAGAGGATGGGACGTGAGGGCCCGACAGGGTGGGGACGGTCCAAGTAACCGCATTCTCCCTCTGCAGGACGCTGTTGATGAACGCCGGGGCGGTGCTCAACTTTAAGCTGTGAGTAGGCCGCGTTGGACCGTGGCTCCATCCGGGGGACCCGTAGCCCCGCCTTCGCGAGCGTGTGCACGCCGTACGCCGCCGGCCCCGCCCCCAGGTCCCAGCCCCAAGTTCCGCCTCCAACCGGGTCCATCCTTTTGTGACTGTCCGCGCCGCCGAGACTTGAACTGCGGACTCTCAGTTCCCGCGGGATCCCTCTGCTCGCACCCATGAGAGCCTCAGACCCAACCCCCGAGAATCTCTTAGCCCTAATCTGTACCCGCAGCCCCGCACCTGGCTCCCTCGAACCACTCTCTCCACCCCGTCGGTGGCTGCAGGCATGGCTGTGATTGGCTGGGCAAGGGGTGGCCCAGGGAACATCACTGAACCGCGCAAAAGAGGTCACACAGCAAAGCAACGGTAGGGCTAGAGCTCCCCTCTGAGCTGGGGATCAGGGCCCGGGGACTAAGTGGTCTGTTTGTCCTACTGAAAGTGGTCACTGTCTGCTTCTCTTTGTAGGAAAAAGAAGGACACGCAAGGCTTTGGGGAGGAGTCGAGGGAGCCCAGCACAGGTAAGACCTCCTTTCTGTACCCTGGAATTGGTACATTTCAGAGAGGACAGTTCTTTTTCACCAGTTTTCTTTTAGGGGTGTGTGTGTGTGTGTGTGTGTGTGTGTGCCTGAGTTTGTGCTGTTCCTTCTACCCACCTCTGTCATCCACTGCTTTCTCCTACCAGACCTCCCTGCATAGGTCAGCACTCATATCACTTCTTACAGTTATAATTTTCTTTTATGTATGCTGTCATTTGGCTAATATCTAGCTCTCACACTTGACCTTAAGCTCCAGAGAAGAGGCTCCAGCTTGTTTTGGCTCATCTGTGTCCTTGCAGTTCCAGCATTCCAGCATGAATGAATGAATGAGTGAATGGATGAACAGCCTATTGTTTCCAGAATGCTGTAGACCTGTTTGTTTAATTTTCAATTAGATTAGCTTTCAGATAAATCAGGAGATGTCATATAAAGATTCAGATGTATGATTTTTCAAGAAAAATTGGAACATTCTACAAATTGGGGTTCAAGCGACCTTTTGACACCTGTTGAATAGGAGTTGAGAAGGAGGACCCCACTGAAGGCGGGCCTGTGGCCTCTACCTCATCCCAGCCCCCGCCCCCTTATCTTTGTATCATTTCACATGCCTGGATCCTGGAGGCCCTAGAATATATACTTCCTGCTAAATTGACACATGTGACTATTTGGAGTCTAATGGGACCTGTACATGACTATTGTATCCATTCATTCATTCGTTCACCTAACATTTATTGAACACCTGCTCTGTACCAGCCACTGTGCTAGATGCTGGGGACACAGCAGGGAACAAGACAGAAGTCATTCCTGCCTTTGGGTTGTACTCCTATGGGGTGGGACAAACAGTCCCTAAACAAGGAACAGACAGTGAAGAAGAAGATGTTGGGAGGATAGCAATGGGGTTGCTGCTCTGGCTGGGTTGTGTGGAGGGAAGGCGCTCTGAGGAGGTGGCATTGCGGCCAAGGTGGTAGGTGCTGTGATGGAGCATTGCATGAGGACAATAGGAACCCTAAGGGGCAGCGAATCTGAAGGCAGTCTGACAGCTCCCTTTATTGGGGGCCTGCCAGGTAGTGGCTGCCTTGTTAGGTACTTCCTATGGGTGTTTCACTCCACCTCCATTCCTAAAAGGTAAGGAGCATTTTCCCGTTTTACAGATGAGGAAACTCAGGCTCAGAGATGTGGCTCAACTTGTTTGTGGCCACACAGCAAATCAGCGACAGCATTGGGATTTGAGCCTGGGTTTTTCTGACTCCAGAGGTTGTCCTCTCAATCACTAGACTGTCCGTCTGTTCATTCATGCATTCATTCAGCAGCTGTATATGTTGCTTACCCACTACATGGAAGGTACTATTCCAGCCCCTGGGGCTGTGATCTATAGATCTGAGTTGGAGCTATGGTAGGTGGGAGATTGGCCACGTGGGCTCGAAAGTGGCGGGAGCATTGGTGACAAGGATAGTCAGAACGGTGGCTTCCCTCTGATCGGGGGCTCCCTGCTAGGCTCCTTCAGACTAGGACTCTGTGTTGGCAGTTGACCCTGTAGATCATGCTCCTCTCCCTCCATCCTCTGCCTGGCTGATCCCTAATATCACAGTGGCTTCATTTATTGAGAGTGTCCTGTAAGGCACTGTGCTGCAGCCTTCACAGTCCCCCATCATCCCCGTTTACACAGGAGGAAACTGGGGCACATGTAGGCCCACGTCACCTCTGTGGAAGGTCAGTAAACTCCAGCCCATGTTTTATTTGGCTGCGTTGGGTCTTCGTTGCTGTGCGCTGGCTTTCTGTAGTTGCGGGAAGCCCGGACTACTCTTCATTGCAGTGCGTGGGCTTCTCATTGCGGTGGCTTCTCTTGTTGCGGAGCATGGGCTCTAGGCGTGCGGGCTCTAGAGCACAGCCTCAGTAGTCATGGCGCATGGGCTTAGTTGCTCCACGGCATGTCGGATCTTCCCGGACCAGGGATCAAACCTGTGTCCCCTGCATTGGCAGGCAGATTCTTAATCACTGCACCACCAGGGAAGTCCCCAGCTCACGTTTAAGGTTGGAGTTCACAGTTTCCCAGTGAGACTTCTTCTGACCCCACCTGCCTCCCGATGCATGCCAGGTCGGGTTCCCCCATTATAGCTCCCATGGCACTTGTCCTAGTGAATAATCAGGTGTGTGGTTACTTGCTTAGTATTTGTTCTCCCTGTGAGCTCCTTAGGGCAGGGACATGTGTCTCATTCCTCCCTGTATCCCCTGCACTCAGCTACTCCCTGGGATGAGTGGCCTTTAGTCAGCGTTTGTTCATGGTAAGAGAGGCTATTTTTGTGATCCTGGGCTCAGAGAAGGGCCTTGCCAAGCAGTGCCTTGAAGACATTCTGGGAACGGATCTGTCTCTGACATTTGCAGTCTGTGCTGGGCCAACACTTATATAGGGTATGCTGCTACGTGTCGCTAACCCTGTGGCATGGACAACACTGGACTTGTTGTCTAAACCATGTAGAGCAAGACCTTGTGCTCTTCATGCGCCTGGATGGTGCAGCAGTGCCAGGTGGCGGTCATGTTGGGTTGCTGTGGAAGTTTCTGAGCTCCTGCCCGGTGTTCCATCTCTGGTCTGTGGATGACACTTTGGGTAACACCCTTGTAGATCATCTAATCTGGATCCGTTCATTTCATTCTGGAGGCCTCAAGAGGCTGGGCAATCAACTCAGAACCCCAGAGGAACGTCCTGGAACCCGAGTCTCTGGAGTCTTTTTTAATTAATTAATTAATTAAGTGCTGCGTTGGGTCTTTGTTACTGCGCACGGGCTTTCTCTAGTTGCGGTGGGGGCGGGGTACTCTTCGTTGCAGTGTGCGGGCTTCTCATTGTGGTGGCTTCTCTTGTTGCAGAACACGGGCTCTAGGTGCGTGGGCTCAGTAGTTGTGGTTCGCGGGCTCTAGAGTGCAGCCTCAGTAGTTGTGGCGCACGGGCTCAGTTGCTCCATGGCATGTGGGATCTTCCCCGACCAGGGCTCGAACCTGTGTCCCCTGCATTGGCAGGCGGATTCTTAACCACTGTGCCACCAGGGAAGTCCCTCTGGAGTCTTAATGTACCAAATTCCCTCTTCTTGGAGTGGTTTCTGTTCCTTGGCATCAGAGGGGACTAGAGTTAGTTGTCACCAAAGCATAACTCCCATTCTACTTGCCTGAATTAGTATGCTTTTTCAGTTGTAAACACTGAAAACCAGCTCAAAGTGGCTAAAGCAAATTGAAACATCGAAGGGTAGAATGGTCCTTGGGCACACGTGGATTCAGGGCTTAAACTGGCTCTCCAGCTTGTGACCCTCCCCAGCTCTCTTTTCCTCCTGGGTTGGTTTTACTATCAGGTTGGCTTGTGTTGACAAAGGTGACCCTAGAGCAGGGCTTGGCACATTTTCCTGTAGAAGGCCAGATCATAAATAGTTTAGGCTTTGTGGGCCATAGAGTTTCTGGTGCAACAGTTCACCTCTGTAAGTTGAAAGTAGTCATGGATAATATGTAAATGAGTGGACATGGCTGTATTTTAATAAAACTTTATGGCTGTTGAAATTTGAATTTCATGTAATTTTTGTGGCTCACAAAATCTTTGTTGTTGTTTTTTTTAACCATTAAAAATATAAAAAACATTCTTCACTCATGGGCTATACAGAAATAGGAGGCAGAGGCCAGCTTTGGCCTACAGGCCATGGTTTGCACCCTGCCTTAGAGGACTGGGCTTACATCTTTGCAGTCCAGCTAGCCTGGCAGAAAGCAGGTGCCTCTTTCCTGGTAGTTCAGGCAAAAGTCCCAGGGCTGGCTCTCACTGGACAGACTGGGGTCACGTGCCCTTCCCTGAGCCAGTCAGAGGCTGAGTGCTTGGTCCTCTCAGGGGGTTGGTCAGTGGCAGCTATAGCCTGAGTGCTCAGGGCTGGGGAACAGAGGTGGCCCAAATGAAAAGCCATGCTGCCATTGGAACATGGGGGTAGTGGGTGTGGGGTGGGTAGAATCACACTGCAGCTGTGACAACAGAATGTTAGCATTGCTTGTGAAAATGCTTTCTGACTTTCCAGGTGACAACATCCGGGAGTTCTTGCTGAGCCTCAGATATTTTCGAATCTTCATCGCCCTATGGAATGTCTTCATGATGTTCTGCATGATCGTGTAAGTCCAGCCCGCCTCTCTCCTTTGTTGTCATTATCCTCAGGGTCGTTCTCTAGAATGACCCTCTGATGGTCGTTTTCTGTCCTCACAGTCTGCACTTTTGTGTCATGCTTTCTGCTTTCAAAGTAAGAACTCTCCACACTAGAGAGGAAACTGGGGTCTATAGGAATTAAACTATGTCACTGCAGTCCAGGCTGGAGCTTCGATTGGAACATGGCGTTCTTCACGTCCTGGCTGTGCCCGGTGCCTCAGCAGAGGCTGCCAAGAGATGCCTTCCCCTGAGCCCATGGCTCCATCACCTCTTGCCAGCTCTGTGGATTGTGCTTAGCCTATACTTGACTTTGACCAAAGTGGAAAATACGTCTTGAAAGGCCAGCGTGCTGCCGGGTCTTGTTCCCAGCCTGCTGGAAGCCAGCAGAAGTGTATTCAGGCTTTATTTCTGCTTTTTATGCCTATTTTATTTTCTCGTTAGGCTAAAAAAATCCAATTGGATTGGTTTTCCTTTCAGTGTCAGGACCATGCTGTTAGTGAATTATGAGACTCATAGTAAACAGACTCAGGGAAAAAAACAAGGAGAATCTGGGGTCTGGGCCAGGCTGTGCCCATCTCCATGTGCTTCCCCTAAAGAGGAAGAGAGTGAAAAGTTGGCTGTCTTGAGTCATTGAGATGCTGAATTTGGGGTTGCTGTGCAGTCCTTGTGCCAGCCCAGTGGCTGTTTGAGGGGATGATTCCAGGACTTAGGAGATCGGAGGAGGAGGGGTTTCTGTGCTGCTGAAAAGTATTTTAGAGCCCAGAATGAGGGCTGTAATGTATGCCCAGAGAGGCCCTTTTTGGGAGCTCACATGAGGCCTGCCTAGGTACAGAGAGGGCTCATGAAGAGATCAAGGAATTTGCAGAAGAGTGTAGGAAGTATAACTAGCTCTCACAGGAAGTAGAAGTGTTGGGGGGCTCCTCCAGCCTTTGTCTCTCTAGATTCCCACCTATCCATTCATTCATTTATTTATTCAGAACTGTCTTTTGAGGGCTGTGCTCTGGGATTACAGTTGAGACCAAAACAGCCATAGTCCCTGCCTTCAGCGAATGCACAGAATAACAGGGATGTAAAATAAGCAAATAGGGGGAAAAATCAGTTGTGAGGTGGAGAATTGGAAGGGGGCTCGCAGTTTAGGAGGGTCAGGGAGAGGTTCTCTGAGAAGATGCCATTCAAATCAAGACCTACAGAACGAGAGGAAGCCTGCCATTTGCAGAGCTGGAGAGAGGCACAGTAGCACCAGAAGCAGCATTGGCAAAGGTCCTGGGGCAGAGAAGAACTCGGTGTGTTTTCATCATTTTGTTCTTTTCTGTCCATTGGCTTCATCGTCCTCTCTTACCTGACTAGCTACTTTTACTGCTCTACCTGCTGGCCTGTGACCAGGATGGTAGCCTCAGGCTTTGTGACCTCCCAGCTCAGCCCAAGGCTAGCTTAGCCTGTAGCCCAGTGTCCTGATTTTGATTTCTGGGAGTATCTAGGTGTCACCCAGATCTACTTGGATTGGGGGTTCCTGCTTCCAGCCACATAGGTCAGGGGTCAGCCAACCACAGCTCATGGGCCAAATCTACCCTCTGCCTATTTTCATGAATGAAGTTTTCATGAATGGAGCCCATGTCTGTCACTGCTTTTGCACTACAATGGCAAGGTTGGACCATTTTGGCAGGCTTACAAAGCCTGAACTACTTACTGTGTGGCTTTTTACAGATCCCTGACCTAGGCCAGCTCTTTCAGCACATGCCGTGAGTGAGGGAAGCTTCTCTCCAGAAAGGGCTCTGTCAGGGAGGCAGTGACTGGCTTTTTCAGGATATCAAAAACTGGAAATCACCTAAGTCTCCAAGAACAGGCGAAGAGTCAGGTAACTCGAAGGACACCCATACGACCAACTGACACAACACCATCATTGATAATGTGCCTGAAGGTCCTGTCTACACAGGAGAATGGTTTGAAAGTAAAGAAGGTCGGGTGTCACCTGTATGCACACTCTGGTGTCAGTTGTGACTTGCACGCAGTAAACATTGAATAAATGCTGAGTGAGTGTGTGAGGGAAATAACTTCCAGTGAGAGAGTTGGAAGGATCTACTCCAGACTGTCCACGGAGGTGACCGTGCTGTGATTGCTGAGGAAGTTAGTGGGCTTAAGGGATAGTTTGCTATTCCCTGTACTCATTTCTGTATTGTTGGAGCTGAGCGCAATTGGAAATTTTAAAAAGTCATAAAAAACTTGAAATACAGGGAGAAAGGTGTCTGAACGTTTAGAGACCAAGGGCACTGATATCTGCGACTTTGAAACATGAAAAATAAGGTAGATGGATCAATGGATAGATACACAGTAAAGCAAAGCATTAATTGCAGGTGGTGTGTATGTGGGTGTTTGCTGAACTGTTATAACTCTTCTATATGTTGAAATCTTCATTAAAAAAGTATGGGCGGGGAAAAGATAGGGAGAAAATGAGAGTGTCAAACCATGGAAAAGGGTTTTAATAAGTAAAAAGTGGAAGTCAGTCTTCACAATTCAGTATTTTGTAGTATTTTCATATGGTTGTGCAACTGTCACTACTCTCTAATTCTAGAATATTTCCATTCCCCCCAAAGGGAAACCCAGTACCCATTAAGCATTTCCTTCCCATTCCTCCCTCCCCCAGCCTTGGGCAACCATTGATCTCCTTTCTGTCTCTATGGATTTGCCTATTCTGGGTATTTCATGTTGATGGAATCATACAGTATATGGCTTTTTGTGTCTGGCCTCCTTCATTCAGCATAATGTCTTCTAGACTCTTCCATGTTTTACCCCTTTTTTTTAAAAAAATTATTTATTTATTTATTTATTTATGGCTGTGTTGGGTCTTCGTTTCTATGCGAGGGCTTTCTCCAGTTGCGGCAAGTGGGGGCCACTCTTCATCGTGGTGCACGGGCCTCTCACTATCGCGGCCTCTCTTGTTGTGGAGCACAGGCTCCAGACGCGCAGGCTCAGTAATTGTGGCTCACGGGCCCAATTGCTCCGCGGCACGTGGGATCCTCCCAGACCAGGGCTCAAACCCGTGTCCCCTGCATCGGCAGGCAGACTCCCAACCACTGCGCCACCAGGGAAGCCCCTTCCATGTTTTAGTGTTTATCAGTATTTCATTCCTTTCTGTGGTTGAATAATAGTCCATTGTATGGATATGCCACAGTTTGTTTATCTGCTCATCAGTTGATGGATATTTGCAATGTTTCCATTTTGAATAATGCTGATATAAATATCTGTGTACAAGTTTTTGTGCAGACTTAAGTTTTCAGTTCTCTGGTATATAACCAGGAGTGGAATTGCTGGGTCATATGGTAACTATATTTATCCTTTCGAGAAACTGCCAGACTATTTTCCAAAGTAGCTGCAGCAATTTACATTCCCATCAGCAGGGTATGAGGGGTCCAATTTCCCCACATCCTTGCCAATACTTGCTATTGTCAGTTTTTTTGATTATAGCCATCCTAGTGGATGTGAAGGTTGATTTGCATTTCCCCAATGGTTAATGACATTGAGCTTTCATGTGTTCATTGGCCATTTGTATATCTTCTTTGGTGAAATGTCTTCAGATCCTTTGCCCCTTTTTTAGTTAGGTTATTACTGAATTGTAGTTCTTTTTATGTTCTGGATGCCAGTGCCTTATCAGATATATGATTTGCAAGTATTTCCTCCCATTCGGTGGATTATCTTTTCAGTTTTTTGATGGTGTCATTTGAAGCGCAAAATTCTACAATTTTGATTAAGTCCGATGTATCTATTTCTTTTGTTGCTTGTTCTTTTTGTGTTATAGCTAAGAAGTCATTGCCTAACCCAAGATTATAAGGATTTACCCCTAAGTTTTCTTCTAAAAGTTTTGTAGTTTTAATAGTAGGTGTGTGATCCACTTTGAGTTAATTTTTGTATATGGTGTGAGGTAGGGATGCAACTTCATTCTTTTGCATGTGGTGACCCAGTTGTTCCTGCCCCATCTGTTGTTATTTTTTCAAATAACCTTTTTATTTTGGAAAGAGTTTAGATTTATAGAAATGTTGCAAAGGTAATACAGAGAGTTCCTGTATACAATTGAGCCTTGAACAACACGGGGGTTAGGGGTGCTGACCCTCCTCACAGTCGAAAATCTGAGTATAACTTTACAGTTGGCCGTCCGTATCTGCAGTCCTGCTTCCATAGATTCAACCAACCTTGGATTGTGTAGTACTGCAGTATTTACTATTGAAAAAAAATCCATGTATAACTGGGCTGGCGCTGTTCAAACCTGTGTTGTTCAAGGGCCAACTGTGTATCTTTTTAACAATTCTGTGGTTTTCCCATGTAGGCCTGTATCATAACCTATTCCCAAACTTCATGAACATTTATACAGTTTCTAGGCCTTTTCTATTCCAGATTTTCTTCAGTTAACAGAGTTATCTCTAATAATCGTTTGTTTACTCAAAGGTCTTTTTATTTATGAAAGTCACCACCGACTTGCAGTGATAGAGAATGGGCTAAAATAAAATGTTACAGATTCATATCAAGTAGATACTTTTTAAAAGAGTTACTTTTTTTTTTAAGTGTACAGTTTGGCAGCGGTGTGTTCACATTGTTGTGTAACAGAGAGTTACTTACAAAATCAGAAAATGATGTAAAATAATCTTAGTGATAGTAACCAGAAAATATTTCCTGAAAGTGTTTTCAAGGCAACCACTTCCCATCCTCATGGATGTTTCTGCCCTCTGACTTTTCCAGGCTCTTTGGCTCCTGAGCTCCAGATACAGAACCAGAAATCTTTTCAGAGTGTCTCTTCCTCCATTCCTGACGACTTCAAGAATGTTTCTGCCCAGAAAACCGGTGACCTTCCCAGAAAGTCCAAGCTTGTGGTGGGTGGAAAAAATGTTCGCCAAGATGAACACAGTTTCCCAGCCATGTCACTGTTTTCTTTTCAAAGATATTTTCACTTTGATCTCTGCCTTGAAATGCTGTCTACTTAAAAGAGTTTGAAGGGTGTTTATGTGAGGGGCTGTGGTATCCAGATTGTTTAATCAGATCAGAATCCCTCTTCTACCAAACTTTCACTGGAAACCCATTTCTGGGTATTTCTTGGTTTGTTTTTAATAACCATCCTTTTTTGGTTCAAATTATACAGATTTTTAAAAATCTTTTTTATCCAGGGATCTGAAGCAGAAAGGTTGGCTTTTAAGTTTGATGCACCCTCTTATTAGACTGCATTTGTGAGGAATGAACAAGTTCATAGTTGCTGCGTCTGTGTCCAAATTCCTTCCCCATCCCAATGGGCTCTGCTTGGCCACTCCATGCTGCTGAGGTTGCCCCCAGGGCTTGAAGGGTGAAGTGTTATGGGTTCCTGTGGAAGAGAGGTGCAGAGCAGTTGGCAGGGTGGATGGGGGTTTTATGAGAAACTTTGCCTTGCCTTGAAGCCCTCTATTAAATTAACTTTTGGGGCCATTAATTGTATAGTTTCTAGAATGAGAGTGATTTATGTGGTGATATTGGGACTCAGTTCTGAAAGCTTGGGTTTTGGGGTCTGCTTTTCAAGTGGATGATTTCAAGGTTGAAAAACAAGCCTCATTGGAGGAAATACAGCATTTTGCATAGAAGCTTCTCTGGTTTAATCGCCAACATGACACTTGGGTGGTCAGTGCCCGGATCCTACAGGTGTTTGATTTATTTGTTGTGGTTTTTGAAATCCTAACTTGCAGGTAACCTGGTGGGAGGAATAAATAAATATGCAGGCTCTTAGAACTAAACAGCATTGAAAATAAAGCTCATTTATGAAAAGGACCTTTTGTTTATACATTTTTTAACCAAGAAGTCCTTTGTAAATTTTTTTTATTTTTGTTACTTTCATCGGGTTTTTTTTTTAATTATTGAATATAGTTGATGTAAAATGTGTTAATTTCTACTGTAGAAGTTGACTTTCAGTTTGAGTTGTTTCAAATTACACTGTGGGAAACACCTAGGATTCATTTATTGTGGAGGCTGTCAAAAAATCAGAAAAGAGGCAACGTTAGATACTCCTTTTCAGTTTTTGTTCAATAAATGTTGGGCAGGAATTGGGCAAATACGATTTTGACGGGCTGCACCTGGAAGAATCGAACGAGTTAGTGATAATGGTGGGATTTTGCTAGGCCAGGGTCAAGTCCACTTGTCCTCCTGCTCAGCTAATTCATTCTACTTCATAGCTTCTGTAATTTATTCCCTTGTCAAATCCGGGCCGAGTATCACCCCGTGGTTTGTAAGTAGCAGGGAACAGGGCTGCTGAATTGAGCTTCGCGCAGGCCGGTGTTCTTGTCAGCAGGAACGGACGTGCCAAGATCTTGGCTGGTCAGTCCTCAAGCCATATGAATGATGTGAGGAAACCTCCCTGCCTTATTCAGACCGGCGCTGAGGTTTCAATGAGGTGAGGCATTTGTGTGTCGTGGGGATGAATCGAGCTCGGAGAAGAGAATGCTGTCATTAAGATTTTGTTTCAATAGTTGTATTTTTCACCGGAGAACTATTTTCTCATTGTTCAGTTCTTATAAGCAGTGGAGCTGTGGGGGATGCACATCAAAGGCTGTTGTCCATTTTTAAAGTGGCAACTCATGGGTGTTTATCTTTAGGAGGCTTTTCAAGAACCCGCATTGGCACCAAAGGTTACCCAAGTTTGAATTTTGAGTGCGTAGGGTCCCACAGCTTGTAAGTGCTCATGTTCTGGGTCAGTTAGATGTGGGTTCAAATCCCATCTCTGCTTCTTGCTCATGGGGCCTTGGCTGGTTATTTCTCCTCTCTAAGCCTCAGTTTCCACATCTTTAAAATAGGCCTGAAAGTCAAACCTACTGGTGTTATTAAAAGGTTCAGTGAACTTGAAGGTGAGCCAGGTGCTTGACTGGGTGGCACCCAGTAAGCACTCAGTACCTATGTGTGTCCTCAACTGCCCGAATTTTCTCTCTTCTTGCCTACATTCATTCAAGCAGTCCACACACAGACCGTTAAAGGAGCAATCACATCATTAAAAAAAATTGGAAACAATTTCCAGCATGGAAAACCTTTTCCTGTCTTCCCATCCCTTTTCTAGCATTTTTCTTATACGTATTGGTATATTCGACATAGTTCCAACAGCGGTAAGGCAGTTTGGGTTCTGCTGTTTTCTTTTCTTTTTTTTAAGTTAAAATATAGTTGATTTACAATGTTTCAGGTGTACAGCAAAGTGATTCGGTTATACATATATATATGTATTCTTTTTCCTATTCTTTTCCATTATAGGTTTTTACAAGGTGTTGAATGTAGTTCCCTGTGCTATACAGTAGATCCTTGTTGTTTATCTATTTTATGTATAGTAGTGTATATCTGTTAATCCCAAACTCCTAATTTATTCCTTTCCCCTTTGGTGACCATAATTTTTTTTCCATGTCTGTGAGTCTCTGCTGTTTTCATTTTGACATCATTTCCTTCATATTTTCTGGGCTGCCAGAGAGGCTTCATGGGTCTCATTTTTAACTGTCGTGCAGCGTCAATAAATCTCTTTTTAACTTTGGCCCTCTCATATGTACTTTGAACTTGTACTTTATCCGCTGTTACAAATGCCACTGCGGTCACCATTGTTGTGACCTTTGCTGGCTTCCCTCACTGGTACTTCCCAGAGTACCCGGGAAGGCTACATCGTCCTGTACCACCACTGTAGCTTTAGTGGCTTTTGTTTGTTTTATTTTGTTTTAAAGTTTCTTACTACCAATGCATGTTCATTGTAGAAAAATTATGAAGTCCAGCTTTGCTGTAAGGGAAAAAATCACCCGTAATCACTTTTCCCCAGAGAGCATCACTCTGGGTACACATTCCTCTGGCTCTTTCTCTATGCATGTGCACTGGGTATGGTAGATACCTTTTCTCTGTCCAGATGGTATCTTTGTATCTTCTGGCCTGCTTTTCTCACCTGATAATATGAGCACATTTCTGTATTTTTACCATTCTTAATAATTGCAAATAAGCCATTGTAAGGACATACCGTAATTAATTAACTAGTCCCCAGCTGATGGAGACTTGAGTTGTCTCTAGCGTTTGTCTATTATAAATAACACAGCAATGAACATCTCGGTGTATCATCCCTAATGGCTTTTTGGGGTCACTTTAAAAAAGAGAGCCCTACTCAATATCTTGTAATAACCTATAATGGAAAGGAATCTGAAAAATCTATATATAGTATGTATTTATGTATTACTGAATCACTTTGTGGTACACTTGAAACTAACACAACATTGTAAATTATATTTCAATTAAAAAAAACTGATATAAAAAAAAACAGTCCACCTTAAAAAAAAGAAGTGATGGTAAAATGACTAAACTTATTAAAGAAACTTGCTTTAAAAAAAAAAAGAGAAATCCACGTTGACAGCTTTAGGCTAAGAACCCCCAGCCCCCAAAAACGCCATCTTTGACAACTTACTTCTTTGTCTTTGTTTACTTAATGTTCATTCGTTCCTATGTATGTATGTTTATGCATACGTACATACATCTCAAAGACCTGGGTTCTAAGTCCATATCATCTCTGACTGGGAGCGATGTCCAGCCACTTAAGTAGATTAACTTTGCTTAATCTGTGAGTAAGGATGAGGTTTTCAGCTCCACCCAGATAACTGTTTCTTTATGACATCACACCAGCTGGCTTTCCACCTTGGCCTTGGTAGTTAAGGATCTTAACTACCATCTAAGTAATAAATAAATGCCCACTATTGCTCATCCTGGAGAACGTTACATAGAGTTGCTGCCAAGGTGAGAAGCCGCACGTGGAGAACAAAAAGAAGGTAGAAATGTGCAGCACAAGCCCTGGATGCAAACTTTGGGGTTCATATTGGATATACCCCCTTTTGCTTAGTCCACGCTTGCCGTTTTGAGGAGTGAACCCCGTCTCCTTTCTCTAGGTTTCTCGTTGCACTTCAGTTCCAGACGCTCTAGAGCAGAACTCAGAAACTAGGGCCTGCCAGCCAAGTCTGGCCCACTGCTTGTTTTATTGGTACCCAGCCACACCCCTTTGGGTATGTGCTGTCTACGGTTGCTTTGGCTGCTTTCCTGCTACGGTGGTAGAGTCGCGACAGAGACTGGCCCACATAGCTGAAAGTACTGGCAGTCTGGCCCATTTACAGAACAAATTCGCCGACCCCTGAGCGAAGGGACGATGGAGAGTCTCAAGGTGCCCCTTCCTCCCAAAGCCACTCAGGTGAAATAGTCTGCATGCCTTGTGGTCTGGATTTTAATAAAGACATGTACAAACTTGCTGAAAATGGAGCTGGCCATTTTCAAGTGATGTGGTTAACAGAGCAAACCCAATTTTACTTCTTTGGATAGTTAGGGAAGAAATCTCTCCGGGCTCCCTGGGATTCCTCTTAAGTAGCAGTGAGAGATGTGATAATGAGATTGGCTCTCCTCTGAAGTGGTTAGATTAGAAAAGTCAACGAGGCATTTCCTTTTCGTGTCAACCATTTTTATTATCTCCTTCTTAACCAAATTTGAGTTTATGAAATATTTGACAAACCATCAGGAAAACCTGATGTTTTCCCACATTGATGAAAGATGAGTGCTGTTTGTGTATAAAGCAAAAGGCATGCTATTAAAAAAAAAAAAGATGTAAATTCTACTTGGGGGTTTGTTTTCACCATTCCCTTGATTTTCATTATGCAGAGGAAGGCACTATCCCCTTCAAGCTCCTTTCTGGCACTTGAGAGTTCCTAGAAATGAGTTTGGTAATAGCAAGTGTTCCTGGATAAGAAATTGGGCAAAGGGATCTGTAGCAAATTGGAAATTCAAAGTCCACATTTTTCAGTAAGAAAACGGCAAGGGCTCATCATCGTCTGGCTCTGTGGCTTTCTTTTTGGCCAATTGGGTGGTTTTGGATTAGACCAGGGGTTAGCAAGCTGCTGCCCACATCTGGCTCCCCGCCTGTCTTTTTACTGCCCACCACCTGTCTCTTCATGGCCCGAAAGGCAGAATGGTATGTTTTTAAATGGTTGAAAAACAAATCGAGATGAAAATGGAAGGAAATTCACGTTTCTTTGTCCATACGGTTTTATGGGAACTCTGTCACACCCATTTGTTTGTGTATCGTCAGTGGCCGCTTTCAAGCTGCAAGGACAGACTTGAGTCCTTGGGACAGAGACCATCTCACCCACAAAACTGTGAACATATTAACTGGCTGACTTTTCATGGAAAGATTGCCAACCCCTGGACTAGACAATTAAAAAAAAAAAAAAAGACATCTTATGGGTGGTTCATATTCATCTGTGTTTAGTTTGCATTATTGTGGCTGTTGGTGGTAAATATGGGCCACAAGAATATATATATATATATATATGTATATATATATATATATATATATATATATATATATATATACACATACATATATATATATGTATATGTAGGGGCAGCATCTTGGCTTGTTTGTGCCTCCATATCCTTGTCTATGATACAGAGACAGCCTTGACATGTGTCTGTAACCTGCCTGATGTGGGGCAGGCACTCAGAAAGTGGTGGTCTTTTCATCAGGGTCAGTACATTTATTAAAAGACATCCGACTCAACAGGGTTTTGTGAGGCTTAAATGAGATGGTGTTTTAGTCTGCTCAGGCTGCCATTAAAAAAAATGTCACAGACTGGGTGACTTAAACAAAAGACATTTCTTTTCTCATGGTTTCTGGAGGCTGCAAGTCCAAGATCAGGGTGTCAGTAGGGTTGGTTCCTGGTGAGGCCTCTTTCCTCAGCTGGCAGATTACCACCTTCTTGCTGTGTCCTCACATGGCATTTCCTCTGTGTGCATCCCTGGGATTGCTTTCCTTTTTTTTTTTTTTAATTTTTAAAATTTTGTTTTATTTGTTTATTTTTGGCTGCGTTGCGTCTTCATTGCTGCGCACGGGCTTTCTCTAGTTGCATGGAGTGGCAGCTGCTCTTCGTTGTGGTGCACAGGCTTGTCGTTGTGGTGGCTTCTCTTGTTGTGGAGCACGGGCTCTAGGCATGTGGGCTTCAGTAGTTGTGGCACGCGGGCTCAGTAGTTGTGGCTCGTGGGCTCTAGAGTGCAGGCTCAGTAGTTGTGGCACACAGGCTTAGTTGTTCCACGGCATGTGGGATCTTCCCGGACCAAGGATTGAACCCGTGTCCCCTGCATTGGCAGGCAGATTCTCAACCACTGTGCCACCAGGGAAGTCCAGGGGTCTCTCTTCTTATAAGGACACCAGCCATATTGGATCAGGAGCCCACCCTTATGACCTCATTTAACCTTAGTTACCTCTTTAAAGGTTCTGTCTCCACATACAGTTGAATTGGGAGTTGCAGCTTCAACATATGAATTTGGAGGGGGCACAGTTCAGTCCATAATAGATGGTCAAGGGTCTGGGCTGTAGTAGATATGCAATAGCTGTTAGTTTATCTACTTGGCTAATAGTATGCTTTGAAGCATTAAAAATTAAAAAAACAAAAAACCCCATGTGTCTAGGAAATCCGACCCTGAGAACTGCTAAGAATGGGCCTTGCCTCCTGTTGTTCCATGGTCAGTTATTTGCGTGGAAGTGAATGGTGGCTTCCACCACAGTGTCTCAGACTCTGATGTCCCCATGAATCCCCTGGGGCTCGTGGCGAAGTATGGATTCGACTTAGCAGGCTAGGGGCTCAGGCTGTGATTCTGTGTTTCTAACCAGCTCCCAGGGGAAGCCTGTGTAGCTGGTCTCTGGACCATACTCTGAGTAGCAAGGGCCTCTGCTATCTGTTCAGTAGCCACTAGCCACCTGTGGCTATTTCAGTTTCCATCTCAATGAATTAAAATGAAAAACCCAGTCCCCCAGTCACAAGTAGCTCCATTTCACATGCATTTCATGGCTGAAAGCTCTAATTGGGCAGCTCTGCATCTGAAAGAGAGGGTGGTAAGCTTTTTTAGTCAGGGGCCTGTATGAGTTTCCCTGTGGCTGCTGTGACAGATGGCCTTAGACTTCATGGCTTAAAACAATACATTTATTATCTTACAGTTCTGGAGGTCAGAAGTCCAAAACGGGTCTCAGTGGGCTAAAATCAATGTGTTGGCAGAGCTGGTTCCTTCTAGAGGCTGTAGGGGAGAATCCGTTTCCCTGCCTTTTCCAGCTTTTAGGGGCTGCCCTCATCCTGGGTTTGTGGTCCCCTTCCTCCATCGTCCAAGCCAGCAATGGCTGGTTGACTCTTTCTCATGACGCAATCTCTCTGATTCTGACACTTCTCCTTCCCTCTTCCCCATTTAAGACCCCTGTGGTTACACTGGGCCCACCAGGATAATTCAGGAACATCTCTCCATCTTAAGGTCAGCAGAGTAGCAACCTTCCTTCCATCTGCAACCTTAATTCTCCCTTGCCATCTAACACAATTTATTTACAGGTTCCGAGGATTAGGACGGGGCTATCTTTGGGGGCTGGGGCAGGGGGTGTTATTCTGCCAGACAGTAAATATTTTTGGCTTTGCAGACAACACCATCTCCAAACTACATGACTCGCATTTGCCACACACAAAACCAAGCAAACGCACAGGCCTGGCTGAGTGGTTTCTTTTCCTTTTTTCGTCTTTATCCTTCTCTTGGAAAATTTCAAACACACACAAAAGTAGACCAGTGCAGAGATTTCCATCAGGGAGTGGTTTTTCAATCTTTTTTCATACTTTGCTCTACTTGACTAATTGTCTACACTTTGCAAATATCTACTACTCGTGTAATCAGGAAAGAAAAAAAGCCACAAAGAAGTAAACATCCGAGCATCCAGGAAACCTGAGGGAAAGCAACACTGCATTTTGAGGTTAAAAAGGAAAAAGATGCAAATAGAGCTTCTAGAACCTCCACCCTTTTCTGCACCTCCCTGAGCCTGGGAAGCAGGCAGAGCTCAGGGTGTTCTCAGGGTAAGTGGGCTCTGAAATCGGATAGGCTTGCATGGGTCAGACCCTTTGAATAGAATCTGCTTGCTCGTGTCTCCTGACCTCTCCTCCTGAAACTGCACTAAGATAAGAGAATCTTGTCCAAGCCATTTGATACAATAATCCAGTTCTGCTTTAAGGCAAGTAAACTCTAGTTGCCTGGATGGGGGATGGGTGGTTCCCATGTCTGACCACTTTGCATCAAAATTGTACTCTTACTTGGGAGTCTGTGGGCCTCAGTGACCCTGGAGAGCACATGGAAGGTTCAGGAAAGGCCAGAAGGAATTTTGATAAATGGCTTGATCTTGTGCATGTGTGTGTGTGTGTGTGTGTGTGTGTGTGTGTGTGTGTATTTCTGAGAAGTTCCATTGGCCAGTTTGGGGCCTTTCATCGTGGCTTCCGTCTGCTTCCATCTGCTCCACCCTCATCACAATCTCCTCATTTGGTTTTCGACATCAGCCCCTTGGCCTTCGTGTGCTCTTTAGGGAAATGGCTTGTACCTGATTTGGTTCATGTGTTTCCCTGTGAGTCTGGGAACCCCAAGCTCTGGACCATAGTCATCATCCTGCCCCCAATCCAGCCACATGACTTTGACCAGGTCCTCTGAGGATCCAAGTCACCCAGTTGGAGAATTAGGTGACCAGTGTGACAGACAGAAGTGGAGAAAACCCACTTAGGGATGGTGAGAAATAAGGCTGAGCAGGAACATGGGCAACGCATGTGTATGGCATGTATCAATGTGTGACATGTGTGGTGTGTGACAAGAGGACCTCGAAAGGCCAAGGACTTAGGCAAGATGAACTAGGAGACTGCTAAATTTTTAGAGCAGGGAACAAGAAGATTCAAACCCTGTGTCAGAAAGAGCCACCTGGAGTAGAAAAGGCCAATCACGGATAAAAGCTATGACAAATTTATCGTTTATCCTGCAGTTCCTTCACTGAACTTCTTATTTTACTTCTGTAGACAAAATAAAATAAAATAAAATAAAATAAAACAATTAACTAGAGAATTTGTAGAGTGACTGTTTCTTTGCATCGTGAGAGTAATTGAGAGAACATAAAACTGCAGTAAACAAAAGAATAGCTTCTGATCCAATCTAACAAGTGATTAGATCATTCCAATCGTGATTAGGTTATTTGAGCACTTCAAATAGATTACACACTATTTTAGCAAGATTTAAAAAAATTTTTATACAATTTTTAAAGGTTACTTTCCATTTACAAAATTATTAGCTATATTCCCTGTGTTGTACAATACATCCTTGTAGCCTATCTCACACCCAATAGTTTGCACCACCCACTCCCTCACCCCTATATTGCCCGCACCCCCCACTGGTAACAATTAGTTTGTTCTCTATATCTTTGAGTCTTAGCAAGATTTTTGAGGTCTTCTTTTTAAAATGAAATAAAGCAAAAAGAATAATTTTATGACTACAAACCAAAAAGACAGACAAAATTGATTTTATAATTTCCAAAGTATGTTACCTGGTCTGCCTTCTGAAGAATTAAATATAAATTGAAAAGAGATTGATACAAGCATACCTAAAGCTCCTAGAAAAAGACTAGATGGCAGTAGAAAAGTGGAAATAAAAGAGAGATTAATCTTTTATTTCCTTCGTGTGTGTGTCTGTGTGTGTTAAAATTATGTGTACTGTGTTGTTTTTATATATGATTATCCTTTACGCTGTACTGAAGGTTAGCATAATGAAGATAATTAAAGCTTAAAAAAAAAAAAAAAAAGAGCTGCCTGGATGTGTGCGTTCAGCAGATGAGAGAGAGAAATGGTCAGCAGGCAAGAAGATTGGGGCAGAGGAGGGAACACAGGAGACACATGGCAAACGACAAACATGAGGCAGGAGGGGTGCCAGAGCTGAGGAGTGGTAAAGACCAGAGAGCAAGGTTTGGAATCAGAAAGATCCAGCCTGGAATCCCAGCTGCATTGTTGTGGGCTAAGTGGCTGTGGGCAAGTCTCCTCATTCTTCAGCCTCAGGCTCCTCCTTGTGTGTCATTTGAGGATTACAGTAGCAACTGTGTGTCAGCTAGCACTGTGTAATGAGTGACCCCAATACTAAGTGGCTTAAAACATCTATATTTAGTTACAGTTCAGTGGGCAGGAAATTGGACCAGCCTGGTAAGGCTGTCTCTGAGCTCCAAGGAGGCTTCTCGACTCATGTATCTTGGCACCTCAGCCCGGGTGGCCCAGCTGATGGGGTTAGACATGTGGGGCACAGCATTCTGTGTCTCCTGGTTCCTTATTCTCCATGGAGGCCCCAGGCCGCTCCCTCTTGCCACGTGCCCCTCCAGCACGGTCACCAGATTCTGACATGGCAGCTTGGTGCTCTCAGGACTGCAAAGGCAGATGGACACTGCCAGGCTACTGCCTCCTCTTGTTTTTAACAGTTTTATTCAGATATAATTCACATACAGGTCACCTATTGAAATTGGATGATTTAATGGTTTTTGGTGTATTTACAGAGGCAACCATCGCTACAATCTAATTCCAGAACATTTTTATGACTTCAAAAAGAAACCCCGCACCCATCAGCAACCACTGCAAATTCTCTCCCAGCCCTGGCAACCATCAATCTACTTTCTGTCTCTATGGATTTGCCTATTCTGGACATTTCATATAAATGGGATCATACAAGATGTGGTCTTTTGTGTCTGCCTTCCTTCACTCAGCATAACGTTTTCAAGGTTCATCCACATTGTGGCGTGTGTTGGCACTTCACTCCCTTTTATGGTTGAGTAATATTCCAGTGTATAGATGTACACTTCGTTTATCCAATCACCAGTTGATGGGTTTTTGGCCTTTGCACGTTGCACCTATTAAGGATAGAGCTGCTGTGGACATTTACCTGTACAAGTCTGTGTCAGTGTATGTTTTCAGTTTTCTTGGGGTGATTCGCAGGAGTGGAATTGCTGAGTTGTGTGGTAACTGCCAGGCCTTCTTAGAGGTTCAGTCTGGATCAGGCAGAGTGTGGCTTCTACCGCATCCTCTAGGCCAAAGTGAGTTGCAGACCCCACACAGAGTCAAGGGGAGGAGCTGATGCAAGCGTCTGACTGTCCAGAGGGCTTCATCAGGGCCCTCATGTGAAGCCCTCAGTGGAACTTGACACATAGTAGGTACTCAATATTACTCCCAGTCGTTATTCTCTTGATTACTAAAAATAATACAAAATTGGGGCCGTAGGGAAAACACAAACTGTTAGGACTTAGATTGACAACCATCAGTCAGCCTGATAGCAAACCCATCTTCAGGATTTTGGAGATTATGATTATACTTCAAATTAGCAGTACCTCAGTCAGAAGGTGAGAATTAGAAGCTACTAGAGGTCAGAATAACACCAGCGCTGGACGAGATCATCAGGAGGCATCACATATTCGTTCTAGAAAATGTGGAACTTCAGGCAAAAGTGTCAGAATAAAAATCACCTGTCAGAGATAAATGTTTTGGTTTCTTCCAGTATTTTTTTCTATGAATTATGTGCATAAGTATATATATTTTAATGCAACTAAAATTAAGATTGTAAGATGTATAGTTTATATGTTGCGTTTTAGCATTTAATATTAAATTGGGAGCATTTTCCTGTATTATTCAATGCTGGTTTATAATGGCTAGATTATCTAGCTAGCCAGCTCTATATTCCTTTATTTATTTTTGAAGTTTAATCTATAGTGACATACAGCTTGGTGAATTTCTACATGTTGCCTACATAAGACAAGACCACCACCCAAATGGAATTACAGAATCCTATGGTCCCTCCTAGTCTGTAACCATCCCATTTCCATGAACTGACTCCCAGTTTATTTATATACCACCCTATTACTGGACACATAGGTGGCTTCCAGTCTTTTGCCCTTAGAAACGATGCTGCTGTGATCTTCCTTGTACAGGCACATTTGTCTGCATCTGATTGCTTCCTGCAGATACATTTCTAGAAGTTGTGAAATGCCAAGTCAGAGGGTGTCAATGTATGGAAACGCTCTCAGTTGAAATGCTGCCTCCATGTCAGTCATTTTTCTCTGTACTCCAGAACTCCCCCCTTTGTGCTTCTGCAACACTTTGCTTGGACAGTACAACTATGGTATTGTATTAATGAGCCCCTAACCTGTTTTCAGGTCTTGGCTTCAAAACTAGCTCCCCAGGAGCAGGCTTTGTGCATGTTTGTATCCCCACACTTGGAGACATGATAAAAATTGAGTTCACTCACCTATCTTTGAAACCCTTCCTAAAAGCAGTGACATATCAGGGGCTATTCAGAACCAGCTGAAACTGGCTTCACTTTTGAACAGGACTTGCTTCAAAGCCACGCCGAACTCTGAAACCCATCTCTAGGTGCTTCTGAGATCATTGATATGGCTGAAGGAGTTAATACACGAGAGAGTGTTTTTTTAAAATTCCCACCAGACCGTTAAACTCAGAGCAAACATATGGGTCCAAGTTGGGTGGTGGATTTGCACACATTTTCCTATTAATCATTGGAGTCTTCACATACCTTATTGGGGTAAGTCCAGTAACAACTTCTCCTTTAAGTTGCCCAGCTCCAGGGGTTTATGTGTCTAAAGGGGCACAGCTGCTTTTCACTTCAGGTATGTCTGCCCAGGTATGCCTGCTGTTGCTCCTCGCCACCACCTGCTGTCACAGTTGAACACTGGTCCGCTGCAGTTGTGGGAGCTGGCCTGCTCATGGCCTCCTATTGTGATGCCCTTGCTTGTCCGGCTAGGAGGAGGAGTCCACTCCCAACCTGCCAAGCTTGGCTGAGGATGCTGGGCACTCAGGCCCCTGAAACTACCTTCCCTGCCACTTCCCATGGCAAGAGCAAGTCACGGGTCAGAGCCACTTCCTCTCCCTTCCTCTTTGGGGGCCACCTTGCTAAGAGGTGAGGCATTCCAAGCACAAAAGATCTTGTCGTCTCAGGACAGTGGGGCTGGTGCTCTCTATCTAAATAATTTTAGGGACATATTGCCAGGGAAGAACCATTATAGCAAAAGGGTTTACTTCGAGCCCCAGCTTTGCCATTTCAAGTATCTCTTCCTCAAAGCAAAAAGTCTGCTAGGTGAACTGCATTATCTACCCTGGACCTAAGAGAACTACTAACATTTTCAAGACTCCCATTTAGTGGCTATCTGATTTAATCTTTATAAGCACCCATTGTATATGTTAAATGTGGAATAAGACTACATATACTATATACAGATATCTGTGTGTGCCCATGTGCATCCTCATGTGTATTTATATCTAATGAAGTACTTCATTTATTAAATATTTATTGAGCCCCCACTGTGTGCCGGATCTGTGGAACTGAACTGCATAAATTCGTCTGGGTGTGTGTATACAGCTGCCATGTATTTGGATGAGACATTCATTCACTTATTTCACATATATTTAATAAGCACTCCTCTATCTACTGGGGACACGGAATCAGTGCCCTTGTGGAGCTCACAGTCATCTTAATGTTTCTTCTTAGTTTAAAAAGAGCAGGTAAATGGAATGCTTTCCAGCTCTTTCTTAAGTAACCTGACCCATGGGAAACAAGTTGCTTGTTTCTAAGTAACCCTTGATTTAAAAAATAATGTATTGTATATCTGTCAGAAATTAAAAAGGGAGGCAGGACCGGAATATACTTGGGGGAGTGATTGTTTATTTTGCTTATCTGAAGTGAGATAAAGAATATCTCCAAGTGGGCTGGTTTCCAACCGGGACCGTGTACACAAAGCACCTCATTCTAGGAGGGAGAGTGAGTAAATTAAAGAGAAGTCTTTTTCCGGTATTTATTGCCTCCTACAAGTGTGATGTAAAACTTTTCCCACGTGCAGAAGCAGGCAACCACAACCACGTGCGGAAGCCGCCGTTTTTGCAAATAAAAATGCTTCCCAGAAGCATGACAAATGCAAGACTAACAGGTGTAGCACAGATCCAAGGCGCACATGTGGTTCTCATCAGCTGCCTCTGTTTTAAATCTAGGCCTTCCTGTAACAACGAAAAAAGTTATTTCTTCCGAGGCTGCGGCTAATAATCCACTCAGCCTGCTTTTCTACCCCTTCGCATAACCGTATATTTAACAGAGCTTCCAGAGAGAGAGGAGACAGCAATGAAAGAAGGCAGTGAGGGGGAGGGGGGGAAGCCCTTAGACTTGACATTTAACAATTCTGGGTTTGACCTATAACTCTGGGTGACCTTGGGCCTCCGTTTCCTCCTTTTTAAAGGAGGTTCAGAGAATGAGGGCTTCAATTTTCCAGCATCTCCACGCAAAGCAGGGTGGAAGGGTCTTTTAAACCAGTGATTCCCAACAGGGGTCGGTTCTGCCAACCAGGGGACCTCTGGCAGTGACAGGAGACGCTTTTGGTCGTCGCCAGCGGGGAAAGGGTGCTACTGGCATCTAGTGGGTAGAAACCAGGGATGCTGCTGAACATCCTGCAATGCACAGGACAGGCCCTACAACAACAGCGATCCGGCCCCAAATGTTACTGGTGCCCAGGTTGAGAAACCCTGGCGTGGACACAGGTTTGCAACGTTGGTGTCAGCTCATGGTTTGGGGCTTTCCCAGCTTGGGTAGCGGCTCCTCCGTGAGGCACTTTGCAGTCTCATGCTTTTGGGATCCTGGCCCTCGGCGCTGCAGACCCCCGGCTCGCATCCACGCCCTCTGGAGGGGCGGGGGCGGCAGCGTTCCTCGGCTCCTCAGTTGACCCGCGCACGGAATTACAACGTGGACGTCTGCCTCCTGGCCCCCAGGAACGCAGACAGAGAGGCTGAGGAGGACCCCCGGGCTCAGAAAACTTGGCAGCTCCTCCCACCCGCGACTCCCGTCACCTCCGTCAGAATGGGGAAAGCTTTTCTGCGCTAGGAGGGGTCCTTCCGCTGTCCTCTCCGCCCCGCTGCCCTCAGGCGGCCACCCAGAGCGCCCGGGTTCAAGGACTCGGCGCGTATCGACCGTTTCCGTCGGAAACCTCGGCCCCCGCCTAGCTTGGGTGGGGGCGGGGCATCCAGGCGGTGGCCGTTCCCCTGCCCAACCGCCTCCCAACGGCCCCTTTGGCCGGGCGGGGACAATGCGCCTGCGCGCGCATGCGTAGAGGCGCGGGGCGGGGCCCGCGTGTGGCCCCGCCCAAGTTTGGCGTCTCTGCCTGCCCCATCTCCCAACCTCCTCAGCGTGGTGCCGACGCTGCGTGCGGCGCGGGTTACCCAGAGTGCTCCGCGCGGGGGCAGCTCACTGGAGTTTGGTTCTCGAGGCGGCGGCGGCAGCAGTGGCGACGGCTCCGGCGGCTCCTCCTCCTCCTCTGGTGGCGGCGGCGCCCCGGGCCTGAGCCCCGGCCCCGGCTCCCCTCTCCGCCACCCCGCGCGCCCCCACTTCCCCCGGTGCCGCGGGGAACATGAGGCTCCGCTCCCGGAGGCAGGCGAGTGAGTGACCCCGTCCCCCGCCTCAGCCCGCCCGCCCGCTGGCCCGGCCGCTCCCCCCCCGCCTCGCCCAGGCAATGACAGCGGCTCCGCCGTCTCCGCAGCAGATCAGGGACCGGCTGCTGCAGGCCATCGACCCCCAGAGCAACGTAAGTGTTCACCACACGGGCTGGGGTGGAGGCCGCGTGGGCCCGGGACCCTCCCCCTCCATAGTGCCCCTCGCCCGCAGGGCTCCGGGGGACCCACCGGACACCCACCTGCCCCCGAGGGCCGCTGCCATCCCGGCATCTCGCCCCCCGGGCCCGGGCCGGGGGCTGGTCGGGCAGCCCGGCGGCGCTCGGTACGTGAGGCCGAGGCTTTCGTGCGGCCTGGGCGGAGGGAGCAGATGGGAGCTGAGACCAGAGCTTTTTCTCCTCTCCCGGTCCAGCTCTACGACCCTTGCTGCTGCTGACGGAGCTCGCCCGCCTCGCCCTTCCCGGGGGACCCGCGACCCCCGGGAAGCCCTCCCGGCGGGGGGCAGGGGAGGGGGGAAAGGCTGTGGAGCAACTGGTGTCCGGGGTATGACTCGGGGAGCCGGGGCCGGCGGTGTCTCGGTCTTCTGGGTGATCAGGGAAGTCCTCTTTCTCTTTCCTCCCGTCTGGAAGCACCTTCCTGGCTTCGGAGGGAACCCCCCTGGCCTGCTTTGCACCTAGCCGGGTGCTCAGGGCGCTTGGAGAGTCCCTTTTGGTTCTGAGAGTGGGCATGCCTTTGCTGGGTCTCTCTTGGGGTCCCTGCCGACGGAAGATGATCTTGTGGAGAGTGGGATTCTTTCTGTTACCTTTCTGGGCCTAAGTACTCATTGCGTCTCAGGCCAAGCCAGAGCCCCGCTTTTTGGTAGTGAATTAAAGGTGATTGTTTGCTCTCCCATTCCACCCAGAGCCCTCCGTTGGCTGTCTACGCCCTACCTGGGGTCCTAGCCTGTTGGGTTGTGACCTAGGCCATCAGGGTTAACCCCAGGGTGTCGCTTTCTCAGGTGCTCCTCCACGGAGGCTACTGTTTGTGGAGGGATCTCCCCTGCCCCCCTCCGTGTGTGTAGGGAAAGACTCATCGCGTTCTCATATTTTTTATGAGTGGTTTACGGCCATAGGGGTCATTTACGCCTGTGGCAGGAGCAGTTCAGCAATGGGAAGATGTAGTGGCATCCAAGTATGAAGTGAGCCCCTGCATTTCCTGGGAGACCAGGAAGTGGCCATTGAAACCACTTTTTAATGTGCTGGGGATGGAAGAAATAAACCATCTTGGACTTGGCTAGGTAACTTAGGTTTCTGTCACTATGGGGGCTTTTGCTTTTCCTTTACGTGAGTTTGGCTGATTACTTTTAGCAGTAGGCTTTAGCCTAGCATTTTGGGAATAATTCATGTTGGATTGTACAATTCTGGCAGAAATAGAGTTATTTTTGTAAGACTCTGATTTCTGTATCATAAGTAATTCTGTCATTCCTGGTCTTCAGACCCCATTAAGATAGACTTGGTGGTAATTGTCTTTAAGAAATATTGTATACATTTTTGTTATGACTTTGGGGGTGGAGTAGGCACAAGCTTTATAAAACCTTGCAGAATTTTTGCAGAAACGGGTGCTGCAGCAATTCCCAAGACTGAAATATTAGAGGATAAAACAAGTGACTTGAAAAATGTAGCCTTGGTGACTTTTGCATCAGTCAGAGTGTAATTTCTTGAATTCCATGTGCTTGTTTGCCTTCCGGAGAGTCTGAAAGGTTGCTGAGATATTAGCACTGATCCTTAACGCCACCTAGGAGAGCTTTGGGATCAGGAGGCACTTTAACGGGCAGTCACCATGTTGTAGATTAGGTGGGGCAGTGACCTCAGGGGTTCCAGTGTTGTGTAAGGCTCTAATCTAAAGGGTTCCTAGGAGTACAGGAGGAAGAGAGGCCAAGACCACGGTTGTGTTACGTGTCATGGAATGCACATTTCACGTGGCTTATTTGGGGGCACTCTTGTGATAGGTGTGTGCAGAGTCCTGCTAATATAAGTGTGGTGGATGAAATTGGGAAATTGTCTCTGAATATGAGTGGTGAGAAAGTGCCACCTTTAAATGCTGCTGTTGTCAGTGACATCCCTGAGTATTGTTTATAAGCCGTTTGACAGGAGTGTGGCTTGGAGCAAACCCCATATAGAAACTCAGAGCCGTGGAGGGATAGGTTGCTGGCAGAGATGATGTGACCGTATTTCTGCAGTTTCTCTTGATTGACCTGGGCTCAGGTGAGAGGTGGCTCCAACCAGGCGGTGCCAGCACACAGCTGTTCTTCTCTTCTGCCTTGCCCAAGTAGGAACTCCACTTCTGCATAGTTAGTTGACACATATTTAAGATGCTCCTGGAAAATAAAAATGGGGACAGTGTTGAAGAGCCAACACTAAAATTAAACCTCTTCTGAGAGAAGCGACAGAGAATTGTGTCACGTAATGCTTACCTTTATGGGCATGCAAGTATGCTAACAAACTTAGCTTTTGCTTGAAAACTCCATGTCAGGCAGCTGACCTAATATCCACAAGTATCTGAAAACTTAGGGAAGTAACAAAGTACCACTTTCTGACCATCTCCCTGACAAAGGAGTTCTTGAGAGGAAAGTTGTTTCTTTGCTCTATATTCTAGCCTCTGGAGTATTTGAATATCTATAGCATCAGGCTCTGACTTAATAATTTCTCTCAACTCAGTAATAAAGTAAATTCTGTACACTCCTTTTCAAAAAGCAACTAACGGTTTTTCAGAACAGTCGAAGCCTTACTCTTCTTGTGTATGGCAGCCCAGGGTGTTGAAAATCTTTCTTAAGTGCACTGTGTGCCTTTGTTCCAGCTTAATCTTGTTTTGTTATGGATAAAGTTGAGGACTGTCTTACTCCTGCCCAGAAATCAGAGTCAGTCCACCCAAGCATAATCTCATCAGCAAATGATTAGGTTCCCGTTTGTATCGGACACTCACTGTTTCACCAGAGTTCAGGCTTTGTCTTCTCTGTCTAGAGCAGAAGTGTTAGGTGTACTTTCTAAGTGCTGGTTAAACTGACTGAACCCTAGACTCCTTCTTGGGCTCTCCAGCAGGAAACCTCAGGAACTACTTTTCTTCTTCACTGTTCTGCAGACTTCAGGTGCCAAGGGGAGGTGACCAAGGGGCCTCTGCAGAGAGACACACGGGAAGGATAATTTTCCCACCTAGGAATTTGAAGGTTAAGATACCACTTAGTTTCACTGGACTGCAGGTTCCTCATCTGCAAAGTGGAATTGGGAACTGGTGTATTTGCCCCATAAAGCTCCTTCGAGATCCAGGTTCAGATTCTGGAAGGCGCAGCAGAGGCTAACATGAATTGTTGTTCTAGAAGTTTTTTCTTTTAATGCAAGGTACATTGTGTGAATTTTCTGAATAACAAACACTAACACACTTCTACACAGAGATGTATGCTTTACCTGACTTTGTGCAGCAGAGTCTCCTGCTTTCTCCCAACAGCCTATAAAGGCAGGTGGGGTGAGTAGCCAGTCTCCCCTTTCTGCAGGCGCAGAAGCCGACATCATGACAGTACTGTTTAGTGAGTGTCTCCCATGGCCAGGAGAGGACAAGATGCCTTTGTTTCCTACTGACTTAATGTGAGGTGACTGCCCTAAAGTTAGGGAGGGACTTAGCCAAAGTCATTAAACGATAGTGTTTCCAACTTTAAACGCCACCATACTGCTCTCAAACATGGAGAGGCAGCTTCAGAAGAGGCCAAGAAGGCAGCGTTCTTGAGCTGGTAAGAAAAGATGTGGGAGCCTCTTCTCTCCCACACAAGTTTATATGAGATTACAACTTGGGTTCGATTTACCTGTGATAGATCTTACAGGTTGATGACATTAGACAGCCTGTCCCAGAAACATCTTAAGGTTTCTGTCAGGGACACAGAATCCTGGGCCAGACCACACTGTGGTGTGGCAACTGCCAGCTGATGTGGAACTTTTCATGAGTCTTGTGTTCCAGCTTCCTTTTCTGCTTCAAGATTACAGCACTTTTGATGTTAATTTAAAATGCCATTGATCCTGCAGAAAAGAGGAATCTTATAAGTTCTAAAATGGAAGACTATTAGTTCTGATTCTCATTAGTATATTAGTAGATATGAAATCTAAACATGTGGACTCTTCCTGATCACACTGGTTGCCCACATTCAGTAACCTTCCTGTCTTTGCTCCTTTACGTCATGGCCAGGACGTGTGAGGACAGCAGTGTGGCATTTTATGACTTTGGGAAGTAGGCAGGTAACAGTGTTGGTTGTGAAGCAGGTGTAAGACCTTGTTGTGATTCACTCTCTCCCTCAGAAGAAGGTGGACTTTATATTCGGTCTTCATGGAGGTCCTCAGAGGCGGCTCTCGTCAGGGTATGTTGTCCTGGCTGGAGGTCACAGAGGCCTAGGAGGACAGTCCAAGATCAGCTTATGGGAAGGGGTTTTTGTCCTGATACAGATATAAACAGGCACCATGGTCACCTGGGCTCATGATGCAGCTTCGTGTGGCAGGACATGCCCTCAGGGGTGCCAAGCGTGGAGTTATGTGAAGGAGGAGAGCTGTATTTACTTTGCCTCAGTTTTGGTGTCCACGTGAGTGTCTTCTCAGACGGAGTTCTGGTTCATCCAGAACTGATTTTACCCAGCCCGACCTCTGGGTGACTGCCTCAGGGGGTCTCCTGCCCCCCCCCCCCAACTGTAAACCGCCTTCTGGAAGCTGGGAGCTCTGTCTTTCAGTAGAAGTCGTGCTTTTTCTTTTTATTCCTGGTGGTGGCTCTGGCCTGAGTCCGCCTGGTCCCTTTGGGGCCCACTAGCTGGTTGTCAGATTGGGTGACTGAGTTTGTGGCTCGGTGGCCGGCTGCATAGGCAGCGCATTTTCAGTCCAGCCTTGTGAGTGCCCACGCTCAGAGCCCCTTCTCAAACTGCTCCTTTTCACTCTCCAGGCACATGAGTAGTGCTGAGCAAGTATTGACACAGGGATTCCATGAACTGGAGAGCATTTCCTGAATAAGGAGGGCGTACCAATATTCCGCATGCTGTGTTTAAAAGTACTCTCTGAATGAATTCCAGGTCTTGGGAGGCAGTACACTTACGTTTCAATCACCAACTGATGCACACTGTTTATGGAGAAATATGGTAAAACTGGAAAAGGTGGCTCAGCAGTTGAATAAACATTTCTAGCAAGCATTTATGGTGCTGGATATGGAGGGTGCAGACCTGGGGATGCCCAGCTGCAACCCTCCAGGGACCTGGAGCAGGCATAGAGTGTGCACACGGATGGTCTGGGGTGGGGCAGCCTTACAGGGCTACAGCTCTTAGATCCAAGTGGAACAGTTCATGTGTCTTATTCAAAGATAGTTCAGAATTCTTAAGAGAGTGAAATGGCTTTCTAGAATCATCATTTTTTTCCATCATTTGAGTTTTCAGAAGGAAAAGGAAGTCAGTTCTTGGTTTGTCTCTGACCTGAGGGGAATGGAGAGTTTGGAGGAGTTGGTAGCAAATCCTTGAACAGTTTGCCCTCTCAGCAATGGGATGGGAAGGGGGCAGGTGTCAGGCTCTGTGAAGGGCCTGGGGGCTCGTTTCCAGTACTGGGGTTAGGTGGGCTCTGTGTGGCTTCCAGAGGCAAACCTAGGACTCGGAAGGCAGGAGTTCCTGGGAGGTAGGTGCTGTTGCACTCGGGGGAGCTCTTGATTATCGTCAGAGCTGGCTCGAGAGTCCAGGGCCACCATGCCAGGTGGGCGTGCAGACAGGACTGGGCCCTCTATCTGGGCCCTCAGATTCTTGACTTGTGAGTTCCTGGAGGTTCTGTGATTGTATATGGAGGCTGCTAAAAAGAAGGGTCGTGTCAGGTGATGTGCCACTTCCAGGCAGGTGGGGTTAAAAGCCTTCCAGTGCTCCTGGGACTGCAAGTTTCCTGGATTGATCCATTGGAGGCTATAAAATGAAGAGCTGCCGTTTACTGAGCACTTACTATATACCAGGTATTGTGTAGAGTGCTTTGCATCCTTGGTGGTTCTCTGAACCACTCCTGCAAGTGGATGCTCCATCTTCATTTTAGGGGAGAACAGAGGTTAAGTGATCTGTCCATTGTCACAGAGGTGGATATGGGAAAGCTCTGGGCCCAAACCCAGTGCTGGTTGGCTCAGAAGCCGGTGGGCTTAACAACAGTGTCCCCCCTCCTACATAAGCAGTGCCCAGCATGAAAGTTGAACTCCAGTGCATCTTCTGAGGCTAACCTTAAATGTGAAGTGTTTTTAAACGTTAAGTTTTGCATTTCCATTTCCTTCCCATATCCTACCACCTTTCCCTCCTTAAAATCTTCTAGCCTACTGGGTCCTAACCTTTTTGGGTGTCAGGATCCATTTTTATGATCAGAAACATTCAGGAACTTCCACATAATGGCAGGTGTACTTTGAGTAGCTGTTTTTTTGTTTTTGTTTTTGTTTTTGGAGAAAACTCAAGGACAGAAGCTACTCCTAATCCAGTAATGTTTTGAAATGAAGTTATAGCTTGTTGTCAAAACAGCATCTACTTAAACCTGGAAGCCGACTTAACTTGTATGTGTGTGACACCTAGGATTGAACCCTCTGTACTGCCTCTGGTTGGGGCCTCCTGTCGTCCCTACTGCTCTCCCTTTTCCAGAAACCTTTCCTGCTTTAATCCAAGACAGTGTCCTTCCGGCACTGTACATAACTTAAAAATCCTACATTCCTGCTGAGTATAGGTCTTGTTGAACACGTTTTCCATGGGATTGCAAGCTCCTTGCTGGCAGAGCATGAGTTACTCCCCAGGTATCCAGAACTTCTTCAGCAAGTGGGTGCTCAGATGCTTGTTGATATTCCTGTGAAAAGGGCTGGTCTTCAGAATTGGCTGTCAGCACTTACTGAGCAGGTATGAGGTGCCAGCACTTTTCACCTTTAATCTGTACAGCAACCCTGGGAGGCAGGTACCAGTGCAGAAACTGAGGCTCCGTGGACACACAGCTAGAAGGGATGACACTAGGGTTGGAACCTACCCACCCAGTCCTTAGCCACCTGCTGCTGCCTCCCATGTCACTCGAGAGAGGGCAGTGGGTACAAGGCAGGCATTCCACTCTCCTGCCTGGACTTGGATCCTTATGCTGGATTCATCTGTACAACGTTGTGATGCTCGTCCCAGAGGAAAGTTGTACCTGAAATACTTTTTGCTTTCTCTTGAGCTGGCTGAGGAAAAGGTGTGAAGTGTTTTTTCCTTTTTGTTTCTTGGCTGGCATTTTTCACCCCTGACAGAGAAGGTGGCTCTTGATCTTAGATTCACTGGCTGTCTGTGATCCCTGGAGACACTGTTCAAATGCTACCTTGGGCCCCTGTGTCCTTTTTTGGTCATGTGACAAATCAAACCCTTCCTGGACACCCCCCTCTCCCGAGTTTCATTCGTCAAGGGCCAAAAAATGGGTGTTGCTTTCTCCAGGTCACACCCTGTGGTGGGTCAGCCTCATGGCTGCTGTGGAGACTCTAGTCACTTGTCCACTGTGTGCACAAAGTGATTTTGTAGGTGGCTGGCCTTGGCTCTGTGATGGGGGGTTCTGTGGTGCAGACGTCAGCAGTCAGGTGAGTTACTGACAGAGAACTCAGCTGCACGTGACCGTGGCTCGCACCGAGAGGCCATTGGTGGCCTGGCAGCCCTCCTCCAGGTGCCGGTGGCCCCCCTGTCCTGCTTGTACCTTCAGATCCTTCCCTTACCCACAGTCCGGTCAGATTTGGCTCCGCATGGCGCCTGGCCCCGCAAGCTGGCTGCAGCTCTGCTTGCATACACCTGGGGGCTGGTTCTCCTTGTCTCCTTGATGCCTTACTTGGATATTCCCGCCTCCCCTATTCCACCTTAGCTCTCTCTTTTTTTTTTATTTTTTATTTTTAAATAGATATCTGAACCCCATCCCAGAGACCCAGACTCAGCAGGCAAGGGGAGGAAGCTCTGTTTTGTTTTTGTTTTTTTTTAAATAAGATTTACGATTTATTTATTTATTTATTTATGGCTGTGTTGGGTCTTCGTGTCTGTGCGAGTGCTTTCTCTAGTTGCGGCAAGCGGGGGCCACTCTTCATCACGGTGCACGGGCCTCTCACTATCCCGGCCTCTCTTGTTGCGGAGCACAGGCTCCAGACGCGCAGGCTCAGTAGTTGTGGCTCACGGGCCCGGTTGCTCCACGGCATGTGGGATCTTCCCAGACCAGGGCTCGAACCCGTGTCCCCTGCATTGGCAGGCAGATTCTCAACCACTGCGCCACCAGGGAAGCCCCCACCTTAGCTCTCTTGACCCCTCTTTCCATCAGGTCCCTGGCCTAGCTTGCGTTGGGTCGTGGGGTGGTGGCCACGTCCGCTTTCCCTTGGGTGATCCTCAAGGTAGCTACCTGTGTCCTCCTTCTTGAAGCCAGTCCTCCTGAAAGCCACTTCCAGTAAACACTTCCCAACTTTTTTTTACCCCCTTGGTGCACCTTGCATCTGTGCCAGGCAAATAGTTGGCAAGCTAGCTTTTTAGTGCTGCGAGGGTGGGGGGTGAGTGACACTGACGTGTAGGTATATAAACTAGGAAGAGTTTACCCTTTCTGCTCATTGTTTCACATTGTTTCCTTCAAGTGTTCAGTTAGATAGTTGCAGGCAGAGCACCTTTACTAATTCTTTTAACCCCTTTTCCCCAGAGGGAGGTGGCACTGCGCTCATGACAGGAGCTTAAACGCAGAGGGGCTCATTGGCTTGTGTTACTCAAAGGCCCAGAAATGGGTCTCTTCTCAGGTGACGACCTGGCTTTACTCCCGCTCTCTGTTTTGCTTTTTGTTGTGTTGCCTTTGCATAGTGGGTGTCTTCTCCCCAGCCCCTGCAGCTTTGGGATTCACCCTCACTGACCATTATCCAGGGGCAGAAAGAGAAGTCACCTCTTTCCCAGAGGGCCCAGCAGACATTTCCCAGTGCCTTCTCTGGACTTTGATTGAAATAGCAGGCTGTGTTCGTTGGTTCACCCCTGAATCTGGGCATGGTGTTAGTTCCACCCAGACTGACCCAGAGTAGAGGGTGTGCCCCCAAGAAACATTAGGTCCTGTTAATGGGAGAATGGGGTGGGGAGTGGACTGGCAGTGACCCCTGAGTGCGTGCTGGTTTAGTCACCTCTTTGATATGATAGCGCCTTCAAATAGTTAGGCGCCTTCAAATAGTTGGGTGTCAATGCTAGGCCTGGGAGACTTGGGTCCAGATGACAGAATGGATGTGACTGAAATATGAGGTCTGGCATAAGCAACGGGATTGTTTGGATGGCGTCACATCACAGCCAGGGTTCTAAGTGCCCACTCCTTCTGGTTGAACTGCAGACTCTGATTTGCCTGTAGTCACACTTGGGTACCTTGTCTTAGTGCAGGTGCTAGGTGGCAGCTTCTGACCCTATCCTGGGCTAAGGAGCCCTTTAGGAGTCCAGGAGAGCCTCACCATAGCACTGCTGATTCTCCTGTCCCCATCACCTCTCCTGATGCTGCAGTAACTGCCTGGATGAGCCTGGGTGGAAGGAGACAGTGCCTGTGACCCAGGCAGGAGCTGAGTTCTCCAGACTTCTGTTCTCTCGGCCTCAGAGGCATAGATGATTACTCGGAGGTCTGGTCCGAGCTGATCGTCTTACCCATTTCCTCTTGTCTGTCCCCCCCCCCCCCGCCACCCCGTCCCGTCGTCGTCGTCCCCGCCCCCCCGCCCCCGCTTACTAGAAACTGGTACCTGCATTTCTTTCCCTTAGGTTAACTGAAATGCATTGGGTCAGGTGATCTTTCATGTCCCTCCATTTTTCCCTTCCAATCTGGGGGGCTCTAGGCAAGCACCCGAAATTGGTGATGTCTGTTCTCCCTTTGCTGGATGCTGGCAGCCTGGCAGTGGCAGATGTGGGCCACATGTTACATTTTAGGCATGTCTGGGGGCGAGGAGGGTTGTGAATGGTTATTTCACTTTCACTTCTATTTTAAAGGAGCTTCGTATTCTTAAGCATTTAAAGTTCTCCCTTTGAAGGTTGGTCAACAGGCCAAAGCTTCCACTGAGTGCAGGAGCCTCACTTCTCACCAAAGGGCAAAAATATCACCCTCCCAGGTGTTGTGAGCTCATCCTGCATTCGCTTGTAACCTTTCTCCTCTCACCACTGAGTCAAAGTACTCTTTGGGATTGAAATTGGAGTGGGAGAACCAAGAGGGAAACTGTTCTGTTTTGTTTTGTTTTTTTTTTTGTCGTCAGCATTGTGTGTGTCTGTGTGTCTTGTGGACAGACTTCTTCCACATGGCGGGAAGTGTAGCAGCTCTGGGATTTGAACTCTTGAAAGCTAGGACATGATCAAAAATGGATTCGCTGACTTGCTTCCAGTTTGAAAACTCCGGAGAATCACTCCAGCTTGGCTTGGGGGTGGGGTGAAGGGGGCTTTGTAAGAAAATGGCAGTGCCCTCAAGAAGTCAGGGAGGAGCTTGCAGAAGAAGCAGAGTCTGTTGTGCAGACAGAAGCAGCAGGTGTCCCTAGACTGCTATAGCCCTCCCATGTGGCAGGGCAAAAACAGTGAGGTCTGGGGCGGGGAGGTGGGGACTGTCTTAGGGTTTCTGGTGAACCTGCTTGTCAGCCCCACTCAGAGTTAGGGGAGCAGGAATCTGCGTGTTGCCCTGGGGGTGATGCTCCTACAGCAGGCATGGTTTTCTGTGCTGTTGGTGGTGGGCTCCCCCAAGTTGGGCAAATAGGAAGTGGCATCTTCTGCTCTGTAAGATGAGCCAACAACCTTGGGCATGAGGATGCCCTTATGCTTGTCCCTCCAAGCTGTCTCCCTGGGTCATCGTGCTGTCCTCAGTGGCCTGCCTCAGGGTTAGTGCTGAATGCATCTCCTTGGGAACGAAGCAAACCTGAGGCCTAACACTGAGCGGTTCCCATTGTCCCCTGGCTCCCTGTACCTTACTGCACTGGCCTTTCCGCTCTCTCCAAACCTCATGCCCACCGTGAGTCCTTCCCCTTGAGTATTTTGGCTTTGCTTTGGGGACCCCTGTCTGGCCTTTAAGACTTTCCCCAGGTATTCTCACCATGGCTTCCAGCAGTGCCTGGGCCCTTGCAGTCCAGCTGACTGCTTCCCTCGGCATGCTGTGCTGTTGGTTGGTGGTGCCACAACCCACTGCTCAGCTGGCCGCCTCCCTTGGTTGCCCCATTCCTACAAGCAGGATCACTAGGGAGATGTAGCTGCTTCCCAGCCAGTCTCCTGTGTGCTGATCTTGCCTCTGTGCCGGCCCCAGAGTGAGTGTCCAAAAACAGACTGGGATGTTTCACCCCCTCTGTTGGGGCCATGTGGCTGACTGGGTAACATGTGAGCTCTGTAGGTGACATAGTGAAGAAGACAGTCTTTCTCCGGGTGGAAAACTTGGGCTTTAGGGTTGAGAACTGAGTTGGAATCTTGACTCTGCTGTTCACCATGTCGCTTTGGAAGAGGTTAGGTTTGTAGCCTTAATTTTCTCAGGAGGATGTACATACACTGCTTAGGAAAGCTGTTGAGAGTAGGATGTGGTCCCTGGCCTGAAGCATCTTGGATGTTGATGTGTGCATGGTAGCGAACAAACTTGTTGGTGGGCGGCTCACCCAGCTCCCATCCCCTACTTCCCCCTCCCTCCCTCTGGTCCATGCCCATTGGATGCTTAGTGATTGGGGTCTAGCCAATCATGGGGCTGCGTCTTCCTGGCCAGTGGTTGGTTCAGGGATGGACCTGTGGCCATCTGAAGGTTTTAGTGCTCTGCTGGAGTAGTTGGAGGAGACTTGAATGGGGAAGGATGTGAGCAGGTTGCTGCTAGGGTCTGCTGCCTAGGGACAGCCTGCCCAGGAGTGAGACTGGCCCAGAGGGATGGGGAGGAATAAGTTGCCTGGGCCCAGCTGGCGCTAGGTGAGTCAATGGCTTCTTTTCTTGATGAAGCCCATTTGAACTGGCTTTTCTGTCACTTGCAACCAGGAGAGTCAGCTGAGCACATTATGCCCCAGCCTCTGGCTCAGGCATCCTCTCTCCTCCCCTGCTCCAGCCACACTCAGCTGCTCATCAGCTCCTGACCCGCTGTTACGCCCCCACCTGGGTGGCCTGCCCTCCCTCTATTCTCCCTCCTTCCTTCCCTTCCTACCTCCGTCTCTGGGCTCCAGGTCCAGCATGCCTTTCCCAACAAGCCCAGTGCCAGCTGTCCCAGGAGCACTGTCTTCTGACTGTTCTGGCATCCTGGTCCGATCTTGCTCACCTTTAACTTGTCTGACATGCCTGTGTCCGCCCTACCCCGTTCTTTTGCTGGTGCATAGTTCATTCTGTTAGGGCCAATGACCAGTTTATTGTGGATCCATCTCTGATTTCAAGCTGTGGGTAAGCGCAAGCAGTGCCTAATGTGGGAGGACCAAGCTGGGTTCGGGGTAAGAAAGAGTTCAAGTTTGGTGGGGACTGGGCAGGGCAGCTGCTTGGCTTACTAGTATTGGGGTTGGGATGGCTGGTTCCCTGGAGGATGCCCCCCTCCTGTGATGGCTGCTTGGCCCTCTCCAGACTTCAGCCCTTTGGAGTCCTCCTGTGGTGCGTCAGTTCCCTTGGAGCCATAGTGGCATGGTCAGCACTCAGGCATTGAGCCTGTCCTGTGTGTGTCACTCAGTTTTAGGGAGTCGAGATTCTAGAGGCTGGAGACAGGACGCAGGAAGCAGGGGAGGTGGGCAGCTACAGGTTTTGCAGCACTTGCCTAGCCCCCCTCTGTGGTGTGACGAATCTCTCAGGCCCAGCCCCCCCCAGGAGTGCACATGCCTCCTCCCTCCTTCGGGCCAGGCCTGGACTCCCCCTAAAAGAGGGTTCTGAACCCTGAACCCCAGCTGTTCTGTGAGAGCAGCAGCTCCAGGTCCTACTTGGTTGCTTCCACCTGAGTGGCCTCGGGGTGAATCACTTAGTGTCTCCGGGCCTCAGTGTCTTTATCTGTGATGTGTGGCTCTTGGTGCCATCACCTGGTGGTGTCATCCTAAGGGGCTGAGCATGTTAGGTGCCTGGTGCAGTGTCTGGCTTGGTTTAGTCACCTAGGTGAGGGAGCTGATACTGTTTCTCTGTTAAAGATGAGGAAAAGAGTGAGGGAGGTTGTCCTTACCTGAGGCCTTGCAGCTGGAAGGAGCAGAGAGTGGATTTTAATCCTATTAGTGGGTAATAGACCTGCAGGTGGAGTTCAGCATGGAGGGACTGGATCTCATTCAATCTAATGAGCAACCCTACTTAACAAATCAAGTGTTCAGTCTCTTTTGGCATCATCTTTATAAGGGTTATTTCTTTGTAAGGACTTTATCTTTGGACCATAACAGAAACAGGAGGACAGGAGCAACTCTTATCATATGCTCATTCTGTGCCAGGTATTATACCATTTAATAGATGAGTCTAAGGTTTAGCCAGGGTAAGTAGCTGGCCACCGCACAGCTGACCTCAGAGCCTTTGCTTTTCTTAGGAGGCAACATTGCGCCCACTGCAGGGAGCAGAGGGGACTGTGAAAATCCCTGCCGAGCTCTTTCCTTCCTGGCTGAGCGCTGCTGCTGATGGAGATGGTCTCTGCACTGTTCTGTACGGTAGCCACAGCCACATGTGGCTAGTGAGCACCTAATGCGTGGGTGGTACACCAAGGAATTCACTTTAAAATTTCTATTTAATTTTAATGCCTACCTGAATTGGACAGCGTGCTTCCAGGGCCTCATCGCTTTTGCTTTGGGTAAGAGTTGGGGCCTGTGCTGTGGTTTTCCACATGGGGAGTTGGGTAGCATGGGGGTGCAGAGTACGGCCCCTGTCCCCTCCCAGCGACCCTCAAGTCTTGACCCCTCCCCTGTCACACAGCCTGGTTTCTCTGATATCTCTGGGCCCCCTGAGCCATGTCAGCTCCATTCACGAGGTCTTGTCTCATGGAGAAGAAAGGCTTCTTCTCATTTCTTAAGTACAGGTTGGTGAATACGAAATCCTCTGAGCCTCCCCCCAAATCAAAAAGACAAACGGATAGCCAGAAAGAGAGGGAGGGAGGAAGGAAGGGAGGGAGGGAGGAAGGAATGGAGAGAGGGAGGGAGAAAGAAAAGTATTTCATATGCAAGGGTTTTGGAGTTCAAATCTATATAGCTCTGTTTCTGAGATGTTTGTCCTTGGACAAATCACATCAAATATTGCTGACAATCTGTCAGACTTGCTGTCCTCTATAAAGTGAAGACAAGCCCTGCCCTACTGAAGGGTTAAATAATGCCTAAAGGGAAGTTGCTGGGTTCATCGTAGACACTGAACACATAAGTCCCCTCCCTGCTTTTCTTGGGGGTTGGGGGCGGAGGCAGTTATTCCCCTGGATGAGTTTGTAGATATTTAACTGTGGTTTTCACAGATGGTATTTTTTGCCAAAGATAGTCTTCCTTTTAGTGTGAGCAGTTACCAGACAACATTGCATAATTTTGCACATTTCTGAAAGCTCCCTAGGGGGAAGCAGGAAGAAATTGGTTGTAGAACAAAATCCCACACTTGTAAAAGGAAAGGCACACTTTGGAAGAGGTGCTTGGGTTGGAACTCCCAACCAGGTTTACAACCTGCCTGAACTTCTCCGAATCCCTCTGTATTGTGGTTGCAGACTGGGGAGGGGAGGGATCAGAATACAGATTGGTGTGTGTGTGCAAAATCGCCTTTAGGAAGCAGTGTTCTTTTGGTATGGAGAACTTACTCAGAACTAACAATCACAAGCTCCCAGAGACATCACCAGACAGAGAAATGTTGATGTGATTAATAATCAGAAAATACACCTCATATTCAAATATGTGGGGGGAAAATGTTGTTGGCAGATAATCAAGACGGCGCTAAACTGTCCTGTTGCTATTTTATATCTCCTAGAGCGTCTCCCACTCTACCCACCTCATCCCACAGCACCCTGCTCCAGGACCCAGGAGCAACTTCATACTTCACCCTTTTGGAAAATATTTACATGGCAGGAGGCATAGCCATGGTCACGTCCTTTGATCAGGTCATTTTACTCTTGGAAATTTATTTACAGATACATGGTCATTTTTAATAACAATGTTAATGAATATATTTATGTAATAATAATTTTTAATATCATTAATTAAATGGCGTGGGAGAGGCTTAGGAAACATGGTGTATCCACAGAGTCAAATAGCGTAGAGCTGTGAAGAATGATCCTGCAGGCTCTGTAGAAAAATGGACAAGCCTTGCCATGGTGAAGAAAAGGAGCATTTTTTGTCAGCCCTGCACAACTAGAAAAGGCACAAAAACTAGAACTTGGGGTAAAATGGGAAACATTTGTATTGGGGCAATAGGAACGGTTTTTGTTTTTCCTGTGCTCCATTGTTTTTTCAATTAAACAGTAAAAAAATGAAAATAAAAGTAGATTGATTTAGCCTGAAGAGCACTCGAACTATTGAGAGCAATCACATGTGGAGTGGATCGTGGGGCTGCTGTGTACTGCAGCCAGTGGAGAGGAGAGGATTTATTTCCTCTCTCATGCCTTTCTGGGAGATTCAGAGCAGGGGTGTGCAACTCTTTACCCCAGTCAAGTCCACCAGTCGTATTTTTCATGCTCTCAGAGCACTGGAGTCCAACCTCCCAGGACAGAGAGGATGTGCAGGACTCTTTTTAAATTTTTATTTATTTATTTTATTCTAATTAATTAATTAATGGCTGCGTTGGGTCTTTGTTGCTGCACGCGGGCTTTCTCTAGTTGCAGCAAGCAGGGACTACTCTTCGTTGTGGTGCTCGGGCTTCTCATCGCAGTGGCTTCTCCAGTTGCGGAGCACGGGCTCTAGGTATGCGGGCTTCAGTAGTTATGGCACGTGGGCTCAGTAGTTGTGGCTCACCAGTCTAGAGCACAGGCTCAGTAGTTGGGGCGCACGGGCTTAGCTGCTCCGCGGCATGTGAGATCTTCCCAGACCAGGGCTCGAACCCGTGTTCCCTGCATTGGCAGGCAGATTCTTAACCACTGCGCCACCAGGGAAGTCCTGTGCAGGACTCTTGAGTTTTCATTGCAGTCAGTGTGGCCATAACTGTGGCCCTGTTAAAGCCCCGGCATCATCCGTGCTCCCTGCTTTTCTCCACCTTAGTACGTCCAGTCTGTCTGTAAGTCCTGGTGGCTCTACTACCAAAATGTATATTCTCCCTTCATCCTCTATTCTCCATCTCTTGTCCAAGCCTGGCCATCACCCTCTTGGAACACTTCCCTCTTGCCCCTTCCAAACCAATATCAGATCACATCATTCGCTTAAGATCCCATGTGATTAGAATAGACATCCACTCTCCTTATTGTCATGATCTACAGGTGCTGTGTGACTTGGACCCTTCTTTCCTTTCTCATCTCAGTTTATACTTCCCTCTCCCTCATTCATGACTGTGCGCGTCTGCTCCCCAGATCTGTGACCTCAGGTTCCTTCAGGCTTCTGTAAAGAGCCCCATCCCCTCCCTGCTGTCACACTGCCTGCCTCCAGACTACGTGTGTTCATGGCACACATAGGAAACAGGGCATCCAGGCAGGGCACTGGGAAACTAGAAGTGGGAGTGGGGGGACGAGCAGTACATTTCTTCAGTATAGTTATGAGAAAAGTAAAGTGTTAGGGAATGTATTAAATATTGAACTTCTGTTGACTTTCCAAGTAACATTATTGATTTTCATAAAAGGGAGCACTGTGTCCATGAACATAACTTTTTTATGTTAGGTGGGTTTTTCTGTTTGTTTTTGCTTGACTTTGATAACCACCATGGAGAAACTCAGTTTGCATGCAGAGATGATAAAACTTAGAACGATTTTTTTAGTAAACCATAATTTATAAGAGTTGGTATCTAAAGAATCCAGGTTCTTTCCTCTTTTCACTTATATGTAATGTTGAATTACAGTAATGCAAGTGGATTTTAGTTTCATTCAAACTTTATTTCAAGGACTTTGAAGTAATGAAGAACTGTGATTTACTCTAGTGGTGTGCCCATAAATGTTTGAAAGCTGGCTCTCCAGGAAAAAAAAAGTATGCCTATACACACATAATTTATAAATTATACTGATAGAAAGGATAGGTAGCAGACAATTTACAAATAATAAAGAAACACAACACTTTATTGTCAATTTGATGTAGTCAGTTGTTTCTCACAGACTGCTTTCCTTGTTTTTTGCTGAACTTTTGTATCTATAATCAGCTTATGAGTGTAGTCCTGACATGAATGTTGACTGATAATTTTTATGTTAATGAGTCAAGTAATGTCTTAGCGAATCAGAAAAGACTTTTCAAATACTGGAAGAGGGACTTCCCTGGTGGCGCAGTGGTTAAGAATCTGCCTGCCAATGCAGGGGACACGGGTTCGAGCCCTGGTCTGGGAAGATCCCACATGCCGCGGAGCAACTAGGCCCGTGAGCCACAACTACTGAGCCTGTGCGTCTGGAGCCTGTGCTCCGCAACGGGAGAGGCCGCAACAGTGAGAGGCCCGCGCACCGCGATGAAGAGTGGCCCCCGCTCTCCACAGCTGGAGAAAGCCCTCGCACAGAAACGAAGACCCAACACAGCCAAAAATAAATAAATAAATAAATAAATTTATTAAAAAAAAAAATACTGGAAGAATATTTCCTCATCATTTGTGCTATTCCTAATGTAACAGCTACAGGCATGACACACTTTTAAGTTTAATCTGCATAATCAACATTTTCTTAAAAGTCTAAACCCCAGGGGTTGGTGAACTATTTCTGTAAAGGGCCAGATAGTAAATATTTTCAGCTTTATAGACCATACAGTCTCTGTCACAACTCTGCCTTTATGCATAGCACAGAAGCAGCCATAGACAATTTGTAAACAAATGAATGTGGCTGTATTCCAGTAAAACTTTATATTCACATAGTTGATTTTATGTTATGTGAATTTCACCTCAATAAAAAATATATAAAATGAAATTTTAAAACTCTTCACAAAAACAGGCATTGGGCTGGATACAGCCCAGGAGTCTACAGAGGCCACCAACCTGACAATAAATCAAGCCCTGATTTGTAGTGTTTGCCAATTTCCATGGTATAAACACTTCCACTATGTATGATTTCAAGCTACTAACATGATGTCTGTCACCAAATGTGGAGCTGGGAAGAGATGCCTCAGTAGTACACCATTTTCACCATGAAGATTTAGTAGTCATGAATAAACTCAGAAACCTAGATAATAGTAAATGTGAGAAAATAAGTAGGAAGTGATGAGTTTTGAGTATTTCATCACCTTTGTTTTCAGTATAACTTATTGTATACAGTTTCTGTCATTGCATTTTCTTTTAGTTTAAAAAATCTTTTATACTTTTTTTAAAAATTGAAGTATAATTAATTTACAATGTGTTAGTTTCAAGTATACAGCAAAGTGGTTCAGTTACATATATATATGTGTATATATATATCCTTTTTCAGATTCTTTTCCATTATAGGTTATTACAAGATATCGAGTATAGTTCCCTGTGCTGTACAGTAGGTCCTTGTTGTTTACCTATTTTATATATAGTAGTGTGTATATATTAATCCCAAACTCCTAATTTATCCCTCCGCCCCTTTCCCCTTTGTGACCATAAGTTTGTTTTCTATGTCTGTGAGTCTTTTTCCGTTTTGTAAATAAGTTCATTTGCATCATTTTTTTTTAGGTTCCACATGTAAGTGATATCGTATGATATTTAAATTTCTCAGCCGTTTTATATATATAACACTGAATCACTTTGCTGTATACCCAAAACTAACACAACATTGTAAATCAACTATACATCAATTAAAAAATATATATATATCCAAATGAAGGTGCCCTTGAGAAGTAAAAGGGAGTGCTAAAAGTAAATTACATTAAACAATTTTTGACCACAAATGGTTTATTAAAAAGCAATAAAAATTCCATTTAAAAACTATTTTTAATAAAATTCTAAAACTTTGTTTAAAAGATGAAAAATCCAGGGCACATGCTAAAATGGATAGGACGCCGAGTTAACTAGGACAGTGGTCACCTCAGACCTCAGGAATATGGCAGTAGAAGTAAGGCAGAGGTAGTGTCCATCCTTGCTGCTCAGAGGAACATCTCAAGTGATATTTATTTCAACCAGAATCTTCGTCAAATGAAATATAAGTCATTCCTGCTCCTTGGGCACTATGTCTGCTTATGCATGTTGGTGCCTTTGTTTTTCAGGAACTAAACATAAAGCTTACAAGCACCAACTCTGGAGCCAGACTGCCTGGACCTGATCCTGGCTCCGTGCCTTATTATCTGTGCGGCCTTGGGCAAGTTACCTAACTGATCTTGGAGTGTCACTGCCCTTATACAGAAAACGAGGGAAGTAATAATACCTATCTCCCGAGGTTGTTTTGAAGATTAAATGAGTTAATACACTTCACACGTCTAGAACAGCACCTGGCACACGGGCCTGCTTGCGCAGTTTTAATGCTATTAGTGTCTACCATGTACCTGACACTGAGGTATAAATAGAGGTGATTTGTGAGCTGGGTAGAGCTCAAGGATTTGTGTCGTTTCTTAGTACAGTATTTTTAAAACTGTAATTAGCCACAGAAGTACAAATGGAGGTTTTCTATAAAAACCCAGTTATGTGACTTTTCTAGAAAATTTAGAATGCTGCCAGGCAGGAGATAACTAGCTGCCCACAGCAGCCTTCAGGTGGTCAGTCCCAACCTTATCATTGCATTTTTAACAATGGCTGTGTTTAACATCTGGCTCCCAAGATTCCTGAAAGCTTCACCACAGGCTATCATGGGCTGGTGTGAGCTGGCTCCAGCACACTCTTGGGTAGAGTCCCTACCCCTGTCCTGCTTGGATCTGGGCTGCAGGCCACAGGCTCCTTGTCCAAGATGGCATCAGTACCTTTGCAGCTGGCTGCTGGGATGGTTCTCTTGGCTCGAGTGTCATGGAGGCCATGCTTGGAGCCCCTTATGGGTGCACGATGAGCCAGCTGTTCTGAAGGTGGGGTGGGGCCAGAAGTCTGCTCCAGACCCTTTGCTGCCCCAGGTTCTCTCTGGGGCTCCAAGCTGAGGCGACCACCCCTCCTGGCCCAGGCTCCAGAGGAAGCCTTCCTCTAGCATGTCACATTGGTTATTTTCTTCATAGCTTTCAGTACAGTCACCTTGTCCTGTTTGCTTGTCTGTTGCCTGCCTTCCCCACCCTGAATGTAAGTCCCTCCAGCTCCCTCTGCTCCCTGAGTTCCTCCTCAGCACATATACATTTTTATTTTCCTGGTAAATACATAGCTGGTGAATGAACTCTGGTGTCTTTTCTTTGTTGGCTGCAGCAGTTTCAGTGTGCAGTCTGAATGGTTTTGGCTCCTGCATCCAAGGTTTTCCTGATGTTGGAGACAGCCATTCCCTCTCAGTGTGTGCAGGGTGCCCTTCTCCTTGGAAACGGCAGCTCTGTCTTCTGGCTGTGTTCTCCTTGCAGATCTCAGAGTCACTCTTGATAACCTCACCACTGGGCTGTAAAAATTGCTCTAGGTTTCAGCAAGGCTAATGCCATATTTGCTTCTATCCACACCCCCTACCCCCAACCCTGTGCCACTGTGTCCCTGCAGGGCTGTTAGAGCCCTCCCCAGGTAGAGTGACAGTCGCGTTAATCCTCGCCTGTCTTCCCAACAGCCTCTGAGTTAGAGCCAGCAGGCAGGGGGCCCAGTTCTCTCCCATCTCTGTGCAAGCAGTTGTGAGCAGAGCAGCCTCAGTGCCGGTCCTGGAGGGTTGTGTGCACTGGGTTCTCTCTCCCTTCCCTGCTGGTGGATTCAAGGGATAAGAGGACTAGGGCAGGATAACAGCCCCGACATCTTGAGTGCAGTTTGCCAGACAGGTGGGCCCGCCTCTCGGGGACCCTGTGCAGGGTACATCAGATTCAGCCCTGCTTTCTTCCTCCCCTTCGTGATGGGGTCATTGCGTGGTGTAAGGTGGGAGTGAAAAATAGCTGAGGCAGAACCAGTTGCCATAAAAGTATTTGGACCCTTAGGACAGAGTTTAACACCTGAGAATTTATTTCTGAGGGAAAAATGAGAGAAGGAAGTCGTCGTACGTGTGAAGATGATCATTGCAAGATTGGTTGCAGTAGGGGAACCCGGAAGGAAATGGGATGCCCAGCAGTTGGAGAAGGTCAAGGAAATGATGCATTAATGGAACGTTTAGCTGTTAAACAAGATCATTATGAAGATTATGTAACAACAGGAAGAAGTGTTCGATGAAAAAAAAACAGTATGTGTGATGCAATTTCAACTACGTAATTGTTGCAGGCTCTGGACAAGAGCAGGAAAGTCAGCCAGAGAAACGTGGCCATGGCTTAGGCTGGTGGGGGCTCGGGGGGCTTCAGGGGCTCAGGGGAGACAGTGCTGCAGAGCTTGGCCTCTGGGGTCAGACCTGAGCCATGATGTTGTTATCTGCCTCCTGGGGCTGTTGTGGTTCAAGAGTGACAAAGGTAGTGGCCCAGAAGATACTCTCAGAGAAAAGGAAGACCAAAGTGGGTGGAGGAGAACTCGAGATATTTAGGGTGAAGAGCTTGGGCACCATCAAGCCTCAGGTCCCCATCGGTGAGCCCGGTCAGCACTGTGTTAGGTCAGACATGGTCAGTATGTATAAAAAGTTACGGGACCGGATGTGGGCACACTCAGACAAAGTGCCCGTCACAAGTTGGCCAGGAGGTGGGCTCAGGTTCACCATTTTGGGGTTGAAATCAGGGTCCAAAGAGGATGTGCCTAACTGGGCTAGTGTGAGTGTGTTTATTTGGAGGTGAGAGAAAAGGGGGCTTGCCTGCTCCGAGGGTCCTGCCCCACCTCCGAGGGTGGGGAGGGGTGGAGTCAGCCAGTGGTACCTAGACACCCTCAGTGCCTTTGAGATGCAGAAGTGCCGCCAGGTGGGTCCAGAGGTGGCACCTGGGCCCCAGATGCAGATGTGGAGCTGCCTGGGGGTGGGACTGCTCAGGCAGCGGAGAAGTGGAGTGAGAGAAGGAAAGGGTCTCGGGTTGTGCCTTGAAGAGCTCCAAGAGGAGGAAGATGAGCGTGTGGAGGGATGTCAGGATCTGCTCGGGGTCCGAGAGATGAGACGAGGCAGGGCTGACAGGTCCTTGGCTTTGGTGAAAAGTTGCCTGGGCAGAGCAGTTTTGGTGCAGTGGCAGGTAGGGATGAGGTAGAGCTCCTTTTTAATTTCCTTTTTAATGTTAATGTAGGTTTTAGTAAAAACTTGTGCTCTGTTTCCTCACCTAGGTGCCATGGTCAGTTGTGTTTGGTATCCACCTGTATGGTGATTATGAAAAGGGGCAAAAACAGACCTTTAAAAAAGTTGCAAAAAATAGGTTTAAAATAGTGAGAAAGTAATGTTAGAAAATGATACACCGAAGGAAATACAGTAAAAAGGGAAATCCTCTGTGTTCCCAGTGCTCCTCAGTGTTCTCTGCCTGGTATGTTTAAAGCAAGGGACAGCTGCTGTGGTGCTTCTCCTGGAACCCAGCTGGGGTCCCGCCTTGCCTTGGACGTTTGATGACCGGGACCTCGTGTCTCGCTGCAGGGCTATCCTGCAACATTTAGCCATGGGGCAGGCTCTTGTCCTCAGGATCAATTTTGCCACCCCTTGCCCTGTGGGACGCAGGTGGTTTGGGGTGAGGCAGGCAGTGCCGATGGGGGTCCACGCCAGCCCAGCAGGGCCTGCTGTTGGGTGTCAGGCTTTCCCAGGTCCCCAGCAGGGAAGGTTGGGAGGAAGCGGCTGATTTGGCTCTTGGTAGCAAGTGACCTCGGGAGCCGTGGTGGTCCTCCCTCACCTTCTAGCAGCAACCTTCCACTCATCCGCCATGCCAAGCAGTGCCGCCGCCTGTGGATCACGCTGTCACTGAGTTACCATGTTGGATTGTGATGTTTGGTTTCCCCCATTGTTTTAATGTTGCCTCCACAAAAATCTCACCTGGCTCTCCTTCCTCCTGCTTTATGTAGCCCGTCGGAATCATTTCAGGGTGGCCAAGAAGGTAATTTGGAGAAAGTATTTGTGGTTGTGGTGACGTCTGGGACCACTGTGTTGAAAATGGGAGACTCTCTCCGAAGCCATTGGGCCCTGCTGAGCAAACGTGTTTGCCTGGAGCAGTATCCGAGCCTGTGCCACCCTGGCCACAGCCTTCTCCTGCCCTTGCCTCAGCTTTCCCTCTGCCGGCCACCCAGCCATGGTACCCTTGGCCTTGTCTTCCGTGGGCGTTGTGTGAGGAGCACTGAGAGTCACCTGCCTGTTCCCATGGCCCTTGTGGGGTGGCCAGTACCGGTGACAGCTGGAAACGGGACAGGGCCTGTTTGCTCTCGAGATACTTACTTGGTGACTGCACATCCTGACTTGCTGCAGAGGGAGACCCCTGGGATGTTTGTAATGTTGGAGTGAACATGGTGCCCAGCAACCAAGGACAGTAAGATGGGGCTTCATTTATCTGTCCGTCCTTCCTTCCTTCCTTCATTCATTCATTCACTCACACTTGAGAGTAGTAAGGGTCTAGCTCAGCTGTCTTGAGGGAAGTCGATTTCAGACACTTTCAGTCACAGAAGCTTAATACATTGCAGACAACCATGAAGAGTGAGGGGGAAAAGGAAGCTGTCAGATGCCTTGAGGCTGTTTTCATGTCAAGAGGATGGAGACAGGTTATCGCTCACACCAACTGTTTGAGGGGAAAACAGACTGCTGTTTGCCTAAGACTTCCTGGAGATGTTTGTGGCCACTGGCCTTTTCCATGTGAGCATGGGAAGTTGGCTCCCTCTCCTGGGTCTCCAGTTGAAGTATGACAAAACCCCACAGGCAGGCTGAGGAGGGCACATGTCCTGAAGTTCAGTCCTCGGCGGCTAGTGAGCCTTTCATTTCGCAACCTGTAAGACGCTGTCACCCAGCTCCAGCCACAGTGCGTTTTCTGAAGGAATGCCAGGAGTCACCTTTTCCAAGCCCACAGTTGGGATGTGCAGTCTGTTGATGCACAGGTGTTGCAGGGGCAAGCAGAATGTCCAGGAGAAAAAATATATATATGGATTGATGCCTGCTGCTATTAGGAGTGCGTTATACACACGTGCCTTTGCCATGCAGTCCTTATGATACCCCTGGGAGGCCCAGGCACGACAGGCTTCTTCATGAGGGGGGAAGGAACTTTTCTGTCTGACCTTCCACCCCAGGGAGGGCTGAGCCCAAGAGGGGCATCTGATGCCTAACCTCCAACAAAGAAGCGTTCCTTCTCTTTGCCTCCCACCCCTCCTCCTTTTTCTAGGACCTGTCGCATCTGTCATCTGCCTCCATAGTTGCTTTACAACTCTATGGAGGTATAATTGACATACAATAAACTGTGCACACTTAAAAGTGTACAATTACATATATTTTGATCTGTAAATACACCTGAGAAGCCATCATCACAGTCACGGTAATAAAGATATTTCCAAAAGTTTTTTCTTGTCCCATTGTAATCTTCCCTTCAGCCCACCCCCATCCCCAGGCAACTGCTGATTTACTGTCGCCGTAGATTAATTTGCCTTTTCTAGAATTTTGTGAAATCATGTGGCATGTACTTTTTTGGCGGGGTGGTGTCTGGGCTCTTCTTTCATTAATATTTATTTTGAGATTCATGCATGTTGTATATATATGAATAGTTCATTCTTTTCTGTTGCTAACATTTCATTTTATGGATGTACTACAATTTGTTTATCCATTCTTGTGTTGATGGACTTTTGGGTTGCTTAATAACCTGTCAAAATGTCTTCCAAGGTGATTATACCGTTTAATACTCCCACCCCACACCAGCAGTGTATGAGTTTCAGTTGTCCCACATTTTGATGAGCACTCCGTATGGTCAATCTTTTTAATTTTAGCTATTTTAACAGGTATGTAGTGGTATCTCATGGTGTTTTAAATTTGAATTTCCCTGATGGCTAATAGTGCTGAGCATCTCTTCAAGTATTTGTTTGCCATGCATAGCTCTTCTTTGGTGACAGATTTGAAAATCTGTTCAAATCATTTCCCCATTTTTTCCCCCTTGGGTTCTTTGCCTAATTATTGAATTGAAAGAGATTTTTATATATTCTAGAGACAAGTCCTTTCTTAGATACATGATTCGTGTATATTTTCTCCCAGTGGTGGCTTACCTTTTCATTTTCATGACAGTGTCATCTTTTGAAGAGCAAAGGTTTTCAATTTTGATGAAATCCAGTTTGTTTTCTCTATAGTTTGTACTTTTTGTTTCATATTACTAAAGTCTTTGCCTTTTAAACCCAAGGTCACTAAGATTTTCCTCCTATGTTTTCTTCTGTACATTATATAGTTTTAACTCTTACATTTAGGTTTATGATCCATTTTGTGTTAATTTTTGTATGTCTTGTGAGATAGAGGTCAAGGGTTTGATGTTTTGTTTCAGTGTTGTTGTTTTTTGCCTATTGGCTATCCAGTTATTCCAGCACTATTTGTTGAAAGATTATTCGTTCATTTCTGAATTGCCTTACCACTGTTGTTAGGAATCAGCTGCCCATGTATGTGTGGATCTGTTAAATGGACTCTACTCTGTTCCATTGATCTGTTTGTTTGTTTTTGCTCCAATACCACACTGTCTTGACTATATAATGTCTTAAAAATCAGATAATGTGGGCTTCTGATTTTCTTTTTTTCAAAGTTTGTTAGCTATCCTAGGACCTTTGCGTTTCCATATAAATTTTAGAATCAACTTGTCAATCTCTCCCAAAGACCCTGCTGGAATTCCGATTGGGATTGCATTGAATCTATAGATCAGTTTGGGGAAGAACTGACATCTTAACAATATTGACTCTTCCATGCTATTAACTTGGTATATCTTTCCATTAATTGAGGCCTATCATAGTGTCTCTCAGCCATGTTTTGTACTTTTCAGTGTTGAGGTCTTACATCTTTTGTCAGATTTATCTGTAAGTTCTTCATAGTTTTTTTTTTTTTAACATCTTTATTGGAGTATAATTGCTTTACAATGGTGTGTTAGTTTCTGCTGTATAACAAAGTGAATCAGCTATACATATACATATATTCCCATTTCTCCTCCCTCTTGCGTCTCCCTCCCACCCTCCCTGTTCCACCCCTCTAGGTAGACACAAAGCACCGAGCTGATCTCCCTGTGCTATGCGGCTACTTCCCACTAGCTAGCTATTTTCTTCATAGTTTTAATTGCTATTGTAAATGGAATTGGGTTTTTAAATTTTCAGTTTCTGAATATTTGTTGCTTGCATATAGAAATACAGTGGAATTTTATATTGAACTTATATCCTGCCACCTTGCTAAACTCACTTATTCTTATTTTGTAGATTCTATAAGATTTTCCATATAGACTGTTCTGTTATTTGTGAATAAAGACAGCTTTACTTCCCCCTTTCCAATCTGGATGGTTTTTCTTCCTACCTCCCTCCCTCCCTCCCTTTCTTTTTCTCTTTTCCTTGCCTTATTGCACTAGCTGGAATCTCCTGACAAGACTGAATAGAAGTAGTGAGCACATGTCCTTGTTTTGTACCTGTTCCTGGGGGAAAACATTCAGCCCTTCACCATCAAGTATGATGTTAGCTGTGGGTATTATCAAGCTGAGGAAGTTCTCTTCTACTCCTAGCCAACTGAGAGTTTTCATCAGGAATGGATGTTTAATTTTGTCAAATGTTTTTTCTACATCTATTGAAATGATCATAAGGCTTTTCATTTTTGGTCTCTTAATATGGCAGATTAAGTTGAGTTTTGAATGTTATCTGCCTCCCCCACTTTAATTTCTAGTCTTTCCTTGCTATCTTCATTCCTGGTGTAGGCATGCAGAATTTTCCTTATCCGAATTGTTCCACTGTTCTCCCTTGAGCCAGCTGTTTCTGCCCTTGTCACCAATACGACTTGCTGATGGCCTGTTGTGTGGAGGCAGGTATGGGCTAACTGCACAGGATTAGCAGGTTAGGTTAGTAATGAAACTGTGGCCAGGTGTGTAATGGGCACCCTGGCTTCCTCATTGTGGAAGTGGCATAACACCTACTTTGGAAGTCTGTGGTCTCAGGAGAGAACCACTGTGTGGTAGGAGACAGAGGCCTGCCCGCCCACCCACCCAGGATGCTGGCTAGTGATGCCCACGCAGTGGTTGCTGCCTGCCTGCCTGCCTCTCTCCAGTAACTTTAGAGCTTGCTCCTTCCTGGGGACTCTGACCTGCTCTGTGCTCCTTCCGTGGAACCTGCAGAGCGCCCTTGTTTTCCCCAAACTGGCCTCTGCCCAGGATAGGAGCGTGTGGACACCTTTCTCTGTGAGCTGTGAAGCGTAGCACACACTGGGTATCTCAGAGGTAGCCTGGGCTCCTGGTGCGGCAGTTCTCAGACCTTGAGAGGGTCTCTGCTGCCGAGTGGGGGGTGAGAGGCTGGCTCGCCAACACCTCTCCCTCCTCTTCAAACCCAGTAGCGCTGGCATCTGTTTCTAGGATGGGGTGGCCTCTAAGACCAATTTTTCATTAAAGTGTAGCATATATCCAGAAAAGTACACAGGTTGTAAGTATTACATCTCAGTGAACGTTTATGAAGTGAACATACCCCAGAAACCCCTACCCAGGTCATGGAATAGAGCTTCTCCCCGGAAGCCATTCTTGTTCCCTCTCCTAGTGTCTTTGCACCCCCAACTTCCCTGACTTCCGTCACCGTGGACAAGTCTTGCCTGCTTTTGAGCTTCCAGTCCAGCACAGAATGTATTCTTTTGTATCTGGCTTTTTCACTCAACCTGTTTTGAGATTTATCTTTGATGTTGTGTGTAGCAGTAGTGTGTTCATTGGACGTTGAATGGCTAGACCATGATTTAGTCATCCATTATACTGTTGGTGGCCACGTGGGTGGTTTTCAGATGGGGCTGTTCTGAATATGGCTGCTCTGACCATTCTCAGCACATGCATGCTCACATTTCTGTTGGTCCCTACCCCAGAGTGGAATTGCTAGGTCCTGGGGTATGAGTGTTCATCCTTACATGATGTTTGATACAGTGCACAGACTTACCTTCCTGTTCCATGTGACGATGTCCTTGGTCTTCTCCACGGTGGCCCCTGTTGCAGGAATGCCCACTGAGAAAGTCCCCATGCCCACTGCTGTTCTTCTAGCTCCACACAGAGCCCAGGGCAGCAGGTGGGGGAAAGAGGTGGCCTTGAACCTGATCCCTCTCAAGCGTAGTCCCATGACAGGCTGTGTGGTGACCCCCTTTCTTGAGCGCTTACTGTGTGCCAGCCAGGCTCTGTCCTGTTCATGTGTGTCTCTTGTCCCCCTCCCAGGAGCCTGTAGGAAGCTTCTGTCATCCTCCCACTTCGTGGCTGATGGAATAGGTGGGTGGGCTCAGAGCTATCTGCTCACCTCCTGTGTACAGTCTTCTCTGGTGCTTTCTGCCCTGGAGCATGTGATACGGAGCTCACGCAGCCCGTTAGGCCATGTCCTGCCTGATGGCTGCTGTGTCATGTAGGACAGGCATACCGTCCCTCAATTACCTTTAGGGCCTGATGAGTTTGCGGATCTCACAGATTCCTGTTCCGTGGAAGGTGACAAGGGCTCCTCCGTACTTAACCCTGTGACTCGCCAAATGACTTAACCAGTGTGGCCCCCACCCAGGCTCTGGCAGTTCCTGTTACTCTTTCACATCCACCCAGCTCAGAACAGACGTTGGTGACCCCGTGTGGAGTGCCCAGGAAAGTGAGGGCCACCAGACCTTGTGAGTCAGTCACATGTCTGTAACACACTCTTACTGCTTACCACGGGCATCCTGGTCGTCGGTTGTGGGTGTGGTCACTTTTACCCATCAAGGCTCGGCAGCCTCAGGTTCTGGGACCGGTTCTGGGCTTGAGGCCCTCTGAGAAGGCCTTGGTTCTCTTCTCCATAGTCCTTCTCATGTCCTAAAGGAGCCTGCTTGATGTCGCCACTTTGGTGCTCCTGGCCGCTCAGCTGAGCCTCAGTTGTGGTGCCTCACCTGTTATTTCTGTCCTTGCCTCTGGCCATTTCTACCTATGCCTCAGGACTGGGCCATAACCAGCCCTTCCTGCGTCCTCCAAGCCTGCATTTGGTGACTTGTTGAGGGAAATTCTAGGATATCCCCTGTTCTCGGGATCCTATAGCAGCCCAGGAGCAGACTGGCAGACTTTTGGCGCCACACTAGGCACTGCGCTGCCTGAAGGGATCTTAGAAACCCCAGAGCGGCCTGGCGGACAGTGCACAGGACCCTCTCCTGACCTGACCCCTGTGGGCACAGTCTCCCAGGATGGTGGTCAGTGTGCCATTGAGGATCTACAAACACAATCTGTGGTTTTCCCAACATTCCGCCCAGGCTTTCCGGCTGCCGGAGGGAGAACTGGGCTCAGGTTGGTGGCTGGTCTTGCTTTTTAAGTCTTATTAGTTGGACCAGCATTGGAAGCCAGGTCTGGCCCAGCTGCTTCTCTGCCCAGCCCCAGCACCAGGCGTTTTTCACCGGCAGCACAAGAGTGCACTGCTGTCACCTCGCTGTTTCACTTAGCATTCTCTTGGAGGTTGGCCCTGTCACTTCCTAAAAAGCTGGCTCGTTCTAGTTTTGGATCTCCTGTATTCTACATGCATGTGGGCCGAGCACTGTGTGTGCCCCTCCCATGGGCGTCGGGTGTTTTCGTCTTGCTCAGCTAGTATTCTTACTGGCTGTTCCCACGAGAGCACGGCTGAGAGGGAGGAAACCTCACCCGGCATGCTGTCATCAGATGCACTGCCACCCGGACCCTTCTGCGAGCATGGATGCAGATAGAAAACGCTCTGCTTGGCTTTCTGACTATCCAGTTGTATCAGTGTAGGAATGAACCAGCTCCCAGATGACATGTCGAGAGCTCTTGTGCTCTCAGAAAGGGCTGAATTACAACAAGAATTGTATGTTGACCTGATTCAGAGGTCAGGAGCGTTTAAGTTTGTAGTTTTGTTGGGAAGAGCTGCTGGGACAGTTGAGAGAGAGGACCAGCACTGTGGAGAGGGCCCTCTCTCACCTCTGCAAGCCTCTCGGAGAGGTCCCATGGATGGTAGCTGCTCATGGTCGCTGCCCTGGGCCCTGGGCTTCCTCTTCCTGGGCTGCTCATTAGGTGCAAGCAGTGCTCTGCCTGCTGCCTCTGGGCCAAGTTGCATCTGCAGTCGGCTGCTCTGGCCATGGGCGCTCTGCGGGCTGTGAGTGTACAACAGTCAGGGCCACGCAGGCAGTGGCCGTCCTCCAGCTGTGGATGCTCCTGGGGAGCAGATGGGCCCCACCGATGAGGAAGTGCTTTTGTGCTTTTGCAAGTGGTGAGCTTGGTGGCTGTGGCTGAGACACAGCCCCCGCCCCAGTGTCGTTCTTCCTCTCAGAAGCCGTGAATGAGAGAGACTTCACCCCTGTGGGTGCGAGATTCCCATGGGGTCCTGGCAGAGGAAGGCGCCTTTGCCAGGCAGAGCGCTGGCATGACACCTGCCTGAGGGAGGTTCCCCTGGCTCCTGCCTGGCTGTGGGACCAGGCAAGGCAGAACGGGGCCGGGAGGCTGCACCTTCCGAGCTGAGAGGTAGAATCAAGGCACACTGACTTCTTTTCCTCGCTCAGGGAGACGGGGTGGGACACGGGCTGGTCACCGACAGGCTCTCCGGGAGATGCAGGCGCCGCCTCTTGCACTGACTTGCAGTAGAAAGCAGTTAGAGTCACAGAATAGCACCTACCTTGGGAACGTGTGGAGTTCATCAGAAGCAGGAAGACTTGCTGTGGCTGAAAAAAGTGAGACTGGGACCAAATCACAGACACACACTCGCCTGGCAAAGCCTCTTTCATCCGCGCGGACACAACTGACGCCCACTGTGTGGCTTGCAGGGCACAGTGACTCAGCCAAGGATGGCCTTAACAACGCTCAGCACATTGAAAGGCTCAAGGTTTGCTTGCTTCTGGGTGCCATCTGTGTCGTGTTTTGGTTTGGAAGGACAGCTTGCTTGCTGTTGAACACTTCCAAAGCCTTTCGAGCTAAGTGGGTTTTGTAAATTGTAGTCTAGACTATTCTGCTTTAAAAAAAAAAAAAAAGAAAAGAAAAGTGACTTCCACATGGTTGGTTTTAAAGTGAACTAGTTTTTACTGCTGACCTGGTGGGCTTTGAGCCCACTGAAGGAGTTGGTGTGGGCTGTGCTGCATAGATGCAGGGCCACAGTGTGGTCAGGGGCTGGCTAGACAGGCAGGGTGAGTCCGTCCTCGGTGTGTGCCACTTCCTTCCAGGGCCTGGCAGGGAGAGGCTCCAGTGCCATTGTCGTTTACCAAGTGTCCTGCAGCTTAGGGCAAGCGTTGAGGGTGGGCTGAAGCCCCTGCTGTTGTGGGTGGGCGTGGGGATCCCTCTGGCTCCAGTGCACCCTGGGGGGAGACAGAGGCAGCCTGGCCATCCATAGGTGCTGCTGGGCATGAAGCCAGCCCTGTGTGGAACTCTTGTAACCTGTGCATTTCCCTGCTGTGGCAAGTCGGGGAGAGTATGTGGGTGGGATGCCAGCGTCACCAGCCTGGTGGTGTCTGGGTGCCCTCCCTCACCCTACCTAGTAAAGCACCAGCTGGGCGGTGTGTTGTGGGCAGACCCTGTGCCAGGCTAGCGTAAAGCCACGCTCCACTGCCTTCTAGCTGCGTGGTGAGCACTGGTCCTCTTTTACCTTCCTGGACCCTCAGTTTTTTTCTTATCTGTAAAGTGGAGTTTCGAGGAAGAAAAGCTAGAGACCTTGGCCCCTGGAGGAACCCAAGAAGTAGTGGTCCTATGAGGAGAGTCAGGCTGGGTGGGCCTGCCCTGGCTTACTGCCCTTGGGTCTCACCAGTGCTTGGACTTGGGGAGTACAGGGTTTCCTCTTTGCCACCAGGGCTGCACAGGTCCAGCTTAATTAGTAAGAGACTGGGGATTTCGGGTGGAGCAGGAGCCCTTGATGCCTGGAGAAAAGGGAGCAGTGAGCAAGGGGCCTTGCAGACTCCAAAGAAGTCTCAGTTCCTTGTTTCACATCAGGGCTGGAAATCCCCCACAGGGTGGTAATTACTCAGGGCCTGGGCCTATCCCCTGAATTACCACGAGGAGGAGGCTGGTCAGTGGTGGGTCTGTGCCCCCTGGGCCGTCCCCACCTCTGCGCATGGATCCAGGTTCAGACCACTGAACCAGTTCACAGAACAACTTTCAGACATATGATGTGGGAGTGGTGGCATCCTGCACTGTGTAGTCCACACTTTTACCCAGGCTGCTTCTGAGGGCTGCTGCCCTGCCTTGGTCCTGTCGCCTGTGCGTGTCCAGCGCCCCTTCCTTCCTCCTGTGAGTCGAGCAGCAAATGTCGTGGGTTAGGCTGGCTGGAGTAGTGACTTAGCAAGTGATGAGGGGCTCACCAGAAGGTAGGCCTTACTGCTTCCCCGCCTGCCCTTGGTTCTCACGTGGTGGGAGGTCTGCATAAGAACCCTGGGAACTGGGTCAGTGGTGAGGAGCGTTCCCTCCCCGCCTCCCAGCGTGTGCCCCTGGGCGTCCCTGAGGTGTGAGTGAGGACGGCTTGAGGAGGGTCCTTTCTCTCCCCTCCCTGAGCCGGCCTGGAGGAGGCCAGTTTAGGGGGTGTCCGTGTGTTCCATGTGGAGACACCGGCTGCTCCGCCTTCTTTCTGCCTGGGATGGATGTTCGTTCGCTTTCCTGTCTGACCGTGGATACCTGATTGTCCCTCATGAATCTCCAGTCTAGGATCCGCAAGCACTTGGCGCAGTAGTGACGGAGTCAGTTCCACCAGTGGTCACCAGCTGACTGTGTGGCCACCTGGGCCACACCCGGGGCTGTCCACTGACTTCCTGCCCTGCCTCTGCTCCGCTCTGAGTGCTCCCCCGCTGCCTGGCCCACCTCACCTGCTCCCTGCCCTTCCAGAGTAGCCCTCCCCGCTCCTGACACCTCCCTCTGCAGCGCCAGCCCTGAGCACATTTAGGCATCTGTGTGCACAGGGGCAGACATCACCACCCTGGGAGGGTATTTACTTGCAATAAAGAGGCCAGACAAATAATGAAAGTAAGTGGGCTGGGACAGTGAGCAGTTCACACGGGAAGTCAGCATTAGTAGAAAGAAGGTGACATTTGGCTTCACTAATTATTAAGGAAATTCACATTAATCTGTATCTGTTGAAGGAGCCCTAATGAGAAGATGAGGCTGCAGGTGTTCAGACGTCCCTCATGTGTGAATTCTGCCCTTTTTGGGAAAGCTGTTTGGCAAATAGTTTTGAGAGGTGGTTTTTTTATTAGTCTTGGTTTGACTTCATTCCCTGGGAATGAATCCCAAGGGAGATATCCAAAGGACAGAAGGGCCACGGATGTGCCAGGCTATTCCTGACAGCAAGAAGGTGTGAGTGACCCTTGGGCATTATGACCTGTAGAGCTGCCCCAAAGCCCTCTTTGAGAGCAGTGCCTGGGAGTAGCTCAGAGGCTTCCTCCCCACACAGTAATGGCATGGTCTCTGCTGTGATCATGAGTGTATTTTCAGACAGACGGGTGCCAGGAAGGACCTAGCAACAGGGTGGCCTGTTGGGGTAGTGGGAGCAGTTCAGCTCCCACAGTGGCTGAAGTTAATGGAAGGCAGGTTGTGTAGCCAGCTTACTTCCCCTGGATCTGTTCTTTCTCCTGGCCTCCTGACTCATGCCACTGTCTTTGCTCTGGACCCCTCTCCCCTCTCCAGGGCTTTGGTGCCATTTCACCATCTCCTGAGGTGTTGGGGCTTCTCCTGTCCACCCTGGGAGGCCCTGCTCAGATGCTGTCCTCACCACAGGTACCCCTGGCCTGCCTTGTTCCTGACACCCATCTCCCTGTCCCACGGGTCCTGTGCTGGACTTTTTATAGGCCTGGAGCCTGGATGGGAGCCTCCCCTTGGCTATATCTGAGCCTTGGCGTCCCTGCTATGCAGAGGGTCCTCTCATCGAGGGTGGGAGGCAAGGGCCACAGGCTGCCGGGGTGTCACTGTCTGCTTTGTCTGAGGCCGGAGGCCCAACCTGGCACTGCATAGACCCCAGGACTCCTGCCTGTTTGGTGTGGTGAGGGCAGGGCTTGGTCCACTTCCTGGTCCCAAGGGCCTGACTGCCTCCAGAATGCCAGGTGATGCTCCCCACACAGTGCTCAGTGCCCTTGCCATCATGGCCAGAGTGGGGGCCAGGGCGGAGCCAGAGGGATGAGCCCTCAGGGGTCCTGAACTTCCACGCAGCAGGGGCAGAAAGAAGAAGGCAGAGGATGTAGCACTTTCCACAGGGCCGAGAGCCTGAGAGCCTCCTCAAAGCCGAAAGCCCCTCTGCACACCCGCCCGAGTGTAGGAGCTGCTCAGCTGTGACAGTGGGGCCCACAAGCCTTACCCCATCCCCGCCCCTGTGCAGCTTCCAGGAGGGTCTCCAGCTGTGTGAGGTCTACAGTGCCAGCTTGCTGCCAGCCCCCAGGGTTGCTCAGGTGTTCTGCCTCCCCCCTCCTGTCTGGCAGCAAGACAGTGTCTGCCCAAGGACAAGGACACTCTGTGCCGCTGGGCTCGCTCTGCGGGGACTGCTGGTTCAGAAGTGTGTGGGGACCCAGGGCTCTAAATATACCAGGGTGAGGTCACTGGAGTGGAGACAGGCCATGTGGCAAGCCCAGGACCCTGTCAGGGCCAGAATCCCAGGGCTGGGGACAGGGAGAGGGTGGCCTCGTCCCGGTGGGACCGGCCTCCTCACTGCCCAGTTTGTCAGTATTTTTTCTTGGAAAAAAGTGCTTTGGGGCTCCTAAGAAATCTTTGTCTACCCCAAGGTTGCAAAGATATTCTCCTGTTTATTCTAGAAGCCTTAGAGTTTTTGCTTTCACATTTAGGTCTGGGATTCATTTTGAGTTAATTTTTGAGTATGCTGTGATGCTTGGTGTAACTGGAATCAACAATATGTATTTTCTGTGACTTTTCATCCTTCGTGGTTTGAACTTCACCTTGTTAACGCACTGAAGCTGCAGTGTGCTCATTTCTAGTGCTCTTGAATTTCTCAGTCTGTTCCTTCAACTCCTGGAAGACATTGGTGTCGTTATAACATACGACCACATGACCCACACCTTTCTGTGCCATCCCCATTCATTAAATGTGGTGGTAATAATAGTACCTTCCCCTTGAGGTTGTGATAATTCAACAAAGTAGTGCTATGTGGCAACAGACCTTGGTAGAACAGGGCCTGCCTCGTAGCAAGTATCGTGTGAGGGATAGAATCGCTTGGTCATGAGACATGCACGTGTTTGATTTGACTAGACACAGCCCCATCGCTCCCCAGAGTTGGCTGCACCCCAGAACTACCTGGTATTGTCAGACCCCATTTCCACCAGTCAGGTGTGTATGCAGTGTAGCAGCCACTGGTGGGTTCGGTCTGCATCTGCTGATGACTAAGAGAGTTGAACACTGCTGCACGACCTCCTGTTTTGTCCAGTTCCTATTCGTGTCTCCTGGCCCAAGTTCTCTGTATGCTCAGATGGATCCTTGGGGCCCTGTGGCATTGGTCTTCTCCCACTTTGACTTTTGCTCTCCTTGTGGTGTCTTTAGATGAACTCTGACGATCTCGTTAATTTAACTAAATTGATTAGATTATTACGTATGGCTCTTTTCAACTTGGTGCACTTTATTTGATAAATCTTTCAACCTCCCGTCAGATGGCAGATTTGAGTGCATCTCCCATATGAAGAGCGAATCTTGTTTCATAAACACAGTGAATCTTAGCTGTGTGACAGCCACTTCGACAGGTGGGCGTGTCCATAGACAGGCTCATGGTAAACTGGTCACCACGCACTAGAGGAGGCAGACCGGAGGGTGCGCGCTGGGTGCCATGCTGGCCCCTGGCAGCAGGTAGGAGGCTGCACGAGGTGGGGACTTTGATGATGCTGGCTCCACTGGCTCTTGGGAAAGGGAGCGTTCTGGAGCAGGCTGGCACGGGGAGAAGTGCCTGGGGTCTGACCAGTGGCTCTTGTTTTGCAGATCCGGAACATGGTGGCGGTGCAGGAAGTCATCTCCAGCCTGGAGAAATACCCCATTACCAAAGAGGCACTGGAGGTGAGCATTTCTGGCCTGAGCACTAGGGAGGGCAGTGAGGGCCAGGCCTGGGCTGCCCCAACCCAGGTCTTTCCTGGCTTCTTGGAGCCTCAGAGACTTTGCTCACTGGCCCAGCGGGGCCTTAAGAGGAGTGAGGGGGGCGTGCCCTCCTGGCCTGCACTGTGCCAGCCCACAGCGCATGCTCCAAGAGTACCGTCTTCCCACAGGCACTGCAGGAAATGGGTGGCTTTAGTCTGGGGCCCCTTTCTCTGCAGGAGGCCCTGCACACTCTGGGGTGCATGCCCAGCAGAGGTTCCAGTGAGTGACGCTGGCTCAGGGCCCTCTGTTTGCTGTTGCCTTTGCCACAATGTGCTCCCCCAGCATGCTTTGCAGTAGCCTTAAATGGTCCACAGCCTCCAGGAGTTGGGAGCCTGTGAGATGATGCTTCTGAGAATGCCGTCTCTGGGACCATAAGGTCTGAGGACTTGGGAGTTGAGAATTTAAATGTCACAAGGGACCCAAAATCCTCGTAGGTTTTGTGTCTGGGAGGCCAGTGGTTTAGGGGCCAGTGGGGTCATTTCAGAGACATGGGGCCCTTCCCCCCGTTTCTGTCTCAGCTCCCTTTTCATGGGGTGACCCTGTCCTAAAAGTGTGTCATCGTCTCTCTCTGGCTGTAGGAAACCCGACTTGGGAAGCTCATCAACGACGTCCGCAAGAAGACAAAGAACGAGGAGCTCGCCAAGCGGGCCAAGAAGCTGCTGCGGAGCTGGCAGAAGCTCATCGAGCCCGTGCACCAGAATGAGGCTGCACTGCGGGGGCTGGCGGGTGCCCCCGGCTCGGCCAACGGGGGCGCCCATAACTGCCGGCCGGAGGCAGGGGTGGCCGGCCCGCCCAAGAGCATCCATGACCTGAAGAACCGCAATGACATCCAGAGGCTGCCCGGGCAGCGGCTGGACAGGCTGGGCAGCCGCAAGCGCCGGGGGGACCAGCGTGACCTCGGTCACCCTGGGCCACCTCCCAAGGTCTCCAAAGTGAGCCACGACTCCCTGGTAGCCAACTCGTCCCCCCTCCCCACCAACGGGATCAGTGGGAGCCCTGAGAGCTTCCCCGGCCCCCTGGACGGCAGTGGGCACGTGGGCCCCGAGGGCAGCCGCCTGGAGCACAGCGAGAATGACAAGCACAGTGGCAAGATCCCCGTCAATGCCGTGAGGCCACACACCAGCTCCCCGGGCCTGGGCAAGCCCCCCGGGCCCTGCCTGCAGACGAAGGCTGCGGTGCTGCAGCAGCTGGACAGGGTGGACGAGACTCCAGGTCCCCCCCACCCCAAGGGGCCGCCTCGCTGCTCTTTCAGTCCCCGGAACTCACGGCACGAGGGCTCCTTTGCCCGGCAGCGGAGCCCGTACACATACAAGGGCTCCGTGCCCAGTCCCTCGCCTCGGCCCCAGTCACTCGATGCCACGCAGGTGCCATCACCGCTTCCGCTGGCCCAGCCGTCCACACCCCCCGTGCGGCGGCTCGAGCTGCTGCCCAGCGCAGAGAGCCCGGTACGCTGGCTGGAGCAGCCTGAGGGCCACCAGCGGCTCGCGGGGTCGGGCTGCAAGGCAGGGCTGCCACCGGCCGAGCCCCTCCTGCCCCGGGCAGGCTTCTCCCCGGACTCCTCCAAGGCAGACAGCGATGCTGCCTCCTCCGGTGGCTCGGACAGCAAAAAGAAGAAGAGGTACCGGCCTCGTGACTACACGGTTAACTTGGACGGGCAGGTGGCCGAGGCAGGTGTCAAGCCTGTCCGGTTAAAAGAGCGGAAGCTCACCTTTGACCCCATGACGAGACAGATCAAACCTCTGACCCAGAAAGAGCCAGTGCGGGCTGACAGCCCTGTGCACACAGAGCAGCCGAGGACAGAGCTGGACAAGCCCGAGGCCAAGGCCAGCCTCCAGAGCCCTTTTGAACAGACGAACTGGAAGGAGCTGTCGCGCAACGAGATCATCCAGTCCTACCTGAGCCGGCAGAGCAGCCTGCTCTCGTCGTCGGGCGCACAGACCCCGGGCGCTCACCACTTCATGTCCGAGTACCTGAAGCAGGAGGAGAGCACTCGGCGCGGGGCCCGGAAGCCGCACGTGCTGGTGCCTCACGGCCCACCCACGGACCTCCCAGGGCTAAGCCGTGAGGTCACGCAGGACGATCTGGACAGGATCCAGGCCCATCAGTGGCCGGGGGTGAACGGGTGTCAGGACACACAGGGTAACTGGTATGACTGGACGCAGTGCATATCGCTCGACCCGCACGGCGACGACGGGCGGTTGAACATTCTGCCTTATGTCTGCTTGGACTGACTGGCCTGTCGGGCTCTAAGTGCATTCCCACCTTGCAGTCAGCCATAGAGGGCGGGCGCCAGGGCCCGGCCGCCTCCAGTGGTTGGGAATCTGGAGTGGGGGGTGGGGGTCCGGCCCAGGGTGGGAGGGAGAGGGAGCGAGAGTCTCTAGGTCTCTCTGTGCTCTTCCCTCAAAATTCTCCTTCTTTTGTGAAATGCTGCTACCAGTTTACTAACAAAATTGCAAAGGAAGGACCACGTGGAAGGAAGGCCAGCAAAGTGAGTTCAGAACTCTATAGCAAACCAGCTATAAAAAGCGTTAGCCCCCCACCCCGGAAGAGGTGCGGACACTTCCCAGCCCCCGGTGAGCTGGGACCTCAGTTGCAGGCAGGCACAGAAAACCTGTGGAAGAGGTTACCTTTAACACAGCAACAGAAGCACGCATCTCATCTCTGCATTTTCTGTTTTTTAACATGGCCCTGAGTGTTTGAGGCAGTGGGCAACGCTGTGGCCTCTGTTTGCACCCCACCTGGCCAGCTTTTCCATCATGGTGCCAGAAGCTTCTCAGCTGTAGCGAGCTGCTGGCATCAGGCAGGCCAGCTTGCCAGCCAGTTTGACCCACGCTCCCTGGGCGTCCACACATTTGTATCTGGTTTCAGTTACAACCCAGTTTTTAAAGAAATGCTGCAAAAATTTAAGTTTTCTAGAGTTTATTTTACCCCCCTCTTCCATCTGACCATCAGACGAATAACTTTCCTTGTTCATCCCTCTTCATTTTCCCCTTCCTGCACATATCTAGAAAAGTTCACCTTTCTAGAGTCCCCTCCCCAAAAAACACAAAAGTAACCGTGGGTGCTACTGGTGTGTAAGCTGTACTGTTGGGTGAGAAGAGACCTGTCTGTACTCTGGAAACACTCATAACCATTCCTTTAGATTCGTTTGCCTTATGGTTATTTGTCATAAACGCGATTTGCAAAAACAAGGAGCCTTAGTGAATGTACAGTACCTAGACTTCTGTGTTCTCAGGACGCAGAAGGGAGCAACTTTGCTATTTGGTCCAGTAAGTGGACACCTTGTGATATAAATGTGGAAATAAAAAAAAAAAAAAAAAAAACATTTGCACAAACCAGTCTGAGAACTGTTTTTAATTTGGTCCTTTACAGCCATATCAGCCCTTTCTGGATTCTGTATTAGCCAAGACCTGGACCCCATATCCACGGTTCAGGCCCCACAGCTAGCCAGACCGTGGGGAGGTGGGCAGGGCAAAGTCACCAAGTCAGCCTATTAGCCTTCTGCATGGAGACTGACCTCCACCTTGCCTTTCATTCACTCAGGGCCACGATGCCTCTTCCATCTCTAAAGTCACCTGCTAGCTTTGGGTGACAGACCAAGGGGCCACATCCGTCTCCATCCAGACCTCATCTTCCCCAGAAAGAAGCCCTCCCAAGCTATGTTTGGCAGCCTAGCCCTTGGCCCTAGCCCCAGGCTGCCAACTCCCCATGCAGGCCTGGGGTTGTCTTACTATGTGGCTGGGGCTGACTTTTTAAAAAATAACTTTTCTTCCTTGACTATAAAGTGATAATCTTTTAATTCTTCCCCCTTGTCTCTGAAACCGTATGCTTCAGCTTTCTAGTTTTTTTCACTCTGGCATAGGTCTTCTTGTCCATATCTACTTAATTTCACAGGTAAGGAAGCAGCTACCCCTTTACAGGGGCAGCCCCATAGGGCAAACCAAGGGGTCCAGGAACATTCAGTCAACCCAGAACCACAGTTTCAGAGCCAGTGGGGAATTCTGACATAGCCTTGGTGCAGGACACACCCACTCCTAGAAAAAGTAGGTGAAGTAACTTTAAGGGCAGTGTGAGGTTGAACTCTGCCCCTGCCATCTACCATCTGTATGGATCTGGGCTAATCACTTTACTCCCATGCACCTGTCCCCATTTGGGAGATGCAAGTGCTACCCCAGAGTTGTGAGGACTAAAATTAAATCATCAAACTTCAGGGGGGAAAAAAAGCATGTCAGCAGGACCATTTGTGCTGTGGAGTAACTAGTTTCCTAAGTCCACAGTGCCTGTTTTCTCACTTTGTAATATGGCCAGCTGACATGTGGGTATCCTGAGGGTGACATTATTCTTGTGACAAAGGGTCACAGGCACAGCTGGAAGCTATTAGGGTGCAGGTTGCCATCCCATGAGCCTGTCCTTCTCTCAGGCCTGGGCTTTGAGGGAGGTCACTGCTCCCCCACCCCCTGCAGGGACCACCTTTCCTGTGTCTGAGTATCTTGGTAAGCCCTAGGGTACAGATATTGCCTGCCTCTGAGAACACAAGGTTAAGCTAAGACCTGCCACCAACATTTGGGGGATCAAGTTGGGCTGTCACTTTTTAATTTGCCAAGTAAGGACACGGTAGAAGGAAATTTTAACACTCCCTATCCCCCCAAAAGTTGGAAGTACATGATTTTTCGAACAAAGTCCTTTAGTATAAGATCATCTTGCTGAAAACACCGTTTTGTTTTCCTCCGTTGCGGCTTGGGGCTGCTCCATCCCAGCCGGTCCTTGGGCGTCAGCAGTCGAGGCCAAAACCACGCCCCTCCCTCCTGCAGATCCCTAGAGACAGGTGTCCGAAGAGGCTGCCATTACCGCGGCTCCCAAATTGGCCCGAGTACCTAAGCCACGTCGCTTCCCTTCTCTGGGCTTCGGTCCGTCAGTCGGTGAAATGAAGGTGGTAATACCATCTTCGTTTCACCGCACAGCGCACATCGAGTTCCCAGAACGTGCTCCGGAGCGCTCTGAGGTTGGCCCCTCTGTTGGAGTCCAGCCACGGGAGTTCGCTCCCGGTTTGCAGAAAGAATTTAGCCCAAGGAGAGGTTTTTACAATTCGGTTTCTCTCCCCGAAAGGTCTGGTCTTTTACCTTCGTTGTCCGCCGCCGGCCATCAGGAATCTGGCTGGAGGGCGCCGATGCAGCCCGGACATCGAGGTTTGACCCACGAATTCGATCGCCCGCTCAGACACCGACGTGGCGGGGCCTAACGCTCCCGCCCGCCCCTCCCGCTTGTGCTCCGGGGCCCCGTCCCCGATCCCCCTGGCCAGCCCACCGCTCGAAGACCCCTTGTGGCTTCACGGCCCCCGTTCCTTCCTTCCGCTTCCGGTACAGGCCCCGCCCTCCCCCGGGTGGGCTTCCGGAGGGGGCGGGGCCTGCGCTCGCTACGTGGTGGCGGGCGCGTCTGCCGGCGCGTGTCAGTGACGCGAGAGGTGGCAGCCAATGGGGAGCGGCGTTGGCTGGCGCTCCCGCTCCCGTCCGGCCCCGCCCCCGCCCGGCGTCGGGCCGTCGGACGGGCGGGAAGGGGCGGCCGCTCGGGGAGGATGGCGGTGGCGGCGGCGGTGGGAGTGGGCGCTGGCGCCGGGGGCCCAGGAGCCGCGGGCGGCAGCGGCGGGGCGCGCGAGGGCGCGCGGGTGGCGGCGCTGTGCCTGCTGTGGTACGCGCTGAGCGCGGGCGGCAATGTGGTCAACAAGGTGATCCTGAGCGCCTTCCCGTTCCCCGTGACCGTGTCGCTGTGCCACATCCTGGCGTTGTGCGCGGGGCTCCCGCCTCTGCTCCGCGCCTGGCGCGTGCCCCCGGCGCCGCCAGTCTCGGGCCCTGGGCCCGGTCCGCATCAGTCGCCGGGCCCGCTCCTGCCGCCGCGCTTCTACCCGCGCTACGTGCTGCCGCTCGCCTTCGGCAAGTACTTCGCGTCAGTGTCCGCGCACGTCAGCATCTGGAAGGTGCCCGTGTCCTACGCGCACACCGGTGGGTGCCGAGGCTGGCCTAGGGGGCGGCGGCCGGGGCACGCCGCCTGGGGCTTCGGCTCTTGGGTAGGAGCGCGCCGGCCGGGGTGCTGTCGACGGTCAGGAATGCCGAGCTGAGAAGTCAGCTAATGTCCGGAAGGCGCTGGAGGCCGCCAAAAGCTTTTAGCAAGAGAGGGACACGCACAGGGGTCTCGGGGAGGTAAGGGCTGAGAAGAATGCTGGGAGCTGAGCAGGGCGGATCAGAACTGTTGGGTTAGGGGGAAGGCCCACAGAAATAGAAGAGCTGAAGCAGGTTGAGGGGCTGCCAAGCCTTCCCGCCCCTCCAGTGGAGTTGGGACAGAGTCCCAGGGTGGGTTCTGGGACTAGGAACAGCTCCCTGAACGCCCCTTGCCTCTCTTTGCAGTCAAGGCCACCATGCCCATCTGGGTGGTCCTCCTGTCCCGGATCATCATGAAGGAGAAACAGAGCACCAAGGTAACCCAGGAGGGCTCTGGGCCAGTGGGGGCCCCAAGGGCTTTCCGGCTGTTGCCCAGCTGGTGACGTGGTCCAGGTTCCTGGCCTGCAGGCTGCCTGGCTTCCTGTCAAATAAGGAAGTCAGCTTAGAGACGTCTGGTAGCTCTTTTGCTGCTAAAGTTCTGGAATCACCCTGGGGGCAGTGGTGTGTGGGGTGTGTGTTCCTGAGTTGTCTCTGTTGTGTGATCTCAGGATGCTGCCATCCATCTCAGGTGCAGCGTTCCTCCCTGCTTTGATTACCTACCTGGGGTTGCTGGTAGGCAACTTGGATAACTTGGTCCCATCCTGACCAGACACCCCATGCCCCTCTAGTGGGCTCAGGGTTGGAACATCCTTGGAACATCCGACTCCTTGCTGGAACGGAACTCCTGACAGAGTTTCACATCTTTGCAAGAGATAGCGGTCAGGTTGGGACTTCTGGGGTCAGAAGTGAAATGCTAGTTAGAGGAGTCCGATTTTGGCAAAACCCAGCAAAGTCTTCGAAATAAAAACAGCCAGGAATTGTGACTGTCTGGGAATGGAAGTGAAAACAACACGCAGAACCCAGGGCTGCATAGGGAAGATGCTTCGGGCACAATTCAGGGTCTGTTCAAGATGCCAAGCCAGGGTATTTCCTGGCTTGGAGGGAGAGAAGCTGTGGCGTCAGCCAGAGACAGCCTTTCCCTGTGTCCTTAAGTGGAAGTGGGACTCCTGTTGTCCCAGCTGGAATCCATTTCACGCTGGACAGAGCTCCTCTTTCCTATGTGGTCGGTTTCTGGCATCCTGTATTTTATGTAACTTAGAACGGCGGTGCCCTGGATCAGCTTACAGAAATGGGGCCACCTCTGGCTGATGTTTTCTTTCAGCCAGTCTTTTCCCCTGCAAGATCTGGGTGCGCTCTGCAGCCCACCCCCAGGGTGAAGTCAGGTGTGACTTGTCTCCCCAGGTCGGAGTTGCCTGAGAGGTGTGCGGCTGCATCTCTCCATATCACATTGTGTTTATCAGGTTTCCTGTTGTAAGGGACATTGTACCCGGCTTGGGCAGGGAGCCAGAACCTTACACAGAGAGGAAAGACAGGGGAATGGCTTAGGCAGGAGACTAAGGATTATGATAGAGTAAGTGTGGCCCCACCCTGTTCGGATAAGCTGGTTAATCATTCCTGATCTCAGGGGAAGAAATGGGACTTCAAAAGGGAGAGCCCGAGGGCCGCAGCCAGTAGTGGGGGGAGCAGGAATTCTGGAATTCAGAGGCCTCCCTCGGCCCTGTGTGTGGGCGTTGGCGGGGTGGGGAGCCTCACCACCCCCTCCTAAAGTCTCCCAAGTGCTTTAAGAGTATCCTTTGTAGGAGAAGGATGAGCCAGGAGTAAGAAGAGCTAAATGTGGAGAATGGATCCCATTTTAGCCACCAGAGCTCCAGGGCCATTCCTTGCCCTAGGCCCTGGAAAGCTTGAGCCTTCTGGAGGACCCCCTATCATGGCACTCGCTACTCGGTCTTTCAGCCAGCAGTTACTGGGTTGCCTGCCGTGTGCTGGGCACCAGGATAGAACAGTGAACAAGGAGCTGCCCTAAGCGAGTGCAGGGACGCAGACAATGTAAAGGGCGCTTATAGTGGATGGAGAGCGCTATTCCCTGGAACACACAGCAGAGGAAACTGACAGCGTCTAGGGGGAGGTGGGTCAGGGAAAGTTCTTGTGTTTGTGAACTGACACCTGAAGGGAAGGGAGGTCTCCAGCCGCAGAAGGTGTCGGGGGAGTGTCCCTACCAGGGATAACTGCATGCTGGAAGAGCCCGAAATAAGAGGGACCCGGCCAGCCTCTCAGAGGATTGAAGTTTCAGACCCTGGTGTGTTGGTGGAGGCAGCTGGATAGATCCTATTGGGACCAGCCCTGGTTTGTGGCTCTTAATGGGGGTGATGGTATAGGGGGTGGGGCCACCCACAATGATACAGCCCTGCCCTCAGGTACTCCGAGAACCATCTGCGCCCCACCCCCCCGCAGCGCCCCCTAGAGCATCACTGTCATGGCTAACACCATTGTTCAAAGGGGTAGGCGGTGTCCTTTTGGGGAGGGAAGAGACAGCAGCTGAGGCTTTCCTCTGGTCATCTGTGTTGGGTGGCCCAGCTCAACCCTGGCCCATCAGCCCCTCCTGCCCTCCTCTCGCAGGTGTACCTGTCACTCATCCCCATCATCAGCGGCGTCCTGCTGGCCACTGTGACGGAGCTGTCCTTCGACATGTGGGGGCTTGTCAGTGCCCTTGCTGCCACACTGTGCTTCTCGCTTCAGAATATTTTCTCCAAAAAGGTATTTGGGTGCCATCCAGGGTGCACCTGGTGTTGCAGGGGTGTGCGGGTGGCATCTAAAAAAAAGTGGCCGAGTAGGGATTTCTTCGGTGTTGGAACAAAACAAATCCTGTTGCCCTTCTGCTGGTTTCTATTTGTTTGGTTTTTAAATAGCTTTTCTGTTTTTTTATTATAAAGTTCGCCTATGTTCAATGTGAAAAAATGGAGAAAAGCCCAATGAAAAGAAATCAGAAAACTTATTGAGCACCTACTGTGTGCCAGGCACCATAGTAGGTGCTGGAGACAAAGAATCAAGAGAGACCTGCCCCCTGCCCCAGGGTTTCCTCTTTACTGAGGAAAGTCACAGTGCTGTCCCCTAAGGAGAACTACTATTAATGCTAGAGTTTCTTCCTGCACGGTTTTTAGAGTTGTAATATTATACATATTTTTCAAATTTTGCTTCGTTCATTTATTATTGCAACACTGCGTGCCCCCATATCATTGAAAGTTATTGCTCCTAACTCCAGTAATAATCACATCTTTTCAGGTATCACAAGTAACGCAGTCGGTTTCCCTGTTGCAGATGCAGATTATTTCCAGCTACTCACTATAAATAATATTGTAATGAACGTCTTTGTGCATAACATTTTTCTGTCTCTCAGGTTATTTCCTTTTGATAGGTTTACAGTTCTTGGGTCAGAGGGTATGAGATGTTTATGGCTCTTGATATACTTTGCCTGGTTGTTTTCTGGAACTATATGCCAATTCAGACATTAACCAGTGCCATTTCAGAGTGCCTGTTTTACTGTAGCTTCACCAGCATTGAGTGTTGGTGTTTTTTGTGTTTGTTTTGTTTTTTTCTTTTCTCGGTCCTTCACGTACGAAACATTGTGCTTGTTTTGGACATGGGCTGTGTGTCTCGTCATAGGTGCGCTTTCAGGTTTGGCAGTCAAGGTCAGATGTCAGGGTTAATGTACAGTCACCATGTTTGGGGCCTGGGTAAGTGGAGCCTCTCTTGCCACTTATTGTTTCAATCAGCCTTTAAAGAGGTTTTCTCCCTTCAGGTATTAAGAGATTCAAGGATCCACCATCTCCGGCTGCTGAACATCTTGGGCTGCCATGCCATCTTTTTTATGATCCCCACGTGGGTCCTGGTGGACCTCTCGGCTTTCCTGGTCAGCAGCGACCTGGTGAGTTGGCCTGTGTCAAGAACATGCCCTTTTCTTAACTGGTTCCAAAGTAGGTGCTTTGTCAGGGAGTTACGCCTCTGTGTTGACTTTGGGGCATCTGAGGCCTCTGACAGCCAGCCCTTTTAGCCCTCAGCTCTTTGATGACTCACACCGCTTGCAGTCGAGTAAGAAGGCTGCCTGTGCATTTCCTTCTCCGTCGTGCTAGATCCCAGCTGCTGATAGCTGCTGCATTTGTGCCAGTGCATTCAAGGAAGAAAAAAATGCCAGCACAGGCAACTTTCCCATCCTGACAATCTGGTTCAGATCTCACTTTGCCTTTTGGAAATTGTGCTTGCACTGCTCGAGTCCTTTCTTGGTGTCATCTCTGTACTTCCATTGGCACCAGATGTATCCATAGCTCTCTGGGCACAGGAAAGAGCATCTTCCCACCCCCTACAGGACCAGCCTCCAGAGAATGTGCTAGAAACTAATGCAGGTGACAGTGATAAGAAGGAGGTTCTTCCAGGCCCGAGTTAGATGGAGTCAATGTTTATTAGGGCTTAATGAGGTCTGACTGGATTCTTGACATTGGTCTTTAATCCCTACCACCACCTATGGACGTAGTGGAGGTTATCTCTGGTTTCCAGGTGAGGCAACTGTGACTCTGTGTTCTAACTTCCCTTCCATGTTGATTAGCTATAATGTTTCTGTGAAGAACTTTCCATCATCAACTGGAAGTAGTTTGTCACCTGGAAGTACAGTGCACGAAAAGCAGTTTACTGCTTCTCTTTTCTTCTAATTACCAGTTTTCAGAGTAAAGAAAACCAGGGAGTGTTAACCAGGGAGTTGAGGGTTTCTTTTGGGTGAAGGAGGGTTCTTTGATTTATTTACTTTTCAGTATCATTGTGAACTTGTGTTTGTCAGTTGTACATGTTATTTTTAAAAATATTCAGAGTATCTTGTCTGGGCTGATGGAGTCCTTCTTATTGGCTCCCTGCCCTTCTGATAGCACATATCAGCCTTGGGTAACTTTTGGCCCCACAGGATGTCCTCCCTCATCTTGTGCGCCTCCCATCCCAGACCTGCAATCAGCCACTCCTTCAGGGACCCGGGTTGCTTTTAGCAGAGAGAGAGTCGTGTTTAGAGATACCATCTCAGTGCCGCGTGTGCTCACTGCTGTTGGGTTGTCATTGTTTTTAAGCCTTGGCAGTAAAAAACTAGGAAAGATGTATTTGGTGGCGGAGGGAAGAGTTTATCCTGATTCATTCTAATTCCAATTTAACATTGCAGGATTTATTACTGCTTTGATTTTTTGTGTGTGTGTCTTTTCTGGTACACTTGGTTTCTCACAACATTTCTTACTCGCAATATACTACAGAAACTGTTCATGCATGATTCTACTGTACACACATATAACTGCTTCAGAGTGAGAATCCCTACCAGACAACTGTAGGTAGCGTACAGAGAAACAGTTAAGATTTCTTTGCAGCCCTGTTTGTCCTTAAAACAGGTTTCGTTACAGATGTACAACTGGAATACTGTTCTCAGGGCACTTGAAATAATTGTTTTCACAGTGTGCCTCTGTCACCAACTTCTTGTGCATTTGGGTTCCTTTACTTCCATTTGTTTTCAATTTCCAGGCAATTTTTTTCCCTCACTGAATATATCAGACCTTTATATTTCCAAACCCAAATGATGTGACAGGGTTTATTCAAAGAAGTCTAACTTCAATCCCTGTTGCCTCCCCACTGCTGACCCCCATAAGTAGCCATTTTTATGATCTTGGTTTACCCTCTCAGTGTTTCTTTTCACAGACATAACCAAATGTCTATATACAGTCAGCCTTCCATATCCATGGGTTTCGAGTCCCCATATTCAACCGAGGATCAAAATTTTCATCCAAGGTTGGTTGAATCTGCAGATGTGAAACCCACAGATACGGAGGGCCGACTATAAATTGTACTACGCCATTTTATATGAGAGGCTTTGAGCATCCTCAGATAGGGGGCACCTGGAACCAACACCCCACAGATACTGAGGGCCAAGTGTGTTCATACCTCCCTCCTCCTTACACAAAAAGTGGCTTTTTAGATACTTAGAAAAGAGTGCCTTGCTCTTTTCACTCAATGACATGTCCTGAAGATCACTCCATACTGACCTGTTAGGTCTTTTTTGTTCCTTTTATTGGCCGCATAGTATTGTCTATAGGTTTGGCATGAGTTCTGTTACAACTCATTGGGGTCTGTGTGTATACACACAAACAGGTATACGTAGGCTTTGCTCTGCTCTCTCTTTTTTATCTTTTTGTCTGCTCTCTTTGCTTTGCTTTTCTCTTGTATTTTGGACATCTTCCGGTTTTCTTCTAGTTTTTCTCATTGAGGCCATCTATTTTCTACCTTGATGGGGCCCTTGTGCATTTTAACAGCAGCCCTAGGAGCATGCAGTAGTCCACAGTGCTGCCGCCTGAAGGCGGGGTTCCTGTCGGGGCTCCTCCTCTCTGCCCTGTGTCTCCCACAGCAGCCAGGTGAGTTAGCTCTGTTCCAGTGCGGCGCTCCATAGTAGGAGGAAGGAGGCTCATGTCGGAGAATATCAGCTGGGGTCTGCTATTCGCCATGTTACCAAGAAGCAAAGGCTACAGCGGGCAGTTCCCAGACACGCCCAGCCCTGATGCCAACAGTTCAACTGAAGCCAGGCACGGATCACCAGACTTGGGAGCAGGAAGCATAGTTTTAAAGTTTGGACAGGATGTGTGAAACAGGTATTTGAAAACTGAAAAGTAAATGGGAGCAGGCAGGCTGGTAGAGAAAACCAGATTGCAAAGTACCACTGAGCCATCTGTGAGTTTGCCTTTCTTTTGTCTCCTGTGTCTCCAGCCTGGACTCAAGGCAGCCGGAAATGCAGAAGTGGGCACTGGGGGAGAACAGAGTCAAGAGCCCTCTATGCTGGCTTGCAGACGGGGAAAGGAGATTCCTGGTGTTCAGAGAGAGTAGAGGAAATCCCCCATTTTCTCTGTTTCCTTTGTTCTCTCGCATCCCAGGCCCCCAGCAATCCCATGGTGGTGGCGGCAGCAGGTCCCATGGGCACCTGAGATGCTGAGGGGGGCAGCCTCCCTCTGCAGTCACAGGACGGGATTAGCCCCATTGCATTTTTTTCTCCCTTCATCCTCCCACTGCTTGGCCCCCGAAAGGAGGTGCAGTTGTGGGAAAGACACAGCAGAATGGGGTAATTAAGTCCAACTTTCTGACTGGAGGACTGAAAGAGGGAGCCCTCAGAAACCATAAAGTACCAAGGAGACATGGAGAGAGGAACCCAGAGAAAGTGACCTCATAAAACATGAAATCCTGGGCCCACTCCTGAGCTGCGCACGTGGGAATCTGACCCTAGCAGCATACAAAGACAGGATAGACTACTACCCAGGACCAAGAGTGCCCACTGGGTAGAGCACACTCAGGACAGAGCTGTGTACCACTGAAAAGGCTTTGAAAACAGAACTGACATTGGAACCACAACCCACAGGAGGCTGCTCAAGCTTGTAGCCTGAACCCAACTGAGTCTGCTAAAACCAAATATCGACATTCCCCGTGGGACTTAAATAAGACCTACAGTCTTATAATATTCTAACTGTCCAGGATATAATCCAAAATTACTTGGCATATGAAGAACCAGGAAATTTTCAAGTCTTGTGGGAAAAGATAATCAATGGACGCCAACACTGGGATGACCCAGATGTTGGAATTATTGGACAAAGACTTTAAAGCAATGATATATAATCATGCTCCAAAAATGCTCTTGAAACATGGGAAGAACAGAAGATAGATAGAACCAAATGGAAGTTTCAGAATGGAAGAAACAGCTTAAAAACTCACTGGATGGGCTAAGCAGAATGGAGGTGACAGAGGAAAGTCCATAACTTGAAGATAAATCAATAGAAATTATCCAGTTTAAACCACAGAGAAAAAAAGATGAAAAGACAAAGAAAAAATCTTTCAAAACAGCCAGAGAAAAATGACGCAGTATTTATAGGAGAACAGCGGTTTGGATGACTGCAGGTTTCTCATCAGAAACAATGAAAACCAGAAGTAGAATAACATTTTTTTTAAAGTACTGACACTAAGGAACTATCAACAGATAATTCTATATCCAGCGAATATAGAATCTTCAAAATCAATAGAACTATAGAAAATCGGCAAGAATAAAGAACTGAATACCACAGTCAACCAACTGGATGTCTCATTGACATTTATAGAACACGCTACCCAGCAACAGCAGAATAGGCATTCTTTCAAGTGAACATGTGGAACATTCACCAAGATCATATTCTTTGTTACAAAACAAACCTTAACAAAAGGATTGGAAACATGCAAAGTATATTCTCTGATCCTAATGAAATCGGAAGTAAATAACAGAAAGGTAATGAGAAAATCTCCAAACACTTGGAAATTAAACAGCACATTTCTAAATAATCCCTGGGCCAAAGAGGACGTCTCAAGGGAGAAAAAAAATTTTTTTCAACTGAAACAAAACTGACCAAAAAAAAAAAAAAAGAGAGAGAGAGAAGACACTACAAATACCAGGAATGAAAGAGGGAATAGCACTGCAGAACTCACAGACCTTAAAACCGTAAGAATACTACTGACAACTCTACACACATAAATTCAACAATAGATGAAATAGACCAGTTCCTCATAAACCACAGACTATCAAAACGCACCCACTCAAGATGAAAAAGGTAACCTGAGTCTTATAGCTATTAAAGAAATTGAATTCGTAGTTTAAAACCTTCTAAAAAGAAGTCATCAGGCCCAGATGGTTTTACTGGTAATTTCTACCAAACGCTTAAGGAAAAATAAACACCAGTTCTACACAGTCTCCTCCAGAAAACAGAAAAGGAAGGAAAGGAACTCTTTTGGCTCATAACAAAACCAAGAAAAAGACCAAAATCCCTCATGAACATGGAGGCAAAAGTCCTTAACAAAGTATTAGAACAAATCAAATGCAGTGATATATAAAAAGCATGCTACACTATGAAAAAGTGGGATTTAAATCAAGAATGCAAGGCTAATTCAATACTTGAAAATCAGTCAGTGTAATCTACTATAATAGTCTAACAAAAATCATGTATTCATACCAACTGATGCAGAAAAGGCATTTGACAAAGTCCAACATCCAGTCATGAGTTTTAAAAAGTCAACAAACTAGAAATAGAAGGAAACTACCTCAACTTGATCAAGGGCATATATAGTTAACATCACAATGATGAAAGATTGAAGGCTTTTCCCCCTAAATTCAGGAATAAGTAAAGATGTTTACTTTCACCATGCATATTCCACATCATACTTGACATCGTAGCCAGGGCAATAAGACAAGAAAAAGAAAAAAGAAATACAGATTTGAAAGGACGAAATAAAATTCTCTCTACCCAACAAAATCTTATTCTTTAGTATTAATTCAACTATAAATCACTACTTAAGTTTTAACTTTAATTTTTCTCCTTGGCAAAGGTGTAAATGAAAAAAAAGTTGAGGTACTAATCTATCTGTGTGTGTGTGTGTATACATGGAGATAGATATATACCTATATATATTAAAATTTTTTTAATATAGAAAAGCTGATTGGAAAATTTACATACATTGACTGGCAAGAGAACTTGAATAGCCAAATAAGTTTGAGAGAGAAGAATAAAGTTGGAGGAATCACATTACATAATTTTAAGGCTTAGTATAAAGGTATACTGGTATACCTCTCATTTGCCAGTGAGATACTGACAGAGGACTTGTGTTCAGGATATATTATAAAGAACTCTCAAAATTCAATAGTAGGAAAACAACTTGCTTAAAAATGGGCAAAAGACTTGAACTTCACCATTGTGATTGTACAGATGGCATGTGAAATATGTTCAACATCATTAGTCATTAGGGAAAAGCAAATTAAAACCAAGATGAGATGCTACTTCGTATCCAGTAGGATGGCTACAATAAAAAGTACTGGCAGTACCATGTTTGTCAAGGCTGGGCCACAACTGGAATTCTCATATATCGTTGGAGCAAGTGCAAAATCATGCAGCCGCTCTGGAAAACATTTGGGAGTTTCTTCTGAAGTTAAACATACACTGACCATGTGTCCCAGTAGTCTCACTCCTGGGTATTTACTCACATTCACACAGAAGCCTGTACATGAATGTTTATAGCAACTCTATTCATGATCACAAAGTATTGGAAACAACTCAGATGTCATTCAACAGGTGAATGGTCAAGGTAACTTCGGTATGTTTGTACAGCAGAACATTTCTCAGCAATAAAAAGTGTACCAACTGTCATCCCTTACAACAACTTGGGGGGGGGTTGTCAGAGGCATTATGCTGAATGAAAGAAACCTGTCTGAGAAGGTTCCATGCTGTATCATTCCATTTATAGGACAATCTCCAAAAGATGAACCTATCATGAAGAACATATCAGTGGTTGCCTAGGTTGGGGGAGGGGGTTTGCACAAAGAAGCCCTGGGGAGTGTTACAGGGTGATGGAGCTGTTCTGAATCCTGATTGCAGTGTTGGCTACATGAATCAATATATGTGTGAAAACACATGGAACTATCCACCGGGAGGAAGAAACACTTGCCTTTATTGTTATGTCAATTCTTTTAAAAAGCTGGATTGGCTGGGTTCCTTTCCTGGAAGATAGATATCTTTGCAAGCTGGCTGCCTTGTAAAAATAGCTTGGAAGTCCATATGGGTCACCTCAGGGAAGAATTGCTGGGAGAACAGGCCAGCTCACCCTGAAGGCATGCTGGTGGGCTCACTTGCCTTACAGAGGCTATTATCCCAACTAGGGCGATGTTCTGGGCAATTCTGAGCAGGTCACCTACTCAGATCTCCCTCACCTTTAAGAGGACTACATGATCGTTCCCTATCAGAGGGTGGTAGAGATAGAATCAGGCCGCCGCCCTAAGATTGCTGCAGCTCCCATCCTGGCAGGGCCACTAGACACCACTGTCCTGGGGGGACCCAGCTGCATCCTCCTTTGTCAAAGGCCAGAGCAGCCTGGGAATTGGCCTGGGATCAGCCCAGGCTCTTTGAGGAGTTCTGTGGTCCCGATGTCTGCTAGTTGTGGTTTCTTGATTTCTGGGTTCCCTTCATTAGGGTGGCTTCCTTCTGGTGAGGGTCAAATGGTAACTGAAGTTTTGACGGTAGCATCACCTCCTGTTTGTTTGGCTTGGGATTGTTTTAAAGCACTTTCAAAGCTGTGATTGCATTTGATCCTCATAGCAGCAGCGTTGTGTGGACTTATCAGGGGTCAGTCTTCCCCATTTCATAGATGAAGAAAACAGAGAGGTCGAGCAGCTTGCCCGGGGTTCCCAGCGATGGGGCAGACCCAGAGCCTCTGGCTCCCAGCCTTGGGCAGGGGGGGGTCTTCACACACCCAGAGGCTGCCTTCCCAGGACCTCCCCATTTTATACAATGCATCATGTCTGCTATGGTTTGAATGTCTGTCACCCCCCCCAAATTCATATGTTGAAACCTAAGCCCCAAACATGATGGTGTTAGGACGTGGGGCCTTTTGGAGGTGATTAGGTCATGAGGGTGGAGCCATCATGAATAGGATTCATGCCCTTATAAAAGAGACCCCAGAGAGCTCCCTCGCCACTTCTGCCATGTGAGGACCCAGTGAGAAGGTGCCACCCTGAACCAGGAAAAGGGCTCTCCCCAGATGCGGAATCTACTGGCGCCTTGATCTTGAACTTCCAGCCTCCAGAACTGTGAGAAATAAACATGTTGTTTGTAAGCACCCCCAGCCTGTGGTATTTTGTCTTAGCAGCCCAAACAGACTCAGGTGATGTCCAGAATGCAGACCTCGCTCTGCTAACCCAGAGCCCCGGCCCTCACTGTACAGGGACAAGGGAAGGCTTTGGTTTGTGTCATACTCTGCACCCCTTGGGTAGCTGATGTGCCCCCGAACCTCCGCTTCCTCAGCAGGAAAGGGTGGTGATCATTATTGTTGTTGCTCCATGTGGAGTGTCGTGAAGGTCAGAGGTTGTATAGATAAAGCACCTGGTATCACACGATGACCCACCTGGGTCTGTTCCCCAGCGAATGTGTGACCCTGATAAGCCACTGTGTGTCACCACCCCCGCCAGGGCAAGCCTGTGACCGCAGTGCTGTTCTCGCTCCCCCGTCTCTGTAGACCTATGTGTCCCAGTGGCCTTGGACGCTTCTGCTCCTGGCTGTCAGCGGCTTCTGTAACTTTGCCCAGAACGTCATTGCCTTCAGCATCCTCAACCTCATCAGCCCTCTGAGCTACTCGGTCGCCAACGCCACCAAGAGAATCATGGTCATCACGGTGTCCCTGATCATGCTGCGAAACCCAGTCACCAGCACCAACGTCCTGGGCATGATGACGGCCATCCTGGGAGTCTTTCTGTACAACAAGGTGAGCCTGGGGTGGGGGGAGGCTGTCCCCCCGGACGCCCAGGGAGTCTACCAAGAGTTGGTCGGGGCAGGGAATGGAAAGGGCCTCACCAGGAACTAAGAGGCCCGGTTCCAGCTCCCAGCTTTGCCACTGACTGGTTTATGGTCTTGGCCCCGCCCCCTCTGCCCGGGGCTTCCTTTTCCTGCGTAGATGACCCCAGGCTCATGCCTCACTCCAGTGTGACTCTCGGGTCTACTGCGGCTTTATCGGGAATTTCACTCCCTCCTTGCGAAGGTTCTGTTTGTTCCGATGTAAGGCTGTGGGATGGCTGACAGGTAGGGCCGGTCCAGTAACAGTTCACCGGCCATGCCCAGCCCCGCGAGGGGTGACACCTGTGTTGGCCTTGAAGGCTGCTTGGCCGTGAATCTCGAGCTCCCCTCTGTCCTCTGTGCGCGTTCCGGACAAGGAGCCAACGGTCTCACTGCTCTCTTGACCTCGCAGACCAAGTATGACGCGAATCAGCAAGCCCGGAAGCACCTCCTCCCCGTCACGACGGGGGACCTGAGCAGTAAGGCGCATCATCGGAGCGCCCTGGAGAAGCCCCACAACGGCATCCTCTTCCCCCAGCACGGGGACTATCAGTACGGCCGCAACAACACCTTGACAGACCACTTCCAGTACAGCCGGCAGAGCTACCCAAACTCGTACACTTTGAACCGTTACGACGTGTAGAGTCTAGCGACCAGGGCAGGACGTCCTGCCAATCCTCCCTCCTAGCCCCCAGCAGTACCAGAAACTTCTGACAACCAGTGAATGTACAACCCGGCCGAGGGGGGATGGTGCAGCACCATCAGAAGACCCTGGGGTTCCCGGCCCCCTGGGGGCAGCAGGACGCCGTCCCTGCGGTGGGGACCACTGCCCCCGAGCTCCGGTGTTTCATGCCCTTTCTTCCTGGAGTCTGTCTTCTGAGGGCTGCGTCGCCATGTGGAAATCTCGGCCGGCTTTTACCTTTCTGTGTGGACTTACTCCCCAAGTCATGTTTTTCAGAGGTCTTGTTCTGTTTTCCAGATAACAGCCAGGACCCTCTCTGGAAAGGACACAGACCTCGGAGTGGGCAAGAGGTGGTTTGCAGGGAGGGTGGCAAGGAAAGGACCCTAGGGTGGTGCTTGGTGACAGACTAGCCGCTTTAATTCCACTGCTCAGGTAGGCGCAGGACTGGTGCAGCCATGGAGCAGAGGAGTGTAACGGTTATTGAAAACATCTCCAGCCCCAAAGATGGACTCAGCTTTCTGGTCAGCCCCATGGCTGTTTGCAGTTCTGGCAAACGTTCCCCAGTGCAAAGCTATTGTAATTAGCATTGAATTCTTAGAGCCTAATTCTGACCCAAAAGTCGGAGGTGGCGTCTGCCCGGATCCAGAGGGAAAGAGGGCCGCTGTCTCCTGGGCTCCCTCTTCCCTTGCTGGAGCGGGGCATCTCTCCTCTCAGAGCAGCAAGGAGGAGGGGACGCAGGGCTGTGAGAAGGATCATGAGGAAATCATGTTCAGTGTTTCAATCTCTAGTTCTATAATATTTGTTTTGTCTTTTGAGCCTTCACTTCTGTGCTGACTTAGTAGGATGTTTGGTGGGGTGATGTTGGCTGTATGAGGATCTTGCATTTTTCTAGGGCAAATTTTGTAGCTGTCTGTGTTTTTATGCCCCCATCCCCCTTAGGGGACGCAGGATGGATGAGGATCGGCTTATGGTTGGAAAACCCTTTTGTTTTTAAGCATTTAAAAACAAGAAAAGTTGCTGGCCATGCCTGTCTCGGCACATTTCTGCGTTTAGTAGGAAGGAATGAAGTGTTTTGAAAAGCTGGTCACTAGCTTTTCTAGTGACCAGTCCCTGAAAGTGAGATGAATCAAGAATGTCATCTCGATAGTTTGTGTCATAGATGAGAGCTCAGTGCTCTGATTTCCATTAGCTGTTCTTGTGGTGTTTGCATTAGTATCTGAATCATGTCCCAGTGAAGGGGCAAGCACCAAGCTAGGATTTGGTTTGCCAAATCAGTCTTTGGTCAAGAAGAAGTTTGGGTTTTGGCAAAATCACTCCAGGAAAATTATGTGACCCTAGTGGGTAACCCACGTGCTGAGGTCCAGGTCAGGACACCTGGCATCACGAGAGACTGTGCCCTCGGAAAGGACCACTTGCTTGGCTGCTAGGGTCTTCGCTGATGGCCGCCTTCTTCCTTCAGCCCTGTCCCCAGCCTCTTGAACAGGCACTTGGCTTGATCAGCAGATGGGATATCGGGTCACCCTTTACCTCCTGGCATGTGAGACGGTTCTGTTTCACCAGGAAGTACCGCTCGACTCCTGTTTTTGATAATTAGAACTCTGTATTTAGAGGTTACATTTTTGTCAGCTTATGAATGGGCAGCTCCTGGAGAGGTCACAGGGTCCCCTTGTGGCCTGTGAGTTCAGTACCACTGGCCTAAGGAGTCCCTGTTTGTCGTTGTCTTGCTTTTGAATTACTTTGGCCACAAGTTCTGAGACAATGCTGTGTAAAACAGGAAGGGGCCGTTCTGAAGGGTGTTATTTGTGAAAACAACTTGCTGAGTGCCTTCACCAGAGGCAGTAGAGTCTGCAGTTGAACCCCAATAAATGGGGATAATTTTGCACGGCATAGACATTACGGTAGTTGTCTTTATGATAGGAGCTGATTCCTTGAACGTATAATTGAACTCCAAAATGAATTATGCCTCTGTGCAGGTTTAATGAAATTTCTGAGGTTGCTGAAATGTGTATATTTGTTTTCCTTTTCCAGTGCAAGATCTGCTGGTGAGGGGAAATATCTGACTGGTTTTATTACGGTTTATACATGAATAAATGGGATATTTAGTTCTGTACATAAATCTACAGTGAGTACATACACTGGAATGAGAGACAATCACATTAGACCAAATCATCAGATCAAAAGACGAAGACATACTTTTGAGACTTGAAAGTTCAAAGCTGACACTGACCCCTTTAAGGCCAGTTTTCCAATCACTTGCTGCCCTGGCTCAACCCTCCACCCCACTCTCACATCCACATTTGCAGCTGGGTTCCCCTCACCTCCTCACTGCTGGGTATTGTGACAGCTAGTTCACCCATCCGTGGTATGGTCTGCAAAACTAACTCAAACTCAACTCCTTCGTTTTACAGAAGGGGAAACTGAGGCTCAGAGGGCATTTTTAAATAGTGTTTGTTCACTATCTTGAGACTCAGTGTGGAATTTTTAAGCACCTTATTTTAATTCATTCATTATTGGGAAAATCAAACCCCTGTTACAAAGGAGAGAAGCCAAATAGGTTCAAATGAAGAAGCACTTGGAATTTCTGGATTTTACTGTGTATTTGGCATACATCATGCAACAGGCCCTCTGTTATCACTGGGACATAACGAGACCTGGATACCTTAAGGTCTAACAGCCTTAAGGGCATAGAACATTAAATTATTGAAGAATCTGAACATTGTGAATTCTTTTTTTCAATTGTCACCTTGTTTTCAGGACTTTTCATGCTATAGACTGTTCTGTGGGAGTGATACTGTGTATATTCATGGATGGCATTTACCAAAAATAAATGGTGGTCTCCAGGGAATCAAGATTGGTCCCAGTTTGTCAGTGAGGGTCCCTTTCTGAGTGACCCTGTCGTCAGTGTGCCCAGCAACAGAAAAACGTGTAAGAGGCAGAAAGAGCAAACCAACTTGGTTCCCACATCCAGGTGTATTGCAACTTTATTTTTTCTGAGCCAAAATTTAAACATGTGACTTGTGAATTTATGAGCCAGTAGAATAAAACTAGAATCACAGCTTAACAGTTATTGACATGCCTTTATTGAACAGAATAACATGGAAAATCCAAGAATGTTGTGAGAGCTGTGCTTACATCTGTATGAGAAACAACAGAGTACCTGCTACATGTGGGCTTTTCACACACAATCCACAAAGGATTACCCTTCACCTTGTAACACATGAAAGTGAGGCCCAGAGGGGTTAAGTCATTTGTCCAGGATCACACAGCTACTGAAGTCTGCCTCCAAGCCCATTTCCCCCCATATTACTCAGAAACCACTCCCAACAAAGAATTTCCTTCAATCACAGTTGATGGGTATGAGTTTCTCCTAAAACAATTGCCCACATCCTTTTAATTCATAATCCTTTCGTTCAGTGATTTACTGAGCACCAAAATATATCGCTGAGATATATAAAGGTGCTTGTGAATAGTTTATCTCTGAAAAGATACACAGGAAGCCGGACACAGCAGTTGCCTCTGGAGAGGATATATGCACTTTTTTCAAAACTGGCATATTGTGCCAAGTACAGGAAACAGATACGTAAGCCTCCTACCCTCAGAGCACTCAGCTTAATTTATGGATGTGTGACTAAGGAGCACACAAGTGCTGTGTTGGAGGCAGGGCAGAAAATGCTAAAGGAAGTACAGGGTAATAATTATTCAAGCGGCATATGGGAATGTTTTGGCTTGCATTTTCAATTCAGAGTATTTTATTTGCACATTTTGTATTATATATGTTTGTTTAACTATCAGGACCCAAGAGGCAGGTATTAGCCCTATTTTACAGAGGGAAATGTCAACAGAGAAAGTCAGGCTTGGCCCATGGAACACGCCTGGAACCCAAGTGTCTGACTCCAAGCCCAGGGCCCTTTGCCCTGCAAAGCAGCCTCAATAAAGTGAGTGGTTTTGTTTTTCCTCACGTTTGTCATACACTCCGAAGAGGAGCTGGTGCAATCAAAGGGGATCCTTTCAATTCACTTGCCTCGGCCACACTGCTAAAGTAAGACCCTGAAGGAGCCCTGATGTCCAGATGACCCAAGTCGCTTTGCAGTTGCCTGCTGTGGTTCCAGCAGGGCCTCAAGAGGCTCTGCTGGGGATGGTGTCACTGCCTTATAAGTCAGGCAGGGCCAGGTTTAAGGATGGCCTCATTGCTCAGATACCAGAGCCCAAACCCCTCCTCAGGGATGCCTGCTCCCAGACACGACTCCTCCTTTCTCTCCCCAGGGCAGCTCCTTTGTGACCAGAGGTTCGTTTGGTGACACATGATCAGGCCCAAGGAATGCTCATGTCTAGGACAGGATAGGACCTTCTTCTCTGTTCCCACATGACATTCCTCCTGCCACGGCTTCAGCTAGTTGATCACATGGGGTTCAGTTATTGCAGATGAGGTGACAGTCACACCAAGCTTTGCTTTACTGAGACCATAGGTCTAGATGGGCCTAGATTTCCTCAATCAACCCCCTACTTTTTTTAGTAACAACTTTTCTAGTCTATATATTTTTATAGTCTATATATTTTTTAAGTTAGAAAAAAATTATTAAAGCCAAAAAATTATCTATACTATACAGATGTCAAAAAGAATGGGATAAAGAACAACTTCCAAAATATATCGCTGAGATATATAAAGGTGCTTGTGAATAGTTTACTTCTGAAAAAATACACAGGAAGCTGGACACAGCAGTTGCCTCTGGAGAGGATATATGCACTTTTTTCAAAACTGGCATATTGTGCATATTACTTTGTAAACTGCTTTACAAAAATATGCTAGAAACATTTCCCTTGTTACTAAATACTATCCCTTGATTCTGTGTCTGTGTACATGGTATTATAAGATGTGCTACAATTAACCAACCCCTATTGCTGCACATTAAATACTATTTTTTTTATAACTATATTTTTCTTCCCTCTGTCAAGTGCTATTTAAATCTATTATTATTATTATTATTTTTTATGGCTGTGTTGGGTCTTCGTTTCTGTGCGAGGGCTCTTCTCTAGTTGTGGCAAGTGGGGGCCACTCTTCATCGCGGTGCGCGGGCCTCTCACTGTCGCGGCCTCTCTTGTTGCGGAGCACAGGCTCCAGACGCGCAGGCTCAGTAACTGTGGCTCATGGGCCCAGCTGCTCCGCGGCATGTGGGATCTTCCCAGACCAGGGCTCGAACCCATGTCCTCTGCATTGGCAGGCAGATTCTCAACCACTGCGCCACCAGGGAAGCCCCTAAATACTATTTTAATGGGATAAGTTTGCAGCGCACAATGTTGCACATGCTTCTGATCTAGGATAAATTCCTCACAGCACATTTGCAGGACCAAAGTGGGTATGTGTGTGTCTTTTAAATTCTTTCCTTTTTGCTTGTTAGGTGGGCCCCTCAGCAAGTTCATCTCACCAAGGGGTGTGCATTTTACTTGCTTACTTAAGAGTTTTGTTCCCAGGTCCTTGGAGACCATGTTGGTCTGCAGGAGCCTCTACTTCTAGCAACTCTCTCTACTGCTTTCTCCTGACCAACGGATTCTGATTTGGCCCACCGAAAGGAGCCTGGGGGAGGCCTTGTGATGCTTACATATCCAGTCTCAAACGGCATTTTAAACACTATGAGATGAATGTATGATAGCAGTAGTCATGGGTGTACAACCTTTCTGGTGGACAGTTGAGCAACGTCAGCATTAAAAGTGCAAACCCTTTGACCACAAGATCTCTGTATACACTAAAACTTTTAATAGTGGTTTAAAAGTGGAACCAACTCAAGAGACTCCATAGAGTCTGGCTTCAAAAAATTATAGTAAATCCACACCACATTGTCCTATGCAGTCATTAAAAATGACCAGATAGATTTGTAACGTGTTTTGGTTCACAGATCCCGTTAAGAATCTGATAAGTGCTGTGTATCTTCAACTCACAAAAATGAGTGCTATCTCTGAAATCTATCCATGGTGGATCACAAGTTAAAGCTTCTTGATATAGTTCTTTACTGGCATGGAAAAATCACACTATCCAGATTACTGAGCATTATACTAAACAGAACATTCCCTCTGCCTGGAATGTTCACATAGCTGGCTCTGGAGTGGAATCTCAGTGCAAACCTCACCACCCAAGGGCCTTCTCAGATAACCCTATCAGTGTAGGCACCACCCTCCTCCCTTATCATGGTCTTAGCACCCTTCTGTTTTCCTCAATAACACCTTTGAGATGATATATTTGTTTACTGATCTACGGGTCTCTGCCTACCCAGACCGTGGGCTCATGAGAGCAAGAGCTTAGGTCTGACTTGTTCATTGTTTCATCCACAAGCAACATCCAACCTGCCTTTTTGTGAACCAAGAATGGTCTTTACAGGTGAACATTTGCAATCAATTGATGACAGGAAAGACTGACTTGGAATACCCAGAAAAGCATTCCATTCTTCTCATTAGACCTAAATTATGTAAATTGTACTCAATTGCTATATTTTAAATTCCACCAATAAAAAGTGTTCTGGACATTTTTCTCTTTGGTTATATAAGCACTACATAATAGCCTCGATTTTGGCTCTTGGCCAGAAGAGCCTAAAATATTTGCTATCTGGCCCTTTATAGAAAAAGTTTGCCAGCCTCTGGTCCAAGGCAATATCTGGCGTACAGGAGACAATCCATAAGCGTCAGAAGTTACGTAGCAACAAAAAAGAAATGTATCTAAAACACACAGATATACATCTTCATAAAATAGAGAGGTATAGCCAACTAAAGTGTTATTGTTAACGGCAATCTCGAGAGAGAGTCACATTACGGGGCAAGTCCACAGTCTACATTTCCCTAATGTTTGCTGCTGCTTGTTAATTTTCCCCACAATTAGCATGCGTTAACTTTACCATCATCGTTTTGGATGCAACGTAAATGCATCTTGCAGGATGGCGCCCTGCCCTCTGGACGCGCAGTGTAGAAGGCCCAGCACCCGTAGGTCCTGGGCGCTCACTCCTTCCCCGCTGCTTGAAAGACTGCACAGAAGCCACGCGAGACCCAAAGAGGCGCACTCAGTCTGAGGCCGGCGGGGGTGAGGGTGGGGTCCGCTCGCCCTAAAATCTTCCTTATCAAAGCGTTGGATCGAGAGAAAGAAACCAAGCGGGAGGCTCTTTTGAACCTCAATAAGCTCAGTTCCATCCCCGCCAAGCCCGTAGCCTCCTGGTTCTGTTTCTACCTCCGGGCGAGCCCGGGAGCATGTGACGGGCGTCGCGGCCCAAAGGCCGCCCAGACGCACCTCACCTCGTATTTTCCTTACCGCCGCCCCGCGAGGAGGAAACAGGCCCTGACCAGGGCAGGAACACCCCAGGACCCCTAGTCCCGCGGAGAACGCGGCCGACCAAGCCTTCGGGTTGCAACGCTGAGCTGAGAAAACGCGCCGGCCGCGGCTAACGACCGTCCGCTCAGTTCCAGCAGTTCCTGGGCCCACTCCGCACATGCGCGGGAAAGCCCTTGCGCGTGCACTTCGCTAGCCCCTCCTGCGCGTCCGGCCTCGCGCGGCTTCTTCCCTCCCACCTTGTGCCCTCACTTCCGGGGTCTCCCGGCGACGGCCGTAAGTGGCGGGCGGAAGCAGCCCGCGAGGCCAGCCGTAAAAGGCTCCCTCGCGCCACTTCCGGCCGGCTTCCGCAGACGGCCCTGGTGGGCGATCGTGAGGCGCCGGAGGACGTTCCCCGCGGCCGGAGCCATGGAGATGCCGCTGCCGCCCGATGGTGAGGCCCAGCCCGGGCTCGGGGGCCGTTTCTCTCTCCCCGGAATCCCCTGTTGACCCGCCCCGCCTTCCGGGGTCCCCGGGCCTAGGAGGGGGCGGGGCTCGGCCTCCCGGGTTCGCCTGCGGCCTCTCCCGCGGGTCCCCGCATTCCCGGAGCGCTTCTGGCCCCTATCGGGGCCCGTACAAGGGCGGCTTCTCCTGGGCCCACCCCTAGGGACCCCGGCCCCGCGGACGCGGGCTAGGAAGCCAGGGCCCCAGGATTTGGGCGGTCCTCGCTGACGCCCCGCGTGGCCTTTTCTCCGACTTCCAGACCAGGAACTCCGAAACGTCATCGACAAGCTGGCCCAGTTCGTGGCTCGGAACGGGCCCGAGTTTGAAAAGATGACGATGGAGAAGCAGAAGGACAACCCGAAATTCTCGTTTCTGTTCGGAGGCGAGTTCTACAGTTACTACAAGTGCAAGTTGGCTCTAGAGCAGCAGCAGCGTGAGTCCTCTCCAGCTCTTAGGCCGCCCCCTCGAGCGAATCCTTTCTCTGGTTCCATTTCGGGCTCTGCCACAAAACGCCTTCTTTTAGGTCGCATGCTATTTCTCTGTGAAAGTGGGTTAGTTGGGCCTTCACGATTCCTTCGGCTGTTCCCAGAGCCCTGCGGCTGCAGAGTCCGAGTGTCATGGATAACGAGGTTATCGATTCTCCTTCTGGGCTCCGGATCAGGGATTTCTGTTGTTTTGCAAACATGATGACTGAGATCAGCGAGTAGAGTGACTGCTTCAGTGTTTTCCAGGGAGGAAGTGATAGAAGCCGGAGTGGGTGGGACCCTCCTGGCAGGTACCGTCCAGCCCCCTTTGCGGGCTCTCTGTGGGTCCAGCAAGGTTTTTGTGCATTTCAGATGGTTGGAGTCCAGATCAAAACTAATTGTCCTGTGGGCTTTAGTTCTTTGCAGCTGTTTATGTTCACTGGTTTGGGCTTCAAGGTTCCGGCTTGAAATTAACAGAATTTAAGATGAGCTCAGTTATCCTAGGTGGTCTTTGAATAACAGATAAATAGTCCCTGAGTTCACATCTGTGTTGTTCAGTAGCAAATCCCTAGCTTCTAGATAACGTTGTGTTTCAGATTGCCAAGTAGGTGGACATTGAAAGGTGAATGCTCCCTGGACTGCAAGCTCCCTGAGGCCAACCAGACCTTGTTTGGGTCAGTGTTGTGCCTAACAGTGTTGTGCCTAAATTGTGTTTATGTGTTTCTGGAGCAACCGTTCCTTAGCCCCAGCATGTCAACTTTAAAACCTCTGCTGTAGGCAGTGGGAAGCCACAAGGGAGGTTGAAACAAGGGAGAGGTGGGTCGGGTTTGTGTGGCCTGTGTGGAGGACAGGCTAGAGGGAGCGTGAGTGGAGGCTGGGACCAGTGAGGCTGGCAGTTGGTGGTAAAGTCTGAATTGAGTTGGCGAGTTGAGTAAAGGGAGTGGGCCTGGGGACAGGTGGGCTTCAGGGGTAGAATCTGTGAACTGAAGCGCCAGTTGGATATTGATGCAGGCGGCATAACTTGGCAGGGGAGGATGGTGTTTGGGTTCGAGTGACCATGAGGTGAGAGCTGCTTCCCCTGCGAGGGGAGCCCACTCCCACCCTGAAAGTCAGAAATCGGGGGCTGCTTGGGACTTGGTGCCATAATGGGGGGAAGTTGGGGTGTTTCTAGCAGGGGAAGATGGGGGCTCAGGAAATGCTTTCTGCAGGTAAGAATATCTCCATTGCCATTAAAGTCCCTATCAGAGTTAGACACACGGAAACTGAGGAGCCAAGAGTGTTCAGATGGAGGAACGAGCCTTAGGAGGGGCTGGGGAGGCGAGGGGACAAAAGCTCAGGGTGCCTGAAGCCCAGAGAAGGAGGGATTCTTGGAGCAGCCAGAAGTGAGGGTGCACAGCAGGGAGGGCTGGCTTACCAAGGACTTAGGAATTCTGGAAGCTTTGGGGAAGCTCTAGAAGGGTTTCAGGACTGTGTTCTGGAGCAGGGCTAGCCACTCTGTAGCCAGCCCTTCACCCTGGTGGTTTGAGAAGACTGAGTCCTGGGACCGCTTGAGGTTGGCGCCTCACAGACTCTGGTGAAGGGCTGGTTTTTGTTTTTTTCTGATCTGTTGCAAAAAGTATAGTTTGGCAAAGTACAATAAAAATGTGAACAATGATGGGAGTTCCCTGGCGGTCCAGTGGTTAGGACTTGGCACTTTCACTGCTGGGGCCCAGGTTCGATCCCTGCTCGAGGAACTAAGATCCAGAAAGTCACGTGGCACAGCGAAGAAAAGAAGAAAATGAGGGAAAAAACGTGAACCGTGAAACATCAAATTGCTGTATAAGTGCCAAAACACTCCCTCGCCATTTCTGTGCTTGTCTAGTCTTGGCGTCACCTGGGGCTGGCCCTTGGACCACACTTTGAGCAGCGGCACTACAGCCGCAGAGTAGAGAAGGAGAGGAGGGGGCAGGACTGGATGCAGGGAAACCAGTTCCCAGGTTGATGCAGGTGACAGCAGAGTCATGGCGGTGATGGCAGGACACAGATAGATTGGCATGTGATCTAGGAGGGTGACTTGACTGTGTGGGGCAGCTTGTTAGTGTGAAGTGCAAGGGAGAGAAAGGTGCATGAACCTTCTCATTTCTGGCTCAGGTATGTGGGCGTAGCTGTGCCAGCCACGGATCAGAAGGGGAGCTTTGGAGGGGGTGGAACGCAGGGTGAGAGGGAACCCATGCCTGTTTGAGGTGCCTGTGGAAAGCAGTGGCTATTTGGTCTGTAATTAGACCCAAAGCTTGAGGAATCCAGGATGGCGGTGATAGATTTAGGGGTCGTAGAGTGCACTTTGTAACTGCAGCCACAGGAAGATGTCATGTTCTCCTGGGGGCTTGCTCAGAGGAGGGGGCTTAATCCTCACACCTGGCACCTCAGTATGTGAGGGTCGCATAGAGGAAGAAGGGGCCGAGGGGATGGCCACACCGGCCACGTGAGACAAGGAGCTGAGACGGGGCCATCAGGCTGAGTGGGGATGACCGCAGTGGCTTGGGGGGGGGGGGGGGCGGAGCCAGACCTCCGTGGGTTGAGATGAAGGGGAGATGAAGAATTGAAGATGAATCTTGGCTGTAAAATTGTTGAGAGCGGGGCATGGATGAAGAGGGAGCTTTTAAAGATCGAAGACTCGGGTGTGTTTAGATGTTGCTGGGGCAGTCAGTAAAGAGAGAAAATGAAGGAAGGAGAGCAAGAGGACACATTTCCTAAAGCAGCGTCCCTGGGAGGGTGGGATCCAGAGCGCAAGTCAGGGGGTGGGGGTGGTCCCATAAGGTGCCTTTGGTGAAGGCCTGCCTCAGACCTAAGCAGTGGTGGGCCCTGGACGACACCCTGCACCCCACCGTCCTTTCTATGGCTTTGTCCAAAGGCTGGGCCCCCTTAGAGTGGGACTCAGAAGGGCTCCAGCAGAGCGTGGTCACGCTCAGACCAGCCGAGGCCCAAATGCAGAGGGGGAGGCCATCTTGTCCAGGGACCCTTCCCCAAGTCCTCCCCTCCCGTCTCATCTGGCGAGGTTTGGGGCCTGCACCTGCCCAACGCAGTCTCCTGCTAGCAGAATAAGGCATCCCACGTCGCCTCAATATGGATTGACCCTTGAATACAGAGGAATAGAGTCAGTGGAAGGAAGGCAAAGGGTGGGGTGTAGGGAGGCCACAGCATGTGTCGGGTGCTGCCGTGCTCCTGCCGTAGGGCTGCAGGCGCGTGGGTTTGCTGGTCGCCATCCAGAGGTCCGGTGGCTTTGCTGTCTTGAAAGGCAAGAGTAGACTGGGGGACAGCAGGCGTTAGAAATAGCTGCCGAGGTTGCTGGGGGTTGAGAGACTCCCTCGGGGAGGGGCTGTTTCTTCAGGCCCAGGCGAGGTGTGGAGAAGGTGGAGGGGGTGGGCTGAGGCTTCCTCTGGGCCGAAGGACAGTGGGCAAGGCTGGACGGTGTTGGCTAGTGAGTGGTGAGATGACGGTCCCAAAGGTCTCCGAGGAGAGGACGAGCAGGAAGGCAGAAAGGGTCCGGGGCTAGGCCCCATGATACAAGGCACGCATGGCTGCGGCACGTCGCAGGGGTCCTCTTCTGGGTGGTGAGTATAGGGAGAGGATCCCCCGGGACTCAGAGCTGCCCAGGAGGCGGCCAAGGGGATACCTGGACCCCAGCCACATCCTCACAGGGGCCACCTCTCCTCCTCTCCTGCCAGTCATCTGCAAGCAGCAGGCCCCAGAGCTGGAAGCGGCCACGGCCCTGCCACCGCTGCCACAGCCCCCGCTGGCCCCCACTGCGCCCATCCCGCCAGCCCAGGGCACCCCATCCATGGACGAGCTCATCCAGCAGAGCCAGTGGAACCTGCAGCAGCAGGAGCAGCACCTGCTGGCCCTCAGACAGGTACGGGCCGGCTCTGTCCCCGCCCCCGCCCCTCTTGTCCTGAGGGGGGTACCCAAGCTCACCCTCTGTGCCTCAGTTGTTGTATCTGTACATTGACGCTAACGTCAGATGTCAGCGCTGAGGACGGGGATGTCCCGTTGCCCGGGGCTCGGTGCCTGACGGTCATTATCCCTCCATGCTGCCACCACCCATGTTGTGTGTAGCTTGACCCCGATGCTGGACACGGAGGTTGCGTCTCATCCCAGTGAGGTCACTGCACGAGCTTTGATACACACACACCCGTTGTGCTGGAGTGGGTGCCGACAAGTGAGACTGCACATTGGAAATTGTGTGACAGAGAATGCCCGGTGGCCTCTGGCGCCACCGGCACCAGCTCCTGCTGGTTAGGTCACCCCAAGCTGTTGTGGGGAAGGACCCTTTTGTCCCAATCCATCACAGTCTGGTACTTTAGCCAAATACAATAGGATAAACTGCCAGAAACACAAGATGGATGAAAAGATATCTTAAACACCAGCCGCAGTTTTAGTATTGGAGTCAAGATGTAAGTTACGGTTGTATTATTGAAAACAAAACACTCCAGAATGCTTACCCTCAGTTTCCATACGGAGCTCGTCACAGACTGGGCAGTCTGGCTTCAGCCAGCCCTGGGCTGACTGCCTGTCCCCCCAGCAGCACCGGGTCTCAGCCATATCTCAGTTTGCCAGCCTAACGGGCAGAAATCTGGCGTCATGTTTTCATTGCGGACTCCCTGGTTGCTCGTGAGGTTGCTCTGCTTGTGTGTGACTGGTGACTGTTTATATTTGTCCCCTCCATACCGTGTTCACACCCGCCACTCATTTTTCTTTCTTTTTTTGGTGAATTGACGTGCAGAGGTTCCTTGTTCCTCTGGGTCTTAATCTTTCTGTCTGTCACCTCCGGGGAGACATTGTCTCCCCCTGTATCTTGTCTGGCTTTATCCTCTGCCTGCTCTGCCTGTTACGGCCGTGACTTACAGATGCGTGTCTCAGGCTTCGGGCGTGAGTGTTGGGGGCAGGGCACTGATGGGCCAGCCTGGCTGGGCCTGGGCCAGGGTCCCTCCTCACGCAGTCTCGGTCCCACTTGGCCTTCTAGGAGCAGGTGACAGCAGCCGTGGCCCACGCGGTGGAACAGCAGATGCAGAAGCTCCTGGAGGAGACCCAGTTGGACATGAACGAGTTTGACAACCTGTTGCAGCCCATCATCGACACCTGCACCAAAGATGCCATCTCGGTGAGGGCGGGGTCGGGGTGGGGGGCGTGCTCCCAGAACCTGGTGCTCCTGACTAGGTGGGAGCTCCTGCAGCCAGTCTGGACCAGGGCTGCTCCAGGGGCACCCCGTCTCCGCATCCCCTTCCCGCATGAGCACTTCCGTGGGCTCCCCCACCAAGAAAGGTGGAAGGCAGTCAGAGGCCGTCCGACATTCCCGGGCGTCTGTACACACTTTGGCCTGGGGGAGCCCAGCCCCACTCACCCACCACCCTGGCTGTTTCAGGCTGGGAAGAACTGGATGTTCAGCAACGCCAAGTCCCCACCGCACTGCGAGCTGATGGCGGGCCACCTCCGGAACCGCATCACGGCCGACGGGGCGCACTTCGAGCTGCGGCTGCACCTCATCTACTTGATCAATGATGTGCTGCACCACTGGTGAGGGCCCTGCCAGCTCCGCCTTCCCTCCTGCTCCTTCTCCCTCTCCCGGCCAATGCTCTACACTCAGGAGCCTGGCCTGTCCCGGGACTGGGAACCACTCTTCCGAAGACCCAGGGGGAGGGTCGGTCTGAGCCACAAGCCCTCCATCGGGAGGACAGCCACCCACACCCCCCACCACCTCAGCCCCTACCCCAGACCCCTCGCCCCACCTGGGGCCGCTGTCCCCTCACTCCTTGCTCTCAGGGCAGTTTCTGGGTGTTTTTCAGTGTCTCTATCAGCTGCCAGCTCCCTTTCACTGATCTACACACACCCCAGTCACCTGACTCTGCTCTGCTTCAGGAGTCTTCCCATAGGGTCCCCCTGGCTAACCCTCTGCACACCCCCAAGCCCTCCTAAGGCCAGGCCGGTGTTTACTTCCACACGGCCTCTTTGGTGCCTTTTGACAAACGTTAAGTCGAGAAACCAGATGCCTGGGCCAGAGACGGGGAAGCTCACGGTGCTAGTAAGGCTAGCCTGTAGCTGTGAAGACTGGCTGCCACATTTGTCTTTGAACTTGGCTGGCTGGGGGACAGCTCCTGTGAGGGCAGCAGACTCAGACCCAGGTCTTGCCCCTTCTGCCCGCATGCAGCCGGGCCCTGCCCCTCCCCGCTTCGTGTGCCATGTGGGTGGTTCCGGTTTCACTCCGCGCTCCCTACATCACCTTCCCCTATTTCTCTGCCATTGGGAAATAAGTAGCTGTTTGGAACCTTGCCTGCCTCCTGCTCCACCAGCCGCTCCGCTGACTCAGGGCAGATCTGCAGAGACAGCCCTGTTTCTGGCGCTTCTCCAGCCACCCGCTTCCTGAGCCTCACTGTCTGGAAGCCCAGTGCGGCTCGCCCTGTCCTCCTGCCTGGGCTGCCCTCCCTCCCCCAACCTGGCTTCCCGGCCCCGGGCACTTGCTGCTCTCTCTGAGCTCCCTCTGGTGAGCTCGCCTCTGAGAGGGGTTCTAGCTGCCCACCTTCTTCCCGGGCTCTGCCACTGCATTGCGCAGCTGCGGGCCCTCCACGCTCATTTATGCGGCATGCCCCCCGAGAGGGCGCCTCACGCTGTCAGGCTTCAGGCTCCTAGGCATCTGGCAGCCCGCACACTCCCTCTGCCTTGTGGAAAGCGGGGTCCCAGCCCAGGTTTCCTCGTGCCTAGGGTGTGACAGTGCTGAGCGAGGCTGCCTGGACAAGGCCCTGTACCTACAGCAACCCCAGCTCAGCCTTTGTGGGCAGCTGGGGCTCTCAGAGGCCTGCATCTGTCCATCCTCATGCCACCCTGGGAGAGAAGGGTTATCTTACTGATAAGGGGACCAGGATGAGAGGCCTTGCTCTGAAAGTCCCCAGGCTGTGTTCTTTCCCTCCTCCCACTGCCGTCCATCCATCTTGTGGGGAGCCCAGCCCTTGTCCCAGCCGGGTTGGGGGCCCGTGTCCCAAGAAGGCAGAGGGTGCTGTGGCTGGAGCCGCGATGGTAACGGGCGCGTGGCCGGGTCCCGCCCCAGGGCCCTGACGCGCGGAAGGTCTCTCCCTCACAGCCAGCGCAAGCAGGCCCGGGAGCTGCTGGCCGCCCTGCAGAAGGTCGTGGTGCCCATCTACTGTACCAGCTTCTTGGCCGTGGAGGAGGACAAGCAGCAGAAGATTGCCCGGGTACGAGGGGCAGCTGGTGGGTGCGGGGGAGATGGGTGGGGGCGGGGGGGTGGCTCTCGTTTTCCCCCTGACACGGCCTTTCCCTCCTCCCCAACGTCCAGCTCCTGCAGCTCTGGGAGAAGAACGGCTACTTTGACGACTCCATCATCCAGCAGTTGCAGAGCCCGGCCCTGGGGCTCGGCCAGTACCAGGTGTGTGCTGCTCCCTGAAGTCAGGGGGCTGGGCACCACCAGTAGGGTGGTGACCTCAGGGTCCTGGTGGCATTTTCCAAACTGGACTCCCGGAGTGCCCCTGGGATGGTGGTGAGTGGTGGGAGGCGGAGTCTGAGGAGCAGCTTCGGGGGCCCCCACCCCATCCACGGCAGCCAGTGAGCCCACCAGACTTTTCCTGGTGCGCTTGTGACCAGGTTACCTGGTTTAGGCTCTGCTCTCAGGGGTGCCTTTGGCCCATTTGCTCTGGTCCTCCAGGTGTGATGGGAGCATGAGGAAACCCTGGCATAGTTTAGGCTGCCACGGTCATTGTGTTGTGCACGGTGTCCCCTGTGTGCACATCTGCTTGTCTCTGAGGGGGCATCTGTCAGAGGTCGGGGTCGCAGAGCAGAGAGAGGAGGGCTGGATCTCCTTGGTCACCTCTCCTGTGGTGCCGGCATTGCTAGCCCATCTACAGCTGCTTGGGTAAAAGGCACAGTTCACACCCCCTTTTCCCAGGCCGGAAGATGTCGTCTTCCTGCACAGGTCTGGTTGGTTGTGAGAAGCTATATGTTGACCGATTCCTCTGTGTTGCTCCTGACTGCCACCCTCCCTACAGGGGAGACGCTTTCACGCTCAGAAAGGCAAATGAGGAAAGTGCATTTCAGACTTTTTCTAAGTTTTACTCCTTTTTTTAACTGATAAATAAAAATGGGCTCATACCACCATACCACAGTGATACTCACTGCTTTTCTCCTATTGAGTTGGCGGTAGCAGCTCATGGTTACTGAGTCACCCTAGTTCCTTTCACTGCATTTTCCCCGAGTCCTCAGAGGTAGGTCCCGTTATTGTCCAGTTTTACAGGTGAGGAAATTGAGGCTCCGGGGAGGTTGTGACTCGCTCAAAGCCATACAGTGAGTAAGAAGTACAGTCTGTGAGCATGTCCTAGGACGTTTGTCAGTGGTGGGATTTTAATGTCTGCGTGGCACTCCAGGGCACGGCTGTCCTTGCTTATTCCCATTGTTAGGGAATTCTAAACTGCCCAGCACCAAACGTCACCAAGTCCGGCTAGATTGAGATGCTCTGTGGTTGTCAAGCTCAAGGTGATTGTTTTACATGACAATCGCCTGCTTGCCCTGGGTCCCTGGGCCTTGCTGCCCGCAGCATCACCCCAACCTTCTGGGTGCTCCCCAGGCATTTGTCCCCGTGCTGCTCCAGAGGGTCTCGGACCTTGAGTCTCACATCCTGAGTGCCGGCTGCCCTGCTCTCCACCAGGCAACCCTCATCAATGAGTACTCCTCGGTGGTCCAGCCGGTACAGCTGGCCTTCCAGCAGCAGATCCAGACCCTCAAGACACAGCACGAGGAGTTTGTCAACAGCCTGGCCCAGCAGCAGCAGCAGCCGCAGCCGCAGCCGCAGATCCAGATGCCGCAAATGGAAGCTGAAGTCAAGGCCACGCCGCCGCCGCCTGCTCCGCCCCCCGCCCCCACGCCTGCCCCGGCCATCCCGGCAACCACCCAGCCTGGTACGTGGCTCCCTCAGCACCTGCCCCCAGGAGGCAGCCTCCGGAAAGCAGTCTCCTCCCCCAGGAAGGGATCTGGTTCTGTAGTCTCAGGCCCAATCCGAAGAGCAGATTTTAATCTATTTACAAGCACCAGGCAGGTAATTTCACAGGTAAGTATAACCACGCCCTTACAACTGAGACAGTGCTTCTGTACAAACCATCCCAGGGAATGGAGAGGAAAGCTCTCCAAGTCATTTTTCGAGGCTAGGATAACTGACGCCAGATAGACATGGACAGGGAAAGAAAGAAAAATGTAACCCAGTGTCACTTCTGAGCAAAGATGAAGAAATAGGAAATATTGGGTTGGCCAAAAGTTCGTTTTTTTCCATAAGATGGCTCTAATAGCACTAAGTTGTCTTTAATTTTGTTAGATTGTATTTGACAGCTGTCATATCAGATAGTGTGCATTTAAAAAAAGACGTCAAAATTGGTGAATTTTTGTGTAGCCAGTTTAATACTGAAGATAGGAAAAAAAAAAAAGAACATTTTCAGCATATTATGGTTTATCATTTCAAGAAAGGTAAAAACGCAACCGAAATGCAAAAAAAGATTTGTGCAGTGTATAGAGAAGGTGCTGTGACTGATCGAAACGTGTCAAAGGTGGTTTGCGAAATTTCGTGCTGGAGATATCTCACTCGACGGTGCTCCACCATCGGGTAGACCAGTCGAAGTTGATAAAGATCAGATTAAGACATTAATTGAGAACAATCGACGTTATACCATGCGGGAGACAGGTGACATACTCAGAATATCCAAATCAAGTGTTGAAAATCATTTGCACCAACTTGGTTATGTTAATCTCTTTGATGTTTGGGTTCCACATAAGTTAAGTGAAAAAACCTTCTTGACCGTATTTCCGCATGCGATTCTCTACTTAAACATAATGAAAACATTCCGTTTTTAAAACAAATTGTGATGGGCGATGAAAAGTAGATATTGTACAATAATGTGGAATGGAAGAGATCGTGGGGCAAGTGAAATGAACCACCACCAACCACACCAAAGGCCAGTCTTCATTCAAAGAAGGTGACGTGTATATGGTGGGATTGGAAGGGGAGTCCTCTACTATGAGCTCCTTCCGGAAAACCAAACGATTAATTCCAACAAGTACTGCTCCCAGTTAGACCAAATGAAAGCAGCACTCGACGAAAAGCGTCCAGAGTTAGTCAACAGAATAACGCAAGACTGCATGCTTCTTTGATGACCAGGCAAAAACTGTTATAGTTTGGCTGGGAAGTTCTGATTCATCTGCCGTATTCACCAGACGTTGCACCTTCGGATTTCCATTTATTTCGGTCTTTACAAAATTCTCTTAATGGAAAAATTTTCAATTCCCTGGAACACTGTAAAAGGCACCTGGAACAGTCCTTTGCTCAAAAAGATAAAAAGTTTTGGAGGGCTTCCCTGGTGGCGCAGTGGTTGGGAATCTGCCTGCCAATGCAGGGGACACGGGTTCGAGCCCTGGTCTGGGAAGATCCCACATGCCGCGGAGCAGCTAGGCCCGTGAGCCACGACTACTGAGCCTGCACGTCTGGAGCCTGTGCTCCGCAACAAGAGAGGCCGCGCTAGTGAGAGGCCCACACACCACGATGAAGAGTGGCCCCCGCTTGGCCGCAACTAGAGAAAGCCCTCGCACAGAAACGAAGACCCAACACAGCCAAAAATAAATAAATAAATAATTTAAAACTTCCTTATTAAAAAAAAAAAAAAAAAGTTTTGGGAAGATGGAATTATGAAGTTGCCTGAAAAATGGCAGGAGGTAGTGGAACAAAAGGGTGAATACGTTGTTCAATAAAGTTCTTGGTGAAAATGAAAAATGTGTCTTTTATTTTTACTTAAAAACTGAAGGCATTTTTTGGCCAACCCAATGAAGTCTTAGCAGGTGAAGTCTAGCACAGTATTTAAAAGATATGTCATGACCAAATAGGATATGTCTCTGGAATATATAAGGATGGTTTAATACCAGAAAATCTAACAAAATAACAGATCAGATGGGAAGAAATCTTTCAATTAGATGCAAAAAGGGTACTTAAATAAAGTGATGATAGGGGCTTCCCTGGTGGCGCAGTGGTTAAGAATCTACCTGCCAATGCAGGGCACACGGGTTCGAGCCCTGGTCTGGGAAGACCCCACGTGCCGCGTAGCAACTAAGCCTGTGCACCACAACTACTGAGCCTGCGCTCTAGAGCCTGCAAGCCACAAATACTGAACCCGTGTGCCACAACTACTGAAGCCCGTGCGCCTAGAGCCTGTGCTCCGCAACAAGAGAAGCCACCGCAATGAGAAGCCCGCGCACCGCAACGAAGAGTAGCCCCCACTCGCTGCAACTAGAGAAAGCCTGCGCGCAGCAACGACGACCCAACGCAGCCAAAAAATTAAATTTTTTTTTAAATTGATAAAAATTCTTGAGCAAACTAAAATCAATATGGCTTATCGATCAATAAGTACGATACTTATTGTAAAGCGTTCAAAGGAGAGAGGTGCGTATCCTGGCCAAGGTCAGGTCTCTCCGTGTTGCCTTCCCGGAGGCAATGGCAGTTTTCAGTGGGGTCAAGGAGCAAGGGTTTATTAGGCAGTAAGCCCAGCCTGGGTTGGCCCTGGGTGCTTGCTGAAGATCATTTCGGTTGGGGCCTCCTGCTGCCACCTTCTCTGAGTGCTTTTTTGCCTGGTTCTAGATGACAACAAGCCACCCATCCAGATACCCGGCTCTTCCGAGTACGACGCCTCAGGAGGGGTCCAGGACCCTGCCGCCACCGGGCCCCGGGGCCCTGGGCCCCATGACCAGATCCCACCTAACAAGCCCCCGTGGTTTGACCAGCCTCACCCCGTTGCTCCTTGGGGCCAACAGCAGGTATCTCTTAGAACTTGTTGCAGGGGCAGGTGGGGCACACGGGGGTTCAGCTGGATGGCAGGCAGGTGGGTGATGGCCGCTGTGCGGGTTGATGGGCTTTTAGCGGCTCCCTGGGCAACGAGGTTCTGCAGCAGGGCCTGGGGTTTGGGGGTGCTGGCAAGAAGGTGATAGTCTTCCCGAAGTATTGGGACTGAGCTGGGGAAGAAAGTTGGGCCTTTACATCCTTCCCGGGAGCTTTGGTTACCTGGGCTTCTCTGTAACACAGGTCCCCATTTTCCTGTGAGTGCTGAGAAGTTTCACACCATGAAGTACAGCAAGGCGATTTGTTTCCTTCCCTCTTTAACTCATTTGACCCTCTTTAACTCATTCCTTCCCTCTTTAACTCAAGGCGATTTGTTTCCTTCCCTCTTTAACTCATTTGACCAGCAGTGTCAACATCTCATCACCCTAGAAAGAACATGGTGCTTTCGTAAGGAAAGGAAAGGTCAGAAATACCAGGCTAGCAGCATTTTCTGGGTCTGGGCTGCTGGTCCGTTCTTCCCTCCCTCCAGGTTCCTTGGAGTCAGAAACTTCTAGGCCAGGGCAGGGGTCATTCTCATCCAGCATAACATGACTGGAAAACACCCCGCAGCTTGCTCTCTGGCCACTGGACCTGGTTAGAGCAATCAGGTCTAGCTCTGGGTGTCCACTTGCCTCTCGACCAGGCATGGTGGGTGTGGCCCTCCCTGGTTGACCCTGTGTGGAGGGGGCGTAAGGGAGACAGTTCTGGGCTGACAAGTGCAGGGTCATGGCTGTGAGTCCCCCCAGCCCACCCTCAGCTTCCGGACAAGAGATTTAACATCACAAAAGATGGGGCATCCCCACAAAGACAGCTCCCGCCTCTGGGTGCCTGCGGTGAGCCCTGCAGTGCTGGGTGCCCTCTGATGCGGGGGCACTTCTCCCCATTTTGTTGGTGTGGAAACAGATGCCCCTAGTGTCTCCCGGCTCAGTCTTTTTGGGGACCGGCAGGTTAGGCTCACAACGGTGGGGCTCCCTCACTGAAGGCCAGCAGTGCACCCACAGTCCACAGTAAGAAACCACAGTTGCCATATTGAAAATCTGGCTTCTTGGCTTCTCTTGAAAACCTGAGGACGTGGCGGCCGGGGCCGGCCTCCCTGTGCTTGTGGTCAGCGGAGCCCCCCAGCCCTGACCCTAGAGGTGGCCCTCTGGGCAGCCTCACCCAGGCGCAGGCCACCCTGGCCCTGAGTTTGGGTTGCAGTCCTGGCTCTTTAAGTCTTCAAAGCAGCAGCTGGGCAAGCTCCAGAGCTTATGGTCTTCAGCTTACAGAAAGCCATTTCCTGGTAACAGAGCAGACTCTGAGATAAGGATGTGAGAGGGCAGGTGACCCCAGGAGGCAGCGTAGGGGAGAGAAGTGACAGGGAAGGGAGAACAGGCAGGGACGGGGTGTCGTCAGGGCGGGCTCTGCCGTGGGCCCTGCGGCTCGGCCTCTGTGCCCTGGGAGTGGTGGGGCCGCACCCCTGCACTGTCCCACTGAGGGGCTCGTGGGCTGGTGTTCGTCCCCCAGCTTCTGTCAGGCATGGGGTTGGGGGGTGCTCCCCAGCCCAGATGCAGGTGCAGCATTTGAGAGTCTGGGCCTGGGGGACGGGCGGGCACCACAGCACCTGCTGCACACGTCAGAGTGAAGGTGGCAGCACCCAGGCGGGCTGTAGGCCTGCAGCTCCAGGGGGTGCTGGGCTCGGGGCTGGGCCGCCTCCACCGCCGGAGACTGAGGTCAGCAGGTGCCTGCTGGGTGCCTCGCGTGCCCAGTGCAGGCCGGGTCTCACGTCCGCTCTTTGCCTTGCAGCCTCCCGAGCAGCCCCCCTACCCACACCACCAGGGCGGGCCGCCCCACTGCCCACCCTGGAACAACAGCCACGAGGGAATGTGGGGCGAGCAGCGTGGGGACCCCGGCTGGAATGGCCAGCGCGACGCCCCCTGGAACAGCCAGCCCGACCCCAACTGGAACAACCAGTTCGAGGGCCCCTGGAACAGCCAGCACGAGCAGCCGCCCTGGGGCGGGGGCCAGCGCGAGCCGCCCTTCCGCATGCAGCGGCCGCCACACTTCCGCGGGCCCTTCCCGCCCCACCAGCAGCACCCGCAGTTCAGCCAGCCGCCACACCCACACAACTTCAACCGCTTCCCGCCCCGCTTCATGCAGGACGACTTCCCGCCTCGGCACCCCTTCGAGCGGCCGCCCTACCCTCACCGCTTTGACTACCCTCAGGGGGACTTCCAAGCCGGTGAGTGCGAGGTCGCCCCCGGGGGCACCGTCCTCGGGCCAGGGATCACGTCCCTCTCCTGCCCTGTGATCCCTGAGAAGGTCAGGTCACTCGCCGGCAGGGCCTGGAAGAGGCGCCTGACGGATCGGCCTTCTGAGCGGGCTGGTGGCACTGCTGGCCGTCCTGCCGTGTGGCCTGGTGTGCCCTGAGCCAGGGTGACAGGCGGAGGGTCATAGGGTGACAGAGGAGCCCAGCTCGGTCCCTCAGGAAGGTGGGGAGAGGAGGGCAGACTGGCGACCCTAGTGTGGGCACCCGCCAGGCACCAGGCCAGCTGTTGAGGTGTGAGGCCCTGTATCTCGCAGAAGAGGAAGGACGATGGGGTTCCGAAAGGAAAAGGAACTCCCTAGTCCCCACGGCGGGCAGACAGGCAGTGAGCGAGCCACCGAGTCCAGGCCCGGCAGCGCTTGTGTCATTCCCTGCTCCTTGTCTTGCTGTTTTCGTCAGGTGTTCTGTTTTCTTTTTGAAGAATCTTTAGTTTTCTCGATCTTGTGTTTTGTAAAAAATTTCATTTCAACTCTCCTACTCTTCAGTCTTTATCCTCAAATCCATTCTTGACTGTAAATTGAGCTTGGAGACCAGTAGCAGGTTTCTTACTTGTTGTGAGTGTCTTGGGGCTGCTGTAACAAAGTACCATGGACTGGGCGTCTCCAACAACAGGGAATTCTTCTCTGGCACTTAGTTCTGGAGGCTGGAGGTCCGAGATCAAGGTGTCAGCGGGGTTGGTTTCTACTGAGGCCTCTCCCCGTGGCTTGTAGATGCCTGTCCTCTCCCTGTGTCTTCCCATGGTCTTCTCTGTGTGTCTGTGTCTTTATCTCCTTTTCTTAGAAAGACGTCAGTCAGTATTGGATCGGGGCCCACTCATAGGACCTCATCTAAAGTAGTCATCTCATTATAGGCTCCATTCCCAAATGCAGTCACATTCTGAGGTACTGGGGGTGAATTTGCAGGGGACACGGTTTGGCTCATAACATGGCTGTTTGAAGGTTATGTGATTTCCCTTGTGGTTCTTTCTTTCACCCATGAGGTCTGTCAGGTGCTGCTGTGGGTGCAGGACAGGCCACTCTGAGCCCCGGCTCCTCCCCCATTGCTTTGTGGCCCCGAGCAGTGAATGAAGCAGCTGGAGGGTTGGTGCTGGGCAGGGCTGCCCAGGAAGTGGATGTGGGCATCCTTGCCCCACTCTGAGCCCCTTTCCACTGCGCTTATTACCCTGGAGAGCTCGACCGGGCTGTTGGCGTTGCCCAGCTCTCGACTTTGCGGCAGGCCTGAGTCAAGTTTCTGTTTTGCAGAGATGGGACCCCCTCATCACCATCCCGGCCACCGCATGCCTCACCCTGGGATCAACGAGCACCCGCCTTGGGGTGGGCCCCAGCACCCTGACTTCGGCCCTCCTCCCCACGGCTTCAACGGGCAGCCCCCTCATATGCGGCGACAGGGCCCTCCCCACATCAACCACGACGACCCCAGCCTGGTCCCCAATGTGCCCTACTTTGATCTCCCTGCCGGGCTGATGGCCCCCCTCGTGAAGGTAATGTTGCCGAGTTGAGTGCCAAGCTTAGCCTTGAATGCTTGGTCTCCACGTGGAAAGTTCACAGGTGGAACCCATTTCCCGATTGGCTACAAAACACTGCTTCCCAGGGCCCCTGCCCCTCTCGTTTCCCGCACCCCAGTGAGCCTGACCAGTAGTCAGAGAGGATGTGCCTGAGCCAGCAACACCGCTTCGCGTGCTCACGTGTGGCCGCGAGCAAGGCCCGTGTCCCCCTCTGCTCCCTCCGAGCCTCCCTCCTGGGGCTGCAAGCTTGGTAGCTGCTCAGAGTGGGCTGGGCTGGGCTGGGCTGGGCCTGAGGTGCAGGTCCTCTTGGTCCTGGCCTTTGGAAGCCACCTTGCCCAGGGGCTGATGACAGGGATTTCTCAGAAAAGGGGTGATCTCCAGTTGAGCAAGGTGAGCAAGGCAGGAGAGGGGGTCAGAAGGGAGCCAGGGCTGGGGCTCAGGGCGCTCTGAGGGTCATGCTGGCTGTACTGGTCACTGCCACTCCCTGTCCCCTCTGAGACACTAGCGTACTGGAAGTTGAGACAGGTCACGCTGGGGCAGCAAGGGGAGTCAGAGGCAGAGGGGCCAGCGGGGCTGCCCTCGGGGTAGGAGCTGGAGCAGAGACAGGGGCACATAGCGGGGCCCCTGGGGTAGGCGCCTGGGCACAGGGCGGTGTTTGGCAGGGGAGGGCGTCTGGGATCCATGGCGTGTCGGTGAATTAACAGGGGTCTTTCCTTTACCTGAGCTTGGAGGCCATGTCTTCTCTGCATTTTTGTAGAGAGAGAATTCTGTAGCTTCTGTCGACTTCCATGGAGCCCTCAACCACCCCATTTAGGAATTGAAGTATTGGTGTGGCCAAACCCTCCAGGAGGGTGGGGTTTCCCAGGAAGGGCCGGGTGAGGCACTCTGATCTGCAGGGCAACTGTGTCCCGCCCCCGGCTCTCCGGTCCCCCAGCCCCCGCAGTTCCCTGGATGGGCTCCAGCAGGGAGCAGTGACGGCTGTGTTCTCCACTGCAGCTGGAAGACCACGAGTACAAGCCTTTGGATCCTAAAGACATCCGCCTCCCACCCCCCATGCCACCCAGTGAGAGGCTGCTGGCGGCCGTGGAGGCCTTTTACAGCCCTCCCTCACACGACAGACCCAGGAACAGGTACGGGGCTGCGGGAGACGAGGCGCTGGGGCTGGTGATGGGAGGGGAGGCCCCTGGCCCCTCTCCTGGCCTGTCTTCCCCAGTTTGCTTCACAAGAAAGACTCCGGACAGTCCCACCTTCCGCCCAGGGTGGTGTGAGGCCCAGGTGAGAAAATGTGGTTAGGAGATGCCATTTCTCCCCCAGCTTGTGTGATGTGTGCCACGCATAGAGTGGCCCTCGATAAAAGGCTTTTACCACGTTAGAGACATCAGAACAAGAGCTTACCTCAGGATCCCCTCCCCCAGCGGCCTCCTCGCTTCAGTTAAAATCGTCTCCTGCTCTGTTTGGGGCCACAGGCCTATCTGCCTACAAATCAAGAGTTTCTCGTCCCCAGTTACAGTAACCCTGAGACCCTCTTCAACTATTTGGAGAAAGCCCAGCATGGAAAGGCGTGGGAGCCACGAAGCGCTGGGAGCGCAATCCAGCCTCTCCACCTCCCAGCGGGCGGCCTGGCCTCTGGGCCTGGTCGCTGCTCTGAGAAAGGGCAGCCCTGTGGCAGTGACCACCTGAGTGCTTTCTCTGCTGGGCCCTTGCTCAGCATCCTGAGTGAAAGAGGGAAGGCCTGTCGGGTAGGGCTTATTCCTGGTGACTTTTTCACAAGTTCCCTGTGGGAGGGAGGCCTGCGTTCATACAGGGGATGCCCATGTCTTACAGTGAAGGCTGGGAGCAGAACGGCCTCTATGAGTTCTTCCGAGCGAAAATGCGGGCCCGGCGGAGGAAAGGCCAGGAGAAGAGGAACAGGTAAGAGCGCACACGCCCACCCCGCCGCCCCCTCCCCCTCCCCGCCGCCTGTGTGGAGGTCAGGCCTCCGCAGTGCATCCCGTCCTAGGTCAGCTGGGAGCAAGCCCTGCCTTTGCCGACAGGCGCGCTGTGGTGTCGTGCCCGGCGCAGGCAGAGGGGGGTCAGTTCTGGCCTCTGCCTGGGTCGTGGGTCTGGCACCCTACGATAAAGGTGCTGTGAGCCACCAGGAGCTGTTTCCCACAAGGCCGAAGTTAAAACACCAGTACGAGAGAGAAGCTTGCCATAGTCTGTATTCAACCCTGATGTGAAAGGGCGTGTCTGCACCTGGACTGGGCACATCGGGGGTCTTTTAGAGTTGGGGGTTGGGGCGGGCTGGGCGCAGCCCATGGAGGGGCTCCGGCTCACCAGGCCTCTCTCCCCGCAGCGGACCCTCGAGGTCTCGGAGCAGATCCAAAAGCCGAGGCCGCTCCTCCTCCCGCTCCAACTCGAGGTCCTCCAAGTCTTCCGGCTCGTACTCAAGGTCAAGGTCTCGTTCGTGCTCCCGCTCCTACTCCCGCTCCAGATCCAGGTAGGCAGGGCCGCGCCTCTCGGGATGCAAGGCCTCAGGCTCCTCGGCAGCTGCGCTGACCCGCCCCCTCTCCCCTGGCCCGCAGGAGCCGCAGCCGATCACGCTCCTCACAGAGCCGCTCCCGGACCCGCTCTCGCTCTCGGTCCAAGTCCTACTCCCCGGGAAGGAGACGTCGGTCGCGGTCCAGGAGCCCCACCCCGCCGTAAGATTTCTGTCTTAACTGTCAGGACCTCTGGTAGCACTGGAACCCTCTGATGCTTTGCTGTGAATGTTGAAACGTGTTGTTAGAAGACGCGCTCACGGTGGCCTGCGCCAAGGTGGCACCTCAGGGCCCCCGAGCGCTAGCACAGTGACAGTGGCACCTCGTCTCACACCTCGCTGTTACCTCTGCAGTCACGTTGTAAAGCCTGAGGCGGTGGCTGCGCTCTGTATTTTCTGACCGTTTTACGGGCCCAGTGTGGCCTGCCCGTGCCGCTGAGTGTGAGGCAGGGGCCGCCATCTTAGGGAACCCCCTTATCTGCCGGCGAAGAGGATAAAGAAGAAGGCTAGAGACACGAAATGTGTGTGTGTGTCCCCATCTCACGCTGGTGACCCTTCATATAAGCTACACACTGTAATATTCTAAGTTTTCATTCCAATAAATGTATCAGCTCTTTTTTAAAAGACGTAACCTGTCTTAATTTTAGTTCCTCGGCTGGTCTGGGTTCTAATTCAGCACCTCCTATACCTGACTCCAGGCTCGGGGAAGAGAACAAAGGACATCAGATGCTGGTGAAAATGGGTAAGGTTCCTGGGAAGACGGAACAATCCGCTCTGGGCATCCGTGGTTGGGGGATGATGAAGTCAGGAAGTTCCAACTCATGACCAGAACTTCTGAGCCTGCAGGGTTTTTACTGAGCGTCCTTTCTTACTACCTTAGTTTCCCGTTTATAAACTGCACGTCTGCATGTCGTTCGACTCTCCAAACACATTTCCGTTTAACTTCATGTCAGGGTCAGTGCACCACAATTTCAGCTTCCTCTGTGGGTCGTAACCACTCATCCCTCTCTTCTTCAGGCTGGAGCGGATCTGGCGGCCTCGGCGTGAAAGAGCAAGGAATCCAGGACCCCATCAAGGGGGGGGACGTCCGGGATAAGTGGGACCAGTACAAGGGCGTGGGCGTGGCCCTGGACGACCCCTACGAGAACTACCGCAGGAACAAGAGCTATTCCTTCATCGCCCGCATGAAGGCCAGGGACGAGTGCAAGTAGGCGCGGCGCGGGCAGGGAGCCACGCCAGTGGCCGGCCACCGGCAGCGAGGGCTATTGGACCCTTCTTGGCTTACTGGCAGTGGAAGATGGTAGGGACAGCTCGGTTCTCACACGGTCTCCATCTGTGGGGAGCGACAGAAGAGAAGGAAGACTTCAGCAGGCCTTGTGACGAGTGCCACGCTTGATGGCACGGAAGGCCCAGGCCCCACCTGCAAACCAGCTCTAACGTAGCAGCGAGAGTCACGAGGAGATGCCCAGCCAACTCGACAATGAGCTTATTTCCCTGGACAGTGAAGCGAGAAACATAAGACCCCTGGATAAGAATTCTTGTCATCTGAAGGAACGGCTGGCTGTCTCCCATCTCCCCTCAGCCTGAGCCGCTACAACCAGTGGGAGTGCATGGAGGAGGGGCCCTGAGGGCACACGCCAGCCCAGCCCAAGGGGCCGGCCCTCCCACTCTCCCATCGGTTGTGTTGTGAGAAGGCTCAGGCCAGGCGCTGGTACTGCTCACTCTTTAAAAATGGAAAAACAAAACCTTTTTGATTTGCAAAGTTAAACAGGGTTTTCATTTTTACTCCAAATGGTTTAGTTTTAGAAAAAAGAATACTGATCTAGGTTGATACCCAGTGAGATAATTTGAAACCTGATTCCTCTGAGACATACTAGCCCTTAGTTATTTAAGCTGTTTAAGTTGAGGTGTTTTTTTGTTTGTTTTTTTGTTTTTGTTTTTGTTTTTTTTTTGAACGTTAGCCATTTGCTGTTCCCTGCAGAAACAAAAGGTTCTGAGGAAACTTATCTGAGGCATCTCCAGGTCACGTAATGATGACGCCCTTGGAGAATCTGTACCCTTAGTGTCTCTACTTGCGTTTTTCACGGAGAGGAACCCACACACCAGCACTCACGTGCAACGGCCCATTCATATCCAGAGTGGAGAGCGACCACCGGCCCTGCTTCCTGCTCTGTCACTTCCTTTGCCTGCCCCAAGCCGCCCCCAAAGGGAGGTGAGGCTGGAGGGAGCCGCCTCTGCCGGGAGCTGCGGAGCCACCGCCTGGGATCGGCTGCACTCGGCATCCGCGGGCGGCTTGGTGCGGTGCCATTTATTTGTACAGAAACATTTTTGAAAAATTCTTTTCAATAAGATGCAAAATTTTCTCCAACTTTTCCACCTGATGTGATAAAATATTTGATTTTGTTCTAGATTTCCTGTAGCTGTGAATTGTTCAAACATGTCTGATTCAGGATAAAATGTAAACGTGTTGTTAACAATTTCTTGTGGATTTTACTGTTTTGCCTTCAAATAAAGACTTTTTTTTTAAAGACCTTTTTCTCTGTGCGTTTAAGTCAGAAGCGTGCTCAGGCTGAGGAGGGAGGAGGTGCGTCCCGAGTGCAGACTTTGTCTGAACTGTGGAGTCGGGTCAGAAGCTCTGCCCTGGTGTCTCCTGGGAGTCCCCGGCGTGGACGCCTGGTCCTGTTTCCTCGTGGCTCCATGTGGCTCCAGACAGGCTGGCATCCTCTGTCCTGCCACGAGTGGTGACAGCTCCACCTGGGGTTCCATTTCCACTGGCCTGTGGTACGTCCTCTCGGGTGCCATGCACACCGAGGAAATGGGGGCTGGGAGGGCTCAACTACTCAGCTAGAAAAGGCTGCAGCTGGGATTCCTCTCAGGTGAGTCCTGGCTGCCACCTGCCCCCACCGCTGAACGTCCCCTGGGAACTAAGGTGTGAGCGTCACGGCTGGTTTACGGGACCAGCTCCTTAGACCCATGAGTCTATCTCACCTCCCGGCGTTCACAGCTCCTTCTTCACCTCCTCCAGGGCCTCCTCCATGGTCAGCGGGGTGGGCCTGTGTTGCCTGATGTACTGTGGGGCAGAGGACACGGGGGAGCCATCACCGCTGCTGCCTCAGTCTGCTGAGGCTCTGGGTCCTGGAGACGGTGCCTGTCCCCAGGGGCTAACAGGGAAAATGAAGGGATGCCAGGTGGCAATGGAACAGAAGAGGAGAGGGGAACCCAGGCAGCCTCCGGGCAGGTACCCTGCAAGGGGCGAGCCCTGACTGAGCCTGGAAGGGAAGAGGGACCGCGGTGAGGGGCAGGGCTACCCGGGGTGCCCTCAGAGGACACAGGTTGGGGAGGAGGACTTAGGTGCCACTCTCAGGGTGTGGGCCTGGAGCAGAGGACACAGGTTGGGGAGGAGGACTTAGGTGCCACTCTCAGGGTGTGGGCCTGGAGCAGAGAGCAGGCAGCCACACGTGGGCTGCAGGCAGGTGACGTACTCAGATCACTTCAGCCTGCATCCAGTCAACTGATGCACATCCAACAGAGGAACAAGTTAAAAGGACTCCACTGGGGAGCAATCACCCCAGTCCAGAATGTGGGAAAGTGTCAGATAACCTATTTTCTTTCTTTTTTTTGGCCACACCGTGCGGCATGTGGGATCTTTGTTCCCCAGCCAGGGATCGAACCCACACCCCCTGCACTGGAAGCGCAGAGTCTTAACCACTGGACCGCCAGGGAAATCCCAGGACAACCTGTTTTCTTCCAACCAATAAACTGCAAGGAAACAAAAGAGGTGGGGGAGGGGGGAAGACCTCTAGAGCAGTGGTTCTCAAAGTGGGTCCCCAATGGGCCCGTAGGAGAAACGCCCACTGCTAGGCCCACCCTGCTGCCAACACAACCCCAGTGGTCAGGCCCTCGGGGGTCTGACGCTGTTCAGGGCTGAGAACCACTGCTCTAGATTAAGACATCAAACGATCTTGATGTACCACTTTGGACACTGATGAAAAAAATAGGAACAAAAGGTACAACTTTTATGAGATGAGTGGAAATCTGAACACTGGATATCTAATGATATCAAGAAAACTTAGGGCTTCCCTGGTGGCGCAGTGGTTAGGAATCCGCCTGCCAATGCAGGGGACACGAGTTCGAGCCCTGGTCCGGGAAGATCCCACATGCCGTGGAGCAACTAAGCTTGTGTGCCACAACTACTGAGACTGCACTCTAGAGCCCGCAAGCCACAACTACTGAAGCCCGCGTGCCTAGAGCCCATGCTCTGCAACAAGAGAAGCCACCCAATGAGAAGCCTGCACACCACAATGCAGAGTAGCCCCCGCTCGCCACAACTAGAGAAAAGCCGACACGCAGCAACAAAGACCCAACGCAGCCAAAAAAAAAAAAACGTTGCAGGAATTCCCTGGCTGTCCAGTGGTTAGGACTCTGCACTTTCACTGCCAAGGGCATGGGTTTGATCCCTAGTCAGGGAACTAAGATCCCACAAGCAAAACAAACAAACAAAAAAGTCACTTTGGTTTTGGTAAACTCGTATTGTGACTATTTTTTTTAAAGTCCTTATTTTTAAGAAATATATACTGAAATATTTGTAGATAAAATGATAAAAATCACCATGCAGAACAACTCATATAGTATGATGCCATTTCTGTAAAGAAATATATATATCATGTTATTATATATAAATACTATACCTCTTCTATATATTTTCTACATAGTATAAAATATGTAAGATATAATATTGTACATGTACATAACAGTTTATATTTTACATAGGAAAAATCTAAAGAATATATATCAAGTTGGTAATAGTTATCTCTGAAATTATGGAGAACTTTATAAGCTACATATCTCCAACAAAATTTTTATACAATGTTTTTTGTAATCAGACAAAAAAATAAATTTTGGAGGGAAAAATAGAGGTGAGTGTGACATCCCTTGAGCTTAGCCCTTGGGACTGAGGATAGGGGCCCTGCCTGTGGTGGCCCACGGGAACGGTCGGTAGAGGGACAGAACCCTCACCGAGGAGGTCACCTTTGGTCCGAGGTCACACAGAGCCTGGGCTGCGGCTGGCTCTCAGTGCCCCTGCCCCGTACCAGCCCTGGTCATGGCCAAAGAGAGAACAGGGCTCCTTCCACGAGGACTGAAGGTGAAGGTGGCTGGGCCCCCAGCATCCCCGCCACCCCGGGCTGAGCGTGGGAAGCCGCCTGCCCTCTCTTTCCCGGGAAGGGTTAGCTGCACCATGGTCACCTCTTTGGTTTCCTCCAGGGTGTGGTAATGGAATGAGTCCTGGTCCAGGGAGCGCAGGAGGGATGCATGCAGGTGCCGGCTGGCCTCGATGAACTGCTGTGTCAGGCTCAGCTGCTGCTTCAGCACATCGTTGAGCGCGAACACGGCCGGGCTGTACGCTGTCAGGGCTGCACCAGGTTCTGTGTCAGTCGGCAGCCCCCGGGGCCCCATCGCCCTGGCCAGTCCCGCTCCCCGCGAGGGCCCTGCAGCCCCCAGCCGTGGACTGTGTCAGGATGCTCTCTGCAGGTGCTGCCACCTTCGGAAGCAGCAAAGGCCTCGCCTATTCTGTGCCTCTCTCTACTCAGTAGTAAATGAACCGCTCTCTTCGCTGACTTTGTGTGGATCTCACACCCTCAGCTCAGCTTCCAGGCAGAACTGGAAGCCTCAACCTCGGCGTCCAACACAAGGAAAGAAGGCCAGTGACACGGCTCCCCAAACTGCAACCGCACGGTGCGAATCTAACACTCCTGAACTGTACACTTAAAAATGGGGAAGAGGGTAAATTTTACACCATGAATTTTTAAACACATAATTAAAATAATTTAAAATGCAATTAAAATATAATAATTAACTAAATAAAAGTACAATTAAAAATAACTGCAACCGGGGCTTCCCTGGTGGCACAGTGGTTAAGAATCTGCCTGCCAATGCAGGGGACACGGGTTCGAGCCCTGGTCCTGGAAGATCCCACGTGCCACGGAGCAACGAAGCCCGTGCGCCACAACTACTGAGCCTGTGCTCTAGAGCCCACGAGCCACAACTACTGAGCCCGCACGCCACAACTACTAAAGCCCACGTGCCTACAGCCTGTGCTCCGCAACAAGAGAAGCCACCTCAATGAGAAGCCTGCGCACCGCGACAAAGAGTAGCCCCCCGCTCAGCAACGAAGACCCACCGCAGCCAAAAAATAAAATTAAAAGATTAAAAATTTTAAAGTTTAAAAATTAAAAAAAAATAACTGCAACTGTTAAAAATGATCATTACTAAGACTACACAGTAACATGGAAAAATCCTTGAGGTTAATATTGTGTTTAAAAACAGGAGATTTTTTTTTTAAGGATATAAATATTTCACTTATTGCAACCAATATATCTTAATATCTTCATCTTCTAAAAATGTTAAGAAAATGGAAATGGGGGGAGAAAGCAGGTTCTAGACGGATCCTTGCTTGTGTCATGTGAGTCATCAGCAGCCCCGCGGGACCTGACACAGACGGGGTTTCCCAAGGTGGCTGCTGGCGTCTTCCTCTTGCCCAAGGCCGGGCTGGGCCTCCCCAGGGCCCCACAACTCTCGCACACTCAGCAAGGAGGCAAGTGTCGTGCCCACAGGGCTGGGCCGCTCAGTACTGGCTGAGTGTCTTGCAGAGGAAAACACCTATGGATTCTGGACAGAAAGGCTCTGAAGGGAACACACAAAATAAAGATGGCCCTGTTGGGGTGGAAGGCTCATAGGTATGTTCCTGGTAGCCTTCCTGTTCTGTCCAACATCGGTGTCCTCGACCTAAGGGACCCACGAGGTGAGCTGGGCTGTTACCTTCTATGGCGTCCGCACTGATGACGTGGCTGGCGATGGGCGAGGGGTCCACGTAGGCACCTCCCAGGGCTGGTCCGATGGCCGCTACGCCGGCCGCTGTCCCAAGGACAAAGGGGGAGAGGTGAGTGGGCAGGATTCAGAGCAATGACTTTCTTCTCATCAACAGGTATGAGGCTGAAATAAGCTACATGAATCTGTCCTTTTCTCTTTCTGAATGTGATGGCCACCCTCCTTGCTTTTTTAACTGTTCCCCCTTTTAAAATTTTCCCAAACCTGCCTCCATCTTTCTGGTAGGTTCTCCCTGTTCAATATACAAGTCAGGTGTGCTGGCTGAAGTGGTCACCACAGCCCAGCGCGGCTGACAACTGCGGCATCGTGCCCTCCCCTGGCTCTGCCCTCCTTCCACAGCTATTTGAGGGCTTCGGAATGTTCCCTGGATTCTAACTGGCCGGTTGATTTACGCTGCCTTTTTTCTCCCTCCTTTCAAAGTCAGGCCGCGTCTAGGAAATCAGCACCACCAATGTTTTATGAAAGCATCTCTTTATTTATTTTTTATTTTTCACTTCTTTTTTTTTTTTTAAACATCTTTATTGGAGTATAATTGCTTCACAATGGTGTGTTAGTTTCTGCTGTATAACAAAGTGAATCAGCTATACATATACACATATCCCCATATCTCCTCCCTCGTGTGTCTCCTTCCCACCCTCCCTATCCCACCCCTCTAGGTGGTCACAAAGCACCGAGCTATCTCCCTGTGCTATGCGGCTGCTTCCCACTAGCTATCTATTTTACGTTTGGTAGTGTATATATGTCCATGCCACTCTCTCACTTCGTCCCAGCTTACCCTTCCCCCCACCCCGTGTCCATCGCTTTAAATTGCAAAAAGAGAAACAAAAATGGGCACATTTGCTGCCCACAGGCTAGGCTGTCAGAAAGGCAGCAGGAGGACGTGGAGAGGGACACAGAGGTTTCTGAGTCACAGAACCAGGGTTTAAAATCCCCTTGAACACCTTCTAGTGATCTGAGTTGGCTCGTCTGACTGACCTTCCTCCCTGAGAAACAGAACAGTCACGCCCCCAGCCAGGTGTGAGGTCCCGGCGGATGTATGACTAAGCTCCCCAAATCCAAATGAACAGACAAAGGGAGAACCGCACCCCAGCGCACAGTCTGGAAACAACAAGCTCTGTCCGTATTGCGGGTGTTGTCTAGACAAGAAAAGGGAGCAGGAGACTCGCTAAAAGCAAGCGACCTTTCCGTCCGGAAGGGCCAAGACCAATGCTGGGGACAGGAGAAACGACGAGCAGTGCCCGCTGCACCCCAGAAGAGAATCCACCGACAAACGCAGCGAGTTCAGACAACCAGCCAGACGGGCGACACAGCAGCCCTTGGAGCCCCATGCTGGGGCCCCACAAAGTGCCTGAGGACAGGCTGTCCCGGAGGAAGGCGGTTCCTGGCACCCTGCGTACCACTGACATTTGCGGCGGGGTCACTCTCTGGCGAGGCCGTCCTGGCCACTGCAGGATGTTGAGCAGCACCCCTGGCCTCCACCCATAGACTTCCCGTCGCCCAGACCTTGCCGATGTCTGTCCCCTGGGGCCAGGATCACCCCAGCTGAGAACCACTGCCTTAGTCTTTGGTTTGAAACCTTTCAGTGTTTTAGAGCTTGGAAGACAGTGGGGAGTACCCAAGGAGCCCCCCTCTTCTGTGGGAGAGGAAACAGGGTGCTGAGGTCCCCCCAGCTGACTAATGACGACAACCCAGACCTCCTGGCCCCGGGGTTCCTGCCTGTCGCTGCCGCTGGCCTGCCCCTCCCTCCTCCAACCAACATGCTTACCCTTAGCCCACTGGTAGGTGAAGGCGGGATCGAGGGTCTGCACAGCCATCTCCTTCACCATGACTCTTGTAACACCCCGGGCCCACTTTTTCCGAGACTTGGGAGTTGGTGGAGGAAGGTCTGTCTTCAGGCTTGCAGAAAATTCAGACCGAGTCGCCAGCGTCCTGTCAGGAGACGCCTCAGAATGGGCCATCGACTCAGATGCTGTTGGACTGGGGGATTTTTCAAAATCTTCCGAATAAGCCGAGCTCACTGTGCTGGCCGTAGGTTCCTGAGACTTTGACCCCAGGCTAGAAGTGCCCTTGGGTCCAGGGGACGAGACGGACCGCTGGCTCAGACACTCAGAAATCTCGCTTCCAGAGCGGGGGGCCCCAGCCCAGGGGCTTTTGCTGGATGCCTTTTCCCCCTGACCTTCTTTCTAAAACAAAGGAAGGCAGAGGTCACTGGAAAGTGTTTTCGAATGAGCAACAAGCTCGGAATACCACTGAGTTAGACTGAGGGCACCCCAAGGGCCCAGCAGGTGAGGGTCCACGCTGTCCTTCCTAAATTTGGGCAGGCTGAGTATCGTGAGCAGAACTCTTTTTTTTTTTTTAAACATCTTTATTGGAGTATAATTGCTTTACGATGTTGAGTTAGTTTCTGCTGTATAACAAATTGAATCAGCTATATGCATACATATATCCCCATAACCCCTCCCTCTTGCATCTCCTTCCCACCCTCCCTATCCCACCCCTCTAGGGGGTCACAAAGCACCGAGCTGATCTCCCTGTGCTATGCGGCTGCTTCCCACTAGGGATAAATGTAAAATAAATGTAAAATCTATTTTACATTTGGTAGTGTATACGTCAAAGCTACTCTCAGCTGACCCTTCCCTCTCCCCATGTCCTCAAGTCCATTCTCTACATCTGCATCTTTATTCCTGTCCTGCCCCTAGGTTCATCAGAACCATTTTTTTTTTTAGATTCCATATATATGTGTTAGCATACGGTATTTGTGTTTCTCTTTCTGACTTACTTCACTCTGTAGGACAGACTCTAGGTCCATCCACCTCACTACAAATAACTCAATTTCATTCCTTTTTATGGCTGAGTAATATTCCATTGTATATATGTGCCACATCTCCTTTATCCATTCATCTGTCGATGGACACTTAGGTTGCTTTCATATCCTGGCTATTGTAAATAGTGCTGCAATGAACATTGTGTACATGACTCTTTTTGAATTATGGTTTTCTCAGGGTATATGCCCAGTAGTGGGATTGCTGGGTCGTATGGTAGTTCTATTTTTTGTTTATTAAGGAACCTCCATACTGTTCTCCACAGTGGCTGTATCAATTTACATTCCCACCAACAGTGCAAGAGGGTTCCCTTTCCTCCACACCCTCTCCAGCATTTATTGTTTGTAGATTTTTTGATGATGGCCATTCTGACTGGTGTGAGGTGATACCTCATTCTAGTTTTGATTTGCATTTCTCTAATGATTAGTGATGTTGAGCATCCTTTCATGTGTTTGTTGGCAATCTGTATATCTTCTTTGGAGAAATGTCTATTTAGGTCTTCTGTCCATTTTTGGATTGGGTTGTTTGTTTTTTTGATATTGAGCTGCATGAGCTGCTTGTATATTTTGGAGATTAATCCTTTGTCAGTTGCTTCGTTTGCAGATATCATCTCCCATTCTGAGGGTTGTCTTTTCATCTTGTTTATGGTTCCCATTGCTCTGCAAAACCCTTTAAGTTTCATTAGGTCCCATTTGTTTATTTTTGTTTTTATTTCCATTTCTCTAGGAGGTGGGTCAAAAAGGATGTTACTGTGACTTACATCATAGGGTGTTCTGCCTATGTTTTCCTCTAAGACTTTTATAGTGTCTGGCCTTACATTTAGGTCTTTAATCCACTGTGAGTTTATTTTTGTGTATGGTGTTAAGAAGTGTTCTAATTTCATTCTTTTATGTGTAGCTGTCCAGTTTTCCCAGCACCACTTATTGAAGAGGCTGTCTTTTCTCCATTGTATACTCTTGCCTCCTTTATCAAAGATAAGGTGACCATATGTGCGTGGGTTTATCTTGGGGCTGTCTGTTCCATTGATCTATATTTCTGTTTTTGCGCCAGTACCATACTGTCTTGATGACTGTAGCTTTGTAGTATAGTCTGAAGTCAGGGAGCCTGATTCTCCAGCTCCGTTTTTCTTTCTCAAGATTGCTTTGGCTATTCGGGGTCTTTTGTGTTTCCATACAAATTGTGAAATTTTTTGTTCTAGTTCTGTGAAAAATGCCATTGGTAGTTTGATAGGGATTGCACTGAATCTGTAGATTGCTTTGGGTAGTCATTTTCACAATGTTGATTCTTCCATTCCAAGAACATGGTATATCTCTCCATCTGTTTGTATCATCTTTAATTTCTTTCATCAGTGTCCTACTGTTTTCTGCATACAGGTCTTTTGTCTCCTTAGGTAGGTTTATTCCTAGGTATTTTATTCTTTTTGTTGCAATGGTAAATGGGAGTGTTCCCTTAATTTCTCTTTCGGATTTTTCATCATTAGTGTATAGGAATGCAAGATATTTCTGTACATTAATTTTGTATCCTGCTACTCTACCAAATTCATTGATTAGCTCTAGTAGTTTTCTGGTAGCATCTTTAGGATTCTCTATGTAAAGTCTGCAAACAGTGACAGCTTTACTTCTTCTTTTCTGATTTGGATTCCCTTTATTTCTTTTTCTTCTCTGATTGCTGTGGCTAAAACTTCCAAAACTATGTTGAATAATAGTGGTGAGAGTGGGCAACCTTGTCTTGTTCCTGATCTTATAGGAAATGGTTTCAGTTTTTCACCACTGAGAATGATGTTGGCTGTGGGTTTGTCATGTATGGACTATATTATGTTGAGGTAGGTTCCATCTATGCCTACCTTCTGGAGAGTTTTTATCATAAATGGGTGTTGAATTTTGTCAAAAGCTTTTTCTGCATCTACTGAGATTATCATATGGTTTTTATCCTTCAGTTTGTTAATATGGTGTATCACATTGATTGATTTGCATATATTGAAGAATCCTTGCATTCCTGGGATAAACCCCACTTAATCGTGGTGTATGATCCTTTTAATGTGCTGTTGGATTCTGTTTGCTAGTATTTTGTTGAGGATATCTGCATCTATGTTCATCAGTGATATTGGTCTGTAGTTTTCTTTTTTTGTGACACCTTTGTCTGGTTTTGGTATCAGGCTGATGGTGGCCTTGTAGAATGAGTTTGGGAGTGTTCCTCCCTCTGTTATATTTTGGAAGAGTTTGAGAAGGATAGGTGTTAGCTCTTCTCTAAATGTTTGATAGAATTCTCCTGTGAAGCCACCTGGTCCTGGGCTTTTGTTTGTTGGAAGATTTTTAATCACAGTCTCAATTTCAGTGTTTGTGACTGGTCTGTTTATATTTTCTGTTTCTTCCTGGTTCAGTCTTGGAAGGTTGTACTTTTCTAAGAATTTGTCCATTTCTTCCAGGTTGTCCATTTTATTGGCATATAGTTGCTTGTAGTAATCTCTCATGATCCTTTGTATTTCTGCTGTGTCTGTTTTAACTTGTCCTTTTTCATTTCTAATTTTATTGATTTGAGTCCTCTCCCTCTTTTTCTTGATGAGTCTGGCTAATGGTTTATCAATTTTGTTTATCTTCTCAAAGAACCAGCTTTTAGTTTTATTGATCTTTGCTATCGTTTCCTTCATTTCTTTTTCATTTATTTCTGATCTGATCTTTATGATTTCTTTCCTTCTGCTAACTTTGGGGGTTTTTTGTTCTTCTTTCTCTAATTGCCTTAGGTGTAAGGTTAGGTTGTTTATTTGAGATTTTTCTTGTTTCCTGAGGTTACCTGAGGACTGTACTGCTATAAACTTCCCTCTTAGAACTGCTTTTTCTGCATCCCATATGTTTTGTGTCATCGTGTTATCATTGTCATTTGTTTCCAGGTATTTTTTGATTTCCTCTTTGATTTCTTCAGTGATCTCTTGGTTATTTAGTAGCGTATTGTTTAGCTTCCATGTGTTTGTATTTTTTACAGTTTTTTTCTTGTAATTGATATCTAGTCTCATAGCGTTGTGGTCGGAAAAGATACTTGATATGATTGCAATTTTCTTGAATTTACCAATGCTTGATTTGCTACCCAAGATATGGTCTATCTTGGAGAATGTTCCATGAGCACTTGAGAAGAAAGTGTATTCTGTTGTTTTTGGATGGAATGTCCTATAAATACCAGTTAAGTCCATGTGTCATTTAAAGCTTGTGTTTCCTTATTTATTTTCATTTTGGATGATCTGTCCATTGGTGAAAGTGGGGTGTTAAAGTCCCCTACTATTATTGTGTTACTGTCGATTTCCCCTTTTATGGCTGTTAGCATTTACCTTATGTACTGAGGTGCTCCTATGTTGGGTGCATAAATATTTACCATTGTTATATCTTCTTCTTGGATTGATCCCTTGATCATTATGTAGTGTCCTTCTTTGTCTCTTGTAATAGTCTTTATTTTAAAGTCAATTTTGTCTGATATGAGAATTGCTACCTCAACTTTCTTTTGATTTCCAGTTGCATGGAATATCTTTTTCCATCCCCTCACTTTCAGTCTGTATGTGTCCCTAGGTCTGAAGTGGGTCTCTTGTAGACAGCATATATATGGGTCTTGTTTTTGTATCCATTCAGCCAGTCTATGTCTTTTGGTTGGAGCATTTAATCCATTTACATTTAAGGTAATTATCGATATGTATGTTCCTCTTACCATTTTCTTAATTGTTTTGGGTTTGTTTTTGTAGGTCTTTTCCTTCTCTTGTGTTTCTGTGATCAGAACTCTTGAAACCCTTCAGCACGAGGCTGCTGCACTTAGCACTGATGGTGTGAGCATGTGTAGCTGGCACGTGGGTGAAATCTGTTAAAGTGCCATTATTATGTATTATCAAAACATGCGCTGATAATGAGGTGGTTACTAATACAGAAAGAATCACCACGGGGCGATGCAACAAGTACAGGTTAGTGCAGGTAGTGTTGTGGGGAAGTTGAAGTGGGATCTGCTTTAATCTTCTGATATGTTAAGTAGCTCTATCCTGTTATTACCTAAATCAGGGTGTCAACCCATGGCACGCTGACATTTGAGACACGAACATTCTTTGCAGCGGGGGCCATCCTATGCATTGTGGGACACTGGCACAGGACATCCCGGACTGCCACCCACTGGATGCCAGTAGCACCCTGCACCCCAGTCATGACCACAGTGTTGCCAGACATTGCCAAGTGTCCCCTAGGGGGGCAATCGCCCCCAGGTGAGAACCACTGACCTAAATGAGGCATAACGGTTGCAAGCCGTTCTACCCAAAGGCCTAAAACGAGAAATCAGTTCGTTGTACTTACTTTCTGTTCCAAGGCTGATTTCTCACTGACAGCTGGAGCCAGATCATCAAGGGATAAAATGTTTATTCTCAAATCTGTAATCAAAAATGTAACATGCCGATATTTACTCCACATGCGTTTACCATCCTGTTGTAGGCACCGGGCTAAGTGCTAGGGACGGGAAGAGCAGAAGGCGTGCGGTCTCTGTCCTCAGAAAGCGAGCCCAGGGGTCCAAGTGCTTTTTCTCTAAAGGGCTAGGTCGTAAATATTTTTGGCTTTTCGGGCTAGTCTGTCTCTGTCACCATTGATCAGCTCTGCCCTCATGATTCAAAAGCCGCCACGGACCGTGTGTAAACAAATGGGTATGGCTGTGTCCCAATAAAATGTTATTTATAGGGACTTCCCCCATGGTTCCGCAGTTAAGACTGCGGTCTTCCAAAGCAGGGGATGTGGGTTCGATCCCTGGTCGGGGAACTGAAATCCCACGTGCCGCGCAGTGCGGCCAAAAACAAAAAAAAAACTTTATTCATAAAAACAGACGACTGGCCTTCCCTGGTGGCGCATTGGTTAAGAATCCACCTGCCAGTGCAGGGGACATGGGTTCGAGCCCTGGTCCAGGAAGATCTCACATGCCACGGAGCAACTAAGCCCACGAGCCACAACTACTGAAACCCACGCGCCCTAGAGCCCGTGCTCTGCAACAAGAGAAGCCACCCCAATGAGAAGCCCGCGCTCCGCAACGAAGAGTAGCCCCCGCTCATCGCAACTAGAAGAAAGCCCGCACGCAGCAATGAAGACCCAACACAGCCAAAAATAAATAAATAAAACATTAAAAAAAATTTTTTTTTAAATGAAAAAAGAGCCAAGTATTGTGAACACGTGTGCAGGGACCCCAGAGGTCTGATAGGAGGGAGTTATAACCTCAAGGTGGTTGGAGATTTGGCTGGGGAAGGAGGAGCTGACACCAGGTCTGGCCACAGGATCTGCAGGACCCAGTGCAAAGAAAAAACAAAACAACAACAAAAAAACAGACGATGGGGTAATTCCCAGTTGTTAGGACTCTGCGTTTTCACTGCCGAGGGCCCGGGTTCAATCCCTGGTTGGGGAACTAAGGAACTAAGATCCCACAGGACGCACAGTGGGCCAAAAAAACAGAGCAAAACAAACAAACAAAACACAGACCACAGACCTCTCAGCCCCTGGCCTAGACACAGGAGACGATCACGATGCAAGGAAGGACGCCCAGTGACACGTGCGCTTGAGGTAGGAGAGGGGGGCCCTCTGCTGGGGGACTGGCACCTCGTCCTAAGTTCTCATTTAAAGCAAGTTAAGGGCACTTAATTCTGTGGTGCCAGCTGGCCAGTCGCCAGCGCCCAGATGCCTTGGGTGCAGGTCACTCAGGAGCAGGAAGGCTCTGTGCAGTTTGGGTGTCCCAGCAGGTTTCTGCCCCATCAGTATGTGAGCCCACTCCTCCCCAGGACGGGGGAGGCCGACGGGCTGCCAGTATCGGCAGGGACTCCATCACGTGGCTCATTTCAGGCCCGAGGCACAGAGGCTGTGTGTGCGCGTGTGCGCGCGTGCGCACGCAGTTAGGGGTGGAGAGGGCGAGGGGTCCACCCTGCGGGGCCTCAAAACTCAAGCAGGTACATGATCCAATCATGGCTGAGTTGAACAGACACTTCGAGGGGGGCCTAAGGTGTCTAGAGGCTTCCACGGAGGGCACGTGCTAGGTTGGAGGGATGAGTCTCCCTGCGGAGGCAGGATGAGACCCCCGGTTCTAGAAACAGGCAGGGACAGTTAGCAGGAGCAGATGGGAGCAGGGCCCTCCCACAGGTGGCACAGCGCTGGGGATGAGCAGGAGATGGAAGACGGAGCCGTCTACTCTCTTTGCAAAGGTCAGCTGAGTGCAGCCCCAAACACCAGGCTGCCTGGCGGCATAAGACCCAGATCAAAGCCCAGCTCGTCACTCTAGCGTGAGGGTCTCGCCCCCCCCCCCCCCCGAGCTCCCCTAACACTGCCAGTTACCACAATGCACGTGACACGTAAGTCCTGAGACACGTTCATGGGCAAAGCCTCTGAACTAAGCCATCCCAGCCGGCTCGGGCCAAGGCACTGCAGGAGACTGTGGACGAGCTCTCCGGAACAGTGTTGTCACTGGCTGAGGAATAACGTTATTGTCACATCAGCCAACCCGGACACACACACGCTTAGTGAGCAGGAGGCCCCACTGAGGCACTCCACAGGCACGAGCTCACGGACACAGCTCTGCCCCACGTTACAGATGAGGGGACCACGGCACAGAGAGCCTGAGACCGCATGGCCAGAAAGAGGTGGAGCAAGGATGTCCACCCCAGGTATGCTGGACCCCAAACTCAGACTGGTACTCACCACTCCCTGCTACGTGCCGCCCTTGAGGCTGCATCAGAATGAGGGAAGGCAGGGTCTGGACACCGAGGGGGCCCTCCAGGCCAGCAGCGAGGACTGAGGGGCAGCCTGGATGGGCAGCCCAGGAGGGCAGGAACCTGGGTCTGGCGCCTGCCCCGCCAGCTACACCCACCTTCTCACCCACACCTGCCAGGCTGGCGTGGACACCCACTCATCAGCCCCTTGGGCCCGAAGATCCGAGACCGTATCAGTGAGGTGCCAAATGGCATCCGGCCGATGGTGGCCCCTGAGGGGGTTCAAAGGGATTTCCTCACATCCGTGAGCCCGTCTCGCTGCCTTCTCCAACCCTCACAGGGGCGCGTGGCAGGGACTCTTGCTGGCCGTGCTTCTCCTCCCTGCCCCCTACGTGGTGGTACCTTGGCATCTTGAATATTTTGACCTGCAGGAATCTGAGACACAGCAGGGGCTGCAAGGACTCCCCGACCTTCTCCCCTGAATCAGGTCGTAAGGCCCTCAGGTAAGAAGATGTGCCTTCCCTCTACCTGGAGGAAAGGAGCATCCTTATGTCCAAGATGGGGGGACACTGAGCAACTCCAACTACATCTCCCCTCATCTACTACCCTTGGCTCATATCCTTCTGTCTATCACATTGTCCCACAACTATTCTACTCCCCATCAAACGTAGCAGAAGGCGCGACCGTTTCTTCAGGTTTCCATTTCCTTATGAAGGCTCCTGTGTCACATAAAACGTACATTAAATATTTATTTAATACCTGAATGCTCTTATCCTGTTAACCTGTCCTTTGTCACAGAGCTCCAGCCAAGAACCCAGAAGGACACAAGGAAAAAGCTATTTTTCCTCCCCTACAACTGATTCACAGGCTATGGATCACCCTGGCGCTTGGGGGCAGGGGCGAGTTGGCTTGTTTGTCATCCTGTTCCTGACACCACGACGCCTGGCACGTGCTGGCACACAGCAGGCACTCGAGACACAGTTATTTAACTCGGATTTGATGATCAGGCACCCCAGATGGGAGAAATCAATGTTGGCTGCACATCTTTTTTCTTTCTGCTCTTTCTTAAATACATACAATGTTAAACTAAAAATCACGTTGAATGATGGTGAAATAATAAAAATGCTTATGAGGGACTTCCCTGGTGGCGCAGTGGTTAAGAATCCACCTGCCAATGCAGGGGACACGGGTTCGAGCCCTGGTCGGGGAAGATCCCACATGCCGCGGAGCAACTAAGCCCGTGCGCCACAACTACTGAGCCTGCACTCTAGAGCCCACGAGCCACAACTACTGACGCCTGCATGCCTAGAGCCTGTGCTCTGCAACAAGAGAAGCCACCACAATGAGAAGCCCACGCACCACAATGAAGAGTAGCCCCCACTAGCCGCAACTAGAGAGAGCCCACGCACAGCAACAAAGACCCAACGCAGCCAAAAATAAGTAAGTAAGTTTATAAAAAAAAAAAAAGTTTGTGACTGGTTAGATGTTGGTTTCTTTTTCTGGATTTAAAAAGGAAAGGAAGCAAATTTCTCTTTTACGACAAGGAAAACTGCATTGCCGTCCTCTTGCACGAGGCTCTAGAAGGATTTCTGTTTTTGCTCTGTCATTGGGTAGGGTTACTAGAAGAAGGCTTTAAAGACAGAACAAAAAAATCTGACGTGCCCCTCAACTAGGAAAGAAGGTCAGGAAGCCAAGGGTGTGACTCGCACCCCTCAAGACAATACCCTGTGACCACCGCGCCAGGGACCCTAGAGGCGGTCTCGCCCTTCCTGCCCCGGGGTGACAACTCTGCGCAGGGACGAGGGTTACCGTTTAGACTTTCATCGGCGGCTTCTGAGGGAGACTCATCCTGAGGCCCAGCCTCACTCCTTCTCGGGGAGGACAAGAGCTTGCCGTCCCCCATTGTCGAGGGCACGGACTTCGGAAAGGCGCTGGGGATGGAAAGCGACGCCGTGTGGGAGGCTGTGTCCTCTGAAATGGGAATCTGTGGGGAGCGAGTTCTCGAGCCAGCACTGCGAAGGGTCCCATCTGCTGACCGTGAGGTTGGCAGACGTGATGTCGGAAATGGCTTTGAGCTGGAAAGATCCTTCCTGGGCAGCGAAAGGACTCTCAGTTGATTTGGGATCTGATCCTACTTTGGCAGAAACAAAAGAAGGGAAATTACCAAACATACGCTACGTAAGTCCTTATCATCAGACATCGTGGCTGGTGGAGAGCATGAGTCCTTGGTGATCAAATCGTTATCCCTCTCTGCCCCTCTCTCTCCCCTTTCCCCTCATCTCTGGAAGTCAAGGTACAACATTTAGACAAGATAATACTGGGATTAGAAATACTCCACAAATAATCAGAAATATCACTTCGCTTTCAAATACATATTGTTAATTACACATTTTCTAAACTAAGGCCCCTGAGAACATGGATCTTCAATAGAGTCAAAATCAATATGCAGATTTTTCCCCTTAAAATGCAGCCTTCCCATCACTTCACACCAACTAGGATGGCTATAAGCAAAAAAAACCCAAAAAAAACCCAAAAAATAACAAGTGTTGGTGAGGATGTGGGGAAATTGGAACCCTCATACACTGCTGGTGGGAATGTAAAACGGTGCAGTCACTGTGGGAAACAGTTTCTCTGTTCCTCAATAAGTTACACACAGAATTACTACAAGACCCAAGAGTTCGACTCCTAGGTATAAACCCGAAGAATTGAAAACAGGGACTCAAACAGATACTTGTACACTATTCACAATCCCCAAAAGGCAGAAACAACCCAAATGTCCATCAATGGACAAATGGATAAATAAAATGTGGTCCATCCACACAATGGAATATTACTCAGCCATAGAAAGGAATGAAGCACTGACACATGCTACAATGTGAGTGAACCTCGTAAACATCAGGCTAAGGGAAAGAAACCAGACGCAAAAGGCCACAGGTTGTATGATTCCATTACACGAGATGTCTAGAACAGGCAAACCCACAGAGACAGAAAGCAGATTAGTGGTTGTTAGGGTCTGGGGGAGGGGGAAACAGGGAGGGATGACTGGGTAAGGGTCTCCTTTTGGCATGATGAAAATGTTTTGGAACTAGACAGAGGTGGTGGTTACACAACATCGTGAATGCACTAAATGCCACTGAACTGTTCATTGGCATTGAACAGTTGGAAAATGGACATGCAGCCTTCCCAAGTTAGTGATTCCTGTGTGGTACAACCAACAAGTAGGCATGGATCACCAATGGCAGCGATCACAGCTGGTGTTGGATCAGTCATACAAAGTGCTGTCCTGGGGTGTATATAGTTACGAGGCTCCACATAGAGCAAAACTGCCTGACGTGTCCCAAATCCTGTCCCTTACAGAGCAGACCAGCAATGGGTACTCGTGATTGGCTGAAACCCAACCTCTCCTCATCAAACACTTTCTGAAGTGTTTACAGGTGATGGCTCTCTTCAAAACTCTCTAGTGCTATGACAGAAAGGTACAAATGCAAAGTACATACAAGTACAAAATAAATACATGCAAACCTTACCGAGACTAGTTTTGTTTGTTCTTTCTCATTGACTTTGGGGCTGGTGAAACCCTGATTTGTGGACGCTTCTTTTTCGCTAGAAGATTCCATCAAGCTTCCCAGCAACTCTTTCATTTCCTCTTCATCACTGTCTGGAGGATCCAGTCTTCTAGGAGGTTTCTTCTCTTTGGGTGTTTGAAAATCCCTCTCTTTCCCAACATGTGCTTCAGGGGATATCTTTTCCACAGGTGCTTCTCTCTTCTTTAGAAACCTACTGACCTTCCCACTCGGCATGCCACTCTCAGGGACAGGAATTTCAAGGGCCTGTTTCTGGGAGGTTTTGTCTGTGTTCTGTGAAGAAAGGTCAACCGTCCTTCTGGGGGGATTTTCGTCTGCTCTGCTAGGAAGCCGGTCCTCAGAGGTCTTCAGGTCAGGTTCCACGTCAGACAGATCCATCTGCACCTTCCGGGTCCTGATCTTGGTTTCTATCTGGGCCAGCTTTGTGAGCGCAGCATTGGCCCTGACCTTCGAGGCAGTGGTCGAAGCTCTACCTGAAGAGAGCCAGGGCCCCCTCCCCAGGAAAGCATTCTCTTTCGGGAGTGTGTGTTTTCCACCCATACTCTGGTTTCTTTTTAGAAATCTGCTCGGACCGGGTGCTATTTTGGTAAGACTTCTACTGATTTCCAAGTTCTGGATTTCTTCCATCTTTGAATCTTCTAAGGAAATATCACTGAAGTCGCCAAAGATATCACGCACGGGACGGCTGGTTTTTCTTATTGAAGCCATTCTAGGGAGTAAAGAAAGAAAACTTACAGTAAGAATACCTGATGTTCAGACTGCACATCCAAATCTCTCAATGCTTCCCACCACCTGGGAGAGGCCACATCCCCCTTTGCCATCTGGCCAGAGCCTCCCCTTCAAGCCCGATGATGACAACGAAAATAATAAGACACCTGGTATGTTATCATTGAACTATGCCGTTCAAGGCCAGGTCTTAAGTGAGACATGTTACATATTAAAGACGAGAGCCAGTGCTTCTCAGGCCCAGCAGTATGCCTGGCACTCTGCTCAGAGCTACAGTATCTCATTTAATCCTCACTTGACACTGAGAGTCGGTCGTTGTCATGCCTCTTGCACAGAGAAGAGGAAGGAAATGAAGGTCTCCACAGTTTAGGTCACCTGGCCAGCGAGTAACAGAGCCAAATTCAAAGCTCAGGCCAATTCCAAAGGTCCCACTCGCTCCCACGGTGCTTCACTGCCTCTCCAGTGGCCCCACCTCTACTCCGAGTGAGTCCTATTACCCAGTTGCACCCCAAGTCTGGTCTCCTCCTTTATCCAAGTGTCCTCAGTTCTCTCAAAAAGAGCTGTTGAAACACAATCTGTATATTTAATGAGCTCCCCAGAAATCTTATTTTACTTACAGTGTGAGAACTACTGCCCTGGGAGCAGGGAAGGGGGCTATGGACAGACACAGACCCCCCCACCAAAGGTCGGCCATGTGTTTTATGTGTGTGCTGGTGTACAGTTTTCTGGGGAAAAGGGCCAGAGTTTTCATCATATTCTCAGAGTTCCCATGTGCCCCTGAAGGAATATGAACAATTCACTCAGAGATTTACCAAGGTTTCAAAAGATTTTAAAGACTTAAAAAAATGGAAAAATATGGCATGGGTGTGTGTTTGCTGCAGGCCCTTTAGTGAGGAACTTGGCAACAGCAATGAAAATGTGAAATGCACAGACCCTGTGACACCACAGTTCCACGTCTGGGAATTTACCTACAACGCCCATAGAGATGTATGTTCAAGGGATATCTTGGCAGCATTGTTTGTACTCATCAGAATCCTGATCCCATCCATACAGGCTCAATGAAGTCCAGATAAGCACAGGCAGACAATGGAATACTATGCAGCTGTTAAAAGGAATGGGGGAGGGCTTCCCTGGTGGCGCAGTGGTTGAGAATCTGCCTGCTAATGCAGGGGACACGGGTTCGAGCCCTGGTCTGGGAAGATCCCACATGCTGCGGAGCAACTAGGCCCGTGAGCCACAACTACTGAGCCTGCGCGTCTGGAGCCTGTGCTCCACAACGAGAGGCCTGAGAGGCCCGCGCGCCGCGATGAAGAGTGGCCCCCGCTTGCCGCAACTAGAGGAAGCCCTCGCACAGAAACGAAGACCCAACACAGCCAAAAAAATAAATAAATAATAATTTAAAAAAAAAAAGGAATGGCGGAGATCTGTGTGCATAATAATGTCTCCAGCATAGTGATCTGTGAGGCAAAAAAGAAAAGATGCAGAACCATGCCTCAGCTCCATACCGTTTGAATGTTTTAGCAAGGCCATGTGTTACTTTTATTTAAAAAAATTTACTGTGAGACCCCCAAAAAGCCTTTTTTTTCCCCACTCTGTCCACTTGGAAAACCACCTTATTGGGATTGCCAGACTAAATACAGGACAGCCAGTTATTTGAATTTCAGATAAATAGCAAATAATTTAAAAAATATAAGTATGACCCAAATATTTTTATCCTAAAAGGTAATGTTCCAAATTTTTTTTAAATTTATTTTTGGCTGCTTTGGTTCTTCGTTGCTGTGTGCAGCTTTCTCTAGTTGCGGTGAGTGGGGGCTACTCTTTGTTGCAGTGCGCGGGCTTCTCACTGCGGTGGCTTCTCTTGCTGCAGAGCACGGGCTCTAGGCACGCAGGCTTCAGTAGTTGAGCATGCGGGCTCTGTAGTTGTGGCTCGCGGGCTCCAGAGTGCAGGCTCAGTAGTTGTGGCACACGGGCTTAGTTGCTCCGCGGCATGTGGGATCTTCCCGGACCAGGGCTTGAACCCATGTCCCCTGCACTGGCAGGCTGATTCTTAACCACTGCACCACCAGGGGAGCCCCTAAATATTTTTATACTAAAAAATTATCTGTTGTTTATCTGAAACTGAAATTCAACTGGGTGTCCAGTATTTTGATTTGTTAAACCTGGCAACCCTACGTCTTATATACCTTTCAAAGCTGAGTTCAAATATTCTGTGCAAGGCATTTAATCCAGCCCCTAAGATTCTGTACAAGAATGAATTATTTTTATTATTTTCTAATAATAAAACAAAGTCTGTTTCTCTGACTAGTGTGCTTGCTTGCTCATCCCCATCTTAACCACCCCGTGTACTAAGCGTGCCCAGCACAGGCCTGACCACAGGAGTCAATGAATCAAAAATCACACCCAACAGAAACAGTGCAGAATTCCTAGTGTGAGTGACCCTGGTCAAGTTACTTAACCACTCTGTGCCTCAGCTTGCTCATCTGTAAAAAGGGAATAATAACTATTAGCCTCACAGGATTCCTATGTTCAGTGTGGGGCATAGAATAAGCATACAATAAAATTTAGATAGCAGTAATGACAGTATTTGGACTACCTGCATAACGGGTTAACTTTTAGCTGGAAGGACATGGTGAAGGGGGAGTAGAAAGCACTGGAACAACATCAACAGCTATCTTTGTGAGTATTTTTGTAGGCAAGGCCCAGGGCACTCTGTGGGTCAGAGGAAAAGCCTGACCACCAGGCCAGGTTTTCTGGCATCTAGTTCTTCTGAAAGTTTCCCTAGGTTTAAAAAAAATTTTTTAATAAAAGAATTAAATAAATAATTTTTTAAAAAAGAATTTTAAGAAAAAGGGATTTCTCTCTGGTGGCCTACTGGTTAGGATTCCAGGCTTTCACTGCCATGGTCCAGGTTCAATCCCTGCTCCAGGAACTGAGATCCCACAAGCTGCACGGCGCAGCCAAAATAAATAAATAAAATAAAATAAGATAATTTAAAAAATAAATCAATAATGTTTAAAAGGGTAAATTTCATGTTATGTACATTTTACCACAACTAAAATATATATTTTTTAATTAAAAATTTTTTATTGAAGTACAGTTGATTTACAATATTGTGTTAGTTTCAGAAATAGATGTATTTTTAAAACACATAATTAAAAATAAACCAATAGGTAAAAGATGTTAACCGATATTTCACCAAAAAAAAATACACAAATGGCCAATAAGCACATGAAAAGATGTTCAGCATCAGCCATGAGGGAAATTCAAATCAAAACCACTATAAGATCCACTTCATACCCACAAGGGTGGCTATAATCAAAACTACAGAAAATAACAAACGGTTGGCGGAGGGTGTGAAGAAATTGGAACCTTCATACCCCTTTGGAGGAGACCATAAAATGACGCAGCTGACAACCTGGAAAACGGTCTGGTAGTTCCTCAAAAAGTTAAACATCGTTACCATATGATCCAGCAATTCCACTCCCATGAAGCCCAAGATAACTGAAATGTATGCAAATGTTCATAATAGTTCTTATTCATAATAGACAAAAAGTGGAAACAACCCAAATATCCATTAACTAGTGAATGGATGAGAACTGAGGTCCATCCATAAATGAGATACTATTCAGTAATAAAAAAGAACAAATAATGACACACACAACACGCATATACGTCAAACACACCATACTAAGGGAAAATACCAGATGATGCAAAAAACCACACACTGTATAACTCCAGTTATAAGGATTGTCCAGAAAAGGTTAAATCTATAGACTCAGAAAGCCCATCAGTGGTTGCCTGGGGCTGGGAGTGGTAGCGGAGATAGACTGCAAAGGGGCAGGAGAGATACACTTGGGGTGACTGACAAGCTCTAAAGCTGGATGGTTGTGATGTTTGCACCACTTGGTAAATTTACTAAAAATAACGGGAATTGTACGCTTAGAAGGGGTGAATTGTATGGTATGTAAATGAATTATCAATAAAGTTGCTAAAAATAAATAAACCAAAATTTGAAAACACAGTCTCCCCTCAGACCATCGAGCTCTTCCCCCAGGCCTGGAGCGACCCACATCGTACCACGCTCGCTAGTGGGCCCCAGACGGGGAAAATGAGGCGCTAGGCCGCTCTCCCGCCGCCCGACCTGCCCAGCTCCGGAGCGCGTCCCGTTTCCCTGCAACTCCTCTCCCGAGACCGGGCATTAAGCCCGGCCAACGCCCAGCCAACCCCGCCAACCTCCTCCCACGAAGTCCTTCCGCGGAGGTCGCCACCGTTCTCGGCCGGACTCTCGGGCCAGAGGGGACCGTTGACCCCGCCAGCGGCGTCAGGGCGAAAGAGACTACACCTCCCGGTGCTCCCCGCGCCCCAACGACCAATAGCGCTCCACGTCACAATCGCGAGGCGTCATGGGAATGGTAGTTTGAAGGGGGACCCGGCGTGCACCGCGCGTCAAGGCCCAATGGTGTCTCGGGTCACAATCGCGAGGCGTGACGGGAGTAGTTCCGGGAAGGGCTTGGCGCGCCGCGGAGACTCCTGTGCGCAAAGGGGTGGTTACGACGTGGCTGCGCCTTTTCCATGGCCTACGCTCGTGTCCCCCTATGGGCAGTCTGTGTGCTGCGGGTGGCGCTGGCAACAGTCTACTTCCAGGAGGACTTTCTAGATGGAGGTGAAGGGGCTACGCCCGTGGCGGAGGCTTAAGCTCCCTCATACCCCAATGCCCAACGGATGGCCCGAGTTGCCATTGGCTCCGCCTGTCGCCGAGGGATCGGTGGTGGCAAAACCTCGAAACTTCGAAGCCTCGAGGGCCCCCATCACTCTCCCCACGACCCAGATTAACAGTTTTCATCCCTAACCGGTGTTATTTCCCCCCAACAGAGCGCTGGAGGAACCGATGGGTGCAGTCCACCAATGACTCCCAATTTGGGTATTTTAGACTCTCATCCGGGAAATTTTATGGTCATAAAGAGAAAGACAAAGGTTAGTGTAGGACTCGTGAGAAAATCAAGCTGAATGTTAAACCCCCCATAGCAACCTTTCAAGGTAGGTGTGGCACAGCCCTAACACCCATTTCACAGGTCGGGAAACAGGCATGGGTAGGGTCTTTTTGTTTTCTCTCTCTTTTCTTGACCAAGATAACCCCTCTTTACAAGCACTAGTCAAATGGGTTTGGAGAGCCGAGGGTCTTGCCCTACAGAAGGAAAAACTTTAGAAGGTACTTCTCTTTTTTATTTTCACGTTAAAAAGAAGAACAGGGTAAAAGTTATATGCCGTCAAGCACACGGATCTTTGGGGGTCCAATAGGATGAATGTTTACAACTGCACACTGAGGTCAAGATAGGAACGTTTTCAGGCCCCACCTCCTCCATCCCCAGAGTCTTCCCTTCTGGCCTACCCACCCCCCCCCCCCCCCCGCAAGTCAGTAGTCTCCAAGTACCAAGAATAACCTCTATTCTGGCTTCTCATTCCTGATGATCAAAGGTAGGCAAACTACAGCTCCTCTACTGCCTGTTTTTTGTACAACCAGTTAGCTGAGAGTGGTCTCTACGTTTTTTAATTGTTGGAGAAAAATAGAAAGGGGAATAGTATTTTGTGATGCATAAAAATTACACAAAATTCAATGAAATGCCTGAAATTTCAGGGTCCATAAATAAAGTGTTAGTGGAACACAGCCATTCTCCTTCATTTGCATACAGTCTATGGCTGCTTTCAGGCTGCAAAGGCAGAAATGAGTAATTAGGACGGAGAAGGAATGGCTCCCAAAGTGTAAAGCATTTATTCCCTGGCCTTAACAGAAAAAAGTTTGCCAACCTCTGATTTAGATGAAAAATTTCCCTCTTCACCACCTTCCACTCAACTTCCATCTTGGCCCTGTTACTCCAGTGTTGCCCTCATTGTTTTGTGGATACACGTTGTTCCAAATTGTCAGGCTGTAATGGCAAAAATGGAGTGAAAATAACAAGGTGGTCTATGAAGCTTGTCCAGGGAGCGGGGTTGTCATTTGGTTTTTTCCCACAATGTTTTTCCTTCCTGAGACTCTGTGCGTTTCATTCATTCCAGCACTTGTCTACTGAGAGCAGACACAGGCAAGGCACTGAGGATACCGGTTAATTTGACCCCTTTCATTGTGGTCTCCCAGGACCATAACATAGAAGCCATGGATGGAAAGATCAATAGAATTTAACCAGACAGAGATGGGTGAGAGGTGATGGTGGTGGCTGAGGAGTGTGGTGAGACACAGAGGGAGGTGGTGAGTCAGATGGCCTTAGGAATTGCCTGGATGGTAGGGGAAGGGGCTACAGATCACCTGAGAAAGGGAAGAGTGGGGGAAGAAAGTAGGAGAGAGAGAGAGATAGGTTTGGGAGTGGGGAGTCAACCGTGAGTTCAGTCTTAGACATACTGACACAAAATGCCAGGTTCATTAATGATGGCTCTCAGTATAGGCAGTTATGGAGGCTAGAGTATGTTGCAAGGAAGGGTAGGTTATAAGAAGACTAGCTCTGTTTTCAGGTTTGTCTTTTTTTTTTTTTTAACTTAAGTATAGTTGATTTATAATATCATGTTAGTCTTAGGTGTACAGTACAGTGATTCACTTATATATATATTTCACATTCTTTTATAGATTATTACAAAATATTGAGTAGAGTTCCCTGTGCTATACAGTAGGTCCTTGTTGTCAGGTTTGTCTTATACTCCAGTATAAGATGAGGAATTGGTACAGAGCCTTTTGGCTACTGAAAAGGGGTTTTTGGTCTTGAAGTGAACGGCTAAACTTATAAAGTACAAGAAGATTCAGATGACAAAAGGATGGTATCTTCATAAAAAGAGCCACCACACAGATGACACCCAAGGACCAGCTCATCCAGTGCAGTGAAGCACTTTTTTTTCCCCCAGATCAGCACTGTGTCCTCCATCAGCTGTTGTGTCTCTTAAATAGCTGTTTTAAAATGAGAATTAAGGAAAAGAAGTAGAATGTTCCATTTTCTAATCAAGCTGTCACAAAAGCTTCCTTGTACATTCCCACCCCTTGGAAAATGAAGGGAAGCAAAATTAATCTTTTAACTATAATTAGATTGCATATTTGTCAGTTATAACTTAAGACCTAACAGTGGTATATTAAGTACAGAAACATGTACATGAGTATGTGAAATAGAAGTTCTGTGGCAGCAGAGAGCCTGTTAGTGATATGCCCATTGTATATCATTGTACAAATGTGCTATAGGTGCAGGATCAACATAAATGGTTGGAAGGCTTATTATCAGGGGTGGGGGAGGACAAAAATTTAATTCCCTGCATTGCTGAGCAGTGTCATTCCTAACCCTTCATGTGTACTTTTTATTTAAAGGTCTGCAGACCACTCAAAATAGCCGATTCTACGCCATCTCTGCACGGTTCAAACCATTTAGCAATAAAGGGAAGACTCTGATCATTCAGTACACCGTGAAACATGAGCAGAAGATGGACTGTGGAGGGGGCTACATTAAGCTCTTCCCTGCAGATGTGGATCAGAAGAACCTGAATGGAAAATCCCAGTACTATATTATGTTTGGTGAGTTTAGATAGTATGGACAACCATTTCTTGTGATTTTGAAAACCCTTCCACCTGTAGGATCCTTAGACTGACTTTGCTAAAGTTGTGTTGAGTTTATCTAACTAAAGGTTTCTAGTACTGTTAAACCTAATTAGTATTAAAAAAGGCGACTGTACCGTTCTTTTGTTCTTGGGAGAAAGTTATTTATTCAACATTAATGTAGCCCCAAGTATTTTGAAAGCCTCAGGAGTCAGTAAACCTTGGCCATGGGCCAAATCGGCCCACAGCCTGTGTTTGTTATGGCCCATGAACTGAGAATGGTTTTTTTAATTTTTTGGCTGCACTGCATGGCTTGCAGGATCTCAGTTCCCTGACCAGGGATTGAATCCGGGCCACAGCAGTGAAAGCCCAGAATCCTAACCACTAGGCAACCAGGGAACTTCCTGCTTTTTAACATTTTTGGATGATTAAAAAAAATCAAAAGAAGGACAATACTTTTGACCCATGAAAATAATATGAAACTCAAATTTCAGTGTCCGCAAATGAAGTCTTATTGGAATGCAGCCTCACTCGGTTCATTTACATCTTGTCTATGGCTGCTTTCAAGCAGCAGTGGCAGAGTTGAATGGTCATGACAGAGAGTATATAGCTCACAAAACCAAAAATATTTACTGTCTGGCTCCTTACAGAAAAAGGAGATCGTTGACCCCTGGAATACATTAAATGTCTCCTGTCACTAGGAGTAATTGATTAACATCTGTGCTGGAATTGGGAAGGGACCACATTGGGCTGCAGGAACTAGACATAACTGAAATGTGTGGATTCAAAAACGTTTAAGAATGAAGAGGATTCTGGGAAGATGGGGGAATAGGAAGCACCAGGAATCTGTCTCCCCACCTAGACAAGACAACATTCTTGCACTGGCAGAATCTGTCTTATGTAACAGGGAACTATGGAGTCTGTGGAAGTATTGCAACTTCCAGTAGAAAACTGGGGAGGTCAATTTGGGTGAATTTCAGTTCTTAGCACAGTAGTACCTACCCATTCCCACCTCCAGCCACATGGCAGACAGACAGCTGTGCACCAGGTTCCTGGAGCAGCTTTTACGGGAGCCAGGGTAGGCAAAAAGGACCCTGTCCTCTAAATATCAAGGATCTGAACTCTGATGGCTGATTGCCCCTTCTTATTGCAGAGGCGCAGAAAAAGAGATGGGCAGCCATTGTTGTTAAACACACCCCCATTGTTGTAAGCCTCTCCCCCTCCAGCTGAAATGATTTCCAGGAGACTTAAAGGGCCAGAACCCTTCCCTCCCACCCTTCATTTTTCACCTTTTCCCCTTTAGGAAGCTAGACATTAAAGACTAGGACATTAAAAAACAACTACATATGCAGGGAAAATTAGAAAATGACTACACATACACAGGAAAACACTCAGAAAAGACCTGAGAAAACCTTAAGTTTACATCCCAGGCTGACCCTTGGTACAGAGCCAGCCTTCAACAATCAGTCAAAAAACCAACAACAACACAGCAAACCCTGTGGAAGGAGGAGAATCCGATTTCCAGACTTACCATTATTAGACTCATATGTCCAGCGTTTAACAAATAATCACAAGGTATACAAAGAAACAGGAAAGTGTGGCCCATTCAAATGAGAAGAATAAATCAACATAAACTGTCCCTGAAAAAAAGACCTAATGGCAGATCTGTTAGACTTAAATAACTGTCTGAATGATGCTAAAAGAACTAAATGAAGATGTAGTGAAAGTCAAGAAAAATGAGAGTAAAATGGAAATATCAGTAAGGAGATAGAATACTTAACAAGAAACCAAAATCAAATTCTGGAGCTGAAAAGTAAACTGACGTGAAGAGTTCGCTAGAAGAGTCAAAGGCAGATTTGAGCAAGCAGAAGAAAGAATCAGAGATCTTGAAGATAGGATAATGGAAATTATCAAGGCTGAGGAACAGAAAGAAACAAGATTGAAGGAGAGCAAACAGAGGCTAAGGGACCTGTGGGACACCATCAAACAGACCAATGTACACATTTTGGGAGTCACAGAAGGAGAAGAGAGAGAAAAAGGAGCAGAGGAAGAGAATATTTGAAAAAACAAAGGCTGAAAACTTCAACATTTGATGAAATACATGAATATAAATATCCAAGAAGCTCTATGAACTCCAGGTAAGATGAACTCAAAGAGGTCCACACCAAGACACAGTGTAATCAAACTTGCAAAAAGCAAAGACAAAGAATGTTGAAAGCAGCAAGAGGGAAGCAAATCATCTCATACAAGGCATTTGCAATAAGCTTATCAGCAGATTTCTCATCAGAAACTTTGGAGGCCAGAAGATAGTGGATTCAAAGTGAAAAGAAAAAAAAACTCTCAACGAAAACTCATATTTGGTAAAACTGTCCTTCAAAAATGTGGAAAAATTAAGACAGAAAAGCTGAGGGAGTTTGTAACCACTAGAACTGCCTTGCAAGAAATGCTCAAGGGAGTCCTGCAAGGTGAAATGAAAGGACACTCACTAGACAGTAACTCAAACCTATATGGAGAAATAAAAATCTCAATAAAGGTAAATATAAAAGCTAGTATTATTTAACAATGGTTTATAACTACACTTTTTGTTTTCTACATGATTTAAGAGAGTAATACATTTAAGGAAAAACAATTATTTGTGTAAAAGATAATATTACTGTAACTTTGGTTTGTAACTACAAATCTAGTTTTCTACATAATTTAAGAGACTAATGCATTTTAAAGAATAATTAGTTTATGTTTTAGGGGACACAGCATATAAAGATGTAACTTTGTGACATCAGTAACTAGCTAGATGGACTAAGGGAAGAAGAGAGAAGACTCAAATTACTAAAATCAGAAATGAAAGTGGGGTTGTTACAACCTTGTCTACAGAAATAAAAGGGATTATAAGAGAGTACTATGAATATTTATACACCAAAAAGTTGGATAACCTAGATGAAAGAGACAGATTCCTAGAAACACAAAACCTACCAAGACTCAATCACAAAGAAATAGGAAATCTGAATAGACCTATAAGTCGTAAGGAAATTGAAGCAGTAAACAAGATTATCCCAATGAAGAAAAGCCTTGTCTCAACAAAGTGAGTATATAGGGAATATACCTCAACATAGTAAAGGCCATATATGACAAACCTACAGCCAACATTATATTCAGTGGTGAAAAGCTGAAAGCATTTCCTCTAAGATCAGGAACGAGATAAGGATGCCCACTCTTGCCACTTTTATTCAACATAGTATTGGAAGTTTTGGCTACAGCAATCAGAGAAGAAAAAGAAATAAAAGGAATCCAAATTAGAAAGGAAGAGGTACAACTGTCACTGTGTGCAGATGACATGATACTATACATAGACAATACTAAAGACACTGCCAAAATACTACTAGAACTAATAAATTCAGTAAAACTGCAGGATATAAAGTTAATATACAGAAATCTGTTTTCTTTCCATACACCAACAACAAACTATCAGAAAAATTAGGAAGACAAACCCATTTACAATTGCATCAAAAAGAATAAAATACCTAGGAATAAATCTAAGGAGGTAAAAGTCCTGTGCTCAGAAAACTATAAGGCACTGAAGAAAGAAATTGAAGATGACACAAACAAATTGAAAGGTATACCTCATGGATTGGAAGAATTAGTATTGTTAAAATATCCATCTTCCCCAAGGCAATGTACAGATTCAATGCAATCCCTATCAAAATACCAATGGCATTTTTCACAAACTAGAACAAATAATTCTAAAATATGTATGGAAATACAAAAAACCCCAAATAGGCAGAACAATTTTGAGAAAGAGTAACAAAGCTGGAGATACCACACTCCCTGATTTCAAACTATACTACAAAGCTTATAGTAATCAAAACAGTATGGTACTGGCACAGAAACAAGCACATAGATCAGTGAAACAGAATAAAGATTCCAGAAATGAACCCATGCTTATATATGTCAATTAATCCACAACAAAAAAGGCAAAAGCTTACAATGGGAAAAAGACAGCCTCTTCAATAAATAGTTTTGGGAAAACTGGGCTACTCTCTCACTATATACAAAAATAAACTCAAAATGGATTAAAGACTTAAATTACTACCTGAAACTGTAAAACACCTAGAAGAAAACAGGCAGTATGCTCTTTGACTTCAGCTTAAGCAATATTTTTTTTGCATCTGTCTCCTCAGGCAAGGGAAACAAAAGCAAAACTAAATAAATGGGACTACATCAAACTCAAAAGCCTTTGCACAGTGAAGGAAACCACGAACAAAATGAAAAGGCAGCCTACTGAATGGGAGAGGAGATTTGCAAATGATAGATTCGATAAAGAGTTAATATCCAAAATAAAAGAATTCATAGAACTCAACATCAAAAAAAAAAACAAACCCCAATTAAAAAATGGGCAGAGGACCTGAATTGACATTTTTCCAAAGAAGACATACAGATGGCCAAAAGACACATGAAAGATGCTCAACATCACTAATCATCAGAGAAATGCAAATCAAAACCACAATGAGATATCACCTCACACCTGTCAGAATGGCTATTATCAAAAAGACAACAAATAACAAGTGTTAGTGAGGGTGTGGAGAAAAGGGAACTCTTGTGCTCTTTTGGTGGGAATTTAAATTGGTGCAGCCACTATAGAAAATGGATGGAGGTTCATTAAAAAAAACTTAAAAATAGACCTAACATATGATCCAACAATTCCACACTGGGTATTTTTCCAAAAAAAACAAAAACACTAATTTTAAAAGATATATGCTCCCCTATGTTCATTGCAGCATTATTTCCATTAGCCAAGATATGGAAGGAATATAAGTGCCCATCAATAAATGAGTGGATAAAGAAGATGTATATATACAATGGAATATTACTCAGTCATAAAAAAGAATGAAATCTTTCTATTTGTGACAACACAGATGGACTTAGAGGGTTTTATGCTAAGTGAAATAAGTCAGAGAAAGACAATACTATATGATTTCACTTATATGTGGAATCTAAAAACCAAAGCAAATGAACAAATACAACAAAATAGAGAGTCATAAATGTAGAGAACAGGTGGTTGCCAGAGGGGAGGAGGGTGAAGGGATGAGTAAAATAGGCGATGGAGATTAAGAGGTACAAATTTCCAGTTGCACAATAAGTGAGCCACAGGGATGAAATGTACAGCATGGGGAATATAGTCATATATAATAATGTAATTTCTTTGTATGGTAACAAAGTAATTAGACTTATCATGGTGACCATTTTGTAATGTATAAAAATACTGAATCACTATTTTCTGCACCAGGAACTAACATAATGTTGTAGGACAATTATATTGCACAAGCAAACTCATAGAAAAGGAGATCAGATTTGTGGTTACCAGAGGTGGGCATGGAGGAGGGGGAATGGGATGAAGGTGGTCAAAAGGTACAAACTTCCAGTTATAAGACAAATAAATACTAGGGTTGTAATGTACAGTATGATTAATATTCTTAACACTGCTGTATGTTATATATGAAAGTTGTTGATAGAGTAAATCCTAAGAGTTCTCATCACAAGGAAAAAATACTTTTTTTTTTGTTCTGTACCTATATGAGATGATGGATGTTCACTAAATTTATTGTCATCATTTCATGGTATATGTAAGTCAAATCATTATGTTGTGTATATTAGGCTTATACAGTTCTGTATGGCAATTATATTTCAATAAAACTGGAAGAGAAAGGAAGGAAGGAAGGCTGGCTCTGAATCTGATGGTTTCACTGGTGAATTCTACCAAACATTGAAAGAATACCAGTCCTTCTCAAACTTTTCCAAAAAATTGAAGAAGAGGGAACACTTCCTAACTCATTCTATGGTGCCAACATTACCCTAATACCAAAACCAAAGACACTACAAGAAAACACTGATGCAAATCCTCAACAATATACTACTAAACAGAATTCAGCAACATATTAAAAGAATTATACAACATGACCAAGTGGCATTTATTCCTGGGATGCAAGTATGGTTTGACATATGAAAATCAATGTAATATGCCACATCAACAGAATGAAGGGGGAAAAACGATCATCACATTTGATGCAGAAAAAGCATTTGACAAAATTCAACACCTTTTCATGATAAAAACACTCAACAAACTAGGAATAATAGGAAATTAATTCAATGTAATAAAAGGCATATATGAAAACCCCACAGTGAACATACTCAGAAGAACTCAAAGTGTTTCCTCTAAGATCTGGAACAAGGCAAGGATGCCTGTTTTCCCACTTCTATTCAACATAGTACTGGAAGTTTTAGCCAGAGCAATTAGGCAAGAAAAAGAAAAGAAATTGGAAAATAAGAAGTAAAATTATCTGTTTGCAGATGATATGATATGTAGAAAGCCCTAAAGCTTGCACAGAAAAACCCTATTAGAACTAATGAATGAATTCAGCAAAGTAGCAGGATACAAAGTCAACATGTTAAAAAACAAAACCAAAAACAGTTGCATTCCTATAAACAATGAATAATCTGAAAGGGAAATTACAAAAACAGTGTCATTTACAGTGGCATCCAAAGGAGTAAAATACTTAGTAATCATCTTAACCAAGGAAGTGAGAGACTTGTCTAATGAAAACTACACACTATTGCTGGAAGAAGTTAAGACATAAATAAATGGGAACACATCCCATGTTTGTGGATTGGAAGACTTAATATTGTTAAAATGTCAATACTACCCAAAGCAATCTACAATTTCCAAAGCAATTCAATCCAATCCCTATCAAAATTCCAATGACTGGGACTTCCCTGGTGGCACAGTGGTTGGGAATCCGCCTGCCAATGCAGGGGACACGGGTTTGATCCCTGGTCCGGGAAGATCCCACATGCTGCAGAGCAACTAAGCCCATGCACCACAACTACTGAGCCTGTGCTCTAGAGCCTGCAAGCCACAATTACTGAGCCCGTGTGCCACAACTACTGAAGACTGCACGCCTAGAGCCTGTGTTCTGTAACAAGAGAAGCCACTGCAGTGAGAAGCCTGCGCACCACAATGAAGAGTAGCCCCTACTCGCCAGAACTAGAGGAAGCCAGTGCACTGCAATGAAGACCCAACACAGCCTAAAATAAATAAATAAATAAATAATTCTAAATAAATAAAATGGTTGATTTTTAGATAATCAACAAGGACGTACTGTATAGCACAGGGAGCTCTACTCAATACTCTGTAATAACCTATATGGGAAAAGAATCTGAAAAAGAGTAGATATATGTATATGTATAACTGAATCACTTTGCTGTACACCTGAAACTAACACAACATTGTAAATCAACTATACTCCAATATAAAATAAAAATTAAACTATATATATATATATATATTTTTTTTTTAAAGAGGTAATTCCCTGGTGGTCCAGTGGTTAGGACTCTGCGCTTTCACTACCAAGGGTCCAGTTTCCATCCCTGGTCGAGGAACTAGGATCCCGCAAGCTGTGCGGTGTAACCAAAAAAAGAAAAAGAAAGAAAGAAAGAAAGAAAATAAATAAATAAAATGGTTGATTTTATGTGATGTGAATTTTGCCTCAATAAATTAAAAGGGTTTGGGAATTGCATGACAAAGGAACTCCATGGCTGATGATTTTTAATGCTGTCACAGCCTAAAAGCCCATCTCGCCTCTTTCTTTGCCAGAACCACATTCAGGCCGCAACCAACTCCCCAGGACAGCCTTGGTGTCGGCGGGTCATTTGGTGAGCCGCACTGGGGCACAATTTTGGTGGCACTGTCCTGCCCTCCCATTTCAGTGTCCCCATGTCTTACACATCCTGTTCACACTAAAGCTGAAGTGAGACAGGATATCCAGGGACTTGAAAGTAGGGTTTGCTGAGAGGTGACTCAGGAAGATGGATTCTCTAAGTGCCTGCCCCTCCGAGCCTGTGATTTCCCCTTTGGTGGAAGGTACTTAGAGTAGTCAAAATCATAGAGGTAGAAAGTAGAATGGTGGTTGCCAGGGGCTGGGGAGAAAGGAAGATGGAGAGTTATTGCTTAATGGATATAGAGTTTCAGTTTTACAAGATGAAAAGTGTTATGGGGATTGATGGTGGTGATGGTTGCCTAACAATGTGAATGTGTTTAATACCACTGAACTGTACACTAAAAATGGCTAAGATGGTAAATTTTGTGTTGTACGTATTTTGCCACAATAAAAAAAAGGTGGAAAAAAAAAGCTTTAAGGATGAAAATGTATTTTTAAAATATCCATCCATAATCCAGATTTGGGGACTTATTCTTTAAAATTATTTTCTCTCATGTGACGTTTTCCCATGCTTATTTTAAGTTTTTTCGTGATAAGGATCAGGCTTGAGACACCTAGTTATGCTGTCCTTATATTTATATATACAGCTGGTCTTGGTGTTATTGTAGAAGTAGAAAGAATATTATTTTATTAAATATTAGATTACTTCTTAGATTTAGATCTAATTCTGCTCTGTCATTTTGGAGAGTGAGGCAACTTCTCCAAGGACACAGCATTAGATTGATCCAAAGTTTCCACAGAGTGCGCAGTCCCCAACTCCCTGCCCAGAGTTCTCTCTAACTGCCACGCCTCACATTTACTCTTTTTAAAAATATTTATTTATTTATTTATTTATTTATTTATTTATTTATTTATTTATGGCTGTATTGGGTCTTCGTTGCTGTGTGCGGGCTTTCTCTAGTTGCAGCGAGCGAGTGCTACTCTTCGTTGCGGTGCGCAGGCTTCTCATTGTGGTGGCTTCTCTTGTTGCGGAGCACGGGCTCTAGGCCCGTGGGCTTCAGTAGTTGCTGCATGTGGGCTCAGTAGTTGTGGCTCGGGCTCTAGAGGACAGGCTCAGTAGTTGTGGTGCACAGGCTTAGTTGCTCCGCGGCATGTGGGATCCTCCCGGACCAGGGTTCAAACCTGTGTCCCCTGCACTGGCAGGCGGATTCCTAACCACTGCGCCACCAGGGAAGTCCCTCACATTTACTCTTGAATTTAAAATCTGGAATGGAAAAGGTCTTTATTAGATTAAAAAATAAATTTAAATGTCTCGGTTTTGGTTATTGTTATTATTCTCTTAAAACAGGATGGCAGAGATATCTGACAAAAAAATAATACCTACTGAATTAGAGGTGATTTCACAAGTATTTGATTTAGTTAGATTTAGTAAATAAAATAACCACAAATATCCACCAAAATAGTACTTTTAAATATACACAGCATGTCTGCTACATTTAAATTGCAAAGCAGCATATGTTGGAGTAAAATATATATATATATGTATATATATATATATATATATATACATATATATATATATATATATATATATATTTGTAAATTTTCTGCATTATTTTGCTTTTAACTCAAAATCAGTTACATTTTACCCAAACCCGTTGTGTCACTATTAAAACACTTCCTGTGATTTCTCAGCTCTAGCCTTTGGTTTGAGAGCAGCTTGCTGGTGTTGAAGAGGAAGAGAGAAATATGTTTTATTGGGCCCTTGCCAGGGGCCTTACCCATGCAATCTTAGATTATGTGTAAAACCCTAGGAAATGGGTAACACAGCCCCCATTTTGCAAATAAGGAAACTGAGGCTCAGAAAGATTAAAATACTTGCCCAAAGTCAGGTCAGCCCAATTTCAGAGCCCATCTGCCTACCCCATTCTTCACAAAAATCCATTACTGCATAACTATTTTATGATTGCTGTTAATGGAAAATGTCCAGATATTTCTGGTCAGATCTGGGCACATTCTGAAGCTGAATTTAATTGTAAAAGTATGTAGGTGCTTAGGAATAGAGAGGAAAATTCTGACCAATTTCGAAGGAAAAATAAATTTCATGTTTCAATCCTGAGATAATAGACTTTCATACAAATAGTTTACATAGCTTTTGTTTTAAAAAATTGAACTGGAATGTTTTCCAGCAATGACAAAAAAGAAAATTACATAAACCACGCGTCCTCCGGGAACTCAACTGGGAGATAGATGTGGTGTTTTTTGTCGGTTCCGTAGATGCTATTTCCAAGTAAAATGTCGCATCTACTCTGGCAAATTGATAATATTCTTTAAGTAATTATGTGAAGCCTAGACTTCTCTTATTTAATCTGGAGGTTCATCACTGCAAGTTCTAGAAGAAGTCACAGTCATCTGCTTGTGTTTACACAGGGTTTGTTCACAGGGGTGGGTGCAGGCCTGGGTCAGTGAATGTGGTGGAATTCCGTCTGAGACAGAAAGACACGCAGATACTTTAGTACATTCCTATGGCTTAAAGTCAATGAAACCGCAGCAGGGTAATTCCAAACAGTCTCGGAAGGTTTGACAGATTTTCCACATCTCTCCTGTAAACCTTGCTTAGAATATTCAGAACTTCTTTGTCTCTGAGCAGGGAATACAGTGTCCTACAGCATTCCATTTCCCTAGTGACTGAAACTTATGTGCCAATTTAAAAATCATTAACTTTTTTTTTTTAAATATCTTTGTTGGGGTATAATTGCTTTACAATGGTGTGTTACTTACTGCTTTATAACAAAGTGAATCAGCTATACATATACATATATCCCCATATCTTCTCCCTCTTGCATCTCCCTCCCACCCTCCCTATCCCACCCCTATAGGAGGTCACAAAGCACCGAACTGATCTCCCTGTGCTATGCAGCTGCTTCCCACTAGCTATCTATTTTACATTTGGTGGTATATATAAGTCCATGCCACTCTCTCACTTCTTCCAAGCTTACCCTTCCTCCTCCCTGTGTTCTCAAGTCCATTTTCTACGTCTGTGACTTTATTCCTGTCCTGCCCCTAGGTTCTTCAGAACTTTTTTTTTTTTTTTTAGATTCCATATATATGTGTTAGCATACAGTATTTGTGTTTCTCTTTCTGACTTACTTCACTCTGTATGACAGACTCTAGGTCCATCCACCTCACTACAAATAACTCAATTTCGTTTCTTTTTATGGCTGAGTAATATTCCATTGTATATATGTGCCACATCTCCTTTATCCATTCATCTGTCGATGGACACTTAGGTTGCTTTCATATCCTGGCTATTGTAAATAGAGCTTCAATAAACATTGTGGTCCATGACTTTTTTTGAATTATGGTTTTCTCAGGGTATATGCCCAGTAGTGGGATTGCTAGGTTGTATGGTAGTTCTATTTTTAGTTTATTAAGGAACCTCCATACTGTTCTCCATAGTGCCTGTATCAATTTACATTCCCACCAACAGTGCAAGAGTGTTCCCTTTTCTCCACACCCTCTCCAGCATTTATTGTTTGTAGATTTTTTGATGACGGCCATTCTGACTGGTGTGAGGTAATAACTCATTGTAGTTTTGATTTGCATTTCTCTAATGATTAGTGATGTTGAGCATCCTTTCATGTGTTTGTTGGCAATCTGTATATCTTCTTTGGAGAAATGTGTATTTAGGTCTTCTGCCTATTTTTGGATTGGGTTGTTTGTTTTTCTGATACTGAGCTGCATGGGCTGTTTGTAAAATTTGGAGATTAATCCTTTGTCAGTTGCTTCATTTGCAAATATTTTCTCCCATTCTGAGGGTTGTCTTTTCATCTTGTTTATGGTTTCCTTTGCTGTGCAAAAGCTTTTAAGTTTTATTAGGTCCCATTTGTTTATTTTTGTTTTTATTTCCATTTCTCTAGGAGGTGGGTCAAAAAGGATCTTGCTCTGATTTATGTCACAGAGTGTTCTGCCTGTGTTTTCCTCTAAGAGTTTTATAGTGTCTGGCCTTACATTTAGGTCTTTAATCCATTTTGAGTTTATTTTTGTGTATGGTGTTAGGAAGTGTTCTAATTTCATTCTTTTATGTGTAGCTGTCCAGTTTTCCCAGCACCACTTATTGAAGAGGCTGTCTTTTCTCCATTGTATATTCTTGCCTCCTTTATCAAAAATAAGGTGACCATATGTGTGTGAGTTTATCTCTGGGATGGGCTTTCTATCCTGTTCCATTGATCTATATTTCTGTTTTTGTGCCAGTACCATACTGTCTTGATGACTGTAGCTTTGTAGTATTGTCTGAAGTCCAGGAGCCTGATTCCTCCGGCTCTGTTTTTCTTTCTCAAGATTGCTTTGGCTATTCGGGGTCTTTTGTGTTTCCATACAAATTGTGAAATTTTTTGTTCTAGTTCTGTGAAAAATGCCATTGGTAGTTTGATAGGGATTGCATTGAATCTGTAGATTGCTTTGGGTAGTCATTTTCACAATGTTGAGTCTTCCAATCCAAGAACGTGGTATATCTCTCCATCTGTTTGTATCATCTTTAATTTCTTTCATCAGTGTCTTATAGTTTTCTGCATACAGGTCTTTTTTCTCCTTAGGTAGGTTTATTCCTAGGTATTTTATTCTTTTTGTTGCAATGGTAAATGGGAGTGTTTCCTTAATTTCTCTTTCAGATTTTTCATCATTAGTGTATAGGAATGCAAGAGATTGCTGTGCATTAATTTTGTATCCTGCTACTTTACCAAATTCATTGATTAGCTCTAGTAGTTTTCTGGTAGCATCTTTAGGATTCTCTATGTAAAGTATCATGTCATCTGCAAACAGTGACAGCTTTACTTCTTCTTTTCTGATTTGGATTCCTTTTATTTCTTTTTCTTCTCTGATTGCTGTGGCTAAAACTTCCAAAACTATGTTGAATAATAGTGGTGAGAGTGGACAACCTTGTCGTGTTCCTGATCTTATAGGAAATGGTTTCAGTTTTTCACCATTGAGAACGATGTTGGTTGTGGGTTTGTCATATATGGCCCCTATTATGTTGAGGTAAGTTCCCTCTATGCCTACTTTCTGGAGGGTTTTTATCATAAATGGGTGTTGAATTTTGTCAAAAGCAAAAATCATTAACTTTGAATAGAACTCTTTATAGATTTCTCAGTTCATCGGAACCTATGTACTGATTGTAACCTCTTTTTGGCTTACGATGTGGTGTTATCTTTAAGAATATATATATATATACGTATGTGTGTTGTCTTGGAGCATAGCAATAATAACAACGAATATTGAGCATTGCCATACTAAAAGCTTCACATACATTAGCCCCTTGAATTGGCAAAATAGCTTTGTGAAGTCAAGATTAACACCCCCATTTTACAGACCAGGACACTGAGGCATGGGAGGTGAATATGTTAGTTGCAAATATATCTCAACAGCAAAGGAGAACTGGCATCGGAGCCAGTCAGTCCAGCTCTGAAGCCCTCCTATGGGTACAGGAGCCTTGGTCAGAGCTTCAGAGTGAGGGCCTGAGGCTCAGACAGCACGTGGGGGGACGCTTACTAGACTGTTGTTAGACCTTCCTTCTCTTCCTCACGTTCTGGCTTACACTCCAATCCAAAGTGGCTGCAGTGACCGTGACCTGAACTGAGTGTCACCATCCATTTAAATATCTCCACAAGAACATCTGATTATTCCCAGACATGTAAGCTTCCTGTGCCTTGTATATTATTTCAGGAGAATGGTTGGGGATATCCTGTGGTGATGCATGACAGAAGGAAATTGAGAGCAGTTAATATTTTTTTTGTAGGACCTGATATTTGTGGATTTGATGTCAAGAAAGTTCATGTTATTTTACATTTCAAGAATCAGTATCACTCAAACAAGAAATCAATCAGGTGTAAGGTAAATTCTTTCATATTCAAATCAGTGATCATGTTAAATCTTGCCAGATAATAACGTAAGTTTATAGAAAATAGTTTTGACCTTAAAATATTTAAGTGAACTATGGATGGGCCTTGTCTGTCCTGTCCCTGCTTTCCAGTTTAGCAGGCCTGTTAGAGACACTTGTCCACCACTTTGATTGGTTTGGTTTCCAAAGTTTTTACCCACCGGGAGGGTACACTTCTCACTGTGAGCCATGACATTGATTTATAAAGTGCCCCATAAGGGTTACAACAGGATGGTCACATTTCAGCTATACCCATCATCATTAAGAAAGGAAATATTCAGGGTGAAAAAAAATTCTGGTGAAATTTATCTTCAAAATACCAAAACAATTTAAAATGGGAATATTTCTAAAATGAATGCATACATGCTTTACATTTTTACCCAGGGGATCCTGTGAAAATGACATTTTAGGTCTTAGGGCCTGTTTATAACTCAGTGGCCCTACCGGGGCTTCTCTAAAGAGGCAGCTTGCATTAAGTCCCTGGTGTGTGGGCCTGTGAAGGGGAAGTACACTCCCCAAAGCTCATCCCCCCACACTTTGAAGGTAAGCACCAGGAAGCAGGGACCTGTCCCCTGAGGCATCCCCAGCACCCATAGCCTCTGTGAATCTGGGCAGGAGGCCAGTGTATTTCAAGATCATTGACAGCAAGGAGCGGAAGCATCCATAACCGTCCTTTATTCAGTCTCGACCTGAGCAGGGGGCGCTCGGCATCCTCACAAAGCCCCAGTGAGTCTCTATTGGCAGCATGGTTTCTCGCCGGGTCCTGCCTGCTGACTTGATGGTTCTAAAGGATCAGCAGGTCCCCCATGTACTCAGAGGCCTGACACCCCTCCCTTGAGGGTGGAGGGGAGCTCAAAATCCAGGTCTTCCTCCTCCACCTTAGTGTTGGACCAGAGGACCAGTCTTCATGATATGATTCCTGAGCATTTGTTCAGTTGCAGCTCAGGCATGCAGGAGAGAAAGGGGATGACACTACCAGATGGAGGCTGTGAGGTCTGGCCTGGACTGTGCCTGGGAGGCCAGAGCTCGGTCACCTGGGGGCAGCAAGCCTACGGGGCCCTGAGTGGCGCCGGCAGGCCGACAACTCCCTCAGACAGGTATTGGTATTTCTGCAGCCTGTTAGAAAAATAAGAGACAAGTCTGCTGAAGGAGCCTTGGAGCCTTGGATCATAGCAGCTAGTTAGCATTACGGACTCCTCGGTGAGGTGCAAGTTTATCTTCACGGGGCTCCGATTCACTCTGCAATGCTGTAAAAGAAATGCAGTGGTCAGCCCTCAAGGGTTTTCAAGGAGGAGGTCTGGCCTGCATTGTTAAAAAAAATACCTTGGGAGATTGGTTCAAGATAGCGGAGTAGAAGGACGTGCGCTCACTCCGTCTTGTGAGAACACTGGCATCACAACTAACTGCTGAACAGTCATCGACAGGAAGACACTGGAACTCACCAAAAAAGATACCCCACATCCAAAGACAAAGGAGAAGCCACAATGAGATGGTAGGAGGGGTGCAATCACAATAAAATCAAATCCCCTAACTGCCGGGTGGGCAACTCACAAACTGGAGAACAATTATACCACAGAAGTTCACCACTGGAGTGAAGGTTCTGAGCCCCATGTTAGGCTTCCCAACCTGGGGGTCTGGCAACAGGAGGAGGAATCCCCAGAGAATCGGACTTTGCACTTGATCTTAGCCAAAAGGCCGAGAAGCGATGAGAATCGGACTTTGAAAACTAGCGGGATTTGATTGCAGGACTTTAACAGGACTGGGGGAAACAGAGACTCCACTCTTAGAGGGCACACACAAAGTCTTGTGTGCACCAGGACCCAGGGGAAGGAGCAGTGACCCCATAGGAGACTGAACCAGACCTACCTGCTAGTGTTGATGGGTCTTCTGCAGAGGTGGGGGTGGGTGGCTGTGGCTCACCGTGGGGACAAGGACACTGGCAGCAGAACTTATGGGAAGTACTCACTGGTGTGAGCCCTCCCGGAGTCCTCCATTAGCCCCACCAAAGAGCCTGTAGGCTCCAGTGCTGGGTCGCCTCAGGTCAAACAACCAACAGCGAGGGAACACAGCCCCACCCATCAGCAGACAAGCGGATTAAAGTTTTACTGAGATCTGCCCACCAGAGCAACACCCAGCTCTACCCATCACCAGTCCCTCCCATCAGGAAGCTTGCACGAGCCTCTTAGATAGCCTCAACCACCAGAGGGCAGACAGCAGACGCAAGAAGAACTACAATCCTGCAGCCTGCAGAACGAAAACCACAATCACAGAAAGATAGACAAAATGAAAAGGCAGAGGATTATGTCCCAGATGAAGGAACAAGATAAAACCCCAGAAAAACAACTAAATTCCAGAAAAAGAATTCAGAATAATGATAGTGAAGATGATCCAGGACCTTGGAAAAAGAATGGAGGCAAGGATTGAGAAGATGCAAGAAATGTTTAACAAAGAACTGGAAGAATTAAAGAACAAACAAAGATGAACAATACAATAACTGAAATGAAAAATACACCAGAAGGAATTGATAGCAGAATAACTGAGGGAGAAGAATGGATAAGTGACCTGGAAGACAGAATGGTGGAAATCACTGCTGCAGAACAGAATAAAGAAAAAAGAATGAAAAGAAATGAAGACAGCCTAAGAGACTTCTGGAACAACATTAAATGCACCAACATTCGCATTTTAGGGGTCCCAGAAGGAGAAGAGAGAGAGAAAGGACCTGAGAAAATATTTGAAAAGATTATAGTCGAAAACTTCCCTAACCTGGGAAAGGAAATAGCCACCCAAGTCCAGGAAGTGTGGAGTGTCCCAGGCAGGATAAACCCAAGGAGAAATACACCGAGACACATAGTAATCAAATTGACAAAAATTAAAGACAGAGAAAAATTATTAAAAGCAACAAGGGAAAAACAACAAATAACATACCAGGGAACTCCCATAAGGTTAACAGCTGATTTCTCAGCAGAAACTCTGCAAGCCAGAAGGGAGTGTCACGATATATTTAAAGTGATGAAAGGGAAGAACCTACAACCAGGAATACTCTACCCAGCAAGGCTCTCATTCAGATTTGACGGAGAAATCAAAAGCTTCACAGACAAGCAAAAGCTAAGAGAATTCAGCACCACCAGACCAGCTTTGCAACAAATGCTAAAGGAACTCCTCTAGGCGGGAAAGAGACTAGAAACTTAAAACAACCTTGTACATGTATAGACTGCTATATCAAAACCTCATGGGAACAGCAAACCCCCAAACTGAAATAGATACACACACAAAAAAGAAAAAGCAACCCAAGCACAACACTAAAGATGGTCATCAAACCACAAGAGAGGAGAACAAAAGAGGAAGGAAAGAAAAAAGACCTACCAAAAAAAAAGGAACTTCCCTGGTGGTCCAGTGGTAAAGAATCTGCCTTCCAATGCAGGGGACATGGGTTCGATCCCTGGTCAGGGAACTAAGATCCCACATGCTGCGGGGCAACTAAGCCCGCACGCCACAACTACTGAGCTCACGAGCCTCAACTAGAGAGCCTGTGTGCTGCAAACTACAGAGCCCATGCGCTCTAGAACCTGCGTGCCAAAACTACAGAGCCCAGGCACCCTGGAGCCTGAGCGCCACAACTAGAGAAGTGAAAACCAGCATGCCACAACTAGAGAGAAGCCCGCCTGCAGCAAGGAAGAACCCGCACTCTGCAACTAAGACCCGACGCAGCCAAAAAAAAAAAAAAGAGACCTCGGATGTTCTGGGGAGGAATGGTTGGCGATCAACAGGCAGGGAGATGGGTGAGGTTGTTAGGTCAAGGCTTCAGCGGGATGCAGAACACGGGCGCGTTTTGACAGATGATTCAGGTGTAGGATCCAGAGGACTTGGTGATGTTTGGAATCTGGGTGCTGAGGGTGTGGATGATGACTCTCAGTGGTGTTGCTGTTAAACAGGAGGGGAAATAAAGGCCAAGAAAGGGGTCAGGGCAGACTCAGGGGTCATGTTTAGAACAGTTGGTTGTGAAATCCAGGCAGACATCAAGGTAGAGGTGTCGAACAAATTGTTGGAAACTTTGGGTCTGAAACTTGGCTGATGGTTGGGATTAAAGGTGTTGGCTTGGAGCTGTTTACATATGCGTGGGTGTAGATGTTATCCCTCAGGAGGCTCTGGGCCAGTGGACAAACCCCAGAGGGTGCCAGCCATGGGGCCAGCAAGCCCAAAGTCTAAATTAAGAAAGACAAGTGGAGACAAAGGCAGGCAGAGAGCAGGGGGAAAGCATTTGGAGAATTGTGCACTCAGCTGTCACAGCGGGCTGCAAGGGTTGAGGGGGACACAGAGTAGACTGTAATACTGGTCCCGGGACAGAGTCATTGGCTACGGTGTGGCAGAGCAGAGGGGTACTGAAAAGACGTTTTGATTTGGCTCTTAGCAGGGAGAGACTCCTCCTGACAGAGCCTTTATGCTGGGGCAGTGGTTCCCAAACTTGAGCAGCGTCAGAGACCCTGGAGGGCCTATGAAAGTGGCCAGAGGGTCCACGAGGCTCTGATGCAGCGGTTCGGGGCTGACCTGGGAACGGGCATTGCCCTTGTTCCCCCAGTGCTGCTGCTGCTGTTGGGGTACGGTTCAGGGGTCCCCTCCACTGCTGACAGTCAGATACGTCCTGGGCACCCCCAGCCTCCCCAGACCCCCTCCCATCCACCCTCCAGCCCCCCTTTATTTTATTATTTATTTATTTATTTTTGGCCACGCTGTGTGGCATGCGGGATCTTAGTTCCCCAACCAGGGATCCAACCCGTGCCCCCTGCAGTGGAAGCGTGGAGTCTTAACCACTGGACCGCCAGGGAAGTCCCCAGCCCTCCTTTACTGAATGTTAAATGCTTTCCTTGTGTCCAGCCTGGGGCTTTAACCATGACCAAAAGGCACACCAGGCCTGCCCTCCCCAAGCTTAAATTGTTGGACAATTCAGAGAGTTAAAAATTCTCCCTTGTGTCGAGAAATAGAGTGGGCTTCATTTGGTGTCTTTCAGAATGCAGAGCCGGAAGTTGTTTTGCATGTAACTTTTCATAAGTCCAACAACGCACTGGTCCCTCGGTTTACACCAATCACCCCATCATAACTGCCTGGGGGATTATAGGTGAAAGCCATTGTCTTTGCACAAAAAGGGAATCAGCCACTCAAGAGAAGGCTGCCAGTAGTGAGGAAGTATTCTACAAAGGGGTGAGTCTTCTGTAGGACACCCTTTCATTGTCAAGTCAGCCCCTATTTCTAGAACGTCTCTGCTTGCTGTTTACAACAAGGCTTTGACCCATGACAACTTACGCTGCATATCTTAGACCTGCCTTGAAACGTCAAGGGTCCCATTCTTTTCCTTTTCTCCCCCAAAACATTCAGGTTGATGGCTTCACACACCTCTACACTCTGATTTTAAGACCAGACCTCACTTACGAAGTGAAAATTGATGGTCAGTCGATTGAATCCGGCAGCATAGAGTATGACTGGCAGCTCACATCACTGAAGAGAATGGAGAAGGCTTCAGCAGAGTCTGAGGACTGGGACCAGGCTACAGAGGGCAAATCCCAGGTGTGGAGTTTCCCCGCACAGCTGCTAGAAAGTGTACAAGTGTAGTTCGTAAGTACCCAAGTACCGTACAATTGCTGCATGGCTGGGAATCATGATGACAGCATTACAGCAATCAAAGTGCCCTCCTCAGAGCATATATGCTGAGACCAGCCACACAGCTGCACGCTTCAAGGTATTGTGAAAGAGTTAAAATACCTGAGATGAAAGCAAGTAGGGTTTGTTTTTGTAACCAATGTTATTTTTAAAAAAGGAAAATGTATCAGCAACCTTTATAAAAATGATTTTCTTGTCATTCTGCATTTGAGCATAAGTATTTTTGAGCATCATACTTGTGACTGACAACCAAGAATCAATTATCGTAACAGGTATATATTAGTTTCCTAGGGCTGCCATAAAAAGGACCGCAAACTGGGGCCTTGAAACAACAGAGATGTGTTCTTTCAGTTCTTCTTGAAGCCAGAAGTCAGAAATCAGCAGGGCCGCACACTCCATCTGAAGGGTCTAGGGGAGAATCCTTCTTCGGTTCTTCCAGCTTTTGGTGACTCCCAGCGTTCCTTGGCTGGTAGACACATCACTCCGATCTCTGCCTCCTTTTCCACATAGCCTTCTCCTCTTCTTGTGTCTCTTCTATCTCTTATAAGGACATTTGTCATTGGATTTAGGGCCTACCTGGGTAATCCAGAATTATAGAATGAACTGTCTAGAGATCCTTACCTTAATTACATCTGCAAAGACCCTTTTTTCCTAATAAGGCCACATTCCCAGATTCTGAGACTTAGGACGTTGAGAAATCTTTTGGGGAACTCAACCTGCTATTAAGGTACTTTTTTTTTCCAATTTACGTTAGTCATTGTTGTAACATTTTTTTTTGTACATCAAACATTATGCCAAAATGTAAGCTATTTATCTTAAGACAATTGTCTTTGCCATAACTAAGAGTACTGTAACTGATGTTTACAATTAATTTCTGGCAACTTAAAATACTAGTGGCATTGCTGTCTAATAGTCAAATACTTCATCATAGATGGAATGTAATTATGAAATTAAAATGGCATCTTGTTTAGACTTAAATTATTTGGCAACCCTTTTTTTTCATAGATGATCAAAAGTAAACTTCCATGAATTTGGAATCCATGTGTCCAATCAATGAGAATGTCTTCAGATTAGAGTAAAATCCCAATCATGTAAGGCTTCCCCATCATTTCTCAAGAAAAAGAAAAAAGGCGGGAAGTTTTACTCTCCCTTTCTTACCTTCAAACCAAAGTAAAAAGAGTAGTTTTTCACCTGGAAAAGAGCACTTACTTTAAACAAGGTACAGAATGGCAAAGAAACTGACGCTGAGGCTCCCAGGCTCAGGAGATACGGGTCTTAGGACTGAAATCCTGGCTGCCTCTGGGCTACAAGGATGCCATCCTAGCAGTGCAGGTGTGCCTTGGTGCCGAGTGTACATGAGGCAGGTCCCCAGAGGAGCCAAATCATCCTTTCAGAAAGCTCGTTTCCAAACTGGCCGCGTTCTGTCCATATGTTCAGTTCTGTGTGATCTCCTAAACAGTGTGGTTCTTTATGGTGTTACCATTTGATAACCCTCATTATAAAGAGTCGGCTACTGACTGAGTTGTAATCATTTCCTGGATCCCAACACGAGACTGGCTCATCTGTTGCCGGTTGGGGTCGGGGCAAAGAGCAGTAGGAGAGACGATTAACTCCCATGTGCCATCGTTGAGAAGTTCTAGAGTAACGTGGAAAAGCCACAGTCTCAGTGCAACACTTTTACTATTTCTCAGTTATTCTGAAAGAGAAAACATCATTGTACACCACTTTTATGCTTTGATGTGTTTATCTGAATATTATTAATCCAGAGCAAATTTTTCTCATCCATTCATTTATTCAACAAATATTTATTTGGGAATTCCCTGGCGGTCCAATGGTTAGGACTCCACTGCTTCCACTGCAGGGGGCATGGGTTGGATCCCTGGTCGGGGAACTAAAATCCCACAAGCCGTGTGGTGGGGCCATAAAGAAAGAAAGGAAGAAAGAAAGAAAAAGGAAAGAAAGAACGCTCCATTAAAAAAACCAGAAAAAAAAATTTATTCAACACCTATTAAGTCACCTTCACATAGATATGTGTATATATGCATGTGTAGAAATGTGTATATATGTGTGTGTATATATGTGTGTGTATATGTATACCTGTGTTTTATTTTTTAAGATTTATTATTTATTTATTTTATTTATTTATTTATTTATTTATTTTTGCTTCATCGGGTCTTAGTTGTGGCGCGTGGGCTTCTCTCTAGTTGTGGGGCGCAGGTTCCAGAGCACATGGGCTCTGTAGGTTGCAGCACGTGGGCTGCAGTTGAGGCACGCAAGCTCAGTAGTTGTGGCACGCGGACTTAGTTGCCCTGTGGCATGTGGGATCTTAGTTCCCTGACCAGGGATCAAACCCGCGTCCCCTGCATTGTAAGGCGGATTCTTTACCATTGGATCACCAGGGAAGTCCCCTGTGTTTTATATATATGTGTATAGTGTGAGTATATATATAAGGGCTGAATAATACAACTGCTTTTCTCCTGCTACCCAGCAGTCCTCAGGTAAATCTTGGGACATTCCTTAGTTGTCCAGCCTCTCTCTGGAACAGTCCATATATGACCATGATGTAGAAGGACAGACTTAACCTAATCAGCAGTAAATGTGGCCCGTCTTCCCAACATCACTCTTTGCCCCATCATTTTAACTTTGGCCACTATTTCGAGTTTTCCACAGCACCGTTCCTCTCAACAGCACGGGAAGAGTGCTGTCATCATAGGTGCGGTTGGGGAGAAAAAGCAGGCAGTGTGTGGTCCTGAAGCCCCCGGTGAGGGAGGGAACCCCAGCACTTAGCCCTTCGACCATCGAATGGAGGAGGACACGGGGAAAAGTGCAACCAGGGTCACAGGTCTGCCCCTGCCTCTTGGGAGTTAAGAATTTCCTTTCTCAAATCTGAGAATCTAAGTTTTTTCCCCCTACACATATTCTAAGGCCTGGAAGAAGCACTTTCTGGATGCCAGTGCCAGCACGCCGAGCGACTGGAACAGCGAACTGGACGGGGACCGGCAGGCGCCGATGCTGCAGAAGCCTCCACACCAAGTGCGTGGCACCTCCTTCCCCCCAGCCCCCCCCCCCATGTCCCCGGGGCCGACCACATACGGCTTGTTGTTGCAGGATGGCCTGAGACCAGAGGGCATAGACAGAGATGTTTGGCTCCATCAGAAGATGAAAAACACCAACTATTTGACGGAATATGACCTCTCAGAATTTGAGAACATCGGTGCCATCGGACTGGAGCTTTGGCAGGTCACTTGGTTTTAAATTCACTTTAGTTTAATAACTCTGGACTTCAGCCTAAACTCCTTAATTCACATAGCTAGTATTTGAGCTCCTATTGCGTGCCTGGCACCCCTACCTGGACCCAAGACATACAGTCGTAGACAAAATGGACATGCTTCCTGCCCTGGGTACTTCTTGTCTGCCTTCCTGCTCCCTGGGAATTGGCCTGGAGCTGACCTTGTGGTGCCTGTCAGCTTTAGGATAAGACTGAAGATTCAGATGTAGCATGTCCAGGGTGGAGCCTGAGATTCTGCATCCCCAGCAAGCTCCCTGGTGGTGCTCATGTTGCCCATCCACAGCTCACACTTTGCACAGGAAGGTTCTCGAGCATCGGTTCTCAAATATCGCTGAATGCTCGAGTCACTGGGGAGTTCTTGAAAGTCTCAGTGCCCCGATGGTACCCCAGACCAGCTAAATCAGCATCCCTGGGGGTGAGACCAGGCATCAGGAGTTTTGCAAATGTTCTTGGTGGTCCCCATATGCAGCCAAGTTTGAGAACCAGTGCCCTGGAGGGAACAGATATTCTAGAAAAGGGTATCTGCATGTCCTACTATTGACAGCTAATCACTGTTACAGTACTGAGCAAATTACAACTGTTTATTTTGTGGAAAGTTTCATTTTTCACATCAGTAACGGAGGCCTTATGTTCATCCACAGGTGAGATCCGGAACCATCTTCGATAACTTCCTGATCACAGATGATGAAGAGTACGCTGAGAATTTTGGCAAGGCCACCTGGGGTGAAACCAAGGTACAATGAACACAATGAACTTTTCTTTCGTAATTCAGTTATTTCTGTACTTAAGTCTCACATATAGGAAAAGGCTTGATGAATTTTTACTAATGAACACCCCACCCAGATCAAGACATAGAACGTCACCAGAGCTCCAGGAACCTCCTCGCGATCCCTCCCAGCCAGCACCCGCCCCCAAAGGAATGGTGGTTCCACTATTCCATCACTGTAGATGGATTTGACTCCTTTTGAAATTTATGTAAATGTAGCTTCCCATTATTTATTCATTCAGGTAGTGTTGCGAAGTTCATTCATATTTTTGCATACAGCAGTAGGTTGTTCTTCCTTTGTGAATATTCCAGAAGGTAGATATCCATTCTCTGTGGATGCAGCTTTGGGATGCTTCCAGTTTGTGGAAAAAGCTGTGGATAAAGCTGTTCCCATCATTCCTGTACGTGACTTTCAATGGACACATGCCCAGGAGTGGGCAGGCTGGGTCACCAGTTCTTACACAAACAGTTTTCAGTGTGTCATCCTGTTTACATTCCCTTCCGCATGGTCGAGAATTTCAATTGTGTCGCATCTTTGGCCATGCTAGGTATTACTGTCAGTTGTTGTTGATGATTCAGTTTTATTGAAGCATAATTTACATACTGTAAAATGTACAGTTCTATGAATTCTGACAAACACATATAGTTATGAAACCACCACTAAAAATCAAGATGTAGAACAGTTTCACCACCCCAAAAAGTCTCCTTGTAACCAAGCCCTCCCCTACTCCAGCTATCACTGATCTGATATCCGTCCTTATAGTATTTTTGAAGTATAGTTGATTTACAACGTTGTGTTCGTTTCAGGTGTACAGCAAAGTGATTTAGTTATAAATATATATTCTTTTTCAGATTCAGAATATATATATACTTTTTCAGATTCTTTTCCATTATAGGTTATTGCAAGATACTGAATATAGTTCCCTGTGCTATACAGTAGGACCTCGTAGTTTATGTCCCTATAGTTTTGCCTTTTCCAGAATGTCATATAAATGGAATCATATAGTACGGAGTCTTTTTGAGCCTGCTCTCACACCAAGCGTAGTGTCTCCAAGATTCCTCCATGTTGCTGAGGTTCACTCAGTAGTTTGTATCTTCTTACTACTGAGTAAGTTTATCTGCTCACCAGCTGATGGACATTTGGGTTGTTTCCAATTTTTTTTCTTTTTTTTCTTTTTTTTTTGGCCGCACCACGGGGCATGCGGAATCTTAGTTCCCCGACCAGGGATCGAAGCCGCGCCCCCTGCAGTGGCAGCAGTGGAGTCCTAACCACTGCACCACCAGGGAAGTCCCAGGGGTGTTTCCAATTTTTAACAGTATGACCAAAGCTGCTATCAATTTTGTGTATAGTTTTTTTGTGTGGACGTGTGCTTTTATTTTTCTTGGGTAAATACCCAGGAGGGGGTTGCTGAGTTGTATGGTGTATCTTTAACTCTATGAGAAATTGCCAACCTGTTTCCAGAGGGGCTGCACTGTTTTGCAGTCTCTCCAGTCTCACCAGCACTGGGGACTGTGGGTTTCTGTAGGTGTGTAGTGGTATCTCTCTCTCATTTTGTTTGCATTTCCCTGATGACGAATGAAGGTGGGTACTGTTTCATGGCTTTTGTGGCCATTTGGAGATCCTTTTTTGTGAAATACCTGTGTTTTAAGATGTAAGTTTTGTTATTATTCAGGTATGGTGAGGCCAGCAGATCAGGAGATGACCTCCATTAAAAAGATAGTTTATTTTACCCACAGATCCCCAGAGGAGGGGCCACGCCATGCCATTCAGGGCCACATGGGGAAGCACCAGGGTTGGTCAGGAGGCAGAGGGAGAGCGTGGAAGATGTGGGCAAAAAACTTTGTTTTGGTTTTTTGCAGGAAGGAACAGATGAGGCCAGATAAGCAGGCTTAGGATTGGCTAGTTTTAAGAATTTCAGTGGGCTCCGGGGTACTAGTTGTCTAGTACCTGGCTGTGGGATAATTAAGGCAAGGAGAAATCAGCTCTGAACATGAGCCCAGTAGTGGAGGTCGTTAGGGATGTGAGCTCTGAATGTAGTTTGCATATGGAAAGAGTGCTTTTTGGCATTTACTATCTCTAAGAATGGGCCCCCTTGGAGGGGCCATCCCTCCTGGGTCAGCAAGGCCCCAGATGTCAAAGCAAGAGAAACATATGGTTGATACAGCCTGTTTATGTCGCTTGCCCACTTTCGTGTTGGGTTATTTGAACTTTTCTTATTTAGTTGTAGGTGTTCTTTATATATTCTGTCAAGTTCTTTGTCAGGTAAGTGTATTGTAAATGTCCTTGCCCCCTCTGTGTTTTGCCTTTCTATTCCCTCAAGTGTGGAAGCACTCCTGTATTTTTTTTTTTTTTTTTTTTTTTTTAGTGTGTATTTTGAGGCCCCTATCCTGAGAAACCAACTTAAAAACTTAGCTCTGGCTTCACATAAAGAAGATAAAATATCTTCCATCAGTACAAATTCATTTATAACTCTTTGGAGCCAGAGTATTGACGCTAAAATGTATGCTTTTAATGGGCATAAACATTTTGTTTCTCGTGTTGTTAAGCACCAATAACTAAATGGTGGCGCGGCTCACCCATAAGGAGAGAGTGGTCGGTGTCTTCTGGGAGTGCCATGACTTAGAGAGAAAGGTCTTGGAGGACCCTCCACACTGTTTTAGCCAGAAACTTTGGGTTGTTAAATTGCATGCCGGTGAATTTAAATTAAGGGTGATACACAAACCATCTTCCTGCTTTTAATCAAAATCTCCTCATTCCCTTATTTTCACTGATAAGGCATCTTCCATGTCATGTCCATCACACTGGGACCAACTGCAAAGCGGGTGCTTAAAATTTGAACATTTCAAGGCATTTCAGGGGGAAATTTCCCCTCCACTGATGAAAGGTGGTTATCACTAAGTGATTTTCTCATGAGCCCTTTCTTCTGTTTTCCTTTTTTAAAAAATATTTATTTATTTTGGCTGCGCTGTGTCTTAGTTGTGGCAGGCGGGCTTCTTAGTTGCGGCATGCATGTGGGATCTAATTCCCCGACCAGGGATCGAACCCTGGGCCCCCTGAACTGGAAGCGCGGAGTCTTACCCACTGGACCACTAGGGACGTCCCGAGCCATTTCTTTTTGAATCTGATTTCTTCTGCAAAGCCTTCCTAAACTCTTTTTTCAGGAATGACTACGGGAAATTTCTTGACGTGTCTTCACTCATCCTAACCCTTCTTTTAATCACACATGTCTGGAATTGCTCATTCAGGCTCTGAGGCCTCTTCTCATTACTCATTCACTGGTCAGCTGGTTGAAGGACCGGCCCAGGTGCTCTGGGGATAGAAGAAGGAGGGTGTATTCATTTCCTGGGGCTGCCATAACAAATCACCACAAACTTAATGGCTTAAAACATCACAAATGTATTCTCTCCCATTCTGGAGGCCAGAATTCCAAAATCAGTATCAATAGGCTGAAATCAAGGCATCAGCAGGGCCTTGCTCCCTCCAAAGGCTCTAGGGGAGAACCCTTACTTCGCCTCTTGCAGCTGCTGATGGTTCCTGGTGCTCCTTGGTTTGTGGCCGCATCCTTCTAATCTTTGCCCCCATCTTCACGTGGCCTTCTCCTCTTCTGTCTCTGTTTGTGTCAAATCTCCCTCTGCCCCTCTCTTATGAGAACATTATGATAGAATTTAGCGTCCACCTGATAATCCAGTAGAATTTCCTCTCTCAACATGCTTAATTTAATCACATCTGCAAAGACACTTTCCCCATACGTATAAGGTTACATTTACAGGTTCCAGGAATTGGGACCTGATTACTGGGGGGTTCTTTTTCAGCCGACCCCCAGCTGGTGTGGAGGCTTCCAGAAGGCAGGGGCAGGCTGCATGCTGACACCCAATCAGCCCAGAGGAAGCATAATCCCCAGCCGCCGGGGTCTTTCTTTCTTTCTCCAGGGCCCAGAAAGAGAGATGGATGCCATACAGGCCAAGGAAGAAGTGAAGAAGGCCCGAGAGGAAGATGAGGACGAGCAGATGATGGGCAGGTTTGGTGGGAGAGAAAATATCTTCAAAGGATTCCACAAGAGGAATGAACTTTAGTCATCCCCACCCCAGATAAAGATGACTGGTAAAACCTTGTTTCCACTTTAATCAACATTTAAAAGCTCAAATGTCTACATACCTGGTCACTTGTCTAATTTTCTTTGAAAAATGTTCCCATGCTTCTCAGTGGGATCGGTCTGGTTTTCCCCGAGCACTTTCCACCCCCTCCTCCCCGAGCCCAGGTACCCAGAGACATTTCCTTTGGACAAACCCAAGTGCTGGAGGAAGCCCGAGGCCAGTGAGAGTCTGGTCAAAAACACAACGCTCTTTTCTTAATCCCCAAAATGTTTTATAAATAAAAGGTGGTAAAACTTACCTTGAAAAAGGAGAAATTATGCTTTATTTCTTTGGGTTGTAAATTACTAATAGCTTATGTGAAACTTTTCCAGTATGAAATCTTTATGCAGCATCGTTGGTGCGGAAAGGTTTTGCGTGCCTCATTTGCACGCTGGTTATTCTGGAGAACCCAGGCCTTGTGCACAGATGTTTAACATTCCATAAAGGAGCTTTTTCCCCCACTCTGTGACCCACTTCCATGGCTGTTAGTTCTCTGTAAGACAGAGGAATGAAATTCATTCTCTCAAGTGAAAATAGTGATTACTTGGCAGCTAAATTTTTTTCCTTAAATCAAATGACTTGTTTAAAAAAAAAAAAAAAAGCCACACATAGCAGGCTTCTGTTTTGAAGAGCTCTGTTTTCACGCAGAAATTTGTGTTGGAAATAATCAAATTTAGGACACCATGTTACGAATAAGCCAAATAAAATCGGCAATTATACAGAACGTATTGATAGATGATCAGTGTGAAAAGTCTGGCCAGGAAGTGAAGGTCTGGCAAATTTTGTTCCGGCTTTCGTTGAAGTTGGCAGACCTTCGACCTTGAACTTTTTCAGCTGACAGTCACATTGGTCTTCCCAGTTTATCGGGGGTTATCAGTCTCGGAAGCTAAAGACTCACTCCCTGGAAGTGCAGGGGTGGGATTCAAACACTGCCCACCTTTTAAATCTCTGAACAAGGGGAGAAGTTAATGAGGGAAGAAGCAGTGCTAGACCTCGAGAGAAAATGCTGGAAACAATTGTACAAAATGGGTCAGACCAGCTCAGACCCTGCAGAACTCATCTTCCGCAGCAGCGCTGCCCTGGAGAACTTTCCTCATCTGCACTGGCAATACAGTAGCCACTGGCCACATGTGAGGCCTTGAAATGTGGCTGGTGGGACTGAGGAATGAATTTTATTTTTAATTAATAAACTTCATTTTCTAGAGCAGTTTTAGATTCCCAGCAAAACTTAGCAGAAAGTAGAGAGAGTTTCCATATACTGTCTATCCTCACACCCTCACATCCTCCCTTACCAATGACATCCCACACCACGGTGGTATGTTTGTCACGATTGATGTGTCACACGGACACATCATTATCACCCAGAGTCTGTACTGTGCATTAGGGTTCACTCTTGGTGTTGTGCCTTCTATGGAGGAATGAATTTTTAATCTTATTTTATTGTAACATTTATTATTTTTTCTTCCAGTTTTATTGATATATAATTGACATACAGCACTATATAAGTTTAAGGTGTACAGCATAATGATTTGACTTACATACATCATGACCTGATGACCACAATAAGTTTAGTGACCATCCATCATCTCATATAGACACAAAATTAAAGACATAGAAAGAATGTATGTTTTCCTTGTACTGAGAACTCTTAGGATTTACTCCCAACAATTTTCATTATAACATACAGCAGTCTTAATTCTATTTATCATGTTGTACATTATATCCCTAGTACTTATTTATAACTGGAAGTTTGTACCTTTTGACTGCCTTCATCCAATTCCCCCCCACTCCCACCTCCTGCCTCTGGTAACGACAAATCTGATCTCTTTTTCTATGAGTTTGTTTCTTTTTGAAGTATAATTGATCTACAACACTAAGTTACTTCCTGTTCCACAACGTAGTGATTTGATATTTCTATACATTTCAAAATGAGAAATAAAGTCTTTACAGACGTAATCAAGTGATAATGACATCATTAAGGTGGGTCCTAATCCGATATGACTGGTATCCTTGTACGTGGGAAATTTGGAAACAGAGACAGACATGTGCAGAGGGAAGACCATGTAAAGATCCAGGGTGACACCATCTTCAAGCCAAGAAACACTGGAGGCTACCAGAAGCTTGGAAAGGGGCATGGAACAGATTCTCCCTTACAGAATTGTAATTGATTTAAATTTAAACTTACATTGCCATATGTGGCGAGAGGCCACTGTGTTGGACGGTGCAGCTTTAGACTCTGGTGAGAGAGGCCCCAGGACGGCTGATTACTGCCCAGGGTGGCGGGCACAGTAGTAGAGGGAGTTCCAGGCCACTCTGCTGCTGGCCAGGTGGGACTCTCACCATTGAGCCTCTGGTTCCAGTCAAGACAGGATAGTCTCTGTGGTTTTTGTTGCCCCTGTAGACTCTTGACAGCGAGGCTGGAAGCCTGCACAATTTTCCCAGACAACCTTGCCCGTTAGTGCCCCATTACGTTCTGTGAGAAGGACATCAGAAGACGGGCGAAGAGGAGAAGCCATTTTTTCCAGGCTCCTGCCGGCACCTTAGGCAGTGGGGACAATAGTGGTGACTTTAGCAACAATGGCAGAAACAGTGGTGGCCGGTGAGGACCGTTATCTGGGTTCCTGCTCAGGGCCCAGTGGTTGTGGGTTTGGGGTAACACCCTTTCCCTTTTGACTTAGTCCTAAAGAGGCTAGCAGCTTCCTACTGTTACTAATCTTAGGTAACCTTGCATTTCTCCTCTGTTCTTCCAATGCTTTTGCACTCAGTCTCCTGTTACAAATTGTCCTCTGTTTGAAATATCTAGGATGACTTCTCTTTTCCTTATGGAACATGGACCGATAAAGCACCCAAGGCAGCTAAAAGCCTCCATCACCCCCACCAGGACCACCGCTGCATCTTTCCAGCTGTCCCACTTGCTTCCATCCATCCCCTCTCCATCCACTTTGCCTACCTTATCCAGAGCTGCTGTTCTAGAGCAGCTGTTCATGTTCAAAACCCTCTGGTGAGGGACTTCCCTGGTGGACCCGTGGTTAAGACTCTGCTCTCCCAATGCAGGGGCTCTGGGTTCAATCCCTGGTTGGGGGACTAAGATCCTGCATGCCGCACGGTGTGGCCAAAAAAAAAAAAAAAAAAAAAAATCTTAAAAAAAAAAACAACCCTCTGGTGGCCTCTCATTTCTCTTTGCACAGGGAACTGAGGAGCGAAGGAGCACCATGAGGCTGAAAACTTGGAGCTCGGAGAGCAAGGTGGTCTCAAGACGAGGCTGGATCACATGTGGTCTTATTTTATTGCTCTTCACACGGGGCTCTCCAATCAGACCGTATGTAATCCAGCCTCATTTCAAGACCCTCTGTCTTGCTGTCTGAGTTCCAGAGCCTCAGTCTCAAAGTGCCTCTTAGCTCCTCAGCTCCCGCTTGTGATGATTCCGAGGCCCCACCGTCGCTGCAGTCAGGCTCAACCTTCACGTGTCACACCATTGCACTACTCTGTAGCACTTATCACTGGTTATCTATTTCCTCATGTGATTTTAAAAAATCAATTAATTATTTTTTTGGCTGCGTTGGGTCTTCGTTGCTGCACGTAGACTTTCTCTAGTTGTGGCGAGCAGGGGCTACTCTTTGTTGCGGTGCGCCAGCCTCTCACTGCAGTGGCTTCTCTTGTTGCGGAGCATGGTCTCTAGGCACGCGGGCTTCAGTAGTTGTGGCATGCAGGCTCAGTAGTTGTGGCACACGGCTTAGTTGCTCCACGGCATGTGGGATCTTTCCCGGACCAGGGCTTGAACCCATGTTCCCTGCATTGGCAGGATGATTCTTAACCACTGCGCCACCAGGAAAGTCCCTCCTCATGTGATTTTTTTCATGTCTGTTTCCTTCCTCTAGACCTGTGGTTCTCACAATGGGGGGCCTGGGGACCAGCAGCCTCAGCACCTCCTGGGGATTTGCTAGAAATGCAAAAATCTCAGGCCGCACCCAGATCTGGAAACCAGAATCTGGAAACCTAGTCTACTTAACAAGCCTGGGTAGCTCCAGGGTGAGACCTGTTTGTGTAGAGTGTGTGTCTGCCTGGCCCACAAATGGAGCACCTGTACTCAATGAGCATCTGATGGTGAATGGTTGTTGAATGAATCACAAAGCACACTGTGCTCATTTGAAGGGCACGAGGTATGTCAAGTCGCTGAAGACACAGGAGCAAGCAGCTGTGAGACTCCAGAGGGGAGGAGGTGGACAGGCAGCTGTGCCCTCACTACCCCAAGATCGCACAGCCTTCCAGCTTGTCTGCCTGAGAAGTGCCACTATCACAGGAGACCAAGCAAGGGGAAGGTGACCCGTGCTGAAGAAACCTTGTGCCACTGTGGTCAGCTACTCAGCAGGACCTTCCTTCCTCATCCTTTTAGTGGAAACCGGCCACAGATGAGTGGGTGTCTATAGTAAAAAGAAGGCAAAACATGTCTAAACAAATAAATGCGCCTCCATAATGGTCCTCCAGCAAACACCAGGTGCCTGCTCTGTGCGGGGCGCAGCGTGAGGCACAGAGGTGGAACAATAGCAAACACATATTATTACCATTCCCTCTTTTCAGAAGAGGGGGTTGGGGGCGCAGAGAGCCTACTTAAATGACTTGCCAAGATCACACAGCAAGAAAGTGGCCACACACACACACAGCTATCCTAGGAACAGGGCGCCTTGTTGGGCAGGGTGAGGGTCCCGACCCTCTGCCAGGTGGGCGACGGCCTCTCCATAGTGCTTTTGCCAGGCGCACGGCAATGTGAAGAGCATCCCTAGAAGACGGCCCATCATCGGCTAGGACCCGGAGGGGTAAGGAACCTTGGCAGACGAGCCGAGGAACTGGGAAGGAGGTGGTGAAGGAGCGCGGGTGGCACTCTGGAAAAGTCCCGGCCCCCGCCCCCTCCGGCTGGGGCTAGGCGCGCGCGGCCCCGCCCTCAACCCCCTCCCCTTCAGGCTCCGCTGAGCGTGCGCGGCCCTGCTTCGGCCCCGCCCTCTCCCGGGCCGGGCTGCGCGCGCACCGCCCCTCGCACCAGTGCGCACGCGCGGCCCCGCCCCGTTCCCCCCGGCGCTCGGAGCCCGAGTCCGCGGGAAGATGGCGGCCCCGCTCATCCCCCTCTCACAGCAGGTACTGGCTGGCCAGGCGGGCGGGGGGTGGCGGCGGGAGCTGCGGCGCCGCCCGTTCCGGGCGCGAGGCGGACGCTGCGGGGAGGCCTAAGCGCGAGGAGGCCCAGCTGGGCGGCGGCGGCTGGCGCTGAGGGGCCCCGGCGGAGGGCGGGCGGGTGGTCCTGAAGGTGACAGGCCGGTCCGGCCCTCGGCCTCCCGCACCAGAGCGACCCTCTGCGGGCGGCGACCCCACAGGCGGGGCCGCAGCGCGTGTCTGCTCCACCCGGGGCCCGGCCTTCTCCGCAGCTTCCAGGCCGGGTGATGCACGGTAGCATTGGGCTGCCTCCCGGGGAGGTGGGCCAGGGGAGCAAGCATTTTTGCGGGTGCGGCAGCCTCGCGGGTCTTTGTCTCCTGCCGGGTCCCAACGCCGGGGCGGCAGTGTCCCCGCCGCGGCGGAGGGCAGAGCCCCGCCGGAGCCAGGACCTGCCAGCAGTGCGATCCCGGACTCTTCTTCCACTGGGAGCTGCTTCCGCCACCCTTGCGCCGTGAAAGGGAGGGGGGTCGCAAGTCTCCGGGCGCCTTGCGGTGCCCTCAGATCAGCCAGATGCTCTTACTAAAGGGGCAGTATCAGTGGCGCGACACAGACGTGCAAAAAAGAGACATGCGCAGGCAACCCTGCCTTCTGGGAGGGACGTTCATTCATTTATCCATCCGTCAAATGTGCGTCGGGCCAGGTGCTGGGAGCGCAGCAGTCACCCAGACCAACAAGGTCGCTGCTCTCCTGGAGGTGACACTCTCGTGGGAACTAGAAACTACCTATGTCCTGCTAATAACAGCTGCCTTTATTTGCTGAATATCTGTGTTGTACCAAGCACCGTATTATACGCACTTTGCCAGAATTATCTAGCACAGCATTGGGATTGAGAGTGAGGACACAGGGTCACATCATCTTGTGTTCAGATCTTGGCTCCAAGGCTTACTTCTCTGACTGTCCTTGGACGAAGCTCTTTAGCCTCTCTATGCCTCAGCCACCTCATTTGGAAAATGGGAATATAAAAAAAAGTATTGGGATTAGGTGAAGATTAAGCATGTAAAGCACTTAGAACAGTGCTTGGCACATCGGACTCACTCAGTGATCCTGTAATTATAACCATTATTTAATTCTCTGGCAGATTTGGACATTTGGAAATAGAGATTACAGCTGTGAGAATGCCAAACCCCAGGAGAGCTGTTAGGCAGGTTAACATGACTGGTCAGCTGATCCAAGGAGAGAGTGCATACTTGCTAAATATTGCCAGAACTAGCCAATTTGTAACACTGTCACTAAATTAAAAGCATTAGAGACCGGTGGTTATTAATTAACAGATATGAAAGTGCTCTGTAAACTATTAAGTGCCTTACAGATGTTGGGTATTATTATTGATAGCCAGTTGCTACCTTTTAGGGTATGGTGGGGGGGGGGGTGAAACAGGCTTAGGCTCATATAATGAGGAAGCGCCCCTGGTTTTTAAAACTTCCTATCCAGTTTCGGCACCTGCCTTAATTTGAACTTTTTAAAAAAATTTCTTTATTTATTTAATTTTTTTTTTTGGCTGCGTTTGGTCTTCGTTGCTGCGCGTGGGCTTTCTCTAGTTGTCGCGAGCGGGGGCTACTCTTTGTTGCGGTGCGCGGGCTTCTCATTGTGGTGGCTTCTCGTTGTGGAGCACGGGCTTCAGGCGCGCGGGCTTCAGTAGTTGTGACACGCGGGCTCTAGAGCGCAGGTTCAGTAGTTGTGGCGCACGGGCTTAGTTGCTCCGCGGCATGTGGGATCTTCCCGGACCAGGGCTCGAACCCGTGTCCCCTGCGTTGGCAGGCGGATTCTTAGCCACTGCGCCACCAGGTAAGCCTTTAATTTGAACTTTGATGACAATAGCTAACGTTAATTGAGTGCTTTAGAGCGTACTAAGTGCTTTCTAACGTGCTTATCCACACAACGAAGAGAGGGGATTCTTACGTTACTGATGAAGGATTAGCTTTAGAGGAAGGCAGTGGTTTGCTGCTGTGAAGTAAGGTGTGAAAACCTGAATCAGGTCATGTGATTCATCTGCTTAGCACCTTTTAGAATAAAATCCCAATCCCTCCCCAGGAATCCCTGCTGGTCAGGTGCCTGCCAGCCTCCCCTGCTTCTTTCTCACTCTGGCACCCACACTGCAGCCATACTTGTGGCTTTTCTGTTCTGCTCGTAGTTTAAGCTCTGTCTGTCCTTATGATGTCCCACGGGCTGTTCCTCCTTCCTGAAGCGTTCATCCCTATTTCTTACCTTGGTGGTGCCAGTGCCTGGCTCCTTTCAGGTGGCAGCTCAAATGTCATTCTCCCCAGAGGCCTTTGCTGGTTACCTGTTGTAAGTCCCCCTCCCCTGGCACTGTGCCTCCGCCACACCACCCGTCAGCACCAGTCATGGTCCACAGATGTCTGTGGGTCTCTTTGCTGTCTGTGTCCCCATTAGACCAGACATAGATCTCTTGCTCAGTGCTCCTGACTCTGTGCTCAGCACCCAGGGGGTGTCAGGTAAACCCATGAAGCAGGGACCAGCGAGTTGCACCACCCAGCACCCTTCACAGGTGGCTTTTCTTCCCTCCATGTGGCCTGGGGTCTGGGCCCTTGCGGGTGGGAGCATATTCGAACGAGGAGCTCGACAGCCTGAATCCCCTGGTCTCTGACAAGCTCAGGTCATTGACTGGTGTGCTTTTTCCTTTTCCTTTGTTGAATGATGGCATGGCCAGGCTTTCTTCCTTGGGTAATTATGTAAACATTTACACCTGTTAAGTGAAGCACTGCCCCACATGTTCCTGTCGACCCAGGTGTGAGGCACAGATCTATCAGGTGCTTCCAGTCTAGCTGAGGCTAACGGGAGTTCAGTTCAGTCTAACACGAGTTCACAGTTATTACAGGGGAAGCATGCATATAATTCCAGGATAATTTCTGGTTGGGGGCACTAGGGGAGCCCCCTGGAGCAGGAGGCCGTGGTCTGGTTGGATTGAGGTGTAGGGCACAGTTGGAACGTGGATGGCCAGCTGAGGGTGAGTGAAGCGGGTAGCCAGTGGGATTGTGGAGAGTGGGGTGTTTTTCCTCTGCCTCCAGCCCTGTCTGCGTTTTTCCCATCAGCATCTTTCCTGGTCTGCTCCCTACTCTGCCATATCTGTGATGTCCTCTCCCCATATAGTCTTCTCTGACCCTGCATATAAATCTTGTCAATTTGAAGAGTAGGTAGTTCTCCCTCTAGAAGTGAGTTTTTTCCTCCATCAATGTCTCATTGATTTATGTTTCTCCCAGCGCCCCCCTTCACCTCTCCTCTTTAATTGCGGCCCACCCTGGAAATGCACCTGTGTCCCTTACCCCCTTTGTACCCCCTTGTGCTCTTGTAGGTTACTGGCGACCTTGCCCCAGTAACCTACAAGAGCACACGGTGGTCCTTAACCCCAGTGGCCTGTCCTTGGGACTGGTCTTCCTCGAGCCCTGCAACACTTGTCCGTCACTGTAGCCTGCCCTCAGCCTTAACTGTCTCTCTTCTCCCAAATTTCAGCCTCTCCTGCTTGCATCCTTTCTTTCTGTATGTTCCTGCCTCTGGTGCAGAGCACTCTAACACCGCCTCCCAACCCTCCCCACCCCGCAATGGCTAGAGCCTCATGCTGTGACCTCCTGCTGCATCCTGCCTGCCCCAGAGGCCACTTTGGTGGTGTCTTCCTTCAGCCCCATCTGAACGGGAGTTCTCCCCCCGTACCTTCTGTGGGTCCCTTGCGTGGCCACCAGACCCAGGGAACAATGGTAATGGGAGGAGAGCATCAGGCTCAGTGACAATGAGAGTCTGCCCGGTGCCCAAGGAGTTCCTTCTTCCTTCCTCCCCACTTAGTCATATGTTTCTTTTTAATGGGTACCACTGTTTTAAGAGTACTTTATTCCCATTTTTCAAACGGGAAACTGAGACCCAGAGAAATTAAGTAACTTGCTGAAGTCCCGTAGCTGGTGGGTGCAGAGCTGGGGTTGAACCCACATCTGTCTGCCTGCAGAGCCCTGCTCCTTCCCTCTTCTAGGCGGCCTGCTGGCCCACAGCAGCACCAGGCAAATGTGTCTGGAATGAAGACTCAGTGCTTGGGACACTTGTTTGTCCTTTTGTCCCTTGTTTTTTCCTCCAAAATAATTGCTAGTTTCTGTGTCTTACTAGAATGTTAATGCAGTATAAATTGGGGGGGGGTGGTGGTGGTAGAGAGCCAGGTTTTATTATTTTGTTTATTTTTTAATTAATTTTTATTGGAGTATAGTTGCTTTACAATGTTGTGAGAGCCATGTTTTAGAGTAAATTTGGCTCACCCTGTAAGATCCCGAGTTCCCTGGCTGTCTCTGTCTTACTGAACTGCCTCAACCTGGTTTTTGTTGACTACGTGGCTCCCGGTGAAGCAAGAGCATGTGAGTTTTGCCTCTTCTGCCCCAACTTTGAGCTTTAAAACAACTTTCCCCTGCCTGGTTCTTAATCCTGATCAGTTGATCCGGGAAGCAAGTGACTGTCTTTGAGCAGATGTATTGGATAGAGTGTCCACTCTCTGATGCCTCAGGCTGTGCCGACAGCCCCGGCCACCGGTGGTGAGAGGCACCTCATCAGCCCCACTCCAGGAGTGCTGTCCGCTTTGACCTGAACTGAGCAGCCAGCACTCACTTGGAAAGCTACTCGTTATTCTTCCTCGGGACGGTGCTCTCGGAGCCCCATTATCATGTGAGGCCCCTTCAGGGTGCCTGTTTATCAATGTTAGGGTTCCCAGATATTCTTTCAGTGACCTCAGTTATGCAGTACTTTCTGCACCTCAGTTTCCCCATCTGCAAATTGGGAATAATACTCTATACCTGTTTTATCTGTCTCACAACAGTGGAGTGTCAGAATCCCTCAGGGTGATAGACGTGTGTGCAAAGTGCCTTCATTTGTGTAGCACGCTGTTTGTTCAAGCATTTACTGGGCATCTTCTCTTGGCTGGTGCTTTCTGGGCAGCAGGATGTACCAGCAAACCTGAAGACCATCCTGCCCCAGGGAGCTGAGGTTCTAAGGAGAGGGTGCAGACGTACAGAAATGAGCAAACACATACACAGTATAGTGATGCCATCTGCGCTGTGAGAAGTGTAAAGCCGAGGAGGGCACAGTCAGATACGGAGGTCTGGGCAGGCCTGGAGTCGACACAGGCTCCAAGGACTGAGTAGGAAAGGCATTTGGATGGCTCAGATTATCCTCCCAGTCACCCTGGTCAGTCATCCTCGCTTTATATAAAGGGGTAAACTGAGGCCCAGAGACCTTATGTCACTTGCCAAAGGTGGCACCCAGCAAGCTCACGCTGACACGGCTCTTCTGACCCCTGTCCTGGGCTCTGCGTTGCACTACAGTTTCCTGTCTTGGAATTTTTTTTTTTTTTTTTTTAAGCTGCCAAACGTTATGGTAGTGTGAGGTCTCATTTGTTCTTAAACAGTGGTCCTGCTACTTCATCATTAGGTTCTATGGAGTCTGGTGGAGAGAAGATCACTTATTTACATTTTTATTTTATTGTTTTTGAAGGTGGAGGGGCAGATGGAAAGACCTGCTCGTCGTCTTTATGAGGGATCAGCAGGCTTCCCTGCTGCAGTGGGTACTCAGAGCTTCCAGAGGCTGATGGAGGAATGAGTGGGCCACGCCCGGCCCCCAGGGAGAGTGTACTCTGCTCTGGCTGGCGAGGCTCAGGTCCGAGCTGGAGGAGGGCCGGGTGACTGGCTTGCACTTGGGTGTGTTGGAGACAGTTGCCTGGAGGAGAAGGGGCATTTGGACTGGGCCGTGGAGATCCTGGGAAGGGAGGGAGTCATGGCCTTTCTGACAGAGGCAGAGCAGAATGAGCCGAAGCCGAGAAACTGGAACTCCAGCTCAAAGGGCCGAATGTGAGGCCGGGGATGGGACTTTGGGGTGCATGTCCCTCTTTTAACTAGGGTGACTTAGAGTTGAAGGGAAGAAGGTGGCATGGTAAAATGGGACACAGGAGTCTGCGCCTGGCCTACAAATTGGCCTGAGACAAAAGGGCCTGACAGGGTGTCTGCTTGTCCAGAGAGTGGCTGACGCAGATGTGGGGGAGGAAAGGAGACCTGCCGGCTCTGTGGCCCAAAGGCTGCTCCTGCGTGGAGTGCTTTGCCCGCCACAGCAGTCTTACAGCTACAGGCTGATGGAGGGGGAAGTAGAGGTTACAGATGACCGCAAACAGCCGTCTCCTCAGATTGCCACCCAGCTCTGCCTGCTGAGTGGGATTGTTGCAGTTCTTGATAGCAGAATCGATTTACTGACTGTGTTCTGGACTGGCTGATAGAGAGTCGGTTCTCCTCCTTTTGTACATACTGGCTGAAAGCAGGGAAAGGTGGTGCCTGGCCGTCACTGTCTATGGACTGGATCAGGCCTCTGCCCCACGCAGCACATGGCACCCCTGTATCCTGCACCTCCCAGACCTGTTGCTCTGCCCTGCAGCCCCTAGGCCCTTCTTTCAGTTGCTTGCATATTCTCTCTTGCCTCAGGGCCTTTGCACATGGTATTCATGGCCTCTCTGGATTGTCCTCTCCCCCACTTCATCTCCGGTTAATCCCTACTCCTCTTCACGTCTCAGCTGGCACATCACTTCCCTGACAGCCTGGCCCAGCTTTTCTGTTACTGCCTTTGGGGATACCCTGTACTTTTCCACATATCAGTTTGTAATTTTCTGTTGGTGGGAGTATTTGATTGATGGTCTTTCTCCCCCACTGCCTAGACCGTGTCAACAAAGGCAGGGGCTGTGCAGGTTTTAATTTGACCTTGTACCCTAGGTGCTAGGAGTCATCTGTTGAACTAAAGGCTGACGGGTAGGGCAGGTCCACTTTATGAGAGGCAGTTAGGAGCTCTGGCAGTTCTTGAGGAGTGAAGTGACACATTTAGATTGTCTGACTGCTTATACAGGGAATGCCCAGAGCTGGGTACTAGCTCAGAGACATTTGCTGTGCTACAGTCCTGAAGTGATGCAGAGCAACCTGGCCCAAGGTTTCTGGAAGAGCAGAGCGGCTGATGATCAAAGGAGTATGTGGATTGGCTACCTAGACAGGGATCCTCTGAGTGGGGGCGGGAAGCAGGAGGAAGAAGCAGGTGTGGTGTGGGCAGCCAGCAGGACGAGACAAGCCTTTGTGGGAGCCAGGTGGGTGGCACCAGGTGGTGGCTGTGTCAGTTGAGACCAGACCTTCATCACCTTTGCAGCAGGCCCTCCAGGCTGGGCCTGACCCCACATTGAGGCACAGCCCATCTCCTGGGGACACCCCCCCCCCCCATGTTACATTTACTGAGCACCTACTTTGTGCTGGCTCAGACCTAAGATAAATAAAACTGAGCATCTGCCCTTCAGATGGCTGAACTGGAGCCGGGCTCCCAGGCACGGATAATCCAGACACCCTGTGGCGGACATCCTCGTGGAGGTCCGGTGGCAGCCCGCAGAAGTGGAATGAATTGCCTCCACTGGGCTGGACATAGGAGAGGAGGAAGAGGAGACCTGCATCTCCCTTTTTCTTTTCCCTCCTCTGTTCCAATAGGACCAGAGGAAGCAGAGGTGTGCAGCCTTTCAGTCTGGCTGCTCGCCCCTCCACCCCCATCTTTGTAGTTTGCCCCTCCTATCCGCTCTGCCCAGTCAAAGCCCCCGTTCCCAGACTCTGATCACCCAGGGTGTCCCAGAGTGGTGTTGCGGAGAGATTTGGGGCACAGGTCTTGCGTGGAAGTAAGGGAGTGTGGTTGGATACCCACTTTGTGCCCATTCACCACTGACTCCCTGTCAGGGAGGTGTCATTGTCATCATTCTTGTGCTTATTTCTGAACAAGGAAACTGAAAAGGGAGAGAGGTAAAATGCCTGGTGTCAGACCTCCTGGGGAGGTAGGGTGTCTGGGTTGGCCCACAGATCTAAAACTCCCGTGGATGCCATGCTGTGGGCTCCTGGGAGGGCAGGAGCGGCTCTATCCCTGCTGTGTCCCAGCATCTGAAGCAGGCAGGTGATCGTCACCTGTTGATTGATTGCTGCATGCTCTGAATAGCAGCCAGGAGTGCAGTCTCTCTCTAGTTGTTCTTGTTGGTAGTCGATTGGTGGGAACATTTTGTATTTTATGTCTTGGGTAAAGAAACAGGCACGTACGTACTCTACAGGTGACGAAAGTCAGGGCACCCCCCTCACCCCTGGGCCAGCATCCTGACGGCCAGGCCCCCACCCCTCCCCAGGGTTCCCGATGCCTCTTCACTTCTGCTGTGAGAGGGTATGGGAAGGGGTTCTCTGATTTACTCATGACAGTAACAAGCATCCCTGTTGATCCATAGAAGATTGGCTTTTCTTAACCCATATAGGATGGGCTTTTCAACTTTACATTTCCAGTGGAGAAAGAAAACTATCTTCTTTCAGGCTGTTTTTAAAGAGGAAAGATTAAACAAGAAAAAAACTTGACAGGCCCTCTTTAGGAGACTGCTTAACCAGGACTCTGAAGTTTTGGGGATGGATTAGCCCTCTAAATTCCCCCACACCTGAGAAACAGCACTATTGGAGGTCCCAGAACCCTATAGACTTTGGCATGTGTTTCTCCCTTTGGGTGTTTTCTTTGATAAAGATTAGAGCGGCTTCTGTGCCCTCAGTGCACGCCTACATCCATTTTGAACATTTTGAACACTACCTCTGTGGAGAAGAGGGTTCCCAAAGGGATGAGCTGATACCCGTGATGCCTAGTGGGTCGGGCAGTCCTGTGGGTCACTGTGGTGCTCACACATCAGGCCATGGAATCAGCATTTTCTTTCAGGCCAAATTTTTAGTATTGGCATTTGACTTTTTGATTTTTTTGTTGCCTTTTTGCCACTGGAAAATATTCTTTAATTCACAACCCTGTAAGTGGGTTTTTATAGGTATGTACTTAACTTACTATGTGTGAAATTGTATGTTTAGAAAGAACGACCACTGAGACTAAGAGAACTGGTAAAAGACTGTTCTGTCCTGGTGTTGGGAGCAGCTCAGCCAACTAGTTGAGTGAGAAAACCGAGTACGATATGTGCTATAGCGTGTCCAACGTTTGGTGAAATATTTTATTGTTTGGTAAAAAGATCATTTGTCACGGCCAGCTGTAAGGATGACAGTTCTTTGTAGATAAAACCTGTTCTTCTGTTTCAGTAACAATAATAACAACCACCATAATAATAGTTATAACAACTGCTTCCCTTTGTAGTGTGTGCTTTACCTACATATTCTTTTCTTTTTTTGAGTGTATAATTTTTTTTTATACTGGAGTATAATTGCTTCACAATGGAGTATAATTGCTTCACAATGTTGTGTTAGTTTCTGCCAGTACAACAAAGTGAATCAGCCATATGCACACACGTATCCCCATATCCCCTCCCTCTTGAGCCTCCCTCCCGCCCTCCCTATCCCTCCCCTCTAGGTCCTCACAAAGCACCGAGCTGATCTCCCCGTGCTATGCAGCAGCTTCCCACCGGCCATCCATTTTACATTTGGTGGTGCATGTATGTCAGCGCTACTCTGTCACTGCGTCCCAGCCTCCCCTTCCTCCCTGTGTCCTCAAGTCCGTTCTCAACATCTACGTCTTTATTCCTGCCCTGCCACTAGGTTCATCAGTACCATTTTTCTAGATTCCGTATATATGTGTTAGCATACGGTATTTGTTTTCCTCTTTCTGACTTACTTCACTCTGTATGACAGACTCTAGGTCCATCCACCTCACTACAAATAACTCAAATTTCGTTCCTTTCTATGGCTGAGTAATATTCCATTGTATCTATGTGCCACATCTTCTTTTTTTTGTTTTGTTTTTTAAATGAATTAAATGCTTTTTTTTTTAGAAATTCACGTTCTTTTATTTATTTATTTATTTTATTTACTTATGACTGTGTTGAGTCTTCGTCTCTGCGCGAGGGCTTTCTCTAGTTGCGGCGAGCGGGGGCCACTCTTCCTCGCGGTGCGCGGGCCTCTCACCATCGCGGCCTCTCTTGTTGCGGAGCACGGGCTCCAGACGCGCAGGCTCAGCAATTGTGGCTCACGGGCCCAGTTGCTCCGTGGCATGTGGGATCTTCCCGGACCAGGGCTCAAACCCGTGTCCCCTGCATTGGCAGGCGGATTCTCAACCACTGCGCCACCAGGGAAGCCCCCGCCACATCTTCTTTATCCGTTCATCTGTCAATGGACATTTAGTTACCTACATATTCTCATTTGATACTTACAGGAATGGTCAGGGCAGTCACTGTATTATCTCCATTTTACAGATGGGGAAACTGAGGCCCTGAGAAGCTTTGTAGCTTTTCACTCTGCCTCTGAGGGGTAGAGTTTTTTTTTTTTTTTTTTTTAATAAATTCATTTATTTATTTATTTTTAATTTTTGGCTGCGTTGGGTCTTTGTTGCTGTGCATGGGCTTTCTCTAGTTGCAGCGAGCGGGGGGCTACTCTTCATTGCGGTGCGCAGGCTTCTCATTGCGGTGGCTTCTCTTGTTGCAGAGCACGGGCTCTAGGAGCGCAGGCTTCAGTAGCTGTGGCTCGAGAGCTCTAGAGCGCAGGCTCAGTAGTTGTGGTGCACGGGCTTAGTTGCTCCGCGGCATGTGAGATCTTCCCGGACCAGGGCTGGGACTCGTGTCTCCTGCATTGGCAGGCGGATTCTTAACCACTGTGCCACCAGGGAAGTCTGAGGGGTGGAGCTTTGTCTGCCTGAGAACTGACCACTCTCTACCCATCTTACCCACTCCCTCCCGAGGTTTCATCTAAATCTCACCTGTTCCATGAACAAACTTTTCCTGAAGGTATGGGCCCAGCGTTGTGGGTGGGGTTGAATAAATGTGAAACCTCCACCCCCCAAGTAGTGAAATGTAGGGAGGGGGCCCGGTCATAACAGTAGCCTTAACATAAATTAGGAGTGTGGGAGAGAGGCACTCATTTCAGTTGGGAATTTGGGCAGTGTCTTACAGCAGGGGGTTTGGTGCTGGGGCTGGAAGGTAACTGGCTTTCAGCAGGCAGATCCCCCCTCCCCGCAGGATAATTTGTGCCCAGACAAGGGTGAAAGGTGCACAGTGTGTTCAGTAGAGCATCTGCCAGACCAGGAAGGAAGGCGGGGCTTGACGGCTGTGTGTGTGTGTCTGTGAGCAAGTGAGTGTGTGTGTGTGTGTACGGGTGAGTTTGGGGGAAGTTAACCTGGCAGGGCCGGGAGGTGGCTTTGGGGTGCATCGAAAGCATGGCCGGGTGGAGGTTCACACTCCCTCAGCAACCACAGAGGGTCTTTTCGAGCAGGGGCGTGACCTCCTGCCAAATGGGATGGAGGGGGAAGCTGGTGAAGGTGAGGTTCCAGCTGAGAGGCTGGGGCCTGGGCAGAGGCATGTGCAGAGCGAGGAGGGGGTTGGAAGGCCACCCTCGCTGCTCTGTCTGCCTAATCCCTCCCTGCCTCCCCGGCAGGACAAAGCTCCATTCCTGTGCTGCCCTTGCCAGTGCCTTTGTGTGTTTGTTCCCTGACCAGACCGTGATGTGATGTGCTGCTCTGCGGTGGCGGGGACTGCCTTTCTGCTCACAGTGGAATCCGGGAGCTTGGCTTGGTGCCTGGTGCCTAGAGGGCTCCTAGGCTCTGAGGAAGAGCAGTGGGCAGTGGGAGGCTGGTCGTGCCACCTACAGAGGGGAGCAGGGAGGAGGCACAGAGAGCTGCTGACTCCATCTGTCCTGGGGATCCCTGGGTCCTCGTGTAATGTTGGGCCAGGGCTCAGAAGATGGCAGGGATGTTGGAACCCTGGGGTGGCCGATGTAGAAAAGGAATTTTGGGAAGGTTCAGAGCACACTTGGGGAAAGTTGGGAGCACCGTGAGAAACGGGTGCTTTCAAGGAGGGCTGTAGGTGCCCTGCTGTGTAGGGGGCACTTACTGCTAAGATGTCGCCCCTATGAGTCTCCCCAGGGCCTCTTCAGGGCCTGGTCCATCGAATGGAGGAAGGGAAGATAGAATGGAAATGATGGGGCAGGGGGTGTTCTCTGCGACGCCTGGAGGAGTGGTGTCCAGGGAGAGCTGCAGGGAGGCCAGGGCTACGTTGATCTTTTAATTTATTTATTTTTTAATTAAAAAAAATTTTTTTTGAGGGGGGCACTCCACGAGGCATGCGAGATCTTAGTTCCCCGACCAAGGATCGAACCCATGCCCCATGCAGTGGAAGCGCAGGGTCTTAACCACTGGACCGCCAGGGAAGTCCCCAGGGCCACATTGATCTTAAGCAGCAGTGTTTGGCTGGAATCTGCTCCCTGCCCCACCCACGCTGCCTGGGCAAGGTCCCTTTCCAGTGCCATCCACCTGCTCCTCTGCATGGCCGTACTCAACCCTGTACCCCTCTCTCTGTGCCCGCCCTCTGGTCCCCACAGGACCCCACTCCCTTGGTGTTTTCTTGCCAGCGGCACCTCCTTCTGTCTCCGTTGTGGGCCTGTCTTCCCCCAGCGCATCCGTGTGGGCGCTCCTCAGCCTGTTGGTTGTCTCGTGTCCCCTCGGGCAGGCTCAGCAGCGTAGCCGCCGTCTCCCTGCCCTCGCAGGTGTGTGTCTGTGGGCTACAGAGTCGCCCTCCACCCTGTCTTTTCCTCATAGCACTTACAGCCCCGCTGCGTGTGTTGTCACGGCTAATGACATTCTCCTCAAGACCAGGAGTTCCGAGAGGGTGGGGCCGGGGTGTGGTCCCCTTATTCACTGCTGCACCCCAGTGGAGGCCAGTGCCTGGGACCAGGCAGGCACTCCATAGATACTGCTGGAATGGAAAAGAGATTTCCACCTCGACGTCCCATAGGGACATCCCAGAGAAACATGTTCAAGGGGGAACAGCCCCCTCTTCTCTGCGTGTTTCCGCATCGTGGATGGCTGTGTTCTTTGGGCCTCATTCTCCTGGAGGACGATGGCAGTCTCTCCCTAGCTTCCTCCCCTCCCTCCTGTCACCTGATCCGAGTAGCTGAGTGCATACTTGGTTCACCTTCTCGTGAGCGCGTCTGTTCAGGTCGCCTTCAGGAGGACAGGATGACATTCAGACCTCTCAGCAAGGGGTGTGCAGACCTGTCATCTCATTGTGTCTGCCATTCCTGCCTGGTCCCTGCATCCTGTGCAGCGCAGTGTGTTGGAGCAGGAAGGCTGCCTCCAGTGACCTTTGTTCCTTCCTCACTTCTGTTTCCGGTAGATGGGATTGAGAGTGCTGGACTCCCAGAGCATGGAAGCTTTCACACCTTGATTCTGTGTTCTTCCAGGTGGCGTCTCGCCCTAAACTCCCCCTGCCTGGCTTGTTCACATTGATGCCTCATTGTGTGTCTAAACTTTCAGGTGTGGTTCTCTTGCTCCTTGGTTCTCCTTGTAGGAGAACTCCCCCGTGTCATGTCCCCACTGCAGGCCCTGAGTTCTGTGTGGGTCAGAGGGAGGCCCCACATTCTGGGCCAAATGGCAGGCACACGTCTTCAGCTGGCCTTCGTCATGGCGGTCATTTGGGTCCCTGGGGAGAATCGTGTATCATCCTTCAGATCCCTCTTCTCCTTTCGCGCCTCCTTTTCCCTTTTCTGTCCTATTTACAAAAAGCAGTGTGCGCTAACGTGGATCACTGGAGAACTCAGAAAGCCGGGAGAGGCAACCAGTTCACAGGTAGGAATCACTGTACACATGTGGTGTCCGTCCTGCCAGGTTTAGATCCAAGTGGATGTGATCACTGTGTGCTTACCAGCCAGGTCATAACTGCGTGCTGATTTGGGCCCTCCCTTTTCACTTGAGCAAACAACGTAAACGTTCTGCCTGTGCCATTTTTACCGCTCTGTGGTATTCTGTCCCAAGGAGACACAGCAGTTCATTATTGGCTTAACTAGTTCTTGACTATTTCCAGTCCTTTACTGTCACCTGCAGTCCCGCCCTGAAGAAGGGCAAACTGATCTAACCCTCTTGCCCTTCTGCCTTCCTGCATATCTGATCATTACAGAATCCCAGGAGGAGACCCTAGAGTATCGGGAAGGCCTAAAGAAATTCTGGTTTTTATTATTTGACAAAAGCAAATTCTGGTTTTGTCAAATAATAAAAAGAAAGAAATTATTTGTTAAAGAAATTAACAAATAAATAAATTCTGGTTTTTATTATTTGACAGAAGCACGATCCTGCCAGTGATAAAGCTACTTTTCATTTATCACACTTAAACCTGAAGCAGCTTGTACCATTAAAATCCTTGCCAGAGCAGAAACACATCAAATGTTGGTCTTTAATTATGTAAAATTTTAAGCACACTAAAAGTAGAGGGAAGAGTTTAATGAACTCCCATGTACTCACCACCCGTTCACAACAGATGCCAACGTTTTGCAAATGTCTTTACCCAAGTGTTTTTCATCTTAGAAATCATATTTCAATATGCACTTCTAGTAGCTGAGACTGTTTTCTTTTACATTACCACAGTGCCATACCACAACTTAATTAATAATAATCTGATACCCAGTCCATATTCAAATTTCCCTGATTATCTAAAAATATCACCTTGCGTTTGGTTTTGACATCTCCTGAGTCTCTTTTTTTTTTTTTTTTTTTTTAATTTTGAGGTAATTGTAGATTCACATGGAATTGTTAAAAAACAACGATGCAGAGAGATCCTGTGTATTCTTTATCTGGTTTTCGCCAGTGGTAATATTTTGCAAATCTGTAGGACACCATCCTAACCGAAACATTGACATTGCTACAGTCAGATGCAGAACAGCTCCATCCCCACAGGGATCTCTGTAGTTGCCCTTTTACAGCCACACCCACTTCCCTTTCTGAATTTCCTTTCTGAATCCTTGGCAACCACTAATCTGTTCATTTCTATAATTTCAGCATTTTAATAATGTACAGTGGAATCATACAGTATGTAACCTTTGGAGATTGGCCTTTTTCACTCCGTATAATCCTCTGGAGATTCTCCTGGGTTGTTGTGTATATCCGTAGTTGATTCCTTTTCATAGCCAAGTAGTATTCCATGGTGCTGTGGGACCACGGTTCATTGAAGCAGTTACCCATTGAAGGAGATCTGGCGTGCTTCAGTTTTGGGCGATTATGAATAAAGCTGCACTAAACATTTGAGTACAGGATGTTCTGTGAACTTAAGTCTTCATTTCTCTGGATGAATGCCCAGGACAGTTGCTGGGTCCTGTGATAGTTGCATGTTTAGTTTAGTTTTTTTTTTTTAATAGCTGCCAAGCTGTTTTCCAGAGTAGTTGTACCTTTTTACATTCCCACAAGCTCCGTATGAGTGATCCAGTTTCTCTGCATGCTTACCAGTGTCACCAACTCTTTTTTTTTTTAATAAATGTATTTATTTATTTATTCTAATTTTTGGCCACGTTGGGTCTTCGTTGCTGCGCACAGGCTTTCTCCAGTTGCCGCGAGCGGGAGCTACTCTTCGTTGAGGTGCATGGGCTTCTCTTTGCGGTGGCTTCTCTTGCTGTGGAGCACGGGCTCTAGGCACGCAGGCTTCAGTAGTTGTGGCACATGGGCTCAGTAGTTGTGGCTCGTGGGCTCTAGAGCGCAGGCTCAGTAGTTGTGGTGCACGGGCTTAGTTGCTCCGTGGCATGTGGGATCTTCCCGGACCAGGGCTCGAACGTGTGTTCCATGCCTTGGCAGGTGGATTCTTTTGTTTTGTTTCGTTTTGTTTTGGCTGCCTTGGGCGTTGGGTCTTTGTTGCTGCATGCGGGCTTTCTCTAGTTGCGGTGAGAAGGGGCTATTCTTTGTTGTGGTGCGCGGGCTTCTCATTGCAACGGCTTCTCTTGTTGCGGAGCATGGGCTCTAGGTGCACGGGCTTCAGTAGTTGTGGCACGTGGGCTCAGTAGTTGTGGCTCACAGGCTCTAGAGCGCAGGCTCAGTAGTTGTGGTGCACGGGCTTAGTTGCTCCGCGGCATGTGGAATCTTCCTGGACCAGGGCTTGAACCCGTGTCCCCTGCATTGGCAGGCGGATTCTTAACCACTGTGCCACCAGGGAAGTCCTGGTGTCACTATTTCTTGTTTTAGCCATTCCAGTAGGTGTGTGGTGGCCTCTCACTGTGGTTTTTCAAGACAATTTTTTTTTTGACTGAAGTATAGTTGATTTATAATGTGTTAGTTTCAGGTATACAGCAAAATGATTCAGTTATATGTGTAACTTTTCAGGTTCTTTTCCATTATCGGTTATTACAGTATATTGAATATAGTTCCCTGTTACAGTGGTTTTTAATTTACATTGCCTAGCTAACGATATGCTAGCCATCTTTTCATGTGCTTATTTGCCATCTGTATATCCTCTTTGGCTAATTGTTCCTTCATGTCTTATGCTCATATTCTCATTGGATTGTTTCCTTTTTTGTTGTTGAGTTTTGAGAGTTCTTTATGTATTGCAGATACTAGTCCTTTGTTGGATATGTGATTGGCAAATACAGTTGACATTTGAACAACACAGGTTTGAACTGCGCAGGTCCACTTATATGTGAATTTTTCCTTTTCTTTTTTCTTTATTTTCTAAAAAATTTTTATTTTATTTTCTTCATTAAATGTGTACTACAGTACTACTAGATCTGAGGTTGGTTGACTCCATAGATGTGGAACTGCAGGTACAGAGGAACTGCGTATGGAGCGCTGACTATAAGTTACACTCGGATTTTTGACTGTGTGGAGGGTGGGCACCCCTAACCCCCACGTTGTTCAAGGGTCAGCTGTATTTCCTTCTAATCTGTAGCTTGTCTCTGCTTCCTCTTATCAGGGTCTTTCGTAGATCAAACATTTAAAATTTTGATGAGGTCCAGTTTATCAATTTTTTTTTTCTTATGAATCAGACTTTTGGTGGCAAGTCTGAACTCTTTGCCCAGCCCCTGATCCTGAATATTTTCTCCTTTGTTTTTTCCTAAAAGTTTTATAGTTTTACATTTACGTCCATGATCCACTTGGAGTTAATTTTGTAAAAAGTGTGAGACTTAGGTCTCCAGGCTCATTCTCTTCCTCTGGATGGCTAGTTGCTCCAGCACCATTTGTGGAACAGGCCTCTTTCCTCCTGAATGGCTTTTGCACCTTTGTCAGAAGTCAGCTGGGCGTATCTGTGTGGGTTTGTTCCTGGGCTCGCTGTTCTGTTCCATGGTTCTACATGTCTTTCCCTCCATCAGTGCCACACTGTCGTAATTACTGTAGTTTTATAGCAAGCCTTGGAATTGAGTAGACTGATTCCTCCCACTTTATTCTTTTTCGACATTGTTTTAGCTCCTTTGCCTTTCTGTATAAATTTTAGAGTAATCTTATCTGTATCAACAAAGAATCACGTTAAGCCTGCATATCAGGGGCATACACATTTATCACATGTTGTTGCATTGGCCTCCAGAAGGCCATTCCACTCAGTTTATTTTCCCACTGGCAGGGCCCAAGATGTGTTTCCACCTTTGCCAACCTGGCATGGCACCTCTCTTTGATTTTGCCAACCTGATAGCAAACAACTGTCATTTCATTCTATTTTGCAGTACCTAAATTGAACATCTCCCCTAACGTTGCTGCATCTCTTCTTTCAGAATCACCTTTTTCTTATCCTTTGCTCGTTTTTAAATTGAGATGTCTTTTTCTTCAGGATTTATGAAAGCTCTTTCTCATGTCTCAGTTCTCTTGGCAGTGTTCACCTTAACTCTGGCTTAGAAACTTCTCATCTGGCAGTTGGAGTGAGCTGTCAGTTTCAGGGAGGTTCAGGATGCCCCAGTGTTTGCTGACGCTCTTTGAGTGCTACTGAGTTATGTCCCGGTTTCCTCACCTGCAGAATATGGTCCGGCCTGCCTGGAGGGCTGTGCGCACCGCCATGGTAATGGTTGTGCAAATAGTGAGGGGAACTAACTCTAAGTGGAAGGCGAAATGCAAGGATTATCAAGTGAGCACTTCTCTAGCCTTGTTTTTGCGTCAGCATCTTGCTTTCCAAGGAGGAACTCAGACAGGGATGTCTTTTGGTGTTATGTGCCTAACTTCCTGCAAAACTTGGCAACAGCTTTGAAAAACACAGCCGTTATGGGGTCTCAGTTTTCCTGAGGAAATGGCAGGCTGCACTGGTTTTCAAGTCAGTTCATATGCTTAAGTCAAGTCTTGCACTTTGACCATGTCTGTTGAATAAAATGTACCATGACATAATCACGTGTTTTGCCTTTTCTCAGGTGAGCGTGCACGGGAGGCTGTGCAGTGGCCCTGTGTCTGGCTCTGTCATGCCTGGGCTATTTTTGCAGGGTGCAGAGTAGGTTAGTGCCACATGGCCTGGGTCTCCTCTGGCTCCGTCACTCCTTGGCTGTGTGACCCTGGGCAAGGTAACCTCAGTCTCCTCACGCATAAATTGGGACGAACAGTAGTACCTGCCCATAGCATTGTTTGGGACAATTAAATGAGGTACAGGATAGAAAATAGTGAGGCTCAGTAAATGTGATCCACTATTTATCAGAACAAGGAATTATACTTTTCTAAAAGTTTTAAAACGAAAATTAATTTGCTTTACAAATGTCATTTTGAAACAAGCAAGGCCAGCGATCATTGCTTTGTTTTGCATAAGAGCTCCTGCCCGTGGATGAAAGCAGGAATCAGAGAGCTGGATGGACTCAATCCTGAGAGGGTTAGGTGTGGCCAGAACCCCAGTCCTCAGGGTTTCCCCTCCAAAGTAGTACTGCTGTGTTCCTCATCTCAAGCTGGTTTTCTCCAGCATTAAAATTGCGTGCACTTGCATGAACTGTGGAGTTTAAAGGCCTCCCAGGAGAAGGATGTGAACTTGTTCCCTGATGTGCTGCCCTCCCTGTCTCCCCGTTTGTAGGTTGCCTCTGGGGTGGAGGTTAGAGTGAAGAGGCCACAGGAACTTTTCTTAGTATTTTAGGAGACCAACTGAAAGATCAAATTGAAAGTTATATTGAACTTCAATGAACAATTCAGAGTCAAAGATGGCATCTTAGCACAGTGGGCTGGTGGAGGGAACACCCTCCTGGGCCGGCTCTGTCCATTCTTGAAGCCATCTCAGAGCTGTCTGCAGCCTCTTACACTGAAGGCCTTGTCGCCTGGCCTGTCCCCTTTCTACCTTTGCCCCTGGGCTCGCTTTGGGGTTAGGCAGAGGTGGGCAGCTCTGGTGCCCACTCTCAGCTCTCAGGGGGCTCTGTCCCAGCAGAGCGGCTGCCTGCGCCAACGAGCTGTTTGTGTCCGAGGTCTCTGCCCGTCACGTGGGGACTCGAGGCCTTAGCAGCATTCATCTTCAGCTCTGTTGCAACAGTGTATTGGGCAGCTTGCAGGTGTGACTCTGCTGTCGCCGGGAGGAAGTCGTGTGGTAAGAGGAAGTGCCATTAGATCTGGTGGTGTTCTCCCTTTACTCCCCCTTCTGCTTATGTAGTGCCTGAGGTATGTGTGATTAAATCAGAACCTCTCACTGCTGTCATTGTCCCAGGTTACCCAAATTGATTCCTGTACTTAGAGAGGAATGGGTGAGGCATATTCTGTGGTTTTCCGTTAGTGGTAGGTCATTTGGGATCAACACCTGGCCATAGACTGTCTGTGGGATGAGCCCTTAGCATCGATGGGCCAAGCTTTGGGCCTGGGGCTTCAGAGCCTTTTCTGGACTGTTTGGGGTCTTGTTCCTCCTGATGGTGGATCTAGTTCAGAAGCATTCGGAAAGTTTGAGGCAGTTATTAACCATCTATGCTCCAAATATCTTAACTTTTTTTCGTTGGAATAGTAGTAGCTTGGAAACCTCTCTCTTGCTTACCATGAGATCTTAAAAAAATCCCACTGGAAATGCCTTTCAGACCCGTGCCTCTCTGATTGCTGGCAGGAAGGGGACATTTGTCAAGGTGGGGGGTCCCTGTGGTCTGTGCGTTCCATTTCCATGAGCTGGGGCACAGGATGTGCTATCTAGACCCAGCACGGTTACCTTTACTGATGACAAACAGCCTGCCTGACTTTGCTTCCTCTGTCAGCCTTACTCCTCTGGGGAGATGTGTTTTGAAAGCATGCAGAGCTTTTTTTTTTTAACTGGTTAATTATTTTAAATTGAGGTTATAGTTGACATATAACATTATATTAGTTTCAGGTGTACGATGTAATGATTTGCTATTTATACACATTGTGAAATGATCACAATACTTAACATGCATCACCACATGGTTATAAAATCTCTTTTCTTGTGATGAGAACTTTTAAGATCTACTCTTAGCAACTTTCAGTATACAGTACAGTATTATTGACTATATTAACCATGCTGTACATTATATCTCATGACTTACTTATTTTATAACCGGAAGTTTGCACCTTTTGACCACCTTCACCCATTTCGCCTACCCCCTATTCCCATCTCTGGCAGCCACCCATCTGTTCTCTGTGTCTGTGAGTTTGGTTTCTTGGTTTTGTTTTTTAGATTCCACGTATAAGTGAGATCATCCAGTATTTGTCTTTCCCTGTTTAACTTATTTCACTTAGCATAATGTCTTCAGGGTTCATTCACATTGTCACAAATGACAAGATTTCCTTCTTTTTAATGACTGAATAATATTCCTCTGTGTGCATGAGTGTGTGTGTGTGTGTGTGTGTGTGTACACACACCATATTTTCTTTTTCCGTTCATCCATTGATGAGTAAATATTTAGGTTGCTTTCATGCTTGGCTATTGTAAATAATGCTGCAGTGAACATGGAGTTGTTGTTTGTTTGTTCGTTTTTCTTAGTGTTTTCGTTTCCTTTGGATAAATACCCAAAAGTGAAATTGCTGGATCATATGGTAGTTCTGTTTTTAATTTTTTGAGGAACCTCCATACTGTTTTTCATAGCAGCTGTACCCGTTTACATTTCTACCAACAGTGTGCAAGGGTTCCCTTTTCTCCACGCCCTCTCCAACACTTTGTTATTTCTTATCTTTTTGATGCTAGCCATTCTAACAGGTGTGAGGTGAGATATTGTAGTTTTGATTTGCATTTCCCTGATGATTAGTGATGTTGAGCATCTTTTCACATACCTGTTGGCCATCTGTATGTCTTCTTTGGAAAAACGTCTATTCAGATCCTCTGCCTATTTTTTAATTGGGTTGTTTGGTTTTTTGCTATTGAGTTGTATGAGTTCATGTGGGGTTTTAAACCCTGGAAATCAAACAGGGTGTGATGGTGGACATTGCCATCTAAGTCATAAGAAGCTAAGGGCGACAGCCTCCCCCAGGACGGTATACACAAGGGCCCAGGGCAGGAGGAACCCTCCCGCTAGGGAGCTGCTGTAGCTGTACATTTGGCTCTTTTTTTTTTGGCTGAGCCGTGCGGCTTACAGGATCTTAGTACGGCAGTGAAAGCGCAGAGTCCTAACAACTGGACCACCAGGGAATTCCCCACTTAGCTCTCATTTCTTCTTATTGGTGTTGTTGCCTTTTCTTTCTCAAGCCATTGGCCTTTACCCTCCTTTCTTGCTTTTTCACATTGTTCTGCCTAGCTTTTTAGCTTTTTCTGCCTTTTCAGGATTTCCCTTTTTCTTTTCCCCTTTTTCTTTTTTTTTTGACTTTCCTCTGCCGCCTTTCAGATCTTTTTGCTCTTTTCCTTCTGTTTTCCTTCTCTCTTGCTGGTGTTCTTGTACTTTCGCTTCTTTCTGTGTTTGCAGGTGTTGGCATCCTCCAGAGGAGCTGACCGTAATCTGGGCATTATTTTTAACCTGAAATGACTTTTTACAGCACAGCAGGATGCAAGTGTTGGGCTGGTTCAAATCAGTGATTGTAACTGAAGGGAACCCACCTTCCCCCAGTTTTATTCATTATGAAAAGTCGCACAACAGCATTCAAAGACTTTTAAAATAAACACTGTCATCCCACCTCTCATCTGGTACTCATTTTTCCTGGCATTCTTCTCTTTACCTGTTTACACACCAGTTCTTACATACGATTAAGCATAATGGTGTCTTCTTCACTTTTCTTGCTCACTAAATCAATGGCAAGTTTGCCATGTCCTGCTTTTTTCCCTTCATGCGGTAAAAGACCAACATGTGTAAGCCTTTACAGCTAACATCTTAGTGGCTGCTGAATTCCTCCCCCTGCTGGCGTACACCTGCAGATCCCCTCCACTGGGGGAGATCCCCGCCACTGGTGGGTGGCTCGCTGAGGTTGGGAAGAGAGACCGTGGACACGGTGGGATGTGCGAGGGTTTGGCCGCCAACCAGGCTGAATCCAGGCGTGGCCTCAATTTGCCGCTTGATCCTAGACCGGGTGGTTACCTTCTCTGAACAGCGACATCTTGGGGAATCTGGAATGTCTGGAACATGGAGTGTCTTCGGTTCCAAGCTGAGGATTTTGAACTTCCTGCCTGTCATTGTGGGAGCAGTCACTGGCCAGCTCTCTCCTGACGGCCGGGGCTGGTCAGTGGTTTTTGCACAGCCCTTGGGTGGGTGGCTGGTGGAGGACGAGATGGGTGGGGACGAGACCTGGAGTGGGGAAACCAGTCTGAATCTTCTGTGACTGGTGATTCATGATGATGTGCAGAAGCTCCTGTTCTGGTTCCGGAGCCAGAGAACAATCTCAAAGGATAAGGGTGTCTTTTCCCTCTGAGCTCCTGGACGCACCGAAATCCCATCGGTCAGTGAATGGAAAACGACTCTGGGCTGCTGTTCCTTCCTGAACGACTGTGTTGTTTGTGTTGGAATCGGGACTTATTTAAGAGCATTAACATCTCCTTTTTCTAAATCGAGAAAGTGTGTTATCTCTGAAAATAAACTACAGTCCACGTGTAGAGGACGTTTAAAGTGCATAAATTTTGATTTTCATTATTGTGTATTTTGGTGATAACAGAATTGAGGGACACTTTTTTTTAGAAGGGTTTTGTGTCCACCTTTGACCAATATCTGTGGTTTTGTTTACAGATTTCCACTGGAAATCCATTATATGAATCTTATTACAAGCAGGTAAGTTTTCACTAGTGTCTTTTTGGATTGAAATTAGAGTGAGTGACTCAGAGACCACAGCTGTGAATTGCAGCCCAGTAAGGCCTTTCGTCCCTTTCTGTTTCCAAATTATCAGCTAGCAGCCAGTGTCATGGGTAATGCTTTTACCTGCTGCTCCGTTGCTGAAGCCTTGTCTCAAGTGTTGCTCCCCAATTCCAGGTAGACCCAGCATACACAGGGCGAGTTGGGGCGAGTGAAGCTGCACTTTTTCTAAAGAAGTCTGGGCTCTCAGACATTATCCTTGGGAAGGTATGTGATGAATGATAGCGATTTCTGTGGCCGCCCTCAGGGCTCCCCCGGCAGGTGAAGGCCAGCCTGTGCAGACCCCTCTTCATGCGGTCTGTACTCCCCTTGGAAGTGGGCTGGCCATTGCGAGCCTCTCGGGGCTGTAATTGGTAGATCCAAGTGCTCTGATGGCTACTGCCACCCTTTGCTTGAATAGCAGACAAGAAGCCTGAGTGCTCTTGGGATCTTGATAGCTGTGGATTTATGTTGGCCTCGGAGCCAGGTGTACCTGGGTGTTCTCCGGGCTCTGCCACTGACCGCTGTGTGCCCCTGGGGGGAGGGAGGGGTGAAGGCTATTCACCTGTTCTGAGTCTGTGGCTGCTGTGGCATATACATAAGGCCCGCATGTAGCGATGGTGGCTTCTGTTTTGTGATTAAACGGGCAATGATCCGCAGTCGCACTCACGAGCATTTTTGTGTTTCCACAGATATGGGACTTGGCCGACCCAGAAGGTAAAGGGTTCTTGGACAAACAGGTATATACACGTATACACAGAGCAAGTGGAGGGGCTGGGCCAGAGCCCCCAGGCCGGGTCACCTCTGCACTTCCTTCCTCGTTGTCTCCACTGACAAGTATTACTAGTCATAAGTGCGGACATCAAACTGTTAAAATGGGAAGGTTTCATTTTGAAATAAAGGTCTTTTGAACTCTTGGAGCCATCTTTCATGGTTAGCGTATCTGTTAATATTTTGTGTGCTTACAAGCAGTTGAAATGTTTTCAAAACGTTTTATTTTGAAATAACTTCAGACTCTCATGGAAGTTGCAAAAAATAGTTCAGTGAGTTCCCGTGTATCATTTCCCAGCTCTCACCAAAGCACACTGCTCAGAAGCCTGACTCAGAGCTGACCAGTTTTATTGATACCTGCACTTTCTTGTGGCTTTTGTTTCTGTCGTATATAGTTCTATGTAATTTCATCACTTGCATAGATTGAAGTAACCATCACAACAGTCAGTATCAGAACATTCTCAGACCCCAGAGTCTCCCTCATGCAGCCCATTGGTAGTCACACCCTGACCCCTGGCAACCACTGGTTCCTTCTCTGACATAATTTTGTCATTTTGAGAAGGTTCTATAAATGGAATGTTATAGTACTTATGATTTTTAAATGGTCGTATTTTAATTTAGTTCAGTCTTTCCCCAAACTATATTCCAAGGGATGGTGTTCCTGGTGTCTCACTGTCCGTGGTCCGACCCGTCGGGGAAGCACCGTTAGCTTTTCCTCCCTCGCTTGAGATTCACAGTGCACATCTGTGTGTTAAGGTTCTGAGGATCTTTGTGTAAGAGAGCCCTGTTAACTTGGCTTAATGCAGTTCTTCTAACCTTACTAATGTCCCCGTTTCTCTACACTCTACACGGGCATTCTGTAGACATCAGCTTGAGAAAAGCTGCTCTAGTGCTCATCTCTTTGAAGAAGTTTTTAAAACCATAATTGTGTTTACAGTTTTAAAAAGAGTCCGTGTTATTAGGCCCGTTGATCAGTTTAAAAAAACTAGGTGATGCCACACGAGTCCAGTAAGACTGTGGCATGGCCGGTTCTGGGTTAGGAGGAGGGCGAGGAGGAGCCAAGGCCCCTGACGGCCTGGTTCAGGTCCTTTGTCCTTATGTGGGAAGTGAAGTCCACGTCAGGCCATTGGGGAGTAGGGGGGGTGAGTGGGAGATGCTCTGTTCAGTGAGGCCAGGGGGATCCCAGTGAATCGTGAGTGTCAATTCCCGAACAACTGTGTCTATTTCAAACCATTTTTAAAAAGTCAACGCATATTTGAACCATCCTTTAGACTCTTAAACTGCAGTCTGCTACTTTTACAATCTAGCATTTCCTAAATGTTGAGAGCTCATTATTTTTGAAAATACATTTATTTGAAATTTTACATTGTTCAGAAAGCTATGGGCTAAGTCTGTTTTAGCATATTCATTTAAACAGTGCTCCCAGGGTGAGACCAGTTCTGCTCAACACTGTAAGTGACTCACTCACATGTAGTCTTCCTTGTTGAAGTAAACTGAAATCCCTCTTTCCCCAAAGCCCACTGCTGCAGACAGCTCTGCCACTGCCGCTGCCAGCTGGGTGGGGTTTACGCCTCCCCCTTTTTTGGATTTGCAGGGTTTCTATGTTGCACTGAGACTAGTGGCCTGTGCACAGAGCGGCCACGAAGTTACCTTGAGCAATCTGAATTTGAACATGCCGCCGCCTAAATTTGTAAGTGTCAAAATCCTTCAAGTTCACGTTCTTCTAATATCATCTATTTATCTACCTCTCCATGTTTTCTCTCTCCCTCATTTTAATTTTTTTTTAATTGCAGGGAAATTTACATAATCTATAATTAACTGTTTAAAAATGAACAATTGGGTGACATTTAGTGCATTCACAATATTGTGTAACCATCACCTCTATCTGGTCCAGAATATTTTCATCACCCCAAAAGAAAACTCTACACCCATTAAATAATCATTCCCTATTTCCCCCTCCCCCAACCCTTGGCAGCCACTAATCTGCTTTCTGTCTCTATGCATTTGCCTGTTCTGGACATTTTATAGAGTCATACATCTGGCTTCTTTCACTCAGCATAATGTTTTCAAGGTTCATCCACATTGTAGCATGTGTCGGTACTTCATTCCTTTTCGTTGCTGAATAAGATTGCATTGTGCAGTCTACCCCATTTTGTTTATCCATTCATCTGTTGGTGGACATAATAATTCATGTACAAGGAATTGTTTGCACACCTGTGTTCAGTTCTTTTGGGTCTATACCTAGGAGTAGAATTGCTGAGTTATATGGTAATTCTGTGTTTAACTTTTTGAGGTTTTCCTCCTTTTTGAAAGCACTTTGAAATGTGTATCCTTATAGTAAACACATCCTCCTGTAGTTGAATTCTGTTCCAGCTACAGTGCAATGTACCTCTTTCTCCTCAGCACGACACCAGCAGCCCTTTGATGGTCACGCCGCCTTCTGCAGAGGCCCATTGGGCTGTGAGGGTAAGTGACCGGGGAAGGCGCCCCTCGGCTGTCTTTCACATGCAGTCGTTTAGCCATTTATGACGTTCAGAACATTTCATAGGACGATAGTATCATCCACTCTGTTTCAGAGTGAGTATGCCACAGAAGTTGGACAAAATACTTTTCCAAATTAGAGTCTTTTCAAAGGCTATCTATCCCCTTTTCCTATAATTGGGTGTTGCCTACTAAGGCAGTTAGCTAAGTTTCAGATGTTGGATTCTGAAATGTTTACAGTTGAAATCTCGTATTTCTGTGGTTTTGCTGCTTGGGTTGGTTAATCAGGATAGAAGGAGAAATTGTGAGAACTCTCAAGCGTGAAGACTTCCAGGATGTCTTCGTAGCTTTCTTCCTTATTTCCAGCCAGTTTATGCGTTATAATTCTTTCCTTTCTGTTGCTCCTATTGCTTTTTGAAAAGCTTCTCTCAACACTTAATGTGTTCGTTTTAAGACAGGATGTTGTGGCTGTAGAGCTGTGTTACTGCTTCTAGAAAGAAAAACGAATGGTGTCTCCTAATAAGTGTGGAATTGACTCCTGAAGGCAACCTGTGTATGGCTTGGAGACAGTCTCCCAGTAATGAGACCTCCTCCCCACTCACTGTGAGCGGGTTGTCACATTTCCTCACTCTTACCTGGCTTAAATAGTGACATTAATAGCAGTCCTGCTATGAAATAGACACCCCTCACCCAACCCCCCAGCCCCAAGTGCTTTTTTGTCCCTTTTTATGACGTTGGTGTGTTCCCTCCTTGAAAGGGTTTAGATGGGAGAGGTCCGTGCAGGGACAGGGCAGGAAGAGGCCTCAGGTGACTGAGGGGTCAGGAAGTTGCCTTTGTGAGCAATCAAGCATGTTGCCGCAGTGCCGAAGGATTTCTTTCTCTGTAGTCCAATTGCACGGCGCCTACTTTGAAAAGCAGCTGCTTTGTTGTGAAAAATGGTGCCAAAGGGATCTTATTATTCCTTGAACCATTTTGGCCCCTTTCTGGCAGGGGCTGTGTTGAGGCCTCAAGAGAAGAGCTGGCGGCTGAGGAGCCTGTGAGGCCTTGAAGAGGGGAGTCGGGGCAGGAATGGCACCGTAGTGGGGCAGAGAGCTTTGCAGTCCATTCAGAGAAACGGTGACAAGTGTTAACGTTCTTTTCTGTGGTGGAAGTTCCTGGGCTTCCTGAAGCCTGAGCCAGCGAGTCTGACAGATCCGGGGAGAATTCCACACTCCAGGCGGATGCAGGGAGTTGGGATTCTCAGTGCTTATGGTGACTCGAGTACACAGTGTCTGCTTGTGCTCTGATTTCAGTTTTTTCTTTTTTTTTTTTTTAATTGTGGTAAAATACACATAATATAAAATTCACTATCTTTTTAAAAAAATTTATTTATTTATTTGTTTTTATTTTTGGCTGTGTTGGGTCTTCGTTGCTGCGCATGGGCTTTCTCTAGATGAGGCAAGCAGGGGCTACTCTTCGTTGAGGTGTGCGGGCTTCTCATTGTCGTGGCTTCACTTGTTGCAGAGCACGGGCTCTAGAGTGCAGCCTCAGTAGTTGTGGCGCACGGGCTTAGTTGCTCCGTGGCATGTGGGATCTTCCCGGCCAGGGATCGAACCCGTGTCCCCTGCATTGGCAGGCGGATTCTTAACCACTACACCACCAGGGAAGCCCTGTATGTCTTCCTTGGAAACATGTCTGTTCAGATCCTCTGCCCATTTTTTAATCAGGTTGTTTTTTGATATTGAGTTGAATGAGTTCTTTGCATATTTTTAGATATTAACCCCTTATCAGATAAATCATTTGTAAATCTCTTCTCCCGTTTGGTAGGCTGCCTTTTCATTTTGTTGGTGGTTTTCTTTGCCGTGCAAAAGCTTTTAAGTTTAATTAGGTCCCATTTCTTTATTTTTGCTTTTGTTTCCTTTGCTTTAGGAGACATCCAAAAAAAATATTGCTATGATTTATGTCAAAGAGTGTTCTGTCTGTGTTTTCTTCTAGGAGTTTTTTGGTTTCTGGTCTTACATTTAGGTCTTTAATCCATTTTGAACTTATTTTTGTATGTGGTGTAAGAAAATGTTCTAATTTCATTCTTTCACATGTAGCTGTCCAGTTTTCCCAACACCACTTATTGAGGACATTGTTGTTTCTCCATTGTCTATTCTTGTCTCCTTTATCTTAGATTAACTGACCATAGTGCATAGGTTTATTTCTGGGCTCTCTGTTCTGTTCCATTGATCTTTGTGTCTGTTTTTTGTGCCAGTACTGTACTGTTTTGATTACTGTAGCTTTGTAACATCAGTTAGGGAGCTTGATACCTCCAGCTCTGTTCTTTCTCAAGATTGTTTTGTCTATTTGGAGTCCTTTGTATTTAATACAAATTTTAAAATCATTTGTTCTCATTCTTTGAAAAATGTCGTTGGTATTTTGATAGGGATTGCATTGAATCTGTAGATTGCCTTGGGTAGTATGGTCATTTTAACAATATTAATTCTTCCATTCCATGAGCACGATATATCTTTCCATCAGTTTGTGTTGTCTTCAGTTTCTTTCATCAGTGTCTTACAGTTTTCTGAGTATAGATCTTTTACCTCTTTAGTTAGATTTATTCTTAGATATTTTATGGTTTTTGATGCGACTGTAAATGGGATTGTTTCTTTAACTTCTCTTTCTGATAGTTTGTTGTTAGTGTACAGAAATGCAACAGAATTCTGTATATTTTGCATCCTGCAACAAATTCGTTGATGAGCTCTAGTATTTTTTTGGTGGTGTCTTGAGGATTTTCTATGTATATAGTATCATGTTATCTGCAAACAGGGACAGTTTTACTTCTTCCTTTCCAATTTGGATTCCTTTTATTTCTTGTCTGATTGCTGCATCTAGGACTTCCAATACTATATTGAAGAAAAGTAGCAAGAGTGGGCATCCTTGTCTTGTTCCTGATCTTAGAGGAAATGCTTTCAGCCTTTCACCATTGAGTATAATGTTTGCTGTGGGCTTATCATATATGGCCATTATTATGTTGAATTATGTTCCCTCTCTACCCACTTTGTGGAGAGTTTTTATCTCAAATCGATGTTAAATTTTGTCAAAAGCTTTTACTGCATCTATTGAGATGATCATATGATTTTTATTCTTTAATTTGTTAATGTTGTGCTATTGATATTGAACCATCCTTGCATCCCTGGAATAAATTCCACTTGATCATGGTGTATGATCCTTTTAATGTATTGTTGAATTTGGTTTACTAATATTTTGTTGAGGATTTTTGCATCTATATTCATCAGTGATATTGGCCTGTAATTCTCTTTGTCTGGTTTTGGTATCAGGGTGATGCTGACCTTGTAGAATGAGTTTGGAAGCTTTCCTGCCTCTTAAATTTTTTGCAGTAGTTTGAGAAGGATAGGTGTTAACTCTTCTTTAAATGTTTGGTAGAATTTGTCTGGTTCCTGGACTTTGTTAGGAGTTTTTAAAATTACTAATTCAGTTTCATTACTGGTAATCGGTCTGTTCACATTTTCTATTTCTTCCTAATTCAGTCTTGGGAGAGTATACATTTCTAGCAGTTTATCCATGTCTTCTAAGTTTTCCAATTTGTTGGCATGTAATTGTTCATAGTAATCCCCTATGATCCTTTGTATTTCTGTGGTGTCAATTATAATTTCTCCTGTTTTATTTCTGATTTTATTTATTTAGGCCCTTTTTTTTTTTTCCTTGATGAGTCTGGCTAAAGGCTTATCAATTTTGTTTATCTTTGCAAAGAACCAGCTCTTACTTTCATTGATCTTTTATATTGTCTTTTTGGTCTCTTTTTTATTTATTACTCCTTTGATCTTTATTACTTCCTTCCTTCTACTGACTTTGGGTTTTGTTTGTTTTTCTTTTTCTAGTATCTTTTGGTGTAAGGTTAGATTGTTTGAGATTTTTCTTGTTTCCTTAGGTAGGCTTGTAGCACTATAAACTCCCTCTTAGAACTGCTTTTGCTGTATACCATAGATTTTTTAAAAAATATTTAAATTTTATTGGAGTATAGTTGATTTACAGTTGTATACCACGAAATTTGGATCATTTTGTTTCCATTTTCATTTGTCTCCAGGTATTTTTTGATTTTTTCTTTGATTTCTTCAGTGACCCATTGGTTGTTTAGTAACATATTGTTTAGAATGCATGTGTTTGTGTTTTTTGTAGTTGTTTTCCTGTAGTTGATTTCTAGCCTCATACTGTTGTGGTCAGAAAGACTGATATGATTCCAGTCTTAAATTTATTGAGACTTGCTTTGTGCTGTAGCATGTGATCTGTCCTGGAGAATGTCCGATGTGCACTTGAATGTGTATTTTGCTGTTTTGGGATGGAATGTTCTATATATATCTGTTAATTTCATCTGATCTAATATATCACTTAAGGCCATTCTTTCCTTATTGATTTTCTGTTTAGATGATCTATTGATGTAAGTGGGGTGTTAAAATTCCCAATTATTATTGTATTACTGTCAGTTTTTCCCTTTATGTTAATATTTGCTTTAGGTATTTTGGTGCTTTATGTTGGGTGCATATCTGTGTTTACAATTGTTATATCTTCTTGTTGGATTGACCCCTTTATCATTATGTAATGCCCTTCTTTGTCTTTTGTTACAGTCCTTGTTTTACAGTTATTTTGTCTGATGTAAATATTGCTACCCCAGCTTTCTTTTCATTTACATTTGCGTGGAATATCTTTTTCCAACCCCTCACTTTCAGTCTGTGTGTGTCTTTAGATCTGAAGTCTCTTAAAAGCAGCATATAGATGGGTCTCGTTTTTTATCCATTCAGCCACTCCATGTTTTTTGATTGGAGCATTTAGTCCATTTACATTTAAAGTAGTCATTGATAGGTATGTACTTATTGCCATTTTGTTCATTGTTTTCAGTACGTTTTGGTAGTTTTATTGTTGCTGTTCCTTTTTTTCTTTTTTTTAAATGCATGCTTTTCGAATTCTTGGTGGTGTTCCCATTTTTTTTAATTAAATTTATTTATTTATTTTTGGCTGTGTTGGGTCTTCCTTGCTGCACGCGGGCTTTCTCTAGTTGCGGTGAGCGGGGGCTACTCTTCGTTGTCGTGCGCGGGCTTCTCATTGTGGTGGCTTCTTTTGTTGCAGAGCATGGGCTTTAGGCACGTGGGCTTCAGTAGTTGTGGCACGTGGGCTCAGTAGTTGTGGCTCATGGGCTCTAGAGCACAGGCTCAGTAGTTGTGGCGCATGGGCTTAGTTGCTCCGTGGCATGTGGGATCTTTCCCGGACCAGGGCTCAAACCCATGTCCCCTGCATTGGCAGGTGGATTCTTAACCACTGCGCCACCAGGGAAGTCCGAGTTCCTTTTTTCTTCTGCTCTTTTTCCCTTGTGATTTGGTGGCTTTCTTTAGTGTTATGTTTGGATGCTTTTCTCTTTTGTGTCTATGTAGATACATTATAGGTTTTGGGTTTGTGGTTACCATGAGGTTCATGTATAACAACCTATGCATAGGTGAGTATTTTAAGTTGGTGCTCTCAGGTTTGAATGCATTCTAACAATCGTACATTTTTACTTCCCCTCGCCACATTTTGTTTTTGACATCGTATTTTGCATCTTCTTATTTTGTGTTTTTCTTAACTACTTATTATAGGAGATGATTTTACTACTGGTCTTTTAACCGTCCTACTAGCTTTATAAGTGGTTGATCCCTACCTTTACTGTATGTTTGCCTTTACCAATGAGATTTTTTTCCTTTCATAATTTTCTTGTTTCTAGTTGTGGCCTTTTCTTTTCCACTTAGAGAAATCTCTAGCATTTCTCATAAGGCTTGTTTAGTGGTGCTGAACTCTTCCTTTTGCTTGTCTGTAAAACTCTTTATTTATCCTTCAAATCTGAATGATAATCTTGCTGGGTAGAGAGTATTCTCGGTTGTAAGTCTTTTCTTTCAGCACTTTGAATATATTGTGCCTGTTCCTTCTGGCCTGTAAAATTTCTGCTGAGAAGTCAGCAGAGTTTTATGGGACTTTGCTTGTATGTAACTAGTTGCTTTTAAGATTCTCTCTTTATCTTTAATTTTTGCCATTTTAATTATGATGCCTTGGTGTGGACCTCTTTGGATTCATCTTATTTGGAACTTTCTGTGCTTCCTGGACCTGGATATCTGTTTTCTTCCCCAGGTTACGGAAATTTTCAGCTATTTCTTGAGATAAGCTCACTGTCCCTTTCTCTCTCTCTTCTCCTTCTGGGACCCTTATGATGTGAATGTTAGTATGCTTGAAGTTGTCCTAGAGGTCCATCTTAACCATTTTTAAGTGTATAGTTCAGTAGTGTTAGACACATTCACGTTGTTGTGTAACCATCACCACTGTCCATCTCTAGAACGTTTTCATCTTGCAGAATAAATCTCTGTCCCCATTAAACACTAACTTTCCATTCCCCCTCCCCCAACCCTTGGCACCCACCATTCTACTTTCTGTCTATTAATCTGAGGACTTTAGTGACCTCATGTAAGTGGAGTCATAGAGCATTTGTCTTTTTGTAACTGACTTATTTCATTCTGCGTAATGTTTTTAAGGTTCATCCATATTGTAGCGTGCATCAGCGTTTTATTCCTTTTAATGGCTGAATAATGTTCCATTGTATGGATGGACCATTTTGTTTACCCACTGTTCCGTTGATGGACACTTGTCGAGAGTGTTTTCCTAGGGCTCCCAGTGGCTTCAGCTTGTGGTCAGAGTGGTGAGAGGTTTGCCATATCCTCACTTACCCTTGCCACAGGCTTTATTTCCATAGGAGGGCAGACTGGAGGCCCCTGCCCAGACCCTCCTCACTGGCAGCTCCCTTTACATGCTGCCCGCATTTTGTATTTCAGAATGGTAGAGGCTGCTATTCTGCATTGCAAACCCTGCCTAGCCCTTCACTCTCTTCCTGAGGAGCTTTATTATTTATTTATTTTTTATTGTCAGACACGGAGGACTTCTTATGCTTAAAGTTGATTTTGATAATTAGTTGCTTACATCTTTAGTTTATTTTTATATTTGGTTCTTTAGTTGTTTAAGTTCTGTGGATTGATATCCAGATTTAGTTCTTCATTCTTTCATCTTTCTCATCCTAGTGAGCTCCTGGGAGGTAGGTAGGAATGACCTTGGTCTCCCAGGCATCCCCTGTGGCAGAGAGTGAAGCCCAGCTCCTCCCTCCCCTGTTGACCTTGGCCACCAGATCCATAGTCACCAGAGGGCTGTATCCTTATGGGTAGAATTCACTCTGGAAGTGCAGTAGGACAGTCCTGTGCTCTTAGGTGAGCCCAGCGCTGTGTCCTTGCCCATTTTCAATCAGCTTCAGGCCAGGGCTCATTTTGGACTCTCACACTTTTTCACTCACTCAGGCTGTTTCTTTCCAAATAGGTAGAAGAAAAGGCAAAATTTGATGGAATTTTTGAAAGCCTCTTACCCATCAGTGGTTTGCTTTCTGGAGACAAAGTCAAGCCAGTCCTCATGAACTCAAAGCTGCCTCTTGATGTCCTGGGCAGGGTAAGTGGTTCTCTCGCACCGGGCACTGCTGCTGAATCCAGTCAGCCCCGTGCTCACCCACCACGGACACTTCGAGGCCTCGCCGCACGGCCGTGCAATGTCGGGTCTCATAAGAGCCGACATGGGTGGAGCAGTTGCTGCAGTTGGGCTGGCTTGGGGCCTCACAGGGTGCAGCTCACAGAGGCTCCCCAGCACACGTGGGGAGCAGCCTGAGAAGTGCACTCACTACCCAGGGCTCGGGGCAGGCAGAGCTGGGACTCAAACTCAGACTGTGATTTCCCCCTCTGCACTGTGCTTCTAGGGGAGGAGTATGGGCATATATGTCTGTATTTCTTTATTTCTTTTCTATTTTTAATTTTCTTTTCCTGCCTATGAACCTAAGGTAAAGGTACTTTCAATTCTGCTGCAAGTTTAGATAAAATTTTATGCATTCCCCCCCTTTTTATTAAAAAAAAAAAAAAGCCTCAGTTTTGTTCCTATTAAATACAAGTTTTTTAGATACAGGTTTCTAAACCAGACTGTTTTCCTTCTAATGAGGTTTGCGTTTTGGCCCCTCATGTTTGCTCTGTGCACAAAGCCCAGTTCTGCGTGGCTATCTCTGTGCTGAGTTTCCCGCTCTGGGTCGAGAGGGGATGGATGTTGTCATCTCGCTGGATGGAGTTGCTGATGTGGCAGGTGCAGACCTAGAGCAGGAGGGTGGAGCATGGTCCCTGCTGCCTCAGGCCACGCCTGTGGGTCTGGCTCATGACATTTGGTAGAACCATGGGGAAAGGTGCAAATTCCTACCCACTTGGATTCACCTAATAATTTTCCTGTTTGAATATCACTTTTGCACAGATACTGGCCCATTTGATAGGACCCAGATAGGACTTTGTTTTGAAATGAGGCCACTAAGAAAGGGGATCTCACAGATCCCTTTGTCTTCTTTTTGGCTGTAGTGTGGTGTAGACGGAGGCCTCTGATGGGGACCCACGCTGATCACCAGTGGTCTTTATGAGGCAGGATGGGGTGATCTGCTCCTGAACAGTGTGACAGTTCTTCAAAATACCTGACAGTTGGGTGTAATAGTGTTGTAGAGCCAAATCCTGAACAAGACAAAGATCAACAGAGGTGGAGTGTGCTTTATTAGAAAGGGAGCTACGGCTAGGAAGGGTGGGTTCTGCAGATCTTCTACCTTGGCTCCAGGTCTTGTCCACAGGGGTCACTTCTCATCTACTCCTCTCCTTCTCTCCCTCCCTCCAAGCATCAACCCACACGTGCACCCATCCATGCATGCATGCATCCACATCCACGCACCCATCCATGCATGCGTGCATCCACACCCATGCATGCATCCATGTCCATGCACCCATCTGTCGTGCATGCATGCATCAGTGCACTCAGGCATCCATCCTTGCATCTGTGCACACACTCATTCACCTGTGCATCCCTGCACCCACGCATTATGCATCCATTTAGTCATTCAGAAGCATTTTTCGGAGTCTGCTCTGGGCCAGCTTTGTACTGAGCACTGGGAAGATGAGGATGAAATTAAGTACAGTCCAGGAGATCAAATAAGTAAGTAATAGTTAAGATCTTAATATTTATTGAGGGCTTAGTATGTGCTAGGTCCTTTTCTAGCGCTTTGCAGGAATGAAGTCACCAGGTACTTGCAACTACTTTGTTATGGATGGTGTCACTTCCGTTTTCCATGTGAGGAAATGGGGGTCCTTCAGAGTCGCTGGTTAGTCACTCAGGGTTGCATGGAGAAGGGAATGAGGTCCTGGTGGTCCCCAGAGCCTGCGCTCTTCCCTGGTCCTCCCCACCCCACCCCCCGCAACCATTGCCTCCCTGATAATCACGGTTCTGCTTGCTGGGGACAGTGGTAGAGGGGGAGGTTCCTGACCCGCCTGAGCAGAGGGGTACAGGGCAGGCAGGGAAGGCTGCCTAGAGTAGGTGCCCCTGGGTTATAGCCTTTAGAGGGAAGGAACGGGTGGCAGATGACGGGTTGAGAAGGCCGGGCACAAGACAGCATGAGCAGAGGCAGCCTGGCACGCTGAGTACGGCTGATATTCTCACCAGGCAGTTCTACCCCTGGGGAATGTTGAGCAGTATCTGGAGACGTTTTTGGTTGTCCCACCTGGGTTGGGTGTTACTGATATCAGGTAGGTTGAGGCCATGGTTGCTTCTCAGTATCCTATAATGCACAGGATGTCCCACCACAGAGATGATCTGGCCCCGAATATCAGTGGTGCTGCGGCAGGGCAGGACTGTGGAGTCAGGAAGGCCTGTATGTGCCGTATTTTTGGGAACATTACTCTTCTGAGCTTCTGCTTCTTAAATTGAGACCAAAGACATAAAACACTCAGCCCAGTGCCAGACACCTTTAAAAGGGCATCCATATGCTTGAGGGGACTGTGAACAGTTAGAAGTCCCTGGAGATCAAGGTGGAGTCCCAGGAGACTGGGCTGGGGTTGAGGGACCAGCTGAGGGCACAGTGGTCTCCGTGTGCACAGGGGCTTTATGCCGTCAGCAGGGTGAGGTGGGGTGAGAGTGCATTCTAGAGCAGGTCCTAGGTTACCCTGGGTACAGGACTGGAGGCAGGGAGGCCAGCTGGAAGCTCTGGCCTCTGTGGAGTGTTAGAGAGGCCCAAGCCAAGGGCACAGCAGCAGGGGGTGAAGAGGAGGGTCCACATGTGAGAAACATCCCTGGGCTGAAGATCCTAGTGATTGACTGGGGGGCAGGTACCGGCATATGTAGCATCACGAATGGACCCTGGGCTTCTGCCTGGCTCTGGGCACTGGTGCCACGTGCAGCACTGTCCAAGTCAGACAGGTCGCTGGTCCTGGAGGGCTGACTTGGGTCAGGAAGCTAGTGCCTTGGTTGTACTTTAGAAAACCCAGCACACAGCCTTTGATCCATGCCTGCCTTGTCTTTCAGGATGCTAGGTCGGCCTGGCATATTTTGTGGCATCTTTCTCACCATCCACTGATAGGGGAGAGGAGACAAGATCCCACAGACCTACTCAAATGCATTCCCGTGGCCCTGCCGTGAATGGGGGCAGGGGCTAGATGTGTGTGTGTCTGTGTGTGTGTGTCAGTCAGTGGGGGCGGGAAGGTGGGCTTGTGTTCAGAGCAACACCTGCACCAAAACCAAAGAATCTAAAAATCAGGGTGGACGTGATTACAGTCATGATCATTTGTTAGAGAAAATGAATGTTAATATGGTGGAAAGGATCTTGGAATTGACAGTACTTCATTGGATGATGGTTTTTCAGAGAACCTACAGACTGGTTCTTAAATGCATTTTGATTGCCTTGTCTTAACCCTAGTGTGCAGTCAAAGATCTGAGTTCTGGTGAGCATGCGTGCTGCCACACAGGCCCTTCCTCCCAGCAGTAACCCTCGGTACCGCCCCCCGCTAAGCCTTGCTGCTCTCTTCCCTTGCAGGTCTGGGACCTCAGTGACATCGACAAGGATGGGCACCTGGACAGAGATGAGTTTGCTGTGGTAGGCCCCTGCTGTGACTCTCTTTTCCCACTCTGCTGAGGAAGGAAATGGGCAGCTCATGCGGGGGTTTCTTGTTTAATTTTTTAAATGTTTATTTTGACATAATTTGGGTGTAATTTGACAGAGAATTCTTTTGAATCTTCACTTAGATTCCCCAGTGTTGCTGTTTTACTACATTGTTTTATCCTTCTCTTTCTCTCCCCTTCCCTCTCTCCTTCTCTCTCATTTGCATATGAATGTATACATGGGTATGTATACACAATTAATTTTCCCTTTGAACCATTTTGAAGTAAGTTTCAGACATGGGCCTTTTCATCCTGAAATACTTCAGTGTCTATATCCCCAAACCAGAGAATTCTCTTATATAACTGCTGTCCAATTAAAAATCAGGAAATTAACATTGTCTAATTTATTACAGTATCTATTATGATAGGTTATGTCATATATGTTATATATTACTATATCTATTATTATATTAATCTATTATCTAATCTAAGGATAGTATTCACATTTTGCCAGTTGTTCCCAAAATGTCCTTTATAGTGAAAGACTACAGCCTCATGTTCTTATAATCTAGATCAGCTCCTGCATCTGTCTTTGTGTCTCATGGCCATGTGGGCATTTTTTTTTTTTTTTTAAACTTTGGGTTTATTTATTTATTTATTTATTTATTTATTTATGGCTGTGTTGGGTCTTCGTTTCTGTGTGAGGGCTTTCTCTAGTTGCGGCAAGTGGGGGCCGCTCTTCATCGCGGTGCGTGGGCCTCTCTTGTTGCGGAGCACAGGCTCCGGACGCGCAGGCTCAGTAGTTGTGGCTCACGGGCCTAGTTGCTCCGCAGCATGTGGGATCTTCCCAGACCAGGGCTTGAACCCGTGTCCCCTGCATTGGCAGGCAGATTCTCAACCACTGCACCACCAGGGAAGCCCCGTGTGGGCATGTTTAAGGCCAGTGGTTTGTAGCGTCTCCCTCGGTGTGGGGTTGTCTGCTGTTTCCTGATGATGATCCAGGCCATGCACTTTTGTGTGGCAGGTCCCCACCGAGGTGATGCTTGTTCTCCCAAGGGCACATGACATCGATAGGACATGTGATGTCTTATTACATGTCTTACTACCTTGATGTCAACCTTGACCTGACCTTGATCAAGGTCGGGGTGGAGGCTTCAGGATTCTCTCTTTTCCTTCGTGCTCAATCTTTCATGAGAGACACGTGGAGACTGAATACCCTGTTACCCCTACCACTCTCACCCGCTAGTTCTTGCATCCTCCCAGCAGTCTCACCTGAATCAGTCAGGTTTCTGGTAGTTGCCAGATGATGATTTTCTAATTCTGTCATTCCTTGCACATTTTCTAGCTGGCCTTCTACTGTAAGGAACTTGTTCATATCAGAGTGGACTTATGCATGTGTCCTCTGTTCTCTGTTCCATGGTTTATAATCCTTTACTGGCATGATTTATTTTGCCCAGTGGGAGTTCCTCCCAGCTGACTCCTTTGTCATTTGGTCACATCATATCATTCTTGAGCACTTGCTTACTTTTGGCATGATAGGATTTTCCTGGCTCTTCCTGTACATCCCCTCTCTCAGCTCCATCATCAGCCATTTTTCCAGGGACCTCCAGTTCCTTATAGTGGAGAATGGTATTAGAAACCAGGATCTGGGCACTGGGGTGCTCAGTGCCCCTGGGATGCCACTGCTTCCAGGCCTTCTCAGCAGACAGAGCTGGAAGTAGGTGTATGTGTAGACATGCCCATCAGGTGCCCTAGCAGCCTGCCATCTACTTCCACGTCTGTTTCTGTTCATGCCAGAGCCCTGACACTCCCACCCTCTTCTCCTTTTAGCAGCAGTGCTAGAGCTATGTGAGGATTGGGGCTATTGTGTCCTATGGGCTGCCTTCCCATTCAGCTGCCCTCCCTCCACACCCCTGTAGCTCCCCATTCACCTCTCCCAGCTGCCTGCTGCGCTGACTTTGCCTGGCTCTCACCTCCCAACCCTGGGCCCATGTCATTCTGTCCCTCTTTTTCTTTCTCCTTTCCCCTCTCCTTACTCACATCTTTGTTTGATCTTTCTCTCCCGCTCATGAGATTTATTCACTCATCTCATTCTGTTAAATCTCAAAGTAGAATAAAGTAGCTCCTTGTAGTTAAAGACAATGCTCTAATAAATAGTAATTAAGTTCAAGCAAAAAAAAAAAAAAAAAAAAAGCTGGGAATTCCTAAGTAATAGAAAACGATGAACTATATCAGTGTCCCTAAGATACATCTTCTGTTTTAGGAATTTTAAATGTCTTTAAAATGTGATTTTACAATATACAAATGAATGGAAGCTTATTATCTTACTATACTATGGTGTAAAGCCTTTGAGATTTTAAACTTCTAGGTTAAATTTAAACCATTTGCCAAGGAAATTATAAATTTCTCTTACAATTCCACTCATAATCCCTTACACCCCATAGTACTCAGTTGTGTTTTTTTCCCCCACACATCGACTCTGTTTTGCCTTTTTTACTTTGAGCATTTTCCATGTTTCTCCATCATCCTGTTCTTTTCACTAGCTGTCCATTATTTTTTTTTTTTTATTGTGGTAAAATACGCATAACAAAATTTACCATCATAACCATTTTTATTTAATTAGTTTTAAAAATATTTATTTATTTATTCGGCTGCACCGGGTCTTAGTTGCGGCACGTGGGATCTTCATTGCCGCGTGTGGGATCTTCATTGTGTCATGTGGGATCCTTTTAGTTGCGGCATGTGGGATCTAATTCCCTGACCAGGGATTGAACCCCGGCCCCCTGCGTTGGAAGCATGGAGTCTTAACCACTGGACCACTGGGGAAGTCCCATCATAACCATTTTTAAGTGTACGGTTCAGTGGTATTAATACATTCACATGGTTGTGCAACCATCACCACCATCCATCCCCAGAACTCTTTTTACCTTGCAAAACTAAACCTCCGTCCCCATGAAACACTAACTCCCCATCCCCCCTCCCCCAAGCCCCTCATTATTTGTTTTTATATTTCTTTTGATGACACTTGACTTCAGGTGTTAGTTAGTATCATTGAACTGCCTTTGGGGTGGTCCCCAGGAACGGGGTGATTGGCTTGGAGTGAACCCAGGAACACGCCTCTCTCCTCACAGCCTCATGAGCCCTGAATTTCTACTTTTGTTTTGTTTTTATCATTTCTCATCATTTCAGCCAAGATTTATGTTCTTTTATAAGTGGGTCTTAGAGTTGTGTCATTTTGTGTTTCTTTTCATCACTAGCTGAGTTTGGCATTTAGTACAGTTTTTAAGTGACTGTAAATTTTTACCTGTGTTAATGATCTGTTGGTAGCAACTTAAAGACTAGTTTGAAGTGGGGGGGGGGGGGCGGTTGTCATTTTGGTTTTGTTTTGTTACTTTTTAAAACAGACTTTTCAATCCTTGTTTTAGACAAAGTTTATTTTCCCCTGCCTACCTCGAGCAGGAGAGCCACCTATCCATCCTCAGCACACACACCCTTTTGGGTAGTTTTCTGTCTCCTGAATATCTTGAAATACAGGCAGCTCTCATGGTGTGTCTTTTTTCCCCTTCCAGTTTTCTTGAGATGTAATTGACAGACAGCACTGTATAGGTTTAAGGTGTACTATCATGGTGAGTCTGTAGACTTCCAAGTTCCAGTACTTTGAAAGTCGTCAGCCCTGGAGACAGTGGCCTTGCTGTGTGGCGAAGGGACATGTGTGGAGTCTGGCATGATTGGATTCCTTTTGTACTCATTTCAGTCTTGCATGATTAAACATACGTCTTAGAAAATTATGCATTGGCGGTGTAGCTCATCAGAAAGGTTTATTTTTACTGTGTTCCGTTTGGAAGCAACCTCAAAAAGAGCAGTCTTCATCACATCACTGCAGCCCCTGAAAGAGCTGCCCTCTGCCCACCCTGGCCCCGGGCCTCGCTACCTGAACGCCGTTCTCTTTTGTGCTCACAGGCCATGCACTTGGTGTACCGAGCCCTCGAGAAGGAGCCTGTGCCCTCCGCCCTGCCCCCATCCCTCATCCCACCGTCCAAGAGGAAGAAGACGGTGTTCCCGGGAGCTGTGCCCGTCCTGCCTGCCAGCCCCCCACCGAAAGACAGCCTCCGCTCCACGCCTTCCCACGGCAGCATCAGCAGCCTGAACAGCACTGGAAGCCTGTCTCCCAAGCACAGTATCAAGCAAACACAGGTACGGTGCCCCCTGCATGCGTGGCCACGTCTCCGAGTAGCTGTTTGCACTGCTGTGTAGAGTCCCGGCAAGATGTTTCTCAGCAGCAAGTAGTTCGTGACCCAAGAAGGGTAAAGTCTGTGATTAAATTAAATCTTTACAATAGGTGTCTTAGTCCTCTCTGGCTGCTGTAACAATGCCGTAGACTGGGTGGCTTCTAAACAACAGATATTTATTTCTCACAGTTCTGGAAGCTGGAAGTCCAAGATCGAGGTGACGGCAGATGCGGTGTTTGGTGGGGCAATTCCTGGTTCACAGGTGGCCGTCCTCTTGCTGGGTCCTCACATGGCGGAAGGGCCATGGAAGCTCTCTGGGGTCCCTTTTATAAGGGCACTAATCCCATTCGTGAGGGCTCTGTCCTCACGACCTAATCACCTCCCAAAGGCCCCACTTCCTAATACCATCACAATGGGGCTTAGGACTTCCAGCATATGAATTGAGGGGAGGGGGGGACACAAACATTCAGACCATAGCAACAGGGATTCAGAATTAAGTTTCTCACTCACTTACATATAAATACCACCTTTCCCCAAGCACACCCAGCACTACTCACCCCTCTGCCCCTCCTGCCTCAGGCAGACCCTCTGCTGGGAGGGCGCGTCCCCTGATTGCATACTGAGGCACCTGGCATCATGAGGCCTCTGCTCATGGGGCACCTCCTCTGGGGAGCCTGGTGTGACCACACCCTGGACCAGCCACCCTCTACCTGCTCTCTTCTAGATTTCCCACAGCTGGGCTGTTATGCGGTTAATTATGTATCATCTGTCCAGATCCCCCCCAACCCCCCGCCATTAGCTTCATGAGAGCAGAGTTCGTTCTTGGTTATAGTCTCAGCATCTAGAAGGATCTCTGGTACTCTGATGCTCGTTAAAAATATGTTGAGTAATCAGGTTATTAAGGGAGGTAGCCATCTCGTGTTAGGAAGACAGGAGGGGGCTCCAGCTCTCCACGTGGCAGTATCTTATATGTCAAAAAAGACGTTTCTTGTTCTGGCAAAGGCAGCATCATAATGGGCTCTTTATAAAAGGGCGCCTTGGAGATTGTCTAAAACGTGCAAGGACATGAGTTACATCTGGAATCATGCTTTGCTTTCTGCCTCATTTGTTTCAAAGGCAAAGCAATGAGTTGTGCCAAGAAGGCCAGCCAGCACCCCATGCAAGTTTTCAATATGATAAAAATGAAAACGAGACAGGCATAATGAGAGTGATTTCTCTTGATAGTGACATAATTTTAAAGTTAAATATTCGACTTGAAAGGCTCATTTTCAAGGAGCTTATCATATCTCTTAGAGTAAAAAAAAGAGATCAGAGAGGGTCGATGAGGCTTGGTCATAGGGGCTAACAACTCCCCTCACCGCTCTGGCCAGTTGGAGAGGCGTGGCCTCCGGTTGGTGAGTTGTATGCGGCTCTCTGTGAAGGAGCCCAGCCCCAGATGGCCCAGCCTGGGCACCTTTACCAGCTCACCAGCCGTGCCCGGCACTTCCTGGGGGTGCTGCAGTGACTGTGCGACGGGCCCCTGCCCTCTGGGGGGAGACAGACGATAAGCAAATTGGTAAACTAAGGAAGGTCCACCAGTCGTGAGAAAGCAGAGCAGGGCCTGGCCTGGAAGTGTCGGGGTGAGGAGGGGGCTGTGCTCCCGCAGGTGGGGCCAGCTGGCAGGCTACCGCTGCTGCGGTGACATCTGAGCTAACACCTGAATGATAAGAAGTCATCTGAGGACTAGTGCATGGCAAGGCTCTGAAGTGGAAATGCTCCGTGTGTCCTTGAAACAGGAAAAAGGCTGAGGCAGGGTGAGCCAGGGGATGGTGAGATGGAGTCGGAGAAGTGGGGCTGAGGCCAGCTACTTAGACCTACATGAGCTGCTGTTTTTCAAGACCCAACACCTTGAGTCTGCAGAATTCTTGCCGAAAGCTCTTAAGTACCGTAGGTTAGGCTAGATGGGGTATGTTTTACTGACAAGGAAGCAGGCGGGGCTGAAGTTGTTGTTGGGTGCAGGCCAGCCAGCCTCATAATACCACCCCCTGGTGATCTGGCAGCTCTCCCCAGATCCCAGGAGCATGCTGCTGACCCCCCTGACTAGACCAGTTGTGCTAGTGGCCACTACTGGGGGGTCACAGATGGGCGTGTCTGTGTCCCCGTGGAAGAGAGGCGGCTGGTGGAATCGCAGACATGAGAACGGGCATTTCTGTGGACCCACAAGTTCCATGCTTTCCCCTCCCCCACTTTCCTCATCCCCAGGGCAGCAGCACCCTACCTGGGGCCCCCAGAGGGCCGCCCAGTCCAGCTCTCATGGCCATATGTGAGGGGAAGCCCCTTCCAGCCACAAGGGTCTGTTCCCTTTGACTGGAGGCCTGCAGCTGCTAAGCTGACCTTAAACCCAGCCCTTTCCAGGAGACCCAGCTCCAAGGGGGAGGTTGTCCAGTGTTGGATTTTTAGCCAAGTAGGCATCGGATTCTTGCTGCTGACATACCCTGAGACCCCCAGAAATGAGGCAGCAAGTTCATTGTGTTTGCGCAACGAATGTCTGGACCCTCATCATCCCAGAGGCGTGATCTGTTGGGGCCCATGGGACCCAGAAACCAATCCCGCCTCAGCTCAGCTTGTCTGCCCATTGCTCCTTCTTCTGTGGGCATCTCAGTGTCAGCGTATGAGCTCGTTCCAGGCTCTTGACTTAAAGACAGCAAGCCTCTTCATTAAAACTCCTTTATGTGCATCTTTACGTCTCCTCTGAACTGTTCAATGACAGACCTGAGGTGGCTTAGAAAATTCCTGTAATGCAGCAGGTAAAACGCTATCTCAGTTCTCGCTGCCTGAGCCTTTGCAATTTGAATCTGGTCCGTAAATTCTGATGAATTTTTTTTTTGATAAATCCTTGCTGTCCTAAATCATTCTACTCCCTACCCCAAACCCTGGGTAATGTGTTGTCCCTTTCTTCCCAAAATTGCTTTCTGGATTCCTGGTGCTCACATCAGGATCCCACTGATTTAGATGATAAGAGAGACCTGGTCAGAAAAGCAGATGAAAGGAAACATCTCTACAATAAGGGGCAGAGACGCTGTGAAACGTGCTGTGATGGGAGCCCCAAAGGTCAGAGGTGACACACCCAGAATAAGCAATTGAAGAGGCCTGCCACCAAGTGCCCAAGGGGCCTGGATGCCTCTGAGTTGGAGGTGCTCTGGCCCTGGCAGACCCTGGCATTCGCTTTTCTTAAGTAGAACTGGAGCAGGTGGTGTTAAGAGGTCACAGGTGCACAAGGTGGCCGAGCCCCAGTGCACTGAAATCACAGCAGCTTGCTGGGCTCTCAGCTTCGTCTGCCACAGCAGGGTCCTCGTGAATGTGGGGCGCTCACAGGTGGTGGGCGTGCTCCTCAGAGGCCCGGGCTCCCCCACCAGCACCACAGGGCCCTGAGTGCCCGCCTGTCATGCAGGTGCAGTTTTCACATCAGCCTCACTCACTGCCTGTCAGTGCCTTGTGTGTACTGACACCTCACAGGGGGTCTGCTGTGTGGCAGGGAGTGGGGTCAGGGTCAAAGAAGGATGGAGTACAGAATCCTGGAACTGTGGGCATTGAGAACGCCCCTGCCATTGCAAAGAAGGTCTGCAGGTGGAGGACAGAAGGCCAGAAAGGCTGGCATCGGTGCTGGGCTGGTTCTCGGGAGACAGTCCTTCCAAAATGAGTGGTCAGGAGGGTCCTCTCTGGTACACTTGAAGCCCCCTCCTGGAAGGGGATCACTTTCCGTCGTGGAAGGCTTTCCTTCATGTCCCAGGCAGCGGGGATGGAAGGGCTGTTGGTAGAAGGACCTGCTGGGTCTTTACATCCCTCTCAGTACAAAGATTTCAGGGCACTGTGATGGGATGGAAAGAGGCGCAGACTGGCCACTGGGTGAGACTGACCGAGTCAGCATTAACCTGTCTGAGCCTCAGTTTCCCCTCTTACAGAACAGGGATCCTGTCTGCCCTCTCGGCTCGTGGAGGGTTTTCTGCTAAAATGAGCATGAAAACGCTTTAATAGTGTGTATTCGCAGTTGATAAAAAGCTTGAGGATTAACTTCTGAAAAACCCTTTCAGCCAACAGTAAACTGGGTGGTGCCAGTGGTGGACAAGATGCGATTTGACGAGATATTCCTGAAGACCGACCTGGACCTGGACGGCTATGTGAGCGGCCAGGAGGTGAAGGAGATCTTCATGCACTCGGGCCTCACCCAGAACCTTCTAGCGCACATATGGTAAGAGCAGATAGATGGACGTCTCTTCCTAAGTACAGGGGGTCTCGCTGTGTGAAAGTAACGGCTGTGGGTGGCTCACATGTTGGGTGAGACTTGTGCTGCCTGAAGGGCCGGAGCGGGTGAGCAGTTCAGGAGGGAGCGGTAGTCAGGGCTGAGTGTGCAGACCTGTGTCCTGCATTCCGTGCATGTCAGTTCACCCTCCTCCAGCAGCAAGGTCTCCTGTTTTGTCCCTCCAGAGAGCCCTGGGGCAAGTTCTTGCTAGTGGTTATGCAGCCTTCAGCCCAGCCAGTGAGGGTGCAGGTGCTCGGCCCCACCCCCCTCTGGTGGGAGCGTGCAGTAAGGGCCCCAGAGGCTCCGGCAGGGCCACCCTGGGCATCAGGGCTGTGGCCATCTCTCCTAGAGGCCCTGCCCTGTGAAGGTCAGTGACACGGCTGGTGGGAGAGGGTGAGACTGGTCTGCACCTCAGGGCTGGTCGAGGAGCCGTCTTCACCCCCACTTTCCTCCAGGGCCGGCGGAGCGATCTTCATGGCACCGGGATGGCTCTTTTTGTAACTAGCCAGTAGTGAAAGTCGCTTCCTAGCTTTCTCAGGGGAGAAAGCCCTCCCACTTTAGAGGGCTTCACTTGGGAGTTGTAAGAAGAGAATTTCCGTGTAATTCTGGAGGGGTGAACCCCTCCAAAGAGAGCTGTGAAATTCACTGTGACTTGGGGAAATAACCATCCTTAACAGTAATTCAGAGATAGCCACGTTGCAAGGTGAGGCCCCGCTGGAGAAAACGGGCTGTCCCTTCTCAAGAAGCACACGACACCTAGTCAGTCAGCAAAAGACTGTGGGAAGACTGGCCCCTTGTGACGAGTCAGGGGCAGTCTCTATCAGGCCCTTCAGATCCAGTGCCCCCTTTATCACCCTGAAATGCACGTGCATGGAATTCAAATTATACCCCGATCATAACGTAGAGTAATTTATAACATGTATCTCAACCTGTAAGTGACATGACGATACATAAATGACACAACGAAATCACAAATACGCTTGGATTAAAAAGAAAACACGCAGAAGGCGTTGCATACAGGGAAAGAAAGGCAAGGACAGAAAGAGTGAGCTCTAGAATAACCACTGGGACAGTGAAAGGACAGTCTGGGTTTGTTTGCAGGTGGCCGGGTGTGGGAGCATATCCAAAGTGGAGATAACAAGCCAAGAAGGATTGAAGGGACAAAACGAGGACGTAGGCCTGTCCCCCGCAGTGCCCGGCACCATGCCACTCAGCGTGGTGTCAGAATAAGCACAGTAGGGCTTCCCTGGTGGTGCAGTGGTTGGGAATCCGCCTGCCAATGCAGGGGACACGGGTTCGAGCCCTGGACTGGGAAGATCCCACATGCCGCGGAGCAACTGGGCCCGTGAGCCACAACTACTGAGCCTGCGCGTCTGGAGCCTGTGCTCCGCAACAAGAGGGGCCCGCGCACCGCGATGAAGAGTGGCCCCCACTTGCCGCAACTAGAGAATGCCCTTGCACAGAAGCGAAGACCCAACACAGCCAAAAATAAATATTAATTAATTAATTAATTTAAAAAAAAAAAGAATAAGCACAGTAATGCTGCCCTGGGTGGACGCGGACAGAGTACCCCTGCACGTGGGCCTGGGGGCCCCCGCTCCTTCAGAGACCAGGGAGCAGGGATGGGCCGGAGAGATGGGACCGCAGCCCAAGAGCTGCCGTGGGCTGGGTGTGCAGCAGGACTGGCCCTCGCCAGCAGAATCAGGAGAAATAGTTGCAGTTCGAAATTACCACACCCCGCCCTTGAACTGTGACAAGAACAAAGACATTTTAAAACCAGCCTTGAGTAGAGACATTTAGAGGGATCTCCACCAGCCCTGTTCACTCAGTGTCTGGGCCTGAGTCTGTTACACGTTCCCGGCTCTTCGCTCTGCATCAGGACATGGTTTCACTACTCTCTCAGTAACTACGTGCAGTGGGAAGGAGTCTGCGTGTTGAGTGGACAGAGTGAAGGGATGACATTTTTCACAGATGTGGAGGCCTTGTCCTTGCTGCATGAGGCTTCCCTTCCCGTACGGCCGGCTCTCGGTGACCGCGGGTGTGGCAGAGCTTCCACACTGCCTTGCCCATGTGTCAGGACACCAGAAGGCCACGAGGGCGGGGTCACCTTAGCAGCGAGGGACTGTCCCCTGTGTAGCCATGCCTGGCTTTCCAGGCCCCGTCCCCTCATGACAACCCCAAATGCTGCTTGTCATCCCCATTGAAGACCAGCGGCCCAGGCCATTCAGATAACCCAAGGCTGCAGGAACCAGCTGAGGGTCTGAGTGTGTGCACTCGGCTCCAGCTTCCACTTACACAGGAATGTGAATCGCATCCACTGCCTGCGCACCATCAGAAGCCAGCTGCGTGTCTCCTGGCTGCTAACAGGGCTTCCCAAGGGACCGACCGGCTCCTCGGCCCGTGGGTGGGGCTTGGCGGTTCTCCAATTGGGAGAAGAGCCCCCTCCTGCCCCAACACGCTGGTGGAGGGGTTGGGACTGCTCCCCAGGAGGGGGATGTTCAGTGGAAAAGGAGCTGCAGCTGTGGCCCGTTGTTTTTATTGTTTTCGTTGTCCATTTTTTAGAAGTGTGGGTTCCGTGTACTTGGAGCGGATTCTGGTGTTTGTGATGTGTAATTAGCATCCCCACATTTCTCCCAGGGCCCTGGCCGATACGAGGCAAACGGGGAAGTTAAGCAAAGACCAATTCGCGTTAGCTATGTATTTCATTCAGCAGAAGGTCAGTAAAGGCATCGACCCCCCTCAAGTCCTCTCGCCGGACATGGTCCCACCTTCAGAGAGAGGCACTCCCATCCCGGTGAGTAGCCGCTGGCCCATCCCTATCGTGTTTGCGTCGCTTCCCTCACCCCACCACCAGGTGGCGCTGGCAGCCTGCCCAGCCTTCACTAGGGCCACTCGGGGTGTGTCTGGGCTGCCCAGATGGTTCCCAGGTTGGGGGCTGGAGACAGATGATTTTATCCCTTATTCTAAGACCTACTAGCCCATGCTGTGCGGTGAGGGCAGCTAGCCAATTTGTAATTCTTTGTCTGAATTTGGTTGCAGGACAGTTCAAGTTCTCTTGGATCGGGGGAGTTTACTGGTGTGAAGGAACTTGATGATATCAGTCAAGAGATCGCCCAGTTACAAAGGTATGTTAAAGCGTCTCCTTCCCGTCAGATTCCAACCAAATCTACATCCCAGGTTGTTATCGGAAGTAGCAGAGGCTTGTGAACCACGTGGCGAGTTGACCATCACGAGTTTGTTCGGCAGAAATGAAAGGACACAGATTCTCCTGAGTTCCTGAATTGAGTTAATGAGCTCGAGTACTGACATCCTCAGTGGGAGCTGGTGTGGGCTGTGGGGTCTCAGACACATTGTTGCTAGGCAGCCGCAGGGCCCCCCCCCCCCTGCCCCCCGCCTCAGGAAGGCCTTGTAATTTCTGAACACATACGGTGACTGAGTCTCAGGTAGTGACACTGCTGCTTAGGAGCAACAGGTCAACTCTGAGTCTCAGGCCTTGTGTCCAGGTTTCTGTCTTCACTCCCAGCGCCCACTGATTTGGTTTCCCCACCTGTAAACAAGGGCTTTGGATGGGGTGTCTGTACTCTCAGAGTCTGGCATAAAAGAATACATCTACTTCCTCTATGCCCCTGTGATCTTCTACAGAACACCATCCTCTTACCAGTTAATTCTGGGAGGAGGGCTGGGGGGTGGGGTGCAACGAGCAGAAGGGCCAAAGGCACCCAGCCCTCCACGGGAGAGGGACTGTTTCTTGACCGAAAATGAAAACAACATTACTTTGGCAGAGCGAGCTGGATCCCACTCACAGCTGGATGCCCCTTGGGTGGTGTAGTTTGTGTCCTTAGTGGAGCAGAGCCCTGAGAAGCAAAGGCAGGTCAGATGTCATGTGAGACTGGTTAGGTGGGTGGCTGGCTGGCCACAAAGCCTCAGCCTTGGCCGCCTGCTGAAGCCAGACCCTCTGCTTCATGCTCAGCCCAGAGGATGGCTCCCATTCTGTCACCAGCTCCCTGGGGCTGTATTTCCAAACCAGAGATCAGCACGTGCAGCCTGGCAAGGCTGAGAGGGTCTGTGAGGATGGAGGGCCAGTGTCTTAGAGCCTGGGTGGGCCTGTTAATCAGAACTGCAGGTAGAGGAGGGAGGGGACCCTGTAATGCAAGGGTTGGGGTCTCGGAAGGGACAGTGGTGTCCCAGTCAGGCCAGGGCTGCCTCTTCACAGCTGTGCAGCCTCTGGCAGCCTGGAGCGTTTCCCTGTGAAGGCGAGAGGCAAGCGTGTGCAGAGCAAGAGTGTGCAGGAAGCCAAGCCTGGGTGGCTTTGAGAGTGACCTTCAGGCCTGTTGCTTGGCGGTGTGGCGAAACACGCCTCTCCCCTTGACGTGACTCAGTCGTAATGGTTGGATGTAAAGAGCACGTTGTATCGTTAGGTAGTTCTTAGACTTGTGGAAACGAACATGCAGATGCTCGCGGTTCCATGTCTGGCCCAGTGTCCCAGAGGGGTCCTTATTGTCGAGCAGGGGCTGGGTTCCCAGCAGGGGAGGCAGGGTGTGTTGGCCACATGAGATTTCTGATGCCGAGGCAGCCCCTTCAGGCTGCTGTAACAAACTCTCACAGACTGGGGGGCTTGAACAACAGGCCCATACTTACCCCCATCGTGGAGGCTGGAAGTCGAGATAGAGGTGCAGGCAGATCCAGTGTCTGATGGGGCCCATCTCCTGGTTCATAGACAGCGTCTTCTCGCCATGTTCTCAGAGGGCGGAGGGGCAAGGAGGTCTCTGGGGTCTCTCGTAAGGGCATTAATCCCATTCCTGCAGGCTCCACCCTCGTGACCTAATCATCCCCCAAAGGCCCCACCTCCAAAAACCATCACACTGGGGGGTTAGGGTTTCAACATATGAATTTGTGGGGGGCACAAACATTCAGTCTCTAAGGAGGAGAGCAAGGCTGGTTGCTGCCCCGGGGGAGCTGTTTGCAGCTGAGGAGACAGGCAGGGCCCCACCAAGCCCTGGTGTGCACAGCGGCCAGCCACAGCCTCCTGTGAGGGAGTAGCTGGGGGCAGCTGCCGGGCCCAGAGACCCTCACTGCCGCGTCTTGCTGCCAGCCCTCTGGACTCCTCACCCAACTTTACATCACTCCAAACTCCTCACCGTGGCTCCCCCAGCCGAGCTATGCCTTCCTGTTCCCATCGCCTAGAATGTTTTTCCATCATATATTCTATTCATAGGCCATGTTCTCAGAGTCCTTCCCTGGTCGTCCTATGCAGGACACTGCACACCCCCTTTCCTTATCCCATTGGATTTCCCTTCGTGGTACTTAGGTTGTGTGCCTTTGTGTGTTGATTTGTCGCCTGTCTCTCTCACTGGCCTGTGAGCTCCGTGAAGGCAGGGCCTCTCTCCGTGTGTCCTCGTGTCTTCAGCACTCAGTCTTCTGAGCAGTTGTTGCTCACCATTCATGAGCGAGTGCACATAGGATTTAGAGAATGTATTCATTTTCTCTTGCTGTGTATGGAATGGCTTAAAACAGCACAAACTTATTAGTGCACAGCTCTGTAGACCAGGAGTCCAGATGGGCTTAACTGGGCTTCTTGCTCAGGGCCTCACAAGGTCGAATTCAAGGTGTTGTCCAAGTAGGTGGGGATCTGAATCGAGTTCCTCAAAGTTGGGGGTCTGGGGTCTGCTTTCCGTGCTGTGTGGCCAGGGGCTCATTCTGCTCTGAGAGGCTGCCCGGTGCCTCCTCTCTCGTGACCCCTCCATCTTCAAAGTCAGCAGGGGCACGTCCAGCCCTTCTCACCCTGGGCATTGCTTTGACATTCTCTGCTTTAAAAGGCTTGCACGGCCATGTTGGAGGCAAAAGCCTCATGGCATCCACAGGTTCGACCCACACTTGTAGGGGAGGAGGTCAGGTAGGGCAGATGGTCACTGGGGGCGTTCCTATACTTCTGCCCCCACTGAGTGGGGTCAGCCCGGGTGGGTTTCTGTGGGATGGATGGGATTGGGTCTTGAGAAGTTGGGATATTGGAGGAACGGTCAACTCATTCACTCTATCTGTGCTTTCATCAACTATTTTTAAACACAGAGAGAAATACTCACTGGAACAAGACATTAGAGAAAAGGAAGAGGCAATCAGACAGAAAACCAATGAAGTACAGGTAAGCACGTGGCTGGTTTTGGTGGGATCAACCTTGTGTCAAACGCAGTGCAGGGAGTTCCCAGCAGTGATGGTGGAGCAGGGCAAAGGGGGGCACCGATGCACTCATTGGAAACTTGAGCTTTTGAGGGCTTCCAAGTGATTTTTTTTTTTTTTTAGTTTTCTATGCCATAGACAGTGGATTTTTTAAAAATTGAGATATACAATTCATGTAACGTAAAATCTATTCTAAAGTGTACAGTTCAGTGGTGTTTAGCGTGATCAGTGTGTTGCTTAACCACCACCTCTGTCTAGTTCCAGAACATCTCCATCACCCCAAAAGGAGACCCCGTCCTCATTAGCCGTCTCTCCCCATTCCCCCTCCCAGCCCCTGACAGCCATGAATCCACTTTCTGTCTCTATGTGTTTGTCTGTTCTGGGCATTTCATATAAAGGGGATCATACAACATTTGGCTTTTTGTGTTTGGTTTCTTTCACTCAGCCTGAAGTTTTGAGGTTCAGACAGTGACCTCTAACCTGTTCTCAGGACAGTCCTGCTTGGAGAGTCTCCTTGTGGGTGGTGGTGACACTGGGGGTCTGACTGCTGGGGCTCAAACCTGGCTCTCCTTAGCAGCTGTGTGACCTTGGGCAAGTTACTTAACATCTCTAGGCCTCGCGTGACGTTGGTAGTGAGTGGTCTGCTCTCCTGGGCGCTGGGCTGGAGCATGGGGTCTGGCATGTGCTCAGCGCTCACTCGTCGTCTGGGCAGAGGGAGGCTGTGCCAGAAGCGAAGTGGTCAGTGCCTGGGAGCTGCACCCTTGAAGAGACATCGGTTCCGAGATGTCTCAGGTCTGAAGGAATAGAGACGGCTCTGCCGTCGTGAGGAGACTCGAGTTGTCTGTAGGGCTCTGAGAGCGTGGCTGAGCTGTGCCGCTGGGCCTGACAGTCTCCGCGTGGGGCTTCGAGTGCTCTGAGCTCAGAGCCGGGGAAGGAGGAGCGAGGCTGAGCAGTCAGCGCTGCAGCCCCCACGGCTCGGCTGGGGGCCTGTGGGTGGGTGGCTCAGCCTCCCGGCCTGCGTCTTCCCACCTGGCAGTGAGGGTCAGCGCCAAGAGCAGCATCTGGCCGCCGTGCGCACCGCCTGAGAGGCTGGTTCTTTCTGGGCCACCTCCTAGGGCAGTGACCTGAGCCAGGCCAGGGGAAGCAGCACCTGACTCAGTCAGGCTCATGGGGTGCTGGGCGGCCCTCTTTCCCCCTCCCCTGAGCCTGTCCGCACAGGGGCTGTAGGATTCCATGAGGTACCCAGTGGATGGATGGCACACAGTGCCTGCCCGCCGGCTGCGGGAAATGTCATCTGTCGTAGCTGCCGTCTGCAGGTGGGGTAGGGTGGATGCTTTGGGACTCTCACTGGTTCACACTGTGCAGTGTCCAGGCTCTTCTTTCCTGGCTTCTCACTCTGTACATGTTGGCATCGGGGGTTGGGCCTTAGGTGGTCCCCAGGAATGTTTTGGATCAGAAGGCAGGGAACAGCCTGCCTGCCTCTATTATCGTGCTTTGGTTTTGTTTTTGTTTTTGTTTTTTTGCTCAAATGAGTTGCATCATTTATATGACCACAGGTGAAGTGACTGTCTTTTTCTGGGTGTTTGTATGTTCATCCTGTCATTTTATTCTCACCTCAGCCCTCTGATTTCCACCCATGTCCTAAAACTGACCCCTCAGACACAGTTCCCTGTCACCCGTATCACCTCACCCCCATCCTTTCAGCTGTTTGGTGTGGTGGCGCTGGCCTCGTCTTCCCTTTCACCTTGGCCCTGGCCCGGCTGGCCACATGGGTCCCTGGGCAGTTCTCCCTCCCGTTGTGTCTGGGTCACTCTGCACGAGCTCTGGTTTGCCTTCCCAAAGCTGGGGATCTGGGTGCTGTGATGTCCTTTGGCTCCAGGGAAACCAGTCACCTGGTCTCTAGCACCTGGTCCTGGGCAATTCTAAGAAAGCCATTGGGTTGCTGTGATGTCTGGAGGTGCTTTCCCCTCTGGTCTGCGGCAGGCTCAGCAAGGCCGCCCGAAACCCTCGCTGCTGGGCTCTGACAGTGCACTCCTGCAGCCTTTGAGATGCTGGGGTCCGTGTGGGCCCCGATGGCCCCTCAGAGCTGGAGGGTGCCCGGCGCCCCGATGGCCCCTCAGAGCTGGAGGGTGCCCGGCGCCCCGATGGCCCCTCAGAGCTGGAGGGGGCCCGGCGCCCCGATGGCCCCTCAGAGCTGGAGGGGGCCCGGCGCCCCGATGGCCCCTCAGAGCTGGAGGGGGCCCAGCCAGGCCAGCCCCTGTTCCATGGGAGCATCACGTGTACTCCAAACCAGGACAGGCCTCTGCTGCAGTGTGATGGCAGCTCCTTGGTCAGGGACAGAACACTATATATATTTTAAAGTTCCCCTGTGAAAACCAGGTTTGATTTTGGTTCCTGCTGCCTTTTCCCAGATGGGTTTGGCCGGGAGATCATGTGCCATGCCTGCCAGCACAGGCTGCAGGTCAGGGCCCAGCGTCGAGTAGCAGGCCTTGGTCCTCAGGTTAGTTTATGTTTGGTTTTAAGCAGTGGGAGCTTCAGCTTCAGCCCCCTCAGGCCTCCCCTTCCCCCTCCTGCCCTGGGGATCTCTCCATTTCCATGGCTACTGTCTTAGTGAGAACCTGTGGCATCTTTGCCTGGTTTACTGTTTCATTTCGTTTTTGTAACAACAGCTTCACTGAGATGTAATTCACATACTGTACAATTCATCCATTTAAAGTGTATAATTCAGTGGGTTTTAGTATATGCACAGAGTTGTACAGCCATCGCCCCAGTCAATTACAGAACATTTTCATCACTCCAAAGAGAAACCCCCTACCCATTAGCGATCCCCAGTCCTTCCCCAGCCCTTGGCAACCACTAATCTACATTCTTTTCTCTGGATTTTCCTGTTCTGGATATTTCATATCAATGAGATCACATACTGTGTGGCCTTTTGAGTCTGGCCTCTTTTCACTCAGTGTAGTTTTCAAGGTTCATTCATGTTGTTGCATGTGTCAGTGCTTCATTCCTTTTTATGACTGAATAATGCTTCAGTGTATGGCTGTTTTATTCATTGCTTCATTAGTTGATGGTTGTTTGTGTTTTTCTACTTTCTAGCTATTGCAAGTAATGCCACTGTGAATATTAATGTGCAAGTTTTTGTGTGGACATATGATTTCACTTCTCTTAGGTGTGTGTGTATATATATACATTTAGGAGTGAAATTGCGGGTCACATGGTAACTGTATGTTTAACCCTTTGAGGAATTGCCAGACTGTTTTCCAAAGTGGCTGTACCATTTTTCATTCTCACTTTCTCCACATCCTCGCCAACACTTGATATTTTCCATTTTTTATTATAGCCTTCCTAGTGGGTATGGAATGGTATCTCATTGATGCTGTCCCTAATGTTGATGAGCATCTTTTCACGTACTTATTGGCCATTTGTGTATTTTCTCTGGAGAAAAGCTAATTCAGATCCTTTGCCCATTTTTAAATTGGGTTATTTGTCTTTTTATAGCTGAGTTGTAAGAGTTCTTTTTTTTTTTTAATTTATTTATTTAATTAATTTATTTTTGTCTGTGTTGGGTCTTTGTTGCCGTGTGTGGCCTCTCTAGTTGCGGCGAGCAGGGGCTACTCTTCATTGTGGTGCGTGGGCTTCTCGTTGCGGTGGCTTCTCTTGTTGTGGAGCACGGGCTCTAGGTGCGTGGGCTTCAGCAGTTGCAGCTCGTGGGCTCTAGAGCACAGGCTCAGTAGTTGTGGCCCACGGACTTGCTCCGCGACATGTGGGATCCTCCCGGACCAGGACCCGAACCCGTGTCCACTGCATTGGCAGGTGGATTCCCAACCACTGCGCCATCAGGAAGCCCAATATATTTTCTAGATAAATTCCCTTATCAGATAAATGATTTGCAAATATTATATCCCCATCTTTGGGTTGTCTTTTCACTTTCTTGATGGTTGTACCCGGGCCCTCAGCAATGAAAGTGAGGAGTCCTAACCACTGGACTGCCAGGGAATTCCCTGAAGCACAGAAGTTTAAAATTTTCCAGTTATTTATTCCGTTTTTTTGCTTTTGCTTTTGGTATCATATCCAAGAACCCATTGCCAAATCCAAGGTCACAAAGATTTACCACACATTTTCTTCTAAGAGTTTTATAGTTTTAGCTGTTACATTTAGGTCTTTGATCCATTTTGAGTGAATTTTTACATAATGTGTGAAGTAGGGGTCCAACTTCATTGTTTTGCATGTGGAGGACCAGTTGTCCCAGAACCATTTCTTGAAGAGACTAATCTTTCCCCCACTGAATGGTCTTGGCACCGTTTTCAAAAATCAGTCATAGACATGTGGATTTATTTCTGAACTCTCAGTTCTATCCCACTGATTTCTGTCTTTCCTTATGCCAGTATCACACTGTCTTGATTACTGTTGCTTTGTAGTAAGTTTTGAAATCGGAAAGTGTGAGTCCTCCAACCTCGTATTTTTCAAGATTTGTTTTGGCTATTCTGGTGAGATCGGGCCCATTCAGCGTGGTATGGCCGTAGACTGTTTTGGCTATTCTGGATCCCTTTCATTTCCTTATAAATTTTGGAATCTGCTTGTCAGAAGCTGGCTGGCGTTCCAGTGGGGATTGCTCTGAGTCTGTAGGTTGTCTGGGTTTTTTCTGTCTTCTCTTTGCTCAGACACCTCCCCCACTTTGACCCCAGCGTTCTTCCTAACCAGAAGCTGGCGGGTCGTCTTCCCGTGGGCTTTTCCATGGCTACGGTGGGCCTGACCCTCCTTCCTCCTTCGTCTCCCCCTCCCCCATCACTTGTCCTTCCCTCAGATGTGGCAAACCCACGTTCCCTACTCTGCCATTAGCTTCCTATCAAACATTCATTGTTAGCTCTCCCAAACTTGTCGGACTTGAGATCTGTTCTTAAAGGTCGGGGACAAGGAGACCGGGGAGCAGAGAACCTGGCCCCCCAGAACAGCTCAGAGGTGTGTTTTGGTTGTTGAGAGAGGAGAGAGAGAGCCGTGATTTTTTGTCCTCAAAGCAGGGAGAGGGAGACCCTGCACCTCCTTCGAGTTTTCTTCTGAAATGACGTCAGCCACCAGCAGCCCCAGCCAGCCCTGGGCGTTGGCCTCACCACTCCTGTCCTCCCTGACCGCCCAACAGTCCCCTCAAGTCCGCCCCTTCCTTTGATACCCACGGCCACAACCTCACCCAGGCTGCCATCACCTCTCCATCGGCCCCAGCTTGAGTCCCCTCCCCACTGTCAGCCCCATAGGCCATACTCTTCCCTCCCATCCCATCCCTGCTTTAGTTATCTATCTTACAGGTAGATAAGACATCCCATAAGACATTCACCTGGTTGAATATGGATGCCTCCTGCCCTTCCCTGTATCCCCAGAGGTGTAGTCCATCAGCTCCCATGAAGCCTTCCAGAAAGGTCCTGTGTGTGTGTGTGTGTGTGTGTGTGTGTGTGTGTGTGTGTGTGTAAGGAGAGACGTCTGTGCATATTCCCCCCTTCCTGATTGCACAGATGCCACTGTGCCTCACACGTGTGCTCTGCTGCGTGCCTCGTTCATTTCACATTATAACTCGGGTACGAGGTGGAGTGTCCCTCAGGGTGGGCTGTGCTGTAGGTCCAGCCAACTCCGCCTGTGGAGATTTGCATTGTTGACAGATTTTGCCATCACAAACATTGCACGTTTTCACTTGCGCCATCCCCCTCTAGGATCCTTTCCCTAGAGGTCTAACAGTCGAGTCTGAAGACACCCGCCCTGGCCATCGCGTTAGATACAGCCCACGTGGAGGAGCTGTAGCAGCTGAGAATCATCATGTCCTGCTCCCATTTTGGATGTCCGCAGGGGCTTCTCGCTGCAGAAGCCAGTGCCGTCTCTGGCATGGCCTGTGGGGCACGGCCTCTGGTGCTCTCGGCCCGCTTTCCTTTGATCCAGCTGGAGCACGACACCCCCTTCTCTTAGGGGTCCTCTGCGGCCCCATCCACTCTTCACATTCCTGGTGCTTTTCCTGGCTACCACCTGCTCGTCCTTTGGGTCCATCGAAGTGGCACTTCCTTGAGCTCTTGTGCACCTGTGCAGCGTCAGTATGATCTCCCCATGTCCCCGTGACTCTGACGGACAGTCTGACCCAGGCTGTCCCATGTTTGTCTCAGTTCATTTGTGTCTGGGTGATGCCCTTCCCGCCCCACTGATGACCACATGTCACTGGAGAGCTCTTCTTGCCAGGAACCCAGCCCCTCTCCTGGTGCCTGGCCTCCCTTAGGCCATCAGTAAATATTTGCTGAGGGACTTAGTGAGAGATTCAGCTGGGGCCGCCACACTGAGATGTGTGTGGTATTTCCTGTGGAGTGTGCGGTTTTGTAGGACATCTTGGGGGCTCCAGCCCAGGCTGTGACAGTGTTAGCTTGGACGTGCCCCATGTGAACAAGTCTCGAGTAAATTCATGCCACCCTCCCCTAGGAATTGCAAAATGATTTAGACCGGGAAACAAGCAGTTTGCAAGAGCTGGAAGCTCAGAAACAGGACGCCCAAGACCGCCTAGACGAAATGGATCAGCAAAAGTCCAAGCTCCGAGACATGCTGAGCGACGTCAGGCAGAAGTGCCAGGACGAGACCCAGATGGTAAGTCATCATCCCGCCTCTCCCCGCTGAGCCCAGCAGGGGAAAGAGGCTTCTTACGGACTTCCCTGAGCTCACCATGACCATCTCAGCTCAAGGCTGAGACGTCTACTGGTTTAATAGAGTAGTTGAACGTATCGTGTGGAAAAGCGTCCAAGCATTTGTGGCCTGACCTCAGTCTCATCCGCCATGTCACATGTATAAGCGTGAACCCGTGTGTGCACACACCCCCGACCCATGCCCCACAGCACGGTGTGGGCACGTGTCTCCCCTCCCCTGCTGTCTTAGCTGCTTGTTACAAACCAGGGAGGCTGCAGCTTCAGCAGACTGTAAAACCCTTACATCCCCGTCTGAGGCCGCTTGTGGGGACGTTCAGCCCCAGGGGACAGACAGATTGCCTATGCTTGTCCCAGGTGTGGAGAGGGGTCCCTGTAAAGGAAGCCAGGCGTCTGGCTTTCAGGCTGGTGTCCTCTTCCCTGGGTCAGCTTGTTTCAAGAACGTGAGCCAGAATTCTTCCTCGAAGTTGTGTTTCATCTCATTTCAGATTTCCTCATTGAAGACGCAGATCCAGTCTCAGGAATCCGACCTCAAGTCCCAAGAAGATGACCTGAACCGGGCCAAATCTGAGCTGAACCGACTGCAGCAGGAGGAGACGCAGCTGGAGCAGAGCATTCAGGCTGGGAAAGTTCAACTGGAAACCATCATCAAGTCCCTGAAATCCACGCAAGACGAAATCAACCAGGTATCTCCGAGGGGGTGGGGCGGGGCCTGCCACCACTGACTGTGGGCAGGGGCTTCTGGGGTCTCCTGCCAAGCGGGGTGGCTGCCACGAGCAGAGCAGTCACAGAGGGGTGTGCGACCGGTGGTCCCAGGTGTCTGCGCCGCAGTAGTTGTTGCCTTTGCTCTCACCCACCTCCCTTTCTTCTTGGAAGCCTTCATTCAGCCTGAAGGTGAAGTGCTGAGAACCCTCCCAGCGTGTGTTCCACCATCGTGTTGACTTTGGCCTGGTGGTGTCTGCTTTGCCTCACCGGCCTGCCACTTCCCCGCCTGAGCGCACATCATTTTTGAGGAGCGGGCGGGGTCTGGGTGAGGACATTAAGTTAACTCATTTGGAGAGAGCCTTGGGTTCAGGACATGCTCTCCCCAGCCTTGGTCCTTGTACAAGCAGGAGGGACAGAGTCCAAGACACCTTCCAGCACCCCTCTGTCCCCACGTATTGATAGTTCGAAGACCAGCACACCGAGGAGGCCCCATCCTCTCAGCATCGCCCCACATGGACCCCTGTCCAGGCACCCCTCCCTGTCCCGCTCTGGGGTGAAGGCCTCGAGGCCTGTGGCTGCTGCCCACCAGCAGAGGGAGAGCTCTTTTCCTGCTCCCCCGTATGTAACAGCCAAAGGCCTCCTTCCTGGCCCTCGGGTGTCCCACCTACAGAGTGAGGGTGATGTTTGTTTGACCTTGGCAATATCTAAATGCATGTTCGTGCTTCCTTTCTTTTGACTGACTTGATCTCTTTGCTCTTTTTGCCAGTTTACAGGCAAAAGTTGATCACAAACTCAAATCTCAGGAATTTAATACTATATATTGTGCTTTATTGTTAATTAATACCTGTAGGGTTATCTTATGCCTTTTCCCTCCCAGCCTTTGGAGTTTATAAAACATAGATAGGAGCCAAGACATAAATGTATGTTAGTGATAATGATAATGATATTAAAAATGATAGCTGCTGCTTATTAAGGCCCACCCTGCTGGACACCACAAGAGGGGTTTTACCCATCATTTCCAGTGCTCCATCTTGGAGAAGAGGAAACAGAGAGGTTAGATCGCCAGTGCGTACGAGACAGTTAAGATAAAGCTGGGGTCTGTCTGACGTCACAGATTGCCTTCCTTGCCCTGGCCTCACGTGCCTTCTCCAGGAACAAGGAGGAGCAAATGGGGTAATAAAATCCCACAAAGGAAAGTGACCGCAGAATATCACTTTGAATAGATTGTGAATCTGGATTTTGTCCCATTTCAGTTTGTTCTGAGTCACCAAATGTCTGAACACTTGCCTTTCTCAGGGACCGCCTGGGGCAGCAGAAGGGTCTCATCTTGGTTTACAAGCGGTCTCGCATCTCGTAAACAATGGCAACAGGGATTGTCTACTCCGTAGATGGGTAATTCAGTTAACCAGTGTGAATCGTCCAGGGTTGGATGTTAGGAGAAAAAATGTGTTGCCTAATACTTTTTTCCTAAACGCTACTTGATGCCGACGATGTCTTTATCGTACAGGCAAGAAGCAAGCTTTCCCAGCTGCATGAAAGCCACCAGGAAGCCCAGAGGAGTCTGGAGCAGTATGACGAGGTGCTCGACGGGGCCCACGGCGCCAGCCTGACCAACTTAGCAGAGCTGAGCGAGGGCGTCTCCCTGACAGAGAGGGGCGGTTTTGGAGCCATGGTAAAGGTCGAATAAATGTAAATGTAAAGGTCCCGGGATCAGGCCCCACATTGGGATCAGAGAAGGCCCTGCCCGCTTGATCCAGCACTTGCCAGCCTTGATTCTGTTCAAGTGCAGGGTGTTTCTTGTTTTCGCTGCTGCTTTGCGTGTCCCCACCAGCCCTGCAGCCTGGTGTCCGGGGCCACACTCCATCCTGGCATCTGGGACAAAGCCAAGGATAGGCCTGAATCCTTTCTAAGACCAGTTTGTAAAGACCTCCATCTCCGTGGGCTGATCACCCAAATTTGGAGGGCTTCCCAAACTTAACCAAAATTGGATCAACTCTCACACGTTGTGAAACACCACATACGACTAATCGGGAGGCTGGAGGAATGTGTGTGTGTGTGTTTCTGTGTTCCTACAAGGAGCACCTTGAAAATCACACGTCTAGGTAAAGATCAAGAACAATGACAGCCCTCCTGGGGTGTTGCTATGTCACCTACGAATTGGCCTTTCTCCTGAAATCTTGGTTATTACGTTTGAGACTTTGGCCCTTGGGTTCAAACCTCATGACCCTGGGTGTGCTGGTGAAGGCCCGAGGGGCCATTGGCCTCTTAGGTTTCTGCAGGCCCTCAGGCTGCTGACATCCAGCAGTGTTACTTTGTCCTTTGTTCCTGCCAGAGTCGGCCGTAGCAGCCCTGAGCCCTGGCGTGTGCCGTTTGCAGTTTATTCTGGCTGACAAGAGCGTCTTTGTGCGTCTTTGTGCATCTCTGTGTGGTTGCGGGAGCCAATGGGACGCTGTTGGTCTCAGTGGTTTCGTTGTGCTCTGCTCCCAAAGCCTTTCACCGCGCGCCCTGCACTGCCATCTCTGTCTCCCAGGCTCCTGCTCCTGGCCCTGTTTGCCTCATGGATTCCTTCCCCTCCTTGTAATAATTCAGCCTCTCTGTCTCCCTTCATGTGAGACTCGGCTCTTTCTGTGCATTTCTTGACACGTTTCTTTTCTCAGTAGCCAAGTACTCAGTCCCAAGGATTTATGGGGACGCTTATGCCTCCTCCCCCGGATGGCGCAGAAGCCGCTGTTGGTGTTCTCATCTGTCTCCCGTCTCTGGCCGTCACTGCCTCCCTCTGCCATTCACATATTCCTTTCCTCAGGGAATTGTAAACGTATCCGCTCTTGGGCCCAGCCCATTGTCAGCTTTGTCAGCTTTACCGTCTAAATAGAGACTGTGAACGTTCCTTCTTCATGAACCGCGTGAGGCAGAATTTCCTGCTTGGCTGTCTGTCTCAGAGTGTGCGTTTCAGCTTCATAGCCCTGCTCTTATTCTTCCGTCTGTCACTGGTGCCCTCACACGGCTCCTGGCTTGCCCTGTTCCGTCTTAGTTCATGGAACAGCTCACTTTTAAACCCTCTCGCGGGCTTTGATAAGATTGGTTTCCTGGGATAAAAAGTTGACAGTGAAGTGGCAGTTTGAAAGCAGCATGGGACTTCCCTCCCCCCACAGATTTTTTTACCTTTATTTTTATTCATCTCATTAGCAGGCAAAGTTTACATGATAGTCAATTCATCTTGAAACGTCGATGTCACATATGTTACGTAGAAACTCAAAACCAGTGTTTGAGAGAAAAATGATTTTTATCTTGTTGTACAAATACAGTTTTTAAAGCACTTTTTGGTTCGTTTCCATTTCTTAATAAACACTTTGAAGAGGGCTTTTTGTTTACTCCTGGACATTTCAGGACTGCTCCGGAGGAGAGGGACCTCTCTTAGTTCTCCTTGAGGGGGATGAAAGTGAGGGATTTAGTTTCTTGAGGACAAGTGTAACCAAAGAGGTGCGTCTAGAACTTTCTAAGTCTGGACGGTTTTACTAAAGTTACTAAGTTTAGTGTTAGGCTCACATGATTTTACTTTGTCCAAGACAGCAGGATTCTTAAAGCCATATTTATTTCTTATCTTTCATCCACTGATGAGAATACTAGCCTCTTGTCCTTGGAGTCAGCACTCAGCCAACCGGTCTGCTAGAGAGAAGGTAATAAATCATCCCAGACTTTAGTCTCGCCGAGAACTCATCATGAAAGATGGGCTTGTCTGTCACATCCAGCCCCTGGAGTTCTGGAGCCAGTTTTATTGACTCTCCAGAGCCGATTATTAAATAGGAATTTTGTAAGATGTTATTCAGCCTTTGGTAACTGGACGTCAACCATGGTGGGAGTAGCTACACCATGGGAATTGGCAGAGGCTAACAATCAGGGCTATTTTTTTTTTTCTCCCCCAGAGCGCTGGTTCACCAGCGCACCACTGCCTTGCCCCCATCTAAAGGGAAGGAATGTCACAGAATGTCACCTAGATGCCCTTTCAGAGTTGTCGTGTCTGTTTCCCGAGAAGTGCAGTAATTAAGAGCAGAACTCATTGTTCGAGGTGTTCTCCCTCTGCTTCCTCTGCCACAGGTGGGACCGTTCACCCCGTGCTTGGCTGCTGCACTTGGATCTCCCAAGTGGGCAGGTGGCTCCGTGCTCATTGGCAGGAGGAGGTCAGTGGATGGTGGAGTTTACGGCCTCTCTGCACCAGGGGAAATGTAGTTTTCTGCTCTGGATCTGTGAAATGGAATCCAAACCACCTGTGGTTACCCTAACCACATGAATCCTGCCGGGGTCTTCTTAGGCTTCTCCTTTGAAGGGGAGGGAGCGGTTGCTGCCTCAGGCAGACAGTTGCTCCTGAGAGAGAGCTTGCAGACTTGACTTTCCGCTCAGGGGATTGCGGGCCAGACCCCCCAGGATCAGTCTCTTCTCTGCCATTGTCCACTGTTATTTGTCAGTCTTCCAAGTGGCAGTTGAAAACATTATAAAAGCAAAAACAAAACAACACAACCAGTTTGTACATCAGTGCTAATGAAAAACTAAATAGAAGCTTCCACTCCAAGGCCAGGTCGTCATTCTTAACTCACTACTTTATCCACCTCATACATCATCTCTCTCTGTTCTTCTGGAACAGATACGTTCCTTCCCCCGCTGCAGCGCGAGAGGTTTATTTTCCACACCAGCCTCCTGGCTTCCTTAGATTAGGACTTGTCCGTCACGTTGATCTGTGTCTCAGAACCCCACTGGGTGCTTGCTGACGCGGGCATGCCACAGTAGTTAGCAGTACGACGTCCTCACTGAGTCCTTGCCCTGCTGCCAGACACGGTGCTTGCAGACATCGGTACTTACTTGCCTAAGAACTGGCTTATTTTCCCCACCTTGGGAAACCCTGTGGTTGGAGGCTGCAGATAATCTTTCTCAGGTAAGGAAAATCATTCCGTATTCATCAGAGGGCAGGGGTGTTGGTCAGTCCTTCCGAAGCCTTGGGCTTCCTGTTAGCCTGGTACCTCTGAGATCCGTCCTGCTCCCTGAAGTCAACTGGCCCAGGGTGGTAGGAGCCTCGTCAGGAATCTTCCTTTGGCACCTTTGACGTCATTGCCCTGTATTTTCACGGAAGCCCAGCTCTTCAATCATTTGGTTTTGGTCAGTTGGAATAATGGCTGAGTTTGCCAGCCCCGAGGATGCTGACACATTTGCCAGACTCAGTGAGGATGTTGTGCTTCTTAGTATCATAGTGAAACCTTCATGTTTTCACTGAGGGTGTGTCTTCATTAACCAAAATATCTCAGTATTTCTAAACCAAGTACACCGTCCCTACGTGTACTGTGAAGCCTCTCCCCAGCCCTTTCAGGTCATTTTCCACTATAAAAACTTGCTCTTCAAAAGCAAGTTTTTTTCCCTTCTGATTTAAATATTCTTGTTTGTTTCTAGAAATAAGCACTTTTTTAAAAAAATGCAAAGTGTGGCGTATGCTCTAGTAGTTCTAACTGCATAAGCACTCATTTCCTCTCAGGATGTAAATAGCCAGCATGTTTCTTGGTGTGGAAACGGCATTTTTTAAAATGCCCACATAGGTGACACGCTCTGAGAAGGTGTTTGAGGGAGGCATACCTTTGAACAAGGCCTCTCTGGCTGCAGTTGTTGGTGGCTCGTTACATTTTCTTTCTGACATTTCCGAAAACATGACTTTTTTTCTGACTCGGTTTTCTTTTTTTTTTTTTTTTTTATTTAATTGTGGTAAAAGACACATAACGTAGAATTTACCGTCTTAACCATTTTTCACTGTACAGTTCAGTGGTGTTAAGTATATTCACATTGTACTACTAAGCTCCAGAACGTTTTCATACCCATTAAACACCATCTCCCCATCCTCCCTCCCCCCGCCCCTGGCACCCACTATTCTGCTTTCTGTCTATGAATTTGATGTTTCTAGGGACTTCATATAAGTAGAATTACACAATATTTGTCTTCTTGTGACTGGCTTCTTTCACCTAGCATAATGTGTTCAGGGTTCATCTGTGTTGCATGTGTCAGAATTTCCTTTTTAAGGCTGAATAATATTCCATTGTATGTACATACCACATTTCGCTTATTCATTCATCCATCAGTGGGCGCTTGGGTTGCTTCCACTCAATGATTTTTAAATAAACTTTTTAATTTTAGAAGACTTATAGAAAAGTTACAGAGATGGTACAGAAAGTTCCCACGTACCCCACACCCAGCTTCTCCTATTATTAACATCTTGTACGGTACATTTATCATAACTAATGAACCATTGTCGACATGGTATCATTAACTAAAGTCCATCTTCTTTGGTTTTAAAAAAAAATTACTCTCTTTAGGGTCACATCACTTAGAGGGAAAATATACCAGTTAAGTATAGAATTCTGTACTTTGCTTTAAGTCTGAAATAATTAAATACCTGTCCTGTCTCTTCACAAAATTATAGGACGATCCTTTCAAAAATAAAGCCTTGTTATTTAGCAACAACGCCCAAGAATTGCATCCGGATCCTTTTCAGGCAGAAGACCCCTTCAAATCTGACCCATTTAAAGGAGCCGATCCCTTCAAAGGTATCTCATTTGGCGCCCACTTTATCATTGAAAGGCTGTTTTGTGCACCCTAGGGTTGTCCAGTGACTAGAACAGTTAGGAGGAAAGAAATTCTTTGAGCCTAATGGGCCTCTTGAGTTTTTCACCTCACCTGGTTATCTAAAGAGCTATGGTGTTGAGGGGAGGGGGTGGGAAGAGCTCCAGGCTCACCAAGAGACATCCACGTTCAAGGGCGGCTTGCTTGGCCCCGAGACTCTGCATGCTTCCGTTCCCATCCACCTCTCTGGATTGATAAGATAATCAGATGTGGCAGTGATTATGGAATCACCTAGTAAACAGCAGATCCCCACGTAAACATCTAAGGTCTTAACGTGGGGAGTTCATCCAGATCCACACACGAGTCAAGAATAACTAAGAAGAATTCTAGAAACAAGATTTCCAAGTTTCTTCATTTTTTGCAGAGCAAAACAGTATTTCCAAGAAGGCTATCTGTACTTTTCTGAGAAAAATGCCAGGGCAGGGAGAGGGCAGAGGGAGTGCCTTTCCAGTTTCAGATTTGGAGTGGAAGCACCTTAGTTCTGAGAGATGAGTCAGGCAGCTCCCGCAGCTCAGATGTACCTTGCGTCTGAGGATGGGGCAGCTCGGGGTCCCAGGTTCTTGGAGCCCTGGGAAGTGACGGGGAGGGGCGGGGGTGAGACGGGAGAGTAAAGCGCTGTGTAGAAAGACAGCGAATCCAGGCTTGCCCTGCATTTTCCTTGACTTAGGCCCGTGTTGAGCAGCCAGCAATACTTTTCGTTTTATCTTAGTTGTCCTCGCCATGACAAACTGCCTGAGTCAGTGGCTGTCCCTGCTTCCCTGCTTTGCTCTGCCAAGTTCATTTCTACCATAGACCTGAACGGTCCTCTCTCCTCTAAATCCAGGTGACCCGTTCCAGAGCGACCCCTTTGCCGAACAACAGACGGCTTCAACAGGTAAAAAAAAAAAAAAGCCTTTGTTAAAAGAAACATTTTGTGGACTGGCCCTCAGAATATTCCCATTCCTAGTTCAGGTTGAGGGAAATGGGGAAACACCTTGCAGCCTCCTTTGCCAGGTCAGTTTCTGAAGGAACCTCCATTGTCCCTCCCTTCCTCCAGTCTGCTGCCCCTTCTTTCCAGTCGCACAGCATGATGAGAACTAGAACTAGAAAAGAAGCCCCTGATAGCTAGGCCACTGTTTGGACACTTGTGCCTGCTTGTGTCACCTGTGGCGGCATCAGGGTGTCCCGTTGGTACCCACATGCGGTGGCACTTCTGCCCACACATACCAGGGAGTGGACTGGGAAGGACAGCATCGCATTGCATAGAAGCCTAGCATCTTGTTCCCTGCTGGTGATGGTGGCTTGCCCCTCCCCTAGTCACCAGGCCCACACCCCACATTCGAGGAGAATGAACGCACCCTGGGCGTGGTGTTGGGATCATGCTGCCTATTTATCTAATTTTTTCCCTTGTATTCGTTTTTTCTATTGAGGTGAAATTCACATAACACAAAATTAACAAATTCACATAACACAGATTAACCACATTTCAGTGGCGTTTAGTTCATTCACTGTGTTGTGCACCCACCACCTCTGTGTAGCTCCAGAACATTTCCATCACCCCAAAAGGAGGCCCTGTCCCCATGAGCAGTCTCCCTAGTCCCACTCTCCAGCCCCTGCTTTCTGTCCTTATGGATTTACTCCTATTATTTGTTTGTTCATATTATTTTTAAATCAAGTGTTATTGAGAGGTATAATTAACACACAACAGAACTCACCCATTTTAAGTGCAGAACTGGACAAGTTTTGACAAATGTGTATAGTTGTGTGAGAGAGAGAACGTTGCCATTATCCCAAAAGGTTCCCTGGTCTCCCCCACCCCCTACCCCCTCAGGTCTCTGGCAACCACTGACCTGCTTTCTGCCACTATGGTTTTTACCTTTTCTAGACTTTCACGTAAATAGTGTCAGTCAGTTGTGTGTTCTTTTATATTTGGGTTCTTTCACTAGGCATAATGTTTATTCATGGGGCATTTTTTTTCTTCTTTCCAAAACACCTAGATCCATTCGGAGGGGATCCTTTCAAAGAAAGCGACCCATTCCATGGCTCTGCCCCCGACGACTTCTTTAAGAAACAGACAAAGAACGACCCATTTACCTCAGACCCATTCACGAAAAACCCTTCCTTACCTTCAAAGGTGAGTGACCCCGGAAAGGCTGCCTTCTGGTGCTGCCCGTGTGCATGCTCTGCGTGTGTGAAGGCAGCCCTTCCCATCCCCCACCCTCCGTGGACCGAGTCAGGGCCTCCATCACTCAGGCTGTGAGTGCTAAGCCTGACGAATGAGGGCTGTGCAAGGCCAGGTGATTCCCCAGGGGCTGGCTCGAAGGCCAAGCCTCGTTACTGCATAGCAAGGTGACCGTTACTGCCGATCCCTACAGAGGCTTGTCCCACGAAGCGAGGTGTCACATCCAGCAGTCCAGTGAGCCCAAGTCAGGGCGGGCTGTGTCCTGAACAGCTGTCATTCCTCTGTCCCTTTCTGTGCCCCTTTACTTCAGCTCAGGCCCACCTGCTGGGTTCTCTGCTCTATCGTCTGCCCCCAGTGCCACTCCACCTCCCAACAAAGACAAAATAGAGCACCACACACTCCCACAGGTTTCCATGTGACTGCTCCTGCCATCTTCCTAGTGCAAAGCACTGATGGTGACATTGGCATCAGCCAGCCTCAGTGGGTCCCCGCCATGGCAGGAGGAAGTCCAGACCCACAGCCTGGCTGCACTTAGTGTGCTCCCCCGCCCCCCAGCAAGTGGTAAACCATACGTTTTGCACGTTAGACTCAACAGACTGGTTTACATTGGTGTAAATGAGGATTTAAAAAGCAAAAAATTGACTTTGTGATTGAATAGAGAATTTTTGTGTCTAAGTGAGGGCAATGTATAGCCTTCCTTCACGTTCTAGGCTGCACCTCTGTCCCCACCTTACCCATTCCCTAGTTTTTCACTTCTCCATGGGCCTACTGGTATGTATCACTGGCGCCAGAGCTCCTTGAGGGCAGGGATTAACCTGTAACATTTCTATCTGCAAGGCCTGTCATGGGATTCCCCCCCTTTCATTGCTGGTGTTGGTGGTCTGTGTTCTCTGCGTTTATCAATTTTGTCGATCTTTTCCACGAGCCAGGTTTTGGCTGTGTTAATTTTCTCTCCTGTTTGTTTCCTATTTCACTGATTTCTGCTCTTCATTATTTCCTTCCTCCCACTTTGCTCTTCTGTTTCTGACTTCCTAAGATATAACCTTAGGTCATTGATCTTGGATCTTCTTTTCTAATATGAGTGTTTAAAGCTATGCATTTCTTTTGAGGTGCTGCTTTAGCTGCATTCCATACATTTTGATATGTTGTATCTTCATTGTCATTCATTTTGAGATATTTTCCAGTTTTCCTTGTGAATGCTCTGTTGAACCTGGATTATTTGAAGTATATTGTTTCATTTTGAGATACTTTTTTTTCCCCCTAGGTATTTTATAATGCTGATTTCTAATTAAATCTACTGTTATTAGAGGACATATTTTGTATGTTTTCGGTCCTTTTAGATTTATTGAGACTCGTTTTATGGTCTTTGTTGGTGAACATACTTTGTACACTTGAGAAGAATGTCTATTTGCCGTTGTTGGGTGTAACGTTCTGTAAATGCCAGTTAGGTCAAGGTGGTTGTTCTGATTGTCTATTTTTTCTTCCCTTTGGCCATGCCATGCAGCTTGCGGGATCTTAGTGCCCCGATCAGGGATTGAACCCAGGCCGCGGCAGTGAAAGTGCCCAGTCCTAACCACTCAACTGCCAGGGAGTTCCCCTTTTTTCCTTTTTTTAAAATGTAAGGTATAGTTGATTTACAATATTGTGTTAGTTTCTAATGTACAGCAGAGTGATTCAGTATACATGTATATATTCTTTTTCCATTACAGTTTGTTACAGGACTGGTCATCTATTTTTATGGTTTTTGTTTGTTTGTAAGCTCTACCAGTTGCTGAGAGAGGGGTGTTAAAATCTTCTCCTATGATTGCAGAATTGTCCATATCCTCCTTAATTCTGTCAAGTTTAACTTCATGTGTTTTGAAGCTCTGTCAGGTGCCTACACATTCATGATTGTTGTGTCATCCTGATGCAGTGACCTTTTTTTCATTATAAAGGGTTCCTTTTTTCCCCTGGTGCTTTGTCTTAATCTATTTTTATCACATATTGAAATAGCCACCTCATTCTCCTTATGCGTAGTCTTTGCATGATATATCTTTTTTCATCCATTTACTTTCAACCTGTCTGGGAGTTGAAGGATGTCTTTTGTGTCGAGCATGTAGTTGGGCCTTGCTTTTCTATCCAGTCTGGAAATCTCTGCCTTCTAAATGGAGTGTCTAGTCCGTTAACATTTAATGCAATTATTGATATGGTTGGATTTAAGTCTACTATTTTATTATTTCCTTTCTTTTATCCTCTGTATTTTATTCCTCTTTTCCCCTTCTGTCTTCTTTTGGATTATTTGAATGTTTTCTAGAATTCCATTTTCTGGTATCTGTTGGCCTTTTTTAACCATACTTTTTTTCATTATTTCTTAGAGGTTGCTTTAAGGATTACCATATACACTCTTAACTTACCATGGGCTGCTTGGAATTAATATTATGTAACTTAATGTAAAATGTAGAAAACTTGTAAGCATATAGGTCCATTTATCCACCCTCCCCCAAACAGCAGCGTCTCTGTTACAGTTGTCCTATGAATGTAATACATCTAAATATATTAAACTCCATAAGACAGTGTTTTAATTTTTGCTTTAATCCACTGTATGAATTCTAAAGAGAAAAAAATAGTTATGTTCTTTTCTCTGGCTGCCTTAAAGAGCCTCTCTTTACGTTTGCTTTTCAGTGGTTTGTGTAGGGTGTAGATATGTTTTTCTTTGTATTTATGCTGCTGGGCATTTGCTGAAGTTCTTACATCTATAAATTATGTCTTTCACCAAATTTGGTAAGTTTTCTGCCATTACTTCTTTGAAAAAAATTTTTTTTCTATTCTCTCTCTCTTCTCTTTGTGGGATTCGAGTTGCATAGATGTTAGACCTTTTGCTATCATCTTTACAGGTCCCTGAGGCTCTGTTTCTTTTCATTCTTTTTTTCTCCTTTTTCTTCAGATTGGGTAATTTCTACTGATTTATCTTCAACTTCACTTACATTTTTCTGTCATTTGTTGGTTAGCTAACCTAGTGAAGTTTTTATTTTAGATATTGTACTTTACATTGTTTGAGAATGTCCATGTTTCTTCTTTATAGTTTCCATTTCTCTACTAAGATCTCCTGTCTTTTTATTCATCTTAAGTGTTTTTTCCTTTATCTCATTAAGCACAGTTATTGCTACTTTAAAGTCATCCTCATCTGAGAATTCCAAAATCTGGGTCATCTTGAGATTGACTCCATTGATTGTCTTTTTCCTTGAGAACCGCATTTTTCAGGTTCTCTCTGTATGTTGAATAACTTAAAAATATATTCTATGCATTGTGAGTGCTCTGTTGTGGAGACTGGATTCTGTTGCATTCCTCCAAAGAGTGTGGATGGTTTTATTTCAGCAGGCAACTAACTTGGTGAGACTCACATTGCAAACTCTCCCTCTCTTACCTGTGGTTTCATTCCTGTGGCCTTAGCTGTAGGCTGCTCTGAGTCTGCCCACCCACACACAGTGTAGGGGTGAGCCTGAGACGTGGACAGAGCTTGTCATGGAATTTGGGGCTCCCATTCTCTGCCTCTCCTTTCTAGATCCCGCATCTCTTTCTCATGGCTGTGGTTGTCCTGGGGCTCCCTCCTCTGAGCTTCAGTCCAGAAAGACAGTGAGTTTTCTATTGGAGTCATAGCCTCCCAATACTCTCAGACTGTAGCTGTCAAAAGGGAAAGCTCGGGAGTTTCCTGGTCTAGTGGTCTAGTGGTTAGGACTTGGTGCTTTCACTGCCGTGGCCCGGGTTCAATCCCCAGTCGGGGAACTGAGATCCCGCAAGCCGAGCAGCACGGCCAAGATAAAACCAACCACAGAAAAAAAAAACAAAACGGAAAACTCAATCTTGTACTGCTTTTTCTGCCAAGTTTCAGTTCTTTTCCAAAGTCTTTCTGCTTTGGTTCACTTCCTGGGTCTTCAGGTGATGGCTTTTTTTTTTCCCAGTTCAGAGTGTTTCTGGTGTTATCTGCAGGAGGGGTTGGTCTGTTGGGATTTAACTCTGCCAGGATTTAGTTTAAATCATTTTATCCTCCCCTAGGCTGGGCAGCAGATATGGTGCATATAGATGTCAAGAAAGTTTGTGGTTGAATGAATGGATGATGAACAAAGGAACTGCTTTTCACTCTCTCCTCTCTCCTTTCACTCAGCTCGACCCCTTTGAATCCAGTGATCCTTTTTCATCCTCCAGCGTCTCCTCGAAAGGATCAGGTGAGACTGATGGCTTATTTTCCTTCTCACTCTTCCTCGGGCAGTGGAATGGCCCACCCATTTCCGAATCTGGTGTGTCCTCAGTGTTTACGTCATTAGTAAGTGGCACCCAGATCCTCGCCTGAGGCAGTGCAGCCAAAGCCATTCCCCTCTGGCCGCTCATCTTCCTGAGCAAGAGCTGGCATCTTACTGGAAAGGAAGCTTGGCGGTAGGGATTAATTTAGTAATAACACCAATGTATTAGTTACTCTTTGCTCAATCCTCCTTATGAATCTTTGGTTCTAACCTTTGGATTTTTTTTCCTAAAGGAATCCAAAGTTCTGCTGAGGCTTGTGCTGTGGGCACTGGATTTGAGGGAACCTCCCCTCACAGCATAAAACTCTTAGGTGTGCCTTTAAGGGAGGGGAGCGTTTGCGGACTCCCCCTTGCTTTTGGAAACAGGTTCCACTTGGTACTGCCGCCTTGCCTAACATCTTGTGCTTGTTAGTTACAGAGTTTGATTTCGTAGGTGAGCTTGTGGGTTATTCTGGACAAATCGCACCACCCACCAAAGGGGAAAGCTCAGCAAAAATCTCTACCTGCAGATGACCTCCCCACATAAATCATGTGGGTGGCTGGTCGCCTCCCTCTCACTCTCCCCTCCTGATCCAGCAGGACAGACAGCAGGCTCTCCTTCCACAGGGTGCTTGTCACTCCTTTGGTGACGGTGAACAGTGCTGGCTTGCAGCACAGCCACAGGGCAGAGTCCCTCTGGCTCTCCCTGCGCCGGCTCTCATGGCCGCAGACCATCTGGCTAAGCTGCACCAACCATGAGCCAGAGTGGGCGGGGGCAGGGGGCCTTGTTGAGGACTTGCACCCGATTCACCACCCCATCAAACAAATGTGACCTCCATGGATCTCCTGCTTTGGGGGCCTTTGAGAACCGAGAGGTGACACTTCCCCCTGCTCCCAGGAGGCATGTTCTGTGAATGCCCTGTAACTCTTCCTCTGCTGGTGCTGCTTACAGGTCCGTTTGGAACCTTAGACCCCTTCGGAAGTGGGTCCTTCAATAGTGCTGAGGGCTTTGCCGACTTCAGCCAGATGTCCAAGGTAAAGCCCTTCCCATGGAGCCCCTGTGCCTCTGCCAGTGTCCTTGTGCCTCTTGTCGTGGTCTTGTCGTGGGCTGCCAGGTGTAACTGTTTAATGCCACGTATGTATTTCTTTGGCACGTGTCGAACTCTGAAATGTATCCTCATGTGAGGTTGTGAGTCAGCAGACGGGGTCTAGAAAGTGCCCATGGCTGTGGCTGGACCCACTTCCCTTCCTCCAAGCGAAACTGCCAGAGCCCTGAGTCCCTCCCCGAGGCATAAGTGCTGCGGGCTCCCCGCTACTCCCACTGGTGTCTGATGGCAGTCAGACCTCAGGTGATAAAGACGTCTCTGTGGCTGAACAAAGTTGAGAAGGTCTTGGGCCCTGAGGGCCAGGCCTGGCGTGCAGCCCGCTGAGGCTGGGACTGCGGGCCATGGGCCAGAAGGCAGGAGGTGTGTCTGGAGCTGCCCATGGACAGAACCCGAGAAGGATGTGGAAATCGAGGGCTAGGCTCGGTGAATAAATATGCAGGTGAAAAGTGAGCCGTTCGGGAAGGACGATAGTGACTCCTGGTTGGACTGGATGGTGTCTACGCGGCCATAGTTACATCAGCTGACTGTGGATATAGTCCCACAGGTGGTGTTAGAGCTCTTTCGAGAGGGGCTTGGAGGGTGGCGCTTAACGTAGCAGGAAGTCAGTCAATAGATATGTCCAAAATGGACAGATCAAGAAATAAGAGTAGAAGCCCACGACTGAGAGGTAAATTCCAGAAGAAACTGCTCAGAAGTCGAAAATGTTGGCCTAGGCGAGTAGGTCTGCTGTTCTTTGTTCTAACCTTTAGCGTCCCTTGGTTTTGACTGTGAGCCCGTGTTTCTTTGCCAAGAATTAAGGGAAGCAGCATTAGGTGTGCGCGTCTTGGCCTCGGTGGGTGAGGGTGGGATCCCTCACAGATAAAGAGCTGCGTGCAGCACGGCCTGTGGCCGTGGAGCCATAAAGCCCTGCATTCTTTGTTTAGTCCCACCGGTCTTTCCCAGCCGCCTGCTCCAGCCCAGGTGCCGTGAGCACTGCGGGGCGGCCACATGCAGATACGGTTCCTGTCTCCTCGCTGGTGGGGGTGGGGTGGGGAGGGAGCCCCCGGAGTGTGTGGGATGGGCACCCACGGCGGGGAGTCCCGGGCCCCCGGCACCGCTCGCCCCGCATGCCAGCTCCTCAGGGCATCCTGCGTGCTTCCTCCACATTCACTCAGCCCGAGGGGCGCACGACTGTCTGGGCGCTGAGCGCTCGTGGTTAGCAATGTGTGATTGTGGTGCGTGGCTTCCAAGAAACATTTGGGATTTTGTTTAGGTTTTCAAAGAAACGCGCGAGTATAAACTGTTGAGGTAGCAAATGTAGCTTCTGGCCAGAGGCAGAGCATCTGTTTGCCCATTGGCCGCCGCGGAAGGGAGCCCAGAGGTGCTGGGGTTTCGGCCTCTCTCCTTCCAGTGCCTGGAGGGAATGAGCCTCCGTCGCTCGTATGGGAACTGTGACGCTGACGGTCAGGGCGCCCTCTGGGATCAGCCAGAAGGGACCAGGGCCTGAGATTTGCCCTCATGTTTGCCCATCACTGCGTGGCTGTTACACACACTCCTTGAGTGGAGCTGTGTGTCCTTGTCTTCTGTCCGTGCTTAGCGGGTGGGAAACCATCCCCTGAAATGAGAAAACTTCTGCCACATGGGGGCGGCAATCTCCAGGGAAGGGGTTCGCACCGTATTCTCAGGCTGGCACAAGTGGGCCCTCTCCCTGCGCGAGGCTGGGGAGGGAGTAAGAGCTAGCAGTGCCCCCGAGCTGGGACAAGGACAAGGGCGTGAACGGGGCCCTCTGTTTCAAGAAGCACCTGAGTTGAGGCTGTGTGTGGGGTGGCCAGCCTGGCGGGGCCCCGGATGGCCGGTACGGCCGCGTCTCCCTCCTCCAGGCAGTGCCTGCGTTTCCCGTAGCTGCAGAGACACCCCAGAGCTGGGCAGTTCAAAACCTGGCCCTTCCCTCCTTCTGCCCGTTCTAACCTAAAGTTGCGTTTTCCCTTTTCTAATTCCTCTCTCCCTCTCCTTGTTCTCGTGTCCCAGATCAGGCTGCACACACGTGCACTTGTGACTTCAGGGCCAGTGCCCCTTCCTGTTCGTGGCGCTGGGCGGGACGGAGCTGGATGGGGCCGTGGAAAGTTTGTCTCCAGTACTCCATTGTTTTGTTTCCACGGTTCCATCAGCTCCTGATCTCATGCCACTTGCCCAACTGAATACAGGGCCCTAACCTCATAGGTCTCTGTTTTTCCCTTTTGGTTCCCGTTCTGTTTTTCAAGAACAACATTGTGTATATAAATAAAATGCTGAAGGAAATGAAAGTAAAGTGGCAAGAAGGTGTTTTTTTTTTTTTTTTGACTTCTTGGTTTGTGTGTGTGTGTGTGTGTGTGTTGACATCGCTATCTTTTCTCCACCTGAGTGGGGTGGGGAGGCAATGCACGCTGGTGATGCATGCTGGCTCCCTTTCTTAACTTCACCCTAAATTAGAGTGTCCTCCCTCTGCCTGGCAGTGCTAGAGGAGGGTGCCAGCCAGCAGTCTGACTCCAGTAGATTCCTTTGGGAGGTTCTCTGGGCTTGCACCCTTCGTTGAGGTCCCTCAACACCCGAGAAGATTTTTCTAGACAGTATTACCTTGCTTTAAGAACACATTCCCCAAAATAGATTTCAGAGAGCATCTGAGAATAAAAACAAGACTCTAACTTAATTATTTCACTCCTCCCACCCTAAAAAAAAAAAACCGCCTATGAAATACTTGACTGCCCATTGTCAGCCCATTTTCAGTTGTTTTTCAAGCGTGCATTCCTATTTAGGGCTTTTTTTTTTCTTAAGTTGAGAGTCGTTTGCTTTAAATCAGTTCTTTAAACTGTGAATCTCTTAGAGCTGCTTCTGATATAGTAGCTTTTCTGTTTGTCCTTTTTTCTTTTTCTTTTTTTTTTTTTTTGGAGCACACTTCACTCCAGCCCAGCCAGAGAGAGCCCCTACCGGCTTTACTGAAACCCTTCTAAAAATAGCAACTTTCCCTGAAGCCACAGCCTGAGTAGGAACCAGTCAGGTCCCAAAGGAAGCTTCTTGGGAAACTTCAAGTCATGAAAATTAGGATTCGGAAATGACGCAGGCTTTTTGGTGTCAGAAGTGATATAATTCCCTGCTGTGGGCGAACCAGGCGCTTACAGTTGGAACCCTTTCGCCTTGGAGCGGGCCCACTGGCTCCGTGGGTTTTAGACAGACGAGGGGGCGGAGAGTCGGCTTGGCCCGTGGAGTCCCCAGCCAGCCGGGAGGCCCAATGCAGCTTGCGCTCCAGGCTGGGGGTTGCACGGGCTGGGTGGACGAGGGCCCCGTGCGCCCCACAACTCTTCGGGGGCGTCACGTGCAGAGAGCCCTGGGTGTCCCTCTACACCCCTTCCCCAGAGCTAGCGCCTTCACAGCACCCAAGACAAGAACTGGGGCCCACGCAGGGGCCTCGGGGGGCTGGTCACGCCTCCACTCTGCCAAGAGGTTGGTTTTGATTCCCTCCTGCCCGTCTCAGGTTGTGGCGAGGGTAGCAAGAGTCCTGGACCCAGGCTGTGTCCTGGGAACGGCAGAAGCAGAGGCACCAGCATTCCCTTGCTCTCCATCTCCTTGGCCCCCACTGCATCTTCTTTCCCAACCAGCAGACCCTAAGCCACTTACTTTAGAGCTAAGCTGCCGGTCGACACGGCACCTTAGCTCTCCTGCTCTCTCCGTCTGGGAAAGGCTCTGTGGATGACGGGAAGCAGCAGAAATAAAGCATCGGTGGCCGATGGCACGTTTGCAGATTCTTGCGGGCATCCAAGAGAGTTCTAGCCACATCCACATCCTTGGCGTGATGATAATCGTGCTATCTTTGTGCTGATGCGGTCCAGGCGCCAGCTGGAGCAATTTATGCGTTACCTTTCGTTTTCCTGCCGCAGCCCTGCGAGCTGGGGCCTGTCATTATTGTCATTTCATAGACGAGGAAACAGAGGCATGGAGCCAGTAGCAGGGCCTCCAGATCCCACCCCAACCACTGTGCTCTGCAGCAGACGTTCTGGAAACTCGAGCAGCAGCTTTTGCAGGGACTCCCAGACTTTTGTACTGACAAGGACAAGCGTCACAGAGCCTGGGAAAGGGGGGCGGCAGCAGTGGTGGGAGGGACCCCCTTGCTCCGCTGCAGCCCTTCTGGCTCAGAGCTTCCCGGCGGGCCCGGGTGGTCTTGGCAGGGAAGTGAGTCTTTCCCATTAGACCCCATCCTCCCCAGGGCATTCTGCCCTGCTCTGCCTCTTGCCTGCATCTGTGCATGTCTCCCTCATGGGCATGAGGACAGTCCCCAGACCTCCCGTGGGGGCGGGCGGCGGGCTGCCAGCAGCCGAGGGCAGGGCCTGAGAGCCCTGGCCCAGGAGGTGGACGGCGGGGGTTCCCGCCCTGACTCCCCCGCTGAGGTGCTGTGTGGCTAGCAGGCTGCATCTCCTCCCCGTGCCTCAGTTTCCCTGCGTATAAGATAGAAGTGGTGACGGTAGGACTTGTCCCAAGGCCGTTGGGAAGATGTGAGAAGATCAGCGAGTGTCTCCTACCCTGGCGGCCCCAGAGGCTTGTGGGGAGGAACCAGGGTGCCCAGTGGGCTTGGCTGAGTGGGCAGCAGCCAGTCCGGGCCCCCTCCTCCTCCCTTTGGGCTGGCCGGCTCTCTCCCACCTGAGACTAGTATCTAGGTACCAGGGGCAGGGGCGGCCACATCCCCATCCGCATGACCGGATCCGGAAGAGGGGGAGCCGCGTCCCCGTGACTGGCATCAGCCCTTCTCCCCACTTCTCCAGCGATGTGTCGGAACCAGGTTACCTAAGAAGGTCCCACGAGTGCACTCTTGTGTTCCTGCTTTGTTTTCTGTCCCTTGACCTGCCCCACTGGGGAGGGCATTGCAAGTGCCCCTCCTCACGCACCCCCCCCACCCCTGCTGCGTGTGGCCCCCCAGTCCCACTGCGCGTCTCCTTTCCTTTGCTTTTTGAGGACCTTATCAGCATTTTCGCTCCCGTGTCCACCAACTCCTTTAGTGTCTAGCAACTATGAATCTCCTTGCTCTACTTTTTCCTAGTTCTCTTCTGTTTTAGTGGTCTCCCACCTCTGTAGAAAGCAGTCTCTTCCCTTTGGGGTGCAGCTCTGGCTGGCTGTGCTTATCCATCTGTCAGTGGAGGTTTGTTGTGCCCGGTGCTGGGCTCGTGCTCCAGGTGAGGGTGCACAGGTAGACAAGTCCCTGCCCGCTGCAGGCAGTTGGCAGATGTGCGCCCTGCCACTGGCAATTGCCCTTCAGGCAGCTTGCCCCAGTTAGGTGGGAGGGGCCTGAGTACCCGTTGCTGTGGCGTGATGATGTGTGTCCCGTCAGCTCCCACCAGGATGTCCGAGCAGGCAGTTAGTGGGAAGGGGTGGCAGGGAGAGCTCTGGGGGCGGCAGTGAGATCTAGCCAGTCTCTGAGGAAGAAGAGGGGCTTGAGGCGGACGGGGTGGGCTGAGCCCCCAGTTGGGGACCCTGTATGTATGGAGGCCTCGGGATGGGGCACAAGGGGGTTCCAGGCACTGGGGAACTGGCCAGGAGAGGGTTGGGGCAACTGCAGGGAGGAAGCTAAAGCACTGGGCAGTGGCAGGGGGGTAGGGTGGTGAGGGGCTGTGAGGGAGGCCCTGCGTGACTTGAGGAGTGCTTGGAGGTTACCTTCAAGCTTCAGGGCTGTTCAGTGCTACTACCTACCCCCCATCTACCTACCTCCCTGCCTGCCTGGCAGCTGTACCTACCCATCTACCCACCTGCCCACCCATCTATCCAGGCATCTCTCTGTTGCCGGTTGGCGTGGCCCCTTTTGGGTTTGAGATGGTAGATGTGGAGGTGGGTGGGAGCAGGAGGAGGCTGGTGGAGGGTCCAGGCCAGAGGTGATAAGAGCCCAGTGGAGGCAGCGATGGCTGTGCCGACGGGGCTGCGGTGGGCTCTGACCTGAGCCACTGGGTCCGGCAGCCCACGGGCACACAGAGGGTCTGGTGCCGTTCTGACCCAGCTCCGGACGCTGACTGAAGGGAGAGAGGCTGGGCGCATCTCTGAAGTATGAGCAGGAAGCCCAGGGGACCCTGGGGTCAGGAGAGACCTGATATCCCCCTGTGGGTGGCAGGGAGAACCCCGCCCCCACCCCGTGACAGAAGCCCGTCGAGGCACCGGGCTACTCTCGCCTGCTCTGTGTGTTCGCTGGCGGCTCCTCACAGGCCAGAGGACCCCGGCTGTTGAGGGTGGAGGAAAGTGGGGGGGGCTTGTGAGAGACCCTGGGTCCGAGTGGCGGCCGTGCTGTGCAGCCCGGAGGGCTCGGTGGGCGTCCGCTGCCTCCATGTTAATGATTCTTTCTGCCTCTCTTTCGTGTCCTCTCTTACAGCCCCCAACTTCTGGCCCTTTCACCTCCTCCTTTGGAGGGGCAGGATTCTCAGATGACCCCTTTAAAAGTAAACAGGACACTCCCGCTCTGCCTCCGAAGAAACCTGCTCCTCCGCGGCCTAAACCGCCCAGCGGTCAGTACGCTTTCTTCTCTCACAGCCACCCGCCCACTGTCGCCAGACGGCGGGGGGACTGAGGGCCCCTCTTTTCACCAGCCCAGAGTAGAGCAGACGCTACAGGGCCTGCACTCAGAGCAGGAGGGTCTCCCCTCCGCCCCGTCGCCTGGGTCCGCACACACTGTGTGCCTGGGACGTGCTTCCCGCCCCACCTGCCCTCGCCTCGTCCTCTGGGCCCCTTGGCTCCGGGCTCTGTGTGGGGCTCCGGGGTGGTCTCTGGAAGGCCAAGAGCTCAGAGCCCTCCTTGCGGTCGGAAGAGCTTCCACATGGCCTCCGCTTCAGCATGTAGTCGTGGCCCCTCCGGCCTCCCCACCCAACCCGAGCTCTTTCCCAGGTTGGCTCAGGGAGGGCACAGGGGTGGGGATGGCAGCAGCAGTGGCTGAGGCCCCCCCCTCAATTCAGTGCCTCAAAACTGGTTAAGAACTTGGGGACGGGGGGGGGGTGGGGGTCTTCCTTGGCCATGTTTGATGTGAGAGGAGGCAGGATGGCTCGGGGCTCCCTTCTCCTCTGCTCCGGCCCCAGCATCTAGGCGGATGGCCCCGAGCAAGGGGTTTCCTGTAGACTCTACCTCTCCTGGCTGCGGTGGTGTGGCTGCTTTCTCTCAGGAGTGAGCCTGGCATGTCCCCCTGAGGATGCTGAGGACCGTCAGCTCATGCAGGGGACCTCTCTTACGTGATGGCGCTAGGCCGACAGGCCAGGTTTCCAGCCTCAAAAGCAGAAAGCTATTGCTCCAAGCGGCAGAGGGATTCACTGCAATTTCCCAGTCCATTCACCTGTCCCCTGTTCATCGTTCGCGCTCATCTCCCAGCAAAGTCACCTGTGTTGTCCTTAGACTTCTGGGTGGCCACAGGAGAGCCACACGCTCCCTCGGTCACGCCTTCTGTTCCACAGCCTTCCTCTCCCCGGTCCTTTCTGTCGGAGGCCGGTGCTCTCCTTCCCGCCTGAGCTCGCCCTTCCCCATCAGTCTGCCCCGGGGACTCGCCTTGGCACCTTGTGGTCATCGGTGCAGGCCCCCAAGCTCTCTAGTTTCAAGGGGTCATCAGTCCAAGGCTGGCCAGTCTTCCTACACCTGCCACTGGAGCCAAACAGAGGGGAAGCTATTTAAAAACGCTGCCGCTCCCCTTCTGTCACCTGGGCTGGCCAGGGCTTTCTCTCAGGAGGACAGGAACTCGGCCCGCAGTGCCCGGTTTGGCCTCCTTGTGGATGGGTCATGAGAGAAAGCACGGCCAACAGGAGGGGTGGATTTATGACAGGTTTCCTGTGAACTGTGAGCGGGAACACACACATAAAGAGATCCCTTCTGTGAGCCCCGCGGCAAAGGCGTTTATCGTGAAACGAGGGAGAAAAGCGAAGCAACAAAGGAACTCCCTCTTGTCTGTGAGAGGCAGTGGCCCTTAGGGAACCCCTGACGGTCTCCTGATGGAATGACATCGGGCCTTCTCACTCCGCCTGAAAGATGGGAGCCACAGCACGCCTGCACACACGTGCACACGCAGTCACACTCTGCACTCGTGCACACGCTCTCACAGTGCTTGCATACACCTGCATGCACACTGCACACGTGAAAGTACACACACACACGAGTGCCCACACGCCCAGCAGCTCTGCATCTGTCGGGCCTCGTGGGGGAGCTGCTCCCCTCACTGGCTGTGGCAGGCGCAGAGCTTCATTCTCAGGGTTTCTTGGAAACACTTCATCTCAGCCTCCTCCCCTTCCCTGAACCAATGCTGGGTGCTTTTGAACTTGCCCTCCGCTGTCACCTCCCCTTGTGTCTCCCTCTGCGGGCCTCTCCACCCCGCCTTGGCTTCTGTTTTCAGTGTGCCGTGGACTTAGAAAGCAGAGCCCGCCAGAGGCACGGCTCACCTCCTTGGAGCTGACTTCAGGGCTCAGGCTTTTTAGAGTGCTGTCCACGTTTGGGGAGGTTTGGGCCTGTATCCCGGGGGTCTCAGGCTGCCTTTGCTCGTGGCGTTGGGCTGCCGCAACCTTGCTGTGCCACAGCCTGCTAGGTGCCGGGTGCCCCGAATATCCTCTTCACATCACAGCCCTCAAGGTGCACGTGCATGACTGTTAGCTTGCCAGATTCTAGCAAGACCCGCAAAGACAGGGCAGGCACCATGATGCCCTCTTACCGGAACTGGAAAGGGAAGTGAGAGAGGTCATGTGTGGCCCAAGGTCACGCAGCAAGGTGGTAGCAGGGCCACCCCTGCCAGCCTCCCACCCCCATAGACAGCTGTAATGAGAATCAAGCTGTGAGGTTCGGGTGCTCTGGACAATAGTCAGCTTGTGTGCAGTGCTTAATCTGTGAGCACCCACGATGTGTCCGTGTAGAGGCCTAAATGTCTCTCATCTGATTCTCTTACCTAGAAGCAGTGGCTGAACAGGAAATCCCTGCGTTGTACACACTGCTGGGTGGTAGGTACACACTGTGTGGCGGGTGCCACTGGAGCACTTCCAGTGGTGTTTCTGCTGTGATTTCATACTAACCTCTAACAACCTGGAGATTGCTGGCTGTGCCGATGTACCCGCGAGGGACACCTGACCCAGCAGGTGCATGTTGGTGGGTGGGGGGCATTTGGCTCTTTGAGGGATGCGCAGGAAGGTGTCCACCCACGCTGCTTCCCTGACTGAGGGAATTGGAGCCCAGCTGTGTGCACTGCTCTCCCCTCCCCCATCCAGGCCGCAAGGAGCAAGGCCATTTAAACCGGAGCCGCCTGGCAGTTATCCGGTTCTTAGCAAGACAGGTCAGCAGACGAGAGTTGGAGGAAGTCCCACTCAGAACGGTTGTTATGAAAGCGTCAGGCCTAGCTCTTGTTTTCTTGGCTGCTAAAGATGAGAAGCAACCAAGACGATGTCCAAGTGTTGTTGTCGTTGTTTTTGTAAGAAAACAAAGTCCAGCAGTTTGCAAGGGAGGGGATGGAATGTGCTTTTCTGCTCGTCTTGCTGACCCAGACTTTTCCCGCTTCGAGGGGCCGCGTGGCCAGCATGTGGCAGTGGCCACCTTCACCTGGGAACGCCGGGCGGTCACACTCAAGGGCCATCCTGACATATGGGGGAGTGTTGGTCCCAGGCGGCTGAGCCGGGAGAAGATGAGGCAGGTACCCTGCTCCCGGGGACGTGTGGCCCTGGCGGTTGAGCTGTGATCCCGCGAAGGTAGGCGAGTGGACAGTCCAGCCTGCTGGGTGATAATGATTTTTCTCACAAACCACACACACAGCTTCATACCTGCACTCCAAAAACCAAGAGGAAGGAATGGGCTCTTCTGTAACCCTCGCCGCCCCGCGTGTGAAATGGGTCTGATTGGCCACATTCCCACTTGAGGCTTGTCTGCAGGGGACCCAGAGGTTTCTAGAACCCTGCCAGGTCTTTGCGCCTAGAGTCGGCTCCGATGTGTGAGGCCAGGACAGGCGAATCTGATGCCATATCCCTCCAGCACCTGGGCCACCTGTCCCACTAGAATCCCGAGAGGCTGTGTGATCAGGATGGTTTCACGTTCCAGCCGCTTCCATTTCCCTGAGGGGCTCTGGGCAAGTGTCTTCAGCTTGCCGAACCTCAGTTTCCCTGCCTGAACATGGGACCAACTCTTGCCTAGCATGTGGCCTCTCTGGTAAGTGCCTTGCACAGTGATTACCATGATGGGCATGGTGTGCATCCCCCAACCCATCCCCAGGGTACAGAGACCAGGACTCGGGGTCCTCCTTCCCTGGCTCCTTTTCCGGGAAAGACAGAGGCTGGGCCTGAGGTGGACATATGCGTACAGGGATTTATCAAGGGATCCTTTTCCCCCATGAGACTGCAGTTTAGCAGAAATCTTTGCAGTTGAAAAAAAGTCAGAGCGTGGGTAGTTGAACTTCAAAGAGGTCTCCAGGGTCCTCTCTGGCGAAGCTCAGCTGTCGTCACTCGTGGGGCCAAATGCACGTTTGGGTCTGAGTTACTCCTGGTTTTCGGGGTGCCATCTCTTGTGCACCAGCGGCTGCAGTTTTTACATTCTGTGGGAGCTGGTTTTTTGTTTGTGTTTTTAAGCTTGATTGAAGACTAATTGACATGCGACAAACAAACGTATATAAGCATCAGCCTGTGCAGTCACAGTGGGGATCCCACCAACTGGGACCCTCACCAGGGTTCTCTGGGAAAGAGTTCTGGTGTCATAGGCGTGTGACTGGCGCAGCCTGCAGCTGGCCATCTGCTCTGACCCAAGCCAGAAAGTGGACCTTTGGGGACTGTCAAGAATCACCCTCTGCGGCATGTGCACGGAGCTTTGGCGTCAGCGCGGAGTTCTCTGTGCCTGGAGGTCTTTTCTAGAAAGGTCTCTCAAGGTATGAAATGACCAGCAGGTGTCTGTTTGGGGTAGAGAGAATTGGTTTCTTCTAGGCAGATGCAAAACAGACTGTTCTGGCAGCCGCCGAAACCTGTCAGTTAGAGTTAGCGCTGGCACACCTCCCCCAGGTAAACAGCGGTGTGCTTTCTGCAACGGACCAGAGATCGAGATCAGTCAGAACTCACCGCCAAAGAGTTTCTAGGTAAAAGTTGTTGATTTGCAAAGGGAGAAACAGATTTTTTTTTTAAGTGCAGGAAATGGCTGTGTGGGTGTCAGTGATTGGGCCTCGCGCCTGCGGCGACAGATAGCGGGATCCTGTGCCCCGGGCCCCACCCTTGCCACTTCCTGCAAGTGCAGCCCCGCGTTGCGGTTCCTGCAGCGCCTGGGTGACACCAGCTAGCGTGCCTTCACCGCTAACCAGCCAGTCACCTTTAACCTTTCCCCAATTTAATTATTATTACTGCTAATAACCTTTTCACCTTCAGGATAAAACTGCGCACACACTGGTGATGTCTTTCTGCCCCTCTTCCCCTTCCCATAATTCTTCCAACACACACAGGACAACGGAATACCGTTTAACCGGGGTCCTATTTGGTTCAAGTGATTCTCAAAAAGTAAATAGATAAATAATCATTTCTCCCCTAGAACATGAGTCCCCCCCCCCCCACAGCTGTGACTGACTGCACACAGGGTGACTGGCTGCGGGGTCTTTCTCTCGGGTGGTTTTCTGGGTGCCGCCCACTCTTGGGCCAGCCCGCTGGCTCGGTGGTCCGCTTGACCATCCCGGGAGCTGCCACACAGGACTCGGTCAGGGAGGACGCCCCGGGTTCGTCCGTGGCGCCAGCCCAGGTGTGTGCTCGGCTCTGAGATGCCAGGCTGGGGGTGAAACCAGGGTGGTCCTCCTTGGCCCGTGTGGGTTCTGTCCGCTTGTTTATTGCACAGGATCCACTCTTAAAATGGCTTCTCCAGTTGAGCCGTGCGGTTAGCACCTTAGCCTTGAGCTTAACTACTTTAATTCCGTTCCCACGATGATTTCAGAGAGATAATTTGGTGGGTACCTGTGAAGTTCTAGAATGGGACAAAAGCAGTTCACTGCCAGCTCGAGGAGCCTGGAAAATTGTGGCAGTTGCCAGCCAGCCAGGGTTGGGGTGCTCCAAGGGAGTCTCAGGCGCCCAGCCTGGCGGAGTCTTCCTTTCCCGCGGGCCACCGCCTGCCCGCCGGCAGCTTCTGTGCCAGGGCTGGGCGGGACCCCTGACAGCGTGTGCTCGAGAGCCGGCTCCCAGCAGAGGGAGAAAAGTCATTGTCCTCTCAGCCTCTTAACCTGTAAAACGCCTGGAGATGAATTGTTCTTTGGGGTGAATTTCTGTTCTGCAAAGGTGGCAGAGTTCGAAAATAGAAGCATTTGCCTACCTTAGCACACGCCCACCCTCCTGCACCCGGAATCGAGCGGTGGATTGAGTGGGAGTTGAGTGACGCTCTTGTTGCCTGTCGTTCAGCGGGGTGCAAGTGCCCAGGCTTGGGGTTCTGGAGCAGAGGAGTCAGGGCTCAGCCAGCTGGGCTCTGGTGGCGGGGTATAGCAGGGCCTCGTGTTGGGGTGCAGGCCCAGAGAGCCTGGACTCCCCTCTCTGATGTCTGCATCCGTGTGAACAGACAGCAGCTGCCACCTTGACCCCGGCCCCCCCCCCGGCCGCCGGGGGTGCCTCGTGTACCTGCCCCCAGGCCTCCCGCAGCCCCTTGGTTCCACCTACAGCAAGGTGAGGGGGCCCAGGAAGATGTTCCCTGTGCAGCCCTTGCTGTTCTGATGGGATGAATGTGGTCCCTCATCTCTCCATCTCTCACGTTCAGAGCACTGAGTCAACCCCCCGCCACCGCCATTGTCAATTGAAAAACAGCACATATGTGTATCTGAGTGGGTGGTGGGAACTGGCTGTAAAGGGAGTGAGAGTGGGCGGGTCCCCCATCTACTGCAGGCTCTCTCGGCTCCTTTCATGCGGCCCCTACAACGGGAGGGGGCTCCGGGTGGGCTCTGCCCCCCAACTCCAGTGCACAAGTGCCTTCAAACTGGCTTCCAGACCCGCTGTGTGGCACCCTGGGGATTTTGTTAAATGTGGGCACGGCGCCTCTCTGCCCGTGCAGTGGTGGCGTTCTGGCAGCATTGGCACTGCTTTATAGGGAGGAACAAAGCCTGGGCCACCGCGGCCCCAGGGCTCTCCCCACCAGGCTGTAGCTAACATCTCCCTTGTCCCCCGCAAGGCACCCTAGGCCCCTCAGAGGGACGAGGCAGGCCAGCACACAGGGCTGATTCAGCAGAGTGTGTTGCAGGCGCAAATCAAAGAACAAATATGATTTTTCAAAAAGCAGAGCTGTGAGACCTGCCAGTCTGCATTATTTTAGTTGCGAAGACTGATTTGTGATTTGTAAATTCGTTTATATGTCATGTACCCCCTCCCCGTTCTTGCTGCAGAACTAAAGTAGCCCCTGTCAGGTTTCTCATGAATGTCTTAGGAGCTTTTCGTGGAAACCTTGAAAATTGTATTTTTCAGTCCAAAGGATACTTGTCTTTTGAGGACCCCAAAAGTGTGGCTACTTTTCTTCTTCTCTCCTTTTCCTTCTGACAGTGCGAAGACCCCCGCATCCAGTGGGCTCCTCACCCTTGACTGCCCCAGGCACCTCACGGAGAATGAAAAGCGCATCAGTTCAGGGGGCACCTGGTGGATAATAGTAAATATTTGTTCAGCTTTTCTCAACAATTCAGAACCAAACCTCATCCTGTTCCCTTCAATGCATTAAGCAGATTTTTCTTAAAATTCGGTAAATATTTTTAGTGGAAAATCTCAAGGCTGTGATGGTGGGGACCTCAGATTTTATCTGCCGGCGCTGTGCTGCTTGGCACGGCTTTGATCTGCCGGGCTTGCCTTCTCCTCGCGTGTGCATCAGCCAGAGCGAGTGGGGCTGGTGTCTGCAGGACTCCTCGCTAGCAAGCCACTCGGGTGGCCCTATGGGTCACGTCCTGAGAAATCAGCTCCCCTCGCTCGCCCGCCCCATCCCACCATAGGGGGATGTGTGTTTTTCACGTGTGTTGGTGAAAAGCGATCTTCTTCAGTAAAAAGTTCCCAAGTGATTATGGAGGTGAAAGGTTGTGCTCCGGACAGCCTGCTTTCTCTCTCCCCCCAGTTAAGCTTTTTTGGTGGGTTTAAGGGGGCAGGAAGGGAGGAGCCAAGGTGACAGGGAGTGCCTCCTCCCAGCCACAGCTCTCCTGTGTAGTATGACTCTCAGAAGCCTGGTGGTTGTGTAGGTGTCCCCTATAGTATAGGACGAGTGACAGTTGTGTAGGCGTCCCCTGTAGTATAGGACGAGTGACAGTTGTGTAGGCGTCCCCTGTAGTATAGGACGAGTGACAGTTGTGTAGGCGTCCCCTGTAGTATAGGACGAGTGACAGTTGTGTAGCCGTCCCCTGTAGTGTAGGACGAGTGACAGTTGTGTAGGCGTCCCCTGTAGTGTAGGAAGAGTGACAGTTGTGTAGCCGTCCCCTGTAGTGTAGGACGAGTGACAGTTGTGTAGGCGTCCCCTGTAGTGTAGGACGAGTGACCGTTGTGTAGGCGTCCCCTGTAGTGTAGGACGAGTGACAGTTGTGTGGACGTCCCGTGTTGCAACGAATGGCAGTTTGGGAACGTCCTGTGTTGTGTAGGGTAGTAGCTCAGGTGGGGCAGCTGCCCTGACCACAAACCTTTGTTTTTTATTTTTGTGTTTTGTTGTTTTTGTATTTAAGTCTCATCTACAGAACTGCATTTTCCAACTGCAGCCCTCAATCTTATAAATAGAACGCAGCAAGTATCTGGTTGGGATGAAAACATACACTCAGACTCATGTCTATTTTTGATATTTTCATTCATCCGATTTATTGAGACCCTCCCAAGTCACCCAAACCTCTTAACTTTTCTTCTAAGTAAAGAATTTCAAGCAAGAGAACCTGTCTTCTGTCAGTGTTCACATTTGTATGTTGAGGGGGATTTGTGTTCCATCATTCTCTCCACTCGCCGCCGCTGCAGGGACCCTCCCGGCAGAGAGCTTCCCGAGAGGCGAGGAGGGAGGGTTGGCGCGGGCTTCACCACTGCTGGGTTGCCGGGGGCCTGGCCTCGGAAAGTTCAGAAGTAGGAGAATAAATGACATTGCTACCAGGGTGGGGCCGGCCACCGAGGTTTTTTTTAACAGCACACACCGTGGTAAACCATCGGGTTCATATTGTTTTTGCTCAAGGCCGTCCTGTGTGCGGTTTCGGTGCACCGCTGGGGTAGCTGCTGAAACTGCTGCGGTTTGAAATAAGCCTTATTCTGTCCTATCCTCAACCTTGCGTTCCTCCCCCTGGCCATGAAGACTCCTCTGAGTGACGGAGAGTCTCTCTGGGGGTCGCGGCAGCAGCTTCCAGCCCCCAGGGGCTCTTCATTTGGTTGTCTGCAGTCACAGCCTCCCCTACGCTCGGGGCTCCCGTCCCTGGGCAGGTGTCTAGGAATGACAGGCCAGGTATCATCCTGGTTAGCTTTATACCAAAATTAAAAAAAAAAAAAAAGTGATCTGTGCCCTCTTCACTGAAACACGCCCCAGTCAAGCTCTTTCCTTACTCGCAGTACCCGGAGCCATGGAAAGGCATAAAGCCGGGCAGCCGACTTTGCTCAGGGGGCACGGAGGCAGATCGAGTTACTTTGTCCCGTTTGAGATGAGCAACACCTCAGTAAATCGGAAAAAAAAAACAATTAGGGAGTTAGCAGAAGTGGTTACGTAAAAGCAGGAACTAGCCCCAGAATGTTTTAAAAGTGCAGCTGCTAAAAATAAACGGGGGCGCAGAGTGGGAAGTTTGGACCGAGGGCAGTCAGGGCGAGGGTTTCTTTGTAAAAAGCCTCTGCTCGTGAGCATCGTGTCAAGCCGATCCGGGGACGCCACCGATTTCACACGTGCCCGGTCCGATAATTCAGCCTCTGTGCCCGAGCACAAAAACAGATGACCGAGAAAAAACCGTTTGTTTTTCTCCCCCCCCCCCCCCACGCCCCCGAAAACAGGAGCAGTTGATGTGCCCTGGTTTCATATTAACACAGTCATGATTTCTAAATAACAACGGTTTCGGCAGCAGAGCAAAACCAGGCCCGGGCTGTGCTTGACGTGATTGCCAGTTCTCATCTCCCCGATCATCTCTTTGCTTGTCGGAAACCTCATCTTGACATTCTAGCCGGCTGGATTCTTAACTGCCCCCCACCCCCCGCCAAAAACTGATTTAAAAAAAAAAAAAAATCCCCCAAAGCAGGGGAGGAAGGTCTTCTTAATTGAAAAGGGAAAAAAAAGAAAAGCGCAGAAGTGGGCGATGATGTATTTATTTGAACATTTGGACTGTTGTGGTCGCTCTCAGGGCCTGGCTGGGGTCGACTGACCCACTTATCCCGGCTCAGATGTCTGCCCTTTGTGAGCAGCTCCTGCAAGAAATGCTCCAGGAAATCAAGCAGCCGTCCGCCCTGGACTTGCTGCTGGAACCAGGGGCTGCTCTGGGCCCTGGGCTTTTCAGCCTGTCCCTGGCAACGCTTACTTTTTCTTGGATTTGGATTTTGCTATTTGGTCCATCATTTTAGTTTCTGATTTTAAAAAATTAGCCCAAGAGTGCACCGATGAATATTTGTTGCCCTTTCTTGCCAAGGAGGGAAGCCAGATGCCTATATATCCCTTCCTGGCTCATCAGTGGGGTTCCCCCAAAGGCCTCAGGCCCCTCAGGATGGCCCCGTGGAGCCTGGGTGGTGGCACCAGGAAGAGGGGGCTGGTATTACTGGCACCTGCAGTGTGCTGAGCCCCGCCTACGTGGAGCTGACCCTCAGGTGTGCTGGAGGCTAGACCAAGAAGCCTGCGGGGGTGGAGTGAGCCCTGGAGAAGGGTCTTCCAGGGGAAGGGCAAGGCTGTGCCAGGGCGGGGGGAGACTGGCCGGGCTGGACAGTGCAGGGCGGTCAGCATGGTGGAAGTCGCTAGTTGCTGTGGGAAGGAGGCCGCGGTGGCCAGGCTGCAGGGACTGTGCCCGCTGAGGTCAGTGTCCCTTCCCTCAGTGTCCCCATCCCTCAGGACCGCGTCTCCCGGGGCGCCCCTGCCAGAGGCACACATGATAGCGGCTCAGTTCGCAGGTGAGGACCCGTCACCCTGGGCCCAGAGAAGGCTGCAGGTGTTTCAGGGGCCCCCCCCCGAGCATAGTTCACCCGGGAACATGTCTGTACGTCCACGATCAAGCCCCGGTGATGCCCCGGCTTGGGGTTTGGAGAGCGAGGCGGGGTCTGCGTCTTGGCGCGCCCTGCAGGGGGACTCTTCTGTGGTGGGTGTGGAGCACGCCTGGGGCGTGGTGCTTCTCCACCGCGCAGAAGGAGGTTGCACGGAGGGACTGAGGAAACAGGATGGTGGCGGCCGGTGCAGGCAACTCAGCAGTTCAAGGGGAGGACACTGTTGCCCAGGGGCTGCACGTGCCCACCACGCTGCGCACGGGACACACGAGCGGCTCTGTCAGAGCAGAGAGCTGCAGTCGGGGGTCCTCGGTTTCCTAGTGGGGAGCACAGGGGCAAGCTGTCCTGACCTCTAGGGATTGGAGCTGCGCCGGCCTGGCCTGGCATGGGCAGACCAGTAACGCCTGATTTACGAAAGCAGGCAGCGCATCCCAGGCCAAGCCCGGCTCCGGCAGCCACGCACTGCCGGTGCTCTTATTAGCCTGTGTGAGTGTGCTAGGGCCGCCGTAACAAATACCGCCACAGACTGGGTGGCTTAGACAGCCGAAGCTGATCGTCTCACAGGTCTGGAGGCTGCAAGTCCGAGCTCAAGGTGTAGGCAGGGTTGGTTTCTCCTGAGGCCTCTCCACTTGGCTTGTAGACGGCGTCCTCCCCCCGTGTCTTTCCGTGGTCTCCCCTCTGTGCATGTCTGTGTCCGACTCTCCTCTGCTTCCAAGATCACCGGTCATATTGGATTAGGGCCCACTCATAGGACCTCATTCTAATTTAATTACTTCTGCAAAGATCCCGTGTCCAAAGACAGTCACATTCCGAGGTACTGGGGGAGAGGACCTGAACATAGTGAATCAGCGGGGGGCGGCGGGGGGGAACCAGTTCAGCCCATCACAACCCCATTTCATGGATAAGGAAACTGAGGCTGAGAGAGCAAGGCTGAGTGGGGTGATGGCCGTGCTCTGCACCGTCTTCCAGGGGCCCACACCCCACTCCCTGCCCAGGGCCGAGCTGGGAGGGCTGAACACAGGCATAGGGAGACAGCGGGTCACAGGCGTTTGAGGTGGAGGTGCCATCTGGGCAGAGGGACTGTCTGGGTTGGGGGGTCCTGGGGGGGGGAGGAAGGTGCCGCTCAGGCCCTGGAGGGCTGTCGGGGGATGAGGTTGGGAAGGGTTTCGTGTGGGCTGTAGGGCCTTCTGGATTCGCCACAGCGGATGCAGGGGCCCAAGGCAGGGCCGGGCGTGGTGGAGCTTGCATGTTAGAAAGCTCCATTCAACAGAGGGGTCTAAGCAGCGGGCCCTGCCCTAGGCAGCGGGGACACAGCCAAGGACAGCAGGGCCCTCACCCTCGTGGAGCTCACGTTCTCTTGGAAAAGAGAAAATATACAGCAAGTGACATAATAACGACGGAGCATGACGAGGGCTGCAGAGGCATCTGAGCCAGAAGTGGGGAGGGCGGCCTCTGTGTGTGCGGCACCCACACGAGGAAGAGCGTTCCAGCCTGGGCAGCAGCAAGCGCAGAGGACTGCGCTGGGCAGGGCCAGGATGGCCGAGGCTGGGGTGTGTATTCCCAGAGCAGCGGGGAGAGCTCGGCAGTGTCGGGTCAGCTCTGCATTAAAAGGCCACCTTGCTGGGCGCGGATGGCCCATGGGGCGAGAAGCTGAGAGGGTGAGCAGCCAGTGGCTGTTGCAGGGTTGGTTCCCAGGGACCCGGGAGAGGTGAGGACCACTTGCCTGGGGTGGTGGTGCAGCCATGTGGACCAGAGCACCCTGCCTCACGCCCACCCTCCCTCCTGCCCAGGGTGCCCCTGGGCTCCGCCTGGCTGCCCACTGCTCACAGCTGCACAGCCTGGAGTTGACAAGCTGCCGGGCAGGTCTTGCCCGACCCCTCCCGCCAGAGCTGCACGCTCACCTCTGAAGAGAGGGGAAGGGGTCCGCAGCGACATGGCAGCGCTCTCCTGTCGCTGTGGTGCCGGGCCCGGGAGGCCTTGGCTCACCCATCGGCTCGACCCTTGGACCAGGGAGTAGGCTGGTTGTGTAAGCTGGCCTTGGGGGAGGCATTTCTTCAAGGCCGGCACCCAGATCGCCCTGCTCTCTGAAGCCCAGGGGCTGAGGTCCAGGAGGGAGAGGAGGAGGCGGGATAGCCAACAGCAGGGAGAACGTCTCAGGGAGGGGCATTTGTTGCTGGGGGGGTGGGGCAGCCTGAGGTCTGTGGCTCTGTCACAAATAGGAGAGAAGGGACCAGAGGTAGAGAACTCAGCCTGCACAGAAGATGGGTCGTGGGGATCAGCCCCAGGACTTCACCCTGAGAAGCAGTTACCCTGGGGGGGAGAGACCCTAATTCCTGCTGTGCCGCGGGGTGGACTTGGCACCGCCCTTCTGAGGAAGGGCCCACCCAGGGGCTTTGTCGGAGGCTCACCTGGCTTATTGGGCCTCAGGGCTGACTGAACTGATTCGTGGCCACAGGGAGAGGTGGACCGATGTCGCAGCCTACAGCCTCCTCCCCACCCTCCCTTCTTGGTCGGGGTGCATCCTGTCGGAGCCTGGGCCAGGCAGTGTGACAGGGAAGGTCAGGCTGCAGTGGGCACACCTTCTGACCCACGGCTCCACCTCCAGAAGCGTCTCCTATAAATAAACACACGTGCGTGGTGCTGCTGCTCGTGACAGTGAGAGCCTGCAAAGGCCAGGGGTCAGCAGAGGGGCCCCATCAGGCCACAGGCAAGGGCATAGAGGTGCTCCGCTCTGACCGCAGGAAGCAACAGAGGGCTGGGTGCAGGGCTGCCTGTGTCTCAGAGTCCTGGGCAAGCCTCGGGAAGTTGAGACTCTCGGTTTCCTTGAACACGCAAAAAGAAACCAGCAGCAGCTCTGACGGGAGGGTGCGGCTTGGGGCCTCTGTGTTCCAGCTGTCGGTGGGGGCATCCATGCACTGGCATCACCCGCCCACCCAGAAGTCCCGATTCAGGTGGGCTGGGGCGTGGGGATTTTAACCAGTGCTTCTGGTGGGCTCGGCGCCCGTCTCTTCTCCGTGGGCTCTCCCGGTGGCGGGAGCGCGTCACTGGTGACTCGAATTTCTCATGCATGGGTGAAGCTGACAGAGACGGGGTGGCATTTGTACGGCCACCCAGCTGCTGCATCGAGTGACAAGTAAATAAACTTGCGTGTCCAGAGGGGCGTCCGGCCAGGCTCTCACAGGCCCCACACACACTGAGCCGTGCTTGCGCAGGCACTGTGGTGCCGGATGCTGGGTGGCCTGGAGTGGGGCGCAGCCCCGAGGAGCACGCCGTGCACCAGTCACCCGGTCTGACCCCTACCTCTTCGTTCCCACTTCCCAGACAGGAAACTGAGGCCAGCTGGGGCTGAGGGGTTTGTCCTCGTCTGGGTCTCAGAACTAAAGGTGACAGAGGCTGGAGTCGTTAGGGACACCTTGGGGCCGTCAGAAATGTGGCCTGGGAAGCAGCGTCAGAGAGGGTGGTTTTGGAGCTGGCCATGGAGATGGACGTGCGGGCAGGTGGGGTGGCAGAGGAGAGCTACAGGGGTCAGCTATAGCTCAGGGCCAGGGGCATTCTCTGGATGTGCAGCTGGATGTCCAAGGTCTTCTGCGGAATGTGACCCTCGGCCTTTGGGTTCTTTTTGCACATTACTTTGAAATTGCAAGAGTAAACATAGGCAGCTCAGTTAACAAATCAGAATCATGTTAAGTATTCTCGAGCCTCTAGCCCGGGCTTGGACACAGAGCTGCCAAATTGAACGTCCCACCCCTTGGGTACCCCAGTACCCTGGGCAGCTGTTGGGCAAATGAATGGCATCAGGCAGGAACCTGGCCTGCAAAACCGGCAGATCCCTGAGGCTCATCATGTGGGTTCCCCCCCCACTCTTGCCAAGCAGGCCTGGAGAAGGGTCTGGTTCCTAGCGGATTGTTCTGACATACTGGCAGGATTTGTTGGGAGAAGCCACCTGTCCTCAGGCCACACCCCCCAAGCATGGCCTCACAGCCTCATTTCCCTCCAATTCTAAACACCTCTCTCCCGCGTCCCCGTGGAGATCTGCCTTGCCAGGACCGGGGCATCCCAGAGCCACCCTCTTGGCAAGAGCCCAGAAAGGCCCAAAGCCTGCCCCTTGGAGCCAAAGGGACAGAAGCGGGAGCTGGAAATGAATTTAAACCCAGGACGGCAGAGTGGGTTTGTCTGGTGAGCTGCCTCCGGACCCTCACGACTAACACAGCTAACTCTACGCACACCACGTTGTGAAACTAATCGCCCTATTTAGTTGCAAGTAATCCGCTCCCCCTTTTTTTTTTTAATTGTTGGAAGCTTGCAGTGTATTTTTCTGCTCAGCCATGACTTTTTAAAAACAATGTGATGGTAAATGTGTTGCCACGCTAAAATGAATCACTTTGAAACACGCCTGCATGTGAGCTTTTTAAAGATGATGTAAATTTTAGCTGCGGTGGGCGGGGAGGGGAGGGGGTCATCTGAAGTGGTTTTCTTGTAACGCCCACAAACCATTAAGCCTCCGGGATAAATGGAGAGGAAAGCCAAGAGCCACGCAGATTCCCCCGGGGTCCGTCCCACGAGCGGCATTCCAGCTCTTTCCAAAGAGGGATAGGGTTTCCCAGGGAGCTGGTACCCGGCTCTTCAGTCAGGACTCTGTTCTGTCCGTGGTCAGTAACTTGTATTTCTTTTTTTTTCTCCCTTTTTTTTTTTTTTTTTTTTTTCCTCCTAAACTTTCCAGGTAAAAGTACACCCGTAAGCCAGCTTGGTTCTGCAGACTTTCCCGAGCCCCCCGATCCATTCCAGCCACTCGGGGCTGACAGCAGTGACCTGTTCCAAAATAAAAAGGGGTTTGGGGACCCGTTTAGTGGAAAAGATCCATTTGCTCCCTCCTCTTCAGCTAAACCTTCTAAAGCCTCCTCCTTGGGCTTTGCAGACTTCACCTCTGTAAGTTAAGTTCTCCGCCTCCGCGCCATTCCCTCCCCTCCCTCCGCTTGCAGCTTCTTTGGGGTTATTTTTTGTGTGTGTGTCTCTTTTGAATGGCAAACCTCCTCCTGGCTCAAGTCTCCCGGTACCTCACACCATCACCCGTGTTATTTATTCTGTACTGCTGCTTTCTGTAAGAAAAACGGTTTCTCAATAAAAAAAAAAAGAGCTCTGGTTTGGATACTCTGTGATAAGGGCACGTTTTCTTCCAGCAGGGTGGCCCAGTATGCCTGTTTTTCTGTCCTTCACGGTAGACTCTTTGTATTAGTTCTGTTGCCCAGAGCCTGTTGTGTTCATTGATTTTTTTGGAAGCCACGACATCAGACGCTTCTGAAGTACGAAAACAAGACTGCTAAATTACATTCGGGTCTTGCTGTCCTCAAAAAAGTCTTTGTGGGGGAGTTCTGATGGCCCTGCCCAGTGCATTTTGGGCAGCAAGTGCGAATTGAAGGACCCAGCCGGATCACATGAAGGGAAAGCAAATTTGATTTTTTAAAACTTTTATTTCAATTACCAGCTACAATGAAAACTGAAATGCAACCTAGAACAGCCACTCTGAATCCCCTTCCTTTTGCAGGGGAAAAAACCAAAAAACCAAAACAAAAACTCAGAAAGCCATTAGCAGAGTTAAGTGCCTTTTCCGAAGCTAATCCAGGGATTTTGAAAGTCTGGCTTTGTGTCTTGGTGTGAAAAAAGATTCCAGATCGTAAAACGCTGTCACCTTAGAGTGTTTTCAGTACCCAGAGATCTTGTTCTCAGAGAGCTTCAGACGTTGTCTTCCCAGAATCAGTTCCACTGTCTGTTGCGGCACCTGTGTTTTTTAAAAGGGTTTCTTCACTCGATTTTGCAAAGTACCCTGTTTTTCCTTGTTCGTTGTGAGATGTATTGTTTATAGATGCTTCCACTCCTAGAATATCCGTCTTAAAGCATGCTCTGCCATATCAGTGCCCAGTGAGCACCCAGTTCCTTTCAGAATCACCTCGCGCACAGCTATGCCCTGGCTTATTGAAATCGCCCAAGACGCCGACACGTTCCTGGCTCTTGGCGACCTGTAAATATTTTATGACTGCAGTTAGCCGGGTTTTGTTGACAGCAGTGCACACTGCGGATATATACAAATGGCAGCATTGTTAATAAAAGCCAGAAACAAAACCGGCTTTATCTACAGTTTCTTAGATAGCACTGCCTTTATTTTTCAATGGAACTACTGTGAAACGCTGATGAAAAAAATAGAGCTATTCATGCACAACTCAGGTACTCTAGGGTAGGGTGGAAGGGTAAGTGGATTTGAATGGCAATTGGAAGAAATGACTGTTCTCTCTCTGAAATGCACAGTTCTGTTTCCTGTGCCCACCTCCCCCCCCCCATAGCTGGTTTTTGGAAAACTTTTTTTTTTTAAACCCCCAAGATTTCAAGTTATCATTTGACACATCATTTCTGGTCATTTCCAGCACAGTTGTTAACATTGATTAAACACCCCTGGGATTTAATCACCCTCAACTCCAGGCAAGGAATTGGATTCTGCCCAGTTTGCAGCCCTGCTGTTTTACGTTTAAAATCACCTTTCCCGCTTCAGACGCCCCAGTCTTTCCGGGGGAAATCACCTGACTGGGAGATTCAGCCCACTCTAATGGAATGGGATGCGTGGGAGGCAGGACACCTAACTGGTTTGGTTTTTCCCCTCAGTCATACCGTGGTCCAAAACATGGTCAAAAGTGTCCCACCTCCAGGGACTCAGGATGTCCTTGCGTTTTCATGGCGTCCGGGGGCTCAGTCCATTGGCCGGTGGTTTCTGTGTTCACTGGACCGCAAAGATATATGCCAACTCAAGGCCAAAGTTGGTTCCTCTGGTTTGTGTACTTCAGCTTCCCTGAGTAAATGCAGAGAGGTCTCTTAACTGCCCAGCAGCCTGGCAGCGTGACTCTTTCAGATTGGATGTTCTAAGCGTGCCATCAGGACATGTTGTTACCCATGCAAAAGCAGCTTGGTCCATGTTGGAGTTCAGGGACGCCAGTGTCACAATTGTACTCAGTCCTGCCCCCCTTGGCGCCCCAGCTCTGCCACTCTGGAACCGTCTGATTTACAAGCCCCCAGTTTCCATCAGTGGGTTACTTGTGCTTGTAGCAGCTCGCAGGAAATCTCTCCGGTATTTCTTTTAAAACAAGCCTTTCTGTCTTAGGCGAATGTGTTTACTAGGAAGTAGTATTTAGAGGTGAGCAAAACAGTGCTTTCTTTCGGGAAGTCTGCATTAAGAGCAGAGCAAATATCAGACGGGATCAGTCACGCTTTGCGTCGTCAAAGAAGTCGGATGCATTTGCGATAGCAGGATAAGCGAGTTAATGGGAAGTGGCTAGAAGTGTCCCCACGCATGGTGGTGGCAGACGGGTGCACATGTCGATCCCTGGGGAGGAAGGGTGCCAGTGCTTCATGTGCAGAGGCCTCTGAACCTCGGATTTCTGTGGAGAGGCCGTCGAAATCAAACCGCTCAGAGTCTGTCAGGCCCCGGCGCGGGAGGTATCTCGGAAGAGCAGAATGCTCGTGCCCAGCCGGGTCTCGGTTCCTCGATGGCACAAGAGTGAAGCAGAAATCGGAGCTTGCCGTTTACCGAGCAGCTCCTGCACCCGCAGGCAGTCCAGATTCGCGCCGGCGTGTAACGCATCCAGGTCAGAGGACAAGAGCGCGGCCCGGTCAAGGTATCTCCACCGGGGCCCGGGGAAGGATTTTCTGCTGCTCCGAGACACAGAGGGAGCCACAGAGAAGCCCCTTCCTCCAGTATCCCTCAGACATCACAGCCCGTCGTGCTCCTCAAGTGCGAGCAGACCACGTGCCTGCTGCGAGGCTCCATCCTGGATCCTAAGCTGGCCTCAAACCAGTCCACTCTGAAGGCATCTAGAACGTTTCTGTCAGCACGTTTACTTTGAACACACAGACTCCTTGAGCAGGAGACACCCGGGCTGAGCAGGCACCGTGGCGTGGGCCCAGCCTGCCCGTCCCTGGCCATGTGACCTCAGCCAATCCCTTGACCCCTCCGGGCCTTGGTTCTCAGCTTTGGTGTGGACCACCCCGGTCATTACTTGGCCCCTACCCGCCCCCTCCTCTGAGCTGGCAAGGGCGAGGTCGCTGTCAGCCCAGCTGTCCCCTCCTGCTGCTGTCAGCACCGCAGGGTCATTCCCATCAGCATTTGTTGTTTTTTCCTTGTTTTTCTCCTGAAGAGGTGTTGAAAAACTCCCCAAAGAATACGGTGGGGTGGCGGGGGGAGGCGGTGGAGGGGGGAGGGCAATGATCTGTGACCAGTGGTGGAAACACGAGGGGCGGGGACTGTCTTTCAGGAGTCCAACTTGGAGACCCGTCAGCCCTCTGAGCATTTTTCTGGGCAGTTTCTCTAGAAAACGGGGACCAGCCTTTGTTCCCGGGGATGGCCCCTCTTCGTGCTGACCCTCACCTGCCCCCGTCTGACTCCCCAGGCGGGGGGAGAGAGGCCTCCCGGGCTGTCCTGCTTCCTCCTTCTCCTCCTCGGGGCCACATCCAGCTCCAAAGCAGCCTCCCCCAACCCAGCCCCTTCCCTGCCCCAGTCCCCGCTGTCTGGCCCTGCCTCACCCGCACACTGGCTGTCAGGTCATGAAACATTCAGAAACTGCCAACCCCATCGCCCCGTTCGCTTGCCCAGGGAGCCTCCTCAGGAGAATCTTAGCTCCTTTCTGGGGCCTGTAAGTCCCTCAAGGTCCGGCCCCTTCCACCCTGTGCTCTGTTCTGGCAGCACCAAGTTTGGGCACTTGGCGCCCAACAGCTGGCACCTCACTGGGGATGGTGCCCTGACCTCCAGGGCCTGTCCTGTGCCCTCAACTCTGCAGTTACAGCTGACCATGCCATCCCCACTGCCCCCGGAACCAGGGGGAAAGTCCAGAGTCCCGAGGACCCAGGCTCTGCAGCCACCTGCACCTCCACCCCCAGGCCTCAGTGTTCCCAGCTGTCAGCCCACCTCCTGGGTTGCCACTCAGACTGTGTGTGTGTGAAGAAGTAGCCATGAATTCCTGTCTCTGTTCCTTCCGCGGGGCTCCTGGTGGGTCTGCCGGGGCCTCCACGAGAACCTCTCTTCAGGTTGGGATTGTCTGTAGGTCTGTTTGTTCCCGAGGGGCGCCGGGCCCCTCTTTACCTTTGGTGTGTCATCCAGTGCTTAGCAGAGAGCCAGCCAGAGTCAGTGCATTGGGAGAGAGACACTGATCCAGGCAGGCCAGGGGTCCGAATGGGCTGCAGCTCTGCTCGGGGCCAGTGGTGCTGGAGACAGAGTACAGCGACCGGGGGCCTCGGGGGGTCGGGGACCCCCGCCAGGGGAAGAGCGTGTGAGGTCTGGCTTTGCTTTTCTTTCCATAGAGCTAAGGTACCCCAAATGGTTTGAATTCGCCCATCTCGGGATCAAAACAGTTTCTTCCCTTGTTTTAAAAAACTATTTTTTAAAACGTTGAACCTTTCGGAAAAGGACCCCAAGAATAAAAAACTCCTGGACCAGATGGCGGTGTAAATGCCAGGGCTCCCGTAAACGTCCAAGGTGGCTCTGAGCGTCTCCCAGAGCTCCTGGGACCGTGGCTGAGACGGAGATGCTGCGTTTCAGGACCTCATCATCTCGCTTGGCCTCAAGGCCCCTTTACGCGTTTGAGACTCAGAGATCTGTTTGAACCGGAACTCTCCAGCCCCAGCGCCTCTCACCCGGGCATCAAGGCCCGTCGAGGCCCAGGCTCCGCGGGGTTCGCTGTCCCAACTCCTTGGGGTTCCGCTGACTCTGCTCCCCAGCTGCTTCCAGAGACGCCCCTGCTGTCCCCCAAGAAGAGGCCCCGCGGAGCTTCTCCCTCACACCCCGTGAAGCCTCCTTGGGGTGCTGTTGGGGGGGGGGGAGTCCCTGGAAGTCTCTCAGTGTCCCTGATATCACGCCTGGCTTCCGCCCGCTTCAGGTCCCTGCAGGGACGGGACGGCTGGTTTCTCTGGTGGCAGTGAAGGTCAGACTCAGCCCCATGTCTCAGTGCATTGACCCCTTCCGGACTGGGGGTCAGGACTGGGGCGTGCGCGTCCCCTCCCCCTCCCCAACCAAGACAAGGGCTTCCGGCGTTTCCTGGTCTTCACCTGCACACCGGGCACCTTCCCGCACACCCCCCAGCACTGCGTTTCCCCGCACACGCCCGTCCACCCACGACAGGCCTCCGCATCCTCGCCCACCAGCACGCCCCCACCCCTCCCCGCCCCAGCCAGCCGGCAGCCAGCTCCGGGGCGCCGTGTAACCCACCCTCCATTTTTCCTTCGCAGTTTGGCAATGAGGAGCAGCAGCTGGCGTGGGCCAAGCGGGAGAGCGAGAAGGCGGAGCAGGAGAGGCTGGCGCGGCTGCGGCGGCAGGAGCAGGAAGACCTGGAGCTGGCCATCGCGCTCAGCAAGGCTGACATGCCCGCCGCCTAGGCGCCGCCCCGTGCTTGCGCCCGCTGGCAGAACGGCCGCGGGGCGGGCTTGCGACAGGCGAGGACTCGGAGGTCCCTATAGACACACACTCGGTCTCGGCGGTCCCCGCTTCACGTTGCGACATGTCACAGCCACTGTTATGTCAAGGACTCGCTGGTCGGAGGGCCTCGGGCTCTGGGTGGCTCACCCAGGGCCAGGAAACACAGCTCAACCCAGCGCGGGAGGCCCGAGGAGACGCCCAAGGATCCACCTCTCCGCTGTGACATCCCCGTCTCCCTCCCGGAACCAGCAGGACGGGCAGAGGAAAGCGCCTGTCTCCTGCCTTTCATCCCCTGCTCACAGCTGGGCAAGTACCAGCGTGTGGGGCGCAGCCCACCCCGTCGCCTCCCCGACCTCCCTCTGAGACAGACACCCCGGTGATGTATGCATTCATTGTATAAAAATTAAGTTTGAATGATTAATATAAAATATTTTAATACAAAACACATGAATCCTTTTTTTTTTTTCTCTTTTCCACTTAAACGTTGTTTTCCTTGCATTAACATTCACACGTGATGTCGCATGAGGCAGACCGGGCAGAGGTGGAAGACCAGGTCGAACGTCCCCCGTTAAATCCTAAGTGTTTGAACAGAGAAAGCCAGTTTTGGAAGTCTTCCAGGGTCACCCTGTCCCTCGGGATGCAGCGTGCTTCTGAAATGGTGGGCTGTGACCTCACTGCGACTAGGGCAGCTGGCCCTTTGTCCCAGCAGTGCAGTTTGAAACGAGATTCCTGCCTACAATTCACTGGGGCCTCGTCTAGTCTGCACGAGGGGTGAGACCAGCAGGGTGGTCTCCACACCAGGAACCCGTATTCAGAGTCGGCACACGGGGAGAGCTTTCCACCAGGATGCAGCTGAATTCCCCTAGAACCTTCTGGAAGCTTGGACATAACTGTTGGGGCGACCTCAGGAGTTGATGAGGATATTGCAGATTTGCCCCCTGCTTTGCTTCTCACGTCCCCAGGGAGACAAGACAGCCCCGGCCAACTTCTCTTGGGTAAAGATGATCAAAACTTGTGAGTCTGAGTGGCCTGAGTACCGAGAAATGCAGTAGAGAACCTCTGACCTTAAAACCATGCAGGAAGGGGGCGAGACACCATTGCCAGGACTTAATTATTTATTTTTTATTTATTTACTTTTGGTTGCGTTGGGTCTTCGTTGTTGCACGCGGGCTTTCTCTAGTGCGGCCAGCGGGGGCCACTCTTCGTTGCGGTGCGCGGGCCTTTCATTGCGGGGGCTTCTCTTGTTGCGGAGCACGGGCTCTAGGCACACGGGCTTCAGTAGTTGTGGCGCATGGGCTCAGTAGTTGTGGCTCGCGGGCTCTAGAGCACAGGCTCAGTAGTTGTGCACGGGCTTAGTTGCTCCATGGCATGTGGGATCTTCCCGGACCAGGTCTTGAACCCGTGTCCCCTACACTGGCAGGCAGATTCTGAAGCACTGTGCCACCAGGGAAGTCCCCAGTTGCCAGGACTTAAAGAGGTCCAGAATGTTCCACATCAGAAGGAGCCTTTACTGGAAATGGCAGGGCACGCACAGGCCCTGTTTCTAGGTATCTGTGGCTCTGATACCTAGAAACCCTTCTCTTGAAAAGTTCCTTTTCAGTGTGTGTTCTGGGTCTCTGGGTCCCAGTCTTACCTTCTCCCCTTCCTTCCCCAGCTAGGGCAGGGCTGTTGACAACCCCTTACCTACCCCAAATGCTTTATCCCAGCCAGGGAATCATTCTGACAGAGGCACTTACTTGCTTGTTTTTGCATTTTAATAAACTTAATTTTTTTAGACCAGTTTCAGATGTGCAGAAAAATCACAAAAGATAATACAAAGAGTTCCCATAAACCCCTCACGATTTCCTCTCTTTTTAACATCTTACCTCAGGCTGGTACATTTGTTATTGAAGGAACCCAATATTGAGATATGATTATTAACTAAAGTCCACACCTGATTTATATCTCCTCAGTTTTTTCCCTAATACCCTTTTTCTGTCCCAGGATCTCACATGGCATTTGGTTGTCGTGTCTCCTTAGGTGCCTCTGGACTGAGACAGTTTCTCAGACTTTCCTTGGTTTTGATGACCTTGACAGTTTTGAGGAGTGGTCAGCTGTCTTGTATGTTGTCCCCCATTGAGATCTGTCCATGTTTTTCTCATGGTTAGCCTGGGGTGACGGGTTTGGGGAGGACCTCAGGGGTGAAACGCCTTTCTCGTCACATCATATGGAGTCCATGTCATCAACAGGATTCATTACCACTGATGTTGACCTTCATCACCTGAGGATAGATTGCTTTCGAAAGACAGTTTTTCAGACCCAGGTATGTAGTTACACAGTCTTGCATCAGAGCGATACTCTGTGAGATTGAAAGTAAACCATAAACTGGTGTTTACGACAGATTTAGGGGAATGTAGAGATCAACCAGGACAGTCCAAGCCCTTGGTAGTCTTTCTGAGGTCCTGGAGTGGGTGGGATTCCTTGGTGCCCATGGAAGGGCCTTGCCTCTCTGCCGTGTTGTGGGTCTGGGACCTGGTGCCTGGTGCCTGGTGGCGAGGCCTGTGGCCTTCCTAGCCTCTGACGTGCCCCTAATCCTCTCTAGAAGAGCTAGCAGCTCCCGGAATGTGGCTGGAGGTGATCCCTAAGGCTTTTTCTTCCTGCAGTGGAACCATCAGAATAAATCCGAAAGCCCCATGCTGCGTACCCCTACTATTATATCCCTTTGGGGAAGGCACTGACCATGTCACCTCTCTCCGAGGTGGTCACAGGTCCCCATTTGAGCATGTGACCCACACTCTATATTTTGTGAAAACCTCCCGGTTTTCAGAGCATTCAACATCTGTTATTTTGTTCTACCTCAGAACAACCTTGTAGGTGAGGAGGGTGGGGTGTTAGCCCATTTTCCTGATGGGAAAACTGAGGCTCAACGTCTGCAGTCATTTGCCCGGAGCCCCAAAGCCAGCCAGTGGCTGTGGCTCAGCGTTTTGCTGATCTTTAGAAGATGTATTTCTTGCTGCCTGCTGCTTCCTTACATAGCCATTGTACCTAGAAAAGGTACAGAAATTGTCTCTTTGTCTCTTAGAAATGGAAGACCATGCATTGAATTAAGAGCTCTCATCCAAGGGGATGAGATGGACTTTCAGGCATCTGTGAACCCCTGAATGCACATTTGTGAATCTTTCTTTTTTTGGGGGGGGCAGAGGGTGTCCATGACTTTTTTATCTGATTCTTAGAGCATCCCAGAACCCCCCTCAAAAAAAGTTACCAGCCAGTTTTATCAATTTTGTTTATCTTCTCAAAGAACCAGCTTTTAATTTCATTGATCTTCGCCATTATTTTCTTCATCTATTTATTTCTGCTCTGATCTTTATGATTTCCTTCTACTAACTTTAGGTTTTGTTTGTTCTTCTTTCTCTAGTTGCTTTAGGTGTAAATTTAGGTTGTTTATTTGAGAATTTTCTTGTTGCTGGAGGTAAGACTGTATTGCTATAAACTTCCCTCTTAGAACTGCTTTTGCTGTGTCCTGTAAGTTTTGGATCGCCATGTTTTCGTTTTCATTTGTCTCTAGGTATTTTTATATTTCCTCTTTGATTTCTTCAGCATTCCATTGGTTGTTTAGTAACATATTGTTTAACCTCCATGTGTTTGTGTTTTTTACAGTTTTTTTTCCTGTAATTGATTTCTAATCTCATAGTGTTGTGGTTGGAAAAGATGCTTGACATGATTTCAGTCTTCTTAAATTTACCGAGGCTTGATTTGTGGTCCAAGATGTGATCTATCCTGGCGAATGTTCCTTGTGCACTTGAGAAGAAAGTGTATTCGGGTGCTTTTGGATGGAATGTCCTATAGATATCAATTAAATCCATCCAGTCTAAGGTGTCATTTAAGGCTTGTGTTTCCTTATTAATTTTCTGTTTGGATGATTTGTCCATTGGTGTAAGTGGGGTGTTAAAGTCCCCCCCGCAGACAGTTTTAAATCCTGTTTTCTTTTCCCCAGACACACACACACACACACACACACCTGCTGTGTAAATAACCAGCCTCAAATCCACCAATCCATTTACACTCCCATGGGCTCTCAACCTCTTCCTTGACAGAGAACATTCACACCCTTTCCTGAAAAACAGAGTATCCAGTTTGAAAAAATTTATCATGAACAATCTGCAAGCATAATAGCAGCAAGAAGAGTACAGTAAAACCCCAAACACCAATCACCCGGCGTCACTGTCCTCCGAATTTTGCCACCTTCACTTCACCCATCCCTTTCTTCCTTTCCTTCTCTTCGCGAACATGCTTTAAAGCAGTTCAGTGATGACATCACTTCACCCTTCCACGGTCAAGTGCACATGGCTAAGACATGTGAGACCTTCTCACATACTGCCAGGCCATGATCACACCTAACAAAATTAAGAGTAACACCCTCCTTCCACCAATCACATCTTTCAGATGAGTGGCAACTTGTGATTTTGCAGCGTCATTGATTTACTGCCCGGGTGCTTGAAAGTCTCTGTCCCCTTAGGACGGCTTCCACCTGTGGCAGCTGGTTCCCAACCCCCCTCACGGTCCAGTGACCCAGCTCTGGCTGCAGTTGGACCAGAACCCAAAGGTCCCGGATACCTGGTCTGAGCAGCATTTTGCAAAAGGATGATTGATTATCTGCAAACTTGCTCCAAGTAAATGAAATCACATCTTCAAAGCCAATTTCATTTAAAAGGACATTCTAGTTCTGGAACAGTGATGGAGAGCTATTTTTAAAACAGGAAACGTCTGAGCAACAAAGGACCTGCCTCTTGAAATAATGGAGTAAATATTTCTGCCCCCTTATCAGATCTGGTGCCTTTGAAACATGGTCCTTTTTTTTTCTTTCCCAAAATTTTCCCCAGTAAAAGTTACCAGGGGCTGTACAAATTGTATCATGAGCTTTTGTTGGAAAAACATAGAGGGAAATGGAAATGTGATCCTTATCACGAGCATATTCCAAAGAAATTACGTGATGTGGGCTTGCATGGTTGGAGTTGTGTTTATGTTTAGCGGGTCTTTAAATATCTCGCTTTGATTTGCTTTCTGGTGGCCGTGCTGTGTGGTCTCTGCTTCGTGACCTTGGGCCCCTTACCTCAGTTTCCTCATTTGGCTGAGGAGGTAGGACTAGATGACTAATGAAGACCTTTCTAGCTCTAGAATACTTAATATTATTGTTCAAATCTCTAGAAAACACATATTTTAGGATCTCAGGTAGCATAAAAGAAGGAAATGGAATAGATGTCATCCTGTCAGTTTCATCTTTATTGAAAGTATTTTGTCCACATGTAGACAACCATATTGTATTATAATCATCAAACTTGCTAAGAGACTAGTAAGTTCTAGTAAGTTATTCCCACCACTCAAAAGAAATAATAATTATCTAATGTGGTAGAGGTGCTAATTGCTACTATGGCAATCATATTAAAATATAGAAATGTATCAAATCAACGTGTTATACACCTTAAATTTACCCAATGTTAAATGTCAAATATATTTCAAAAATTTTTCTAAATAAAAATAAATATTTTCCATGCATAAAATTTTTAGATATCCCAACAAAGGTGTCATTAAAAATAAATAGGTGAGTAACTGACTGAAATAAAATATTTGCAATGCCTATATCTGACAAAGGATTTGTATTCAGAATATATAAACCACTCCTACAAACAACTCATATAAAAAGGGGCGAAAGACTTAACAAGACATTTCACAAAGGAAGATGTGCTTAGGGCAAATAAGCTTAAGTGCTCACCAATAATAGTGACTTAGGAAATGAAAACTAAAGCCACATGATATACTATATAGGTGGTTACAATTTAAAAGATTGACAGCATTAAATATTGATGAGAATGTAAAACAACCAGGAATTTCATACACTGCTGGTGGGAGTGTAAAAAAAATTTTGTTTTACTGTTTTGCCCACTCTTGATAACCATTTGATAGCTAAGGGAGAAATATTAATTTAAGTAGCACTGGTTTAATATGATATAGTATAATATCATATAATGTAATATATAAATAGAAATCAATAGTATAATTATATCAATATCAATAATATAATTGTATGTATCTTAGAAACTTTAAAAAACTAGTATAAGAAACACTAGTTTAATAAGTGAACAATTCTGTGAACTTCCAGTGGCTTTTCTATGCTAACCTTCAACCAAGGGGAGAGAGAGTCCTTTCCAAGGGCCAGAAACATAAGGACTTTTGAGATAGTGGTCTGCTACAAATATTGTTTCTTTGTACTAAAGACAAAGGGCAGAGTTTCCACTCCAAGAGCCAAAAAAAGACCCAAGACAACATGCAGCCATTGTTTTACCACAAACATACTTTTTAAAGGAAATAGGGATCCTGGTTCTAAGAGAACAACGTGGTAGGCCAGAGCTCCGATTCCTTTCCGGTTCTAGATCCTGGGATAAGAACCCTATGGCTTCTCTTCCCCTGAGGGAGCCCACAGAAGACACAAAGTTATGAAGAGGCCATGGGTGTGTTGGAAAGGGCACAGACTTGGAGTCAGGCAGACTTGGTGTAAACCCAGCTCCTCTCTTAGTAGTGGGGTGAGCTTGGGGTGGTGATTTCACGTCTGGAGTCATTTTTCCTCATCTGTAAAGTGGAGATGATAATATCTATCTCTCAGGGCTTTTGTGAGAATCCACAGCAGAGTTCCCAGAACATTCTATAATCAGAACAGTAGTAGTTGTTTTGTTTTTGATTTTTTTAATTACTAACTGTGGTTAAAAAAACCATATAACATACAATTTACCATCTCAACCACTTTTAAGTGTACAGTTCAGTAGTGTTAAGTACATTCACATTGTTGTGCAATAGCTCTCTAGAACGTTTTCATCTTGCAGAACTGAAACTGTACCTATGGAACGACAGCTCCCCGTTTCTCCCTCCCCACAGCCAGTAGTAGCGGGTTTTGTTATTACTGAGTCAGATGGTTATTATTAAATCTATGGCTGCTGTGATAGTGATTGCTTTGCACTTTGAGAGCAGGGCATACATATCCTAGTTCTACTACCCAGGAGCATGCGGAGAGGTAACTCTGTCTGTACTAAATAAGCTACTACATTTATTCCTTATTATGGGAGTCTCGTTCTAAAGGAAATAGTGTTGCGTTGAGGAAGACATGAGGCCCAGCCCTGCCATTAATTTTCTGTATGATTCTGTGGTCTTACGAGAGAAGAGGGCTCGAGTGTACTGAGTGCCTTGTACAGACCAAGTCCATTATCGGCCACCATTCAGGAAAACAGCGGTCTTGTCTGAAACCAAGATGTTACTTTTAATCCAGAGGCTTAGGCAGGCGACTGTCCACTCAAGGGGGACCAGATGCCATGGCCCTTCTGTGGCACTGCAGGACTGTATCATGAGCTTGTCACCACTTCAACAGTGGTTATTTTCATAGCTGATGATGAGACTTACTGGAAATGGCTTGGCATTCTTGTGTAGAAAGCTCCTGCACTTAAATCTGAGGAGCTGGAATGCATGAGTCCTGTCATGAGCCCTTGACCAAGACATTCCCACAGAGCAGATCACTTCCAGCCCAGGAGAAATTCCAGGGATACTCAGCCTTCCTGAGGACCCGTTCTCTTAGGACACCTGTTTGAGGCCACAGAGCCATCATTCTCTCTCCGGTATCATGGTCCTCTGGCCCTCAAGGCTCACCCCAGGCTTACCTCACCTCCCGTGCCTGGCCCTCCCAGGAAAGAAATGCATCTGCCCAACAGAGGAAGAGAATTCCCCCGTTTTCCATTCCCCATTCCACTTCCTTGAGTTGTATGCTCTTCCCAGGTGCACCCCCACCCCCAAGCATTGACTGGGCCAAGGAAGATGGTTCATTTGATGGAGGAAGTGACGGGAACCTGATTTTCAGCTGGGGGTGTGGGGCTCCTTTCAGACATAGAATACATCACCCATAGCAGTGCTCTCTCTGTCCCCCAGACTTATGTCCCAGCTCGGGAGAAGACCCTGTGGGTGGCATTTTTGGATATTTTGTCTTTAGGGCCTTTGACACATTTCCAGCAATTCTTTTTCTCTATTTTTGACAGCATCTCTCACATCCACACCAACCCTTTTGAACCCTGTTTTTGCACACGCTGTCTTGCTGACACTGCACCCCAATCCCTAGGGCGGTGCCACATGTATTCCCTGAACTAAAATTCTTCTTTGGAAGCATGGCTGAGCAAACAAGCAGGCATTTTTCCATCAGTCATGGGCTGGGTCACCTCCCCACAAAACAGACTAAGAGTCTCCATGGGCTTGTGCACTTTCTTGTGGGCTTCAGGGACCCGGGACAGATGGGAGACTTTGCAAGGCATCTATAAGGGTCAGGCAGTGAGACTCAGGAAGCTACCCTCATCTGACTTTCACCGAGGGCCTGTGGTGGCTGTGAAACTGGATCTAGAAAATTCCTCCCACTTGCAGTTGGTTAAATGACAGCAGAGCCCATTCTCACCAAATCACCTCCCTCTAATTGCCTGAGAGGCTCCGGTTACTCTGTTCAAGTCCCGAGGCCTGGGCACTCTTTCCTACTGTTTGTCGTTCGTAACTTTCTCCTAGGAGCCTTGGCGAACCATACAAAGTCGATTTGCTGTATTTCTTCAAGAACCTGATGCACGCAAATGCAGTTGTGTTTCCAGAAACAGGAGATGCTGCCAGCAGCCAATTCTACTTTGCATCTGATTTAATTCAGCACACTTTTTACTGTCACTCATATTGTTCTAGACCAGGAGACAGCAAACTTTCTGTAAGGGGCCGGGTAGTAAATATTCTGGCTTTTAAGGCCATACAGTGTCTGTTGCAATGACTCAAGCCCGCCATTATAGTACAGAAGCAGCCATAGAGTAGATGTCAATGAATGCGTGTGGCTGTGTACCAATAAGGCTTTATTTACAAAAGCAGATTTACAAAAGCAGCTGGAGGGCCATATTCAGCCCTCAGGCCATAGTTTGCCATGCCAGATATAGGGCCTGAGCTGGGTACTGGAAAGGCAGTGGTGAGCCAGTTTCTCTGCCCCCATGGAGCTCCAGCTGAATTAATTTTTTCATTAGGGCTGAACAGTTTCTGATTCCTGTGTAATTTGATTTTTAGCTCTCTCTGGGGTGCAGGTGGCATTACTTGGAAGAATAAAAATTAAATGCTACATTGTTTGCAACATTGTTAAACCAGAAGTCCCCTCCCTGTTTTCCCATAGAACCAATATATTTAAAGGAAATTATGTGAAATTCACAGAAGGAATGGCTCCTTCTGTGAATCTAATGATAGTGTCAAGGTCATTCCATTTCTTCGATCCCTCATTCTCTATATTCGGGGCCCTCTTTCCCATCTTGGCTCAAGGCTGGCAAATGCACAGGCTGTAAAGAATTTTTTTTAACCATAAAATGGGAAATCCATCGTTTTCCTGAAAATCACTCATGTATGCAGTTATACACAGTGCTAGCACTCTATATAGTATAACGTAATGAAAATGGAAAAGAGGGTTTGAACTTTCACCCTTCCTGTGTGTCCGTTGTTAATGAGTGAATGTTACTGTCAGCAAAGCAGATGAGAAATTACTGTTTGGGAGTCCAAGAGGCTGCAGGTTAGTTCTTTGTTGTTACTCTGATTTTCCTACTTATTTGCTTATTTATTAAACTGTGGTAAAATACACATAACTTAAAATTCACCATCCTAGCCATTTTTAAGAATACAGTTCAGTGGCATTAAGTACATTCACATTATTGTACAACCATCACCACCATCCATCTCCAGAACTTTTTAATCTTCCCCAACTGAAACTGTCCCCATTAAACACTAACTTCCCGTCCCCCTGGCACCCCACCCTTCTACTTTCTGGAGGTGACTGCTCTAGGGACCTCACGTAAATGGAATCATGCAGTATTTGTCCTTTTGCGACGGGCTTATTTCACTTAGCGTAATGTCCTCAAGTTTCATCCATGTTGTAGTATATGTCAGAATGTCCTTCCTTTTTAAGGCTGAATAATATTCCATCGTATAGATATATATACATTGTGCACGTTGTACGCACCTTGTGTGTGTGTATATACCATGTTTTGTTATCCGTACATCCCTTGATAAATTTTATTTTACTTTGACATTCACGAAAAGAATTTCGTTAAAAATAGCAAAGTTTTACAATTGAAACCTCTATTCCCAATTGCTTCTTTAGAAATCGTTTTGCTTTTATTGAGGTGAAATTCACGTAACATAAAATTAACCATTTAAAGTGTATAATTCAGTGGCATTTAATACATTCACGATGTTGTGCAACCACCACCTCTAGTTCCAGAACATTTCCGTCACCCCAAAAAGAGACCCATCCCCATTAGCAGTCACTCCCCATCCCCCCTCTCCCAGCCCCTGACAACCACTGATCTGCTTTCTGTCTCTATGGATTTGCCTGTTCTGGACATTTCATGTAAGTGAAACCATACACCACATGGCCTTTCATGTTTGGCTTTTCTCCCTCAGTCTGATGTTTTCAAGGTTCATCGACGTTTGTAGCGTGTGTCAGTGCTTCCTTCCGTTTTATGGCTGAGTAATATGCCATTGTGTGGATGAGCCACTTTTCGTTAGTTTATTCATTCTTTGATGGATACTTGGGTTCCTCCTACTTTTTGGCTGTTATAACTAGTGCTGCAATGAGCATCCCAATTATTTCTTAAAACAACACGCCAACAGCAGCAACAACGATAATAAAAATAATTGCCACAACTTTTCTTCCAGGCAAAAATCTTGCAGGGGCCCCTCCCACTCAAAGAGGCATCCCTGAGATGCCCGCTTACACTGCAGAAAGGTCCAGGACGAGGTCGCCTGCACTGACGCTCTCCCTGTGCATTTCAAGTCAGCTCAGTTGCCAATGACATCAGGACTGTCCCAAGACATGGCAGTGCCCCCACCTCCAGTCCCACCTCCCAGAGGCCAGCAGGAGTAAGCAGAATGAGTGGACGTGTTTCTTTGGAGTTCTACTGTCTCTCTCTTTTTTTTTGTCACACCACGAGGCATGCAGGATCTTAGTTCCCCGACCAGGGATCGAACTCAGGACCTCGGCAGTGAAAGCACAGAGTCCTAACCACTGGACCGCCAGGGAACTCCCTGTCTCTCTCTTAATAATGGCCACCATTCCTTCATTGAGCACCTACTGTGTGCCAGGCATAGGGCAGGCCCCATCCATCAGACAGCAGCTACCAAGACAGCTGCTAAGGACCCCTTTTGACAGGGGAGGAAATGGAGGCCTGGGAGTCACAGGTTGACAGTGATGAACTCAGGAGCTCAGCTCAGACCTGTCCAGTGTCCCCAGCCCCTGCCTTGTGGCCGGGGCTGCCCCTCCAAGTCGTCAGGAGCCCAGATCCTGGCAGGCAGGGCAAAGCCGGCCATGGGCTCCTGCAGTGAACTGCACAGAGGCAGGCAGAGAGTTGGTGGGAACCAGCCGTGCTTGATGGAACAGTCGCCAACTTCTGAGATGAGAAACCCTTCCTTCGACAAACCTCTGTGTGACTCAAAATGAACCGACGAGCCCCCGGCAAGCTGGCCTAAGTCACCCCAGGCCTTGTTGAGGAAATGAGACATCAGGATGTGTTTGAGGTTTGGGGTTCAACGGAAACACACCAGGAATGCGGAGAATTCTGCTCCTGAGAGCTGGGATTGGCACCTCTGGGCATATTTTAAAGCCAAGTGAAAAACGGGGCTGGCTGGACTCCTGATTCCTGGTTTTTCTCCTTGCTTTGAAATATCATAGAACCCTGAGGCCACAGACAGGGGGTTTGGCCAAGGAGTGTGTCTTTCGGTCTTGGGACAGTCCCCAAAAGGCCAACTCGGGGTCAAGGTTGAAATCAGGGGTGATGGAGGCGGAGGGCAATCAGGACGTGCTAGAGAAGGCAGGATGGCAGCCTCTCGAACAGCGAACAGCATCTGGCATTCGGCGGGTGCAGAACTATTTCCTGAATGACTGTGACAATTTAGAGCCGCGTGTCTCAAAGTGTGGCTGAGCCAGTCCCTGGGGCGCTGCACACATGGCGACTTCTGGGCCCTGCCCAAGACCCACCAGATAAGCTTCAATCCCCCCTGGAGGATGGAGGGGAGGAAAGAGCAGAGGCTGAGCTCCCACAGTATGTGTGTCGGAGGGAACTTGACTCTGATTTACTTTTCTGACCAGCCCAGGGGGGGAAGCTCTGGCTCCCAGAGATTGGGCAGTTGCCGGGGGCCGCAGCCAAGAGGCAAACACCAGAGCTGGGGTGATCCGGGCTGCCGGACTCCAAGTCCTGTCTACACTGCATGCTGCACCCTCCCCCACATTAGCATCAGCACTGACTCCTGGAGTCGGTCAGAAATCCTGCTACCCCAGGAAGGCCTGAATTTGGGGTTTGGTTGCGTATGAGGACCCGGGAACAGAGCCACTACGTCTGCTCGTGGTGTTGACTCCTTCTCAACCAGGGCCCCCCCGGTCATGCAGCACCCCTCACTCCTGGCTGCTCAGGCCCCATCGGATGGGGGTGCCAGATACCCATGTGGGCGCCCCCGCCCCAGTGAGGTCGGGCCCGCGTGGTGGGGAGAAGAGGTTTTGCTGGGGGACTCAGGGCAGTCTTCCCAGAGGAGGTGACGCTTGAGCTAAGCCTTGAAGGATGGACTGTCCCTCCATGGATACATAGGAAGGGCTTTTTGGCATAAGGAACAGCCTCTGCAAAGATGTGGGGTTGGGGAGGAGCAAGAGTGGGTCGGATCGGGGCATGGGCGGGGACTCGGAGATTAGGGTGAAAGGTGGAGAGTGACGTGGGAGAAGCAGAGGCTCAGAGGAGAGAGACTGCTGACCATTAAGGACCAGAATGCAGAGTGAAGGAGTCTCCAGCATGTTCTAAACAAGCAAGGGAGGCGGCTATCTGGACGGCTGGGGCAGGCTCTCAGAAGCAGCCCCCCAGCGGACCCCACTGGAGCCACGAGGAGAGCTGCCCTTGGGGGTTCGGGGGTCACCCGCGCACATCAGGGCAGGCTCCCATTCTGGAGGCCGCGTTACCCCATGGGAACCACAAGAAATCCCCAAGGGACACCCGGAGACCTCACGGACCCGCCCTCCCCCCAAGATCTGCAGATGAATCCCGGGTGCGCGCAGGCCCCCAAGCAAAGCCGGATCTGCGCCCCACCTCCCCCCAGCCTCGGAGCTCAGGCCCCGGAACTAATCTGCCTCCGGGATTTGCTGGTTCAATCTTGGAGCAGGTGATTCTGTACTATTGTTACTTAATTTCCACGTATTTCCGGGTTTGCCAGCTTTCTCTCTGGGGTTTCTAATTTCATTCCACTGTGGTCGAAGAACATACTTGGTATTATCTCAAGCCACTTCAATTTGTTGAGGTTGGTTGGTGGCCCATCCTGGGGAATGTTCATGTGTATTTTGCCGCCGTTGGGTGGAGTGTTCTAGATGTGTCTGTACAGTCTAGTTGGTTTCCAGACTCCCTCTGTTAAAAAAAAGAAAAAGGAAAAAAATGTGGTGGAGAGGAGGGAAAAATAGAAAGGCTTGTCAATAGAATGTTCTCTTCATGTTGTTCTAGGTTAAAATGGAGCAGGTCCTGGCAAGCAGGTGCCATTGGCAGGCACTCAGCCATCGTGTCCACTCCCGTGGCTCAGTGTGGACAAGGGACCAGGAGGCCTGGCTGGCATGTCCCACTGCACGGCCTCTGCTGCTTCGGAGTGAGGGTGGATGACGTCAGGCCAGCTCAGGCCCTGCCCAGTGGAGGGTCTCTTGATCTGGCCTCCAGGGGTCTGTGTTCCCTCCCCAGAAGGCTGTCCCGGGTAGTCCAGGCCTGGTGGGGCCGGGTACTGGCTGCAAGCAGAGCAACCTGTAGGCTGAGCGGGCGGGAGGGCGTGCCGGGTGTGAGTGGCACCTCGACCGCAGGCCTGTCCAGCTCCTGGGGAGCCTCTGCCTCTCTGCACAGCCGGGGCTGCTGCAAAACCCCGATTTCCGGGCGCCCCCGAAGCTGGGCTGCTGGCAGCGCTCCCCTCCCCTTTTCTGTTGCCCCCATTTCACAGAGGAGGAAACCGAGGCCCAGAGAGTGGCTGGTTGGAGCCAACAGTGGCGAGCTGGTGCAGAAGGGACATCCAAACACTGAGAGATTTGCAGACGCTCGGCCTGAGCCTGCAGCTCCTGGGTGAGCTGCTCAGAAAAGAAAAACACTTCCGACTTTCTGAGAGGCAGCGAATAAAGCTTTCAAAAGAAAACAAGGGATCCAGCAATTCCACTTCTGGGTCAGTCCCCAAAAGCAGGGTCCCAGAAACATGTCTGCATACCCATGTTCATGGCAGCTTTACCCACAAGAGCCAAAAGGTGGAAGCAGCCCAAGTATCCATCAAGGGATGAATAAATAAACAAATGTGGGCTATCCACGCAATGGAATATTATTCAGCCTTAAAAAGGAAGGAAATTCTGACACGGGACAGCGTAGATAAACCTTGAGGACATTATGCTGAGTGAAATAAACCAGTCACAAAAGGACAGATACTGTAGGTCTCCACTTACATGAGGTCCCTAAGGCAGTCAGATTCGTAGAGACAGAAGGTAGAGTGGTGGGTGCCAGGGCCTGGGGGAAGGGGCTGGGCAGTTAGTGTTTAATGGGGCCAGAGTTTCAGTTTGAGAAGATGAACAGGTTCTGGAGATGGATGGTGGTGATGGCTGCACAGCAGTGTGAGTGTACTTAATGCCACGGAACTGTATGTACACTTAATACTGGGCAAAACGGTTAACTTTATGTTCCGTGTATTTTACGGCAATGAAAAAAGAAAGGGAACAAGAGATGGAAGGGAAGAGAATAGGGAAATGGAGGAGACACAGCCTGGAGAAAGTACTCAGGCCTGGAGCAGGGTCTTGGCAAGGACCCTGCTCCCTGGGCTGTGTCCCCCCTAGAACAGTGATGTTGTCTCCCTTGGTTGGTCCCAGCCAGGGCCTGGCCTCCGCCCCCAGGGAACCCCAAGTCAGAACCAGCCTCCAGGTTCTGGGGTGAAAAATGCTTAAGGAACCCAGAGAAGGGTAGAGAAGGGTGTGGGACCTCAGAGGAGAAAGGGGTGCCTTCCCAGGCATGGGTCATGGTGGAAGAACCATGTTATAGGGCTTGCGAGACAGAGCACAAAGCCGATGGTCACCCCTGCCTTCGTCCTTCTGTGGCTCCCCACTGCCTCTCAGTCCCGCAGCCCCGGCTCACCCCTGTGCCCTCCTGTGCTCTCCTGAAAGCCCCATATGAGGGGTCTCCCTCCACCCCACTCCCTCCCGGGTGGGCCAATCCATGAGCCCCAACATTAGAGGCAGGATAGATGGGGGTCCCATGAGGCTGAATCAGCTGTGCTCTCCCAGGAGGCCCAGCCAAGGCCCTGGGATTTGTGGAGGAGAGGGGTGAGGCGGGTGTGGGGCACAGGGCCTTCTGAGACAGGACGGCCACAGGGTCTCAGCCTTGGGGAGTCTGGGTAAGGATCTGGGAGACAGAACTCCAGGGAACCCTGGCTTTTCCTGCTGTGTGACCTCAGGCAGTTTCCTCCCCTTTTCTGAGCCTCCCCATGCACTGCTCACCTCCCCGGCACATTGAAGAGTTCATCTGCAACCCCCCACCCCCCACCCACCGCCGAGTTCCACCTGCTTGGGTTACGTTTGCCAACGTGCAGTCAGGTCTGGAGAAGCCCATTCATCTGAAAGAAGTTGCTGAGTGTGGTCCAGCGGGAGGAGGACATTGAGTCCTCCATCCCAGGGAGGGGGTAGGGTCAGCTGGATGGATGGTCAGGGCCTTGAAAGACAAGGAGCAGCTGGCCAGCATTTCTGGCTGAGTGAACAGCAAGTGCAAAGGCCCTGAGGCAGGTCTGGGGGGCATGTCTTTTTATTCCCAGAGCCTCAAATGGCCATAAATGTAACCCTGCTCCACCTTTACGCTCTTCCAAAAAAAGAAGAAGAATTAAAACTGGTGGAGGATGGGGCGTTGAGATTTGCCTCCTCTCTCAGCCTCCCTCATGAACCAGAGTGAACCTGGCCTTCTGCGAGTGCACAGCTAAGGGAAAACCCCTACCTTCAGAGTGGGACTCCTAGCATCAGTGTATGACTCTGGGAAACACCTCTGGGCCTCAGTTTCCTCTTCTACAAGAGGAGAGATGACGCCTCTGAGGGGTTTTCCCCAGGCGCAGCTTGAGAAGCAGAGGCGATGGGAATTGAGATTCCAGGGGCAGCTCCTTTCACCCCCTGTGGGGTGAGGGCCAGCAGGACCCCGGCCCCTTGTCTGGTGGCCTCCTGCCTTTCACCTGAGGATCTGGTTTCTGGCTTTGAGGCTGCAGAGATTCTCGCAGTGCAGCTTGGCTTGGCTGCTACTAGTGGCTATGGGAAGAATCCAGGGAACAGCATTTCAGGTCTAGGGAACAGCAGGTCCAAAGGCCCTGAGGCAGCACTGAAGGGGAGCATGTCTGGTGGACAGAAAGGAGAACAGTGTGGCTGAGTGAACACATAGGCATGAAGGAGAGGTGGGCAGGAGGAGGTGGGGCTCCCCAGACCACAGTGAAATCTTTGGATTTATTCTAGAATGATAGTGACCTGCTATAGGATACCATCTGATTTTGCTGGGAAGACAAAATTGTCCCCAGTATGTGGTCCATGTAGAGGAGCCATTGCCCTGGTTGTTTTCAGGTGGAGAAACAGAGGGCCAGAGAGACCCAGGGACTGTCTACTGCAGAGACATCCAGATGGAGAAAAACTTTCATTTCAGGAAGACTCAGGTTCAAAGCTCAGCTCCATTATGTGGACAGTGGCCTTGTCTCCCCAGGCCCCCATTTTCCTACCTGTAAAATGGGCACAAATGCCTGGAGAATACTCATCACAGGGTCTGACTCATAGAAATCTCTCTCCCCGCCTCATGCCTATGGAGACTCCCAAGCCTTTTAAAAAAAATCATCGTAAGATGTACATAACATAAAATTTACCATTTTAACCATTTTTAAGTATTCGATTCAGTGCCATTAATTTTATTCACACTGTTATGCAACCATGCTCACCAACTATTTCCAAAACTTTTTCATCACCTCAAACAGAAACCCTGTCTCCATTAAACATTAACTTCCTGGTCCTCTCCCCCAACCCCTGACACCCACCCTTCTGCTTTCTGTCTCTGCGGATTTGGCTGCTCTAGGACCTCACATATGTGGGCTCATACAGTATGTGATCTTTTGTGTCTGGCATCTTTTATTCGGGATAATGTTTTTGAGGTTCATCTACCTCGTAGCTGTGTTAGTGCTTCATTCCTGTTTATGGTTTAGTAATATTCTGTTACATGGATGTGTCACCTTTTGTTTATCCATTCATCAGTTGATGGCCATGTGTGTTGTTTCCACCTTTTGGTGGCTGGGAATCCCACTGCTGTGAACACTGATGTACAAGCATCTGTCTGAGTCCTTGTTTTTAATTCTTTGGGGTCTACACCTAGGAGTGGGAGCTTTTGCGGGGAACTTCTTCCTTCTGGCCGCCTTTTGTTTCTTATTACAACATCTCAGGGAACTCCATTCACCTAGCCAGGCTGCCCCCTGACACCTGTGTTTCCTGACCCCATTTCTCCCTGCCCAAGATTTTCCTGGAAAGTGAGTTTTCCAGGATATTCAGACAGAAGCCTCGAAGGAACTCACTGGGCCTTCCAGGAACCCCCAGATTGTGTGCGTGGAAGAAAACAAGGCGAGCTTGATGCAGTTTAGCGTGTAGATGTTTCCAGGCGTGGGTAGGAGCTGTGACGTCAAGATCGGACCAACCTGAGTTGGAGCCCTCACTCCACCACCTACACCCACACCGGGCAAGGGGCTAGCCTTCCTCTCTCCGCACCAGCTTTCTGCATTTGGAAAATGGGGGTGGCTATTCCACTCCCCCACACCCCAGCTTGGTGGGAAGGTTGAAAGGGAGAATTTGTATTAAGTGCCCGGGATGAAAGCACCTGCCCCAGCCTGAAGCTCAGCTCAAGTTCACACTGGGTTAGTCATTCAACAAACTTTTGTTGACAGTGGCTGTGGGTGAAGAGGCAAGGCTGAGTCACTTCTGAGTCACTCCTGCTTCCCCAGGACTCAGATCAGGGCTGAGGAATTGGGAGCATTTGCTGAATGAATGAGTGGAGGAGAGAGAGGTTGAGAGAGAGAGAGAGAATGAGACAGAGGTGGAGAGAAGGGAAGGGAGAGAGATTGAGAGAAAGATCATCTATCATCTATCTATCCATCCTATCTATCCATCCATCCATCCACCTTTCTATCTATCTATCTATCTATCATCTATCTATCTATCTATCTATCTATCTATCTATCTATCTATCTATCTATCTATCTATCCATCCATCCATCCATCCATCTATCTATCTATCTATCCATCTGTTGGTCCGTCCGTCTATCTAGAGACACAGAGAGACAGTGGGTAGCAAGACTTGAAATTCATACACACCGGCCTCACAGGGGAGACTCACCCTGCAGGCCACACCCCAGTGCTGGGCACTCATCTCCCGTCTGTCATTCCATCCCCGCAGCAGCACCCTCACCTCCCAGTCAAGGAAACAGGCCCGCACGGCAGAGCTGAGGGCTTCCATGGGAAAGAATGGTTTTGCCTAAGCAGTGGTACTCACTGTGGGCGATTCTGCACCCTCCCCCTCCAGGGGACACTTGGAGACATTGTCGTTGTCACAACTGCGGGACTGCAGGGCTGGGGGTGCTACTGGCATCTCCTGGGTTGAGGCCAGGAATGCTGCTGAACACCCTACAATGTGCAGGACAGTCCCCCAGCGTAAAGAAGGATCCGGCCTCAAATGTCAGCAGTGTCGAGACTGAGAAACCCTGTATGAAGTATTCGGAAAAAAATTTGATGTAGGTTCGAAGCTCACACTACGCACCGGAAAAAATTTCCGATGGGTTAGATGGTATAAACCAGGCTGATCCCTCAGTGTTTGTGAGTTACCTCTTCTCTCCCTCCCACTCAGTTCCTGTATTTAAATATGTGCAGCATCCTAGCACCTCAGGTCAGATAGTTACAGATGCAAAGTGTCTCACGTGTCCACAGAAGCCCCTAACCCAGTGGTTCTCAAACTGGGGTGAACCTGCTTCCAGGGGACACTGGCAGTGTCCGGAGATAATTTTGGTTGTCACAACTGGGGGGCGTAGGTGCTGCTGGTATCGAGTGGGTGGAGGCCAGGGTTGCTGCTCAACGTCCTACAGTGCTCGGGGCGGCATCTACCACCGAGAATGATCCAGCCCCGATGTTGATGATTGTGGGGTTGAGAAACCCTGTGCTTGTCACACACCAGCTCAGCGTGGGTCCAGGCTATCAGAGACACCTGGTGCTGGTGCCTTTGAGAGCCATTCATCTCTGGTCTGTTGCCTTGAAACTCCCCCAGGGTGTGGCTAAGCCTGGGTGCTAGCTCAGCTTTGCTGATGGGGCAGGTGCTGAGTCAGGCGCGTGCTGGGACTCACCTGGCCCTCTGAATGCTCTCCCTCCCCCCACTTCACACCACATCATTCTAGGACGCCTGGGGCTCCCTGACATACAGGAAACTCCTAGTAGAAAAACAGCTCCTGTATCTTTCCCCCGTCACTGGAGTCACTCCTGGGGGAGCATTTTGGCAATGCCCAAAGTCCTCCAAAACTGTCATCCTTTCCAACCCTGGGGGGACAATCTGAAATGTGGCCCAGTGTGTACATACGGATGCCCAGCGCTTGTTTGCATAAGCAACTTCTGGCACGTCCAAATGTTATATTATGCAGCCATTTAAAATAATAAAAACATATTGTGGAGGAAAGTATATGGAAAAATGGTTATAACTTCTCCTGGAAAAAAAAAAAAAGGATACAGTGGTAGTCACAGCCATGTGAAAACAATTCAACCATTGACCAGAAACCCCTTCCTCCAAAACACTTTGATGAAAATTGGGTTGTAGAATGCAGGGCAAAAAATTTTTTTTCTGGTTTGATATTTTATATTTTCTCAAGTGGACACCAGGAAGGAAAAGTGCTGTGTGTCTTGTCACAGGGATGGGGACAGGGCCCAGCAGTGAGGTTTTATTCATACTTTTCTCTGGGTGGCATCTGTCATGGAAACTTGCTTCCTGGGATGGAGCCCCCCTCCTTGCTAGTAAAAGCGATGAATGATGATGATCTTTTAGGAACTCGAGCAGGTGTTTCAGCCGCGGCACTAATGGCACTGAGACCGAATGGTTCTCTGTGGCGGGGGCTACCTTGTGCCTTCTATGATGTTTCTGTAGCATCCCTGGCTCCCGTCCACTAGATGCTAGCGGCATCCCGCAGTTGTGACAACCCCAAATATCTCAAGACTGGGTTGCAACTGGCTGAGAACCACCCATCCAGAAGATGTTTGACGGAAGTCAACATTTGGGTTTCAGAAAAGGGCAGAGAAAACGATGAGGGAGTGTTTCTGCATTAATCAGTACAAGCCAGCTCTTTGCCAGCCCGTGTCTTGCTGAAACGTACTGCTGCGTAGGAGCCTGACACTTTCTATTGTATCAGTTGGAGGCACTCAGGAAACAGAAACTCAACAGCTTCAGTCCCTTACAAGTGGCCTCTCACTGGATTCAGAGGCCTCTGGGAGGTGTTTTCGAGCAAGCCAGAAACATGGCTTTACCCGTAAGTTTAAAAACTCGAGAAAGACTGGAGGACCCTACAAAAAATTATTTAAAATCTCTTGCGGGTCTCTCTTCTACTCCTACTGCCTCTGAAACCAGCTCTGAGCAAAGAAGGGCGTTTCCACGGATTGAGGGGGCCAGGGCTCTGCTCTGGAATCGTTTTTGCAAAAGCTGCAGAGAGAGGGTACAGAGGCTCACACACACGCACACTCACACACCCCATCGCCAGCGGAAGTGGGCCCAGGCTCTTTACTCGAGAAAGATGCATCAGATTGTCATCTCCCATTTCTGCTTTTTGTGGATTACCAAACGCTCTCAGCTGTTTCCAGGGCTGCCGTCAGGGGTAGGGGGTGGGGAGGAAGGATGAAGAGAGGGAGGAAGGGAGGAAATCCCAGCCTCTGTCGCAATAGGGCAAGAGTGTTTTAAAACAGGCGCTGCTTACAAGCTATTTTCACTTTCTGGAAAGAACTTGTGCAATTGTTAGTGGCCATGGTTACCCACCCAGGGCCCCGAGAAGGGGGAAAAGGAGGGGGAACCTGCCAGGGAGAGGCACCTCCTCGCCTGATTGAGGTATTCAGGGTGCTGTACAGGGGTCCTCCCTTGCTCACGAAGGGGCACTGAAGGGGAGTGCCCCTCAGTGGCCGCCTGAGTGGCCACTTCTGGAGTGGCCGCCTCCAGCCAGCAAGGCTGGGGCTCTGATGTGATTCCTTCACACAAGGGCAGCTGCAGGGGAGGGTCTTATAACCCTCCACCACCAGCAACAGGTGGGTTGTTGCAGAAATCCCTCTAGTGGGATTCAGGGACCCCTGGGAGGCAGCCAGACCAGGCTGGCACCCTGACACCACTGTTCCATAGCTACCTCTCTGGGCCTCTGTTTGCTCATCTGGAAAAGCATACTCACCATCAAATGTGGATTTCATTTTTTTCTAACAGGATGGGGAACTCACCTTAAAAATAAAAAAAAAAAAATTCTGCTAAAAGGCAAGGCAAGACTAGTGAAAGGCAAAACAGGTCAGAAACTCAGCATTTTGCCCCTTCCGAAGGAAAAAAAAAAAAAAGTCTGCACACTACAGAAGTTTGGCTAAAACCTCAGAAGCTTCCAAAAGGAGGTAAGGCTTTTTTCAGCCCAGAGGAGGCCACGTCAGTGGGACCAGCAGTTTCTCCAGCTCTGGGGAAAAGGAGGCAATTTATGGCTCAGGGAACAATCTTAAAATAACTCTCCCTCAGTCCTAAAAGGCAGTGTTTAAATTTATAGAAAAACCCACAGGTTCCTGGCAGCTGGGGGCTGCAGCTGGCAACCCCAGATGCTGGCCGGGGCAGGACCCACTTCACCCTGCCTCTGCCAGGCTGCCCTCCATCAAAGCTCCCTGTTCCCCCCAGCGCCTCCCAAGTGTCCCAAGCCCCCAGCTTCCAAGCAGCCAGACCAGTGCTGTGATTTTTTTCAAAAGATGCAAAACTTTTTTTTTTAATTAAAAAACAGCAAAATCTTATAAAAATGAACCAGGCAGTCAAAATGCCCGTCTTCCTATTTACAGTAATACAATATCTGTCACAGTCATTATGTACAATATTATAAAAAATGTTGCACAGTACAAATTAAGGCTGTATTTTTCACAAGGCATCAAGCCTCGATCCTCTAGTGTAGACCCGGCAGGGGGGAAGACGACACTTAATTATTGCACCATTTTGAAAACAAAACTCGTCAAGGAGGATTGTGGTCTTCTCCCACCGGGCCTTCAGTCTCTGATGGGGGCCGGGCGTCGTCGTCGTCGTCGTGGGGGGAGCCCCCTCGGTGGCCACGCTGTGCCCGGCCCGGTCCTCTGGGCCCAATAAATACCAGTCACAGTTTGGAAGGGGGCCGTGCCCGGCGCGTGGGACCCGCCACGGCCGCGCGCGGGTGGGCGGGGGGGCGTCCAGGCTACATGTGCCGCTTCATGTGCAGAGCCAGGTGGTCCGAGCGTGAGAAGGCACGGTCGCACAGGTGGCACTGGAAGGGCCGGTGGCCCGTGTGCTTGCGGTAGTGGCGCGTGAGTTCGTCGGATCGCGCAAACTTCCAGCCGCAGCCGTCCCAGTTGCAGTGATAGGGCTTTTCGCCTGCAGGGAGGGGGCGAGAGCCGGCCTTAGTTTCCCTCCCGCCTGTGGCTCTGATACTCACAGACACTCACCCTGATTAGTGGCTACTCGGGCGCGCACAACCTACCCCTAACCAGCTCTCTGAAGCGCGCCCCGCTATGTTTTGAACCTCTAGGGATCCTAGGCACGTTATCTGCCATTCCCGGGTCTCCTGATCCTCACTCCCCAGGGGTCCTAAGCGCGCACAGTCCGCTCTGCAATGTCTTTCAGCCACGCCCCCGGGGGGCTCCTAAGCTTGCACCTTCCCGACAGTCTGAAACATAGCATCCCCCTAGGTTTCGTAAGTGTGCATGCCTGCCCAAAGTCCTGAGCCACATTCCCAGGAGGGTCCTACGCGCGCGCCCCGTCTCCAGGCTCCGGAGCCACGCCCCCAGCCAAGCCTCAGGGGGCTAAGACTTTGCCCCCTCCCCAACCTCTGGGCCACGCCCTCTGGGGGGGTTCCTAAGCACGCCCTTCCTCCAGCTACCCCCGCATTGGTCCCCAGCCCTTGCTCGCTGCCCACCTGTATGCGTGCGCAGGTGCGCCTTGAGGTGGGAGCTCTTGGTGTAGGTCTTGCCGCAGCCCGCGTAACTGCAGGTGTGCGTGGCGGTGCGTTTGCGCGGCCAGGACCGCCGGCCGCGCTTGGGCTTGGCCTCCAGCAGCTCCAGCGGAGACGCGGGCGGCGTGAGGAGACCTCGGGCGGCTGGCGGCGCCAAGCCCAGAGCTGCTGCGGCGGCGGCCGCGTCGTCGAAGAGGCCGAAGGCGGCGGGCGCGGGCGGCGCGTAATGCAGGCCGGGCCCGGGCGCGCCGAAGCCGGGGCCACCGAAGGGAGGCGGGAAGGGGGTGCGCGGGCCGGGCGCGGGGAGGCGCGCGGGGCCGTCGGGGCTGAGCGGTGGCGTGTCGGGCGGTGGCGGGGGGCGGCCCCCGGGGCCTCGCATGCACGCGGCTGCCGGGCCCGGGGCACCCTCGCGCTTGAGGCCCCGAGGTCCGCGGGCCAGGCCCGGCGCGCAGCCGTAGCCGCCGCCGCCGTCCGCCTCGGGGGGTTCGGCTTTCACCAGGCGGCCCGGCGGCGCCAGCAGGAAGCGACCGTGCAGCGCTGGCCCCGGCGGCACGTCCAGCTCGGGCCGCAGCAGCTCCGACACCAAACCGCCCGCGGGGGCGCCGTAGGGAGGCGGCGCGCCGGGCTCAGTGTAGTAGAACGCAGGCGGCGGGGGCGGCGGCGGCGGCGGCTCCGGGGCGGACTCAGCGCCCAGGCCGTCCAGCCCCATGGACAGGATGAAGTCCAGCACGCTGTTGAGGTCGTCGTCCGTGCCGCCTGCCTCGGGCTCTGCGCGCGGCCAGCGCTGCGGGTGACAGGGCGATAGGCGCGGGCGTGAGCGTGCGGTGGGGCCGGGGATCGCTGCCCGCTGCCTGCGTTCTACTACCCTAAGCCCGCTGTCCCTGCCACCTGCGTTCTACTACCCCGCAGCCCACGTTCTACTACCCTGAGCCAGCCGCCCCCGCCGCCCGCGGTCCCTGCCGCCCTCACCTCCTGCAGGCCGCGCTCCCGGCACGGGCTGGCGAAAGTGGAGAAGGACGGTAGGATGGGCTCGCTCAGCGCCATGGCTGGGACCCGGGGCTGACGCGGATTCGGGACACCGGTGAGTGACTGCCCGGAGCCGGGCTGGTCGGGACGCAGGCGGGCGGGGAAGGCTCTGCGGGCAGCGGCCGGGCCCGCCCAAGCCTTATAGGCGCGGCGCGCGCGGGGGCCGGGCCAAGGCGGCGGCGGCGGAAACGCGTCCCGGATGGGGACGAGCTCCGGGCGCAGCCTAAATTTAGCCGCGGTATATAAGCCGGCGGGCGGCGGCGGCAGTGGCCACTGAGGCCGCCAGGGCCCTGAGCGGCCGGCTCGGCCCATCGTGCGCAGCTAGGCGGCGCCCCCGGCCCAGGCCCGCCCCCGCCTGTCTCCCCGGCGACGGCGTCAACACACGCTCCACAACAGCAGCGTGACGCTCAGGGATCCCCGGGGCACCCCGTGTGCGGGAGGACAGGGAGGACCTGGAGCGGGGGCGGCATCCGGGACCCGGGGCCTGCAGGGATCCCTGATGGATGGGGAGATGGGCCCCCGCAGCCACAGAGGGGTCCACAGAATCCTAGGTGGATGAGGTTAACTGGGTCCCGCGAGCTCAGAGAGGCTTTCCCCGGGCTCAGCTCCTCATTTTCTGGGAACCCACCAAGCCTGATCCACTGTTATGCCCACCACTCTGTCAAAAACCTTGCATGATGACAGCAAGAAATGTTAAGTCTTTGAGACGCTCTCCCTCAAGGAAGCCCTTCAGGGCGGGGAAACTGAGGCTCAGGAGATGCTGGGAGACGCTTGAGGTCCTAACAGCTGCCAGCAGGCCTGGCGCTTTTACTGACTCACGTAAGTGAGGAGACTCATGACAACGAATCTAACAACACAGACCCAGCACCGAGGGGCCACAGGGAACAAGCCTCCCCCGTGAGCATGTAAACACCCGCCCCCCCCCCCCAGATGCCCCACACCAGGCATGGGGTCTGCCAGTAACGGACTGTTACTCCTGCTGTTACTGTGTGCTGACCTTGTGTGGGCACTGGGAACACATTTGCCAACAGGCAGACAAACCCCCTTGCCCTTGGGGCTTTCACTGTAGTGGGGGATGGGGGCGGAGAAGTAAAATAAACAACTATATTGGGGAAGGCAGGGGAGGGAGATGGGTAGTGAGTGTGTGTGAGAGGGGAGAAAGAGGATGGTGGAATTTTGAACCACACCCAGGAGGAGATGTGTGAGTCAAGACCTGCGGAAAAGGGGAGCCAAGTGGGTATCAGAGGGAGAGCATCTCATGGTGTAACCTGGAACCAGTATCCAGCCCTGGTCTCTTGATTCCAGAACCCATGTTCAGGCCTGGAGGTGTCCATGGTCAGCCACAGTCCCACAGCCAGGTGGTAAGGGGTGCAGGCAGCTCCTGACCTGGAAGCCTTCCCTGGGGCCAGGAGGGTTTTGTCACTGACAGCATCTGGACCCCCACAGCCCAGGGCCACTGCAGGGGGTCACCTTGCCATCACAGAGGCACCAAGAGACCCCTTTGGGGTCCACAGTCCTGTACCCCCCCAGCTGGAAGGAGCCTCAGCGGTGTGCCATCTCATCGTGATTCATCAGATTGTGGATTAGGCAAACACTTGTTGATAAGCCCTATTTGCCAGGTGTGGGGCACCCAGAGGTGCTTCAGTCCCAGGCACAGTTGCTGGGGTGGTGGTAGTGCAGGGGTCCCCTCTGCAGCTTTCCCGGGCTGCTGGAGATTTCAAGTTGAGCTCCAAGATGCTTCCTGGGGCTGCCACTGTGAAGGTTGAGAGTCAGCCTCAGCCACTGACCACTCTCTGTGTGACCTTAAGCAAGTGGCTTTGCCTCTCTGGGCTCGCTTCTTAATCTGAGAGATGCAGAATATAATAGTACCTTACCCCAAAGAGATATCATGAGGGTCATGCGGGCGCTTTCTCTTTGGTGGAAATGTTGATGATATCCTGTGAGCTCACTCAAGTGCTGGTTAGATGAGCTTTGCTCACTGCCATTCCGTTCTCTGGGCCTCTATTTCCCTGAATGATAATGAGGGGAAGTTGAAGGGAATCAAATTTGTTTCCCAGGATGTATAATTCTCAGTCAATTGCGAACCTCTGCTCAAATGGCGCCTGGGTCCTCCCCTCGGCCTCAGCTAGCTCCTGCAGCTCTCTCCAGCCCATCCCCGTCCCTTCCTATTCTGTTTCCTTGCCAGTTCTGGAACACACCAAGCACATTCCTCCCTCCAGGCTTTTGTACTTGCTGTGCCTTCCACCAAGCATTCAGTCCTCTCACTTTCCACTTGCTTGGCTCTGGCTTATCTCCTGCCCCCTCCCCCCCCTAAACTAATGAACTTTATTTTTATAGAGCAGCATCAGGTTTACAGAAAAAAATGAGCAGAAAGTACAAAGAGTTCCCATATATCCCCTCCCAAGGCACAGTTTCCCCTATTATTAACATCTTGCTTTAGTGTGATACCTTTGTTACATATTGATATGTTATTATCCAGCCAATATCGATACATTATTATTAACTCAAGCCCACAGTTTACTTTAGGGTTCCCTCTTTGTGTTGTACGTTCTATGGGTTTCAACAAATGCATAGTGACATGTATCTGCTGTTACATCATATAGAACTATATAGAACTATCATATAGAACTGTTTTCACTGCCCTAAAAAATCCCTCCCTCCCTCCCTTCTTAAGTCCTGGTTAGGTTCCATAGTTTTACCTTTTGCAGAATGTCATATAGCTGGAACCACACCATATGTAGCTTTTTTCAGAGTCTTCTTTCACTTAGCAGTATGCATTTAAGATTCCTCCATGTCTTTTGGTGGCTTGATAGCTCATTTCTTTTTATCAATGAATAATACTCCATGGTATGGATATACCACAGTTTGTCCATTCAACTATTGAAGGACATCTTGGTTGCTTCCAGTTTGGGGCAATCGAGTTGCTATTGCATAGGCATTGAATATGGCTGCTATAAACATTCATGTGCAGGTTTTTGCCTGGACATAAGTTTTCAAATTAATTGGATAAATACCTAGGAACACAATTGATGGAATGTAGGATAAGACTATGTTTAGCTTAGTAAGAGACCACCAAACTGTCTTCCAAAGTAGCTGTACCACCAGCAATGAATGAATGAGAGTTCCTGTTGCTCCACATCCTTGTCAGCATTTAATGCTGTTGGTTTTTTATATTTCAGCCATTCTAATAGGTGTTTGGTGGTATCTCATTGTTGTTTTAATTTGCAATCCCCTGATGATATCTGATGTGGAGCCCCTTTTCATATGCTTATTTGCCATCTGTATATTTTCTTTGGTGAGAGGTCTGTTCAGATCTTTGGCCCAGTTTTTAACTGGGATTTTTATTTTCTTATTGGACTTTAAGAATCCTTTGTATATTTTGGACACGAGTCCTTTACCTGGTAGGTGTTTTGCAAAGATTTTCTCCCAGTCTGTGGCTTGTCTTTTGATTCTCTTAACGGTGCCTTTTGCAGAACAGAAGTTTTTCATTTTAATGAAGCCCAGCTTATCAGTTTTTCCTTTCACAGATTGTGCTCTTGGTCTCGTATCTAACAAGTCAGTGCCAAATCCAAGGTCATCTCGATTTTCCCCTATGTTGTCATCTAGAAGATTTACAGTTTTGCACTTTACATTGAAGTGAATGATCCATTTTGAGTTAATTTTGTTGTTGTTGTTTGGCTGGTTTTTTGTTTTGTTTTGTTTTGTTGCACGTGGATACCCAGTGGTTCCAGCACACTTTGTTGAAAAGGCTGTGTCCTCAGCTCATCTGACTGTGCGTTTCAGTGTAAATGTGGGCTCTCCAGGCTCCACCTCAACCCACCGGCCCTGCAAATAGTACCCCTCCCCAGGCCATATAGTTCCTTCCTCCACCCCCTCTTTTCTGTTGTTGTTGTTCTACGGCACTTTTCACCATTGGTCATTATTTTTATCTACCCGTTTGCTGTTTTTCTGTCTCCACCACAAATAGTGTATGAATCACAGGGAGGATGGGAGCCAGGTCTATACTGGATCCATTATGTTCTTCAAGCCCAGTTCAGCACACAGTAGGTGCTCAATAAATGTTCACCAGAGGGATGAACAAGCAAATGAATAGCTACCTCTCTTGCAGCTCTTCAGAGGAACTTCTGCAGGTGGCTCTCTGCTCCTCTGGGATTGTCTACACTCTCTCCTCCTCACCCAGCCTCCTGTGCACCTTCCTTGTCACCACGGGTGGCAATAAGTTGAATGTGTCCCCAAAAGATACGTCCAGGTCCTCACTCCTGGTACCTGTGAATGTGACTTTAATGGCAAAGAGGGTCTTTGCATATGTAATTAGGGGTATCAAAATGAGATCATCCTGGGTTAGGATGGGTCCTAAATCCAATGATAAGTGTCCTTATAAGAGAAAGGACACAGAGATACAAATGTAGAGAAGGCCATGTGAAGATGGGGACAGAGATTGGAGCTTTGTAGCTATAAACCAAGGAATACCAAAGATTGCCTGGGGTTGCCAGAGGCCAGGAAGGAGGCCTGGGACAGATTTTCCCTCGGAGCCTTATCAGAAGGAACCAACCCTATTGACACCTTAATTTCGGACTTCTGGCCCCCAGAACTTAAAGAGGATACATTTCTGTTATCTTAAGCCACCCAGTTTGTGTCACCTTGTTGCGGCAGCCCCAGGAAGCTCATATGTCATGGTAACCAGCTGTTCTGCCTGCCTGCCTGCCTGGTTTCCTCTTCAGAAAGGGAGCCCCTCAAAGGCAGGGGCCTCCCTTGATTCATCTCTGTGTCCCCCAGGCCCAGCTGTGGACCTGGTGTTGAAACAAACGTGATGTGAGGATGCTGGCCACCCACCGAGGACCTCCCGGGGCAGCGTGAGACACTCCAGCAGAGTACCCGGGGAATGGAACCAATTACACAGAGCCACCAACGAGTGTAAAGAATGTGGGCTTCAGTTGCCACTTTAGCTGTGTGACCTTGGGCACATCACACAACCTCTCTGAGCGTCAGTTTCATTGTGAGATATGAGTATTTACTGCCTGATTATAGGCATGGATGAATGAGCCAGATAGAGGGTCTCAGGCAGAGGGAGAGGCTTGGCACAGAGGGGTTCGGAGCATGGCACCTCTCAGGCTGTGGTCCTGTCTCCCTGCTGTCCAGGCTGCACCCACCTGTGTGGGTATGTGTCTTTGTGACATCTCAGGTGATGATGCTGTTGGAGAAAGAGCTCTGGACTTGAAGTCAAGTCCCAGCGCTACCTCTTACAAGCTGGGCGACTTAACTCTTGGCAAAGCTTCCGAGCAGCCTCTCCCGCTGCTAAGTGGGGGAGAATAAGGCACATGTCCAAGGATTACATGGTCAGTAAGCAAACTGGTGATGCTGAAGAACACAGTGGGTGCTAAGTAAATGAGCACCCTTCTCCCTGTCATGGCTAAGTTCCTAAAGGGTAGGGACTGACTCTGTGTTCGTGCCCTGCCAGCCCCCCTCTCCCAGTTGGGAACTTTATGCCTCTTGATGGTGATGCCCTTGTTCTCATCTCTTTCCCAAGGCCTCCCATCCTCTCCTAACAGCCCAACATGGATAATCTAACCTGAGGGGGCAGATAGTTTCCCTCCAATCCATTGGTAATGTTTTGAGCACTGTGCTCGCACAGATTCTGAGATTACATCCAGGCTCAGTGCTGGAAAAGAGTGCTGTGATTGATTAGTGATGTCTGTCCATGACTGGTGATGTCTGTCACTGGTGGAGCCTTGTTGGAGTAGCATGCATGCAGCTTCACATTTACCATCTCTTGCCAGGCTGTCTTTAAGGACCCAGGAAACTTGCAAATCAGAGGTTTTGAGCCTGAACAAAAAATAAATGTTGAGCTCCCTCTCCATGTTCTGCTGGACATGGAGAGGAAGGTAAAAAAGTACACAGCTCCGTTTCTGCCCACAGAGAGCTTACAATCTCCTTTAACTGGGTCCTGGCCATTTCTAGTATCCTTTACTTCTTTCCACTTTTCTTCTAGAGTCTAGACCGTCTCTCCCTTTACTAGCTGTTCCGCCCCAAATAGCTATTGTGTGCACTTGGCCCAACTCCCAAGAGCAAGCACTCAGGAATTCTACAGAAAACACGTCACTTAAAATACAGCTGAGCTTCCAAGACTAATTGTGAATGCTCTAGAGGAATTACAGTCGCATGACAGCAGCAACTGGACGATGACTCCCAGCTGGGGCAGTCGGGGTATTTCTGCTTAAGTTTGCACAAGTTCTTTGCAGCATGTTGCCAAACTTAGCTCCCCATGTTGCAAAGATGTTTGGCAGCTCAGTGTTTCTCCAGGATGGGAAGTGATGCAGGCAGGGATGCCCCTGCAAGTGGGCTTTTTTCTGAAGGTCACCACCTTGCCACTGCCGTGCTTGTGGCCAAGGTCCAATGAGAAAGGGCACTTGCCAATTTGCCTCCCTGTCTCTGGGGTTTTCTTACTGTTTATGAACAATTAAGTAGTGAGCATGTAGGGAAGGTGCAGAATTGCATTTGGCTGATGACCGATGGATTCCTATGGGGACCCCCTCATCATCTCCTCACCAGCCAGACCATGACTATCTCAGTCTCATTGATGCAGGGACATGAGAGGTGGAGGAACATTTATGAAGCACCTACTGTACGAAGAGTAGCCCCTGCTCGCTGCAACTAGAGAAAGCCCATGCAGCAACGAAGACACAAGGCAGCAAAAAAAATAAATAAATAATTTTTTTAAAAAAGCACCTACTGTATGCCAGGTCCTGCATTGAAGACTTATATGTGTTTTCTCATTTAATCCTCACAGCAGGTCTGTTTAGTGTGGTGAGCAATGAACAGAATGGGGGTGCTCAGCCAGAACCCCAGGTCAGATCCTGGCCCTGGTACTTACATCTCAGTAACTTTGAATGAAGGGCCTTCTCTTTTTGAACCTTTGTTCCAACATAAGAGCATGAGAATGCCTTGTCACCTGTTGATGAAGATAAGAGACACCCCACGTAAAGAACTTTTCATAGAAGAGGCCCTCCGATCCTGGAAGCTGTTTTTATTTGCCTAAATCAAGGGCTGGCACATCCTGACTTGTGGCTTTTTCCAAAATATATGTATGAAAATGTCAAGAGTATTGCTCTTTTTTAAAAAAAATGTATCTTATTGAAGTATAGTTGACTTACAATGTTGTGTTAATTTCTGCTGTACAGCAAAGTGTTCTTAATACTTCATGTATACTCCAATGTTAATTAGATATGTGTGCATAATTTTTATGGAGGTGAAATTCACATAGTAAAAAATTAACCATTTTAAAGTGAAAAATTCAGAGGCATTTAGGACATTCTCAGTATTGTGCAACCATCACCTCTATATAGTTCCAGAATATTTCCATCCCCCACAAAGGAAACTCCATCCCTATCAGCACTCACTCCCCATCCCCTCCTCCCTCAGCCCCTGGTAACTGCAAATCCACTCTCTGTCACTATGGATTTGCTTATTCTAGATGTTTCTTCTAAAGGGAACCGCACACTATGTGACCAAAACAGCTTTTGTTTGGCCAATAGCTAAGCATGTATTTTTTCTTTATGAATGTTTGGAAAAAACCCCAAAAGAATACTATTTCATACATGAACATTCCAAGAAAATCAAATTTCAGTGTCCATAAGTATGTTTTATTGGCATGCAGCCACGCCCATTCATGGATGTATTGAGACCATGCACAGAAAGAGACTGGATGGTCATAAGCAGAGATACTGAATCTCTGGCCCAAAGCTTAGAGAAGTTGATTCCATGTGGAGAAGCCAGCAGAGCTACTTTTGGACTCCAGAGTCGGAGCTGGGCTCCCAAACAATCACTGCCTCTCAGTATGCATTTAATAGACCTTTCTGGAATTCTTATTACTGAGCAGGTGCTGGAGAGTGAGCCGTCATCCAGAGTAAGCTGGTCTTTGCCCTTACGTAGCTTCCGGGTGTTAAATCAATAACTAGCCAAATAGATATGGGGATGAATCTGAAGACATCCTTTAGGTCAGTGGTTTGGACATTCAACATCAAGGGATGTCTCAGCACCTGGTTGTAAAGGTACAGTTTATTAGTGATGACTGACTTGAGAACTTTCTTTTTTTTTCTTTTTTTGCTTAGGTTTTTTTGTTACCTGTTGGCCATAGCATCTGGGCTAGGGGCTGCTTTTCTGTTTTATTTTTACTTAAAAAATTTTAGTTTTATTTAGATTTAAAATTATTCAGTTTTGATTTATTTTTATTTTATTAAAATTTTTGCTTTATTTAGATTAAAAATTTTTTAATCTTATTTATTTTTTATTTAAAAATGTTTAGTTTTATTTAGATTTAAAAATTTTAAAGTTTGGGAGCTCCCTGGTGGCCTAGTGGTTAGGATTCCTGGCTTTCACTACTGTGGCCTGGGTTCAATCCCTGGTTGGGAAACTGAGATCCCGCAGGCCATGTGGCACAGCCAAAAAAAAAAAAAAAAAAAAAAATTAAAGTTTTATTTAGATTTAATTTTTTATTTTAAAATTTTAATTTTATTTAGGTTTTTAAAAATTTAATTTTATTTCGATTTATTGTGGGATCATTTGCATACTGTGAGATTTCCAAGTGGTGCAACCATCACTACAGTCCAGATTTAGAACTTTTCCATCAACCCAAGGAAATCCCTCCTGTCCCATTTTCAGTCCATCCCCACTTCCACCCCCAGCCCCAGGCAACCACTGATGTGCTGAGTCTGTAGATTTGCCTTTTCTGGATATTTCATATAAATGCAGTCACACAGTGTGGTCCTTTGCATCTGGTTTCTTTCACTCTGCATAATTTGACGTGTACCAGTCACTGGTTCCTTTTCATTGCTGAATAGTATTCCATCTTACGTATGGACCACAACTTTGTCACCCCTTCACCTATTGATGGACTGAGTAATACTGTGTTGTCCGCGTCACTTCTTGGAGCCCAGGAACAATCCCACACGCATAACTTAGAAAAGGCAGACATGTCCTTTCCCACCTTGAGGGCCCTGGCCTCCCCTCCCCTCATTGGCCTGGGACTCCAGCACTGTTGCCTGCAAAGTCACCCCTTTGGGAAGCTGGTCAGACCTGTAGGCCTCCCTGCCACACCCTGCCAGGAGGAGAAGGCTGCCGTTCTGCCCTCCAAGACACCTTTGTGTTCTGCACTCATGTGCCCGGCATAGCCATATGTGTGACCCGGTAGGGGGAGCAGGAAAGGCCTGGGGGCTGGGGCAACAGTGACTTAGTTTGAGCCCCACATTGTTGGCACCTGGGGGACCCGCTTCCTCACACAGTCCCCTGACCTGCCTGCCTTCTGACTTCAAGGAAGGTTTGATTCTCGCTTATATGGATAACAAGCCTGCACAGAGCCTCCCCTCCCCAGGGATCGTGGACTGTTGTCACACAACTTGCTTTGGTTTCCCGTCATCAGCCAGAGGAGCTGGCTTTGGCATTGACCTCATTTGAATCTATCTCTGCTCCTTCTGTGGTGAATGGCCTCAAGCACATTGCTTCACCCTGCTGACCTGCAATGCTGTAATCAGGGTGGAAAATAATAACAGCATGATTAAGCTATTATATGTTATTATATCATTATTATATATTGTTAATAATGAGAGGCACTCGACAGGTTGGCCAGTGATCTACAAGGGATGAATTGCTTAAGGACCCCATTTAACATTGTTAAAGTTTATTTGTAAATCTCCACACTTCTGTTTGGGGACAAGGTATTTCTGGATGCCTGGAACCGTTTCTCTGGAAAACAAAGGAGCATATATATTGTTCAGATCCACTTATTTTTTCACTTTCATTTTTTTTTAATCGAGGTGAAATTCAGAAAACAAGAAAGTAATCACTTAAAGTGTACCAACTCAGTGGCATTAAGTACATTCAAAATGTTGTACAAACATCCACTCTAGCTAGTTCCAGAATATTTCCATCACCCCAAAAGGAGACCTTGTACCCATTAGTGGTCACTCCCCATTACTCCCTCCCCCAGTCCCTGACAACCATCAGTCTTCTCTCTGTCTCTATAGATTTGCCTGTTCTGGACGTTTCATATAAATGGAATCATGCACTAAATGGCCTTTGGTGTCTGGCTTCTTTCACTCAGCATAATGTTTTCAAAATTTGTCCATGTTGTAGCAGCCCTTTTTATGGCTGAATAATATTCCAAGGTGTGGAGGGACCACATTTTGTTTATCCACTCATCTGTTGATGGACATTTGGGTTCTTTTCACCTTTTGGCAGTTGTGATTAGTGCTGCTGTGAACATTTGTGTACAAGTATTCGTTTGAGTCCCTGTTTTCAGCTCTTTGGGGTCTATACCTGGGAGTGGAATGGCTCGGTATTATGATAACTTTATGTTTAACTTTTGGGGGAGCCACCTAATCAGATCCACTTTGAAAAGGCTCTCCTGTGCTGGAGACAGTGCTGGGTCTTCTAGCTTTGACCCCATCCCCTGCCTCCAGGGTACTTATTCTTCTGATGACATTTATTTGAGCCTCTATAAGCACAATCTCATTTCCTCCTTCCAGACCCCGTGATTTGGCTCTCTCTGTTGCACACTTTCTCTCTCCTCCTGTTCCAGTAACACAAGGCTTCTCCCACTTCCCACTGGGAGCCAAACCGCGGGCTGGATGAGTGACATTGCAGCTTTAACAGGGTGGACCTCACCTGGATGGTGTAATCAGCTCCCTTTACAGCAGCTGGGAGAGAGATGGGGCCGATTCTCCCTCAGAACCTCCAGAAGGAACCAACCCTGCCCACACCTTTATCTCAGACCTCTGGCCTCCAGGACCGTGAGACAAAACGTTTGTTTTATGTAAAGCCACCCAGTTTGTGGTCATTTGTTAAAGCAGCCACAGGAAACTCATATGCATAGACAAGAGAAGTGAGCTGGGGTCTCTGCATGCTGGGTCCGGGCTGAACATGGCTGAGATCCTGGGCCCAGAAGGGAGTAAGGCATGCCCACAAACAGCCAGGGTGGGGCAAGATAAATGCCATGAAAGAGGTGCAGTTATTATTGTTCTCATCACCATTATTAGTATTGAGTCATTATTCATCTCCGTGAAATGGGGCGCTCATTATCCCCCCGACTCCAGCCCATCCCTCCATTCTGCGACCCAGTTAATGGAACGCCCTTCTTTTGCTGAGGCTAGAGCTGCCAGATCAAACACTGGACGCCCAGTGAAGTTTGAATTTCAGATAGATGAGGAAAGATGTTTTCGCATTAAGTATGTTCCTGTTTAACTGCTTTCCCCTTCCATTCTTAGCTTAAAGCTGTTGTACTTACAAATAACCTTTTAATTTTGGAATGACAAATCTGATGGCAGAAAAGCTGTGAAGAGCAGATTCAGAGGTCCCCGTGTCTCCTTGGCCCAGTTTCCCTGAAAGTTAACATCTTACGAGAGGACAGGGCATTTGTCAAAACTGAGAAATTAACACTGGGCGGTGCTGTTTGATGCTGCACTCCAGACTTTATTGGATGTCCCCACATCATCCACAAATGTCCTCTTTCGGTTCCGGATCCCATACTACATTAGTCATCACCTTGCCCCAGTCTCCTCTGGCCTGTGGCAGTTTTGCAGACTTTGTTTTTTTCATGACCTTGATAGTCTTGTAGAGTGCTGGCTGGCTATCTCCTAGGACCACTGAATGTCCCCCCACCCCAATCTGTTGTGTTTTTTTTTAAATATTTATTTATTCATTTATTTTGGCTGCACCGGGTCTTAGTTGCGGCACATGGGATCTTTAGTTGCAGCATGAGTACTTCTTAGCTGTAGCAGGCGAACTCTTAGTTGCGGCATGTATGCGGGATCTAGTTCCCCGACCAGGGCCCCCTGCACTGGGAGCGTGGAGTTTACCCACTGGACCACCAGGGATGTCTCCCCCGCATCTGGCTTTGTCTGATGTTTTCTTGTGATTAGATGGGGGATATCTGGGGAGAGGACCACAGAGGTGATGGGTCCTCCATATCACACCATCCCAGGGGTACCTGATGTCTGCATGACTTTTCACTGTGATGTGAATGCTGTGCTTCATGCTCAGGGGCACCACAAACATTCCCTAGACATCTTCAGGAACCAGATTGAGTTTTGGTTCCTTGAAAGCAGAAGACAGTGATAGCACGTACTGGGCACCGGGCCAGGCCCTGGGATGCATCCCCTTCACGCTGCTGGAAGACGGATTTTAATGGGAGAACATGGATGTAGAAGAACTTCTCCAACTGCAGAGCCTGGAATCCTGAAACGGTCCTCTTATCTTTTTCCCAAACAGTTTCCCGATATGCACACTTTACAGCCCCAATAAGCGATGAGAGGCAGCCGCTTTTGAGAGGTTTGCCTGAAGCACGTTCCTCTAACTTACAGCCTAAAGAACATCAACTGAGCCATTTTAACTCTCAGAGTTGATTTAATCTGCGCAGCAGCTCCGTGATGTTATCCAAATTATCCCGGGGAGAACGGAGGCTCAGAGAGGCTAAGGTACCTCCTGAAGATCACACAGCAGCTCCGGTCTGCTTACACCCACCAACTCTGCTCCCTATTGCAAGAAGCCTCAGTAGTTAAGCTGCATCTCGCCTAGAATACGTTCTTAAAAGGAGGGGGTGGGGCAGGCCAGCGTGAGAACTGGGTTAGTTACAGGGGCCTGTAAGCAGGATTTTCCAACCTCAGCACTGCTGACATTTGGGACCGGATGATTCTCTGTGGTGGGGCTGTCCTGTGCATTATAGGATGTTGAGCAGCATCTCTGGTCTCCACGCATCAGATGCCAGTAGCACCCCCCAGTTGTGACAACCAAAAATGTCTCCAAGTTTTCCCCAGGGGGGTCAGAGGAGAGACGCTCTGTGTAAGCACAGGAGGCGCGGTTGCTCCTCAGAGCTCTGATTTGCATTTCCGGCAAACTCCAGAGCCCTGATGGGTGGTCAGACCTCTTCCCAGCTCTGGGAAGGAAACCTCCCTCCATCATCCCCGTCACTGGCTGGCTTGGAAGACGTCGGACATTTGCAATTTAATAAGAAAAGTCTAAGCTCCCCTGACTCGGGGGAGCCTGTGCTCAGCGATCTGTACTGTTTACACCAAACAATGACTTACGAACCGCAGAAAGCTGGTCATATGCCGGTATGTGCAGAGCAAGAAAAACCAGAGGGGCTGTCAGCTCTCCTGGCCTGACTCATGTGCTGCCATGCTGGGAGCGCGGCCAAGGCCTGACTCACGGCAATGTCATACCTGTGCCCTCAACCCAGGGACGGCACCCCTCTGAGAAAGTATTGGCTAGACCCATGGCAATTGGGCTTGGCTGTGTCCTTGCTTGTAACACCCAGGGCGTGAAGGGGTGTGGGACCCATGATGGCCTTGCACCCTTGGGAGCCCCGGGCTGTTTGTAGGAGGAAGATTGAGTCAGCCATGGAGGGTGGTGCCGGGCCGAGACCCCTGGAGAAAGAGGGAAGGAGCGAGCGGAATTTCAGATATGCACCTTCTGGTTCTGTGTATTCATTTTTGTTTTTAACTTTTTTAAAAAATTGAGGTGAAATTCATACCCCATAAAATTAACCTGTCTTAGTCCTGCTCTAACAAACCACCATAGACTGGGTGACTTAGAAACAACAGAAATTTATTTCTCAAAGTTCTGGAGGTTGCAAGTTCGAGATCAAGATGCCGGCTGATTTATTTCACTCAGCATGATGTTTTCAGAGCTCATCCACATTGGCACGTGAATCAGGGTTTCATTCCTTTTTAAAGCAGTATAATATTCCATTGTGTGGATGGACCACACTTTGTTTATCCATTCGTCAGTTGATGGCTATGTATTTTTTGGCTATTTTAAGTAGTGCTGTTCAGACAGCAGTAGTGCTGTTTGTTTGTTTTTGTTGTTGTTGTTGTTTTATAAATTTATTTATTTTTGGCTGCATTGGGTCTTCGTTGCTGCACGCAGGCTTTCTCTAGTTGTGGCGAGCGGGGGCTACTCTTCCTTGTGGTGCGCGGGCTTCTCATTGCCGTGGCTTCTCTTGTTGCCGGGCACGGGCTCTAAGCGTGCAGGCTTCAATAGTTGTGGAACACAGGCTCAGTAGTTGTGGCGCACGGGCTTAGTTGCTCTACGGCATGTGGGATCTTCCCGGACCAGGGCTCGAACCCGTGTCCCCTGCACCAGCAGGCGGATTCTTAACCACTGTGCCACCAGGGAAGTCCCACTAGTGCTGTTTGAGTATTGTTTGAACACCTGTTTTCAATTCTTTGGGATCTATACTTAGGGGTGGAATTGCTGGATCGTGTGGTAATTCTATGTTTAACCTTTTGAGGAACCGCCAAAGCGTTTTCCTCGGTGGCTACAGCATTTCACATTCCCACCAGCAGTGCACAAGGGTTTTGATTTCTCCACACTAACGCATGTTATTTTCCATTTTTCTTTTTTGGCCAACCTAGTGGGTTTGATTTGCATCCATTTTAAAGCATCTGCTCTGTGCAGACTCTGTCCCAAGCATTGCGGGGTGTGGGGGTGGGAGCAGTCCCCTGGTCTGGAAGAATTTGCAAGGACACGTGAAAAAGTGGGAGCATATGTCACTTCACCAGGCAGAGGGGCATCCAGGAAGACTTCCTGGAGGGGGTGGTAGATAGGAATGGGTTAGGCCAAGGGTCTCTAACTATGGCCCACGGGCCGGCTGCCTGTTTTTACAAATAAAGTTTTATTGGAACCCATCCACGCTCACTCATTTACACGTTGCCTATGGCTGCTTTGCACTACAACAGCAGAATTGAGTCATTTCAAGAAAACGTATGACTAGGAAAGGTAAAAATGTTTACGTCAGGCTCTTTATAGAAAAAGTTTGCTGACTTTTGAGTCAGGCCAAGGAGGAGCAGTGTGTGCATTGCCCAGACTCATGTGGAGCTGGTGTGTTGGGAAACCGTGTTCTAGGTTTTCTGTCTGGCTGGGGTGTTCAGTGCCCGAGGGGAGCGTGAGAGATGAGGCCGGGGAGTGAGGGGACTCTAGGGGTAATTGTCTCCTACGCTGAGCTGGGGAGGTTGACAGTGGGGGCCCGTGCTGGCTCTACTGTCTGTTTTCTCATCCTTCTCTGGGCCGGGAGGCTGGCCTCTAACGCATTGATGGCTCCTTGTTCGGTTTGGTCAGTAGGAGGCCCCTGAGGGGCACTGAGGGCAGGAGGGAAGTGATTTGGGGAAATGGCCCTCTGGGGTCCCTCCTGCCAGGAGGCTCTGCGGTGGCTTCATCTCCTGCTGAAGGCCACACTCCCCTCCCCAGCACACAGCGCCTGCCCTTCCCTCACCCCTGCTGCCTTGGGGTAGTAACAGCCCCCCAATGTTGCTCACCCTGGGTGCTGGACCAGCCCTGCTGGCTTCCCAAACCCTGAGTTTTTGCCCATTCTCCCCAGTCACCCAGTGTGAGCGTCCAGCTGAGCTGTGTCCTAGGGGATGCAGGGACCTACTTCCCCGTAGAAGGATTTTCTCCCTTTCTTTTTATAGTGGATGAAAGCAACAAAACTTATTTTTTTATGGGCTGTTTGTGCCCCCCGCACTGCCAAATTCATCTGTTGAAATCCTAACCGACAATGTGATGGAATTAGGAGGTGGGGCCTTTGGGAGGTGATTAGGTCATAAGGGTGGAGCTGTCATGAATGGGATTAGTGCCCTTATAAAAGAGACCCCAGAGAGCTCCCTCACCTCTTCTGCCAATTGAGGATACAGTATATACTGTATTGATATATATATCAATATTTATCAGCTGCATCTAGGAATCAGGCTTGTGTCAGAACCCAACCATGCTGGCACCTTGATCTCAGACTTCCAGCCTCCAGAACTGTGAGAGGCAAAGATCTGTTGTTTACAAGCCACCCAGTCTATGGTATTCTGTTACAGCAGCCTATGCTGATTAAGACAGTCTGTATTATCTCCCTGTTTCTACAAGTCAGGAGCCCAGCACGGAGTAGCTGGTCCTCTGCTCGGGATCCCACAAAGCGGCAATCAAGATATCGGTCAGGGTGGGGTTCTCACCTGAGGCTCCTCCTCCAAGCTCCCTGGGTGTTGGCAGAACCCAGTTCCTTGTGGTTGTAGGACTGAGGCCCTCAGCTCCTTGAGGCTGCCTATCCTCTCCATCAACCTTCCTTAAGACCCACAGCATTGCAGCTCTCTGCTGCTTCCAATTTCTGACTTCTAGATGCTCTTTTTTTTTTAAAAAAGTGTTTCTTCAAGTCCAGATACTTAGTTTAATTTTGAGTTATCCAACATCGTTTTTTAAAAAATTGTGATAAAATATACATAAGAGAAATTACCATTTTAGCCCCGCCTTTTTTGCTTCCTTTGCTTATTTAAAATTGAAGTATAATTGATTTACAGTGTTGTGTTAGTTTCGGGTGTACAGCAATGTGGTTCAATTAATATGTGTGTGTGTATATATATATACATGCGTATATGCATACACACACACATACATGTACACACACACACACACATATATATATATATTCTTTTTCAGATCCTTTCCCCTTATAGGTTATTACAAAATATTGAGTATAGCCCTTTTTAAGTGTACACTTAAGTGGCATTAAGTACATTCACATTGTTGTGCAACCATCACCACCATTCATCTCCAGAACTTTTTCATTTTCCCCAGCTGAAACTCTATCCTCTTTAAACACTGACTCCCCATTCTCCCCTCCCCCGACCTCTGGCAACTACCATTCTACTTTCTGTCTATGAATCTGACTACCCTAGGAACCTCATGAAAGTATTTGTCCTTTTGTGACTGGCTTATTACACTTAATAATGTCCTCAAGGTTTATCCATGTCTCATGTGTCAGAATTTCATTCCTTTTGTGGCTGAGAAATACTCCATTGTATGGATATACCACATTTTGTTTGCCCATTTATCTGTTGATGGCACTTGGGTTGCTTCCACTATCCAACACAGTTAAAAAATTTTTTTTGATTAAAAAAATTGTGGTTAAAAAAAGACATAACCTAGGGACTTCCATGGTGGCACAGTGTTTAAGAATCTGCCTGCCAATGCAGGGGACAGGGGTTCGAGCCCTGTTCTGAGAAGATCTCACATGCTGCGGAGCAACTAAGCCCACGTGCCACAACTACTGAAGCCCGCGTGCCTAGAGCCTGTGCTCCGCAACAAGAGAAGCCACCGCAATGAGAAGCCCGCGCACCTCAACAAAGAGTAGCCCCCGCTCGCTGCAGCTAGAGAAAGCCCACATGCAGCAACAAAGACCCAACACAGCCAAAAATAAATAAATAAATTAATTAATTAACTAAAAAAAGACATAACCTAAAATTTACCATCAGACCCTCACCTGATTATGTCAGGACCACCCAGGATAACCTCCCTTTAGATGGACTCAAAATCAAATGATTTGGGACCTTAATTGCATCTTCAAAAATCCCTTCACTTTGGCCCTATAATGTAACCTAATTAAGGGAGTGATATCTCAACCATTCACTGGTCCCACACATAAGTACGGTACTATACCAGGCAGGAGTCTTGGGAATCTGAATCCCGCTTACCATGAGCTCTACCACTTGCCATTGCCCATGGGTGGTTATGAAGGGATTGCTCAGGAGGCCCGTGGGTGGAATTGGGGGTGGGAGCCCTTTGTCCCTCATCAGAAACACACTGCCCCGTCCTTCCAAATAAAGACAACCTGCACTGAGACGGTGAAAGTCCTTTGTCCCCTGGGCTGTGGGCCTCAATGCCCTGGATGATCAGCCTGGATGACGAGACTCCCCAGGCAGGAATGGAGGGACCACATTCCTGTGCAAGTCCTCCGTCCCCATACACAGAGGAGGTGTCTGTTCACTTTTGAGACCTTTTGGAGGTGACTGGCCACTGGCTTTTGTCCTCACTGGGGTCCAAGGGGATCCCTTGGAAAGGTTTTCAAGGGGCTGGCCGGCTGACTGCCAGAAACTTTTACCAAGCTTACTGATTTGTGGCGACAAAGGGCCTTTTGCAGACAATCTGAGGGTTGAGTCCCCATGACTCATGGTGTCCTGGGCACCCGGAGGCTGTGTACCGAAGGTGGCAACCATCAGGCGAGGCTGCTTGCGTGCATGTGCCTCCCAGACACACCTGGTTGAGTCACCAGGGAAACCAGTGGGCAATGGGGATGCCACCAGGTTGTAGAGGTCTGGCCGGAGGGGTTCCGCGCGGCTCGTGAGCTCCTTCAGGGATCGGCATCCCACTTTTGGGTCCAGTTTGTGGTCCTTGGGCAAGTCACTGAGTCTCCTTTCCACACCTGCCAGGTGGGGTTTAGGGAAGGGTGGATCGCGAGGTGAAGGCTGTAAAGCGCCTGGTGCGTAGGGACCTCTCACCCACGGTGGCCACCGTCATCGATGACAGGTCCTCCTGGGCAAGGAGGTGGCCCCTGTGAGCACAGGTCCTTTCAGACCTCCTCTCTCCACCACCATTCACCCTTTCACAGCCTGTAAGACCAGGACAAAGCCTTGTCTTTCCTCTGCAAAATCTCTCCAGAGTTAGAACCATTTGCTTTTTCTTCCCAGACAGGGCAGGGTTCCCTGGGTCATGGGGCTGGCGGGAAAGTTCTGCCGAGGCCTTCTGCTATACCTTCCAGCTTGTGCTGCCTCCTGCGGGGCTGCCTGGCCGGTGAACTTGTAGGAGGAGCAAGGTCTGAGCCATTGCTGCCCCTTAGCGCATGCACTAGGTGCTCAATAAATGCCTGTCCGGTCTTTTCAATGAAGGTAAAACTTGCATGTGGCTGAGTGCACTAATCTGAAATGTACGCTCAGTGGATTTCACTGAAGTGACCATCACCCAGATCAAAATGTCGGAGCATCCAGTGCCCCCAAGGCTCCCTCTGCCAGTGAGGGAAACTTTGCCTCTGACCTCTGTCCCCGGAGACGAGTTTCGCCAGCTGTTGGTTTTACTGGTGGAACTCACAGTGGAATCACCATTATGGCCTCTTTCACATCTGGTTTCTTTCCTCAGTTTTGTGCCCGCTGGGTTCCACATTCTGTATGTAGCAGGCCTTTTCCCCCCCATCGGTGTATAGTATCCCATTAAATGAATATACTACAGTTCATTCATTGATGACATTTGGGTTCTTTTCTCATTTCCTCCCTCCCTCCCTCTCTCCCTCCCTCCCTCCCTCCCCCCCCCTCCTTCCCTGTCTCTCTCTTTCTTTCTTTCTTTCTTGCCACTGTCAGTAATGCGGCTATATTTCTTTAGTGTGGACATATGGATTTATTTCTTTAGGGGTATATACCTAGCAGTGGGATTACAGGGTCATAGCTTTGGTAGATACTGGCAAATGGTTTTCCAAAGTGGCTGGACCAATTTATTACTCTTGAAAGCAAAACAACCACCCCGAGGAGAGAGCGCAGCTCCCTAAAAAGCGTGGCCCACAGAGTCAGCAAAAAGAAAATCCTGAACATGAAACTTGGACCAGATTTGAGAGCATCTCCCAGACCGGGGTGCAGGGGTGGGGTGCGGCCAGCAGCTAAGGGAATAACACTCGGGTTGGGTTTTGTGAAATGAGACGTCCCTGACACATCCGAGCTGGAGAACACTTGTCACGCACACTTTACACATTTCTCAGGTCCCGATTCCGACCATCACCAACCCTCATGTCTGCGGGGGGTGGTCTTTAAGGCAAATACTGAAAATATCGAATGTAGCCTCGGACAGATTTAGCTTTGGGTTCCAGGGCTGCCGGCTTCAGCCGTGAGTGACTTTGTTGGGGGCAAGTCGCCTGCCCTCTCTGTGCCTTGGGTTTCCTCTTCTGTAAAATGGGAAAGGCGTTCAGGGCATGGTGGAACTCCCAAGGGTGCTAGGAGGAATAAGGAGACACTAATAGAAAGTGACTTAAAAATCCCGGCTCACTGTGGGCGACCAACAGATGTGCCTGGGTCTCAGCTGCCAGTGGCTGGTGGAAGAAGAGTCCTTTCCTTTCCTCGGAAGATTTGTGACCGTTTACAAGCACTCGGCCTTGCCAACAGAGTTCACATATGCACTGGGCCTCCCAGCCCCATCCACATTCCCCTTCTCACTCCGGTGGGGGGAGTCAGGGATCCCGGCCAGGGCATCACTTTCCCCTCTCGTGTCTGCCTGCTGCCAGCACAGCCCTCTGCCCCGCAAGCTCGCAGCCTGGGCCGCTGGATGTGCTGCCAGGGGCCAGTGGCATAGACTCTGTGTTACGTAAGTTCTGAGGTGAGTTTTGGAAAACTCCGCCCTCTCCCACCACCACCTTTTTTTTTTCCTTTTTTTTTTCCCCTTGAGGTTTTCCAGTGTCACCCAAACACCCAGCTCTGGGCGTTGGGGTGGGCTGGGGGGAGCAGTTGTTTACGTGTCTTGGTGAGAACAGTGTGTCTGAAGGCCAGGGCAAGATGTGTGTGAGTGCTTTCGACTGGGGAAAAACAAATGTGATTTGAGAAATTAAAAAAAAAAAAAAAAGAAGAAGAGGAAAAATGAAGTGGAAAACAACTGCTCGCAGAACTGGAACTTTGAGGCACGGCCCCAACTGTAGGATTTCGAACGACCTGGGGAAGAATGTTCTGGAATACTCCAGGAGGCTCTTGTGCTCCTGGCAGGCTGACGGCTCGTGCCCCTCACCCTCCACACCACATCACTCGGGCCACTCCGGACGGACGGACGTGCCGAGGAGGACAAACAGCTGCTTCTTTTCCAGGGGTTGCCAGCCTGCGTCCCCAGGCGCTTAAAAATAGCCGTGGTTTCTTGCAGACCTGAGTCTAACAATCAGGGTTTTCTTCTGATGTAAAAACTTTTCCACCGTAAGGGCAGTTTTTTGAAAATATGTGTAGTGAAAGAGAGTTTTCCTTTTTTTTTTTCCTCCCAGGAGTAGATGTGAAGGCTTGAGTTTAAAATGGCCAGTCCAGTGTCATGTTGTTTGTGTGTGTGTGTGTGTGTGTGTGTGTTTGAGGCTTAGGATTGATGGAGGGGAGAAGAAAACTAATATTGAAGACCTACTATGTGCCAGGCCCTGCGTGGAGCTCCCTGGGTCCTCAGGACTAAGAGACCCATTCGTATTTCCACCACTTTATTGGGGGGGAGGGGGAACTGAGACACAACTGATCCTCGGCTGAGCCAGGAGTTCGACTGTTCGATTTTGAAGCCTCTGATCCTGACCCAGGCTTGTTCCCCTGTATGAGCCTCAGAGGGTCCATGAATCCCCTGAAACTGAAGGCAAGCTGCTGACATATTTATGTAAAATGAATGGTCTCCAACTTTCATCACCGGGGAGCCCAAGACATCAAAAAGATACAAAACCACCCCTCCAAAAAAGAGTTTTGAGAGAACCACGGCCTAGAGCTTGGGTCAAGTTGCTTCTCTTTTCCGGGCCTCAGTTTTGATATCTGAGAAATGGGTTGTATCTCCTGGTACATGCCGGATACGTGGTCCTGAGCCCCTCCCCACATCCCACCAGATGTTGATGTGTCCACGGGCGAGGAGGCTTTTTCCCACCTTCGTAGTGCAAACGTATAACGAGACCACCTTGATCTTTGCAGGAGAAGCTCAGGGCTGACTTCTGGCTTCGGGGGGCCTTAGGCACATTTGCTTTTGCCTTAGGTCTCTACCTGGCCGAGAGGACCAATTGTCACAAAACGACCAGGTCGTCAGATTTAGCAAATAAAACACAAGGTGCCCAGTTAAATTTGAGATTCAGATGACACATTTTTTAGCGTAAATATATACCAAGTATCGCATGGAATGGGACATACTTCCTCCATTTTTAAAAAAAAAGGTAAAAGAATGTAATGATTTCCATAGGACTTAAAAATTTCATTTTCACCCTCTGAAGTAAGAAAAAATAAAACTTTTTTTTTCTGCCCTAAAATAATGTTTTTTTCTTTTGATTTTAAAAGAAATCAAGACATTTCTGTGGACTCCTAAAAGTACCAGACCTCCTATTCCTGAGGTATCAGCTGGTCCCGGAGAAAGTGGCCTTCCCTTAAGCCCATGTCCCCTGAGTGGATGGTGACCACAGGATTTCCCTTATCTGATGTTGCCCGGCATCTCCCAAACCTCAGGTCAGTGCAGGGCCCAGAACCAGGTTCTGGGAAAAATCGAGGGGGACAAGTGTTCCCTGTTCAGGCCGATCTGCCCCCTCGCAGAGATGCTTCCGGCCCAGACGGGCTTCCTTTGAATATGAGGAAGGATGAATCAGACCTCGGTGGCCCGGGAGGCAAGCCCCAGTGAGGTGTCTTTTCAAGGGGCCATCCTGAGTGCTCACCCCTTTGCTCACTGGCCTTCCGGTGGCCTGGGGTTTGGGGACAAATTTAGATCATTTGCCATCTGACCGAAATGGACCTTCAAAGATTTCCCAGGGTCTTAACAAATTCTTTGTCACCAGGACTTTCTCGAGGAACCGGTAGAGGACCGGAGACATCGCGGCGGCTCAGGCCCCAGCTGGGTTTTACTGAGACAAGCCAGGTGGATCAGACATTTGGGGCCCAAAAGGCCTGGAGTGGAGTTGCCTTTGATTTCTGCCTGGCTATGATTTCTGAGATTTCTGCCTGGTTGTGAAAAACAAACTGTAACAAAAGCCAGTCGCCAGATTGAGCAAATGAAAGGCAGGATACCCAGTTAAATTGGCATTTCAGATAAACAGCGATTTTAAAAGTATAAGTATATCCCAAATTTTGCATGGAATGGGATATACTAAAAAGTTATCCACTGTTTACCTGAAATTCAAATGTAACTGGTATCCTGTGATTTATCCTGGGACCCTGCAGGGCAAGAGAGAAAACTCAGGGAGAGGCGGGGATGGGGGCGCACCCATCCTAGCTTGAGGTCCTAGTGGGTGCCAGGTCACCGACGTCATCTCCTTACATCATCATCACAGCCTGTGCACAGATGAGGAAGCTGAGAGCTGAGGGAAGTTGGTGCAGAATGAGGGTACTTCCTGGTGGGCAGCTGCAGGTATGCCCACAGGAGCATGAAGAATTCAGGCTTAATCCTGCCAGGGTCAAAATTGGGCAGGACTCCTCAAAAAGTTGAACGTAGCATTACCACTTGACATAGCTATTCCGCTCCTGGGTATCTACCCTCCAGAATTGAAAACATGTTTACACGAATACTTGCACACGCATGTCCACAGTAGCACTAGTCAGTATCGCCAAAAGAAACAGAGGAATTCCCTGGTGGTCCAGTGGTTAGGGCTCCGCACTCCCACTGCAGGGGTCACGGGTTCTATCCCTGGTCGGGGAACTAAGATCCTGCATACCTCGAGGTGCAGCCAAAAAATAAATAAATAAGGTAGAAACAACCCCGATGTCCATTGATAGATGAATGGGTAAACAAAATGTGATCCAACCATACAATGGAATATTACTCAGCCATACAAAGGAATGAAGCACTGATTCATGCTACAATGTGGATAAACCTCAAATAAACCTGAGTGGAAGGAAGCCCAGACACAAAAGGTTATATATGATTCCATTTATTTGAAATATCCAGAACATAAAAATCCATAGAGACAGGAAGTAGATTGATGGTTGCCAGGGCCTGATGGAGGGGGGATGGGGAGTGACTGCAGATGGGGACGGGGTCTCGTTTTGGGGGTGATAGAAATGTTTAGGAACTAGATAAAGGTGCTGATTGCCCAACACTGCAAATGTACTAAATGCCACTGAATCACACACTTGAAAACTGTTAAAATGGTAAATATTATGTTATGTGTATTTTACCACAATTTAAAAAAATATCAGGCAGGGGCTGGCTAGGAAGAAACTTGGGCTACCATCAGGCCCGTGGCCAGAGTCCCAGAAGAGTTACGAACAGGGACCCTCTTTGGTAGGATAACTGCTGCCAGGAGCTGTGCCGGATACGGATGGATGTCAGGTCCCGCTGAATGCTGGGGAGCAGGGACCCCTGGTGTACCCCCTTTACAGAAGTGGCAACTGAGGCCCATGAAGTCAGGGAGCTTGCACAGGGACTCAGCATGGCCAGCTGGGATTGCAGTGTGGGCCTGTGTGGCCCCGAGCCCAGGAGGTCCTTCCAGGGAAAGCCATCTGCAGGCTGAGGGTGCTGAGTCACCGCTGGGGGTGGGACGACGCGAGCCATCATGGGACGTTAGGGAGGGAGGGGGCAAACGGCTACTCTTCTGACAGCCCCCAGGCAGGCAGCCTCATGGGCTGTGACGCCCACCCCAGGCGGGCCCAGCACGCAGGGGCCAACAGAGGATCAGAAAAGAGCTCGAATCCCAATAATCAGGAGGTGCTTTGGTTAAAAGCCTGGTTCTTGGAGCCAGGTAGCTGACCCTGTTGGGCTGGGGGTGGGGCTTCACCCCTCTGAGGCTCAGTTTCCCCTCTGAACCTGCCCCTCCCCACCCTGGGTCAGCGGAGCTTTAGCAGAAGGTGGTGCTATATGTGGGATGGTGCAGAGTTGAGCTCAACCCCTGGAGAGTTCACCATCCTCCAGGGCGTCTCGCCAGGGACGTGAAACCTGTCCCCCAGGGGGCCTGGGCATCTACTTACTTGTTTAATTGAGAAACTTGAGTCACAGAGAAGACATAGGCTCGATCTGAAATGTTTGAACAGGACCAAAGTCAGCCCACCCTGCTGGGAAGTGGGGACCAGGGGCAGGCACACACAGGGTGCTCTGGCTAGGTGATTTAGGACAATCGATCGATTGACGATTGATAATCCTTTCTCCGATGAAAGAAAACGAGACAGCAGACAGAACTGGTCATCTTGTTCTTGGAAGAGAGAGTGGTTCCCTGATCAGGCAGAACTGAGCAGAAAAGCCCTGCATTACACGAGAAGGAGAGTTAGAGCCAGACAGAGAGAGAGTGAGAAAGAGAGGGATAAAGAGAGAGAGAGAGGGACCCTGAGACCGGTTGATAGAATTCAGCCTTTGGGCTTCTTTGAATTGAAGCCCTGGTGGGATGCAAGTCTTCACTTGACAGATGCGGAAACTGAGGCCGGGAGGGGGTACCAGTCCCCTCCGTTCACCATCACCCAGGCCTGTGGATGTTGCTCTCCTTGGCTGGCCTGCCATGGCCCTCAGCCTCACTGATGCCCCCGATCACTTTCCCGCGTCCCCCAGCCCACAAGTCCCCTTTGGCCAGTTAAAAATAGCTGGTGGAGGACGCTGGTGACTTCTGAAAGGGGCCTCAGAACCCAGGCGGCGGCGACGACGTACAGCCAGCGACGGCGCTAATTGAGGCAGCCATACAGGGTACAAAGGCGCCTTCAGGGGAACTGGCGCGTCTGGATCAGATTTCTGGAGAGCAAACGTTTCTTTCATTTCCCTGAGCCCCGGCAGGGATCTGTCCTAACGGCAGAAGAAAACATCCCCTGGAAGGGAACAGGATCTCATTTGGGGTGTGAGGGTGCGGGGGGAGCCCCAGGGCACTACTGAACGGTGGCACTTAGGGAAGCTCCCAGCACACCCCGCAGCAGCCCCCCCCCCGTTTAGAGTAAGTTGGGAAGACTTCCCTCTTCTCCAGTCTTATGAAAGCGTCTGTGTAGAACTGGCATTCTTTCTTTCCTAAACCTTTGGCGGAATTTACCAGTGACGCCATCCTGACCTGGCTTTCTACCTGGGAAGGTTCTCCACCACCCCATCAATTTCTTCCATGGATACAGGGCTATCCTGGTGATCCACTTCTTCTTGAGTGAGTTTGGGGAATCTGTGTCTTTCAAAGAATTTGTCTGTTGTCATCTGAGCCATTGAATTGATTGGAATCAAGTTGTTTATAATGTGCCCTTGTGATCCTTTTAATATGTGTGGGATCTGTCCCGGGGTCCCCTCTCTCCTTCCTGACATTGGTCATTGGTGCCTTATTTTCCTGATCTATGTGGCTCAGCCCAGGATGAGAAGCCCCAAACCCTGGTGTTGAGTTTGTCCCCAGATTCGGGCGGTAGTGGGTTTTGTTGTCCTCGCTGTTCGGATGGCAACGACATCGGAGGCCCTTATGGAAAGGCAACCCCGCCCAGCTCAAAGCACAGAAAGCCTTCCTCTGTAAGGGTGATGACGGTCCCTCTTCTGACTCTGCCCTCCGAACTCCCAAAGTTTGACTTCTAAGCATAGACCAGAGAGAACATGAGCCCCGAAGTCCGGAAAACCCTGGCTCAAACCTGTTACTTTTCATCAGGGCTGGGATAGGGTAAGGCAAGTGAGGCATCCAGGTGCAAAATTTAAGGAGGTGCCCATCAGCAGGCTTGTGGAAGGCAAGGTTGGAAAAAACTCTCTGAGACAACTTGGCCACGTGGTCTTGGGTTACCGTGACAACACATGATGCTACTCCTCCCTTGCTGCATCCTCTGAAGAGGGGGAGGGGATGGTACTAGAACTGATGCATGGGTTCAATGAGATAATATGTGGACGCCACGCCCAGGGAAGTAAAAGCCCTGGAAATAGTGGTAAGGATTCATAATAATTACTCAGCCTCCTAGAGCCTCTCTTCTAAGTGTTTAGGGCTTACAACAACGTAGGAACTATTGTTTGTTCCATTTTACAGATGAGAAGACTGAGACCCAGAGCTGGTGGCAGAGGCAGGACTCGAACCCTGGCTGTCAGGCCCCCAGCCTGTGTGCGCTTTGTGCGTCATCGCTGGGCACATCCGAAATCACAGCTCCACCCGAGTTCCTCTCCCCCGATAGCGCCTGGGTTTGCATCCTTGGCTGGAGAAAAGTGATTTAAAACAGGAACACCCACGGTGGCCCTGACTCTGCCTAAGTTCTGGAAGCAGGGCAGCCTCGGGACTCTGAACTTGGCTGGTGTTTTCCCCCAGCCCCGGGGCCCAGGGACGGGGGTTTGGCCTGTCTCAGGCCCCAAACCACCTGCTCAGCCCAGCATCCAGCCAGCCTGCGTACGAGTGAGGGAGAGAGGGGACCCTCCGCTGTCTTTATATACCGGGGTTATTTTTAACCCGGCCTTCCAGAACATTACAGAGCTTCCTCTCTCCGACTCGCAGGAAGCCCTACTTGGCCGTGTTTCCTGCTAACACGCGGCCCCGAGATTGCTGAGAACAACAGGCCCAAGACTGCTCGGCTCCGGGGGAAAAAACCTGGCTCCCTTTCAAAGCCCTGACAAAACCCTTTCAGAGCTCTGCGCTCCCGCCAGCCCGAGCATGGCCCCCACGGCGCTGACAAATTGGTCGAGACCATGCCCAGGGCTCGCAGGCAGGGGGCCCCGACTCCATCATCCCTTCCCAAGGTGGGAAAAAATGTGTGTGCCCTCCCTCCACCCCCAACTGGATAGACAAATACCTGCATTGGTGGATTTTTTTATGCTTCTGTTTTTTATTTTTATCCATGTATTTTTATTGAGATGAAATTCACATAACAGAAAATTAGTCATTTTAAAGTGGAAAATTTGGTGGCATTGGGTACATTCACCGTGTTATGCAACCACCGTCTCTGATTCCAAAACATTTTCGTCACTCCAAAATAAAACCCGGTCCCCATGAGCAGTCACTCCCCATTCCCCCTGCCCCAGCCCCTGGCAACCGCTAATCTGCTTTCTGTTTCTATGGATTTGCCTGTTCTGGACATTTCATATAGATGGAATCATTCACTGTGTGGCTTTTAGTGTCTGTCTTCTCTCACGTAGCATCATGTTTTCAAGGTTCATCCACACTGCAGGATGAATCAGTGCTTTGTTCTTTTTTATGGCTGAGTAGTATTCCATTGTATGGATGCCCCCATGTTTTGTTTATCCACTCCATTGTTGATGGATGGATTTTGCTTTCCAACAGCGATTGAAGGCTTGGGTTTGGAAGAAATTATTTTTGTCAATGTCGTGTCATTTTCCTCTTGGAAACGTTGCTGTTTGCTGCAGAGCAATTCATATGATGTCTGCACTTTGGCGGAAGGTGCGGAGAAAACGTAGTTCTGGACAGAGGCATCTTAACACTTCTGTTCTGGTTTGACCTGTTCTTCCCGTGGTCTTCTATGTGCGGTGATGGTTTCTCACGGGGAGGCAGTGGGGTGTGGCGGGCAGCCAGGACCTGATTCAATCCAGCCTCCTTCACTTACCAGCCATGTGATGCTGGACAAAGCCCTATGGTTCCCTTAAAGCCTAAAACCTTTGTACTCTGACATCGGCCCCCAGTATCCAGAGAAACTTTGCTCCAGCAGGGCCCTCTCTTTTACAAATGTGGAAACTGAGGCTTGGAGAGGGCGTGTGACTTGCCCAGGGTCTCACAGGTACAAGAAGTGCTGGGGATGCAGCCCCAGCCCCAGCCTAAACTTGGGTGGGCTCCTCTCCTGGTTGGGCTTGGGAATTCCTGCGAGCAGCCCCTCCCCTGTCCCTCCTGGTCTCCTTTCTTTGGCCACAGCCCTCAGAGAAGCCACTGCCTCCTTCTCTGATCTCTCTTGTCATCACCTCCTGGGGTCACCCATCCTGTTGTTTGCTCCTTTGTGGCTTTGTCTCAGATGGGATCTTGTCACCACATCCAAAGACATTTGCCTGAGTCAGTGGTTCTTACCTGGGGGAAATTCTGCAGTCCAGGGGATGTCTGGCAATGTCTGGGGACATTTTTGGTTGTCACAACTGGGGTTAGAGGGTGCTATTGGTTTTGAGTGGGTAGAGACCAGGGAAGCTGCTCAACACCACCCCCCCAAACAGGGGATGATGGATTCCAAATGTCGATAGTGCTGAAGACGAGAACACTGCCTTGACGTGAAAGACCTTGTTTGCTGTCTGTTATTCTATCATCTTTCATCAGTCTATCTATCAATTATCTATTTGTCATCTATCGATCATCAATCAATCTATCAATTATCTATTGACCATCCATCTAATAATCTGGTGTCTATCTATCAGTTATCTGTCTATATCTATCTACCACATCTTCTATCATCTATCAATTATCTATCTATCTATCTATCTATCTATCTATCTATCTATCTATCTATCTATCTATCTATCTATGTATCTACCTACCTACCTATCACAGAGAATGATCCAGTCCCAAATATCAGCAGTGCCGAGAAACCCCAACCCAGTGAAGGCTCAGATGCCTGTAACAGAAGGGGCAAGGTCCTTTCTGGGCTGGGTCCTTCTCATCTCCCACCGCCTGTGATCCTCCTATAGCCCTGTGAGGTGGGATCCTTTATCCCCAGGTGAGGAAACTGGGACCCAGGAAGTTTAGGGGCCTCATGTGAGAAGCAGAGCTCAGGCTTCATTCTGAGGGCAGTAGGGAGCCATGAGAGATGTTAGGGCAAGGGAGGGAACCGGTTGAGTCTGCATGTTGGGGAGATGGCTCTGGGGCCAGGATGTGGTCTTGACTGAGGCAGGGAGATTAGAGGGGACCCCTGTGGGAGAGCTGAAGGACTCCCAGAGGGAGGCGGCGATCCAAGTGGGGTTCAGGAGAGCTACGGGGGAGAGAGAGAGAGAGAGAGAGGAGGGCAAGGGTGTCTCTGTAAAGCCAGCTGCAGGCTGTGGCCGCAGAAGGGAGGGGGCCAGATTCATTGGCTCCTCCAGGTGAAGATGGGGGAAGGATGGCCATCTTCTGGGGGGCCAGCCATGGACTCCCCAGCTTGTCACTGGATAAACATTCATCAACATTATTTCTAGGCCAGATATGGTTCAGTGGGGACACAGAGACTTCAGGGAGGACCTGGCATGGGAAACTCCAGTCTGAGGAAGACAGCTGGACACAGACACAGTCCTATGGGGTCAAGACTGGGCAGAGGGAAGGACCCATTGCTGGGAGCACCCAGAGGGGGAGCAGGCCAGGCTGCAAGGGGGAAATGACATATAGGTTCAGGCAAACGGGGGAAGGGTGTTCCAAGCAAAGGGCACAGCACAGGCAAAGGTCCAGAGGTGAGACTTTGGCAGATTTGGGAAACAGGAGGAGTGGTGTGTTGGAAGGAAATATAGGGAGGTGAGGCTGGATTATAAAAGATGGTAAAGCGAGTTGGAGGTGGTATGATGGGCAGTTATGGGGATCAGATGCTCTCTCTTACCAGCCACCCCCATCCCATCTTAGCACCCTACAGGTGGCAGCAGCTTTGGTTGGGTTTTGTTTTTGATTTATTTTTGGCTGTGTTGGGTCTTCGTTGCTGCGCCCAGGCTTTCTCTAGTTGCGGCGAGCGGGGGCTACTCTTCGTTGCGGTGCGTGGGCTTCTCATTGCTTCTCATTGTGGCTTCTCTTGTTGCGGAGCATGGGCTCTAGGCGCGCTGGCTTCAGTAGTTGTGGCACGTGGGCTCAGTAGTTGTGGCTCGCGGGCTTTAGAGCCACAGGCTCAGTAGTTGTGGCGCACGGGCTTAGTTGCTCCGCGGCATGTGGGATCTTCCCGGACCAGGGATCGAACCTGTGTCCCCTGCATTGGCAGGCGGATTCTCAACCACTGCGCCACCAGGGAAGCCCTGGAGCCTCATCTTAATAAGAACAAGGGACCCTTGGCTCAGGGCGAGTTTAAAAGTTGCATCTCAGTTTATATCCTAGGCAGCTTCCAAGCCTGCAGCTATTTCTTGTCACCCTAGTTTGGGTCTGCTGCCCTGGACACCTAACCCTTTGTAGCTGGCTCCACCAGCCTGGCTGGTCACCCGCTTCCCGGCACTGAACTTAGCCATCTGGCTTCGCGCCACCCCGTGTTGAGCCCTGTGTCATAGTACGGGCTACTGAAGTCACGCAGGAAACCCTCAGACTTTGGGTTGCGTGAGGCTGGGACCCCTGGGAAGTCTCAGCTCCATCCAGGCCATGCCTGAGGGGCCCTGAGTCTGGGGAGAATGAGCAGGACACCCCAGCCTGTGTGGTCAGGGCTGGGCCTGAGGGAGGGACGGGGCATGGGCAGGGGGAAGCAGCAGGCTCCAAAATGGAATCTGACATGTGGAGTTAAAATGGGGGGACAGAGTGGGGTTCCTCTTGCAGGGGAACAGCATGTGCAAAGACCCAGAGAGCTGAGGCAGCCTGGGGCCCGCTAGTGGGTGAAGATGCCCAGGGCCAGCTCAGGCAGGGCCAGGAAGCTGTGCCTGGGGACTGGGAGCCTGGACCTGACCTAAAGGCAAAGGGGTTCCTTGTAATCTGGGGAACGGCTGGGTTCCATCCCATTTGGGGAAGGTCCATGGCGGGGGGTGGGGATGGGTGTCAGCTGAGCTGGAGGGTTCTTGCTGCTTTCTCTTAGAAGAGCTGCAAGCATCTTCTGGTTTCTCGCTTCCGTGGCCCTCCAGCAGTGGCTTGTCCAAATGTGGAGCATTTTACTTCACGGTGGACGTTCGCAGCAGCCCCACCCCTCCCCCGCCTCCTGCGATTCATCTCTGCACCCACTCACTCATTCCTTTATTCATTTACTCAGTCATTCCTTCCCTGTCCCTGGGGAGCCTGGCACTCAGCCTGCTTTGGTCCCCCGGCACCCTGGGCTCACCCTCCAGAGCACACCCATCCTCACCCGGTTTTGCCTCGTGAGCAAGTCCCCCATGAGTCTGAGTTCCACTGGCCATTCTGTCTGGGCTTCACACATTGTTATTCCCAGCGCCAACCTGTATGGGGTGGCCCAGGGGTCTGCAAACTACAGCCCAGGGGCCAAATCCCGCCTGCCGCCTGTGGTTGTAAAGCCTGTGAGCTGAGAATGTTTGCTTTCCTTTCTTTTTTAACTTGTGGTAAAATATGCATAACATAAAATTTACCATTGTAACCATTTAAAAATGTACAGTTCAGTAGCGTTAAGTACATTCACATTGTTGTACAACTGCCATCACCACCATCCATCCCCAGCACTTTGTCATCTTCCCAAACTGAAACTCTGTCCACGTTAAACCCTAACTCCGCATTCCCCCTCCCCCAGCCCCTGGCGCCCACCATTTCTACTTCCTGCCTCTATGAATCTGACTCCTCTAGAGACCTCATATAAGTGAGATCATACAGTATTTGTCCTTTTGTGTCTGGCTTATTTCATTTAGCGTAATGTCCTCAAAATTCATCCATGTTGTAGCATGTGTCAGAATTTCCTTCCTTTTTGTGGCTGAATAATATTGCATTGTATGGATGGACCATATTTTGCTTATTCTTTCATCCATCAATGGACATTTGGGTTGTTTCCACCTTTGGCTATTGCGTGTTTTCTTTTTATAACAGCTTTACTAAGATATAGCTCACATCTCATACAATTTCACCCACTTAGGGTGTACAATTCCATGATTTTTGGTATATTCACAGAGTTGTGCATCCGTCACCACAAGTAGAATATTTTCATTACCCTGAAAGAAACCCACACCCCTTAACTGTCACCCCCTGATAAGAATGCCATTTACATTTTTTAATAGTTGAAAAAAATACGAAAAGAAGAATACTATTTTGTGACATGGGAAAGTTCTACAGAAATTCAAATCGTGTCCATAAATAAAGTTTTATTGGCACCTGGCCCTGCCCGTTGGCGTACATCTTTTTTTTGTTTTGTTTTTTAAAGTTTTATTCCTTCACCCACAACATGATCGTACTACCTTCTCTCTCTCTCTCTCTCTCTTTTTTTTTCTGGCCTTGTGGCATGTGGGATCTTAGTTCCCTGACCAGGAATAGAAGCCATGTCCCCTGCATTGGAAGCACAGAGTCTGGACTGCCAGGGAAGTCCCTGGTGTACATCTTGTCTGTGGCTGCTCTCAGGCTACAATGGCAGAGTTGAGTGGTTTTGGCAGAGACTGTATAGTTCACAAAGCTGAGCATCTGTACCATGTGTACCTTGGCAGGAAAAGTTTGCCGACCCTGCCATTTCTCCTCACCTCGTCATCCAGGCTCCAATCCAGCTGAGCCCCCTCCATCTCGCCCAGGGATGCCAGCACCAGCCTCTTGTTTCCTCCCCTGATGGATCATACTGCAGTAGAGTGTGAGCATCGGGTGTGCCTCCTTCAAGGTGTGGCCTGTAAACATCACTGAGGATGGCGTGTTTAGATCTAAGTTCAAATGTCCCCTCCAGTAGCCCCTTTAGTTCAGGAACTCTCAGCCTCAGCACCATTGACTTGTGGGGCTGGATCCCTCTCTGTGCTGGGGCCATCCTGTGATTGTAGGGGGTTGAGCAGCGTCCCTGGTCTCCACCCACCAGATGCCAGTAGCACCCGCCCCCCCACCAATAAAACCAAAAATGTCTCCCAACATTGCCCAATGTTCCCTGGAGGTTAAAATCACCTTCCCCTTCTGTCTGACCCCACCTATCCCGGTTTGGTAGGTGGCAGAAGGGGAGTGGGAGACCTACCCCTCCTCCCATGGACAGACCAAGGGATAGACTTTTCACACCTAACACCTCTCCCACCCTTCACCACCCTCCTGTGAGATGTGAATTACTCACCCCTTCAGCAGATGGGTAAACTGAGGTGCGGTGAGGGAAGCCAGTAACCTGTCCTTCTGCTCCCTGCCCCCTCAGGCTTTCTCCGGGCAGCAGAAATTACAGCCCTCAGAGCCCCAAATAGCTCCTTTCTCTCTCCCTTCAAGGCAGCCGCTGAGCACACTGGCCTGTGGTTTAGACTCCAAAGCTGCAGGGGTAAAATAAGAGATTCAAATCTTGTCTGCTGGAGATCATAAACTTCAAAGAAGCCAAAGGGGTCTGGTCCCTGATGATGGGGGCCTGATTGTGTTTGCCCGCTGCCTTGGGGAACCACCAAAAGTGTCTGATGGGGAGAGTCAAAATGAGCCCCTGAATGGGGAGATGGTGAACCCCCTGGGCTGTTCTGCTCAGTGAGTTCAGAAGGAGGTTCCTACAGACTTTTTGGTGAGAATGTGGGACCCTGAGATGGCACTGGGTGCAGCCCATTTGCAGGCATGGCTTAGAGGTCTCCTCCTCCAGGAAGCCTCCAGGAATGCATTCCTTCCATCCTCACATAGTCCCCTTTACAAAACTTCTCAGGGTCAGGGAAGCCATCCCTGGGCCCTGATGCCTCCTCACCAACTGGCCAGACAAGATGTCGAGGTGAGGGAGCCCCAAGATGGGTGTGGAGGCTCAGGCCGGTGGAGCTTTGCAGTTTCTCTGCACTTTCAGAAAATAGAAGGTGAGTTAAGCTGGTCATTTTCAACTCTGCCTGAACAGTCAAGTGCCCCCAGGGAGATTTTAAGATCTATGATCCCACCACCTGAACCCAGAGAACACAGTTAACCAGCAATGGTTAACACATTGTCACCAGCCATGGGACAAGCCAAGGTCAGGTGCCTCAGAATACGAGGCATCAGGGAGGACCAGCATGACTCCTGCAGATCCTGCCCCAAGACACACAACTGAGCTGGTCACCAGGAACCAGCAGGCCAGCCCACCGGGGGATGTGCTGCAAAACAACTGCCTGGACTCTGCAAAAATGTCAAATGTGAAAGACACGAAAAGGCTGAGAAACCGCTCCTGATAAGGGAGGCAAGAAAGACATGAGAACAAAAGACAGCAGGTGAGTCTGTCCTGGATCCTAAATGAAGAAAGAAAAAGTTGCCATCAAAAGACTAAAAGACATTAAAAAAAAAAAGCTTAGTCTTTTTGCACAGCCATAACACAATACCAGAGACTGGGTGGCTTATAAACACAAATTTATTTCTCACAGTTCTGGAGGCTGCAAGTCCAAGTTCAAGGTATGGGCTGATTTGGCAGCTGGTGAGGGTTTGCTGGTTCATAGATGCTGCCTTTTCACTGCGTCCTCACATGGAGGAAGGGGCGAGGGAGCCCTCTGTGGTCTCTTTTACAAGGGCACTAATCCCATTTACTGGAGCTCCACCCTCATGACCTAATCACCTCCCAAAGGCCCCACCTCCTTGATACCACCACATTGGGTGTTAGAATCTCAACCTATGAATTTTGGGAGGACAAACATTCAGACCACTGGGGGCAGTGGGGTTCATTTGACTACAAAATGTAAATTAGATCATGCTCTTTCTCAATGGAAAATTTGGGGAGTGTGACATTTGTCCTGGAGTTGTGTGAGAACCTCCTGGTTCTCAGGATAGGCAAGCAGAAGAATTTAGGGATCATGGAGCGCGATGTCAACAGTGTATTCCCAAATCGTTCAAAAATGATATTATATTGCTATGAACTGAACACTTGTGCTCCCCCCTCAGATTCACGTGCTAAAGTCCTAACTCCCCGTACCTCAGAATATGACTGTATTTGAAGGTAGAGTCTTATTTATTTTATTTTATTTATTTATTTTTGGCTGTGTTGGGTCTTCGTTGCTTTCTTCTAGTTGCGGTGAGCAAGGGCCTCTATTTGTTGCGGTGTGCGGACTTCTCACTGTAGTGGCTTTTCTTATTGCAGAGCATGGGCTCTAGGTGCGCAGGCTCAGTAGTTGTGGCGCACGGGCTTAGTTGCTCCGCGGCATGTGGGATTTTCCTGGACCAGGGCTCGAACCCGTGTCCCCTGCATTGGCAGGCAGATTCTTTCTTAACCACTGCACCACAAGGGAAGCCCAGAGGTAGGGTCTTTAAAGAGATGATTAAGTTAAAACGAGGCCATACAACGGGCCCTAACCGGATCTGACTGGTGTACTTATAAGAAGAGGAAATTGACACAAAGAGACACAAGGGATAAGTGTATATATGGCGAAAAGACCCTGCAAAGAAGCAAGAAGAAGGTGGCCATCTGCAAGCCAAGGAGAGAGGCCTCAGGAGAAACCAACTTGCTGACACCTTGATCTTGGACTTCCAGTCTCCAGAACTGTGAGGAAATTAACTTCTGTTGTTTAAGACACCCAGTCTTAAAATGGCTGTTATGACAGCTGGAGCAGACTAATACAATATTTATAAATATATACATTTTTCACCTGTATATGTAATATATACTATATATACAAATTTTATATCATTTGTATCAATTACATATATACACATATGTATAAGTATATATACTTTATATTTATATATATAAAGAGAGAGAGGGAATGTGATAAATTGTTAGCAGCTTGTGGGTCTGGGTGCAGGGTATGTATTATTCTAGCAACTTTCCTGTAGGTTTCACATTTTTCAAAATAAATGTTGCAAAAACGCAAAACAGAGCCTTGTTTCCTGGCCTCACCAAGCCCACTGAAGTCAGATCCTTGGGCATGGGTTGGGCACCAGGATTTTTGAAAGTGGCACCCCAGCTTCAGAACTGGGGTTTGTGGTGATGTGGGAGCGTCATGGTTGCAACAGGGGGACCAGGACAAGGGCCCTTCTCTGAGGGGGCCGATGGGGTTGGTGAGGCCAGGGGAGAGCATAGGCTGCAGGCCTGGGCAGAGGTCCAAGTTGCCCCCTCTCCACTCCCCTCCCCCACCTTGGCGACCTCATGTCCATTTCTCTGTGTGGTCTCCTGAGTTGCCCCTCATTAGAGCAGTGTTTGCTCCATTTTGCTTAATTGGAAGTTACAGGCCTGGTGGCCATACGCTGAGGTGCTTCTCATGCCTGAGGGCAAAAAAACCCCGTTCCCATTAGCAGTCACTCCCCATTCCCCTGCCCTGCCCCTGGCATCCACCAGTCTGCTTTCTTTCTCTGTGGATTTGCCTGTTCTGGACATTTCATATAAATGGGATCACATAACTCTGTGGCCTTTCATGTCTGGCTTTTATCACTCAGCGTAACATTTTTCGAGGTCCATACGTGTTTAGTATATGTCAGTGCTTCGTTCCTTTTTATGGCTGACCAAATACATTATTTTTTAAAATCAGGGCTTTGCTTATAGAAATGCAAAATGCTATATTTGTCAAACATCAGACGATGTTTTTTCTTTTTTATCCCCTCCACAAATAGCTCAAAATCGACTCAAGCTGCCAAACATCACACACTCCCAATGTTTAACCACAAGCCCATGGGTCTCCTGTGGAAGGGGTTCGGGGCTCAGGCATCCTTGGATGGCCCCCATGGGAATAACATTTTAATTAAAAAGGCTTACAATGACAGACTCGAAATGTAAACTCCCAGGCAGCGAAGGCCCGGGCCGTGCCTGACATTCCAGGCCGGCCTCCTTGGAGCCCCAGCAGCCACAGAAGTCCCCAAGCCGAGCCAGGAATAGTTCTGCCTTTTATTTGGAAAGAGAATTACAGGGCTTGCAGCCTAGCCCCAAGCTTGCTGCTTCGAAGCTGTATTTTTGAACACGACCATAACCGCACACTTGCCTTCGATGGTCCGTGCCAGGCTAAATGCTGCCAGCTGCTTAGACGCTCGGCTCAAGGCTCTAAACACAGGTTCTTTTTTATTCCCATTTTAAGGTCTGCCCGACTATTTCTGTGCAAAAACAGATTGAAAATCTCACTGGCTCGGGAGCCTCTGGCAGCTACCAAGGCCGCCCCGTTCTCTCTGCTCCCCGCAAGTGGATCTCGGGTCTGCCTTGTCCATGGGGATTTGCCTACCTGGAGGAGCTCTCCCTGGGTTCCCCAAATCCTCCCCTCCTCATCCCAAGCCGGGGGAGGGTGGGACTCTGGGATCAACAGGCTCACTGGCTAGGATGAGATGGGTGATTCCTGGAAGGAGAACCAGAAAAACCAGGATGCATGATGGGAAGGAAAACGTTCATGTGGTCACAGTGGTTGAGCCAAGATTTGAACTTGGGTCCTAGTTAGGTGAGAGTCACAGGGTTAAAAAATGTTGAGCCCTTGCTGGTGGGAGTGTACAATGGTGTAGTGGCTGAATTTTGGTGGGTCCTCCAAAAGTTAGACATAGACTTACCAGCAATTCCAGTCCTACCCCAAAGAATTGAAAACAGGTGTTCAAATAAAAACTTGTACATTCGTGTTCATAGCAGCACTAGTCACAATTGCCAAAAGGTGGAAACAACACAAATGTCCATCAAAGGATGAATAGATAAACAAAATGCGGTCCATCCATACAATGGAATATTACTCGGTCATAAAAAGGAATGAAGCACTGACATGGTACTATGTGGATGAACCTTGAAAACATCATGCTGATTGAAAGAAGCCAGACACAAAAGGCCACATATTGTGTGATCCCATCTATATGAAATGTCCAGAATAGGCAAATCTATAGAGACAGAAAGTAGATTAGTGGTTGCCAGGGGCTGGGGGAGGGGGAGATGGGGCGTGACTTCTAATGGGTACAGGGTCTCTTTTGGGGGTGATGAAAATTTTCTGGAGCTAGGTGGTGAACTAGAGATGATTGCTACACAACCTTTTGAATGTACAAAATGCCACTGAATTGTTTACTTTAAAATGGTTAATTTTATGTTATGTGAATTTCATTGCAATTAAAAAAAAAAGCAACTCAGCTCTACCCTTGGGTTCAAGGAAAGGAAGTGTCCAGGAGCAGGTGGGGGAGATAACGGCATATCAGCAACACCTGTGAGAAAAACTTCGGGGTTCTGTTGGGTTGATATGACTCAGCAGGGGGAGGGGGTGGGGCCCGGGATGCGGTGAGTCTCTGCCACATCAACAGAGGTATAGGGTCCAGATAGAGGCAGGTGGGTTCCCTGGCCAGACCACAGCCAAGGAGTTGGGCTCAAATCTGGGGAGGAGAGGCAAGGACAAAGTGGAGATTTGGGGAGGGGCTCAGTAGGGCTGAGAAAATTTGAAAGCCCATCCCTTCGAAGAGAAATAGTGCAGCATGAACTCTAGAGCTGGGCTAATTGCATTAAAATCCCAGCTCTGCCACTTACCAGCTGTGTGACCTTGGGCAAGCCACTTAACCTCTCTGAGCCTCAGTTTCCTAAGATGTGAAATGGGGTTAAGAATAGTACCTGTTTCATAGCAGGGTTGTGAGAATTCAGTGCCTTGGCGTAACTGCATTATTCCCAGCAGAGGGAACTGCACATGGAAAGCTGTGGAGATGTGAAGCCGTGAGGGAGAGTGGTGAAGAGTGAGCAGATCTGGAGAGAGGCTGGGTTTCTGCCTCGGAGACACCGAGCACACAGTAGGTGATCAGATGGCTTCAGGTGCCTGCCCTCGCCTGGAGGAAACTAGCCATTTCCATCCTCTTTGCTTCAGACTGGCCCCCAGGAATTAAAGGCCCCCAGGTCTAGTCTAAAGGAGTTATACAAATGGGCAAGAAGCACATGAAAAGGATGCTCAACATCACTAATCATCAGGGAAATGCAAATCAAAACCACAAAGCACTACCACCTCACACCCATGAGGGCGGATCCTAACAAAAACACAGAAAATAACAAATGTTTTCGAGGATGTCGAGAAATTGGAACACTTGTGCACTGTTAGTGGGAAAGTAAAATGGTGCAGCTGCTGCGGAAAAGAGTACAGGAGTTCCTCAAAAAATTAAAAATAGAATTACCTTATGATCCAGCAATCTCACTTCTGGGTAGATCCCCCAAAGAATTGAAATCAGGGTCTCAAAGAGATCCTTGTACACTCAGGTTCACAGCAACATTTTCCACAATAGCTAAAAGGTGGAAGCAACCCAGGTGTCTAGCAATGGACGAATGAATAAGCAAAATGTGGTCTATCCATACAATGGAATACTATCCAGCCTTAAAAAGGAAGGAAACTGTCACACGCTACATGGATGAACCTTGAAGACATGCTGAGTAAAATGAGCCAGTAACAAGGGGACAAGCATGCATGATTCCACTTATATGAGGTCCCTAGAGCAAATTCATAGAGACAGAAAGTAGAATGGTAGTTGCCAGGGGCTGGGGGAGGGGGACTGGGGAGTTAGCGTTTAATCGGGACAGGGCTTCAGTTTTGCAAGATGAAGAGTTCTTGGAGATGGATGGTGGTGATGGTTACACAACAAAGTGAATATACTCAGGGCCACTGAGCTGTGCATTTAAAAATGGTTAAGATGGTGAATTTTATGTTACGAGTATTTTACCACAAATTTTACCACAATTTGAAAAAAACCACACATTCTGAGACGTATCTGTAACAGAATAGATAATTCATTTATACCTGGGGTGGGGCTCGCTGGGTGATGCTGGGTGAACATCTCACTCTTTGGGTGCCTGTTTCCTCCGGTGCAAACTGGGGATGTGAGGCCACCCTCTGGCATCATTAGGAAGGTCAAGATGTCATATGGGGAAGCCAGATGGGGATGGGAAGGGGTCCCACCCATCCGCAGGTCCCGCTTGGGAAATCAAACCCTGAATGTTCCGTTTTGGCTGAGGGAGCACCATGCCTGCACTTTATTCCACAGAAAGATGCCAAGGACTTGGAGCAACCGTAAAACTAAAACTTGCTGGTGTTTGTCCCGTGCCTGCCACGTGCCTGGCTGGCACTGCATCTGCCCATTTTACAGAAGAGGAAACTGAGGCTCAGAGGGGTGAAGTGACTTGCTCAGGTCACATAGCAGGATGTGGCCGGGGTGGGATTAGAAGCCCTAATTTGCCTGACCTCAAGCCGTGGAGGCCCTGAAAAACAGCGAGGGGGCTCCTCGTGATGGTTTAGAGACACGGGCAGCGTTGGTTTCTTCTGACACAACACACCACAGTTGGTTGAAGAGAGTTCTGTTCTAGCTGTGCAACTCTTCCATAAATGCAAAATGTATTGATTTTCTTCAATATGATGGAGAAGGGGGTGAAAGTGCTCTTTTAAAATGTGCTGCCTAAATGCTATTGTGGGGAGGGGGTCATCCCCGATGAGATCCTGGAACAGCAAAGGGAGACCTGGAGAAAATCCGACAAAGGTCTGGAGTTTGACAGACAGCATCGTCCCAAGGTTAATCTCTCTGTTTTGACAAATGTACCGCAGAAGTGGAAGAAAATGACTTTGCGGAGGCTGAGGGAAGGGGAGACAGAACTCTTTGTACCATCATTGCAACTTTTCTGAAACAATAATCTGGATGATCTAAAATTATCCAAAATAAAAACTTCCTTTTTATAAAATCAGCGTAATTTCGGCTCAGATGGGGATGTGTCTGCGGGGGAGCCTTCTGCTTTGGGCTGGAGAGGAAACAGAGCCCTTTGTCCCCATCAAGAATTGGTGATCTTGGGTCAGATGGCCTTGGTTCGCCAGACTTGGGCCTCTGGCCACCCTGGGGCCAAGAGGATTGGAGGGAGGAGCAGGCTTGGGGACATGAGGGACACGTGCCCAACACTTTCTTTTTCTCCCCGCCTCCTCCAGGTCATTGGAAAGTCCTGTTGGCCCTGCCTCCAAAATGTATCCTCATTTTGTTCCTTCCCTCCACTGCCCTGCACCATCCAGCCTCCATCACTGCTCCAAGCCACCCCTCTGGCCTCCCCACCCTCGTCTCCCTCCTTCTCTCCCTCCATCACTCTGTTCCAGCCACACTGGTCTCCCCGCCCAGGACTTCTCCACCTCAGGGCCTTTGCACTGGCTGTTACCTCTGCCCAGAACACCCTCCCCACAGGAAGCCATATAGCTCCTCCTCTAACTTCCTTCGGTTCTGTGCTCTGGTGTCACCTGGGAGCAGTCGCCCTTAGTCACTCTGAACCAACAGTCCCCTCTCATTGTTTGCTGCCTTGCTTTATCACCTGTCTCCCCTGCCAGATCCTCAGTTCCAGGAGTACAGAGGACATTGGTTACAGCTTTACTGTGGTACAGTGGCTATACAATGAGCTGCACTTAGTTAAAGCGTGTAATTGGATGACCTTAGGTAAAACTGCGTGCCCACAATGGAATTGGTGAACAGGTTTATCCCTGCACGTTTCCTGGGTCCCCTGGTAATCCCTCCTTCCCCTCCCAACACCCACCTTCATCCCAGGCATCCACAATCTGCTGTCTGTGACTATAGATTAGTTTGTGCTTGCTAGAATTTCACATAAATGAAATCATCCAAGAGGTTGCTTTCCTGTCTGGCTTTTTTCACTCAGTATCACGATCCCGAGCTCCCTGCAGGCCATCACATGTATTTGCAGTCCGTTTCTTCTCGTGGTGGAGGAGGGCTCTGCGGTGTGGACAGACACAGTTTCTCCATTTACTGTTTGAGGGGCATCTGGGTTGTTACCATTCTTGACAATTATGAATAAAGCTGCTATGAACATTCCTAAGAACATGTGTTTTCATTTCTCTTAAGTAAATACCTAGGCGTGGAATGATGAGGTCAAATTGTATGTATGTGTCTAACACTTTTTTTTTTTTTTTAAACGGAGGTGAAATTTGCATGACATGAAATTAACAGTTTTCAAGTGAACAGTTCAGTGCATTCAGTACATCCACAATGTTGTGCAACATCACCTCTATTTAATTCTAGAACATTTCCATCACCCCAAGATGTTTAACCTTTTAAAATTGCCAGGCTGTTTTCCAAAGTGGTTGTACTCTTTTACATTCCCTCTGCAGCGTTGGAGCGTTCCAGCTGACCCACGCCCTAAGAGTCAGCGTTTTTATCTGCCTGTTTTACCCAGAGCCAGCCCAGGCTCAAGCAGGTGCTAAAATATTTGTTGAATATGTGAACAAATGAACGACCGTGATGACTCCTGGGGTGGCTTCTGAAATGCACGGATGGGACCTGGACTAAATCCGCTGAGTGTTGAGGAGGGAGACCCCCCCTGAAGTTCGGAGACCCTGGGGCATGCGAGTCATGGTACAGCTCCATGTGCTGGCCACCAAGCAGTTCTCAGCTCATCTGCAGCACTAGTCCCATTTTACAGAGGGGGAAACTGAGGCTCCGAGAGCACCCGGAGGATGCGGCATTAGCAAGGACTCTGCAAGGGCCCAAAGGGCCAAGGCAAGAAGGCTCAGCCTGCACAGAGGCCAGATAAGAGTGGTTGGCCTGGTTTCAGGGGACATGGTTCGAACCCCAGCTCTGCTGCTGTCGCTGTGTGAGCCCGGGCAGGGCACCCACTGCCCTGATCTCCCCTTTCCTCTTCCATGAAGGATTTATTGAGGGTCTTATGCACGTGGAGGTCATAGCTGTGACTAGGACACTTGGTCCCATCAAGTCAAATTCTAGGAGGTGAGACCAAGGAGGAGGGGCAAGCTGGGATACCATCAGGGCTCATTTGTCTCTATTTTTTTAACTAGCAAATATCCAACATCCCTGGTTTTCCTATACATGTAGTATCAATATATAATTACCTAAACAAATATTTATGAATATATAAATATTTACAGTAAGTCCCCTACATACGAACAAGCTCCGTTCCGAGAGCGTGTTTGTAAGTCCAATTTGTTCATAAGTCCAACAAAGTTAGCCTAGGTACCCAACTAACACAACTGGCTGTACTGTACTGTAATAGGTTTATAACACTTTTCACACAAATAATACATAAAAAACAACCACAAAAAATAAAGAAAACATTTTTAATCTTACATTACAATACCTTGAAAAGTACAGTAGTACCAGCTACATCACCGTTGCTTTTACACTTGCTTCTGGACATCCTGGGCTTGAAATAAAGATACTGTACTACTGTATACGGTACTGTACAGTAAAGTACACAAAAGCACAACTACTTGTAGAGGACACGCACGTGACAATGTACGCCAGACACGTGAACTAATTTACATGATTGGACATGCGAACGCACGTTCGCATCTTTGAAAGTTCGCAACTTGAAGGTTCGTATGTAGGGGAACTGTATGTAAATATACAGTTATATATAAATATAAATATATTTACTGTATATAAATATATTTACTTATATATTTATATAAATATTTACATATTTATGTATCAATATATTATATATTTATATATTTTATATAATTTACAATGTTACATGCAGATATATGCAGTCAGTCCTCATTATCTGCAGATTCCTTATTTGAGAATTCTCCAACTTGCTAAAATTTATTTGTAACACCCAAATCAATTCGCGGACACACAGAGCAACAACAAATTTGAGTTGCCAAGTGCAGGGTCCCATCTGAGGTGGGACAAGACGACACTCTGCCTTCCTGTTCCAGCTCTCAGACTGTAAACAAGCATCCTTTTCATGATCTCTTTAGTGTCACAGTTTCCCCACTTCTGTGCTTTTCTTTGGTGATCTTGCTGTTTAAATAGGCCCCCAAGTGTAGCGCTGAAGTGCTATCTGGTGTTTCTAAGAGCAAAAAGGCTGGGACGCACTGTTGGGGAAAAATACATGTTACTTCATTCAGGCGTGAGTTCTGCACAATATATAGTAAACAAAGTGTCTTTAAACAGAAACACACAGAAAACAAGGTCATGTATTGACTGGTTGATGCAAATGTTGTCACCAGAGGCTCGCAGGAAACTAACCCTGTATTTCATTTAGGGTCATTTGTCCAGTATTGGCTAATTCAGTGTTTTTGGTGGATAATGAGAATTGACTACACACACACACACACAATACGTAGACATATATAAATATATGCAAATATACTATAATGTGCAAATGTGTAATATATGTAAAGTTATTACATATAAATATATACTTATATTTATGTTTATACAGACATTTAAAAAAAAAATATATATATATATATATTTTTTACAGTTGGTTTGTTTGAATCCTGTTCCAAGCCAATGTGCAAGGACCTAGAGTCTGTCATACAGAGTGAAGTAAGTCAGAAAGAGAAAAACAAATATCGTATATTAAGGCATATATGTGGAATCTAGAAAAATGGTACAGGTGAACCTATTTGTAGGGCAGGAATAGAGACTCAGTCATAGAGAACGGATGTGTGGGCACAGGGGGAGGAAAGGGGGGAATGAACTAGGAGATTGGGATTGACATATATACACTACCGTGTGTAAAACAGATAATGGGAACCTGCTGTATAGCCCAGGGAGCTCAGCTCGGTGTTCTGTGGTGACCTAGATGGGTGGAATTGGGGGGTGGGAGGGAGGTCCAAGAGGGAGGGGATATATGTATACATATAGCTGATTCACTTCGTTGTACAGCAGAAACTAACATTGTAAAGCAACTATGCCCCAATTCAAAAAAAAAAAAAAAAAGGCAAGAAATGTCTTTTTCGTCTCTTTAACTTATAGCTTTTCCTCCCTCCTTTTCTTTTCCTCTTTACTTTTTATTTGTTGAGGAACTGGGGTCACAGGCGTGTCCTGTAGTTTCCCCAAATCTGGATTTTGCCGCTGGCGTCCCTACATGTTGCTCACTTTGCTGTGACTCAAGGTTGATTTTCTGGCACGTTGACCCCTTTGAGGCACAGGACGGGTCACTGAGCTCCGTGCCATCAGAGGGACCCCGCATCGTCAGGTCCTGTCCTCGCAGCCTCCAATGACCTCCGCCTGGAGTCACGGCCTCTGAGGGGGCTGCGTTTGGGGCTGGACAACTGTCCCTCTAAAGCCAGGTTTCCGTCTGGGACTGGGGTTAGGACATTGACGTGGAATCCCATCCCTGCTGGGTCAGACTCGTCTTAATTTAGAACAGGGATACTTTGTTCATCGTGGATATTTTTGCACGCATTTTATTTTCAAAAAGATCGCATTACATATTATTTATCTCGAAGATGGAGTTTTGTGGAGCACCCTGGGCCCCCCACCTCCCTCCTCTGGGTCCCCTGACTTTGATCCTCATCTGTATGGGAGAATAATAATAATATCTCCTCCCCCAACAGGGTTGGGGTGAGGCTGAAAGGAACCCACAGGCAAGAGAGTGTTTTTCGCCCCCTCCCCCCCAGGACGAGGTGGCCCTGGAAGGAAAGTGGTTCAAGGAGGGAAGTTGAGAAAGAAGAGGGTCAGCTGGTCACTGGGCAGCGGGGGTGGGGGACAGAGGAGCTGGGCACATTCCTGCCCTCCCTGGCTTTGTTGCTGCACCTGTAGCTTGAGGTGGCAGCCCCATTCTTCTGCCTCCCTCTCTGTCTACAGACTTAAGGCTTCCAAAAACTGACATCCCCTGGTTCTCTGAGTTTCCTGAACACCTACTATGTGCTGAGCTCAGTCCCCAACCCTGGGGACACAGCAGTGAACAGGACAGGTCCAGTCCTGCGTGATGGAGCTGACATTCCAGGGGGATCAAGTCTGATGATTTGATTACAGGTCATGATAGATGGGGAATTGCATTAAACAGGGTGCTGAGAGAGGGGGAATCTGAGGGCTACTTTAGTCACTAGGGGAGGCCCAAGGGGCCCTCTTTGAGGAGGTGACATATGAATTGAAGCCTGAAGGAGGTGAGGGAATACACTGTGTGAGGATCTGGGGGAAGGATGCTTTGGACAGAGGGCATGGCACGTGCAAAGGTCCTGGGGTAGGGAGCAAGCTGGGCTTTTGAGGAGCCATGGGGCTGCAGAGTGTGTGGCCCAGGCAGGGAGGAGGTGGGGGTGGGGAGGTGGGCAGAGGTTTGCCAGAAACTTCAGGGAACCAGGAGATCAGTTCAGGGATAAACATGCGAATCAGGCTTTCAGATGTAATTTTTCATAGCATCTGCCTTTCTGGGGCCCTTTGGCTGTGTTCTGCCTCTGAAGCACTCTCCCTCTCCGACCCTGCATGCCTCTCATCTTGGAGCTGTGTATTGGGAAACGGAATTATCTCCCTTGGCTTTGGAACAGGCTATAAATGCTCAGGGGTGGGGTGAGGGAGGCAGTGAGCGCTATGCCAGGTCCCTCCAGGTTTCAGGTGTGTGTGTGTTGGGAGGGAGGGTGTAGGAACCATGGCAGAGCCCTAGGAACCCCCAACCTGGCCCAGTTGGGCATGGGCATCCTGGAGGCCTTCTTGGAAGCAGCGTCCAAACTGAGGCCTGTTCCCAAGCAGCCATATAGGGTAGGGTCTTGCTAAATTCTGTATCCCGGGCCCCTGCCTGGAGCTCTGGTTGGCCTTGAGAGGCCCAGTGTTTTTACATCCCCACTCTCCCCCCTTGCAGGTCCCTGAACCACCAGGAACAGAGCTCCTGGTGATGGCACACAAAGGCCTGGAGGGAAGGGTTCTTTTCCATTTTTTTTTTTTTTTCCCCGTCTTGGGACTCTCTGAGGGCAGGGGCAGGGGATACAGAATTTGATTACAGGTCATGATAGATGGGGAATTGCATTAAACAGGGTGCTGAGAGAGGGGGAATCTGAGGGCTACTTTAGTCACTAGGGGAGGCCCAAGGGGCCCTCTTTGAGGAGGTGACATATGAATTGAAGCCTGGAATGAACGTATGAATTCTTGGGGAGGTCCCAAGGGTCCTGCTCCTCAAACTTTGCCTCTTGGAGGTGGGAGGTGGGGGTGGGATGGGGCTGGACCCAACCTGACCCTCCCCTCAAAGCAGAGAATTTCTTTTGAGGTTTCAGGGTGTATTTTGAAAACTTCTCTGAAGTTTTCACTCAACCCCTTGACGTTTTCTTGTTAACTTTGCTGTAAAACCACATGCGATTTTCTATTGAATCTGTGTGCACACTTTCCCCAGACACAATTTTCTCATTATTTAATGAATAGTCACTGAATCCATGATGGGCACCGGGGATGGTCGAAGTCCCTTCCCATATGGGGCTCTCGGGCCAGCAGGATGCGAATGATATCAGTAAATAGACACCAAATAGAATTCCAGGTACTGAGATGCTCAGAAGAAGGAAGGCCGGGGGGAGAGAGGGCGCATTCATGCCTGTGACTGTAAGCAAGCAGGAGGGCTTCTCGCAGGAGGTGAGAGAGGCCAGAGGGAACAGCCAGTGCAAAAGCCCTGCACCTCACAGCCATCCCACGTGGTGGGCGATTTTAATCCCATTGCTCAGGTTTAGAAACTGAGGCTCAGCTATCCTGCTGGACCCTCCAGTGGGTTAGTGGCAAAGCTGGCTCAGAATTTGGACGCTTGTTTCTAGCAGGAGGGTCTGGACTGGGCCTCCCTCCTGACCTGTCCCAGATTCATCCTGGGAGGTCCTGCCTCTGTAGAACACTCACAAGGATGCCAGACAGGGGGATGCAGGTGGGGGTGGGGTGGGGAAAAGGAGGGCCAGGCCATGCCAGGAGCCGGGGGGAAGCCAGGCACCTGCAGGCAGACAGACAGACAGGCAGCAGCCCGCAGAGGAAGTGGCTTAGCAGGTAGACAGGTAGCAAACGCATGGAAACCCCAGGCGAGCCTGGCGTCGTGGGCAGGTGGGGGGCCTGGTGACTGATGCCACATCTGAGGGGCAGCCCCTGGCACCTGTCCCACCAGAGGAGGGGCAGGAACAGCTGGGGCAGTTGGAGTTCCCAGTGGAGGTTCACCTGGTCCCGGCTTGGGTGACGGGGAGCTCACTATCTCCCTCCTTCAGCATCCCTCAAAACACTTCTTACCAGGAGGTTCAGCGCTGCCTCCTGCATTTTCCAGCTCCGAGGAAGAAAAGGTCTCCTTTGTGCTTAAGTTTTGTTGAGATATAAATGCACATACCATGTAATTCACTCATTTAAAGTATCCAATTCAATGGTCTCTAGTATATTCACAGAGTCGTGCAACCATCATCACTGTCCGTTTTAGAACATTTTCGTCACCTCAGGAAGCAACCCTGTACCCCTTAGCTATCACCTCACTATTTCTCCCCATCCCCACCCCCGGCCCTAAGCAACCACTAATCTACTTTCCATCCATATGGATTTTCCATTATCTTGATGGTGTCACCGGTCCAGCTCCCTCCAGCCTGTCCCAAGTGGTCTCACTTTATCCTCACACCACCCCCACGGGGTGAGTGCTACCACTATGCCCATTTCACAGATGAGAAAACCGAGGCTCAGAGAGTGCAAGTTGTGTGGGGATTTGAACGTTCACCTCCCCCTGTCCGTGGCTTAAGCTGTGCCAAGTCCCCACTGTTTTCGAGATAAGGCCCAGCTCATTAACTTCAACTTGCCAGGTGGCCCTCACCTCCAAGCCTTTGCCCATGTGAGTCCTTCCTTCTGCCTAGAGCGCCCTCCCCACTTTCTGCAACTAACCCTCACTCACTCCCCCGAGACCCCCTTCCAGCGTCCCTTCCACCAGGAAGCCCCCCGGAGGCCCTGGCATAGCCGTTCTCCCCCTCACCCCAGCCCTGACCCTTGGCTGTGAGACCAGGAGGCATCCGGCTGAAAATCTTAAAAATAAGTCCTGTAAACAAGTCATTGGGTGCATTAAAGGCTCTAATCGGCCGGGATCACGATGGGGGACCTGATAACCCGGCTGTTTTGTACTAGCTGCCCTGTGATGACATGGGCCAACTCTTCTGAGAAGTGTGCGCATGGAGAGGCCCCAAAACCACCCTCCCCCCGCCGCTGATAGCAGATAACATCCCCTGAGCTGTGGTTTTCGCAGCCATCAGACTTGTGGTGCCAGGTCGACCGAGCAGAGCGAGATCAAAACAGTATCTGGGCCCGGCCGTGGTCAGGAGTGAAGGGCAGCGCGTGGAGCGCTCGGGGATGCGAGGGGGAGGCAGGGGCCCCCAGTCCCTGATGAAAGCAGTGGGTTGGTATTATGCACAGTGGGGCTTTTTCCATTCATTTCACACTGGAGAAATTGAAGTCCGATCGGTCCTCATGCCGCATTCCCTGGGTCTGTCTTGGCCAAGTAGGCGTCCCGATGGGTACCAAACACCCTTTGCTTCATAGACAGGGTTCAGGAGTACTGGAATGAACTGCCCTCAGGCCTGGGGCTGTCCAGGGGAAATGTGTGGACCGTCTTAGGCGTTGGCAGGAAGTGCCAGCAGCTCAAGATCCTCTGCCTAGGATGGTGGCCTCTTCTCTGTCACACGATCAGGTCTCTGCAAAGGGGCAGCATGTGGGGGGCAGTTCCGTCTTCCTGGGTTCAGGTTCGAGGCTGGCAGTTGTTGGCCAAGGACTTGGGTCCTAGAGAGGCCAACTCAGCTGGGCTCTGCTGGAGACACAGCCTTGGCTCCAGAATGCACCCATGCTGTTCCACACCGTTTCACACTGTTCCATCTTCCTCAGGAAAGCACACACAGGCTCAAATTCACTGCACTCTGGGGCTTCCAAGGGCAGGACTGAAGGCCCTGAAGTTCCAAAGGCAGGGCTGGGTCTGTGGTACATCCATCCACTTTCAGCAAATATTTTCCGAACAGCTGTATCATGCTATAGTATACCTGACCTAGGTATGTCCACAGGCGTGTTTAGGATAAAATCCAAACCCTTTGTTGAGGCCCACAAGGCCCTGTGGTCTGGCCCCTGACACCCTCTGACCCCATCTTCTCCCATTCCCAACACACCAGCCTCCCTCCTGTGCCATGATCACACCGGGCACTGTCTGTCTCTGGGCCTTTTCACTGGCTGTTCCTTCTCAAGAATGCTGTTCCCTTGGCTCACTCCCTCTGGCTCACTCCCTCACCTCCTGCAGGTCTGAGCTCAAACAAGGAGGCCTTCCTTGACTTTCCCAGCTGAAATAAACTTCCTAGTCCCACCCATCTCCTTAACTTGATTCATTTTTCTGTATCATAAAGATTTGTCCTGATGTTATGTTGCACGTTTATACACTTACTGTTTCTTTCTCCATTGGCAGGTATCTTGTCTGTCTTGCTCACTGCTGTACCCCAGCCAGGCATGCTGCATCTGCATAATAAATAGCTGTGAACGGATGGATACAGTCAAGGGGAGGTGTGGGGGGCTGATTTGGGTTGGGGGAGGTTGGTGGAACCTCTCTGAGATGACACTGGATATGAGGCTTGGAGAGTTTGCTCCTGGGGAAGTCGGCCCAGGCGTGGCCCAGGACAGGGACAGAGCAATTGGGAGCTGCAAGGCGAAGGGGTAGCCAGAGTCCCCAGGCTTTGCTTGGGTCCCAGGTTCTGAGATTATTCTTTTTCTGTTCCCCCCATAGGATTTAGGGGCTGATGTGTGTTCATGTCCAGCTAACTCTTTAAATAAACTTTCTATTTTGGAATAATCTTAGGCTTCCAGACAAGTCGCACAGGCAGTACCCTGTAGCCCTCCTCCCAACCTCCCCCATCAACATTTGACATTTTCACGGTACCTTTGCCAAATTGAAGGAATGAATGCTGGTGTGTTTACGTTACTATTAACGAAATGCCAGACTTTATTTGAACCTCACCAACTTTTCCACTGGTGCCTTTTTTCTGTTCCAGGATCCCACATTGCATTTAGTTGCTGGGCTGTTTTAAAAATATGGATTCTATGTATTGGAAACCCAGCTGTGAAACTGGAGAAGGCTTGAATGGGGGTGCTGGGTGGTGTCTGTGGACCTCTGTGAGGCTGTCCCTGAGCAGGAGGTCCCCAGGGTCAAGGGCATGCTGAGGGGAAGCCAGGGGAAAGTTGAGGCTCCATCTGGGAAAGAATCTGCTAACCCTGGGAGCCGATTCAGGGGCGAGGGTCCCACCAGGTTGCCCCATGGGTAGTGAGCGCCCTGTCATGGGAGCATGCAAGGAGGTTCTGTTTGGGTTCCTAGAGATTTTATGGAGACCTCTGGCCTGTGCAGGAAAGTTGGATGGGATGAGCAAGTCTCTGATTCCTACTTGAGGCGAATTCCCTGGAGCGCATCTGCCCTGTTCTCCTTGTGATCTACCCACATTTCTCTTTGCCTTCAAGCCTGAGGAGCTGAGTTTTCACGCTGTGCAAGCAGGTCCTCCTCTCTGAGCATGTTTCTCTGTCTGTAAAATAGGGGCTTCCACTTCTCACGCACTAGGATGGCTATCTTCAAAAAGACAAAAACAATCAAGGGTTGGTGAGGATGTGGAGAAGTTGGAACCCTCCTATACTTCTGGTAAGTATGTAAACCGGTTTAGTCGCTTGGAGAAGAATTTGGCGGTTCCTCAAAGTTAAACATCGAGTTACCATATGACCCAGCAATTCCCCTTCTAGGTGCAGACCCAAGAGAAGTGAAAACACGTGTCCGCACAAAAACTTGCGCACACACACATATCCACACCAGCACTAGTCAGAGTCGCCAAATGTGGAAACAACCAAATGCCAATTGACAGCTGAGTTCATAAACAGAAAGTGGTCCATCGTACAATAGGATATTATTCAGCCATAAAAAGGAATGAAGCTCTCATACATGTCACAATGTGGATGAACCTCGAAAACATTAAGGTGAGTGGAAGAAGCCAACGAGAAAGGCCACATAGTGTGCAATCCCATTTATATGAAATATCCAAACAGGCAAACCCGCAGAGACAGAAAGCAGATTAATGGTTGTCAGGGGCTGGGAGTTGCGGGGGGAGGAGGAGTGACTGCTGATAGGGACAGGGGTTCCTTTTGGGGTGATGAAAATGTTCTGGAATTAGATAGAGGTGATGATTGCACCACATTGTGAATGTGCTAAAAACCACTAAATCGTACACTTTAAAATGGTTAAAATGGTGAATTTTGTTATGTAAATTTTATCTTGATTAAAAAAATCAGAGCTAGCCTCTGTGATCACCCCTAAAGTGGGGAGTTTTGCGGGGGGGCACCTGTACTGTCCCCTCCCCCCTCCCTTTGGACCCTCAGAGCAGGGTGGGCGCCGGCAGCCAGCCCAGTGAGGGCGCCCCAGTGCCCACCGACGCTCCTGCCCACCACGCCCAGGTGGCAGCTACTCAGGCTAAGGTGGTAAAGGGGGAAGTGGGGCTTTTCGTGGTTCCAGGGCCCCTGGATTTGCATCGGCCACTTTTACATAAAAATCTTTCCAAGCTGTGCCCAGCGGGCCCTGAAGCCGGCCATGGGGTCGGTGGGCTGTGCACCGGGGGGCGAACTTGCTGGAGGCTTCTGCAATACCCAGTCTGACCTGCTGGTTCCTGTTTTGGGGGAATGTTATCATTGCTGGCTTCTTAGAAAGAGCCCGAGGTGGGGGGAGCCTGCCAGCCCCCAGCGAGTCCTGGCACCACCTTTGCTCTCTCTTTCCCTGGGGTTGGGGGGCAGACAGGAGCTCTATCCGGGGGTCGGCAGGGGCACGAGGCCAGGGGTTGGGGGGCGGTGATGACAGGGGCCATTTACCAAGCACTGCCTGTGTCCCTGGCTGTCTGTGTGCTGTGGGTTATCTCCTGGGACACCCCCCCCATAAAATGTGTATCCCCCAAACCCATAGTTCAGCTGAGAACACGGGGGTTCATAGAAGTGTGATGGCCAGACTGAAGCCAGGCTGGGGTTTGAGCTGCTGGCCTGGTGTCAAGCCAAGGCCGATAAATCTCCTGTTGAGATAAGCTCGGGGGATGGCCTGCCACAGTTTATTCAGGTAACAAATATTTACCGAGCTCCTCCTGGTGCCAGGGTCTGGGCTGGGAGCCGGAAATTTGATGGGCAGCAAGCCGGCAAGGTCTTACCCTCCCAATGGCCGATGGCCGATGGCCAGGGGACAGATGAGAGAAAGTCAAATGAGTAAGGTGATATCAGAGAGCATGGTAGGGTGACGGGGGTGGGTCCCAGAGCCACAGGGAGGGCCTGAGCAAGGGAGGTGGGCAGGGGGGTCTTGGTGGTGACCGGTTGCTTGCTCTGCACGAGGTGGGTGTCCCCTGACAGGAGTCTCTTCCATTGCTCTCTCTTTCCTGCTTTGGTTTCACCCCCTCGGGCCTGAATTTGCATTATTGGGACATTTCTTCTTTTTAAAACTCCTACCTTCTGCCTTCTCTGCAGAGTCTCTCTTGGTGCAGGCTGGAGGGTACTGCTCCTATCCCACGGTCCCCCATAAACAAATGATTTCTTCCTTGGCTTCGGGTTTCTCAGAAAAACCGCCTCCGTGGTCCCCGGGTTATGAAATGCCCCCTGAGCTGACCAGGAAGACCCTGTTGGACTCACTGCCTACCGAGTGCCCCCTGCAACAGGACTGGAAAGGACCCCTCATAACTTTCCCGGGTCCCCATTTTACAGATGAGGACCCAGAGGCCAGCGAGCTCAGACTGGGACCCGAACCCGGGATGGCTGCCTCTTGGGCGCAACGATCCTTCCTACCCTGAGGTGCGCGGGGCATCCGACTGGAAAGAACGAGACCCTGGGAGAGTCAGGCAGGCTCACACTGCACCTCCACCATTAACATGTAGCCAAGTAGCCTGGCCTTGCTGGGCATCAGTTTCCCCCTCTGGCAAATGGGCTGAGCTCTCCCCCCTCGCTCTATCATAAACACTCCTGCTTGTGGCTTCAGTGGCCTTTGCCTATGTCCACCCCATGTCGTCGGCCTCCACTTAAACCTCTTGATGGCATTGCTTTGGTTTCAGGATAACGTCCATGCTCTTGGCTGTGGCTTCTGAGGCTCTGTGTGGCCAGTCCCTGCCCCCGCCCCAGACCTGGGTCTCTCTCTGCCAGATCCTCAGACACATGAGGCCCCCCCCAGGACCCCAGGCCTTTGCACTTGCTCTTCCTGCATCCATCCATGCCTCTGAACCTCAACCAGTTATTGCCTACTTACCTGTCAGTCTCAGCCTGACGTCAAACTGCCTTCTTTCTTTTTCTTCTTCTTAAATGTTCCCTTCAAGTGTAACATATAGACAGAAAAGTGCCTAAATCCTAAGTCTACAGCTCGATAACTTTTCACAAAGTAAGCACACCTGTGTAACCAGCGCCCAGATCAAGAAACAGAACATCCCTAGCCCTAACCCCTCCTGCCGAACTTCCTGGTGGGCTCAACATTTTTGAACTGATGACTAATGATTACATGAGGGGCCCTCTGTCTCTGATGTAGCTGCCCAATAAGCTGCTGGGTGCTTGGGCTGCATTAATAGAGGTATAGACTCTAGAACAAGGGAGGTGATTTCTCTCCCCATTCTGGGTTGATCAGAGAAGGCAAGCAGCTGCCCCTGCCACTTTGAAATAGGGCAGACAGACAGCAGGTTCAGTGAAAACCACCGTGGTATGTATGTGTGTGTGTATACACTTCAGAGTGGTGCCCGGGGAGAAGGCACTGGAGGCTTTAAGGCATTTAACTCAGAGAAGGACAGACCCAGGTCCCTGTCACCTCGTCCGGGTGGTTCCATGGCAGAGCAAGGCAGGGTGGGGGTCCACTCTGAAGGAGGCACGGGTTCCAGGCTACTTTGATGGTAGCGAGCATCCCGTCAGGAGAACGATGGCAGCCTGATGCCCGGGGGGCAGCAAGCGGAGCAGGAGCTCATTACTGCAGGCTGGCCAAGACAGGGGTAGTCTAACGCCTTACCTCACACCGGGCCTTGTAGAGAGGAGGGGGAGGAGGAGGACTGCAGGGGACACATGGCCATGCTGAGACCTTCCTCAGGGGGGAGATGGAAGCCCAGAACCTACCCAAGCTCATTCGGCCAAAACTGGCTTTCCAGGCATAGGCCGGCCTTGGAGCTCTGGCTTTGGGTGGAGTTCAGGTCAGGTTATATCTGGCATGGCCGTTCCCTCTCGCCGGCTGCAGCTGCCCGGGGTGGGGGCCACTGGGCACGCTCCAGCACCCGCACTGGCAAGCGGCCGCAGGTGCTGGGCCGGCCACTTTACATAGCCACGCTTGGTCTCCCCTGCCTGGCTTGCTGTCCTGCCCCCTCGCCTCTCACCAGGAAAGGGCCAGGGGTCTGAGAGCAGGCGCCGACTCCGAGCCCCACTGAGCTCTTGAGTATTTTTATTTCACTTCTGCGTTTCACTTTTACTGGTCTTGGGCGAAATGTGCATGCTAGTCAGGCCCCAAGCAGTAGCTACTGGGTTAGGGATGGTTCTGTTCTGTGTCGACCAGGGTGGGGATGGGGGAGCACACAGACCCGGGTTTGAATCCCACCCCTGCCACTGGCTGGCTGTGTGGCCTCTGGAGCTACACTCAGCCCCTCTAAGCCTCCTGAGAGGTGCATGGGGTGTGGGAAGAGACCTCGGGCCTGGGCTCTGATGCGACCCTGCCTCTGGCCTGCTGTGTAGCCTCAAGCAAGTCCCTTCCCCTCTCTGGGCCTCAATTCTCTCTTCTCTAAAATGGGAATAACTACAGCCACACCCTTGGAATGTTGTCTCTCTGATCCAGCACTTGTTCAGGGTCTGGCTGGGTGCTTGTCCAAGGGAGGTGAGGCATCCTGGAGAGTTTGGACCAATGGCATGTCCTTGAACTTGAGAAGCTTGAGCTATAAGGATCTCATCATGCAGCTAGTTTAAAATGCAGATTCCTGGGCACTTCCCAGGGTCAAGAGGGGGCGGGTTGGCCCTCAGGTGTCAGCAGGTGCCACATCAGACCGAGAAACTTTAGGAAAGGCTCTGGGACCCGAGTTTGTGTTTCCTGGGACAGGACGGAGGAGGGCTGTGGGGAGGGGAAAACCAAGGGCCAGAGAGGTGACGTCATTCACCCTGGGTCGCTCAGCCAGCAAGTGGCTGCACTGGGACTGAATGGCGAGTCGCACACACAGGCCCCGGCCCCTCCAGCGAGCCGGGCGCGCTCTGCTCTGAGCACCCAGGTGTCCGTGTTCCATCAGCCTCAGGGCCAGCGGGAGCTGCCGAGGAACGTGAAGCTTCAAGCTTCCCCCGGGAACAACTGGCAGCCCGGTCGGGGTTTATATAGTGGCTCCCAAAATATCTGGCCGCAGATAGGCTGAGGCAGGCGAGGGCGCGGCTGGCCAATGCCGTAGCTTCCTGTCCTGCCAAGATGTTTCCTGCCGATAGCCAGGCCCAGTGGCCTTATCTATGACCCTGGGGCCGCCAGAAGGACAGCACCCCCTACCAGGGGACAGGCTGTTCTGGCCAGGGGAAGGGGCTGCAGGGACCCAGGAGGGGGTCAGAGCAAGCAGCAGCCCTCTGAGGGTGGTGGGTAGTTAGGTCAACTCACAAGTTTGGGGAAGGAGCACTGTACTCGGAGCCCAACTGCCCCAGGGTTGAGTTTGCAGCTTTGGGGCTAAATGACTGGGTGACTCTTGGGAGTTGGGTCCCTCTCAAAGTCACCCTCATCCATCAAGTGGGGATAGTGGTGTCTCCATTTTCATTTAACATCCCCCACCCTGGCCCCCCAGACTGGCCCTCAAGGAGCCCCAAGTCTGGGGGAGACAGAGCTGGACACAGATCCCGTCCCCAGCCCTGCAGCATCAGGGCTTGGCTAGAAGGAGGGTGGCTGCCTGGAGGAAGGATGCCACAGCTGGGGTTTAGTGGATATGTAGGAGCTCATCAAGCAGAAGACATGGAAGGGATGACCAGGCTGAGGGAACAGTGTGTGAGAATGCTTGGAGTCAAAGTGACACTCTCCCCATTTCACAGAGAAGGAAGCTGAGATTCCAGGAGGAAGTGATTCCATGGCTCTGAAACCTGGCTCTTCCTCCTGTACCTGCTGACCCGAGCTCCTGGGAGGGGACATGCTCCCTCTCAGTCGAGACCCTGGGACGTGGGGGACTTTTTTTTTAAATTTCAAATTTGATTTTACTGCAGCCCAAACAGTACAATTAATTATACATAAATAAACTATATATATGTATTATGTATATACATATGTATGTATATGTATATGCATACACATTTTAAGTTACAGGAAATAACAAAGTGAATAAAATTTTCTAGGAAATAAAGTTTAGTTTGGTAGATGGTGTTAAAATTAAAGTTGCCTACAGCCATAACTCAACATCCTTAATTTGGTATAAGTGTGACACATTTTCTTGCCTTCCTGTGTCCTGCTAAGTCACCGTACCTACTGCTTTATTAAACTGATACGCTGATATTAAACATTACTCATTTCACTTACACTTTGATTCTAAAAAGGGGTTTTCACCTCTGACTCTCACCAGCTCCACCATGGTCCTCCTGAACCTGGTGGCCAAGGCTAGGGGGTCTGATGGGAGCAGCACGGAGGGACTGGGGTCAAAGATGAGTCTCAAGGTTCCAGCTGGGGTCTGAGACAGGGTCACTGGTCCTGCCTCTGTTTTACCCTGTGGTTTCAGGGAGGTTGTCCACACCTCCCTGCCCTTGGAGGCAGGGGCCGAGATGCCCCAGAACACCAGCATCCCTGGACTCTTTACCCAGGACAACCCAATTCCTGCCTGCTCACCCCATCCCCCCCTTGCTGGCTCAGGTTTGGAGATTCTGTGCACAACGCAGGGAGGGTCATTGGGGTGAGAGGTGAGGGAACTGCTGATTTTCATCCCCTCTTTCATGTTTTTCAAGAGACGTGAGCAGACTATGGAACTTTGTTCTATAAATCAGTGCTGCCTCCATGGGGCCTGAGCCACTTGGGTCTCCTGGTTGGAGGACTCAAAAATGTGTGGCAGAGGGACTCAAACAAATACATGTACATGAATATTCACAACAGCATTTTCACAGTAGCCAAAAAGTGGAAACAAACCAAATGCCCACTGATGGGTGAAGGATAAACAAAATGTGGTCCATAATACAAGGAAATATTAGCCATTAAAATGAATGAAGCCTGACACATGCTACAACGTGGATGAACCTCAAATTTGTCACACTGAGTGAAAGAAGCCAGACACAAAAGGCCACATAGTGCATGATCCCATTTATATGAAATGTCCAGAAGAGGCAAATCCATCGAGGCAGGAAGCAGACAAGCAGTTCCAGGGACCGGGGGAGGGGGGGACAGGGAGGGACTGCTCACGGGAACGGGGTTCCCTTTTGGGGTGATGAAAGCGATCTACAATTAGATACTGCTGGTGGTTGCACAACTTTGTAAATGCACAGAGTGCCCCTGAACTGTTCACTTTAAGATGGCTCCTTTTATGTCATGTGAATTTCACCTCCATTAGAAAAACGATTTTTAAACTGTGTGGCAGTGTCCTGGGGCTGGTTTCCGGGTGGTTTCAAAATTTCAAATGGTGAAGCCTTGTGCTATCATCTGATTTTCTTGGCTGAGGATGGGATGGGCTCCCCCATTATGCAGTCAGTGCTCCTAGGAAGACCTGCTATTGGAGCTGGGGTGATGGTGGCCCTGCCTCTGCTATTCTGATGTCCATGCGGACGAAACACCTGAGCGCTTTAGCTCTGCCAGCCTGCTGGACCCTCAGCTGCACAGGGCCCCCTAGCCCCGAGTCCCCTCACAGAATCCTCCCTGAGAGGCAAGGGCCACTGTGAGCCCATTTCCCAGATGATGGATTGAGGCTCAGATGCTCTTGGTTACCCAGCCGGCAAGTAGCCGAGCCCCGGTCTCACTCAGGTCTGCCTGGCTCCGACGCTGTGTGCTCGGCACCTCGCAGGTCCTCACTGTTGGGTCTAGGACCCCTCCCTCCTCAAGCGGTGGTGTGGTGGGTGCTGCAGTGTGACTGCACGCCCCCACACACACCCACTCACGGGGCTGGGCTCCTGCCGCTCCAGGCCTTCTGGGAAGCCGTGCCAGGTGCAACCTGTTTCTCTTAGAAGGGAGCAGAGCCAGGAGGGGGATGGGAAATGCTCTCAGTGTCTGAGTGCGGGCAGGGTGGGAGACGGGCTGTGCAGGAACTGCTGAGGGGCTGGGAACGTTCTGGGCTATGTGGAGAGGCGGGCAGCCTGTGGTTTTGGGAGCTGGGACAAGCCAGCCCCTGCTGGTTGACACTAGGCACATCACTCCTGCCCTCCAACCTGTTTTCTTCTATGAAATGGGCTTTATAAGAGCCACTGCCTCTCAGAGCAGATCTGAGGGATGGATGAGACAATTGAGGGGTCTAGCCGAGGGGGAGCCCTGCTTGGCAGGCGGAAGTTGGGGCAGGAAGGACTGTTCAGGTCCTGGATGGGACGACTGAGAAACACTCTGGGTTTAAAAACAAACAGCCAACAGTATGGCAGTTCCTCAAAAAAATTGAAAATAGATTGCGACAGATGAATGGATGAACAAAACGTGTTATATATGTATGATGGAATATTATTCAACCTTTAAAAGAAAGGAAATTCTGACACCTGCTACAGCAGGGATGAACCTGGAGGACATGATGCTGGGTGAAAGAAGCCAGTCACAAAAGGACAAATACTGTGTGATCCCACTTATGTGAGGTCCCTAAAGTAGTCAAATTTGTAGAGACAGGAAGTAGAATGGGAGTTGCCAGGGAAGGAGGGAAAAATGGGTAGTTAGTGTTTAATGGGGACAGAGTTTCAGTTTTGCAAGATGAAAAATTCTGGAGATGGACAGTGGTGATGGTTACACAACAGTGTGAAATGACTTAATGCCACTGAACTGTGATCTTAAAAATGGCTAAGATGGTGAATTTTAAGTTATGTGTATTTCACCACAATTTTAAAAAAGAAGCAAACAGCCCGATGATCCCTCCTGGTGGAGCAGCTCTGGGCTCAGACTGCACTAGATGAAGTTACCAGGTTTGTCCCTCTGACTAGAGGACCCCCTAACCATCCGCCTGCCAAGCTCCAGCTCATCCTCAAATGTCCCCTCCTCCAGGCAGCCCTCCTTGATCTCCCAAGTAGATTCTAGCTCTGCTATTGGGCACCCTCCAGCCCTTTCTCTGGCTCACCCCTGACCTCTCTGAGATGGGGTGTCTGCATCCGGCTCAGTCAAGGGGTGAGGCTGAGCCGATGAGAAGTTGGGGAGTGGGGAGCTCTGCTTTGAGGTTGGGAGAGTGTGGAGGCAGTAGCAGGGGAGAGAGGCTTAGGGGACCAAGACCTTTTGCTCAGTAGGCATTGTTGACTGCCCCTCCCACACCTGCCATGTGCCCTGAGGAGCTCCCAGGGTGGGGGACAGAGCAGGACACACAGTGTGTGGTCAGGACTGGGCAGGGGCTGAGAGGCAGAGAGGGACCTTTGACACCGGCTCAGTGACACTGGAACCTGGCCTGGCCCTGTGGCGGGAGCTGGGGGCCCGGAGGAGAGAGAGGGGCAAAAAGGATTGTCCCTCAAAGGCTGGCCTGGAGAGGGTGCGTGTGTGTTTGTGTGCTGTAGGCACACGTGTACGTGTGTATCTTTCTGTGTATCTGTGTCTGTTGTAGGCGTGTCTCTCTGTGTTGTGTGTCTCTCTGTGTGTCTGTTGTGTGTGTTTCGTGTGTATATCTGTTCACGCTTTGTGTCTCTGCGTACTTATGCACGCGTGCGTGATGCACCCATGTGTGTGTGCGCGCACGTGCCTATGTGGCATTTTTGAGGAACTGAATCCCCTGCTCGGATGTGTTTGCTGCCCAGAGAGTATGGGAGGCCCCTCCATGCCGTCATCACCGCCACAACCTCCCTACCCCACAGCTCCAAGTCCCCAAGCCTTCTCAGCTCTCCGGCCACACCCCAAATCCGACCTCTTCTCTCCATCACCCAACACCCCAGGCCTCCCCACCTCCCTCCTGCCTGGGTTCTCCTCTCTCCCATCAGCCGCCAGGGGAAGCTGTGAAAACCTAAACCTCTCTGTGGCTCCCCATCCCCTTCTCTGGGGGGTCCTGATCTTTGTTCTTCTCTCCCTGCCACGCCTGGCTGGCTGCGTCCTGCCCGTCCCAGGCCTCAGCCTCTACACTGAGTTCCCTGGGATGCCTCTCCACCCCATGCCAGGCCGGGGCCTCCCTGCCCTCATGCAGGTCCCGACATGCTGTGGTGGAGATATCTGTTGCCCTTACCTCATGCCCCCGAGGGGAGGGGTTTTGTTTGTGTGGTTCAGTTGCCTCCTTGCATTGAGAACGTGGCCTAGTACTCAGCAGGTTCTCAATAAATACCCGAATGAATGAATGAATGAATGAATGGGGGTGGGAGGAGGGGCTGGAGAGGTCAGAGGAACCAGATGCAGCAGGGACTTGCCTGAGGGCCTGGTCAGGGGACAAATGCTAAGAAGTGGGCCAGACAACACCTAAGAGGGGCAACGCGTGGTCTTAGAAGCACGTGGTGTGAGTTGGAAAAGAGGCAAGTGCCAGGGCTGGTAGGACATCCAGGACAGCTGGGCGCATCCAGTGGAGATGCAGGGGCTTAGGCTAGGAGGGTGCGGGAGGGGAGGGGAGAAGTGGGGGAGCTGAGATTCAGGAGGTGGAGAGGGTGGGATCGTCAATGATCCGTGTGGGGGAGATGAGCCTCGATTTCCCGTTTGTGCTTTGGAATAGCTAGGCTGGCGCTCACTGAGGCAGGAGAGGCCCCCCGGGGTGAGGAGGAGAAGTAGAGTGTTGGGTCCTTCGGGGGATCCCTCAACTCTGTGGCCATTTCCTGGGAGGCAGGAGGACCTGGAGACCTTGTTTCAAGATCAAGCCGAGAAAGAGGATCCACGGAGGGGATGGAGACGAAACAGTGGTAGGAAAACACAGAGGGGGATGGTGGCCCAGGAGCCGAGGGCAGAGGGGGCCGCTCAAAAAGGTGGGTGTGGTCAGCACCCCACTGGTTCCTCAGTGGGGAGCTTGGCACAGAATCCGGTGGGTGCAAAGTCCAATTGCAGTGGGGTTGGAACATGCATGAACCACAGCCCTACCAGCAGGGCTGAAATGGAAAAGTCTGATAACACTAAGTGCTGACGAGGATGTGGAGCAAATGGAACCCTAGCTCACCTCTGTGGGAGGTAAAATGGCACAGCCACCTTGGAAGACTGTTTTGCAGTGTCCACTGAACATAGATTCCCCCCTCCCCTATAACCCAGACATTCCACCCCTGGGTGTTTATCCACAAGAGGTGAAAACATGCAGTAGCCACAGGACCTGGGCACACCCGCTTGGAGAAGCTCTGGACACAAGCTGAACACCCATCGACAGAACTGGCCAAACAAATTGCTGTACAGCTGTGCTGTGGAATAGTATACTGCAAGGAAAAAGGATGGAGGATGTGGGTGAATCTTTCAGGTACGATGATGAGCAAAAGCAGTGAGATCAAAAACTGGACACTCTGTGTGAGTCTGTGTACCTGAAGTTCAAGAACAGACAAAATGAACCAATGGTGTTAGCCAGCAGGATAGTAGTTCCTTCTGGGAGGTGGCACGAGGGAGCCTGTCTGGGGGATGGAGCGGTGTTATGTTATGTGTCAGTTTGAACATACACAGAGGTAAAAACGCATCAGGCTACACACCTCAGATCTGAGTATTTGGCACAAGTTGCTGTGTGTTATATCTCAATCCAAAGGTGAGTATATACAGTCACAAAAAACAATTTGGGCAGCACTTGAAATACATGAGATTTGGTGGGGTAGGGAGGCTGGGCAGTGATCACTGAAAAGAACTTGCCAGAAATTTCCAGGCATGGTATTCCCAGTTTGGCCAGGAGTCATGGCCTTTTAGTCTTATAAAAACCAGTGAAATTCCTCAAAAAAACTAAACATGGGATTACTGTATGATCCAGGAATTCCACCCTTAGGTATATACCCAAAAGAACTGAAGGCAGGGATGAAGATAGATATTTTTACACCTATGTTTATAGGAGAATTATTCACATTAGCCAAAAGATGGAAACAACACAAGTGTCCATCTACAGAGGAGTGGCTATACAAAATCTGGTAAATCCACCCAATGGAGTATTACTCAGCCATAAAAAGGAATGAAGCACTGATACATGCTACAACATGGATGAATCTTGAAAACAACATGCTGAGTGAAAGCAGCCAGACACAAAAGACCACATAGCACGTGATTCCATTTACATGAAATGTCCAGAACAGGCAAATCCACGGAGATGGAAAGCAGATTGGTACTTACCAGGGACTGAGGGAGGGGGATGGGGAGTGACTGCTCATGGGGACGGGTTTCCCTTGAGGTGATGAAAATTTCTGAGATTAGATAGAGGTGGTGGTTGCACAATATTGTGAATGCACTAGATTCCGTGGAATTGCCCGCTTCAAAATGGTTATGTAAATTGTTATATGTTATGTGAACTTCACCTCAGCTAAAGAAACAAGAGTGAATTGGCGACACCAGGGCCTTGCACCTTCTAAAAGGATCTTGGCCCCTAGAGAGGGCAACTGAGTAGTTCCTACATGGTTGACAACAACCTAGAACTTCCTTTCTTCTAACAAAATGGCATGTAGAAGCCCCATGTGGACATGGAAACAGGCCCAGAGAGGGTAGGGAGTCTGCTCGAGGTCACACAGCAAGGGGAGCCAGTCTGTGGGGCTCGGCTTTGGACTGGGGCTCCCGGCTGAGCTTGAGCAAGGGACAGACCCAGTTCCACATCTGTTGAATGGCTGGAAGGAAGTGGGTGAGGGGTGCCCTGTCTGCTCTCCCCCAGGAGGCCCCCGTCCCGACCCCAGGGGGCAGCACTGGGTGTAGGGGACCTGCCCAGTCCTGGTGCCCTGAGGACTGCTCCAGTCTGTCTTTGGGCCTCAGTTTCCCCATGTGTTCAGGGGGGCTGCAGGGCTCAGGCAGGTACTGGGCCACCTGCTGTGAGCTAAGCTTCCCTGAGTCTGGGAGGGTCAGACTGACTCCTTGGTGGCCCTAACTTGATCCTTTTAGCCAGGACAGGCTGGCCGGTGGGGATCACATGCACCACCCGAGATCAGGGCCCCCAGTGCCCCTGTCCTCCTTCCAACCATAGTTTCCCTAGCTTCTTCTGGCGGGGGCTGAGAGAGCACAGCTGAGTGATCTGGGAGCATTCGGAACCTGAGAACTTTCTATGACATTTCCGAGCCTCAGTTTCTACATCTGTCACGGTCAGGCTAAATGAGAATCCCCCAGAAAGGATAACATGTGCCTGGGGCACCCCCATGCTCAGAGAGGGCCTGATCTCCCCATCCCCAGGCCTGTCCCGCCCACCTTTCTCTGTGGCCTTGGACCCAAGTCTGCAAGCATTTATTTCTGACCCGTGGGCGCCCCCTGATGGCCATGACTGGCAGAGCCTTGTGGGCATGTCCACAGGTCCCAGTCCCAGCCTAGCACTGCCCTGGACCCTGGGGACACAGCAGTGACAAACCAAACAGGGGACCCTTCCCTTGGGGGGCTTCTAGGCAGATAGGGGACACAGGAAATGTGGAACAAAGAACAATTGTATGTATGGACAAGCTGGCCTGGCTCGGGGAAGACGAGATTTGAATTGAGATGTGAGTGTCAGGAAGGAGGCAGCCGACATGGGTACACGAGGTGGAGGTATCTGCAAGTGCAAAGGCTCCGAGGTGGGAACAAGCTTGGGGCACATAAGTGGGGTGGCAGGAGCAGAGGGGAGGAGGGCGAGACTGGAGGCCTGAGAGGGGATGAGACCAGACACTCAGGCGAGGAGGGAGGGTTTTACTCTGAGGGCACTGGGAGCTATGGTAGGATTTTGAGTGAGGGTGGGACAAGCTTTATTAACAGTGATCTTGAGCTGTCACAAAAACACTGATGATAATTTAACATGTATGCACCACTGACCAGAAGAACTATAAAACTTGACAATGCAATCAAGGCCCATGGTCTCCAGCTCAGCCCTGGGCGTTCCTCTCCCTGCCCCAGAGGGTACCTCTGTCTAGAATTTGGAGTTAGTCTCTCCCGTATACCAGCGGTCCCCAACCTTTTTGGCACCAGGGACCGGTTTCATGGAAGACAATTTTTCCATGGGCCCGGGGTGTGTGTGGATGGTTTTCGGATGATTCAAGCGCATTACGTTTATTGGGCACTTTATTTCTATCATTATTACATTGTAATATGTAATGAAATAATTATACAGCTCACCATAATGCAGAATCAGTGGGAGCCCTGAGCTTGTTTTCCTGCAGCTAGATAGATGGTCCCATCTGGGGGTGATGGGAGACAGTGACACCCGAAGTGTGTTGCTTATGTCCAGTCTACTCCGTAAGATGCAGCTTAATTGTCACTTGCCACTCACTGATAGGGTTTTGATATGAGTCTGCAAGCAACTGATTTATTATGGTCTCTGCAGTCAAACCTCTCTGGTAATGATAATCTGTATCTGCAGCCACACCCCAGCGCTGGCATCACCGCCTCAGCTCCACCTCAGATCATCAGGCACTAGATTTTCATAAGGAGAGTACAACCTAGATCCCTCCCATGCACAGTTCACAGTAGGGTTCTCGCTCCTATGAGAATCTAATGCTGCCCCTGATCTGACAGGAGGCAGAGCTCAGGTGGTAGTGCAAGCCATGGGGAGCGGCTGTAAATATAGATGAAGTTTTGCTCGCTCACCCGCCCCTCACCTCCTGCCGTGCAGCCCGGTTCCTAACAGGTTGGGGACCCCTGCCTTGTACGATTTTATATTTTATTATATACTATGTGACCATAGATGTCGAAGTGTTGTTTTATGTGATTTTAAACTTTGTATAAATAAGGGGGGGGGGGAACATCCTCCTGCAGTTTGCTCATTTCATTAACAAGGTTTATATATTTTTAGCTATTAGTTTTTCAGTTTATTTTTAAACTTTGAAAAACTGAGGTATAACACGTGCACATAAAGTGTTTAAAGTGCATGTCTTCAGTGCACGTGACTTACACATGTGTAAGCAGCACCCAGGTCACAATGTAGAGCTTTCCCATCATTCCAGAAGGTTCCCTCCAATCAGTAGCCTCCTGGTCCCAGCAGCAGCTGCTTTCGCTCGTGCCTGTGATCCGTTCTGTGGTGGCATGGGGAGAGCCCTTCTGCTTTTTTTGTCGCTGTATAACATTCCATTGTGTGGCTCATCTACACCTTGTGTTTCTAGTCTGGGGCTATCATGTGTCAGGCTGCTGTGAACATCTGAGCCCCTGTCTTTTCATGGCATGTGTGCTCAGTTCTCTTGGGTGAATGCCCAGAGGTGGAACTGTAGAGTCGCAGGCTGGGCAAATGGTCAGCTTTGGTAGAGACCACAGGGCGTAGCTGAGAGATGTGGCCGTGTCAGCATACCCAGCCCTGGGCCATTCACTGAGTGAGCAGAATATGTGCATGGATAAATTGACAACTGTTCTGCCATCATCCCACCAGCTCCCATTTGGTTATTTCCCATTGTTAGCTCTTACAGAGCTATGGTGAGTGTTCTTGGACCGTTTGTGCTTGTGTGAGGGGTATACAGGGCACTTGTGATGGAATTTGGGCCAGGGCCATAGGACAATGACATTGTTACTTTAGCCTCTAATTAAAATTCAGCATTTCTGAGGCGGGGCTGTGAAATCATAGGGGGCTTAGGGGAGCATCGATTACTGGCCCTTCCTGCCGGCTGTGTGCCTGTGCCAGAGAAAGCCTTTCCTTCTGTGCTTGTCTACTAGGATCTCCGAGAGGGGCACTTTCTGATGTTTGATGGTAAATGGGGATTGTTTATGATGGGAAAGTAGCTTCCTTCTATCCCTACACCTGTTTCTACTAGAAAAGTCTGCTGTGTCTTAAGCATTCCTTTCCCAAATTTACTGATATGGTTCAGTTTGGTGGTGGGATGAGTTATGTGGATCGAGTGGACTCTGTGGAACCCATATCCTTCCTGGAATAAACCTTGCTTAGTCAGAGCATGTTGTAGTATTGACCTGCCGCTCAATTCTGGTTTGCTAATATTTTGTTTAGAAGTTTTGCTTCTAAAGTAAGGCTCATCTACAGTTTCCTTTTTTTTTTCCTATCTTTTAAAAAAAAATTTATTTATTTGTTTGTTTTTATTTTTGGCTGCGTTGGGTCTTCGTTGCTGCACACGGGCTTTCTCTAGTTGCGGCGAGAGGGGGCTACTTTTCGTTGCGGTACGCGGGCTTCTCATTGTCGTGGCTTCTCTTGTTGCAGAGCACGGGCTCTAGGCACGCAGGTTTCAGTAGTTGTGGCACGTGCGCTCAGTAGTTGTGGCTTGCGGGCTCTCGAGCACAGCCTCAGTAGTTGCGGCGCACGGGCTTAGTTGCTCCACAGCATGTGGGATCTTCCCGGGCCAGGGCTCGAACCTGTGTCCCTTGCATTGGCAGGCGGATTCTTAACCACTGCGCCACCAGGGAAGCCCCTTTTCCCCTATCTTTAACTGGTCTGGGTATTCAAGTGCTGGCTGCTTCAAAGACTGAACTGGGGAGCTTTCCACCATTTTGATTGCCTGGAATTAGAGTCATCTGATTTGTAATACATTAAATTGGGGGGAATTATAATATTGTACTGTAAAGTACATGAAACAGAAATGTACAGTTTAACAGAATTATGAGGCAAACATCTGTGTTACCACCATCCACTCAAGAAATAGAGTACGGGAAGCATCCCAACCCACACCCCCTGGTCCTTCTCCTCTCCTCCCCCTCCCCCAGGTAGCCCTGTTCTGACTTAACCTTCATCTTGCTTTTTAGAGTTTTTCCCTTACTCTGGAAGCATCCCTGAAGAATATAGTTTAGTTTAAGCCTGTTTTTGAACTTCATCCCAAAGGAATCACCCTGTTTATGTTGTGTGTCTGAATCACTATCCATTAAGTAGGTCTTGATGCCTAGCTAAGAAAGCCATCCCATCTTATTCAAGATTCTTAATTATTCTTGGCCCTTTGATTTTCCATGTACATTTTAGAATTCGCTTGTCAAGTTCCACAAAAACCTGACTGGGATTTTGATGAGGAATGCATTTAATCTATAATTCAATTTGAGGAGGGTATTAGTTTCTTATTGCTGCGGTAACAAATTACCCCCAAGTTAAAACAACACAAATTTATTAATGTAACAGTTCTGGAGGTCAGAAGTCTGGAATGGGTCGCACCATGCTAAAAGCAAGGTGTCAGCAGGGCTGTATTCCTTCTGGGGGCTCCAGCAGAGAATCTGTCTCCTCACCGTTTCCGGCTTCTAGAGGCTGCCTGTGTCCTTGGCTCACGGCCCCGTCCTCCATCTTCAAAGCCAGCAACAATGGGCTGAGTCCTTCACACACTGCCACTTTCTGGTTCTTCCTCTTCTGTCACTTTCTTCCACATTTAAGGACTATTGTGATTACATTGGGCCCATCCAGGTTATTCAGGGTAATCTCCCTATTAAGGTCAGCTGATTAGCAACCTTAATCCCATTTGCAAACTTAACACCCCTCTGCCATGTAACTTAACATATTCATAGGTTTGGGGGATTAGAATGTGGACGTCTTTGGGGGGCATTTTTCTGCCTACCACAAGGAGTACTGGCATCTTTGATACTGTGACTCTATAATCATGGCGGATCTACCCACTAGGTCTTCTCTAATGACCCTCCATAAAAGTTCCTATACAGGCCTTGTATATTTTTAAAAATTTAATCCTAGGTACTTCATTTTTTTGACACTATTGTCAATAGTTGTAGTTTGCTTAAGAGTTGTTTATTCTTTTAAATCATAAATGAATGTTTAATTTTTTCAAATACTTTACCTGTACCTACCTATTGAAATGATCACATATGTTTTCCTCCCTTACTCCTTTTAAGATAGTGGATTGCTTTTCCAGTATTAAACCAATTTTGCCTTCCCAGGATTTAACCCAATTTAGTCACAATGTTATGTCCTTTCTATACATTGCCAACTCCACCCCCCCTACCTCCTGGAATTTTATTTAGGATTTTCACATCTATGGTCATCAGTGAGATTGGTCTATAATTTTCTTGTCTCAGATTGTTTCATGGACATGCTGATTTCCTAAAATGAGTAAGGGAATGTTTCTTATTTTTCTATTCTTTGGGCAGAGTTTGTGAAATTCTTCTTCTTCTTTTTTTTTTCTTTAATGTTTGGTAAAACTTTCCCAATAAAGGCATCTGGATCTGGAGTTTTGACTAGTTTAGTTTCTTTAGTAGTTATAGAACAATTCAGATTTTTCATTTCTTTTCAGTTTTTTTCCCCTCTAGGAGTTTATCCAAGTTATCTAAAATTTTCAAGTTTGCTGGCATAAAGTTGTTCATAATACCCCTTTATCCAGTACTCCTTGCCCATATGGTATCTTCAGGTGGATTAGAAAAAGACAGTCCTCCTCGAGGTGGATGAAGCTTTGGGCCAGGCACACAGTTTGGTAGACAGAAAGTGTGCTGAGTGTCTTTGTGAAGTGCCACTTGCCTTGTTCTCATCTTTTTAATGTTTCAAAAGCTACAGTAATGTCTTTTTTTTCCTCCCCATTTCCAATAATAGCTATTAGTGCCTTTTTTTCATCTTGCTCAAAATTTCCAGTTTTTCAATTTCATTCATCTTTTAAAATAGCTGACTTGTTGATTCTTTTTAGTTGAACGTTTGTTTTCTATTTCCTTCATATCTGCTCTTTATTATTTCCTATCTATACTCAGGTTTATTTTGTTCTTTTCCTAAATTCTGGAGACAGATGCTTAGCTCATCATTTTCGGTCTTTCTTTTATAATATATATTTTATCAATATATATAATGTATTACATATTACATATATGCAACATATATTGCATATATTTTAATGGCTAGTATTAATACACTTAAGGCTACAAATTTCCTTCAAAATGCTACTTTAGCTGCATTGCACAAGTTTTTTTTTTTTTTTTTTTTATTGCACAAGTTTTTAAATGAAGTATTTTCATTATCTCTCAGTTCAAGATAATTTTCCAAAAATTTAATTATTTCCTAAAAATTAATTTCCCTAAAATATAATTTTCCTAAAATTTCTTCCTTGGTCAATGGGTTATTTAGAACTGGTTTCCAAAAAATGGAGATTTTTCTTATTATTGTTTTAAAATTGATTCCTAACTAAATAACGTTTTGGTAAAGGGACTATTTCCTTCAATCTTGCTTTATAACCCAGTGTGTGCTTCAAAGAAAAATGTATTTTGTAGTTGTCGAATACAATGTTCTACATATACAGGCCCATTAGGTCAAATTTATTAATTGTATAGTTCAAATATTCTGTATCTTTACTGACTTTTTTGGTTTATTTGTTCTATCAACTGCTGAGAGAGATGAATTTAAATTGCTCATTATTACTGTGGATTTAACTATCTCTCCTGGTAGTTGTGTCAAATTTTGCTTTATGTATTTTGAGGCCATGTTATTAGGGTCACACAAATTAAAAATATTTTTATCTTCGTGATGAAATGAATCTTTTATTATTATTATATGTCCCGCTTTATCTCCAGCAATGATTTTGCCTTAAAGCATATGTTGTCTAATATTAATATAACCATTCCAGCTTTCTTATGGTATTTCAATGGTTATTTTCCCCATCTGTTATATATTTTTAAAAATTAATTAACTAATTAATTTTATCTTTGGCTGTGTTGGGTCTTCATTGCTGCACGTAGGCTTTCTCTGGTTGCGGCGAGCGGGGGCTACTCTTCGTTGCAGTGCACGGGCTCTAGGCTCACGGGCTTCAGTAGTTGCAGCACGCAGGCTCAGTAGTTGTGGCGCATGGGCTGTTGCTCCACGGCATGTGGGATCTTCCCGGACCAGGGCTCGAACCCATGTACCCTGCATTGTCAGGCAGATTCTTAATCACTGCGCCACCGGGGAAGTCCCCATCCTCTTATTTTTTTAACTTTCTGTATTTTAACGGTTTTTATGTGTCTCATAACATAGAGTTGAAATTTTTAAAAATCCAGTTTGACAAACTGACCTTTAGCTGGAGTGTATAGTCCATTTACATTTAATGTAATAATTGATATCACACTTAAATCTAGATTTAAATCTACCCTATTAATTTACTTTTTATTTTTACCCTTTCTATGTTCCTTTTTATCCCCCCTCTGGCCTCTCTGGCCTCCTTTTAGGTTGTCTGTGGCTTTTTAAAAAATCATTGTCTTCCCTCTGAACATTTGGAAGTTACAATTCTGCTTTTATTATTGTAGTGATTCCTTTAGAAGTTATAATGCATGCTTATCAAAATGCAGATTTCATCGATGTATTTTACTTTTGTCCCACACAATCGTGGACTTGGAACACTTTAACTCCATTTACTCCCTGAGGAGTGTTTTTTTCTGTTGTACATTTTAATTCTATCATTTTTTTTAACTCCAGGAAACATTATTATTGTTTTATGCAACCTATGTTTGTTTAGGTTTTCCCATGTATTTACTCCTTCTTTATTCTTTATTCCTTCTTACATCTTGACCTTCCATCTGGGATCACTTTCTTTTTGCCCAAAGTAATATAATTTAGAATTTTCTTTAGTGTGAGTTGGCTGCTGGCAAACTCTTACGGGCTTTGTCTGAAAAAGTTTTTATTTCAACCTCATTCTTGAAATATTTTTGTTGGGTTGGCAGTTTTCTTTCAGCACATTGAAAATGTCATTTTGCTTTCATCTGGCTTCCTTTATTGCTGATGAAAAGTAGGCTGTTTACCTTGTCACACTTTTGAAGTTAATGTGTTTTCCACCCCCAGCTGCTTTACAGATTTGTTGTCTTTTTTTTCTTTATAAATTTTACTGAAGTGTAACATATATACAGAAGAGTGAGCAATCATAAATGCTTGATTAATTTTCAAAAGTGAGAACACTCATGTAACCTGCATCCAGATTAAAAACAAAATCACTGGTATTTTCTAATTTCCATTACATTTTCTTCTTTAATTACACATGGTAATTTAGAAGTGTTCTTAAAAACTATATTTGGGCTCAGTGACGTGGCGGGGGGGGGGGGGGCAGGCCCAGGGCGTGGCAGTCTTGGTGGTGGCGGCAGAGCTAGAGCAGAGCGGAGCCACCACGGGGGCCTGGCTGAGCACGCTGGGCCACGTGGTCCTCTCCCCAGTCTGGTTCCTGTACAGCCTGCTCATGAAGCTGTTCCAAAGCTCCACCCCAGCCATCACCCTCGAGAACCCGGACATCAAGTACCTGCTGCGGCTGATTGACAAGGAGGTCATCAGCCTTGACACCTGATGGTTCCACTTTGCTCTACCGTCGCCCCAGCACATCCTGGGCCTCCCCATAGGGCTAGCACATCTACCTCTCGGCTCGAATTGATGGGAACCTGGTCATTCGGCCCTACACGCCCGTCTGCAGTGATGACAAGGGCTTTGTGGACCTGGCCATCAAGGTTTACTTCAAAGACACCCACCCCAAGTTTCCCGCTGGAGGGAAGATGTCCCAGTACCTGTAAAGCATGAAGATTGGAGGCACCATTGAGTTCCGAGGCCCAAATGGGCTGCTGGTCTACCAGGGCAAAGGAAAGTTTTCCATCTGTGCGGACAAGAAATCCAACCCTGTCATCAAGACGGTGAAGTCTGTGGGCATGCTTGCAGGAGGAACGGGCATCACCCCAATGCTGCATGTGATCCGCGCCATCATGAAGGACATGGATGATCACACCGTGTGCCACCTGCACTTTGCCAACCAGACTGAGAAGGACCTCCTGCTGTGGCCGGAGCTGGAGGAACTGAGGAACGAACATTCTGAGTGCTTCAAGCTCTGGTACACGGTGGACAGAGCCCCTGAAGCCTGGGACTACAGCCAGGGCTTCCTGAACGAGGAGATGATCCGGGACCACCTTCCGCCCCTGGAGGAGGAGCCGCTGGTGCTGATGTGTGGACCCCCGTGCATGATCCAGTATGCCTGCCTGCCCAACCTGGACAGTGTGGGCCACCCCAAGGAGCGCTCCTTCACCTTCTGATGGGCGGGCCCGGGCCGCTGGCTCCGCCCCACACTCACCGTGCCCTGTCCGCACCCACCCCTCCTGCTGTTGTCTGTTAACACCACTCTTCCCCACATCTCCTGCTGCGGCCGGGTTCAGCCTGGCCTGCCCGTGCCTGGGAGGTCGCCCCGCTGGGCTGGTCCCCAAGGGGCCCCTTTGGGAGCAGGGCTCTGTTAGAGGTGGGCCGCTGTCAGCCACCTTTAGGGCAGATTCCTGTCTGGGCCTCACTGGAGATGCCCTTCCCCACCCCCTCTTGGCAGGGGCTGCTGGGTGAGAGGCTGCCTCGACCCCAGGGTACAGCAGGCCCAGCCAGCAGGGAGTTGCGCTCTCCCTGGGGCTGGAGTAGGAGGAGGGGGCTGGCCGAGGGCCCTTCCAAAGCCTCAGCATTTCCCCAAAACACCCAAACGTTCGGGCAGCTTTGGAAGCTCCAAGCAGTCGACCTCTGATTGACCAGCTTGGGGTCCCGGGCTGCCAGCCCTGATGGCAGAGCTAAGACGATGTATTTATCCCTCTGTCCCAGACCCCCCTCCTGCTGCCCTCACCCCAGGTGGGGGAGATTTTGAGCAGAGCCTCTTGTCTGAGGGATATTCTCAGTGGCCTCGACGTTGCCTTTAGACCACAGCGTGTCAGCCTCTTGCATATCGGCTTTTTAGAGTCATTTTTATGAGCAAACATAACATTGAAGTAAAACTTTGCTAATTTGGAGAAAAAAAAGAAAACTAATTATATTTGTAAATATTTTAAAGAAATTCATTTGTTGTTGAAGTCTAACTCAATTCTCTTGAGAATTCCTTAGAGAATGTGGACTCTAATACCAAGAATTCTTGGGCATTTGTGAAAAGTGTTTCAGGGTCTAGTACACTTTTTTTTTTTTTTTTGCCTGAAGTCTATTTGGTCTTATATTAATATAACTATAACTACATGAGGTTTATTTTGGTATCGGTTAGCATTATTTTCCTTTTAACTGTGTTGTGTACTTATATTTCAGGTGTATATTTCACAAACAGGATATAGCTGGATTTTGTATCTTAAACTAGCAGGTTTGCTTCGTTTACATTTATTGTGATTCCTAACATTTGGATTTATTTCTACAATCTTATTTTGTGGTTTCTATGGCACAGTATGAAAAGTTGTGCAGTTTTAAGTGTTATTATTAAAAGATTCTTAGGACACCTTGTATTTATCCTGCTTTTTCATGCTCCTCTCTCCTTTCCTGTTGGTTTGTTAAAATTTTCTTTAAACCGTTTCCCAACCACTGGTTTGGAAGTTATACAAGATATAGCTTTTTTAGACTTTAGTCCATCTTCTTCCCAAACAGTATAAAGACCTTGGGAGGTATCGATGCCAACTGCCTATCTATTTTGCAGGATGCTGTCCAGAATTTTAGTTGTACCTTATGTTACTACTCAGACATTACTAACTCATCATTACCACTGCTTTATACAGTCAATGATAGTTTAGATATTCCCAATGTTTTCCAAGCTTTTTCAGCAATCCTCCTCAAGTCTCTTTCCTTCCTCCTGCATTGAATCCTTTTTTTTTTTTTTTTTTTTTTTTTTTTTGTTGGCGGTGTTGGGTCTTCATTGCTGTACACGGGCTTTCTCTAGTTGTGGAGAGCGGGTGGCTACTCCTTGTTGCGGTGCGCAGGCTTCTCATTTTGTGGTGGTTTCTCTTGTTGTCGAGCACGGGCTCTAGGTGCATGGGCTTCAGTAGTTGCAGCACGCAGGATTCAGTAGTTGTGGCGCACGGGCTTAGTTGCTCCGTGGCATGTGGGATCATCCCAGACCAGGGCTCAAACCTGTGTCCCCTGCATTGGCAGGCAGATTCTTAATCACTGAGCCACCAGGGAAGTCCTGAATCTCCTTCTTGTTGTACGCCAAGTTGCTTCGTGAGGGTCTGCTATTGTCAAACTTCTAATTTTGTTCTTTTGCTGGGCACAGAATCGGTCATCACAGATTAGTCATCTTCTCTCAGCAATTTGAGCCTATTCTTTATCTTCTGACTTCCATTCTTGCAGTTGTGAAACCAGCTCTCAGCCTAATTGCTTTTTTCTTTTGTGTGTGTGTTGTGTGTTTTTATCTTCTTTGGATTGTTTTTTATGATCTTCACTGAGTCTCTAATGTTCTGCATTTTGACTGTGATGTTTTTTAGTTTTAGACTTAGGTTTGTTTATCCTGATTTGGGCTCACTGGTTTCCTGAATCTGAGAATGTAAAGATTTTACATTTAAAATGTTTAATTTTGGAAAATTCTGGTCATTGTCTCTTTGTATATTGTGGCCCCCCCAGGGTCTTCTGGAGGGAGGCCACCAGGGCTTGCTGCAGATGTGGGCATGAGAGTGAGGGGTGGGGCATTAAGGGTACCTGCAAGGGCTTTGGCCTGAGCCCTGGGCCAGGGCAACGTCCTTTACTCCACGCAGTAGAAGGCCAAGATTCCACTCAGGCTGATGCCCACTAGACCTCCAAGGAGGAGCTGGGTGATATGGGAGAGGGAGAAGAAGACACAGCCCTTGAAGGCAAGAGGGTGTGGGCCAGGCAGGGCCACCAGCGTTGGAAGGACAGTGGGTGCAGTGCCTGCAGTGGGAAGACAAGCTCCTCCTGCCCATGTGCCCACCATGATCCCCTCTATGGACCAGGCAGCGGTTCTCAGACTCCAGTGCGTGCACGAATCACATGTAGAGCCTGTTAACCAGTCTCCTGGGCCCCATCCCGAGACTCTGCCTCAGCAGGTCAGGGTGGGCCTGTGAACCTGCATTTGTAGTGAGCTCGAAGGGGATGTTGCTGGTACCAGGACCACACTCTAAGGAAGACCACTGGGCTGGGGAGGGATGGGGGCAAACTGTTGGTGATCTGAGGGTTGGGGGTTGTAACAGTCATCTCAGATGGGAGGGATACATTTTGCTCATGTGCTCTCCTCTGTGTGGCCCCCCTAGAAGGGGTGGCCCTGGTGGCCCAGTGCAATGGCTCTGCCGCCCCACTGCCTGTTCCCGTCTTCCCTGGGGGATGTAGGGGCACTGGGAGCTGGTGACACCACACGGAGCCACACATAGGTTGGCGTGAGCCTGCACCTCCCCCTGGTCATCCAGGGGGAGTCAGCACCACGCTGTATCAGACGGAAGGCAGGCAGCATGTTTAATTGGCGGAATTTAATGTACTCATGACACAAACACAGACAGGGTTGAAGGGGGTGGTGTCCAAGCACGGATGTGGATGACCCGTGCGCCCCACCCTCTGAGGCCGGGGGCCCTTCCTGGACCCCACCTCCCCTGGTGGGACAAACACTGATGTGGCTGAGTGACAGCATTGTGTGGCACAGGCTGGCCCTGAGAAGGCGCCTCTGTTGAAGCCTATGCGTCCAGGCCAAGGAGCCTCCAAGGAACAGCCATAAGCTGCAGCCTCCGATCAAAGTGCCAGGTTCCAGCCTGATGTGGGAAGGCGACCCAGCGTCAGCCTCGCTGGGGAGGAGGGCGAGGGACGGGGAGGTCCTGTCCTCGCTAAGTGCTGCCTGAGCGCTCCAGGATGAGGGGCAGGAGGCGTGGACAGTGAAGTTCACGTAAACAGCAACGGACCAAGACAAAAATCCAGGAACACTTAATAAACCTACAACATTCAACAGAACGGCAGCAAAACGGTGGCCCTGCCAGCCCGGCCAGACAGTGGTCTGGTGAGCATTTCCCAATCTTTTTGTGACTAGGAGCTAAACAGCACAGAAGGCTGTATTTGAACTCTGGAGGGAAAGATTTCTTTCCTTCCCTTCAAACTGACTCGGGGGCAAAGAGACGAGACTTCTTGAAGATACGCCTCTTCTGGGAAAAGGGACTTGGGGGATGAGAGTGGCGACGGCACAGCAGGTGCACCTGGAGGAGGAGGGGCCCCTGGGTGGAGCCGGGAGGGTGGCTGGTGTCCAGGGGAGCCCTTCCTTCCGGCAGGCTTGGCAGGTGCTTCCTCCTGGTGCTTCCACCAGGAGCCCCGGTGCCGGGCCGGGAGCGCTGGCCACCATGGCCCCTCACTGGGTCCGGAGCTGGTAATCTAGGAGTGGGGAGGAGGTGTCTGTCGTCTGCTCTGCACCCTGGACCCACCTGCCCCGACCCTGGGGCTGCTCCGTGAGCACCACCCCGGAGACAGCGGCATGCCCACCAGGGACCTTTTCAGCACCCCCGACCTGCCCCACGGGTGGGCCGCACGCACCTCCGTTCTGAGTGATGTAACGAACCCACGGCAGGGCCTGGTAACCGCTCTTCTCGATGATCTTCAGGTAGCGCACCTGGGGCACAGGTACCGGGGCCCTAAGCATGCACACGCCCCCATCCCCCTTCCTGGTCCCCCCTCCGTCATTTCTCCCGGGGCCGGGCTGTGACCAGGAGGGCGAGGGAGGGGGCAAAGGGCCTTGATCTGTCTGAACCTCTCAGAGGCTGAGGGAGGGTGGAGGTACTTCTAGAAGATGCGGCAAAGAGCCAGATGTGCACTCTCGGGCACAGCCCTCCAGCAGATTCCTGGAGAAGGGGTCCCGTCCAGGGTTCTCTTCCCCATGCAGGTTTTCTGCAGAGGTGCCCAGGAAAACGGGTCCCATGGTGGCAAGTGTGTGGATGCTAGAGGCTCAAACTCTAGTTTTGGGGACTGGATGCGTCTCTGAGCTTGGAGCTCAAGCACAGGTCAGGTCTGGGTAGACAACTGTGGGCCTCTTCCCATTAGGGCCGGGCTGCCCTCGGAGACAGGCAGAGCCGGGGAGCACCGCGGAGCCCCGGGACAAGCCAATTAGCACCCTTTCCTAACTGGTTGCACTGATGTCTGTCACCTGCAGCCCTGTGAGCCTGGACTGACACCTGGTCCCGGTCCCTGTGAGGCCCCCCTGGGCCTGTCCATGTCAGCCCTGGCCGCGTGTACCTGGATGCCGGAGGTAGTGAAGTAGGGGATCTCAAACTTGACACTGATCGGGGGCTTGCCCTCCTTGTCCTCCGCCTCCACGCTGGGCAGGCCGAAGTGGGCCCGCATCAGGTACTCCTTGCCGCCCTGGGGGAGAACACCAGGGTGGAGGTGGTCAGGCTGAGGCTCCGGGCAAGCTCAGCCAACGGCTGCCCCTGGAGAATGCCAGGCTGTTGGCTCGGCCACCAAGCCCCTTCCTGTGTGGCCTGCAGTCACCCAGTGCCTTGGCTTCTCCAAAACACTCATACTTGTCCTCCAGGGCTCACGGGCTGCCCGCACCAGCCCCGCTGGGGAGAACTGTTGAATTCTGAGGATGAAGAGAAAATTTCACAAGTTGCCAGGCACAGAAGCCTAGCTGCTTCAAGGGAAATAAGACCAACAGGCCTTGGGAGGGAAGAACAGAGAGGGAGAGCGAGCGCACACAGCGCAGAGGTGGGCTGCCGTGGGACAAGGGCCCTACCTGCCCAGGCCAGAGTCCAGGTGAACACCCCCAGAGCCCAGTGTCAGGAAGGTGTGTGAAAGCAAGAAGGACATGTCAGAATGAAGAAAAGGGAACAGGGAGAGGCAACAAAAATAAGAGACCAAGGTCAGGGGCTGACTGATGAGCTGGCCCCGGGTCTCGCCCCCAAAGGGGGTGGCTCTGGCCCTGGAAGCTGAGCAATGGCTCCAGAGACGGGGCGTGGAGCAGGGCCAGGAATGGCTGGAACCCTCCTCTCGGCACGAGGAGGCAGGAGTCCTGGCCTGGTTGTCCAAGCGCCCGGTGAGTCTCACCCAGAACAGCAGGGAGCGGTGGGAAGCACGGCTCTCGTCACACGTGGGACATGGAGGGTTTTGATCCCCAGGCCTCTGGCAACAGGAGTCACTGCCGACCAGAGCTACTTCTGCATGCCTCGGGCAGGGCACGGCAGGGCAGAGCCACGCCTCCCCAGGGCTGAGCTCATGCTCCCCTGCCCGGGATGAAGCGAGTGGGCAGTCTCTGCTCATCGGTGCACGAATGTGGACTCTGCCTGACTCGGTGCTATGTGCTGAGCGAAGATTCTGGGACAACGAGGGGAGAATAATGTGGTCTCAGCAATAAACGAAGTAGGCAGCAAAGGAATAAAATCAGCTCCATCAGCCTGTGTATGAAACAATAACCTGACCAAAAATCTGAGCCTTATCAAAACAAAGTGGAGGGACTTCCCTGGTGGCGCAGTGGTTAAGAATCCGCCTGCCAATGCAGGGGTCACGGGTTCGATCCCTGGTCCGGGAAGATCCCACACGCCATGGAGCAACTAAGCCCATGCGCCACAGCTACTGAGCCTGTGCTCTAGAGCCCGCAAGCCACAACTGATGAAGCCTGTGTGCTCTAGGGTCCACGTATCTACGTAACTACTGAGCCTGCATGCTGCAACTACTGAAGCCCACGCGCCTAGAGCCCGTGCTCCGTAACAAGAGAAGCTACCGCAACGAGAAGCCCGCGCACCACAACAAAGAGTAGTCCCCGCTCGCTGCAACTAGAGAAAGCCCGCACGCAGCAACGAAGACCCAAACGCAGTCCAAAAAAAAAAAAAAAAAAGTTAAGAGTAGTAATTAAAGAAAAAGCAAAGTGGAAAATGAAAGCAAAACAATATGCAGAGAGGCAGGCCCTCTCTGGGGGGTGGTGGAAGTCTGCAAGCCTACCTTGTGTCAGTCATGTCCATGTAAATGGGTTTACTTCTCCTATTAATGAGAAAGACTTAGAGGTTGGCTCACAGACCAAAACCCAACTCCACACTGTAAAAGCAGAGTGAGAAAGGCTAAACCAGTAGAAAGAATGGGTGAAGGCGTGCCAGCCAAAGTCAAACAAAATAGAGCAGGGCTGCTGCCACAGCAGAGAATTCAGGGCAAAGAATTACAGGTGCAGAGGACGATAGTCCACAATCCTAAAGGCTATTCTTATGATCCATAGGGAGGATACAATAGATAGGAGTATCTATGCACCAAATAACATGGCAGCAACTTTTGTTAAGCAGATGCTACAAAAGAGGAGAAGAGAACCAGAGGAAGGCAGAGCTGGCCCAGCTCTCTGTCTGACTGATGCTGTCATGGCATCATGGCAGACCTCATGGCACATGTGTCAAATTCTCTACCCCAGTAACAGAGGCCCTATCTTCTTCTCAACTACATATGGGATATTCACAAACTCTGACCTTCTATTAGTGCACAATGAACACTTCAATAAATTCTAAAAGTAGAAACAGCATGAATAACATTCTCTGGTCTCAAAGCACCAAATTTATAGTGAAGACAAAATGGAAAAAACCCCTTGACCAGGAAATTCAAACAAAACAAAACTAAACAAAAAAAAACACTCTCCATTCAATTACAGAATTTCTAGATAATATCAAATATTACATGCAAGATCTATGGGCTATACAGCTAAGGCAGGGTTCAGAGGAACATTTGTGGCTTAAATATTCATTTATAGCAATACAAGTTTTAAAACAAAATAATCAAATTAAAATACATAACTTGAAAACTAGAGCAAAGAAAGGATGAAGAAACTAAAATTAAACACTTATAAAACTGAAAACTATTACAACAAATAAACGAAAAAGTGAATCTGGAAAAAAAATACGCAAACCACCAGGTAACCTTATCAAGGAAAAAAGAAGGCACGAGTACGCAAAATAAGATATAACAAGGGAGAAGTAATTGTCATAAGAGAAGGGGAAAAAAAGACACCAATTTTCTACAACTCTGTGTAGACAAATTTGAAAACCTGGTTAGGGTGGATAATTTTGTAGAAAAATACAATTTACCTAAACTGACTCCAACAGAAATAGAAACTCTAAATGGTCTAATTTCCACAGATGAGTTAGAGAAAGTAACAGAGATACAGATGGTCACACAGCCAAATTCTACCAATCCTCTCAAGGCGAGATGATCTCAAGGCTACTTAAACTGTTCTGCATCATGGAAAAGGGAGACAAAAAAATAATGAAATGGGTACAATATTGATACCTGATAGAGACTGTACCAGAAAAAAAAATCAATCTCAGTTATGAATCTCAATGTAAAAATCCTACATACAATGTTAACCAACAGGATTAATAGCACATTAAAGAGAAAATAGATCACGATCAAGTGGAGCTTGCCAGAATGCATGGATGGTTCAAGATCCATCCTATATTAATACAGGAACTTACAGACACTGAAGAGGCGTTTGGGTAAATTCGCTGGCCATTTGTGCTAAAAACACAGTAAAGGGGACTTCCCTGGTGGGACAGTGGTTAGGACTCTGCGCTCCCAATGCAGGGGGCCCGGGTTTGATCCCTGGTCAGGGAACTAGATCCCACACGCATGCAGCAACTAACAGTTCGCACGCAGCAACTAAGAGTTCGCATGACACAACTAAGGAGCCCGTGTGCTGCAACTAAGGACCCCGCCTGCCACAACTAAGACCCTGCGCAACCAAATAAAAATAAATAAATATTAAAAAAAAACAAAAAACAGTAAAGTAGGACTGAAGTGAATTGTAGCCCAAAGCAGCAACACACTTAAGAGGGGAAACCCTGCCAGCTCCAGTTGGGGGCAAAGCCAGGAGGCTGCTCTCTCCACCGCCATTTACAGGCAATGGAGACAGCAAGTGAAGCAGTGAGACGCCAGAAGCCATAAGGTGCCCAAGAATGGGAGACGAAAAGGGGAAACTGCATCTGGCTGCAAACAGTATGGAAGAATATCTAAAAACCCATGAGAATTGAAAGAAAAACTACCACAAACAAAAAATTTAGTAAGGTACCAGGACACAAAATTACCATACAAATGTTAGCAACCTGTTGTAAGATATAATGGAAGAGAAGACCCCGTTTACCAAAACATCAACTTAAAAATTATCCTAATGAGAAATGTGCAAAACCAGAAGAGATCCTTGGGGTGTCCTGGAGGCAAGGAGTGTTCTGTGGCTTTTATCCGGTTCAGTTGTGTTCACTCTGAGGAAATTCACTGAGTTGTGCACATATCACTTGTTACTTTTCTGCATGTTATATTTAAATAAAAGTACCTTTATGAGTGTGTTTCATGTTTGGTAATTGCAATCATTGTTGCTTTTGTTGTGGTCATCCATGGACAATGCTTGGTGTCAGTCTATTTATCTCTTGTAAAAATAAAATACAGTGTGTGTGTGTGAAAAAAAATAAAAAATAAAAAATAAAATCTAACTGGTGGCTACACTAAAAAAAAAAAAAAAAAAAAGTACCTTTAAAAACAATGGGAAAGGCCATATGAGGTATATATAAGGTAAGCATTAAAACATTCCCAAAAGGCACAAAGGTGAGACTGGGACAAGGCTATTGATAGGATAATTCGGCCTCAAAAACGTGTTAATCCTTCCCAATTAACTTAACAAATTTAGTGCAAACAAACTGATTCTAAAATTTATAAGAAAAATGAAACAAGCAAGAGTTGCCAGGAAACAGACAAGCAGTGGGGTTGTGGGGAGTTACGACGGTGGGGGTAGGGTTGGCCCTACCAGATGTTAAAACATAAAGTTAAAATGTGGCTTTGCGGCATGGAGAGACAGACAAGAGGATACCCAGAAAGAGACCTAATGCTGCATGAAAATTTGATTTTTGAAAAACACGGCATTTCAAACCACTGGGGAAAAGATGGGACTCTTTAGTAAATGATGTTAGGAAACTGGATAGCCATGTGGGAAAAGATAAAGTTGGATCTGTATGTCACCCATTTACCAGACTGTGCTCCAAAAGGACCTAAAGTCTAAGGTGAAAAATACTACTGTCCTCGTTCTAGAAGCAAACATGGGTGAATTGCTTTATAGCCTGGAATGGGGAAGCCTTTCAAATCATGACTTAAATTCCAAACACAATAAAAGAAAAAGACTGAGAAATGTGACTACATTAAACAACAATTAAAAGAAGAAGCAATCAAAAAGGTTACACAGCAAAAAACACCAGAAGCAAAGTCAAAAGACAAACACCAAACACTGAGAAATACCATTTGCAAATGATATCAAAGAAAAGGTACTAATCTTGCCCATGTGTAAACAGCTTTTGGAAACTAAGAAGAAAATGAGCAAACTTGATAGAGAAGTGAGCAAGAGACAGCTACGACAGTTTCCAGAGAAAGAGGCACAAACAGTCCTCTGAGACATGGAAAAGGTGCTCCACCTTGTTTATCATGAGGATGGCAACGGCCGCACCCTGAGTCGGCACAGCCGCGTACCCATCTTCCAGTCCCAGGGCACTCTTCCCACAAACCCAGACTCAAGTGCTCCAAATCCTGAACACAAGCCAGGTGGCTCTACCAGCCTGTGGGCCGGGGCAGGAAGTGCTCTACCTTCCTGGAGCTGGTGCTGGATTCCCATGAGGCTCTGGCCCCAAGGTGGTCTGTTCCCCAGGAGGGAAGCTGAGTTCTAAACAGGAGTGTCAGAGGGAGAAAGAAGGAGGGAAGAGAGGGAACCCTGCCGTGACTCTTAAGACAGGCCAGTTCACACACAAGAGGAAGGTGGAGTGCCCCCCTACCCTGGGCCCCGGCCCCGCCCCTGCCCCAGCCAGGCTGAGCCGAGCCGGCCTCTGCCCATGCCTGTCTGGAGGCGGTGCCCCGCCGAGAAGGGTGCTCACCGGGAAGGACTTGATGGACCACACAATCTCACTGTTCTCGGGGACCCACTTGACGCTCCCCACTGTCGTCTTGAACTTGGGTGAGTCGGCATCGTTGGGCACGGGGATGTGGATCTCCACGTTGTTGGCTGTTGACCGCCGCTTGAACTGGCTCTTGGCCTGGAGACGAGGCCGATGTGGCCAAGGTTGTGGCGGGCGAAGGTGAGACAGCCTGGCTCCCACCCAGCCTGCTCCCACAAGGGCCACATGCCCCTTGGCCTGGCCTCTGGGAGTCCCCCCCCCCCAGCACCAAGCTGACCCCCACGCCCTCTTCCCGCCCCCTGAGGTTTTCCTTAAGCTCAACTCCGGACAGTCAGTCTCTGCCCTCCTGTCCCCTTGGCCTTTGGGACTCCCGATCCCTCCCTCTGGCCCTGGCCTCCAGGGAAAACGTCTGTGTGACCAGGGCTGGCCTGGGCTAGACGAGGTGACTGAGTGGCAGGAGTGCTCCACCTGGACACTTGGTCACAGGCCACTGCCACGGTGGCCGCACACAAGACCTGGGCAGTGTGTCCTCCCTGTGCCCAAGGCCCACGCTGTGCATGAGCTCACAGTGAGGCAGCACGGATGACAGCCACAGGCCTCACCCCCTGGACAGGTGTCACAGAGCCCCAGCATGCCCCCAGTCCTGGGTTAGGACCCTGTGCCAAAGGCCCCGGACAGGCCAGAGATACCAGAAGGCCTGCACCAGGCGGGGAAGCCCAAATCCCCCCTCTTACGGCCCGCACGCCTGGCTGATGCTGCGTGCAGGATGCACACGCACCTTGATCATGTACTCGATGCGGCTGTGGGAATGCTTTTCAATCACGGACTCGATCCAGATCAAGGGCTTGACCTGTCGGGGAGAGTGAAGATGGCGCTCACAACCAGTCATTTTACAAAGCCCTGTTTCACAGAGGGGAAACTGAGGGCAAGGGACCACTGGGCCAGGTGTGAGCCCAGCACACTGCTGCTCGGGGCTCCACAGCTGGTGCCAGGATGGGTCAGAGCATTAGAGAAAATGCAGAAAACATCACCGAGGACGCTCTGGTGGGGATGCCTGGGAAAGGGGCAGTGGTGCCAAAGGCCCCTCAGTTCAGAAAGTTCAGAGCCTTGCATTGTCAAACAGGCTCCTTGGAGCCCAGGCTGCTCGTGGGGAGCCGTGCCCATCCTGGGCATCACCTCACAGACGTGAGACTCGCTGGGACGGGGACGGCTCCCAGCCAGCAGGGAAGAGGAGGGAGGCTGCCCCAGGGGAGGAGCAGGGGTGGGGGCCTGGGGGCCCTCTTGGCTGGCGGCTGGTGCACTCACATGGGTGTTGAGGCGGTAGGACATGAGCTCGAACTCGCCATCAGGTGGGATGAAGGAGATGGTGCGGTCGTTCTCAAAGCGAGAGAGCCGCACACACTGGTGGAACTTCACGTCCTCCAGCTCCACGGACTTGCTTTTGCCACCTGAGGGGAGGTGGGGGTGAGGGCGGGACAGTCCTTAGGCCCCCCAGGCCACTCTCTCAGCAATGCTCCCACTGTCTGGGGTCCACTCCTGACAGAGCACAGCAGAGCTGCCCCCAAATCTGTGAGAGTATCTTGGCCACGAACACCAAGGGGGCCGGCTTCTGAGGCAGCCACGCCCCATCTCTCCTCACCCCCCTGGAAACCCCATCATGTCCCGAGATTGGGCTGAGGGCAGGGCTAGTAGGCCTAGTTCACACTGAGTCCCCAGCCAGGGTTGCTGCCTGGGACGTGTTTGCTGAATGATTAACAGACCCCACTGGGGGTGCTCGGTGATGACTTGGGGCCCCCTGAGGGCCCCGGTCCTGTCATCCCTGGGGTCCTGTCTTGGTTTCCCAGCCCAGAGAGGCTGTGTGGGTTGAGCTCAGTCCTGAGAGCGCAGCTGCTCTGATGGGCTAACGTCAGAGAGGCCCTCACTAGCGATGCTGCAGACGTAACTATGACAACACGCGCCACTGCTCCGGCCGCCGGTGGACCTGTGGTTGGCGGGGAGGTTGGTGGTCCAGTTTGCAAACACGGAGCCCCAGCCAGCCTGGGCTCCTGAGGCCGCTCTAGCCATGCCCCACCATGGGAAGTGCTACATCCAGGCCAGGCAGCGCATGCTCGAACCACTGTATGTGGCTTTTGAACAGCCCAGACCCAGCGCCAGAGGTGAGGGCAGAAACTGGGCCTGGGAGGGGAGAGCGAGCCCCGCGGTACCTTCCAGCAGGTGGAGGTGAGGACCTGTGGCATGATGTTCCACGCGCTTTGGCAGCTACGGTACTCACCTGCACCTCTGGCCCTCGGAGCAACAAGGGGGCTTGACTTGGGGATTTTCACTCTCCCATGTCCTCTAAGTCCAGGTGTTAGTTTATTCGTTTTCACAGTTGTCTCGTAAACAACGTGAAAATGTTTCTAAGCCAAGTGCTTGAGATGAACTTGTTCATCACGCAGGTGAACAGTCCCTCAGCTGCCCCAGGGGTGAAACCTGGGCCCTGGTGGCATACTCACGGCCCGTGTTGTCGAAGAGAACCTTGTCGTTGAGGCCCAGGCGCAGCTCAGGCATGCCCGACAGGAAGACCCGCATCTTGATGGAGCCCACAATCTCACTGCGTAGGACGTTACCGTTGGCGCTGACCTAGGGGGTGGGAGGAGGGGGTGAGGGGAGGCCCCACGCACCGGTCACTGTCCCCCACACGCTGTGTGACCCTCCCGGCCACTCCCGTTCTCGAAGCCCTTCTCACTGTCCCCTGAGCTGGGGAGGCAGTGCCAGGCCAGGCCAGGGAGGCAGACACTTACAGGTCCCACCTTCTAGGCCTCAGGCCACACGAGGCTCCTCCCTCTCAGATGGGCCAGGCGATACTGTGCCTGGAATCCTCTCTGAGGGCTCTACTCTAAGTTGCTCTTGGGATGCCCGGGGCAGACCTGGTGGCTTGAGGCCGCGTGCTCCGCTGGCCCAGGCAGGGACTCTACCAGGTCTGCTCATCTGCTGGGCTCTGTGGGGCTCTCTTGGAGCAGGCCAGACTCACTTTCCTGGAAATCTCTGTTTCTCCATGTGGGGCCTGGCAAAGCCCCTAGGGCTTGTTGAAGACGGAGCTCCCTGGGCCCTGCTCCCAGGGCTGCCCGGATGTCTGATAACCACTGATGCAAAATAACAATACACTTAAGCAAATACAATCACAGCTATAACACTGACTGAGCAGCTCCTCCTCAACAGGGCGGGGCTGTGACTTGGGCGACCTTTTAACTCCTGTGCAAACCGGAAGGCATCTGAGAGTGCAACTAAAAATCACAGCAGGACGATGGGCAAACCCGGAGACTGTCCTCAGGGAGCCAGGCTGCTGGAGCACCTCTCCTTGGGCCCATTTTAGAGACGAGGACACTGAGGCACAGAGAGGATGCCACACGCCGAGGGCACAGAGTGGCTGGCAGAGGTGCTGGGGCCACAGCCTGGACCACCACCCCGCAGTGCCATTCTGCACGAGGCCACATCCACACCAGCAAGTGAAACAGAGGGCTACAAACTCAGAGGCCCTAGGGCCATATGGGCCGTTCCTTGGAGGGCCCGAGTTTCCGATTTCTGCAGAGAAGCAGGAAAATCTGTCCAGTCTTTAACTCAGATGTCTGGAAGTAACTTGTGCACACATGAAAGCCCTTCGCCTCTGAGGGAAGTGGAGAACTGAGGCGCCATGTGGACGACGACCCCGAGAAAGGCACAAAACAGGACAGAAGGCCCTGCAGGGTGTGGCTCTGTCACTTCCCGTCGCTCACTATACTCTGACCACGCTGGCCTCTCGCTGTCCTCGCCTCAGCAGGCAGCAACCTGACCCCGCAGCACACAGAAGCCGCTTCCCCCTCTGCCTCTCGCCAGCCCTGTCTGCCTGTCCACCCATCCTGTCTGCGCTCTGGCGAGGGGCCATGGCAGGCTGCTCACTGCTGGGTCCAGCACGAGGACAGTGCCTGGGGCAGCGGGCACTCGGTGAGCCCGTGCAGACATGGCCCTTCGCCCCTGGGCTCTGGGCAGCTGGCACTACCACCTGCCTTCCTCTGCGGGTCCTCCGTGTTCCCCCCGACAGTCTGCCCTTAGACCCCCTTCTCTGGGGGGCTATCTCCCCTTGGGGAGTTGGGACTGCACCGCCCTCTATAGCTGAACAATGGGAAAGAAGGCTCAGGAAGTGGAGACAAAAGCCATGCAGCCTCTAAGGCTAATCCTGGCCCTCTGGGCAGCAACCAGGACGGTGCTGAGGCGTGACTGGCAGCCCAAAGCTGGTGCCTTCCCCAGGGTGGGCGTAGAGGAGATGTTTGCCGGGGGATCGGCTGCCTAATTATACTAGTACAACAAGATTTTCAGAATCTGGAGGCCAATGTTGACTCTGAAGGCCGCCAGTTCTGCAATCAGACTTAGGAAGGTGTGTTCCAACATGCCTGGGATGTCCATACCTGCCTCTTGCTGCTCCTTGTATGGAAGAACAGTGGTCCTTGGGCAGTGCCATGTGTAGGGACACACTGTGGCTGGGACGCCCCTGAACTCCCAGCACTTTCCCAGGCAGTTGTTTATAAGCTGCTCCCTGGGATTACTTCTCCACCTTAGGACAACCTACAGCCATGTTCTGGGCTCAGTAAACAATTCAGACGAAGGTCCTCAGGCAGGAGGGGAACACAGTGAGTGAGGCCACTGTCTTGCCTCATGGCTTAGTAAGACAGCAAATACATTTATATTCAGTCCACTGGGAGAATCTTTTCGGAAAGCACTGTTACTTAGCAATTGCATGTCTGGGAACTCGGCCCTCCAGAAATCCTGCCCAGATAAGGGAGATGCCCAAGCACACAACTGAGGATGAGCAATCATGCTCATTTCTGCACTGGCTGTAACAGTCAGAAATGGGCACACCTAAGTGGCCCACATGACTGGATTGGCCCAGCCAATCCTTGTCTGCCCAAGTAATGGGAGTGAGGCCCTCTCCCGTGTGGTGACAGGCAGGTTGCAGGTGAGATGGAACTGGCTTGCATCACCCTTTCTCTACCACTGACTACAGCTATAAAACCTGGGCAGGAGGCATGGGCAACTACTGGAAGACTGAAAAGGTGGATCTGGGAGGAGCCGACTGAATGAGCAGTTCTCCCTACCCCCCTACCCATGTGAAAGTGCAGCAGAAACCTGGAAGTGGAACCAAGAAGTACAGTGCAGTCAGAGCTTGTGCAAGCCTCTGGCTCTAGCTCCAGGGCCAGAAGGGGAACTCCTGCCGCTCAGAAGGAGTATGGAAATCCCTCATTTACCCCCTTTTCTCTGTTTTCTCACGTCCCAGGCCCTAGGCAATTCAGCTGCCTTTCCAAGACGGTGGGGGCAAACCCAGGATTTCAGCCCAAGTGCAGACAAGCATGAGAGTAGGGATCTAGAGCCCCAAGTTTTTGGCCACAGAACCAAAAAGGGAAGCCCCCAGCCAGAAAGCACCAGGTAGAGAGCAGAGAGTGAAAGGTTCAGGTAAGCAACCTCATGAAGTTGTTTATGTCTCCAGATCTCTCTAGAACCAGGCGTGCATGGATATGATCTTAATTAGCACGCCAAAGACATCAAGAACCAAACTCTCCCCAGTCCCTGACGGACCACTGGGCAGTGCATATTTGGGATAGACTTAAATAGCAAAGGGCACAAAGGCTTTGAGAACTGAACTGATACTCATGGCCCATAGATTGGGGGTTGAAACTTGTGGCCTGAACCTAACCAGGACAACTGTCAGCTAAAACAAACAAACAAACAAAATCAACATTTTCTGTATAATTTAAATAAGACCTAGAATCTTACCCCAGGATATAATCTAAAATTACTCAGCATACAAAGAACCACGAAAATTTCAGCTCACATGGAAAATACAATCAACGGACACCAACAATGATATGGATATTGGGATTATCTGACAAGACATTAAATAGCTAGGATAAAAACTGCAAACACTCTTGCAACAAATGTCAAACTGGAAAGTCTTGGGAAAGAAACGACTATAAGAAGAAGAATCAAATGAACATTTTAGAACTGAAAAATAAAATAACAAATAAATCACCGGATGGGCTTAATAGCAGAATGGAGATAACATAGGAAAGGGTCAGTGAACTTGAAAGCAGATCAATAGGACTTATCCAATCTAAACAATAGAGAGAAAAAAAGATGGAATAGAATGAACAGAGCCTCAGAGACCCTTGGGACAATAACAAAAGGTCTAACATTTATGTCACTAGAGTCCAGACAGAAATGAGAAAGAGTGAAATGGTGAAAACATATTTTAAGAAATAATGGATGAAAACATCCCGAGTTTGGTAAAATACATAAATCTACAGATCCAAGAAGCTGAACAAGCCCCAAACAGTAGGAATCCAAAGCTATCCATACCTAGACACATCATAAGCTATCTGCTGAAAACTAAAGACAAAGAAAACATGTGGAAAACAGCCAGAGAAAAACAACACATTACCTACAGGGGAATACCGATTCGAGTGACAGTGGATTTTCATCAGAAACCATGGAGCCCAGAAGGAAGTGACACAACATTTTTAAGGTACTAAAAGAGAACTGTTAACCCAGAATTTGATATCCAGTGACAATATCCTTTTGGAATCAAGATGAAATAAAGACATTCTCAGATGAAGGAAAACGAAGGGAATCTGTAGCCAGTAGGCCTGTTTTGAAAGAATTGCTAAAAGAATCTTTTTAGATGGAACTGAAATTGTACCAGAAGGAAACCTGGAAAATTGGGAGTGAGGGGAGAGCAACAGAAATAGTAAATATCTAGGTAAATATGGTAGAGAGTCTTCTTCTTTTTGTCCTCTTGAGTTCTTTAAAGTATGTTTGACAATTGAAAGCAAAAATTTTAACACTGTCTGATATGGTTTTCAATGTATATAGAAGAATATATAGGACAACTCTATAAGAGGGTAGTAAAATTTCTAAATTCCAATTGAAGCTGTAAAATATTAACTCTAAGTAGAGTATTTTATAGCAACCACTAAAAAAACTATACGAAGAAAAAAAAGATAGAGTGAAGAAACAAAATGGAACACTACAAATGTTCAAGAAGATCACAGAAAGATAGGAAAAGGAAACAAAGGAATGAAAAACAGAAGGCAAGTAATAAAGTGGTATATTTTAATCCAAGCAAGTTAGCAGTTACAGTTAAGTATAAATGCTCTAAATATATAAAAGACAGAGACTGTCAGAATGGATTTTAAAAAATGAATAAATTATATGTTTTCTACAAGATATATGACACAGGTTAAGTTAAAAGTAAAAGGATTAAAAAAAAAAGGAGTAAAAGGATAGAAAGACATATACCATGTTAACACTAATCAAAAGAATTCTGGAGTGACAATATTAATAGCAAAACAGACCTCAGAGCAAAAAAATTATCAGGAATAAAGAGGGGCATTATATAATGATAAAGGGGTCAGTTCACCAAGAAAACAGAAGAATCCTAAATCCATTTGCACCTAATAGCAGAACTTCAAAATATGTGAAGCAAAGACACAGACAAATTCACAATTATAGCTGGAGATCTTAATGCTCCTCAGTAACAGGTAGAACCAGTAGACAGAAAATTAGCAAGAATTGCTAGAAGAATTGAACAATGCCATTAACCAACTGGATTTAATTGGTATTTACAGAACACTCTCTCCAACAAGAGCAGGATATACATTTTTTTCAAGGGTACGTGGAACATTCACCAAGATAGACCATATTCTGGATCATTAAAACAGACCTTAACAAACTTTAAAGAACTGACAGTATATAAACTATATTCTCAGAGAGTAATAGAATTAAATTAAAAATCAATGACAGGGAATTCCCTGGTGGTCCAGTGGTAAAGAATCCGCCTTACACTGCCAGGGACGTGGGTTCGATCCCTGGTCAGGGAACTAAGATCCCACGTACCACAGGGCAACTAAGCCCGCGTGCCACAACTATTGAGCTTGCGCGCCTCAACTAGAGAGCCTGTGTGCCTCAAACTACAGAGCTCAGGTGCTCTGGAACCTGCGCGCCACAACTACAGAGCCCATGCGCCCTGGAGCCTGGGCGCCACAACTAGAGAAGAGAAAACCTGCACGCCACAAGTACAGAGAAGCCCGTGCGCCGCAATGAAGATCCCACATGCTGCAACTTAGACCTGATGCAGCCAAAAATAAGTAATAAAAAAATATATATAAATAAATAATAAATAAATCTTAAAAAAAAAATCAATGACAACAAGATAACAGAAAAACCTGCAAACATTTAGAAATTAAACAACACTTTTATTAAATAAGCCATGGGTCAAAAGAAAGTCTCAAGGGAAATTTGAAAATATCTTGAACAAAAATGAAAATCCAAGATATCAGTGTAGGACACAGCTAAAGTAGTGCTTAGACAGAAATTTATAGCATTAAATGTTTATATTAGAAAAGAAGAAAGTTTCAAATTAGTATCTTTAGTTTCCACTTTAAGAAACTAGGAAAAGAAGAGCAAAATAAGCCAAAGTCATGAGGAAGAAAATATTAGAGATAAGAGCAGAAATCACTGTGATTGAAAACAGAAAAATAATAGAGGAAATCAATGAAATCAAAAGCTGATTCTTTGTGAAAATCAATAAAACAGATAAACCTCTCATAAGGTTGATGAAGAGAAAAGAAAGACAACATAAATTACCAATATCAGAAATGAAAGAGAGGGTATCAGTACAGACCCTGTACACATGAAAAAGGTAATAAAGGAATACTATAAACAACACTGTGCATATAAACTCAGTGACTTAGATGAAATAGATCAATTTCTTAAAAACAGCAAACTACCAAAACTCACTCGAGATGAAACAGAAAACCCAAATAATCCTATAACCATTAAATAATTGAAATTCGTACTGAAAAATATTCTGAAAAAGAAATCTCCAGGCTCAGATAGTTTTGCAGGTGAATTCTACCAAATAAAATAAAAAATAAGCAATTTACAATGGCTTCCAAAAAATGAAATACTTAGGTATAAATCTAACAAAAAATTTGTACATGGTAAAAACTAGAAAATGCTGATGAAAGAAATCAAAGATGACCTAAATATATAGAGAGAGACATACTGCACTCATGGATTGTGAGACTTAATATAATAAAGATATCAAATCTCCCCAAATTGATTAATAGAGTTATTTAACACAACACCAATCAAAATCCCAGACAAGCTGATTCTAAAACTCTACACAAAGGAACTAAAGAGCTAAACAATTTTGAAAAAGAAGAATGTTGTGAGAGTCACATCATCTGATTTTCAGACTTACTATAAAGTTACAGTTATCAAGACAGTGTGGTTTTTGGTGAAGAAACAGATATACAGATTGATGGAAAAGAACAGAGTCCAGAAATAGACTTGCACAATATGGCCAATTGTTTTTTGACAAAAATGCAAAAGCAATTCAATGGAAAAAGAATAATATTTTCCAAAATGATTTTACAACAAATGAAAAAAATTGTTCGATATGCAAAAAAATGGATATATGCCTCATACCTCAAATAAAATTTAACTCAAAAATATCATAGACCTAAATGTAAAACTATAAAACTTTTAGAAGAAAATTTAGGAGAAAATCTATGTGACCTTGGGTTTGACAATGAGTTCTCAGACATGGCACCAAAAGCATAATCAATTTAAAAAACTGACATTGGACTTTCTCAAAATTAAAAACTTTTGCTCCGTGAAAGACAATGCCAATAGAATGAAAAGAAAAGTGACAGACTAGGAGAAAATATTTGCAAATCACATATCTGACAAAAGACTTTATCCAGAATATATAAAGAGCTTTCAAAACTCAACAATCAGAAAACAAACAACTCAAAAATGATCAGAAGATATGAAGAGGGACTTCCCTGGTGGCGCAGTGGTTAAGAATCCGCCTGCCAATGTAGGGGACACGGGTTCGAGCCCTGGTCCAGGAAGATCCCACATGCCGTGGAGCAACTAAGCCCGTGTGCCACAACTACTGAGCCTGTGCTCTAGAGCCCGCGAGCCACAACTACTGAGCCCACGAGCCACAACTACTGAAGCCCACGAGCCACAACTACTGAAGCCCGTGCGCCTAGAGCCCGTGCTCCGCAACAAGAGAAGCCACAGCAATGAGAAGCCCGCGCACCACAACAAAGAGTAGCCCCCGCTCACTGCAACTAGAGAAAGCCCGTGCACAGCAACGAAGACCCAACCCAGCCAAAAATAAATTAAAAAAAAAAAAAAAAAAAAAAAAAGATATGAAGAGACACTTCTCAAAAGAGCATAACGATGACAAAGAAGCAGATAGAAAGATGCTCAACATCATTAACCATTAGGGAAATGCACATTAAAGCCATGATGAGACACCTATTAGGATGACAAAAATAAAAATGTTGATCGAGGATGTGGAGCAACCCGAACTCTCATCCGCTACTGGTGAAAATGCAAAAATGTTAACAGCCACTCTGGAAAACAGTTTGGCAGTTTCTTACACAGTGAAACATACACTTAGCATATGACCCAGCAATCCCACTGCAGGGTATCTGCCGTAGAGAGATGAAAACTTCTTTCCACACATAAACCTATACATGAAATGTTTATAGCAACTCTTTTCACAACTGCCAAACATTGGAAACAACCCAGATGCCCTTTGATGGGTGAATGGATAAACATACTGTGGTTCAAAATATAAAATAAACAAATATAAGAAGAAATAAACTTTTGATAACAGAGCAACTTGGATGAATCTCAAAGGCATTATACTGAAAGAAGCCAGATTCAAACTGACACACACTGTATGATTCCACTCATACAACAATCTCAAAAAGACAGAACTATAGTGATGAAGACCAGATCAGCAGTTGCCAGGGGTTGGGAACAGGCAGGAGGGTGTGACTACCAAGAGGCAGCATCCAGGGAGGTTTTTGAGGTGATGGAGCTGTTCTGATTCCTGGTTATGATAATGGGTACACAAATCCGTACACGTGCTAAAATTCATAGAAAATATGGTCAATTACCAAATAGTAACTTAAAAAAATAAAATTAAAAAACAAACAAACAAACATAAAACAGTAAAAACCAAAAACCAAAAAAACCCCAAAAACAAGTCACAGGAGAACTACATCTTATGCTCTCAGTTTCACAGAAAAACAACGTATGTCTGTATATCTACAGCACGAGGTCCCAAAGGATGACAATGAATCCTTAAGCGATGTGGCCTTTCTGATTACAGAGCCCTGCACTTTCAAACTCTATACACTGCTTTTTTTTTTTTTTTAAATGATGTGCATGCATTCACTCTAAATAAGAACAGAAACTAATGAAGATAAAACAAGCTCGCATTGCAATGAGCAGCCCAAACTGAATCCCGTTGATCTGCTATCACACAGAAACTACCTGTTTCTCAGGGCCTTGCTAGTTTTAAAAGTCAAGCTGCTTTTATTTCCAATCATGGAGAAGACAGAATTTTAAAAAAAGAAAAGGAAGCCTACCAGGAGATTGACGGACTCAATGACATCCAAGAACACCTCGTTCTTCCGGTACTTGATGCCCTCAGAGCGCCAGGACACTGCGTTGGTAACGGTGGCTGGGGGCCGTGGGGCCCCTGTTTCCAACTTGTGGCCTTCCTGAGTTATGTACCTGTGGGTCCGGGCTCACAGTTAAGCAGCTCAGGCACTGACATTCTTCAAAACAGCCCCTCCCTGTAGCAGGCACCAGGAAAGGCAGGCTCTGGTTTCACCTGAGGCTGTTTAACACAAGAATATCTTACGATTTCCAAAGCCTCCAGCAAACTCTTCAGTTACAGTGAGTGCAGAGTGGTCACTTTTAGGGGGCCAAGGAGACAGTGTTGGTGAGGAAAACAAGAAGTGGGCATGAAGTGCTCCCCCGCTGGGGGCGCAGAAGGGACCAACCTCCTGGGGGTGTAATCTGGTGACCCTGACTCCACTTGGGGAACAACAGATGTGAGCTGTGCTGAAGTTATGTGGTTTCTCTGAGTGCCCCTCTGCTCCCCTGTAAAATGGGAAGACAGCACCTCTGATTGTGAATGGAGTGAAAAAAAGTGCTTGCACAGGGCCTGGTTCACAGAAGTGCTTAATTCACGGTGACTGTTATTTGATGGGCAGGATTCTAAAGGAGGGAGATTTTTCATCACAGCTTCATTTATGACAATAAAAACAAAGGCAGGTGACTCCCTAATAACAAGCCATTTAGCACACTTCTGTGGATGGAAATGAAGACCTCGCAACAGGAAAAACGCTCATGCTACGCATGGATGCTGAGTGGAAAAAGGACCCACAACTGTCCCAGTGACTTCTGGTGCGGCTGGAGACAGGGCAGGGGGACCAACAACATGAACATACATTTGCTTCCTCCACCTCCAAACCTGCCGACGACATCAATGTTGTGACGTCACCCAGGAGGGGCCTGACCCCCGCCCCCCATCCCCGGGCCCCATCCCACCCACTCACTCCTGCAGGATCTTGCTGTCTGTGGTCTGGGGGTAGCCGAAGTCCATGAGCTCATCCAGCAGCTCGTAGATGATGACGAAGTTGTCGCGAATACTCTCCTCTTCCAGCTCCTTGAAATATTCCGAAAATACCTGTGGTGTTGCGTGGGGGGCAGATTGTTGAGAGGAAGGACGAGGAGGTGACGAACGTTTGCACGAGTTCATCGGCCCTTCATGCCCTGAGGCCCCTGCTAACAGCCCCTTTGTCCACAAGCTGCGTTTGCCCGTTTCCCAGAGTGCTATGGACGAGGCCTTGGGCTCAGGGAATGTGGGCAGGAGGACAGCAGTGGCCGCCTATGAGGTGGGAACCAGGCTGGGGTAGTACAGGCATTAGGCCTGGTCAGAAGCCCGAGTTCCCACCCCTGCGGGCCCACTCTCCTCCCCTCCCTGACTGACACTCCCAGGCCTGGGGCCCCTTCCCATCTGCTCTTTAATCCTGACTGTAACTATCACCCTTTGCCTCTGAGTCAGGAGCGACTCAGGTGAGGGAGAAGAACCACTGCGGACGGGACAAGCGGCTCTTCCAGCCTCCTCTGGCCTCCCTGAACTCCAGTCTGTACAGCTGTGCCTGCAGACGAATCTGCCCCATCTCAGCAGAAAATTAAGAGGATCAAAGCAGGGACGCCAAAGGAGACCAAGGGAAGAGGGGCTTGGCAGAAGCTCTTTCATGAGCACAAACACTGAAGCAGAAAGGCAGTGCCAAACACTTCAGGGAGAAGAACCTTCCTCCTTCCCGGTTCCCCGTCTCCACACCCCAGGACTGCAACCGCTGGGCCTCTCCTCTGAAACCACAGGCAGCGCAGCCCGGCCTGCGACAGCTCCGGAATGCAGGCCTACCCCTCAGCCTGCACTCGGGGCCTCCCCGGGGGACATGCTGCTCTCCTGCCCCCATGTCCTCACTGCCCACACCAGCCTGTTCCCTAGCGTCTGGCGTAGGTGCCTCTTGATCGGGCTGCACAGGGCACCATCTGAGGGATGAAAGCTTTCCCGGGCCCACCCCAGGCCTCCTGGGCCCAGCTGCCCACTTTCTTCAACCCCACAGCCCCCACTTTGGCCGCGCCCCTCCATCTCTCTCCTGGAAACCTGTCTGGCCTCCCAGCTGCCTTCAAGTGCTTTTTCTACTCAGCAGCCAGAGATGATCTTACCTCAAATCAGGTCTTGTCAGTCTCCTGCTTAGTGCCCTCCACCATCTCTCGCAAGACTTGGAATGAAATCTGAACTCCTCACTAGGCCCTGTACATCCCACCCCCGCCCACCCCGCCCACCCCGCCCACCCCTATGGTCTAGCCCTGTCACCTTGCTGACAGCAGCCCCGCACTCTGTCCTGAGCACACTGGCCCGCCTGATGTTCCCTGACTGCACCACGTGCACTCCCACCCCAGGGCCTTTGCATGTGCTGCTCTCTGCCTCCCCAGCTCACTGTCAGCTGGGCCTGCTGTGTGTCACCTCTCTCCAAGGTAGGGTCTCGGGCCTCTGCGCCTTTAGGCACTCCCCCCACCCCCAACCCCGCAAGATTCTGAGCAGAACTTGGCTCCGCCCTCCTCCTGCTTATCCCACCTTCCGAATCTCTGACGCATCGGGTTACCGTCCACCCTTCCACAGCCAGCTAGGGGGCGTACCTGTCCCTCTTGGAGTCATGGCGCACCCCTGGCCTGAGCCCCACCTCCCATTCACTTTCCTCTCCTCACCAGGCAGAGGGGCAACTAAGGCTGCAGAACCCCACTCACGGATCACGTGGAGCTCCCCCATCCCTCTTCTGGGGGTTCCAGCTCCAAACTCCCTAGGGATGCTGCAGCCCTTGGGTGGCTGGTATGGCGAGGCACACTGCAGTGCCAGGGCGACGGATACCCCTGTGGCTCAACTCACCTGCACCACCTTGTAGAGGAAGGAGAACACCAGTGACACGCACGCGTTCTTCTTAGAGGTGGCGACCACTGCGTGGCGGCTGCAGTTAAGGAGCAGTCAGAGGCCTGGGCTGCCACCCCACAGACCCCAGTTCACTGCGTGTTTTGGAGCCACCCCAAGCCATGACTCGGCCCTCAGCGGGTTACCGAGCTCCTGGTCTGAGCTGGGCCTGGGACACAGCAGTTACAGCCAGAGGAGGTCCCGGCTCCCAGGGAGCGCTCAGCTGACAGAGGGGCAGCAGGGGGCACAGGGAACCCACCCCAGCTGCTGGGTAGCGGGGGCTGCCCTGAGGAGGTGATGCCTGAGCTGAGGGCTGAAGCCCAGGGTGTGGTAGAGGGCACTTCAGGTGGGGTGAGCAGCCTGCGGCAGGAGGAGGTAGTGCGGGTCATCCCAGAGCGGAAAGCAGGAGCACAGTCGGCTCTTCTCCAAAGCCCATCGCTTACGTGACCCTCCTGAGGTCCAGGGCTCCCCGGGCAGGCTCCGGCGGAAGCAGCCGGGGCCAATTCTAGCTCAAGCCTTTCTTTGAGCCTTTACCCCTGAAGCAAACCTTTTGAATGAAGCCTCCATTTTCTCACTAGTATGATGAGGGCCTGAGAGTGGATTTACTGAGGTGATGTATGTAAAGTGTCTGGCACACTCCCTCTGATGGGCGGGGGGGACGGGGGGTGGGTGGGGGGTATGTCCCCATCTTTTGGGGTCAGTGTATACTGGGCACTTCCTGTTCCTCCTTCCTTAAGGGGCCTCAAGCCGTCCAGGGAGGCCAGTTCCTGTGCGCTGCACCCTGGCCATTCACAACAAGCCTGTGCCACCCCAGGGCCGAGCTGTGAGCTCTGGGAGGGAGAAAGGGACTGCCTCCACCTCATTTCCTGCCTCAACCGGCCCAGCGCAGGGCCCCAGGAAATGGAGCTGGGCCAGTCAAAGGAGTGCTGGCTTCCCACCTCTAGTCCGGGCAACATGCCGTCCAGGTGTTTTCTAAGGAGGGGCGGAGGGCACCTCTGACCCTCATGGCTGGGCCTTGCTGGAAACTGCCACCTGACGATGGAACTCAGGCTGGAGGTGAGAGGGTGTCCACTCAGGCAGGGTGTGCTGGGCACTGGCACCCAGAGGGGCAAGCCCTCAATGTCTCCTCCCTGGCTGCCCATGCGTGAAACACTGGGGCCCAAGTGGAAACTGGTCTGACGGCTCCTGCTGCGCTGACACAGCTGCCCCTCCCTCCTCTCCATACCTGGGCAACCACTGCCCAGACCCAGGGCAGCTTCCAAGATAGCCAACTCTTGGCTCACAGGCCACCTGCCATACTCTACAGAGCTGCCCCTGAGGCCTTCCAGAGAGGGGTGAAGAAACAGAGGCACGATGAAGGGAGCCAGACCTCAGGGCACTGGATGAAGGTCCCAGGCCAACACCTCCCACCCTGTAACATGTACACAAATCACTAGGGGTGGCCTTGCTACAATGCAGATTCTGACCCGGCAAGGCTGCATGGGGTCTGGGATTCTGCATTTCCAAAAGGCTCCCAGGGGATGCTCGGGCCCGTGGACCACACCTGCACTAGCAAGGTCCTGTGTGTCTCCATGAACATGGGAAAGGGGACAGAACCCACGTCTGCCGGGTGTGATGCATATGCACCAGCTCAACGGACCCTAACCGTCCTGCTCTCACTGGACCGTGGGAAGGTGAGGACTTGCCTCCAGTCACATAGCTACTGGAGCTTGGGTCTGAACAGGGCTGTGTGCTGCAAAGCCACGCCCTTCTTGCAGCAGTGCGGATACCGGAATGTGCCTGACCAAAGCCATGGGGGGGCCGGTCAGACCTCACGGATGCAAACTGGCTCAGCCAGGTCTCCACACGAGCCTGAGCATGGGGGACTCTGAGATCTGGGCAGGGTTGGGAGGAATCTCTCCCCTCCTCTGTATCCCACCACCCTTCATGGTCCAGGCCACCACCCCACCCACGTGGATGCCAACCTCGGCCTCCCTACCCCTCCCTATGTCCACTTCTGATCCCTGAAGTCTGGCGTCCACTCAGCAGCCAGAGACTTTCAGAAAATGCAAACATGCCCGTGTCACCCCTCTGCCTGAGACCTTCCAAAGACTTCCCAACACACTTAAGGTGATTTCCTGTGAGGCCTTGCAGTGCACACCCTGCTGACCACTTGGGCCCTGCTCCTACCAGGCAACCCCCTCCAGCGCTCCGGTCACCCCCACTGCAGCTTCGGAATGGGACTTCGCCTGGGCTAGCGCTCCTCGTGCCGGCCAACTCCTGTGGCCTTCCTGCCGGTCTCCTCCAGGATGTCACCTCCTCAGGGAACCCTTCCTGGCTCCTTGGACCTCTGTCACACTGGTCATCCTTGGGCAGCAGGGAGCTCCAGAAAGACAGGGCTGTGCCTCATGGCCCCCACTGGCCTGAGCCAGCCCTGGGTCAGCCGGGGCAGGGGCCGGCAGCCCTCAGTTGCACGTGTGTGTGTATGCACACACATGTCCACACAGGAGCCCCCTGGGAGCACCCCAGCCAAGGGATACGATACAGGTTGTTGTGCTTGATCCACATGAAGCGGACTCCCCCATGGGCCAGGATAGGTGACAGCATCCCCTCCTCCTCTTTCTCCATCAGGATGGGCATGAAGTGCTCCACCTCCGACATGTCCACGTCGCCGCGGTAGTTCCGGCAGATGAGCACCTGCGTGGAGGTGGAAGAGAGGGAAGACACTTTCATCTTGAGTTCCACCAGCTGGATGGCTGGGGTGGGGGATGAGATGCACCAGCTTCCTTCCCTCCAGGGACCCCAAACACACCTGTCCATCAAAGGGCCATCCGATCTCCATCCCCCAGGGGATTCCTCAAGGAAAGCATTTCGCCAAGTGAACTTCCACAGGGGCCAGTGGGAATCTTCCCAGAGGGAGCGTTGGGGGTGGGCTATGGGGCAAGAGTCCAGGACCGCGTCACTCGGGAGATGCCAGGTTAAACAATGTCCCGTAGGCTCTCATTGCAGACCTTCTCAGAGCCTTTGTGCTAATGAGCCCTGCTCTTCTGCCTGTGTCAGGAGAGGGACACTGCTAAGTGTTCGCATCTGCTAGAACCTGCCTGTGGCCCGAAGAGAAGCCCTTCCCCTCATCTCTCACGGCCTGTGGGCTTGGATGTGCAGCAGCGCTGCCGATAGGAAAGGAAAATGGGACAACCACTTTGGTAAAGTTTGACAGGTTCTCAGAAAGTTATACTCCAGCTTATAACCTAGCCATTCCTCTCTTAGGTAGTCACCCAAGAGAAAGGAACCACACGTCCACATGAAGACGTGTGCATGGGTGCTCACAGCAGCTTATTTTAAATAGACTCAGGCTGGCGAGAATGCCAACGTCCTTCAGCAGGTGAACGGAGACATAAACTGTGTCCATCCACACCACGGAACACTCCTCAGCTATGAAAGGGAATGACTGCTGACACCGGCAACAGCATGAGAGAATCTCAGGATCACTGAACCGAGTGAAAGAAACCAGACAATGGAGAATGTATCTACGTGATTCCACTTAAATAAATAAATCCTGGGAAATGGTAACAGAAAACACATCAGTGGCTGCCTGGGGACACGCTGGATACAGACGGGTGTGAGGAAGCTTTAGGGGGTGATAGAATGTGTGCTTATGGTTTCCTGGGTATACACAATGACTGAACTCATCAAACTATATGCTTTAAATAAACACAGTCTGTTACATGGAAGTTACACCTCCCTGAAGGAATGAAAAAGGAGGTGTGAAGCTATGCCATGCTGAGCAAGGCCCCATTTGGAGATGCCGCCTAGAGCTGCCGCCACTCTTGTGTGTCCATGAGGACAGCTGGCGGCGTAACTCAGTAATGTGCTGAGAATGACACCACAGAGCTGACCAGCCTGGGAGCCGCCTGCCTCAGAACCTGTAGTTTCGTAAGATACATTGTCTTACTGTTTCAAGCCAGAGAGAGAGAGAGCGGGCGAGTGAGCGGGCAAGAGAGAACCTTCCTTTTCTACTTTCTCCTTTGTGGCCTATGGGCAAGGGACCCTGTGCCCTCACTGCTGTTCAGAAGGCCTCTTAGAGACTCAGCACCCAGTGGGTGAGCTTGTGGGTACCTGGACCAGGCCCTGGCACAGGGATTCCCACGTACCCTCTCACATACTCTTTGCCAGGAGTATATATTGCCTCATATACTCCCCCCACCATGAAGCAGGACTGGTATTTTTAAAGAGATGGACAGTGATGTCCAGAGAGGTGGCACCACCTGCCTGAGGTCACACAGCAAACAACGGTGAGCCAGGATTCTAACCCCACTTCTCACTCCCAGCAGGGCCACTTCTGCTTCATAAATATTGCTTTCCTGGGCTTTCCAAGCCCACCTTCTACCCCAGGTATCCAATTTTGGGGGATGCCACAGGCATGGAGTCCCCGGGCCCCCAGTGTGTTCAAAGGAAAGAGCAGGGAGCAATTTATTTTGCCCACCTTCATCACCAAGGCTGCAGAGAGGTCCACTCATTCATACCTTCTACCGTACATCATGCTGGGCCTGGAGACACAGGGGTGACCAAGACAAACAGGGTCCCTGCACTGAGACAGCTACCTGGTCAGGGGGAAATGAGAGACTCTGCAAGGGTATGACCTTCAAACTGAGGCCTGAGGGGACAGGCACATAGAAGCAGAGGGACCAGTGTGGCTACAGCCATGGGGTTAGGGGTGCAGCCCATGTGGGCGTACCCAGGAGCACTGGTTAGGTAGAGTAGGGGCAGCCTTGGAGCTCAGGCTGCAGGTCAGGACAAAGGCAGGAGACAGGACAGATTGGAGGGAGGCAGGCAACAATGAGGAGACAATCCTCAACCCCTGCTGCTGATCTTGACCCCACAATTCCTTCCTCGCAGAGAGTGAGACAGGCCTTCTTAAACGGAATCAGATCAGATTGCTTCTTGTTTAAACTGCTGCTACCCCAGCCTCCCCTCATACAGAACAAACTGCAAGTCCATCCCCATGGCATGTCTTCACAGCCCCTCCAGTGCCTCTCCATCCATGCTCCCTGGGCTCACTCCATTCCAGCCATCCTGGCCAGCACCCTAGCTCTCTCTAAGCGATCTACATTTGCTCCTGCCTCAGGGACTTTGCACTTGCAGTTCCCTCTGCCCAGAACGCCCTGGCCTAGATCTTCTCGGTTCGCAGACCTCAGCTCAGATGGCACCTCTTCCAAGAAGTCTTCCCTGCTCACCCTGGCTAAAATGATATCCTGCCCCTTTCCACTCCCAAGCCCACTTTACCTTCACTGCCCACATCACCACTGCATTATATATTCATATCCTCATTTATCATCTGTCGCTTCTACCAGAGTCTAACACTCCCTGAGAACAGTGACCACTTTCGTCTCGTTACGGCTGTGTCCCAGCACCCACAACAGAGCCTGGCCTGCAGTAGATGCTCAGTAAAGTCTGTGCAGTGAACGTGGCAGTGAGGAAAAGGAGGCCAGGACAATGCCCATGTCTCCAATGTGGGCAGCTGCATGGATGGTGGTGTCAATCACTGAGATGGGGAGAGAGAGCAGGGCTGGCGGGTGGCGGGGAGCTCATCTGGGGAAATGCCAAGTTTGCGGTGGCTGTGCGACCTCCAAGGTGTCCTGGAGGCCAGTGGATCTCCAGATAAGTGCTCTTCGGAACAAATTTGAGAGTCATTGGCAGTGACATAAATCAAAGCCTGCCTCAAGGAGAGCAACAGTATGGGAGGCACACCAGGCCCAAGCACGAGGAGCCGACATCCAAGGGGAGGGCAGAAGATGAGGGGCAGCAGTCGGTGAGAGAAACAGGGAAAATAGAGAGCACAGCAACCTCGAGGCCAACAGAAGCCTGCTGAGGAGGAGCATAGTAGTGGTGTCAGAAGCTGCAAAGAAGCAAGAAAGATAAGGGCAGAGAAATATCCATGGAGGGCTTTCTATCAGCTGAATGTGGCCCTGCTGGTTTCCTCGGTGATCAGAGGCTCTGGCTGGCAGGTAGATGTGTGGTTGTGAATTTCCTGACCTTATTTTTTATTAAATGCAGTCTGCGCAGAAGGCAAACTTTCAAAACATGAGGTCCGTGGGGAGTGGAATAATAAATGGCGTGATGGTCACTGAGGACGGGAGGCAAACCCACAGCTGCCTCAGGAGCTTCCTGAAAGGCACGTATAATCATGCTTCTTCCAGGCTATTGTCTCCTTATGGTGGCTGTTCCTTCTTGGGATCAAAGTGGTCCCCTCTGTCCTGCTCTCCCATCTGGACATCCTCAACACCCACGGCCCTCTTGGTGCCATCCTCCAGGCTCCAGCATTACCCAGGACTGCTGGCTTGCCAGCGCCAGCGGGCTCACTGTGACACCTCCTCGTTCGCCTGACTGCCACCTGGTCACCTTCCCAGGTCTGGCGTCTCCCTCCTCCAGGAAGCCTTTCGTAACCACTTCTCCTCCCGCCAGCCCAAACTGAGGCTGGGTAACTGCATTACCTGGGGCCTTGTCCTTGTGGCTAATGGGATCTGACCATTTGGATCCATGCGTCTGCTTGGATCTGTCAGCTTCCATGCACCTCCCCTACCAGAGCTCTAGGTCCGTGGGGACTAACGTGGCCTGTGGCCTATGGGTGGTGCTGAGCCTGTCTGGTGTGCCTGCTCAGCGAGTTCACACACTTGCCCTAGGTCATGCGGCTGAGCAGCAGAGACAGGTTTTGAGCCCAGCCCTAACTTCTCAGTCACAGAGCGATGGTCCGCACTGGAATTGGTGCCTACTAGGTGCTCATGAAATGTTTGCTGAAGAAATGAGTGATCTGAGTAGGCAGCCTGTAGGACCTCTGGCGACACAGCGGCCAGGAGGAAACAAGAACACGTGCTACAAAGACTTGGGGAACACTGCACCCTCCCAGCCCCTGGTGTGCCCTGTGTCTTTCTTTGCCTCCAAGAAGGTTGAAGAAGGGAGCCTAGTACTGGGTCTCACTAGCTGTTGACTTTGGGTGGCATCCAAGGCAGGCAACCCACTTAAGGGACTCTGGGAAAGTGCTGGGGGTGGGGAGTGGAACAGCAAGGGACAGTCACTTCACCTCTTCACTCCCTACTGCTTCTGAGCTAACTACTGCCCACTTCACCTAGGCCCGACACCCATGTTTCTCTCACTCACTGATGTGGGGCTTGTTTAATATTGTTGGTCCTGTCCTATTCTTGTTACTCCCCAATGCAAGAGGCCAGATACTCGCTTGGCTTCTAGCCGGGATGGACTTGGGGGAAGGCAGCAGGTCACTTCTGAAAAGTTTTGAGATCCCTCCTTTATGAAGCTTTCCCAAAAACCCCTGGGAAAGGCACCCAAGTCCTAGTTATGTCCAATTCCTCCTTCATGTCTCAGCCGGGTTTGTCACTCCCCCTGCGCAGCCCTTCCTGACCCCCAGCAGAGGCTGACTCTCCCTATTATATCATCACTGCTCCACCACTGCAATTTATATTTATTTGTGCTTTTTGAGATCAGTGTCCCTCTCGCCCACCAGATTGTGAGCTCCAGAAGGACAGGGACTGATTCTGATTTTGCCCCCCAAAGGCAGCCCAAGGCTTAGCACCCTGCCTGGCACTTAGTAGGTGCTCCTCAAATATCAGCTGAATGAACAAATGATTCTGGGTTCAACTCCTAGACCTGCCACTTCTCTGTGACCGGTGTGACCTTGGGCAGGTTGCATCGCCTCTCTGTGCCTCAGTTTCTCCCTCTGTTAAATGGCACTCCCACCACCCACTTCACCTGACCGTTGTAACTCAATGTCCCAGTGAACGTTAAGAAATCCCTACAGGGACTGGCACAGAAAAACCGCTGAATAAACATAAGCTGCTGCGCTCCCAGAGGGCGGGACTGGCCCGAGGGCACATTGTCCCGGCAACGCCTCACCACCTCTGGTCAAGGGTCGTGCAGCCCCTCGGCGCCAGGCCTGGCTTCCAAGCGGGCTGCGGCCCGCGCTCCCCGTGGCCTCGCTTTCACCGAGGTCCCCACGGAGGCCTGGGCCACCAACCCACAGGGGTGGGGATGAGGGTCTTGCAGCCGGTTACCTGGCAACGGCGGCAGCCCACCGCGTTACCTAGCAACGAGGCAGGGCTAAGGAGGACCTAAGATCCCTTCCTGGATACTTAGCAACAGGGTGGAGGCCTCAGGTGAGGCCAAACGGCTTCCTTGCCTAAGACCAGGATGGCTCCCATTGGCCGGTTAACTAGCAACAGGGTGGGTCCCCATGGGGCGAGGCCCCTGCCAGTTGCTTGGCAACGCGGAAGGTGGGGCGCCCTCGGTACCTTGCCCTTCAGGTCCAGCACGTAGACGGCACTGGCGGACATGGCGGCTGCGGAAAGCCTCGGCACTGGCCGAGGGCGGCGGCGACAGCGGGGACTGCCAGGCGGTGAGCCAGGCCGGGCGCGCCCCGCGACAGTTCCTTTCCACTTCCGGTCCAGGGAGCCGCGCGCGGACCGTTATGTCCGGCCGGGGACGAGCTGCCAAGAATGCGCCGGCGCAGGGCGCAGGGTGCGCAGGCGCAGTATGTCCAATGCGCCCTAATTTCCCGCTCCTCCCTCAAGCATCACGGAAGTAAGACGAGAGGGGCAGGGGCGGGCCGGGCCGGGCCGACTGAGGCAGGGCACTCTAGCTGCCTGACTGGGCGAAGCCCCTGCAGCTGAAAACCCCACTTTGTGGGCCAAGTTAGGTAAGAGATCCTGGTGGTTGAACCCACCTGGGGCCCAGCCGTATGGAACTCATAGCCTGGTGGGAAAGTCGAAAACAAATATAGTCACCAATTGTGATACCCTTTATAGGGAGGGGTAAGGTGGTGGTTACTTGGAAAGAAGTTAAACTCTCTGGCAATCGAGCCGTATCAACAGTCAGTTCCTGTCACCCGTCAGTGTCAACGTTTGTCAGTGGACAAGTGTGCCAGTTTATTGCCTGAAATGATCTCCTGAAAGCCACACCCCACTGAACCTAGGCAAAAAGCAGGTGATTTATTTCTGTAGTTAGTGGTCACTGTGGGTAATGCAAACTGTGACCCCCAATTAATCTAATTGAATTATATTTTATTTGCTTTTATGAATACTCAGCCTTTGGAGAAATGCCTGCATTCTGTCCCAATGAACCATCACAGTGCCCTGGGCCCAGTCCTGCAGTATCAGAACCATTTACCCAGGCTGCTTGCCTCTCTCTTATCTTTTATCTTCTCTACTACCTCCACTTGGGGTTTTCAAAGATAGTTTTTGCAACTCTGTGGTCGTATATCCTCTACTTGGGGTAGAGATGTAAGTGCAAGAAAATCCAGAGAAGAAAACTGGAATCTTTAAAGGTTATCAAGTGAATCCTGGGCTGGAAGAATTCTTCCACAAAGCAGCCAACTGAGGCTTTTTGACACCAACTCTCTCTTAAGAAATCCTACCGTGCCTAGCCTCATACCTTGCCCAATTTATTGCAGTGTTTTAGAAAAACATGTCTTTTTTCTAACTACAAAACTGTACATCTCACTGAAGAAAAACTGAGGAAATGCCAAAAAGCATAAGGCAGAAAGAAAAGCCACCCAGGAGAGGCAACCCTTTCCATTATGGAGGATTTCTTTTCAGGCTTGCTGTGGGCATTTTAGATGTTTAATACAGTATCGGGGGCCTAGGAGGACAAAAGTCTTTTGAGGAAACAAAGACTTCCAAGTGCCAGGAGTACTGTCACAGTAAACACTGTTTACACATAAATTACTTGTAACCTCCTTTTCTCCACATGTGGAGGCAGGAATTTGAATCATATCTGAATTTCATTCTTGGCAATTAATGTATAAGTCAGATTTGACCTCTGTGACATCTCAGAAAAGACCATACTGACTGTGCTAGACCAGAGTTTTTCAAACTTTGCTGCATGCTGGGGTCACCTGGGGAGCTCTGAAAAATCTCATGACGGAACCCCACCCCAGGCAGCATCAGTGGTTCTTAATGCTCCCCAGGAGAGCCTAACATACAGATTTTGAGAACCACTGTGGTAGACTGTAAGTGATGGCCCTCAATAAACCACATCTTCTGGTGTTCGTGCCCTGTGTAATTCCCTCCCAGAGTGGGTTTGGCAATGACTTGTGTTGGCGATGGAACAGGTTATGTAAAGGGAGATTCTGGAGGACGTTCTGGCCCCAGGTAAGTCAATGTAACTTACACATGAACTAAACTACACCTCATGGAGCAGAACCATCCAGCTGGGCATGGTCAACACACAGAATCGTGAGAGAGAAATTCCACTGTTTTCAGTCACTCAGTTTTGGAGTGATCTGATGGGCAGGGAGAATTGGAATAGCTGTCTTCCCCACTACTGAAGCAGGCTTTTCACAGCGCCACTGCATCATGCTCACAGACCCCAACTGCTGACTCATGAATGGCAAAGGCCTGAAAGTGCCTTTCTACCAGTCAGTGGGGGAATCCACCGCAAGGAGCCATGCTAGCGAGAGAGTATGTCACCTCCTTTAGGTGGGTTGCAAACCCCAGGTGGAAACACGTCATCTAAATTTTCTCCAAATTGAGGGAGAATAGTTGTTTTGTGGTACGCACATTCTTTGTGTGTGATAATCCTAAAGGCAGTGTTTCTAGTGGTAGTCAAACAGCCTGTAATTATGATACTCAGACTCATAGTTAATAATTTTTTTTGTTTTATTCTGCATTTCACATATGACAGTCCCAAACCCAACACATGGTTTTGTTTTCTGCCTTTCTTATTCTCTCAGCATCTATGTCAACACATTTTTTCCCAACAGCATATGCAATCTGATCCTTATCTGGTGGGTATACAGAGGCCCTCAAAGATCCTGGCTCTCCAGCACGGGAACCTGAGTCCTTCCTTTCGACTACACCCACGTCTGTCTGTGCTGGGGGTCTGCCTCGGTCCCATCACCCTCGAGGTGTCCTTAGGCCAGTAACGCCAAACATGTTATGTGCCAACTCTGAATAAATACGGGGGGGCTGCTCGGAGCCCAGGGTTGAAGGTAAGATGGCAGGCTGTGTCTGGGTTCCATTACAAAGAATGCTGTGCTTGACAGGCAATGCCTGCCATGGCAACACCCACTAGACATGTCTGGAATGGGGATATTGGGAGAAGAGGCTACACGCTGGCCACAGGTTTAGAAAGGGACAAGGTGTACGTTCCATCCTTGCCTTAGGTGGTTGTTCTGTTTCCCAGGCTGTGTTGTCTCACTGGCCAGGAGGCTGAGGGGGCAGTCTGAAGACCGTGAAGCTGCAAGTGGCTTCCCCAAGCCCTGGATGGGAGAGCATAAGCCCCAAGCTAGAGGGAGCTTGGAAGGGCAGCCTGTGCAGGGCCCTACAGGGGTCTACATGCTGCAGGCTAGGCTGGCATTAGCTCCTTGTCCTCTGGAGTCGGTTTCATCCAGGCAAAGCCAGCTGGCTGGCTGTCAAAGAGTCAGATACAACTCGGGGGTAAAACCACTTTTCCATGGCACTTACACAGAAATAACCTTAATCTCTGGATACACTTTCCACACTAAAAATGTTTCTCTTCTATGTGCTACGGAGAAATCAAAATAGAGTAAAAGGACGGTCTTATTTTAATCAAGTTCCAGAACGAGGACATACAGCTTTGAAAAGCACTGTCTCAGCAGATGATGCAAGGATGTGTGTAAAAGAATGTTTCCAGAAAATACCAAAGGCACCAAATATAACCCCCGCTTTGCCTTCTGCTTCTCCTTGATGCCACTCCATACCCCAGGCGGGGAGGCTACTTTGTCCAGCTGACTTTGGGAATGTCATAGTGCTCCGTGAGTGTGTCCAGGTGTCTGTTGAAGTCCTGGGAAAGCCGAGGAGAAAGCCCACGTCAACACAGACCCAAGCAAGGCACTAGGGATACGCAGCACTGCCCACTCCCACTTCTCCACATCCTGTCTCTCCTCAGTGAGCCCCTTCCTCTCAAAGCCACCCTGCCCGGCATTATAGATGCCTGAACCCTGGCCTTGCCCTTATATGACCCTGCGGAGGTTGGGTAAAGCCCCTCCCCACCAACACTCCAGTGGCTTCTCTACCAGGCTCCTAGCCTCTGGGCCCAGCCTGGTCCCTGCATGGCTCAGTCTCCCTCACCAGCACGTGACTTACCTCTACTCTCTGCTTGTGGGTTTTGGATGCTTTCTTCAGGATCCTTTCCATTTGCTGAAGAGAGGAGAGAAATGGAGGGGAGTCACATGCCTGATGCAGCCCAGGCCAACACGCGATGGAAGATGAGAGCCCCCGGCCCGCCTGGCTCTCACACTTAGAATGGCTGGAGGTCTCAGGGTGAACACCTCGCCCCTCCCTCAACTCCACTCAGGTGGGTCCAGCAGGGATGCCTGACCGTAACACACCCCAGTGGGAACTCACATCAGCTGCCCTTTGGTCTGAGTGGCGGGAAGCGTCCTAGCACTGACTTAAGGAGACTCCGCTGGGAGCTGTACATGTGCTTCCTGCATCCTTGGGCAACTGACTGCATTCCCAGTTTGCAGAAAAAGAAAGCCTCAGAAGGGGTCTGAGGAAGGATGATAAATGAGGAAGGTAAAGAGGCTGACACAGAGTAGGTGCTTGAGTGACGGTACACAGAGCCAAGAGGGTTACAAGATCCAGATCGCCTTGACAAGTATGATTCTGGAACGTGCATCCTGTACCACCACGACCTACCCGACCCCTCATGCTTAACACCAATTTTAGCTGGTATGAGTTAAGAGCATGGGATGCAGAGCCAGACAAGAGCTGGGGCCGCACCTGGCTCTACACTTACTAGCTGGGTGACTGTGGCCGACTCACTTTGGTGGCCCCCCCGCCATGAACCGAGCTGCCTGGTACTGGTGCCCTGGTGCAGTCCTCTGTCGCACTGACTCTGGGTTGGTCCTGTGACATGGTTTACTTAACAGAATGCAGTGCCAGTGCTGGGCTGAAGCTGTAAGGACACCTAGCAGGTTTTGCCTTGTGTTCTTGGAAGCTAGCCACCATTCGGGAAGTCTGATGACCTTGCTGCAAAGAAAGGACCTGGAGAATGAGATGACATGTGGGGAGGGAGGCCATGGAAGGAGCAATGAGGCACCAGACATGTGATGGTGAAGCCATCTTGGATTTTCAGCCCAGATGGGCCTCTAGCCCCAGCTGCCATCTGATTGCACCAGGTTCCAAGGGAGGCCAGCAGAAGAACCACCCAGCTAAGCCCAGGCAACCCACAAAAGCATGAGATATACTGTAGACTGCCCCCTGGCTGCTCCTCCCTTTCCCTCCTCTTCTCCTTTGCTGCCTCTTCATCTCCCTCTGTGTCCAGTCAGCTCTCACCTGGCTGACACTCCCTCTCCCTCTGAAGTATCTGCCTTGTCCATCCCTGCCCCTTCCTGCTGCTGTGAGCCCACGTGAGGCCCGTGTCTCCTCACAAGAGGCCACACTGACTTGACCAGCTGTCACCAATGCCAGGCACTTTGGCGGGCTCCGCCCTCCCTCTTCTCACTCCACGCACCAAATTCAGCGGGTGTCATGGGTGCTGTTGCAAACCCCACTTCACAGACAAGAGAAAATGAGGACCAGAGTGCACAGTGGGTGATGGGACTGGAAATGCCAAGCTCTGATCCTTTCCACCAGGCTGGAGCCTTCCTTCCAGGAGCTGTCCAGCCTATAAAGCCCACTGTGCTCAATCCAACACTCTTCCACAAGGGAATCTGCATTTCCTAACTGTACCTCGCTTTGTCCACACCTGCTCCCTTCTCTCTCATCCACCTCATGCACCTCCCTCTCTTCCCCTCTCTTTCTCTCCCTCTCTTCCTGCCCCCCTTCCTCCCTCTGCTGGGTCAAACAAAACCCTCAGGAGTATTTCTGGTATTCATTGCCAACAACGAAAACTTCACCTTGACCTTCTACCCTCCACCTAGAGGCCCATTTCTCCATTCCCTTTGACAGCAAATCTCCCAAGACTTATTTCTAATCCTTGTCTCCATCTCTGCCTTTCCCTGCCCCCACTTGGATCCACTCTAATCAGCCTTTCCTCCTTCTCATACCAAATGCCAACTAAGGGCTCTGAGTGCTCACCCGCCTAGACCTCCTGCCAGCGTATGACACAGTTGATCACGTCTTCCTTCTTGAAACACTTTCTCCACTTGGCTCCTAAGGACACACTCTCTCCTGGTATCCCTCCGTCCTGTGCTCCTTTGCAATTTCTTTTCTGCCACCCTCTGATCACCAGGGGTCAGATCCTAGACCTCCTCTGTCACTATCCTTCCTCAAAGGATCTCATGCAGTCCCCAGAGCAATTCCCAAATGTTTATCTGGGCCCAGACCTTTCCTCTAAACTGCAGATTCAGGTATCGAACTGTCCATGAGAACTCTCCACTTGGGTTTCTAACAGGCACCTCAAATTTAACTTCTAAAATGAAGCTCTTGATCCCCCCACTTTAGAAACCTGCTTTACTTACAGTCCTTCCCATTTCAGTAAAACAGCACCTTCATTCACCCAGCTTCTCCCACCAAAAATCTTGGTCATCCTTGATTCCCCTTTCCCAGCCCACACCCAACCCATCAGCTAATCTGGCTGTTCTTCCTTCAAAACCTATCCCAAACCCGACACCTTCCATCACCTCCACTATTACTGCCCTACTCTGAGGGGCCACTATTAGTCACTCTGATGGTTGCATGAGCCTCTCCCCCTCTGCACCCCAACTCCAGCAGTAAAATCCCAGTCCCGCCTCTGACGATAACCTTAAGGAGCGGGCTTAAGTGCATTCACTTGTTAAGTCCTCACCACCTATGAGGTTGGAACTTGAGTCCCACTTTACAGATGAAGCATTTAAGGTGTGGGAGGTGAGCCAACTTGTCTAGACACCACCAACAGTGGTAGAGACAGAATGGGACGCAGGTCTGTCGTGTCAAAGCCGGTGAGTCTCTCTCCCTCTCTCTCCTTTTTCTCTTCTATGACTCAATTAGGCCTGGGAGTAATGAGTTAACTTTTTCCTGATGTTACTGGACCAAATCACCAAGACCACCGTTAGCGTTTCTCAGCCTGGGCACTATTGACGTTTCGGGCCAGATCAATCCTTGCTCTGGGGGACACTGTCTCAAGCACTTCAGGATGTTGAGCTGCATCTCTGCCCAGCCCCGTCCCACCCAAGTGGTAACAAACAAAAATGTCTCTAAACATTGCCAAATGTCCCCTTGGGGCTGGAGGTGGGGGACAAAATGGCCCCCAGTTGAGAACCACTGGCCTAGACTGATTATTCCCGCCAAACACAATGCGCTGAACGTATCTATCCTACGCTGACCTCTCCTATCCTCCGCCACCCAAATTTATTAAGTACTTAATATTAAGAGAAATCATTTTTCAGAGCCTGAAAATACAACGTATTTGAAGCTGCCGAAGTCGTCATGGGAACACTTCGTGGTGACCTACAGCAGTGAGTATGCCCATTTAATGTCAACAGCTAACATCCATTGAGCACTGACTTTATGCCGGACTGAGTGCCATTTGCCCGCGTTACCTCATCGAAAGTTCCCATCCCTCTTAGGAGAAAGCATGATCCTGATCCCTACATATGTGGAAACTGAGGCATCAAGAGGTGAGTCACTGACCCAGTGTTACGGGGCAAACGAGCGACAGCGCTGGAATCCAAAGCCGGGTCTCTAGCTCTCCCCTCTGCGGTCCTAGCCGGCCAGAAAACCTTCTTGTCCTCGGAGCTCCCCCACCGTGGACTCTTCCTCTCTTACTCACGCAGCATCTTCTCCCCGGAATTAAGGTCCTCACTGACCGCTTGCCCTCCCCGGAGCGTTCTGGGGTAGATCCCGGTTACGGGTCTCCGGGTCCTGCCTCTGAATCCACCCCCGGAGACCCAGGCCAGCGATGCGGGACATCCCTAGGCTTCCCACCCGCCCTACCCGCTTTTCCTGCATCTTCTCGAAGGCCGCCTGGGCCGGTGTCCGTTTGTCCAGGCCGCGCCGCTTCTCCTCCTCGTTCTTTTTGCTTGTTCCCATCGCTTCCAGCAGTTTCGCCTTGTCTTTGTCCTTCTTTTTCTTCTTCCTGGGAGGGGAGACGGGGTAACGGCGGGTCAGAGGGCAACGCTCCGGGGTCTCAGGAAGAGGCTCAAAGGGACAACCTCTCGGGACTCACCGCTTAGTCACTCCGAGCTCTGCCACGCCTTTCAGCTTCAGGGGCGCCTTCTGGACCTGCTCGTAGGCCTCCATGGCGCCCGGCTGACGTCCGGAACGTAAAAAGGCCACACTTCCCTATTTTCACCTGAACGCCCGCCTTCCTTCGTTTTGATTGGCCGATCTAGGCTGTGCGCATGCGTAATTGCATCTGGACGTGGGCCACACTTCCGAGTTCAGGGCCGGACTTGGAGAGTCAAGCGCGTCCCCAGCTTCTGCATCCTGTTTCCTGCCACACTTCCGGTTTTGGCGCCCACTTCCAATTTCCCCCGCCTTGGGCACCTAGACCTGGGAAACCTTTTTGACAAAGCACCGGTTTCCTAAAACCCAACGTTCTGTTGAGTGTTTTGCGCGTATTTGAATGCTCTGTTCTCCTTTATTGCCATATTTTGAGGGTTCAATAGATAACCTAATTTTGTAAGCCTAATAAGTACTCGTTAGTTTTTCAGCTTTTAGTAAATGACGGTAGTATGTGAAATATATGTTCGTGGTATTTAAAATAAAAATCGATTTCATTGACGTACAATTTATAAACAGTAAAATGCACCCATTTAAATTGTAGCCTTCCACGAGTGTAGTCACATTTATACACCTATGTAATCGCCTTCAGAATCAAGATAAAGAACATTCCTTCTCCCCCAAATTCTTTTGTTCCTCTTTACAGTTAATTCTCCCATCCCTTTCCCCAGGCAACTCCAAATTTATTTTCTCTCACTACAGGTCATAATGGTCTTTTTTTAAAAGTTTCATATAGGTGGAATCATAAAACGTGTGTTCTCTTGAGTTAGAGTACTTGCACTGGGCATAGTGTGTTTGAGATTCTTCCTGTTGCTGGGTATAACAGTACTGCATTTTTATTGGTAAGTGTTATTCCATCGTAACTGAGAAGGACCCTTCCTGGAACACACCCACCCCCACCCACTCACCCACCATGTCTTCTGCCTGCCTCTCGTTTGTAGAAGAGCTTTAGCCTACTAGGCTGTCCCCAAGTTCCAAAGTGTAAATTTAATCAGAGAAGTGAGACAATGCAGAAAGAAAGGAAGACAAAGTAATAGTAGTTTAGCCATTAAACAAAGTCAAGGGGACTTGCCTAGTGGTCCAGTGGCTAAGACTCTGCGCTCCCAATGCAGGGAGCCTGGATTCGATCCCTGGTTGGGGAACTAGATCCTGCATGCATGCCACAACTAAGAGTCCGCATGCCGCTACTAAGACCCAGCGTAGCCAAAATAAATAAATAAATACTTAAAAAACAAAAACAAAGTCAAAGACATTTAGTTCCTCCTCAAGGGCTACAGATAATATTCTGAGCCATACCCTTTGAGGGTTTCCCCACCAGGTAGAAGAAGTTAACTGTATGCTGACCACAAGCACATAGATCCCAGACCTGTTGGAACCAGAAGATTGATGATGTTGACTCCCAATTGCCTCATGACCAACCAATCAGAAGAAAGTCCATGAGCTGATCACATACCCCACAATACCCCTTCCTCACACTGTCATTAAAAATCTTTCCCTGAAAGCCTTCAGGGAGTTCAGGCCTTTTAAGCACTAGCTACCTGGACTCCTTGCTTGGCACCCTGCAATAAACGCTACACTTTCCTTCACCACAATCCAGTGTCAGTAGATTGGCTTTACTGCACACAAGCAAGCAGACCCAAGTTTGGTTCGGTAACACCATTATATATAAATGTATTCAACTTGCTTATCCACTCACCTGTGGATAGATATCTGGGTTGTTTCCAGTTTGTGGCTATAATGAATAGAGCTTCTGTGAACATAGTATATATCTTTGTATGGACATAGTTCTCATTTCTCTTGGGCTCACTCCAGATGCCTTTGCTTCTTGAGGTAGAATTGTAGCAAGATTTGGTTTTCCTCAGAATAAAATGTTGATTCTCAGCCACTCTGGCTTTGAGGCTGTGATAAGAGAAAATAGTTGCAGAAGGTGTACCAAAAAACCTGATCTAATAGTGTCATAACACTTGGGACTCCAGTGAGTTGGGCTTTTAATTCCCTGATATCACAAGTAATTTGTTTGTTGAATAAGCAGAACTATTGTCATAACCAAAACACAGTTCTATCTTTGTTTCCTTCCATTCTTTTAAACATTATATTTTTCAATGTGGATCATCTTCCTCTGCCCTGGATGAAAATGCTGTCAGCCCCATGGCTCTCCTCTCATTTTTTCATGTGACATAGAGGAAACTCACTTTACGTAGTAAATAAGCCTCAATTCAGTAAATGGAAAGTCCAGAACTTGATTTAAAGACAATAGTCTCTTCTCTCCCACAGCTGGAACCTACACACTGCTAAAAAACAAACAAGACAACAGACCTCAAATGGAGTCACTTATACTAAGTGCCACATCACCAAACTGAGACTCACCAAACTGAGACAGTTTTGGCTCTTCCAGAAATGGAATCTCAAACTAGTCAATCAGGAATTGCCTGGTCAGCACTAGTTAGGTCATCTGCCTGATAGACTCCTACCATCCCGTAAAGAAAAGTAACCTTGCAATAACCAACCAGGTAAATAGCACAAAACATAAAATTTACCATTGTAACCACTTTAAATTGTACAATTCATCAACATTAAATACATTCACAATGCTGTGTATCTATTTTTTTTCAGATTACAAAAGATATACAAACATTAATTGTGGAATACGTAATAGAAAAAAATACAGAGAAACCCAAAGAAGACAGTAGAAATCGCTCCCATCCAGAAAAAAAAAATCTGTTAGTGTTTTGATTTCTTTATTTCAGTCTATTATTATTTATAATTTTAAAAAATAAAAATGGGATCTTATTCTATACTTGCTTTGTCACTGACCCTTGCCCCATCAGAATACTGTGACTGCTTTTATGTATTGAGTTAAAAATTTTATCATTGGGTTTTTAACACTGAGAGAAACAGGGAAGAAGCCCAAAAATCTCCCATAATCCTTTGCTGACTTTAAGATATATGTATAAATCCACATGTTCCGTGTAAGAAAACCACACAGTAAAAAAAAAGGTTAAAAGAAAGAAAGAAAAACAAAAAAGTAGAAACTTCCCTTCCCACCTCCTTCCAAAGCGATTAACAAGTTCATTTTGATTCTTTGCAGCACAAAATGTGTATATGCCAACATATATATATATATATACATACACACATATGTTTATCTTTGTGATGTTCTTTTATTTCTGCCTTCAGCCTTTCACTTATCAAAATGTCTTGAAGCTCTTTACAAGACAGCAGGTACACTTCCACCCCCCACCTTCCTCAAAGCTGGATGTCCTGTGGCTGAGTGAAGCCCTCCCCAATCAATGACCATCTAGGTGCCCACAAATCTTATCTGACTTTTGCAAGTGGCCTGACTCTGTAGCAGTGGAATTGCTGAGTCCAAGATTATGTGCATTTGTGCATTTAAATTTGGACTGCTGTTGCCCAAATTGTGCCAGGGACCTTTTTTGGAGGGCATTATGGGGGTGGAGGAGAGAGAAGAAGAGAGAAGCAAGTGCCCCCAAATCTAGAGGGGTTCGACAAAGGAGGGCACGATGCCTGCCTTTTCCCATTCTACCTGCAGGGGGCAGCAAACGACTGCCCAATTCTCCAACCATACGCTCAACCTTTGGCTAACCGGAATTGATGAGATCGCCAAGAAAGGAGTGGATGTAAGTATATGTATAACAGATTCACTTTGTTGTACTCCTGAAACTAACTAACATTGTAAATCAACTGTACCCCAATACAAATTTTAAAAAAAGAAAAAGAAAGAACGGGCTTCCCTGTGCCAGTGAATGGGGGTGACCAAGTGATGCCAGCCTACTTGTGGGGCTGTCCACGACAGAATCAACTCCGCAGGGAGGGACAGGACAGATTCAGGTGTGGAAATCTGTCCTCCCCAAGCCAACCCAGCAGGGTTGGAGCTCCTTTTTGGCACTTCCAAGGCTGTGTGCCCTGGAGCAAGTGGCCTGACGTCTCTGAGCTTCTCTTTCCTCTTTTATAAAATGGGAGTGATGATGATGATAAAAACAACAGCTAATACTTTATATGGACTCATATGGAGATCATCTAATTTACTCTCACAGCCACCCTATTATGTAAACCATCCTGATTTTATAGGTCGGGAAACTGAGGCACAGACATAATCCAATGCACACTGAGTAGTGTTTGATCCTTGCTTTTGTTAACCACTATGAGGCCATCCACTCAAATTAGATGCATCACTATTTTATAAACCTTAAGAAAGTGTTTTTCAACATTTTTCCCCCCCTTATTACCCCCTAAAGAGACCATTTTAATTTAATTTAATGAGAGAAGTTAAATGCTGATGAATAAGATTTTGCCAGGGAGGGTTAAGCTTTGGAGGGCCACAAACCACTGAAATATCTAAGATTTTTTTGTCACCTCCTCCTCCCAAACCAATTTTCACCCCCTTGGGGGCAGTATTACCCCCATTGATAATTTGTGTTCTAAGAGGGAAAATGTGACAAGTGAACTATGACACAATGCTTTCGATCCCTTAGAAATTTTATTTTATATCCTTTTAAAGAGTCTTGAGATTTTCATTATATGCTACTGCTGTGTATACATACAAAGAAAACCAGTAAATCAGTTAAGGCTTCCTAAATGTCTTCATATTCAGAGTATACTCTTCAAAATCACTTTCCAACTCTAGGTTGTCAATGCCTGTGCTTTATCACATGACATCTCCCTCTATGCCATCAAGGACTCCTGTAAGGAGCATTTCTTTAAGACAGTCCACACTGTTTCCAAAGAATAGGGTATGGAAAGGGAAAAAACATAGGGTATGGTGGGAAAACATGGGACATATCGCCTTCCAAGTGACCAAAGCCAACGTTGTTGTTGACATGGTATAGCTCCTGGTATGATGTGATGATGAAACTGAGCAGGACCCTGCAGGGCCTTCCTGGGAACACACCCCATGTCCTCCACCTCTTGTTTGTAGACAAGCTTTAGCCTCCTACGCCTTCCCCAAGTTCCAAAGAGCAAACTTAATCAGAGAAGTGAGAAGATGCAGAAACAAAAGAAAATAGTCAAGTGAGACAAAATAATAATAGTTTAGCCGTTAAACAAAGTAAGGGACTTTTGGTTCCTCCTCAAGGTCTATAGATAATATTCTGAGCCATATCCTTGAGTTGTTTTGCAGATACTAAAACCCCTACCAGATGGAAGACATTAACTGCATGCTGACCACCAGCACATAGACCCCAGACCGGTTGGAACCAGAAGGTTGATGATTGAGATTCCCCAAATACCGCCCTGCTACCTCACCACCAACCAATCAAAAGGACATACACGAGCTGATCCCATACCCTATGACCCTCTCCCTCACCTTGCCTTTAAAAACACTTCCCTGAAAGCCATCAGGGAGTTCAGGTCTTTTGAGCATGAGCTGCCCATTCTTCTTGTTTGGCCCTGCATTGGGCACCTTGCAAAAAACACCGAACTTTCCTTCACCAAGACCTGGTGTCAGTAGATTGGGTTTGCTGCATACAGGCAAGCAGGCCCAAGTTTGGTTCAATTACAATGAAGAAGGGCAAATGAGGTGTTTCCTGTTTTGGGCTATTATGAATAAAATAGCCATTATAGGTTCTTGTGTGAATATAAGTTTTCATTTCTCTGGGGGTTGCCCATGAGTGTAAGTGCTGGGTCATATGGTAGTTGCATGTATTTTATTTTATTTTATTGTGGTAAGAACACTTAACTTGAGATCTACCCTCTTAACAAAGTGTATACTACATTATTGTCGGCTAGAGATACAATGTTGTCCAGCAGATCTCTGGAGCTTATTCATCTTGCATGATTGAAACATTATGCCTATTGATTAGTACGTCTCATTTCCTCCTCCCCCAAGTCTCTGCCAACCATTTCTACCCTCTGCTTCCAAGAATTTATTTTAGATATCTCATATAAGTGGAATCAAGCAGTGTTTGTCTTTCTGTGACCGGTTTATTTCACTTAGCAAACATCCTCAAAGTTCAACCATGTTGTCACATATTGCAGAATTTCCTTCTTTTTACAGGTTGAATAATATTGCATTGTTTATATATATACCACATCTTTATCCATTCATTTATTGATGGACTTTTAGGCTGTTTCCATATTGTGGGTATTGTGAACAGTGCTACAATGGACATAAGAATGCTAACCTCTCTTCAAGGTCCTGATTTACATTCTTTTAGATGTATACCCAGAAGTGGGATTGCTGGATCATATGGCAGTTCTATTTTTAATTTTTGAGGAACCTCCATACTGTTTTCCACAGAGGCTGCACCATTTTGCATTCCCACCCACAGTGTGCAAGGGTTCCAATTTCTCCACATCCTTGCCAACACTTGTTTTTTGTGTTTTTTTGTTTGTTTTGTTTTGTTTTTGTTTTTTGATAGTAGCCATCCTGACAGATGTGAAGTGATATCTCATTGTGGTTTTGACTTGCATTTCCCTGATGATTAGTGACATGCAGTATTGTTATTATGATTCTGAGTTCTATAGCCTATATTATTATTGTTTTTTTTTTTTTTTTGGCTGTGTTGGGTCTTCTTTGCTGCACGTGGGCTTTCTCTAGTTGTGGAGAGCGGGGGCTACTTTTCTTGTGGTGCGCAAGTTTCTCATGGCAATGGCTTCTCTTGTTGTGGAGCACGGGCTCTAGGCACACAGTCTTCAGTAGTTGCAGCACACAGGCTCAGTAGTTGTGGCTCACAGACTCTAGAGCGCAGGCTCAGTAGTTGTGGCGCACAGGCTTTGTTGCTCTGTGGCATGTGGGATCTTCCCAGGCCAGGGATCGAACCCATGTCCCCTGCATTGGCAGGCGGATTCTTAACCACTGTGCCACCAGGAAAGTCCTATAGCCTATATTATAAGGAGATTTAAAAAGACCTCCTTGTTCCCCATTGCCTCATGGTTGAAGTCCAGGATATACTATAAGGTATTGTTGCATATAGTTTATCATAATAAAGCTGAAATTGATCTATGCCAAGATAAAATTTATTTATTTATACCATGAAAAATGATTTCTTGGAAATGCAAAAAAGAAAAAAATTCCATCATTGGAGCTGGTGTATCAGAGAAGCAGCCTCTAATGGCAGACATGAGCAGAAGCTTAATTAACAGTTATTAATTAGCTTAATCATAGTTAGTGCTTGCTGAGCCCCTACATACAGCACTGGCTGGCTTGCTCTGTCTCAACTGTGTGATGCTTGCTCCAGCCTCAGGGCCTTTGCACTTGCTGTTCCCACTGCCAAGGACTCTCTTCCCACTCAGCTTACTTCCCACTCACTTCCTTCCAGTCACTACTCATATGTCACCCCAACAGAGGTGCCTTCCCTTCCTAATCTACATAGCTCACCCTCATCTCTCTCTATCTCTGCCCTGTTTTATTTTTCTTCTTAGAACTTAGCCCTCCTGACTAATTATGTGTTTATTTGGTTGCTTGCTCACTGGAATGTGAGATCCATGAGATCAGGAACTCATTTTTTTCACGAATGTATTACCAGGACCTAGGACAGTGCCTGGCACACAGTACATGTTCAATCATTAATTGAACATTAATTAATTGGGGGGGAGTTACATAACCAAATCACAAAGTGTTTGATGGGGTCAGGCATAGGAATTTGGACTTCAATCCTGAGGCAATGGGGAGCAAGGAGGTCTTTAAAAATTAGTTTTGTTATTGTCTTCATTTAAAAAATGTATTGACAGGCAATAAAATTCACGCTTTTTGTGTACAGTACTATGAGTTCTCACAAATGAATACAGCTATGTCACCAACACTACAATCAAGATATAGAACAGTTCCATCACCCCCCAAAATTCCCTTGTTCCCCCTCCCGCCCCCCAGCCCCTGGCAACCATTAATATATTTTCTGTTTTTATAGTCTTGTCTTTTTGAGAATGTCACATAAGTGGAATCATCTAGTAGATGTCTTCTTGACTCACTTGAAGGAAGTGAGGCTTCTTTCACTAAGCGTAATGCATTTGAGATTCATTCACACTGTGCATATCAATAGTTCATTCTTTTTTATGGCTAAGTAGTATTCTATTGTATGGACAAACCACAGTTTGTTTATCCATTCCCCAGGTGAAGGACATTTGTGCTGTTTCCCGTTTTTGAAGGTTATGAATAAGGCTGCTATAAAAATTTATGTACAAAATATTTTTTTAAAGCTGAAATATAATTCACATACCATAACAGTCACCCTTTAAAGTGCACAATTCAGTCACATTGAGTACGTTCACAATGTTGTGTAACCTTCACCACTATTCAGTTCCAGAACATTTTCATCACCTCAAAAAGAAACCCCATACCCATTAGAAGTCACTCCCCATTCTCACTCCCTCAGCCTCTGGCAACCATGTATCTATTTTCTGTCTCTGTGGATTTGCCTGTTCTGGACATTTCATATAAATGGGATCATACAACATGTGACCTTTTGTGTCTGGCTTCTTTCACTCAGTATAATGGTTTTGAGGTTCATCCACGTCATAGCATGAATCAGTGCATCATTCCTTGTTATGACTGGATAATATTCCGTTGTATGGATAGACCGCAATTTCTTTATCCATTCACCCATTGATGGCCATTTGGGTTGTTTCTACTTTTCTTTCACGTACAAGTTTTTATGTGGACATATATTTTCAATTCTCTTCACCTAGGAGTAAAAATTCCTGGGTCATATGGTAGCTATAAGTTTAAATTTTTAAAGAACTGCCAGACTGTTTCCCAAAGCGGCTGCATCATTTTACATTCCCACCAGCAGTGTATGATGTTTCCAATATCTCCACATCCTGGCTAACACTGTTATTGTCTGTCTTTTTTAGTATAGCCATCCTAGTGGGTGTGAAGTGGTATCTCACTGTAGTTTTGATTTCCATTTACCTAATTACTAGTGATGTCGAGCATCTTTTCACATACTTACTGGACATTTGTATATCTTTTTTGGAGAGATGTCTATTCAAATCCTTTACCCATTTTGTTTTGTTTTAATAGACTTTGATTTTAGAGAAGTTTTAGGTTCACAGCAAAATTGAGAAGAAGATATTCAGAGTTTTCCCTTACATCTCCTGCCCCACTAATGCACAGCCTCCCCAGATATCAACATCCCCCACCAGAGTGGCACATTTGTCACAGGTGGTGAACCTACATTGACCCATCATCAGCCAGAGTCCATAGTTTAATTAGAACTTGCTCTTCATGTTGTACATTCTATGGGTTTGGACAAATGTGTAACGATGCAGAGCCATTGTTATAGTATCATACAGAGTAGTTTCACTGCCCTAAAAATCCTCTGTGTTTCACCTATTCATCCCTCCCTCCCCCCAACATTTGCCCATTTTTTTCTTGGGTTATTTGTCTTTTTGTTGTAAACTTCTAATAGTTCTTTATATAGCTTGGACACTAGTCCCTTACCAGTTATATGATTTGCAAATATTGTCTCTATTTCGTGGGCACATACAGGTTTTTGTGTGCACATAGGTTTTCATTTCCCCTGGACAAATACCCAGCAGTGGGATTGCTGAGTCATGTGTAAGTGTATGTTTAACTTTATAAGAAACTGCCAACCCATTTTCCATAGTGGCTGTACCATTTTGCATCACACCCGCAATGTATAAGAGTTCCAGTTGCTCCACATCTTTGTCAACACTTGGTATTGTCAGGTTTTTTTCCCCAAAAAATCATCTTCAGAGGGGTCTTTAAAGCTTGATCATAGTCATATTTTACAAGATGGCTTCACACGCTGGGGCAAAGTATGGAAGTTGAGGCAGGAGCCAGAGGAGTCTTGTGGGAGGAACTGCAATGGTCCAGGCCAGGGAGAGTGGGGATGAGGGAAGGGGAAGACTCAAGAGTGATTCAGGGGGCCTGGGGTGTGGGGCTGGAACGGGCTGAGCAGGAGAGGAAAGTGGAAGGAGGCCAGATCCAGAGTGAGAAGGGCAGGGAGTGCCAGGCTGGGAACTTTCAACCCCCAGATTTTCTGCCCAAGAGGATTCTGAGTCTTAATAAGGTTGGGAGCTGCTACATTGTATTTACCCCTTGAGGATGCATGGGGCACATTAACATATTAAAGCCTCTGACAAGTCCTGCAATAAAGAACTCTGGCGTTATTTAACCCAAACTTAGACATTGGATTGCTTTTCTCAAGCCATAACATCATCCTCACCATCACCTCCAATGCAGACCTCATCTAGCTTGTTTACCATTATGTGCCTAGAACTTGCTTGTATCCAGTGGTCAAATACTTTTTGGGGGGTTGTATTAATGATCTCATTAGATCTTCAGAACAACTCTATGAGGTAGGTCCTAATATAATTTCCATCTTACAAACAAGGCTCAGAGAGGCCAGATGACTTGCCGAAGGCCACACAACTAGTGGGTAAAGAGCTGGAATTTGACCTGGGGTGTGCTGGCAGCCTCTCCACCACCCTGCCCATCTCTCAAAGGTGCCCCATACCCCCGGTCTCACCTGGTGGTGGCAGGTGTGCTCTCCCCACTGAGGGCTACCCTGTGACCTCCCAAAGCCCTTCTCCTTGCTCTGGTGGCCGTGGACATACTCAGGCTGTTGCCCAGAGAGCTCGGCTGTAACTTGAGTCTCACCCAGGCTGGGGGTGATGAGGAGGGTGGGCAGGTGACAACCAGGGCAGGGAGATTTGCCCAGACACTGGTACGCAGCAGCCTGCTGACCGGTGTGGCCCCGAGGAGTTTGGGGGCTTTGGGAGCTTGTTCCAGAGTCCTGGCAGTGGTCTTCACCATGGGCAACAAGCAAACAGTCTTTACTCATGAGCAGCTGGAAGCATATCAGGTAGGGGTGATGGGCCGGGCCCTCGGTGGGTTTGGCAGCCTTGGTTTCCTGGCCCAAGAAATGGGGACAGCATCCCTTCGTCCTGGGTGTGCAGTCAGCAAGCGTTCTGGGGCGGTTCTGTGTGTGGCTTCGGGCAGCGATGGGCGTGGGCTTGTGGGAGAGGAAGGAGGCCCCCTCAGGCAGGGTCTGGGTCAAGCCAACATCTCTCTCCGCAGGACTGCACCTTCTTCACGAGGAAGGAAATCATGAGGTCAGTCGAGGGAGGTGGGAGGAAGAGCTGGAAACTTTCTATACGTTGTTTGATTTGCAATTTGACCACACTCAATGCTTCATAAGGGTTAAAGCACTAATGGGGGGATTGCGTGCATGGTCGGTGGATGCATGCAGAGACGGGAAGGCTGAGAAGTCACATCTGGTCCTGTTGTCATGTCTCTAGGCTGACAAGCTTGGGCTTTCTCCCAACGGTGGCGGGGAGCCATAGAGAGTGTGTGAGCATGGGAGATGCAGATCAGCATGTTAGAAAGATCCCCCTGAGGCCAGTGTGAAGAGGCTGTGAGGCCAGGGGCAGAGTCTAGAGCCAGTTCTGGGCTGTGGGGTTGACATCAATGTTAGAGAGTGAGAAGGTGGCCCCAGGGCTGCTGCAGGTCCCTGGTGTGAGCGCGACAGGCATAGATGGGTATTCTACATCATCACTCATCCCATGGAGCTGTTATCCAGAGGCCCCAACCCATGAACTTGGAGCTGTGAAACCGAAGCTGGCTGGGGTTTGGCTGCAGAGTGATCGGGGCCAAGGCCCCAGCTGTGTGGGCACAGGACATCCATTATTGATGGACACACCTTTCACCAGTGAGCCCCATTGTCTGGGTGAGGACAGCTTGCAAGGTCACCCTGGTCATCACGACTGGATTACTGATGGGGAAACTGAGGTTCAGACAGGGGAGGTTGACCCCAGGCCCCTGGGTAGATGGGTAGAGCCCCAAGGAGTTCGAGACTAACATTTTGTCTGCCTCAAGCTTCTCGCTTGTCAGACAGACCTACTGAGGGGAAAGGGGGTCGAGGGGAAGAGGGACTTACTCAAGGCCATACAGAAGCCCAAACCCAAACCCAGGCTATTCTCTGAAGGAAGCCAGGACTGAAGTTCCAGATACCTCCTCCTCGAGTTCCTAGCCAGCATGTGACCGAGGGGCTCCTGTCCCCCTCAGAGACAGTCCCTAGCAACTTGGGGACCTCTGACTCATCAAGGATGGTCTCTACAAGGCTACTGCTCAACATGTTTCAATGATGGTATGGTGTCACCAGGTGAGGGCATTAGGGTGGAGAGCTGGCTCTACCATCTAGGTAGTGTGTACAGCATTTGGTGTTTTGCAAAATGTCTTTCATTTACCCTTTTGAAAAACCTGAATATTAGATTTTTGTGTTTGCTCTGCCCCATTGAGAGAACCCTGCCCCCCATTATGAAGGCAGAGAAGGAAAGTGTGAGGATGTGGGCCTTTAGAGGCCTTGCCAACGATGTGATAATGTCCAGAGATACATAGATTGGCTCAGATTCTCTGAACGTTAAGTGTGAATGCTATTTCTCTCCTAGCATGGAGCAATGCTGTTTAATTTTTTGTTCATTCATCTGCTTACTTCTTATTGCCTTTCTCTCTGAGGAGACCCAAGGGCAGTGACAGTGTCTGTTTTGTTCACCATCCGTCTCTGTGCCTGGCACATAGTAGGTACTCCGTAAATACTTGTTGAATGAATGAATGAATGAATGAATGAATGAAAATTTATCACAGTGCCTGGCACACTGTAGGCACTCAATAAATACTTGTTGAAAGAGGGAATGAATGAATGACCTTGCCTTAAACACTCTCCCACTGTCAACCCCATCTGCTTGGTAAGCTCCTACTCATGCTTCAAAGCCCAGCATCAATGCCCCCTTCTCCAGGAAGAATTTCCTCCTCCCTGGCTTGCTTCCCGCACTCTAGTTTTCCCTAGCTCTGGAGTCCTCTCTTTACCTTGGCCTTGTCCCCAGGGTGATAGAGGCACCTGTGTCTGGCTTTGTGTGTGTGAGGCTTGGGCCCAGGGCTAATGGCTCTTGGGGACTCAGCATCTTTCAGTGTAGAGTAAGCAGCTGCAAGAGTGAGAGAGTAGGGACAAGGCCACACACACTCATCTCCCAGACCATCTCGTTGTTTCTGTCCCCACACCAGGCTCTTCTATCGCTACCAGGACCTTGCCCCCCAGCTTGTCCCTCTCGACTATACCAGCTACCCTCATGTGAAGGTTCCCTACGAGCTCATTGGCAGCATGCCTGAGCTGAAGGTATGCCTGGGCCATGGGGCAGGCAGGGAAAAAATAGTAGGGATGTCCCTCGCTGCATTCCTATGAGGTGAGTACTGTGATTATTTCCATTTTACATATGAAGAAACTGAATTTCAGAGAGGTTAAGACACTTGTTCATAATCACACAGCTAGGATATGACATAGACAGGATTTAAACCCTGGGTTGTTGGGAAGATGAGATGAGATAAAGCAGGTAAAGGGCTCTGTACAGGGCCTGTGACATGGCAAGTACTCAGGGAACATTAGCTTTTCTTTTCATAGTAGGAGCTATTAAATGTGGGTTATTCTCAGCTGGATGTTTGACCCATAGCTTGTGACTCTGGAGGGGACTTGTGGGGTGAGGGACTGTGAATAGAGATTATTTTATCACAGGGGACAGAATGGGTTGGATCACATGAACAAAAAATGCAGGAAGAGGCCTAGCATCACATACAGCTGGAACCAGGGTCTCTGAGGATATGCTTGGGAATCTCACTCCATCTTTCAGCTTCTCCCAGGAAGAGGCTTCAGTCTCAGGCAGCCTGTTCTTTTGAGGTAGTGAAGGGAAACACCAGCTGCCTCAGATTTCCTCCCATAAGCTCTGCAACAAGCAGAAATAAGGTTCCTCCACCCCAACTTTTCAGCAACTCTCCCAGGGCAGCCTCTGATTGGCAAGTTTGAGTCATATGCTCATCCCAGAGGCAATCACGGTTGCCAGGTAAATGGAAATCCCTGACTGGCCTCACCCGGGTCATGTGACTGCCTCTGAAGCGGGAAATGGGGTTAACGACACCCAGACTACTGGGGTGGAGATTGGAGTTGCCTGAAGTCCTCTCCAGGGATCATGGGAGGAAGAGAGTCTTGGTGAGGGGTACTTGGAGGTTCCCAGGAAGGTGGATGTTGAGAGTGAAACCATGCGGAACCCTCCCGCCAAGGTCCTGGTCAGGGATTGGCTCCCTGCTTCCTGTCTCTAGGACAACCCTTTCCGTCAGAGGATCGCCCAGGTCTTCTCCGAGGATGGGGATGGCCACATGACCTTGGACAACTTCTTGGACATGTTTTCTGTGATGAGTGAAATGGCTCCCCGCGACCTCAAAGCCTACTACGCTTTTAAAATTTATGGTGTGTGCAGGGCCCCGGGGTGGGGAAGTGGGTGTGAGACCGGGTCGGGCCAGGGGCTGCCCTGCCATCACAAATGTCTCCCCAAGGGCTCTGAGGCCCTGCGTGGCCCTGTCCATCACCTCACCCTGGTACCTCCCCACCCCATCCGTTTACTGACTCCATTCCAGCCACAATGGCCTGGCTCTTTCCCCAACACACGAAACTCTTTCTGCCTCTAGGTCTTTGCCTCTGTTGTGCCCTTGTCTAGAATACCTTTCCCCTGGCCCCTTCTTACCTTGAAATTTTGGTGAAAAGTAACCCCTGCCCCCGAGTTACTCTCCATGCCACAGCCTATTTCTCTCCTTGCATGGAGCAATGCTGCTTAATTTCTTGTTCATTCATCTGTTCACTCCTTACTGACTTTCTCTCTGAGGAGACACAAGGGCAGTGACAGTGTCTTTTTGGTTCACCATCTGTCTCTGTGCCTGGCACATAGTAGGTACTCAGTAAATACTTGCTGAATGAATGAATGAATGAAAATTTATCACAGTGCCTGGCACACAGTAGGCACTCAATAAATACTTGTTGAAAGAGGGAATGAATAACAATTATCACACGCCTGACACATAGTAGGTGCTCAATAAATACTTGAGTGAATGAATGACCTCCCAGGAGTTCCAGGCCCAATTCCAAAGCAGGATCCAGCTATTACCCTAGGGTCTTGGGTTCCCTCCAGTGGCTCAGTTTCCTCCTCTGTAAGACAGGGACAAGATGTGCCCATGACTGGCCCAGCCTGCCTGCCCCTGTGTCCCCTCACCACCACATCCCCACCTGTTCTGCTGTGCAGACTTTAACAACGACGACTACATCTGCGTGTGGGACCTGGAGCAGACGGTGACCCAGCTAACGCGGGGAGAGCTGAGCGCTGAGGAGGTGAGCCTGGTGTGTGAGAAGGTGCTGGATGAGGCCGATGGGGACCACGACGGGCGACTGTCCCTGGAAGACTTCCAGAACATGATCCTGCGGGCGCCGGACTTCCTCAGGTGACATTCCTCTCCACCCTGCACAATCCGTTCCCATGTATGAGAGAGGTTCTTATGGAATGGGTTCATAGACTCCCTTTGTGAAAATCCCCCTGTTCATTCATTTGTGACCTTGGGGAATTTTCCCGACCTCCCTAGCCTCAGTCCCTGTGTCTTTAAAATGGGGATAATTAGAGACCCTGTGAATACTTCCTCTGGGTGGACACAGCTCTTTGGGTGAGTGGAATATGGTTGGACTTCAGCCCTCAGTTGCTTGAACATTTTGTAGTGAACAGACTGTACAATAGCACTTGGCAGCCCTGGGGAGAATCAGTGCTCCCACTGTAGGGCGGATAGCATGGGTTAAATGAGTTAATACAGGGGGTGGCCCACCACCTGTTTTTGTACCTCCCGTGAACTAAGAATGGTTTTTACATTTTTAAATGGTTGGGGGAGAAAATAAAAGAATAATCATACTCCATGACACATGAAAGCCATATGAAATTCAAATTTCCGTGTCCATTGCTAGTTTTATTGGCACACAGCCATGCCTGTTTGTGTACATAGTGTCTACGGCTACTTTTGAGCTACATGGTGGCGCTGAGTCATTGTGAGAAGTTGAAAATATCAACTATTTGGCCCTTTGCAGAGAAAAGTTGAGTGACCTCTGAGCTAGTACATGGAAAGAATTTAGAGCAGTGCCTGGAATACAGTAGGTGCTCAATAACTGTGCTTTATGGTTGCTGTTGTGGCTGTTATCATTGGTGATATCCTTTCATGACCAGAGGGCCTCCTTCCTCTACCCTGGATAAGCAAGGCTGGTCTCCTGCCACAGAGACATGAATAATGACACCAGGATGAATCCCTTGCTACTAACTGAGCACCTACTGTATGCCCCACGCTGTACATTTGCCTCTTTTTAGCCCTTATTACAGCACAGTGAAGGAGGGACAGCTATTATCCCCATTTTACAGGGGAGTAAACTGAGGCCCAGAGAGGAGTAGCCACGCACTTAGAGTCTGGGGCAGAGCCAGGATGTAAACTCTGATCCAAAGTGATGTGCTCTCAACCCCTGTGGGGGTCAGGAGGGCCACGGCCTGGGGTTTATTGAGGGGGTCCATCTCCCCCCCAACCCCGCACCGTGGCTCCTTGCATGCCTCGGGGACTTCCAGTGGGAGTGCTGGGGAGAAGGACGAAGGAAGGGTACCCTCTGCCTGCTGACAGACTCCTTTTCTCTTTGCACCCAGCACCTTCCACATCCGCATCTGAGGGTACCGCGGAGGAGGAGCCGGGCCAGAGGAAGGCAGGGCGACCCCTCATCTCACTGTAGGATCTGGTCTCCCTGGGCTCCGGGAATAAACACACATCACTGAGTCACAGCTGCTCCGAAAACATGTTTCCCAACTTAAGCCTGGCAGACAAGAGGGAGGCGGCCAAGGATCTAACCTCTGTCCTCACCATGTGATCCTGGGTGTGGCTGCACCCTCTCTGGGCCACAATCTTCCCATTTGTACAAGGAAAGGGGTGACTTCTGGATGTCTCTCCACTGAGAGGGCTGGAAGTGCCTCACTGCGGGTCTCGATGGGCAGAGGCGAGGTGTGGAGATCAGGCCTGTGCTGTCCCAGCTCAGGGCCTCCCAAGGCCCAACCCTACCCTCGACTGCTCAAGTCGCCTTTTTCCCCCTCAATCCCTGAATTCCTCAAGGGAACTAAAGCTTCACCTCCGCATTTATTCATTAGAACCGCCAGAGGAGGCCTCTGGAGAGGGTGTGGTGGCAGGAATGTCATTCACTGAGGCTGGCACAGTGCTTTACAGTTTATGAAACACCTGCCCTTCTTTCATCACATTGGCTGCCTGTGACATCCCAGCAGGGTTGGCTGAGGAGAACTCACACTTCATTCAGAGGCAGCGGGGTGACTTGCCCAAGGCCACCCCTGAAGTCATCTGCAGAGGTGGACTTGAACCCAGGCCCACTTCACTCCAGATCCCAGACCTCTACATCTTGCAGATTTGGGAAACCCCATACCCAGCCCACCTATGGTCAGCCCGGGGGCCCATTCCATGTCCCCAGTCAATCCAAGGAGTGGTCATTCCTGCAACAGAGACCAGGCCCCCAGGGACCCTCCCAGACACCTCCACTGTGTATCATTTCTAAGGTGCCCACTCCCAACCTAACCCCCATTTATTAAGCACCTACTGTGCTTTGAATTCTGCTGGTTCATCCTGAGAAAGAGGGACTGCTCTTCTCCCCGTTTTCCAGATGAGGAAACAGGCCCAGAGATGCCTAGTGACTCACCAAAGGTCACACAGCCCCACAACCCAAGATTCCCTCCAGAGCCCATCCCCATCCACAGCCCTAGGCTGCCTCTCCCTTTTTAAAGGAAAGGGCCTCTTATGCTTCTCCTAAAGCTGCCGTTGATGTCAGGAGTGCTTACTGTGTGCCAAGCCCTCCACAAGTTTCATCTCCTCCATTTGCACAAGAACCCTGAGAGGAAGGCATGAACAGCCCTGTTACAGACAAGGATGTACTCTATGAGTTGTGCCTAGGTTACGTGGGGAAAGGGCTCAGACTGACCTGGCTTCGAATCCTGGTGCTGACACCCCAGCCATGTGACCTTGGCCACACCTCTTCTCCTCTCTGAACCTGGCTCTTCTTTATTTTTTTTAGTTTTAATTTAATTTAATCGTTTTGGCCGCGTCGCGCAGCTTGTGGGATCTTAGTACCCCGATGAGGGATCGAACCCAGGCCCTTGACAATGAGAGCACGGAGCCCTAACCACTGGACCGCCAGGGAAATTCCTGTCTCTTCTTTAAAATGTGCAGAATGAGCCTACCTGATGGGCCTGCTCAGAGGCATAAAAGAAATAATGAACATGGAGGGTCTGGTGTGAGGCCAGGCACAGAGTAGGTGTCCTAGACACCACTGCTGTAACATTATTATTATTACTATTACTAATTATTATTAAAATGACCAGGTCACCCTACTGGCAATCGCAGGACCAGACCCAAGCAATGTCTTTATTACATTCTTCAGGTCCCTGAGGGCTAGTGGGTCATGGCAGAGAGCAAAAGGTCCAGGTGTGAACGGCCCCCGGCAGAGAGGGTCCCAGAGCCGGGGTGCACCTAGCAGTACCCGGGGGCGAAGGGTGGCGGTGAGCGGTACTCTTCAGGGAGACAGTCCTGTGGTTCTTTCAAGCCCCTTGGCTCTGGTTTGGACGCCTGTGAGGACAGGGCCCTCACGACTGCCTGGTGCCAGTCCCTGACCCTCGAGGTTGTCTCGCTCCAGCTGGTCGACCTTGAGGCTTTCCTGGAGGGCTCATCTCTGTTTCTTGGAGCTTGGGGCTGTGAGGGGCTTGTGGCCACAAAGGGGTCTATGTAGACGTTATTTTTCCAGGCTGAGTCTCCTGCTCCAGCTCCAGAGCCATGGGTCACCACCAACGGCCTGGGGTCCCAGAGTGATGAGGAGCTCGCAGCCACCAGCTGGGATTTCAGCTGCCGCTGGACCTTCTTGCCCATCTCGGGGAGCATCTTGAGATTCCTCCAGATTTTCTGGCGGGCCTCCTCAAGAGGAGCTTTTGGGGAAGCTTCCTCCGAAGTAGCTTCCTCCGTGGACGCCCCGTCCGGCTCTGCTAACGGCTTCCTTTCTTTTCGCCGATGGAGCAGGACTGGGTCTGTGAAGGTCTGAAACCGGGATCAGGTGAGACCTGGGGCCACCCCGCCTACCACAGCTCTGAATCTGCCCCAGAAATTGGGATCTGGGTTCCACCCAGACATCCTGGGGCCAAGAAAGTCCCAATGAAAACCCCCAAACCTGATCCCACGCCCCACCCTTCCTGTCTCAGTAAAGGGCTTCACTGTCTCCCTCAGTGGTTGGCAAACTTTTTCTGTAAGGGGTCAGAGAGGAAATGTTTTCAGCTTTGCAGGTCAGTCTATGTTTCATTACTCACCTCTGCTGTTGTAGGGCCAAAGCAGCCAGAGATCATACGTCAGTGAGCGAGCGTGCCTGTGTCCCTATAATACTTTATGGACACGGAAATGTGGGTTTCATCTGATTTTCAAGGGTCATGAAATACTATTTTTCTTTTGATTTCTTTCAGCCATTCAAAAACATAAAAGTCATGCTTAGCTCACGGGCCATACAGAAGGAGGCAGTGGGCCAGATGTGGCCCTTGGGCAGTAGTTTGCCAACCCCTGATCTACCAGGTTGTTCAGGCCCCAAACTTGGGTGTCATTTGTGGCAGATGCTGTCAATGCCCCATCCACATCCCTTTGTCCTGAGCATTTTGGTGCCCCCAGCTCCACTCCCAATACGCCAGCAGTGGGGACTCTGCCTTGGGGACTTCTTTGGCCACTTTGCAGACCAGAGGTGCCAGAGAATTAAAACCTCCCAGAGACAGCGCTTGACTAATGACTGATGGAAGGGAGGATCAGTACCACAGCTCCTTGCCCCTAAGGTGGGGTAACTGAAGTGTGTGTTCCACAGGGTCCACAGGGGTAACCTGCTCACTACAGCACCCTCCTTTGGTGGCCCTCTCTCTCCTGACCCACTTTCCTGCTCCCCTCATGGCACCTCCTGGGATCACTTCCCAAATAATGGATGACCGGGGGACTCAAACCATGACAATGACCCTCTTCCCCTCACCCTCCGCCTCCAAGCCATCAGCAAGATCCACCCTTAGGGCTCCCTTTCTAGTTTCTCCCACGTGGATACTGTCCCTGCCTCCTTCCCGCCCCCAGACAGCCCCTTCTGCAGCCGGCAGCCACAGGGAACACCATCAATCCCACCATGCTCAAGCTCTCTCATGGCTCCCCAGCACACCTGGAACAGATCCCAGCTCCTCACCCTGGCCCCAAGACCCTGCATGACTGATCCCTGCCGACTCTGGCCCCTCACCTCCCAACAATCTCCCTTTTGCTCACTCCACTCTGTCCACACATTGGCTTTTGTTGTTCTCCTGTTTTTCACGCTGAGCCTCAGGACGTTTGCATGTGCTGTTTCCTCTGTCTGGAATGCCCTTCCTGCATCTCTGTGTGTGGTTGGCTCCTCCTCATCCTGAATGTCCCAGCTCTATGCCACCTACTCCAGGAAGCCTTCCCTGACTGTTCTCCCACCCTCACCTGCAAACCCACTGATGTGCCAGGTCCTCTCTGAGGGACAGGAGAAGCAGTGGTGAACAAGGCAGATTCCCAGGCCTCCCAAACCTCACAGTCTGATGGGAGAGGCAGGCAGGAAACATGAAAACTCATAAATAAACAAGACTTTTCAAATCTTACAGACTGCACTGCTGCAAATGAACAGGATGATGTGATGGAGAAGGCAGAGGGGCTACTTTAGGTCTGGAGACTGGGGAGAGAGATACTTGAAGAAGAAGTGGTGAAAGAAGCCAGGCATGGGAAATCTGGGGGCAGAGCACACAGCACATGCAAAGGCCCTGAGGTTAGCTTGATGTGTCAGAACAGCAGAAGGGTTGGCAGAGGGGCTGAAGTTGGGCTGGTGATGGGTAGCAGGACCTGAGATCATAGTTGGGATTTTAATCTCAGTGCCTTGGGAAATCACTGAAAAGTTTTTTGTTTGTTTGGTTTTTTGGGGTTTTTTTTTTGCCACACCCCACGTGGCATGTGGGATCCTTGTTCCCTGACCAGGGATCAAACCCGCGCCCCGTGCATTGGAAGTACAGAGTCTTGACCACTGGACTGCCAGGGAAGTCTCCCTGAAAAGTTTTAAGCTTGGAGCTACGGGATCTAATCTTCATTCTAGAAAGTCTCCTCTGGCAGCTGTTGGCCACCTCTGCTCCTGCATCCCCCTGCCCCACCTCCCACCTTCCAGATTGAAGGTGCCAGTTTTCTGTCACATACCTCCTCAAGTGGGGCCATGGGACAAGAGGAGGGATTCTGATGTTTGCTGAGGCCAAGAGCAGAGCTGGTGGCTTCCTCAGCCAATGCGTTGGAGAAAAGGAAGAGATCCTTATAATCCGCATTTGCTGGATCCTTCTGCGGGGCAGAGGGGACATGTAGCTTAGTCCCAAGGAGGGTACAGGGATGGGGCTGTGGTCCCAGATCCTGGAAATGGGGGCTCAGAGGTTGCCCCATCCACAAACCTTGTAAGGAAGAATGCCCCTCCCACAGCAGCTACTGAGGGCTAGGCCCTGCCCTCTGGGCCTTATAAGGAATATGCCACACTCACAGCCCCTTCTGAAGGCCTAGGCCATGCCCATCAATCCTTATTAGGAGATATGCCCCTCCCACAGCAGCTTGTGAGGGCTGGGCCCCACCCACTGAGTCTTATAAGGAAATATGCTATTCCTGTAGATCAGCCAAGGTTATACCTGGCACATGAATTCCTGTAAAAAAATCAGCCTGCGGGCCAGGGAACAAGGACCAGGAGGGGCGGGGCCACAAGGGAAACGGGGACCACAAGAATGACAGAATCACAAGAGGCTGAGGAGGCTGAGGGAGCAAAAGAGTCTGGGGGGCTTGGCCCTTGGGAGGGCGCTATGGCCCTTGGGGGTCCCAACCCTCACCTGCTGGCTGGGCTGCGTCAGCAGATCCCCATGTGGCCGCAACGGCTGCTGCTGATGGAAGGTGACCAAGGCATGTAGAGAGGCATGGGCTCTCTCTTCCCCAGGGATAATGAAGCTCCCATCGTCCAAAAGTTTCACCATGAAGTGGCGGCAGCAGTTCTGAGCTCTGCGGAGACACTGCCATCGCATTCCCCATCATTCTGTCCCCACCCCCCCAGCCCTTGACCTGGCAGCATCATGGCTACAGCCCAACTGCCTAGATTCCCTTGTAGGCTCCTCCACTCACCAGCCATGTGACACTTGGCAGGTGACTGCGCTGTGCCTCAGTTTCCCCCTTTATAACATGGGGCTACTAAGGCTGACCTCAGGACTTCTTGTGAAGATGGAACAAGCTACTGCAGGTAAAAGCTTAGCTCTGTGCCTGGCAAGGGGTAAATGATCAATAGAAATGACAACAATGAAAACTGGTACAGGTACCCAATAAATGCTCCATTATTAATGAACGGATGCATTTATTAATGGCCCACTACATGCTTATTACGTCCCATTTAATCCTCCCATCATGACTCTGAATTAATTTTAGCATTCTTATGTTAGAGATGAGGACTTTGAGGGAGGCACAGAAAGGGTGAGTAACTTGTCCAAGATCACACAGTGTCTTAAGTGGCAGAGCCAAGCCTTGGACTGTGTGACTAAAGGCCTAAGCTTTTCCCTCTATGGGTAACTCTGTAATAGGTCCATTAAAAAAATTTCTTTGGCCTGGAATCCTTTTGACAAGTAGTTTGTGCTGCCGAATCCTCTAACTGAGATGCTGGATCAGGCATTGAGAACTTAAGGAGCTGGGCTGCCCTGGTTTCCCTTAACATGTCCCCCTGGGTGAAGTCAGGGAGTTGACATTTAAATGGTGGGGGAGAGGGGTAGTAAGGGGAAATGCAGCTGCCACTCTTGGGTCCCCAGCAGTTCCTGTTCTCAAACACACAATCTCAGTTACCGCCAGGCCCAAGTCTGCTGGTTACAGCCAGACCTGCAGCTGCCTACTCTTCAGTTAGATCTGGCCAGACCCTCGCACTGGTTGCTCACTGAGAAGTTGTTGTATGAAGCACCACTTGCTCCTCCAAGGAAGCCCCAGAGCCCTCCTGTCTCTGCCCTGGTCCCTAGCCCAGGCCTTACTTGTAAGAGAGCGTGTAGCCCACGTGGCTGTGACTGACCCTGATGAGGAAGAATCCCAGTGGCTGTGACTCCAGCAAGTTCTCAGCATCCCTGGAAGGGCAAATACAGGAGAGAGATGGCTGAGCATACTGGCCAGACATCCGGTATACCAGTCATCCCAGTACTGGTGCCCCCTGAGCCAGAGAGGCCTGTACTTTTCTGTTTTCTAAGTGAACAAACAGCCTAACACTCCTTCTTTTCTTGGTTATTTCAGACCTTGGGATATTCAGGGACAGGGGTGTTCTCCCAGAGGTGGCAGGAAGCCTCCGATGACCTTGACCATCTCTCAGAGCCCCTGCTTGCCTTCCCAATGCCTGGAAGGCACCCCCCAGAGGCACCTTTGGGTAGATCAAGGTGTCACAGGTAATAAAGCAGGAGCTGCTCTTAGATGCATTTGATTTTAAAGTCCAGCACTGCTTTTCATTAGCTGTGTGACCCTGGTTAAGGTCAGTCCCTTTCTGACCTTCAGCTTCCTTAAGGCGAAAGTAAACTCTTACTCTCAGGGCCCCACTTGAGGACAGATGACGTGCATGCAGCGTGAGTGTGGGAACTGCCAGCTGGTAAGAACACACAAAGATGTTCACTACAGTAACTCCCCTACATACGAACCTTCAAGATGCGAACTTTCAAAGATGCGAACGTATTATAAACCTCTTACAGTACAGTACTGTTGGGTTGGCCAATAGTACTGTTTGGGTTGGCCAAAAAGTTCGTTCAGGTTTTCCATAACATCTTATGGAAAAACCCGAACGTACTTTTTGGCCAACCCAGTATATAGCCAATTGTGTTAGCTGGGTACCTAGGCTAACTCTGTTGGACTTACGAACAAATTGGACTTCCGAACACGCTATCAGAATGGAACTCACTCGTATGTAGGGGACTTAGTGTATTATTGTTACTATTATCCCGGGTTCACAAAGAGTAATGTGGCCTTCTAGGAGACAGAATGGGGATTTTGGGCCCGAGCTGTCTAATACAAAGGCCACTGGCCACGTGTGGTTGCTGAGCCCTTGAAATGTGACTGGTGGGAATCGAGATGTGCTTTTAGCATATAATACGTGCTGGATTTTGAGGACTTAGTGCCGATTACATGTTGAAATGAGAATATCTTGGATATACTGGGTTAAATAAAAAATATGATAAAAATTAATTCCACCTGTTTCTTTTCACTTCTTTTAACAAAGCTACTAAAAAGATTTAAAATTGCAATGTGTGGCTCACATTGTATTTCTTTTGGTGCACCCCAGAACTCAGACACCATGCCCAGTTCCTCCTCTCTGTGGCTTTCACAGTTTCTTCAACTTCCTGCATGCAGAATGTGGCAATAAATGTTCTTCTAGCCATTTATTTAGAGCCAGCCCCTAGGGGTGACTAGGTGGATTTGTTCATGTCCTCAGAGCTCAGTCTGATGTAGGAAGTGCATGTTGGGACTGAGAGCAGCTGTTTGGGGCACTGTGTTAAGAAAGATTCCGAGGCTGCATTCTGCCATCATTGACTGGTGAGGTTGCATCCCCACCTGGGTGAGGTGGGGGGCGGAGGCCTGTCAGGTCCCTGGCAGTACTGGTCTGGTGGCCACTTGTATAGAGAAAGCTGAGAACCCGTAGCTTGCTCAAGGTCACGTAGTGAGTCCATGGAGGAGGCAGGATTCAAGTCTGGGACTCCAGAGCTCTTTTCACCCACCCTCTTAACACACTTAGCTGAGCTAAGCCCAGAATTCTGCAGTAAAAACCTGCCTAGAGTCAGGGCAGACAAGGGAAGAGGGTGAAGGGCAGGGTGGAAGGTGTGGGTGTGTCCTTACTCTCTCGAGATGGCACCATGGAACCACTCAGGGACCCCTCCACAGGTCAGCTGGTCCACCTGAGTCTGCACGAACCAGTCCAGTCTTGGAGGCAGTGGTGGGGGCAGCTTTCTGGCCTCTGTCATGGCTTCCAGGGGTGAGGGGTGACCTGGGAATGGGAGGGAGGAAAGAGAGTCAAGCCTGGTCCACCTCGCACCTTTGCTCTATTCATGCAGCTCGTGGTGTTTCCTCCTTTAAGAAGTCCTCCAGGCTGGACAGAGCAACAGGATTGAAGTTGGCTTGAGTTTCTTGAGCACCTACTATGTGCTGGCACTTTATGCACATTCATTCATTGACTTGTCCCAAAACACCCTCCCCCACCAAGGATTTTTCCTTTTCCTTTTATTCTTATTATGTCATTACTACAAGTATTAGAAAGTCCCTTTTAAAAATATATTTAAGAACTGAGTTTATTTAAATATTAAGTAAATATCACTGTCCTGGGAGGGATGTGGAGATGGCAAAATGATAAGTGAATGAATGAAACAGCAGGTACACAGTGGGTGCCATAAAAGGTTGCCATGGTTTCATTAAACACTACAGAGATGTGGCCCCAAACAGTTGCTTCTGCCACCATCGTCACCACAAGTGGTGGCTACAGATGGCACACCTATAACTTGTCAGGTGCATGGTTAATTCACACTCATTCTCAGCAGTTTTAAGCTCAGGTACCACAGGACTTTGTGAGCCAAGACAGAGAAAACAGAGCTGGAAAACAGAAAGAAAACAGTAGCAATTTGCAAAACAGTATTAAGTCAGTGAAAAACCAGCAAAAGGGTTGTGCCCTGCTGGGTTGTCCACACATGACCCCTCACTTTTACCCTTAATTCTGTCCCCAAACTGCAGCTCGCCCCTTCTCCTCCCACCCACTGGTCTAACTTTTCAATATCTCAGAAGGTTTTTGTTAGCAAGCTGTTTCCACAGGGAGGGGATGCGTTTATCAACCCAGTCAATACTGACTTTCTCCTGCCAGAAGACAGACACCAAGCACACCCTCTGGGGAAGGACCCAAAGGAATTCTGCAGCAAGTGAAATTAAATAGATCCATTAAGAAATGTTAAATGAAGCAGGGTGACAAATCAGTTGAGCCTAATCAGAGGCAGACCACCTGGGTTCAAACCCCAGCTCCCTCACTTAGCTGCTGTGTGACCTTGAGCAAGTCACTTAACCTCTCTGTGCCTGAATTTTCATCTGCAATTTGGGGCTAATGATGGTAATTACCTGAGAGGGTACAGTTGGCACAGCGGTAAGCACTGTATGTATATAATGAACATTCATGAAACCAGTAGTGACCTAGCATGAGGTAATGTTTACAAGCTTGTTCTTTTTTTCTACCTGGAAGAACTCTTACTTATCCTTCAAGAGTCAGCAAAAACATCCCTCCTCCAGGCAGCTTTCTTGCCTCTTCTCTAAGACAAAGCCCTGGGCATCCCTCTCTGTCCCTCACCTTCCCCACCATTCTGGTCTAGCCTTGCCTCATGGAGCTGGAGTGTCTCTGTCTGGCTCTGTCTCCCCCATATTAGGAGCTCTTGAGGATTGGGTCCAGGGCTAGGTTCTTTTGGATTTTTCTGGGTCTCCAGCATCACCTGGCACTGGGTGGGCACAGAGGAGGGTGCAGGGCTATTGGCTGATGAATGAAGTCATACTGTTTTAAACTTCTGACCCTGGCATTGAGGCCTCCCTCACCTCCTCATCCCCACATCCTTGCTCTACCCAAAACTGATCAAGCTGTCTCTCCTCTCCATGTCTTTGCCCATGCTGTGCCCCTGCCAGGAATGTTCTTTCCCTAATTCCAGCTCTATTTCCCAATGGTCACCTACCAGTGCCCCCAGAAAATTCCTCCTGCCTCTCTGGACCCCGCCAGCCCTGTCCCTCCTTCTGGCCCAGCCTGGCCCCCATGTGCTATCTTCTCAAGGGTGGAGATGAGGCTGAGGCTCTGGGGGCCCCGGTCTCACCCAGCATGGAGTGGGCACAGAAATAGGCACGTACCTGGGAGAACCCTGGCGGGGGCCCAAGGCCCTCACTCTGGCTGTGCCGCGGCACCTGCAGGAGCCTGGGTTTCTGTTCAGGGACTGCACGTCAGCGGGGTGGGGCGTTGCCCCGAGCGGTTCCTGTTTCCTTAAGTAGGTGAGCCCTGGGCGGGGACTAGGATACCCCCCCACCCCCCCCAACCGCCTCCCTGCCCCATCTGCAGTCTGACCGAGCTGCTGAGCTGCATGCAGGTGGATAGACACCCTTGCTCCATTCAGACCTCGACAAGCCTTTACTGAGCACCTATTGTGTGCCAGATCCTCAGGGAACAAAAGAGGTGACCCCAAGACAGGCATAGGTCCTGCCCTCCCAGCATCTATAACCTGGTGAGAAACGAAGAGAAGTGAGAAATGATTAATGTCATTGTTTCAAAATAGACAGCCTGTCAGGAAGGGGGAACTGGAGTTGCAAGAACCCCGCAGAGGGGGGCCTAACTGATCTGGAGGAAAGGGCTTGCTGGGGGGGCAGGTAGGAGTCAAGTTGATTGCCGGGTTGTTGCACAGAAAGAGTGCTCTAGGGGGAGGGAACGGCACAAGCAAAATCCCTGAGGCAGGATTGAGCCTGCACAGGCTGAGGCCTCACTGGGTGCCACAGGGCTACATTATGACTTGCTCTGTAAGAAAACAAACAAAAAAAAGAACACACCCATTTAAAATTATATTTTACAACCGCCTTGATATCAAGACCAACGTACCCTGGGCTGGATTTATTTTATATATTCATTATTATTGTATCCATTTTTTTCTCCTGATTTTTAAACACTAAAACATTTTGGGGGCCCCTACACACATTGTGGGCCCTGAGCATGGGAACCCCTGCCTAACAGATCAGCTAGCCCCAGATGCGTGCTGGCTGCCTCACCCGTCCCCGGCACACAGGCAAAACCACTTCCTCCTCCCTTTTCAGAGAGAAACGGCCCAGATCCTTGTGGCTGAGCTGGGGGCCTCCCTGCGGACCTATCACCCTGGTGCAGCTGGTCTAGATAGCCCCCCCATTGCAGGCTCAAGCTGGATGCCATCACCGTCCCCTGCTCCTGGGGTTGTTGACGGAGGTTGGGGGTGGTGGTGCTGGCCTTGTCTGGAGCCTGCGGGTCAGTAAGGCTCAAACAGGAGACACATGGAACCTGGTTTCTCACTCACTCACTGTGCGGCTTTGGGTGAGTCACTCAAACTCTTCTGGGCCTCAGTTTCCTCATCTGTGAAGTGGGCACGAAGATAGCCCTCCTTAGTCACGTGACGACGATTAGGCAAGACAACCTTCAAGCATGCAGCATGGGGCTCAGTTAAGAGCAATACTAGGACTCTTCCCTGTGACTTAAGCTGATGCCTTTGTGCCTGGCTGGGGTAGATGCAAGTTTGGCCTCCAGATCTCACAAGCTGGGCTGCCTTGGGCAACTCATTTCACCTCTCTGATCCTCCATGCCTTCCACGGCCCAATGGACCAGGTCCCAACCTCGAGGAGAGGAGCAATGCTTTGGGCAGGGGATCAGAATTGTCCAAGAGACCCTTGTCACTTAGAAAGTCTGGCCATCAGGGATCTCATTTACATAGAGTTCAGTCTCCAGAAACATGAGGTGTTTCAGTTCACCTCCAGCCCACACCCCTGAGGCCCCACCACAGAGGGCACCACCCTGATTACCCTGACCTGCCTGGGGGGGATGCGGTCTTTCCCAAACTAATGTCCTCCCCTGAGACTGTCACAACAGAATCATCCCCCATCTCTTGGTGGCCACAGTCTTTGAACATGGCCCTCAGAGGAACATTCCAGAAGGGGACCAGCAGGGAGATGGTGGGGCTGGGAGACTCCAAGTCCCCTGCCCCTCTGAAGTCAGCCCCTTACCCTTCCAAAGTCAGGTCTGGGCTTCTCACTGGAGGCCCCAGCTGGTGAGTGGCACATTCACTGGCCCCCATGTGGGGTGGCTCTCGGGGTAGGTGGCCACAGTGGTGTCTCAGCCCAGGGATATGCTGGGGCTGTCGATGTCAGGGGTGGGGAAGCCCTTAGGCTCTGTCAACTCTGGGCTTGACGCAATTTCACAGTTCTCTTGTTCTCCAACGCCTCCATTCTATTCATTCATTCCACAAAAACTGACTGAGCCCCAACTGTGGGCACCATGTTAGGTGCTGGGGATGAAGCAGAAGACAAAACAGGCCCTGTTCATGTCATGCTGGAGCTCACACTCCACCGGGAGACTGATGCCACAGAAGTCCACATGCAGGAGAGGCTGGCAGAAGAGGAGACAGCAGGGGCAAAGGCCCTGGGATAGGAACAAACTTGGCACACTTGAGAAGCAGACAATAGGCAAAGTGCCCAAAAGGTGGAGACAACCCAAACGTCCATCAGTGGATGAACACATAAAAGATATGGTCCATCCACACAATGGAATACTATGCAGCCATAAAAAGGGATGAAGCTCGTGACTGATCTCTAAAACTTTATGCTGAGTGAAAGAAGCCAGATGCAAAAGGCCACACAGTGTGCGATTCTATTTATACGAAACGTCCAGAACAGGCAAATCCATAGACAGAAAGTAGCTTAGTGGTTGCCAGGGACTGAGGGAGGGAGAATGGGGAGTGACCGCTAATGGGTACTGAGTGATAAAAATGTTCTAAAATTGACTCTGGTGATGGCTGCGCAATGCTGTGAATATAGTAAAGGCTACTGAATTGCACACTTCCGTGGCTGAATTGTATGGTGTGTGAATTACGTCTCAATAAATCTGTTATTAGAAAAAGAGCCAACGTGTCATCTGTCTCGGTACAAGAGGATGGTAGCTGAGGAGCTGCTTCCCCACCTGCCACCCCATCAAAGTCTTTAGACACAATGAATAGTAATGACTCTCTGAGCAAGAGGTTGGTACAAGGTTGGACTGAGGAGTTCAAGGATGCCACCTGACTTGGTTGGGGGGGCCACTGGTGGAAACTTGGGGCATTATGGGGCAAATACTTACAGCTCAAAGCTGTAAGCTACTTGGATGACTTGTTCCCCATTAGAGACAAGGTGTAAAAAGAGAGGTGAGCTTTTCTCTTGGGGCACAAGACAAATAATGATGCTAATGATAATGGATATGAATATGATGACACAATGTGACAGCAGTTAGCTTGGGATGCGCCCTCTCGCGGGCTCTTCATAGCCATCCTATGAGGTGGGAGCTATGATCGTGCCCAACTGAGGCTCAGCCCCTGGTTGTGCCGTGGGTCTGAAGCAGGATCATGGGGAGGAGACTTCCTGAGAGGTGAGGGGGGTGCTCAGAGTGGAGCGCTCAACTTGGCAAAACGGGTGCGGTAGGGACCAAGACGAGAGACACTTGGTGGCATGAAGGGGACTGACGTGGACCGAGCGGGTTAAGCCGGGGGTGTGGTGTACGAAGTGGTGCTGCGGGGAGGGACACCTCCTCGTTTTCCTGTGCTGCATGTGTCTGGGGAAGGGGGCAGGTTGGGAAGCTTATTTTCCCAAGTCAGTCTTTTGATAACGGTGTCACCTCCTCAGAGCTTGGGGTGACCTTCTCCTCCAGCCTGGGGTAACCTGCCACCTCTACTTTGATCTTGTCCAGACCTGAGGCCCCTGCTGACCTGGGCTGTGTTTTAAATAGCGGGCATCCTGTGAACCCAACATCTGGCCACATCTGTGTACCTACACAGAGAATGCGGACATAAAAATCCGTTAACTTTAAAATGAGCTTTAATTTGTTTTCCTTAAGTGCATTTATCGATGTAAACAGAGCATGTTAAGAGATACCAAGGGGAGAGCAGACAATTGCTGGTATGTTGGTTTTAATTCAAAAAAAGTGAAAGAGAAAGGCTCCCTGGTGACACCCCCCGACCTGGTTACCTGGTCCCGACTGCAGTCTCTACGGGAAGGCAGAGCTGTCAAAACAGAACTGAGCAACGGCAGTTAAAAACCCACCCAGAATGCTCTGCAGTCGGGCCCCGCAGGCCACCCGCACTCTCAGCCATGTCCCAGAGGTTGGGGGAGGGGGGGTGCGTGTGTTCCCGATCACCTGGGTCTGCTGTTGGAAATCAAGGACAGAATCACCTCCTGACACTACAGATCTGGAAAAATAAAAATCTCTAGAAAGAACGTCCGATTTGGAGACAGCGGGAGGACGAAGAGGAGTAGGTGCCCCGATCGAGGGTGGGCCGTGCGTGGTTGCATTTTGGGCTCACCCGTGGCATGCACGGAGACCCCTCAGTGCTCAGGTGGGGACTGTGGAGGGACCTACTGGCCATGCCCAAGGCCCGGCTGGACCACGGGACCAAACCTGGCTGTAAACAGGAAAGGCCACTCCATGCTTCTTTCCTCAGGATTTCCTTAATTTGTGCTTCCCTTTGGTTTGACAGTTAACATGGGGGTGGGTGGGGGGAGCCGGGGCGGGGTGCGGGGAGTAGATAACGGTTTCTGTCACTTGTCCAAAAACTGAGAGAAGAGGTGAAAGCAGGCGTTGGATTGGTTGGGCAGACGCTTCCTGGGCCTGATGTGAGTTGCCTCGCTCAGGGTGCAGAGCCCGGCTCCCCTGGAGCTATCACTGGCCTTTGGGGGCCTCGCTTCTGTCGCGGGGGACATGGACAGGCTTTCCAGCGGGGCTCTAGCTATGTCGAGGCCCAGAGATGGAGGCCTGCCGTGTGGGCTGCTACTGACGGCCGTGCCGCGGCTCCACCTCTCTCTCTAGCTTCACATGGTGCGTGGACCCATTCAGTGGATGTCGCAGGAAAGGCAGCAGATTCTTAACTTCTTCCGTCTCAGAGTTGAAAAAGATCAGTTACTAAAATAAACAATTTCTCGATTGTGTTCTGGTGGCCACGGGCCCGGTGGCCGCGGCGTGGCGGGGAGTGGTGAGGGGGGAGGGCCCCGGCTGAGTGAGGGGCTCACTCAGGACAGGCACAGTCAGCTCGGCTGAGCGAGGCTCAGGGTAAGGCGGCATTCCTCACAGAAGAACACATCGGAAAAAGCTGCTCCTCTTCTGCTGGTCCGGTGTGATTTTGACTCCCTGGTTGCTCCCCTGGGGGCTGTTGCCTTCCTGAAAATCACAGGAGGTTTTCTGAGGTTATGGCTGAGCAACATGAGCTCTATGTCTCTTAACCAACCAGCCAGTCAACTAATGAACTAACCAACGAACCAATTGCCAGCCTATGTACCCATTTGTCACCTTCCAACCAACCATCCATCCATCCCCTTCCATCCAACCACCCATGCCCTCCCATCCATCATCCATCCATCCCCTTCCAACCAACCATCCACCCATCCATCCAGCTGTCCCCTCCAACTAACAATTCATCTTTCACAAACCCACAGATCTGCTTTTTATCTACTACCCATCACTCCTTCCAACAATTCATTCCTTTAATCACTCATTCACGTACCTATCCACCCCTTTCCATTCACCCTCTCAACATCTTTCCAACCACTTATTTACCCATCTCACTCTCTTCTTTCCCTATTTCCTTCTTTCCATTCACCCACCCCTCCCTCCTTCCCATCCATCTACCCATCTGTGCTGAGCACCTATCAGTGAGGCAGCTGAGGGCAGCAGACAGGCACTCTCTCTTGGGATTTGGAAGGGCTGGGTTCAAGATCCCAGGGCCACTCACTCACCCGGCTGGTCTCCCTGCCCCTGTGCCAAGGCTCTGGCTCCCCACCTCTCCCCACAGTTCACCCTCCACCCTTCTGCAGGTGAGGTAAGCCCTAAACTCAAGCCCTGTTGAAAATCCATCAGTGCTGTCGCCTGGCATCTGAAGCCTCTTGTTCTGGTCCCTGCCTACCCTGGGAACTGAAATCCTATTTTCTCTCACATCACCATGTTTGGAAAGGTTCAGCCCTGTTTCTTTGACTAATTCCTTCTCATCTTTCGGCTCTCAGATAAAACCTGAATTTATTCAACAGTAACTGCTGAATGCCTACACGGTGCCAAATTTACACAATGTCCTATGTCAATTACATTAAAAAAAAAAAAAAAGAAGACTGATAGTAGTGGTATGGGGTTGCAACTCTGAACATAAACAAAGGTGGTAGGAAATGAACAGAATTTAACTGTTGGTGATTTGCAACTTAGTTAAGAAAAAAAGAGAAACTGCAAGGATTATGGTGAACATCAGCACTTCACAATCTGTGCCTTGGAAGGACATGGCACATTCTGGAGGCAATCAACAGGCCGGTATCAAAAGCACAGGCAAAGTGTTGCCATGAGGCTCAGTGTAACTCCTGGTGGGCATGAGTGAGTCAGTAGGATGGTTAAAAATCAAAATTTTACTGTTATATTGAAGAGAAAAGAATTCTAAGAAAATTACAATTGTAAGAAAATTCTTCTCAAAGTACAGTGGTTTACACAGACTCTTTTCTGTTTTGGCTAAACAGCTGCTACTAAATTGATCGTGTGCCTTGCAATTCAATTCACAGCATCTTAGAATTATGAAAATGACACTCATTTTAAGTCAGACGTGAACTACTTGAATGGCGTTTTGTATTGTGTACGCAGTCCTATATGCGCAGACATAGAACAGGTCACAAATAAGAGTGCGTCATGCTCTCGTATCAGACACCAGGGAGCATCACTTGGCGGGAAGAGTGGTCGCTGGGACAGAGGCTTTGGAGTAAGACTCACGACAGCGTTTAGCCGGTACCATGCCCAAAATATAGTTCAGCGTTCAGACCCTACCAAGAAAGCACTAGTTATGCTGCATGCTGGGGACTGTGAAACTGCTCATGTGCTAAACAGAAAAGCTAGAAATGAATGAAAGGGTGGATGCGGAGGGATTCAGGCAGGACCTCCTGGAGGCCTCAGGGCCCCGGCACCCACTGAAGGTTGTCACAACCTCCAGAATTTGGGGCTGGAAGGAGGAAAAAGGCTATCGACCTGCTGGACTCGTCAGGATGGAAAGCCGGCAGCTGTCAGACACGAGCCTTGCTTGGGGGCCTTGTTACGGGGTGGACCGTGGTTCTGGGCCTGCCTGGGGGGCTTTTCTGCAGGAGGCCCTCTAGCTTCGTGCAGGCTTGGCTCCCAAGAGGGACGGAAAGGGTCCGGTGTGCCCAGCTAGCTTGTGTGCTTAGTGAGCAGCGCCTGGTACTGAGCAGCTCCGGGCCACGGAGGAAAGATGAAGTTGAGAGGCATGTTCAGGGTGGATGTCCCCGCCACACCTGATAACGCTACCCCGCTTCCTAGAGATGCCCTACTAGGTGCACCTGGGCCCTAAGAAGCAGGATCTGCCCGGGGATGCATCACACCACTGAGAGCGATGCCAGCCAGCTCCAACAGGGAGGCACGTGGGGATCCGGGGAGGACACACACTCACCAATTTTTTATCCATTTTTGCTTTGATGTCTCTGGCGAGAGTGAAAAATGCCTGTGGAATAAGCACGTAGTTAGTAGCCCAGGAGTGGGAAGCAGGTGGGGGCCTGCTGGTTCCTGGACGCTGCCACACAGAGGGCGTGGCTCAACAGCAGGGCCAGTGGGGGGAACAGTGTTAGGACAGAGACCTGGGCATGGGTCTCACCTGTTCAGCCCCATCTCCTGCCCCTACAGGGATACCCCCACCCACCTGGACCGCCACTTTCCCTAAACCAATGACCCTGGAAGGTGGGATCACCCTTGGCTGGTCAGAGAGGAAGCTGAGGCTTGGAGAGGGGGTGCCCAAGCGACTTGTCTCAAGGCACTCAGTGGCTAACTGACTGATCGAGCTCTCCGTCCCTGACCCCTGTGCTCTATCTGCCCACTTTGCCCCACTTTTAACAGTCAGGGGCAGGGCAGAAAGACAAGTGGCTCCTTGGCCAAACGAGCTTCATTCTGGGTCCTCGCCCAGTAAGAAGGCCTGGTAGGTAGGGTGAAAGGTTCATCTTCCAAGGGTTGGCGAAGGCCTGACCCCAGGCTGCTGTCTCTGTCACAGGCTCCTGACCGTTTCTTCTCTTCCCCCATCTGGACAACACTTATAAACCCCACTCTGGCACCAACCCGGCTCCGGGCCTTATACAGAGATGAGTTGGCCTCAGCATTTGCAGTCGAGGGGCTCCTGGTTCGGCGAGAAGCAGAGTCTTAGCAAACACCCATGTGACGTGGAAAGTTCTGTCGCGGAGGGTGTCTCGGGGTGCTGGGGATGCCTGAAGTGGTGGGCCTCAGGGCCTGGGGAACGGCAGAGGCCTCCTCAGGAAGGGGCCTCATGGGCTGGTCCCTGATGGGAAGCGGGGGGCGTGGGAACTGTGGCAAAGGCCTGGAGGAAGGTGAGGCACAGGCGGCCAGGGACGGAGAGTGGTGGGCGAGGCCTGAGCTGTGGGTGGCACACACTGGATGGGGCCAGCTAGGGAGGGCCTTCTGTGCCTCGCGCAGGGGCTGAGGTTGGGAGTGGCGTGGAAGATCTATTTGGGACAGATCACGGGAGTGGCGGAACGGAGGAGAAGGCAGGTGAGCTGCAGGGCTGGCGCTGCTGGTGGACAGGAGAAGGAGGCCTGGGCCAAGGCTCGGTCAGGGTGCCCTACTCTGTATGCGCTTGTGACCCTGTCTGTGCGGGTGCTGTGAATGAAAGCACAAACCCGGAGGCAGGCCTGGGCGCCAGCCAGCGCAGAGACTCTCTGAGCCTCGGTTTCCCCACCTGCAAAACTGCGCCTGTTCCCCAGGGCTGCGCGAGAGCCAGTGAGATCATGTCCTAGGTGCCCAGCTGGGGCCGGCACCTGCTGATGTCAGAACGTGGGGGCAGTTCCCCCAGGCCCCCTGGGCCTTGCAAGAGGCCTGGCACACGATGTCGCCCAAGAAGTGCCTCTCAGCCGTCTGTCCAAGAGGCAGCCGAAGCTGTGACCAGTCCCTGTGACAGAGCCTCCCTGGAGGGTGCAGCCCGACCCTTAGCCCTAATGGGCCGGCGCTGTGGGCCCGGGACTCACGTTCTCCACGTTGATGTTGGCCTTCGCGCTGGTCTCCATAAACTTGATTCCATAGTCCAGGGCCAGCTGCGAGGGAGGGAGAAAAACATGCGAGTATCAGCCACCAGGCACCCAGACCTCTGCACAGCGCCCTGAGGGGGGCCGAGGCAGAGAGACAGAGTGCGGCCTGCTCCCTCAAGCCACCAGTGGAGAGCAGGTGGTGAATGTCCCTGGCAGGAGGGTGGAGGGAGCCTGGCTCAAACCACGGCTCTGTTCTCCGCCCCCTGCGGCCTCGACGGGTCCCACGAGGCGCTGTGCGGAAGCAAGCAGAGCACACCCAGAAGCCCTCGCTGCTTTCAGTCTTTAGCCTGAAGCCCGGCTGGGCGTGTGCTTTCCACCTTCCCTTCCCATGGCATGTGCCCCACTGGGACAACCGACTCATCTGCGTGCCCAGCCAAGCCCTGCATCCCGGAAGATGGGTCATCTTATGCTCAGAAAGATTGTAAGGGAGTCTCCCCAAAAGCCCAGCCTCGCCATTAGTGAGCAATCGGGGGGCCCTCTGGCGCAGGGCAGGGCTGGCCTCCATGAAGGGAACCCCAGACGCTGAGGTCCCTCTGCCCCGAGGTGTCTGGCAGTGCCAGGCCCAAGCCGGCCACCATGCCCACCTTTTCTCCCCGTTCCTTGGAAACTTGTCTCTTGTCGTTCACGTCGCACTTGTTCCCAAGTATCATCTTTTCGACGTCTGCAGAGGCGTGCTGGAGGGGAGGGGCAGATGGGGGAGGTGAGAGGTAAGGTCACACTGGACTACCAACCAACTGGTAGCCCATCCCCCAAGACCAGAGTGATGGGGCCAGGGCTGCTAGGCACACCCTGCACAGATGACAAACTGAAGCTCAGAGAGGCTGAGAGGCCTGTCCTATGTCACTGAGCCAGTACCAGGACGGAGTTCAGGGTTCTGGCTGCTACCCTGACCAAGCGCACGCCTTCTGGCTGCCAAGGACAGCTTCTCTATGGGCCACGCCAACTAGGCTACCATGACTGTCCTCGGACTCCCGGCCAGGTCTGGCCTATGGGAGGCAAGTGGGGCTGGGGTATTGACCCCTGCCTGCCTCCCTCCTTCCCCGGCTCCTCTGCTGGAGACCCCAGCTGCTGTCCTGGGACCTTCTGCCCTGCTCCAGCGCCGCTGTTCTGGGCTCCAGAAACAGGCTGCGCCGGGGGTGGGCGCAGACCTCGGCCGCCACCAGCCCTTTGTGCTTTGCCATCCCCTGGCGTTCCCTTAACTCTGCCTTCATGCCTGAAAACAGTCCCTTCCTCCAACCCGCCTCCACATTCCAACCCAGTGGGCCTCGCTTCCTGAAGGACTGGACCATCAGAAAGGCCCTTCTCGCTGCAGCTCAGATCTGGTCTCAGGGAAACGCACTCCTGTGCTCCCTAACTTCCTACTAACTGGAAGGCTCTCTCGCCTACTGGCCGGAACACAGAAGTTCCCCAGAGACCAGTGTGAGGGGGCCCCTCCTCAGGCCAGGCGCAGCCTCCTGCCAGGAAATCCGGGGTCATCGGGAGGTGGCCCAGTGCAACCGCTCACAGGTGCCGGCTGTGATGTGGCCTTCTGCCATGTCTTCATGGGTGGGCCAAGTTCTCAGACCCGAACCCCACCTCGTGAGTCATCACAAGCCACAAGCACCTTGTCCAGGGAGGCTCGGGGGGTGAGGGTGAGCTCTGTGGAGAGCGGGGAGGTGACGACACTGGCTTTGGGACAGGGAGGCAGCGCTGGCCGCCTTCTCTTCCCTCGGGGTTCAAGGTCTCCTTCCACAGGCAGCTGCTGCTGCTGGCCTGAGCACGCGCACAGAGAGCTCATACCAGCTCAAACCCTGCTCCGTTGCAGTTCAAAGTGCAACCTGACACATGCCCTCACCACACCCACCAAATACAAAGGTCATGCCAACTCTAGAACCTTCCTTCTCTAGAAAGCACCAAATGCTCACAGTGACTGGATATCCTTCTTCCTTGACCTCGATGTCGCCCAAACCCGACAGCCCGGCTGGGGAAATGGGCTCTCGGGGTTGCTCTGTGATGAGGCCGGGCCAGCGTTTTCTCCAGGGTTGACTGTGTGGGTCCCCGTCTCCCTGACTCTGTTCCCAGCGAGTTACCTCTAGGTGCCTCTGGGCTCAGTGACCTCATGTGTAAACCAGGAAGCTCCGGGGTGAGGGCTGAGGAGAGGATGCGTGGGAGGTTCCTGTGCGTGGGAGGGGTCCCCAAGCCTTACCTCCTCAATGTTCCGAATCCAGTTCCGGATGTTGTCGAAGGACTTCTCGTTGGTGATGTCGTAGACCAGCATGATGCCCTAATAAGCAGGGGGAGACAGAGACACGTGCTCTGGACAAGCCGCGAGCACTCTGAGGGGGAGGCCCCAGCAAGGTGGGCAGCAGGGACCCCGACAGGACACCATCCCCGGGACCCTTCCTTCTGCTGGGCTCCACCACTAGCCTCTCTCTGGTGTCCCAGGCTCCAGTCCCCTATTCCTCGGCCACTGATGTGACCCTTCACCCCACAGACCAGACCCTACCACACCTGTGCTTACAAAGGAGCCCTGCTGTTTCCCCACTACTGGCAGGATGAGTGCGGCCCGTGTGCCTCGGCAGCCAGCGAGGTCCCAGCGGCCAACCTCTCAGCCTCGCATCCTGCAGCCCCCTGCTCTACAGGCTGTATTCCATGGCCCTGATGCCCACCGGGCTCCACCTCTTGCCAACCCTTGGCTATGCTCCGCCTCTTCCACACCCTCACTCGCCCCCCACCCTGCCCTGAGTCATCTCCTGGGCTCAGCCAGGGCCGCCTCCACTGGTCGCCCCAGCTTCACCCCTCATCTGGTGCCTACCATGAGCCAGGTACTGCGACTGGGTCTCCCTGAGCCTCACAGGCTTGGGTCGGGTGGTCCCGCTGTCTGCACTGTGAGAACGGGGAACCTGAGCCTGGGGGGTGGGGGGCTAGGTCCCTGTCCCCAGTCACACGAGGGAGAGTAAAGGACGCAACTGGGGTCTAAGCCCAGGGGGACACACCCTAATGCCCACGTGCCTTCCAACAACCCCACCGGAGTCGGGGCTGGCTTCAAGCACTGGGGCAGGCAATGCTGAGGCCTCTGTGATTCCATAACCAACGCGTGAGCAGCTGGGAGACGGTCCGTGGGTTCTGAAATAGCTGCAAAGTGAACCCGTCTCTGCTTGAGCCCACAATCTCACCACTGCCGAGGAGAAAGGCAAATATCCCCACTTGATAAAAGGGGAAACTGAGGTGCAGAAAGAGGTGACCTTTAAGATTCTAGCCCAGCTCTAAAGGAGCTGATGACACTGGCTCCCGTTAGGAATCTCCCTGGGTCCTCATCAGGATCAAGCAACGCTCAGGGCCACCCTGCGACAGTCCCCGTGTTGCCCTGGACATCCTCGCAGGGCACGCGTGGTGAGCCAGCTTGCAGCAATACTATCGCCAGCCCCCGTGCGGCTCAGCCCCGGGGTGCCAAGGCCCCAGCTGTCCTGCCCAGGCCCGGCTCACTCCATTCCCTCACTCTACCCGCTCCAAGGGCCTAGCCCTCCATCCACAAGCTCTGGTGCTGGCCAAGACGTCTCTGAGGCTGCCTGAATTTGCAGAGTAAGAACTCGGGCCCTGTGTGCTGGGCAGATAACCGCAGGGGCGAGGGTGTATGACAAAACCACACAGACAGGGCAAGCGAGCCGCTGCAATTCCAAATCCCCGCTGTGACCTTGGGGATATGCACAGCGGCCTTAGAGCCTGCTGCAGCCACAACCCCTCAAAAATGCCAACTGGGAACCCTCATTCAGTGGTCTCTTGGGGAGACTGAATAGAGACTGCTGACGGGAGGACTTGGAGGAGCTTTTAGTGGCCGTGACGTGTGACGTGCTCCAGCCAAGGCCAGAGTGAGTACAGACACTGGTGGATGGACTCTGTGAGCCGAGCATCACTGGGGCCTCTGCGCAGCAGCTGGCCTCCCACTGTCAGGCGCAAGAAACGCCACAGGGCTCTGAGGGCTCTTTGCCCCTTTATCCAGGGATTGGCCCTTTTGATGGCCCAGGATTCTGCCACCACCGCCACTAGGCTGGCACCATGTATGCAAGGTTCCAAGGTCCCAGATTTTTACCTACGCGGTGTCGGGGGCAGTGAATAGAGTTCTCTATCAGGAAAGAGCAGAAGTCCCTGGAAAACATAGTGTCACCCTATTCCAGGTTCTCCACGAAGCTCCCCTCGGGGCTCCAAGTGACCATTTTCCTGGCCCCAGTCTGGGCACAGCTCCCCATATCTGTTTGCAAGCACACAACAGGACACCAGACATCCGATGCTCCCCAAATCTGGGACCCAAGGGTCCACTGCCACAAGGACAAAGGTGATGACGGGGCTGCAACGTTGCCAATGTTCTCTGTGCTGTCCTATACGGTCTCCACTGGCTGCATGTGGCTCCGGGGCACCTGAAATGCAGCCAGTGCGACTGAGGGGCTGGATTTCCTACTTTTACTGATTTGGTTTCAAATAGCCACACACAGCCAGCGGCTTCTGTACGGGTTAGCGCAAGTCTAGGAGGATACAATCATCTTGGGGCTGCACAAGGTCTTACAGATGGCTCAGTCCAGCCTCGTCAGGGGCTGGCTGAGATGTCGGGGCTGGAAAGGGCCAGCCACTACCGGCCCAGACATTTACCCTATGTGTGAATTTAAGCAGGGCCTGGAATGGTGCCGAGCCTCAGGCTCCTCATCTGTAAAATGGGGATAATATGGCACCCACACTCAGGGGTTTATGGCCAAGACCTGGGGCCACTGCCTGCTGGAGGGAAAGGCTTGGTGAATGGGGCAGGGGGTGCTATTTCAACCCAGAGAGGGATGGGGCCTACCTGAGGCCATACAGCAGAAGCTCCCCCAGGACCCCAGTGCCCCAAGGCCCCCTGCCCCACCAGAGCAAAGCAAGGTGAGGGGAAAATTCGTAAATTAATTTTAATGAGGAGCACTAAGGTTGCAACCCACATGATTGAGTTTCTATTATGTTCAGACGCTGTGTGGGATGCTCTAAATACTTAATGCCTCTATTCATTTCTGCCGTCCACCAGTATTTCCTGAGCTCCTACCGCATACTCAGCATGGTCCCAGGCACCGTGCATGTGGCAGGGACCAAGAGGTGGCCCAGCCGTCCTGGAGCTTACGGCCTAGTGGAGGAAACGGGTCTATAGCTGATTGATGGGGTGCATGATGGAAAGGATGCGGTGCAGTGGGAGCTGGAAATGGGGAGCTGGCCATGTATCCTCACAGCTGCCTGGAGCATACTCCTCTGTTCCACTTTCCAAGTAAGGAGACCGAGCTCAGAGGATGACCCAGCGGGCTGAACGAGGTCCTGGGGATCTGCCTCCCACTCCCCACGGCCCCCAAGCACCCCGCTTTGTATACCCCTCGCAGGTGCATGACCAGCTCAGGGCTCTCGAGGATAGGACCCTGGCCCAGTCCAGGTTGCCCTCTGCATCTAGTTCGGCCTGGCCTGGAGAAGGTGCTCGGTAAAAATATTTGAGGGATGGGCTTCCCTGGTGGCGCAGTGGTTAAGAATCCGCCTGCCAATGCAGGGGACACGGGTTCGAGCCCTGGTCTGGGGAGATCCCACATGCTGTGGAGCAACTAAGCCCGTGAGCCACAACTACTGAGCCTGCGCTCTAGAGCCCAAGAGCCACAACTACTGAGCCTGCGAGTCACAACTACTGAGTCCATGAGCCACAACTACTGAAGCCCGCGCACCTAGAGCCCGTGCTCCGCAAAAGAAGCCGCCACAATGAGAAGCCCGCGCACAACGAAGAGTAGCCCCTGCTCGCCACAACGAGAGAAAGCCCACGCGCAGCACAAAGACCCAACATAGCCAAAAATAAATAAATAAAATAAATAAATTTATAAAAAAAAAAGAAACACATTTGAGGGATGATGAACGAGTCTTCCTATCACATGACCCCGCCTCAGGCGCAGGCAACAGATGTTAACGGCCAACAGCCCTGAGCAAGTCAGCTCCTGGATGATCTTCAAGTTTTCAGTAGCAAGTTCCAGAGAGTCTGACATGGGCCGCATGAGCACTCCTAAGTGTTGGGGCATGCTGGCTCTGATTTCTCTGACCTCACCTGGAAGAACCGGCTTCCTGTGTCTTTCTTCATTCCTGGAGAATTAGGTTTCCTTGAACCCTGTATTGTCTCTGGAGCCAGAAGGGGAGGTATGGAGGATGAGGGGGCAGAGGTGGGGCACACAGCCTTTTCCTAAAACTAACCTGGGACCAAGGACCCCTGAGAAGCCAGAGCACGGGCTCCTCAGAAACATCCAGATTTTGGTATCCAACGCACTGATGTTCATTTTGACTTAAAAAAAACAAAAGACAACCCCCCCGTGCCAAACCAATCCATACCATGGCGCCTCTGTAGTAGGCCGTTGTGATCGTCCGAAACCGTTCCTGACCAGCTGTGTCCCTAACGATGAGGAGAAAAAGGGATATTAGCGACACAGAAAGAGAACAATCGTCACAGTGAGAATGAGGGGCATTTACCCAGTATGGACGCCCAGCTTTCTCATGGGTCATCTGATTCATCGTCCTGCTGTGGGGCAGCCCCCCATTATTACAGAGAAGGAAACTGTGGCTTGGGCAGGTGTCTGATGTCTCCTGGCTAGGGATGTGGCAGAATGACTCCTCTGCTACATCTTGTTGTCCTGGGGATTTTCCCCAGTTTCTGGGCCACAGAAGAGCCAAGGTTGGATGTTATTATTTGTGAAAATCTGGGGCCTTGTATGTGGAAGAGGCTGGTCACGTGGCACGGGAACACAGCCCTTGCTGGTGGGCTGAGCTGGTCGAGCTCAGCGGGGCTTAGGAAGCACCTCCACGCTCGCCATCCTGGTGGAGGTCAGGGGGAAAGTCCGTCCTCGTGGGTACGGTGGAGGTACCTGGGTAAGACACACCCGTGCCTAGCCCAGCTCCTGGCACGGAGGGTATTCAGTGTTTGGTTTAAAGGTGACAAGTGGTCAGTGGCAGAGCCAGGGCAAGACCACGTCTTCTGTCTCTGGGCCCAGGGCTCCTCCTCTGGCCCTGCACCTCCCCCTGTGCAGGGCTCTGCACGTCTGGACTGTATAGACACACCTCATTTGGGGCTAAGGTGACTTTCTGCCGCCAATAGCAGGTGATGTTAGCGGTTATGATCAGTTACTTTATGACTGTTCTAGAAGAATTCTAAGAGAGTCATTAACCCCCCTGCGACTGCTAAGAGCAGAAGCAGGAGGACAGGAGGAAAAGAAATCAAAACTTCTGCTTGCTGGTACAGTGTCACTTTGGACTTGGGCACTGAGACTGCTGGGGAGCCAACGTGTTGTAAACAGAGGAACTTCTACGGCCCTGTAACTTACGAGGCGGCCAGAGACTGGCTGCCGCCGCCGCAGCTCAGTAGGATTGGCTAGGCCACACCCAGATTTCGATTCTGAAGTCAGGTTCGGAGGCGGATACCACCGAAGTCAAGGGGACCTGCTGCGCAGGCAGGGCTGCGTTCGGGCTCTGAGACTTGAGTTGGGGAGACACGCTGCAGGGAGGGAGGCTTCACAGCCCATCTCACGGCACCCCTCCCACCCACAGGCACGTGCCTGGACCGGAAGGACCGAGCCACTCTCCCAAATGTGACTTCTCTCTCTTTTGCTCAGGGTTCGTGCCTCCCTGCAAGTGATGCGGCTGCAGGGTAGGACTCTCCTAGCCTCTGACCATCTGAGCCCAGCCTTCCTAGCGCAGTGGGCTGCAGACCAGAGTCACCATCCGTGACGGGGACTCACAAATGCCCTGACTTTATGTAGCATGGGAAGTCAGCCCCAGGTGAGCAGAACAGAAACAGGTCTCACTGCTGGGCCTGGCCTCAGCTTATTTTCAGTTCTGGGATTTCAGGTCTCTGTATTAGGAAGTGAGGCCTGGGCGTCCCCAGGAGACAAAAGAGGAAGCGATGTCAGGCCTTCTTCAGCGAGCTGATAGGCTTAGAAGGAAATACCAGGCTGTGGTATCTTGCTATCCTGGCAGCCTTCACCGCCACCAGGAGGGCTCTCTCCAAGTTCAATGGGAGCAGGTGCCTCTGAAGCCCAGGCCCAGACTGTGCCCACATCGGAAGTGGGCCTGGGAGCTATGTCCTCAGAAGGGCTGACACAGACTCTAAGCCCCAGCAGCCAGCAGGGCACCGTTCCTGGGGCTTCTGAAGAAAGCCTGATGTGTCTGGGCTGGGCACAGAGAGATGGCGGCCGTGGTCACAGGGAGGGGGACGGGGCACCAGGGGCTCCTGGCTCGAAGCACTCGCTGGGTGAGGGGCTGATGAAGGAAACGACTCTTACCATATCTGTAGTTTAATTCTCTTGCCATCGAGCTCTATGGTCCTAATTTTAAAGTCAATTCCTGAAAGAAAAGAAAAGAAAAAAAAAAGGCACATCACTGTCAGTCCAACTCCCAAGCTGTGTCTAGGACGGATGGTGACAACCTGTGCAGGTAACAGCTGCCATGGTTTCTGGAGCACCTGCCGGGCACGCGGGAATCTCGGAATCCCGCAAACCGATCTGGAGGCACCCGGCCAGCTTTCTCCTCTCACAGAAGGGGAGGCTGAGGCTCAGAGGGCAGAAAGGAGCGGCACAGAGTGAAGCTGGTGAGGGGCAGAGCTGGCTGGCAACCCCAGGTAGCTCAGGTGCCAAAGCTGTGTTCTCGTCCCTTTCCCGGGAGGCAGCCTCGTGAAGTGGGCTCCACAGCCCTTTCCGGGCCAGAGCCCCACGCTTCCCGCCGCCCGCACCTGGCCTTCCAAGCACACGGGACGCTGGGCCCCGAGATGTACCCGATGCAGGTGGGCCTCTAGCATTTACACGTGCTGTTCCTTCTCTGTGGGTGGTCCCTACCCTGCCCACCTGTCAGCCTGGCAAACTTCTCCTCCTTTAAGACCTGCTGGAAGGTCACCTCCCAAGAAGCCTTCCTGACCCTGCCCTCCTTCTCTCCCACCCTCTGGCTTTAGTCCCCTTTCCCCAGGACCAGGGTGACCTCTCAGCCTCCTCGGCTGCTCTCCAGGCTCCCACCGTTGTCCCCTCAGTCCCCTCCCCAGCTTCCAAAACACACACTCAACCATGTCACCAAGCTAAGCTCTGCTCCAAACCTTCCAGTGTGTTCACCAACAGATGAATGAATAAACAAAATGTGGTCTTTCCCTACAGTGGAATACTACTCAGCCATAAACAGGGATGAAGCATGGACACATGCTACAACGTGGATGAATCTCGAAAATATAATGCCGAGTGAGAGAAGCCAGATGTGAAAGGTCACACAGTATGTAATTCTATTCATATGAAATATCCAGAATGGCAAATCCAGAGAGACAGAAGAGAGATTAGTGGTTGCTGGGGTGAGGTGGGGGGGGCGGGAGGGGGGCGCAGATGTGAGGAGATGAGGAGATGAATGAGATTGACCAAGGGCTGTGGAGTGTCTTTTTGTCATAATGAAAATGCTCTGGAACTGACTGTGGTGATGGTTGCACAACTCTGTGAATGTACCTGAAGCCACTGACTTGTACATTTTAAATGGGTGAGTTGAATTATATGTCAATAAAACTGTTTTGGGGTTTTTCTTTGAATTTTTTTTTTTGGCTGCGCCACGTGGCTTGTGCGATCTTAGTTCCCTGACCAGGGATTGAACCCGGGCCACAGCAGTGAAAGCCTGGAATCCTAACCACGAGGCCACCTGGGAATTCCCAACAATAAAACCGTTAAACAGTTAAAAACCTTTCCACCGCCTCCTGAGCCCCAGAATAAAGTGAAAACAGTTGCCTCAGTGCTCCTAACCTTGTCACCTCATCACCCATGGCTCTTGCCCTCCTCTCCGGCCACAATGCCCCAGCGTGTTCCAGCCTCAGGGCTTTTACGCTTGCTCCTTCCCCTCCTGGAACGTTCTTTCATTCCATGGCCATCTGGCTCCCCTCTCCCTTCACTCAGGTCTCTGTTCAAGTCACCTCCTCAGGGGAGCCTTCCTAACCATCCTTTCTCCCTTCACCGGCTGCATCTTTTTCACGCACTGTCCCTGACATTGTATATTCGCTCCATGCAAATGGGAGCAAAACTTGCCAATTGGAATGGCCTGCGTGGAGGGGTAACAGCCAAATCCAGCCTTTGCCCCCAGGAGTTGGTTCTAAATCTCCGCCTGTGAAGCCTTGAGACTGAGGCCTGGCTTGACCCCCTCAGAACACGGCACGGGGATGCTAATTCCATCCCTGCCCGCCTCAGGAGCTGTCCTGGGGACCACAGGGAATATAAGCCTGTATTTGAGTTTTGTCTCCTAGAACATAAGCTCCAGGAGGGCAGGGGCTCACACGTCTTATTCATGGTTGCATCTCCATGAATGCATGGCAGGGGCTGAGTACGTATTTGCTAGAAGCCGATCATCCCGTCCTGCACACACACTTTGACTACAGGCCTTGCTACAGTTCTGCTTCCCTCTGATTCATCCCAGTCATCTCTGCAGCCCCTGCACTGAGGCGGATGCCTGGTGCACAGCAGGCACCGGGGAAAGATGGCTGGATGAAAAAATAAAGAGCAACGGGATCTACGTGGTGCCGCACAGTTTACCAAGTAAGCACTTTCACGTACATCAACCACTTCTCTGAAGGAATGAATGAATGGGGCCCTGAGGAGGAGTTGGGGGCTGAGCCAGGCTGGGGAGAGCCAATTCCAGGAGCCACGGGGCCAAGTTCACACCACAAATGATCGATTGACGGAGCTTATGAGAATAGGCTTCAGCAAAATGTAACCTGGGCAGACAGTGAATAGCCACTTAATCCCTGATCCATACAGAAAATACAGAGATACACTCAGTGCCAATACAGAATCACCTCTATGCATCAGGTTGTATTTCAGGACTAAGCCACCCAGTGTTAACTCTTCCTGAAACATATCCCCGCTTCTCTCACAGATGCACAGGACATATGAAATCAAGAAGCACTGTTCAGTCCACAGAACCCAAAGCATCACTCTGCTCTATCTTCCTCCTGGGTTTTCTTAACACACCAAATTTAATTAGGAAGCGTAAACTTTACGAGGCCTAAGAGTCATGAGGCCATAACTTCAAGGTCAGGGAGAATTAAACTTTCCTGGAAGACAGAGGCCTGCAGGAAGGCTACAAATGTAATGAGAATCCCGGGGTGGGAGGGAGGGAACCTGGGTTCGAGTGCCACGCCCACCTCCTTAGACGACCTTGCCCAAGTTACGTCCTCATCTGCAAGTGGAGGCTGGCCTCCTCAGAGCCCTAAAGGACTAGACTGGGTTTTCTGGTCAAGAATTAAAAAACAGACAAACCACTCAACCCCCGAATTGATCTCACTAGGAAGGTTCTGACTCTGGGAAACTGAGGTCTGGGTTGAGAGCGAGCCACAGTCTACCAGGAGTCAATATCACTTCCTGATTGGTGGGGACGCACGGGCTATCCCAAAGTTTGACCTTGGAGTTAGGGAAGGGCAGGAATCAGAAAGACATGGGCCTAGGGGAAGGATGCGGTCACTACAAGAGACATTCTGCTTCCTCTCCATGGTCTCTGGCAGTGGTGACAACCCCCTATTCATTGTACAGTTCTGATCCTCCACCATCCAGGCGATGGCCAAAGCAAAGAACACCACTCCTAAGCTGAAGAAACAGGGCTCAGAGAGGCGAAGTGCTTGTTCAAGGGCAAACAGCAGCTGGAACCCAGGCATGATGATTTCCAGTCCAATTCTCTTTACATCTGGCAGCTAAGTGTCTTGCAAAGTGCAGCTCCTGGAGGATGGCAAGGATGGCATCAGCAGCTCATTGTGGGGTTTAGGAAGATAAGGTACACAGGGGTAAAGCAAAGCCCATTCCCTAGGTTTTTTCCAGCTCTTGGGCTTGGGGACCATTCTCCTGCTTCCCCACTCCAGAGCAAGACTGCGTAGCTTACAGGCCACTCTGCTTGATGCGTGTTACTTCCAGGTCAAACTTTTCATGTGGGCAATGGCTGTTTTTGTGGTGTGGGAAGAAGTCAGCTCCACTTTTGTGGATGTCAGAACTGGGTAGCAACAAGCCAATTCTGCTCAACCACAATGTGGGCTGGCCCTGCAGGAAAGGCTGTTCTGCAAAGTGACAACCGGTGTCCTGGGTCTAGCGATAGGGAAGTCAGGGCTGTCTGTGGCAGCCGCTGATTTTGGTTTCTCACTGAAGCTTTTATCTGGCATCTCCTCCGGATGACAGGTCCCAGGGCAGGCAGCTGTCACTTGCCATTTCTGCCACCCTCGAGTGAGATGGAAGTCCGCGCAGGAGAAGTGTCTGGACTCCCTCTCACCATTCCTTCCAGAAGAAATTCATTCATGGGGGAAACAGGGTCAGGGAGAGGGGCTCAACCCCTGAATATTCCAGAGGAAAGAGCAGGAGAGGTCTGGGTTGGAGTCCTGGCTTCGAAGTGGATCAGCTGTGCTCGCATCTCTCTGGGATGGTTGAGCCTTGAGTTTTGGGTCAGACACACCCAGGTACAAATACCATCCTTGCCACCTGTAGACCGAGTGACCTTGGGCAAGTCCAGTATCCTCCGTGAGCCTCAAATTCCTCCACTGTGAAACGAACTCATAACAGCACCTGACACAGAGGACTGGAAAGTGTGGTAATGCACATAAAGCGCCTGGCACACAGTAAACGCTCAGTAAGATCAGATGTCACTTGTCACTGTTCTTTCCCCATGGACAACTCTCCGCGCCTCAGTTTCCACTTCTGTAAGACGAGGACCCCAAAGAACTGCTTCAAGGTATGCTGCGAGGACAGAACAAAATGACGGGCGCCAAGACCTCGTCCAAGCCATACACTCCCTGAGTAGGCTGAGGGTTGGTGCCTCAGTCTCCCCATCTGCGAAATGGGCACCTGGTGCCCACCCCGCCCATGGCCCGGGAACCGCCAAACGGCGGTGCAGGCGACTGCTCTTTTCCCCTCCGGCTCCCTCGACCCTCTGCTCTTTTCCCCATCCGGCCCGGCCGCTCCCTCAGCCCCAGCCCCTCAGGGGCGCGCCCGGCCCGGGCCTCCCGCACCCCCGGCCGCTCCCCGGCCCTCCTACCTATGGTGGAGATGAAAGTGGAGTTGAAGGCGTCCTCGGAGAAGCGGAACAGGACACAGGTCTTCCCCACCCCCGAGTCCCCGATCAGCAGCAGCTTGAACAGGTAATCGTAGGTCTTCGCCATATTACACTCTCTCCCCGACGGGAAGTGCTGCCAGCGCCTCGCCACTGGCCCCTGGGCCCGTCCATCAGCGCCGATCCCACCCCTCCCCCCATTGGCTCCCGCCCCGACGCGCGTCACCGCGGACGCCGCCCGCCCCCGCGCCCCGCCTGTCTGGGGAAGATGTGGGGAAGGGGCGAGCTGGGCACGGAGCCGGAAGCAGCCCGAGCGTGCCGCTCATTGGCCGGCGCTCAGGACAGGGAGGACTGCGATTGGCCAGCGGTGAGGAGTCGAGGGGCTTCAAATGGGGACAGGGTAGAGGCGTGGCAGCCCGTGTCCCCTCCTTCTGCCCTCCACTCTGGGGCGGCCCCGCCCCCCGATGAGAGGGGGAGTGCGGGGAGCTTGGCCAACGGCTCCGCGCGCCCTCAACCCGGGGGCGGGGTCTGGGGCGCGTACGCACGGCGCGCCGGGAAGACCGTCGGGCGCCAGCAGAGGGCGCACGCGCGTGGGGGTCTGTGGCTCCCGCCCTTCAAGGCCCGCGCAGCCTCAGTTGGTATCGGGACGAGCGCGGGAAGGCGGCGTGGCTGTGTTGGTACCGTGTAGAGGTCTCCGCGTCCGGCCAGGGGGAACCAAAGAGAAAAGGAGAATAGGGGCGCCGTCATAGTCGAAGCGAGGTCCCCTCGAGACGTGCTGCGGGACTTCGGCGCTGGCCAGGGGACCTACCTAGAGATAGCCAGGCCCCAGCCACCAAGCTGTGTACTGAGGCCCGCAGGACTCCCCTGGTTCTGTGCCTGCCAGTGTTGTTAGCACTTATAAAAAATACATGAAATACTTTATCCCCACCCCGACCCACTGAGGTAGGTATTATTGTCCTCCCCCCCCCCCCCCGTTTTATGGTGAGAAAACCGAGGCCAAATAGGTTAAGTGACTTTCCCAGGCTACTAACCAGGTAAGTTGGTTTTTGAACTCAAAGTGACCAGCTTCAGAGGCTGAGGTCTTGATCATGATGGTTTCCTGCATCGTAGAGACGGGCCACACACCACCAGCGTGGCGTCACCGCTATGTGTCACTCTGGGGTCAGTCCTGGAGACTTGCCCAAGGATCTTAAAAAAGATGGCCCCTGCCTCTCCTCCCTCCAACTGCAGCACATTCGTCTGCTTATTTGGCTCTGGTTAGGAAAAGCTTCAACCAGGGCCATAGACCACTTGGTTGGCTTCAGCCTCTGTGGCATTTGATACTCTTGACCACCTTCTCTGGCAGTTCTCCTTTTCTTGGTACACTTCCCATTTTTTTTTAAAATTAATTAATTAATTATATTTATTTTTGGCTGTGTTGGGTCTTCGTTTCTGTGCGAGGGCTTTCCCTAGTTGCGGCAAGCAGGGGCCACTCTTCATCGCGGTGCGCGGGCCTCTCACTATCGCGGCCTCTCTTGTTGCGGAGCACAGGCTCCAGATGCGCAGGCTCAGTAGTTGTGGCTCACGGGCCCAGTTGCTCCGCGGCATGTGGGATCTTCCCAGACCAGGGCTCGAACCCGTGTCCCCTGCATTGGCAGGCAGACTCTCAACCACTGTGCCACCAGGGAAGCCCGGTACCCTTCCCATTTTATTTGCCTGTTTCTTTTATTACCTATACCTCCCCTTCTCTGGGTGCTGCTTCTCGGATTCCATTGCAGTCTTTTGGTGGGGGGGGGGGGTTTGCTTGGTGTTCCTCATGGTTCTTTCTATGTCTGTTCTTGCTTCCGGGGTGATCGTATTCACTTCTTGGCTCCTACTGTCTCCATGCTGGTGATTCTCAGAGAACCCATAGCCCAGCCATCCCTCCATGTCCCAACTACTTCCTGGGCATCTACCTTTGGATCTGTCAAAGATGCTTCAAACTCATCATGTCCACAACTGAACTTGTCGTCTTGTACTCACACTAGCTTGTCTTGAATTACTTTTCTGAGTGAGACCTAAGCCACCATACTTTTCTTTCATCCCTCACAGCCTGGTTTTTAAGGATGTTCTAAATACCCCTTAAACCTTGCTTTTCTATTTTTTTAAAAAATTAGTTAATTTTATTTTCGGCTGTATGGGGTCTTTGTTGCTGCGCGGGCTTTCTCTAGTTGGAGCGAGCAGGGGCTACTCTTTCTTGAGGTGCATGGGCTTCTCATTGCGGTGGCTTCTCTTGTTGTGGAGCACGGGCTCTAGGCACGTGGGCTTCAGTAGTTGTGGCATGCGGGCTCAGTAGTTGTGACTCGTGGGCTCTAGAGCGCAGGCTCAGTAGTTGTGGCACGTGGGCTCAGTAGTTGTGGCACACGGGCTTAGTTGGTCTGTGGCATGTGAGATCTTCCCGGACCAGGGATCAAACCCGTGTCCCCTGCCTTGGCAGGCAGATTCTTAAGCACTGCACCACCAGGGAAGTCCCTTGCTCTTCTATTTCTTTTGCCCGTTGGATCATCACATCTCTCCACTGCTCTCCCTGATCGTTCTCTAATCCAGATTCCACCCTGCAGTGAGCTTAGTCTAAAACATTTATCCAGTATCCATCCATGGTCTATTGGCAGGATATATTCCTCACAATCTGGTCCTAACCTCACCTTTTGTTCCACCCACCCTTCATGGGATTGGGAACTCCCCAAGAGCTGAGACATGTCAGTTTAACAAACGTTAAATACTTATAATAGGTGCTGAGGCACCAGGATGACTAAAACAGTATACTGAGATTAGATTACAGCCCAAGGGGGTGGGGAGGAGGGAGAGGAGGAACTTCAATCTAGCAGTGGTAGGGCACTTAGAGGAGGACATTATACTTTATTCATCGACATTCCCTGCCTCTACCACCTAAACAAGCTCACAGTGTCAGCTAAATGTTGAATTAAAATGAAGGAAATGTTTTTAATTGTACTTGGTAACAAAAAAATTGTTTGCATACTGCATTCGTGTCTTAAAGGCTTTCATTTCTTTTTGATTCCCTAATCCCCTTCCCCAAGATCAGATCTTAAGGCAGATCTCAAAGCAATTCAGGTAGTGAAACTGCAGTCACCTTTGACACTTTCTTCTTTAAGTTCCTGCCATCCAGTAAGCCAAGTCTAAAGATTACTTTCCTTCAGATCACTTCTTCTTATTCCAATCTGGCAAGCACTGTCCTGGATGAACTGAAATACCTTTCTAACTGATCTTCCTGTCTCTAGTCTGCCCCCACTCTAGTCCTTCCTGGCAATGAATGCTAAGTGGATTTTCCTAATTTATTTCTTTTACTTCTTTCTTTCTTTATTTCTTTTAAAATTTATTTATTTTTGGCTGTGTTGGGTCTTCGTTTCTGTGCGAGGGCTTTCTCTAGTTGCAGCAAGCGGGGGCCACTCTTCATCGCGGTGCGTGGGCCTCTCTTGTTGCGGAGCACAGGCTCCAGACGCGCAGGCTCAGTAGTTGTGGCTCACGGGCCCAGTTGCTCCGCGGCATGTGGGATCTTCCCAGACCTGGGCTCGAACCCGTGTCCCCTGCATTGGCAGGCAGATTCTCAACCACTGCGCCACCAGGGAAGCCCTCTTTTATTTATTGATTATTGATCAGTGGCTCTCCACTCCGGACCAAATTCAGTTCAGGCTCTCATCAATGTGGACCCCGCCTACCTTCCAGCTTTCCTACTTCTTTCCTTTATATATGTCACACAGAGAAAACCTTATCCAGGCAGGCCTTGTGCTTTCCTGACTCAAGTGATAGGGACCATCTTTCCTGCTCCTATCTTGTCTATTAAAACCTTTCACATTCTTTTAGTCTGGCTCAGGCAGGATTGGGAATAACAAAGGACAGGAGCTTTGAGTTACTAAGGCAAAGAGCTCTCACCTGTAATATAGAGATCATAATCCTTATATCAGGCAGTCATGGTAGACAGCAAATAAATAACATTTGCTGAGTTCTTGGTACAGTTATCTTTCCTTTCTATCCCATTTACATTTGTCAAACCATAATGCTGTGTATGTCCCCACACACTCTAAAATTCACACAAATTGTAGTTTATGTAAAAATTTATTTGACCAAAATGTAGAAAAAGTGATACTATTACATATGATACAGTTGCAAGAATCTAAATGAAAAGTGTGGGTTTTATTCAGTTGCACAGTTTGCTAGTGTATCTCCTGGGTAGTGTGATGCTTAATAAATAGGAGTGAGGGGCAGAGGATTTGGATAAGCTAGAAGCAGGGTGATTTTTAGTCAGAATTGTAAACTTGAGTTGGCTCCCACACTGCTGGGGAATGTGGAATGTTTCAGCTCTGAGATGTTAACTGAGAAAGCAGAAATATAACAAAGACAAAATGTGCAGCCCTGCCTACAAAATACTCCATATCCAGTTTAATCAGGAGTTTCTTGGTCTTTGATTAACTTTGTCCTGAAGAAGGAATTAAAATTCCAGATAAGTAAATCTCCAATTTGCCAGTCCCTGGAGTATAGAGGAGATGAAGTTGGGCCAATTACTTTTTCATCTTTACTTTGCTGTCAGAGAGGGCCATTCTGCCCAATATTTGTTTATAGAAAAACAGTCTTACTCAACTATTGATGCTAGCAGTGTTTTTGATACGGCTTCTCTGAACAGGACTGAATTCTACAACATTCATTCCTGCTGAGTGGATGGCCTCCTGTCGGAGCAGATAAGCATGGGTCATTATTGGAATAAGACATCAGCTCCTCAGAGAACAACTTTAGAGTGAAAGAAGCATGTAGAAGAGCATATCAAGGATCTATTCTGAAAACATTTGGGTAATTATTATGGCTCTTTTCCAAGCATTCTCATGCTGACTGCTCAGAGGATGTTTGTTCTGCACGGTGGAGTGTGGAAAAGAGCCAGGATGATTAGGTTAACCTCTCTGGCTTATGACTTCCCATAGTAATCCCACCCCCACCCCCCTGTTTTGCTCTGGATGGAAAATCCCCACCCATTTTAATGTGACGGTCCCTGGCCTCCTATAGTGTGACCGATGGTGGATATTCTTCAACCTTTTAAATTGACCCATGACTAGATATCGGAATCTGTGTTTTGAAAGTGTGAGGTTGTCTATTCTCCCAGGAGCCAAATGCCCTCAGTCTTAAGAGAGTATGCTCAATATGAAATACCCTGCCTACCTTAGGAATAAATGCAATTTAAGGATAAAAATAGAGCTGAAAAAGCTGGTGCCATTTGGGAAAAGGAAGGAATAGATTTAACTGGTGCTCAAAGCTTCTCTGATACAAAATATTTGGTCACGTGTTCATAATTTGCTTGACATTTCCAGCAAAGCGAAGAGGCAATAACAAAAGAAACTTCTTACAAGAGAAGAGAAAGACACGGAGCTCTGGAGTTTCTTTTGGAACAAGACTCTTCTGTTTTGGTTATATACAGTTTAGTTCGTTTAGTGTCTGATCCAGTGTCTGATGTAAGCCCACATTCTCTTCTTTGGCCTGGGCAAGCTTTTCTGGTGAGAATTAAGAATGAGGGAAAAATAAATTAATAAGCATCTTTGTTAAAGGTAAAAAAAAAAAAAAAAAGGTTTCTAAACTCCACATTGCCAGAGTGAAAGAGCAGAGAAAGTACTCTGCATTTTAATTATAGCAGAACACCAGGGACTAGTAGACACTAAATGCCAGGTTTGGGAGCCGGATAGGGTTGCAAAATAAAATACAGGTGCTCAGTTAAATTTGAATTTCAGGTAAACAACGAATAAATTTTTTAACACAAGTGTATCCCAAATGTTGCTTGAGATATGCTAAAAATTTATTCATTGCCTATCTGATATTCAAATTTAACTGGGTGTCCTATATTTTAATATGATAAATCTGGCAATCCTAGAGTCAGAACACCTGGATTTAAGTCCCAGTTGGGCCAATGAAGTAAGCCATTTAACCTTTCTAGGTCTCAGTTTCCCCATCTATCAAATGGGGATAATAATACCATTGTGTGACATGGGGGTTATTATGAGGAACAAATGAGAAATGCTTCAGAACTTATGAAATGCTACACAGATTTTAGTCTAAGATACGGATGACTTAATACATTTTCTCCCTAGTGCTGGTTAATTAATCCTTGAGCTTATGGTAGGGAAAGATAATCCTGTAACCCATCTTTCCTTTGGAGCTTCTGGGAATGGCTGTTTAAATTCCAGGCATAATTGTGTTATTGTTTCTATGTGTCCATAGCAGTGTAGTCAAACTGCAGGTAAATGCAACATGATTGAAATTTAAGCCAGACTATAGGTACATTATTAAGTAATTGAGCTGATGAAACAAACAAAAAACAACAAAACCCAAAAATCTAAGATGCCGTCTAGGGCTGTGCATGACAGAGCATGAGAGAGAACTGGTTTGCAATGAGTGATGGCTGATAAGGACTAGGGCCAAGACTTATTAAAATACCAGAGGAAAGCAAAATGCCTCATAAAATGTGATATGATCAGCTTGGAAATTTTCAGAAAGAATAAAAATGACTGCGAAAGATGGCAGCCTTTCAACTAAAACTACTGAACCTTTCATTTGATGTGGCACTTTAAAAAAATCTAATCTAGTGACTATGATCTGGGAGGATTCTCTCAGAGGACAGTTACTTGGGCCTGTCCAGTCTGGATTAACAGAAGTAACTGAGGGCCTACTATGTGTGAACCAATTTCCCCATTACCTCATTTAATCCTCAGCAACTGAGCTATCACTTTTGTTTTTGCAAAAAAGCTAAGCAGCTTGTTCAGGGTTGCACAGCTAAAATGGTAGAGCTGGGATGTAAACCCAGGTTTCCCAACTCCAAATCCCGACCTCACTTCACACCTTGCCACTTGGATTCCCTGGCATCTACTTTGTCATTAGGTCTGAGACTAACTTTCCCCTATAGTGTTAATTGCCCTTGAGAATGTGACAGGCCCCCACGCTGTCAACAGGTAGAAGTAGATCTCCACAGCCCTAATCGCTAAATGAAGTTCCACCTAGGTGCTTAGTTATGCAGAATGACTGGATAGACAGGGCTGCAGTGATTTCAAAGGGTGGAGGCTACATATGTCTGGAAAAATCCCAGGAACAGATATGCAGAGAGAGCAAACAAAAAACACCTACCCCTACACAGTTTAATCTTTCCAGGGGCATATGTATAGCAATATGTGAGGGGAGTAGTTTATGCAGAAGTTCAGGGTGGACAGCAGTTAGGAACAGAGAAAGGTTGGAGGTGGAAGGGCATGGGTAGTTTAGGGAAGATGTATTTTGGAGGACTGAATCTAAAGAATTGTGACAGAGGTTCCCACCTAAATAAAAAATTACTGGATGAGGAATAACAAGCTATAGTGACCAAAAATTAATGATCTAACTGGAGCTTTTCATGCCATTTTCAGGTTCAGGGGGCAGCCTGGAAGACGGCTTGGACATCAAAATGTCAGTGTTTCTGGGACAATTTAAGGTGGTGGCAGCGGTGGGGTGCAGGGGAGAACCAGACAGACTATTTAAAATTTGGATTCTCTTGGGAAAACTGATGAGCTTTTGGTCACCATAGGTGTGACCTTTTAGCACCCACACGCAAACTTTATGAGCTCTCACTAAACCAAGGTTCCTGGTTCTAGTTAACTCAAGTATGAGGGGAGATAGATGTTAGCATCTCAGGCAACTTCGTTTGGAACTCAGGAAAGAGTCACCTCACTTCCTTTGTTTGGCATTCCAGCAGCCTCCATTCCCTTGCCCTGTTAATGGGATGCCCTTTAATCCCTTGTATAGTTGTTTTCTAAGGGCAGGGTGTAGAGGTGAGCTTCACTGGTGAACTGCCTCCCAGGACTGGGAGCTGGAGAGGTGTTCCGTGAACAGTGAAGACATAGGGAACCCCAGGCACCACTCTCCGAGCACATCACAGAGAAAACATGAGAAAAGGAGGACTAAGGAGACCAAAATGTCGTGGCCGCTATTTGAATCCACAGATGAAGCCCTGTCCAAAGGTAGCCTCTTTTTAGCGATAAGCCTGCTGGTGTTTGCAAGTTCTGCTGACTCTATTAAGCTGCTCAAGAGGTTGGATGAGACTCCATTCAACAGAATTTCTATTTAAGGAAAAACTGCTATTGGCATGCAGATACAGTTAGCTAATAAATTTGAGAGCTCAGGCCAAGTTGGCATTTGTTTTTACATTGTCAGAAAAGAATCATGTGGGCATAATTTTCTTTTTGAAACGAGCTCTTCATTTGAACCACTCACTTTTGGCTGCAATCATGGTCAAGGGCCTCATAGCTACGGCTCAAAAGCGGCAAGTGGAGAAAATGAAAATGAGAGGGCATGAAGGTGAGGACTGCCTGCCTTTATTTCGGTCACACAGTCACAGACACGGCAGAAGAAGGCTTGAAAGTTCGAACCAGGAGGCAGGAAACTGGAGCTTCTAGTTTCTAGAAGCCCACAGGAGTATAGGCACCACAGTGAGAAGGCAGACTTCAGTATTGCTAGGACAGAGGGCAGCACCCCAGCCGCCTCTTAGAGAGAGGTCATGTCGTTGAGAGCATGGTCCAGCTCCTCGCTGATAGCTTTGTACTTGAGCTTCTGAGCATATAGCTCGTCTAGAGGGCGGAGGTCCCCAGGGAGAGAGTTCAGAAGAAGAGGTACAGGGTACAGAGCGCGAGGGTCGGAATGGAGTGCCACACATGAGCAACGAGAGGAAGAAAAAAAAAGTGAGAAAACAAAGCATGAACTAGGAGAAAGTTGTGTCCTGTGTAACACAAAAGAGACAACAAAAGATCTATGGAGTGATTTCTAAGTGGTGTGAAGTTCTGCAGGGGGTTAGCCATAATGAACCTTTAAAAAGAGTGGTGACTAGAAATGGCTAGAGCTTCTCCCCACCAGTCTCCCACCCCAGGTTATTTCTGACTTTCAATGATGTCATCCAGTCCAAAGGCTATACTTTGGAATGGGGCATTTTCCCTTATATGGAAACCTCACTTCCTAAATCAAACACTGGGACACATGGTCTGAGGAATGAGTTCTGTACCCTTTCTGGGTGGGACAGGCAGTTTGGGAGATTTCGTTTGAACCCCAAGATTCTGGAATTTCTGGGTCATTTCATGAAGAACATGGGACAATTTTTTTTAAAGATGGAACTCTTCAAGAAATTCTGGGATATGTGGGCACCAGACTCACGGACTGGAGTCTTAATTCAGGTCTCCACGGTCTCTGAATTTCCATTTTCTCATACTGTGATAAGCTTTGCACTCTCTGGGAGAGAGCTTCTGTAAAAATGCAAGGCATTTAAAAAATGCAAGGCGTGTCAGAAATGAGCAAATTAAAGGAAATTCTAAAGACTTGAAAAGAATCAGCCATATTTGGGTCTCTATACTCACATGTGGACTAATTAAGCAGAAATATTTTAGTTCTTGAAAAATGGCGACCCTAGTCTGAATTTGATTTGCACTGTTCCATTCCAGGGCTCCAGACTTCCACATGTGACATCACTCTGCACTTCGCTATCCTAAAGTGGACAAAGCCCAAATCAGCCTTTCCAGATTCCCCCCAACTGTCTGGGGACGTGTCGTGTAGAGGGAGGCAGAGCAAACATAATTATATGGTAATTTCATACCTTCCAGGTCATCAATTGTCTTTTCCAGTTTTGCAACTGTTCTCTCTGCAAATTCGGCACGGGTCTCAGCCTAGGGCAGAAGAAAGGAGTCACTATGACTGCTTTAAGACCAGCCGCAGGAGAAACCTGAACTAGTTGGGTGGAAATCACACGCACCTCTTTCAGTTTGTCAGACAGAAGTTTAATTTCTTCTTCATATTTATCCTCCTTTTCAGAATACTGTGGGAGAGACCAAAACACTGCTTTTAAAAAAGGAAGGGAAAAAAGCACAGAAGAATGCATGTTCCCTGTTCCTCGGAGAAAAGTGTGTGCTTGAAGCTATGAACCTGCCTAAGAAGTGGAGACAGGCACCTTCCCAGGCAGAAGAAATGGGTGCAAAACTCAGAGAATCTGGGGGAGATCCCTCTGGGATGCTATTGATCTCAAGATCTGAGCTGATAACTCAGGATACACATGTGATGAAGATGGTGCAGATGACTGAATGGAAATAGGCTACTCAAGGCCCTCCCCAGCAGCTGGCCTAACCTATGTTTCCAACCCCACTTCCCACCAGCTTTCCCAAGGTGCTGGCCACTTCCTAACCCTATTCTGAGTATTCTCTGGTCTCCAGCCCTTGACTACGACTGGGCCCCCCAGCATGGAATGTTCCATTCCTCATTACTCTCTGTCAGAAGTTATGTTTGTCTTTCAGGGCTCGACTCAGATGAATAGTAGCGAACCTTCATTAACTGCCTGCTATGTTGCTAGATATCATCAATCGCAATTTACAGAAGAGTAAAGAGTAACAGAGAGGCTAGCTAATTTGTCTAGGGTCACATGGCTACGAAGTGACAAGCCATGACTGGAACCCGACTGGAATTTGAGCTCCTGGCCAGCATCCCGCTCTACGGTCTTTTCTAACGTCACCTCCTCGTGACACCTTTCCCAACTTTGCGAAGTCCCTCTGTTGAAGCCCCACAGCACTTTGTTACTTTATCAACCCCTCTACTCAGCTAGACTTCGAGATCTTCAAGAGCAGAAGCCGTACCATCACTGTAGCATCTCTCCCCGTGACCAGGGCAGCATCTGGCATACACGTGTGGTCTGCATTTATTCACCAACTATCCTAGTATGAGATACACGCCAGGCACAACGCTAGGACTAATGACACAGCTCTAAACAAGACACAGTCCCTGTCCTTAAAACCTACAATCTAGCAAGGAAGGCATGCAATTAATTATGATAAATGTGATCAACCATCATGATAGGAAAAGAAGTAGGTGGGGCTACACAGCTGAGAAACACCTAATCTAGATGAGCAATCAGGGAGGGCCTCTCATGCAGGGGCCTAAAGGATGAATAGGGAGTTGCCAAGCAGAGAGCAAAGGGAAGGCCACCCCGGGCTGAGTGGACAGCAGGTTCAAAGCATTGAAGGTGACCAACATGGAATGTTTGTGAAACTGAAGTTCAATGCAACTGGACGGGAGTAGGAGGAGGGAGAATGCGGAAGAGATGAGGATGCAGAACTCAGCCGCAGGGGTTGGCAGGGGGTGGGAAGAAGGCCATGGAAGAGCGTGTACGTTGCTCCTAATGCTCTCTCCTGTAATGACTGCTTTGGGGACTGTTTCAACTAAAAAAGCCCAATTCCACCTTTGATTGCCGCTCGACCTTCTAGAAAGTATTTCTGGAGGAACCCAGGGATTCAGTTGAGAGGCTCTGTAGGCTCTGTATTTACGTGATGATGCTCAGATCTCCCTAAGAGGCGCCTGACCAGGTCCCAATCTCATTCCATCTCCACCTTCCGGGAGGTAGAGATAAAAGATGGTGCTAAGACCCCATCTTAAAAGGGGGAAATCTAGCCACGGGACACCTCTCTCTGTAGGGGAAAAACCTGGCTGCTGGGCACCAAAGCTACTGTTAGCAAATACAGGTCAGATCCCTGATACGCTAGCACGCTCCTGCGTACGTTGGGGGAAGAAAAGAAGAAAGTCCGGCAAATCACCCTCCAGCTCAAGCCAACCACCAACCTTTTCGGATGCAGCCTCTAGCGACTTCAGGTTGTTAGTGACATTCTTGAGTTCTTCTTCCAGGTCACCACATTTTCTGCCCAAAGACAAGGGATTTTTGTGTCTTATCTTACATCAGGCAATTCCTCTAAAAGAAGTTTTCAAAAGGAGGAATCGCACTTCCAGGGGCCCCCAGAAGGAATGCGGGGGGGAAAAATGTTAATGGGTTTTTCTGAGACACAGCGCTGTGTGTTTATCAAAACACTATCATGCCAGGCAAAGGCGCGGCAGGCCGAGGAGTATTTGGAAGGTTTGTAAAGCACTCCTGGGCTCCTGCCAAGTCTGAGGCAACAGGGACTTGTGAAATCTATGATTGATGAGGCTGACTCCGGAAGGTGTTTAAGAATGAGATGGAGGCCGGGAGCAATCAGAGTTTACACCGGACACTCCAGGACGCAAGCTTGGAGCAGATTTTCGAAACCAGATCTCTCTCAGCACAGCAGGAATGCTCCGGGGAGCTGGATTCCTCCAGCTGGATTCCTCACCCAAGTCCGAGGGGGGAGGCTTTTTGGTTTTCTGGTGGGGAGCTCGTGGGGATTCTGGTCAAGCTTCTCACCTTTCCCCCCAGGAATGTGTCCCAATCAAACAATGACATCAAGAACAAGGCATTTAAACACCGACATGGCACCCTGCCCTCAGTGTTCCCTTAAGAAGGCACAGCCTCCTGAAGGATCCTCTCTGGGAAAATGGGACTTCTGGGCTTCTCTGCTACTGCCTGTCTCACTCATCTTTCCCAATACCTTTGTGGGAAGAGTCAACACGTGGGCAGCACTGCCCAGGGCAGTAAGAACAAACAGTCGCCCATCATTCTTTGTCAGCCATGGAGGCAAAGAGGAGGCACTGAGCAACGAGTCTCAGATGCCCGTCCACTTGGCCAGAGGCCCTGGCCGGTATCCATTCCCAACACAACCGACTCCCTCCCAGCTCCACCCCCCCCCCCCCCCCCGGCCCGGAGCTGAGCTGGGCGCCACTCAGCCTTGCTCTGCCACTCACAGTTCAGACACCTCGGCACGCTCCTCCGCCCTCTCCAGCTCGCCCTCCAGGATGACCAACTTACGAGCTACCTGCAGAGACAGGAAGGATCGACCAAGACTGACCCCTAAGAGCCACGTCTAGTTCGATGCCCTCCCCCGTGCAGACAGCAAGGCCACGCCCAGACCATCTGAGACGTGGGGCTTTCTGCTGCTGCTCCGACCCAGACGGTCCCGGAGAAAATCTAAATTCTCTCCCTCAGGCCCCGGGAAGTGAAGGAAGAGATGGGACCATGAGGGCAGGCAGAAGGAGCAACTGAGCTTTCATGGTCTGAAGACCCACGACTGGGGACCACAATTCCCCATTTTAGTCTAACACCAAGCTGCAGGACAAAAAAGGGATCTGATTACTTGGTTTCCCCATTAAGTCTAAGTCCCCACTTGTGAGTGTCACAGAATTTCCCAGGACTTTTGGCATCGTGGAAGATATGGTTTCCTAGCCAAGTGGCTGTCTTAGGAAAACAGATGTGGACACAGAAGGGCAGCTGAGCTGACCAAGAACTTCCTTTAGGCGGCCCCAGGGTTCTCCCTATCACAGATCCATTTCCTCCCCACTTCCTGCTGCTGCCATCTACCAGCCCCACTCACCCCCACTCACCTCCTCGTATTTGCGGTCAGCCTCCTCAGCAATGTGCTTGGCCTCTTTGAGCTGCATCTCCTGAATCTCCATCTTCTCCTCATCTTTCATTGCCCGGTTTTCTATCACCTTCATTCCTCTGCAAGGAGCAAACCTCGTCATTACTTCCATACATTACCGCCTCATCACACACCTCCATGCATCTGCTCATCTAAACACTTCTCTGACATCTACCAAGAACCATACTCCAAACAGGAAATTGTAGAGCTGCTCACATTCACTTCATCTTTGCCAAATGCCAGGCACTAAGTGCCTCAAACTTCACAACCCCCGCCCCCAAAGTAGGTACATTATCCCCATTTCACAGAGGAAGAAACTGAGGCATAGAGAGGCTCAGTTAAGCAAGTAACTTGCTTAAGGTTACACAACCAGTAAGTGGCAGAGCTGGGATTCATACTCTGGCGATGTGGCTCCAGAGTCCATGCTCCCATCCTACAGAGTCTCTCACTGACTAGTAACATGGGGGACTTGTACGCCAGCAGTTACCACGATGTGATCAGAGGTCTGGGCCCAGCTTGGCTGTTGGAATGATGAATTCTGCTGCAGCAGAGGTGTGTGTGTGTGTGTGTGTGTGTGTGTGTGTGTGAGACGAGGCACTTTCCAGAAGAGAGTCCACAAACGAACAAGGAGGAGAAAGGTATTCTTCAGTGAGACAGAGCTGTACAAGAAAGCCCCAGAGGAATGAAAGAATATGGCAGGGAGGTCAGGGTGGCTGGACCATAGGCTGCTTGAGTGACACACTAAGAGTTTTATGCCAAGGGGACGTGGAACCACAGGAGGGTTTCAAAAGCAGGAGTGAGTGGAAACCAGAATGATGGATGGACTGCAGTGGGAAGACCAGGTAAGAGGCAGGTACCCACAAAGTGATGGGTGAGGAAGGCCTGAACTGAAGTGGATACTGAACTGAAGTCCACTTTGGAAAGGACAGCGTCCTGGGAACGGCTGGAAGTCTCCTACAACTTTTGACCATGAAATGGAGCTCACTCTAGCCTGCACTGCTTGGGGTGGACAAGGTAAGATCAGATACTTCCAAAGAAGAGGCCAGTGCAGGATAATGTATCGATGTGTGTCGTGCCTGCCCACAGCAGAGGACCATACGCTTCTTTTTTTTTTTTGAATTTTTGAATCATTTAATTTTTTTATACAGCAGGTTCTTATTGGTTACCCATTTAATACATATTAGTGTATATATGTCAATCCCAATCTCCCAATTCATCACACCACCCCCACCCCCACCATATACTTCTAATAAATACTTTCATTCGGACTGTCACTACCAGTCTCAGCTGACTATCAGAACACTCTCCGTGTCTGTACCAATCCTCAAGATCATCAAGCTTGGAAAACCCTCTGCAGTAGTGGAGAGATCACAGTGACTTGTCCAAGGCCACATAGTAAACGGCAGTGGAAGGACTTACATCTAGATTCTCCATCTCCCAAGTATAAAATTCTTTCTACCTAAACAGCAGTCTCTAACAGGGGTGCCATCAAAGGCCTCTGGTAACGTGATACCAGTAAGTGAGGGGCCTTCCCAGGCTCTCTTGGTTTGCCTTGGGGAGGTCACAGAAGTGAGACATCTGGCCAGGCTGGTCTGACTGTGAACAAGGGTAGCAGCTAATCTAGGCCCCAGGCACAGCCATGAGCAACTTGTGACTGGATCCTTCACACTTCCTTGTGACTGCCCTGAGCTGCCACCCTCTCCCTCTATTAAGTGGCTGAAGCAGGGATCTGTGCCCTGGGTAGGGCTATTCCACTGCACGGGAAGAAATTTCCCACTTGGGCAACTCGAAAAGTCAATCTCCAAGATTCCCCAGTTGGTTCTGCATCTCCAGTGTATGGTCACAACAGTACAATCGGGAATGAACCCTTGGGAGGAGTATATACCAGAAAACTATGGTGGATGGGTCCGGTGAGAATTCTGTTGTGGTGATGTGGCAGATACATGAGGACCAATGGGCCAGCCCACACCATGACCACACAAGGAACCCATTTACCGCCACACAGAGACAGCTGCTTCTGTGAATTACACAATCTGCCCTCAGTCCTCCAGAGCCTGCGCCAAGGCGTGCCAGAGAGCTTGCCCACTCGGGAGGACACAGTACCTTCTGGAGGCAGCGTAGCTCTGTCAGTGGCAAATATATTAATGGGACTGGTTTGTGCATGTCCCTGACATACAGCTGTCCAGTAGCCCAAAGCCTGAGGCACTGCTAACGATCATCTATGTAGATGGTCCATTCCAAATTTTCATCCCCCGCCTTCTCACATCACCCTGGAAACTGATGTCTTGAGAACACTGATGACGAGATGCACAGGGACTTTCAGGGAGAATGTGAGAAGCAGCGCTCTGCAAACTGATTGCCAATGACAGTTGCAGTTGCAATCTTATATGTGCCCATTTTTTGCCTTCTTCTGCCTGTTGTTAGTTTTCCTTTGGAACCACCACATCAAATGCCTCTACATACAGCATGATGGTTTACAAGGCGTTGCACCTACGTACAAACCATACACATTTGTACGTATGTGCACACGTGCATGTCCGTGTGATCTCATTTACTCTCACCCCAGCTCTGGGAGGTCCGCTCTACAACACAATCCCCGTTTCCCAGAAGCAAACGCTAATGCCACTGGGTTCAAAGCGTCCTTACCTCTCACTCTCATCTGCAGCCTTTTCTGCCTCCTCCAGCTTCTGCAGGGCGGTGGCCAGTCGTTCCTGAGCCCTGTCCAACTCCTCCTCAACGAGCTGGATGCGTCGATTGAGAGCTGCCACATCACCTTCAGCCTAGGGAGGTCAGAGGTGCAGCCAGGTTAAGAAGGAAACAGGTCAGCTAGCAGCAAGAGCCCTCCACTCACACAGTGCCCTTTCCCCCAGCTAACCCGCTTCCCCTGCCAAAGCCCACCCAGGAATCCAGGTGATAAGGAATTCACACTCTGTCTCATCTGGAGAATGTGAATTTTCCGCATGATCTTTCCCCCAAATGTCAGCAAACATCCACCACAATAGGACAGTCTGTCAAGTCAATACAGGAGAGAGAGATTAGTAAGCGGTACGTTCCAAGAGGACGGTGCTGGCCTCTCCATGGTATATCTAGAGAGCAAGGCCACCAGTGACCGGCTCACCCTGTCATATAAGGTCTGCTCCCAGCCACCTGAATGGCAAGACAAATGCAAGAATCTGGACGCCTCAGTTACATGTTGGCCATACAGTTGGGAGGGAGGCTGGGGGCAGCCCAGTTGGAACGCCATCCTTAACCAAGCCTGGCTGAGAGATGCTGGGACAAAAAGATACAAGAAAGGAAAGGAAAGAAAACTTGGTTACAGGCATGGGAGAGATGTCAGAATGTTGTTAGTGGCTTTTCAAGGTGTTTTCACCTACAAGGAAGGTAATATGGTGGCGTGCATAAAAGCAAGAACTCCAGGATCGCAATGTGCTAGGTCAGAATCCCCGCTCTGCCAGTTTATAGCCATGTGGCATTGGGCAGGTCGTTTCACGGCTTGCTCTGAGTCTCCCTATCCCAGGGCCTGCTTGCCTCACTCCTCTGTGGGGACTGTAAAGGAAGGGTATGGCATTGCACCTGGCATTTGGGAAGTCCCACAAAGTGCAGCTCTTACTGCCATGGTTTCACCTCATTTAATCCCCACATATCTCACCCATTTTACAGCTGGGGAAACTGAGAGATCCAGTGAGGTGAAGTAGTTTGGTTCAGTGTCACAGGGCTGGTAGGAAACGGCTTCTTGAGCCCCAGTCCAGGGTCCTTCCCTTGCCGAACCTGTGCTCTGAGTCCTGGGGGGGCTTCGAGGCCACACACTTAGGAATATTGAGAATTGGTAAAATGGAGCTCAACCGACGGGAGAAATATCAAGCTACCCTGGCTTCTTCATAACAAGATTAATAAAGAATCTCCGAATTGGGGAAGGCTGTAAAAATCAGTGGAGTAATCGAATGAGGCCAGAGTTGCTGAAAAGCACAGAGTCAGGAAACTTTCCTTAGCTCCAGAGTCCTAGCAGCAGAGGCAGCAGAAGCTCCCACAGGTGTTTCTGATCGCAACTTCCTCTGAAACATCAGTCTGGGGAATCCATTTACACCACTGATGAACCATTTTAAGAAATGTCACCCACTCCTTCCAATGAGTGGGTGCTTTGTATTCTTTTTAAATTATATGAATCTTAACTCTTTCAGCAACTGGGGCAGGAATTGACTTCCCCCCCCACCCCACGTTTTTTTAGTACACTCACAAAATTGTGCAACCAACACCATTATCTAATTCCAAACGTTTTGTCACCCCAAAAAGAAACCTCATACCCATTAGTAGTCAAGGAACTGACGTTTTAGATCATGCAGAGGTGCTTGATTCATGAGTAGTCTTAAAAAAAAAAAAAAAAGAGCGCCTCTTTACGTGGGGGATTCTGAATCCTGACAACCAAGCTTTTGGCACATTTTCAACTATCTGGAATCGAAACAGTTCTGAGATACATTCATATATGTACATACATACATACATACATATGTATTTTTGAAAAACTGCTAGTCACTGCTAGTCATTTTTGGTTCCACCCCTTCCTGCAATCAAAGCTTCTACATGCTACAAAGGATTTCCCTTATAAGGTAAAAGAGGCTTGCTAGATACATGTGGCAAAGGAACAGGAAGATGTCGGTTAATCACACAAAAATCTAAACGAAACCAGCTGTCGGGAGGCAGACCCAGAAGTCTGCCACACGCCGGCTCTTGGCTTTCTCTACAAGAGACTGAAAAATGTAGCCCCCCCCCTTCCCCCCTGGGCTCAATTCCTTTTGCCCAGGAAACTTCTTAAGGCTTTTCCCCTTTTCTGATCAAGAGAAGCGTGCTTTGAAAAGTGAACTTTTTAAGAAGTTCGAAACTTTCCAAAAACATGTCTCCTCCCATACTGGACTGTCCCACTCCTAAGTCTTGGCTCACAGCTGAGGGCCATTTTTAAGCAGAAGTAATTGTCCTCCAGAGATGACTTGGGATGAGATCAGAGGGAGGGTTATGCCGGTTACGTGTGCGAAAGAGGCCAAACTGGCTACTGTTGGAGGCTTACACCAGGTTTCTGAGGCCTCTTCACGCCAGACCAGCCCTTACAGGATTAAACGCTTTGACTCTGGCCAGCAGGGAAACAGTCTGGGGGCCTCTTCCCCAGACCTGTCAGTACACATGGCAGTTCCATCTGGTTGGGCTCTTTTTCCACTTTTGGGGTTCCCACCCTGAGTCCCAGCACTCCAGCTTTCAGGGACCCTGGGCTTCCACCCTCTCCCCCAACTTTCTTTCCTCTGAGTCTTTGCACAGTCTCTTGTCCCAGAAAACTCTTATTTATTCTGTAAGACTGCTCAACCTCCATTTTGAAGCCCACCCCACTGGTTGTCTGCTTCTGTCATGCTCCCATAGCAGAACGCAGACACACCCCGCCCGCAATGTTAATCAGCCTTATTTGTCTGACTCCCCTTGCCCCCCCACTAGGCTGTGAGCTCCTCTAGGGGTAGAACGAGGGGAGAAAAAAGTCCAGGAATAGAGCTCGTACTATGTGCCAGTTGCCATGTAGGGAGGTTTTACTCCTGAGACCCTCCCAACTATCCTAGGGGTCAGCATTATTGTCATCCCTACTTTATAGATGGAGACACGCTCCTAGCAGTTAAGTACACCAAGTGGTATGAGATGGGATTGGAATACAGATCTCTCTCCAGTCCCACTGGTGGCCACCACCTGTCCCGTCCCAAGGGGCAATCAGGGGACGGAGAGAGGGCGGTGAGGCCCCCTCCTCATTCAGCCCCATTATCCGCCTCAAGCCCCGCAAATTGCAGCGGCCGCACACGAAACGATCTGGGGTCGGGGGCCCAGTGCTAACATTCCAAGGGTCTTCTAGAGGAAGGCGGGTTCCGCGGCCCGCGTTCCCGCAGGGACCAGCTGGGGAGGGAAAGGCCGGCGGCTCGGGACTGAACTTCCGCTCCCTGTCTGGAGCAGACACGTCGCCGCTGCGCCCCTGGGAACAGCTGGGAAAGTTCGGCAGGAACCGGGAAACCTCGGAAGAGGCGAGAAAGTGCGACGCCAGCTCCACTCCCGGTTTCGGCCTGTCCAACCCCAGACAATGGAAGCTCAACGTTTTCACTCTCACTTCCCGCTCCTAGGTGGAGTAGCAGCTCCCCGCCCTCCCCCGCCCGGACCCCGGCGCCAGCGGCGAGTCGGCAGGCAGCAGGGTGCCCCCTACCCCCTCTCCCCACTCCAGGATCGCGTACACCCCCCCCTCCGTCCCATCCCCCCATTTCCCGCTCGGCCGGCCCCGCCCGACCCGGATGCGGCGCCCCCTCCCCCGTCCCAGGCCAGGGAAGGAGGATGGCGATGGAGGAATGGGTCTCAGCAGAGGGTCCCAGGTTGCGGGTCCGCGATCGGGAGCGCCGGGGCCCGAGGGTGCAAAGGTGGGATAATGGGGGGGGCGACAGCGGCGGGCGGGCAGGGAGCGCGGGAAGCGGGCGGCGCCGGGATAAGGGAAGAAAGGAGGGCGCGCCGCGGCCGGGGGTGCAGGAGCCGGCGCGCAGGCTCTCACTTTCTCTCGCCGCTCGCGCTCGCCGTCCAGCTCCCGCTGCAGGCCCTGCGCGCGGTCCTCCGCCTCATCCGCCTGCTGCTGCAGGGCCTGGATCTTGCGTTTCACCGCCTCCAGGGAGTTGAGGCCAGCCATGGCGCGGAGGCGCACGCAGCGGGCAGCGGGCGGCGGGCAGCGGCGGGCGCTCGTCTCGGCTCGGCTCTGGCGAGAGCTGCAGCAGCCGCACCCCGGCCCTAGAGCCTTTGCCTGCGCCAGGGCCGCCCCCGCCTCTCCCCGCCCCCGGCCCGGCCGCTGTCGGGGCGATGAGGTCACCCGGCCGGGCAGCCGACGTCAGCACCGCTGGGGGAGGGCCTGACGTCGGCACCGCTGGCCGCAACTGCTGGAAAGTGCCCCCTTTCGGGACTTATTTGGAGAAAGCGCCGGGAGGCACCGCCTTCTCCTCTTCCTCTTCCTCCTCCTCCTCTTCCTCCAGCGCTTCCCGCCCGCCCGGCCCCGGGGCTCCTGTCCGGCCCTGCCGCGGGCGCCCCCATTACTGGGCACGTACGTCGGAGGCTTTCTTCTCCGTCAGCTCCAGCTTCTCCTGCGCGTCCTTCAGGTCCTCGGAGTATTTATCCAGCTCATCCTCCGTCCCCTTCAGCTTCTTCTGGAGCTGCGTCAGCTCCTCCTCTACCTGGGGACAGATAGGGGGACGCATCAGCCTGGGGGCCACGTCCCCGCGGCGCAGGGGCGTCCCCCGCATTCATAGGAGTCCAGGTTTCCTCATCTGTAAAACAGGGATAACAATGTCACGCACCGCTCAATAAACGCACCACTCATACCTGTTAATATGACTTTCACATCCTTTCCTTATCCTGGGACCAGCTGTGCTTATCTTTTTTGGAGTCCCCCAGTACTCTTGCAGAATGGATCACAGCTTTTGGGAAACAAGTCCCGACACGTCTCCTACAAACACGTGTTCAATTTTGCAGGGCAGTCTCATACTCTGGGCTTGGACCATCCCCCTACCCTCAGCCTTCCCAACACTGGCAGCCAGAGGAGCTTCCTAAGTATGTTTACCCTCCCTCTGTCTAGAACCTGCCATGGTTCCCTATTGCCCAAGAGAGTGGTTCTCACAAAATACCCTGAAGGGTTGACAGGCTCAATCCCCGCCCCCGCCCCCGACTCCTGGACTTTGGGGGCTTACTAGAAGAGAGCTACTCCTTAAAGATCACTTTCTTGGAAGGCTCAGGTTAAATCTTTTAAATTCTTGCAATCTGGCATGCGTTCGTTTTAATAAAAGTGTCCCCTGCATTCCCCACATTTTCAGTCCTCTTTTGTTTATCCCAAGAGTCTTGCCACCCTCCTGGCACCCCCAGTTTGAGAAGGTCAGGTCTATGGGGTACAAACCACAGACCCCTTCACCTCTCCATCACCCCCCACCACACCAGTCAAGGGTCAGCTCAGAAAGCTTTCTCTGTCACCCTCCCTCCCTCCCTCTGTGCGCCTCCCTCCCCTGCAGTAACTCTGGGCTGGGGCGGTCAGTCCAGATCAGGCTTTGATCTGACTTTATGTCTCAGGTGGTTTGACCCCTGGTCCTGTTCATGCTCCCAAGGTGGGCAGGCAGGCCCCATGGGCCCTGCATCCTCTTCCTGCTTCCTCCTCACAGCAGGAAGCCCAGAGAGGTGGAGTGACTTTCCATGGATCACACAGAACAGGATTGGAACCCACATCTGAACAGGCCCTCATAACAGGCCTGCTTTTCTGCATCCCTCCCTGACTTGCTCATGTTCACTCCTGAGACAATGTGCAAAATGTGCCAGGTTCTGTGTGTGTGTGTGTGCGTGCATGCGTGCGTGTGTGCAAATTCTTAAAAGGGCTGCTATCCCAACCTCCCACTCAGCCTCCCATTTCCAGGGCTACTGAGTGTCCTACCGCTGAGCTGGGGAATGGAAAAGAGGGTGGGGGAATCAGAGCAGGAGGAGGGTGGCTGCAGCTCCGGCCTAAGACAGGGTCCACCAACCCTGGCTTGACCTCTAGGCAAGGAGCCCGAGAGCCTGACTCCAAATCCCAGCTGTATGACCCCGTCCCCTTTTCTGGCCTCAGTCTCCTCATCTGCAAAATGGAAGCCTTGACGTGGTGGTCTCTGAGTGCCCTGGCAGCTGCTTTTGAACTTCCACTTTCACTGAGAAAATGAGCCAGTTTCCTTAAAGACAGGTCAGCTTGACCCAGCGTCCACCTGACTTCCTTCCAGATCTGTGTGGTACGGCATTTCCTAGGTGCCAACTGGGTGCCAGGCACAATGCTCTTTTAACATGAAAAAGTGAGGGCAGGTTCTGCAGCATTGGGCTCATTTGGGTGTCGAGATTGTTTCTGATGACTTTTTCTGGCAATGTTTGGACAACAAGGAGTAGGGACTGTAATAAGGTAGGCAGACGCCTATGAAGCAGTTAGAATGTGCCAGGCACATTACAAGTACCGTCCCACTGAAGCCTCGTGTCACAGAAGGGTAAACTGAGTCCCTGAACAAGAAAGGGACCTGCCCAACGCCATACGGGTAGGGTATTGGAACCCTTGTCAGACTGATTCCAAAACAGATTTGCTTGACTGGTAGGCTATACTGTGCCCACTGCCCATCACGCCCTCCTCCCACTGACCCTCCACACCCAGCCCCCTCCCCTGGGTGGCCTGCACTGCTGCCCTGGGCCCCCAGTCCCTGTCCCACCCTCTCGCCCAACCCTGACCCCTGAGGCAGGGGGTGTCCCTCCATGTTTGGCTCTGTCTCCCTCAGCCTGGGGCTCCTTGCAAGACAGGCCTGGGGCTGAGGTCACTCTGGGCTCCAGCATCACCCAGTATGGGACTGGGCCTGATGTTCACCACAGAACCCTGGGGGAAGTTTGCAGAATGAATCAATGACACAACTGCAAACCCCTCAGTGGTTGGAGCTGGGTCTGAAAAATAAATAAAATTGACACAGATCGGGCTCCTTTCCCTCTGTCCGAATTCCACACACAAAGTGTGTACGGGTGTGTGGTGCCTTGCCGGGGGGCTGAGCCTTGCACTGACCCTGCAAGGTCTCCCTCAAGTCGCTTCCTTCTTGGGGCCTCAGTTTCCCTGCCTGTAAAACTTTGGCCAGGAGGGTCATGGGCTGCGTACCGTAGTCCCTGCAAATGGGGCTTTTGGGCAGGGCTGAGGCAGGATGTGGGGTCAAAGGCCAGTTGGGGCGGATGTCACTGCCCTGGGAGGGGAGTGGGCAGGAAGTGGGCAGGCTGGGCCTCCTCGTCCCATTCCCATACTGGAGAGAGAGGGCTTGGAATTGGGACTTTGCTGCAGGTTCCCTGAGGGTCAGGCTGGCCTAAGACCCATGCTCTCTGGCCTCCTGAAGCACAAGGCAGTCCAGATAAGTTGAGTCTTTCACGACCTCCTGCCTTTGTCCCAGGCAGAACTGGCCATCTGCTCTATGGGGCTCAGGCTTCTGCTTTGGACCTCTGGAATCTTGGGTGCCCTGCCATCAGAAGGCATTGTTTGCCCCCATTTCTCAGATAAGAGCACTGAGGGCTCAGAGAGGGGCAGCAATGTGCCCTGAGTTACAGAGCTAGAAGATGATCTGGCCTGGATTTGAGCACAAGTCTACCCCAGTGGGCAGCTTTGTGGAAAAAAAAAAGAACAGAATGAAAATCCAGCTGGAGACCAGAGAACCTGTCCCTGCCTCCTTGGCCATGCAGCTGGCTGGACGCTTTGAGGAGCATTCCCTTTTGAACTTGTGTGCGCCTTGGTAGAGTGTGCTTTATCAGTCACTCACACCTTAGTGCAAATTAGAGCCATAAAATTGCTTTTTTCTGAATTCCTAGCTAAGCCCCTCTTGGTAAGGGCTAAATGATGGATGGAAGCCGGCAGCTCAGGGCCAGCCCAGGATGGGTGTTTGTGTTTGCCAGGGAGGGAGGAGGAGAGTTCGTGGCAGGGAGAACTGGGGTGGGGCTGTCCTGTGCGGATGTGTCACAGGCGCCTAGGGCAGCCCCGGGACACTGGGGGATGGGGAGGCCCAAAGGGGAGGTAGGGCAGGGCAGGAAAGAATCCTGAGTTTATTGAGTGCTTACACTGTGCCGGGTCCCAGGCCAAGGGCTCCACCTGCCTAGTCACCCCTCGTCCTCCCATGGTGGTGAGGGAGGCACCACTTTCACTTCCCCATTTCACACATGTAGCCACCGAGGCACAGAGAGGTGAAGGTGTTTGCTCCAGGGTGCTCAGTGACTAAGCTATGAACAAGGCCAGCCTGAGCTCAGAGCCTGCACTGTTACCTGCTGAGCTGGCCTGACAACGGGGATGGGCAGGGCTGGGCACTTGGTGGCACCGTCCTAAGCGCCTCCTGGGGCTTATTCGAGACCCTGATGCTCCTGAGGGCTTGGCAGTTGACCCCAAGGGTTCAGATGAGCCGTGTGGGGCAGGGCACTGTGGGAGGGCTCAGGACCCCCTTCCCTCCTCTCACTGGCAGTTCTGGCCACCCAGACACAGACAACTGACTTCTGCTCTGTCCCAAGCCACGGCCTTGGGACTGCCCAGCCCAGGACACTTCCATTAGCTCTCTGATGTGTCCCGGTTGCCCGAGCCTCCTGGGAACCCTGTCCCCAAAGCTCTGGGTCCGGGGCCTCTGCCTTCCACAGGTACCCCTGCCTTCCCCTGCCAGGCTCACAGCAAGGGCTCCCCAGATACATAGAGACACATTGAGATTGTCAGGTTCACCCTCAAATCTCTACCCACCCCAGCCCCCAGCCCCTCACTCAGCTGCCCCAGCAGTCGGTCACAGCCGGCCCCACCATGCACCCACACTTGGCCACTCTCCTCGGGCTGTCACGCACAGTCACACCTGAGTGTGCCCTGACACGGGCACCGGGTCACCCACACTCACACAGATACCCCAACAGGCACACACATACCCTGACACACGCGCACACATGCCAGCCCAAACACACAGTCACCTTAACACACACACACACTCACCCTGACACCCGCACATTCCATTAATGTCATGTCAGCTTTTGCGCAAGCACACACACAGCTAGCCTCTCCCCCATACGCCCAAACCCATGCTGATACCACCATCAACACACGCAGACTCACAACATAGCCACACTCTTCCACACCCACTTCCCAACAATCGCGCGCGCAGGCTTCCCTCTGCACACACATTCTTAGTCACCTTCACCCCTCCAGAGAGCTGAAACACACACGCAACACACGTGGACACACAAATGCTCAGACACACACAAATACCTTTCACACACACAGCATCCCCAAACCACCCCCTCTAGGATACCCCCCAACACTGATACCTTCACCCCAACACACATCCGCACACCCTCACATGTGCACACACAGAACCAGCCCACACAAACACCCCTCTCTTTCTCACACGCCTTCTTAGTCTCTCTCTCTCTCATTCGCTTTGCTCCCACTGGCTTTGCTGGGAGTGGGTCCAGTTGGCCCCCTCTCTCCCAGCCCAGGGACCCCTCCAGGGAAGACGAAGCATCACTCTTTCTCAGCCAGATCATCACCCCCTGTCTCTCCCCCAACCTCTGAGTACCAAGATTTCCCAGACCCCCACCGTCGGCCCCAGAATCTCGCCAGCTCAGAGAGGGTGCTGGGCTGCCCGGCGCAGCCCAGCAGAGGCACGTCCGTCACCTGCTTGCACTTCTCCTCAGCAGCTTTCTTATCCGACTCCGCCTGCTCGGCCCGGTCGATGGCATTCTCCTTGTCCAGCTTCAGCATCTGCATCTTCTTCTTGATGGCCTCCATGGCTGGGCAGTGGGGGGCGTAGGCGCAGGAAGGGCTGCGGCTAGGGCTTTGGCTGCTGGATCGAGTGAGCGGCGAGGGCGGTGGAGAGGGTCTTATAGGCTCCCCGGGGTGCGCCGCCCTGCTGCGGGGCGAGTCTTGGAGGAGGCCCAAGCTCAGGCCGGCTGGGCCAGCCGCCACTTGCTTGCTTGCTCAGGAGGACTTGGCCAGCTCACCGGCCTCCCCACAGCCCTCGCCTTATTTGGGTCTAGGATTTTCTCAAAGGAAAAAAAAAAGGCCCGACCCGTTTCTGTTTTTAACCTGGTGACACAGGTCCCGCGTGGGCGAGCGGGCACAGCGCCGGCCCAGGAGGATGAGGGCGGCCTGCCGGCTGGTCTGTTTCCCCATCTGTGGTTGGGCGGGCTGAAGAGGGCTTGTGGGTGGGTGCAGAGTAGGGGTGTGGTGGGGTGAGGGGGCTTCTGTCCTCCCTTCTTCTCCGCTCTGGGTCCCTCCAGGTATTGGGGGGTCAGGACCCCATCCCATCTGCTACCACCCCTGGGAGACTCCCTGGATTACTCCCACCTGTCTGACCAGTCTCTGCCTCATCATCTCCCTCTGTCTCTCTTTCACTGACTGTCTCTGTCGCTCTCCATCTCTTTTGTCTCTGTGTCTCTCTCTATCTCTTTTTTGTCTCTGTGTCTCTCTCATCTCTGTTGTCTCTGTGTCTCTCTCCATCTCTTTTGTCTCTGTGTCTCTCTCCATCTCTTTTTTGTTTCTGTGTCTCTCTCCATCTCTCTGTCTCTTTGTGTCTGTCTCCATTTCCCTCTCTCTGTCTCCCCATCTCTTAGGGTCTTTTTCTCTCAGACTTTCTCAGTATCCTTTTCTCTGTATCTCTCCCTCTCTCTCTATCCCCTCCTCTATGTCTCTGTCTCTCTCTGTCATCTCACCTGCCCCTGTGGATCCGGCTCACAGGGGCGAGATGGACCTGGGCTGTCTTTCTTTCGGGAAACTCTGGGAGGCCAAGGCGGGCCCCGACCAGACCCTTGATGCCTTCCTTAGATCTTGCCCCCTCCCTCTCCCACTCCGAATCTGGCTACGGCTCCCCAGCACCGGCAGGAACAGGAGGCGGCTCCTCACTCAAGACTCCTGTTCACCCCCACCCCCAGCTCTCCCCACAGTCAGCTCAGCTCCTTCCACTGCTTCCCAGGCAGGGCTGCCATTTCCCCTCCTCCAGGCCTTTGCATATTCGGTCCCTTCTGCCTGTTTTGCCTTCCCTCCAGCAACTGGAGCAGGACTCACTGCCTTCAGAGAGATGTATTCAAACAAAAAAAAAAAAAGAAAGAAAGATGTATTCACTGATTCATTCACTTGAGAAACACAGAATACCTCTCACGTGCTGAGCCCCAGAAGCACAGGCTTGGAATGTGGGAGCCATTACTATTATTGTTATTATTTGATCATCTGTTTTGGACCGTCAGCAGCTTTGGGGCAGGCCTGTGCCTGGGTCTTATCTGTGGTGCCCTGAATGCACCCACCCCCCAGAGGATCAGAAAGTCCTTGTTAATTAAAATGAACAATTCGCTCTATACACTCACACACTCTCTCACACACATTCACATACAGACCCATCTCTCTAACTAGGAAACTTCTATTCGTCCTTCAAAGCTCAGATCAGATGCCTCCCTCCTCCAAGAAACCCTCTTGGACTCCTAGACACAGCCCCAGACCCAGCCCTGCATCAAGACTTCTATGTGGTATACACGATGGAATATTACTCAGCCAGAGAAAGGAATGAAATTGGGTCATTTGTAGAGACGTGGATGGACCTAGAGAGTGTCATATAGAGTGAAGTAAGCCAGAAAGAGAAAAACGAATATCGTATATTAGCGCATATATGTGGAATCTAGAAAAATGGTACAGATGACTTTATTGGCAAAGCAGAACTAGACACACAGACATAGAGAACAAATGTATGGATACCAAGAGTGAAAGGGGTGGGGTGGGAGAAATTGGGAGATTGGGATTAACACATATACACTATTGATACTATGTGTAAAATAGACAACTGATGGGAACATACTGTATAGCACGGGGAACTCTACTTAATGCACTGTGGTGTCCTAAATGGGAGCGAAATCCAAAAGGGAGGGGTTATATGTATAGGTATGGTGGATTCATTTTGCTGTGCAGTAGAAGTTAACACAACATTGTGAAGCAACTATACGCCAATAAAAATTAATTAAATTAAAAAAACCCAGACCTATATTAAAAAAAAAAAAAAGACTTCTATGTGGGATGGAGTGCAGGTAGTGAGGCTTCTGTGTTTCCTGCCTGAGGCCACAGAGGGAGTGAGATAAAGGGACTGGGCAATGGGCAGCGCCGCTGGAGAGTGTGAGGGGTGAGATCTAGAGCTCCCAGCACCTCTCTGCCCCCTCCTGATTCCTTCACTGTCCCTTAAGCCAGCTTCCTTTTCTCTGTCATGGTGAGAACACCTCCCCTGCACCCCCGCCCCCAGCCCCATGCTCCAAGGACACTGGTTTCTCCCCATGTTCGGGAGCTAAGAAAGCTCAACCCAGACCCCTCCCCAACTCAGTTCTCCGTCCGCCTTCCTTATCTCACCCCCGCCCCACGTCCTGGCTGTGCAGACTGTTTCCTCTTATGATCAAAGTAGGGTATCATAATTGCATCTTGAAGAACGTCAGTGATGATTAAAGGACACCCGATAGATCATGGAATACTGTTCATTGATCGAGTACCACATGAGGGGCACCACACTGAACACTGGGCACGCAGCATCTCACTTAAGCCTCCCTGGACCCTAAGAGGTAGCGGACTGTTTTTATTCTCATTTTATAGAAAAGGAACCTGAGGCCCAGAGTGACCCACACAGGGTCAGCCAGCTTGTGAGTGGCAGAGCTGGCACTTGACCCAGCTGACTCTAGAACAGAGCTGGAGAGAAGTCCTAAGACACCACCTCCCACCATGCTTTCCTGCCCCCCAACTCCCATCCCTTGACTATCTCAGGCTGAGTCATCAGAGGTCAGCTCTCTCCACTCCTGATGTCCCCCCGGGAGACCCTGGAACCAGCCTCATTGCAGGTGGTGTGGCTAATTCCAGGCCTGACACCACCGGCTCCAAAAAGGGATCCCTCCCCCAGGAGATGCTGGCTCGCTCCATGGCCTTGTAGGGTAGACCCTTGTCCCTGGAATGGCCTCTTGCTCAGGGAGCTCCCGGAGGTGGAATCTGTTGCCGGGGAGGGGAGAAGGCGGCTAGGAATGGTGTTAGAGCCCAGCTGTGCCCCCTGCCCTGTAGCCTTAGCACTGGAGTTATGCTCTCTCTGTGTATCTGCCCCAGGGACACCCCAGAATTCCTGGCCAGGACTGGAAGGGTCATCTGGGGTTCCTGGCCCCTGGGGACTCTGGTCCAGCTGTCCAGGCTGCATGGCCTGGGGCATGAGGTGGATGAAGCCTGCCATTTATAGCTCAGAAGGAGTGAGCTGCCCTCCTGCACCGTCATTCTCCAACTGGGGACTTCTGAGGACCGGGGTGGGGGCAGAGCTCTGTGTTGCCATCAGGCCACCTCACAGCCCTGAGACTCAGGGTCACTTATTGAGCACCTACTACATGCCAGGCACTGTGCAGGCTTTGGAGACATGATGCTGGACATGACTCAGCCCAGTGGGGAGAGACAACCAATACCTGCAAACCACTGTGGAATTTGTTAGGATAAGGCAAACTGCTGTCTGAGGTTGGGATCCCCCAGAAGCAGACCCTGAGACAAAAATTCGAGAGCAAGTAGTTTATTTGGGAAGTTACCCAAAGAGACACAGGTAAGGGGTGGGGAAGTGAGAGGCGTTACCACTCTGGAAGCCTGGAGCACAGTGCCACCAGGGACCTCTGGGGGGCAGCAGAGAGCATGCCCTTCAGAGTTTGAGGACCTGAGGGGTGAAGGAGCTGGGGTATTTATCTACCAATTCCCATCCTTGTCGGTTGAAGGCTGATCCTGGGGGGTGTTGATATTGGGCCACCGCCAGCTTCAGCAGCTGGAGAAAGACACCCCCGCATCCCGCCATGCATAGGTGCTGGAAGAAGGAAGCCCTTGGTATAGGAGGACCTGATTAATTTCGGGTGGAAGTCAGGGAAGGCTTCCCTGAGGAGGTGGCAATTGAGGTGAGGTCTGAAGGAGGACTGTAAGGGGGTTGCCTCTCCCCCCCACCCCCAAATCTCTCCTGGAGTTTGAGGCACGCAGAGAGACCGAGGGGCCAGAGTGAATTTACCGAGTACTGGAGGAAAAGAGCAAAGATGATCTCAGCTTGCATCCTATGGAGTCTTGCTCACTGAATAATAATACGACAAGGATGATAATCGAAATGGCACTGGCTAAAGATGACCCAGAGCGGCAACAGATGTGCTGAGCCGGTCACGTGCAGCATGTGGGCGCGGGGTGGGCGGGGATGGGGAACTCGACCCTTCACTGAGAACCTTGTGCAGTGTGTACTTGGAGTCCCCTCAGCAGGGAAGTTCCTCCTCAAGGTCACACAGCTGGCACTGTGCCAAAGCCAAGATTTGAACCTGAATCTGTCTGCTTTCCCCGGACCCTGAAACCACCACTGCTCCAGCCCTGCTGCCCAGTTTATTAAGAATCACCAGGGAAGGAGCCAGTGTGGGGAGGCGGGAGCAAAGGGTCCCGTGTCCTCCCCAAATTCTCTGAGGCAGACTCCAAGGGGGAACTGTGTGGATTACAGACCTGGCCCACAAATGCTGAAAAACAGGCATGACCACAAGCTTTATGGCACCATCATAATAATTAATAACAATCATGGTTAACACTGACATTTCCCTCAATCTGCCTGCGCTGTTCTAAATGCCTCACAGATATAAGCTCATATATTAATTTTCACAATAACCCTATGAGATGGGGCTATTATTATTCCCATTTTACAGCGGGAGAAACTGGAGCACAGAGAGGTCAAGAAACTTGCTCAAGGCCACACAGCTGAAAATGGCAAAATCAAGATTTGAACTCAGGCTGTCTGACTCCAGAGTTTACACCCTGAACCACTGTACTATGCCCTGAACAGCCTCATATGCTTGACCTCCAGCCCAAATTACCTTTGCAGATGACAGCCGCTTTCCATTGGGTGTCAGAGCTACCACTACTGGGAGATGATTCTCTGCGAGTCCCGGGTGTTTCCATACAACTCACAAGCAGGGATGTGGACAGCTTTCGTTCTGGCTGTCTTTTCAAGAACGTTTGTATAGCAAGCAGCCCCGGAAGATAGAGAGAATTTCTTGCTCTGGAGCAGAGGGCAGGTTTGTTTGCTGTCCATGTAACAAAGTTAATGCTTCCCTCTGAGATAAAGGTAGAGCAGGTTTGTTCACAGCCCACTAGAAAAGACAGGAGTTTCTGAGCTCAGAATTACTCAGCTGTGGTGCAAACCCAACGTGCACCTGCATTGTCCCCATGGCGCCTGGGAGGAACCAGCAAAAACATGAAGTTCATACTGCCTGCTGTGCTGTGAGTAGTAAAGTCCTTTGTCTCTGACCCTGGAGTCTCGTATCTTCTGCCAGCATCCATGAAACTGGCAGGTTAAATTGTCAGCTTACGAGTAAAGTCTCAGACCCTTCACAGTCCTAGATACCTATTTGCTCTCTCTATGACGCTACCTGTCACCAAGATGTCTCACCAGGGATCCTGGATTTAACCTGTTTAGGTTCCACCTCTGCTGCTGCCTTTCTGACCTGGTGCAGAGTGGGACGTGAGGAGTTAAAGCATGTCATTCTTTAAGGTTGATTTCTCAACCTTGGCACTGTTGACATTTTGGGCTGGATCATTCTTTATAGTATAAGGCTGTCCTGTGCACCGTGGGATGTCGAGCAGCGTCACCGGACACTACTCACTAGATGCCATTAGCACCCCACCCCCAGTCATGACAACGTAAAATGTTTCCATACATTGTCAGTGCCCCTTGGTGTGTGCCCTAAATCATCCTCCTTGTTGAGAACCTTTTAGGAAGGACCAACAGCTTAGGCAACCAAAAAAGCTGCCTTCTTTGTCTTAGGGAGTCTATTTTTCAGAGAGATCCCTCTACACTCCCAAATTATCAATATATAGAAATGATTCCTAGATTACCCTCAGTATGAACACTGGCATATTGGAAGTCTTGTGACTTTGGACGAATGAATGAGTTAACGAGCAAATGATACAAAGTAACAACACTGTACACCCACGTTCGTGGCAGCATTATTCGCAATAGCTAAAAGGTGGAAGCAAACCTGATGGCCATTGGTGGACGAATGGATAAACAAAATGTGGTTCATCCACACAATGGAATATTATTCAGTCTTAAAAAGGAAGGACATTCTGACACAAGCGGCAATGTGGATGAAACTTGAGGACATTATGCTAAATGAAATAAGCCAGTCACAAAAAGGACAAATATTGTATGATTCGTCTTATATGAGGTCCCTAGAGTAGTCAAATTCACAGAGACAGAAGAAAGTAGAAAGGTGGGTGCCCGGGGCTGAGGGGTGGGAATGGGGAGTAAGTGTTTCATGGGGAAAGAGTCCCCATTTCGCAAGATGAAAAGAGTTCTGGAGGTGGATGGTGGTGACGGCTGCACAATAATGTGAATGTACTTAATGCTGCTTAACTATACACTGAAACAAGATTAAGATGGTAAATTTTATGTTATGTGTATTTTACCACAATTTTAAAAAAGTAACAACAGCAACAAAACAACTAATAGCATCTGTTGAGTATTTACTATGCACCAGGCACCGAGTGTTTTAGTTGCACTATCTCAGAGTTTACAAACTTCAGTTATCCCCACGTCACCTCTACCCTTTTGTCCATGTCTTACTTTGGGTTTCCCCAAAAGTAGGCCCCAAAACAAGAGTTTGTGGGAGGTGGTTCCTGGAAGCCTGGTGAGAGAGTGGGGAAAGGAGACAGGGAGAGGGCGTACATTCATGAGTGGCTACCGCTGCAGGCAACCAGGGGTTGGTTCCACTAGGGATCTTCTGAACACTTCTGACGTCTACTCTGAAGTCATCTTAGAGTCATCCAACTGAAAGGTCAGGAGGCTGGGGGTATTTGCCCACCAACTCTTGACCCTCAGTGATTGATGGCTACACCCTGGGCATTAACACCCTGCTGCTTCTGGTCCGCCACACGCGGGGCCAAGAACACTGTATCAGAAGTCGTTGACGTGTGATGGGAAGTGTCTGCAGGTGAACTATGGGTGTGTTGAAGGAATATGGGGAGGGTTCATCAACAGTGGCTGCTAAGGCCATGTCTGTGTACCAAAGGTACTATCATTTTCTTGATTTTTTTTTTTCTTTAAATCTATCATTTAAAAAAATCTCAGGTGGGTTAGTCATTGTAAGCACCCACCATGGGGTACCATGGTCAGAACCAAAAAGTGTAGAAGGTGACAGTGCACCCCAACATTTTCAGATACTTGCAAAAGAGATCTCAGATTCAAGTCCGGCTTTATTTTATTTATTTATTTTTTAGTATAAGTTTATTTTATTTATTTATTTTTGGCTGCGTTGGGTCTTCGTTGCTGCGCGTGGGGTTTCTCTAGTTGTGGCGAGCCGGGGCTACTCTTGGTTGCAGTGCGTGGGCTTCTCCTTGCGGTGGCTTCTCTTGTTGCGGAGCATGGGCTCTAGGCACGTGGGTTTCAGTAGCTGTGGCATGTGGGCTCAGTAGTTGTGGCTCGGGGGCTCTAGAGTGCGGCCTCTGTAGTTGTGGCGCACGGGCTTAGTTGCTCTGCGGCATGTGGGATCTTCCCGGACCAGGGCTTGAACCCATGTCGCCTGCATTGACAGGTGGATTCTTAACAACTGTGCTACCAGGGAAGTCCCTCAAGTGTGGCTTTATGAGCAAGTGAGTATGCAGATAGAGGGCTGTATCATTGGTTTTAATGAGTACAGAAACCTTATATCAGATGATGCTGAGGGATTCATTCTAAAACAAAGTCAAGAAAAGACCTGGGGCAGATCATGCTCAAAGGAGGTAATATTACTCTGCTTCAAAGTGTCTCCAACTAGAATATTACTCAGCCATAAAAGAGGATAAAATAATGCCATTTGCAGCAACAAGGGTGGACGTAGAGATGATCATACTAAGTGAAGTAAGTCAGAAAGAGAAAGACAAATACCATATGATATCACTTATATGTGGAATCTAAAATATGACACAAATGAACTTATCAGAAACAGACTCACAGATGTAGAGAACAGACTGGTGGTTGCCAAGGGGGAAGAAGATGGGGGAGGGATAGATTGGGAGTTTCTTTTTTTTTTTAACATCTTTATTGGAGTATAATTGCTTTACAATGGTATGTTAGTTTCTGCTTTATAACAAAGTGAATCAGCTATACATATACATATATCCCCATATCTCCTCCCTCTTGCATCTGCCTCCCACCCTCCCTATCCCACCCCTCTAGGTGGTCACAAAGCACCGAGCTGATTTCCCTGTGCTATGCAGCTGCTTCCCACTAGGTATCTATTTTACATTTGGTAGTATATATAAGTCCATGCCATTCTCTCACTTCATCTCAGCTTACCCTTCCCCCTCCCCATGTCCTCAAGTCCATTCTCTACATCTGCGTCTCTATTCCTGTCCTGCCCCTAGGTTCTTCAGGACCATTTTTTTTTAATGCCATATATATGTGTTAGCATACAGTATTTGTTTTTCTCTTTCTGACTTACTTCATTCTGTATGACAGACTCTAGGTCCATCCACCTCACTACAAATTAACTCAGTTTCGTTTCTTTTTATGGCTGAGTAATATTCCATTGTATATATATGCCACATCTTCTTTATCCATTCATCTGTCGATGGACACTTAGGCTGCTTCCATGTCCTGGCTATTGTAAATAGAGCTGCAATGAACATTGTGGTACATGACTCTTTTTGAATTATGGTTTTCTCAGGGTATATGCCCAGTAGTGGGATTGCTGGGTCGTATGGTAGTTTTATTTTTAGTTTTTTAAGGAACCTCCATACTGTTCTCCATAGTGGTTGTATCAATTTACATTCCCACCAACAGTGCAAGAGACTTCCTTTTTCTCCAGACCCTCTCCAGCATTTATTGTTTGTAGATTTTTTGATGATGGCCATTCTGACTGGTGTGAGGTGATACCTCATTGTAGTTTTGATTTGCATTTTTCTAATGATTAGTGATGTTGAGCATTCTTTCATGTGTTTGTTGGCAATCTGTATATCTTCTTTGGAGAAATGTCGATTAGAATGGGAGTTTGGAGTTAGCAGATGCAAACTATTATATAGAGAATGGATAAACAGCAAGCTGTAGAGCACAGGGAACTATATTCAATATCCTGTGATAAACCATAATGGAAAAGAATATGAAGAAGAATATACATGTATAACTGAATCACTTTGCTGTACAGCAGAAATGAACACAACATTGTAAATCAACTATACTTCAATAAAATTAAAACGGAACAAAACAAAGTATCTTCAACTAGAACTTTTCGGCCATGGCACGTGACTCGGTTCGGTCTAGTTCAAGATGCTGACAAACTTCAGGGCTGGTGCTTGAAAGACAGAATTGTGCTGCTTGAAAGAAGCTTTTCAAGGAGTTAAAGTGTATTTGAACATGTAACGATTGATATTTATAGAATAAAGGTTTTTGCTTTCTTTGTCCCTTTCATGGTGGTAGCAGGGTAAACTTCTGAGAAGGTGCCAAATATCTAAGACCATATATCTGCCCCTGAGAGAACTTCTGTAGAATTCAATTCCATTAGTTAAAATAGTTTCTCTAGGGGACTTCCCTGGTGGTCCAGTGGTTAAGAATCCACCTTCCAATGCAGGGGATTGAGCACCATCTATCCCCGGTCAGGGAACTAAGATCCCACGTGCCTCGGGGCAAATAAGCCCACATACCGCAACTACTGAGCCCACACATTCTAGAGCCCGTGCACCACAACTAGAGAGCCTGTGCTCTGCAACTAGGGAAGCCTGCCTGCCACAACGAAGATCCCGAATGCCGCAACTAAGACCTGACGGGGCCAAATAATAATAAAAAATGTTTTTAAAAAAATAAATAAAATAAAATAGTTTTTCTACTAACTGGTCCCAGCCTGAAGCTTGACACAGTAACTAGACTAGCTATTTATTCTACAACTATCTTAAGGGAACTCTGTCAACTGCTTTAATTTACAAAAATTATATTTAAATTCCATTCTTTTGACTACGTTAAAGATTGTATGTTTCAAAGCATCCTTTTAAAAACTTATTTCTTTGTGCTTACAATTTTTTTCTATAGTAGATCATTTTATTGATTAAATTTAACCCCTTCAACAGAAAACAGATCTGTGCATTCCTAAGGATCAGGGAAGAGTTTGTTGCATAGGGTTTTGGGGTGGGGGGTCAGGGCTGATAAATGGAATATTGCCTGCCATATCAGTAAACAAAGGATGTCACAGTTTTCAGTGCTTGCAGCCCTCCGACGTGAGTCGGTGAGCCCTGAGGGAACTAAGGAAGGAAAGAATACCTGCCATCTAGCAGCCATCAGACTGCAGCCCCTCCCTACGGTGAGCCCTAAGGAAACTCAGGATGTGAAAACACAGGATACTGGCCCCAGATAACGGAGGTGCATATCAAAGCAATGATTTCAGTGAGCCCAGACTCTTGTATCTTCCCATACATAGAAAAGTACTAAATACCTTAACTTGACATATCTGGTTTTCTTTAATTAACAATAATCTTTCGATGTTCAGACTATCTGCCCTTTGTTGCAAAACTCCTATATAACCTGGCTTCCCCCTTGCCTCCCCAGAGCAGTTCTCTCAGGGTTACTTGAGGTGCTGCTTCCCGGGCTTGAAGTCCTAAAAATTCCCGCCGAATAAAACATAACTCTCAACTTTTAGGTTGTGAATATTTTTTAAGTCAACAGGGCTGAAGAACTGCTCTACTCTTTGGTTGTGGTGGTGATGGCATTTGTCAAATTTCAGAGTGAGTTTTACTGAATGTAAATTCTACTTCAATAAACATAACTTTAAAAACTTAAAAAAAAAGTGTCTCCAGCTAGAAATGATCAATGAAGTGAGAAATTGTTGAGAAGGCAACGCAGTTTGTTTATTTTAGGTGTTCTTTGTTTGGGAGTGTGGTCCTAAAACATTTCCTCATCTTGTTACCCTTATGTTGTTATTACCAGCTGACAATTAAAAAAAAACTCAAATAACTTCTTTGGCCTCATCATAGTGCAGGCTCGATGTACCAATTGTGCTTTCTACACATTTAAGTAAAATGTGTTTATCCATTTCACACTTTAAAAAAATTATTTTTAATTGTTTTGGCCCTGCCACATGGCACGTGGGATCTTAGGTCCCTGACCAGGGATAGAACCTGCGCCCCCGGCAGTGGAAACACCGAGTCTTAACCACTGGACTGCCAGGAGAGTCCTCATTTCACATCTACAGTCATCTTGCTTGCCAGTCATTCATGAACTGTATTATCTCATTTAATCCTCCTAACATCCCTGTGCACTAGGTGTTATTACCTTTATTTTACATATGAGAAAATGGGGACTCAGAGGGGTGAAATGGCTTATCCCAGGCAGCACTCAGGTACACAACATAATGATTCCATATTTGTATATATTGCCAAATGATCACCCCAATAAGTCTAGTGCACAACCCTCACCATAAGCTATAATGGAATAAAAAAAAAAGAATAGAGATATATGCATATATGTGTATAACTGAATCACTTTGCTGTACACCTGAAATTAACACAATATTGTAAATCAACTATACTTTAATAAAAACAAACAAAAAAACCCAACCATCGCCACACATAGTTAGAATTTTTTTCTCTTGTGACGAGAACTTTCAAGATCCCTCTCAACAACTTTCAAGATCTTTCTTAACAACTTTCAAATACACAGTACAGTATTAATAACTATACAAATCATGCTGTACATTACACTTCCTGACTTAATTATTTTATAACCTGAAGTTTGTCCTTTTTGACCACTTTCACCCATTTACCCTACCACTCACTCCCTGCCTCTGGTAACACCAATCTGTTCTCTGTATCTATGAATTCATTTTGTTGCTGTTGTTTTTTAAAGATACCACATATAACTGTATAAACGAGATCAAACGGTATTTGTCCTTTCTCTGTCTGACTTATTTCACTTAGCATAATGCCCTCAAGGTCCATATTGTCACAAATGGCAGGACTTTTTTCTTTTTTATGGCCAAATAGTAATTCATCCATCTTGAATAAACATATCGGCAGCTGTAAGATACAGCTACTAGATAAACAACCAGATAAGGAACTAGGCTGCCCCACCCATGAGGCTCTCCTTTCAGAAAGCCCTGGGTAACCTAAATACCTGACCACTTGCGTGGCCCTATGTCTCCCTTCTTGTGCCCTAATTCTTGTTATTAGGCTTTAAATTAGCCAATAAAGAGTGAATCTGCAACACCCCAGGCACCCCACACTTGGACCCTAATAAAGGCAGAGCCCCAGGTCTGTGCTGTCTCTCTACCTGTGACCTCACTGTGTGGCCCTCGGTGTGTCCTGTACCCTCCAGGACCTGTAAGAAATCTTTTTTTCAAAGTTCCCCAATGGTTGTTGCTGAGGTGTCTTGCAATCATAAGAACCACAAGGGCTAGCCCAGCCACACCATTGGCTCTGGTTCGTTGTGGAAATGTCTGTGGGGGTCCCCACAAGTCTTACATGTCCAGGTGGGTGACCCCAGGTGTTCCTAGCTGAGACTGACACACCTTCCCACCCAAGACCTCTGTTTCAAAGGACCTCAGGTAGCCATCATTCACATGACAAAGGGACCCGTGTAAGTCAAGGAATGCAAAAACTTTGGCTGGGAAAAAGCTTCGGGTGCGGTTACTGACCGGGAACAAATAGCCTGTGAAGAGTTCCAGAGAATTATTTTTAAACCATGCACCCAGTCTGTGCCTGTTTGAGCCTTAAAACAACACCCAGGTCCCGGGCTTCCCTGGTGGCGCAGTGGTTAAGAATCCGCCTGCCAGTGCAGGGGACACGGGATCGAGCCCTGGTCCGGGAGGATCCCACATGCCGCGGAGCAACTAAGCCTGTGCGCCACAAATGCTGAGCCTGCGCTCTAGAGCCCGTGAGCCACAACTACTGAGCCTGCGTGCTGCAACTACTGAAGCCTGCGTGCCTAGAGCCTGTGCTCCACAACAGGAGAAGCCACCGCAATGAGAAGCCTGTGCACCGCAACGAACAGTAGCCCCTGCTCGACGCAACTAGAGAAAGCCCGTGCGCAGCAACGAAGATCCAGTGCAGCTAAAAATAAAAATAAATAAATAAATAAATAAATAAATAAATAAATAAATAAAATACCCAGGTTCCCTAGTTTGCATTAGAGGAATCAGGCGATGATGGCTGTAGAATTCCCAAGAAGGGTATTTCCTTCTGTGTTTACTTCAAATGTGGTGTGAAATAAAATTAATACTTTATGGCAAGACAAGCAAAATTTAACCATAAAAATTCTCCTCTGCTTTTTGGCCTTGTCTCTCCCCCGAACTGTGCATTGTGTATGTGCATTATTCGTCATCAAACCTCCCCCACTGGCAGGAATACCTGCCGTAAAGAACAACATTCTCCTAGCATCAACCAGAGAACTCCTTCAAACAGAGCATTTCTTCTTGAGCTTATCAGGGGTCACGTGACCCACCACAATGCCACTTAGATCTGGATTATGTAAACTGTCAATAATACACCTTTTGATGCACAGCCTTCTGTCTCAAAAAAACTTATATAACTGTGCCTTGACTTCTAACAGGTGGAACAGTCCTCAGAGCTTTCTGAGATGCTCTTCCCGGGTTATAATCCTCAAATTTGGCTCAAATAAAATTTTCCATTTCTTTCTTAGATCAACTGATTAATTTTTCATTGACAGTGGCCATAGAGGGTAATGGACAAGGAAGAACATCCCAGATGGCAAAACCAGAGACTGCAGTGAACAACAGACAAAGAGGTTTCCCCTCTAGAGCCAAAGAATTTATTCCACTTCATAAGCAGGGAATTCTTAAATAAATTCTGCCCTGTGGGATTTGATCATTATGATGGACCAGTAGCTGGTCTCATATTGTACTTTGGGTGAAGGGAGGGCCAGATAAATAAACTTTTAGTTTAAAAATTATTAGATCATGGGATAAACATTCTGTTCTGCTGAAGAAGACTGTGTATCAGGCAGAGATTTTGGACTCTGAGCTGAAAGCATCACTGGATGGGACTTCAAGTTATCTTCTTCAGGGCAGGGTATAAGTGGATTCTATGGGTGGGGAGAAGCATGCTTTCATGTATTTGGTGCCTGGAGGGATAGAATGTGGACTGCCAGCTCTCCACAAAAATCTACACTCCCCTTTTTCTGTAATGACAGAATCACAGCCTAGCAACATGGCTGGCCACCTATGCCGTATTTCCCAGCCTCTCTTGCAGCTAGGTATTACCCAGTGTGGAATGTGAAAAGTACATGACACTTCAAGATCAGGGACTTTCTTCCCCTGTGCTCGCTGATTTCTTTCTTCTTCTTCTTTTTAATCCAGAGTTCACAGCTTCAACCTCACAGACAATAATAATGTTCAGGGAAATAGACAAGAAATAAGACATTGGGAACCTAGGTTTCTGATTGATTGAAAGGAGCAGAGTCACCCACTGATATAGAACTCTGACTGTTACATGAGAGGGGAATACACTTCTACTTTGCTTGAGCCATTACTCTTTCATTTTATTTTTTTTAAATTATTTATTTATTTTTAGCTGTGTTGGGTCTTTGTTGCTGCCTGCGGTCTTTCTCTAGTTGCGGCAAGCCAGGGCTACTCTTTGTTGCGGTGCGCGGGCTTCTCATTGCAATGGCTTCTCTTGTTGCGGAGCACGGGCTCTAAGTGCAAGGGCTTCAGTAGCTGTGGCACGCAGGCTCAGCTGCTCTGTGGCATGTGGGATCTTCCCAGACCAGGGCTCGAACCCGTGTTCCCTGCATTGGCAGGCGGATTCTTAACCACTGTGCCACCAGGGGGGTCCCCATTATTCATTTAGTCTTTTTTTTTTTTAGCAAATGTTATGGATTGAATTACATCCCTTTCCCAAATTTATGTGTTGAAATCCTAACCCCCTAGTATTCAGAATGTGTCTGAATTTTTGCATATAATAGATAAGATGGGGCCATATTAGAATAGGATGAGTTCCTAATCCAAGGTAACTGGTTTCCTTATAAAAAGGGGACATTTGGAGATAGACATGCCCACAGGGAGGATGCCTTGTAAAGATGAAGGCAGATACCTACAAGTCAAGGGACACCAAAGATAGCCAGTAAACCACCAGGAGTGAGGGGAGAGGCATGGGACAGACTCTCCCTTATAGCCTCAGAAGACACCAACCTGCTAATGCCTTGATTTCAGACTTGTCTCCAGAACTGTAAGACAATAAATTTCTGTTATTTAAGCCATATAGTTTGTGGTATTTTGTTATAGAAGACCTAATACAGCAAGTAGGCTATTCATCCTACCTAATACAAAAATTAGTATCAGAAATGGGGTGTTGCAATCACAAAAATAAAAAATTAGGTGCATTAGCTTAATGAACCTGCTGGTAAGGTCACATATATTGCAGACTGGATAACTGACCCTCATTATGCCAAAGAACAACATTTGGTAATGTCATCACCTGCGATCACCTACCTGAAAGCTAGATCATATGTCTACTAAGCCTGTGTTTCTAGAAGTGATTGGAAAGAGTTAGAATGTCACTGTAAGTTGGCTGCTCCTTGCTGCTTTCAGCAAGGAATCACAAGAAAGAGATGCTCTTACACAAGAATTGGCCACTTTTCAAAGTCAGGAACATCACAAGTTTGGAAGAGCCAACAACTTCCTCGCTCCCAAAACAGTATAAACAAGGATCTTGCCTCCTGCCCAAGGCTATTGTTTCAGATGACCATTAATGGAGAATGACAAAGATGTAGATAGTTCAATGAAGCAAATACTGCAAATTAAATAGACACAAGAACTCTGGCTAGAAAAGAACACTGAATGTTCTAGCAATGGAACTAGCTAGAAGCAACTAGACCAGATGTCTACTAAGTTTTCTGAAGCAACTATGTTGCTAAAAAATCCGAGTTCAGTCTGAAAAATCTTATGACTTCTGAGCTTTTGTCTTGGGTCTCTTTCTTATAGCAGCTTAACCTGACCCTTAACCCAACGTGGGGCTTGAATCCTGGTCTCTCTGGTTTCCAGAGTACTTCCTTTTAACCATTATGTGTTCTTTAGGCTGCAGTTTAAGTGCCACAAGATCAGGGATTTTGTTTGTCCCCTGCCAGACTCTTGAAAGACTGTAAATAGTAAACAGTAAATAGTAAAATGTGACAGATGTTCAATAAATATCTGTTGGTTGGATGAGGTAATAAACAAATGAACCAAGAGTGATATGAAGGAACTATCTAAGACTGGCACTGTGCCCGGAAGTTCAGAACAGATGGGCGCTGTATTTGGACAGACATTCCAATGCTGTGGTCACCGAATAAAAACTGGCCTCCTGCTGATGAGGGCCTCCAAGGCGCCCTTCATGTCGTTGTTGTGTAGACTGTAGATGAAGGGGTTCAGCATGGGAGTGACCACGGTGTACATCACTGTAGCGGTTGTGTCCTTCTGGGCCGTGTGGGAGGACATGGGGCTGAAATAAACCCTGATGAGTGTGCCGTAGAACAGGGACACCACAGAGAGATGAGAGCCACAGGTGGAGAAAGCCTTCCACTTGCCTCTGGTGGACGGGATCCTCAACGCAGCAGCAAAGATGTGCGTGTAGGACACCAAGATGCCCACGAAGGGGTTGATGATGGGTAGGGCGCCCACGGTGTACACCATTGCATTGTTGAGAAAGGTGTCAGAGCATGCGAGCTTCAGCAGAGGGCTGAGGTCACAGAAGAAATGGGGGACCTGGTTGTGGGTGCAGAATGAGAGGCGGGTCAGGAATATCGTGTGGGTCAAGGCATTCCCAAAGGTTGCAGTGCAGGATGCTGCCACCAGGAGGCTACAGAGCTGTGGTATCACAGACGTGGCATAGTGAAGAGGGTGACAGATGGCCACATGGCGGTCGTAGGTCATGGCGGTCAGCAGGAAGCTGCCGATATGGGCGAACCACATGAAGAAGAACATCTGGGTCAGGCAGCCAGCCTAAGGAATCCCTTTGTGCCCTGACACGTGACTGGCCAACATCTTGCAGATGGTGGTGGAGGTGAAGTAAATGTCCACAAAGTCCAGGTTGGCCAGGAAGAAGTACATGGGAGCTGGACGTCGATGGCGATGGCCAGGATAATGAGCAGGTTCCCCAGTTCTGTGACCAGGTACATGCTCGGGAAGAGTACGAACAGCAGCTGCTGTTGCTTGGGGTCCTCCGAGAAGCCCAGGAACAGGAACTCAGAGACCAGGGTGAGATTTGCCCCTTCAAAGGCCATCCTGAATCAATCAAAAATGACACGGAGGAGCTGTCCAGGGTCCTGGCCAAGGCCAGCCTCTCCTTCGCACCCTGGATCTCATCCCCTCTTGTTAGTTCAGCCATTCATCAGTTCTTCCCACTCCCTCCTGCAACAGGACCCTCCCCCACCATTTGCTGCATCATTTCCAACAGTGAACACACCATTCATTCCCCACAGCCCACCTGCAGGATGTCACCTGGAGCTTGGTGGAGAGTTCCCAAGCACACTGACCATTTCTCAGCTCCATCACGTGCATCTCTATGCCCCAAGGCTTCATCTGGTCACCAGAGCAGGCTCAGCCTGCACACAGGGTAACATGGAAGTGCTGGGGGTTGGCACCCCAAGAGTGACTTTTGGCCAGTGAGGGACAGGCCTTGTTGGGTGAACGCCCCTGCTTCATCGCTTCTGAGTGAAGCAGTTCTGGGGTGTGTTCTCTCAAGGATCCCTAGAAAGATGACCCCTCAGTTGCCAAGAGTGGGAACCTACTTATCCACACCTCCTTTCTCCAAACACTCATTGGGTCTCCTGGGATTATTTCCCAAATAAACTATTTGCACTCAAGTTCTTGACTCAGAACATGCTTTGGGGGAGATTTCAAACTAAAACGCAAGGATTCCAAAAAATCTTCTATTTTTAAGGAATCCCTTCTTTGTCCCAAATACCCCTCCTGCTACAACTCCGCTTTCTCTGCTCCATTAGATCTCATACTCCTCAAAAACATTGCCTGTCCTTGCATGTCAAGAGCAACCTTGACCTCCTATTGCTAATCCAAGGCTAGTATACAGTCAGTATGCACCAGCACACTAGTCCCATTGCTAAAATCTAGAAAGATTTGGCAGAGACTGGAATATACTCTTAAAGAACATCCAAAGAATAGTAAAATTAATTAACAATACAAATTATAATATAGACACACTTTCAAGTTTACTGTTGTTGAATGTTGTAATGAGCTTTGATACATGGACAACATCTGAGAAACATCTGCAAAACTTTTTGTCAGTTTGGCTACTGTCACTGTGAGCAGTGTGGTTGTGTGCTTATAAAATTATCTGTGCTATAGGAGAAGTACCAATTTATCATTACCCTCAAATTTTGAGGTTGGTCCTGGTTTTAAATAGTTAAGATTTACTTTGGTTTTTATTGTTTGTGCATTGGAGTTTTTGTCTAAGTTGTCAGTGTGCAATATTCTCATAATTATAAAATCAAAAGTTTACAATAAACATGAAAAGAAAGCATCCTGAATGAAAAGGCAACAAAGCTTGGATAATGTTCCCTTTAAATATTGCTGTATTAGTGGAAGAATAGAAAAGAAATGATATTCACGGTGAATAGCAGTGTTGGAACATCTGATACTTGCAGAAGTTGAGCAACCTGGAACAGTTTTGTTACTGTGTAAGACTCACTGTAAAATGTAACACTTAATTTTGGAATGAAAAACAATAAAAAAAAAATATGGGTAGTTTATGGTAACAGGTGATATAAATATTGGGTCCAAGTGCTATTCAAAACCGTTCATTAAAGTTGGAAGTGCTCATACTTAAATATTTCATCTGAATAGCAATCATGTTTTGTTCATTTTGGGCTCAAACAAAGAAAATTTGTAGTGGTCAATGAGGAAAAATGAAAAAAACATCATTATTCAGTGAGACACTAAAAAGTGTTTGAACAACAGAAAGTTATGGGAAAAATTTATGTCAAAGTATTATATGTTGGTAAAGCAGACAGAAAGCATTTAGAAAGGAATACAGGACTTTTAAAACACTCTAGTGTATGGTTAAAAGTAATTGAGACTTTTTAGATATGAAAAAATTAATAGAATTTCAAAAAATGTAATTTTGATGTAGGCATGACATTGCCATTCTGACTCATGCACCTGCTTATGGTAAAACCCATTTACTGGAAAGAGAAAATACCTTTTTGGAAAACTACATCAGGTCAGTAAAATTTCAGCCATTACCAATGAAGTTTCATCAGTGTCACTAACTTTTTTTTCCCAGCAATTTATTTATAAAGTGAAATTCAAGACTGTGAAGGTAGTTTAAGTTTGTTGATCACATGAGGTTGTGATTTATTTCAGAACATTTGAAATAAAATTGGAAAAAAGTAAAAAACAGAATTACATTTACTGACTCTGAAACGTGGTCAAATGATGTCTGAGATGATCAGATGGTGTTTTAGAAATGCCTTCTCAATGAAAAATAGTCACATGAAGACCTTCTTGACTTTTATACAGATATAATATAAATTTGGGATTTCAGGCAAAAGTTACAAAACTTCCTGGATATTTTAATTTGGTTTCATTTAAGTCTCTTTGTTCAGTTATCTCTGGGTGATTCAAAAAAGATATAATTCAAATGAAACCCCTTAAACATTTTCTGTAAAATTTTCTGTATGCCACCATGCATCCAATAAACACAGAGAGAATAAACCAACATATCTAAAAAGCTGGGGATTGAAATAGTGAAAACAAGAAGAGTATTTGGATCCAGATGGACAGCCTGAGGGGCTGGAGCTTGTAAGAGCAGCCTGAAAATCATGTCAAGTCTTGTAAATTCTTCTCAATAAAAATTACGAGAAAGGAGTTAACATTAGAAAATAATTATGTGTGTGCTTTTTTTTTTTTTTTTTAAGGATTTGGACTTAATAAATGCAGTCCTAACAGGGATATCAATACTTCATTCAGTCTTACAAGAAAGGAATGTTTCAGTTGTTAAAGCTGACAATAATTTGATATATAAAAAGTATTGTTACCAAAGGGGAGGGGGAAGGATAAATTAGGAAACTGGGGTTAACATATACACGCTACTGTATATAAAAGAGATAATCGGGACTTCCCTGGTGGTCCAGTGGTTAAGACTCCGAGCTCCCAATGCAGGGGCTCCGGGTTCGATCAGCGAACAAAGATCCCACATACCCAACTAAGCCCACGCGATGCAGCTACTGAGCCAGTGCACCCTAGAGCCCACGCACCGCAATGAAGACCCAGCACAGCCAAAATAAATTAATTAAAAAAATAGATAATCAACAAGGACCTACTGTATAGCACAGGGAACTCTACTCAATACTTTGTAATAACGTACATGGGAAAAGAATCTGAAAAAGAATGGATGTATGTATAACTGAATCACTTTGCTGTACACCTGAAATTAACACAACATTGTAAATCAACTATACTCTAATATAACATAAAAAATTAAAAAAAAGAAAACAAATTTATACTTTCCAGAAAGAAATAAATAAAAAGTATTGAACACTTGCAAATAAAGAAAATGATGAAAGAGAAATGTAAGATAATTATAGAAATGATATGCCATTTGAAAACCAAGAAAATAAATATCAATCCCAGGCGTGGGATGGAAACTCTTAGGGGGTCCTCTACTAACTCTTATGAAAATGAACTTGTTGTTTGAGGACAAGATAAGCTTATTGAATCCTAGAAGTTGATCGAAGTATATCCATGAAGCTCTGTGGAACAAATATTAATAAAATTAAGCTGATCCAATAAATAGGACAATTAAACCATTCCTAGGACTTAATCGCACAGAGAGGTATTGAATATATAAAAATCTCAGACAGGGTTATGAGAGCTAGGACTTTGCTTTTAATTTTAATTCTGTTAGTTTAGTAGAAACTAAGAGAGGACTCAGCACCTTGCACAATGCTATTGACATTAACAGAAAAGCGTTATTTTTTTAAAGCTGCAAGAGACCTAGTGACAATCACCTTCAAATCTGTCCCTCCCTTCTCATTTCTGATCTCATCTCCTGTGCTCATTCTGGTTTCTTTGATGGTCCTTGAATAATCCAGAGATGCTCCTGCCTCAGGGCCTTTGCACTTGCTGTTCCCTCTGCTTAGAATACTCTTTCCCCCAGATATTCATATAGCTCTTATTTCTACTTCTGGCCCCTATGATAATATTTCCATTAATCAGGTAGGAGGAGCTTTTACAAAAGTAAATGCGATCTTGTCCTTCACATAGTACTTTCCTCCCAGTAATATTTGGAGTAAAATTCCAAATCCTGGTGCAACTGCTATGGAAAACAAATGGAGTTTCCTCAAATATTAAAAATAGAACTACCATATGATCTGGCAATTCCACTTCTTTTATTTCCTTATATCCAAAGGAAATAAAAATGGGACATTGAAGAGATACCTGCATCCTCATGTTCATTGCAGCATTGTTTACAATAGTTGAGATATGGAAACAATGGAAGAATGGATAAAGAAGATGTGGTTTTATATATATGCAATGAATGGATAAAGAAGCTGTGGTTTTATATAATATTCATATAATATATATATGAATATTATTCAACCATGAGAAAGAAGGAAATCCTGCCATTTGCAACAACATGGATATACCTTGAGGGCCTTATGCTAAGTGAAATAAGCCAGACAGGGAAAGACAAATACTGCATGGTATCAACTGTATATGGAATCTTTAAAAAAAAAAAAAAGTGAAAAAAAAATGTCGAATTCTACAAAGTCTAGATCCTGCTCACCTCCCCCATTTCCATTTATATCACTGTCTCCCAGCCACGCAGGTCTCTTTGTCCAAGATTGGTTCTACCTCAGGACCTTTGCACTTGCTGTTTCCTCTGCCTCAAATGTTCTTCCTTCAGGACTTTGCTCCAGCTTTCAAGACCGTCTCAAATCCTTCCCTCTCCTATAGTTCAGCACACAGTGGCTGCTCAGTCCTCTGTCCTCTAATGACTTGTGTTCTCTGGACCTGGAGAGGAACCTTCTCTCTGGGTCCCTCTGCCTGCTGCCCTGTTTCTCTCCTCCCCTGCCCAGGAAGTCTACACTCCCTGTCTCACTTCCTTGTTGATTCATTGACCCCTTTTTGGGCATCTTCACTGAGGCATTCCCCAAGCTGTGGACAGGAATTCTGAGATGATGACAGAGTCCCCCTCCCAACCCAGCGATTCCACCACAGAGGAATTCTCTTGAAGGTGCACCGTGAGGCATGTTCAAGGAGGTTTGGAAAGAGAAGCATCCATCCATGATAGGGGTGCATCCATCAAATATGATGCTCCAATTTGGTAGATGCTTCTAGTCACAGAAATGGAACAAATGTGGAATGGCTTGCACCAACCTGGACGAATCTCACAAGGTTGAGAAAACAATCATAGAAGTATGTGTCCAGAATATTGCCATTTATGTAAAGTTTAAAAACATGCAGCACAATTCTATACAGTATATTGTTGGTGGACACATCCTGTGTAGTAAAGACGAAAAATGTGCATGGGATTGATAAACACTTGATGTAGGATGTTGGCTATCTCGGGGCGGGGGGTGGGGAGAGACGGAGGAAAACGAGGGCATGGGAGTGGAGAGTTGTACTTGACGTTTTACTTCTTAAGTTGAATGATGAATATAGCTGTGTTCCAACTTGAATTATGATCTGTGCTTTTTTGCGTGCCTGAAATATTGTGTGCACGTGCACACACACACACACACACACACACACATCGTCCCCACCTATCCTCAAGGAACTCACTAGGAGAGAGAGGGCCGGATGGGTGGGCAAGTAAATGATGGATACCACCCCATTCTCTGGTCAGGATCACTGTGTCCCTCGAGCTTCCATCCTGAGGGTACAGATACACCTCTTGGGTGTTCATCTTTGCCGAGCCCCCCCCAGATTGGTTCTACCCTTTATCAAACCTAGCTCGGTGTCTACCCTCAATCTTGTTCCTCTGCTGTACCTGAGCTTAGCAGTGACCCTGCTGATTGCCTGGTCACCTGGGCCAGAGATCTGGTGGCAGCCAATCTCCTTCAGCCCCATTCGCTGCATCCTGACAGTTTTACCTTGCCCCCTCTCTTCTTCCTTACCCCTCCCCTCCTTCCCAGCGCCCTACCAGATTCTCATCTTGTCACTCTGAGATTTCAAACCCATCTCTTCTCTGGTCTCTCTGGCTCCAGGCTTGCTCTTCTGGTTCAACCTCTGCGATGGCCGCCACCAGGGTGAAATGACCAAACTTTCCTTTGCTTTAAATCCTGCATTGGCTCCCTATCGCCCTGCTACTAACAGCTAACATTTCTTACATGCTTCCTGTGCACCTGACACCATGACAAGGCGTTCTACATGCTTCCTCTTACTTAATCTTCTAAGATAGGCACTCTTACCTCCATTTATAGGATGAGGAGTCTTGGAGAGAATAATCCACTACCCAGTACCTCACAGTCTTTCTTGTTCCAAAGCTCCTAAAATTCTGCCATGCAGGACCCAGAAGCTGGAACCTCTTAACAGGGCTTGCACACACAGGGTGCTTCCCGTTTTATTTGTACTCGTTATACAGACAAATGAACTGAGGTTCAGAGAGGCAAAGTCACTTCCCCAAGGTCACACAGCAGGCCTGGCTGGCGATGAGCAGACCCCAGCTTGCTATTTTCTTCTCCTGTCTGCTTCCCTCTCTCCCCACTCACCTATGGAAGGTGTCCCCTCTGGCCTTGGAGATATTTGGCAGGAGGTGACACAGTTTTTTCTGGGAGAGTTTCCTGGGCTGCGTGCAACGTGGAGGAAGGTCTTTGGCCCCACAGAAGGGAGCACGAGACCTGGCAGAACCCAATTTACCCCTCCATCCTTGCACCTCAGGCTCAGTCCCTCATGTCTTGTTAGGTCACCAGCTAATTTTCCGCTCCACACTCTGTCCCTGCTGGCTTGTCTCTTTGGGGAGAAGGGCGACCACATCTTGTTCTGGGCTTTTCCCTTTACTCCTGAGCTCAGGGTCATGGGGACTCTGGGCCTCTTTGGGGGACCTCTCTGCAGGGCCTGGCCCAGAGGAATTCCCCCAGCTCTGGGGGACCTGCCTAACCACTGGATTGTGTCTCTGGCTCCCTACTGCTGGGAGCAATGTTTTGCAAACATTACTTCTTAATTGAGGTGAGATTCACATGACTTAAAATTAACCATTTAAAAGTGAACAATTCAGTGGCATTTAGCACATTCACAATGTAGGGCAGCCGCCACCTCTGTTTCTTCCAAAGCATTCTCACCCTCCTACAAGGAAACATCATGCCCATCAGCAGTCACTCCCCGTTTCCCGTCCCCCAGCCTCGAATCCGTCTCTATGAATTTATCTATTCTGGACATTTCATATAAAAGGAATCATACAATGTGTGACCTTCTGTGACTGACTTCCTTCACTCAGCATAATGTTTTTGAGGTTCATCTACATTGTAGCATGTGCCAATGCTTCATTCCTTCTTTTTTTTTTTTAACATCTTTATTGGAGTATAATTGCTTTACAATGTTGTGTTAGTTTCTGCTGTATAACAAAGTGAATCAGCTATATGTATACATATATCCCCATATCCCCTTCCCTCTTGCATCTCCCTTACAACCTCCTTATCCCACCCCTCTAGGTGGTCACAAAGCACCGAGCTGATCTCCCTGTGCTATGCGGCTGCTTCCCACTAGCTATCTATTTTACATTTGGTAGTGTATATATGTCCATGCCACTCTCTCACTTCATCCCAGCTTCCCCTTCCCCTTCCCCGTGTCCTCAAGTCCATTCTCTATGTCTGCATCTTTATTCCTGTCCTGTCCCTAGGTTCTTCAGAACCATTTTTTTTTTTTTAGATTCCATATATATGTGTTAGCATATGGTATTTGTTTTTCTCTTTCTGACTTACTTCACTCTGTATGACAGACTCTAGGTCCATCCACCTCACTACAAATAACTCAATTTCATTCCTTTTTATGGCTGAGTAATATTCCATTGTATATATGTGCCACATCTCCTTTAGCCATTCATCTGTCGATGGACATTTCCATGTCCTGGATATTGTAAATAGTGCTGCAATGAACATTGTGGTACATGTCTCTTTTTGAATTATGGTTTTCTCAGGGTATATGCCCAGTAGTGGGATTGCTGGGTCATATGGTAGTTCTATTTTTAGTTTTTTTTTTTTTTTTTTTTTAATTTATTTTTTATATTTATGGCTGTGTTGGGTCTTCGTTTCTGTGCGAGGGCTTTCTCCAGTTGTGGCAAGCGGGGGCCACTCTTCATCGCGGTGCGCGGGCCTCTCGCTATCGCGGCCTCTCTTGTTGCGGGGCACAGGCTCCAGACGCGCAGGCTCAGCAATTGTGGCTCACGGGCCCAGCCGCTCCGCGGCATGTGGGATCCTCCCAGACCAGGGCTCGAACCCGTGTCCCCTGCATCGGCAGGCGGACTCTCAACCACTGCGCCACCAGGGAAGCCCTATTTTTAGTCTTTAAGGAACCTCCATACTGTTCTCCGTACTGGCTGTATCAATTTACATTCCCACCAACAGTGCAAGAGAGTTCCCTTTTCTCCAGACCCTCTCCAGCATTTATTGTTTGTGGATTTTTTGATGATGGCCATTCTGACTGGTGTGAGGTGATACCTCATTGTAGTTTTGATTTGCATTTCTCTAATGATTAGTGATGTTGAGCATCCTTTCATGTGTGTGTTGGCAATCTGTATATCTTCTTTGGAGAAATGTCGATTTAGTTCTTCTGCCCATTTTTGGATTGGGTTGTTTGTTTTTTTGATATTGAGCTGCATGAGCTGCTTGTATATTTTGGAGATTAATCTTTTGCCAGTTGCTTCATTTGCAAATATTTTCTCCCATTCTGAGGGTTGTCTTTTTGTCTTGTTTATGGTTTCCTTTGCTGTGCAAAAGCTTTTAAGCTTCATTAGGTCCCATTTGTTTATTTTTGTTTTTATTTCCATTTCCCTAGGAGGTGGGTCAAAAACAATCTTGCTGTGATTTATGTCATAGAGTGTTCTGCCTATGTTTTCCTCTAAGAGTTTGATAGTGTCTGGCCTTACAATTAGGTCTTTAATCCATTTTGAGTTTACTTTTGTGTATGGTGTTAGGGAGTGTTCTAATTTCATTCTTTTACATGTAGCTGTCCAGTTTTCCCAGAACCACTTATTGAAGAGGCTGTCTTTTCTCCACTGTATATGCTTGCCTCCTTTATCAAAGATAAGGTGGCCATATGTGCATGGGTTTATCTCTGGGCTTTCTATCCTGTTCCATTGATCTATGTTTCTGTTTTTGTGCCAGTACCATACTCTCTTGATGGCTGTAGTTTTGACGTATAGTTTGAAGTCAGGGAGCCTGATTCTCCAGCTCCATTTTTCTTTCTCAAGATTGCTTTGGCTACTCGGGATCTTTTGTGTTTCCATACAAATTGTAAATTTTTTGTTCTAGTTCTCTGAAAAATGACATTGGTAGTTTGTTAAGGATTGCATTGAATCTGTAGATTGCTTTGGGTAGTACAGTCATTTTCACAATGTTGATTCTTCCAATCCAAGAACATGGTATATCTCTCCATCTGTTTGTTTCATCTTTAATTTCTTTCATCAGTGTCTTATAGTTTTCAGCATGCAGGTCTTTTGTCTCCTTAGGTAGGTTTATTCCTAGGTATTTTATTCTTTTTGTTGCAATGGTAAATGGGAGTGTTTCCTTAATTTCACTTTCAGATTTTTCATCATTAGTGTATAGGAATGCCAGAGATTTCTGTGCATTAATTTTGTATCCTGCTACTTTACCAAATTCATTGATTAGCTCTAGTAGTTTTCTGATAGCATCTTTAGGATTCTCTATGTATAGTATCATGTCATCTGCAAACAGTGACAGTTTTACTTCTTCTTTTCCAATTTGGACTCCTTTTATTTCTTTTTCTTCTCTGATTGCTGTGGCTAACACTTCCAAAACTATGTTGAATAATAGTGGTGAGAGTGGGCAACCTTGTCTTGTTCCTGATCTTAGAGGAAATGGTTTCAGTTTTTCACCATTGAGGACAATGTTGGCTGTGGGTTTGTCATATATGGCCTTTACTATGTTGAGGTAGGTACCCTCTATGCCTACTTTCTGGGGAGTTTTTTATCATAAATGGGTGTTGAATTTTGTCGAAAGCTTTTTCTGCATCTATTGAGGTGATCATATGGTTTTTCTCCTTCAGTTTGTTAATATGGTTTATCACATTGATTGATTTGTGTATATTGAAGAATCCTTGCATTCCTGGGATAAATCCCACTTGATCATGATGCATGATCCTTTTAATGTGCTGTTGGATTCTGTTTGCTAGTATTTTGTTGAGGATTTTTGCATCCATGTTCATCAGTGTTATTGGCCTGTAGTTTTCTTTTTTTGTGGCATCTTTGTCTGGTTTTGGTATCAGGGTGATGGTGGCCTCATAGAATGAGTTTTGGAGTGTTCCTCCCTCTGTTATATTTTGGAAGAGTTTGAGAAGGATAGGTGTTAGCTCTTCTCTAAATGTTTGATAGAATTCACCTGTGAAGCCATCTGGTCCTGGGCTTTTGTTTGTTGGAAGATTTTAAATCATAGTCTCAATTTCAGTGCTTGTAATTGGTCTGTTTATATTTTCTATTTCTTCCTGGTTCAGGCTCAGAAGGTTGTGCTTTTTTAAGAATTTGTCCATTTCTTCCAGATTGTCCATTTTCTTGGCATATAGTTCCTTGTAGTAGTATCTTATGATCCTTTGTATTTCTGTGGTGTCAGCTGTAACTTCTCCTTTTTCTTTTCTAATACTGTTTATTTGAGTCTTCTCCCTTTTTTTTTGGATGAGTCTGGCTAATGGTTTATTAATTTTGTTTATTTTCTCAAAGAAGCAGCTTTTAGTTTTATTGATCTTTGTTATTGTTTCCTTCATTTCTTTTTCATTTATTTCTGATATGATCTTTATGATTTGTTTCCTTCTGCTAACTTTGGGTTTTTTTTTGTTCTTCTTTCTCTAATTGTTTTAGGTGTAAGCTTAGGTTGTTTATTTGAGATTTTTCTTGTTTCTTGAGGTAGGATTGTATTGCTATAAACTTCCTTGTTCGAGCTGCTTTTGCTGCATCCCATAGGTTTTGGGTCGTCGTGTTTTATTGTCATTTGTTTCTAGGTATTTTTGATTTCCTTGTTGACTTCTTCAGTGATCTCTTGGTTATTTAATAGCATATCATTTAGCTTCCATGTGTTTGTATTTTTTACAGTTTTTTTTCCCTGTAATTGATATCTAGTCTCATAGCGTTGTGGACAGAAAAGACACCTGTTACAATTTCAAAAAGGTACTTGTTACAATTTCAATTTTCTTAAATTTACCAAGGCTTGATATGTGACCCAAGATATGATCTATCCTCAAGAATGTTCCATGAGCACTTGAGAAGACAGTGTATTCTGTTGTTTTTAGATGGAATGTCTTATAAATATCAATTAAGTCCATCATGTGTCATTTAAAGCTTGTGTTTCCTTATTTATTTTCATTTTGGATGATCTGTCCATTGGTGAAAGTGGAGTGTTAAAGTCCCCTACTATGATTGTGTTACTGTTGATTTCCTCTTTTATAGCTGTTAGCATTTGCCTTATGTATTGAGGTGTTCCTATGTTGGGTGCATATATAGTTATAATTGTTATTTCTTCTTCTTAGATTGATCCCTTGATCGTTCTGTAGCATCCTTCCTTGTCTCTTGTAACATTCTTTATTTTAAAATCTATTTTATCTGATATGAGTATTGCTACTCCAGCTTTCTTCTGATTTCCATTTGCATGGAATATCTTTTTCTATCCCCTCTCAGTCTGTATGTGTCCCTAGGTCTGAAGTGGGTCTCTTGTAGAAAGCATGTACGGATCTTGTTTTTGTATTCATTCAGCCAGTCTATGTCTTTTGGTTGGAGCATTTAATTCATTCACATTTAAGGTAATTATTGATATGTATGTTCCTCTTACCATTTTCTTAATTGTTTTGGGTTTGTTTTTGTAGGTCTTTTCCTTCTCTTGTGCTTCCTGCCTAGAGAAGTTCCTTTAGCATTTGTTGTAAAGCTGATTTGGTGGTGCTGAATTCTCTTAACTTTTGCTTATCTGTAAAGGTTTTAATTTCTCCATCAAATCTGAATGAGATCCTTGCTGGGTAGAGTCATCTTGCTTGTAGGTTTTTCCCTTTCATCACTTTAAATATGTCCTGCCAGTCCCTTCTGGCTTGCAGAGTTTCTGCTGAAAGATCAGCTGTTAACCTTATGGGGATTCCCTTGTATGTTATTTGTTGCTTTTCCCTTGCTGCTTTTAATATTTTTTCTTTGTATTTAATTTTTGATAGTTTAATTAATATGTGTGTTGGTGTGTTTCTCCTTGGATTTATCCTGTATGGGACTCTCTGCACTTCCTGGACTTGATTGACTCTTTCCTTTCCCATGTTAGGGAAGTTTTCAACTATAATCACTTTAAATATTTTCTCAGACCCTTTCTTTTTTCTTCTTCTTCTGGGACCCCTATAATTTGAATGTTGGTGCATTTAATGTTGTCCCAGAGGTCTCTGAGACTGTCCTCAGTTCTTTTCATTCTTTTTTCTTTATTCTGCTCTGTGGTAGTTATTTCCACTATTTTATCTTCCAGGTCACTTATCCGTTCTTCTGCCTAGTTATTCTGCTATTGATTCCTTCTAGAGAATTTTAAATTTCATTTATTGTGTTGTTCATCATTGTTTGTTTGCTCTTTAGTTCTTCTAGGTTAAACGTTTCTTGTATATTCTCTATTCTATATCCAAGATTTTGGATCATCTTTACTATCATTACTTTCAATTCTTTTTCAGGTAGACTGCCTATTTCCTCTTCATGTGTTAGGTCTGGTGGGTTTTTACCTTGCTCCTTCATCTGCTGCATGTTTCTCTGTCTTCTCATTTTGTTTAACTTACTGTGTTTGGGGTCTCCTTTTCACAGGCTGCACCTTCGTAGTTCCTGTTGTTTTGGGTTTCTGCCCCCAGTGGGTGAGGCTTGTTCAGTGGATTATGGAGGCTTCCTCGTGGAGGTGACTGGTGCCTGTGTTCTGGTGGATGAGGCTGGATCTTGTCTTTCTGGTGGGCAGGGCCACATCCGGTGGTGTGTTTTGGGGTGTCTGTGAACTTAGTATGATTTTAGGCAGCCTCTCTGCTAATGGGTGGGGTTGTGTTCCTGTCTTGCTAGTTGTTTGGCATGGGGTGTCCAGCACTGGAACTTGATGGCCATTGAGTGGAGCTGGGTCTTAGTGTTGAGACGGAGACCTCTGGGAGAGCTCTCACCAATTGATATTACTTGGGGCCAGGAGGTCTCTGGTGGTCCAATGTCCTGAACTTGGCTCTCACACCTCAGAGGCTCAGGCCTGACACCAGGCCGGAGCATCAAGATCCTGTCAGCCACACGGCTCAGAAGAAAAGGGAGTAAAAAAGAACGAAAAAAAAATTAAAATATTTTAAAAAATTATTGAAATAAAAAAATAAAAAAAGAAGAGTGCAACCAAACCAATAAACAAATCCACCAATGACAACAAGTACTAAAAGCTAAACAAAGATAAACATAAAAATCAGAAACAAGTCATACGCAGATAGCAAACCCCAAGTCTGCATTTGCTCCCAAAGTCCATGGCCTCAATTTTGGGATGATTCAGTGTCTAGTCAGGTATTTCACAGATGCAGGGTACATCAAGTTTATTGTGGGGATTTAATCCGCTGCTCCTGAGGCTGCACGGAGAAATTTCCCTTTCTCTTCTTTGTTCGCACAACTCCTGGGGTTCAGCTTTGGATTTGACTTCACCTCTGCATGTAGGTTGCCCTCAGGCATCTGTTCCCCACCTAGACAGGCAGGGGTTAAAGCAGAGGCCGATTAGGGTACTCTTGCCCACTCAGGCCAGGGGTTGGGAGGGGTAAGGTAGTCATAACTGGAATGCGGTATGAGCCTGCAGCAGCAGAGGCTGGCGTGACATTGCACCAGCCTGAGGCGCGCATGCGTTCTCCCGGGGAAGTTGTCCCTGGATCACGGGACCCTGGCAGTGGCAGGCTGCACAGGCTCCCCGGAGGGGAGGTGTGGAGAGTGACCTGTGCTTGCACACAGGTTTCTTGGTGGCGGCAGCAGCAGCCTTAGCGTCTCATGCCCGTCTCTGGGGTCCGCGCTGATAGCCGCGGCTCGCGCCCGTCTCTGGAGCTCGTTTAGGCGGTGCTCTGAATCCCCTCTCCTCGCACACCAGGAAACAAAGAGGCAAGCAAAAGTCTCTTGCCTGTTCGGCAGCTCCAGACCTTTTCCTGGACTCCCTCCCGGCTAGCTGTGGCGCACTAGCCCCTGCAGGCTGTGTTCACGCCGCCAACCCCAGTCCTCTCCCTGCGATCCGACCGAAGCCTGAGCCTCAGCTCCCGGCCCCCGCCCGCCCCGGCAGGTGAGCAGACGAGCCTCTCGCGCTGGTGAGTGCTGGTCGGCACCGATCCTCTGTGCGGGAATCTCTCCGCTTTGCCCTCCGCACCCCTGTGTCTGCGCTCTCCTCTGTGACTCCGAAGCTTCCCCCCTCTGCCACCCGCAGTCTCCGCCTGCGAAGGGCCTTCCTAGTGTGTGGAAACCTTTCCTCCTTCCTGGCTCCCTCCCACTGGTGCAGGTCCCGTCCCTATTCTTTTGTCTCTGTCTTTTCTTTTTTCTTTTGCCCTACCCAGGTACGTGGGGACTTTCTTGCCTTTTGGGAGGTCTGAGGTCTTCTGCCAGTGTTCAGTAGGTGTTCTGTAGGAGTTGTTCCACATGTAGATGTATTTTTGGTGTATTTGTGGGGAGGAAGGTCATCTCCACGTCTTACTCCTCCACCATCTTGAAGGTTCCCTTCATTCCTTTTTATGGCTGAGTAGTATTCCATTGTATGAATGGACCACACTTCGTTTATCCGTTCACCCACTGATGGATGTTGGGTAGTTTTGTTACAGCAGAGAGTTAGCTAGTTATGAGCAGAGAAATGGGGGCAGGGGCCAGGTGGCAGGAAATCACATATCTTGTAAACATCGGGGATCAATATCCAGACAAAGGAAAGCAGGAACCTCCAGACTGACAGGAAAGCACACATTTTGGGTGATAAGTGTCTGGGTAGCAAACAAAGAAAGGGGGAAAGAGGGAATCTCCTGCGTCCGAATGTAACCTTTTGCTCATTATACTCTCATCACAATAAAATTAACCTTACGGATAAGATGTACCCATCCTGCACCAACACCACAACACTTTTTTTTTTTTTTTAAATTTTATTTATTTATTTATTTATTTATTTATGGCTGTGTTGGGTCTTCGTTTCTGTGCCAGGGCTTTCTCCAGTTGCGGCAAGTGGGGGCCACTCTTCATCGCGGTGCGCGGGCCTCTCACTATCGCGGCCTCTCTTGTTGTGGAGCACAAGCTCCAGACGCTCAGGCTCAGTAATTGTGGCTCACGGGCCTAGTCTCTCTGCGGCATGTGGGATCTTCCCAGACCAGGGCTCGAACCCATGTCCCCTGCACTGGCAGGCCAGTTTCTCAACCACTGCGCCACCAGGGAAGCCCAACACCACAACACTTCTGATCTAAGCTAAATAAGGGACAAAAATCCCTCTTCCCCTTGGGAAGATGGAGCTGGGATGAAAATCAGGGAATACGACCCCCAAACTCCTCCTTCCCCAGTGAATATTCTGCCTCTTCATTTGTATGCCCCTGGCATACAAACTGGCTTGCCAAAGAAACCCAGCTCCTCACCTGCCTGCCCACTCTCCCTCTGAGAGCATATCCTTGCTTAAATAAACTCTCACCTAACTTTCTTTACCTTTCTGCTTTGTCTCCAAATTCTTTTGCGATGAAGAAAGAACCTTAAATTCACCGGGAACGGTTTCCACCTTTGGGCTACTGTGAATTGTGCTGCTATGAACACTGGCTTACAAGTATCGTTGGAGCCCCCGTTTTCAGTTCTTTTGGGTACATTCCTAGGACCAGGATTGCTGGGTCATGTAGCAATTTCTTCCACATTTTAGCTATTGTAAATAATGCTGCTAAGAAATAGAGACAGACATAGAGAACAAACGTATGGACACCAAGGGGGGAAAAGGGGGTGGGATGAATTGGGAGATTGGGATTGACATATATACACTAATATGTATAAAATAGATAACTAATGAGAACCTGCTCTATAGCACAGGAAACTCGACTTTGCTTGTACAGTAGAAACTAACACAACATTGTAAAACAACTATACCCCACTTAAAAAAAAATAATGCTGCTATGAACATGGGTGTACAAATATCTCTTCACGACACTGCTTTCACTTCCTTTGGGTATATATACACAGAAGCAGAATTGCTGGGTCATATGTTAATTCTATTTTTAATTCTGTTTGCCACAGTGGCTGTACCAATTTCCTTTTCCACCAGCCGTGCACAAGGGTTCCAATTTCTCCATATTCTCACTAACACTTGTCATCTGTCTTTTTTATTATGACCATCTTAATGGGGGTGAAGTGGTATCTTACTGTGGTTTTGACTTGCATTTCCATGATGAATAATCATTTTGAGCATCTTTTATGTTCCAAATATTTTAGAACTTGCATATCTATTGGTAAAACATATTTGAGCACATACCCCCACTATACATATATTTATTTAAAAGCTAAATATCACACCACGGTAGTAGCATTATCAACATAAAACATGTCTCCCAAATTTAAGTTAAAAGGAGAAGATATTAGGATGAAATAAACTTTTGGTTGTTTCCAAACCACCCTAACAGTAACACTAATAGTAGCTAATACTTCAAGTTACCCTGAGGCAGAGTTCATGATTAAGGGTCATGGATAGAAATCCTTATCACAAATATGCTTTTTGACAGTTGAAGAATGTTTGGCTATTTCTAATCACAACTGATTTCTTTGTCTAACATAGAGGATAGACATTTTAGGGGTCAATGTGTCTCCGCCAACATTTTTTGATTGGCATTAGGATCAACCTGTTGTCTTTTATGTCACAGGAGTTATTTTTGATGACTGATTGAGAGAAACATAGATAATACAACCTGTAGGTCTACCAATCTTGGCACATGGAAACTGCGTTATGCATACCAAAATCAGCTGAAAGCTTAGAGTCACTCTAGCAAAATAGAGAATGTTAGTAAAGTTCATATTATTTTTTAAAATATTTATTTATTTATTTTGGCTGCATTGGGTCTTCGTTGCTGCCTGTGGGCTTTCTCTAGTTGGGGCGAGCCGTGGCTACTCTTTGTTGCAGTGCCCAGGCTTCTCATTGACTTGGCTTCTCTTTTTGAGGAGCATGGGCTCTAGGTGCACGGGCTTCAGAAGTTGTGGTGCGCAGGCTCAGTAGCTGCGGCTTGCAGGCTCTAGAGCACAGGCTTAGTAGTTGTGGCGCAAGGGCTTAATTGCTCCGTGGCATGTGGGGTCTTCCCGGACCAGGGATCAAACCCGTGTCCCCTGCATTGGCAGGCAGATTCTTAACCACTGTGCCACCAGGGAAGCCCTAGTTTTATTTTTTAAAACCTTTTTATTTTGAAATAATTTTAGACCCACATGAAGTGGAAAGCATAATACAGAGAGGTCCAGTGTATCCTTCACTCAGCTTCCCCCAATAAAAACTTCTTACAATTATATGATTATATATATTTATATATAATGTATTTAAATATAATTTGCATTATGTATTTATATATAAATATTATGTATAGTTACATGATTATAGACAATTATAAAAACCAGGACATTAACATCGACACTATTAACTAAAAACCTTATTTGGAGTTCACCAATTATAATATTCACTCAATTGCTTTGAAACACTCTGTGAAATTTTGTCACTTGTGTAGATTCATGTAACCACACCACAGTCAGGATACAGAACAGTTCCATCATGCAGAGAAACTCCCTCATGCTGCCCCTTTGTAGTCAACACTCCCACCCTTTCCTAACTCTTGGCAACCATAATCTGGCAATCATAGCCCCCACAATTCTGTCATTCCGAGAATGTTATGTAAATAATATTATACGGCATGCGACCTTTTGAGATTGGTTTCTTTTACTCAGCAAATGCCCTAGAGAACCATCCAGGCTGTCATATGTTATCAATAGTCCGTTCCTTTTTAGTACTGAGTAGCATTCCACTGTATGGATGAACTGCTGTTTGTACAGACATTCACCAGTTTAAGGGCATTGAAGTTGTTTCCAGCGTTTGGCTATTACAAATAAAGCTGTTCTGAATATTCATGTACACAGGTATTCATTTCTCCAGGGTAAATACCTAGGAGTAAGATTGCTGGGTTATATGGTAAGTGTAAGTCTATAAGAAGCTGTCAAACTCTTTTCCGTACCATTTTGCATCCCCGCCAGTAAAGTAGGAGAGTTCTGGTTACCCTGCATCCTCGTTAACACTTGCTCTTGTCAGTGTTTTTATTTTAGCCATTCTGATAGGTGTGTAGTGGCATCTTATTGTGGCCTTAATTTTTATTTCCCTAATGGCTAATAATGTTGAACATCTTTCAGGTCCTTCTTTGTATATCCTCTTTGGTGAAGTGTACAAGTGTTCATGTCTTTTGTCCGTTCTCTAATTACTGTTATTTAAAAAGTTTTTGGAAGATAAAAATGAATGTAAATGGAAGTTCTTCAGTTTTCCTACATTCAGGGCCACTATACAGCACAATTCCCCAGCATTATCGTACATCTGCAGGAATTCTTGCGAACGCAGCCCTCTGAACCCACAAATAACTTTCCAACTTAATGACATTTTGCAGGAATGTTAAAGACAAGAATGAATGAAGTTGACATCCTGCTAGTTTAAAAGACAGTTCATTCAAATATTTATTGATTTTGATTTTTCAGCCTTGCTTTTATGTTTTCCATCATCAAACTGTGCGGTTTAAAATTTTTTCTTCCAGTTCTTGGAGCATTTTCCAAGACTTCTGGAAAACGTACATGCGCAGCAGTGTACTGGCGCCCCCCAGCGTCCGAACTGGGAAACACACCCTGTGAGGGTGCAGATCATCCCCTACGTGGTGCTGCAGAAAAGTGAACCTACAGCCATGATGGCTTCCCAGCTACCCTGACTCTTCTCCCATAGTTGTTCCATCTCCATGAAACCCAACCTCTAACTAGAAGGAAGTGTCCTTCCCTCCCGACACTGCCTTCCTTTCACACGCCTGTCTGCCTTTGCAGAAGTTCCCTCTGCATTCTTTTATTTATTCATTTAATTTTATTTCTAAACGAGTTTGATTGAGGTATCATCTACATACAATAAATGACACAAATTTAGAGTGTACAATTAGATAAGTTTTGACATACAAATACATCCACGAAATGATCACTTTTAAAATAATAATTTAAAATACGTAAAATATAAATAATATAAAATTAAAATAATTTCAACCTGCAGAACAGTTGTGAGAATATTACCCAGAAACCCTTTGCATCCTTTTTCCAGTTTCTCCAATTGTTAACCTTTTTTTTTTCTTCACACTTTAAAATTGCTCCATCTCTATATATATACATTTTTTCCCCCTTGAACCACTTGAGGGTGTTTCAGACATAATGCCCCTTTATCCCTAAATACTTTTACTGCATATTTCCAAAGAACAAGGGTATTCTCTTGAAAACTACAGTAAATTTATCAAGTCCTAAAAATTAATCATTGACACAATTTTTTTGTCTAATAGATAATCTAGATTCCAATGTCTCCAACTGTCCCCCAAATGTCTATAATTTATAGCAATATTTTTTTCTCTGATCCAAGATCTGGTCCAGGATCAGGTGCATCTAGTTATCATGTTTCTTTTGTCTCCTTTCATCCAAACCTTTTGTTGGTTCCTCAACTTTTCTTAGTCTTTCATGACATCGAACATTTAAAAATATATTTAATTTTTTATTACAAAACTTTCTAATGGATACAAACACTGAGAGAGTTTTATAATGAGCCTCGATATGCCTATCACCCAAATTCAACAGTTCTCAAATTTTTAAGGACACTTTTGATTACATTTGGGTCCATCTGGATAATCCAGGATAATCTCCTCATTTTAAGGTCAGCTGGTTTGCAAACAATTTCATCTTCAATCTTAATTCCTCTTTGTCATGTAACCTAGTATATTCACAGGCTTTGGGGATTACAGTGTGGGCATCTTTGGGGGAGGGCATTATTCCGCTTATCCAAGACTCAGAAACTCAATAGATTCTGATACCATGGTGTTTTTTGATTTCCAAAGTCACACCAAAACTCTGTTTATTGAAACACAGAAACCAAATATATATGGATAACAAGAGACATCTTGCTGATGTCTCTGATCTGGGAGAATATGGTTTCACACCAAAATAGTCACAAACTTTTACTAATTTATATTACAGAAACCCGGGGAATATGTGTGGGGAGCAAGTCTACATGTTCTGTATCAAGGAAGAAGAGAGAAGATAGTGTTGGATGAGCCTGCATTTATTTATATGAATGCAATTATCAGAAATTCTGAGTTCAAGTAGCTAGGAATCATCCTAATAGTTTGGTTAACAGAAACTTGGACACCACTGTGATGTACATTTAATAAGACTGAAATTCAGGAACTTGGTATGACATAAAGGTAAGAATCAAAGAACACAGGGAAACAGAAAAGTTAAAGTATATTTATTACGTGCAACCTTCCCACTCCGCATCATTGCTCTAAGCCCCCAGGAGGTTTCACAGAATACCCCCACCATTAGGAATTGAGAAATGCCTTGGTAATGATGGCATGAGCATCTTTGAAAAGCTCTGTGGGCTGGGAGTATGCTTCCATTGCAAAGTGATTACTGATTTTAATGTTGTATTAAATATTTCCTGTACATGCATTTAGAACCGCGTTAGACAGTGTCATAATTTTTGCATCGACCATCAAACAACTTAGATGACCCATGGGGAGAAGGAAAGTATATTATATTTCCTCATATTATTCTTACCAGGTTCTTTTTTTGAATATTTATTTATTTGGCTGTGCCGAGTCTTAATTGCAGCACACGGAAGTTTCATCGCCCCGTTCAGTTTGAGGCATGCAAACTCTTAGTTGTGGCATGTGGGATCTAGTTCCCTGACCAGGGATCGAATCTGGGCCCCCTGCATTGGGAGTGTGGAGTCTTAGCCACTAGACCACCAGGGAGGTCCCTCTTACCAGGTTCTTTCTTTTTGATGTTCCAAGTTTCCTTTGACAAAATCTTTCCTTTGTTTTTTCATTTACATATTTTCTAATTTGTTATTTTCTTTTCTCTAGGCTGGGGAAGCAGGTAACAATGGGCATCATAATAATGCTATTATGTATTGTGTGTTTTATGTGTGCTGTACAGTGTTAGGGACTTTTATATCTGATCTCTAACTCTGGAGCTTTTATACAAACACACTCACTTTACAAACGAGGAGACTTGAGGCTCCAGGAATATCAGTAACTTGTTTAAGAGAACTACAATTGTTAGAATCATAATTAAAATAAGAACTGATGCCCTGAGTGAAAGTTGGGAATCCTACCTGTCAAAAGTTTGCATGATTTTCATTACAAAGACCTTGTAGCATCTATCTTTTTTTTTTTTTTGGCCATGCTGCAAGTGGCTTGCGGGATCTTAGTTCCCCAACCAGGGATTGAACCTGGGCTCATGGCAGTGAAAGCACCGAGTCTTAAGAGTCCCAGCCACTGGACTGCCAGGGAATTCCCCTATCTTTTAAAATTTTTATTGAAGTATAGTTGATTTACAATGTTGTGTTCATTTCTCATGTACCACAAAGTGATTCAGTTATACATATATATATACATTCTTTTTAATATTATTTTCCATTATGGTTTATCTCAGGATACTGAATATAGTTCTCTGTGCTATACAGCAGGACTTTGTTGTTTATCCATTCTATATGTAATAGTTTGCATCTGCTAACCCCAAAACTCCCAGTCGCTGCCTCCCCCCAACACCGGCAACCACAGGTCTGTTCTCTATGTCTGTGAGTCTGTTTCTCTTTCATAGGTATGTTCATGTGTGTCATATTTTAGATTCCACATATAAGTGATATCATATGGTATTTGTCTTTCTCTTTCTGACTCACTTCACTTAGTAGGATAATCTCTAGTTCCATGCATGTTGCTGCAAATGGCATTATTTTGTTCTTTTTTATGGCTGAGTAGTATTCCATCGTATACACGTACAACGTCTTCTTTCTCCATTCATCTGCTGATGGACATTTAGGTTGTTTCCACGTCTTAGTTTTTGTGAATAGTGCTGCTATGAACATAGGGGTGCATGTATCTTTTTGAACTGTGGTTTTGTCTGGCTATATGCCCAGGAGTGGGATTGCTGTGTCATATGGTAATTATATTTCTAGTTTTTCTAGGAACCTCCATGCTGTTTTCCATAGTGGTGCAGCATCTATCTTAACTACTTAGCAGCATGTTATTTTTTCATTCTTGCTGGTGCAAACAAGTGGGGTTGGTACCCTTTGATGAGGGTACTCAGATGAAGTTCCCTCATCTGAGGGTACCTCTGTCTAAATGTATCTCTGTGAATACACGTGTACAGCATGCACACATATACAGAATGCATTTTCCTTTGGGTTCAGAGAACTTCATTTAGATATTCTTTTAGAGTAGGTCTGCTAGAGATAAATTTTCTTAGTTTTCCTTCATCTGAGAATGTCTTAATTTCCCCTTTATTCCTGAAGGATATTTTGCTGGATTGACAGTTCTTTTCTTTCAGCATCTGAACAAATATCGTGCCATTTCCTTGAGTGTTGCCTCATGGTTTCTGATGAGAAATCCACTCTCACTCTAATTGCTTTCCGCCTATAGATAAGGCATAATTTTTCTGACTAGTCTCAAGAGTTTTTCTTTATCTTTAGTTTCCAGAAGTTTAATTATGATGTATCTTGGCTTGGATTTCTTTAGGTTTATTCTATTTGGGGTTCACTGAGCTCAGTTTCTAGGCTTTGTCTCTTGCCATATTTGGGAAGATTTTAGCTGTTATTTCCTCAAGGGTTTTTTTTTAAGTCCTGCTGGACTAAAATCTGGCAGACTCCAGAACTCCTGCTCTTTCTTTATGTTTCCTCCTGTTCTACCTCTCTCCCCACTTACCTGGCAGGTGAGCTGTGATATCAGGCAGTAAGCCGAAGGTGGAACATATATCTCTGCCTTCTGGATCTGGAGATATCTGCTGAGTGGCAAGCTGGGTTGCATGGAGAACGGGGTCTTGGGCTTTGAGTGATGGGAAAGCAGGTCTGAGGTCTCTCAGGAAAGACCTTTAGCATTTATACCCCAGCCCCTGCATGCTGGCCTGAGCCCCCAAATGCCTTGTTAGGGTTACAGATGCCAAATAATGTTTGCTGCAAATGAAACCACTCCTGGATGTAGCCTCTTGGGGAAAGAGAGCAACACTCATTCTTTCTTTCTTTTTTCTTTTCCTCCACTTCTGCTAAGCCTGCAGCAGTGAGAGACCCTTATCTCTGAGGCACTTATCTTGGGGACAAACTGCCTCAAGGGCCCTAGAAATGGCAGAATTCCTTTGGCGCTTCTGGGTCATTGGTGGCAAATCAATAGTGTCCTTCTCCTGGTCAAAATCCCACCATGGCTCCCATCCTTAGATAGGGTCTCTACAATTCTTTGACACAGACTTTTACAAGTAAAAGCATTTGAACCACATATTTATGCTTACTCATAAATTATGTACCTCTACTACAGAGATCATATTAAATATTTTATAAACCATATCCTGTAAATATTAATTTACAAAAGGAAGAATGAAATAAATCTTATTTAGATGGATTTATAATTATGGGGGCTTCATAGTATTCTTAGCTTATACCTCAAGGCATATATCATGGCTAATGTACTGCATAAAAACCTGCATATCTGATTGTCTTTTTGATGTTTTTGAGGTTTTTTTGGGAGTGGGGTGGGGGCTGACTTCTGTCCCAGCTGTTTCAGTTACCAATTGCTGTGTAACAAATAACCCCAAAAGTTAGTGGATTAAAACAACAACAACATTTATTTTACTTATTTTTTAATTTTTATTTTATTTATTTATTTTTGGCATGTTGGGTGTTTGTTGCTGTGTGCAGGCTTTCTTCAGCTGCGGTGAGTGGGGGCTACTCTTTGTTGTGGTGCATGGGCTTCTCACTGCGGTGGCTTCTCTTGCTGCGGAGCACGGGCTCTAGGTGCATGGGCTTCAGTAATTGTGGCACAAGGGCTCAGTAGTTGTGGCGCATGGGCTTAGTTGCTCCATGGCATGTGGGATCTTCCTGAACCAGGGCTGGAAACCATGTCCCCTGCATTGGCACGTGGATTCTTAACCACTGTGCCACCAGGGAAGTCCCCAACATTTATTTTACTTATGAATCTCTTTCTTATTTTTATTTATTTATTTTTTTCTCTTTCTTATTTTTTTTTTCACTCGTTCAATAAGTTTATTACTGTCTTTATCTGAAAAATCTTCCTAGAAATTGTGGTTTGGTTTATTAACTCTCAGCAGTCCATTCCTGAGCTCTAAGGAAGCTTGCCTTCTTCTGAGCTACCCGATCGTTCTCCTGTGCAAGTGACATTTTGGGACGGTTTCACCTCTTCTTTTTAACTTCTTTCTTAGGCTTCTTCTCATACACTGGATTCTCTCGTATTGCAGCATGAGCTTTCTTGTACATCTCCTCCATCATGTCTGGAGTTACGTTGTTCTTTATGTATTGAGAGAATTGTTTTTTGTAAGCATCTTCATCTTCTTCAATCAGGTAATGCATATAATCTGCAACGTTCGGCCCCATGATGTGCTTTCGGTGTACGTCAGCGTTGAATTCTTTGCTTTCTGAATCATAACCAGGGAACCGTTTGGTACTGTGAGGGATAGACAAGCCTCCATCGACAGCTCCCTTCAGGGCCCCAAAAGCTTTATTCCCAGTAGTAGTCCTGGCAAGCCCTGCATCCAAGTAACAGGTGAAGGCACCAGGTTGACCATCAATGCTTTCCACATTGTATTCATCGCCAGTCACCTCGATTTGGCCTTCATAAATTTTGTCCATACCAAACCTATTAAGAATCCTGCGTGCCAGCAGCAGGCCAGAACAATATGCTGCAGCATAATTTGTCAGGCCAACCTTCACGCCATAAGCTGCACAAACTATCATATCTCCTTCTATATGGGCATAAGCAATCTGACAAATGATATCTCTGTTAGTTACACGAACTATCATTCTGTATTTGGTTGTGTTGTACTTAATTTTATCTTGGATTACTAATCGTTTCCAAGCATAGTAGTCGGTTTTGCCCTCTCATCGTTTTCTAAATTTCACTTGGTATCACCTAAAGTAGGCCTTATTCTTGACAACTTTAACAAACCCATCCTGGAGAACAGAAGCCCTAGCCGCCACTCCTCTTTCTTATTTTTAAAGCTAGAATTCTTTTCCTTCCAGCTTTATTGACATATAATTGACAAATAAAATTGTATATATTTAGGGTGTACAACAGGATGATTTGATAAATGTATACATTGTGAAATGATTACCACAAGCAAGTTAATTAACACTTTCATCACTTCACATAGTTACCTTTTATTTGGTGGTGAGAACGCTTAAGACCTATTCTTTTAGCAAATTGCAGGTATATAGTATAGTAGTATTAACTACAGTCACCACACTGGAACTTATTCATCTTATAACTGAAAGTTGTACCCTTTGACCAACATCTCCCCTTTCCTCTCCCTTCCAATCTGGCAACCACCGTTCCACTCTATTTCTATAGTATGATATTTTTTTAGATTCAGCATATGATTGAAGTCATACAGTATTTGTCTTTCTCCGTCTGGTTTATTGCACTTAGCATAATGTTCTCCAGGTTCATCTATGTTGTCACAAATGGCAGGATTTTCTTTTATGGCTGAGTAATATTCCAACTATCCCTGATGAATATAGATGCAAAAATCTTCAACAAAATACTAGCAAACCGAAGTCAACAGCACATTAAAAGGATCATATACCATAATCAAGTGGGATTTATCCCTAAGATGCAAGGAAGTTTTAACATATGCAAATCAGTAAATGTGGTAAATGACTTCAAAAGAATGAAGGATAAAAATCACATGATCATCTCAATAGATGCAGAAAAAGTGTTTGACAAAAAACAATATCCTTTCATGATAAAAACTCTCAACAAGTTAGGTAATAGAAGGAATGTACCTTGATATAATAAAGGACATATATGACAAGCCCATGGCTAATATAATTCTCAACAGTGAAAAGTAGAAAATATTTCCTCTAAGATCAGAAACAAAACAAGGATGCCCACTCTCACTACTCCTATTCAACATAGTACTGGAAGTCCTTGCCAGAGCAATTAGGCAGGAAAAAGAAATAAAAGGCACTCAAATAAAAAAGGGAGAAATAAAATTGTCTTTGTTTGCTTTTGGATTTCAACTTGAGCAGGGCTTGTCATGGTTAGTTCATCTCTTCCACTCAAAAGCTGAGAGCTAGAATCATTTGAAGGTACAGTTTATTCTGGTTATTGGCTGGACCTCAGCTGAGGCTGGGCTGGAACACCAATAGGTGGTGCCTCCGTGTGACAGCTTTACTTCTTCACATCATAGCAACTGGGTTCCAAGACTGTGCATCCCAACAAGACCAGGTGGAAGCTGTACTACTTTTAGTGACCCAGCCTTGGAAGTCACATAGTACCTCTCTGAATAGTCATAGGCTCCCACAGATTCAAGACAAGGGAACTTAGACCTCTCTTCTCGATGAGGGATTGTCCACATCATACTGTAGGAAAAACATGTGGGATGGCAGGTATTGGTAGAGTCATTCCTAGAATATGAAATTTGCCAAAGCAGTTGATTGCATTAATTTTTCTTCACATTTTTCCCAGTGAAGGGTCCTAGCTCAGTCATTTTCTTTTCTTTTTTAAAAAAAAATTTATTTATTTTTGGCTGCATTGGGTCTTCATTGCTGCGCACGGGCTTACTCTAGTTGTGGTGAGCGGGGGCTACTCTTTGTTGCAGTGTGCAGGTTTCTCATTGCGGTGGCTTCTCTTGTTGTGGAGCACGGGCTCTAGGCACTCAGGCTTCAGTAGTTGTGGCATGAGGGCTCAGTAGTTGTGGCTCGCGGGCTCTAGAGCACAGGCTCAGTAGTTGTGGTGCACGGGCTTAGTTGCTCCACAGCATGTGGGATCTTCCCGGACCAGGGCTCGAACCCGTGTCCCCTGCATTGGCAGGTGGATTCTTAAACACTGCACCACCAGGGAAGTCCCTCAGTCATTTTCTTAAGCATGGTGTTTGCATTGTTAAAATTAATTTCATTCTGTGGATTTTTTTCAAGAACTTTTTAAAGCTACTTGTCCATTACATAAAGGTTGGTTTAGTTAAATATGGGTAATGCACTCCACCAGGCATGCCACCTCCTATAAGGCAAATTAAAATGCACTTACGTTAAATGTATCTATTTTCTCTATAAAAGAGGAAATGATCATTACAATTTTTCTCTTGAAATCATTTTCTGTCATGAGTAGATTACTTATTTAACCCTCAGCTGGATACTTTGAGCATCCATAGATTTTCACATGAAGCTGAAAAACAAAAAACAAATAATTTTCACTATAATAATTTTTTTAACCTGAGAATGAGTCTTTATTACTAAAGTGAGTTAAAAAAATTTTTATTTTGAAATAGCTATAGACGCACAAGAAGTTTCAAAAATAGTACATAAAATCCTGTGTACCCTTTACTCAGATTCACTCAGTATTCACTCTTACATACGTGTGGTGTAAGACTGCAACCAGGAAATTCACAGTGGTACAATGTGTGTGTATAGTTGTATGCAATTTTACCACATGTGGATTTGTGTAGCCACCACCACAACCAAGATACAGAACTGTTCCCCTGTGTAGTCACACCTACCCCCCCTCCCCACAAATCTCTAAAAATCACTAATCTGTTCTCCATCTCTATAATTTTTGTCATTTTGAAGGTGTCATAGAAATGGAACCATACAGCATGTAACCTTCTGTGATTAGTTTTTAGCACTCAGCATAATGCCTTGAAGATCCGTCCAAGTTGTTGCATGTATCATGGTATTTCGTTCTTTTTTAAAATTACTGGATGTGTTATGGGTTGAATTTTGTCATTTCCCTTACCCCCCACTCCCCCGCCCAATTCATATGTAGGTGTCATAACCTCCAACACCTCAGAATATGACCTTATTTGGAGATAAGGTCGCTACTGAGGTAATCGAGTTACAGTGAGGTCATTAGGATGGGCCTTAATCCAATATGACTGGTGGTCCTTATAAGGAGAGGAAATTTGGACACAGAGGTACACACTGAAGGAAGATGATGTGAAGATGCAGGGAGAAGACATCTACAGACCAAGGTTAGAGGCCTGGAACAGGTACTTCCCTCATGGCCCTTGAAAGAAACCAACCCTGCCAACACTTTGATCGCAGACTTCTGGCCTTCAGAACTCTGAGAAAATAAATTTATATTGTTTAAGCCACCCACTGTGTGGTACTTTGTTAAGGCAGCCCTAGCAAACGAATACAGGGTAGTATACCATTGTATGGATATACCAGAATTTGTTTGCCCATTTACCTGTTGAAGGGCATTTGGGTTATTTCCAGTTTTTGACTGTTACAAATAAGGCTGCTGTGAATATTTGTGTGCAGGTTTTTATATGAGTGGGCTGTAATGGAATTTTTATAAATACTATAGACAACAATGAACGAAGTTGATACATTTCACTTGGTAGTCCTTTCTTTAAACGTTTATTGATTTCAATTTTGTGGTTTTCCATTTGTGTTTTGGAGCAAAACTCTGCTTCATTTTTTTTTTTTTTCATCCCTTGATTGCAATTATTTTCAGATTCTCCTGGCAAGCTTCAGTGTGTGGGTGGGCACTGCCCAGCTCTAATGCTTGAGGAAAGAAATAGCTGGGCCTGGCTAGATGCCCAGTGGGGAAATATGCCCCAGAGAATCTTCCCAAATGACCTACTGTAATTGATTTTGAAACACTATCGCCCCCAGCCATTGCTTTGGAATACACATTATGGAAGAGTCAGGAATCATTGTGAATGGGGTTGAGGAATGAATTGATCTACTATATTTGAAAAACTTCTCAGTGATGGGATCAATCACTGCTGGTTCTTGTCTCATAGCCACCTCATCCTCACTCCTTCCCCGGACAGCTCCAAACACTTTGAACAAAGAGTTTGTTCAAGTACAAATGTGTTATTTTGTTTTATGTTTCTTTGTCTTTGACCTGCAGTTCCCATTGTCCTTTCCTCCATCTTTTAAATTTCTTTTTATCGAGGTAAAATTTATTTACAGTAAAATGAACAGCACTTAAGTTTGATAAGATTAGACAAATGCATTTACCTATGTTATTATCACCCCAATCGAGATATAGAACAATCCCATCACCCCAGAAACTTCCCTCTTGTCTCTTTCCAGTCAACCCCATCCTACCATCACCAGAACAACAACTGTTATGGTTTTTACCATTGTAGATCAGATTTTTGCTTTTTTTTGAAACTTAAATAAATGGAATTGTTATGTACTTTTTTGTGTCTTGTTTCTTTCAAAGTCTAGCCACTTTGTTGAAAAGACTTTCCTTTCTTCTTAACCACAGAGCCTTTGTAGAAGAACAATTGACCGTACATGTGTGGGGCTATCTCTGGACTCTCTATTCTGTTGTTTGCTATATTTGTCCATCCTAATATTTTTGAGACACAGTCTTAACTTTTGTAAATTTGTAGTAAGCCTTGCAATTAGGTAGTGTGTTTTCACAGTTCCTTGGGAAAAAAAACTTTGTTCCTTTTTTCAAGATTGTCTCAGCTTATTCAAGCTCATTGGAATTTCTATACACATTTTAGGTTCAGTTTGTGAATTTCTATTAAAATCCTGGTGGGATTTAGGTTGGGGTTTCTTTGGCTCTATAAATTAATTTTGAGAGAATTGTCATTTTAACCACTTTGAGTCTTCTTATCCATGAACATGTTATATCTCCTCATTTATTTTAAAAATATTTTATTCAAAAAAGCTTTGTAGTTTTCAATGTAGTGGTCTTGCACATATTTCATTAGATTTATTGCTAGTATTTTATATTTTTGATGTTAAGTAGTGTTCTTTTTTAAATGTCCTATTGTGTCTTTTGATAAGCAAAGTTTTTTCCCCCCAATTGTTTGCTGCCAGAAGAGGACATACAATTGATGTTTGAATATATTAACCTTGTCTCCTACAACTTTGCTATATTCACTTATTAGTTCCGGTAGTTTGTAGATTTTTTTGTTTTGTTTTCTATATAAACAATCAGGTTGTCTGCAAACTAAGACAGTTTAAAATTTTTAATGACTATATTTCTTTTTCATTTCTATTGCATTGTCTAGAACCTCCAGAACAATGTTAAAATATAAATGATGAGAGCAGACATTCTTGCCTTCTTCCCAATCTTAAGGGTAAATTTTTCACCATTAAGTTTGATGTTAGTTATGTTTTTTAAAAAATCTATCCTTTATCAGATTGAAGAAGTTCCCTTCTATTCCTAGTTTGTTGAGATTTGTTTGTTTTTGTTTTGTTTTGTTTTTTAAAGAAGAATGGGTATTGAATTTTGTCAAATGCTTTCCCTACATCTGTTGAGATAATCACATGTGTTTCTCATTCATTCTTTCAATGTGGTGAATTATAGAGATTAACTTTCAAATATCAAACCAAACTTTCATTCCTGAAATAAACCTCACATGGTCATGGTACATTAGTCTTTTAATATATGACTAGATTGTGCTTCTTATTATTTTCTTAAAATTTTTCATCTATGTTCATGAGAAATATTGATTTTTAAATTTTATTTTCTAGTAATGTCCTTGTCAGGTTTTGGTATCAGGGTTTTTCTGGTTTCAAAAAATGAGTAAGTAATTGTTCCTTTTTAAAATCATCACTGGATGAATTTGTGTCAGATTGGTATTGTTTCTTCCTCATATATTTGGAAGAATTTACTGGCAAAACTATCTAGGTCTGGAGTATTTGTGGAGTGGTTTTAAATTATAAATTCAATTTCTCTAGTACATATAGAGCAATTCAAATTTTCTATTTCTTCTTATGTCAGTTTCAGAAAAAAGTTTTAAAATAAATTTTACCAAAAACATACAGATAGCAAATAGGCACATGAAAAGATGCTCAACATCGCTAATTATTAGAGAAATGCAAATCAAAACTACAATGAGGTACCACCTCATACTGGTTAGAATGGCCATCATTAAAAAGTCTACAAATAACAAATACTGGAGAAGGTGCAGCAAAAAGGGGACCCTCCTACATTGTTGGTAGGAACGTAAATTGGTGCAGCCACTATGAAAAACAGTATGGAAGTTCCTTAAAAAACTAAAAATAAAACTGCCATATGATCCAGCAATCCCACTCCTGGACATATATCCAGAGAAAACTGTAATCTGAAAAGATACGTGCACCGCAATGTTCATAGCAGCACTATTTACAGTAGCCAAGACATGGAAGCAACCTAAATGCCCATTGACAGATGAATGGATAAAAAAGATATGGCACATATACATAGTGGAATATTACTCAGCCATAAAAAGAATGAAATAATGGCATTTGCAGCTACATGGATGGACCTAGAGATTGTTATATTAAGTGTAGTAAGTCAGAAAGAGAAAGACAAATGCCATATGGTATCACTTATATGTGGAATTTAAATATGACACAAATGAATTTACTTACAAAACAGAAACAGATTCACAGACATACAAAACAAACTTATGGTTACCAAAGGGGAAAGGGGGTAGGGGAGAGATAATTAGGAGTTTGGGATTAGCAGATACAAACTATTATATATAAAATAGATAAACAACAAGGTCCTACTGTATAGCACAGGAAATTATGCTCAATATCGTGTAATAAACCATGATGGAAAAGAATCTGAAAAATGAATATATATAACTGAATCACTTTGCTGTACACCAGAAAGTAACACAACATTGTAGATCAACTATACTTCAATATAAACAAACAAACAAACAAATAAATAAATAAATTTTATCTACTTATCAATGTTATTGGCAGATAGTTGTTAATATTATACAGCCTATACACTTTTTAATGTCTGTAGGATCTGTAATGATGGCCTCTCTTTCATTACTGTTATTGGTAATTTGTGTTTTCTCTTTTTTTTCTTGGTCAGTATATTGTTGAGTTATTTATCTTATTAATCTTTTAAAGAAACCAAATTTGGGGACTTCCCTGGTGGTCCTGTGCTAAAGAATCCGCCTTCTAATACAGGGGACGTGGGTTCGATCCCTGGTCAGGGAACTAAGATCCCGTATGCCGGGTGTGTGGGGCAACTAAGCCCGCTCACCATAACTATGGAGCTCGTGCGCCCCAATGAGAGAGACCGATGCTGCAAACTACAGAACCTATGCACCCTGGAGCCCGCGTGCCACAACTAGAGAAAGAAAACTCACATGCCATTACTAGAGAGAAGCTTGTGTGGTGTAACAAAGAGCCTGCACTGCAAGGAAAGGTCCAGCGCACCTCAATGAAGAGCCTGCACAGTGCAACTAAGACGCGATACAGCACAGAAAAAAAAAAAGAAAAGAAAAGAAAAAAAAAGAAACCAATTTTTAGCTTTATAGATTTTCTTTATTGTTTGTCTCCTACATACTATATTGATTTGTGCTCTTATCTTTACTATTTACTGTCTCTACTTAATTTAAGCTTAATTTGATCTATTTTTTTTAAATGTGGGAGCTTAGATCGTTATTTTTAAACCTTTCTTATTTTTCCATGTATTCATTTAAAGCTATAAATTTCCATATAAGCACTGCTTTAATGGGAATCTAACAAATTTTGATATACTGTGTTTTCATTATAATTAAATTAAAAATTATTTTACTTATGATTCTTTTTCTGACACATGGGTTGTTTCTGTTTAGTTTTGTTTTTAAACAATGTGTTATTTAATTTCCACAGATTTGAAGATTTTTCTAATTATCCATTTTATTAACTTCTAATTTAATTCTGTCATAGAGATCATACTATGAGTGATTTCAATCATTTGGAATTTATTGAGACTTGATTTATGACCCATCATATGGGTCTATTTTACTGAATACTCATGTAAACCTGCAAAAAATATGCATTAGGTCGAACATTTTGCTCTTTGTTTTCTATTTGTATCATCTATTATTATTTACTTTCATGCCTTTTTTCAATTAATTAAACATGTTTAAAGTTTTCTATTTTATCTCCTCTTTTGAGTTTTGAACTGTATCTCTTGGATTTATTATTTATTTATTTAAATGTTCTTTTTTTAAAATTTAATTTAATTTAATTTTTTATACAGCAGATTCTTATTAGTTATTTTATACATATTAGTGTATATATGTCAATCCCAATCTCCCAGTTCATCTCACCACCACTGCCCCCCCGCCCCCACTCTCCCCCTCTTGGATTTATTTTTGAAGAGATTGCTATTGTGAATACAATAGGTATCCTTCATTTATCACATTAGTCCTTAGATTAATTTTATACCACATATTGTATAAAGTTAATATCTTAAAGCAGTATAATTTAATTTATATCCCTTTCAGCTATTGTGTTATTGTTGTCAAAGATTCTATTTCTTTGTATGAGAAAACCCCCATAATAACATTATTATTATTTCTGCTTTGAACAGACATGGCTTTTTTTTTTAAGGAAAAAAATACTTTTATTGTTCATTTTAAACATATACACACACACACACACATATATATCCACATTTAGAGAAAAGGCACAATTCATATTCAAGACAATGTTGAAGGTTTAGAACACCTGAAACACATAGTAACCCAGGAATTCTCAATATTAAAGTCTTCAAAGCTGTGATAACTTAAAAAGGAAAACAAAACTACGCTTTCTTTAAATTTTGCTTGACTTTTTTATGTTGTTATCTTTCAAGGATGTATTTAGAGGAACTTCCCTGGTGGCACAGTGGTTAAGAATCCACCTGCCAATGCAGGGGACACTGGTACGATCCCTGGTCTTGGAAGATCCCACATGCCATGGAGTAACTAAGCCTGTGCACCACAACTACTGAGCCTGTGCTCTAGAGCCTGCAAGCCACAACTACTGAGCCCGCATGCCACAACTACTGAAGCCTGCATGCCTAGAGCCCATGCTCCGCAACAAGAGAAGCCACTGCAATGCGAAGCCCACGCACTGCAACGAAGAGTAGCCCTTGCTTACCACAACTAGAGAAAGCCCATGTGCAGCAACGAAGACCCGATGCAGCCAAAAAAAAAAAAAAAGAATGTGTTTAGATATTTTTCACTCCATTAGGTGAGGCATTCACTTCCTTCACCTTCACATTAGGGAGGTTATCTTTGAGTCAGTTGCGCTATTGTTTCCTAAGACAAATAAGTTTAGGTTGAAACAAAGGCAACAAAATTATTGGATGAAAAGATTTTCTGACAAACTTTTATAAGTGATTGATTGGAATACATAAGTAGAAATTTGATTTTCAAAAACACAAAATAACGATCAAATGGAAATTATTACAAACACCGAAAAAAAGTTACATGAAAACACTACTGTGCTGCCGCTTCAGAAATCTTTTGTATTACTTCTCTTTTGTCACTAAAAGAATATTTAGCACAACTCGTAGATGCTAAGGGAGAAAATACATATTTCTTCTAGTATTTTCCTTTTGGCTTTTGCTAAAAGGACAGAAGTTCTGATATAATGCAGAATTTAAAATTAAAATAAAAAATACCTGGAGAGTCAGCGCTACCCACCACCAGAGCCTCCCATCAAGCCTCTTGATAGCCTCAACCACTAGAGGGCAGACAGCAGAAGCAATAAAAACTACAATCCTGCAGCCTGTGGAACAAAACCCACACTAACAGAAAGATAGACAAGATGAAAAGGCAGAGGGCTATATACCAGATGAAGGAACAAGGTAAAACCCCAGAAAAACAACTAAATGAAGTGGAGATAGGCAACCTTCCAGAAAAAGAATTCAGAATAATGATAGTGAAGAGGATCCAGGACCTCGGAACAAGAATGGAGGCAAAGATCGAGAAGATGCAAGAAATGTTTAACAAAGACCTAGAAGAATTAAAGAACAAACAGAGATGAACAATACAATAACTGAAATGAAAACTACACTAGAAGGAATCAATAGCAGAACAACTGAGGCAGAAGAACGGATAAGTGACCTGGAAGACAGAATGGTGGAATTCACTGCTGCAGAACAGACTAAAGAAAAAGGAATGAAAAGAAATGAAGACAGCTTAAGAGACCTCTGGGACAACATTAAACGCAACAACATTCGCATTATAGGGGTCCCAGAAGGAGAAGAGAGAGAGAAAGGACCAGAGAAAATATTTGAAGAGATTATAGTCGAAAACTTCCCCAACATGGGAAAGGAAATAGCCACCCAAGTCCAGGAAGCACAGAGAGTCCCGTACAGGATAAATCCAAGGAGAAACACGCTGAGACACATATTAATAAAATTGGCAAAAATTAAAGACAAAGACAAATTATTGAAAGCAGCAAGGGAAAAATGATGAATAACATACAAGGGAACTCCCATAAGGTTAACAGCTGATTTCTCAGCAGAAACTCTACAAGCCAGAAGGGAGTGGCATGATATACTTAAAGTGATGAAAGGGAAGAACCTACAACCAAGATTCCTCTACCCGGCAAGGATCTCCTTTAGATTCGATGGAGAAATCAAAAGCTTTACAGACAAGCAAAAGCTAAGAAAATTCAGCACCACCAAACCAGCTCTACAACAAAAACTAAAGGAACGTCTCTAAGTGGGAAACACAAGAGAAGAAAAGGACCTACAAAAACAAACCCAAAACAATTAAGAAAATGGTCATAGGAACATACATATTGATAATTACCTTAAACGTGAATGGATTGAATGCTCCAACCAAAAGACACAGGCTTGCTGAATGGATACAGAAACAAGACCCATATATATGCTGTCTACAAGAGACCCACTTCAGATCTAGGGACACATACAGACTGAAAGTGAGGGGTTGGAAAAATATATTCCATGCAAATGGAAATCAAAAGAAAGCTGGAGTAGCTATACTCATATCCGATAAAATAGACTTTAAAATAAAGAATGTTACAAGAGACAAGGAAGGACACTACATAATGATCAAGGGATCAATCCAAGAGGAAGATATAACAATTATAAATATATATGCACCCAACATAGGAGCACCTCAATACATAAGGCGACTGCTAACAGCTATAAAGGAGGAAATCGACAGTAACACAATAATAGTGGGGGACTTTAACACCTCACTTACACCAATGGACAGATCATCCAAAATGAAAATAAATAAGGAAACAGAAGCTTTAAATGACACAATAGACCAGATAGACTTAATTGATATTTATAGGACATTCCATCCAAAAACAGCAGATTACACTTTCTTCTCAAGTGTGCATGGAACATTCTCCAGGATAGATCACACCTTGGGTCACAAATCAAGCCTCAGTAAATTTAAGAAAATTGAAATCATATCAAGCATCTTTTCTGACCACAACGCTATGAGATTAGAAATGAATTACAGGGAAAAAAACGTAAAAAAGACAAACACATGGAGGCTAAACAATACGTTAGTAAATAACCAAGAGATGACTGAAGAAATCAAAGAGGAAATCAAAAAATACCTAGAGACAAATGACAATGAACACACGACGATCCAAAACCTATGGGATGCAGCAAAAGCAGTTCTAAGAGGGAAGTTTATAGCTATACAAGCCTACCTCAAGAAACAAGAAAAATCTCAAGTAAACAATCTAACCTTACACCTAAAGGAACTAGAGAAAGAAGAACAAATATAACCCAAAGTTAGCAGAAGGAAAGAAATCATAAAGATCAGAGCAGAAATAAATGAAATAGAAACAAAGAAAACAATAACAAAGATCAATAAAACTAAAAGCTGGTTCTTCGAGAAGATAAACAAAATTGATAAACCATTAGTCAGACTCATCAAGAAAAAGAGGGAGAGGACTCAAATCAATAAAATTAGAAATGAAAAAGGAGACGTTACAACAGACACCACAGAAATACAAAGCATCCTAAGAGACTACTACAAGCAACTCCATGCCAATAAAATGGACAACCTGGAAGAAATGGACAAATTCTTAGAAAGGTATAACCTTCCAAGACTGAACCAGGAAGAAATAGAAAATATGAACAGACCAATCACAAGTAATGAAATTGAAACTGTGATTAAAAATCTTCCAACAAACAGAAGTCCAGGACCAGATGGCTTCACAGGTGAATTCTATCAAACATTTAGAGAAGAGCTAACACCCATCCTTCTCAAACTCTTCCAAAAAATTGCAGAGGAAGGAACACTCCCAAACTCATTCTATGAGGCCACCATCACCCTGATACCAAAACCAGACAAAGACATTACAAAAAAAGAAAATTACAGACCAATATCACTGATGAATATAGATGCAAAAATCCTCAACATAATACTAGTAAACAGAATCCAACAACACATTAAAAGGATCATACACCACGATCAAGTGGGATTTATCCCAGGGATGCAAGGATTCTTCAATATACGCAAATCAATCAATGTGATACACCATATTAACAAGTTGAAGAATAAAAACCATATGATCATCTCAATAGATGCAGAAAGTTTTGACAAAATTCAACACTCATTTATGATAAAAACTCTTCAGAAAGTGGGCATAGAGGGAACCTACCTCAACATAATAAAGGCCATATACAACAAACCCACAGCAAACATCATTCTCAGCAGTGAAAAACTGGAAGCATTTCCTCTAAGATCAGGAATGAGACAAAGATGTCCACTCTCACCACTAATATTCAAGATAGTTTTGGAAGTCCTAGCCACAGCAATCAGAGAAGAAAAAGAAATAAAAGGAATACAAATTGGAAAAGAAGAAGTAAAACTGTCACTGTTTGCAGATGACATGATACTATACATAGAGAATCCTAAAAATGCCACCAGAAAACTACTGGACCTAATCAATGAATTTGGTAAAGTTGCAGGATACAAAATGAATGCACAGAAATCTCTTGCATTCCTATACACTAATGATGAAAAATCTGAAAGAGAAATTAAGGAAACACTCCCATTTACCATTGCAACAAAAAGAATAAAATACCTAGGAATAAACCTACCTAGGGAGACAAAAGACCTGTATGTAGAAAACTATAAGACACTGATGAAAGAAATTAAAGATGATACGAACAGGTGGAGAGATATACCATGTTCTTGGATTGGAAGAATCAATATTGTGAAAATGACTATACTACCCAAAGCAATCTACAGATTCAATGCAATCCCTATCAAATTACCAATGGCATTTTTTACGGAACTAGAACAAACCGTCTTAAATTTTGTATGGAGACACAAAAGACCCAGAATAGCCAAAGCAGTCTTGAGGGAAAAGAACGGAGCTGGAAGAATCAGACTCCTTGACTTCAGACTATACTACAAAGCTACAGTAATCAAGACAATATGGTACTGGCACAAAAAGAGAAACATAGATCAATGGAACAAGATAGAAAGCCCAGAGATAAACCTACGCACCTATGGTCAACTAATCTATGACAAAGGAGGCAAAGATATACAATGGAGAAAAGACAGTCTCTTCAATAAGTGGTGCTGGGAAGCCTGGACAGCTACATGTAAAAGAATGAAATTAGAACACTCCCTAACACCATACACAAAAATAAACTCAAAATGGATTCGAGACCTAAGTGTAAGACCGGACACTATAAAACTCTTAGAGGAAAACATAGGAAGAACACTCTTTGACATAAATCACAGCAAGATCTTTTTTGATCCACCTCCTAGAGAAATGGAAATAAAAACAAAAATAAACAAATGGGACCTAATGAAACTTGAAAGCTTTTGCACAGCAAAGGAAACCATAAACAAGACGAAAAGACAACCCTCAGAATGGGAGAAAATATTTGCAAATGAATCAATGGACAAAGGATTAATCTCCAAATTATATAAACAGCTCATTCAGCTCAATATTAAAGAAACAAACAACCCAATCCAAAAATGGGCAGTAGACCTAAATAGACATTTCTCCAAAGAAGACATACAGATGGCCAAGAAACACATGAAAATATGCTCAATATCACTAATTATAAGAGAGATGCAAATCAAAACTACAGTGAGGTTATCACCTCACACCAGTTAGAATGGGCATCATCAGAAAATCTACAAACAACAAATGCTGGAGAGGGTGTGGAGAAAAGGGAACCCTCTTGCACTGTTGGTGGGAATGTAAATTGATACAGCCACTATGGAGAACAGTATGGAGGTTCCTTGAGAAACTAAAAATAGAATTACCATATGACCCAGCAATCCCACTACTGGGCATATACCCAGAGAAAACCGTAATTCATAAAGACACATGCACCCCAATGTTCATCACAGCACTATTTACAATAGCCAGGTCATGGAAGCAACCTAAATGCCCATCGACAGACGAATGGATAAAGAAGTTGTGGTACATATATACAATGGAATATTGCTCAGCCTTAAAAAGGAACAAAATTGAGTCATTTGTTGAGACGTGGATGGATCTAGAGACTGTCATACAGAGTGAAGTAAGTCAGAAAGAGAAAAACAAATATCGTATATTAACACACGTATGTGGAACCTAGAAAAATGGTACAGATGAACCGGTTTGCAGGGCAGAAGTTGAGACACAGATGTAGAGAACAAACGCATGGACACCAAGGGGGGAAAACTGTGGTGGGGTAGGGATGGTGGTGTGCTGAACTGGGCGATTGGGATTGACATGTATACAGTGATGTGTATAAAATTGATGACTGATTAAAAAAGTAATAATAATAATATGAAAAAAAATACCTGGAAGAAAGGGGCATGAAAGGGAGTAATTTGAATGATTATGCTCTCCCAATGCTTCTGGAAGCCTCCTTATTTTCCCAAATGAACAGACATGGTCTTTAATTAAGAAAAAACAACACTTTTTATTTAATGAATCATTTACTCTTGAATATTCTTCATTCTTTCCTGAAGATCTGGGCTTTCATCTGCTGTCTTTTTTTTTTTTTTTTCAGCCTGAAGAATTCTGTTTAGTATTTATTGAGTGCTGGTCTGCTAGAGATGAATTTTCTCTGTATTTACTTGTCTGAAAATGTCTTTTCTTTCTTTCTTCCTTCCTTCCTTCCTTCCTTCCTTCCTTCCTTCCTTCCTTCCTTCCTTCCTTCCTTCCTTCCTTCCTTCCTTCCTTTCTTTCTTTCTTTCTTTCTTTCTTTCTTTCTTTCTTTCTTTCTTTCTTTCTTTCTTTCTTTCTTTCTTTTCTTTCTTTTTTGGCCACACCATGCATGGCATGTGGGATCTTAGTTCCCTGACCAGGGATCGAGCCCACATCCCCTGTAGTGGAAGCACGGAATCTTAACCACTGTAACACCAGGGAAGTCCTTTACTTTCATTTTTGAAGGCTATTTTTTGCTGGAATAGAATTCTAGGTAGACAGTTATTTTTCCTTTCAGTACATCAAATATTTCATTGTCTTCTGACTTTCATTGATTCTGATGAGAGGTTGGTCATTCTTATGATTATTTTCTTCAATGTAATGTATCTTTTTACTTTGGCCATTTTCAAGATTTTCTCTTCATCTGTTTTTTCAGCATCTTGATTATAACTTGCCCAATGTGGCTTTCCATGCATTTATTCTGCTTGGGTTTCACTGAGATTCTTCTGTCTGTGGGTTGTCTTTCATCAGTTCTAGACCCATTTCTTTCAATATCATCAAATATTGCTTCTGCCCTATTATCTCTCTGTCATCCTTCTGGAGCTTCAGTTACATGTATATTAAACTGTTTTTTAATGTTCCAAATGTCTATGGTTCTCTGCTCAGTTTTATTTTTTATCTCTCTCCTTTAGGTTAGATATTTTCTCTTGACTTTTAAGTTTGTTGATTATTTCTTCTGCTGCTAAGTTCATTCAATAAATTATTTCAGATACTGCAGTTTTTTTCCCTACTAGAATTTCCATTTGGTTCATTTTCAGAGCTTTAATTTCTCTGCTGAAATCCACCATCTCTTTACTCATTTTGTCCATTTTACTTCTAAATTCTTTAACATTTATAGGATTATCCTTGTCTGCTAAGTCCAACGTCTCAGTCATATATAGATCTGTCATACTGACTTTTTCTTTCTTGATTATGGGTCATGTTTTCCTGCTTCATTGTCTCATACATTTTATTCCATGCTGGATATTTATAATAAAAGAGAAGTAGAAAGTGAACTATACAATATTTCTTCTAACTTTGTTTTTTTTTTTTCTAGAGATGATGCTTTTTTCCCTCTGTCAGGGAGACTAGCATAGAAGGCTGATCCACTGAATCTAACAAAACTGTGCTGGGCCAGTTTTATTTAGTTTCATTTCACCTGTGTTTTTTTCTTTTATTTAAGTATATCTGCTGTACAATTTATATAAGTTACAGGTTACAATATAGTGATTCACAATTTTTAAAGATTGTACTCCATTTATAGTTATTATAAAATATTGGCTATATTTCCTGTGTTGTACAATATATCCTTGTAGCTTATTTTATACCTAATGGTGTGTACCTCTTAATCCCCTACCCTTATATTCCTCTTCCCCACTTCCCTCTCCCCACTGGTAACCACTAGTTTGTTCTCTATATCTGTGACTCTGTTTCTTTTTTGTTATGTTTACTATTTTGTTGTAGTTTTTAGGTTCCACATATAAGTGATGTCATACAGTATTTGTCTTTCTCTGTCTGACTTATTTTCACTTAGCATAATGCCCTCCAAGTCCATCCATGTTGCTGCCAATGGCAGAATTTCATTCTTTTTTATGGCTGAGTAGTATTCCATTGTATGTATATACAGTATCAGACCCATCCATCTGTTGATGGACACTTAGGTTGCTTCCATATCTTGGCAATTGTAAATAATGCTGCTATGAACATTTCACCTGTGTTTTAAAATAAGGCCATGAGAGATCTCTATACTGTTTATCCTGACTCCAAACTTTCCAGCTACTTCTGAGCAGATGATCCATTTGATCCTATGAGGATTTGAGGTGTCAGGGGGTTGGGTTAAAATGTTAATTGATTTCAGCTCACTTTCAGATTCATCTCCACTGTGAGTTTGTGTTTGCTTTTCATCTCCACTCTCACTGTTCCTTACTCAGCAAAATTTTCTTGGGAGAAAATTGCCATACTGAGGGACTTTTGTTTTTGTGTTTGTGGTTATCCCAGATTCCAATCAATAGTAACAGTCATGACAGCATACACATTACCTTTAAACATTGGAAAATTTTCCCTTGTCTCAGCAAAATCTCTCCACCTATAGCAAACCAACTTCTCTACCTGATTACTCCTGCCAGTCTTAGGTATAAAAGTGGCTGCTAGTCTTTGCTCACCTATGAAAGGATTATCCCTCTTTGTAATTTAGTTTAAACTTTTTGCACCCACCACTTTTCAATAGCTTTAAATAAATGATGATTTTTAGTTTATCTAGTTTTTTGTTGTTGTTGTGTTGTGGAGCTTCTAAGAACTTCAGGAATCCATTACTCAACATGAATATCCATGCTCAAAAGTTCTTCTGATGTTCAGAAACTTTTGTGTAAACAAAGAAGTAGTAATGACAGAGGAAAAATAAGGAGTTATATAGTCACCCCTGAAAGAAAGAATTGCAGGGTAGTGATTCACAGTAATAGGTAAGGGCTGCTTATTGTGTCATTACAAAGCCAGGCTGAAGCCATGCTCCTCAAGATGGGAAGTCATTTCCACAAGCCACTCTACAAAGAGACCATCACAGTGCTGAATGAATCTATGAGATTCTCATCACCAAAATGAGTGACCAACCCAGAATTATAAAACAAGTAAAAAGGCAATTTCATGAGTGAAAACCAATCCAACATATGGAAAAAATTACATTCAAGAGATAGTGATAATAGATAATCTGAAAATGATCTTAAAATAAGTACGTTTAATAGCTTCAGAATGATAAAGGACAAGGTCATATCCATGAAACAAGATAGTTATTTATGATAAAAGAACCAACAACAAGTAATGCAAATGAAAAATCTACAATTGATTGATGGGAGCAATAGCAAGCTGAACACAAGAGAGAATCGGTAAGCTGGAAGATCAATTCTGCCAGAATATAGCATGACGAAGTGAGAAAATGAAAAATATAAAGCTAAGACTCATGGCAGATTACAGGGACACTGGAAGGCCACATGGGAAAAATTATGCCTCACACTATATCCCCAAAATATATCCTAAAATAATCAGAGCGCAGTATAGGAAAATAGTCTTATAATGTTGGGAAAGGAGAGAATTTTTAAAGTAAGACATAAAAATAAATAAAAAGATTTATGATTTTGACTTCATTAAAAAAACTTGATGAGTCTGGCTAATGGTTTATCAATTTTGTTTATCTTCTCAAAGAACTAGCTTTTAGTTTTGTTGATCTTTGCTATTGTTTCCTTCATTTCTTTTTCATTTATTTCTGATCTGCTCTTTATGATTTCTTTCCTTCTGCTAACTTTGGGGTTTTTTTGTTCTTCTTTCTCTAATTGCTTTAGGTGCAAGGTTAGGTTGTTTATTCGACATGTTTCCTGTTTCTTGAGGTAGGCTTGTATTGCTATAAACTTCCCTCTTAGAACTGCTTTTGCTGCATCCCATAGGTTTTGGCTTGGCGTGTCTCCATTGTCATTTGTTTCTAGGTGTTTTTTGATTTCCCCTTTGATTTCTTCAGTTATCATTTCGTTATTAAGTAGTGTATTGTGTAGCCTCCATGTGTTTGTATTTTCTACAGATCTTTCCCTGTAATTGATATCTAGTCTCATAGCATTGTGGTTGGAAAAGATACTTGATACGATTTCAATTTTCTTAAATTTACCAAGGCTTGATTTGTGACCCAAGATGTGATCTATCCTGGAGAATGTTCCATGAGCACTTGAGAAAAATGTGTATTCTGTTGTTTTTGGATGGAATGTCCTATAAATATCAATTAAGTCCATCTTGTTTAATGTATGATTTAAAGCTTGTGTTTCCTTATTTATTTTCATTTTGGATGATCTGTCCATTGGTGAAAGTGGGGTGTTAAAGTCCCCCACTATGACTGTGTTACTGTCGATTTCTCCTTTTATGGCTGTTAGTATTTGCCTTATGTATTGAGGTGCTCCTATGTTGGGTGCACAAATATTTATAATTGTTATATCTTCTTCTTGAATCGATCCCTTGATCATTATATAGTGTCCTTCTTTGTCTCTTGTAATAGTCTTTATTTTAAAGTCTATTTTGTCTGATATGAGAATTGCTACTCTAGCTTTCCTTTGATTTCCATTTGCATGGAATATCTTTTTCCATCCCCTCACTTTCAGTCTGTATGTGTCCCTAGGTCTGAAGTGGGTCTCTTGTAGACAGCATATATATGGGTCTTGTTTTTGTATCCATTCAGCCAGTCTGTGTCTTTTGGTGGGAGCATTTAATCCATTTACATTTAAGGTAATTATTGATATGTATGTTCCTATTCTCATTGTCTTAAATGTTTTGGGTTTGTTATTGTAGGTGTTTTCCTTCTCTTGTGTTTCTTGCCTAGAGAAGTTCCTTTAGCATTTGTTGTAAAGCTGGTTTTGTGGTGCTGAACTCTCTCAGCTTTTGCTTGTCTGTAAAGGTTTTAATTTCTCCATCAAATCTGAATGAGATCCTTGATGGGTAGAGTAATCTTGGTTGTAGGTTTTTCTCCTTCATCACTTTAAATATGTTCTGCCACTCCCTTCTGGCTTGCAGTTTCTGCTGAAAGATCAGCTGTTAACCTTATGAGGATTCCCTTGTGTGTTATTTGTTGTTTTTCCCTTGCTGCTTTCAATATGTTTTATTTATATTTAATTTTTGATAGTTTGATTAATATGTGTCTTGGCGTGTTTCTCCTTGGATTTATCCTATATGGGACTCTCTGTGCTTCCTGGACTTGACTAACTATTTCTTTACCATATTAGGGAAGTTTTCAACTATAATCTCTTCAAATATTTTCTCAGTCCTTTCTTTTTCTGGGACCCCTATAATTTGAATGTTGGTTCATTTAATGTTGTCCCAGAGGTCTCTGAGACTGTCCTCAGTTCTTTTCATTCTTCTTTCTTTATTCTGCTCTGCAGTAATTATTTCCACTATTTTGCTTCCAGGTCACTTATCCGTTCTTCTGCCTCAGTTATTCTGCTATTGATCCCTTCTAGAGTATTTTGAATTTCATTTATTGTGTTTTTCATCATTACTTAGTTCCTGTTTAGTTCTTCTAGGTCCTTGTTAAATGTTTCTTGCATTTTGTCTATTCTATTTCCAAGATTTTGGATCATCTTTACTATCATTATTTTGAATTCTTTTTCAGGTAGACTGCCTATTTCCTCTTCATTTGTTAGGTCTGGTGTGTTTTTACCTTGCTCCTTCATCTGCTGTGTGTTTTTCTGTCTTCTCATTTTGCTTATCTTACTGTGTTTGGGGTCTCCTTTTTGCAGGCTGCAGGTTCGTAGTTCCTGTTGTTTTTGGTATCTGTCCCCAGTGGCTAAGGTTGGTTCAGTGGGTTGTGTAGGCTTCCTGGTGGAGGGGACTAGCACCTGTGTTCTGGTGGATGAGGCTGGATCTTGTCTTTCTGGTGGGCAGGTCCACATCTGGTGGTGTGTTTTGGGTTGTCTGTGGCCTCACTATGATTTTAGGCAGCCTCTCTGCTAATGGATGGGGCTGTGTTCCTGTCTTGCTAGTTGTTTGGCATAGGGTGTCCAGCACTGTAGCTTGCTGGTCATTGAGTGAAGCTGGGGTTGGTGTTGAGATGGAGATCTCTGGGAGATTTTCGTCATTTGGTATTACGTGGAGCTGGGAGGTCTCTTGTGGACCAGTGTCCTGAAGTTGGCTCTCCCACCTCAGAGGCACAGCCCTGATGCCTGGCTGGAGCACCAAGAGCCTTTCATCCACGTGGCTCAGAATAAAAGGGAGAAAAAATAGAAAGAAAAAAAGAAAGAGGATAAAATAAAATAAAGTAAGATAAAATAAAATAAAGTTATTAAAATAAAAAAATAAAAAATAATTATTAAGAAAAAAAAATTTTTTTAAGTAAAAAAAAATACAGACGGACAGAACCCTAGGACAAATGGTGAAAGCAAAGCTATACAGACAAAATCTCACACAGAAGCATACACATACACACTCACAAAAAGAGGAAAAGGGGAAAAAATATATCTTGCTCCCAAAGTCCACCTCCTCAATTTGGGATGATTCGTTGTCTATTCAGGTATTCCACAGATGCAGGCACATCAAGTTGTTTGTGGAGCTTTAATCCGCTGCTTCTGAGGCTGCTGGGAGAGATTTCCCTTTCTCTTCTTTGTTTGCACAGCTCCCGGGTTTCAGCTTTGGATTTGGACCCGCCTCTGCGTGTAGGTCACCTGAGGGCGTCTGTTCTTCACTCACACAGGATGGGGTTAAAGGAGCAGCTGAATCGGGGGCTCTGGCTCACTCAGGCCAGGGGGAGGGAGGGGTACGGGTGAGGGGCGAGCCTGCGGCGGCAGAGGCCAGCGTGACGTTGCAGCAGCCTGAGGCGCGCCGTGCGTTCTCCCGGGGAAGTTGTCCCTGGATCACGGGAGCCTGGCAGTGGCGGCTGCACAGGCTCCCAGGAGGGGAGGTGTGGAGAGTGACCTGTGCTCGCACACAGGCTTCTTGGTGGCGGCAGCAGCAGCCTTAGCGTCTCATGCCCGTCTCTGGGGTCCGCGCTGATAACCGCGGCTCGCGCCTGTCTCTGGGGTCCGCGCTGAAAGCCGCGGCTCGCGCCCGTCTCTGGAGCTCGTTTAGGCGGCACTCTGAATCCCCTCTCCTTTCGCACCCTGAAACAATGGTCTCTTGCCTCTTAGGCAGGTCCAAACTTTTTCCTGGACTCCCTCCCGGCTAGCTGTGGCGCACTAGCCGCCTTCAGGCTGTGTTCACGCCGCCAACCCCAGTCCTCTCCCTGCGATCCGACTGAAGCCCGAGCCTCAGCTCCCAGCCCCGCCCGCCCTGGCGGGGGAGCAGACAAGCCTCGCGGGCTGGTGAGTGCTGGTCGGCACCGATCCTCTGTGCGGGAATCTCTCCCCTTTGCCCTCCGCACCGCTGTTGCTGCGCTCTCCTCCATGGCTCCGAAGCTTCCCCCCACCACCCCCCATCTCCGCCAGCGAAGGGGCTTCCTAGTGTGTGGAAACCTTTCCTCCTTCACAGCTCCCTCCCACTGGTGCAGGCCCCATCCCTATTCTCTTGTCTCTGTTGTTTCTTTTTTCTTTTGCCCTACCCAGGTACGTGGGGAGTTTCTTGCCTTTTGGGAGGTCTGAGGTCTTCCGCCAGCGTTCAGTGGGTGTTCTATAGGAGCAGTTCCACGTGTAGATGTATTTCTGATGTATCTGTGGGGAGGAAGGTGATCTCCACGTCTTACTCTTCCGCCATCTTCCCAATTCCAACTTTAACTCTTAAGACCATCACACTTTCTCCTTCTCCTTTCCTGGGCTTGGAGATCTGGCTGGGCTACAACTTTAGCAGCCTTGACCTGCCCAGCAGCCAGGGCAGTGGGCCCAGGAGAGAACTCAAAAGCCCTCCTCAGCCCCTCTCTCCAGCAGGGCAAGCTCACCATCACTTCCTCCAGTGAGATGCGGGTACCTGCCAGAGCTACCCTGGGTCTTTGCAATATTGGCACTTGGGAATTTACCTAGACTTCCTTTATGGCCTTACACAAGGTCCTTTTCAATAACAATTCCATGTTTTTAGGTGTTTTTTTTGTTGTTTGTTTGTTTTTTTTGCCTTTGGGTGTATTTGGTGTAATGAATAGGACTGTGTGCATGTTTTTGTGTGTTTGTATATGTTAAATATACATATATAAGTATACGTATATATTAGCTAGGTATATTAACATATATGTTAGCTCAGGTATTAAATGAAGTGACACAATTAAGTCTGAAAACAACAGTAATTACCAAAAGGTAAATGCATTAAGTTCCTCAATTAAAAGAGACAAAAAACCATAGGTTGCTATATTGTAAGAGAATCTGATTCTGGTCATTTATACCTGTCGTCAATCTTTTTTTTTTTTTTAATTTGTGTATTCGTTTACTGACTGTTTTCCTCCAATAGAATGTAATCTTTTTTTTTTTTAACCTCTTTATTGGAGTATAATTGCTTTACAATCGTGTGTTAGTTTCTGCTTTATAACAAAGTGAATCAGCTAAACATATACATATATCCCCATATCTCCTCCTTCTTGCGTCTCCCTCCCATCCTCCCTACCCCACCCTTCTAGGTGGTCAATCTTAACTTCTTGATTTCAGATGCCATGGAAGACACATTATGTGCATAATCTTGAATGCTTGTCAGCTAGGGATTATTAGGATCAATTTCCTTTTAGGGATGAGAAAACAAAGGCTCAAAAAGATTGAGGGACCAACGTAATGCAGGGTTTTTTTTAAAAACACTGTTTTAAAGCAACTTCTCAAATTTTTTGAATTCATGTGGATAACATGGTAGCGTTCTGTATAAAAATGGGGAAAAAGCCTCCACTTAATACTAAGCCTTGCAGATAGCCCAGAGTATAGGCAGCATAATGAGTGTGGTGAGCACAGGATTTGCGAAGATGGAACTCCAATAAGCAAGAGATTTTTCCAATTAAAAATTTTTATTAGGGATCCCAACATAATAATTTCTTTCAAAAGATTGGATTGTTGCCTTTTTCTTTAATTTTACATTTCTTTATGGAAAAATGCCTAGAGGCAATGGTGAGCTCTGAAGTGGAGAGTCAGTCCACATGTGGAGAAGGGAGACCATCACTGCCTATCACTGGGATTTAAAAATAGTAATAGGGCTTCCCTGGTGGCACAGTGGTTGAGAATCTGCCTGCCAATGCAGGGGACACGGGTTCGAGCCCTGGTCTGGGAAGATCCCACATGCCGCGGAGCAACTAGGCCCGTGAGCCACAATTACTGAGCCTGCGCGTCTGGAGCCTGTGCTCCGCAGCAAGAGAGGCCACGATAGTCAGAGGCCCGCGCACCACGATGAAGAGTGGTCCCCGCTTGCCACAACTAGAGAAAGCCCTCGCACAGAAACGAAGACCCAACACAGCCATAAATAAATTGATTAATTTTAAAAAAATGGTAATAATAAAAATAATCTATTTAATTCACACTATGTACCAGGACCTGTGCTATGCACCTTAAGATGCATGATCCTATTTAAACTTCAAGGCACACTATTATTATGAACACTATTTATTTATTTTTTTTGGCTGCATTGGGTCTTCGTTGCTGCATGTGGGCTTCCTCTGGTTGCGGCGAGCAGGGGCTACTGTTCCTTGCCTCCCGCGGGCTTCTCATTGCGGTGGCTTCTCTTGTTTCGGAGCACAGGCTCTAGGGTGCGCCGCCTTCAGTAGTTGTGACTCGTGGGCTCTAGAGCACAGGCTCAGTAGTTGTGGTCCACAGGCTTAGTTGCTCCACAGCATGTTGGATCTTCTCAGACCAGGGATCGAACCCGCGTCCCCTGCATTGGCAGGCAGATTCTTACCCATTGCACCACCAGGGAAATCCCTTGAACACTACTTTGCAGATGGACTAACCATGGCTTGAAGTGGTGAAGGAGCCTCTCCAGGAAGTCCTGAAGAGGGCTCATTAGAGACTCTGAGCTCCTACCCATGGGAATCCCTCCCTCTCTCTCTCAACAGGTATGGCTGTTATTTTGAGGCTAAACTATACGTCAGTGTCTGAATTCATCCATCGGCTTCTCCACCTTCCCCCACCTTCAGCTGATGTTCTTCCTGCTCTTCCTGCTGATGTACCTGTTCACGCTGCTGGGGAACCTGCTTATCATGGCCACCATCTGGAGGGAGCCCAGCCTCCACACGTCCATGTACCTCTTCCTGTATGCCCTCTCCATCTCCGAGGTCCTCTACACCTTTGCAATCATCCCCTGCGTGCTGGCCGACCTGCTCTCCACCGACCGCTCCATCGCCCTCATGGCCTGTGCCAGCCAGATGTTCTTCTTCTTCACAATTGGCTTCACCCACTCCTTCCTGCTCACCGTCATGGGCTACGACCGCTACGTGGCCATCTGCCACCCCCTGAGCTACAATGTGCTCATGAGTCCCTGTGGCTGTGCCTGCCTGGTGGCCTGGTCCTGGGTTGGTGGCTCAGTCTTTGGGCTAGTGGTGACATCAGCCATTTTCCAACTCATTTTCTGTGGGTTTAATGAGATCCACTATTTTGGCTGCCATGTGCCGCCTCTTCTGAAGTTGGCCTATGGGAACGTCTCCACCGCGGCCACGGTCGTAGGCCTGGTGTGTGTCATTGTCCTGCTGGGTTGCTGTCTTCTCATCCTCCTCTCTTATGCCTTCATCGTGGCCGCCATCTTGAGGACCCCCTCAGCCGAGGGCCGGCACAAGGCCTTCTCCACGTGTGCGTCCCACCTCACCATGGTGGTCGTGCACTATGGCTTTGCCTCTGTCATCTACCTCAAGCCCAAGGGTCCCCAGTCTCTGGAAGGAGACACCCTGATGGGCACCACCTACACAGTCCTCACTCCCTTCCTCAGCCCCATCATCTTCAGCCTCAGGAACAAGGAGCTGAAGAACGCCATGAAGAAGACCTTCCTCAGCAAACTCTATCCCTCCAGCATCTGAGTGACCAGTGTGGAGGTGGTTTCAGAAATATGTTAGAAGTATGACCATACCCTCATCTGTACAATGGGGTTAATAAAATCTACCTTGTAAGATTGGTGTAAAGATTTGTGGGTGTGTGCAACAAGAGTTATCACATATTAGGTGCTTAATAAATGTTAACTTTCCTTTCTTCTTCCTCTCATGGTCTGTGTGTTTGACATTAGTTTTATTTTTTAATCAAATAGCTTTATTGAGATACAATTCACGTATCATAAAATTCACCCAATAAAGTACTTGCCTAAGGACATACAGCACCCCACACCCATTCCAACAGTATTAAAAAACCTGAAAAAATTTTGCTCATCCCATTGGATGAACAAAAATTGAACCTCACAGTTACTTTCATTTACCAACATTCTTCTAAATTAATTAGTTCAACAGATATTTGGGGGCCTACCATATGCTGTGTAGGAATACCACAGTGAACAATATGGACCAAGAGTCCCTGACCTCCCCAAAGCAACGTTCTAGTGGGCAGAGACAGACAATATCCAACAAACAGATATATGCCAGTTTGTAATAAGCACATGGGAGTCAAGTAAAGCAAATCAAGAGAGAAAGGACATGGCCAAGGGTGTTCTATTTGTGTAGTATGTTTAGGGAAGGGCTTTATGATATTTGAGCAGCTAAGACTCTAAGGGATTGACATTTGAGTTGCTGTTTTCTGAGATAAAAAAAATACTGTGGGAGAATGAAGTGTGTGTGTGTGTGTGTGTGTGTGAGAGAGAGAGAGAGAGAGAGAGAGAGAGAGAGAGAGAGAGAGAGAGAGGAGAGGTAGAGAAAAGATAATAATGCCAACAAGAACATCCAAGGTTTTTATACATTAAGTTTGAGATGCCTCCTAGATATACACTTGGAGATATTCAGTAGTCAGTTGGATAGGGATAAAGATAAGAATTTGAGGATCACCTGTGTGCCCAAAGTACATAAAGCCCTGATACTAGATGGGATCCCCAGGGAAAAAGGATGCTGATGAAGTTCAAGGATTGAATGGCTTAAATAGTTGTCTTGTGTTCCATGTATAAATGAACCAAGATTTGTCTAACAGTTCTTTATTAATGGATATATCTAATGTTTTCCAATCTTAAATGTCACCAGTCTAAACATTCTATTAGTTACAGAAATGTGGAATATATCTATAAGATATCCATTTAATTAGGTGGGAAAATGGGCGGCAAGACTTAAACTCAGGTCATTCTGACTTCAAACACAGCTTTCCACAAACTGTTTCCCTCTGCTTTGGAGGGCAACGAGTCTTCTCACAGTAAACTTTATAGCCAACATTCTGGCTTCTTCAGTATTGTGGGGATTACATTGGTCCCCTTAAGAAATATCTGTTAATAAATTGTATCTTCCAAGTACCATGTTGGTGCTGGGTGTGATAGTGAGCAAGATGGACAGATTTCCTGACCTCAGGAAGCTGATAGCCTAAGGAATATAATAAGTTTGCAGGAAGCTGATAGCCTAAGGAATATAATAAGTTTGCAGAGGACATTGGGTGCCTGACTCCTTGTTGGTGCCAAATCACTTTCCAGGTTCTTTTTCCATTTGGATACCAGTTGGATCAGAGGCCAAGTTGGCCTTTAATGAAGAAAATGAAAGAGCCTAGCTTGTATTCTTGTCCAGATTGGTTTTGCTGCCAAGGGAGCAGAGTATCCTGGCTCAATGTGCATGAGTTACTCAGGAATTCCTTCAAGACCAAAACTTATTTTGAAATCATGAAGTAGTCCTGAATCTACAGAGATATTACATCAATGTCCCAAGGATGCATGGGTCAGTATATGGCGGGTTGCAGTACCCACCTGTGGTTTAAAAGGCTCTCAAGGTGCTGGAGTGTTTGATTTGAAACTGGGCTAGTCCTCCCTGGATGATGGATCCACAAAACCCATTGTAGGAAAATGTTGTGTGGAGAGACCTGAGAATCAGAAAAGACCTACATTGGAAGCTTGGCTCTACTAAATTCTGTGATCTTGGATGAGTCTGCAACTATTTTAAGCTTCAGTTTCTCTTCTGTCAGATAGAGTAGATGTGAGTTTATTTGCCCTGATACTCTGTTGTAGGCTGTAATGAGACAATGTATGTGAGGGGTAGCAGGAAACATGCAGTATATTCTGCAAAGGAGAATGCTCTGGGTTCCCCAGTTTTGACTGAAATTGTTTCCACGTTCTCACACTTCACGTTAACATGAGATGTTTTACTGCTCAATTTATAGAGAAAGACTGGACTCAACTTTAGGACAAATGATGTATAGTTACTACTCAAACATGAATACACATATTTTCTTTTTTTTAAACTTCGGCTAATTTGAATAGTTTATTGCTGTGCATTTTAATTATATATGTTGTTGCATACAACAATATCACCATAAACTAATGTCCATTAGTATTATAAATTGCTATTTTAAAATAACTGTGTCTGAAACAATTCAAATTTATCAAGGAAACTTTTAAAAAATGAGCTATAATTGACATATAACATTGTGTAAATTTAAGGTGTACAATGTGCTGATGTGATATCTTTATGTATTGCAGTATGATTACCACCGTAGGGTTAGCTCACATCTCTATCATATCATATAATTATGTTTTTTATGGTGGGAACAATTATGATCTAGTGTCTTATCAGCTTTGAAATTTATAATACAGCATTATTGTCTATAATTACTGGCTCTGCATTAGGCCTGCAGGTCTTATTTATCTACTGGCTACAAATCTGTGCCCTTAAAAACATCTCCTCAATTCTCCACCCTTCAGTCCTGGTGATCACCATTCTATTCTCTGTTTTTATGAGTTTACCTTTTTTAGATTCTACATATAAGTGATGTTACAGTATTTGTTATTCTCTTGAATACACGTATTTTCAACAAATTATAAGTACTATGAAGTATAGTCAACCTTAAATCCCCCCTCATCCCTATGGAGGATCATGAAGCCAGAAGGACCATGGGATACACCTTCATCCTAGGCTCTGCACTCATTATTGTGGTTCATCAAAGAGTTCCCCAATGGCGCATGTGCTATGTCAGTCTCTAATACGGCAGCTGATTTCTCATGGTGAGACTTTGTTCCTTGACCTAACTATAGAGACTTCTCTGTCTCTCTGCAGCTGCTCAAGATTCACACTTGAAACGTGGAGGTTTCCTTGACTTTTTCTGAGTTTGCTTATTAGCGTTTCTAACTGCTATTGCACAGATTTGTGCAATGCTGAAATTTAGGGTTCTTTGCTCTCCTCTGCTGTAATCTGACTTAGTCTTTTGTAGCCTCACAAAAGTTGTGCTATACCTACCTGTTGCTGCCTAGAGGAGGGTGGAGGCCTTACGTCTTCTATTTCTCTTTGCCGTATGGGTTTATGGTAATGGGAGTAATTAGACCACCCTGGTTTCTGGTAGGAGAACAGATTCCAGGTTTAATGTTACCTGACAAAGTGTCCTGTAACAGATAGGAATCATTGAATCGTATTTTCTCTATGTGATTATCTCATACATGTTTCCACCCTGAATACATTTAGGTAAAGGGCTTGTATAGAGCTTTAGGTAAAGTCCTGGAATAGAGCTATCACCAGATATAGCTGCAAAGAATATGGGCCAGGTGTGGTGGGGGAAACAAAAAGGGCCTAGAGATCAGAGTTCACCTTGTGTCCCATTGTCTCTGCTTGGCCCAGCAAATATTTGTTTACCCAACATTTGCTTTTCCAACTTCATGTGAATTGCCTTCTTTCCCTTTGAAGTTCCAAAACACTACCCCCAAAGTTCTCTTTATCTTGAGCTGAAGATGGTATTTAAGGTGAGGTACTGTTAGTATTAGATTCCCCATTTGAGATAGAGGTTCAGAGTAGTTAATTCGCTTCATGAATATCACATAGCAAGAAACTGGATGTGCCAGGATTTGAACCTGCGTCTCTCTGATGTGAGTCATTGCCCTGAAGCACCAAGTTATCCATGTCTTGGCTATTAATCTCTTTTAAGATTGTGGAGAGAAATTAACAATTCTCACTGGCAGTCAGCTTGTCTCTGTTTAAGAAAACAAACCAAAAAAAAAAAAAAAAAAATGAACACCAGAAAAGAAATCCCTAGAAATTGAGTTGAAACAATGTAACGGGTCTCCCATAGCAGGCACTTGATAGATCTCAACTGAACCTGCCACACCCAGCCCCACCCCAGTGCTCTCATCAACCAAGGCCCCTGAGCATCCTTCTAGGGGACACAGAGAGATGAAAACACCTGCCCTGCACAGCCTGCCAAACTCCACTAACCTAATTCCCTGGGAGCCAATTCCAAGTTTCATTAGTGAATGAGCCAAGGGATATTCTGTGACACCAGGGGGCTCATTAAAAGTTTAAACACAATTCCCATCCCCACTTCATTTGTGGAAATGTTTTTAAAAGTCCCTAAGTTTTGGGCACAGAGCTGAGGCAGATGAGGTCAGATGCATAGTTCAGGACCAAGGCACAGACAGAGCCACAGGTCCACCCCACTCTGGAGCAATGGTCCCCAGATAGTTTCTTGCTTACTTTTAAGCCCAAACTTTGATTGGCAGCAAGAGATATAAGTGGGAATTGGAGGTGGCCTTGTCTTCCCCCAAGCACAGGATTTCCAGAGCTCCAAACAGACAAATGCTTGTAACATGTACCTCGGTGCCCTGGGTTGCCGAACTCAAGGCACACGAAGCAGCTAGTGTTGCATACTCCTGGGAGCTGCAGCTTCTACCTCCTCAATCATAATGCTCAGTGCAGTTTGTGATATAAATTCCTGTTCAACACCTCCCCTCTTCCCCCACTACACTGGCAGCTCCAAAAGGGTAGGACCACTCTGGACTTGCTCACCATTGTGTTTCTACAGCCTGGCAACTAATAGGTGCTCAATAATACTTGCTAAAGAAACAAGCAAATTACTCTCTCCTTATAACCCTATGGAAAGTCTGTGAGCTGAAAAATCCTTCTGAAATGTGAATGGCTGTTTCCTATTTTCTCTGAAATTCATTTTCAGGTGTGAGTGGCATCACGGGAACTCCCCTGCCCTTGTGTGTGTATCATAGCCAGCATCCCCTGTGCAAGTGAGTGTCATTTTGTGGCTGTTGGGTTTATGGAGTAAGGTCCTTTTTTTTCAGACCCCTGCCTGTCTCCCTAGGCCACCATGAGTCACTCCCCCCTCCTTGCTGCCCAAGTGCCTTGTCACATTGACTGGTATTCTTCTGTTCCTGAAATGGACACAGACCTACCTCAGGTCCTTTGCACATGCTGTTCCCTTTGCTTAGTGTACTCTTTCCTCTCCTTTTCCCTCTAGAGCAGAAAGTCTTACTGAAAAGCCACCTTCTCCATGAAGCCTCCCCCTAGTCTGCCCCACACTCTGTGGATTTGGTCATTGGGCTTTCACAGCCCTCTGCTTTCCCTTCCTCCCACTTCTCACTCTTGTCTAAATGCTGCTCACTCATCATCTGCTGCTCTCCTCCCCTGTAATGTGCACGAGAGCAGGTATATCTGTCCTAGTCACTGTGGTCTCCTGAGAGATGGGCTCAGATGTTCCATACACATCTGTTGAAGACATGGTTGCTGGGGCTGAAGATAAAAGTTATCCTCTGAGCTGGAGATAAGAGTTACCTCATGCACAGTCTTTAGGCACTGAGGCTGGTCACACTTACCAAACTAACCAGCTAGTGTGCCCAGTTCTGACTTTTCCTAGTTATTAAAGAGCAGATCAAGTGTGAGGTTTCCTTTTTCAGTTAACCATTGCACAGCCTCAAAAAGGAGGGCACCTCATGAGCAAGCTGATGACCAAGGGATTGAAGAGCCCTTCACCTCCACTTAACTGTTCAATCCTTGGTGGGAATTTTATCCTATAAATATTTATGGTATACCTAGTATGTGCTATAGGTAAAAGGTCATTGGGACTCAGATTCCATTTCTAGGAGGTTCTGGAAGAGGGACGGAGAAGGCAAGTACATATGTCATTCAGATACTGCAAGATGAATGCAATGAAGGTGTGACAAACTCAAGAAAAAGATCCCCAAAAGGAAATCTATCTACAATTAAATAATCATAAACACTAAAGGGTATCTGTCAGATTCATATATTAGGGATTGGGTTGAATACACATGGGAAGCTGCCAGCACACCCATTAACTCAAGGGCTTGGTGCAGTGGAGGAAAGTGGGTGGAGAACGTTATTCTTGAGGGAGGGATGGGGTCTGATCTACCACCTAATCCCTAGCCCTGAGCACAGGTTCTGGCACACACCAGGGGCTGAGGAATGTTTGGGAAGTTAAACAACTTGAACTAATATTTACTGGTCATCCCGTAGGTCAAACCCAGTGGAGAGACCCAGAAATGCATGGGTCCTGTGTAGGAGAAAAGCTCAGGAAAGCTACAAAGCTGTGGTTCAAAGGGACTTCGGTTAATTGCCATTGTTTCTCCAGTGGCCACACACTGCTAGGCACATAGTAGGTGCTCAAAAAATATTTGTGGAGCAAATGAGAGAATAACATCTACTGTTAAAGAAAAAGTTTGATATGAGAGTAGAGTGAGGGGAGCTCACCTTGACCGAGCACCTAGTCTCTGTCACTCTCCTTACATGCATGGTGTCTCTTATCTGTGTAATTCAGCCCCATTTTCCAAAAGAGGACATGAGGCCCAAAGAGGCCTAGCCATGTGTCCTAGTCACAGCGCCCCCTCCAGGCAAGACTGCAAGATGCAGCTTATTGGTGACCCTGGTTTCCCGTACTGTCTCCAGACTTAGTATTGACCCCATTGTGTACTCCAGTCCCATTTCTTGACCTCTGGCCACACAGAAGCAACACTAAAAGACCTTTTTCTAAGTACTGGCTCCATTTCTTGGCTGGACGTCTGTTCCTCTGATGTCCTTTAGTGTTATGTGCTGTGTCAGGGAAATTCCCTCAAATCCTGGGTCTTCTTGCTGTCCCGAGGGATATAGCTTAGTGGAAAGTCTTGGCATGACCCTCAGTCCAGGCTGGCATCTGCCCTTGCCATCTGGCTGCCCCAGTCCCTTCCTGACCCCTCCTTCCAGCCCACTCTCCGCCTGGGGGCTGGAAGCATTGTTCTAAGTTGCTGTCAAGCCCTTTCACAATTTGGCTCCAGCCCAACTTCCCCACCTCCCCTAACGCGATTCTGGGCAACTCTCCATGCCTTTGCTTGTGCTAGTTCCTGTGCCTGGTATTCCTTCCCTCAGAGCATGTGCCCAAGGACCCTTCTTCATCCTTCAAAGTTCAGTACAGATGGCACCTCCCCATCCCCCAGCATGCATTATAAAGTCCCAAGGGCACCATGCTGTCCTTCATTCATTATTTGCTTAAATGCATATTTATTGACTGTTTACTATGTGCAGGTTCTCAGTGCTGGGAACACAGCATGAAACAAGTGAGACATCATCCCTGCCCTCAGAAATTAACAATCTCTCAGGAGACTCTGACCCATAACCAGGCAATGATAACACATTATGATAGGGAGCTCCAGGGAAAGCTAGGAGACAGGCACCTGATCTGGCCAGATTTGGGGATATCATAGAAGGCTTCCTGGAAGAGGTGAGATGTGATCTGAGACAATAGACCTGTGATCTATTTATTTATCTTTTAACATCTTTATTGGAGAATAATTGCTTTACAATGGTGTGCTAGTTTCTGCTTTATAACAAAGTGAATCAGTTATACATATACATATATCCCCATATCCCTTCCCTCTTGCATCTCCCTCCCTCCCACCCTCCCTATCCCACCCCTCTAGGTGGTCACAAAGCACCGAGGTGATCTCACTGTGCTGTGCGGTTGCTTCCCACTAGCTATTTACTTTACATTTGGTAGTGTATATAGGTCCATGCTACTCTCTCACTTTGTCTCAGCTTACCCTTCCCCCACCCCATGTCCTTAAGTCCATTCTCTAGTAGGTCTGCATCTTTATTCCTGTCTTGTCCCTAGGTTCTTCATGACCATTTTTTTTTTAAATTTTAGATTCCATATATATGTGTTAGCATACGGTATTTGTTTTTCTCTTTCTGACTTACTTCAGTCTGTATGACAGACTCTAGGTCCATCCACCTCACTACAAATAACTCAGTTTCGTTTCTTTTTATGGCTGAGTAATACTCCATTGTATATATGTGCCACATCTTCTTTATCCATTCATCTGTCGTTGGACACTTAGGTTGCTTCTATGTCCTGGCTATTGTAAATAGAGCTACAATGAACATTGTGGTACATGACTCTTTTTGAATTATGGTTTTCTCAGGGTATATGACCAGTAGTGGATTGCTGGGTCGTATGGTAGTTCTATTTTTAGTTTTTTAAGGAACCTCCATACCCTTCTCCCTAGTGGCTGTATCAGTTTACATTCCCACCAGCAGTGCAAGAGGGTTCCATTTCTCCAGACCCTCTCCAGCGTTTATTGTTTGTAGATTTTTGATGATGGCCATTCTGACTGGTGTGAGGTGATACCTCATTGTAGTTTTGATCTGCATTTCTCTATGATTAGTGATGTTGAGCATCCTTTCATGTGTTTGTTGGCAATCTGTATATCTTCTTTGGAGAAATGTCTATTTAGGTCTTCTGCCCATTTTTGGATTGGGTTGTTTTTTTTATTGATATTGAGCTGCATAAGCTGCTTGTAAATTTTGGAGATTAATCCTTTGTCAGTTGCTTCATTTGCAAATATTTTCTCCCATTCTGAGGGTTGTCTTTTTGTCTTGTTTATGGTTTCCTTTGCTGTGCAAAAGCTTTTAAGTTTCATTAGGTCCCACTTGTTTATTTTTGTTTTTATTTCCATTTCTCTAGGAGGTGGGTCAAAAAGGATCTTGCTGTGATTTATGTCATAGAGTGTTCTGCCTATGTTTTCCTCTAAGAGTTTGATAATGTCTGGCCTTACATTTAGGTCTTTAATCCATTTTGAATTTACTTTTGTGTATGGTGTTAGGGAGTGTTCTAATTTCATTCTTTTACATGTAGCTGTCCAGTTTACCCAGCACCACTTATTGAAGAGGCTATCTTTTTTCCATTGTATATTCTTGCCTCCTTTATCAAAAATAAGGTGACCATCTGTGTGTGGGTTTATGCCTGGGCTTTCTACCCTGTTCCATTGATCTATATTTCTGTTTTTGTGCCAATACAATACTGTGTTGATTAATGTAGGTTTGTAGTATAGTCTGAAGTCAGGGACTCTGATTCCTCCAACTCCGTTTTTCTTTCTCAAGATTGCTTTGGCTATTCGTGGTCTTTTGTGTTTCCATACAAATTGTGAAACTTTTTGTTCTAGTTCTGTGAAAAATGCCATTGGTAGTTTGATAGGGATTGCACTGAATCTGTAGATTGCCTTGGGTAGTATAATCATTTTCACAATGTTGATTCTTCCAATCCAAGAACATGGTGTATCTCTCCATCTGTTTATATCACCTTTAATTTCTTTATTCAGTGTCTTATAGTTTTCTGCATGCAGGTCTTTTGTCTCCTTAGGTAGGTATATTCCTAGGTATTTTATTCTTTTTGTTACAGTGGTAAATGGGAGTGTTTCCTTAATTTCTCTTTCTGATTTTTCATCATTAGTGTAGAGGAATGCAAGAGATTTCTGTGCATTAATTTTGTATCCTGCTACTTTACCAAATTCATTGATTAGCTCTAGTAGTTTTCTGATAGCATCTTTAGGATTCTCTACTTATAGTATCATGTCATCTGCAAACAGTGACAGCTTTAGTTCTTCTTTTCCAATTTGGATTCCTTTTATTTCTTTTTCTTCTCTGATTGCTGTGGCTAAAAATTCCAAAACTTTGTTGAATAATAGTGGTGAGAGTGGACAACCTTGTCTTGTTCTTGACCATTAGAGGAAATGGTTTCAATTTTTCACCATTGAGAATGATGTTGGCTGTGGGTTTGTCATATATGGCCTTTATTATGTTGAGGAAAGTTCCCTCTATGCCTACTTTCTGGAGGGTTTATACCATAAATAGGTGTTGATTTTGTCGAAAGCTTTTTCTGCATCTATTGAGATGATCATATGGTTTTTCTCCTTCAATTTGTTAATATGGTTTATCACATTGATTGATTTGCGTATATTGAAGAATCCTTGCATTCCTGGGCTAAACCCCACTTGATCATTGTGCATGATCCTTTTAATGTGTTGTTGGATTCTGTTTGACAGTATTTTATTCAGGATTTTTGCATCTATGTCCATGAGTGATATTGGCCTGTAGTTTCCTTTCATTGTAACATCTTTGTCTGGTTTTGGTATCAGGGTGATGGTGGCCTCATAGAATGAGTTGGGGAGTGTACCCCCCTCTGCTATATTTTGGAAGAGTTTGAGAAGGATAAGTGTTAGCTCTACTTTAAATGTTTGATAGAATTCTCCTGTGAAGCCATCTGGTTCTGGGCTTTTGTTTGTTAGAAGATTTTTAATCACAGTCTCAATTTCAGTGCTTGTGATTGATCTGTTTATATTTTCTATTTCTTCCTGGTTCAGTCTCGGAAGGTTGTGCTTTTCTAAGAATTTGTCCATTTCTTCCAGGTTGTCCATTTTATTGACATATACTTGCTTGTAGTAATCTCTCATGATCCTTTGTATTTCTGCAGTGTCAGTGGTTACTTCTCCTTTATGATGTCTAATTCTATTGATTTGTGTCTTCTCCCTTTTTTTCTTGATGAGTCTGGATAATGGTTTATCAATTTTTTTTATCTTCTCAAAGAACCAGCTTTTAGTTTTATTGATCTTTGCTGTCATTTACTTCATTTCTTTTTCGTTTATTTCTGATCTGATCTTTATGATTTCTTTCATTCTGCTAAATTTGAGGTTTTTTTGTTCTTCTTTCACTAATTGCTTTAGGTGTAAGGTTAGGTTGTTTATTTGAGATGTTTCTTTTTCTTAAGGTAGGATAGTATTGCTATAAACTTCCCTCTTAGAACTGCTTTTGCTGCATCCCATAGGTTTTGGGTTGTCGTGTTTTCATTGTCATTTGTTTCTAGGTATTTTTTGATTTCCTCTTTGATTTCTTCAGTGATCTCCTGGTTATTTAGTAGTGTATTGTTTAGCCTCCATGTATTTGTATTTTAAAGAGATTTTTTCCTGTAATTGATATCTAATCTCATAGCGTTGTGGTCAGAAAAGATGCTTGATCCGATTTCAATTTTCTTAAATTTAATGAGGCTTGATTTGTGAGCCAGGATATGATCTATCCTGGAGAATGTTCCATGTGCACTTGAGAAGAAAGTGTAATCTGCTGTTTTCAGATGGAATGTCCTATAAATATCAATTAAGTCCATCTTGTTTAATGTATCATTTAAAGCTTGTGTTTCCTTATTTATTTTCATTTTGGATGATCTGTCCATTGGTGAAAGTGGGGTGCTAAAGTCCCCTACTATGATTTTGTTACTGTCGATTTCCCCTTTTATGGCTGTTAGTATTTGCCTTATGTATTGAGGTGCTCCTATGTTGGGTGCATAAATATTTACAATTGCTATATCTTCTCCTTGGATTGATCCCTTGATCATTATGTAGTGTCCTTCTTTGTCTCTTGTAATAGTCTTTGTTTAAAAGTCTATTTTGTCTGATATGAGAATTGCTACTCCAGCTTTCTTTTGTTTTCCATTTGCATGGAATATCTTTTTCCATCCCCTCACTTTCAGTCTGTATGTGTCCCTAGGTCTGAAGTGGGTCTCTTGTAGACAGCATATATATGGGTCTTGTTTTTGTATCCATTCAGCCAGTCTGTGTCTTTTGGTTGGAGCATTCAATCCATTCACATTTAAGGTAATTATCGATATGTATGTTTCTATTGCTCTTTTCTTAACTGTTTTGGGTTTGTTTTCGTTGGTCCTTTTCTTCTCTTGTGTTTCCCACTTAGAGAATCCTTTACCATTTGTTGTAAAGCTGGTTTGGTGGTGCTGAATTCTCTTAGCTTTTGCTTGCCTGTAAAGCATTTGATTTCTCCATCAAATCTGAATGAGATCCTTGCTGGGTAGAGTAATATTGGTTGTAGGTTTTTCCCTTTCATCACTTTAAATATATATTGTCACTCCCTTCTGGCCTGCAGAGTTTCTGCTGAAAAGTCAGCTGATAAACTTATGGGGATTCCCTTGTATGTTATTTGTTGCTTTCCCCTTGATGTTTTTAATATTTTTTTCTTTGTATTTAATTTTTGAAAGTGTGATTAATATGTGTCTCAGTGTGTTTCTCCTTGTGTTTATCCTGTATGGGACTCTCTGCACTTCCTGGGCTTTATTGACTATTTCCTTTCCCATGTTAGGAAAGTTTTCAACTTTAATCTCTTCAAATATTTTCTCAGACCCTTTATCTTTCTCTTCTTCTACTGGGACCCCTATAATTCAAATGATGGTGCATTTAGTGTAGTCTCAGAGGTCTCTGAGACTGTCTTCAGTTCTTTTCATTCATTTTTCTTTATTCTACTCTGTGGCAGTTATTTCCACCATTCTATCTTCCAGCTCACTTATTCATTCTTCTGCCTTAGTTATTCTGCTATTGATTTCTTCTAGAGTATTTTTAATTTCAGTTATTGTGTTGTTCATCACTGTTTGTTTGCTCTTTAGTTCTTCTAGGTCCTTGTTAAACATTTCTTGTATGTTCCCCATTCTATTTCCATGATTTCGTATCATCTTTACTATCATTACTCTGAATCTTTTTCAGGTAGACTGCCTATTTCCTCTTCATTTTTTGGTCTTGTGGGTTTTTACCTTGCTCCTTCACCTGCTGCATATTTCTCTGTCTTCTCATTTTGTTTAATTTACTTTGTTTGTGGTCTCCTTTTCACAGGCTGCAGGCTCGTAGTTCCCATTGTTTTTGGTGTCTGCTCCCAGTGGGTAAGGTTAGTTCAGTGGCTTGTGTAGGTTTCCTGGTGGGGGAGCCTCGTGCCTGTGTTCTGGTGGGTACAGCTGGATCTTGTCCTTCTGATGAGCATGGCCACATCCAGTGATGTGTTTTGGTGTGTCTGTGAGCTTAGTATGACTTTAGGCAGCCAGTCTGCTAATGGGTGAGGTTGTGTTCTGTGTTGCTAGTTGTTTGGCTGAGGCATTGCTGGCTGGAGCTTGCTGGCTGTTGGATGGAGCCGGGTCTTAGTGTTGAGATGGAGACCTCTGGCAGAGCTCTCATCCATTAATATTGCATGGGGCTGGGAGTTCTCTGGTGTTCCAACATCCTCAACTCAGCTCTTCCATCTCAGAGGCTCATGCCCAACACCTGGCTGGAGCACCAAGACCCCGCAAGCCACACGGCACAGAAGAAAATGAAAGAAGAAAATAAAAGGAAATGAACAGACACACAAAACCCCAAGGCAAATGGTAAAAGCAAGATAACAGACAAAAACACACAAAGAAACACACAAACCCACTAGCAAAAAGAAAAGAAAAAAATAAAAATAATAAAAAGAGAAAACAAGAAAGAAGAGAGCAACCAAACCAATAAACCAATCCCAAAATGAAAACAAACACTAAAAACTAAACTAACAAAAACGAAGAACCAAGAGCATATCAAACGCAGAAAGCAAACTAAAAAAAGACAAAGACAGCATAAAACAAACACACTTTTGGGAAGTCTGAGGTCTTCTGCCAACGTTCAGTAGGTGTTCTGTAGGAATTGTTCCACATATAGATGTATTTTTAATGTATTTGTGGGGAGGAAGGTGATCTCCACGCCTTACTCCTCTACCATCTTGAAAGTCCTCCCAAAATTATTTTGTAAACAAGCTTTATTTAATTGGCTTAAAGGAAATTAGGCATTTATATAATAAATTCTCAGAAATATAATAAACACTGACCCAAATGAATTTCAGGTTCATGTGCTCTAGGAAATGTTTGTATTAAATTAATATTCAGTATTAAAGTTAGTGTAAGATTGTTGCTTCAACTAATACAGACATGTCTTTAGAGACATCAACTGTAAGTATAATACTTATATTTACCAAGGCTTACTAAAACTCACATAACATCATATTATCTGAATTCATATTGTAACCAGGCTACCCTACCCAGCAAGAATAGGAGAGATAAAGAACTTCTTAGACAAGCAAAAACTAAAAGAATTCAGCAATACTAAACCCACGCTGAAAGAAATGTTGAAGGATCTTCTCTAAATGGAAAAGAAGTAAGAATCTATAGGAAAGGGAAAATCCAAATAGGAAAGGCATATATATAGTAAGCATTGAAGGTCACTTAAATAAGCCAGCATGTAGATTAAAAGACAAAAAAATGTAAAAGCAATGATAACTACAGTAAATGGAAAAGGATAAGCATGAAGATGTAAAACATAACATCAAAAACACAAAATGTGGGGGTAAGGGAGTTAAAAAATGTAGATTTTTAAGAATGTATTTGAACTTAAATGACTCTCAGTTTAAATCAAGTAGATATAATTATGGGTCAACATATATAAACCTCATGGTAACCACGAACCAAAAACCTACAATAGATACACAAAACCAAAAATAAAAGCTCCCAAGCATACTACTAAAGAAACAGCAAACCACAATGAGAGAAACAAAAAGAAGAAGAAATGAACAGAGAAGAACTACAGAAACAACTGGAAAACAAATAAAAAATGGCAATAAGTGCATACCTATCAATAATTACTTTAAATGCCAATGGACTAAATCCTCTGATCAAAAGACATAGGGTGGCTGATTGGATAAAAATGAGACCCTTCAATATGCTGCCCACAGGAGACTCACTATGGCTAAAGACACGTACAGACTGAAAGTGAGGGAATGTAAAAAGATATTTCATGCAAATGGAAATGACAAGCAACACCCTTTTAACGTGCCTATGTTCTTACCTAAACACTGATCCCTCTTCCCTTTCTCTTTCCTCCCTTCCCACCCCCTTCCTCCCTTCCTCATCTTCCATTCTTCATATGAACATTACCTTATTACCAACCACCTTCTCCATCTTCCTCTAGTTCCCAGATTTTGCCCCATATTTTTTATCCAATTGAATGATGAGATCAGTTTAAAGGATTCCATTCCTCCTAGCCTGCTCTCCCTATTGTTCTTGCTCTCACTAGATCTAGTTCTTGCTCTCTCCATATATTACATTCTAACCTTCTTCACTTGATTCAGCTCAATATGAAAAACCTTTTTTAGAGTCTAAAGCTCCAAAATGCAGTGATGAACTGTAAATAGTAAACCATTTATTTTTGAGACAAATGCTTTATTTTCTTTTGTGTATTTCTTATAATTATGAAGATAATAATAATAAAAAACTAAACATGGTCCTTTACACATGGAAAAGACCCAGTTCTGGTGGCATTTCGTATTATTTTTTGGTTATTTTGTTTATTCTTATTTTGGGAGATGGGGAAATAAAATCTTCTCATTAATCCATCCAAGAAGAACCACATGCATCAGGGTTCTGACACATCCATGTGGTGCTCCTCACCTGCCTACAGATAGATAACACATTCATAGGCATAGATAATGGGATGGAGTTCATCTCACTGGGTATAAATAAGAGATTATGATGATAGAGCCTATGCAAGAGGGGGAAATATTGGAGAAAAACAAATAGGTGGTATGCATCAAACTCCTATGGAGTGTGGGTATTTTACAGACCTGAAACATTACAAGAGCTCTATGAAGACAGACATTATTATTCCCAACACTTCTATCATATTTCTTCACCACCAAACTGGCCCCTCAGGAGCTGAGAGGACAGAATGTTCTGTGGAAACTTCTCTTCATGGCGTTCTTCAGCTCCTTATTCCTGAGGCTGAAAATGATCGGGCTAAGAAAGGGGGTGAAGACTGTATAGGTTGTGGCCATCAGCGTGTTACTGTCCATAGAATAGGGCCCCTTGGGCTTGAGGTAGATGATGGAGGCAAAACCGTAGTGCACGACCACTATGGTGAGGTGGGATACACAGGTGGAGAAGGTCTTGTGTCGGCCCTCAGCAGAGGGGATCCTCAATATGGCAGCCACAATGAAGACATAGGAGAGGACGATGAGGAATAAGCATCCCAGCAGGGCTGTGACACAAACCATGATCACAACCATGGTGACAGAGGCTGTCTTCTTTCCACAGGCCAACTTCAAGAGAGAAAGCACATGGCAGAAAAAATGGTGGATCTCATTAGACCCACAGAAGGTGAGGTGAAAAATTATCAATGTCACCATCATCCCCATGACTGAGCCACCAGCCCAACACCAGGACACAAGACGGGCACAGTCACGTGTGCTCATGAGCATGTTGTAGTGCAGGGGGTGGCAGATGGCCACATAGCGGTCATAACCCATAATCATGAGCAGGAAGGAGTGGGTGAAGCCAAACGTGAAGGAGAAGAACATCTGACTGGCACAGGCCACAAAGGTGATGGAATGGTGGGTGGAGAGCATGTCAACCAGCATGTGAGGAGTGATAGCAACAGTGAACAGAATCTCAGAGATGGAGAGGGCGCACATTAAGAGGTACATGGGGGTGTGGAGGCTGTGCTCTCTCCAGATGGTGACCATGACAAGCAGGTTCCCCAGCAATGTGAACAGGTACATCAGCAGGTACAGCAGGAAGAACGTGGGCAGGAGATGCTGAGGGAAGTTGGAGAAGCCGATGAGGATGAATTCAGACAACATGCTATAGTTCTGACCAGACAAGAATGCTGCATCTGGTGAGATCAGAGACAGAATGAAGGCACAGTGGTTAAGACAGAGGCTCTTCCGTAGATTAAATGACTATTAAAGACCTCTATACTATATAGCTATTTGCTTAACTTTTCTGGGTCTCACAAGCTTCAGCAGTAAGAGGGAGTAAATCTTAATACTTCTTACCATTTAGTAATGTGATTAAAGGTAAAATGAGATCAGTATATTAAGGGCTTAAGACATCGTTTGGCTATTGGGTTTCTTTTTTTTTTGAATGAATGAAAGATTCTTTAAATTCTATAGTTCTTTGAAATGACTATTGGGTTTTTATTAACAGTGATGAAAAGAATAAAAGTTTCCAGGTTTGTAATCATTAAGACAGACAGATGATCAGGGTCATAGTCTCTTGAATAATGTGCCTGTTCTAGAAAACATATATTTGGATTTTGGATTTCTAAAATTTTTTCTCTGAGAATTTTTGTCCTTTAATTGAGTAACCCATTCATCTTCTTTAAAAAATTTATTTATTTATTTTCAGCTACGTTGGGTCTTCGTTGCTGTGTGCGGGCTTTCTCTAGTTGCAGCGAGTGGGGGTCATTCTTCGTTGTGGTGCGCGGGCCTCTCATTGTGGTGGCTTCTCTTGTTGAGGAGCACGGGCTCTAGGCCCACGGGCTTCCGTAGTTGTGGCACACAGGCTCAGCAGTTGTGGCTCTTGGGCTCTAGAGCACAGGCTCAGTAGTTGTGGCGCATGAGTTTAGTTGCTCTGCAGCATGTGGGATCCTCCCAGACCAGGGCTTGAACCTGTGTCCCCTGCATTGGCAGGCAGATTCTCAACCGCTGCGCCACCAGGGAAGTCCCCATCTTTGTTTTAATACTGTTTTATTGGTATCCATTTGTGCCATCTTATCTCATATTCTGTATTTGCTCTTCTATAGGAACTGCATGGAAATTATGAAAATAAAAGGGAGGACAAATATCTGCTAGGCAAATGTGCATCAAAGGAAAGCTGAGGCAGCAATCTTGAAAGCAGAAAAAATGGAATTAAAAGAGACAATAATAATATTTCTGTTACCATATGCCAGTAAAGGAACCAGGTTCCCTGGAGAAATGGTCTCAGCATGAAAGCAAGCCTAGGACACCTCTGCAACAGTGAAATGCAACTTCCACTGAGCAATGTGTTAATGTTAAAGGGTGCTGGAACTGGATTGAAAATGTGCTCATTTGCCACAGCTGAGCATCAAATAGAGTAATCATGTGCAAATGATGGAAGAACAGGCTAAATGACACCATGAGGAAGCCATCAGAGAAATTGAAGGTGGAACATTCCACATTACCATTGGTCTGGTCTCATCAGTAAGCCAGGATCAAGAAAAGGATGAAGAGAAATTCAAGGGACATAACAACCATATGCAATATTGGGTATTATATTAGTATTGATTTAGATAAGCTAGTAGGAAATAAGAGAAGATTTTGATTATGGTATGGATGAATGATGAAGTATGAATAATATTAAGGGATTATTATTAATTTTCCTATTAATTTTATGTTGGGTCTTGTTTTTTAGCCCTGAAGGTAAATATTAGTAGTTTAAAAGCATACTGAAATTTAAAACGTACACACACATGCACACACCAAGGGTCAAAGAGGAATATTTCATGAAGGTTAAAAGAACATTGTATCAACCTGCATATATATAATAACCTATATAACAATATGCATTTGAATATTAGGAATAAATATTCAACACAACTTCAGTGAAAGAGTCATAAAATAGAAATAGCTAAATTAATACTAGCTAGATAAGAAATTGAAGTTGGAATTTTTAACAGAGTTCAGAAATGCAATTTGGGTATTATTAATTACAATGCATTAATAATATTTACACATTAGCTCCTGGATATATTTAGCCTCTTCATGAAACAAGATTAAACATTTTTTTTCAAGCACATAGCAGACTTTAACAAAATTTTACCTCTTTTAGGACATAGAGAAATCCTCCATCCACTTCAAAGTATAAATAATGTATAGATTATAATACACAAAAGTTGGAAATCATTGGAGAAGGAATAGGTTTCCAAATCCATAAGTTAGAAGGATAAATATAGTATTAAATAATCTTGTTTTCAATAGTAAATCATAAAACAAATGAAATTTTATAATTAAATAATTTAAGCATCAAATGTCAATTTTTAAAAGCTAAAACAGTACCTTGAGGGGAATACACAGCTTTAAATATATTTATCAAGAAACTTTACCCAGAAAAGCATGCTTAATACAACAAAAATAAGGTGATGGAAAAGATTAATAAGATAGAAACAAGGAAAAGATGCCAATGAGAAATCACAAAATTAAAATTGGGAGATAACTACAGAAAGAATGGATATTTTCAAATGAATAAACATGGAAAGAAAAATATGTTAAGAAATTGAAACAAAAATGAATAAATTATTAAAAACATAAAATTCCAAAACTGGTGCAAGAAAAAAATAGAGACCTTAGATATTCAAAAAAGTTGTAAAGAAATTGAAAAGGTAAAAGACTTTCCCTTCCTATAATGATCAGCCCCAGTGGGTTTACAAGCTCGTGTTCATAAACTTTAAGGAACAGATGATTAATGTCTTATACATGTTCTTCAAATAAAAGAAAAAAAATGGAAAAAAATGGAAATCTGCTGATCTCATTTCATCAGGTTAATGCAATCTTGATTCTAAAACCAGGTAAGAATGTTATAAGAAAGGACAATTATTGGCCCACTTTACCTATCCACGTTGATTTTAAAATCTAAGACAACACCTAATCAATGAAATGGTCTATTAAAATTAGTAAATTATGTTCGAGTGGTGTTGGTTTATCCCATGAATGACAAGATGGTGAAACATCATGTGGTTCTTCACATAAATAAATTTAAAAAGAAAAATAACATAATTATTTTGATCAAGGAAGGAATATATTTTCTTAAATTCAACTCCTATTTACGAAGTTTTAAATTCTCATATAATTGACATATAACATCATATTAGTTTTAAGTGTACAACATAATGATTTGACATATGTATGTCTATTTATGATTTTTTAAAAGCCCTTTTGCAACATGAAATTGAAGGGGACTTTCTTAGCTAGATAAAGAATACATCCTACAAAACTAGCAAATGGTACACTAAGTGGGGATCTTTACATGCATTATTTTATGATCCGGAACAAGTCAAGGATACTCACTGTCTTTGCTGTTCTTTAACATGGGACTGAAAGTCATGAGCGATGCTACAAGGAAAAAGAAGGAAGAAGATACATAAGGACTGAAGGGAAGAGACCTGATCATCTGTCCAGAAAGATAAAAGAATCAGGGTGTAATATGTTAGAACAATAAGACAGTGTAATGCTGCAGAAGGCAAGATCAACCTCCAAAAATCATAGTATTCCTTGTACCATTACATCAGGAGTTATCATCAAAATATAGAATTGAAGTAAAAAGTAAGACAACAGTCTCAAGTGACACAAACTATATAGAAACAGCTCTCAAGCATTTTGGTATCAGGATGCCTTTACACTCAAAAATGATTGAAGCTCCTAAAGAGTATTTGTTTGGGTGGATTGTAACTATCAATTTTTACCATATTAGGTATTAAAACTGAGAATCTTTAAAAATATTTAACTATTAGTACACTTAAAAAAATAATAAACCTATTCATGTTAATATTAATAACATATTTATACGAGAGTAATTACAATGTTCAAAAAACATTTAGTGAGAAGAGTGGCCTTCTTTTACATTTTTGCAAATATGTCTAATGTCTGCCTTGATAGGAGACAACCTGATGCTCGTATCTACTTCTTTATTTAGTCTGTGGTAATATATTGTTTAAGTTGAAGTATATGATGAAAACACATCCACACATGTAATTGTTAAATTAAGGACCTAATCGACCCCCAGAAAATGTCTCTGGGACCTCCAGGGATCCTCACCCTGCTTTGAAAACCACTGTTATACAATATCTAGAAACTAACATAAAACATGCAATACATCCAAAGATAAAACTTTTAAGCACTCATAAAAATATAGAAGGTGATCTGAGTACTAGAAAATAGTCTACACCCTCGAATGAGTTGAGCTATTATTAACATGACTTCAGTTCTTCTCCAAATTATATCATCAGTGCAATTGCACTTACAGTTCCAGGGAATTGATTGTGAATTTAATGAAACTTGTCTAAAATTCCTTCTGAAAATCAAGTCAGTACAAAACTATAACAAACTTATAAAAATGGAGTAAACAGGAGAGATATGTCCTCCTAGGTAGTGAGACACATTATAGAGTCAATCATTTTTTTAAAGTGTGAACTTGGATTAAATAGGCACTGATTAAATTGATTCTATATCTCAGAAAATGCCCCTTCATTATTCAAAACTTAATATATGATAAAGGTGGCAGCACAAATCAAAGGGAAAAAATAAGATTGTTTACTACTTTCTGGTAGGAAATCTGTTCGTTTTAGGAACAAAATAGATCTGAATTTCTGCCCAAGGACAAAAGCAAATGTGGAATCCAGATGGATTCAAGGCATAACTATGAAATATCAATTATAAGGTTAAGAGGAGAGAATGCAAGAGAATTACTTCGTTGATTTTAAAAAGCACAAAATTTAAGGGGCTTTTTAAAGAAAGACATGAAAGCATCAACATTAAGGACTTTTGTTCCACAAAGGAAATCCTGGATAAAGTTATCAGGCAAATGAAACACTGGGAAAAAATAATATGCATTGTGTAGAACTGACAAAGGAATACTACCTAGAAAAATGAACAAAAAGTAGGAACCACAGTACAGATATGAGCACAGAATGTGAGCAGAGAAATCACGGAAGGAGTTATACAGGCAAAGGGAAAGATGCTCAGCAAAAAGGAGGGAGGGAGTGAGGGGAGAGAGAGAGAGAGAGGAATGGAATTTCACTGTATAACTTATTCAGTTCCCCAAATTAGAAAATCCTGTGTTGATTGGATTATGGGGAGAAAGGAATCCTCTTGCAATGCTGGTGAGAATGTAGAATGAAGAAAATTCAATATATACATGCTCTGTACACCAGCAAATTTGGTCCTAAGTGCCTATATTGATTTTTCAAACCTATTTATAGGGGAGCATATAAGAGGTTGTTCCTTGTAGCATTGCTGTAGTGGAGGAATTGGACAAACCTGCTTGTCCATAATTGGGGAGAGGGGAAGTAAGAGGATTGGATGCAAATATTGGAGCCCCAAGCAGGTGTTAGATATACACATAGCAATATAAAGGGAGTTCTAAAACAATATTGTGTGAATGAAGCAAAAAATAGATGAGTTCTCTAGCATAATCCCATTTGGGCACATTAAAAATATAACACATGAAGCTACTCTGTATGAAACTGGAACAGTGGATGCGTGTCTTTACACATTTGTCAAACCTATCGAATGTACAAGAGAAAGAGTGAAGCTTAATGTGAACTTGGACTTTGGTTAATTATAATGTAACTATTTGGTTGATCAATTGTAACAAATGGACCACACTAATGCAAGAAGTAAAAATAGAGGAAACTGTGTGCTGGCAGAGGAGGTAAGTGGGAACCCTCTACACTATCGGATCAAGTTTTCTGTAAACATAAAACTCCTATAATAAAATAAAGCCCATTAATTTAAGAAATAAAAAAATTAATTTAAAGAATATGTATAAACTTGCAAGAACGTATACAAATCAAAGTGTACACATGGAGTATTTTAAAGTAATTGTCAAAACAAAAAGGAAATGGGGTGAAAGACAGGGAATAAATCTATGAAACATGAGAAGGACCTTGCACAAACAAATCATGATCAGAAGCCACAAACTGGAAATATCATTGCTCAAACCTCTGTACCTGAAGTCCACTATAAAATTAAATGGACCCCCTAGTGGTCTCACTAGGGCATTGTCTCTAAGAATCCCCCACAGTAGGGGTCAGCCTGGGACTTGGAGGACACAGAACCACCAGGAGAGTGAGGAACTTGTCTGGAGTGAGGAAGACTGCATTTGGGACCTGAAAAACACACCTTCTGACCACGTAAGCACCCCACCCAGAAACCAAGACACTGGCATCAACTGCCTTCCATGCTTCACCCCTCCCTTCACTCAGCATTCTCCTTCCCAACTGAGTAGTTCTTGGTTTCTCCCACTTCTCAATATGGCTCCATCCCCTTTCCTGGACCACTGCCCCAGGCTCCTCCCATGTCCCCTCCTCTGCTCCCACTCCACTCTGGCTTCTAGAGAGAATTTTCTGAAATATATACAGGTATATGCAGTCATCAGACCCAGGGTTAAAATCTCAGCTCTCACTGTGTGTCTTTGAGAAAGAACTTTCTAACACTGAGCCACCTCCGCCACAGCTGACAATGGGAGTATCCAGAGAGCTGCCTTCAGTGGTCCATGAGGATTCACGTGAAGGGCTTAAAGTTTACCTAATAAATGTAGTTATCACTGACTTTGAGACTGTGTTTGTTGTCATTCTTCTGTACCTGATGGCACCAGCTGGCCCCATTCTAATCTCATGGTCTCTGACCCCAGCGGAGCACTTAGTACCTCTGTTAATCACACAAAGCAGTTCCCACCAAGAGGCTGATCCAACCTCCACCCTCTCCTCCACCTCTACATCACTGCTATAGTCCACCTTCCCACTTCCTGCTTGGTGGAACGGCCATGATTATTAAGGCTGGCCTCTCCCACCTCCTCTGACAGGTGGACAGAATTCTGTCTCCTCTGGTCTCATGGAGGAGACACACAGGTGCTGAGCAGACATCACACACATCACTGAGTGCACTCAGCTCACACCTCTCTCCCCCAGAGCCTCCCCTCCAGGTTAGCAGGGACCACTTTGGGCCAGACCAGGACAGAGCAACAAAGACAAGATAACCTAAAACAGGATTTCTCAGCTTCATCACTAGTGGTATTTGGGGCCAGATCATGCTTTGGCTGTCCTTTTCATTGCACAATGTTTAACGGCATCCCTGGCTTCAACTCACCAGATGCCAGTAGCAACACCTCCCCACCATAAGTTGTGACAATCAAAAACTTTTCAGATATGTCCAAATGTCCACCATGGGGTAGAATCATCCTGGGATGACAACTGATGACCTAGAAGCTGCAAAGGACACTAGGCTCAGCAAGAAGAAGGCACCCAGAGTGGGCAAAGTGAGAAGACCCCCAGCAGGTTTCTAAGAGTAACATCCTCTCTTACTACCCTTCTCCCTTGCCCAGACCCCATCCCCAGGCTGAGCAGCACTACCCACAGCTGTAGATTCTTCCTTCCTACCCTCTCTGTCCTGATCCCCCTCTGCCTGGGATGCCTCTTCCAAGAAATGACCAGCAGGGAAGAGCAGAAAAGCTTGTCGCTGTCAGCAGCACCCACAGGCAAGTGTGTGGTCAGAGCTAGAAAGCTCCTGGACCTGATACAGTGTGCTTTATCTCTCCTGCAGGTCCCAGCAGGCTGTTCCCAAGAGTGTCTCCATGAAACCAACCTGAAAAGGCAGTAATCAGGGTCTAGAGAGGGACATCAGGTGGCCTTCTGGGATCTGCAGTCTCTACTTCCTCCTCCAACTATCCATACACAACAAAGATTCCCTGCTGTTCTCTCTGCCCAGTGTGATGGCACCCCCTACTGAGGGCTGAGGAGCTCCCAGTCTTGGGGGAGACAGGGCTGGATACAGATGCCTTCGACCCCTTGGGGTCAAGGTAGGGTCAGAGGGAAGGCAGGAGCTGGAGGAACCCAGAGTAAGAATCCAGGGTTGTGCCCTGGGGTAAGGGCAGTTGAAAGCCTTCCCAGAATAAGGGTAATTTGGAGCAGGGTCTTGGAGAGTGGTGTCTCTGGTGTAATATAAGTGCTCAATGTCTTCTAGCCACACTGGAAAACTCCACTTGTCTTCTCCATCTAGCTCTACCCTATCCCTGTCGTCCTAGTGATCTAAGACAGAAAGTCTGACATTACCATATGCCTCCCTATGATAAAATATAAACATTTGATCTTTTGGTCTTTGTCCCTGGTTCCTGACACTCAGTTCCTGAAACTGTTAGTATCTCAGGAGTGATAAAAGTGTCTTTTTTACGCTAATGAGAAGACTAGAGGCTCGGGGCCCCTAGGTAGCTTCAAGATGCGGGCTGGTCTTCAGAAAGATCAAGGCATGATTAAAGGGTTGAAATTTTCACACCCACCCCTTAGACCTCCAGGGAGAGAAGAGGGGATGTAGATTGATTGAAGCATCAATGCCAATGATTTCATCAATCATGGCTCTATGATGAAACCTTTTTAGAAACTCCCTAAACAACAGGATTTGGCGAGCTTCCAGGTTGGTGAACACATGAAGGTGCTGGGAGAGTTGTGCATCTGAAGAGAGATGGAAGCTCCTCACTCCTTACCCCAGAATTTGCCCTATGTTTCCCTTCCATTTGTCTGTTCCTGAGTTGTATCTTCTATAATAAACTGGTATTGGCAATTAAAGCACTTTCCTGAATTCTGTGAATCATTTTAGCAAAGTGTAGAACCTGAAAGGGGGGGTGAGTTGTAGAAACTTCCAACTTTGTAGCCAGTGAGGAGTAGCAGCTGAAGTCTTGTGGGACTGAGCCCTTCACCTGCGAATTCTGACACCAACTCCAGCTAGTTAGTGTCAGAATTGAATTGTAGGACACCACTGGTGCCCAGAGAGTTGGAGAACTGATCCTCGGTGTAGAAAGAAGCCACATATTTAATGTCATAAGTGTTCAGCAGCACTGTCCCCTCAACCTCTGTAATCAGCCTCAAATCTGACCACTCAACTCATCCTGGATGCCCTCATCTATCTCCCCCCATCTCTCCCCATCACTCCCTGCATCTCCCCACACCCACTCCTGCCCTCGGCAGCCTACTCCTCTCACAGCATTCAGAAAGAGCTCTCTACAAAGAAGAATCTGACCATGCTGCTTGTGCTTGAAACCAACTCCTTGGTACGCAACCTTGGAAAACTGATTGACAGTATCTATGCAAGGTGACATAGATATCTTCTATGACTCAGTAATTACACATCTAGGTACAGACCCAATGGAACAATACGTAAGTATTGCCTACTAAAGGACATGTACTAGGGACTTCCCTGGCGGTCCAGTGGTTAAGACTTTGCCTTCCAATGCAGGGGGTGTGGGTTCGATACCTGGTCTGGGAGCTAAGATCCCACATGCCTCGTGGCCAAAAAACCAAAACATAAAACAGAAGCAATATTGTAACAAATTCGATAAAGACTTTAAAAGTGATCTGCATCAAAAAATCTTAAAAAAAAAAAAAAAAGACATGTACTAGATGTTCACAGGAATACCATTCATAGGAACTCCAAAGTGGAAACAACCCAAATGTCTATGAATATGTTCACATCATGGAACATCATACAATTCATTTTGTAAGTGTATTTAAAATATTTATGGGTGTACAACACAGTGGTATGATATACTTATACATTATAAAATGATCGCTGAAATAAGACCAGTTACCACGTGTTATCCCTTCAGATTTTCTTTTAGCCTCTTCACATGCTTTGTAATCCACTGTCTCTGAATTACTAGTTACTTAAATTTCTATAGTATTAAACAGCATATTGAGACTACTTGTCTGTTTATTTGAAAGCAGAGTGCCTAAGTTGACTTTTCACATGTACCTGGTTTGATTCTCATTTCTCAGAGCAGCTGAGGTGAGGAAAGAACACTATCAGCATAAACACTTAAAGGTCAAGCCAAAAAATAAAATAATAAAATATTTATGGTACCCCATTGCCCTTGGAACAAACTCTTCAAGTGGCCCTCATGGTCTTGCATGGTCTTGCCTTTCCCACCTGTATGGCTTCTCATTCCAGAACCTTCCAGCCACATCCAGCCCTCCAGGGCTCACCAGACATACCATTGTGCCCGAATGTGCCATGCTTCTGTCACTCTGAACCTTTGCACTTGCTATCCTCTCTTCCTAGAAATCCCTCTCCCACCTGCCTACCTCACCTGGATCATATCTACTTACCCTTCAGGTCTTACTTTAGACATGACCCCTCTCCAGAAGCCTTCGTTAACCCACAGGCTAGTCTTTGATATAGGTTTAGCTCCCACGGGTTCTTAGGCTTCCCTCATCCCACCTCGGGCCACTGTGTGTTGTCATCTTTGGTTACATGACAGCTTCCCCACTGGACTATAAGAAGGGTAGAGGTCAACTCTGTCCTTGTCATTGCTGGATCCTAGCACCTAGAATGTTTCCACATAAAATAATTATTTAATAAGCTTTTTTGACTATATAAATGAGGGCAAATGCTGTGAGGACATAGAGATATGGGAGTGTCAAACTGAGTTAATAGAAGAGGTGTCATTTCAACTGGAGAACTTCGTTGGACAAGGAGGAGATTCCCAAGCAATGTCCTGATGGCACTCATGGCAGAGGGAATAATTTGAGCAAAGACATGCAGGTGTGCTGAGCATGGAAGGAGGGAGATTATGAATTGCTTGAAGGGCCACATAGAATAATTGCTCTGGGCCCCAAAAAGAGGCCAGGTAAAGGGCACAGGCAGCTAGAAGGCAGAGGCAGATTCCAGTATGGACTGATGTGTTCCTGCCATCCCTTTCACCTAAGCTCCAGGTAGACCTACATTGCCCTGGGTCTAGACATGTGGGGAAATGTGACATGGCTCACATACGTAAATTGATAGCAGGTTTCCTCAGCTCAGGAGAAATCAGAAAGGAGCTTGGAGAGGGCCAGACATTCTGTCAACGAAAGAATTGCTGGGTTCCATGAACTCATTCTTTACTGATGCCTCTGGTACCCAGAAACCAGGGAAGAAAGGGACCCATAGTATTGGCTCAGAGACGGAGTAGAGATGGGCTGGGGCAGACTCTTTGCTCCTTCTCACAGATCCCCTTGTCCAGATGACCATTCTACAGGAAGTAATTCTAGTGACTGTGATGAAGCATCTTGATGCAATCTTCAGATTTTTGGGTGTTGTTTATGCCTAATGTTAACACTTCTCTGAAAAGACACAGATAACCCTAGGCAGAAAAAATATTCCTTTCTTGGCTCCAGGATTACAGACATGACTTTGTCCCACCAAAGCAAAACTCTGGTCTCTTTGATAATTGGATTCAAAAAGGAATACTCAAATCATAGCACTTCTCAGAGCAGTCAACCGGTCAGCCTCACTAGCTTTACAGAAGAAGAAACTGAGACTCAGAGAGAGGAAGTAATCAGATTTAGATCCTATTGTAGGTCTGTGCAGTCCTGGGCCCTGTCACGGCACCTCCTCTGAATGCCCAGCCCATGATTAGCTCTGTTCCTGTCTATGTGGTACAATCACCTTAATTGTCTCCAACAGCCTGAGACTAGACCCTGGAACCAGCTTTGTGGAGTTGGACAAGTGACTTGTTTTTTTCTGATCTTCAATTTCCCCTTTGGTGAAAGACCAGTTTATAAGGACAGAAAGTCCTGTGCATGTACAACACATAGCACATATTAGGTCCTTGGTCTGTCAAGCCCAAGGCACAGAGACTCCTTGGGGAGGTGTGATAACTTAAGACAGCCTCCGGCAGGAGTAGAGTGCTCTGGCAGTAGACACCCACACAGGCATTTTAGCATGTAACCTTGGCACATTATCAAATTTACCTAACCTCAGTTTCCTCAGGTGGAAAACATAGGTAAAAACAGAACTGCACCTCATAGTTTGCTGTGAGGATTCAAGGAGTTAATGTGCAAACAATGCCTGACATTTAGGAAGCACTCACAGAAGTGGCTCTAGAAGTATGATGATAGGGCACTGAATGCTAGGCTAAGAACCTTGTCGTCCATCCTAGAGGACTCTATCTGGCCTTCAACACATATTGAGGACCAGGCTCTGGAATAGTCACAGGGAGCACAGAGATGAATGAGGTCCCATCCCTTCTCTTAAGACACTCCCATTTTGTCAGGGGGACCAGACCCATGAGAATAAAACTACACTAAGAGTGATGTGCTAGGAGATGTTGAAAAACAGTGAAGGAGGGGTATTTTACCGGGAGCATAAGGAATCAGTAGGAATTCTTCAACAGGGTGGAGAGAAATCAATTCACCTGAAAGGACCCCAAATAAAAGTAAAAAGATGGGAAAATGAAGAGCATGGGCTAAAGGAATAAGAGGAGGGGCACTGAGGGAGATGGGGACCATAAGCTTCCAACACCTTTTCCTCTTGTTCAGAGCCGAGATGTAAACCAGGATTAGCCCTTGTGAATGTTTGAAAGAGTTTCTGGCCTTAGATATCATCTCACCAGTTTCATGAAACTTTGTTGGAAGACTGGGCTGCATCTCTGCAAACTCCTTCTAGATATTGAACCTGCCTTCAGCCATAGCAGAGGCTCACTGTAGAGTCTGAGCTGCCCCAAACCCACAGCATTATTCTGGGAGACTCTACTCAGCCTTTGGAAGGTAACACAGACTACCCCACCTCTCCTCTGTAAGCCTCACATATGACCCTTTCTAACTCACGTTGGGGCCCATGATATAAGATATCCAGATGGCTGACCATCAACTAATTTGGTTGGTGGAAGAACCTGGTTCTAGATTTCCAGTCAACTTTAGCATGAAAAGTCCTTGCAGGTTCTCAGTGAAGCAGAGGTGGATATTTCAATTTAAACAATCACGCTAGGGCTTCCCTGGTGGTGCAGTGGTTAAGAATCCGCCTGCCAATGCAGGGGACACGGGTTTGAGCCCGGGTCCAGGAAGATCCCAAGTGCCGCAGAGCAATTAAGTCTGTGCACCACAACTACTGAGCCTGAACTCTAGAGCCACAAGCCACAACTACTGAAGTCCATATGCTCTGGGCCTATGTGACGCAACTACTGAGCCTGTGTGCTGCAACTACTGAAGCCCTCACACCTAGAGCCCATGCTCTGCAACAAGAGAAGCCACCACAATGAGGAGCCCACGCACCGCTACGAAGAGTAGTTCCCACTCACCGAAACTAGAGAAAGCCCACTCGCAGCAACGAAGACGCAACACAGCCAAAAATAAAAATGTAAATAAGTAAACAAACAAACAAACAAACAATCACGCTAAGGGCGTCTTTCTTTCTTTTCTTTTTTTGTTCAACATCTTTACTGGAGTATAATTGCTTTACAATGTTGTGTTAGTTTCTGCTGTATAACAAAGTGCATCAGGTATACATATACGTATATCCCTATATCTCCTCCTTCTTGTGTCTCCCTCCCGCCCTCCCTATCTCACCCCTCTAGGTGGAAACAAAGCACCGAGCTGATCTCCCTGTGCTATGCGGCTGCTTCCGACTAGCTATCTATTTTACATTTTGTAGTGTATATATGTCCATGCCACTCTCTCACTTTGTCCCAGCTTACCATTCCCCTTCCCCGTGTCCTCAAGTCCATTCTCTACATCTGCGTCTTTATTCCTGTCCTGCCCCTAGGTTCTTCAGAACCATGTTTTTTTTTGTTGTTTTTTTGTTTTTCTTCTAGATTCCATATATATGTGTTAGCATACGGTATTTGTTTTTCTCTTTCTAACTTACTTCACTCTGTATGACAGTCTCTAGGTCCATCCACCTCACTACAAATAACTCAATTTCATTTCTTTTTATGGCTGAGTAATATTCCATTGTATATATATGCCATATCTTCTTTATCCATTCATCTGTCGATGGATACCTAGGTTGCTTCCGTGTCCTGGCTATTGTAAATAGAGCTGCAATGAACACTGTGGTACATGACTCTTTTTGAATTATGGTTTCTCAGGGTATATAACCAGTAGTGGGATTGCTGGGTGGTATGGTAGTTCTATTTTTAGTTTTTAGAGGAACCTCCATACTGTTCTCCATAGTGGCTGTATCAATTTACATTCCCACCAACAGTGCAAGAGAGCTCTCTTTTCTCCACACCCTCTCCAGCATTTATTGTTTGTAGATTTTTTGATGATGGCCATTCTGACCAGTGTGAGGTGATACCTCGTTGTAGTTTTGATTTGCATTTCTCTAATAATTAGTGATGTTGAGTACCTTTTCATGTGCCTCTTGGACATTTGTATGACTTCTTTGGTGAAATATCTATTTAGGTCTTCCGTCCATTTTTTAATTGGGTTGTTTGTGTTTTTGATATTGAGCTCCATGAGCTGCTTGTATATTTTGGAGATTAATCCGTTGTCAGTTGCTTCGTTTGCAGATATTTTCTCCCATTCTGAGGGTTGTCTTTTCATCTTGTTTATGGTTTCCTTTCCTGTGCAAAAGCCTTTAAGTTTCATTAGGTCCTATTTGTTTATATTTGTTTTTCTTTCCATTTCCCTAGGAGATGGGTCAAAAAGGATCTTGCTGTGATTTATGTCATAGAGTTTTCTGCCTATATTTTCCTCTAAGAGTTTTATAGTGTCTGACCTTACATTTAAGTCTTTAATCCATTATGAGTTTATTTTTGTGTATGGTGTTAGGGAGTGTTCTAATTTCATTCTTTACATGTAGCTGTCCAGTTTTCCCAGCACCACTTACTGAAAAGGCTGTCTTTTCTCCATTGTATATTTTTGCCTCCTTTATCAAAGATAAGGTGACCATATGTGCGTGGGTTCATCTCTGGGTTTTCTATCCTGTTCCATTGATCTATATTTCTGTTTTTGTGCCAGTACAATACTGTTTTGATTACTGCAGCTTTGTAGTATCATCTGAGATCCGGGAGCCTGATTCCTCAAGCTCTGTTTTTCATTCTCAAGATTGCTTTAGCTATTCGGGGTCTTTTGTGTTTCCATACAAATTGTGAAATTTTTTGTTCTAGTTCAGTGAAAAATGCCATTGGTAGTTTGATAGGGATTGCATTGAATCTGTAGATTGCTTTGGGTAGTAGAGTCATTTTCACAATGTTGATTCTTCCAATCCAAGAACATGGTATATCTCTCCATCTGTATCATCTTTAATTTCTTTCACCAGTGTCTTATAGTTTTCTGTACACAGGTCTTTTGTCTCCTTAGGTAGGTTTATTCCTAGGTATTTTATTCTTTTTCTTGCAGTGGTAAATGGGACTGTTTCCTTAATTTTCCTTTCAGATTTTTCATCATTAGTGAATAGGAATGCAAGAGATTTTTGTGCATTAATTTTGTATCCTTCTACTTTACCAAATTCATTGATTAGCTCTAGTAGTTTTCTGGTGGCATCTTTAGGGTTCTCTATGTATAGTATCATGACATGTGCAAACAGTGACGGTTTTACTTCTTCTTTTCCAATTTGTATTCCTTTTATTTCTTTTTCTTCTCTGATTGCTGTGGCTAAAACTGCCAAAACTATGTTGAATAATAGTGTTGAGGGTGAGCCACCTTGTATTGTTCCTGATCTTAGAGGAAATGGTTTCAGTTTTTCACCATTGACAATGATGTTGGCTGTGGGCTTGTCATATATGGCCTGTATTATGTTGAGGTAAGTTTTCTCTATGCCTACTTTCTAGAGGGTTTTTATGACAAATTGGTGTTGAATTTTGTCAAAAGCCTTTTCTGCATCTATTGAGATGATCATATGGTTTTTTCCTTCTATTTTTTAATATGGTTTATCACATTGGATGATTCTCATATATTGAAGAATCCTTTCATTCCTGGGATAAACCCCACTTGATCACAGGGTATGATCCTTTTAATGTGCTATTGGATTCTCTTTGCTAGTATTTTGTTGAGGATTTTTGCATCTTTGTTCATCAGTGATATTGGCCTGTAGTTTTCTTTCTTTGTGACATCTTTGACTGGTTTTTGTATCAGGGTGATGGTGGTCTTGTAGAATGAGTTTGGCAGTGTTACTCCCCCTGTTATATTTTGGAAGAGTTTGAGAAGGATAGGTGTTAGCTCTTCTCTAAATGTTTTTAAGAATTCACCTGTGAAACCATCTGGTCCTGGATATTTTTGCTGTTGTTGTTGGAAGTTTTAAAATCACAGTCTCAATTTCAGTGCTTGTGATTGGTCTGTTTATATTTTCTGTTTCTTCCTGGTTCGGTCTTGGAAGGTTGTGCTTTTCTAAGAATTTGTCCATTTTTTCCAGGTTGTCCATTTTATTGGCATATAGTTGCTTGTAGTAATCTCTCATGATCCTTTGTATTTCTGCAGTGGCAGCTGTAACTTCTCCTTTTTCATTTCTAATTCTATTGATTTGTGTCTTCTCCCTTTTTTTCTGATGAGTCTGCCTAATGGTTTATCATTTTTCTTTTATCTTCTCAAAGAAACATCTTTTAGTCTTATTGATCTTTGCTATTGTTTCCTTTAATTCTTTTTCATTTATTTCTGACTGATCTTTATGATTTCTTTCCTTCTGCTAAGTTTGAAGTTTTTTTGTTCTTTTTTCTCGAATTGCTCTGGGTGTAAGGTTAGGTTGTTCATTTGAGATTTTTTTGTTTCTTGAGGTAGGATTGTATTGCTATAAACTCTCCTCTTAGAACTGCTTTTGCTGCATCCCATAGGTTTTATGTTGTCCTGTTTTCATTGTCATTTTTTTTCTTGGTATATTTTGATTTCCTGCTTGATTTCTTCAGTGATCTCTTGGTTATTTTGTAGTGTATTGTTTAGCCTCCATGTGCTTGTATTTGTTACAGTTTTTTTTTTCCTGTAATTGATATCTAGTCTCATAGCATTGTTGTTGGAAAAGATACTTGATATGATTTCAATTTTCTCAAATTTACCAAAGCTTGATTTGTGACCCAAGATATGATCTATCCTAGAAAGTGTTCCATGAGCACTTGAGAAGAAAGTGTATTCTGCTGTTTTTTGATGGAATGTCCTATAAATATCAATTAAGTCCATCTTGCTTGATATATCATTTAAGGCTTGTGTTTCCTTATTTATTTTTATTTTTGGTGATCTGTCCATTGGTAAAAGTGGGGTGTTAAAATCCCCTACGATTATTGTGTTACTGTCAATTTATCCTTTTATGGCAGTTAGCATGTGCCTTATGTATTTAGGTGCTCCTATGTTGGGTGCATAAATATTTACAATTGTTATATCTCCTTGGATTGATGCATTGATTATTATGTAGTGTCCTTCTTTGTCTCTTGTAATAGTCTTTATTTTAAAGTCTATTTTCTCTACTATGAGAATTGCTACTCCAGCTTTCTTTTGATTTCCATTTGCATGGAATATATTTTTCCATCCCCGTACTTTCAGTCTGCATGTGTTCCTAGGTCTGAAGTGGGTGTCTTGCAGACAGCATATATATGGGTCTTTTTTTTTTTTTTGTATCCATTCAACGAGTCTATGTCTTTTGGTTGGAGCATTTAATGCATTTACATTTAAGGTAATCATTGATATGTATGTTCCTATTACCATTTTCTTAATTGTTTTGGGTTTGTTATTGTAGGTCTTTTCCTTTTCTTGTGTTTTCTGCCTAGAGAACTTCCTTTACCATTTGTTGTAGAGCTGGTTTTGTGGTGCTGAATTCTCTTATCTTTTGCTTGTCTGTAAAGGTTTTAATTTCTCCATCGAATCTGAATGAGAGACTTGCTGGGTAGAGTAATCTTGGTTGTAGGTTTTTCCTTTTCATCATTCTAAATATGTCCTGCCACTCCCTTCTGGCTTGCAGTGTTTCTGCTGAAAGATCAGCTGTTAACCTTATGGAGATTCTCTCGTATGTTTTTGTTGCTTTTCCCTTGCTGCTTTTAATATTTTTTCTTTGTATTTAATTTTTTGATACTTTGATGAACATGTGTCTTTGGGTGTTTCTCCTTGGATTTATGCTGTGTGGGATTCTCTGCACTTCCTGACTTCATTGACTATTTCCTTTCCCACATTAGGGAAGTTTCAACTATAATCTCTTCAAATATTTTCTCAGTCTGTTTCTTTTCCTCTTCTTCTTCTGGGACCCCTATAATTTGAATGTTGGTGCATTTAATATTGTCTCAGAGGTCTCTGAGTGTGTCCTCAATTCTTTTCATTCTTTTTTCTTTATTCTGCTCTGCGGTAGTTATTTCACTGTTTTATCTTCCAGGTCACTTATCCGTTCTTCTGCCTAAGGTATTCTGCTATTGATTCCTTCTAGAGAATTTTAAATTTCATTTATTGTGTTTTCATCAATGTTTGTTTGCTTTTTAGTTCTTCTAGGTCTTTGTTAAACGTTTTTTGTATTTTCTCCATTCTTTTTATTAGATTTTGGATCATCTTTACTATCATTTATCTGAATTCTTTTTCAGGTAGACTGGCTCTTTCCTCTTCATTTGTTTGACCTGGTGGGTTTTTACCTTGCTCCTTCAGCTGATGCATATTTCTTTGTCTTCTCATTTTGCTGAACTTACTGTGTTTAGGGTCTCTTTTTCCCAGGCTGCAGGTTCATAGTTTCCGTTGTTTTAGGAGTTTGCCCCCAGTGCGTGGGGTTGGTTGAGTGGGTTATGTGGCTTCTTTGTGTTGGGTACTGGTGTCTATGTTCTTGTGGGTGAGGCTGGATCTTGTCTTTCTGGTGGGCAGGACCACATCCAGTGGTGTGTTTTGGGGGGGGGGTGTCTGTGAACTTTTTATGATTTGGTAGCCTCTCTATTACTGGGTTGTGCTGTGTTCTTGTCTTGCTAGTTGTCTGGCATGGGATGTACAGCACTGGAGCTTGCTGGTCATTGAGTGGAGCTGGGTCTTAGCATTGAGACCGAGATCTCTATAGAGCTCTTGCCTATTGACATTTTGTGGGGCTGGGAAATCTATGGTGGTCCAGTGTCCTGAACTCGGCTCTCCCACCTCAGAGGCTCAGGCCTCATACCCGGCCAGAGGACCAAGACACTGTCAGCCACACGGATCAGAAGAAAAGGGAGAAAATAAATAAATAAAATAAACTTATTAAAAAACATTAAAATAAAAATATAAAAAAGTAATAAAAAAAGAAGAGAGCAAACAAACCAATAAACAAATCCACCAATGATAACACTCTTTAAAAACTATACTAAGATAGGGGAGGAGCTTCCAGATGGAGGAAGAGTAAGACGTGGGAGGTCACCTTCCACCCCACAAATACAAAAGAAATGTATCTACATGTGGAACAACTCTTACAGAACACCTACTGAAGGCCTGCAGAAGACATCAGACCGCCCGAAAGGCAAGAAACTTCCCACGTACCTGGGTAGGACAAAAGAAATAAAAAAAAAAAAACAGAGACAAAAGAACAGGGATGGGACCTGCACCAGTGGGAGGGAGCTGTGAAGCAGGAAAGGTTTCCACACACTAGGAAGCCCCTTCACGGCGGAGACTGCGGGTGGCGGAGGGGGGAAGCTTCGGAGCCACGGGGGAGAGCGCAGCCACAGGGGTGCGGAGGGCAAAGCGGAGAGATTCCCGCACAGAGGCTCGGTGCCGACCAGCACTCACCAGCCCGAGAGGCTTGTCTGCTCACCCGACAGGGCGGGCGGGGCTGGGAGCTGAGGCTCGGGCTTCGGAAGTCAGATCCCAGGGTGAGGACTGGGGTTGGCTGCGTGAACACAGCCTGAAAGGGGCTAGTGCGCCACAGCTAGCCAGGAAGGAATCAGGGAAAAAACCTCGAGCTGCCGAAAAGGCAAGAGACTTTTTCTTACCTCTTTGTTTCCTGGTGCGCGAGGAGAGGGGATTCAGAGCGCCGCTTAAAGGAGCTCCACAGACGGGCACGAGCCGCGGCTATCAGTGCGGACCCCAGAGACGGGCAGGAGACGCTAAGGCTGCTGCTGCCGCTACCAAGAAGCCTGTGTGCGAGCACAGGTCACTCTCCACACCGCCCCTCCCGGGAGCCTGTGCAGCCCGCCACTGCCAGGCTCCCGTGATCCGGGGACAACTTCCCCGGGAGAACGCACGGCGCGCCTCAGGCTGCTGCAACGTCATGCCGGCCTCTGCCGCCGCAGGCTCGCCCCGCCTCCTCCGTACCGCTCCCTCCCCCCCGCCCCGGCCTGAGTGAGCCAGAGCCCCCGAAGCAGCTGCTCCTTTAACCCCGTCCTGTCTGAGCGAAGAACAGACGCCCTCAGGCGACCTACATGCAGAGGCGGGGCCAAATCCAAAGCTGAACCCCAGGAGCTGTGCAAACAAAGAAGAGAAAGGGAAATCTCCCCCAGCAGCCTCTGAAGCAGCGGATTAAATCTCCACAATCAACTTGATGAACCGTGAAACTGTGGAATACCTGAATAGACAACGAATCATCCCAAATTGAGACAGTGGACTTTGGGAGCAACGATATATATATATTTTTCCTTTTTCTCTTTTAGTGAGTGTGTACGTATATGCTTCTGTGTGTGATTTTGTCTGTATAGCTTTGCTTTTACCATTTGTCCTAGGGTTCTGTCTTTCCTTTTTTTTTTTGTTTTTGTGTTTGTTGTTAGGATAGTTTTTAGCGCTTGCTATCATTGGTGGATTTGTTTCTTGGTTTGGTTGCTCTCTTCTTTCTTTCCTTCTTTTATTACTTTTTAAATTTTAAAAAAATTTAATAATTATTTTTTATTTTAATAACTTTATTCTATTTTATTTTCTTTTATTTTTTCTTTCTTTTTTTCTCCCTTTAATTCTGAGCCATGTGGATGACAGGCTCTTGGTGCTCCAGCTGGGTGTCAGACCTGTGCATCTGAGATGGGAGAGCCGAGTTCAGGACACTGGTCCACCAGAGACCTTGCAGCTCCACGTAATATCAAACGGAGAAAATCTCCCAGAGATCTCCATCTCAACGCAAACACCCAGCTCCACTCAACGACCAGCAAGCTACAGTGCTGGACACCCTATGCCAAACAACTAGCAAGACAGGAGCACAACCCCACCCATTAGCAGAGAGGCTGCCTAAAATCATAATAAGGTCACTGACACCCCAAAACACACCACCAGACACGGACCTGCCCACCAGAAACACAAGATCCAGCCTCATCCACCAGAACACAGGCACTAGTCCCCTCCACCAGGAAGCCTACACAACTCACTGAACCAACCTTAGCCACTGGGGGCAGACACCAAAAATAACGGGAACTACGAACCTGCAGCCTGTGAAAAGGAGACCCCAAATTCGTACGTTAGGCAAAATGAGGAGACAGAGAAACACATAGCAGATGAAGGAGCAAGGTAAAAAACCCACCAGACCAAAAAAATGAAGAGGAACTGGCAGTCTACCTGAAAAAGAATTCAGAATAATGAGAGTAAAGATGATTCAAAATCTTGGAAATAGAATGGAGAAAATACAAGAAACGTTTAACAAGGACCTAGAAGAACTAAAGAGCAAACAAACGATGAACACACAATAAATGAAATTAAAAATTCTCCAGAAGGAATCAATAGCAGAATAACTGAGGCAGAAGAATGGGTAAGTGACCTGGAAGATAAAATAGTGGAAATAACTACTGCAGAGCAGAATAAAGAAGACATTCCACAAAGGACCCTCTTCCTGGATCCTCAGTCCTATATTCCCAAACACCAGAGTGGGAGTCAGACAGACATAAAGGTCCATGGGACTCTATTTATTCACATTTATGTGACCTCCACCAGCGTTTCCCATCTGCATAATGAAGATACCCATAGGTAGCCTCTGACCTCTCTTTGTGCCATCTTGAGATAGCACTCTGCCTTTCAACACACTCCCCCAAAAGACACAACTTTAACATAGTATTGAGAAATTTATATTTCACTGAAAGTTATGTGTGGGGAAAAAGGGCAAAAGATTTCTGTAAGACGTGAGATAACAACACCCTTTAACACGTCTACGTGCTTACCTAAACATTGATCCCTCTTCCCTTTCTCCTTCCCTTCTCCCTCTCTCTCTCTCTCTCCTCTAAATCACTCTCTTTGTTTCTCTCTTACTTTCCCTCCCTCCCTCATTTTTCCTTCTATTTCTTCTTTCTCATATCTCGTATGCAAATAGCCCAGTAATTAGTAAACCATTTCCTTGGAGACAAATAGTTTATTCTTTTTTTACACTTGTCATAACTAAAAAGATAATTATAAACACTGGGCACAGTGCTTGATATAGAAAATTTTCAATGCTTGCTGGTTTTTATTATTATTTTATGTTATTCTTTTTTATCTTACATTGGTGGGAAGAGAGGAAAATAAAGTCTTTTCTTGCTTGCCCATTCAGAAAGAACCATGGGCATCAGGACCTATGCTCATTCACGGGATGCACCCAACATGCCCATAGATATAACACATTTTAAGGCATAGATGTTGAGATGGAGTTCATCACACTGGGTCATAAATGAGAGATCGTGGTGGCAAAAGGGTGGCAAATTGAGGAAACACTAATAGCTAGTATAGAGTGTAGATATTTTAACACAACTGAATCTGTACCACAGTTCTATGGGGACATATATTATTATCCCAGCCCCTTTATTGTATTTCTTTTCCACAAAACTGGCCATCAGCAGCTTAGGGGAAAGAATTTTCTGTGGAAGCTTCTCTTTATGGCGCTCTTCAGCTCCTTATTCCTGAGGCTGAAAATGATCGGGCTAAGAAAGGGGGTAAAGACTGTATAGGTGGTGGCCATCAGTGTGTTACTGTCCACAGAATGGGGTCCCTTGGGCTTGAGGTAGATGATGGAGGCAAAACCGTAGTGCACGACCACTATGGTGAGGTGGGATACACAGGTGGAGAAGGTCTTGTGCCGGCCCTCAGCGGAGGGGATCCTCAAGATGACGGCCATGATGAAGACATAAGAGAGGATGATGAGGAATAAGCACCCCAGCAGGGCTGTGACACAAACCATGATCACAACCATGGTGACAGGGGCTGTCTCCTTCCCACATGCCAATTTTAAGAGGGCAAGCACGTGACAGGCAAAATGGTGAATCTCACTAGACCTACAGAATGTGAGATGAAAAACTATCAATGTCACCATCATGCCCATGACTGAGCCACCAGCCCAGCACCAGGACACAAGACGGGCACAGTCACGTGTGCTCATGAGCATGTTGTAGCGCAGGGGGTGGCAGATGGCCACATAGCGGTCATAGCCCATAATCATGAGCAGGAAGGAGTGGGTGAAGCCAAACGTGAAGGAGAAGAATATCTGGCTGGCACAAGCCACAAAGGTAATGGAGTGGTGGGTGGAGAGCATGTCGATCAGCATTCGAGGGGTGATGGCAACAGTGAACAGAATCTCGGAGATGGAGAGGGCACACAGGAAGAGGTACATGGGTGTGTGGAGGCCATGCTCCCTCCAGATGGTGACCATGATGAGCAGGTTCCCCAGCAGCGTAAACAGGTACATCAGCAGGTACAGTAGGAAGAAGGTGGGCAGGAGCTGCTGAGGGAAGTTGGAGAAGCCGATGAGGATGAATTCAGACACCGTGCTATAGTTCTGACCAGACAAGGATGCTGCATCTGGTGAGATCAGAAACAGAATGAGGGCACAGTGGTTAAAACAGAGGCTCTAACATAGATTAAATGACAATTGAAGACCTTTATACTATATAACTATTTTCTTAATTTGTCTGGGTCTCAAAATCTTCATCAGTAAGATGGAGTAAATCATAATAGTTGTTATCATTCAGTGGTGTGATAAAAATAAACTGAGATCAGTATATTAAATGCTTAAGACACAGTTTGGCTCCTGGGTTTTTATTAACAGTGACTGCAAAATGAAAATTTCCATTTTTGGAGGCATTGAAGACAGACATAGATGATCAGGGTCATATTCTCTTGAATAATGTGCTTGTTCTAGAAAATATTTATTTGGTTCTTGGGGTTCTTAAAGTTTTTTCCTCTGGGAGTCTTTGTCTTTTAATCGATGATTTAACACATTTTTATTTATTTATTTATTTATTAGCATCTTTATTGGAGTGTAATTGCTTTACAATGGTGTGTTAGTTTCTGCTTTATAACAAAGTGAATCAGTTATACATACACATATGTTCCCATATCTCTTCCCTCTTGCATCTCCCTCCTTCCCACCCTCCCTATCACACACCTCTAGGTGGTCACAAAGCACAGAGCTGATCTCCCTGTGCTATGCGGTTGCTTCCCACTAGCTATCTATTTTACGTTTGGTAGTGTATTTATTTTAATACTGTTTTAATAGTACTCTTTTTTCCATATTGTTTCATATTTATATTTACTATTCTAAATGAGCTGAACAGAAAATTTGAAAATAAAAGGATAGAATATATACAAGGAAAATATGTACCAAGTGACAGCTGAGGCAGTAATTTTGAAAACAGACAAAATGAAATTTAAGGAAACAATAATTATAATATCTTCATTAATAATTGCCACTCAAAGAATCAGGCTTCCCTGGAGAAATATTCTGGTAAAGGAAGCAAGCTTAGGACATCTTGTGCCACTGTGAAATGAAACTTTCAGTGAGTAAAGGCTTAATGTTAAATGGATGCCAGAACCAGATTGCAAGTATGCCCATTGGCCAAAGATGATTGCCAAAATGAAGGATCATTGTACAAAGAATGGAGGAACAAGCTAAATGACACCATGAGGAAGCAATCAGACAAATCCAAAGGTGGAACATGATACAGAACAATTGGTCTCATGTCATAGATACCACGGTCACTAAAGGATATGGAGAAGTTCAAGGGACATAAAAACCAGATGCAATATAGGGTACTAGCTTGGATATTGATTTAGACAAACCAGTGTAAATTAATTTTAAAGCAACAGAGAAAACTTTGATTATGGTATGAATGAATAATTAGGTATGGATAATATGAGATTATTATGTAGTTATTAATTTTATAGTTATTAATTTTAAATGTGACTTGTTATTTTGGCTGTGAAGAAAAACATTCTTAGTTTAAATGAATACTGAAATTAAAAATTACACACACACACACACACACACACACACACAAACTCCAAGAGAAAAAGAAGACTATTTTATTAAGTATATGAGAACATTGTAATGATTTGCATAAAGATTGTTAATCTATGTAATGGTATACCTTGGAATAGTAAGAAATAAATAATCAACACAACTTCAGTGAAGTAGATATAAATAGAAAAGGCTAAATCAACAATAGATAGATACATGAAACTTGTAGTTAGACATTTTCATAGAGTTTAGAAAGGCAATTTATGCAATTAATAATATTTAGAAATTAGATATTGGATATATTTAGACTCTTCAACAAAGAGGGATTAAACATGTTTTAAACATTCAAGGGACTTTTACAAAAATTGACCTTGTATTTAGGACATAAAAAATTTCTCCATGAATTCCAAGTATAAATATGTAGATTATAGCACAGTAAAAGTGGAAATTGATTGAGCAGTAGCTTTTCAAATCCCCTATGTTTGGAAGCTAAGTGTAGTATTAAATAATCTTTTGTTACAATAGTAAAACATAAAGTAAATTTTAATACTCTTATAATTAAATAATTCGAGCATCTAATGTCACATTTTAAGCTAACAGTACTATGAAAGAAATACATAGCCTCAAATATATTTACGAAGAAATTTTTCAAGAAGAAAGTCAGGCTTAATAAAATCAAAATCAAGTTGTAAAATATTAATAAGATAGAAACAGGAAGATGTCAATAAGAAAACACAAAAATTAAAATTGAGAAATAACTAGAGAAATAAAGGATATTTTTAAATTAATAAAAATAGTAAGAAAAATTCAAGTTAGGAAATTTGAAGCAGTAGACTAAGGAAATAAGTTCTTAGAAAACTATAAAGTTCCAAATCTGGAGAAAGAAAAAATAGGGACCCTGGAGACTCAAGTGAATTTTAAAGAAATCGAAAAGGTTAGTGAAATGCTGTCCTTCCCCAATATCCTTGGCCCCAGTGTGTTTACAGGTGATCTCTCTTAAACTTTTAAGGAACATTTGAGGAGTATCTTATACCCATTCTTAAAAACCAGAAAAAACATATGAAATATGCTCACCCCATTTCGTTAAGTTAATGCTATCTTGATTCTAAACCAGGTAGAATGTTAATAAGAAAAGACAATTATGGACCCATTTCACCTATCCATGCAGATTTTTAAATTCATAAGAAAACATAACCTAGTCAAATCCAGTGGTTTTTCAAAAACAGTATATTACGAGAAAGAGGTTTTTGCTTCTCCTGTGAATGACAGGGATCGTTCAGCATCAGAAAACCTATCAAGTGACTCATCAGGTGAATAAGCTAAAGCAGAAAATCATATAATTATTTCTATCAAGGCAGGAGTATATTTCCTAAAATTCAAGTCCTTTTTATGATTTTAAAAATTGACATGTAATTGACACATAATATTTTTTAGTTTTATATCTACAACATAATGATATGATATATGTACATCCATTTATTATTTTAAAAAGCCTCTTTGCAACATGTTGTGAAAGGGGATTTTCTTAGCTAGGTGAAGAATATATACCACAGGTACTGGCACAAAACAGACACATAGATCAATGGAACATAATAGAGAGCCCAGAACTAAACCCACATGCCTATATTCAATTAATCTATGACAAAAAAGGCAAGAATATACAATGGAGAAAAGACAGTTTCTTCAATAAGTTGTGCTGGAAAAACTGGAAAACTCGACGTAAAACAATGAAATTAGAACATTTCCTCACAACATATCCAAAAGTAAACTCAAAATGGATTAAAGACCTAAATGTAAGACTGGAAACAACAAAACTCCTGGAAGAAAACATAAGTAGAACACTCTCTGACATAAATCATAGCAATATTTTTTGGATCTGTCTCCTAAGGCAAAAAAATAAATAAAAGCAATAATAAGCAAATGGGACCTAATTAAACTTAAAAGCTTTTGCACAGAAAAGGAAACAATTGACAAAACAAGAAGACAACCTACAGAATGGGAGGAAGTTTGCAAATATTATGACTGACAAGGGGTTAATATCCAAAACATATAAACAGCTCATAAATCTCAATAACAAAAAACAACCTAATCAAAAAAATAGGCAGAAGACCTGCATCACCATTTTTCCAAAGAAAACGTATGATGCCTAACAGGAACGTGAAAAGTTGCTCAACATTGCTAATTATTAGAGAAATGCAAGTTATAATAACACAAGCTATCACCTCACACCTGTCAAAATGGCTACCATTAAAGTCTACATATAACAAATGTTGGAGATGATATGGAGAAAAGGGAAAACTTGTACCATATTGTTTGGAATGTAAATTGGTGCAGCCACTATGAAAAACAGTATGGAGGTTCCTAAAAAAACTAAAAATAGAACTACCATATCATCCAGCAATTCTACTCCTGACTATGTATCTGGAAGAAATGAAAACACTGATTTGAAAGTATACATGAACCTCAGTGTTCACAGCAGCACTATTTATAATAGCCAAGATTTGGAAGCAACCCAAGTGCTCATCAGCAGACAGACAAATGGCTTAAGAAGATTAATAATATTATTAATATATAAATAACATATATATATAATGGAATATTATTCAGCCATAAAAAAAGAATGGAATTTTGCCATTTGCAGCAACCTGGATGGACCTAGAGAATACTATGCTTAGTGAAATAAGAGAAATACAAATACTACATGGTATCATTTATATGTGGGATCTAAAAAATAATACAAATGAATTTATATGCAAAACAGAAACAGACTCACAGATATAGAAAAAAAACCTAGTGGTTACCAAACGGGAGAAGGAAGAGGGGAGGGGAAAATTAAGGGTATGGGATTAAGTGAAGCAAACTACTATGTATAAATAGATAAGCAACAAAGATATATTGTATAGCACAGGGCATTATAGCCATTGCCTTGTAATAACTTTCAGTGGAGTATAATCTGCAAAGATGCTGAATCACTATGCTGTACACCAGAAAATATAGATATGTGCTACAAAACCAGCAAATAATTTTCCGATAGGGAATTTTAGATGCATTATTTTAGAAACAAGAACCCAAGGTTACTTACTGTCTCTGCTGTTCTTTAACATGGAACTGAAAGCCATGAGCAGTGCTCTAAGGAAAGGAAAAGAGAGAAACTATATAAGTTAGGAAGGGAAGAAACACGATCGTGTACATAAAGAAGGTGAAAGAATCAAGATATAATATATTAGAACAAAAAGAAGCACAATGCTGCAGAAGGCAAGATCAACTTCCAAAAAACATACATAATATTTCTCATAGTATTGCACCAGTAATTATCATTCAAGACATAAAATTTAAGTTAAGTAGGATAAGACTCTCAAAGGTGACATAGACTATAAAGAAAAAGCCCTTGACCCATTTTAAGCAGTCGTTCCCTATTTCCCTCTCTTCAAACCCCTGGCAAACACTACTGTATAATACTTTCCATGTGTATGGATTTGCCACTGCTGGATATTTCGTATAAATGGAACCATACAATATGCGGCCTTTCGTGCCTGATTTCTTTCACTTAGTTGCGTCCATGATGTAGCATGTATCAGTAATCCATTCACTTTTATGACTGAATTCCCTGATCCTGTTTTCTTCATACTGTTTGAACACAAACTTACAAATACGTTGAGAGTGAAACTCTGTTTTAATGGCACATCTATTAGGCTAATTCATTTAAAGAAGGTGAAAATGGAGATATTGTTGTGAAATGATAATCGTTGAGAAGCCTGAGCCAGTTTGATAATGAAAAGTTTGGGAAATGTTGCAAAAAAATTATCTGCTTTATATTAAAAGCCTTTTAAACAAGGAGAAAAAAAAAAAAGAAAAAGAAAAAGCCCTTGAACATTTTGTTCTCAGGGTCCCCTTACAATAAAAAATTATTGAGCGCCCCAAATGGCTTTTGTTTGGGTGAGTTACAACTATCAATCTTGACCATTTTAGAAATTGAACCTGAGAATCTTTTAAAATATTTAGTAGAAGAACATTTAAAAGAACAGTAATAAACCTATTACATTCAGGCCAATATCACTGATGAATATAGATGCAAAAATCCTCAACAAAATACTAGCAAACAGAATCCAACAGCACATAAAAAGGATCATACACTATGATCAAGTGGGGTTTATCCCAGGAATGCAAGGATTCTTCAATATACACATATCAATCAACGTGATACACCATATTAACAAATTGAAGGAGAAAAACCATATGATCATCTCAATAGATGCAGAGAAAGCTTTCGACAAAATTCAACACTCACTTATGATAAAAACCCTACATTTTAATATAGTAACACTTTTAGGAAAATAACAACATTTTCAAAAACTAAGTAGTGAGAATGGTGGCCTTGTTTTACATTTTCACAAATACGTTCAACATCTGGCCTGATGGGAGACAACTTGATGCTGGTGTCCGATTCTTCATTTAGTCTGTGGCAATACATTGTTTTACTTGAAGCACATGACAAAAATGCATTGTCACATGGGAAAGTAAGGACCTGATGGACACCCAGAAATGGTCTCTGGAACCCCCATGCGGTCTCATATCACACTTTGAAAACCTCTGATATAAAATATCTAGGATTTAACAAAAGATATGCAATACCTCCAAAGACAAATATTTTAGCCAATAATAAAAACATAGAAGATGATTTGAATACATGGAAAAGAGTCTATACTCTTGGATGAAATGATCTAATACGGTAATGATACCACTTCTTCCCTAAATTTCACCATCAGTACAATTGCATTTACAACTCCAGTGAATGGATTATAAATTTAATAACTATCTTAAATTTCAACTAAAAATAAACTCAGTGCAAAACTATACTAATCTTATAAATTGGAGTAAACAGGAGAAATACATCCTCCCAGGTATTGTGACACATTATAGAGTCATAGCCATTTTGAAAATGTAAACCAAGAACAGACATAAACACTGGTAAATTGATTGGATATCTCAGAAAATATCCCATTATTATTCAAAATCTAATATATGATAAAGGTGGCAGCACAAATAAAGGAAAAGATGCCTTGCTTCACTAGTTTGTGGTGGGAAAACTGCTCCTTTTATGAAGGAAAGTAAATCTGAATTTCTGCCCAAGACCACATGCAAAGGTGGAATCCAGATGGATTCAAGACATAAATATGAAATATAAACCATAAATTTAATAGGAGAAAGTGTATGAGAATTACTTTGTTGATCTAGCAGTGGAGAAAACCTCCTAAACAAAACTACTAGGGACTTCTCTGGTGGCGCAGTGGTTGAGAATCTGCTTGCTGGTGCAGGAGACGGGAGTTCGAGCCCTGGTCCAGGAAGATCCCGCATGCTGCGGAGCAACTAAGCCCGTGCACCACAGCTACTGAGCCTGCACTCTAGAGCCCAAGAGCCACAACTACTGAGCCCGCGTGCTGCAACCACTGAAGCCCACACACCTAGAGCCCGTGCTCCGCAACAAGAGAAGCCACCACAATGAGAAGCCCACATGCTGCAGTGAAGAGTAGCCCCCGCTCACCGCAACTAGAGAAAGCCTGCACGCAGCAAAGAAGACCCAATACAGCCAAAAATAAATTAATTAATTAAATAAAAACAACTTCTAAAGCACAAGCCTTAAGGTGACTTTAATAAGACATGAAAACATCAATATTTTGAATTTCTGTTCCACAAAGGATATCCTGAATAAAGTTAACAGGCAGATAGAAAATTTGTACAAGATCATTTACATTGTCTAAAACAGACAAGGGAACACTATCAAGAAGAATAAACAAGAAGTAGGAACCTCAATATAGATATGAGCAAAGGATATGAGCAGAGAAATCACAGAAGGAGTTACTCAGGCAAATGAAAAATGCTCAAAAAAAAAAAGGACTGGGTGGGATGAATGAAAGCAATGAAATTACACTGTATACATATTCAATTCCCCAAATTAGAAAATGCCATGGTGATTGGGCCATGGGGAGAAAGGAATCCTCCGACACTGCTGGTGAGGATGTAGAATGGTGAAAATTCAGAATATACATGCTCTGTATACCAGCAAATTCATACCATATCATTATAAATTTGTTAAAATCCATAGAAATTACAACACAAAGAGTGAATTCTAAGGTAAACTCTGGACTTCAGTTAATAATAATAGATCCGTAATTGTTCATCAGCTGTAACAAATGTACCACACTATTACGTGTTTGTACAATATTTAACAGCATCCCAAGCATCAAGCCACCAGATGTCTGTAGCATCCCTCCCTCCCAAGATCATGACAACCAAAACTGTCTGTGGACATGTCCAAATGTCCACTGTAGTGCAGAATCACCCCAGGCTAAAAACTGCTGACTTAGGAGCTGCAAAGGGAACCTAGGCTGGGTGAGAACCAAGGACCCAGAATGGGTAAACAGAGAAGACCTGAAGCAGCCTCTCAAGACTGAGATCCTTTCTTCTGGACCTTCTTCCCAGCCCTGATTCCATCCCCAGGCTTGGCAGTGCTATCCACAACTGTCTGATTCTGCCTTCCTAACCTCTCCCTCTGTTTCCCCTCAGCCTGGCCTGCCTCTTCCATGAAGCGGCTAGCAGGGAAAGGCAGAAGAAGATCTCCTGCTCGATGCTGTCAGTGGTACCCACAGGCAGGTGTGGGGTCAGACATAGGGACTCCTGGAACCGATCCTGTATGCTTTATCCCTGCTGCAGGTTTCCAGCAGGCTGATCCCCAGGGCCTCCCTAGGAAACCAAACTAGAAGATTTGTCCTCAGGGTCTGGAGACGCTGGGAGGGACCTCAAGGGGCCTTTGGGAACTTGTAGCCTCTACTCCTTCCTCCAACTATCTAGAACAAAGATCACTGGTGTTTCCTCTGCTCAGAGAGACATTAGTCTCTGCTGAGGGCTGAGGAGCTCCCGATCTCAGGGGAAGACAAGGCTTGATACAGATGTCCTCAATCCACTGGGGTCAAGGTAGGGTCAGAGGGAAGGCAGAAGCTGGAGAAGACTAGAATGAAATTCCAGGGCTGTGTCTTCAGGTGAGGACAGCTGGATGGCTTTTCAGAATGAGTCATTTGGAGCTGGGTCTTGGAGAGTGGTTTCTCTTGTGCAATATAAGTCTTCTGGCCAAACTGGCCAGAAGTCACCTCTCTTCCCAAATTCTACCCTATTCCCATTGCCCTGGTGGTCCAAGCCAGGCAGTCTGATATTTGCATATACCTCCCTGTGATGTCATAAAACATAAATATTTAGTCTTTTTGTGTTGGCCTTGGTTCCTGACCCTCTGATAAGAGTGTCTTTTGTATACTAATGAGATGATTGGTGGCTGTGGGTTTATCCTTATAAAACATCTTCTGCCTCCAACTCAAATATTTGGCCTCACCTTTGAGTTAACAACTGATATCCCACATAGGGCCCCCTTTCTGGATTCTCAGTGATCTATATTCCCAAACACCAGCATGGGAGTCAGATAGACCTAAAGTTCCCTGTGACTCCCTTCAGCCACATTTGTGTGACCTCGACCTACATTTTCCATGTGCATACTGAAGGTACCCATCTTGGCCTCTGACCTCTGTGCCATCTTGAGACAGCGCTCTGGCTTTCAACACACCCCTCGAATAGATGCAACTTTAACACAGTAATGAAAATTGATGTTTTACTGAAAATTATGTGTGGGAAAAATGGAAAGAGATTTCCATAAGATGTCAGATAACACCCTTTAACATGTCCGTGTTCTTACCTAAGCACTGATCCTTCTTCCCTTTCTCTCTCCTCCCATTCTCTCTCCGTCTCTCTCTCTCTCCCTTCCTCCTTTCTTACCTCCATCATCTTCCCTTTCTTCCCCTTCCTCATATGCATATCGCCCTATTAGCAACCTTCTTCTGCTTCCTTCCATCTTGCCTGGATTTTGCCCCATATAGTTTTTAATCAATTGAATGATCAGATCTAAAGGACTCCAATCCTACTTGCTTGCTCGCTCTCTCTCTCTCTCTCTCTCTCACTCTCACTCTCACTTTGGCTCTCTCTCTCTACTTTGAATTCTAACAAACTTTACTCAGTTCAGCTTGACAGAAAAACATCCATTACTGTCTATAACTCCAAAATCAAGCGAGAAACTATAAATAGTAAACCATTTTCTCTGTGGAAAGTATTTTCCTTTGTACATTTAAAATATAATAATAATAAAAAACACTAGGCACAGTACTTTATACATAAAAAGACTCAATTCTGGTGGCATTTATTACCATCTTTAGGTTATTTTGTTTATTCTTATTTTGGGGGATGGGGGAGTAAAGTCTTCTCTTGCTAGTCCATTCAAGAAGAACCACGTGCATCAGGGTCCTGACACATCCATGTGGTGGTCCCCACCTGCCTATAGATAGATAGCACATTCTTAGGCATAGATAATTGGATGGAGTTCATCTCACTTGGTATAAATAAGAGGTTATGGTGATAGAGCCTAGGCAAGAGGGGGAAATATTGGAGAGAAACAAATAGCTAGTATGCATCAAACTCCTATGGAGTGCGGGTGTTTTACAGACCTGAATCATTACAACAGTTCTGTAGAGACAGATATTATTTAAACCCAAACCCTCTGTCACACTTCCATACCACCAAACAGGCCATCAGGAGCTTAGGGGACAGAATGTTCTGTGGAAGCTTTTTTTTATGGTGCTCTTCAGCTCCTTATTCCTGAGGCTGAAAATGATCGGGCTAAGAAAGGGGGTGAAGACTGTAGAGGTGGTGGCCATCGTGTTACTGTCCATAGAATGGAGTCCCTTGGGCTTGAGGTAGATGATGGAGGTAAAACCGTAGTGCACGACCACTCTGGTGAGGTGGGATACACAGGTGGAGAAGGTCTCGTGCCGGCCCTCAGCGGAGGGGATCCTCAATATGGCAGCCACAATGAAGACATAGGAGAGGACGATGAGGAATAAGCACCCCAGCAGGGCTGTCACACAAACCATGATCACAACCATGGTGACAGAAGCTGTTTCCTTCCCACAGGCCAATTTCAAGAAAGAAAGCACGTGGCAGAGAAAATGGTGAATCATATTAGACCCACAGAAGGTGAGGTGGAAAACAATCAATGTCACCATCATCCCCATGACTGAGCCACCAGCCCAGCACCAGGACACAAGACAGGCACAGTCACGTGTGTTCATGAGCACATTGTAGCACGGGGGGTGGCAGATGGCCACATAGCAGTCAAAGCCCATGATCATGAGCAGGAAGGAGTGGGTGAAGCCAAACGTGGGGAAGAACATCTGACTGGCACAGGCCACAAAGGTGATGGAGTGGTGGGTGAAGAGCATGTAAACCAGAATTCGAGGGGTGACCGCAACAGTGAACAGTATCTCAGAGATGGAGAGGGCACACAGGAAGAGGTACATGGGTGTGTGGAGGCTGGGCTCCCTTCAGATGGTGACCATGATGAGCAGGTTCCCTATCAGCGTGAACAGGTACATCAGCAGGTACAGCAGGAAGAAGGCAGGCAGGAGCTGCTGAGGGAAGTTGGAGAAGCCGATGAGGATGAATTCAGACACTGTGCTATAGTTCTGACCGGACAAGGATGCTGAATCTGGTGAGATCAGAAACAGAATGAAGGCACAGTGGTTAAAACATAGGCTCTATCATAAGATTAAATGGCAATTGAAGACCTCTATACTGTATAACTACTTTCTTAGCTTGTCTGGGTCTCAAATCTTCATCAGTAAGATGGAGCAAATCGTAATAGTCCTTACCATTCAGCACTGTGATAAACATAAAGTAAGATCTGTATATTAAGTGCTTAAGACATAGTTTGGTTCCTGGGTTTTTATTAATGGTGATGAAAAGAAATAAAATATCCAGGTTTGTAATTTTTAAGACAGGCACAGATGATCAGGGTCATATCCTCTTGAATAGTGTGCTGGTTCTAGAAAACATATTTTTGGATGTTGAGGTTCTAACATTTTTTTCTGAGTGCCATTGTCCTTTTATTGAGTGACCCATTCATATTTATTTTAATACTGTTTTATTGGTAGTCATTTCTGCCATCTTATTTTGTATTAATGTATTTACTCCTCTAAAGGAAATAAGCAGAAGGTTTGAAAATAAAAGGATGGGCAAGTGTATCCCAGGCAAATATGCACCAAAGGAAAGCTTAGGCAGTACTCTTGAAAACAGAAAAAAAAAATGGAATTTAAGGAAACAATGATTATAATATCTGTTACCATATGCCAATAAAAGGAACCAGGTTACTTAGAGAAATGGTCTGTGCATGGATACAAGCCTAGGATATCTCTGCAACAGTGAAATGGAACTTTCACTGAGCAATGTGTTAATGTTAAAGGATGCCAAAACAGTATGGATGGTACTCAAAAAACTAAAAATAGAACTACCATATGATCTAGCAATTCCACTCCTGGGTATATAACTGGAGAAAATGAACACGCTAATTTGAAAAGTACATGCACCCCAATGATCATAGCAGCACTATTTACAACAGCCAAGATATGGAAGTAACCCAAGTGCTCATCAGCAGAAGAATGGATAAAGATGTGGTATATATTTACAATGAATTATCATTCAGCCAGTAAAATAATGCAACCTGCCATTTGCAGAAACATGAAGAGACCTAGAGAATATTATTCTTAATGAAGTAGATCAGATAGAGAAAGACAAATACTGTATGATATCACTTATATGTGAAATCTAAAAAACAATACAAATGAGTATATATGCAAAACAGAAATAGACAACAAACTAGTGGTTACCAAAGGGGAGAGGGAAGGGGGGAGGGAGGAAATTAGGGGACTGGGATTAACATATACAAGCTACTCATGTAAAATAGATAAGTAACAAACATATATTGTATAGTATAGGAAATTATAGCCATTATCTTATAATAACTTTGAATGGAGTATAATCTGTAAAAATACTGAATTACTGTGCTTACAGCTGAAACTAATATAATGTTGTAAATTAACAAAACCTCAATACAAAATAATATAAAAAATTCCAAACACATGCACACACCAGGGGACAAAGAAGAATATTTTATGAAGGATAGAAGGACATTTTAGAGACCTGCATAAATATAATTAACCTATATAACAATATACACTAGAATATCAGTAATAAATAGCACAACTTTACTGAAATAGATATAAAATACAAATAGCTAAATCAACGTTGGGTAGATAGATAAAAAATTGAAGTTGGAATTTTAAGAGTTCAGAAATGCAATTTGGGAATTATGATGCAACTAATACAGACAGACATTAGCCCCTGAATATATTTATGTTCCTTGCCAAACAAAGATTAAACATTGTTTTCAAAAACATAGAGGACTTTAACAAAATTTGACCTTGTTCTTAGTCGTAGAGAAACCTCCATCCACTTCAAAGTAAATATATTATATAGATTATAATATGTTAAAATTGGAAACTGATAGGGGAGAATTGGCTTTCCAAATTCCGTAAGTTAGGAAGCTCAAGAGAGTTTTTTTTTTAAAACACCTTTATTAGAGCATAATTGCTTTACAATGGTGTGACAGTTTCTGCTTTATAACAAAGTGAATCAATTATACATATACACGTCCCCATATCTCTTCCCTCTTGCATCTCCCTCCCTCTCACCCTCCCTATCCCACCCTTCTAGGTGGTCACAAAGCACCGAGCTGATCTCCCTGTGCTATGCGGCTGCTTCATACTAGCTATCTATTTTAGATAGATTCCATATATATGTGTTAGCATACGGTATTTGTTTTTCTCTTTCTGACTTACTTCACTCTGTATGACAGTCTCTAGGTCCATCCACCTCACTACAAATAACTCAGTTTCGTTCCTTTTTATGGCTGAGTAACATTCCATTGTATATATGTGCCACATCTTCTTTATCCATTCATCTGTCGTTGGACACTTAGGTTGCTTCCATGTCCTGGCTATTGTAAATAGAGCTACAATGAACATTTTGGTACATGACTCTTTTTGAATTATGGTTTTCTCAGGGTATATGTCCAGTAGTGGGATTACTGGGTCGTATGGTAGTTCTATTTTTAGTTTTTTAAGGTACCTCCATACTGTTCTCCATAGTGGATGTATCAATTTATATTCCCACCAACAGTGCAAGAGGGTTCCCTTTTCTCTACACCCTCTCCAGCATTTATTGTTTGTAGATTTTTGATGATGGCCATTCAGACAGGGGTGAGATGATATCTCATTGTAGTTTTGATTTGCATTTCTCTAATGATTCATGGTGTTGAGCATTCTTTCATGTGTTTGTTGAAAATCTGTATATCATCTTTGGAGAAATGTCTATTTAGGTCTTCTGCCCATTTTTGGATTGGGTTGTTTGTTTTTTTGATATTGAGCTGCATGAGCTGCTTGTAAATTTTGGAGATTAATCATTTGTCAGTTGCTTCATTTACAAGTGTTTTCCCCCATTCTGAGGGTTGTCTTTTCATCTTGTTTGTGGTTTCCGTTGCTGTGCAAAAGTTTTTAAGTTTCATTAGGTCCCATTTGTTTATTTTTGTTTTTATTTCCATTTCTCTAGGAGGAGGGTCAACAAGCATCTTGCTGTGATTTATGTCATAGAGTGTTCTGCCTATGTTTTCCTCTAAGAGTTTGATGGTGTCTGGCCTTATATTGAGGTCTTAATCCATTTTGAATTTATTTTTGTGTATGGTGTTAGGGAATGTTCTACTTTCATTCTTTTACATGTAGCTGTCCAGTTTCCCCAGCACCACTTATTGAAGAGGCTGCCTTTTCTCCACTGTATATTCTTGCCTCCTTTATCAAAGATAAGGTGACCATATGTGCATGGGTTTATCTCTGGGCTTTCTATCCTGTTCCATTGATCTACATTTTTGTTTATGTGCCAGTACCATACTGTCTTGATTATTGTAGCTTTGTAGTACAGTCTGAAGTCAGGGAGCCTGATTTCTCCAGCTCCGTTTTTCTTTCTCAAGATTGCTTTGGCTATTCGGGGTCTTTTGTGTTTCCATACAAATCGTGCAATTTTTTGTTCTAGTTCTGTGAAAAATGCCAGTGGTAGTTTGATAAGCATTGCATTGAATCTGTAGATTGCTTTGAGTAGTATAGTCATTTTCACGATGTTGATTCTTCCAATCCAAGAACATGGTATATCTCTCCATCTATTTGTATCATCTTTAATTTCTTTCATCAGTGTCTTATAATTTTCTGCATACAGGTCTTTTGTCTCCTTAGGTAGGTTTATTCTTAGATATTTTATTCTTTTTGTTGCAATGGTAAATGGGGGTGTTTTCCTAATTTCAATTTCAGATTTTTCATCATTAGTGTATAGGAATGCAAATGATTTCTGTGCATTAATTTTGTATCCTGCTACTTTACCAAATTCATTGATTAGCTCTAGTAGTTTTCTGATAGCATCTTTAGGATTCTCTATGTATAGTATCATGTCATCTGCAAACAGTGACAGTTTTACTTCTTCTTTTCCGATTTAGATTCCTTTTATTTCTTTTTCTTCTCTGATTGCTGTGGATAAAACTTGCAAAACTATGTTGAATAATACTGGTGAGAGTGGGCAACCTTGTCTTTTTCCTGATCTTAGTGGAAATGGTTTCAGTTTTTCACCATTGAGGACGATGTTGGCTGTGGGTTTGTCATATATGGCCTTTACTATGTTGAGGGAAGTTCCCTCTATGCCTACTTTCTGGAGGGTTCATATCATAAATGGGTGTTGAATTTTGTCAAAAGCTTTCTCTGCATCTATTGACCTGATCATATGGTTTTTCTCCTTCAATTTGTTAATATGGTGTATCACGTTGATTAATTTGCATATATTGAAGAATCCTTGCATTCCTGGGATAAACCCCACTTGATCATATAGTATGATCCTTTTAATGTGCTGTTGGATTCTGTTCGCTAGTATTTTGTTGAGGAATTTTGCATCTATGTTCATCAGTGATATTGGCCTGTAGTTTTCTTTCTTTGTGACATCTTTGTCTGGTTTTGGTATCAGGGTAATGGTGGCCTCGTAGAATGAGTTTGGGAGTCTTCCTCCCTCTTCTATATTTTGGAAGAGTTTGAGAAGGATAGATGTTAGCTCTTCTCTAAATGTTTCATAGAATTCGCCTGTGAAGCCATCTGGTCCTGGGCTTCTGTTTTTTGGGAGATTTTTAATCACAGTTTCAATTTCAGTGCTTGTGATTGGACTGTTTATATTTTCTATTTCTTCCTGGTTCAGTCTTGGAAGGTTATGCATTTGTAAGAATTTGTCCATTTCTTCCAGGTTGTCCATTTTATTGGCATAGAGTTGCTTGTAGTAATCTCTCATGATCGATTGTATTTCTGCAGTGTCAGTTGTTACTTCTCCTTTTTCATTTCTAATTCTATTGATTTGAGTCTTCTCCCTTTTTTTTCTTGATCAGTCTGGCTAATGGTTTATCAATTTTGTTTATCTTCTCAAAGAACAAGCTTTTAGTTTTATTGATCTTTGCTATCGTTTCCTTCATTTCTTTTTCATTTATTTCTGATCTGATAGTTATGATTTCTTTTTTTCTGCTAACTTTGGGGTTTTTTTGTTCTTGTTTCTCTAATTGCTTTAGGTGTATGGTTTGTTTGCTTATTTGAGATGTTTCTTGTTTCTTAAGGTAGGCTTGTATAGCTATAAACTTCCCTCTTAGAACTGCTTTTGCTGCATCCCATAGGTTGTGGGTCGTCGTGTTTTCATTGTCATTTGTTTCCAGGTATTTTTTTATTTCCTCTTTGATTTCTTCAGTGATCTCTTGGTTATTAAGTAGTGTGTTGTTTAGCCTCCATGTGTTTGTATTTCTTACAGAGTTTTTCCTGTAATTGATATCTAGTCTCATAGCGTTGTGGTCAGAAAGGATACTTGATACGATTTCAATTTTCTTAAATTTATTAAGGCTTGATTTGTGACCCAAGATATGATCTATCCTGGAGAATGTTCCATGAGCACTTGAGAAGAATGTGTATTCTGTTGTTTTTGGATGGAATGTCCTATAAATATCAATTAAGTCCATCTTGTTTAATGTATCATTTAAAGTTTGTGTTTCCTTATTTATTTTCATTTTGGATGATCTGTTCATTGGTGAAAGTGGGGTGTTAAAGTCCCTTACTATGATTGTGTTACTGTCAATTACCCCTTTTATGGCTGTTAGTATTTGCCTTATGTATTGAGGTGCTCCTACGTTGCGTGCATAAATATTTACAATTGTTATATCTTCTTCTTGGATGATCCCTTGATCTTTATGTAGTGTCCTTTGTTGTCTCTTGTAATAGTCTCTTTTTTTTTTTAACTTTTCATGACCCTTTATTCAGAAATGAATTCTTTTTCCTTTTTTTTTAACATCTTTATTGGAGTATAATTGCTTTACAATGGTGTGTTAGTTTCTGCTTTATAACAAAGTGAATCAGTTATACATATACGTATGTTCCCATATCTCTTCCTTCTTGCATCGCCCTCCCTCCCACCTACCCTATCCCACCCCTCTACGTGGTCACAAAGCACTGAGCTGATCTCCCTGTGCTATGTGGTTGCTTCCCACTAGCTATCTGTTTTACGTTTGGTAGTGTATATATGTCCATGCCACTCTCTCACTTTGTCACAGCTTACCCTTCCCTCTCCCCATATCCTCAAGTCCATTCTCTAGTAGGTCTGCGTCTTTATTCCCGTCCTGCCCTTAGGTTCTTCGTGACCTTTTTTTAGGTTCTATATTTATGTGTTAGCATACAGTATTTGTTTTTCTCTTTCTGACTTACTTCACTCTGTATGACAGACTCTAGGTCCATCCACCTCACTACAAATAACTCAGTTTCGTTTCTTTTTATGGCTGATTAATATTCCATTGTATATATGTGCCACATCTTCTTTATCCATTCATCTGTCAATGGACACTTAGGTTGCTTCCATGTCCTGGCTATTGTAAACAGAACTTCAATGAACATTGTGGTACACGACTCTTTTTGAATTACAGTTTTCTCAGGGTATATGCCCGGTAGTGGGATTGCTGGGTCATACGGTAGTTCTATTTTTAGTTTTTTAAGGAACCTCCATACTTTTCTCCACAGTGGCTGTATCAATTTACATTCCCTCCAACAGTGCAAGAGGGTTCCATTTTCTCCACACCCTCTCCAGCATTTATTGTTTGTAGATTTTTTGATGATGGCCATTCTGACTGGTGTGAGGTGATATCTCATTGTAGGTTTGATTTGCATTTCTCTAATGATTAATGATGTTGAGCATCCTTTCATGTGTTTGTTGGAAATCTGTATATCTTCTTTGGAGAAGTGTCTATTTAGGTCTTCTGCCCATTTTTGGATTGGGTTGTTTGTGTTTTTGATATTGAGCTGCATGACCTGCTTGTATATTTTGGAGATTAATCCTTTGTCAGTTGCTTTGTTTGCAAATATTTTCTCCCATTCTGAGGGTTGTCTTTTCGTCTTGTTGATGGTTTCCTTTTCTGTGTTCACACCATCTTTGGAATTCCTTGCTCCTGACTCAGCTACCCTGACCCAAATAAGGAAGAAGGTCACTAGGTCCCAGCTGTGTGCACACAGGCGCCAGTACAGAGGTCCATACTCAATGACGCAGTCCAGGACCCTAAATGAAATGACAGAAAACCTGCCTCAAAAAGGTGGGGAGCAGAAGGGCATTGGCTGAGTGTGAGGAGACACTTCAGCATGCTGTATTGTTGCCGTGAGTAGGTCAGCAAGATCTTTTTTAATCCACCTCCTAGAGTAATGAAAATAAAAACAAAAATAAATAAATTGCAACTGATTAAACTTAAAATCTTTTGCACAGCAAAGGAAACCATAAACAAAAGAAAAAGACAACTCTTAGAATGGGAGAAAACATTTGCAAATGATGTGACTGACAAGGGATTCATCTCCAAAATATACAAACAGCTCATGCAGCTCAATAGTAAAAAAACAAACAACCCCATGAAAAAATGGGCAGAAGATCTAGAAGATCTAAATAGACATTTCTCCAAATAAGACATACAGATGGCCAAAAAGCACATGAAAAGATGCTCAATATCACTAATTATTAGAGATATGCTAATCAAAACTATAATAATGTATCACCTCACACCAGTCAGAATGGCCATCATCAAACAGTCTACAAACAATATAAATTGATACAGCCACTATGGAAAACAGTATGGAGGTTCCTTAAGAGACTAAAAATAGAACTACCATATGATCCAGCAATCCCACTACTGGGCATATACCCTGAGAAAACCATAATTCAAAAAGAGTCATGTACCACAATGTTCATTGCACACTACTTACAATAGGCAGGACATGGAAGCAACCTAAGTGTCTATTGACAGATGAATGGATAAAGAAGATATGGAACATATATAGAATGGAATATTACACAGCCATAAAATGAAATAAAATTGAGTTCTTTGTAATGAGGTGGATGGACCTAGAGTCTGTCATACAGAGTGAAGTAAGTCAGAAAGAGAAAAACAAATACTGTATGCTAGCACATATATATGGAGTCTAAAAAAATAGGGGGGCATTCTGAAGAACCTAGGGACAGGACAGAAATAAAGACACAGATGTAGAGAATGGACTTGAGGACACGGGGAGGGGGAAGGGTAAGCTGAGACAAAGTGAGAGAGTGGCATGGACATATATACACTACCAAACATAAAATAGATAGCTAGTGGGAAGCAGCCACATAGCACAGGGAGATCAGCTTGGTGTTTTGTGACCACCTAGAAGGGTGGGATAGGGAGGGTGGGAGGGAGACACAAGAGGTAGGGGATATGGGGATATATGTATACGTATGGGTGATTCAATTTGTTATACAGCAGCAACTAACACAACAATATAAAGAAATTATACTTCAATAAAGATGTTTTTAAAAATCCTACAAACAATAAATGCTGGAGAAGGTGTGGGGAAAAGGGAACACTCCTACGCTGTTGGTTGAAATGTAAATTGATATAGCCAGTATGGAGAACAGTATGGAAGTTCCTTAAAAAACTAAAACTAGAGCTACTATATGGTCCTGCAATCCCACTCCTAGGGATATATCCAGAGAAAACCATAATTCGAAAAGATACATGCACCCCAGTGTTCACTGCAGCACTATTCACAATAGCCAAGACATGGAAAAAACCTACATGTCCAATGACAGGTGAATGGATAAAGAAAATGTGGTGCATATATACAATGGAATACTACTCAGTCATAAAAAAAGAATGATATAATGATATTTTCAGCAACATGGATGTAACTGGAGATTGTCATACTGAGTGAAGAAAGTTAGACAGAGAAAGACAAATATCATATGATATCACTTATATGTGGAATCTAAAAAAAAATGATACAAATGAAATTATTTATAAATAGAAACAGACTCACAGACTTAGAGAACAAATTTATGGCTACCAAAGGGGAAAGGAGGGGGCAGGAATAAATTAGGAGTTTGGGGTTAACATATACACACTACTATATATAAAATAATCAACAGTGACTTACTGTATAGCACAGGGATCTCTACCCAATTCTCTATAATAACCTATATGGGGAAAGAATCTGGAAAAGAATAGATATATGTATATGTATAACTAAATCACTTTGCTATGCACCTGGAACTTACACAACATTGTAAATCAAATGTACTCCAATATAAACTTTAAAAAATTTTTAAATAAAAAATAGAAAAAAAAACAATGGAGATTTTTCAACCCCATTAGTATTTAGGGAAATGCAGTTTAGAGTGACAGTGGGAAACCGCTTGGCCACTTGACAACCACGTCAGCAAAATTAAGTTTCATACTGTCAAGCATTAGTGAGGGTGTGGGGAAGCAGATCTTCTGACACACAAGTGCTCAGAGTGTAAATTAGCACAGCCACTTGGGAGTTTAACTTGGCAATTTTTCTTAAATTTAAGAATTATATTTTTTACAACATGATCATCTCACTACTCGTTTGTATTTGAATCAGATAGTGCCTGTTTGTAGTAGAAGGCATACAAGGATATGTATTCCTAACAATGGAAAAAAACTGGAAGTGAAATGTATACTGAATATATTTATAAAATTGATTTATTAAACTGGTTTTATAAAAATGAGGTGTTTCTGTAGCAGTGGTTCTCACCTAGAGGAGATGTTGCCAAAGAGGGGACATTTGGCAATGTCTGAAGACATTTTTGCCACAGCTGGGATGGGGAGGCTACTGGCATCTAGTGGGCAGAGACCAAGGATGCTGTTAAACGTCCAGCAATGCTCAGATAACCCCCACCACGAAGAATGATCCAGCCCCAAATGTCAACACTGCCAAGGCTGAGAAACCTTGGACTATATAAACTAACATGAATATCACTCCAAAATGATGTGTAAAAAAGCCCCAAGTTACAGAAAGTTACCTACAGGACAATCAGACCTGTGTTAAAACACATAGTATGAAGAACAGTCCGGTGGTTCACCAAAAAATTAAATACAGAATTACTATATGACCCAGCAATTTCACTCCTTGGAATATACCCCAAAGAAACAAAAAGAATTCAATTAAACCTTTGTACACAAATATCCATAGCAGCACTATCCACACAGCCAAAAGTTAGAAACAACCTAAATGCCCATCAATGGGTGAATGAATAAACAAAATATGGTCAAGCCATACAACGGAATATTACTCAGCTATGAAAAGGAATGAAGCACTGACGCATGCTACATGATGGATGAATCTCAAAAATATGCTGAGTGTAAAAGCCAGACCCCATAGGCTACATACTGTATGATTCCATTTCTATGAGAAGTCCAGGAGAGGCAAATCCTTAGGGTAAAAAAGGAGATTAGTGGTTTCCGCTAATCTGGGGCTAGTGAGCAGACAGCGGAGGACTGCTAATGGGATGGGATCTCCCATTTTGGGGGTGATAAAAATGTCCTAGAACTAGATAAACATGATGGTTTAACAACATTGTTAATGTGCTAAATGCCACTGAATTGTTCACTATAAAATGGTTAATTTTATGTTATGCGAATTTCACCCCCAAAATAAAACAAAACCCCCAAAAGCACAACAAAACTTCACAATACTACTCTTATTTTATGGGATTGTGTTTGTTCACATGCCCCATGCATACAAAGGTCTAGAAGGATGTCCATCAAATTCATCATGGTAATAGCATGGCTGGCCATTGCATGACTTTTAGCCCGATTTGTAGCATTTCGATTATTTAATAAGAAGGAACAAATATTTATGTGATAATTTAAATTAAAAAAAAAAGACATTTAATTGGGCAAATAACCTGGAAAGGGAAGAATGAAGGTGGAGAGGCACATTGGGTAGTTTTTCAGCCCCAGCAGGCAATAGAAGGGCTGCCTTCCTGCCAAAGTTAGGAGCCAGAGCCCCAAATCCCAAATTGCAGTGTTAGACTCTGTTGAAGCCCCTGAGAAGCTCATGTAATCAACTCACTCCTGGAAGGTAGGGAGGGAAGGAAAGTGAGGACAGAGTCTCCCTGGGGTTGCCCGATGCCTCGCAGTGTTCCCCGGGGTCCCAGCATACCTGTAGCAGAGGCAGAGGCAGTGGTACCACAGTGAGAGAAGGCAACAGGCAGGGAGCAGAGGCAGTATAAAAAATGGAGGACAGACTCAAGTAAATCCCCCTACTGCGCTGGCATGCTCAGGGTGGAATGTCCCTTGCCTTGCAGCCCTCACTTCAAGGGAAACACCAAACCAGGGCCTCTTGCTGGAGTGAGGCAGAAGCAAATGCAGAACCTGGAGCCCTAGGTGAATCAACCTCCTTCCCTCCCACTTGAGCAGGAGAGACCCAGGGAACCAGTATCTGCCACAGACTCAGAGAAGCCACCCTGTTTATACGACTCCTTGTGCAATTTGTGTGAATGGGGTGGCAGCAGTAGACAGGGCTCCACTTTCTAGCTTCAAGCTAATGTGATGATTGCTTTGCAGGACAGGTAAGAAAACTAAGGTGCAGAGAGAAAAGAGCTGCCACACCAAGTTACCCAGAACACCTGCCTGAATTTTAACCTCTCTCTCCTCTCTGTCCTGGCCAAAAACCAATGGTAAAAGGATTGTGGGGAAGCACAGAAAAGAGATAGTCAAGAGGATTTAGGACTGAAGGCTCCAATCACCACCCGACTCTGAGGGTATAACGTATCAGGGAAGCACCAGGGTGGACAGATGCAGTGATGGTAAGGAGTCAAAGATGAAAATAGGAGAAAAAAGGGAGGCAGGAGGTGGCTGAGATGGGAGGGAGGATGCGGAGAGGGGAACCTAAACAGCTTCAGTGAAAAGAGAGAGCCAGGATGGGGGCAGACAGGTAAGGCAAGATGGAGATGACACAGACCTGGTCTGTGGTTCTCAACCAGGGACAGTTCTGCTTCCCAGGGGTCATTTGACAATGTGTGAGTATCCTTTTGATGGTCACAATTGGGAGATGCTGCTGACATCTCGTGGGTGACAGGAATGCTGCCCAGCATCTTATAATGCACAGGACAGCCCCAGCCCCCCCAAATTATCGGCCCCTAAAATCCCTGATGCTGAAGTTGGAAAACTGCTGCAGGGGTATAGGAGGACAGGATTTGTCCATGGACAGGCTAGGTCCCTGAGTTCCTGGGTGGGGAGCTGGCCCTACTGTGGGCTCCTCTAAGTGCAAGATTGCCAGATTACACTCTCTCTGTGGTTGTTCAGTTTACTTACAGAGGGACCCACTACGTGTCCTCCTAGTGGATCAATGCTAGGACACTTCAGTCTACCTCTCTGTTGTCCTACTCCCATGCCCACCATGGTTCTATGACTGTTTGTTTTTCTTTTTTAAAAAAATTAGTAGATTTTTTTAGAGTAATTTTAGGTTTACAGAAAATTGAGCAGATAGTGCAGAAAATTACCATGTACCATCTCTCTCCCAGCACAGAGATTCCCTTATTATTAACATCCTGCGTTAGTGAGATAACTGCGTTACAGCTGTTAAACCAATATTGACACACTGGTATTAACCAAAGCCCACAGTTTACAATAGGGTTCACTCTTGGTGCTGTACATCCTATGAGTTTTGACAAATGCACCATGTCATGTATCCACCATTATAGTGTCATACAGAAGAGTTTCACCACCTTAAAAAAAAAAACCCAAGTTCCACCTAATCATCCTTTCTGCTCTCTCCTTGAACCCTTGACAACCATCAATCTTTTTCCTGTCTCCACAGTTTTGCCTTTTTCCAGAATGAACAGACACCAATCTTAGCTGTTTTCTGTGTCCCCATCATCCCAGAAGATGTATATGCAGCCCTGGACCACCTTCCCAGGACATGGTGAGCTCTTGTTTTCTTATAGTACCTCTTTCTTTCTTCGTGGCTGTGGTTTTTGTGATCTTTATTAATATAGGGAAGGAGTATGGGAATGGTCTGGTATGGTGAAGCTAACACGTTCCTGGTCCTGGAAGGGGATATGGGGATATATGGATATATATGGAAGTAGCCCTGACATTCATTAACAGCCACCAGTAAGTGATGAGTATAACAGAGAGTTTAGGAAAAGATAGGCTTTGGGGTTATTCTGATGTAGGTTTAGATCCTGGCTCCCCCACTCAGGAGCCATGGTCCCTTGGGCAAGTGATGTGTCCTCTGTGGGAGGCAGCTGCCACTTCTGTAAAACAGGGATCATAGCAGGTGCCTCACAATATTGGATTAAAGATTTCATAAGAAACATACGAGCACAGGTGCCAACGTCCAATAAAGAGTAGCTACTCTCATCAAGAACTGAAATCCAGTGCCAAAGACAGTTGTGTCTCCAACATGATACATTGTAATGAAGGTCATGAAAGAGTTAAACTCAAGAAGTTTTAAGCTTACTCAGGAGTACTGTTTTGGAAGCACACAGGAATGAGTGACTAAATCTGTTTTGGGAAGAGATGTCCAGGAAAGCTGCACAGAGAAGGTGGCATTTAAGCTTAGACTTAAAGATGAACAGGTGTTTGCCAGTTGAAGATGGGGAAGAACTGAGATCCAGGGAGAAAGAGCAGTTAAGGAATTACAACTGTACTCTTTAGATCATTGGTTCTCAACTGGAGGCGACTTTGCCCCCCATGGGGACACCGGCAATGACACTATAAAACTCTTAGAAGAAAACATAGTCAGAACACTGCATGACATAAATCACAGCAAGATCCTTTTTGACCCACCTCCTAGAGAAATGGAAATAAAAACAAAAATAAATAAATGGGGGCTTCCCTGGTGGCGCAGTGGTTGAGAATCTACCTGCCAACGCAGGGGACACGGGTTCGAGCCCTGGTCTGGGAAGATCCCACATGCTGCGGAGCAACTAGGCCCGTGAGCCACAATTACTGAGCCTGCGCTTCTGGAGCCTGTGCTCCGCAACGGGAGGGGCCGCAACAGTGAGAGGCCCGCGCACCGCGATGAAGAGTGGCCCCCGCTTGCCACAACTAGAGAAAGCCCTCGCACAGAAACGAAGACCCAACACAGCCATAAATAAATAAATAAATTAAAATTAAATAAATAAATATAAATAAATAAAAACCTTAGTCTTTTTAAAAAAATAATAATAAATAAATAAATAAATGGGACCTAATGAAACTTAAAAGCTTTTGCACAACAAAGGAAACCGTAAACAAGACGAGAAGACAACCCTCAGAATGGGAGAAAATATTTGCAAACGAAGCAACTGACAAAGGATTAATCTCCAAAATATACAATCAGCTCATGCAGCTCAATATCAAAGAAAACAAACAACCCAATCCAAAAATGGGCAGAAGACCTAAATAGACATTTGTCCGAAGAAGATATGCAGATTGCCAACAAACACATGAAAGGATGCTCAACATCACTAATCATTAGAGAAATGCTAATCAAAACTACAATGAGGTATCACCTCACACCTGTCAGAATGTCTTGATACACTTTTGGTTGTCACTACTGAGCAGGAGCTACTGGCATCCAGCTGGTAGACGCCAGGGATGCTGTTAAACACCTTACAGGGCATCCGTAGCAAAGGATGATCCAGAACCAAATATTGAGAAAACTTGCACTAGATGTTGGAGAGCTACAGGAAGTTGAGACCACAGCCCACATGATCCCAGTCTCACCCATTCAGCCTTTTCTTGGGGGCTCTTGTTTCCAAGTCATTGACTTTGACTCACCCCCTCTAGGATCTCAGGGTATCAGGAATGAGTGAGGCCACGGGGGCTACCTGGGGACCTATGGCAGGTGCTGACCCAGAAGTGAGGGAAAGAAACAAGTGACTCCAAGGGAGGGAGGCCAAGAAACTCTGGAAACCCGTGATGTTTGGGGAAAGCAACCTTCGGTCACCAAGGTGTCTGGTTCCCCCACTTTGTTTTGTTCTCAACTTGTCAGAGCTTGATCAAGGACATGAGCCCGCTTAAGAAGGCATTTACTACTTTATTCTTATTTTTTTATTCTGCTAAAATACATATAACATAAAATTTACCATTTTAACCATTTTATAGCATACAATTCAGTGGCATTAAATGCATTCACGATGTTGTACAAGCACCATCTATCTAGTTCCAGAATCTTCTCAGCACCCCCAAAGGAAACCCCATATCCATTAGAAGTCACTCCCATTTATCCCCTTCCCCTAGCCCCCAGCAACCATTGATATGCCTTAAACTCTTATATAAATATTCATAGCAGCACTATTCACTATAGTGAAAAAGTGGAAAAGAACCAAATGTCCATCAGTGGGTGAATAGATCAACAAAATGTGGTCTGTCGATACAATGGAATATTGCTCAGCCATAAAAAGGTATGAAGTTATGACAATGCTACAACATGGATGAACCTCAAAAACATTATGCTGAGTAAAAGAAGCCAGACCCCAAAGTCCACAGAGTATATGATTACATTTAGACGACTTGTCCAGAGCAGGCAAATCCATAGAGACAGAAAAAAGATTAGTGGTTAGCTGCCTTTTAACTTGACATAGCCTAATTAAAAAAAAAAAAAAAAAAAAAGATTTGGGGCTTCCCTGGTGGCGCAGTGGTTAAGAATCTGCTTGCCAATGCAGGGGACATGGGTTCGAGCCCTGGTCCAGGAAGATCCCACATGCCACGGATGCAACTAAGCCCGTGCGCCACAACTACTGAGCCTGCGCTCTAGAGCCTGCGAGCCACAACTACTGAAGCCCGTGTGCCTAGAGCCCGTGCTCTGCAACAAGAGAAGGCACACAATGAGAAGCCCGCGTGCGCAATGAAGAGGAGCTCCCACTCGCCGCAACTAGAGAAAGCCTGCGTGCAACAACGAAGACCCAATGCAGCCCAAAATAAATATAAATAAAATAAATAAATTTATTTTTAAAAAGGATTTAAAATTGTTATTCATAAAGAGACACTGAATTGTTATTTACTGAGCACAGATCATACACATTTGCTCATTGAGTGTATTGAGTTAATTATCATAGGTAGCACCTACTGTTTTCCAGATCAAGTCCAAGAATAACTCATTTAATTCTCACAACAACACTTTGAGTTAAGTAGGGGGAAATGGATGTACAAAGAAGTTAAAACACTTGCTCAGGTTTACACAGCAGGCAGAGCAGGGGTTCGAACACAGGTTGGCTGACTCCCTCATCCCTTTGTCAGATGGCTATGTTGCATTGCCTCAGAAGGTACAGATGCACCTCCTGGGATCTGGAAAACAACTAGAACATTATTTCTACACAGTCTCTTGCTTCTGATTCATTGCATGGATAACTCCAGAGGAAGAATCTGATCGCTTCATCTTAAGTTAGAGATGCACACTGGTCCAAAGTGTTGTAGCCATGGGTAGGTAGGCCTTGTGGTATCTGAAGCTATGGGAAGAACAAGGTTTAGCAGAACGGAGCAGGAGGGCATTGGCTGGAAGCTCTGGTGAAGGAACATTTATAGTTTTGGAGGTAACCAGAGGGAGAGAGGTGTATAGCCTTTGGAGAAAGTCAGCCATGTGTTCAAGTCTTAACTCTGCCATTTTGACAGCTCACCTTGAACAAGTTGCTTAGCATTTAGCACCCCAATATTCTCAGTGAGTGTTCTCAAGACACTCAAAATGGGGTGATCAAATCAGCACCTTCCCCACTGCACTGATGACAAGATTAAACCATAGGAGGCACAGAGTAGGAACTCAAACAATGCCACCTGTCATTTATCAGAAGCAGCCCTTTGGCAGCAGGGCCAGGAATGATGGAAGCTGATGACTTCCTTCCATCCAGTAGCTGACCTCTCCATGTCACACCTCACTGCAGGCACAGTCTCCATGCAGGGAGCCAACCTCTCAGCAGTGACTGAATTCATCCTCATCGGCTTCTCCACCTTCCCCCACCTTCAGCTGATGTTCTTCCTGCTGTACCTGCTGATGTACCTGTTCACGTTGCTGGGGAACCTCCTCATCATGGTCACCATCTGGAGCGAGCGCAGCCTCCACATGCCCATGTACCTCTTCCTGTGTGCCCTCTCCATCTCCGAGATCCTCTACACCTTTGCCATCATCCCGCGCATGCTGGCCGACCTGCTCTCCACCCACCACACCATCGCCCTCATGGCCTGTGCCAGCCAGATGTTCTTCTCCTTCACGTTTGGCTTCACCCACTCCTTCCTGCTCACCGTCATGGGCTATGACCGCTACGTGGCCATCTGCCACCCCCTGCGCTACAACGTGCTCATGAGTGCCCATGGCTGTGCCTGCCTGGTGGCCTGGTCCTGGGCTGGAGGCTCAGTCATGGGGCTAGTGGTGACATCAGCCATTTTCTACCTCACCTTTTGTGGACCCAATGTGATCCACCATTTCTTCTGCCACATGCCACCTCTAGCGACGTTAGCCTGTGGGGACAACGTCTCCACCATGGTCATGGGTGTGGGCCTGGTGTGTGTCACTGCCCTGCTGGGCTGCTGTCTCCTCATCCTCCTCTCTTATGCCTCCATCGTGGCCGCCATCTTGAGGATCCCCTCAGCCGAGGGCCGGCACAAGGCCTTCTCCACGTGTGCGTCCCACCTCACCGTGGTGGTCGTGCACTATGGCTTTGCCTCTGTCATCTACCTCAAGCCCAAGGGTCCCCAGTCTCTGGAAGGAGACACCCTGATGGGCACCACCTACACAGTCCTCACTCCCTTCCTCAGCCCCATCATCTTCAGCCTCAGGAACAAGGAGCTGAAGAATGCCATGAAAAAGACCTTCCTCAACAAATTCTTTCTCCATAGCTCCTGAAATGGCAGGTTTTGTAACAGGAGATGTGGCACGTAGAGGCACTTCAGTCTATCCTCTGTAAAATGGGAATAATCGTGCTGCACTGGTGATGATTACTGTTTGTGAATTTCCACTCGCCCCCACCCAGAAACTTCTCTATAAATGTTAGATGTCTGCTTTCTCTCCTTTCCCCCAGTCTGGTTGACCTCATTCCTCCTGCATTCACTGGAGTCACAATCTCCCCAATATTGACCTTGTGAGTCAACTTCCTCCTGTTTACTGTGCCTGAGAGCAGCACGAAAGAGGGGACGCCCATGTCCTGTGTTGGGGAACCTGCGTGCATAACTTATCTTCACTGTGTGAAGGAGGGATGCTTGCTCTACCTAAAACAATGATGACATAAACAGCGACAGTGATCTCGTGCCTGCTGTGTATCAAGAACTGCACTCTATGCTTTGGGGACCTCATCTCTCTCATGTATCATATTGAGGGAAGGAAAGCATTGTTGACTGTTGTTATTTTTCATTTCAAGTCTTCACATTTTTGGAGGTAGGGTGTCTTCTCCTATGAGTTGCTTTTTTTGGCTGAGTGAATGATAGGTCTAAGGATACAAATTATAGACAGAAGAGAGAGGGGATCTGAACTTCTCCTTCTAAGATAAACAATATGGAAAGAGATGGGGGAAGACATGGGAGAGGGAAGATGAAGTGGTGGCTGGTTTGAGGAATAGGGGAGGAACAGGTAGAAAAACCAGATTGCTAGCAGTTGATGGGGACCTAGGAGGGGATGATGGACCCAGTGGCTGGTGACGAAATACAGGGAAAGAGCAGGGACATAAATGGACATTTTATAAGGTTAATAAGGTTGCCATAAAGTAACTGATGTAAATCCCCTTTCTGGACGCCCTTGAAATCCTCAATAAAAATCCATTTCCCTTTCATGGGTTGTGGAGTCAGATAGATTGGGGGGATGCATCCACAGGCTGGTCCTGCTTCAAGGGAAGTGCTCAGGCAGAATCAGGTAGCTGCTTTGGGTTACGCTACATTTTCAAATGAGGCAATGGACACAGTGAGGTTTGGTACTTGCCCCAAATCAAGAAGCCAGGTAGGTTCATGGATGTAGAATGGGGTCGGCTGAGTGAGTCTTCTGTAGTAATGGGTCTCCAACTTGAGGGCACATCAGAATCAGGCTGCTGGGTCCCACCTCAGAGTGTCTAATTCAGTAGGTCTGTGTGGTTGGGCAGGGGAGACTCTAGAATCTTCATTTCTAACAAGCTCCCAGGTGATGCTGCAGCTGGTCTGAGGATAACACTTTGGGAACCACTGCTCTAAAGAATCCTTGGTTCAAATATGAAGCCACATATTTGAGTTGGAGGCAGAAGTAGCTTTTCTGTCTCACCCTTTCTCTCTCTCTCTCTCTCCCTCCTTCCTTCCTCCCTTTCTTCCTTTCTTTTTAATAGTTATGAAGATAACAGCTTCCCATTTGTTGAGCATTTATCATCAGCTATTACGGTCTTTAAAAAAATACCTGTATTGAAATGTACTTTACATACCATATAACATACCCGTATGAAGATATGTGTAATCATTACCACAGCGAATTTAGAACATTTTCCTCTCCTCCAAAAGAAAGCTGTACCTTTTAGCTATCACCTCTCTTTCTTCCTTTCCTTCCAGTCCTAAGCAACCACGAATCTACTGTCTCTATAGATTTGACTTATCTGGACATTTCATATACATGGAATCACACGATATTTATCATTTTGTGTCTGGCTTCTTTCATGTAGCATGTTTTCAAGGTTTATCCATGTCACAGCATGCATCACTAATTTCATTCCTTTTTTATAGCTGAATAAAGTTGCATTGTTTGGATATATGACATTTTTGTTTATCCATCCATCTGTTGATACATTTTTTGGTTGTTTCCACAATTTGGCCACCATGAGTGTTTCTGCTATAAACATTCATGTACACATTTTTGCGTGGACCTATGTTTTCATTTTGGGAGGTATATACCTTTCAGTGAAATGGATGGGTCATATGGTAACTCTATGTTTAGTTATTTGAGGAACTGCTAGACTCCTTTCTAAAGAGGTTGAACCATTTTTCATCCCCAGCAGCAGCGTATGAGGGTTCCAATTTCTCCACATCCTCACCAGCATTTGTTGTTATCTAACTTTCTGATTGTAGTCATTCTAGAGGTATCTAATTGTGGTTTTGATTAGCATTTCCCTGATGGATAAAGACAGGTAAGGTCTTAAATTCTTTACACACATCAGTTCTTTTACTCCACGAGGGAGGTCAGATTATTAGTTCCATTTTCAAGATGAGGAAATTGAGATGTAAAGAGATTAAGTCTGCTAGCTAAATTTTTCTCCTGAAGTGGAAAAAAGCTTCAGCTGGAGCTGGGGCTCAGAAGCATACACTTCTCAGGGGTTATGAGGAGGGGAGGCCAGCTGTTCCAGGAAGGGATGAAAACCTGGATTGGAAAGAAAAGACCGGTTTTAGCAGGCACCAAATGAAATAAGACCAGACCTTGAAAATATGCTGACCTCAGGGGGTTAGGAAGAAACACCCAATGTGAGAGGACTGGGGAGACATAACCTAACCTTGACAAAAACAGGCTATAGGCATTCTGTGTTTGGTTTTCCTTAGCGGTGGTATTAATATGGAAAAGAGTGTCATGTTTAAACATGAAGTTGCTTGAGCTAAAATAAACAAAAAGAACTGAATCCTTTTAAAGCCAAGTTCCTGGGTTATATTGAGAAGACTTAAGATAGTTAATTAGCAATATTTGGGGACATCCTTTGCTTCCCCTATACATGGTGAAGGAATACCAGATATAAGGACTGCCCCTCTTGAAGCTGTCACGTGCAAGGAATGTTTAAGTGGCCAGTACAAGACTTGAGGTGTAGCTCTTTGGCAAATCACAGATCTGGAGAAGTTTCGAATATACCGATTGTCCCGGGAAATATGTAAGAGTCAGACTATGTGAATATGAAGGAGCTGACAGCAAAGGTGACTTCTGAATTATATCCAAGAAGTGCCAGTGTGGTTCCCAGTGGTCATAATAGAAAAAAATCAACTTACTCTACTTTGATTGACCAATGACAACACTTTCTGAAATTTAAATAAACCATATTTTTACTCCTTTACTTTATTTACTGTTAGTTGTATTGTAAATTTAAAATGACCAAAGAAGTTGAACTTAGTGAATGTATGTTGTTTCTCTAAGTGGCATATTCTAGACCCAAGGGCTGGGTCAGTGCTAGAAGAATGAGGCAGGGTCGTGAAACTGCAGTGCTGCTTCCTGTCTTTATTTAAAATGTTGATATATTGTTCATCGTGAATTTTTTGCATTAATTTTGATTTTGTAAAATATTGCATAAAATATGATTTATCTTAATTACTGAATTTTGTGGTGACCCCCTAAATTTAGTTGTCAATGTGAGTGTCTCACTTGCCTGACCCTAGTCTTGATACTGCTAGACATCCCTATCTCCCCCAACCCCCGAAAATATTTTGCCTTTATTTTCCCTGCAACAGTTCATAAATTTGAAGCCATCATTCACTTATCTGGTGATGGAAAATAGAGATAAATGCCAAAACGTCAGTGTAAACACAACCAGCATCTTTGGTTGATGACCCTCCCATCACAGGAGTGAAGAGAGCCCTGCCCCTCTGCCCACTAGTGTTGGCTAGGACCACCCCGCCCCCCCAGGGCCTGTCCTCACCTCCCCTCTATTATTCAGTTTCCACTTTCTTCTGTTCTTCCACCGCCTGCATTCCTAGCTGTTTGCCATTCCTTACTAATGGTACCCGCTATGCCACATGCTTTGGTATCCTCAAGGTGGGGCCAGAGCCCAGAGAGGTGATTAAAGGGCCTGGAGCACAGAGAAAGGCTGCTGATGGAGAGATCTCCAGACTTTAGGGGTCCCCCCTCCTGGTGCTAATGGAGCCACCGTGGGCTTCCATGCTAACTGCTCAAGGCAAAGACCGTCCTGAGTGATGCAACCTGTTGCCTTCTCTTCTCTTGTTCTGCTCTTCCCCAGTGTTGACCCTGACAGCCGTGCTTGTGGATGAAAGTCCAGTCCCCTCCTCAAGGATGTTTTTCTTCTCCTCCACCCTCAACCCCCACAAGCTGTCTCTGCCCGGCAGCCAGAAGGATCTTTCTAAAGGGAAAACTTGAAAAATCACCTGTCTGTTTATACCCTTGGGACACAGTACAAATTCTCCTGTGGTCAGGTCCATGCTTCATCTTCAACATTACACCCCAGCCTTCCCCAGGTCTTCAGCCTCTCTAACGTCCTGGTTATTCCTGCAATAAACCAAGCACACTCAGACCTTACAGGCTTTGCCCATGCTGCTGCTTCTACCTGGAATACCCTTCCGCTGGCATAACCTACACATCCATAGGTGTGACTTTAAATGTCACCTCCTCAGGAAAGCCTTCCCTGATTTCCCCAGACTGAGTCACCACTCCTATTATAAGCATTCATAGCAACTTCTTTCTTTCCTCATAGCTTTTATCACAATGTATCATATATATTAATTAGTGTGATTATTTGTTTAATAGCCACATCTTCCTCTCTCAGCTGCAAGCACTGAGATCAGTGTCACATCTAATCAGTTCCATGTTGAATCCCCAGTGGCATCTGAAAACATGCCTGGCACACAGTAGATAATCAATAAATGTTTGTTAAGTAAGTAAGCAGGGTTTATCATCCTTGGAACTGTTGACACTTGGCTCTGTTGGCACTGTTGAGGTTGGCTCATTCTTTGCAGTGGGGTCTGTTCTGTGCATTGCAGGATGTTGAGCAGCAACCATTACCTTTACCCACTAGATATTGTAACACATCTCCTCCTCTTTCAGTTGTAATAATCAAAAATGTCTACAGAAACTTCCAAGTGTCCTCTGGAGGCTCTGAGAGCCACTTGAGGACAGAAATGAGGGAAGACTTGGCTGATGCATCCCAAGCTGCAGAGTCACACCCCTTTTTGTGGCCCTTAGCACCTGGTCCATATCTTGGTGAGAGCCCTGACATTTGTCTGTGTGTCTTTCCACCAAGCACTATGTAAACTCTTCAAAGAGAGAGGCTAGCAACAGACCCATCTCTGTACTCCCAAAACTAGCACAGGATTTAACACACAGAAGACAATTAATTATTAAATAAATCTTAAAAATCTGGCATTTATTAAGTGCTTATTGGTTGCCAGTCACTGTCAATTGCCCTACATCGATATTATTTAATTCTCAGAACTATCCTAAGAGGTGGCTACCTTCTCATTAAACCTATTTTAATGATGGGAAACTGAGGCTGAGAGATTACATGTGATTTAACCAAAGCCACTTTGCTTCATCACTTACCCACTGCACAGCCCTATTTACAATTCTGAGCAACTCTTTCTTTTCTCTTTAGAGTGCAAGGTATCACCTGTCTCCCTGGCCATCAGCTGTTGCCATAGAGATGAGTTGTGGGGACCACGCTTAGAGACTAGTAGCCATAGAAATGAGGCTGTTTGTGTAGAAGGGGATCCTGGGAGAAAGGGGGAGGTCAGGAAGCTCAGTTGGTGTAGAACTTCTGCCAACAGCACCCCCTTCTAGACAAAAATGCTCTCCATTGAGGTCCCACTCCTTTGGCCACATTGATAACCCAGGTGATAGTCAAAGTTGGTGGACAACTGAACAGTTCCTCAACCAACGCCTCTGTTTCCAAGCTCATTAAGCAAAACTTGAAATTATAATATCATCCTTGCTACTGTTTATTGAGCATATCCATGTGCCAGGCACCATGTTAAGCCCTTCACAAACATTGTCTTACTTCAGTCTCGTAACTGCCTTAGAAGGTAGGTGCTTTTTTATCATTACAGGGTGCACTCAGAGAAGGGAATTGACCTGCCTATGGACACACAGCGACACATGAGAGCAAATTTCCCCATGCCCACTCCAACAGTGTTAGTAAGTTTGAAAATTTTTTGTCCATCCGATTGGATGGGAAAAATAGCACCTAACTGTTACCTTCATTCTCCTAAATTAATTTCGTTAACAAATTTTTGAAAGCCTACCATACGCTGTGTAGGAATACAGCAGTGGACAAAATGAACCAAGAGTCCTTGACCTCCTCAAAGCAACATTCCAGTTGGCAGAGACAGACTTCATTAAGCAGATACATGTCAGGAGGTAATAAGCATGTGGGAGACAAGTAAAGCAGATCAGGGAGGTAGGACATGGCCAGGGGTGTTTCTATTTCGTGTAGTATGGTTAAAGAAGGGATCTATGATATTTGAGCAGAAAAGACTCCAAGGAATTGAAATCTGAGTTTCTGTTTTCTTAGATAAGAAAGACTGTGGGAGAATGATATGTGTGTGTGTGTGTGTGTGTGTGAAGGAGAGGGTGGTGGGGAGAGAGAGAGAGAGGGAGAAGGGGATGGGAAGAGAGGGGAAAAGAGGGAGGGAGAGAGAGAGAGAGGGAGTGGAAGAGGAAAAGAGAGAAAAGGAGAGGAAAAGAACAGAGGAAGGGAGGGAGGGATGGACAAAGTGAGGGAGGGAGAGAGAAAAAGTAAGTATGATAATGTCAACAAGAACATCCAAGGTTTGGATACATTAAGTTTGAGATGCCTCCTAGACATCCACTTGGAGATATTGAATAGGCAGTTGGATAGGAATAAATATAAGAATCTGGGGATCACCTGTGTGCATAAGGTACATAAACACATGATACTAGGTGGGATCCCCAGGGAGAGAGGATGCTGATGAAGTCCAAGGACTGAATGGTTTTAATGGCTGACTTGTGTTCCATTTATGAATGAACCAGTATTTGTTTAATCGTCCATTATTAATGGATATATCTAAGTTTTATAATCTTAAATGTCACAGCTCTGAACATTCCATTATTTACTCAGATGTGGAATATATAAGATGTCTATCTAATTAGGTTTCAATCTAATTAGATATCCATCTAATTAAGGAGGCAAGATTTAAACTCAGATTATACTGACCTCAACACAGCTTTTCACACACTGTTTCCCACTGCTTTGGAGGGCAGTGAGGTTTCTCATAGTAAACATTACAAGCCGACATTCTGGTTTGTATAGTATTCTGTGGATTACACTGGTCCACCCAGGAAATATCAGTTAATCAGTTATATCTTCCAAGTACTATGCTGGTGCTGGGTGTGACGGTGGGCAAATGGACAGATTTCCTGACCTCAGGAAGCTGATAGTCTAATGAATCATAATAAGTTAGCATAAGACATTGAGTGCCCGATTCATTGTGGATACCCAATCACATTCCAGGTTTTCTTTCCATTTGGTTATTAGTAGGTTCAGAGGCCAAGTTGACTTTAATGAAGAAAATGAAAGAACCTAGCTTATATTCTTGTCTAGACTTTCTTTGTTGCCAGGGGAAGGGATCATCTCAGGATCAATGTGAAAGAGTAACTCAGGAATTCTTACAAGTCCAAAACTTTAAAATCTGGAATCTATAGAAATATTCCATCAATGTCCCAAGGTTGCACACTCCAGTTTATGGTGGGCTCCAATTGCCCACCTGTGGTTTAAGAGGGTCGTAGGGGGCTTTCCTGGCGGCGCAGTGGTTGAGAATCTGCCTGCCAATGCAGGGGACACGGGTTCGAGCCCTGGTCTGGGAAGATCCCACATGCTGTGGAGCAGCTAGGCCCGTGAGCCACAACTACTGAGCGTGCACGTCTGGAGCCTGTGCTCCGCAACAAGAGAGGCCGCGATAGTGAGATGCCTACGCACCGCGATGAAGAGTGGCCCCCGCTTGCCGCAACTAGAGAAAGCCCTCACGCGAAACGAAGACTCAACACAGCCAAAAATAAATTAATTAATTAATTTTTTAAAAAAAAGGCTCTTAGGATACTGGCGTGATTGATTCGAAGATGGGCTAGTCCTCCTTGGATGGGGGACTCACAAAACCCATTATAGGAGAATGCTGTGTGAAACAGTGGGTGGAAAGGCCTGGGAATCAGAAAAGACCCACAAGGGAAACCTGGCCCTTCTAACTTGTGTCATCTTGGATGAATCATGCAACAATTTTGAGTCTCAGTTTCCCCTCTGTCAAGTGGAGTAGATGTGAGTTTATCTGCCCTGATATCCAGTTGTGAGGCTGTAACGAGATAGTGTATTTGAGGGGTAACATGAAACATGGAGTACATTGTGCAGAGGAGGATGATCTAGGATCCTCAGTTTTGACTGGAATTTTTTCCACATCTTCCCGCTGCATAGTAACATGAGATGTTTTTACTGTTCAAGTTATAGAGAAAGGCTGAATTCAACTTTAGGGAAATGATGTATAGTTTACTATTCAACTTACATGTTTTTTTTAACTTTGGCTAATTGACTATTACTTATGCATGATAAGTACATTTATTGTTGTACAAAACTGTATCACCATAAACTAGTGTCCATTAAGTATTATAAATTGCTATTTTTAGTGCATAAATTCATATTCTGAAAAGTTATAAATTTGTCAAGAGACTTTTAATTGAGATATAATTGACATATAACAGTGTATAAGTTTAGGGTGTACAATGTGCTGAAGGGATACATTTATATATTGCAATATGATTACCACTGCAGTATTAGCTAACACCTCTATCATGTCACATAATTATCATATCTTTTTGGGGGGTGGGAAAGATTAAGATCTAGTCTCTTGGCAACTTTGAAATTTATAATACAGTATTACTATCTATACTCACAATGCTGTGTTTTTGAGCCCCCAGATCTTGTTTGTCTTCTGGTTGATCTACTGGTTGCAAATTTGTGCCCTTAAACAGCATCTCCCCAATTCCCCCACCCCTCAGCCCCTGACAACCATCATTCTACTCTCTGTTTTTACAAGTTTACCTTTTTAAGATTCCATTTATAAGAGATATCATATGGTATCTGCCATTCTCTTGAATACATGGATTTTCAACAAATTATAAGTAATATTGAGCATGGTCAACCTTAAATCCCCCCTCACACCCATGGGGGATCATTAAACCAGTGTGACCATTGGATACACCTTCATTCTGGGCTCTGCACTCATTATTGCCGTTCAACAAACAGTTACCCACTGGCCTATGTGCCAAGTCACTTTCTAACACAGCAGGTGATTTCTCACCATGGGACTTCTTTCCTTGACCTAACTATAGAGACTTCTCTATCTCTCTGCAGCTGCTCAAGATTCACACTTGAAACGTGGAGGTATCTTCAACATTTTCTGAGTCTGCTTATTACAGATATGCACAATGCTGAAATTTAGGGTGTTTTGCTGTCCTCTGCTGTAATCTGGCTTAGTCTTCTGTAGCCTCACAAAAGTTGGGTTGTAACTACCTGTTGCTGCCTAGAGGAGGGTGGAGGCCTGAACTATTGCATTTCTCTTTGCCGTATGGGTTGATGGTGATGGGAGTAATTAGACCACCCTGGTTCCTGGCAGGAGAAGAACAGATTCCTGGTTTAAGGCTATCTGACAAAATGTCCTGCAACAGATAATCAATGAATCTGACTCTCTATGTGTTATCAACTCATACATCTTTCCACCCTGAATACATTCACGAGGCTGTTTAACCACTTTGCAAACATTTGGACGTTGCCTACAGGGTCCTTGTAAACCATAAAGCATCAGACAAATATAGGTTATTACATGCTTACAGGGTGTCATCTCTAAAGGTAGCATGTGGTAACCCAATTTAGCTATTTCCAAGGAATTCCTCCCAGATAATCACATTTTTTCTGGGTAGAGTTTGCTAAGGAAGGTCTTTTTCATGGCATTCTTCAGCTCCTTGTTCCTGAGGCTGAAGATGATGGGGCTGAGGAAGGGAGTGAGGACTGTGTAGGTGGTGCCCATCAGGGTGTCTCCTTCCAGAGACTGGGGACCCTTGGGCTTGAGGTAGATGACAGAGGCAAAGCCATAGTGCACGACCACCACGGTGAGGTGGGACGCACACGTGGAGAAGGCCTTGTGCCGGCCCTCGGCTGAGGGGATCCTCAAGATGGCAGCCACGATGAAGGCATAAGACAGAAGGATGAGGAGACAGCAACCCAGCAGGGCAGTGATACACATCAGGCCCACGCCCATGGCCACTACTTGTACATCAGTACCACAGGCCAACTTCAATAGTGGGGGCACATGACAAGCAAAATGGCCGACCTCACTGGGTCCACAAAAGGTGAGTTGGAAAATGGCAGATGTCACCAGTAACCCAATGACTGAGCCTCCAGCCCAGGACCAGGCCACCAGGCAGGCACAGTCACGGGGGCTCATGAGCACGTTGTAGCGCAGGGGGTGGCAGATGGCCACGTAGCGGTCGTAGCCCATGACGGTGAGCAGGAAGGAGTGGGTGAAGCCAAACGTGAAGGAGAAGAACATCTGGCTGGCACAGGCCATGAGGGCGATGGTGTGGTGGGTGGAGAGCAGGTCGGCCAGCATGCGCGGGATGATGGCAAAGGTGTAGAGGATCTCGGAGATGGAGAGGGCACACAGGAAGAGGTACATGGGCGTGTGGAGGCTGCGCTCGCTCCAGATGGTGACCATGATGAAGAGGTTCCCCAGCAGCGTGAACAGGTACATCAGCAGGAAGAGCAGGAAGAACATCAGCTGAAGGTGGGGGAAGGTGGAGAAGCCGATGAGGATGAATTCAGTCACTGCTGAGAGGTTGGCTCCCTGCATGGAGACTGTGCCTGAAGTGAGGTGTGACATGGAGAGGTCATCTACTGGATGGAGAAAGGTCATCAGCTTCCACCATTCCTGGCCCTGCCCAAGGGGCTGCTCCTGAAAAATGACAGGTAGATTTGGTTGAGTTCCTACTCTGTGCCTCCTATGGTTTAATCTTCTCATCAATGTAGTGGGGGAGGTGCTGGTTTGATCACCTCATTTTGAGTATCTTGAGAACACTCACTGAGAATATTGGGGTGCTAAATGCTAAGCAACTTGTTCAAGGTGAGCTGTCAAAATGGCAGAGTTAAGACTTGAACACATGGCTGACTTTCTCCAAAGGCTATACACATCACTCCCTCTGGTTACCTCCAAAACTATAAATGTTCCTTCACCAGAGCTTCCAGCCATTGCCCTCCTGCTCCATTCTGCTAAATCTTGTTCTTCCCATAGCTTCAGATACCACAAGACCTACCTACCCATGGCTACAACACTTTGGACCAGTGTACATCTCTAACTTAAGACGAACCGATCAGATTCTTCCTCTGGAGTTATCCATGCAATGAATCAGAAGCAAGAGACTGTGTAGAAATAATGTTCTAGTTGTTTTCCAAATCCCAGGAGGTGCATCTGTACCTTCTGAGGCAATGCAACATAGCCATCAAAGAAAGAGATGAGGGAGTCAAAGAGTTCGAATCCCTGCTCTACCCACTGTGTAAACTTGAGCAAGTTTCTTTACCTCTCTGTTCCTCCATTTCTCTCTACCTGCTTCAAATAATTGTTCAGAGAACTAATGAGTTATTCCTGGATTGTGACCTGGAAAACAGTAGGTGCTACATATGATAATTAAATCAATACACTCAGTGAGCAAATGTACATGGTCCATGCTCAGTAAATAACTTCAATTTAATGAGATTTCAATGTCTTTTTATAAATAACAATTTCTGAGTGATTTTTTTTTTATTAGGTACTGCCAAGTAAAAGGCAGTGAACCACTAATCTGCTTTCTATCTCTATGATTTTGCCTGTGCTGGACATTTCATATAAACAGAATCATTCACTATGTGACCTTTGCGGTCTGGCGTTTTTCATTTAGCTTGATATTTTTGAGGTTCACCCATTTGTAGCATCGTCAGAACTTCATTTCTTTTTATGGGCAAACAATATTACTTTATGGATACCACATTTTGTTTATTCATTCACTCCATTGATGTGCATGTAGGTTGTTTCCATTTTTTCGCTCTTGTGAATAGTATTGCTATGGACATTCATGTAGGAGTTTAAAGCATATCAGTTGTTTCCAGGGGCTGGAGGAAGGGGAGAAAGGGGAGTGACTGTTAGTGGTATAGGGTATCCTTTGGGGGTGCTGAGAAGGTTCTGGAAATACATAGATGGTGTTCATACAACATCATGAATGTACTTAATGCCACTGAATTGTATGCTATAATATGTCTAGGATGGTAAATTGTAAGTTACATGTATTTTACTACAATTAAATAATAGGAAAATAGGAAATACCATCTTAAGTGGGCTCAGGTCCTAGATCAAACCCTGACAGGTTAATAATGATACATGAAGGGGGACCAGAAACTTTGGTGACTGGAGGTTGCATTCCCCAAACATCACTGGTTTCCAGAGTTTCTTGGCCTCCCTCCTTTGGAGTAACTTGCATCATTCCCTCACTTCTGAGTCAGCACCTGCCTGTAGGTCCCCAGGATGGTAGCCCCAGTGGCCCCAGTCAGCCCTGATACTCTGAGATCCTAGAGGGGCAAATCAAAGTGGATGACTTGGAAACAAGTGCCTCCAAGAAGAGCCTGAATAGGTGAAACAGAGGTCATGTGGGCTGTGCTCACAGGCTTCTGGGCTTTCAAATGTCTAGTGCAAGGTTTCTCGATATTTGGGGCCAGATCATTCTTTGCTATGCGGGGAAGGTATCCTGTACACTGTATGGTGTTTAACATCATCTCCGGCCTCTACCAGCTGGATGCCAGTAGCCTCTGCTCAGTAATAACAACCAAAATTGTCTCTAGACATTGCCGATTTCCCTGTGGGGGGCAAAGTCACCCCCAGTTGAGAACCAATGATCTAGAGAGTACAGTTGTAATTCCTTAGCTGCTCCTTCTACCCAGATCTTGGTTCCTCCCCTTTTCCAACTGGCAAACACCTGTTCATCTTTAATACTCAGTTTAAATGTCACCTTCTTTGTGCAGCCTTCCTGGACATCTCTTCCCAACAGAGATTTAATCACTCATTCCTGTGTGCTTCCGAAACAACAACTCTTGAGCAAGTCTAAAAGTACTTGCTTTTAACTTTTTCAGGGCCGTCATTATAATGTGTCGTCTTGGATATGCAACTGTCTCTGGCACTGGATTTTGAGTTCTTGATGAGAATTGCTCCTCTTTATTGGACGTTGGCCCTTCTGCTCATGTGTTTCTTATTAAATTCGTACCCCAATATTATAAGGCACCTGCTATGATCCCTGTTTTACAGAAATGGCAGATGCATCCCACAGAGGACACATCACATGCCCAAGGGACCATGGCTCCTGAGCGGGGGAGCCAGGATCTGAACCTACATCTGAATGACCCCAAATCCTACCTTTCCCTAACCTCTCTGTTATACTCACCATTTACTGTTGGCTGTTTATGAATGTCAGAGGCCACTCACAGGACCAGGGAAATGTCAGCTTCACCATATCAGACCATTCACACATTCCCTCCCCATATTAATTAGATCACAAAAAAAAATCACATCCATAAAAAAGAAAGAGATGGGAACTATGGGAAGACAAATGCTCACCATGTCCTGGGGACGTGGCCCAGGGCTGCATATACACCTTCTGGGATGATGGAGATGCAGAATGCAGCTAAGATTGGTGCCTCTTCATTCTGGGTAAAGGCAAAACTATGGAGACAGTAAAAAGATTGGTGGGTGTCAGGGACTCAGCGGGAGAGAGGGAGAGATGAAAAGGTGGAACTCAGGGGATTTTTTAAGGTGGTGAAACAATTCTGTATGATAGGTACTGTAATGGTGGATACAGGACATTGTGCATTTGTCAAAACTCATAGGATATACAGCAGTAAGAGTTAACCCTAATGAAACTGTGGGCTTTAGTCAATAACAACGTGTCAATATTGGTTCAGCAACTGTAACACAGTGTCACTAATGCAGGGTGTTAATAAGAAGCTGTGTGCAGGGAGAGAGAGAGTATATGGAAATCCTTTGCACTATCTGCTCAATTTTCTGTAAATCTAAAACTGCTCTAAGAAGTAAAGTCTCCTAATTTTTTAAAATTAATTTTTATTGGAATATAGTTGATTTACAATGTTGTGTTAGTTTCTGCTGTACAGCAAAGTAAATCAGTTTTACATATACATATACCCACTCTTTGTAGATTCTTTTCCCATATAGGTCATTGCAGACTATTGAGAATAGTTCCCTGTGCTATACAGTAGGTTCTTATTAGTTATCTATTTTATATATAGTTCTGTGTATAGCGACATGGATAGACCTAGACATTGTCATACTAAGTAAAGTCAGACAGAGAAAGAAAAATATCATATGATACCACTTATAGGTGGAATCTTAAAAAAATGGTACAAATGAACTAATTTACAAAAGAGAAATAGAGTCACAGATGTTGAAAACAAACTTATGGTTACCAAGGAGGAAAGGGAGATAGGGACAAATTGGGAGATTGGGATTGACATATACACAGTAGTATATATGATTTTTTGAAGTAAAAAACCATGATGAGTGTGCCGTAGAACCATGATGGGTGTGGGTCCCGGATGGCAGAGAAGTGGACTAAATTCTTCTGGCATTGATCCACCAGGAGAACACCTAGCGGGTTCCTCTGCAAGTAAACTGAACAGCCCCAGAGAGAGTGTGATCTGGCTATCTTGCACTTAGAGGAACCCACGGTGGGGCCAGCTACCCACCCAGGAAATCAGGGGCCAAATTTGTCCATGGACAGTCCTGTCCACAAATACCCCTGGGGCAGGGTTTTCCAACTTCATCATTAGGGACTTCAGGGACTGATAATTTTTTGTGGCTGGGAGCTGTCCTGTGCATTCTAAGATGCTCAGCACCATCTCTGTCGCCCGCTAGATGCCAGTATCATTTCCCAATTGTGATCATCAAAAGTAGCCTCACGCATTGTCAAATGTGCCCTGGGAGCAGAACTGCCCCTGGTTGAGAACCACAGGCTAGGTCTGTGTCGTCTCCATCTTGCCTTACAGGTCTTCCCCCATCCTGGCTCTCTCTTCTCACTGAAGCTGTTTAGGTTCCCCTCTCCGCATCCTCCCTCCCATCTCAGCCACCTCCTGCCTCCCTTTTTTCTCCCTATTTTCATCCTTGACTCCTTACCATCATCACACCTGTCCAGCCTGGTGCTTCCCTGACACTTTACACCCTCGGGGTGGGGGTGACTGGAGCCTCTCAATCCTGAATCCTCTTGACTATCTCTTTTCTCTGCTTCCCCACAATCCTTTTACCATTGGATTTTGGCCAGGACAGAGAAGGGAGAGAGGTTAAAAGCCAGACAGGTGCTCTGGGTAACTTAGAGCGGTAGCTCTTTTCTCTCTGCATCTTGGTTTTCTCACCTATCCTGCAAAGCAATCGTCATATTACCTTGATGCTAGAAAGCGGAGCCCTGCCTACTGTCCCAACCCATAGACTCATATTACACACGGAGTTTTATAAACAGGGTGGCTTCTACTTGTCTGTGACAGATTCTGGTTCCCAAGGTCTCTCCTGGTCAAGTGGTAGAGAGGGAAGATGACTCACCTGGGGTTCCAGACTCTGCACCTGCTTCTGCCTTAATCCAGCTGGAGGTCCTGGTTTGGCGTTTCCTTGCAGGTAAGGGCTGTAAGGGTGAGGGTTGCAAGGCATGCCACCCTGAGCATGCCAGCTGTGTGGGGAGTTTACCTGAGCCTGACTGCCATTATTTATGCTGCCTCTGCCCCCTGCCTGCTGCCTTCTGTCACTGTGATGCCCTGGCCTCTGTCTCTGCCACTGTTACAGGGATGTTGGCACCCTTGGGGACCCTGCAATGCATTGGGCAACCTCAGGGAAACTGTCATCACTTTCCCTCTCTCCTCCCTGCCTGCCAGGGGTAAGTAAATTACCTGAGTTTCTCAGGGGTTCAAGCAGAGCCTAATTCTTCACAAACTTGGGGTTTAGAGCCTTGGCTCCTGACATTGGCAGGAGAGCAGCCCTGCCATTGACCACTGATGCTGAGGAGGCTGCCCGACGTGCCTCTTCACCCTCTTTCTTGCCCATTCAGAGCATTTGCTCAATTAAGTGTCTTTAAAAGATTCTTTTAAATCAGCACACAAATATGTGTTTCTTCTTATTAAATAATTGAAACGCTGCACACCAGGCTAAAAGTCATGCAGTGGCCAGCCATGCAATCACAATGATAAATTTGATGGGCATCCTTATAGACCTTTGTATGCATGTGGCAGGTGAACAAACACAAACTCATAAAATACAAGTACTATTGAGGGGTTTTGTTGTGGTTTTTTTGGTTTTGTTTTTATTTTTAAGGTGAAATTTATATAACTTAAAATTAACCACTTTAAAGTGAACAATTCTGTTGCATTTAGCATATTCAGAATGTTATTCAACCACCATCTCTATCTAGTTCTAGAACATTTTCATCACCTCAAGAAATGGGAGATCCCATTCCATTAGCAGTCCTCCTCCCCCCGGCCCCTGGCAACCACTAATCTGCTTTCTTACCCTGTGGATTTGCCTGATCTGGACATCTCATACAAATGGAATAATACAATATGTAGTCTTTGGGGTCTGGCTTTTTCACTCAGCGTAATACTTTGAAGATTCATCCATCATGTAGCATGCATTAGTGCTTCATTCCTTTTTATAGCTGAGTAATATTCCATTGTATGGACCACATTTTGTTTATTCATTCACCTATTAATGGGTATTTGGGTAGTTTCCACCTTTGGGGTGCATGAATAGTGCTGCTATGGATATTTGTGTACAAAGATTTGATTGAATTATTTTCATTTCTTTGGGATATACTCTTAGGAGTAAAAGTGCTGAGTCATAGAGTAATTCTATATTTAATTTTTTGATGAAACGCCAAACTATTTTTTATACTATGTGTTATAATATAGATCTGATTGTTCTGTAGGTGCCTTTCCGTAACTTGGCATTTTTGCTCATCATTTTGGAGTGATATTCATGTTAGTTTATTATAGACCAATGTTTCTCAGCCTTGGCAGTGTTGACATTTGGGGCTGGATCATTCTTCGTGGTGGGGGTTATCTGAGCATTGCTGGACGTTTAACAGCATCCTTGGTCTCTACCCACTAGATGCCAGTAGCCTCCCCACCCCAGCCATGACAGAAAGTCACCCCTAGGTGAGAACCACTGCTATAGAAACATCTCATTTTTATAAAATCAATTTAATAAATCAATTTCCTAAGTATATGCAGTACACATTTAACTGTTAGGCATCCCATTTTTCTCCATTATTAGGAATAATGCAATACATACTCTTGTATGTCTTTTACTACACGCAGGCACTATCTGATTAAATACAAATTGAATAGAGAGGTGATCAGGTCGTTAAAAATATGAATCTTAAATTTAAGAAGAATTGCCAAATTAAACTCCCAAGTGGCTGTGCTAATTTATACTCTCAGCGCTTGTGTGTTAGAGGATCTGTTTCCCCACACCCTCACCAACGCTTGACAGTGTGAAACTTAATTTTGCCAATATGGTTGCCAAGCGGGCTCCCATTGTCACTTTAATTTGCATTTCCCTAATTACTAGTGGGGTTCAAAAATCGCTATTGTTTCTTATCCATATAGATTTCCTTTCTGTGGTATGCTTATTCAAAGCCTTTCCTTTTTTTCTTTTTTGTTTTGTTCTTACTGATTTGCAGGCATATAATTAGAGATTCTAAATAGTAATTTTGCCTACCAATCTTTTTCCTTTGCCTTCTGTTTCTTGTTCCTGTCAGAAATATTCTACTCGGTTACTGCTAATGCTTTTATACGATAAGTTAGGGGTGAAAAACTGCAGCATGTGGGTCCACTGACTATTTTATAAAGTTTTATTGGAACCTCAATCATGACAATTCGTTGATATATTGTCTATGGCTGTTTTCATGGTACAACAGCAGAGTTGAACAGTTGGACAGAGATAGTATGACTTGCAAAGTTGAAAATATCTACCATCTGATCTTTACACAAAAGTTTGTTAACCTCTCAAACTTTAATCTACCAAAAAATTGTGCAAATATTTCAGGTTTGTTTTCAACATTATTTTTTAAGACTTTATTTTTTTTAGAGAAGTTTTAGGTTCATGGTGAAATTGAGAGGAAAGCGCAGAGATTTTCCATGTACCCTCTGCCCCCCCCCACAGGTACAGGGTCTCCCATTATCAACATCCTCCACCAGAGTGGTACATTTGTTACAACTGTTGAGCCTATACTGATACACCATCATCACCAAAGTCCATAGTTTACATTGTCATTCACCCTCATTGTACATTCTCTGGGTTTCAACAAATGTTTCATGAGATGTATTCATGTTTATTATGTCATGCAGAGTATTTTCACTGCCCTAAAAGTCCTCTGTGCTCTGCCTATTCATCCATCCCTCTCTCCTAACCTTTGGCAACCACTGATCTTTATACTGTCTCCATAGTTTTGCTTTTTCCAAAGTATCATATAGTTGGGATCATACAGTATGTAGTCTTTTTAGATGGTCTTCTTTCACTTTGTAATGTGCATTAAAGGTTCCTCAATGTCTCAATTTCTTGGCGCTGAATAATATTCCATTGTCTGGGTGTACCACAGTTTATTTATCTACTCACCTACTCAAGGACATCTTGGTTCTTTCAAGTTTTGGCAATTATGAAGAAACCTGCTATAAACATCCGTGTTCAGGTTTTTGTGTGAACCTAAGTGTTCAACTCCTTTGAATAAATACCAAGGAGTGTGACTGCTGGATTTTATACCAAGAGTATTTTCAGTTTCGTAAGACATCACCAAACTGTCCTCCAAAGTAGCTGTACCATTTTGCATTCCTAGCAATGAATGAGAGTTCCTGCTTTTCCACATCCTTACCAGCATTTGGTGGTGCCACTGTTCCAAATTTTAGTCATTCTAATAGGCATGTGGGGGTAAAATTTATTTTTAATGGTTAACTAATTGTCCCAATATGATTTAATGAATAGTCCGCTGTTTTGAAATGCCACCCTTTTTAATCTAATAAGTTTATTTACACATGGGGCTGTTCCATGACATACATGCTATTCCACTGTTTTACAAGTCTATTCCTGTATAATACAATGTTGTTTTTAAAAAATTATTTTAGCTTTCTAAATTAATTTTAGTGGTAGTAAAATATTTATAGTATGGTATTTATGTAACATCATAATGATGGTGGTTATAGTAGTTCATAATGACTAAGATTTAGTCACTACTTACTCTGCCCTTGGTAGTCATTTAAGATTATAATTATATAAACAGGTATCTATGTGAGTCATTAATTCTCAAAATAACTATATGAGCTAGGTATTTATGACATCCACATTTCCCAAATTTGAAAAAAAAGAAGCATAAAGAGGTTAAATAACTTGGCCAAGCTATTCAGCCATGAAAAAGTGGATTATTTTTACAATGTGTATATCTCCTTTTTAAAAATTTATTTTTACTGAGGTAACATTGATTTAAATATATATTATATAAATTTCATGTGTACAACATTGTGTGTCTACTCTGTATGTCTTACAGTTGCTCACCACCAAACATTTAGTTTCTATTCACCACCATACAGTTAACCCCTTTACCCATTTTCCCTCACCCTTCCTTCCTCTCTGGTAACCTCTGCTCTTTTCTCTGTATCATTGTGCTTATTTTTGTTTGATTTGTTCATTTATTGTGGCTTTTATTTGTTTGTTCCTTAAATATTCCACGAATGAGTGAAATCATATGGTATTTGTTCTTAACCATCTGACTTATTTCACTTAGCGTAATACTCTCAAGATCCATCCATGTTTTCACAAATAGCAAGATTTCAAACTTTTTATGGCTGAGTAGTATTCCATTATGTATATAAATATATCTCACATCTTCTTTAGTGCATAGTTAAGCTGTTTCCACATCTCAACTACTGTAAATAATGCCATGATGAACATAAGGCTGCATACATCTTTTTGAATTAGTGTTTTTGTATTCTTTGGATAAATACCCAAAAGTGGGATAGCTGGATCATATGGTAGTTCTAGGCTTAATTCTTTGAGGAATCTCCATGCTGTCTTCCATATTGGCTGCACCAATTTACATTCCCGACAACAGTGCATGGGGGTTCCCTTTGCCACACCTCCTCGACAACACTTGTTATTTCTTGGTAGAAGGACTTCAGCTCACCTCCTCTCACGAAAACACCAAAATTGCAACTAACTGTTGTATAACCATCAACAAAGAAGACTGGAATCTATCTTTCTGAGTCTCTTCCAAAAACTGCAGAGGAAGGAACACTCCCAAACTCATTCTACAAGGCCACCATCACCCTGATACCAAAACCTGACAAAAATACCCCCAGAAAGAAAATTTCAGGCCAATATCACTGATGAACATAGAGACAAAAATCCTCAACAAAATACTAGCAAACCGAATCCAACAATACATTAAAAGGATCATACACCATGATCAAGTGGGATTTATCCAAGGGATACAAGGATTCTTCAATATATGCAAATCAGTCAATGTGATACACCACATTAACTAACTGAAGAATAAAAACCATATGATCATCTCAATAGATGCAGAAAATCTTTTGACAAAATTCAACACCCATTTATGTTAAAAACTCTTCAGAAAGTGGGGATAGAGGGAATCTACCTCAACGTAATAAATGCCATATACAACAAACCCACAGCTAACATCATTCTCAATGGTCAGTAATTACTTTACATGTCAATAAACTAAATGTTCCAATCAAAAGTCTTAAGGTGGACGACTGGATAAAAAAATCAAGATCCCTCAATATGCTACCTACAAGAGACTTACTTCAGAGCTAAAGACACACAGACTGAAAGTGAGATAATGGTAAAAGATATTTCACACAAATGGAAACGACAAGCAACACTCTTTTACATGCCTATATTCTTACCTAAACACTGATCTTTCTTCCCTTTCTCTCTCTGCCCTTTGTCTCTCTCTCTCCTTTTCTTCCTCCCTACCGTCCTCATCTTCCATTCTTCATATGAACATTGCCCTATTACCAACCTCTTTCTCCATCTTCCTCTATTTCCCAGATTTGCCCCATATTTTCTTTATCCAATTGAATGATCAGATCAATTTAAAGGATTCCATTCCTCCTAGCCTGCTCTCTATATTGCTTTTGCTCTCACTAGATCTAGTTCGTGCTCTCTATCTCTCTGCTTTACATTCTGACCTTCTTCACTCAATTGAGCTCAAGATAAAAACAAACAAAGAAAAAATAAAAAACAAACAAAAACAAAAACCTCTCTTAGAGTCTATCACTCCAAAATGCAGTGATGAACTGTAAATAGTAAACCATTCTCAGAGACAAATGCTTCATTTTCTTTTGTATACTTGTTATCATTAAAAAGATAATAAAAACAAAACACCAGACACAGTGCTTCATACATAGAAAGGACCCAATCCTGGTGGCATTTCTTATTATCTTTAGGTTATTTTGTTTATTTTTATTTTGGTGGATGGGGAAATAAAACTTTCTCTTGCTAGTCCATTCAAGAAGAACCAGGTGATATGGGGATATATGTATAAGTATAACTGATTCACTTTGTTATAAAGCAGAAGCTAACACATCATTGTAAAGGAATTATACTCCAATAAAAATATTTTAAAAAAAAAGAAGAACCAGATGCATCAGGGTCCTGACACACCCATGTGATGCTCCCCACCTGCCTACAGATAAATAACACATTCATAGGCATAGATAATGGAATGGAGTTCATCTCACTGGGTATAAATAAGAGATTATGATGATAGAGCCTATGCAAGAAGGGGAAATATTGGAAAAAAACAAATAGCTAGTATGCATCAAACTCATATGGAGTGTAGGTATTTTACAGACCTGAATCACTACAAGAGTTCTATGAAGACAGACATTATTATCCCCCAAACTTTCTATCATATTTCTTCATCATAAACTGGCCATCAAGAGCTTAGGGGACAGAAGTTTCTGCAGAAGCTTCTCTTTATGGCGTTCTTTAGCTCCTTATTCCTGAGTGATCGGGCTAAGAAAGGGGGTGAAGACTGTATAGGTGGTGGTCATCAGAGTGTTACTGTCCATAGAATGGGGACTCTTGGTCTTGAGGTAGATGATGGAAGCAAAATCGTAGTGCACGATCACTATTGTGAGGTGGGATACACAGGTGGAGAAGGTCTTGTGCCGGCCCTCAGCAGAGGGCATCCTCAGGATGGTGGCCATGATGAAGACATAGGAGAGGACGATGAGAAATAAGCATCCCAGCAGGGCTGTGACACAAACCAGGATCACAACCATGGTGACATTGGCTGTCTCCTTCCCACAGGCCAACTTCAAGAGGGAAAACACGTGGCAGACAAAACGGTGGATCTCGTTAGACCCACAGAAGCTGAGGTGAAAAACTATCAATGTCACCATCATCCCCATGACTGAGCCACCAGCCCAGGACCAGGACACAAGACAGGCACAGTCACGTGTTCTCATGACACTTGGTAGCACAGGGGGTGGCAGATGGCCACATAGCGGTCATAGCCCATGATCATGAGCAGGAAGGAGTGGGTGAAGCCAAAAGTGAAGGAGAAGAACATCTGGTTGGCACAGGTCACAAAGGTGATGGAGCAGTGAGTGGAGAGCATGTCTACCAGCATTTGAGGGGTGACCGCAACAGTGAACAGAATCTCGGAGACGGAGAGGGCACACAGGAAGAAGTACATGGGCGTATGAAGGCTGTGCTCCCTCCAGATTGTGGCCATGATGAGCAGGCTCCCCAGCAGCGTGAACAGGTACAGCAGGAGGTACAGCAGGAAGAAGGCAGGCAGGAGATGCTGAGGGAAAGTGGAGAAGCCGATGAGGATGAATTCAGACACTGCGTTATAGTTCTGACAAGACAGGGATGGCGCATCTGGTGAGATCAGAAACAGAATGAAGGCACAGTGGTTAAATCAGAGGCTCTAACATAGATTAAGTGGCAATTGAAGAGCTCTGTACCATATATTCATTTGCTTAACTTGTCTGGGTCTCACAATCTTCATCAGTAAAATGGAAAAAAATCATAATACTTCTTACCATTTAGTAATGGTGATAAAGATAAAATTAGATCATCATATTAAATGCTTAAAACATAGTTTGGTTCCTGGGTTTTTTTTAACAGTGATGAAAAGAAGTAAAAGATTCAGGTTTGTAATCAACACAGACATAGATGATCAGGGTCATCTTCTCTTCACTACTGTGCCCGTTCTAGAAAATATATTTGGATCTTGGCTTTATAGAAACTTTTTTCTCTGAGTCTTTGCCTTTAATTGAGTAACCCATTCATATTTATTTTAATAATGTTTTAATGATACTCATTTCTGTCATTGTATCTCATATTTTGTATTTACTCTTCTAAAGGAACTGAAGAGAACGCTTGGAAATAAAAGGATGGACGAATATATGTCAAGCAAATGTGCAGCAAAGGAAAGCTGAGGAAGCAACCCTGAAAGCAAAAAAATTGAATTTAATGAAACAATAATCATAATATTTTGTTACCATATGCCAGTAAAAAGAAGCAGGTTCCCTGAGGAAATGGTCTGGGCATGGTAACAAGCTTAGGAAATGTCTTCCATTGTGAAATGGAACTTTCACTGAGCAAAGTGTTAATGTTAAAGGATGCCAGAACCAGATTAAAAATGTGCCCACTGGCCATAGCTGAGCATCAAAAAGATTGATCATGTGCAGAGGATGGAGCAACAAGATAAATAACACCACGAGGAAGCAATCAGAAAATCTAGAAGGAGGAATATTCCACAGAACAATTGCTCTGGTCTCATCAATAAGCCAGGATCAAGAAAAGGATGAATAGAAATTCAAGGGACATAACAACCACACGCAATATAGCCTACTGGGTTAGATGCTGATTTAGATAAGATATTTGTTAAGTATTATTAAGGAAATAGAGAAGACTTTTATTATGGTACGAATGAATGATGATTTATGAATAATATGAAGGGATTATTCTTAATTTAGTTATCAATTTTAACTGTGATTTTGTTATAAATAGGCTGTGAAGGAAAATATTTCTAGTTTAAAAGCATACTGAAATGTAAAAATCACACACACATGCACACAGGAAGGGTCAAAGAGGAATATTTTATGAAAGTTAAAAGAACATTTTAACAACCTGCATATATACAATTAACCTATATAATGATATACATTTGAATATTAGGAATAAATATTCAACATAACTTCAGTGAAATAGTTATAAAATACAAAACTAGAAAAATCAGTACTAGAGAGATAGATTTTAAAATTGAAGTTGGATACTGAGCCTGCGCTCTAGAGCCCATGAGCCACAACTACTGAGCCCACGTGCCACAACTACTGAAGCCCATGCACTTAGAGCCCATGCTCTGCAACAAGAGAAGCCACCGCAGTGAGAAGCCTGTGCACCACAATGAAGAGTAGCCCCCACTCGCAGCAACTAGAGGAGAGTCTGCACACAGCAGCAAAGACCCAACGCAGCCAAAAAAATAAAATAAAATTGAAGCTGGAAATTTTAAGAGTTCAGAAATGCAATTTGGGAATTATTAATTACAATGCATTAAAAATATTCAGACGTTAGCTCCTGGATACATTTAGGCTTTTTACTAAGCAAGATTACATTTCTTTCAAGCACATAGAGGACTTTAACCAAAATTTACCTTGTTGTAGGACATAGAGAAATTCTCTATCCATTTCAAAGTACAAATTATATATAGACTATAATGCACTAAAATTGAAAATCAATAAAGAATAGCTTTCCAAATTCCATGAATTAGAATGATAAATATATTATTAAATAATTTTTTGTTTAAATATTAAATCATATAATGAAGAAATATTTATAATTAAGTAATTTAAGCATCAACTGTCAAAGTTTTAAGCTAAAACAGTACCATGAGGGGAATACACATCTTTACATATATTTATCAGAAACTTTATGCAGAAAATCATGCTTAATACAACCAAAATCAGGTGATTGGAATAGATTAACAAGATAGAGCCAAGGAGAAAATGCCAATGAAAAAAACAAAATTAAAATTGGAAATAACTATGGAAATAATGGATATTTTAAAATGAAAAGAAATACTAATAAAATATAAGTTAAGAAATTGAAATGAATGAATGAATTCTCAGAAACATATAAAATTGCAAAACTGGTGTGAGAAAAAAAGAGAGTCCATGTATATTCAAAAAAATTTTTAAGAAATTGAAATGGTTAAAGACCTTCCCTTCCTATAATCATTAGTCCCAGTGGGTTTACAAGTGCTCATAAAACTTTAAGGAATAGTTGATTAATATCTTATACATGTTCTTCAAATAAAAGAAAAAAAAGGAAAAATTGAAATCTGCTGAGCTCATTTCATCTGATTAATGCAATCTTAATTCTAAAACCAGGGAAAATGTTACAAGAAATGACAATTATGGGCCCACTTTACCTATCCATGCAAATTTTTAAAACCATTATAAGACATCACCTAATCAAATTAAATGATTTATTAAAATTGTCAATTACAATCAAGTGGTGTTGGTTTATCCCATGAATGACTAGATGGTGCCGCATCATGTGATTCATAACATAAATAAACTAGAAAATAAATGATATAATTATTTTGATCAAGGGAGGAGTATATTTTATAAACTTCAACTCCTATTTACGATTTAAAAATTTTTGATATAATTGACACATAACATATTAGTTTTATGTGTACAACATAATGATTTGATATATGTATGTCTATTTATGAATTTTTTTCATCTTTATTGGAGTATAATTGCCTTACAACGTTGTATTAGTTTCTGCTGTACAACAAAGTGAATCAGCTATATGTATACATATATCACCATATCCCCTCCCTCTTAAGCCTCCCTCCCACATTCCTTATCCCACCCCTCTAGGTCCTCACAAAGCATCGAGCTGATCTCCCTGTGCTATGCAGCAGCCTGCCACTAGCCATCTACTTTACATTTGGTAGTGTATATATGTCAGGGCTACTCTCTGACATCGTCCCAGCTTCCCATTACCCCATGTACTCAAGTCCATTCTCTATGTCTACGTCTTTATTCCTGCCCTGTCACTAGGTTCATCGGTAACATTTTTTTAGATTTCTGTTTTACTTTTTCTGACTTACTTCATTCTGTATGACAGACGCTAGGTCCATCCGCCTCACTACAAATAATTCAATTTCTTTCCTTTTAATGGCTGAGTAATATTTCACTGTCTATATGTGCCACATCTTCTTTATCCATTCTTTACTTGATGGACACTTAGGTTGCTTCCATGTCTTGGTTATTGTAAATAGAGCTGCAATGACATGTCTCTCTTTTTTTTTTAATTAATTAATTAATTAATCTATTTATTTATTTACTTATTTATTTTTGGCTGTGTTGGGTCTTCGTTTCTGTGCGAAGGCTTTCTCTAGTTGTGGCAAGCGGGGGCCACTCTTCATCGCGGTGTGCGGGCCTCTCACTATCGCAGCCTCTCTTGTTGCGGAGCACAGGCTCCAGACGCGCAGGCTCAGCAATTGTGGCGCACGGGCCTAGTCACTCCGTGGCATGTGGGATCTTCCCAGACCAGGGCTCGAACCCGTGTCCCCTGCATTGGCAGGCAGACTCTCAACCACTGCGCCACCAAGGAAGCCCGACATGTCTCTTTTCGAATTATGGATTTCTCTGGGTATATGCCCAGTAGTGGGATTCCTGGGTCATATGGTAGTTCTATTTTTAGTTTTTTAAGGAGCCTCCATACTGTTCTCCATAGTGGCTGTATCAATTTACATTCCCACCAACAGTGCAAGAGGGCTCCCTTTTCCCCACACCCTCTCCAGCATTTATTGTTTGTAGATTTTTGCATGATGGCCATTCTGAATGGTGTGAGGTGATACCCCATTGTAGTTTTTTTTTTTTTTTTCTCATTGTAGTTTTGACTTTCATTTCTCTAATGATCAGTGATTTTGAACATTCTTTTATGTGTTTGTTGGCAATCTGTATATCTTCTTTGGAGAAATGTCTATTTAGGTCTTTGACCCATTTTTGGATTGGGTCGTTTGTTTTTTTGATATTGAGCTGCATGAGCTGTTTGTAAATTTTGGAGATTAATCCTTTGTCAGTTGCTTCATTTGCAAATATTTTCTCCCATTCTGGGGGTTGTCTTTTCGTCTTGTTGATGGTTTCCTTTGCTGTGCAAAAGCTTTTAAGTTTCATTAGGTCCCATTTGTTTATTTTTGTTTTTATTTCCATTTCTCTAGGAGGTGGGTCAAAAAGGATCTTGCTGTGATTTATGTCATACAGTGTTCTGCCTACGTTTTCCTCTAAGAGTCTGATACTCTCTGGCCTTACCTTTAGGTCTTTAATCCATTGTGAGTTTATTTTTGTGTATGGTATTAGGGAGTGTTCTAATTTCATACTTTTATATGTACCTGTCCAGTTTTCCCAGCACCACTTATTGAAGAGACTGTCTTTTCTCCATTGTATATTCTTGTCTCCTTTATCAAAGATAAGGTGACCATATGTGCGTGGGTCTACCTCTGGGCTTTCTATCCTGTTCCATTGATCTATGTTTCTGTTTTTGTGCCAGTACCATATTGTCTTGATTACTGTAGCTTTGTAGTATAGTCTGAAGTCAGGGAGTCTGATTCCTCCAGCTCCGTTTTTTTCCCTCAAGACTGCTTTGGCTCTTCGGGGTCTTTTGTGTCTCCATACAGATTTTAAGATAATTTGTTCTAGTTCCGTAAAAAATGTCATTGGTAATTTGATAGGGATTGCATTGAATCTGTAGATTGCTTTGGGTAGTATAATCATTTTCACAATGTTGATTCTTCCAATCCAAGAACACAGTATATCTCTCCATCTGTTTGTATCACCTTTAATTTCTTTCGTCAGTGTCTTCTACTTTTCTGCATACAGGTCTTTTGTCTCCTTAGGTTGGTTTATACCTAGGTATTTTATTCTTTTTGTTGCAATGGTAAATGGGACTGTTTCCTTAATTTCTCTTTCTGATTTTTCATCATTAGTGTATCGGAATGCAAGAGATTTCTGTGAATTAATTTTGTATCCTGCTTCTTTACCAAATTCATTCATTAGCACTAGTAGTTTTCTGGTAGCATCTTTAGGATTCTCCACGTATAGTATCACGTCATCTGCAAAGAGTGACAGTTTTACTTCTTCTTTTCTGATTTGGATTCCTTTTATTTCTTTTTCTTCTCTGATTGCTGTGGCTAAAGCTTCCAAAACTATTTTGAATAATAGTGGCAAGAGTGGACAACCTTGTTCCTGATCTTAGAGGAAATAGTTTCAGTTTTTCACCATTGAGAACGATGTTGGCTGTGGGTTTGTCATATATGGCCTTTATTATGTTGAGGAAAGTTCCCTCTATGCCTACTTTCTGGAGAGTTTTTTTTATCATAAATGGGTGTTGAATCTTGTCAAAAGCCTTTTCTGCATCTATTAAGAAGATCATATGGTTTTTCTCCTTCAATTTGTTAATATGGTTTATCACATTGATTGATTTGCTTATATTGAAGAATCCTTGCATTCCTGGAATAAACCCCACTGATCATGGTGTATGATCTTTTTAATGTGCAACTGGATTCTGTTTGCTAGTATTTTGTTGAGGATTTTTGCATCTATGTTCATCAATGATATTGGCTTGTAGTTTTCTTTCTTTGTGACATCTTTGTCTGGTTTTGGTATCAGGGTGATGGTGGCCTTGTAGCATGAATTTGGGGGTGTTCCTACCTCTGCTATATTTTGGAAGAGTTTGAGAAGGATAGGTGTTAGTTCTTCTCTAAATGTTTCATAGAATTCGCCTGTGAAGCCATCTGGTTCTGGGCTTTTGTTTGTTGGAAAATTTTTAATCATAGTCTCAATTTCGGTGCTTGTGAATGATCTGTTTATATTTTCTATTTCTTCCTGGTTCAGTCTCGGAAGGTTGTGCTTTTCTAAGAATTTGTCTATTTCTTCCAGGTTGTTCATTTTATTGGCATATAGTTGCTTGTAGTAATCTCTCATGATCCTTTGTATTTCTGCAGTGTCAGTTGTTACTTCTCCTTTTTCATTTCTAATTCTACTGATTTGAGTCTTCTCTCTTTTTTTCCTGATGACTCTGGCTAATGGTTTATCAATTTTGTTTATCTTCTCAAAGAACCAGCTTTCAGTTCTATTGATCTTTGCTATTGTTTCCTTCATTTCTTTTTCATTTATTTCTGATCTGATCTTTATGATTTCTTTCCTTCTGCTAACTTTGGGGGTTTTTTTGTTCTTCTTTCTCTAATTGCTTTAGGTGTAAGGTTAGGTTGTTTATTTGAGATTTTCTTGTTTCTTGAGGTAGGATTTTATTGCTATAAACTTCCCTCTTAGAACTGCTTTTCCTGCATCCCATGGGTTTGGGGTCATCATGTTTTCATTGTCATTTGTTTCTAGGTATTTTTTGACTCCCTCTTGATTTCTTCAGTGATCTCTTGGTTATTTAGTACTGTATTGTTTAGCCTCCATGTGCTTGTATTTTTTACAGATTTTTTTTGTGTAATTGACATCTAGTCTCATAGCAGTGTGGTCGGAAAAGATACTTGATATGATTTCAATTTTCTTAAATTTACCAAGGCTTGATTTGTGACCCAAGATATGATCTATCCTGGAGAATGTTCCATGAGCACTTGAGAAGAAAATGTATTCTGTTGTTTTTGGATGGAATGTCCTATAAATATCAATTAAGTCCATCTTGTTTAATGTATCATTTAAAGTTTGTGTTTCCTTGTTTATTTTCATTTTGGATGATCTGTCCATTGGTGAAAGTGAGGTGTTAAAATCCCTTACTGTGATTGTGTTACTGTCGATTTCCCCTTGTATGGCTGTTAGTATTTGCCTTATGTATTGAGGTGCTCCTATTTTGGGTGCTTAAATATTTACAATTGGTGTATCTGCTCTATTGTGTCATTTAAAGTTTGTGTTTCCTTACTAATTTTCTGTCTGGATGATATGTCTCTTGGTATAAGTGAGGTTTAAAGTCCCCCAGTAATATTGTGTTACTGTTAATTCCCTCTTTTATAGCTGTTAACATTTGCCTTATGTATTGAGGTGCGCCTATGTTGGGTACATATAGATTTATAATTGTTTTATCTTCTTCTTGGATTGATCCCTTGATCATTATGTGGTGTCCTTCTTTGTCTCTTGTAACGTTCTTAATTTTAAACTCTATTTTATCTGATATGAGTATTGCTACTCCAGTTTTCTTTTGATTCCCATTAGCATGGAATATCTTTTTCCATCCCCTCAATTTCAATTTGTATGTGTCCCTTGGTCTGAAGTGGATCTCTTTTAGACAGCATATATATGGGTCTTGTTTTTGTATCCATTCAGCCAGTCTATATCTTTTGGTTAGAGCATTTAATCCATTCACGTTAAGGTAATTATTGATATGTATGATCCTATTACAATTTTGTTAATTGTTTGGGGTTTGTTTTTGTAGGTCTTTTTCTTCTCTTGTTTTTCCCACTTAGAAAAGTTCCTTTAGCATTTGTCGTAGAGCTGGTTTGGTGGTGCTGAATTCTCTTAACTTTTGCTTGTCTGTAAAGCTTTTGATTTCTCCGTTGAATCTGAATGAGATCCTTGCTTGGTAGAGTAATCTTGGTTGTAGGTTCTTCCCTTTCAGCACTTTAAATGTACCATGCCACTCCCTTCTGGCTTGTAGAGTTTCTGCTGAGAAATCAGCTGTTAACCTCTTGGGAGTTCCCTTCTATGTTATTTGTCGTTTTTCCCTTGTTGCTTTTACTAATCTTTCTCTGTCTTTTTTTTTTTATTTTAACACCTTTTTTCGAGTATAATTGTTTTACAATGGTGTGTTGGTTTCTGCTTTATAACAGAGTGAATCTGTCTTTAATTTTTGTCAATTTGATAACTATGTGTCTCGGCATGTTTCTCCTTGGGTTTATCCTGCTTGGGACTTTCTGCACTTCCTGACTTGAGTGGCTATTTCCTTTTCCATGTTAGGGAGATTTTTTACTATAATCTCTTCAAATATTTTCTCGGGTCCTTTCTCTCTCTCTTCTCCTTCTGGGACCCCTATATGTGAATGTTGTTGCATTTAATGTTTCCCAGAAGTCTCTTAGTCTGTCTTCATTTCTTTTCATTCTTTTTTCTTTACTCTGTTCTGTGGCAGTGAATTCCACCTTTCTGTCTTCCAGGTCACTTACCTGTTCTTCTGCCTCAGTTATTCTGCTATTGATTCCTTCTAGTGTATTTTTCATTTCAGTTATTGTATTGTTCATCTCTCTTTGTATGTTCTTTAATTCTTCTAGGTGTTTGTTCTTTCATTCTTCCAGGTCTTTGTTAAACATTTCTTGCATCTTCTCGGTCTTTGCCTCCATTCTTTCTCCAAGGTCCTGCATCATCTTCACTATCATTATTCTGAATTCTTTTTCTAGAATTTTGCCTATATCTCCACCTCACTTAGTTGTTTTTCTGGGGTTTTATCTTGTTCCTTCATCTGGTACATAGTCCTCTGCCCTTTCTTTTTGTCTATCTTTCTATGAATGTGGTTTTCGTTCCACAGGCTGCAGAACTGTAGTTCTTCTTGCTTCTGCTATCTGCCCTCTGGTGGATGAGGCTATCTCAGAGGCTCGTGCAAGCTTCCTGATGGGAGGGACTGGTAGTGGGTAGAGCTGGGTGTTTCTCTGGTGGGCAGAACTCAGTAAACCTTTAATCCACTTGTTTGCTGATGGGTGGGGCTGTGTTCCCTCTCTGTCGGTTGTTTGGCCTGAGGTGACCCAGCACTGGAGCCTACCAGTGCTCTTTGGTGGGGCTAATGGCAGAGTCTAGGAGAGCTCACGCCAAGGAGTACTTCCCAGAACTTCTGCTGCCAGTGTCCTTGTCCCATGGTGAGCCACAACTGTCCCTCGCCTGTGCAGGTGACCCTCCAACACTAGCAGGGAGGTCCAGTTCAGTCTCCCATTGGGTCACTGCTCCCTCTCCTGGGTCCTGATGCACACACTACTTTGTGCATGCCCTCCAAGAGTGGAGTCTCCACTTCCCCCAGTCCTGTCAAAGTCTCACAATCCCACTATAGTGCTATTTAGCACCTCTATCACATTACACAATTATCTCTTCTTGTTATTGTCGAATAATAAGTTTTAGTCTTTTAGCAACTTTGATGAATGTAGTAAAGTATTGTCATGTAGATTCATCATACTATGCATTAGGTCTCTATGGCTTATTTACTACTTGTTGCAAGTTAGTACCCTTAAACAACATCGATATTATCACCCACTTCTCCCTGGTAACTACCATTCTATTTTTCACGAGTTTGACTTTTTAGATTCACATATAACTAATATCATCTGATACTTGTCTTTCTCTTTCTCACTTAACTTACTTAGCATAATGTGCTCAAGGTCCATCCGTGTTGTTGCAAATGGCAGGCTATCCTCCATTCTCATGGTGGAATAATATTCTATTGTGTATGTGTACATATCTATCTATATTTATCTCACATTTTTTGTTATCCATTCATCCATTAATGGGCATTTATTTTGTTTCCATATTTTGGCTATTGTGAATAATGCTGCGGTAAACATAGGAGTGTATACATCTCTTTGAAATCCTGTTTTTATTTTCTTTGACTATATACCCAGAAGTGGATTGCTGGATTGTATGGTAGACCCATTTCTAATTTTTTGAGGAAGATCCATATTGTTTTCCATAGTGGTTGGACCAATTACTTTCCCAACAACAGTGTGTAAGGGTCCTTTTTGCACCACATCATTGCCAGTACCTGTTGTTTCTCATCTTCCTGATGATAGCCATTCTATCAGGTGTGAGGTAATAGCTCATTGTGGTTTTGGTTTGCATTTCTCTGATGATTAGTGATGTGGAGCATCTTTTCAAATGCTTCTTGGCTATTTTGATATCCTCTTTGGGAAAAAAGTGCCTATTTAGTTCTGCCTGTTTTTAAACCAGATAGTTTGTTTTTTTGTTATTGACTAGTATGAGTCCTTTATATATTTTGGATATTAACCCCTTATCTGATATACGGTTTGCAAAATTTTTCTCCCATTTTGTAGGTTGCCTTTTCATTTTGTTGATTATTTCTTTTGCTGCATATGAGCTTTTGAGTTTGATGTAGTCTCACTTGTTGATTTTTGCTTTGTTGTTTGTGCTTTTGGTGTCATATCAAAAAAATAATTGCAATACAAATGTTGAGGAGCTTCCTCCCTATGTTTTCTTCTAGGAGTTTTATGGTATCAGGTCTTACGTTTAAGACTTTAATCAATTTTGAGTTAATTTTTGTGAGTGGCATGAGATAGGGGTCCAATTTCATTGTTCTGCATGTGTTTATCCATTTTTTCCCAATATCACTTGTTGAAGAGCCCATCCCCTCCTCATTCAGTGTTGTTGGCTCCCTTGTCGAATATTAGTTGAAATTGATAGCTTTTCAGGTTGGTTTTTCTTGGTCCATGGACACACGTTAAATAACAACAAAAAAGTATTCCCTTTTAAATTCTTTCCATCCTTCTGATTACACTCTGAGAACATTCTGATTTGGTGCTATTGTGTCTTTAACACTTTTCCCTTAACATCTTCTTAAAAAATGAGAAGGACAAAAGAAAACATCAACATTGCAAAAACAAAAATTGTATGGTGCTTCTGAGATTTGGCCTTTGTGCTTGCAGAGATATAAAGTGTTTATTTTTAAAGACAGAGTTTAGAGAAAGAAATAATAAGGAAAGTCCAAACTCATTGAATGTAACTTTTGCTACAAAAAAACTTCATCTATTTCTATTTTTGAGGTAGTTCTTTCAACATGTTCAACTATATCTGCTGATATTTTATTTCTGTCATCTTTGCAAACAAATCTTTTGCCAGAACTGAATTTGGTGTCCAAATTCTGTCCCATTTACTTTCTAGATCTCTCCAGGGTATTGATTTTCTTTCTCTCTATTCCCAAATCTCTATCTCAATGAGCCTCCTTCCTCTCCTACTGCCTCTAGATTCACCTCCATTGATATGCTAGCATTTGCCAATTTCTGTGTTGTAAAGACTCTCTCTATGGCTGAAGTAGTTAAAGAGATGTGCACACCCTTACATACTATTTCCACAAAACATATACAATACTTGTGAAGGCCCTCAAGAGTATAGATAATAGTAAAATGTAAGAAAATAATTGAGAAGTGATAGATTTTTTTGCAGGTTTTTTTTTAACATCTTTATTGGAGTATAATTGCTTTACTTTGTTGTTAGTTGCTGCTGTATAACACAAAGAATCAGTTATACATATACATATATCCCCATATCCCCTTCCTCTTGCCTCTCCCTCCCACCCTCCCTATCCCACCCCTCTAGGTGGTCACAAAGCACGGAGCTGATCTCCTTGTGCTATGAGGCTGCTTCCCACTAGCTATCTATTTTACATTTGGTAGTATATATAAGTCCATGCCACTGTCTCACTTCGTCCCAGCTTACCCTTCTCCCTCCCCGTGTTCTCAAGTCCATTCTCAACGTTTGTGTCTTTATTCCTGTCCTGCCCCTAGGTTCTCCATAACCATTGTTTTTTTTAGATTCCATATATATGTGGTAGTATACGGTATTTGTTTTTCTCTTTCTGACGTACTTCACTCTGTATGACAGACTGTAGGTCCATCCACCTCACTACAAATAACTCAATTTCATTTGAGAATTGATAGACTTTGAGCATTTATTATTTTTAGGTTCTAGACGTTATTACTTTTTCACCTGCTTAATCTTACAAAAAGTAATAAAATAATTGGGAAGTAATGAATTTAGAGTATTTGTTACCATTCTAGTGTTGAGGTTCTAGATTGTATTACCTCCTGACTTGCCAAATCCTTAATCAAATTATTTGTCCCTAAAAATTTACTTCTCTGACTTTCAGACAGAAGAATCCATCTCCTTATAATCTGTGTCTTCTTAAGACCTGTCATCCATTGGTTTCAGTGGTAAGAACATCACATTAGTCTTCTTGACAGTGACAAAAAGCAGAATTGAGAAGACGGGGCTCAGTCCTAGATTACCCTAATTTATCTAATTTTATGTTTATATAACTTAGTTTTAATAACAGCTGTGTTTAACAACCAGCTTGCAAAATTCCAGAAAATTTAACACTGGCCCTTGTAAGGGGTCTTGACCTTTTTCCCACATGTCACTAACTGTCTCCCTCTAATCCACATTCTTCCAAGTCATTTGATTATGCCACCACCAAGATTAAAACACTAGAATGATTCTCCCAGAGTTCAAGAAGAATCCATAGCTCCTTATACCAACAACCAAGCCTTATTAAGTTCACCCTGACAACTTCCCCTGCTCATGTTTGATCTTTACCCTCCCCCCTGCCCAGCGTCTACTAGGTTACATTCAGGGTTCCAAGCCCACCATGGCCTTCTCAAGCCATCTTCAAGACTTGATTCAGAAACATTGCCATTAACTTCAGGAATGGATAAGAACACCCACTCTCAATATATGCATATGTCAAACCATTATGTTGTACACCTGAAACCAATATAGTGTTATATATCAATTATATCCCCATTTTTAAAAGAAAGAATGCCTACTCTCATTACTTCTCTTCTGCATTTTACCGGAGAACCTAGACAATGCACTTAGAAAACAAACAGAAAAAGAAGTATAAGGATTGGACAGGAACAGACAATGCTTTCAATATTTGCCAATAATGTTTATCTATCTAGGAAAGATTTGAGAATCAACTAACAATACAGCTTCTCTATATAATTAACCTCATGAACATAGTATAATAGAAATGAGTCTCACTCACAAAAGCAACAAAACTTATGAGGCATTTAGGTATAATATGAGTAAAAATGCATAAGACATTTACAGGGAGAAACTATAGCATTTTATTGATGGACATAAAAGAATTCCTAAATAAATGGAGAGAGATACCAAAGATACAATAATGTAAACCAAAAAAGCTCCCTAATCTACAAATTGATGAAAATCTGATAAAAATTTTAATATGAAATATGAATTGTGAATTCAAAACTCACATGAACAAGTACATCTTCAAGAATATCTGATACAAATATGAAAAAGAAGCACAAAGAAAGAATGATAAAATTAGAGAAGAGAACAATATGGAACTTTCAAATACCCACTTCTTGGGGGTAACGTCAGCATCGTGGTAAAGTGAAAAACTTTGTTTGTCTCTCACTTTCAATCTACAACGAGTAAAACTTCCACAACTCAACAAAGGTGTCCCTGCCCAACAACCCAGACTCTGGAGAATTCCACACACCTGTACATCTAAAGGTGGGTGAACTAGAACACATGAAGGAGGCAGAACGGAGGGATCAGCTGAGTCAATGCCTGAAATCCTGACCCTCCAGCTGTGGCAGCTGAATCCACAGCCCAGGAGAAAACATTAGCAGCAGAAGAGGCTACACACGCAGCTCCAGTCTCTCAGCTGCAGCAGTGCCTGTGGCCACAGGTAACCAGGCAGCAGTGACAGTGGGTTCTGGGACCCCATCCCTCCAGCTGCTGAGGTACCCACAACCCAGTCACTGCCCCTAAGCAGTGGAGCCTTTGAACCTTACAACACTGGACTCAACAGAGGTGCCTGCATGACCCTGGCTCTCCTGCCTATGCTCCTACCCCTGTAGCAGTGGAGCCTGCAACTCAGGAGATCCCAGATGTGAGGAAGGAACCCACCATCCCAGTGCACCAGACAGCACACTGGCAGACGCAAAAAAGCAGAACAGTTGAGGCATAAGAAGTGATAAGGAAGGCAGGAAATCATGGAGTCACACTTCTTATAAAGCCAGTGGAGGGTGGAAAGTGCCAACTCTCAAATATAAGCAGAGACATCTCAGGTAAGAAAAATGAAAAACTTGTGCTATAATGCTTCCTCCTGGAAAACAAACAATAACAAAAGAAGTCCTCTAACTTCCAACCTGTGACTACTTCAAATGCACCAGCAGAGGAACAGTTCATCAAGCATTATGAAGAACCAGAGTAACACTACACCACAAAAAGACAATGACAATTCTCCAGAAAACAGACTTAATATCACAAATAATGTGATCTAACTGATAGGGAATTCAAAATAGCTGTCATGAAGAAACTTATCAAGCTACAGGAAAACTAAGAATGGCAGTTCAATGAAGACAGGTATTAATTTAATAAACAGAAGGAATACTTTACCAGAGAGATTGAAACTAAAAAAGAACTACACTGAAATTCTGGAACTGTAGAACTCAATAAACAAGATGAAGAAGACACAAGAAAGAATTGAAATAGAGCAGACCTTATAGAAGAGAGAATTAGTGAGCTCAAAGATAGAAATATAGAAATGAAACAAGTAAAAGATGAAAGAGAAACAATCTTTTTAGAAAATGAGGAAATTCAGTGAGAGCTATCCAACTCTCTTAGGAAGGGCAACATTAGGGTAATGGGTATTCCAGAAGGAGAAGAGAGAGAGAAGGGAGCAGAGAGATGATTTAAAGAAATAATAGCTGAGAACTTCCCAAACCTGGGAAAGGACCTGGATATACAAGTCCATGAAGCCAAAAGAACACCTAATTACCTCAATGCAAAAAGACCTTCTCCAGGACACATCATATTAAAATTGTCAAAATTCGATGACAAAAAAAAGAATTTTAAAGGCAGTCAGTGATAAAATGATGGTAACCTACAAAGGAACCCCCATTAGGCTATCAGAAAATTTCTCAGCCAAAACTCTACAAGCCAGGAGGGAGTGGAATGACATACTCCAAATATGAAAGATAAAAACTGTCACCCAAGTATACTCCATACAACAAAGTCATTATTCAAATATGAAGAAGAAATAAAGACTTTCCCAGACAAAGAAAAGCTGGGGGAGTTCAACAACCGTGAATCTGCCTTAGAAGAAATGCTAAAAGGAGATCTCCTATTAGAAACAAAAAGGCAAAAGTACACAAAACTTTGAGCAAGGTGATATATAGACAGAATCAGAAAATTGCAACTCTTTATCAGAATAGGTGTTAAACTATTAAATTAACTATAGAGTCATAGGTGAATTCTACAAAACATTTAGAATATTAGAAGATTTAATACTCATCTTTCTCAAACTATTCCAAAAAATTGAAGAGGAAGGAATATTTAACAAGGTAAATATTTTATATTTTAATATAAATTTAAATTTTAGTATTTAAATTTAACTCATTTAACAAGTCCAAAATCACCCTGACACCAACACCAGAAAAAAGACAACACAGAAAAAAATTATAGGGCAATATCTCTGATTAACATAAAAGAAAAAAATCCTCAACAAAACATTAGCAAGCCAAATATAACAAAACAAACAATATGCTACTAAACAATATGCTACTAAATAACCAATGGATCACTGCAGAAATCAAAGAGGAAATCCAAAAAGTACCTAGAAACAAATGAGAATGAAAACACAACACTCTTAGAGGAAAACATAGGCAGAACACTCTATGACATAAATCACAGCAAGATCCTTTTTGACCCACCTCCTAGAGAAATGGAAATAAAAACAAAAATAAACAAATGGGACCTAATGAAACAAAAGCTTTTGCACAGCAAAGGAAACCATAAACAAGACGAAAAGACAACCCTCAGAATGGGAGAAAATATTTGCAAATGAAGCAACTGACAAAGGATTAATCTCCAAAATTTACAAGCAGCTCATGCAGCTCAATATCAGAAAAACAAATAACCCAATCCAAAAATGGGCAGAAGACGTAAATGGACATTTCTCCAAAGAAGATATACAGATTGCCAACAAACACATGAAAGAATGCTCAACATCATTAATCATCAGAGAAGTGCAAATCAAAACTACAATGAGATATCATCTCACACCAGTCAGAATGGCCATGATCAAAAAATCTACAAACAATAAATGCTGGAGAGGGTGTGGAGAAAAGGGAACCCTCTTGCACTGTTGGTGAGAATGTAAATTGATACAGCCACTATGGAGAACAGTATGGAGGTTCCTTAAAAAACTAAAAATAGAACTACCATAGGACCCAGCAATCCCACTACTGGGCATATACCCTGAGAAAACCATAATTCAAAAAGAGTCATGTACCAAAATGTTCATCGCAGCACTGTTTACAATAGCCAGGACATGGAAGCAACCTAAGTGTCCATCGACAGATGAATGGATAAAGAAGATGTGGCACATATATACAACGGAATATTACTCAGCCATAAAAAGGAATGAAACTGAGTTATTTGTAGTGAGGTGGATGGACCTAGAGACTGTCATACAGAGTGAAGTAATTCAGAAAGAGAAAAACAAATACCGTATGCTAACACATATATATGGAATCTTAAAAAAAAAAAAAAAGGTCATGAAGAACCTAGGCGCAAGACAGAAATAAAGATGCAGACCTACTAGAGAATGGACTTGAGGACACGGGGAGGGGGAAGGGTAAGCTGGGACAAAGTGAGAGAGTGGCATGGACATATATACACTACCAAACGTAAAATAGATAGCTAGTGGGAAGCAGCCGCATCGCACAGGGAGATCAGCTCCGTGCTTTCTGACCACCTAGAGGGGTGGGATAGGGAGGGTGGGAGGGAGGGAGATGCAAGAGGGAAGAGGTATGGGGATACATGTATACGTATAACTGATTCACTTTGTTATAAAGCAGAAACTAACACACCATTGTAAAGCAATTATACTCCAATAAAGATGTTTAAAAAAAAAAAAAAAAAGAAGAACCTTGTGTAAAAGGGAACACACAGTATGCTTCAATTTATATGAGACTCTAGTATGGGACAACTAATCTATGCTGTAAAACAAGCAAAAACAAAATCAGTGGTTGCTTCCGGTATGGGGCGGGAATGGGATTGAGAGACTTGAGAGAGCATTTTGGGGGCCCAGTGATGTTCTATGTCTCATAAGGGGATTGCATTGCACAAGCATATACATTAGGCAAAATCATCAATGGCAGACCTCATATTTGTACATTTTATTATATGTTTAAAAGGAAAAAATATAAACAAATATTGAACTCTAAATAATAATGAAAATGCTGAAGTATTAAGGGGGAAAGAAAAGAACTGTCCCTCTTGGAGCTGCCATGTTCAACGGATGTTTAAGTGGCCAACACCAGTCCTGGGGTGTAGCCAGTGCTCTTTAGCTGATCACATGTCTGGAGACATCGTGGAATATACTGGGTGTCCTGGGAAACAGGTAAAAATCACACTGTTGATTTGAAAGAGCTGACGGCAAAGGTGACTTCTGGATTATAGCCAAGAAGCGCCAGTGTGGTTCCCTGTGGTCATCAGAGAAAAAAATCCACTCATTCTAGTTGGATCGATTAATGTCAATGCATTCTGAAATTTAAATAAACCGTGTTTTTACTCCTTTACTTTATTTAGCATTAGTTGTTCTGTAAATTTAAAACAACCAACGAAGTTGAACTTAGGGAATGTAAGTTTTTTCTCTAAGATGCATAGTCTAGACCTCAAGGTCTGGGTCAGAGTGAGAAGAGTAAGGCAGGGTCCTGAAAGTGCAGCCCTGGATCCTGTCATTTAAAATGCTGATATGCTCTTCATCGTGAATTTTAGCATTGATTTTGATTTTTTAAAATATTGCATGACTTTGCTGTACCCCTGAAAATAATACAACATTGTAAATCAACTATACTCCAATAAAAATTTTTTAAAAAAATGAAATCCCTAGTACCTAGTAATGGAATAAAGTTAAAGAAACACAAGGCACAGATTAAAATAAAACTCTCAAAATAAAAGTTTTTGTAACAAATGGACATTTATAATTTTGGATGTAAGAAATAGTTTTGGAACATAAAGTTGTTTGAAACAAGAATTAGATTTTGAAGCAAGATTATTGTTTAAATACGAATACCTCAATTAATTATACCTTAGTCTTTTTTTTTTAAATTTAAATTCTTCTGGGAAAATAAAAGGGGGAAATTTAAAAAATATATTGCATGAAATATGATTTATCTTGACCACTGAATTTTGTGGTGGCCCCTTAAATTTAGTGGTCAGTGTGAGTGCCTCACTTGCCTGACCCTAGTCCTGAAGGTAGAATTGTTAGATTCCTACCTTCCCCCCGCCACACACACACACAAACATTGCATTTATTTTCTCCACAAAAGTCCAAAAAATAGAAGCCACCATTAACTTATGTACCAATTGAAAATATGAATAAACACCAAAACTTCAGTGTAAACACAACTCTTGGGGTGATGGCCCTCCACATCACAGGAAGAGAGACAGCACCACCCCCCTACCCACTAGTGTTGGCCAGGACACCCCCCACTCAGGGCCCTGTCCTCCCCTCCCCTCCATTATTCAGCTTCCATTTTCTGATGTTCCCCCACCCCCTGCATTCCTAGCTGTTTGCCATTCCTTTCTAATGGTTCCCGCTGTGCCACATGCTTTGGTATCCCCAAGGTGGGGTCAGAGCCCGGAGAGGTGATTAAAGGGCCTGGAGCACAGAGAAAGGCTGCTGATGGAGACATCTCCAGACTTTAGGGGACCCCCCACCCCGTTCCAGCGCTAATGGAGCCACCGTGGGCTTCCATGCTAATTGCTCAAGGCAAAGTCCAGCCTGAGTGAGGCAACCTCCTGCCTTCTCTTCTCTTCTTCTGCCCTTCCCCAGTGTTGACCTTGACAGCCTTGCTTGTGGATGAAAGCCCAGTCCCCTCCTCAAGGATGTTTTTCTTCTCCTCCACTGTCTAACCTCGCCCCACCCCGCCTAAGCTGTCTCTGTTCCGGAGCCAGAGGGATCTTTCAAAGGGGAAAACCTGAAAAATGACCTATCTGCTTATACACTTAGGACACAGTATAAACTCTCCTGTGGTCAGATCCATGCTTCATCTTCAACATTACATCCCAGCCCTCCCCAGCTCTCCAGTCTTTCTAACTTCTGGCTGTTCCTGCAATAAACCAAGCACATTCAGACCTCAGGGGCTTTGCACATGTTGCTGCTGCTTCCTGGAACACCCTTCCCCCGGCATACCCTACACAATCTTAGGTCTGACCTTAAATGTCACCTCCTTAGGAAACCTTTCCCTGATTTTCCCATATTGAGTCATCACTCCTACTATAAGCCCTCATAGTAACGGCTTTCTTTTCCTCATAGCTTTTGTCACAATTTATCATGTATATTAATTAGTGGGATTATCTCTTTAATAGCCACATCTTCCTTTCTCAACTGCAAACACTGAGATCAGGGTCATATCTAAATACTTCAACATTGGATCCCCTGTAGCATCTAAAAAAGTGCCTGGCACACAGTAGATGCTCAATAAATGCTTGTTAATAAATACAGCAGGGTTTATCGTCCTTGGCACTGTTGACATTTGGGTTTGGCACATTCCTTGTGGTGGGGCCTGTTCTGTGCATTGTAGGATGTTGAGGAACATCCCTGACCTTGATCCCCTAGATATTATAGCACATCTCCCCCTCCTTCAGTTGTAACAAGCAAAAATGTCTCCAGAAACTTCCAAGTGTCTTCTGGAGACACCAGTGAGAGCCACTGGAGTACGGGAATGAGGGAAGACCTAGCTGATGCATCCCAAGCTGCAGAGTCACACCCCTTTTGGTGGCCTTTAACATCTGGTCCATATCTTGGTGAGAGCCCTGACATTTCTCTGTGTGTCTGTCCACCAAGTACCATGGAAACTCTTCAAAGACAGGGACTAGCAACAGACCCATCTCTGTACTCCCAAAACTAGCACAGGATTTGAGACACAGATGGCTTCATGTAATTGTTAAATAGAGGTTATTACTGCTCAACTTATAGAGAAAGACTAAATTCAGCTTTAGGACAGATGACGTATAGTTAACTCTTCAACTTAAATATGAATACTCATATTTTCTTTCTCTAAACGTTGGTTAATTTTATTTACTGCTAGTGCATTTCAATTATATTTTGTTTTTCCATACACCAGCATCACCATAAACTCGTGTCCATTAAGTGTTATAAATTGCTATTTTAAAATAAGTGCATAAATTCATATTCCAAAACAATTTAAATTTGTCAGTGAAACTTTCTTAAACATTGAGATGTGGTTGACAAATAACATTGTGTAAGTTTATGGTATACACCCTGCTGATTTGATACATTTATATATTGTAATATGATTGCCACTTCAGTGTTAGCTAGCACTTCTATCATGTCACATAATTATCATATCTTTTTTTGTGGTGGAAACAACTAAGATCTAGTGTGTTAGCAACTTTGAAGTTTATAATAAATTATTATTGTCTATAATCATTATGCTGTAGATTAGACCCCCAGATCTTGCTTATCTTCTGGTTGATCTGCTGGTTGCAAAGTTATGCCTTAAACAACATCTCCCCAATTCCCCCACCCCTCAGCCCCTGGTAATCAACATTCTACTCTCTGTTTTTATGAGTTTACTTTTTTAAGATTCATTTACAAGGGATATTGTACCGTATTTATCATTCTCTTGAATACACATGCTTTCAACAAATTCAAAGTACTATGATGTGTGATCAACTTTAAAACCTCCCCTCATGCCCATGGGAGATCATTACACATTGTGATAAGGAATAAACTTAATCCTGGGCTCTGCCCTCATCATTGTGGTTCAACAAATAGTTCCCCACTGGCCTATGTGCAATATCACCCTCTAACGGAGAAAGTGATTTCTCATGGTGGAACTTTTATCCTCAACCTAACTGGAGAGACTTCTCTGTCTCTCTTCAGCTGCTCAAGATTCATACTTGAAACATGGTGGTTTCCCTGACCTTTTCTGAGTCTGCTTACTACTGTCTCTAACAGCTATTGCACAGATCTGTGCAATGCTGAAATTTAGGGTGCCTTGCTCTCCTCTGCTGTAATCTGGCTTAGTCTTTTGTCGCCTCACAAAATTTGTGTTGTAGCTACCTGTTGCTGCCTAAAGAAGGACTGAGGCATGACCTATTCCATTTCTCTTTGTAGTGTGGGTTCATGATGATGGGAGTAATTAGACCACCCTGGTTTCTGGCAGGAGAAGAACAGATTCCAGGTTTAATGATACCTGACAAAGGGTCTTGCAGCATATAGGAATCAAAGAATCTGACTTTCTGTGTGTTTTCATCTCATACATCTTTCCACCCTGGATACATGCATGATGTTATTTAACCATTTTGCAATCATTTGGATGTTGCCTACAAGGGTCCTTGTAAACCATAAAGCATCAGACAAATAGAGGCTATTACATGCTTACAGGGTGCCATATCTAATGGTAGCATCTAGTAACCCAGTTTAGCTACTTCCAAGGAATTCCTCCCAGATAATCACATTTTTTTCTGGCTAGAGCTTATTGAGGATGGTCTTCTTCATAGCTTTCTTCAGCTCCTTGTTCCTGAGGCTGAAGATGATGGGGCTGAGGAAGGGAGTGAGGACTGTGTAGGTGGTGCCCATCAGGGTGTCTCCTTCCAGAGACTGGGGACCCTTGGGCTTGAGGTAGATGACAGAGGCAAAGCCATAGTGCACGACCACCATGGTGAGGTGGGACGCACACGTGGAGAAGGCCTTGTGCCGGCCCTCGGCTGAGGGGATCCTCAAGATGGCGGCCACGATGAAGGCATAAGAGAGGAGGATGAGGAGACAGCAGCCCAGCAGGGCAGTGATACACACCAGGCCCACGCCCATGGCCAGAGTGAAGACGTTTTCTCCACAGGCCAACTTCAGAAGAGGCTTTACATGGCAAACAAAATGATAGATCTCATTAGACCCACAGAAAGTGAGTTGGAAAATGGCAGATGTCACCACCAACCCAACGATGGAGCCTCCAGCCCAGGACCAGGCCACCAGGCAGGCACAGCCATGGGCACTCATGAGCACATTGTAGCGCAGGGGGTGGCAGATGGCCACGTAGCGGTCGTAGCCCATGACGGTGAGCAGGAAGGAGTGGGTGAAGCCAAACGTGAAGGAGAAGAACATCTGGCTGGCACAGGCAGTCAAAGCAATGGAGCGGTGAGTGGAGAGCAGGTCAGCCAGCATGCGCGGGATGATGGCAAAGGTGTAGAGGACCTCGGAGATGGACAGGGCGCACAGGAAGAGGTACATGGGCATGTGGAGGCTGGGCTCCCTCCAGATGGTGACCATGATGAAGAGGTTCCCCAGCAGCGTGAACAGGTACATCAGCAGGAAGAGCAAGAAGAACATCAGCTGAAGGTGGGGGAAGATGGAGAAGCCGATGAGGATGAATTCAGTCACTGCTGAGAGGTTGGCTCCCTGCATGGAGACTGTGCCTGCAGTGAGGTGTGACATGGAGAGGTCAGCTACTGGATGGAGGAAGGTCATCAGCTTCCATCATTCCTGGCCCTGCCCAAGGGGCTGCTCCTGATAAATGACAGGTGGCTTTGGTTGAGTTCCTACTCTGTGATTTAATCCTTTCATCAATGTATTGGGGGAGGTGCTGCTTTTATCACTCTGTTTTGAGTATCTTGAGAATACTCATTGAGAATATTGGGGTGCAGATTCTAAGCAACTTGTTTATGGCAAAGCTGTTGAAATGGCAGAGCCAACACCTGAACGCATGGCTGGCTGTCCCCAAAGACTCTTCCTTTCTATCCTTCTAGGTTGCTTGCAAAAATGAAAATGTTCCTTCATCAGACCTTCCAGTCATTGCTGCTCTGCCCTCCTGCTCCCTTCTGATAAATCCTGTTCTTCCCAGAGCTCCAGATACCACAAGACATACCTACCCTATGGTATCTCTACCTTAACATGGATCAATCCGATTCTTCCTCTGGAGTTATTCATGCAAGGCATCCGAAGCAGGAAACTGTAGAAATAATGTTCTGGTTGTTTTCCAGATCTCATGCAGCCCATCTGTATGTTCTGAGGCAATGCAACATAGCCATCTGACAAAGGGGTATGGGAGTCAGCTGATTGATTTTGAATCCCTGCTCTGCCCACTGTGTAAACTTGAGCAATTTCTTCACCTCTCTATACCTCCATTTCTCTCTACCTGCCTCAAAGAATGGTTGTGAGAACTAAATGAGTTATTCTTGGACTGTGACCTGGAAAACAATAGGTGCTATCGATGATAATTAAATCAATACATTAAGTGAGCAAATGTACATAGTCTGTGCTCAGTAAATAACGTCAATTTAATGAGATTTCAATGTCTCTTTATGAATAAATAACTTACCTATTTTAATGTGATCTTTTTTATTAGGCAATATCAAGTTTAAAAGGCAGTTAACCGCAAATTTACTTTCCATCGCTATGGATTAGCCTGCTCTGGATAATTCACCTAAATGGAATCTACACTATGAGACCTTTGGGGTGTGGCTTCTTTCACTCAGTATGATGTTTTCAAGGATCATCCATATTGTAGCATGTATGAAGAACTTCATTTTTATGACCAAACAATATCCCTTAATGGATAGACTAAATTTTTTTTACCCATTCACCCATTGTTAGACATTTAGGTTATTTCTGTTTTTTCACTCATGTGAATAGTGCTACTATAAACATTCATGTAGGAGTTTAAAGCATATCAGTGGTTGACAGCAAGATCCTTTTTGACCCACCTCCTAGAGAAATGGAAATAAAAACAAAAATAAACAAATGGAACATAATGAAACTTTAAAGTTTTTGCACAGCAAAGGAAACCATAAAAAAGACAAAAAGACAACCCTCAGAATGGGAGAAGATCTTTGCAAATGAAGCAACTGACAAAGGATTAATCTCCAAAATATACAAGCAGCTCATGCAGCTCAATAACAATAAAACGAACAACCTAATCCAAAAATGAGCAGAAGACCTAAATATTCATTTCTCCAAAGAAGATACACAGAATGCCAACAACCACATGAAAGGATGCTCAACATCACTAATCATTAGAGAAATGCAAATCAAAACTACAATGAGGTATCACCTCACACCAGTCAGAATGGCCATCATCAAAAAAATCTAGAAACAAGAAATGCTGGAGAGGGTGTGGAGAAAAGGGAACACTCTTGCACTGTTGGTGGCAATGTAAATTGATACAGCCACTATGGAGAACAGTATGGAGGTTCCTTAAAAAACTAAAAATAGAACTACCATACGACCCAGCAATCCCACTACTGGGCATATACCCTGAGAAAACCATAGTTCAAAAAGAGTCATGTACCAAAGTGTTCATTGCAGCTCTATTTACAATAGCCAGGACATGGAAGCAACCTAAGTGTCCATCATCGGATGAATGGATAAAGAAGATGTGGCACAGATATACAATGGAATATTACTCAGCCATAAAAAGAAATGAAATGGAGTTATTTGTAGTGAGGTGGATGGAGTTAGAGTCTGTCATACAGAGTGAAGTAAGTCAGAAAGAGAAAAACAAATACAGTATGCTAACACATGTATATGGAATCTAAGGGAAAAAAAAAAAAGGTCATGAAGAACCTAGTGGCAAGACGGGAATAAAGACACAGACCTACTAGAGAATGGATTTGAGGATATGGGGAGGGGGAAGGGTAAGATGTGACAAAGAGAGAGAGTGGCGTGCACATATATACACTACCAAACGTAAAATAGATAGTTGGTGGGAAGCAGCCGCATAGCACAGGGAGATCAGCTCTGTGCTTTGTGACCACGTAGAGGTGTGGGATAGGGAGGGAGGGAGATGCAAGAGAGAAGAGATATGGGAACATATGTGTATGTGTAGCTGATTTACTTTGTTATAAAGCAGAAACTGGCACACCATTGTAAAGCAATTATACTCCAATAAAGATGTTAAAAAAAAATCTAGAAACAATAAATGCTGGAGAGGGTGTGGAGAAAAGGAAACCCTCTTGCACTGATGGTAGGAATGTAAAACTGATACAGCCACTATGGAGAACAGTATGGAGGTTCCTTAAAAAACTAAAAATAGAACTATCATACGACCCAGCAATCCCACTACTGGGCATATACCCTGAGAAAACCATTACTCAAAAAGAGTCATGTGGAGAGGAACCAAGATGGTGGAGTAGAAGGACGTGCTCTCACTCCCTCTTGCGAGAACACCAGAATCACAACTAGCTGCTGGACAATCATTGACAGGAAGACACTGGAACTCACCAAAAAAGATACCCCACATCCAAAGACAAAGGAGAAGCCACAATGAGACGGTAGGAGGGGTGCAATCACAATAAAATCAAATCCCTTAACTGCTGGGTGGGTGACTCACAGACTGGAGAACACATATACCACAGAAGTCCACCCACTGGCATGAAGGTACTGAGTCCCACGTCAGACTTCCCAACCTGGGGATCCAGCAACGGGAGGAAGAATTCCTAGAGAACCAGACTTTGAAGCTTAATGGGAATTGATTGCAGGACTTTGACAGGACTGGGGGAGACAGAGACTCCACTCTTGGAGGGCACACACAAAGTAGTGTGCACATCGGAACCCAGGGGAAGGTGCAGTGACCACAGGGGAGACTGAACCAGACCTACCTGCTAGTGTTGGAGGGTCTCCTGCAGAGGCGGGGAGTGGCTGTGGCTCACCGTGGGGACAAGGACACTGGCAGCAGAAGTTTTGGGAAGTAATCCTTGTGGTGAGCCCTCCCAGATTCTGTCATTAGCTCCACCAAAGAGCCCAAGTAGGCTCCAGTGTTGGGTTGCCTCAGGCCAAACAACCAACAGGGAGGGAACCAAGCCCCATCCATCAACAGTCAAGTGGATTAAAGTTTTACTGAGCTCTGACCACCAGAACAACAGTCAGCTCTACCCACCACCAGTCCCTCCCATCAGGAAGCTTACACAAGCCTCTGAGATAGCCTCATCCACCAGAGGGCAGAGAGCAGAAGCAAAAAGAACTACAATCCTGCAGGCTTTGGAAAAAAACCACATTCACAGAAAGATAGACAAGATGAAAAGGCAGGGGGCTATGTACCAGATGAAGGAACAAGATAAAACCCCAGAAAAACAACTAAATGAAGTGGAGATGCAACCTTCCAGAAAAAGAATTCAGAATAATGATAGTGAAGATGATCCAGGACCTCGGAAAAACAATGGAGCAAAGATCGAGAAGATGCAAGAAATGTTTAACGAAGACCGAAAATAATTAAAGAACAAACAAACAGAGATGAACAATACAATAACTGAAATGAAAACTACACTAGAAGGAATCAATAGCAGAATAACTGAGGCAGAAGAACGGATAAGTGACCCGGAAGACAGAATGGTGGAATTCACTGCTGCGGAACAGAATGAAGAGAAAAGAATGAAAAGAAATGAAGACAGCCTAAGAGACCTCTGGGACAACATTAAACACAACAACATTCGCATTATAGGGGTCCCAGAAGGAGAAGAGAGAGAGAAAGGACCAGAGAAAATATTTGAAGAGATTATAGTCAAAAACTTCCCTAACATGGGAAAGGAAATAGCCACCCAAGTCCAGGAAACGCAGCAAGTCCGATACAGGATAAACCAAAGGAGAAACATGCTGAGACACATAGTAATCAAATTGGCAAAAATTAAAGACAAAGAAAAATTATTGAAAGCAGCAAGGGAAAAACAACAAATAACATACAAGGGAACTCCCATAAGGTTAATAGCTGATTTCTCAGCAGAAACTCTACAAGCAAGAAGGGAGTGGCATGATATACTTAAAGTGATGAAAGGGAAGAACCTACAACCAAGAGTACTCTACCCAGCAAGGATCTCATTCAGATTCGATGGAGAAGTCAAAAGCTTTACAGACAAGCAAAAGCTAAGAAAATTCAGCACCACCAAACCAGCTCTACAACAAATGCTAAAGGAACTTCTCTAAGTGGGAAACACAAGAGAAGAAAAGGACCTACAAAAACAAACCCAAAATAATTAAGAAAATGGTCATAGGAACATACATATCGATAATTACCTTAAACGTGAATGGATTAAATAATCCAACCAAAAGACACAGGCTTGCTGAATGAATACAAAAACAAGACCCATATATATGCTGTCTACAAGAGACCCACATCAGACCTAGGGACACATACCGACTGAAAGTGAGGGGATGGAAGAAGATATTCCATGCAAATGGAAATCAAAAGAAAGCTGGAGTAGCTATACACATAGCCGATAAAATAGACTTTAAAATAAAGAATGTTACAAGAGACAAGGAAGGACACTACATAATGATCAAGGGATCAATCCAAGAAGAAGATATAACAATTATAAATATATATGCACCCAACATAGGAGCACCTCAATACATAAGGCAACTGCTAACAGCTGTAAAAGAGGAAATTGACAGTAACACAATAATAGTGGGGGACTTGAACACCTCACTTACACCAATGGACAGATCATCCAAAATGAAAATAAATAAGGAAACAGAAGCTTTAAATGACACAATAGACCAGATATATTTAATTGATATTTATAGGACATTCCATCCAAAAACAGCAGATTACACTTTCTTCTCAAGTGCGCACGGAACATTCTCCAGGATAGATCACATCTTGGGTCACAAATCAAGCCTCAGTAAATTTAAGAAAATTGAAATCATATCAAGCATCTTTTCTGACCACAACGCTATGAGATTAGAAAAGAATTACAGGGAAAAAAACGTAAAAAACACAAACACATGGAGGCTAAACAATACGTTACTAAATAACCAAGAGATCACTGAAGAAATCAAACAGGAAATCAAAAAAAACCTAGAGACAAATGACAATGAAAACACGACGATCCAAAACCTATGGGATGCAGCAAAAGCCATTCTAGGACGGAAGTTTATAGCTACACAAGCCTACCTCAAGAAACAAGAAATATCTCAAATAAAATATCTAACCTTACAACTAATGGAACTAAAGAAAGAAGAACGAACAAAACCCAAAGTAAGCAGAAGGAAAGAAATCATAAAGATCAGAGCAGGAATAAATGAAATAGAAACAAAGAAAACAATAGCAAAGATCAATAAAACTAAAAGTTGGTTCTTTGAGAAGATAAACAAAATTGATAAACCATTACACACTCATCAATAAAAAGACAGAGAGGACTCAAATCAATAAAATTAGAAATGAAAAAGGAGAACAGACACCAAAGAAATACAAAGCATCCTAAGAGACTACTACAAGCAACTCTATGCCAATAAAATGGACAACCTGGAAGAAATGGACAAATTCTTAGAAATGTATAACCTTCCAAGACTGAACCAGGAAGAAATAGAAAATATGAACAGACCAATCACAAGTAATGAAATTGAAACTGTGATTAAAAATCTTCCAATAAACAAAAGTCCAGGACCAGATGGCTTCACAGGTGAATTCTATCAAACATTTAGAGAAGAGCTAACACCCATCCTTTTCAAACTCTTCCAAAAAATTGCGGAGGAAGGAACACTCCCAAACTCATTCTATGAGGCCACCATCACCCTGATACCAAAACCAGACAAAGACACTACAAAAAAAGAAAATCACAGACCCATATCACTGATGAATATAGATGCAAAAATCCTCAACAAAATACTAGCAAACAGAATCCAACAACACATTAAAAGGATCATACACAATGATCAAGTGGGATTTATTCCAGGGATGCAAGGATTCTTCAATATACGCAAGTCAATCAATGTGGTACACCATATTAACATATTGAAGAAGAAAAACCATATGATCATCTCAATAGATGCAGAAAAAGCTTTTGACAAAATTCAACACCCATTTATGATAAAAACTCTCCAGAAAGTGGGCATAGAGGGAACCTACCTCAACATAATAAAGGCCATATACGACAAACCCACAGCAAACATCATTCTCAATGGTGAAAAACTGAAAGCATTTCCTCTAAGATCAGGAACGAGACAAGGATGTCCACTCTCGCCACTATTATTCAACATAGTCTTGGAAGTCCTAGCCACTGCAGTCAGAGAAGAAAAAGAAATAAAAGGAATACAAATTGGAAAAGAAGAAGTAAAACTGTCACTGTTTGCAGATGACATGATACTATACATAGAGAATCCTAAAAATGCCACCAGAAAACTACTAGAGCTAATCAATGAATTTGGTAAAGTTGCAGGATACAAAATTAATGCACAGAAATCTCTTGCATTCCTATACACTAATGATGAAAAATCTGAAAGAGAAATTAAGGAAACACTCCCATTTACCATTGCAACAAAAAGGATAAAATACCTAGGTATAAACCTACCTAGCGAGACAAAAGACCTGTATGCAGAAAACTATAAGACACTGATGAAAGAAATTAAAGATGATACCAACAGATGGAGAGATATACCATGTTTTTGGATTGGAAGAATCAATATTGTGAAAATGACTATACTACCCAAAGCAATCTACAGATTCAATGCAATCCCTATCAAATTACCAATGGCATTTTTTACAGAACTAGAACAAAAAATCTTAAAATTTCTATTCAGACACAGAAGACCCCAAATAGCCAAAGCAGTCTTGAGGGAAAGAAATGGAGCTGGAGGAATCAGACTCCCTGACTTCAGACTATACTACAAAGCTACAGTAATCAAGACAATATGGTACTGGCACAGAAACAGAAACATAGATCAATGGAACAAGATAGAAAGCCCAGAGATAAACCCATGCACCTATGGTCAACTAATCTATGACAAAGGAAGCAAAGGTATACAATGGAGAAAAGACAGTCTCTTCAATAAGTGGTGCTGGGAAAACTGGACAGCTACATGTAAAAGATTGAAATTAGAACACTCCCTAACACCATACACAAAAATAAACTCACAATGGATTCGAGACCTAAATGTAAGACCAGACACTATAAAACTCTTAGAGGAAAACATAGGAAGAACAGTCTTTGTAATAATTCACAGCAAGATCTTTTTTGATCCACCTCCTAGAGTAATGGAAATTAAAACAACAATAAACAAATGGGACCTAATGAAACTTCAAAGCTTTTGCACAGCAAAGGAAACCATAAACAAGACGAAAAGACAACCCTCAGAATGGGAGAAAATAGTTGCAAATGAGTCAATGGACAAAGGATTAATCTCTAAAATATATATACAGCTCATGCAGCTCAATAACAAAAAAACAAACAACCCAATCCAAAAATGGGCAGAAGACCTAAACAGACATTTCTCCAATGAAGACATACAGATGGCCAAGAAGCACATGAAAAGCTGCTCAACATCACTAATTATTAGAGAAATGCAAATCAAAACTACAACGAGGTATCACCTCACACCAGTTAGAATGGGCATCATCAGAAAATCTACAAACAACAAATGCTGGAGAGGGTGTGGAGAAAAGGGAACCCTCTTGCACTGTTGGTGGGAATGCAAATTGATACAGCCGCTATGGAGAACAGTATGGAGGTTCCTTAAAAAACTGAAAATAGAATTACCATATGATCCAGCAATTCCACTACTGGGCATATACCCAGAGAATACCATAATTCACAAAGACACATGCACCCCAATGTTCATTGCAGCACTTTTTACAATAGCCAGGACATGGAAGCAACCTAAATGCCCATTGACAGACGAATGGATAAAGAAGTTGTGGTACATATATACAATGGAATATTACTCGGCCATAAAAAGGAACGAAATTGAGTCATTTGTTGAGATGTGGATGGATCTAGAGACTGTCATGCAGAGTGAAGTAAGTCAGAAAGAGAAAAACAAATATCGTATATTAACGCCTGTATGTGGAACCTAGAAAAATGGTACAGATGAACCGGTTTGCAGGGCAGAAGTTGAGACACAGATGTAGAGAACAAATGTTGGTCACCGAAGGGGGGAAACCACAGGGGGGTGGGGATGGTGCTGTGCTGAATTGGGCGATTGGGATTGACATGTATACACTGATGTGTATAAAATTGATGACTAATAAGAACCTGCTGTATTAAAAAAAAAAAAAAAAAGAGTCATGTACCACAATGTTCATTGCAGCACTATTTACAATAGCCAGGACATGGAAGCAACCTAAGTGTCCATCGACAGATGAATGGATAAAGAAGATGTGGCACATATATACAGTGGAATATTACTCACCCATAAAGAGAAACAAAATTGAGTTATTTGTAGTGAGGTGGATGGACCTAGAGTCTGTCATACAGAGTGAAGTAAGTCAGAAAGAGAAAAACAAATACCCTATGCTAACACATATATATGGGTTCTGAAGTATCTAGGGGCAGGACAGGAATAAAGATGCAGATGTAGAGAATGGACTTAAGGACACGGGGAGGGGGAAGGGTAAGCTGGGATGAAGTGAGAGAGTGGTATGGAAATATATACACTACTGAATGTAAAATAGATAGTTATTGGGAAGCAGCCACGTAGCACAGGGAGATCAGCTCGGTGTTTCGTGACCACCTAGAGGAGTGGGATAGGGAGAGTGGGAGGGAGATGCAAGAGAGAGGGGATATGGGGATATATGTATAGGTATAGCTGATTCACTTTGTTATACAGCAGCAACTAACACAACATCGTAAAGCAATTACAGTCCAATAAAGATGTTAAAAAAAAAAGCATATCAGTGGTTGCCATGGGCTGGGGTAAGGGGAGAATGGAGAGTGACTGTTAATGGATATGGGGTTTCCTTTGTGGGTGCTGAGAAGGTTCTGGAACTAGAAAGAGGTAGTAGTTGCACAACATCGTGAATGTATTTACTGCCGCTGAATTAATTGTATGTTATGAAATGGAGAAAATGGTAAATTTTCTCTTATGTGTATTTACCACAATTTAAAAAATAAGAAACTGTAATGAAGGCCCTTTTAAATGGGCTCATGTCCTAGATCAAGCCCTGACAGGTTGAGAACAAAACAAAATGGGGGAACCAGACACTTTCGTCCCTGGAGGCTGCATTCCCCAAACATCACCGGTTTCCAGAGTTTCTTGGCCTCCCTCCCTTGCGGTCACTTGTTTCTTTCCTTCACTTCTGGGTCAGCACCTGCCTTATGTCCCCAGGACGGTAGCCCCAATGGCCACACTCAGTCCTGATACTCTGAGTTCCTAGATGGCATGAGTCAGAGTCAACGACTTTGAAACAACAGCCTCAAAGAAGAGACTGAATGGGTGAGACCGGGATCTTGCGGGCTGTGCTCTCAGCTTCCCACAGCTCTCCAACAACCAGTGTAAGATTTCTCAATATTTGGGGCAAGATAATTCTTTGCTATGGGGGGTTGTCCTGTGCACTCTAAGGTGTTTACCAGCATCCCTGCTTTTCACCACCAGGAGGCTAGTAGCTCCCTGCTCAGTAGTGACAACCAAAAACATCTCCAGACATTGCCAATGTCCCAATGGGGGCAAAGTTGCCCCCAGTTAAGAACCAATAATCTACAGAGTACAGTTGTAATTCCTTAGCTGTTCCTTCTACCCGGATCTTGGTTCCTCCCCTTTTCCAACTGGCAAACACCTGTTTATCTTTAAGACTCAACTTAAATGTCACTTTCTCTGTGCAACCTTCCTGGACATCTCTTCCCAACAGAGATTTAGTCATTCATTCCTGTGTGCTTCCAAAACAACTCCTGAGTGAGTCTAAAAGTCCTTGCTTTTATATTTTCCGTGACCATCATTATAATGTGTCGTGTTGGAGATGCAACTCTCTCTAGCACTGGATTTTGAGTTCTTGATGAGAATAGCTACTCTTAATTGGATGTTGGCACCTGTGCTCATACATTTCTTATTAAATTTGTACCCCAAAATTATGAGGCACCTGCTGTGATCCCTGTTTTATGGAAGTTACAGCCGCATCCCACAGAGGACACAACACTTCTCCAAGAGACCATGGCTCCTGAGTGGGGGAGCCAGGATCTGAATCTACATCTGAATGACCCCTAAGCCTATCTTTTCCTAACATGTTATACTCACCACTTACTGGTGGCTGTTAATGGATGTCAGAGCCACTCCCAGGACCAGGGAGTTCTTAGCTTCACCATACCAGACCAGTCACACATTCCCTCCCTATATTAATTAGATCACAAAAATCCACAGTCATCAATAAAGAAAGAGAGAGGAACTATGAGAAGACAAGAGCTCACCGTGTCTTGGGAAGGTGGTCCAGGGCTGCATATACAACTTCTGGGATGATGGGGATGCAGAAGACAGGTAAGATTGGTGTCTGTTCATTCTGGAAAAAGGCAAAAGTGTGGAGTCAGTAAAAAGATTGGTGGTTGTCAGGGATTCAGAAGGAGAGAGAGAGATGAATAGGTGGAACTCTGGTTTTTTTTAAGGTGGTGAAACAACTCTGCATGATACTATAGTGGGGGATACATGACATTGGGCATTTGTGAAAACTCATAGAATGTACAGCACCAAGAGTGAACCCTCATATAAACTGTTATTTAGTCAATAATAATGTGTCAATATTGGTTCAGCAGCTGTAACACAGTTACCTCACGAATGCAGGATGTTAATGAGAAGGCTGTGCATGGAGAGAGGAGGTATGTGGAAATACCTTGCACTATCTGCTCAATTTTCTGTAAACCTAAAACTGCTCCAAGAAGTAAAGTCTGTTAATTATTTTAAGGAAAATAAAAACCCTTAGAACTATGATGGGTGTCAGTCCAGGATGGCAGAGAAATAGACTGAAGTGTCCCGGCATTGATCCTCCAGGAGAACACCTAGCGGGTTCCTCTGTAAGTGAACTGAACAGCCCCAGAGAGAGCGACCTGGCTATCTGGCACTTAGAGGAACCCACAGTGGGGTCAGTCTCCACCCAGGAACTCAGGGACCAAGCCCACCCATGGACAAATCCTGTCCACACATATCCCCTGGGGCAGAGTTTTCCAACTTGAACATTAGAAACTTTAGGTGCTGATGATTTCTTGTGGCTGGGGCTGTCCTGTGCATTATAAGATGTTGAGCAGTGTCCCTGTTGCCCACTAGATGCCAGTATCATCTCCCAATTGTATACAATCAGAAGTACCCTCACACATAGTCAAGTGTCCCCTCGGGAGCAGAACTGCCCCTGGTTGAGAACCACAGGCTAGGTCTGTGTCATCTCCATCTTGCCTTACAGGTCTTCCCCGATCCTGGCTCTCTCTTCTCACTGAAGCTGTTTAGGTTCCCCTCTCCGCATCCTCCATCCCATCTCAGCCACCTCCTGCCTCCCTTTTTTCTGCCTGTTTTCATCCCTGACTCCTTACCATCACCACACCTGCCCACCCTGGTGCCTCCCTAATAATTTACACCCTCGGCGGGTGACTGGAGCCTCTCCATCCTAAATTCTCTTGTCTCTTTTCTCTGCCTCCCGACAATCATTTCACCTTTGGTTTTTCACCAGAACGGAGTGGGGACAGCGGTTAAAAGTCAGACGGGTGTTCAGGGTAACTTAGAGCAGTAGCTCTTCTCTCTCTGCACCTCAGTTTCCTCACTTGTCCTGCAAGGCAATCATCACATTACTTTGAACCCAGGAAGTCGACCACTGCCTTCTGGTCCCACCTCATAAATTCAAGTTACACAAGGAGTTTTATAAGCAGGGTGGCTTCTCTGAGTCTGTGGCATATGCTGGTTCCCCAGGTCTCTCCTAGTCAAGTGGAAGGGAGGGAAGATGACTCACCTGGGGCTCCAGACTCTGCACCTGCTTCTGCCTCACTCCAGCTGGAGGTCTTAGTTTGGTGTTTCCCTGCAGCTGAGGGCCTTACAAGTGAGAGCTGCAAGGCAAGCAGCCTGCCGCCCTGATCGTGCCAGCCGGGTGGGGAGCTTACCTGAGCCACGCCGCCATTATTTATGCTGTCTCTGCTCCCTGCCTGCTGCCTTCCCTCTCTGTGGTCCCGCTGTCTCTGCATTTGCCCTCCCAGGGTCCCCAAGGTATGCAAGACCCCTGGGGACCCTGGGAGGCATTGGGCAACCTCAGGGAGACTGTCCTCACTTTCCCTCCCTCCCTGCCTGACAGGGGTGAGTCAATTACCTGAGCTTCTCAGGGGCTTGAGCAGAGTCTAATGCTCTCCAAATTTGGGATTTGGGGCTCTGGCTGCTGACATTGTCAGGAAAGCAGCCCTGCCATTGCCCGCTGCGGCTGAGGAGGCTGCCCGACATGCCTCTCCACCTGCTTTCTTGCCCATTCAGGGCCTTTGCTCAATTACATGTCTTTTTAAAATTTTAAAAATCAGCACACAAATATGTGTTCCTTCTTGTTAAATAATTGAAATGCTGCAAACCAGGCTAAAAGTCATGCAGTGGCTGGCCATGCGATCACAATGATCAATTTGATGGGCATCCTTACAGACCTCTGTATGCATGTGGCAAGTGAACAAACACAAACACATAAAATAAGAGTACTATTGTGGGATTTTGTTGTGCTTTTGTTTTGTTTTTATTTTTGGCGTGAAATTTACATAACTTAAAATTAACCACTTTAAAGTGATCAATTTTTTGGCATTTAGCACATTCACAATGTTATTCAACCACCATCTATATCTAGTTCTAGATCATTTTCATCACCCCCAAAAATGGGAAGAGGAGGAGAGGGAGGAGGAGGAGGAGAAGGGAAAGAAGGAGAAGAAGGAGAGGAAGAGGAAGGAGAAGAAGAAAAGGGGGAAGAAGAGGAAGAAGAAGGGGGGAAGAGAGAGGTTGGGAGAGGAAAAGAGAGAAATGGAGAAGGAGAGAAAGAAGAGAAGGGAGGTAGGGACAGAAGAAGGGAAGGTGGGAGGGAGAGAGTGAGGAAGAGAGAAAGAGAAAGGATAATAATGGCAACAAGAATATCCAAGGTTTCGGACACATTAAGTTTGAGATGCCTCCTAGATACCCACTTGGGGATATCGAGTAGGCAGTTGGATAGGGATAAAGATAAGAATTTGAGGATCACCTGTGTGCACAAGGTACAGAAAACCATGATAGAAGATGGGATCTCCAGGGAGAGCAGGATGCTGATGAAGTCCAAGGATTAAATGGACTTTATGGCTGCCTGCGTTCCACGTATGAATGAACCAAGATTTGTTTAACAGTCCTTTATTAGTGGATATACCTAATGTGACATATAGATGTCCCAGCTCTGAACATCCTAGTATTTACACAGGTGTGGAATATACCTATAAGATGTCCATCTAATTAGGTGGGAAAATGGGAGGCAAGATTTAACCATGTCATTCTGACCCCAAACACAGCCTCCCACACACTGTTTCCCACTGCTTTGGATGGCAATGAGGTTTCTCACAGTAAACATTATAAGCCAACATTTTGGTTTGTTCAGTATTCTGGGGATTGCAGTGGCCCACCCAAGAAATATATGTCAATCAATTGTATCTTCCAAGCACCATGTTGGTGCTGGGTGTGATGGTGAGCAAGATGGACAGACTTCCTGACCTCAGGAAGCTGATAGCCTAAGGAATCATAATAAGTCAGCAGAAGACATTGGGTGCCCGACTTATTGTGCATACCCAATCACATCCAGGTGCTCTTTTGATTTGGATACCTACAGGATCAGAGGCCAAGTTGCTCTTTAATGAAGAAAATGAAAGAGGCTAGCTTGTATTCTTGTCTAGAGATTCCTTGCTGCCAGGGAAGGGGAGCATCTCGGCACCAGTGTGAAAGAGTTACTCAGGAACTCCAGCAAGACCAAAACTTTAAAATCACGAAGTAGTCCTGAATCTACAGAAATATTACATCAGTGTCGCAAGGATGCACGCTCCAGTGTATGGTGGGCTTCATTTGCCCACCTATGGTTTAAAGGCTCTTAGGATGATGGAGTGATTGATTTGAAACTGGGCTAGTCCTCCTGGGATGGGGGACCCACAAAACCCACTGTAGGAAAAGGGTGTGTGAAGCATTGGGTTGAAGAGACCTGGGGATCAGAAAAGTCCTACATTGGAAGCCTGGCCCTTCTAAGTTGTGTGATCTTGGATGAGTCATGCAACAATTCTGAGCCTCAGTTTCCCCTCTGTCAAGTGGAGTTGTGAGTTTGTCTGCCCTGATCCCACATTGTAAGGCTGTAATGAGATAATGTATTTGAGGGGTAACATGAAACATGCAGTATAGTATGCAAAGGAGGATGCTCTGGGATCCTCAGTTTGACTGAAATTTTTTCCGCATCTTCCCACTGCATGGTAACATGGGATGTTTTTACTACACAAGTATAGAGAAAGATTGAACTCAACTTTAGAGAAAATGATGTATAGTTTACTACTCAACTTATGTATGAATACACATATTTTCTTTTCTAAAACTTTGCCTATTTGACTATTACTTATGTATTTTAATTACATTTATTGTTGTACAAAACAGTATCACCATAAACTAGTGTCCATTATGTATTATAAATTGCTATTTTTAATGCATAAATTCATATTCTGAAATGCTATAAATTTGTCAAGGGAATTTTTTAATTGAGATACAATTGACATATAATAGTGTGTAAGTTTAGGGTATACAACGTGCTGAAGTGATATATATATATTGCAGTATGATTACCACTGCAGTGTTAGCTAACACCTCTATCATGTCACTTAATTATCGTATCTTTTTTGGGGGGTGGGAACAATTAAGATCTAGTCTTTTAGCTACTTTGAAGTTGATAATACAGAATTATTGTCTATACTCACAGTGCTGTGTTCTTGACACCCAGATCTTGTTTATCTTCTGGTTGATCTACTGGTTGCAAATTTGTGCCTTAAACACCATTGTCCCAATTCCCCCACCCCTCAGCCCCCGACAACCACCATTCTACTCTCTATTTTTACGAGTAACTTTTTAAGATTCCACTTAAAGGGATATAATACAGTATTTGTCATTCTCTTGAATACAGATATTTTCAACAAATTATAAGTACTATGAAGTATGGTTGAGCTTAAATCCGCCCCCCCTCATGCCCATGGGGGATCATTTAACCAGTGTGACCATGGAATACACATTTGCCCTGGGCTCTGCACTCAGTATTGTGGTTCAACAAAGAGTTACCCTCTGGCCCATGTGCCATGTCACTCTTTAACACAGCAGGTCATTTCTCATAGTGGGACTTCTTTCCTTGAATTAGCAGTAGAGACTTCTCGGTCTCTCTGCAGCTGCTCAAGATTCACATTTGAAATGTGGAGATTTCCTCGACTTTTTTTGAGTCTGAATAATATACCATTATATGGCTTGATAACTCAAATTTTTGGCGCTGAATAATATACCATTGTCTGGATGTACCACATTTTATTTATCCATTCACCTACCCAAGCACATCTTGGTTCCCTCAGGTCTTGGCAGTTATGCATAAAGCTGCTATAAACATCTGTGTGCAAATGACCCAGTTTCGTTCCTTCTTATGGCTGAGTAATATTCCATCATATATATGTACCACATCTTCTTTATCCATTCGTCTGTCGATGGGCATTTAGGTGGATGGACCTAGAGACTGTCATACAGAGTGAAGTAAGTCAGAAAGAGAAAAATAAATATCGTATATTAATGCATATATGTGGAATCTAGAAAAATGGTACAGGTGAAATTGTTGGCTAGGCAGGAATAGAGACACAGATGCAGAGAACAAATGTATGGACACCAAGGAGGAAAGAGGGGTGGTGGGATGAATTGGGAGTTTGGGATTGACATATATACACTAACTAATATGTATAAAATAGATAACTAATGAGAAACTGCTGTATAGCACAGGGAACTTCACTTCACTGTACATTAGAAGCTAACACAACATTGCAAAACAAGTATACCTCAATAAAAAATATATAAATAAATAAATAAATAATAAAAAACAAGACCGAATAAAATAAAATAAAAATAAAAAATTTTAAAAATCTGTGTGCAATTTTTGGTGTGAACCTAAGTATTCAACTCGTTTGGGTAAATACCAAGGAAAGTGATTACTAGATTATATAATAATAAGAGTATGTTTAGTTTTGTAAGACACTGCCAAACTGCCCTCCAAATCAGCTGTAAAATTTTGCAATACCAGCAATGAATGAGAGTTCCTATGGTTCCACATCCTTGCCAGCATTTAGTGTTGTCAGTGTTCTGGATTTTATCCATTGTAATAGACATGTTGTGGTAAAATTTATTTTTAAGGACTAACTAATTCTCCCAACACAATTCAGTGAATAGTCTGCTGATTCGCATTGTTACCTTTTTTAATATAATAAGTTCATTTATACATGGGTCTGTTCCATGACTCTTATTCTGTTCCACTGTTTTATATGTCTATTCCTGTACAATGTAACGTTGTCTTTTAAAAATTATTCTAGCTTTCTAAATTAATTTTAGTGGTAGTAAAATATTTATAGTATGTTATTTATATAACATTATTATAATGGTAGTTATAGTAGTTCATAATAACTAAGATTTAGTCAGTACTTACTCTTCCCCGGTAGTCTTCTAAGATTATAATTATATAAACAGGTATGTATGTGAGCCATTAATTCTCTCAATAAATGTATGAGCTAGGTACTTATGGCATCCCCATTTTCCAAATTTACGAAACAGAGGCATAAAAACACTCAAAGCAAAGATGGAAACACAGTGGCAGTTTCTCAATTGGTTAAACATAGAATTACCATAAGAGTCAGCAATTCCACTTCTAGGTGTATATCCAAGAGAAACGAGAACATATGTCCACACAAAACCTTGTACACTCATGTTCATAGAAGTACTATTCATATTAGAAAAAAGTGGGAAAAACCCAAAAGTTCATTGACTTTTGAATAGATAAATAAAATGTGGTGTCTCTGTGCAATGAAATATTATTTGTCAATAAAAAGGAAAGTACTAATACATGTTACAAAGTGGATGAACCTTGAAACTATTATGCTAGTCACAAACAGCCACATACTGTATGATTCCATTTATATGTAATAGGCAAATTAGGCAAATTTGTAATAGGCAGAGTAGGCAAATCTATAGAGACAAAAAGTAGATTAGTGGTTGCCTAGGACTGGGGGAAGGGGGGTGTTGAAGGGCAATAGCTAAGGGGTATGCATTTCTTTTTGGAGTAATGAAGATGTTCTAAAATTGATTGTGGTGATGGATGCACAACTATGTGAATATACTGAAAGCTACTGAACCTTATACTTTAATTGGATTAATAGTATGGGATACGAGATTATTGTACTGTGTTTGTCATAACATTCCAATTAGTTATTTGAGGTGGTCTCTAACTTGAACTGAGTTTCCTAGTAGTCAAAGCAAAGAAGGAAACAGGTTCCAAACAGTGTTATCCTCATAATAAATAAAACTGAGGTTCTTACGACAGAAAGAAAGAAAGAAAGAAAGAAAGAAAGAAAGAAAGAAAGAAAGAAAGGCATAAAGAGGTTAAATAACATGGCCAAGCTATTCAGCCATGAAGCAGATGTCGTATGTTTTTCTATAATGTTTATGTCTCCTTTCTTTTTAAGTTATTTTTATTGAGGTAACATTTATTTATAATATCGTATAAGTTTCATGTGTGCAACACTATACTTCTACTTCTGTGTAACATACAGCATGCTCACCACCAAAAATTTAGTCTCTGTCCATCATCATACAGTTGACCCCTTTACCCAATTTGCCTTCCTCCCTCCTTCCACTCTGGTAACATCTATTTTGTTCTCTGTATCTACGTGTTCGTTTTTGTTTGGTTTGGTTTGTGCATTTATTCTGGTTTTTCTTTGTTTATTAGTTTTTTATATTCCATATATGAGTGAAATCATATGGTATTTGTCTTTATCCATCTGACTTATTTCACTTATCATAATATCCTCAAGATCCATCAATATTGTCACAAATTTTTATGGGTGAGATAGATAGATAGATAGATAGATATAGATATAGATAGATATATACCTCACATCTTCTTTATCCATTCCTCCCTTGATGGACACTTAGTTTTTTTCCATGTCTTGGTTATTGTAAATAATGCCCTGATGAAAATCCAGGTGTATACATCTTTTCAAATTAGTGTTTTCAATTCTTTGGATAAATACCCAGAGGTGGGATAGATGGATCACATGATAGTTCTATTCTTAATTTTTTTAGAAATATCCATATTCTCTTCCATAATGGCTTCACTAATTTATGTTCCAAACAAGAGTGCATGAGGGATCCCTTTGCTCCACATTCTCACCATCACCTATTGTTTCTTGCCTTTTTGATAATAGCCAATATAACAAGTGTAAGATGATATCTTATTCTGGGTTTTTTCTTATTTTTTTAAACATTTTTATTGGAGTATAATTGCTTTACAATGGTGTGTTAGTTTCTGCTTTATAACAAAGTGAATCAGCTATATGCATACATATATACCGATATCCCCTCCCTCTTGTGTCTCCCTCCCACCCTCCCTATCCCACCCCTCTAATGGTCACAAAGCACCGAAATGATCTCCCTGTGCTATGTGGCTGCTTCCCACTAGCTATCTATTTGGTAGTGTATATATGTCCATGCCACTCCTTCACTTCGTCCCAGCTTACCCTCCCCCCTCCTCGTGTCCTTAAGTCCATTCTCTACGTCTGCATCTTTATAGTTGATTTACAATAATGTGTTCATTTCAGAGGTACAGGATAGTGATTTGGGGTGTTTTTTGCAAATTATATCCATTAGAGGTTATTACAAGATATTGGGTATAATACCGTGTGCTACACAGTAAATCCTTGTTGCACATCTATTTTCTGTAGAGCAGTTTGTATCTGTTAATCTCATACTCTTAATTTGTCCCTCCCCCCTTCCTGTCCCATCTGGTAACCAAAACCACTTGACATAGATAAGGGTGACAGCCAGAGTATGTTTTCCATTTTCCGACCTGAACCCCAACTGATAACAGAAGAAAAGAGTAAAAAGAGAATGTCATAAAAATGAAAGAACATTATTTAAATCCTAGCAAGAACTCTTGCCTAGTGAGGGCTTTGAGTGCAAGACACTCCTTCTCGTTTTCTAAAGGATGTTATATGAAAAGTGTTAGAGACATAGTAGCACCAAACCAGAATGTTCTCAGAGAGTAATCAGAAGGATGTAAAGAATTAAACAGGAAATGCTTTTTTGGAGTTATTTAATATTGTGTTCACAGACCAAGAAAACCATGCTGAAAAGCTTTCGAGCTCAACTAATATTCAACAAGGGATCCAACAACACCCAATGAGCAGAGGATGGTCTCTTTAACAAATAGTGTTGGTAAAACTGGATAAATACATGTAGAACAATGAAACTGAACCCCTACTTCATGCCACTCAGAAAAATTAACTCAAAATAGACCAAAGACTTAAACAGAAGACCTGATACCATAAAACTCCCAAAAGAAAACATAGGGAAGAAGTCACTTGACGTTGGTATTGACAATGATTTTTCAGATATGATGCTGAAAGCACAAACAAGAAAAGCAAAAGTCAAAACTGAGACTACATCAAACTCAAAAGGTTCTGAACAGCAAAAGAAACAATTAACAAAATGAAAAGACAACCTACAGACTTGGAGAAAAATTTTGCAAATCATCTACCAGAAAAGTAGTTCATATCCAAAATATATAAAGCAATCATACAACGCAATAACAAAAAACAAACAATCTTATGAAAAAATAAGAACTAAATAGACATTTTTCAAAACAGAACATCAAAATGTCCAACAGGAGGAGATTGGTTCAATATGGTGGAGAAGGATGTGCGCTCACTCCCTCTTGTGAGAGCACCAGAATCACAACTAACTGCTGAACAATCACCAACAGGAAGACACTGCAACTCACCAAAAACATACCTCACATCCAAAGACAAAGGAGAAGCCACAGTGAGACAGTAGGAGGGGAAAATCACAATAAAATCAAATCCCATAACTGCTGGGTGGGTGACTTACAAACTGGAGAACACGTATACCAGAGAAGTCCACCCACTGGAGTGAAGGTTCTGAGCCCCACATCAAGCTTCCCAACCTGGGGGTTCGGAAAGAGGAGGAGGAATTCCTAGAGAATCAGACCTTGAAGGCTAGCAGGATTTGCTGGCAGGATATCAGCAGGACGGGGGGAAACAGAGACTCCACTCTTGGAGGGCACACACAAAATAGTGTGTGAATCAGGACCCAGGGGGAAGGAGAAGTGACCCCATAGGAGACTGAACCAGACCTACCTGCTAGTGTTGGAGGGTCTCCTGCAGAGGCGGGGGTGGCTGTGGCTCACCATGGGGACAAGGACACTGGCAGCAGAAGTTCTGGGAAGTACTCCATGTCGTGAGCCCTCCCAGAGTCCACCATTAGCCCCACCAAAGAGCACTGGTAGGCTCCAGTGCTGGGTTGCCTCTGACCAAACAACCAACAGGGAGGTAACCCAGCCCCACCCATCAGCAGACAAGTGGATTAAAGTTTTACTGAGCTCTGTCCACCAGAGCAACACTCAGCTCTACCCACCACCAGTCCCTCCCATCAGGAAGCTTGCACAAGCCCCTTCAATAGACTCATCCATCACAGGACAGACAGCAGAAGCAGGAAGAACCACAATTCTGCAGCCCGTGGAAGGAAAACCACATTCACAGAAAGATAGACAAAATGAAAAGGCAGAGGACTATGTACCAGATGAAGGAACAAGCTAAACCCCCAGAAAACCAACTAAATGAAGTGGAGATAAGCAATCTTCCAGAAAAAGAATGCAGAAAAATGATAGTGAAGATGATGCAGGACCTTGGAAAAAGAATGGAGGCAAAGATCAAGAAGATGCAAGAAACATTTAACAAAGACCTAGAAGAATGAAAGAACAAACACCTAGAAGAATTAAAGAACATACAAAGAGAGATGAACAATACAATAACTGAAATGAAAAATACACTAGAAGGAATCAATAGCAGAATAACTGAGGCAGAAGAACGGATAAGTGACCTGGAAGACAGAATGGTGGAATTCACTGCTGCAGAACAGACTAAAGAAAAAAGAATGAAAAGAAATGAAGACAGCCTAGCTTAAGACACATCTGGGACAACATTAAACACAACAACATTCGCATTATAGGGGTCCCAGAAGGAGAAGAGAGAGAGAAAGGACCAGAGAAAATATTTGAAGAGATTATAGTCAAAAACTTCCCTAACATGGGAAAGGAAATAGCCACCCAAGTCCAGGAAGCGCAGAGAGTCCCAGGCAGATAAACCCAAGGAGAAATACACCGAGACACATAGTAATCAAACTGACGAAAAGTAAAGACAAAGAAAAATTATTGAAAGCAACAAGGGAAAAATGACAAATAACATACAAGGGAACTCCCATAAGGTTAATAGCTGATTTCTCAGCAGAAACTCTACAAGCAAGAAGGGAGTGGAACGATACATTTAAAGTGATGAAAGGGAAGAACCTACAACCAAGAGTACTCTACCCAGCAAGGATCTCATTCAGATTTGATGGAGAAATCAAAAGTTTTACAGACAAGCCAAAGCTAAGAAAATTCAGCACCACCTAACCAGCTCTACAACAAATGCTAAAGGAACTTCTCTAAGTGGGAAACACAAGAGAAGAAAAGGACCTACAAAAACAGTCCCATAACAATTAAGAAAATGGTAATAGGAGCATACATATCTATTACCTTAAACTTGAATGGATTAAATGCTCCAACCAAAAGACACAGACTGGCTGAATGGATACAAAAACAAGACCCGTATATATGCTGTCTAAAAAAGACCCACCTCAGGCCTAGGGACACATACAGACTGAAAGTGAGGGGATGGAAAAAGATATACCATGCAAAGGGAAATCAAAAGAAAGCTGGTGCAGCAATACTCATATCAGATAAAATAGACTTTAAAATAAAGACTATTACAAGACACAAAGAAGGACACTACATAATGATCAAGGGATATATCCGAGAAGAAGATATAACAATTATAAATATATACGCACCCAACAAAGGAGCACTTCAATGCATAAAGGCAACTGCTAACAGCTATAAAAGAGGAAATTGACAGTAACACAGTAATAGTGGGGGACTTTAACACCTCACTTACACCAATGGACAGATCATATACACCGAAAATTAATAAGGAAACACAAGCTTTAAATGACACAACAGACCAGATAGATTTAATTGGTATTTATAGGACATTCCATCCAAAGGCAACAGATTACACTTTCTTCTCAAGTGCACATGGAACATTCTCCAGGATTCATCACATCTTGGGTCACAAATCAAGCCTCAGTAAATTTAAGAAAACTGAAATCATATCAAGGATCTTTTCCGACCCCAATGCTATGAGATTAGAAATAAATTACAGGGGAAAAAATGTAAAAACCGCAAACACATGGAAGCTAAACAATGCATTACTAAATAACCAACAGATAACTGCAGAAATCAAAGAGGAAATCAAAAAACACCTAGAGACAAATGACAATGAAAACACGATGATCCAAAACTTATGGGATGCAGCAAAGCAGTTCTAAGACGGAAGTTTATAGCAATACAAGCCTACCTCAAGAAACAAGAAAAATCTCAAATAAACTATCTAACCCTACACCTAAAGGAACTAGAGAAAGAAGAACAAACAAAACCCAAAGTTAGTAGAAGGAAAGAAATCATAAAGATCAGAGCAGAAATAAATGACATAGAAACAAAGAAAACAATAGCAGAGATCAATAAAACTAAAAGCGGGTTCTTTGAGAAGATAAAGAAAATTGATAAACCTTTAGCCAGACTCTTTAAGGAAAAGAGGGGGAGGACTCAAATCAATAAAATTAGAAATGAAAAAGGAGAAGTTACAACAGACATTGCAGAAATACAAAGCATCCTAAGAGACTACTACAAGCAACTCTATGCCAATACAATGGACAACCTGGAAGAAATGGACAAATCCTTAGAAAGGTATAAACTTCCAAGACTGAAGCAGGAAGAAATAGAAAATATGAACAGACCAATCACAAGGAATGAAATTGAAACTGATTAAAAATCTTCCAACAAACAAAAGTCCAGGACCAGATGGCTTCACAGGTGAATTCTATCAAACATTTAGAGAAGAGCTAACACCTATCCTTCTCAAACTCTTCCAAAAAATTGCAGAGGAAGGAACACTCCCAAGCTCATTCTATGAGGGCACCATCACCCTGATACCAAAACCAGACAAACATACTGCAAGAAAAGAAAATTACTGACCAATGTCACTGATGAATATAGATGCAAAAATCCTCAACAAAATACTAGCAAACAGAATCCAACAACACATTAAAAGGATCATACACCACGATCAAGTGGGATTTATCCCAGGGATGCAAGGACTCTTCAATATACACAAATCAATCAATGTGATACACCATATTAACAAATTGAAGAATAAAAGCCATATGATCATATCAATAAATGCAGATAAAGCTTTCGACAAAATTCAACACCCATTTATGATAAAAACTCTCCAGAAAGTGGGCTTAGAGGGGACCTACCTCAACATAATAAAGGCCATATACAACAAGCCCACAGCAAACATCATTCTCAATGGTGAAAAACTGAAAGCATTTCCTCTAAGATCAGGAACAAGACAAGAATGTCCACTATCGCCACTATTATTCAACACAGTTTTGGAAGTCCTAGCCATGGCAATCAGAGAAGAAAAAGAAATAAAAGGAATACAAATTGGAAAAAAAGAAGTAAAGCTGTCACTGTTTGCAGATGCCATGATACTATACATAGAGAATCCTAAGGATGCCACCAGAAAAGTACTAGAGCTAATCAATGGATTTGGTAAAGTAACAGGATAAAAAAATAAATGCACAGAAATCTCTTGCATTCCTATACACTAACAATGAAAGATCAGAAAGTGAAATTAAGGAAACAATCCCATTCACCACTGCAACAAAAAGAATAAAATACCTAGGAATAAACCTACCTGAGGAGGTAAAAGATCTGTACTCAGAAAACTAAAAGACACTGATGAAAGAAATTAAAGACAATACAAACAGATAGAGAACTACACCAAGTTCTTGGATTGGCAGAATCAACACTGTGAAAATGACTATACTACCCAGAGCAATCTACAGATTCAATGCAATCCCTATCAAACTACCACTGGCATTTTTCACAGAACTAGAATAAAAAATTTCACAATTTGTATGGACACACAAAAGACCCCAAATAGCCAAAGCAATCCTGAGAAAGAAAAACGGAGCTGGAGGAATCAGGCTCCCGGACTTCAGACTATACTACAAAGCTACAGTAATCAAGACTATATGGTGGTGGCAGAAGAACAGAAATATACGTCAGTGGAACAGGATAGAAATCCCAGAGATAAACCCACACACATATGGTCACCTTATCTTTGATAAAGGAGGCAAGAATATACAGTGGAGAAAAGACAGCCTCTTCAATAAGTGGTGCTGGGAAAACTGGACAGCTACATGTGAAAAAATGAAATTAGAACACTCCCTAACGCTGTATACAAAAATAAACTCAAAATGGATTAAAGACCTAAACGTAAGGCCAGACATTATAAAACTCTTAGAGGAAAACATAGGCAGAACACTCTATGACATAAATCACAGCAAGACCCTTTTTGACCTACCTCCTAGAGAAATGGAAATATAAAAACAAAAATAAACAAATGGGACCTAATGAAACATAAAAGCTTTTGCACAGCAAAGGAAACCATAAACAAGAGCAAAAGACAACCCTCAGAATGGGAGAAAATATTTGCAAACAAAGCAACTGACAAAGGATCAATCTCCAAAATATACAAGCAGCTCATGCAGCTCAATAACAAAAAAACAAACAACCCAATCCAAAAATGGGCAGATGACCTAAATAGACATTTCTCCAAAGAAGATATACAGATTGCCAACAAACACATGAAAGAATGCTCAACATCAGTCATCATTAGATAAATGTAAATAAAAACTACAATGAGGTATCACCTCACACAGTTCAGAATGGCCATCATCAAAAAAATCTACAAACAATAAATGCTGGAGAGGTTGTGGAGAAAAGGGAACCCTCTTGCACTGTTGGTGGGAATGTAAATTGATACAGCCACTATGGAGAAGAGTATGGAGGTTCCTTAAAACACTAAAAATAGAACTACGATACGACCCAGCAAACCCACTACTGGGCATACACCCTGAGAAAACCATAATTCAAAAAGAGTCATGTACCACAATGTTCATTGCAGCTCTATTTACAATAGCCAGGACATGGAAGCAGCCTAAGTGTCCATCGACAGATGAATGGATAAAGAAGATGTGGCACATATATACAATGGAATCTTACTCAGCCATAAAAAGAAATGATATTGAGTTATATGTAGTGAGGTGGATGGACCTAGAGTCTGTCATACAGAGTGAAGTAAGTCAGAAAGAGAAAAACAAATACCCTATGCTAACACATATATATGGAATCTGAAAAAAAAAAAAAAGGTTCTGATGAACTTATGGTCAGAACAGGAAAAAAGACACAGACGTTGAGAATGGACTTGAGGACACGGGGAGGGGGAAGGGTAAGCTGGGACGAAGTGAGAGAGTGGCATGGACATATATACACTACCAAATGTAAAATAGATAGCTAGTGGAAAGCAGCCGCATAGCACAGGGAGATCAGCTCAGTGTTTTGTGACCACCTAGAGGGGTGGGATAGGGAGGGTGGGATGGAGACACAAAAGGGAGGAGATATGGGGATATATGTATATGTATAGCTGATTCACTTTGTTATAAAGCAGAAGCTAACACACTATTGTAAAGCAATTATACTCCAATAAAGATGCTAAAAAAAAATTATAATAAGACCAGGTGTGGGGGCCCGGTTCTATCTGATCACCTTTCCCACTGGCCCTGCCAGCTTACCTCCAGTCAGGACTGCACCAAGGAGCAGGACAACAGAAGCAGCTTCAGGGTCATCGGCAGGCAGAACATCTTCCAGGGGTTATCCTGGGGCAGCTTTTGATCCCGCTGTGCTGTAGCGAATGGAGCAAGAGTGAGTCAGCACGCACAGTGCGGGAAAAGTGCTGAATTCGTGCAAGGGCGGTGGAGGGATGAGGCTGTATCACTCACTGGAGTGGGAGGCAGTGAGTGAACGTTGGTATTGAGAAGGGCATGTACTCCTGACCTGGACATCTACCCCTGCCCTGGGCACCTACTTCTGCCCTGGGCCTCTTGGCTCACCTGGCTCCCTGGGCATGGGCAGAGATTTTCCCCCATTGGTGTGAGGTCCCGCAGCCTGCTGCCCTCTGTGCCTGCGTTCAGCTGTGGCTGCAGCTCCTTCTCCTCTAGCTACCCACAACCCTTCTGGTTTTATTGAAGACACAGCCTTCCTATGCTGGGAAATGCCACCCCCATGTGAACCATCGGACATTTCCCTTCTGGCTCAGTATAGCCTCCAAGATCTCTAGATGGCTTATCATCATTAATGTCACAGGGAAATGATACTGGCATCTTGGAGAAGGTATTCTGTTCTAAGTATTCTCCACAACTATCATTTCTGCTGTCCCAGAAATCTGCCTCAAGGTCTCTCGTGCATTTGTGCTTTTAGGCTTCAGGTCACATTAGTTTCAAAAGATCTTGCATTTTCTCAGAGATAAAATTGTGCTAATTTCAACACTGGAGTTATTTTCATGACTCTTCTCTCAGAGCACGTGGCCAATCATTCCCCGCATGTTGATTTATAACTTTACACTTTAATGGAGAATGTGATACGATAATGAGAAGCAAGTTAACGTTGATGGAGAGGCTTCTGTTTATCAAACCCATTGTTAGAAAACTTTCATACACCATGTCATTTAATATGTCTTTTTCTCTCTGGATGCCATTATGATTTTTCTCTTTTTCTTTGTTTTTCAGCAGTTGGAGCAGGATGTATTTGTCTGTGTGGACGTGTATTTATGTAGGTGTGTGTGTGCACATACTTTTTGGAATTTACCCAGCTTGGGATTCTCTGAGTTCCTTCAATCTGCCTTTTGAGTATCTTTCATGATTTCTATAAAATTCTCAGAATTCTGAGCCCCAGATCTCCTACTTATTTACTATAACCTGAGATATGCTGCTTAACCTGTCAACCTGTTCACCTATTTGTAAAATGGAAATAATTAGAATACCTGCCTATCTGCATGGAAAACATGGTATCTGGTGGTTCATAAGCCCTTCATAAATACAGCTATGGGTTTTTTTAAAAGCATGATAATACTCTTAGACTTGGCCAAGCATGACACCTACCTGCGCCCTGAACATCTGGGGACCCTCAGTTTCAAGTGCCTTCCTTGAAGGCAGTCCTTCTCTGCTAGCTGGGACCAGACAAAACTGTCAGTGGCTTTCAAGAGAAGCACTCTAGGCCCCCAGGACCAGAGTGAGTTTGAGTGAGTCTCAGTCACAGGAAAGGATTGTATCAAATGTATCCCTCCCCTCTGGCACCTGTCATCTGCCAGCAACACCCCTGATCACCATTTCTCTCTTTGGGGGCACTCAACCCTTGAGACCACACATGGGGTTGACCAGAAGCCTCAAGTAGCTCCAAGATTTGCACCTATACCTTGTTGGCATGACATTTCTTTCATAGGTATGACGGCAGTCTGATGGTGGTAACACACTGATTATGGAGGACACTCACCCATGGACCTAGAATGAGTTCAGGGGTCTAGATTACAGATGGGTCAACACCAACCCTGGAGCCTGAGTTGTGTGTGACCCTGTGCATCTGATTTTGTGTGCTCATATTCTGATGCCATCTCTGGTCTATGTTTTCCAAAGCCAGCAGGGATAGTGTCAGGAGTCCTTTCTCCTGTGCATTCTCTACTGCTGGCCTCCAGTATGGTCTCCCACAGGTCAACCAGAGGCTCTGCACCACATGTCCAGCCATCCACCAAGGATGGTCAAGCCTCTCTCTTCCAAATGTTTTTGACACTGTTGTTCTGTAATGCCAATGGTTCCTTCCAATTGACAGCCTCTTTAAAGCCCTGGGTTTGGTCCCCACCTCCATCATTAACCTTTCTTTTGACCTCAGAAGAAATTAACACAAACCTCTGAACCTCAGTCTCCTCATCTGCAGACTGGGAGTAATAACAGCACTTTCTTGCCAGAGTAGATCTGACAATTGGTCATGTTCATGTGAACACACTACATGCACTTAATATGCCCACGAAAACACTGCATCTGTGAGTGTTATTACAGGACATTCAATACCAGGCTTGAGAGTTTGGACTCTGGGCAATAGGAGTGGCTCTGCCATTGAACTCCACACAACAGGCATACAAGAACAATGTCTCTATTGTGTGCCCAGCACTGTTACAGGTCTTGAGGACACAGAAATGCATCATATCCAGTCCCACACCCATGACTCAGAAGACACAGCACAATGTGTGGAGCTCTAGGGGAGACATCTGCTCGTCCCTATGGGAAAATGTGGAGGAAGGAATGTTTTCTCTGGGGCTTAAAGGATGAATAGGCATTCTCTTGGTTGATAGCAGGGTAAAGGGAATTCCTACCACAGCAGCTGAAATCAATAAAAGTATAGAGTAAGAAGATGTGCAGTTCGATCATGTCCACATGCCAGGGCAGATGGAGGGACATAAGCCATGGGACTGAAAGATGGGCTATGGGGTTTGGAGAGGATCCTGCAGGGGACAGGGACATGACCACGCACTGTCTTAGAGAAGGACCTAAAGGTCCTCCCTGTCCTCACCTGTTCTGTTTGGCTATTGATAGTGACTAGGTGAGTGTCCTCCTGTGCAGGGGAGCCTTGGCCTGACTCCAGAAGACTTGTCTGTGGAAATGTAGAAACAGGAGCCCTCAAACACCTGCCAGGTGTTGAGCTGGACTCATAGGTGGATTCTAGGGGAAGCGGTGGGCTCTTCCAGGGCGGGGAGTTGGACATGTTTCCTCCAAATCCAATACCTGCTCCCACTTTTATATCTAGAAGCCAAAATGAGACAGGGACATTTTCAGTTTCTTGAATGTGCCAGCCTCTCTCTCACCCCAGGTGCCACCACATGTCCCATTCTTCACTCCCATCTGCCTTAATCAAGCAGTCTCAGGTCACATGTCACCTCTTCCAGGAAGCCTACCATGCCTCCTATACCTCTGACCTCTGGCTTCCCCTGAAATTACCCATAACATGGTCTTGCTATTGCCCGGTTGTGTGTCTGTTTCTCCCACGAGAAACCTATGGACCTTCTGGGAGCAGAGAGGGTATCTGACTAGTTGCATGTGTTCCCAGCATCTAGAATGTTAAATATTAAATAAAACAGTAAATATTCAATAAATATATATGTTGAAGAAAATAATGAATGGACACGCATGGTGCCATGAGACCCTATGGTACAGGTGGTGGAATGAGGACATGCCATCTGAACTGAATTTTGAAGGGTGAACAAGAGTCCCTGGGCACACAGTGTCAGCAGGGCACCCCAGGCAGAGGAATCAGCATGAGCAAATGTGTAGAGAAATGTCCAGAACAGGGTTAGGGGAGGCTAGGAGGTCAGACCAGGACCAAATTGTGAAGGGGCTTGAAGGTACCTTAGAACCATCAGTCTAGGGCCCAGGGAAAGGGTGAGCTGGAAACAAAGGTCAGAAAGGAACTAGGGCAGCCAACTTGGCATGGGCAGATGCCAGGCTGGACTGAGGGTCCAGCCAACACTTTCCTCTAAGCCCTCTCCCACTAGGACAGCAAAAGACCCAGAATGGGGGAGGAAATCTTGGTGGAATTTTCTTGGCACACCTCAAATTAGGAAAGGACATCAGGGGGAGAGATGTTCAACCAAGAAATGAATCCAGGACCAAGGAGAAAAATATTTTCTTGCTGTTTCTGAATGCCCAGAGAGGTCAGGAAATAAGGCTAGGGTCACAGAAGGGAGTCAGTACTAAGACTGGGGACAGAGTGGAGGAGACCAAGGTTATGGTTCAGCTCCATCTTGCAGCCCTGCCTTGTGGGGTCACTATGACCTTGGATGAGTGACTTGACCTCTCTGGACCTCATTTTCTATCTTTGTAAAATGGGGCTGCATTATACAGATAAGAGACACAATGCATGTAAGGAGACTGGCACAGAGTAGGTGCTTGGTGGAGGTGAACTCCCCTCCCTCTATCCCCATTTCAACTTTTTTCATAAACTATGGATGCTATTCTTTCATTTGTCTCACAGATATTTGTGGGGTTTTATTTTATTTTATTTATTTTTTATACAGTAGGTTCTTGTTAGTTATCTATTTTATACATATTAGCATATATATGTCAATCCCAATCTCCCAATTCATCACACCACCACCACCACCACCAACACCCACCACTTTCCCCCTTGGTGTCCATACGTTTGTTAACTACATCTATGTCTCTAATTCTGCCCTGCAAACCGGTTCATCTGTACCATTTTTCTAGGTTCCACATATATGCGTTAATATACGGTATTTGTTTTTCTTTCTGACTTACTTCACTCTGTATGACAGACTCTAGGTCCATCCACCTCACTACAAATAACTCAATTTTGTTTCTTTTTATGGCTGAGTAATATACCACTGTATATATGTACCACATCTTCTTTATCCATTTGTCTGTAGATGGGCATTTGGGTTGCTTCCATGATCTGGCTATTCTAAATAGTGCTGCAATGAACATGGGGGTGCATGTGTCTTTTTGAATTATGGTTTTCTCTGGGTAGATGCCCAGTAGTGGGATTGCTGGATCATATGGTAATTCTATTTTTAGTTTTTTAAGGAACCTCCACACTGTTCTCCATAGTGGTTGTATCAATTTACATTCCCACCAACAGGGCAAGAGAGTTCCCTTTTCTCCACACCCTCTCCAGCATTTGTTGTTTGCAGATTTTCTGATGATGCCCATTCTTACTGGTGTGAGGTGATACCTCATTGTAGTTTTGACCCTCCAGCACTAGCAGGTAGATCTGGTTCAGTCTCATATGGGGTCACTGCTCCCTCCCCTGGGTCCTAATGCACACACTACTGTTTGTGCCCTCCAAGGGTGGAGTCCCTGTTTCCCCCAGTCCTGTTGAAGTCCTGCAATCAAATCTCGCTAGCCCTCTAAGTCTGATTCTCTAGGATTCCTCCTCCCGTTGCTGGACCCCCAGGTTGGGAAGCCTGACATGGGGCTCAGAACCTTCACTCCAGTGGTGAACTTCTGTGGTATAAGTGTTCTCCAGTTTGTGAATCACCCACCCAGCAGTTATGGGATTTGATTTTATTGTGATTGTGCCCCTCCTACCATCTCATTGTGGCTTCTCCTTTGTCTTTGGTTGTGGGGTATCTTTTTTGGTGAGTTCCAGTGTCTTCCTGTTGATGATTTTCCAGCAGTTAGTTGTGATTCCGGTACTCTTACAAGAGGGAGTCTCACAGATATTTTTTGAGCACCTACTATGAGCTGAGCAGTGTGTGGCCACTGGAGAAACGATGATGAATAACTTTGAATCACAGACTTGTAGCTTTGCTCAACTTTTCTCCCAGGCAGGACCCATGCATTTCTGGAACTTTCCACTGGGTATGACTTCAGGGATCACCAATAAAAATTGGTTCAAGTCGTTCCACTTCCCAAACATACAGCAGCCCCTGCCCTGTACTGGAATCTGTGCTCACAGCTGCAGATGAAGAGATTGGTCAGACCCCCATCTCACCCTTAAGAAAAATGTTCTCCACCTACTTTCCTCCAATGCCCTTAACTGAGGGAGTGTGGGACAGTTTCCATTGTGTCTTCAATCTGATCTCATATATATGAATTTGGTTGATACTCTTTAATGTTTGTGGTAAAGTGTCAGTGGATTTCCTTTTTGGATCTCTTTACCCTGATGGGTTTCAGGGAAGCTAAAGAGCTCATCACTTCCCCAGGGGTCTGTCATATCTTCATTGTATTTATCTCCAGTATATGAATGACTAATGCACTCGCCTGTCTCCCTCCCTTGTCCAGGACCTTTTAGAAGGGAAATTTGCTTCCCTGTCATTTTTCATGTCTAGCACAAACCGTGTATACCATAAATGTTTATAAGATAAAATTCCCACTAAGGATTGGACAGGTAAGTGTTCTTCAAATCCTTGGTCAACATTTTGCTCAGGAGGTCCCTCTTTTTCTGAGGTAAGTGACTGTCTGAAAGTAAATACAGGAAGGGACTCTCGTGCTTGAACTGTTCTTTGACGACTGGGAAAAGTCAGAACTGGCCACACTCACTGGTTAGTTTGATAAGCATGACCAGCCTCAGCATTTAAAAACTATGTGTGAGATAACGCTTATCTCCAGCTCAAAGGAAGTCCAGCCTCAGCAATCATGTGTTCAACAGATGTGTAGGGAACATCTGAGCCCATCTCTGGGGAGACCACAGTGACCAGAACTAACACAATACCCAGTTTCGTGGACATTACAGTGGAGGGGAGAAGGCAGATGATGAGTAACTGAATTTAGTCAAGAAGGTTAGGAGTTTTAGGATAAGGCAATTATTGTCTATGAGAGCCCAACAAGATCATCCATAGAAAGTAAGGCATGTTTGGAATGGCTTGGAGGGGTGGTTCATGGAGAAGGTGGCATCTCAGCCGAGACAATCTGCTCCAGGGGCAGAGGGAGAGGAAAGGTTGCACCAGGTAGAAGAGACAGCATGTGCAAAGGACCTGAAGTGGGAAAATGACGGCCCATCCAAGGAACAGAAGAAGGCCAATACGACAGCAATATGACAGGGAGACTGGGCAGCAAGGAGGGGTGTGAAGGGCTCAAAATGGCCTAAAATGACATGGAGGAGATTACAAAGGACATTACCCCACAATCCCAACGGGCATGAGATGACACTCATTTACACAGCGGATACTGGCCATGATACATACACAAGGGCAGGTGGGTTGCTGTGATGTCAATCGCACCTAAAAAGTGAATTTCAGATAAATAAGGGAATAGCCACTCACATCTCAGAAGGATTTTGCAGCTCACAGACTCTCCCATAAAGTTGTTTGTTTTCTCAGCAGGTATTTAATGAGCAGGTATTAGGTGCCAACCTGTGGGAGCACACTGGTAAGCGAGTTCAGAGTGGTCCTACCCTCTCGGGGCTGCCAGTCTAGCGGGGGCGGAGGGGAGGTGTTGGTCAGTAATTTATATAACACAGCACAGTGAGCATTACAATGGAAGTAGAAACATCAGCCATCCTCAGAGCTCTAGAGACCTTCACTTCCATGCATACTCAGCGGCCTGGAGCCCTTGCAGTGGCTACTCACACCAGGGGCTTAGCGTGCTTTGGGTTCTGCTACCCAGAGTACCACAGTGCATGCTGCAGCATTTGGCTACTTGGAACTCTGGGGAGTTTGTCGCTTAAAGGAAGAGAATGCCACTTCCAGTTCCCACTTAAGTCTCTTGATGCTAATCAAATGCCCAAGTTTGGGCTTGAAGCTAAGGGGTGAAACTATCTATCTGGGGACCATTCCTCCAGAGTGGGGTGAACCCGTGACTCTGTCTGCACCTTATCCCTAAGGTATGCATCAGACCCTATCTGCCTGCAGCACTGAGGCTGATCCTTAGGGAAAGTGAAGGGAGAAAATTGAGAGTCAACTTTTAATGAGCCCCAGGTGGCACTGAAAAATCCCATGACTTGTTCTCTAACAAAACTTGGAATTGACTTCTAGGGATTACTATGCCGGAAGAGTTTGGCAGACTGTGCCAGATGAATGCCCCACTGGGCTCTATAATGCCAGTCAATTCTATAATATTTCTAATTTATAGTGTTCTCAAGGAAGAATGCCCAGGGACCTTGACTGTTGGGCACAGAGAGCCCACGGGATGGGGCTGGAGGTGGCAGATTCAGATGAATTCTACTAATTATCTGCTAAGGAGACCCTATGACATCACTTCAGTTGAATTCTCTGGGGACTTTTTTTCTTTTTTTCAATTTATTGTTTTCATCTATTAAACAGAGACCAGCTGGCCACCACGGTAAATTGTTCACTTCTGTTCAGGGTTTTAAACACAGATTAATAGGCAAGAGGAGCTATGTAGTAGCATGGATAGCTTCCTGCTTTAGGGCACTGACTCAGAGCAGGCAGTTATGGGTTCAAAACCTGACCATACCACTTCCTGGCTGTGTAAACTTGGTGAAATATATTGACATCGCTAAGCCTCTGTCTGCGAATGGAGAAGCTAATTAGTAAAAAGCACCTGCCTCATGGTGCTTTCCATGAGGAAAAGCACCCAGTCCACCCTCCCGCCCCAAACACCAGCAGGTCAAGCACCACTCAGAGAAGGGGGCCTTAAAAGGGCTTTAGAAAATCTTAGAATCCGGATATGGAAGCTACTATGTTTCACTTCTGGCTGAGAGCTCTGCTCCCAGAGCACAGGATGGCCGAGGGGGGCGAGATGGGAGGGTCTCGCTGTGACCCCGAGGCACTGCTGGCCTTTTCAGCCACATGCCTGCCTTCCTTGGAAATACATTTCATGAACAGCCAAACGGAACACCCTGAGAAACAGGAGGAATTATTGGTTCGTTTCAACCCTTAGCAACAGTGAGTTTTCACCACCTTGTACTTCGTCTGCTCTCTGCAATGCTCTGGAACCTTCCTTTGGGCGAAAAGTGCCTCAGCTGTCCAGGGCACCCGACACACTTGGCGACTCCGGCTGACCCGGGAGCGCCCTGGGCCCCAGGGACAGGGTCCCTCCTTCCTGACCACCCCCTCGTGGGAGTGCTGAGGCCAGTCAGCCCCCAGCTCTGGGGGCTCAGCGTCCCCTCGGAAGTGACTGCGAGTCAAGCTCCCCACCGACCCCCTCCCCCCTGGTCTGCCCCCCCCCAGCCCCCCGCCAGGGCCGCTTCGTGCGCGGTGCCGGTCGCCCCTCCTCAGGGGGGAGGAGACCCGGGCCGACTCCGCTCCACTGACCTGCCGCTGCCCGTCCGGGACGTGGCCGAACAGCCGGTAGTTGTCGGGGAAGCCCCGAGGGCGGGCGCCCTCCCGCACCCTCACGACGCGGTGCTGCTGCGGGTGGAGCCCGCGGCCCGGGGGGCAAGAGGCGCGACGGGGGTGGGAAGGAGACGGGGCCACGGGAAGCCCGCGCCGGGCCGGGGCGCAGAGGCAGGAGGCGGCGAGGAGCGCTGGCCCAGCCGTGAAGCCCGTGCTTCCGCCCCGCCCAGGGCGGCCATCAGCCCTCCCTGCTGGCCCCTGGGCTCGGGGTGGGCGACGAGCGCGCCGAAGAAGCCGTCCCGCTCGAGCCGTCCGGAGAGGCCGGCCCAGGGGTTGTGCCTGTTCCCGGCGTGGGGCGAGCACCGGGGCCTGAGGGTGTGGAGCCGTCCGGCCGCAGGTCACAGGCTTTGCCTGTCGGAAAGGAGGGCTGCGATGGGGCTGTGCCGACGGACGGACGGGGAGGATGGAGCCGCCCACAGTCCCTGTTTGCCAGGCAGAGCTTCATCGCGGACCCTGTTCTCAGCAGCCGCGCAGCAGGGACACCCAGGCCTGGCGAGTCTGCGCCCCACCCAGGGCCGCTGGGTTCCTGCGCGGCAGCCCCGGCATCTCCTGCTGAGAAACCCCGGGGACCGTGCTCCTTCCCCCGAGCCCACCGCAGCGCTGCAGAGCCCAAGGGGGCTGGGGCTTCACCCCAAACTTGAGGAAGCCACACCTGGGGGCCGCGGCACAAGCGCGGGTCCCACCATCCCCGCAGGAGCAGACCCCGCAGAGCGTCTATCTTTTGGCAATAATTTTAGACTAACAGGTTTTACACACAGAATCTTAGAGCTGGGAAAAGTCCTTTGTGTCATTCATGTAGCTTCATAAGATTTTTTTTTTTGATGAGAGGATGGATTTCCTTGAGCAAGAGTCAATTTCCAGGAATGGGTCCCTGGATACCAAGGACTGTTTTGGGGAAGAAAGACGAATCTATTCTGTGAACGCCTTATAGAACTTATTCTATATTGTAGTTCTGTCTGGAAACACATGTACCGTTGATCTTTGTAACAGCCCTTAACATCCTCAAGAGAAGCTCTCATTTCCCCATTAGCACTTGTTATAGACTGAATATTTGGGTCCCCCCAGCATTCACATGTTGACACCCTACCTCCAATGTGATGGTATTAGAAGGTGGGTCTTTTGAGAGGTGATTAGGATTTGATGAGGTCATCGGGATGGAAGCCTCATGATGAGATTCTTACCCTTGTGAGAGTCATGAGAGAGCTGGCTTTTTCTCTCTGCTCTCTGCCCTGTGAGGACACAATGAGAAGCGGACAGTCTGCAACCTGGAAGAGAGTCCTCACCAGAAGGCGATGATCCCGGCACCTAGATCTCAGACTTCCAGCCTCCAGGACTGAGAAATACATTTTTGTTGTTTACAAGCCCCCACCCCGCCCCGTTTGTGGTACTTTGTGACAGCGGCCCAAACTGACTTAGCACTCTTTTCTTCAAGTAAATGGAAGAATTTGTGGAGCCCATCCATTTTATGATACAATTTCCCAAGTAACCGAGATTCTGTCTATACACTCTGATTTCTCAACTTTTTTATTTATCAAAATTGTTATTAAAAAAGCTGCCATATTTTTTTCTAATTAATTGTTTCCAATCCAAGTTGTCTCTATAATGGTTCTATGATATTAATAATTTGAGCCCTAATACCCTGCTTAAAATAATCAATTATTTGTCTTATGAATAAGTTCAGGGTTCACATGCAAAAGTTTTAAAAGGATATACTGTGTAAAACATCTATGTCATCCCTCTGAAGGAAAGAAGGAGGGAAGAAAGGAAGGAAGGAAGGAAAAAACGTGAATTTGCCCTCAGTTTAGCTGCCACTTCCTAAGGGAAGCCCTTCCCAACTCCAGACCCCCAGGCATCACAAATAAGCTCTCATGGGACACTGTCCATACTGTTGCAGGTCATGTTCCCTGAAAATCTGATTCTGAGACAAAGACAGACTTTCAGGAAGTTTCTTGGGGTGTGTTTTTTGGGATAAACATAGAATTACCGTATGACTCAGCAATTCCACTCCTAAATCATTGAAAACAAACACTCAAACAAATCTACGTACACACATGTTTATAGCAGCACTATTCACAATAGAAAAATCATGGAAATAACCCAAATGTCCATCAATGGGTGAATGAATAAACAAATTGTGGTATATACCTACAGTGGAATAGTAATTCAGTCATAAAAAGGAATGGAGCAATTAAATATCAAACAATTACACGGCCAAAAACATTTTTTTAAGAAATGAAATACTAATACATATTACAGTGTGGATGACTCTCGCAAACATCATGCTAAGTGAAAGATGCCAGACACAAAGGTCACACATTGCATGATTCCATTTATCTGAAATCTCCAGAATAAGTAAATCCATAGAGAAAGAAAGCAGATTGGTGGTCTCCAGGGCCTGGTAGAGAGAGCGAAGTAGTATCTTCTTAATGGGTACAGAGTTTCCTTTTGGGGTGATAAAAATGTCTGTGGGAAGAAAAAAATTTTTAATTGGAAAATGATTGATTAAAAACAAGTCTGTGGGGTATTTCTTGGTACTGCCTTTCCCAATTTCGACAGTAAATGGTCAAGTACACAGTAAATGGTCAAGTACAGCAGCCATGGTTTGAGAAAGAAATGATGACCAGGGCTCAGAACACTCACTCAGGGACGAGGGGGAGGGTCACCCCACCAAGTAAGCCATCCATTTTAGCAGAGATATTATCCAAGGATGAGGGGACTTGAGAATGGATAGCACAGGAGGGAGACAATGCCTATCAGTTGTGGCCTTGAGGCCACCTACAGTAACAGAGGCTATAGTTCGACCCACTGACCCTCCTTTCACTAGTAGTTCATCTCACTCAGTCTCTCCCCTAAAAACGATCCATGGAAACTATGGAAGAGTTGTTTCCAGAAGTTATGCAAAGACGTTGATCCAAGTAAAGGCAACAAAAGCAAAAATAAACAAGTGGGGCTATATCCAACTAAAAAGCACAACAAAGGAAACCAACAACAAAATGAAAAGGCAACCTACCGAATGGGAGAAAATTTTTACGTATATATCCTATAAGGGGTTAGTATTCAAATTATATGAAGAACTCATACAAAAAACAGAGAAAAAATATCCAACTAAGAAATGGGCAGAGAGTCTGAATAGACATTTTTACCAAGAAGATACAGAGATGGCCAGCAGATAATTAAAAAGACACCTAAAATCACTGATCAGCGGAGAAATGCAAATCAAACCACAAAGAGATGTCACCTCATACCTGTTAGAATGGCTAATACCAAAAAGACAGGAACTAACAAGTGTTGGCAAGGGTGTGGAGAAAAGGGAAGCCTTGTGCACTGTTGGTAGGAATGTAAATTGTTGCAGCCACTATGGAAAACAGTATGGAGGTCCTCAAAAACTTAAAAATAGAATTATCATACGATCCAGCAATTCCACTACTTGGTATTTGTATGAAGGAAACAGAAACTCTAATTCAAAATGAAATCTGTACCCCCATATTCATTGCAGCATTATTTACAATAGCCAAGACTTGGAAACCCCTGTGTTCATCAATGGATAAATGGATAAAGGACATTTGGCATAATACGCCTAATGATTTATATTTATATATATATATATATATATATATATATATATATATATATATATATATATATATATATATAATTCAGCCATGAGAAAGAAGCAAATCCTGCCATTTGTGACAACATGAATGGACCGTGAGGGCGTCGTTATGCTAGGTAAAATATGTCAGACAGAGAAAGAAAAATCCTGTATGATCTCACTTCCTATGGCATTTTAAAAAAAGCTCACAGATACATAGACTGGTGGTTACCAGAGGCAGGGGGTGGAGGGTGGGTGAAATGGGTAAAGGTGGTCAATATGTACAAACTGGCAGTTATAGAATAAACCCTGGGGATGTGACTATAGTTAATGATATCGTATTGCATATTTAAAAGTTGCTAAGAGAGTAGATCTTAAAAGTCCTCATCACAAGAAAAAAAGATTTCTACCATGTTTGGTAGTGGATGTTAACTAGACATACTGTGGTGATCATTTTTTAAATTGAAGTATAGTGGATTTACACCATTATATTGTAATAATATATTAGAACACAGTGATTCAATATTTTTATAGATTATACTCCATTTAAAGTTATTATAAAACATTGGCTATCCTTATAGCTTATTTATTTTATGCATAGTAGTTTGTCCCTCTTAATCCCCTCCCCTCCCCCTATCTTGCCCCTCCCCCCTTTCCTCTACCCACTGGTAACCACTGCTTTGATGTCTATATCTGTGAGTTCATTTCCTTTCTGTTACGTTTATTCTTTATTTTTTAGATTCCACATACGAGTGATGACATACCGTATTTGTCTTTCTCTGTTTGACTTATTTCACTAAGCGTAATAGTGTTGCAGCAAAAATAGAAATGAAGTTTTTTCCTCTCCTGAAAATAAGGAAAGTAAAGGGGACAGTGAACAGGCTAGAGAAGACACGTAAACTGGCCTGAAAGGGTTAATCGATCCTTGTTTTATTTAAACTGTTACTAATCTGTAGAGTAAGTAACTAGATTTATCTTTCACAAAGTAAATTACACTCTGTTCCGATCACTCCCTAGCTGTCTATGTAAATTACATCCTGCATCTGGTGCTTAAGCTCCCTGCCCTCTCTTGTAGCAAATCACCCTGTGTAGCTGTTTGCATTTCAGGAAGCAGATGGCAGGCAGATAACGCAGAGGCAAATGAACCTAATTACCGGTCCGCCGGACCCAATTACCGGACTGCCTGACGCCAGCGATGCCGGTTTTGAAATCATGCAAGAAGACGAAGAATGCAGGACTTTTACCACTTTGCTCCTTATTATTACTCCCTGGAGTGCGGTGGCCGCCCGAGGGGCGGGGACGCCAGCCGGGGCCCCCAGGCGTGTGTGGGCATCGTGTTTGCAGCCAGCGTCCCCGAGGCCGCGCTTGGCCCATAATCACTCAGTGGAGCTGCGCCGCGACAGCGCGGCCGACTTCTTCCAGCGCTGTGACGACCTGTGCGCGCTACAGGACCCGGTGCCTCTGCCCGCCGTGCGCGCTTCCCTGCGGGAGGGCCTGCTGGACTTCAACACCTACCGCCTCCGCGGGGTGGACTGGGCGCCGCCCCTGAGCACCCTCTGCCCCCGATCTGTATCCAGAGCTTCTTCCAGCCGCGGCTTGGCGAGACAGGTTTGTACTTCCTGCTTCCAGGGGCTCTCGTGTGGGCGCTGCGAAGCGGGGTTTTAGATGGTGCAAGGTAGAGGTGGGCACTAGAACCGGTGCCCAGTGCCCGAGTGTGCGTACGCTAGACGGGGCGTGCGGCCTAGGACTCCTGCCGGCTCGGTGACCCCGGCCGAGTGCCTTAAGGCTTCTAGGTCTCAGTGTTCTCATCTGTAGCATGGGCTGAACAGGACCCACTCTCTGTGGCGGTTACAAGGTCGCATTCTGTTAATGCTTGTAGACTCTACAATGTAGAACACTTAGCACAGTTTGGAGCATCGGTAATTGTTGCACAGATGTTACCTGGTCTGTTGAACGACTTTGCCTGGTACACGCCAAAGCGTTTAGGAAATTGATATATCCCAGCTTCATTTCCTTTCCATTAAAACAGGGCTCAGGAAAAGAAAAAATCTTTTTTTTCAATAGTCTTATCATATAGTGGAAAGAGCACCGGTGTGAAGGTAGCTTAGGGTTTGAATGCCAGGGCTTACGCTCTCTGTGGCCTGGGCAGGTTACTTTTGAACTACAATCCCCACACTTGTAAAATGACATGAAAAACCACTCTTTCTGTGGGTTCTTAGAATTAATTAAGCAGGTTATGTGTGTAAAGTATCCTGGCCCTTGAGTGAGTTGTCAGAACCAAGGGCTGCTGGAGACGATGCTTATGCCCTAGGTCATCTCCCCTTCTACTGGGCGGCAAGTAAACACAAGCACAGTAGTCAGTGCTCTGGAAGGAGTGAGATCTGGTGCTACAGAGCACAGAATCTTTTTTTTTTAATTTAATTTTTATTTTATATTGGAGGATAGTTGATTTACAATATTGTGTTAGTTTCAGGTGTACAGCAAAGTGATTCAAAGTGATTCAGTTATACATGTATCCATTCTGTTTCAGATTCTTTTCCCATACAGGTTGTTACAGGATATGGAGTAGAGTTCCCTGTGCTATGCAGTAGGTCCTTGTTGATTATCTATTTTATATAGAGTCGTGTGTATATGTTAATCCCAAACTCCTAATGTATCCCTCCCCCCCCACCTTTCCCCTTTGCAGAGCACAGAATCTTGGAAGGGAAAGTTCAGGGTAGGCTTCTTGGAGGAGGCGCCATCCTTTCTAAGGATATGTAGAAGCTCCTGGGGTGGCAGGAGGGAGCAGTGTGTGTCAAAGTTTGAGAAATATAAGAAAATATGGCAAAACTAAGGTACACGAGTGGAACTCCGGGTTTGGGAAAGAAATGAGAGTTGATACTGGAAACCTAGTGGGGCCCAACAGAAAGGGGCCTTGTTTGTCCTGTCAGAAGTTTAGATGTTTATCCTGAAAACTGTGGGAAACCCTAAAGAACAGCGAGATGGACTTCTGGTTTAGAGACTCACTCGGACCTCCATGTGGAAGGCACTTGATTGGGTGCAGGGTGAATTGTAATCTAAGGGTCCCACTTAAGTTATAAAAGGTTGGACTGGATTTTGCAGATCTGAGAGAGAATGGGTGGGGCCTGGTGACCAGTTAGAAAAGGGATGGCAGCAAGTGTGGGTGACAGTTTACAGCTGCATCTTTTTGTGAGATACAGAGCACAGTACGAAGGGATTGGCGGGGGGGGGGGGCGGGGGGAGAGGATCTTACTTCATCTTCAGTGCTTTAGAGGGGCCTGGTAGACAGGTCTGGGCCCAAGGTATAGATCTGGGCTTTTTGGGAGGACAGGTGTTTGATGGCATGGGAGAGACTTAGGTTACCCACAAGAAGATCCAAAGAATCATAGGTCTGAGGGCTTTTAAAGTGGGTATATTGAGGATGTTTATAAGCTGAAAGAAAGTAGCCAGCAGAGAAAGGGTGTGAAGATCTAGGAGAGGAAATGATTGTTCATTTGTTTTCAAAAAGCTGAATACTTATCGTGTGCCTGGCCCTTTTCTAGGATCTGGGGTTCACACCATGTATTATCTCTTCTGCAAGGACAGTTCAACTCATCCCCTGGTGAAGAGAAGTCAGATTATTCTTTGCATCCCATTCAGGTGTAGGAACTGTTCTGTATCTCTGAAGGGACTTTACTTAACCAGAGTAATGTTAGAAATCAAAAGTGATTAGAGCTGGAAGGAACCTTAAAGGCTACTGTACTTAATTTTGCTTAATATTTTACCGTGATTGTAAGAAAAAATTATTGCAGAGCCCATTCTCTTCAGAGTTCCTTCACTGAACTTTCTTTATGTCTTTCATCCAGTAGGTCTAGCTTGTAGATTTTGGCCTCCTCGTAAATTTGCTTCTTCATCCACATTACATTTTGCCCGGACTATGGCAGAAGCTCCTGGGTGGTTTCGCGGCCCCTGGACTCAGTTCCTCTAAGTTCATCTGCCTACTCGGGTTGAGTGATCTTCTAACATGAAAAGATACGCCTAAAATAATGCTGCTAATGACTTGCCCACACAGAGCTAGTGCATACTAGCCGCCCAGCGTGTGCTCTGCCCAGAGGCGTGTAGTCTGAACTGTGCTCGGCCAAGCCTCCTGGGGCTCTTTGGCCCTGAGGAAGGGGAGCTTTCTGTGATCACTCCCTTTATCTAATCGGTCCTTCAGCAGCGGGGCGCCTTTTTCTAATCAGCGGAGGCACCCTTACTCAGCCAGTGGTAGCCCCAGGGCTCATCACCTGTGGGATACAAGCCATGCTCTCTCCCAGGCTTGATTCGACCAACATCTCTATTTTCTGTCCCTTCTCACACTTGGACCCCTGGCGTTTAGTCATCCCCACCTGCAGTATTTACAGTGCCCAGCAGGTGTCAGGCTTGAGTGTCTTTGCACAGGTGCTCCCTCTGCAGTTACTGCACCTCCTCCTCCACCTCTGCAGACCCTCAGCTTTCTCGATTGTACTTCAGGGTTATCATGAAGCGGTCACTTAGATATAACTTTTTGCCTCCATAGGAACCTCTGTGCATAAAGGTTATGGTTCTTTATCTCACGTGATTGAAATTTTGACTTTATACATGTCCCTCCTTAATGAGGTTTAAGGGCAGGAGTCGTTTCTAATCCTTAGCACAGAGCAGATGCTTTGTTTTCTTTTTAGATGCTTTTTAATGATGATAAAATGTATGGTTTAAATCACTCATTTTACAATAATTTTGCTTTAGGTTCTGACAGAAATAAAGTTTCCAGAAGTTGTGTTCCTGCAATAAGAAATAAAGATGTGACCTTCCAGTTGTGTAAAGCTCATGAATGCTGTGTAAGTGCGTCGGGTGCGCTAAAGAACCTGGAGCTAAATGGGCTAGTTCTCAGAGAGAGAGACTTAACTATGTTAACAAAGGTAAGCCTTCATTGTGTCCTGCCAACATTTGATAGTTGCTTTTGGGGCCAACTAAACGGGTAAAATTTCAAACTGTTCCTCCCCATTAAAGGGATGAATAAATAGGCCACTTTGGGGCACCTGTGTCTTGCGAATTGTCCAATTGGAGATGGAGGTTTAGAAAGTGAGTTTCAGTCTTGTTTAAGTCTCTTCCCATCAGACTGGTCTCGTGATTTCCTATACACCATGTTACTTCCTGTCTACCTTTTCTTGATGTTGTTCATGCCTGGATTGTCTCCTGTACCTGCTCAAACCTTGGTCCATTCTCATTTGTACCATGGAAGTTTGTCATGCTGGATACTGTCAGAACGAATTTTACTTAAGTTTGTGTTAAGCCGCAAAGCACACATTTTGTATATTTTCTGTTTTTTGCGTTTGTTTATATTTTTATGGTGTCTCTTCAAGAAATATTATGAGAAGGGAAGTAGCAAGATGTAAAGAGCAAAAAAGTCATCATTCTCTTTAAATTGTTAGAACTTGTATCTGCAATCATCATTATAAAGCACTGTGGTATGTGTTAAAATAGGAAATATATGTAATGTCCCGTAGGAGCAGCAGTCAGGAACCCGTGTCCCCTGCACTGGCTGGCATATTCTTAACCACTGCACCACCAGGGAAGTCCCATGTAGCGCCTTTTTGTTTATCCATCCTGTATATACACCAGTTTGCATCTGCTAGTCCTAAACTCCCAATCCAACCCTCTCCCTCCCCCTCCCCCTTGGCAACCACCAGTCTATTCTCTATGTCCTTGGTTATGTTTCTGTTTCATAGATAGGCAGAACCCAGGCTCTTAATTACTTTGTTATCCTGTTTCCTTGTTAAGAGAAGAAGGGTTTAAGGAAGGCACCGAGAGAGAAGCCAGTGAGCAGTGAGCAGTAGAAGTGCAAAACAGTGGGGCTGTCAGAAAGCACACCTGTCTCCTTCCCCCATCTGAGCAGAATTTTTAAACGGCAGAGTATGTGGTGACACAACTCTGGATTAAATTATGTCTCCCTGGTGAAACATGCACAGATAAGTCTTCAGTTCAACCAGACTGAAAGGTGAGATCAGAGAAAAGCTAGAGTGTCAGATTTCTTCTAACAGTTCCTGCCTGATTGTTACTAAGAGGACTACTAGAGTACTAGTTAGTTCGTTAGTCATGGATTGAGTGTTAGAGGAGCGAAACAATGAGCAAGATGTAGCGTGGGCCCTTTAGCAGTGGAGTGAGAGGGGAAGACGGACAGCAGATGTCTCATCCTGCGCGTGACATGCTGTGACGGGCATGTTCAGGGCGTTTCGTCAGTGTTTGTGGAAGAAGAGGGGGAGCTGTGAGGCAAAGAAAAGTCATCGAAAGAGGCAGTCCCTAAGCTAAGTCTTAAAGGACTCGTGAAAAACTGGTGAGTCAGCCGGTGAAGGGCAAGGACACTCAAGGCAGAGAGGACAGTGGAAGTCCAGAGCCGTGAGTGTGCGAGGGGTGTGTTACGGAGCCACAGGCACAGGCTCTGGCGCATCAGTGCAGTGTCACCAGGCGGTGGCAAGCACCCCTAAAGGAGGCAGCGAGGAGGAGGAGAGCGGGTCTTAGCCATCCATGTGCGTGGAGCTGGCTTCCTCAGAAAATAGCTAAGACTGGAAAGGACAAGTTCAGGTGGCATTTTAGACCACTGACGTCAGTATGGATGAGGAATCTGAAGAAGCCTGGAGACAATTATGCCCCACTCTTCTGAGGAGCAGTGTTTTTTATTTTCGAGTGGGACTTTCACGCTGCCACCTCCTCTCCTGTCCCTACTGAAAGGTTTATAGGCCGGCAGAAGGGAGAACCTGGCTTAAGTAAAGTTAATCAGGTTTCTTTACTGCACAGCTTCTCGGGGCTGCTGTCGGCTAATGTTCATTCTGGATCGTCACGGAGGCGTATGGTACACAGCCATCCTCAAAGCTATTTGACTCTAGAGTCCTTTTTTAATAGAAGTGTCTAACAACTGGTTCCACCAAACAGCAATTTGGTAACTTCTAGACCAGGTAATAGCAAGAAGAAAGGGGTCTGAAATAAGGTATAGGTGAAGGGAGGAAATAAGTTCTAATTGTATTTAGGAAATTACAAGCAAGACTTGATCTTGGGAAGTAAGGAAGAAGTAGGAGGCGGAGGCTGAACCCCCATCTCTGTGACTAAGGTTGGGTGGTGGTATCATTGAGTTTGGAAATAGGGGATAAAGAACTGAATTGGGTTAAAGACTTTAGTTCTGGACATGTTGAATTTTAAAGCACCTGTAGAATTCGGGAGACAAACTGGTAGATAACTGGACCTGCACGTGAAGACATGGAAAGATAAAAATTTGAATGTCATCAGCACTTTGCAGTCATTAAAATCATGAAAATGGATGAGATTTCAGAGAATTGTGAGTACTGACAACGTTTAAGTAATAAGCAGAGAAAGAATTCTGGGAAGGAGAGAGGTGATAGAGTTTCAAGAAGGAGGAAGTGTAGAGGACAGTGTCATCCTTCAGAGAATGTAAGTGTCCATTGGATTTGGGCAGTTAGGTTCCCAGTGACCTTAGAGCAGTTCAGTGAAGTGGTGGACAAGAAAGCCAGATTGCAATAAATTGAGGGTGTAGGGCTGCCTGTGGGGGCCAGGCGGGGCTAGTGAAGACAGCGGGAATAGGCTGCTCTGAAGGAGTTTGGATGAAAAGAGAAAATAATTAGCAAAAAAGAATTTTTTAGAATGAGAAGGACTTATATCTTATATGTTGAAATGAAGGAACTGATAAAGGAGATCCTGAAGATGTAGATAATAATTTAGAGAACTGGGGAAACATGGACATATTAGAAAAAAACCTTGCACAGTATATAAAACTCACTTGTATCCTTCGAGTTGGATGGATACTGGTAAGTTTGTGAGGAAATAAAGGTAAGAAGAGAGAGAAGTTAAATGAGTTTATACTGATAGCCTCAGTTTTCTTTGACACAGATTTTTCAGAGACACATATATACACATACATAATTACAGTTTTAAAATTCTTTTGTAGCTACATGTTTTATTAATCACGTCTGAGAAAAGTCATTGATTTTCATTTTGTACAGTATTATCTTGTAAGGACAAGATATAGTGACAACTTCCAAGCTTTTTGCATATCAGAGCTGAAACTGAAAGTATCTCCATAATTGAATTTTCACTTCTTATTTGTAATCAGTTTATCCTTAGGAGGATACTTCATAGTGTTTGATCACAGATGAGTTTGGGCATTGCTATCACTCAATAATGTTAAGGATCTGTCAGGTTCTCTCCTATACTATATATTAATTTTTTCTCCGTTTAGCAAATATTTATTGGTGGCCTGTGGGAATAAGATACACCTAGGTCCTCTTTCCTTGGTATATTCACAAAAGCCTCTGAAACTAAATTTTCACGTCAGGCCATACTAAGGCCTGGCATAATAAGTTTTCATCGTTAACAGTTTTTTTGTGTTTGTGGGGTTTTTTTATTTTTTTGAAGCAAGGCTAAGACACTGTCTTAACTCGGTAGTTGTCCATTGATGAATAAGTCAAAGAAGACATTGATGAAGCATGGTATTTTGAATATCCTTTCCACAGAATAGGTAATGGGCCGTCCTGAAACTCTGGTGAGATGCTTATCATTTTCAGATTTTAGAGTGGCAGAGAAAACCCTATTACACCTTGAATTATCTCTAGAAACATGAATTCAGCCAAATAAAAACAGTGCCTCTGCCTACTGAGGTTGTCAATGTCCATCTTAACAAAAGTGAACATTTCTCCTTTAGATTAAAATCAAGAAAATCCCCTCTGTCCAGGATGCAATAATGGGGTACAAGAAAGAGGAAAACTGAAGGTATTCCCTCTTTACACCTGAACAGTGAATTCATTCTGATATCAAATATTTGTTATGATTCTGCTATGACCAGGTGCTTTATTGTGTTTAGAGATCAAGTTACTGTTCATTCTTGGTAAGTAAGAAAAATCCATGTTTTAGGACTCTGAATAGTAACTTTATATATTTTATATATATATTAAAAATAAATATATATATTATATATAATATATATTCCACCTATTCAACAAAATTGTAATTTTCATCATCTCTCTTACGAATGATGAACTGTATTTACTCTTTGGAAAGGGCTTATAGGGAATTAAAGTCTCCATATACTTTTTATATAAGACCATGGAAATCAAATTCTCAACTGGGAGCAAACTTAGGTTTTGCTATGAAGGTTTATGCTTGCCTGGCCTTAGAGTGGTAAGCCAGGAACTCAAGGTGGAGTTTTTTTCCTCTAAGTTACTTTCATTGATGCCACCCTGAAAAAATTTGGAGGGAGTATTTTTGGAAATAGCTTTATCTCAGTAACCCTTTAAAAATGCTTCAGGGTATGGGGAACATAACTCTCAAAATGTTCAAGCAACTCTTGTTGATTTAAGTGTAATTGATCAGGACAATACAGGAAAGAGCTGGGTACAAAAGACAAAAGGCCCGAGGCTATTTCATGTATAGTTTTTGGCTTATTGTACAAAACAGAGAAAGTCTCATACACTCATGCAGCCAAGGTCCCCTACTGTTCTCTCCTTTTAGCATAAATAAAAGATAGCTAGTTTCTCAACAGCAGCATTCTATCCTTAAGTGGGTACACAGTGATATTCTAATGGTCTCTGGAGCAGGGAATAATTCCGTGGCAGCTCTGACCTCCAATCACCGGGTTCTCTGTAACTTAGTCCTTCATGGCCAAGGACTATAATCATTACTTCGATTTCTATTTAGCATCTCAAAATTGACAGGATTCCATGGACAACAAAACAGGAAGTGATTTCATGAAGTGTTTTAATATGGATAAAATAATAAACTATAAAAATACAAATCATCAGTAAAGCTTTTTCTTTCCAGAGAACTATATTCAGAAATTAATGTAAGCAGCTAAGGTGCACATGTGTGTCTTTTCACCCATGATCATGTGTGTGTGTGTGTGTGTGCGCGCATTCCACTGCTACAGGAGACATGCAGAATAATATCAGATTTGCTACTATATGAAGTACTGGCTTCTCCCAAGAATTGTGTGCTCGCAGGGTTCGTTCAGGAAGGTGAGTGCCCTACCACCACATCACAGTCATGTCTCATCACCTTTGGCGGGAATAATTTACACTTTAACTTTACATGCAGGCGTATTAAATTAGTATTACTCATCAGAACTTGCTTATTAATAAAACAAGCTGAATTAGCCACTGCAGAATCATATTTGGAAATTCAATGACAATTTTACATTTTTAATAAAGGCTCAGAAATATTATTGCAGAGCAGGTGGTACAGAAAACTGTGGTCAATTTTGACATTCATTAATAATTGAAGTGTGGAACGTGACAGGTGAAAATTGATATTGATTTCTTTCCTCTAATATTTGGTAGAGTTCTAACAGGTAAATAAAATGAGATAACAAGACATATCAAGTCTCACTGATTTCTTTGATCACCTCCTCCCCACATATCACTCCTTTGCCTACCATGTTTTGAATAATTCAATGCCCATAGTCTTTCCAGTTCAGTGCATTATAAAACACACTCAAGCTGGGTTTCAATCATATTAGACTGAAAGCTGAACTTTTTATGAAGGATTATTTAAAACAAAATGTGTCTTGAGCCCAACAGCCTTTGAAACCAAACAATCCTGGGAGTTCAGTAAGGAAATGTCAACACTGTGGAGAACTTTTGGATTCAGAAAATTCAGTAATCCTATTTGATGTATGTTAACCGTATCAATATTAACAACCTTCTGCTTGATTTCAGCACTGATTTGAGAGCTGAGTTACTACTGGTCTTGTATTTTAACTACTTGTGAAAGCACTGAGAGAGTTGTTCTTGGGTTGACCTTGACCTGCCTCTGGGAATGCTGTCTGTTCTACCCATCTTGAAAAGCTTTATTCAAGTGCATTTCTCTGCCTTCCTTCTTCTCATGTGCACCTCTTGGGAAAACGAAAGATGCTCAAATATAGATGTTAACACTAAAGATGCTCTGTTTGGCAATAGTGTCTTTCAGCTTCCCAATAAAAAATTATATTGCTGACCACCCATTTGACTGAAAAGTGACTCATTTTACTGACAGATATCTGGATTGAGATGCCAAAAGAAATAGGTCATTTCAAATTTCCTTTTTAATTTGAAGTCATAGCTTTGTGTTGCAACACTACTTGTTCAAAAGTTAGATCATGAAGGTTCCTTCCTATGACCTCCAAATAATTAATCAAAATGTTCGTCAATAGGCTATATAAAAAGCAAGCAGAATATTCCTAATTATCAGTCTCTCTCTTGAGTCATATAGTTCTTGTAATTTCAAGGAAGAGAAACTCAAATGGAAAGTGTTACAATAGCCAAGCATACCAGCACTGTTACCTAACCATTCAGCAATTTTCTCTGCCAAGTCACTCTGAACCTTAGACTACTGAGAATGTCTTTTAATTAATTTTTAAGGTTCTCCTCTTTTGAGTTAAAAAATGGTCACAATTTTATAAGTAAAATTAAAGAAAAAACACAAAATAGACCATCTGAGATATTTCCATTAGGCATTTTATATATATATAAATATATATATATAATTTTAATATATATACATATATAAATGCACTGGGATAAATCTCCACCCTCTGTGTCAGTCGGACATAGGTCCATTTTCTTAGGAATAGGGAACTCCTTTCACAATGGAAGTGAGGAAATTGGCTGAACCATCCTTTTTTTTTTTTTTTTTTAATTTTATTTATTTATTTATTTTTGGCTGTGTTGGGTCTTCGTTTCTGTGCAAGGGCTTTCTCTAGTTGTGGCGAGCGGGGGCCACTCTTCATCGCGGTGCGCGGGCCTCTCACTATCGCGGCCTCTCTTGTTGGGAGCACAGGCTCCAGATGCGCAGGCTCAGTAGTTGTGGTGCACGGGCTTAGTTGCTCCAAGGCATGTGGGATCTTCCCAGACCAGGGCTCGAACCCGTGTCCCCTGAATTGGCAAGCAGATTCTCAACCACTGTGCCACCAGGGAAGCCCTGAACCATCCTTCTTGAATATATTCCATGAAGCCACCATTTAAGGTTGTCTGGATCTTGGTTCCTTCTAGCAATCTACTACTCCAACAGTGTGTAGTTCATCAAATTCAGGTCTCTCTGAAGCCAGGCTAGAAATACAAAGTGAGGTGGACGACTAAAGTAACTGACCAACAAGGAGGAGGAAGAGGAGCAAAACAATTTCCCAATTTAATTTTTTCCCATATTCTCTGTGCTTTACAAGGGAAAAAATATTTGGGTCTGAGTTCCTTTCATTCTTAGCCATTGTTGGTTCAAAGTCTGAGAAAAAAAAAAGGTAAAAACGAAAATATGGAGTCCAGAATTCCGTTAGCTCTCTTGCATGCAATAGCACAACTTAAAAGGCCTTCCAAAATGATGGGATAAACTTTTAAAAATATAGCCCAATCTTTTCAATCTAAACAAGTAAACACTAAAAATATATTTTAGAAATCCAAACACACTAACCACAGTCAAAGCAAAGGAAGGCTTATGGCTTACCAAATGACAGTGGCTGTCTACAAGAGAGAGACAGAGAATACTCCAAAATTCTATCTGACCTGGCAGAGCTCAGCACAGCTACTATTCTTCTTTCCTAAAATCAAGGCATAAATTGAATAAAACTTGCCAAAATGTCACCCGCTGCCTCCAAAAGCAGATTAAAGAAGGGAGTGTCCAGAAATCAGGATGAAGTAAACTACTTAGAGAAGCCCCTTCTCCTATCAGTGGACCACCAGGGTAATAAAATGATAATAGGCCTTCTTGTCATCTTCTTTTTATAATTTATACATTTAAATTTCAGTTAACATTTTAAAAATATCCAATCAGAATGACAGGCATTTCCAGAAGTATCAGTTTTTTTAATCCTCACCCTTTTACAAATGTGAAAACTGAGGCTCAGTATAGCTGTCAAAGAATTTTCCTAAATCATTGAAGCTGTAAATTTGGGACCTAAGTCTAAATCAGTTTCTCATTTTATCTTGGCTAACTTCTTAAAATTCTGTTTAGGGACATGGGGAGGGGGAAGGGTAAGCTGGGACGAAGTGAGAGAGTGGCATGGACATATATACACTACCAAATGTAAAATAGATAGCTCGTGGGAAGCAGCCAAATAGCACAGGGAGATCAGCTCGGTGCTTTGTGACCACCTAGAGGGGTGGGATAGGGAGGGTGGGAGGGAGATGCAAAAAGGAGGGGATATGGGGACATATATATACGTACAGCTGAGGCACTGTTATACAGCAGAGACTAACACAACATTGTAAAGCAATTATACTCCAATAAAGATGTTAAAAATATATATATGAAAGCTATACTATAAAATAGATACAGTGATAATATATCTGAGAGGTGGAATTATGGCTGCTTTTTAATCTATTTTTGGATTATTTGATTACATGATTTCTCTATAAAGAATAGGAATCCCTTGTGTAATAAAAGTTACTCAAACCCCCCCCCCCCCCAAAAAAAATTCTGTTTAGGAAAAGAGGATAGAATGAAGGTTTGAGCATAGAAATCATCTAGAAATCACTGAAGATACTGGGCCTGTAGTGCAGTTTCATTTGTAGTGGGTTTGGCTTACATTCTTATATTTCGTTTTATTTCTATACAACTATCAAAGAAGGAGAAAGAAGTTGGGTAATATTTGCATCTGCAACTAATTAAAGCAGAATTGCTTTTAGCTTTAACAGATCGTTTTGTGATCTCAGGTTAACATCTTTATTCTTAAATGGAGCATAAATAACATTTATTGGCTAAGATTATTTGCAATAAACAAGACTGTTTACTGTTTACCACCTAGCAGATGACTATTTGTCTCACTGAGTATGCTAAAAGCTTATACTGAGCTCTCATTTTACCAGAGTGAACTTAAATTAACTTCAGCAGCCAGAATTAATGAAACCGGGTAAATGATGCAAAGATATTCGACAGGGTATTCTGTTTTAATTAGAGATACAAAATGTGAGTCATTAGAGGTTTTTTAAAATGTTGCATTCTATTACTTTCTCATATTTTAAATCTAGGAATATAGATGAAAACTAAAAAATGTTAGCCACCTTAGTTCAGTTTTTAATGTATATCAGCTCTGAATTTATATTGAGTGAATAGTAAAGAGTCTGAATGAAGAACATAATCTGGAGGCATTCAAGTACAAGTCATAAATTTTATTAGAAGTTGAGTATCTGTTAATTAGCAGGCAGCTATGTAACTTAACTATAAAGCCACTACAATTCAAACATTGTAGCATTACTACATGAATGAACACATATACAAATTAAACGGAAGAGAATATCCACAAATAGTTCTAAGTTTGTCTGGGAAGTTTGATTGTGATAAAGTCAAGTTATAATCTTTAAAATTGATGCCTAGAAAAGTACACACACATTGAAAACTAAAGTCTGTACCTCACACTACATACCAAAATAAATTACACCAGTTGCACATGTAAGAAGCTTGCAAGTTGCCACTTTATCCTAACAAGATGCGTCTTTTTTTTTTTTTTTTTTTGGCTGTGTTGGGTCTTCGTTTCTGTGCAAGGGCTTTCTCTAGTTGCGGCAAGTGGGGGCCACTCTTCATCGCGGTGCGCGGGCCTCTCACTGTCGCGGCCTCTCTTGTTGCGGGGCACAGGCTCCAGACGCGCAGGCTCAGTAGTTGTGGCTCACCGGCCCAGTTGCTCCGTGGCATGTGGGATCCTCCCAGACCAGGGCTCGAACCCGTGTCTCCTGCATCGGCAGGCAGACTCTCAACCACTGCGCCACCAGGGAAGCCCAAGATGCGTCTTTTACAAATGTTTTCTCCGACTCTGTGGCTTGTCTTTTCATTATCTTGATAGTGATTTTCACAGAGCAGAAATTTTCTATTTTAATGAAGTCTAGCTTATCAATTCTCTTTCTTTCATGGATTGTGCCTTTGGTGTTATATTTGAAAACTCATTGCCATACCCAAGGTCATCTAGGTTTTCTCCTATGTTATCTTCTGGGAGTTTTACAGTTTTGTGTTTTACATTTAGGTCTGTGGTTCATTTTGAGTTAATTTTTATGAAGGATATAAAGTCTGTGTCTAGATTTTTTTTTTTACTATGGACATCCAGTTGTTTCAGCACTGTTTGATGAAAAGACTATCTTTGCTCCATTGTATTGCCTTTGTTCTTTTGCCAAAGATGAATTGACTGTATTTATGTGGGTCTATTTTGGGGCTCTTTATTCTGTTCCATTGATCTATTTGTTCTTTCAGCAATACCACCCTGTCTTGATTACTGCACCTTCATAATAAGTCCTCAAGCTGGGTAGTGTCATCCCTTCAACTCTGTCCTTCTTCAATGAGGTGATAGCTATTCTGGGTCTCTTGCCTCTTCGTATGGACTTTAGAATCAGTTTGCCAATATCCATAAAATAACTTGCTGAGATTTTGATTGGGATTGCACTGTATTTCTATAGATTAAGTCGGAAAGAACTGACATCTTGATAATACCGAGTCTTCCTATTCATGAACATGCAATATCTCTCCATTTATTTAGTTATTCTTTGACTTCATTCATCACGGTTTTGTAGTTTTCCTCCTATAGAGGTTGTACTTACTTTATTAGATTTATACTGAAGTATTACATTTTTGGCAGTGCTATTGTAAATAGTGTGGGGTTTTTTAAAACCTATTCCACTTGCTCATTATTGGTATATAGGAAAGCAATTGCCTTTTGTATATTAACCTTGGATCCTGCAACCTTGCTATAATCACTTATTAGTTACAGGAGTTTTGTGTCAACTCTTTAAGATTTTCTACATAGATGATCATGTCACCTGTGAACAAAGACAGCCTTATGTCTTGTCTTCCTTCTCAATCTGTACACCGTTTATTTCCTTTTCTTGCCTTATTGCATTAGCAAGGACTTGCAGCACAATACTGAAAAGTTATTATAAAGGAGGACATCCTTGCCTTGTGCTTAATCTTAGTGGGAAAGCATTGAGTTTCTCTCCAGTAAGTATGATGTTAGCTATTGGTTTTTTTGTAGATCATATTTATCAAATTAAGAAAGTCCCTCTCTGTTCCTAGTTTACTGAGAGTTTTTCTCATGAGTACACACTGGATTTTGTCAAATGCTTCTTCCGCATGTATTTATATGTTTTTTTTTCCTTTTTTTGTCTTGGATGAATTATATTAATTAATTTTCAAATGTTGAACCAGGCTTACATACCTGACACAAATCTTGTTTGGTCGTGGTATATAATTGTTTTTATACTTTTGTGGCTTCAGTTTGCTAACATTTTGTTGAGAATCTCTGACACAATTTTTATCACATTTCTACTATAAAAGGTTTGGGAGTCTAACGAATTTAAGCTATTAATTAGTCTTATCAAATTGTGCTTTTTATTCAAAGATACACCATAGCAGAACCCTGAGGGAATGGATGGTGAATGGTAAGGCCTGAATTTACACTTCTTTTATTCTTTATACACTGAACCCGTCTCTCAACAAGTGTTTACGGCTGATGTTTATTTTTTTGGAAATTAGACATAGCTCACTCCATTCATTCATTCAACAGATTCTACAGCAGAAGGGAGGCTTCTAAGGAGGTAGTGTGTATTAGTGGGGCTGCAGGTTATTACAGGGAATCCAAGCAAGGCCTCATAATGGAGACGGTGATATTTGAGAAAAGACCTAAAAAAGTGAGTGGATGAGTACTGTAGATAGTAAAGAGAACAGCAATTCAGGTAAAGGGAACAGCAAGTGAAAATGTCTGCCTACTATACTTGTTGAACATCAAGGACTAAAGAGTATAAGGTGTTTGGAAAAGAGTGAGCAAGGAGTAGAGGTAGAGGAGATGAGATCAAATATATAATGTGGAGGGTAATCATGTAGCAACTTTCCAGCATTTTAAGAACTTCAGCTTCAACTATGATGAAGGGGAAGACACTGAAGTCACATAATTCTTCTGACTTAGATTCTCAAAGGGTTCTCCGGCCACTGTGTTAAGGACACATTTCAGAGGGATAATAATTAAGATGACAGACAACGAAATCTTAATCCTGAGTGGTAATAGTGGAAAAATCGAGAAACTGTCAAATTCTGGTTCTATCTCAAAGATAGGGCCGACACATTTTGCTTCTGTATTGGATGTGACAGGAGAGAGACAGGAAAAAGTCAAAGATGAATCACATTTTGTAACTGAGCACCAGGAAGAATGGAGCTGCCCTTTTCTGTTTTGGAAAGTCTACAGGAAAAGCATGAGTGACTATGTGTGTATTTGATTGCAAGGTATATTAAGTTTGGGATGTCTATTAAATGACAAAACAGAGATATTCTGTTAGGAAGCAGTCTTGTTAGGTGGACCCAGTCCGTAAAGGACAACCATCAACCTACCTAATCTGCTCAATTTGAAGACCCATAAAGGACTTCGGGGCATTAGTGTGAAGAGGGCTTCCTTTTGCGTTTGTGTGTATGTGTGTTATTTGCTTTGACACTGTGGTTAGGCTAAAGTAGCACTATTCTGGGCTTTCATCTTTGGCAACTTTTTTCTCACCAAGAAGCTTTTTTATTGGGTTGACGCCAAATGAGTATTTGCCTGATTCTTCATGTCCTGATTCTTTAACTATTTTCCTAGTTTGGACAGCCACAAATTTGGTTAGTATTTGTTCATTTCACCCTTCAACATGGACACACTTGAAGCCAAGTGAATTCCCACCACACTGATGGTAGACTCCATCTGAGCATGCTCAAAAGAGCACAGAAGGTTGTCCACGGGGAGGGTACTATCAGAGGCTGATTGACAGTATCTGTGTTGTAGACCAACTTAAGGGCAAACACATACGGTTCTTACGCTTTCCTGCTCCTGATAATAGGCAATGGCAGGCTCTGGATCACAATGTTTGAACCCAGCAGGAATAGTTTTGCACTCTATGTGGCATGACTATGATAAGGGGTCTATATCTTATCTAGCATGTATCTTCTTTTTTATGCTACACAAATACAAGGCTGTCACTTTCTGAGACAATAAACTTTCTCTGGCTGTGACAGATTCAAAGCAGATGCCAAGTTAGAAACATTTCTGAATTAGGTGATTTGGGTTCCTTGACCAGGTGAAAAAAACAAAACAAAACTGTTTTTCTTCTTGGTTTCACATTTAAACTATATGAGTTAGTCTAAACTATATGACCAAAAAATAGAACTACTAAAATAACAGGCCCTTATCATTATTATTTTGATATAATAAATAATAGAGGGATATTGTTTTACTAATAATTACCAGCATTTAGTAATGACAAGCCAAACATTAAGCCTTTAGGAAATTTGTGAACTCCTTCATTTCTTACAATAACTCTGTCAGATTGGTACCAGATTTATCACCATTGATGAAGAAACTCAGTTTCAGAGGAAGAAACTGAGGCACAGAGAGGTTAAATGTAACTTGTCCATAATTGCCCTAGCTGCTATGCTAGTCTGCTTCATCAACCACTATCACCACTATCACATTTCTTTAATTGGACTTTAGATTCAGATAAACAATTTTTCCTGGTTGCAAGGAAATCATTTAACAAGCTCAGTTTGCAATGCTTGAAATGCAAGTCTGAGCCCAAATCTGAGGACCCTAAACCATGTGATCACTAAAAATACTGAGTATCAATTCTGAGCCTTCTAATATGAGTTTGCATTTAAAATAACAGGTCCTATTAGGAATAAGTGTACAAATGGCATTCTAGGAGGGAATATATCCAACAGGTGTTTTAAATTCCTTTAGTGGCAATGAAAAAGTATGAAGGCATTTCCTGCAATACTAAATGAGCTGATTTGCTTTTGGTGGGTAAACACTGAACTTTGTATACAAAACTTAACCTGAAAGTATTTTCTAAGTATCTTGCTATTACTCTACTCAAAGTTAGCCTTGTTATCTCCTTTAACAAACAAGAATGGTAAGACACAGTTTCAGTCAGTATAGTACGGATAAATCATTTGCAGTCTTGGGGAAACTTGTACCTTAACGAGTGTCTTCAATTTGGGGAAGACAGGAATTCACAATTGCCATTCTCTATGCATATTATTGCCATATAAACTAACTCCAGCAAAAGAAAGCTATAGTTAGGTAGATCCTTTCATAAAGTGATGCAGTCACTCAGGAATACTTTATAACCTAAAACGACTGGACAGTCGGTAACCAATGAATTATCCTAATGCTGATTCATCTGAGAGATCCTTTATTCCAATGACTTTCGCTGCTATCCTTCTCTTTTCCTTTTGGGATTAAGAACTATGCATAAAGTCTTACTTACTCTAAGGTTCACCTTGTACCTCTCCTGTCATACAACTCGTCACTTTCCCCATCATATGCCACCAAATGCCAAAAAGAAATCTGAGTACTCTGCGGTCATGGCACAGGTATTTCTAAAGAGATGAACACCTGTTCAAAAATCACTAATCTGAGAATAAATATATGGGGAAATGAACTGGGGACATGACTGGAATCAGCTGAAACTGTGAGAGGTCAGCAGGGCAGATATGTGTGTCTGTATGTGCCTTAAAGAATAATGTTCTCGATGAGAAAAAATGCTTTATTGCCCCAAACTTTAATCCAATTAATATCTGGGAATATATTTCAAGACCACTTGTATATATGTGTATGTACATAATATTAGCATTGTATATTATTTGTGTTATGTTCTCCCTTCTATTCATGGGAATATGTTGCCTTTAAAGTTGAACCTTTCTTGTTGATTTTGCACATGGATGAAGGTTCACACAGTAAGATAAGTTCAAGGATTTCTTTCTCCAATATCATTGATATGAATTCCTATTACTTAATTTCTTTTTGATAGATTTTCAGATGACAGTCCAAGATAGTTCTGCCAATGGAAATCACAGGACTACCAAATATGGAAAAGACTTTGGAACACTTACAGTGTGTTTTCATGGTCTGCATCAGAATTCTACAGAAGGCTTTTGGCTGAATTGGCAGTGAACTGAGAATGGAAAGTTAGTGTATCAGTTACTTTTCAGTGTGGTATGTTTTCTTTTCTACTATTCTACTATGTATTAGAAATTACATAAAAATCAGGAGAAGAGAAATGGTTAAGAAAAAATATAATCTGTCATGTTAAAGACATTCAGCACTTGCCTAGACTCACAGGTAACATGAGAGAACATGAGAGCTGGCTTGTGAGAGCTAACCTTGTTCCAATTCCCTCACTGTCTTGATGAAAAGCTTTGAGGCTCAAAGAAGGAAGTGACCCTGCCAGAAGCATACCATGAATCCGTGATGAAAGGGAGACTCCTTGGCTTCTGTAGAGCCATGCCTCTGTGCACAAGGTATTAAAGAAGCATTAATTAAATGCCCCTTTACCTAACAACGTGGAGCTTAATCATAAGGTTTGGGCTTCTTGTCTCTTCTTTTCTTTTGCTTTCTCTTTTACATCCTTGGGGGCCTTAGTTTTTAGTTGCTCTCTTGAACTGGATTTACAAGACATTTATTTTCACTAGCCCTTATTGTTTTGGATTGTAGGCTGAATTTTTAAGAAGTTGGGGAAGGAGACTGAACTGCCAAAAGTTAACAGATTATTGGCAAAGAGATAAAAATAATTATAATGCCAATTTCCCTGGGTATTCCCTGTGTACTTTAGGGGTAAAAATAGTATTTGTAAAGTGATTTCAAAATGTGCAAATATTACCTGTGGGACATAACCTACTGGTTAAGAGTACTAACTCTGAAATTAATTTGCCTGGATCTTTTTTCCCCAGCTCCACCACTTATTAGTGGTGGGACTTCAGGAGTGTTACTTCTTTGTGTTTCACTTCCTCTTTGAAAAACAACCTCCTCTTAATAACCTCACCCATTTTACAGAGCTGTGGTGTGGAGTTAATACAGGTAGAGTGCTTAGGAATCCATGCCACTCTTAAGTCTTTTAAAATCAATCTTACTATTGTTGTTACTACTATTATTATTTTGTTAGCTGTCCTTGAAAAACTTTGCCAGCAGTACTCACTTGCTTTTCTTTTTGTTGTATATTCTCTACATCCCACTTAAGCGTTCTACCAAACCCTAAGAGGCTCTTTTCAGATATTTTACACGTCTTTACTTGTTTGTCACAGCAAAAGTAAAAGGAGTGTGGCTCCCCTTGATCGAACAAACCAGAACTCTGGTTTTCTCCCATTCATACACATTGGTGAACAGATGTGAAAAAACGACTCCATGGGGCTTTCAGTCTGGAGCCAAACATCCAGGCTCTGTGTAACTCGACACTATTATGCACACATGTTGTTCCCTTAGGACCCAAAGGAATCTCAACTAAGCCCATCATTATTTCAGGAATATGAAGAATGCTTTTTGTGAAGTAGTTGAACATAACAGAAATACAAGAAAAGGCAGAGGTGTTTCGTATCACGACTTTTTGAGAAATGCTCAGAGCTCTAAGATGTAGCTGACAATTCCCCCATCAGCTAATGCTTTCAAAGTTACCATAAATTTCACCATAAATACATTTTTTCAGCAATGGCAATAACGCGGTGACTATACCGCTCAATTCCTCACAGTGTCAGCATTAAATACATTAAAAGCGTAAGTTAAAATATCTGTCTGATTGCTTCTGACATAACCCCGAGATCTCTTTTATTTCTGTACTCCATCAATTATAATGTGGAACATTAACACAAATTATTTCTAAACACTAACAAGCAATGTAGCAACAAGTGGCAGACAATCAAGGGGAATTTTGCCATAGCACGGTGCTTATTTTGTTACAAGCAGGAATGCAAACCCAAAGGATGTAATTTAGAGGAAACTCTGTCCTGTCTATTCTCTAGGAACTAGAACAAGGGGACTGAGAGTAGATGATTCTGGGTAAATCAAACCGTTTTCTCCTAATTACAGCTGAATAGTAGGGAGCAAACTCCCATGGAAGGTTGTGACCTGCTGGCAAGAAAGCTAGGAGGTTGCCCTGGCTAGGGTCTTTCATATACAGTTATTCAAGCTCAGACTTGATCATCTGTCAGGGATGCTACAGTAGGGAGAGTTTTGCCGTAGCTGTGAGACTCAGCAAGATCACTTCCAACTCTAAAACCTACAGTTTTAATTTAATCACCAACACCAGCCATCATTAAGAGCGACCTCAAATAACTCCAAATCTGTTCATCTACTCACATATTCTTTACACAGTCAACAGGCCTCGAGTGATTACTACATGCCAGACACAGTTCTAAGACACAGAATAAGGGATAAGAAAGGTAACAACCTCTGTCACTGTGGGGCTTGAGTTCTTTGGGAAAAAGTTCACCTAAATACAAAGAGACAGCAAAGATAATATTTGTTTTTATTATTATTCTGTGAAAGAAGTAAGGTAATCTGAGAAATTGGGACTAAGTTAGGCTAGTAGGACAATCAAGGAAAAAACATCTTTAAGAGATGAGTGCCAAAGAATAGAAAGGAATCATTTATGGACAATTTTTCTGGAAATAATATTTCCAAAACATGGGAACAGCAAATACAAAGGCCCTGAGGCAAGATGAAGCTTAACTACAATCAAGGAACAAAGAGAAGCTAAAAGGTTAGGTCAGGAAATAACCACACAAATTTACACCAGCTGGTCCCTAACTTCAAGTCTACGTGGATATATTCTTGAGGTGAGTTAGACATATATATCATCCAAAAAACAAAAAAAAGTTGACTCCAAAATTACCCTGGAAATTCTGAGTGAGACTCTTTACAAAGGCACAATCATATTAAAGATCACAGCCATCATTCTCCAAACTCCACTCTGGCCATCACTTGCAGGCATTTAACGGGGGTGTTTAATATCCTCTCTAAAATATTGGGCAGGAAGAACAAACATCCTAGCATGTCTGCACCGTGCACCTAGTGTCTCACAATTGAAAAGTAGCTGGAGCTCACCCTGCTGATGGCTTTTCCGGTGTTTTGTACCTTTTATTAAGAGTCCCATCTCTTTTAAAAACTGGGATATATGTTTTGAGGGAAATAAACTATAGGAAAATTCAACTGACAGAGATCATACTGTACTTGACTTTTCTGTTCTTTGCTACATTTGTTGAGACAAACGTCTGTTCTTAGCCGTTGTGTAATGGCTCTGTTAAATAGAACAGACACACAGTACACTGCACACACTTAAAGAACACAATTTAATTTCTGAAATATGCATATACCCATGGAACTGCCAACACAATCAAGAAAAGGACCATATCCATCACTTGCAAGTGTTTTTATGCCTCATTCATAAAGCTCCTTTTTGTCCCTCACATTCCACCCCTCCACATCCCCAAGTGACCACTGATAATGCTTTCTATCGTTAGAGATGTGTTTGCAGTTTTCTAGAAATTTATATAAATGGATTCACACAGTGAGGACTCTTTTATCTGGCTTCTTTCACTCAATGTAATTATTTTGAGAGTAACTCATATTTTTGTGGGTATCAATAGTTGATCACTTTGTCTTGCTGAGTAGTGTTGCACTGTATGAGTATACCACAGTATGTTTACTCATTAGCCTGTTGATGGGTGCCCGAGGTTGTTACAACTCTGTCTATTAAAAATAAACATGCTATGATGATCCACGTACAAGTCTCTGTATGAACATATGCTTTCTTTTTCTTGCATAAATATCTAGGTGCAGAAAGGCTGGATCATACAGTAGGTGTATGTTCAACTTATAAAGAAACAGCCAAACTGTTGACTGAAGTGACTGTACCATTTTCCTTCCCACTAGCAGTGCAAAAGACTTCCAGTTCCTACACTGCCTCACCAATACTTGGTGTGCTTGGACTTTTCTAATTTTAGCCATTCAATAGGTGTGTAGTGGTATCTCCTGGGGTTTTCATTTTCATTTAGATAGCAATTCATTACATTGAGCAACTTCATGTTCTTATTTGCATCCGTACACCTCCTTGGCAGGATCTCTTTTTAAATATTTTTACCCATATTGTTAATTTTTAAAATTTTTTCTAATTACTGAGTTTTGAGAGTTCTATATGTGTTAGAGACACAAGTCTTTTCAGGTATATAATTTGTAAATATTTTCTTCCAACCTGTGGCTTTTCTTTTATTAATAATGGCTTCCAAAGATGAAACCCAATTTATCACTTTTTTTCATTTACGGATCTTGTTTTTGGTGTCATCTCTAGGAAATCTTTGCTTAACCCAAGGTCAAAAAGATTTTGTCCAAGTTTTAGAGATTTATGTTTTGATCTACATTTAGCTTATTCTTTATATGGTGTGAAGTAGGGATCAAAGGTCATACTTTTGCATATGGCTGTCTATGCACAATATCCGTGTGCTATATGCTTCCAGCACCATTTGTCAAGAAGACTATCCTTTCTCCTCAAAATTGGCTTTGCAGCTCTGTTGAAAAATCAATTGTCCTTATATGTGTGGATATGTTTCTGGGATCTACATTCTATTTGACTGACGTATTATATCTGACTCTTGGTTATAATATATTCTTTCACTGATGTCTTTTCACTTGCTCATGTAAATGGTCTCCCAGTAATATAGCCTTACCATTTGACTGGACATACCTAGGTATACCTGAAATGCATTTGATAAATCGATGGATCTTGCACTCAAACTAGGGTTACTTTCCAAAAACACTTAAAATGTTGAGGTGTAAAAACTATGTATTCTACAGCCTTCCTGCCTCAACCAAGTGTATGTTAACACATCCGCACGAGCTATTTTGCATGTGTATGGGGCTGTAGAGTCTGGGGAGTATGAGAGTGGTATGTGCTGTCTATCCCAAAAGATCATCATACGAGGCAAAGGAAACATTAAGGAAATAGATAGGAATAGTCAAATGCCAAATGTTAAAATATTTCTCATGCGTTTTTAATATTTACATTGAGATAAATAAGCAAATTATTATAAAATAAAATACAAAACTTTAGAGAATATTTCAAAATGCTCTTTTTTGCCAGATGCAACAAGACACTAGGAATAAATAGAGGAATTTTCTAGAACCAGCTTGTCTTTCCTTTTTTTATCACCATCGAGTGATGGGGTTGTATTTTATTCAGTCTATTATACATGTGGGTGTGAATAAGATGGAACTTGTCTCAAAAAGAGAAATGAGCAAAGAATATATGTTGTCAACTTGTCTAAAACATTTTTTCATGTTCTGACTCATTTTTCTTTGTATTGGCATTTCAAGGGATTTCGTTTTTTAATTTGACTATTAAAAAACCTTGATAACTTCAGTGAAATCCCATGAAGATAATATAAACAACTGGAATGGAAAATGAAAAGATGATAATAGCAACCAGCACTGTGATATTTCTTGTCAGTGTTCTTTACTATTTAGAATAGTAACAAATGCCATATTCATTTGACTTTTTGAACTTTGGCCTTTACTTTGGTGGAAGAAGTTCCTTTCACTTTGCTTATTATCTGTTTGCAATGAAAAACAATTAATGACCATACTTGGATAGGACCATCTTAGAGTTGTATAGAGGGAGGATAGTTATGCAACTATTTATATATCTATGGGTTCAAGGAAGTTTAAAGGCTTGATATTTGAATCCTGTGGAATGTAGCCTCCTTTCCCACAGGGAAATGAACATATACATGTACTTAATGTAGTTTAAAATAAAGCAACACCTGTTCGTAGAGGCACCTACTATTCCAGGCATGTTTAGGTATAGGGAAGGGGAACAAGAGCTATAAAACATAATTCTTGTCTATAAGGAGTTTACAGTTTAGGGGGGTTGAGGGCACTCAATGACTCAACGGGGATGAGCCTGATGCAGGTGGCTACAAGGTCACCCTTGGATAAACTCTGCTTTAGGAAAGACCAGCCTACTCTTATTCTGTTAAACTCTTTAATGCGGTGTCCAATAAACCTGAATATCAAGCTCAAACGCCACTTTAGATATGTTTCCAGGGGTGCTAACAGCCAACAAGTTAATATGATTCCTACACACTTGACACAACTCACCAGAGGTCTTGAATTCGGTGAGCATATTGACCGCCTTTAAGAAAGATCACCATTGAAACTTCGAATGCTAAGTTCTAAGAGAATGAAGTAAGTAATAAGTGATATTCAGGTTCAGAGGTGGAAGAGAAAAGAGGTCTCACCTTGAGTAGAACATGTTGTTGGATTCTCCAAAGTGGTAAACAATAAGGAGAACACTAACCAACTAAGACTCTGAATAAGTTGAGAATTAAGATGAAAGCCTAAGATGGAGGTCAAAATGTCCCCTAGATTGAAGGATACACTTAGGCTGAAAGGGAAACTATTGAAAAAGATGTAGAAAATGCTAAATATTTCACAAAAAATTTATTAGAACTAATAAAACAACTTAGCAAAGTTTGTTTGCAGAATATGAAATCAACATATACGCATCACTTGCATTTCTGCACATTAACAATGAACAATCCGAAAAAGAAATTAGGAGAACAATTCCATTTACAGTAGCGTCAAAAAGAATAAAATACTTAGGAATAAGCTTAACCAAAGACATGAAAGACTTGTACACTGAAAACTACAGTGTTACTGAAAGAAATTAAGGAAGACATAAATAAATGGAAATACATCTCATGTTCTTGAACTATTGTTAAAATGTCCATATTACACAAAGCTATCTACAGATTTAATGCAATGCCTATCAAAATCCCCTATTTTTGCAGAAATAGAAGAAATGACTCCAAAATTGATGTGTAACCACAAAGGACCCTCAATAACCAAAGCAAACTTGAAAGCCTCACACTTTGTTTTGAAATGAAATTTTCTTGTTATTGTGGGTTAAAAATCCAAAGTCCTAAATGTCCATAGATTATCCTCCTAAATTTACATTTTGGTTCATTCTCAGTGACAGGGCTTTCAGTGCCTGAGTGGCATTGAGGGCTCCTTCAATATCTCTAGCTTGGACTTCTGTCACTGACATGGTGTGGGTATCTCAGAGCCTTGGTTCTTTTACCAGTTTATCAAGTCCCGCATGAACCATGCTCAGAAGGGCCCCACGCTTGCTTGCTTTCGTGCTCTGCTATTGCTGTCTTGAAATTCTTAATGATTTTATCTTTGAACTTACGTTTTGTAAGTAAAATTTATGGGACAATAAAATATACGCATGAGCAGAGGAGACATGTGCAATATGTGTGTCTGCCACCATTCCTGCTGCCCCATTCCCATCTAGTTTTCACCCTGCTTATGGTGTGCTTTCTATGACATGCTTATTTGGTACCCATTTGGAGTCTTACTGAGTTCCACCAGAATTCTGTGCTACTGGTCACATCCAAGACTAAGTGAAGGTGTTAACAGCTCCGGGAGGCCATGCTTTCCATCTGAATCTGAACTTCTAACACAGAAAGAAAGCAGTTGTTTTTTAAGAAACAAGAATGTCCAAGGAATCTTATCATATCCTTTCTTACTCGTGTTACTTCCCAATATTAGCCAAACACTTCGGCTGAAAAAGATGAAAAAGAGAAGAGAGAACAACCCATCGAACCCATTTAGGGCTCACCCTAATCCAGTATGATGTCATCTTATCTCGATTCTATCTGAAAAAAGAATTTACTTGGGCACATTCACAGGTTCCAGGTGAACATGAACTTGGGAAGGACACTATGCACCCCAGTGCAAATGCTTTCAACAACAATTTTTCTTTGCAGTTTGAACAAGAGGCACTATATTTTCATTTTGCACTGGAGCCCACACATTATGTCACTTTTTACTGTTAGAGCCAATGTTGGAAAAAGGGGCTTCATGAGACAGCCAAGTGAGTCTGTCAACTGAATTCTAGAATTATCCAGACTTACACACTTTGTTGCAGCAAGTTGGTTCCAGGCAAACCCATGTGAAAGGGGCATGTCCACAGTGGAGCAGAGAACTTTTGTCTCTCTATCACCAGACTCACTCCCAAGAGGAAGGAAAGAAGAGCTTAGCAAAGCATGGCCAGTTATTCTTCCTAACTTTGCCAGTCAAGTAGGTCACCTCACCCAGCCAGTGTCAGTGAATAGAAGAGCAGGGAGGTTAAAAGTTATACTAATCAAATTCCCTTCACATGGAGGTACCATTCGGAACGAGAAGGGAAATTGTCACTAATGCTTCCCTGTTTTTTTCAATCTCTTAACCCACTCAACTATGCCTTTAAGCCTGTAATTAACGGAATATTGCTCTCCCTTCAGGAAAAAGAATAGACCTTTATCAGGACAGTCCTGCTCACACTTTTATGGGGCTACTCATTTGAGTGGCCTCCGGGAACTGCTGGTGGACGACTTAGAGTTTCATCCCAGAAGTCTCTGATACGGGTGAGAAATTGCATTAATTTAAATTAACTCCAGGGCTACTCATATCCAATGATCAGAAACAACTTTTTGTTCGACCAGCCATCCACAGCACAGCTAACCACAGAAAGCTGATGAGGTTAAATGACACACTAAGGTTAAATACATAAAAGCATCCAGTAATACAATTCAGAAATCATAGAAATGTTGCAAATTTGAAAGTACACCTTTGCCGGTATCAAATTCTTCACAGAGAAATTAAAAGGGCACACATTAAACGCTCTTATGAATTAAGGTCCAAAGTATTAAAGCCCAATTTTGAAATCAAGTTTCCATGTTACTGTGGGTTAAAAATCCAAAGTTCTAAATGTCCATAAACAATCCTCCCAAATGTACATTTGGTTCATTCTCAGTGACAGGGCTTTAATTGCCTGAATGGGACTGAGGGCTCCTTCAGTATCTGTAGCTTGGACTTCTGTCACTGACACGGGTGTGGGTCTTTTAGGGCCTTGGCTGTTTTATCAGTTTATCAAGTCTCTCAGGAACCATGCTTTTAAAGAGTTACTAAGATACAGTTTGATTGAGCATTAACCAAGATGGCGGAGTAGAAGGACATGCTCTCACTCCCTCTTGCCAGAGCACCAGAATCACAACTGTCTGCTGGACAATCATTGACAGGAAGACCCTGGACTTCACCAAGGAGGATACCCCACGTCCAAGGACAGAGGAGAAGCCACAGTGAGACGGTAGGAGGGGCACAATCAGAGTAAAATCAAATCCCATAACTGCTGGGTGGGTGACTCACAGACTGGCGAACACTTATACCACAGAAGTCCACCCACTGGAGTGAAGGTTCTGAGCCCCACGTCAGACTTCCCAACCTGGGGGTCCTGCAACGGGAGGAGGAATTCCTAGAGAATTAGACTTTGAAGCCTAGTGGGAATTGACTGCAGGACTTCTACAGGACTGGGGGAAACAGAGACCCCACTCTTGGAGGGCACACACAAAGTAGTGTGTACATCGGGACCCAGGGGAAGGAGCAGTGACCCTGGGCGAGACTGAACCAGACCTACCTGCTGGTGTTGGGGGGTCTCCTGCAGAGGCGGGGGGTGGCTCTGTTTCACCGTGGGGACAAGGACACTGGCAGCGGAGGTTCTGGGAAGTGCTCCTTGGCTTGAGCCCTCCCAGAGTCTGCCATTAACCCCACCAAAGAGCCCAGGTAGGCTCCAGTGTTGGGTTGCCTCAGGCAAAACAACCAACAGGGAGGGAACCCAGCCCCACCCATCAACAGTCAAGTGGATTAAAGTTTTACTGAGCTCTGACCGCCACAGCAACAGTCAGCTCTACCCACCACCAGAGCCTCCCATCAAGCCTCTTAGATAGCCTCAGCCACCAGAGGGCAGACAGCAGAAGCAAGAAAAACTACAATCCTGCAGCCTGTGGACCAAAAACCACAGTTACAGAAAGATAGACAAGATGAAAAGGCAGAGGGCTATGTACCAGATGAAGGAACAAGAAAAAACCCCAGAAAAACAACTAAATGAAGTGGAGATAGGCAACCTTCCAGAAAAAGAATTCAGAATAATGATAGTGAAGATGATCCAGGACCTTGGAATAAGAATGGAGGCAAAGATTGAGAAGATGCAAGAAATGATTAACAATGACCTAGAAGAATTAAAGAACAAACAGAGATGACCAATACAATAACTGAAATGAAAACTACACTAGAAGGAATCAATAGCAGAATAACTGAGGCAGAAGAACGGATAAGTGACCTGGAAGACAGAATGGTGGAATTCACTGCTGTGGAACAGAATAAAGAAAAAAGAATGAAAAGAAATGAAGACAGCCTAAGAGACCTCTGGGACAACATTAAACGCAACAACATTCGCATTATAGGGGTCCCAGAAGGAGAAGAGAGAGAGAAAGGACCAGAGAAAATATTTGAAGAGATTATAGTCGAAAACTTCCCTAACATGGGAAAGGAAATAGCCACCCAAGTCCAGGAAGCGCAGAGAGTCCCATACAGGATAAACCCAAGGAGAAACACGCCGAGACACATAGTAATCAAAGTGGCAAAAATTAAAGACAAAGAAAAATTATTGAAAGCAGCAAGGGAAAAACGACAAATAACATACAAGGGAACTCCCATAAGGTTAACAGCTGATTTCTCAGCAGAAACTCTACAAGCCAGAAGGGAGTGGCATGATATACTTAAAGTGATGAAAGGGAAGAACCTACAACCAAGATTACTCTACCCGGCAAGGATCTCCTTTAGATTTGATGGAGAAATCAAAAGCTTTACAGACAAGCAAAAGCTAAGAGAATTCAGCACCACCAAACCAGCTCTACAACAAATGCTAAAGGAACTTCTCTAAGTGGGAAACACAAGAGAAGAAAAGGACCTACAAAAACAAACCCAAAACAATTAAGAAAATGGTCATAGGAACATACATATCGATAATTACCTTAAACGTGAATGGATTAAATGCCCCAACCAAAAGACATAGACTGGCTGAATGGATACAAAAACAAGACCCATATATATGCTGTCTACAAGAGACCCACTTTAGACCTAGGGACACATACAGACTGAAAGTGAGGGGATGGAAAAAGATATTCCATGCAAATGGAAATCAAAAGAAAGCTGGAGTAGCTATACTCATATCAGATAAAATAGACTTTAAAATAAAGAATGTTACAAGAGACAAGGAAGGACACTACATAATGATCAAGGGATCAATCCAAGAAGAAGATATAACAATTATAAATATATATGCACCCAACATAGGAGCACCTCAATACATAAGGCAACTGCTAACAGCTATAACAGAGGAAATCGACAGTAACACAATAATAGTGGGGGAATTGAACGCCTCACTTACACCAATGAACAGATCATCCAAAATGAAAATGAATAAGGAAACAGAAGCTTTAAATGACACAATAGACCAGTTAGATTTAATTGATATATATAGGACATTCCATCCAAAAACAGCAGATTACACGTTCTTCTCAAGTGCGCACGGAACATTCTCCAGGATAGATCACATCTTGGGTCACAAATCAAGCCTCAGTAAATTTAAGAAAATTGAAATCATATCAAGCATCTTTTCTGACCACAACGCTATGAGATTAGAAATGAATTACAGGGAAAAAAACGTAAAAAAGACAAACACATGGAGGCTAAACAATACGTTACTAAATAACCAAGAGGTCACTGAAGAAATCAGAGAGGAAATAAAAAAATACCTAGAGACAAATGACAATGAAAACACGACGACCCAAAACCTATGGGATGCAGCAAAAGCAGTTCTAAGAGGGAAGTTTATAGCTATACAAGCCTATCTCAAGAAACAAGAAAAATCTCAAGTAAACAATCTAACCTTACACCTAAAGAAACTAGAGAAAGAAGAACAAACAAAACCCAAAGTTAGCAGAAGGAAAGAAATCATAAAGATCAGAGCAGAAATAAATGAAATAGAAACAAAGAAAACAATAGCAAAGATCAATAAAACTAAAAGCTGGTTCTTTGAGAAGATAAACAAAATTGATAAGCCATTAGCCAGACTCATCAAGAAAAAAAGGGAGAGGACTCAAATCAATAAAATCAGAAATGAAAAAGGAGAAGTTACAACAGACACCGCAGAAATACAAAGCATCCTAAGAGACTACTACAAGCAACTTTATGCCAATAAAATGGACAACCTGGAAGAAATGGACAAATTTTTAGAAAGGTATAACCTTCCAAGACTGAACCAGGAAGAAACAGAAAATATGAACAGACCAATCACAACTAATGAAATTGAAACTGTGATTAAAAATCTTCCAACAAACAAAAGTCCAGGACCAGACGGCTTCACAGGTGAATTCTATCAAACATTTAGAGAAGAGCTAACACCTATCCTTCTCAAACTCTTCCAAAAAATTGCAGAGGAAGGAACACTCCCAAACTCATTCTATGAGGCCACCATCACCCTGATACCAAAACCAGACAAAGACACTACAAAAAAAGAAAATTACAGACCAATATCACTGATGAATATAGATGCAAAAATCCTCAACAAAATACTAGCAAACAGAATCCAACAACACATTAAAAGGATCATACACCACGATCAAGTGGGATTTATCCCAGGGATGCAAGGATTCTTCAATATACGCAAATCAATCAATGTGATACACCATATTAACAAATTGAAGAATAAAAACCATATGATCATCTCAATAGATGCAGAAAAAGCTTTCGACAAAATTCAACACCCATTTATGATAAAAACTCTCCAGAAAGTGGGCATAGAGGGAACCTACCTCAACATAATAAAGGCCATATATGACAAACCCACAGCAAACATCATTCTCAATGGTGAAAAACTGAAAGCATTTCCTCTAAGATCAGGAACGAGACAAGGATGTCCACTCTCACCACTATTATTCAACATGGTTCTGGAAGTCCTAGCCACGGCAATCAGAGAAGAAAAAGAAATAAAAGGAATACAAATTGGAAAAGAAGAAGTAAAACTGTCACTGTTTGCGGATGACATGATACTATACATAGAGAATCCTAAAACTGCCACCAGAAAACTGCTAGAGCTAATTAATGAATATGGTAAAGTTGCAGGATACAAAATTAATGCACAGAAATCGCTTGCATTCCTATACACTAATGATGAAAAATCTGAAAGAGAAATTATGGAAACACTCCCATTTACCATTGCAACAAAAAGAATAAAATACCTAGGAATAAACCTACCTAGGGAGACAAAAGACCTGTATGCAGAAAACTATAAGACACTGATGAAAGAAATGAAAGATGATACCAACAGATGGAGAGATATACCATGTTCTTGGGTTGGAAGAATCAACATTGTGAAAATGAGTATACTACCCAAAGTAATCTACAGATTCAATGCAATCCCTATCAAATTACCAATGGCATTTTTTACGGAGCTAGAACAAATCATCTTAAAATTTGTATGGAGTCACAAAAGACCCCGAATAGCCAAAGCAGTCTTGAGGGAAAAAAATGGAGCTGGAGAAATCAGACTCCCTGACTTCAGACTATACTACAAAGCTACAGTAATCAAGACAATATGGTACTGGCACAAAAACAGAAACATAGATCAATGGAACAAGATAGAAAGCCCAGAGATTAACCCACGCACCTATGGTCAACTAATCTATGACAAAGGAGGCAAAGATATGGAGAAAAGACAGTCTCTTCAATAAGTGGTGCTGGGAAAACTGGACAGCTACATGTAAAAGAATGAAATTAGAATACTCCCTAACACCATACACAAAAATAAACTCAAAATGGATTAGAGACCTAAATATAAGACTGGACACTATAAAACTCTTAGAGGAAAACATAGGAAGAACACTCTTTGACATAAATCGCAGCAAGATCTTTTTTGATCCACCTCCTAGAGTAATGGAAATTAAAACAACAATAAACAAATGGGACCTAATGAAACTTCAAAGCTTTTGCACAGCAAAGGAAACCATAAACAAGACGAAAAGACAACCGTCAGAATGGGAGAAAATATTTGCAAACGAATCAACGGACAAAGGATTAATCTCCAAAATATATAAACAGCTCATTCAGCTCAATATTAAAGAAACAAACACCCCAATCCAAAAATGGGCAGAAGACCTAAATAGACATTTCTCCAAAGAAGACATACAGACGGCCACGAAGCACATGAAAAGATGCTCAACATCACTAATTATTAGAGAAATGCAAATCAAAACTACAATGAAGTATCACCTCACTCCTGTTAGAATGGGCATCATCAGAAAATCTACAAACAAATGCTGGAGAGGGTGTGGAGAAAAGGGAACCCTCTTGTACTGTTGGTGGGAATGTAAATTGATACAGCCACTATGGAGAACAATATGGAGGTTCCTTAAAAAACTAAAAATAGAATTACCATATGACCCAGCAATCCCACTACTGAGCATATACCCAGAGAAAACCGTAATTCAAAAAGACACATGCACCCGAATGTTCATTGCAGCACTATTTACAATAGCCAGGTCATGGAAGCAACCTAAATGCCCATCAACAGACGAATGGATAAAGAAGTTGTGGTACATATATACAATGGAATATTACTCAGCCATAAGAAGGAACGAAATTGAGTCATTTGTTGAGAAGTGGATGGATCTAGAGACTGTCATACAGAGTGAAGTAAGTCAGAAAGAGAAAAACAAATATCGTATATTAATGCATGTATGTGGAACCTAGAAAAATGGTACAGATGAGCCGGTTTGCAGGGCAGAAGTTGAGACACAGATGTAGAGAATGGACATATGGACACCAAGGGGGGAAAACTGTGGTGGGATGGGGATGGTGGTGTGCTGAATTGGGCGATTGGGATTGACATGTATACACTGATGTGTATAAAATTGATGCCTAATATGAACCTGCAGTATAAAAAAACAAACAAACAAAACAACTAATACTAAACTTTCATTGGGTTATTTGTATGGAAATATGTTAATATAAATGTTTCAGACATTACATGAAATTTCTAAAAATCTTATATTTGTATTTGTATGGAAATATGTATGGGAATATGTTAATATAAATGTTTCAGACATTACATGAAATTTCTAAAAATCTTATATGTTCTGGTATAATGTTATAAGTAATAATCCTAGTTATTACTTTAAAATGTATATCTCAGAAATAACTAATTTTCTTGTCAACTGCATTATTATGAACTTTCATCAAATCTTTAACTGTGGTCATTTTTAAGTGTTTTCTCATTTACAGACAGTTCTGGGTGTACTCTGATGCTTTTGCAAATATGTTCCTATAAAAGGGTTTCATCTTCAAGAAATTCATGGAAAAGACTCTGAGAAGTACAGGTTTCTGGTAACTGACTGTACTGCTGAACTGAATGAATAAGCATTTTCAGAACTCTAATGAAAAACTGATGAACTCAAAAAAGTGCTAACAAAAGATCAAGATGAAAAAAAAATTTAATTACATGGGACTGAGTGAACTGATGAGGATGAGTATAATTTTTGTGACTTTCTGTCTGAATTTAAAAAGAAAATCCCACAAGGACTCAGAAGCAAAGAATATACGAATCAATTTTCACTGCAAAGTAAAGGAGCTGTTACAGTGGAGGATTACTGGACTGAATGTCAATATTATGACATAGTATGAGTGTGTTTCAGGTTTGGTAATTGCAATCATTGTTGCTTTTGTTGTGGTCATCCATGTACAATGCTTCGTGTCAGTCTATTTATCTCTTGTAAAAATAAAATACAGTGTGTGTGTGTGAAAAAAAAAAAAAAGATACAGTTTGATTTTACAGCACTATCCCCAAAATTTAAAAACAATCTCAAAAGCAAGCCAATCCCCAACTCCTAGAAGAGTGAAACTAGGCACATTTTTGTTCCCAGAATGCAGTACAGAATTCGACCAAAGAACATAGCAGAAACTCAATGGCATTTGAGAGAAAGATAAAGTCTCTTTCGTTTTAGCCTCACTAGGATGTCCATTAGTCTATGCCATTTATTTGACATTTCTGACCTGCCAACTTCGAACCAGGAGGAATCTTTTAGCCTCATGTTGATTTGTCACTATGAATTTGCCATGTGCAGTGCACAGCCCTGAGCATCTGTCACACGTGGACCCTTGAGTTATCCCTCCTCCTTGATGACTTTGTGGTTCACACTGCAGTACTGAACTGATTATGGCTTCTGTCGAGTGACATTACACCTCCAGTTCTGATGTGTAGATTTGACAATCCTATGCCGCCATGGCCATTTTCACTGCCTCCTGCTAAGGAACTGCATAGACCAAAGGCGGCTGCCTTTAAGAGAACACTTCTTTCTCCAACATAATTGACAAATCCAGTGTCAGCTTGGGTCCACATGTAAAGGGAGTCACTTGAGCCTACGGTAGACCATATGTGTCAATGCCGACAAGTTCTACAAGACATGTTTTCCTTACAGTTGAGTCTTTGTCTCGGTCAAGCCTGCTTGGGAAAAACTCTACCTGAAGAGTAAGGCAAGGTGGACGGCTGCCTGAGACTTTCCTGCCCTGTAAAATCCTGCACACTCTCAAGTCAAGTGCCAGGTAAAGGTCTCTGTATACTAAAGACCCTCCAGGTGCCTTATTCATTCCGCTCCAGGTATTGCTCAGTCACCTGCAACTCCCTAACGCCCCTTTTCTTTATGTCAGACTTTTACTTAAGTGGCTCTAAAGAAACAGCCCCTCTCCCACGCCATAAGCTGCAGCCATCAGCCAAAATCAAAGTATCTTACGGCTGGTATAGTGGGTTGGATGGTGGCCCCACCCAACAAGTATATATCCATGTCCTAATCCTTGACTGTTACCTCGTTTGAAAAAAAGGTTTTGCAAATGTCATTAAGGATCTTGAGATGGGATTTCCATCCTATATTATCTGGATGGGTCCTAAATAGAATGACAATTGTCCTTATTATACAAGAAGGGCAGAGGGACATTTGAGACAGACAAAAGAGAAGATACAGACACAGAAAGGGGGTGATGTGAAGACAGAGACAAAAACTGAGTGATGTGGCCTCAAGCCAAGGAAGCTGGCAACCACCAGAAGCTGAAAGAGGCAGGGATAGAATCTCCCCTAGAGCATCTGTAGGGAGAGCAGCCTTGCTGACACCTTGATATCACACTTCTGGCCTCTACAACTGTGAGATAGTTAGTAAATTTCTATTGTGTTAAGCCTCCAACTTTATTAGTCTCCCAGCAAGCACGGAGGACACTTATACAGCATGCATTAAACCTTTTCTAGGCTTCAGCAGTTTACTGCACAAACCTAAATATTTTCAAACAGTCAAAGGTCTCAACTTCCCACCATACATTAAAGACCAAGGCACTAGACTACCTTCCTTGGCAGTACCAAAATATTTTCCACATGGACATTTTCCTCTCCAAAATGCCTGCTCCTTTCTTTTTATTTCTCAGTGTTCCCAGGTAATGCACCAAATGTTAGGGTCTTTTCATTACCTTCCAGCAAGTACAATGCCTTAATTCCATTTGGTTTGGAATAAATTAGGAAATAAGATAAAAGAGAAAAGATGGAGGGCCGAATATTCCTGTTACTGTTGATAACCCTGGCTTGAGAATCCAGTTTGAACGCAATGATCACATAACGGAACCCCAGAATTGGGCAGATTTACTAACTCGTAATACACAGAATGAGAGAAACAGAAGACACTCACTCACACTCTCAAGGCAGAGAACAGAATTAGTCAAGGCAAGCATGCTCACTTAATTCTTTTCAAGCTTTCTATATAAGTCACTTGATCACCCTGGGGCAGAGTCAGTAAAGAAGCAGGGCTGAAATGACCCTAAGAGCTCTCTTGACGGGACTGAACCATCAGGAGCGGGAAAGGAACATTCCCTCACTCCCCACCACCACCACCCCCAGCAGTAAAAAATGATCATCCACATTGACAATGTAAAAGAAATCAGAAACTACGCTAACTCTGATTCACTCTTAGTATACCAACAGCTAATCAGGAGCCTTGTGCAAAAGCATCTTGACTAGTTGCTAATAAAACTCTTTAGAAGCAGACCCCTCCACATGCCTCAAAGGGAAGATGCAGACCTGTATGCTTCAGGATTTTCTCACCAAAACCCCACAGAATTTCTTTACTATTCCAGCCAAGTATGGCCTAGCCCTACCCTCATACCTGTTTTTCTTGGTTTAGCAATAAAGCAACATAGATGGAAATAAAGAAGAGCTATCAGGTAGAAAGATATAAAATAGTGGGGAAAATATTATAAGTAGAGTCAAGTACCACCACCGTTTACTAGAAGTGAACTTTCAGCACCAACATTATTTTTTCCTGTTATATCTGTAAAGTGATAATAAGTAATATGTACATAACAATTTTTAATTTATTCCAATCTCATTTTTATAACTAACTACTTCACAACAAGTAACATGCTAAGGCAGCATCAATAGATGTAAAAAGGTAGTCCCTGGCCCCAAGGAATGTTGCCTAGGAGAACACAAAGATATGTAAAAAATACAGTCACAATACAGTGTAGCGAGTGCAACAATCAGGCATGCAGAAGTGCAAGGGTAGCAAAAAGGAGCGTGTGATCACAACACTAAAAAGAAGAGTGCACAAAAGACATAATATGTAAATTGAGTTTTGAAAAATGAAGTGGGTGTCCCAGGTGCCCCACAGGGAGAAAGGAATTCTTGGAGGAGCGAAAAGCATAAATGAAGACAGTGCATTGTTCATATAATCCAGAAGCGAAGTAGGCAATGGCAGGAGAAATGATTGGACACAGGCGTCATGAATACTTACATGTCTGCGTTTTAGCAAGTCCATTCTAAAGGAAACTTTGAGGATCAACTCGGGGGTGGGGGGCCGCGGGGGGACAGAACTAGTCATTCCTGCAAGAAACACTGTACAGTTGTGCAAAACCCTGGAACCAGTTTCTACCAACCCACCAAAAAAAAGACTTCAAAGGCAACGTGGTTATCACAGGAAGGGCTTGTTTTTGTGTTTGTTTTTAGTTCATTAGGCCTCACTTAAAATTCTGATTCCACAATGCACTTGCGTTGGGATCTTGAACAACACTCATAACCTCTGCAAGTTTCAGTATAGTAAGTTTACGTGATTACCTTCATCTGTAATATCCCTGTGTTGCAATCTTAATTAATTAAGATTAATTCATCTTAATCTTAATCTCAAGTTCAGGTCAAACACTAGTTCCTCTGTGACTTCTCCTCTGAACTGATTCAAAAGCCTTCTCTCCTGTCCTCATTTGGCTTCTCTTCTCTTATGGAATCTCATAAGAACTTCTACGACCTCTTTGGTTTTTTGTTGTTGTCGTTGTCTGTTTGTTTTTTAATTGAAGTATAGTTGATTTACAATGTCGTGTCAGTTTCAGGTGTATAGCACAGTGATTCCGTTTTCAGATTCTTTTCCCTTAGAAGTTATTACAAAATATTGAGTATAGTTCCCTGTGCCATAGAGGAGATCCTCATTGTATCTATTCTATGCCTTCTTTGAATGACCGTAGCACTTGTTGTCTGTATCATTTTTATGTCTGTTGTGGCTTTGTGACTGAACATGAAAATTTTCTATTTGTTCATGTCCTGGCCCTTCCTTTAAAATGTGTTCATTTATCTATTTCATATTTATTGACTACATCTTAGATACCGTGTTAGCTGCTTGTTCTAGATGTTAGTAAAATATAGACCTTCCTGCTCAAAGGGTCACAGTATTTGTGGGAAAACAAAAAAATGAACAACCTATGTCTCAAATAGCTTTGTACTTCCCGAAGAGAACACACCTCGTAGGTACAATAAATATATGTATTATACATAAATGTATAGTTAATGGCATTGAAAACTTGAGATAACTGCTTTTCTATTCTGAGGAAATGATCATTACATTTCACCAGGAGCTCAATACCACTCTGAGAATGAGGGCTTAACCCCCATCCTGACTCACTGCATCGCTTTCTTACATGAAAATAGACAAGTCTGTACATACTCTCTACAAAAAGGCTTATCTGGAATGAATTTCAGATAGCAAGAAGAAAAATTCAAGAGGTTCAGAGAAGCATCCAGAAGCTCAGATGATTGTCTGGCACTAATACAACTTGCTTGACAGGAAAATAGAGCCGTAAATCTCACAAAATTAGATGATCTTTTAAGGATTTCAAAACCTCCTGCTATTAATTGGAAATCCTAGAAGAACAGCTTCTTTTAAACTATACTGATAATATGCTTTACAGCTTAATATTCAGAAGCCTATGTTGTGGCTAAGTGAGCATCAGGAAAGAAGGAAACTTGTGGTTTAGCTCCATTTACTCCGGAACCTCTGGTCAAAACATCTGCTTCTGTGCTCAGCCATCTTATCATCTGTACAATGGAGGCAACTCTAAGAAAACATAGTTACAGAGATGTTGCACAGCTTCGTGTGTCATTGCCTTCATTTGTTTCAGAAAACCAATCACATCTAAGCTACGACTGAAAGAGTGCAATGTTATCTGGGGTCATCTAGTGCAGCTCTGTCAAAGTAAAGAAAAGGAAAGGGGCCTAGAATAACTATAATTTTCCCAAGAGGACACAATTATTTTATGGTAAATCTGGGTCAAGAACCCTGATCTCTTTGATGCCATTCCATTGTTCTTTCGTTGGGTTCTGAACAACCCAGAGAAAGAAAGAGAAATCAAATTCCTATGTGGTACAGGACGTGGCAAGATTGGAATTGGAGAACTACCTATTAACAGATATCTGGGAAATTCTTCAAACTAATTGAGATATATACCAGGTACATAAAAAACAGTATGTGTTCTCAAGATGATTCTGTGGAATGAACAGAACAGAACATAAACAATCAAATAATAACACAAAACATTTTTATAGATTTTTAAACATTTAAGCATTTTCATGTTCATTATCTAATTTAATCCTCAAATCAACTCCATGAGACAGTTATTATTTTCCCATTAGAAATGACCACATATTAAATCCTTAGTGATTGCTCAAGAAAAGCTGAAATCTTGAGTGTTACATCTATTAATGCCAGGGTTGGGTGTTTTCGCATGGGAACACTGGATGCTAAAATCAACAGGGATTTTCAGCTCAAGATGGCAGACTAGGAAACATTTACTTTCTGTTCCTCCTGAAACCATATTTAAATAAAACTGTAGAAATACCAAAATTAAGCAACCAATAAAAGCCAAGACATTGTGGAAGTCATCAACCACAGAAAGATTTCAACACATTTTGAGAAGGCAAACAATGAAATGGAGGAGCCATGAATAAAATAATTAAGAAAAGACTACCCTAAGTAGGGTCTGCACAAAGCCAGTCAGCTTTTGCTGAGCTCTGGTTATAGTAAAGGGCAGAGGAAAGAAGAGGGGCTGAAAACAAGGAGACAAACATCATTTTAGGAACAAAAGTTCATTTAATGAGCTCCAGGGAACACTCAGCCTGCTGCCATACTAACTCATGAATTACAATGGATTGTTGGTAAGTAAGACAAGAAAACAGGGAACAAACAAAACAAACAAAAATCAAGACATTGTTTCTTACAGAACTCTTCTCAAATGAGATCAAGGAACTATGGTTCAATGCCACAGCTGTAAATCATTTCTGCTCCGGGAGAGGTTAGAAAGGGCTTATAATATTTAGCCCTTTATTTCAGACAAAATTTAGGTCTGAGCAAAACATTTTGTGTCCTCAAACCTCAAAGTTTATTGGGGATGGAAGTCCAACTTAGCTGTCACATATCATAAAAAGAATCTCATGGGCAGAGGGTCAAACTAATTTTGGAATATATGAATTATGCCCAGTGTTATTTTCAATAGATTTTAAACTAAAATATATAAATTTTTATTGATCTATATGACTCTGGGTTCTGAAACTTCTACATGTCACATGCGTGATACATAACACACAATGTCAGCCCCAGGAGAGAGAAAACACTCCAATGAAGCAAGCCAAAGAAACAAGTTTCAAACAAGGTAAAGTCATGTGTAGACCAGGATTTTTCAATTCTTTCCTGTCATGCTGAAGCTTCCAGCTCCTGAATAACAACACATGTTTCCCTTGCCCTAGACACCCAAGAGTATGTCTCCTCTCTTGGGCATAAGAATCGCTAGAGTTACATATGTGTAGTAAACAGTGGACCCAGCTGGCATACTCACAATGACCAAATTGTGTTGATCGTACTTTAAACCAATACATCACTCCACGATGAAGTTGCAATAAATGATATATTTGCTTGCCAGACATGAATGAGATGCCTTACTGGATATACTCCAGGAAGGCCAGAGAAACTGGAATAATTTACTGGTGAATTTCTTTCCGGATAGCCCATGATTTGTCTAGAATATAAGCTTTACATATCTGGATCCTTCACACTAGACCAAAGGGAAAATCTGGGCTGCAAGCCTCAATTAGAAATGTGGGGCGCTGCTATGCTGACAGCTGGTGCTCCCTGACCTGTATCTTCTGAGACTAGAACCCCGTGTGGTGGATGACCAATTCATGCGTTGAACAAAAGAAGACCTCCTACAGGGCAGTGTACGTGTTCATCACACGTATGGCACTTAGGGCTAAGTACCATAAGGGCCACAAGAAAAAAAAACAAAAGTAACACATGAAGCATATATGATAAGGAGGCGCCACAGTCCAGAGCACGAGCTCTGGAATCACACAGCCTTGCTTCGAATCCTAGCTAAGCCACTACCATCTGTATAACCTGAAGAACAGTCGAAGGTTTAAATGTTGTTTTACCAAATTTCGAAAAGGCAGTGAAGAAAGAACCTATCTGCCAGGAAGGGACATCGTGGGCTGCAGCACCCAGGCGGGTCAGGGCTCTGCATCCCCTGCTCAGAAACCTTCGCCACCTGGCTCATGGTGATGCTGGCAGCTGAGCAGCCCTGGAGAAGGTGCTCCCGTCATCAGGCCTCGCAGAGAAGCTGGGGAGGTCCCTGGAGGAGGCGGGCCACAGCCTGGCAAGCTCTGGGTGCCTCCTGCACTCAGCTCTGAACAGGCTCTGGCCCCTGGGCCCCTTGGGGGGGAAGGGCTGGCCGATACATACGCAGGGCTGAGGGGCCTGCAGAGCCGGTGCCCAGGCAGGGTGAGCTCTGCAGGAGAAGGCTTCCACAGTCCCCAACAGTCTCCGCATGGTGGTCCATCCGGTGCCAAACACCTGCCACCCACAGCGAGAAGTCCCAGCCACTAGAAAGTCCAGAAGGGGTCGGGCTCTGGGGCCCCGCCCTTTGCCCTTGGGCCGGGGTTTCTCCAGGGGCTGGGCTTGCATGCGCCCCCCGTCCTGCCCCGCCCGCCCTTTCTCTGTGACAGGTACAATGGACATGTCACAAGTGCCAGGCTGAGCCATCCAGTGTCCAGTGCGTGCTAGACCTTGAGAGGAGGTGAAGCGAAGGAGAAGCTCTCCCAGTTTCACACTCTGTTCTCGGATCGCTTGGCGCACAACCGGTCCTACATTGGCAATTTACTATGCAAATTTCGTACCTGGCTCCGCCACCGCCGCCGGCCCCGCCGCCGGCCCCGCCGCCCGCCCCGCCGTGGGGCCCCGGTGGGCTTTCACCCGCTGCTTTTGCCCTCCTGGGAGGCTGCCACGTCTGACCGGGACCACCCTGCTGCTCCAGCGCCTGCCTTCTGCCCTGAGCAGGGAGTCAACGTCAGGAAGCCGGTACCATCCAGTCACCTCCCACTGAGGAGACGGGGGCTGGGGAAAACAGGGGCAGAATGGAAAATGACAGCCCGGGAAGGAGGTGAGAAAAGGGAGGTGAAGGCCCCATCCCATGCCGTGCTGTCCTCTGCCCCAACCGCATGCTGCTCCCTGCTGCTGCAGAGGCCAACAAAAAAAGTGCTGGGTGAAGACCACCATCCCAAATCACCAGGCTCACTGACGTCTGGGAAGGAGCTGCAGCATGAAGAGTCTTCACGCATCCCAACAAGAAGCTCCTCTTCCCTGCTATCTACCAGCAGTAGGCCCTGGAAGCGGAAGATTCCCCTGCCGCTTTTTCTGTCACTGCCAGGGCTGAGGTCGCCCCCGTCGGGGAACGAGGCACTGACGTGGGATCGAGGTGAGCTGCCCCCTCCTCCTAAGCTTCCGTGCTTAGCTGCTGCCAAACACCCAGGCACCTTGGAGAAGAACATTCAGTGTCGCTGGAAAAAGATCCCCAAGAATGTAAGGAAGGTCCAGCCACCGTCCCATGAAAAAGAACCCCCAACACCCATCTGTGTAGCTCCTACCCCTCCTTTATACTCACCTACCCCTCTTCCAGCCCCTACCATCAATCCCTCTATTGTAACTGGGCAGCCCAGGACTTCTGTGGCAATCCCTTCCACCAGCATGGTCACGGCATCTGGAAGTGTGACCTTGCAGCCTAGCGTCTACATGGACACTGCTGCCCCTTCCGGAGCTGTCATTTTCCATTCGGCTCCTGTTTTCTCCAGCCCCCCATTTACAGCTTCGGCCAGCATCGGTGCTTCAGCAGGCAGCACCTCTGACACTGTACCTATGGACACCACACCTCCTTCCCAGGCTGCCATTTTCCATTCGGCTCCTGCTTTCCCCAGCCCCCCATTTACGACTTCGGCCGTCACCAATGCTTCAGCAGGCAGCAGCTCTGACACTGTACCTATGGACACTACACCTCCTTCCCAGGCTGTCATTTTCCATTCGGGTCCTGCTTTCCCCAGCCCCCCATTTACGACTTCGGCCGTCACCGGTGCTTCAGCAGGCAGCAGCTCTGACACTGTACCTATGGACACCACACCTCCTTCCCAGGCTGTCATTTTCCATTCGGCTCCTGTTTTCCCCAGCCCCCCAGTTACGGCTTCGGCCGTCACCAATGCTTCAGCAGGCAGCAGCTCTGGCACTGTCCCTATGGACACCACACCTCCTTCCCAGGCTGTCATTTTCCATTCGGCTCCTGTTTTCCCCAGCCCCCCAGTTACGGCTTCGGCCGTCACCAATGCTTCAGCAGGCAGCAGCTCTGGCACTGTCCCTATGGACACCACACCTCCTTCCCAGGCTGTCATTTTCCAGTCTGCCCCTGTCTCCAGGCCAAACCAATAGACATTTCACAGGGCTGTTCCTATTTCTGGGAACACACCACCCAGTGGTAGCAATGCCTCAGCCCATGACTCGACTCATTTACCTGCAACGCCGGCCAACAGATAGACCAACACTTCAAGCTTCCTTGGACCCAGGTCTCCCGTCTCAGGCCACATTGGGGGCCAACGATGGGCAGAGGCCTAACGATAATTTTCTGTTGGGAAACCCAGCAGCTTCAGCACAAGATAAAGTCCTAGTCGCCCCTGCAGCCTAGCCACCGCGAGTCAGCATCATACCGGCAGCTTCGCCAGCTTCCCTATTTGCCACCACCAGCAACACGCAGCCGGCCTTTGGCGACAACCCAGGCATTCTCCCCAGGGCTGTGTCCATTGCTACTGGCTTTGGACTTGCCACCAGGATGCCCAGTACTGGGGACAGTGGCTCACTCTTTGCCGACACCACACCGGGCCCACTGTTCATGGGACCTGCAGCCCCTACGGCTGGTGGGAGCCTTGGGGTCGGTGTGTCAGCCCCAGGCCTCACTCACTCACAGGCATCCAGACCACTTAACTTCGGGGCAGGACTAAGTGGGGCACCCAGCACCGCTTCTGTTCCTACTTCGGGCCAGACAACCTGCCATCTACCTGACCACGGCAAGGCTGCTGCAGTAGGAGGGGCAGGCACCATCCCAGCATCTGGGAACATACCTGATTCCACCTTAAATCCAAATACCTGGGGCCCACCTGGGCTGAATACAGGTGGTACGGTGATGGCAGGGGACAACACCATCCCCACGATGGGAGGCCCTAGAGTTTCCACTTGCCGTCACTGCACACAGGGCCCATCTGGACGTAGAAAATCTACATTTAAAAGTTCCATCACCAAGGAGAAGAAATCTGTGTCAAGGGACATGTCAGTTTCCACCTTCTAACAGAGCACACCACATCTGTTGCAGGTGCAAGTGTGGTTATCACCCGTGGGTTTCAACACACTTCTAGTTCTACCTTATTTCCAAGCACAAGGGGCCCACCTGCCCACAATCTAGGTGGTGGTCGTCTAGGAGGGAACAACATCATGCCCATGATTGGAGGACCTGCTATTCCCGCTTACAACTGGGACCCACCTGGCCAACACACAGGTGGTGCGGATGGAGGGCACAACATCTCACCGGTGCTGAGAGGCCCTGTGTCAATAACAGCCATCAGACTTGGAACCCATCTGTGCAGAGAACCGGGGGGGGGGGCATGGGGGACAGCACCACACCTGCTGTGACTGGATACACTTCTGGTGCCACATTCATACAAAGCACCTGAGGCCCCTCCTGGTCAAAACCCAGGTGGTGCCATGGGGGATAGCAGCATCCATATTTAGAGAGGAACCTCCACTCTCAGTAAGAACACTGGGGTCCCCAAGTCAGGACACCCCTCTGACTTAGACGAGCCAGCATTGTGTTTGCAGGCCCCTGGTCAGGGCAGCTGTGCCTGTGCTCACAGGAGTCTGGCAGCCGCATAACCTGCCCAGGGCTTCATAGGAGCCACCAGCGAATTCCTTTCTTCTATGAAGAAACGCAACAAATGAAGAGCAGATCTTATTCTGCAAACTGTGTGTCACCATGAATGGACTTTGCCTCACTGGAAAGTGGCTCAGCCCCTTGAAGTGAAACTTCACCTCCTCTCTTCCTACAGCAAGCCGGAGGACCACACCTCAGGGGTGTGCTAGTGTGTGTGTGTGTGCGTGTGTGTGTGTGTGTGTGTGCTGGAGGGTGAGGAGTATATGAGCCCACTTCAGAACTACACCAGACTTGAGAAGCTCCAGTTAGGAGAATGGAAGACAGCTGCCTGTATCATCCACTGTGCCATCCCTGGCTTGACTGTTAACTTGGCGGACCCAAGTTTTCCCTAGACTTGGAACTGGCAGGATGCCCACTGCTGTTTTCAGATGCTACCTCTCCCCCTATGCATTTGCCTCAATGGGCCTTTCTCTTTCCCAGCTTTATGTACATATATATATATGTCAATAAAACCTTGTTCGTATTAATCTGCTTCTGTTTATGTGTCTTTACTCACTGACTCAGCTGTAGAGGAAGAACTGACATATGTGAGTGGTGATGTGGGAGCCTGACTTAAGACACCAAAATTTTGTGTCCCAGTGACTGGGATGTGGAATTAGGCACACATTATGGCTGCACGTGCTGACTCCTGAAATCTGTTTTCAGTGTAACGAGTGACAATCAGGAGGAACTAAGGTCCAGAGGAGGGAGAGTTGGGGTGACTCACCCTGACTAAGTGTGCTGATGTGTCCAATCCCTGCCGACCCCTGGAGCAGTGCATTGAGTGGGCCGCACGTATCTCAGAAGAATGTTTTTCTCAGACTGATGAAGAGAAGCGACAGGACTTGCCTGTGGTGATGGCAGTTTTTGACAGAAATACCTGCAGCATCCCCAAATCCCAAATCTCTTTCATTGGCTATTTCATCACAGACATGTTTGCTGCTTGGGACGCCTTTGGAGACCTGCCTGAGTTAACCCAGCATCTTGACAATAATTTTAAATACTGGAAGGGGCGGGACGAAATGAGGCTGCGGAGCCTCCGCCCGCCTCCGGAACAGTGGGCGACACTGCCTGGGGCCCTGACGCGCTGTCCCTCCAGTCACTTGGGATTCCCGAGGGCGGTCAGAGTTCCTTGGTCCTTTCGTCCCCCGGTCTGCAGAGCCTGTCAGAGCACACAGGGACGTCGGCAACCTTCTGTAGCCACCATCTGATGCCATTGCCATAAAGTGAGACTTAGTCCACTCAAGGTACCTGGGCCTGCTGCGGGGGCTCTTCAGAAAGTCACGTGAGAACCACGGTTTGCATTCGCGTCCGTTAAAACATGAGCTCGGGACTGCCCCCGCAAAGGACGGAGATGGATTTCCTGCCAGTGACAGAGAGTGTCTTGTTACAATTTCTCTCAGTTATGTTCAGCACTTAAGAACAGCTAATGGCAATCGGATCTTTTTTCACATCATAGAAGGTGTAATCACTCACTTTGGAACACTACTGAAAGTGACTTCTCTTTTAAAATTAAACAGAAAATGCAGACAAAGAAATTTTGAAGTTGATTATTAATATCAATTATTACAATGTTTTATTAGAAGTTCAATATTTTCTATGAATTTAAAAATACTTCAAAGCCAAAGCCAACTTTAAATACCATGACCAAATTTACATGATTCATATTCATTAAATATGTATTACTTCGTGTACAGACTTATTTTCATAATGCAAGTTTAAAATATAAAATGACACATTTTTACTGCAAAAAACAAAAACCACACTGGAGGCTAGATAATCTCTGATGTGTGATAAGGAACCACACTTTATGACTGAACTTTTCGAAAATGCTGAAATGTCTTTTGGGGCATCTTTTTATTCAATTGAGACTTAGGCCAGTCATCTTCATACCTTCCCACTACACCCAGAGAGGATGGATTTGGCATCCAGGTTCATGTGTCTGGAGAAACAAAGGAAGAGTTCATACCTGCTCTGTAATTATTGAAAACTTAAGTTGACCTCAAATGTACCATGTTGCTTAAAATAGCAGAAAAGATCCTCTTTAATAACTGGCTTGGCTCTGAGCTAACCCACTAAAATATCAAATCACGAGAGTTATAATTGTGCCCTTAGAGTTCTACTGGGCCTCCACTAGGTTTAATAATGGCAAGATTCCTGAGTCTGTGCAGCCTATCTTCCAGTTGGAGGGGAGAACAGAAACCCATGTACATTATCTGGTAGGTTCGCCAGGAATAAATGCTATGGAGATTAAGCAGTATATGGTGAGGTGAGATTGTGGGCAGAGAGGAGCAAGGCTTTCAACTTAAACGGTAGACAGGATAAGTCTTACTGGGAAGGTGGAATTTGAACAGTCTAGAGGGAGGCAGACGTCTGAGCATTCCAGATCATGGGAATAACCTCTGCAAGGCCCAGAGGAAGGATGCCAGTGTCCTCAGGGAAGAATTAGTAAATAATGTGGCTGGAATAGAGTCAGCAGGTAGGAGGGAGGGAAGGAGGAAAGGAGGACAGAGAAGATGTGTGTGGAATTCCCTGCATCACCATTTACTGATTGAGTGATCACAAACAGTTAATTCAACCTTCAAGTGTTCCAGTGAACTCAGTGCTTTTCCTATGGCCTACTGACCTCTCAAGAGTTTTGGAAGGATAAAATAATGTAGGGAAGTGACTTATAAGCCATTGTTACTGTTCTATACATAAGGATAGATGGGTAGACAGGGAGATATAGATAGATAGATACATAGATAGATACATACATAGATAGAGAGATGACAGATAGATAGATGATAGAGAGATAGAGATATATAGACAGACAGATAGATAGATAGATACATAGAGAGATAGATAGAGAGACAGATAGAGACAGATAGAGAGATAGAGAGAGAGAGAGAGAGATAGGCAGATAGAGAAGAGAGAGAGAGATAGATAGATAGAGACATAGATAGAGATAGAGAGATAGAGAGAGAGAGAGATAGACACACAGATAGATAGACAGACAGATAGACAGAGAGATAGATAGATAGATAGATGGATAGACAGATAGATGGATAGATAGACAGATAGAGAGATAGATACATAGATAGATAGACAGACAGATAGATACATAATAGTTAAGGACTGAATTTCTGTAAAATCATAATTTTAAATAATAGTTTCATTGAGATATAATTTACTTTCCATATTATTTAAAGTGTACAATTTAATGTGTTATGCATCTACCACCACAATCAATTGTAAAACTTTCATCCACCCCCCCCACCCCCAAAAATAATCTACTATAAATCACTCACTCCCCCACTTCTCCGAACCCTAGGCAGCCACTAATATACTTTGTCTCTACAGATTTGCCTAGTCTGGACATTGCATACAAGTGGAATCATACAATTACTTAGCATGTTTTCAAGGTTCATCTATGTTGCAGCATGTATCAGTACTTGATTTCTTTTTATGGCTGAATAATATTCCATGGTGTGGATATTACTGTGTTTCATTGATCATTCACAGTAAATGGCCATTTGGGTTATTTCCTCTTTGGGGCTCTTATGAATAATGCTGCTGTGGTTGGATTTACGTGCAAGTTTTGTATGCAGGTCTACATTTGTTTTTTAAATTAATAGACTATTTTGGAGCTGTTTCTGGCTTACAGAAAAATTAAGCAGAAAGGACAGAGTTCTCATACTTCCTTACCTCTCAACCCAGTTTCCCCTATTATTAACATCTTACATTAGCATAATATATTTGTTATAGTTAATGAACCAATATTGATACATTATTACTAACTAATGTCCATGCTTTACTTTACACTTCACTCTTTGTTTTGTACATTATATGATTTTTGACAAATGTGCAATAACCTGTATCCACCATTACAGAACCATACACAGGAGTTTCTCTGCCTTTACAATTCCGGGCTTCACCCATCCTTTTCTCCCTCCCCACAACCTCTGGCAACCACTGATCTTTTGATTGTCTCCACACTTTTGCCTTTTCCTAAATTTCATATAGCTGCAATCATATAATATGCATGTAGCCTTTGCAGATTGGCTTTTTTTCACTTAGCAATATGCATTTAAGCTTCTTCCATGTCTTTTCATGGCTTCATAGCCTTTTCTTTTTATTGCTGAATGCTATTCCTTTGTACGGATACACAATAGCTTGTTTATCCATTCACCTATTGAAAAACATCTTGGTTGATTTCAAGTTTTGGCAATTATGAAAGAAACTGTTATAAACATCCATGTGCAGGTTTTTATGTGGACATAACTTTTCAGTTCCTATGGGTAAATACCAAAGAGCATGATTACTAGATCACTGTATGGTAAAAGTATGTTTAGTTCTGTAAGAAACTGCCAAGTATCCTGCTAGCAACAAATGAGAATTCCAGTTGTTCTGCATCGTCAACAACTTTGGTATTTCAGTATTTGGATTTTAGCCATTTGAATAGGTGTGTAGTGGTATCTCATTATTGTTCTAATTTAAAATTCCCTGATGACATGGAATGTGTAGCATCTTTTCATATGCTTATTTGCCATGTGTCTATTTTCTTTGTTTAATCATAGTTGTTTTGTTTTTTTTTAACCAATACCTGGTAACTCTTGTCCTCCTTTGTCTATTTATATTGTCTTCTTTCTTTCTTTCTTGTTCTGTTTGTTTTTTTTTTTTTTGAGCTTTTGATCATTTAGTCTTTTTCCTGGTATATCAAATTATTTTTATATTAAAATTGGGCTTAACTTATTTTAGGAAACTATAAAGATACCTCCACATTCTGGATGTCGTTATCGTTCTCTTGAAAAGATTTCCTTTTGCCAATGGCAGACAGTTACTATAGGGACTGGAAACCTTAGTCCATTCTCAGTTTGAGCTCATTCAAAGCTGTTTTTCAGTCTGTGTGAAGGTTGCTCTATTTCTGTCTTGTCCTTCCTCTACGGTGTTGCCCTTTGGGATTACCATATGAGCGTTTGGATTCTCCCTATTCCCAACTACCCATGTATTTGTTAGGCTTTAAATGTAATGGTTTCCGCAGCCCTGTGAGACTAAAGATACACTTAGCTTCTCATTCCATTAGTTGTTGCCTTTAGCTTGAGCACTTGCCGTTTGGCTTCTGTGGTTAGAGTCTTTTGAACTCCTTGGCTTTTCAGCTCCTAGGCTGTAAGATTTGAATCAGCAAATGCCCCAAGGAGAAAGCTGCACCAAATGTCAAGCTTGCGTCTGTGTTTCCCTTCTCTCCAGAACTTGGCCCACATGTCTTGGTGTCTCTCTAACATTCAGATGCCAGCGAACAGATGTTTTCTTACTTTATCCAGCTTTTCTAAAATGTCTTTAGACTTCACCTGATCTTATGTTATTATTCAACTGTCATCTCAATTACCCCTAGGAAGAAAATCTACAATTTCATGTTTTATTTTCTTATTTTCTATATTACCTCAGTTTCTGTAGAGACATTTTACCTGATTGTTCAGTCTAGTTCCTGTGTTACCAGTAAGATGGAGATAAGGTGGAGGCTAAGGATATTGGGGGGAAACCACTGATGAATGATAGGTCTCGTTCGTTTTGTTTTTCCTCTCCTTATTTACTCTGGCAGCCTACATTTGCCTTTCTTCATTTGACCCAGTTGCCCAAATAAGGAACCCACTCTGGCAAAGACCTGACTTTACTCTTATAAATGTATGCATGTTAGGATTAGCTAGATGATGAACACCATGCCAAAGCTCTTGGTGTGAGACGTTTGCAGACTTTTGTTATCCCTTTAGTTTGCCTCTTGCCATCACTGCTCAGATTGTTGAGGTTTTCTAAGATTCTGTAGGTCAAACCTCTCTACCTGCATACCAGATGAGCCCTTCTCTCTTTCCTGAGCTCACCTGCGGGAGGTTAGCCCTCGGTTTTTCTTTTTCCCCATCCAATCATAATTGTTCATGAATTCCAAAAAGCCCTCAAAGTACCTGTCATCCCTTTCTCTCCTCTCTTTTTTATCAACACTGTTAAATGTTAAGCATATATTTGCATACCTCTTTCTTACTTACAATGGAATACTGGAAGGCGCGATCATGCAGTGTGAGCCCCACCAAACTAGGACTCATACAACACTCTCCCCCAGGCCTAAACTTGTGACATCCACTGGTTTTCTTATAATATCTTATATGTATCTCAATTCGTAATGATTTAGTTAATTCCTGAGTTATGTGACAATAAGAAATCAGTCAAATTAGCACTACAGAAGTGCAGCTTAGACCTAGGGACCAGAACCAAGGACCACAAAAACCTGTTAACCAATAAGTTTCACTTGTACTTTATGTTTAACAAGTGCTGAGGGTGAATGGGAAGGGAGGGAAAAGGAGTTTAACTTCATATCACAGAAACTTGCACTAAAATGAAGAGGAAAATGACCCAGTTCCTGGTTCAAGTCACTATAATCTGCTTCAATAAATAATAACAGCACATAAGAAAAACAAACACTATATGATAGGAACAATGGATAATTAATTACCAGATCAGGGAGGACAGATGACACTTGCTATGGGCTTTCATTAAAGAAGGATTCCAAAAAGCACTGGCTTCTTCTGAGAAGACTTCTTAGAACAGGCAGCATTTAAACTGAGTCTTGAACAAGTATATAGAGGGTAGGGAACAGGCCTTCCGGGCAGGGAACAGGCACAGTGTCAGCAATGGCACAGAGGGCTTATGGAATAGGGAACAAAACTGGCTCAACACAGGAGTGCTACGTGTTGGGGAATATGGGGGAAAGGCTGACTGAGGTTGCTTAAATGAAACATCATTAGACGGAAGAGAAAGTAGGTGGAAAGACAGATGGAAGACTGTGGAAAGCCTCTGAAGATGGAGGTCAGCATAATAATATTAAGAAATCAGTGGTACTTTGACACTGTATGAATGTCTAGGTTTAAAAAATCAAGAAAACACAATAAAAGAATAAACTACTGATATAATGATATGTAACCAAAGGCCAGATACCAAAGAATACACACTGTGTGATTCCATGTATGTCATATATGGTGACAGAGGTCAGCTTGGGTGTTGCCCTGGGGGAGTATGGAACAGAAAGAAGTAACAGAGAACCTTGTAGGGTGTTACAAATATTTTATAATATCTTGACCTGGTGTTGGATACATGGGTGCATAGAGATGTAAAGATTCAGTTATTAGCAATGCAACTGGTGTTTATTGTTTGTATGCATACATTAAAAAAAAACTCTAGTAGGTTAATTAGGCTGTCAGTTGTATGAAGTAAAATTTGGTCAAGGAATAGCCAAGGTAGTAATGCAGTAATAAGTTATACATGTGCTCACTGTGCTCTAGAATGTCACGACTGGAATACAAGAAATATGTGTAAGAAAAAAGACAAATATTCAATATTGATGGTTGGATGAGCTGAATAAATTAGATCACTCTACTTTCAATTTAAGAACTTGGCCAGTGTTTGGATACCTTTGAACAAAGAAAAAAAGGAAATACAATTGTTATTAAGCATATGCTATGTATCAATCCCTGACTTATATTTTGACACACATAAACGTGGGAAATATTGCACCTTGTAACTGAGACAATGAAGATGAGCGAGGTGGCTGGTTTTGACACTAGAGGCTGAGAAAACAATCAGCTCATAATCGTAAGAAGTTTGAAGTCGGAGGAAAAGAATCAAGAGGAAATACTGGTAAGTGCCAGGAGCTTCTGGAAACTACATAAGAGATGAAGACCCCAGAATTGTTGAGCTTTCTAACAGGCCCAATGACTCAGGTGAAAACAGAAGGCTTAAAACTGAAACCTGGGGATATATGTATACATACAGCCGATACACTTTGTTATACAGCAGAAACTAACACAACACTGTAAAGCAATTATACTCCAATAAAGATGTAAAAAAAAAAAAAAACCCTGCAAAGTAACAACTGTTAGGACAAACAGTAAAGAATTATAAGAAAAATAATCACATGCCTGTCCCCACACAGAAATATCTTAAGCTCCATCTCAGCATTTCTCGATTGGCCTTTCACAAAATACAGTTCCATCAGCTGAATATAGGTTTCTCAAGTAACTGTGAGTAAGACTGAATTAAAAAAATGAAATCAATTCCTTCCTCCAAAACTTTTCAGAGTACGTAATGTAACAAAGTGAAACCTGAATTTCATGTCGGGATGTAGAGTACGGCTCTTCCCATATGCTTCTGTCTTGTAACTACATCAACATCATCTAAAACCAGTGTTCTGCAGGACAGACATTGTGAAACGCTGCTCTCATCATGTAAGATATCAGGTCCTTCTCAAAATCCATTCTTCCTTTTGCCCTTTCTCATGTTGTCCCTGCCACCTGATGGGTCACTCCTAAGCTCCACCTGCCAAAACCCTCCCCATTTTTAGGATCCAAGAGATAATGAAAGGCTTACATTACTAAAAGGCAGAGAAAGAAATCCCTTCCCAGGGATCTACATTTCCTTCCTAGGGAAAAGAAAAATTGTAAAGTATACCACAGTGACCTTAAGTCTATGAATGTAACTATGTTGTGTTACTTTGAGTTCTGTAAAAGTCAATGTGCTACAATATATATGGATACGAATATTTGATCTCTTACGTGTAGATCTTGCCGATAACTTTCATCGTGAGCGAGGTTAATGATTCAGGAGCCACTGTATTTGGCTCAGCCCTTATAACCAGGGAATATTAAAATTGGAAAGGTCCCTAGATATTAGCAAATCTATCCACCTCATATTTTAAGTAAGGAAACTGAGACGTTCATAGATTGGATATTTATATTAACAAAGGATAAGGATATAAGATATTGGCAGATATATCTTTTAGATTAAGAATTTAGAGATTTTTGTAGACTACTAAGACATTATGTCCACTGATACTGAGACAATGTGTTTTGTTGTTTGTTTGTTTTTTTATTAATTAATTTATTTTTGGCTGCGTTGGGTCTTCGTTTCTGTGCGAGGGCTTTCTCTAGTTGTGGCAAGCGGGGGCCACTCTTCATCGCGGTGCACGGGCCTCTCACTATCGCGGCCTCTCTCGCTGCGGAGCACAGGCTCCAGACGCGCAGGCTCAGCAGTTGCGGCTCACGGGCCCAGTTGCTCCGCGGCATGTGGGATCTTCCCAGACCAGGGCTTGAACCCGTGTCCCCTGCATTAGCAGGCAGATTCTCAACCACTGCGCCACCAGGGAAGCCCAGAGACAATGTGTTTCTTAGTCATCATTTTCTATTGCCATGACGAAGCGAGGTGGTAGTCAGTAGTTGTACAAAGGGAAAAAGATAACTTTACAAACTCCCAATTTATATACACAGGGAAATTCATCATTCATGTTATTTAAGCTAACTGGATGCAGTTTATCAGCTACACTGAGGAATGGTGAAGTGTCTATACAATTAACATGTTAGTTTCTGTCATGAGCTCCCTGTTGTTCAAGTGAGTTAATGGTCAGCACTCAACTAGGCACTTAGAGTCCATTATAAATCTGGACTAAACGTTTATCTGTGGCATCTTTATTCTTCTTTGGTGCCCTTAGGCAGAATTAGCTCTCTTATGTTTTGATAAATTCAAGTATTAAACAGGGCTAAGGTTTCACAAGTTCTTTGGCCTAATCATGGGGGTAAGGAGGACCAATGAGCTGGAGTACTTCTAGATTTGAGAATGGTCAGATTGAGGAAGAAGAGTCTTATACCAGAGGCGAAAGAAGACTGATTAGAATTACCTATTTTTAATAATTCCAACCCTTTTCAATGTTCTAAAGTTACCATGAAGTACATGGGTATGCTAGGAAGTAAGGGAGTCAACCAAGAATATTCTGTAAGAGTTTGTGGATGGCAATAAAGAGGCAAGGAAGATAGAGAACATACTAGAAAAGGCTTCGGTTGGCCATAATGAAGTCAGAAGGAGAAGGAGAAGAAGAATGACAGATGCAATGGGAAAGAGAAAGCAAGAATAGAGAAGCAAAAGGGAAAGTAGAAAAATCAGACAAATTTGGAGAAGGAAATGAGGAAGAAAACTGGGTGAAAGAGGGAAGCACTGATGGTAGACCACATGACACTCAAAACTTAACACGATGGGGCTTCCCTGGTGGCGCAGTGGTTGAGAATCTGCCTGCCAATGCAGGGGACACGGGTTCGAGCCCTGGTCTGGGAAGATCCCACATGCCGCGGAGCAAATGAGCCCGTGAGCCACAATTACTGAGCCTGCGCGTCTGGAGCCTGTGCTCCGCAACAAGAGAGGCCGCGATAGTGAGAGGCCCGCGCACCGCGATGAAGAGTGGCCCCCGCTTGCCACAACTAGAGAAAGCCCTCACACAGAAACGAAGACCCAACACAGCCATAAATAAATAAATAAATAAATAAAATTTAAAAAAAAAACCTTAACACGATGCACATTTAAGATGTGCCACCAATGGCCATGGTCATTACCCTCAAACAGTTTACAATATGTGTTTCAAAGACATTTATAAATTGAAAATGCCATTAAAATAAGTGCCAGGGTAAAAGTATTCATGGAATTGTACGGGAGAATAAAAAGTCTCCCGTCAAAGAGCCTTTTGAGACATAGAAAAAAAAAAGAAAAACCTAAAAAGCATAAGACTCCTCCTATTTTCATTTCCAATGATACATCCCAATCTTGATGATCAATCAGCGATTTAAATGTCAATTATAAACCCAGTATTTTATTAGCTGCTATGCAGTATACTGGAGCAATAGAAGAGAGAGGACCTCAAACCCTCTGTTCCCTCAAATTGAAAAGCAGGCTTCCTGACCCCTCCAGACCACTACTGGACACAGGGAACACACACTAATGTTTCAGGACCCCAACCAACAGTCACCTGCTTTGTGATTACTTCCGTGACACACCCCCACTAACACCACTGACTTTGCTGCTCCTACGGGACATTACATATATTTCCTATTTTAACACATACCACAGTGCATTATAATTATGATTGCAGATACACGTTCTAACAATTTAAAGAGAATGATGACTTTTTTGCTCTTTACATCTTGCTATTTCCCTTCTCATAATATTTCTTGAAGAGAAACCATAAAAATATAAACAAACGCAAAAAACAGAAAATACACAAAATGTGTGCTTTGCGGCTTAACACAAACTTAAGTAAAATTCGTTCTGACAGCATCCAGCATGACAAACTTCCATGGTACAAATGAGAACGGACCAAGGTTTGAGCAGGTACAGGAGACAATCCAGGCATGAACAACACCAAGGAAAGGTAGACAGGAAGTAACATGGTGTGTAGGAAATCACGAGACCAGTCTGATGGGAAGAGACTTAAACAAGACTGAAACTCACTTTCTAAACCTCCATCTCCAATTGGACAATTAGCAAGACACAGGTGCACCAAAGTGGCCTACTTATTCAATCCCTTTAATGGGGAGGAACAGTTTAAAATTTTACCCGTTTAGTTTGCCCCAAAAGCAACTATCAAACGTTGGCAGGACACAATGAAGGCTTACCTTTGTTAACGTAGTTAAGTCTCTCTCTCTCAGAACTAGCCCATTTAGCTCCAGGTTCCTTATTGCACCCGACGCACTTACACAGCATTCATGAGCTTTACACAACTGGAAGGTCACATCTTTATTTCTTATTGCAGGAACACAACTTCTGGAAACTTTCTGTCACAACCTATAGCAAAATTATTGTAAAATGAGTGATTTAAACCGTACATTTTATCATCATTAAAAAGCATCTAAAAAGAAAACAAAGCATCTGCTCTGTGCTAAGGATTAGAAACGACTCCTGCCCTTAAAGCCTCATTAAGGAGGGACATGTATAAAGTCAAAATTTCAATCACGTGAGATAAAGAACCATAACCTTTATGCACAGAGGTTCCTATGGAGGCAAAAAGTTATATCTAAGTGACCGCTTCATGATAACCCTGAAGTACAATCGAGAAAGCTGAGGGTCTGCAGAGGTGGAGGAGGAGGTGCAGTAACTGCAGAGGGAGCACCTGTGCAAAGACACTCAAGCCTGACACCTGCTGGGCACTGTAAATACTGCAGGTGGGGATGACTAAACGCCAGGGGTCCAAGTGTGAGAAGGGACAGAAAATAGAGATGTTGGTCGAATCAAGCCTGGGAGAGAGCATGGCTTGTATCCCACAGGTGATGAGCCCTGGGGCTACCACTGGCTGAGTAAGGGTGCCTCCGCTGATTAGAAAAAGGCGCCCCGCTGCTGAAGGACCGATTAGATAAAGGGAGTGATCACAGAAAGCTCCCCTTCCTCAGGGCCAAAGAGCCCCAGGAGGCTTGGCCGAGCACAGTTCAGACTACACGCTTCTGGGCAGAGCACACGCTGGGCGGCTAGTATGCACTAGCTCTGTGTGGGCAAGTCATTAGCAGCATTATTTTAGGCGTATCTTTTCATGTTAGAAGATCACTCAACCCGAGTAGGCAGATGAACTTAGAGGAACTGAGTCCAGGGGCTGCGAAACCACCCAGGAGCTTCTGCCATAGTCCGGGCAAAATGTAATGTGGATGAAGAAGCAAATTTACGAGGAGGCCAAAATCTACAAGCTAGACCCACTGGATGAACGACATAAAGAAAGTTCAGTGAAGGAACTCTGAAGAGAATGGGCTCTGCAATAAATTTTTCTTACAATCAAGGTAAAATATTAGGCAACATTAAGTACAGTGGCCTTTAAGGTCCTTTCCAACTCTAATTTCTTTTGATTTCTAACTTATTACTCTGGTTAAGTAAAGTCCTTTCAGAGGGACAGAACAGTTCCTACACCTGAATGGGATGCAAAGAATAATCTGACTTCTCTTCACCAGGGGATGAGTTGAACTGTCCTTGCAGAAGAGGTAACACACGGTGTGAACCCCAGATCCTAGAACAGGGCCAGGCACACAATAAGTATTCAGCTTTTTGAAAACAAATGAACAATCATTTCCTCTCCTAGATCTTCACACCCTTCCTCTGCTGGCTACTTTCTTTCAGCTTATAAGCATCCTCAATATACCCACTGAAAAAGCTCTCACACCTATGACTCTTTGGATCTTCTTGTGGGTAACCTAAGTCTCTCCCATGCCGTCAAACACCTGTCCTCCCAAAAAGCCCAGATCTGTACCTTGGGCCCAGACCTGTCTACCAGGCCCCTCTAAAGCACTGAAGATGAAGTAAGATCCTCTCCCCAGCCCCAATCCCTTCCTACTGTGCTCTGTATCTCACAAAAAGATGCAGCTGTAAACTGTCACCCACGCTTGCTGCCCTCCCTTTTCTAACTGGTCACCAGGCCCCACCCATTCCCTCTCGGATCTCCGAAATCCAGTCCAACCTTCTACAACTTAAGTGGGACCCTTAGATTACAATTCACCCTGCACCCAATCAAGTGCTTTCCACATGGAGGTCCGAGTGAGTCTCTAAACCAGAAGTCCATCTCACTGTTGTTTAGCGTTTCCCACAGCCTTCAGGATAAACATCCAAACTTCTGACAGGACAAAGAAGGCCCTTTTCTGTTTGGCCCCAGTAGGTTTCCAGTATCAACTCTCATTTCTTTCCCAAAACCGGAGTTCCACTCGTGTACCTTAGTTTTGCCATATTTTCTTATATTTCTCAAACTTTGACACACACTGCTCCCTCCTGCCACCCCAGGAGCTTCTACATATCCTTAGAAAGGATGGCGCCTCCTCCAAGAAGCCTACCCTGAACTTTCCCTTCCAAGATTCTGTGCTCTGCAAAGGGGAAAGGTGGGGGGGGAGGGATACATTAGGAGTTTGGGATTAACATATACACACGACTCTATATAAAATAGATAATCAACAAGGACCTACTGCATAGCACAGGGAACTCTACTCCATATCCTGTAACAACCTGTATGGGAAAAGAATCTGAAACAGAATGGATACATGTATAACTGAATCACTTTGAATCACTTTGCTGTACACCTGAAACTAACACAATATTGTAAATCAACTATCCTCCAATATAAAATAAAAATTAAATTAAAAAAAAAAGATTCTGTGCTCTGCAGCACCAGAACTCACTTCTTCCAGAGCACTGACTACTGTGCTTGTGTTTACTTGCCGCCCAGTAGAAGGGGAGATGACCTAGGGCATAAGCATCGTCTCCAGCAGCGCTTGGTTCTGACAACTCATTCAAGTGCCAGGATACTTTACACACATAACCTGCTTAATTAATTCTAAGAACCCACAGAAAGAGTGGTTTTTCATGTCATTTTACAAGTGTGGAGATTGCAGTTCAAAAGTAACCTGGGCTTTCCTGGTAGCGCAGTGGTTGAGAGTCTGCCTGCTAATACAGGGGACATGGGTTCGAGCCCTGGTCTGGGAAGATCCAACATGCCGTGGAGCAACTAAGCCCGTGCACCACAGCTACTGAGACCGTGCACCTAGAGCCCATGCTCCGCAACAAGAGAAGCCACCGCAATGAGAAGCCCGCACACCACAACAAAGAGTAGCCCTCGCTTGCTGCAAATAGAGAAAGCCCACGTGCAGCAACAAAGACCCAATGCAGCCAAAAGCATAAATAAATAAATAAAAATAAAAATTTTAGAAAACACAAGAACACCATCACAGAAATATCCAGAAAAATATTTCACCAAATAACTGGGCATGGTGGCCCAGACAAATTGACATGTAAAATTAACCACCTAAGCCACAGTTTTGCCATCTTTTACTGAGAAATTTGACTTATCTGAACTATTTTGATACCTAGAAGATACCTTCTAGAGGTAACACCCTCAGTTTTTGACATGGTAGGCAGCAGAGGGAGAGAGCCCATTTGCCCAGTCAGATGACACCTAAAAGGATAAAATGCTGTCTTCTCTCTCCAACCCACAAGGATGAATGCCAAAAACACATAACTTATATCTGCTTTAGCTAACATATGATAGGTCTGGAACAGACCGATGCTCCCAGCAAGTCTCATGAAATGCTGTTTCATTAAGGGGAGACTTTACTTGCTAAGATTAGAAGCAAAAGAGGGTGGTGGATGAAAAACTGCCCGAGGATATAAGTTCACACAAGGGAGCAGGAGAGAGAATGGGTATCCGAAGATGTGCGCTCTGAGCCAACACTAATTCCACAGCATCAGGTTGTAATTCAGGGAGCCAAACTGCTGGGGTTTTTTTCCCCCTCTTTTTTTCCCCCAAAGAGGGACAAATCAAGCATACTGACAAAGGAAGAGCATTAGTCACCACAGATAAACTCCTTTTTAGAGGTGATATCGCAAATGATTTGGCTCAGTGTAGACTATGATTTGGCTCCACAAACCATAAGCTAGAGCACTTCATGCCAGGTCCCTCCTCAAATATCCATGACAGGTAGAAATTCGGCATCAGTACTTTTTGAAATCTTCCCAGGTGATTGTAATATGCAACCAGGGCTGAGAATCTGGAGATGTAGAGAGAATTTAAATTGAACTTTAGTTAAACAGTAAAACAAGCTCTGACTCTACTGGCTGGAGCTAGACAAGCGATATGGATTTAGTGGGATGAGAAGATAAAGAACACCAGGGAGTAAATCAAATGCTTTACACCTGTGCTTAGCTAATTGTTACTCAGATAATTCAGACAATCTTACAGCACCTGAACCCTGAAATTCCTTAGCTCTGTTTTAAAAAAAGTAACTCTTCAAGTACCTGAACTCTGAGAATCATGTAAATCATAAAGAAAAAGAAGAAATCTTACTTTTTGAATTAGTTGATTTCATATATACTGTTTCACTTTCATGATATTAACTAGATATCTTTCTTTCCATTTTATGTTTGAGGAAAGTAAGGCTTTAAAAATCTCAGTAATTTTCTCAAGGTCACTTGTTAAGGGTGTGGTAGGCAGCATAATGGCTCCTAAAAATGCCTTCACCCTAATCCCTAGAACCTATTAATATGTTACCTTACATGGTAAAGAGGACTTTGCAGATATGACTGAAGCTATAGACCTTGAGATAGAAAGATTATCCTTGATTACCTCATGGAACAAATCTAATTGCATGAGTCCGTAAAAGCAGAAAACCATTCCCAACTGTAGAAAGAGAGAGAGAGAGATGTCCTAATAGAAGCAGAATCAGAGAGATGCAACATTTTGGGTTTTGTAGGTGGAGAAAGGGGACTCTGAGTCAAGGACTACATGTGACCGCTGGAAGCTGATAAAGTCCAGGGAACAGAAACACCCCTAAGAGCCTCCAGAAAAGAATGTAGCTCTGCCAACACTTTTTTTTTTAACCATCTTTATTGGAGTATAATTACTTTACAATGGTGTGTTACTTTCTGCTTCATAACAAAGTGAATCAGCTATACATATTCATATATCCCCATATCTCCTCCCTCTTGCGTCTCCCTACCACCCTCCCTTCCCTAACCCACCCCTCTAGGTGGACACAAAGCACAGAGCTTATCTCCCTGTGCTTTGTGGCTGCTTCCCACTAGCTATCCATTTTACATTTGGTAGTGTATATATGTCCATGCCACTCTCTCACTTCATCCCAGATGACCCTTCCCCCTCCCTGTGTCCTCAAGTCCATTCTTTATGGCTGAGTCTTTATTCCTGTCCTGCCCCTAGGTTCTTCATAACCATTTTTTCTTTTTTTTTAGATTCCATTTATATGTGTTAGCATATGGTATTTGTTTTTCTCTTTCTGACTTACTTCACTCTGTATGACAGTCTCTAGGTCAATCCACCTCACTACAAATAACTCAATTTCATTTCTGGCTGAGTAATATCCCATTGTATATATGTGCCACATCTTTATCCATTCATCTGTCGATCCTGCCAACACTTTTACTTGACTCAATTGAGACCAATGTCAGACTTGTAAGGTAATAAATTTACGTTGTTTTGAGTCACTCAATTTGTGGTAATTCGTATGAAAGCAATAAAAAACAAATACAGAGGTCCTACAAGAGCCAGGCTACATATTTATATTTAAGTATTCTAAAATGAATTTAACCTTGTGACTGACAGCAGCAGCAGCTTCCAAGGGATCCCACCACACACCTGAGGCAAAAGCAGCCTAATAAAGAAGCAGTGACGGCAGCAGGTCACTGCCCCACACTTGGGGTAGAGGGGGATTTGATCTACTGTAGCAGCAGCATAGCCTGAATGGGAATGCATCCTCCTGTGGCACTACTCCCATCAACATTAGTCTAATCTGCTAGCATCTGCTGTGCCAACAGGCCCAACATATACAAACCCTCCAACTCAGCAGCATTAAGTGAGCCAGGCTCAGTGTTTCCTGAAACTCATATCCAATGGCACTGGAAAGCCCAGATATCACCTACTGTTATGAAAACATAAAAAAACAATAACGGAAGACTGGGAACTTCAGAAAGAAAAGGGGAACAATGGAATGGGTGAAAACAAATGGGGTAAATATAAGAGACTATCATTAGCTTCATGAGTTTCTTAAATTCTATATGATGGTCAAAGTAAAAATTATGACACCATCTGATGTGGTTCTCAATGTATCTAAAGGAAATACTACAGAAAATCATACTTTAAAACTGGGGACTATTAAGAGACCTAAATGGAAGTAAAATTTTGAAACTTCACTTGAAGTAATAAAACACTGATTCCAGTAGGCTATGATAAGTCATATATGTATAGTGTAATGCCAAAAGCAACCACTAACAAACTATACAAACAGTATACACAAATGATTATAAGTAAATTAGATTAAAATGGACTTATTAAAAAATGTTTAAGTAACCCACAAGAAGGCAAAATAAGAGAAACACAGGATTGAGAAACTAAGGTAAAAGACAAAACAAAAAATAAAATGGTAGACCTAATCTTTAACATAGCAATAACTACATTAACTGTAAATGATCTAAATAACCAAGTCAAAGACCGAGATTGGAAGAGTAGATGAAAAAGTCACAAGCATGATCCAACTATATACTCTCTATAAGAAGCTTACTTTAAACATCATGATATAGGTAGTTCAAAGTAAAAGGATGAAAAAGATATATCATATGAACATTAATCAGAAAAAGCAGGAATGGCTATATTAATATCAGATAAAGTAGATTTCAGAGCAAAGGCAATTATTAGGGGCAAAGAGGGTCATTACATAAAGATAACAGGAATAATCCACCTAGATGACCTAGTGATACTAAATGTGTGTGCACCAAACAACAGAACTTCAAAACACATGAAGCAAACACTGAAAAAGGTAAAAGGAGAAACTTCTAAATCCACAATTATTATTTGAGACTTCAACACAGCAATTTATAGAACTACCAGAGAGAAAAATCAGCAAGGATATGGAAGAACTGAAAACATCATCAATCAACAGGATATAACTGACATTTAAAGAACACACCCAATAAAAGCACAATACATATTCAAGTGTCCATGGAACATTCACTCATATACCATATACTGGGTGATAAAAAAACATTAGCAGATTTAAAAGAATTAAAATCATAGAGAGTATGTTCTCTAGCCATAATGGAATCAGACTAGAAGTCAATAACAGAAAGACAACAGGAAAATCTTCAATCACATGAAAACTAAACATCACAGTTCCAAATAACTCATGGGTAAAAAGTCAAGGAAAAAATTTTTAAATGCATAGAATAAAAGAAAATGGAGATACAACAGATCCAAGTTTGTGGAATGAAGTGAAAGCAATGCTGAAAGGGAAGTTTATAGCACTAAATTGGGAAAGTAAATATTACAAAGCAATAATCTAATTTTCTATATTAACATAGTAAAAACGGAAGAGGAAAAAACACTAAACAAGGGGGGCTTCCCTGGTGGCGCAGTGGTTGAGAGCCTGCCTGCTAATGCAGGGGACACGGGTTTGAGCCCTGGTCTGGGAAGATCCCACATGCCGCGGAGCAACTGGGCCCCGTGAGCCACGATTGCTGAGCCTGCGCGTCTGGAGCCTGTGCTCCGCAGCAGGAGGGGCCGCGATAGTGAGAGGCCCGCGCAACGCGATGAAGAGTGGTCCCCGCTTGCCACGGCTGGAGGGAGCCCTCGCACAGAAACGAAGACCCAACACAGCAATCAATCAATCAATCAATCAATCAATAAGAATGCGAATTTCTTTAAAAAAAAAAAAACAAAACACTAAACAAGCAGAAAGAAGGAAATAATAAAGATGAAACAAAAATCCATGAAACTGAAAACAGGAAAATAGGGGGGGGAAATCAATGAAACAAAAGGCTGGTTCTTTGAAATAAACAATCTAATCAACAAAGATGTAGCAAGACTGATAAAGATAAAAAGAGAGATGGCACAAATCACAGATATCAGAAATGCAACCGGGGATACCATGACATATCCTGCAGGTTAATAAGGGACAAGTTATTATGAACAAGTCTACGCTATAAATTCAAAAATGTAGATGAAATGGACCCATGCTTCTACACCCAAAACTACCAAAACTCAGCCAAGATGAAACAGATAATCTCAATTTTCCTGTAACCATTAGAAACACTGATTTTTCATTTAAAAACTCCCAAAAGAAATATTCAGGCTTAGATGTTTCACTTTTACCCAAGACTTAAAGAATTAACACCAATTTCACATGACTTGATAAGAAATAGAAGTAGAGGGAACAGTTCCTAATTAATTTTATGAAGCCAGTATTACCTTGATACCAAAACCAGACAGGGATAGTATAGAAAGAAGAAAACTACAGACCAATATTTTTTATGAAATTGGCTGTAAAAATCCTCAACCAAATATTAGCAAATTAAATCCAGAAATATATAAAAAGAATAATATACCATGACCAAGTGGCATTTATTCCAGTTATGCAAAGTTGGTTAAATATTTGAAAATCAAACAATGTAATCCACCATATCCAATAGATTAAGGGGGAAAAGTCATGTAATCCTATCCATTAATGCAGAGAAAGCATTTGACAAAATCCAATCCCATTCATGATTTTAAAAAAAGAAGAAAGAAAACTCCAAGCAAACTAGGACTAGAAAAGGAACATACTGAAACTCATAAAGATGATCTACAACCTATACCGACATTATATTTAACTGTGAAAGACTGAATGCTTTCTCTGTAAGATCAGAAACAAGGCACCGATATCTGCCCTCACCACTTTTATTAAATATATTACTGGAGGTTCTAATAAGAAAATAAAGCAAAAATAAAGAAATACATAAATTCAAAAGTTAAGTTTTTAAAAAGTTTATTTAAAAGATAAAAGGACTATTCCTACTATGTTGAATAGGAAGGAATATATCCTACTGAATGTTGAATAGTAATATATCCTATTATATTGAATAAGGAAAAGTAAAACTGTCTACCTCTGAAGATGAGATGACAATCTAAATGGAGAAAATACCAAGGAATCCACAAAAAGCTTGAGAAATAATATTAGTTTGTAAATGTTTTAGAGTACAAGAGCAACACAATTTTATCAAATTATGTATTAATAACAAATGTGTAGAAGCTTAAATAAAAATATGTGGTGCCATTTACAACTGACCTAAATAAATACTTAAATATAAGCCCAATAAGACATTTATAGGACCTCTATACTGAAAATGACAAAATGCTGATGAAGAAAATTTTAAAAGTCCCAAACAAATAGGGAGACATACCTTGTTCATGGATTAGAAAACACAACATAATAAAGATGTCAATTCTCCCCAAGTTAAGAGGCTTAACACAATTACTCTTAAAATGCCCTCAAGGTTTTTGTGGCTATAGACAGGCTTATTCTAAGATTTATATGGTAAGAAGAGGCTGAAGAATAGCTAAAACAATTTGTAAAGGAAGATTAAAATGGGAGGAATTAATCTACCCAATTTCAAGATTTTGCAGTAATGATGGAGGGTAGATACATAGATCAATGGAATGGAACAGAGAACCCAGAAAGAGACTGACATAAATACATTTAACTTGTTTTTGACAGCAGTGCAAAAGCTATCAAGGAAGAATAGACTTTTCAAAAAATGGTACTGAAACAGTTGGACATCCCTCGACAAAAACAAACAAAAAATGAACCTTAACCTAAACCTTACACACCTTACACAAAAATTAAATCAAAGTGGATCATAATCTTAAATGTAAAAGCAGGACATTTTTAGAAAAAAAAAAATAGGAGAAAACCTTTGGCATCTAGAACTAGGTGAATAATTCTTAGACTTGACACCGAAAGTATGATCAATAAAAGCAAAAACTGATAAATTGGATCTCATCAAAATGAGTTAAAAATGCTTCATAGAAGATCCTTTTAAGTGGATGAAAACTCAAATTACACAGTGGGAAAACATATTTGAAAATCCCATATGAGACAAATGACTTGTATCTATAATATACAAAGAACTCTCCAAACAACTTAAAAAAATCCAACTAGAAAATAGGCAGAAGACAGGAACAGACATTTCATGGAAGAGAATATACACATGGCAAAGAAGCACATGAAAAGATGTTCAACGTCGTTAGCCATTAGGGAAATGCAAATTAAGACCATAATGAGATATCAGAGAATAACTAAAATTAAAGTATAGTGACAACATCAAATGCTGGCGAGTACGTAGAAAAATTATATCACATCACTGGTGGGAATATAAAATGGTTTAGCCACTCTGAGAAACAGCTTGACAGTCTCTTTTAATCCTAAAAGTAGATTCACCCTACAATGCAGTAATTGTCCTCTTGAGCATTTATCCAAAAGAAACAAAAACTTAATGAAGTTCCCACAGAAACTTACACATAAATGTTCATAGCAGTTTTATTTATAATAGCCAAAAACTGGCAACTACCCAAATGTCTTTCAATGGGTGAATGTTGAAACAAATTGTGATAAAATCTTATGATAGAATACTACCGAGCAACAAAAAGGAACAAATTATTAATATATGCAAAAATTGAAATGAACTTCAAGGGAATGATGCCGAGGGAAAAATTTTAAAAAGCCAGTCTCCGAAGATGAAGTAATTCATGATTATGTTTACATATTATTCTTAAAATAACAAAACTGTGGAGATGGAGAACAGATTAGAAGTTGCCAACGGTTAGAGATGGGGGTAGAAGGTACAGCGGGGGAACTTTGTGAGGTTTTTGTGGTCCCAGTACAAATAATACAGCAAACTTGGTTTTAATCCCTAAAGATTTTTAAAAGCAATTCCTAATAAGAGGTGTCCAGATATTTAGCAATGGCAGCAGATTAGAGGTATAGCTCCCCAACATGACAACTTCGAAAGAGATCTGTACTATCAACACTAATTTAATGCATATGTTAATTTTAAAAAGGCCAGTCACAATACTTAAATGGTACATATCTTAACGATATTATTCTGGGTATCCAGCTACACCAGATGGACTAGCAGGATTTTCTGTACATTCAATCTTATTTAAGACAGTAAATCTTATAATAAGACAGTTAAAAAAAGAAAAAGAAAAATAACAAACCTCAACTACAGTTGGATATTCTCGTAGGAAGATGAGGTGAAAATATGTAGCAGCGGTTCAAACGCTTAAGCAGTGGCACCTAAATTTGGCTGCACATTAGAATCATCTGAAGCACTTTTTAAAAACCCTCACACCGACGGTTGGTCATCCTAGACCAATAAAATCATTTAAAATCTCCTCAGACGATGCCAATGTCTAGCCAGAACTGAGAACCAGCGGACTAAGCAGAAGGGGATGTTTCTACAAAGATCTCTTAACAATAAGTCCTTTCACCCAATCAGATTTACCTCCCCGCAAAGGGGTAAAGAAGGCTAGATGTTGTCCATACTTGCTTAGCTTTAATTAGCACTTGTGACTTGCCCAAAACCTACATCTTGTTTCCCCTAAATTTCACGTTATTCCCTAAGTTTTTCAAACCCAGGGCTAAGGGGTTTGCCAGGATGAGATTTTAAGTGCTCACACAGGGGAAGTCCCTGGCAAACCACGACAGCGGTCACTCTACACTGAAATGTAAAGCATCCTAAATAACCCTGCCACTGCTCCCAGATACCAGTCTGTGCCAACCAGTGGAGAAAAGGCATTCTCCATTACTACCACGGCAAATGTTGCTGTACTTGCCTTGGCTAGTCCCTATCTTTTGCAGGCGCCACTCCCCTTCACCTGCTGGTGGACGCTTTGGCCAGCTGACAATGCAGATATTTTCAAACTTTAAGGTGAATAAAAATCATCTGGAGGGCCTGTTATAACAGTGATCACTGAGCCCCACCAGAGTTGCTGATTCCATAGGGCTGGGACCGGGCCCTAAAACTTAAATATCTAACACATTATCAGGGGACGCTGGTAAAGCTGGTCAGGTAAAGTCTGGTAAAGCTGGTCAGGAAAAAGAAACCCGACGTGTCAGATCATAAAGTACGGAAGGGCAAGCCCGCCGGCAGTCCAGGCCCAGGAGGACCGGGGTCCCCAGCCCTACAGAGCCAACGGCAGCCCGGCTCGGGCGCCCCTCGGAAGCACGGGGTCCCCGCGGCCGAGTCTGCGCCCCTGGCCGGCCCCGGCTCCCCTCTGCCCACCCTGCGCGCGGGGGCTGGAAACGGCCGCGGAGAACCACGGCGGGGCGGGAAGGGGGGCTCCAAAGAGGGTCTGGCGACTCGAGTCGCTCCGTTTCTCGGTGGGCTCAGCGCGCGCCGTGGGGGGAGAGGGGCGGGGGTCCGGGAAGAGGGGGTGGGCGGCACTCACGCAGACCGGCAGCGGCCACGGGTAGACGGCGGGCTCGGCCCCCACGGGCGACTCCAGCCTCAGCTCCAACTTCTCCCCCATGTCTTCGCGCGCGGCCCCCCCACCAGGCTAGTCTGGCGGTTAGGGGAGGGGCGGGGCGCCGCCGGCGGGGGCGGGGCAGGCGGGCGGGAGGCTGAGGGGAGGGGGCCTAGCCTGGGCCTCAGCCGCCGCCGCCGCCGCCGCGCTCCCGTCCGGCCCCCGGCTCCCTCTTTGTGGTCACCGGCCCGGGGCCTCCAGCGCTGCTGCCAACTCGGGCCGGCGTGAGGCGAGCACAATGAGCCGGGGCCGAACTGAACCACTCACTCGTGGCGAGCACCGCCCGCCCCGTGGACACGCCCCCTCTCACGCACGCACGCACGCACGTCTTCGGCTGCCCCCGGCCACCCCCACCGGCCCGAAGTGGGGACCCGGGGAGATCCCTCGGGGCCTGGGGTGGCGGGTTCGACTCCCGCCCTTGACGTACCATGACAACCCCCCCCACCACCACCAATAATAAGACTATAATTCCTCATTAAATATGACAGCTGGAATCCCGGCTTCTGTTCACAAAAATGCCGTGTATTTAGCCTATGCTAGGCACCAGACCCTGGACGCTCAGTACTGGCAAAAAAGGAAATGCCCTGCCCTCATGGCGCTGCCATTTTAATTGGAATAGTAGTGACAATGGTCAAGGGAGAAAATAAAGTGTCATCATCGCCACGGGGATGGTTAATCTCACGTGCGCACTGCGTGGGGCCCCGGCAACCACAAACATTATTCCAGATGTGGCCAGGAAGGTATTTTTCAGAAGAGATGAACACTGAAATTGGTCCACTTTGCGTAAAGGAGATTGTCAATGCCACGGCGTGGATGGGCCTCGTCAATCAGTTGAAGGACTGGAGAGAAAAATGAGGTTCCGTAGAAAGAGGGAACTGTTCCTCCAATGGCCTTGGGACATCACCTCTTCCCTGTGTCTCCAGCCCAGAGTCCTGCCCTGACTTGCCTGCCTCACGGTCACATGAGTCAACTCCTTAAAACAAAACTATATATGTAAAAATACTGAATATATACAAGCCTATTAATTTGTATATGTGTGTATACATATTATATATATGTATACATATATGTTTATATGTGCGTGCATTTGTGGTATATGTGTAAGTACTATATACAGTATACATACAAGCCTATATATTTGTGTGTATATATTGTGTACATGTATGTATGTGTATATATATAGTATACATATTATAAATGTGAACATGCTGTATATATACACACACCCATATATTAATATATGGGTGTGTATATATACAGTATATGTACACTGTATGTATGTATGTATACAGTGTATATTTATATATAGGTTGTATATATGTTGTATACCTGTATGTGTATATGTTTCTAGGTATTATATATATATGTATATACTATTATATACACACTTGCGTATGTATTTATATGTGTATGTACATGCGCATATTTACATATAGGTGTGTATGTGTGTGTATACATTGTATATATGTATGTGTCTATATCTTATATATATGATATATGTATGTATATATACGATGAATTTATATATACAGTACATATATATTTTTATGCTATATGCTTTTATATGTAGGTGTATATGTGTGTCTATATGTATGTACATGTATGTATTGCATATATTATATGTGTATGTATGTATACTGTCTATATACACACCTAAATATCTTTGTATGTGTGTATATATGTATGATATATATGTACCTAGCTGTGTATATTGCATGTGTTATACGTATGTGTACATACTGTATATATACAAACTATGCATTTTATATGTGTGTATGTATAGTGTATATGTCTGTGTGTATTGTATCTATTATGTGTATATGTGTGTATACATACTGTATATATACAAACTATGCATTTTATATGTGTGTATATATGTACGTGTGTATTGTATATACTATATGTGTATATGTGTGTACGCATACTGCATATATACACAGCTGTATATTTTTGTATGCGTGTACATATGTACGTGTGTGTGTATATACGCACACACCCCCTATGGATTCTGTTTGTCTGGAGAACCCTCACTGATACGGACACTTATGACAATTGAGTAGCTGCTCTTTGCCAGGCAGGGAGCCAAAGGCTTGTCCTTTCGGTGTCTGCCTTAAGTGTCACAAGTCCCGGGAGGGAAGGTGATGCGGCTCTTACCAGTTGAGGTGCCTCAGGGTCAGAGAGGTGCACAGGGCGGGGGGCTGGAGCCTGGTGGAGCCCAGGTGGAGTTCTAGCAGCAGTACAGCCTAGCAGTCCCACTTCCCCGGGTGCTTCTCACAAAGACGCCGAGGGAGCGACGGGATCTGAAGGAGGGGATGAGGAAGCTTCCGTGGGTCCGCAAGCCCAGACCACGGCTGACTCGTCAAGGGTGTTAGAGGTCAGGACTGTGGTTACCCTGGGGGTGGGCTTACACAGAGCCATTCACATTCTGAAAAAGTATCCATTCTGCTCTTGTTTGTATGTTTACCCCCCTCCCCCAAACCTTTTAAAAACAGATTCTCTTGGTTGCTGGGAACACACACGGGGAAGTTGTGTGTGAGGGGGTGTGATCCAGGGGACAGAGAGGATAAGCCCCCCACTCGTAGGGCCAGGAGTGGCTCAGCTTTGTGAGCTGAGGATGGCCCACGAGGTCCCAGAGAGAAGGGTCCCTGCTCCGTCGCTGCTCTGTGCACCCCATTCCCAGCCTGAGAAGCCCAGAGCCACCACCCCCCAACACACACACACCAGGGAGGAGAGCCAGTCACCCTGGCTCCCAGGCTCCGGCTCCAAGGCTCCCGGCACTAGGAGCTATTTTCAGCTTTCATGCCCTAGGACACAGCCAGAGCTATTGTCTCCGGAAACTCTCTATCTCTCGCCCGCCCTCCCTCCCTCCTCCGCTTCTTCGCCTCCCGCTCCATCTGTCCTCCCCTCCACCCTGCATTTCTACACAGGATGGCTCACAGAAAGCTGCTCCCCGCGCCCACCTGCCACCATTCGATGGATGTCAAAGCAAGCCCTGGGGACTTCCCTGGAGGTCCAGTGATTAAGACTCCGAGCTTCCACTGCTGGGGGCGCGGGTTCGATCCCTGGTCAGGGAAATAAGATCCCACATGCCGCATGGCCCGGCCAAAAAAAATAAATGAATAAAAAATAAAGTTATAGTGATGAAACAGCCCTAGTGGTGCAAGGATGGGACGTATAGCTCTATGGTATAGAATAAAGGTCCAGAAACAGATATATGAGAACTTGATATGACAGAAAGTGGGGAAATTAAGGAGTTTTCAATAAATGGCATTAGGACAATTGCATATCCATGTGGGAAAAAGTAAATTAGAAAAAAAAAAAAGCAAGCCCTGGTCAGGTGTGACCTTGGGCCCAGGGCCATTGGCACACGTTGTCATGTGGGACGTTCTTCCTTCGACTCCTCCCTCCCTCCTGTGTCACTGTCACTTCCTCCAGAACCTTCCTGGACTCCCCTACACAAGCCCGGGGTGTGCCCTCACCCGCCCTGGATCACCAGAATTCCAATCCCGGCCCACCCTTCCCCGCCAGGTAAAGAACTGTGCATGGTCAATAAGACCGTAGAGGTCATTGGCCATTGCTACTGCAGCTGGAATTGTTACTGTGTTTAGATAGGGTGACCAACACCCGCCCCCAGTTTGCCCAGGACCGCTCAGGTTTGAGCGCTGGAACTGTGGGGAAACCCTCAGTCGCGGGGAACCCCAGAAGGCTGGTCAGCCTATTTAGGACGGATCTTTCACTTGATCTCCCAACCCCCGAGAGCTAGAAAGGGAATCTCCCCCCTCCTTCCATTGTAACCTTCATTCATTCATCCACTCATCCCTTTATTCAGCTCCTTTATTCAGCAAGTATTTAGGAAGCATCTACTACACAGCAGACACTCTTCTAGGTGCTGGGGACATAACCGCATCCCTGTCCTCAAAGAGCTCACGTTCTAGCGAGGGCAGCAAACAGTAAACTGAGAAGGTGTGATTTATTACATGGGGATGAGAGAGGAGTCTCGGAGACCACTGCAGGGCAGGGGAGGTGGGAGAGGAAAGGGGCAGTTCTAAATGCAGGCGCTGACGGGATTGGGGCAGACCTTGCCCTGGGCCAGGCTGGTTGCTTCAACACAGCTGTCCTCGCCCAGGGCCATCCTGCCCCCCGCCTCACCCAGTTCTTCCGTGATGTGTGGGGAAAATCTGTGGTTGTCACAACTTGGGGGGGAGGGGCCCTTGGAATCAAATGGGTGCGGCCAGGGATGCTGCTAAACCCCACACAGTGCCCAGGAGGGGCCCTCAGCAGAGGGTGACCCGCCCCGAATAACCCCAGTGCCGCGGGGGAGGCCCTGCACTAATATGATTCAGACCCGCTGGTGCCCCCAGCTTCCTGCACAGGCAGGGACTCTAACCGGGTCACCTCTGTATCCCGAGGTGACCTAGAGTGGGGCAGCCAGGAGGGCTGAGATGAGTATCGGGGGTGAAATGACAAATCTCTGTGCCCACTCTCCCCGCCGCACCCCAGGGGCGATGGCCTCTATCTCCTCCCTGTGCAGGTAGCTTTTCCCTGAGCCATTTCTTCTTGTCAAGGTCCCTGTCGCAGGTTGGGTTCCCCGAAGATGACGTTGAGAGCAAGGATTGGAGTGCAGGTGGTTGATGTGAGACGTGCAGGAACAGATACAGCTGCCATAGGGTCCCGCAATTCCACTCCTGGGCATAGATCCGGAGAAAACTCTAATTCAAAACTATACATACACCCCTGGGATTTCCCTGGTGGTCCAGTGGTTAAGACTCCGTGCTTCCAGTGCAGGGGGCATGGGTTCCATCTCTGGTCAGGGAACTAAGATCTCACATGCCGTGTGACAATAAAAGAAGAAAGAAAAAAGAAAGAGAGAAACAGAGAAACAGAGAGAGACAAAGAAAGAAAGAGAGAAAGAGAGAGAGAGAAAGAAAGAAAGGAAGAAAGAAAGAAAGAAAGAAAAGATACATGCACCCCAATGTTCATTGCAGCACTATTTACAATAGCCAAGACATGGAAGTTGCCTAAATGTCCACTGATGGATGAATGGATAAAGAAGATGTGGTACATATATACAGTGGAATATTATTCAGCCATAAAAAGAATGAAATAATGCTATTTGCAGCAACGTGGATGGACCTAGAGATTATCATACTAAGTGAAGTAAGTCAGAAGAGAAAGACAAATATCATATGATCTCACTTATATGTGAAATCTAAAATATGACACAAATGAACTCGTCTATGAAACAAAAACAGACTCACAGACATAGAGAACAGACTTGTGGTTGCCAAGGGGGAGAAACAGTGAGGGAGGGTTGGATTGGGAGTTTGGGGTTAGCAGATGCAAACTATTAAATATAGGATGGATAAACTACAACGTCCTACTGTCTAGCACAGGGAACTATATTCAATATCCTGTGATAAGCCATAATGGAAAAGAAAAAAGTTTTATTTATAGGTTCCATCCCGAACTGAGCTGGCCCATCCCCTCCCATGCTTCTAAGTGCAGCCCGAGGCTGCAGACTTCCCACCGTGGTCTTCAGCTCCAGAGCAAGCCACCTGCAAACCACCCACATCTTCCCAGGGGCTGGCAACTCTCCTTTGCTACTGATTCCAAGACACATCCAGATAGCAAAAATGTGACCATGAGAAGAAACTCAGGCATGTTCAAATCAGGGAAATAACATTCTTATCTCTGTTCAGTACTCGCTTAATTTTAGAATAGCTTAGAGTTACAAAAAAGTTGCAAAGATCTGTACAGAGTGTACAGAGTGCCGTGGACCCTAACCCAGTATCCCTATTTCCAACACGTTAGTACGTTAGTACGACATGTTTATCCAACTAAGGAACCAAGATGGATACATTGTTATTAACTAAAGTCCACACTTGATTAGAATTTCCCTAGTTTTCCCCTAACATCCTTTTTCTGTCCCAGTCTCCTCTGGGCTGTGACATTTCTCAGACGTCCCTGGGTTTTGATACCTTGAAAGTTTTGAGGAGGACTGGTCAGGTATTTTGTCCCTCAATTTGTTTGTCTGTTTGTTTTCTGATGTTTTTCTTATGGTTGGTCTGGAGTTATGAGGTTTGGGGCGGAAGATCCAGACAAAGATAAAAATGCCATTCTCCTCAGGTCACATCAAGGATACACACCATCAACGGGACTTATGACAAACGATTTTACCCTTGATCACCTGGCCAGTATCGTCTTGTTTTTGTTTTTTTTTTTTTTTTTTTGCTGCGTTGGGTCTTCGTTGCGTGCGGACTTCTGTAGTTGTGGCACGGGGGCTCAGTAGTTCTGGCTCCCAGGATCTAGAGCACAGGCTCAGTAGTTGTGGCCCACGGGCTTAGTTGATCTGCGGCACCTGGGATCTTCCCGGACCAGGGCTTGAACCTGTGTCCCCTGCATTGGCAGGCAGATTCTTTTCTTTTCTTTTTTTCCTTTGCAACCAACACTTTAATCCCAAGGATTCTCACAAAACATATTACAAATGACAGCATGAAAAAAAAATTGCACAGTAACTCAAAGGTCAGCTCTACAATATACTCTTAATCTGGCAGGACATTGGTATCTTGATAACCTCAAATTTCCAAAAAATATTACAAAGAGCTATGTATTCATGTACAGCAATCACAGAGGGGACTTATGACCTAACTCAAAGGTAAACCAACTTCCTTGAAACTTCTTAGATTCTAAACTCCCTGGACAACCTCTTGTCCGGTGTGAAGACTAGTGGAATTTTTAAACCTCTAATCTAGGGTAAGGGTGCGGCTTTCATTTTTACCTGCTGACTTGTGTTCACAGCACCTTTTAAAGACTGCTTGCTTAACTACAGCTGCATACCATATCCCAGCTACAGAAAGTCTTTTCAATGTTTCCATAATAGTAAACATCACACTTTAGGTGGGCAGGAGTTAGAGTTTTATTATCAGCCTAGGCAAGACCAAAAATTCAAAGCAAATTCAATTTTGCTTAAGGGAACACTGTAAGGTAACAATTCTTCATATTACATGCCTCATATAACCCATTTCAAACTGTAGAGATTGACACCTTTATGTGTCACTGGGTCAAGAGACAAACAAATGTGAACAACTAAAACATTTAAAAAGTGCACCAAGCTTCGGAAGTCTCAAACAAAACTTGAATTTTCTGTACATACTCCTGCCAAATGAAGTTATTCCCCGTACACCACTCCTCTTGCAAAGTGGTCTTCTATTTCCTTTCATTTGGCCTAGATCGGCTAGGAGACGTAGAGAAAGATCGGGACGGCTTGTGATTTCTCTCCTGGGACAGGGATCTCTCTCTTCTCCTATATCTAGAAAGGGACCTGCTCTGGCTGACGGAGAAGGCTCTCCATCTCGGAGATGTGTGGGAGGTGCAGGACTCCTCCTCCGATAATCATCTTGAGGGCGACGACCCCAAGAAGGAGGCGGTCACGATTTCGACTTCTCTTTTCCCCATTCGACAGGTCCACTCTTACTCGGCAGCCACATAGTGTTCTCCCATCCAGTTCTCGGACAGCATCGGCTGCATCTCGGGGATCTTCACGTTCAACAAGAGTGAAGCCGGGAGGGTTTTTAGCAACCCACACACTTCAGAGTGGTCCATAATAGCCTAAAGCTCATTCCAATTCAGCCTTGTTACCACTGTTTCCAAGATTCCCTACATAAACTTTACAGTCCAAGGGACAGGAATCACGATGCAAGACCCTCGTGGCTCCTGGGTTTCACGGGCCACAGGGTGGTCCCGGGCCTCTAGAATCTGGCAGCTGAATCTGCTCGCACAAGCTGTCCTGTGGGGATGCTTTGCCCCCTATGTGTCCAGCCTGGGGCCCTGCTGTCTTGGCCCGGCCTCCCGGGTGAGAGGGTGAACCCCAGCTCCCTGGAGCAGACACTCAGAGCCCTGGTGATCGGACTCACGGCTGACGGGGCTGGAGCGGCGGCTGGACATGTGTGGCCAGCCTGGTGGTGTTTGGCCCTGTCTGCAGTTCCAGTTCCAGCTGAGAAAGAGCCTCCCTGTGTTATTTTCTCCTGGTTGTGTAAGGATCCCCGGTGTCATTTGACAGAAATGTAGATGGTGTGTTCTTTCTCTCTTTTCTCCCTGCTTCCTCTCCTCCCTCTCTCCCTCCCTTTCTCCCTGTCCCTCTTTCCCTGTTCCGCTCTCCCTCTACCTCTTTCCCTCTCCCTCTCTCTCTCTCCCTCTCTCTCTCTCCATCTGTCTCTCCCTCTCTCCCTCCCTCTCTCCCTCTATCTCCCTCTTCCCTCTCGCTCTCTCCCTCTTCCCTCTCCCTCTCCCACTTCCCTCTCCCTCTCTCCCTCTGCCTCTTTCCTCTCCCTCTTTCCTCTCCCTGTTTCCTCTCCCTCTTTCCTCTCCCTCTTTCCTCTCCCTCTTCCCTCTCCTCTCTCCCTCTCCCTCCCTCCCTCTCTCCCTGTGCCTGTTTCCCTGTCCTTGTTTCCTTGTTCCGCTGTGCCTCTACATCTTTCCCTCTCCCTCCCTCCCTCTCCCTCTCCCTCCACCTCCTTCCCTCTCTGGAGAGGGAAGGAGGTGGAGGGAGAGGGAGAGAGAGCAGGAGAGGGAGGGGGAGAGGGAGAGAAAGGGGGGAGAGAGGGAGAGAGGGATAGAGGGAGGGAGGGAAAGACATCTCTCCCTTCCTCCCTCTATCCCTCTCTCTCTCTCTCTCTCTCCCTCCCCCCTCTCCTCCCTCTCCCTCTCCCTCTAACTCTCCCTCTCCCTCCGTCTCTCCATCTCCCTCACTCCCTCCCAGAGAGGGAGAGACGAGACGGAGGGAGAGGCAGAGACAAGGGAGAGGGAGAGAGGGAGAGGGAGAGGGAGGGGGAAGAGAGGGAGAGAGAGAGATGTCTCTTCCTTCCTCCCTCTCCCTCTCTCCTCCTTCTCTCCCTCTCTCCCTCACCCTCTCTCCCTCTCCCTCCCTCCATCACTTTCCCTCCTTCTCACTCTCCCTCCCTCCTCCCTCTCCCTCTCTCCCTCCCAGAGAGGGAGAGACAGAGGGAGAGGGAGGAGAGAGGGACACGGAGCGGGAGGGAGGGAGACAGAGAGGGAAGCAGGCTCTCTCTCTCCTTCTCCCTCTCCCTACCTCCTTCTCCGACTCCCCCTCTCCTTCGCTCCCTCCCTCTCCTCTTCCTCTGTCTCTCCCTCTCCCTCCCTCCCTCTAGGAGAGGGAGAGGAAGGGAGGGAGATGGAGAGAGGGAGGTGGAGGGAGAGGGAGAGGGAGAGACGTCTCGCCCTCTTTCCCTCTCCCTCCCTCGCCCTTTCCCTACATCTCTCCCTCTCCCTCCCTCCCTCTCCCTCTCCCTCCCTCTGTCTCTCCCTCTCCCTCCGTCTCTCGCTCTCCCTCACTCCCTCCCAGAGAGGGAGAGATGGAGGGAGAGGCAGAGACGAGGAAGAGGGGGAGAGGGAGGGGGGAAAGAGGGAGAGGGAGAGGGAAGAGGGAGAGAGGGAGAGAAGGAGGAGAGAGGGAAAGGGAGGGAGGAAGAGACCTCTCTCTCTCTCCCTCTCTCTCCCCCTTCTCTCCCTCTCCCTCTCTCCCTCTCCCTTGTCTCTGCCTCTTCCTCCGTCTCTCCATCTCTGGGAGGGAGTGAGGGAGATGAAGAGCTGGAGGGAGAGGGAGAGTTGGAGGGAGAGGGAGAGGGAGGAGAGGGAGCAAGGGAGAGGGAGAGAGGGAGGGAGAGAGGGATAGAGGGAGGGAGGGAGAGACGGTCTTTGTCTTTCCCTCCCTCCCTCTATCCCTCTCTCCCTCTCCCCCCTCTCTCTCCCTCTCCCCGTCCCTCTCCCTCCACCTCCTTCCCTAAGGAGGTGGAGGGAGAGGGAGAGGGAGCACGAGAGGGAGAGAGGGAGGGAGAGAGGGAGAGGGAAAGAGGTAGACTAAGAGCGGAACAGGGAAACAGGGACAGGGAAAGAGCGACAGGGAGAGAGGGAGAGGGAAAGAGGGAGAGGGACAGTGGGACAGGGAAAGAGAGACAGGGATGGACGGAGGGAGAGAGGGAGGCAGAGAGGGACAGGGATGTTGGGAGGGAGAGAGGGAGGCAGAGAGGGACAGGGAGAGAGGGAGAGGGAGAGAGGGACAGGGAAAGAGAGACAGGGATGGAGGGAGGGAGAGAGGGACAGGGCAAGAGGGACAGGGAAAGAGGGAGGGAGAGAGGCAGAGGGAGAGATGGAGGGAGAGGGAGAGTGACAGGCAGGGAGGTAGAGGGAGGGAGGGAGGGAGAGAGGGAGACAGAGAGGGAGACAGGGAGAAGGGCTGATGGGGGCTCCCTCCCCCTCCCATCCTCTCCCCACTGCTTTCTCTATTTTCTGCTTCAACAAACACCAGGCACCTTTTAGATCAGCCCTGAAGTCAACGTTGATGCTTGGACGGCCTGACCTCCCCGCTGCCTTCCAGCCCGGGACCACAGCTGGGAGATGAAGTCTGCGGGGCCCTGGGCGGCGGCGGCGGGCTGCACAGGCACCTCCTCTGATGCCCAATCTCTCCTTGTTTACGAGGCGGCCGCCAGCTCCCCTCCCTGACTCCCCAACATTTGGGGCCTTTTTAATATGTGTCGATAATGCCATGAGCTACTATTTAACTTTTCCATGAGGACCCATCTCCCGAAATGCAGTGGTTTTCAGCCTTGGCTGCACTACAGAACCCCCAGGGAAGGGAGAGACGTCTGTACCTTCCTCTCTCTCCCTCTCCCTCCGTATCTCCTTCTGGCTCTCTCCCTCTCCCTCTCCCGCTCCCTCTGGGGTGATGCCCGATGAGCTCAGATTCACAGATGTTCCCCCCATCCCCTCTCTGTGCCTTGCGTGGGGTCTGGGCCTTCTCACTGTGGCCCGGGTACGGCCTTGACATTCAGACATCGGGTCCTGCAAGGACACTTGCGTTTGGTCCATACCGCGTGTGGCTGCAGTCTGTGCTTCTCCCTTTCAGCATCTTCAGTAGATGGGGGCTGTGCACGAGCCCTTCATCTTCCCCTCAGACACCACTGGTGCTTGCTTGGCCTCGCGGGTGATGAGGGGGGCACGGGGGACAGTCCTGTGTCCCCACCTTCTTGGGCTGCAGACAGGCCACGTTGGTCCTGTGGTGACTGGGGGCTCCCAGGAGAACCCCACCGCAGAGCCGGAGAGGTGGCCCCAGAGAAGGTGGCGTATGCCTGGGGCCGGGCCTCACCAGCCAGCCCCCGGCCACCTGCAGCAACAGGCGTCTCGCCGTCCAGGGGCTGGGTGTTCGGGCGCCGTGGGCAGGAGCTGCTGTCTGCACGGCAGCCGAGTTTGTATTGTTGAGCCCGGGGAGGCCCCTGGGTGGCTCCTGGAGAGCCTGGCCGCATTTCTTCCTGCCCTTGGCCTTAGAGCCCATCACGGTTCACGCCGTTTCTGGTTCCAAAAGGACCTGTGTTCATAAAGACCACGTGTTAGCACAGCACCAAAGTGTCTAGAAATCCGGGCCAGGAGGAGGAGGGAGGGGGATTGGCTGTGCCCGCCAGTGGCCTGAGAGCCCTGCCCGCCCGCAGAGACCTGGCCCGGGGCCCGTGGGGAGGGCGTGGCCCACGGTCCCCAGCGCTGGCCGTCTCTGGGTTCCAGGAGAACTGCGCGATCCTCGGGGAGCTGGTAAGGCTGCAGGCTCAGAAGTCCCGCCTGCTGGGGTTCAGCACGCGTGCCGACTCCGTGCTGGAGATGAACATGGCCAAGACCAGCCAGCTGGTGAACACTTTCCTAGGTAACCCCACCTCCCCGAGTCCCAGTGGGGACGGGGGTCAGGCGGACCTTGACTGGACGTGGTGCTGCCTGGGACCCCACTGTGTCAGCCCTTGGGGGTCGCCTTCCCCAACCCTTCATTCTGCCTCGAGGGGCGTGGGGTGGGGGGCGGCTGGGGGGCTGCCACAGGGACATAGCCGAGCCTCTCCCCTCCGCCCGCAGATGAGCTGGCCCAGAAGCTGAAGCCCCTTGGGGAGCAGGAGCGGCCGTGATCCTGGAGCTAAAGAAGGCCGAGTGCCAGAGGCGGGGCCTGCACTTTGACGGGCCCATCAACGTCTAGGACCTGCGCTACTACATGAAGCAGGGGGAGGAGACGCGCTACCACGTGGACCAGTACCTGCTCAATGAGTCCTTCCCCATGCAGGTGGTCACACGTGGGCGGCTGGGCATCTCCCAGGAGCTGCTGGGGCTGACCTTAGACCTGGAGAAGGGCGCCAACATGTGTCATGAAGATGTGAGGCTCTACACGGTCCAGGACGCGGCCTCGGGCAAGGGCATCCATCGGCAAGTTCTACCTGGACCTCTACCCTCGGTGCATGTGTGGGGGAACCTGTCGGCCATGGGCCGGGGCTCCTCTGTGGAAGCAGGGCCTCACCCGCGTCCCTCTCCAGGGAAGGGAGGTCCAGGCACATGGCCTGCTTTGACCTGCAGCGGGGCTGCCTGCAGCAGGATGGGAGGCGCCAGATCGCCATCGCGGCCATGGTGGCCAACTTCACCAAGCCTACGCCCAACCCGCCCTCCTTGTTGCAGCATGATGAGCTGGAGACCTACTTCCATGAGTTCTGGCAAGCAATGCACCAGCTCCACTCCCAGGAGGGTGTGGGCGCGGGGCTGCAGGCAGGGGGCGGGGAGGGCCCGGGCTCTCCCGTGGTCCTCAGGCAGACCCTCGCGATGGGATTCTTCCGCTGATGTCACCCCGCACGTGGCGACGCCCTCCGTGTCAGCTTCCATCATCAAACCCCACGCACTGGGCGCGTAAGTAACGGAAGTGGATGTCCTCGGGACTCTGGAGGCTGGAAGCCCCAGATCAAGGAGTCAGGACTGATTACCTGCATGTTAAATACATGTATTCAAGAGTTGCCTTCAAAAAAGACAAAGGAAAAGAAAGGCACGTTGCCTGCGACTCTGGTGACAGGCGGTGGTGAGAACCAGAGGGGAGGCTCTGGGGCCGGGAGCGCCGCGCCCTGTGAGGCCCTGGGGCTGCTGCCAGTCTCGGTGGAGGCTCAGCAAGTCCCAGTAACTTCCCCACGGGGTGGGGGGGGGGTCACCAGCTGAGCGTCTGGGCCCAGGACCCAGTGCTCGTTCAGTTTTCCTGCGGTCAGCTCTTCGTCCTGAGAGCGATGCTCTCACAGGCTGCACCGGAGCGCGTGGGGACACTTTACTGAGCTGTGCAGCCGTCACTACTGCCCTGTTTTGGAACATTTCCCTCACGCCAAAAATGTCCCTCACGCCCTTAGTTATCATTCCCTCCCCTCCCTTGCCCCTGACAACCAGGATCCCACTCTGACTCTGTGGATCTACCTGTTCTGGACGTTTCCCCTCAGTGGGGTCACACCCTGTGTGTCCTTCTGTGTCTGACTTCTCTCGCTCCAGCTTCCAGCTCCCACCCTGTGTCCTCAAGTCCATTCTCTAGGTCTAAATCTTTATTCCAGGCCTGCAACTAGGTTCATCAGTACCATTGTTCTTTTTTTAGATTCTATATATATGCGTTCGCATATGGTATTTGTTTTTCTCTTTCTGACTTACTTCCTCTGTATGACAGACTCTAGGTACAACCACCTCACTACAAATAACTCAGTTTCGTTTCTTTTTATGGCTGAGCAATAGTCCATTGTATATATGTGCCACATCTTCTTTATCCATTCATCTGTCGATGGACACTTAGGTTGCTTCCATGTCCTGGCTATTGTAAATAGTGCTGCAATGAAAATTGTGGTACATGACTCTTTTGAATTATGGTTTTCTCAGGGTATATGCCCAGTAGAGGGATTGCTGGGTCATATGGTAGTTCTATTTTTAGCTTTTAAGGAACATCCATACTGTTTTCCATAGTGGTTGTATCAATTTACATTCCCACCAACAGTGCATTAGGGTTCCCTTTTCACCACACCCTTTCCAGCATTTATTGTTTCTACATTTTTTGATAATAGCCATTCAGACTGGCGTGAGGTGATACCTCATTGTAGTTTTGATTTGCATTTCTCTAATAATTAGTGATGTTGAGCATCTTTACATGTGCCTCTTGGCCATTTGTATGTCTTCCTTGATGAAATGTCTATTTAGGTCTTCTGCCCATTTTTGGATTGGGTTGTTTGTTTTTTTGATATTGAGCTCCATAAGCTGTTTGTATATTTTGGAGGTTAATCCTTTGTCTGTTGCTTCATTTGCAAATAATTTCTCCCATTCTGAGGGTTGTCTTTTTGTCTTGTTTATGGTTTCCTTTGCTGTGCAAAAGCTGTTAAGTTTAACTAAGCCCCATTTGCTTATTTTTGTTTTTATTTCCATTACTGTAGGAGGTGGATCAAAAAAGATCTTGCTGTGGTATATGTCATAGAGTGTTCTGCCTATGTTTTCCTCTAAGAGTTTTATAGTGTCTGGCCTTACCTTTAGGTCTTTAACCCATTTGTAGTTTATTTTTTTGTATGGTGTTAGGTAGTGTTCTAATTTCATTCTTTTACATGTAGCTGTCCAGTTTTCCCAGCACCACTTATTAAAGAGGCTGTCCTTTCTGCACAGTATGTTCTTGCCTCCCTTGTCGTAAATTAGGTGACCATATGTGCGTGGGTTTATCTCTGGGCATTCTATCCTGTTCCATTGGTCTATATTTCTGTTTTTGTGCCAGTACCATACTGTCTTTACTACTGTAGCTTTGTGGTATAATTTGAAGTGAGGAAGCCTGATTCCTCCAACTTCCTTTTTCTTTCTCAAGATTGCTTTGGGTATTCGGGGTCTTTTGTATTTCCATACAAATTGTAAATTTTTTTTGTTCTAATTCTGTGAAGAATGCCATTGGTAGTTTGATAGGGATTGCATTGAATCTGTAGATTCCTTTGGGTAGTATAGTCATTTTCACAATATTGATTCTTCCAATCCAAGAACATGGTATATTTCTCCATCTGTTTGATTTCTCCATCTTTGATTTCTTTCATAAGTGTTTTATAGTTTTCTGAGTTCAAGTCTTTCGTCTCCTTAGGCAGGTTTATTCCTAGGTATTTATTTTTTTCTGTTGTGTCGGTAAATGGGATTGTTTCCTTAATTTCTCTCTCTGAGTTTTTGTTGTTGCTGTATAGGAATGCCAGATTTCTGTGCATTAATTTTGTATCCTGCAACGTTACCAAATTCATTGATTAGTTCTACTAGTTTACTGGTGGCATCTTTAGGATTTTCTATGTATAGTATCATGTCATCTGCAAACAGTGACAGTTTTACTTCTTTTCCAATTTGTATTCCTTTTATTTGCTTTTCTTCTCTGATTGCTGTGGCTAGGACTTCCAAAACAATGTTGAATAAGAGTGATGAGAGTGGATATCCTTGTCTTGTTCCTGATCTTAGTGGAAATGTTTTCAGTTTTTCACCATTGAGTATGATGCTTGATGTGGGTTTGTCATATCTAGGCTGTACTATGGTGAGGTAGGTTCCCTCTATGCCCACTTTCTGGAGAGTTTTTTTATCATAAATGGGTGTTGAATTTTGTCAAAAGCTTTTTCAGCATCTATTGAGATGATCATATGATTTCTATTCCTTAATTTGTTAATATGGTGTATCACATTGATTGATTTGTGTATATTGAAGAATCCTTGCATCTCTGGGATAAATCCCACTTGATCATGGTGTATGATCCTTTTAATGTGTTGTTGGATTCTGTTTGCTAGTATTTTGTTCAGGATTTTTGCATCTATGTTCATCAGTGCTATTGGTCTATAATTTTCTTTTATTGTGATATCTTTGTCTGGTTTTGGTATCAGGGTGATGGTGGCCTCATAGAATGAGTTTGGGAGTGTTCCTCCCTCTGCAATTTTTTGGAAGAGCTTGAGAAGGATAGGTGTTAGCTCTTCTCTAAATGTTTGATAGAATTCCCCTGTGAAGCCATCTGATCCTGGACTTTGTTTGTTGGAAGATTTTTAATTACACTTTCAATTTCATTACTTGTGATAGTCTATTTATATTTTCTAATTCTTCCTGGTTCAGTCTTGGAAAAGTGAACCTTTCCAAGAATTTGTCCATTTCTTCATGGTTGACCATTTTATTGGCATACAACAGTTTGTAGTAGTCTCTTATAACCCTTTGTATTTCTGTGGTGTCATTTGTGATTTCTCCTTTTTCATTTCTAATTTTATTGGTTTGCCTCCTCTCCCTTTTTTTCTTGATGAGTCTGGCTAAGGGTTTATCAATTTTGTTTATCTTCTCAAGGAACCAGATTTTAGTTTTATTGATCTTTGCTATTGTTTTCTTTGTTTCTATTTCATTTATTTCTGCTCTGATTGTTATGATTTCTTTCCTTCTACTGATTTTATGTTTTCTTTGGTCTTCTTTCTCTAGTTGTTTTAAGTGTAGAGGTAGACTGTTTATTTGAGATTTTTCTAGTTTCTTGAGGTGAGATTGAATTGCTGTAAACTTCTCTCTTAGAACTGCTTTTGCTGCGGCCCATAGGTTTTGGGTCATCATGTTTTCATTGTCATTTGTCTCTATGTATTTTTAAAATTTCTTCTTTGATTTCTTCAGTGATCTCTTGGTTATTTGGTAGTGCACTGTTTAATCTCCATGTATTTTTTTTTAATCTTTATGTTCCTTTATTGCAGCAAGATTCCTGACCAGCATACAGTGATGTATTTGCTACAGAGACCTGTGCAGAAATTACATACTATCCATCTAGACAGGTTTTCGTTACACTTTGCCTATTGATGGAATAGTTCCACTTATAAAGTTTTTATACATCAAAAAGCTTTGAATTTGACCAGGCGGTCCATTAATTCATCTCTGAAAAAGCTAAGTAGCATTTAATTTTAGCTACTATATTTTACAGCATTAAAAAGCTTATGCATTAGGTAGCTTCTCAAAATGTGATTTATGCACAATGGCATTTAGCAGACAGAGCAGAGTCCATCATCTCCCCCAGATTCACACAGACACGTCTCATTTGAGAGCTATATGCTAAAAGAGCTGGTACTTTGAGACAAAAGTACTCCTAACCTGAGTTTCTTACCACCAATACGGACTTCTTACTCTGAAAGCCTGTCTTCTCGGCCACATTTTACAGTGCCAGTGAAGACATGCCAACAATCACCCTGTGTATTAACTCAGCAGTAGAGCACCAGGTCTGTCTGATGGTGGTGGCAGGCACTATTATATCCAGGTAAATAAAAGCCCATATTTTGAAATGCCAATTTGAGATACAAATCAAGGGTACAACATATTCAGAACTGAGTTTTCAGCAATCTGATATCCCATATGATGTGAAAAATTTCAGAAACTGATGTCAAACTGTACCCATGATGGGTTCCCAGCTATGGAGACATTAATACATTGGTTCAAATCCCTTTACTCAATCAACATAGCCCTGAGGTCATCCTGCAAAGTGCATATCAAAAAATACGAAGTTAAGGTGACAAAGTTTGACAATAACATTATACAAGTCAAACTTGGAAAGTCATATTAAGTATATCTGTTCTGAGAGAAAAGCATCAAATCCTTTGTGTACACATTTAGTTTTATTGTAACAAAGCAACTTGTACACTTTTAACGTTTAAAACTGAGCATCATCTTTCCTTTCCAGTGAAACAAGAAGAAAAATTTAAAAATAAACAGGAACAGGGCTTCCCTGGTGGCGCAGTGGTTGAGAATCTGCCTGCCGATGCAGGGGACACGGGTTCGAGGCCTGGTCTGGGAGGATCCCACATGCCGTGGAGCAACTGGGCCTGTGAGCCACAATTGCTGAGCCTGCGCGTCTGGAGCCCGTGCTCCGCAACAAGAGAGGCCACGATAGTGAGAGGCCCGCGCACCGCAATGAAGAGTGGCCCCCACTTGCCGCAACTGGGGAAGGCCCTCGCACAGAAACGAAGACCCAACACAGCCATAAATAAATAAATAAATAAATAAATAAATAAATAAATAAATATTAAAAAAAAATAAACAGGAACAAAATTACAATAGAGAATGTCAATTGCAAATAAGATCCTACAGGTTCTGCTGATTCTCCCATCGAGTGGCAGGGCTCAAGTCATCATTAGGAGAGAATTTTATTTTAAAAGTGTCATCTTAAACTGCAAGGACGTCCGTTAAACATCACAATTAAACATGCCAAAGGAGAAGCCATGTTGTCAAAATGCCCACTTAACCCACCCAAACATCTCAAACCCACCCTTTGCTGACCTTCTATAACCCCATTTTTTAAAGTTTTTTCTTTCTTTTTTTAAACAAGAGAAAGTAGACAGATACATGTTGGTAAACGCTAACTGTCCATATTCACATAGAGACACAGTGCAATCTCTGAGCCCAATATACAGAGAAAGGAGGAAAAAAGCTAGAATTCTATGCACTACTACACAGGAGCCTAGCACCCTCCAGCTTCCAGCAGAGCTAAGGGAGCAGGTTTTTCTTTTTTCCCACAGAGAATGGTGGTGTTGATTCTATAAAGTTTTTGTTGAGACAGGAAGGGATAAAAATGAATTTGGAACAGAAAGGGGTAGAGATTCTTTTCCCACTGAATTCTGCTCAAGGTATTTCCCCCCAAAATAAGTTGTGGTATAAAGGAGAATAGAGACCTCAAAAACAGGGCAACTGAGCACAAGAGGAGAAGGAGGAAAAAAAAAAAAAAAAGACTGCAACTTGCTCCCAGGGACTGGAGAAAACTAAAAAAGGAAGGTTGGAATCCATCAGTGTTCCATTAGTCATCTTCTCCTTCATCGTCCTCTCCTTCCTCCCCCTCATCATCCTCTTCATCTTCTTCACCTTCATCCTCATCCCCTTCTTCATCAATATCTTCCAATCCTTCTTCCTCTTCATCCTCCTCCTCATCTTCTTCTCCTTCCCCTTCCTCATCATCCATGTCCGGAACCAAGTAGTACTGTAATGGATTTGGCCAAATATCATCTTTGATGACCTCTCCTAACTCATCTGCACCTGCGTCAGAATGATCAGTAAACCAGGTGAAGAAGCTTTCTGGTTCCTCATGCTGTCTCTTCCTACTGGCTTTATTCTGCGTTTGACTTGAACGTTTGGTCAAATCCTTTCCGGATTTCCATTTGATTTCAGTGGACTTTGAAGATGGATCACCACTCTCATTCAGATGAAATTCTTTGGAGAGAACTTTATTTTCGAAGTAAGGGTTTTCATCAAAATAAAAATCTATTCTGTAACCTGATTTAATATCTTCAAATTCTGTCACTTCGACTCTTGTCAAATAATGCAGCTCCTCTTCATCCTCCTCCCCAAGCAGTGCAGACACTTGTGGATGGTTAACAAATGTTGTTACCCCAAAATCTGGGATTTTGGCGATCAATTCCAACCTCTTCTGAAAAAATGGTTGGCGGAGTTTGTTATATTTCTGTTCTACTTTCAAAATCTCCTCATTGGCTTGTTCGTTAAGTCTGTCTATTTCATTTTGTACTTCATCAATATGTTCAATTGCTTCTTGCTGTTCTTTTTCTTCCTTCGGCAAGTTCGGAGAAGCAGACGTTTCCTCTGGCCTGGAGGCAGGAGTCCGTCTCGGTTTCTTCGGTTTCTTTGCTTGGGGTGGAAGTGAAGACTGGTGTTTGGGGGCCATGCTGGGAGAAAAGCCAAGAATCCACCCGAGGGAAGAAGCTCGTACCAGGAGCTCTGAGAACTCGTATTTGTGTTTTTTACAGTTTTTTTTTTTCTGTAATTGATTTCCAATCTCATAGTGTTATGGTCAGAAAAGATGCTTGATACGATTTCAATTCTCTTAAATTTTCCGAGGCTTGATCTGTGACCCAAAATGTGATGTATCCTGGAGAATGTTCCGTGTGCACTTGAGAAGAAAGTGTATTCTGCCACTTTTTGGTGGAATGTCCTATAAATATCAGTTAAATCTACCTGGTCTATTGTGTCGCTTAGAGCTTGTGTTTCCTTATTTATTTTCTGTTTGGATGATCTGTCCATTAGTGTAAGTGGCATGTTAAAGTCCCCTACTATTATTGTGTTACTGTCAATTTCTCATTTCATTGTTGTTAGCATTTGCCTTATGTATTGAGGTGTGCCTATGTTGGGTGCATAAACATTTATAATTGTTTTATCTTCTTCTTGGATTGATCCTTTGATCATTATGTAATGTCCTTCTTTGTCTCTTGCAATAGTCTTTATTTTAAAGTATATTTTATCAGATATGAGTATTGCTACTCCAGATTTCTTTTGATTTCCATTTGCATGGAATATCTTTTTCCATCCCCTCACCTTCAGTCTGTATGTGTCCCTAGGTCTGTAGTGGATTTCTTGTAGATAGCATATATATGGGTCTTGCTTGTGTATCCATTCAGCCAGTCTGTGTCTTTTGGTTGAGACATTTAATCCATTTACGTTCAAGGTTATTATCGATATGTATGTTCCTATTACCATATTCTTAATTGTTTGGGGTTTCTTTTGTGGGTCTTTTTGTTCTCTTGTGTTTCCCTCCTAGAGAATTGTCTTTAGCATTTGTTGTAAAGCTGGTTTGGTGGTGCTGAATTCTGTTAGCTTTTGCTTGTCTGAAAAGCTTTTGATTTCTCCATCGAATCTGAATGAGATCCTTGCTGGGTAGAGTGATCTTGGTTGTAGGTTTTTCTCTTTGATCACTTTAAGTACATCCTGCCAGTCCCTTCTGGCTTGCAGAGTTTCTGCTGAAAAATCAGCTGATAACCTCATGGGAATTTCTTTATATGTTATTTTTTGTTTTTCCCTTGCTGCTTTTAATGTTTTTTCTTTGAATTTAATTTTTGTAAGTTTGATTAATATGAGTCTTGTTGTGTTTTTCCTAGGGTTTATCCTGTGTGGGACTCTCTGTGCTTCCCGGACTTGGGTGACTATTTCCTTTCCCATGTTAGGGAAGTTTTCAACTATAATCTCTTGAAATATTTTCTCAGACCCTTTATTTTTCTCTTTTTCTTCTGGGACCCATATAATTCAAATGTTGGTGCACTTAGTGTTATCCCAGAGGTCTCTGAGATTGTCTTCAATTTTTTTCATTCTTTTTTCTTTATTCTGCTCCTCAGCATTTATTTCCACCATTTTGTCTTCCAGCTTACTTATTCATTCTTCTGCCTCAGTTATTCTGTTATTGATTCCTTCTAGTGTATTTTTCATTTCCGTTATTGTGTTGTTCATGTCTGTTTGTTTGTTCTTTAGTTCTTCTAGATCTTTGTTAAAGATTTCTTGTATTTTCTCAATCTGTGCCTCCATTCTATTTCCGAGATTCTGGATCATCTTTACTATCATTACTCTGAATTCTTTTTCAGGTAGATTGCCTCTTTCCTCTTCACTTCTTTGGTCATGTAGGTTTTTTCTTTGCTCCTTCATCTGTGACATATTGTTTTGCCATCTCATTAAAAAAATTTTTTTTTATGAGTGGAATTGTGTTCTTGTCTTACTGGTTGTTTGGCCTGGGGCTTCCAACACTGGAGTTTGTAGGCTGTTGGGTAAAGCTGGGTCTTCGTTCTGAGATGGGAACCTCCATAAGACCTCACTCCAATGAATCTTCCCTGGGGTCTGAGGTTCTCTGAGGAGCTCACACTGCAGGAGCTTCAGCCTGACCCCCGGCTAGTGAACCAAGATCCTGCAAACCACATGGGGTGGCCAAAAAAAAGAGAGAGAGAGAGAGAGCAATAACAAAGTAAAAAATAAAATTAGAGTAGGAAACTAACAGATATGTTAGAAAGAATATAAAAATAAAAATATAGATGAATCAACAACTGGAAGGTACAACAGTACCACAATAGTAAAAAAGAGGAGGAGGGAAGAGAGAAAAAAAAAAAAAGAAGAGGAAAAAAAAGGGGGTGAAAGGCCTTGGCTGTGGAGGGCAGGTGCTAAGAAAGGGCGAGGTTTGTGTGGTGGGCGGGGCCTATGCTTAGGACCCACAGGGCTGGAAAAGGCCTGGGGGCTGTAGGGGGTGAGACTTGGGCTCAAGGAACAGAAGGGGCCCAGGTGTGCCCCTCACCCCTTTTCTCAGAGGGTGGGGGACCTCATCTGGGAGCCCAGCAGGCTTCCTGGGCTCGAGTGGGCGGGGCCAATGCCTTCATCACCTCTCCTGCTTCTCCTGCTTCTCCTGCCTTGGAGGGCCCCTCCCAGCTGCCTCTCCTGTTCTCCCCTTGGCCTCCTTCCTATGTCCCCGGGACCAATGCAGCCGGGGGGGCGGGGTGTGCCTTGGAGGGCAGGGGACTGGCCTGGAACTCAGCAGGCTCCCTGTGCCCGAGTGGGCGGGGCAAATGCCCTTCTCTCCTGCTCCTCCCAGGGGGCCCCTCCCCCCTACCTGTCCTGATCTCCCTGGCCTCTGGGGTGCTGATCTTGTCTGGCCTCCACTTCTCCTCCCCTGTCTGACCCCCCACATCCTACTGGCTCACTTGGGGGTTCCTCCCATCTCCTTGGGCATCAGGGTCCCCCACCAGTGGCCGGCAGGTGCCCTAGTTTTGGGCAGACGCTAAATCCCATCTTCTTATTTTATTCTATTCTATTCTATTTTATTTTATTTTATTTTATTTTGACCTTTGGAATTTTTTTATAAATGTAATTTTTTATTTTATTTTTTTATATAGCAGGTTCTTATTAGTTATCTATCTTATACATATTAGTGTATATATGTCAACCCCAATCTCCTAATTCAACCCACCACCACCCTTCTGCCCCCGCTTTCCCCCCTTGGTGTCCATACATTTGTTCTCTACATCTGTGTCTCTATTTCTGCCTTGCAAACCAGTTCATCTGCACTATTTTTCTAGATTCCACATATATGAGTTAATATACATTTGTTTTTCTCTTTCAAGGCACATGTTTTTAATTGTCCTCTTTCAATCCCCTTCTTTATTCCCAAGATGGTTTTTGCTTCTGGTCTAGAAAACACACATTTGATTGTCTTGTCATTCCATCTTTTCCATCAGATTCATCAACAATATGGAACAGAGAAATAAAACACGTGTTCCAGATTTTCTTCTTATGGAAGTGACAGAGGATCCAGAGTTGTGTTCCCTCCTTTTCAGCCTGTTCCTTTCCATGTACCTGGTCACCGTCCTGGGAAACCTGCTTATCATTCTGGCTGTCAGCTCTGACTCCCAACTCCACACTCCCATGTACTTCTTTCTCTCTAATATGTCTATTAACGATATCTGTTTAAGCACAACCACTATCCCAAAGATGCTACTGAACATCCAAACACAGAATCAAAGCATCACTTACACAAGCTGCCTTACACAGATCTTCTTTGTCCTGGTGTTTGTTAGTTTGGAAAGTTGTCTTCTTGCAGTAATGGCCTATGATCGCTATGTGGCCATTTGTCATCCACTGAGATACACGCTCATCATGAACTCCCACCTCTGTGGTCTGCTAATACTACTCTCCCTGTTCATTCTTATTGTGGATGCCCTGCTTCACAGTCTGATGCTGTTGCAGCTGACCTTCTGCACAGATCTGGAAATCTCCCTCTTCTTCTGTGAAGTTGTTCAGGTCATCAAGCTTGCATGTTCTGATACCCTCATCAATAACATCCTGAAATATTTGGCAACTAGCATATTTGGTGGTATTCCTGTGTGTGGAATCATTTTCTCTTATACTCAAATAATGTCCTCTGTTTTGAGAATGCCATCAGTGGGTAGCAAGTATAAAGCTTTTTCCACCTGTGGCTCTCACCTCTCAGTTGTGTCCTTATTCTTTGGGACAGGTTTTGGAGTGTACATTAGTTCTGCTCTTACTAACTCTTCCAGAAACACTGCAGTGCTTTCAATGATGTACACTGTTGTCCCTCAAATGATGAACCCCTTCATCTATAGCCTGAGGAACAGGAACATGAAAGGAGCCTTGAGGAAACTCATCATTAGGACTCCTTCTCTTCTGTGATTGTGTCTTCTGCTTTGTACTGGGATTACTAGAATGAATCAAAGTGACAAAAGTGCTGAGTGAAAATCTGAAAATCAGAAAATCTGACTCGTACCACCAGCTTATTCTAAAATGGCTAGATAATATAATGGGTACGTGAATTTTAACTTGAGGTTGAAACCTAACTTGCTGTTTTTACTGCTCAGTGATGTTTCAAAATGAGTTCCATTCCCTAATCTTGGTTTTCTTAGTGCATCCCTTAAGTTGATAGAGGCAAGGGTTATACTGATAATGTTCGAACATCAGAAGAAAAGTGAAAATTGTTGGCTATGTCAGGGAGAGGATTGAAATAAATCTGTGGCCATAAGAGCCTTGATTCTGCCTGATCTCATGGTTGGGGCCATGTGAATTGCACCCCAGGGTCTACTGTGAGATGTGGGGAGAGCTGCAAATTCCTTGCAAATTCCAATTTGGTAATTCCTGACACCCATCATGGATAAACTGTATCTTTGCAGGGCAACATCAGCATCCACTACACTCAGTTTTATGATCCCTGAATTTGCTATATGTTTTTATCTCAGTGGTTTGAGATGACTGCAAGACATTTGATCTTGATCAGTGAGGAAGCTTTCATTTTTACTAAGATAAAGTAACCGTGATGATAATATGCCAAAACAATGTTATCTTCCATTACAAAGACTTCAGAAATGGGAAATGTAGAACAAAATTCATTTACTCCTCCATGTGGTATCTTTATCCTGGGCGCTGGTTCCCCTCATGGACCCAGATGGCAGCAACAGATGGAGTCATCCGAAATATATACACTTCACTCTCTTCACCATGAATAGGATCATATGCCCCATCTGAATCTCATCCTCGGTGTGGAGAAAATGTTTATTATGAGAGCCTAAGACTGACTATATGCACTGCAATTCTTGCTGGGAATTCCACCCCCATAAGCATTACAAACACCTCATACAGTGTCTGACATCTAGTAAGTACTCAATAAAATTAACTAGTATCACTGTGTTCCATACCTTGCCTATAATCATAACTTGTAATTACAAGTCTCACATATTTTTTGCCACTTGCTTCAGTAATTAGATTAGTTTTCTTTCGTGTTGTATTTATCAACTTCTTTTTCTGATCTGTGTAATACAATAAAATAAATAATGTTTATGCAGTCAGGGCAAAGATACATAATCTTCTCCTGGTCTCTTATTTGCTGAAACTTTCTTATTGGCTTATTCTTACAAATAAGAATTTTCACTTTTGTCCTGAGTCATCTTATCTTGCTATGATTCTTATTCATCTCTGGGGAAGTCCACAAAGAGAAACACCACTGAATAAAATTAATTGTATCATTGATGTCTTAGAAGATTGTCCGCACTTCTAGGGCTCTCATGCAAGACTTTTTAAAGTGTCTTTATAAGGAAAGTTATTCTTTGGAGGACTACTTTACTGTGAGAAAGAGATATTTAATGTAAGACAGAAAAAGGAAATTTAGCAATATTAGGTAAATCACATTTGTCATATTCACAAAAATGTAAAGTCATCAGTCAGAATGATCTCTGTGGGTATTGAGGTGACAGTCCCAAAGGAGAATCAAAGGAGTTGCTGGAGAGCCTTCTGGTTGTCATTGGAGGTTAATAGTGGTTGTTTTATTTTCAGCACCACAACTGGGAAACAGCTCCTGCCTGGGAATTCTGGTACCATCTAGTGCAGAGCTTCCTGCGTTGATGTTTACAGATTTTAATCTCATGAGGCCTTTGCACATAGGACAGGTTTCCAAACCTCACCCAAGAACTACTGACTTTGAATCTCTATGGAGACATGTGAGAAATGAACATTTTTAATAAGTACTTTGGGGCATTCTGATGACCTATGAAGTCAAGATGCATGACTTCAATATTAAAAGAATATGGGAGAATTTGTTTATAATTAGGAATATGGAAGGGTCTTTCCTCAATTTTACTCGTTAAAGTATCATATACAAAGTAGTGCTTAAACTCTATGTGTAGTTCTGCAAGAATAACATAATAAAAACACATATATCTATCCAGGGGTTAAAAATAGAGCAATGCTGGGCTTCCCTGGTGGCGCAGTGGTTGAGAATCTGCCTACCAATGCAGGGCACACGGGTTCGAGCCCTGGTCTGGGAGGATCCCACATGCCGCGGAGCAACTAGGCCCGTGAGCCACAATTACTGAGCCTGCGCGTCTGGAGCCTGTGCTCCGCAACAGGAGAGGCCGCGATAGTGAGAGGCCCGCGCACCGCGATGAAGAGTGGCCCCCACTTGCCACAACTAGAGAAAGCCCTCGCACAGAAACGAAGACCCAACACAGCCATAAAATAAATAAATAAAAATAAATAAAATAAACCCAAAGTTTAAAAAAAAAAAAAAATACAGCAATGCCATCACCGTAGAACCCATCTAACAGGTCTCCCACTCATATCACTCTGTCCCTTCAAGTGGCAAACATTCTCCTGAATTGTGTACTTATCATGTCTTTGAAGTTCTTCTTTTAGTTTTACTTCTATGAAAACTTTTATGTGCTGGTCTTTTTATGGGCTCTATCTTCTCATCAACAGGTCTTGTATTTTCCCCTGTATCAATTTAATAGCTCAATTATTGTAGGATAACTTTCAGCTAAAAATAGGTTTACTGTGGCAACAAAGAAGTCCCAATATTTATCAATTACAATTACAAAATACACTGTAATACAATTTGATGGTTTTTCTGATTAACTCATAGTTTACTGTAACAATATAGTTAACCAATGACAATAATTTCAGTAAATTGACCATAATGTGGGAAAAATATATCAAATCCAGTACCTTGAGAGTGGGAAAAGTTGATAGCAATGTTTTATAAAAAGAGTAAAATGTGGTGGGAGGAATTGGGAGACCAGGGTTGTCACATATACATTATTGACACTATGTATAAAATAGACTACTAATGGGAACATACTGTAGAGCACAGGGAACTGTACCTAATGCACTGTGGTAACCTAGATGTGAGGGAAGTCCAAAAGGGAGGGGATATCTGTATGTGTATGGCTGATTCCTTTTGTTGTGCAGTGGAGGCTAACACAACATTGTAAAGCAACCATACTCTAATAAAAATTAATTTAAAAAAGAGTAAAATGCGTGTCACATATTTAGTCTAACTTTTTATTGTGGTAAAATATATATAACATAATATTTTCAATTTTCATAATTTTTAAGTGCACAATTTGTTGGCAAATTCACAATGTTGGGCAACCATTGCCTCCATCAGTTTCCACAACTTCATGATCAAATAGAAAAAATGTAGCCATTTAGCAATAACTCCTCATTCGAATGCCACACCTCAGCCCCTGACAACCTTTAGTCTACTTTCTGTTTGTATGATTTTTCCTATTCTATTTCACATAAGTGGAATCATAAAATATATGTTCTTTTGTGTCTGGCTTATTTCACTCAGCATTGTGTGTGTTTTTAAGGTTCAGCCATGCTGTAGCATGTTTCAGAACTTCATTCCTTTTTATGGCTGAATAATATTCCATTGTATATATATATATACACACACCACATTTTGTTTATCCATTTATTGTCTTTTTTGTGGTGTGGGAAGTATATCATTTTATCTTTTATAGTTAATTTTTATTGGAGTATAGTTATCCATTTATTGTTGATGAACATGGTTTTTTCCCACATTTTGGCCATTGTGAATAATACTGCTATGAACGTTGATGTACAAGTATCTGTTTTTATCCCTGTTTTAAATTCTTTGGTTATCTACCTAGGAGTGAACATGCTGGGTCTTAAGGTAATTCTCTGCTTAACTTTTGAAGAACTGCCAAAATGCATTCAGTTTTGTATTTTAAAAGTATATGTGCTCTTATATACAATGGAATACTACTTAGCCATAAAAAAGAATGAAATAGCGCCATTTGCAGCAACATGGATGCAACTAGAGATGATCATACTAAGTGAAGTAAATCAGAAATAGAAAGACAAATACCATATGATATCATTTATATGTGCAATCTAAAATATGGCACCTATCTATGAAGCTATCTATGAAACAGAAACAGACTCACAGACATAGAGAACAGACTTGTGGTTACCAAGGGGGAGGTGGGGTGGGGGAGGGATGGACTGGGAGTTTGGGATTAGCAGATGCAAACTATTAAATATAGACTATACAAACAACAAGATCCTACTGTATAACACAGGGAACTATATTCAATATCCTGGGACTAACCATAATGGAAAAGAATATTAAAAATAATGTATAATATATATGTGTATAACTGAGTCACTTTGCAGTACAGCAGAAATTAAAACATTGTAAATCAGCTATACTTCAATAAAAAAGAAAAATAAATAAATAATACCATTACATAATCATAAAAAAAGTATATGTCCTCTGAGTTTGTTCTTTATAAGATTGCTTTGGCTATTTGGGGCCTTTTGTAATTCCATTTGAGTTTGAGAATCAGTTTTTCCATATCTGCACAAAAAGCATTCTCCATTTCTGCACAAAAATAATATTAAGAGGGATTGCATTGAATCTCTAGGTTTTTATGGCTAGTGTTAAAATCTTAATAATGAATTCTTTTTACCCATTACACAGGCTATTATTCCATTTGTTTAGGTCATCTTCAATTTATTTCAGCTATGTTTTTAAGTTTTCAATGTGCAAGTCTTCACTTCCTTGGTTAAATTTATTCCTAGGTGTCTAATTCTTTTCAATGCTATTTTAAATGGGATAACTTTCTTATATTCCTTTCAGTGGTTCCTTTCAGATGTATAAAAAAACAAACAAACAAACAAAAAACCAACTGACTGGTGTGTTGATCATGTATCCTGCAACTTTGGTGAGTTGTTTGCTCAGTAGCTTTCTCATGGATTCTTTGCCATTTTTTATCTGTAGGATCGTCTATCAGTAGAAATATTTTTACTTCTTTCATTCTAATTTGGATTCATTTTATGACATTTTCTTGACTCATAGCTCTGGCTAGAACATCCAGAACAATGTTGACCAGCAGTGGTGAAACAGACTTCCTTGCCTTGTTCCTGATATTAGGGAGAAAGCTTTCAGCCTTTTACCATTATGATGTTAGCTGTGGGTTTTTTCATAAATATCCTTTGTCATGTTGAAGAATTGTATCACTATCCTTAGTTTTCTGAGAGTTTTAGTTGTGATTGGATTTTGGATTTTATGAAATTCCTTTTCTTCATCAATCAAGATAATCATGCGGTTTTTATCTTTTGTTCTATTAATGTGATGTACTACATTGATTTTCTTATGTTGAACCACCTTTGAGTTCTTTGATGAATAACATTTGGTTATGGTAAACAATCCTTTTAATTTGGTGTTGGTTTCAATTTGTTAATATGTTGTAGAGGAATTTTACATCTATATTTATCAAGGATATTGCTTTGTGATTTTTTTTCTTGTGATACCTTTTAAAAAAATTAATTTATTTTCGGCTGCGTTGGGTCTCTATTGCTGCACGTGGGCTTTCTCTAGTTTGCGGCGAGTGGGGGCTACTCTTCGTTATGGTGCTTGGGCTTCTCATTGCGGTGGCTTCTCTTGTTGCAGAGCACGGGCTCTAGAGGCATGGGCATCAGTAGTTGTGGCACTTGGGCTCAGTAGTTGTGGCGCACGGGCTTAGCTGCTCTGTGACATGTGGAATCTTCCTGGACCAGGGCTTGAACCCATGTCCCCTGCATTGGCAGGAGGATTCTTAACCACTTCGCCACCAGGGAAGTCCTCCTGTGATATCTTTATATGGCTTTGATGTCAGGGTAATGCTGGCTTCATAAGATGATTTAGGAAGTGTTGCCACCTCTTGAAAATTTTGGGAGAATTTGAGAAATATTGGTGTTAATTGTTCTTTAAATATCTGGTAGAATTCACCAATAGAATCATGTCATCATGGGCTTTTCTGTGTTTGTGAGGTTTTTGATTACTGATGCAGTCTCCTTGTTTGTTACTGGTTTGTTCAGATTTTCTATTTCTTTACGATTTAGTCTTGGTATCTTGTATGTTTCTAGGAGTTTATCCATTTCTTCTAGGTTATCCAATTCGTTGGTGTATAATGGCTCGTAATAGTCTCTTATGACCTTGTGTCTTTCTATGGTTTCAGTTGTAATGTCTCCTCTTTCATTTCTGATTTTATTTGAGTCTTTTCTCTTTTTTCTTAGTCCAACTGAAATTTCATCAATTTTGTTTACCTTTTCAAAAAACCAGCTCTTAGCTTTGTTGATCTTTTGTTTTCTGGCTTTTATTTCATTTATTTCTGCTCTGATCTTTATATTTACCTCCTTCTGCTAAATTTGGGATTAGGTTGTTCTTTTTCTTGTTCCTTGAGGTATAAAGGTAGATTAATTTTTTGAGATCTTTCTTTTTTCTTAATGTAGACATTTATCACTATAAACCTCTCTTAGAACTGTTTTTGTAGCATCCCACAGGTTTTGATATGTTGTGCTTCCATTTTGTTTGTTTGTTTTTGCCTGTGCTGCATGACTTTTAAGATCTTAGTTTCCCAAACAAGGATTGAACCCAGGCTCTCGGCAGTGAAAGCATGGAGTCCTAATCACTGGACTGCCAGGGAATTCCCATTGTGCTTCCATATTTTTTTTGTTTGTTTCAAGGTTTTTTTTTTTATTTTAAAGGAGATGCCTTATTTTTAGACATATATACCAAAGGTTTTATAGTAATCTTTTATTTATTTATTTATTTTTATATTTATTTTTGGCTGTGTTGGGTCTTTGTTTCTGTGCGAGGGCTTCCTCTAGTTGCGGCAAGCGGGGGCCACTCTTCATCGCGGTGCGCGGGCCTCTCACTGTCGCGGCCTCTCTTGTTGCGGAGCACAGGCTCCAGATGCGCAGGCTCAGTAGTTGTGGCACACAGGCCTAGTTGCTCCGCGGCATGTGGGATCTTCCCAGACCAGGGCTCGAACCTGTATCCCCTGCATTAGCAGGCAGATTCTCAACCACTGCGCCACCAGCGAAGCCCTCAAGGTATTTTTTAATTTCCACTTTGATTTCTTCTTTGACTCATTAATTGTTCACGGGTTTGTTGCTTAATTTCCACATACTTATGAGCTTTCCAGCTTTCCTCTTGTTATTGGTTTCTAGTTTCATAGCATTGTGGCTGGAAAAGATACTTGGTATGATCTCAATCTTTTTAAATTTGCTAAGAGTCTTCTGTGACCTGTCATGTGATCTATCCTGGAGAAAGTTCCATGTGCACTTGAGAAGACTGTGTATTCTGCTGCTGTTTGATGAATGTTCTATATATGTCTGTTAGGTCTTTTTCATCTAACATATAGTTGAAGTCCAATTTTTTTATTGAATTTCTGTCTGGATGATTTATTCACTGTTGAAAGTGAGGTATTGAAGTTCCCTACTACTATTGTATTGTCTATTTCTCCCTTCAGTCTGTTAGTATTTGCTTAATATATTTAGATGTTCTGATGTTCGGTTCATATATATTTCTGATTTTTATATCTTGGTAGTGGGGCCCACTGATGCTGGACAGTCTGGTGGTATTCAGGTGCTTTACTGGAGGGGCTGGCTACACGTAAGTACAGTGGTGCAGGCCAGTGACAGAAGACATGGCCTGATCTGTGCCCACAAGCAGCCATGGAGCTCTGTCTGTTGGTAAGCTCTCCCATTGCTCACCATCTCCCCCTGGGCATGCACACAGCAGTGGAGGTCAGTGACAGGTGTCAGGCCAGTGACTTATAAGTTCACATCTGGAGGAGTTAGCCCCAAGTGAGCACATGGTGCTGGGGGGCAGCCAGAGGTGTCTTGCACTCAAGTAGTTCAGAGGCCTGAGCTGGCTGCTATTGTGGCTTATGGTCTCAGGATGTAGGGGAAGGAGTGATGAGGGACTCACGTGGCTGGCATTAACAAATGCTAATACTTGTGGGGTGAAAGCTGGTGAAATATGCAGGGAGCCCACAGCAGCTGTGCTGGCCATTAGTTTCTTCTGTGAAAAAAATCTGCTGTTTTTTTCTACACAGCAGGTCACTGCGATCTGCAGTCTGTTCTGCTACATGGCTGCTATTAGTATCCCCTGCTTTTCTTTCTCATTGCTAGCTGTCTCTATATGTCATGGCTTTGCCAGACTGAGTTGGTGTGAAATGGAAGTGTATAGTGCCCCCAAATGCTGGAGAAGCTGGTTACTCACCCCACTCATCCTTTCCTGGTGAAAGGAACTCTTTCTAGCTGGGAAATTCCCTCCTGGTACTGAACAATGCCAGCTTAAGTGATAGGATGATGCAGACAAAATGAAGCTGTCTTTCTTCTCTTCTTGTATGATTATTTTCAGGTTTGTATTCCACTATGTTGGTAGAAGAAAATAATAAGTTTTATGTTTATGTTAATGCTTCAGTTCATAGTGCCCTAAAGTGAAGAAAACTATATATTGAAGCTATTTTGATAAAATTAGAAAAGATGGTTTTGAAAACCTAAAAAGGGAATAAGGGATCTATATGAATTGATCAGAGACAGGATTGTCACAGAGAATATATTACAATCAATTGTATAAAATATACACAGTGAAGATTAAGATTCAGGAAACATTTAATGACCCCTGGAGAGATAAACCCTGGAATGTTTGCTTTTTATAATAACTTAGCTATATTTTAAAATATGTTATTTATATAATATATAGCATATATTTTATAATTAGTTATAATATATAAAACATAAAGTCTTATAGTATATTATACTATAGGATTATATGTATAGTACAGGATAGTATAATATACTGTAGCATTATAATATTATATCCTTGGTCTTTAAGGATTTGCAGAGCCCTGGGATCACAGTGACAATAAAAGTGCTTGGCTAATGAGGATCTTTGGAAATTGAACCTCTAGGGATACAGAGAGTGTGATCTGCCTATGACCATCTCATTCAACGGTCCTTTCCCTGAAAAGAAGTAGCACACCTGAGCCTCCTTCCATAGATGATCCCTCTTGCCCAGGAGCCTGGTGGCTCACTCAATTCCTCTGCCCTTCCTGAGTATGGATTTGGATACAGCATTCAGCAGAGATATCAAGCACCATTCCACTGTGATGCCAGCCAGGTAACCTAATGTCCATTAGTGAATGTTTGGAAAAGAGGACAGTTGTCTCACTGTAGATTCATCCAGGGGAGGTTGTGAGGAGAGTACATACATCAGATGATTAGAACTAAGTTACCCCTGGGCCTCCTGCCTAGCTGTCTGTCATCTTCTTCTCATGTTTCCTTGTACTTTGCACCAATACTCAAACATGTCTCATTTACTAATATCGTACTCACTCTCTACTATAACAAAGACCATTTCCTCCTGAGTTGAAATCTGCTTCTCTTAAAAAAGGATGACTGTTATACAATTATCTGATATTCACTTGCAAACCTGTGGTTGGGGGTGGGGTTGGGCAGGAAGTTTGGTAAATTTCACCTTATCTTCCCATTCCTGGTCCTTGTTATACTTTTATATCAGTTGCCTGGCTCTGAGGTCTCTGGGGATCCAGACAGTATATTCAGCTGCCTCTCTAGTCTGTTTCTCTTTATAAAATTACCAATTGTTTTAAATAATCTAAATAGTATAGGTAGTGTAATATAAGAAATGACTACCCCTTAACCCTTGTGGGAATTAACAAAATCGATGACTTTCTGCTGTATCAGCTTCAGTTTTTTTAAAAAAGTAACAGAATAATATGTATACAGAAGACACATTTCTTATTCCTCTCTGTTAGTGTCTATCCATCCCAAGAGAGTGTATGCCTCTGGTGATTCTCCTCCTGCTGGTGTAGAAAACCACATTTGATTGTGTTGTCAGTCCATCTTTCCCACCAGGTTTGTCAACAACATGGGACCCAGAAACAAAACAGGAGTTTCAGAATTCCTTCTTATGGAAATGACAGAGGATCCAGAACTGCAGCCCCTCTTCTTCATTCTGTTCCTGTCCATATACCTCGTTACCATCCTGGGAAACCTGCTCATCGTCCTGGCCATCATCTCTGACCCCCACCTCCACACCCCCATGTATTTCTTTCTCTACAATCTGTCCTTGACTGACATCGGTTTCAGCACCACCACAATCCCAAAGATGCTGGTCAACATCCAAGCACAGAATCAGAGCATCACTTATACAGGCTGCCTTACACAGATCTACTTTGTCCTGGTGTTTGCTAGTTTGGAAAGTTTTCTCCTTGCAGTAATGGCCTATGACCGCTATGTGGCCATTTGTCATCCACTGAGGTACACGGTTATCATGAACTCCCGTCTCTGTTTGTTTTTGATTCTTCTTTCCCCGTTTATTAGCATTGTGGATGCCCTGCTCCAGAGTCTGATGGTGTTGCAGCTGACCTTTTGCACAAACCTGGAAATCCCCCTCTTTTTCTGTGAAGTTGTTCAGGTTATCAAGCTTGCATGTTCTGATACCCTTTATCAACAATATCTTGATATATTTGGCAACTAGCATATTTGGTGGTATTCCTGTGTGTGGAGTCATTTTCTCTTATACTCAAATAGTGTCCTCTGTTTTGAGAATGCCATCAGCGGCTGGAAAGTATAAAGCTTTTTCCACCTGTGGGTCTCACCTCTCAGTCGTGTCCTTATTCTATGGGGCAGGCTTGGGGGTATATATTAGTTCTGCTCTTACTAATTCTTCCAGAAAGACTGCAGTGGCTTCGGTGATTTACACTGTTGTCCCTCAAATGATGAACCCCTTCATCTATAGTCTGAGGAACAGGGACATGAAAGGTGCCTTGAGAAAACTCATCAGTAAGATACCACTGGCTTTTCAAGAGTATGTTATTTAATTTCCATGTATTTGTGTATTTTCTAGTTGTTATTCTTTTATTGATTTCTAGATTCATACCACTGTAGTCAGAAAAGACACTGTATGATTTCAATATCTTAAAATTTATTGACACTTGCTTTGTGGTCTAACATGTGAACTATCTAAAGAGTTCTGTGTGCTCTGGAGAAGAACGTTTCTTCTCCTTTTGTTAGGTGTAGTGTTTATATATGTCTCTTAGATTTTGTTAGTTTACACTGTTTTTTAGGTCCTCTGTGTCTTCTTTGTCTAACCAGAGTTACTATCCATTGCTGAAAATTTGCATTAAAATCTGTAAGCATTATTGTAGAAATATGGATTTTTCACTTCACTTCTGTCAAGTTTGATTCACATATTTTGAGGTCCTGTTGTTTGGCGTATATATGTTTATACTTGTTCTATAATCTTGATTATTGACCATTTTATCTCTATCTTTATTTATCTATCTACCTATTTTCTATCTATCCTTTTTTGTCTATTTTAACAGTTTTGAATTAAAGTCTATTTTTTTCTGATATTAACTCTTTTGGTAACTATTTGCCTAGAATTTTTCTATTCTTTCCTTTAAATCTATTTGTGTCTGTGAATCTATAGTGAGTCTCTTATAAATTGCATATATTCACATCATGTTTCCTTTATCTTTCTTCCAATCTCTGACCTTTTGATTGGACAATTTATTTCACTTATTTAAAGTATCTACTGACAAGGAGATACATAATTCTCCCACTTAAAATTTATTTTCTGTAAGTCTAATACTTTTTTGTCCTTCATTTTGTCCATTACTGCTTTATTTTCTGTCTAGTTGATTTTTCATAGTGAACATTTTGAATTTTGTTCTCATTGCCTTTTTGGAATATATCCAGATAATTTTTGTGTGGTTACTATGGACATTGCACTTAATATGCTAAATTTATAACAATGTAGTTTGAATTCATGCCATTTTTACCTCAATAGCATGCAAAGCCCCTGCTCTTATATGGCTCTGTCCTTTCTCCATTATGTTAGTGTCACAAATTAAATGTTTGTACATTATTGCCAATAGCATAGATTTAAATTTTTTTACATTTTCTTTCTAAATCCAGTAGGAATCATTTCCTACTTTTCCTAAAGTAAGAAGAGTTGTAAATCAAAAATACATTAAAAATGTTTTCCCATTCACTTGACTTTACCAAAAATCTTTATTTTTTTCATATAACATTGAACTATCTAGTGCCTTTTCATTTCAACCTGAAGCAATCCTTTAGATATTTTCATAAAGCAGGTGTAGTGGTAATGTACTCTTTTGGCTTTGTTCATCTGGGAGTGTTTTATTTCTCACTTATTTTTGGAAGGAAAATTTTGTCAGAAATAACATTATTGGTGGACAGTTTTTTCCTTCAACACTTTAAATATGTTATCCCACAATTCTCTGGCCTCCATGGTTCTGATGAGAAATTGGCTGTTAATCTTATTGAAGATCTCCTGTAAGTAATGAGTGATTTTCTCTTTACTTCTTATATGTGATGAGCTCCTTTCAAGATTCTCTCTTTCCTTTTGGCTTTGTCAGTTTGATGATAATGTTAATGTCTTAGCGTTAATATCTTTTATTATAGATATTCTTGGAGTTCTTTGAGCTTCTTAGATTTGTGGTTTCAAATCTTTCATCATATTTGGGTTGTTTTTGACCATTATTTCTTCAAATTTTTTTCCATCCCCTTTTTTTTTCTTTTTCTTTTCCTTTTGGACTCATATAATGCTTTTTTTTTTTTTTCACTTGATGGTATCCCATTGATCCCTTAAGGGTCTGCTCAATTTTCTTTTCTTTTTCTTTTCTTTTTTTTCTTTTCTTTTTTTTTTTTTTGATGTGTCCTTTAAGGGTTGCTTTTATTTTTTGTTTTTAAAGATAAACATGTTCTGATTTATACAGTCTCTCTGGTAACATAGAATACATATGCATATTTGAAGCATCAAAATTCTCATCTAGAGAAGAGTAAGAAAAGAAAAATTTTTTCAAGGAAATAATGTCTCTGTCTTCATATTTTTCTTTATTGAAGTATAGTTGATTTACAGTGTTGTGTTAATTTCTGCTGTACAGCAAAGTGACTCAGTTATACATATATATATGTTCTTTTTATATTCTTTTTCATTACGGTTTATCCCAGGACATCAAATATATCAATAGTTCCCTGGGCTATACAGTAAGACCTTGTTGTCCATCTATTCTATATGTAATAGTTTGCATCTACTAACCCCAAACTCCCAGTCCATCCCTCCCCCACCCCAACCTTGGCAACCACAAGTCTGTTCTCTATGTCTGTGAGTCTGCTTCATAGATAGGTTCATTTGTGTCATATTTTAGATTCCACATATAAGTGATATCATATGGTATTTGTCTTTCTCTTTCTGACTTACTTCACTTAGTATGATAATCTCTAGTTGCATTCATGTTGCTGCAAATGGCATTATTTCATCTTTTTCTATGGCTGAGTAGTATTCCATTGTATATATAATAGGTACCACATCTTCTTTATCCATTTATCTGTCAATGGACATTTAAGTTGTTTCCATGTGTTGGCTATTGTGACTAGTACTGCTATAAACATAGGGGTACATGCATCCTTTCAAACCATGTTTTTCTCAGGGTATATGCCCAGTAGTGGGATTGCTGGGTCGTATGGTAATTCTATTTTTAATTTTCTGAAGAACCTCCATGCTGTTTTCCATAGTGGCTGCACCAACTTACATTCCCACCAACAGTGTAGGAGGGTTCCCTTTTTTGCACACCCTCTCCAGCGTTAGTTATTTGTAGACTTTTAAATCATGGCCATTCTGACTGGTGTGAGGTGGTACCTCATTGTAGTTTTGATTTGCATTCATCTAATAATTAGCAATGTTGTCTGTTCACTTTTCTTTATTCTTTTTTCTTTCTGCTCCTCAGACTCAATATTATAATCTGGATATTATAATCTCCCTCAGAGTTTGCTTTTCTTTATAATTGTTGAAAGTGGTAGTAGTCTTATGTGTTTAGTGACTTTCCCAAAATACATTTGCAAAGACTGTAATTCTTACTGTATGTGGTCATTGAAATCTATGTTCCTTACATTCTTTCAGCTTATGGTTTGACAGATTTCCTTGAGTGCCAGGAGTGATACAAACAAAGAGATAACACACCTCTTTCAGTCTTTATAGATTGGATCTGTGCTGCAGTACTCTTTTAACACTTATTCAGGTTTGCACTGAGTCTAGAGATCAATGAGAAAGTTTAGGATCTTCTCTGGACTTTTCTGAGTATATGTATTGCTATGGGCATGTAAGTGGCTTTCTGAATTCTCCCATAACTTGGCTGCTTTTATTTATTTATTTTTATAAATTTATTTATTTATTTTATTTTTGACTGTCTTGGGTCTTTGTTGCTGCGAGCGGGCTTTTCTCTAGTTGTAGCGAGTGGGGGCTACTCTTCATTGTGGTGCACGGGCTTCTCATTGGGTGGCTTCTCTTGTTGCAGAGCACGGGCTCTAGGTGTGTGGGCTTCAGTAGTTGTGGCACTTGGGCTCAGTAGTTGTGGCTCACGGGCTCTAGAGCACAGGCTCAGTAGTTGTGGCACACGGGCTTAGTTGCTCCACTGCATGTGGAATCTTCCCAGAGCAGGGCTCGAACCCATGTCCCCTGCATTAGCAGGTGGATTCTTAACCACGGCACCACCAGGGAAGCCCTTGGCTGCTTTTAAATGTCCTAATTTCCTAGAAAAAATTCTCCTGTTTTGCTTGGGGTCTAAGCTAGTCTATTTTATGTTGTGACTTTAATCTTTTACCAGATGCATATGTGAGCTTTGGTTTGTGGTGTTTCAAAACCATATCCACTGCTTTTCCAGCCTGAGTTCTGAGTTAACCAGCGATGAATGCCTTGTGTCAGTCCTTCAGGTAGCTCCCAGACAAGTTAGAACAGACATACAGAATTATTTGAGAAAATGTTAACTCTGCCTCCTCTGAATACATGGACCAGAGTCTCATTCTGAGACCCCAGGCAGTGACCATCTTAAGACTAAGACTACTGTCATACTGCAGGGTGGGGAAAGGACAAGTAAAATGTCTCAGAATGTTCCTACCATTGTGAAGTTGCTGTTTTCTTGCTTCATCACTCACTTGGTTGCTATAAATTTTGACTGTTTTCAGGAGATCTGACAAAGTTAGTTCTGACAGTTTCTGTTATTTTTCAATGTTTCTTTGAGAGACAAGAGTTTTGAGTTGCCTAATCTGCCATTTTTTCCATTTTGCTGAGGTTATTCTTCCATGCACAGTTTCTTTTGATTACAGGGAACATATTAGAATTTGCTTAATATAAAATGTCAAAACAGAATGTAATGAGCCATACATAGAATTAGTCCTTAGAATTTGTTTTTTAGAGTATATTTGATACATTATCACTTTCATTTTCTAGGTGATATATATTATTATATATATAATATGTATATATATATACATATAATAAACTATAGTTTTGAAACTAAATGTCCTGTCTTCCTTAGATTGTTGCTATAAAGGATGCCTTTGAATGTGCTTTAGGAAAGAAAACTATTATAGAATCCAATTATAGAAGAGAACTATATCCATGTGTGAAAGGCTCTTGAAATGGATACGAAAAGAAATAGGGGGATGGAAGAGAATTGTGTACTTTTGACTTCCCAGGATGAGAGGCTTCACTGGTTTTAATTTCTTTCTTCTCTGGGCCTTGTTTCTTAAGGATTTTCACTGACATGGGATGAGATTAATAGCAAAAGAATTTGACTAATGAGAGACCTTGGATACTGAACCCCCAAGGGCCACAGAGACTGCCAGTTTTCTGCCTATAGACACCTTACTCAGTAGCCCTGCTTAGGTCACTAGGCAGCACACCTGAACATATTCCCAGGGACCATCACTTTTATACAACAGCCCAGTCCTTCACTCTATGTTTCTGTGCTCCCAGAGAACGGGGCTTCTATTTATTTCCTTCATAGCAAAGGGAGAACTGAATGTCATTCTTAGGTTGGCACCCAGGTAATCTGAAATTCCCTAGTCTATGTTTTTCAAATAGCGAGACATGTATGTCTCTGGACCTGTGAGTGGGAACATGCCAAAGATGACCTGATCTTATTAGTCTAGTAAGTGCCTGCCTAGCTGTCCATCATTTGGAAACTTCCTTGTACCTTTGCAACACTAGTTAATCTTCTAATCTACTCTGACTCTAAAGTTCTAGAGGCTCTTCCATCCTCAGGAGAAAACTTTCCTTTGCAAAATTTTGTGGAATATTCTAGAATTCTCTAAAATGTTTCTTAATTTCTTGGCAGGGGGTTGGGGTGGATGATCAGCTTACATTTATCCTTCCATGTTTGGGTCTTCATATCCCTTTGTAGGGATGATCATTGGTCTTGACCCTGGCACCTGTCTTGGAGAACTCTGGCACAGGAGATGGAGAATTACATAAAGCTACATCAACAGTATTGGCATCTCTTTAGTAACCTATCAAATATTTTAAAATAAAGGAGAATATCAGGACAGGCACTCATGTATCTGTGTCCAGAATTAATAAATTTTGACATCTGTTATAACAGTTCTCTTCTTAAAGTAACAAGATAGTTTGCATAGAGACAATATTCCATTTTTATTTTCTGCCATTCCTGTCCTTCCATTCCCAGAGGCAACTACAGTCTTGAATTTGTTGGTACACTTAGTATTGTGTCAAACTGTATTTACACACACATATGAGTATGTGTGTGTGCATGTGTACATATGTGAGTGTGTATGTGTGCCACAGTGCAAATGCCCCTTCTGTCAAGAAGAAATAAATAAACTGTGATGTTGTGAGACAGGGGAATAAAGAAGTGAAATTAATGAATCAGAATGAAATGTACTAAAATTTGTCTCCTCTTTCTGTTTCTATACATAAACAAGATTTCGTGGTCATTTCAGAACATAAATTCTTCCCTGAAATTTGCAGTTATCATCCTAGGATTGTTCCTTATCTCTCTCCTCTTCCTTCATCTTGTTCCATCCCTCACTACCCTCCCTATAATAAACCATGTTAGTTTGTTCAGTCATGTTTATGCCATAAACAAACCACTATAAGCAAGATTAAGAAGTTCTCATACATCAAGCATTGTGCTTGGTGAAATTGTCTATTTATTTCTCATCCATGCAAAAGTTTCACGATGGTTCCCATGATGCAAAAGATGACAACTTCTCACATAGTTTATTTATTTATTTATTTATATTTATTTTTTTGCCTGTGTTTGGTCTTAGTTGTGTCATGCGGGATCTTCGCTGCGGCATGCGGAATCTTTCACTGCAGTGCAGAGGCTCTTCGTTGCATTGTGAGGGCTTCTTTCTAGTTGTGGCGTGCGGGTTTTCTCTCTCTAGTTGTGACATGTGGGCTCCAGAGCGCATGGGATCTGTAGTTTGTGGCATGCGGGCTCTCTTGTTGAGGCACACCAGCCTTAGCAGTTGCAGTGCACGGGCATAGTTGCCCTGCGTCATGTGCGATCTTAGTTCCCCGACCAGGGATCGAACCCAGGTCCCCTTCATTGGAAGGTGGATTCTTTACCACTGGACTACCGGGGAAGTCCCTCTCACATAGTTTAAGACTCTCCTTGTTCCAAAACATGTGCTGGAAACTGGAATAAACTCATGTGCGTCTGAATTCAAATTTATACCAAGTGATCAATTCTGATATAGTTGCTTGGTTTCACGACTCTTTGCTTGAATCAAATTTTCTCACTGGTGAAGCAGAGTTTTTATACTTTAAACATCGTTAACATCATCTTTAAACATTAGATGTCTTAATGAGTTGTTCACCTTTAAAATATCATTAGAGAATTTTTCTAAATCGTTGGTTCATAAGAATAATGAGCAATATATTAATGCACCCAGAACTGAGCCAATTAAGTCTTCCCTGTTTGGGAGGATTGAATATCAACATTCTTAAGGATCTCATCTTAACCCAGGAAATAGGAATGTCCTGGAGTTGATGCTGTTGAATATCTTCTGAATATCCTTAGGAGAAGCCCAAGGTGGGCTGACTCAGGCTTTAGTGGGGCCCAACAAGAAAATGAGAGCGGGAGGATCTGAACCTACATGATTGATTTTTACAGTGCATTTGTGATTTATTTATTTATTTATTAAACCATTGTATTTAGGTATGATTGACAGGCAAAAAAGCTGTACATAGTAATGTATACAACTCAACAAGTTTGGGGATAAGTGTACACCCATGAAACCATCACAACCATAAAGACCATAGATATATCTATTACTCCCCAAAGTTTCCCCTTTATAATTTTATTATTATATATTATTATTAGGAACACTTAATATAAGATCTAACCTCTTAGTAAAATTTCAGTGTACAATACAGTATTGTTAGCTGTCAGCATTATGTTGTATACTAGATTTCCAGAACTTATTTATCTTACATAAATGAAACTTTTGTACCCTTTGATCATCACCTTCCTATTCACCCCTCTTCCTAAGCCCTGGAAAACACCATTTGATTCTATGCTTCTATGAGTTTGACTATCTTAGATTTCACATATAAATGATACCAGACAGTATTAATCTTTCTCTGCTGGGCTTATTTCGCTTAGCATAGTGTCCTACAGGTCCATCCATGTTGTTGCAAATGACAAAATTTTCTTCTTTTTTTGAGGCTGAACAATACTCCATTGTACGTATACACCACATTTTCTTTATCCATTTGTCCATTATTGAACATTTAGATTGGCTATTGTGAATAATGCTGCAATAAACATGGGAGTACAGGTATCTCTCTGAGATCTTGATTTCAATTCACTTGGATATATACCCAGAAGCAGTGTTACAGGATCATATGGTAGTTCTATTTTTAATTTTTTGCAGAACCTCAATAATGTTTTCCACAATGGCTCTACCAATTTACATTCCCACCAACTGCAAACCAGGCTTCTCTTTTCTACACATCCTTGCTAACACTGTTATTTTTTGGTTTTGTTTTAAACAGCAATCTTAACATGTGTGGTGATTTCACATTGTGGTTTTGATTGCATTTCCTTATGATTAGTGATGTCGTGCATCTTTTTATATACATTTTGGCCATTTGTATGACTTCTTTGGAGAAATTTCTGTTCAAATCATTTGACCATTTTTGTCTATATTCCCCCTGTTGTACAATATATCTTTGTAGCTTATTTTATACCTAATAGTTTGTACTTCTTACTCCCCTATCCCGATACTACCCCTTCCCCCTTCCCTCTCCCCACTGGTAACCACTAGTTTGCTCTCTATATCTGTGAGTCTGCTTCTTTTTTGTAATATTCACTAGTTTGTTGTATTTTTTTAGATTACACATATGTTATATCATGCTGTATTTTTCTTTCTCTGTCTGACTTATTTCACTTAGAGTAATGCCTACCAAGTCCGTCCATGTTGCTGCAAATGGCAAAATTACATTCTTTTTTATGACTGAGTAGTATTCCATTGTATATATATTGTATATGTACCACATCCATTAGAATTTTTTAAAGAAAAATAGTATACACAAAGATGTTATACACTGTATTCTATCCTGTTCCCTTTCTTTGTTTCCCAGGCAACCAGTCTTAAATTTGATCAGTTTCCAGGTGTTATTTTAAAGTTTTTACACACACATAAATATATGTGTGTATGTGTGTGTATATGTATATATTATATACATGTACATATGCATATACATACATATATATATAATGCCACAATCAAAATGCCCAACTTGTGAAGAGAAAATTAATTATAAGGTAGTGAAATATGTATAACATAGTTAAATTTAACAAAATGTGCCAAGAGTGGTACATAATGGAATGTATTATTTTTAAACACCAGTTTCAAAATGACATTTACAGTGTATAAAGAACTAAAACACAGAATAATAATATTGTTTGTGGATACTATTCCAGGGGAAGAAAAAGTTTTCCTTGACCCTTAGGGCCCCTGACTGGGTCTGAAAATTAAACTGACAAAGACAGATTAACAGGAGAAAAGCGTACACAGTTATTTAAGTTTCATGTGACACAGGAACCTTCATAAGGAAATGAAGACCCCCCAAAAAACAGTTAGACCTGAGTATTTTTATGCTAGGTTTGATGAAGAGTGGGTAGTCGTGTAGAAATGTGATAGTTAGAGAGTATGAGGTAGTAAACTGGGGGAAACTTAGCAAGGCTTATTTGTTAGAATTGTTTTCAGTGTCTCTTTGTCTTCAGAAATAAGGATGCTCCTTTCCTCTGTATTTAGGGAGGGCTTACATGAGTGTTTTATGACTTGTTTCAGGGGAAAAGGGCAAGAGAAGGTAAGAGTGACCTTCTTGCTTCTGCTGTTTTCTCAAACTCTTTTAGCTTGAAATTTTCAATATGCCAAGGTGCCATATTTTGGGGTGGCGTGTCCTGAACACCATCAATACCACACTAAATGTACTGAAAACACAGAGGAATGATGTATATCAAGTTAAGTGTAGTGGTTCCCTCTGGGGTGGGGAAAAAATGATCAAGAATGTAGAAAATAGAGTGGGGAGGAAGGAGGGACTTCAAAACTACAGGTATTATTTTATTTCTTTACAAAAACTTAATGTAAGATGACAACATATTTTAATTTGATGGTGCTGAGTGGTGGGCACTCAGACCTTTACTGTTTTCTCAGCATTTTTTTTTTTTTTGCCACACTGTGTGGCATGTGGGTTCTTAGTTCCCTGAACAGGGATCGAACCCACGCCCCCTGCAGTGGAAGCACGGAGTCTTAACCACTGGAAAGCCAGGGAAGTCCCTGTTTGCTCTGCAATTTTTGATAAATTTAAACATTTCACCATGGACTTGGAGGGCATTATACTTAGTGAAATATGTCAGAGAAAGACAAATACCATATGATATCACTTATATGTGGAATACAAAAAGTACAACAAACAAGTGAATATAACAAAAAAGAAGCAGGCTCTCAGATATAGAGAACAAACTAGTGGTTACCAGTGTTGGAGGGACAACACAAGGGTGGGGGAGTGGGAGGTACAAACTATTGGGTGTAAGACAGGCTACAGGGAGGTATTGCACAACATGAGGAATATAGCCAATATTTTGTAATAACTGTAAGTGGAGTATAACCTTTAAAAATTGTGACAAAAATTAAAATAACTCATTTAAATTTTCTCATACTATAGATAGCATTTTTTAAATAAATTTATTTATTTATTTATAATTTATTTTTGGCTGCATTGGGTCTTTGCTGCTACGCATGGGCTTTCTCTAGTTGTGGCGAGCGGGAGCTACTTTTTGCGGTGGCTTCTGTTGTTGTGGAGCACGGGCTCTAGGCGCATGGGCTTCAGTAGCTGTGGCACACAGGCTCAGTAGTTGTGGCACACGGGCTTAGTTGCTCTGCAGCTTGTGGGATCTTCCCAGACCAGGGATCAAACCCATGTCCCCTGCATTGGCAGGAGGATTCTTAAACACTGCACCACCAGGGAAGTCCCTATAGATACCTTGTTAACCAAATTACTTTTCTCTTTTGAGTTTTTATTATTTGTGTCGAAACACCTAGGTTATTTATTTTAATTGCTATATACTTACCATATGTCCATGGTAAATGCCCATTGACATCACTGATATTTGTTTGGGTTGTTCCCTTACTCAGCTTCTCTACACAAGCAAGATTCCCAGTGGAAGTGTCAACACATCTGTTCTTCCTTGAAATTTACAGTTGTCATGCAAATAATATTCTTTCTTTTTCTTCTCTTTTTTCACCTTACTCCACTCATCATTTTCCTTCCTACAGTGAATCATGCTGTGTGGTCTTATCTGTCTATGGAAAAAATAGTAACAGCAGAAAGCATTGAGAAACACTCAGATGTCAAGCACTGTGCTTGATGATCTTGTTTATTCATTTTTCATCCTTGAAACATTCCCTCAAAGATTTTTGATGGTCCCTATTATACAAATGAGGAGTATAAGGCTTCTTGCACAGTCGTTAAAATTTATTTGTTCACAAAGCAAGTGCTGGAGCATGGATTAAACTCAGGGGTGTCTGAGTCAAAATCTTACCCCAGATGATTGATGTTGTTATGGTTGTTTGTTTTGCTGATTCCATGTTCATGGTGCAGAATTTCCCATTAGTGAAGCAAAATATACCTAGGTCCATTCAGCTCTAAACATTAGTATACTAATTGGCTATTCACACTTTTGGAGACTTTTTCTAAACCACTGATTCTCAAGAATAATGAAGAAATGTATTAAAGCACCCAGAATTTAGCAAATCAACTCTTGCCTGCTTTGGGCAATCAATAACCATATTCTACTAAACTTATGGTTACCGGGGGGTAAGAGGGGAAGGGATAAATTGGAAGATTAGCATTGACACATACACACTACTATATATAAAATAGATAACTAACAAGGACCTACTCTATAGACAACTCTACTCAATACTCTGTAATGGCCTATATGGGAAAAGAATCTAAAACAAGAGTGGATATATGTATAAGAAAAACAGATTCACTTTCCTGTACACCTGAAACTAACACAACATTGTAAATCAACTATATCCAATAAAAATGTTTAAAAAATAACCGTATTCCCAGGGATCTTATCTTAACACAGGAAGTAGAAGTATCACTGAATTTATCCTGGCACATAAACTAGGGATTCCTGTAAGTGCCAGTACCCAAGGCACCCAGGATTTAAAGAGACCCAACAGAAAAAGAGGAAGAGGATCTGAATGTCATGATTGATTTCAATATTTATTTCCCTGACATTAACTGCTAATTATAAAACAGAGGGAGATGTGTCAAAACATAAAAGTAATAAAGAATGGATCAAGTTAGTGAGTATCAAGGGATTAATTATTTCTAAATATGCCATTAAAAACTTGGAAATAAAGGGTGGGATGGGTTCCACTGGGCTACCTAGCAAGAGAACAAAGAAAAGGAAAAATAGATCTAGAAGTAATAACCTATTCATGGAGATTAATTATGACTATTGTTAATTTAAAATTTGAAACAGTATGGTGTCTTTTCCTAATAGCTTTCAAGTAAGAATGTGGCTAGCAGCTACACAGAAAAGAGTGTGCATGTGTTTATTGCATACACTTTTGTGTGTGTGGTAGGGAAGGCAAGGAAATTCTAAAAATAAGCTCTCATTTTCTCATCCAGTTGTGAACATCTTAAATAACAAGTCCTTTACACTAGGTGATAAGTTTCCTGCTAAGCCACTAGCATGGATTAAATTTTTAAAATCCCACAACTCTGAAAACATTTGAGGAATCCAGGTGAACTTTGCTCAGTTTCCTTTTTTCTTCTTAAGGCTGACTTGACAATCTTTTCCTCTTTTCCAACTACTATAACAACTCTCCTGTCAAGTTGCCTTGATGTTTAGGTTGGGAGATTGAGTTTTTCTTGTTTTAGGATTCTGCTTAGGACAAACTATCAAATTGTTACTTTTTTCCTTCAGTTTTTTTTTTTCCCCCAAGCCCCATGCATGTCGCCTCTTCTCCAATTGTGTTTTGAAAAGAAAAAAGTGCTACTTTATCACCTTACGAGAAACATATTTTTATCTTCAAGTAATTGAGGGGAAAAGAGAATCTCATTAACCTAGTCATGTTATTTAGTGCACATATATTATGACCATAGTCATAAGAGCTTGGGGTTCCCAGTAGCATATTCTAATCTTGACCTCAGGTCCTGAGTGTGAATCCTGTCGGATGCTATCAGCTCAATATCTCAACATCTTTGTGGTCAGAAATGAGATCTTGAAAATCAGAGAAATTATTTGGGGCTTTATTCAACTGGAAGTTTTCAAAAGGCAAGTGATGGAATCTGATTAACTCTTCAGGTCCCATAATCCTTTACTACTCAGAGATCATATCACATGGTGTTATGAGGTCAACTCCAAAGTCTGGAAGCCTGAGTTTGAATCCCCTCACCACCTCTTACAAGAGCACCATGAATCCATGTATGCATAACTTAAAGTTACTTTACCTAAGTGAAATTATGGTAAAGTGGGGAATGAGAAAAGTACCCAACTTACAGGTCTGTTGAGAGAATGCAATTAGGTAAAATAAGTAAAGTGCTGAGAGGCATGCCTAGCAATAGCCATAACTCCATTACTGGTGGTGGTAGAAGAGGTTATAATAACGATTATTTTAGTAATATGATTTCTACTAATTTTACTATTAATTAGGAAATTTAGAACAAGGATTTTGTGATAGGACCTCAAATGATAAGACATGGAAATGAAAATAGGAATTAAAAGAACAGATTTTAGGGACCCATTGACAATGAAGAGACTTAATTCATTCATAGGCTTGACTCCCTGCCAGCCCTCATTGCAGATGTTGATCTTGGTCATCATCTGCTCAGGAAGTGTGCTGAGTATGTACAAACCTGTGGGTGAGTTAATTACCCATGCTCTATAATGGTCAATGCTTTAGAAGAGTGGTTCTCGTGTGTGGCCATCAAGCTAGCAGTACCAGCATTTAGGAATTTTTTTTAGAAGGGCACATTTTTGAGTGCTGTACCCAACCTTCTGAATTCAATAGTCTGAGTGTGGGGCTCAGTAGTCTGTGTTTTTAAAACCTTTCTAGCAGATACTGAGAGAAGTCAGAATTTGAGAGCCATTGCTCTGGAGAGGAGGAAAATATATTTTTTCCACTATCCTTCTAAGTCTTCACTGGGTCACCTGCAAAAAAGACAGATAACAAGAGAAAAGCATACACATTTATTTAATATAAGTTTTACATGACACAGGAGCCCTCATAAGGAAATGAAGACCTGAAAAAGTGATTAAACCTGAGTGTCTTTAGCTGGGTTTGATGAAGAGTGGACGGCTGTGGGAAAATATTATAGGGCAAACTGAGTATGAGCTAAGGGTAAAAATCTGGGGGAAACTTAGCAAGGTCAGTTTGTTCAAATTCATCTCAGTGTCCCTCAGTCTTGGAGAGAAGGATGTTCCTTCTTCTGGGTTTACAAAGGGCACTTCTCACATGAGGGTTTTGACCTGTCTCAGGGGAGGAGAGTGAGGGCATGCCCAAGACACTTTCTTTCATCTACCATTTTGTCAAATTCTTTCAGCTTAAAAAATTCAATATGCCAGGAAAAGAATCTGAAAAAGAATAGATATATGTATATGTATAACTAAATCACTTTGCTGTACACCTGAAACTAATATAATGTTGTAAATCAACTATACTCCAATATACGATAAAAATTTTTAAGATAAAATAAAATAAAATTGAAGCATTAAAAAACACAGTTGCAAAAAAATTCAATATGCCGTGTTTTGGAGTAGCATATTCTGAATGCTATCAGTTCTAAAACACAGATTTTTTTTTTTCCCCCACTAGTTTGAAGGATTGGGAATACTTCCACACAAAAATCATATATCAAACAAGATGTTGGAATAGGAGGTCCCCTGCCCATGTCCTCCCATAGAAACATTAATTTGGCAGCCATCCATGGACAAAAATGCTCATGTGGGAGCTTTGAGAGCCATGACCTTGAAAAACCCTAGTGAAGCCCAAAACCAGGAAGGGCTGTTTTGAGAAGGCAGGCCTGTGCTCAGGTGACAGGCTCACAGACTGTAGTCCTGGGTACGGACATGGAAAAAGCCTTGCCCCATTGTGGTCTCAACTACAGCCTATCTATCCTTGGTCCTGCCACCAGCACTCTCTGCCAAAAGAATGAGAAGACATGCCTGCTCATGCTTCTAGTAACAGGCTTGCTGACTTCAGTCCTGGCTGTGGACCCTTAATCAGACTATGACCCAGCTCCACACCCTCTCAGTTGCAGTCTGGGGGTGGCACTAACTTCCCAAGGACCTGGAAGGGGACATGCCCACCTGTGCCCTCAGAGGAAAGCCCATTGACCTCAGTCTGTCTGCAGATCCCAAAGCAGTTCTGTAATCCAGCAACAGGCACTCCAGCTGAAGTCTGAGAACTGTTCTGTCTGCCCAAAAACCCACTGGGAGGGAGGCCCCTCTGTGACACTTGAGACAGGTCCACCGACATCATTTCAACTGCAGATCTTGAAGTGGCCCCGTAACTCAGCTCCGGTTCCTCCCAGCTGAGGTCCAGAAGCAGTCCTGCTCACCCAGGGAGTCAGAGGGAGAAATGCCTGTCTGTGTTACAAGAAGCAGACTTGCAGACCTCAATCCAAGCTGTGGTCCCTGAAATAGTTCTGTGAATTGGTTCCAGCCCCACTCAGCTCAGTAAATGTGTAGTTTTTATACACAATTGAAGTTCAGTTGCTATCAGCTTAAAAGAGACTGCTAAAACTATACAATTGAGAGAGAGAGACCTTCAAGACAGTGGAGGAGTAAGACATGGAGATCACCTTCCTCCCCACAAATACATCAAAAATACATCTACATGTGGAACAACTCTTACAGAACACCTACTGAACGCTGGCAGAAGAACTCAGACCTCCCAAAAGGCAAGAAAATCCCCACATACCTGGGTAGGGCAAAAGAAAAAAGAAAAAACAGAGACAAAAGAATAGGGACAGGACCTGCACCTCTGAGAGGGAGCTGTGAAGGAGAAGTTTCCACACACTAGGGAGCCCTTTCACTGGTAGGAACTAGGGGTGGGCTGAGGGGAAGCTTCAGAGCCACAGAGAACAAAGCAACAGGGGTGCAGAGGGCAAAGCGGAGAGATTCCTGCACAGAGGATCAGTGCCAGCAAGCACCCACCAACCTGAGACGCTTGTCTGCTCACCCGCCAGGTCGGGTGGGGGCTGGGAGCTGAGGCTCAGGCTTCAGAGATCAGACCCCAGGGAGAGGACTGGAAATGGCTGTGTGAAGACAGCCTGAAGGGGGCTAGTGCACCACAGCTGGCCGGGAGGGAGTACTAGAAAAAGTCTGAAGCTGCCAGAGAGGAAAGAGACCATTGTTTCAGGGTGCGCAAGGAGAAGGGATTCTTGCTCCATGTGCCCACAGAAGGCAGAGCACCGCCTAAGCGAGCTCCAGAGACAAGTGCGAGCCACGGCTATCAGCTCAGACCCCAGAGACGGGCATGAACCGCTAACCCTGCTGTCACTGCCACCAAGAATCCTGTGTGCAAGTGCAGATCACTACCCACAACCCCCCAGGGAGAGTTGCCACACGCCACTGCCAGGGTCCCATGTTCCAGGGGCAACTTCCTCGGGAGAATACATGGCACGCCTCAGGCTATTGCAATGTCATGCTGGCCTCTGCTGTCACAGGCTTACCCCAAATTCCAATTACGACTACTGTACCCCTCCCTCTGCCCGGCCTGAGTGAGGAAGAGGGCCTTAATAAGCTGCTGCTTTAACCTCCTCCTGTCTGGGTGGGAACAGAGGCCTGAGGCTGGCCAACACTCAGAAGCAGGGCCAAAACCAAAGCTGAACCCCAGGAGCTGTGCAAACAAAGAAGAGAAAGGGAAATTTATCCGTGCAGCCTCAGGAGCAGCAGATTGAATCCCCACAATCAACTTGATAAACCCTACATCTGTGGAATACCTGAATAGACAACAAATGTTCCCAAAATTGAGGCGGTGGACTTTGGGAGCAACTGTAGACTGGAGGTATGATTTCTGTGTCTGATTTGTTTTTGGTTTTTTGTTTGTTTGTTTGTTTGTTTCTTTTTATAAGTAATTTAAATTTATTTATTTATGGCTGTGTTGGGTCTTCGTTTCTGTGCGAGGGCTTTCTCTAGTTGTGGCAAGCAGGAGCCACTCTTCATCGCAGTGCGTGGGCCTGTCACTATTGTGGCCTCTCTTGTTGCGGAGCACAGGCTCCAGACGTGCAGGCTCAGTAATTGTGGCTCACGGGCCCAGTTGCTCCGCGGCATGTGGGATCTTCCCAGACCAAGTCTCAAACCCGCGTCCCCTGCATTGGCAGGCAGATTCTCAACCACTGCGCCACCAGGGAAGCCCCTTGCTTTTGGTTTTATGTTTATCATCGTTTAGTTTTTACTGCTTATTATCATTGGTGGATTTGTTTATTGGTTTGGTTGCTCTCTTTTTCTTTTTAACATCTTTATTGGAGTATAATTGCTTTACAATGGTGTGTTAGTTTCTGCTTTATAACAAAGTGAATCAGTTATACATATACATATGTCCCCATTCCTCTTCCCTCTTGCATTTCCCTCCCTCCACCCTCCCTATCCCACCCCTCTAGGTGGTCACAAAGCACAGAGCTGATCTCTCTGTGCTATGCGGCTGCTTCCCACTAGCTATCTATTTTACGTTTGGTAGTGTATATATGTCCATGCCACTGTCTCACTTTGTCCCAGCTTACCCTTCCCCCTCCCCATATCCTCAAGTCCAATCTCTAGTAGGTCCGTGTCTTTATTCCCATCTTGCCCCTAGGTTCTCCTGATCATTTTTCTTTTCTTTTCTTTTCTTTTTTCTTTTTGTACATTCCATATATGTGTTAGCATACGGTATTTGTTTTTCTCTTTCTGACTTACTTCACTCTGTATGACAGACTCCAACTCCTTCCACCTCACTACAAATAACTCAATTTCGTTTCTTTTTATGGCTGAGTAACATTCCATTATATATATGTGCCACAAGTTCTTTATCCATTCATCCGACGATAGACACGTAGGCTGCTTCTATGTCCTGGCTATTGTAAATAGAGCTGCAATGAACATTTTGGTACATGACACTTTTTGAATTATGGTTTTCTCAGGGTATATGCCCAGTAGTGGGATTGCTGGGTCATATGGTAGTTCTATTTTCAGTTTTTTAAGGAAACTGCATACTGTTCGCCATAGTGGCTGTATCAATTTACATTCCCACCAACAGTGCAAGAGTGTTCCCTTTTCTCCACACCCTCTCCAGCATTTATTGTTTCTAGATTTTTTGATGATGGCCATTCTGACCAGTGTGAGATGATATCTCACTGTAGTTTTGATTTGCATTTCTCTAATGATTAATGATGTTGAGCATTCTTTCATATGTTTGTTGGCAATCTGTATATCTTCTTTGGAGAAACGTCTATTTAGGTCTTCTGCCCATTTTTGGATTGGGTTGTTTGTTTTTTGTTTTTGAGCTGCATGAGCTGCTTGTAAATTTTGGAGATTAATCCTTTGTCAGTTGCTTCATTTGCAAATACTTTCTCCCATTCTGAGGGTTGTCTTTTGGTCTTATTTATGGTTTCCTTTGTTGTGCAAAAGCTTTTAAGTTTCATTAGGTCCCATTTGTTTATTTTTGTTTTTATTTCCATTTCTCTAGGAGCTGGGTCAAAAAGGATCTTGCTGTGATTTATGTCATAGAGTGTTCTGCCTAAGTTTTCCTCTAAGAGTTTGATAGTGTCTGGCCTTACATTTAGGTCTTTAATCCATTTTGAGTTTACTTTTGTGTATGGTATTAGGGAGTGTTCTAATTTCATTCTTTTACATGTAGCTGTCCAGTTTTCCCAGCACCACTTATTGAAGAGGCTGTCTTTTCTCCACTGTATATGCTTGCCTCCTTTATCAAAGATAAGGTGGCCATATGTGTGTCGGTTTATCTCTGGGCTTTCTATCCTGTTCCATTGATCTATATTTCTGTTTTTGTGCCAGTACCATACTGTCTTGATTACTGTAGCTTTGTGGTATAGTCTGAAGTCAGGGAGCCTGATTCCTCCAGCTCCTTTTTTCGTTCTCAAGATTGCTTTGGCTATTCCGGGTCTTTTGTGTTTCCATACAAATTGTGAAATTTTTTGTTCTAGCTCTGTGAAAACTGCCAGTGGTAGTTTGATAGGGATTGCATTGAATCTGTAGATTGCTTTGGGTAGTAGAGTCATTTTCACAATGTTGATTCTTCCAATCCAAGAACATGGTATATCTCTCCATCTATTTGTATCATCTTTAATTTCTTTCATCAGTGGCTTATAATTTTCTGCATACAGGTCTTTTGTCTCCTTAGTAGGTTTATTCCTAGATATTTTATTCTTTTTGTTGCAATGTAAATGGGAGTGTTTTCTTAATTTCACTTTCAGATTTTTCATCATTAGTGTATAGGAATGCAAGAGATTTCTGTGCATTAATTTTGTATCCTGCTACTTTACCAAATTCATTGATTAGCTCTAGTAGTTTTCTGGTAGCGTCTTTAGGATTCTCTAAGTATAGGATCATGTCATCTGCAAAGTGACAGCTTTACTTCTTCTTTTCTGATTTGGATTCCTTTTATTTCTTTTTCTTCTCTGATTGTTGTTGCTAAAACTTCCAAAACTATGTTGAAAAATAGTGGTGAGAGTGGGCAACCTTGTCTTGTTCCTGATCTTAGTGGAAATGGTTTTAGTTTTTCACCATTGAGGACGATGTTGGCTGTGGATGTGTCATATATGGCCTTTATCATGCTGAGGAAAGTTCCCTGTATGCCTACTTTCTGGAGGGTTTTTATCATAAATGGGTGTTGAATTTTGTTGAAAGCTTTCTCTGCATCTATTGAGATGATCATATGGTTTTTCTCCTTCAATTTGTTAATATGATGTATCACATTGACTGACTTGCGTATATTGAAGAATCCTTGCATTCCTGCAATAAACCCCACTTGGTCATGGTGTATGATCCTTTTAATGTGCTGTTGGATTCTGTTTGCTAGTATTTTGTTGAGGATTTTTGCGTCTATGTTCATCAGTGATATTGGCCTGTAGTTTTCTTTCTTTGTGACATCTTTGTCTGGTTTTGGTATCAGGGTGATAGTGGCCTCATAGAATGAGTTGGGGAGTGTTCCTCCCTCTGCAATATTTTGGAAGAGTTTGAGAAGGATAGGTGTTAGCTCTTCTCTAAATGTTTGATAGAATTCACCTGTGAAGCCATCTGATCCTGGGCTTTTGTTTGTTGGAAGATTTTTATCACAGTTTCAATTTCAGTGCTTGTGATTGGTCTGTTCATATTTTCTATTTCTTCCTGGTTCAGTCTTGGCAGGTTGTGCAATTCTAAGAATTGGTCCATTCCATCCAGGTTGTCCATTTTATTGGCATAGAGTTGCTTGTAGTAATCTCTCATGATACTTTGTATTTCTGCAGTGTCAGTGGTTACTTCTCCTTTTTTATTTCTAATTCTATTGATTTGAGTCTTCTCCCTTTTTAACTTGATGAGTCTGGCTAATGGTTTATCAATTTTGTTTATCTTCTCAAAGAACCAGCTTTTAGTTTTATTGATCGTTGCTACTGTTTCCTTCATTTCTTTTTCGTTTATTTCTGATCTGATCTTTATGATTTCTTTCCTTCTGTTAACTTTGGGTTTTTTTTGTTCTTCTTTCTCTAATTGCTTTAGGTGCAAGGTTAGGTTGTTTATTCGAGATGTTTCCTGTTTCTTGAGATAGGCTTGTATTGCTATAAACTTCCCTCTTAGAACTGCTTTTGCTGCATCCCATAGGTTTTGGGTCGTTGTGTTTTCATTGTCATTTGTTTCTAGGTTTGTTTTTCTTTCTAACATCTTTATTGGAATATAATTGCTTTACAATGATGTAGTTTAGTTTAGTTTCTGTAGTGTTAGTTTCTGCTGTATAATGAAGTGAATCAGCTATATATATACATATATCCCCATATCTCCTTCTTCTTGCATCTCCCTCCCTCTCACCCTCCCTATCCCACCCCTCTAGGTGGACACTAAGCACCGAGCTGATCTCCCTGTGCTATGCGGCTGCTTCCCACTAGCTTTCTATTTTACATTTAGTAGTGTATATATGTCCATGCCACTTCTCACTTTGTCCCAGCTTCCCCTTCCTCTTCCCTGTGTCCTCAAGTCCATTCTCTATGTCTGCATCTTTATTCCTGTGCTGCCTTTAGTTTCTTCAGAACCCTTTTTTTTTTTTTACATTCCATATATATGTGTTAGCATAAGGTATTTGTTTTTCTCTTTCTGACTTACTTCACTCTGTAAGTCTCTAGGTCCATCCACCTCACTACAAATAACTCAGTTTCGTTTCTTTTTATGGCTGAGTAATATTCCACTGTATATATGTTCCACATCTTCTTTATCCATTCATCTGTCAATGGACACTTAGATTGCTTCCATGTCCTGGCTATTGTAAATAGAGCTGCAATGAACATAGTGGTACATGACTCTTTTTGAATTATGGTTTTCTCAGGGTATATACCCAGTAGTGGGATTGCTGGGTTGTATGGTAGTTCTATTTTTTTTTTTTGAGGAACCTCCATACTGTTCTCCATAGTGGCTGTATCAATTTACATTCCCACCAACAGTGCAAGAGGGTTCCCTTTTCTCCACACCCTCTCCAGCATTTATTGTTTGTAGATTTTTTGATGATGGCCACTCTGACTGGTGTGAGGTGATACCTCATTGTAGCTTTGATTTGCATTTCTGTAATGATTAGTGATGTTGCGCATCCTTTCATGTGTTTGTTGGCAATCTGTATATCTTCTTTGGAGAAATGTCTATTTAGGTCTTCTGCCCATTTTTGGATTAGGCTGTTTGTTTTTTTGACATTGAGCTGCATGTGTTGCTTGTATTTTTGGAGGTTATTCCTTTGTCAGTTGCTTCATTTACACATATTTTCTCCCATTCTGAGGGTTGCCTTTTTGTCTTGTTTATGGTTTCCTTTGATGTGCAAAACTTTTATTTATTATTTTTCATGAAAGATCTTTTTTAGTCCACATTTAAATAGTATAGGTAGAGTGAAAGGATTTTTATAACCAGTTATCTTATTAGCTTATACATCTTTAATATAAGCTAAAATAAAACAAAAATGATTTATGGATTTGCTGACATCTATTATGATTATATACTTTTAAATGTCTCATTAGTCTCTCTAGGTACTGACTTTGGAGCTTATAAACATAGAACCTTGTCTTGTAGGTATCAAAATACAGTACAAGGTGACAGTCCCAGACACTGTCCTAGCATCATGGTAGGTGCAGTTGTATAGGTGTGAAGGAAATGCTATAGGAGCAAGATAAGGGAGTCCCATAATTTACTTCATGCAGTTACTTGAGGATTTATTTAAAGAAGGTAAATTTTGAGCTGGGTCTTTAAGAACTAGATAAAAATTTTGCCAATGAAGTATAGAGAAGAGACTCCAGGCAATGGTAAGAGTAGTAGCTTTGAGACAGTAAATTGCATGATCCACTTGTGAGGTGATAAGGGGTTTATCAAGTTTAAGCTATGGTAACTGAAGAGAGAGAGAGATAAACCATCTTTTTCTGGGACATATATATAATGTTAAGCAATAAAACTGAGCTTCATGAAGTATATGGGTGGCTTCATGTATTTGGGAGCAGATTTTTTTTTTTCAGAAGATAGTCCTAACAGCAGTGTGAAGCATATTGTGATGTAGGAAGAGAATCATGGTGTCCATATAACTGCCTCCAAAAGTAAAGTATTTCTCTAGAGAGAAATATCAGCTTCAATCCTTAGAGCCACAGGAGGATATATCTGGAATTTTCAAGTATCACTTTGTCCACATTAGTGGATTAGAAATATAAATGTCTAGCTTCGGAGTACCCAGTTACTAATATATCAGCATCAAACTTGTATGAAACCTTACATGAATATTCCCTTAGCCATCCTAGATTGACTTTCTCTTTGAGGTAATCAAATAGTTTATGCCAGAAATATCCCTCCATGTTTCTAGGTATTTTTTTTATTTCCTCTTTGATTTCTTCAGTGACCTCTTGGTTATTCAGTAGTGTATTGTTTAGCCTCCATGTGTTTGTATTTTTTACAGATTTTTTCCTGTAATTGATATCTAGTCTCATAGCGTTGTGGTCAGAAAAGATACTTGATATGATCTCAATTTTCTTAAATTTACCAAGGCTTGATTTGTGACCCAAGATATGATCTATCCTGGAGAATGTCCCATGAGCACTTGAGAAGAAAGTGTATTCTGTTGTTTTTGGATGGAATGTTCTATAAATATCAATTAAGTCCATCTTGTTTAATGTATCATTTAAAACTTGTGTTTCCTTATTTATTTTCATGTTGGATGATCTGTCCATTGGTGAAAATGGGGTGTTAAAGTCCCCTACTATGATTGTGTTACTGTCAATTTCCCCACAATATTCATTGCAGCTCTATTTACAATAGCCAGGACATGGAAGCAACCTAAGTGTTCATCAACAGATGAATGGATAAAGAAGATGTGGCACATATATACAATGGAATATTACTCAGTCATAAAAAGAAACGAAATTGAGTTATTTGTAGTGAGGTGGATAGACCTAGAGTCTCATACAGAGTGAAGTAAGTCAGAAAGAGAAAAACAGATACTGTATGCTAACACATATATATGGAAACTAAAAAAAAAAAAAAAAAAGGTCATGAAGAACCTAGGGGCAAGATGGGAATAAAGACGCAGACCTACTAGAGAATGGACTTGAGGATATGGGGAGGGAGAAGGGTAAGCTGGGATGAAGTGAGAGACATGAGAGGCATGGACTTATATATACTACCAAATGTAAAATAGCTGGTGGGAAGCAGCCGCATAGCACAAGGAGATCAGCTCAGTGCTTTGTGACCACCTAGTGGTCACAAAGCACTGAGTGGGATAGGGAGTGTGGGAGGGAGACGCAAGTGGGAGAAGATATGGGGATTTATGTATATGTATAGCTGATTCACTTTGTTATAAAGCAGAAACTAAGACACCATGGTATAGCAATTATACTCAAATAAAGATGTTTTAAAATAAGAAAAGTAAGATTGGGCAGAGAAAGCAAGTGAGGTGCAGTGGGGTCCCGGGGTCAAGCTCCACAGACTCAGCAGGGGAGTTACGGCTGGAATGTCCCTTCAGAGTTGTTCCAATTTGGGGCAAGAGATCAAGGCCTTTAAGCACCTGTACTGGTGTACACATTGTCTCTGGGCTTCCCTGGTGGCGCAGTGGTTGAGAATCTGCCTGCCAATGCAGGGGACACGGGTTCGTGCCCTGGTCTGGGAAGATCCCACGTGCCACAGAGCGACTGGGCCCGTGAGCCACAACTACAGAGACTGCGCCTCTGGAGCCTGTGCTCCGCAGCAAGAGATGCCACGATAGTGAGAGGCCCGCGCACCGCGATGAAGAGTGGCCCCCGCTTGCCACAAATGGAGAAAGCCTTCGCACAAAAACGAAGACCCAACACAGCCAAAAATAAATAAATAAATTAATTAATAATAATTAAAAAACAAACAAACAAACAAAAAAAACCTGTAGTAATCAGTCATAGATGCAACCCTGGCAAAAAGGAGTGACTTTGGGTGTAGTGACTCTCTTCTGACAGGTTGCCCAAAGGGAGCTGACAGTAAAGGGCTGTCTGCCAGCTGCACTCTCTGCCACTGGAGTAATGATTGCTTCCTTCCTCAAAGCGAATAAAATTGGCACATCACATTGTCCTTCACAGTATCTCTCTTGTATGTCACCTGTTTCCCCTTTTGAGCTTAAAAATAAAACAGTTATTTTACTATCAAAAAAAGAGTTTAGTTGAGAATAGCAGAGCAGTGCAATTAGGGCAAGCATGCTATAGCAAAAGCTATAGGCAAGGCGAACAATAGAAGGAAAGGAAGTTTATTTTACAGAGAAAAGGGAGGGATTTGGGAGGGGTTGTTTTGAATGAAAGTCCATTGTAGAAAATGAGAGTTCAGGGTGATGACAGTTTCTCATTGGCTGTGTTGCTGAGTTGGTCAATTTCTCGTAGGAGAGGCAATGTACACCTATTCCTATAAGAGTCTGAAATTGATGAGTCTTTCCTGTGGTTGATTCTTCTGTTAGTGTCTGTAATTGACAATTCTTCCTATAAGTAACTTTGTATACTACTGCGTGAGAGCTCCCCCGCTGGCCTCCGGATTCCATTTTAGTGAGGCATCCCTCTCTTATTTTTCACCTTTCCCTCACTGTCTGAGCACTGGGATTTCCATCTCATTGTGCACCACTCCACTGTCAGCACTAAAAACAGGGCCTGGCAACAGTATGCCCTCAATTAATATTTGTTGAATGAATGAATGAGTGAATAAATAAATAAATATTAGAACTCGAGTATGATTTGACACATTTACAGATAATTCTAGAAAAAATATGAAAGCACATTATAGAATTATACTGAAGAACACAATGGAAGAGCTAAATAAATGGAAAGAATATTCTAATTTTGGAGAGCTACATGCAATATCACAGAGGTGTCAATTTTTCTCAAATATTTTTGAAGATTTAATGCAGAGTCTGAGATGTAAATTATATTTGAGAGGATGATTTTGAAATTTACATGAAAGAGCAATGGAGAAAAAATGTTGGATTTACTGGCATGTAAGCACAAAGTTGACTATTTGCTTTACCAAATATCAAGATATGGAGCAATAGTAACTAAAATGGTCTGGTTCTTGAACAGATAGAAATATAGTGCCAATTAAGCCCTCAACTATATGCACATTATATTTAGGACACAGGAGGCATTGGACACTTTCTTTATGACAATGTGTCATTGCAGGGAACAAATATGACCATTTGGTAAATAGTGCTGAAATTATTTTTACCTATATGAGAAAAATGAAATTTGATTCTATATTACAGCATATTCAAAAATTATTCCAAAGTACCAAAGCCTGAAATGTTTACAAAACAATATAGGAAAATATAAAATTGGAGAGTCAATCATTTCTTAAATAAGACCAAAAAAATCACAGTTCAAAAATGAAAAGAGGGATAAATTCAACCACTTTAGAAATAAGATGATAATGGATTCATATCCCCAAAACATAATGAACTTCTACAACTCAACAAGAAAAAGAAAAAAATGATTAAAAATTAGACAAAAGACTTGCATAGACTTCTTCCAGAGAAGATATACAAATGGCCACATGCATATGAAAAGATGCTTAACATGACTACTCATTGAGAAAATGCAAATAAAACCCACAATGAGATAAGCATTGGGGTGGTTATTATAAAAGAAAAGAAGAAGAAGGAGAAGAAGAAGGAGAAGGAGAAGGAGAAGGAGAAGGAGAAGGAGAAGGAGAAGGAGAAGAAGAAGAAGAAGAAGAAGAAGAAGAAGAAGAAGAAGAAGAAGAAGAAGAAGAAGAAGAAGAAGAAGAAGAAGAAGAAGGGGAAGGGGAAAGGAAGAGGAAGAGGAAGAAGGAGAAGGAGAGGAGAAGAAGAAGGAGGAGTAGGAGAAGGGGAAGGAGGAGAAGAAAAAGGAGGAGGAGGCAGGAGGAAGAGGGGAAGGAGAAGGGAGAGGGGGAGGAGGATGGGGAGAAGAGGACGAAGAGGGAAAAAACAAGTGTTGGCAACGATGTGGAGAAATTGGAATCACTGTGCATTGTTGGTGGGAACATAAAACAGTGAAGTTACTATCTAAAACAGTATGTCAGGACAGGAATAAAGATGCAGACGTAGAGAATGGACTTGAGGACACAGGGAGGGGGAAGGGTAAGCTGGGACAAAGTGAGAGAGTGGCATGGACTTGTATATACTAACAAATGTAAAATAGATAGCTAGTGGGAAGCAGCTGCATAGCACAGGGAGATCAGCTTGGTGCTTTGTAACCACCTAGAGGGGTGGGATAGGGAGGGTGAGAGGGAGACGCAAGAGGGAGGAGATATGGGGATATATGTATATGTATAGCTGATTCACTTTGTTATAAAGCAGAAAGTAACACATGCTTGTAAAGCAATTATTCTCCAATAAAGATGTTAAAAAAAAAACCAGTATGCTATTTCCTCAAAAAATTAAAAGTAGAATTATATTACCTAGTAATTTCACTTCTGGATATATTCCCAAAAGAACTGAAGGCAGGGACTTGAAAAGTTTTTTATATACCTATGGTCAAGCAGCATTTTGCACAATAAACAAAACGTGGAAGCAGCACAAGTGTCCATCAACTGATGAATGGATAAGTAAAACATGGTATACACATACAATGGGACATTATTCAGTTTTAAAAAGAAAGGAAACTCTGATACATGCTACAACTTGTATGAACTTTGAAGACATAATGCTAAGTGAAATAAGCCAGTTGCAAAAGGACAAATAATGTATGATTCTACTAACATGAGGTTCCTAGAATAGTCAAATTCACAGCCACACAAATTAGAATGAGGTTTCCAGGGTCTGGGGTCAAGAGTGGTTACAGAGTTACTGTTAATAGGCACATATTTCAGTTCTGTGAGATGATGAGTTCTATGGATGAATGATGGTGATATAAACACACAGTGTGAATATATTTAACACCTCTGAGCTGTAAACTTAAAAACGATTAAAATGGTAAAAGACCCTGAATTTCCAAAGCATTCTTGAGAAGGAACAGTGCTGGATGCCTTGCACATCCTAATTTCAAACTGTATTACAAAGCTATAGTAATCAAAACATCACAGTACTGATACAAACACACATACCTAGACCAATGGAACAGAACCAAGAACCCAGAAATAAGCCCACGCACATACGGTCAACTAATATATGACAAGGGCACCAAGAATACTCAATGGGGAAAGAGTAGTCTGTTCAATAAATGGTTTGGGGAACACTGAATAACCACATACAGCAAAATGAATCTTGACCCCAATCCTACACCACTCGCAAAAACTATCTCAAAATTGATTAAAGATGTAAACATAAGGTCTGAATCCATAAAACTTTTAGAAGAAAATGTTGAGAAAAACACTTTGATATTGGCCTTGGCAATGGTTTTTTGGATATGACACCAAAAACACAAGTAACTCCATCAAACTAAAAAGTCAAAAATCATAGAAACAGAAAGTAGTATGGTGGTTATCACAGAGCTGGAGGAAATGGGAGATGCTGGTCAAGGGTAAAAACTTCCAGTTACAAGATTAAGTTCAAGAATCTAATTTGTACAGCATGATGATAATATAGCTAAAAATGATATATTGTATACTTGAATATTGCCAAGAGAATAGATTTTAAATAGTCTCACCACAAAAGAAGTCTTAATTATGTAACAGAACAGAGGTTTTAAGCTAATTTTATGGTGGTAATCATTTTGAATATGTTAACGTATCTAATCAACAAACTGTACAGCATAATCTTATAGTTCATATGTCAATGATATCTCAATAAAGCTGAAAACAATGATCAAATGCTGGAAATCAACTGCTGGCTGCATAAATCCAATTTCAGTCACAACGGTTGCATTACATTCTCCTTTTCTTTGTGTCATTTCCATTTCTGTCTAGCTTATTAGGATACATGGATTATATTTAGGACATGTTCAGCCAATCTGGGATGAACTCATCTTCTACAAAGACTCTAATTCAAAATAAGTAACACTCACTGTTTTTCTAATTCTATTCCATTATAGTTGATTACAACATCCACCTTTTTAATCATATAATATTAATAGGTTATAAGAAATAGGATGTGGACAAATTGTTTTTAGGGCCACTATACAACCCATTACAGAAATATATTCTAGTTGACTCCATGGAAAATTCTATAATTACCTGACTCAAAGAAGGACAACCAGGGTTCTGTCTCTGGAAATCATGTCCATACATGACATCTTCATCTGGCAACACCACTGGTGACCCTGAGGGAAACCAGTCCCAGGACAAAACAACACATGCAGGACTGAATGAATTCTTACTCCCTGGTTTACATACATTTCTTACCTATGAAGACCTTGTTATGAAAGATAACTCTCTTTGTTGTTTGGACATATTAGAGTTAGAGATTGTTTTTCTTATTAGAACTGAAGGCTTCCTCGCTAATGGAATTCAAATATCTCACTTTTCAAACCACTGACACATTTCATAGATAATGAAACTGACTATAGTAGATACTTATGTTCCTCAATCTAATTCATTAATAAGTAGGTGTGGAAAAGGTAAGATCTCTTACTCCACTATAGACCTAACTCTGGGGTGCAAATCATATGGCCCCACCATGGATCAGGTGGAAGTTAGTCTCTAGATATGACCACAGCCTTGCTACAGTACTTCCTTTCCTAATAATTTTGGCAATATTCCTTATTCTGAGAGTGATGCAAAAAATTCGTAAAAACTAGAACCCTTGCTTCAGGCTCTACTTCTATAGAAACTGAGCAAAGAAATTGAATTGAAGAATTGAAAATATGTGTCAAACAGCATATGGCTGAACAAAAAGCAAAATCTGGTGTCAACCCAAGTTAAAGTTAACTTGGAAATTCTGCTGTTGGCTGTTTTAGAAGAATTTGTTAATGAAAGTATCAGACATTATGGCCCACCCAGGATTCCTAATCCCTTGCCTCGTTCTAGAAACTCAAGTCCAAAGTAGAGGGCACGATCACGGGAAAGAAGGTATCGTACTAATAAGTTTCCTCAAGGCTCTCTTCATGTCCTTGTTTCTCAGGCTGTAGATAAAAGGGTTCATCATCTGAGGAACTACAATGTACATAACTGAAGCCACTGCAGTCTTCCTGGGTGAGTCAGTAACCACAGAACTAATGTAAACTCCAAAAAGTGTCCCATAGAATAAGGACACAACTGCAAGGTGAGACCCACAGGTGGAAAAAGCTTTAAGCTTTGTCCCTGCTGATGGCATTCTCAAAACAAAAGGGACAATTTGAGTATAAGAAAAAATGATCCCAGAGAGGGGAACGCCACAAAACAGGCTAGCCACGGTATATATCAAGATGTTATTCATGAGGGTATCGGAACAGGCCAGCTTGATGACCTGAGCAAGTTCACAGAAGAAGTGAGGGATTTCCAGGTCCTTGCAGAAGGACAGCCGCAATACCATCAGACTGAGGAGCAGGCCAAGCACTGTGCTGATGAAAAGTGAGAGTAGAATCAGCAGAACACAGAATCGGGGGATGATGAGGACCGTGTACCTCAGGGGGTGACAAATGGCCACATAGCGGTCATAGGCCATTGCCGCAAGGAGAAAATTTTCTAAACCAACAAAAACCAGGACAAAGCCAATCTGGGTCAGGCAGCCTATGTAAGTGATGTGCTGTATCTCTGCCTGGATGTTTACCAGCATCTTTGGGATCGCAGTTGTGCTTATACACATGTCAGTAAAGGAAAGGTTTGAGAGGAAGAGGTACATGGGGGTATGGAGGTGGGAGTCACAGGTAACAGCCAGAATGATGAGCAGGTTTCCTAAGACAGTGATCAGATACATTGCTAGGAACAGGCAGAACAAGAAGGGCTGCAGTTCTAGATCATCTGTCAATCCCAGGAGGAGGAATTCTGAAACGTCTGTTTGATTTCCGGGTCCCATGTTTTCCATGAATCTGATGGGGAAATGGAGTGAAAAGAAAAGGAAATGAATGTTCCCCAGATGAGCAGCACCAGCATCAACTGAGAACTTGCTAGAAATGCAAATCCTTGGTGCCATTCCAGATGTACTGCTGATAACCTCTGGAGGTAAGGGCCAGCAATCTAAGTTTTAACGTACCCTCCAGATGAACGTCATATATGCTAACACTTTGAAACTGTGCTTAAATAAAAAAGAAAACTCTGTGCCTATTGTGAACCCAAAAGACGATGCAACGCTGTCCCTTTGCTAATTTTTCTCTCCATCAACATCTCTCATACTTCCTCTTCCCTCTACTCTCTTTACTGGCCATTATTTTGATGGGTCACCAACTCGGTATCACATCTGTGCCAAGTGTTAAGACTGAAACAAAGAATAAGACACAGCGTTTCCTTCAGAAATATTTCTGGCCTCAAGCAAAAGAAAAATGAGAATGAAGTTATCCTCTCTCTTTTGTAATGCATGATGCCTAAACTTTGACCTGCCACAGAATCATCTGAAGGGCTTGTCAAATTACAGATGAGCTAGATCGTACTATCACTCCATTCGTCCATGCGGACACAGGTAAAGTGAGGATACATCATGGACATGAAGTACACAGTGTGTGGAAAAGACTAAGTTTGAGCTAAGATTATCTGACTGCTGAGTTGACTCTGTTAACCAATCATTGTCAATGTCACTGGATAGTACAGAATTACCATTCCTAAACCAACACTCAGATTTTACAATTTTCCTTTAAAATTTTAATATTTTAATCTAGGACCATGCTCTAAATTTTTTCTCTTCCCTACAGTGTTATGCCCATCCCTACGCATGAAATATTGTATAGCAGGTCATGGCATCTATCCAAGGATACACTCTGCACCTGAGCAAATATTAGAAAATGTTGCCTGTAAACTAGAGCTCATAAGACTCCCTCATGAAATGTAATGCACCTGCATTAACAATTAATTCTAAGAGAAGGTGTGCAAATATCAATGACATTCTCTGTCTCATCCTAATGGGACCTCTTCCCCTAAGGTGATAGGAGGCATATGATTTTTTTTAAAAAAAAGATAAATGAGAGAGAGAACAAAATGCATAGGCTTCTAAAAAGTCGAAGAAAATAGCAACAATTTTTGACCCTTGCAAAACAGAGAATTACAAGATAAGAAGACATATGATACTTACAAAATATTCAGGCATCCTATAGGACTGTCTCCGTAAAGCAGTGGTCCTCGTTCTCCTGGGGGGGGATGGAAATGGGCATGACAGCCTTTATTATTTGCTGTATTACTTAGACTCAAACACTCTGAACTGAATCCAGGACCAGCACTTGCTTTGAGAATGGGGAAAATGGTTCAATTGTATGAGAAGATTTGGTGTCCTCATTTGTATGATGGGAACTATCATAAAGCTGCATAGGGATGTTGCAATGATGAGAAATGAATAGAGACAGAGCAGCCAGCATAGTACTCAGCATACAGTGTATGTCATTTACAATTTGCATTCTTATGTGATTTCACTTTTCTCTATTGTTGCTATATTTAATCCCTCTTCATTATTTTTAATCACCAGGGAGTATTCCACTGCAAGTTACATCATGTTTTATTTCTCCATTCTGCTGTGTTGATTCCTTTTATCAATGTATTTTTTTGAATGCATATATACCATAAAGCAATGCATGAGGGATACCACCACATTCAAGGTGATGTTGTCTCTAGGAAGGGGAGAACAACAACTGAGGGCATGCAAAAGGGAGGGCTTTTGTATGTGTGTATTATTTTGTTACTTTATTTTTTTTAAAAACCTGAAGTTGATATGATAGAGTGTCAACATTTGAAAATTCTAGAATAAGTTGAAGGATGGTTATATTTTTTAAATTTATGATACTATCTCCGCTGTTCTTATATTAAATACTTGGCAATTTTATAAACAGGTGTACTGGGATGGCAGATAGCTGTTTCTCTGTGCCTCTACTTTCTCCCCTGTAATTTCATAGCCCAAGTCCAGAGATAATGCAGACACACTTCTGTGCAGTGGTGTTTAAAGAAGCAGGAATGGGCATGAAGGGAAAGCTGACAAAACACCTTCCCCACAACCACAAGAAGAATTTAAGTAAGTGTCAGAAAATTTTATAACAGTCATCATGTTTGAGAAGGGGCAGATCTCTGCTCAGGAGGATAAATTTTTTTTCCATTTTTAGAGAAAATATTAGACCAGCAGACTGAGAGCTGGGTGAGCATTGATACAAACAAACATGAGAATTTGTCACCAAGAAGACAATTTGTCTGGAGTCCCATGGGACACTGGGTTCTGATCATTTCATACATGTACTCTGCTCATTGCTTCCCATAGATGACTTTGGAGTAAAACGCCTCGTCTCATTACAAAAACATTATCTAATGTGCATTAATTTACCTGACTGGCATCAGTGTGAGATGAAACTTGAAATGACACCTGGATATTGAAGACAGATCTGTACTCAGAAAGGGCAGAGAGACCAAATGAGACAATGAAATTCTACTTAAGGATTATCTCTGGAAGGTGTGCCTGTTTTGACTAGGCAAGAGCCATTGAAATGTTGTCACAAGTTGATTCTTTAGAGTAGCTCGTTTTCCCCGGGGGGTCAATATCCAAAGCTCCTCATTAGACGTATATTATTAATGTCATTCTGATCCTTGAGCAGTCAAATCATTAAAGACCAAAACTATAGAAGAAAGGAATTCATGATGACTAATCCCTGACTTGTGAGGCAAGGATACATTACCCATTCTCTTCACCTGTTCATGCTCGCCTGCATTTTACATACCTTGCACATATGTACACACACTTCTCTTCTAATGAACTCCTGGATCCTTTTATAAAATTACAAAAAAAGGCATCTCAAATTAATAATACCAGAAAGCCTGATTTCAATTTTTGTGTGAAAACATATTTTACATATTAGATACAAATAGTACATTTATGAATATAGTTAAGATATTATAAAATTCAGACACTTAGGGGCATTTCAGTTTTAGAGCCACTGAATGTTTCCTGTTCCTTAATTCCTGTTCTTTATATTTTATACAGCAGTATCCAGTTTATTCCCTATGATCTATTGTGACTGTGCTCAATATGAACAGACATCATACTCTCTTTTTAGGCTTTCATAATCATGTTTTCCATTTTTCACACAATAGATTCAATGTACATTTTCCTTCACATTTAGGCAACTTTGGATTGAATTATGGTTTTTTATTTTAAAATTGTGTTGTGACAAAATACAATGTCACCTAAAGACACAGACCTACTAGAGAATGGACTTGAGGATATGGGGAGGGGGAGGGGTGAGATGTGACAGGGTGAGAGAGTGGCATGGACATATATACACTACCAACTGTAAAATAGATAGCTAGTGGGAAGCAGCCGCATAGCACAGGGAGATCAGCTCGGTGCTTTGTGACCACCTAGAGGGGTGGGATGGGGAGGGTGGGAGGGAGGGAGATGCAAGAGGGAAGAGATATGGGAACATATGTATATGTATAACTGATTCACTTTGTTATAAAGCAGAAACTAACACACCATTGTAAAGCAATTATACTTCAATAAAGAGGTTTAAAAAAAAAAATACAATGTCACCGAAGGCACTAGGGTGCAGTTTTGTCTATTATCTAGTAGATCTCATGAGATTTCATCCATAATTTAAGATGTGATGGTGCGCCACCTTAATATTCACTTAAAAACATTTTTCTTTAAAGATTTCAGTATTTTCATGTGTTCATCATTTATTTTCATTCTAACTTTTTCTGTATGAATTTTCTTATGCTATATATTTCTAGATATATTTTTAAAATAAACTTATGACAAGATGGCATTTTAATATCACTGAGGAACATCTTAACAGCAGTAAATTTCAAACACATGTATGTTAGGTAAAATACACAAAGCCTTAGCTGGCTCAAAAAAAGGTTAAATTTTCCATGTAGCACCAAAAGATCTGACACTTAAAATGGTAGGTGGGCTGGAGTCAAGTGGCTCTGCTGATTTATGTCCTTAGGGAAGAGGATGCTGTTTCAGGTAATGAGGATTAAATAATGAATCTGGACTCCTGTCTTACACCAATGACAGACGTCAACTCAGAATAGATTAAAGAATTAAATGTAAGATCTGAAATGGAAAACTCCTGAACAAAACATAGGGGTTATGCTGTTTGACACTGGTGTAGGCAATAAATTTTTGGAAGTGACATCAAAAATAAAGGCAACAAAACAAAAATAAACAGGTAGACTACTACAAGCTGAAAAGCTTTTGCATAGGAAAAGAAACAACTTTAAAAATGACCTTAATTTGACAAATTCCTCACCTTTCCCAAATTCGTGTTGGCCGATTGCCTCACCCTGAAACACAAAGAGAATGATATGCTTTTCTCTCTGTGTATTTAAAAAAATACATATTTAAGTTGTAAGCCATGTTGACTTGATATACATGCTTAGTGAAATTATCATTGTGGTCAATATAATTATCATATCCATCTCCTCATATAGATACCATTTTTTTTTATAAGAACACCTAAAACCTAAGCTGAGGCTAGTGCTCTGGCTATAATGACACCCTTGCTCAACTCCTTCCCCTACACTGTTCTCTTTCTGACACTAAAATTCTCCTAAGAACATTGTCCACAAAGTCACTATAGAAATAACCCTGATCTTGGGTTCACCTGAGCTAGGCACCCTGCATACGTGATGGATTTGCTTTGTGTCTGGAGGTTCACTAGCATCTTGAGGACTGTGGTGGTGCTGAAACTGATGTCAGTGAAGGGCAGGTGGGAGAGGGAGAAGTACATGGGGGTGTGGAGGTGAGAGTCAGAACTGACGGCGAGGCTGATGAACAGGTTCCCAAGCACAGTGACCAGGTATATATGGTCAGGAATAGACCAAAGAGGAGGGGCTGCAGTTCTGGATCCTCTGAGAGGCCCAAGAGGAGAATTTCTCCTACACCTGTTTGGCTTTCTGATTCCATGTTGTGGATGAGTCTGCTGGGAAAAATACATGTGACAAGACACATAGCAGATGTACACAAATCACTTACTTTAGAAAAGTGTGATATCTGTATTGTAAATTGAAGTGAATGGTCCTCATGTTTTTCTTTGCCTTGTGCCTTTCTCTCAGTCTCTCTCACTTCCTAAACCTCTAATCTTTCTGTCCTTCTCTCTCCTACACTCAAAACTAATTTGAACTTTCGCACATTATGCCAAACAATAGGAATAAAATAGGGAACAACATGTAAAATAGTTAGCTAGTTGGAAGCAGCCGCATAGCACAGGGAGATCAGCTCAGTGCTTTGTGACCACCTAGAGGGGTGGTATAGGGAGGGTGGGAGGGAGACTCAAGAGGGAGGAGATATGGGGATATGTGTATATGTATAGCTGATTCACTTTGTTATAAAGCAGAAACTAACACACCACTGTAAGGCAATTATACTCCAATAAAGATGTTAAAAAAAATAAAATAAAGTTAAAAAAAAATAGGGAACAACATATGGCTGATTCACTGAGAATTCTCCAAAGCTTCAAACCAGCAAGCAGGAAAACCCAAACCAAGCATATGAAATATGGGTTTACAGCAGAGTTTCTCAAACTGTGCCTTGCATTAGAATCAACTCAAGGATCTGTCGAAACCCAAATGTTTGGCTCCACACTCAGAATATGAGATTCAGAGGTTGGGCATGGGGCTGGAAATTTGCCTTTCTAACATATTCCCAAATGTTGCTGTGTTGGTCTGGGTTTTACTTTGACGACCACTCTTCTAGAGCACAGATCACTGTGGGCCTAGAAAATCAAATTGTTTACGTGTTGGAGCAGACCCAGCATAATTAAAGAGGAAAATGAGGGCCTGACTCATCAATGTTCTTCTAATGCTCTGGGAGTTCAAGTTCATGGCTCCATTCAAACTCATCATTTTCAATGGATCACCAAAATCTGTCCTTTTAATTCCCCATTTCCATTCCTGTCGCATTATAGGATTATTATCACAAACACAATCTATAATCATTGTAATAATAATGGTATTACCAGGTATCATAAAATTAAATGCAATAATAATTATTAACTGTTCACACTATCACTAACACTTGCAATGCGCTACTGTCAGGCATAGTTTTCAGCACTTTTCTCATACTAATTAATTTCATTTTCTCTGCTGACCTATGAGTCAGGTGCTTCTAAAATCCTTCTATTTATGCTCATGAAAAGATAAAGTGAGGTGAAGATATGGATCCAAAGTACTTGACTCTCCAGTGGTAGGTGTTTAAGGGATTTGAACTTAGGTTTCCAGGCTTTGCAGCTGAACTCATACCACCAGCATGCAAACTTAGAGAAGTAGAGATTTATGTATCCTGAAGGGTTCATCAGATTCCATCAATTGCCTTTTAAAAACTTTAACCTGAATAAAGTTGCAAATTCTTGCCCTGATTTTAAAGGTCTTCTAATTTCTGACCTCAAAAGGAGTATCTGGAAATTACAGTATCAAAACAGGGCCCACACTCAGCACCTGAGATCAACATTAGAATATGCTACTTGTATATGCTACTTGTAAATGTATATTCAAAAGCAGCAATTCGTCAGTGTGTTCAAATTAGGATTCTGGGATGATGAAGATAAAATCTACCCCACCGTTGTCCATGCTGCTTGACAAGTGCATCACTACAGTACTAGGAAGAGGGAGAGAATGGCCAAGTTAGCCTTAAGAGGGAAAAAGGAAACTGAGAAAGGTATGTCTGGATACCTGAAATGCCTTGACAATTGTGGGACTCTACATTTTTTTTAAAATTATTTATTTATTTATTCATGGCTGTGTTGGGTCTTCGTTTCTGTGCGAGGGCCTTCTCCAGTTGCGGCAAGCGGGGGCCACTCCTCATCGCAGTGCGCGGGCCTCTCACCATCGCGGCCTCTCCCACTGCGGAGCACAGGCTCCAGACGCGCAGGCTCAGTAATTGTGGCTCACGGGCCCAGTTGCTCCGCGGCATGTGGGATCTTCCCAGACCAGGGCTCGAACCCGTGTCCCCTACATTGGCAGGCAGATTCTCAACCACTGCGCCACCAGGGAAGCCCGGGACTCTACATTTTTAATCAATAAAATCATCTTAGCAGACAGCCTAGTACCTGGTGAAGTACTTGTTATTTAAGATAATGAAACACAGGAGATCAAGATGGCAGAGTCGGAGGCCACAGAATTTACCTCCCCACCATGGACACATCAAAAATACATCTACACTTGAAACAATTCTCACTGAAAACTAACCGGAGACTGGCAGCAAGACTCCTGTACAACCAAGGATGTAAGAAAGATCCACATGGAATCAGGTAAGCGGGGAGGAGAAGCAGTCAGGTCAGGACCTGTGCCCCTGTGTAAGAACTCAGAGGAAAGGGAGATTATATGGGCGGAGATGCTCCCTGGGGAGTGAGCTGTTCAAGTCATGTATTGGGTGCCCCAGCCATGGGGTCACCACAGAGAAGATGAGCCCACTTGGCTGCTTGCAGAGCCAGTGGCACTAACAGGAGGGTTGTAGAAAGCCTGGACTCTGCTTGTGAGAAGTGATCATATGCTTGCTTGCTTTGTCCCAACGCAGAGCAGAGAGGGCAGATTGAGACTTCATGAGTGGCTGGTCAGTTTCTCACAACTACCTCCACACATGCCCCAGCTGGAGCCGAGTGATTGCTCCAGCCCTGCCTGTTTCACCATGTAGATCCACACTGGAGCAAGGGCTGCCACAGCCAAAGGGAGAGTCAGGCTGTGACACAAAGAGGCACCTCAGATGCAAAGCAGTGTCTGAGCAGGGCAGGGACAGCCACTACTAGGACTTACACAGGCAGCATATGGAGACCCAGCCAGACCACCACAGCCCATGGTCTGACCCATGCTGAGTGCCTGTGCCATCTCCTCTTGTCCCAGCACTGCTCCATTCTCAGGCCAGGATGCCAGTGCTGGGAGGGGCAAAAGCACACACATAAATGGTAAATGGGACAGAGCCAGCTCAAACCTGACCGTCAAGTCTTCTGCTCTACTGCAGCTTATGAACCGACACCGCACCTGATAGGGTGGTGATGGCCACTAAGTAGAGGGGAAGCCCTGGTTCAGCCCAGGATCTGGCCCTAGCTCCTCCATCTCTAGCCCCACCTCCTACCAAGTTGATTGCTGCCAGCACACCATGAGAAAAGACATGACTTGTGTTCACCTCAAATCCAGTTATCCCACCAAAACCACTAGGCACATGCAGACTGTATAGGGATGCTCTCACATAACGACACCCCTTCAACACCACAATAGGTACCTGTTTCACCTAATTTCATAGATTCAGAGAAAGTTAAGCAAAAAGAGAAGACAGGGGAGTTTGTTTCAAATGAAAGAGCAAGCAAAAAAACCAAAAAACAAAAAACCTGAAAACACAACTGATGAAAGAGAGGTAAATACTTTACCAGATAAAGAGTTCAAAGCATTAGTAATAAGAATGCTAACTGAATTAAGGAAAAGAATAGAGGAACACAATTAGAATTTTAACAAGAAACTAGAAAATATAAAAAAGGATGAGTCAGAACTGAAGAATACAGCATAACTGAAATGAAAAACACACTAAAAGGAATTAACAGCAGACTAGATGATATAGTAGAATACCTAAGTGATCTGGAAGACAGAAAAATGGAAATTCACCCAATCAGAACAGAACAAGGAAAAACAAATTTTAAAAAGGAGAACAGTTTAAGGGGCCTTTAGGACAATATCAAGTGGACCAACAACCACATAATAGGGGTCCCAGAAGGAAGAGAGAGAGAGAAAGGGGTTGAAAACGTTTTTGATAAAAATTGTAGCTGAAAACTTCTCAAACCTAAAGAATGAAACAGATATCCAGGTACAGGAAACACAGCTGGTCCTAAATAAGATGAACCCAAAGAGACCCACACCAAGACATAATTAAAATGGCAAAAGTTAAAGAGAGAATTTTAAAGGCACCAAGAGAAAAACAAAGAGTCACATACAAGGGAAACACCATGAAGCTATCACCTGATTTTTCAGCAGAAACTGCAGGCCAGAAGGGAGTGGTATGATATATTGAAAGTGCTGAAAGGGAAAAACCTACAACCTAGGATACTATACTCAGCAAGATTGTCATTCAGAATTGAAGGAGAGATAGTTTCTCAGAAAGCAAATACTAAAAGAGTTCAAAATACAAACACCCTAAAAATGTTAAAGGGTCTTCTCTAAGTGGAAAAGAAAATGTCACAACAAGAAGTAAGAAATATAGGAAAGGAAAAATTCCACTAGTAAAGGCAAAAATATAGTAAAGGCTGTGGATCAACCACAGCTATTACGTAGATAAATGGCTATGGTAGTACATAGACAAAAGACAAAAAATTATAAAATCAACTATAACTGCAATAAACAGTGAAGTAATGTAAAATATGACATCAAAAACCGAACTTGGGGTAGGAGAGTAAAAGAATGTGGATATTTTAGAATGTGCTTGAACTTAAATGACTACCAGTTTAAAACAAATATATATGAGCCCCATGGTAAACAAATCAAAAACATAGATACAAAACATAGATACATAGATACAAAGAAAAAAAAAACTGGAGAGAAAGGAACACAAGCATACTACTAAAGGAAAACATCAAACCAAAAAGGTGGAAACTGAAAGAATAAGAAAAGAACAGAGAAGAACTACAAAAGCAACCAGAAAACAAGGAACAAAATGGCAATAAGTACATCCTATCAATAACTTTAAATGTCAATGAACTAAATGCACCAATCAAAAGACATTCAGTGACTGACTGGATAAAAAAGCAAGACCCACCTATATGCTGCTTACAAGCGACTCACTCCAGAGCTAAAGACACTCACAGACTGAAAGTGAGGGGATGGGAAAAGATATTCATGCAAATGGAACTGAAAAGAGAGCTAAAGTAGCAATACTCATATCCAACAAAGTAGACTAAAACAAAGTCTATAATAAAAGACAAAGAAGGGCATTACATAATGATAAAGAAATCAATACAAGAAGAGGATATAATATTCATTAGCATATATGCACCTAATATTTGAGAACCTAAATATATAAAACAACAACAAACATCAGGGGAGAATTTTGCAATAATACAATAATGCTAGATGACACCTCACTTATATCAATGGACAGACTATCCAGACAGAAAAACTACTTAGGACACAGTGGCCTTAAATGACACATTAGAGTTGAAATTAATACATATCTACAAGACATTCCATCCAAAAACAGCAGAATACACATTCTTTTTTTTTTTAATTCTTATTTTATATTGGGGAACAGTTAATTTACAATGCGTTAGCTTCAAGAGTACAGCAAACTGATTCAGTTTTATATATATATATATATATATATACATCCATTCTTTTTCAGATTCTTTTCCTATGTAGGTTATTACAGAATATTGAGTAGAGTTCCTTGTGCTATACAGTGGATCCTTGTTGTTTATCTATTTTATACGTAGTAGTAGAATACACTTTCTTTTCCAGTGCCCATGGAATGTTCTCCAGGATAGATCACATGCCAGGCCACAAAACAAGTCTCAGCAAATTTAAGAAGGTAGAAATTATATCAAGCATCTTTTCCAACCACCACATGATGAAACTAAAATAAATTACAGGAAGAAAAATGGAAAAATAATTACTGAGAAGCATTATGAAAATTAAATTGTGCAACAGCATAACTAACAATGAAACATAACCTCATGTAAGCAGACTTCAGGTAACTTCTTCTAAGCAATCAAGGAAGAGTTAATATCAAGACTAAGGGTATGCTTTCAGAAAATATGGGGTGGGATATCCTCTATCTCATTTTATAAGGCCAGAACGACTTGGATGCCTGAAGCACACAAGTTTAGAAGAAAGGAAAATTACAATGCAAAAAAATTACCCCTGCAAAATTACTAACAAAATTTTTCAAAGTTAAATCTAACCAATAAAAATGGATAATGCATTCTGAAAAATTCAATTTTGCTCCAGGAATGCAAGGTTGACTTTTGCTCCACATAACCACATTGTTCTCTCCCACACCTCTTTCAAGCCTTTATTAAAATGCCAATTTCTCAGTGACTCTTCTTGCCCTCCTGTGTAAAATTGCACAAATTTACTTATGCTTGCCCTTTTTAACGTTGTATATTCTCCATAGCACCTATCACCGTCTGGCAGTCGATATTTTTCTTACAGCATCGAATTGGTGCTACTGGGAGGTAGACACAGAGCAGAGATTAGCATGCAGGAGTTTATTGGGGAGTACTCCTAGATTTAACCCCGTTGAAGACAAGGTAAGAAAGTAAGATTGGGCAGAGAAAGCAAGTGAGGTGCAGTGATGTCCCAGGGTCAAGCTCCACAGATCCTGCAGGGGGTTTATGCCTAGAATGTCCCTTCAGAGTTGTTCCAAGTTGGGGCAAGAGAGCAAGGTCTTTAAACACCTGTACTAATCAGTCATTAGATGCAACCCTGGAAAAAGGCAGTGACTTTGGGTGCAGTGGCTCTCTTCTGACAGGTGGTCCCAAAGGGACCTGACAGTGAAGGCTGTCTGCTAGCAGCACTCTCTGCCACTGGAGTAATGATTGCTTCCTTCCTCAAAGAGGGTAATATTAGCACATCACATTATCCTTCACAATCCTTCCTCTTGTATGCCACCAGCTTAAAAATAAAACAGCTATTTTGAGCTTAAAAATAAAACAGTTATTTTACTAGCAAAAAAAAAGAGTTTATTTGAGAATAACAGAGCATTGCAATTAGGGCAAGTATGCTATAGCAAAAGCTACAGGCAAAGCCAACAAACAAAGGAAAGGAAGTTTATTTTACAGAGAAAAAGGAGGAAGTTGGGAGCAGTTGTTTTGAATGAAAGTCCACTGGAGAAGCAAAATTTCATGGAGATGACAGCATCTCATTGGCTGCGTTGATGGGGTGGTCTATTTCTTATAGGAGATCCAATGTGCATCTTATCTTTGGGGGCCAGTAATTGGTGATCCTTTACTGTTGATGATTCTTCTGTTAGGGTCTGTAATTGACAAATCTTTGGGTAATTGTCCATGAGTGGTACTGCATGAGAGCCCCCCCTTCTGGCTTCCTGATTCCATTTTAGTGAGGCTTCCTTTTATTAATTTTCACCAACCTCTCTTTTTTTATAAAACATCTTTATTGGAGTATGATTGCTTTACAATGGTGTGTTAGTTTCTGCTCTATAACAAAGTGAATCAGTCATACATATACATATGTTCCCACATCTCCTCCCTCCTGCATCTCCCTCCCGCCCACCCTCCCCATCCCACCCCTACAGGTGGTCACAAAGCACAGAGCTGATCTCCCTGCACTATGCGGTTGCTTCCCACTAGCTATCTATTTTACGTTTGGTAGTGTATATATGTCCATGCCACTCTCTCACTTTATCACATCTTACCTTTCCCCCTCCCCATATCCTCAAGTCCATTCTCTAGTAGGTCTGTGTCTTTATTCCCGTCCTGCCACTAGGTTCTTCATGACCTTATTTTTTTTTATCCCTTAGATTCCATATATATGTGTTAGCATACTGTATTTGTTTTTCTCTTTCTGACTTACTTCACTCTGTATGACAGACTCTAACTCCATCCACCTCACTACAAATAACTCCATTTCATTTTTTTTATGGCTGAGTAATATTCCATTGTATATATGTGCCACATTTTCTTTATCCATTCATCCAATGATGGACGTTTAGGTTGCTTCCATGTCCTGGCTATTGTAAATAGAGCTGCAATGAACATTTTGGTACATGACACTTTTTGAATTATGGTTTTCTCAGGGTACATGCCCAGTAGTGGGATTGCTGGGTCATACTGTAGTTCTATTTTTAGTTTTTTAAGGAACCTCCATACTGTTCTCCATAGTAGCTGTATCAATTTACATTCCCACCAACAGTGTAGGAGGGTTCCCTTTTCTCCACACCCTCTCCAGCATTTATTGTTTCTAGATTTTTTGATGATGGCCATTCTGACCCGTGTGAGATGATATCTCACTGTAGTTTTGATTTGCATTTCTCTAATGATTAATGATGTTGAGCATTCTTTCATATGTTTGTTGGCAATCTGTATGTCTTCTTTGGAGAAATGTCTATTTAGGTCTTCTGCCCATTTTTGGATTGGGTTGTTTGTTTTTTTGTTATTGAGCTGCATGAGCTGCTTGTAAATCTTGGAGATTAATCCTTTGTCAGTTGCTTCATTTGCAAATACTTTCTCCCATTCTGAGGGTTGTCTTTTGGTCTTGTTTATGGTTTCCTTTGCTGTGCAAAAGCTTTTAAGTTTCCTTAGGTCCCATTTGTTTATTTTTGTTTTTATTTCCATTTCTCTAGGAGCTGGGTAAAAAAAGATCTTGCTGTGATTTATGTCATAGAGTGTTCTGCCTAAGTTTTCCTCTAAGAGTTTGATAGTGTCTGGCCTTACCTTTAGGTCTTTAATCCATTTTGAGTTTATTTTTGTATATGGCATTAGGGAGTGTTCTAATTTCATACTTTTACACGTACCTGTCCAGTTTTCCCAGCACCACTTATTGAAGAGGCTGTCTTTTCTCCACTGTATATGCTTGCCTCCTTTATCAAAGATAAGGTGACCATATGTGCGTAGGTTTATCTCTGGGCTTTCTATCCTGTTCCATTGATCTATATTTCTGTTTTTGTGCCAGTACCATACTGTCTTGATTACTGTAGCTTTGTGGTATAGTCTGAAGTCAGGGAGCCTGATTCCTCCAGCTCCTTTTTTCGTTCTCAAGATTGCTTTGGCTATTCCAGGTCTTTTGTGTTTCCATACAAATTGTGAAATTTTTTGTTCTAGTTCTGTGAAAAATGCCAGTGGTAGTTTGATAGAGATTGCATTGAATCCGTAGATTGCTTTTGGTAATAGAGTCACTTTCACAATGTTGATTCTTCCAATCCAAGAACATGGTATATCTCTCCATCTATTTGTATCATCTTTAATTTCTTTCATCAGTGTCATAATTTTCTGCATACAGGTCTTTTGTCTCCTTAGGTAGGTTTATTCCTAGATATTTTATTCTTTTTGTTGCAATGGTAAATAGGAGTGTTTTCTCTTTTTTTTTCTTTTTTATTTATTTATTTATTTATTTATTTATTTATTTATGGCTGTGTTGTGTCTTTGTTTCTGTGCGAGGGCTTTCTCTAGTTGTGGCAAGTGGGGGCCACTCTTCATCGCGGTGCGCAGGCCTCTCACTATCGTGGCCTCTCTTGTTGCGGAGCACAGGCTCCAGATGCGCAGGCTCAATAATTGTGGCTCATGGGCCCAGTTGCTCTGCGGCATGTGGGATCTTCCCAGACCCGGGCTTGAACCCGTGTCCCCTGCATTGGCAGGCAGATTCTTAACCACTGCGCCACCAGGGAAGCCCAGGAGTGTTTTCTTAATTTCACTTTCAGATTTTTCATCATTAGTTTATAGGAATGCAAGAGATTTCTGTTCATTAATTTTGTATCCTGCTACTTTACCAAATTCATTGATTAGCTCTAGTAGTTTTCTGATAGCATCTTTAGGATTCTCTATATATAGTATCATGTCATCTGCAAACAGTGACAGCTTTACTTCTTTTCCAATTTGGATTCCCTTTATTTCTTTTTCTTCTCTGATTGCTGTGGCTAAAACTTCCAAAACTATGTTGAATAATAGTGGTGAGAGTGGGCAAGCTTGTCTTGTTCCTGATCTTAGTGGAAATGGTTTCAGTTTTTCACCATTGAGGATGATGTTGGCTGTGGGTTTGTCACATATGGCCTTTATTATGTTGAGGAAAGTTCCCTCTATGCCTGCTTTCTGGAGGGTTTTTATCATAAATGGGTGTTGAACTTTGTCAAAAGTTTTTTCTGCCTCTATTGAGATGATCATATGGTTTATCTCCAATTTGTTAATATGGTGTATCACATTGATTGTTTTGCTTATACTGAAGAATTCTTGCATTCATGGGGTAAACCCCACTTGATCATGGTGTATATTCTTTTAATGTGCTGTTGGATTCTGTTTGCTAGTATTTTGTTGAGGATTTTTGCATCTATGTTCAACAGTGATATTGGGCTGTAGTTTTCTTTCTTTGTGATATCTTTGCTTGGTTTTGGTATCGCGGGAGGGTGGCCTCATGGAATGAGTTTGGGAGTGTTCCTCCCTCTGCTATATTTTGGAAGAGTTTGAGAAAGATAGGTGTTAACTCTTCTCTAAATGTTTTATAGAATTCGCTTGTGAAGCCATCTGGTCTTGAGCTTTTGTTTGTTGGAAGATTTTTAATCACAGTCTGAATTTCAGTGCTTGTGATTGATCTGTTTATATTTTCTATTTCTTCCTGGTTCAGTCTCAGAAGGTTGTGCTTTTCTAAGAATTTGTCCATTCCTTCCAGGTTGCCCATTTTATTGGCATAGAGTTGCTTGTAGTAATCTCTCATGATCCTTTGTATTTCTGCCGTGTCAGTTGTTGCTTCTCTCCTTTTTCATTTCTAATTGTATTGATTTGAGTCTTCTCCCTTTTTTTTCTTGATGAGTCTGGCTAAATGTTTATCAATTTTGTTTATCTTCTCAAAGAACCAGCTTTTAGTTATATTGATCTTTGCTATTGTTTTCTTTATTTCTATTTCATTTATTTCTGCTCTGGTCGTTATGATTTCTTTCCTTCTACTAACTTTGGGTTTTGTTTGTTCTTCTTTCTCTAGTTCCTTTGGGTGTAAGGTTAGATTGTTTATTTGAGATTTTTCTTGTTTCTTGAGGTAGGACTGTATTGCTATAAACCTCCCTCTTAGAACTGCTTTGCTGCATCCCATAGCTTTTGGATCATCGTGTTTTCATTGTCATTTGTCTCTAGGTACTTTTTGATTTCCTCTTTGATATCTTCAGTGATATCTTGGTTATTTAGTAACGTATTGTTCAGCCTCCATCTGTTTGTGTTTTTTACGTTTTTTTCCCTGTAATTGATTTCTAGTCTCATAGCCTTGTGGTCGGAAAAGTTGCTTGATATGATTTCAATTTTCTTAAATTTACTGAGGCTTGATTTGTGACCCAAGCTGTGATCTATCCTGGAGAATGTTCCATGTGCAGTTGAGAAGAAAGTGTAATCTGCTGGTTTTGGATGGAATGTCCTATAAATATCAATTAAATCTATCTGGTCTATTGTGTCATTTAAACCTTGTGTTTCCTTATTAATTTTCTGTCTGGATGATCTGTCCATTGGTGTAAGTGGGGTGTTAAAGTCCCCCACTATTATTGTGGTACTGTCACTTTCCCCTTTTATGGCTGTAAGCATTTGCCTTATATATTGAGGTGCTCCTATGTTGGGTGCATATATATTTACAATTGTTATAGCGTCTTCTTGGATTGATCCCTTGGTCATTATGTAGTGTCCTTCCTTGGCTCGCATAACAGTCTTTATTTTAAAGTCTATTTTGTCTGATATGGGTATTGCTACTCCAGCTTTCTTTTGATTTTCATTTGCATGGAATATCTTTTTCCATCCCCTCACTTTCAGTCTGTATGCATCCCTAGGTCTGAAGTGGGTATCTTGTAGACAGCATATATACGGGTCTGTATCCATTCAGCCAGTGTATGTCTTTTGGTTGGAGCATTTAGTCCATTTACATTTAAGGTAATTAGTGATACGTATGTCCCTATTGCCACTTTCTTAATTGTTTTGGGTTTGTTTTTGTAGATCTTCTTTCTTCCCTTCCTCCTTTGTTCTATTCTCTTGTGGTCTGATGACTATATTTAGTGTTTTGTTTGGGTTGCTTTTTCTTTTTTCTGTGTGTATCTATTGTAGATTTTTGGTTTGCATTTCCCATGAAGTTTTGATAAAGCAGTCTATATATATACAAGGTTGTTTTAAGTTGCTGGTGTCTTAATTTCAAATGCAATTCCCATTTCCTACATTTGTACTCTCCTTTTCTCATGGTTACTGGTTTTAATGTCATATTTGTGTATGGATGATTTCTTGCTTTTATTGTATGTTTGGCTTTACCAGTGAGCTTTCCCATTTGTGATTTTCTTGTTTCTAGTTGTGACCTCTTTTTTTTTTTTCTTCCCCTGCCTAGAGAATTTCCTTTAGCATATGTTGTAAAGCTGGTTTGGTGGTGTTGAACTCTCTTAGCTTTTGCTTGTCTGTAAAGCTTTTGATTTCTTCCTCAAATCTGAATGAGAGTCTTGCTGGGTAGAATATTCTTGGTTGTAGATTTTTCCCTTTCATTGCTTTGAATATATTGTGCCACTCCCTGCTGGCCTGCAGAGTTCCTGCTGAAAAAATCAGCTGATAACCTTATGGTGATTTCGTTGTATGTTATTTGTTGCTTTTAATATTTTTTCTTTATATTTAATTTTTGTTAGTTTGATTAATATGTGTCTCGGCATGTTCCTCTTTGGGTTTATCCTGTATGGGACTCTCTGTGCTTCCTGGACTTGGATGACTATTTCCTTTCCCATGTTAGGAAGTTTTCAACTATAATCTCTTCAAATATTTTCTCAGTCCCTTTCTCTTTCTCTTCTTCTTCTGGAACCCGTATAATTTGAATGTTGGTGTGTTTAATGTTGTCCCAGATGTCTCTGAGACTGTCCTCATTTCTTTTTATTCTTTTTTCTTTATTCTGTTCCACAGCAATGATTTCCACCATTATGTCTTCCAGCTCACTTATCCATTCTTCTGCCTCAGTTATTCTGCTATTGATTCCTTCTAGCATATTTTTCATTTCAGTTATTGTATTCTGCATCTGTTTGTTTGTTCTTTAGTTCTTCTATGTCCTTGTTAAACATTTCTTGTATCTTCTTTTTTTAATATAAATTTATTTATTTTATTTATTTATTTTTGGCTGCATTGGGTCTTCATTGCTGCATGCGGGCTTTCTCTAGTTGTGGTGAGCGGGGGCTACTCTTGGTTGTGGTACGCAGTCTTCTCATTGTGGTGGCTTCTCTTGTTGTGGAGCATGGGCTCTAGGCACGTGGCTTCAGTAGTTGTGGCACACGGGTTTAGTTGCTCCACGGCATGTGGGATCTCCCTGGACCAGGGCTCGATCCCATGTCCCCTGCATTGGCAGGCAGGTTCTTAACCATTGTGCCACCAGGGAAGCCCTCTTGTATCTTCTTGATGCATGTCTCTATTCTTTTTCCAAGGTCTTGGATCATCTTTACCATCATTATTCTGAATTATTTTTCAGGTAGATTACCTATCTCCTCTCCATTTAGTTTTTCTTATTGGTTTTTATCTTGCTCTTTTGTCTGCAATATATTTCTCTGTCTTCTCATTTTGTCTTGCTTGCTCTGTTTGAGGTCTCCTTTCCACAGGCTTCAGTATCATAGTTCCTCTTGCTTCTAGTGTCTGCCCCTGGTGGGTAAGGTTGGTCCAGGGGGTTGTGCAGGCTTCCTTTTGGGAGGGACTGGTGCCTGCCCTCTGGTGGATGGAGCTGGGTCTTGTGCTTCTGGTGGGCAGGGCCATGTCAGGGTTGTGTTTTGGGGTGTCTGTGGGCTTAGTATGACTTTAGGCTGCCTGTCTGCTGATGGGTGGGGCTGTATTCCTGTCTTGCTGGTTGTTTGGTCTGAGGTGTTCCAGCACTGAACCCTGCAGTTTGTTGGGTGCGGCCAGGTCTTGGTGCCAAAGTGGAGACCTCCAGGAGAGCTCACACTGATTAATATACACTGGGGTCTCTGCTACTAGTCCCCGGACCCCCACAGTTAGCTACAGCTAACCCCTGCCTCCCCAGAAGACGCTCCAAGACCTCTAGATAGGTCTAGCCCAGGTTCCTATGGGGGTACTGCTTTGTGCTGGGTCCCAGTGCACATGAGACCTTGTGTGAGCCCTCCAAGAGTATTTCCCCCAGCCCTGTGGAGCTCCTGCAGTCAAGCTCCTCTGGCCTTCAAGGCTAAATGCTCTGGGGTTTCTTCCTCCTGCTGCCAGACCCTCAGACAGTTTTGGAGAGTTATTTTTATGTGGGAATGTTCCTGTGAGTCCTACATAAGTTTAGTTTAGTTTAGTTTTGTTTTGTTTTGTTTAGTGTGTGGGGTGTTTTTAGTATGAATGACTTCTGCCTCTTTCCTCAGTGTATGCTGGCTGTTATCCCCTTGATAGGGGATTTGACTGGTGTTGTGGTGACCAGAGCCTGCCCTGGATATAGAACAGAGCCTCCCCTTTGCCCTGTGATTGTCACTGCCTTGTCAGGGACAGAGTCTACTCCCTAGTTGTTGGAGTAGAGACCCCTAGATCTGTTTCTTAGCTGTGTTTCTGACTTGTGGTGTGAGGTAGGTGGGATTAGAGCACTCCCACTGGGAGAGAAACCACTGAATATTTCTCCTCTGGAGCTGTTCATCTGTGAATGTGCTCTGTTTTGTCCCCTTTTTATCTTGCTTTTTTTGGTCTGCCCATTGTACAGGCTCACAGAGTACACTGTTGTTGGCACTGCTCTCAGTCCCACCTTACCCGTGGGTATGCCAGCAATTGGCCCTGGTCTCTCTCAGGCATGGTTTTCAACAGGCAACTGGCACAGAGGTCAGTTTCCAGGACTACAGTAGTCGTGTACCTTGACCCACTGTGGGAGCTATGGATGCAGCTCAGACTCTGGCCTGGCCCAACCCCCATATGTATGAGCCCACAAAGCCCACAGCTACTAAAGCCAGAACTGTCCCAGCTGCAGGAGTCTTGTTGTCTTTCAGATGTTTTGCAGGTGCTGAATTTAGGAAGCCATTAGCAGAGGTGTAACTCTGCAGTTTGTGTAGCCACAAGGAGAGATTTCAGCTCTTATTCTTTAGTCACACAGCCCCTGGGGCTCAGTTTTTGTTTCAGCCCCTCCTCTGGGCGGATTTCCTAGTGAGGGGAGCTATCTGCAACCTCCTGAGACAACAGGGCACCCACTGGCAGATCTCCTAGTAGCAAGAGCTATCCACATGCTCCTGGGACAGCAGGGGCAGGTCCTGGGGCCCTCCGGTGGAATTCCTGGTGGCAGGAGCTGTCTGTGCCCTTCCAAGTGAACAGAGGTGGGTCCTGTGGCCTGCTGGTGGAATTCCTAGTGGTGGAAGCTCTCTGTGCCCTTACACGTCAGCAGGGGTGGGTCCTGGGACCTGCTGGCAGATTTTTAGTGGCAAAAGTTATATGCATCCTCCTAGGACAACAGGGATGGTGTATGTCTGCAGGTCTGGAAGAGGTGGCCAGTGCCTGCCTCTGGAGACCAAGATAGCGGCAGTGACTCATGTCTGCCACCAGAGTTCCTGCAGGTGGTGTCTTATTGCCTGGGAGTGCTCACAGGGAAAGAACTTCTCCTCGTGCACCTCCCAATAATGGTGCCTTGCCTCTCCGGTGGGCCCAGGCTTCTTCCTAGTACACCCTCAGTTGCCACAGCCTGGTCTCTTCAGGCTGTTTCTGCACATCTAACCATGGTCCTCTCCCTGGGACTGACCTCTGGAACCTGAGCTTCAGCACCTGACCCCCACCCTCACTGACAGAGGAGTGTCTCAGTTTGGGGAGCACAGGGTGTTGGTGCCGACCCTCTGTGCAGGTTACTCTCCATTTTGCCTTCCACAAACTGGTTGCTGCTCTCCCTTCTTAGGTTCCAAAGATCACCCTCCAACCAGGCTGATCTCCCCTCGGGTGAGGAGACTTCCCAAGGTGCAGGAACATTTCCTCCCTCCCTGGGGTGCAGGTCCATTCCTGATTCCTTTATTTTCTTTTTCCTTTTGTCTTATTCAGTTAAGTGGAGGTTTTCTTGTCTTTTCAGACTTCTGAGGTCCTCTGTCAGTGCTCAGTAGCTGTTTGTGTGAATCGTTCCACTTGTAGATGTGGAAGAAGGTGAACTCTGCTTCCTACTCCTCCGCCATCTTGATCTCTCCCTTTTCTTTTTTGCCTCTATTTTATTTTGTTCAACTCTGGTCTTTATTATTTCCTTCCTTCTGATTATTTTGAACTTTGTTCTCTTTCTAATTCACCTGGTAGTAGGTTAGGTTGCTTATTTGAGATTTTTCTTGTTTCTTGAGGTAGGATTGTATTGCTATAAACTTCCCTCTTAGAACTGCTTTTGCTGCATCCCGTATATTTTGGACCATTGTCAGGTTTTTTTCCACTGGTCTCAAGGTATTTTCTGATTTTCTCTTTGAGTTCTTGGTTTACCCATTGGTTTTTTATTAGCATGTTGTTTAGTCTCCACATGTTTGTGTTTTTCCCATTTTTCTTCCCATAATTGATTTCTAGTTTCATATGTCATGGTTGGAAAAGATACTTGTTATAATTTCTATCCTCTTAAATTTGTTGAGACTTGTTTAGTGGCCTATCATATGATCTATCCTGGAGAACACTCCATGTGCACTTGAAAAGAATGAGTATTCTGCTATTTTTGGATGGAATGTCATGTAAATATCTATGAAGTCCAACTTATCTAATGTGTCATTTAAGGCCACTGTTTTCTTATTGATTTTCTGTCTGAATGATCTGCCTATTGATGTAAATAGGGTGTTAAAGTCCTCTATTATTATTGTATTATTGTCAATTTTCCCATTTATGTCCATTAATATCTGCTTTATATATTTAGATGTTCCTATATTAGGTGCATATATGCTTATGAATGGTATATCCTCTTCTTGTATTGATCCCTTTATCATTATACAATGCCCTTCTTTGTCTTTTGCTATAGACTCTGTTTTAATGTCTACTTTGTCTGATATCAAGTATTGCTACCTCGGTTTTCTTTACATTTCCATTTGTGATTTTACATAATTCTGAAGGGTCCTAGGGTTTTGGAATGGTAAATGAGCATTGGCTTCAACTTAAAGTCACCAGCTGCATTACCCCTTAACAAGGAAGTCAGTTTGTCCTATGATAGTTTGAAACCAGGCATTGACTTATCTTCTCTAGCTATGAAAGTTCTAGATAGCATCTACTTCCAAAATAAGTCTGTTATCATCTCCACTGAAAATAATTATTTAGTGTAGCCACCTTCACAATTATCTTAGCTGGATCTTTCAGATTATTTGTTGCAGCTTCTTTATCAGCACTTGCTGCTTCACCTTACATTTTTATGATATGGAGATGGCTTCTTCCCTTAAACCTCACAATTCATCCTCTGCTGGCTTTCGACTTTTCTCTGCAGCTTCCTTACCTCTCTCAGCCTTCATAGAATTGAAGAAAGTTAGGGACTTGCTCTGGATTAGACTTTGTCTTAAGGGAATGTTGTGTCTGGTTTGATCTTTTTTTTTTTTTTAAACATCTTTATTGAAGTATAATTGCTTCACAATGGTGTGTTAGTTTCTGCTTTATAACAAAGTGAATCAGCTACACATATACACACGTTCCCATATCTCCTCCCTCCTGGATCTCCCTCCCTCGACCCTCCCCATCCCACGCCCCCAGGCGGTCACAAAGCACTGAGCTGATCTCCCTGTGCTATGCGGCTGCTTCCCACTAGCTATCTATTTTACATTTGGTAGTGTATATATGTCCATGACACTCTCTCACCCTGTCACATCTCACCCCTCCCCCTCCCCATATCCTCAAGTCCATTCTTTAGTAGGTCTGTGTCTTTATTCCCATCTTGCCACTAGGTTCTTCATGACCTTTTTTTCTTTATTTTTTCCTTAGATTCCATATATATGTGTTAGCATACTGTACTTGTTTTTCTCTTTCTGACTTACTTCACTCTGTATGACAGACTCTAACTCCATCCACCTCATTACAAATACCTCCATTTCATTTCTTTTTATGGCTGAGTAATATTCCATTGTATATATATGCCACATCTTCTTTATCCATTCATCCGATGATGGACACTTAGGTTGCTTCCATGTCCTGGCTATTGTAAATAGAGCTGCAATGAACATTTTCGTACATGACTCTTTTTGAATTATGGTTTTCTCAGGGTACATGCCCAGTAGTGGGATTGCTGGGTCGTATGGTAGTTCTATTTTTAGTTTTTTAAGGAACCTCCATACTGTTCTCCATAGTGGCTGTATCAATTTACATTCCCACCAACAGTGCAAGAGTGTTCCCTTTTCTCCACACCCTCTCCAGCATTTATTGTTTCTAGATTTTTTGATGATGGCCATTCTGACCGGTGTGAGATGATACCTCATTGTAGTTTTGATTTGCATTTCTCTAATGATTAATGATGTTGAGCATTCTTTCATGTGTCTGTTGGCCATCTGTATATCTTCTTTGGAGAAATGTCTATTTAGGTCTTCTGCCCATTTTTGGATTGGGTTGTTTGTTTTTTTGTTATTGAGCTGCATGAGCTGCTTGTAAATCTTGGAGATTAATCCTTTGTCAGTTGCTTCACTTGCAAATATTTTCTCCCATTCTGAGGGTTGTCTTTTGGTCTTGTTTATGGTTTCCTTTGCTGTGCAAAAGCTTTTAAGTTTCATTAGGTCCCATTTGTTTATTTGTGTTTTTATTTCCATTTCTCTAGGGGCTGGGTCAAAAAGGATCTTGCTGTGATTTATGTCATAGAGTGTTCTGCCTATGTTTTCCTTTAAGAGTTTGATAGTGTCTGGCTTTACATTTAGGTCTTTAATCCATTTTGAGTTTACTTTTGTGCATGGTGTCAGGGAGTGTTCTAATTTCATACTTTTACATGTAGCTGTCCAATTTTCCCAGCACCACTTATTGAAGAGGCTGTCTTTTCTCCACTGTATACGCTTGCCTCCTTTATCAAAGATAAGGTGACCATATGTGCGTGGGTTTATCTCTGGGCTTTCTATCCTGTTCCATTGATCTATATTTCTGTTTTTGTGCCAGTACCAAACTGTCTTGATTACTGTAGCTTTGTAATATAGTCTGAAGTCAGGGAGCCTGATTCCTCCAGCTCCATTTTTCGTTCTCAAGATTGCTCTGGCTATTCGGGGTCTTTTGTGTCTCCATACAAATTGTGAAATTTTTTGTTCTAGTTCTGTGAAAAATGCCAGTGGTAGTTTGATAGGGATTGCATTGAATCTGTAGATTGCTTTGGGTAGTAGAGTCATTTTCACAATGTTGATTCTTCCAATCCAAGAACACAGTATATCTCTCCATCTATTTGTATCATCTTTAATTTCTTTCATCAGTGTCCTATAATTTTCTGCATACAGGTCTTTTGTCTCCTTAGGTAGGTTTATTCCTAGATATTTTATTCTTTTTGTTGCAATGGAAAACGGGAGTGTTTTCTTAATTTCACTTTCAGATTTTTCATCATTAGTATATAGGAATGCAAGAGATTTCTGTGCATTAATTTTGTATCCTGCTACTTTACCAAATTCATTGATTAGCTCTAGTAGTTTTCTGGTGGCAGTTTTAGGATTCTCTATGTACAGTATCATGTCATCTGCAAACAGTGACAGCTTTACTTCTTCTTTTCCAATTTGGATTCCTTTTATTTCTTTTTCTTCTCTGATTGCTGTGGCTAACACTTCCAAAACTATGTTGAATAATAGTGGTGAGAGTGGGCAACCTTGTCTTGTTCCTGATCTTAGTGGAAATGGTTTCAGTTTTTCACCACTGAGGACAATGTTGGCTGTGGGTTTGTCATATATGGCCTTTATTATGTTGAGGAAAGTTCCCTCTATGCCTACTTTCTGCAGGGCTTTTATCATAAATGGGTGTTGAATTTTGTCGAAAGCTTTCTCTGCATCTATTGAGATGATCATATGGTTTTTCTCCTTCAATTTGTTAATATGATGTATCACGTTGATTGATTTGCGTATATTGAAGAATCCTTGCATTCCTGGAATAAACCCCACTTGATCATGGTGTATAATCCTTTTAATGTGCTGTTGGATTCTGTTTGCTTGTATTTTGTTGAGGATTTTTGCATCTATGTTCATCAGTGATATTGGCCTGTAGTTTTCTTTCTTTGTGACATCTTTGTCTGGTTTTGGTATCAGGGTGATAGTGGCCTCATAGAATGAGTTGGGGAGTGTTCCTCCCTCTGCAATATTTTGGAAGAGTTTGAGAAGGATAGGTGTTAGCTCTTCTCTAAATGTTTGATAGAATTCGCCTGTGAAGCCATCTGGTCCTGGGCTTTTGTTTTTTGGAAGATTTTTAATCACAGTTTCCATTTCAGTGCTTGTGATTGGTCTGTTCATATTTTCTATTTCTTCCTGGTTCAGTCTCGGCAGGTTGTGCATTTCTAAGAATCTGTCCATTTCTTCCAGGTTGTCCATTTTATTGGCATAGAGTTGCTTGTAGTTATCTCTCATGATCGTTTGTATTTCTGCAGTGTCAGTGGTTACTTCTCCTTTTTCATTTCTAATTCTATTGATTTGAGTCTTCTCCCTTTTTCTCTTGATGAGTCTGGCTAATGGTTTATCAATTTTGTTTATCTTCTCAAAGAACCAGCTTTTAGTTTTATTGATCTTTGCTATTGTCTCCATTTCTTTTTCATTTATTTCTGATCTGATCTTTATGATTTCTTTCCTTCTGCTAGCTTTGGGGGTTTTTTGCTCTTCTTTCTCTAATTGCTTTAGGTGCAAGGTTAGGTTGTTTATTCGAGATGTTTCCTGTTTCTTGATGTAGGCTTGTATTGCTATAAACTTCCCTCTTAGAACTGCTTTTGCTGCATCCCATAGGTTTTGGGTCGTCGTATCTCCATCGTCATTTGTTTCTAGGTATTTTTTGATTTCCCCTTTGATTTCTTCAGTGATCACTTCGTTATTAAGTAGTGTATTGTGTAGCCTCCATGTGTTTGTATTTTTTACAGATCTTTTCCTGTAATTGATATCTAGTCTCATAGCATTGTGGTTGGAAAAGATACTTGATACGATTTCAATTTTCTTAAATTTACCAAGGCTTGATTTGTGACCCAAGATATGATCTATCCTGGAGAATGTTCCATGAGCACTTGAGAAAAATGTGTATTCTGTTGTTTTTGGGTGGAATGTCCTATAAATATCAATTAAGTCCATCTTGTTTAATGTATCATTTAAAGCTTGTGTTTCCTTATTTATTTTCATTTTGGATGATCTGTCCATTGGTGAAAGTGGGGTGTTAAAGTCCCCCACTATGACTGTGTTACTGTCGATTTCTCCTTTTATGGCTGTTAGTATTTGCCTTATGTATTGAGGTGCTCCTATGTTGGGTGCATAAATATTTACAATTGTTATACTTTCCTCTTGGATCGATCCCTTGATCATTATATAGTGTCCTTCTTTGTCTCTTGTAATAGTCTTTATTTTAAAGTCTATTTTGTCTGATATGAGAATTGCTACTCCAGCTTTCTTTTGATTTCCATTTGAGTGGAATATCTTTTTCCATCCCCTCACTTTCAGTCTGTATGTGTCTCTAGGTCTGAAGTGGGTCTCTTGTAGACAGCATATATATGGGTCTTGTTTTTGTATCCATTCAGCCAGTCTGTGTCTTTTGGTGGGAGCATTTAATCCATTTACATTTAAGGTAATTATCGATATGTATGTTCCTAGTCCCATTTTCTTAAATATTTTGTGTTTGTTATTGTAGGTGTTTTCCTTCTCTTGTGTTTCTTGCCTAGAGAAGTTCCTTTAGCATTTGTTGTAAAGCTGGTTTGGTGGTGCTGAACTCTCTCAGCTTTTGCTTGTCTGTAAAGGTTTTAATTTCTCCATCAAATCTGAATGAGATCCTTGCTGGGTAGAGTAACCTTGGTTGTAGGTTTTTCTCCTTCATGACTTTAAGTATATCCTGCCACTCCCTTCTGGCTTGCAGAGTTTCTGCTGAAAGATCAGCTGTTAACCTTATGGGGATTCCCTTGTGTGTTATTTGTTGTTTTTCCCTTGCTGCTTTTAATATGTTTTCTTTATATTTAATTTTTGACAGTTTGATTAATATGTGTCTTGGCGTGTTTCTCCTTGGATTTATCCTGTATGGGACTCTCTGTGCTTCCAGGACTTGATTAACTATTTCCTTTCCCATATTAGGGAAGTTTTCAACTATAATCTCTTCAAATATTTTCTCAGTCCCTTTCTTTTTCTCTTCTTCTTCTGGGACCCCTATAATTTGAATGTTGGTGCGTTTAATGTTGTCCCAGAGGTCTCTGAGACTGTCCTCAGTTCTTTTCATTCTTTTTTCTTTATCCTGCTCTGCAGTAGTTATTTCCACCATTTTCTCTTCCAGGTCACTTATCCGTTCTTCTGCCTCAGTTATTCTGCTATTGATCCCATCTAGAGTATTTTTAATTTCAATAATTGTGTTTTTCATCATTGCTTGGTTCCTCTTTAGTTCTTCTACGTCCTTGTTAAATGTTTCTTGCATTTTGTCTATTCTGTTTCCAAGATTTTGGATCATCCTTACTATCATTATTCTGAATTCTTTTTCAGGTAGGCTACCTATTTCCTCTTCATTTGTTAGGTCTGGTGTGTTTTGACCCTGCTCCTTCATCTGCTGTGTGTTTTTCTGTCGTCTCATTTTGCTTATCTTACTGTGTTTGGGCTCTCCTTTTACTGGCTGCAGGTTCGTAGTTCCCGTTGTTTTTGGTATCTGTCCCCAGTGGCTAAGGTTGGTTCAGTGGGTTGTGTAGGCTTCCTGGTGGAGGGAACTAGTGCCTGAGCTCTGGTGGATGAGGCTGGATCTTGTCTTTCTAGTGGGCACGTCCACGTCTGGTGGTGTGTTTTGGGGTGTCTGTGACCTTATTATGATTTTAGGCAGCCTCTCTGCTAATGGATGGGGCTGTGTTCCTGTCTTGCTAGTTGTTTGGCATAGGGTGTCCAGCACTGTAGCTTGCTGGTCGTTGAGTGAAGCTGGGTCTTGATGTTGAGATGGAGATCTCTGAGAGATTTTCGCCGTTTGGTATTACGTGGAGCTGGGAGGTCTCTTGTGGACCAGTGTCCTGAAGTTGGCTCTCCTACCTCAGAGGCACAGCCCTGATGCCTGGCTGGAGCACCAAGAGCCCTTCATCCACACAGCTCAGAATATAAGGGAGAAAAAAATAGAAAGAAAGAAAGAAAGAAAGAGGATAAAATAAAATAAAATAAAGCTATTATAATAAAAAATAAGAAAAAAAAGTATTAAGAGTAAATGTATTCAGAAAAAATTTTTTTTTAATTTTAAAAAATAGATTTATTAATTTTTTATAATAAAAAATAAGAAAAAATTATTAAGAAAAAAATTTAAGAAGAAAAAAATTTTTTAATTTTTAAAATAAAAAATATGAAAAAACTTATTAAAAACAATTTTTTTTAATTTCTAAAAAATAGAAAATAAGGAAAAAATTATTAAGAAAACATTTATTAGGAAAAAAATTTTTTAAGTAAAAAAAAAAAACAAAAACGGACGGACCTAACCCTAGGACTAATGGTGAAAGCAAAGCTATACAGACAAAATCTCACCCATAAGCATACACATATACACTCACAAAAAAAGGAAAAGGGGAAATATTAATATATCCTGCTCGCAAAGTCCACCTCTTGAATTTGGGATGATTCGTTGTCTATTCAGGTATTCAACAGATGCAGGCACATCAAGTTGTTTGTGGAGCTTTAATCCGCTGCTCCTGAGGCTGCTGGGAGGGATTTCCCTTTCTCTTCTTTGTTCGCACAGCTCCCGGGGTTCAGCTTTGGTTGTGGCCCCGCCTCTGCGTGTAGGTCGCCTGAGGGTGTCTGTTCTTCGCTCAGACAGGACGGGGTTAAAGGAGCCGCTGCTTCGGGGGCTCTGGCTCACTCAGGCCGGGGGGAGGGAGCGGTACGGAGGAGGCGGGGCGAGCCTGCAGCGTCAGAGGCGTCGTGACGTTGCAGCAGCCCGAGGCGTGCCGTGCGTTCTCCCGGGAAAGTTGTCCCCGGATCACGGGAGCCTGGCCGTGGCGGGCTGCACCGGCTCCCGGGAGGGGCGGTGTGGAGAGTGACCTGGGCTCGCACACAGGCTTCTTGGTGGCGGCGGCAGCAGCCTTAGCGTCTCCCGCCCGTCTCTGGGGTCCGCGCTGATCGCCGTGGCTCGTGCCCGTCTCTGGAGCTCGTTTAGGTGGCACTCTGAATCCCCTCTCCTTGCGCGCCATGAAACAAAGAGGCAAGAAAATGTCTCTTGCCTCTTCGGCAGCTGCAGACTTTTTCCCGGACTCCCTCCCGGCCAGCACCGAAGCCGGAGCCTCAGCTCCCAGCCCCCGCCCGCCCCGGCGGCTGAGCAGACAAGCCTCGCGGCCTGGTGAGTGCTGCTCGGCGCCGAGCCTCTGTGCGGGAATCTCTCCACTGTGCCCTCCGCACCCCTGTGGCTGCGCTCTCCCCCGTGGCTCCGAAGCTTCCCCCCTCTGCTACCCGCAGTCTCCGCCCGCGAAGGGGCTCCTAGTGTGTGGAAACCTTTCCTGCTTCACAGCTCCCTCCCACTGGTGCAGGTCCTGTCCCTATTCTTTTGTCTCTGTTATTTCTTTTTTCTTTTGCCCTACCCAAGTACGGGGGGAGTTTCTTGCCTTTTTGGAGGTCGGACGTTTTCTGCCAGCGTTCAGTGGGTGTTCTGTAGGAGCAGTTCCACGTGTAGGTGTATTTCTACTGTATCTGTGGGAAGGAAGGTGATCTCCGCGTCTTACTCTTCCGCCATCTTGCCCCTCCCATGGTTTGATCTTTTATCCAGACCACTAAAACTTCCTCTGTATCATCAATAAGGCTGTTTCACTTTCTTATTTCTGTGTTCACTGGAGTAGCACTTTTAATTTCCTTCAAGAACTTTTCCTTTACATTCACAACTTGGCTAACTGTTTGGCGCAAGGGACCTAGCTTTTAGCCTATCTCAGCTTTTGACATGACTTCCTCACTAAGCTTAATCATTTCCAGCTTTTGATTTAAAGTGAGAGACATGCAACTCTTCCTTTCACTTGAACACTTAGAGGCCATTGTGAGGTTATTAATCGGCCTAATTTCAATACTATTGTATCTCAGCGAATAGAGAGGCCCAAAGAGAGGGAGAGAGGTGGGGGACGACCGGTCTGTGGAGCACTCAGAACACACACACATATTTATCAGTTAAGTTCGCCATCTTATAGGGTGCAGTTCATGGCACCCCAAAACAATTACAATAGTAACATCAAAGATCACTAATCACAGATCATCATAACAAATATAATAATAATAATAATAATAAAGTTTGAGGGGACTTCCCTGGCAGTCCAGTGGTTAAGACTTCACCTTCCAAGGCAGGGGGTGCAGGTTTGATCCCTGGTCGGGGAGCTAAGATCCCACATACCTCACAGCCAAAAAACCAAAAACATAAAACAGAAGCAATATTGTAACAAATTCAATAAAGACTTTAAAAATGGTCCACATCAAAAAAATGTTTTAAAATATTTAATAAAAAAAAATAATAATAAAGTTCGAAATATTGTGAGAATTACCAAAATGTGGCACAGAGACCCAAAGTGTCTGTTGTCAATGCTCTTGGGGGAAAAAATGACATCAATAGACTTGTTTGACCCAGGGTTGCCGCAAAACTTCAACTGGTAAAAAATGCAATATCTGTTAAGTGCAATAAAGCAAATCCCAACAAAATGAGGTACGCCTGTATTGCAGTTCTGTCAAGATGGTGTCCTGCTTTGCAAAAGTAGGTCTAATAAGCTTAGCATGCTTGTTCTACAGCATTTGCTGGTGATGTTTTGGACAGTCAACAGTTGACAATAGCTTCAAGATTTATGGTTATGTTAGACTCTAAAAGTCCTCCTGGGGGAGAGTGACATCAGCAAGGTGGTGGTACAGCATTCATCCCCTCCTAGAAACATCAATTTACACATCTAATTATGCATAAAAATACCTTCACAAAAGCTAAGGATTCCAGAAGAGGGATTACAGCACCAAAGTGGAGCACAGAAATAAGAAACAATGCATTGAAGAAGGCAGGAAAGAAAGTTTTTCATTGTCTCTGTCAACCCCTTCCCCAAGACCAGACAGCTCGTCCTGGACAGAGACACCCTCCTCATGGTAGAAGGAGAGTGAAGAGAGCACCTGACTTTACTGTGGATGCCAGCACTGGCCTGAACCAGTGCCAGGGTGACTCTCATACTCCAGGATCCTGGCCCACTCAGTGCTAGGCCCCTACAGAGCTAGATTCCAGACTGGCTCCTACAACCCCAGGGTCATGGCTCACCTACAACCTTAGGCTCCTGCAGGGTCAGGCAGGCTCCCACAAACCAAGGCTCCTGTCCAGGCCTAGTGCCAGGCCAGCTACTACAGACCCAGGCTCCTGGTTCACCAAAAGCCAGGCTAGCTCCCATGATCCCAGGTCCTTTGCATGCCCCAATGCCAGGCTGAATTCCTTGCCCCCAGACTCCTGGCCTACTCTAGTGCTAGGCCTACCCAGTGGACCAAGGATGCAGACTAGCTCCCATGGACCTAGACTCCTGGCATACTCTGGCACTGCACCAGCCCCCATACACCCAGCCTCCAGACGGACTCCCATAGACCAAGACTCTCAGCCTGCCCCAACACCTGGCTGATACCTGTGACCTTGGGCTCCAGATAGGCTCCTGTGAACTCAGGCTCTGGCCTGTCCCAGTGCCAGACTGGCTTCCATGGTCCTAACCTCCAGGCTGGTCCCTGCAGCCCCAGTGTCCAGGCCACTACCACAAACCCAGACACCAGGACCACCATAGTGATTCCTGGTGCCTGGTTGGTCCCAGGCCCACCACAGACTCAGATGTCAGGCCTACCTAGAGAACCCAGGCTTCAGGCTGGTCCCCATGTATCCAAGCAACAGGCCTGCCCTCCTCCTGACCCAGGCACCAGACCTGCTTGCCAGAGGACTCCAGCAGTAAGCATGTGAAAAACTGCCAGTTTTGTTCATCAAAAATGGTGCAATATTGGCAATATCATATGACTCAGCCTAGTTCTATGTTGTCTGCTTTTGTCAATGGTTAGGTATTTCCATAAGTAAAGATTTTTAAAAGTTGGCACTTAATGTACCAATCAGCACCATGGGTGTTTATTAAGTGGACACAAGACCCAGTAATCTAGCAGTGACCTCATGAAACTGAATTCCTAAAAATGCAAAGGTAGAGACTCCCACTGACGTCGCCTTGAGACCAACATCCAGATCAAGGATCTAGCTGCAGACCCATTCAGTCAACCTCTCTTTGTGTATGCCCAACAGATTACATTCTGCTTCCTCCATTGGCAGAACTGGAAGGAAGACATGGTGTCTTTACAGAGAGTTTCCCTTTTGAGGTTAAGAGGAGTTGGAAGCAGCCTTGTATCTTGGTGTTACATCACTGGGTGGACGTAGGGAGATGTTTTTTGGTTCTTAAAGAAATGAGGAAGACTGGCTTCAAAGAAAAATGGAAACTTCCTTTATGAGAAGTCCTGGGCCTTGGGGACAAAGAGTCTGAGAGACTAGGAGAGTTTGTTCCCTGAGGATAGGGTGCAGAGCAAGTTGGGAAACACAACCTGCTCCAAGTTGCCTCCTGAAGACCTAAAGTACTCAATACAACCTTCTTACTTCCATGTCCCAGGCCCCATAGGAAACTGAACTATTCAAGGAATAGAGGTGAAATTGGACAACTTATCTAACAAGGAGCCTTGGGAATTGACTTCTCATTGGCTCAGAAATTGTAAATATTCCCTCCTTTCCTATAATTTATCCTCCACTCTAGCTTTCCTTCTTTGGGCCAGGAGTCTGCCAACCTGTGCCTCTATGAGGCATCCTTCTGTCTCCAAGATCTAACCTCATCATTCTTGTCCTTTCCTGGAAGCAGAGCCAGCATCTTTATTGGCCATCACCAGGGAGGGAACGGAGGCAAGTTTTCCTCATGCCTCGGTGATGATTCAAGAAAAGGAAAGATAGCCCTGTAAGTAATTTGAAAGACAGAGAGTGAGAAAGAGGGAGGGAGAAGGTAGGAAGAGAGAGGGAGAGGGAGAAAAAGAGGGAGAGAGAGAGGAAGAGAGGGAGGGAGGGAGAGAGAGAGAGACTGGACAAACATTGGCAAAATGAGTAGGTGACAGCTTTTGTGTTCTCAGAGACTCTGGGAGATTCTACATGACTCAGTTCAGCACCTAGTTCCTAGCCCAGAATCCAATAACCATACTTATCTATCTAGCCCAAACTAGTCCAGCTGTGATACTAACAAGCCTTTTCCAAAGCTCATGCATTGTAATATAGTTCTTTGTATCTGGACCTGCTTTGCCATGCCCACTTGAGCACCTTAAAAAACAGAGGCATTTGCACCAAACTTCTGTAGGCAGCAGTTTAGATTATTCCTGTTATTTAGTCTCTAGAGCCCTTGGATTTCCTGATCTTTCCAGGATGAGAGACCCTAGAAACAGAGTCCAGGGTCTCAGCTGGGATAGGAGAGGTTCGTTCTTGAATAGAACCTCACCAAGAAGATTAAGGGAACACATGAGTCTCCCACTTGCTGAGACTTAAACTTTCCCAAGAGCTGTGGTGGGATGAGGAATGAGAGTAAGTGTGTGGAAGTTGAGGTGTTCAGGGGAGAAGGATGTTTGAAATGAGCTCATTGATTCAGTTTGTTATTTAATCAACAGGCTACTCACCAGGTCTTTTTGGGGTTTAGAAATACCTGAGTCTTTTAACCAAATGATGATACTATCAGGTAAAAAGTTGTCAGTGCCAGAGTGGAATAAACCTCTAATCTAACATCAGGACACAAAGTAAGAAACCACGTTTGACATGGAGGTGCTGTAGAGATGAAATTTGGTGGAGGATGGTAAGGGGGGTCAAAGAACTCCACGAAGAGAGAATGCAGAAGGGCAGCATGGCTCGGTGGAAAGGCTGTGGGTTTTTGACTCAGGCAGATATGCATTTGGAACCAAGCTCACCATTCAATAGCTGTGGGAGCTACACATCCTTTCTCCTCTTTTTTTTTTTTTTTTTAATAAATTTATTTATTTATTTATTTTTGGCTGCGTTGGGTCTTCATTGCTGCACGCGGGCTTTCTCTAGTTGTGGCGAGCGAGGGCCGCTCTTCATTGTGGTGTGCAGGCTTCTCATTTTGGTGGCTTCTCTTGTTGTGGACCATGGGCTCTAGGCACGTGGGCTTCAGTAGTTGTGGCTCGCGGGCTCTAGAGCACAAGCTCAGTAGCCGTGGCGCATGGGCTTCGTTGCTCCGTGGCTTGTGGGATCTTCCCGGACCAGGGTTCGAACACATGTCGCCTGCATTGGAGTCAGTGGTGTGTGCACACTTGCTGTGGGGACCAGCTACAGGTGCCTATACTGGCAAAGGCTGGTTGCAGACATACATGTAGTGGTGGGGGCCACAGTAGCCAGGGCCGGGGCCAAATATGGACTCATTGGCAGGGTGGGGTCTTGGCTGTTAGCTTGCTTTCCCATGGCTGTATACTCTCCTCCTGGGGAGGCATACTGCAGTACAGCCGGTTAATGGGTGTCCAGCTTCAAGCATGCAGGTGTATAGTGGAGTGGCTAGCCTCAAGCGTGCATACAGCTGTGGGGGCCAGCTAGGAGGATCTACGCTGGTGTCTTGCACTTGTGCAGCTGCAGAGGCCTGAGCTGGCACTGGTGAGGTTCCTGGGCTCCTGCAGGGACAGGGAGGGACTCAGGCGGCCGGCATCCCTGAATGGGAATACCTGTGGGCCAAAAGCTGATGAAATCTGCAGGTGGTCCTGGAAGCTCTGTTGACCATTGGTTCCTTCTTCAGTAGTGAAATCTGCTGGATTTGTCTTCAGAGCACATCCCTGGGAACCACGATCACTTCTGCTGTGTAGCTGTCCCATATGGCTTTTCTTTCTTGTCTCTAGCTGTCTCTATACATCGCAGCTTTGCTGGTCTAGGTGAGGTAAAACAGAAGTGGGTCCTTTGTGCAGTGTCCCCTGAAGGTTGGAGAAGTTGGTTGCTCACCCCACTCTTCTTTTCCTGGAGATTTTAAGTCTTTCTAGCTAGGAAGTTCTCTCTTGGGGCTGAACGATGACAGCTTGCAGGATGGACGATGCACGCAAAATGAAACTGTCTTTCTTCTTTTCTTGTGGAATTATTATCAGGTTTTCTGTTCAACTAGTTGGTGAAATTGCTTAAGTGGACTCCAGAGCTCTCCCAGAGCTGTTTTTGTTCATGGATAGCTGATTAATTGTTGATCTTTAGCAGGAGATGGAGAGGCAGGCTGCCATTTTGGTTCCTCACTCTTCTTGTCTGATCGTAATCAACTTTGGATGCTTTAAAGATATCTTTTAATTGAAGATAAATGAGAAAAGCCTCCAACTTATGATATGAGAACAACAAAATAGCCTGAAAGAAAGCCAGAGGATCCCAGGTTCTATGAGAGCAGGAACTTTCTTTTGCTTATCGCCACAAAGCGTTCACTTACTTAGAATAGCGCTCAATAATTACCTGTGATATCAATAGAAAGAATAAATAAAAACAAAATCTAAAAATAAATAGAATTGAGTGAATAATAGACTACAGAGAAATGGGCCTTTCAATTTCTCTTGTTGAAATGAGTTCATACTTAAACACACATGGATAGAATTCTGCCTGGGAAAACAGCTACTCGTGCTGCTAATATCCTTGTCACACAATTTCCAGCAAACTCCTTCAGGAAGATTAAGGGATTTTGAATTGAATAAAACGAAGCTCCAAAAATACCACATTGTTAATTCTATGCTACCACATGGCAAAACCTTCACAAAATCTCAGATAAAAGTAGATGGATTGGTATCTGAAGAAAATTTTTTTAATAAACAACAAAAAAAATATCCCTTAGCTGTAATGAGCCATAGCCATTACTATAAAAGCTCTCAGTGAATTCTATGAGTCTTTCCAGAAAATTATTGAACCTCGGGGGGTTTGGGGACCCCCAGAAACTTGCAGTTGGTGTTAGAATTGGGGAAGATCTTATGGACTGTGTTCCCTTTAATTTTTTTTTTTAATTTTAATTATTATTTATTTATTTTTGGCTGTGTTGGGTCTTCGTCTCTGCGCGAGGGCTTTCTCCAGTTGCGGCAAGCGGGGGCCACTCTTCATCGCGGTGCGCGGGCCTCTCACTATCGCGGCCTCTCTTGTTGCGGAGCACAGGCTCCAGACGCGCAGGCTCAGTAATTGTGGCTCACGGGCTTAGTCGCTCCGCGGCATGTGGGATCTTCCCAGGCCAGGGCTCGAACCCGTGTCCCCTGCATTGGCAGGCAGATTCTCAACCACTGCGCCACCAGGGAAGCCCCCTTTAATTTTGTAGTGAGCCAACTCTCCACAGTTGGCTCAGAAGTGGGATTCACTAGAATGACCCTGACTCACTGAGAAATGTGGCTTGGGAAATGGAAGGATGAACTGTTGCAGTATGGTGAACCTTTCATTCTTGAGTGGCCTCAGGGTTACCCTAAGGATGGAACTGCAGCTGTGCTATGATCAGTTACTAGAGGTAAAAGTTATCAGAATTTAGAAACGATGAATCCACATCCTGAGGACCGGCTCACTGAATGCATTAGGAAATGTAAACTAACAAAAAACAAGCTTAGTTTCAATGTAACCACTTAGTTATTGTTATCTGTATTAGCTAAAGTGTAGACGAAGGACAATATTGGGGTAGATTCTGACACTGGTCCATGTTTAGGTTTTGGCCAAAGGGAAGCCTGTACACACAGCTGGCAAAGCGGACATTTACTGACTGAGGCTCCAAATGGGTCCTGATAGGAATAGACACTCTGGACTGGGCTTTACATACTCTATGGCAAGTAAAAATGCTCAAAATACTATAAAAAGATTGAAGCAGAAGCTACTGTACCAATGCGGACCCCTGAGTCACATCAGACCAAGGAACACACTTTCATCTTCAGAGTAATAATAGTTTGGTAGAGAATTGTAATGAACATTTGAAACAATTGTCTGAAACAAACAGGGGAAGATACAAAGGCATGAAGTGCTGGTTTACACACCTCACAAGCTCACGTGATCTCACACTCAACATGAGGGAGCCCAGGGAATATCTCCACTAAATAGATTTTTCCGCCCTTCTGGGAAATCTGGGGAAATGAGTTTGGGGAAGGATGGTGTTATGACTATACAATTCTTCCAGACATGACCTCAATTTTATTTTTTCCTGCCTGATGCAATGGTCTCAGGACCAGTGCTACAGCTGTGGGTGCCTGGTGCAGGCATGATCTCTAACCCAGAAGCTGTAACTATACTTTTAAATCTTTATGTCAGAATTCCTAAGAACCTGATGACTTGGATTTTGCCTTCACCCCATCCAGCAAAACTGGGGTTAACAGTGAATGCAGCTATACAGCTGACAGGGGTAGGGGCCTTGAGCTTTTCATTTATAGCTGTACATCCATAGGGCTAGCTTTGTTTAGGGGATTTTTTAGTTAACCGTCACTGTGAAGGAAGGCATTTCTAAACCTCTGATTTGAGAGGTGGGTCCTGTGTAGCTAGCCCAAGCCAATAAAGGACTGAGATGCGTGGTTGCCACTCTGCTCTTCCGGCCGCTGACTCTCACTGCATGGAGAGTTTGCTTTTATGGTCACCAAAGGGGAAAGCGGGGGAGGGATCAATTGGGAGATTGGGATTGACATATACACACAACTATATATAAAATAGATAACTAATAAGGACCTACTGTATAGCACAGGGAACTCTACTCAATACCCCGTAATGACCTATATGGGAATAGAATCTTAAAAAGAGTGGATATATGTATACGTATAACTGATTCACTTTGCTGTACACCTGAAACCAACACAACATTGTAAATCAACTGTACTCCAATAAAAATTAATTTTAAAAGCTTCAATGAAGGACTATCCATTTATTTAGGTTTTCTTTGATCTCTTTCATCAGAGGTTTGTAGTTTTCCTCATATGGATCATGTACATGTTTTGTCAGATTTATACCTGAGGGTTTTATTTGTGGTTTAGGTTGGGTTGTTTTGCTTTTTTTTTTTTTTTTTTTTGGTGCTAATGTAACTGTTTTTAATTTCAAATTCTAATTGTCCATGGCAGGTATGTAGGAAAGCAATTGACTTTTGTATATTAACCTTGTATTCTGCAACCTTGCTTTAATTACTTGTTAGTTCCAGTTTGCTCAATCATTTGCGATCAGCTGTTGCCAAGGGTGGAGTTGGGGGTAAGATAGGGAAGGAGGAATGAATAGGTAGAGCACAGAAGATTTTTAGGGTAATGAAACTATTCTGTATATAGTAATGATGGACACGTGTTATTATATATTTTTCAAAGCCCATAGAATATACAACACAAAATGAATTCAATGTAAACTATGGATGTTAATGTATCAATATTGGTTCATCAATTGTTACAAATGTACCACAGTAATATAAGAGGTAAATAACAGGGGAAACTGTTTTTGTACCTCCCAATTTTTATATAAACCTAAAACTGCTCTAAAACAAAGTCTATTAAAAAACAAAAAGCAAACAGCAACAACAACAACAAAAGAACAGTGAATGCAGCTATAAGGCCTAGTGGTCAAGATAGCCATTAGTTCTGTGCCTATGTAACTTAATTCTATGTAAATGGGAGCAGACTGGGAGGGAAACACTTGGTTGACCAGTATTTCTGCCCACCATCTGGAGCCAGCAGAGTGGCAGAACAAAGGTGTAAAAGATTGGGTGAAAAGAAATGGTAAATGGAGAAAAGGAGGAATAGTCATTGAGGGTAAAGGAATAAATAAATAGATTAGGCAGTGAGGAAAACCCAGTATTACATTTGTGCCTCAAGAAAGTCTTTGAGTGAAGGATGAAACTGAGCTAAGCTCAAGTATACCAGATGCCTGAAAGGATGAAGCCATAAGTTGCTGAGACCACCCCTTGCATTTCAAACCTGACCAAGTCAAATGGAAACCAGCAACTCTGAGTTGCCATTGCTCTGGGTGACATTTTGGTCATATGATATGATAATGGGCTGGACTAATTGTTAATGACTGAATCGTTAATAACTAAGAGTCTTTGGCTCTTATTTTTCAGGTTACACCTACTACCAGACTGCAATATGGTATAACACTGGCCTTGTTGGTAAGATTATAATACTGATGTTGATGGTCTAATGTATTGGGAAATTGAGTTAAAGCCTCCTTGTTATGTAATACTAATGGAAAATGACTGGCCTTAGGAAGAGCTGAATTTAGTTAATCATCAGTTACTTTCTATGCTAAATTATTCTGCACAAATTTATTATAAGGTAGTGGTAGATCAAGGGACAAAAATATAAGAATAGGCATATTGACTTTATAGGGTAGATTGGTTCTTTCTTTAAATTTATCCCTACTCTACACTGGCTGTGCCAAATGTTGGGCACATGATCATTTTGTTGTAAGAGAGTCTTAGCCAAGGATGCAGGGGTGGGAGTGCTGTGTAATAAAGAATTTATCTTTGCTCAGAAACTTCTGGGAGGTAATCTCTAAGCCCTCGGAACGTCATGCCTATTAAGAAAGTCTTGGTTTGCCTGGAGGTCTTGGGTCACACTAGATGTGATCTGGGGTGGGGATTGGTCATACCAGACAGTCTTAGGGAAGAAATGTCCCCAACTGCTATTAATAATGTGATTTCAGGTGGGGGATTTGGGTCCCATGGTATCAGTTGACATCCAGAACTAGAAACTGACATGAGTGATGTGGGCAATTAATCATACTTACATGATGGAACCTCAGTAAAAATTCTGAACACTGAGGCTCAGGAGACCTTCCCTGATTGGCAATATTTTGTGTGCATTGAGAGTAATTCTGTCTATGACTCCAGGAAGAGGTGACAACAAAGGATCCATGTTTGGTATTTTCTTGGACTCTGCCCTGTGTGCTTCTTATATTGGTTGGTTTTAATCTGTACCCTTTAGCTGTAATAAACTGTAACCATGAGTATATCAGCATTGACCATGGGTATAACAGCTATGTGTCTTTCTAGTGAATTATCAAATCCTGAGTTGTTAGGGGAACCCCACTAAACATGCAGTTGGTTTCAAAGTGACAGCAGTCTTGCAGAATGTGTTCCTTCTAACTTTATAGTGAGCCAACCCTCACACCCTGGGGCATAGCATTTGGTGATGTACATGGTGTAAGTATTCTCACAATGATCAATTTTAAGCTAACAACGTTTTAGCAAAATTTATCAAAGTTTAAGTACCTGCTCTTGTGGGTCAATGTGAGTCAAATTCAACTCACTTTTCCTGTTCCAAGTGGTATGATCAAAATCCCTTTATCTCTATTGTACCTTAGAAGCAGTTTATGAGTTATATAGTCTATGTCCATTATGTTAGTGATTACAGATAATCTTTTATCATATATGCTTGACATAGAAGGTCCAAAATACTACATATTTCTATTTTCCTGCAAATCAGTACAAGAAACTTATGATATTTTTATTCTAATTACCTTTCTTATATTCTGTTATTGCCTAGTATTTTAATCCACCTTGTTTATACATGTTTTACAATTATTACTTTTTACAGACTCAGTGTTTTATTAAAATTTAAAATTTTCCTACATATACACCAATTTCTTAGAAAACCATTGCTTCTCAGACAGCACTTTGGATTCAATCTGTCTAGATTAAATTTGTTTTAGTCTGAATCATATCCCTTAGTAGTTTTTTCAGCAAAGGTTCATGCATGGAGTACTCTCTCAATCTTTATCTGAAATGGGAATATTCAGTCAAGGTCCCTTGAACTGAGTCTTGAAACTGACGTTGCTGCATGTTATCAATGTTTCAAGGTGCAAAACATATATAAGCTAGTGTTGTAATTAGCACAGATAAGAAATTGGGAATAAAATTATCTAAACTGCCAGAATAATTCTCATAGCATTCATGTAACTTCCCCCTTTCAATACTTCTAGAGGAATTATACCCATGGAACCAAGGAATCAAACCAGTACCTCTGAATTCATCCTCCTGGGACTTTCAGAATATCTAGAACAGGAAACTCTCCTCTTTGCTCTATTTCTCTGCAATGTGGTCGTGGCCATGGGAAACCTGTTGATCATCCTGGCCATCAGCTCAGACTCCCACCTCCACACACCCATGTACCTCTTCTTAGCCAATCTCTCCTTGGTTGATTTTGGCTTGACTACCAACACTGTCCACAAGATGCTGGTGAACATCCAAAACAAGAGCAAGTCAATCTCTTATTCCTGTTGCCTGACCCAAAAGTACTTCTTCCATTTCTTTAGTATCATTGACAGTGTCTTAATAGCTGTGATGGCTTATGACAAGTTCGTGGCTATATGTCACCCCTTACACTATACCACCATCATGAGCCCATGCCTCTGTGGCCTGCTGGCCAGTGACCTATGGGTGTTTTCCTACTCTATCTCCATCACACATATCCTCCTGATGGTACACCTGGTTTTCTGTGGCAACAAAAAAATTGCTCACTACTTCTGTGACCTCACACCCCTACTGAGACTTTCATGCACTGACACCTCTGTGAACAAGATCTTTGTGCTCATTGTGGCAGGGATGGTGATAGCCACACCTTTCATCTGCATCCTGGCCTTCTATGTTCACCTCATTGTGACCATCGTGAAGTTGCCCTCTGCAGGTGGCAGGAAGAAAGCCTTTTCTACCTGCAGCTCCCACCTTTCTGTGGTTGCCCTCCTCTATGGGACCACCATTGGGGTCTATATGTGTCCTTCATCTGTCTGCACAGCCGTGAAAGAGAAAGCATCTTCTGTGATGCACACTTTAGTCACCCCCATGCTGAACCCCTTTATTTACAGCCTGAGGAACAGAGACCTGAAGAGAGCCCTAAGGGATCTCATCAGCAAAAAAGTAATCTCATCTTCCTGACCACAAGGTCACCTGGGAGCTTCCAGGAAGCAGGATCTCAACATCTAGGGTCTTGAATAAGAGTATAGAATTGCAAGGGTTGGAAGTGTAGCCACTTTGAATTTCGAACTGCAGAAGTTTAAAAGGAAACATCAAGACGGTCTTGTAACTATTTTCTCAAATATTGGGACCAATAAAGGTCTTTTTTTAGATATGCCTCATGTTGTCATCCAGAGGACCATCCTAGCCCTACCAGATTGGGTTTACCCCAGTGTGAAACCATTAAGCACTCAACAAATATTTATTGAGTACTTATTCTGGGCTTGATATGAGATGCTGGTCATGGAGTTTTGAGCAGGAGAGATAAGATCCCAATAGTTGGGAGTTTATAGTTGAGTGTGTGAGAAGATATTGTACACTTACTTATAGTAGAATGGAATATGAACGTGAGGGGAAGGATAGAATCCAGTAGGAACACACAACAGATTCTGGAAGGGAGAATCAGGGAAAGTCTCCTGGGAGAGGAGACCCAAAAACCCAAAAGATAAGATTGTGCTGATCAGGCAAAATGAAGAGAAAAATGTCTCAGAAAAACAAAACAACGTGTGAAAAGGTGAGAGAGCAAGAGAAAGAGAGAGAAGAATGCATTTGTGAAGTGAAAAATCCAACTGTGAATGACTCTGGGGATGCCAGGTGCTGAGAGCTGTAGGACCAACCTAAGAGTTTGGCCCTTCTCCAAAGAACCAGTTAATTAACTTGACTTCCAGGGACCAAGGTCAGGGAGCATGTGGATGAGTTGCATAGCCCCCTCCCCTCACTCCTATGCTCTCTTCATGGGGAGCAAGATGGCTTAAGATAGATAAAAGTTGTGCAAGGTTTTTTTTTTTTTTAGAATTCAATTTTATTTTATTTTTTTAAACATCTTTATTGGAGTATAGTTGCTTTACAATGGTGTGTTAGTTTCTGCTTTATAACAAAGTGAATCAGCTATATGTATACATATATCCCCACATCTCCTCCCTCTTGCGTCTGCCTCCCACCCTCCCTATCCCACCCCTCTAGGTGGTCACAAAGCACCGAGCTGATCTCCCTGTGCTATGCCGCTGCTTCCCACTAGCTATCTATTTTACATTTGGTAGTATATATTAGTCCATGCTCCTCTCTCACTTCATCCCAGCTTACCCTTCCCCCCCAACCCCATGTCCTCAAGTCCTTTCTCTATGTCTGTGTCTTTATTCCTGTCCTGCCCCTAGGTTCTTCATAACCATTTTCTTTTTAAATTCCATATATATGTGTTAGCATATGGTATTTGTTTTTCTCTTTCTAACTTACTTCACTCTGTATGACAGAATCTAGTTCCATCCACCTCACTACAAATCACTCAATTTCGTTTCTTTTTATGGCTGAGTATTATTCCATTGTATATATGTGCCACATCTTCTTTATCCATTCATCTGTCGATGGACACTTAGGTTGCTTCCATGTCCTGCAAGGATCTTGAGAAAGAAAAACAGAGCTGGAGGAATCAGGCTCCCTGACTTCAGACAATACTACAAAGCTACAGTAATTAAGACAGTATGGTACTGGCACAAAAACAGAAATATACATCAATGGAACAGCATAGAAAGCCCAGAGATAAACCCACACACATATGGTCACCTTATCTTTGATAAAGGAGGCAAGAATATACAATGGAGAAAAGACAGTCTCTTCAATAAGTGGTTCTAGGGAAACTGGACAGCTACATGTAAAAGAATGAAATTAGAACACTCCCTAACACCATACACAAAAATAAACTCAAAATGGATTAAAGACCTAAATGTAAGGCCAGACATTACCAAACTCTTAGAGGAAAACATAGGCAGAACACTCTATGACATAAATCACAGCAAGATCCTTTTTGACCCAGCTCCTAGAGAAATGGAAATAAAAACAAAAATAAGCAAATGGGACCTAATGAAACTTAAAAGCTTTTGCACAGCAAAGGAAGCCATAAATAAGACGAAAAGACAACCCTCAGAATGGGAGAAAATATTTGCAAATGAAGCAACTGACAAAGGATTAATCTCCAAAATATACAAGCAGCTCGCACAGATCAATATCATAAAAACAAACAATCCAGTTAAAAAATGGGGAGAAGACCTAAATAGACATTTCTCCAAAGAAGATATACAGATTGCCAACAAACACATGAAAGAATGCTCAACATCACTAATCATTAGAGAAATGCAAATCAAAACTACAATGAGATATCATCTCACACCAGTCAGAATGGCCATGATCAAAAAATCTACAAACAATAAATGCTGGAGAGGGTGTGGAGAAAAGGGAATCCTTTTGCACTGTTAGTGGGAATGTAAATGGATACAGCCACTATGGAGAACAGTATGGAGGTTCCTTAAAAAACTAAAAATAGAACTACCATACGACCCAGCAATCCCACTACTGGGCATATACCCTGAGAAAACCATAATTCAAAGAGAGTCATGTACCACAATGTTCATTGAAGCAATATTTGCAATAGCCAGGACGTGGAAGCAACCTAAGTGTCCATCAACAGATGAATGGATAAAGAAGATGTGGCACATATATACAATGGAATATTACTCAGCCATAAAAAGAAATGAAATTGTTATTTGTAGTAAGGTGGATGGACCTAGATTCTGTCATACAGAGTGCAGTAAGTCAGAAAGAGAAAAACAAATTCCGTATGCTAACACATATATATGGAATCTAAAAAAAAAATGGTTGTGAAGAACCTAGGGGCAGGACAGGAATAAAGATGCAGACTTAGAGAATGGACTTGACATGGGGAAGGGGAAGAGTAAGCTGGGACGAAGTGAGAGAGTGGCATGGACATATATACACTACCAAATGTAAAATAGATAGCTAGTGGGAAGCAGCTGCATAGCACAGGAAGATCAGCTCAGTGCTTTGTGACCACCTAGATGGGTGGGATAGGGAGGATGGGAGAGAGATGCAAGAGGGAGGGGATATGGGGATATATGTATATGTATAGCTGATTCACTTTGTTATACAGCAGCAACTAACACAACAATGTAAAGCAATTATACTCCAATAAAGATGTTTAAAAAAAAAAAGTTGTGAAGGCACAAGGAAGAGATTCAGACAATGCACTAAGGAAATGAGGAAATGTCACTTTTTGGTGTATATCTCATAGACAAAGAGCAAAATACCAATCAATTGAATCATGAATCTCTAAACCAGAGGGAAGCTGAAGAATGTCTCAGTTGCCATATATGCCTGTGGAATGCATATAAGTGGTAACACTGCTTTTAATAGAAATGAGAACTTTGAGTTTTTGTGTCACACACTATACTTGGTTTCTTTGCTGTGTCTCATTTAGTCATTCTAAAGCTCCTATGAAGACAATAAATTTCACTTATTCTATTAGGGAGTAATCCTATTACTTATCTGGAGATTTACAACTAAAGTGAAATGAGTAATGACTTTGCAAGGGCCAGAAATTTTCAAAAGGTGCTAAGGATCTGACATAATCTTAAGTAGAAGAGCTTTAAATAATCATACATCTAATTTGTTTTGGTACTTTCCTTTCATGAAAATTAAATTAGAATTTATCAGTTGAACAAACAAACCGCCAGACGTAACTCTGTTTTAGTACTCTGTTAGTAAGGGTACATGTGGAAAAGGTGAAAATACATTTTGTAGGTAATATTAATGGATAAAATCCAAAATTTAAGAACAATGGAGTTTGCCATGGGGGCACACATGTGCCTGTTCATGCCTTTCTAGAATAACCAAAAAACAGGTAAAAGTTAAACCACAGTGCTCTCTTTTCCTAACTCCCCTCCATTCTCTTGCCACATGCATACAAATAGCTACAGTATTGGTTGGGAGAGGGTTGGAATTGCCAGTGACTTTGAAAATGATTACAATATGGGAACTCACAGAATCTTTGTGAATACTTCTCTCTCTGATACAGAGAGATATGGCTTGAGCTAAAGCACTGATTTGACTACTCCTTCCACTGTGGAAGGAGACATTCCAACAGCCAATAAAAATCTCTTAAGATTTTCAGAAAATCTTCATCTTTTCCATGTTAAGAAATAAAGACCACAGCTCCAGGAAAGATTTGTCCTGTTAGTCCTTGTAATATAAACTTCCATCATTTGTTGACCTCAATACATGTTTCATCCATTCATTCAAATATTTACCAAGTGTCTACTCCATGATAGTTATTTTTCTCAGCCCTGGGGATAGAACATTAAAAAAGAGAAAGTAAATCCTTTTTCCTGTGTCCACAAAAAGGTAGTAAAAAGCATCCAAATTGTTAAAGAAAAAGTTAAATGATCTCTGTTCACTCATGACATAATCTGATATGTAGACAATCATAAAGATGCCACCAAAAAAAACCTGTTAGAACAAGTTCAGCAAAGCTATACAAAGTTTACAAAGAATGTAAGATCAAACACAAAAATCAGTAGCATTTCTATATACTAAAAACAAACCATCTGAAAAGGAAATTAAGAAAATAATCCCATTTATAATAGCATCCAAAAGAAGTATAAAATACTTAGGAATACACTTAAAGAGGGGGGCACAAGATTTTTATACTGAAACTACAAAATATTTTTGAAAGAAATTAAAGAAGACACAAATAAATGGAAAGGTATCTTGTGTTCATGGATTGAAAGATGTAATATTGTTAAGATGTCAGTGCTCCCCAAAGCAAGTGACAGATTCAATGAAATCCCTATGTAAATCTCAATGATGTTTTCAGCAGAAATAGAAAAATCCATTATAAACTTCATATGGTTCCTATTTTTCACAAATAATTTGGCCATTCGGTGTCTTCTCAAAGACACCGAATGGCCAAATTATTTGTGAAAAATAGGAACAAACTCAGAGATCTCACACTTCCTAATCCTAAAACTTACCATGAAGCTACAGTAATCAAAATCATATGCTACCAGAATAAATACAGACAGATAAACCAATATAATAGAAATAGAGAGCCCAGAAATAAACCTTCACATACACATTCAAATGATTTTGGACAAGGGTGGCAAGACAGTTCACCGGGGGAAAGGACAGTCTTTTCAACAAATGATGTTGGGGAAACTGGATATCCACATGCAAAAGAATGATGTTGGACCTCTATGTTATACAATATCCAAAAATTAACTTAAAAAGGATCAAAGAGTTAAACCTAGGAGCTAAAACTATAAAATTATTTGGAAGAAAACATAGAGGGAAAACTATATGACATTGAATTTTACAATGATTTCTTGAGTATGACACCAAAAGCACAGGCAACAAAAGAAAATATAAATAAATAGAACTTCATCAAATTTTAAAACTTTTTCTCACCAAAGGACCCTATGAACAGAATGAAAAGGCAACTCATGGAATAGGAGAAGATATTTGCAAGACATAGATCTGATAAGGAATTAATATCTAGAATAAATAAAGAACTCCTACACGTCAACAACAACAACAAACTAAACAACTCAAAGATGGGGCAAGGACTTAAATAGACATTTCTCCAAAGGGAATATACAAATAACCAATAAACACGTGAAAAGGTACTCAACATGAAACACAAATCAACCCCAATGAGATACCACTTCACATCTATCAGGATGGGTATTATAGAAACAAACAAACAAAAACAAACAAATGGAAAAAAACTAACCTTTGTTGGTGGAAATATAAAATGATACAGATGCTATGAAAAATAGTATGGCAGTTCCTCAACAAATGAAATATAGAATTATCATATGATCTCGTGTTCTGCTTGTGGGCATTTACGCCGAAGAATTGAAAGCAGGGATTCAAACAGTTACTTGTACATCCGTGTTCATAACAGCATTATTCATCATAGCAACATGTGCGAAAGAAACCCAAGTGTCCATTGCTGCTACGACATGGATGAACCTTGAAGATATTATGCTAAGTGAAATAAGTCATACAAAAAACTACAAATACTGTGTGAGTGATTCCACTTATATAAGGTATAAAGAGGAGTCAAATTCATAGAAACAGAAAGTAAAGGGAGAAGCCACAGAAAGCCAGAGGGAGAAGGAAATGGGGAGTTATTGTTTAATGGAGACAGAGCTTCAGTTTGGGAGTATGAAAAGTTCAGGAAATGGATAGTATGATGTTTGCACAAATATAAGTGTACTAAATGTCAGTGAACTGTTCAAAATGGTTAAAGTAGTAAAAAACAACAACTTTTCCTCTGAGCAGTAAGAATACAAGTGATTTTATTTTCTCTTTTGTGCTTTTCCAAATTTTCTTCAGTTAACATTTATTGCTTCGGTAAAAAGAAGAATGAATGCTTTTTTTAAATTACATTTTAAAGGATGTTAAAGAAAAATAACAAGGTTTATTTTGAAAGTTGACTTTTAATAGCCATGTCTAAAGGCAGCAGCAAGAGTATCAGAAGAGAAAAGAACAGGTGAAGCTAAACCATATTTTAGAGACAATTTCTGAGGCAGATTTAGTGGTTTGGATACTGTCCCGCCAAAATCCATGCTTACCCAGAACCTCAGATTGTGACCTTATGGGGATTAAGAGTTTTTGCAGGTGAAATAGAAGTAAGGATTCTAAAGTGAGATTATCCTGGATTAGAGTGCGTGCTAAATCCAGTGACTGGTATCCTTATACAAGGAAGGAGAGCTAGGTTTGAGGCACACAGACACAGAGAAGAAGGGTCATGTGGAGATGGACAGATTTTGGATTTATATAGCCCCAAGCCAAGGAATGCCAAGGGTTTCCTGCTGCCACCAGAAACTGGAAGAGAAGCAGAAAGTAGATTCTCTCTCTGAGTCTCCAGAGGGAACTAACCCTGCCAAAACCTTGATTTTGAACTTCTGACCTTCAAAACTATGACAGAATAAATTTTGGTTGTTCTTAAAAAATATTAAAAATACAGGAATTCATATTAAGGGTTGGGAAAAAAAACCATGTTCATTGTCACCTGTGAAAGCTGCTAGGAGACCAAGTCATTATTTTGAAAACCAATAAATAAATGGAAAAAATATAAATATTCAAGCATTTTTCCTGCGTTTCCTCCACAAACAGTACCTTAGACTAACCAGAGACTTAATGAGGGGAAGTTTATTTCTATAGAAGTATTTCAGCTAGGAAGTGGAGGTCTGATAGAGTATCGTCATTTTGCAATCCTTCAGGAAATAATGGATCTAGGCAATAGACCTCAATGGTGGCAAATATCACAAAAAGAGAGACAGTGGAAAATGTGTTTCTTTCAGCATTACACTGTTGGTGCGCATATAAACAGGTGCAGCCACTATGGAAAATAGTACAAAGGTTCCTCAAGAAATAAAAAATAGAGCTACCATATGATCAAGCAATCCCACTTCTGAGTACCTATCCAAAGGAAATGAAATCATCTCAAGGAAATATCTGTACTCCCACGTTCATGGCAGCATTATTTACAATAGTGAAGATATGGAAACAACCTAAGTGTCCATCGACAGATGAACAGATAAAGAAAATGTGGTGTATGTCCAATGGAATATTATTTAGCCTATAAAAGAAGGAAATCTTGCCATTTGTGACAATGTAAATGTAAATGAACCTGGAGGACATTATACTAAATGAAATGAGCCAAAGACAAATACTACATGGTATTATTTACATTTGAAATCCTTCCTTTTTTTTTTTTTTTTGGCTGTGTTGGGTCTTCGTTGCTGTGCGTGGGCTTTCTCCAGTTGCGGCGAGTGGGGGCTACTCTTCGTTGCGGTGCACGGGCTTCTCATTGCGGTGGCTTCTCTTGTTGCAGAGCGCAGGCTCAGTAGTTATGGTGCACGGGCTTAGTTGCTCCGCGGCATGTGGGATCTTCCCGGGCCAGGGCTCGAACCCATGTCCCCTGCATTGGCAGGCAGATTTTTAACCACTGTGCCACCAGGGAAGCCCTACTTTGTGCACTTTAAATACTACAATTTTATTAGTCAATTATACCTCAGTAAAGCTGGGGTAAAAAAAAAGAAAGTGTGTGTGTCCTGAGGAAAGTCCACAATATCACCTATGGATTATCCTTTATCCCAAAATGAACCCAGAACCTGATCAAGTGTCTAGATCTACACATCGATTTATAATTACAATTTACAAGAAGCATATTTGAAACAAATGCAGTCAGCAAAATCCAGACCATTTCTTCAACAAATAAATTCCAAGGGTGATAAACAAGAGGGGAAATACATCCTATAGGTTAGAAAGGACTTTAGACAGCTATCAACCAACTGGAATATAGGGATACTATTTGGATTCCAATGTGAAAAGAAAACTATAAAAATCATGAGGGAATTAGGGTAATTTGAATATTAACTGGATATTTTATGATATATAATTATAATTAATGTTTTAAAGTAAAATAATGGGATTAGGGTTATGCTTTTAAAAAGAAGGGGTTTTATTAGAGATGTACTGAAATCATATGATATATGCAATTTACTCTGAAATAACCCTGGCGAAGAGGTCAAAGTAGATAGAATACAGATGAAACAAGACCCTAACTGATAATCACTGAACCTGAGTGATGAATACATGGGTTTCATTACATAGAGCTGAAGCATGTGAAAAACTGAGAGTTTTGTTGGTCAAAAATCGTGGAATATTGGCAATATCATATGACTCAGCCTAGTGCTATGTTGTCTACTTTTGTCTGTGGTTGAGTATTTCTATAACAAAATGTTTTTTAACACTGGCACTTAATGTACCAATCAATTCCATGGGTGTTTATTGAGTGGACACAAGACGCAATTATCTGGCAGTGACCTCATGAAACTGAATTCCTAAAAATGCAAAGGTAGAGACTCCCACTGATGCCACCCTGGAACCAATATCAAGATTGAAAAGATATCTGTCTGCAGACCCATTCAGTCAACCTCTCTTTGTGTACGCCCATGAGGTTAGATTCTGCTTCCTCCATTGACAGAACTGGAAGGAAGGCATGGTGTCTTTACAGAGAGTTTCCCTCCCGATGTTAAGTGGGGTTGGAAGCAACCTTGTATCTTGGTATTATATCACTGGGTGGATGTAAGGAGATGTTTTTTGATTCTTAAAGTGATAAAGAAGACTGGCTTCAAAGAAAAATGGAAAATTCCTCTATGAGAAGCCCTGGGCCTTGGGGACAAAGAGTCTGGGAGACTAGGAGAGTTTGTTCCCTGAAGACAAGGTGCAGAGCAAGTTGGGAAACACAACCTGCTCCAAGTTGCCTCCTGAAGACCTAAAATACTCAATACAACCTTCTTACTTCCATGTCCCAGCCCCCATAGGAAACTGAACTATTCAGGGAATAGAGGTGAAATTGAAAAACTTATCTAACAAGGAGCCTTGGGAATTGACTTCTTATTGGCCCAGAAATTGTAAATATTCCCTCCATTCCTACAATTTATCCTCCACCCCTGCTCTCCTTCTTTGGGCCAGGAGGATACCTACCTGTGCCTCTGTGAACATCTTTCCGTTCCCAAGATCTAACCTCATCATTCTTGTCCTTTCCTGGAAGCAGAGCCAGCATCTTTATTGTACATCACCTGGGAGGGAACTGAACCCAGTTTTCCTCTTGCCTCGGTGATGACGTCAAGAAGAGGAAAGATAGCCCAGTAAGTGGATTTGGGGACAAGGAAAAAGGGAGGGAGGGGGAGAAAGAGAGAGAGAGAGAGAGAGATGAAGTACTTGGAGAGAATGCAGGCAGACATTAGAGCTGCTATGTTTTCAGAGAACTGGGGGAGTCTACCTAGCTCAATTCAACACACAGTTTCCAGCCCAGAATCCAACAACCACACTTATCGACCTAGTTCAACTTAGTCCAAATGTGATGCCACCAAGCCCTTTCCAAAGCCCATGATTTGTATCACAGTTCTTAGTACCTGGACCTGCTTTTCCAAGCTCACTTGAGTATCTCAAAGAACAAAGGAGTTCCCACCAAACTTTTGAAGGCATAGGTTTGAGTTATTTCCATCACTGAGTCTCTGAAGCCCTTGGAGATTCCTGATCTTTCCAGGCGAGGGAACCTGGACACCTGGAAAAATGTCCAGGTTCTAGGGTGCCACGTGGGATGGGAGTTGTATTCCTTGAGTAAGCCTCATCAAGATAATTAAGGGAACACATGAGTCTCTCAGTTCCTGAAACTTACACTTTTTCCGAGAGCTGTGAAAGGATGAACAGTGACAGAGCAAGTGATTGATAGCTTACGTGTGCAGGACAGGAGAATGTGAGATGAGCTCATTGATTCAGTTAGTAATTTAATCAACAGGGCACTCATTAGTCCCTCTTGGGATTTTTAAAAAAGCCTAAATCTTTTAGCCAAGTGATGATACTATCAAGTAGAATGTTATCAGAGCCACAGAGTGACATAAATTTCTAATCTAATGTCAAGACACAAAGTAAGAAACCGTCTTTGACATGGGGGCTCTGTAGAGGTGTGAAATCTGATGAAAGATGGTAAGGAGGCCAAGGAACTCCAGGAAGAGAGAATGCAGAATGGCGGCATAACTTTGGACTCAGGCAGACATGCATTTGGAACCAAGCTCACCATTTAATAGTTATAAGAGCTACACACCCTTTCTCCTCTTTGAACCGCAGTCATCTCGTCTGTAAAATGAGGATTGTAACTCCTACCTCACAGTTTGTTATTAGGATGATATGACACATATGTAAAGTGTCTATTGCGCTTGGCACATACTAGATATTTATTTAGTAATATGAAATGTGAAGAAGCATGGAGACAGGAAATTAAGGGTAAGGATGGATTTTGACAGGGACTGGCATCTTGCCGCCAAAAGCTGATGTAAAACGTAACTTTAGGAGGGCAGTGGTAAATAAAGTACAAGTATATATTTGCAGTAAAATCAGGAGATTTTTTTTAACCAGAAGGTAAACGTTTGGACTTTGTTGAGTGAACAACAGTGATTAATAAATTCTGCTGTGTAGATATGAGACTTTCCAAGAATCTCTGTCTGATTGAGCTGCATTTCCTAAGTACTCTTATAATTCTCAGGGTAATTTTCTATTATGCTAATTTCAGCATAATTTGATAAATGCCTCTTGAGTCTGTTTCCTTCACTCAACTGTAAATTCATTAATTCACTCTTGATTCTTGAAATTATACAGATTAAGAGTACAGGCTCTAGATTCTGACTGCTTGGCTTAGTTATGTCACCCACATTCTGTGAAACCCCATTTGATTTTATTAATCTCCTCATGCCTCCACTTCCTTGTGTATGAAACAGACACACCATCACTGGGTTGTTCTGAATAGCAAAGTGACAAAGAATGTAGAATAGTGCCTGGTGCTGTAGGAGACAATGCAAAAGAGAATCATTATTTATTTATGCATGTATTGCAAATGGTGTTTTTGCCTTCTATATACCAGTTAAGACACTAGCCACAAAAATGAACAAAGACACACAGTCCCTGCTTTCAAGTGTCTGGAGGACAGAGTCTGTGTCTATTCATGTCTTTGTTCATTCACCCCAAATCATGGTATAGAGCAACCATCAATAATTGCTTATGGAGAAAGTGAGTGAATGAATAAGTGAATAAAAGTGATATAGTCAGAGCTATACCTCAGGAAGATTATGCTGGCAGTGATTGCATGATGGTTTGGAGGAGAGAGAATGGATGGATGCATGAGGCCTAATTAAGGACTAGTAGTTAGCAATCCAGAACGAAGAAGAACCTTGATTCAGGTTGGTGGGAGGAGGGGTTAGACAAAAAAATGACTATAAAAATGAGATGTTCAGCTATGAAAGATGTAGCAACTCACTGACAGATTGGCTTTGGCAGGACAAGTAATGAGAGAGGAAGAGTCAAATTCTAAATCATAGGTGTCTGGAGTGATGGTGATTTTATTCATAGAAATATGGGTTCCAGGGACTTCCATGGTGGTCCACCAGTTGAGACTCCATGCTTCCAATGCAAGGGGGCTGGGTTCAATCCCTGGTCAGGGAACTAGATCCTGCATGCCACAGCTGAGACCTGGCACAGCAGAATAAATAAATAAATATTAAAAAAAAAAATACGGGCTCCAGAAAAGTAATAGCCTTCTTTTAAATGTGGTAAACTTGTGCACTAGGAAGAAAGAGAAAGGGAAATCACTGCTTATTATAACCATATTATTCTGTGTCAGATACTAGACAATTTTAGATCAATACCTCATTTAATCCTCAATACAAACCTTTAAGTTGTACACCATTAATATCATCCCCTTTTGACCAAGAAAGTGAGATTTTAGTGGTTAGGCAACTCGCTGAAGGTCACCTAGCTAGTAAGTGGTGAGCCCATGAATCATACCCAGGTGTTTCTCTTTTCACAGCCCTTCCTTAAACCTGAGATGAAGATGCCAATGTTGGCTAAGACCACGCTGTATTGCTGGGCACTGTTTCAGTCACTTTCAACGTGCTACCTCACTCCATCTTCTAAGAAAACCCAGAGGTGCGTATTATTGCTCCCAAGGATAAAGATACAGAAAATGAAGATTAGAGAGGTTAATAGTCACTAAGTAATGGATCCAGGATTTGAATCCTGGTCTATCTGAATTCGATTATCTGTATGCTTCCATCTTTCTACACTGAATTCCTGCAAATTATCCTGGTGGAAAAACTGAGTTTGAGGGCAGACGTTCAAGTCTAGGTGTTAGGAGTCTGGAGTTGTAAGTCTGGGAATCAATTTTGAAAACCATGAGACCTCTACCAAAAAGTTTTTTAAAGCAGCTCTTAACTCGGAGGGTAGGGCATTTCGTAAACACTCTGAAATGGTATGCAAAGTAATGCCAAAATGTATATTTTTCAGGGGGGAAGCACTATAGTTTTAGCAGAATCTCCGAAGGATCATGGGACAGAAATTGCTAAAGAAAAGAGAGCCAAAATGAGAATGCTTAAGATCTACTCTCTTAGGGATTTCCCTGGTGGTCCAGTGGGTAAGACTCTGCAGTCCCAATGCAGGGTGCCCAGGTTCGATCCCTGGTCAGGGAACTAGATCCCGCATACATGCCACAATTAAGAGTCCGCATGTTGCAACTAAGAAAGATCCCGTCTGCCACACGAAGATCCTGTGTGCCACAACTAAGACCTTGCGCAGCCAAAATAAATAAATAAAATACATAATAAATAAGTAATTTTTTTAAAAAAGGTCTCTCAGCAAATTTCAAGTATACAATACAATATTATTAAATATAGTCATCTGTAATGACTATATATTAGATTCCCAAATCTTATTCTTCTTACAATTAAATACTTGTACCCTTTGACCAGCATCTCCCCCATTTCCCCCAGCCCCTGGTAACTACCATTCTGCTCTCTGTTTCTATGAGTTTGACTTTAAAAATAAATTCCACATATAAGTGAGGTCTGTCTCTGCCAGGCATATTTTGCTTAGTATAATGTCCTCTAGGTTAACTCATATTGTAGCAAATGACAAGATTTCCTTCTTTCTCTAACCCTAACCCTAACCCCATTGATAGACACTTAGGTTATTTTCATATATCGGCTATTGTGAATAATGCTGCATTGAACATAGGAGAGCAGATATCCATCTGAGAGATACTGATTTTGTTTCCTTCAGATATATATTCAGAAGTGGGATTGTTAAGTCATATGGTAGTTCTTTTTAATTTTTTGAGAAACCCATACTGCTCTCCATGATGGCCATACCAATTTACATTCCCACAACAAGTGTACAAGGATTTCCTTTTCTCCACATAATTACCAATACTTGTTATATCTTGTCTTTTTGATAAAAGCTATCCTAAAAGATGTGAGGTTATATTTCATTGTGATTTTTTTTCTTTGCATTTCTCTGATGAATACTGATGTTGAGTACCTTTCGCTCACCTATTGGCCATTTGTATGTCTTCTTTAGAAAAATGTTTATTAGGGTCCTTTGCCCATTATTTAAGCTGATTATTTGTATTTTTCTTTTGAGTTGTATAAGTTCCTTATAGAGTTCAGGTTTTATCCCCTTATCAGACATATGGTTTGCAAATATTTTCTCCCACCCCTTACGTTGCCTTTTCATTTTGTTGATTTTTTTTTACTGTGTAGAAACTTTTTGGTTTATTGTAGTCTCACTTATTTTTGCTTTTTTTGCCTGTGCTTTTGGTGTCATATCCAAAATATTATTGCCAAAACCAGTGTCAAAGAGCATTTTCCCTATGTTTTCTAGAAGCTTTATGGTTTCAGATCCTATACTTAAATCTAAATCCATTTTGAGTTATTTTATGTGAGTGGTATGAGACAGGGGTCCATTTTAATTCTTTTGACATGGATATCCAGTTTCCCAAACACCAATTACTGAAGAGACCATTATTTCCCCATTGTGTGTTCTAGCCATCCCTGTGAAAGATTAGTTGACTCTATATTCAGGGTTTATTTCTGAGCTCTTGACTGTGTTCTTTCAGTCTATGTGTCTGTTTCCATGCCAGTATCATACTGTTTTGATTGCTATAGCTTTGTAATATAGTTTGAAATCAGAAAATGTGATGCTTCCAGCCTTGTTCTTTCTCAGGATTGCCTTGGCTCTTCAGGGTCTTTTGTGGTTACATACAAATTTTAAGATTAATCCTTCCATTTCTGTGAAAAAATGTCATTGGAATTTTGATAGAGATTATATTCAATCTGTAGGTTGCCTTTCATAGAATGCACATTTTTACAATATTAATTCTTCCAGTCCATGAATAGGGGATGTCTTTCCATTTGTTTGTGTCTTATTTAATTTCTTTCATCAATATTTTATAGTTTTCACTGTACAGATCTTTCACCTCCTTGGTAAAATTTATTTCTAGGCATTTTATTATTTTTGATGATATATTGTAAATGGGATTGTTTCATTTATTTCTTTTTCAGATAGTTTGTTGTTAGTGTATAGAAACCAACTGATTGTTGTATGTTGGTTTCATATCCTAAAACTTTATGGAATAGTTTATTAGTTTTAACAGTTTTGTGGAGGCTTTAGTGATTTTGATATATAAGATCACATCATCTACAAAGAGACAATTTTACTTCTTCATTTCTAATTTGGATGTCTATTATTTGTTTTTCTTGTCTAATTTCTCTGACTAGGACTTCCAGTACTATATCAAAAGAAGTGATGAGGGTGGGCATCCCTGTTTTGTTACTGTTTTTAGAGGAAAAGCTTTCAGCTTTTCACCTTTGAGTATGATGTTAGCTGTTGGCTTGTCATATATGGTCTTTATTATGTTGACATACTCTCCTTTTATACCTAATTTGTTGATAGTTTTTTATCATGAAAGGATGTTAAATTTTGTCAAATGATATTTCTGCATCTAATGAAATGATCACATAATTTTTATTTTTTAAATATGATGTATTATGTTTATTGATTTGCGTGTGTTGAATCATCCTTGCATCTTTAAATAAGCTTTCTTCCTTCATCACCCTCTCTTCCAATTCTGAGATTCTCTATGTGCATAATTTGTTTCTTTTGATGGTATCCTATAATTCATGCATGCTTTCTTCACATGTTTTTATTCCTTTTTCTTTCTTCTCTTCTGATTGGATACAGTCGTCCCTTGGTATCAGCAGGGGATAGGTCCCAGAATCCCCTGTAGTTACCAAAATATGCAGATGCTCAAGTCCCTTACATAAAATGGCATAATATTTGCATATAACGTATGCACATCTTCCCATATACTTTAAACCATTTCTACATAACTCATAATACCTAATACAATGTAAATGTTATATAAATTGTTGTAAGTGCTATGAAAATAGTGCCAGCATTCGGCAAATTCAAGTTTTGCCTTTTGGAAGATTTTAGATTTTTAAAAAAAAATATTTCTTTTAACATCTTTACTGGAGTATAATTGCTTTACAATGTTGTGTTGGTTTCTGCTGTACAACAAATTGAATCAGCTATATGTATACATATACCCCATAAAACCTCCCTCTTCTGTCTCCCTCCCACCTTCCCTATCCCACCTCTCTAAGTGATCACAAAGCACTGAGCTGATCTCCCTGTGCTATGCAGCTGCTTCCGCCTAACAATCTATTTTACATTTGGTATTGTATATATGTCCATGCTACTCTCTTACTTCGTCCCAGCTTAACCTTCCCCCTCCCCATGTCCTCAAGTCCATTCTCTACGTCTGCGTCTTTATTCCTGTCCTGCCTGTCCTGGTTGGTCAGAAGCATTTTTTTTGTTTTTAGATTCCATATACATGTGTTAGCATATGGTATTCGTTTTTCTCTTTCTGACTTACTACACTCTGCATCACAGACTCTATGTCCATCCACCTCACTACAAATAACACAATTTCGTTTCTTTTTATGGCTGAGTAATATTCCATTGTATATATGTGTCACATCTTTATCCATTCATCTGTTGATGGACACTTAGGTTGCTTCCATTTCCTGGCTATTGTAAATAGAGCTGCAGTGAACATTGTGGTACATAACTCTTTTTGAATTATGGTTTTCTCAGGATATATGCCCAATAGTGGGATTGCTGGGTCATATGGTAGTTCTATTTTTAATTTTTTAAGGAACCTCCATACTGTTCTCCATAGGGGCTCTATCCATTTACATTCCCACCAGCAGTGCAAGAGGGTTCGCTTTTCTCCACACCCTCTCCAGCATTTATTGTTTGTAGATTTTTTTGATGATGGTCATTCTGACTGGTGTGAGGAGATACCTCACTGTAGTTTTGATTCTCATTTCTCTAATGATTAATGATGTTGAGCATTCTTTCATGTGTTTGTTGGCAATCTGTATATCTTTTTTGGAGAAATGTCTATTTAGGTCTTCAGTCCATTTTTGGATTGGGTTGTTTGTTTTTTTGATATTGAGCTGCATGAGTTGCTTGTATGTTTTGGAGATTAATCCTTTGTCAGTTGCTTCATTTGCAAATATTTTCCCCCATTCTGAGGGTTGTCTTTTGGTCTTGTTTATGGTTTCCTTTGCTGTGCAAAAGCTTTTAAGTTTCATTAGGTCCCATTTGTTTATTTATTTTTTATTCTCATTTCTCTAGGAGATGGGTCAAAAAGGATCTTGCTGTGATTTATGTCATAGAGTATTTGGCCTGTTTTCTTCTGAGAGTTTGATGTTGTCTGGCCTTACACCTAGGTCTTTAATCCATTTTGAGTTTATTTTTGTGTATGGTGTTAGGGAGTGTTCGAATTCCATTCTTTTACATGTAGCTGTCCAGTTTTCCCAGCACCACTTATTGAAGATGCTGTCTTTTCTCCACTGTATATTCTTGCCTCCTTTATCAAAGATAAGGTGACCATATGCGCGTGGGTTTATCTCTGGGCTTTCTATGCTGTTCCATTGATGTATATTTCTGTTTTTGTGCCAGTACCATACTGTCTTGATTACTGTAGCTTTGTAGTATAGTCTGAAGTCCTGGAGCCTGATTCCTCCAACTCCATTTTTCTTTCTCAAGATTGCTTTGGCTATTCGGGGTCTTTTGTGTTTCCATACAAATTGTGAAATTTTTTGCTCTAGTTCTGTGAAAAATGCCAGTGGTAGTTTGTTAGCGATTGCATTGAATCTGTAGATTGCTTTGGGTAGTAGAGTCATTTTCACAATGTTGATTCTTCCAATCCAAGAACATGGTATATCTCTCCATCTGTTTGTATCATCTTTAATTTCTTTCATCAGTGTCTTATAGTTTTCTGCATACAGGTCTTTTGTCTCCTTAGGTAGGTTTATTCCTAGGTATTTTATTCTTTTTGTTGCAGTGGTAAATGAGAGTGTTTTCTTAATTTCTCTTTCAGATTTTTCATCATTAGTGTATCGGAATGCAAGAGATTTCTGTGTATTAATTTTGTATCCTGATACTTTAACATATTCATTGATTAGTTCTAGTAGTTTTCTGGTAACATCTTTAGGATTCTCTATGTATAGTATCATGTCATCTGCAAACAGTGACAGCTTTACTTCTTCTTTTCCAATTTGGTTTCCTTTTATTTCTTTTTCTTCTCTGATTGCTGTGGCTAAAACTTCCAAAACTATGTTGAATAATAGTGGTGAGAGTGGGCAACGTTGTCTTGTTCCTGATCTTAGTGGAAATGGTTTCAGTTTTTCACCATTGAGGATGATGTTGGCTGTGGATTTGTCATATATGGCCCTTATTATGTTGAGGAAAGTTCCCTCTATGCTTACTTTCTGGAGGGTTTTTATCATAAATGGGTGTTGAATTTTGTCAAAAGCTTTCTCTGCATCTATTGCGATGATCATATGGTTTTTCTCCTTCGATTTGTTAATATGGTGTATCACATAGATTGATTTGCATATATTGAAGAATCCTTGCACTCCTGGGATAAACCCCACTTAATCATGGTGTATGATCCTTTTAATGTGTTGTTGGATTCTGTTTGCTAGTATTTTGTTGAGGATTTTTGCATCTATGTTCATCAGTGATACTGGCCTGTAGTTTTCTTTTTTTGTGGCACCTTTGTCTGGTTTTGGTGTCAAGGTGATGGTAGCCTCGTAGAATGAGACTAGGAGTGTTTCTCCCTCTGCTATATTTTGGAAGAGTTTGAGAAGGATAGGTGTTAGCTCTTCTCTAATTGTTTGATAGAATTCGCCTGTGAAGCCATCTGGTCCTGGGCTTTTGTTTGTTGGAAGATTTTAATCACAGTTTCAATTTCAGGGCTTGTGATTGGTCTGTTTATATTTTCTATTTCTTCCTGGTTCAGTCTCGGAAGGTTGTGCTTCTCTAAGAATTTGTCCATTTCTTCCAGGTTGTCCAGTTTATTGGCATATAGTTGCTTGTAGTAATCTCTCATGATCCTTTGTATTTCTGCAGTGTCAGTTGTTACTTCTCCTTTTTCATTTTTAATTCTGTTGATTTGAGTCTTCTCCCTTTTCTCCTTGATGAGTCTGCCTAATGGTTTATCAATTTTGTTTAACTTCCCAAAGAACCAGCTTCTATTTTTATTGATCTTTGCTATCATTGTCTTCATTTCTTTTTTCTTTATTTCTGATCTGATCTTTATGATTCCTTTCCTTCTGCTAACTTTTTGGGTTTTTTGTTCGTCTTTCTCTAATTGCTTTAGGTGTAAAGATATGTTGTTTATTTGAGATTTTTCTTGTTTGTTGAGGTAGGATTGTATTGCTGTAAACTTCCATCTTAGAACTGCTTTTGCTGCCTCCCATAGGTTTTGGGTCATTGTGTTTTCATTGTCATTTGTTTATAGGTATTTTTTGATTTCCTCTTTGATTTCTTCAGTGATATTTTGGTTATTTAGTAATGTATTGTTTAGCGTCCATGTTTTTGTATTTTTTACAGTTTTTTTGCTGTAATTGACATCTAGTCTTATAGTGTTGTGGTCAGAAAAGATACTTGTTATGATTTCAATTTTATTAAATTTATCAAGGCTTGATTTGTGACCCAAGATATGATCTATCCTGGACAATGTTCCATGAGCACTTGAGAAGAAAGTATATTCTGTTGTTTTTGGATGGAATGTCCTGTAAATATCAATTAAGTTCATCCTGTTTAATGTGCCATTTAAAGCTTGTGTTTCCTTATTTACTTTCATTTTGGATGATCTGTCCATTGGTGAAAGTGGGGTGTTAAAGTCCCCTACTATTATTGTGTTACTGTCGATTTCCCCTTTTATGGCTGTTAGCAGTTGCCTTATGTATTGAGGTGCTCCTATTTTGGGTACATAAATATTTACAATTGTTATATCTTCTTCTTGGATTGATCCCTTGATCATTACATCGTGTCCTTCTTTGTCTCTTGTAATAGTCTTTATTTTAAAAGTCTATTGTGTCTGATATGAGAATTGCTACTCCAGCTTTCTTTTGATTTCCATTTGCATGAAATATTTTTTTCCATCCCCTCTCTTTCAGTCTGTATGTGTCCCTAGGTCTGAAGTGCGTGTCTTATAGACAGCATATATATGGGTCCTGTTTTTGTATCCATTCAGCCAGTCTATGTCTTTTGGTGGGAGCATTTAATCCATTTACCTTTAAGGTAGTTATCGATATGTATGTTCCTATTACCATTTTCGTAACTGTTTTGGGTTTGTTATTGTAGGTCTTTTCCTTCTCTTGTGTTTCCTGCCTAGAGAAGTTCCTTTAGCATTTGTTCTCAAGCTGGTTTGGTGGTGCTGAATTCTATTAGCTTTTGTTTCTCTGTAAAGTTTTTAATTTCTCCATGGATTCTGAATGAGATCCTTGCTGGGTAGAGTCATCTTGGTTGTAGGTTTTTCTGCTTCATCACTTTAAATATGTCCTGCCACTCCCTTCTGGCTTGCAGAGTTTCTGCTGAAAGATCAGCTGTTAACCTTATAGGGATTCCCTTGTATGTTATTTGTTGCTTTTCCCTTACTGCTTTTAATATTTTTTCTTTGTATTTAATTTTTGATAGTTTGATTAATATGTGTCTTGGTGTGTTTCTCCTTGGATTTATCCTGTATGGGACTCTCTGCACTTCCTGGACTTGACTGCCTATTTCTTTTCCCATGTTAGGGAAGTTTTCAACTATAATCTCTTCAAATATTTTCTCAGTCCCTTTCTTTTTCTCTTCTTCTTCTGGGACCCTTATAATTCGAATGTTGTTGTGTTTAATGTTGTCCCAGAGGTCTCTGAGACTATCCTCAGTTATTTTCATCCCTTTTTCTTTATTCTACTCTGTGCTAGTTATTTCCACTATTTTATCTTCCAGATCACTTATCCGTTTTTCTGCCTCAGTTATTCTGCTATTGATTCCTTCTAGAGAATTTTAAATTTCATTTATTGTTTTTTTCAGCATTGTTTGTTTGCTCTTTAGTTCTTCTAGGTCCCTGTTAAACGTTTCTTGTATTTTCTCCTTTGTATTTCCAAGATTTTGGATATCTTTTCTATCATTACTCTGAATTCTTTTTCAGGTAGACTGCCTATTTCCTCTTCATTTGTTTGGTCTGGTGGGTTTTTACCTTGCTCCTTCGTCTGCTGCGTATTTCTCTGTCTTCTCATTTTGCTTAACTTACTGTGTTTGGCGTCTCCTTTCCGCAAGCTGCAGGTTCGTAGCTCCCGTTGTTTCTGGTGTCTGCCCCCAGTGGGTGAGGTTGGTTCAGTGGCTTGTGTAGGCTTCCTGTTGGAGGGGACTGGTGCCTGTTTTCTGGAGGGTGGGGCTGGATCTTTTCTTTCTGGTGGGCAGGTCCACGTCCAGTGGTGTGTTTAGGGGTGTCTGTGAATTTAGTATGATTTTAGGCAGCCTCTCTGCTAATGGGTGCAGTTGTGTTTCTGTCTTGCTAGTTGTTTGGCATGGGACATCCAGTACTGGAGCTTGCTGGCCGTTGGGTGGAGATGGGTCTTAGTGTTGAGATGGAGATCTCTGGGAGAACTCTTGCCGGTTGATATTACGTGGGGCTGGGAGGTCTTTGGTGGACCAATGTCCTGAACTCGGCTCTCCCACCCCAGAGGCTCAGGCCTGACACCAGGCCGGAGCAACAAGATCCTGTCTGCCACACGTCTCAGAAGAAAAGGGAGAAAAAAGGAAAGAAAAAAAATTTTAACATAATAAAATTAATTATTAAAATAAAAAAATAATAATAATAATAAAGGAGAAAAAGAAATGAAAAAAAGAAAGAAGAGAGCAACCAAACCAATAAACAAATCCACCAATGATAACAAGCACTAAAATCTACACTAAGATAAACATAAATATCAGAAACAAATTAGTCGCAGACAGCAAACCCCAAATCTACAGTTGTTCCCAAAGTCCACCACCTCAATTTTGGGATGATTCGTTGTCTATTCAGGTATTCCACAGATGCAGGGTACATCACGTTGATTGTGGAGATTTAATCTGCTGCTCCTGAGGCTGCACGGAGAAATTTCCCTTTCTCTTCTTTGTTTGCACAGCTCCTGGGGTTCAGCTTTTGTTTTGGCCCCACCTCTGCATGTAGGTCACCCTCAGTCTTCTGTTCCCCTTCAGACAGGATGGGATTAAAGCAGCGGCTGATTAGGGGGCTCTGGCTCACTCAGGCCAGGGGAGAAGGAGGGGTACAGTAGCTATAACTGGAATGCAGGGCAAGCCTGTGGCGGCAGAGACTGGTGTGACTTTGCAACAGCTTGAGGCCCACCGTGTGTTCTCCCAGGGAACTTGTCCTTGGATCATGGGGCCCTGGCAGTGTTGTGTGGCACAGGCTCCTGAGGGGGTGGTGGTAATAGTGACCTGTGCTCACACACAGGATTCTTGGTGGCTGCAGCAGCAGCATTAACGTTTCATGCCTGTCTCTGGTGTCTGAGATGATAGCTGCTTCTCGTGCCTGTCTCTGGAGCTCATTTAGATGGTGCTCTGCCTTCTGTGGGCAGACAGGGAAGGAGTTCCCTCTCCTCATGCACCCCAAAACAATGGTCTCTTGCCTCTTAGGCAGTTCCAGACATTTTCCTGGACTCCCTCCTGGCTAGCTGTGGCACACTAGCCCCCTTCAGGCTGTGTTCACACAGCCAACCCCAGTCCTCTCCCTGGGGTCTGACCTCTGAAGCCCAAGCCTCAGCTCCCAGCCCCCACCCACCCTAGCAGGTGAGCAGACAAACCTCTCAGGATGGTGAGTGCTGGTCGGCACCAATCCGCTGTGCGGGAATCTCTCCACTTTGCCCTCTGCACCCCTGTTGCTGCGCTCTCCTCCGTGACTCTGAAGCTTCCCCCCGCCACCCGCCGTCTCCGCCAGTGAAGGGACTTCCTAGTGTGTGGAAACCTTTCCTCCTTCACAGCTCCCTCCCAGAGGTGCAGGTCTCATCCCTATTCTTTTGCCTCTGTTTTTTCTTTTTTCTTTTGCCTTACCCAAGTACGTGGGGATTTTCTTGCCTTTTGGGAAGTCTGAGGTCTTCTGCCAGCATTCAGTAAGTGTTCTGTAGGAGCTGTTCCACATGTAGATGTATTTTTGATGTGTTTGTGGGGAGGAAGGTGATCTCCACGTCTTACTCCTCCACCATCTTGAAGGTCCCCCCTTTTCAAATAGTTTTGATCTGCAGTTGGTTGAATCTGCAAATGCAGAATCTGTGGAGGGCCAACTGTAATTTCAAATGATCTACCTTGGAGCTTACAAATTCTTTCCTCTGCTTGATCAAGTCTGCTGTTGATATTCTACTGCATTTTCCATTTTAGCTCCAGAATTTCTCTTTGGTTCTTTTTCATGATTTCTTATCTCTCTGTTAATCTTCTCATTTTGTGCATATATTGTTTTCCTGATTTCACTGAACTGTCTTTTGGTGTTTTCTTGCAGCTCATTGAGCTTCCTTAAAGCAACGTTTTGAATTCTCTACCAGGCAGATCACAGATCTTCATTTCTTTGGGGTCAGTTACAGGAAAATTATTGTGTTCCTTTGGTCATGTCATGTTTCCCTGATTTTTCATGTTCCCTGAAATCTTGCATTGATGTTTTCACATTTGAAGAAGGAATTACTTCCCCCAGTGTTTTCTGACTGATTTGGGGAGCAAAATATCTTCTGTCAGCCCTGTAGGGATTCTTAGACTTTCTCAGACTTTTTCTGTAGATACATCTTCTCGACATTTCTTGTTCCCTCTTGGGGAAAGGGAGGATTCTTAAGATCATATATCTTCTCTTGATCCTGCAGAGTCAAGCCAGGTGCTAGCAGTCTCCTGTTTGCTTTCCCTAGAGTGGTGCTTTGAAACAATCAAGAGTGTGTGTTTTCTCCCAGTCCCTCAGAGTCAGGCTGACTTTCTGTACATGTTCACTAGCCATCTGCAAATGCTTGCGTTTGCTGCCCATGGTGGCACACACAGGGAACTAACCACAGGGCATGTGTGTGTTTGGTGGGGGGGGGGGGGTGAGTTGTGTGGAGTGTTAGGTGTGCTCTTGAGCCAGTTGGTGGTCCACAGGTGAGGAATCCCCAGCAGCATGTGGGTGGCCTTCCCGATGGAATCTGTGAAGCAGTTCATAAGATCTGCATCCCTTTGATGCATTTTGAGCTTGCCTGCTGTGCTCGCAGCCTATCTCTGCCCTCAGTCATACAGTTCACCTTAGTATTCTGGATAGGATAAGAAAGAAGTGAGCCTCTTTGACAGCATTCCACACAGCTGGGGGAGACAGACACTCACTCACGCACTCTCACTTTTCCCTAAGGGACAAATCAAGTGCTGAGGGTGTCTCTCTTGGCACTGAGCTGTGCTGCCTTGGGGGAGGGCTGATGTGAGCAAAGTGAAACTGTTCCTCTTACTCTCTTCAAAGTTTTCAATCTCAGATTTTTTTTGCTCCAGTTGTGTGCTGGAACCTCTCCACTGAACCCCAGACTCCCACAAAGGTGCTCTTGTCTATTGGTGATGGACAAACGTGTGGGGATGATGGTAGAAAACTCTTATTCCACCATCTTGCTGACATCACCAGTAAATGTTCTTTAAAGGAAGAAAGTATTCTGAACTGAGCAATTATGAAAATATAATATGTCCATTTATTTAAGTTTTCTCATGACTTTCAATAGTTTTGTAGGTTTCAAACTTTCTTTCCTAAATTATGCATATAAGAATATGAATTTACCTCTGAATACTGATTTAGCTGCATCTCCTTCGTTAGTTAGGGTTTTTTTTTTTAATTATAAATATTTCCTGATTTCAATGATGATGTCTTCTTTGATGCATACATTAAGTGTGCTTTTAGTATTTCCAAACATATAGGAAGAGACTGATTATCTTTTCATTATTGATTTCTAATTTGATTACATTATGAGCAGAGAACATGCTCTGTTTGATATGTATTCTTTGGTGCTAAGATTTGCTTTGTGGCCTAATTTTTGCAGATATACATATGTATATACATACATATATACATATATCCTTAAAAAGAAAGTGGATTTTCTAATAATTTAGTGTAGTGCTCAAATCAAGCTGATTGTGTTATCAAATTTTCTATACCCTGACCAAAATTTTGTCCCCTTGATCTGCCAATTACTAAGAAAGATATCATAAGTTTCCTATTATGATATGGTTTATAATTTTTTACTTACAGTTCTGTTGGTTTTTTTCTTTATATATTGTAAGCCTATGTTGTTAAGTGCATATTAGTAGCTTTTTTTCTCTTTCTGGTGAATCATTCCCTTTATTATTACATAATGACTTTCCTTATTCTTTTTAATGCCTTTGCCTTAAGTATGTTTTGTCTGATATTAATAAGCTATCCAACTTACCTTTGGTTAGTATTTCTTGGTATATTTTTAGCATTACTTTTCTTCAGCCCTTCTATGTCATTATAGTTTAGGTGTATCTCTTGCATACATGATGTAATAGGGTTTTGTTTCTTTGTCCAACCTGAATCTGTTTTTTAATGATCAGTTTAAGCCATTTAAAATTTTGTTGTAATTATGCATGTGTTTTGTAATTTTTATTTTCTTCTTTATATCTCCTTTCCTAACTTAAAGTGGTTTGATCAAAATCTCTATTTCTGTTGTACCCTTACTGTAATTTAGAAATTATATATTCTATACCCATTAGTTTAGTGGTTACACCTAAAGTTTAATTACATATACTTTATGTAGGAAGTCCAAAATGTTCAATATATCTATTCTCCTGCAACTGAATACAAAAACATTACAACAATTTTATTTTAATTCCCCGTTTTGTCTCATATAATTTTTGCATTGCATTTTAATCTTTACTTACATACACATTCTCATTATTATTATTATTTTAAAATAGTGTTTTGTTCAGATTCCTTCTACATTTATACCAATTTCTTGACTGATCATTGCTTCTTGGATAATGCTTTTTTCTGGATTCAACTTGTTTTATCCTGAAGTAAATCCTTTAGTAGTTTTATTAGCAAAGGTTCATACATGGTATACTCTCTCAATCTTTGTCTGAAACAGGAATATTCAGCCTTGAGCCAAGGCTTGACATATGTGCTGCTATAAACAGTTTATCAAAGGTTCAAGATGCAATACGTATATAAGTTGATAACATAATTAGTCCAGATTGGAAATTGAGTGTAATCTCTTCTAATCTTCCAGAATCATCTCTATAGCATTCATGTAACTTCCCCTTTTCAATACTTCTAGAGGAATCATGCCGATGGAACCAAACAACCAAACAAGTGCATCCAAGTTTATCCTCCTGGGACTTTCAGAAAATCCAGAACAGGAAACTCTCCTCTTTGCTCTGTTTCTCTGCATGTATGTGGTCACAGTAGTGGGGAACCTGTTGATCATACTGGCCATCAGATCAGACTCCCACCTGCACACTCCCATGTACTTCTTCTTAGCCAATCTATCCTTGGTTGATTTCTGCCTGGCCACCAACACTGTCCCCAAGATGCTAGTGAACATACAAATCAGGAGCAAATCCATCTCATATCCTTGCTGCCTGACCCAAATGTACTTTCTCCATTTCTTTGGCATCATGGACAGTATCTTAATAGCCGTGATGGCTTATGACAGGTTTGTAGCTATATGTCACCCCTTATACTATACCACCATCATGAGCCCACGTCTCTGTGGCCTGCTGGCTGGTGGCCCATGGGTGTTTTCCTGCTTCATCTCCCTCACCCACATTCTCCTGATGGCCCGTCTGGTTTTCTGTGGCAACAATAGGTTGCCTCACTACTTCTGTGACCTCACTCCCCTCCTGAGACTTTCATGCACTGACACCTCTGTGAACAAGATCTTTGTGTTCATTGTGGCAGGAATGGTGATAGCCACACCTTTCATCTGCATCCTGGCCTCCTATGTTCACATAATTGTGGCCATCTTGAAGTTGCCCTCTGCAGGTGGCAGGAAGAAAGGCTTTTTCACCTGCAGCTCCCACCTCTCTGTGGTTGTACTCTTCTATGGGACCACAATTGGGGTTTACCTTTGTCCTTCATCTGTCCACACAGCCGTGAAGGAGAAAGCATCTGCTGTAATGTACACTGTGGTCACGCCCATGCTGAACCCCTTTATTTACAGCCTGAGGAACAGAGACCTGAAGGGGGCCCTGCTGAAGCTCATCAACAGAAAAATCACCTCATCTTCCTGACCACCAGGGCGCCTGGAACCTTCCAGGGGGTTAAGATGTAAACATCTGGGTTCTTGGGCAAAAATCTGGAATTGCATGGGTTGGGAGAGTAACCACTTTAGATTTTGAATTGCTGAAGCTTGAAAGGTAACCTCAAGATAGCCCTGTAACTATTTTCTCAATTACTGAGACCACTAAGGGTCCACTGGGATATGACTCATGCTGTATTTCTACCAGGATCAGTCTAGTTCTAGCAGATTGGATTTATCCATTCAGATCCATTGAGCACTCAACAAATATATATTAAGTATGTATTCTGGGTTTGATGTTAGATGCTGGACATAGAGTCATGAACAGGAGTAGCAAAAATCCCTATAGTTTGAATTATAGTTGAGAATGAGAGAAGATATCGTACACTTCATTATAGTAGAATGGAACATAAACATGAGAGGGAGGATAGGATATAGTAAGAACACCCAACAGAGTCTGGAAGGGAGAATCAGGGAAGGTCTCCTGGGAGAAGTGACCCCCAAACCCAAAGGATAAGATTGTGTTGTTCAGGCAAAACGAGAAGAAAGAGTATCTCAGAAAAACAAAACAACATGTGAAAAGGTGAGAGAACTAGAGAAGCATGCATTTGTGAAGTGAAAAGTCCAGTTATGGTGAATGATGCCAGGTCCTAAGGGCTTTTAGGATCAACCTAAGAGTGCGGCCTTTTTCCAAGGAACCAGCCAGCTAACTTGACTTCCAGGGACCAAAGTCAGGGAGCATGTGGATGAGTTGTACAGCCCCTACCCCTTTCCTGTCACTTATCTTATCTTCTGAGGGAGCAAGATGGCTTGTGCTAGACAAAAGTTGTGTGAGGCACAAGGGAGAAAGAGATTCAGACCATGCATTAAGAAAGTGAGGAACTGGGACTTCCCTGGTGGCGCAGTGCTTAAGAATCTGCCTGCCAATGCAGGGGTCATGGGTTCAAACCCTGGTCCTGGAAGATCTCACATGACGCAGAGCAACTAAGCCCGTGTGCCACAACTACTGAGTCTGCGCTCTAGAGACCATGAGCCACAACTACTGAGCCTGCATGCCACAACTACTGAAGCCCGCGTGCCACAACTACTGAAGCCCACACTCCTAGAGCCCATGCTCTGCAACAAGAGAAGCCACCACAGTGAGAAGCCCACACACCGCAACGAAGAGTAGCCCCTGCTCTCTGCAAATAGAGAAAGCCCCCGTGCAGCAACAAAGACCCAATGCAGCAAAAACTAAATAAATAAAATTTATTTTAAAAGAGAAAAAAGAAAGTGAGGAACCAATCTTATAATACAATTGGAAATGAAAAAAAAAGTGAGGGACAATCATTTGATGGCATATATCTTCATAGACAAAGAGGAAAATATCAGTCAACTGAATCATGAACCTCTAAACCAGAGGAAAGCTGAGGCATGTCTCATTCTCAATATATACCTATGGAATGCATGTAAGCAGTAACTCTGTTGATACCAGAAATGAGAGCTATTCATTGAGCATTTTCCTTGTGCCACCTTACCACGTTTCTTTGTGCTGTCCCATTTCATCATTCTAAAGTCCCTATGAAGGCCATTCATTATATCTATGTCTATAGTGGAGTAGTCCTAATGCTCATACGGAGATTTACAACTAAAATGGAATGAGCAGTGACTTCAAATGGGGCCAGAAATTTTCAAATGGCGCTAAGGAGCTGACATCATCTTAAGCAGAATGGCTTCGAATAATCGTACATCTAATTTGCTTTTGTTGCTTTCCCTTCTTTGTTTCTTTTTTTTCTTTTTGACACTATTTCAATTATTTATTTAAACTTTTTTTTAACAGAAATTTTTAACACACAAAATGTTGACATAATTGTTTAATAAACTCCTGTATACCTCTTTCCCCGGCCACATAACTACCAACCTCTGGTCAACCCTACCTCATCTACAACCTTATCTTCTTCTCCCACTCTTGTAGTCAATGTAATTTTTTAAAATAAATTACCATTTGAGGGTTTCCCTGGTGGCGCAGTGGTTAAGAATCTGCCTGACAATGCAGGGGACACGGTTCAAGCCCTGGTCTGGGAAGATCCCACATACTGCGGAGCAACTAAGCCCGTGCACCACAACTACTGAGCCTACGCTCTAGAGCCCGCGAGCCACAACTACTGAAGCCCGCACGCCTAGAGCCCATGCTCCGCAACAAGAGAAACCACCACAATGAGAAGCCCACGCACTGCAACGAAGAGGAGCCCCCGCTCGCTGCAACTAGAGAAAGCCCGCAAGTGGCAACAAAGACCCAAAGCAGCCAAAAATAAGTAAAAATAAAATAAATAAACTTATTTTTTTTAAGTGTAAAAAAATTAAATAAATAAATAAATTACCATTTGAGAAGGGCATATTAGCTTGAAACAACCTCATTCAAAGCAGGATTGCTTATATAGGTCACTTGATGGAACTGGTTTTTTAAAAAGGAGGCAAATTGAATGCACATGTATTGTTATTCCGGGGGATATGACCTCACTGTTATAAGCATTGAGTATCACCATAAACAAGCTTTAAGGATCATCACTGTTGCTTTCTTTTCAAGAGTATTAGACTTTTTCAGTTGAAACCACAGACCTTCAGACCTGGCCCTGTTGTAGATTGGAAAGACGATGAAAATCCACTTTCTGGTGAATAAAACCCAGAAGTTAAGAATATTAGAGTTTGCCGGGGGGAACCCATGAGTCTGGTCGGGTCCTTTTTAGAATAATCAAAAATCTGGTGAAAGTTGGTCCACAGCTCTCCTTGTAAGTTCCCTCTGTTCTCCTGTCATATGAATGTAAGTAGTTATGGTGCTGGTTGGGAGAGGATTGGAATGGCCAGAGATTTGGGAAATTATTAGAACTGGGGGGCTCATAGAATTTTGTGAAAACCTCTCTCTCTGTATCCAGTTTGAGTTGAAGCACGCTTTGACCTCTCTCCCTCTCCTGTGCAATGAGGGATGCCTTGCACCAAAAAAAATGTTAAGATTCTGTCAGGCAAACTCTGTCTTGTTTTGTGTTAAGAAGTTAAGACCACAAATCTAAAAAAAAAAAAAAAGATGCAGATGAACTTATTTGCAAAACAGAAATAGACCCACGGACATCGAAAAAAACTTATGGTTACCAAAGAGGAAACGGTGGGGGAGGGATAAATTAGGAGTTTGGGATTAACATATACACACTACTGTATATAAAATAGATAACCAACACACCCCTACTGTATAGCACAGGGAACTATACTCAATATTTTGTGATAACCTATAAGAGAAAAGAATCTGAAAAAGTATACATGTATATGTATAATAACTGAATCACTCTGCTGTACACATGCAACTAACACAACATTGTAAATCAACTATACTTCAATGAAATACATATATATATAAAATTTTAAAAAGAGAGAGAAAAAAAGAAGACCACAACTGCAGGAGAGAGTTATCCTGATAGCCCTTACAATATCAACTTCCAACATTTGTTGGCATTGATATATGTTTTATTCATTCATTCAACACATGAGCACTGGCAATAGAGCAGAAAGCAAGAGAGAGAGGAAAAAAGCCCTTTCCTGTGACAACAAAAGTTTAGTACAAGGGACTTTCTTCAGGGTGCGTGAGGCGGGGAGTGATGGAACTATTCTGTATCTTGATATCAGAGCAGAGACTCTGAAGGTGCTAAAAAATTTCAATGGTACTCTTCCTCCCCAAATCCCACAAATCTATACATAGGATAAAATACTAAGAATGGTACACCAGAAAAAAGTTAATTTCACTGATATTTAAAAATAAAATCAAACAAAGAAAGCAAAGCAACCAATCCCAGTTCAGCAGGGAAAACAACAATAACTAAAGAGGTAATCAATGTGCCAGATAATTACCAATGGTGAGAAGGACTTCAAAGGCATAACGAAGGGTATGTGACAGAGACAGATGGGGGTGGTATTTTAGTCTTGGGATTTCTGAGAGCAATTGGTCTCTATTAAGGTGGCTTCTGATCTGAGCTCTGAATCAGGCCAAGAGAGAAGTATTCCTATGAAGGAGGTGGAAACAGTGTGCCAGAAGAAGGGAATTGTACATGCAAAGTCAGGCACAAGTCAGTATTTAAATAAGTTTTAAGGAGCTGCCTATGCTTTTTTATATATATTTAGATTTGTTCTCGTCTTAATCCTTGAACAAAGTCCTACAAGCATTATAAACCCAACATAGAACTCAGCTTAAAACAACCAACAGTTATTATCTTATAGTCTCTGTAGGTCAGGAAGCTGGGCATGGCTTAGCTGGGTAACTTGCTCAGGGTCTCTGATAAGTCTGCAGTCAAAATGCTAGTAAGGGGATTTCTCCTTCTGATCTTTCGTTGTTAGTGTATAGAAATGCAACAGATTTCTGTGTATTACTTTTGTAGCCTGCAACTTTACCAAATTCACTGATGAGCTCTAGTAGTTTTCTGGTAGCATCTTTAGGATTTTCTATGTATAGTATCATGTCATCTGCAAACAGTGACAGTTTAACTCCTTCTTTTCCAATTTGGATTCCCTTTATTACTTTTTCTTCTCTGATTGCCATAGCTAGGACGTCCAAAACTATGTTGAATAAAAGTGAACATCCTTGCCTTGTTCCTGATCTTAGAGGAAATGCTTTCAGCTTTTCACCATTAACTATGATGTTAGCTATAGGTTTGTCTCATGTGGCCTTTGTTATGTTGAGGTATGTTCCCTCTATGCCCACTTTCTGGAGAGTTTTTATCATAAATGGTGTTGAATTTTGTCAAAAGCTTTTTCTGCATCTATTGAGATGGTCATATGGTTTTTATTATTCAATTTGTTGATGTGGTGTATCACACTGATAGATTTGCAGATATTGAAAATCCTTGCATCCCTGGGATAAATCCCACTTGATCATGGTATATGATCCTTTTAATGTATTGTTGGATTCTAATTGCTAGTATTTTGTTGAGGATTTTTGTGTCTATGTTCATCAGTGATATTGACCTGTAATTTTCTTTTTTTGTCAAACGTGTATTGCACTGCTTAACATACAAAATTAAAGTCATTTCCATGGGTAAACACACTAATATCCTCAGGATATATCTTAACATGGATAGAATTTAAGTATCTAGATAGCAGGACATCCCTTTCAAGATAAGGACTATAACATGATAGCTTTGTAGAGATGTATAAAATGCCAAAAGAAGGGATAAAGATGGGTTATGTAACTGTTTTCATGCAGTTTGCTACTGTTTCAATTCTGCCTTGTATAGATTATGTCAACATAACTTTGGAAGCAATAATTTTACTATATTTTGTTTTCAGATAGCTTTTAAAAATCAGCATTGTAAATGGAGCTATGCTCATTTAATGTTCAGAATTTTCATTAAAATCAAAAATTTGGCATTGACACTTTGGTTTTTTAAATGGTGTTTAAGGACTTATGGATGTGTATTTTTTATTTGTAATCATAGAGGCTGTCCCAGAACAAGTATATTATAATATGCCTGTTAAAATTCAGCAAAGACAGTAGGAAAATAAGGGTTATGGGGAAATTAAAGGAAAACTGAGCCAGAATCTTTATATTCCTGACTTTAATTTGATTAAAGTTTATCACTGTTCTTTCTAAAAATAAAAAATATATATGTATATATATATTTATACACATATATATACAATATATATGTGTGTGTGTATATATATATATATATATATCTTTATCCGGTTAGGATCAGAAAGAGAAATTCAAGAAACAATCCCATTTACCATCACATCAAAAAGAATAAAATACCTAGGAATAAACCTACCTAAGGAGACAAAAGATCTGTATGCGAAAACTATAAGACACTGATGAAAGAAATCGAAAGAAATTGAAGACAGATGGATTATATCATGTTCTTGGATTGGAAGAATCAATATTGTCAAAATGACTATACAACCCAAAGCCACCTATAGATTCAATGCAATCCCTGTCAAACTACAATGGCATTTTTCACAGAACAAGAACAAAAAATTTCACAATTTGTATGGAAACACAAAAGACCCTGAATAGCCAAAGCAATATTGAGAAAGAAAAACGGAGCTGGAAGAATCAGGTTCCCTGACTTCAGACTATACTACAAAGTTATAGTCATCAAAACACTATGGTAGGTCTTCCCTGGTGGCGCAGTGGTTAAGAATCCGCCTGCCAATGCAGGGGACACGGGTTCGTGCTCCTGTCCGGGAAGATCCCACATGCCGCGGAGCAGCTAGGCCTGTGAGCCACAACTACTGAGCCTGCGCGTCTGGAGCCTGTGCTCCGCAACGAGAGAGGCCGCTACAGTGAGAGGCCCGCACACTGCGATGAAGAGTGGCCCCTGCTTGCCACAACTGGAGAAAGCCCTCGCACAGAAACGAAGACCCAACACAGTCAAAAATAAATAAATAAATAGGAGATCGTGCATTAAAAAAAAAAAAAAAACAACCCACTAAGGTATTTCTATATTTCTATAGAAATATAGACCAATGGAACAGGATAGACAGCTCAGAAATAAACCCACACACCTATTGTCAATTAATCTATGACAAAGGAGGCAAGACTATACAATGGTGGAAAGACAGTCTCGTCAACAAATGGTGCTGGGAAAACTGGACAGCTACATGTAAAAAAAAATGAAATTAGATAATTCTTTAACACCATACACAAAAATAAGCTCAAAATGGATTAAAGACCTAAATGTGAGACCAGACACTATAAAACTCCTAGAGCAAAACATAGGCAGAACACTCTCTGACATAAATCACAGCAAGATCTTTTTTGATCCATCTCCCAGAGTAATGGAAATAAAAACAAAAATAGACAAATGGGACCTAATCAAACTCAAAAGCTTTTGCACAGCAAAGGAGACCATAAACAAAATGAAAAGACAACCCACAGATTGGGAGAAAATATTTGCAAATGATGCTACTGACAAGGGATTAGTCTCCAAAATTTACAAACAGCCCATGCCGCTCAATATAATCAAAACAAACAACCCAATCAAAAAATGGGCAGAAGACCTAAATAGTCATTTCTCCAAAGAAGACATACAGATGGCCAAGAGGCACATGAACAGATGTTGAATATCACTAATTATTAGAGAAATGCAAGTCAAAACTACAATGAGATACCAACTCACACCAGTCAGAATGGCCATCATCAAAAAATCCACAAACAACAAATGCTGGAGACAGTGTGGAGAGAAGGGAACCCTCCTACACTGTTGGTGGGAATGTAAACTGGTACAGCCACTGTGGAGAACAGCATGGAGGTTCCTTAAAAAACTAAAAATAGAGCTACCATATGACCCAGCAATCCCGTTCCTGGGCATATATCCAGAGAAAAACATGGTCCAAAAGGATACCTGCACCCCAATGTTCATTGCAGCACTATTTACAATAGCCAAGACATGGAAGCAACCTAAATGTCCATCAACAGAGTAGTGGATAAAGATGTGGTGCATATATACAATGGATTATTACTCAGCCATTAAAAAGAATAAAATAATTCCATTTGCAGCAACATGGATGGACCTAAAGTTTGTCATACTGAGTGAAGTAAGTTAGACAGAGAAAGAGAAATATCCTATGATATCACTTATATGCGGAATCTAAAAAGAAATGATACAAAGGAACTTATTTACAAACAGAAACAGACTCACAGACTTAGAGAACAAACTTATGGTTACCAGGGAGAAAGGCTGGGGGTAAGGGATAGTTAGGGAGTTTGGGATTGACATGTACACACTGCTATATTTAAAATGGATAACCAACAAGGACCTACTGCATAGCACAGGGAACTCTGCTCAATGTTATGTGACAGCCTAGATGGGAAAGGAGTTTGGAGGAGAATGGATACATGTATATGTATGGCTGAGGCCCTTTGCTGTGCACCTGAAAATATCACAACATTGTTAATCAGCTATACTCCAATATAAAATAAAAAGTTAAAAAAAAAAAAGATGCTAGCAAGGGGAATTCCCTCGCAGTCCAGTGGTTAGGACCTCGGCTTTCACTGTCCGAGGGCGTGGGTTCGATCCCTGGTCAGGGAAATATAATCCCACAAGCCACTTGACAAGGCCAAAAAAAAAAAAAAAAAAAAGATGCTAGCAGAGACTGTGGTCATCTAATATCTTGACCAATGATAGGGGATCTGTTTCTAACCTCAGATCTCAGTTCTCTGCTGACTGGTGACAGTTCCTGGACATATGGACCTTTTTATAGGGCAGAAAGACAGAGACAGAAAGGGAGAGAGAGAGAGGCAGGGAGGGAGGGGAAAAGGGAGGAGGGGGAGGGAGGAAGGGATGAGCGAAGATGAGAAGGAGGAGGGTACAACAAGATGAAATCACAATCTTTATAATCCAATATCAGAATGAGTTTTTATCATTTTTGCTGTATTCCATTTGTTGGAAGCAAGTCACATGTCCCGCCCATATTCAAGGAGCTGGCATTACACACGGAGTAAATACCAGCGGGCAGGGATCTTTGGGATCTTAGCCACCTTAGAGGCTGCCTGATGCAGCGACATCCTCCTAGAGGCATCTTTTAAGGCAGATTGACCCTCTGTGTCATGGGAGATTGAGGGCGGCATTCTCAAAGCTGGGCTTAGGTGCTGGTATTGACACTCTGAATTCATGCAGTTCCACGTTGAGACACACGGGGACAGCAGAAACACATAGCTAGGATGTCTCATGCCCCTCAAGTCCTTGGAACCGAAGTTTCCAGGAAGGGTCTCGTTGGTACCAGGCAGGTACTTGCTGATCTTGGTTCCTTACCCCACCCCCACCTCAGCCCGATCATCACAGGGGAGCCACAGACACAGCTTCCCAAAGGCTTCCCAAACTGGGGCACATTAGGAAAGTGGCCTTAGGTGTTCTGAGTTTCCCAAGCATCCCATCCTCAGGATCCACCAAATCTCTGCCCCCTCTTCCCACCGCACCCAGGACCAGAGGGTTCTTGTTCTTTCCGAGGTAGGGAGAGAGAGAGAGAGGGAGAGAGAGAGAGAGAGAGAGAGAGAAGATACTGCGATCCTGATAAAAAATACAACAAACGTGTATGGAGCCCAGAGGCCAACTTCGAACAAGATAGGTTGTTGTGTCCACTTCATCTGAGCGGTGGGGATCAAAGCAGGATTTGGAGAAGGAGGCCAAGGTGAAGGTGGAGAGACAAGACTGGCAGAGTAATTAGACTTTTGGGACACTCAGCATTCCCATAGCAGATATTCATTGGGTGCCTACGATGTTCCTAAGTCTTACGCCTGGGAATACAATGGACTAAGTGGTGAATCAACCCAAAAAAAATCTGTCCTCCAGGAGCTAACATTCTAGTGTCAGAGCCCATGAATATAATCAGTAAGCAAAAATTTTTTTTCTTTTTTGGCTACGCTGCGGAGCATGTGGGATCTTAGTTCCCCGACAGTGCCCTCAGCAGTGAAAGCTCGGAGTACTAACCACGAGGCCATCAGGAATTCCCTCAATAAGCAAATTAAGAAAGATATAAGATCCCACTTTTGAGGAGCAAAGTAGGGATGAAGGTGGAGGGGTATATTCTAGTTTTCTTTTTAACAGCTTTATTGAGATATAATTCATATATCATACATTCACTCATTAAAGTATACAATTCAGTGGTTTTTATTCTATTCACAGAGCTGTGCAACCATCACCACAATCAAATTTAAAGCATTTCCATTACCCCAAAAAGAAACCCCATACTCAATGACAGTCCTTAGACCCCATTTCACCCAAACTCCACAACCCCCTGCCCTGGGCAACCACTAATCTATTTTCTGTCTCTATAGATTTGCTGATTCTGGGCATTTTTCATAAGTGGAATACACAATATATGGTCTTTGTGACTGGCCTTTTTCACCTAGCATAATGTTTTCAAGGTTTATACTTCATTCCTTTATATAACCAAATAATACTCCATTATATGTTGGATATATGTGTCGAGATACCACATTTTGTTTATCCATTCATCAGTTGATGGACATTTGGATTGTTTCCACTTTCTGGATGTCATGAATAATGCCGCTATGAACATTTACATGCAAGTTTTTGTACAAACAAGATTTTCGTTTTTTATTATTATTATCTTTATTGAGGTATAATTGACTATATTATAACATTATATTAGTTTCAAGGATACAACATAATGATTCAATGTTTGTATATACTGCAAAAGGATCATAGTAAGTCTAGTTCACATCTGTCACCATACATAGTTAGAAAATTTTTTTTCTTGTGATGAGAACTTCTAAGCAACTTTCAAATATGCAATACTGTATGATTAACTATAGTCACTGTACTGTATATAGGACGGCAGTTTTAAATTAAGTAGTTAGGGAAGATCTCTCTGAGAAGGGGGCATTTGGTTTAAGGACCTTAAAAAGTGAAGGAGGTGTATATGTTAATCCCAGTCTCCCAATTTATCCCTCCCCCTCCCTTTCCCCCCTGGTAACCATAAGTTTGTTTTTTACATCTGTGACTCTCTGTTTTGTAGATAAGTTCATTTGTACCATTTTTTTAGATTCCACATATAAGCAATATCATATTTGTCTTTCTGTGTCTCACTTACTTCACTCATTATGACAAGCTCTAGGTCCATCCATGTTGCTGCAAATGGCATTATTTTGTTCTTTTCTTTTTTATGGCTGAGTAATATTCCATTGTGTCTATGTACTACATCTTCTTTATCCATTCCTATATAAAATAGGTAACTAATAAGGACCTACCGTATAGTACAGGGAACTCTACTCAATACTCTGTAATGACCTATATGGGAAAAGAATCTAAAAAAGAGTGGATATATGTATATGTATAACTGACTCACTTTGCTGTACAGCAGAAACTAACACAGCATTGTAAATCAACTATACTCCAATAAAAATTTTTTAAAAATTAAATTAGGTTATGAAGAATCTAGGGGCAGGACAGGAATAAAGATGTAGATGTAGAGAATGGACTTGAGGACACGGGGAGGTGGAAGGGTAAGCTGGGACACGGTGAGAGAGTGGCATGGACTAATAATATTACCAGATGTAAAATAGGTAGCTAGCGGGAAGCAGCCACATAGCACAGGGAGATCAGCTCGGTGCTTTGTGACCACCTAGAGGGGTGGGATAAGGAGGGTGGGAGGGAGACGCAAGAGGGAGGAGATATGGGGATATGTGTATATGTATAGCTGATTCACTTTGTTATAAAGCAGAAACTAACACACCATTGTAAAGCAATTATACTCCAATAAAGATGTTTAAAAAAAAATTATATTTAATTTTTAAAAAAAGTGAAGGAGGGTACAGAGGACACAGAGGACAACCAGTGCAAAGGCCCTGAGGTGAGAGTGAGCACACCGGCATGTACAAGGAATCACTCTGAGAATAAGATTGGGTCATATTAATAGAGCTAAATAATGAGCAGGGGTCTTTTGTCTTTTTTTTTTAATTAATTTTTATTGGAGTATAGTTGCTTTACAATGCTGTGTTAATTTTAGTTTCAAAGGGAATCAGCTATACGTATACATATATCCCCTCTTTTTTGTATTTCCTTCCCATTTAGGTCACCACAGAGCATTGAGTAGAGTTCCCTGTGCTATACAGTAGGTTCTCATTAGTTATCTATTTTATACATAGTAGTGTATATATGTCAATCCCAGTCTCCCAATTCGTCCCCCCCCCCCACCTGTCCCTGTATCCATACGGCCATTCCCTATGTCTGTGTCTCTATTTCACGAACAGTTGTTTTTGTTTTTGTTTTTTTTACTGTAAGACAATTGGAGCAGTTCCCAGAGATAAGGAATAAAAAGTGCAGGGGAGGGTGTGGAGAGCAGTGGGATGGAGAAAAATGAAAGGAGGTGGAGGTGAGGGAAGTGTGAGTCTTCAGCAATCGCAGGGTAAATGGCCAGGTGGAGGTGTTACCCTGGGGTCAGAGCCCGTGAAAGGGGCAGACCTGGGCTTTAGAAACTGACACCAGTGCTGCAAAGGCCTGGAACTCCCCGTGGGGAGTTGGAATCCCACCCACCCTCCTCCTCAAAGTCTCTAGCAACTCAGACCTGAGCTGAAAAGTCCTGTATCCCTGACAATGCCCTCTCCCCGTCCAGGCAGAAGGCAGGTCTCAGGTGTCATTAACAAACCCCCTGAGGATGTGCTGAAAGGTGCCAGATTTCCCTGCTAGACCCAATATCCTTGAGACATGAACCCCACAGTCTGTCCTGCTCATTTCTTTGTTCCCAGTGCCCACAAGAACTAGAGAACAGTCAGGGTTCACGATGGACAGGCTTCCTCTCTCAGCACCGTGGGGCAGGGAAGGAACTGGGAGAGTCCAAAGAGTCCAGGAATAAGTCTGAACTATCAGGTTTCAGCAAATCTAAGGACTATCCTCCAGGGAGTACCCAAAACAAAGTGAGGGGAAAGGGAAGAAGCATTTCCCTTTAGGATAGAGAGGGTGTAACCGAGCAGGACCCTGTGGGGCCTTCCTGGGACAGACCCTTCCCCTACATCCTCTGCTTTAGCTCCTCTCTGAACTACTTGGATAACAGTATGTGATGTACATTTCCTGAGTTGCTTTACAGATGTAAAAATCCCCCACCAAGTGGAAGATGTTAACTACTTGATGACCAAGAGCACATAGTCCCCAAGGCCTCTCGGAGCCTAAGGATTGATCATGTTAACCCCTGTGACTCCGCCCTGTTACCTCACCATCAGCCAATCAGAGAATTGTGCACGAGCTGATCACACACCCTGCCAACCCCCTCCCTCACCTGGCTTTTAAAACTGCTTTGCTTGGAACTTCCCTAGTGGCTCAGTGGTTGGGACTCTATGCTCCTAATGCAGGGGCCCAGGTTTGATCCCTGGCCAGGGAACTAGATCCCACATGCATCCCTCAGCTAAAGAGCCCACCTGCCACAACTAAGACCCAGTGCAACCAAATAAATAAGAAAGTGTTTTTTTAAAAGATGCTTTGCTGAAACCCTTCAGGGAGTTTGGGGTTTTCTGGGGCATGAGCCACCCAGCTCCTGCAGTAAAACTTTCTCTGCTCCAAGCTATGACTTTTTGGTTTGTTTGGCCTCGCTGTGCATCGGGTACACGAAGTTGCATTAACAAGGGGTGCCCCTAGGACACAGTGCAGAGGGTGTCAGCTGAGCTGACTAGCAGTAAGACGTGTAGCCCCCTCCCCAGTCTTTGAGAGAGAAGGACATGGAAGGTCCTCTTGAGAAATAAGACATCTTAAAGCAGCTGCCCATACCCTCTTGGGGGGTCCCAGACCCTACTGAGAATCAGAAAGGAGCTGGGAGCCTCCTCCCTGGAGAAATGCACATTCGTGGCCACTCCCATAATTGCAGTGGTTTTAGTGGCTCAGAGCACAGACTCTGGGGTTAGGCTGCCTGATCTGAAATCCTGGATCTACTGCTAGCCAGCTGGGTCAGCTTAGGCAAAGCACTAATCTCCTCTATGCCTCAGTTTTCTCTCTGTAAAATGGGGGCACTGGTAATAATAAAACTCGCCTTCCAATGCAGAGGGTGCGGGTTCGATCCCTGGTCAGGGAGCTAAGATCCCACATGCCTCGTGGCCAAAAAACCAAAATATAAAACAGAAGCAGTATTGTAACCAATTCAATGAAGGCTTTAAAATAAAATGGTCCAGAGCCTCCCATCAAGCCTCTTAGATAGCCTCAACCACCAGAGGGCAGACAACAGAAGCAAGAAAAACTACAATCCTGCAGCCTGTGGACCAAAAACCACAGTTACAGAAAGATAGACAAGATGAAAAGGCAGAGGGCTATGTACCAGATGAAGGAACAAGAAAAAACCCCAGAAAAACAACTAAATGAAGTGGAGATAGGCAACCTTCCAGAAAAAGAATTCAGAATAATGATAGTGAAGATGATCCAGGACCTCGGAATAAGAATGGAGGCAAAGATTGAGAAGATGCAAGAAATGATTAACAAAGACCTAGAAGAATTAAAGAAAAAACAAACAGAGATGACCAATACAATAACTGAAATGAAAACTACACTAGAAGGAATCAATAGCAGAATAACTGAGGCAGAAGAACGGATAAGTGACCTGGAAGACAGAATGGTGGAATTCACTGCTGCGGAACAGACTAAAGAAAAAAGAATGAAAAGAAATGAAGACAGCTTAAGAGACCTCTGGGACAACATTAAACGCAACAACATTCGCATTATAGGGGTCCCAGAAGGAGAAGAGAGAGAGAAAGGACCAGAGAAAATATTTGAAGAGATTATAGTCGAAAACTTCCCTAACATGGGAAAGGAAATAGCCACCCAAGTCCAGGAAGTGCAGAGAGTCCCATACAGAATAAACCCAAGGAGAAACACGCCGAGACACATAGTAATCAAAGTGGCAAAAATTAAAGACAAAGAAAAATTATTGAAAGCAGCAAGGGAAAAACGACAAATAACATACAAGGGAACTCCCATAAGGTTAACAGCTGATTTCTCAGCAGAAACTCTGCAAGCCAGAAGGGAGTGGCATGATATACTTAAAGTGATGAAAGGGAAGAACCTACAACCAAGATTACTCTACCCGGCAAGGATCTCATTTAGATTTGATGGAGAAATCAAAAGCTTTACAGACAAGCAAAAGCTAAGAGAATTCAGCACCACCAAACCAGCTCTACAACAAATGCTAAAGGAACTTCTCTAAGTGGGAAACACAAGAGAAGAAAAGGACCTACAAAAACAAACCCAAAACAATTAAGAAAATGGTCATAGGAACATACATATCGATAATTACCTTAAACGTGAATGGATTAAATGCCCCAACCAAAAGACATAGACTGGCTGAATGGATACAAAAACAAGACCCATATATATGCTGTCTACAAGAGACCCACTTTAGACCTAGGGACACATACAGACTGAAAGTGAGGGGATGGAAAAAGATATTCCATGCAAATGGAAATCAAAAGAAAGCTGGAGTAGCTATACTCATATCAGATAAAATAGACTTTAAAATAAAGAATGTTACAAGAGACAAGGAAGGACACTACATAATGATCCAGGGATCAATCCAAGAAGAAGATATAACAATTATAAATATATATGCACCCAACATAGGAGCACCTCAATTCATAAGGCAACTGCTAACAGCTATAAAAGAGGAAATCGACAGTAACACAATAATAGTGGGGGACTTTAACACTTCACTTACACCAATGGACAGATCATCCAAAATGAAAATAAATAAGGAAACAGAAGCTTTAAATGACACAATAGACCAGATAGATTTAATTGATATATATAGGACATTCCATCCAAAAACAGCAGATTACACGTTCTTCTCAAGTGCGCATGGAACATTCTCCAGGATAGATCACATCTTGGGTCACAAATCAAGCCTCAGTAAATTTAAGAAAATTGAAATCATATCAAGCATCTTTTCTGACCACAACGCGATGAGATTAGAAATGAATTACAGGGAAAAAAACGTAAAAAAGACAAACACATGGAGGCTAAACAATACGTTACTAAATAACCAAGAGATCACTGAAGAAATCAAAGAGGAAATAAAAAAATACCTAGAGACAAATGACAATGAAAACACGACGACCCAAAACCTATGGGATGCAGCAAAAGCGGTTCTAAGAGGGAAGTTTATAGCTATACAAGCCTACCTAAAGAAACAAGAAAAATCTCAAGTAAACAATCTAACCTTACACCTAAAGAAACTAGAGAAAGAAGAACAAAAAAAACCCAAAGTTAGCAGAAGGAAAGAAATCATAAAGATCAGAGCAGAAATAAATGAAATAGAAACAAAGAAAACAATAGCAAAGATCAATAAAACTAAAAGTTGGTTCTTTGAGAAGATAAACAAAATTGATAAGCCATTAGCCAGACTCATCAAGAGAAAGAGGGAGAGGACTCAAATCAATAAAATCAGAAATGAAAAAGGAGACGTTACAACAGACACCGCAGAAATACAAAGCATCCTAAGAGACTACTACAAGCAACTTTATGCCAATAAAATGGACAACCTGGAAGAAATGGACAAATTCTTAGAAAGGTATAACCTTCCAAGACTGAACCAGGAAGAAACAGAAAATATGAACAGACCAATCACAAGTAATGAAATTGAAACTGTGATTAAAAATCTTCCAACAAACAAAAGTCCAGGACCAGATGGCTTCACAGGTGAATTCTATCAAACATTTAGAGAAGAGCTAACACCCATCCTTCTCAAACTCTTCCAAAAAATTGCAGAGGAAGGAACACTCCCAAACTCATTCTATGAGGCCACCATCACCCTGATACCAAAACCAGACAAAGACACTACAAAAAAAGAAAATTACAGACCAATATCACTGATGAATATAGATGCAAAAATCCTCAACAAAATACTAGCAAACAGAATCCAACAACACATTAAAAGGATCATACACCACAATCAAGTGGGATTTATCCCAGGGATGCAAGGATTCTTCAATATACGCAAATCAATCAATGTGATACACCATATTAACAAATTGAAGAATAAAAACCATATGATCATCTCAATAGATGCAGAAAAAGCTTTTGACAAAATTCAACACCCATTTATGATAAAAACTCTCCAGAAAGTGGGCATAGAGGGAACCTACCTCAACATAATAAAGGCCATATATGACAAACCCACAGCAAACATCATTCTCAATGGTGAAAAACTGAAAGCATTTCCTCTAAGATCAGGAACGAGACAAGGATGTCCACTCTCACCACTATTATTCAACATGGTTCTGGAAGTCCTAGCCACGGCAATCAGAGAAGAAAAAGAAATAAAAGGAATACAAATTGGAAAAGAAGAAGTAAAACTGTCACTGTTTGCGGATGACATGATACTATACATAGAGAATCCTAAAACTGCCACCAGAAAACTGCTAGAGCTAATTAATGAATATGGTAAAGTTGCAGGATACAAAATTAATGCACAGAAATCTCTTGCATTCCTATACACTAATGATGAAAAATCTGAAAGAGAAATTATGGAAACACTCCCATTTACCATTGCAACAAAAAGAATAAAATACCTTGGAATAAACCTACCTAGGGAGACAAAAGACCTGTATGCAGAAAATTATAAGACACTGATGAAAGAAATTAAAGATGATACCAACAGATGGAGAGATATACCATGTTCTTGGATTGGAAGAATCAACATTGTGAAAATGACTCTACTACCCAAAGCAATCTACAGATTCAATGCAATCCCTATCAAATTACCAATGGCATTTTTTACGGAGCTAGAACAAATCATCTTAAAATTTGTATGGAGACACAAAAGACCCCGAATAGCCAAAGCAGTCTTGAGGCAAAAAAATGGAGCTGGAGGAACAGACTCCCTGACTTCAGACTATACTACAAAGCTACAGTAATCAAGACAATATGGTACTGGCACAAAAACAGAAACATAGATCAATGGAACAAGATAGAAAGCCCAGAGATTAACCCACGCACCTATGGTCAACTAATCTATGACAAAGGAGGCAAAGATATACAATGGAGAAAAGACAGTCTCTTCAATAAGTGGTGCTGGGAAAACTGGACAGCTACATGTAAAAGAATGAAATTAGAATACTCCCTAACACCATACACAAAAATAAACTCAAAATGGATTAGAGACCTAAATATAAGACTGGACACTATAAAACTCTTAGAGGAAAACATAGGAAGAACACTCTTTGACATAAATCACAGCAAGATCTTTTTTGATCCACCTCCTAGAGTAATGGAAATAAAAACAAAAATAAACAAGTGGGACCTAATGAAACTTCAAAGCTTTTGCACAGCAAAGGAAACCATAAACAAGACGAAAAGGCAACCCTCAGAATGGGAGAAAATATTTGCAAATGAATCAACGGACAAAGGATTAATCTCCAAAACATATAAACAGCTCATTCAGCTCAATATCAAAGAAACAAACACCCCAATCCAAAAATGGGCAGAAGACCTAAATAGACATTTCTCCAAAAAAGACATACAGACGGCCACGAAGCACATGAAAAGATGCTCAACATCACTAATTATTAGAGAAATGCAAATCAAAACTACAATGGGGTATCACCTCACTCCTGTGAGAATGGGCATCATCAGAAAATCTACAAACAACAAATGCTGGAGAGGGTGTGGAGAAAAGGGAACCCTCTTGCACTGTTGGTGGGAATGTAAATTGATACAGCCACTATGGAGAACAATATGGAGGTTCCTTAAAAAACTAAAAATAGAATTACCATATGACCCAGCAATCCCACTACTGGGCATATACCCAGAGAAAACCGTAATTCAAAAAGACACATGCACCCGAATGTTCATTGCAGCACTATTTACAATAGCCAGGTCATGGAAGCAACCTAAATGCCCATCAGCAGACGAATGGATAAAGAAGATGTGGTACATATATACAATGGAATATTACTCAGCCATAAAAAGGAACGAAATTGAGTCATTTGTTGAGACGTGGATGGATCTAGAGACTGTCATACAGAGTGACGTAAGTCAGAAAGAGAAAAACAAATATCGTATATTAATGCATGTATGTGGAACCTAGAAAAATGGTACAGATGAGCCAGTTTGCAGGGCAGAAGTTGAGACACAGATGTAGAGAATGGACATAGGGACACCAAGGGGGGAAAACTGCGGTGAGGTGGGGATGGTGGTGTGCTGAATTGGGCGATTGGGATTGACATGTATACACTGATGTGTATAAAATTGATGCCTAATAAGAACCTGCAGTATAAAAAAACAAACAAAACAACTAATAAAAAATAAAAATAAAAATAAATAAAATAAAATGGTCCACATCAAAAACATCTTTAAAAAATAATAATAATAATAATCATACCCACTTGGTTAGATTATTGGATGATTAAACATGATAAGGTGGTGGAGAGTTTTGGACCACATGCAGCAAATAATAACTATTATTATTATTGATGAACCCCATTGTTGGTTTCCTAGGAGCACATGGAGCTGTTTATATCCTGTTTTAGGGTCGGGAGGAAGAGGCACAAGTTTGCAGTATGGACCTAAAAAATTATTCACAACCTAAAAGTTGAGAGTTATGTTTTATTTGGCGGGAATTTTTAGGACTTCAAGCCCAGGAGGCAGCATCTCAAGTAACCCTGAGAGAACTGTTCCAAGGAGGCAAGTGGGGGAAGCCAGGTTTACAGGCGTTTTGTTACAAAGGGCAGGTGGTCGGGAACATCAAAAGATTATTGTTAATTAAAGAAAACCAGATATCTCAAGTTAAGGAATTTAGCACTTTTCTGTGTATGGGAAGATGCAAAAGTCTGGGCTCATTGAAATCATTCCTTTGATATGCACCTCAGCTGTCTGGGGCCAGTCTCCTGTATTTTCACATCCTGGGCTTCCTCAGGGCTCACCAGCTCACCATCTGTGGTAGCTGCATTCGTTGACAACTGTGACATCCTTTGTTTCCTGATATGGCAGGAAATATTCCATTTCTCAGCAGCCAGGGCTGGATGGTAAGTAGAAGGGGAAGGCAATCCTGAGAATCTGTGTTTTTTCCCTCCTTCAGTCTCAAGGCTGATTCCCACAGAGACCAGAGGTAAATCCAAAAGGTGCTGCTTTAAATGTCTCAAAGCAGGAAGTTAAGGACACCAGATGTCTGAGCCTTGGTGGCGGCAGGAAAGGTGATCTGTGGGCTTTGGGGACCAGGGCAGGGGGTTATTGGGGAAGGAGGAGACCTCTGAACAACTCATTGGTGGGGGAAGCTGTTCTGGGGGGCCCCTTGGTCAAAGGGCTTTGGAGGCCTGAAGTCCCCAGCAAATACCATGTGGTTAATGAACTTTCTCCTCCTGTGGGAATAAAATCAGCAAGATTGATTGGTGATGTCTGCCTGGGCCAGAGCAAACGGAGAGTACGGTGTATATGCTGGTAACTGCCTTCCCTGTCATAGGCCTCATTCATTCTTTCATGGAACATCTTTGAGGTCCCAGAGAAAGTGCCAAAGATGAATAAGGCCCTGATTGGAGTCGTGCTCAGGGCAGGTCCTGCACAGTAGGGCCTCTCAGCCCAGCCCAGATGTGGGGGTGGGGGAAACAGAGAAGGTTTTCTGGAAGATTATCCCCTGAGCTGAGTTAGCCAGGTGAAGTGGGGAGGGGTGGGTAAGCAAAAAAGAGCGTTCCGGGTAGAAGTGCATATGGAGGCCAGAAATTACAACCGTATTGTCTGGGAAATTGGTTAAAAGCACCAACAGGGTCTACAAGGCAGATGACTTCAAGTTTTCTTAGAAAAGTTAAGTGTTCTAGCTTAAAAAGTATAAAGAATATAATTATCGGTGTGTTTTAAACTCTCCCCAAATTTCACAAGGGCAGGATCTCGTGTGTCTTGTTTTCTACTGTGACACCAACATCTACAGAAGGACCGAGGCCAGGTGTGTTGGTAAATGTTTAACAACCAGCTCCTGGGGGGGGGGGGGGAGTGGGGATCCTGATTTGTAGCGTTTGCCAATTCCTGTGGTGTAAACATTTCCATCATTGGCTGATTTCAAGAACCAGTGGGACATCATTGAGCTTGAAGTTGGGAAGGGATTGGCAGTAGCCCAGAATTCTCATCATAAACATACAATAGACTTAACATCAAGACCCTGTAATGGTAAAATGCAGCACATAATTAGGAAGCGATGAGTTTTACGTATTTATTTATTCCCTTTGTTTGTAATATAATATATTTAATCCTAAGTTTATATAATTTAATTTTTAATGATGCCTATGTTTAAAAACTTGCTCACAGAACTCCTGACAATTTGATAACTGGCTCTTGTGAGATGGGATGAGCCATCTGCAGCACAGCAGTGACCTTGCTCATAGCAGACATTCAATGAATATTTGTCGAATGGATGAATTAATTTATCAAATAGCACATGCTTGCTGAAAGCATCCAGACAATATTGAAGTATTTTTAGGAAGATGTGAAAGCCCTCCTTTTATTTCCTCACATACTGGGGTAACCACACTTTTCTGTGTATCTTTCTGAATATTTTCTGTACACACACATATAAATAAAGGTCAGAGGAAGATGTTTTTCTTTTGTTTCAAAGGAATCTTATCAAACGTGTTGGTCTCCTCTCCCCTTCTAATTCTATTTTTATTTTCTATTCTATTTTTAAATTTTTATTTTAAATTTTTACTTATTTATTCAACAATGCACTCTGGAAATTAGTTCTCTTGGCCCATCAAGAGCTACCCTGTCTTCTAATTGGCTCCTTCCAAAAATCTTCCCTGAATGGATCAGAGTTCTGTTGTCCAGGACAGCAGCCAGTAGCTACATGTGGCCACTGGGTCCCTGAAATGTGGATACTAGGCCTGCATAACTAAATGTATAGTTTTGTTTCATTTAAACTTAAATTTGAAAACTGAGTCTCCATTCAGTGATTGGAAGACGCGTAAGCACATTTGGAAACAACGTGGGTATAGGAATCTACATTTTTAAACTGTAAATTTTATGAAATTTAAATACAAATCGAGTGACTCTTGTCAACTGAAAAAAAAAAAAATGCACAACCTAAAAGTTGAGAATTATATTTTATTCAGCAGGCATTCTGAGGACCTCAAGCCCGGGACATAGCATCTCAGATAACTCTGAGGGACTGCTCCGAAGAAGCAAGGGAGTGCCAGGAAATATAGGACTTTTTGCAACAAAGACCAGGTATTTAGAGCATCAAAATATTACTGTTAATTAAAGAAAACTAGATATCTCAAGTTAAGGAATTTAGTGTTTTTCTATGTATGGGAACATGCAAGAGTCTGGGCTCACTGAAATCATTCCTTTGAAATGCACCTCAGCTATCTGGGGCCAGTATCCTGCTTTTCTCCATCCTGAATCCCCTCAGGGTGCACAGTTAGGGGGACTGCGATGGCTGAGGGCTTGGCAGTGGGCAGCCCATTTGTCTCCATCCTGAGTCCCCTCAGGGCTCACCATCTGGGCAGCTGTGATGTGATGGCTTGATGGCTACAACATCCTTTGATTACTGACATGGCAGACAATGTTTTTCATTCACACTCTGATGAAAATCTAGCATCTGAAGTAAGATGTGTTGAACGTGTAAAATACACACTGGAGTTTGAAGAACTTAGTACGAAAAAAATGTAAAATATCTCATTAATAATTTGCTGATTATGTGTTGACACAACCATATTTTTCGATAGGTTGAGTTCCATAAAATTCATGATCCAAATGAATTTTACCTGTTTCTTTTTACTTTTCAAAGTGTAGCTACTAGAGAATTTTAAATTGCATATATGGTTCACATTATATTTCTACTGGAAGGGAATTCCCTGGCAGTCCAGTGGTTAGGACTCCACGCTTTCACTGCCTAGGGCGCAGGTTCAATCCCTGGTCAGGGAACTAAGATCCTGCAAGCTATGTGGTCAAAAAAATAATATTTCTATTGGACAGCACTGGGTCAGATGTTCCAGATCTGTTTGGTGAAGAAGGTTTGTTGTTCTGGAAATACAGGGGTCAATTAGCCATGAACATATAAAATGTACTACACATCAGGAAAAATATTTTTATTTATTAATAATAGTAATAAGAGTATGCACTGAGTCGTTAATTACTCTGCCTCAACACTCTTGACATTTGAGGCCAGATCATCCTTGGTTGTGGGGCCGTCCTGTGCCCTATAGGATGTTGGTCAGTGTCCCATGCCAGTGACACTCTCTCCTCCAGCTGTGACAACCAGAAATGTCTACAGACATTGCAAAATATCCCCTCTAGACATTGCCAAATGTCTCCTGACATTGCCAAGAACCACATACACCCCATTGAGAACCATTACGCTAGGCTAAGCTGAGTGCCTTATCTCATTGAAGTCTTGGCTTCTGGGGTAGGAATTATCTCCACCTTGCAGATAGGGAACAGGCTCAGAGGGGTTAAGTGACTTACCCAAGGTCACAAAGGAGGGTTGCCCTGGGTGCTGCACCCCACTGTGCCTTGGCTAGAGCAACTCACCAGGGTGAGTGTCATACACCAAGTTCTCCTCTGGGCTCCCAGCCTGGCCCCGTGAGGCACCAGCGTCCACTGGCCATGTGCCCATGACCTCCGAGCATTAGTTTCCTTATGTGCAAAATGAGGTTGCACTAGACCCTGAATTCCTTTGGGTGTGATGAGAATCAAACTGTATTCCCAGGAATAAGAACAGGAAGGGCAGGTTCAAGTTTCTCGTTTACTGATTTTATTTATTAAAACTCACTCACAGAGCGGGCCTACTGTGCATCAGGCAGTCCTAACCTCTTTACACAGCTCCCCTAGGAGGTGGTTTCTTTATATCCATGGACAAGTGAAGAGACTGGAGGCTCAGAGAGGTTGAGTAACTTGCACAAAGTCGCACAGCTAGCAGGGAGACAGGTCAAAATTTGAACTTTGGCATCAGGCTCCAGAGCCCGTACACTTAACCACTATGCTTATTTGGGGGTTGATGTGTATGACAAATAAACCATAATTTGGGGAGACAGACCCAAACCCAGGGAATCCATTCTTTCTTAGCCTGACCTTGGGGTCCTGGTTTCTCTTGGACCTAAACCCAGATCCTGCATTTATATCTTGAGGAGCTGAGCAGTGTCAGGCCCCCTCCCCCATCCTCCTGGGCATTTTCCTTAGTCACCTGGGAGGAGACAATGGAGCTGCCTCTCAAGGAAAATGGGACAGCTCAGTTACTAATTCCACTTCAAGGGCAGGGTTTCTGCATTTCCAAGGCGGGGAGAAGGAGGTACAGCTTCCTGGTGGGCTCAAGGGAGCTGGAGGACCCAGGAGCCATAACCTCTGCTCAGCCCCTCTGGGCTCTGGGTCTGCTTTAGCTAAAAAAAGTCATCCATGTTAAGGAACACCAGTCACCCCTGCCCCAAGTACTGTATTTGAAAAGAGGAGCCTCTGGGGCAATTTGTAACCAAAAGGAATCAAGTGCCTCCTCTGGGTGGCCCTCTCTGATTTCCCCCCACTCATGCCAACTCCATTTTTAGCAAATATTTTCATTCATTCATCCATTCATTCACCCATCTATCCATTAATTCATTCGTGTATTTATTCATTCAGCAAGCATATTCTAAACTACTAGGTGAGGTGCTGCAATAGCCAAGACATGGAAACAACCTAAATGTCCATCAACAGATGAATGGATAAAGAAGATGTGGTACAAATATGCAATGGAATACTACTCAGCCATAAAAAAAGAATGAAATAATGCCATTTGCAGCAACATGGATGCAACTAGAGATTATCATACTAAGTGAAGTAAGTCAGAAAGAGAAAGACAAATACCATATGATATCACTTGTATGTGGAATCTAAAATATGACACAAATCAAGCTATCTATGAAACAGAAACAGACTCACAGATATAGAGAACAGACTGGTGGTTGTCAAGGGGGAGGGGGTTGGGGGAGGGACGGGTTGGGAGTTTGGGATTGGCAGATGCAAACTGGTATATATAGGATGGATAAACAACAAGATCCTACTGTGTAGCACAGGGAACTATATTCGATATCTTGTGATAAACCATAATGGAAAAGAATATGAAAAAAAAGTATATACATGTATAACTGAGTCACTTTGCTGTACAGCAGTAATTAATGCAACATTGTAATTCAAGTATACTTCAATAAAAACAAACAAACAAACAAACGAATAAATAAATAGGTGCTGGACATAAGCAATAGGACTGAGCCCTGTCCGTTAGATCTTACTCCCCCCATCCATTTCTCTGTGTCTCTCCCCGTTACTTCCTGTTCTATACCCACACTGGCCTCAGGAACATTCCCACCGCAGGGCCTTTGCACTTGCTGTTGCAAACAATGCTCTTCCCCAGGCATTTTGGATCTTTGTCATGTGTACGTATCACATCCTCAGTATCCCCTCTGCAACCTCCTGCTTTGAAGTATCCTGCTTGAAGTATCCCCTCTGCAACCTCCTGCTTTAATTAATCACTGTCTTCTCCCCCTTTCCCCCCCCCCTTCCTAAGAGTTATTGATATCTGAAATGACCTTACTTAAATGTATTTGCCCACGAGGCAGGGATGTCTGTCTGTTTTGTCCATTGGTTGCTGTGTCTTTTGTACCTGGAACAATGCCCCCCACACAGTAGGCACTCAATACTTACATGTTACATGGATGGACGGATGGATGGACGGGTAGATGGAACTCATAGGCTTGAAACAGAGCGGTCTTAAGAACACATCAGTGGCAAAAATGAGCTCAGGTGGTCAGAGAGGGAAGTAGCAGCGAGGTGCTGACACAAGAGACAGTCTGAGCAACTTCCTCAGAGGGTCAAGGGAGCATCCTAGGATCTTGTAGGACAAGCAACCAGTTACTTAGTGGGTGGAGGGAACAGCATGTGAGGCAGAAGGAAGAGAAAGGATCAGTATGTTGAGCTTTGGGGAAGACAAGAGGTTCAGAACTGTAGGAACATAAGCTGTGTGTGAAAAGAGAGAGAGAGAGAAATAGTGCTGGGAGGGGGACTTTGGGCTGCCAAGGTAGCAGAGACCACCTCTTGCAGACACCAGATACATAATACACAGGGCCCAGTGCAAAATGAAAACAGGGACCCCTTGTTCAAAAATTATGAAGAATTACAAGACAGTGACAGCAGAGCATTAAACCATGCCTGCATGGTCTTTTTTTGCCAATTAAAGAATCAGACTCTGTCCTGGGGTCATGAGAAATCACTGGAAGTTTTTAAGTTGGGCTAAGTGACCAGATCCAAGGTTGTGTGGGGATGGATCCAGGAGAAGCAGGGGGCTACCACCAGCCATCGGCCCAACAGAACTCCCATCCTGGAGTCCTGCTCTGCCCCTGTCTCCTCCTCATCCATCACTCTCCAAGCCCACTCTGTTCCACCCACCAAGTGGCTGTTCCTGTCCCTCTGCCCCACCACTATGACTCAAATTGCGCTTCCCTGACTCACTCTAGCAGTCCGCTGCCCCTATTGGTCCCTTTTGCCTCCAGGGTCTCTCCTTCCAAACCTGGGGCTCTGAGATCACACAGGATGCCCACACTCTTCTGCTCTGTTCCAGCCAGAAAGTAGTGGCACAGGACAGTGATGAAGTACATGTTCTGCAGTACCCAAAGGACCTATGTTCAAACTGGCTGTGTGACTTTGGCAACTTACTCAACCTCTCTGTTCTTAAAACCGGTCTTTGGTCAAACAGGTTTGGCAAGTGCTGGATTTAAGGAGTCCACTCCTTTGTGAGCTGTTAATGTATGTTCTGAGCCTCTAAGAAGAGGCCATGGGATTTCTCAAAGGTATCCAACCCCTTTCTTTCCTCTGAGGAAGTATTTCTCAGGACTGATGTTCTGGGCAGAGCTGACTCATCCTTTAGGGACAGAAAGTGCAGTGCCTGGGGCCCATGATCCTTTCAGGGGCTCACAAAAATGTTTCACTTCTTCTAAAATCAGAAGGGGAAAAAAATGAATAAACTCCACTGTGAATTATATTTACCTTTATACCAAAGCTATTGTAAAATATATATATATATATATTTTAAAAATTTTAATGGATGAGGGGGCTCAATAAGGCAGCAAAAGTGCCTGGAGCTCATGAAAATTGTGAGGTGGCCCTGGGTTTGGGGAACAGGCAGAGGAAGTACCGCCTACATGCCAGGGAGTCTTTCCCAGACACCCATGGCCAAGCCTGGCAGGCAACCTCCAAGCCCATGAGTCCCTGTCTTCCTGAGAACCCAGGTAGGCTGAACCAAGGGCCCAGGGAGACAATCGGGGCCTGGGAACAGGCGAGGGGCCCTTTCCCAGCCCTGCCTGGCCTCACAGGGATTAGGACGACTGGGTACATTTGATACCTGCCGGATCTCAGCCACCTGGCCTCCTGGCCCTGGAGAGGCGGTGCCGGACACATCTGTGGGCTCAGCCGGGGGGCTGTACCAAGGGCCAAGAGTGGCCCCCCCATCTTCCGGATGCCTTGAATGGCCGCCCCATGGCAGGGCACCCCTGGAAGCCGGCAGTGGCTCCTGGTGCTGCTGGCGCTGAGATACCTGCTGCCCATAGGTAAGGGCCTTTGGTGCTGGTCCTCTGGTGGGGGAGGTGATATAGGTGCCCAAAGGCCTAGCCTCATTCTTGGAGGGCCTTGAGTGTCAACTGCACTGGATTTCCCTTTCCAGCTTGGTCTCCACCCAACTATCCCTTCTTCCATGTTTCCAAACATCTCACCAACAAAGACCACTCTCTCTCCCCTTCTCCCCTTTACTTTCCTTCTCTCCACCTGACCTTACATTCCACTGTTATTGATTCACTTGTTTGTCTATATCCTCCTCTAGCTCATGAGCCCCATGAGGACAGTGAACTGTTTTGAACTGTTCACTGATTTGTCCTCAGCGCCCGTCACAGTGCTTGGCACACCGTAGGCCCTCCGTAAATATTCATCTTGTAACCTAGGTCCAGTCTGCCTGGGGGTGGAAAACACAGCAACCAAAGGCTTGAGTTTGGAGGTTGAATCCCACCTTCACCAGTCACTCGCCGTGACTCCTGAAGCCACTTGACTTGGCCTTCTGAGGCTCAGTTTTCCCTATCTGCAAAATGGACATGATGATGACAGCAGCACTTGGTTTGCAGGGCAGGTTGGGAGGATTTGATGGGGTCATGGAGATCTTGACTGGCATGCTGAAAGGTCAGTGTGCAGTGACTGTTACTGTTATGAAGTGGGAAGGGCACACACAAGTGGGGTGAGGGTCATGGATAGGACCATCTCTGCATGGCACCCAGAAGAAACCACATTTTCCATGCAGGCTTCAGGGGAGGCAGCAAGTAGGATATATGATAACACAGGGAGCTTAGAGATACCAGCTTATCTGATGGACCCTTTTTTTTTTAATTTTTATTTTACTTTATTTTATTTATTTATTTATTTATTTATTTATTTATTTATTTATTTATTTATTTATTTTTGGCTGTGTTGGGTCTTCGTTTCTGTGTGAGGGCTTTCTCTAGTTGTGGCAAGCAGGGGCCGCTCTTCATCGCGGTGCGCGGGCCTCTCACTGTCACGGCCTCTCTTGTTGCGGAGCACAGGCTCCAGACGCGCAGGCTCAGTAGTTGTGGCTCACGGGCCTAGTTGCTCCGCGGCATGTGGGATCTTCCCAGACCAGGGCTCAAACCCGTGTCCCCTGCATTGGCAGGCAGATTCTCAACCACTGTGCCACCAGGGAAGCCCTTTTCTTTTTTAATTTTTATCGGAGTATAGTTGATGTACAATATTGTGTTAGTTTCAGGTATACAACAAAGTAAATCAGTTATACATATACATATATCCACTGTTTTTTTTAGATTCTATTACCATATAGGTCATTACAGAGTATTGAGTAGAGTTCCCTGTGCTATACAGTAGGTCCTTATTAGCTATCTATTTTATGTATAGTAGTGTGGATATGTCAATCCCAATCTCACAATTTATCCCTCCCCCGCTTATCCCCTGGTAACCATAACTTTGTTTTCTACATCCTTGACTCTACTTCTGTTTTGTAAATAAGTTCATTTGTACCCTTTTTTTTAGATTCCACATATAAGTGATATCATAAGATATTTGTCTTTCTGTGTCTGACTTACTTCACTCAGTATGACAATCTCTAGGTCCGTCCATGTCGCTGAAAATGGCATTATTTCATTCTTTTTTATGGCTGAGTAATATTCTATTGTATATATGTACCACACCCTCTTCTTCTATTCCTCTGTCAATGGATACTTAGGTTGTTTCCATGTCCTGGCTATTGTGAATAATGCTGCAATGAACATTGGGGTGCATGTATCTTTTCAAATTATGGTTTTCTCCTGGTATGCCCAGGAGTGGGATTGCTGGGTCATGTGGTAGTTCTATTTTTAGTTTTTTAAGGAACCTCCATACTGTTCTCCATAGTGGCTGTACCATCTTACATTCCCACCAACAGTGTAGGAGGGTTCCCTTTTCTCCACACCCCCTTCAGCATTTATTTTTGTAGATTTTTTGATGATGGCCATTCTGATGGGTGTGAGGTGATACCTCATTGTAGTTTTGATTTGCATTTCTCTAGTAATTAGTGATGTTGAGCACCTTTTCATGTGCTTTTTGGCCATCTGTATGTCTTCTTTGGAGAAATGTTTGTTTACATCTTCAGCCCTTTTTTCGATTGGGTCATTATGTACTTTTTTGATATTGAGCTGCATGAGCTGTTTGTAGGCCCCATTTTATTGAGCAGAAAACTGAGGCTCAGAGGGGGTCAGGATTTTCCCAGAGCCACACAGGAGAGGAGGTGGGTCCAGGTCCAAGATTCCTCTTCCTTAACACAGTCCTACCTTCTTTCTGCCTCCCCTGGGAGGATCACTCAGTCACTCATTGGGCATTTATTTGCTGAGTCCCTGCCATGTACCCCTGCAGGCTTTGAGGACACAGCAGGCCCATGGCACAGGGAAAGTAGAAGCACAGTACAGAGAGATGAGAGGTTTGTATTCTTTTCCTGGGGCTGCCATAACAAAGTACCACTGACTGGAGGCTTAAATGACAGAAATGTAGTCTCACAGCTCTGGAGGCCAGAAGTCTGAGAGCAAAGTGTCTGCAAGGTTGGTTTCTTCTGAGTGCTATGAAGAAGAATGTTCCATGCCTCTCTCTTAGCTTCTGGTGATTTGCTGGCAACCTTTGGCATTCCCTGGCTTCTGGTAGCCTCACTCCATCTCTGCCTTCATCTTCACATGGTTTTCTATGTGTGCCTGTCAGTGTCCAAATTTCTCTTTTCTATAAGGACACCAGTCATACCGAATTAGAGACAAGCGTTGCCAAAATTTGGCCTCTGTACACCGGTGCCGGATTAAATCTTGGAGACAGAGTTTTGGGTGAAGTAGAAAGAAATCGCTTTATTGCTCTGCCAAGCAAAGGGGGCCACATTGGGCTAATGCCCTCAAGACTGTGTGTCCCACCCTGGAAGGGGTAGTGAGGAGTCTTATAGTGTTCTGGGAGCAGGGCGTGGTCAGCTCGTGGACATTCTTCTGATTGGTTGGTGGTGAGGTAATTGGGATTCAGCATCATCAACCTTCTGGTTCCAACCAGTCTATGTGCTGTGGGCAACATACAGTAAACCTCTTCCACCTGGTGGGAGTTTCAATATATGCAAACGAGCTCAAAGGATATGGACAGAATATTATCTATAGCCCTGGAGGAGGAAATAAAGGTCCTTGACTTTGTTTGATGGCTAAAATATTGTTATTTTGTCTTGCTTGACTGTTTTCCTTTCTTTTTGCGTTTTCTCTCTTCTCTGATTAAATTTACTTTTTTTTAAAAAAATTTACTCTTTGACTAAAGTTTTTCTACAGACAAAAGGAAGGCGGAGGACATGGGTGGGGGTCTATGCTGGGAAGGCTTCATAGGGTCCTACTCAGTTACACCCACCCTACCCCAGTATGACCTCATTGTGACTTAACTAATTACATCAGCACCAACCTTATTTCCAAACAAGGTCACGTTGTGAGAGGTCCTAAGGGTTAGGACTTCAATGTATGAAATTGACATATGTCAAAGGGGAGACAATTAAACTCATAACAGAGGCATTAGGAAAGTAAAGGTAGCTGAGCTAGGGGTGTGGGGTGGGGGGGAACCTTCTCCAAGAAGGGGGGGTTACAGTTGAGCCCTGTTGTAAGGGAGGGTCTTGCACTAGCTTGGCTTGAGACAAAGGGTGGGAATCCCAGCCCCAGGTGGTGAGGTTTAAGTCAAAGAACAACTGAGGGAGGTTGGGGTCTGCCCACTCATGGTCCCCATGACCCACATTGCAGAGGGATGTGAGGTGAGAGAAAGAAGGAACTTTCACTCCAGTGGTTCTCAGATGGAGGGCACATCAGCAGCACCTACAGGGCTTATTAAAACACAGCTCCTGGGAGTAAGTCTGGAATGGGGCCCAGGAATTTGCATTTCTAACAAGTTATCAGGTGATGCTGATATGGCTGGTCAGACTCATCCAGGGAACCACACTTCAAGAATCACTGTTTTGCAGCCTGGGTCCATGTCTGCTTTATAAACAGAAGCAATCTTAACTCTGCAAACAAAACAGAAAATGAAAACCAATACCTGTATGAATCTGTGCCAGCCAGAAAGCTCATAGAGGCCTTCCTCTGAGACACGGGGCCCCAGTCTTGCCCACATAAGAATCACCCCTGTGTACGAGGGGGTGGAGAATAGGAAAAGGAGGTGTTGAAGTCCAGATTTTTGGTTCCCACTTGCTGAACTCAAATTTCCAGGGAGAAGAGAGGGATAAATTAGGAGTTTGGGATTAACATATACACACAACTACATATAAAACAGATAACCAACAAGGACCTACTGTATAACACAGGGAACTATACTCAATATTTTGTAATAACCTACAAGAGAAAAGAATCTGAAAAAGAATACATATATCATATATGTACATATAACTGAAACACTTTGCTGTATACCTAAAACTAACACAACATTGTGCATCAACTACACGTCAATAAAAAAATAAAAAAGTAAATCTATCAGTTAAAAAACATTTCCAAGGAAGGAGCCTTGGGCAAGTTCTTCTACCATCCATGCAAGCCTCAGTCTTCTCACCCTTAAAATGGGTTTGTCTGGGAGATTTGATGAACTAACAAAGAGTAGATTTCAAATGGTAGGGTGCGTCACCTGCGGGGCAGGGGTTTATAATACAGAGGGCTGAGCCCCACCACCAACGTTTCTGATTCAGTAGGTCTGGGGTGGGGTTGGAGAACTGACATTTCTAACAGCATCTCTAATGATGCTGATGGTCTGGAGACCACTTAGAAAAACACTGAGCTAAGGCTCTGAAAGGCTGGCAGAACAATGCCTGGTACTCTGCGAGTTTCATAATAGAAGCATCCCCGGGAGATTCTAAAGGTCAAGCAGGCTTAAAGATGCAGCTCTGGGGAACTGTTGGACTAAATTGGCTAAGAGTAAAAAGCAGTCTGTGTTGGAAGGAAGGTCAAGTTCAGGACTCAAACGGTAGAATCCAGGGCACCTTTATTCAAAATGACATGATATAAAAAGAATTAGCCCCCCACTTCATACCCATTAAGATGCCTACTATAAAAATAAATGCATAACTAAAATACAAAAAAAACCCAAACAAGTATGCATGAGGATGTAGAGAAATTGGAATCTTTGTGCACTGTTGGTGGGGATGTAAAATATGGAAAATGGTATGGCAGTTCCTCAAAAATTTAAAAATAGAATTACCGTAAGATCCTGCAATTCTGCTTCTGGATATATACCCAAAAGAATTGAAAACAGGGTCATGAACAGATATTTGTACACCCATGTTCATAGCAGCATTATTCGAAAGAGGCAAAATGTGGAAGCAACCCAAATGTCTGTTAACAGATGAGATGAATGGATGTATATAAAATGTATATAAAATACAGAATGGAATATTAGTCAGTCCTGAAAAAGGACGGAATTTCTGACACCTGCTTCAACATGAGGACATTATGCTGAGTGAAATAAGCCAGACACAAAAGGACAAATATTGTACAATTCCATTTATAGGAGGTCCCTAGAGGAGTCAAATTCACAGAGACAAAAATAGGCTGGTGGGTTGCCAGGGGCTGGGGGAGGGGGATGGGGAGTTAGTGTTAAATGGGGACAGAGTTTCAGTTCGGGAAGATGAAAAGCGTTTTGGAGATGGACGGTGGTGATGGGTGCACGACAGTGTGAATGTACTTAATGCCACTGAACTGTGTACTTAAAAATGATTAAGATAGCAAATTTTATGTTGTGTGTATTTTACCACAATTTTTAAAAAATAAATAAAAAGGAATGAACCCAATGCCTGCCATCCAATCAAAACTAAATATCAGCTTTTATTGAGAATGCAGATATCATTCCATTGTCATTAATATTGGGGTTTGACATGGTGCTGACCCAATGAGCATGAGCGATCCCAAAAGCATGGTGGTTATTATTATTGACTATAATGGTTTGATTTGTGCTGGGATTTGTGCTAAGCCTTTTGCCCCATAAGTCCTGGTAAAAACACTCTGAAATAAGCGGTGTTATACATAACTCCAATTTACCAAAAGGGAAACTCAGGCACAGAGAGGTTGAATGCTTTGTCCAGGCCACACAGGATTCGAACCCAGAATTAATGGCAGAGTCCATTATGTCACTATAAAATTATAACAACAAACTGGGTCATCTCTGGCTTCCTGGGACTCATAGACTGGCTGTGTAGATGAGCAAAAAATAAGAAGTGACGTGCACTTGTTGGAGAAATATAATTGAAAACCATGAAACCACAAGCGTTAATGTGATGCACTTCACAGGCAATTTGCTAAGAGATTGCGAGACAGAAAGACATCTCACCTTTTTCCACAGCCAGATAAAAGATAATCCTCAAGTCAGAGGACTTGATAACACCATTTGTCACACCCAGGTAATTGGAGTGACCATTTGTGTTAGCTAATTGGCTTTATCCACAGCAAAACCAAATTTCTCATCTCTTGGTGACAGGAGGTAATTTTGCAACTTGCAGCAAGGCACCAGCTAAAGTTAGCCTCCTATGCTCCCACAGAAACGGGGAGACCGGGAAATTTAAGCTTCTTATTTTTAATGTTTATTTGTCCTTCCACAGACAAGTCCAGCATATAAAGTGAAAGGGAGCGGAGAGAGGAGGATTGGGGGTGGTTTGCCTTGTTTTTGTTATTCAGGGGGCTGCAAAGAATTCACAAGAATTGGGTCTTAGAGGAGCAAGAGTGAGAAGGGTCTGAGATGAGGGCAACTGAGGCATGAATAGAGACCCAGCGAGATTGAAAAACCACCTCCCACTCCCCTGTTTATGCTCCCAGGCTCCTGTCCTCGGGATAAAACCTTTACTCCTCATGTAGCCTAAAACCCCTGCTTTCTTTTTCTTTTTTTTTAATGTATGCTTTTTTTTTTTAATTTATTTTTGGCTGCATTGGGTCTTCGTTGCTGTTGCTGCGCGTGGACTTTTCTCTAGTTGCTGTTGTCTTCGTTGTGGTACGCTGACTTCTCATTGTGGTGGCTTCTCTTGTAGTGAAGCACGGGCTCTAGGCACGTGGGCTTCAGTAGTTGTGGCACACGGGCTTAGTTGCTCCACGGCATGTGGGATCTTCCCGGACCTGGGCTCGAACCCATGTCCCCTGCATTGGCAGGCAGATTCTTAACCACTGCGCCACCAGGGAAGCCCAACCCCTGTTTTCTGCTCTCCCGCCTCTTAGCCCTTTCCTCCAGCTACACTGGCCTTTGCTGTTTCTGGAGAGGTTTGGACCACAGGGCCTTTGCACTTGCTATTTTGCTCTGCCTGAGTGTTCTCTCTCTCTCCCCAGGGCTGGCTCCTTCTCATCATTCAAGGTGTGACTGGCTTCTTCTACAAAAATAAATCAGGAAATACTCTGTTTTAGAATCCTCAGAGCACCAAAATACTTAAAATTACCTTGTTTGTTTAATGATTATGCTTCCCTCACTAGGCTATATGTTCCATGACAGTGGCACCCATCTGAGGGCCCACAGCCTTAGTCTGGAATCCCAGCTCAGATGTGTGACATGGGGCCTCTCTGAACCTCTGTTTCTTCCTCCATAAGAAGAGGAACATAGAAGAGTTTCAATAAGGATTAAATAAACAACTTTTAGAACATGTAGGGGACACAGAATAGGGACTATACATTTAAGCGTTTGCTGTTTTTGCTGTTATGATAGCAATAAATGATATAATCCTTAGGTTCTAGCGTAGAATTTAGCCTATGTGAGACACTAAGTACGTATTTATTGGATGGATACACAGATGGGTAGCAGATTTTTGAGCAGAGAAGGGCAGTACTGAGCCCTTTCCGAGCTCTGGACATGGCTTATAACAAAACAGAAAGCCTGGCTGGGGGTGGCCAGGGGCTTCTCAGCTTATACCCCCAGCCTTCAAGCTCCCACTTCAGAGCTCAAATATCAGATAAAACCAATGGGAGAGAAATTATCTAAGCAAATGTTGTCATGTCTGCCTTTGAAGAGTTGGAATCTTTAAACCAAGTTTCATTTTAAAGGAGCCCCAGCTGACTCAGCTCTAAACAGACCAAGGGGAGCACAGCCCTTGGCTCAAAGCCAGAAAATTTCTATCTTCAAGTTTCTATTTGTTCCAACTCACAATTTTTTTTTTTTTTTTTTTTTTTTTTTTTGCTCCTCTGCAATCTTTGAAAGAAAAAATGAATGCTCCCTGCATGCAAAGGAGGGGGAACCTCCCCACACCCCAGTCCATACTGCTTTATTGTTTTGCCCCCAGGGCTGCTTTTGTGGTCTCACAGCAGGAAGTTATCTGGAGGCTTTCTTCAGTGTTGTAAGCCTCTTGACCAATCCTGTTTGATGAGGATTAAAGAATGCCAGAACTGCTCAAGTCTTCCCAAGGCGTGCCAGGAAGTCATTCATATACTCCAGGCCTCCGGCTGGTTTCAGGGCTCAAATGTCAGTGAAAATGAAGAGAGAAAAGGATGGGAGTAAACGAGAGCTTGTCCTCTTTGCCTTCCTCCTCCCACTTTCCACTCGGGGTGACAGACGTGAGGAGGGGAAGATTTAAAAGAAGAGAGAGATGGAGAAAGAAAGGGGGAGAGAGAGAGAGAGATGGAAGGGAGAGGGAGAGAGGCAGGAGGTGGGGAGAGAGAGGTAAAGTGAGGTGCCTATTTTTCTACATTTCTATCCCATCTATCAAGCGCCGACTTTGTCCCTTGTCCCTGTCCCTGTCCCTTTGTCCCTGTATAATAAAATACAGCACACGGACGTGCAACAAATGTTTATTGGATGAAGGGTCCGAGGCATTTAAATCAGGGGCTCTCAAGCATACCTGAATGCCTGGAAGCTTTGAAAACAGTTCTACGTCAGCACTCCACCCCAGACTGGTATTTTTCTTTTAAAAAAGCTCTCGCAGGAGATTTTAATGCACAGCCAGGATGCAGAACCATTGATTAATATCAAAAGCCGTGCCACGCAGCTTGTGGAATTTTAGTTCCCCAACCAGGGATTGAACCCAGGCCCTTGGCAGTGAGAGCACGGAGTCCTAACCACTGGACCGCCAAGGAATTAAAATCAAAAGTTTTGAAATGATGGCCTAGGCCTTGATTCAGGCCTAATCATGATGTGTTTGTTTCGCTGCACAGTGTCTTAAAAATATTTGCATTCCTCAATATTTCAAACTCTGGTAGTCCATAAACTTTCCAGGTTTCCAACTTTGTTTTAAAAAGCTTGAAGTTCCAGCCATCATAGGTGTACCTCCCAGCAGAAGCAGAGCAGCACCTGTTCCTTTAGATGGAGCAGGACGAGCTTTTCAATTTGCCACCGTTCCCACCACTCCCTGTTGCCCCCTGGATGCTGAGCTGGAGGACCCAATTTCCCTCCTCTTTACAGCTGCACTGCTGGTTCTTCTTTGGAATAAAGTTTAGGAGAAGGTGAAATATTTGTCTAAAGTTAGCATCTCCAAGTCAAGTGGGAAATGGGAGCCTCATATTCCCAGGAACACCAGAAGTATTTCTTTATAGAAGTCAAGTTTATTCCTCCACATTTGTTATACAAAGTTTGCTTTTCTTACAGCCAGCTTGTTCAATCACGGACACTACATGTCAGGAGGTGAAGTGTGGTGGTTCAGAGAAATGGTCCCAAAGTCTGCTTCTCAATACGACAGCCTCTAGTCACATGTGGCTGTTTTTATTTAAATTAATAAAAATTAGATAAAAATAAAAATTACATTCCTCAGCCATAGTAGACACTTTTCAAGAGCTCAGTAGCTGTGTGGGGGCTGGTGGTTACTATATCGATGGTACAAAACATGTCTATTGCTGCTGAAATGTCCAGTGGCCTATTGGAGAGCAATGCTCTGGAGTGAGACTTCCAGGGTTTAAAACCCTGCTTTGCTACTTCCTAGTTGTGTGACCTTGGGCTAGGTACTCTACCTCTCCTTGCCTTAGTTTCCTCATCTGTAAAGTGGCTTTGTTTAACAATAGTACTGACATCAAAGGGTTGTTGTGAGAATTCCATGACAATACATGTAGAGCTTTTGGAACAGTGCCTGGCACATGGTAAATGCTTATTAACATTGTAAAAGCATTTAATATCTATATGTTATTAATACAAATAATTATTAATATCTATTATTAATACTATTATATATTTATATAATAATATATTATATAATTTAATAATTACATAATTATATTATGTAATATTTATATTATATAATATATAATTAATATATACAATAAATATCTAGTATATATAATAAATGTAATATATTATATTATTATATATTATAAATGTTATGTAATTATATAATTATTATGTATTATTATATATAATTATAATAACCTATTATTATAATTATATGATAACATAATATAACATTAACATCTATTATTAACATTAACATTTTATTTATTTTACTATAATAATTATTTACTATTATATATTACTTTTATATATTATGTATAATTATATGCTATAATAATTATAATAATCTATTATATACTTATATGTAATAACACTAATTAGCATCTAATATTATTATTTATTTTACACTAATAATAATGATAAGTAATAGACATCCCTGGTCCAGATGAGTTTCCTATCCCCTTTTAACCCTCATTCGTAATCTGTAAAGTTTACGAATTTAGATTCATATAGAGTGTAAATTATCCACTCTATCCTACATATGAAGAAACTGAAGATCAGAGAGGTTTTGTCACTTGCTAAAGATCAACAGCACCTGCGAGGTGTAACTGGGATACAGTCCAAGACTGTTAAATTCTGATGCCCTTGCCTATTCACTCTACCATGAGGTCTCTTGAGGTGAAAGGATAAGCAAAGGTCCTGGGGTAGACATCACCAGGTGTGTGTGGCCTGTGGTGCACTGGCCAATTTTGCTGGAATGCAGGGTATATGAAAGGGGGGGTGGCGCCGAACGGAGGGGTAAAAGTTTAGCTATAAGGAGGGATTGGAACCAGCCAGAAATTGAGCAACAGCCTGAGGATTTGAAGGCTTCATTTAGGGAGCAATATAGTTCTTTAAAAAGCATCTGATCTGAGATAGCCTGCCCTTTGGCTTATGCCAGTCAAAAGAGCAGCCCACAACTATTGAGCAAAAACCATTTGCTGGGACCAATGCCCATGGTCCTTCTCACAAAGCCCTTACGAGAACCTTTTGAGGAAGGTTTTATTATTGTCGTTCCCACTTTACAGATGAGAAAACTGAGGCTCAGAGAAGCCCACGCAGCTGGCCAAGGGTGGAATCAGGATTGCACCTCAGTGCCTTCTTTCTGACCTCGTTGCAGCACTGTTGGGCCAGGGACTTGCTTAAACTCTTACTTCAAGGAAGGTCTTACCATGGGTGCCAATTTCTGGTGCTGACAATGCATTTTCTCCAGAAGAATTTGCATAACAAGGATGTTGGGATGCCTTTGGCCTCTGAGAGCTTCCAAAGGTGTGTGACATCACCAAAGTCAGACCATGGCCCTATGTGAACTGGTCCCTCTCCCCTAAGTGGACTGGCTCCTCCTGTTCTCCCTCCGCCTCCCTCCTCCTCCTCTTCTTCTCCCTTCTCCTCCTGAACATCCACTTAGAGAAATCCTTAGGGGCTTGTTCGAGGTGTGAATGCATTGTTATGATTAGAAGTGCTCAGAACAGGGACTATCACATAGCAAGTGCTCAGTAAAATCTGTTGTTGATGATAATAATACTGTTGGATTATTATCATTGCCCACACAGAGATAACAAGACCAACCCCAATTTCAGGAGACTAGACGAGGAGAGAGTGGCAAAAGTTGCCTTAGGTTATGAAGAGGCTGTGACGTACAACTTTTGAGGGAGGTATGGATCCTGGTGCCTAAGAAATCTTTGTGATGCTTGAGAAAATAGAAACAATTTCCCATGGTGAGAAAAACCTTTTGGCAAAGGGTTTTGGGTGGAATTATGAAAGGAAACTGAAATCTTTTGAATTGTGTGTAATGTTATGTGTGTTACCTGTTAGTTCTCACTGGGGTCCACAGTCTCCCCCCACAATAGTTCAATAACCATTCATTCATTCAATAAATGTTTATTGATTATCTATAATATGCTAAGAACCGATTCAGAGGTCAATATAAGAGGTGGTATAACTATTATGATTAATGATTATGTAAATCTTTATAATTATTAGTCATATTTAGGTAAGAAATATTATTGCAACTGCTCACTTGTGTATGTTTGGTAGTCAAAGAAACCGAGGCTCAGAAGGATTAAACAACTTGCCAAGAAACATAACCAATAGGTGATAGAGGTGGGGTTTGAAGGTCTAGGTCCGTGGGGTGGGTCCAAGTCCACATCTGTCTTCAGCAGGGGAGGAAAGGTAAGGGAGGACATTTGGGGGTGGCTAAGAGGAGGAGAAAGATCTGGGGTGAGGGGGAGAAAGAGGACAGGAGAGAAGAATTTGAGTAGAAGCCCTTTTCCATCATTTATTCATTCCACAAACATTCATTGACCATACTGTGTGCTAGGCACTGCACTGGGGATACAGTGGTGAGCAAAATGGACATCGCCTTTGCCGTCCTGGAGTTGAAGCTCCAGAGGAGAAGGAGTCGACAAACAAGCGAGGAAAAGTATCATGTCTGGTGGTACTAATGCTTTGGGAAAAAGAGAAGAGAGATAGTGGGTGACAGGGGTGTAGGGATGGTTCTTGAATAGGTGACACCTGAGCTGAGGACTGACTGGGGTGAGAATAGACTCATGTAGATATTTGGCAAAAGGATGTTTCAGGCAGTGGGAACAGCAGGTGCAAGGGCCCTGAGGCAGGACTGAGTTTAAGAAACAGTAACGAGATCAGAGTAAGGCACAGTGAATGAGTGGGAGAGAAGGAATTAGGGGAGGGACACAGGCTGGGGGTTGGGGATGGGGAGATAAATCAATAGGTCCTCATAGGTCATTGTAAGGAATTTGGCTTTTACGCTGACCTAAATGCAGGGCCATAAAGCTTGGCCCATCGTGCTCTTATTCTTATTTTTTAACAATGTTCTTCTGGCTGCTGCCTGGAGAATAGATTGGTGGCGGCAAGGGTAGAAGGCAGGGAGGCCGTTAGGGGGCTACTGTGATCATCCAGGAGAAAGAGGATGATGAGTGAGCTTGGGAGGTAGTGAGAAGCAGTCGACTTGTGAATAGATTTTAAAGACCTTGAAGGATTTGCTGAGGGACAGGTCATTGGAAATGGGATTCGTGCATGCAGGGAATTCAGGTGGTTGAGAAGAGAAATTAAGCAGTGCCCCAAATTAGTATTTTCAGAAGGGTCTGTGGGGTGAAAACCCTCAGTAGATAAAAGGAACAAGCATACGCTTTTTATCACGTTCATGGAAGCAGGGAAAAGGTGGCTTTGCTCTTGAGTGATGGGAAATGTCCTCCATCCTTGTCAGATGGTCCAAGAGGCCTGTGAGAGGAAGCTCTGGGGCCAGCTAGGTATGGTAGGTGAAGAATTGGGAGATCCTGGATCTGTTGAGATGTGTGAGGTTGGGGAAGGGGAAAGTAAGAAAGATAACTACAGATCCCTTTTACTGAGCACTCATTATGGTTGGGGCATGCACAGAGGAATTTTCAGAAGATATTAACTCATTTAATGACCTCTACAGCCCTCCAGGGTGGCAGCCATGCTCATCCCCATTTTCCAGATGAGTAAAACTGAGTCAGAGCACATAGGAAATATACCCAAATTAATAGCCTCTTTCTGGTTCAATGAAACAGACACAGTCTTCCATGTTCCTGGAGCTGAAATTCTGGAAGCAGGGACGGACATTAAACAAAGATGCAAATATATAACAACAGGTGGAACTAAAGGGATAGTGGGTGACAGAAGGAAAGTGGAATGAAACCAGCCAGGAATTTACCTGAGGCGGGTGTGTTGGAAGTAGAATCACAGAGTCATTGGATTTCTGACATCTCCTGCCTAAAAGTCTTCTGTTGGTGGGTTCAAGCTCCTGGAGGGAGGTAATAACAGATCTGGTCCTCAGCGTGAGGGCTGTTCTCCACCTGGTACCTTCGTTGAGGTCTCTAGAGTTGAAATACCCTTTCTTTCCATCCCTGGCCCAGCGTTCTCAGCTTCGTGGGGGCAGCTCCCTCTCTTTCCAGCTTGCCTGGCACCCCCTGGCTTCCCTCTGATGGCTCTTGTGTTCTTTCTAGGCTGCATCTGCAGTCTGAGTCCATTTGCCAGAGCTGTGCAGTCCGCTAAGATAGCCACTAGCTTCCCGTGGCTACTGAGCACTTGATATGTGGCTGGTCCAAACTGAGCATGAGACAAAGGCTTAGTTAAAAAAATTAAACAGAGTAAAGGAATGCAAAATTTCTCATTGACACTTTTTTTGACACTAATATTAAGTCAAAATGATACTACTTTGGAAATGTCAGGTTCAATAAAACACATCATTAGAACTAATATCATAATAGTGACAAAAACCCTTTTCTTAATCAAACTTTAGTCAGGCTCTTCTGAGTCCTCTTCTTGAGTAGACCTTGACCTTGGCTTTCTGTTTCCATTCTATCCTTGTCAAGGCTGCCTAGCCCAGTCTTAGCAAGAATCTGGCTAAGGCAGTTTATCAAGAATCCCCCCATCCTTGATATCTGATCATCCCTGACATCTGATCAGTTTCCTCATCCCTCACCCTTGCTGTACAAATCTTTGACCTACCTTTAGCAAGAATCCTGGTAGGTCCGTTAAGCAAGAATCCCTCTCCCCTTGAAGTCTCCTCAGTGATTTTTCTGTGCATGGACCCCCCCTCCCCCAACCCTGCTCCTTGGCTATAAATCCCCACTTGTCCTATTGTATTCTGAGTTAACCTTGATCTCTCTCTCTACTGTAATTCTTCTATTAAATAAAGTAGTCCTCACAATTTTAACAAGTGTTAGAATATTTTTTCTTTTAACAGTAGAAAATTTAAAATTATCTTTGTGGCTTGCATTTGTGGCTCGTATTTCTAAGGAACAGCACTGCATTGGAAGGTGGCACAGTATCCTCCCCTCCTACCCTGGGGCAGATTTCCCCAGACCTACTTTCATTGCTGACTATGAGCTTTAGTTTCTTCTTTCCATTCATCAATCTATCTCTCCAGTCTGCTTAGCATCCCTAGGTAAAGGTAATGGCTGGCACACCTTTTTTTTTTTTTTATTTTTGGCTGTGTTGGGTCTTCGTTTCTGTGCGAGGGCTTTCTCTAGTTGCGGCAAGCGGGGGCCACTCTTCATCGCGGTGCGCGGGCCTCTCACTATCGCGGCCTCTCTTGTTGCGGAGCACAGGCTCCAGACGCGCAGGCTCAGTAATTGTGGCTCACGGGCCCAGCTGCTCCGCGGCATGTGGGATCCTCCCAGACCAGGGCTCGAACCCGTGTCCCCTGCATTGGCAGGCAGACTCCCAACCACTGCGCCACCAGGGAAGCCCTGGCACACCTATTTTTGAAAGGTTGCTCCTTCCTTCCTTCCTTCCTTCCTTCCTTCCTTCCTTCCTTCCTTCCTTCCTTCCTTCCTTCCTTCCTTCCTTCCTTCCTTCATATATTCTGCCAGTGTTAAAGAAAAATATACTTAATGACATTTTTAAAACATTGTAAAAAAGACTTTACACAAGGGGAAGACTATCAGGTATAGGGCCCACTGTGATGGAATTTTCCACTGGGCGAGTGAGATTGGGCTTAACTCCATAAACAACATGGGCCAGTGGAAAGTTATAGCTAAAGAGCAGGATGGCAGGTTGGGGGTGGGGCAGGGTCAATGGATAAAAAATTACTAAGAGGAAACATCAGGGGTAAGGAGGATTTTGGCAAAACCAACTAGATAATAGATATTATTATATTACTATATTAGGCATTAGATATTGAAAGTGATCAGGGTGGAGAGGTTCTTACTAAAACTTAATTTTACAAAGAAGTGCACACGTGCGGCCATGAGAGGTTTCTGAAGTCTGATTGAAGTTTGGTCAAGCAAAGAATCTTTGTCACCAGCCAATCACCCAGCTAGCCTTCTGTGATATTGTAATTTATAAGAAGAAGTATATATTTGGTCTTCATCCAGTTTCTGGCACAGAGCTCCTAAAACCCTTGGAAGTATTGAAAGTGATCAAGTTGTCTTTTGTTACATTAGTGGGGTGACTTTTGGTCCTCACCTAAGGATGGGGGCTGGTTGCCAAGGACACCTAACTGTGTGATTAGAGGGGGAGAGGTAAGGGGCTGGAGGTTGAATCAGTCTCCAATGGCCAATGATTTAGTCAGTCAGGCCTATGTAATGAAGTGTCCATAAACACCCAAAAGGACAGGGTTTGGAGAGTTTCTGGGTCAGAGGAGATTTGGGGAAAATGGCAAGCCTGGAGAGAGCGTAGAAGTTGCATCCTTTCGCAATACATTGGCCTATGCATCTCTTCCATCTGGCTGTTCCTAAGTTTTATCTTTTTATAATAAACTGGTGATCTAGTAAGTAAACTATTTCTTTGAGTTTTGTGTGCCATCATTTCTAGCAAATTAATCAAACCCCAAAAAGGGGTCATGGGAACTTCTGATTTATAGCCCGTTGGCTGGAAGCACAGGTAACGATTGTGCTTCTGAAGCGGGTGGGGGCAGGCAGTCTTGTAGAACTGAACTCTTAACCTGTGTAATCTGATGCTACCCCTGGGGAGATAGTGTCAGAATTGAGTTGAATTGAGTTGAAATCTGCTGGTGTCTGAGAACTGCTTGTTGGTGTGGGAGGAAACCGCCACATACCCTCACCACATTGGAATTTGAGTCTCAGAGCACCAAAAGACCTTCTATATGCCAGGCTTTATGCTGAGCCCTGGGATTACCACTCCTTGGAGGAAGGACTTCACGGTGTTGCAGGACAGCTTCAGATGCTAAGGACACAGTGATGAATTTGGCTGAGAGGGGAGACAATTTTCGGCAGCAGTGGAGAACCTGAATGTCTTAGTCTTCTCAGACTGCCAGAACAAAATGGACTGAGTAGCTTAAACAATCGAAATTTATTTTCTAATAGTTCTGGAGGTTGGAAGTCCAAGATCAAGGTGCCAGCAGGGCTGGTGTCTGGTGTCTGGTCGCTCCTTGGGTTGCAGGTGGCTGTCTTCTTAGCTTCTCACTGTGTTGTCATATGGCCTTTCCTCTGTGCCTTCGTGGAGAAAAGAGAGAGAATCTTTTCCTACAAGGCCATTAATCCCATCATGAGGACCCCACCCTCATGACCTAATCTAATCCTAATTGGATCCCAAAGGTCTCATCTCCAAATGCCACCACACTGGGGGTTAGAGCTTCAATATATGAATTTCAGGTGGAAGCAAACATTCAACTGAAGCTTTGTTCTACACATCCAGGGTTGGAGATGCTTTGTAGGCATCCACACAGAGACGCCAAGCAGTTTGGTACAGGAGAATAGAGCTCAGTGGAGAGAGAGAGAATGAGAGAGAGATTTTAATTGTAAGTAATTGACTCACACAGTTATTGAAGCTGACAAGTCCCCAAATCTGTAGGGTGAGTCAGCAAGCTGGAGACCCAGGAGAACAGATGGTATAAGTTCCAGTCTGAGTCTGAAGGCCTGAGCACCAGGAGAGCCAATGATGTGGTTCCCGTAAGAAAGCCTTGAGACCCAGGAAGAGCCAATGTTTCAGCTTGAGTCCAAAGGCTGGAGAAAGCTCATGTCTCGCTCCAAAGCTAGATAGGCAGGAGGAATTCTGTCTTAGTTGGGGGAAGGTCAGGCTTTTGATCTCTTTAGTCTTTCAACGGATTGGATGAGGCCCACCCACTTTAGGGAGGGCAATCTGCTTCACTTGGTCTACCATTTCAAGTGTTAACCTCATCCAAAAACACCCTAACAGAAATATCCAGAATAATGTTGACCAAACACGCGGGCATTCGTGGCTAAGTCAAACTGACACATACGCTTAACCATCACAGAAGACACTGATGATTCTTGTCGAATCTGTTATTCTTATGATGGTTGCAAAATGTTGGTTTTCTAGCTCTACCATTTCTTCTGCATTTATTGGCTGGCATTCTACTGTGAGGAAAGCTTTCTCTTTTCCTTCATTTAGGTAAATATTATTCATTATTAATTTATGTTAGCATAAACTCTTGATTCTTAGTGCATTCAATGGAGTATCATTGGTTACTATCATTATTTATGCTGATGCTCAAATGATCTCAGCTTTAGCCAGTAGGAGCTCTTCCAGGATGCCTCCTTTGTCCTATCAACATGTCCCCATTAATATATGAGCACTTCCTTACTTTCTGGTACAAGATATCCCCGGACTTTTTACTTTTGATACCCTCCAAGACAGGAATCTTTGTTTTGCTTGTTGATGTTTCCTAAATGTCTAAAACAGTGCCTGGCACACAGTAGGCACTCAATATGTATTTGTTGAAAGAATAAATATATGAATGAGTGAAGTGTCCCTGGCTAGAGTTTGAGAGGGATCAGAACACTCCCTGCTTGTCTGTCAATGCCCTTGGTCTCATGGATATTTGTCTCCTCACTAAGATCTTGGCATACATATGTATGGGTAGTAAAGGGAGTGTGGGTATGTCCATGAATTGGTATATGTCAATATACAAACTTCTGTCCTTTTTGTGGTTAAATCTGTGTGCTGATCAGTTGGTGAGTGAAGCTACTGTTTGCCTGGGGGTCATTCAGTATCTGGGGGTCAGTTCCTGGTGTTGCTTACTTGTGGGTGTACATTCAGGGAGCTGGGGGTTCCTGTGTAGAGTATCTGTTAGAAAAGTGTGTTTTGGTTGAGGAGACTGAATGTCTGTGAATATATTTGAGAGTAAGAATTTATTTTTTTTAAAGTTTTAATTGCAACATAATTAACATGTTATATTAGTTTCAGGTGTACAACATAAAGGTTCAATATTTGTATATATTGCAAAGGATCACCACAGTAAGTCTAGTTAACACCCATAACCACACATAATTACAATTTTTTTTTCTTGTGAAGAGAACTTTTAGGATCTAGTCTCTTAGCAACTTTCAAATATACAATCCATTATTATAAACTATAGTCACCATGCTGTACCTTACACTCCCAGGACTTGTTTATTTAAAAACTGGAAGTTTGTATCTTTTGATCCCCTTCACTCATTTTGCCCATCTCTTACCCCCTGCCTCTGGCAATTATCAATCTGTTCTCTGTATCTGAGTTATTGTTTTGTTTTTAGATTCCACATACAAGTGAGATCATATGATATTTGTCTTTCTCTGTCTGACTTATTTCACTTAGCATAATGCCCTCAAGATCCATCCATGTTGTTGCAAATGGCAAGATTTCCTTCTTTTTACAGCTGAATAATATTCCATTTTATATATATGTGTATATATACGTATATATATATATGTACACACACACACACACACAGACATATATATATATCACATTTTCTTAATCCATTCATCCATCAATGGACACTTAGGTTGCTTCCATATCTTGGCTATTGTAAATAATGCTACAGTGAACATGGGTGTGCAGATATCTTTTTTTAAATCAAAATTTGCACTTTATTTATTTATTTTATTTTGTGTGTGTGTGTGGCTGTGTTGGGTCTTTGTTGCTGTGTGGGCTTTCTCTAGTTGCGGCGAGTGGGGGCTACTCTTCATTGCAGTGCACGGGCATCTCATTGCGGTGGCTTCTCTTTGTTGCAGAGCAGGGCTCTAAGCACGTGGGCTTCAGTCGTTGTGGCATGTGGGCTCAGTAGTTGTGGCCTGCGGGCTCTAGAGCACAGGCTCAGTAGTTGTGGCACATGGGCTTAGTTGCTCAGCGGCATGTGGGATCTTCCCAGACCAGGGCTCGAACCCATTCCCCAGCATTGGCAGGCAGATTCTTAACCACTGCACCACCAGGGAAGTCCCGCAGATATCTTTTTGATTTAGTGTTTTCATTTCCTTCAGATAAATACCCAGAAGTGAAATTGCTGGATCATATGGTAGTGCTATTTTAAATTTTTTGAGAAACCTCCATACTGTTTTCCATAGTGGCTGTACCAATTTACATTCCTACCAACAGTGCACAAGGAGAACTTGTGTATTTTTGCTTGTTAACATTATTACTGCTGTCAATTGCTATGTAAAAAACAAGCAAGCAAACAAAAAACTCCAAAATGTGGCAGCTTGAAACAACAACCATCCAACATCTCATGGTTCCATGATTTGTCTGGGCTGAGGCGGGAAGTTCTTCTGGCCACAGAGTGTTAGCTGAGGCTACAGTCATGTGAAGCATTGACTGGACTGGACCTTCCAGATGGTTCCCTCCCGTGGGTGGGAGGTTGGTGCTGGTTGTCAGTGGGGCTATTGACCAGAGCATCTTGACTCTCCTCCACTTGGCTTGGGCTTCTCACAGTATGGTTGATGGATTCCTAGAGGGAGCATTCCAAGCCCGCAAAAATGGAAGCTACAGATGTCCTAAGGCTCAGCTTCAGAAGTCTCACAGTGCCACTTCTGCCGTGTTCTAAGTTGGCTAAAACAAGTCACGCAGCTGAGCCCACCTCTCGATGGGAGGAAGGATTTGGGGCCATCTTGAGCCCACTGCAGCTCTTGCCATCGTCACACATCACAAAATTAATGATGCTTCCTAAACATCATCAAACACCAAGTCCATGTTGGAAGGCTCCTGTTATCTCTGATATGGCTTTTACAATTGGTTTCTTTGAATGCAAGAACACAAGATCCACATATTTGGTTGTTGTTTTTTTCTTGACTCTTTTTTAAAATTTATTTTATTGAAGAATAGTTGATTTACAGTGTTGTGTTCATTTCTACTGTACAGCAAAGTGATTCAGTTTTACATATATATATTCTTTTCATATTCTTTCCATTAGGGTTTAATCACAGGATATTGAATATAGTTCCCTGCGCTATACAGTAGGGCCTTGTTGTTTATCCATCCTATATATAATAGTTTGCATCTACTAATCCCAAACTCCCAATGCACCCCTCCCCCACCGCCCCTTCCCCCTGGGCAACCACAAGTCTGTTCTCTATGTCTGTGAGTCTGTTTCTGTTTTGTAGATAGGTTCATTTGCATCATGTTTTAGATTCCACATATAAGTGATATCATAGGGTATTTGCATTTCTCTTTCCAACTTACTTCACTTGGTATGATAATCTCTAGGTCCATCCATGTTGCTGCTAATGGCGTTATTTCATTCTTTTTTATGGCTGAGTAATATTCCATTGTATACATGTACCACATCTTCTTTATCCATTCATCTGTCAATGGACATTTAGGTTGTTTGCATGTCTTGGCTACTGTAGATAGTGCTGCAATGGACATTGGGGTGCATGTATCTTTTCGAATTAGAGTTTTCTGTAACAGACGTGGGGTAACTTGTGATCTGGCAGGGTAGATTTAATAATTACAGAGGACTCCTACTGGTCTGTTTCTGGTTGTGTACTTCTTTGAAATGTGCAGTTGTAGAGAGAAATAACAGTGTAGTATGTTTCTAAGGGGATGGGTTTGTGTGAAAATCCTGTGGAGGTATGTTTCTGAGTCTACATGTCCCTGAGGGAGCATACCCGTGGGGGGTGAGGACCTGTGAGCAGCTAGGTGTGTAGTGCAGGTTTGGGACGAGTGAGTCTGGGTGAGAATATCTCTGACCGCACATCAATTTGGCTTTAGTGATAGGTGAGTGTGGCTTTAAATAGGAGGACTCCACAGGCAAGGAAAAGGGGTGACATTCCTCTTTATCTTTTTCCTGAGAGGCTGGCCCCTGAAGTCCCAGGAAAGGTATTCACTCTGACCAGCTGATGACCTTTCTGCCGATAACAGGTGTCCCTGGAAGCTGGGTGGTACCCTTAGCTCTGTCTCTAGGGCCAACCACATTCAGAGAGAGAGAGAGAGAGAGAGTTTCGTTTACTTTAAACCCAATCATCCAGAAACACAATTGTGTTTTGTTCCACACGTCACTTCTTTTTCTTCCACTTGATGTTGGCAAATATTTCCCTCTTGCTATGGAACTGGGCTCCACAGGAGGAAGCTGAAGATTCGCCCTGGATGTGAATCTGTCAGGGAGAGACAGACAAGTCCAAACGTGTTGTTCAACTCTTGGCTTTCTCTGTCCAATGCAGACAATCTTGGTGCAAGGGCTCCCTCCTGGTGTGGGGGGCTGGGGTCTCTGATCCTCAGATATCCCTCCCTAGACTTCCCCCACTGATGTATGAGGAATTTGGGGGCCATGACAGTGTCTAAGTACACTGGCTTTGGAGCCACCTGTTCTTTTTTTTTTTTTTCTTTAATTTTTTTTGGAGTATAGTTGATTTACAATGTTGTGTTAGTTCCTGCTGTACAGCAAAGTGAATCGGTTATACATACACATATATCCACCCACTCTTTTTTAGATTCTTTTCCCATATAGGTCATTACAGAGTATTGACTAGAGTTCCCTGTACTATACAGTAGGTCCTTATTAGTTATCTATTGTATATACAGTAGTGTGTATATGTCAATCCCAGTCTCCCAATTTATCCCTCCCCCCTACCCCGGCTGCTTTCCCCACTGGTAACCATAAGTTTGTTTTCTACATCTGTGACTCTATTTCTGTTTTGTAAATAAGTTCATTTGTACCATTTGTTTTAGATTCCACATATAAGCTATATCATGATATTTGTCTTTCTCTGTCTGGCTTACCTCACTCAGTATGACAATCTCTAGTTCCATCTATGTGGCTGCAAATGGCATTATTTCGTTCTTTTTTATGGCTGAGTAATATTCCATTGTATATATGTACCACATCTTCTTTATCCATTCCTCTGTTGATGGACATTTAGGTTGCTTCCATGTCTTGGCTATTGTAAATCGTGCTGCATTGGGGTGCATGCATCATTTCGAATTACGGTTTTCTCTGGATATATGCCCGGGAGTGGGATTGCTGAATCATATGGTAGTGGAGACACCTGTTCTTGATTCAGATCTCAGCTCTGCTACTCTCCAGCTGGAGGACGCTGGGCATGTTACTTAACCTCTCTGTGTCTCGATTTGCTCCTCTGAGAAATGAGGGTAATTATAATACAGCACTGCCCAACAGAAATATAATGTGAGCCACGTGTGTAATTTAAATTTTTCGAATAGCTGTATTTTTTTAAAGTAAAAATAAAGAGGTTCTATGGCCTGAATGGCTGTGTTCCCCTCACCCCCACCCACCCAGGCTTAAATTCATACGTTGAAATCCTAAATCCTAACGTCCAATGTGATCCTATTAGGAGGTGGGGGCCTTTGTCAGGTGATTAGATCATGAGGGCTGAGCCCTCATGAATGAGATTAACGCTCTTATAGAAGAGATCCCAGAGACCTTCCTGGCCCCTTGTGCCATTTGAGGATATAAGAAATCTGTGAACTGGAAACAGAAATAGACTCACAGACAGAGAAAACAAATTTATGGTTACAAAAGGGGAAAGTGGGAGGGAGGGATAAATTAGGAGTTTCGGATTAACATATACACACTACTAAATATAAAATAGATAACCAACAAGGACCCACTGTATAGCACAGGGAACTATAGTCAATATCTTCTAATAATCTAATAGGGAAAATAATCTGAAATGAAACTGAATCACTTTGCAGTACACCTGAAACTAAAACTAACATTGTAAACCAACTATACTTCAATTTTTTTTAAAAAAAGGAAAATAACGAGACTTCCCTGGCAGTCCAGTGGGTAAGAGTCTGCACTTCCAATGCAGGGGGCATGGGTTCGATCCCTGATTGGGAAGTAAGATCCCACCTGCTGCACGGCTCAGCCAAAAAAGTTTTTTTAAAAATTATTTTTAAAAAAGAAAAAAAAGAGAAGAAATCTATGAACTGGAAGAGGGCCCTCACCTGGCCATGCTGGCACTGTGATTTCAGACTTACAACCCCTAGAAATATGGGGAAAAAGTTTCTGTTGTCTATAAGCCACCCAGTCTTATAGAAACCAGAATAGACTAACACTCAAGTAGAATTAACTTTAATATATTTTATTCAACCAAATTTAGCCAAAATATTATCATTTCAATCTGTAATAAAAAAATATTCCTGAGGGGGACTTCCCTGGTGGTCCAGTGGGTAAGACTCTGCACTCCCAATGCAGGGGGCCAGGGTTCGATCCCTGGTCAGGGAACTAGATCCCGCATGCATGCCGCAACTAAAAGATCCCACATGCCTCAACTAAAGACTAAAGACCTGGCGCAGCCTAAATAAATAAATAAATATTTTTTAAAAGCTTTTAAAAAATATTAATGAAGCAGTTTACAGTTTTCTTTTTTCGGCACCAAGTCTTGAAAATCAGGTGCATATTTTATACTTACAGCACATCTCAGTTTGGACTAGCCACATTTTTGTTGGCAATACTTGATCTCATAGTTGAAAGTATAGATTCCCATACCCAAGTTGTCCCAAACAAACTTAAAAGTTTTCTAATAACTGAATTGAGGATCAGTTTTTAAATCTAAATGAACTAAAATTAAACAAAATTAAAAGTTCAGTTTTTTTGTCACACTGGCCACATTTCAAGTGGTCACGTGGGGCTATGGGCTGCCATATTGATCTAGTATGGAATTTGTGGAATTGCTTTATGGAATTATTTTCAGTATTAAATGAGTTAGTACCTTTAAAGCACTTTGTTAATCCCTGGCGAGTGCTACATTAAGTGTCTATTGCATAACAAATATATGCAATTAATATTTATTGAGCACCTACTTTGTGCCCAAGTACTGTGTGGGATGTTAGGCTTGGGTAAGTAAGTCAGATAAGTCAGACCCAGTTTGGCCGTCATGGAGCTTGTATTCTGGTGGCGAAGGTCATAATCAGACCATCACAAACTTTGTGTGTGGTTAGGCATTGCACTGAGACCTACAGAAAAGACAGAATCAGTACTAAGGGATCGTTTCCAACGGGTGGATAAGGAAGGGGCCACCTGAGTCCCATCATCCACGGGCTGAATCTGAAAGATACACAGGCAGGAAGAATGCTCCAAACAGAGACAGTAGATGGTGGGAGGCAGGACACTGCAGGAGAATCTGATAAATGGTCGGTGTATCTGAAGTGGAGAGAGCCAGGCAGTAGGGATGGGATGTGAGACTGGAGTCAACATTTGCACAACCTTGGAAGATGGAGAACAGCATTTGGTCTAGACTGTGAGGGTCACAGGTTCGAATCCTGATTACAGCTCTGTGACCTTGGGCAAGTTATTGAACCTCTGTGAGCCTCAGAAGGAAGGACCTAGCATGTCAGAAGTGCTTGAAAGTGCTGGGTGCAGTCATTGTAGGAAAGATGGTCCAGCCCCTTCATGCACTTCTGCAGGGCCTCCTGGGGTCTTCTGATCAGCCCCAAGACTGTGGTGTCTTCTTTTTTTTTTTTTTTTGAATGTCACTAGACAATGAATTAAGCAAACCTTTATTGAAGCTTAAATTGTGGTGCAGAAATACATTTCAACTGATTTAAGTCCAACACCATGAAGAGAGAAATTATGGCACCAAAATTTTCCCTCCTCTATCATATATTCTAGGGCTAATTTAGATTACTATTCAATCTATATTTTTCATTTTTCTAGGCTTTGTTCCATACAAATTTGTGCAGTTTTTCAACACTAAATAGAAATCTTAAATCTATTAGGGAAAGAAAAAACATCAAACCTCAAGCCAATAAATGTCGTCAAATCTACAGGGACACTGTTCAAGAACAAAATCCACTTTGAGCATTGGTCCTCATAATAGCACCGAAACGTTAGCTACTGTGCGCTAATTAAGACTGTCTCTTATTAATGTGGCCCTCGATTTCTCCCTGTATCTCCTCCAAGGCTGAAGCCAGGGCTCAGAGAGGTAGACTTGACCAAGCTCCACACCCTTGGGTTGCAGAGCCCTGATGTGAGACAACTCAGGTCCATGGGTTCCAGTGTGGGCATATTTCACCTCTTTGCAGTATGAATTCCTGTATCTTTTAATCTATTCACTTGTGTGACCACAGCCTGCCCCAGCACCTAGAAGGAAATCCTCTCCCCCCCTGCCAGGCTGTCACTCTCTAGTCATTCAGCCTCCATCCATCACCAGCAGACCAGATCTCTTCCATCTTCTCCAGGGTTATTCCATGGGCATTAAAAAAATTTTCTCCTTCTGTACAGTAAGTGTTCTATTCAAAGTCCTTTCCAGCCATATTCAAGACCTTACAATTCTGTGCAGTGAATAAATGAAATTATGCCTATTATGCCTTCTGGAAGTTTCTACTTTGACATGAAGCTACAAAGCCAGTGTTCTTAACCTTTTGTATGTGTCATGGACCCTGTTGGCAATCTAGAGACAATCTGGTCAAGCTAGGGATCCCTTTCAGAATAATGTTTTTTAATGCAAAAAATAAATACACATAATTACAAGAGAAACCAATTACACTGAAACATGGTTGTCAAAATAGTTCTGAAAAACAAATGTGTAATATAATACTATGTGTTTTTATTAATGTATTAAATTTTAAAATACAAACAAATTAAAAATAAATTTATCTTTAAAGACTTAAAAAATTAAAAATTAACTTCTCTTAAGAAACATAGGTGACTTTTTTTTCCACACAATGATCCCACCTGCCAAGAAAAGAACCAAGACATAAAATTTCAGGACTCAGGGCATAGCTCGGGAACCAAACTTCTCAGGTTTGAATCCCAGCTGTGCCACTCACCAGCTGTGTGACCCTGGGGGAAGTTGCTTGAATAGGGTTTAGATGTAGGAGGTGGGAACACTGAACACTGTACATTGACCCTGACATCTGAGGGCTCACTGGACTGCAAACTTCTCCAGAAGAAAAGTTGTGTTTTCTGCCTTATCATTTCCTGGTGCATAGTGCCTGAAAAACAGCAGGTGTTCAATAAAGGCTCTTGGATGGATTGAATGCATAGTTAAACACATTTAAGTTTGGTACTTTGGTAGGCACTGGGATACAAAGATTAAAAAATAAACAACTCAGTCTCTTTTTTTTTTTTTACAAGGCTAAAGGTATAAGGGGGGACATGGGGCTCCAACAAGCAGTTGAAATAAACAGCAATGGATGTTATGTTGGGGGAAGTACAGCGTAGGGAAGAAGATAAGGTGGTTTCTGGGTCTTTGGGACGAAGGAGTGGTTGTTAGAATCATTAAAGAAGAAGGAAGAGCAGTAATGGGGCACGAGGGATAATCATCTCTGTTGGACCCCTATAAGATTTGAGGTCACTGATGTATCTCAGAAGGTTCAGCTGGGTAATTGGTTCTGGAAATACCCTCAGAAAAAGAAAGAGGTGGGCTGGCATTAGAGTGTAGAGATGCTGAGTGTGTGAGAGGCAATTGAAAGCATGCCATGGCCTTTAAGGGAAAAGAATCTAAAAAAGAGTGGATACATGTATATGTATAACTGATTCACTTTCCTGTACACCTGAAACTAACACAACATTGTAAATCGACTATACTCCAATACAAAATTTTTTTTTTTAAAACTAGATAATTGTGAAAAGGTAACCCACTGAATGGGAGAAAAATTCAAAAATCCCATATCTGATAAGGAACTTGTATCCAAAATATATGAAGAGTTCTTACAACTCAATAATAAAAATAGGGACTTCCCTGGTGGCGCAGTGGTTAAGAATCCACCTGCCAATGCAGGGGTTCAATCCCTGGTCTGGGAAGATCCCACATGCTGCGGAGCAAATGAGCCTGTGCGCCACAGCTACTGAAGCCCGTGTGCTGCAGCTACTGAAGCCCTTGTGCCTAGAGCCCATGCTCTGCAACAAGAGAAGCCACCGCAATGAGAAGCCCGCGCACCGTAACGAAGAGTAGCCCACGTGCGCCGCAACTAGAGAAAGCTCACGTGCAGCAACGAAGACCCAATGCAGCCAAAAATAAATAAAATTTTAAAAATAAAAATAAAAATAACCCAATATAAAAATGGTCAAGATATCTGAATGGATATTTCTCCCAAAAAGATATACAAATGGCCAATAAGCACATGAAAAAATGCTCAACATCATTATTCATCAGAGAAATGCAAATCAAAACCACAGTGAGATACCACTTCATAACCACTAGGATAGCTAGAATCAAAAAGTCAGATAATAAGTGTTGGTGAGAATGTGAAGGAATTGGAACCCTTATATGTCGCTGAGGAATATCATCTGGTGCAGCTGCTTTGGAAAACAAGTTGGCAGTTCCTCGAAAGTTAAACAGAGTTAACATATGACACAGCAATTTCACTCTAAGTATATATATCCAAGAGAAATAAAAGCATATGTCCACACAAAAACTTATACTAAAATGTTTATACCAGCACCATTCATAACAACCAAAAAGTGGAAACAACCCAAATGTCCATCAACTGATAAATGGATAAATAAAGTGTGGTATATGCATACAGTGGGATATTATTTGGCCATAAAAAAATGAAATACTGATACATGTGACAACATGTATGAACCTTGAAAACATTATTCTAAGTGAAAGAAGTTAGTCAAGAAAGACCACACATTGTATGATTCTGTTCATATGAAAATGTTCAGAACAGGGCCATGTATAGAGACAGAAAGTAGATTAGTGGTTTCTTAGGGGTGGGAGTTGATGGTGGGGTTGGAGGTGATAGTTAAAAGTACAGGGTTTCTTTCTGAGCTGACAAAAATGTTCTAAAACTGGTGATGGTTTTGAACATTGTCAGATTGTGCACTTCAGATGGGTGAATTGTATCATATGTAAGTTGTATCTCAATAAAGCTGTTAAAGAAAATAAACAGAAGGCTAGGGAAAAAATAAAATAAGAAGAAGGCATGCCATGACCTAGGAGAGTGTTTGGTGGGACACGATCAGGATCTCGGAGAGACAGCAGTGAGCAGTCCTGAAGAGAGATATTAGTTCCCTGCCCAGGAATTGAGCCTGGGTAGCCTGGATAAAAACCAGGAATCCTAGCTGCTAGACCACCAGGGGCTAGAGGCTAGAAGCAAAGTTGCCCAGGCTCTTGCTCGATTTGAAAGCAAGAATGTTTCAAGGAGGCAAAAACTGTTAAAACAGGTACAACGTTTATTATTATTAGCACAGCACAATATGTGGGAGAGCACACAGAGAAGTAGTCTATTTATTTAAGACAGAAGCAAGGCAAGGGTGTGGTGTCCTCCCTAATGAGGAGGAGTGCAGTAAAGAGGCAGTTACATCAATTACACAGGGCAGTTCTCAGGGTCTTTGCTCTCCTCTGGCAAGTTATCTTGTTTCTTTTCCCACACCTGACCTGTCCAAGGCCTTCCCCAACATGCATGCACATCTTTTTACCAAGACGGATTCCAGCGCAGAGGCTAATGGGAGGTTTGACATCACCTATTATGGGGTGGCGCCCCCTCCCTTTATGACCCCCAAGGAGACTTCCTGCACATGTGGTCGTCCTATCTCTTTACTCCAGCAGAGCTCAGTTCCTGCCACTAACTTTGTCCTTGGCGTGTCTAAGGAAGACAAAGCTCCAAATTACTCTGCTTGACAAATTCCAGCTGCTCAGCCCAGGGACCCATTTATCTCCTACCTCAGTCAGAAGGGGTGAGATTAAAATTCTTGCATTGTTTGTACCAGCTAGCAAGAGACGGTTGTGAAATTCTCCATAACCTTGCAAGCAAGTTGATACACACAACCATTGTTAAAAATGATATAAAGTTATAGTTCTTACATTAAAATAAAAGTAATCAATACTCAAAACTCATCACTTTCTAATTACTTTACAACAGTTTCACTTTTCTAAAGTCACACAGGTTAGGAGACCCAAGACTCTCAGATAAGGGGCTTTTTCATTCCACACAAATGGTCACTATCATAGTTCAGAGGAGGAAGAAAAGTTTTCTGGGTCAATTACACAGGCTCATTTTGACTATTTTTCTTCACCTGTTGAATAGAGGGCTACGTTCAAATGCGCAACACTAAAAGTATCTTCACTTACTCACTCAGCAAACGGGTACTGAATACTGAGTGGACTGATTCATTTATTCATTCAGCAAACAGGTATTGCACCAGGCACTCAGCTCCACCTGGGGTAAGCTCGCCTTCAAGGAGTTTATGGAATTGAAAATCTAACCACTAAGAGAGAGGGAAAAAATCATAACCACACCATACAAAAGCAGCTGACTGCTATTACCTTTTGATATTGTTCTTTTGTGGGTATTTACATCTTTTGGGTATTTGAGAGTGTCTTATCTTTACAATTTTTAACCAAAACATTTACATATTTGTAATGACATTATAGAAATCATTCTGCATTTTTTCCTTTTACACTGATGACACAACTTTTCAAATTTCTCGTTAGAGTTGTAAGGTACCTCTTTCCAATTAAAAATTAAACAGCTGTGGTTGCCAAGGGGGAGGAGAGGTGGGGGAGGGATGGTTTATATATATATGTATAACTGAATCACTTTGCTGTTCAGCAGAAATTAACACAACATTGTAAATCAACTATACTTCAATTTAAAAATTAATTAATTAAAAAAATTTAAATAGCAACTTTGAGCTTTTTCCCTGCTCCTCCCAAATGCATGAGGGTGAGCCTTCAATTACTCTGATTGCCGATCATCCCATTTCTTCTGAATGAAGGAAAATTCAGTCTATCGTGATCTGAAAATGATACTGATAATTGATCAAAACTGACTTTATTTCTTTTGGATGTATACCCGAAATGGGATTGCTAGATCATATGGTAGTTCTATTTTTTAATTTTTTTGAGGAACCACCAGACCCTTTACCATAGTAGCTGCATCAATTTACATTCCCACCAATAGTGCAACAGGGCTCGCTTTTCTCCACATCCTCACCAACACTTGTCATCTCTTGCCTTTTTGAGAATAGCCATCTAACAGGCTTGAGGCTCATATGTGGTTTTGATTTGCATTTCTCTGGTGATTAGTGATGTAGAGCACCTTTTCATATACCTGTTAGCCATTTGTGTATCTTCTTTGAAAAAATGTCTATTCAGGTCCTCTGCCCATTTTTCAATTGGATTACTTGGTTTTCTTGCTACTGAGTTGCGGAATCTTTTTTTTTTTTTTTCCCCCCCGCACCATGCAGCTTGCAGGATCTTAGTTCCCCGACCAGGCAGTGAAAGTTTGGAGTCCTAACCACTGGACTGCCAGGGAATTCCCTGAATTGTGCAATCTTAAAAAACAAAACAACAACAAAAAGCTGAACTCATAGCAACAGAGAATAGACTGGTGGTTTACCAGAAGCTGGGGGATGGGGAAAAGAAGATTAAAAAAAAAAAAAAGTAGCATGGAGGTTACAAGGGGCTTAGGGGAGGGGGTCATGGGGAGTTAGCATTTAATGGGGACAGAGTTTCAGTTTTGCAAAATGAAAAGAGTTCTGGAGATGAGTGGTGGTGATGGTTGCACGATAATATAAATGTGCTTAGTATCAATAAACTGTACACTTAAAAAAGGTTAAGATAGCAAATTTGTTACATACTTTTTAAATAAATACAATCAATAAAAACATTGAAAAATAATTAACAAAATATTTTAAATATTTTGTTGTATTGAGCAGTGACTACACACCATGTGAATGATCTCTTTCAATCCCCACAGACACCTCAGGCGATAAGCATTACGTGGAATCACAGGAAATTGTCAATATTGGTTTTCAGCCACAAAAATGACAATTTAATAAGGTTCCACCTATTACTATCTTCATTTTAAAGATAAGGAAAGTGAGTCGTAGAGGCATTCGGTGACCTGGTAAAAATTGCAGACTTTAGGCAAGGAGAGAGGCCAGGGTTTCAGCCCAGATTTGACTGATTTTAAAGCCCAAACTTGACCGTCCCCATGGCCTTTCTGCCAACAGCTGCTAGGAGGAAAAAAGGCAGATTTTTTTCCACAGAAGGGACAACCCCAAGGGCCTCCTACGTAACTAAGGGGTTTCACTGTCACATGTGACCCCAGCCTGGGGCTTGCTAGCTGCCCGTGAAGAAAGGCTTGGGCAACACCAGGCTCTTCATTGCTCTGAGCGTCCTTCATTCTCAGTTTGCTCTGGACAAAATACCCACCCAGGAGTTTCCCATTTCTCAGTTGCATGCTTGAGATCTTTTTTTTTCCTCTAGGTTTCTTGAGCTACAATGGACATATAATGTTGTGTAAGTTTAAGATGTGCAATGTAGGGCTTCCCTGGTGGTGCAGTGGTTAAGAATTTGCCTGCCAATGCAGGGGTCACGGGTTCGAGCCCTGGTCCGGGAAGATCCCACATGCCCCGGAGCAACTAAGCCCGTGCGCCACAACTACTGAGCCTGTGCTCTAGAGCCCGCGAGCCACAACTACTGAGCCTGTGTGCCACAATTACTGAAGCCCATGCGCCTACAGCTCGTGCTCTGCAACAAGAGAAGCCACCGCAATGAGAGGCCCGCGCACCGCAATGAAGAGTGGCCCCTGCTCACAGCAACTAGAGAAAGCCTGCGCACAGCAACGAAGACCCAACACAGCCAAAAATAAATAAATAAATTTTAAAAAAAAAAGAAAAAGCTATTTGAAGAAAAAAAAAAGATGTGCAATGTAGTGATTTGATACAATGATATATTGCAAAGTTATCACCATCAGAGTTCAGCTAACTCCTCTATCACATCATATAATTACCATTTCTTTTTTTGTGTGTTGAAAGCATTTAAGATCTTCTATAGCCAAAAAAAAAAAAAAAACAAGGAGAGGAACTGAATATACATTTTTCCACAGACATACAAATGGCCGACAGGTGCTGGGCATCAGTAATCATGGGGAAAATGCCAATCAAAACCACAGTGAGATGTCCCTTCACACTTTATTTTATTTTTATTTATTTTTTAAACTTACTTTTGTCTTTATTTCATTTATTTATTTATTTATTTGGCCAGCAAAGCATGGCATGCAGGACCTTATTTCCCTGACCAGGGATCGAACCGGTGCCCCCAGCAGTGGAAGCGTGAAGTGTTAACCACTGGACCACCAGGAAAGTCTCCCTTCACACTTTAGAATGGCTGATATCAGAGACCACAAGTGTTGGCAAGGATACATGTTTGAGATCTTATCCTTTAGGGAACATTATCTTCCCCATTCCTGTGGCTTTCTCAAGGGCCTGTGGGGGCCCGTGGCATTGTATTCCTGGAACTGTACATTCAATGTTTAATTTTTTAAAAGCTTTCCACTTCAAATCAGGCTTCTCAGTGTCTGCTGAGCCCATTAACCTCCCAGGTGTGTGTGCGTGACCCTGGTCACTCATCTGAAGAGGAAAGTGGTGAGTTAGCCCCAAGTCAGGAGGGGCCCAGCCCTCTGGGGATGATTTGTCCTAGAATAGGTTCTTTTCTCTGGGCGCTCACACCTGCTGTTTTCTCCCCCTCAGGTGTCATCCCAGCACCTGGCAAGGTGTGTGATGACCTGTCTGGGAAACACCTTTCCTCTGGTTGCTGGGAAATGAATCTTGCTGGCTTTGAGAGATGGGCACTATATCTATTCCCCACATATTTCTATATCATCAGCTTGGAGTCTGTCCTATTTCCCAGGATATGCCAGGCTGATCTGCAACTGTGATGCTTTTCTGGGAATGTTACTATGTTACAAACAGCACCCTGACATTTGCTAGCTCTGTGACGCTGCCACACCTTCTCCCTGAGCCTCGGTTTCCCTACCTGTAAGATGTCTCTAGGTAACACCCACCTTGCTGAGTGGTTATGCCAATTATAATTAAATAACAAGAATGACCTTTACCCAGATCCTGCTAGGCAGCAGGCACCAGGCCAGAAGGCTTTTCAAAGTCATGCTGGCATTTAATAACTGGCATTTAGGGATTCCTGTATTAAAAAAATTTTTTTGAGTAGGCTGAAACTGAGACAGGCTGGGACCTGAAACCTGGGACCTGGAACCCTTTGCTGCAGTGCTTGCACCTGGACACACATCTCCTCTCCTCAGGCAACAAAATACAAAGAAACTATAAGGGACTAAAAATAACTGCGTGCATGTGCAGTTGGGGCAATTTCTGGAGAAAAGATACAAAAAGACCAAAAAACCCAACTGCCACTTCTGAGGAGTTGGGAGCAAAAGCAGGGTACTGGGCATGCACACTGCACACAGCACCACCAGCGGGTGGGCAGACCACCCCTCTGGCCTGACCCCTGGACCCACCTCTACCCTCACACCATAAAAGGGATCAGCTTGCCCCCCCACCCCTCAGGGAGCAAGGGAACCTGTTACCTGTTTTCACTCCAAGCCTTGCCTGAATTTCCTGTCTGGCCTCTTGTCAATTTCTATTGATTAAGGAGTGTAAGAACCCTGGTCGGTAACAAAACCATTTCAATAAATTCCCTATGGACTCAAATGTTTGGTCCTTGGTGAGCCTAAAATTGCACTCTGAGGAAATTACTGAAGAAAAAATGGGGAAGGGGAGAGAGAAAGAAAAATAGAGGGAAAATATTGGCCTCATCTTGGGGTATTCCCTTAGGACAATGGAACATATAAGCTGGTTACATTTCTCCCTTTACATTGGCTCAGAGTCAGTTATACCCAATGTTGACTTAATATAAGGCGCTTTGTTAACATGAAAAATAGGCATCAACGTTTTTAGACATTGCTTCATTTTTTCCCTCTGATCTCCTCATTTAAGTTTTAGCTTGCTGTGTGTAACTCTATATTCCTTTTTCACTTTGAATGAGGAGGGGTCTACATGCATAAATACTATATTAATGAGAAAAATGCCTCAAAGATGCACAGACCATCCAATTTTTTTTAATTAGGGGTTTTTAGACTGAAGTCCATAAACTCCTGCGTAGGGTGTAAATAGACTACAGATGGTCAGTAATCTTCCTGAATATTTAGGGAAGTGGCTTGGGTATCTGTGCATCCCCTCTCTGCACCCAGAGAATTAATAGATTTAATCAGATTCTCCAGTGGATCCACGACTCCCTAGATATTATGCACCTCTGCTGTAGATAGTATAAATGTAATTCTTGGATCAAGCCAGACCACCAGAAAGTAACCTGTATCCCTCATTGGTATGGCCCACCACCAGCAAGCTTTAATCCATTGGGTCCAAACTGGGCTGATTTTGCCCCCAGGGGACATTTGGCAATGGCTGGAGACATTTGTTTGTCACACCTGGAGAGAGGGGCAGACGCTATGGCATCTAGTAGGGAGAGGCCAGGGATGCTGCCGAACATCTTACAATACACAGAACAACCCTGACAACAAAGAATTATGCAGTAAGTTCCAAATATCCATAGGGCAAGGTTGAGAAACCCACATTGAACAAAATCTTCTGCTGAAACCTCAATCCTGGCTTGCGGCCAGGGGCGTTACAGAAACTAATGGTTTGAAAGGCAACATTGCATTTATAGTACCAATGTCTCGGTGCACACGATCTGCTGGGCATCACTCAGCACCCCATTTGGCCCAATTGCAATGATCCATTGGAGAAATTTCTTTCAGAATCGGTGTCAGCCAAAGCTTGGGCTCTCTTGAGCAAGAAGTGTTACTGAACGCAATTTCATGTGCCTGATGCACAGTGAGGCGAAACAAACCTAAAGGTCAGAGTTTGGAGCAGAGAAAGGTTTATTGCAGGGCCAAGCAAGGAGAAAGGCGGGAAGGGGGGGTGTTGGGTGGGGGATGCTTATGTTCCAAAAAAACTCCTGAACTCCCCGAAGGATTTCAGCAAAGCATTTTTTTAACATGTTTATTGGTGTATAATTGCTTTACAATCGTGTGTTAGTTTCTGCTGTATAACAAAGTGAATCAGCTATACATATACATACATCCCCATATCTCCTCCCTCTTGCGTCTCCCTCCCACCCTCCCTATCCCACCCCTCTAGGTGGACACAAAGCACCGAGCTGGTCTCCCTGTGCTATGGGGCTGCTTCCCACTAACTATCTATTTTACATTTGGTAGTGTATATATAAGGCAAGGTGAGAGAGAAGCCTGGTTGATTGTTGCAAACTTCTTGGTTCAGGAATCCTTTGTTCTTGCAGCTGCCCATGTAGGTCAGGTCATGATGTTCCTGTAAACCTCCCACAAAACAAATGCTATTCTCTGTTCTGCAACTTTTTGTCTCTATGTGAATGGGAAAGTGTTATACCCTTGATGGTCAGAGCCTTGAGAATGAGCTATCCTGTATATTTCAGGCTATAGGCACCATTCTTAACTCAGAGCAAAAGCCATGGAATACTAAGGTTAAAGTAAAAGAAACAGATCTAATATGGAGTCAGATTTGTTCTTCCGTATGACAGAAGTGTGACTGTAATTTCTAGATACAGGGCATTTGTTCATTCAATAAGTATTTACTGCCTTGCCTGTCCATTGCCAGCCACTGTTTGGGCTCTGGGGAAAAGCAGTGAGCAAAACGGATACAATCCCTGCCTTTCTGAAGCTTTCACTCCAGTGAGAAGACAGAAGCTAAATGAGCTACACAATGTATGATATAATTACTGGCTACAAGGGAGAAGGAGTTACTTGGATACAGAGAGACCAGTCTGTGCAAAGACCCTGGGGTAAGAAGGAGCACTGCAGTTTTAAAGAATCACTGGCTGGCAAAGTTGTGGGAGCCCTGAGAGCAAGAAGGTAAATAGTACAAAAAGCTAAGAAAATAGATGGCAGCCAGACCATGCAGCCTGGACCTGGCTGGCTGAGGCAGGCTTTGATCTTTGTCCTGGAAATGGAAAATTAAGAAACACCTTAAGCTATAAGGAGGATACACTGTAGAGGGCAAAGTAGATATAGAGAAAAAGGAGGCTTTGCAGTTTTTTAGAGCTAATGATTGCTTTGGCATCCATCCGTCCATCCATCAAAATCACTGAATGTCAATTTTGCCTAAATACTCATGCTTTAAATCTCTGCAAGGACCGTGGAGAAGGAATAGCATACGAGGGCTTGTTAGACATGAAGAATCTCAGCAGGACCTACTGTATTCGAATTTGCATTTAAACAAGTGATTTCCATGTGGATTAAAGTTCAAACAGCCCCACCATTAATATTACCAATACTGACAAGAGTCGTCATGCGGCGTGGGATTTAGCATGGCCAGTACCTGGCATAAGCTGGCAACTCAATAAATGGTAGTGCTACCATTTTAAAATTTGTAATATTGCAGCTTCAAGAATTGGGCTGCAACTCTGGCTGCTTCTGGGTAGTTGTTTGTCAGGCTCACTTGTAATGATGGGTATTTGTTATTCAGGGAATGTTTACAGAGGAGTGCCTCAGTTTTAAAAATTTTTATTGAAGTTAGTTGATTTACAATGTTGTGCTCATTTCTGCTGTACAACAAAGTGACTCAGTTATACACATATATACATTCTTTTTTTATATTCTTTTCCATTAAGTTTTATCACAGGAGACTGTATATAGTTCCCTGTGCTATAAAATAGGACTTTGTTGTTTATCCATTCTATATATAACAGTTTGCATCCACTAATCCCAAACTCCCACTCCATCTCTCTCCCTCCCCTACCCTCTTGGCAACCACAAGTCTGTTCTCTATGTCTGTGTGTCTGTTTCTGTTCTGTAGATAGGTTCAGTTGTGCCATATTTTAGATTCCACATATAAGTGATATCATATGGTATTTGTCTTTCTCTTTCTGACTTACTTCACTTAGTATAATAATCTCTAGTTGCATCCATGTTGCTGCAAATGGCATTATTTCATTCTTTTTTTTATGGCTGAGTAGTATTCCATTGCAGATATACACCACATCTTCTTTATCCATTCATCTGCCAGTGGACATTTAGGTTGTTTCCATGTCTTGGCTATTGTGAATAGTGCTGCTATGAACATAGGGGGTGCATGTATCTTTTTGAATTAGAGTTTTGTCCGGGTGTATGCCCAGGAGTGGGATTGCTGGGTCATATGGTAATTCTATTTTGAGTTTTCTGAGGAACCTCCATACTGTTCTCCACAGTGGCTGCACCAACTTACACTCCCACCAACAATGTAGGAGGGTTCCCTTTTCTCCACACCCTCGAGGAGTGTCTCTTTTAAAGTACATTTGTGGTTCAGGATTTTCTAAATTACCAGAGAGGTAACACTTGTCCTCTCTCCTCTCTCTCTTCTCTCCAGGAGGAATTACTCACCTGGACACCAGAGTTCTGCTTAGCCTGGATGCAACCACAGGGATTCTGGGTGATCGTCATGTGCCCACATCTCAGCCTTCTGTTGAGGGGCTGTGCACAGATGTACCCATCTCCCCTGGGAGACCTCCAGGGACACACTCACTGTCCAGAGTCAGGAACATGAGTGATTCTTCTGTGGATACCAAGAGGCAGCCGAACAAGAGAAAGCTGATCAGAAGGGCAGCATCCAGCCCAGTCTCCTCGGGTCCTCTGAGTTCCCAGATTCCAGGCGCCAGAAGCCAGGGATGGGACCCAGGAGGCACCAAGGTCCTGTTGCATCCAGTGCCCCCTGCCCAGCCACACCCTCCTCGCTCAGAGCTGAGGCACCCACCAGCCTCCCATTCCCGGACCAGAGACAGTAAGTCCTTGCTGTTTTAATCTTCCAAGTTGACATTGCTCATTCAAGTGTTTTACCATCTTTGGTTCTGACCTGATTGGTTTAACAGATGTTGAGGTTGTGCCTGACACCAACGGTCAAGGTCACTGCGGCCAAATCCTTCCCGGCATCACACAGCTCAGAGGCAAACAGTGAAGGTAGGCTTCAAACAAGTTGTCCCAATAGATTGCGATGATGTGGAGGCGAGGAGAAGGACCCGGGGTCCTGGCAGGGGGCCTAACCTGGGTTAGAGAATCTGGGTTTCTTCCATTAGGCACTGAAATTGAAGCTGGAGGAGAAGGAGTTCACCAGCAAAGGCCGGGAGGTGGGAAAGACACAGAGACCTAATTGATGTTTTTTTCTCCTTCCTCCCAGCTGCCTCTTTCTTTCTTCCCCTCTCCACTTTCTCCTTCTCTGCTAACCTTAATTGCCTTCTTCTCCTTCTCCCTCCTCTTCCTCCTTCAACTGTTTCAAAACCGATTACCATTCATTTCTTGAGTCCTTCGGGTCATGGGCAAAGGCCCTGTGGCTCTTTTTTTGTGCAGACCTCAAGCTCAGAATGGTTTTCACATGTTTAAACAGCTAGGGCAAAAACAAACAAACAAACCCTAAATAAACTAATCAAAAACAAAACAAACAAACAAAAAAAGAGCAAAAAGGAATATGCAACAGAAACCACATAAGCACAGCTTATGAAACCACATAAGCACATAAGCACATAAGCACAGCTTATGGAACCTAAAATACTTTCTCTTACAGAGAAAGTTTGCTGGGCCTTGGAGTATATGATTCATTTTATTTTCACTGTTTCTTTTTACTTTTGTTGTGGGTGGCTGCTAGAAAATTTTAAATTATATTGTATTTTAAATTGCATTGTATTTCCACCGGAAGAACTGCTGCAGGGGGTTTCCAGCATCTGCTAGAGGGGCACACGTGCCCCCTCAGTTCTTGCTCATCTCTGCCCCCCAGTGCTGTCTGGTGAGTGTAGGTCAAGGTAGGAGGGACAGGGGAAGCCAGTCATTATTCTTGTTGGTTTCTGGCCTCAGACTTCCTGGGTTTGAATTCCTGCTCTTCTGCTCTCTGATTGTGGACACATTTCTTTCTTTTTTTAAAAATTTTATTGAAGTACAGTTGATTTACAATGTTGTGCTAATTTCTGCTGTACAGCAAAGTGACTCAGTTATACATGTATATATTCTTTTTCATATTCTTTTCCATTATGGTTTATCACAGGATATTGAATACAGCTCCCTGTGCTATGCAGTAGGACTTTGTCGTTTATCCATCCTATATATAATAGTTTGCATCTGCTAATCCCAAACTCTTAATACTTCCCGCCCACATCCCCCTCCCCCTTGGCAACCACAAGTCTGTTCTCTATGTCTGTGAGTCTGTTTCTGTTTTGTAGATAGGTTCATTTGTGTTGTATTTTAGATTCCACATATAAGTGGTATCATGGTATTTCTCGTCCTCTTTCTGACTTACTTCACTTAGTATGATAAGCCTCTAGGTCCATCCATGTTGCTGCCAATGGCATTATTTCATTTTTTTATTGGCTGAGTAATATTCCATTCTATATATATACCACATCTTCTTTATTCATTCATCTGATGGACACATTTCTTAACCTGTTAACCCTCAGCATCTTCATCTATAAAATGTGGTCGTAAGAGCAATGCCTCTCCTCTGGGTTTCTGTGAACATATAATGAGATAACATATGGCAAAAGCTTAGCACAGTGCCTGGCTCACAGAAATCATTAGCAGGAGGACGGCTCCCTAAAGCCATTGGCTGGGGACCCTCTAAGTCACCACCTTCCCGAGACTGAATGAGTTCTTCGTATATTTCAGGAGAGCCAGCGCACTTTTGCCTAGGCTCTCCTGGTCTGGCCCCACCTGAACACTTCCTTACAGCCCCGACCAGCTGCTTCTGCGGCCACTTGGGATCAGCAGCCCGTCACGGTGTTACCTGAGCTGGCTGACACCCACAGGTGTGGCCGGGAGACCATGGAGGCCAGTGGGGCATGACAGTCACTAGACCAATTTTGCAGCAGGAGGGAGTCCTCCTTGCAGCTGAGAAATGCCACACAGCCTCTGCTAGGGGTGAAGGAAGGGCACACTGACCCCTGCCTGGCCAGCCAGCAAGAGCTGGGCACAGGGCGGTGCTGGACATTTGGGAATGAATGTGGCACCAGCTCCTGCCTTTGCTTCGTTTTCCAGCTCAAAGCACCAAGCAGACGTGTCTCGTTGGCACCAGCTTCATTCACTCATTTACTCTTCTGGCAAATATTTATTGAGCGCCTGCTTTGTGGCCACACTGGTGCCGAGCACAAGCGATGCACAGCAAGCAAAACGATCAAGGCCTCTGCTTTCATAGAGGCAGAAAAAAGTGAACATAGAACTGGGTGAGCAAGGGGCTGGGTGAGACTTCAGACAAGGTGGTCAGGGAAAGCCTCTCTGAAGAGGTGGCATTTGAGCCAAGACTCAATGGTGAGAGAGATCCTGCAAAGGGAAAGGGATTTCAGGCAGATGGAACAGCCTTTGGGAAAGCTCTAAGCAGAAAATGTGTGTGGCATGGCTGTGGGGGCTTTAAGAAGGCTGGAGTGGCTGGGATGTTGTGAACAAGAAGGGAGTCCTGTGAGATGAGGTCAACAGGGTGGGCAGGCGCTAGCTTGTGTGGGGCATTTGTATCAGTCATCTATTGCTGCGTAACAAATTATCCCCCAAAATGTAAAGGTTTAAAACAACATTTGATATGTCACAGCTTCTATGGGTGAAGCATCTGGGTGCAGCTTAGCTGGGTCCTCTGCCTCAAGTTCCCTCACAAGCTGAAGTCAAGGTATCATTTGTGGCTTCAGTCATCTCAAGGCTCAACTGGGGAAGGACTTGCCTCCAAGTTCACTGTTGGCAGGATTCGGTTCCCAGTGGCTGTTGGATTAAGGACCCTCAGTTTCTTGCTGGCTTTTGGCCGGAGACCGCCCTCACTTCCTTGTCACGTGATCCTCTCCCACGTGGCCATTTGCTTCATCAAAGCATGCAAGCCCAGAAGGCAATAGAGTCTGACAAGATGAAAGCATCAATCTTTTGTAACCTAATCATGAAAGTGACATATCATCACTCTTGCCATATTCTGTTCATTTGAACTGATTAAGTCCAGCCCACACCCGAGGGGAGGGGGTTCCACAAGGGTGTGATTATCAGAAATTGGGGATCACTGAGGACCATCTTTGAATGCTATCTAACAACAGCTGGCTGAGCCAGTGTGTGATGTTGGGTCTTCATATGAGTGCAGGGAACTAAGTAGGCGTTTACATACGTTATTTTGCCAGTCTGCCTCTGACAAGAAAAAGCCAAGGGATCTCGCAGTGGAAGAGAGAAGAAGACTTTGTAGCTCTAGAGGTCAGAATTTGGACCAATAGAGGGATGCTATCATGATTAATCATAAGAGTTTTGATATATCATGATTAATCATGAGTTGAATAAGGTAGTGAGCTCCCCATTGCTAGAGGCATGCAAGTAGAGGGTGAAAGACTCCACATGGGGAATGTTGTAGCAGGTCCTTATAGGCTGGGCAAGACCTGAGCATTTTCATGTAATTAAAATCTGTCACTGTGGCACCATTGTAAAGACCACTCTTGGGAAGTTCTTCCTTGAAAGAAAATGGGTGAATAGTCCTGAATACCTAGGTGATAGTCTGAGTGGCTTCAGCCTCTCAGATGTGGATTCTTTGTCCCCATCCCTGCATGCCCAGGCTCAAGGACTCCTCAAAGATTCCTTCCCAGAGATGTCAGTGCCACCCCCTCCTTGGAGGAGGGTCCCTGGGGAAGGACATCTCAGCTGCAGGGTTGTGGATGCCTTTGTGAGTACATTCATCTGTTTAACAAATGCACACTGAAGTACACGCATGCAGGCTCTGGACTCAGACCTGTCTGGGTTCAAATCCTGCCTTTGCCTCTCCTCCACTGAATGATTGATCAAGTCAGACGATTCCTCTGAGCCACGGTTTCCACGTCTGTACAAAGGGGGAAATATTGCGTAACTGTTAAGTTTGTTGTGAGGCTTAAAGAAATAAAACAAGTTCCTGCCAGTAAGTGCCTTTGTATACTGTAAGTGCTCAAAAAAAAAAACAGTGGTGACGATGGTGATGAGGGTTGCCGACTTGTTTGTTGACTCATCTATTCACATGGTCGTCTGGCAAATATTTCTTGGAGGCTGGGCGTTCACATCCCTCTGTACTGCCTGTGGGGAGCTGGCATCTGTTCTCTGAACCTCCCCCGTGAAGTCCCTCCTGACTGGTCAGTCTCCTGGTGTATCAGTTTCCTATGGCTGCTGTCCCAAATCACCACAAACATAACGCCTTCAAACAAAACCAGTTTATTTTTTTCTTGGAGTATAATTGCTTTGCAATGTTGTGTTAGTTTCTGCTGCAGAACAAAGTGAATCAGCTATATGTATACATATATCCCCTCCCCCTTGAGCCTCCCTCTGACCCCCGCCCCATCCCACCCCTTTAGGACATCACAGAGCACCGAGCTGAGCTCCCTGTGCTATACTGCAGCTTCCCACTAGCTACATATTTTAAACGTGGTAGTATATATATGTCAGTGCTACTCTCTCAATTCGTCCCACCCTCCCATTCCCACCCTGTGTCCACAAGTCCATTCTCTACGTCTGTGTCTCTTTTCCTACCCTCCAAATAGGTTCATAAGTACCATTTTTCTAGATTCCATATATATGTGTTAATATACAATATTTGTTTTTCTCTTTCTGACTTACTTCACTCTGTATGACAGACTCTAAGTTCATGCACATCACTACAAATGCCCCAGTTTTGTTCCTTTTTATGACTGAGTAATATTCCATTGTATATATGTACGACATCTTCTTTATCTATTCATCATCTGTCGATGAACATTTAGGTTGCTTCCATGTCCTGGCTATTGTAAATAGTGCTGCAAAGAACATTGTGGTACATGTATCTTTTTGAATTATGTTTTTCTCCAGGTATATGCCCAGTAGTGTCATATGGTAGTTCTATTTTTAGCTTTTTAAGGAACCTCCATACTGTTCTCCAAAGTGGCTGTGTGAATTTACATTCCCACCAACAGTGCAAGAGGGTTCCCTTTTCTCCACACCCTCTCCTTGTAGATTTTTTGATGATGGCCATTCTGACGGGTGTGAGGTGATACCTCATTGTGGTTTTGATTTGCATTTCTCTAATAATTAGTGATATTCAGCATCTTTTCATGTGTTTGTTGGCCATCTGTATGTCTTCTTTGGAGAAATGTCTATTTAGGTCTTCCACCAATTTTTGATTGGAACAAAACCATTTTATTATCTTACAGTTCGGGAAGTCAGATGTCTGAAAATGGGTCTCCCTGGGTTAACATCAAGGTGTCAGCAGGGCTGCATTCCTTCTGGAGACCCTCGGCGAGAACCTGTTCCTTGCTTTTTCCAGCTTCAAGAAAGTTGTTCACATTCCTTGGCTCATGGCTCCTACCTCTATCTTCAAAACCAGCAGTGTAGGGACTTCCCTGGTGGTCCAGTGGTTAACACTTCGTCTTCCAATGCAGGGGGTGTGGGTTTGATCCCTGGTTGGGGAACTGGGATCCTACATGCCTCAAGGCCAAAAAAAACCCAAAACATAAAAAAAAAAACCAGAAGCAATATTGTAACAAATTCAATAAAGACTTTAAAAATGGTCCACATTAAAAAAAAAAAATCTTAAAAAAAAAAAAGCAGTGTATCATCTTCAAATCTCTCTCTGACTCTCCGACCTCTGCTTCCCTCCTCACATCTCCTTCTCTGACTCTGACCCTCACGCTTCCCTCTTACAAGGACCCTCGTGATGACTTTGAGCCACCTGGATAATCCAAGATAATCTCTCCATCTCGAGATCCTTAACTCAATCACATCCTCAAAGTCCCTTTTGCCATGTAGAGTCACATTTGCACGTTCTGGGGATGTGGACTTGGACATCTCTGGGAGACCATGATTTTGCCAACCACATCCGGGTCCACTGCCTTGGCTCCCGCCACCTGGCTCTCTAGATTCTTTCTAGGTCTCTCTCCCCATGAAAGGAAACTTCTGCCCCAGGTCGCTCAAGTCTTTGGGCTTTGGTATGTCATCCCATCTGTCTAAATGCTCCTCTGCTCTCCCTTTGTCTGGTATTACTCACCCTTCACGTCTCCACACCACCCCCTCCTTCCCCCCACCCCACCCCCAGTTTCACCAAGTTCCCAGATTAGATTAAATCCCCACCTTGTAAATCACCTGAAGTCACAATGGCATGCGTGCTATTCCTTACTGCCTGCCTCCTTCGGGTCACTCTAAAGCCCCCTATGGGCAGGGGCTGTGACTCTTGCTCACTGCTACATCCTCATACCTGGCACAGCACCAGGCGTGTGGCAGCCCCTGGAAACAACTTGTTAGTTTGAATTGAATCGTTGCCCTTTCTCATCCTGCCCCATGGCTGGCTTCCTTGCTGCTATATACAGGTGTATTCGTTTCCTAGGGATGCTGTCACAAAACATCAAAGCTGGGTGGCTTCAATGACAGAAATGGATTATCTCAGAGTTCTGGAAGATAGAAGTCCACGATCAATGTGTTGTCAGGGTTGGTTCTATTTGAAGGCTGTGGTGGAGACAGAGTCTGTTTCACTCCTCTCTCCCAGCTTATGGTGGTTTGCTGGCAATCTTTGGCAACACTTGTGTTATAGATGTATCACCCTGATCTCTGCCTTCATCTTCACATGGCCTTCTCCCTGTGCATGTCAGTCTCTGTGTCCAAATCTCTCCCTTTTATAAGGACAGAGTCATATTGGATTAGGGCCCACCCTCATGACCTCATTTTAACTTGATCATCTGGAAAGAACCTATTTCCAAATAAAATCCAAAATCCCATGCATAGGTACTGGGGGTTAGGACTTTAGCATCTTTGCGGGGCGGGGGGACACAATTTAACCCATAACACGAGGCTTCTGCCCTCGGAGTCACCCACACTTGAAACTTCAATCATCTTTGCCTCCACTTTCACGTAACTCAGAAAATATGGGTAAAGGGACTTACTAAGTAAAATAGACCCTTAAGCTGAGGGCTGGAGACCCCATGGCAAGTCCTAGAAGGTGTCTTTCTTTTTTTTTTTTTGGTCACGCTGCACAGCATGCGGGATCTTAGTTCCCCAACCAGAGATCGAACTCATGCCCCCTGCAATGGAAGCCTGGAGTCCTAACAACTGGACCACCAAGGAATTCCCTGGAAGACATCTTAATCCTGCTTTCAAGATCTGCAAGTGAGGAAGAGCAGATGTGCCTTTGGAATTCCTATTTCTCAGGCTGTATCACCTGGAGGAATGAAAATGAAGAGATTTTATTATTTATTTATTGCAAATAATTGCAAGAAAATATTTCCTTGGCTTGGCCCTGCCCTACCATCCTCTTCCACTTTTCTGAAGTCTCTCAAGTTCTCCCCCAGGTCGATTGCAGGAGGTGTCTCACAGAAACTCCCAGATAAGCATGCTTATTGCCACCTCTTGTCACCACTAGCTTTGCTACATGGGTACGAGGTTTCTCATTTCAGCCCCAATGGCAATGTTGCAAAACAGGTACTTCCAATGTCCAGTTTTTTTTTCCACCCCCATGATTCTTCTTTTTTATTGAAGTATAGTTGATTTACAATGTCATGTTAGTTTCAGGTGTACAGCACAATGATCCAGATATATATATCTTCTTTTTCAGATTCTTTTCCCTTACAGGTTATTACAAATATAATATAGGTTATTATATTGAGTATAGTTCCCTGTACTATACAGCAGGTCCTTGTTGATTATTTTATATATAGTAGTGTATATATGTTAATCCCAAACTCCTAATTTATCCCTCCCCCCCTTTCCCCTTTGGTAACCATAAATTCATTTTCTATGTCTATGAGTCTCTTTCTGTTCTGTAAATAAGCTCATTTGTATCTTTTTCTTTTTTTAGATTCCATATAATCGATATCATATGATATTTGTCTTTGTCTGGCTTCCTTCACTTAGTATGATAAATCTTTAGGTCCATCCATGTCGTTGCAAACGCCAGTTTGAGATGCACAGAACGTGAGGTCATTGTCCAAGGCTGCACATTTGCAAAGTGGTGGAGCCATGATTGAGCCCTGTGTGTCTGACTCCAGGACTTGGGCCTGTAATCCTGCCTTAATAAATCACAGCCCCAAGCTGATGGGAGGAAAAGCAGGTCCAGAGGAAGAAAGGGCACAGCCTGGTCAGAGGTGAATCTGACCCCAAATCCATATAGACTATTATCTTTTCCTTTTTTTAAGGAATTAGAACTTAGGCACAAAAACATGGCCCAAGGCATTGTTTTCCAATACCTTCTTATGAAAAATTTCAAACATACAGCAAAGTTGAAAGAATGTTGCCATGAACCCTCATATACCCACCACCTAGATTCTACTTTCATATTTTGCCGTACTTGCTTTATCACACATCTGTCTATCCATCCATCCACCCATCATCCACTCTCACACATCTGTCTGTCCATCCATCCATCCATCATCCACTCATCGATCGATCCATCCATCCATCCCTTCATCCCTCTATCTGTCGTATCTAAGCATCTTAATTTTGATGCTTCCAAAGAAGTTGCATTATCAGTACCATCCCCCTCTAAGTAGTTCATCATGCAGAGAGTTAACTAGAATTCAATATTTGTATATAGATTTTTATCTTTTGAGAACAAATTTAGGTTAAGTGAAATGCACAGATCTCAGGTGTAATTTGCTAACTTTGGACAAACGCCTACTTCGGTGTAACCCAAATTTCTCTTGAGCTGTAAAATATCACCAACTTCACCCCACAGAGATATAACATATTACCCTCCCTTTTATTCCTTTATATGGAAGTATAATGTATACCCAGTAAAGTCCACAAATCCTAAGTGGATAGCTCAATGAATTTTTATATGAACTCTAAGCTTTTAACCCCTGGGCTGCACTTGGAGTCACTTTTCTTCTTGCTAACTGGATTTTGTCTTTGGGGTAGATTCTTTGATATTAATATAAATCAATTAGGTTTTTCAATTAAGAGTGATTTTGCTCCCAGATGACAGTTGCCAATATCTGGTGGCATTTAGGTTGTCACCACTTGGGAGGTGCTACTGGCATTTTGTAGATAGAGGTCAGGGATTCTGCTAAACACCCTACAATGCACAGGATGGCCTCTTCCCCGCAACCCCCCCCCAGCAAAGGATTATCTGGCTCCAAACATCAATAGTGTCAAAATGAAGAAACCCTGATATCAATAGACCTCAAATCTTCCAATCCATCCATCCTCCAGCATTACCCAGATGTGTCTGGATTTGAGACTGAATCAGCTTAGGCTCCATTCAAGGGGTCCTGCACACCATATATAAATAACTACACACCAAGATCAAAAGGGGGATGAAGTATCAAAGAGGCACAGAAACCACAGAGGAGGTGCAGTGGGTCTGTTGCATTCACCTCTTTATGCACAGAGCTTGGTGCCTGGTGACTGGTAAGTAAGTAAATGAATCGGTCAGGAAACTCCTTTATTATTATTTTTTTGCACACCTGCGTGTCAGGTACCCTCTGTGGTATTCACAAATCTAGGGACTGTAAGAAATCCAAACCCAGATGTGTGATCGTGTGGTCAAGCTCTTTCACGGAGGAAGTTACAGAGTGCTCTGGAAACCTGGACGGGAGGTAAGCATGCTGTCTGTGGGAGGCGGAGGTGAGGGCGAGGGCCCTTCATGAATCACAGGACCTGTAAACAAAGCCTTTGAAGGAATGTGTCAGGTGAAGAGAGGGAGAGCAGTCCTGACAGAGGGAACAGCCCGGGCAAAGGCTTGGAGGGGAGAGATCATGCCCAATGTTGTGGGCGTGGCCAGATGCTCTGGCGCTGCTGAACCCCTGGTTTATGGGGAAACAGCGCTTAGGCGAATGCGCGGGGGCGGGGGCGGGGCTGGTCCCAGATCAAGATGAGCCTTAAGAGCCAGGCTGGGGACTTTTGGACTTGATCGTGAGGGCAATGAGAAGGCACAGAAGAATTCAGACCAGGGGCGGGGCATGGACAGTTTTGCATTTTTGGAAGGTCATTCTGGGTGGGTGGAGGCAGAGGATGCGTAAAGAGGCCGTTTCAAAAAGTCAGAGATGACGAAGGCTTGAACTCAGGTGGGGTTGGGGGCAGAGGGTCAAGAATGACGTAGAAGTTTCCGAGGACGGAAAGGAAGGGTCCAGGACAGGGTTTCACATAGCGCACCCCCAGAAGGCTGATTTCCCAAGGCTGCTAAGCCCTCATAGAGCTAAAGTAAATAGAACAGGGTGCCCTTCTCAACTCCACTGAGGAAATCCTAGGACTTTATTTTTTTATCAACAAGTATTTGAGGGCGCATTGTGTGTCATTCATGGGGGATAGAGCCATGACTAAGATAGACCCAGACCTGCCCCCCAGGGGGAAATGGAGACAATAAGCAAGTGAACAAATAGATGATACAATTTAGAAAATTGGCTTGGGCAGGAGGGTCATATAAAAAGAGGATGATGAAGTGGCACATGATGGATAAGGCAGGACAGTTTGGGGGGGTGGTGAAGGCAGACTTCTCTGGCGAGGTGATATCTCAATGGAGGCTTGAGGGATGGGAAGGTGCCAGTTGTGTAGAGTCAGGCAGAGGTAAGAGCAGGTGCAAAGGCCCTGAGGTGGGCCTGAAGCGTGAAAAGAAATTGTCGTGAGGCGAGTCAGGCACAGAGGGAACAGCATGTGCAAAGGCCCTGAGGTTGCAAAGCCCTCACATGTGCAACTTCCAGCAAAGAGACCAGTGTGGTAGATCAGAGAGAGAGGGGAGAGGAGAGGGAAAAAAAGACTGAGAGGTGGCTGGAGCCAGACCCGCGGGCTGTGGAGGTCTTGGTGAGGAATTTAGATTTTATTCCATGTGTGGTATGAGGAGGACATTGGAGAGTCTGAACAGATGCGCTGTGGAGAATGATTCAGAGCAGAGCAAGAAGGGAGGCAGGGAGCCAATGAGCAACGTGTCCTCATTGTTCAGGTGAAAAACTATGGGCTGGCCCAAAAGTTTGTTCAGGTTTTTCCATGTGATGTAATGGAAAAACCTGAACAAACTTTTTGGCTAGCCCAATATTATTCGGACAGGCCTCGGTTCAGCACGGCCCTCTGCCAATTACATTTAAAAATTTCTAAATATTATATGATATCACTTATATGGGAAATCTAAAAAAAAAAAAATAATACAAATGAACTTATTTACAAAACAGAGACAGACTCACAGACTTCGAAACACACTTATGGTTATCAAAGGGGAGAAAGGTCCGGGGGAGGGATAAATTAGGAATTTGGGATTAACGTATACACACTACTATATATAAAACAGATGATCAACAAGGACCTACTGTATAGCACAGGGAACTCTACTCAAGATTCTGTAATAACCTATAAGGGAAAAGAATCTGAAAAAGAATAGGTATAGGTATAACTGAATCATTTCGCTGTACACTTGAAACTAACACAGCATTGTAAATCAACTGTACTCCAATATAAAATAAAAATTAAATTAAAAAATAAAAATTTAAAGTTAATTTAAAAAAACTTTTTGTTGAGGTATAACATCTACCCACTAAAGTGTACAATGCCCTGGTCATAAGTGGATGACTCAATGAATTTTTACTTACATGTAACCTCCACACCGCCCAAGGTATAGAACATTCCTTTCCTCTAGAACATGGTTTCTCAAGCCACCACAGTACTGATGTTTGGCGTGGGATGATCCTTTGTTGGGAGGGGCTGTCTTGTGTATTGTATGATGTTGACCTCGACCCCAGCCAACACCCACTAGATGCCAGTAGCACCCACACCACACCTCTTACTTGTTTTTTTGTTCCCTGGAAGTTTTTGCGTTTTGACTACCTTCACCCATTTCCTGCACCCCTCCCTCCCCCACTCCCCACCTCTGGCAACCACCAATCTGTTCTCTGTATTACTGAGTATGGTTTGTTTAGATTCCACATGTGAAATCATACAGTACTTGTATTTCTCTGCCTGGCTTATTTCACTTAGCATAATACCCTTCAGGTGCATCCTTGTTGTTGCAAATGACAAGATTTTCTCCTATTTATGGCTAAATGATATTCCAGTGTGTGTGTGTGTGTGTGTGTGTGTGTGTGTGTGTGTGTGTGAGTGTGATGCTTTCTTTATCCATTCATCCATTGATAGACACTTAGGTTGTTTCCATGTCTTGGCTATTATAAATAATGCTGCAATGACGTGGAGGTGCAGATATCTCTTTGAGATCAAGATTTTATTTCCTTTGGATAAATACCCAGAAGTGGGATTGCTGGATCATATGGTAGTTCTATTTAAAAATTTTTAACTGTAGGGGCTGCACCAATTTACATTTCACCAACAGTGCATGAGGATTTCCTTTTCTCCACATCCTCACTAGCATTTGTTATCTCGTCTTTTTTTTTTTAAATTTATTTATTTATTTATTTATTTATTTTTGGCTGCGCTGGGTCTTCGTTTCTGCGCGAGGGCTTTCTCCAGTTGCGGCAAGGGGGGCCACCCTTCATCGCGGTGCGCGGGCCTCTCACTATCGTGGCCTCTCTTATTGCGGAGCACAGGCTCCAGACGCGCAGGCTCAGTAGTTGTGGCTCACGGGCCCAGTTGCTCCGCGGCATGTGGGATCCTCCCAGACCAGGACTCGAACCCGTGTCCCCTGCATTAGCAGGCAGACTCTCAACCACCGCGCCACCAGGGAAGCCCTTCGTCTTTTCTTTTTTTATAGCAATTTATATGTACATATATATGTGTGTGTATACGATTATTTTAAGGTGCTAAATAATCATATATATATGATTATTTTAAGGTGCTAAACACTGTTTTTCTTTACTTTTTTTATTGAAGTATAGTTGATATACAATATCATGTTAGTTTCAGGTATACAGAACAGTGATTCAGTTGTGCATATATATATATATTCTTTTTCAGATTCTTTTCCCTTATAGGTTATTACAAATATTGAGTATAGTTCCCTGTGCTATACAGTAGGTCCTTGTTGGTTATCTGTTTTACATATAGTAGTGTATATGTTAATCAACCTCTTAATTTATCCCTCCCCCCCTCCTTTCCCCCTTGGTAACTATAAGTTTGTTTTCTATGTCTGTGAGTCTCTTTCTGTTTTGTAAATAAGTTCATTTGTATCTTTTTTATTAGATTCCACACATAAGCGATGTCATATGATATTTGTCTTTGTCTGGTTTGCTTCACTTAGTCTGATAATCTCTAGGTCCATCCATGTTGCTGCAAATGGCATTATTTCATTCTTTTTATGGCTGAGTAATATCCATGGTATATATGTACCACATCTTCTTTATGCATTCATCTGTCGATGGACATCTAGGTTGTTTCCATGTCTTGGCTGTTGTGAATAGTGCTGCTATGAACTATCTCTTGTCTTTTCGGTGATAGCCATCCTAAGAGGTTGAAGCAACATCTCCTTATGGTTTTGATTTGCATTTCCTGATGATTAGTGACATTCAGCACCTTTTCATGTACCTGTTGGCCATCTGTATGTCTTCTTTGAGGGCACTTCTCAGTTTGTACAGCTCAGAATGTCCCCAGACAGTGCCAAATGTCCCCGGGGAGCATAATTGTCCCTGATTGAGAACTGCTGCTCTAGAAGTTTCCCTCATGCTCCTTTTCCAATGTCCCCATCCCCAGCACATCATTGGCTTTCATTCCCATCTGTTAGTCTTGCCTGTTCTTGAATATATTATGAATGGAAACATAAGCTGCCTCACTGCAGTCTTGTGTGATTATAGAGCTTCTTTGCACCTCGGTTTCTTTCTCTGTGAAATGGGTTGATGAATGCACCACCTCATAGAACCAAATGAGCCATTAAAGCCTGTAAAGGAAGGAGGTCAGAGAAAACATTGAATAAATGCTGCTTGTTAATGCTGTGATTTAATGTCAGCGCCCTTAGCTCCTGGCACACTTCTTTCTGTTTCCCTAATGGCTGGCATACAGTAGGTGGTCAGTAAACATTATTATTATTGTAGTCATTATGGCTGCTGTGGAGTGACAAGGATTTGAACCCAGGCTACCCCTAGCACCAGTCTCATACCCTCTGGACTTCTAAGCCTGACAACCTGGCCTTGCCCATTTTCCTGCATGGAAACAAGTGTCTCAAGAATCACTGATAGCTTCTCCTGAGCTTCTTCTACCTCTGCCTTTTTTTTTTTTTTTTTTTTTTTTGGTTGCACGCATGCAGGATCTTAGTTCCCCAACCAGGGATCAAACTCGTGCCACCTGTAGTGGAAGCGTGGAGTCTTCACCACTGAACCGCCAGGGGAGTCCCTACCTCTGCCTTTTATATGACATGTGTATGGTAGTCTCTCCCTTGCCCTCAACACCCACTCCTCCTGCAGGTTCAGTGACGACCGACCATGTGGGTTACTCCTCCTGCTTCTCTGTGCCTCTACCGCTAGCTTCTCTCTCCCTTTCTGCCCAGGCAGTATCCTCAGCCTTCTGTCTTGCTCAGGCAGCCCAGCCCAGCCCTGACCTTTCCCTTCTTCCCCCAGCAATGCCATCGGAAAGCAAGGCTGGTTCAGGCCACAGGGTCATTCTGGGTCCAGCAGAAGCCAGAGGTTGCTTTGCTCCTTCTCTGATCCTGCTGTTCACTCCATGTCCCCACAGAAGGGCAGGCAGACCTCTGAGAGAAGAGCATCCAGAGACCTGCCCTCATCTTCCCCCGTTCCCTAGTGGTCCTGCTGACGTAGCTCAGCATCATCAAGGATAGAGAAGGGAATATGGATCCCACCCCATCCTTGTCATCGGTGCAGGAACTGCCAAGCTGGGGGAGACAGAACAAACAGAGGCAAAGGTATTTATAGTTAAGATGACTAAGATTAAATAATTAAATAATAATAATAATATCTTAAATAATTAACATTATTTATAGTGGGGAGCACTCAGATCCCAGACCAGTGTTATCCAGTAGAAAGAGAACCCAAGAACCCAAGTCATATACGTAATTGGAGATTTTCCAGTAGCCACATTAAAAGAGTAAAAAGACACTGGTGCTGTTCATTTTCATCATCTATTTTATTTAACCAGTATATCCAAATAGTTATCATTTCAATAAGTAACTAGTATAAAATGACTAAGAAGATATTTTATATTATTTTCTCATACTACATCTTCTAAATCCGGTATGCATTTTAAACTTTATAGAGCATCTCATTTCAGATGCTAGATTTTTAATCTGAACTCTGGATCTGTATTTAGATTTCATAAAACTCCAGTAGAAAAAGTACATCCGCTAATTATTAGACAAATGCAAATCAAAACTACAATGAGGTACCACCTCACACTGGTTAGAATGGCCATCATTAAAATGTCTACAAATAACAAATGCTGGAGAGGGTGTGGAGAAAAGGGAATCCTCTACACTGTTGGTGGGAATGTAAATTGGTGCAGCCCCTATGGAGAACAGTATTGAGGTTCCTTAAAAAACTAAAAATAAAGCTAACATATGATCCAGCAACCCCACTCCTGGGCATATATCTGTAGAAAACCATACTTTGAAAAGATACATGCACCCCAATATTCATTGCAGCACTATTCACAATAGCCAAGACATGGAAACAACCTAAATGTCCATCGACAGATGAATGGATAAAGAAGATGTGGTACATATATACAGTAGAATATTACTCAGCTGTAAAAAAGAATGAAATAATGTTATTTGCAGCAACATGGGTAGACCTAGAGATAGATTATCATAATAAGTGAAGTTAAGCCAGACAAAGACAAGTATCATATGATATCGCTTATATGTGGACTCTAAAGTATGACACAAATGAACTTATCTACCAAAAAACAACAGACTCACAGATATAGAGAACAGACTTGTGGTTACCAAGTGGGAGGGGGAGAGGGGGAGGGAAGGATCGGGAGTTTGGGATTAGCAGATGCAAACTATTATTTATAGAGTGGATAAACAACAAGGTCCTACTGTATAGCACAGGGGACTATATTCAACATCCTGGGATAAACCATAATGGAAAAGAATATGAAAAAGAATGTATATATATGTATAGCTGAATCACTTTGCTGTACAGTAGATATTAATACAACATTGTAAATCAACTATACTTCAATAAAATAAATTAAAAAAAAGAAAAAGTACATTCACATGCTTAAGCTGTTCCAAGCCTACTCATAAGTTTTCTAATAACTGAACTGAGGATTGTTTTTTTTTTAATTCAGATTAAACAAAATAAAAAATTCAGTTCCTCAGTCACACCAGCCACATTTCAAGTGCTCAGTGAGTGGCCACATGTGGCTCATGGTGGGTGGCCCTGTTGGATGGCACAGATATAGAACATGAACATTATCCAGAAAGTTCCACTGGACAACGGTGTGGCTTTAGACCAGTTTTTTTTTTGGGGGGGGGGGTTGTTTGTTTGTTTTTGTTTTTTATCAGTGTCAGTATTGACATTTGGGGCTGGATAATTCATTGTCAAGTGGGTTTGTCTTTTGCACTGTAGGATATTCACCAACATCCCTGTTCTCTATCCACTAGATGCCAGTAGCAGCACCCCTTCCCCTCATGACAACCAAAAATGACTCTAGACATTGCCAAATGTCCTCTGGGGGGTGGGGGAAATAACCCTTAGGTGAGAAACACTGTTCTCGATCAAAACAGAGTTCAAATCCTAGTTCTGCTATGTGCTAGATGAGTGACTTTGGGCAAATCCCTAAGCCTCGGCATTCTCATCTGTGCAATGGGGCAATGAGTAGCAACCACCTTATAGAACCACTGTGAGGGTAAAACCTAGCTTCAGGGTCGTGGGGATGACTGGAAGCCATGCCCAGCGCATAGTAGGTGTTCAATAAACAGTAGTTGTGATTACCTATTGTGAACCTAAACCCATAAACCCCTGTGCACCCGTTGTAAGAGCAGGGCAGCTCCTGGACGCTGAGGTCTCTCTGATGGTGTTCGGGGGTGCTCGTTGTCATGTCCTGGAGAGACAGAGGATTTAAATCGCTTAAATAGGCAGAGTTCGGAGAGTCCAAGGATCTGGGGTCTGGTCCCAGCTCTGTCACTGATCTTGCTGGTCCTGGTACTTTTTGGGTGCCCAATTTTCCCCTCTGTGAGGTGCGGGGAGCTGACCACCGTGATCTCCCACTGGACCCTCTAGCTTGGCCTCTGTTTCTGATTGTTTCCTTAAGGAAGGGAGGAGGTGCCCGGGTAGACAACCAAGGGAGGGGGTTTGGACAAAAGCCAGACTCCACTTCCTGCTTCCTGCTGCCTCCAGTCTTTGCTAACACTGTGTCTTTTCCCTGGAACACTCCTTTCTCCACTCCCCACCTCCCCTGGCCCAGCTGGCTTCAGCTTATCCTTCAGGACTTGGTGTACATGGCACCTCCTCCAGGAAGCCTTTCCTGATCCCCTGCCCGTTCCCAGTCTGGGACTGGTGTCTCCCACCGACTTCTACGCTTCTGCCACCCCACCTTGATCATTTGTCCATCTTGGCCAGGCTGCATGCCTGAAGTGTAGCAGGGGCTCAGCAGAGTGTGCCCATGCTGAGAGCGAGTGAATGGCATCCGGGCAAGAAGGGTGGAGAGTAGGTTAGCAGGACGTCGCATTGAGCATGAAGGACCGGAGGGCAGGGGGGTGGGTGGGTGTTCTGATAAGCTCGGCTTGGCTACAGGTCCATGGAGTTTGGCTCTGGGTACCAGATGCAGGAGAGATGTGAGGTTTTGTGGGGTGGCCACTGCCTGCCACCTTCACACCTGCGTGTGCCGTCCCCTGGATGAAAAGATAAACCCACCTGTCTGGCTGTTAGAGGCTTGAGGGGTGGACCAGGAGGGAGGGTGAGGGTCTCCTGAGCGCCTGGACGAGGGAGGAGCATGGGGGACACTGGGGATCACGTACCTAAGGAGGATCGCCCTGGCAAAATCTGTTTGGCAGACAGTGGGGGAGAAGGGCAGCTGTTGTAACAGCCCAGGCCTGGGCTGACAAGAATCCCTGGAGGCTGCAGCCTTGTCAAGGAGGAGGCAGAATCCCATGCCAGCCCCTCCTGCTCTTCTCTGCCCCTGGGGCCGCCGAAGTGCTCGGCTGGGGAGTGAGCACTGCAGCCCCCATGCTGGCCATGTGGGGCCTGGAGGGGTACAGGGGGGGCACAGGGGGGCCCTGAGGGGCTCCCCAAGCGGACAACAACCCCGGCCCTCTGCTTCCCTGGCAGCCTGGGAGTTCCCACGTGGGAATGCAGTCTCCCACTCCCGCACATTCCAAAACCCTGGGAGCCAGCCGCGCCTCCCCCAGGGAGGGTCCACCCAGCTCGGCCTGGTGGTGCCAGCCCCTGAGCAGGAAGTTGACAGGTAGAACCCAGGGGACTTGAAAGATTAGGACAGATCTATGGTCAGCCTCCTGTTCACCTGTAAGGCCAGCCGGACCCTTGGGTGGGGGGCAGGGGGTGGGGTGGGGTAGGGGGGCGTCTCTTGGTCTGGCAACAGGCTTTTCGGGAGCCAGGCTGAGTCTGGTGGGTGGGGATCCCCTGTGCCCCTCTTCACAAAGGATATCAGTCGGCAGGCGTTAGTCGCCACGAGGGCACTGAATAATGCCAGCTGACCTTTGCCAGCCACCGAGCCACTGCTTCCCCCTAGGGCAGGCCCTGCCCCTCTCGGGAAGCTCAGCAAGGCGTGTCCTCAACGCCCTCCCAGGAGCCCAGCTGGCTCGACTGGGCTGGGTTCAGTCACTGGGACTCGTTCGGGGTGTGAGGAGCACTTCCCGGGTGGGTGGGCAGGAGCATGGGCAGGGAAAGCCCTGCACACCTGGGGCACCATCGGCGAGGGCAGCTGGTGGCTCTGACCGTGACCCTCCTCCTCACCTGCGGGCCAGGTAAGCCGGGCTGAGCTGGGGCCAGCGGAGGAGTCGGACAGATTCCTGGAAAAGAGGGGCAGATGTGACAGGCGCGTCAGCTTCCCAAGCCCCCACAGGGGCAGCCACAAGGGCTTTTGCTTTTCAGCAAAGGCTTCCATCACAGCCAGCCAGGTGAGGCTACGTTTTCCAAACTGACTGGGGAGACTTCACACAGTGGCTGCATCGTGAATTAAATATTGCTGGATCAGAGATACCCAGGCACCTCTTCTTTCGTTGGCTCACTTACACGTTCATTCCCTAGGGTTTGGGTGTGTTGTTTTTTATTGGAGTATAGTTGATTTACAGTGTTGTGTTAGTTTCAGGTGTACAGCAAAGTGATTCAGTTATACATATACATTCATTCGTTTTTAGATTCTTTTCTCATATAGTTTATCACAGAATATTGAGTAGAGTTCCCTGTGCTATACAGTAGGTCCTTATTGGTTATCTATCTGGGTTTGTTTGTTTTTTTTCTGTTTTTTATTGACACCTCTGATCCCAGTACCTGTGCTCAGCTCTCAGGTGGGAAATGAGCAAGTCACAGCCCCAGGCTTGCAGGAGCTCCAGGCTGGTGGGCGAGGCAGAGTGGTGCCCAGGCTCTCTTGGTACAAGGCTGAGCAGGAGCTTTGCCACCTTAGGGGTTCTGGAGGTGAGGGTTTGCCTAAACTGCAGGGTGGTGTTCGATTGGCAGGGATTTCTACAGGTGCAATTAGTGGAATAAGGGAAAGGGCACTCCTGGCAGGGAGAACTGGGTGGGCAGAGGCCAGGAGGCAGGAAGGTGCAAGGTGTGTTTGGGTCGTTCAATGTGATGTGAGCGCATTTGGGCTGCTTGAAGGGGGGATGCTGAGGGGAGGGGTGGGAGCAGAAAGGCAGACTGTGAGGGTTCGGGGAGGTATGTTCTTGGATCTCAAGGGGGACTTTGCAGGCCTGTTGGTCATCTGGGGGATCAGCTTGGGTCTGGCTAACCAGAGAAACCCACTGGCCTCAGGAAAAGCTGGGAGTCCAGCTTGGTGTTGGGCTCTCTCCCCTATGGAAAGAAGGTCCAGGATCCTCCACGTGTGGCTCCAGGGCTGCCTAGACTCCCGGACTGTTTTACTCCAGCTGCCTCCTTGGGCAGGAAGTCAGGGCTTTCCAGCCAAACCACTCTGGTGTCCAAGATAACCTGAGAATGGGCATCTACTATGTGCCAGGTGCTTAAATATCTGTTCGTTTACTCCTCCCAGGAGAAAGGACTGTCCTCAATGCTTGTCTGGGAAACGGAAGCCACTAAGGCCTGAAGGAGAGTGATGGTGGGGTCATCCTGCTTCCCCATCCTGAGGACCTCAGGCCCTGGACACTGGCAGCCCAGGAGCCACCCGGAGTAGGGGGGCCGCCTCCTCACCCACTCAGGCCTCGCTGCAGCTCCTGAAGCAGGTGGAGAGGGCACCCCAGACCCCCAGCCCTGAGTCACCCAGGCCAGCTCTTGCCCCTGGAAGAGCTTTGCAGTTGGACGCCGTTGTAAGGCACCCACACAATGGCCTGAATTGTGGGCGGGTTTGTATCAGACAATTCCACCACCTCTGATGGGGCGTGTCCCCCTGAGCTGTCCCCAAAGCACGTCACCACAAACAGAGGCTGTTTAACTGCTTTTGACCCCAAGGCTCCCTCAGAGTCTGATGCTGAGGGCTGTTTGAACTGAGCAGACTCTTGCTCCTGCCCCAGTGAGGGCTGGTTGCCTGGACTAAGGGTTGACACTCCTCCCCAATTCCCCATCAATTCCACAGTAAACAGGACACCTGTCAGGGCAGGGATCCCCCTGGAATATCAATTCAGACACCCTTCAGGACTCTTGACTTTAACGCTGGGAAAGACTCCCTTAATCCCTGGGCAGAGATGAAAAGAAATCTAAATCCAGTGCTGACAGGCTGTGTGTCCTTGGGCTTGACACCTAACCTCTCTGAGCTGCTATCTCCCCAAAGAGTAATTTAAAAAATGCCAGAGCTGGGGGCGATCCATTCCCACTCACCTTTCCCTCCACCCTGGACCCCATCTGGTGCATCTTCATCAACATCTGCATCCTGTGCTTTTTCCCTCTTTGCCCCTGCGGCTGAAACACCCCAAGATCCCAGAGGACTGCAATAATCATCATTTTGTATTGCGTGCCTACTATGTGCCAGGGCTTTTTTTTTTAACATTGTTATTACACTATAATTGCTTTACAATGTTCTGTTAGTTTCTGCTGTGTAACAAAGTGAATCAGCCATATATATATATATATACACACTACCAAATGTAAAATAGATAGCTAGTGGGAAGCAGCTGCATAGCACAAGGAGATCAGCTCGGTGCTTTGTGACCACCTAGAGCAGTGGGATAGGGAAAGTGGGAGGGAGACGCAAGGGGGAGGGGATATGGAGATGTATGTGCCAGGGCTTTTACCTGCGTTATCTGGATTGAGCTTGTGTGGGTGAGAATAGGGGCATATTGCCTCCCACTTTACAGAAGAGGAAACTGAGGCTCAGAGAGGTTGAACCTTTTGTTTAAAGTCACACAGCAGGGATCTGAACACCCATTTTTAGATGATTCCTAAGTCCTGACCTTTACCCTCTGCCTGGGAAGAGACTGAGGGTTGAGGAGGATTTCTCCTCTCCTGGCTGTTTCCTGGCCCTTGAGTACCTCGCCCAGGGGAGATAGCTGTTCTCCATTGCCCCTCCCAGCAGGGCCCTGACAGCATGAAGATCTTGCTGTGCTGTTGAGCCCCTTCCTGGGTCCCTGGACAACAGTCATCGCCCCAGTCCAGGCTTGGCTGAGATATCCGAGGTCCAGGGAGGGAGATTATCAAGGGACAGGGCATTGCAGGGAGTAGGTGTGTGCGTGGAGGGTATCTGGAGCTGAGAGGTGGGTTCCAGAGTGTAACCTGCTCTGGCCAGTATTTCAGAATCGTTCACCACCTGTGACTCAGCTCCAGGAAAAGAGGAAAGGTTTGCTCATGTTTTCTCCCAATCACAAGCAATAGAGTCACCTTTCTTTCCAGTTACTGTGTGGCCTCCCCCAAAAGGAAGGTGCTGGATCCAGGCAGGCAGGGCAGCCCTGGGCTTCTTTATACCTAGGTTGTCCTTCTGGTCACTTGATGCTCCCAAGGTTGCCCCAGGCGAGCAGGTAAATGAGCCCCTCCTGCCTTCAGGGAGACCCAAAGTTCCAGAGTGATGTCAATGGCCATCCCCATTTCAGAGGTGAGGGGACAGAAGCTCAAAGAAGAAGGTTTCTCGTGTGACCAGGGTAGATCTGGGCTTCAAACCCAGTGTGTCTGACTCCAAACACCACATTCTGCATCCCACTATCCAGGTCTGGCTTCTGGGCACAGGTACCAGCCCGCTTCCTCATCTTCCTCCTCCTGCTCAGGGCTCAGAGCTGTGCCCAGGGACCTTAATGCATCATAAGCCCAGAGCTGCGGGAGGCAAATGCCAGGCCAGTTGTGAGCAAGAGAAAGATCCTTGCTGAGCTGATATTCTAGCAGGGGGAGACAGACCATAACCCATAACAATAGTAAGTAAATTAGGTATTTAAGTATTAAGAAGGTGATAAGGAGAAAAACTGGGGACAGAGAATCTGGGGTGCTGGAGTGTGTTGGGGGGCGGGTTGCTCTTTTCAGTGGGGCGGGGTTGGGGGAAGCCTCCCTGAGAAGCAAAGACTTGAAGGGGGAGGACGCTGTTGCTGTGGGTCCATGACTAACACATCCCAGTGAAACCCAGTGCAACACGGGGATAGGTGTGCTCTGATGTTATTTCTGCTTTAAAGATGGGGAAACTGAGGATCCATGAAGTGAGCTGGGGTAGAACCAGGATGAAATCCAGGACTCCAGGACTTGAGTTCCAGCTGTGTGTGTGCATGCATTTGTGTGTGTGTGTCTGTGTGCATGTGTTACTGAATTTGTATGTGTGCACAAGTATGTGGGAGAGTGCATGTGTGTGTGTGCGTGTCTGTGTGTGTGTGTGAGAAAGAGAGAGAGAGAGAGCTCTTTTTTTCTTGCAGGGGGTCCTCCTCTTTCTCTCCTGGCAGCATGCCCTCACTTTTCTCAGGTGGGAAGAAGAGCCCTTAGGTCTTTCCTTCCAGGGCAGATAGGACTTCTGCCCTGGGGAACAGTTGGTGCCGAAACCCCCAAAGGACCACTCCCACCAGCAGTCCCTTGTGGGTGCAGGATGGGCCAGCAGGGCAGGGTAGGAGCAGTGGACTCTGCCCATTATTGGAGGCCCCTCCTGCAGGTGGGGATGGGCTTGGCATTTCCCCTGCTGTCCTGGGCTGGGCGCCCCCTCCCTGCACCTCCCTGCTGGGTCCCTGCCTGGGAGGAGATGCCCAAGGAGCTGCCCCAGCTCGTCTGACCCCATACCTGCGTGGAGCCGGGCCTCACAACAGTCAAGGGAACAGACATTGCAGTGGGGCATCCTGCCTGGCTGTCCCCCACCCTCTCTGGACCTCTCATCCCACACTGCCCCTTACAAGGGCTGTTCTGGGACAGCTGTCCTTTGGGCGTCCAGCTTTGTGACTCTCCAACATACAGTGAATCTGACCCCTGCTCCCTGTCATTGATTCTTATCCTGGTCCCCACTTTCTCTGATTCTGACCCACTCCCTAAGAGTAACTCTGATCCAAGGTACCTCCTCCCTCTAGTAGTAGTAATAATAATAATAATAATAATAATAATATTGTGCTAAGTGCTATGCTAAAATGAGTTGTAATAATATTATTTTTATTTTATTTTATTTTGTATTTTTAAATTTTAATTCACATAAAGTTCAGTCTTTGGTGAATTTTGACAAATCATATTCATACAACAATCGAGAACACTGTCGTGTGCCGGACACTGTTTTAAGCCCTTTGCATAGATTAATTCATTTAATACTCTTAGCGACCTGATGAAGTACATACCATTATCATTTCCACGTTGCAGATAAGGAAACCGAAACTGAGGCACTGTTAGTTATGTGACTTGCCTAAGGTCAAGTCACTGGTCCGTGGTAGAGCTGGGCCTCTATTCCAGGCAGCCTGGCTCTGTAAATCCCCAGTGATACTGACACCAGCTCCCTTGTGAACTCAGACCCCGCCACCTTCCCAGTGACCCCAGTGATGAGAGAAGAGATGGGATTGGGAAGGAAGCCAGGCAGAGCTGGATAGCAGAGGAGGAGCTGAGGCAGGAGCATCTAGCAGACTTTTTAGACTGGGATCCATAATGAGAAATACATTGTACCCTATGACCAGTTATGTGTAAGGCAGCCTGTCCCAGTACCTGGAACATAGTAGGTATGCAGTAAATATTCATTGCATGAATAAAGGAGGAGGAGACTACTGGTCTGCAGCCTCATTCCCCAGTCATGACAGATGCCCTGATAACCTGAGGGGATGCTAGTTCATCTGAACTGTCCAAAGTAAAACCCAAGCTCAGGTTGCCAGCACTGGCATGAAGACAAGCAAAACATCTTTTCTGACAGCTGCAACCTCCTCTGAGAGCCCCAGGACGAACTCAGTCCTCAACTCTCCTGAGGCTCTTAGAGAAGCATCCAGCTTTGCCCCCTCTCCCTCTGTACCCCACTCCATCCTCACAGGGCCCTCTGGAAGAGCCCTTAGGTTTGTGTCAAGTGGTACCCACATGCCCCCCCCACTTCAGCCAGGGCTCTGTCTCCAATCCTGTCATGGGTCCAGCTTCTCCTTTTGGGGACATTCTTGGGGACAATGTCCAGCCTATTTTTTGAGTCCCTGTCTTCTTCACAGCCTGTCTCTGAGAACATGGCTCATCTGGGGCATGAACCTTGGAGGATGCTTCAGGGACAAAGAACTGTCTTTTTAAAAATTTTTATTGGAGTATAGTTGATTTACAATGTTGTGTTAGTTTCAGGTGTACAGCAAAGTGAGTCAGTTATACATATACATATATCCACTCTATTTTAGATTCTTTTCCCATATAGGTCATTACAGAGTATTGAGTAGAGTTTCCTGTGCTTTACAGTAGGTCTTTATTAGTTATCTATTTTATATATAGTAGTGTGTATATGTCAATCCCAATCTCCCAATTTATCCCTCCCCCCCTTTCCCCCTTGGTAACCGTAAGTTTGTTTACTACACCTATGACTCTATTTCTGTTTTGTAAATAAGTTTATTTGTACCATTTTTTTTAGATTCCATGTACAAGCGATATCATATGATATTTGTCTTTCTCTGTCTCACTTATTCACTCAGTATGACAATCTCTAGGTCCATCCATGTTGCTGCAAATGGCATTATTTCATTCTTTTCATGGCTGAGTAATATTCCATAGTATATATGTACCACATCTTTTTTTTTTTTTTAATAAATTTATTTATTTATTTATTTATTTTTGGCTGTGTTGGGTCTTCGTTTCTGTGCCAGGGCTTTCTCTAGTTGCGGCGAGCGGGGGCCACTCTTCATCGCGGTGCACGGGCCTCTCACTATCGCGGCCTCTCTTGTTGCGGAGCACAGGCTCCGGACGCGCAGGCTCAGTAGTTGTGGCTCACGGGCCTAGTTGCTCCGCGGCATGTGGGATCTTCCCAGACCAGGGCTCGAACCCGTGTCCCCTGCATTGGCAGGTGGATTCTCAACCACTGCACCACCAGGGAAGCCCCACATCTTCTTTATCCATTCCTCTGTCGATGGACATTTAGGTTGTTTCCATGTCCTGGCTATTGTATCAATAAATAGTGCTGCAGTGAACATTGGGGTGCAGGTATCTTTTTGAAGTATGGTTTTCTCTGGATATATGCCCAGGAGTGGGATTGCTGGATCACATAGTAGCTCTATTTTCAGTTGTTTAAGGAACCGCCATACTGTTCTCCATAGTGGCTGTACCCATTTACATTCCCACCAACAGTGTAGGAACTGTCTCTTAGAAACACAATTGCCAGCAGCAACCATGCCTGAGCCTACAACCCAGGCAGTTCACAGCCCCCCATGCTGGGGAGAAACCCAGCTGGATGAAGGAAAAGCCCTGGACTTTGTCTCCTTCCAGCATCACTCAGTTTACAAGGAATGAGCCTCTGCCTTCTGTGGTGTGCTGGGCCGTGCGGGTGGGCAGCTTTCCCCTGGGTGGATGAGCAGGAATTCTGAATTCTGGCTGCATTCCTGTTTCAGGATCTGTTCTGAGTTGTCTGAGACTCCCTGCTTCCTAGATTTATTACCCTCATCGTCACAGTCAGTTTCATTTTTGCTTTTTATTTTTTTATTCCATCCTCCTCATCCTTTTTTTTTGATAAAAGTATGTTAGAAATTTATTAGAAATATAAATGTATTAATCTTACAAAAATAAGAATTGACATTTAAAATGTGTAACAAAACTCCATGTTTTTTTCTGGTTAAATATTCAGAATCCTAAGAACATATTTCCATACATGTGTTTATTTAATGAATATTGTGATAGGGTAATCACAATAGATGTATTTACCTAATATTTTAGGTTTGCTGAATGAAACAAATGAAAGAAGAACAAGAAAAAGCCAGATTGACAGACTCTAGAAGAAAGAGATCAAACCTATCACTATTGTTAAGAAGCAGTGTAGCTCTAGGGTCATTTCTTTTTTTTTAAACCTTGAGTCCCTAAGCTTTGTAGGCTAGTCATCATCCCCTGAGTTATCAAGAGCAAACTCCTGCAAGATCCCCCGGAGTCTGGGGGTCTTGCCCTCAACCACCACCTCAAAGGAAGCCATTTATGTCTGATTGCACCCCTGCTACTTATAAGCAAGGCTGGCTCCTCAGCTCTAGGGGTGAGAGAGCCTGCAATTTGCCTGCTGGGGAGGAAGGACCAGGCCTCTGGTATCTGGGACCTGGCAGGGTGGATGCAACCAAACGAAGAGGTACTCCCGGCAGCAACCGGCAGTGGGATGGGGAGTCCAAAAAACATAGACCCAGTCATCAGCGTTGCCCTTCATTAGCTACATTACCTTGGAAAGTGTTGCCACTCTGTGCCTCAGTTTGTCCATCTGTAAAATGGAAATAATTTCACTGACTAACAAAGAAGGCATATGGAAAGCACCTAGCGCAGGCCCGTGACCGTCTGGAGCCATTCAGAACCAGTGACTAAAGATAATAACACCAGGAAGCCCCAGGAGACAATAAATTCTGGACCTGCACGTCGCTGCATCCCTATTGCACTTTCCTTGTATTCATTTTCGAGTGCTAGTTTGCATGTTTGAGCGCTTAGCTCAGTGGGACCTGATGGCAGATGAGTGCTACCTGCATCTGAGAGGTCCCCTCCCCTCTACTGAGCTTTAAGGGCAGAAAGCACCCTAACCTGGACCCTGAGAAAGAAGCAGCCTGCTTAGGATAGGACAGAAGGCCCCAGAGAAGTCGGGTCACAACAGAACTGGATGTGGACCCTCACTCAGAGCCCTTGCCGCTACGGAGCTGAATCCCTGCTCACCCTTGGGGCAAGAGGAGGAGGCAACTTCTTGCTTCTTCTAGTTGAAGTCCCCAAAGGATTCAGGCTGTGCGTAAGGCCACCTCTCTTTAGGATATGTGCCTTCTTATTAGGGGTTCAGCCAGTCAGTATGAGGGGGGCTGGGATGGCCCTATCTTATCACAGACTCTTCTCCTCCCCTGGATTCTAGGAAGCTGGCTCCTTCCAACCCAGAAGCTTATAGGGTGGAAATAATGATAATGAATTATTATATTATGTGGATAACTTAGTGCCATTAAGCAGGGGTGTGTGTGTGTGTGCTGGGGTTCTTGGCATTGGCGGCTGTGTGTCCTTGGGAGTAATGGCCCCAATGTTCTCCTTCCATTTGCTTATCTCTGTCAGGGCTTCTGGGAGCATTTACACAGAAATCAATCCAACTCGATCATGGTGTATTATTCTGCCGTTTGCAGCAACGTGGGTGGACCTAGAGAATATTATGCTTAGTGAAATAAGACAGAGAAAGACAAATACTGTATGATATTACTTATATGTGAAATCATATCACTTATATGTGAAATCTAAACAAATATATAAATGAATGTATATGCGAAAGAGAAACAGGCTCAACGATATGGAAAACAAAAGAGTGGTTACCAAAGGTGAGAGGGAAGGGGGGAGGGGCAGGTTAGGAGTAGGGGGTTAAGAGATACAAACCACTGTGTATTGGGTTGGCCAAAAAGTTCGTTCGGTTAATGAATACGTTCTTCAATAAAGTTCTTGGTAAAAATGAAAAATGTGTCTTTTATTTTTGCTTAAAACCAAACGAACTTTTTGGCCAACCCAATATAAAATAGATAAGCAACAAGGATATATTGTATAGCACAGGGAAGTATAGCTGTTATCTTGTAATAATTTTTAATGGAGTATATATAAGCTGTAGAAATGCTGAATCACTAGGCTATACATCTGAAACTAATATAATATTGTAAATCAACTATACATCAATTTTAAAAGTCACCTCATTAACATGACAAAAGGCACCTTTATTGCTCTCATCATGCAGGAATTTCCAAGGGTATTAGGAGCTCTTTGCCAGAAATGGGGACAAAGGCCAAATACATATTTCTTATTGTAAATTACAATATCACAGCTTTAAAGAAGACTTTCCAGAGGAGGAGATGCTTGAACTGTGTGGGGTTTTTTTTCATTTATTGAGGTAACATTGGTTTATAACATTATGTAAGTTTCATGTGTACAACATTATATTTCGACTTCTATATACACTACAGCATGCTCACCACCAAAAGCTTAGTTTCCTCCATCACCACAGGGTTGATCTTCTTAACTCATTTCGTCCTCCACCCATTCCATTTCCCTTCTGATAACCTGTACTATGTTCTCTGTACCTATGTGTTTGTTTTTGTTTGGTTTGGTTTGTTCACTTATTTCTTTTTTTTAAATTCAGTTTTATTTATGCAGTATTTTATTTATATGTTTGTTTTTTATATTCCACAACTAAGTGAGATCATATGGTATTTGACTTTCTCTGTCTGACTTATTCCACTTAGCATAATACCCTCTAGATCCACCCATGTTGTCACAAATGGCAAGATTTCACATTTTTTATGACTGAGTAGTAGTCCAGTGTGTGTGTGTCACACACATTCTTTATCCTTTCATTCATTGATGGGCATTTAGGTTGTTTCAATATCTTGGCTATTGTAAATAATGCTGCAATGAACAGAGGGGTGCATATATTTTTTTCAGATTAGTGTTTTGATATTCTCTGGATAAATGCCCAGAAGTGAAATAGCTGAATCATACGGTAGTTCTATTATTAATTTTCTGAGGAATCTTTAGACTGTTTTTCATAGTGACTGCACCAATTTACCTTAACACCAACAGTTTATGAGTGTTCAGTGCAATCCCTATCAAAATTTCAATGACATTTTTCACAGAAATAGAATTTTAAAATCCTAAAATTTATATGGAACCACAAAAGACCCCGAATAGCCACAGCAATCAGAGAGGAAAAAGAAATAAAAGGAATCCAAATTGGAAAAGAAGAAGTAAAACTGTCCCTATTTGCAGAAGACATGATTGTATACATAGAGAACCCTAAAGATGCCACCAGAAAACTGCTAGAGCTAATCAATGAATTTGGTAGAGTTGCAGGATACAAAATTAATGCACAGAAATCTCTTGCATTCCTATACACTAACGATGAAAAATCAGAAAGAGAAATTAAAGAAATAATCCCATTCACCATTGCAACAAACAGAATAAAATACCTAGGAATAAACCTACCTAAGAAGGTAAAAGAAATGTATGCAGAAAACTATAAGACACTGATGAAAAAAATCAAAGATGACACAAACAGATGGAGAGGTATACCATGTTCTTGGATTGGAAGAAGCAATATTGTGAAAATGACTATACTACCCATAGCAATCTACAGATTCAATGCAATCCCTATCAAACTACCTATGGCATTTTTTACAGAACTAGAACCAAAAATCTTAAAATTTGTATGGAGACACAAAGGACCCCAAATAGCCAAGCAGTGTTGAGGGGAGAAAAATAGAGCTGGAGGAATTAGACTCCCTGACTTCAGACTATACTACAAAGCTACAGTCATCAAGACAATATGGTACTGGCACAAAACCAGAAATATAGATCAATGGAACAGGATGAAAATCCCAGACATAAACCCACGCACCTATGGTCAACTAATCTATGACAATGGAGGCAAGGATACACAATAGAGAAAAGACAGTCTCTTCAATAAGTGGTGCTGGGAAAACTGGACAGCTACATGTAAAAGAATGAAATTAGAACACTCCCTAACACCATACACAAAAATAAGCTCAAAATGGATTAGAGACCTAAATGTAAGACTGAACACTATAAAACTCTTAGAGGAAAACATAAGAAGAACACTCTTTGACATAAATCACAGCAAGATCTTTTTTGATCCACCTCCTAGAGTAATGGAAATAAAAACAAAAGTAAACAAATGGGACCTAATGAAACTTCAAAGCTTTTGCAAAGCAAAGGAAACTACAAACAAGACAAAAAGACAACCCTCAGAATGGCAGAAAATATTTGCAAACGAATCAATGGACAAAGGATTAAACTCCAAAATATATAAACAGCTCATGCAGCTCAATATCAAAAAAACAAACAACCCAATCCAAAAATGAGAAGAAGACCTAAATAGACATTTCTCCAAAGAAGACATACAGATGGCCAAGAAGCACATGAAAAGAAAGGCTGCTCAACATCACTAATTATTAGAGAAATGCAAATCAAAACTACAATGAGGTATCACCTCACACCAGTTAGGATGGGCATCATCAGAAAATCTACAAACAACAAATGCTGGAGCGGGTGTGGAGAAAAGGGAACCCTTTTGCACTGTTGGTGGGAATGTAAATTGATACAGTCACTATGGAGAACAGTATGGAGGTTCCTTAAAAAAATTAAAAATGGAACTATCATATGACCCAGCAATCCCACTACAGGGCATATACCCTGAGAAAACCATAATTCAAAAAGACAATGCACCCCAATGTTCATTGCAGCACTATTTACAACAGCCAGGTCATGGAAGCAACCTAAATGCCCATTGACAGATGAATGGATAAAGAAGATGTGGTACATATATACAATGAAATATTACTCAGCCATAAAAAGGAATGAAATTGGGTCACTTGTAGAGACGTGGATGGATTAGAGACCGTCATACAGAGTGAAGTAAGTCAGAAAGAGAAGAACAAATATTGTATATTAACGCATATTTGTGGAACCTAGAAAAATGGTACAGATGAACTGGTTTGCAGAGCAGAAATAGAGACAGAGATGTAGAGAGTAAACGTATGGACACCAAGGGGGGAAACTGGTGGTGGTGGGGTGGTGGTGGTGTGATTAATTGGGAGATTGGGATTGACATATATACACTAATATGTATAAAAGAGATAACTAATAAGAACCTGCTGTATAAAATATAAATAAAATTAAATCAAAAAATTAAAAACAAAAAACAAAAAACCAAACAACCCAATCCAAAAATGGGCAGAAGACCTAAATAAACATTTCTCCAAAGAAGATATACAGATTGCCAACAAACACATGAAGGAATGCTCAACATCATTAATCATTAGAGAAATGCAAATCAAAACTACAACGAGGTATCACCTCACACCCATCAGAACGGCCATGATAAAAAAATCTACAAACAATAAATGCTGGAGAGGGTGTGGAGAAAAGGGAACTCTCTTGCACTGTTGGTGGGAATGTAAATTGATACAGCCACTATGGAGAACAGTATGGAGGTTCCTTAAAAAACTAAAAATAGAACTACCATACAACCCAGCAATCCCACTACTGGGCATATACCCTGAGAAAAGCATATTTCAAAAAGAGTCATGTACCACAATGTGCATTGCAGCTCCATTTACAATAGCCAGGACATGGAAGCAACCTAAGTGTCCATCGACAGATGAATGGATAAAGATGTGGCACATATATACAATGGAATATTACTCAGCCATTAAAAGAAAGGAAATTGAATTATTTGTAGTGAGGTGGATGGACCTAGAGACTGTCATACAGAGTGAAGTAAGTCAGAAAGGGAAAAACAAATGCCATATGCTAACAAATATATATGGAATCTAAGAAAAATAGTGGTTGTGAAGAACCTAGGGGCAGGACAGGAATAAAGACACAGACGTAGAGAATGGACTTGAGGACACAGGGAGGGGGAAGCATAAGCTGGGATGAAGTGAGAGACTGGCATGGACATATATACACTACCAAATGTAAAAGAGATAGCTAGTGGGAAGCAGCCACATGGCACAGGGAGATCAGCTCGGTGCTTTGTGACCACCTAGAGGGGTGGGATAGGGAGAGTGAGAGGGAGACGGAAGAGGGAGGGTATGTGGGGATATATGTGTACATATAGCTAATTCACTTTGTTATACAGCAGAAACTAACACACCATTGTAAAGCAATTATAGTCCAATAAAGATGTTTAAAGAAAAATACTAGCAAACAGAATCCAACAGCCCATTAAAAGGATCATACACCATGATCAAGTGGGATTTATCCCAGGGATGCCAGGATTCTTCAATATATGCAAATCAATCAATGTGATACACCACATTAACAAACTAAGGAATAAAAACCATATGATCATCTCAATAGATGCAGAAGAAGCTTTTGAGAAAATTCAACACCTATTTATGATAAAAACTCTCCAGAAAATGGGCATAGGGGGAACCTACCTCAACATAATAAAGGCCATATATAACAAACCTACAGCAAGCATCACACTCAATGGTGAAAAACTGAAAACATTTCCACTAAGATCATGAACAAGACAAGGATGTCCACTCTTGCCACTCTTATTCAACATAGTTTTGGAAGTCCTAGCCACAGCAATCAGAGACGAAAAAGAAATAAAAGGAATACAAATCAGAAAAGAAGAAGTAAAACTGTCACTGTTTGCTGATGACATGATACTATACATAGAAAATCCTAAAGATGCCACTAGAAAACTACTAGAACTAATCAATGAATTTGGTAAGGTTGCAGGATACAAAATTAATGCACAGAAATCTCTGGCATTCCTATACACCAACAATGAAAAATCAGAAAGAGAAATTAAGGAAACATTCTCATTTACCATTGCAACAAAAAGAATAAAATACCTAGGAATAAACCTGCCTAAGGAGGTGAAAGACTTGTACTCAGAAAACTGTAAAACACTGATGAAAGAAATCAAAGATGACATACACAGATGGAGAAACATACTATGTTCTTTGGATTGGAAGAATCAATATTGTGAAAATGATTAAACTACCCAAAGCAATCTACAGATTCAATGTAATCCCTATCAAATTACCAATGGCATTCTCCACAGAATTAGAAAAAAAATTTTTACAATTCATATGGAAACACAAAAGACCCCGAGTAGCCATAGCAATCTTGAGAAAGAAAAACGGAGTTGGAGGACTCAGGCTCCCCAACTTCAAACTATACCACAAAGCTACAGTAATCAAGACAGTATGGTACTGGCAGAAAAACAGAAATATTGATCAGTGTTACAGGATAGAATACCCAGAGATAAACCCATGCACATATGGGCACCTAATTTATGACAAAGGAGGCAAGATCACACAATGGAGAAAAAACAGCCTCTTCAATATGTGGTGCTGGGAAAACTGGACAGCTACATATAAAAGAATGAAATTAGAACACTCCCTAACACCATACACAAAAATAAACTCCAAATGGATTCAAGGTTTCAATCTAAGACCAGACACTATAAAACTCTTAGAGGAAAACATAGGAAAAACACTGTTTGACATAAACCACAGCAGGATCTCTTTTGACCCACCTCCTAGAGTAATGGATAAAAACAAAAATAAACAAATGGGACTTAATTAAACTAAAAAGCTTTTGCACAGCATAGGAAACCATAAACAAGACAAAAAGACAACCCTCAGAATGGGAGAAAATATTTGCAAATGAAACAACAGACAAAGGATTAATCTCCAAAATATACAAACAGCTCACGGAGCTCAATATCACAAAACCAAACAACCCAATCCAAAAATGGGCAGAAGACCTAAATAGACATTTCACCAAGGAAGACATACAGATGGCCAAGAGGCACATGAAAAGATGCTCAACATCACTAATTATTAGAGAAATGCAAATCAAAACTACAATGAGGTATCACTTCACGCCGGTCAGAATGGCCATTTTCAAAAAATCTAGAAACAATAAATGCTGGAGAGGGTGTGGTGGAAAGGGAACCCTCCTGCACTGTTGGTGGGAATGTAAACTGTTACAGCCACTGTGGAGAACAGTATGGAGGTTCCTTAAAAAACTAAAAATAGAACTACCATATGACCCAGCAATTCCACTACTGGGCATATACCCTGAGAAAACCATAATTCAAAAAGATACATGCACCCCAATGTTCATTGCAGCACTATTTACAATAGCCAGGACATGGAAGCAACCTGAATGTCCAACAACACAGGAATGGATAAAGAAGATGTGGTACATATATACAATGGAATATTACTCAGCCATTAAAAGAAACGAAATTGAATTATTTGTAGTGAGGTGGATGGACCTAGAGACTGTCATACAGAGTGAAGTAAGTCAGAAAGAGAAAAACAAATACCGTATGCTAACGCATATATATGGAATCTAAAAAAAAAAAAAATGGTACTGATGAACCTAGTTGTAGGGCAGGAATAAAGAGGTAGACATAGAAAATGGACATGAAGCTGGGAAGGCAAAGCTAGGGCGAAGTAAGAGTAGCATTGACATATATACACTACCGAATATAAAATAGTTGGCTGGTGGGAAGAAGCAGCATAGCACAGGGAGATCGGCTTCGTGCTTTTCGATGACCTAGAGGGGTGGGATAGGGAGGATGGGAGGGAGGCTCAAGAGGGAGGGGATATGGGGACATGCATATGCATATGGCTGATTTGCTTCGTTGTACAACAGAAACTAACACAGTATTGTGAAGCAATTATATTCCAATAAAGATCTATTTAAAAAAATAATAAATAAAGAGACCTAGGAATGAAGGCTCCTGGTCTAGGAATGCATAAGAGCATGGCTGGTCAAGAGGGACCCAAGTCCTTGACTGCAACTGTCTTGAGCAACTTCAGTGTATTGGCTGTGCACAAAGTCTGGTGGGGGGAGGACAGATTTCCTATTTGAAGCTAATATCCTTGAGGTAATTGCCTATGGTTGGGCCTGAAAAATCACACACAGCTTTTTACCTAGGAGCCAGACTCCTCAATAACTACGACAATTTTGCTGGATTTAACTCATGTTATATATGAATATTTCAAAATGAATAAAGGTATAATAGAGTGATGAAGACCCTACTTGTTCTAAGGAGTCAGATAGTTTTAAAAATTTATATGTTGAGACCAATCAGATCAGAAGTCCCCATAATTAACAAAAAGCTTTCCATCCCTTATGACCATCCTGAGGGTTTGATTTAATGTAAAAAAGACAGTTACTCTTTAAATGCCTTCCCAGAGACAAATGAGGGCATTGCTAAGCCAGTATCTAGTGCGTATGTTCCTCATAGGTCCGTATTCTCAGGGAATGCAAAGGTAACACCTCTGTCTTTTACTTCAGGCCCTGATGAGTCTGTGGCAATCACCACCAGGGAGCTGAGTCAAGGAGAACATGGAGGAACCACTTGGCCAACCAGTAACCCCGCCTCTCTTACGACTATGATCAATGTGGGTAAGTACGAGCATCATCTCTATTTTCTTCAAGTCTAAGAGGACCCATTTGGGTCCTCTCTCTTCATCCCTGGGGTCAAAAATAGGATTGTTTAAGGAAGTAAAAGGACTAGGTTTGAAATCGATTTCTTTGGCTTCTTGCCACTCTAAAGATGTTGGTTATTCTTTTTCCTAGAGATTGTATTAACGGAACACTGTTATTGCTTCATCTTAGTAATTTATATGATTAGTAGCCAATCAATTCAGCAGGAGAAAATGCCACAGGGTCAGTTCCCTCCACACTTTCTCTTGCACCAGGGTGAAGGATCTTTCTAAATCGGAGATCCTCACTGGAATTTTGTGTTGACAGGGAGGGCACAGACAGACTTGAGGTGATACAGTTTTCTTTTGTTACAGTAGAGGAAGGGATCATGGTCCTTGGCTACGCCAAGTTGGTGAGGATAATTTGAAAAAGAGTGCTCTTAGAAGGTCGAGCTTTCCTTATCCCTGTGGCAGTTACATGCCCTTTACCTCAAGGATAGGAAAAGGGTTCAGAGAGCAGATGAATTTGAAAGAGGTTGAAGGCAAAGGAAAAGAATTTTATCACCCTTCTATTCTGTTGCTTCTCAAATATAAATCCTTAAGTGGCTTTTCAGTGAACTAAGATTTGGGACATCTAGAGGAGGGTCAAAGTTATAAGCTGAAACTGGTTCCGCAAGGGCAGGCTCCAAGGAGAAAAGTAAAATAGGGTAGGGAAAGCCTCGTGCATGGGTAGAATCCAGGTTCATCACATCCTTCCTTGTACAAAGAGCCCTTCTTTGTAGGGTATGTAGTACACTGAGTTCCAGGTAACAATTTCTCCTGAGTAAACAAGAGGGTCAAAGCCCTCACCCCACTAACCCTAACACTTTGATCCATCTTCGGAGATGGTCAGTATATTCCCTGGTGTCCAGAGTCTTGAAATGTGGTATGAGAGGGTTAACATTTTCTTTTCTGGAGAAATAGGAAATAGTTTGAGTTGAAATCACAGGAAGGAACAAATGATACTGTCAATCAGGACTCCTGTACCGTTTGCATATCTCCTACCAACTCACTTTCTAATCACAGGTATGTCCACAAGAAGCCCAGAAATGGCTACAGCCTTCAAAATCATAAGCTCCAAGGAGCCCAGCACCAGCCCAGAGATGAAGTACACTCTGGGAAATTCTTGGAATACTTCAACAGCAACTGTCCCTACGAAGACCACAGTGGAACCAGTCACACTTCAGACCACAGCCATAGAGAGTGGCAACATCAGCCTCCCTCACCTGCCCACAGGATTCATGACACCAGCCAAGTCACCAACAAAAGGGAAAGCAACTACAGAATGGGTCTCACTCTCCCCATCTGAGGTTTGGACCAACCCCCATCTTGGGACTCCAGAAGGGACCAAAAAGTTATTGGGCACAGTGTCCTCTGTCTCCCGAGAGTCAAATCCTAAAGGCAACATAGGGACTGGTCCACAAAGAAGCCCAACTCTGATTCCAAGGACAACTGGAATGAATTTATCCATGTGGCTTGGCTCCACTGGAGGGACCACCGTGGACACACATGTCTCTCTGAACACATCTTCCACTGGTCCTGAAGACTCTGTGGCCATCCCGGACTCTGTGACAACCCAGATGGTAACCATGAGCTCAGTGACAGATAAATCTGAATTTATAACCAAGACAAGGGTCAACATCACAGTCATTCCTTCCACTGTTCTGAGTAAAGATACAATGACAGATGAACAACAGGCAAGTATATCTGTGAGTGAGGCTTATTCATCTGCTAGCCCATGGTCAGAGCAGACAACTGGAAATAACCTGATTCTTGGCAAATCCCCTGAGGCCAAAGACACATTGCCTAAGACCTCCGTAGAACAAACCACATTAGCGTCTCTGACCTCTGAAAGCCAAGACATTACCAGCATCACCAATGCCTCAGGAGGAAAAATGAGCTCTTCACCATCTGTCACATCCCCCTCCGTGGGGTCTAAGACACTGGCGACCATCACAAGTGTAGTAACTAGTGATGTTGCCTCTACTCTTGGGCAACTATCACAGACCTCACATCCTGCAGGAGTGAGCAACATGGAGGTAACCATAGCTCCCACTCCACTTGTCACCACCACCATCACCACTGTGGAAACCAATTCAGTCCTGACTACCATGCCCCACCCAAAAGGAAGTGTGAGCACCATGGACAGCACCCTGGCTACAGAGACCAGCACATCTGCCCTACAGCACCCGCCCACCTGGTCATCCACAGCTGTTCCTGCCCCAACATCAGGCCCCAGGACTATCACAGACATGGCTTCAATCTTGGAAGTCACAGGTTCTCCTAAAGCAACTTCTGCAATGAGCGCAACTTCATCCATAGCGTCAAGCACTGAATCAGGCTCTGTGTCTACCCCCCATGGCCTTGTGACTGTCATTGGAACCAGCCTAGCCGTCCCATCCTCCTTTGCATCAGTTGAAAAGACAGAGGCCAGCACAAGTGTAAGGACACTGAGTCCTTTAGACACAACTGCGTCTATGCCCATCTCAACTTCTGGTGTCGAGAGGATGAGCACCTCAGTTCCTGACATTTTAAGCACAAGTTGGACTCCCAGTAGAAGAGAAACAGAAGCCTTGCATGTTTCAATGGCTTCTATGGACCACCCAAATACAAAGACTATCCCAAAGATCCTCCCATCTACTCCTCTGCCTGATTCTCTGTCCACTCTTGACTGGGCCACTGGGAGTTCTGTGTCATCAGCCATAACCTCTACCTCAGTTCTTCAGGAGGTTACAACTCCTTCAGAACTCCCTTTGGAGAACATGATCAGCCCAGCTACCTCACAGCTGCCCTCCTCCATAGAGGACATTACAAGTGAGGTCACACCTGTTACAATGGTAAATAGCTCTAAAGTCACTTTATCAGGGAGGCCAGATCTTGCCAGCAAAGAAGTAGAGCAGAGTTCTACCCAGCTTCACATCACAGCTTCTGCAGATCCAGGGCATATGTCTAGACCAGAAGCAACAACTCTGGATTTAATCCCATACACAGTAAGAACTCCATATCCAATTCCCCAGGTGAATGCGATAAGGACTCCTACAACAGAGGCAAAAGCTACATCTCATTCCTGGATGGGGGAAGAAGAAACAAACTCAAGCACATCTCTGAACACTGAGGTGGTAAATGTCTCTTCTGTCTCAGGAGGGACCATCAAGGAGGTTACTGACTCCCCAGGCTTATTAAAGACCACAGATCTACTGGGCATAAGCTTGGAATCTGGGACAACTTCATCTCCAAACTGGAAAAATGGCACATATGAGAGAACAGCCACTTCTGAACCTACCACAGACAAAGGGGCAATTCACCCATCTACAAACACAGTAGATACAATAGTATGGCCCTCAAATTCTGAACATGATCTTCATTCCACTGTCCCAGCCCACTCAGAGTCATCGATGGGCACATATCCAATGAATACTACCTCCATCATGCTGAATACCATTGTTTCCACATCAACAACTACCTGGCCAGAATCCACAAGGGCTGGAAGAGAGCTTGATTACCCCCTGACCACTGAACTGAGGGAGTCCAGTACTTACATGGATACCAACTCAACCACAGAGATAAGCAGTGTCCATTCCCTAAGTTCTTTTGCTGTTACTAGGGTGTCCGGGGCAGAAGTCACTACCTCTGACAGAATTTCCAGCCCAGATCTAGCTCAGTCCACAAGGTCATCAGACACCACCAGGCCCTCTACCTTACCTGACATAATAGACTCTGAAAGAATGACCACCACCATGCAAACAGGTCCTTCTGGGACTACATCACTGGGTGCACCAACCATGGACACATTAGCCACAGCCTCCTTGTCAGGGACTTACTTGGCTGTGACTCAGGGATTTCCACAGTCAAAGATAACCACTCAAATGAGCAAAGGTCCTGAAGGTGTGTCATGGACAAACCCTCCCTCTGTGGGAGAAACCACATCTTCCTCTTCCCTAGCACCTATCTCTGACACAACCTCATCTTCTCATGTTTTGTTGACATCACAAGGGCAAAGTACCTCTTCTACTCTACCTGTGACCTCAGGTCTCTTGCCTGAGAACTTCGGCTTGGGGAAGACCAGAGACATGGTGAGGACAAGTTTGGAAACTGATACCAGTTTACCCCCAAATTTGAGCAATAGCTCAGATGAGATGCTTGTCACCACAGATATAGAAGCAATTCATCCTTCCACAAACACAGCAACGACACATGTAGAGACTACCAGTTGTGGACATGAATCACATTCTCCTGTCCTGGCCCACACACAGCCATCCAAAGCTACATCTTCAGTGGTTACCTCCTCTACCATGTGGGACATTACTGCTCCCACAGCAATGTCTGGCTCATCTGAGACTATAAAGATTGAGAGACAGTCAGTGTCCTCTCTGAATACTGGACTTAGGGAGACAAGTAACTACCAGGAGACCAGCTCTGCTACAGAGACAAGCACTGTCATTTCCAATGTGTCCACAAATGATGCTACTACTGAGGTCACCAGGACACAAGTTACCTCCTCTAGCAGGATATCCATCCCAAGCCCTGCTCACTTCAAAACTTCTCCAAACACACCTACAGAAAGCAGAACCAGCCCCTCTATATCCATGTTCATGACAGAATCTTCAGGAATGACCATCACCACCCAAACAGGTCCCCCAGGGGCTACATCACAGGACACACTTACCTTGGACATATCGACCAAGGTCTCTGGGGCAGGGACTCACTCGACTGTGACTCAGAGTTTTACACATTCAGAGATGACCACTCTCAGGAGCAGAGGTCCTGAGGATGTGTCTTGGACAAGCCCTGCCTCTGTGGAAAAAACCAGGTCTCGCCCCTCCCTAGAACCCATCCTTGCCACATCCTCACCTTCTCCTGCACCTTTCACATTACAAGGGAACAGTACCTTCTCTCCTGTTTCCATGACCTCAGTTCTCACCTCTGGCTTGAGAAAGACCACAGAAATTTTGGACACAAGCTTGGAACCTGTGACCAGTACACCTGAAAGTGTGAACAACGTCTTGCATGAGATACTGACCACTTCAGAAGCCACCACAGATACAGAAACAATTCATTCTTCAACAGTAACCGATATGGGGATCACTAGTTCAGCACATAAATCACCGTTCACAGTCCCAGCCAACACAGAGCCATCCAAAGCCACATTTCCAATGGTTATCTCTTCTACCATAAGGGACACCACTGTCTCCACGTCAATTTCAGACTCTTCCAAAACTACAAAGATTGCAACAGAGTCAATATCCTCCTTGACCCCTGGACTGAGGGATACTAGCACCTATCAGGGGAAAAGCTCAAGTAGAGATACTTCTCAAAACACAGCCATAACCAATGTGGGGACCACCACTTATGAACATGAATCACATTCCTTTGTCTCAACTGACTCAAAACCATCCAAAGCCGTATTTCCAATGAATACAGCCACCACCATTGGGAAAACCACGGTTTCCTCCCCAAAGTCTAGCTACTCTGAGACTACAAGAATTGAGACTGAGACAAGTCCCTCCTTGATGTTTGGACTGAGGGAAACCAGCACCTCCAAGGAAACCAACTCATCCACAGAGCCAACCATTACCCTTCCTGGTGTGAACATTAGTTCTATTACTGAGGTGACAAGGACAGAAGACATCTCCTCTACTAGTGTACTCAATCCAAGCCCTGCTATTTCCACCATGTCAGCAATAAACGCTACAGAAACCATCACAAAACTTTTTACTTTCCCCACGATAACAAAATCAACAGAAAAAACTCTGACCACTGAAACAGGTACTCCTGCAGCGACATCACAGGACATATTTACCTGGACCACGTCACCCAAAACATCGATGGTAGGGATCCATGCAGCTGTGACTCAGAGAATTCTACAAACAAAGCTGATGACTGCCATTAACAGAGGTGATGAGGATGTGTCTTGGACAAGCCCTGCCTCTGTGAAAGAAACTGGCTCTCCATCTTCCCCAGTGATTGTATCTACCATGACAACACCCTCCCCAGAGCCATCCACATTACCAGCGAGGAGCCCCTCCTCTCCTAGCCCTGTGACCTCACTTCTCACCCGTGGTCTGGGGAAGACCAAAGACACATTGGGTACAAGTGTGGAACCTGTGTCCAGCTCACCTTCAAGTGAGACCAGCACCAGCACTGACATACTGTCAACCTCTGAAGCCTCCACAGGAACAGATGCAATTCAGCCCTCCAAAAACGCAGCTGCCACCCATGGGGCCAACCCAAGTTCTGGACATGAAGCACATTCCTCTGCCCCAGCTGACTCAGAGGCATCCAATATCACGTCTCCAACGGTTACTCCTTCCACCTCTAGGGACACCCGTGTTTCCACATCAATGCCTCACTCTTTAGAAACTACAATGTCTGAGATAGACTCCACATCCTCTCTGACTCCTGAACTGAGGAAGACCAGCACCGTCCAGCAGAACAGCTCAGCACCAGGGAAAATCACCGTCCTTTCCAGAGTTCCCACTGATACGACTACTGAGTTCTCTACGACAGAGCCCACCTCCTCTAGCCACACGTCCACCCCTGGCCCTGTTCAGTCCACGATGTCGCCAGACATCCCTACAGGCACCGTCACCAGGCCCTCTGCCTCTCCTGGGACAACAGAATCTGCAGAAGTGACCATGACCGCCCAAAGAGGTCCCACTGAGGATGCATCACAGAACCCACTTACCATGGGCACTACAACCAACACCTCAGGGGCAGAGATTCACTCGGCTGTGACTCAGAGTTTTACGCACTCAGAGGTGACCACTCGCAGGGGCGGAGGTCTCGAGGATGTGTCTTGGACAAGCCCTGCCTCTGTGAAAGAAACTGGCTCTCCATCTTCCCCAGTGATTGTATCTACCATGACAACACCCTCCCCTGAGCCATCCACATTACCAGCGAGGAGCCCCTCCTCTCCTACCCCTGTGACCTCACTTCTCACCCGTGGTCTGGGGAAGACCAAAGACACATTGGGTACAAGTGTGGAACCTGTGTCCAGCTCACCTTCAAGTGAGACCAGCACCACCACTGACATACTGTCCACCTCTGAAGCCTCCACAGGAACAGATGCAATTCAGCCCTCCAAAAACGCAGCTGCCACCCATGGGGCCAACCCAAGTTCTGGACATGAAGCACATTCCTCTGCCCCAGCTGACTCAGAGGCATCCAATATCACGTCTCCAACGGTTACTCCTTCCACCTCTAGGGACACCCGTGTTTCCACATCAATGCCTCACTCTTTAGAAACTACAATGTCTGAGATAGACTCCACATCCTCTCTGACTCCTGAACTGAGGAAGACCAGCACCGTCCAGCAGAACAGCACAGCCCCAGGGAAAATCACCGTCCTTTCCAGAGTTCCCACTGATACGACTACTGAGTTCTCTACGACAGAGCCCACCTCCTCTAGCCACACGTGCACCCCTGGCCCTGTTCAGTCCACGATGTCGCCAGACATCCCTACAGGCACCGTCACCAGGCCCTCTGCCTCTCCTGGGACAACAGAATCTGCAGAAGTGACCATGACCACCCAAAGAGGTCCCACTGAGGATGCATCACAGAACCCACTTACCATGGGCACTACAACCAACACCTCAGGGGCAGAGATTCACTCGACTGTGACTCAGAGTTTTACGCACTCAGAGGTGACCACTCGCAGGGGCGGAGGTCTCGAGGATGTGTCTTGGACAAGCCCTGCCTCTGTGAAAGAAACTGGCTCTCCATCTTCCCCAGTGATTGTATCTACCATGACAACACCCTCCCCTGAGCCATCCACATTACCAGCGAGGAGCCCCTCCTCTCCTACCCCTGTGACCTCACTTCTCACCCGTGGTCTGGGGAAGACCAAAGACACATTGGGTACAAGTGTGGAACCTGTGTCCAGCTCACCTTCAAGTGAGACCAGCACCACCACTGACATACTGTCCACCTCTGAAGCCTCCACAGGAACAGATGCAATTCAGCCCTCCAAAAACGCAGCTGCGACCCATGGGGCCAACCCAAGTTCTGGACATGAAGCACATTCCTCTGCCCCAGCTGACTCAGAGGCATCCAATATCACGTCTCCAACGGTTACTCCTTCCACCTCTAGGGACACCCGTGTTTCCACATCAATGCCTCACTCTTTAGAAACTACAATGTCTGAGATAGACTCCACATCCTCTCTGACTCCTGAACTGAGGAAGACCAGCACCGTCCAGCAGAACAGCTCAGCCCCAGGGAAAATCACCGTCCTTTCCAGAGTTCCCACTGATACGACTACTGAGTTCTCTACGACAGAGCCCACCTCCTCTAGCCACACGTCCACCCCTGGCCCTGTTCAGTCCACGATGTCGCCAGACATCCCTACAGGCACCGTCACCAGGCCCTCTGCCTCTCCTGGGACAACAGAATCTGCAGAAGTGACCATGACCACCCAAAGAGGTCCCACTGAGGATGCATCGCAGAACCCACTTACCATGGGCACTACAACCAACACCTCAGGGGCAGAGATTCACTCGACTGTGACTCAGAGTTTTACGCACTCAGAGGTGACCACTCGCAGGGCCGGAGGTCTCGAGGATGTGTCTTGGACAAGCCCTGCCTCTGTGAAAGAAACTGGCTCTCCATCTTCCCCAGTGATTGTATCTACCATGACAACACCCTCCCCTGAGCCATCCACATTACCAGCGAGGAGCCCCTCCTCTCCTACCCCTGTGACCTCACTTCTCACCCGTGGTCTGGGGAAGACCAAAGACACATTGGGTACAAGTGTGGAACCTGTGTCCAGCTCACCTTCAAGTGAGACCAGCACCACCACTGACATACTGTCCACCTCTGAAGCCTCCACAGGAACAGATGCAATTCAGCCCTCCAAAAACGCAGCTGCGACCCATGGGGCCAACCCAAGTTCTGGACATGAAGCACATTCCTCTGCCCCAGCTGACTCAGAGGCATCCAATATCACGTCTCCAACGGTTACTCCTTCCACCTCTAGGGACACCCGTGTTTCCACATCAATGCCTCACTCTTTAGAAACTACAATGTCTGAGATAGACTCCACATCCTCTCTGACTCCTGAACTGAGGAAGACCAGCACCGTCCAGCAGAACAGCTCAGCCCCAGGGAAAATCACCGTCCTTTCCAGAGTTCCCACTGATACGACTACTGAGTTCTCTACGACAGAGCCCACCTCCTCTAGCCACACGTCCACCCCTGGCCCTGTTCAGTCCACGATGTCGCCAGACATCCCTACAGGCACCGTCACCAGGCCCTCTGCCTCTCCTGGGACAACAGAATCTGCAGAAGTGACCATGACCACCCAAAGAGGTCCCACTGAGGATGCATCACAGAACCCACTTACCATGGGCACTACAACCAACACCTCAGGGGCAGAGATTCACTCGGCTGTGACTCAGAGTTTTACGCACTCAGAGGTGACCACTCGCAGGGGCGGAGGTCTCGAGGATGTGTCCTGGACAAGCCCTGCCTCTGTGAAAGAAACTGGCTCTCCATCTTCCCCAGTGATTGTATCTACCATGACAACACCCTCCCCTGAGCCATCCACATTACCAGCGAGGAGCCCCTCCTCTCCTACCCCTGTGACCTCACTTCTCACCCGTGGTCTGGGGAAGACCAAAGACACATTGGGTACAAGTGTGGAACCTGTGTCCAGCTCACCTTCAAGTGAGACCAGCACCACCACTGACATACTGTCCACCTCTGAAGCCTCCACAGGAACAGATGCAATTCAGCCCTCCAAAAACGCAGCTGCGACCCATGGGGCCAACCCAAGTTCTGGACATGAAGCACATTCCTCTGCCCCAGCTGACTCAGAGGCATCCAATATCACGTCTCCAACGGTTACTCCTTCCACCTCTAGGGACACCCGTGTTTCCACATCAATGCCTCACTCTTTAGAAACTACAATGTCTGAGATAGACTCCACATCCTCTCTGACTCCTGAACTGAGGAAGACCAGCACCGTCCAGCAGAACAGCTCAGCCCCAGGGAAAATCACCGTCCTTTCCAAAGTTCCCACTGATACGACTACTGAGTTCTCTACGACAGAGCCCACCTCCTCTAGCCACACGTCCACCCCTGGCCCTGTTCAGTCCACGATGTCGCCAGACATCCCTACAGGCACCGTCACCAGGCCCTCTGCCTCTCCTGGGACAACAGAATCTGCAGAAGTGACCATGACCACCCAAAGAGGTCCCACTGAGGATGCATCGCAGAACCCACTTACCATGGGCACTACGACCAACACCTCAGGGGCAGAGATTCACTCGCCTGTGACTCAGAGTTTTACGCACTCAGAGGTGACCACTCGCAGGGGCGGAGGTCTCGAGGATGTGTCTTGGACAAGCCCTGCCTCTGTGAAAGAAACTGGCTCTCCATCTTCCCCAGTGATTGTATCTACCATGACAACACCCTCCCCTGAGCCATCCACATTACCAGCGAGGAGCCCCTCCTCTCCTACCCCTGTGACCTCACTTCTCACCCGTGGTCTGGGGAAGACCAAAGACACATTGGGTACAAGTGTGGAACCTGTGTCCAGCTCACCTTCAAGTGAGACCAGCACCAGCACTGACCTACTGTCCACCTCTGAAGCCTCCACAGGAACAGATGCAATTCAGCCCTCCAAAAACGCAGCTGCGACCCATGGGGCCAACCCAAGTTCTGGACATGAAGCACATTCCTCTGCCCCAGCTGACTCAGAGGCATCCAATATCACGTCTCCAACGGTTACTCCTTCCACCTCTAGGGACACCCGTGTTTCCACATCAATGCCTCACTCTTTAGAAACTACAATGTCTGAGATAGACTCCACATCCTCTCTGACTCCTGAACTGAGGAAGACCAGCACCGTCCAGCAGAACAGCTCAGCCCCAGGGAAAATCACCGTCCTTTCCAGAGTTCCCACTGATACGACTACTGAGTTCTCTACGACAGAGCCCACCTCCTCTAGCCACACGTCCACCCCTGGCCCTGTTCAGTCCACGATGTCGCCAGACATCCCTACAGGCACCGTCACCAGGCCCTCTGCCTCTCCTGGGACAACAGAATCTGCAGAAGTGACCATGACCACCCAAAGAGGTCCCACTGAGGATACATCGCAGAACCCACTTACCATGGGCACTACAACCAACACCTCAGGGGCAGAGATTCACTCGACTGTGACTCAGAGTTTTACGCACTCAGAGGTGACCACTCGCAGGGGCGGAGGTCTCGAGGATGTGTCTTGGACAAGCCCTGCCTCTGTGAAAGAAACTGGCTCTCCATCTTCCCCAGTGATTGTATCTACCATGACAACACCCTCCCCTGAGCCATCCACATTACCAGCGAGGAGCCCCTCCTCTCCTACCCCTGTGACCTCACTTCTCACCCGTGGTCTGGGGAAGACCAAAGACACATTGGGTACAAGTGTGGAACCTGTGTCCAGCTCACCTTCAAGTGAGACCAGCACCAGCACTGACATACTGTCCACCTCTGAAGCCTCCACAGGAACAGATGCAGTTCAGCCCTCCAAAAACGCAGCTGCGACCCATGGGGCCAACCCAAGTTCTGGACATGAAGCACATTCCTCTGCCCCAGCTGACTCAGAGGCATCCAATATCACGTCTCCAACGGTTACTCCTTCCACCTCTAGGGACACCCGTGTTTCCACATCAATGCCTCACTCTTTAGAAACTACAATGTCTGAGATAGACTCCACATCCTCTCTGACTCCTGAACTGAGGAAGACCAGCACCGTCCAGCAGAACAGCTCAGCCCCAGGGAAAATCACCGTCCTTTCCAGAGTTCCCACTGATACGACTACTGAGTTCTCTACGACAGAGCCCACCTCCTCTAGCCACACGTCCACCCCTGGCCCTGTTCAGTCCACGATGTCGCCAGACATCCCTACAGGCACCGTCACCAGGCCCTCTGCCTCTCCTGGGACAACAGAATCTGCAGAAGTGACCATGACCACCCAAAGAGGTCCCACTGAGGATGCATCGCAGAACCCACTTACCATGGGCACTACGACCAACACCTCAGGGGCAGAGATTCACTCGACTGTGACTCAGAGTTTTACGCACTCAGAGGTGACCACTCGCAGGGGCGGAGGTCTCGAGGATGTGTCTTGGACAAGCCCTGCCTCTGTGAAAGAAACTGGCTCTCCATCTTCCCCAGTGATTGTATCTACCATGACAACACCCTCCCCTGAGCCATCCACATTACCAGCGAGGAGCCCCTCCTCTCCTACCCCTGTGACCTCACTTCTCACCCGTGGTCTGGGGAAGACCAAAGACACATTGGGTACAAGTGTGGAACCTGTGTCCAGCTCACCTTCAAGTGAGACCAGCACCAGCACTGACATACTGTCCACCTCTGAAGCCTCCACAGGAACAGATGCAGTTCAGCCCTCCAAAAACGCAGCTGCGACCCATGGGGCCAACCCAAGTTCTGGACATGAAGCACATTCCTCTGCCCCAGCTGACTCAGAGGCATCCAATATCACGTCTCCAACGGTTACTCCTTCCACCTCTAGGGACACCCGTGTTTCCACATCAATGCCTCACTCTTTAGAAACTACAATGTCTGAGATAGACTCCACATCCTCTCTGACTCCTGAACTGAGGAAGACCAGCACCGTCCAGCAGAACAGCTCAGCCCCAGGGAAAATCACCGTCCTTTCCAGAGTTCCCACTGATACGACTACTGAGTTCTCTACGACAGAGCCCACCTCCTCTAGCCACACGTCCACCCCTGGCCCTGTTCAGTCCACGATGTCGCCAGACATCCCTACAGGCACCGTCACCAGGCCCTCTGCCTCTCCTGGGACAACAGAATCTGCAGAAGTGACCATGACCACCCAAAGAGGTCCCACTGAGGATACATCGCAGAACCCACTTACCATGGGCACTACGACCAACACCTCAGGGGCAGAGATTCACTCGACTGTGACTCAGAGTTTTACGCACTCAGAGGTGACCACTCGCAGGGGCGGAGGTCTCGAGGATGTGTCTTGGACAAGCCCTGCCTCTGTGAAAGAAACTGGCTCTCCATCTTCCCCAGTGATTGTATCTACCATGACAACACCCTCCCCTGAGCCATCCACATTACCAGCGAGGAGCCCCTCCTCTCCTACCCCTGTGACCTCACTTCTCACCCGTGGTCTGGGGAAGACCAAAGACACATTGGGTACAAGTGTGGAACCTGTGTCCAGCTCACCTTCAAGTGAGACCAGCACCAGCACTGACATACTGTCCACCTCTGAAGCCTCCACAGGAACAGATGCAGTTCAGCCCTCCAAAAACGCAGCTGCGACCCATGGGGCCAACCCAAGTTCTGGACATGAAGCACATTCCTCTGCCCCAGCTGACTCAGAGGCATCCAATATCACGTCTCCAACGGTTACTCCTTCCACCTCTAGGGACACCCGTGTTTCCACATCAATGCCTCACTCTTTAGAAACTACAATGTCTGAGATAGACTCCACATCCTCTCTGACTCCTGAACTGAGGAAGACCAGCACCGTCCAGCAGAACAGCTCAGCCCCAGGGAAAATCACCGTCCTTTCCAGAGTTCCCACTGATACGACTACTGAGTTCTCTACGACAGAGCCCACCTCCTCTAGCCACACGTCCACCCCTGGCCCTGTTCAGTCCACGATGTCGCCAGACATCCCTACAGGCACCGTCACCAGGCCCTCTGCCTCTCCTGGGACAACAGAATCTGCAGAAGTGACCATGACCACCCAAAGAGGTCCCACTGAGGATGCATCGCAGAACCCACTTACCATGGGCACTACGACCAACACCTCAGGGGCAGAGATTCACTCGACTGTGACTCAGAGTTTTACGCACTCAGAGGTGACCACTCGCAGGGGCGGAGGTCTCGAGGATGTGTCTTGGACAAGCCCTGCCTCTGTGAAAGAAACTGGCTCTCCATCTTCCCCAGTGATTGTATCTACCATGACAACACCCTCCCCTGAGCCATCCACATTACCAGCGAGGAGCCCCTCCTCTCCTACCCCTGTGACCTCACTTCTCACCCGTGGTCTGGGGAAGACCAAAGACACATTGGGTACAAGTGTGGAACCTGTGTCCAGCTCACCTTCAAGTGAGACCAGCACCACCACTGACATACTGTCCACCTCTGAAGCCTCCACAGGAACAGATGCAATTCAGCCCTCCAAAAACGCAGCTGCGACCCATGGGGCCAACCCAAGTTCTGGACATGAAGCACATTCCTCTGCCCCAGCTGACTCAGAGGCATCCAATATCACGTCTCCAACGGTTACTCCTTCCACCTCTAGGGACACCCGTGTTTCCACATCAATGCCTCACTCTTTAGAAACTACAATGTCTGAGATAGACTCCACATCCTCTCTGACTCCTGAACTGAGGAAGACCAGCACCGTCCAGCAGAACAGCTCAGCCCCAGGGAAAATCACCGTCCTTTCCAGAGTTCCCACTGATACGACTACTGAGTTCTCTACGACAGAGCCCACCTCCTCTAGCCACACGTCCACCCCTGGCCCTGTTCAGTCCACGATGTCGCCAGACATCCCTACAGGCACCGTCACCAGGCCCTCTGCCTCTCCTGGGACAACAGAATCTGCAGAAGTGACCATGACCACCCAAAGAGGTCCCACTGAGGATGCATCGCAGAACCCACTTACCATGGGCACTACGACCAACACCTCAGGGGCAGAGATTCACTCGACTGTGACTCAGAGTTTTACGCACTCAGAGGTGACCACTCGCAGGGGCGGAGGTCTCGAGGATGTGTCTTGGACAAGCCCTGCCTCTGTGAAAGAAACTGGCTCTCCATCTTCCCCAGTGATTGTATCTACCATGACAACACCCTCCCCTGAGCCATCCACATTACCAGCGAGGAGCCCCTCCTCTCCTACCCCTGTGACCTCACTTCTCACCCGTGGTCTGGGGAAGACCAAAGACACATTGGGTACAAGTGTGGAACCTGTGTCCAGCTCACCTTCAAGTGAGACCAGCACCAGCACTGACATACTGTCCACCTCTGAAGCCTCCAGAGGAACAGATGCAATTCAGCCCTCCAAAAACGCAGCTGCGACCCATGGGGCCAACCCAAGTTCTGGACATGAAGCACATTCCTCTGCCCCAGCTGACTCAGAGGCATCCAATATCACGTCTCCAACGGTTACTCCTTCCACCTCTAGGGACACCCGTGTTTCCACATCAATGCCTCACTCTTTAGAAACTACAATGTCTGAGATAGACTCCACATCCTCTCTGACTCCTGAACTGAGGAAGACCAGCACCGTCCAGCAGAACAGCTCAGCCCCAGGGAAAATCACCGTCCTTTCCAGAGTTCCCACTGATACGACTACTGAGTTCTCTACGACAGAGCCCACCTCCTCTAGCCACACGTCCACCCCTGGCCCTGTTCAGTCCACGATGTCGCCAGACATCCCTACAGGCACCGTCACCAGGCCCTCTGCCTCTCCTGGGACAACAGAATCTGCAGAAGTGACCATGACCACCCAAAGAGGTCCCACTGAGGATGCATCGCAGAACCCACTTACCATGGGCACTACGACCAACACCTCAGGGGCAGAGATTCACTCGACTGTGACTCAGAGTTTTACGCACTCAGAGGTGACCACTCGCAGGGGCGGAGGTCTCGAGGATGTGTCTTGGACAAGCCCTGCCTCTGTGAAAGAAACTGGCTCTCCATCTTCCCCAGTGATTGTATCTACCATGACAACACCCTCCCCTGAGCCATCCACATTACCAGCGAGGAGCCCCTCCTCTCCTACCCCTGTGACCTCACTTCTCACCCGTGGTCTGGGGAAGACCAAAGACACATTGGGTACAAGTGTGGAACCTGTGTCCAGCTCACCTTCAAGTGAGACCAGCACCAGCACTGACATACTGTCCACCTCTGAAGCCTCCACAGGAACAGATGCAATTCAGCCCTCCAAAAACGCAGCTGCGACCCATGGGGCCAACCCAAGTTCTGGACATGAAGCACATTCCTCTGCCCCAGCTGACTCAGAGGCATCCAATATCATGTCTCCAACGGTTACTCCTTCCACCTCTAGGGACACCCGTGTTTCCACATCAATGCCTCACTCTTTAGAAACTACAATGTCTGAGATAGACTCCACATCCTCTCTGACTCCTGAACTGAGGAAGACCAGCACCGTCCAGCAGAACAGCTCAGCCCCAGGGAAAATCACCGTCCTTTCCAGAGTTCCCACTGATACGACTACTGAGTTCTCTACGACAGAGCCCACCTCCTCTAGCCACACGTCCACCCCTGGCCCTGTTCAGTCCACGATGTCGCCAGACATCCCTACAGGCACCGTCACCAGGCCCTCTGCCTCTCCTGGGACAACAGAATCTGCAGAAGTGACCATGACCACCCAAAGAGGTCCCACTGAGGATGCATCGCAGAACCCACTTACCATGGGCACTACAACCAACACCTCAGGGGCAGAGATTCACTCGACTGTGACTCAGAGTTTTACGCACTCAGAGGTGACCACTCGCAGGGGCGGAGGTCTCGAGGATGTGTCTTGGACAAGCCCTGCCTCTGTGAAAGAAACTGGCTCTCCATCTTCCCCAGTGATTGTATCTACCATGACAACACCCTCCCCTGAGCCATCCACATTACCAGCGAGGAGCCCCTCCTCTCCTACCCCTGTGACCTCACTTCTCACCCGTGGTCTGGGGAAGACCAAAGACACATTGGGTACAAGTGTGGAACCTGTGTCCAGCTCACCTTCAAGTGAGACCAGCACCAGCACTGACATACTGTCCACCTCTGAAGCCTCCAGAGGAACAGATTCAATTCAGCCCTCCAAAAACGCAGCTGCGACCCATGGGGCCAACCCAAGTTCTGGACATGAAGCACATTCCTCTGCCCCAGCTGACTCAGAGGCATCCAATATCACGTCTCCAACGGTTACTCCTTCCACCTCTAGGGACACCCGTGTTTCCACATCAATGCCTCACTCTTTAGAAACTACAATGTCTGAGATAGACTCCACATCCTCTCTGACTCCTGAACTGAGGAAGACCAGCACCGTCCAGCAGAACAGCTCAGCCCCAGGGAAAATCACCGTCCTTTCCAGAGTTCCCACTGATACGACTACTGAGTTCTCTACGACAGAGCCCACCTCCTCTAGCCACACGTCCACCCCTGGCCCTGTTCAGTCCACGATGTCGCCAGACATCCCTACAGGCACCGTCACCAGGCCCTCTGCCTCTCCTGGGACAACAGAATCTGCAGAAGTGACCATGACCACCCAAAGAGGTCCCACTGAGGATGCATCGCAGAACCCACTTACCATGGGCACTACGACCAACACCTCAGGGGCAGAGATTCACTCGACTGTGACTCAGAGTTTTACGCACTCAGAGGTGACCACTCGCAGGGGCGGAGGTCTCGAGGATGTGTCTTGGACAAGCCCTGCCTCTGTGAAAGAAACTGGCTCTCCATCTTCCCCAGTGATTGTATCTACCATGACAACACCCTCCCCTGAGCCATCCACATTACCAGCGAGGAGCCCCTCCTCTCCTACCCCTGTGACCTCACTTCTCACCCGTGGTCTGGGGAAGACCAAAGACACATTGGGTACAAGTGTGGAACCTGTGTCCAGCTCACCTTCAAGTGAGACCAGCACCACCACTGACATACTGTCCACCTCTGAAGCCTCCACAGGAACAGATGCAATTCAGCCCTCCAAAAACGCAGCTGCGACCCATGGGGCCAACCCAAGTTCTGGACATGAAGCACATTCCTCTGCCCCAGCTGACTCAGAGGCATCCAATATCACGTCTCCAACGGTTACTCCTTCCACCTCTAGGGACACCCGTGTTTCCACATCAATGCCTCACTCTTTAGAAACTACAATGTCTGAGATAGACTCCACATCCTCTCTGACTCCTGAACTGAGGAAGACCAGCACCGTCCAGCAGAACAGCTCAGCCCCAGGGAAAATCACCGTCCTTTCCAGAGTTCCCACTGATACGACTACTGAGTTCTCTACGACAGAGCCCACCTCCTCTAGCCACACGTCCACCCCTGGCCCTGTTCAGTCCACGATGTCGCCAGACATCCCTACAGGCACCGTCACCAGGCCCTCTGCCTCTCCTGGGACAACAGAATCTGCAGAAGTGACCATGACCACCCAAAGAGGTCCCACTGAGGATACATCGCAGAACCCACTTACCATGGGCACTACAACCAACACCTCAGGGGCAGAGATTCACTCGACTGTGACTCAGAGTTTTACGCACTCAGCGGTGACCACTCGCAGGGGCGGAGGTCTCGAGGATGTGTCTTGGACAAGCCCTGCCTCTGTGAAAGAAACTGGCTCTCCATCTTCCCCAGTGATTGTATCTACCATGACAACACCCTCCCCTGAGCCATATACATTACCAGCGAGGAGCCCCTCCTCTCCTACCCCTGTGACCTCACTTCTCACCCGTGGTCTGGGGAAGACCAAAGACACATTGGGTACAAGTTTGGGACCTGTGTCCAGCTCACCTTCAAGTGAGACCAGCACCAGCATTGACATACTGTCCACCTCTGAAGCCTCCACAGGAACAGATGCAATTCAGCCCTCCAAAAACACAACTGCGACCCATGGGGCCAACCCAAGTTTTGGACATGAAGCACATTCCTCTGTCCCAGCTGACCCAGAGCCATCCAATGTCACGTCTCCAACGGTTACTCCCTCCAACTCTAAGGACACCCTTGTTTCCACATCAATGCCTCACCCTTTAGAAACTACAATGTCTGAGATAGACTCCACATCCTCTCTGACTGCTGAACTGAGGAAGACCAGCACCGTCCAGCAGAACAGCTCAGCCCCAGGGAAAATCACCGTCCTTTCCAGAGTTCCCACTGATACGACTACTGAATTCTCTACGACAGAGCCCACCTCCTCTAGCCACACGTCCATCCCTGGCCCTGTTCAGTCCACGATGTCGCCAGACATCCCTACAGGCCTCGTCACCAGGCCCTCTGCCTCTCCTGGGACAACAGAATCTGCAGAAGTGACCATGACCACCCAAAGAGGTCCCACTGAGGATACATCACAGAACCCACTTACCATGGGCACTACAACCAACACCTCAGGGGCAGAGATTCACTCGACTGTGACTCAGAGTTTTACGCACTCAGAGGTGACCACTCGCAGGGGCGGAGGTCTCGAGGATGTGTCTTGGACAAGCCCTGCCTCTGTGAAAGAAACTGGCTCTCCATCTTCCCCAGTGATTGTACCTGCCATGAGAACCCCCTTCCCTGAGCCATCCACATTACCAGCGAAGAGCCCCTCCTCTCCTACCTCTGTGACCTCACTTCTCACCCGTAGTCTGGGGAAGACCAAAGACGCATTGGGTACAACCTTGGGAGCAGTGACCACGTTACCTCCAAGTTTGAGTAATCCCACAGTTGAGACAATTTCCACCTCTGAATTCTCCATAGATACAGCGAAAATTCTTCCTTCCATATACACAATCATGAGTACTGTGGGTTCCAGCAGTTCTGGACATGAACAAAGTTCCTCTGTCCCAATTTTCCCTGAGTCCTCCAGCACCATATATCCTATGGGTACTGCTTCCTCCGTGGATGAGACCACTCTTTCCACATCAATGCCTTCCTCCTTTGAGACCAAGACACTTTCCCATCTGACTACTGGACTGAAGGAGACAAGAATAGCCTTGGATTCCAGCTCAAGCACACTCACAAACACACCTTCATCGCCTCTGTCCACTCATGGTTTGAAGGGTCCCAAGACTGATATTACGTCCTCTGTGAAAGTATCATCCCCAGATCAGCCTCTGTCTACACAGTATACTGACATTCCAGTGGAAACAGTCACACGCTTTTACACTTCTCCCTCCATTACAGGGTCTGCTGGCATAACTGTCCCAGGATCCAATCTTTCTGTGCCTGTATCAGAAAATACACGTCACCTAAGTACAGATATGCTGTCTTCAGCTGAGACCATTTTTGCTAATAACACAGTAACGCCTTCTTTGTCAGAGGCCGTGGCTTCCTTTGCTACATCTGGAGTTCCAGGTGCCATCTCAGTCAGTCCATTTTCTAGGACAGAATCAGGCCCTGGGGATGCTACTATGCCCACCACTGCAGAGAGTCTACCTTCTTCATCTTCAATACCATTCCCCTCTTTGACCTTCCGTACCACTGATTCTTCAAATAGCCCACTCCCCCATTGGATTACTTCCTCACTAGCTACCCCAAGAACAGTAGACACCAACCTTGAGGCAGAGAGCCGAAGCACTGCTGCATTACCCTTGGTTACAGCCAGTACTTTGCAGACTTGGACACAGCCAGTCAGGACATCTTTACCAACCATTATGGATACCAGAATGACAGAGAGTGTTGGTTTGGGAACAGTGACAAGTTCTTCTCAAGTTCTTCCACACTCAACCCACTTGACAAGTAAGGACCCACTGCTCCTACACTCTCATTATTTGGGTCTCATAGAAAATGGCTTCTTTCCCAACAGGTAAAAAGGAGTTACTTAGGAGTTTATTACTGCACCAGAAATTCCTTTAGAAAACATATATGTTGATCTATTTTCATGTCCAGGCATTGAAATAAGCACTGGGGAAACTAAGCTAAATAAGCAAGTAGTTGAATAATTATAGTACCATGATGGATGTTGTAACATTACGGCTAATGTTGATGATGACAATAATGATAACAACAAATGTTTATAGAACACTTATTCTGTGTCAAATGCTGTTCTATTAAGTTCCTCATTGGAACACAGTTTGAGAAGGGACTATTATAAGCCCATTATACAAATGACTCAACTGATACAGAGAGAGGTTGAGTAATTTGTTCAAGATCATTAAAGCTGGGAAGTGATAAGAACTCAGACTATATGGCACTAGGAACCCATGTTCTTAGCCATTAGGCTAGGCAGGAGTGGTCCGAGAGATAGGAGAAAAAGCAAGAGATTCTGGCCTCACAGAAGCCAGAGGAAGAGAGAGTTTTAGGAAGGAGGGATGGTCAGTTCTGTCAAATGCTACAGAATAGCCAAATTGAAATGAGGTGAGAAGTTCTCTGACAACATGTGGGTCCTCAGGGATTCTAATGAAGGGAGCATCAGTGAGTTTTAGAGGACTGAAACAACAGATAAAATAATACATGGATAAAAGGAGAGATTCCTCCTTTAAACTGAGCATGTTTCTATACTGAGAAGAGAGTCAGCAAGGGAAAAGGGAAAGAAAAAGGTGAGTGAATGAAAATCGAGGGAACAAAGTACCTATGGATGTGGGAGGTACTTAGGACCTAGGAGGAGAAACACCACCTCCAAAAGAACAGTAGATGAGGTAGGGAACTTCTTGGGAGGATTCCATTCCTTGGATAAGTTGAATTTGATGCCAGATTTTGTTCTGGACACAAATCCAACAAGGCCTTCCAACTACTCCAGCACCTGTTCACTAGACAATATGTACAGAAGGGTGGTTTGATTATTTCCCAAACTAGTTTTAACAATTCACAATCAGGTTAGACACATTGATGGCTATTGACCCATGTCTTAAAATGTGGCTCGATAGTTGAGTGATGGGTGTTCAGTAAGCAAGTGATGAGTGGAATGGAAAGAAGGTAGGACTGCGGTTGGATGGGAGGAGGGAAGAAAGGAAGAATGGAGTGATAGATAAATGAAAGAAGAAAAGATGGATGTATGGAAGGAAGGATGAATGTATAGAGGGAAGGATGAAAATAAGGAAGATGGATGGAAGAAAGGATTGAAGGAAATAAAGATTGAAGGAAATACTGTAAGGATGAAAAGTTGCAAAGAAAGGAGAGAGGAAATATGAAAGGAAAGATGCATGGTAGGAAGAAAGGATAAAAGGAAGGATGGATGGAAGAATAAATGGGTAGATATAGGGATAGATGGACAGAAAGATGGATGAATCTCTGGGTGAATGGATGCACACAGTCCTGGTTCCAATCCATACAGATGGTTGAGAAGAAATGCGTTGTATAGTCAAATTAAGTGGATCTATTTAGACCATGTTCTGCTTCTGGATGAGATGAGTTACTCTAGGTCTCTTCCCTACCCTCTCCTGCAGGGACTGATGGCATTGTGGAGCGTATCACAAAGATACCCAATGAAGCAGCACATGGAGACACCACCATCCATGTCCCCCTGGCATCCACGTCTGCTAGTCTTAGAGGTAGGTGCAACTTTGCTTACTTCCCAGTAATCCGACTTATGCCTTTATTTCCTGTTCCAGAGGGATGAAATGTTTGTTTCTTTAGAGAAAGAACTATGTGGAGTTGCCATGGGCTTCCCTGTCTCAACTGGATCTTTGTCAAGTGGTTACCAGGTAGATGTTACTTTTCATTCCCTCATAACATGCTGAGTGAGTTTAGTTCAAGGTTAAACTGGGTCGGATATGTCAACTTCACAAATCCGACCCAGTTTAACTTAATTCTGAAAGTGCTTATTAATAATTTACTGTCTGTTAGAAACTATGATATAAACTAAGGATGCACAGATGAAAATAGATCAGCATTGCATCCATGGAGCTCTCAGTCCAGTAGAGGAGACAGCAAAGGAACAAAATAATTGTGATGCAAGTTTTAAAAAAACTTTTATTGGAGTATAGTTGATTTACAATGTTGTGTTAGTTTCAGGTGTACAGAAAAGTGAATCAGTTACACATATACATATATCCACTCTTTTTTAGATTCTTTTCCCATATAGGCCATTACAGAGTATTGAGTAGAGTTCCCTGTGCTATACAGTAGGTCCTTATTAGTTATATGATGCAACTTTAAAGTATCTGAATGGTAGAAGGAAGGCTTCATGGAGGAGGTAACATTTGAGCTGGGTTTGAAAGGATGAAGAGGAATTTAGCAGGAAGACAAGGAGAATTGATGAAGACATTCTGGACAGAAGGGAGAGCTGCATGCAAAGGCACAGGGAAGGGTAAAACCTGGACATATTTGGGAGGTACAAATAATTCCCCTTTGCTAAACTATGAAATATACAAATGAGATGGTGGGAGATGAGACTGTAGACGGGCAGAAAACAACATTCAGAAAACCTTTTAAGCTCTTGTAATGCTTGGATGCCCTTTAACAAAAGGACAAAAAGTTTGTGGCCAAACAGTCTGACAAACATGTTGCTCCTGGAAATTCCCTGGCGGTCCAATGGTTAGGACTCTGTGCTTCCATTGCAGGGGGCAGGGGTTCAATCCCTGGTCAGGGAACTAAGATTCCACAAGCTGCGTGGTGTGGCAAAAAAAATTTTTTTTGCTCCTTCCTAGAGGGTAATAACATGCATAAGCATATTAAAGGCTCTGAGATATCCTGCTGTAAAGAAACTTGTTTAGCCTTATTCAACACAGGGTTTTACATAATTATTTGGCTGTATAATTTTTTCCGCTGAAAGGCGCCTACTAACATGTTACAGTATTATTGGTCTGCATGAGTGCTTAAGAGGTGCACGTGTATATAGCAAGGGGTTCTCCTCACCACATGGCTAAAAGGTAAAGTTCCCCATACCCATTAAGTTTCTTCCAACATTTTTAAAAATTTTATTTATTTATTTATCTGTTTGTTTATTTATTTATTTTTGGCTACATTGGGTCTTCCTTGCTGCGCGTGGGCTTTTTCTAGTTGCATCCAGCAGGGGCTACTCTTCATTGCGGTGCGCGGGCTTCTCATTGCAGTGACTTCTCCTGTTGCAGAGCATGGGCTCTAGGCATGCAGGTTTCAGTAGTTGTGGTACGTGGGCTCAGTAGTTGTGGCTCGGGGGCTCTAGAGTGCAGGCTCAGTAGTTGTGGTGCACAGGCTTATTTGCTCTGCGGCATGTGGGATCTTCACGGACCAGGGATCGAACCCGTGTCTCCTGCATTGGCAGGCGGATTCTTAACCACTGCGCCACCAGGGATGTCCCATTTTCCAACATTTTTAGAGACCAGACTATTTTACCAGTACATTTTGGAAGCTTTTTGCCAGATCCAGGCTTTGGACAGAGTCACCACCAGTCAGGTTATTAGTCTTATCCTGTGACCCAGGTATTTTTGGTTGGCTCCCCCCAGAAGCAGATATGAGTTAAGGATGTGGGCAAGTAGTTTATTTTAGGTTGGGGGTGGTCCCAGGAAGCACTGGAGAAGAGAAGGAAAGGAAGTCAATGCAAGGTGCTTTCCTGAGCAGGTCACAGCTGTGGGCAAAAGAGTGTCAGTTCCACTAGGGACCTCTAGGAGACAGCATAGAACACCTCACCTAGCCAAGTGGCTGGAGTGTTTATCATCCAGCTTCCTTCCATTGTTGGCCATGGGCTGCTTGGTCCTGGAGGTAACCCTCAGCACTTCCAGCCTGCCGGACACACAGGCTAAGTGAAAGCCCTTAGGTGCAGAGCTACAGGGGCTGCATTAGGATCCCATCGTGGTTACGTACTGCAGCAGTGAGTGCTTACGGGATATGAGTGAGGCATTGCCAGTTGGCTACATCAGATCACTTGGAAATGGATCACTGAGCTTCAGGTGATAACCAATATTTAGATAGCAAAGTTTATGAGGGATAGCTAACCATATTCATTGGCTTCTTTCAATATAGAGTGGGATTTCTCAAACTCAGTACTATCGATATTTTGGGCAGATAACTACTTGTTGTAGGGGGCTGTAGGATGTTCAACAGCATCCCTGGCCTCTGCTCACGGGATGCCAGTAGCACCCTCCATATACACACAGCTGTGACAACCAAAACTGTCTCCTGACATTGCCAAGTGTCTCCTGGGAGCAAAACTGTCCCAGGCTGAGACCACTAAATTAGAGAATCCTTGAGGACCCCACCCCCATGGTCATTTTCTCCTTACATCCTTCCTTTCCATCCTGGCCCCCACAAGATCCTGAAACTCAGTTAGGGAATTAATAACCTGCAGTGGTTGAGAGCATAGGTCTAGGATTCAGAGAGAACTATGTTGAAATTTCCACACTATCAGTCAGTAGCTGTGTGATCTTGGCAAATGATGATCTCTGAGTTTCTGTCTTTTCCCTGGTCTGTAAAATGACAAGAATAATAGGATATACACTCAGTGTCCTTGTGAGGCTCAAAAATACAAGGCATGTTAGGTAATTTGCTCATCATCATCAACATCATCATCTTCATCATCAAAAACATATCAAACACATTAGGACGTCTACTCTTGGAGATATGTTTTTTAGGGTATACCCAGCAACACAAGGACATTGTTCCACCATCAGAGTCCAAATCCTCCTCATTTTGTCCCTCTCCCTGCAGCAACTTCCAGTAGGCTTTGTGGTCTTTATAGAGAAGCCTCCCTGTAGTTTTTCCTCCTTCCTGGGGACCCTTTTCTGAAGGCCTGGTCAGTAGCTGCTGTCTCAGCTAATGTCACTCTACTCTTCCTCAGAGACTGAATTCCAGTCACCTTGGCCAGCTAGCGTGGTTCCTGGCAAATTCAATTCGGTAAACATTTATTGTCTATTAGAAGTCCAAAGAGTAGGAGTAGTAATAATGTGTGGTTGTAGCTACTAACAGTAGCAATAACTCTAGCAATAGTAGATAATAGCAGGCAGCAGCAGCAGTAGTAGCAATAACAGTAGTGATAGGTGGTAATAGTAGTAGTAACAGCAGTAATGGTTGGTAGCAGCAGTGGTAGCATTAACAGTATTAATAACAGCAGAAATGGTAGGTAGAGGCAGTGATAGTAGTAACAGTAGTAATAACTCTAGCAATAGTAGATAATAGTAGGCAGTAGTAGTAGTAGTAATAGTAGCAATAACAGTGGTAATAGTAGTAGTAACAGCAGTAATGGAAGGTAGCAGCAGTGGTAGTAGTAACAGTAGTAATAACTCTAGCAATGGTAGGTAATAGTAGATAGTAGCAGTAGCAGTGGTAGTAGTAACAGTAGCAATAACAGTAGTAATAGGTGGTAATAGTAGTAGTAACAGCAGTATGTTAGGTAGTGGCAGTGGTAGTAGTAACAGTAGTAATAACAGCAGAAATGGTAGGTAGAGGCAGTGATAGTAGTAAGAGTAGTAGTAGTAGGTAGTAGCAAGAGCAGTAATAACAGTGGTAATAGTAGGTAAATAGTAGTGGTAGTAGTGGTAACATCTTATTACAAACCAGGAGGCATTGTGCTTGGTGCATTTTTATCAAGACTCTGAGATAACCACTGTTCTTATTCCTACTTTATAGATAAGAAAATGGAGGTCTAGCAAGATCTGACAACTTAAAGAGCCACACATCTGTTTAGTGGAGGAGCCAGAACACTAATGTGGCTTAAGAGCCCAAGCTCTTAAGCACAAAGATACATGATCTCTCTCAAGTCAGAGGAGACCTGCCAATGTACATATTCATCCATGTATTTGTTCATTCATTCATTCAACAAATATTTGTTGAGCACCTACAATATGCCAAGCAGTCAGACATTAGTAGATATTACCAGGCAGACTGGGAGGGGTGGTACAGTGCAGGTTCAGACAGTATGATGAGGAAATATTGAGAAGGGAGAGATGGATTCCAACATGGATTTGTAAAGGTAGATTTGAGCTAGGGTTTGAAGAAGGGCAGAACATAAGAAAACCGATGAGAGATGGGCATGGCAGGTAGAGAAAACAGCTTGAACAAAGGCTCAGAGGGAGAGTACAGAGAACATCTGGGAATAGGTGGTGGTCAAGAATTCATGGAGGAGTTCCCACATCTATTTCTCTGACTGATATTCATTGAGGAGATAATAAATATATCACAGAAATTTATAGAAAGTGACTAGCACTTTGAGGACTTTTTTTTATAAATACAAAAAAAAAAAAAAAACCTGAAATCCATTTTAAAAAATCCGTTTGTATGGGACTTCCCTGGTGGCGCAGTGGTTAAGAATCTGCCTGCTAATGCAGGGGACACGGGTTCAAGCCCTGGTTCAGGAAGATCCCACATGCCGCGGGGCAACTAAGCTCGCGCACCACAACTACTGAGCCCACACGCCGCAACTACTGGAGGCTGCACACCCTAGGGCCCATGCTCTGCAACGAGATGCCACCGCAATGAGAAGCCCACATACCACAATGAAGAATAGCCCCCGCTCGCCGCAACTAGAGAAAGCCCGAGCGCAGCAACAAAGACCCAACACAGCCAAAAAAAATTTTTTTAATCCATTTATAACCTCATTCCTTAGTGAATGGCAACGTTAAGTCTTGTGGGTTATCCGTGCTTGGCCAAACTTCCCAGGATCTCCTTCTCACTTCCTGAATAGTTTATCGAAAAAGGTAAAGTTCTTAGACTTACATGAACTACAGTTTAAATCCTGGTCTTGACACTCTAGATGTAATTAAATATCAAAAAGCTCTGCCTACTGGTTCCAGCAGCTACTTACTCGATGATCTTAGATATATTGCTTAACCTCTTATCTGTAAAGTGTGGGGAGAAATATCTACATCAAAACAGGTATTGGGTGCATTAAATAAAGTCAAGTCTTTGGAGGTACTATCTAAATATTTTAACCTCCCTGAGCATCAGCTCTTTAATCCATAAAATAAAAGTGATTACTATGTAATCATAATTTTAAAGGTTTAAAATGATAATTAATATAGGATAGTTAACAAATGAGAGGTCTCCAGTTATGATATTATTATTTGTAACCGTAAGTGGGGCCCAGCTGCTTACCGCTCAAAAGCCAATAAAGAGTCAAGGTTGATGGAAAGGAAAGTTTGCTTTATTTTGGATGTCAGCCACTGCGGGGAGGGGAGAGGGCGGACTCCTGTCCAAAGGCCAACTCCCACCCCCACAACCAATGGGCAAGAGCTTTTATAGATGGAGCAGGGGGCTACATGCAGAAACAGCACAGTCAGCTCTCACAGTCATCTCGAAATTGGTCATCGGTGGTCTGACCAGCGTCATCTTGATTGTTTTAAATACAGTTAATCTTCAGTTCTAGGGTCGGTTTGTTTCCATTTCTTTGAGGCAAATTCTTGGAATTGTGGCAGCTTATGTCATGGCTACGGTCTGGTCATCATGTAGTTAACTTCTTCCACCTGGTAGGGGTTTCAGTCTCTACAAGACAGCTCACAGGATACGGCTCAGAATATTATCTATAGCCCTTGAGAAGGATCTAAAGGTCCTTGACTTTGCTTAATGACTAAACTATCATTTAGTCTTGTTTGACTGCTTTTCTTTGCTTCTGCATTTTCTCACTTCTCTGATTAAACTTATTCTTTGGCTAAAGTGTTTCCACAGACAAAAGGCAGGCTGAGGACATGGGGGGCATAGACAATAGGGTCCTGCTCCATTTCAGTATCATATTCTCAACTGTAAGTTCCCAACCAGGGATGCATATGAAGAAATTGCCTGTGGTGACAGAACACTTGCCCAGATGATAGTCTGATTGACAGACTCAGGATCTCTGTGAGGGTGTGTTCAGAATAGATAGATATTTTTTTTTAAAGCTAAACAAATAATTATCATCACAGCTCTGGTTAAAAAATGAGCAGTGGTCTAATTTTCTGGATCATACTTTTTCCCTCTTCCTTCTCCAACTTTCACTCATTTTAGATTAGAGATTATTCCAATATGGTCCTGAGGTATTTATACTCTCTTGAACTTGGGCAATATAGCTGCCACCTATGTCTATAGTTAATAAAAAGAGCAATTAGATTTATTCGGATTTCAGAGAGCTCTTTCATTTTATGTGCATGGATCTTATTTTTTTTTTAAGATTTATTTATTTATTTTATTTATTTTTGCCTGCGTTGGGTCTTAGTTGTGGCATGCAGGATCTTCCCTGAGGCATGCAGGGTCTTTCTTTGCAGCACATGGGCTTCTCTCCAGTTGTGGCAGCAGATTTTCTCTCTAGTTGTGGTGCGCAGGCTCCAGGGAGTGTGGGCTCTGTAGTTGTGGTGCGTGGGGTCCAGAGCACATGGGCTTTGTAGTTTGTGGCACGCAGGCTCTCTTGTTGAGGCCCGAGAGCTCAGTAGTTGCAGCACGCGGGCTTAGTTGCCCCACGGCATGTGGGATCTTAGTTCCCTGACCAGGGATCGAACCCACATCCCCTGCATTGGAAGGTGGATTCTTTATCACTGGAACACCAGGGTAGTCCCATGCATGGATCTTTTTTAAGGAAAGTTTTACTCCATTATGTTTTTAAGTTTTGTTTCTGTTGTTATTATTCTGATTTCTACCTGAGAAAAAAATGATAAACCTTATGTCGGTTTCCATTTTCAGTTTTTTCACTGTTCTTTTTATTTTCATGCTCTTAATATTTATAATAAACTCATAAACTGATTTTTTAATATATTTTCTTGGCCGCCGCATGGCATGTGGGATCTTAGCTCCCCAACCAGGGATCGAACCGGTGCCCCTTGCATTGGAAGTGTGGAGTCTTAACCACAGGACCACCAGGGAAGTCCTATAAACTGATGTTTTAAAATTCTGTTCCTGTTCTAAATAAATACTTTTAAACAAACAGACAAAAAAAGAATTCATGGAGGAGTTGCAGCCCAAGATGAGTCAGGTAAGGTGAGGGAATGCCAATCACAATTCCTTTTCCCATTCCAGAAGCATCACTGGCACACCCCAGGCAGACATTTCTCTCCCTTTCCTGATGTGGAGAAAAAATAAGCAATTGCCAACCCAGTAAGTAGTAATCATGTGTCCCTCCTACAATTCACAGGACTATCAACAGGAGGGACAGAGAGGGCAGAGACCACTGCCATGGTTCTGAAGACCACTTCCACAGTGACTTTGACTACCAGAGTCTCTACTCCCACTTCAGGTATGCTGTCTCTCCTTAGGACATCAGATAAAACAGCCAGCATAAGCACAACAGGAATGATAATCACAACCCCAGATATTCCAAAGATGACAGCCTCATTTGTCATCAGACCTGGAGACAAGACCAGCACAGTAGTTCCCATGACAACCCCATCTATTTTCAATAGAGGACCAGAGACTACACCCTCACTGGTCCCTAGTTCTGGGGCAGAGACCAGTGCAGCTGTTCCAACTCTGACTGTTTCCTTTGGTGAGCCAGAGACCACAACCTCATGGGTCACCCATCCTGCAGAGACTGGCCCAACTGTTTCCAGGGCAATCCTGAATGTTTCTCATAGTGAATCAGACAGCACACCCCCAACAGCTACAAGTTCTGGGGAAGAAGTCAGTTCAGCTGTTCCAACTCTGACTGTCTCCCCTGATGTACTGGGGATGGTGACCTCACTGGTTACTAGTTCTGGGACAGAGACCAGCTCAGTTGATCAAACTCTGACTGTTTCCCCTGGTCAGCCAGATGCAACAGCCTCATGGCTCCATTCCACAGAGACCAGCACACCTGTTTCCAAAACAACTCTGAATTTTTCCCCTAGTGAATTAGACACCACATCTTCAGCAGCCACCATTCCTGGGGCAGAAGCCATTTCAGCCACTCCTATGATGACTGTCTCACCTAGCATACCAGTGATGGTGACCTCACTGGTCATTAGTTCTGGGACAGACACCAATACAATCTTTTCAACTCTGACTGAGTCCCTGCATGAATCAGAGTCAACAGTCTCCTTGGTCACCCAACCTGCAGAATCCAGCCCAAGTCTTCCCAGAACAACCCCCAATGTTTCCCATAGTACACCCTCAATGGCCACCAGCCTTGGGACAGAAGCCAGTTCAGCTGTTCCAACTACACCTATCTTCTCTGGTGTACCAGATATGGTGACCTCACAGGCCACTAGTTTTGAGATAGATGCTAGTATGGCTATTCCAAGTCTGAAACTTCCTCCTGTTGAGCCAGTGACCACAGCCTCACTGGTCACTCAACCTGGGGTGCAGACCAGTCCAGCTGCTCCAACTCCAACTGTCTCCTCTACTGTGCCAGGGCTGGTAACCTCACTGGTCACAAGTTCTGGGGCAGAGACCAGTACAACTTTTCCAATTCCAACTGATTCCCCACATAAACCAGAGACAACAGCCTCTCACGTCACCCACTCTGGAACAGAAACAAGTTCAGCTATTCAAACTATGGCTGTTTCCCATGGGAAGCCAGATACAACAGTCTCACTGGTCACCCATCCTGAAGAGACTAGCCAAACTATTCCCAGGACAACCCCCAATGTTTCCCATCGTGAATCAGACACCACATTCTCAATGGCCACAAGTCCTGGGGCAAAAGCCAGTTCAGCTGTCCCAGCTACAACTGTCTCACCTGGTATGCCAGTGATGGTGACCTCACTGGTTACCAGTTCTGGGGCAGAGACCAGTACAACTTTTCCAACTCTGACTGATTCCATGCACAAACCAGAGACAACAGCCTCATGGGTCACCCATACAGAAACAATTTCAGCTATTCCAACTATGACTGCTTACCCTGGGAAGCCAAATACAACAGTTTCACTGGTCACCCATCCTGTAGAGACCAGCCCGACTGTTCCCAGGACAACCCCCAATGTTTTCCATAGTGAATCAGACACCACATTCTCAGTGGCCACCAGTCTTGGGGCAGAAGTCAGTTCAGCTGATCCAACTCCAACTCTCTCCACTGTTGTACGAGATATAGTAATCTCACAGGTCACTAGCTCTGAGACAGATGCTAGTATGGCAGTTCCAACTCTGACAGTTTCTCCTGTTGAGCCAGTGACCAAAGCCTCATTGGTCACTCATCCTGGGGTGCAGACCAGTTCAGCAATTCCAACTCCAACTCTCTGCTCTACTGCATCACAGCTGGTGACCTCACTGGTCACAAATTTTGGGGCAGAGACCAGTACAACTTTTCCAATTCCAACTGATTCCCCACACAAACCAAAGACAACAGCCTCATGGGTCACCCATTCCATGGAGACCAGTACACCTGTTTCTAGAACAACTCCAAATTTTTCTCAGAGTAAATCAGACGTCACACCCTCAATGGCTACCACCCCTCGGGCAGAAGCCAGTTCAGCCATTCCAACTACAACTATCTCCCCTGGTGTACCAGATATGATGAACTCACTGGTCACTAGTTCTGAAGCAGAAATCAGTACAACTTTTCTGACTCTGACTGATTCTGTGAACAAACCAGAGCCAACAGCCTCAGGGGTCACCCACTCTGGGACAGAAACAAGTTCAGCTATTCCAGCTAAGACTGTTTCCCCTGGGAAGCCAGATACAACAGTCTCACTGGTCACCCATCCTGAAGAGACCAGCCTGACTATTCCCAGGACAACCCCCAATGTTTCCCATAGTGAATCAGACACCACATTCTCAGTGGTCACCAGTCTTGGGGCAGAAGTCAGTTCAGTTGTTCCAACTCCTACTGTCTCAGCTGGTGTGCCAGATATCATAACTTCACAGGTCACTAGCTCTGAGACAGACAACACTATGGCTATTGTACCTCTGACTCTTTCTCCTGGTGAACCGGCAACCACAGTCTTATTGGTCACCCATTCCAGTGCAGAGACAAGCACAAGTTTTCCTGCTTCAACTATTTTCCCTCATTTACCAGAGATCACAGCCGCACCATCCATCCCACCTGGGTTGGAGACTAGTACAGCTCTTCCAAATCAGACTGTTTCTCTCAGTCCACCAGAAACATCCTCTCTCTTCACCACAACTGTGACCAAGACAGCCAGAGTTAATCTAACTCCAACGGCTTCATTTGGTGTTCCTGCAGAAACAGCCTCACTCTCCACCCATCCTGGGACAGACATCAGCGCAACTATCTCAACTTCAGCTCTTTCCCGTGGTTTACCAAAGACCACAGGCTTATTGGCCACCAGGCCTGCAACAGAGGCCAGTACAAGTACCCCAGCTCTGACTGTTTCCCCTGGCATTCTTGGGCCTTCCAGGACCTCTGCAACAACTGTTGGGCTTTATACTGTACCTTCCTGGAGCACAGAAACCTCACCACCCACAACCTCAGTTGGACACCCAGAATTTCCCAAGACTGTGACAGGGGACACCGTGACCTTGATAGCATCAGAGACCCCAACACCATCTAAAACCAGTCATGGGGAAGGATTAAGTACAACCGCTATCCTGAAAACCACCACTGTTGAGACCACTCATTTAGCTGCCACAGGTTCAGGTCCCACTGTGGCTGAGACCACAGTCACCTTCAATACACTGTCTGGAAGTCCTTTTGCCCCTGTGACCACACCTGGAACCTCTACCTTGGCCTCTGTGAGTGTGACTTCAGGAACAAGTAAGAATAACTTCTTTATTGTGGTCAAATATAATTTATATATATATATATATATGAAATAATATTTGCCATTGTAACCATTTAAAATGTACAATTCAGCAGCATTAATTACACTGACAGTATTGTGCAACTATCTCTACTGTTTTCAATCACCCTGAACAGGGTCTGTGAACCCATTAAGCAAGAATTCCCCCTTCCCCACTCCTTCTAGCCCCTGGTGACCTCTAATCTACTTACTGTCTCTATGAATTTGACTATTATAGATACTTCATATAAGTAGAATCATCCAAAGTATTTTTCCTTTTGTGTCTGGGTTATTTTGCTTAGCATAATGTCTTCAAGTTTCATCCATGTTGTAGTGAATATCAGAACTTCACTCTTGTTTAGGAGGAATAATATTCCATTGTATGGATGTAGCTCATTTTATCTGTCCATTCATCTCTTGATGGACAATCAGGCTGTCTCCACCTTTTGGCTATGGTGAATAATGCTGCTATGAACATGGGTGTACACCTGTCTGAGTCCCTGTTTCCATTCCTTTTGGGTATACACCTAGAATAGAAATTGTTAGGTCATTTGGTGTATTAGTTTGTTAGGGCTGCCTTAACAAAGTACAACATACTGGGTGGCTTAAACAACAGAAATCTATCATCTCACAGTTCTGGAGGCTGGAGAGGGACCCTGAGAGAATGCACAGAACATGCACTTTGGAGTTATCCCATCTTGGTGGTGAGGGAGCTGGGGTATTTATCCACCAACTCCCATCAGTCATTGCTAGACGGATGCCCCCTGGGCCTAAGTCCCCTAAGACAAAGAGATGCAAGTGCTGGTGTGTGGTGAAATGGTAAGAGCCAAGGGGAAGTGGGAGTAGGGTGACCAACTCTGCATCCCAGAAATCCACATAGTCCCAGCAAACTGGGATGGTTGGTCACCTTATGTGAGAGGGCCCTGGACAGGGATTGCTACATGAGGTGTCTCAGGTAGGACAGCCTAGGCCAGACCCACAACTGGGCAATGGAATTAAGGTATGTCCTCAGAGCCTTACCTCCTGCCCCCAGCCCAGGCTTGACTCAGGACTGGCCTCATTTTACTCTCCCCACCACTGCAGCTGCAATTCCTTTATTGATGCCTTTTACTGTCAACTTCACCATCACCAACCTGCACTACACGGAGGACATGGGAAACTCGGACTCTGAGTTATTCAGTGCCACTGAGAGAGACCTGCAGCACCTGGTAAGAGACCCCCACCAATGCCCACCTTGCCCCAACCCTACCACACCCTGCTATCTTGGTCCCTGCTGCTAATCCCCCTCTCATTCTTTCCAGCTCAGTCCTCTGTTCAAAAAGAGCAGCGTTGGTTCCCTGTATACCAGCTGTAGACTGACATTGCTCAGGTGAGACTTCCTCCAGATCACCTCCAGAAACGCCAATTCTCTCCTTTCTTGGTCCCCCACACCCTGGTCAACCACAGCTACTTGTGTATCATAGAGGATCAAAAGTGCCTGGGTTTAAAGCCCTCCTCTCCCACCTGCTAGCTGTGTGATCTTGGGCAAGTCACAAAACCTCTCTGTTCTTCAATCACATTATCTATAAAATGGTGATAATAACAGTACCTTACTCTTGGGGTTGTTAATTGTTCAATACAATGCCTGACCCATTGTGAGCATTCTATTAATGGGATCTCGTAGTGCCAGCTGGTGTAACATCTTTGCCAACTGTGTTGCCAGAATCCCTGACACTCTCCCTGCCCCCAGCTCATCTCTATCCTGCTGGGGGACAAACTCTAGACACTACAGCTCTGCAGTTTATTCCCTGAAAAGAGGTACTGAACCAAAGGGGGACACAAAACAAATATAGATTACCAGTAGGATATATTGCAATTTTAAAACTCTCAAATGGACCTGAACTCTGCAGAAATGGCCTCTCTTCTCCTCTCTGTCCTCTGAGGTCAGTGTGCTCAGTACCCATTTCTTACACTCCATGATGCTATGGCCTTTCCATGAGGTCCTTCATGCAGCCAATTCAAGTCATCCTGCTGAAGAGGTGGGTTCTCTGCCCCCATCTCTCCATAAGATGGGAGAATTAATAATAATAATAATAATAATAATAATATTGCCCATACTACATACCACACAATAATCCAAGTGGTTTGCATGTTTTCATTCATTTCATCCTCACAAGAACATGATTATTATCCTACCTTGCAGACGGAACACTAAGGCTCAGAGTAGTCAAGTCACTTGCTTTAGAGGAGTCAGGGTTTGAGCCCAGGTGTTCTGGTTCTTGAGTCGCTCCTTTTAACCACAAAACCAGCAGTGCTCAAGCTTGCTGGGCTCAATAGCATTTTACATTCTTAAAAAGTACCCAGGGACTTCCCCGGTGGCACAGTGGTTAAGAATCCGCCTGCCAATGCAGGGGACACAGGTTCGAGTCCTGGTCCAGGAAGATCCCACATGCCACGGAGCAACTAAGCCCGTGCGCCACAACTACTGAGCCTGCACTCTAGAGCCAGCAGGCCACAACTACTGAGCCCACGTGCCACAACTACTGAAGCCCGCATGCCTAGAGCCCGTGCTCTGCAACAAGAGAAGCCACTGCAATGAGAAGCCTGCACATCGCAACAAAGAGTAGCCCCTGCTCACTGCAACTAGAGAAAGCCCGCCCGCGCACAGCAACAAAGACCCAACGCAGCCAAAAAAAAAAAAAAAAAAGTACCCTGAACTCCAAAGAGCCTTTGGACTTAAGGGTTATATTGTCCATATTTACTGTATTAGAAATTAAAATGGAGAAATCTTCATTTACTTCAACCAAAAGAGAGAGAGAGAGAAAACCCAGTAAGTTGTAAGCAAAGATTTTGTCTTTTCTGAAAATTGTATATATACTTATTTGATACTATGCCAAACTGCATCAAACTCAGTAAATGGTAATTATTAAAAGTTGGTTGCAATCTAGAATCTAAAACCATATTAAAGAACTCTATGTGCTTACCAAAAAATGGATAAATTTTATAAAGATTTATTCATTAATTCACTAAAAATGATAATACCATTACAGGTTAGCATAAATAACATATTTTTATGAATAATAGCCATATTTCTCCTACCACCCCCCCCAAAAAGTGTAATGAGAAGAGGGTTATTGTTTATATTTTTCCAAATTTTTTAAATGTCTGGCTTAGTAGAAGACACAGAAGGATATCTGCTTCTGCATTCCATATTTTACAATATTTCACCTGTGGCCTCTGGAAGAAATCTCACTGTATACTCCTGAAAGAGCGAGAGTGAAAATAATGTCTTAGTATTACTAAGAAATATTTTTCACTTGGTGGATGCCCTGTGAGTTTTGGGAATTCCAGGGGTCTTTGGGCCACACTTTGAGAACCACTGCACTATGCTGTATAGACATATCATGGGAATGCTTTGAATAGCATGGATAATAGCAAGTAGAATTCCCAGACAGGGGAGGGATGGGATCTTTCTTCCTACCTGCAAAGCTGGGTGAATCACTGTAGGGTCAGCTTAAATTCAGGACAAAGATATTTTTGAACCATCTTTCCCTTTATTACTTCTTAACTCATTTTCTCTCTTTCTCTCCAAACTTGGTTGCCTACCCAACATGTGTTCCCAAAGAGTTGACCTCAGCCTTTGGACTTTCCAACTTGAAATAAAGTCCCCCCTTTCAGGCTCCACAATAGTTGTCACACAACGTCACAGCCAGCCATGGGGGTGATTCACTCACATTCTCCAAGGTCTCTGATCCTCTTGCTTTTCCCTTCCACGTGCTACCTGGCCCCAGGATTCTCAGGAGTTTCCTCCCTGGGAGCTTTACATCCCCAACCCCAGGGCCCAAGCAGGACTCAACTGTTGCTGGAGTGGACACTATCTGTATTTACCTTCATGAGTGGACAGGGAAGGTACTAGGGGCTGGTAGTGAAACAATGAGCTTGAAGCAATTAGTAAAAAGAACAGGGAGAAAAAGAAGAAACTGAGCTAAGGAGTAGCCCTAGAGAGTACTGCACTTAAGGAGGTGGGGGGATCTGGATCCCCACATGAGACAGAAAAAGACGTGTTCAAGAAAGCAGATAAAACCTAGGGAAGAGTGCCGATCTAAAAAAAAAAGGTTCAAATGAACTTATCTACAAAACAGAAGTAGAGTTACAAATGTAGAAAACAAACACCTCTCAAACCAGGGAGTAAGAGAGGGGGAGAGATAAATTGGGAGATTAGGATTGGCATATACACACTATTATGTATAAAATAGACAACTAATAGGGACCTACTGTATAGCACAGGGAACTCTGCTCAATACTCCATAATGGCCTACATGGGAAAAGAATCTAAAAAAGAGTGGATACATGCATACGTATAACTGATTCGTTTTGCTGTACACCTGAAACTAACACAACATTGTAAATCAACTATACTCCAATAAAGAAATTTTTTTCAATTTTAAAAAATAAAAACCAAGAAGTGCAATTGAAGGAAGGTGTTGTCAAGAGTATCTAACCCTCAGGTGTCTTTTATGTTCCTACTCCCATGTCCCTCCTTCCCCAGGGCTGACAAGGATGGAACAAGCACCAGAATGGATGCGGTCTGCACCTACCGCCCAGATCCCACAGGCTTCAGGCTGGACAGAGAACAGCTGTATTGGGAACTAAGCCAACAGACCCATGGTATCACTCGGTTGGGCCCCTACACCCTGGACAGGAACAGTCTCTACGTCAATGGTGAGCAGTTCTGCTGTAGCTGGGGTCTCCTTGCAGTGTAATTTCTCTGTACCCACCTTCATAGTTCTGGACCGACCTAGAATTTCCATGGAGGCTCAGTTCTCTCCCCTCAGAACACCTAAAAAGGAACTTTCCAGGTCTGGAAATAAAGGTTTCCTCCAAAGTTTACTTCATTTCAATGACCTTTCACAGAAGCCCAAATGGAATGTGCAGACATCAAAGAAGAAAAAGGGTAAAGCAAGCCCATGGTGGCCATTGGGGTTAACTCTTCCCCAAGAGGCAATGGGTTCCCAATGCAGTGACTGCACTTCTTTCTCTTCCTTATGGCAGCTTGTGGCCCCTTTACTCACTCTCCAAGGGCCAGCTGGAACTACACCCCACCTAAGAAACACACAACAAAGCTGTTAGTAATGCTTTTGGCAACAAATTCCTTTGCCACAATGCTCTTAGCAACAGCACCCGCAATACCACCTGTACTAAAGGCTAATATTTATTGAGGGATTCCTATGTTCTAAAGCATTATATGTATTATGTCTTAGTAATCCTTCCCAGCACTCTATGGGGTATTATGTATATTTTACAGAGGATCAAACAAAGTTCAGGGACAGAAATCCATTTTCCCAAGATCAGACAGCTAATACATGTGGTAGAATCGAGACTCAAACCTAAATTGACTCGAAAATCTAAGCCCACCTAATTACGAGGCTACAGCTCAGACTAACCTGGCTATAACAAGCCTCAAATCTCAGGATGGAAAAGAATATTAAGGGGCCCCTAATACAACAATTTAAACTAAGTAATTATGTCACTATATCACCTTGGACAATTTCTTTCTACCTGGATTAAAATCTATTTTGTATTTCAGCAGTCCTTGGGAATTACCTGAAAGCAGTAGTTAACCACTATGGGTTTTGGTGAACTATAGGTCTTGCTTTAATTAAGCCCTGGTCCTGCCTTTTGCTTACTATGTGGCCCTGGGCAAGTCATGACCTCTCCAGACTTTTGTCCATTTTTAGAATGGAATTTTTTTTTTAAGTATTTTTTATTTATTTATTTATTTATTTTTTATTTTTGGCTGTGTTGGGTCTTCGTTTCTGTGCGAGGGCTTTCTCTAGTTGCGGCGAGCAGGGGCCACTCTTCATCGCGGTGCGCGGGCCTCTCACTATCGCGGCCTCTCTTGTTGCTAGAATGGAATTTTTTTAAAAGTCACCTACGAACTTGGACTGGAACTACACCATTGACTCTAATGGGTCGCCAGCTTACAGAGGGCAGATCTTGGGACTTTTCAGCCTTGATAATTACATAAGCCAATTCCTTATAAAAAAAAAAAAGTCACCTAAGTGTGAGTCAAATGAGATGAAACCTGAATAACCCAAGTAAACCACAGGCTCCACTTGGTCAAGTCTCAGAGAAGAGTTTCATTTCAATAAACCCAATGAGACTATTAAATATAAAATAAGTCTAAGTTTTACTTGCATTTCTTACAGAGCATCAAAGAGGATCCAATCCATTATCCAGAACCATACTTATTCAAATCCGCTTTCCTCCATTTTCTCTTATTCTCCAACTTTATACTCTCTGGCTGACCCCCAAGTCTCTCTCTCTCTCCATCTCCCTCACTATTCTCAGTCCAACATTACAGAAGTCCAAGAACTATGCTGTCAGAGGTCAAACTTTGTCTTTGGAGAGCTGGGTATTAGGAGAAACTCAACAAGCAAGGACAAAATTATATGTCATGGATGAAGAGAACACAAATAAGGCTGGAAACACACATAAAATTGCTGTCCTTATTATTCATTTGATGAGGTTGATATTATTCCAGGCACCTAGTAAATCTCCACAATATTGAGGGTGATTTGATCATTATTTTCTTTGAGGTTAATGGTTATGAGGATGAAATTATCAGGAACATCAGAGTATGAGGCAGTTAACTCATAAAGAATAACCATCATTATTTATTGATGAATCTCAAAGAAAGCACTCAGGAAGGTCTGTGAGCTTGTGTTTCCAGTTCTACACTTCACTCCTTTCTTTCTTTTTTTTTTTTTTAAGTCTTTACTGAATTTGTTACAGTATTGCTTCTGTTTTATGTTTTGGTTTTTTTGGCCGCGAGGCATGTGGGATCTTAGCTCCCCGAACAGGGATTGAACCCGCACCCCCTGCATTGGAAGGTGAAGTCTTAACCACTGGACTGCCAGGGAAGTCCCCCTTCACTCCTTTCTTAACCTTCTCTCATCATCTTACTCTTTCTGCCTCTCTCTGCAGGTTATAACCATCAGTACTGGATCCCCACCACCAGCAGTGAGTAATGAGGGCTCAGATATTCCCATGACCCTGGGACCCTTCCTCCCTCAGCCTGCTCCCTGGGAGGAAAGTATGCCCCATCCCCCAGATCCTTAGCCCCACAATAGCCTCAGACCAGCAAAAGTCTCAGGTTAAGCCAAGGTAGAGATGCAAGTTTCCATTAATAACTCTAGCCTCTCGTTGCTTCATGATAGGATCCAACAATTTTATTCTTTCAGCTCCGGTGACCTCTACATTCTCTCCAGGACCTCCAACAACTCTGACCTCCACCCCCAGCTCTACAGGTAGGAATCTAATCTCTGGGTCTCATGAAATTTCAAATCCCATCTAGTGGCTGATGGATTCTTGCATGGTCTGGACCCTGATGCCCACACAGCCCCAGCCTGTCCCACTGTCTACCTTGCTCCCTAATCCAGCCTCACTTCTGTTCCTGCAGGGCCCAGACATCCTTCCATCCTCATGTACTTACTGTTTTTGGAACTCAGCTGTGCTTGGTTCCTCCTTGTCTTCCAAATCTCATCACAGCATGTTCTTGCTCAGACCGTCTCCTAGAAAATAGCTTTTCCCCATAGCTAATCTCTATTCTATTCCTATTGATATGAACATTTTCTTCCTGGAAATTACTGCTATTCTGTGTGCAAGGATGTGGATAAAAGGGAACCCTTGTACACTGTTGGTAGGAATGTAAATTGGTATAGTCATTGCAGAAAACAGTATGGAGGTTTCTCAAAAAACTAGAAATAGAACTACTATATGACCCAGCAATTCTACTCTTGAAAAAAACAAAAACTAATTTGAAAATATAACTGCACCCCAGCGTTCATAGCAGCATTATTTACAATTGTCAAGATATGGAAGCAACCTAAGCGTCCATCAACAGATGAATGGATAAAAAAAGATGTGTGTGTGTGTGTGTGTGTGTGTGTGTGTGTGTGTGTACAATGGAATACTGCTCAGTCATAAAAAAGGACAAAATTTTGCCATTTGCAGCTACACAGATGGACTTGGAGGGTATGATGTTAAGTGAAATAAGTCAGACAGAGAAAGACAAATACTGTATGATCTCACTTATATGTGGAATCTAAAAAAATACAACAAACTAGTGAATATAACAAAAAAGAAGCAGACTCGCAGATGTAAAGAACAAAGTAGTGGTTACCGGTGGGGATGGGGGGAGGGGCAACACAGGGGTTGGGAAGTGGGAGGCATAAGCTACTGGGTGTAAGATAGGCTCAAGGATGTATTGTACAACATGGGGAAAATAGCCAATATTTTGTAATAACTGTAAATGGAAAGTAACCTTTAAAATTGTATAAAAGGGACTTCCCTGATGGTCCAGTGGTTAAGACTCCGAGCTCCCAATGCAGGGGGCACGGGTTCGATCCCTGGGCAGGGAATAAGATCCCACATGCCGTGCAGCACAGCCAAAAAAATAAAATAAATAAAAATAAATAAAATTGTATAAAAAATTTAAGAATATTTTTAATAAATGTAAGCTTGTTAATAAAATACATGAGATGCACATTTTAAAAAAATTTTTCTTGGGGTATAGTTGATCTACAGTGTTGTGTCAGTTTCAGGTGTACAGCAAAGTGAATCAGTTATACGTATACATATAGCTACTCTTTTTTAGATTCTTTTCTCATATAGGCCATTACAGAGTATTGAGTGGAGTTCCCTGTGCTATACAGTAGGTTCTTAATAGTTAGCTATTTTATATATAGTAGTGTGTATATGTCAATCCCAATCTCCCAATTTATCCCTCCCCCCTTTCCCCCGTGGTAACCATAAGTTAGGGTTAATAAAATATATAAGATGCACATCTTTAAAAATTACTGTTATTTTGATTTTCTTGACTGCTCAAGTATTTGTGGCTTAAGGCCTGAGCACAAAGGTCTTGGTCCCTCCTGTTCCTACAAAAATGTCCATGACATGTCAGCCTTTGGACACTCCAGGATAAGAGGGTTGAGGTTTCCTTTCAAGTTGATGTTGTACTTCTAGGACAAAGGTCCCTTCTCCTCCCCTGGCTGGCTGAGGAGGTGAGGAGGGGGGTATCCCAATGGGATATCTCAGTCTTCACCTACTAGACACTATGGGCAGAGAGATGGCACTAGTCCCTTCGCCCTTAAACAGCTCAGGCCTAAGACTGATGGGTCTCCTCTCTCTCTTTCTCCCTCCAGTTGCAAGCATGGGCCCAGCCCTGGTGCCATTCACCCTTAATTTCACCATCACCAACCTGTTCTATACCCCAGACATGGGGCACAGAGGCTCCGCAAAGTTCAACTTCACTGAGAAGCCTCTGAATCGCCTGGTAAGAGGCCTTCAATGCCTTCGCTGGCCTGCCTTGTCCTCACCCCACCCAGTCCCTCAGCCCCTCTTGCTCATGTGTCTCGCCCTTCTCCCCAGCTTGGTCCTCTGTTCAAGAACACCAGTATCGGCCCACTGTACTCTGGCTGCAGACTGACTCTGCTCAGGTAAGACTCCGCCCCTCCTCACAACCTGAGGGCTGCACTGTCACAGGCAAGCTCACCTGGAGGTGAAGACCTGAACGTGACAACTACAAGGTGAGAATCATAAATGACTGGGGCCTTCCAGGAATTCAGCGGAGAAGACATACACCCTGGCTGAGTGTATCAGAGAGGGCTTCCTGAAAGAGGTGGCTGTCAAAGGTCTTAAATTATTTGGATAAGCAGATGCATGGAGCATTCACACTCAGCAGTCAGAAAGGGCAACACTGACTCATTAAACAAACATGAAGTGAGGTACCTCAGGACACGCCCTGTGACAGGTGCTAAGGGCACTGAGAGAATCAGTCATGGGCCCTTCCCTCAAGGTGCCCCCAGTGTGGAGAGGACAACAGCCATATGGACTTAAAACTATAATATGAATGTGGTTAGTACAATGATAAAGCACTTCACAGTGGCCATAGGAGCCCAGAGAATAGACTCTTAGCTCCATCTAGGGGGCTGAGTGGAGGCTGGCTGGAGAAGGTGATGCCTGAGCCAAGTGTTGACAGTCGAGTGTGCATTTGCCAGAAGAAACATTGGCATGGATATTTCAAGGGCTGGCATACCTTAAGTAATGGGATAGATGTGAGAAATATCATGGTACATGAGAAAAGGTCTGTGAGAGTAGAGTGTGAGGCAAACTGAATGAATGAGGGAGGAGGGAAGAAGGGAGGAAGGGAAGCGGGGAGGGAGGGAAGAAGAGAGAGAGAGGAAGGAAGAAAGGAAGGAAGGAAGGGGAAAAGAAAGAGCTAGAGAAAGAGGTTGCTGAGTGGATAGATAAATTAAGTGTAGTTGCATGAATGGTGGATGAATTGTGGGATGAGTTTGGACTAGTAAATATCATCAAAAGTTCAGATTGGAGCTGGGGCCAAAGGTCATACTAAGGAATTTTCACAGTATTTTGCACAGCAAAAGCGCAGCTTGCAGGATTTGTGAGATCTTAGCTCCCCGACCAGGGGTTGAACCCGTGCCCCCTACAGTGGAAGTGCGGCGTCCTAACCACTGGACCACCAGGGAATTCCCAAGGTCAAGCATTAATGGTCTCAGTGTCCAAATACATGACATCACACCCTGTTTCTGTCACTAGCTGTGTGATGCTTGGGAAGTTCTTTAATATCTGCATGACTTTGTTTTCTCAATTATAAAGTGGGAATCATATCAGCATCTAGTTCATAGAGTTGCTGAAAAGATAAAAAGAGATAGCAAATGTAAAAATAGATCACCCAGTAGGTGTTCCATAAATATTATCAACTAGTAGGTGTTCCATAAATATTAGTTACACTTACTCAAAGCTGTAGGAAACCATGCAACCATCGTAAGCAGAGTCTGAAACGGTGTAGTTTATTTTAAGTAGAACACTGGTAGGTATGGGGGTGGAAAAATTTGCTGTGATGAGGGAAGAGCAGGTGGGGAGACCAGTGAGATGTCAGACTGGACCTGATATTGCTTGGATGGGGGGGGACAAAGGATGGGGAATGTCCAGAAAGCCTCCTACATCTCTGGCTCTGGCACTGATATAGAAACGTGGGAGAAGGAGCAGGTTCTGCATTTTTAGGGGGGAAGATAATAAACTTAATTATCTTCCCATTGGAATCTAATGGGTCTGGAAGACATCCTTGAGGCTGTTGGTTACGTGGCACAGAGCTCAAGAGGGAGGTCTTGGCTAGAGAGAGAGAAACTGGATTTCATGATAATAAAGCTGGTAGCTGAAAAAAGTGAGTATGAACCGAATAATCCAAGAAGAATGAGGGGAAAAAGAAGAGAAGTTGGCTGAGGGTGAAGACGTGAAGATCAATCACTTTATGGAGTAGGAAGGTACCTAGACGAAGAGGACCCAGAAAAGACCATGGCTGAGAAACCAGACAAGACCCAGTAAAGAGAAATGTCATAAACCAAAGCGGGGGTGGGGCGGGGGTGGGGATCAGTCTAAAGGAGGGAGATTTTTACCGACAAGGGTTCTTCGCCTCCTTAATCAACAGAAATTGATGAGAGGCCAGACAAGAAATTCAGGCAAGGCTTTATTGGGGCCCCTGCTGTGGCAGGGGGTAGCAAGAACAAGCAATAGGTCCCCTTGCTTGCTCACTCCCCAAGATGGGGGGCGAGTTGGATAAGCAGATGCACGAGGGTGGCTTATATGGGGTGAGGGGAGGGGTGTGTCCAGGGATGGGGCTGGAGGGGTGGCTTAGGTGTTTTGCCCACCCCTTTGGTGGTGTTGTGTGCAGGGGGCATGCGCAGTACCCTGCTTTTGCTCCCAACCCCCTGCTTTTGCTCCTGGCTCTTCAGAAGTGGCAGTTGGGTATTTTGGTCTCTTTGTATCTTGTTGTCCATAATTTGCCCCAACTGTGCATGCATGCAGTTATTTTTAGTCCCTTATACTTTCTTTGTATTTTGTTGCTTGAGGAGACATTTGTCCAGGTGCAAGCACGGCAGTAAATGGTCCCAGCTGGTCTCAAGATGAACAAATAATATAACTCTCCCACACCTCTGAATGTCCCTATTCCTCTGTCCCTGCCACCCTAGGACTGAAAAGGATGGGGCAGCAACTGGAGTGGATGCCATCTGCACCTACCATCCTGACCCCATGCATCCCGGGCTGGACAGAGAAAAGTTGTACCAGGAGCTGAGTCAGCTGACTCATGGAGTCACCCAGCTGGGCACCTACACCCTGGACCGTAATAAGCTCTATGTCAATGGTGAGTGTCCATGTGGGGCCGGGGTCTCCTACAGTCCATGTCTCTCTATACCAGTAATTCTCAACTGGGGAAGATTCTGCACCCCAGGGGATACTTGGCAACATCTGGAGACATTTTCAAGTCATGATGGGTGGGGTGCTAATGACATTTAGTGGGTAGAGGCAGGAAGTGCTACTAAACATCTCACAATGCGCAAGGCAGCTCCTCACCAAAATGAATTCTCTAGACAAAAATGTCAAAAATGCTGAGTTTGGACTTCCCTGGGGGCGCAGTGGTTAAGAATCTGCCTGCCAGTGCAGGTGACACGGGTTTGAGCTCTGGTCCGGGAAGATCCCATGTGCCACGGAGCAGCTTAAGCCCGTGGGCCACAGCTTCTGAGCCTGCGCTCTAGAGCCCGCCAGCCACAACTACTGAGCCCCCGTGCCACAGTTACTGAAGCCCGTGCGCCTAGAGCCCATGCTCCTCAACGAGAGAAGCCATCGCAATGAGAAGCCCGCACACTGCAACGAAGAGGAGCCCCTGCTCGCTGCAACTAGAGAAAGCCCGTGCACAGCAACGAAGACCCAACACAGCCAAAAATAAATAAATAAAATTAATTTATTAAAAAAAATAATAAGCCCCAAGGTAATGCTAGATTTGTACCAGAACTGTGAATCTGTGTACAGCAATTTCTCAAACTCGGCATTTTTTTTTTTTTTACTATTTTTATTTATTTATTTATTTTTGGCTGTGTTGGGTCTTCATTTCTGTGCGAGGGCTTTCTCTAGTTGTGGCAAGCGGGGGCCACTCTTCATCGCGGTGCGCAGGCCTCTCACTATCGCGGCCTCTCTTGTTGCGGAGCACAGGCTCCAGACATGCAGGCTCCGTAGTTGTGGCTCACGGGCCTAGTTGCTCTGTGACATGTGGGATCTTCCCAGACCAGGGCTCGAACCCGCGTACCCTGCATTAGCAGGCAGATTCTCAACCACTGTGCCACCAGGGAAGCCCCTTTTTTTTGGGGGGGGCTGCGTTGGGTCTTCGTTGCTGCGCACGGGCTTTCTCTAGTGCGGCAAATGGGGGCTACTCTTCGTTGTGGTGCGCGGGCTTCTCATTGCAGTGGCTTCTCCTGTTGCGGAACACGGGCTCTAGGCACGCGGGCTTCAGTAATTGTGGCTCGCGGGCTCCAGAGCGCAGGCTCAGTAGCTGTGGTGCACGGGCCCAGTTGCTCCGCGGCATGTGGGATCTTCCCAGACCAGGGCATTGGCAGGCAGATTCTTAACCACTGTGCCACCAGGGAAGCCCTCAGTTTTTTTTTAATACATCATGCTTAAGTGGGATCCATTCCAGGAATACAAGGATAGTCCAACATCTACAAATCAATCAATGTAATACAACACACCAACAAAGGAAGGATAAAAATCACATGATCATCTCAATAGATGCAGAAAAAGCACTTGATAAAATTCAACACCCATTCATAACAAAAAACCCCATCGAAGATGGTACAGAGAGAACACATCAAGCCCATCTATGACTAACCCACAGGCAACATCACACTCAATAGTGAAAAGCTGAAAGCCCTTCCCCCAATACCAGAAACAAGACAAGGATGCCCACCCTCACTACCTATACCCAACATAGCATTGGAAGTCCCAGCCACAGCAAACAGACAAGAAAAAGAAACAAAAGACACACAAACCAGAAAAGAAGAAGAAAAACCATCACTACCCACAAATGACATAACATCTAATTCTAAATTCTACAAACGTTAGGGGTAATTTTTAAAAAATCACTGACCTCTTTTATTTCTTCCTTCTATTTAATAATTTAAGACATTATCATTTTATTTAAATCTGCAACTGTAATGACTAGTAATTTTGCTTTTTTTTTTTTACATACACATATTTCCACTCTTTTTTTTTTTTAAGATTCTTTTCCCATATAGGCCATTACACAGTATTAAGTAGAGTTTCCTGTGCTCTACAGCCCCACTTTTCACTTTTGACCAGGATGGGTTTCTCTCTTGGTTGGGGCCCTGATGCCAGAAAGGCACTCTGAACACCTAGGAGATCCAAGCTTCGGACACACTGGGCATCAGCCTAGAATCCAGGAAGAAAGAGCATTTGGAAGGGTGACCCTTAACGGGGGCTCTGAGGGTCAACAACGCACAGCTGTGGTGAGGTTGACTGAAATTACTCAGCTTCCCTCCTCTCTGTCCCCAACCTAGGAATAGAGTTTGGCAACTCACACTTTCTTATCACCGTTGCCCCATCAGGCGGGCAGGAGACATCCTGGACTCCTATTTTAGCAAAGAGGAAAACAGAATTACAGAGAAGGGAAGGGAACTGTCCACACCCACAGTAGGTTTTTCACCAATCTAGGTCCTGAGGTTCTTCTGAGTTCACATTTTTTCCCTTCACCTTGGCCACTGCAGGGGCCAGTTTAAGACTCCCCCCAGGGCTTCCCTGGTGGTGCAGTGGTTGAGAATCCGCCTGCCAATGCAGGGGACACGGGTTCGAGCCCTGGTCCAGGAAGATCCCACATGCCACGGAGCAACTGGGCCCGTGAGCCACAATTACTGAGCCTGCGCGTCTGGAGCCTGTGCTCCGCAACAAGAGAGGCCACGATAGTGAGAGGCCCGCGCACCACGATGAAGAGCGGCCCCCGCTTGCCACAACTAGAGAAAGCCCTCGCACAGAAACGAAGACCCAACACAGCCATAAGTAAATTAAAAAACAAAAAACAAAACTGGGCCTCAGCAAGGAGGCTTCAACAATTTAAAAAAAAAAAAAAAGACTCCCCCCAGCCCCTTGTAAGCTGCACAACTTATATGCTTCATTGTGTTCACTCATTCAGCATTTACCAAGCATCTACTCTAAGCCAGGCCTTGTGCCCGACACCAGAGACAGACAGGCTACATGTACAACCTATCCTAATGTAAGCTCCAGTGGGGCAAAGACTGTTTGATTCGGCAGTATATTCCCCAAATGTAAATGGAACCTGACACGTCGTAAGCTTTCTGTAAATATTCACTGGATGTAGGGATAGATTGGAGGGAGGTTGGAAGGGCAGATGGCAGGGTGGATGGATATTTGGGGGCAAAAATGTGTGAACATAAATATTATGAGAGTCTCTTGTTGGGGGCTTGCTGGTGAGGTGGGTAAGGAAGGGTCATCTCTAATCCAAAGGTCAGGAAAGCCTTTATAGTGGAGACGACATTTGAGTCTGATCCTAGAAGATGCATAGATGCTCACCTGGTACAGAGGGAATGACATCCAGAAAGATGCCCCACATGGACAAAGGCAGGGATATCTGGGCTTGTTCCTCAGCCTCCCCTTAATGTGTGACTTTTTTGTTTCCAGGTTATAATGAACATGGTCCAGATGAGCCTCTTACAAGTATGTATCTTTTCATCCACTGTCCATTTCAGCCTCCAATGGTCTTGAGCCAAACTTTTCTTCTCACTGACAAAGGGAGCTTGCCCCAAACTCAGGCTAGGTCTCCTGAGTGGGGGCAGGGAATCAGTGGGAGGAAGGATGCTGAGTCCTTTGTCTCTTTTTAGACCTGAAGCCATGGTATTGGCTTTCCGAATTTTCCACACCCTTCTGGGTCGGAGGAAGAAATTTGAACGAGCGTTCGCTACAGAAATAAGGGTTCAGGCCAGATAATGACCTTGTAGTCCATGCCTCCTGATAACAAAACCTTTTAATAGGGGCTGCAGAATGGGCCTTGGTGTCAAGTTGCAAACTCTGGTGGCTACTCAGTGGTTTGGCCACATTTGTCCATTCACTCATCCAATGATCACTTCACCTATCTTTTCACCCATCCATTCTTCCATTCTCCTAGTTATCCCTTCTCTCAGACCTCTTCCTTCCTCCCTCCCTCCTTCCCTCCCTCCCGTCCATCCATCTATCCATCCATCCATCCAACCAACCACCCTTCTGCCTATTCACCTGTTTGTCTTTCTTTTCTTCTGCACTTCCATTCATCTCTCAACTTTTCTTCCTTGTGTTTATTCTTCTTTCCTTCTCTTTGACCCTCCTTCTGTCCATTCTTCCTCTGTCCGTCTAAGTATCCCGTCTGTCTGCCTGTATTTCTGCCCCTCCATCTGTCTGTCCTCTTTGTTCAGTCTCTTTCTTGTTTACCCACTCACACTCTCTTGGGTTCATTTCATTCACAGGTTTGCTCGTCCCTCTACTCACACAATCACTCCTTCGCTCACTCTCATTAATGGTAAACCTATGAATGGTTTCTAGAGCCCAGGTGAGCCTGGGGGCTTCTGGAGCCCAGGTAAGCCTGGAGGCTTCTCCCACTCTGTGGGGGGCTCTGTTCCTCCCTAATGACTGCCCTTCCCATAGCTCCCAAACCAGCTACCATGTTCCTGCCTACTTCATCATCACCTGTGCAACCAGAATCCACCACAGGTATTGGGGGCCCCTTTTCCTTCCCAAGAGAAGCTCTCCAGCCCCACACATCCACCGGCCAACTGTAACACAGGAGCTGGGAGGCCAGGGGGTGCAATTCTGATTTTAGGGCAATCGTGCTGATCACAAATATTATACCAATAATTCAATCTGATGCTGGCCCTCATGGAGCCTCCAGTCTTGTGAGACTAACAGACTATTATAACATAATGTGGTATGGTCTTGGGATGAGGCACCTAGCACAATTTTGAAGGGAAAGGCTTTCTGGAGAAAGTTTCACATGACCTGAGTCTTTAAGAAAAAGTAGGACTCATCCAGGCAGATAGGGGATGAAAAGTTTTCCTAGCAGATGGGATTCCATGAGCAAAATGTCAGTGGTCAAAAGCAGCACAGTGTACGGGCAAAATTGAGAAGAATTTGGTTTGCATGAAGCTTAAAGCTTAACCTGGAGTAGATGGATAAATTAATCTGAAAGGTTGGCAAGAACCAGATTAAGAAGGACTTCAAGTGCCAGATCGAAAAAAGTTGAACTTAGGGACTTCCCTGGCGGTCCAGTGGTTAAGACTCCACACTTCCACTGCAAGGGGCATGGGTTAGATCCCTGGCCGGGGAACTAAGATCTCACATGCCGCGTGGTGAAAACATTAATTAATTAAAAAGTTGAACTTAGTGCTGAAGGCCATAGGTAGCCACGGGTGATACTAGAGCAGTGGTGACAGTAGTGAGATTTTTATTTAAGAAAATTTCTTCTAGTATTCAGTGTAGAGAACATCCTTTAGACAGGGCATCCAGTGAGTCTGCTGGGGTGTTGGTCCAGGTCAGAGAAGATAAGACCTAAGCTGGGACAGGAATGGAGAGAGGGTATGTATGTAGGAACCATTCTGCAAGTAGAATTGTGGTTAATTGGAGGTGAGAGAAGAGAAGCCGAGCAAATATGCTGGTTTTGACTTGGGTGACACCATTGGTGAGAGGTAGTGCTACTGGAAGAGAAGACAACAGATTATAATGAATGCAGGACTCTGATGTAGTCCCAGGTCAGGCCTCAGTGATAACCATCTATCCCCCTACCTTATTGCAGCTATGGGACACAACCTGAAGACCCTCACACTCAACTTCACCATCTCCAACCTTCCATATTCATCAGACATGAGCAATGGCTCAGCCATGTTCAACTCCACCGAGATGGTCCTGCAGCGCCTGGTGAGATGTTGGTCCTAGCAACCCCTGGTGGGATGATTCCCACCCAGCCCCTCTCCCAATCCCTGTCCTTTCTGTTCCTCATCCTTCTCCTACCTCCCCAGCTTGGATCGTTGTTCCAGAAGAGCAGCCTGGGCCCCTTCTACTCGGGTTGCAGACCAATCTCCCTCAAGTAAGACCTTTTCCTGAGCATTTGCCAGTAAGGACCACTTTGGGTGACCACCCCTTTCTCAGTCTTCCCACTGACCTCCCATTTGCTTCTCCCTCTTTCTGGCCCCACACCCAGAGGTTTCAAGACCTCTCTCTTGAGTCCCCACCTCTCTCTCTCCCCAGACCTGAGAAGGATGGTGCAGCCACCAGCATGGATGCCGTCTGCACCTACCACCCTGACCCCACGGGCCACAGACTGGACAGAGAGCAGCTTTATTGGGAGCTGAACCAGCTGACCAGTGGTGCCACCCAGATGGGCTTCTACACCCTGGTCAAGGACAGCCTCTTTGTCAATGGTGAGTGTTCATGCTGAACTTGGACCTATAGTGATCATTACTTGTCGCTGTTCTATTTTATTTCCTCTTGAACAAGTCAGTCAAAGTTTTATTTGAGGACCACCCTCCCCAAACCTCTATGGGGAGGGTCTCTCTTGTCAGTTCAGGAAAACAGCATAAAATTCTTTGACCAAATGAATGTAATGAATTTTCATTCAATACCAAAATGTCTGACCCATGGGATCTCTTGGGATAGAGGTTCTTCTATGCGAGGTTCATCCATGCCAGTGGTTCTTACCTGGGGGTGATTCTGCCCCACCCTAGGAGATACTCAGCAATGTCTGGAGACATTTTTGATTGTCATAATGGGGGAGAGTGCTACTGGCATCTAGTGGATAAAGGCCAGATATGTAGCTAATATCCTCCAGTGCACAGGAGAACCTCACCACCGAGAATTATACAGCCTGAAATTTCAGTAGTTCTGAGGATGAGAAACCCTGCTGAACACGGTCTCATAGTTCCTAGCTGAGCACCAGACCAACACTTATCACTTCACAGCAATTATTTGTTTAATTATCCAATTCTATAAAATCAGTGTTTGTTTAATGTGGCACTGTATCCTCAGTTCTTAATATGTTGGCACATCATAGTACCCAATGAAAGAGTGAACAAATGAAAGATGAGTATCTCAGCCCTAATATCTGGGGATCCACTGCAGTTCACATTTATTCATTCAACAGACTCATATGTGTGACCATTCTGTCCCAAGCCATGTTCTGGCCATGGAGATAGAATACACAGGTTCTGTCTCTGAAAAAGTCATAATCAAGTGAACTCAAGATTACTTAGGAAAAAAAAAAAAAAAGATTACTTAGGGACACAAGTGAAGTAAGTCAGAAGGAGAAAGACAAACACCATATGATATCACTTATATGTGGAATCTAAAATATAACACTAATGAAACTATCTATGAAACAAACAGACTCACAGAGAAGAGACTTATGGTTGCCATGGGGGAGGGGTGAGTTGGGAATTTGGGGTTAGCAGATGCAAACTATCATATATAGAATGGATAAACAAGGTCCTACTGTATAGCACAGGGAACTGTATTTAATATTCTGTGATAAACCATAATGGAAAAGAATATGAAAAAATATATATATATGTATAACTGAATCACTTTGCTATACAGTAGAAATTAACACAACATTGTAAATTAACTATACTTCAATAAAATACTTTTTTTTTTGTTAATATTACTTACGGGGACTTCCCTGGCAGTCCAGTGTTTAAGACTCTGCGCTTCCACTGCAGGGGGCATAGGTTCGATCCCCGGTTGGGGAACTAAGATCCCACATGCGGCATGGCATGGCCAAAAAATATATATATTACTTAAGGACACAAAAAAGGCAGAGACACTATTATTAACAGGGTGCCATGGGAGTGCAGAGATGGGGCAAGTCAAGGAGTGCCTCCTGAAACTGTACTAGGCACTGGACATGACAAGAACAAGATAGATGAATGCCTGCTTTCATGGAGCTCCACCTCAATGGGCTCCTGAAGCAGAAATAGGAGTTTTCCTGGAAAAGAAAAGGGCGGAAGAGCATTCTAGGAAGCGGGAACTGCATAAGCACAAGCAGAAAAGCTCAGCTTAGGAGTTTCCTTATAAAATTCCAGTTTTCCCCCTCTACGGGGTGACTTTCCATTTGGGAGCCCTATAGTCCCCAACAGGTGGACCTGGTTTTGGTTGATTATGACAGTAGGTAGGGGCCACCAGGCCACCATGCCTCTGTCCTAAAAGCTGAGAGTCTCCATCTGTCTTTTCTTCCTCTTGGTGGCTCCAGGCTATGCACCCCAGAGTTTATCTATCCAGAGCGAGTACCAGCTAAATTTCCACATCATCAACTGGAACCTCAGCAACCCAGACCCCACGTCCTTAGAGTACATTGCCCTGCTGAAGGACATCCAGGACAAGGTAGGGTCTCTCTCCCCTCTCCCATCTCTCCTTGCTCTGGGTGCCCCTCTCATTCCTCAGTCTGACTTACATCTGTTAAGTGATGGCTTCAACTCTTCACTTTACCCACATGTTCTGGGTTCTTTCAGATTCCAGGGGTCGTACCCTAGCTGCCTCCCCACTTCTCAGATGGGCAAACTGAGGCTCAGAAAGGGGAGCACTGTGCCTAAGGTCACACAGTGAGTTAAGGGCAGAGCCAGGATTGGAACTCAGGTCTCCCTTCCTTCAAGACCTATGTTTGTTCCTCCACTGGCTCCAGTGGCCCCCTCCAGCCCCAAGAGACCTCCATCTCACTCACTCTCCCTACCCTTTATTCCAGGTCACAAAACTGTACAGAGGCAGCCAGCTACAAGACATATTCCACTCCTGCCTGGTCACCAACTTGATGTAAGTTGAGATTGGAAGCATTGGCTGAGCTGGCAGCTTGAGGCTCTGACCCCCTGTTGGCACACCCTTGAACTGGAAGGTTCATTGACATGGTGCCCATTCTTCCCCATGTCCCTGACAGCTAATCTTACCATCTCCTTCTGTACGTCTTCGGGGTGCAGGAAAAGGATTAACCTCATGGAGCCACCAACCCCTTGCACCCACCTCCTTCTTGGGAAATACAACTTTCAGCTAATAATAGTCCAATAATAACATTTACCGTGGCCAGGCTCCCTGCTGAGTACTTCCATGCAAGATCATCTCATTTAATTCTCATAACATCCCCCAGGAAGTGAATGCAATGCTCATCCCCAGTGTTGACTGAGGCTCAGAGAAGTGAACAGCCCAAGAGCTGTCAAAGTTGGGTTTGAACCCAGGTCTCTGAGGGATGGGTAGAGGAACTAGGACATCTATACTAGAGAGAGGGAGGATCATGGGACACGATGCTGACTTTGAATGTTACCAAACTTCAGTTCCTTTGTCTTTAAAATGGGAATAATTATAATAGCTTCCACCAGAGTGATGGGGAAGGAATGTGGAATTCACTTCTTAGAGGTGCACAGTAGACATTCATTATTGTTACTGTTATTGCTTCTATTCCCAACCCCTAGAAGTCTTTCCCTTTTTGGTCAGGGTCTCTTCTCTTGCCGGGGGGAAGAGGCAGTCAGATACCCACAGTGCTTGTCCTTAGGTCTTTGGCTCTATAAAACAGTAACTCAGGAGACACTGCTGGTGTTGGGTGCTGGCTGAGTTCCCATGGTCTCTGTTCCTAGGTTGGATCCCATGTCGGTCAGCATCAAGGCATTGTTCTCCTCCAATCTGGACTCCAGCGTGGTGAAGCAAGTGTTTCTAGACAAGACCCTTAATGCCTCATCCTACTGGCTGGGTGCCACCTACCAGTTGACAGATGTGCATGTGACAGGTATGAGATAAGGTGGGGGAATAGGTTCATGGCTGGAAAAGATGGTTTTATGAAGAAGGATAGGGCTTCTGGGTAGCAGTGAAATGGAAAGAGGCTGCAGAGGAAAAAGGGGGGATTTCTGGAAGCCCATGTTGATGATTCATGGCAATGTGTCATCCAACAGGATGCAGGAAGAGAAAATGCAGCGACTGCAACCAAGGAAATGGTTATTTTACATGTCAGTTTTTCTAACCCAAAATGTAAAGGATCCTGTGTTTCCTTCTTAGGCTGCAGTTATGAGTCATGCATTGGTTGATTCATTCATTCATTCAATGTATACGCCATGAAGATAAATAGGCACTGATGATACATTGTGATAACCGCTATAACAAGGGAATTTCAAAAGTCTGTGGGAACCCCCAAAAGGGATACACAATTCTCTCTTGAAAAGTTTTCTAGAGGAAGTGATGGAGAAACTGAGATCTGAAGGAGAACAGGACCTAGTTGGGGGAAAGAGATGGGCAGCTGTGCTACATGTGTCTATAACCGAGAATATAGAAAGAACATGTCATTGGAGGAGGCTTTAAGAAGTTTGGTGTGGCTGAAGCATACACCTTGACATGAGACATGGGAAAGCTGTAGCTGAAGATGTGGGCAGGGACTTCCCTGGGCACTGGAATGGTTTGTGGAGGAACAGGACACACTCAGAATTCTACTTTAGAAAGCGCATCCTCTCGGTGTTAAAAGGACAATGATTGGGGATGGGGAGAAAGAACAGAGGCAGGAAGACACATTAGGAACCTAGGTCAGCAAAGGTGTGTGATAGATGCCCACTGAGATGGTCAGCACCTGCACCTGCCAACTGTGCCCCAGAGAAGCCCAAGCTCCTCTTCCCCACATCCTAGTGAACTCTCATAATGCTTGGTGGAGAGTTGGACAGGCAGACAGATGAGTGGATTCAAGGTGAACAGGCAGATGAATGGTCCTCTGTAGGCCACTTTTTTTTTTTAATTTTATTGAAGCACAGTTGATTTACAATGGTGTGTTAACCTCTTCTGTACAGCAAAATGACAGTTATACATATATATATTCTTTTTCATATTCTTTTCCATTACGGTTTGTCACAGGATATTGAATATAGTTCCCTGTGCTATACGGTAGGACCTTGTTTATCCATCCTATATATAATAGCTTGCCTTTGCTAATCCCAAACTCCCATTCCCTCCCTCCCACATCCCCCTCCCCCTTGGCAACCACAAATCTGTTCTCTATGTCTGTGAGTCTGGTTTTGCTTCATAGATATGTTGATTTGTATCGAATTTTAGATTCCACATATAAGTGATATCATACGGTATTTGTCTTTCTCTTTCTGACTTGCTTTGCTTAGTGTGATCATCTCTAGGTCCATCCATGTTGCTGCAAATGGCATTATTTCATTCTTTTTGAGTGTAGCCCACTTCTAAAAATCCAGCTCAGTCCACATTGCCAGGAATAAGTAGACTGGCTGTAATGACTTCTTTGTTGGAAACTTCATACTTTCTTTTTATTCTAGAAGTGGAGCCATCAATTCATCTACCAACAGACCAACCAACAATCAGTCTCAGCTTCCAGAACTTCCAGCTGAATTTCACTGTCACCAACTTAATCTATTCCCAGGACATAGCCCCAGGCACCCCCAAACACCAGCGGAACAAGAGAAATATTGAGGATGCGGTGAGAATGGGGTTGTTTGTCCACTCTGTTCCCATGTAGAGACTGACCTATGGACACTGGGTAGTCAGAGGGTGACTTTTTTTTTTGGTGTGCACATTTATTTTTTTTTCAGTTTGGCAATCTGGACATTTTTTTTTAACATCTTTATTGGAGTATAATTGCTTTACAATGGTGTGTTAGTTTCTGCTTTATAACAAAGTGAATCAGCTATACATATATCCCCATATCTCCTCCCTCTTGCGTCTCCCTCCTACCCTCCCTATCCCACCCCTCTAGGTGGACACAAAGCATTGAGCTGTCCTCCCTGTGCTATGCGGCTGCTTCCCACTAGCTATCTATTTTACATTTGGTAGTGTATATATGCTGGACGTTTTTAAAAACTGAAGTATAGTTGATTTACAATATCATGTTAGCTTTGGGTGTACAGCACAGCGATTCAGATATATATATATCTCCTTCTTCAGATTCTCTTCCCTTAAAGGTTAATACAAAATATTGAGTATAGTTCCCTGTGCTATACAGTAGATTCTTGTTGGTTATCTGGAGGGTGACTTTTTTTTTTTAACAATTCATGAAGACAGGTTCTTATTCCCATTTTACAAACTAAGAGACAGCCATAGAGGGGTTCACTTGCTAGCCCAAGTCATACCCTGGAACAGGACCTGGACTAGTGTTTTCTTTTCATTTTCGTGTTGTTGTTTTTTTTTTGGCCGCACCACTCAGCGTGCGGGATCTTAGTTCCCCGACCAGGGATCAAACCCGTGCCCCCTACAGTGGAAGCACAGATTCTTAACCACTGGACCGACAAAAAAAAAAAAAAAAAAAAAATAGATGGGGAAGTGTGCTCTTTGATTAATTGGCATTCTCTGATGCCAATGGGCCATGGATGCTGACCAAGGAAATGTTGCCCTGTCTTTCAGCTCAACCAGCTCTTCCAAAACAGCAGCATCAAGAGTTATTTTTCTGACTGTCAAGTTTCAGCATTCAGGTGAGTTCCAACTCAGGACACAATCACTATGGAGGTTTGTTCTGTCCTTTGAGAGTGTCCCACTGCCATAGTCTCTCAGTTCCTAGCTGTTATGGAGGAGAGCCCTAGGAATATAGAGCTGTTACCCAAACATCAGCTTGTTCCTGAACCAGTGAGTACAGCTGGCTAGAAACTCAGGAGAGCTTGTGTCAACCTAGGTAGACATGAAGGTGTCTGGTGCTGGGGGCCATGGAATATAGAGTGTAGCATTCATATCTTAAGAAATCGGCCACTGAAGGCAGAATCCATGGGAGCTGGGGGGTTAGAACCAGATGACTTAGAATCCAGCAGTCTAACTGTGCTGTCCAACACTGTAGCCACTAGCCATAAGAGGCAATTAAAAACTTTTATACACCTCTTGGGATATGTTTAACATACCATAAAATTTACCTTTTTGATGTACATAATTTAGTGGTATATTTATATAGTGGTACAACTATCCCACTACCTAATGGAGGGAGGAACATTTTCATCACACCAAAAAGAAATCTTGTACCCACCCATTAGCAGTCACTCATTCTTCCCTCACCCCCACCCCCTAGCAAACAATTTACTTTCTCCCTCTGTAGATTTGCCTATTCTGGACAGTAGGCATTCCATTTATATGAAATGTATATAAATGGAATCATACACTATGTGGTCTTTTGTGACTGATTTCTTTCACTTAGCATAATGTTCTCAGGATCATCCACGCTGTAACATATATCAGTCCTTCATTCCTTTTTAGGACTGAATAATATTCTATTGGATGGCTGTACCACTTTTGTTTACCTGTACTTCCACTGATAGACATTGGATTGTTTCCACTTTTTGGCTATTATGAATAATGCTGTTATGATCATTAGTATCCAAGTTTTTACGTGAACTTATGTTTTCAATGCTTTTGGGCATATAAATAGGAATGGGTATTGTAGGGTCATAGGGTAACTATGTTTAATTTTTGAGGAACTACTGAATTATTTTCTACAGAGGTTCCACCATTTTATATTCCCTTCAGCAATGTATGAAAGTTCCAAATTCTTCACATCCTCACCAATGATTATTATTGTCCTTTTCTCCCCCCACTATAGCCATCCTAGTGGGTGTGAAGTGGTAGCTCACTGTAGTTTTGATTTGCATTTCCCTAATGATTAGTGATGTTGAGCATTTTTTCATATATTTATTGGCCATTTTCATATCTTCGTCGGAGAATTGTTTATTCAAGCCCTTTACCCATTTTTAAAATTGATTTGTCTTTTTAATGTTGGGGTATAATAGTTCTTAATATAGTCTAGATACTAGACCCTTACAAGATACGTGATTTGCAAATATTTTCTCCCATTTGAAAGGCTGGATTTTCATGTTCATGATAGTATCTTTTAAAGCACAACAGTTTTTCATTTTGGTGAAATCCAATTTATCTACTTTTTCCTTTGGATTCTTGTGCTTTTAGTACCATATCTAAGTAAGCAATGACTAATCCAACGTTATGAAGATTTACTCTTATGTTTTCTTCCAAAGGTTATATAATTTTATCTCTTACATTTAGATCTTTAATTTATTTTCAGTTAATTTTTGTATATGCTGCGATAGGGGTCCAACTTCCTTCTTTTGTATGTGAATATCTAGTTGTCCCAGCTCTATTTGTTAAGTAGCCTATCCTTTCCCTGCTGTTTTGGAAACTTTGTTGAAAATCAGTTGTCCATAATTGCATGACTTTGTTTATAGACAGTAAATTTTATTTCATTGATCTGTATGTCTATCTTTTTGCCAGTGGCAGTGTTTTGATTACTGTAGTTTAGTACTAAGTTTTGCAATTGGGAAGTGGCGCTGTCCAGCGTTGTTCTTTTTCCATATTGGTTTGGTTATTTGAGTCCCTTGAAATTCCATATTAATTTTAGTATCAGCTATCAATTTCTGCAAAAGAGCCAGCTGGGATTTTGATAGGGATTGAATTTAATCTTTAGGTCAATTTGAGGAGTGCTAGCATCTTAATAACATTAAATCCCCAATTAATGAATATAGGATGCCTTTTCATTTATTTAGGTCTTTTTAAAAGTCTTTGAACAAAGTTTTATAGTTTTGAATATACAAATCTTACATTTCTTTTTTTAAATTTATTCCAAAGTGTTTTGTACATTGCTTGATGCTACTGTAAATGGAACTGCTTTCTTAACTTTATTTTCAGAATGTTAATAACCAGTGTATAGAAATACAATATAGATTTTTACATATTGCTCTTATATCCTACAATCATGCTGAGCTAATAGGATTTAGTAGTGTGTGTGTGTGTGTCTTTCTTGGGATTTTTCTATATACAATATCATGTCATCTGCAAATAGAGAGTTTAACATCTTCTTTTCCAACCTAAATGCCTTTTATTTCTTTTTCTTTCCTAATTGGCCCTATACGAACCTTCAGTATGATGTGGATAACATATAAGATGAGGGCAGACATACTTGTCTTGCCCTTGGTCTTAAGGGAAAAGTTTTCACTCTTCCACCATTAAGTATGATGTTAGGGGTAGTCTTTGCATGAATGTTCTTTATCAGGTTGGTAAAGTTTCTTTCTATTCCTAGTTTGTTGAGGTTTTTTTAATCATGAAATTATATTTTGTCAAATTCTTTTTTGTGTCTATTGAAAACGTGGGAAAAAAAAGAAAACATGTGGTATTTGTCCTTTATTCTATTAATATGGTATGTTACATTGATCAATTTTTTTAGATATTAAGCCAACCTTTCAGCTAGAGGTAAGAGTTTAAGACCTTCTCAAGTCTTGCACAGCACTCTTGTGGTCTTCTAGATCCCCAGGAATACACTGGAGCTTTTCAAAGCCCCCTGTAGACATCTCATTCCCCAATTTTTTCTTTTAAGTTATTAGCTCACCTCTTGCTTGCCTCAACTGGTATTGCTCCCTTGGGCAGATATAGTGGAAAACAATTACCACCGACTGTGGCAAGTGCCATGGGGTTAGGCTTTCCTCACTAAACAAGCTCTGAACTACCATATGACCCAGCAATTCCACTACTGGGCATATACCCTGAGAAAACCATAATTCAAAAAGAGACATGTACCACAATGTTCATTGCAGCACTATTTACAATAGCCAGAACATGGAAGTAACCTGAGTGCCCACTGACAGATGAATGGATAAAGAAGATGTGGCACATATATACAATGGAATATTATTCAGCCATAAAAAGAAATGAAACTGAGTTATTTGTAGTGAGGTAGATGGACCTAGAGTCTGTCATACAGAGTGAAGTAAGTCAGAAAGAGAAAAACAAATACTGTACGCTAACACATATATATGGAATCTAAAAAAAAAAAAAAAAGGTTCTAAAGAACCTAGGGGCAGAACAGGAATAAAGACGCAGACGTAGAGAATGGACTTGAGGATACAGGGAGGGGGAAGGATAAGCTGGGACGAAGTGAGAGAGTGGCATGGACATATATACACTACCAAATGTAAAGTAGATAGCTAGTGGGAAGCAGCCACATAGCACAGGGAGATCAGCTCGGTGCTTTGTGACCACCTAGAGGGGTGTGATAGGGAGGGTGGGAAGGAGACGCAAGAGGGAGGGGATATGGGGATATACGTATACATACAGCTGATTCACTTTGTTATACAGCAGAAACTAACACAACATTGTAAAGCAATTATACTCCAATAAACAAACTCTGAGTCAAATAAAGACAAGCTCTGAAAATGAGGCTTTTTCAAGGAGCTGCCAGATAGGTCAAATAATGACAATTCAACGGTGATGGGTCTTTTGGGGAGCTCTAAACCCATTATGGTTTTCAAAGTTACTTAGCCCCTTGTGAGATCAGGATGAGAACTGCGCAAGTTATAACACTGTAACGTTTACTCCATTTACCAAGATTCAAACATTTTTTCTTAACTAAATGCTGCTTGAATTGTTGCAAGCCTTCGGTTAATTTCTAGACTTCTGAAAAAGTTGATTTTGACCATGTTTGCCAGTGTTCTCATTCTTTTTACGGATTTTCAGAAGTCCTTACTCCAACATTTCAAAATGTTCTCCCTGCAGCTACTTATTTATAAATTAATTCAATTAAATAAAATGAGACATTCAGTTTCTCACTCACACTAGCCATATTTTAAGTGTTCGATAACAACATGGGGCAAATAATGACTGTATTGGATAGTACAGACACAAATGTTTACATCATTGCAGAAAGTTCTCCTAGACAGGACTAGAACCAGGGAACCAGGAATCGGGGTAGAACTCCAGATACCCTTGTTCATCCCTTGTGTCCTTCCAGGTCTGAGCCCCCCAGCAACCACACTGGGGTAGATGCTCAGTGTAACTTCTCACCATTGGCTCAGAGACTGGACAGAGTTGCCATCTATGAGGAATTCCTGCAGCTGACCAAGAATGGTACCCAGCTGCAGAATTTTATCCTGGACAGGAATAGTGTCCTTGTGGATGGTAAGGCTCCCTGATCATTGGGGCAGAAGTGGGGGCTTCTAATTTCCTCACATGGGCACTTTCCTGGGAATCTGGAGACTTGGGGATGAGTCAGCACTGAACTTTCCCAGGCTGGCAGGAGGTGCATACTCCCACAGATTTTACCCACTACTGAGGGAGAGGAAAGGACATTCAGTGGGATATAGGAGACACTCGCCTTCTCCTAGACTGCACCATGCAATAGAACTTTCTTAGTGAAGGAAATGTTATATATCTGTCCTATCCAGTGCATAAGCCACATGAAGCTCTTATTTAAGCATGGCCATTGTGACTGGTTTTTATGGTTAATGATTTTTAATAGTACTGACTACCAGATTTTTTAAATTTCACTTAATTAAAATTAATTTTAATTTAAAAAGGCACTTGTTGAAGTAAGTCAGAAAGAGAAAAACAAATACCATATGCTAACACATATATATAGAATCTAAAAGAAAAATGGTTCTAATGAACCCAGGGGTAGGACTGGAATAAAGACGCAGACGTAGAGAATGGACTTGAGGACACAGGGAGGGGGAAGGATAAGCTGGGACGAAGTGAGAGAGTAGCACTGACAAATATACACTACTAAAGTGTGAAATAGATAGCTGGTGGGAAGCAGCTGCATAGCACAGGGAGATCAGCTCGATGCTTTGTGACCACCTAGAGGGGTGGGATAGGGAGGGCGGGAGGGAGACACAAGAGGAAGGGGATATGGAGATATATGTATACATATAGCTAATTCACTTCGTTATACAGCAGAAACTAACACAACATTGTAAAGCAATTTTACTCCAATAAAGATGTTAAAAAATTTTTTTTTAATTTTTAAAAGTAAAAAATTAATTAATTAGTTAATTAATCACAGCATATATTTTGTAAACCTGCTTTGAATGGAAGTAAGAATAAACCTCCAAGTGGATGTAGAAAAAAAAAATGAAAAATAAAATAAAATAAAATAAATAAATAAAAAAGGCACTTGTTCCTGCTCGTATCAGGCAGCACATCTTAAGAATTTGCCTGGGGTTGTACGAGCAGGGGGACCTGAAACTCTCTCCCGTTGCCCAATGGGTGCTATGTGTCCCTACCCTCATGGAGTTTGTGTTGCAGTTGGAAATAACAAGAATAGGAAATTTAAAATTATAAATTATTTGATGTGAACCAATCCATACTTGGGAGTAGTAATCAGAAGGCTTCCTGGAGGAAGTTACAGTATAGGTGAATCCTGGAAAATAAGCATTAAAAACTCAGTAAAGGAGAAGGGAGTGAATGTATTCATAGCCAGAGAAGAGAGTTTTGAGTGGGAATTTATAAATTTAAAGAGATCCCATGGTCTGGTCAACTGGGATGATCCATTCTCCCCTCCACTAGCATAAGATGGTCCAGCCCATCATCAGTCATCCATTCCCAGAGGTATGATTTGAAATATCACTCTTGTAGTGTGATAATGGCTTTGTTATTATGTAGCAAAATATCCTCATTTTCCAGTGATACAAACTAAAATGGAGTGAAACATCATTATGGCTACATGACTTTAATATTTAAATGGAATTCCGGGATGATGCAAGGGTAGCAAGTGTTAATAATTTATACATTGGGTATGATACTGTTTTAACTGGATAAATTATATATTGTTATTTCTAGGTGATGGACGTTTATAATGTGGTTCTATTTTTCTGTGTATTTGAAAAGTTTTATTTAAAAAAGTAAAACACACTCACATGCATTCTCCATTTCATTCACTTTCAGGGTATTCTCCCAACAGAAACAATGTCTTGACTGAGAATTCGGGTAAGCCTCAAAGACGCTCCAGGCCAGGATGGGGAGGGAATATTTTGGTTCTCTGCCTCACTAAAGGGAACCATGTACCCAGGGTATTGGATGACGATGAATGTTGGCCAACCCACGCTAAGGACTTTGAGGCACAGTAGGGGGAATCAGGAGCCCTAGGGGAACGATAGGAGGTGGCTCACACAAGCACTTGTCTCCCCAGATCTCCCCTTCTGGGCCATCATCCTCATCTGTCTGGCAGGACTCCTGGGGCTCATCATATGCCTGATCTGCTGTTTCCTGATAAGCAAGGAAGTGTTGTTGCCTTCTTACTATCAGGTTGTAAGAGCCCTTTATATATTACAAATACCTGTCTTCTGCTGGGGATATGTTTTGCAAATATTTTCTCCTAGTCTGCGTGTAGTTTGCCTTTTCCTTTTCTTAATAACATTAGTCATTAGGGAAATGTAAATGAAAGTCATAATGAGATACCACTACACATGAGAATGGCTAAAATTAAAAAGATGATAACAAGTGTTGGTGAAGATATGAAGCAACTGGAACTCGCATATAGTGCTGGTAAAACATAACATGGACACATCTTTAAAAGTTACATTGGGGGTAGTAGATGCAAACTATTACATATAGAATGGCTAAACAAGGTCCTACTGTATAGCACAGGGAACTATATCTAATATCCTGAGATTAAACCATAATAGAAAAGAATATAAAAGAATGTATATATGTGTATAACTGAGTCACTTTGCGGTACAGCAGAAATTAACACAACATTGTAAACCAACTATAGTTCAATTAAAAAACAAATTTTAAAAGAAGTTACTTACACCTATGCAACAATCCAGTCCTAGGAATTTATCCAAGAGAAATGAAAACATATGTCTATACAAAGACTTGTACACAGATGTTCATAATAATATTTGTACTAGCCAAAGACTAAAAACAACCCAGAAGTCCATCAACAGGGGAAGGGATAAACTGTGGTATATCCACACAACTCAGTACTATTTAGCAATAATAGTATTATTAACACATGCAATGTGTTAATAATAGGATTATTAACACATGGAATGATTAATCTCAAAATAATTATGCTGAATGAAAGAAGACAGATGAAAAAGAGTACTTACTGTATGATTCCATTTATAAACAAACTCTTGAAAATACTAGCTAATCTCTGAGGCCAGAAATCAGATCAGTGGTTGTCTGGGAATAAGAATGTGTTTGTAAATAGCAGGGGAGGAGGAACTGCAAAAGAACATGAGGACAATTGGGGGGATAATGAGCATTCCTTATTTCGATTGTGGGGATGGTTCAATAAGTTTATAATCCAAACTTATCAAATCATTCACTTTAAATGTATGCAGTTCACTGTATGTCAGTTATACATCAGTTAAGCTGGGGTGGGGGGGAGGAAAACAGAAGATATGAAGGGGATATCAGAGAGAAAATGGTAGAAAAAAAAAGTTAAAAGGAAGCGAGAAGAAGAGAAAGAGGTGAAAGCGGGAGAAAAGAGAGGAAAAGGACTGGGAGAGAAAATTAAGAGAAAAAGAGAAAAAAGGAAGAGAGACACACAGGAACATCAGGTCTCTGTGGCTGTGGCCATGTCCCTCCCCTGTAGCCCCCGATACTTGGCAATGACTGGTCCATTCTGATGCCCTCTGCTCACCCTCACAGGTCACTGTTTCCAGGCAGAAGGAGGAGGAAGACTGCGAGGCTCAGCAACAACACCTGGGCTATTACCTGCCACGCGTGGACCTGAGGAAGCTGCAGTGACATCTGCTTGAGTCCCCTGTACCCAGTCAGGTTCCAAAGGAGCTTGGCCGGAACAGAAATAAACCACATTGGTCAGACACAACCTCTGGGTCTTTCTTGACTTGGCCCCTACCTGGTTCACACTGTACTGAGATAAGAGTTTTCCCCTTCATTATGTCCTAAAGACAACTGCAACTTCTGTCTTATGGTTTCACACCATATCATCCCTCAGGGACACCAGGATTGGTGAAACAGGCACAGATATTGTCAATGAACAAAATCAACATCCCACTTAAGTGTGAGGTCTGCCTACCTAGTCATCCACTACACACGTCTCTCCTCGACTCCTGCGCAGCCATCACCCCATCTCTATTCCTCCATATTCTGCACCCCCTTCCCCGAAGCCCTGACAGTCTCAAGTTCCCCTTGTACTACTTCGTTCTCTGATGTTCAGATTCACCAGGACGTCCAGAAAATCTGCCTTGGCGACTCCTTTCCCTCATCACAGGTCCTCCAAGGTGGGAAACAGACCAAGAAGGAATGAGTGGGTCTGACATGACTCTGCAATCAGCCTTGGGACTTGGGAGCTGAAATGACTAGGTATCTGGGAAGACTGAATCCCTGAGTAATATCAAACGCTAGAGAGAGAGGGTCTGCTTTGGATTTAAAGATTAATAAAACTCAGGGGAAAGGTCTGAGAGAAAAAAAAGATAGTCTTTTTTTCATTTTTTTTTTTGCACTGAATCTAACCAAACAGTTAAAGCAGAAACTCCCTAACAGGCAGTGCGAAGCATCCCAGGCATGAAACAAATACTACAGATGCTCTATTATTGTTTAACACCTCGCTCTCAGAAACTATAAATCCCTCAGACAAAAGTAAGTCATGATAAAGAGGATTTGAATAATACAACATGCTTGATGAGGCAAACAGGCAAATAAATCCCAACAAGCAGTGACCTATTGTTAGATTAATGATGCTGAAAACAGTCTCTTTTGATATCATGATACCCCAAATGGCATGTCAATTTTCATGAATCAAATTTTCGACACATAAAAATCTTTAAAAATGAGGAAAAGTTTGGTATCTCATTATATGCAACTCTGAATTAGCATGCAACAACACAAAAATAGAGACCTAGTAGTAGATATCTTATTTGAGAACATAATTATAACAGCTCTTTAATGAAATATTATTTTGGAATCTACTGGGTATTATACAAAAAAGGATAATCTATTGTGAAAAGGTAGGCTTTATTCTGTGATTGTAATAAGGGCAAAAAAACTAAATAATCCCATAACTTTGATAACTCTCTATTGACTTTAAAATACAAATAAATAAATACATAGGAAAATGAGATAACAACGTGAAGAGGAAAGATCTCCTCTTCTCACCAGAAACCAAATCACTCCCCTCAAAAAGATCACTGTCTAGGGAATTCCCTGGCAGTCCAGTGGTTAGGACTCAGTGCTTTCACTGCCCGGGTTTGATCCCTCGTCGGGGAACTAAGATCCCGCAAGCTGAGGGGCCAGCAAAAAACAAACAAATATAAATAGATCACTGTCTATATTTTCTATGCCACGCAAAAGAATTTAATGAAAGACAAGTATTGGTTTATTTTAAAGTTTCAAGAGCTCAAAGCAAGAAAAACTTACAGACACTGCAGAGAGTCATTAATAAAGTGCTGTGGTGTACCATTTCATCTGCACCATTTTCTCTTTTTTTTAACAGTGTTTGTCAGGACATCCTTCTTAGCCCCTCACTTTTTCTGCCTTGATAGCTAGCCTGTCTGCAATCAATGCTATCCTCAGTCTCTCTCTTGCCATCTTCACTTTTCTGTTTCCTGATATCTTCCTCAGTCACCGGAAATTGTTTGCAGAGGAGCTGTGAGATACCCAGACCAGCTCCTGGAATCATCTCTGCCAAATGTGAAGACTGGGCAGGGGTGGGCCTGGGGCTGGAGTTCAGACCACCTGTGAGAACTCCTGGCAGAGATTCACCTGTGCAACTAGTTGCAAGTTTTTGCAAGGCTTTGGCAAGATCCAAAGTACTTAAGGGTTCTCTGGTTCCACTGAAGGCCTGGAATCCATGCAGTCTCTTCTGCCAGGGCACTTGCTGGGGCTTGTCCAAGGTTTTCTCCCATTGATGGCATCTGATCTCATTGACAGGATAGGATGTGATTCTAGTAACCAGCCTCTTGAATATGTACAGACATTCTCAAAGGGATGGAGGTGCTTAAGCCACACTTTGGATTGGTTTCTACAATCACGTTGCTTCCTCTGTGAAGTCTTGACCATCATGCTTCTTTTCTTCTTATCCTATAAAATTAATCATGAAATTGTACAGGACAAAATAGTTCTAACGTCTTATTCCTAAGGAGAAACAAATATTATTAAATATATATATATATATTTAACATCTTTATTAGAGTATAATTGCTTTACAATGGTGTGTTAGTTTCTGCTTTATAACAAAGTGAATCAGCTATACATATACATATATCCCCACATCTCCTCCCTCTTGGGTCTCCCTCCCACCTTCCCTATCCCACCCCTCCCCTCTAGTTGGTCACAAAGCACTGAGCTGATCTCCCTGTGCTATGCGGCTGCTTCCCACTAGCTATCTATTTTACATTTGGTAGTATATATAAGTCAATGCTAGTCTCTCACTTCATCTCAGCTTACCCTTTGCCCTCCCCGTGTCCTTATATATATATTTTTAAGTGCCAATGTAGCCATTGCCCGGGCATTAAAAACTCTTATCCACAACACTGCCATTTTCAGGAAAGATCCAACAGTTGATGTGATTCCGTTTTTTGGAACCTTCACTGGTGGTTTGTTGCTTTACTTTAAGCATGATAACCCTAAGAAAACTTCTAACGGAATCACCATTCTGAAGCATAACATATTTCACACTTCTGGTACCCTGCAAAAACGTTTGCATTGCACTGGAAAGCAGCATCTGGAGTAGATCTATTTCCTCTTCTAGTTCATTTTCAAGCCCTATTATCAAAAATCTCTTCTCTAGATGGAGAATGCTACTCTTGGTATGGATTTTACAGGCGTTCTTCCCTCATATTCAGATTTCTCACAAAGACGTTTGTAACAACAGCTGGTCACTGCTATGCCTCAGTGTGATCAATGACGTTCACTTTCCATTTGAGTGCAGAGGAGGGAGACAGAGATGAGGGAGTGAAAAAGAGAGCTGGCTTCCCCAGCCCCCAGAGCTGCTAGACAGTGCTGCTCTGTTCTTCCCTACTGCTGCCTGCACATTGGTCGTTTCTTTCAACTTTCACTACTGTGTTAAGCATTAAAGAAAATCCAAATCTGTTAGGTATTGCAGACTCTCTGTTACATGTCTTTACCCACATTTATCTTGCTCCGTTTTTCCACAACCAGGAGAATATAAACACAGAGCTTATTACTAAACTTTAAAGATTATTAAACACAGTAACTAGATCTACATTTCCAAAAGGAGACTGATATTTCTTCAAAGTCCCAGACCAGGGCTGAGTGTGGTACATCATTAACAGTCAATGATGATAGTCAAATATATATATTTGACCCAGTTTGACTGCTTCTGTAGTGGATACTTTATGGGGTGACACCAGCCAACGTGTGACCAGAGGATGAATGCAGCCAAACAGGTTTAATTAGATCAGAGACACAAAGGGCTATTCCCTCCTTTGATAACAAATAAAGCAGCTGTAAGCGCCTACAATAGCAGGCGAGAAACAAAGGCAGCAAAACAGAACCATAATTGATCCTTCTCCTAGCTGGCCTGTGATTTACTTGTAACCTGGGAAGTGGCAGCTGGAGCAGGAGGGAGCAGGAGACTCAGCTAGAAGCCAGCTCCAGAAGATGAATTGCTTGGGGATAGGGAGGAGGGAGGTAGCAAAGTCTCTGTTTTGTAGCCCAAATTTACTCAACTATTTGTTACACATCATAGAAGGCTGCTAGGTTTTAGTCTGCTGCTCCCAGACCTGGTTCTGATTTCACCAGCTTTGCACCCTAGGAGTCCCATAAGATAAACCACCCCCTACTCCCGGATCCCACAGACAGCTCCACGGGGGTAACGCCACCACAAACCGGCTCTGGCCTTAGTACAGGGTATCCTCCAAGCCCAGGGTGGGAGCGGAAGCGGGTAGGAGGCAATGGCAGGCGACGGTACTCCGACTTTTCTCCACCCCCGCGCGCGTTAGAAGCGTCGATTTTTGGATCCAGGTCTAGCAGGGATTAATTGTCAGGCAAGTCAACAGTTTACCCCACTTCAGAAAGGACGAAAGACTGAGCGGGCGGACAGGAATCTCCCCCTGCCAAAGGGCTCCTACCTGCTCCCTCTTCCTCCTCCGTCCAAGATAACAAGCTCAAGCCAAAGCCTGCGCATTTCGCCAGACAGGGACCACAAGGTGGTGGAGGAGAGAGTGAGGGAAGGGAGGGGGCAGCAGGTGCTGCAAACAGCTTCGCCTCACAGCTCCGCACTCAGCGCGCGCATCAGTGCACCACCGCCTCTCGGTCCTCCTCCTCCCGGCCTGGCGCAGGGGGGCGCCAGCGAGGCGGCGAAGTCTGCGTGGCGTTGCGTTCGCCCTCCTCCAGCTCCGCGGGGTGCAGGTGCTTGGCGAGCTCCTGCAGCGCCGCTGCACGCCCGAAGTGGTCGTTGTGCCGCTTCTCCATAATCAGGTCCTCCAGGGTCTGTAACTCGAGCGCGTGGTTGCGCTGGGCAAAGAGCTGGATCTGCACCCCGTAGGGCTGCTGGCCGAAGCGCGGCTCGTCGCCGATCTTGAACCCGCGCTAGCCTAGGCGGCATCAATCGGGTGAAGCTCTCGGAGTGGCGTCTGCTCAGCTCGCGCTGTACTCCGTGGCGCTGAGGCTCCGCGGCTCGTAGCTGTAGATGGTTCACCACGCGGCTCGCGTCGGGTGGAAGGCTGTTGCTCACCTCCAGCCCATGCAAATGCACCACCTGGAAATTGCCCACGTATACAGTCCTGTGCGGGTACTGCGCCTGCCACACGAACTCCCCCAGGTCGAACTCCGCCAGGTCGCCAGGTCGGCATTGTTGAGCAGGTTCTCGGGAGTGTAGGTGCTCATCGCCACGGAGCCCGCGCAAAGCTTTTCTGGTAGATGCACTCGTGGTGGTAGAACTCGGAGCGCCCCACCTCACGCAGCCGCGGGTCAGAGGTCCACGGCGGGGGCAGCGGCTGCGCGTCACTGCAGTTGGGCAAACGGCCGCCGCCATCCGGCCTCTGGGGCAGCGGCTACGGCTCCACGGCCTCATCATCATCGGAGAAGATGTAGGAGATTCCGATGTGGGGCCCGTCGGGTCGGCTGTGGGAACTTCCTAATAACTTAGGCGGGTCATTTTCTCCGCATGGTTTCCCATCACACTGCGGACGCAAGTTCACACCGCCGAGAGAGGAGAAAGCGGAACCGCCACTAGGGTCATTGGCACAGGTCTCCGGACAGGGACTGAGACCACCCGGGAGAGGTGGAGGCTGTGGGGAATTTTGGGGAGGGGGGCGCTGCACCCTGAGACTTCTAGGGCAGTTTGCAAGTGTGGGCTCCGCAGTTCCTCTCCTGGCGTGGTGGCAGCGAGGCTGGGCAGGGGGAAGGGACACACGTCTTGCCCTTACAGCTGCATCGCGCCTCAAGGCTTGAAGGTAGGAGGGCAATGCCTGTTCACACCCATCCCTTCCCTCCTGCTGGGGCTGCTGCGCCCCCTCAACCTGCTCTCGGGGAGGTGGGGCTCCAGAAGGAGAAGGAAGCAGCCTTGCTGCCTGCCATCGGCAGCTCCCACTCAGCCCTGTGAGCAACAAGCACCAGATCAGGAGAGCTGGGATTGTACTAGATCCTGCTCCCGGCTTCCCCAGGGGAAGTAATACAGACTGTTAATACAGGGAAGTCTGTTGTTCCTCAGCTAACAAACTGCCTAGAAGGTAACAATTGTATAACTTTCCCCCTCAACCAGACTCAAAATGTACTTTCAAAGGCCAAAGCCTTTTTCACTGCAGGCACTCCTGGCCCTCCTCTTGCACATGTGCCTGAGGGGCTGGGAGTTCTTGGGTGAGCTCCAGACCTCCATCCTCCTGGTAGTTCATGGTGATGCCACTGACTGTCCCCTGTTGTTGCAGGCAAAGATGAATCAACTCTTAAACTAAATGAGGCCTGCAGGATGGGTACCCTCCAGGAAGATACAGTGTAGAAGCCTGTGAAATCCATGGTACCTACCAGGGAGAAATGTCTCCTGCGTGGCCACATTGCTGTCCACCTACCCCACTTGCGACACCGCCCAACAGGTACTGGACCAGTGGTTCACTAGGTGAGCGTGGCCCCCTCCTCAGCACAGTGGTGACTCTGCCCACTGCCAGCTGTGTGTGTTTGAGAATGTGACCAAACCTCTCTGAGCCTCAGTTTGCTCCAAGAAGTAGGGTGGTAGAGGATAAACCTCATAGAGTCCTCCTTGTAGGGACTACTGGATCAGCTATGGCAGGTGCCTGTCTGGTGCCTGGCTCTGCAGAAAGGGCTGCTGGACGTGCCGGGGTTGTTCCTGGTTATTATTTTCCCCTCCCCCATGAAAGGCCATCTGCCACACCCCACTGGTCTGTGGCCTTCCTGAGTTTAGAAAAGCACATGGAAAGCAACCTGCTATTCCAGTGCAAAGGAGGTTTGAGATTCCATCTTGCTGATCCTGGTCCTTGTCCTTGGTGAGGCCAGAGTAGGGATCTCTGTGGGCAGGATGAGAGGCCCCAGGCCCACTCAGATACCTGGGATGGTTCTGGTTGAAGTTCATTCATTCCACAGTATATATTAAGCATCTTCTACACGCAGGCACTTTCTGAGACACTTAACATAACTCAGTGAATGAAGCAGACACAATACCTGGGCCTCAATATAGCAGAAGAGTCACAGTCATACTAGACATCATTTGCAGGTCCTGCTCACTGTACATCACATGTGATGCCCTCATCTAGATCTGCAAGCACCCTCCCGTATTCTAACTGGGATGATGAACCACAGGACCAACTAAAAACCTGAGTGGTGTTTGGGCCCAGAAGAAGGGCCTCCTGTCCCCACAAAACAGATGGGGAGAGTATAGGGGCTGCGTGTAGGGAGTGACTGGCAGAACCTTGGATCTCACACAGTCTTTTGATTTCCCTGGGAGGGCTGAGGTCTGGAAGCTTCTGCTTCGGAACAGGAGGAAAGACAACTGTATCTGGGGTCCCAGGTCCCTTGAGAATCAAAGGGGAGGATGGGTTGAGCATCCCCTGAAATAACCATCCCCACCACAGTCCCATCTTGATCTCCCTGGCCCCCTCCACATCCACCACTCCTGACACCCACCATCAGGCCCAGGACAGGAGACGTGGGAGAAATGTGCTCACGGGTCTGCCTCAGTCCTCAGTCCTGACTCCCAGATGCATGGAGGACTGAGGTGGGAATGCATATTTGGTCAACAAGCACAACAAGAAAGGCCTCAAAAGATTCAGGCCAATGTTTCCAAGACAATGAAAATTAATCTGTACAGAGGCCAACAAGGTGCTCATTAAGCCCAAAGCAGTCAAATACAAGATGTTAAAAAGTGCCAGCCCTAAATTAGACAGTCTCACCCATATCATCCACCCCAGTCCCTGGAAGTATGTTGTTTTTCTTTTCCCATGTAGTCAAGAGTACTACACTTTGGCAATCACAGACCATGAGTGAGGCCAAGGTCAAAGCCAAGGCCAAGGTCCCAAAAAGTTCCCCCAAAGACTCCAGGAAAAAAGCTTTTGTCTATCAACTTTGAGGATCAAAAATGGTACAAAACTTGGACTACTGCCCGCCTGGGCAGGTATCTCCCTATGCAATTTATAGAAATACAATATAAATTCCATCCCCCACCTGCCACTTACCACAAAAGAGAGATAATCATATAGTTTTTACCCTGAAATATGTTAATACAATAAATTATGTTAATATTTAACTGTCCTTGCCGTTATGGAATAAACTCTACTGGATCATGATGTATGTCTTTTAAATACACAGCTGGATTTATTTTGCTAATATTTTATTCAGAATGTTTGCTTCTCTAATCATGTGTTACAGTGGGCTAATGTTTACAATAGCAAAAAAAATGAAAACAAACAACATCCATCAGATGGAGAACAACAGAATAAATTATGGTGTAGTATACTATGGAATGTTACTCAGCTTCTTCTTAATTTTGAGAGGTCCATTGACTAACCCAAAGAGATAGCCATGATATACTCTTAAATGAATATAGCAAGTTACAAAAAGTCTATATATGTGTGTATGTATGCTTATATATTTTTGAGCAAAGAGAAAGATGTCGAAAAATACTCAAAGTGTTGGTTAATGTTGGCTACCCCAAGGAGTACAGTGGAGAAGGGAGAGACCTGAGAGGGGAGGAATATATTAACTTTTTCTTTATTCACCCCTGGTTTGTTTAGTGATTGCAAGCAGAGTTTTTTTTTTTTTTTTAGAGTATTTCTTTTGTAATTTTGTTTTTAACAAAGGTAGGATGGTGGTGGGTGGAGGAAACACCAGTTATCTATTAAAAGTGATGTCAATTAACATCTGTTGAGAACTAATAAATAGCTACAATTAATACATCCAAAAACGAAAATAGAATAAAATTGTCAAAAGCAAGAAGAAGAATCATTATGAAGTTCCTTTACCTGAAAATACAAAGCAATCAATCTGGAACCAAAGTTACATAGACGTGGTCTTTCCCGAGTGCATCAAGCAAGACATCTTCAGGAAGAACTAGTTTTTCATTTACAACTAGCACAAAATTATCAGTTCATGGATATGAGGACAACCAAGGATAAAACAAAGAGAAAATGAGTCAAGTCCATTTAAAGGGAAATATTTAAGGAATAATTGTACCCATCATACGTACACAGATTAGCTGAAAAAGGCAAAATATTACAGAAATCATTGAAGCTTGGGGGGAAAAATGACATTCTGAATAGTCAGCTTGTCATCTACACTAAAGAAAGAGGGGCAAATTTTTTCCCAGTGTGTTATTTTATATTTTACACCGTAAATAGACAAGTCCTTTTTACTAAGTAGATCACAAAGGAAAACCAACCACCCTGACCGATCGCCACATATGAAAAAATTTCAAATGAAAACTTACAAAAAGCTATCAACATGGAGCATGGGGCCGGGTGGGGGGGGAGCGATAAAGTTCTCACACTCAGAAAGTTGCAGTTACTCACAAAAGTGAGAAATGTTTGTAAAACTTGAAAATATTTACATAATCGAATTTTTAAAATTTGCCAAAGGGCTCACTGTCTCTAGAAAAGCTGTGGTTTGCTATTTCACCGAGGAGATTAAAATTTAATTTTTGTCAACTCTGTGGTGGTTAAGGGAGAATAGTACAGAAAGAAATGCGTACTAGGAGTCTGCCCAACAGAATTTTTCTCCTAAAAGTTTTTGACTAAGTTTACGGTTATTCAAGTACTCTTTCTCTCAGCTCTTATCAAATCCTTCATAAAAGAAAATTTCAGGACACAAAATAAATCAGTAGCCGAATCGCCATGGGCTCCGTTGGCTGCCCACTTCGCCGTCTCCCGCTCGCCCCATCCCTCTCCCTGGAGCTCAGGCGCTGGAGACGAACGCCCGCCCTTCACGAAGCCACCTTTCCCGCCCGGCTCGCCAGTCTCTTACCTGCCGCTCCGAGGTGCTCTTGGCACGTGCGGGTCAAGCCCCAGGCCCCGGGGTCTCCTGTCAGGCCGGCGCCGTCAGCGATTCCCCAAGCACCTCGCCGCGCTTCGCTGCCTGCGGTGAAACTGCGCCCGGCAAAGCGCGGCGGCCCACTCCTGTCAGCGGCCGCCTCACAGACGCCGGCTCTCCGCCTCAGCTCCGCGTCAGCTCTCAGCCCTGAAGTGAGCGCTCAGCTGGGATGCGAACGCGGCTGGGGGCGGGGCCGCGCGGAGCATGCGCGGAGGGCGAGGCCGGAGGCCTTAAGGGCGACCCCTGCCCTGCGCTCGGAGCGCTCCCAGCTTCCCCTGCGGGGGGGCGGGGGGTTGGGTATCACTGGCCCGCGTTGCCAGTGCCCAGTTGAGCGGCACCCGGGAACCCGCAGCTCCCGGCCTGCCGGTGGCGCCGCCTTCGCGACGGTGCCGTCGCACCCTCCAAAGAACGGGCAGCCCTGCCCTCTCCATAGTTTGTGGGTGATGAGCAGCTTCGAGAGAGAACGGAGACCAAACCCTTCTCTGCGCGGAGGTGAACCCTGGCTCTGCCGCCCTGTGAGGTTTGGGCATTCCTCTTTTCCTCAGGGGCCTCTGACTGGCGGGGTCCTTGGTATTTTGTGAGGAAGGGGAAGGGAATTTCAATAGATCTCCAGGCCCTAGATAGTTCAGCTCTGCCGCCAGGGGTGAGGTCGCGCTGGGTGATACTGTTGTCACGTGCGCCCATTTCTGGGCCAGTCCTCCTGCTTTGAGGGCCGGAACGTTCCTTTAGATGCCCCCCTCCCCCACTTCAGTCACCTCACACGCACAGGTGAGCCATTGGTCCTTATAAATGTCAGTTATTCTTTCCTTGATGCTGAGCTGTAACCTGTAGACTGTTTGAAACGCCACAGTTGGCTGAGGTGGGAATCGGGGATGAGGTGCAGAAGGCAGCCCTGGGGGGTTGGGGGTGGGGAGGGAAGAGAGAGAAGGCCGACTGTGTTGTCTAGAATCACCGCTGAAATTCACCAACGCCAGCCTGAGAGCCTGAGGTGAAGCTGTGACACTCCTGTCACTGCCAGGTTGGGCAAGAAGTAATGCGGTTTTGAGAGCTAGTGGGCAAGGCACAGAAAGCCCCCATATTAAAGCCTCCTTGAAGGTCCTATTTCCCCCATTTGCCTCCACCTAGATCCTCTTCCCTTTGACTGTTCTTTCCCTTGCATCATAGAAGAGCAAGCCAACTGTGGAAGGTACCTGGACATACGTTTTCCTCATGGGCTGTAAGATGACGCAAAGCAACCACTGTCACATACTCTTCCTGGTTAGTCTTTACTTCCATCAACTGGGACGACCTTTTGGGGTCATCCGGTCCCTAATGAGAAGCCGTGATTGGAAATAGATAAGCCAAATTACTTCAGTCAAGCAACCTGTGTCCCTGGTGTTTCTAAGAGAGGTTGGTTTGGTAAGTCCTTTGAATCTGCTTCAGGACTTTTCTTTTTTTTTTTCCCCCCCAAAGTTAGTATGAATTTCAGAATAATACAGGAGGTTGAATATGAAACCATTTCCAAAAGCTAGTCTCTACAGTGAGTGCTTGAAAAGTTAGAACTAGAGCAGCTTTGAATACTACGGCTAAAATGGCAGGGTGAAGGATTGGTAGATGGAATTTTTTGGTGATAACTCCAAAAAGTTAGATTACTCTAAGACGGATCTGTCTATGGTGATGGAGGCAGAGTAGTGATTACTTTGGGGGAATTGACTTGAGAGGGGGCAGAAGGGAGCCTTCTGGGTTACTGGAAATGGTCAATATCTTGATTTGGTTAATGATTACAAAGGTTAACATATGTGTAAAAAGATTTGTGTGCTTTACTGCATATCAATTCTAAAACGTTTTTTTTTTTTAATTTTATACACACAAAGAGGCATTACAACATGATCATGATTGGAATCTGGAAACTTGGGTTTGAATCTCAGTGTCACTCACCAATTACCAGCTATGTGAACTTGAGCAAGTCTCTGAGCCTTCTTTTTTTCATCTATCTAATATGGGTGATGTTACCTCACAGGATGGTTGTAAGGATCAAATCAAATTATGTTTGCAAAATACTTAGCACTAAGCCTGCTAAATAATAAGTGCTTGGGAAGCAGTAGCCATTGTTACATTATTTTTCTTACACTCACATGTACTCTACTCCTCTGGTCTTTTAAATTTATTTTAAATATTACTTTGTACCACTGAACTAATAACATTCCTTTCCCCCAGAATAACAAAAGGCAGTCAGAGGTGTCAAGTGTTGGTTTTCAAACTAGTTCAGGTGGCAGGACTTAGAAATTAGGGTAGTCATTGTGGAACCCTATGAAATGTTGATGGATTTAATTCTTCCACATGGACTTGACACAAATTTACTAACACTAAATTTGGCTATATTTTGTTTATTCAGATCTCCCACATATTAAAAAATGTATTTTAAAAAATAATATGTCTGCCTTTTCCCTTTTTTTTAAAATTTTATTGAAGTATAGTTGATTTTGCTTTTTTCCTTTAAAATTTGTTGGCAACTCTTCACAAGATAGAAAGTATCAAACATTTAAGAACAATTCACAAAATGCAAACCTTTAAATCCATTCTTCCTGAAAATTAAGAAACCACTGTAATTGTTCAGTTTTAGCAGCAGAGCTCTTTAGTGGGCAAAAGCAACAGGCAAAAAGCACATCTGTTTGTCTGGCACAGACACTTTTAGGCACAGACCTCTTCCTCAGTTCTCTACAGAGTTTGAAGGTACTTTGTATTGACAATGTAAATTCTGTAAAAGACATTTTGACTGGGAAAGGGGGGAAAATTAAGTTCCATTTGGAACTTTCTACAGGTGGAACCCTAATTTATTTCCAACCCATTCCCTCCTAGTTTATTCATACACTCCTGAACACATATACAAAAGTTGATTATGAAAAAAATTAAATACACAGTATATTACAAGAGCATTTTTCCCCGAGAGAGCTGAAAATCACTATTCAATTCCTAATTGCAACTCACCTTTAAGATCTGATCTTTGAAAAAGTACTTCCAGCTTGTATTATATTTTCTGATTTTGTCCTAATTAGAGTCACTGCTTTGTATACAGTTAATGACTCCATCTTTGCTCAGTTGTAGTAAATTTAAGAAAACTATGTTTCTTATCACTAGTATCAGCATTTCCATTTTCTATTCATATTTCTAAATGGTGATAAAAATGTAGTGAAATGTTCAGTCATATAAACAAATACCGTAAATGAAGATGCTGCCAAAAATAAACTCTTGACTGGTAGGCTGTGCCATTGTGTAAGAGCTTAAAACGTTCATTCACCAGCAAATGCAAGTATGTCACAATTCCATGTATTAAAAGATGACTAAGGAATGGCATTGTAAAAGAAACTCTAAGTTGATCTAAAGTTGAAACCACAAACATTGATGACCACCTATTTTGCATTGTTGACACATTTTTTTCAAAGACAGTATACTAAAGAAATTACAATTCTGTCATCATCAAGGGTATTTATTGTACCCAAATACAAACATGACACCACTGACCCACCACTAATAAGACAAGAAGTTTGAGTCGATTCTCCTGTATTGTATGGGTTTTATTGAACCTGCAGATCCCCTTACTCAAAGCACCTAAGTACTTACAAGGGAGTTAAATATTAGGAGGAGCTATTGGCAGCAAAGGGAGCATGATTGGCCTTTACAGAGAATGACCACACAGTCATGGTTTGGTACCATAGCCCTTATCAAGTAGCAATGAGTAAAGGGAAGAAAACAGTAGAGTTGTGTAAACTGTCTTTATTTTCTTTCATATAATGGAATACCCCTAATTTCTTTGAATCCAAAATGGCTTCAGACAAGAGATGAATTTTTTAAAAATATAATGGAATTATATCTTTGTTGATTTGAAATGTAAAGAGTTTTCAATTATAAAAAAAAAAAAAAAGAGGTGAGAGGAAGAAAAGTGAGGGGAAATAAAGGTTTCAATTGGACTTTATCCCACACATCTGAAGCCCGTGTCACAGTTTCTCTAGGTTGAGTGAACCAAGCCTGATGCACAGTGTGAAAGGAACAAAAAAGGAAGTCGAGAGTCAGAATTCAGCAGAAGAAAGGGAGCGGGGCATTTTCATGTTACGTTGCCAACCTAATAATTGTAATGAAACTTCATTCAGGTGTAACTTGGCTATCTGAGAATCTCATCTATCTAAAGTACAGCAAAGAACCAAGGAAATAAAAGAGATGGAAAAAGACCTCTTCAGAAATAAAACAGAGATCACCAAAGTCCATGCCCTAAAGATCAAGCCCATTACTCCTAGAGATTCATCAAAGCCCTTTCTCATAGGTTATTAATGTTTACTTGGATTTGATTTTAAAGGACCTGGCAGTCCGGTTTCCAAACTCATAAAAAATTAAAATCAGTAAACTAGAAGTGGGAGGAGAAACTATCCCATGTGGGCATGCAGATAGCAGGTAGCAGTAAGAAGACTGGAAGTCTATAAGCGGGACAGAGATTAAAAAAAGGCATAAAAATTGACTTAATGATCAAAAAGCAACGCAATTTAGTGTCTTTAGCCTAGGGGGAAAATGTCCTACACCTCTATAGGCCTTGTGGAAGAAATATTAAAATCTGATTCTATATTAACCTTGAGTAATCAAGAAAATTAAATTATATTCAGTATACAGACATTCTCTGAATTATGCAGCACTCAACTTTATAAGGCACACAATAAATTTTTGAAATTTTGAAGATGATTTTATATGACACTGAGAAATACAAAGAAGTCAAGTGTATGTTAATGGTTAAATTATGACATGAAAATTTGATGGGCAATTATGAAATCATAAAAACTATTAGTGAAGAAATTTGTATGACACATTAAGTTAAAAAAACAGGATACAGAATTGTATATGCAGCATAATCTTAATAATATGTAAAATATGTAGAAAGAAGATCTTTTGATCTCATTTATAACAGCCACAGAAAAAAATTTTTAAACCTCGGAACAAACTCTATGTGCGATACACACACAAAAAAAACTATAAATGTTCAGTGAAGGAAATTTTAAAAACTGCATAAACGAAAAGGCATACCATGTTCCCTAATGGGAAGACTTGATCTGGTAAAGGTGCCATTTTACCCAAATAATTTACAAATTCAATGTAATTCCAATCAAAATTACAATAGGATTTTTAACAAAATTGATACGCTAATGCTAAAACTCATCTGGAAGAATACATACTTAAGAAGAGCTAGACATTTTTTAAGCATACTGAGGGGCCTCTAACTACCACGTATCAAAATATACAATCACAGTCATTAAAGGATGATATTGGGTCACAAACAGAAAAAAAAGATTAACAGAAGAGAAAAGATCATCAGCTACTGACACAAAATTGTGGATAGCATTTCAAATAATTGAGAATAGGTGTTGGGACAATTGGTTATCCATTAAAAAAAAAAAAAAAGCTATATCTCTACATCACACCATTCAAAAATAAATTAATTAACTTTCCCTTCCCAGCAACTGGCATGGTCAGGGCCAAGGCCTGAAGAGGCAGCAGCCAGCACCGCAGAGGCTAACGGGGAGTGGGATTGGCAGAGCTGGACCAAGCAGCAGCCAGCCACAGGGGTGGGGCAGAGGGGACAGCCAGCATGGCGGGGAGATCTGTTATCCACAGGGGTATTGGGAAAAATAAGGAAATACACGGAGGATGGTGAGAGCAGGTTTCTCTCTGTCATAGGAGGGAGTTACAAATATGGAAAGTGAGAAGCTTAAAAAGAACTCTGTGAGGTTGGACTGGAGAAATTGGTGTGAACTCAAAGTTTTACATATCTATGTTCTGATTTGGATGCTTGTGCTAAGGTTATGTAGCGGGGGGCAGAAAGAGGTACGGATACTCCGGGGGAGAGGAAGAGACTTTGCTGAAAGGAGTCTGGAGACATTACAGTTGCTTGTCCCATCTATAGAATAACACACACACACCAATAGATATATAGATAAATCGTATAAATGTGTGTGTGCGTGTGTTTATATATACACATACAGTTACATGTATATGAATATGTATGTATGTATATGTACAGATACATGTATATATATGCCTGCTTGAGGCTGCAGGTTCCACCTCTGCTCCATCCACACCTCACACAGACTTAGGGCTTTGCAGATACTTCTAAGATATTCCCTTTTTCATCTTCCTGTTCCTGCATTTTCCTGTCTTTGTCTGCACTTTGGCTGATCCCAGCAGCTTTCTGAGAATAAACCCAGTGTATACAAAGATGGAGGTTGGTTATTGGTGTTTTCTTCCCCTTTTTTTTTTTTTAATTTTTATTTTATTTATTTATTTTTAAAATTTTATTTATTTATTTATTTATGGCTGTGTTGGGTCTTCGTTTCTGTGCGAGGGCTTTCTCTAGTTGCGGCAAGCGGGGGCCACTCTTCATCGCGGTGTGCGGGCCTCTCACTATCGTGAAGTCTCTTGTTGCGGAGCACAGGCTCCAGACGCGCAGGCTCAGTAATTGTGGCTCACGGGCCCAGTTGCTCCGCGGCATGTGGGATCTTCCTGGACCAGGGCTTGAACCTGTGTCCCGTGCATTGGCAGGCAGATTCTCAACCACTGTGCCACCAGGGAAGCCCGCTTCTCCTTTTTTATATTTCTCCCATAGAGTGGGATCAGTGAGCCTAGCAAGGATGTCATTTTCCAGCAGGAAGTGCCTTTCTATTTATTCATTTTCTGCTTGATTACTATGATGAATGATGCTTAGGGGATCTGTGGATGGATGAACCAAGGCTCTCTGCATCACCTGTCCTGTCCTTTCCCCTGCACCCCGACTTCCCCACAACTGTCCATAATTATTTTGTCTCTTTCCACCCACTTCACTGTTTCCTTCAGAGTGGGAGATGAGAATTTTTATGTTTTCTGATTTCCTTCCTTTTCGCATCCCCTTTTCAGGGCTTAATAAGACAGCACAATGTACTCAATGTTAGAGGCCTAATATTCTAGAATATTCCCTGCCCGGCTGGTGGCTGAACAGTTGACTTTGATGGGTGTGGTGAGCAGCTGGCTCTCAGGGAAGGCTGGGTGGACCCAGCTTTCTCATCAGCTGCCCCACACCTGCCATTCCCTGATCAAGAACCTGATGATCTGGGTGCGAAGCCCTATTCCCCCCCACTTCCCACTGTGTGACCTGAGCAACTTTCTTAATCCCCAGATCTTCGTTGTCCAATGTGGACAGGAGAGGTGGACACTGAGAGGGCCTGCTGCACAGGGTGACTTTGCAGATTAATGAGGAAGAACAGATAGTATGTTGGGTGGGGCTGGTCCTTTGAGGGAGGGAGGTGAGCTCACTGAAGTGCTTCCAGGTCCTGGGATCAATCATCCATTTGCCCAGCATTTGCTCAACAGCCTCTGCATTTATTAGGCACCTGGTGTGTACTTGTCTAATGGGAGACAAAGACCCTGGTTGTAGCAGCCATGGGAGAATGTGCATCTGAATGGGGAGTCAGACCCGAGGGGTGATCAGAATGAGTGGAAGATGCCCCTTGAGATGGGCAGGTGTGAGTCAGGTTTCTGGTGCTTGGAAGAAGTGAAGCTGGGCTGGATGCAAATGCCACTCCCCCCTCCCCAGTACTGAGTCCTGTGTCATCCTGTGCCGGGCATCTTCATTGGACATAAACAGACCCAGGGACTCCAAGAAGCTTCAGGCCACATCCTCAGCTTCCTGAGCTCCAGCTCTGACCAGAGACCCCAGTGTAGAACCGTGGGGAACTGCAGATGCTAGCTGTAGTGTGGAGGCTGAGTGACACTCTGCATCCTCCCCAGGAGCTGTTCAAGAAGGTGGTGCCCCATCACTGCCTGGGCTCCATCTGGTCCCAGGGGACCAAAAGGGGCCACGAGCACCTGGTGCCCACTGTCCACAACACCGTCACCCACTTCCAAAAGGTGGTCAACTTTATCACCACCACCTACCTCGGGAACCCAATCATGACAGCCCAGAACAGGGCCGAGGTGGTGGAATTCTGGATCCAGGTGGCCAAGGTATGCTGTGGGAGGGCCCAGGGAGTGCTCTCCGGAGCCATGGGCACTGCCCCTTCTCCTTTCTCAGCTCTCAGGATTGAAGTCTGGGGCCTGAGTTCCTACACAGTCCCTAGGCCCCTCCTGCCAGGGGCACACTGACCTTGACATTCAGATCCCAGTGATGGGCTGCTCACTTCCTCCTTGGGTTGAGCTAAAACCCTCCTGCCCAGGAGTATTAGTCATGGGGTCCCAGGTGCACCCTCCCCAGGGCCACTGGGCGTCTTTCTCATCCAGGAGAGACGTTAATGAGGGGACAGAAGCCAGAGGAGCGGGGTTCCAGCTCTCTCCTCACTGACCATTCCCTTCCTTCCCCAAGTGTGCAGAGGCCTAAGGAATTACTCCTCTCTACAAGCCATCATTTTGGCTCTACAGAGCCCTCCGTTAAAGCGCCTCAGAAAGACATGGGGACAAGTTTCCAGGTGAGTAGGCTGCTTTCCATCTGAGCACCAGAGTAGACAAGACACCACCCGCCATGTTGCTGGCTGTGTCCCCTCCATCAGCTGGGAGCTCCTGGGAGACAGTGGACCCTGGGGACGGGAAGCCACCTGGTTGGCGGGTCTCTTGAGTCTCTCTAGGACCTGAGGCCTGTGGTTCTGCTTAAAAAATCAGGATCTTTAAATGTCAGATCCTGCATTGAACCAAATGGGAGATTTTCAAGTGTTTACTTTCCAGCGACAGAATTCTCTATCCAACTGAAACCAACACCGGTCAAAACAGATCTGCTCAGGAGCGAAGGGAACAAAGGCCCCAGGAGACAACATGAGAGCCTCCTCCCCCGTCCCACAGAGACCTCTGGGCCCAGACGATGCAGGGGATACCCTCATGAGGCCCGTTAATTTTCCAGGTACTCAAATAAAAAGGATTTGCTCTCAAATCCCTGCACATTATTCCCCTGTTTTCTTCCTTCTTTCCTCTCCCCTCAGGAAGAGCTGCCGACAATTTGAAAAGTTAGGCCGGAAAAACAAACTGCTGAGCAGGAGGACGATCACCGAGGTGACGTGGAGGCTGTAGATCTGGAAGGAGAGGGGACTAAGCAGGATGCGGTGAGAACGAAAAGTTCTCTGAGAAATGCAGTCTGTCTTGTCCAGGTTGACAGGAAGAGGGATGTGTGAGCTCTACAGGCAGGTGGGGGCAGTCTGGGGCAGGAGGCCTTGGTCGTGGGATGTAGCGGTGTTGGCAGGTGGGCGCAGTCTGGGGCAGGAGGCCTTGGTCGTGGGATGTAGCGGTGTTGGCTGGACTGTTTCAGGAGGGTGAGAAGCTGGTAGAATTAGTAGTCCTCTGGCTTCCTTGCTGGCCCATCAGCTGCCACTCATCTTCCTGTAGGCTGTTGGGCGGATGGTGCAGGTGGGGGTCCTTTCTTCCTAAACCAGCCCAGACTGTCCTCACTAAGTCAGGCCCCTGCTGCTCCTTCTGTCTTCACTGTACCTCGCAGGAGAAGGGGACCCTGGCTGCAACAGGGATGGACACAGCGAGAATCCCAGGGACCAGGGGGCCGGGGGCGGGGCGCTGCCCAGCCTGAGACAGATTATGTGTGCTTTCTGAAACTCCCCACTCGGTCCTACAGTCACTGCTCATCGATCCCGGAGGGATTCTCGCCTGATGCCTTTTTAGCAATGATAGTTGCCCCAGATGGTGATGGACTTCAAAAGTTGCCACAAAAAAAGTGGAAGTTAGTGCTCTGATCACCCGTTACCCTGTCAGTCAGAGCACCTCAGGGGTCCCCTTTCTGAGTACATGGAGAAGGATTTCTGTGCAAGGGAATGTCATGAGGGGTTCTTAGGGAAGTGAGGCTTTAGCACGGCCTCGGGTCAGCCTAGGGTCAGAGGACAGGAGGCTAGGGCAGTCAGGAGCCTCTCAACCAGGCCCCCCAATATACCCTGTTAATTCCCCTCCATGGCTCAGCTCCTTGCTGGGAGCTTGGACACTCATTAGGCCAGAGGTTAGGACTGTGGTCAGTGGCGGAGCTGGGGGCGGGGTGAAGGCACCCAGGACAGGGCCTACGGCTGGGAGGGGTAGTGGCCTCTCCTCTGTGGACCCCTCTGTAAGTCACTCACCTCTGAGGGCCTCAGTCCCCTAACCGGGAAGATCTGGAGAGAGATGATTCTGTACTTAGGCTGCACAAGGAGGTTCAATGCGTAGGTTCAAGGGAGGAGAAGAATGTGTGGAGCTTTGTGATGGCTCCACCTGGAGGGGTGAGGGCAGGGATGACAGTCACAGGACACTGAGCACTCAGGAGACCCAGGGACGCAGGCGGAGTTCTCCTCACACGGTCCAGATGAGGCTAGACGCTCAGGGAGGCCAGGTCACAGAGCCAAGGTCACACACAAGTGAGCGTTGGAGCTGGGGTTGTTCTAGACTCAGAGCTCACTGGAGGTTGGGGCAGCAGAGGTACCAGGTCACTCAGGCCACATGTCCAGGGGTTGAGATCAGGCGCCTTGGGGGAAATGTGGGAGGGTAGTATGGCCACAATGACACTGTCCTCCACCCTGCAGGGGGCAACCTCCTTGTTGGCCGCCGTGGAGGTGGAGCTCCGGGGAGCTCAGGAGACAGCAGCAGCAGGTGAGAGTGCCTGCGGGGGAGAGGCCCAGGGGTCAGGGCAGACGGTGCTCCTCCCTCCCAGCTGGAGGCACCCCCCAGGAGGGGGGCGCCTTCCCTCTGCACAACCTGCCCCTGGTACCACGGGACCTGAGCTGACTGCATTGGAAGTGACCAGGAGGAGGGGTGGGGCAGGGACCGCATAACCTGGGATCTGCCAAATACCAGCCTCAGGAGGTGACTGGAGGAAGTTTGGTGCTCCTGAGGGGAAGGGAGGGGGTTCGGAGGAGGCTGCTGAGAGTCCTGGGTTACTCCGTGTGGGGTCTGGGGGCGGGAGAGGAAGCTGAGAGTGAGGGGTGTCAGGGGACCTTCAGATGGCCCCTGAGAGAGGGGGCTCATCACCATTCCTATCCCGATGGCACAGAGTGGCGTCCCCGTCCTCAGTCACCTGCTGCTGCTGGACTACATAATGGACGATCATGAGAAAGGGAGCCTGGAGTGGGGGCGTGGGCAGGATCCCGAGGTTGGGAAGGAGGCAGCCCCACCCTGAGCCCTTAGCTTTCAGCACGTGGCAAACCTCCTCTCATGGGAGCCTAACAGCCGCCCTTGGGAGCAGGGACTTAGGCCCGTCCTGGTCATGAGTGAAAGGAGCCTCCCAATAAGCCGCCCTCCCAGTTCCCTGGGCAGATGAAGCTCAGAGCCGCCTGACTGCAACGCTACAGGAGGCTGAGTCTGAGCTGGACTCATCCACTCCCTCAGACCCTGCCCGTGATGGGGAGTGAAGTCTATCCTTCCAAGTCAAAAAACACATCCTACCAGAGGCTCAGTCTCCCCATCAGTTATCAGAGCGTGTTGGGCTAGAAGGTCTCCGGCCTGAGCTCCCCTGTCCCCACTTCTCAGGACCCCCGAGCCTGGCTCAGGTCCAAGTCCTCCTCTGAGCATGCCTGCCCTCTGGTGGGCTCTGACAGTAAAGCAACATGAGATGGGGTGTGGAAGGGGGCTAGTTACAGGCTAAGGGGGCTGTTTCTAATGGACTTTGGCCATCTGCCTTCCAGAGCAATGCAATCTAATTTGGGAAAAGTATAGAGGTGAGCAGCTGTGGCCTCACTGGGGGACGGTGTGGGTGTGGAAACCAGAGACCCTCCAGGCAGGACCCTCTCTGGCCCCATCTTTCTTACATTTATTGGGCAACTGATACAGAGTTGAGGAGAGCCATCCCACTGGTGGGTGGGCATAGGAGGATGGCATCAAGGACAACTTCCTGGAGGAGGAGCTATTTAACACCAACTGTGAGAAGAGGCAGGGCCCGGATGGAAGTGGAGGGAAGGAAGGTCCCCATGTGAGCTAGGACTTATTACCTGCCCCATGCCCCACTCCTCACCCCCACAAGGCCCCTGAAGGGCCCTGTCTGCATCCTGTCCTTCCCTCTGTCCCAGGAACTGCAAGCAATTAGGGAGATCCAGCTGCTCCAGGTGGCTGCAAACCATTACGAGCTGGAGCCCAGGAGCAATTTGGGGCCTGGTTCCAGGCTATGGGGCCCTTTATCAAGGAAGTGAGGTGAGGCGGGACAGAAAATGGTTGAGGATAAGGTAAACTCTCTCTGATGGCTGCTCCAGAGAGTCTGCAGCCATGGCTCCCTGGTCAGCCCCAGACCTTGTTGCTTGGTGACCCCTGGGACAGCCGGACTCTAGCTGCTGGGAGGTGGCCCTCTTGGTAGCCTCACAGGTGCTCCTCTGTCCAGTAGCTACAGCCTGTCCTGCCACCTAGAGCCCCAGCACCAAAAGGCCAACATGATGAGAGTGGCCTTCAACTCCAATTAGGTCTGGCCAACGGCATCATCTGCTGCCGCTGTGTATGTCCAGGAAAGAACGAATTATTCTTGAAGGCCAACAAGGTCTGTCTGTCAACAAGTTCAGGTCTGAGTGAGTGTCTGGGCAGGCAGAGGCTGAATCCTGGGGTTCAGTGAAGCTTTGGGTTAAGCATGGGCCTGGGGAGAAGAACAGTTGATACTGGATCCCGATTCCACCACTGACCATTCCTGTCATGGAGAGACTTTGGCTACTTTTATGGGACTCATATTCATCCTCTATAAAATGGGTGATGCTAAAGTCCCATGACAATGACAGATGGGGTGCTGTTGACTGACTAAGCATTCAGCTCAGGACTTGGAGCAGACTGTAGTGGGGGCAGGGAGGTGGGTTGTGATTCTGAGGGAGGCCTCACAGATGATCTGTCTCTTCTATTCAGTCACGAAGTCCCTGACACATCGACCAGAACCAGTGGCCGATCTGACTCCTGAAGCCAGCTCAAGTACAGCCACTACCTCTATGGTGGGGACACAACTGGGACATTCATGGTGCACAGGGCCAGCTCTTAAGGGAAAGAGAATTTTGTAAGCCTTTTCCTGGGGTCGCATGAAGCCCAAAAATAGGGAGTGACCCCCCTCCCATCTACCTGACAACTGTACACCGGGGCCTATTTACCTAGGCAAAGTGCAGTATTTAATTCTTGTAAATAGTTATGATTTTAATATAACATTCTATTCTGTTTTCAGTAGAGCCTGGGAGTCATGTTGTGGTTCTTTCACTTCCTGTGCTCATAGAAATGACATACAGAATTTCACATTTCTCCTTGAAATAAGTAATTCGGCTGGGTCATCAGCTTCTTGTATGTGGGAGAAGGGAGAAGGGCCAGCCCCCATCCCCGTCCCTGGCTACTGAAGGACACCCCATGCCCCCTTCCTCAGATGACAGAATCATTTATCTCAGTGTTGTTCACCAGGGCCAGGAGCAGGGACAGGCTCTCAGAACTCCTGGGATTTACAGGTTGGAGGTTCTTTCATAGGCAGAGCAATAACCCCTGAAATAAGGGTGTCTTACAAGTAGTCTGTGGTAGGACCATATCCTTCCCAAGGACCATGGATGTTTTTCTACAGCTCTTGAGGCAGAGGGAACATTTCTGTCTCTCTTGTTCAAGTTTCTTTTCACCAAATACTAGAACTTGTTATTATCTAGTCAACTTGTGAATGATCCACACTCCCCTTTGCTGTCCAGGGTAACTTCTGGGCCTGTGTGGTTCTGAGGTCCACGCTCTCAGACAATCTCCAGTTTACACACTCAGTTGTGTCCTTACCAACTTGTAGTAAAGGTTCAGCAGGGCCTAATCCCGTAGACCTTGTTGCCTCTGGGACAGCTATATTCTTTTCCACTGTTGTGCTGTGATGATTTTAAGGGGCGTGGAATTTTCCTGGTGGAAGATTTGAAAGATGAGGCATAAAAGGGTAGGAGCTGGGGTTCCAGCAGGGGAATGCCATCAAAATGATGATGTGTGGACATGCATGGATACAGCCTTACCAATTAAAATGCTGAGGACTTCACTGGTGGCGCAGTGGTTAAGAATCTGCCTGCCAATGCAGGGGACATGGGTTCGAGCCCTGGTCCGGGAAGATCCCACATGCCGCGGAGCAACTAAGCCCGTGCGCCACAACTACTGAGCCTGCGCTCTAGAGCCCACGAGCCACAACTACTGAGCCCACGTGCTGCAACTACTGAAGCCTGAGCGCCTAGAGCCCGTGCTCCACAACAAGAGAAGCCACCACAATGAGAAGCTTGCGCATCGCAACAAAGAGTAGCCTCCACTTGCCTCAACTAGAGAAAGCCCGTGCGCCGCAACGAAGACCCAACGCAGCCAAAAATAAATAAAATAAAAATGAATAAAATGCTGAAATGCAGTCAATCTGGGTGGTAAAAAGACACTGCTCTGAGCTCACCCTGAGTACCCACCCATAACAGGGACAAAATACATGAGGCCAAAACTGATAGAATGCATGAAAATAAATCAATTCACTAATACAGCTGTAGATGTCAACACTCCCTTATAATGAATTATAAAGTCCAGCAGGCAGAAAATCACAAAAGACAAAATTAAACTCAACAATGCCATGTAACAACTGGAGTTAATGTAATCTATGGAATGCTTCATGCAACCACAGCAGAATACGCATTCTCAAATTCCCATCGAAATTTCACTATGACAAAACACATTCTGTGACAGTAGAAGACCTTAACAAATTTGGAAGAACAGAAATCATAAGAAATACGCTCTCACAGCACACAAGCATTGTTCTAGGAATCAATAACAGATGGTTTAAAAAAAACCCAAATATACGGACATTCAACAACTCACTTTTTAAAAAAATTATCTCACTCTGAGGTTTTTTATTTATTTATTTATGGCTGCGTTGGGTCTTCATTGCTATGCGCAGGCTTCCTCTAGTTGCGGCAAGTGGGGGCTAGTCTTCGTCGTGGTGCGTGGGCTTCTTATTGCGGTGGCTTCTCTTGTTGTGGAGCATGGGCTCTAGGTGTGCGGGCTTCAGTAGTTGTGGCACGTGGGCTCAGTAGCTGTGGCTCACGGGCTCTAGAGCACAGGCTCAGCAGCTGTGGCACACGGGCTTAGTTGCTCTGCGGCATGTGGGATCTTCCTGGACCAGGGCTTGAACCCGTGTTCCCTGCATTGGCAGGTGGATTCTTAACCACTGCGCCACCAGGGAAGTCCCAACAACTCACTTCTAAATAATACATGGGATCAAAGAAGAAGTCTCAAGGGAAATGAAAAATTATTTTGAATTAAATGAAATGATTATGCAACTTATATAAGGTTGTGGGATGCAGGAAAAGCAATGTCTAGAGGAAAATTTACTCTATCAAACAAATTCCATCACAGAAAAATCGATAATCAGTAACATAAGCATCTGCCTTAGGAAACTATAAAGAGAAGAGCAAATAAAACGTAAAGGAGGCAGAACAAAAAAATAATAAAAATTAGGAGGAAAATCAATGTAATTGTGGGAAACCAATGGAGAATATTAAAACCAAAAAAGCTGATTATTTGACAAGATTAATAAAATTGATAAACATCTAGTGAACAAGTCTAAGGAAAGAGAGAGGCAGAAATTACAATGTAAGGCCATCATGGGTAACTCCAAGAGGTATGACCCTTGGTTGCCGAAGCCTCTATAGTGAAAGACTGTCTGAGAACACTACCAGGTATGCCTGTTTTACAGCAATTTAAACAGTCGAGAGCCTTCTATGACAGGGGTGCCCATTCAAGGTAGGCCAATTTGCAAGTTAACAGCATAAAAGGACTCAAGTAAGTTTGTAAACAAGGCACACACTGCCTCCCAACACCACAAGAATCTCACAGCGTTGTGAGTGCTAAGAGGGATGATAGCTATTTCTTCATGGTGTCAGGAAGGCGGTAGCCTTGTGTTTTTAAATAATTTTTTTTAATGTAACCGAAAGGTCAGGGTCTCATATGTGTGGGGCAATCACCCACACACTTTTTAGCAGCCACTTTTTAAAAATAATGTATGTCCTGAATGTCAAACGAATGTCCACAAAGGAGAATGTCATTAAGGTAACGTCATACCTGTGCTCCTGGAACTGGAAATGAAGTTCAGACCTTGCCTTGCAGATACTGTGCAGTGGCAGTGGTGTTCAGGTTCCCTGAAGGTAACCAGGTAAAGGTGTATCATGACCACTGAGGTCATTCTACTGTGACCCTTGTTTACAAACACACTTGAAAATGACCTCAGCATGTGTATTAGAGTCTCTCTCCATTCTGATCTTTGTTGACAGAATGAGGCTTCCACCCACCCCTTCTGCACCTCCATTTATTTGGACTTGAGCTAAAGAATCCCATGGCCTTCCAAGCACTTGGCTCTGGTGGCAGTATGAATTCCCTCAGCCCTCGCCTCGGTGAAGGGACCCTTTTCTGACCAACCATAACCTATGAGATGTGTATATAAAACTCTCAGGTATATTTAGAGAGATAAATGATTATGTGACCAAATCATAATTCTAGACTACTATATGCTATTATGTTTTTGTTTCTGAACTCACAGATTTCAGAGAAAGAGAAAAATCAGTTGAGTTTTCTGGATGATAAGGAGGAGCTCTTTCTGGATATCTTTAAATTTCTCTTGTACATACACCTAGAAATGAACTGATGGGTCCTAAGGTTATTCTAGGTTTAATTTTTAAGGAACTGCCAGATCATTTTCCAAATTGGCTGCATGATTCTACATTCCCACCAGCAGTGGATGAGGGTTTCAATTTTTCCATATACTTGACAAAATTTATTATTGCTTCACTTTTTTATTCTAACTATCCTAGTGGTTGTGAAGTGGTATCTCATGGGGTTTGATTTGCATTTCCTTGATGACTAATGATGTCCATCATCTTGTCATGTGCTCTTGGCCATTTGGACATCTTCCTTGGAAAAATGTCTATTTACATTCTCTACCATTTTAAAATTGGGTTATTTGACTTACTATTATTGAACTGTAAGTGTTCTTTAAATATTTTCAATAAAAATCCATTATCAGGTAAGTGATTTCCTAAATTTTCATCCATTCTGTGGGTGGCATTTTCACTCTCTTGCTTTAAAATTTTTACTTTTCATTGTGGCAATATACACATACTATAAATTTTACATCTTTTTTTTAAATTAATTAACTTATTTATTTTTGGCTGCGTTGGGTCTTCGTTGTTGCACGCGGGCTTTCTCTAGTAGTGGCGAGCTGGGGCTACCTCTTCGTTGCGGTGCATGGGCTTCCCATTGCGGTGGCTTCTCTTGTTGCGGAGCACGGGCTCTAGGCACGTGGGCTTCAGTAGTTGTAGCACATGGGCTCTAGAGTGCAGGCTCAGTAGTTGTGGCGCATGGGCTTAGTTGCTCCGTGGCATGTGGGATCTTCCCGGACCAGGGCTCGAACCTGTGTCCCCTGCATTGGCAGGCGGATGCTTAACTACTGTGCCACCAGGGAAGTCCATATATATATATATATCTTATTGGAGTATAGCTGCTTTACAATATTGTGCAAGTTTCTGCTGTACAGTAAAGTGAATCAGCTATACATATACATATATCGCCTCTTTTTTGGATTTCCTTCCCATTTAGGTCACTACAGATCATTGAGTAGAGTTCCCTGTGCTATACAGTAGGTTCTCATTAGTTATCTATTTTATGCATAGTAGTGTATATATGTCAATCCTAATCTCCCAGTTCATCTCATCTTGGTATCCATAGGTTTGTTCTCTACATCTGTGTCTCTATTTTTGTTTTGCAAATAAGTTCATCTATACTGTTTTTCTAGATTCCCCATATAAGTGATATTATACGATATTTGTTTTTCTCTTTCTGACTTCACTCTGTATGACAGTTTCTAGGTCTATCCACATCTCTGCAAATGGTACAATTTTGTTCCTTTTTCTGGCTGAGTAATATTCCATTGTATATATGTACTACATCTTCTTTATCCATCCCTCTGCTGATGGACAAAGATGACAACAGTTCTGTGGTTGGTCTCCGAATGTCAATGTACTTCTCTCCACTGTACTTAAGTTCTCACTACTGAATTGACACTTAAGATGTAAATTTTGGGACTTCCCTGGTGGCGCAGTGGCTAAGAATCCGCCTGCCAATGCAGGGGACACGGGTTGCAGCCCTGGTCCGGGAAGATCCCACATGGCGCGGAGCAACTAAGCCCATGCGCCACACTACTGAGTCTGTGTTCTAGAGCCAGGGAGCCACGACTACTGAAGCCCGTGCGCCTAGAGGCCATGCTCCACAACAAGAGAAGCCACTGCAATGAGAAGCCCGCACACCACAATGAAGAGTAGCCCCAACTCTCTGCAACTAGAGAAAGCCCGCGTGCCCAACGCAGACAATAAATAAATTAATTAAATCTATTTTTAAAAAAACAAACAGCTAGAGGGCTGTAGGAAACAGAGTCCACTCTTAAAGGGCAAACACAAAATCTCACATGCTCCTAGTCCCAGCAAAGAGGTTTAATTATGATATGTCTAGGCCCAGGATGAGCTGTATCCATGCCTTTTTTGTTTACCAACATCCTCCCCTCCCACATTCTACATCTTGAAACAATGTTGATGGGCAAAAAACACTTGTCCTCTGATTGACAAAGTGAAGAAAAGTCATCATCCTTACCTATTAAATGGAAGGTTCCTGAAGGTTTCCCAAATCACATCTCTGTAGTTTCTTCTGTGAAGGATCCAGTAAAGCCCAATCCTCCAGGGTGAAGTTCACAGCCACATCCTCAAAAACCACTGAGTTTTAAAACATCCCAATTATGTGTATAGTGGGATGTATGAGACTGACAGGATTGGACATCTATACTCCATTTACAGGAAGGTGTCGTATGATTCTGTCATCTCCGAACATTTATTCTATGACTCAATCATCAGAAACTTACTCTCATACTTCCTCATGAATTTAACAGCATCATGAACACATGAAAAATATTTATACATTTTACTATGATCATGATATATCTTATTTCTCTCCAACAGCAGAGTGCAGAGCCTGTTGGGAAATGACAGAAATGCCATACAAATGAAATAAATATTATCATTTTAAGATAATTAATTCCTTGTGAGAAAAACTCTTTCCTTCCTTGTTACCCACCATTTACAGCACTCCATGAGGCAGAGGGTCCAACCTGCATGAAGTTTCCATTAATAAAATCAGTGAAGAAGGAGAAAGTTTCTCTTCTATTTCCATCACCAAACATGACAGTCCAGGAGGCCTGTATTAAACAAACTTTTATTTTTAAAATATATTTATTTATTTATTTATTTTTGGCTGCATTGGGTCTTCGTTGCTGCATGCGGGCTTTCTCTAGTTGTGGTGAGCGGGGGCTACTCTTCCTTGCGGTGCGCGGGATTCTCATTGCGGTGGCTTCTCTCGTTGCGGAGCACGGGCTCTGGGCGCTCGGGCTTCAGTAGGTGTGGCACGTGGGCTCTAGAGCGCGGACTCAGTACTTGTGTCTCACGGGCTTAGTTGCTCCACAGCATGTGGGATCTTCCCAGAGCAGGGATCGAATCCGTGTCCCCTGCATTGGCAGGTGGATTCTTAATCACTGCGCCACTACGGAAGTCCTAAGCAGACTTTTAACAAAGCCCAGCTGGCTGTATTGTCCTACAGTATAGTTGATCATTGAAACAACACGGGTTTGAACTGCATGGATCCACATATACATGGAGGTTTTTCAATGGTAAGTACTACAGTGCCACAGGATCCAGGGTTGGTTGAACCCAGGATGAGAAACTGCAGATGCAGAGGGCCTATTTAAGTTATATGGATGTTCCACTGGGCAGAGAGTCAGAATACCTAACCCCTGCATTATACAAAGGTCAATTGTATTGCAGCCCATTAGAAGGAATGCAGCTGCCCAAATGTAAATATTCTTAAAAATAAGCATTGCTTTTAATCTGTGTCATATTCATCACAGAGCAGTTCTTCCTTTCTCTCTCCGACCGATTTGATGGTATTGAAGGACAGAGGAAACAAAAAGTGCCCAGAGACGAGAAGGTATTTTGAGACTAAAAAACGAGGCAGGCAGCTCCATATAAATCAATGGATCTGTTTACTATAGAGTAATTTACTCACAGGGTAGGTGGGCAGACAATGATCCAGAAGCATTTGAAGCTGCACTCCACTCTGCCAAGGGGCAACTGGGACAAATTTATCATTCACCTAGGGTATGGGAGTACATGGTTGAAGAGAGGAACTGCACTCCCAAGTCAAGATTTATGAATGGGCATCTAGTCTCGTGGGTACCAGGAATACATCAGCGAAGGTCTTCATCATTGTTTGGAGGCTAACAGAGCATAGACCTAATGATCATTAAACTGCATCTATTAACTACACAGCCCTTGATGACAGAGAAGTGATTTTCCATACAGTACAGTCCTGGGTAGGGTCAGTGGAAGGGCAGGAGGAACTGTACAGGTCCAAGATGGTGTCAGTTATGCTAACAGCCATACAGATGCGTTAGGAGTTATTTGGAACTTAGAGCACAGAAACAAAGAAGACATGACAACTTAGACCTCAAAATCCCTATACCCATGGGCCTCAGGGCTGTTTACAGCCAATCTTGGCACACACAGGCTCACACACCAAATCAATAATATGCCAGAAGAACTCTTTCTGGCAGAACCATTACAGTCTATCCTGGGCCTTGCTGCCCTTGAGGAACAGGTTAACAGCTGTAGATTGCAAAAACCTGAAAGCATTTCCTCTAAGATCAGGAACATGACAAGAATGTCCACTCTTGCCACTTTTATTCAACAAAGTTTTGGAAGTCCTAGCCATGGCAATCAGAGAAGAAAGAGAAATAAAAGGAATCCAACTTGGAAAAGAAGTAAAACTGTCACTGTTTGCAGATGACATGATACTATAGATGCTACAGATGCTACTGGAAAACTACTAGAGCTTATCAATGAATTCAATAAAGTTTCAGGATACAAAATTAACACACAGAAATCTGTTGCATTTCTACACATTAACAATGAAAGATCAGAAAGAAAAATTAAAGAAACAATCCCATTTATCATTGCATCAAAAAGAATAAAATACCTAGGAATAAACCTACCTAAGGAGACAAAAGACCTGTACTCTGAAAACTGTAAGATGCTGATGAAAAAAATTGAAGACAACACAAACAGATGGAAAGGTACACCATGTTCTTGGATTGGAAGAATCAATACTGTCAAAATGACTATACTACCCAAGGCAATCTACAGATTCAGTGCAATCTCCATCAAATTACCAATAGCACTTTTCACAGAATTAGAACAAAAAATCTTAAAATTTGTATGGAGACACAAAAGACCCCAAATAGCCAAAGCAATCTTGAGAAAGAAAAATGGAGCTGGAGGAATCAGGCTGCCTGGCTTCAGACTATACTACAAAGCTATAGTCATCAAAACAGTATGATACTGGTACATAACAGAAATATAGATCAGTGGAACAGGATAGAAAGCCCAGAAGTAAACCCACACGCCTATGGTCAATTAATCTACAACAAAAGAGGCAAAACTATACAATGGAGGAAAGACAGTCTCCTCAATAAACGGTGCTGGGAAAACTGAACAGCTACATATAAAATAATGAAATTAGAACACTCTTTAACACCACACACAAAAATAAACTCTAAATGGATTAAAAACCTAAACATAATACCAGATAATATAAAACTCTTAGGCAGAACACAGGCAGAATACTCTCAGACGTAAATCACAGCCATATCTTTTTCGATCCGTCTCCCAGAGTAATGGACATAAAAACAAAAACAAACAAATGGGACCTAATTAAACTCAAAATCTTTTGCACAACAAAGGAAACCATAAACAAAACGAAAAGACAACCCACAGAATGGGAGAAAATATTTGCAAACAATGTGACTGACAAAGGATTAGTCTCCAAAATATACAAACAGCTCATGCAGCTCAATATCATAAAAACAAACAACCCAATCAAAAAAATGCACAGAAGACTTAAAGAGACATTTCTCCGAGGAAGACATACAGATGGCCAAGAGGCACATGAAAATATGCTCAATATCACTAATTACTAGAGAAATGCAAATCAAAACTATAATGAGATATCACCTCACACCAGCCAGAATGGTCATCATCAAAAAATCTACAAACAACAAATGCTGGAGAGGGTGTGGAGAAAAGGAAACCCTCCTACACTGTTGGTGGGAATGTAAATTGGTACAGCCACTGTGGAGAACAGTATGGTGGTTCCTTAGAAAACTAAAAATAGAGCTACCCTATGACACAGCAATCCCATTCCTGGGCATATATCTGGAGAAAAACATGGTTCGAAAGGATACATGCACCACAGTGTTCATTGTAGCACTGTTTACAATAGCCAAGACATGGAAGCAACCTAAATGTCCAGCAACAGATGAATGGATAAAGAAGATGCGGTATATATATACAATGGAATATTACTCAGCCGCTAAAAAGAATGAAATAATGCCATTTGCAGCAACATGGATGGACCTGGAGATTACCATACTAAGTGAATTAAGTCAGACAAAGAAGGACAAATATCATATATGTTCCTTATATGCAGAATCTAAAAAAAAAATGATACAAATGAACTTATTTACAAAACAGAAACAGACTCACAGACTTAGAGAACAAACATCGTTACTGGGGGAGAAGGGTAGAGGGAGGGATAGATTGGGAGTTTGGGATTGACAAGTACACATTGCTATATTTAAAATAGGTAACAAGGACCTACTGTATAGCACAGGGAACTCTGCTCAATATCCTGTAATGGGAAAAGAATTTGAAAAGGAATAGATAGATGTATATGTATAACTGAATCACTTTGCTGTACACCCAAAACTAACACAACATTTTTAATCAACTATACTCCAATATAAAATAAAAAATTTTTTGAAAAGAGCTGTAGATTGCAGAGCGTTCAGTGAAATCCACAATGGGTTGATGGTGAATTTTTCCCATGATTATGAAATACATAACTGTGTCAGCAGCACTTTCTTCCAAAAGAACATAAAATCTCCATTCTCCAATCAGGTAGAAATGTTTTCTGACCATGTACTCTAGAAGCTTCCCAGACCATTTCTGTAATTTCCAAGCTCCCCTGTGAAGTAAAGGGCATGACAGCTCAACCTCTGAGCATAAGAATGAACCCCTCAGCTGATGATACCACACACTCCAAATAGCCTATGAAAAGGTTTATTCCTTCATAATTGAGGTCTCTGAGGAGAGTAAGTCAGGCCTCTCGAGCCGGCTTGAAATAGCTTAAGAGAGCAAGGAAAGGTGCATGGACTTGGTTTTATACTGAGGTTAGGGGGAGTTCACATACAAGGACCTGAGCATGAGTGGATTCAATCTCTTGCTGCCCCCAAAGGAGGGAGCACTAAGACTTTCTTCCTGCCTTGGACACATGTGGGTCAGAAGGGGAAGGAGGGATGGGGCTCTAAAGCTGTCCAAAGTCAATTGTCAAAAATCTGAGTCAGAAACTTCCACTTCCTGGTCTGGCATTTATTGGCTTAGAAGCCATCATTCTCGAATTCACAAGAAAAAAGCAAAAAACCTTGAAATTAACTGCTCTTCATTGATCCATCAGAGCATTTGAGTCAGGGCGACCCAGTGTCTCCAAAACTGGGAAGGAGAAAATAAACATAGCATTTTGAAATATGCCCCAAATATTCTGTTCTTCACATGGCCTGTACTTAAGAAAATCTGTTTTGGCAGAACTCTAGGACCACCTTCTTTAAATAGAAGGTTTAAATACACATCATGGGAATACCTGAAGGAATAGAAAGACAGAAAGGAACAAAAGAAACCAGAGAAATAACAATTACTGGGCTTCCCTGATGGCGCAGTGGTTAAGAATCCACCTGCCAATGCAGGGGACAACGGTTCGAGCCCTGGCCCAGGAAGATCTCACATGCTGTGGAGCAACTAAGCCCGTGCACCACAACTCCTGAGCCTGCACTCTAGAGCCCGCATGCCACAGCTACTGAGCCCATGTGCCACAACTACTGAAGCCTGCATGCCTAGAGCCCATGCTCCGCAATAAGAGAAGCCACTGCAATGAGAAGCCCGTGCACCTCAATGAAGAGTAGCCCCCACTCACTGCAACCAGAGAAAGCCCGCGTGCAGCAATGAAGACCCAACGCAGCCAAAAATAAAAATAAATAAATAAATTTTTAAAAAAAATTACTGAGATATTCATAAATTAATTTTTAAAAACTAGACATCCAGGAAGCTCAGAGAACACTAAACATGATAAACAACAAAAATGCACACCCAAGTATCTCATATTCGAACTAGAGCAAAACCAAAGACAAAGAGAAAATACTGAAAGAAGCCAGGGGGGAAAAGCTTTCCTTATAGAGAAACAAAAATTATAATTAAATGTGACTTCTCAAAACTATTCAAGCAACAAGAGAATGAAGTGAATTAAAGTTTTTAAAGTACTTCCAATGATTCAAAGAAATGGAAAGATATCCCATGCTCTTGGACTGGAAGAATTAATATTATTAAAATGACCATACTACTCAAAGCAATCTACAGATTTAATGTGATCCCTATCAAGTTACCCATGACATTTTTCACAGAACTAGAACAAATAATCCTAAAATTTATATGGAACCATAAAAGACCCAGAATTACCAAAGCAATCCTGAGGAAAAAGAACAAAGCAGGAGGCATAACCCTCCCAGACTTCAGTCAATACTACAAAGCTACAGTGATCAAAACAGCATGGTACTGGAACAAAAACAGATATATGGGTCAATGGAACAGAATAGAGAGCCCAGAAATAAACTCACACACCTATGGACAATTAATCTTCGACAAAGAAGGCAAGAATATACAATGGAAAAAAGACAGTCTCTTCAGCAAATGGTGTTGGGAAAGTTGGACAGCCGCATGTAAATCAATGAAGTTAGAACACACCCTCATACCGTACACAAAAATAAACTCAAAATGACTTAAAGATTTAAATATAAGACATGACACCATAAAACTCCTAGGAGAGAACACAGGCAAAACATTCTCTGACATAAATCGTACCAACATTTTCTTAGGTCAGTCTCCCAAAGCAATAGAAATAAAAGCAAAAATAAACAAATGGGACCTAATCAAACTTACAAGCTTTTGTACAGCAAAGGAAACCATAAACAAAGTGAAAAGACAACCTACAGACTGGGAAAAAATATCTGCAAATGATGCAACCAATAAGGGCTTCATTTCCAAAATATACAAACAGCTCATACAACTCAATATCAAAAAACAAACAACCCAATTGAAAAATGGGCAGAAGATCTAAATAGACATTTCTCCAAAGACAAACAGATGGCCAAGAGGCACATGAAACGGTGTTCAACATCCCTATTTATTAGAGAAATGCAAATCAAAACTACAGTGAGGTACCCCTCACACCAGTCAGAATGGCCATCATTAAAAAGTCTACAAATAACAAATGCTGGAGGGTGTGGAGAAAAGGGAACCCTCCTACACTGTTGGTGGGAATGTAAACTGGTGCAGCCACTATGGAAAACAGTATGGAGGTTCCTCAAAAAAACTAAACATAGAGTTGCCATATGATCCAGCAATCCCACTCCTAAGCATATATCCAGAAAAAACTATAATTCGAAAAGTTACATGCACCCCTATGTTCACAGCAGCACTATTCACAATAGCCAAGACATGGAAACAACCTAAATGTCCATCCACAGATGAATGGATCAAGAAGATGTGGTGTATACATATACAATGGAATACTACTCAGCCATAAAAAATGAAATAAGGCCATTTGCAGCAACATGGGTGGACCTAGAGATTATCATACTAAGTTAAGTCAGAAAGAGAAAGACAAATACCACACGATATCACTTATATATGGAATCTAATATATGACACAAATGAACCTATCTACAAAACAGAAACAGACTCACAGACATAGAGAACAGACTTGTGGTTGTGGGGGGAAGGGATGGATTGGAAGTTTGGGATTAGCAGATGCAAACTACTATATCAATATAGAGAATGGATAAACAACAAGGCCGTACTCTATAGCACAGGGGAATATATTAAGTGTCCTGTGATAAACCATAATGGAAAAGAATATGAAAAAGAATGTATATATATATATAAACTGAGTCACTTTGCTGTACAGCAGAAATAAACACAACATTGTAAATCAACTATACTTCAATAAAATTTTTTTTAATTTAAAATTTATTTAATTTTTACTTTTCTACAGAGGAAAGCATTCTAAGATTTACTCCTTTAAACACTAACTTATAAAAGTTTAAACCATAAAAAATGAAAAGTTTCAAATCTAAGTAAAATAACAAGAGGCAGAGTTTCTCTTTATATCTCACTCTAGGAGGTTATCTCAGGAATAAGTAACATTTTATAATGCATAAGGGATCTGGTCCTAATTCATTAAATGTATTAGGATTTTCAATGATTTGTATAGTAGTTTACCTCTTATCAATTAAAATAGGGATTCATTTGCCTCACCAATATTATAGAACTTAAATTTTCAAAGTCCTCTTGGGATATGCACATACACAAATGACTTAAAAATGTAAAATCCACCTGAGACTCAAATCTCTTATCTTGAGGACCTTTTGCCTAAAATGAACAAATATTCTATTTGGTTCCAGAATTTCTTGCCTTCCTCCCCTTGTATCTCTCAATCAATTTATATTTTCAAAACCCAGAATGAAAGATTTTATATACTCACACAGGAAATAATATCACAACTGCTAAGATAAACTAGAATTAAGAGCTGCAAAGTTCAATATATAAATGTATACAAAGAAAGAAATGCAAATACATGAATCAGGTGAGACAGCCTGCTTCCCCACAGTTCAGAAGAAAACCCACATTCCCAAGCTTGAGGGCCAGACTCCCCTGTGGAGATACAACCCCTGGAGTTGGTCAGTTTCTGGTTGGTGATGGAGGATAGGGACACCTGAGCAGCCAAAGGAATGATATCTGGTGGCTTCACATACCATCCTATCCCGTGAGCATATAAGCCTTCCTCCCCCAGGCTTCCATTCTCACAAGTGAGGAAACTCCTGGACAGACTGAATTTAAGGTTGTGACCCAAACAAGCTCCCAAATTTATAAGCCCTTTGTTTAGAAGACAGAACTCCTGACTTTCACAGACTTTCTCAACGTACTCAAATTACTCCGAGTGCACCTACGCTGCGGATGCAAAGATCAAGCCTATGTCTAGAAACAGGCCCAAGTAAACCAGTTACAACCTCAGAGAGGGGATTACCCCCATCCCCCCACCCACTACCACATGTGCATCCCCCTTTCCAGGGCTCCGTAGCTTCTCTCAGTATAAAGGCTCCTTCCACGGTGGATGTGAGCAGGTAGGACACCTGCAGGAGGAGACTCCCCAAAGAGAACCAGCTGGCCCTTCAAGAACTTCCCTTTGCATCCTCAAAGACTGGGGACGCTGACAGGCTCTGCTTCCCCCTGGAGGTGCTGGACCACCATTTATACTCTAAATATACAAACCCAGTGTTGGAACAATCCAGCAAAAGCACTCAAACCCAGTGTTTATGTGTAAAGAATAGAAGAAAATCGTAAGGCATTTCTCTAGTTCAAGACGAAAGTGCACAAATATCCACTATTTTCAGAAAATAAATGTCAGTTAATTATTATTTCCATGGCAAGAAATTGCTTGGAAAACAATCATAATTGAATGCACTTCTAAATGTTGGAAACATAAGCCCTGATACTGCATTTGAAATCACCCAAAAGAACAGATCTCAGAATGCTACTACATCCATTCGTGGAAAGAAAAAAGGAAACAAAAATTTTAACAAATGGAATGTAATAATAGAATCTTTTTTTCTGAAATTCACCTGTTTCTTGACTCTTTGGAAATACTATATACTCTCTTTCAAGATCTATTGATTAAACATATTTATACTTATTGAAAAACAGATAATTAAAATAGCGAATGAACTTGCAAACTCAGGGAGTAGTAATGCCATGAAAAGGACAGATCACCTAGGAATGTCTCCAAAGTAGATCCTTCACCCAAACGACTCAAACGAGACGTCTGTTGCCCAGGAAATATTCTGGGAGAAGAGGCACAGGATTTCATGCAACCTAGTTCCAGGTAATTATTCTTCACTTTCTTCTCATGTAAAAATCCACAGACAAATATGAATTTTAAAAAATATCCTATCCAGGGCCCTGGGAAAAATTAATAAAGTTAAAATATTGAGTCTGAAATGCACCAGGGAGGACAAAGAGTTGATAACGATGCTGTGACCAGAGAGGGAAAGTTGGCTTTGGGAATTCAGGAGGGATCTGGAAATTTAGGGACATATCGCCAGCCCTAGGAAGAGTAGCCTGGGGGGTTAGGGTCGTGGATTTGAGCTCCTGCTCCCCAAACATTTGGAAAACTCCCAAACATTTGGAAAACTCAGGAGAAAACTGATCCCCTCTAGAAAGAAAGGAGGGACTGAGGACTCCACAGACCACAGCTCCTCCCACATATGAACCCAAAAGACAGAGTCAGGATTATCCACTGCTGACACACCCCGTCTCATCATACAATTAAGGGCAGATGAGAGACTGTAGGTACAGAGCTGCTGAGAGAAGCCCCGGGCCGAAGTTGCCAGGTGCAGTAACTGGACAGAACGTCCAGGGTTCCAGCTGCCAGCCCAGCCCCCACACTGTGCACGGAGGCAACTGAGGTCCAAGCAGTCCTCGCAATGGACTCAGGTCCGCAGATTCCAGAGTTGACCATGGGGAGGCCACAGGCAGTCACTCCTCCCCATCCTGGACACAAGGCCCCGCACACTCACCCTACCTTCCTATATCGCATGTCATTTTTTACATTTCATCAAAGCCCTTATTTCCATCTTATAAACCAAAGCTTTACCATTTGTTAACCACCTCTCTTGTTCCCACAAAATTATAAGCACCATGACTGCAAGAACTTGTTTGTCTCACTCCGCTATAACCAAATCCTACAGTGCCTTGTTTATTTGTGCTAAATGGGGTACACTGACTCTTAAGTGCATGGCAATGAGGGATGTTGAATCATTAGCTTCAAGAGTATAGTGTCTGCGCAAGAAAGGCTTGACTGGAACAGCGGTCTTGTCTTTCTCCCTTGCTACATTTGTGTTTATCTAAACTTATTCAACTCAGTGGAATCATAAGGGAGTTACTGAAAATATTACATAGCATACTAAGGAGTTAATTTATATATTTTAACTGACACACTTTATGGTAAAAAGTGTCTAATACAACAGTTTTTAGTAATACGTAGGAAAGGCAAAAGCTGTTCCAAAGGACCAGGAGCTGGCCTACATTCAGGGCAAGGCCTACTCTTATCCTTTTAAGAGAAAATGTCACATACGTCCTTCATTAAAGGTAATCAGTGACTACGATGGGCCAAGACATTTATAAGGGGATTTTATAAACATATATCTAACAATGATAAAAAAAGTTTCAAATCATAACAGTGACCAGTATTTCCCTCTTCTTACTAATATGACTGACTGGGGCTTCTCATGAATTAAATTTAATTCCATCAAATTGTTTTGGCCTTTGAGAAAACAAAGTTTACAATTACCAATGATAGGAGAAAGATTAGCCCTCACAGCATTCAATACACAAAAAATTCTTGATGCCTTCAATAGCAATCCAATCGTACAACATAAGCCAAAATCCTGAACACAACGTCTTAGACTGCTCTGCCATCCTGACTTCCTCAAAATCCTACAAAAGTCCAAAGTACCTTTTATGATACACTTCATGGTCACGTGTACCTTGCGGTCATTCTTATTATCAGAATTCATTACCCTCCTCTCTTTGACTACAGGTGTAATCATGCAGGTCACTGGCAAGTGGGCACTGAAAAAACATAATTTAAGTTTGGGGTATTAATTATGAGTGAGAAATTAGTTTCATGTCAAAAACTGTAGATATTAAAAAATAAAATATGCCTGAGGAAAAATTACCTGAACTTTTATGGAAATGATAACACTGACTCATAATTTATAAAGACGAAATGAAAAAAACCACAAAGTTTATTTGAAAATCCACAATTATAATGGGACTTTTTAATATATCCTCTTAGGAAATAAAAAACACAGTATTTCTTATCATGTGACAGCTTAGAAAAGAGTTAATAATATATTTCAATGAAAGAAATACAGAAGGTTTCCTTTGACAAAAAAATGCACACACATATTTGAAAACATTTAGACATACATTCAGCTACAAGAAATAGGAGACACCCATGGTCCTGCTGACATGAGGAAGGTGCTTATTCTCACATGGAAGGACCAGGTGAAGGCAGCCAGTGTATAATGCAGCAGAGAAACAAACTCCCATGTCGTTCTTTACTGACTGCACCTTAGTAAATGCAAACATTCTCACTAGCACTGCTAAAAGCATAATGCGTTTCCTGTGCAAATTAGACCTTATATGGATATAAGTAGAGAAGAGGGGAATCAGATAATACTTCCAAGCGTGAAAGTCTGAATTAGTTTCCTGATAGACACAAAGGAACTTACCAAAAAATCCAAACTTTAATGGATCTTTGATGTGGATCTTGGAAAGACATCAGTGGAAACCCACAGCTCTACAAAAATGGAAACCAAACAGTTGGTGGTGGTTTTGAGGATACTCTTGATTAGAAGGTCAACAATCCAGAAAATAGGCTGGAAGATGGTATCCTTGAAGTTCCTATATGTATCAGTCTCTCTCCCTGTATGGTGGCTCCAAACTCTGACTAATGCCATGTTCGTTTCTGCCTTCCAAATCCTATGCAAGTGAGGCTATTGGTGAATTCTAACATGGAGCCATAAGGGGGATGGATTCTGTAAACTCTAGTTCCTAACATTACCCACAGGGAGGATATCTCCAATTTTACATTTTTTGGGGCCTATCATATCTCTCTGCTTAAATCAAACTCTATTCACCAAATACCAGTCAGAATAAAGGACAAAAAGCAAAGGCCCAAATATGAAAATAATAATTCACATGAAACTATATTCTTTCATAAACTTGACACACACAAAAATTTTTTTCCAACTGTTTATTTGTATGGAAAGTGGAAAAAGGCTCAGATACCCATCACCCCTAAAGAGGAGCTTTGTCAGTAACAAAGGTGGAATATATATACTGGACTAGGGATATCTAGAAACCACCACAAAGCCAGTAGGAAAATCCAAACTATCATTTTTCAGTGGTCCTTTAACACAGAACAAATAAAACATTATTTAAAAATTAACCTAATTGCTTATTAGAAACACACTTTAATTCATGCATGGATCCAACAGGCTCAAAACTGAGAGAAAATATTAACTAATTTAAGAAAAAATGACTACCTATTACTCATATGTACTACTGTTGAAAACAACTTGCAGAATTATCTCATTTCAATATTCATTTCTAAAAATTAACCGGTAGAAATCTACAGTCCAGTGATGCACTTCAAGGAAGAGGTTTGATAAACATAATATATTTACAACATTAATAACAAGTCTGTCATGCTGAAAGTCTTCTGGAACATTATACATAAATCAATTTCCATCAAACTTTGTCATGTTACTTACATTTTTTCTTCTTTTCTGTAGGAGCTTTCATATGTAATGTGGGCCCATGAAGACTTACCATGCTGTTTAACTTCTTTTGTTTTTTGGTTTTTTTTTGGCCACGCCATGCAGCATGTGGGATCTTAGTTCCCCAACCAGGGATCGAACCTGCAGCCCCTGCATTGGAAGCATGGAGTCTTAACCAATGGACTGCCAGGGAAGTCCCTTACCATGCTGTTTACATTCAGGAAGATTATCCAGTGAGTCTTTTTGTGCCTTCTGAAGGAATTAAGATGACTGTAGGCTTTCCCACATTCTTCACATTTATATGGTTCTCTCCACTGTGCAGTCTCACATGTCTTAGACAGTTTGAGTGACAAATGAAGGCTTTTCCACATTCACTACATTTATAGGGTTTCTCTCCAGTGTGAGTTTTTTCATGTGTGTGAAAGGAATGGTAATAACTAAAGGCTTTACCACAATGTTTACATTCATAGGGTTTCTCTCCAGTATGAGTTTTTTCATGTGTTTGTAAGGAATAGTAATAACTGAAGGCTTTACCACATTGTTGACATTCATAGGGTTTCTCTCCAGTATGAGTTTTTTCATGTTTGCGAAGATAACTGGGACACACGAATGCTTTACTACATTGCTTACATTCATAGGGTTTCTCTCCAGTGTGCATTTTCACATGCCTTCGATAGTTTGTGTGACAAATGAAGGCTTTCCCACATTCCTTACATTCATAAGGTTTCTCTCCACTGTGAGTTCTTTCATGTTTTCGAAGAGAACTGGGACAACTGAATGCTTTACTACATTTTTTACATTCATATGGTTTTTCTCCAGTGTGATTTCTTACATGTACTTGGCAACCTCTTTGAGAACTGAAAGCTTTACCACATTGTTTACATTCATAGGGTTTTTCTCCTGTGTGAGTCCTTTCATGTGTTTGAAAGGAGTTGTAATATCTGTAAGTTTTCCCACATTCCTTACATTCATAGGGTCTCTCTCCAGTATGAGTCCTTCTGTGTATTTTCAAGGAACTATAATAAGTGAAGGCTTTACCACATTGTTTACATTCATAAGGTTTCTCTCCAGTATGAGTTCTTTCATGTATTTGTAAGAATCTGTAATCTCTGTAAGCTTTACCACAATGTTTACAATCATAGTGTTTCTCTTCAGTGTGAGTTCTTTCATGTTTTCGAAGGTAACTGAGAAAGCTGAATGCTTTACTACATGTTTTACATTCATAGGGTTTTTCTCCAGTATGATTTCTTTCATGTAACTGGAAGTCTACGTGAGAACGGAAAGCTTTACCACATTGCTTACATTCATAGGGTTTCACCTCAGTATGAGTTCTTTCATGTTTCCGAAGAGAACCAGGACAAATGAAAACGTTACTACATTTTTTACATTCAAACGGTTTCTCTTCTGTGTGAGTCCTTAAATGTGTTTGAAAATTTTGATGATATCTATAGGCTTTTCCACATTGTATACATTGATAGGATTTTTCTCCAGTGTGGGTTCTTTCATGTATTTGAAGAGAACTTGAAGAAATAAAGGTTTTGCCACATTCTTTACATTTATGAGGAGAATTTCCAGTGTGCGTTACCTTGTGTCTTTGAAAACTTCTGAGCCACATGAAGGTTTTCCCACATTCCACACATTTATAGGTTTTCTTTCCATTGTGATTTCCTTCATGTTTTTCAAAATACTGGAGATAATGGAAGACTTCCCCATGTTCCTTACATTTATACGGCTTCTCTCCATATTTCTGATATTCATATGGTTTATGTCCAGTGTGACATCTCATGTGTCTATTAAGGGATGAATGACGCATGAAGACTTTTCCACATGCACTGCATTCATGTGGTTTCACTCCAGCAGTTTTCTTGTTCAGACTGAGATTTGAAATAAAGCTGAAGTTTTCTCCACACTGACTACCCTCTTTATTTTCACAGAGTCTTCCTACCACATGATTTCTGTAAAATAGGAGAAGCATGTTATCAATGATTTCTTTATTAATGATTTTATATTTATTAGAATACTTGAACTACATTTTTATGATTTATCTCCAAAGTGTAGATTTCCTGCCTTGCCTATATTATCTGGAATTGAATATACTGAATACCCTGCAAGGGGACTTCACCCTTGCTATCATCAAAACAGTGATATCCATACATAGGGTTTATTAATACTGTTTCCAAGTGAACTATTTTGCAAACACTGAAAATCTATGTCATATATAAGAGGGTATTTTGGTGAAAATCTTCTAAGAATAAATACATTTGAAGTCAGGCTTATTTCTTTTGTTTGCTTGTTTTTTAAAATTTCATAATATACCAGCACTCTGACATGAGAGAGTACTTTCTATTGTGAGACTCACCTTGGTTTTCTCCTCTGATTTTTGTACTGATCTTCAATGTCATGATCTTCCCATTTCTTCCCTAAAGTGCAAACCCAGAAAAATGACTCCAAAATATTAGGAATGATATAAAAATTATTAGATTCTAGTTGTATAATGAGCTGTGACCATGCCTAACTTATTTACCAATGTGCTCCCTTTCCACATTCTACATGAACAATGTTCATGGGCAAGAAAACTTGTTCTCTGACAAAGTAAAGGAAAGTTGTCATCCTTACCTACTGAGGCCAGGTTCCTCAAGGTTTCCCACATCACATCTCTATAGAGTTTCTTCTGTGAAAAATTCAGTAAAGCCCATTCCTCGAGGGTGAAGTTCACAGCCACATCCTCAAAAATCACTGAGTCCTAAAACATACCAAATATGTGTATGGTAGGATGAGTAAGACTGACAGCATTGGACACCTATACTCCATTTATAGGCAGGTTATGTATGATTCTGCTATTTCCAAACCTTTATTCTATGACTTGATCATCAGAAACTCTCTGTCCACACTTACTTCCTCATAAATTTAACAGCATCATGAACACATGGATATTACACACTTTTATAGTGATCATATTACATCTTATTGCTCTCTAATGGAAGGGTCCAGAGTATGTTGGGAAATGACACAATGCTATATAAATGAAACAAATATTATCATTTTAAGACCATTCATTCCTTGTGAGAAAACCTTTCATCTCCTTCTTTATTACCTACTGTTCACAGCACTCCATGAAGCAGAAGGTCAGATCTACATGAGGTTTCAATGAATAAAAACATGGTAAAGAACTAGAGGGTTTCTCTTCTATTTTCATCACTAAACATGAGATTCCAGGAGGCCTGTGGAAAGCAAACTTTTAACAAAGCCTAGCTGGCCATATAGTTCTAGGTATTCCAGGCCATTAGAAGTAATCAGATGCAGGTGGTTGAATGCAAATATTCTGTGGAGAATATTACTTTTAACTTGTATAATATTCACCACAGATGCAATTCTTCCTCTCTCTCTGTCCTATTTGATGGGCTAGAAAGTAATTTGGATCTTAGAGCTCAGACATGAGGAAGAAGACATGACAACTTAGATTACAAAATCCGTATACTCATGTGCCTCAGGGCAGCTTCTAGCCAACTCTTGGCAAACATAGACACAGACACTCAATCAAGAATATGCAAGAGGGGCACTTCCCTGGTGGCGCAGTGATTAAGAATCCGCCTACCAATGCAGGGGACACAGGTTCGAGCCCTCGTCCAGGAAGATCCCACATGCCACGGAGCAACTAAGCCTGTGCGCCACAACTACTGAGCCTGCACTCAACAGCCCGCGAGCCACAACTACTGAGCCCGCGCACCTAGAGACCCTGCTCTGCAACAAAAGAAGCCACCACAATGAGAAGCCCGCACACCGCAATGAAGAGCAGCTCCTGCTCGCCGCAACTAGAGAAAGCTTATGCGCAGCAACGAAGACCCAACGCAGCCAAAAATAAATAAATAATTAATAAATAAATGTATTTTTTAAAAAAAGAATATGCAAGAGGGCCTTCCCTGGTGGTGCAGTGGTTAAGAATCCGCCTGCCAATGCAGGGGACATGGGTTCAAGCCCTGGTCCAGAAAGATCCCACATGCCACGGAGCAACTAAGCCCGTGCGCCACAACTACTGAGCCTGAGCGCTAGAGCCCGTGTGCTACACTTACTGAAGCCTGCACGCCTAGAGCCCGTGCTCCACAACAAGAGAAGCCACCGCAATAAGAAGCCCACGCACCACAGCGAAGAGTGGCCCCCGCTCACCACAACTAGAGAAAGCCCACATGCAGCAACAAAGACCCAATGCAGCCAAAAATAAATAAATAAAAATAATTTTTTAAAATAATAAATAATAATAAATAAATAAATTTTTTAAAATAATAAAATAATAAATAAATAAATAAATTTTTAAATAATAATAAATAATGCTTTACTACATTTTTTACATTCATACGGTTTTTCTCCAGTGTGATTTCTTACATGTACTTGGCAACAATAAAGTACAAAAAGAGAAGTAATAAAAATTAGAAAAGAAATCAACAATATGAGAAATCAATTGAGAAAAATCAGTAAAACCAAAAGCTGCTGCCTTTAAAAGATTAATAAAATTGACATACATCTATACAAGCTGAGAAAAAAAGATACTAATATCAAGAATGAAAGGAGAGGAAATCTGACAAAATTCAAAATCCATTTATGACAGCAAACTAGAAATAGCGGGAAATTTCCTCATCCTGAGAAAGATCATCTACAAGAAACCTGCAGTTAACATGATACCTCCTGGTGAGAAATAAGATGCTTTCCTGGTAAGATCAGGAAGAAGGCAATGATGTTCATTCTCACCAGTATTGATCAAAACTGTACTGAAACTGTATTGATCAAAACAAAGAAAGAGAAAGGTATACAGAATGGGAAGTAAAAAATACTTGTGTCTTTGTTGCACACGACATGATCATCTAAGGAGAAAATCTCAAAAAATCAACAATAATAAAGAAGCCCCATTGTGGTGGCCCCCAAGCTGTAAGCTTATTCAGCTTTCTGCTTTCCGGAGAACTGCTTGTCTCTTTCTTGGTATGCACTCCTGACGCTGCGGTATTGAGCGTAAAAAAGGAAAATGGCTTGCGGCCAGTTTCGTTCCAGGTGCCTGCTCTGGATCTAAGAGCCCCTGGTTGTTCCCCAGAAGAAGGACGTGCTGCCCTGAGGGGGAAGTCTGTATCTCCAAAGAATGGCCCATAAGGCATGCTGACGCATAGATAGTGGCGCATAGGTAGTGGCGCATAGATAGTGGCGCATAGATAGTGGCGACAGAATTATGTGGAAATACAAGGTTTACTGATTTATTGTCTAATATTCGTTCCGTACTAAACCTATATATACATTCATGCTCTTTGAATAAACTTGCCTTGCAACCATCAGTTGTCTTGGCCCTTCTGACCCCATACTGGTGCTTTTCAGTTCCTTACCCCTCACCGCCAGGAACTTCTAGCTTTCTGCAGCCGGTCTGCGGCAAGTGGCGCCCGAACAGGGACCTGAGCGCGTGAGGCATTTCGGAAGATTTCAGGTAAGTAGAACTCTCGAGTGAGATAGTGTGGCCACAAGAAATAATTTCGTTTTTAGGACGGTAACTCGAGAAAGAGTCAGAAGTAAAATAATATGGGACAAAAGGGCTCTAAGGAGCGTGATTTATTTGCTCAGGTTTTGCTTTCAATGTTAAAAACCCGTGGAACTAAGGTAACTACCTCACAACTTCTGGAATTTTTGCAATTAGTATATGATGCTTGTCCTTGGTTCCCTGAAGAAGGATCAGTGGACTTAGCAATTTGGACTCGTGTAGGAGATGAGTTATCTAAATATCATGAAGTACATGGACCATCTTCTGTTTCAGTTTCCATTTTTAGCTTGTGGAATTTAATAAGAGATTGTTTTAATCCAATTTATGATTCAGTTCCAAAATTAACAGCTAAATCTGTAGAACATATTGCTGCAGTAGCTACTGCTCCTCCGTTGCCACCGAGGATAAAGAGTGTTAATTCACTTGATGATGATGACTTTTCTTTTGATTTAGCGGGTGAAGAAGCCAAATATGAGGCTGAAAAATATCCTGATGAAAATATTCTTCCGCGGTTACAGCAATTACATGTCTCTGTCCCTATCCCTCCTAAGCTTAGTCCTTTACAACAAGCAGTACGGGGAGCTCTTAATAGAGGGGAGGATCCTTTATTCTGCTGCCCGGTGGTGGAACGACCCAATCCTCAAAATCCACAACAAAATAATCGGGAATATCAGCCTCTCTCCTTTAAGGTTTTGAAAGATTTAAAAGCAGCCTGTGCACAATATGGGCCTATAGCCCCTTTCACTATTACTATGTTGGATACTATTGCAACAGAAGCATTGCCTCCAGCAGACTGGAAATCTATTGCTCGTGCTTGTCTCACTGGTGGCGACTATTTACTTTGGAAATCAGAATATTATGAAAAGGCTGCTGAACAAGCTGAAAGAAATACTGCACATAATGTGCTAGTAAATTATGAGATGTTGATTGGGGAAGGACAACATCAGTTATTACAGGATCAATTAGCTTTCCCTTTTGTGGCTTATGCTCAGATCAATCATATAGCTCTACATGCATGGAAACATTTACCTGCCTCCACTAGGACTGAAGACCTTGCTAAAATAAGGCAAGGGGCAGATGAACCTTATGCTGATTTTGTGGCTAGATTATTACAGGCTGTTAATAGAATTATTTCTGATGGTCCTTCTGGAGCAATTATCGTCAAACAATTGGCTTTCGAAAATGCTAATAATATTTGTCAAGCAGCTATACGTCCATGGAAAAGGAAAGGAAATTTAGAGGATTATATTCGAGTTTGTTCTGATATTGGATCATCTTACTTACAGGGAGCAGCTATAGCTGCAGCCCTAACTAAGGCAGGATTTGGGCCAAATGCTAAAAGTAAAAACTGTTTTAAATGTGGGAAGCCAGGTCATTTTGCAAAAAATTGTACTGTTGATACTCCTACTATGCCTGTCGTAAATTCTGTGCCTCAAGGTAAATCTCCTCCTCCCACAATTTGTCCCCGATGCCAAAGAGGACGGCATTGGGCTAAAGAATGTCGATTAGTGACTCATAAAGATGGAACTCCCTTGTCGGGAAACTTCCGGAGGGGCCTGCTCCGGCCCCATCAAACAATTGGAGCAATGTCAATAATCCCCCCACAACCTGCTCCACCGCCTCCAGCTCAGACCTTTGTTCCTCAGGGAATGGAATCTCCTCCCTTCAAAGGGCCACGCCAAATAGTGCAGGACTGGACCTCTGTGCCTCCACCCAATTCTTATTAACCTCGGATATGGGACCCCAAGCCCTTCCTACGGGAACTTTTGGGCCTTTACCCCAGGGAACGGTTGGTATAATCCTTGGAAGAAGTAGTATGTCTATGAAAGGCTTAACTATTATTCCTGGGGTGACTGATGCTGATTATGAAGGGGAATTAAAGGTTATGGTTCAAACATCGAAAGGATCTTTTCTTATCACGCCCGGTATGCGAATAGCTCAGCTTCTATTAATTCCATATATACCAGAAGGAAAAATTTTACAACATAACAAAAGAGGAACTGGGGCTTTCGGTTCCTCTGATGCAGTTTACTGGATTCAACAAATTGGTAGGGAAAGACCACAATTGGTATTAAAAATAAATGGAAGGCCTTTTTCTGGGTTATTAGATACTGGTGCTGATGTTTCTGTTATTTCGTTTATACATTGGCCAAAAAATTGGCCCGTGCACCAAACCATTACACAGTTGCAAGGTATTGGCCAATCTAATTCTCCACAACAAAGTTCGCAACACCTACATTGGCAGGATGCTGAAGGTAATCAAGGAATATTCAAACCCTACGTATTGCCCGGATTGCCAGTTAACCTTTGGGGAAGAGATATATTACAACAAATGGGAATCCTATTGCTTAGTCCCAACCCTACTGTAACTAATATGTTGTTAAATCAAGGGTATGATCCTAGGAATGGTTTGGGAAAAAATCAACAGGAAAATAAATTACCCTTACAGACTGATAATAAAAGGGATAAAACAGGCTTGGGTTTTTTCTAGGGGCCTTGAATTCTCCTCCACCACATGCTGACCCTATAACTTGGATTTCTGATAATCCTGTCTGGGTGGACCAATGGCCCCTTTCTAAGGAGAAATTAATGGCGGCCCATAATATAATTAATGAACAGCTTGCTTTGGGCAGACTAGAAAAGTCTAATAGCCCTTGGAATACTCCTATATTTGTTATAAAGAAAAAATCGGGAAAATATTGTTTATTGCAAGATTTACGTGCTGTTAATCAAACTATGGTAATTATGGGAGCTCTGCAACCAGGTTTGCCTTCTCCTGCAGCCATACCTAAAAATTATATGATTATTATTATTGATCTTAAGGATTGCTTTTTTACTATTCCTCTATTTCCGGCTGATAAGTTGCGATTTGCTTTTAGCTTACCCTCTTTAAATTTTATAGAACCTATGCAACGTTATCAATGGAAAATGCTGCCTCAGGGTATGGCTAATAGTCCTACTTTATGTCAACAGTTTGTAGCTCAAGTTATTGCCCCTGTTCGTAAACAGTTCCCTCAGATATATTTTATTCATTATATGGATGACTTATTACTTGCTTATTCTGATAAACATATTTTACTTAAGGCTTATAATTCCCTTCAAAGTCATTTGTCACGATCAGGACTAGTCATTGCTGCTGACAAAGTACAGATGAACCCACCTTTCTCGTATCTTGGTAAGTGTATCACAAATTATAATATTACACCTCAGAAGATAGAGATACGGACTGACGTTCTTAAAACTCTAAATGATTTTCAAAAGTTATTAGGAGATATTAATTGGCTGCGACCTTCTTTAAAATTAACTACGGGTCAATTACAGCCTCTTTTTAATATCCTAAAGGGAAGTCCTGATCCTTCTTCCCCTCGTATTTTAACTTCTGAAGCTCAACAAGCACTCAAGCTTGTAAACAAAGCAATACAATCTGCTCAGCTAACTAGAATTGAGCCTTCTTTACCTATACTATTAATAATCTGTGCTACGTCACATACCCCTACCGCCTTATTATGGCAAGAAACAGGAATTCTTGAATGGATTCATATGAAAAATACGCCTAATAAAGTCATTACACCTTATTATGAGTTAATAGCAACCCTTGTTCAATTGGGTCGTAGAAGAAATATTCAGTTGGTAGGATATGAACCAAATTCTATTATTATACCTTATACTACTTATCAATATTCTTGGCTATTATTTGTCTCTGATTTTTGGGCTCTTGCTTTTGCTGGATATTCAGGAATTATTGATAATCATTATCCTTCTAATAAGCTCCTTCATTTTGCTACTCAACATCTATTTATTTTTCCTAAAACTATCTGTTCAACTCCTATTCTCAATGCCCCAAATGTTTTTACTGATGGTTCTGCCAATGGCATCGCTGTGGTTATTTCTGATGACTTACTTCATAAAGAACAAACAGATCATACCTCTGCCCAACGAGTTGAATTACATGCGATTTCCTTGGCTTTTCAAATCTTTTCACATTGTTCTTTTAATCTCTATACGGATAGCCATTATTTGGTTACTATTTTGCGTAACATAGAAACTGCTATAATTGGCAATACTGTTGATTCTCAATTGTTTCAGACTTTCTTTCAACTACAAAAGATTATTCGTCAGCATGACTTTCCTGTAGCCATATTACATATTCGAGCCCATTCAGGTCTCCCTGGCCCATTGTCTTTGGGAAATCAATTGGCTGACGAAAATACAAAGATTATAGCCTTAAGTTTATCTCAACCTCAGGATCTTGCTACTCAATCACATAATTTACATCATCAATCTGCTGCTATGCTTCAAAAACAATTCTCTATTTCTAGAGAAACAGCCCGATACATTGTTAAGTCCTGCTCTAAATGTTTACCCCACCTTCCTGTTCCACAATTTGGAGTCAATCCTCGGGGTTTACTCCCTCATCATCTTTGGCAAATGGATGTTACTCATATTCCCTTTTTTGGTAAATTACAATTTGTTCATGTAACTGTTGATACTTACTCTAATTTTATATGTGCTACGCCTTTGGCTGGGGAATCTACTAAATATGTAATTACTCATTTATTTCATTGTTTTGCATCTATGGGAATTCCTAAAGCTTTAAAAACAGATAATGGTCCAGGATATACGAGTAAAGCTTTTGCCAATTTTTGTGCAACTTTCCATATTTCACATAAAACAGGCATTCCCTACAATCCTCAGGGTCAAGGTATTATAGAACGTGCCAACCAACAATTAAAAATTACATTACAAAAAATAAAGGGGGAATATGATAGATCTCAGATTATGCTTAATCATGCTTTATTTATTTTAAATTTTTTAATTTTAGATGCATTTAGTCACACGCCTTATGAACGATTGTTTACAGGTCTTTCTGGAACCCCTCCTGAAAAAGCGCTTGTTAAATGGAAAGATCCCATGACTAACCTTTGGCATGGACCAGACCCTGTTTTAGCATGGGGCCGAGGCCATGTTTGTGTTTTCCCTAGGGAGGCAGACTCTCCGTGGTGGCTCCCGGAGCGCTTGGTTCGACATTATCATGCCATCACCAATAAACACCCTGACTCGAAGAATGCGTCGCCTGAGGCTCTCGCAATCGACCACAGCACACCCCAACCGGTTCCCCCGGCGGACGAGAAGAATGCGGCGACGGAGTAGGAGACAACTTGTCAGGGAGGCGAGGGGAGATCGAAATCAAATTACTTGGTATCAATTGCAATGTTTAGTATTTCAAGCACGTAGGATTATGGAGGAGAGTGCTCATCCTCGCTCTCCTCTTACCTTTTTTTTAGCCATGATAGCTGTATTGGCAGCCCCACCTATAGAGGCTAAATCTTATTGGGCTTATGTACCCGATCCTCCTTTATTACAACCTGTTACATGGTCTGAAGCTGACCTTCCAATTTTCTATAATGATTCTACTTTTGGAAGAGTGCTAGGAAATTTGCCTATTACTAATACTTCTGTTAATTACTCTAATTGGTTTAATACTCCCCCTGTTTGTTTAAGTCCTATGAGTACCAATTCGGGTTGTGTTAAGGCTGTTGCTTTAGAACATGCTATTTCTTACCAAACCACTGTAAATTCTCATTTTTTTACTCATTTACGTAAAAATTATAAAGCTGTGGGATCTAATATTTGTCTTCCTTGCAAACAGACTGTTCCTAGACGAGAAGATTTATCCACCTTTGTATTTTGGTATAAGGATAACGTTCCCATTCACATGAATGCTAGAGTAACTAAGCTTGCTTCTAATACTTCGTTGGATCATTCTCTATGCATATATCGCTTGAGGATTGAAGATACTGGACATTATTTGTGTATTGAAACTACCATAGGTAATCAAGAGACGTTATTAGCTGGACATCAAATTACGGTCGTAAAGACTGTCACAGGACTACAATTTCCTGCTTTTATGGCTTCTGAATTCCCGCAGTCTGATTTTCCTGTTTGTAATGATACATGGACTAAAGCCTCTGTCTGGTGTACTTTAGATTATGATAATGGCACCATACTAGTTTCTTCTGTCCCCGTTAATAATAACAGCCTTGTTTTTTACAAGCAATGGGAATTCTGGAAACTTGCCTTATCCTTTTCTTATAGACCGGTGATTACTTGCGTCGCTCCTCCTGATGCTTTATTGATTGGAGATTTAATTGTAGAAAACACTAGGAATCCTATAGGTTATAATATTACTTGTGTTAATTGTATCTTTAGTAGTTGTGTTTTGCCCGTTAAAGGATCTACATCTGTTATGATTATGAAGCAACCTTCTTATATAATGTTACCTGTTAATTTGTCTGAACCACGGTATCATAACACTGGCATGCAAGCCTGGCTGGAATTGACTGAAGCATTAAAACGACCAAAGAGATTTATAGGTGTTCTAATATGTGCAATCCTAGCCTTAGCAGCTTTAACTGCTACTGCGGCCACTTCTGGGATTGCTCTTTCACAAACTATTCACCAGGCTCATTATGTTAATCAGTTATCTAAAAATACTAGTGTGGCATTAGCCCTACAAAGTCATATTGATACCCAACTAAAAACGGAAGTAGATGAATTAAAAAATGTTCTAATAGGAATAGGGGATCAAGTTATGGCTTTAAAATTAAAAATGCGTTTGATTTGTCATGCCAAATATACCTGGATTTGTGTAACTCAACATTTATATAATGATTCACAATGGGATTGGGAAAAAGTAAAAATGCATATATTAAGTGTATGGACTGATGGACACATTAGCCTTGATATTCAGAAGTTAAATGCCGAAATACAAGCTATTTAAGAGGCCCACCTGGACGAAGATGGACCCCAGAATTTGATTCAAGGATTATTAGATCAACTACAAGGGCTAAATCCGATACAATGGATTCATGGAGGGCTCTCAGGCCTGATATCAATTGGTGTACTACTTTTATTGGTGATCGGTTTATTACCTTGTGTTGTTAGATTTGTAATGGGGCGCTTCGCTGTCTTGCGTCAGGATGTTCATGGCTTAAAACTACATTATCAAGCTTTAAAAAATAATAAAAAAGGGGGAAATGTGGTGGCCCCCAAGCTGTAAGCTTATTCAGCTTTCTGCTTTCCGGAGAACTGCTTGTCTCTTTCTTGGTATGCACTCCTGACGCTGCGGTATTGAGCGTAAAAAAGGAAAATGGCTTGCGGCCAGTTTCGTTCCAGGTGCCTGCTCTGGATCTAAGAGCCCCTGGTTGTTCCCCAGAAGAAGGACGTGCTGCCCTGAGGGGGAAGTCTGTATCTCCAAAGAATGGCCCATAAGGCATGCTGACGCATAGATAGTGGCGCATAGATAGTGGCGACAGAATTATGTGGAAATACAAGGTTTACTGATTTATTGTCTAATATTCGTTCCGTACTAAACCTATATATACGTTCATGCTCTTTGAATAAACTTGCCTTGCAACCATCAGTTGTCTCGGCCCTTCTGACCCCATACTGGTGCTTTTCAGTTCCTTACCCCTCACCGCCAGGAACTTCTAGCTTTCTGCAGCCGGCCTGTGGCACCCCATGAACTAACACATGAGTAGATTAAGGTTTAAGGATAAATGGTTAATACACTAAAGTCAATATTTTCTTATAGATCCAAACAAATATACTCAACTGATCTTTGACAAATGATCAAATGCAATTCAATGGAGAAAACATAGTATATTCAACAAACAGTGCCAGGAAAACTCAACATGCATATACAAAAAACCCCCACAACTCTACATACGGATCTTATACCTTTCACAAAAATTAACTCAAAATGGATCACAGATCTAATGTAAAATGCAAAATTACTAGAAGATAACATAGAGGAAAATGTAGGCAACCTTGGATTTGGTGATGAATTTTTAGATAAAACACCAAAAGCAAGATCAATGAGAGAAAAAAAAAAATAGTAAGTTTGACCTCATTAAATGAAAACCTGCTCTGCGAAAGACAGCATTAAGAGACTGAATACACAAGCCACAGTCTGGGAGAAAAATCTTTGCAAAACATTTATCTGGGGACTTCCCTGGTGATCTAGTGGTTAAGAAAACGCCCGCCAATGCAGGGGACACAGGTTTGATCCCTGGTCCCGGAAGACCCCACATGCCGCGGGGCAACTAAGCCCGTGGGCCACAACTACTGAGCCTGTGTGCTCTGGGGCCCGCGTGCTGCAACTACTGAAGCCCGTGCGCCTAGAGCCAGTGCTCCACAAGAGAAGCCACTGCAATGAGAAGGCCGCGCAGCAGAGGGAAGAATAGCCCCCCTCTCGCCGCAACTAGAGAAAGCCCGTGCGCAGCAACTAAGATCCAGCACAGCCAAAAGAAAAAGAAAAAGAGAGTTAGCATGGAAAAAGAAAAAAAATTTATCTGATAAAGGACTAGTATCCAAAATTTCCAAAGAACTCTTAAAACTCAACAATTAGAAGACAGGCAAAAGATGTGAACACACACCTCACCAAAGAAGGTATACGGATTGTAAATAAGCATAAGAAAAGATGCTCAACATCATATGTCATTAGGAATTCCAAATAAAAGGAGGAGATATTACTAGACACGCAATGGTTGAAATTCAAAACACTGAGAACCATGACCAAATGATGGAGAAGATGTGGGACAACAGGAACCCACATTCATTGCTGGTGGGAATGGAAAACGATATGCCTACTCTGGAAGATGGGAGGTTTCTTAAAAAACTAATCCTATTCTTGCCAGACAAGCTAGCAATCGGGCTTCTTCGTATTTCCCCAAAAAGAGTTGAAAAATTATGCTCATAAAAAAAACTTGGGGGACTTCCCTGGCGGTCCAGTGGTTAAGACTCAGTGCTTCCATTGCAGGGGGCATGGGGTTCAATCCCTGGTGGGGGAACTAAGATCCTGCATGCCAGATGGGAAGCCAAAAAACAAAACAAAACAAACAAAAAACCCAAAAGAACTCTCTCAAAAAAAAAAATACCACAGAAACAAAAAAAAAAACTTGCACGTGAATTTTTATGAGAACTTTATTCATGATTGTCAGGACTGACAGGTAAAAAGATATCCCCCAATTGCATATGGAAAATTAATCATGGGAACATCCATACGATAAAATATATCAATAAGTAATAAAAGGAAATGAGGTATCAAGCCAAAAAGATGTGGATAAATGTTAAAAATCATATTGCTAAGTGAAAGCAACCAATATGACGAGTCCACACACTGTATGATTCCAGGCACAGTTCTGGAAAAGACAAAACTGAGAAAGTGAAAGATTTTTGGTTGCCAGAGATTTGGGAGTGAGAAGGAATGAATGAGTAGGTGGAACATGAGGGAATTTTAGGGCAGTGAAAGTATTCTACAGGACACAGGAATCATGGACACATGTAACTGTCCGTGGATACATTGCCAAAGCCTGAAGACAGTATAACAAAATATAAAAAATAAGGCAAACTATGTGGAGGTAGAAGGGTTATGTGGGAACTCTCTGTACTTTCTGATCAAGTTTTCTGTAAACCTAAAATTGCTTGCTGTAAAAAAAAGTAAAGTCTTATAGAAAAAAAAAAAGATAAAGACAGCTGCATTAATATACATCCCTGATGACTGATGACTGAAAAAGGCCATCTTCAGTCAATTGATTTGAAGTTATTTCAATGAGCCATTTTGGCGCTCTTAATGAGACCTGGAGCCTGAGACCTGGAAAAGAGAGGGTAAAACTACACTGAATGCCGTGTTCCACAGCCCAGCACTGTATATTCTGAAAAGTGAAATGAGTGCCTTGGTTACTATCAGTAGTGCCTGGGACTCTGACGCGGTAAGAGTGTTCTGGCGAGGCCCTGTGTTGTGGCCTCAGTATACATACAGACAAGTGTTATCTTGATTTCTATCGTGGGTATCTGTTAGGCAAGAGATTTCCAGAATTCTATGACCACAAAGGGGCAACTCTTAGACAATCATTCAGGGGTCTGCAAACACATGCTGACGAAGGCAACTGCTGATCAGGGCTAAGACGACAGCCTGATGTTTGGTCAGTTGTGGACCCTTGAGTCCCATCCTTCATCAGGCTGTCCTAAATGAGGGATGAAAAGCAGCAACTGCCTGAGATGGATCATGTATGATTGCGGTGATGTTGTCTCTAATGTCTAAAACTCTCATTGCTTTTCACTCGGGGTATCCTAAGGAGCTCACAGGGAGCCTAGGGGCCTGGGAAAGGGGTGACCTCCTTGAGCACCTGGCACCTGGCAAGGAACTGAGGAGAAGGGAGGCCACCCCTCCTGCAGGTAGGTTATGGCAGGGGGCCCAGGTTTAGCTGTACCTTGTCTCAAGGGTGTCTCTGTAGCTGAGTTCTTGGGGTGCTGTTTACAGGTCCCAAATCATAATGGGAATCTGGATGAGGGGTCACATGCTCAGGGCTATCTATTTTTAGCACAGCTCTGTCAGAAGGGATAATTGCAGGGACTTCCCTGGTGGCACAGTGGTTAAGAATCTGCCTGCCAATGCAGGGGACACAGGATGGAGCCCTGGTCCGGGAAGATCCCATATGCCGCGGAGCAACTAAGCCCGTGTGCCACAACTACTGAGCCTGCGCTCTAGAGCCCGCGAGCCACAACTACCGAAGCCCGCGCGTCTAGAGGCTGTGCTCCGCAACAAAGAGAAGCCACTGCAATGAGAAGCCTGTACACTGCAACAAAGAGTAGCCCCCGCTCACTGCAACTAGAGAAAGCCCGTGCAGCAACGAAGACCCAATGCAGCCAATAAATTAATTAATTAATTAATTAATTTTTTTAAAAAAAGAAGGGACAATTGCAGCTCGAATGCCATACACTTTGGGGCCTAGGGCAGGCTCTTGCATTAGAAGCCTATGAACAACTTATTTCTACCATGTCAGGCAGGGAGCAGGTCCCTGATTACCAAACAATTTTTAGGAATTTGAACAAGGTGCCAGTGTCTCACATGCTATACATGGCAATAGACTATGCACTTTTTATGAGCTCTAGTCTCAATATTTTAATACCCTGAATATCCTCAGAAGAGGATGCCATTGATGTAATGTCATACCTGTGCTTCTGGAGGAAGGTGGCTACAGTTCAGACCCTGCCTTCAGGGGCTGTGTGCAGTGGCAATGGTGTTGAGGTTCCCTGAGGGTAACCAGGTAAAAGAATATCATGTCCTTTCAGAAGTGAAGGCAACTGCAGTAGAGAGACTGTTAAAATAGACACTAAACAGAACAGACTTAGCCCAATCTGTGAGAGCAGAATGTTTACCAGATACTGAATGAATGGAGTCAAAAATTTCCACAATGTTGGGGACTGGGAATAGGGGTTTTTTGGTGTGATCATGGCCTCAAGGTTCCCATAATCCACCCTGAGGTGCCATTTGTTCTTTTCAGCTTAAAGAACATGCCAAATAAAGCTGTTAAAAGGAGAAGAGAGGGGATAATGACTTCTTCAGTAAACAGGTGTTGTACATTGGTTTGTAACCCTTCAAGACCCTGTTTAATTTACCTTGGGCCACAGTAAGTAATTTAACTGGGGTAAGGTCTTAGGGTCCCATTTTCATAATGTAATTTGAAAGTGTCAAAGACTAAATTAAAATTTAATTTATAACTTATTGGTTCAGACCTTCCCCGCTGGGTGTGGGATATTTTAAAACAATCATGGGGAATTCAGGTAAGACCACAGTTCTCATAGTTAAGGTGAAACATACCTATTTGTATTCTACATGATAGTTATTAACTTCTCTAAGATTATCATAGGTATCTGACTTAAATTTAAGGCATGCCACGTATAACTATAATTTGAGCCATGGTATTGATTATTTGCATGAAGGTTTGAGAATTACTGTAGTATAGCAGATGGCAAAATTACTTCACCAACTATGTTGACCCCAAAGCCAAGTAGTGCCCTTTCATCTCTTTTGTTGTGTAAATTCTTTCAGTATATTTTGGATTTCCAATTGAGTCAAATTGTGGACCTTTGTTTCAGAAATTTTTTCTTTTGTCCTCTCCCTCTTGTCCTTCCCTGTTTTGTTTTTTTAGTCCCTGGATATGCTTCAGGAGAGGGGTGTCCTCTGTACCCTGCTATTTATAAATTTTTTCCTCCATAGAGCCTCAAATCAGTGCCATCAGGGTGACAGGCTGCCTCCAAGACAAGTGGTTGTTTTACAAAGTATAAGGAACCTGGGCTCAAGTCAGGTTTGAACTAATCCCTTGGCTGTTCCACAGGGTTGCCATGGTGTTGTCCTCTATAACCTGGAAGGACAGGACGTTTGTTTCAACAGAGGCAGCAGCAGCAGCAGTAGAGGCACTTAAGTGTCCTAAGGAGCTCTCTTGAATTAAGAGTGTGGACTCAAGCCTGCCATCATAGAGCCTTTCCCCCCTCTTCTCTTTCTATTTTTATATAACTGCTCTTTCGGGACTGACCACCCACTGGACCTACCTCTTGCACAGGATATAATCCCCCTCTTCAACCCATGTCCCATACGTTGTGTCCAACACAGCCTCTGTCACAGCTTCACTATAATACAGATAAATCCTGACAAAGAAATCCTGGAGGGGATCAGGATGTTCCGGAGTGAGTCTACTTTAGACCTTCTCCTCTTACAGATTTTTGCTAACCTTCGCATGAATTATTATTTAAAATAAACTGAGTAATTTATGTAAACCATATTTTTCTATTTAATAGCCTTTATTTTTAATTAACTTACTTTTGCTTTGAAATTTTTATTTTTATATTTATTTAACTTTTACTTTTCTACAGAGGAAACCATTCTCAGATTTACTCCTTTGAACACTAACGCTTATAAAATTTAAACCGTAAAAAATGAAAAGTTTCAAATCTCTTTCTAACTAAAATAAGAAGAGGCATCATACTTCCTCCTTGTATCTCACTCTAGGGGGTTATCTCAAGAATAAGCAACATTTTATAATACACTCAGGATTTGGTCCTAATCCATTAAATGTTTTAGGATTTTCAATGGTTTTATGGGACTTCCCTGGTGGTCCACTGGTTAAGACCCCACACTTCCAATGCAGGAGACACAGGTTCGATCCCTGGTCAGGCAACTAAGATCCCACATGCCATGCAGCAAGGCCAAAAAAAAAGGGTGGGGGGGGGTTAAGTAAGTTTTGAGTAGTTTTTCTCGTATCAATTAAAATAGGAACTCATTGCCTTACTAATATCACAGTATTTAACTTTTCAAAGCTCTCTAGGGTCACACATACTCAAATGACCTACAAAATGTAAAATCCACCTGAAAACTCAAATACACCCATCTCTTATCTTGAGGGTCTCTTGCCTAAAAGGAACAAATATTCTGCTTGGTTCCAGAATTTCTTGCCTTCCTCCCATTGTTTCTTTCAATCAATTTACATCTTCAAAGTCCAAGAATGAGAAATCTTACACACTCACACAGGAAATAGTATCACAAACTACCAAGGGAAACAGAATTAAGAGTTGCAATATCCAAGATGTAAACGCATACAAGGAAAGAAACGCAAATATTCGAATCAGGTGAGAGAAGCAGCCTGCTTCCCCATATTTCAGAAGCAGCCTTGCTTCCCAAGTTTGAGGTCCAGGCTCCCCTTGTTGGGACACAACCCCTAGAGTGGGTCAGTCCCTGGTGATGGAGGGTAGGGGCACCTGAGCAGTGTCAGGAACAAACTCTGGGAGCTCTGCACACTCTCTTCTCAAGACATAATGGAAATACTCCCTCTCTCAGGCTTCTGTTCTCACAAGTGAGGAACTCTTGGCCAGAAAGTATTTCAGATTGTGACCCAAATGAACTCTCCAATTCATAAACACTCTGTCCAGAAGACAGATCTCCTGACTTCACAGACTTCCTCCATGTACACAAATTACTCCCAGTGCATTTACACTGCGGATGCAAAGCTCAAGCCTACGTCTAGAAACAGGTCCTAGGAAAAGACAATTACAATCTCAGAAACAGCATCACTCCCTAGACCCCGACAAACGCCTCCTGCCATGTGCATGTACATCCCCAGCTTTTCAGGTCTCTGTAGCTTCTCTCAGCATAAAGGCTTCTTCCACAGTAGGTGTGAGCAGATAGGACACCCACAGGTGAGGCTCCCTAGAAGAACCAACTAGGCCTTCAAGTATTTCCCTTTGCATGGGGTGGGGAGGGGGCTAGCTTAGCTAAGAGACACTGACTTTAGGTCTCTGCTTCCCAGCTAGTTGCTCCGGACCAGCATCGATACTTTAAACACAGAAACCCAGTATTTGAACAATCCGGTAAAATCACTTAAACCCAGTGTTTATGTATAAAGGATGAAAGAAAATTGTAAGGCATTTTTCTAATTCAACAACAAAAACCCCCCACAAACATCCATTCATTTCAGAAAATAAATGTCAGTTGATTATTATTTCCATGGGAAGAAATTGCGTGGAAAACAATCATAATTGAACACACTACTAGATGTTGGAAGCGTAAGCCCTGATATTGCATTTGAAATCACCCAAAAGAAAAAACCATATCTCAGGGACTTCCCAGGTGGCGAAGTGGATAAGACTCCGAGCTCCCAATGCAGGGGGCCCAGGTTGGATCCCTGGTCGGGGAACTAGATCCCACATGCATGCCACAACTAAGAGTTCACAGGCCACAACTAAGGAGCCCACCTGCCACAACTAAGACCCGGTGCAACCAAATAAATAAATATTTTTTAAAAAAAGAAAACACCAGATCTCAGAATGTTACTACACTCTGTCATGGGAAGAAAAAAATGAAAGTGGAATAATGGAATACTTTATTTTTTCTGAAATCTACTTCTTTCTTGCCTCTTTGGAAATATTTTATACACTCTTCCAATCTATTGATTAAGTACATTTTATATTTATTTGGAAAATGGAAACTTAAAAAAAAAGTGAATAAAGTCACAAACTCAGGGAGGTGCAGTGCTGAAGTGGAACTGTGATAAAAGGACAGATCACCCAGGAGTCTCCAAAGAGGACTTTCTACCCAAAGGACTCAAATAGGATGTCTGTGCCCAGGATAGGTCCTGGGGAGGAAAGGCATAAGGCTTTTATAAAACGTAGTTCCAGGTGGTTAATCTCTGATTTCCTCTCATGGAAAATATCCACAGGCAAAAAAACCCAAATATTTAAAAAGAGCCATCCATGGCTCAGTGGAGAAATGACAAACAATTAAAATACTGCGTAGTTTAAAACGCACCACGGAGGATAAGAGGTAATAATGATGCTATGAACTGGAGGGGGAAGATCTGGATATTTAGGCATTTATTGCCAGCCCTAGGAAAACCAATCTGGGGGGACAGGGTCGTGCTCCTCAAACTTAGAAAAGTGAGGGGGAAACGGTCTCCTGGGGAGACAGGAGAGACCCCACAGACCACAGTTCCTCCCACGCACGAACCCCGGAGACCGAGTCACGACCGTCCCAATGACCTTCGCCGTGATCAGCGCACAATCTAGAGGAGAAACGGCCGCCTGCCGAGCCCCCACGCTGCGCCGCGCCACCTGCGTACTCAGGTCCCCGAGCCCCGCAACTCACCATGTTTCGGTTTCTCGGGTTCCGGGTCGTCCACCTCAAGATTCCCGAGCAGCAAGTGCAGGTCACAGCAACAGAAGATGCGGCAGAGCCATCTGTACTTACGGGTACCAAGAGGCAATCTAACCGCGGGAACACCTTGGCTCCAACTCGCTGTCCACGCCACCCACGCCGTCAGCGGAGCTTCGCCCACACGTACGTAACCGGCGACTCCCCTGATTGGACAGTTCGCAAGGCCCCGCCCACCCGTGCCTGAGTGACAGCAGGCCGGCGGGCGGGTCTTTGAACAGAGCTATATTGACAGTGGGTGGGTGCTTTCCTCTCTAGAGACGCCGCTGCACTGACCCAAATGGCCGTGAACCCTTGCGGAACTGTGACACTGCTTCATAAATACGGACACTTAAAAGTGGCCTCACCATACGTAATAATGAGTGTGACTCCACTTTGATCTTTGACCATTTCCTGTGGGCGACTTCCGTCCATCCCTCCCCACCCGGACTCGTTCGGTGCTTTATAAAGCCCGCCGGCCTCAGGGGCACTTGGCTCTGGTGGGAGGATGAACCCCGCAGTCCTAGACCAGCCCTGAAGCCTCAGACACTAGCATGTGTGAAACACTGAGAAAGAGAAACCACCGGAAAACCTTTTCAATGAAATTCCTTTAATACTCATTTTTTGAAAGATCAAAGGAGGCAAAACTGAAAGAACACTGCTGGGTAAAAAGTAACAGATGGTGAAGGTATGAAGGATAAAGAATATCAATAGACTTTCACCACTGCCCACAGGCCATTTATGAATCTTCATGATGATTCCAAGGATGTTTATATTCTTACTAAATCTTACCACAAAACGTCTTGTACGTTTTTCCTCGAATATATCTGATGATAAAAATTTTAAGAAGTAATTAAGGTTGGAAAAGAACATACCTTGTGTATATTTGTTTGTCCTATAATGTAGCAATTCATGGTTTGGGCAGCAAAAACTGGTAACAAGCCAGTGTGTATTTAGAAAGGATGTTTTACATAAATTCATTATCATATGTACTTTCAAAAGACAAAGGGTATTGATATGAAAAGATCTGGAGGATTTATCAATAGAACAAATAAGCGAAGTATATTACAATATATATACCATGTTACCTTTTCTATAACCTGCTGAGACAGGTAGACCTCTGACCACCACCCAAGGTTTGGTTGAGTAGTGGAGACTACCACACACCTACCAGAAATATATGAAAGGGTTAATTACTTGATAACTGAGAGCTCTGGGGAGAGCGGCAGGCCTCTCAAGCAGGTGGGAAATGCCTTCAGAGAGCAAGGAAAGGAGCCTGGCCTGGGTTTTTTATTGAGGTTAAGAGGTGAGCTAGGATGGGAATTCACACACAGAGTGGGGGCTTTCTGGTGAATCTCTTGCCAGCACCGACACAGCAAGTTGTCACTTTTTTTATCACTTTGTACAGATGTGGGGCACAAGGGGAAGAAGGAGGGATAGACCATAAAGTTGTCAGCTGTCAGATAATAAAAATATATGTACTGGTTTCTTCCCCCCAGTTCCTGGCACAGAGCTCCTTAAAACCTTTTTAAATTCCTAAGCGATAAGAACACTAGGAACACCACTAGTTCTAATATTTGGTGTTTGACCCTGTCCCTGACACAGGGCTCCTGAAACGCTTGTAAATTCATAATTGATAAGAGCACTAGGACCATCTTTTGTTCCATTGAAGCAACTGTGCTTGGGCTCCCAGTTGGGGGCTGGTCACCAGAAAGAGCAAGCCATGATTAGGAGCTTGGAATTTTCAGCCCAACACCCCATCCTCCGGAGAGGGGAGAGGGGCTGGAAATGGAGTTAATAATTGATCATGCCTATGTGAAGAAGCCTCCGTAAAATCCCAGTGGTATGGGGTTTAGAGAGCTTCTAGTTTGGTGAACACATCTACGTATGGGGAGAGTGATGCACCCTAACTCCACAGAGACCCTCTCAGACATCACCCTGTGTATCACTTCATCTGGCTGTTCTTCTGTATCCTTCATCACGTCCTTTAATAAACTGGTAAATTAAGTGAATGTTTCTGTGAGTACTGTGAGCTGCTCTAGCAAATTAATCAGACCCAAGGAGGGGGTTGTGTGGGAACCTCGGATTTATAGGCAAGTCAGACAGAAGTTGTGAGTAACCTAAGAACCTACACTTGCAACTGGCACCAGAAGTGGGGAGGAAGCAGTCTTGTGGGACTGAGCCCTTAACCAGTGGGACAGGATGCTATCTCTGCCTTGATACTGCTAGGATTAAGTTGCAGGATACCTGGCGGGTGTCACAGAGAATTGTTTATTGTGGAGAAAAACCCTCACACATTTGGTATCAGAAATGTCAGAAGTGATTGTTCTGGATGAGTATAAAGGAGACACACAGGAGGAAAGAACTGGGATTTTGCCCACTGAGGAAGACTACTTGGTTTTTCTAACACACCAGCAGTCAAATATTTAAAAAATGGAGTCAGAGACCTTGGGTTTTTGTTTTTCCAGATAAGAAGCTTAGAAGGTGACATTCCCATCTTCACTATTTAAAAAAGCAAACAAACTTAAAAGCAACCGCTCTTCTTGGATCTATCAAAGAATTGAGGTTGCAGGGCAAACCGCTGCCTCCAAAATTTGAAAGAGAGAAAAATAGCTATTCCGAAATATGCCCAAAATATTCTATTTTGCTTAACAAGGCCTGTCCTCAAAAGATTCTATTTCACCAAAATCTAACTCCTGGGATTTTACTAGCCAAACTGACACGGTGGGAGGGAAATTGTCAGTTTGAGCTTCCTCTACCCTCTCTGCCTCACCTAAGTTGAGGGTAGCAGTGGGGACTCAGAAACACTTGGAAGGTTGGAGAATTCCCTGGCGGTCCAGTGGTTAGGACTCTGCACTTTCACTGCCGAGGGCTTGGGTTCAATCCCTGGTCTGGAAACTAAGATATTCCACGAGCCATGCGGCGCGGCCAAAAACAAAACAAAATAAAAAAACCAAAAACTTGTGAGGTTAATAGGTTATATTTCCCTCCTGACTTCAAACGTGCAGTGTGTTTTCTGAAAGCATTTATCCAACTCTCCAAAACCAACTGGATGGCCTACAATTCAATTCAATTCTGCTAATAAATAATCAGAGTTAAGCTCAGACTCCACAGTATAAGGACTCCTCAGTCCCATGAGACTGCCCCCATGTTACATGTTAGCCGCAAATGGGGGGAGGCAGCCTACACACATTTCTGCATAGCCCACTACAAATTCAGAGGCTCCTTGAACACCTCACACTTGTTGATTGTCTAGACCGATCATCAGAGTGAAGAAAAGCACTTTACTTATTATTACCAGTTTATTGTAAAAGATACAAGTCAGGAACAGCCAAATGGAAAGGGTGCACCGGGCAAAGTGGTGGTCAGGGGCTAGGGAGCTTCCATGCCCTCTCCTGGCATGACAGCCTCCCAGCATGGTGATGTGTTCACCAACTCAGATCTCTCTGAATCCCGAGGTTTAGACGTTTCCATGGAGTTTCCTTATGTCGACCATTGGTGAATAACTCTATCTCCAGCCCTTCTCTCCTCCCCAGAGGCTGGGAACTGGGCTGAACGTTCTAAGCCTCTAATCAAAGCTTGGTCTTCCTAGCAACCAAGCCCCATCCTGAAGCCATCTAGGGGCCTGGAAACAGTTGCCTCATTAGGCCATAAGATGCTCTTATCACACTTATCACTCAGAAAGTCCAAGGGCTTTAGGAGGTCTTTGCTAAGAACCATGGGCAAAGACCAAACATTTTTCTTATCATACCACAGAAGGTCACACAGCCCAGGGATACAGGCTCATTAAAATACTGAGACCAAATCATAGGACGATAGAACATTTCCTCTCCACCCACAACATGCCACTACATCAAGAAAAGTCCTGTTTAATAACAGTTGGAAATACTGAAAGAACTGTATGTTTCCAAACTTATTTAAGAAGTCTCTATAGTATCCTCAAAGATGTCATGGGAAACAAAAGCAAGGAACCTGAGGATACTTTAGCCACTGACAGTTACAAGAAATAGTGAACATAGCCTAAATCCTTGGATAAACATAAAACCTTACACTAAAGACCTAGTTACCTCAGTTCCTTTTTACAGTACATCATGTCCAGTATTCAATAAAAAATTAAAAGGCACAAGAGAAAGCTTAAAATTTTTTTTCCAGTGGATAAAGACGATGTGGTACATATATACAGTGGAATACTACTCAGCCATAAAAAAGAACAAAATAATGCCATTTGCAGCAGCATGGATGAAATTAGAGATTATTATACTAAGTGAAGTAAGTCAGAAAGAGAAAGACAAATACCATATGATATCACTTATATGTGGAATCTAAAATATGACACAAATCAACCTATCTATGAAACAGAATCAGGGACATAGAGAATAGACTGGTGGTTGGCAAGGAGGAGGGGGGTGGGAAAGGGTTGGATTGGGAGTTTGGGATTAGCAGATGCAAACTGATATATATAGAATGGATAAACAACAAGGTTCTACTCTATAACACAGGGAACTATATTCAATATCCTGCGATAAACCATAATGGAAAAGAATATAAAAAAGAATGTGTATATATATATATATATATATATATATGTATGTTTGTATAACTGAGTCACTTTGTTGTACAGCAGTAATTAACACAACATTGTAATTCAACTATACTTCAATTAAAAATAAATTTTAAAAAAAGAATTCAGAAAATTTTTTTCAGGAAATAGGACAAACAAAAGAACCTGATTCAGATGTAGCAGATATCTTGCAATTACCAGATATTTGAATCAAGCAACCATGATTATGCTGAAGACTCTAATAGAAATAGTGGATGCATGCAAGAATAGATAGGTAATGTTTGCAGAGATGGAAACACTAAGAAAAACACAAAAGAGAAATGCAAGAAATGTAAAACAAAAAAAAACAGAACAGAAATGGAGTATTCCTGGGTAAAGGGGGGATGCTCATCACAGTGGAAATGTGTAAGGAGAGAACCAGTAAGCTTGAGAAAATGTCAATAGAACCTTTTATTTTGTGCAGGTCTCAGCCTATGAATAACCAGTGTTGTGGTTGGACCAGCCTTTGTGGTTCTTATTATGATTGCTGGTTGCCCTTCAGCAATAACCATCAGGAAACTTTGAAAAAAATAAAGGTTTATTATTTATAGGACCTGCAAATCACACAGCACACCAGGGGCCACGCAGCGAAATTGTGGGTTATGGTGGGGAATGACAGGGGGGGCGGGGGTGGAGGGGGTCCTGGGGTTCTATTTTTATTGGGGTAGAGGGTGCGGGCCTAGGGTTCAGAAGCTCACTCTTTATTGGTGAATTTAAAATATAAGAGCAGGAATTTAAAGTGCAGTAATAGGAAAACAAGTGGCTCAAATGGTCAGTTATTGAAATCAACCAAGATCTCTAAAACAAAGGAGTCTAAGTGGGGAGAGGTGGCCTGGCTCTTTGTGGCTGGCAAGAGCTGTCTTTGAAGTGGATGCCTCTTTGAAGTGGATGCCTTGGCAATCAAAGCTTAAGTCAAGCACTTGCATTACAAAAAGAGAAAACCCAACTGTCAGTAATTACACAGCATTTTTCCAAACCTGAAATGCAAAGAGGTGAGAAGGACAACAAAGGCAGAACAGAAGTCCAAGAACTTTGGGAAAATCACAAAAGGTATAACAAACACATAGCAAGAATATATGAAAGAGAAGAAAGATACAAAGAAACAGAAGAAATAAGTGAAGCAAACCACCGACCCAGGAACCTTATTTAAACAAACACCCCCAGGAAGCTCAAAAAATGAGCTAAACTGGAAGTTCCCTGGTGGTCCAGTGACTAGGACTCTGTGTTTCTAGTGCAGGGAGCCTGGGTTAGATCCCTGGTCAGAGAATTAAGATCCCACAAGCCACTCGGCCATAGAAAAAAAAGAGCAAAACTGTATACTGGGGGTGGTTGACGAGTAACAGTGCTGGACGGGACCAGGATATGCGGGCAGTGAATTTTCTTAAGTCAGACTTTCCTTTTTTACAGATTTATTTAAAATTAACAGAGAAATTTATGCATGCTAGATTTATTATCTGACAGCCTTTTTTTAAGTTTAACTTTTTTTTACATAGGAAATCATTCTAAGATTTAATTCCTTTAAACACTAATGGTTACAAAATTATAAACCATACAAAAAGAAAAGAAAATTTTCAAACTCTTTCCAACTTAAAGGATGTGCGGCATCCTAGTTTGTCCTTTCCCTATTTCTCACAAGGGGGTATTTTCAGGAATAAGTAGAATATTATAATGTAATAGTGGTTTTAGTTTAGCCCCTTATATGTAGTAGTATTTTCAAAGATTTACATAAGCTTTGAGTAGTTTTCCTCACATCAATTAAAATAGAAATTCAATTACTTTAGTCTTTGAAATTTAAATGTTCTCTAGGGACATGCATATACAAACACTGATCTAAAAATGAAAAATGTATCTGAGAACTTAAATATATTCATCTCACAAGTTGAAGTTATCTTACCTAAAAGGAACAGAAATTCTTCTTGGTTCTGTCAACTACAAATTGGCACTTGCCACTGGCACTTGCCATCTGCCTCTACAGGTATTAAATCATGCTCCGTTGCAGCTGCTGACTTTCAACACCCCCTGAAAGGAGGTCAGGGTGGAGAGCAGAAATGAGGAACTCTGTGCTCTGGGAAAAACTGGCAGAACAAGTCTTCAGATACTTAGATATTTTCAGGAGATGATTTTATGAGCCCAATTCTGCATCTCCTCATATCTAGAAAAGTACTAAAATCCTTCATGGTGACGTCTACTCCTCGTGACTAGCAGTAACCTTCACAAGACTAGCAGAAACCTTCTGTAAAAAATACGTGCTTGATTGCATGTATTTCCGTTTCACCAAAATCACATATATACTGACCTTCCCCCCTACCTCTTTGGAGCAGTTTCTCAGAGCTATCTGAGACGCTGTCTCCTGGGCTATACTCTTCATTTTGCCCCAAATAAAACATAACTCGCAACTTTCACGTTCTGCGCTTTTTAAAGTCAGCAGATCCATAATTGTCTTGCCTTGATGACATAATTTCTCTCAATCAACTTACATTTTTAAGTTCAAGAAACAAACAATGTTATTTCTCACATAGGGAATTAATTACAAAGTGCTAAAGGAAACAAGAGCCAAAGGGCTGCACTATTCAACGGTAAAAGAATTCGAAGGAAAGAAACACAAATATTGGAATCAGCACAGATAAGCAGCCTGAGCTCCACAGGGCAGAGGGAGCCACATTCAGCAAGTTTAACACACGCTAGGCTCTCCTGGTTGAGACAGAACCGCTGGACCAGGTCAGTCCCTGGTGAAGGAGGGTGGGGGCACCTGAGCAGCCACAGGGATGGACTCTGGGAGCGCCACACGCCCTCCTCTCCCCAGGGAATACTGGAACCACTCCCCTTCTCAGGCTTCCATTCCCACAGTGAGAAAACTCTCAGCAGGACTCAGTTTCAGGCTGTGACTAAAATGAGCTTCCAAATTCATGAGCCCTAACCCAGGACACAGAACTCTTGACTTTCACAGACTTTCTCAACGTAAACAAATACACTCTGAGGGCAGCTGCACTGTGGATGCAGAATTCCAACCTACGTCTACAAACAGGCCCAGGAGAACAACTAAAAGCTCAAAAAGGGCATCAACCCCACTCCCCACCATGAGCATGTATATCCCCAGCTTTCGAGGGCTCTGTAGCTTTTCTCAAAATAAAGACTCCTTCTGCGGTGGGTGTGAGCAAGGACACCTGTTCAGGGAGACTCCCCAGGAAAAACAACCGGGCCTACAAATACTTCCTTTGCAGGCTCTTGGCGGGGCTGTGGGGTGGGGTTTGGGGTGCGGAGGCGAGTCGGGGGGGGCTTTGCTTGGAGACACTGACCTCAGGTCTCTGCTCCCAGTCACATTGCTTTGGACCACCACTGACATTTGAAATGACACAAACTCAGTATTTGAAGGATCCAGCAAAATCACACAAACCCAACTTTTATGTGAAAAGGAGAGTATAAAACTATAAGGCATTTTCCTAGTTCAACAAGAAAATTCACAGTATTCATTACTTTTGGAAAATAATATTATTTCCAAGGCAAGAAATTGTTTTATAAAGAATTAATCATGCAGGAACACTTCTGCTGTTCAAGTGTAAGCTCTGGAATTCCATTTGAAAATACCACCCTCCTCCCCAAGAAAGAAAAACATCCTATTACTACACACTCAGGAGAGGAAAAAAGGGAAACAAGAATTTAAGTAATTCTAGACTATTTTCTTTTAATATTTATTTATTTATTTGGCTGAACCGGGTCTTCGTTGTGGCATGCGGGATCTTTAGTTGAGACATGCGGGATCTAGTTCCCTGACCAGGGATCGAATCTGGGCCCCCTGCATTGTGAGCACGGAGTCTTAACCACTGGACCACCAGGGAAGTCCCTAGATTATTTTCTTTTTCTTTTTTTCTTTTTAATAAATTTATTTTATTTATTTATTTTTGGCTGCATTAGGTCTTCGTTGTGGTGCGTGGGCTTCTCATCGCGGTGGCTTCTCTTGTCACGGAGCACGGGCTCTAGGCGCGTGGGCTTCAGTAGTTGTGGCTCACAGGCTCTAGAGCGCAGGCTCAGTAGTTGTGGCGCACGGGCTTAGTTGTTCTGCGGCATGTGGAATCTTCCCAGACCAGGGCTGGAATCTGTGTCCCCTGCATTGGCAGGCGGATTCTTAACCACTGCGCCACCAGGTAAGTCCTATTTTCTTTTTTTCTGCTATTCACCTATTTCCTGCCTCTTTGGAAATATTTTATACTTTCAAACTCTATTGATCACTTAAATTATAAATTTTTGAAAAACTGAGATTCAAATAAGTGATTAAATCTTTTCAAAGTGACAAACCCAGGGAGGGGCAGTGCTGACAGGACAGATCACCCAGAAAATTTTCCTACGAGGAACCTCCACCCAAAGGACTTCCCATAGGATGTCTGTGCCCAGGAAAGACCCTGGGGGGAGAGGCACAAGGATTTCATGCAACCCGGTTCCAGCCGGTTACTCTCTGCTTTTCCTCTTTCCATAGACAAAACAATAAATCTTGTAAAAAGAGACATCCATGACGCTGTGGAAAAAGGATAAACAATATATTGGGTCTGTTTGAAAAGCACCATGGAGGACGAATTGTTCATTATGATCCTGTGAATCTGAGAGGGGATGCTGGCATTTAGGAATGCGGAAAGGATCTGAAATTTTAGGCATTTATTCCCAGCCCCAGGAAGAGCTAGGCTGGGAGGCCAGGGGTGTGGATTTGAGACACTGTTCAACAAACATTTGGAAAACTCAGGAGAAAACGGGTGCCCCCTGGGGAGAAAGGAGGGACTGGGGACCCCACACAGCTCCTCCAGCGCCCGCACCCCGGAGATCGAGTCACGATTGTCCTCATACGATGATTTTTAATTGACTATAAAACACTGATGAAAGAAATCAAAGATTACACAAACAGATGGAGAGATATACCATGCCCCTGGATTCAAAGAATCAATATTGTGAAAATGACTATACTTCCCAAAGCAATCTACAGGTTCAATGCAATCCCTATCAAGGTACGAATGGCATTTTTCACAGAACTACAACAAAAAATTTTACAATTTGTATGGAAACACAAAAGACCCCTAATAGCCAAAGCAACCTTGAGAAAGAAAAACGGAGCTGGAGGAATCAGCCTCCCCAACTTCAGACTACATAGGTACAGTAATCAAGACAGTATGGTACTGGCACAAAAACAGAAATATAGATCAATGGTACAGGATAGAAAGCCCAGAGATAAACCCACTCACCTATGGTCACCTAATCTATGACAAAGGAGGCAAGAATATACAATGGAGAAAAGACAGCCTCTTCAATAAATGGTGCTGGGAAAACTGGACAACTACATGCAAAAAAATGAAATTAGAACACTACCTAACACCAGACACAAAAATAACCTCAAAATGGATTAAAGACCTAAACGTAAGACTGGACATTATAAAACTCTTAAAGAGAAAACATAGGAAAAACACTCTTTGACATAAATCACAGCAAGATCTTCTATGACCCACCTCCTAGAGAAATGGAAATAAAAACAAAAATAAGCAAATGGGACCTAAACTTAAAAGCTTTTGCACAGCAAAGGAAACCATAAAGAAGATGAAAAGACAACTCGCAGAATGGGAGAAAATAGTTGCAAATGAAGCAGCAGAGAAGGGATTAATCTCCAAAACATACAAACAGCTCATGCAGCTCAATATCAAAAAAACAAACAACCCAATCAAAAAATGGGCAGAAGACCTAAACAGACATTTCACCAAAGAAGACACACAGATGGCCAAGAGGCACATGAAAAGATGCTCAACATCACTAATTATTAGAGAAATGAAACTCAAAACTACAATGAGAAAAAAAAAAACTACAATGAGGTATCACCTCACACCGGTCAGAACAATCATCATCAAAGAGTCTACAATAAATGCTGGAGAGGGTGTGGAGAAAAGGGACCCCTCTTGCACTGTTGGTGGGAATGTAAATTGATACAGCCACTGTGGAGAACAGTATGGAGGTTCCTTAAAAAACTAAAAACAGAACTACCATATGACTCAGCAATCCCACTACTGGGCATATACCCTGAGAAAAACATAATTCAAAAAGACACATGTACCCCAATGTTCACTGCAGCACTATTTCAATAGCCAGGACATGGAAACAACCTAAATATCCATCGATAGATGAATGGATAAAGAAGATGTGTTGTGTGTGTGCGCGTGCGTGTGTGTATATATATACACACACACTATATATATATATAATGGAATATTACTCAGCCATAAAAATAAATGAAATTGGGGCTTCCCTCGTGGCACAGTGGTTAAGAATCTGCCTGCGAATGCTGGGGACACAGGTTTGAGCCCTGGTCCGGGAAGATCCCACATGCTGTGGAGCAACTAAGCCCATGAGCCACAACTACTGAGCCTGCGCTCTAGAGCCCCCGAACCACAACTGCTGAAGCCCACATGCCACAACTACTGAGCCTGTGAACCACAACTACTGAGGCTGCGTGCCACAACTACTGAAGCCTGCGCACCTAGAGCCCATGCTCCACAACGAGAAGCCATCGCAATGAGAAGCTCGCGCACCACAAGAGTAGCCCCCGCTCACCACAACTAGAGAAAGCCCACGCACAGCAACAAAGACCCAATGCAGCCAAAAATAAATAAATGAATTAATTAAAAGAAAAAAGAAAATAAGCCTTTTAAAAAAAAGACATGAAATTGGGTCATTTGTAGAGATGTGGATGGACCTAGAGTCTGTCACACAGAGTGAAATAAGTCAGAAGGAGAAAAACAAATATTGTATATTAACACATATATGTGGAACCTAGAAAAATGGTACGGATGAACATATTTGCAGGCCAGGAATAGAAATGCAGACGTAGAGAACAGACGTGTAGACACAGAGGGGGAAGGGGAGCATGGGATGAATTGGGAGATTAGGTTTGACATAAATACAGTACGATGTATAAAATAGATAGCTCGTGGGGCCTGCTGTAGAGCACAGGGAGCTCAGCTTGGTGCTCTGTATTAACCTAGATGGGTGGGATTGGGGGGAGGGAGGTCCAAGAGGGTGGGGATATATGTATACATATAGCAGATTCAATTCACTGTACAGAAGAAACTAACACAACATTGTAAAGCAATTATACTCCAATAAAAAAAATTTAGTTTCTAACATTACCCACAGGCTCAGATATTTGTCCCATCACAGGTCTCTCTTCTTAAAATCTATTCACCAAATAACAGTCATTGGAAGAACAACAAGCAAAGGCCCAAATATAAAAACAATTATTCACATGAAACTCCAAAAAAGGAGCTTTGTCATTAAGAAAGGTAGAATACATAAAATAGACTATAAAGATATCCAGGAACTGTCCAGTATCCAAATATCCAGTAGGAAAATCCCAACAAATACCACATTTTCCAATTGTCCCTTAACACAGAATAAAACTATAAAAAATTAAACCTGACTATGCACGTATCAGAAATACAGTTCAATTCACCCATGGATCCAACAGACTTCAAAATGCAGAGAGAAAATACTAACTGATTCAAGGAAAAAGCACTGCCTTTTAATCTTATGTACTACTGTTGAAAGATGACTTGCAGAATTATATCACCCCAATATTCATTTATGAAACTAGTAGAAACCCACACTCCAATGATATACTTTAAGAAAGAGGCTTGATAAACAATATATTTACAACTTGTAAAAAACAATTCTTTTGTGTTGAAAGTTTTTTGGAACATCATACATGGATTAATTTTCATCAAGCTTTCTCATGTTACTTACATTTATAATTTATTTCTGGTGGGAGTTTTAACATGTAACGATGAAGGCCAACTGAAGGCTTTCCCACGCTGTTTACATTCAAAAGGTTCTACCCTGTGAGACTTTTCATGCCTTCGGAAGGAAGTGGGATGACTGAAGGCCTTCCCACATTCTTTACATTCATAGGGTTTCTCTCCAGTGTGAGTTCTTTCATGTCTTCGAAAACTCTGATACCACCTGAAAGCTTTTCCACATTCCTTACATGCATAGGGTTTCTCTCCTGTGTGAGTCCTTTCATGTGTTTGCAAGGAACTGTAACCTCTGTAGGCTTTACCACATTGTTTACATTCATAGGGTTTTTCTCTAGTGTGAGTTCTTTCATGTGTTCGAAGATAACTGGGACACCTGAATGCTTTACTACATTTTTTACATTCATAGGGTTTTTCTCCAGTGTGATTTCTTTCATGTCTTCGAAAACTTTGATAACACCTGAAGGCCTTTCCACATTGTTTACATTCATAGGGTTTCTCTCCAGTATGAATTCTTATGTGTGTTTCTAAGGAAGTGTAATCTCTGCAGGCTTTTCCACACTGCTTACATTCATAGAGTTTCTCTCCAGTGTGTGTTCTTTCATGTAGTCGCAGCAAAGTTGAACAACTAAAGGCTCTTCCACACTCCTTACATTCATAGGGTTTCTCTCCAGTGTGAGTTCTTTCATGTTTTTGAAAGGAAGGGTAATACCTGAAGGTTTTACCACACTGTTTACATTCATAGGGTTTCTCTCCAGTGTGACTCCTTTGATGTATTCGAAATGAACTGGGAGAAATAAATGCTTTCTCACACTGCTTACATTTATAAGGTCCCACTCCAGTGTGAGTGATCATGTGCACTCGAAGGCTTGCGAGAGCTCTAAGGGCTTTCCCACATTCCTTACATTCATAAGGTTTTTCCCCAGTATGAGTTCTTTCATGCTTTCGAAAAGAACTGGGACAACTGAAGGCTTTACTACATTTTTGGCATTCATAGGGTTTTTCTCCAGTGTGATTTCTTTCATGTATTTGGAAACCTGTATTAGAACTGAAAGTTTTACCACATGGCTTACATTCATAGGGTTTCTCTCCAGTATGAACTCTTTCGTGTGTTTGGAAGGAAGGGTAATATCTGAATGTTTTTCCACATTGTTTACATTCATAAGGTTTCTTTCCAGTGTGAGTTCTTTCATGTATTCGGAGGGAACTGGGACAACTGAATGCTTTACTACATTTTTTACATTCATAGGATTTCTCTCCTGTGTGAGTCCTCTCATGTATTTGTAAAGTTTGATGATATCTATAGGCTTTTCCACAATGTTTACATTTATAAGGTTTCTCTCCAGTGTGGGCTCTTTCATGTATCTGAAGTGAAGCTGAAGAACTAAAAGTTTTCCCACAATCCTTACACTTATAAGAGGCACCTCCAGTATGTGTTACCATGTGTCTCTGAAAAGTTTTGAGCTGCATGAAGGCTTTCCCACACTCCTTACATTTATAGGTTTTCCCTCCAGTGTGATTTCTTTTATGTTTTTCAAAACACTGCAGATAACTAAAGGCTTTCCCACATACATTACATTTATATGGCTTCTCTCCATTTTTCTGATACTCATATGGCTTGTGTCCAACGTGACTTCTGGTGTACCTATTATGGGATGAGTGATGCATGAGGACTTTTCCACATACTTTGTGTTCCCATGGTTTTACCCTGATAAGAGTTTTCTTGTTCAGATTGAGATTTGGAATAAGGCTGAGGTTTTCTCTACATGGACTATCCTCTTTCCCTTCACAGATTCTCCCTACCTTGTGACTCCTGCAAAAAACAAGGAGGAATTATTAATGATCTCTTTATTAATGATTTCATACTTATTATACTATTTCAGCTACAATCTTATTATTTGTAGCAAAACTACAGGTATTTTTCTATTTCTGGTGAATTGTTCAAAACTGAATACACTGAATGCTCGGCAAGAGGACTCACCCTTGCTCACCAAAATGGTGATATTTATACATAGGGCTTATTAATACTGTTTCCAAGTGAACTATTTTGCAAACACTGAACATTATGTCATATGTAAGAAAGTAATTTGGTGAAAATTTTCTGAGAAGCAATAAATTTGAAGCATGGATTGTCTTGTTTCTTTTTAAGATCTGGTACAATAATATAATTCTCATGTGAAACACTGCTTTCTGCTGGGAGTGCCACTCGCCTTAGTTTTCTCCCCTGGTTTTTGCGCTGATCTTCAATGTCATGATCTTTCCATGTTTCTCCTAAAATGCAGACACAGAAAAATGATTCCAAACTATTAGAAGTTATAGAAAAATTATTAGATTCTAGTGCTACAGTGAGCTGTGACCATACCTAGTTTATTTACCAATGTCCTCCCTGTACACATTCCACCTCCTAGAATAATACTGTAGGGCAGAAAAACTTGACCTTTGACTGGCAAGGTGAAAGTAAGTTGTCATCCTTACCTACTGAGGCCAGGTTCCTGAAGGTTTCCCCCATCACATCTCTGTAGAGTTTCTTCTGTGAAAAATCCAGTAAAGCCCACTCTTCCAGGGTGAAGTTCACAGCAACATCCTCAAAGACCACTGCGTCCTACAACATCCCATATATATGTATGGTAGGATGAGTAAGACTGACAGCACTAGACATCTATACTCCATTTATAAGGAAGGTTACATATGATTCTACTATCTCCCAACATTTATTCTCTGACTTGATCATCAGAAACTAACTCTCTGTCCATACTTACTTCCTCATAAATTTAACAGCATCAGGAACACATGAAAATTATTTACATAGTTTTACTGCAATCACATTACAAATCCTATTGCTGTCTAATGGCAGCGTCCAAAGTATGTTGGGAGATGTCAGAAATGCTATACAAATGAAATAAATATTATCAATTTAAGAACATCCATTGGTGAGAAAAGCTCTTTCCTCCCTTTTCTTATTACCCATTTACACACTCCATGACGCAGAGTGTGTAATATCCTGTAATAAACCATAATGGAAAAGAATATGAAAAAGAATATGTATATGTATATATATATATATATATATATATGCATAACTGAATCACTCTGCTGTATAGCAGAAACTAACACAACATTGTAAATCAACTATACTTCAATAAAATAAATTTAAAAAGATAAAGAGGGACTTTATCGTAATGACAAAGGTGTCAATTCTCCATGAAGGGATAACAATCGTTCATGTGTACATGCATCACAACAGATGGGCAAAATATATGAGGCCAAAACTGATAGAATGCAAGAAAGTAAGCGAATCCACTACTAGTTGTAGACTTCAACATCTCCTTATCATGAATTATCAATTGCAGCAGGCAGAAAATTAGGAAGGACAGAACTGAAATCAACAGCACCATGGAACAACTGGATTTAATTGTAATGCATGGAAATCATTCTTCTCAAGTTCATAAGGAACATTCACCAAGACAAAACACATTCTGGGACATAAAACATACTTTAACAAATTTGAAAGGACAGCAGTCATTCAAAATATGCTCTCACACCACACAGGCACTAGTCTAGAAATCAGTAACACGAAGATAGTCAGAAACTCCCCAAAATACGTGGAGATTCAACAATATGCTTTTAAATAACACGTGGGATCAAAAAAGAAGTCCCAAGAGAAATAAAAAATTATTCTGAAGTAAATGAAAATACAACTAATCAAGGGTTGTGGGATGCAGCAAAACAATGCTTAGAGGCAAATTTATGCCACTGAACAAATACACTAGAAAAAAAAGAAAAATCTATAATGAACAATGTAAACATCTACCTTCGGAAGGAAAAGAACAATTTAAACCCAAAGTAAGCAGAATAAAAGAAATAATAAAAATTGGGGGAAAATAATCAGTGGAGTATATTAAAAGAAAAAAAGCTGGTTCTTTGACAAGATCAATGAAACTGATAAACATCTTGTGATCATAACTAAGAAAAAGAGAGAAATTACAACACAAGACCATCAGGGGTGACCAGGAGGTATGGGAGGTGGGTGCTGAAGCCTCTTCACTATAGTGAAGGGGTCTCTGAGGACACTACCAGGTGTGCCTGTTGTATGGCAACAGTCTTGAGCCTTCTATGGTAGGGGTGTCCATTCAAGGTGGCCCAATTTCCAACTAACCGCATAAATGGGCTCTGGTAAATTTATAAACAAGGGATATGTTGCCTCCAAACATCACAAGAATCTAGACAATGTTGTGGGTGCTGAGACGGACTATTGGTATTTCTTCATGGTGCCAGGAAGGGGTGGCCTTCTGTTTATTAAATTTTTTTTAATGTATTCATTAAAGGTATCCAGGCCACATATGTTTGGAGCAATGCCCATCCACTTTTTACAAGTCCCCCTTTTTCAATACTGTATGTCCTGAATATCAAATGAACTTCCTCAGAAGAGATGTCATTAATGTCATATCTCTGCTCGTGGCACAAGGTGGATGCAGTTCAGATCCTGCCTGCAGAGACTGTGTGTGTTCACAGTGGTGTTGAGGTTCCCTGACGGTAACCAGTTAAAGGTGTATCATGTCCTTTCAGAGGTGAAGGCCAAGTGCAGCTGAGAGGCTGTTGGAACAGGAACTGAACAGAACAGACGTAGCCAAATCTGTGAGAGCAGAATGTTGAGCAGAATGTTTAGCAGTTGCTGAGTAGATGGAGTCAGTAATTTCCATAATGTTGGGGACTAGGAATAAGGGGTTTATGTGATGGGACAACAGCCTCAAGGCTGTAGCGTTCCACTGTGAGGTGTTTTTCACTCTTTCCAGGTTTAATAACAGGTCAAATTTGGCTGTTCAAAGCAGAAGGCCTGGGGATAATCACTTCTTCCCAAAATAAAATGTTTCTTAAAGTTTTCAATCCTCAAAGGCCCTGTTTAACTTATACTGGGTCATATAACTAATTTAACTAAGGGGTAAGGACCATGGAGTCTCATTTTGTGAAGCCAATTTGGAAGTGGCAAGAACTTAATTTAACTTAATTTTAATTTATGATTTATTGGTTCAGAGCTTTCCTGCTCACTATGGGACATTTTGTGACAATGGGTGCTATGATCGTAAGGAGAGGCAAAGAGTTCTGATGGTTATGGTGAAGTATACCAATCTGCCCTCTATATTTTATTCAGTACTTCCTCTAAGATCATGCAGTACACCTTGCTTAAATTTACTGAGATCCTAGGTATAACTAACTTGAGATCTCTCACTCAATAATTGTAGGAAGGTTTGTGAATTATGGCATTATAGGAGACTCTAAGATTAATTCAAAACCTATGCTCTGAAGAGGCTCAAAAAGCAAGGACTGCCCTTTTTATCTTTTTGGTTATGTAAATTTTTTAGTATATTTTGGATTTCCAACTGGAAAATTGTGAGCCTTTTTTCAATACCTTTTTCCTTTTGTTCCTTCTCTCCCGTCCTTCCCTATATTATATTTTAAGTCCCAGGATACACTTTGGAAAAGAGGGTGTCCTCTCTACCCTGGGACTCATAAAATTTTTCCTCCAGGGGGCTCACACTAGTGCCATCGGGATCAGAGGTCTCCTCCACGACTACCGGGTATTTTACAGAGTTTTTAGTTTAAGTTTGAACTAATCCCTTTGCTGTGCCACAGTGAGGCTATGGGTACTGTCCCCCGTAACTCAGAGGGTCAGGATCTTCGTCGCAGTAGAGGCAGGGGCAGCAGCAGCAGAGGTGAGCCCTCATATTAGGAGAGTGGACTCAGCTCACCACCTACTGGCTGCCTTTCCCAGTCTCCTTCTCTCTCTGAAATACCTGCTCTTTAAGGAGTGGCCATCTGATGGGCTCCCCTCATTCACAGGGTATAATCAGCCTTTTACTCCCCTAAGACAAGGCAATCCCAGCCTCAGTTAAACTTTCACTTAAAGAAACAGATAGGTTCCAGCCAACACATCAAATGAGGACCACTTTAACAAAGGAGCCTTTCTCATACTCCTGCTCAGAGAGGACAACGAATTACCAAAACTTCCAACTCGGTGTCTTCTGTATATAGAACCCAGGGTTGGTGGGGTCAGCAATGCCACACAGGGCAGCACAGCACACAGGAGGAGCTCCTCAGCAAACAGCAGCTCACAGGGCAGGAGCCTCCAGGCTTTCTTATCAGCCTGTCCAGGTAAGAAGAACTAGGGGAAGAGGGAGGGGTGAGGCTTAACTTTCAGTAGTCAAACATCAAATATGTGGACCCCCAACCGCTCATTATAAGAACAAATCCAGTAAGCATTAGCACTGGTTTGTTCTTATACAAAGAAACACTGACAAAATGATCAAGAAGTAATCAAAACTGGTTATTTCAGGGTGGCTGGAATAAGAGCAGAGGAGTAGAACAGGATATGTAAGTTAGTTTCCTATCTTAGGAATTTTTAAAAAATTCAACCTTTCCATGCATTAGTTACTGAAAATAAGGAGAGAAATTTACATACACTGTCTTTTCCTATGATTAATCATTATTTTAAATTAGCTTTTGCTTTTTAAAATTTAAACTTTTCTACATAAGAAACTACTTCAAAATTTAATCCTTTAAACACTAGCAGATATAAAACTGCAGACCATGAAAAATTTACAAATCCCTTTCCAACTAAAAAAACAAGGGATTTCTATCAAGAGTCCTAACGTACAATGCTTCAACTTACAATTTTTCGACTTTCAACAGATACACTTACAACCATCCTGTGCCCATACAACCATTCTATTTTTCACATTCAGTACAGTACTCAATAAAGTACATCAGACAGTCAACACTTTATTATAAAATAGGCCTCGTGTCAGATGATTCTGCCCAAATGTAGGCTAATGTAAGTGTTCTGAGCATGCTTAAGGCAGACTAGGCTATGTTGTTCAGTAAGTTAGGTGTATTAAATGCATTTTCAACTATCAATATTTTAAATTTACGATGGGATTACTGGGACGTAAGCCCATCATAAATTGAGTAAGATCTGTAAGAGTTCCTCCCTCTACTATATTTAACATAAAATCTTTTATAGTATGAGTAGCATATTATAATACATTAGGGGTTTCAATTAAGTGCTGAAATGTACTAGAAATTTCAAAGATTTCCATAAGCTTTGAGGTGTTTTCCTCATATCAATTAAAAAAGAAATTCAGGGCTTCCCTGGTGGCGCAGTGGTTGAGAATCTGCCTACTAATGCAGGGGACACGGGTTCGAGCCCCGATCTGGGAAGATCCCACATGCCGCGGAGCAACTAGGCCCGTGAGCCACAACTACTGAGCCTGCGCGTCTGGAGCCTGTGCTCCGCAACAAGAGGGGCCGCGATAGTGAGAGGCCCGCGCACCGCGATGAAGAGTGGCCCCCACTTGCCACAACTAGAGAAAGCCCTCGCACAGAAACGAAGACCCAACACAGCCAAAATTAATTAATTATTAATTAATTTAAAAAAAAAAAAAAGAAATTCAACTGCTTTTTCCTCGCATGCATTAAAATAGGAATTCATTTGCCTTAGGAATAGTATAGCCTCTTAAAAGTCAAAGTTCTCTAGAGACATGGACAGACACTGACCTAGAAAATGAAAGAAGCACCTGAGAACTTAAAAACACCCATATCTCACATCTTGAGGTTCTCCTGCCTAAATGGAACCAAAATTCTATCTGGTTCCACAATTTTCTTATCTTACACTGTGTCAACCAACTTACATAGTATAACCCCGAATGCCAATGCGAACCAGTTTCAAAGGGCGGCAATAGTCAATGGCTAAACGAATCAACACAGATATGCAGCATGCTTCGCTACAATTCAGAAAACAAAACCACCACCACATTCACAAAGTTGAACATAATCGAAACTTGGGTTCTAAACACTCCTGGTTGAGAAGTAACCCCCTACAGTGTCAGCCTCTGGTGAAGGAGGGTAGGGACACCTGCGCAGCCACAAGAAAGAACACTGGGAGCTCCATACGTCCTCCCCGCTGTAAGCATGGAAGCTCTCCCTCCCCCAGGCTTCTACGCTCACAAGTGAGGAAACTCTCAGCCTGATTCTGTTTAAGGGTCTGACCCAAATGAACTCCCAAATTCGTCAACCCTTTGTCCATGAGACAGAACACCTGACCTTCAGACCTTCTCAATGTGCACCAATTACATTCTGAATGCAAAACTTCAACATAAGGCCTAAAAATGTCTAGACCTAAGGAACCACAACTACAAACTCAGAAATAGCATCATGACACACCTCCCACCCCCGTGTGCACATGCATCCCCAGTGTTCCAGGGGTTGGGTAGCTTTTCTCAGTTTAAAGGACTCCTTCTGTGGTGGGTGTGAGCAGGAAGGACACCAGCAGAAGGAGGTTCCCCAGGAAGAATCCAACAGGCTTTTAAGTACTTCCCTTTGCAGGCAGAAAGGGAGCCATAGCTTGGGTCAGGCCTCTGCTCCACTCTGCAGTTGCTCTGGAACAACGTTGATACTTTAAATGACACAAAGCCAGTGTGTGAACAATCCCAAGTCACTCAAACCCAGCATTTACATAGAAAGGAGGGAAGAAAACTGTAAGGCACTTTGATGAGTTCAAATAGAAAACCCCAAATATCTATTCAGGTGTCAGGTAATTATTATTTCCAGGGAAAGAAATTGGTTTGTAAACAACTAATCATACTGGAACACTTCTACTTTGCAATTCTAAGCCCTGGAAGTTTACTTGAAAACACCCAAAAGTAAAGAATAGACCTCAGGAACTTCCTATACATGTTCAGGGGAATAAAGAGTGAAAGAATCCTATACAAATGGAACGTGTAATGCTGGAACATATTATTTTCTTCTAAAATTCACCTCTTTCTTGCCTGTTTAGAACTATTTTATACTGTCTTTGAAGCTCTATTGATTAAATACATTTTATCTCTATTGAAAAACTGAGACTGAAATAAGTGAAAAAAATCTTTCTGAGGTGACAAACCCAGAGAGGGTCTCTTCTGACAAAACACCCAGGAAAATTTCCAAAGAAGAAATCCACCCAAAGCACTTCCCATAGGATGTGTATGTGCAGGACAGATTAGAGGGAGAGGCAAGAGGATTTGATGCAACCTAGTTCTAAATGGTTATTCTCGGCTTTCCTCTCACGAAAACAGCCACGGACAAATATAAATCTTTTAAAAACAGCATTCCATGGCTCTGGAGAAAAAAGATAAAACATTGGATCTGTGTGACATGCAGCCGGAAGACAAACAGTTAAGTTGATTATAATGATGTGAATCAGAAAGGGGAAGTTGGCTTTGGGAAGGAGGTGAGGGATCTGAACATTTAGGGATTTATTATCAGTCCTAGGAAGAGCTACGGCGGGGGGACAGGAGCATGGATTTGAGACTCCGCTTCCCAAATATGTGGGAAACTCAGGAGAAAACAGGTGACCCCTGGGAGAAAGGGACCGGGAACACCACGGACTACAGCTCCTCCCACGCACGAACCCCAGAGACCGAGGCCTGACTGTCACTAATGACCCTCCCCGTGGTTACCGCACAGTCTGGGGAGACGCGGGGACGTAGGCACAGCGCTGCCCAGCAAAGCTCTGGGGTCGGGCGCCGAGCGAAATAACCGGACAGGACGCCCGGGGTCCGGCTGCCGGCCCAGCGTCCACGCTGCGGGCGGGAGGGGACTGAGGTCCGAGTCCCGCCACAGCCGGTTCCCACAAGACGCTCCGCCCCGACTCCGCACTCAGGGGCGGCACACTCACCATTTCTAGGTTTCCTGGGTCTCCCTGAGTCCTTCCTACGGCTCCCACGACCAGTGCAGGTCACAGCGCAACACAGACCGCGGCCCGCTCACCAGGAACCGTGAACCACAGGCTATACCCGATCTCCGGCGAGGCTGGCGCCAGTAGGGACGTCCATCCCGGTGCGGTACGTCGCCCCCACCCACCTGCTCCAGCGGCGCCCCTGATTGGATAGCTCGGAGGGCCACGCCCCTCAGCTTGAGCTACAACAGGAGGGAGGATGCGTGGCTCACCCGAACCACCTTCTGCCAGTGGGTGGGAACCTGACCCAGCCACGATCGTTTGTATAGGGAAAAAACTTTCTCCTGGCCTGGGGCTGCCTCTACTGTTTTTTTCTCCCAGCTCTTTGTGAACATGTGGCTACAATTTACAGGGAATTCTTGAGTTTTCGTGAAACAAGCACACAGCATGAGGGTGGCCCAGGCCACCCTGGAACAAGAGGGCCTTCTGTCTCTAGGGATCAAGGGCTTGGCATAGGGCTGTCAGGCCACTCAGGGAACTGCAACCCTTGTTTAGAAACACAAGACACTAAATGTGACCTCACCACTGATAATAAAGAACCCGGCTGCATTTGATCTCACCACTGATAATAAAGAACCCGGCTCCATTTGATCTTTGATCCTTGCAAGGATTGAGCCTTCCACCCATCCCTTTCCCACCCCCACTTATTTGGTACTTAAGTGAAAGAAACCCAGGGCACTTGGATCTGTGGGAAGTTTGAACCCAACAGCCTCAGCCTGGGCACAAGGACTCAGTCTAACCACAGGGTGTGAGATGTACTCACTAAACTATTAAGTGATGAAATAAAAATTCATATTCTAAGGCAAGTCAAGGAAAATTTAAACATAAAAACTTTTCTCTGCCCTTTGGCCTCCTCCTTCCCATCTACTGTGCATTGTGTATCAGCATTATGCATCAACCAAACCTCCCCACCGGCAGAAATACCTGCTCAACCATACAGAGCAACATTCTCCTAGTATCAAGAAGATAACTCCTTAGGAGATAGCCTTCCTGCTTAATCTTGTAAGGGGCCACGAATACCCATGACCCACTATTCATACTTGCTTTGTACATGTAGACCTGGATTGTGTAAACTGTCAGTAATACATCATTTAATGTACAGCCCTCTGCCTCAAAATCTTATATAACTGTGCTTTGACATCTAGTGGGCAGAACAATTCTCGGAGCTTTCTGAGGGTATATTTCCAGGTTATAATCCTCAATTTGGCTCGAATAAAATTTTCCATTTCTTTCTTAGATCGACTAATTAATTTTTTCGTCAACACAGGTTTCATTAAATTCACATTTTACATTGGAAGGAAATTTATTTTAGATCAGATTTTGCCAGTGTTTCTCGAGAACTTCAAAATGTAAATGACTATAATGTCCCTAAGGCAACTGATTCCTATTTTCACTGATAGAAGAAAAATAGTAAGTCTTTATCTAAACAGGGAAGTATCTGGAAATCCGTGCCCCGCCCCCACCAGCTTTACTGAGGTATGACTAATAAAACTGCCTGTATTTAAAGATTACAATGTGATGATTTAATATACGGTATCCTACATTGTATACTTGAAATCAGCCAAGACAGTGGATTAAGTAATCTCACCACCCACACAAAAAGTAACCATGTGTGGTGATGGATGTGTTAATCAATCTGGAAACTCTTATATGCCTACAAGATTGAATTGCATAACTCTTAATGTATTTAATTTATATGAACACCTTTACTGAGACATAATGTAGATACCATACAATGCATCACATTAAAGAGTACAATTCAAAGGTTTTCAGTATATTCCCAGATATATGCAATCATTCCTACAGTTGATTTTTGAAGATTTCCATCATCTCAAAAAGAAATTCCTCTTCACTTTTTCACTCCCAATATCCCATCTTCCTCCTCCAATATCCAGCCTTAGGAAATCTTAATCTACTATCTGTCTCTGTAGATTTCCTTATTCAGGGCTCTCAAATGAATGGAATTATGTAATATATGGTTTCTGTGATTGATTTCATTCATTCGGCATAGCTTTTTCAAGGTACACCCATGCTGTAGCATTAATCAATATTTCATTCATTTTTATGGCCAAATAATATTCCACTAGATGGATAAAATGTTTTGTTTATCTTTTCATCTGTTAATAGACATTCAGATTATTTCCACTTTTTGGCTACTATGAGTAACATTGCTATAAATTTCATGTACAAATTTCTGTTTGACCACATGTTTTCATTTTTCATAGGCATAGAGCTGGGAAAGGAACTGGGGGGTCATATGATAATTATAGATTTAATTTTTGAGAAACTGCCTGACTTGATCAAGTGGCTGCACCAATTGTGAATAAAATATTTCAAGTGTTGATAGAAAAAAAGGATCTAACTAGAATTCATTGTTGAGCAAAATTATCCTTCAAAGGTAAGGGGAAAATAAAGACTTTGAGACAGGGCTTCCCTGGTGGCGCAGTGGTTGGTAATCCGCCTGCCAAAGCAGGGGTCCGCCTACCAAAGCAGGGGATGTAGGTTCGAGACCTGGTCCGGGAGGATCCCACATGACGTGGAGCAACTGAGCCCGTGAGCCACAACTGCTGAGCCTGCGCTCTGGAGGCCGCGAGCCACAACTACTGAGGCCCGTGCGCCTGGAGCCTGTGCTCCACAACAGGAGAAGCCACCACAATGAGAAGCCCGTGCGCCGCAATGAGGAGTGGCACCCGGTCACTGCAACTTGAGAAAGCCTGCGCGCAGCAACGAAGACCCAACGCAGCCAAAAATAAATAAATAAAATAAAGAAATTTATTAAAAAAAAGAATTTATAAAGACTTTGAGACAAACGTATTAGGGAATTTGTCACCAGTACACTTGCTTTGCAAGAAATGTTAAAGGAAATTCTTCAAAAGGAAGGAAAGTGATAAAGGGAGAGCTTTTGAGAAAAAAATAAATGAAGGGAAAATATCACTTTAAAAAGTTCTTAATTAATCTGATAGATAACACTTATTGAAAATAATACCAGAAACAATTTATTTGGTAATTATAGCTTATGGATAAGCAAAATGAATGACAGCAATGTTGAAAGGGACAGGAAGAGAGGAATTGGGAATATGAGGAATTTATACAACCAGTTAAGTGGTTTAGTGATACTTGAAGGTCGACTTGCGTTAACTGTAAATGTATACTACAATTCAAGAGCAACCAATAATAAAGTAAGTAAAGTATAATTGATATGCTAGGAGAAGAAAAAGTAGAATCAAGTAAAATGCTCAAAGCCAGGGAAGACAGAAAAAAGGCAGAAGAAAAAAGGGGAAAAAAAGAACAAGGGCAACAAATAGAAACCACAAAAATTATTGTAGATATTAATGCCACTGTATCAATAATCACTTTAAAAGTCAATGGTCTAAATACAACAATCGAAAGACAGATACTGTCAGAATGGATAAAAAAACAACACCCAATTATGTACTGTCTGTAACAAATTGACATTACATTAAAGACAGATGGAGTAAGACTAAGATATGTAAAGATGTATCATGTTAACATTAAAAAATAGTTGAGGGGACTTCCCTGGCAGTCCAGTGGTTAAGACTCCATGCTTCCAGTATAGGGGGCGCAGGTTCAATCCCCAGTCAGGGAATTAAGATCCCACATGCTGCGCAGTATGGACAAAACATTAAAAAAATTTTTTTAAATAGTTGAAATATCTAATTTCAGATAAAGCACAGGGATAAAATGGGGCATTACATAATGATAAAGGGGTCAAGTCTCTAAGGAGACACAGCAATCCTTGTGCTTATGCACACAATAAAGTGGCAAAATACACCAGGGAAAAATGGATAGAACTGCAAGGAGAAATAGATGACTCCACTATTATTACTGGAGACTTCAACACTCCTCCATTAATAATTATGAGAACCAGCAGCAACTGGATTTAGTTGAAAACTGTGAAATAACTCCATCAAGCAACAGCAGAATATATATTCTTCTCAAGTGCATATGGAAAAGTCATGAAGATAAAACGCATTGTATAACATAAAAAACACCTTAACAAATCTGAAAGAAGAGAAATCATATAAAATATGCTTTCAGACCACAAAGACATTAATCTAGAAATCAATAACAGAAAGATATTCAGAACTCCTCAAATACTTGGAGATTAAACAACACACTTCTAAATAACTCATGGATCAAAGGAGACTCAAGAGCAATTAAAAATTTTTTTGAATTAAACAAAAATGAAAGTACAATTGATTAAAATTGTGGGATCTAGCAAAAAGTGCTTAAAGAAAATTTATAGCATTGAGGGCATACACTTGAAAAAAGAGATCTGTGTAATAAGTGATCTAAACCTCAACCTTACACAACTAGAAAAAGACGAGCAAATTAAACCAAAAGTAAGCACAAGAAGATAAATAATAAAAGTTGGAGAAGAAATCAATGAAGTTATGGGAAGCCAGTGGAGAAAAACCAACAAAACCAAAAGCTGGCTCTTTGACAATATTAATAAAATTAAGATACGTGTACACAAGCTGAGAAAAAAAAGAGGGAAAAAAGAAGTTATTAGTAACAGGAACAAAAAGGGAGAAAATAAAACTGTAAAAGCATTTGACAAAATACATTCATGACAGCAAACAACAAATGGAAGGGAAGTTCCTCTTCCTGAGAAAGACCATCTACAAGAAATCTGTGGTTAACATGATACTTATGGTGAGAAACTAGATGCTTTCCTGGTAAGATCAAGAAGGCAATGACGGCCCCTCTCTCACCAGTCCTAGTCAACACTGTACCAGAAGTCTAAGCTAATCCAATGGAAGAAAATACAAGGAAAGGAAATAAAAGGTATACAGAATGAGAAGTAGAAAATAAAACTGTCTTTTGTCACATATGACATGATTATGGAGAAAAACTCAAAGAATCAACAATAACAAAGAAAACCTCTTGAACTAAAATAAGAGAGTAGATTAAGGTTGAAGGATAAATGGTTATACAAAAGTCAATGCCTTCTTATAGATCATAAATGGTTAATATACAAAAGTCAGTGCTTTCCTATCATTCCAAACAAATATAGTCAATTGATCTTTGACGAAGAATCATAAGGAATATAATGGAAAAAAACAGTCTTTTCAACACATAGTGCCAGGGAAACTAGATAGCCACCTGCCAAAAACAAAAACAACATCAAAAAGACCCTACCATGTAATCAATCAATGTACCTAGACACAAATCATAAAACTTCCACAGGAATTAACTGAAAATGGATTATAGATCTTATGTAAAATGCAAAACTCCTAGAAGATAACATAGGAGAAAATCTAGGTGATCTTGGCTTTGGTGATAAATTTTTAGAAACAACACCAAAAGCAAGATCAATGAAAGAAAAAAATAGTAAGTTTGACTTCACTAAAATGAAAACTTGTTCTGTGAAATGCAGTGTTAAGAGATTAAAAACACAAGCTGAAGTCTGGGAGAAAATCTTTGTAAGACACTTCTCTGATAAAGGACTGGTATTCAACATGTCCATTTATAAGAACTCTTATAAATCAATATATCAAACAATTAAAAATGGACAAAATATCTGAACATATACCTCACCAAAGAAGATATATGAATGGTAAATAAGCGTAAGAAAAGATGCTCAACATCATATGTCAACAGGAGTTGCAAATAAAAGAAGAATGAGATACTACTAGACACTATTATGGCTCAAATCAAAACATCAAGAACAAACACCAAACGATGGAGAAGATGTGCAGCAACATGAACCCTCACTCACTGCTGGTGGGAATGTGAAATGATATGCCTACTTTGGAAAACAGGCAGTTTCTTAAAACTACACCTATTCTTACCAGGCACTCCAGCAAGCAGGTTCCTTCCTATTTCCCCAAATGAGTTGAAACTTACGTTTATAAAAAAACCTACATACAAATTTTTATAAGAGCTTTATTCATGATCGTCAAGACGTACAGGTAACCAAGATATCCTCCAATAAATAACAGAAAAAATAACCATGGGAACATCCATTCGATGAAATATTATTAAATTTTTTAATATTATTAAGATATTATTAATATTTAATATTATTAAAGGATATAAGGTGGAACTTCGCTGGTGCTCCAGTGGTTAAGACTCTGTGCTTCCACTGCAAGGGGTGCGGGTTTGATCCCTGGTCCGGGATCCCACATGCCACGCGGTGCAGCAACAACAACAAAAAAAACAACCTCATGAAAGTGATAAGATATAAACTTAGTATTAAAAATAAAATAAAGATTATTTTTAAAAAAGGATATGAGGTATCAGGCCAAAAAGATATGGAGAAATCTTAAAATAAGACTGCTAAGTGATTGTATAGTTCTGGAAAGGCCAAAACTATGAGAAAGTGAAAGATCTTTGGTTGCTGGTGATTTTGGGGTGGGAGGGAGGAATAAAGACGTGAAGCACAAGAGATTTTTAGAGCAGTGAAAGTACATGATACAGAAACGATAGACACATGTCATTTCACGATGTCAAAGCCCAGAGATTGTATAACACAGAATCAAAACCATCTTACATGTAGATTTTAATGCATCAGTATTGGTTCATCGAATGTAACAAATACACCACAGTAATACAAAATATTAAAAATAGGGCAAACTACGTGGAGGCACAGGGGTTATGTGGGAACTCTTTACTTTCTGATCAAGTTTTCTGTAAACCAAAAACTGCTGTAAATAAAAGTCTGTTAGGAAAAAAAAAGGTAAAGACAGATACATTAACATTCATCTCACCCTACCTACTACCAACGAAACCACAGCCAAGGGAACAGGCTTGGCGGAATCAGCGGGGAAAGAAGACCCAAAAAAAAAAGAAAAAAAAAAAAATTCATCTCAGATGACTGATAACTGAAAAGGGCCATCTTTCATTCAACTGATTTGAAGTTATTTCAGTAAGCCATTATGGTGCTCTTATGAGGCCTGGAGCCTGAGACTTGGAAGAGAGGTTAAAACTACACTGAATGCCGTGTTCCACAGCCCAGCCCTGGATATTCTGAGAAGTGAAATGAGTGCCTTGGTTACTATCAGTAGTGCCCGGGACTCTGACGTGGATAAGAGTGTCCTGGCGAGGCCTGAGTACATATACAGACAAGTGTTACCTTGATTTATATTGTGCCTGTTAGGCAAGAGATTCCCAGAATTCTTTTAGCACAAACTCGTAGACAATCATCCAGGGGTCTGTAAACACACGCTGTCCAAGCCAGTTGCTGATCAGGGCTCAGATGACAGCCTGATTTTTGGTCAGTTGTGGACCCTTGAGTCCCATCCTTCATCAGGATGTCCCAAATAAGGGATGAAAAGCAGCAACTCTGCCTGAGCTGGATCATGTATGAATGTGGAGATGTTGTTTCTAATGTCTGAAACTCCCACTGCTTTTCACTCAGGGAATCCTAAGGAGCTCACAGGGAGCCTAGGGGTCTGGGAAGGGGGTGACCTTCTTCAGAAAGGGACTGAAGAGAGGGGAGGCCACCCCTCCCGCAGGTAGGTTATGGCAGGGGGCCCAGGTTTAGCTGTATCTTGCCTGAAGGGGGTCTCCATAGCTGAGCTGAGCTCTTGGGGTGCTGTTCACAGGTCCCAAATCATAGTGGGAATCTGGGTGAAGGGTCACATGCTCAGGGCTATCTGTTTTTAGCACAGCTCTGTCAGAAGGGATAACTGCAGCTTGAATGGCATATAGTGTGGAGCCTAGGGCAGTTACTGACGGTAACTCCAGAGGCAGAAGACGAGGTCACTGAACCCTCTACTGTGAATCAGTGTCTGATGGCACTAAGGGAAGTGCCTGTCATCTGGCAGTTTGGCCTGAGTCCAGAGCCTTTTTGTTTTTTTTGTAGGGGGAATATTCAAGATGGGCCAATGTACAAGTAATAGTAATAAATGGGCTCAAGGAAAATTTGTAAACAAGGAATTAGATGCCTCCAGAACACCAGAAGGATCTAGACAAGGTTGTGGGTGCTGAGAGAGACAACAGTTATTTCTTCACTGTGTCAGGGAGAGTGGGCCCCAGGTTACCAAATAATTGTTAGGAATTTAAGCAAGCTGCTAAGAGCCTCACATCAAATACCAGCAATGTCCTGTCTACTGTTTAGGAGCTCTTTTTTGTCAGCATTTTTATGTTTTGATGTCTTCAGAAAAGGATGTCATTGGTGTAATGTCACACCTGTGCTTCTGGAGCAAGGTGGCTACAGTTCAGATCCTGCCTGCAGATACTGTGTGTGCTCACAGTGGTGTTGAGGTTCCCTGAGGGTAACCAGGTAAAGGTGTATCATATCCTTTCAGAGGTGAAGGCAACTGCACCAGGTGAAGGTGTATCATATCCTTTCAGAAGTGAAGGCAACTGCAGCTGAGAGGCTGTTGAAATAGACAGTGAACAGAACAGACTTAGCCAAATCTGGGAGAGCAGGATATTTACATTGCTGAATGGGTAGAGCCAGTAATTTCCATAATGTTGGGGGCTGGGAGTAGGGTTTTTTTTTTTGTGTAACCACAGCCTCACAGTTGCAGTAATCCAGTGTGAAGTGTCATTCATTCTTTCCAGATTTAAGAACAGGTTAAGGGAATTCCCTGGAAGTCCAGTGGTTAGAACTCGGCACTTTCCCCTGCCAGGGCCCAGGTTTGATCCCTGGTCAGGGAACTAACATCCCACAAGCCAAAAAAAAAAAAAGAACAGGTTAAATGAGGCTGTTAAAAGGAGAAGCAGAGGGAATAATCACTTCTTCATTAAAAGGTGTTACACAATGGTTTTCAATCCTTCAAGGCCCAATATAAGGTTTAATTTCTAGTGGGACAGACTAAATAATTTAACTGGGAGGTAAGGCCTGTGGGTTTCCATTTTCCCTATATAATTTGAAAGTGTCAAAGACTAAATTAAAATTTCATTTATAACTCAATGGTTCAGACCTGCCTCTGCTCAGTGTGGGATATCTTAAGACAATGGGTGCTATGATCAAGAGGAATTTAGCCCTCATGGTCAAGGTGAAACATATCCATTTGTCCTCTCTATGATATTTAGTTAACTCCCCTAAAATTATCCAGGATACCTTGCTTAAATTTTGTGGGATTCCCAGGTATCCCACACTTGAGCCCTAGTATTGATTTGTAAATTTTTCATCTAGAGAGCCACAAAAAAGTGCCATCCCCCATGACGATTGTTACCTTGTAAATGTTAAAAACAAGATAACACGCTCAAAATGAGATCACTTATACTAAGCAGCATGTCACCAAACCAAGTTAATTACAGTTTCAGCTGTCCCTAAAATGGAATCTTAAACCATCAATCAGGAATTACCCGTTCAGCACTAGTTAAGTAATCTGCCACACAGACCGCTACTATCCCCTAAAGGAATAGTATTGATACCTTGCCAGACCAATCCACTTTTCCATAGTATTAAAGTTCTTTGTCCCCACTCCCTCCTGCCTACCTGAGTCTTCCATTTTGTGCAGCTCTTCGAAGTTCCTTTCTGCTAGATGAGATGCTGACTGATGCATGAATCACTGAATAAAGTCAATAAGATATTTTAAATTTATCAGTTGAATTTTGTTTGGTATAAAGCTTAAGGGCTGCTTAAACTTTGCTGTGCCACAGTGAGGCCATGCCTGTTGTCCCCTATAACCCTGATGGTGGGGATCTTTGTTACAACAGAGGCAGCAGCAGCAGAGGTACTAAAGCGTCCTGGGAAGTCCTCTGGTATTAGGAGTGTGGATCCAGCCCACCATCTAAATGGCTGCCTTTCCCCCATGTTTTCTTTCTTTCTTTTTATAAATAATTGTTCTTTCGGAGCAATTACCCGATGTGCTCATCTCTTGCACAGGGTATAGTGTCCCTCTCTCATCAGTGATATGATGGGTTAGGGCCAACCTATCCTCTGTCACAGATTCACTCTAATGCACAGATAATTCAGGCAAAGAAACTGATTTAGGATTAACTTAAGGATGACCTAGATCCCATACTCCTGCTCCCAAATGCCTAGGAATTCTCGACTGTCAATTCTGGTCCACTTAACCTAGAACTGAGGCTTGGTATGGTTAATAATGCAACACAGGGCAGCACAGCTCACAACTCAAGCTCCCCAGCAAGAAGCAGCCCACAGTGCCGGCCCCCATCAAGCAGCAGAGCAGGTGAGCGAGTCAGAGCAGGAGAAGACAGACCCATGGGTGGTGGTCACGTGTGGACATGCTGTTGCTCACTGCACCAACTGTATGGTCACCTGCAGAGGTGTGGTTCCCATGTTAAGTGATGCCAGGGTGGCATAAATACACACACACACACACACACACACACACACACAGAGGGTAGGAAAAGCCTTATGAATCACATAATTGAAGTTTCAGGTGAGGGCAGGGCAGGCCTCTCAAGTAGCACGGGGTGGGGTTCGGGGGGGCGGGGAATTCGGCTTAAGCTGAGAGCAGTCAAATATCAAAAAGTGTGGGCTCACTACAAGCGCAAAGATGGGTAAGAAAAATATGCATCTGCAAATGCTTCATTTTAGATAAAGAAACACAGGATAATCAAGAAATGATCACCACTAGTTTTTTTGGGGTGGCTGAAGCAACAACACTGGAGGAAAACAAAATGTTCAGACACTGAGTCTAATTTAGACCTTCTTATCTTACAGAATTTTGCTAACTGTTGCACGATTATTTAAAATAAGCGGAGTAGTTTATATAAACCATATTTGTCTATTCAATAGACTTTATTTTTAATTAACTTGCTTTTGCTTTTTAAAACAATTTTTAATTCATTTAATTTTTACTTTTCTATAAGGACACCATTCTAAGATTTAATCCCTTAAACACTAACTCTTATAAAAGTTTTAACCATAAAAAAGAGAAAACTTTCAAATCTCTTTCTAACTAAGAAGCACTATAAACTACAAACTTTATAAACATTATAAACCATAAGAAGCTTTATAGTTTCTCCTTATATCTTACTCTGGGGGATTATTATTATGCATTATTATTATGAGTAATATAATGCACTAAGGATTGAGACAGGCTGGGACCTGGGACCCTTTGCTGCAGTGCTTGCATCTGGACAAACCTCTAGCAACAAAATACAAAGAAACTGTAAGGGACAAGCAACAAAATACAAAGAAACTGTAAGGGACTAACATAAATGCATGTATGTGAAGCTGGGGCAAATTCTGAACAACAAGATACAAAAAGACCAAAAACCCACACAGCACCACCAAAGGAGAAGGCAGACCACCTAAGCCACCCCTCCAGAATGACCCCATATAAGGTACCAGCTGCCCACTCCCCCTCCCCCCAGGGAGCGAGCAAGGGAACCTGTTACTTGTTTTCGCTCCCTCCTGCTACAGCAGGGGCCCCAATAAATCCTTGCCTGAATTTCCTGTCTGGCCTCTTAGAACTTAGAACCCTGGTTGGTAACAGGATTTGGGACTAATCCATAAAATGTATTAGACCTCTCAAAGATTTATATAAGTTTTAAGTAGTTTTTCTCATAGCAATTAAAATAAAAATAAAATTCCGTTTGGTTCCAGAATTTCTTGCCTTACCTCCATTGTATCTCTCAGTCAGCTTACATTTTCAAAGCCCAACAAAGAAAAATCTCATACATTCACAGGAAATAATATCACAAATTACCAAGGGAAAACAAAGTTAAGAGCTGCAATATTCAATATATAAAGGTATACAAGGAAAGAAATGCAAATGTTTGAATCAGGTGTTTCCCTATAGTTCAGAAGAAAACCCAGATTCCCAAGCTTGCAGTCCAGTCTCTGCCTGCTGGAATACAACCCCTAGAGTCAGTCCCTGGTGATGGAGGATGGAGGGACACCTGACCAACCACAGGAACGAACTCTGGGAGCTCTGCACACCCTCTTCTCAGGGCATAATGAAAATACTCCCTGTCTAAGGCTTCAGTTCTCACAAGTGAGAAAACTCTTGGCCGGATTCAATTTAAGGTTGTGATTCAAATGAACTCCCCAACTCATAAACCCTTTGTCTAGAAGACAGAACTCCTGACCTTCACAGACTTTCTCAATGTACTCAGATTACTAAGTGCACCTACACTGTGGATGCGAAGCTCAAGCCTACCTCTACAGCCACAGTTAGAACCTCAGAAAGGGCATCACCTCCCCATCCCCCTACCCACCATCCCATGCTCATCCCCAGCTTTCCAGGGCTCTGTAGCTTCTCTCGGTACAAAAGTTCCTTCTGTGCTGAGTGTGAGCAGGTAGGACACGTGCAGAGGGGGGCTCCCTAGGAAGAAACTGGGCCTTCAAGTACTTCCCTTTGCAGGCTCAAGGGGGCCTTAGCTTAGAGAAAATGACCTCAGGCTTCTCTTCCCACATAGTTGATCTGGACCACCATTGATACTCTAAATACAGAAACCCAGGGTTTCAACAATACAGAAAAATCATTCAATCCAGTGTTTATGTGTAAAGCATGGAAGGAAATTTTTAGGCAGTTTTCTAGTTCAAAAAAACCCCACAAATATCTATTCCTTTCAGAAATTAAATATGTCAGTTAATAATTATTTCTATGCTAAGAAATTGTTTGGAAATATTGTATGATTTCACTTATATGTGGGATGTAAAAAACAAAACAAACAAAACAGAAACAGATCCATGGATACAGAGAGCAAACTAGTGGTTGCCAGAGGGGAAGGGGGTGGGAGATGAGTGAAGTAGGTGAGGGAGATGAAGAGGTACAAACTTACAGTTATAAAATAAGTAAGTCACAGGAATGTAATGTACAGCAGAGGGAATATAGTCAATAATACTAGAATTACTCTATATGATGACAGATGGTCATTAGACTTACCCTGATCATTTTGTAATGTATAAAAGTACCAAATCTCTATGTTGTAAACCTGAAACCAATATAACATTGTAAGTCAATTATACTTCAATTAAAAAAAGAAAAAGAAAAAGGTGAAAAAAAATTGTTTGGAAAACAATCACATTGAACACACTTCTAGGTGTTGCAAGTCTAAGCCCTGATACTGTAATTTGAAATCACCCAAAAGAAACGGGCAGAATTCAGAATGGTCCTACACTGCTAAAGGGAAAAAAAAAAAAAAAGAAACAAAAATGTAAACAAATGGAATGTAATAATAAAATATTTATTTTTTCTTATCTTCACGGCTCTCTTGCTTCTTTGGAAATATTTTATATTTTCTATCAAGATCTATGATTAAATATTTAAATGTTTACTTCAAAACAGAGTTTAAAAAGTGAATAAGGGGCTTCCCTGGTGGTGCAGTGGTTGAGAATCTGCCTGCCAATGCAGGGGACACGGGTTCGAGCCCTGGTCTGGGAAGATCCCACATGCCGCAGAGCAACTAAGCCCGTGAGCCATAATTACTGAGCCTGCTCGTCCAGAGCCTGTGCTTCGCAACAAGAGAGGCCGCAATAGTGAGAGGCCCGCGCACCGCGATGAAGAGTGGCCCCCGCTCACCGCAACTGGAGAAAAGCCCTCGCACAGAAACGAAGACCCAACACAGCCATAAATAAATAAATAAAATTAAAAAAAAAAAAAGTGAATAAGGGGCAAACTCACGCAGGGGCAGTTCTGACCTGGAACTGTGAGGAAAGGACAGATCACCCAGGAAAGTCACCAAAGAGGAAACTCTACCCAAAGGATTCCATAGAATGTCTGTGCCCAGGGAGATTCTGGGGACATAGACACTAGGCTTTTAAGCAACAGAGTTCCAGGTGGTTAATCTCTGATTTCCTCTCATGTAAAACATCCACAGGTAAAAAATATATCTTTAAAAAGAACCATCCATGGCTCTGTGGAGGAATGATAAACAATACTGCGTACTTCAAAATGCACCACGGAGGACAAATATTAGTAATGAAGCTATGAACTGGAGAGGGGAAGATGGCATTTGGGAACGTGGGGAAAGATCTGGAAATTTAGGCATTCACTGCCTGCTCTGGGAAGAGCTGGGGTGCAAGAACAGGGTCGTGGATTTGTGACCCTGTTCCTCAAACATTCGGAAAGTGAGGGGAAGAAGTGTCCCCACACCCCCGCCAGGGAGAAAGGAGGGACTGGGGACCCCACAGACCACAGCTCCACCTATGCATGAAGCCCTGACACCGAGTCCCCGATTGTCCAGTGATCACCCTCTCCGTGGACACCACACAATCTGGAGTAGACACGGCCGCAGCAGTGAGCAGAGAGGCCGCCCTGGGTCCCGACTGCCGGCCGCGCTGCGGGTGGACTCTGGTCTGCAGACTCCGGAGTTGACCGCGGGGAGGCCCGGGTCCCACCACGGCCAGTTCCAACCGGTCCTTCCGCCCCCGTCTTCCAACACCCGTCTCCCCAACTCACCATTTCCCAGTTTCTCTGGTTCTGCGTTGTCCACCTCACGACTCTCGTGGCAAGTGCAGGTCACAGCAACAGAGGATGCCGTTGAGCCACTTGAGGACTTAAAGGGCAGAAATCAGGCACCCAGGTCGAGGCCCGACTGAAGAGCAACAGAGCACGCAGACCACTCGCCCCACGTAGTCATTGGAGCGTCGCCCACACGTCTGTAACCAGTGACTCCCCTGATTGGACAGTTTGCAAGGCCCCGCTCTCCCGTGCCTGAGTGACAGCAAGCGGGAGGTCAGGTCTCAGAGCGGAACTGGTACTGGCCGTGGGCGGGAACTGTCCCCTGCACCGACACTGCATTGAACCATGAGGCCAAGAGGCCCTCACGGAACTGTGCCACTTCTTCACAAACACGGACACTTACAAGTGATCTCACCATATGTAATAATGAGTCTGGCTCCATTTCGATCTTTGATCATTTCCTGTGGGACCTCAGGGGCACTTGGTTCTGGTGGGAGGATGAACCCCACAGTCTAGACCAGGCCCCTGGGCCTCTCAGATGCTAGGTAACATCATAGTGAATGGCGAAGAGACCTCTTCTAGAACTGTGGCATCTAGAAAGGGACTGAGGGGTAGGGTGCCCCCTCCTGCAGGTAGGCTATGCCAGAGGGCTCAGGTTGCACTCCGCCGTCATGTCTCAAATCTCAGTAGACGTGCTGAGCTCGTGGGGGGCTGTTTCCAGGACCCAAGCCACAATGAGCAGCTGCGTGGAGGGTCAGATGGTCACATCCTAGGACAGCTTATATTTCCAGGAGAGCCTAGTACCTGGTGGAAATTACAGCGTCAATGGCATAAAGTGTGGGCTAAGACGGGGCAGTTTCTTGAATAGAAGTAAAATTGGTAAACAAGGAATATGTTGCCTTCAAACATCATAACAACCTAGGAGGTGCTGTGGGTGCTGAAAAGGACGATCTGTCTTCATGGTGTCAGGGAGGGAATTTACCAAATAAATTTTAGAAATTTAACCATGGTGTCAGGGCCTCACAGTATGTGTGAGCTTATGGCCCATCCACTTTTCATGAGCGCCCTTTTTCAATATCTGTATGTCCCGAATGAATGTTAAATAAACTTCCTCAAAGAGATGTCATTAATGTAATGTTATACCTCTGCTCATGGAGCCAGGTGGATCCAGGTCAGACTCTGCCTGCAGAGACTGTGTGCAGTGGTAATGGTACTGAGGTTACTGGAGGGTAACCAGTAAAGGTGTTCATGTCCCTTTAGAGGTGAAGGCTATCCGCAGCTGACAGGCTGTGGAAACAGGCACTGAACAGAAAAGACTTAGCCAACTCCATCCAATCCTGTGACAGCAGGATATTTACCACTTGCTGATTGGATGGAGTTAGTACTTTCCATAATACTGGAAACTAAAAATAGGTGTGTATTCGATGTAACCACAGCCTCAAGTTTGCAGTAATCCATTGTGAGGTGTCATTCATTCTTTCCAGGTTTAAGAATAGGTGAAATTGGCTGTTAAAAGGAGAAGTACCCTTACTTCTCCTTTTAAGAGGGGATAATCACCTCTTCACTAAATAACTTTTGTATAATGTTTTCCAATCCTTCAAGGCTCTGTTTAATTAACCTTGGGCCATGTTACATAATTTACCTGGAGGATAAGGTCTGTGGGGTCCCATTCTGTGAAGCCAATTTGGAAGTGGCAAAGACTTAATTTAATTTTAATTTTTGAATCATTGGTTCAGAGTTTTCCTATACTTTAGGACAATGCTTGCTGTGACCATGAGGAATTTAGGCAAGAGAAGAGCTGGCTGATACTTAAGGTGAGACATGCCTATTTGTTTCCTATCTTATATCCAGTAATTCCCCTAAGATTATCGGGGGTACCTTCCTTAAATTTAGTAGGATCCCAATATGACTGTAATTTGAGAATTGGTATTGATTAGTTGCATGAAGGTTTGTGAATTAGCGCATTACAGCAGATGGCAAAATTAATTCAGAACCTATGTTGTAGAGGCCCCAGAAACCAAACAGTACCCCTTTATCTTTTTTGTTGTATAGATTCTTTTAGTATATTTTGGATTTCCAATGGGTCAAATTGCAGGCCTTTCCTTTTTTTTTTTTTTTTTTTATTCCCTCTCTCTTGTCTTTGTTTTGTTTTTTGTGTCACTGGATATACCTTGGGGGAGGGGTGTCCTCTCTACCCTGGTATTTATATATTTTTCTCCTCTAGAGGGCCTCAAATCAACACCACCTGGATTAGGAGCTTTCCCCGTGACAGCTGGTTGCTTTATAGAATTTAAGGACCCCAGGCTTAAGTCAGGTTTGAACTAATCCCTTTGCTGTTCCACAGGGGTGCCATGAGTGTTGTCCCCAGTATAACTTGGACTGCCAGGATCTTAGCTGCAGTAGAGGCAGGGGCAGTAGCAGCAGCAGAAGTTAAGGGTCCTGGTGAGTCTCTGTTATAAGGAGTATGGACTCAGCCTGCCATCTAATGGCTGCCGTTCCCCTCCCTTCTCTTTCTCATTTTAAATGACAGCTGTTTCGGGAACAAGGACCTGATGGGCCCACCTCTTGCACAGGGTATAGTCCCTCTCTCCCACCACCTCCAGGGTACGCTGGGACCAACCCAGCCTCTGTCACAGTTTCTCTCTAACACACAGATATACACTGGCACAGACATCAACCCAGGATTCCTTCAAGAGCCCCAACCCCATATTCCTGCTCCCAAAGGCTTAGGAATTCTTGAAACTTTCAACACTGGTCAGCTGATCGTAGAACTGAGTCCTGGTGGGGTTAACAATGGAACAGGGCAGCACAGCTCACAACTCGAACTCCCCAGCACCCAGCAGCCCACAGTGCCAGCCGCCATCAGACGGCAGAGCAGGTGAGCGAGTCAGAGCAAGAGAAGACAGACCCACGAGTGGTGGTCATGTCTGAACATGCCGCTTACGGCACCAACTGTTATGGTTATCTGCAGAGGTGTGGTTCCCATGTTGAGACTGATGCTGGTATATCATACACATACACACACACACACACACAGAGGGTAGGATGAGGCTTATGACACAATTGGAGTCTCAGAAGAGAGCAGGAACCGTCTCTCAAGCAGCTCTGAAATGGCTTCAGCAAGCAAGGAAAGGATCCTGGCCTGGGGTTTTATCATGGCTAGGGGGTGTTAAAGAAAAAATATTCAATGACACTTGTCAAAGAGGGTAAAGCAAATTTTACCCAGAACCACTGGGACAGGTATAGAGAGCACTGCGATGGGATTTCACAGGGGGTGAAAAATGAGTTTGGGCTCAACACTGAATACAGTATGGACGAGTGGGAATTCATGGTCAGAGATCAAGGTGGGGATGGAAAATTAAAAGAAATAGTCAGGGGTTAGGGGGTTCTGACTAAACGGACCTAACAGGATTGTACTGAAGACAGGACAGGGTGATCACACATCACTTGAGGGGTGGTGAAAGTGGGGGAACGCGATCAGATACGGGGAGGTAGGGGGATTCTGGTTCAACTGACAAAGCAGGGTTCTTACTAAAAATGGATTTACAAAGAACTACACAAATAGGCCTAGGAGGTTCAGGAGCCTGTTAATCAGGCTCAAACTTTAATAGTTTGAGCAAGGAAAAAGTCTTTGATGGGGGGGAGGGCAGGGAAAGAGTTCTGCTTGTGCAGTTGGTATCTGAAGCCAGTGCCAGAGGAGGGAGCCCCAGGACTTTCTTAACAGCTTGTCCAGGTGGGGACACAAGGGGAAAAGGGAGAGACGGGGTGTAAGCTGTCAGCAAACATCAACTCTGCAGATTCCAACTACTCATTACAAAGACAAAGGTGGGCAACAAATATATGTATTCCCAATTGCCTGTTCTTATATAAAAAAAACACAGGATGCTCAATAAATAATCAAAAGTGTATGTTGGGGGTGGCTGGAGTAACAGTGCTGAAGGAGACCAGGGTAAGTTGGCGGTGAGTTACAATTCAGAAATAGAATTTCCTATCTTACAGAGTTACTTTGAAATAAACAGAAAAATTTATATATACCATGATTTACTATTTACTAATATTTCTCACCCTTTGTATATAAAAAACCATTCTAAGATTTAATTCCTTTAAACACAATTACAAAAGTATAAACCATAAATTTTTCATGAAAGATGAAAAATTTCAAATCTCTGCTAACTAAAACAACAAGGTACATCCTGGTTTATCCTTCCACTCTTATCTCTCATGGGGGTTATTTTTAGGAATAAGTAGAATATTATAATGCAGTAGAGGCTTGGGTTTAGCTCCTTAAACGTAGCAGGATTTTCAAAGATTTACATAAGCTTTGATTAGTTTTCCTCACGTCAATTAAAAAAGGAAATCAATTGCTTTAGCCTTTTAAATTTCAACGTTCTCTAGGGACAGGCATATACAAACACTGATCTGAAAATCAAATATGTACCTGAAAACTTAAACATTCGTCTCGCATCTTGAGGTTCTCTTGCCTAAAAGGAACAAAAATTCTATTTAGTTCCACAGTTTTCTTGCCTTGCTGACATCATTTCTCTCAATCAACCTAGATTTTTAAGCCCCCCAAAACCAAAAATGTTATTTCTCACACTGGGAATTAATTATATAGTACTAAGGGAAACTAGAGTCAAATGGCTGCACTATTCAATGGATAAAAGAATCCAAAGAAGGAAACGCAAATATTGAAATCAGTACAGATAAGTAGCCAGCTTCCCACAGGACAAAAGGAGCCACGTTCAGAAAGTTTAACACACGCTAGGCTCTCCTGGTTGAGACAGAACCGCGGGACCAGGTCAGTCCCTGGTGGAGGAGGGTGGGGGCCACCTGAGCAGCCACAGGAATAAACTCTCTCCCTCCTCTCTCCGGGGAATAATGGAACCACTCCCTTTCTCAGGCTTCCATTCCCACAGTGAGATAACTCAGCAGGACTCAGTTTAAGGCTGTGACTAAAATAAGCTCCCAAATGCATAAGCTCTAACCCAGGACACAGTGCTTGGAGACACTGACCTCAGGCCTCTGCTTCCACTCACGCTGCTACTGACCACCACTGATATTTTAAATGACACAAACCCAATTTTAAAGAATCCAGCAAAATCATTCAGTCTCAGTGTTTATGTGTAAAGGGAGGGAAGAAAACTCTAAGGCATTTTGTTAGTTCAACAAGAAAAACTGTAAGAATCTATTATTTTCAGAAAATAATGATATTAATTATTATTATTTCCATGGCATGTTTTATGAACCATTAATCATACTTGAACACTTCTGATATTCAAGTTTAAGATTCGGAATTCTATGTGAACTACCCCCCAACCACCCAAAAAGAACAACCTCAGAATATTACTACACATGCTCAGGAGAGGAAAAAGGAAACAAGAATTTTTAAAACATTCAATATAATACTAGAATATTTTCTTTTTCTGATATTCACCCATTTTTTGCCTCTTTGGAAATATTTTATACTGTCTTTCAAGATCTACTGATTACATAAATTTTAAATTTTTGAAAAATTGAGGCTCAAATAAGTGAGTAAAACTTTTCAAAGTAACAAACCCAAGGAAGGGCAGCGCTGGCAGGTACCCCCACCCAAAGGACATCTGTGCCCAGAAAAGATCCGAGGGGAGAGGCACCAGGATTTCACACACGTAGTTCCACGTGGTTATTTTCTGCTTTTCCTCTCAGGTAAGATATCCAAACACAAAAAATGTCTTGTAAAAAAGAGCCATCCATAACTCCGTGTAAAAATTGTAAACAATATACTGATCCGTTTGAAATGCATCACGGAGAATGAATAGTTGATAGCTGCTGTGAATCGGAGAGGGGATGCTGGCATCTAGGAATGCGGAAGAGATCTGGAAATTCAGACATTTATTCCCAGCCCTAGGAAGAGCTAGGCTTCAAGGACGGGTGGGGATTTGAGACACTGTCCCACAAACATTTGGAAAACTCAAGAGAAAACGGCGCCCCCCTGGGGAGAAAGGAGGGACTGGGGACCTCACAGACCACAGCTCCTCCAACGCACGAAGCCGGGACACCCAGTCAGGATTAATCCTTGAAGACCTTCCCCGTGGTCACCGCACAATCTGGAGCAGACGCACCCGCAGCAGTGAGCGGACAGGACGCTCGGGGTGCCCGCTGCAGGCCCAGACCCCGCGCTGCGAGCCGGAGGGTACTGCTGCGCTCTGGACCGACTGGGGTCCGCAGACTCGGGAGTTGACCACCGGGATGCCCGGGTTCCGCCACTGCTCTGTGTCTGTCTGGGAACACCCGGCCCTGCACACTCACCGTTTCTCTATGACCCGGGCAGCGGTGCAGGTCATAGCGCGACTGAGGTTCCAGCAGAGACACCTGAGTCCGTTAAGCGTGGGTGAGCCTGGATAATAGCGAGCGCGGAAAGAAGAGTCCACGTGGTTCCGGCGCGTCGCCCCACCCACCTGCCCCTGACGCGCCTGATTGGGCGCAAAACCCCATCCCGCTTTCCCGGAGTGACAACAGGGCAGGAGGTCACATGACTGAGCAGAACCAGCTTTTGGCGGTGGGCGGGAACCAGTCCTCTCCAGGGACATTTGCTTTTTTTTTTTTTTTTTTCTTTTTTCTTTTTTTAAAGTACTCGAACTGTGATTTTTCTTTTAATTTATTTTTATTTATTTATTTTTGGCTGTGTTGGGTCTTCATTTCTGTGCGAGGGCTTTCTCTAGTTGCGGCAAGCGGGGGCCACTCTTCATCGCGGTGCGCGGGCCTCCCACTATCCTGGCCTCTCTTGTTGCGGAGCACAGGCTCCAGACGCACAGGCTCAGTAGTTGTGGCTCACGGGCCCAGTTGCTCTGCGGCATGTGGGATCTTCCCAGACCAGGGCTCGAACCCGTGTCCCCTGCACTAGCAGGCAGATTCTCAACCACTGCGCCGCCAGGGAAGCCCGGGACATTTGCTTTTAAACAAAACTTGTTCTTGGCCCTAGAGGGGCAGCGGTGTCCTCCTGCAGCTCCTTATGAGCGCGGGGCACCTATGTGCGCAGGGAATTCCAGAGTCAGTTTCCGGATAGAGAGACACCATTGACCAAAGCAAGAGGGGTGCCCAAGTCAGGCCAACTGGGACAAGAGGGTCTGAGGTCCTCGCCGGGTCAGGGGTTGGCATGGGCTGCGAGGCCACCCATGGTACCGTGACCCTTGTTTACAAACACACTTGAAAATGACCTCACCATGTGGCTCCCTTCTGATCTTTGTTAACAGCGTTGAGGCTTCCTTCTCTACCTCCATACATATGGTACTTTAGCTAAAGAATTGCAGAACCTTCCAAGCACTTGGCTCTGGCGGGAAGTTTGAACCCCGCAGCCCTCACCTGGGTGCAGGGACTCGTCTCCGACCAACCGTAAACTATGAGATGTGTTAAATAGAACTCTCAGGTGTACATTTTACACTAAAGGGAAATTTATTTTAGATAGTTTTTGAGTGTGTCCTTGGAGATTTTGAGATTTAAACAGCTATAATATCGCTATGGTGAGTGAGTTCCTATTTCACCAATATAAGAAAAAAACAATAAAAAGTTATGGAAATGTGGGATGTATCTGAAAACCCTTAATATATTTAACACATTGGTTCAAAACTCTTAATGCATTTATTTATTTGAATAGTTTTATTGAGATAAAATATACATATCATACACTGCATTCCTTTACTGTGTTCAATAGTTTTCCATATATTCACAGATGTGTGCAATCAGCACCACAATTTTTGAACATTTTTGTCTCAAAAAGAGCCCCTGTAGGGAATTCCCTGGCAGTCCAGTGGTTAAGAATCTGTGCTCCCAATGCACGGGGCACAGGTTTGATCCCTGGCTGGGGAACTAAGATCCCACATGCCGTGTGGTGAGGCCAAAAAAGTATTTAAAAAAAAAAAAAAAAAAGCCCCTGTACCCTTTAGATATCACTTCCCTGTCTTCCCATCCCCCTGCTCCAAACAACCATCCTAGGCCACTTCTAATCTTTCTGGCTCTGTGGATTTCGAGATTGTTTTGGCTATTTTGGATGCCGTGCAATCCCATATGAATTTTTGAAACAGCTTGCCAATTTCTATAAAGAAGTCACCTGAGATTCTGACAGAAATGGCATTGAACCTGTAGATCATTTTCAAGAATATTTCCATCTCAAAAATGTTAAGTCTTTCAATGTATGTACACGGGAGGTTATGCCATGTTTTTAGATCTTTATTAATTTCACTCAACAATGTTCTATAGATTTCAGAGCTTTTGTTTTGGTTTCTCTTTTATTAAATTTACTCCTAACTATTTTACCCCCTTTGATGCTTTCGTAAATTCATTTGTTTTCTTAATTTTATTTTTAGATTGTTTGTTACAAGTATGTAGAAATACAATTGATTTTTCCGTATTGATCTTGTATTCTACAACCTTGCCGAACTTGATGATCAATTCTAATTTTTCTTTTTTTTAGTGGATTCCTTAGAACTTTCTATGCACAACATATGTCATCTGCAAGTAGATATAGTTTTACTTTTTCTTATCCAATTTGGATTAATTTTATTATTGTTTTAATCACAAAATTGTTCTGGGTAAAATCTCCAGGACATTACCAAGTAGAAATCCTTGTTTTCTTCCTGATATTAAGAGGAAAGTACCCAGTCTTCCAACATTAAATATAATCTCAGCTGTGATTTTTTTTTTCATAGATGCTCATTTTCTAATGAAATTTTCATCCTTACCTGGTTTGCTGAAGGTTTTTACCATGAGAGGGCATATATATATATATATATATATATATATATATATATATATATCAAATACTTTTTATGAGTCTACTGAGATGACCTTGCCATTTTTGCTTATTACTCTATTAATACTTTTTATTGCATTAATTGATTTTGAGACGTTAACCCAACCTAGCATCCTTGCAATTTAGTCACAGTGTATCCTTGTTTTGAGATGTTGCTGGATTCGGTTTTCTAGTATTGGTGATTTTTTAAGGGTGGGGGCATCCATTTTCACAAGTGAAATTAGTCTCTTGATTTTTTTTTGTGATACTTTTTCTGGTTTTGGAATCAGAGTAATACTGGTCCCAAAGAATGAGTTTAAAGTGTTGTACACATTCTATTTTGGGGGAGAGTTTCTGAAGACTCATATTAAACCTCTGAATGTTTTGGGGAATTCTGTGATGAAGCAGTCTGGGTCTGGGTAGTTATCTTGATTAGTAATTCAATAATGTCACATTATAGTTCTAGTCAGATTTTCTATTTTTTATTGAGTTAATTTCAGTAGTTTGTGTATTTTGGGGGATTTTTCCATTTCATCTCAGTTATCTAATTTTTTATTATACAGTTGTTCATTGTATTCCTTTATAATCCTTTTCACTGCTGTAAAGTCATGAGTAATAGTCACACTTTCCGTCTGATCTTAGGAATTTGAGTCTTCCTTCTTTTTCTCTACATTAATCTAGCTAAAGATTTGTCAATTTTATCAATCTTTTCATAGAGTCCTCTTTTGACTTTACTGATTTTCTGTATGATGTTTTTATTCCCTCATTAATTTCTCCTCTAAACGTAATTATTTCCTTCGTCTTATTGTTTTGGGTTTGTTGCTCCTTGTCATGTGTGTAAGATGGAAAGTGCGGTTATTGATTTAAGATCTTCTTTATTAGTATAGGCAATTATACCTATAAGTGTTCCTCTAAGTACTATTTCTGATGCAGCCAGAAACGCTTGTATATTGTGTCCTCAATTCCTCTAACACAAACTATTTTCCTCATTTCTCTACTGATTTCTTCTTTGACACATTAGGAGTGTGTTGTTTAATTTCCTCATAATTTTGAGTTTCCCCAATTTTTCCTAAGTTTGATTTCTAATTTCATTCCATTGTTATCACAGACCACAGATTTTTTTTTCCGAGTGTTTTAAATTTAATGAAGTTTGTTTTATGCCTTAGCATTTGTTCTACCCTAAAGAAAGTTCCAGGTCCATTTGTGAAGAATATATATACTGTTGTTGTTGGGTGGAATATTCTGTAGATATGTCAGATATACTACACAGTACACACTAAGAAATGTTTAAATTTTAGATAATAAGTGAGAAAGGGAAAACAGCACTGGATAACTGGGAGCTGTGTCCCACTCACCAGTAGGCCAAGTCTTATTCTGTTGAAGAGACAAATATCACATACCTCCACCATCAGACAATGCTATCTGGTGACCGTGATGGATCACAACAAGATCAAGGAAACTCTGTAATCATGTCTCTAAAAATGGTAAAAGCCCTCAGAGTCCAAACCATAAAAATGACCAAACATTCCAAAGGATTATGGTTACTAATCACAGAATTATATTTACCCCCTCACAACACCCAAAAGAGAGCAACATCTTGCTTCATCAAATATCAACAAAATCACCTAACACCAGTCCAAATTCTATAAGGAGTACTTTTGAGCACCTTTATACTAATACACCCATAGTCATTTATCCCTTACAGTCATGGTTATTACTTCAAGTCAATACACCACTCTCTACAACTACAGGTATGTCTTGTGGTCTTTGGCAAGAGGGTATTGAGACAAACATGATTTAAGGTTTTGGTATTATGAGTGAATGAGAAGTTACTTTTATGACAAAAATTTAAACTACATAAATAAAAAAATAAATTTGCCCTAGTATAATTTCCTGAATTTGTGTGAATTGCTAATATAGATTCAGAATGTATAGATTAAATGGACTAAATGACAAAGTGGATCTGAAAATATAGGCATATCTTGGAGATACTATGGGTTCAATTCCAGAGCCCAGCAATAAAGTGCTTATCATAATAAAGCAAGTCACACAAATTTTTTTTGTTTCTCAGTGCAGATAAAAGTTATGTTTATACTATACTGTAATCTATTAAGTGTGCAATAGCATTATGTTTTAAAAAAAACAATGTACATACCTAAATTTAAAGATACTTTATTGCTGGACTTCCCTGGTGGTGCAGTGGTTGAGAATCCACCTGCCAGTGCAGGGGACACAGGTTCGATCCCTGGTCCAGGAAGATCCCACATGCCGCAGAGCAACTAAGCCCACGTGTCACAACTACTGAGCCCGTGTGCCACAACTACTGAAGCCCGCACACCTAGAGCCATGCTCTGCAAGAGAAGCCACAGCAATGAGAGATGCCTGCGCACCGCAACAAAGAGTAGTCCCTGCTAGCCGCAACTAGAAAAAGCCCACACACAGCAACGAAGACCCAACACAGCCAAAAAAAAAAAAAAAAAGAGAGACACACTTAATGAGACCTCACTAACTGTTACATAGTCTGGCTCCATTTTAATCTTTGATCCTTGACAGCGTTGAGCCTTCCATCCATCCCTGCCCCTTCCCCACTCATTTGCTACTTAAGAGAAAGAATCCCAGACGTTTGGCTCTGCTGGGAGGTTTGAACCCTGCAGCCCTAGCCCTACCTGGGCCCAAGGACTCTTTTCAGTCAATCACAGTGCGTGAGATGTGTTCATTAAATTCTCATGTGTACATTTTACACAGGAGGAAATTTATTTTAGATCAGTTTTTGCCTATGTCCTTAGAGAACTTTGAAATGCAAAGGACTAGAATATCTCTAAGGTAATTGATTTCTATTTTCACCAATAAAAAAACAATAAATCATTATGTAAATACGGGATGCACCTGGAAACTCTTCCTTTCCAGCATTATTGAAGTATAACTAATAAAATTGTCTATATTTAAAGATAACAATGTGACGATTGATATACATATATTGATACTATATCGTATGCTTGAAATTTGCTGAGAGTGGAATAAGCATTCTCAGCAGACACCAAAAAGGTAACTATGGGAGGAAATCGTTGTATTAACCTGAAAACTCTAATATGCCTAAGAGACTAAATTGCAACTCCTTTCCATTGCAAAGCTCTTTATGCACTTATTTATTGATTCCAACAGCTTTATTGAGAGGTAATGCACATACTATACACTGCAATTCGTGAATGTGTACAATTCACTGGTTTTTTGTATATTTGCAGATATGCCTATTGTCACCACAATTTTTGAACATTTTCATCACCTCACAAATAAATCCCTCTCCCCCTTAGCTATCACTCCCAATCTTCCCACTGTTAAAAAGAAACAACAGGCCCAAAATGGAGTCACTTGTGCTAAGCCCGAGTAAGCAAATCAAAACTAATACCTAACCAAATTGCAGTTTCAACTTCCTCCAGGAATGTAATCCTAACTGGTCAATCTGGAATTTCCTGGTCAACACTAGTGAGGTAATTGGCCTAATAGACTCCTTTTGTGCCCTAAAGGAACATGACTGTGCTTGAAATAATCCTTTTTTTTTTTTTTTTTTTAATGACTTCCTTGTCCACGTCCTCTCTGCCTTTAAAAACCTTTCATTTTTTATAGCTCTTGGGAGCTCCTTTCTATTTGCTAGATAGGATGCTGCCTGATTCATAAATTGTTGAATAAGGCCAATCAGATCTTGAAAATTTACTTAGGTGAATTTTTATTATTTAACACCATCTTCCTCAGCCCTGGGCAACCAGCAGTATGAAGTACATTGACATTGTGAAACCAATCTCCAACTATTTTCATCTTGCAAAACTGAAACTCTATATCCATTAGAAAACTCCTCATTAGCCACTTCCCTCAGCCCCAGGCAACAACCACTTTTTCTATGAATTTGACTACTCTATGTCCTCAAACAAATGGAATTATACTGTGTTTGACTATTTTTGACAGGCTACTTTCACTTACAATTATGTCACTGAGATTCAACCATGATGCAGCATTTGTCAGAATTTGCTTTATTCTTAAAGCTGATTTATACTCCATTATATATATGTGCCAAATATTTTTGATCCATTTATCTACTGATGGACACTTGGGTTGCTTCCACCTTTTGGCTATAGTAAATAATGCTAATACCTCTATTTGAGTTCCTGTTTTCAATTCTTTTGTGTATTGTTGTCCTAAACTAGAAATAATTTCCAGAAAAGAATCAGGATTATCTTGAAGCAAAAGGACAGCATTATTATTCCTAACGTTTGCAAACCAGGATACACAGAGTCTGTGTCTCTAAGGGGAAGTACATTGGGGAACGGGGGGATAGGGTGAGAGATTAAAAAAAAAAAGCCTCAGGAGCTTCCTCGTTGGTGAACACGTGGAGATTTGGGGAGACTGGGGCACCTGGAGAGAGCTCCTGGTCCTTTCCCCATACCTTGCCCTATGTATCTCTTCCATCTGGTTGTTCCTGAGTTACTTACATCTTTTTATAATAAATCAGTGATCTAGTAAGTAAAATTTTAACTAATTAATTAATTAATTTAATTAAAAGTAAAAATAAAAACAAAAACCTCAGAAACCAAAATTGAGAGACTTGTAAGGGGACTGGATGGTCCTTGCAGCCTGACAACAAGTTTTCGATAATTGGCTGTCATTGGAGGTTCTCCTTAGGGGCTCTTCCAGGTAGGATCCTTAGCAGAATCAAGGTCCTTATAGTTTTTGTTTGTGATTTTTCTAAGAACACAGAATACCTGACTGAACCCCAGGTCTGTCATAACTACTTGGCTTCACTTTATTCTGGGTCCCCGTTAGCAACACTGGTCCACTATTTTCTTTGCTTAGGGAATTTCTCTTATTTTTACTTTTCCTTAGGGGATTTTATGTTACTTTTACAGTACTTACCCATAAGTAGAATGGCAAGATCAGATGGTAACTCAGTACCTAATTTTTTGAGGAACTGCCATGTTGTTTTCCATAACAAAAGTACAATTTATATTCCCAGCAATAGTACACAAGGATTTCAAAGGGTGTTTTCACTTTCTGGATGGTGTCCTTTGAAGCACAAAACTCATTAATTTGATGAAGTTCAAATTACCAATTTTCTTTTTTTATGTAATGCCCTCGATGTCATAGACAACATTTTTTGCCAAATCCAAGTTCAGGAAATTTTTCCTATGTTTTATCTAAGTTTCTTACAGGTTTCCTCTTATGTTAACATCCTTGATCCTTATTGATAAATTACTGTATGTGGTGTGACAAGGGTACAACCTTTCTTTTGCATATGGCCATCCAGTTGGCCCAGCACCAATTTATGAAAAGAAATATTCTTTTCCCATTTTTGAAAACTTTGTCAAAGATTAGCTGACCTTAAATGTAGGAGTTTATTTCTTTTTTTTTTTAGAGTTTTTTTAATTAATTAATTAATTTATTTATTCTTGGCTGCATTGGGCCTTCGGTGCTGTGTGCGGGCTTTCTCTAGTTGCAGCGAGTGTGGGCTGCTCTTCGTTGTGGTGTCCGGGCTTCTCACTGTGGTGGCTTCTCTTGTTGCGGAGCATGGGCTCTAGGCATGCAGGCTTCAGTAGTTGTGGCTCACGGGCTCAGTAGTTGTGCTCCTGGGCTTTAGAGTGCAGGCTCAGTAGTTGTGGCACATGGGCTTAGTTGCTCTGCGGCATGTGGGATCGTCCCGGACCAGGGCTTGAACCCATGTCCCCTGCACTGGCAGGTGGATTCTTAACCACTGCACCACCAGAGAAGTCCCTGTAGGGGTTTATTTCTCAAATCTCAATCTATACATACATCTCTATATCTACCCTTGTGTCAGCCCCACACTACCTTGAGTGCATTTGCTTAAAGTTTTTGAAATCAAGACTTGTTAGTCCTACTACTTTGCTTTTCATTTTCAAGGGTGGCTTGGCTATTCTGGTCCCTTGCAATTCCATATATAAACAACTTGCCAATTTCTTACAAAGATTATAGCTGGCATTACGATAGTTATTACATTGAATCTTCAGATCATTTTGTGGAGTAGTGCCAGTTCAACGATGTTAACTCTTCTGAACCATGAAATTGGGATGTTTTCCCATTTATTTACACTTGTCTTCACTTCTTTTCACCATGTTTTGTAGTTTTAAGAGTACTCACTTTATTTTTTTTAATTAATTAATTTATTTATTTTTGGCTGCGTTGGGTCTCTGTTGCTGTGCGCGGGCTTTTCTCTAGTTGTGGTGAACAGGGGCTACTCTTCGTTGCGGTGCGCGGGCTTCTCATTGCGGTGGCTTCTCTTGTTGTGGAGCACGGGCTCTAGGCGCGTGGGCTTCAGTAGTTGTGGTGCGTGGGCTCCAGTAGTTGCGACATGTGGGCTCAGCAGTTGCGGCTCGCGAGCTCTAGAGTGCAGGCTCAGTAGTTGTGGCACACGGGCTTAGTTGCTCTGTGGCATGTGGGATCTTCCCGGACCAGGGATCAAACCCATGTCCCCTGCATTGGCAGGTGGATTCTTAACCACTGCACCACCAGGGAAGCCCAAGAGTACTCACTTTATATTTTGGGTTTAGCTTGTTCTTTTTCTTGTTCATTGAGGTATAAATTTAGATCGTTAATTTGGTATCTGTCTTTCTTAATATAGGTGATTATAAGGTTCACTTTTACTATTTCTTATGCTATATACAACTGTCCTTGTGTATGTCTCTCCTGCTGTGTTTGGGTATCCCTAGAAACTCAATCTTAAGTAGTCTGTGTCTTCCAGCTCTCTGTTCTAATCCACTCTTTTTATACCGAGCCCTGTTGGTATGGTAAGAAGGTACTGGTGTGGAAGAATGTTCTCTTGTATTTAAGCCTGTAATGTTTTGGCAGGACAGAATCCCTGGACTATGAACCTCAGAACAGGTTCTTAGTATTCATTCCTTCTCTTTTGTCACAGAGAAAACCTGAAGGGTCAGGGAGTTGTCTGCATGCTCTGTCCCATTTCAGATAAGGTTTTGACAAATTAGTTTTCTTTAAGAGAGAGCCTGAGTTACAGGGAACAGAATGCTTTGTGTACATATCAGAATGGTTTCCCCAGATTCCTGCATGAAGCATGAGGCAGTGTTTTTCCATCAGTCATGATGAGAACCTGGTTGGGCTCTTGCAGTAAAATTGATAAATTTGGGGGAGCTTCCTGAGACTGGACTCCCTAGAGGTTTTAAATCTCAAGCTAGTCCAATCTGTGTCTCCAGCAAATTCAAGTTACCAGTTTAAGTGTTCCTAGAGGTTGCTGGCTCCAGTTGCTTCACCTCCGGGTGACAATTCTATTTGTCTGTCTCTGATATGGGGAGAATTGTTTGCCATGTAACCTCAACTCTCTCATGACTCTAAGAACAGGTGTTGCTTTTCAGGTTGTTCAGCTTCTTGTCTTGTTGTAAACATAATGATCACTCAGAGCTCTTTACATATCAGAGCAGAACCATCCACTCAGTTGTGTTGCTCTGTATGTTTCCCTTATAAGACTACACCAATTCACTAATTCATTCCTCTGCTGGTGACCATGTCGGTGGTTTCAAAGTTTGTATTCTGTGATCATGCTTGGATCTCTGTATTTGAATTTCTTTCCTCACTTCTGAAAATTCCCTATCCTGAATGTTTGTCACCCTGAAGACAATTTCCATGAGTTACCTTCCATTTTATCATTGCCCTTTTGAGGGCAGGATCAACCCCATACCTAAAACAGGATCAGATGTCAACACTAATGTTGTCATGTGCATCAGTAGAAAGATATTTATTACTCAAAGGTACTTTCTAACAAGAGTAGGGCAAAGGTAGCTGGTTCAGAAGGCTTGTGCAAAGAATGGCTTGGCACTTTAATGTGTGTACAAGTGGAGGCTGCAGGTTTTCAAGGTTTGACCCTTCTACCTGCTGACACAAAAAGAAAAGGAGCGTGTGTCACCCCTCCTAACTTAGTTATCCATTGTAGGCCAGACAGGTGAGCAGGTACCCAAAGCCTTAAGAGTGAAATATCAAAAATGAGTTCAGTTCTTTATTAAAGTTCACTCCTGAGGTTTATAGACGTAATAATGCCACATCTCATTTAAATGACTTTGAATATTAATTGAAAAGCCACGTGACACAAGCAACACATAAATAAGATGATGAAGCTTCGAAACAACATTGGAATCCTGTCATCCCCGGGTATTTTAAGGGATCCAGGAAAGTGTGTCAGTATGGTTCTGGAATTCTGTTCAAATATTTCAATAACGTTGTTGTTGTTTATTTTAATTTGCTGTTCCATTTGTGTTACTGGTGGCACCTTGCCAGTGTATTCCACCCACATGCAGCAAGCAGCCCTCCTAGGGGAACAGAACTCTCCCTCCCTGGCTCATAAATAGTGCAAAGCCAAGTGGTCATCAGCTACCATGTCCGCTAGAGAGTTGTCCTTCATGGAAAACACCTCAGGCATTAGCTGACTACTACATGCATTTTGAAAGTTTTTTGACATTTCTTGATTGGCATTAATGATATGTTTCTTGAATGACATCATGTGTGCCCAGGTCAGTGCCAGGGGCTCCAACGATGATGAGTCTGTGATTGTAAACTGTAGGAAAAGAGCACATTTGTGTTGGATGGGCCAGAGGGGTTTGAAGGAGGGTGCCCAAAATGAAATACTGACATGTAGGTTACCCAGTCTATGGATGATGTTAGGAGGAAGAACTGGGAGTGGGATATACATGTGGTGGCCAGGATGTACTATGACAATAAACCAAAGACCTGTAGGAGTGGCCAGAAATGTCACTGATAAAATGTCTAGTACAGAAAGGCTCTACTCGTAAGATAACAGTAAGCCTGATGACCAGAACAAAGTAACTGGCCCCAAAGACTGAGGATTAAATCTGAATAATGCCCTGAACAGCAGGAAGACCTATGTATAGAAGAAAGCAAGCGTTAAGTAAGCCATTAGGACATCCTATGAGGGTTGTAGACTGGGGTCCTGAGACTGCCACTGAATGCCTTTTTCAACAGCCTGGTATTTCAGAATTGAGTGGATATCAATAATTTCTACCGTGTGTCGGTGAGTGATTGCATTTTGGTTTCAGAAGGGTTATGTGTGATAGTATAAGTAATTTTTGTATATAAGTATCTACCAAGGTTAGAGCATAGCAAGTAGCCAGTAGAGGGGGTGAAGGGCCCTACAAAGTCTGTTTGCCATCAGCTGTAGGGACCCCTTCCTTGGTCAGGAAACTATGTCTATTGAGTTTATTACCAATGGTGTGTTTGTTCACATCAGATGCCTCGGTCAGTCACTAAGGCAGCTATGGCAGAGAAGGGATGTCCCATGAATATTGCCTAACATTGAGGTTAGAGGTCTCTAAGTGGTTACGGATTGTGGGGGCTCACAGGACCAAGGTTAATACCATCAGATCCTAGGTGAGAGTGTGCCCAGAAGTCAATTTATCACTCTGAACACTGAGCCTCTGCAGACTGAGGTTTAATATATGCACAGAGTAAGGACTGGCATTGATTTGGACTTGGATATTGTGAGGCGTTACTCTCAGACTTCTTAATGCCAAAGGGGGCACCCTTGGATAAGGAGCTGTGATTGGTGGTTGAGGCACCTAGATCATTGGCAGTGGCCAAAGGATCTGTAACAACGTACAGATGAGTTCCATTCTTGGCTGGGGAATTCTCTATTGCTAGCACGATCGCCTGGAGTTTGACTAATCCATCTAATGCTTGGGTCCAATCTCTCATCCCAGATGGCCTGTTTGATTTAGGGACAGAACACAGCATCTCTGCAATGGACCCCATCAGGTGTGGTGGCAGCACCCTGTATATAAAGTATGTGGACTCCCCGGTCTCTCCTGGGATCCCAAGTGACTCCTCAAGTGGCCATGTGTCCAGAAAGAAGTGACCTACTCCAGAACAAAAGACATTAACTTGGGGGGAACACAGTTCCTTCAGCAAGTGGGATGTGACAGAGGGGCCAATTTTTGCTTTATGCTGCAAGTACCAATGCCTTTTTAACGAGGAAGACTCTGGTTAGCAAAACTGAGGGGTCCTACATTCATGACCCAAGGCAAAATGGGAAATTGGCTGTGGAGGCACAACTCTGGCCATGGGAGGGCCTCTATTTACAGAACAACTCTGTCAGCTGCCAGCAGAGCTGTTCTAATTGTGTGCAGTAACAGCTGAGGAGACTAGTTTCTGGTACAAGAATGCCTTGGATAACTTGTGTCCACCATGGGTGGTTTAGAGACACCTGGATGCATAAACAGAGGCTGCTAAAGCCTTTATGGTAAATGGGTGTGGGGAGGGAGACAATAATGGAGTAACTGTTACTCAGACAAATTCCAGAGCGTATGATTCCCCATTCAAACTCAGTAAAAATTGAAGTACTGTGTGAACAAGCAAGCAAACATATTTTACAAATCAGAGACAGCCGGGATTACTGTGGCCGATGGAATGTGCCCATAACATAGGTTCTGCCAACTGTTTCTATTGCCCTCTCAACTCACAGTCACTGATGTTGCCTCAGGAAATTTTCCAGAGTGGGATATGCATGAATTTCTAAAGATGTTTCCATGTAAGCAGGCACAGAGTAGGCTTGAGAGCTGGAAATAGTCTACAGATGGTGATGGGAGGAAATGATGTGATTTACACGAACGAGGATGTCCCCAGGTAGATCCCACTTGGGATACACCATTAGGTTTCAGAACCACAGTATTCCTGATATGAGGAAGGAGCTTATTCTCACATGGAAACAATGGGTCAAGGCAGACACTACCCAATGCAGCAGAGAAACAAACCCCCATGTTGATCTCTTTGGCTGCACCCTTCTGAATGTCATGGTGAATCAGGAAAACATACTTACTAGCACTATTAATGGCATAAGGTGTTTCCTATACAAATTAGACATTATAAAGATATAATCTACAGAAGATGGTAATAAGACAATACTCCCAACGATGAAACATGAATTACTTTCCAAGTGGACATAAAAGGCCTTACAGAAAAATTCAAACTCTGATGGATTTTGATGTGGAACTTGTGAAGACATCAGGGGAAAACTAGACTTCTAAGAAAATGGAAATCAAATATTTGTTGGTGGTGTTGGGGATACTCTTAACTACAGGGGCACAGAATCTGGGAAATAAGCTGCAAGACATTGTCCTCAAACCTCCTATTCATCTGTCTCTCTCCCAGTGTGGTGGCTCCAAAATCTGAAGAATACCCTCTTTGCATCTGCCTTTCAATCCAACTCAGGTAATGCAACTGATGACTTCTAACACAGAGTCTCAAAGGAGATGAATTCTGGTAAATCTAGCTCCTAACATTACTCACAGGCAATGTATCTCCAACTCTATAGATTTTTTGTCCTATAACAAGTCTCTCTTCTTTTTTTTTTTTAATTTAATTTAATTTTTATTTGTTTATTTTTGGCTGGGTTGGGTCTTCGTTGCTGCGTGAGGGCTTTCTCTAGTTGCGGAGAGCGGGGGCTACTCTTCGTTGCGGTGCGCGGGCTTCTCATTGCGGTGGCTTCTCTTGTTGTAGAGCACGGGCTCTAGGTGTGCGGGCTTCAGTAGTTGCAGCACATGGGCCCAGTAGTTGTGGCTCGTGGGCTCTAGAGCGCAGGCTCAGTAGTTGTGGCGCACAGGCTTAGTTGCTCCACAGCATGTGGGATCTTCCCAGACCAGGGATCGAACCCATGTCCCTTGCATTGGCAGGTGGATTCTCAACCACTGCGCCACCACGGAAGCCCCACTCCCTTTTTTTTTTCAGTACTTATTTATTCATTTGGCTGCGCCAGGTCTTAGTTGCGGCACACGGGACCTAGTTCCCTGACCAGGGATTGAACCTGGGCCCTCTGCATTGGGAGCACGGAGTCTTAACCACTGGACCACCAGGTAAGTCCCATAAGTCTCTCTTCTTAATTCAAATTCTATTCACCAACTACCAGTCAGAAGGAAAGACAAAAAGCAAAGAGGAAAATCATAATTTATGTAAAAGTATACTCTTTGACAACCTTTCCGTACATAAAAATTTATTCCAAGTGTTTAATAGAATGGAAAACTGAAAAAGGCTCCTATACCCATCACCCCCCAAAAAGGATCTTTCTCAGTAAAAAAGGTGTAATATATATAATAGATTAGGGGTATACGGGAACTGCCACCCAAGGCCAGTAGGAAAATACCAAACTGCCATTTTCAATGACCCTTTAACAGAGAATGAATAGAATATTATAAAAATTTAAGCCTACCTACATATTAGAAATACATTTTAATTCACCCATGGATCCAACAGACTTCAAAACGGAAAGAGAAAAAAATCATTTGATTAAACTTAAAATCACTACCTTTAAACCTTATGTACTATTGTTGAAAGACAACTTACAGAACACACATTAATATTATTTTTGAAATTAGTAGAAATCCTATGTCCAAGGATACACTTTAAGAAAGATTCTTGCTAAACACAGCATATTTAAAAACTTTTAAAACAAGTCTTTCATACTGAAGGTTTTCTGGAACATTAGGCATGGATTACTTTCCATCAAGTTATCTCATGTCACATTTATACTTCTTCATAGGAGTTTTCACCTCTAAGGATGTGGGCCAATTGAAGTGTTTCCCAAGCTGTTTACAAACAAGAGGTTTTATCTAGTGAACCTTTTCATGCCTTCGTAAATTACTGTGATAAAAGAAGGCTTTCCCACATTCTTCACATTTATATGGTTTCTCTCCAGTGTGCAGTCTCATATGCCGTCGAATGCTTGACAGAGATATGTAGGCTTTCCCACATTCCTGACATTGATAGGGTTTCTCTCCAGTGTGACTTCATTCATGCACTTGAACATAGGTGGAACTGAACGTTTTCCCACATATTTTACATTCATAGGGGTTTTCTCCAGTGTGGGTTCTTTCATGATTTTGAAGAGAACTGTCAGTACTAAATGCTTTAGAACATGTTTTACACACATACGGTTTCTCTCTAGTGTGAGTCTTTTCATGTCTTTAAGAACTGGTAACAAACAATGCTTTCCCATATTGCTTAAATTCATAGGGTTTTTCTCCAGTGTGATTTCTTTCATGATTTTGTAAACCTTTTTGAGAACTAAAACTTAAACCACATTGTTTACATTGATAGGGTTTCTCTCCAGTGTGACTCCATTCATGGATTTTAAGAGAACTGGGATTAATGAACACTTTCTCACATTCTTTACATTTATAAGGTCCATCTCTAGTGTGTGTTATCATGTGAAATTGGAAGGTTTTGTACCATGTATAGGTTTTCCCACATATTTTACACTCATAGGGTTTTTCTCCAGTATGGGTTCTTTCATGCATTTGGAAACCTTTTTGAGAACTAAAACTTTTACCACATTGCTTACATTGATAGGGTTTCTCCCCAGTGTGACGCTTTTCATGTATTTTTAGAGAACTAAGATTAAGGAATACTTTCTCACATTCTTCACATTTATAAGGTCCATCTCTAGTATGTGTTATCATGTGATATTGGAAGGTTTTGTGCCAGGTGAAGGCTTTCCCACATTCCTTACACTCATAGGGCTTTTCACCAGTGTGGGTTCTTTCATGATTTCGAAGAGATGTGGCACTACTCAATGCTTTAGAACATGTTTTACACACATACGGTTTCCCTCCAGTGTGATGCCATTTGTGCATTCGGAGGGAACTAAAATAACTGAAGCCTTTACCACACTGCTTACATTCATAGGGTTTCTCTCCTCTGTGACTCCTTTCATGTGCTCGAAAGGTTTGTTTACATCGAAAGGCTTTTCCACACTGTTTACACTGGTAAGGTTTCTCTCCAGTGTGACTCCTTTCATGGGTTTGAAGAGAACTGTGGTATCTGTAGGCTTTCTCACAGTGTTTACATTGATAGGGTTTCTCTCCTGTGTGAATTCTTTCATGTGTTTGAATGCTTTCATGACAACTAAAGGCTTTTCCACACTGTTTACATTCATAGGGTTTCTCTCCAGTGTGAGTTCTTCCATGTACTCGTAAGGAACAGTAATAACTGAAGGCTTTGCCACATTGTTTACATTGATAGGGTTTCTCTCCAGTGTGACTCCTTTCATGTATTTTAAGAGAACTGGGATTAATGAATACCTTCTCACATTCTTTACATTTATAAGGTCCATCTCCACTGTGTGTTATCATGTGTTTTTGAAAGGTTACGAGCCATGTGAAGGCTTTCCCACATGCCTTACACTTATAGGGTTTTTCTCCAGTATGAGTTCTTTCATGTTTTCGAAGACAACTGAGAGTACTCAATGCTTTAGAACATATTTTACATTCATACGGTTTCTCTCCAGTGTGACTTCTTTTGTGCATTAGGAAGGAAGTGAAATGATTAAAGGCTTTACCACAGTGCTTACATTTATATAGCTTGTCACCGTATTTTTGAAACTTTCCCGGTTCATGTTCAATGTGATATTTCATGTGTCTAGTAAGGGATGAACGATCCATGAAGACTTTTCCACATGCACTGCATTCACATGGTTTTAATCCAGTAGTTTTCTTCTTCAGATTGAGAGATGGAATAAGGCTGAAGTGTTCTCCACAGGAACTACTGTCTTTACGTTCAGAGAGTCTCTCTACCATAGGACTTCTGTGAAAACTGAAAAGCACATTTCTAATGATTTCTTTATTGATCTTATATTTCTTGTATTTATTATGATTTATAGGAATAGTATAGGTTTTCCACCTTGTGTGAACTGTTAGAAATTGAATATACTGAATGTACTGCAATGGGACTTCACCTTTCCTACTATTAAAAGTGATATTCAAATATAGGGTTTATTAATAATATTTGCAAGTGAACTATTTTGCAAACACCTAACATTTATGTCACATTTAAGAAAATGTTTTTGGTAGAAATTTTCTACGAAAAACTAAATTTGAAGAAGGGGCTATTTGTTTTGTTTGCTGGTTTTTAAAATTTCATAATTTACCAGGATTCTCACTTGAGACAATGCTTTGTATTGTGAGTGTGACATACCTTAGGTTTCCCCCCTGGTTTTTGTACTGATCTCCAATGTCGTGATCTTCCCGTGTTTTTCCTAAAATGCAGACCCAAAAAATTATTCCAAAATATTAGAAATTAATAAGAATTATTTGCTTCTATGTCCATTGTTTAGGGTGACCAAGCCCAGTTGATATCCCAACATCCTCCCTTCCCCAATTCCACATCTTAGAACAATGTCAAGTAGCACAAAGCATTTGTTCTCTAATTGACTAGGTGAAAGAACGTCACCATCCTTACCTACTGAGGCCAGGTTCCAGAAGATTTCCTGCATCACATCTCTGCAGAGTTTCTTCTGTGAAGGATCCAGCAAAGCCCACTCCTCCAGGGTGAAGTTCACAACCACATCCTCAATAGCCAATGAGTCCTAAAACACCCAAAATATGTGTACAGTAAGATGCATGAGACTGACAGCACTAGACATCTATACTCCATTTACAGTAAGGTTACTTATAAATCTGTTGTTTCCAAAGAGTTATTCTATGACTTGATCATGAGAAACTTATTCTCTCCATGCTTCCTCGTAAATTTAACGGCATCATGAACACATGGAAATTATTTACACATTATTTCTGTGATCACGTGATAACTTATACCTCATTAATGGTAGAGCCCAGAGATTGCTGGGAAATGACAGAAATGCTATACAAGTGAAACAAATATCATTTTAAAAACATTGATTTTGTGTGAGAAAATTCTTTCATCTTCTCCCTTATTATCCACCATTTATAGCACTCCATGAGGTAGAGGGTCAAATCTGCATGAGTTTTCAATGAATGAGTCTCCTGAGGAGAACTGGAAGCTTTTCTTCCTAGTCCTATCACCAAACATGAGAGTCCAGGGGAACTGTAGAAATAAAACTTTTACCAAAGCCCAGCTGGCCCCACTGTTCCAAAGTCCTCCAGGCCTTTGGAAGTAATTAGATGCACCTGACTGAATGTAAATCTTCTTGTGGGGAAGCACTGCTTTTAAGTTGTGCAATAATGATCACAGACTGTGTTCTTCCCTTCTCTCTATGTGTAATTTCATGCAGTTAGAAGGTTATTCTAAACTTAGAGCTCAGACCCGAGGAAAAAGGAATAACAACTTAGACCACAAAATCCCTCCACTCATGTGCCTCAGGGATTGTTCCAGCCAAACTGTAGAACACATACAGAGATAATAGCCAGAATAGCTCTTTCTGATCAAACCCTGTTCCCTTGAGGAACAGGTTAAGAGCTACAGATTGCTAGCAAGTTCACTTAAGTTCATATGGGTTGATGGTGAATTTGTCCACGATTATAAAATATGTAAAGGTTTCATCAGTGGTTTCCTCCAAAACAACATACGGTCTCCATTCTGCAATTGCAGGACCTAATGTTTCCTGAGCAGCCACGCTAGCTGCTGCCTGGCCAACTTACACTCTGGAATTTTTGAACCTAAAAGTTGTGATTTTCAATCTTACTAGAAGAGAATGAAAACATCTGAAAGTCTTCCTAGAGCCATGAGACCAATGACTTCAAAAGGCAAACTGGTGTCTCTGGAACTGAGAAAGAGAAAATAAAGACGTTTTGAAATATGCCACAAATATTCTGTTCTTAAGGCCTGTACTGAAAAAAAATGTTTCACCATAGTGTAATGCAAAGACAAAAGGAACAAAACAGATAGAACACACTATCCATAAACCCTAGCATAACTTTTTCTAACAGAAGATTAAAAACACACATAATGAAAATAACTGAAGGAAAAGAGAGACAGAAAGAAACAGAAGATGTAAGTAACAATCACTGATATTTTTCTAAAATTAATGATAGACAACAACTGTAGATCCATGAATCTCAGTGAACACTAAACACGAAAACACCTAAAAAGAAGACTAAAGTATATCATACTCTAACTAGAGAAAAATCAAATGCAAAAATAATATATTTTAAGAAGCCAGAGGGGGAAACAGACCTCAGGTATAGAGAAATTAGAATTAAACTGGACATCTTTTCAGAAAACAAACAAGCAAAAACAGAGTGGGTTGAAATGCTTAAAGTTCTGAAATTAAAACCACCCTAAGAATACTACATCAAGGACAATTATCCTTAAAAAACAAGGAAGAACTGAGGACTTTCTGAGACAAAAATTGAGGGAATTTGTCATTACTACATCTACTTTGAAACAAATGTTCAAAATTCATAAGAAAGAATACAAATGATGAAGGTGGATTAGGAGAAGAATAAATAAACATCTTTAATATTATCATATATAACAGATAAGACTTTGTGTAAAATAATATTAGCAACAATGACACTGGTAATGAAAACCTTGTGGATAAGTAAGGTAAGACAGGAGGGAATTGAGAATAGTGTGGTATGAGATACCTGTACAACCAATGAAGAGGTATAGTGTTACTTGACAGAAGACGTAGGCTAATTCTAAATATATACTAAAAACTCAAGGGCAACCACCAAAAAAAATTTTTTTTAATGTGTAACTGATAGGCTAAGAGAGGATTAAAATGAAGAATCAGGTAAAATGCTCAGTTAAAGCCAGAGAAGGTAGAAAAAAGGGGGAAGGCAAACGAAAGAAAGCACAAGGGCAACAAATAGAAACAGAAGAATGTGTGGTAGATATTAATCCAACTGATTAATCACCATTTCAATCATCAATGGTCTCAATACAAGTGAAAGACAAATACAGTAATATCAGATTTTAAAAACTAATTATATGTTGTCTACAAAAAACCCATTATAAATATGAAGACACAGGTAGATGAAAGGTAAAGGGATAGAGAAAAATGCACTATGCCAAAACTAATCAAAAAAAAGCTGGCATTGGTATATGAAAAGCTGGCATTTCAGATAATGCAGATTTCAGCCCAAGGAAAACTCAGTGATAAAAAGGGGCTTTACATATGGACAAAAAGGTCCACTCTCCAAGAAGGTATAACAATCCTTCATGTGTACATACATAGCAACAAAGGGGCAAAGTACTTAAGGAAAGACGTGAAGAAGGCAGGGAGGAATACATGAATCCATTATTATAATTGTACATGAACACCCCCTTATCACAAGCTATAAATTTCAGCAGGCAGAAAATCAGGAAGGACAGAGTTGAGCTGAACAAGCACTATGAAACAACTCAACTTAACTGTAACCTATGGAATGCTTTATGCAACAAGGGCAGAATACACATTCTTCTCAACTTTACATGGAACATTCACTAAGACAGAACACATTCTGGCATATGTAACATACCTTAACAAATCTGAAAGAAGAAAAACCATACAAACTATGCTCTTAGACCTCAAAGGCAATTAATCTAGATATCAATAACAGCAAGAGTTGGAAAACCTCTCAATACCTGGAGATTCAACAACACCCTTCAAAATAATACAGAAGGTCAAAGAAGTCTCAAGAAATATAAAATTTATTTTGAACTAAATGAAATGAAAACATTATGTGTCAAAGGATGTGGGATGCAGCAGAAGCAGTGCCTAGAGGGAAATTTATGCCATAAAACAAATACACTGGAAAAACACCAAGATTTGTAAACAATAACGTAAAAGCATGTACCTTAGGAAACGATAAAAAGAAGAGCATATGAAACACAAAGTAAACAGAATAAAAGAAATAATAAAAATTAGAAAAAAAGTAAGGTAACTGTGGGATATCGATGGAGAAAAAAATTTTTTAACTCTTGATTCTTTTTTTTTTTTTTTTAATTTATTTATTTATTTGGCTGCACCGGGTCTTAGTTGCAGTTCATGGGATCTTCATTGCAGCATGCGGACTCTTAGCTGCAGCATGCATGTGGGATCTAGTTCCCTGACCAGGGATGGAACCCAGGCCCCCTGCATTGGGAGCAAGAAGCCTTAACCACTGGACCACCAGGGAAGTCCCTAACTCTAGTTCTTTATCAAGATTAATAACATTAATAAATATCTAGTCAAGATAACTAAGAAAAGAGGGAAGACAAAAAGTACAAATATCAGAAAGGAACAAAGGGCAAAATGAAAATGAAAAAGAATTTGATAAAATCCAACATCCATTTATGAAAACAAACTACTAACAGAGGGAACTTTCACTTCCTGAGAATGAACATCTTCATGAATCCTGTAGCTAAATCTATAACATTTGTTTGTAAAACATGATTATCCCTGTGAAACATCTGAAAGAATCCACAATGAAAGAGATAGCTCCTGAAATCAATAAGAGACTGAGATTGAGGGTTAATCAGTTGCTTTCCTATAGACCCACACAAATGTATTCAGCTGAACTTGGAGAAGGATGGCAAGGAAATCTAAATGAAAAGGGAACCTCTTAAACAAATAGCACTGGAAATAACGGATATCCACATAAAACACATGCACACACACAGACACACAACAATGAATGCAGACACAGGCCTTACACATTTCACAAAAAATAACTCAAAACACATCATAGATCTCAATGTGAAATGCAAAAGTAATAAACTCCTAGAAAATAATACAGAAGGAAATGTAGGTGACTCTGGGCTTAGTGATGAATTTTGAAATATAACACCAAATGCAAGGTCTGTAAAGGAAAGAAGTATAATTTCACTTCACTGAAATGAAAACATTCCTGCTCTGAGAAAGAAAAGTGTTAAGAAAATGAAAAGACAAGTCAGAGAGTAGGAGAAAATCTTTGCAAAACATTTATCTGATAAATGACTGGTATCCAACAGATGCAAAGAACTCTTAAAGCTCAACAGTAAGAAGAAAAACAACCTAATTAAAAATGGGTAAAAGATCTGAACAAACAGCTCCCCAAAGAAGACACACCAAAAAGAAATATGCTACATGAAAACATACTCCACATCAAATGTCAATGGGAAATTGAGTAAACAACAACGAGGTATCACGACACACTTATAAATGGCTATAATTCAAAATACTCAGAACGGCAAATATTGGTGAAGATGGGAAGATAATCCTCATTCATTGCTGAGGTGAAAGGAAATTGGTACCCTAACAATGAAAGACAGGAGCTTTCTTTCAAAAAATATACTCTTATTATGTATAGTAAGATTCAGCAATTACACTCCTTGCTATTTGTCCAAATGAATTCAAATCTTATGTTCACAGAAAACCTGTACACAAAAATCTGTAGAGGCTTTATTCATAATTGGCAAGAGTTAGAGTTAAGCAAGATATACTTCAAGAGTCTAATAAATAAATGATCAGTGCAATGAAATACTCTTTGGTGATAAAAAGAAATGAGGTATCAAGCCCTGAAAATACATGGAGGAAGCTTAAAAGTATATTGCTAAGTGAAAGAAGCCAATCTAACAAGGTCATATACCGTATGGTGCCAAGTATATGAGGTTCTGGAAAAAACAAAAGCATGAGACCGTAAAAAGATCTTTGGCTGTGAAGATTTTTGGCTTTGGTTTTAAAGGATTTGAGGGTCAGAGAAAGAGATGAATCAACAGGTTGAGCACAGAGTATTTTTACGTAAGTAAAATCACACTAGATGTGCATAAATGATGGACACATTCTATATTTGCCAAATCCATACATTACATAACACAATACAAAAGGTCCACACTAATACAACCTGTGCACTTTTAATGCATCAGTATTGGTTCAGCAATTCTAACAAATGTAGCAGTCCTACAAGATTTAAAAAGCAGTGAATACTGTACGGATGGAGAAGGGTTATGTGAGATCTCTCTATAATCTCTGTTCAATTCTTCTCTAAACCTAAAACTGATCTAAAAACGCTTAAGTCTACACCAAAAGAAGAAGAAGAAGAAGACAGATCTGTACAGCTCACCCCTGAGGACTTCCTGATTTTTCCCTAGGTGTGGTGAACCATGGGGGTGCTTATCTACCAAGGCTGTCCCAATTGAGGGATGAAGGGCAGCAACTCTCCACTGAGTTCCAATACACCCTGACAATACCTCAGGGTGTACTGTCATCCTTAGTCTATGCACTTCCCCAGACCTGTGCATTCAGTTAATCCCAAGCAACTACCCAGGGAAACAAGGTGTTGGAGACAATGGCTCCTCCACCACCACAGCGTGTTTCAAAGGACTGTAGAAAGAAATGTCATCTCTCCACCGGGAGGCATAAGCCAGAGGGCCAAGGTTTAGCTCCATCATATAACAAGTAGGTGTGAGTACTCAGTCTGAGCTGACTGGGGTGCTCTTTCCAGTACCAAAGCCATAACAGGCACCTCAGTGGAGCCCTCTATTTTTAAGAGATCCCAGTACATGGAGACAATTACAGCTTTAATGGCGTATTAAGATGGGACCTAGGCAGTGCCTTGCATCAGAAGCCTATGGACAACTTAAGGCCCTCCTCCAGAGAGCCTCCCATCACTGCCAGCAGGGTTAGAGGCCTCCTCATGACACTGACCGCTTTATAGAATTTAAGGAACTCACTTATGTTGGGTTTGAACTAATCTCTTTGCTGTGCCAAACTGAGACAGTGGGTGTTGTCCATCATAACCCAGAGGGTAAGGATCCTTGTTGTAATAGATGAAGGGGCAACAGCCTCTTAAAAGTTATTTTAAAAGTTTTGGTGAGCCTTCTGGAATCTCATCACCTACTGGGTGCCTTTCCCTGTCTCTTCTCTTTCACTTTCTCTGAAATAACGGCCCTTTAAGTAGTGACTGTCTTTTGGACTCACCTCATTCACAGGGTGTAATCCTCCTCCTACTCTCCCACTCCTCCCCTCAGCACTAATGTCTGCGCAAACCCAGCTTCAGTTACACCTTCACTCTAAACACAGATAGGTTCCAGCTGAGACATCAACCCAGGACCACTGGAAGGAGGGCCCCATTCTCATATTCCTGCTCCCGAAGTACAAGGGATTAACAGAAACTGCCAACTCGGAGTTCTCAGTGTATACAACCCAGGCTTGGTGGGGTCAACAATGCAATACAGGGCAGCACAGGGCACAGGAGGAGACCCCAGCAAACAGCAACTCACAGGGCAGGAGCCTCCAGGCTTTCTTATCAGCCCGTCCAGGTAAGAAGCACTAGGGGAAAAGGGAGGGGTGAGGCTTAACTTTCAGTAGTCAAACATCAAATATGTGGATCCCAAGTAATCATTCCAAGAACAAAAACTGTAAGAAAAACAGGCATTCGCACGGGATTGTTTGTGTATAAAGAAACACTAAAAGGATGATGAGGTAGTAATCAAAACTAGTTATCTGAGGGTGGCTGGAGTTAACAGCGGAAGAGTGGAGGAGGATATGCAGGCAGGGAGTCCTGAGATACTTTCCTCCCTTAGGAATTTACACTTTTCTACAAAGGAAACTACTGCAAGATCTGATCCTTTAAACAGTAATGGATATAAACTTGTAATCCATAAAAAATGAAAACCTCCTTTCAAACTAAAAGGACAAGGGACATTATAGTTGGTCCCTCTACTATAGGAAACAGAATGGTCCCTTAATGACCCTCCCCGTGGTCAACGCACAATCTGGAAGAGACACGGGGCTGCGGGTGCAGAGTTGCCCAGAGAGGCTCCGGGGTCGGGCTGAAGACGCCACCCGCATGGACCGGGTCCCGGCTGCCGGCTCAGCCCCCATGCTGCGAATCGGAGGGGACTGAGGTCCGCGGGGCGCTCCCGGTGGATTCGGGTCCGCAGACTCCGGAGTTGACCGCGAAGAGGCCGGTTCCGGGCGCTTCCGACCAGTCCCTCCGCCCCGTCTCCGCTCCCCGGGGCAGCACACTCACCATTGCGAGATTCCCTAGGTCTTCCTGCGTCCTTCCCTCGACTCCAACCACCAGAGCAGGTCAGAGCAGAAGAGACGGAAGCGTTACCAAACACCCTGAAGGGTAGGTAAGCCGCCAGCCCTACGCGGTGGGAAGAACCGACGTCCACGCCGGTGCGCCGCGTCGCCCCGCCCACCTGCCTCACCGGCCTCCTGGTTGGACAGGCCCCAGTGCCACACCCCCTCATGCCTGAGTGACAGCCTGTGGGAGGAAGCCTGAGTCAGCGGAACCACTTTCCGTGGTTGGGATGGGACCTGTCCCCGCCTGGCACTTTTGGTTTGTGACAGAAATTTTTCCTTCCCCGGGATTGCCTCTGCTGTCTTCCGCAGCTCCTCGTGCACTGGAATTCCTGATTCAGTTTCAAGACGGAGCAAGTACAGATAAGAGGATGGCTCCGGCCTGCCCTGCCTGGAACAAGGTTTTATGTCCACCAGGGCTCAAGGGCTTGGTGTAAGGCTGTATGGCCATTCGTGGAGCTGTGCTTCTTGTTAAGAAACGCAGACACTTAAATGTGAACTCACTGTCTGTAGTAAAGGGCCGGCTCCATTTTCATCTTTGGTCCTTGACAGCGCTGAACCTTCCACCCATCCCTGCCCCATCCGCACTCATTAAGTACTTAAGGTACCTAATCCCAGCGCACTTGGCTCTGGTAGGAGGTCTGAATCAGTCAGCTGGGTGCCAGGACAAATCTCAGTCAAACCACAGGCTGTGAAGTGTGTGCATTAACTTCTCAGGTGTACATTTTACACTGGAAAAAAATTTATTTTAGATCAGTGTTCCCTGTGTGCCTAGAAAACCTTGAAATGTCAACAGCTATAATATATATATAAGGCAATTGTATTCCTATTTCCACTGACAGAAGAAAAACTATAAATTGTACTTAAAATTGGAATGCACCTAGAAACTCTTCCTGCCCCCATCTTTATTGAAATATAACTAATAAAATTGCATCTAAAGATTAAAACATGATGATTCTGATACTTACACTGTATTGTATAATTGATATTTGCTGAGAGAGTGGATCTTAAGCATACTCACCATGCAAACAAAAATAAAGGTGACTAAGTGAGGTGATGGATGTGTTTAACCTGGAAAGTCTTATATGTTGAGGCAAGATCTTAGATCTTGAGGCAAGAGGAGAAAGTCCTCCTTCTTTCTGTTGGGCTCAGCTATCCTCATAGGGTGTGATAGCTTCCCAAGAGATTGAACTGCAAAACTCTTTTACATTGCAAAATACTTCATGCACTGATTTATTTGAACAGCTTTATGGAGATATAATGCACATACTTTAGAAGGCATCCATTAAGTGTACATTTTAATGGTTTCAGTATATTTGCAGATACACACAATTATCACAATTTTTGAGGATTTTTGTTACTTCAAAAAGAAACTCCTCCGCCCTTTAGCTATCACTGCTAATCTTCTTATCCTCCTCCTCCAATCCCCCAGCCTAAAAAACCACTACTCTACTTTCTATTTCCATATTCTGCTCTTTCATATTAAAAGAATTATATATGGCCTTTTGAAGGACTTCATTCACTCAGCATAATTTCTTCAAGAGACAACTATGCGTGAATATTTCCTTCGTTTTGTGTCAGAATAATATTCTACTGATTGGATAAAACATGTTGTGTTTACCTATTCACCTGTTAATGGAAATTTGGATGTTTCTCCCTTTTGCTTACTATGAATCACATTACTATAAAATTCATATATGTTTTGATCGAACATGTGTTTTCATTTTCTTGAGCATGTACCTAGGTGGGATTGATGGGTCATTTGATAATTCTAGGTTTAATATCTGAGGATCTCCCAGACCTTTATCCAGAGCAGTTTCGCCATTTTATCTTCATTCCACCCCATATGAGAGTTCAAATTTCTCCATGTATCCTCGATAAAACTTATTGCCTCACTTTTTTTTTTTTTTTTACCTTTTGGGTTTATTTATTTATTTATTTATTTTATGGCTGTGTTGGGTCTTCGTTTCTGTGCGAGGGCTTTCTCCAGTTGCGGCAAGTGGGGGCCACTCTTCATCGCGGTGCACGGGCCTCTCATTATCGCGGCCTCTCTTGTTGCGGAGCACAGGCTCCAGACGCGCAGGTTCAGTAATTGTGGCTCACAGGCCTAGTTGCTCCGCGGCATGTGGGATCTTCCCAGACCAGGGCTCGAACCCGTGTCCCCTGCATTGGCAGGCAGATTCTCAACCACTGCACCACCAGGGAAGCCCCGTGCCTCACTTTTTAATTTTAGCCATCCTAATTGTTGTCAAGTGGAATCTCACTGTGGTTTTGATTTGCATGTCCTTGATGACTAATGATATCCAGAATCTTTTCATATGCCCTTGAACATTTGTGTATTTTACTTGGAAAAAATGTGTATTCAGATCCTTTGTCATATTTAAATTGAATTATTTGATTTTTATAAATTATGTTATGTCTAGATATTTTCATTACAAGTTCCTTTTCAGATATAAGATTGGCAAAATTTTCTTCCATTCTGTGGTTGTGTTTTCACTCTCTTGCCCTAAAAATTTTACTTATAATTGTAGTAATATACACATACCATAAAATGTACATGTTCACCATTTTTAACTGTATAGTTCAGTACTATGTAATACATTGCCATTGTGAAACCAATCTCCAATTTTCATCTTCCACGAACATGTTGAGATAAACAAATAGACTGTCAGTTATTTCTCCAGCAAAATATGGGTTTATCCAGGACGAGCAAAGAATTGTAATTTGGGATCTGCAACCTTGGCATGCAAGATCCCTGGAGCAAGGAGAGGAGTCTTTTAAAGAAGGGAAAAGGATGTTGGGAGGGCTATAGTAAACAAAGAATGATCTGAGCAAACTGAGGGTTCAAAGTACAGTGGCTTTTCATTGGCTGAGTTATGACAGTTTCTCATTGGCCAAGATCTTGAGGCAAGAGGAGAAAGTTCTCCTTCTTTCTGTTGGGCTCCGCTATCCTCATAGGGTGTGATAGCTTCCCTTCTGGTCTATTTAATTTAGGTTTCTGTTTATTAATTTTTTACATCCGTAAGACAACAAGTCCTCATTCTCCCATTGCCCAGCCCCTGGCAAAAACTATTCTACTTTTTGTCTCTAGGAATTCAACAACTCTAGGTACCTCATACCAATGAAACCATACAGTGCCATTTCAACAGTGTTAAATATTCTGATCCAAGAAATTAGGATGTTTTCACATTTATCTCACATTCATTTATTTATGTTGACCATGCTTTGTAGTTTTCTGAGTATTCATTTTGTATTCCTTTTGCTAAATTTATTCCTAATTATTTTATTCCTTTTCATCTTATTAGAAGTGCATGTCTTAGTTTCATTATATCATTGCAAGTGTATAGAAATACACTAAAAACATAATTATTATATTTTGATCTTGTATATTATCACTCTGCTGAACTCAATAATGAGTTCTAATACTTTTTTAAAAAATTCTTTAGTTTTTTCTGAATAGAAGATATCTCATCTGGAAATGGAAATAGTTTTTCATCTTCCTAACCAATCTTTAAGCATTTTATTGCCTTTTCTTGTATAATAGCTTTGGCTAAAATCTCTAGTACATTCTCAAACAGAAGTGGCAAGACCAGATATCCTTGTTTTGTTCCATATCTTCAGATGAAAGCATCCAATCTTTCATCATTAAAAATATTAGCTTTGGGTTTTCCACAGATGTTCATTATGAGGTTAAGAAATTTCTTTCTATTCCTGTTATTCTGAGTGTTTTAATCATGGTGTATATCATGGGTGTATATCACTACAACCTGCCCTTTTACTACTCCTTATGCTGCATACAACTGTCCTTGTATATTTCTCCCCTGGTTTTTACTTAACACTAAATACCATGGAAAATATTTAATTTCCTCTGCCTTTAATAAAAATTGAAGTTGTTACTTTTATTTTCCAGGCTTCCAGAAAATGTGCTGGAAGTCTAAGCACATGGAAATGAAACCTGTGAACAGCAAAATGCGCTGTGGGCTTTGTGGATCATCGAAACGAGGGGCATCCTGCTTAAAGGAAAAAACATTAAAAATTCCCCATATCTCCTTTTATACTCAATTATGACATTACATGAAATAACACAAATTACCTAAACTTATAGGCCTCAGTTGAGTCATAACGGAAATATTAAAAATATTACATAGTATACTAAACAGTAAACTTATATATTATAACTGAGGTACTACATGGTACCTCAGGAAATACATCAGTGTTTACATAACAAGTAGGAAAGGCAAAAGCTGTTCCAAAGGACCAGGAGCTGGCCTGTATTCTTTGTAAGGCCAAGTCTTTTCCTGTTGAAAAGAAAAATGTCACACACCTCCTTCATCAAGGCACTCAGTGGCCATGAAGGACCAAGACATTTATATCGATATTTTGTAACACTACCTCTAAAAATGGTAAAAGATAAAAGTTCCAAATCATAAAAATGACCAGTACTTTCCTTTTCTTACTAATATGACTGACTGGAATGTCTTTTGAAAAAACTTTCGCTCTAATTCTCGTTTTTACCTTCTAGAAAACAACAATTATGATCACCAATGAGAGAAAAGTTTACCTCCTCACAGCATTCAATACAGAAAAACACCTTGCTTGCTTAAATAGCAACCATATCCTCTAACAAGAGTCAAAATCCTATAAGAAGTCCATTTCAGCATCCTGTTGCTTTTATACTTCACAGTCCTTTGCAGTCTGTGTTCATTCTTAATAAAATTCATTATGCTCCCCTCTTTGACTACAGGTGTGATCCTATGGGTCAGTGGCAGAGGGCACTGGAAAATTTTTACATTTTTGGTATTAAGAGTGAATGAGAAATGAATTTCAAATCAAAAATTTTAACTACAAAAAAAGTAAAATTTCTCTGAGAAAAAAATACTTGAACATGATAATACTAATGCAAAAATATAATGATTAAATGAAGAAAATTGCAAATTTATCTGAATATCCATAATTAAATGGGTATTTTAATATATATTCTGAGGAAAGAAAAACCACAGTATTTGTTAGCATACGAAAGCTTAGGAAAGAGTTGATAAAATCTCTCTCTGAAACAACTACAGAATTATTTCTTTCACCAAAAAATGAACATACTTTTAATCATGTACAATCAAACGTAACTGAAAACAAAGAGGGATTATATTCAGCTACAAGTAACAGAAAGCACCCATACTTTTCCTGATATGAGGAAGGGGCTTATTCTCACATAGAAGGAGTGGGTCAAGGCAGCCACTGCACAATGCAGCAAACTCCCATGTCATTGTTTATCGCTGCACCATTGTGAATGTCGTGGTGAATCAGGAAAACATACTCACTAGCAATGTTAACAGCATAAGGTGTTTCCTACACAAGTTAGACATGATGAAGCTATAATCTACAGAAGAGGGTAATCAAACAATACTCCAAATCATGAAATTCTGAATTATTTTCCAAGTGGACACAGGAGGCTTCACAGAAAAATTCAAACTCTAACAGATTTTGATGTAGAATTGTGAAGACATCAGAGGAAAACTACACTTCTGATAATAGAAATCAAACAGTTGGTGGTGGTTTTGAGGATACTCTTGAATACAAAGGCACAGAATCTGGAAAATAGGATGAAAGGTGGTATCCTCAAACCTCCTAGGTATCTGTCTCTCTCCCAGCATGGTGGCTCCAAAATCTGAAGTATGCCTTCTTCTCATCTGCCTTTAAATTGCACACAGGTGACGCTACTGGTGAATTCTAACATGGAACCACGAAGGGGATAGATTGTGGAAAATTTAGGTCCTAATATTACTCACAGGCAGGATATCTCCAACTCTAGATTTTTTGTCCTATCACAAGTCCCTCTTCTTCAAAGTCTTTTCACCAAATACCAGTCAGAAGGAATGAAGAAGCAAATGGAAAAACATAATTTACGTGAATGTACACCCTTTGACAACCCTGTCATACAGAAAAAATTATTCCAAGTGTTTAATAGTATGGAAAATGGAAAAAGGCTCCTATACTCACCACCACCCAGAAAAGATCTTTCTGTAATAAAGGTACAGTATATATAATAGATTAAGGATATCCGAGAACTGCCACCCAAGGCCAGTAGGAAAATCCCAACAAATACCAAGCCTAATTGCATATTAGAACTACCCTTTACGGGGTATATATATATGTATAGCTGATTCACTGTGTTATAAAGCAGAAACTAACACACCATTGTAAAGCAATTATACTCCAATAAAGATGTTAAAAAAAAAAAAAGAACTACACTTTAATCACCCATAGGTCCAACATACTTAAAAATGGAAAAAGAAAATGTCATTATCTGATTAAAGGAAAAATCACTACCTTTTAACCTTATGAACTATTATTAAAAGATGACTTCCAGAATTACCTCACATAATATTCACTTCTGAAGGTAACTAGTACAAATCCAACGTCAAGAAAGGCACTTTCATAAAGATCCTTAGTAAACACATATATTTATAAATTTTTATAACAAGTCTTTCATATTGAAGATTTTCTGAAACATTATTCTTGGATTACTTTCCAACAAGTTACCTCATGTTACTGACATTTATATTTGTTTCTCATGGGAGTTTTCACATATAAGTATGTGGGCCCACTGAAGTCTTTCCTAGGCTCTTTAAAAACTATACCTATTATCTAGTGAACCCTTTCATGCTTTTGCAAAGTAGAGAGATCAGAAAAGGTTTTCCCACATTTTTCATATTTACATGGTTTCTCTGTAGTATGCATGTGTCTCTGAATGCCTAAGACAGAAATGTAGGCTTTCCCGTGTTCCTACGTTCATAAGGCTTCTCTCCAGGGTGAGTTCTTTCATGCACTTGAACGTAAGTGGAAGCAAAAGTTTTCCCACATATTTTACAGTCATAGGGTTTTTCTAGTATGTGTTCTTTCATGTTTTTGAAGAGAACTGGAAAAACGAAATGCTTTAGAACATATTTTACACACACACGGTTTCTCACCAGTGTGAGTCCTTTCATGTGTTTGAAGAAAACTGGGAATAATAAATGCTTTCCCACATTCTACACATTTATATGGTTTCTCTCCAGTGTGCAGTCTCATGTGTCTTTGAATGCCTGAGAGAGATATGTAGGCTTTCCCACATTCCTTACATTTATAGGGTCTCTCTCCAGTGTGAATTCTTTCATGCACTTGAACATAGGTGGAACTGAAGGTTTTCCCACATATCTTACATTCATAGGGTTTTTCTCCAGTATGGGTTTTCTCATGTTTTCGAAGATATCTGGGAATACTAAATGCTTTAGAACATGTTTTACACATATACGGTTTCTCTCTAGTGTGAGTCCTTTCATGTGTGTGAAGAAAACTGGGAATAATAAATGCTTTCCCACATTCTTCACATTTATATGGTTTCTCTCCAGTGTGCAGTTTCATGTGCCTTCGAATGCCTGAGGAACAAACGAAGGCTTTCCCACATTCCTGACATTGATAGGGTTTCTGTCCAGTGTGAGCTCTTTCATGCACTTGAACATAAGTGGAAGCGAAAGATTTCCCACATACTTTACATTCATAGGGTTTTTCTCCAGTATGGGTTCTTTCATGTTCTCGAAGGGATCTGGGAATACTAAATGCTTTACAACACGTTTTACATACATATGGTTTCTCTCCACTGTGACTCCTTTCATATATTTGAAGAGAACTGGGGTTAATGAATGCTTCCTCACATTCCTTACATTCATAGGGTTTTTCTCCAGTGTGATCTCTTTCGTGTTTTTGGAAACCTTTTTGAGAACATAAACCTGTACCCCATTGCTTACATTCATAGGGCTTCTCTCTAGAGTGAATTATTTCATGTGTTTGGAAACCTTGAGGATTACTGAAACTTTTTCCACATTGCTGGAATTCATACAGTTTCTCTCCTGTGTGAGTTCTTTTGTGCCTCTGTAAGGAACTGTAATATTTGTAAACTTTCCCACATTCCTTACATTTATATGTATTATACAGTCCCTGATCATATTTTTTAAAATCTTGAGGTTTGTGTTCAATGTGACATTTCATGTGCCTATTAAGAGATGAATGATGCATGAAGACTTTTCCACATACACTGCATTCAAATGGTTTTAATCCAGGAGTTTTCTTGTCCTGATCGAGAGGTGGAATAAGGCTGAAGTTTCCTCCACATGGACTACGGTCTTTACGCTCAGAGAATCTCACTACCATATGATTTCTGAAAATGTGAGAAGCACATTATTAATGGTTTCTTAATCATTTTATATGTATTGCATTTATTAAAATTGATAGGAATAGTGTGGTTTTCTAATTTGTGTGAATTGTTAGGAATTGAATATACTGAATGCTCTGCAACAGGACTGCACCCTTTCTACTGAAGTGATATTCAAATACAGGGTTTATTAATACTGCTTGCAAGTGAATTATTTTGCAAATACTGCACATTTATATAACATTTAAGAAATACTTTTGAAAGAAACTTTCTAAGAATAACTAAATTAGAAGAAAGGGCTATTTGTTTTGTTTGCACGTTTTTAAAATTTCATAATATACCAGGATTCTCACGTGAGTCAATGCTTTCTATTGTCAGTGTGACTTACCTTGGTTTTCCCCCCTGGTTTTTGTACTGCTCTTCAATGTCATCATCATCCCATTTTGTTCCTAAAATGCAGACCCAGTAAAATAATTCCAAAGATAGGAAATTAAAGAAATATTATTTGACTCTATGTACATTGTTATCTGTGATCATGCCTGGTTTATATACCAACATCCTCCCTTCTCACATTACACAACTTAGAACAACATCAATGAGCAAGAAGCATTTGATCTCTACATGAGTAACTGATGGAAAGTCCCCATCCTTACCTACTGAGGCCAGGTTCCTAAAGGTTTCCTGCATCACATCTCTGTAGAGTTTCTTCTGTGTAGGATTCAGTAGAGCCCACTCCTCCAGGGTGAAGTTCACAGCCACATCCTCACAGGTCACTGAGTCCTAAAACATCCCAAGTATGTGTACAGTAGGATGAGTGACAGCACTGGACACCTATATTCCATTTATGGGAAGGTTATGTATGATTCTGGCCTTTCCAAACATTTACTCACCCTCTGTCCACACTTTCTTCCTCATTAATTTATCAGTACCATAAAGACATGAAAATTATTTACACATTTTTACTGTGATCACATTACATTTTATTTCTCTCTAGTGGCAGGGCCCAGAGAATACTGGGAAATGACAGAAATGCTATACAAATGAAACCAATATTATCATTTTAAGACCATCAATTCCTTATGAGAAAAATTCTTTCATTTCCTTCCTTATTACCCACCAATTCCAGCACTCCAAGAGACAAGGGGTCAAATCTCTGTGAGGTTTCAATGCATAAACCACTGTGAATAACTACAAGCTTTTTCTTCTCTTCCCATTACCAAGCATGAGAGTCCAGGAGGCCTCTGGCATGTAACATTTAACAAGGTCCAGCTAGTCACAGATCCTACAGTCCTCCAGGACATTAAAAGTGACAAGATGCAACTGGCTGAATGAAAATATTCTTGGGGAGAAGCACTGCTTTTGCCCTGTGTCATATGTATTACAGACTCAGTACCTCCTTTGTCTCTCTGTCCAATTTAATGGACTAGAAAGTTATTTGGAACATAGAGTTCAGACATGACAAAGAAGGCATGACAACTTAGACCACAAAATCTCTACACTCCTGTGCCTCAGGGCAGCTTCCTGCCAATTCTGGGAACACACAGGCATACACACTGAGATAATAATGTCAGAAGAGCCCATGTGGCACACCATGACAGTCGATCCTCGTCCCTGCTGACATTAAAAAACAATTTAAGGAGAGGAGAACAAGATGGCGGAGTGGAGGGACATGGAACTCACCTCCTCCTGTCAGTACATCTACATGTGGAACAATTTTTTTAGAATACCTATTGAAAGCTTCCAGAAGATCTCATATAACCAAAGCTGCAAGAAAGATCCCCACATAACTGGGTAGGATGAAGGGAGAAGAGAGAAGAGGAATTGAGATGGGACCTGCGCCGCTGGGAGGGAGCTGTGAAAGAGGAAAGGTCCCCTAAGCCAGGGAACCTCCTTCACCAGTTGGGAGGTCCACCAGGATAGATAGGGAGCTTCAAAGGCTGGAAAGGAGAGTGTGGCAGCTGGCCTGCAGCCTGGCAGGGTAGAGAGAGATCAGAACTGAAGGTCCTGGTAACGTGCCCACACTTCTCAGCCCAAGACATGTGCCTGCTGGTGTGTGCAATGACTGGGTGCAGAAACGTGGCTTCAGCGGACAGACCCGGGGAGAGGACTCAGTTTGGCTGCACAGAGACAGCCCACAGGGCCTGGACTGTGGCCTGGGTCGCAACTGGGGGCATGAGCACGATGGAGAGTGGGTCTGCCATAGGAGCCCCATTGTCAACACGGGCAGGAGGGGAACAGGTCTGCCATAGCAGCCTCACTGTCAGCATGCTCATAGCAGGGATCTAGCTGCAGTGGGTTCTTTGAACTTTGTGGGCCTGAACAAGCAGAGGCAGGGCTGAAATCTGAGCCAACTGCAGGCAGTCCTACTGCAGGTGCTGGGATGCAGCTCCAGGGGGTTCTCGTTCCAGCAGATTTTGGGACCAGGACTGCTTGTGCTTACCTGAGAGCCACCTCAGCCGATTATCTGCTGGCTCAGGGGACATGACTCTGTGGGTTTAAACACTGGTGGCCCTGTGCACACGTATACACGCCTAAGGAACCTCTAACCTGATTACCAGAGCCCCCAAGTGAAGGCGGCCATCAAGGGCAGTGCCAGCAGCAGTGATCTTTGTGGGTACGCACACCAGGTGGCAAGCAGCATCGCAGAATCACACATCCCACAGACATCTCCTGGGGATGAAGATGAAGTGGCTCCTTTCCCAGTGGGAGGGCTCCAGTGTCACCTACCTCACACCACAGTTTAGAACCGGATCTAGGAGCTTCTATTCCAACAACTAGAGAGCAGACCCTGCCCCCAACAGACCTGTGACAATCACAGAGCAAAGAGGAGGCCCCACCAAACATCCAGTGCAGTCTCTGATCACCACAAGGCCAAGCACACCAACAAGGGTGAGCAGAACCTGATGAGACACATGGCAAGCATACATACTAAAAACAGCCCTTGCACCATGAATATTGGACTCAAGCAGTCTACACAGGGACACTCCCACAAAACATCAGCCCTGCGAGACCACAGTAGACAACTGTTTCTCCTAAACTGACAGAGTCAGAGAAATATAAGAAAAATGAAAAAGCAGAAGAACTACTCCCAATTAAAAGAACAAGAGAAATCCCCTTAAAGAACAAACAATGAAACAGACCTCTCCAGTCTACCAGACCCCAAGTTCAAAAAGGAGGTAATAAAAATGCTGAGGGTATTAAGAAAGGCTACCAATAAAAATGTGGATCACTGCAACAAGGAACTAGAAACTATAAAGATGAGCCAATCAACATTAGACAACTCCATTGCCAATATGAATACTGAGTTAGACAATAAATACCAAACTTAATAATGCAGAACAACAAACAAGTGACCTGGAAGAAAGAATAACGGGAATCACCCAATCAGAACAGCAGACAGAAAAACAAATGAAAAATATGAAAGCAACATATGAGATGTATGGAACAATATAAAGCATGCCAATTTACGCATAATAGAATCCAAGAAGGAATAGAAAGAGAAAAGGGGATTGAAAAAGTATTGAATAAATTATGGCTGAAAACGTCCCAAACCTAAAGAAAGAAACAGATATCCAGGTACAGGAAGCACAAAGGGTCCCAAACAAGATGAACCCAAACAGACCTGCTCTAAAATATATCATAACTAAAATAGGAAGAAGTAAAGATAAAGAGAGGATTCTAACGGCAACAAGAGAAAACCAAAGAGTCAATCACAAGGGAATCCACATAAGGCTATCAGCTGATTTCTCTACAGAAGCTTTGCAGGGCAGAAGGAGTGGCAAGATACACTGAAAGTCCTGAAAGGTAAAAACCTGCAACCTAGGATACTCCACCCAGCAAGATTATCATTTAAAATAGAAGGAGAGATATAGAATTTCTCAGAAAAGAAAAAACTAAAAGCATACAGCAGTACTAAGCCTATCTTACAAGAAATATAGAAAGGTCCTCTCTAAATGGAAAAGCAAGAATCTATATGAATGGGAAAATCAAAATAGTGAAGGTAAATATATAAGAGGACTGAAGATCACTTAAATAAACCAGTACATAGATTTAAAAAGAATCAAAAGAATACTGTGAAAGCAATTATAACTATAAGGAACAGCAAAAGGGTAATAAACATGAAGATGTAAAATACGACATCAAAATCACAAAATGTGTGGGAGGGGGGAGTACGAATGTAGATCTTTTACAATGTGTTTGAGCTTATATGACTACCAGTCTAAAGCAAGTACATACATTTACGGGTTAACAAACTTGAAAACCAGGCTAACCACAAACCAAAAACAAACAATAGATTCACAAAAACCAAAATGAAAGAAACTCAAGCATAATACAAAGAAAACCATCAAACTACAAAGGGAAAAAGAAGAAGAAAGGAACAAATAAGAAATATAAAATCAACTGGAAAACAAGGTTTTAAATGTCAATAAATACATACTTATCAAAAACTACTTTATGTGCCAATGGAATAAATGCTCCAATCAAAAGACAGAGTGGTAAATTGGATAATAAAACAAGAACTTTCAATATGCTGCCTACAAGAGACCCAATTTACAGCAAAAGAAACATAAACATAGAAAGTAAGGGAATGGAAAAACATATTTCAAACAAATGGAAATTAAAAGAAAGCAGGGTTAGCAATACTCATATCAGACAAAATAGACTTTAAAACAAAAGCAATAAAGAAAGACAAAGAAGGACACTAGATAATGATAAAAGGATCTACAAGAAGAGGATATTGCACTCATTAACATACATGCACCAAATGTAGGAACATCTAAATACATAAAACAAATATGAGCAGACATAAAAGGAGAAATTGATGGGAATACAGTAATAGGAGAGTTTCACACCCCAGTGGCATCAATGGACAGATCTTCCAGACAGAAGATCAGTAAGGCAACAGAGATTCTGAATGACACAATAGAAGAGTTAGACTTAATAGCTATTTATAGGACACTACATCCAAAGAAACCAGAATACACATTCTTTTCAAGCACACATAGAACATTCTCTAGGATAAACCACACAGTAGAACAAAAAACAAGGCTCAACAAATTTAAGAGGACAGAAATTATTTCAAGCATCTTTTCTGACCACAACAGCATGAAACCAGAAATCAACCACAGAAAGAAAAGCGAGAAAAAAATGATTATATGGAGACTAAAAACAACATGTCCCTAAAAAAACCAATGGGTCAACAATGAAATCCAAGAGGAAATTAAAAATTACCTCAAGAAAAATGAAAATGAAAACACAACCATACATAATCTATGAGATGCAGCAAAAGCAATTCTATGAGGGAATTTCATAGCGATACAGGGCTTCTTTAAACAAAAACAATAAATCCCAAATAAATAACCTAACCTACCACTAAAAGGATTAGAAAAAGAACAACAAAACCTAAAGTCACAGAAAGAGGGAAATAATAAAGATCAGAGAGGAAGTAGATAGAGATTTTAAAAAAAAAAAACATTAGAGAAGTCCAATAAAACTGAGACCTGGTTTTTTGAAAAGATAAAAAAAAATCAACAACCCTCTAGGCAAGCTCACCAAAAAGAAAAGAGAGAGGACCCAAAGAAACAAAATGAGAAATGAAAGGGGAAAAACAACAACCAATACCACAGCAATACAAAAAAATCATAAGAGAATAGTATAAACAAGTATATGCCCACAAAATGGACAACCTAGAAGAAAGGTACAAGTTCCTAAAAATATACAGCCTACCCAAATTGAGTCAAGAAGAAAGAGATAATTTGAACAGACCAAGCGCTAGAAGCTAAATGGAAACTGTGCAAATCCCCTGGTGGTCCAGTGGTTAGGACTCAACACTTTCACTGCTGTGGCCTGGGTTCAACCTCTGGTCGGGGAACTAAGATCCTGCAAGCCATGTGGTGTGGCCAAAAATAAATAAATAAATTTAATTTAATTTTAAAAAATTGAAGCTGCAATATAAAAACAAAAACAAAAAACTCCCTGCAAACAAAAGTCCAGGACCAGAGAGCTTCCCTGGAGAATTCTACCAAACATACAAAGAAGAACTTATACTGATCCTTATCAAACTATTACAAAAGACTGAAGAGGCGGGTACACTCCCAAAGTCATTCTATGAAGCAACCATCACCCTGATGCCAAAACCAAAGACACTACACAAAAAAGAAAATTACTGGCCAATATCTTTGATGACTACAGATGCAAAAATCCTCAACAAAATGTGATCAAATCAAATCCAAGTACACACAGAAAGGATCATACAACATGATCAAGTTGGATTCATCCCAGGCTCACAAGGATGGTTCAACACACACAAATCAATCAATGTGATACATGACATCAACAAAAGAAAAGACAAAAACCACATGATCATCTCAACAGGTGAAGACAAAGTATCTGATAAAATTTAACATGCATTCATGATAAAAACTCTCACCAAAGTGGTTATAGAAAGAACATATCTCAACATAATAAAAGCCATTTTTGGCAAACCCACAGCCAACGTAACACTCAATGGTGAAAAGCTGAAAGCATTCGCAGTAAATTCTGGAACGAGACAAGGATGCCCACTTCCACCACTTCTACTCAACAGAGTATTGGAAGTCCTAGCCACAGCAATCACAGAAGAAAAAGAAATGAAATCCAAATCAGAAGGGAAAAAGTAAAATTGTCATTATATGAAGATGACATGATACTCCATATAAAAACCCTGAAGACTCCACACAAAAACTACTAGAACTGACAAATGAATTCAGCAAGGCAGCAGAATATGAGATAAATATACAGAAATCTGTTGCATTTCTTTACACCAAAAAAGAAATATAAAAAAGAGAAAGTAAAGAAACAATCCCATTTAAAATCACATCAGGGACTTCCCTGGTGGCGCAGTGGTTAAGAATTCGTCTGCCAATGCAGGGCACACATGTTCAAACTCTGGTCCGGGAAGATCCCACATGCTGCAGAGCAACTAAGCCTGTGTGCCACAGCTACTGAGCCTGCACGCCACAACTACTGAGCCCACATGCACAACCTCTGAAGCCCACATGCCTAGAGCCTGGGCTCCGCAACAAGAGAAGCCATCGCAATGAGAAGCCCACACACTGCAACGAAGAGTAGCCCCCACTCGCCACAACTAGAGAAAGCCTGTGCAGCAACGAAGACCCAACACAGCCAAAAATAAATAAATAATAAATAAATTTATTTTAAAAAAAATTACATCAAGACATCCTTGGTGGTGCAGTGGTTAAGAATCCACCTGCCAACGCAGGGGACACAGGTTTGATCCCTTGCCTGGGAAGACCTCACATGCCACAGAGCAACTAAGCCCGTGCGCCAAAACTACTAAGCCTGCACTCTAGAGCCTGTGAGCCACAACTACTGAACCCGCATGCCACAACTACTGAAGCCCACTCGCCTAGAGCCTGTGCTCCGCAACAAGAGAAGCCACCACAATGAGAAGCCCATGCACTGCAACTGAGAGTAGCCCCTGCTCACCGCAACTAGAGAAAGCCCGCGCGCAGCAACAAAGACCCAATGCAGCCAAAAATAAATAAATTAATTAATTAAAAAATAAATTAAAAAAATAAAATAAAATCACATCAAAAAAAAATGAAATACCTAGGAATATGCCTAACCAAGGAGGTGAAAGACTTATATGCTGAGAACTATAAAATATTGATAAAGGAAACCAAAGATGATTCAAGGAAATGGAAAGATATCCTATGTTCTAGGATTGAAAGAATTAATATTGTTAAAATGGCCACACTACCCAAAGCAATCTACAGATTTAATGCAATCCCCATCAAATTACTCATGACATTTTTCAAAGAACTAGAACAAATAATCCTAAAATTTATATGGAACTGTAAAAGACCCAGAATTATCAAAGCAATTCTGAGGAAAAAGAACAAAGTTGGAGTAATAACTCTCCCAGCCTTCAGACAATACTACAAAGCTACAGTAATTAAAACAGTGTGGTAATGAACAAAAACAGACATAGAGATCAATGCAACAAAATAGAGAGCCCAGAAATAAACTCACACACCTATGATCAATTAATCTTTGACAAAGGAGGGAAGAATAAACAATGGAGAAAAGATATTCTCCTCAGCAAGTGGTGTTGGGAAAACAGGACAGCCCCATGTAAATCAATGAAGTTAGAACATTCCCACATACCATACACAAAAATAAACTCAAAATGGCTTAAAGACTTAAATATAACACCTAATACCATAAAACCCCTAGAAGAAAATATAGGCAAAACATTCTTTTGCATAAATTGTAGCAGTGTTTTCTCAGGTAAAGCTACTGAGGCAATAGAAATAAAAGCAAAAATAAACAAATGGGACCTAATCAAACTTATGAGCTTTTGCACAGCAAAGGAAACCATACACAAAACAAGAAGACAACCTATGGACTGGAAGAAAATATTTGCAAAGGATGTGAGTGACAAGGGCTTAATTTCTAAAATATACAAACAGGGCTTCCCTGGTGGCGCAGTGGTTAAGAATCTGCCTGACAATGCAGGGGAAACAGGTTCAAGCCCTGGTCCAGGAAGATCCTACATGCCACGGAGCAATTAAGCCCGTGGGCCACAACTACTGAGCCTGCGCTCTAGAGCCGGTGAGCCACAATTACTGAGTCCATGTGCCACAACTACTGAAGCCCGTGCACATAGAGCCCGTGCTCTGCAACAAAGAGAAGCCACCGCAATAAGAAGCCCGTGCACCGCAACTAGAAAAAAGCCCACACACAGCAACGAAGACCCAACGCAGCCATAAATTAATTAATTATTTATTTATTTATTTACTTATTTTTTAAAAAGGGACCTAAATAGACATTCCTCCAAAGAAGACATACAGATGACCAACAGGCACATGAAAAGATGCTCAACATCACAAATTATTAGTGAAATGCAAATCAAAACTACACTGAGGTAACAACTCACACCAGTCAGAATGGGCATCATCAGTCTACAAATAATAAATGCTGGAGAAGATGTGGAGAAAAGGGAACCCTCCTACACTGTTGGTAGGAATGTAAATTGGTGCAGTATGCAGGTTCCTTAAAAAACTAAAAAGAGTTACCATATGATCCAGCAATCCCATTCCTGGGCTTACATCAGCAAAAGAGGAAAGCTCTAATTCGAAAAGATACATGCATCCCAATGTTCACAGCGGCACAATTTACAACAGCCAAGACATGGAAACAACCTATGTGTCTATCAACAAATGAACGGATTCCAAAGATGTGGTTTATATATGCAATGTATTATTACTAGGCCATAAAAAAGAAGGAAATAATGCCATTTGCAGCAACATGGATGGACCTAGACATTATTAGACTAAGTAAATCAAACATTGATAGACAAATATATGATATCTCTTATATGTGGAATCTAAAAAAGAGTACAAATGAACTTATTTACAAAACAGACAGGCTCACAGACATAGAAAACAAACTTATGGTTACCAAAAGGGATAAATGGGAAGTATGGGATTAACACATGCAGTTTACTACATATTAAATAGATAAACAACAAGGATTTGCGTATAGTATAAGGGATTTATAAATTGACAAAAAAAATTTAAGAGCTGCAGATTGTAAGGGAGCTCACTGAAGTCCATGATGTTTTCATGGTGAATATTCCCATGATTATAAAATAAATAAACCTGTCCACAGTGTTTTCCTCCCAAAGAACATAAAATCACTATCCTCTAATCAGAAGGAAGTCCTCTGTGACCAGCCACTGTAGAGGTGTCCTTCCTTCCTCTGCCATTGTCAAGCTCCTCTAGGGAGAAAAGGAACATGCAGTTCAACCCCTAAGCATAAGAATCCCTTAGCTGAAGACAGCACACACTGCCAGTAGGCTATAAAAGGGTATATTCCTCCATAATTGAGGTCTCTGGCGAGTGTAAGGCAGGTCTCTCAAGCAGGCGTGAAATAGCCTGAGAGAGCAAGGAAATGTGTGTGGACTTTTTTATTTTGGTTTTGTGGTGGGATACAGTGAGAGTTTACACACAAGGGCAGAGCATGTGTGGATTCAATCTTTTCCTGCGCCAAAGGTAGGAGCAAAGCCTTTCTCACTGTCTTGGATACACGTGGGTCACAAGGGGAAGAAGGAGGAATGAGGCTCTAAAGCTGTCCACAGTCAACTGTCAAAAAATTGGAGTCAGAAGCTTCTACTTCCGGCTCTGGCATTTAATAACTTAGAAGCTATCATTCCCAACCTCGCAAGAAAAAAGCAAAATAACTTGAAATAAACTTCTCTTCTTAGATTCTTCACAGCATTTAGGTCACAGGGCAACCCACGATCTTTAAAATTGGGAAAGAGAAAATAAATACAACATTATTAATATTCCCCAAATATTCTGTTCTTACCATGGCCTGTCAAAAAATTCTATTTCAGCAGAGTTTAATGGAAACACAAAAAAGACAGAACAATATCCATGAACCCTAACATAAACTGTCTTAAAAAGAAGATTTATAACCATCATGGGATTACGAAAGGAAAAGACAGAAAAGAACAGAAGAAATTAGTGTAGTAACAATCATTGAGATTTTCCTAAAATTAATGACACACGACACACTGTAGATCCAGGAAGCTCAGAGGACACTAAACACATAAACAATAAAAATGGACAACCAAGTAGCTCGTATTCAAACTAGACAAAAACCAAAGACAAGGTGAATATATATGGAAAGAGGCCAGAGGGGAAAACACCTTAGTTATACAGAAACAAAGATTAGAATTAAATCAGACTTCTTTTCAGAAACCACGCAAGAAATAAAAGAGTGGAGTGAAATATTTAACGTTTCGTAACAAAAAACAACTCTCCTAGAATTTTGTGTCAAGCGAAATTATCTTCCAGGAATAAAGGAGGAATAAAGACTTTCTCAGAAAAAAATTGAGACTTTGTCTTAATAGACCTACTGTGAAAGAAATGTTCAGAGACTCATCAGAAAGAATGTAAATGATGAAGATGTAGGATTAGAAAAACAATATATGAAGGTAAAATATCTACTGTAATTCTTATAATTAATATGGCAGATAACCACTTTGTTTCAAATATGAACAAGAATGTATTTGGCAATTATAAATTTACGGATAAGTGAAATAAATGAGAGCCATGTGACAAGGGACCAGAGATGGGGGAAGTGGGAACAACTTCGTATGAGGTTACCTGCATGCCCAATGAAGTAGTATGGTGGACTTGACAAATGATGTGGCTTAGTTGTAAGTGTATACTGAAAACTCAAGGGCAAGCACTAAAAAAGTGAAAAAATATGTGTAATTGATATACTAACAGAGGATTAAGAAAAACAATCAGGTAAAATGCTCAATTAAAGCCAGAGACGGCAGAAAAAGTGGGAAGACAAAAAGAAACAAAGTACAAGGGTAACAAATAAAAACAATAAAAGGTGTGGTAGGTATTAATCCAACTGTATTAGCCACCACTTTAATCAAGGTCCCAATACAACTGAAAGACTACAGTAATGACAGATTTTTTAAATCACACTTAATCGTATGTTGTCCACAAGAAATCCACTTTAAACCTAAAGACACAGACAGACGAATGTTAAAAGGATGACGAAAAATGTCCTATGACAAAGCCAGAGAGGGACAAGGCCGACAGATCAACCAGGAAAGCTTCCAAAGAGGACCACCACCGGCAGGATTTCGGATAGGATGTCTGTGCCCAGAAAAGATCCTGAGGGAGAGGCATGAGGATTCAAACGGTAGTTCCACGTAGTTATTCATGGCTGTCCTCTCATGTCAAATATCCACAACGAATATAAATCTATAAAAAGGGGTCATCCATGACGCTGTGGGGAAAAAAAAATTAAAACAAAAAAAAATTGGCTCTGCTTGAAATGCACCACGGAAGACAAATAGTTGATAATGATGCTGTGAATCGAAGAGGAGAAGCTGGAGTTTTAGAATTCGGGAAGGAATCTGGAAATTGAGGCATTTATTGCCACTCTAGGAAGAGCTAGGCTAGAGGGACAGGGTCGTGGATTTGAGACCCTGCTCCCCAACCATTTGGAAAACTCTGGAGAAAACGGGTCCCGCCCTGAGGAGAAAGGAGGGACTGGGGACCCCACACAGCTCCTCATACACAGGTACCCCGGGGACCGAGTCAGTATTGTTCCCTGATGACCCTCCTCGTGGTCACCGCACATGCTGGGGGAGACGCGGGGCTGCGGGCGCAGAGCTGCCCAGAGAGGCTAGGGGCCGGGGCCGAAGTCGTGGCGCGCAGTGACCGGACAGGACGCCCGGGGTCCCGACTGCAGGCCCCGCCCCCACGCTGCGAGCCGGAGGGAATGAGGTCCCAGTGGCTGTCCAAGTGGACACGGGTCCGCAGACTCCGGAGTTGAACGCGGGGAGGCCCGGGTCCCGCCTCGGCCTGTTCCCCGCTGGTTCCCACCAATTTCTCCGCTCCGTCTCCACACGCCGGGGAGGCACACTCACCATATCCAGCTTTTCTGGGTCTCCCCGAGTCCCTCCTACGCCTCCCACGACCAGTGCAGAAACGACTGGGACCGTAAAGGGCTGGGAACGCCTGATATCCTCCGTGGGATGTCGGAGTCCGTGGCGACTTTCTTGCTGGTGCTGTGCGTCGCCCCGCCCACCTCCACCAGCGGCACCCCTGATTGGACAGTTCGCAAGTCCCGCCACTTCGTGTCTCAGTGACTGCAGAGCAGGAGAGCTGGGCTCCGCCCAAACATCTTCGCCTCTAGGTGGTAACCTGACCAGCCAGCTCCATTTGCATTTAAACAGAAAGTTTTCCTGGCCTGAGGCTGCCTATGGTGTTTTCACCCAGCTTTTTGTGAAAGTGTGGGCTCAGGTGTGCGCCGGGAATTCCCGATTCAGTCTCAGGTTGGAGAAATATAGAGCAAGAGGATGGCCCAGGCCAGGTCTGCTTGTAACAAATGGGCCATCTGTCCTCTGCAGGTCAAGAGCTTGGCGTAAGGCTGCGGCGAACCACTCATGGAACTATGACCCTTGTTTAGAATGTCAACCATAAGGACCACCGATTATATAGAGGCAAAATGGTAGTCTATTGGGGGATCTTAGAATTGCAATTCAGGGGTAACAGATTCTGGAGAGACCCAGAATGGTGTCCCACCCGAGGAAAATGGGTAAAAGTTTTTCTAGGAAAAAGGGGGTTGTTCATTCAGGCTTACAAAACTTCTTTACCAAGAATTTGGATTGGAGGGTAAAATTCGTCTATACATACCATTGGGTTACAGAACACATCTCATCCGTTACTAGGGAAAGGTATGTTTTCTTTAGTCCAGAATAAGTCCATTTATCATCATCATCATCATTATTTGGCAACTCAGCAACTATTCAGCCATTTTATTTAGAGAGCTCAGCAAAATTCCAACACGAGAAGCAAAGATGGGGGTCCTTTGGTCACATCTCACTCATTCCTGACACAGTTCTTTTCACAAGAAACACACTTAAGTGTGACCTCACCGTCTGTAACAGAGTCTGGTCCATTTTAGTCTTTGATCTTAGCAAGCACTGAGATTTCCCTCATCCCTTTCCCACCCCCACTCTTTTGTTACTTAAAGTAAAGAATCCCAGAACACTTGGCCCTGGTGAGAAATTTGAAGCCCGCAGTCCTAGCTGGGCGCAAGGACTCTGCTCAGTCTAACCACAGGGTGTGAGATGTGTTCATTAAGTTCTCATGTCTACATTTACACTGAAAGGAAATTTATTTTACATCAGTTTTTGCTTCAAACCCTACTGAACTTTGAAATATAAATGACTATGACATCCCTAAGGCAATTGATTCCTATTATCTCTGTTACAAGAAAAACAATAAATCATCCTGTAAACTTGGGATTCATCTGGAAACTCTTCCCCCACAGCTTTCTTGAGGTATCATTGACTAACAAAATTGTCTATCCTTCTGTTACTACCACAATATCTTGATTACCTTTGTTTAGTACAAAGTTTTGAAATCAAGAAATGTTAATCCTACAATTTTTTTTTCTTTTTCAGGAATGGTGTGGCTATTCTGGTTTCCTTACAATTCCCTATAAATTTATGAAACAGATTGCCAATCAAATTACTGTTCGGATTATGATTATTGAATCTTAGATCATTTTGCAGAGAAGTGCCATTTCAACAACGTTAAGTCTTCTGATCCGTGAAACTGGGATGTTTTCCCATTTGTTTATACATTAATTAATTTCTTTCAAACGTGTTTGTAGTTTTCAGAGTATTTGTTTTATACTTCTTTTATTATATTTATTCCTGTTTTATTGCCTTTGATTCTATTGTAAATACATTTCTGAATTTCATTATCAGAATGTTCATTCAAGTGTATAAAAATACAGTTGTTTTTATTTTGATCTTGTATCATACAACCTTGTTAAATTCAATGACTTGTTCCTATAGTTTTTTTAGCAGACCCTAGAGTTTATTATATATAAGATACCTGACTGGAAGCAGAGACAGTTTTACATCTTCCTAACCAATATGCACGCATTTTAATCCTTTTCTTGCTTAATGGTTCTTGGCTAAAATCTCCAATAAACTGTCAAACAGAAGTGACAAGAGTAGACCTCTTTTGTTAGTTATGGCTGGGGGTAAGCATTCACTCTTTCACCATTAAATATAATATTAGCTGTGGGTTTTCCATAGATGCTCAATATGAAGTTAGGACATTTCCTTCTATTTTATTTTTTTATTTTTGGCCGCGTTGGGTCTTCGTTGCTGTGCGAGGGCTTTCTCTAGTTGCCGTGAGCGAGGGCTACTCTTTGTTGCGGTGCGTGGGCTTCTCATTGCCATGGCTTCTCTTGTTGTGGAGCACGGGCTCTAGGTACCCGGGCTTCAGTAGTTGTGGTATGTGGGCTCAGTAGTTGTGGCTCGCAGGCTCTAGAGCACAGGCTCAGTAGTTGTGGCACACGGGCTTAGTTGCTCCACAGCATGTGGGATTTTCCAGGACCAGGGCTCGAACCTGTGTCCCTGCATTGGCAGGCAGATTCTTAACCACTGCGCCACCAGGGAAGCCCTCCTATTTTTGGTGAGTGTTTTAATCATGAAGGGGTATTATTTCTTCTGTCAATTATTTCTTTGAGTCTATTTAGAAGAGCTTGCATTTTTGCTTTTTACTCTATTGACCTCATTCATTACATTAATGATTTTGAGATGTTAATCCAAACTTTCATCCCAGGAACAAATCCCACTTGGTCATGATGTATAATTCTTTTTATCTGTGGCTGTATTGGGTTTGCTAGTATTTGTTGGGGTTTTTTGCATCCATATTCACAAAAGAAATAGGTGTGTCTTTTTTTTTTTTTTTTTGGTACTTCACGTGTTGGCTTTGGTATGAGTAGTTCTGGCCTCACAAAATGAGTGTGAAGTATTGTCTTCATTCTATTATTTACAAGACTTTGTGAAAATCAGTAATAAACCTGTCACCCAGGGGAGCAACCAGACGGTCCCTAACCCACCATGCCTAAATTGTCTCTATAAACAAGTACACCTGTCTTAGGCAAGGAGGCAAGGAAGCCAACAGCCCCAACCCCCCATTCTAATAAAAACCTCCCTCCTGGCAAACTTGCAGAAAACCAGAACTAACTGTATCTACTAGTTGTGTTTACATGACAGCAAAAAGAGGGCTTAACCATAAGAATCCAGGATAATCTGACTGAACTTCAAAATTGGGACAAATGTCACTCTACAGCTGATTACCATCTCATCGTAATAATAAAATCTCCACCCCTCACCCCCCTGCCACATTGATTCTACCTGCTTCTGACCCAGACCCAGAAGGGTCACCACACAGGAGCAGAAAAGAGAACTGAATTGCATTCCAGGAAACCTCCATCCATTTCCATGAGTCAGGCTGACAAAAGACACTCGTCCCCTTTAGACACTCGTCTAATGCTTTAGAGCATTAGCTCCCCTTCTCTTTCTCTGGCCATTGAAGAAAAGCCTATCGTCCTTGCACCAAACTCAGTTTCTTTATTGGCAGCTCAAACCTGAGCGGGAAAGAACTCCCTGACCCAGCCAGGGGGTCTTTGCTTCAGCTAGGGGCCCGGGAGGTGAGTCTCCAGTCTAATTCAGTAACAAATCTTCTTTAAAATTTTTGGAGAACTTTGTGCAGAAGCGATCTACGCAAAGGTAGAGTCTAGGTTTATTTTATGGGTGGATTTTGTTTACTAACTCAACCACTTCACCTTTTATAGTTCTATTCTGATTTTCTGGGTTTTTTTCTTTTTCCGTTATTTTTTTCTTTTTACTAATATGTATTTTTTAAACTTATTATTGAAATATAGCTGATTTACACTGTTGTGTTAGTTTCTGCTGTACAGCAAACTGATTCAGTTATACATATACATTTTTTATATTCTTTTCCTTTATGATTTATTACACGATATTGAATCTAGTTCCCTGTGCTATACAGTAGGACCTTATTGTTTATCCATTCTATATATAATAGTTTGCATCTGCTAATTCTCTACTAATATGTTTTGTTTTCTAGTCTATTTTGCCTGGTATTTATATAATCTCTCCAGTTTTCATGTTGGTGCTGTTCACAGATGTACCTATCATACGCTTTTACTTTCAATCTGTTGGTATCTTTGCATCTAACGTGTGCTTCCTCTCAGGTAGAAGGTAGATGGGTCCCTGGGCTGAGCAGCTGGGAGTTTGTCAAGCAGAGTAGATTGGAGCTTTGTTTTCCTTAGACACGCCAAGGACAAAGTTAATGGCAGGAGCTGAGCTCTGCTGGAGTATTGAGATAAGAGGACCACATCTATCAATCCTGAGGTCAAGGAAACCTCCCTATCTGCACATGTGCAGGAAGGCTCATTGGAGGTCAAAAAGGGAGGGGGGCACCACCCCATAAGAAGTGTGGACATACTCCTGCAGTCCTCTGTGTTGGAATCCATTTTGGCAAAAAGTTGTGCACACATAGTGGGGAGAGCTCTAGGACAGGTCAAGTGTGGAAAACAAATATAACTGGCCAAACGTAAACAAAGATCCAGAAGAACTGCCCTATATAAATAATTTAACCGCCTCTTTACTGTGCTCATTAGGGAGGACCCCACACCCCTTCTCTCCGGGTGTGTATTTCTGCCTTGCTTCTGTCTTAAACAAACTGTTTCTCTGTGTGCTCTCCCACATGTTATGCTGTGTCTCTGATAATAAACTTTGTACCTGTCTTTACAGTTTTTGCCTCTTTGAGAAATCCATTTTTCAAATGGGGCAAGAGCCAGGGGAACTTTGCTTCTAGCCTGGTGGTCTAGCAGCTAGGATTCCTGGTTTTTCATCCAGGCTACCCAGGTTCAATTCCTGGGCAGGAAACTAAAACCCAGCTTCAAGACTGCTTGCTATTGTCTCTCTGAGATCACCTCTACATAGAATGTAAATTTAGATCATAGTTTGTTTGTTTGTTTAATCTGGGGTGACAATCTCTTCCTCCTGTTTGGATCATGTAATCCATTCACATTTAGTATTTTTGACATAGTTGCAATTATACCTGCCATTTTACTTTTTGTTTTCTACAATTCTCATGTTGTTTTTAGTTCTTAGTCCTCCTTTACAATTTTCTTTTGCATTAAGTGAATATTTTAACGTGTAACACTTTCATTTTCAAATGACTTCTCCATTATATATTTTTAAAAAATTTCAGAGGTTGTCCTTTTAACATAGATGTACTAAATTACTAAAATGAGACTCAGATTTATACTAGCTTAATTCCAGTGATACATGGAAACATTACTCATATAAAGCTCTATTCCCTTTTGCCATTTTTGTGTTATTATTGTTATGCAGATTATTTCAACTTATGAAATAACCCCCAAAGTATTTTCTTACACTTATTTACCATCTGTGGTCATCTCCTTAGCCCAGTACAGCTTTACTCCCACCTTTGTGCTCTTTAATGGCAAATGCACTACACAGATATTTGCTCTATGTTACGCATTAGACTGTTACTGTTACAGTTACTAGACTGTGTGTTACTATACACAGTCTAGTAACACATTACATACATAGGATTTATACAGTTCCTTTGACATCAGTTAAAAGAAGAAAAGAGAAAATATGTACTGATTCTGCCTTTTCTACTTACAGAATTACCTGTATGAGTGTTTTTGTTTCTTTATGTTGATATGAATTACCTTCTGGAGTCCCTTGCTTACAGCCTGAAGAACTCCTCCAATAATTCCTGTGGGGCAATTTACTGTCAATATATTCTTTTAGCTTTTGTTAATCTGAAAAATGAAGGGCAGCCTTCATTTTTTTCAGAAGGCAGTTTTGGTGAATATAGGATTGTTGGTTGACAGGTTTTCTTCCTAGTGCGCTTTGAATGTTTCCCTCTGCCTTCTGGCCTCCCTGTTTTTTGCTGAGACATCACCTGGTTTTACTGGGGTCTCCTTGTAAGAGTTGGGTCATTTTTCAATTGCTCTTTATTCCCACCATCTGGTTCCTACCTTCCTATTGTCTCATATTTTGTTGTAAACTAGACATTTTAGGTAATATATTGCAACAACTCTGGGTTCTGGACCCATTCCTTCTGGGGATTATTATGGTTATGTGCTTATTTATTTGTTCAGTGACCGCCTGGATTATTTTAATGAAGCCCGTTCCCACTGTACTGAGAAGTCAGAGCTGGTGTATTGAATTAAGAATATGCAGATTATGACCTGCTGGATAACGGGCACCGCCTGTTCTTGACCTTAAAAATAAAAGTTATTTTACCAGTAAAAATGAGTTTATGCAGAAACAGCAAAGGATTGCAACTCTGGACAAGCAAGCTATAACAAAAGCCATAGTCAAGACCAACAAAGAAAGGAGAGGAATGTTGTTTTATTGACATAAATGAGGAAGTTGGGCGGAGCTTATTTTTTTTTTTTTTTTTGGCCGTGCCGCTCAGTATGCGGATCCCAGTTCCCTGACCAGGGATCAAACCTGCACCCCCTGCATTGGAAGCACAGAGTCTTAACCACTGGACCACCAGGGAAGTCGGGAGAAGTTGCTTTGATGGAAAGTCCACTGGAGAAAAGTGAGAGTTCAGGGTGATGACAGTTTCTCATTGGCTGAGCTGCTGGGCAACTCAATTTTTTGTAGGAAATGCAATGTACATTCTTCTCTTTGTGACCTATAAAGGATGATCCTTTCCTGATGAAGATTCTACTGTTGAGGTGTGTAAATGACAATTCCTCCTACAACTGATGTGGAGAGGTCCTGGGCTACAGGTTCCCATCATAGGCTCCCAACTCCATTTTAGTGAGGTTCCCTTTTATAAATTCTCATAACCATCCACATGGGGTGGGCAGGTATCTCCCTCAGCAAATGAGTTCCCACTCTGGGTAAGTGAAACCCATGGGGTTGTTTTGATTGAAGGTGCAGTTTCAATAAACCCAGAGAAAGCAAGTACAGCCAGAAGATCTATTACTTACACATCCCAGAAGTTGGGGGCTGAGGGGGGGTTACAATGACCCCGGGAAAAGGGCAGTCCTCAGTCCCAGGTCAGGAGCAAGCAGGAGAGAGAGTAGGCACCTATCAATTATAAGACGGATGGCGCTGTCGAGTAAAAAAAAGTGCACAACCTGAAAGTTGACAAATATTTTTTTAATTAATTAATTATTTTATTTTATTTTTGGATGCATTGGGTCTTCGCTGCTGCGCACAGGCTTCTCATTGCAGTGGCTTCTCTTGTTGAGGAGCATGGGCTCTAGGCGCGCAGGCTTCAGTAGTTGTGGCACGCGGGCTCGGTAGTTGTGGCGCACAGGTTTAGTTGCTCTGCGGCATGTGGGATCTTCCCGGACCAGGGCTCGAACCCGTGTCCCCTGCATTGGCAGGCAGATTCTTAACCACTGCGCCACCAGGGAAGCCCGAGAAATATGTTTTATTTGGCAGAACTTCTGAGGACTCAAGCCCTGGAGACAGTCTCTCAGATAACTCTGAGGGACTGCTCTGAAGAGGTTAGGGAGGAGACAGAATACATAGGAATTTTTACAATAAAAACCAGGTAGTTGGAACATGAAAATCAGGTAGTCTGGTTAATTAAAGAAAACCAGATATCTCAGGTTAATGAATTTAGCACTTTTCCATGTACAGGAAGATGCAATAGTCTGGGCTCATTGAAATCGTTCCTTTGATATGCACCTTAACTTACTATCCTTGCTGGTCCTTACTATCTAGGACCAGTATCCTGCTCTTCTCCATCCTGAGTCCCCTCAGGGAGCACCCTTGGGGGTGGCAGCAGCGCTTGCTAGCTAGATGGCCCCAACATCCTTTGTTTACTGATATGGCAGATAACAGTCTTCATCCACAGTGCAGAGGTCACTAACTTTTCACAAGCATAACTCTAAATGGTTTTATTGTTTGTTTGTTTTTGTTGTTGTTTGTTTGTTTGGGGCCACAGCTGGCAGCAGGTGGGATCTTAGTTTCACAACCAGGGATGGAACCTGCGCCCCCTGCATTGGAAGCGCAGAGTCTCAGCCACTGGACCGCCAGGGAAGTCCCTCTAAGTGGTTATTTTAATAAATGTCCTGAGAAAACCTTAGCAGGAACCAAGAGTGGAATCCTAAACTCAAGTCTTTATCTAAATGTCCAGATTCTGGGTGTCAGCAGGGTTATCATACTGTAAAATGCCTAGGCAGTGACTAGGAAAGACAAAAGCAGTTTTTCGAAAAGTGTTTTTTCTCACCACACCCCAGACAGAGTGAAACCCCTAACACAGGTCCTCAGGTTGGGCACAGCTTTGGGCAAACCCGCTGTATCCTGGGATGACAGGACCATTGGTGAGGCTCTCTTGCTCTTTCACGGACCTCACCCAGTGGTGAAATTAAATCAATCTGTGGCTGATGGCTCAACTGTTTTCACCAACACGTGGCAGGGAGGGGGAGGAGAGCAGGAAAGGGCATAATTTACTCTCCAATTTATTCAATGCAATTCTGGTTCCTTTGTAGAAATATTTCCCAAAATCAGTATGTGATATTTGTTTAACCCTTGGAATCCTCCTCTCAGCACTCTAAGTTCCCAATTCTACCCAGAAAACTAGGCAATGTACAGGTTAGGCTACTTTCATTAAATACAGAATCTACTCCTAACTGATTTTCACCTCATTTTTCACTTTTTTGCTTGTGTCCTTTGACTTCCACTTTTCATAATCTTTTGCCAGGCACTTTAATTCTTTGGAAAGGTAGTCAGAGCTCGCTTCCCACCCACCCACCTACACCCCACCACCCCGTACTCAGGAAAAAACCTCTGTGCCAATCCTGGAGCTGTTTGGGGGTAATAGGAAGCCTCTCTGAATGACAATCCCATCCTAAGAGCTGAGTGCTCAATGGAGGGGAGACAGCAGCCAGTGGTCCTCTTGATTGTATCTTCAGGCACCTCAGGAATGACTTACGATACAGCCACCTTATCTGCTGGGAAAAGGGGAATCAACACCCTGTATTGTCCGTGCACACAAAGGCATCACCTCTGTTCCATGTGTGGGGAATAAAAGAATCGTGTTCCAAGTTTGTAAGAAGAGTCACCCAGCAAGTATTAACCTCCAGCAACAGGCAGTGGGGGCCGGTTTGAAAAGTTGAAGTCTGTTCTTTCTAGGAAAACAGTCCTCTTGAGTGGGAGCTGGGGTAACAGTGTGCCATGTTTTCTAGGTCACAGTAGTCTAAAGTGGAATCTTCAGCAACCTAAGCTGAGAGGAGCTAGAGAGGGAGTGAAATAAAATGCATATTTTATGGCAAGTCAAGAAAAATTTAAACATAAATTCTTCTTTGCCCTTTGGCTTCCTCTCTCCTCCCACTGTGCATTGTGTATCTGCATTATGCATCAACTAGACCTCCCCCATCAGCAGGAATGTCGGCTGAACCATAAAGAGTAACATTTTCCTAGCATCAACAAGACAGCTCCATAAAACATTTCTTCTTGATCTTGTAAGGGGTCACATGACCCACCACGATTCTGCTTAGATCTGGATTATGTAAACTGTCAATAATATGTCATTTGATGTACAGCCCTCTACCTCAAAAAACTTATATAACTGTACCTTGATTTTTTTTTTTTTTTTCAAAGTGTAAGCTTTTACTACACCAGCACAACTTGGACTTCACCAACACCTACCTTCATGGGGCATGTAGCATGACTCATGATTGCAGACACAAAATCATTTGAAGCCTGTGCTACAGCCCTGGGCTACCTTCAAAGACATTCAGTTACACGAATCCTGACTTGCTTCTAAAAATGTGAGTCCCATTTTCATTTTCCTTCCTCTCTGCCTTGCTCCCTACTTACTGCCTTCCTGGGGCTTCTCACTGCCTGGGTAACAAGGCTTGGGCCTAGCCAAACCTGGGGTAGTGAGACCCCTCTGTCACAAGCAGTGCCGGGGCCTGAGGCTGAGCCTGTGGCCTCTGGAGCCCAACCTGGCTTGGTGCCCGTGTGCAGCACCAAGGGGTGGCCTGTTAGGCTAGCTCCCGGCTCCCTGGGGAAGCCTGCGGACACTGGCCTGATGGCAGGTGCTACTGCACTCCCTGGGGCCTCTCAGAACTCCCACTTGTAGTTAGTGGACCGAATCACGGGACAGCCACACCTCACTTTTCCCTTTCCCAATTACAAGCAGCTGGGAGGGCCCCTGGCCTCATCAGCTCTGTCATCAGAGTGGCTGCTTTTCCCCAGGGCTCCAGCAAAGTCCAACAAGAAGGGCTAAGGGCTGCTGCTGTAGGCCTGGGCTGCAGAAACCCTGCCCAACTCTCCGGAGAGCTGGTGCCCCGCTAGTCCCACTGGACCACTCACCTCTCCTCCTTGGCCTGTGTAGCCAGCAGCCTTCAGACCTGCCCTCCTCCCCGCCACCGGCCCCTCCAACGACATCGGCTTTCCTCTCCCGCGAATGCTGGCCTGAAGGCAGGCTGTTGAGATGTCCTGCCCTACTGACAGCCAGCAGCAGCCAGCCCGGGGGGCTCTGAGCCCTGCCTGTGCCCACACCCCAAGAGCAGCAGGGCCACCACCTGCCCTCCTCCGTGAGGATGGAGCCCCCACGCCCCTGCACACAGACTGCAGAGGGTTCGCGAGCTGTGAGAACTTCCAACCATGAGAATTTTGACTTCCGGGTTTAGGGATCTGACCAGGTGGACAGTTCAGCTCTGAAACTCATCACTCTCTTCGGGCCCCTGCCTGTTCTGGTGTTCCAGAACAATTCAGCAAAATCACTCAAATCCAGTGTTTATGTGAAATGAGAGAAGAAAATTCTCAACCACTTTTACTAGTTCACCCAGAAAACCCCAAACATCTATTTATTCCTTTCAGAAAAATGTCAGTCAATTATTATTTCCAAGGCAAGTTTATTTACTACAAAATTAATCATACTTGAATACTTTTTGTCTGTAGGTCTAAATCCTGGAATGTCATTTGAAATCAACCAAAAGTAAAGAAGAGTCCAAAAGAATTCACCATACTCAGGAAATGAAAAAAAAGTGAAACAAAAATTCTTCACAACTAGAATGCAATACCGGAATTTTTTCCCCCTGAAATTCACCTCTCTTATCACTTCGGAAATATTTTATACGGTCTTTCAAGCTCTATTAATTAGATACATTTTCCACTATTGAAAAAAGAACTTTAAATAAGTGAGTAGATCTTTTGAAGGGAACTAACCTAGGGACGGGCAGGGTAGATCGTCCATAAAAGTTTCCAAAAAAACCTCCACGAAAGGATTTCCTATAGGGTATCTGTTCCCAGTAAAATATCGGAAGGAGAAAGGATTTCATACAACCTACTTCCAAGTGGTTACTGTCGGCTTTCCGCTCATGTAAAATATCCACAGACCGCCCCCCTCCCCCCGCCAAAATGCCATCCAGGACTCCGCGCAAATAGGATAAAGAATTAAAATACTGGGTTTGTTTCAAATGCACTGCGGAGACGAATAGTTGATTTGAATCGGAGAAGCGAAATTAACTTTGGGAATGAGGGGAGCAATCTGGAAATTTAACGATTTACTGCCAGCCCTAGAAAGAGCTACTCTGAGGGGCTAAAGTTTTCAATTTGAGATTCCGCTTCCCAAATATTTGTAAAACACAGAGGAAAACGGGTGCCCCTTGGGCAGAAAGGAGGGGCTGGGACCCCTCAGACTGCAGCTAATCCCACCACCGAACCCTGGAGAAAGAGTCACGTTTGTCACCTGAAGCCCGTGCCCGTGGTCACCGCAAAATCCAGGGGAGAAGAGGGGCTGCGGGCTCAGAGCCACCTGGAGAGGCTCCGGGGCCAAAGTTCCTGCAGCGAAGTGACCGGACAGGACACCCGGGGTCCCGGCTGCCGGGCCAACCCCCATGTTGCGACTCGGAAGGGACTGAGGTCCGAGCGGCGCCCCAGTGACCGCGTATGCGCCGACTCCGCCCGAGTCGAAAGACGGCCGGTTTCGGCCGTTTCCGACCAGTCCCTCCGCGGTGTCCGTAGCCCGGCTCAGCACACTCACCATTTCGAGGTTTTCTGGGTCTAAGTCCCACCCAACGACTCCAAGGACCAGTGCAGTTCACAGGGCGACAGAAGGTACGTCAGAGTCACCAAGCCAGTGAACCGGTCAAGAACCGGGACCATTTGCGCGGTAGAAGAGAAAAAAAGGAAGACCACGCAGAGCGGGACATCGCCCCGCCCACCTGCCTCACCGGCCTCCTGGTTGGACAGATTCCAATACCCCGCCCCTCGTGCCTGAGTGACAAGCTGGGGTAGGCGGGATGGGACCTGTCCCCACTTGGCACTTTTGTTTTGTAAGAGAACTTTTTCCTGGCCTGGGATTGCCTCTGATGTCTTCCGCAGCTCCTCCTGCACTGGAATTCCTGATTCAGTTTGAAGAAGGAGCCAGTACAGATAAGAGGATGGCCCAGGCCAGACCTGCCTGGAAAAAGAAGGTTTTATGTCCTCCAGGGCTCAAGGGCTTGGTGTAAGGCTGTGTGGCCAGGCATAGAACTGTGCTTCTTGTTAAGAAACGCAGACAATTAAATGTGAACTCACCATCTGTAATAAAGGGGCTGACTCCATTTTCATCTTTCGTCCTTGACAGCGCTGAGGCTTCCACCCATCCCTGCCCCATCCCTGCTCATTAGGTACTTAAGCTAAAGAATCCCAGAGCACTCGGCTCTGGTAGGAGGTCTGAATCACTCAGCGCTAGCTGGGTGGCTGGACAAATCTCTGTCAAACCACAAGCTATGAAGTGTGTGCATTAACTTCTCAGGTGTACATTCCACACTGGAAAAGACATTTTTTTTAGATCAGTGTTCCCTCTGTGCCTAGAAAACTTTGAAATGTCAACAGCTGTAATATATATGAGGCAATTATACGCATATTTCCACTGATAGAAGAAAAACAATAAGTTGTACTTAAAATTGGAATATGCCTGGAAACTCTTCCTGCCCACCCCCATCTTTTTTGAAGTATAACTGACTAATAAAATTACATTTAAGGATTGAAACATGATGATCTGATACACTTATGTTGTATTGTATAATTGAAACTTCCTAAGAGAGTGGATCTTAAGCATTCTGACCACACAAACAAAAATAAAGGTAACTAACTGAAGAGATGGATGTATTAAGTAACCTGTAAACTCTTACATTCCCCGGAGACTGCATTGCAAAACTCTTTTCCATTACAAAACATTTCATGCATTGATTTATTTGAACAGCTTTATTGAGATGTATTACACTTATTGTATAATAGAAGGCACCCATTAAGTGTACACTTTGGGACTTCCCTGGCGGTCCAGTAGTTGGGACTCTGCGCTTCCACTGCAGGGGGCACGGGTTCCATCCCTGGTCAGGGAACTAAGATCCCCCATGCCGCGTGGCAAAAATAAATAAATAAATAAGAGTCTACATTTTAAAGATTTCAGTATATTTGTAGATACGTGCAATCGTCACCACCGTCAATTTTTTAAGATTTTTGTCAATTTAAAAAATAACTCCTCTGCTCTTTAGCTATCACTGTTCACCTTCCCATCCTCCTCCTCCAATCCCTAACCTTAGAAAATCACTAATCTACTTTCTAGTTCCCTATTATGATCTTTCATGTGAAAAGAATTATATAATACATGGTCTTTTGAATGACTTCAGTCACTCAGCATAATTTTTTCAAGGGAGAACTATGTATCAATATTTCCATTATTTTATGTCATAATAATATTCCATTGATTTGATATTATTATTATTAAACACAATTTATCTATTCATCCCTTAATAGACATTTGGATTGTTGCTACTTTTTGGCTACTATGAATCATATTGCTATAATATTTATGTGTAAGTGTGGTCAAGCATGATTTCCTTTTTCTTGATCATATATCTAGAAGTGGGATTGATGGGTCATATTATAATTCTAGGTTTAATATTTGAGGATCTTCCAGACCCTTTCCTAGAGTGCCTACTCCATTTTATCTTCATTCCACCCATGTATGAAAATCCAAATTTCTCCCGTTATCCTTGACACATTTTGATTCTAGCCATCCTAGCTGCTGTCAAGGGTGGTATCCCATTGTGGTTTTGATTTGCATCTCCTTGACGGCTAATGATGTCCAGAACTTTCTCATATGTTCTTTAGACCATTTGTCTATTTTACTTGGAAAAATGTGAATTCAGATCTTCTGTCATATTTAAATTGTGTTATTTGACTTTTTATAATTAATTTAGAAGAGATCTTTACATGTTCTCAACACAAGTTCCCTTTCAGATATATGATTTGCAAAATTTTCTTCCATTCTAAGGGTTATGTTTTCACTCTCTTGCCTTAAAATTTTACCTTTAATTGTGGTAATATGCACATACCATAAAATTTACATTTTCACCATTTTTAAGTGTGAAATATATTGACAGTATGAAATATATTGACACCGGGAAACCAATCCGCAGAACTATTTTCATCTTCCAAATCCAAAATCCTATACCCATGTTGACCTAAAGAAATAGACTGCCAGTTATTTCTCCAGCAAATTATGGGTTTATCCAGGATGAGCAAAGAATTGCAAATTAGAGTCTGCAACCTTGGCAAGCCAATGCATGTTCTCATGCAGGAAGGAGAGGAGGATTTTTTTTTTTTTAATTTTACTTAAGTGTAGTGGATTTACAATGTTGTGTTAATTTCTGCTGTACAGCAAAGTGACTCAGTTATACACATATAGACATTCTTTTTTTTAATATTCTTTTCCATTATGGTTTATCACAGGATATTGAATATAGTTCCCTGTGCTACATAGTAGGACCTTGTTGTGAGAGGAGGATTATTTTAAAGAAGGGAAAAGGATGTTGGGAGGGCTATAGTAAACAAAGAGAGATCTGAGAAATTGAGAATTCAAAGTATGGTGGCTTTGCCACAGATAGAAAATTTTAAAAATTAAAAAAAAAAGAAGAAGAAGAAAGAAAGAAAGAAAATAACAAAAATGCTCTCACATGCTAGGAGAATGTTAAGCTCTCCGGAACTATAATTACTATGTGTGCAACCCTTCCTTCCACCAACTTGGGATCCTTCTTAGGAAGAACTGGAAGGACGGGGAAGGACACCCGGTACAACAAGCCTTTCTTGGAACCCACTCTGAAGTTAGAAAACACCCTCTAGGGCTACACCTGCCCTCATGTCATTCACATAACTGTTGAAAATGTGATAGGGCTTCCCAGTGGGCATCTGCCTCTGATTAGACTTTCTTGAATCTTATCCTGGGAATGCTGTGGTCTGAAACATAAAGGTACAACTAACAGATCTTCCCAAATCAGATCTGCCTACACGTATCCTTATCTAATCCTTGGGCATGCACTTTATGTCTACCCAGGGCGGGTCTTGAAGCCATTTCCTGCTCTTAAGTTTCCTAGCTCAAGACTACTCTATGCCTGCTTGCTGGGAGACATGGGGATTTTTGGTTTTGGTTTTGGTTTTGGTTTTTTGGGGAAACATGTTTAAATGCAACACTGTCCCACTCTGGAAAATTTCTCTGTGTAACTCCAGGTGATGGTGAGGTGAAACAGTGGCAAAACCCAAAAACAAAGTAATAGGTCACAGGTCACTCAGACACAATATTACCCGTTGTCACATAAACGTCAGTTCTGCACCAACGAGCACAGTTTCATAATAGTCTCAAAACCACCAATAATGTAAAAAAGAGACACCTTGCCTCGTCCTAGCGCTAGGAGTCCTTCAGGCGCCTGGCTGCCCTTAAATCACATTCCCCGAGGTCTGTGGCACATTCTGCCCTGAGGTTAAAGCAGCACAAGCGCTGACCACTCCAGGCTCCCTCTCCCCAGTATCTACCTCCAGAGGGAGTTTGGCCCCTAGCTACGGAGGCAGGTCCCTGCTGTTTTCCGGTACAAGAATCTCCCTAAAGATCTCCAGCCCTTTGGCTTGTGGGAAATGGCATCTCTGCCAGATCCTCCAAAGCCTGGGGCCTACCTGTGAACAACACCTACCTACCTGTTTATTCGCATGTCTCGTATTTTTGTTATAGACATTTTAGGAAACATAATGTAGCAACTCTGGGTACTGGACCTATTCCTTCTGGGGATTTTTACTGTTATGTGCTTAGTTATTTGTTCAGTGAGTGCCTGCACTATTTTAATGAAGCCTGTTCCCACTGTATTGAGAAGCCAGAGCTGGTATAGTGAATTAAGAATATGTAGATTATATGATCCTGCAGTCCCACTCCTGGGCTAATATCTGGACAAAACTATAATACAAAAATATACATCCATCCGTATGTTACAGCAGCACTATTCACAATAGCCAAGACACGGAAACAGCCGAAACGTCCATCAACAGATAAATGGATAAAGAAGATGTGGTACATATATACAATGGAATACAACTCAGCCATAAAAAAGAATGAAATAACGCCATTTGCACAACATGGATGAATCCAGAGATTATCATACTAAGTGAAGTAAGTGAGCAAGAGACAGACAAATACCAGATGATATCACTTACATGTGGAATCTAAAATATGTCACAAATGAACTTATCTATGAAACAGAAACAGACTCACAGACATAGAGAACACACCTGTGGTTGCCAAGGTGGAGAGGGGATGGGGATGGATGAATTGGGAGTTTAGAAATGGCCGATGCAAACTATTAAACACAGAATAGATAAACAACAACGTCCTACTGTATAGCACAAGGTACTGTATTCAATATCCTATGATAAACTATAATGGAAAAGAATATGAAAAAGAATATATGTATTTAACTGAATCACTTTGCTGTACAGCAGAAGTTAATACAACATTGCAAATCAACTATTTTTCAATAAAATTAATTTTAAAGAAAAGACTACAGTCTTTCACAACAGGTTCTCTGGCACATTTGTCATATCTTTCTCTTCCTAGCTTTCTATCGTCTCACAATTTACGTAAATTTATAGGCCTTGGTTATGTCATAAAGGAGATTATAAAAATACTACCTGGGATACTAAGAAGTGAATTTATGTATTTTATAACCCTGTCTCTAACAGTGATAAAAGATAAAATACAAAATCATAAAAATGACCAATAAGGACTTCCTTGGTGGCACTGTGGTTAAGAATCCAGCTGCCAATGCAGGGGACACGGGTTCAAGCCCTGGTCTGGGAAGATCCCACATGCCGCGGAGCAACTAAGCCCGTGCACCACAACTACTGAGCCTGCACTCTAGAGCTCTCGAGCCACAACTACTGAATCCAGAGCGCCTAGAGCCCGTGCTCCGCAACAAGAGAAGCCACCACAATGAGAAGCCTGCGCACCGCAACAAAGAGTAGCCCCCACTCGCAGCAACTAGAGAAAGCTCTCGCGCAGCAACGAAGACCCAATGTGGCCAAAAATAAATTAAAAAAATAATAAATAAATTTATTTAAAAATGACTAATAGTCTCCTCTTCTTACTAATATAACTGAATGATGCTTCTTACTAATTAAGTTTAGCTCCATGATGTTTTTGCCTTCAAGAAAATGTTTACAATCACCAATAATAAAATAAATTAAACCTCCTGAAAGCATTCAATAAAGAAAAACATCTTGCTGCCTTGAATAGCAATCAAATCCTCTAACACAAGTGAAATTTCTGTAAGAAGTCCTTTTGAGCACCCTGTTACTGTTACACACCAGTCTTATAGGGTTTGTAATCATCCTTTTTTAAAATTTTTATTGAAATATAGTTGATGTATAATATTGTGTTAATTTCTCCTGTACAGCAAAGTGATTAAGTTATACATACATACTTTTTAATATTTTTTTCCATTACAGGTTATTACAGGATATTGAATAGTTCCCTATGCTATACAGGAGGCCTTTGTTTATCTGCAATCTTTTTTTTTTTTTAATGCTATTCTTGTCTGCTTACATTCTTTTTATGTATGTATGTATGTATGTATGTATGTATGGCTGTGTTGGGTCTTCGTTTCTGTGCGAGGGCCTTCTCTAGTTGTGGCAAGCGGGGGCCACTCTTCATCACGGTGCGCGGGCCTCTCACCATCACGGCCTCTCGTTGCCGAGCACAGGCTCCAGACGCGCAGGCTCAGCAATTGTGGCTCACGGGCTGAGTTGCTCCGTGGCATGTGGGATCTTCCCAGACCAGGGCTCGAACCCGCGTCCCCTGCATTGGCAGGCAGATTCTCAACCACTGCGCCACCAGGGAAGCCCTGCAATCATTCTTAATAGAATTTATTTCACCCCAGTATGTTACTAGAGCTGTGACCTTATGGGTCCCTGACAAGACGGCACTGAAAAAAACCATGATTTAACTTCGCAGATAAGAATGAGTAACAAATGAGTTTCATGACAAAAACTGTAACAAAATAAGAAAATGGCCTGAGGATAAAGTAGCTGACCTTCCATTCACAGGATAAAACTGACTCATACTGGGATTTCCTGGTGGTACAGTGGCTAAGACTCCACGCTCTCAATGCAAGAGGCCCAGGTTCGATTCCTGGTCAGGGAACTACGAGATATGGCAACTACGAGTTCGCATACTGCAACCAAAGATCCAGCATGCCGCAACGAAGATCGAAGATCCTGCGTGCCTCAACTAAGACCCAGCACAGCAAAATAAATAAATAAATATTGGGTTGGCCAAAAAGTTCCTTCGGTTTTTAAGTAAAAATGAAAGACACATTTTCCATTTTCACCGAAAACTTTATTGAACAGCATATTCACCATTTTGTTCCACTACCTTCTGCCATTTTTCTGGCAACTTCATAATTCCATCTTTCCAAAACTTTTTATCTTTTTGAGTAAAGAACTGTTCAAGGTGCCTTTTATACAGTCTTCCAGGGAATTGAAATTTTTTCCATTAAGAGAATTTTGTAAAGACCAAAATAAATGGAAATCCGAAGGTGCAATGTCTGGTGAATACAGCAGATGAATCAGAACTTCCCAGCCAAGCTGTAACAGTTTTTGCCTGGTCATCAAAGAAATATGCGGTCTTGCGTTATCCTGATGGAAGATTATGCATTTTCTGTTGACTAATTCCGGATGCTTTATGTTGAGTGCTGCGTTCAGTTGGTCTAACTGCAAGCAGTACTTGTTGGAATTGATCGTTTGGTTTTCCAGAAGGAGCTCATAATAGAGGACTCCCTTCCAATCCCACCATATACACAACATCACCTTTTTTGGATGAAGACCAGCATTTGGTGTGGTTGGTGGTGGCTTGTTTCACTTGCCCCACGATCTTTTCCGTTCCACATTATTGTACAGTATCCACTTTTCATCACCCGTCACAATTTGTTTTAAAAACAGAACGTTTTCATTACATCTCAGTAGAGAATCACACACAAAAGTACGATCAAGAAGGTTTTTTTCACTTAACTTCTGTGGAACTCAAACATCAAAGTGATTAACATAACCAAGCTGGTGCAAATGATTTTCAACACTTGATTTGGATATTTTGAGTATGTAGGCTATCTCCCACGTGGTATAACGTTGATTGCTCTCAATTAATGTCTCCATTTGATCGCTATCAACTTCAACTGGTCTACCCCAATGTGGAGCATCGTCCAGTGAGAAATCTCTAGCATGAAACTTGGTAAACGAATTTTGACAGGTTTGATCAGTCACAGCACCTTCTCCATACACTGCACAGATTTTTTTTTGCGTTTCAGTTGCGTTTTTGCCTTTCTTGAAATAATACAGCATAATATGCCGAATATGTTACTTTTTTTCTTACATCACCAATATTAAAATTGCTACACAAAAATTCACCAATTTTGATTTTTTTAAAATGCTTATTGATATGAGAACTGCCACAATACAATCTAACAAAATTGTTTTGAATGAAGTTAAAGACAACTTAGTGCTACTAGACCATCATTTTTTTTTTAATTTTTAAAAAAATTTATTTTTGGCTGCGTTAGGTATTTGTTGCTGCACACAGGCTTTCTCTAGTTGCAGTGAGCGGGGGCTACTCTTCGTTGTGGTGCACGGCCTTCTCATTGCAGTGGCTTCTCTTGTTGCAGAGCACAAGCTCTAGGCACGTGGGCTCAGTAGTTGTGGCTTGCGGGCTCTAGAGCACAGGCTCAGTAGTTGTGGCACATGGGCTTAGTTGCTCCACAGCATGTGAGATCTTCCCAGACCAGGGATCGAACCCGTGTCCCCTGCATTGGCAGGCAGATTCTTATCCACCGTGCCACCAGGGAAGCCCTACTAGACCATCTTACGGAAAAAAACGAACAAACCTTTTGGCCAACCTAATAAATAAATATTTTTTAAAAACTTACTCATATTGCATAATGATTAAATGAAGAAAGCTGCAAGGTTTTTCTAAATATTCATACATAAAATGGGTACTTTAACATATTCTTTGAGGAAATGAAAAGTAACATTTGTTAGCTAATGAAAGCTTCAAAAAGAGTTGGTAAAATATTTGAAAAGACTACAAAAACTACTGTTTCACAAAAAAATTCAAACAGCTTCAATCATGTAAAATAAAATACAATAAAAAACATGTTGGGGGATTATATTCAGCTACAAGTAACAGGAAACACCCATAGCCATCTTGACAGAAGGAGGTGCTTATTCTCACATGGAAACAATGGGTCACCGATGCCCCTGCACAATGCAGCAGAGAAACAAACTCCCATGTCATTCTTTTTGGCGGCACCATTGTGAATGTCATGGTGAGTCAGGAACACATATTTACTAGTATTATTAACAACATAAAGTGTTTCCTACACATATTAGACACTATAAAGATATAATCCAGAGAGGAGTGGAATCAGAGACTATTACCAATCATAAAATACTGAAATAACTTTCGAAGTGGACACAAGAGGGCTTACAGAAAAAAGTCAAACTCTGATGGATCTTTGATGTGGAAGCTGTGAAGATATCAGGGGAAACTACATGTATATTGGAAATCAAACATTTGTTGGGGGTGTTGAGGACACTCTTGACTACAAGGACACAGAATCTTGAAAATAAGCTGGGAGATGGTGTCCTTGAAGCTCCTACGTATCTGCCTCTCTCCCAGTGTGGGGACTCCACTATCTGAAGAATGTCTTCTCTGCATCTGCTTTAAAATCACACACAGGTGAGCTGTTGGTGAATGCTAACATGGAACCACAAAGGGGATAGATTCTGGAAATTCTAGGTTCTAATATCATGCACAGGCAAGATATCTCCAACTCCAGATTTTTTGTATTATCACAAGTCTCACAGTCTATTCAACAAATACCAGTCAGAAGGAAACACAAAAAGCAAATAGGAAAAATCATAATTTACATAACAGTATACTCTTTGACATCCTAGTCATACATAAAATTTATTCCAAGTGTTTAATAGAATGGAAAATGGGAAAAGGCTCCTATAGGCACCATCAACAAAAAGGATCTTTCTCAGTAGAAAGAGTACAATATATACAATAGATTATAGACCTAGGAACTGCCACACAAAACTACTAGGAAATCCCAACAAATACCAAACTGCCATTTTTCAGTGGCCCATTAACAGAGAATGAATAGAACATTATAAAAATTTAAGCCTCACTGCATACTAGAAATACACTTAAATGCATCCATGAATCCAACAGGCTTCAGAAGTAAATAGAACAAAATAACTATCCGATTAAAGGAAAAATCACTACCTTTAAACGTTATGTACTATTGTTGAAAGACGAATTACAGAATGAATTCACATTAATATTCGTTTGTGAAATTAGTAGAAATCCACCATTGAAGGATACACTTGAAGAAGGATCCTGAGTAAACACAACATATTTATAAACTTTTTTTTTTTTTTGGCTGCATTGGGTCTTCGCTGCTGTACACGGGCTTTCTCTAGTTGTGGCGATAGGGGGCTACTTTTCGCTGCAGTGCGCAGGCTTCTCATTGTGGCAGCTTCCCTTGTTGCAGAGCATGGGCTCTAGGTGCGTAGGCTTCAGTAGTTGTGGCACGTGGGCTCAGTAGTTGTGGCTCACGGGCTCTAGAGTGCAGGCTCAGTAGTTGTGGCACACAGGCTTAGTTGCTCTGCGGCATGTGGGATCTTCCAGGACTAGGGCTTGAACCCATGTACCCTGTATTGGCAGGCGGATTCTTAACCACTGCACCACCAGGGAAGTCCCATAAACTTTTAAAACAACTCTTTCTGGACTTCACTGGCAGTCCAGTGGTTAAGACTCCGCTCTTCCACTGTACGGGGCACAGGTTTGATCCCTGGTTGGGGAACTAAGATCCCCCACATGCTGCACAGCCTGGCAAAAAATAAATAATAATAAACAAAAATTTTAAAAACTCTTTCATATTGAAGGTTTTCTGGAACATTAGGCATAGATTACTTTCCATCAAGTTATCTCATGTTACTTACATTTATACTTCTTTTCCATGGGAGTTTTTATGTGTAATGATATCGACCAATTGAAGTGTTTCCCAGGCTGTTTACAAACAAGGTTTTATCTAGTAAATCCTTTTATGGTTTCATAAACTACTAAGATCAGAAAAGCCATTCCCACATGCGTCACATTTTATATGATTTCTGTCCAGTGTGCAGTCTCAGGTCTTTGAACGACTGAGAGGCAAATGAAGATTTCCCACATTCCTGTCATTGATAGGGTTTCTGTCCAGTGTGAATTCTTTCATGCACTTGAAAATATACGGAAGTGAAGGTTTTCCCTTCATTTTTACATTCATAGGGTTTTTCTCAAGTATGGGTCCTTCGATGTATTTTCAAAACCGCTGGATATCTATAACTTTTACCACATTGTTCACATTGATATGGTTTCTCTCCAGTGTGACTCCTTTCATGTGTTTTAAGAGAACTGGGATTAATGAATACTCTCTCACATTCTTTACATTTATAAGGTCCATCACCAGTGTGTGTTATCATGTGTTTCTGAAGGGTTATTTTCCATGTGAAGGCTTTCCCACATTCCTTACATTCATAGGGTTTTTCTCCAGTGTGGATCCTTTCATGATTTCGAAGAGACCGGGCAGTATTCAATACTTTAGAACATGTTTTACACACATACGGTGTCTCTCCTGTGTGATGTCTTTTGTGTAGCTGTAAGGAACTGAAATGATTGAAGGCTCTACCACACTGCTTACATTCATAGAGTTTCTCTCCTCTGTGAATTCTTTCATGTATTTGAATAGTTTCAGGACTTTTAAAGGCTTTTCCACATTGTTTACATTGATAGGGTTTCTCTCCATTGTGACTGCTTTCATGCATTCGAAGACAACTGGGATAAATGAATGCTTTCTCACATTTCTGACATTTATAAGGTAAATCTCCAGTGTGAGTTACCATGTGTTTTCGAAAAGTTGTTTCCCACATGAAGGCTTTCCCACATTCCTTACATTCGTAGGGTTTCTCCCCTGTGTGAGTTCTTTTGTGTAGTCGGAAGGATTTTTGATATCGAAAGACTTTTCCACATTGTTCACATGCATAGGGCTTCGCTCCAGTGTGACTCCTTTCATGTGTTCTAAGAGAACTAGGAGAAATGAATGCTTTCCCACATTCTTTACATTTATACACCTTCTCATGGTACTTTTGATACTCTCTTGGTTTGTCTTCAATGTGACATTTCATATGTCTATTAAAGGATGAATGATGCATGAAGACCTTTGCACATGCACTGCATTCCCATGGTTTTAAACCAGGAATTTTCTTCTTCAGATTGAGAGTTGGAATAAGGGTGAAGTTTTCTTCACAGAAAATATTGCCTTTACTTCCAGAGAGTCTCTCTACCATAGGACTTCTGTAAACAATGAGAAGAAGATTATTAACGATTTCTTTATTAAGAAATCATTTATTTATTGTATTTATTATGATTTATAGGAACAGTGAGGTTTTCTATCTTGTGTGAATTGTTAGAAGTTGAATAAACTGAATGCTCTGCAACAGGACTTCACCTTTTCTATTAAAAAGTGATATTCAAATATAGGGTTTATTGACTGCACATGAACTATATTGGAAACAGAACATTTATATCACATTTAAGAAAATATTTTTGGGAGGCATTTTCTGAGAATAACTAAATTTGAAGACCGGGCTATTTGTTTTTGTTTGCTTCTTTAAAATTTTCAGAATATACCATGATTCTCACAAGACAATGCTTTGAATTGTGGGTGTGACTTACCTTAATTTTCTCCCCTGGTTTTTGTACTGATCTTCAATGTCATGATCTTCCTGTTTTGTTTCTGAAATACAGACCCAGATAAATGATCCCAAAGTATTAGAAATGATAGAAAAATTATTGGATTTTAGGCCCATGATGAGCTCTGACCATGTCTAGTTTCCTTTCTTTCTTCTTCTCTTTTTTTTGGGGGGGCGGGTACTGTGCAGTACGGCTTGCAGGATCTTAGTTTCCCGACTAGGGACTGAACTGGGGCCACAGCAGTGGTGAAAGCGCTGAGTCCTAACCACTGCACCGCCAGGGATTTCCCTTTGATCCCCACACCCGATAGTTTCTTTACCAAAGTTTTCCCTTTCCACATTCCACATCTTTGAACAATATTGACAGGTAAGAAACACTTGTTCTCTAATTGACAAAGGGAGGAAATTTTTCATTCTTACCTACTGAGACCAGGTTCTGGAAGTTTTCCCGCATCACATCTCTGTAGAGTTTCCTCTGTGAGGAATCCAGTAAAACCCACTCCTCCAGGGTGAAGTTCACAGCCACATCCTCAAAGGCCAATGAGTCCTAAAACACCCAAAATAGGGGCACACTGAGATGCATGAGACTGACAGAACTAGACACCCACACTCAATTTATAGGAAGGTTATGTACAATTCTGTTGTTTACAAAGAGTTATTCTATGACTTGATCATGAGGAACTTATTCTCCACACTTCCTCAATAATTTAACAGCATCATGAACAAATGGAAATTATTTACACATAACTTCTGTAGTCACAGTATCGCTTATATCACAATAATGGCAGAGCCCAGAGAATGAGAAATGCTTTATAAATGAAAGAAACATCATTTTAAGAACAACGATTTCTGCTGAAAAAATTCTTTCATCTTCTTCTTATGATCCACAAGTTACAGTACTCCATGAGGCAGAGGATCAAGATTGCATGAGGTTTTAATAAATAGACACACAGTGAAGAACTGGAAGCTTTTTTCTAGTCCTATCACCTAACATCAGAGGCCAGGTGACCTGCAGAAATCAAACTTTTAACAAAGCCCAGCTGGCCACACTGTCCCAAAGTCCTCCAGGACTTTAGAATAAATCACAGTCACACACAGTTGCCTGAATATAGATATTCTTCTGCAGATGCACTGCCTTTAAGTTGTATAATGATTAGCACAGACTCTGTTTTTCCTTCCTCTCTACATATAATTTGATGCAGGTAGAAAGTTACTTCAAACTTAGAGCTCAGACATGGGGAAGAAGCATTAATATGTTAGACCACAAAATCCCTATACTCAGGTGCCTCAAGGCGCTTCCAGCCAAATTTTAGAACACACAGTGCAATTACATGCCCAAAAAACTCTTTCTCTTCACACAATAACAGTATACTCTGGGTCTTACTGACCTCAAGGAACAGGTTAAGAGCTACAGTTTACAAGGGAGCTCACCAAAGTCCATAACACTTTGATGGTGAATTTTCCCATGATTATAAAATATGTAAGGGTTTCATCATTGGCTTCCTCCAAAAGAACATAAAGTCTCCATCCTGGAATTTCAGGAACAGGAGTTTTCCAAGCAGCCACTATTGCTACTGCTAAGTGAAAATCTAGTCTGGGATTTATGAAATTAGAAATTGTGATTCTCCATCTCACAAGAAGAGAATGAAAAAGCTTGAAATAAACAAGTCCTCCCAGAGCCATGAGAGTACTGACTTCAAAGGGTAAACTGGTGTCCTAAAACTGGGAAAGAGAAAAGAAAGACATTTTTAAAATATGCCCCAAATATTCTGTTCTTAAGGCCTGTACCCAAAAAAACTGTTTCAATGTAGTCTAACACAAAGACAAAAAGGATCAAAAAAGATAGAACACAGTATCCATGAACCCTGGCATAACCTTCTTTAACAGAAGATTTAAGATACATATAATGAAAATAACTGAAGGAAAAGAGAGACAAATAAGTAACAACCACTGAGATGTTCCTAATATTAATGATAGACAACACCCATAGATCCATGAGGCTCAGTGAACAATAAAAATGAAAACACCTAAAATGGAGACCAAAGTATATTATATTTAAAGTAGAGAGAAAAACAAAGGTAAAGAAAATATATTGTAAGAAGCCAGAGGTATACTTTAGGTATAGAGAAATAAAGATTAGAATCAAACTGGACTTCTTTTCAGGAAAAAAAAAAAATTATTATATATATATGTATATATGAAAGAACTAAGTGGATTGAAATATTTAAAGTTTTGAAATTAAAAAAAAAAAACCAGTGTCCTAGAATTCTGTTAGGAAGCACAGTTATCCTTAAAAAATAAGGCCATTTTGAGACAAAAATTGATGGAATTTGTCATTAGTATGCCAACTTTGAAAGACATTAAAATTCATCAGAAAGAATGTAAATTATGTAGGGGAATTAAAAGAGGAAAAAATAAAGGTAAACATCGTTTATATTTCTTTTATAATAGATGACACTTTGTCTAAAATCTTATTAGCAAGAATGACATTGATAATAATAACCTTGTGGATAAGTGAAATAAATGACAGCCATATCAATAGGGACAGAGGAGGGGAAATGGGAATAGTATGGTATGAGGTACCTGAACAACCACTAAAGAGGTACTGTGTTAAGTTGCAGACTGATATGGGTTAGTTCTAAATGTATACTGAAAACTCAAGGGCAACCACTAAAAAAGTTCTTTACAAAGGTATAGGCTAAGAATGGAAAAAAGGAAGAATCAGACAAAATGCTCAATTAAATCCAGAGAAGGTAGAAAAAAGAGAAAAGACAAATGAAAAAATAAGGGCAACAAATAGAAAGAGTAAAAAGTGTTAGATAGGGGCTTCCCTGGTGGCGCAGTGGTTGAGAATCTGCCTGCTGATGCAGGGGACACGGGTTCGAGCCCTGGTCTGGGAAGATCCCACATGCCACAGAGCAGCTGGGCCCGTGAGCCATAATTACTGAGCCTGCCCGTCTGGAGCCTGTGCTCCGCAACAAGAGAGGCCGCGACAGTGAGAGGCCCACGCACTGCGATGAAGAGTGGCCCCCGCTTGCCACAACTAGAGAAAGCCCTTGCACGGAAACGAAGACCCAACACAGCCATAAATAAATAAATTTTTAAAAAAAAGTGTTAGATATTAATCCAACTGTATTAGTCACCATCTCGATCAACAATGGTCTCAATACAAATGAAAGAAAATTACAGTAATATCAGATTTACTTATTCATTTTTATTGAAGTATAGATGATTTACAAAGTTGTGTTAGGTTCTGGTGTACAGAAAAGTGATTCAGAGATATATATATATATACACATTCATATATATTCTTTTTCATATTCTTTTCCATTAAGGTTTTCTACAGGATTTTACAGTACCCTGTGCTATACAATAGGACCTTGTTGTTTATCTATTTTATATATAATAGCTTGTTTCTGCTAATTCCAAACTCCTAATTTATCTCCCTCCCATCCCCTTTCGCCTTTGGTAACCATAACTTTCATTTTGATGTCTGTGAGTCTGTTTTTGTTTTGAAAATAAGTTCATTTGTGACATATTTTAGATATCACATATAAGTGATATCATATGGTATTTCTCTTTCTCCATCTGACTTACTTCACGTAGTATGATAATCTGTACGTCTATCCATGTTGCTGCAAATGGCATTATTTCACCTTTAATGGCTGAGTAGTATTCCACTGAATATATATACCACATCTTTTTTATCCATTCATCTGTTGATGGACATGTAGGTTGTTTCCATGTCTTGGTTGTTGTAAATAGTGCTGCTATGAACATTTGGGTGTCTGTATTATTTCGAATTAGAGTTTTCTCTGGATATATACCCAGGACTGGGATTGTTGGATGATATGGCAACTCTAGTGTTTTGGGGAACCTCCTTACTGTTTTCCAAAGTAGATGCACCAATCTACATTCCTTCCAATAGTCTAAAAGGGTTCCGTTTTCTCCACACCCTCTCCAGCATTTGTTATTTGCAGACTTTTAATGATGGCCATTCTGACCAATGTGAGGTGGGTACCTCACTGCAGTTTTGATTTGCATTTCTCTAATAATTAGCAATGTTGAACATCTTTTCATGTGCCTATTGGCCATATGTATGTCTCCTTTGGAGATATGTCTATTTAGGTCTTCTGCCCATTTTTTATTGGGTTGTCTGCTTTCTGTTATTGGATAGTATGCGCTGTTTGTATATTTTAGAAATTAAGCCCCTGTTGGTCGCATCATTGACAAATATTTTCTCCTAGTACGTAGGTTGTCTTTTCATTTTGTTTATGGTTTCCTTTGCTGTGCAAAAGCTTATATGTTGATTAGGACCCGTTTGTTTATTTTTACTTTTATTTCTACTGCCTTGCCTTGGGAGACTGACTTGAGAAAAAATAGGTATAATTTATATCAGAGAATATTTTGTATATGTTCTCTTCTATGAGTTTTATGATGTCATGTCTTACATTTAAGTCTTTAAGCCATTTCGAGTATATTTTTGTATATGGTGTGAGGGTGTGTTCTAACTTCATTGATTTACATGAGGCAGTCCAACTTTCCCAACACCACTTGCTGAAGAGACTGTCTTTTCCCCATTGTATATTCTTGTCTCCTCTGTCAAAGATTAATTGACCACTGGTGTGTGGGTCTATTTCTGGCCTCTCTATTCTGTTCCATTGATTCTACATTTCTGTTTTTGTGGCAGTATCACACTGTTTTGACAACTGTAACTTTGTATTATTGTCTGAAATCTGGGAGGGTTATGCCTTTAGCTTTTTTCTTTTTCCTCAGAATTGCTTTGGCAATTCTGGGTCTTTTATAGTTCCATATACCTTTTAGGATTATTTGTTCTAGTTCTGTGAAAAATGTCATGAGTAATTTGATAGGGATCACATTAAATCTGTAGATTGCTTTGGGTACTATGGCCATTTTAACAAAAATAATTCCTCCAATCCAAGAGTATGGGTTAGCTTTCCATTTTTTTTAAAAAATAAATTTATTTATTTATTTATTTTTGGCTGCATTGGGTCTTCGTTGCTGCACGTGGGCTTTCTTTAGTTGTGTCGAGCGGGGGCTACTCTTTGTTGCAGTGTGCAGGCTTCTCATTGCGGCTGCTTCTCTTGTTGCGGAGCACAGGCTCTAGGCGCGCGGGCTCTAGAGTGCAGGCTCAGTAGTTGTGGTGCACTGGATAAGTTGTTCCATGGCATGTGGGATCTTCCCAGACCAGGGCTCGAACCCATGTCCCCTGCATTGGCAGGCGGATTCTTAACCATTGTGCCACCAGGGAAGCCCAGCTTTCCATTTTTTGATTCAGTTCAATTTCCTTTATCGTTTTATGGTGCTCAACATATCTCTTTCACCTCCTCGGTCAGGTTTATTCCAAAGTATTTTATTTTTTTCGGTGCATACTGTTTTTTACTTTCCCTTTCTGATATCATAATATGTGATTTTTAAAATTACAATTATATGTTGTCTACCAAAAACTCATTTTAAATATGAAGGCACTGGTAGATGAGAAATAAAGCAATGGAGATAAATACACCATGCCAAAACTAACCAAAAGAATGCTGGCACTCGTATATGAATTTTAGACAATGCAGATTTCAGACCAAGGAAAACTCAGGGGTAGAAAGGACTTTACATAATGACAAAAAGGTCCATTCTGCAAGAAGGCATAACAATCCTTCATGTGTACATACATAGCAACCAAGTGGCAAAATACATAAGGCAAGACATGAAGAATGCAGGGAGGAATACATAAATCCATTATTATAGTCATACATCAACACCCCCTTATCATAAGCTGTATATAACAGCAGGCAGAAAATCAGGAAGGATAGACTTGCTTTGAAGAGTACTATGAAATAACTAAATGTAATTGTAATCTAAAGAACAATTCATGCAACAGGAGCAGAATACACATTCTTCTCAAATTCATGTGAAACATTCAACCAGACAGAACACTTTCTGGGACATAAAGCATACCTTAACAAATCTGAAAGAAGAAAAATCATACAAACTATGCTCCTAGAACTCAAAGGCATTCATCTAGCAATCAATACAAGCAAGAGATTTGGAAAAACTCCTAACACACAGAGATTCAACAACATATTTCTAAATAATACATGGGATCAAAGAAGAAGTCTCAAGAGAAATTAAGATTTATTTTAGCTAAATTGTGACATGCAGCAAAAGCAGTGCCTACAGAGAAATTTATGCCATCATCAACTGGGAAAAAACAAAGGTCTGTAAACAACAATGCAAGCATCTACCTTAAGAAACAATAAAGAGAAGACCATATAATCACAAAATAAGAAAAATAAAATTATAAAAACCAGAAAGGAAATTAATGTAATTGTGGGTAATTGAAGGAGAAGAAAACTTTTAAGCTAGTTCTTTGACAAAATTAATAACACTGATAAACATCTAGTCAATATGCCTACAAGGGAAGACAGAGGGTAAAAGGAAATATGAGAAAAGAACAAAGGGGGAAATGAAAATTTCAAAGGATTTGGTAAAATCCAGCATCCATTTTTAATCACAAACAAGTAATAGAGGGAACTTCTACTTCCTGAAAAAGAACATATTCATGTATCCTGTAGGTAAATTCAAATATTTGGTCTCTAGGACATAATTATCTCTGTGAAACATCTTAAAGATTCTCCAACAACAGATAACTCTTGGAATTAAGAAGACATAACCTGGGCTTCCCTGGTGACACAGTGGTTAAGAAGCTACCTGCCAATGCAGGGGACACAGGTTTGAGCCCTGGTCTGGGAAGATCCCACATGTCACGGAGCAGCTAAGCCCGTGTGCCACAACTACTGAGCCTGTGCTCTAGAGCCCATGAGCCACAACTACTGAGCCAGCATGCCACAACTACTGAACTACTGCTCTAGAGCCCATGCTCCACAACAAGAGAAGTCACTGCAATGAGAAGACCACACACCGCAACGAAGAGTAGCCCCCGCTCACCACAACTAGGGAGAAGCCCGCACACAGCAACGAAAACCCAAAGCAGCCAAATAAATAAATAAATAAATTTTTTTTTTTTTTTAAAAAGAAGACACATCTCAAGATTGAAAGATAATCAATTGTTTTCCTGTAGACCCACACTGAACTTGGACAAAGAAGGAAAGGCAATTCAAATGAAAAGAAAATCTTTTAAACAAATAGTGCTGTAAATAATGGATATTCACAAACAAACACACACACAAACAAAGCAAATGTAAACATAGGACTTAACACGTTTTACAAAAAAAACCTCAAAACACATCACAGATCTAAATGTAAAATGCAAAAGTAATAAACTCCTCGAAAATATCATAGAAGGAAATCTAGGTCACTTTGGGTTTGGTGATGAATTTTCAAATATAACAACAAACACAAGGTCTGTAAAAGAAAAAAAGGATAATTTCACTTCATTAAAATAAAAAACGTCTCATCTCAGAAAGACAGTGTTAAGGGAATGAAAAGTCAAGTCACAGGATATGAAAAAATATTAATATTTGCAAAACACTTATGTGATAAATAACTGGTATTCAAAATATCCAGGAACTATTAAAACTCAACAGTAAGAAGACAAATAATCCAACTGAAAATGGGCAAAAGATCTGAACAAACAGCTCCCAAAAAAAGATACATAGAAGGGAAATAGGAAATATGAAAACATGCTCAATGTCAAATGTCAGTGGGAAATTGCAAATAAAACGAGCTATCACTACACACTTATTTAATGACTAAAATGCAAAACACCAAATGGATGTGAAGATAATCCTCATTCATTGCTGGGGGGAATGGAACTTGGTACCCCTACAAAGGAAGACAGGAGCTTTCTTTCAAAACAAAATGTACTCTTAGTATGTATATTAAGACCCAGCAATCACACTCCTTGTTATTTGTCCAAATGAGATCAACTCTTACAGTCACACAAAACTCATACACAAATACCTGTAGGGGTTTTATTCATAACTGGCATGAGTCAACAGGTAAGCAAGATATCTTGCAAGAGTCAAATAATCAGTGGTCTATCCATATGATGAAACAGTGTTCACTAATAAAAAGGAATAAAGTATTAAGCTATGAAAACACATGAAGGAAAGCTCAAAAGTATATTGCTACCGGAAAGAAGCCAATCTGGCAAAGCTATATACTGTATGATTCCAAGTATAGGAGGTCTTTCAAGTACTTCCCCTTGCAGGCTCAAAGGGGGCCTTAGCCTGACCTCAGGCTCTGCTTCCAACTACAGGTGCTCTCCACCACCACTGATACTTTAAATACACAAACCCTGTTTGCACAATTCAGCAAAATCACTCAAATCCAGTGTTTAGGTGGAAATGAGAGATTATAAACCACTTCTACTAGTTCACCAGGAAACCCCAAATATCTATTCTTTTTCAGAAAAAAATGTCAATCAATTACTTCCAAGGCAATTTCATTTACTACATAATTAATCATGCTTGAATACTCCTCTACAAGTCTAAATCTTGAAACTTCATTTGAAATCCACCAAAAGTAAAGGAGAGGCCACAAAAACTTAACCACACTCCCTCAGGGATTGAAAAAAAGCAAAAAATTCTTAACAAATGGAATGTAATACTGGAATTTTTTTTCCCCTGAAATTCACCTCTCTTACCTCTTTGGAAATATTTTATATGGCCTTTGAAGCTCTATTTTACACTATTGAAGAAAGAAACTTAAATAAGTGAGTAAATCTTTTGAAGGGGACTAACCTAGGGATGGGCAGGGTAGATCGTCCATAAAAGTTCAAAAAAAACCTCCACGAAAGGACTTCCTATAGGATATCTGTTCCCAGTAAAAAATCGGGAAAAGAAAGGACTTCAAACAACCTACTTCCAAGTGGTCATTGTCAGCTTCTGCTCATGTAAAATATCCACAGACCACCCCCCGTCCCCCAAAAAAAATACCATCCACGTCGCTACGTAAATAGGATAAAGAATTAAAATATTTGTTTGAAATGCACTGCGGAGAGGAATAGATGATAGGTAATTTGAATTGGAGAGGCGAAATTGACTTTGGGAATGAGAGGAGCGATCTGGAAATTTAATGATTTATTGCCAGCCCTACAAAGAGCTCCTCTGGGGGGCTAAGGTCTTTGAGATTCTGCTTCCCAAACATTTGGAAAACTCAGAGAAAAAAATGAAACCGTGTAAGTCAGATGGGACTTGAACCCCGCGTAAACCCAGACTGGGACTTGAACCTATGGTCTTTTAATTAGAATCACTCACCTGGTGTCTGGACTTACTGAGGCTCGGGTTCTTTGTGTCACAGCACAGTAGGAATTCAGCATGAGGCAAAGAGATAGGCAAGATGTAGATTTATTAATATAGGACGCTTGCAAGAGACGCAAGCAGGCAGGGGGGCTCTGCCCTGAGGATTAAGTGGGCTATATTTTTATAGTCAAAGGAAAGTGGGGAAGGGGAAAAAGACTGCCTTCTTCCTCATTCTTCGAGTAGACGTCAGGCTTAGGTCACTAGCTCCTCCTTCGTATGGCACAGGAGAGTGTCTGACCCTATGAGGTCAAACTAGGACTGTCATAGAGCTTGTTCAAATCAGGAGAAGGGTGGTAACATACACTAAAGTATGCTGAATCATCTCAGGTCTCCATATAATAAGGGTCTCCTACTTTGGAATGTCACCTTTCCCTTAAATTCCTGTCCTTGGTGTTAAGGATCATTATCTTGCTGAACTCGACCAGCAGAATGCAGGCCTCATTTTTTCTTTCACTTAACGACCTGGGTCATATCTCATGCTTTTATTTATGGCTTTATACTTAAGGAAGCCTGCTTGGTTCCACGACATTCCGACAGCTTTCTTGAGCGATCAATAAGTTACAGTGGTCTCCCAAAGTTCCCTAGATTTCCCTTTCTATTTACAATCCCCTACTGGGACTTCTACAACTACCAGTGTAACTATCCTATTCTATCCCTATCAAAACGGGTGCCCCCCAGGGCAGAAAGGAAAGGCTGAGACCCCTCAGACCACAGCTAATCCCACGACCGAACCCTGGAGAACGAGTCCCGATTGTCACCTGAAGACCGTGCCTGAGGTCACCACACAATCTGGGGGGAGAAGAGGGGCTGCGGACGCAGAGCAGCCGGGTGAGGCTCCGGGGCCAAAGTTCCTGCAGCGAAGTGACCGGACAGGACAACCGGGGTCCGAGCTGCCGGGCCAACCCCGCCGCTGAGGCCCGGAGGGGACTGAGGTCCGAGCAGCGCCCCAGACCCCTGCGTATCCGCAGACTCCGGAGTTGACTACGAGGTGACCGGGTCAAAAGATGGCCGGTTTCGGCCGGTTGCGACCAGTCCCTTCGCAGCGTCCACAGCCCGGCTCAGCACACTCACCATTTCGAGGTTTCCTGGGTCTGTCTGAGTCCCTCCTAACGACTCCAAGGACTAGTGCAGAACACAGGGCAACAGAAGGTACGTGAGAGTTAACAGGTTAGTGACCCGGGAAAGACACCCGACCCCCTCCGCTGTAGGAGAGGGTAAGGAAGTCCACGCCTGAGCGGGGCACCGCCCCGCCCACCTGCCTCAGCGGCCGCCTGGTTGGACAGATCTCAATACCCCGCCCCCTAGTGCCTGAGTGACAACCTGTGGGAGGTGGGATGGGACCTGTCCCCGCCTGGCACGTTTGCTTGGTAAAAGAACATTTCCGGGCCTGGGATTGTCTCAGATGTCTTCCGCAGCTCCTCCTGCACTGGGATTCATGATTCTGTTTCAAGATGCAGCAAGTACAGATAAGAGGATGGCCCAGGCCAGTCCTGCCTGGAACAAGAGGGTCTTATGTCCTCCAGGGGTCAAGGGCTTGGTGTAAGGCTGTGTGGCCAGGCACGGAACTGTGCTTCTTGTTAAGAAACGCAGACACTTAAATGTGAATTCACCATCTGTAATAAAGGGGCTGACTCCATTTTCATCTTTCGTCCTTGACAGCGCTGGGCCTTCCACCAATCCCTGCCCCATTCCCACTTATTAGGTACTTAAGCTAAAGAATCCCAGAGCACTTGGCTCTGGTAGGAAATTTGAATCAGTCAGCCTAGCTGGGTGCCAGGACAAATCTCAGTTAAACCACAAGCTATGATGTGTGTTCATTAACTTCTCAGGTGTACATTTTACACTGGTAGGAAATTTTATAAATAAATAAATTACTAATTTTTATTGGACTATAGCTGATCCACAATGCTGTAGTAGCCTCAGGTGCACAGCAAGGTGAATCAGCCACACCTATACATACACCAACTCTTTTCTTAGATTCCCATCCTATATAGGCCATGACAGAGTACTGAGTAGAGTTCCCTGCGCTACACAGCATGTCCCCATCAGTTATCCATTCTACATATAGTAGTGTGTACACGTCAATCCCAACCTCCCAATTTATCCCTCCCTATCTATCCCCTGGTAACCATAAGCTTGCTTTCTACATCCTCGACTCTACCTCTGTCCTGCAAACAAGTTCATTTGCACCCCCTTTCTAGACTCCATATACAAGCAACATCACATGACATCCAACCTTCTCTGTCTGACCCACAGCACTCAGCACGACAATCTCCAAGTCCATCCATGTTGCTGCAAATGGCATTATTTTGTTCTTTTGTATGGATGAGTAATATTCCACTGTATTTATGTACCATATCTTCTTTATCCATTCCTCTGTTGATGGACATTTAGGTTTCTTCCAAGTCCTGGCTATTGTAAATGTAAATAATGTTGCAATGAACATTGGGGTGCATATATCTTTTCGAATTATGGTTTTCTCTGGATATATGCCTAGGAGTGGAATTGCTGGGTCATATGGTAGTTCTATTTTTAGATATTTAAGGAACTTCCATACTGTTCTCCATAGTGGCTGTATCAATTTACATTCTCACCAACAGTGTAGGGGGTGTTCCCTTTTCTCCACACCCTCTCCAGCATTTACTGTTTGTAGATTTTTTGATGATGGGCATTCTGACCCATGTGAGGTGATACCTCCTCGTAGTTTTAATTTGCATTTCTCTAATAATTAGTGATGTTGAGCATCTTTTCATGTGCTTTTTGGCCAACTCTATGTCTTCTTTGGAGAAATGTCTATTTAGATCTTCCTCCCATTTTTTGATTGAGTTGTTTGTTTTTTTGATATTGAGCTGTATGTGCTGTTTGTATATTTGGGAGATTAATCCCTTGTCGGTTGCTTCATTTGCAAATCTTTTCTCCCATTCTGAGGGTTATATTTTGTGTTTGTTTATGGTTTCCTTTGCTGTGCAAAACTTTAAGTTTAACTAGATCCCATTTGTTTATTTTTGTTTTTATTTTCATTACTCTAGGAGGTGGATCAAAAGAGATCTTGCTGGGATTTGTGTCAAAAAGTGTTCTGCCCATGAGTTTTATAGTATCCGGCCTTACCTTTAGGTTTTTAATCCATTTTGAGTTTATTTTTATGTATGGTGCTAGGGAGTGTTCTAATTTCATTCTTATAGATAATTTGGACAATTAATAATTTTGTGCTTCAAAGGAAACTATCAAGAAAGTGGAAATATCCTTTGGAATCCTTGTGTGATATTGCTTGAAATATAAAATTGTATTGATGGTATAAAAAAAAATGGCAATTCCTCAAAAAATTGCAAACTGAGTCACTATCTGATCTAGCAATCCTACTTCTGTCAATTGAAGTAGAATTGAAAGCAGTGACTCAAACAGGTATGCCAAAACAGATATATATGTTCATTTCACATTATTCATAGTAGCCATAGGTGGAAGCAACTCAAGTGTCCATCAACAGTTGAATAGACAAAAAAAATACAGTGCATACATACATCAGAGTATTATTTAGCTTTAAAAAGAAAGCAAATTTGACTCTTGCTACAACATAGATGAACCTTAGGACATTATGCTAGCTGAAATTAGTCTGACAAAAAAGGTCAAACACTGTATGATTCCATTGGTATGAGGTACCTACAGTAGCTAAATTCCTAGAGACAAAAAGTAGAATGGTTTTCTCCATTGCATATATGTACCACATCTTCTGTATCCATTCACCTGTCGATGGACTTTTAGGTTGCTTCCATGTCATGGCTATTGTAAACAGCACTGCAGTGACCATTGGGGTGCATGTATCCTTTCAAACCATGGTTTTCTCTGGATATATGCCCAGGAGTGCAATTGCTGGACCATATCGTAGCTATGTTTTTAGTTTTTTAAGGAACCTCCATACATACTGTTTTCCATAACGGGTACAGCAATTTACATTCCCACCAACAACTCCTTTTCTCCCCACCCTCTCCATCATTTATTGTTTTTTTGTTTTTGTTTGTTTTTTTCTCTAATGATGGAATACTCTCAAAAGGGAGAGCTTAAAGCACCTTGTGAATTATTTATTTTATTTTATTTTTTTCAAATTCTTTTCCCATTTAGGTTGTTACATAATATTGAGCAGAGTTCCCTGTGCTATACAGTAGGTCCTTGTTGGTCATCCATTTTATTTATTTATTTTTCAAATATTTATTTATTTATTTATTTGTCTGTGCCTGGTCTTAGTTGCAGCATGCAGGATCTTCAGTTCTGGCATGCAGAATTTTTAGGTGCGGCGTGTGAACTCTTAGTTGCGGCATGTGGGATCTAGTTCCCTGACCAGGGATCGAACCCAGGCTTCTTGCACTGGGAGTGTGGAGTCTTAGCCACTGGACCACCAGGGAAGTCCCTGGTTATCCATTTAAAATATAGTAGTGTGTACATGTAAATCCCAAACTCCCTAAGTATCCCTCCCCCTCTCCCCTCTGGTAACCATAAGTTTGTTCTCTAAGTTTGTGATTCTGTTTCTGTTTTGTAAATAAGTTCATTTGTATCTTTTTTTCTTTTAGATTCCACATATAAGTGATATCATACGATATTTGTCTTTCTCTGACTTCACTCAGTATGATATCTAGGCCCATCCATGTTGCTACAAATGGCATTATTTCATTCTTTTTAATGGCTGAGTAATATTCCATTGTATATATGTACCACTTCTTTTTATCCATTCATCTGTCATCCATCATTTATTGTTTGTAGACTTTCTGATGGTGGCCATTCTGACTGGTGTGAGGTGATATCTCACTGTAGTTTTGATTTGCATTTCTCTAATAATTAGCGATGTTAAGCATTTTTTCACGTGTCTCTTGGCCATCTGTATGTCTTCTTTGGAGAATTGTCTATTTAGGTCTTCTGCCCATTTTTTGATTGGGTTGTTTGTTTTTTTAATATTGAGCTGCATGAGCTGTTTGTAGATTTTGGAGATTAATTCCTTTTCGGTCACATTATTTGCAAATATTTTTCCCATTCTGTGGATTGTCTTTTTGTTTTGTTTATGGTTTCTTTGCTGTGCAAAACTCTTGGCTTACTATAGCCCTCCCAACTTCCTTTTCCCTTCTTTAAAAGAATGCTCCTCTCCTTGCTGCAGGGGATCTTGCATGCCAAGGTTGCTGACCGCAAATTACAATTCTTTGCTAATCTTGGATAAACACATATTTTTCTGGAGAAATAATTGGCATCCTATTTGTTTATGTCAACATGGGTATAGAGTTTGGTTTTGAAAGGTGAAAATAGTTCTGCAGATTGGTTTCCCAATGTCAATGTATTTCATACTACTGAACTATACACTTAAAATGGTGAAAATGTAAATTTTATGGTATGTGTATATTATCAAAATTAAAAGTAAACTTTTAAGGCAAGACAGTGAACACAACCCTTAGAATGGAAGAAAATTTTGCAAATCATATATTTAAAAAAGAACATATTGAAAATATCTAGAGACTTCTTATAAGTTAGTTATAAAAATTCAATTAACTCAATATTAAATGTGACAAGCATCTGAAGTCACATTTTTCCAAGTAAAATATACAAATGATCAAGGGCATATGAAAAGATTCTGGCCATTATTAATCATCAAGGAGATGCAAATCAAAACCACAATGAGATTCCATGTCACAAAAACTAGGATGGCTAAAATCAAAAAGTGAGGTAATAATTTTATCCAGTATAGATGGAGAAATTTGAACTCTCATACAGGTTGGAATGAAGACAAAATAGCGAAGCCACTCTGGAAGAAGTTCTGGGAGTTCCTCCAATATTAAACCTAGAGTTATCATATGACCCATCAATCCCACTCCTAGGTATATGCCCAAGAATATGAAAATACATATTTGGCCAAAATTTATACATGAATTTTAGAGTAATGTGATTCATAGTAGCCATAAGGTAGAAACATCTAAAGTTCCATTAACAGATGAATAGGTAAACAATGTGTTTTACCCAATCAATAAAATGTTATTCTGATGTAAAATGAAGGAAATATTGATTTATAATTTTCCCTTGAAAAAAATCATGCTCAGTCAATCAAAAGACCATATACTATAGAATTCTTTTCATATGAAAGACCAGGATGGAGAAAAAGAAAGCAGATTAGTGGTTTTCTAAGGCCGGGGATTGGAGGAGGAAGATGGGAAGATTAGCGGTGACAGCTATAGAGTAGAAGAGTTTCTTTTTGAAGTGAGAAAATCTTCAAAAATTGACTGTGGTGATGAATGCATGTATCTACAAATATACTAAAAGCATGAAAATGTATACTTAATGGGTGCCTTCCACAGTATGTGCCATACATTTCAATAAAGTTGTTCAAATAAATCAATGCATGAAGTGTTTTGCAATGAAAGAGTTTTGCAATGCAGTCTCCTGGGAGTATAAGAATTTCCAGGTTAATTAATATCCATCACTTCACTTACTTATCTTTTTTTTTTTTTAATTTATTTATTTCGCTGTGCTGGGTCTTAGTTGCAGCATGCGGGATCTTCCATCTTCCTTGCAGCATGCGGGCTCTTTTAGTTCTGGCACACAAACTCTTCGTTGCGGCATGTGGTATCTAGTTCCCTGACCAGGGATGGAAGCCGGGCCTCTGATTTGGGAGTGCGGAGTTTTACCACTGGACCACCAGGGAAGTCCCAATTATCTTTATTTTTGTTTGTGTGGTCGGTATGCTTAAGATCCACTCTCTTAGCAGGCATGGCGACTGGCAGGCCCGGCTGTGGCAACTAATGGCTTGGCTGCCGCCGCCTTCTCCGGCTCCGCCACAGGGTCAAAGTGGCTGCGGCGCTGGCCTCGAGTTTCCAGCGTGAGGAGGTGGCCGGTGGAGAGAGGCATCATGTTTGAGGCAGAGACCCTCAGGCAGCCCCACACGTGGCCTCGTTCACTGCTCTGGACAATGCCATCACCCTGTGGCAGTTCCTCCTTCAGCTCCTAAAGGAGTCTCAGAACGATCACATGATCTGCTGGACCGCTAATGACGGGGAGTTCAAGCATTTGCAGGCAGAAGAGGTGGCTCGTCTCTGAGGGATTCAAAAGAACAAGCCTAACATGAATTATGACAAACACAGCCGATCCCTCAGATACTATTATATGAAGAATATCATTGAAAACGTGAGGGGTCAGAAGTTTGTGTACAAGTTTGTCTCGCACCCAGAGATTCTGAATACGGTTCCTATGCCAGTGGGCAGGCTTGAGGGAGACTGAAGCTTTACGCATCAGTGAAGTCAGCAGCGAGAGATCCATAGATGAGGAGAATGGAGGGAAAAAGAAGCCACCGCAGCCTGGTGCCAAGACCCCTAGCTGCAGTGACTACAGATACTGTGGCTTATATTCTTCATTTACGCTCAGATCTTTGAATTCCTCCAATAGGAAGCTTTTCAAATCTATAAAGGTTGAGAATCCAGCTGAGAAATTGGCAGAGAAAAAAATCCCCTCAGGAGCCAACACCATCTGTTACCAAATTTGTAACATCTTCCAAAAAGCCACCAGTTGAACTTCTTGCTGCCACCAGTTCAACTGACTCAAGTATTTCTCCATCTTCCAAAGAAACTACCCAAGCGCTGGAGACTTTGTCTTCCCCCAAACTGCCTTCGCTAGAAGCATCAACTTCTGCATCCAGTGCAACTGCCGCTTTTACCACCACACCTCCTATTTCATCCATTTGCCCTTTTCAGGAACCTCCTAGAACACCTTCACTCCCACTGAGTTCCAGCCCAGACATGGACCCAGACATGGACGCAGACATGGAGCCTAAAGACCAGGATTCAGCTTTGCCAGAAAACAACAACACAAATAATTCATCAAGGTCCAAGAAACCCAAAGGGTTAGAGCTAGCACCGACCATCGTGATCACAGGCAGCGATCCAAGCCTACTGATTATTACGCTAGCACTATTTTCACAGACACCCTTCTTGACTCTGTGTCCCTTGGTCTCCAGTATCCACTTTTGGAGTACTCTCAGCCCTGTTGCTCCCCTAAGTCCAGCCGGACTGCAAGGTACTAACACACTTTTCCAGTTTCCTTCTGTGCTGAACAGTCATGGGTTCTTCACTCTGTCTAACCTGTATGGACCTTCCACCCCTGGCCCATTTTCCACAGATCTACAGAAAACAACCTATGCACTTGTGGAATGGGAGAAACAAGGAACAAACAGACAGACATTGAACATGAATATATTTAAAGTGTGCAATTGATACTTCCACAATGATGATAATAGTCTATTGTGATTTCTGCCATTCCCCATTAAAATGCTTTTTTTAGGGTTCCCTTAAAAAAAAAAGATCCACTCTCTTCATAAATTTCAATTATACAATACAGTATAAGTGTATCAGATCATCATGTTTTAATCTTTAAATGCAGTTTTATTAGTTAGTTATACTTCAATAAACCTGAGAGGAGGCAGGAAGACTTGTAAGGTATTTTCCAATTTTCAGTACAACTTATTGTTTTTCTTCTATCAGTGGAAATAGGAATACAATTGCCTTGAATGCTGACATTTCAAGGTTTTCTAGGCACACCAGGAACACTGATCTAAAATAAATTTCCTTCCAGTGTAAAATGTACAGCTCAAAAGTTAATGCACACACCTCACAGCTTGTGGTTTGACTGAGATTTGTTCTGGCACCCAGCTAGGGCTGAGTGATTCAGACCTCCTACCAGAGCCAAGTGCTCTGGGATTCTTTAGCTTAAGTACCTAATGAGTGGGGATGGGGAGGGATGGGTGGAAGGCTCTGCGCTGTCAAGGACCAAAGATGAAACTGGAGCCAGCCTCTTTATTACAAACGGTGAGTTCACATCTAAGTGTCTGCCTTTCTTAACAAGAAGCACAGTTCCATGCCAGGCAATCCCAGGCCAGGGAAAAGTTCTGTTACAAACCTTAAGTGCCAGGAGGGGACAGATTCAATCCCAGCGGCGCTAAGTGATTCTGCTGAGTCAGGCTTCCTCTCGCAGGTTGTGACTCAGGTACGAGGGGGCGGGGTATTGGGAATCTGTCCAAGCGGGAGGCCGCTGAGGCAGGTGGGTGGGGCGATGCTCCGCTCAGGCGTGGACGTCCTTTTTTTCTCCAATTGCGCCTAGACAGAACTTTTCCCTGGCCTGGGATTGCCTGTGATAAGAGGATGGCCCAGGCCAGTCCTGCCTGGAAGAAGAGGGTCTTATGTCCTCCAGGGATCAAGGGCTTGGTGGAAGGCTGTGTGGTCAGACATGGAACTGACCCGCAGAATAGCTCTTAGTAGGGCTGGCAAGAACTCATGAAATTTCCAGAGCGCTCCCTGCCTTCCCAAAGTCAGTTTCCCCTCTCCGATTCACATCATCTATCAACTATTCGTCTCCCGTGGTGTATTTTAAACACACCCAGTATTTTAATTGTTTATCCTATTTGCGCAGAGTCGTGGATTGTATTGGGGAGGGGAGCGGTCTGTGGATGTTTTACACGGCGGAAAGCCGAGAATAACCACTTGGAAGTAGGTGTATGAAATCCCTTCTCCTCCCAATTTTTTTTTCTTGGAAGAGACATCCTATGGGAAGCCCTTTTGTGGAGGGTTTTTTTTTTTTTTGAAACTTTTCTGGACGAGCAACCTGTGACCACTGCCCATCTCTGGGTTAGTCCCCTTCAAAAGATTTACTCTTATTTAAATTTCTTTTTTCAATAGTGTAAAAAGTATTTAATTAATAAAGCTTGAAACACCGTATAAAATATTTCCAAAGAGGCAAGAAGGGTAAATTTCAGGGGGAAAAAAAAAATCCAGTGTTACATTCCAGTTGTTAAGAATTTTTATTTCACAGGCTTCCCTGGTGGCACAGTGGTTAAGAATCCATCTGCCAATGCAGGGGACATGGGTTAAAGCCCTGGTCCAGGAAAATCCCACATGCCAGGGAGCAACTAAGCCCGTGCACCACAACTACTGAGCCTGTGCTCTAGAGCCCACGAGCCACAACTACTGAGCCCGCGTGCCACAACTTCTGAAGCCTGCACACCTAGAGCCCGGGCTCCACAACAAGAGAAGCCACGGCAATAAGAAGCCTGCGCACTGCAACGAAGAGTAGACCCCGCTTGCGGCAACTAGAGAAAGCCCGCACTCAGCAACGAAGACCCAACGCAGCCAAAATAAATAAATAAATTAAATAAAATAATAAATAAATTTTTTTTAATTAATTAATTTATTTATTTATGGCTGTGTTTGGTCTTCGTTTCTGTGCGAGGGCTTTCTCTAGTCGCGGCAAGTGGGGGCCACTCTTCATCGCGGTGCGCGGGCCTCCCACTATCGTGGCCTCTCGTTGCGGAGCATAGGCTCCAGACGCGCAGGCTCAGCAATTGTGGCTCACGGGCCCAGTTGCTCCGCGGCATGTGGGATCTTCCCAGACCAGGGCTCGAACCCGTGTCCCCTGCATTGGCAGGCAGATTCTCAACCACTGCGCCACCAGGGAAGCCCCAATAAATTTATTTCAAAAAAGAATTTTTATTTCGCTTTTTTTCATTCCCTAGTGAGTATGGTAAGTTCTTTTGGACTCTCCTTTACTTTTGGTTGATTTCAAATGAAATGCCAGGATTTAGACTTGGAGACAAAAAGTATTCAAGTGTGATTACTTATGTACTAATTAAACTTGCCTTAGAATTAATTGACTTTTTTTTTTTCCTGAAAGGAATAGATACTTGGGGTATTCTGGGTGAACTAGTAAAAGTGGCTAAGAATTTTCTTCTCTCATTTCCACATACACACTGGGTTTGAGTGATTTTGCTGAATTGTTCAAACAGGGTTTGTGTATTTAAATGATCATTGGTGCTTACCGTATTTAAAGACTTGTTCTACTATCACCACACTAATTTTAAGACATTTCCATCACTCCCAAAATGAACCTCATGTCCATTAGCAGTAACTCTCCCTTCTCATCCCAAGGCCTAGGAAATCACTAATCAATTTTCTGATTTTATATATTTGCTTTTCTGGGTATCTCACATAAAATATCAGTGGTGGTCGAGAGTGCCTGTAGTGGAGAGCAGAGCCTGAAGTTTGTACCCTCAAACTAAGGCCCCCTTTGAGCCTGCACAGGGAAGTGCATCTTCCTGGACATCCTCTCCCTGCCCAATCCTACCTGCTCACACCCACCAATGGTAGTTCTTATACTGTGAGAAGCTGCAGAGCCCTGAAATCTGGGGGTGCAAGTGCACCAGGGTGTGGGGATGATGCCCTTTCAGGGTGGTACTTGTGATTTCCTTTAGCCTAGACATTTTAAATGTTGTATTTGAGCGTTGCCCCATGATATAGGTGCACTCAGAGTGTAATTTGTGCCCATTGAGAAGTCTGTGAGGATGAGTGTTCTGTCCCGTGGACAAAGGGTTTATGAATATGGGAGTCTATTTGGATCAGAACCTTACCCTGAATCAGGCTTGGAGTTTCCTGACTTGTGATCATGGAAGCCTGGGGTAGGGAGAGCTTCCCTGCCCACAGGACTGGGGAGGGTTTGTGGAGCTCCCAGAGTTTATTTTTGTGGGTGCTCAGGTATCCCTGCCCTCATTGAGGGACTGACCCTCTACAGGACTTTTATCTCAACGGGACGTATCTAGACCCTCAAGTCTGGAAAGATAGTCAACTTTCTGAATGTGGGCTTTTCTTCCAAACTGTAGGGAACACAGGCTGCTTACCTGTTTTGATTCTAATACTTGTGTTTCTTTTCTTGGATTCCTTTATCCATTGAGGATTACAGCCCTTTGATTCTAAATTCCATTAACACTCGGGCTTTTAAAATTTATGTTGATTGACAGATACCATCTAAGGCAAGAAAAATGTGCAGTCAAGTAGAATTTTTGTTTCATTTAGACAAGAGGACCTCAAGACATGAGATGGGTGTACTTAAGTCTCAGGTGTTTTTCCATTTTTAGGTCAGCGTTTGTAAGTGCCTGTTGCCTAGATAATTTTGACAATAAAAAGGCCTCTACTCTTCCTAAAGGAAATGAATTTCTATTTTAATGGATGTAGGGAAAAAATACAATTTAATTCTATTTTAATTGATAGGAAATCACCTCCAAGTTTATATAAATCTTTCAAATTCCTAGTACATTTATTTTTATTTATTTATTTATTTTTGGCTGTGTTGGGTCTTCGTTTCTGTGCGAGGGCTTTCTCCAGTTGTGGCAAGCGGGGGCCACTCTTCATCGCGGTGCGCGGGCCTCTCACTATCGTGGCCTCTCTTGTTGCGGAGCACAGGCTCCAGACGCGCAGGCTCAGTAATTGTGGCTCACGGGCCTAGCTGCTCCGCGGCATGTGGGATCTTCCCAGACCAGGGCTCGAACCCGTGTCCACTGCATTGGCAGGCAGATTCTCAACCACTGCGCCACCAGGGAAGCCCCCTAGTACATTTAAAGGTTAAATTGCAAACCTCAAATGTAGTGTAATATGCTCCTTATTTCTGAGAATATTTCCAATGTTTACTATAAAGGAGGGAGAGAAAAGCAATAATGTCCCTTGTCCTTTTAGTTAGGAAGGGAGTTTTTATTTTTTTGGTTTGCAGTTTTATATCCATAACTGTTTAAAGGATCAAATCTTGCAGTGGTTTTCTATGTAGAATATTTAAAATTAAATTCCTGAGGGAAGAAATTAACTTAAGAAGACTCCCTGCCCACAGTTGTTGCTGCACTCCTCTGCTCTGAACTCCATCTACCCTCACATAACCAGTTTTGATTAAGCCTTCACCATCCTTTTAGTGTTTCTTAATATACAAACAATCCAGTGCAAATGCCTGTTTTTCTTACAGTTTTTATTCTCGTAATGATTATTTGGGATCCACCTATTTGATGTTTGAGTACTGAAAGTTAAGCCTCTCCATTACCTAGCGCTTCTTATCTGGACAGGTTGATTAGAAAGCCTGAAGGCTCCTGCTCTGTGAGCTGCTGTTTGCTGGGGAGCTTTTCCTGTGCCCTGTTCTGCCCTGTGTTGCATTGCTGACCCCACCAAGCCTGGGTTGTATATAAGGAGGACTCCAAGTTGGCAGTTTCTGTTAGTTCCTTGTACTTTGGGAGCAGGAGTATGAGAATGGGGCCCTCCTTCCCGTGGTCCTGGGTTGATGTCTGAGCTGGAACCTATCTGTGTTTAGATTAAAGTTGTGACTGAGGCTGGGTTTGCCCAGACATTGTTGGGTGTGGGGGGATTGGGGGCTAGGAGGATGATATACCCTGTGACTAAGATGAGCCCAAAAGATAGTCACTACTATAAAAAGAGCAGTTACTTCAGAGAAAGTGAAAGAGAAGAGACAGGGAAAGGCAGCCAGTAGGTGGTGAGCTTCCAGAAGGCTCACCAAGGGCGGGGGAGGAGGGGGGGAAGCTGGAAAAAAAAAAAAAGTAGGCTTACCAAAACTTTTAAGTAACTCTGAGGCCCCTTCATCTATTGCAACAAGGATCCTTACCCTCTGGGTTATGCTGGACAACACCCGCTGTCTCAGTTTGGCACAGCAAAGGGGTTAGTTCAAACCCAACTTAAACTCGGGTTTCTTAAGTTGTGTAAAGCTATCAGGGCCGTGGAGGGGGCCTCTAACCCTCTGGGCAGTGATTGGAGGCTCTCTGAGGAGGGATTTAAGTTGGCCATAGGCTTCTGATGCAAGGCACTGCCCAAGGTCCTACATTAATATGCCAGTAAATCTGCAATTATCCCCCTGGTACTGGGATCTCTTAAAACTAGAGGCTGACACTGAGATGCCTGTTATGGCTTTGGTACTGGAAAGAGCACCCCCAGCATGTCAGCTTGGCTACTGACAACTATTTGTGATATGATGTAGCCAAACCTCGGCTGGATTATGCCTTCCGTTGGAGAGATGACATTTCTTTCTTCAGTCCTTTGAAAGATGCTGTGGTGCTGGAGAAGCCACCCTTCTCCAACGCCTTGGTTGCCTGGATAGTTTCTTGGGATTAACTGAATGCACAGATCTGGGAATTGCATAGACTAAGAATGACAATACACCCTGGTACATAATGGAGCTCAGTGGAGAACTGGTGCCCTTCATCCCTTAATTGGGACATCCTTGATGGAGAACCAAACACAGTGGTCCCTACATCTAACCAAACATCAGGCAGTCATCAGGATGAGTTGTAATGAGTCAGTCCTCTTTTTTTTTTTAAATAAACTTCATCTCTTTTGGAGCAGTTTTGAGTTTTAAATCTTGTATGACTGGTCCATTTGTTACAGTTGCTGAACCCATACTGATGCATTAAGGAGCAAAGATTACATTAGCATGGAGTTTTTGTGTTACAGGATGTGTGGATTTGGCAAATGTTTAATAACACGTATTCATTTCTGCACTTCCTCTCTGCCACACTTATTGATTCATCTCTACCTCTAATCCCTAAATCCTTCAGAAGCAAAGATCATTTTACTGTCTCGTGATTTTGTCTTTTCCAGAACGTCATATACTTGGAATCAAACAGTATATAGCTTTGTCAGATTGGCTTCTTTCACTTAGCAATAAACTTTTACGCTTCCTCTATGTGTTTTCATAGCTTGATACCTCATTTCTTTTCATCAGTGAACAGTATTTCATCCTAAGGATATACCACTGATTATTTATTTGACTCTTGAAAGATATCTTGCTTACCTCTAACTCATGCCTGTTATGAATAAAGCCCCTACAGGTATTTGTGTATGGGATTTGTGTGAACATAAGATTCTAACTCATTTGGACAAATAACGAGGAGTGTGATTGCTGGATCTTACTATACATAGTAAGAGTACATTTTGTTTTGAAAGAAAGCTCCTGTCTTTCATTGTAGGAGTACCAAATTCCATTCCCCCCAGCAGTGAATGCGGATTATCTTCACATCTTCACTAATATTTGGTGTTCTGAGTGTTTTGTATTTTATGCATTAAATAAGTGTGTAGTGATATCTTGTTGTTTTATTTGCAATTTCCCACAGATATTTGAGGTTGAGCATGTTTTCATATTTTTTATTTCCTTTCTGTATTTTATTTTATTTTTTTGGAGAGCTGTTTGTTTAGATCTTTTCCCCATTTTTAATTGGGTTGTTTGTCTTCTTACTGTTTTTGTTTTTTGTTTTGGGGGCGTTTTTTTGGCCTCACAGCATGTGGGATCTTCGTGCCCCGACCAGGGATCTAACCAGTGCTCTGAGCAGTGGAAGTGTGGAGTCTTAACCAGTGGATCTTCTTGGAAGTCCCTCTTCTTACTGTTGAGTTTTAATAGTTCTTTAGATATTTTGAATACCAGTCATTTATCACGTAGGTGTTTTGCAAGGATTTTCTGCTGTTCTGTGACTTGTCTTTTCATTCTCTTAACACTGTCTTTCTCAGAAGAGATGTTTTTCATTTTAATGAAGTGAAATTATACTTTTTTTCTTTTACAAACCTTGTGTTTGTTGTTATATTTGAAAATTCATCACCCAACCCAAGAGAACCTATATATCCTTCTATGATATCTTCCAGGAGTTTATTACTTTTGCATTTTACGCTTAGATCTGGGACGTGTTTTGAGGTTCTTATGGTGAAATGTGTAAGTCCTGTGTCTACATTCTTGTGTGTATGTGTGTTTGTATATGAATATCCGTAATTTCCAGCACTATTTGTTTAAAAGATTTTCTTTTCATTTGAATTGCCTTTCCTTCTTTGTCCAAGTTCAGTGTTGGTCTATAGGAAAACAATTAATTATCTTTCAATCTTGGGATATGTCTTCTTAACTCCAAGGGTTATCTGTTGTTGGAGAATCTTTCAGATGTTTCACAGAGATAACTATGTCCTAGAGAACAAATGTTTGAATTTACCTACAGGATTCATGAATGTGTTCTTTCTCAGGAAGTAGAAGTTCCCTCTGTACTTGTTTGTGATCATAAACGGGTGTTGGATTTTATCAAATCCTTTTTTATTTTCATATCCCCCACTGTTCCTTTCTGATATTAGTAATTTCTGTCTTTTCTCCTAGTAATCTTGACTAGATGTTAATCAATGTTAATAATCTTCTCAGGGCTTCCCTGGTGGTGCAGTGGTTAAGAATCTGCCTGCCAATGCAGGGGACACAGGTTCAAGCCCTGGTCCGGGAAGATCCCACATGCCGCAGAGCAACTAAGCCCATGCGCCACAACTACTGAAGCCCACACACCTAGAGCCAGTGCCCTGCAACAAGAGAAGCCACCACAGTGAGAAGCCCGTGCACCACAACGAAGAGTAGCCTCTGCTCGCTGCAACTAGAGAAAGCCCATGTGCAGCAACGAAGACCCAACGCAGCCAAAAAAAAAAAAAAACTCATAGAACTAGCTTAAATTATTTTTTCTCCTTCAATTCTCCACAATTACATTAATTTTGTTTCTGATTTTTATAATTTTATTCGGCTTACTTTGTGGTTATATCCTCTTCTTCTTATTTTTTTCTAAGGTAGATACTTGCATTATTGTTTACCCATCTATTTTTTTACCAGTGTATTTGGTTGATGGCATAAATTTCACGGTAGGCACTGCTTTTGCTACATCTCACAATTTAGCTCAAAATAAATTTAATTTCTTGAGTCTTCTTCTTCAATTCTATGTATTATTTAGACATGTGTTGTGGAATCTCTACATAGTAGGGCGTTTTCCAACTCTCTTGCTGTTATTGATTGCTAGAGTAATGCTTTTGAGATCTAAGAGCATAGTTTGTATGATTTTTGTTCTTTCCAATTTGTTAAGGTATGTTTTATGTCTGAGAAAGTGTTCTGTCTTGTTGAATGTTCTATGTGAACTTGAGAAGAATGTGTATTCTGCTCTTGTTGTATTCCATAGATTACAATTAAATTGACTTGTTTCACAGTGCTTTTCAATTCAACTCTGTCTTTCCTGATTTTTGGCCTGCTGGAATTTACAGCTTTTGATAAGAGGGTGTTGATGTATTACTATAATAATGGATTCATGTATTTCTCCTGGCATTCTTTTAGGTCTTGCCTTATGTATTTTGCCCCTTTATTGCCATGTATGTACAGATGAAGGATTATTATGCCTTCTTGGAGAATGGACCTTTTTGTTATTCTGTAAAGTCCCTTTTTATCTCTGTGTTTTCCTTGGTCTGAAATCTGCCTTGTCTGAAACTCATATACCAATGCCAGCTTTCTTTTGATTAGTTTTGGCATGGTGCATTTTTCTCCATCCCTTTACTTTTCATTGACATGCATGTTTATATTTAAAACCAGCTTTTGGAGAAAACATATAATTGCAATTTTAAAATCTGCTATTACTGTATTTCCCTTTCATTTGTATGCAGACCATTGATGATTGAAGTGGTGATTAATATAGTTGGATTAATATCTACCACACCTTTTACTGCTTCTAATTGTTGCCCTTATTCTTTCATTTGTTTTCTCTCTATTTTCTACCTTCTCTGGATTTAATTGAGCATTTTACCTGATTCTTCCTTTTTTCCTCTCTTAACCTATACCTTTTTAAAAACCTTTTTTAGTCATTGCCCTTGAGTTTTCAGTATACATTTAGAACTAACCCATGTCTTCTGCAACTTAACACTATACCTCTTCAATGGTTGTGCAGGTACATCATACCACACTATTCTCAATTCCCCTCCTCTGTCCCTTTTGACATGGCTGTCATTTATTTCATTTATTCACAAGGTTATCATTACCAGTGTCATTGTTGCTAATATTATTTTACACAAAGTGTCATCTGTTTTATAAGAAATATAAAAGATGTTTGAAGAAGAAAGCAGATGTGGTAGATTGCAAAATTAATAACAAAAGGTACTTCGTTGATCATACTTTTCTTAAAAACAGCAATTGTTTGAAAAACTATGGGACTTCCCTGGCAGTCCGGTGGTTAAGACTCCATGCTTCCACCGCAGGGGGCGCGGGTTTGATCCCTGGTGGGGGAACTAAGATCCCGTATGCTGCCTGGTGCGGCTAAAAAACAAAACAAACAAACAAAAAAAAACTATGTACATGTTCTAAGGGAACAACAGTCTGTAGACAATGCTGTGATACTGCATGTTCAAATGAACTTGCATTCATGCGAGCAACAAATTATAGAATTCCTTGTGGGATTCTTAAACCACAAGTAAATTACAGGTGGTCCCTGATTTACTGTGGTTCAACTCAACGATATTTCTACTTAATGATGGTGCAAGAGCAATATACATTCAGCAGAAACCATACTTTGAATTTTGATATTTTCTCTGGCTAATGATATGCAGTACAATCCATGAGCCTGGGCACCAACCCAGTCAGCCAGGGGGTCACATGGTAAACAGTCGATACACTTGCAACCATTCTGTTTTTTGCTTTCAATACAGTAGTTAATAAATTTTTTTTAAAAAAGATGTTTGCCTTTATTCCTTTTTGATTCCTTCATCATTTCCATTTTTTTATGATTAATTTTTAAATGTTTCTTTTCAAAGTAGGCATACTAATGACAAATTCCCTCAATTTTTGCCTCAGAATATCCTCATTTCTTCTTAATTTTTAAAAATAATTGCTCTTCATAACAATTCTAGGAGAGTGGTTTTTTAATTTTAAAACTTTAGATATTTCAATCTACTCTGGGGTTTTGTTTTTTTTTTTTTTGGGGGGGGGGGTTTCCTGAAAAGAAGTCCAATTTGTTTCTAATCTTTTTTTCTCTATACCTAAAGTATGTCTTACCCTCTGGCTTCTTCCAATATATTCTCTTTGCCTTTGGCTTTTTTCTCTAGCTTGAATATGATATCCTTTGGTCTCCATTTTAGGTGGTTTCACGTTGAGTGTTCACTGAGCTTCATGGACCTACACTTGTTGTCTATCATTAATTTGGGGGAAAACTCAGTGATTGTTACTTGTATCTTCTATTTATTTTACTTTATTTTTTTGGCTGCATTGGGTCTTCATTGCTGCGCACAGGCTTTCTCTAGTTGCGGCGAGCGAGGCCTACTCTTCGTTGTGGTGCACAGGCTTCTCATTGTGGTGGCTTCTCTTGTTGCGGAGCAGGGCTCTAGGTGCGCAGGCTTCAGTAGTTGTGGCACACAGGCTCCAGAGCGCAGGCTCAGTAGTTGTGGAGCACGGGGGCTTAGCTGCTCCATGGCATGTGGGATCTTCCCGGACCAGGGATGGAACCCGTGTCCCCTGCATTGGCAGGTTGATTCTTAACCACTGCGCTACCAAGGAAGTCCAATCATATGTATTTTAATCTTATGTTAAGGAGGGTCATGCTATGGTTCATGGATATTGAGTTGTATCATTTTTCTTCTTTTTTGTCTTTGCATTAGATTCTGCTGAAACAAATTTTATTGAGTACAGATTTAAGAACAGGTAATTTGGGGCATATTTTAAAAAACGTCTTTTTTTTCTTTTTCTTTCCCAATTTTGGAGACATTGGTTTGCCTCTTGAAGTCAGTGTTCTCATGGCTCTGGGAAGACTTGTTTATTTCAGGTTTTTTCATTCTCTTCTTGTGAGATTGAATGTCGCAGCTTCTAAATTCATGAATCCCAGACTAGATTTTGGCCTGGCAGAAGCTAGAGTAGCTGCTTGGGAAACACTTGTTTCTGAAATTGCAGAATGGAGACTTTCTGTTGTTTTGGAGGAAACCACTGATGAAACCTTTACATATTTTATAATCATGGGAAAATTCACCATCAAACCATTATGGACTTTGGTGAACTCCCTTATAAACTGTAGTTTTTATTAACCTGTTCCTTGAGGGTAGTAAGGCCCAGGGTGTACTGTTAGGGTTTGATGAGAAAGAGTTCTTCTGGCATGTTATTGTACTGTGTGTTCTAAAATTTGCCTGGAAGCATCCCTGAGACACATGACTATAGGGATTTTGTGGTCTAACATACTGTTGCTTCTTCCTCATGAGTGAGCTCTAAGTTTCAAATTTTCTAGCTACATCAAATTATATAGAGAGAAAGGAAAAACAAGAGTCTTTGATAATTATTACACAAGTAGAAGGCAATGGTTCCCCAGAAGAATATTTATATACTCAGGCAGCTGCACCTGATTTCTTTAAAGGCCTGGAAGCCTTTGGGACAATGTGGTCAGCTGGGCTTTGTTTTTGTTTTGTTTTGTTTTTAACAGCTCTTTTTAGCATTTTATTTTATTTTATTATTTTCTTGGCTATGCCGCATGTCATGTGGGATCTTTGTTCCCCGACCAGGGGTTGAACCGGTGCCCCTTGCATTGGAAGCACGGAGTCTTAACCACTGGACCACGAGGGAGGTCCTGACCTTTGTTAAAAGTTTGATTTCTACAGGTCACCTGGACTCTAACATTAGGTGATATGACTAGAAAAAAGCTTCCAGTTCTTCACTGTGTTTTCAGTCATTGAAACCTCATGCAGACTTGATCCTCTGCTTCATGGAGTGCTGTAAATTGTGGATCTTAAGGAGGAAGATGAAAGGATTTTTTTTTCTTTATCAGTGAATCACTACAGTTCTTTACTTTGCAAAACATTATTTTCTTTTTAAGCGGACAAGTACTCCAAGGAATACAGATTCTTCCGTACTGTGGTACTTTAGAGGAACAATAGTATCACCCACACCATGAGGCGCAGGGACTCTCATCCCATCAAGGGCTAGCTGTGGGCCTCACCCCCCCTTCCAGCTGCTCTGGGATGACAAATCTGCAGACATTTGAGTTGACCCAAGGTCCTGCGTGGGCTTCTGATTTGGAAACCAGGCAGTGGGGAATAGGTTTTTTCCTCTACCTTCAAGCATCAAGTCTTCCTCCATCAGAAGCATCAGGCATGAAATTTATGAGCAAGTATTTGCAAGGATGCAAATACAAATTCTGACCTCTGATGACCTAATCTCCTCAACTGATGTGTGCTGAGAATGCTTTATGGTGGCTCTGCATCAATGTGAGGATCAAGTGCCAGAGAAGGGATTTAAATCAGTTGCCTTTTGATTTACCTTCAGTGGTGCATTTGGAGAGCAGGGGGAGAAGATGCTGTTAAGGCCTATATCATGCAAACACTCCCACCTGTCCCATATCAGTTACAGGCCTCCAGGCTCAAAGGGATTGCCGAAATCATCTAGCAACTACACACCCCCATCTGATGCATCAATTCTGTCTCCATCAGTCTCTGTTGTAATAACTCCAAGGACAGGAAGCTCACTACATCATGAAGCTCAGGTGCTCAAAAATGGGAAAGGTCTGCCCTAATGAGGGAAAGGATTTTTTTTTAAATATTTATTTATTTTGGCTGTGCCAGGTCTTAGTTGTGGCACGTGGAATCTTTAGTTGAGGCAGTGGGATCTTTTAGTTGCAGCATGCAGGATCTTTAGGTGCAGCATGTGGGATCTAGTTCCCTGACCAAGGATCGAACCCGGGCCCCCTGCATTGGGAGCATGGAGTCTTAGCCACTGGACCACCAGGGAAGTCTCTGAAAGGATTTTTTCACAAGAAACTGATGTTCTTAAAATGATATTTGTTTCACTTGTATAAAATTTCCGTCATTTCCAAACACTCTCTGGGCTTTGCCATTAAAGAGGTATAAACTATTATGTGATCACAGAAATAATGTGCAAATAATTTTCATTTCTTCATGATGCTGTTAAATTACTGAGGAAGTATGGAGAGTAAGTTTCTCATGATCAAGTCATAGAATAACTCTTTGGAAATAACAGAATCATAACTATCCTTCCTGTAAATGGAGTATAGATGTCTAACTCTGTCAGTCTCATGCATCTTGCTGTGCACATATTTTGGGTCTTTTAGGACTCAATGGCCATTGAGGATGTGGCTGTGAACTTCATTCTGGAGGAGTGGGCTTTACTGGATCCTTCACAGAGGAAACTCTACAGAGATGTGATGCAGGAAACCTTGAGGAACCTGGCCTCAGTAGGTAAGAATGAGGAAATTCCCTCACTTTGTCAACTGGAAAACAAGTGTTTCTCACCCATCAATATTGTTCCAAAATCTGGAATGTGGATTGGAAGACATTGGTAAAGAAACTAGGCATGGTCAGAGCTCATCATGGACCTAGAATATAATAATTTTTATATAATTTCTGATACTTTGGGATCATTTTTCTGGGTCTTCATTTCAGGAACAAAACAAAAAGATCATGACATTGAAGATCAGTACAAAAATCAGGGGAGAGAATTAAGGTAAGTCACAGTCATAATAGCAAGCACTGTCTCATATGAGAATCATGGGATATTATGAAAATTTTAAAAGAAGCAAACAAAACAAATAGCCCCATCTTCAAATTTAGTTAATCTTAGAAAATTTCTACCAAAAATACTTTTTTAAATGGGATATAAATGTTCAGTGTTTGAAAAGTAGTTCACTTGCAGTCAGTATTAATAAACCCTATATTTGACTATAACTTTTTTTTTTCTTTTTCTTGGCTGTGTTGGGTCTTTGTTGGTGCATGGGCCTTCTCTAGTTGCGGGGAGCGGGGGCTATTCTTTGTTGAGGTGCTCTGGCTTTTCATTGTGGTGGCTTCTCTTGCTGCAGAGCACAGGCTCTAGGTGCACAGGCTTCAGTAGTTGTGGTTCATGGGCTCTAGAGCACAGGCTCAGTAGTTGTAGCTCATGGGCTCTAGAGCGCAGGCTCAGTAGTTGTGGCGCACGGGCTTAGTTGCCCTGCAGCATGTGGGATCTTCCTGGACCAGGGCTCAAACCCGAGTCCCCTGCACTGGCAGGTGGATTCTTAACCATTGCACCACCAAGGAAGTCCCTGACTATCACTTTTTAATAGAAAGGGTGAAGTCACATTCCAGAGCATTCAGTGTATTCCATTTCTAACAGTTCACACAAAATAGAAAACCACACTATTCTTATAATTCATGGTAAATACAATAAATGTAAAATGATTAATAAAGAAATCATTAATAATGTTCTCATTATTTATAGAAATTTTATGGTAGAGAGATTCTCTAAAAGTAAAGACAGTAGTTCCTGTGGAGAAACCTTCAACCTTATTCAAACTCTCAATCTGGAAAAGAAAACTACTGGATTAAAACCATGTGAATGCAGTGCATGTGGAACAGTCTTCATGGATCATTCATCCCTTAATAGACACATGAGATGTCACATTGAACACAAAACACGAGAGTATCAAAAACACAGTGAAAAGCCATATAAATGTAAAAAATGTGGGAAAGCATTCATTTATCCCAGTTCTCTTCGAACACATGAAAGGACTCACACTGGAGAGAAACCCTATGAATGTAAAACAGCGTGGAAAAACCTTTCTATATCAAAAAACCTTCCAAACACACAAAAGAAGTCACACAGGAGAGAAACCCTATAAATGCAAACAATGTGGTAAGAGATGTGGTTCTCAAATAGGTTTGCAAATACATGAAAGAAGTCACACTGGAGAAAACCCCTATGAATGTAAAGAATGTGGGAAAGCATTCATTTATCCCAGTTCTCTTCAAATATGTGAAAGGAGTCATATGGGAGAGAAACCCTATGAATGCAAGCAATGTGGTAAAAGATTCAGTTCTCAAAAACATTTCCAAATACATGAAAATAATCACACTGGGGGAAAAAAACCCTATGAATGTAAGGAATGTGGGAAAGCCCTCACGTGGGAAACAGGCTTTCGACAACACATGGTAACACTCACTGGAGATGGACTTTATAAATGTAAGAAATGTGAGAAAGCATTCATTTATCCCACTTCTCTTTGAATACATGAAAGGAGCCACAGTGGAGAGAAACCCTATCAATGAAAAGAAGGTGGAAAAGCCTTTAAATGTCCTGAAACTATTCAAATACATGAAAGAATTCTTAGAGGAGAGAAACCCTATGAATGTAAAATATGTTCTAAAGTATTGTGTACTCCCAGTTCTCTTCAAAATCATGAAAGAATCCACACTGGAGAAAAACCCTATGAGTGTAAGGAATGTGGGAAAGCCTTCACATGGCATAAAACCTTTCAAAAACACATGATAACACACACTAGAGATGGAATTTGTAAATGTAAAGAATGTGAGAAAGTATTCATTAATCCCGATTATCTTAAAGTACATGAAAGGACTCACACTGGAGAGAAACCATATCAATGTAAAACATGTGGTAAAAGTTTTAGTTCTCAAAAAGGTTTCCAAATGCATGAAAGAACACATACTGGAGAAAAACCCTATGAATGTAAAATATGTGGGAAAACCTTCACTTCCCCTTAGGTTCAGGTGCATAAAAGAATTCACACTGGGGACTTCCCTGGTGGTCCAGTAGTAAAGAATTGCCTTATAATGCAGGGGACACAGGTTCGATCCCTGGTCAGGGAACTAAGATCTCACATGCCACAGGGCAACTAAGCCTGCGTGCCACAACTACTGAGCTCATGTGCCTCAAACTAGAGAGCCTGCGTGCCACAAACTACATAGCCCACGCACCCTGGAGCCTGCGTGCCACAACGAGAGAAGAGAAAAACCCACATGCCACAACTAGAGAGAAGCCTGCGTGCCACAATGAAAGATCCTGCATGCCTCAATGAAGATCCCATGCAGCCAAAAATAAATAACATAAATAAATAAATAAAATAATAAGTAAATCTTAAAAAAAAAAAGAATTCACACTGGATAGAAACCCTATCAATGTCAGGAATATGGGAGATCCTTCATTTGTCTCTCAAGTATTCGAAGACACATGAGACTGCACACTGCATAGAAACCATATAACATGAAGAATGTGGGAAAGGCTTCTCTGATCTCTGGACTTTGGGAAAGAATGAAAGGATTCACTAGATAAAACATCTTGTTTGTAAACAGCCTCAGAAAGACTTCAATTGGCCCACATCCTTAGATGTGAAAACTCCCATGGAGAAGAAATATAAACGTAAGTAACATTAGATAACTTGATGGAAAGTAATCCAAGCTTAATGTTCCAGAAAACATTCAGTATGAAAAAGTTGTTTTAAAAGTTCATAAATATGTTGTGCTTACTAGGGATCTTTCTTAAAGTGTATTCTTGGACAGTGGATTTCTGCTAATTTGAGAAATAAATATTAATGTGAGTTAATTCTGGAAGTTATCTTTAAACAGTAGTACATAAGTTATAAAGGTAGTGATTTTTCATTTAATCAAATAATGATTTTTTGTTTCCATTTTGAAGTCTGTTGGATCCATGTGTGAGTTAAAGTGTATTTGTAATAAGCAGTTAGGCTTAAAATTTTATATTTTATTCATTCTCTGTTAAATGACCATTGAAAATAGCAGCTTGGTATTTGTTGGGATTTTCCTAGTGACCTTGGGTGGCAGTTCCTGGATGTCCCTAATATATTATATATATTTTACCTTTTTTACTGAGAAATGTCCTTTTGGGGGGCTTGTGGATACAGGAGCTTTTTTCAGTTTTCCATTCTATTAAACACTTGGAATAAATTTTAATGCATGGCAAGGTTGTCAAAGACTACACTTTTATGTAAATTATGATTTTCCTGTTTCCTTTTTGTCTTTCCTTCTGACTGGTATTTGCTGAATAGAGTTTGAATTAAGAAGAGAGACTTGCAATAGAACAAAAAAAGTCTAGAGTTGGAGATACCTTGCCTGTGAGTAATGTTAGGGCCTAGATTTTCCAGGATTGATCTTCTTTGTGGTTCCATGTTAGAATTTACCAACAGCTCATCTGTGTGCGATTTTAAAGCAGATGCAGGGAAGGCATTCTTCCGATTTTGGAGCCACCACACTGGGAGAGAGACAGATACATAGAAGCTTCAAGGACACCATCTTCCAGCTTATTTTCCAGATTCAGTGCCCTTGTAGTCAAGAGCATCCCCCAAACCGCCATCAACTTTTTGATTTTCATTTTCATAGAAGTGATTTTCCTTTGATGTCCCACATGAAGATCCATGAGAGTCTGAATTTTTTCTGGAAGGCTTCGTGTCTCCACCAAGAAAGTATTTCAGAGTTTTACGATTGGGAGTATTTTCTGATTCCACTGTTCTCTAGATTACACCTTTATAATGTCTAATTTGTGTGGGAAACACTTGATGCTGTTCACAGTGTTAGTGAGTATGTTTTCCTGATTCACCATGATATTCCCAATGGTGCAGCCAAAAAGAATTACATGGGAGTTTGATATTTGACTTTTAATTGGCTTTACATACCTAGTCACCCTTCCTGGCCCACAATGGATAAACAAGTTAGGAAGGTTTACTCATGTTCCTTTTTCTGTGCCAGTGTGTAAGAGGGTCAAACCTTTAAAACCTGTAGGCTCTACCCCTATACACCTTAAAGGGGCAGCACATTAACTTTTGACAAGCCAGCTTAACCCACTTAACCTTGCCCTACTCTCCTTCAAAAGTATTTTTGTGGAATAATACTACTTCTATTAACTTAATGCATATGTCAACAACAGTCTTGACATCTGATCATATTTATTTTAGGTTGGGTGTTAATCCTGTCTTCAAAGGGCAGTGATGAAATGGAAGATAACCCATGAAAAATGCCTTTTGGGTATTGGACAGGTATTCAACATAGGAAATTTTTAGAAGATGAGGATAAGAAATTCAAAAGTAGAAATCCCAGTATGATGTATTTAAGCACATTGGTCACAAAAGAAAAACTCTGAAACCAACTCCATGGGCACTGGCAGTAGAATCAATCATTGAAAGTGGTATAGTCTTAGAAAGAAAAAATAGCAACAAAAACGAATGGATGGTTTCTCTTCCAGTATGTAAAGAGCTCTGAGTGATTATTCTCATCCTCACAATTGGAAAAAAACTGAACAACCAGAAGAGCAATATCTCTTCTTAGATCCATGAGAGATTGGAGATTACATGTGTTAACTGAAAGAAAAACACATGATGTGAGATCTGTGACTTTGTTTTATTTATGGACTTAGTGAGGACTGTAGCCCAGGAGAGAGCCTCTCAGGTAGCTTTGAGGAACTGCTCCAAACAGTAAGTTTGAAGTTCCGTATACCAGTGATTTAGAGAAGGGGTATGTGCACTCAAGCACACATTTTTGTAATAGAAGATTACTTTTAGTCATAAGGAAGACATATCTTCATTGATGATTTTAGTGCTCTTCTAAGTATAGGAAAATGCAAAATTGGGGTTCATAAAGTTTTTACTGACAATGTCTAACTATCTAAAGTCCTGTTTTTCCACTTTTCCCAGAGCACAGCGTGCCTCATTCCTGATCTCATCCCTGAATTCCTTTCATAGTGTGTTGGAAGTCAGCAACTGTATCAACTAATGGCTTACTTTTTGTAGAACTGGGTGGTGTTTGACATTATTTTTATTTATTTACTTGAAGTTTATTTTACTGAAGTATAGTTGATATATAGTATTATGTAAGTTACAGGTGTACAACATAGTGATTCTCAATTTTATAGTCATAAAATACTGAATATATTCCCTATGTTGGACAATATATGCTTGTCGCTTATTTATTTTATACATAATAGTTTGTACCTCTTAATTCCCTACCCCTGTCTTGCCTCTCCCCCTTACCCAGTCCCTACAAGTATGCACTAGTTTGTTTTCTGTATCTATGAGTCTTTGTCTTTTTTGTTATATCCTCTTGTTTTTTTTTTATTTTTTAGATTCCACATATAAGTGATATCATACAGTATTTGTCTTTCTCTGTGTGACTTATTTCACTTAGCTTAATACCCTCTAAGTCCATCTATGTTGTTTCAAATCGCAAAATACATTCTTTTTTATGGCTGAGTAGTATTTCATTGCATATATATACCCCATCTTCTTTGTCCATTCTCCTGTTAATGGACACTTAGGTTGCTTCCATATCTTGGCAGTTGTAAATAATGCTGCTGTGAACATTGGGGTGCATGTATGTTTTTGAATTAGTGTTTCCAGTTTTTTCTGGATATACATGCCCACGAGTGGAATTGCTGGGTCATATGGCAGTTCTATTCTTAGTTTTCTGAGAACTCTCCATACTGTTTTTCAGAGTGCCTGCAACACTTTACATTTCCACCAACAGTGTAGGAGGGTTCACTTTTCTCCACTTCCTCACCAACACTTGTTATTTGTTTTCTTTTTGGTGATAACCATCCTGACAGGTGTGAGGTGACATCTAATTGTGGTTTTAATTTGCATTTCTCTGATGATTAATGACATTGAGCAACTTCTCATGTGCCTGTTGGCCATCTGAATGCCCTCTTTGGAAAAATGTCTATTTGGGTCTTCTGTCTAGTTTTAAATCGATTGTCCAGTCGTGTGAACTTTTTACGTTTTTTGGACATTATTAACCCCTTATCAGTCACATGATTTGGAAATATTTTCTCCCATTCAGCAGGTGTTCTTTGTGTTTTGTCCATGGTTTCCTTTGCTGTGTAACAGCTTTTAAGTTTAATTTGGTTCAATTTGTTTATTTTTGCTTTTATGTCCTTTGCTTTCAAAGACATATCCAAAAAAATATTGCTATGATATACGTGCAAGTGTGTTCTGCCTGTCTTTTCCTCTAGAAGATTTCTGGTCTTATATTTATTTATTTTTTAAATTAGTTAATTAATTAATTTTATTTTTGGCTGCTTTTGGGTCTTTGTTGCTGCATGCCAGCTTTCTCTAGTTGCAGTAAGCGGGGGCTACTCTTCATTGCAGTGCACAGGCTTTTCATTGCGGTGGCTTCTCTTTTGGAGCATGGGCTCTAGGCATGCAGGCTTCAGTAGTTGTGGCACACGGGCTCAGTAGTTGTGGCTGGCGGGCTCTAGAGCGCAGGCTCAGCAGTTGTGGCGCACCGGCTTAGTTGCTCCGTGGCATGTGGGATCTTCCCGGACTAGGGCTTGATCCCATGTCCCCTGCATTGGCGGGCAGATTCTTAACCACTGTGCCACCAGGGAAGTCCCTTGTCTTATATTTAGATTTTTTTTTTAATTTATGTTTGGCTGAGTTGGGTCTTTATTGCTGCGCAGGGGCTTTCTCTACCTGCGGCGAGCAGAGGCTACTCTTCATTGCGGTGCACGGGCTTCTCATTGCAGTGGCTTCTCTTGTTGTGGAGCATGGACTCTAGGCGTGCAGGCTTCAGTAGTTGTGGCTCGTGGGCTCTAGAACTCAGGCTCAATTGTTGTGGCGCACAGGCTTAGCTGCTCCGCGGCATGTGGGATCTTCCCAGACCAGGGCTCAAACCCATGTCCCCTGCATTGGCAGGCAGATTCTTAACAACTGAACCACCAGGGAAGCACTATATTTAGATCTTTAATCCAGTTTGAGTTTATTTTTGTATATGGTGTTAGAGAATGTTCTAATTTCATTGTTTTACATGTAGCTGTCCAGTTTTCCCAGCACCACTTATTGAAGCGAGTTTCCTTTCTCCATAGTATATTCTTGTTCCTTTTTGTAGATTAACTGACCATAAGTGGGTGGATTTTTTTCTGGACTCTTATTCTCTTCCATTGATCTTTGTGGATGTTTTGGTGCCAGTGCTATAATGTTTGATTATGGTACATTTGTAGTTTGGTCTGAAGTCATGGAGCATGATTCCTCCAGCTCTGTTCTTCTTTCTCAAGATTGTTTTGGCTATTCAGGGTTTCCAAACAAATTTTAGAATCATTTGTTCCTATTCTGTGATAAATGTCATTGATATTTTGAAAGGAATTGCATTGAATCTGTAGATTGCCTTGTGTGTTATGGTCATTTTAATAGTATTAATTCTTCCAGTCCATGAACACAGTATATTTTAATAACTGTTTGTGTTGTCTTCAGTTTCTTTCATCAGTGTCTTACAGTTTTCCAAGTACAGATCTTTTTACCTACAACATAGGTTTATTCCTAGGTATTTTATTCTTTTTCATGGGATGGTAAATTGGATTGTTTCCTACATTTCTCTTTCTCATAGTTTGTTTTTACTGTATAGAAACGCAACAGATTTCTGTATATTAATTTTATATACTGCAACTTTACTGAATTCATTGTTGAGCTCTGGCAGTGTTTAGGTGTCATCTTTAGATTTGGTATGTGTAGTATCATGTCATCTGAAAGTAGCAACATTTTTACTTCTCCCTTTTCTGTTTGGATTCTTTTTATTTCTTTTTTGTGTCTGATTGCTGTGGCTACGACTCCCAATGCTATTTTGAATAAACGTGATGAGAGTGGGCATTCTTGTATTTTTCCTGGTCTTAGAGGATATGCTTTCAGCTTTTCACCATTGAGTATATTAGCTGTGAGTTTGTCATGTGTGGTCTCTATTATGTTGATGTACGTTCCCTGTGCACACTCATTTTGAAAACTTTTTATCATAGATGGATGTTGAATGTTTTCAAAATCTTTTCCTACATCTGTTGAGATGATCATGTGGTTTTTATTCTTCAGTCTGTTAATCAGGGGAGCTCTAACCCAGATCCTCTCCACGTCAGTTACAGGAGGAATTGTCAGTTTAATTACACACCCCAGCAATAGAATCTGCATCACAAAAGAATGACCCATTATAGGCCACATAGAAAAAGAAAGTACATTATATCTCCTACAATAAATCGACCCCTTCAACTACTCACCCAGTGAGAAACTGTCATCACCCTGAACTCTTGTTTTTCTCCAATGGAGTTTCCATTAAAATAACCCTTCCCAACTTCCTTCTTTTTCTCAATGAAATAATGTTCCTCTGCTTTGTTTGTTGGTCTTGACTATGGCTTCTGTTGTAGCTTGCTTGCAACTCAGGAGCTGCAGTCCTTTGCTATTTCCCCATAAACCCATTTTTACTGGTAAAATAAATGACCATTTTATTTTTAAGGTTAATAACGGGGTGTACCGCCTTATTCAGCAGGTCGTAATCTGCATATCCTTAATTCAGTATTGGAATCTGTCCAACCAGGAGGCCACTCAGGCAGGTGGGTGGGGCGACCCTCGAGACCAGCTTAGAAGTCCTTTCTCCCACCGCACGTAAGGTAGCAAGCTGTGTAAGCTTCCCTGGTCCTGGAGACCCTCACGTATATGCACTAGTCGTTGGAGTCGTTAGGAGGGACTCTGACTCAGGAAACCTCGAAATGGTGAGTGTGGTGCCCTGGGGTGCCGAGACGCGGAGACGGGCTGGTCGGAACCGGACATCTTTTGAACTGGCCTGTTCGCGGTCACCGTTGGAATCAGCGGATACTCGTGGGTTTGAGGTACCGCTCGGACCTCAGTCCCCTCTGGCTGGGGGAGGGGGGTTGGCCCCCGCAGCCCGGACCCCGGGCGTCCTGTCCTGTTGCTTCGCACAGGAATTTCCGCCCCGGAGCCTCTCCCCGCAGCTCTGCACCCATAGCCCCTCTTCTTCCCCACATGGTGCCAGGAGAGTGCAGGTTCAATCCCAGCGCCTAAGCGTGGTTTTGCTGAGTCAGGCTTCCTCTCGCAGGTTGTCACTCAGGACGAGGGGGCGGGGTATTGCGATCTGTCCAACCTGGAGGCCCCTGAGGCAGGTGGGTGGGGCGTTGCTCCACACCCGCGTGAATGTCCTTTTTTTCTCCCAAGGCCTGGCAGAGGTCGCACGCTGTGTATAGTTCACTTGCTCTGGAGACTGTCACTTATCATCTGTCGCCCTGTGATCTGTATTGGTCATGGAGTTGTTAGTAGGGACTCAGACCCAGGAAACCTTAACGGTAAGAATCCAGGATAATCTGACTGAACTTCAAAATTGGGACAAATGTCACTTTACAGCTCTTTACCATATCATTGTAATAATAATATCACCCTCCCCCTGCACCACAGACCGTCAGAATAGAGGCGTGAATTGCATTCTGGGAAATCTCCACCCATTTCCATGAATCAGGAAGACAAAAGACTCCTGCCTCATATAAGCACCTTCACCCATTTCCTTTTTTTTTTTTTTTTTTTGATGTGGACCATTTTTTAAAGTCTTTATTGAATTTGTTACAGTATTGCTTCTGTTTTATGTTTTGGTTTTTTGGCTGTGAGGCACGTGGGATCTCAGCTCCTGGACCAGAGACTGAACCCACATCCCCTACCTTGGAAGGTGAAGTCTTAACCACTGGGCTGCCAGGGAAGTCACCACCCACTTCTATAAAAAGCTTGTCCTCGCTTGTAGTCAGAGAGAAGCTGTCTTTAGAGCATTAGCTCCCCTTCTCTTTCTCTGGCCATTGAATAAAAGCCTGTCTTGCTTGCACCAAACTCAGTTTCCTTATTGGCAGCTCAAACCTGAGCGGGTAAGAACTCCCTGACCCAGTGAGGGTTCGGGGGCAGGGGGGTGTTGGTTCAGCTAGGGGCCCAGGAGGGGAGTCTCCAGTCAAATGCAGTAACAAATGTTTAAAATTTTTGGAGGACTTAGTGTAGAAGCCATTTACACAAAGGTAGAGCCTAGATTTATTTTATGGGTGTTTTTTGTTTACCAGCTCAACCACTTCACTTTATAGTTCTATTCTGATTTTGCTTTTTGCCTTGAGTTAGTCTCAGTTGCTTGTTTCTCCTGAGGAATTTATGCATTTCTTCTAAGTTATCTTATATTTTGGCATACAGTTGTTCATTGAATTCCTTTATAATCCTTTTTACTTCTGTAATGTCCATAGTCATATCCCTCATTCTTTGTGATTCTATGTATGTGAATATACCCTCTTTCTCTCTAGATCTATCTAGCTAAAGATTTGTCAATTTGTAAGAACTTGTAAGAAGACAGGGTAAGGGGTCCCTAGAGAAAGAGAACCAGGCATGGCTTTCTTGACAGACAAGAAGCCATTTCTGGCCTAAGCCATTTTGTGATCTAAGCTTGGCCGGATTGCTTGCCCTTGAATAGATCTCAGTAATTAACCAAAATAAGGGAATGTAAGAACAAAAGAAAAGGATCAAGTAACCATAGGTCAGGGATTAAACAGAGTCCTATTTCCTCCTCAAGGGTACACATAAAAATCTGATACATGTCTTTGAGTTCTGCAGGACCTAAGGCCCCCAAGTGGAGGATGGAATGATGATGTTGACCCTCCTGACTTCAGTCAACTAAAGCTTGGACTCTGTGAACCTTTGCCCAAATTCCTGGCTGAATTCTCTTCTCAGGCCCCTTCAGAATATGCATGTACCCTTAGCTTAAAAGTTCCCCAGTTTTGCTGTTCTGAGTGACACTGCTTTGGGAAAGATCCCTGTGTTCTCCTTACTTGCTGCAAATAAATCCTTTCCTCTCCACACCTTTGGCTTGGATGTGTCTTTTGCTGAACACCCACCAAGAGGCAAACCCAGCTTTTGGGTAACAAACTCACTTTTGGTTTCATTGGTTTTCTCTACAGTTTTACTATTCCCTGTTTCACTCATTTCTACTTTAATTTGTATTCATTCCTTTTCTCCTTGTGTTTAGGACCTCATCTTTACAGTCTCTTGAAGTACATACAGGGTACTGATTTGAGGTCTTCCTTCTTTGCTAGTAGAGGTATTAATGGCTATAATAATTTTTTCAAGGTTCTTTTAGATACAAGCCATAAAGTTCGACCCTGTTGGAATGATGTAATGTCCCTCAATATGTCTACTGATATCTTTTATATTCAAGTCAATTTTGCCTAATATTTGTATAATCTCTCCAGTCTTCATGTTGGTGTTGTTCACAGATATATCTATCACAGGCTTTTATTTTCAGTCTGTTGGCATCTTTGAATCTAAAGTGTGCTTCTTCTACATAGCACATATTTAGATCATGGCTTCTTTGTTTAATCTGGGATGACAATCTCTTCCTCCTGTTTAGGCTATGTAAACCACTCACATTTAGTATTAATACATAGTGGCAATTATACCTGCCATTTTACTTTTTGTATTCTACAATTCTCATGTTGTTTTTAGTTCTTAAGGCCTCCTTTATAACTTTCTTTTACATTAAGTGAATATTTTCAAGTTTTCACTTTCATTTTTAAATGACATCTCCATTATACATTTAAAATTTTTGATTTTGCTCATTTAACATATATGTATTAATTTAAAAAATGAGACTCAGATTTATGCTAGCATAATTCCAGTGATATATGGAAACATTACTCATATAAAGCTCTATTCCCTTTTGCCATTTTTGTTATTATTGTTATGCAGATTATATCAACTTATGATATAACCCGGAAATATTTTCTCACACTAATGTACAATCTGTGGTCATCTCCTTAGCCCAGTACAGTTACTCCCACCTCTGTGCTTTTTAATGGCAAACATACTACACAGATATTACACTGCTATATAAAATGGCCTAGTAACACATTACATACATAGGATTATACACAGTACCTTTGACATCCGCTAAAAGAGAAAATATGTATTGATTCTGCCTTTTCTAGTTACAGAATTACCTGTACAGGTGTTTTTGTCTCTTTATGTTGATATGAATTATATTCTGGAGTGCCTTGCTATCAGCCTGAAGAACTCCAGTAATTCCTGTGAGACAATTGGCTATCAATATATTCTTTCACTTTTTGTTGATCTGAGAGAGTCCTTATTTTGCCATCTTTTTTCAGAAGGTAGTTTTGAATATTGGATTGTTGGTTGACAGCCTTTTCTCCTAGTGCACTTTGAATGTTTCCCTCTGCCTTCTGGCTTCTGTTTTCTGCTGAGACATCACCTGGCAATTTTACTGTGGTTTCCTTGTAAGAGTTGGGTCACTTTTCAACTGCTCTTTATTCTCACTGTATGGTTCCTACCTTCCTGTTTGTTTGCATGTCTCATATTTTTGATATAAACTAGACAGTTTAGGAAATATAATGTAGCAACTCTGGGAACTGGACCCATTCCTTCTGGGGATTTTTATTGTTATGTGCTTATTCATTTGTTCAGTGAGTGCCTGCATTATTTTATTAGTTTTTTTTAATATTTATTTATTGGTTGTGCTGGCTCTTAGTTGCGGCAGGTGGGCTCCTTAGTTGCAGCTCACGGGCTCCTTAGTCGTGGCATGCGAACTCTTAGTTGCGGCATGCACGTGGGACCTAGTTCCCTGACCAGGGATTGGACTCAGGCCCCTTGCACTGGGAGAGCAGAGTCCCAATCATTGCGCCACCAGGGAAATCTCAAGTGCTTGCATCAGTTTAATAAAACCTGTTCCCCCCTATATTGAGAAGCCAGAGCTGGTGTATTGAATTAAGAATATGTAGATGAGGGACTTCCCTGGTGGCGCAGTGGATAAAGACTCCATGCTCCCAATGCAGGGGGCCCAGGTTCGATCCCTGGTCAGGGAACTATATCCCACATGCATGCCACAACTAAGGAGTCTGCGAGCCACAACTAAGGAGCACGCCTGCCGCAACTAAGACCTGGCACAACCAAATAAATAAATAAATATCTTTTTTAAAAAGAACATGCAGATTATATGATCCTGCAATCCCACTCCTAGGCTAGTATCTGGAGAAAACTACAATTCTAAAAGATACATCTGGGACTTCCCTCGTGGCACAGTGGTTAAGAATCCGCCTGCCAATGCAGGGGACATGGGTTCAAGCCCTGGTCTGAGAAGATCCCACATGCTGCGGAGCAACTAAGCTCGTGAGCCACAACTACTGAGCCCACGTGCCACAACTACTGAAGCCTGCGCACCTAGAGCCTGTGCTCCGCAACAAGAGAAGCCACTGCGATGAGAAGCCTGTGCATCGCCACGAAGAGTAGCCCCCACTTGCCACAACTAGAGAAAGCCCGCACGCAGCAACGAAGACCCAATGCAGCCAAAAATAAATAGATAAATAAATAAATTTAAAAGATATGTCCATCCCTATGCTCACAGCAGCACTATTCACAATAGCCAAGAGATGGAAACAGCTTAAACGTCCATCGACAGGTGAATGGATAAAGAAGATGTGGTACATATATACAATGGAATACTACTCGGCCATAAAAAAGAATAATGCCATTTGCACAACATGGATGAACCTAGAGATTATCACACTAAGTGAAGTCAGGGAGAGAAAGACAAATACCAAATGCTATCACTTACATGTGGAATCTAAAATATGACACAAATGAACTTATCTATGGAACAGAAACAGACTCACAGACACAGAGAATAGACTTATGGTTGCCAAGGGGGAGAAGAAATGGGGGAGGGATGAATTGGGAGTTTGGAATTAGCAGATGCAAAGTATTATACATAGAACAGATAAACAACAAGATCCTACTTTATAGCACAGGGTACTGTATTCAACATCCTATTATAAACTGTAATAAACTGAAAAAAATATAAAAAAGAATGTATATATAACTGAATCACTTTGCTGTACAGCAGAAGTTAATACAACATTGTAAATCAACTGTGGTTCAATAAAATTAATTTTTTAAAAAAAGAGTATAGTCCTTCAGAAAGGGTTCATCGGCATAGTCCTATCTTTCTCTCTTGCTAGCTTTTTATTGTCTCACAATTTGCCTAAGTTTATAGGCCTTGGTTATGTCACAAAGGAGATTATAAAAATATTACCTAGCATACTAAGAAGTGAATCTATGTATTTTATAACCTGTCTCTAATAGTGATAAAAGATAAAATAAAAAATCTTAAAAATGACCAACAGCCCCCTCTTCTTACTAACATAATTGAATAAAGCTTCTTAGCAATTAAGTTGAGCTCCACGAGAATGTTCTTGCTTTCAAGAAAATGATTTATGATCACCAATGATAAAATAAAGTTAACCACCTAAAAGCATTCAATACTTCTTGCTACCTTGAACAGCAATCAAATCCTCTAACACAAGTAAAATTCCTATAAGAAGTCCTTTTGAACACCCTGTTACTGTTACACACCACAGTCTTATAGGATTTGTAATCATTCATTTTTATAATTTTTATTGTATAGTTGATTTACAATATTGTGTTAATTTCTGCTGTACAGCAAAGTGATTCAGTTGTACATGTACATATTCTTTTTTTTTTTTTTAATTTATTTTTGGCTGCGTTGGGTCTTCCTTGCTGCGTGCAGGCTTTCTCTAGTTGCGGCAAGCGGGGCTACTCTGCGTTGCAGTGTGTGGGCTTCTCTTGTTGTGGAGCAGGGCTCTAGGTGCGCAGGCTCAGTAGTTGTGGCTCATGGGCTCTAGAGCACAGGCCCAGTAGTTGTGGCGCACAGGCTTAGTTGCTCCACAGGATGTGGGATCTTCCCAGACCAGGGCTCAAACCCATGTCCCCTGAATTGGCAGGCGGATTCTTAACCACTGCCCCACCAGGGAAGCCCGCCTGTAATAATTCTTAATTGAATTCATTTTGCCCCAGTATTTGACTAGAGGTATGATCTTGTGGTCACTGGCAAGACGGCACTGAAAAAAACCCAAGATTAAACTTTTGCAGATGAGTAAGAAATTAGATCCATGACAAAACTGTAACTAAAAATAAGAAAATGGCCTGAGGAAAAAGTAGTTGACTTTCTAGTCACAGGATAAAACAGACTCATATTGTATAATGATTAAATGAACAAAACTGCAAGTTTTTCAGAATATTTATAAAATGGGTACTTCAATATATTCTTTGAGGAAATGAAAAACAACATGTGTTAGCTAACGAAAGCATCAAAGAGTTGGTAAAATATTTGAAATGACTACAAAAACTACCGTTTTACAAAAAAATTCAGTTTAAATTATATAAAATAAAATAAAATAAAAAACATATTGAGGGGTTATATTCAGCTACAATTAACAGGAAAAACCCACCGTCTTCCTGATGGAAGGTGCTTATTCTCACATGTAAACAATGGGTCAAGGAAGCCACTGTACAATGCAGCAGAGAAACAAACTCCCATGTCATTCTTTTTGGTGGCACCGTCGTGAATGCCATAGTGAGTCAGGAACACATACTCACTAGCACTATTAACAGCATAAAGTGTTTCCTACACAAATTAGAAATTATGAAGATATAATCCAGAGAAGAGTAGAATCAGAGAATATTCCCAACCATAAAACACTGGAATACTTTGACAGTGGACACAAGAGGCCTTACAGAAAAAAATTCAAACTCTGATGCATCTTTGATTTGGAAGGTATGAAGACAGCAGGGGAAACTACACATCCATAAAAATGGAAATCAAACATTTGTTGGTGGTGTTAATGATACTCTTGACTATAAGGACAGAGTCTGGAAAATAAGCTGGAAGATGGTGTCATTGAAGCGCCTATGTATCTGCCTCTCTCCCAGTGTGGGTATTCCAGTATGTGAAGAATATCTTCTTTGTACCTGCTTTTAAATCACACACAGGTGAGCTACTGGTGAATGCTGATATGGAACCAAAAAGAGGATGGATTATGGAAAGTCTAGGTCTTAATATTACTCACAGGCAAGATATCTCCAACTCTAGATTTTTTGTATTATCACAAGTCTCATAGTTTATTCACCAAATACCAGTCAGAAGGAAATACAAAGCATAATTTACATGAAACTATACTTTTTGACATCCTTCCCATACATAAAATTTATTCCAAGTGTTTAATAGAATGGAAAATGGAAAAAGGCTCCTATACTCACCACCACCAAAAAGTATCTTTCTCAGTGGAAAGGGTACTATATATAATAGATTATGAATATACAGCAACTGCCACACAAAGCTACTAGGCATATCCCAACAAATAGCAAACTGCCATTTTGCAATGGCTCATTAACTGAGAATGAATAGAACATTATAAAAATTTAAGACCAACTGCATATTAGAAATGTACTTGGGGACTTCCCTGGCAGTCCAGTGGTTAAGGCTCTGTGCTCCCACTGCAGGGGGTGCGGGTTTGATCACTGGTGAGGGGACTAAGATCCCACATGCCACATGGCACAGCCAAAAAAAAGAAAAGGAAAAAAAAAGAAATACACTTAAATTCACCCATGGATCCAACAGGGTTAAAATGGAAAGAAAAATAATCACTATCTGATTAAAGGAAAAATCACTACCTTTAAATCTTATGTACTATTGTTGAAAGACAACGTACACAACTACCTCACATTAATATTCATTTCTAAAATTAGGAGAAATCCACTGTTCAAGGATACACTTGAAGAAAGATCCTTACTAAACACAACATATTTATAAAACTTTTAAAACAACTCTTTCATATTGAAGGTTTTCTGGAACATTAGGCACGGAGTACTTTCCATTAAGTTATCTCATGTTATTTACATTTATACTTCTTCTTCATGGGAATTTTCATACATGATGTTGGCCAACTGAAGTTGTTGCCCAGGCTGTTTACAAATGCGGTTTTATCTAGGGAATCCTTTCATCCTTTTAAACTACTGAGATCAGAGAAGCCTTTCCCATTCTCCATATTTTATGTTTTCTATGCAGTGTGCAGTCTCATGTGTCTTCAAATGATTGAGAGATAAAGGCTTTCCCACATTCCCGACACTGATAGGGTTTCTATCCAGTGTGAATTCTTTCATGCAGTTGAACGTAAATGGAACGGAAGGTTTTCCCACATATTTTACATTCATAGAGTTTTTCTCCAGTATGGGTTCCTTCATGAACTTTGAAACCTTTTTGAGAACTAAAACATTTACCACATTGTTTACATTGATAAGGTTTCTCTCCAGTGTGACTCCTTTCATGGGTTCGAAGAGAACTGTGGTATCTGTAGGCTTTCTCACAGTGTTTACATTGATACGGTTTCTCTCCTGTGTGAATTCTTTCATGTGTTTGAAGGCTTTCATGACAACTAAAGGCTTTTCCACATTGTTTACATACATAGGGATTCTCTCCAGTGTGAGTTCTTCTGTGTACTCGTAAGGAACAGTAGTAACTAAAGGCTTTGCCACATTGTTTACATTGATACGGTTTCTCTCCAGTGTGAATCCTTTCATGTATTTTAAGAGAACTGGGATTAATGAATACTCTCTCACATTTTTTACATTTATAAGGTCCATCTCTAGTGTGTGTTATCATATGTTTTCGAAAGGTTTTTTGCCATGTGAAGGCTTTCCCACATTCTTTACACTTATAGGGCTTTTCTCCAGTGTGGATTCTTTCATGATTTCGAAGAGAACTGGCAGTACTCAGTACTTTAGAACATGTTTTACATACATACAGTGTCTCTCCTGTGTGATTTCTTTTGTGTATTTGGAAGGAACTGAAATAATTAAAGGCTTTACCACACTGCTTACATTCATAGGGTTTCTCTCCTCTGTGAATTCTTTCATGTATTTGAATAGTTTCAGGACTTTTAAAGGCTTTTCCACATTGTTTACATTGATAGGGTTTCTCTCCTTTGTGACTCCTTTCATGCATTCGAAGACAACTGGGATAAATGAATGCTTTCTCACATTTCTTACATTTATAAAATCCATCTCCAGTGTGTGTTACCATGTGTTGTCGAAAGCTTGTTTCCCACGTGAAGGCCTTCCCACATTCCTTACATTCATAGGGTTTTTTCCCAGTGTGATTACTTTCATGTATTTGGAAACGTTTTTGAGCACTGAATCTTTTACCACATTGCTTACATTCATAGGGTTTCTCTCCACTGTGAATTCTTTTATGTGTTCGGAAGGATTTCTGATATGGAAATGCTTTTCCACATTGTTTACATTCATAGGGTTTCTCTCCAGTGTGACTCCTTTCATGTGTTCGAAGAGAACCAGGATAAATGAATGCTTTCCCACATTCTTTACATTTATATGGCTTTACACCATATTTTTGATACTCTCGTGTTTTGTGTTCAATGTGACATCTCATGTGTCTATTAAGGGATGAATGATCCGTGAAGACTGTTCCACATGCACTGCATTCACATGGTTTTAATCCAGGAGTTTCCTTGTTCAGATTGAGAGTTGGAATAAGGTTGAAATTTTTTCCACATAAACTAATGTCTTTACTTTTACAGACTCTCTCTACCATAAAAGTTCTGTAATAAATGAGAATATTATTAATGACTTCTTTATTAATCATTTTACATTTATTATATTTATTATGAATTATAGGAACTGGTTTTCTATCATGTGTGAACTGTTAGAAATTGAGTATACTGAATGTTCTCAATGGGACTTCACACTTTCTATTAAAAAGTGATATTCAGGGCTTCCCTGGTGGCGCAGTGGTTGAGAATCTGCCTGCTAATGCAGGGGACACGGGTTCGAGCCCTGGTCTGGGAAGATCCCACATGCCGCGGAGCAACTAGGCCCGTGAGCCACAACTGCTGAGCCTGCGCGTCTGGAGCCTGTGCTCCGCAACAAGAGAGGCCACGATAGTGAGAGGCCCGCGCACCGCGATGAAAAGTGGCCCCCGCTTGCCGCAACTAGAGAAAGCCCTAGCACAGAAACGAAGACCCAACATAGTAATCAATCAATCAATCAATCAATCTTAAAAAAAAAAAAAAAAGTGATATTCAAGTATAGGTTTTATTACTAATGACTGCAAGTGAACTATTTTGCAAACACTAAATATTTATATCCCATTTAAGAAAATATTTTTGGGAAACATTTTCTAAGAATAACTCAACTTGGGGCTTCCCTGGTGGCGCAGTGGTTAACAATCCACCTCCCAATGCAGGGGACACAGGTTCAAGCCCTGGCCTGGGAAGATCCCACATGCCGTGGAGCAACTAAGCTCATGTGCCACAACTACTGAAGCCCGCGCACCTAGAGCCCGTGCTCTGCAACAAGAGAAGCCACCACAGTGAGAAGCCTGCACAGCGCAACCAAGAGCAGCCCTCGCTCGCTGCAACTAGAGAAAGCCTGCACGTAGCAATGAAGATCCAACACAGCCAAAAATAAATTAAAAAAAAAAAAAAGAATAACTCAATTTGAAGGCGGGGTTATTTATTATGTTGCTTCTTTTAAATTTTTCATAATATTACCACAATTCTCACGAGACAATGTTTTGTATTTTAAGTGTGACTCACCTTAATTTTCTCCCCTGGTTTTTGTACTGATCTTCAATGTCATGATATTCCCGTTTTGCTCCTGAAATGCAGACCCAGAAAAATGATCCCAAAGTACTATAAATTATAGAAAAATTATTAGATTCTAGGTCCAGAATGAGCTCTGACCATTTCTAGTTTCTTTACCAATGTCTTCCCTTTCCACGTTCCACATCTTGGAACAATATTGACAGGTAAGAAATACTTCTCTAATTGACAAAGTTAGGGAATTTCTTCATTCTTACCGACTGAAGCCAGATTCCTTAAGGTTTCCTGCATCACATCTCTGTAGAGTTTCCTCTGTGAAGGATCCAATAAAGCCCACTCCTCCAGTGTGAAGTCCACAGCCACATCCTCAATGGTCACTGAATCCTAAAATACCGAAAATATGTGTACACCGAGATGCATGAGATTGACAGAACTAGACATCCACACTTCATTTATAGGAAGTTTACGTATGATTCTGTTATTTACAAAGTTATTCTATGACTTGATCATAAGAAACTTACTCTCCACACTTCCTCAATAATTTAGCAGCATCATGAAGAAATGAAAATTATTTACACATCATCACTTATATCACAATGGCAGAGCCCAGAGAATGCAGGGAAATGACAGAAATACTGTACAAATAAAACAAATATCATTTTAAGAACATCAATTTCTTGTGAAAAAAATTCTTTCATCTTCTTCCTATGATGCTCCATTTACAGCACTTCATAAGGCAGAGGATCAAGACTCATGAGGTTTCAATGAATAGAAACACTGTCAAGAACTGGAAGCTTTTTCCTAGTCCCATCATCTAACATCAGAGTCCAGGTGGCCTGGAGAAATCAAACTTTTAACAAATCCCAGCTGGCCACATTCTCCCAAAGTCCTCCAGGCCTTTAAAGAAATCAGATGTAGATGCCTGAATATATTCTTCTGAGGAACCATTGCCTTCTACTTGTGTAACAATTATCAAAGACTCTATTTTTCCTTTCTCTCTCTATATAATTTGATGCAGCTAGAAAATCTGAAACTTAGAGCTCACTCACAAGGAAGAAGCAATATTGTATTAGACCAAAAAATCCCTATACTCATGTGCCTCGGGGCTGCTTCCAGCCAAATTTTAGAACACACAGTGCACTTACATGCCAGAAAAACTCTTCTCATCACACCCTAACAGTATACCCTGGGCCTTACTGTCCTTAAGGAACAGTTTAAGAGCTACAGATTGCAAGGGAGTTCACTGAGGTCCAAAATAGTGTGATGGTGAATTTTCCCATGACTAGAAAATATGTATAGTGGTTTTCTCCAACACAACATAAAGTCTCCATTCTGCAATTTCAGCTACAAGTGTTGGGCATGCAGCCACACTGGCTACTGCCAGGTGAAAATCTAGTTCTGGGATTTATGAATTTAGAAGCTGTGATTCTTAATCTCACAAGAAGAGAATGAAAAAGCTTGAAATAAACAAGTCCTCCCAGAGCCATAAGAGCACTGACTTCAAAGGGCAAACCGATGTCCTAAAACTGGAAAAAAGAAGAGAAAGACGTTTTTTAAATATGACCCAAATATTCAGTTCTTAACGCCTAAACCCAAAAGAGTCTTTTTCACCAGAGTCTAACAAAAAGACCAAAAAGAACTAAAAGATACAACACAATATTTATGAAGCCTGGCATGACCTTCTTTAACACAAGACTCAAGATACATATAATGAAATTAACTAAAGGAAAAGAAAGAAAGAAATAGAACATGTAAATAACAACTAAGAGTTTTCTAAAATTAATGATAGACAATACCTGTAGGTTCATGAAGCTCAGTGAACAGAAAATATGAAAACACAGAAATGGAGATCAAAGTATATCATATTCAAACTAGAGAAAAAACGAAGAGAATACATTATAAGAAGCTAGAGAGAAAAATGTAAAATGCAAAAGTAATAAACTCTTGGGAAGTATCAGAACGAAATCTAGGTCACCTTCGGTTTTGTAAAAAATTATCAAATATAACAACAATCACAAGATTTATAAAAAAAAAAAGTATAATTTCACTTCATTAAAATGAAAAATGCCTTTATAATTTTTAATTTCATTTCATTAAAATGAAAAATGCCTCTTTCGGGCTTCCCTGGCGGCGCAGTGGTTAAGAGTCCGCCTGCTAATGCAGGGGACACGGGTTCAAGCCCTGGTCCGGGAAGATCCCACATAAAAAAAAAAAAAAAAAAAAATGCCTCTTTCAAGAAAGAGTGTAAAGAGAATGAAAATCACAGAATAGGAGAAAATCCTTAAAAAACACATATATGATAAATGACTGGTATTCAAAATATCTAAAGAAGTATTATTGTCAAAGTAAGAAGACAAACCACCAATGAAAAATTGGCCGAATATCTAACAAACAGCTTCCCAAAGAAGACATACAGAAGGGAAACAGGAAATATGAAAACGTGCTCAACGTCAACTGTCAATGGGAAATTGCAAATGAAACAATGAGCTATCACTACACACTTATTTAATGGCTAAAATGCAAAACACTCAGAACAACAAATATTGGTGAAAAGGTGAAGAAAATCCTCATTCATTGCTGGGGGAAATGGAATTTGGTAGCCCTACAATGGAAGACAGGAGCTTTCTTTCAAAACACTACATACTGGGCTTCCCTGGTGGCGCAGTGGTTGAGAATCTGCCTGCCAATGCAGGGGACACGGGTTCGAACCCTGGTCTGGGTAGATCCCACATGCCGCGGAGCAACTAGGCCCGTGAGCCACAATTACTGAGCCTGCGCGTTTGGAGCCTGTGCTCTGCAACAGGAGAGGCCGCGATGGTGAGAGGGCCCGCGCACCGCGATGAAGAGTGGCCCCCACTTGCCGCAATTAGAGAAAGCCCTCGCACAGAAACGAAGACCCAACACAGCCATAAATAAATAAATAAATAAATAAATAAATAAATAAATAAATAAATAAATAAAATTAAAAATTAAAAAAAAAAACACTACATACTAAGATCCAGCAATCACACTCCTTGCTATCTGCCCAAATGACTTCAACTCTTATAGTTCTTATGTTCACACAAAACCCATACACAAATACCTGTAGGGGCTTTATTCATAACTGGCATAAGTTAGAGGTAAGCAAGATATCCTTCAAGAGTCAAATAAATAATGAGTGGTATAGCCATACGATGAAATATTGTTCACTGATAAAAAGAAATGAGGTAGAGCTATGAAAACACATGGAGGAAGCATAAAAGTATATTGCTAAGTGAAAGAACCCAATCTGACAAAGCTATATACTATATGATTCCAAGTATATGACGTTCTGGAAAAGACAAAAGCACGAGACAGGAAAATGATCTTTGGTTCTGGAGGATTTCGGGATTAGAGGAAGAGATGAATCAATCTGTGGAACACAGAGGAAGTTTAGGAAAGTAAAATTACACTATATGTGCAGAAATGATTAACACATGTTATTATACATTTGCAAAATCCATACATTATGCAACACAAAAAGTCAATGCTAATGTCACCTGCCCACTTTAATGCATCAGTATTGGTTCAGCAATTGTAACAAATGGACCAGTCATACAAGATTTAAAGAATAATGACTACTGTGTGGATGCCGAGGCGTTATTTGGGAACTCTCTGCAATTTCTGATCAGCTTCCTAGTAAACCTAAAAAAAGCTGCAGTCTATTTAAAAAAAAGAGCACTGACTCATTACAACTCATCCTGATGACCGCCTGATGTTTGGTTAGGTGTGGCGACAGTTGGTTTTGGTTCTTCATCAAGGCTGTCTCAGTTAAGGGATGAAGGGCAGCAACTCTCCACTGAGCTCCACCATGTTCCAGGGTGTACTGTCATCTCTACTCTATTCACTCCCCAGAGCTGTGCATTCAGTGAATCCCAAGCAGCTACCCAGGGAACCAAGGTGTTGGAGAGGGTGGCTCCAACAGCACCACAGCATCTTTCAAAGGACTGAAGAAAGAAATGTCATCTCTCCAAGGAAGCATAAGCCCAACTGCCAAGGTTTGGCTCCATCATATCACAAGTAGGTGTCAATGGCCGAGCTGAGCTCCTGAGGTGCTGTTTCCAGTACCAAAGCCATAATAGGCAACTAAGTGGAGTCCTCTGTTTTTAAGAGATCCCAGTATGGGGGATAATTGCAGCTTTAATGGCATATTAATGTGAGACCTAGGACAGTGCCTTGCATCAGAAGCCTATGGCCAACTTAAGGCACTCCTCAGAGAGCCTCCCATCACTGCTCGCAGGGCTAGAGGCCTCCTCATGACACTGATTGCCTTATAGAGCTTAAGAAACCCGAGTTCAAGTTGAGTTTGAACAAATCCCTTTGCTGTGCCAAGCTGAGACGGTGAGTGTCGTTGACCATAACCGAGAGGGTAAGGATCTTTGTTGCAACAGATGCAGGGGCAACAGCCTCAGAGTTACTTAAAAGTTTTGGTGAGCCTTCTGGAATCTCACCACTTACAGGCTGCCTTTCCCTGTCTCTTCTCTTTCACTTTCGCTGAAATAACTGCTCTTTTGAAAGTAGTGACTGTCTTTTGGGCTCACCTCATGCACAGGGTATAATCATCCTCCTACTCCCCCAGTCCTCCCCTCAACACTAATGTCTGGGCAAACCCAGCCTCAGTCACACCTTCACTCTAAACACAGATAGGTACCAGCTCAGACATCAACCCAGGACCACTGGAAGGAGGGCCCCATTCTCATACTCCTGCTCCCAAAGTACAAAAAATTGACAGAAACTTTCAACTCAGTATCCTCCCTGTATATAACCCAGGCTTGGTGGGGTCAGCAGTGCAACACAGGGCAGCACAGGGCACAGGAAAATCTCCCCAGCAAACAGCAGCTCACACAGCAGGAGCCTCCACATTTTCTTATCAGCCTGTCCAAGTAAGAGGCACTAGGGGAAAGGGAGGGGGTGAGGCTTAACTTTCAGTAGTGAAACAACAAATATGTGGGTCCCAAATAATCATTACTAGAATAAAAACTTTAAGAAAAATAGGCATTCGCACTGGGTTGTTTTATATAAAGCAACACTAAAAAGATGATGAAGGCTTAATCAAAACTGGTTATCTGAGGGTGGCTGGCGTTAAGAGCAGAGGAGTGGGGCAACATATGTGGGCAGGGAGTCGTCTTAATTTCTTCCCTTAGGAATTTAATTTTAACCATTCTATATAGAAAACCACTGCAAGATTTGATCCTTTAAACAGTAATGGATATAAAAGTGTAAACCACAAAAAAATGAAAACTCCCTTTCTAACTAAAGGCACACAGGATATTATAGGTTTTCTCTCCATTATAGTAAACGGAGATATTTTCAGAAATAAGTGGCATATTACACTGTATTTTAGGTTTGCAATTAAGCCTTAAATGGACTAGGAATTTGAAAGATTGACATAAACTTTGAGGTGTTTTTCTCATATCAATTGAAATAGAATTTGTTTCTTCTTTCCCCCCACATCCATTAAAATAGAAATTCATTTGCTTTAGGAATACTAGAGGACTTTTAATTGTTAAAGTTCTCTAGGGACAGGCACTTACAAACACTGACCTAAAAATGGAAAAGCACCTGAGAACTTAAATGCACCCATTTCACGTCTTGAGGTTCTCTTGTCTAAATGAAACAAAAATTCTACTTGACTTCCCAATTTTCTTGCCTTAGATGGTACCTGTTAATCAACATAGATTTTAAAAGCCCAAGTGTTAATGGAAACTAGAATCAAAGGGCTGTAATCTTTTTTTTTTTAATGTACATAAGTGTGTTTTGTGAATGGTAAGGCTCTATACACAAATTTAAGGACTTATTTTTTATTATTAACTTGGAACTATTTTTGATACCAGTTTTTTTTTTCTTTTTAAAAATTTATTTATTTATTTATTTATTTATTTATTTTTGGCTGTGTTGGGTCTTCGTTTCTGTGCGAGGGCTTTCTCTAGTTGCGGCGAGCGGGGGCCACTCTTCATCGCGGTGCGCAGGCCTCTCACTATCGCGGCCTCTCTTGTTGCAGAGCACAGACTCCAGACGCGCAGGCTCAGTAGTTGTGGCTCACGGGCCCAGTTGCTCTGCGGCATGTGGGACCTTCCCAGCCAGGGCTCGAACCCGTGTCCCCTGCATTGGCAGGCAGATTCTCAGCCACTGCGCTACCAGGGAAGCCCAAAGGGCTGTAATCTTGAACGGATAAAGGAATCCAAGAAAAGAAACACAAATATTGGAATCAAAACATATAAGCTGACTGTGTCCATACAATTCGGAAGAAAAGCCCATATTCAGAAAGTTGAACATCTTTACAGACTTGAGAGTCTAGATACGCCCGGTTGAGATAAAACTCTTGTAAACGGTCAGTCCCTCAATGAGGGCAGGGACACCTGGGCAGCCACAGGAATAAACTCTGGGAGCTCCACAAACCCTCCCCAGTCCTGTAAGCAGGGAAGCTCTCCCTACCCCAGGCTTCCATTATCACAAGTCAGGAAACTCTAAGCCTGATTCAGGGTAAGGTTCTGATCCAAATGGACTCCTATATTCATAAACCCTTTGTCCACAGGACAGAACACCTCATCCTCACAGACTTCTCAATGGGCACAAATTACACTCTGAGTGCACCTATATCATGGAGGGACCACTCAAATATAACATTTAAAATGCCTAGGCTAAAGGAAATCACAAGTACCACCCTGAAAGGGCAACATGCCTACACCCTTGTGAACTCACACCCCCAGATTTCAGGGCTCTGCAGCTTCTCACAGTATAAGGACTACCATTGGTGGGTGTGAGCAGATAGGACTGGGCAGGGGGAAGATGTCCAGGAAGATCCACTTCCCTGCGCAGGCTCAAAGGGGGCCTCAGTTTGAAGATACTGACTTCAGGCTCTGCTCCCCACTACAGGCGCTCTCAACCACCACTGATATTTTATGTGAGATACCCAGAACGGCAAATATATAGAATCAGAAAATAGATTAGTGATTTCCTAGGCCTCGGGATGAGAAGGGAGAGTTACTGCTAATGGACATGAGGTTCATTTTGGGAGTGATGGAAATGTCTTAAAACTAGTGTGGTGATAGTAGAACAAGTCTAAATACGGTAAGCACCAGTGATCATTTAAATACACAAACCCTGTTTGGACAATTCAGCAAAATCACTCAAACCCAGTGTGTATGTGGAAATGAGAGAAGAAAATTCTCAGCCACTTTTATTAATTCACCCAGAAAACCCCAAGTATCTATTCCTTTCAGGAAAAATATGTCAATCATTTATTATATCCAAGGCAAGTTTAATTAGTACATAAGTAATCACACTTGAATACTTTTTGTCTCCAAGTCTAAATCCTGGCATTTCATTTGAAATCAACCAACAGTAAAGGAGAGTCCAAAAGAACTCACCTTACTCAGGGAATTAAAAAAGTGAAACAAAAATTCGTAACAACTGGAATGTAATACTGAAAAATTTTTTCCCCCTGAAATTCAACTCTCTTACCTCTTCGGAAATATTTTACATGGTCTTTCAAGCTCTATTAATTAAATACATTTTACACTATTGAAAAGAAAAACTTAAATAAGTGAATAAATCTTTTGAAGGGGACTAACCCAGGGACGGGCAGTGGTCACAGCACAGATCGTCCAGAAAAGTTTCATAAAAAACCTCGAAAAAAGGACTTCCCATAGGATGTCTCTTCCCAGAAAAAAAACGGGGAGGAGAAAGAATTTCATACACCTACTTCCAAGTAGTTATTCTTGGCTTTCCGCTCCTGCAAAATATACACAGACCGCCCCCCTCCCCAATGTAATCCACGACTCTGCGCAAATAGGAAAAACAATTAAAATATTGGGTTTGTATGAAATGGACCACGGAAGATGAACAGTTGATAGACGATGTGAATCGGAGAGGGGAAACTGACGTTGGGAAGACGGGGAATAACATGGAAATGTAATGATTTACTACAAGCCCTACAAAGAGCTACCCGCTGGGCCGGGGTCTTTGATTTGAGACTTTGCTTCCCAAACATTTGGAAAACTCAGAGGAAAACGGGTGCCCCCTGGGCAGCAAGGAGGGTCTGGGACCCGTCAGGGAACAGGTAATCCCAGGACCGAATCCTGGAGAACGAGTCACGATTGTCACCTGAAGACGGCGCCCGAGTTCACCGCACAATCCGGGAGAGAAGAGGGGCTGCGGGCGCAGACCCGCGCGGAGAGGCGCCGGGGCGGAAGTTCCTGCGCGAAGTGACGGAACAGGACGCCTAGGGTCCCGGCTGCCGGGCCAATCCCCACGCTGCGAGCCGGAGGGGACAGAGGTCCGAGCAGCGCCGCAGACCCGGCGTATCCGTAGACTCCGGGGTTTGGAGGCCGTGTCAAAAAGATGGCCGGCTTCGGCCGGTTTCGACCACTCCCTCCGCGGCGGCCCCAGCCTGGGGCACCACACTCACCATTTCGAGGTTTCCTGAGTCCTTCCTAACGACTCCAACGACCCGTGCAGATACGTGAGACTGACGGGTCTCCAGAGGCAGTGAACCGCACACAGCGAGTGGCTCTAGGCGCAATTGGAGAAAGAAAGGACGTCCAGGCCGGTGCAGAGCATCGCCCCACCCACCTGCCTCAGCGGCCTCCCGGTTGGACAGATTTCCAATACCCCGCCCCCTCGTGCCTGAGTGACAACCTGTGGGAGGAAGCCTGATTCAGCAGAATCACTTAGCGCCGCTGGGATTGAATCTGTCCCCGCCTGGCGCTTTAGGTTTGTAACAGAACTTTTCCATGGCCTGGGGTTGCCTGGTATGGAACTGTGCTTCTTGTTAAGAAAGGCAGACACTTAGATGGGAACTCACCGTTTGTAATAAAGAGGCTGGCTCCAGTTTCATCTTTGGTCCTTGACAGCTCTGAGCTTTCCACCCATCCCTTCCCCCATCCCCACTCATTAGGTACTTAAGCTAAAGAATCCCAGAGCACTTGGCTCTGGTAGGAGGTCTGAATCACTCAGCCCTAGCTGGGTGCCAGAACAAATCTCAGTCAAACCACAAGCTGTGAGCTGTGTGCATTAACTTCTCAGCTGTACATTTTACACTAGAAGGAAATTTATTTTAGATTAGTGTTCCCTGTGTGCCTAGAAAACTTTGAAATGTCAACAGCTATAATATATATGAGGCAATTGTATTCCCATTTTCACTGATAGAAGGAAAACAGTAAGTTGTACTTAACATTGGAGTGCACCTGGAAACTCTTCCTGCCCCCCACCCCCAGCTCTACTGAGGGATAACTGACTAATAAAACTGCATTTAAAGATGACAACATGATGATCTGATACACTTATACTGTATAGCATAATAAGAAATTTAGGAAGATAGTGAATCTTTTTATTTTTATTTTTTTGAGGGACTCCTAAATAAGAATTTTAATGGGGAATGGCAAAAATCACAATAGACTATTATCATTGTGGGAGTATCAATTGCGCACTTCAAAAGTGTTCTTGTTCGATGTCTGTCTGTTTCATTATTCCTTGGTTCTCTCATTCCACAAGTGCATAGGTTATTTTTTCTGTAGATCTGGGGAAAATGGGCCAGGGGTGGAAGGTCCATCCAGGCTAGACAGTGAACAGCCCATGACTGTTCAGCACAGAAGGAAACTTGAAAAGTGTTTTAGCACCTTGAAGTCTGGCTGGACTTAGGGGAGCAACAGGGCTGAGAATACTCCAAAAGTAGATACTGGAGAGGAAGGGACTCCAAGACAGTAAGATGGGTGTCTGTGAAAATAGTGCTGGCATAAGAGAAGCTCTAGGGAGAGATGGGCTTAGTATTATCAGTGGGCTTGGATCACTACCTGTGATCATGAGGGTTGGTGCCAGCTGTAACCCTTTGGGTTTCTTGGACCTTGATGAATTATTTTGTCCTTTTCTGGCAAAGCTGAATCCTGGTCTTTAGGCTCCAGTGACAAGTTCTCTGGAAGTTCCATTGGCTGAGAAGCCACTAATTCCATGTCTGCGTCCATGTCTGGGTCCATGTCTGGGTTGGAACTCAGCGGTAGTGAAGGTGTTCTAGGAGGTTCCTGAAAAGGGCAAATGGATGAAATAGGAGGTGTGGTGGTAAAAGCGGCAGTTGCACTGGATGCAGAAGTTGGTGTTTCTAGGGAAGGCAGTTTGGGGGAATATAAACTATCCAACGCTTGGATAGTTTCCTTGGAAGATGGAGAAATACTTGGGTCAGTTGAATTGGCAGCAGCAAGATTTTCTGCTGGTGGCTTTTTGGAAGGTGTTACAAATTTGATAACAGAGGGGATTTTTTTCTCTGCAAATTTCTCAGCTGGATTCTCAACCTTAGAGATTTGATAAGCTTCCTACTGGAGGAGTTCAAAGATTTGAGGGTAAATGAAGAATATAAGCCAGAGTATCTGTAGTCACTGCAGCTAGGGGTCTTGGCACCAGGCTGCAGTGGCTTCTTTTTCCCTCCATTCTCCTCATTTATGCATCTGTCACTGCTGACTTCACTGATGCGTAAAGCTTCAGTCTCCCTCAAGCCTGCCCACTGGCATAGGAACCGTATTCAACATCTCTGGGTGAGAGACAAACTTGTACACAAATTTCTGACCCCTCATGTTTTCAATGATATTCTTCATATAATAGTATCTGAGGGATCGGCTGTGTTTGGCATAATTCATATTAGGCTTGTTCTTTTGAATCCCTCAGAGATGAGCCACCTCCTCTGCCTGCAAATGCTTGAACTCCCCATCATTAGCAGTCCAGCAGATCATGTGATCGTTCTGAGGCTCCTTTAGGAGCTGAAGGAGGAACTGCCACAGGGTGATGGCATTGTCAAGAGCAGTGAAGGAGGCCACTTGTGGGGCTGCCTCAGGGTCTCTGCCTCAAACATGATGCTTCTCTCCACCGGCCACCTCCTAACATTGAGAACTCAAGGACAGTGAGGCAGCCACTGACACCCCCGCGGTGGAGCCAGATATAAGATATTAATTTATTTAAGAAAATGAATATCCTCTTAAATGACATTAAACACACAAAAAAACAGCATCACAAATATTTGTAGGCCAAATCGGTTGGAAGTCTCAATCTCAGTTAACAATGTCAATACTCAAGCCCACATCATATATATATATATATATAATTTTAATGGTTACAAAACTGAAGATGAACCATATCCATTTTTTTTTTAAGAGGAGGAAATGAGGAGTCTTTTTTTTTTTTTTTTTTAATTGATTGATTGATTGCTATGTTGGGTCTTCGTTTCTGTGCCAGGGCTTTCTCTAGTTGCGGCAAGCGGGGGCCACTCTTCATCACGGTGTGCGGACCTCTCACTATCGCGGCCTCTCTTGTTGCGGAGCACAGGCTCCAGACGCGCAGGCTCAGTAATTGTGGCTCACGGGCCTAGTTGCTCCGCGGCATGTGGGATCTTCCCAGACCAGGGTTCGAACCCGTGTCCCCTGCACTAGCAGGCAGATTCTCAACCACTGCGCCACCAGGGAAGACCCATATCCATATTTTATCTTTATGGCGAGTCTTTACTGTTAATCAAGGAAAGCAGGACTTCCTATATTGCTACCCTCTATTTACTTACACAAGAAAGCAGATCCTGAAACAGTGTTTAAGGTGTATTATGTGGTGGAAATACAAGTGATCAATAGTGACATCTTCATTTACTGAGGCAGACTTTGATGTAAGAAGAGAGATGTGATAGGACCATAAAATGTAGAGTTGGAGATATCCTCCCTGAAGGTTAAATCAGGAACTAGATATTCCAGAATTCATCCCCTTTATGGTTCCATGGTAGAATTCACCAATAGCCTCTCTTGCATGAGATTTGGAAAGCTGATGTGAAGAAGGCATTAGTCAGATTTTTGAGCCATCATACAGATAGAGACAGATACATAGGAATCAAGGACACCATCTTCCAGCTCATTTTTCAGATTCTTTGCTTTCCTAATTAAGAGTATTCTCAAACCCACCAATGATTTATTTGACTGCCATTTTCATAGAGGTGTAGCTTTCCACTGATGTCTTTATAAGATCCATATGAACAATCCATTGGGGTTTAGATTTTTCTGTAAGGCTTTTTGTGTCCAACAGGAAACTACTCAGACTTTACTGCTTGGGAATATTCTCTGATTCTCTTCTACTTTATATTCACATAAGTCTTAATTCATAGGAAACACCTTATTCTGTCAATAGTGCTAATGAACTTTTTTTTTTTAATTTATTTATTTAATTTATTTATTTTTGGCTGCATTGGGTCTTCGTTGATGTGCACGGGCTTTCTCTAGTTGCAGCAAGCGGGGACTACCCTTGGTTGCGGGCTTCTTGTTGCTGTGGCTTCTCTTGTTGCTAGGCGCGCGGGCTTCAGTAGTTGTGGCACATGGGCTCTAGAGCACAGGCTCAGTAGTTGTGGCACATGGGCTTAGTTGCTTCACGGCATGTGGGATCTTCCTGGACCAGGGCTCGAACCCATGTGCCCTGCACTGTCAGACGGATTCTTAACCATTGTGCCACCAGGGAAGCCCGAGCATGTTTTCCTGATTCACCATAACATCTCTAAGGGTGCATTCAAAAACGACAACGTGGAAGTTTCTCTACTGCATTGAACACTGGCTCATTTACCTGGTCCTTCCATATGAGAATAAGCACCTTCCTCAAGTCAAAAAAGACTGTGGGTGTGTCCTGTTCCTTGTAGCCGAATGTAATCCCTCAATCTGTTTTCAATTATTGTTGATTGTGTGTGATTAAAAGCATGTGCATTTTTTTGTTAAACGAACACGTCTGTAGTTGTTTCATAGAAAAATTTTATTAACTTTTCCAAGCCATTGTATTCTAACAAATACTGTGTTTTTATCACCAGAGAGGATAAATGAAAATGCCCCATTATAGTTATGAATTTTTAGATAAATTTTGCAGTTTTATTCATTTAATCATTCTACATTATGAGGCAATATTGTCATGTACTACAAGTTGAGCCTTTTTTTCATCAGGAAATTGTCCTTTTTTATTCTTTATTGTTATAATTTTAGTCGTGAAACTAATTTCTAATTTATCCTTAATAACAAAAACGTAATTCATGTTTTTCTTCAGTGCCTTCTTGCCAGTGACCCTCAGGATCATGCCAGTGGTCTAGAAGAGGGGTGTAATGAATTCTAATAAGCATGATTACAAATCATAAAGGGACTAGGAGGTAGAACAGTAACAGGATGCTGAAATGGACTTCTTCCACGATTTTGGCTTGTGACAGAGGATTTGATTGCTATTCAAGGAGGCAAGACATTTTTCTTTATTGAATGCTGTGAAGAGGTAAACTTTATTCCCCCTTCATAAGAAGCTCCAGTCAGTCATATTATTAAGAAAAGGAAAATATGAGTCATTTTTATGATTTGGAACTTTTTTACCATTTTCAGAGATAGCACTACAAAATATCCTTATGAATGCCTTGGCCCATTATGGTCACTGAGTACCTTTGATGAAGGACGTGTGTGACATTTTTCTCTTCAGCAGGAAAAGACTTGGCCTTGCAATGAGTGCAGGCCAACTCTCGGGCCTCTGGGAAAGCTTTGGTGTTTCCTACTTGTTATCCAAACACCGATGCATTTCCTATGGTATATTGGACACCCTTTACCATGAAGTACCTCAGTGAAAATATATAAATTTAATTCTTAGCATACTATGTAATATTTGTAATATCTCCTTCATGATGAGACTATACTCTTGATGCTAAGGTTTCACAACTCTCATTGGCATGCACTTTAGGGTCAACATATCCCATTCAGCACTGATAATCAAGGCACAAATCAAGGATTTGTGTATTTGGGCAGGTGACAGGTTCTTGCAGTCCTGGTGCTTATATTTAGTAGGAAAAGTGAGATGGTTAACAAATGGTAAAGCTCTGGTTTATGAAATGCAAATAAGGGCATTGAACAAAAGTAAAAAATGTCATGTGATGTAATACAGAGGCCGAGGTATGTATATGTCTTTTATTTGAGGGTGTGTGCCTCAGTAAGTGAAGATATCATTATTGATCACTTGTATTTCCACCCCATAATACACTTTAAACACTGTTTCAGGATCTGCTGTCTTGTGTAAGTAAATAGAGGGCAGCAATATAGAAAGTCCTGCTTTCTTTGATTAACAGTAAAGATTCACCATAAAGATAAAATATGGATATGGTTCATGTGCAATTTTATAATTATTACAAACCATATATATATATCATATGTGGTCTTGAGTTTGGACATTGTTATCTGAGACTTGAGACTTCCAACTTATTTGGCCAACAAATACTTGTGTTGTTTTTTTGTGTTTAACATCATTTGAGAGGATATTCATTTTCTTTAAAAATTTAAAATATTATATTATTGAGCATTTTCATTTTGCTACTGTTCATATTGAGTGACACAATGTATACCCCATTAAGCCATGAATTCCTCCCAATTGGAAAGAGTTGGGTTTATCTGCACTGTTCTAACTCATCCCGAATTCATGAGTAGGGTGATATCTATGCAAGACTACTCTGATTTCCCATTGGAAAGTCCAAAAAGATGTATGGATATTTAAAGGTAATAATCCAAAGAATAATTGAGATGACCTGTAGAAAGGGGATATCATTTTGAGTAATATCATTATTGAGTATAAAAGGAGAGATGGGAAATTTTTAATGTTTTTTTTTTAGCAGGAGCTGGAAGCCTTTTGTTTCCATGATCCACAAAGCCCACAGTGCATTTTGCTCTTCACAGGTTTCATTTCCATATGCTTATACTTCCAGCACATTTTCTGCAAGACTGGAAAATAAAAGTAACAACTTCAATTTTTAGTAAAGAGCAGAGGAAATAAAATCTTTTCCATGTTTTTTAGTGTTAGGTAAAACCCAGGGGAGAAATATACAAGGACAGTTGTATGCAGCATAAGGAGTAGTAAAAGGGAAGTTTATAGTGATATACACTTATGATATACACCGTGATTAAAACACTCAGAGTAACAGGAATAGTTAGCAATTTCTTAGTCTCATAGTGAACATCTATGGGAAACCTAAAGCTAATATTTTTTATAAATTTATTTATTTATTTATTTTTGGCTGCGTTGGGTCTTCGTTTCTGCTTGCGGGCTTTCTCTAGTTGCTGCAAGTGGGGGCTACTCTTCGTTGCGGTGCGCGAGCTTCTCATTGCGGTGGCTTCTCTTGTTGCAGAGCATGGGCTCTAGGCGCACGGGCTTCAGTAGCTGTGGCACGCGGGCTCAGTAGTTGTGGCTGGCAGGCTCTAGAGCGCAGTCTCAGTAGTTGTAGCACATGGGCTTAGTTGCTCCGTGGCATGTGGGATCTTACTGGACCAGGGATTGAACCCGTGCCCCTGCATTGGCAGGTGGATTCTTAACCACTGCACCACCAGGGAAATCCAACATCTTTCTTTTGATGCACTTGAGAACATCAGTGTTGATATCTGATCCCATTTTGGGTAAGGTGTTAATCCTGCCCCCAAAAGGGCAATGATAAAACAGAAGGTAACGCATGGAAAATGTCTTTAGGGTGACAAACATGTATTCAGGGTAAGATATTTTAGAACATAAGGAAAGAAATTCAAATACAGAGATCCACATATGATCACAGAAGAAAAACTTTGAAACCACCTACATGGTCACTAGCAGAGGAATGAATAAGTGAAAATGATAAATAGTCTTATAAAGGAAAAATACAGAGCAGCACAACAGAATGGATGGTTTCTGCTCGGATGTGTAAAGAGCTCTGAGAGATCATTGTTATCTTCACAACAAGAAAGAAAAACTAAACAACCTGAAAGGCAACACCTGTTCTTAGATTCATGAAAGATTTGAGTACTTGGCAATCAATGCTCCCCAAATCAGAGACAGACAAATAGAACTGTCAGTTACCTGGAGGTGAAGCAACTGGAGACAGTAACCTCTAGGAACATTTAAACTGGTAACTTGAATTTGCTGGAGACACAGATTGGACTAGCTTGAGATTTAAAACATTTAGGGAGTCCAGTCTCAGGGAACCCCCCAAATTTATGAATTTTTCCTTCAGGAGCCCAACAAGGTTCTCCTCATGAATGATGGAAAAACACTGCTTCATGCTTCATGCAGGAATCAGGAAAACCATTCTGATAAGCACACAAAGCCTTCTGTTCCCTGTAACTCAGGCTCTCAGAGAAAATTAACTTGCCAAAACCTTATCTGAAATGGGGCAGAGCAGTCAGACAACTCCCTGACCCTTCAGGTTTTCTGTTTCAAAAGGGAAGGAATGAATACTAAGAACCTGTTCTGAGGTTCATAGTCCAGGGATTCTGTCCTGCCAAAACATTACAGGTTTAATCATAAGAGAACATTTTTCCACACCAGTACCTTCCTACCGTACCAACAGGGCTCAGTATAAAAAGAGTGGATTAAAACAGAGTTTTAAGACACAGACTATTTAACATTGAGTTTCTAGGGATACCCAAACACAGCAGGGGAGATAAATACAAGGAGACTTGTATACAGCGTAAGTATAGTAAAAGGGAAACTTATAAACACCTATATTAAGAAAGAAAGATATCAATTAACAACCTAAATTTACACATCAAAGAACGAGAAAAAGAACAAGCTAAACCTAAAGTATAAAGTGAGTACTTTTCAAACTACAGAACATGGTGAAAAGAAATTAAGACAAGTGTAAATAGAAAACATCCCAATTTCATGGTTCAGAAGAGTTAACATTGCTGAACTGGCACTACTTCATAAAATGATCTGAAGATTCAATGTAATACTTATTATAATGCCAGCTATAATCTTTGTAAGAAATTGGCAAGTTGTTGCATAATTTTATATGAGTGGGGAAGAGGCAGGGATGGATGGAAGGCTCAATCCTGTCAAAGTACAAATATTAAAATGGAGCCAGACTCTTTATTACAGATGGCGGGGTCACCTTAAGTGTCTTTGTTTCTAAACAAGGGTCACTATTTAGAATGGTCTGACAGACTTAAGCCAAGACCCTGACCCATATAGGACGTAAGACCCTATTGTTTCAGTGTCGCCTGATCTGGGCCATCTTCCAGTGCTGTACTTACTTTATTCATTTGGGAATTCAATCGGCATTTCGCTGTACCTCCACGTTCATAAAGAACTGGGCGAAAACAACACAGGCCGCCCTAAGCCGGAAAGAAGTTCCGCTTAAATGCAAACATCCTTTGCCGGGTCAGGTCGCCGCCCACCCGCAGAATCTGGTTACGCAGACATTCATCCTCCTGCCCCGCTGTCAGTCAAGCGTGGGGGGCGAGGCCTCTCAAACTGTCCAATCAAGAACCCCGCTGGGGAAAGTGGGTGGGAAGACGCACTGCATTGGCGCAAACATCCCTACTCGTCCCTAATCGTCTCTGTGGCTTTGCCGCAGTGTCCCTTGCGCTGTGCTTTGCAGCGGTCGTGGGAGTCATAGGAGGGACTCAGGGAAACCTGGAAATGGTAAGTGCGCTGCCCAGCGATGTGAAGACGCGGTGGAGTGTCTGGTCGGAACCAGTCCTGGCAGGACCCGGGTCTGACCGCGGTCAACTCTGGGGTATGCGGACCCAAGCCGCGTGTGTCTCCGCTCGGACCTCAGTCCCCTCGGTCTGGCAGCGTGGGGGCGGGGCCGGCAGCCGGACCCCCGGGCGTCCTGTCCCGTCACTGCGCGCGGCGACTTGGGCCCTCACCCCGGAGCCTCTCTGGGCAGCTCTGCGCCCGCAGTCTGTCGTCTCCCCAAGACTGTGCGGTGACCACAGGGGGGGTCATCAGGGAACAGTCCTGACTGGGTCTCCGGGGATCCTGCATGGGAGGAGCTGTGCTCTGTGGAGTCCACAGTCTCTCCTTTCACGTCAGCGGGACTCGTTTTCTTCTGAGTTTTACGAGTGTTCTGGTTTTTAGAGCAGGGTTTCAAATTCACAGCTCTGTTTCCCCAGCCTAGCTCTGGCAATAAATACCTAAATTTCCAGATCCCTCCTCTCATTCCCAAAGCCAGCTTCGCCTTTCCGAATCACAGCATCACTATCAACTCTTTGTCCTCTGTGGTGCATTTCAAAGGGACCCAATATTTTAACTGTTTATCCTTTTCCCACAGAGCCATGGATGGCTCTTAAAGATTTATTTTTTTTATCTGTGGATGTTTTACATGAGAAGAAAGCCGAATAACCACACGGAACCATGTACATTGTATGAAAACCTTGTGCCTCTCCCCCAGAATCTTTACAGGACACATACATCCTATGGGAAGTCCTTTGGATGGAGTTTATTTTTGTGGAAACTGTCAGCACTGCCTATCCCTGGGTTTGTAACTTTAAAGAGATTTACTGACTTAGTCTGCATTTTTCAATAAAGGAAAAACGTACTTAATCAATAGAGCTATAAGGACAGTATAAAATAGTTCCAAACAGGCAAGAAAGAGGTGACTCTGAGAGAAGATAAAATATTCTTGTATTACATTACATGCGTTAAGAATTTTGGTCCCACTCTTTCTTTCCCTGAACGTGTGTAGTAAGTTTCTGAGGTCTGTGCTTACTTTTGGATATTTTCAAATGAAATTGCAGGGCTTAGACCAAAAGTGTTCAAGTATAGTTAATTATTTACAAATGAATTTCTTGCCATGGAAATAATAATTAACTGACATCTTTTATTCTGGGTGGAATAGATATTTGGGGTTTTCTGCTTGAACTACTAAAGTGCCTTACCATTTTCTTTCCTCCTTCCCACGTAAACACTGGATTTAAGTTATTCTGCTGTACTGTTCAAAAACTGGCTTTGTGTCATTTAAAATCTCAGGGATCCAAAGCAAGTCCAGGGAGAGTAGAGGCCTGTGGTCAGTGAGCCTCACTAAGACCCCCCTTGAGGTTGGAAAGGGAAGTACTCCGAAACCTGGTTGGTTCTTCCCGGGAAGCCTTACCCTTGCAGGTGTCCCACCTGTTCGCATCCACCACAGAAGAAAACTTTATAGTGAGAGAAGATGCAGAGCTTTGGAAAGCTGGCGGTGCACCTGCACGTGGGGGTGGGGATGATGCCTTTTTTAGGTTGTAGTTGTAGTTCCGTAGGCCTAGACACTTAGACAGAGTGTTTGAGTTTTGCATCCACAGTGTACGTGCAGTTAGTGTGATTTGTACACACTGAGAGTCTGTGAAGATCAGGTGTTCTGTCTCATGGACAGAAGGTTTATGAATTGGGGAGTTCCTTTGGATCAGAGCCTTAAACTGAATCAGGCTGACAGTTTCCTGACTTGTGACAAGAGAAGCCTGGGGAAGGGAGTGCTTCCATGCTTACAAGAGAGGGGAGGGCGTGTAGAGCTCCCAGAGATCATTCATGTGGCTGCTAACCTGTCCCTACCCTCCTTCACCAGGGACTGACCCACTCTAGGGGTTCCATCTCAACCTGGAGTGTTAGACACCAAGTCTGGAATATGTTCAACTTTCTGAAAATGGGGTTTTCTTCTGAATTTGAGGGAAGCAGCCTGCTTATCTGTTTTGATTTCAATATTTGGATTCTTTTATCCTAAATATTGCAGCCCTTTAACTCTAGTTTGCACTAGCACTTGGGATTTTAAAATGTAAGTTGATCGAGAGATATGATGTAAGGCAAGAAAACTGGAATCAAATAGAATTTTTATTCCATTTAGGCAAGAGAATCTCAAGATGTGAGATGGGCGTATTTAAGTTCTCAGGTGCTTTTTCCATTTTTAGGTCAGTGTATGTGCCTGTCCCTAGAGAAATTTGACATTTAAAAGGCTATTATACTATTCCTAAGGTAAATGAGTTCCTATTTTAATGGATGTGAGGAAAAAAACAATTCAATTTCTATTTTCATCTGTAAGAGGAAAATCCTCAAAGCCTCTGTAAATATTTGAAATTCTTAGTTTACTTCAGCTCTTACTTTGCAAGTCCTAGTGTATGAGTATGCCATTCGTTCCTGAAAACATCACCAGTGTGAAATATAGTGGAAGGACAAACTATAATGCCCCTAGTCCTTTTCGTTAGAAAGGGATTTGTAAATTATTTACAGTCTGCAGTCTTATACACCTTACTGTTTAAAGGATTAAGTCTTGGTGTGGTTTCCTATGTAGAAAAGTTAAAATTAAATTAATTTTTAAATGTAAAAGTTAATATAAAATAATTATTAAGCATAGCAAAATATGGCATATAAAATTTTTTCTCCTGCTTTTAAATAAATAATTCATGGGAAGGTTAAAAAAATCCCTAAGATAGGAAACTAACTTAAGACAACTCCCTGCCCACACATCCCACTCCACTTCTGTGCTCTTACTGCAGCCATCTTCAAAGAACCAGTTTTGATTACTTCCATCATCCTGCTAGTGTTTCTTTATATAAAACCAAGTCATTGTGAATGCACATTTTTCTTCTGTTTGTTCTTGGGTGGGTTGGTGGGGATCCACATATTTGATGTTTAACTACTGAAAACTTAAGCCTCACCCCTCCCTTTTCCCCTAGCGCTTCTTACCTGGACAGGCTGATAAGAAAACCTGGAAGCTCCTGCTCCGTGAGCTGCTGTTTGTTGGGGTCTCCTCCTGTGCGCTCTCCTGCCCTGTGTGGCGCTGTTGATCCCAACAACCCTGGGTTCTATATACAGAGGATTCTGAATTGGCAGTTTCCGTAATTCTTTGTCCTTTGGGAGCAGGAGTATGGGAATGGGGCCCTCCTTACAGTGTTTCTGGGTGGATGTCTTGGGTGTAACCCATCTATGTGTTTGGAGTGAAGATGTGTCTGAGGCTGGTGTCTCCCCAACTTTAGGAGGGGTCTTAGTGTTACCAAGTTCAAGCTCATACTGCTCACTGTGGTACCCAAAAACTGGGTTCACCTTTTGGTGGGTGTTGAGCCAATAGGCGCAACCAAGCTAAAGATCGGGAGAAGGAAGGATTTATTATTACTTGCAGCAAGTAAGGAGAACACTGGGGATCTTTCCCAAAGCATTGTCACCCTGAACAACAATATTGGGTAAGTTTTAAGCTAAGGGTACATGCATATTCATGAAGGGGATTGAGCAGAGGAGAATTCAGCATAAAATTGGGGCAAAAGTCGACAGAGTCCAAGCTTTGGTTTATGAAGTCGGGAGGGTCAACATCATCATTCCGTTCTCCACCTGGGTGGGGGCCTTAGTTCCTGCAGAACTCAAAGATATATTATTTTGTATATATATCTATATCCCTTGAGGAGGAACTAGGACTCTGCTGTATCACTGCACTATCGTTTGACTACTTTTTCTCTGTTCTTTCATTCCTTTGTTCCTTAAGGTCATTGATTACTGAGACCTGTTCAAGGGCAAGCATTGTGGCCAGGCTTAGATCACAAAATGGCTTAGGCCAGAAATGGCGTCTCTTATGTCAAGAAAGCCAGGGTTCTTTCACTGGGGTTCCCCTAACTTATCTGCTTACAGCTTCATGACAGGCCAATAAAATGAGAGGTGAGGTGTTGGGGCAAGAAGTAGCGACTTTATTCTGAAAGTCAGCAAACCGAGAAGGTGGACTAACTTCCTAAAGAACCATCTTAATTCAGAAAAGAATTTAGGTTTCTTTTATGCTAGGAGGAGAAGTGAGAGGGCGGTTTTTCATCTTCTTGTGGCATCTTCCCAGGAGGCAGGAGGTCCCAGCTCCTAAGTCACCCTTATCTGTAGATACCATCTAGCCCTGGAAAACAGCTAGTCGAAAGCGCTGTTATTCTTAGGAATTAGTGTTTGGTTAATGATTATCATGCTGGGGGAGATGAAGTTTAGGAGGACAAAGTAAAATACTTTAATGCATTCTGTGAAGTTAGTACAGCTTAATCAGGTCAGTTAATTAAATATAGAAGGCCTGGGAATTCTCTGGTGGTCCAGTGGTTAGGACTCGGTGCTTTCACCGCTGTGGCCCAGGTTCAGTCCCTGGTTGGGAAGCTAAGATACCGCAAGCTGAGTGGCTTGGCAAAGAGGGGGGAAAAAAACTATATATATACACACACACACACACACACACACACACACACATATATACACACACATACAGACACACACACACACACACATATATGTGTGTGTAAAAGGACTTTTGTAACAAGGCAAGAGAGCAAATAGCCCCGTTACATTAGGGTGTTATGAATACGATTATACCCCGTGAATGAGGTGAGCCTAGGGGTTACTTCTTAAAGAGCAGTTATTTCAAAGAGAAAGAAAAAAAAAAAGAGGGAAGGGAGCCAGTAGATGGTGGACTGAGTATACTCTCCAAATACCAGAGGGCTCATCAGCAGCACCTCTGCTGCAGCTGCTTCTCCCTCTACTGCAACAAAGATCCTGACCCTCTGAGTTATTAGGGACGACACAATAACCTCACTGTGACACAGCAAAGGAATTAGTTTTAACTGATTTAAGCTTGGGTTACTTAAATTATATGTCATGGAGGAAGAGACATGATACATCTTTACCTGGTTATCCTCAGGGAACCTCAGCAGCCTTGCCATTTCACAGTCTCTGCAGGTAGGATCTGTACTGCATTCACTTTGCTCCAGGAGCACAGGTATGACATCACACTAACGACGTCCTCCTCTGAGGATATTCATTTCACACTCATTCAGAACTAGTATTGGAATGGGAGCTCATACGAGGTGGATGGGCCATTGACCCACGCATAAGATAAGACCCTCATGCCTTGGTCAAGTTCCTGAAAATTCTTTTATAATCAGATGGCTGCTTCCTCTCTGACACTGTGAAGAAATAGTTACATAGTCTTTTTCAGTACCCACAAGATCTGCTGGGTCCTTTTGGTGTTGGGAGGCAACGTTTTCCTTGTTTACTAATTTTACTTGAGCCCATATTTGCTATTGCTTGGAAATTTGCCCACCTTGAGGTCACCCCTACCACAGAAGGCTCTAGACTGTGTTTAAATTGCCGTACAACAGCCATACATAACACTAACTCGTGTTAGAATCCTCTTAGCCTCCTTCACTGTAGAGTTTTCAGTGACCTTTCATACCTCCTGGAGTTACCTTAAATTGTGGCCTTAAATTGTCCATAGACTTCTGATGCAAGAAACTGCCCTGTGCCTCACACTGTTTGCCATTAGAGCTGCAGTGACTGTCACACACTGAGCTTTCTTGAAAATAAAGGGTCTCGGGGCTTCCCTGGTGGCGCAGTGGTTAAGAATCCGCCTGCCAATGCAAGGGACACAGGTTCGAGCCCTGGCCTGGGAAGATTCCACATGCCGCGGAGTAACTAAGCCCGTGTGCCACAACTACTGAGCCTGCGCTCTAGAGCCCGCGAGCCACAACTACTGAAGCCCACGCGCCTAGAGCCCGTGCTCCGCAACAAGAGAAGCCACCGCAATGAGAAGCCTGTGCACCACAACGAAGAGTAGCCCCCGCTCGCCGTAACCAGAGAAAGCCCGCGCACAGCAACGAAGACCCAACGCAGCCAAAAAGAAAAAAAAAGAAAAGAAAAGAAAGGGTCTCATAAGCACTGAGCTTGTGACCCTCTGCTAAGCTGCCCATTGTGCCTTTGACCCTAGAACTAGCACCCCATCGGGTTGGCATGCCTACCAGCACCACCGCGTGACATTATGGAGCAAAACCTGTCCTGGTTTATGCCTCCAGCAGGAGGGTGGCCTGTTCTCTCTTCAGTCCATTAAAGGATGCTGTGGTCTTGGAAGAGGTCACCACTCCCCCAGATGGAGACTTGCCTCGGGAGTTTCTTGGGATTAACTGAATGCATAGCTCTGGGGTGTGCATAGACTTTAAGGATGACAATATGCATTCGTGCATGATGAGCTCAGTGGAGAGTTGCTGCTCTCATCCCTTGTGATACCCCTGATAAATGACCAAACCACACAGCTAACCAAACATCAGAGAGTCATCTTGATACTGGCCAAAAATTGGCCCCATCTACATGTATTCACAGCCTTTTGGACAATGTCTAAGAATTGCCCCTTTATATTAAAAGAAATGTTGGGATCTCTTGATTTAGAGATATCCAAAATAGAAATCAAGGTTATTCTCATCTGTACATATACTAGGTCCACAATATAGGGACTCACCAGGACACTCTTATCCATGTTGGAGTCCCAGACATGACTGGTAGTAACCGTGGCACTTCTCAGAATATACAGTGCTGCTCTCCAACATGACATTCAGTTGAAGTTTCACTTCCGTAACAGGTCTCAGGCTCATGGAGCACCATACTGGCTTATTGAAATAGGTTCAGATCAGTTGTATGAAAGGTGTCCCGTTTTGGTCATCAGTCATCAGGGGTGAATTGCAATGAGTCTGTCTTCAACTTTTTTTTTTTTTTTCTAATTTACTTCAGTGTTTTTTTTAGAGCAATTTTAGGTTTACAGAAAAAGAAAAATAGAGAGTACAGGGAGTTCCCACATAACCACTGTGCATCCACACAGTTTACACTAATTTTAAATCTTGTGTGTGGAACATTTGTTAAAATTGTTCAGTGAATGTTGATACATTAAAGTATACAGTTTACAGTAGCATTGACTCCTTGTGTTAAAAGATCTATAGATCCTGGCAAATGTTTAATGACATAAATCCTTCATTTCATTTCTGTATCCTATAGCATAGTTTCATTTCCCTAAAAATCCTATATGCCCAACCTATTCATTCATTCTTCCCTTGAACCCTCAAATCCTTCACAATCAGAGATTTTTTTCTTGGCTCATAGTTTTGTTTTTTCCAGATTGTCACATACTTGGAATCATACAGTGTGTAGCTTTGTGAGATTGGCTTCTTTCACTTAGCAGTATACTTTTTTTTTTTTTAATTTGGCCACATGGCATGGGGAATCATAGTTCCCCGACCAGGGATCAAACCCATGTCCCCTGCATTGGGAGCACGGTGTCTTAACCACTGGACCACCAGGGAAGTCCCTTTTGGGTTCCTCCATGTGTTTTCATGGCTTGATACCTTATTTCCTTTGGTATCCTTCAACCTTACTCTGCTCTTATTAATTCCAAGAGTAATCTCTGTTGTAGATTCTTTCAGATATTTTACATAGACGATCATGTCATATAGAACAAAGACAGTTTTATTTCTTGCTTCCCAATCTGTATATCTTTTATTTCCTTTTCTTTTCTTACTGCATTGACTAGGGCTTCTAGTACAATGTGTTTTGTTTTTATTTTTTTCTTTGTGTGTGTGTGTTTGTCGTATAGTGTTGAATAGGAGTGGCGAGAGGAATCTTCTTGCTCTGTTCCATTCCTGTCTTACCAATAAAGCATCTAGTTTCCCACTACTAAGTATGATGTTAGCTACAGGTGTCACGTAAATGTTCTTTCTCAAAAAGAGAGAGTTCCCCTCTATTATTAGTTTGTCATCATAAATGGATATTGGATGGTATCAAGTCCTTTTTCATGTTCATTTCCCCCTTCTTTCATTTCTGATATGAGTAATTTCTGTCTTCCCTCTTTTCTCTGTTATGTTGACTAGATACTTATCACTTTTACTAAATTGATCTCATCAAAGGACAGCTTTTGGTGTTGAAAACAGAAGAGTGTTTTTTCCCAATATATTTTAAGTAATTTCAGATTTTTTGCTCCTTTAAATATTTCCACATTCTTTGATCTTCCAATCAAGCTTATCCTCAAAAGCACCACCAACTGTTTAATTTCTATTTTCTGAGAGATTTAGTTTTCCACTGATGGCTTCACAGATCCACATCAAAAATCCACCAGCTTTCCATTTTCCATTACCACCAGCTCTTCATCTTTGCCATTATTTGGTGTTCTGAAGGTTTGTAATTTTAGCCATTGTAGGAAGTGTTGGGTGATATCTCATTCTTTTATTTTCAGTTTCCTGGTAATAAGAATTTTTTCACATGCTTATTTACCATCTGTATATCGTCAATAAAATGTGTGTTCAGATCTTTTGCTCATTTTTAATTAAGTTGTCTTCTTTTTGTTCAGTTTTAAGAGTCCTTTGGATGTTTTGGATACCAGTGCTTTATCATTTAAATGATTTCCAAGGATTTTCTGCCGGTCTGTGGCTTGTGTTTTCATTCTCTTAGCACTGTGTTTCACTGAGCAGGAGTTTTTCGTTTTAATGAAGTCAAAGTTATTTTTATCTTTTGGATCTTGCATTTGCTTTTGTATCTAAAAATTAATCACCAAAACCAAGGTCACCTAGATTTTCTCATATGTTATCTTTTTGGAGTGTTGTAGTTTTACATTTTACACTAAGTACTCTGATCCATTTTGGGTTAATTTTTATGAAAGGTTTTAAATCTCTGTCTAGATTCATTTCTTCGTTCTGCATTTGGATATCCAATTTTTCCAGCATTATTTGTTGAAAAGACTAAATTCTTTCTATTTAATTGCCTTTGGTCCTTCGTCAAAGTTGAGTTCACTATTATGTGTGGATCTATAGGAAAGCAGTTGACTTTTGCATGTTAACATTTTAATCTTCAACCTTCCTCTACTTTCTTAGTAGTTCAAGGTCCTTTTTTTTTTTTTTTGCTATTGGAATTCTTTGAGCTTTTCTCCAAAGATAGTCTTGTCGTATGCCAGCCAAGGCAGTTTTATTTCTTCTCATTTTTTGTCCTTTTTATTTACTTTTCCTGTCTGATTGCATTAGCTAAAAATTCCAGTATAAGATTGATAAGGTGAGAGGGGACATCCTTGTCTTCTTCTTGATGTTACCGGAAAGCATCTAGCTTTTTCTGTATAGTCAATTTATATTAAACAAGAGGCCAGTTGATGTAGAAGTAGATGTGGGCAGAGGGGAAGCATTCTCTAGAACACTGATTTGATCTCAATCTTTTAGTGATCCTGTATCTCTGGGTTTGACTTTCTGTGATATAATGAGAAAGATGTTTGGTCTTTGTCCTGCGTTCCTAGCAAAAACCTTTTGAAGTCCTTGGAATGACTTGAGTAATAAGGGTGATAGAGTGTCTTTTGTTTTAAGTAAATTATGAAACCTGATGGTGTGTCAAGGAAATCTGTGATTTGTAGACAGCTGAGTAGAAATGTTGGTAACCAAGGCACGCCATTTGTGTCTGGCATCTGAAGTAGAGACATTGTCTAGGACTGAGCGCTTAAATCTATAGAGTGTAACATATGTGAGTTAGTGTTTGAATTGAATTGAACCGTTGGACATCTATTTGGTGACAGAGAGTTGGAGAAGTGGCATTGGGACACCGCATATTTGTTGTTAGGAGGGGAAAAAACCACTATTATCCTCAGAGGTGCCCCCACCTTTGAGAGCAGAAAATGCTAAAAGAGACTCACATTGGCTATTTCCCTACACCCCCAGGTCAGTTAGGCTCTAGCAAAATCCCAGTTAGTTGTGCGCTTGTGAAATAGATTGTTTTCAGGACAGGCCTTGTTAGAAAGAAGAGACTATTCTGGGTATATATTTATTTATTTATTTATTTTTATTTGTTTATTTTTACAGTTGATTTACAGTATTATATTAGTTTCAGGTGTACAGCATTCAGTATTTTTATAAAAATATGGAACGCTTCATGAATTTGCATGTCATCCTGCTGACCTCCTCTGTATTGTTCCAATTTTATTTTAAAATTTTTATTGGAGTACAGCTGATTTACAATGTTGTTTTAGTTTCAGGTGTCTGGGTATACTTTTTTGTTTCTGTTTCTAATTTGGAGACAGCAATTTACCCTGTGACCTCAGTTCTCTGATGGAAGAGTTGTTGCTTTTAAGTTTCTTGGCTTTTTTTCTTCTGAGGACTAGAAGGTACCAGAAGCTGACTTCCAAGCTCCTTAGATACCAGACCATAGATAAGAAGTCTCTCACTCCTTTTTTTGATGTTTGACTGCTAACAACTTTAAACCTTACTTCCTCTTTCTTTCATCTACTTGTGCCCACATCTGTACATGGTGATAAGAAAGCCTCAGTGTCCCTTCCTTTGGTTCTGGCAAGTGATTGAATCCACAGAAGGCCTTGCTCGTCGTATACTTGAATTCTCACCCTAGCCCATCCCCTAAGCTCAATAAAAAACCCAGGCCAGGCTCCTTTCCTTCTTTCCTTGATGTCTCAAGGCATTTTTCACCTTCTTGAGAGGCTTCCTTTCCTTTTCCCAAACACTTCCATTATAGAAGTTAAGAAACCCCTTTCATGCTCTTTAGGTGTGTATATGTTATCATCAGTGCAGACATCTGAACTAAATCTCGGGCGAGGCTTCATCTGTCTGTGCAGGAGACCATAACAGTTATAGAATAGGTAACATGCTGCACTTTTTGCAGTACTCTTTGCTTTACTGTTTTATTGATAAAACCTTCAGATCTGTTGATATTAGTGTATGTCACCCTTGTATATCTCTCCAAGTGCAACTATGCAATAAATTCTGTGGACGTTGTTGGAAATTGCTGGGCTGTAAATAGCGATCAAGTTCATATTCACAGGAAAGGGCAATGGAGTATATCACTTGACCATTCCTCCATTTGTGCATAATTTAATGATTTTTTTTCCCCAATGGTCTTCAACACTTGGGTTTTTTTTTTTTTCTTCTTCTTCTTTTTTTTTTTTTTTTTTTTGGCTGCATTGGGTCTTCGTTGCTGTGCGCGGGCTTTCTCTAGTTGTGGCAAGCGGGGGCTACTCTTCATTGCAGTGTGCAGGCTTCTCATTGTGGTGGCTTCTCTTGTTGCAGAGCATGGGCTCTAGGGTGCGCAGGCTTCAGTAGTTGTGGCATGCAGGCTCAGTAGTTGTGGCGCACAGGCTTAGTTGCTCCGTGGCATGTGGGATCTTCCCAGACCAGGGATTGAACCCGTTCCCCTGCACTGGCAGGCAGATTCTTAACCACTGCACCACCAGGGAAGTCCCAACGCTTGGGATTATTAAATTGACTAAGTTTTGTTCTAATCACTGTGAAATGGGATTTACTGGACATCTTAGTGTCCTATTACCCAGTTGCCAAGGTGATGGACATTTTTTCATATATTATCCTTTTCATATCTGTTAAATATGTTTTGCTTCTTTTTCCATTTTAAAATTATGTCTCTGTTCATTTTAACTCTACAAAGTAGCCCTTTTCTATTTTTATATCTGTGCACGTTGCAGATATTTTCCTTTTTATGTATCTTTTAACTACCTTAATTTTAATATATTTGAATTTGTCTCTGGCTTTATAGATCATTCTTTTGCTTATATGAGATACTCTTTCTATTCTTCTATCAATAAAACATTTACCTGTGACTTCTAAAAGTGGCCTAGTTTTATCTTTCACATTTAAATCTACAATGAGTAGGCTATTGTCTATGGAATGGAGGGAAATACGCTGCATTTTTCCAACTGGATAGTAGTTTGTCCCTTATGTAGTCAAGAGTTCATGATATTTGCCACTACTCTCCTGTTCTGTCCTTGAACAACTTTCCATATTAAATGCTGGTCTGTGGAAGACACTTTTCCTTTCCTTTGTTCTGTTTGTTTTCCTTTCTGCTAATACTTGTATTGTCTGAATTACCATAGAGGTGTGTTAGGTAGACTGTCATGTTTTTCCATAGAAGACTTTGTCCATTTTTGGACATTCCTTCTTAGTATTAGGTTTGGAGGAGTAGTTTTTATCGAGTCCTAAAAACTGTTTTAGGTATTTGTGAAATTTAATAAATATATCATTTGGGAGAGATGACATCTGGGCGACGCTGAATTCTTTCCAAGAACACATGCCATCGTTTTACTTACTTCAGTCTACTTTGACATTACCCAATAATTAAAAAAAAATTTTTTACATGAGGATCATTAAATATTTTGTATTAGTCTTGTTTAGTATTGAATTAAATTTGGTGTGGAGGAAACCAGAAGCAAGCTCTCAAATGTTGTCTCTTGGTGTTACCACGTAGGATGGGCTGAGTTCTCCAAGTAACAAATTAGAGACTCAGTGCCCATAGTTGTTTAGGGAAGTGGGTGCTGATCAGGTAGGCACCTTCTGCTGAACATGAAACAAAATTACAGACTCTCCAAAGGAAAACAGGAGTTTACCATATACACTTTAGGAGCACTGAGGCACTTTTATCTGTAAGGTTGGTCGGCTTACTCCCAAAATTACAGATTCTAGATACTAGTGAAAGATGAAATTTGTGAGCAAGCATTTCTAAGGCTAAGCAGTCTTGGGCCTGCTAATGTTCACTGTCTTTTGCACACTAGGTAGTTGCACTTTGTTATGAGCAAGTGCTGTTGTTCCAGTGAAGAAAGAGTAATTAGGGCTGCCCTAGGCAGCTCCTCTTACTCCCTGGACCCACAACAAGAGAGGTGTTCCTTCGTTGATGTTGCTCTACCAAACAAGCTAATTCTAGCATCAGAATTGATGGATGGGAGCCTTTTTTCTGTTCCCTCCACATGGACATCAATGGGTAATTGGTCTCTTTCAGGGACCAGCATTTAGGAAATTATGCCACTGGGGAATTCCTATACCTAGGATGGGCTGTCATGCTGCTGTGCCCCACCTGGTAGCTCAGAAATGAGAGAAGGTGGGAGGACAGCCTCTAGAGTGGCTGGTCAGGTATCACTTGCTGATATTAGAGAAAAGGGGTTTTTTTTGTGTGTGTGTTTTTTTGAGGAAAACATTGTTGAACTCTTTATGTATTTTTATAATTTGTGCAAATTCACCATGAAACCATTGAAGATTTTAATGAAGCCCTTGCAAACTTTAAGTCTTAACCTGTTCCTCAAGGTCATCAAGGCCCAGATTATAGTTGTATGATTCTGCCAAAAAAAGGTCTTCTGTGATCTTATCATCTCAGTATGGGTGTTCTAAAAATTGTTCAGAAGCCATCCTGAGGCACATGAATATAGGGATTTTGTGGAGGTGTGAGTTGTCCTGTTTTCCTCCTCATGCCTCGGCTCTAACTCTGAATAACTTCCTAGCCCCATGAAATGAGATAGAGAAAGGAAAGCAAAACTGAGTATGTGATAAATATTATATAAATTTTAATTTATACTCCTCCGCAAGAATATTTTCATTCAGCCACCTGGATCTGACTACTTCTATTAGCCTGGAGTACTTCAGGACAATATGACTAGCTGGATCTTGTTACAGGTTGGATTTCCACAGGACTTTTGGCCTCGTGTTTGATGATGGGAATAGAAAGAAAACCTTCCAGTTCTTCACTGTGTTGGTATTTGTTAAAACCTCATGCAGGTGTGAACCTGTGCTCGTATAGTGCTGCACGATATTGTGGGTACTAAAGAGGGAGTGAGAAAGTTTTTATCAGAATGAACCGGTGTGCTTAAAATGGATTATTTCTTTCATCTGTATAGCAAGTTTCTCTTATTTCTCCAAGGTGCTCTATGTCTTGACAAAGAGAGGAATAAAGACTTGAAGTGATCACAATACAAATGTAGCAGTAAATTCCTTGTGTTCATGATGCTCTTGAATTCATGAGGGAGTGTCACCATAGAGTGAGAGTTCTAATGACAAAGTTATAGAACAAATGTTAGGAGACCGCAGAGTCATATGTGAACTTCCTATGAATTGAGTATAGATTGCTGGTGCTCTTCATTCTATCCATTCTCTCACATACGTATTTGGGATGTTTTAGGATTCAGTGACCTTTGAGGATGTGAGTGTGAAGTTCACCACAGAGGAGTGGGCTCTGCTGGATCTATCCCAGAAGAAACTCTACAGAGATGTGATGGAGGAAACCTTTACGAACTTGACCTCAATAGGTAGGGATGATGACATTCTTACTTAATTACTTAGTCAATTAGAGAACCAGTGTTGCTTGCTCATCAGCACTTTCAAGAGGTGAAATGTGGAAAGGGACTACATTAGTAAATAAACCAGGCATGGTCATAGTTCATCATGGACCTGTCATGTAACAACTTTTCTCTGATATTTTACAACTTAACAATGATTTTTTTTGTTGTTGGTCTGCATTAGGAGAAAAATGGGAAGACCCTGTTACTGAAGATCAGTATGAAAATCATGGGACAAATCTAAGGTGAGTTATACTCACATGAGAAAGTAATGTCTCGTGACAGAATGTTAGTATGCCATGACATTTTTTTTTTTTATTCAAGTACAGTTGATTTACAATGTTGTGTTAGTTTCAGGTGTACAGCAAAGTGATTCAGTTATACGTATATATATATCCATTCTTTTTCCAATTCTTTTCCATTATAGGGTATTCCAAGGTATTGAATATAGTTCCCTCTGCTATACAGCAGGTCTTTGTTGTTTATCTGTTTTATATAGAGTAGTGTGTATCTGTTAATCCCAAATTCCCAATTTATCCCTCCCCCACCCTTTCCCCTTTGGTAACCATAAATTTGTTTTCTATGTCTGTGAGTCTGTTTCTGTTTTATAAATAAGTTCATTTGTATCATTTTTTTGGATTCCACGTGTAAGTGATACCACATTTTCTTTATCCATTCATCTGTCAATGGACATTTAGGTTACTTCCATGTTTTGGGTGTTGTAAATAGTGCTTCTATGAATATTGGGGTGCACGTTTCTTTTCGAATTAGAGTTTTTGTCTTTTCCAGATATATGCCCAGGAGTGGGATTGCTGGATCATATGGTAATTCTATTTTTACTTTTTTATGGAACCTCCATACTGTTCTCCAGAGTGGCTGTACCAATTAACATTCCTACCAACAGTGTAGGAGGGTTCCCTTTTCTCCACACCCCCTCCAGCATTTATTGTTTGTAGACTTTTTGATGATGGCCATTCTAGCCGGTGTGAGGTGATACCTCGTAGTTTTGATTTGCATTTCTCTGATAATTAGTGGTGTGGAGCATCTTTTCACATGCCTGTTGGCCATCTGTGTGTCTTCTTTGGAGAAATGTCTGTTTCAGTCTTCTGCCCATTTTCTGATTGGGTCCTTTGGTTTTTTGATATTGAGCTGTATGAGCTATTTGTATATTTTGGAAATTAATCCTTTGTCAGTTGCATCATTTGCAGATACTCTCTCCTATTCAGTAGGTTGTCTTTTCATTTTGTTTATGGTTTCCTTTGCTGTGCAAAAGCTTTTAAGTTTCATTAGGTTCCATTTGTTTATTTTTGCTTTTGTTTCCATTACTCTAGGAGACAGATCCAAAAAAAATATTACTGCAATTTATGTCAAAGAGTGTTCTGCCTATGTTTTCCTCTAGGAGTTTTATAGTATCCAGTCTTACATTTAGGTCTTTAATCCATTTTGAGTTTATTTTTGTATATGGTGTTAGAGAATGTTCTAATTTCATTCTTTTACATGTGGCTGTCCAGTTTTCCCAGCACCACTTGTTGAAGAGACTGTCTTTTCTCTATTGTATATTCTTGCCTTTTTTGTCATAGATTAATTGACCATAAGTGCATGAGTTTATTTCTGGGCTTTCTATCCTTTTCCATTGATCTATGGTCTATTTTTGTGCCAGTACCATACTGTTTTGATTACTGTGGCTTTGTAGTATAGTCTGAAGTCAGGGAGCCTGATTCCTCTAGCTTCTTTCTTCGTTCTCAGGATTGTTTATGCCATGACATTGTAAAACAAAGAAATAAAACAAATCAGCCCAGCCTTAAAATTAATGAACCTTAGAATTTTTGCATCAAACCTTTTTTCTCAAATGTGTCCTAAATGTTGAGTGTTTGAAAAATAGTACACTTGGAATCAGTATTCAGAATCACCATTTATGAATATTACTGTTTTGATAATTGCTATGATTATCTTGCAGAGCTTTAGTAAATTCACTTTCAATCAGAATGTGCAGAAAATGTGCACTCTCCTTTAAAATGGTAAAATTTTCATTGTCATAACTATTACTAAATATAATTAATAAACAATTCATTAATAATATGCTTCTTATTTTTTACAGCAGTCATATGGTAGAGAGACTCTGTAAAAATAAAGAAGGTAGTCAGTATGGGGAAACACTTAGCCAAATTTCAAATCATAATCAGAAAAAGAAAACTGTGAATTCAGTGTATGTGGACGAGTCTTCATGCGTCATTCATCCTTTAATAGGCACATGACATCTCGCACTATACCCAAACCACGTGAGTATCAGGAATATGAGGAGAAGCCATATAAATGCAAGGAATGTGGGAAAGCCTTCAAGCATCGTCAATCCAGACATACCCATGAGAAGATTCACAATGGGGAGAAACCCTATGATTGTAAGAAATGTGGGAAGGCCTTCAAGCTTCGCCAGTCTATTCGAAGGCATGAAAGGATTCACACTGGAGAGAAACCCTATGAGTGTAAAAGATGTGGAAAAGCCTTCAGATATCACCACAACTTTCAAAAACATGAACGAACTCATACTGGAGAGAAACCCTACAGATGTAAGCACTGTGGTAAAGCCCTCAGTTCTCTCAGATACTGTCGAATTCATGAAATAATGCACACTGGAGAGAAACCTTATAAATGTAAGCAATGTGGTAAAGCTTTCAATTGTCCCAGTTACTTTATAAAACATGAGAGAACTCATAGTGGATTGAAACCATATGAATGCAAGCAGTGTGGTAAAGCCTTCAGTTGTGCCAGTTACATTCGAAGACATGAAAGGACACATACTGGAGAAAAGCCCTATGAATGTAAAAAATGTGGTAAAACCTTTAGTTGTTCAAGTTCCTTTCGAAAACATGAGAGAACTCATACTGGAGAGAAACCCTATGAATGTAAGCAATGTGGTAAAGCCTTCAGTTATTCCAGATCCTTTCGAAGTCATGAAAGGAGACACAGTGGAGAAAAGCCCTATAAGTGTAAAAATTGTGGTAAAGCTTTCAGTTGTCCAAATTCCTGTCGAAAACATGAGAGGACTCATTCTGGACAGAAACCCTATGTATGTAAAGAATGTGGGAAAGCCTTCAGTTCTCTTACCAAATTTCAAAGACACAGGATGAAGCATACTGGAGATGGACCTTATAAATGTAAAGACTGTGGGAAAGTCTTTGATTGTCCCAATTACTTTCCTTGTCATGAAAGGACTCAGAGCGGAGAAAAGCTGTATAAGTGTAAGGAATGTGGTAAGGCCTTCAGTTTTCTATGTTGTCGTCAAATACATGAAAAAAGTCATACTGGGGAGAGGCCCTATGAATGTAAGCAATGTGGTAAAGCCTTCACTTATCTCAGTTGCATTCGAAAACATGAAAGAACTCATACTGGAGAGAAACTCTATGAATGTGAGGAATGTGGAAAGGCCTTTATTTATCCCTCAAATGTTCAAAGACACATGATAATGCATACTGGTGATGGACCTTGCAAATGTAAGGATTGTGGGAAAGCCTTTGATTGTCCCAGTTCTTTACAAGCACATAAAAACACTCACACTGGAGAGAAACCCTATCAATGTAGAACTTGTAGGAAAGCCTTCAGTTGCCCCAGTTCTTTTCAAAACCATGAAAAAACTCATAATGGAGAATAGTGCTATGAATGTAAGGAATGTGTGAAAGCCTTTATTTGTCCCAGTTCATTACACATACATAAAAGAGCTCACACTGGAGAGAAACCCTATTTTTGCAAACAGTATGGCAAAGCTTTCAGCACTCTTGTTATATTCAGATACATGAAAGAACTTATACTAGACAGAAACTGAATGTAAGGAAGGTGGGAAAGCCTTCATATATCACACAACGTTTCCAAGGACACATGAGAGTGCACACTGGAGAGAAACAGTATATATGTAAGGAATGTGGGAAAGCCTTCAGTCCCATTTCCTTGGAAAGCCACGGAAGAACTTGCAGTTGAGAGAACTGTGTTGAATGTAAACTATGTAGGAAAACCTTCACTTGCCCCACATCCTTACAAAACCATGTGAAAATGTGCATGCGATAGAAACCTTATAACTGAAAAATAAGGGAAACTTCAATTTTAGCAAATATTTTCAAAGTCATATGAAAACTTCACTGGAAAGAAATTATCTCCATGTAAGTACTATGTGTATACTGTCTGAAAATTCACAACATGAAAGAAATGTTATAAATTTTCTTTGTAATTGATTCATTCTTAAAGTGATTCTCTATAGTATGGATTTCTAATTAATTTTCAAAGTACACATTGAAGTGAGAAAATTTTGTAGGTACTCATTAAACAAGAGTTCCTTAAAAATTAATAGGTAGTTTTTTCTTTTAGTCATTTAGTAATTTTTTGTGTGTCTATGTTGAAGTCTATTGGAACCATGAATTGAAGCTTATTTCTAGTATGCAAGTAGGTTTAATTTTTACCTAATTTTGTAAGTTATGTGTAAAGAAAGGGACATTGAAAAATGCCAGTTTGGTTTTTTTTTCCCACTGGCTTCCTATGGCAAGTACTGGATATGCCTTATTCATTTTATATATATATATATTCCACCTTATTTAGCAGAAAACTATCTTTTTATTGCCTAAAGATCCTTATTCTATTTTCTGTGGAATATATAATTGCTATATACTTGTAAGTATGCAAAGTTTATCATAGTGCAGTCTCTTGTGAATTATCTTCATCTTTTGTCCTTTATACTTTGTCATTTCTTTTGGCTGGGATTTGGACTATGGAATTTACATTAAGAAGAGACATGTGTGAAAGGACAATAAAATTTAGATTTGGCAATGTCCCTTCTTGATCCTGTTTTATTAATGTGAGTAATGTGAACTACATTTTCTAGAATGTGTTGCCTTATGATCCCATGTGAGAAGTCACCAAAGCCTAACTTACATGAAACTTGGAATGCAGAAATGAAGTATGATTTAGTCAGGTTTTGAAGTCACCTGTATAGAAGGAGACAGAAGCATAGGGCCTTTGTAGACACTTGCTTCCAGCCCATTTTCCACATTATTTTCCCTATCAGTCAATTATATCATCAAAACCACCATAGACTGCTTGACTTCCACTTGATCTGAGCTGTAGGCTTCTACAGTTGTCCCCAAATTCAACATTAAAGATCCAGTACAGTTTGGATTTTCCTGCAAGCTCTCATGTGTCCACCTTGTAAGAAATTTAGACTGTCATGGTTAAGAATATTCTCTGAAGCACTGAGCGCCCTGTTCTCTAGATCTTATTTGTATAAGGTCTAATTTGTAAACACCTTGTTCTGTTTATACTGCTCCTGACTATGTGCTCCCCATTCCACTATGACAGTTACAGTGGTACAGTCCAAAATAACTACATGAGAGTTTGTTCCTCTACTGCACTGTGCAGTGACTGCTCTGATGCAGTCCTTCCGTGTAGCATCAGCACCTTCCTCACATCAGGCAGGTTCTGTGTGTTTCCTGTTATTCATAGCTGAGTGTAATCCCTAATATGTCTTCAGTCATGTTTCATTGTATTTAATTTAAAGTGTGTACATTTTCATGTCAGGACTCAGCCCACCCACCAGCAGTGTTGCCAGTCATCTCCACAAATTAAAATCTCATGGGTACAAATTAGATACTGATGTCAAGGAGAAAGGGTTCAGTTAAGAAGGTGGAGCCACCATGGGAGGAATCAGTGAGGTCTAGGGGAGTATGATTCCACAACTGGAGAGATTATAAAAATATCTAGCAAAATAGACTTTATTTTTTATTTATTTATTTAATTTATTTACTTTTGGCTGTGTTGGATCTTGGTTGCTGCACACGGGCTTTCCCTAGTGGCAGCAAGCGGGGCTACTCTTGGTTGAGGTGCACAGGCTTCTCATTGCGGTGGCTTCTCTTGTTGTGGAGCACGGCTCTAGGCACGTGGGCTTCAGTAGTTGTGGCACGTGGGTTCAGTAGTTGTGGCTCACGGGCTCTAGAGCGCAGGCTCAGTAGTTGTGGTGCATGGGCTTAGTTGCTCCACAGCATGTGGGATCTTCTCAGACCAGGGCTTGAAGCCGTGTCCCCTGCATTGGCAGGCGGATTCTTAACCACTGCACCACCAGGGAAGCCCCCAAAATAGACTTTAAAACAAAAAACTATAATTAGAGATAATGAGGAACATTATATCATGCCTAAGGAGTCAAAGTTTATACTTTGCATCTAAAATAGTACATAGAAATGTTTCTATTAGCAATTAATGCCTATGTTAACAAGAGATCGCAAATCAATAACCTAACCTTTTACCTTCTTGACCTGAAACAAATAGACTACAAGATACTTCTCTAGCAAAGGTGAGTTTATTCAGGATCAGCGGAGAACTGCAACTCGTGGTCTGCGACATGGCAAGTCACATTGCAAGTCCCCGCACAGCAAGGGAAGATGAACACTTTTATAGAGCAGAAAAGGAAGTTGGAAGGGCTGTAGTAAACAGAGCGTCAGTGACTTTTCATTGGCTGAGTCCTTGCCAGGAAAGAAGAGGTATCTTTCTTCTTTCCTGTTGGGCTCTACTATCATTGCAGGATGTGAGAGCTTCCCCTTCTGGTCTGCCCACTCTATTTGAGGTTTCTGTTTATTCATTTTTTACATTTTCCCCTTTTGATGAAGATCTTTCTCTGAAAGCATCGCTGATCAAGAGTCAGGTTTTCTATATAGTTTCAGCAGCTTTTTTCCCTCGATGTCAGGGTTTCCTGGGTTTAGTATCTCATGTCAAAGGGAAAGTGCCCAGATAAGAAACCTACTAAGGTCACATTTGAGTAACAAGAAGGGGTAAGAGAGAGAACCTTCAGGCACTTTTTATCTAGTCCATATGTTATTAAGATAATAAGCATTGGCTATCATCTGAAGAGTTATGTCATCATCAAGGGTTTGGCAACAAACTTCCAGCAGACCTGGTCCTGATATCTTGGGAAAGCTGTCTCATCAAATCTTGTCTGCTTCAATTCTGAGAAATCTTTACTTTCAGGTCACCAGATGATGTACAGGTCCAGTCAGGGTTTGATGTTTTCTTTAGGTGTGTCACGTGAATCCAAGAGTCCATTCCTTGGAATTTGATGGCACAAGGGTTGGTTAGCAGTACTTGATAGGGGTGTTTCCAGTGAGGTTGAAGAGAGTTCTTCTGGAGGTGTATTTTTGAATAAATGAAATCTCCAGGTTGCAAGATGTGATACTTAAAGGTCTTTGTTTCCCAAGGGTACACTGTGAAAAGACTCTTCTACCAAAACATAATTATTTTTCATAGAAACGATTAGGCCTTTGCAATGTTGGAGCATCTCCCCTTTTATCAGTTGTGGGTCAAAAGAAGCAGTAGGTCAAGTGCGTTGGGTGTCCTGTGACTGTCTCAAAGGGTGAGAGTTCATGAGTTAGAAGAACTAACGGCAGTGAGTTTGGTCAAGGTATTTGTAGGGCCTCAACAAATGCTGCCAGTTGAGTCTTAATACCATTAGTGTGTTTGACTAAACCAGAGGATTGAGGGTGGTAAGCACAGTGATAGTGTTGCCCGTCAAACAGCAGAGACTTGTCAAAGCACCTAACCAGTAAAGTGGGTTCTTCAATCACTATGAAATTTGAGAGGAGTTCCCCTGGTAGGGATAATCTTTTCCAAAAGGATTTTAGCCACAGTAGAGGCAGTAGCATGTCTGTAAGGGAAGGCTTCAGTCTAGTGTGAAAACATAACAGACCATGTCTTAAACTTATTTATATCCGTTAGACAGAGGAAGTTGCATGAAATCCATTTGCTGGCCTCAAATGGTTCATTAGGCAGTTTGATTTATTTATTTATTTTTGGCTGCATTGGGTCTTCATTGCTGCACGTGGGCTTTCTCTAGTTGCAGCGAGCAGGGGCTACTCTTTGTTGCAGTGCGTGGGCTTCTCATTGCAGTGGCTTCTCTTGTTGCAGAGCACGGGCTCTAGGCACGTGGGCTTCAGTAGTTGTGGCACTCGGGCTCAGTACTTGTGGCTCGTGGGCTCTAGAGTGCCGGCTCAGTAGTTGCGGCGCATGGGCTTAGTTGCTCCGCAGCATGTGGGATCTTCTCAGACCAGGGCTTGAACCCATGTCCCCTGCATTGGCAGGCGGATTCTTAACCACTGCGCCACCAGGGAAATCCCCATTACGCAGTTTTAAATGTTTAGGAGCAAAACAGACAGGCTTCACTGGGCTATGCTTTGGACAAGTGGGACAAGTGAGGTAGGCACTTTTTGTGGACTTGTTAATGTTTCTCCACCAATACTGAGTGATGAAGGATATAATTTTGTCAGGTGACCAATGGTTTAATGCATGGATAGTGGTGAGGAGTGGGAATTTTAGAATCTCTGGTAGGACTGGGTTGGTATTTGGTCCAAACAAGAGCTTTCTCTTTTTATCAAACGAAAAATTGTTGAATTTCCAATCTTTTTTTTCCCTTTTCTGAGGCCAATTGTTGGGCCTCTCTAGCCAGTTTTTCTAAATTATTTGGGCAAATATCCCTGTGGTCTATGACAGACATGTGGCTGCTCTAGATCCCTTTAAGGGCAGCATTCCTTGCAGAAATATCAGCAAGGTGATTTTCCCTAGCTTCAGAGAGTCAAATTTAAAATGCCTTTGGGGAATTCCCAGGCGGTGGTTAGGACTCGACGCTTCCACTGCTGGGGGGCATGGGTTCGATCCCTGGTCGGGGAACTAAGATCCCACAAGCCGTGTAGCGCAGCCAAAAAAAAAAAAAAAAGAAGCCTCAGAATCTTAATAGCTAATGCGGAAGGGGGATTATTGCATTCAGTAATTCCTGAACATAGAGGCCATTTTTAACTTTATTTCCATCAGAAGTAAGGTAGCCACGTTGCTTCCACAACATTGCAAAATCACGAGCTACTGTGAAAGCGTTATCTATTATCAGTACAAACACTGGCAGTTTTGTCCTTGGCTAATGTACAGGCCTGTGTAAGAGCATGTAATTCAGCCTGTTGGGTCAAAGCCATAGGTAAAGATGCTGCCTCAACAACATCAAAAGGAGTTGTAATAACATACCCAGCACAATATTTGTCATTGTCACCTTTTAAATAAGAACCATCAATGAACCATGAGAAGTCAACATTACCCAATGGAATTTCCTGCACATCATTACAAGTCAGGAGGTGGTCCGTCAGCGTTAAAACAGTTGTGAGTACTTCATCAGTGATAGAAGGGAGAAGAGTAGCAGAGTTAAAGTTATTACAGTGTAAAAGAGTTAGGTGAGGGGCAGTTAACAAGGGACTTCATAGGAGGTGAGGCGGCTGCCTGAGAAATGTTGAGTGTGATGAAAATTCAGGAGAGCTTCTAATGCATGAGGTACAAAAATGGCTAAAGGGGATCCCACAATGATTTTATCCATGGCCATAACCAAAAGGGCAGTGGCCATGATGGCTCTAAGCTGAGGCAGGGGCGTGTCCCCATACCACAGGGTCCAGTTGGCTGGCTATAAAACCCTATGCTATGGGTGGATGGTGGTACATTTTTTTGGGTGAGTTCCCCAAGGGCATTCCATTCCTTTTCATATACCAAAAGGATGAAGGGAATCTGATAATTGGAATGCCAAGGGTAGGTGGGTTCATTAAACACTTCTTTTCTTTGCAATTCCTTTCTTTTTTGTTCTTTTTAGCTGCACCGCGTGGCATGTGGGATCTTAGTTTCCCAACCAGGGATTGAACCTCTGCCCCCTGCATTGGAAGCGCAGAGTCTTAACCACTGGACCGCCAGGGAAGTCCCCATCAAACCCTTCTTTAAGGCCTTGAAGGCTTTGTTGTCCGGTTCTTTCCATAAAATTGGGTCAGGGTTGTTACTCTTGAGTAAAACATACAGAGATTTAGCCATAAGAGAGAAATTTGGAATCCATTTTTGGCAGTGACCCACTAGCCTGAGAAAACCTCACCATTGGTGCTTACTTTGGATACCATGAAACTTAGGAAACTATGAAGTCTATCTGGATCTATGTGTCACCCATGTTCTGATATCAGATGCCCTAAATATTGAACCTGGGTTCGGGCAAACTGCAATTTTTCTTTGGCGACCTTATGTTCCTTTAAGGCTAAAAGCTTTAGGAGGTGGCTGCTATCTTCCTGTGAGGAGGCTTGAGAAGGAGAGCAAAGAGGCAAATCATCCACATACTGCCTCTAGTGAAGGATTCTCTAAGGGCACTAACTGGAGTGCCACTTGTAATTGAAGAGAGTCTTTAGCCTTTTGTAGTAGGGTACCCATACAAGGTGGCAAATTTGCAAATAACAACAAAAATGGGCTCAAGTAAAATTTGTAAACACGGAATATGTTGCCTCCAGAACATCAGAAGAACCATGTAGATGTTGTAGGTGCTATGGGAAACAATAGCCGTTTCTTCATGGTGTCAGGGAGGGAGCTGGCCTCAGCTTATCAAATAATTTCCAGAAATTTAACAGAGTTATCAGGGACTCACATTATATGCATGGCCTTGTCCCATCTACTTTTTGTGAGCTTCTCTTTTCAATATTTGTTTGTCCTTAATGTCCTTAGAGGAGATGTCATTAATATAATGTTCTGCCTGTGTTCTTGGAGAAACCAGCATGCTGTTCAGATCTTGCCTGCAATGACTGTGTGGGAAGGCAAAGCTGTTAATGATCCGGGAGGATAACCCAGGAAAGGTGTATCACATCCCTTCAGCGGTGAAGGCCAAGTGCAGCTGAGAAGCTGTTGAACTAGGCACTGAACACAACAGACTTAGCCAAATCTGTGATATCAGAATATTTATCAATTGCTTATTAGATGGAGTCGGTAATTTCTATAATGTTGGGGACTAGGAATAGGGTTCTGTTTGGTACGACCACAGCCTTGAGGTTGCCTTAATTCACTGTAAGGTGTCATTCTTTCCTGGTTTAATAGGATAAACTGGGCTGTTAGAAGGAGGACGGAGAATAATTAACCCTTCACTAACTAGGTTTTGTATACAGTTTTCAGTCCATCAAGGCCCTGTGTAATTTATGTTGGGCCATATTAACTAACTTATTTGGGGAGTAAGGTCTGTGAGGTCCAGTTTTTCTTCTTTTTTTTTTTTTTTTTGGCCGTGCCACGCGGCATGCAGAACTTCCCCACCCAGGGATCCAACCCATGCACTGGAAGCGCAGAGTCTTAACCACTGGAGCACCAGGGAAATCCAAGGCAATTTTTAAGTGGCAAAAACTTTAATCTATGAATCATTGGTTCAGAGCTTCCCAGCTCGTTATGGGATATTTTAGGACAATGGGTGTTGTGACCATGGAGAATTTAGGCACAACCATGGTTCTGATGGTTAAGAAGAAACATTGTCCTATTTGTCCTCTATATTCATTAGTGCTCCTAAGATTATCAGAGGTATCTTGCTTAAATTTAGTGGGATCTCAGGTAGATCTGTACTTTGAGACCTAGTATTTATTAACTGCTTGAAGGTATCTGAATTAGTACTTTATATCAGATAGCAAAATTAATTCTGAACCTATGTTGTAGAGGCCCAAAAGCCAAACAGTGTACTTTCATCTGTGTTGTTGTGTAAATTATTTTAGTATATTTTGGATTTCCAATTGGGTCAAATTGTGGACCTTTGTTTTAGTATTGTATCTATTATTTCCTTCCTCCTGATCTACTCTGTTTTGTTTTCTTCTTCACTGGATATACTTCGGGGAAGGGGTGTCTCTCTACCCTGGTATTTATAATTTTTTTTCCTCTCGAGAGCCTCAAAACCGTGCCATCAAGGTTAGGAGTCTTCCCCATGACAATTGGTTGCATTATAGGGTTTAAGGAACCCAGGCTTAAGTCAGGATTGAACCAATCCCTTGGCTGTGCCACAAGGATGCCATGGGTGTGCAGCAGCAGAAGTCTTTAAGGGTCCGGTGAGCCTTCTGGTATTAGGAATGTGGGCTCAGCCTGCAACCTAGTGGCTGCCTTTCCCCCTCTCCTCTTTTCTTTTCTTCTTTTTTTTTTTTTTTTTGTGGCTGCATTGGGTCTTCGTTGCTGTGCGTGGGCTTTCTCCAGTTGTGGTGAGAGGGGGGCTACTCTTCCTTGCAGTGCACGGGCTTCTCATTGCAGTGGCTTCTCTTGTTGCGGAGCACGGGCTCTAGGTGCGTGGGCTTCAGTACTTGTGGCACACAGGCTCAGCAGTTGTGGCTCGCAGGCTCTAGGAAGCAGGCTCAATAGTTCTGTCACACGGGCTTAGTTGCTCCGTCGCACGTGGGATCTTCCCGGACCAAGGCTCGAACCCATGTCCCCTGCGTTGTCAGGCGGATTCTTAACCACTGCGCCACCAGGGAAGCCCTCCTTTTCTTCTTAAATGATTGCTTTTTCAGGACTACCCCCTCACTCAATGAGGCTACCTCTTTCACAGGGTGTAGTCCCTTTCTCCCAACCCCATCCCCATGGCATTTTGGGGTCAACCCAGCCTCTGTCACAGTTTCTCTGTAACACACTGATAATTCCTGGCACAGACATCAACCCAGGACTACTTTAAGCAGAGCCCCAATCCCACACCCCTGCTCTGAAAGGCTTAGAAATTCTTGAAACTTTCAATTCTGGTCAGCCAACCATAGAACTGAGGCCTGGTGGGGTCAACAGTGCAAGGGCAGCACAGCTCACAGCACAAGCTCTCCAGCGCCCAGCAGCCCACAGCGCTGGCAACCATCAGGCAGCAGAGCAGGTGAGCAAGAGAAGACAGACCCACAGGTGGCGGTCATGTGTGGATATGCTGCTCATGGCGACAGTTATTATTGTCACCTGCAGAGGTGTGGTTTCCTTGTTGAGGCTGATGCCAAAGTGCCCCCCCACCAACACACACACACCAAGAAGGTAGGAAAAAGCTTATGACTCAGGTCTTGGGGGAGGAGGGAGGGCTGGCCTCTCAAGCAGCTCTGAAATGGCTTCAGAAAGCAAGGCGAGGAGCCTGGCCTGGGTGTTCATTGTGGTTGGGCATGGGGCCCGGGCAAGAGTCCCTGCACACTGGCAGGGCTTATGGTTGGAATCTCTTGCCTGCTCTAGAGGAGAGACCACCCAGGCTTCCTCTTTAGCTTGTCCAAGTAGGGGCACAAGGGGAAGAGGGTGGGGTGAGGCTTAAGGGGTGAGCAGTCAAACATCTAAAAATGTGGAGTCTGACTGCTCAACTGCAAGGACAAACCTGGGTAAGATAAATATGCATTCGCAATAGCTTGGTTTAAAAGAAACACAGAATGCTCAAGAAATTTTCAAAACTGTATTTCGGGGTGGCAGGAGGAACAGCACTGGAGGGGACCAGGATATGTGGGTAGTGAGTCTTCTTAAGTTAGACCTTCCTATCTTACAGATTTATTTAAACTCTCTGTGTAGAACAGAGAGATTTATATAGACTATATTTTACTATTTACTAATCTTTTTTTTAAGGTTTTTGTTTGTTTTGTTTTTAATTTGGCTGCGTTGGGTCTTCGTGGCTGCGCACAGGCTTTCTCTAGTTGCGGTGAGCGGGGGCTACTCTCTGTTGTGGTGTGCAGGCTTCTCATTGGGGTGGCTTTTCTTGTTGCGGAGCACGGGCTCTAGGTGCATGGGCTTCAGTAGTTGTGACACACGGGCTTCAGTAGTTGTGGCATGCGGGCTCTAGAGCACAGGCTCAGTAGTTGTGGCGCACAGGCTTAGTTGTTCCGCGGCATGTGGGATCTTCCCGGACCAGGGCTTGAACCCGTGTCCCCTGCATTGGCAGGTGGACTCTCAACCACTGTGCCACCAGGGAAGCCCCCGTGACTTTCTTAACGTATAAAAGTTACACTCTGAGTGCAGCTACACTGGATGCAAAACTCCATCCTTTTTCTACAAGAAGGCCCAAGGGAACTACAGCTAAAACCTCAGAAAGGGCATCACCTCCCTATCCACTCCTCTCTCGCCCCCTAGCCCCCATCCCCACAAGTGCATGTGCATCCCCAGTTTCCAGGGCTCTGTAGCTTCTCTCAGCCTAAAGGCTCCTTCCAGGGTGGGTGTGAGCAGGTAGGACACCTGCAGGGAGAGGCTCCCTGGGAAGAACCAACTAGGCCTTCAAGCAGTTCCCTTCACAGGCTCAAGGGGGCCTTAGCTTAGAGTCACTGGCCTCAGGCCCTCTACTCCCACTGGAGTTGCTAGGACCACCACTGATATTTTAAATACACAAACCAAGTGAACAATCCAGCAAATTCACTCAAACCCAGTGTTTATGTGTAAAAGAGAAAAGAAAATTATAGGAATTTTGTTGGCTCAACAAGAAAACCCACAAGTATCTGTTGAATATTACATTCCATAAAAAGAAAAAAGTTGTTAATTATTATTTCCATGGCAAAAGAATTGTTTTGAAGATAATCATACTTGAACACTTCAGGAGTGCAAGTCTAAGCTCTGGAAATCGATTTGAACTCACCTAAAGTAAAAGAACACACCTCATGACTATTACTGCACACGATCTGGAAATGAAAAAAGGGAAACAATTTTTAATATATGCTGTATTATATTGGAATATTTTTATTTCTTTCTGATATTTATCTCTTTATTGTCTCTTAGATATAATTTCATACTGTGTTTCAAGTTTTATTGATTAAACAAAATGTATTAATTGAACACAGACTAACATCAAATGAATAAATCTTTTAAAGGTATTCCTTTGGATTTGAGTAAAGGTCATCTGCACAACTGTAGCTCATCATGCATTTTCCCATGAGTAGAGTGGTATCTGTGCAAGTCCAATATGATTTCCTGGTTGAAACACCAAAAATAACTATGGATGTTTAGAGGGCAATTATCCAAGGAATAATTGAGGTGAGCTGCAGATAGAGGGTATCATTTTGAGTAATATCTGAATGTGGTGGCAAAGGAGGTATATTTCCTCAGAGCAGGAAATATTCTATGCCTTCTTTTTTTTTTTTTAACTTTATTCTATACATTTATTTATTTATTTATTTATTTATGGCTGTGTTGGGTCTTCGTTGCTGTGCGCAGGCTTTCTCTAGTTGTGGCGAGCGGGGGCTACTCTTTGTTGTGGTGCGCGGGCTTCTCAGTGCAGTGGCGTCTGTTGTTGTGGAGCACAGGCTCTAGGCACGAGGGCTTCAGTAGCTGTGGCTCGTGGGCTCTAGAGCGCAGGCTCTGTAGTTGTGGCACACGGGCTTAGTTGCTCCGCGGCATGTAGGATCTTCCTGGACCAGAGCTCGAACCCATGTCCCCTGCATTGGCAGGCGGATTCTTAACCACTGCGCCATCAGGGAAGTCCCTATGCCTTCTTACAAGAGGAGCAGCTGGGAGGTTTATGCACAAAGCCCTCAAAGCTCATTTTTTCTGTTTTCAGGGATCATTTCCACGTTTACACTTTCAGCAGATGTTAGGGAAGATGGGGTAAAAGGTGACAGTTTTGGTTTCATTAAACAGCAAAATAAGTCCAAACTTGCTCCCCCCTTTTTTTTCAGTACTAATTTATGCTTTCTTAGCAGTGTTGACATGTGACTTTACAATTATTAGTATCTCATTTGATCTCCTGTCCCCATCATTCCTCCCACATACAAATGAAGAAAGTTAAGCATTGGGTCTTACCTCAATTCCCATAGCTGATAACAGTGGAATCTCTCAGTTTTGAAGGCATAATGTGTGCCACTCTTCTGGGCAATGTCAAAAATTGCAAACTCAGAGGAACACTATAAGGTTTGTATAATTACACACTTTTACAAATGCAGAATCAGAGTTTCCAGCAGGGATCATAAGACAACATGGTGTTCCATGTATATGACATTGTGGAAGAGGCAAAGGTATAAGAAACTAAAACAGATCAGTGATTAAGGGTAGGGAGGGTTCACTACAACCAGGCACCACTACAGTGTTCCTTTGAGGTGATGAAGTGTCCTCTATCTTAATGGTAGTATAACTATACATTTGTAATATTTCACAACTACACTCCAAATAGTATGTGTATATACTAAAAAGTAATACAAAGCAACAAAGATGCTTTCACATGCTAGGAGAATGTTAAACTTTCCCAAACCTTGATTTCTTACACGTGTAACACTTCTTTCCACCTTCTGTGATCCTTCATAAGAAGAAATGGAAGGACTAGAATGGAGGAAGGTCATGGGTCACAACAGGACTTTCTTGGTACCAAGTCTGACTTAGGAAAGAAACACCTTCTAGGGCTACACCTGCTCTCGTTTCCATTCACATAACTGGTGAGAAAGTGATAGGGCTCTTGGAGTCCACTTTTGTGTTGACTACAGTTTTTTGGGTCATATCTTGGCAATGCTGTGATCTGACACAAAGGTGCATGTCACAGACCTCCCCAATGGGATACAGCTGCGTGTGTCCTAATCTAATCCTTGTGCATCAACATCACGTGTTCCCAGAGAAGGTCTTGAGACTATTTCCAGCTTATAAATTTCCCATCTCTAGTGTACTCTGTGACCGCTTGTTAGGAAACATGTTTAAATCAAACACTATCCCACTCTGGAAATTTTCTGTTGTGACCTCAGGTGACTGTGAGGTGAAGCAGTGATGGAACCCAGAACCCATGTCATGAGTGCGAGGCTCAGGCCCCTCAGACACAGTATTACCCACTGTCTCATAAAGATCAGCTGTGTACCAACAAGCACAGTTTCACAATACTTTCAAAACCACCAATAATGTCGAAAAGAGACACCCTGCCTTGTCCTAGCTATAGAGTCCCTCTGACAGACCCCACTGTTACCAAATCATCCTCCCTTTGTTCTAAAACCCTGCACGCTATGATTTCGGTGGCACATGTGCCGACTACCGGGGCGGGCCCTCACCTCGGCATCCGCTTCCAGAGTTTGGCTCCCCTACCGAGGCTGGTGATAACTCTTTCCTGGTGCAGGAAAATCTCTGCAGATCTCCTGCCCTGTGGCCTGTGGGAAATAGTGATCTCAGCCAGACCCTCCGCCGCTGAGGCCCCTTTGCTTCCCAAAACTCTAGAATGCAATGCGACACCGTCTCCAAATAAGACGCGCGAAACGCCCGGGATCCCTGAAGTGCGCAGGCTCAGGAGGTGGTGCCTCCTCCTTAATCGGAGGACAAGCTCCAGGTTTCTTGAGAGGCAAAAATGGGCCGAGCCATGTCTCCACCTGCTCTTGCAACAGCTTTCAGTGCTTTCCAGTGTCCCAGAAAGTGATCTCTCTGTGGCTGGGAAACCTGGGGTCCGAGGTCTGGAGGCCGCCTCTCTCCCCATCAGTGAAAGTTCAAATAGGGGACAGCGATCAAGGGCTCGGTGGGGACGGCCTGTGAGGCTGACCGGAGCGACCTCAGTGCGCAGGTGAGACCTGGGGGGTGATGGATACCGTACGAAGGAGACCTCCCAGAGGACATGGAGGCCGAGTGAGGACACAGAAACCTTTGTCGCCCTCACTGAGCTTCCAATGGGAAAATAAAGTGAGGAAGGGTCACATCGTGAGGGGTGCTTTTCTGAAAGTGATTATAGCAGCGTGAGTGGTTGGAACAGGGTAACTCCTGGCATTGCAGACCCTGACCCTCACCTCTTCAGGCTCCTGAGAAGTTTTTCTTATATAAAATGGCGTAGGACTTCCCTGGTGGCGCAGTGGTTAAGAATCCACCTGCCAACGCAGGGGACACGGGTTCAAGCCCTGGTCTGGGACATGCCACAGAGCAAGTAAGCCCCTGCGCCACAACTACTGATACCATGCGCCTAGAGCCCGTGATCCGCAACAAGAGAAGCCACTGCAGTGAGAAGCCCACGCACTGCAACGAAGAGTAGCCCCCGCTCGCCACAACTAGAGAAAGCCTGCGCGCAGCAGCAAAGACCCAGCACAGCCAAAACCTAATTAATTAATTTTTTTTTAAATGGCTTAATATATTGGTCCGGCCCAGGACATGTGATGTCCCTTCGCCATTAAGAGGGCCAGATGGACCCTCCTTGAAGAATTGGTTTTGGGGCCTTGTGACTCTCATCTGTCACACGGGGTAGGACTCAAAACAGTTCACTCTGTTAATATCAAGTGGATGTGGGCCTGTGATGAGGTTTGTGTAAAGCCGTGGTGTTTGTGTTTATGTGTGTGTGTGTCATTTCTGGCAGTGACTCTGCCATCCATAGTCTCCCATTTTGTGTTATTTTTGTAGAGGTGTGCTTTTTGTACTATAAGGTGTCAGGAAGGGTGAAATCCCTTCCCCATTAGGAGCTCTAACACCTTCTTCGGGGATTAGGTTGGGAGCCAGGAGACACCCCTCTACCACATGGGATAGGAGTAAGAACAATTCACTCTGTGAAGATCTGGGCCTATGATGAAATTTCTGTAAAACCTCTGTGTGAGTGTGTGTGTCTGTTTGTCTCTCTGTGAGCCCTGATATTCAATTAGTATCAAGCTCCTTTGGTGTGACAGGCTTTCTAGTAGGTGGTGTGGTGAACAAAGCCAAAGAAATATCCCTGTGTGCTTAAAAGCTGACATTCTAGTAGAGAAGAAAGAAGATATCTAAGTAAAATTATAACATATCTGATTGTGATTAGTCCTAAACAGAGAAAGAAAACTGGGGAGGAGTGCAGAGGTCTTGGGATCCATGTGTCTATGGGAGCATCTGTGTGTCTGAGCCATTAACTCTGAGGTTTATGTGTCTGTATCTGCGTGTGTCCTTCTATATGTGCCATGACAACATCTGTGTGATTTTGTGTGTCTGCCTGAGGAGTTGTATGTATATATCCTGGAATGCTTTTATTTCACGTGTCTGCCTAATTTCCCTGGTAGCACCTCCTTTACAATGTTAAATAGAACTGGTTAGAGCAGATATCTTTGTCTTGTTTCTGATCTTAGAGAGAAAGCCTTCAGACTCCATCAAGTATATTGTTAGCTCTGGGCTTTTTACTGATGCCTTATTTCAGGTTGAGGAAATTCCCTTCTAGTTGCTGTTTATTGAGAGTTTTCCTTGTCAAGGGGTGTTGCACTTTGTCAATAGTTTTTTTGTATCTATTGAGATGATCTTTTAGACTTTGATGTTTATGCTACTAATGGTTCATTATGCTGAATCATTTTCAGATGTAAAGCCAACATGTGTCCTGAGTTAAATCCCACTTGGTCATGGTGTATATAGGTCATTTTGTGTATTGCTGAATTCAGTTTGCTGGTGTTTTGTTGAGGCTTTTTTGCTTGTATATAAAAATAGGTTTTCATGTACTCTATTACATAGTATATAGTATCAAATTGACTAATATTGCATAGAGTGTGTGTCTGCATATATATAGAGAGAGAATATACTATATATATAAAGTGTATGTTGGAGCTTCCCTGGTGGCGCAGTGGTTAAGAATCCACCTGCCAATGCAGGGGACACGGGTTCAAGCCCTGGTCTGGGAAGATCCCACATGCCATGGAGCAACTAAGCCTGTGCACCACAACTACTGAGCCTGCGCTCTAGAGCCCGTGAGCCACAACTACTGAAGCCCGCGTGCCTAGAGCTCGTGCTCTGCAGCAAGAGAAGCCACTGCGATGAGAAGCCCACGCACCGCAACAAAGAGTAACGCCTGCTCTCCGCAACTAGAGAAAGCCCGCGCTCAGCAATGAAGACCCAACACAGCCAAAATTAAATAAATAAAAATTAAAAAAATTTTTAAGAAGCTAAAAAAAGTAAAGCGTATGTAGTATATTACCTGTACATAGCATAGGTAGTATGTAGTATAGCATTATATGTAATTAGCTTATACTATATGTAAGTAGATTATATTATATATAATTAGCATATATATAATTACTTTATAGTGTATAGTATTGTACTTTTACAGAATAGTACAGTTGACCCTCACAAAACATGAGTTTGAACTGCGAGGGTCCACTTACATGCGGATTTTTTCAACATATAAACAGTCGGTCCTCTCTAGTCCCGTGTTTAGCATTGGAGCATTCAGCCAAACTCAGACTGAAATTTCCATTGGACATTGGATGAATCTGTGGATGCAGAACCTAGGGATATAGAGGGCCTACTATGGGACTTGAGCAACGGTGGATTGTGGTATAGTCAGTGTCTCCTGGAACCAATCCCCCCTGGTTACCTAGGGATGACTGTATTACAGTCTTATCAGTCTGTAGTATAGTATCATTTCCATGTCTGTTCACAAAATCAATCAAATAAGTCACTCACATCCTCCCGTGGGAACACAGGGCACCTCACCCTCTTGACACTGCAGTCTGCCTCCCTCACCCAGCTTGTTCTCTGGGTTCCTGAGTGCAACTGAGGTGTCAGTATGTGTTTCAGAAACTTGAACTAATTTACCAGCCTGAGGATTGCAATGAAGCACTGAAGTTTGATTTTTAGTAAGTGCAGAGATACGTGACCTTTGTGTTTGTGTGATTATGAGGCAAGATCATCCCAGAGTGCTTTATCCCAAAGAAATGCCCTTGGATAAGGAGTTGTTGTTGATGACAAATTGAAATTATAATGGAGTAATCACAATTCAGGCATACAAAAACAGAGTCAGACGGCCATTGAGGATTTAATCTCAGACGTCTCTTTACCACTGAGAACTTGAACTTTCTTTGAACTGAACCAGACCCAGGGACCACCAGCCATATTCAGAACAACACCTGCCAGCTACAACCTTATTGTCTCAAGGTCTCCCCTGGTAACTGTGCAACCATTTCACATCCCAAACCAATCCTTGCATAACAAGCACCCTCACTTTCTGTCAGCTCCAATTATAATTCTTGACAAACAATTTATGTAACTGACCATGGCCTTGCAGCTTTTTGCCTTTATAAACCGCCCCTATTCTGTAGTCTAGCAGAACACAATTCAAGCACTTCTTGAATCCATGTCTCCCGGGCTGCAGTCCTAACAAACCCAAAAAAACCAGTTTTTAATTTCAATCAGATCTCCACTTCAAAATTTTGGTTAACATTGTTCTTGGTACCAAGTACCTACACCGTGATAATGGCCTAAAAGTCTGTAAAAATGTGCAGATGAGGTCAACTGTTGCCCAGGGCATCCTCTAGCATGATTGTCTGGAGATTAACTAATCCTGCTGCCCATTGGGTGCCGTTGCAGACTAGGAGTGGCCTGGTTAGGGATAGTAGCAGCAGCTCTCCAGTGTTCTTGCTCACGTGTGCTGGTAGCACACCACCATTGATAGGAAAACAGGTACAGGATTTATTTTATTTATCTATTTATTTAGGATTTTATTTATCTATCTATCTATCTATCCATTTATTTATTTATTTCTTGCTTGCTTGCTTGCCGAGCTGCTTGGCTTGAGGGATCTTAGTTCCCTGACCAGGGATTGAACCCGGGCCCTTGACAGTGAAAGCACAGAGTCCTAACCACTGGACCACCAGGGAATTCCCAGGATTTATTTTAAATGAACAACAAAGCAAAGCATATTTCAAAATGTAAACCACATTACCTTTGTATGTCAAGAGGAAGAAACAAAAATATATATAATTTAATATATAATTTAAATAATTTAAAAGAAGCAACTTAAGCTTCTTTTTACATAAGTGCTGAAAAGACTTATAAGCAACAAATCACATCATTATCTACAGGAGCATGGGGAATTTACTCGCCAATGGTAGAAGACATGCCAGGAGTGAGTCTTCAGGCACACCTCTGTGTCTCAGGCTGAGGTTTTGAAAGTTGATATACAAAATAAACAACTCATGCTAAACGAAAAAAAGTACCCATATTTTATTTTTGATAGTTTATAATCAAATGACTAATTTATTATTTTATTTTTATTTTTGGTAGTCATGAATTACCTGCTTAATTAAACATTTAAAAACTAAGTGTAGAACAACAGAAGCAAGAAAAACTACAATCCTGCAGCCTGTGGACCAAAAACCACAGTTACAGAAAGATAGACAAGATGAAAAGGCAGAGGGCTATGTACCAGATGAAGGAACAAGAAAAAACCCCAGAAAAACAACTAAATGAAGTGGAGATAGGCAACCTTCCAGAAAAAGAATTCAGAATAATGATAGTGAAGATGATCCAGGACCTCGGAATAAGAATGGAGGCAAAGATTGAGAAGATGCAAGAAATGATTAACAAAGACCTAGAAGAATTAAAGAAAAAACAAACAGAGATGACCAATACAATAACTGAAATGAAAACTACACTAGAAGGAATCAATAGCAGAATAACTGAGGCAGAAGAACGGATAAGTGACCTGGAAGACAGAATGGTGGAATTCACTGCTGCGGAACAGACTAAAGAAAAAAGAATGAAAAGAAATGAAGACAGCTTAAGAGACCTCTGGGACAACATTAAACGCAACAACATTCGCATTATAGGGGTCCCAGAAGGAGAAGAGAGAGAGAAAGGACCAGAGAAAATATTTGAAGAGATTATAGTCGAAAACTTCCCTAACATGGGAAAGGAAATAGCCACCCAAGTCCAGGAAGTGCAGAGAGTCCCATACAGAATAAACCCAAGGAGAAACACGCCGAGACACATAGTAATCAAAGTGGCAAAAATTAAAGACAAAGAAAAATTATTGAAAGCAGCAAGGGAAAAACGACAAATAACATACAAGGGAACTCCCATAAGGTTAACAGCTGATTTCTCAGCAGAAACTCTGCAAGCCAGAAGGGAGTGGCATGATATACTTAAAGTGATGAAAGGGAAGAACCTACAACCAAGATTACTCTACCCGGCAAGGATCTCATTTAGATTTGATGGAGAAATCAAAAGCTTTACAGACAAGCAAAAGCTAAGAGAATTCAGCACCACCAAACCAGCTCTACAACAAATGCTAAAGGAACTTCTCTAAGTGGGAAACACAAGAGAAGAAAAGGACCTACAAAAACAAACCCAAAACAATTAAGAAAATGGTCATAGGAACATACATATCGATAATTACCTTAAACGTGAATGGATTAAATGCCCCAACCAAAAGACATAGACTGGCTGAATGGATACAAAAACAAGACCCATATATATGCTGTCTACAAGAGACCCACTTTAGACCTAGGGACACATACAGACTGAAAGTGAGGGGATGGAAAAAGATATTCCATGCAAATGGAAATCAAAAGAAAGCTGGAGTAGCTATACTCATATCAGATAAAATAGACTTTAAAATAAAGAATGTTACAAGAGACAAGGAAGGACACTACATAATGATCCAGGGATCAATCCAAGAAGAAGATATAACAATTATAAATATATATGCACCCAACATAGGAGCACCTCGATACATAAGGCAACTGCTAACAGCTATAAAAGAGGAAATCGACAGTAACACAATAATAGTGGGGGACTTTAACACTTCACTTACACCAATGGACAGATCATCCAAAATGAAAATAAATAAGGAAACAGAAGCTTTAAATGACACAATAGACCAGATAGATTTAATTGATATATATAGGACATTCCATCCAAAAACAGCAGATTACACGTTCTTCTCAAGTGCGCATGGAACATTCTCCAGGATAGATCGCATCTTGGGTCACAAATCAAGCCTCAGTAAATTTAAGAAAATTGAAATCATATCAAGCATCTTTTCTGACCACAACGCTATGAGATTAGAAATGAATTACAGGGAAAAAAACGTAAAAAAGACAAACACATGGAGGCTAAACAATACGTTACTAAATAACCAAGAGATCACTGAAGAAATCAAAGAGGAAATAAAAAAATACCTAGAGACAAATGACAATGAAAACACGATGACCCAAAACCTATGGGATGCAGCAAAAGCGGTTCTAAGAGGGAAGTTTATAGCTATACAAGCCTACCTAAAGAAACAAGAAAAATCTCAAGTAAACAATCTAACCTTACACCTAAAGAAACTAGAGAAAGAAGAACAAACAAAACCCAAAGTTAGCAGAAGGAAAGAAATCATAAAGATCAGAGCAGAAATAAATGAAATAGAAACAAAGAAAACAATAGCAAAGATCAATAAAACTAAAAGTTGGTTCTTTGAGAAGATAAACAAAATTGATAAGCCATTAGCCAGACTCATCAAGTAAAAGAGGGAGAGGACTCAAATCAATAAAATCAGAAATGAAAAAGGAGAAGTTACAACAGACACCGCAGAAATACAAAGCATCCTAAGAGACTACTACAAGCAACTTTATGCCAATAAAATGGACAACCTGGAAGAAATGGACAAATTCTTAGAAAGGTATAACCTTCCAAGACTGAATCAGGAAGAAATAGAAAATATGAACAGACCAATCACAAGGAATGAAATTGAAACTGTGATTAAAAATCTTCCAACAAACAAAAGTCCAGGACCAGATGGCTTCACAGGTGAATTCTATCAAACATTTAGAGAAGAGCTAACACCCATCCTTCTCAAACTCTTCCAAAAAATTGCAGAGGAAGGAACACTCCCAAACTCATTCTATGAGGCCACCATCACCCTGATACCAAAACCAGACAAAGACACTACAAAAAAAGAAAATTACAGACCAATATCACTGATGAATATAGATGCAAAAATCCTCAACAAAATACTAGCAAACAGAATCCAACAACACATTAAAAGGATCATACACCACGATCAAGTGGGATTTATCCCAGGGATGCAAGGATTCTTCAATATACGCAAATCAATCAATGTGATACACCATATTAACAAATTGAAGAATAAAAACCATATGATCATCTCAATAGATGCAGAAAAAGCTTTTGACAAAATTCAACACCCATTTCTGATAAAAACTCTCCAGAGAGTGGGCCTAGAGGGAACCTACCTCAACATAATAAAGGCCATATATGACAAACCCACAGCAAACATCATTCTCAATGGTGAAAAACTGAAAGCATTTCCTCTAAGATCAGGAACGAGACAAGGATGTCCACTCTCACCACTATTATTCAACATAGTTCTGGAAGTCCTAGCCACGGCAATCAGAGAAGAAAAAGAAATAAAAGGAATACAAATTGGAAAAGAAGAAGTAAAACTGTCACTGTTTGCGGATGACATGATACTATACATAGAGAATCCTAAAACTGCCACCAGAAAACTGCTAGAGCTAATTAATGAATATGGTAAAGTTGCAGGATACAAAATTAATGCACAGAAATCTCTTGCATTCCTATACACTAATGATGAAAAATCTGAAAGAGAAATTATGGAAACACTCCCATTTACCATTGCAACAAAAAGAATAAAATAGTTAGGAATAAACCTACCTAGGGAGACAAAAGACCTGTATGCAGAAAACTATAAGACACTGATGAAAGAAATGAAAGATGATACCAACAGATGGAGAGATATACCATGTTCTTGGATTGGAAGAATCAACATTGTGAAAATGAGTATACTACCCAAAGCAATCTACAGATTCAATGCAATCCCTATCAAATTACCAATGGCATTTTTTACAGAGCTAGAACAAATCATCTTAAAATTTGTATGGAGACACAAAAGACCCCGAATAGCCAAAGCAGTCTTGAGGCAAAAAAATGGAGCTGGAGGAATCAGACTCCCTGACTTCAGACTATACTACAAAGCTACAGTAATCAAGACAATATGGTACTGGCACAAAAACAGAAACATAGATCAATGGAACAAGGTAGAAAGCCCAGAGATTAACCCACGCACCTATGGTCAACTAATCTATGACAAAGGAGGCAAAGATATACAATGGAGAAAATACAGTCTCTTCAATAAGTGGTGCTGGGAAAACTGGACAGCTACATGTAAAAGAATGAAATTAGAATACTCCCTAACACCATACACAAAAATAAACTCAAAATGGATTAGAGACCTAAAAAAAAAAAAAAAACTAAGTGTAGGGACTTCCCTGGTGGCACAGTGGTTAAGAATCCGCCTGCCAATGCAGGGGACACAGATTTGATCCCTGGTCCAGGAAGACCCCACATGCCTCGGAGCAACTAAGCCCACGCACCGCAACTACTGAAGCCCGCGCGCCATGACTACTGAAGCCCGTGCACCTAGAGCCCATGCTCCGCAACAAGAGAAGCCACCACAATGAGAAACCCACGCACCACAACGAAGAGTAGCCCCCGCTCGCCGCAACTAGAGAGAAAGCCCGTGTGCAGCAACGAAGACCAAATGCAGCCAAAAGATAAATAAATTAAAAAATTAAAATTAAAAAAGTAATAAAAATTACGTGTAAAAAGTCATACATAATAAACATTTCAAAGTGTGGAGAAATTTAACCATTCTTTAGCACGCTCAGTCCTACTCAGTAGAGGTAACCATGATGGAAACATGTATATATATATATATATATATATATAGTTATATATATATATATATATAACTGCAAATTGGAAATTTTCTTTTCCCTGACCAGTGATGGAATGCAGGACCTTGGCAGTGAATGCGTGGAGTCCTAAACACTGGACCACCAAGAATTCCCAGCAAATTGGAAATTTTTAACTTAGCTACATCATTCTGCAGCACATATAGATCAGTGCTTATAGATTTACCCCATGCTTTTATTTTACTTTTTCAGATTCTTTTCCATTCTGGCTTATTACAAGATATTGAACATAGTTCCCTGTGCTATACAGTGGGACCTTCTTGTTTATCAATTTTACATATAGTAGTTTATATCTGCTAATCCCAAACTCCTAATTTATCCCTTCCCCCCGTCCCCTTTGGTAGCCATAGGTTTGTTTTCTATGACAAATGACTAATTTATTTTCTTAATTTTTTAACTTTATTTATTTATTTTGCAGATTTAAATATATATGTATATTTTTAATTTATTTATTTTGTCTGTGCGGGGTCTTAGTTGCAGCACAAGGACTCTGTTGCAGCATGCGGACTTAGTTGTGACATGTGGACTTAGTTGCGGCATGCAGACTTAGTTGTGGCATGCGGACTTAGTTGCGGCATGCGGACTTAGTTGCGGCATGCATGCAGGATATAGTTCCCCGACCAGGGATCAAACCCCAGCCCCCTGCACTGGGAGCACGGAGTCTTACCCATTGGCCCACCAGGGAAGTCCTGACTAATTTATTTTTAATGAGAAGCTGCATCTCTATGTGTTAATCCTCTAAACAATATTATTTTCAAGTGTGCAATACAATTTTACAAACCATACAAAATTAAAGTTCTCAAATTTGTTTTTCTGTAAAATGACAAGTGCCATCACAGCCTGTAGTTCCATTGTATATCAATCCGGAGATCATTTTCTAATATGGGCAGCATATTAAATGCATATGGTGGTATGATAATATGAGGAGCTCCACTGACCCACACCCCAGTGAAACTGGTGAAAATTATTTTTAAACCAATCATTTAAAGCCTCTGGAAATTGTCCTAAAGGCAAACAGCAAAGGAAGACATCCATTAAATTAAATCGCTGGAAATTCTGTGAGAATATTTGAACCATGACCCCTCCCTTGCTACCCTATCTCAGCTCAGTGAGTGAACACTACTCCATTTTATAGTATGGCACCCAGAACCAGAATACAAGGTTCTCTCTCCCCGTCTAGTCTGAGGGCTTTGTTTTAGGAAGAGCAGGTGCATCTGTAAATAGGACACGTGTAAAAGCTGGAGAGATTATATAAATATCTGGCAAGTAGACTTTTTTTTTAATATAAATTTATTTATTTATTTTGGCTGTGTTGGGTCTTTGTTTCTGTGCGAGGGCTTTCTCCAGTTGCGGCGAGTGGGGGCCACTCTTCATCGCGGTGTGCGGGCCTCTCACTGTCGCGGCCTCTCCCGTTGGGGAGCACAGGCTCCAGACGCGCAGGCTCAGTAGTTGTGGCTCACGGGCTTAGTTGCTCTGCGGCATGTGGGATCTTCCCAGACCAGGGCTCGAAGCCATGTCCCCTGCATTGGCAGGCAGATTCTTAACCACTGCGCCACCAGGGAAGCCCCTGGCAAGTAGACTTTAAAACAAAAAAAAATATTGCTATAAATCTTGGGGGACATTATATCATGATAAAAGGGTCAAAGCTTATGGCTTGAATCTAAAACAATACAGAGAAATAAATTTATAGCCATCAATGCCTATACTAACAAAGAAGAAAGAAATCAATAACCTAACCTTTCATGTTAACACACTTGAAAAGATGAGGTATCAAACCCAAAGCAAGGAGAAAACGAAATAATAAAAATTAGAGCAGAAATTAATGAAACAAGGAATAGAAAAGCCATAAAGAAAATCAATGAAACCAGAAGTGGGTTCTATGGAAAAATTAACAAAATTGACAAATCTTTACATAGATTGATTTAGAGAAAAAGAAGATTCACATTCATAGAGTCAGGAAGAAAGAGGGATATTACTACTGACATTACAGAAGTAAAAAGTATTATAAAAGCATTCAATGAACAATTCAATTCAATTGAACAAAGTAGATAACTCGGATGAAATGGACAAATTCCTCAAAAGACACAAACTACTGAAACTAAATCAAGAATAAGTGGAAAATGTTAAAGAACTATAACAAGTGAAGGGGTTGAATTAGTAAACAAAAAACTACCCACAACGTAAGCTTGAGCCCAGAGTAATTCCCTTGTGGTCCAGCAGTTAAGACTTGCTTTCACTGCCAGGACCAGGGTTCGATCCCTGGTGGGAGAAGTAAGATCCTGCAAACCGTGTGGTGCGGCCAAAAAAAAAAAAAAAAGCCTGAGCCCAGATGGCTTCAACACAGAATTCTCCAGAACATTCAAAGAAAATTTAATATCAATTATTGACAAACTTTTCTTAAAATAGGGCACTTCACACTCATTTTATGAGGCCCATACAACAAATACTATTCTATTTTAGTATTTAAATACTGCAGTTTATAAAAGAATTATATACCATGACCAGTGAGATTTATCTCAGGGATGAAATGTTGGGTTAATCTCAAAACCCATTAATGTAATAAAGGATATCAATAGAGTAAAAAGTATAAGTAGCAAGATCATCTCAATAGCCTCAGGGAAATAACTAACAAAATCCAATATGCTTTCATGATAAAAGCACTCAGATTACCAGGATTAGAAGGAAATTTCTAATCTCTTTCTAACCTCATAATGAGCATCTATGGAAACCCATAGCTAATATTATCTTTAATGATGAAAGACTGGATGCTTTCCCCTGAAGATAAGGAACAAGACAAGGATGTCTGCTCTTGCCCCTTCTATTCAACAATGTACTGGAGATTTTAGCTAGAACTATTATGCAAGAAAAGGAAATAAAATGCTTGAAGACTGGTTAGGAAAATGTAAAACTATCTCTACTTTCAGATGAGGTATCTTGTTTTTAGAAAACTCTAAGGAATCCACTAAAAAAAACTGTATGAACTTACAGTTGAGCTCAGCAAAGTGGTAAGATAGAAGATCAAAATAGAAAAATCAATTGTATTTCTATATACTTGCAATTAACAATGTGATAAGGAAATTAAGAAATGCAAGAAGAAAAATTAATAATCAAAGGAATAAAATAAAATACTTTAGAATGAATACTTAAATAATACTTAAGAATGAATTTAGTAAAAGATTTACAAAATTAATACTCAGAAAACTACAAAATATGGTCGGAATAAAATAATGTACAAGTAAATGGGAAAACATCCCAATTCATGGATCAGAAGGCTTAACATTGTTAAAATGGCACTATTCCCCAAATGATCCAAAGACTCAGCACAATACCTATCACTATCTCAGCTTATTCCTTTATACAAACTGGCAAGCTGTTTCATAAAATTGTATGGAATTGCAAGGAAGCCAGAATAGCCAATGCAATCTTGAAAAAGAAAAACAAAGTGGTAGGACAAACATTTCTCAATTTCAAAACTTTGTAATATGCAATGGTAATCAAGATACTGTGGTACTGACACCAGGATAAACATACAGATCTATGGAACAGATGACATTTTAGAAATAAACCCCTACATCTGTGGTCTGTTGACCACAGACCCCTACATCTGTGGTCAACTGATTTTTGAAAAAGGATCCAAGAATAGGGATAGAATAATCTTTTCATAAAATGGTGCTGAGCCAACTGGATAGCCTTATGCAAAAGAAAGAGGCTTTATCCTTCTATCACGCCACATACAACAATTTACCAAAAAAGATAAAGACCTAAACATAGGAGTAAATCTATCACAGTTAGTTAAACATATGAAAAAGTTCTTGATCTTAGATTTGACAACAAATTGTTAGATATGACACCAAGAACAAAAAGGGGAAAAAGGTAATTTGGACTTCCACAGATTAATTACTTTCGTGCTTCAAAGTGTACCACCAAGGAAGTGAAAACACCCTTTGGAACCCTTGCACAATATTGCTGGGAATATAAAATTGTGCTGATGGAATGAAAAACAATAGGATAGTTCCTCAAAAAATTACAAACTTAGTTGCCATCTCTGGGTAAATACCTAAAAGAATTGAAAGCAGGGACTCAAATAGGTATATGTACACTTGTGTTCATTATTAGCATTATTCACAATAGCCAGAAGGCAGAAGTAACCCCAAGTGTCCGTCAATAGATGAACGGATGAAAAAAGTAGGTACGTACATACAACAGAGTATTATTCAGCTATAGAAGAAAGCAAATTTGACACATGCTACAACATGAATGAACCTTAAGGACATATTTGAAGTGAAATCAGCCTGTCAAAAAAGGTCAAACAATGTATGATTCCACTTGTGTGAGGTATCTAGAGTAGTCAAATGCATAAAGATGAAAAGTGGAATGGTTGTGGCCAGGGACTGGGGTAGTGGGAGAAAGAGGAGGCTTTTGTCTAATGGGTTAGAGTTTCAGTTTTGCAAGATGAAAATAGTTCTGGAAATTGGCTACACAATGTCAATGTACTTCACACTACTGAACTGTACACTTTAAAATGGTAAAAAAAAAAAAAAAGTGAATCTTATAATATGTGTATATTACCACAATTAAATGTAAAGTTTTTAAGGCAAGAGAGTGAAAGCACAACCCACAGTATGGAAGAAAACTTTGCATATCATATATCTGATAGGGGACTTATATAGAAAAATGTAAAGAACTATTATTACTTAATAATAAAATTCAAATAACTCAGTTTAAAAATGGCAAAGGACCTGCATACATATTTGTCCAAAAAAGATATACAAATGACCAGGAGCTGTGAAAAAATGCTGCATATCATTAGTCATCAAGGAATTGCAAATCAAAACACTAATGAGGGACTTCCCTGGCGGTCCAGCAGTTAATACTCTGCACTTCCACTATAGGGAGCATGTTTAATCCCTGGATGGGGAACTAAGATCCCGCATGCTGCGTGGTATGGCCAAAAAAAAAAGGAAAAAAAAAAAAAAGACACTAATGAAATATCACTTCATAGCCACTAGGATGGCTAGAATCAAAAAGCTGGAATCATAACAAATGTTGTTGAGGATATATGGAGAAACTGGAACCCTCATAACTGGGTGGTGCAAATAAAAAATGGTGCAGTCACTTTGGAAAACAGTCTGGCAGTTCCTCAAATATTAAACCTAGAATTACCATATAATCCATCAATTTCTCTCTACCTATATGCCCAAGTGAAATAACAACACATGTTCAAACAAAAACTTGTACATGAAATTTTTTTTAACATCTGTATTGGAGTATAATTGCTTTACAATGTTGTGTTACTTTCTGCTGTATAACAAAGTGAATCAGCTATACGTATACATATATCCCCATATCCCCTCCCTCTTGCGTCTCCCATGAATTTTATTTATTTTTATTTTTTTAATAAATTTATTTATTTATTTATTTTTGGCTGTGTTGGGTCTTCATTGTTGTGCACGGGCTTTCTCTAGTTGTGGCGAGCGGGAGGCTACTCTTCTTTGCGGTGCACAGGCTTCTCATTGCAGTGGCTTCTCTTGTTGCATAGCATGGGCTGTAGGCACACGGGCTTCAGTAGTTGTGGCTCGTGGGCTCTAGAGTGCAGGCTCAGTAGTTGTGGCGCACGGGCTTAGTTGCCCTGTGGCATGTGGGATCTTCCTGGACCAGGGCTGGAACCCGTGTCCCCTGCATTGGCAGGCGGATTCTTAACCACTGCACCACCAGGGAAGTCCCTGTACATGAATTGTATAGCAGCATTATTCATAGTAGCCAAAGATAGAAAAATTCCAAATGTACATTAATGGATGAATAGATAAATGCAAAGGGTTTTATTCATCCAGTGGAATATTATTTGGCCGTAAACACAAATGAAGTGTTGATACATGCTACGACATGGGAGTACCTTGAAAAAGTCATGCTAAGTGAGTGAAGTCAATCGCAAAGACCATATATTATATAATTCCATTCATTTGAAAGCCTTGAGTAGGGAAATCTATATAGATACAAAGATTAGTGGTTGTCTAGGCATGGGAACTGGAGGAAGAAATTGGCAACATTGGGAGTGATAGCTAAAGAGCAGAGGAGTTTTTTTTTTTTAATCTTTTTATTATCTTGTTTTTAATAACAAGGTGTTGGAGCTACAAGATTATATTTTGTCAACATAGGAATATTTTGTGCATCATTGAGAGTAAAGCATTCAGCTCTCTGTGTAAAGTCTGTGGGTACCACAGATGTTAGCAGGTGAATTTTTAATGGTTTTTTTTGTTTTGTTTTGTTTGTTTGTTTGTTTGCTGAACAACTCCACAAAAAAAATGAGTGCCTCATTAACATTTATTGTTTCTGCAAGGTCAAAAGGAGAACAGTCAACTCTAATTATAGCTATTGTGGACTAGAAGTAATGTGTTACCAAGGAACTAGTGTTCTCAATTATATTTTCATAGTTTTATTGGAAATTTTAAAAATACACATATCTCCAAAAGTATCAGATTTATAAAAATTTAAATGCAACCTTTAAAGAAAGATTCATTCATTTTAAAGAAAAGGTTTCATTCATTTTAAAGAAAAATAAGAATACTTTTGTTTGGCATCAAAATGATTTTACTGTGATTATTGTTCATGTTACTATTGAATTAGATTAAAATATTTTGTAGTAGGTTTCAGGGAACTCATTCTTTCTCATGAGAGTTTTTTGTGTGTCAGGAACTGGAAATCCACTTTTTAAATGTTTGGGAAATATGTGGTTTAGTGTAGTTACGTATAGGGGTCTCTTAGAGAATTCCTTAGAGATCCAAGAAGATAAACAACCAATGTTTATAAGGACAAGAACTAAAAGATCTCTAGAGATGAGTTAATCCTATACTCTTCTTTACTCTTTCCTCTCCTTTTCCTCATTCCCATCGATTCCTTTTTCCTTTTCTTTCATATTCTCTTATCTCTTTTCTTGTCTTCCTCCCGCCTCCTTCTTCATAGAGGTTTGGGGGTTTTTTTTATTTATTTATTTTATTTATTTATTTTTGGCTGTGTTGGGTCTTCATTGCTGTGCACGGGCTTTCTCTAGTTGTGGTGAGTGGGGGCTACTCTTCGTTGCAGTGCACAGGCTTCTCATTGCAGTGGCTTCTCTTGTTGGGAAGCACAGGCTGTAGGCATGCGGGCTTCAGTAGTTGTGACTCGCGGGCTCTAGAGCACAGGCTCAGTAGTTGTGGCTCACGGGCTTAGTTGCTCCGCAGCATGTGGGATCTTCCCGGACCAGGGCTCGAACCCGTGTCCCCTGCATTGGCAGATGGATTCTTAACCACTGCGCCACCAGGGAAGCCCTCTCTCTCCTTCTTAACGTCTATAATTCATACAAACGCAATCTCTTAACCCCAATCTGAATTCCCATAGCTTCATTTTGCACATGATCCATAGTAGCGCCAGTCTGCATTCAGTTAACACTTTTTTGCACACTTGTCACTATTGAAGGGTTTAGTATAAATCAATGAAGCAAGAATAGATTCCTTTATTCATGCATCTTATATCCCAATGAAGAGAGACAGGCAATAAACAATAAACAATGAAGAATAAATTACATACTACATAAGGAAATCGTGAGCATTATGAAAAATACTAGAGAAGACTAGGGTGAATCAGAAATGGATTTGGCAGTGAGTTGCAATTTTAAGTCACGTGATCAGGGAAATTATATCTCATTGTCAACTTTTTTTGTGTGTTCCTTGAGCCCAGTTTCCAGAGTGAAAATGTGATTGATTTAACTCAGGTTACTATAAATTTCCATTTTACACTCAGTTGAGTAGTTTATGTGGCATTTTCTAAGTAGTCATGCTCTTCTATAAATCTGATTATTATTTATTTACCATAAAAATACTAAACCAGAAATGTCCTAATAAAAGTATTCTTTTGGTGAGGACTCTTCTCTATCAAAGTTTATTAGTCTATTTACCAAGAGCTCAGTTTTCAGTATATTTACAAGGAGATTACACTTGGTCACCTGCATTCTTTTTTCCCCAGAGACCCTTCCTGTATATAAATCACTGGATAGATAGCTGCTTAATTTGTTCCCACTAGGGAATAGAAGAGAGCAGAGGAGTTCCTTTTTAAGGTGAGGAAAATGTTCAGAAATTGGCTGTAGTGGTGATTATTGCATCTACCTGTGAATATACTGATGCTATGAACAAGGGCTTATGTGCCCACAGCACAGAAAGCTCTGACAGTGGGTGTTTGCAGCAAAGTAAGGGTTTATTTGCAGGGTGCCAAGCAAGGGAGTGGGAGACAAGTCTCAGATCCACTCCAGCTTGGTCTTTGAGTTAAGGGTTTTTTTAAGGGGAAGAACAAAGAGGCTGGGATTAATCATCATCTTGTGACACTTCTGTGACATTTCTTAATGATAGTTTCAGGGGTCAGGATGTCTCTCGTTTATGATTCCCAGCCCAGGTGGTCCATGGCTTGGAGGTCTGTTAGCTTATATTGCCCTGGAGAAACAACCTCTGTTTGTACGTTAATGATGATATCTGTAATAGCAATTTTAGTACATTAACGATGTTATCTACAACAGCAATTTGACTCTAGTTGATTAGGTCAGAGGGGACGAGAAAGGGAATAAAGTTTTGGATAAAGAGATTAATCATAAACCCAGTAAGGGAACTTTGTTTTAGGGGAATTTGGTTTCACTGAAAACCAGTGAGTTATAGACATTAAAGGGTCCATTGTATAGTATGTGTGTTGTATCTCAATAAAGCGTTCAAATAAGTGGATAAATGCATTAAGAGTTTTGCAATGCAAGCAATTCAGGCTCTTAGACATCTAAGAGTTTCCAGGTTATTTAACACATCCATCACCTCAAATTGTTATCGTGTATGTGTGTGTGTGTGTGTGTGTGTGTTGTGTGTTGAGAACTCTTAAGATCCACTCTCTTAGCAAATTTCATTTATACAATACAGTATAAGTATCTCAAATCATCGTATTGACATCCTCAAATTAGACCACTGTATTAGTCAATTATACCTCAAAGTAGAGCTTGGAGGGGTAAAAGAGATTCCAGGTGCATCTCACATTTACATTACGGTTTGTTATTGTTGTTTTTGTTATTTTAGTGAAAATAGGAATTCAGTTGCCTTAAGGATCTTACAGCTTTTTACATTTCAAAATTCTCTAGGGACACAAGCTAACATTGATCTAAAATAAATTTCCTTCCAGTGTAAAATGTGAATTTAATGAAACCTGATAGTTTAATGACACATCTCACACCCTCTGCTTAGAGAAGAGTCCCTTCGCCCAGCTAGGACTGCGGGGTTCAAACTCCCCACCAGAGAGAGCCAAGCGCTCTGGGATTCTTCTCAAATGAGTGGGGGTGGGGAAGAGATGGGTAGAAGGCTTAAGGCTGTCAAATTACAAAGATTAAAATGGAGCCTGACTCTTTATTACAGATAGTGATGTCACACTGAAGTGGCTACGTTTCTAAACAAGGGTCACAGTTCCAGTTACACCAAGCCCTCTTGCTGCAGTTTGTCCTGGTCTGGGCGCCCTCTTGTCTATACTTGCTTCATCTTCAAACTGAATGAGGAATTCCCTGTGCACACCTGTGACCTCGTGTTCCGACCAAGCTGCGGGAAGACTACAGAGTCAGCCTTAGGACAGGAATAAGCTCTGTTTAAATTCAAATATTCCCGCGGAGACAGGTTACCACCAACGGCTGAAGCCGCTTCGCCTGAGCCAAGCGCCCTCCCGCCTCGCTGTCACTCAGCCACGAGGGGGCGCGGCCTTGGGAACTGTCCAATCACGGAGGTCGCTGGGGCCGGTGGGTGGGGTGACGCCCTCAACGGAAGGGCCGTAGCTAATCGCTCTGGCTTTGCTCGTGGGTGCTCATCATCCCGTAGTGGTCTTTTTTCTCTGCCGCAGGCTCTGTTGTGCTGTGATCTACACGGGTCGTGGGAGTTGTAGGAAGGATTCAGGGAGACCCCGGAAACCTAGAAATGGTGAGTGTGCTTCCCTGGGTGTGGAGACGGTGAGGAGGGGCTGGTGGGAACGGGCCGGAAGCGGCCATGGCGGGACCCGGGCCTCCCCGCGGTCAACTTCGGAGTCCGCTGGCCCGAGTCCACCCGGGGCGCCGCTCGGACCTCAGTCCGCTCCGGCTCGCAGCGTGGGGGCGAGGCGGGGCCGGCAGCCGGGACCCCGGCCGTCCTGTCCCATCCCTTGGTGCGCGGCGACGTCGGCCCTGACCCCGGAGCCTCTCTGCGCAGCTCTGCGCCCGCAGCCCCGCGTCTCCCCCAGGTTGTGCGGTGACCGCGGGAGGGTCGTTAGACTCGGGGTCTGGGCTTTATGCATGGGAGGAGCTGTGGTGTGTGAGGTCCCCCTTCCCTCCTTTCTCCCCAGCGCGACATGTTTTCTCTTGAGTTTTTCATATTTGGGGGGAGCGGGGTCTCAAATCCACAACCGTTTTACCAGCGTAGCTCTTCCTAGGGTTGGCGATAAATCCCTAAATTTCCAAATCCCTTTCGCATTCCCAAACGCCAGCTTCCTCTCTCTGATTCACAGCATATTCTACTGTTCGTCCGCCGTGGTGCATTTCAAATAGCCTCAATATTTTAATTGTTTATCCTTCTTAAGTAGAGCCACGGATGGGCTGTTTTTGAAAGCTTTATTTTTTTGTGTGTATTTTACATGAGAGGAAAGCCGAGAATGACCGCCTGGTACTATGTTGTATGAAATCCTTGTGCCTCTCGTCCCAGGATCTTTCCTGGGCCCAGACATCCTACGGAAAATCCTTTGGTTGGAGGTTCCGTTTTGAAACTTTCCTGGGTGATCTGTTGTGTCAGCCTTGCGCCTCCCTGCTTTTGTTGACCTGAAAAGATTTATTGCTTTATTTAAGTGTCCGTTTTCAGTAGGGGTAAATACATTTTAATTTAATCAATAGGCTTGAAAGATAGCATAAAACATTTCCAAAGAGGCGAAAAAAGAGGTGAATTTCAGGGGTGAAAAGAAAGGTTCCAGTATTGCATTTCACTTAAGATACTGGTTTCACTCCCTCTTACCCTGACTGTAGTTGTTTCAGAGGGCTGTTCATTACTTTTGGATGATTTCAAATGAAATTCCAGGGTTTAGACTTGCAGACCAGAAGTGTTCAAGTATGATTAATTAATTACAAAACAAGTCTTGCCATGAAATAATAATTAACTGACATCTTTGCTGAAAGGAATATATATTTGGGATTTTCTGGTTGAACTAGTAAAGTGCGTTCCAGTTTTCTTTCCTCCTTTCCACATAAACACTGAGTCTGAGTGAATTTGCTGGATTGGTCAGTGTGTTTGTGTCATTAAAATGTAATAGTGGTGCCAAGTAACTCCAGTGTTGAGTATGGCCTGTGGTGGGTGAGCTAAACCAAGGCCCTCTCTGAGCATGCGCAGAGAGGTAGAAGTGAAGGCCAATTGGTTCTTCCTGGGAAACCTCTCCTTGTAGGTTTCCCACCTGCTCACACCCACTACAGAAGGAGTCTTTATGCTGAGAGAAGGTACAGAGCCCTGGAAAGGTGGGAGTTCAGGTGCTCCTGGGGAGGTGGAGGAGATTCGGTGATTTCTTTCTGCAGTTGTAATAGTGGTTTCTTCAGGTGCAGATGTATGGCTAAGTGTTGCATCCATAATGTTGGCGCATTCAGTGTAATTTGCGCACAGGAAAGTCTATGGAGGTTGGTGTCCTGTCTCCTTGACAAAGGGTTTATGAATTTGGGAGTTCATTTGGGTCGGAACCTGCTGAGAAATTCCTCACTTGTGAGAATGGAAGCCTGGGGGAGGAAGGGCTCGCACGTGGCCAGGCAAGAGAAGAGTATGTGCAGCTGCCCGAGTTAATTTTGGGTCCCTACCCTTCTTCACCAGGGACTGACTCACTTCTAGGGGTTCTATCTCAGTTGGGAGTGTCTGGACCACAACTTTAAGAATGTATTTAACTTTCTGAATGTGGATTTTCGTTTTGAACGGTAGGGAAGCAGTGTGCTTATCTCAACTGATTCAAATATTTGCTTTTCTTTCCTTTGGATTCCTTTATCTCTTGAATATTGTGGTCCTGTAATTCTTTTCCTTAGTAGTTCCCACATAACCCCTCTGCATCCACACAGTTTGCACTGTTTTATACATCTTGTATTACCACAGTACATTTATAACAATTACTGAACCAATAGTGATGCATTAAAGTCCACAGTTTTTATTATCAATGACTCTTTGTGTTATAGGATCTATGGGTTTTGGTAAATGTTTATTGACACGTATCCATCATTTCTATATCCTATAGAGTAGTTTCACTTCCCTCAAAGTCCCTTATGCTTCATCTATTCATTCATCTCTCCCTTCAACCCCCAAATCCTTCAGAACCAAAGATCTTTTTCTGGCTCATAATAATGTCTTTTCCAGAATGTCATATACTTGGAATCTTGTGTTGCCTTGTCAGATTGGCTTCTTTCACTTAGCAATGTACTTTTAAGATTCCTTCATGTGTTTTCATGGCTTGATACCTCATTTCATTTTTTCACTGAACAATATTTCATCTTACTACAGTGGGAATGACACTGATTGTTTATCCATTCGACTCTTGAAGGACATCATGCTTAACTCTAACTCTTGCCCGTTATGAATAAAACACCTAGAAACATTCATGTTTAGGCTTTTGTGTGTACTTAAGGTTTCCACTAATTTAGGTCTCTACCAAGGAATGTGATTGCTGGATCTTACTATATGTATAAGAGTATATTAAGTATTCATGGAAAATTCTTATCTTCCAATGTAGGCATACCAAATTTCATTCCCACCACCAAGGAATGATTACCAGCAGCTTCACATCTTCACTAATAGCTGGTGTTCTGAGTGTTTTGAATTTAGCCATTTAATAAGTGTGTAGTGACATATCATTGTTGGTTTTTTTGTAATTTCCCAAAGACATTTGTTGAGCATGTTTTCATATTGCTTATTTCCCATCTGTATATCTTGTTTGGTGTGTTGTCTGTTCAGATCTTTTTCCCATTTTTTTTTCTTTTTCCCATTTTTTTTTTCTTTTTCCCATTTTTAATTGAGTTGTTTGTCTTCTTACTGTTGAGTTTTAAGAATTATATATATATTTTGTTTTGGGGTTTTTTAAGAATTATTTATTTGGTTGCAGTGGGTCTTAGTTGCAGCTCACGGGCTCCTTAGTTGTGGCACATGGGCTTCTTAGTTGTGCCTCCAGGGCTCCTTAGTTGTGGCTCCAGAGCTCCTTAGTTGTGGTACACGGGCTCCTTAGTTGTGGCATGCGAACTCTTAGTTGTGGCATGCATTTGGGATCTAGTGCCCTGACCAGGGATTGAACTCGGGCCCTCTGCATTGGGAGCACAGAGTCTTATCCACTGCGCCGCCAGGGAAGTCCCCAAGAATTCTATGTATATTCTGGATACCAGTCATTTATCAGATATGTGTGTTACAAAGACATTCTCCTAGTCTGTGACTTGTCTTTTCATTCTCTTAACACTTTCCCAGCACAGGAATTTTCCTTTTAATAAAGTGAGACTTATCATTTTTTCCCTTCTTGGTTTGTTTGTTTGTTTGTTTGTTTTTGGTGTTGTATCTAAGTATGATGTTAGCTGCAGGTGTCCTGTAGATGTTTTTCTCAAGAACAGAGAGTTCCCTTCTATTATTAGTTTGTTAACCATAAATGGCTGTTGAATTGTATCAAATCTTTTTATGTTCATTTCCCCCCTCCTTTCATTTCTGATATTATTTCTGTTTTGCCTTCTCTTCTCCGTTATCTTGACTAGATGTCAATCAATTTTATTATAATTAATATTTTCTGTGGACCAGCTTTTGGTTTTGAAAAGTAGAAGAGTGGTTTTTTCTTTTAAAAATTTAAATATTTCACTCTACTCTCTTCCTGCTTGCATGGTTTCTGAAAAGAAGTCTGATTTAATTCTAATCTTTTTTCTCTATAAGTAAGGTGGGTTTCCCCTCTGGCTTTTTTTCACTATATTCTCTTTCTCTTTGATTTTTCTCTAGTTAGAATATGATATACTTGGTATGCATTTTTGACATGTAGTGTTCTTTAAGCTTTTTGGATCTACAGCATGCCATTTATGATTAATTTTAGGAAAATCTCAATGATTATTACTTCACTCATTTTTTCTGTTCCTTTCTATGTATCTTTTTTTGTTTTTTTAGATATTCCCATTTTGTGTATTTTAAACCTTCTGTCATTGCTCTACAGTTCATGGATATTGTGTTCTGTCTTGTTTGTTTTGTTTTTTTTTTTTTTTTTTGGCTTTGTGTTAGCCTCTGGTGAAATATATTGTTTTCAGTACAGGCCTTGTGAAGAACAGAGTATTTGGTATTTATTATTATTATTATTACTTTTTTTGATGTGGACATTTTGTAAAGTCTTTATTAAATTTTGTTACGATATTATTTCTGTTTTTATGTTTTGATTTTTTGGCTGCGAGGCATATGGGATCTTAGCTCCCCAACCAGGGATCAAACCCACACCCCCTGCATTGGAAGGTGAAGTCTTAACCACTGGACCACCAGGGAAGCCCCTGGTGCTTATTTTTACATGCCATCTTTATTTCTTCTTTCCCAGTTTTAGAGAGAGTGTTTTGCCTGTGACCTCAATGCTCTGATGGGTCTAAGAAGACTTGTTCAAGTTTTTTTCATTTTTTTTCTTTGAGGCCAGGAATGATGACTTCTAAGTTCCTTAAATGCCAGATTAGAACCTGTAAGTCTCTGTCTTCAATTTTTGATGATTGATTGCTGACTGCTTTAAAACCTCATTCATTCTCTTTACCCTTTTACCCACATCTATACAAAGTGGTCAGAAAGCCTTAGTCCTTCTTCCATTGGCACTGGCAAGAGATTCAATCCTCTTAAGATCCTGCTCTTGTGTGTGAACCCTCATCCTAACCCAGCCCCTAACTTCAGTTTTTAAAAAGTCCAATTACCTTTCCTTGCTTGTGAAACCACTTCTTGAAAGCTCTGGAGAGGCCTGCCTTACTTTCCTCAGATACCTCAATTATTTAGGTAATAAAACCTTTCATACACTATTGGCAATGTGTGCTGTCATCAGCAAAGGGATTCCTATCCCCAGGGGTCAAGCTGTCATGTTCCTGTAAACCTTGTGGGAGCTTGGAAATTAGAGAAGTTGGCAGGGCAGCCTCTAGAGTGGCTGGTCAGGAAATAACTTCCTCCTGCAATTTGAAAATGGAGATTTTATGTTCTTTAGGGGGAAAGCACTGTTGAATCCTTTGTGTATTTCATACTTATGGGCAGATTCACCATCAAACCCTTGTGATTTTCAGTGAATGCACTTGCAATCTACAACTCTTAATCTGTTCCTCAAGGTTAGAAAGACACAGGACACTGTGTTCTAGATCTGCCATAAAGAGCTCTTCTGGCATATTGTCTCACTCTGTGTGCCTATGTATGCCTCTAAGCAGCCCTGAGGCACATGAGTATAGGAATTTTGTGGTCTGTGTTTTCATGCTATCTTCCTACTGTCTGCGCCATTTAACTGTAAATGCCAATTAACTTTCTAGTGCATCAGATCAAACAAAGAGAAAGGAAAAACTGAGTCTGTGGTAAATGTTACACAAGTTAACAGCACTATTTCCCCACAAGAGTATTTTCTTTCTGTCATCTACATCTGACTACTTATAAAGGCCTGGATTACTTTACTGCCAAATTGGCCAGCTGGGTCCTATTAAAAGTTTTACAGTTTTCTTGGACTCTTTTGTTTGGTGATGGGAGTAGAAAAAAAAGCTTCTAGTTCAGCACTATGTTCTTATTCATAAAAGTTTGTGCAGATTTGACCCTCTGCCTCATAAATGCTATAAATGGTACGTAAAAGGAAGGAGATGAAAGAGTTTTTCCTCACAAGGTATTGATGGTCTTAAAATGGGAACATTTGTTTCATTTGTATATCATGTCTGTCATTTCCCAACATGTTCTGGACCCTGCTGTTAGTGAGAAATGAGATGTAATGTGATCAGAGTAAATATTTCCATGTTCATTATGCTGCTAAATTTGTGAGGAAGTATAGACAGAGTAAGTTGCTGATAATCAAGTCATAGAATAAATGTTTGGATATGACAGAATCATACATAACCTTCATATAAATAGTGTATAGGGCTTCCCTGGTGGCACAGCGGTTAAGAAACTGCCTGCCAATGCAGGGGACACGGGTTCGATCCCTGGCCCAGGAAGATCCCACGTGCCACGGAGCAACTAAGCCTGTGTGCCACAACTACTGAGCCTGCGCTCTAGAGCCCGCATGCCACAACTACTGAAGCCTGTGCGCCTAGAGCCTGTGCTCTGCAACAAGAGAAGCCACCACAATGGGAAGCTTGCACACTGCAATGAAGAGTAGCCCCTGCTTGCTGCAACTAGAGAAAGCCCACACGCAGCAACGAAGACCCAACACAGCCAAAAATAAACACAAAACAAAACAAAACAAAAATGGTGTATAGATGTCTAGTCCTGTCAGTGTCATGCATCCTGCTATACACATATTTGGGGTATTTTAGGACTCGGTAGCCTTTGAAGATGTGGCTGTGAATTTCACCCTGGAGGAGTGGGCTTTACTGAATCCTTCACAGAGGAAACTCTACAGAGATGTGATGCGGGAAACCTTCAGAAACCTGGCCTCAGTAGGTAAGGGTGACAGCTTTCCTTTACTTTGTCAATTAGGGAACAAATGTTTCTTGTTCATTGATGGTCTTCCAAGATGTCCTATGTGGAAGGGAGGATGTTGGTATATAAACTAGGCCTGGTCACAGCCAACAATGAATATAGAATCTAATAATTGTTCTATAATTTCTAATATTTTGGAATCGTTTTTCTTCATCTGCAATTTAGGGAAAAAATGGGAGGATCATGACATTGAAGGTCAGTACAAAAACCAGGGGAGAAAACTAAGGTAAGTCACACTCACAACAGAAAGTAGTGCCTTATATGAGGGTCCTGGTATGTGATGAAATTTTAAAAGAAGGGACCTAAACACATAATGCCTGCTTCACATTTATTTATTCTCAGAAAAATTTTCCCCCAAATACTTTCTAATATGTGACATAGATGTTTAGTGTTTGGAAAATAGTTCTCTTGGAAACAGTATTAACAAGCCCTATATGTGAATATCAATGTTTTGATAATTCCAAGAGTGAAGTCTTCTTGCAAGTCATTTCTTATATTCAATCAAAAACAATTCAGACAAGGGAGATAACCTACACTTTTGCTATAGATCATAAAAATGTAGTTCAAATATCCTACTAATAAATATTAAATTGTTGGTAAAGAAATCATTACTAACGTGATTCTCATTTTTTACAGAAGTCATGTTGTAGAGAGACTCTGTGAAATTAAAGAGGGTAGTCAATGTACAGGAAACGTCAGCCTTATTCCAAAACTCAGTCTGAACAAGAAAACTACTAGAGTGAAACTACATGAATGCAGTGCATGTGGAAAAGTCTTTATGCATCATTCATCCCTTAATAGGCATATCAACCATCATAGTGGACACAAACTGTATGAGTATCAGAAATATGAAGAGAAGCCATATAAATGTAAGGAATGTGGTAAAGCCTTCAGTTATCTTCAGTGTTTTGAAAAACATGAAAGAAAACACAGTGGACAGGAGAACTATAAATGTAAGGAATGTGGGAAAGCTTTTCGTTTTCGCACATCCTTTAAAACACATAAAAGGATTCATACAGGAGAAAAGCCCTATGAATGTAAAGAATGTGGGAAATCCTTTATGTGGCTCACAACCTTTCAAAGACACATGATAACGCACACTGGAGATACTCCTTATAAATGTAAGGAATGTGGGAAACCCTTTAAGTGGCTCACAACCTTTCGGAGACACATGATAACACACACCGGAGATGCTCCTTATAAATGTAAGGAATGTGGGAAAGTCTTTATTTTTTTAAGTGCACTACAAATACATGAAAAAACCCACATGGGAGAGAAACCCTATCAATGTAAACAATGTGGAAAAACCTTTAGATATAGTCGAACTTTTCAAACACATGAAAGGACTCACACAGGAGAGAAACCCTATGAATGTAAGCAATGTGGTAAAGCTTTTATTTCCCGTATAGGAATACAAAACCATGAAAGAAATCACGATGGAAAGAAATTCTATGAATGTAAAAAATGTAGTAAAGCATTCAGTTATTCCAGTTCTCTTCGAAAACATGAAAGAACTCATACTGGAGAGAAACCCTATGAATGTAAGGAATGTGGAAAAGGTTTTATTTTTCTCTCAAGCCTTCGAGCACACATGATAAGTCACTCTGGAGATGGACCTTATAAATGTAAGGAATGTGAGAAAGCATTCATTACTCCCAGTTCATTTCAAATACATGTAAGGACTCACACAGGAGAGAAGCCTTATAAATGTAAACAATGTGGGAAAACTTTCAGTTGGCCCACTTCCATTCGCAGACATGAAAAAAGTCACAGTGGAGAGAAACCCTATGAGTGTAGGCAATGTGGTAAAACCTTCAGTTGTCCCAGATCCTTTCAAAGCCATGAAAGGAGACACAGTGGAGAAAAGCCCTATGAATGTAAAAAATGTGGTAAAGCCTTCAGTTGTCCAAATTCCTGTCGAAAACATGAAAGAAGTCATGGTGGAGAGAAACCTTATGAATGTAAAGAATGTGGGAAAACCTTCAGTTCTCTCACCAAATTTCAAAGACACGTGATGAAGCACACTGGAGATGGACCTTATAAATGTAAGGAGTGTGGGAAAGTCTTTGATTGTCCCAATTACTTTCGAAGTCATGAAAGGATTCACAGTGTAGAAAAACCCTATGAATGTAAGGAATGTTGTAAAGCCTTCAGTACTCCTAGGTCCCTTCGAAGACATGAAAGAACTCATACTGGAGAGAAACCTCATGCATGTAAGGAATGTGGTAAAGCCTTCAGTTATCCCAGTTTCCTTCAAAAACATGAAAGAAGTCATACTGGGGAGAAACCCTACCAATGTAAACAATGTGGTAAAGCCGTCAGTTATCTCAGTTCCCTTCGAAGTCATGAAAGAACTCATAGTGGAGAGAAACCCTATGAATGTAAGGAATGTGGGAAAGCATTCATTTTTCTCTCAAAATTTCGTTTACACATGATAAAGCACACTGGAGTTGGACCTTATACATGTAAGAAATGTGGGAAAGCCTTCGATTGTCCCAGTTCATTACGAAACCATGAAAGAACTCACACTGGAGAGAAACAGTATGAATGTAAGAATTGTAGCAAAGCCTTCAGTCATCTCCGTTCTTTACGAAACCATGAAAGAACTCATGTTGGAGAGTAGTGCTACGAATGTAAGAAAGTGGGAAAGCCTTCAGTTCTATCACTAAATTTTCAAGACGTGGTGAAGCACACTGGAGATGGAGCTAATAATGTAAGGAATGTGGGAAGGCCTTCGATTTCTTCAGTTCATTATGAAATCATGAAAGAACTCACACTGGAGAGAAACCACACGAATGTGAAAATTATAGGTAAGCCTTCGATTGTCCCAGTTCTGTTCAAAACCATGAAAACACTCATAATGGAAAGTAGGCCTATTAATGTCAGGAATGTAGGAGAACCTTCAATTTTCCCAGTTCATTCTGAATACAAAAAATAGAATTCACACTGGAGAGAAACCCTGTGAATGCAAACTATATGGTAAAGCCCTCAGCAATTCCTATTATGTTCAAATACATGAAAGAACTCTTACCAGAAACTGAACATAAGGAATATTGGAAAGCCTTTATCACACAACATTTTAAGGACACAAGACGGTGCACACCATGTAAGTGTGAGGAATTGGGGAAGTCTTCAGTCCCGTTTTCTTGGGAAAGAACTCACTCTAGAGAGAATTCTGTTAAATGTAAACAATATATGAAAACCTTCATTTGCCCTACATCCTTACAAAACCATGTGAGAATGTACACTGGATAGATACCATGTAACTGAAAAGTAAAACAAACTATTCAGTTGAAACAAATATTTTTGTAGTCATGTGAAAACTGCACTGGAAAAAATTCATGTTAATATAAGTAATATGGGTAAGCCTGGTACAAATTAATTCATGTAGAATACTCAAGGTTACAATATGGAAGAAGTGTTATAAACTTTAAACATATATTGTCCTTATCAGTGGCACATTCTTAAAGTTATTTTCTGTTGTATGGAGTAGTACTTACTTTTGCAAGTAAATATTGAGGTAAGATAATTCTGTAGGTACCCTTTAGGCAGTCATTCCTAAGTTTAATAGGTAATTTTATCCTTTACTCAGTAAAATTTTTGTTTTTATTTTGAAGACTCTTTGATCCATGGGTGAATTGAAGTATATTTCTAATATGTAAGTGGGTTTAATTTTTATATAATACTTTTCTGCAAATAAGGGAACACTGAAAAATGACACTTTGGTACTTGTTTGTTTATTGTACTGGCCTCCTGCGGCAAGTACTCAACATCCCTTATACGTTATATACATATTCCACCTTTATTTCTTAAGAGAAAACTAACTTTTCATTGGCCTGAAGAGCTTTATTCCATTTCTTTGCTAACAATGAGTTGGCATATATTTGTAAGTATGCAAAGTTCATCATATACTCTCATGTGAATTATTGTTTTCATCTTTTGTCATTTGTTATTTGTCATTCCTTCTGGCTGGGATTTGGGCTATGGAATTTGCATTAAGAGAGACCTGTGAGAGGACAATAAAATTTAGAGTTGGTGATGACCCTTTTTGACTCTGTTATCTCAATGTGAGTAATGTTGTGAACTACATTTTCTAGACTCTGTTGCTTTTATGGTCCCACGTTAGAATTCACCAAAGCCTAATTTACAGGTAATTTGAAATGCAGATGTGAAATAGGATTAGGTAGATTTTGGAGCCACCTGTACGGAAAGAGACACACAAGAAGCATAGGGCCTTTGCAGACACTTGCTTCCAGCTCATTTTCCTCATTTTTTGCTCTGCCAGTCAGGAATATCCTCAAAACTGAAGAGAGTTCAAGACGGTGGAGTAAGAAGACCCTGAGCTCACCTCCTCCCATGGGCACACCAAAATTACAACTGTTTACCAAGCAACTATTGATGAGAAAGACCTGAACAGTAGCAGAAAAGATCTTCTACAAGTAAAGATAGGAAGAAGGACCCACAACAAGACCAGTAGGAAGTGTGGAGAAACGTTACAGTCAAGACCCATTACCCACAAACAGGAGGATGATTACAATTGCAGAAGTTGTCCCAAGGAGCAAGGGGGTCCAAACCCCACATCTTGCTCCCCAGCCTAGGGGCCCTGCACTGGAAAGACAAGCCCGCAGAACATTTGGCATTGCAGACCAGCGGGGCTTACTTTCAGGAGAGTCAGAGGGCTGTAGGAAATAGAGACTCCACCCTTCAGGGACGCACATAACATCTCATGTGCTCCAAAATCCAGGGCAAAAGCAGTAATTTGAAAGGAGCCTAGGTTTGACCCACCTGCTGATCTTGGAGAGACTCCTGGAGAAGCAGGAGGCAACTGATGCTTACTCTCGGGTCATAGACACTGTGACAGCCCTTTGGGGGAGCTCATTCTACCACAAGGATACTGGTGCTGACAAGTGTGGTTTTGGAATCGTCCTTCTAGCTTATTAGCACAAGCGACCTGCACTATCCACCAGCCTGTTGGCACCGGTATTGGGATACCTCAGGCCAAGCAGCTAGCCAGGTGGGGACACAGCCCCACCCACCATATGGCCAGCTGCCTTAACACACGTTGAGCCCCCAGTTGCCCTGGCACTGGCCCTGGGGCCCCTGAGGCCCCACAGCCAGCTGTTGGGACCCAACCCCATATATGAGTGGGCCTACACCAGGATACAGCCCCATTCACCAGCGGGCCAGTACCAGCTTTGAGACACTCCAGACCTTGTAGCCATCTGTGACAGAAATAAGCCCTGCTCACCAGTGGTCTGACACCAACTCTGAGACCCCCAGCTTACTGCAGCTAAAGACCTCAGGATCTGGCTCCACCCATCAGTGAGCTGGCATTAACCCCAGGATCCCCTGAGCCTCAGCCCCACCCCCCAGCTCTAAGACACCTTGGACCCTTCAGCCAGCCACTGTGGGATTTGGCCCAGTCACCACCAGGCTGACACTAGATTCGGGGGTCCCAGGCCCATGACCTCCCACCCTGGAAACTAGCTCCACCCACCAGTGGGCCAGCACTGGCCCTCGGACCCCCTGGGGCTCTATAGCCAGCCACCTCATGTCCTGACCCTGCCTACCAACAGTCAGCAACCTCTGCACAAGGCAGGACCTGGCAACCAACTGGACCAAGGGCCAGCCACGCCTAGTCAGCCCGCTACACGAGAAGGACCCACATAGGGGGCATACCTAGAGCATCTAGCTCTGGTGTCCAGAGGAGAGAGCACTGCACACATAGGACGTCTTCTACAAAAGGCCACTTCTCCAAGGTCTGGAAACAAGCAATGTGCCAAATACATAGAAATTTAAAAAGCAAATTAGGCAAAGTGAGGTGACAGGAATATGTTCCAAACAAGGAACAAGATAAAACCCCAGAAGTAGAACTAAGGAAGCAGAAATAAGCAATCTGCTTGTTCAAGGTAATGATCATAAAGATGCTCAAAGAACTTGGGAGAAGAATGGGTGAACAGAGTGAGAAATTAGTCATTTTTAACAAAAATTTTAAAAATACAAAGAACCAAACAGTTGAAGAATACAGTAAGTGATATTTTTAAATACACTAAAAAGAATCAGTAGTAGATTAGATGATACAGAGGAATGAATCAGCAAACTGGAAGACAAGGTAGTGGAAATCACTCAATCTGAACAGAAAATAAGGAAAAAGAATTTTTTTTAAATGACAGTTTAAGAGACTTCTGAGACAACAACAAGCATACTAACATTCTCATTATAGGAGTCCCAGAAAGAAAGGAGAGAAAATGGGCAGAAAACATATTTGAAGACATAATAGCCAAGAACTTCCCTAACCTGGTAAGGAAACAGACATCCAGGTTCAGGAATTACAGTCCCAAAAGGACCAATCTAATCCATATATATATGTATATTATTATATATATTTATAATATTATAATATATATAATGGAATATTACTCAACCATAAAAAAGAATGAAATTTTGCCATTTGCAACATTGTGGATGGGCCTAGAAGGTATTATCCTAAGTGAAATAAGTCTGACAGAGAAAGACAAATACTGTATAATCTCACTTACTTTTGGAATCTAAAAAACAAATGAACAAACATAGCAAAATAGAAACAGAGTTACAGATACTGTGTCAAACAGGTAGTTGGCAGAGGGGGAAGAGGTAAGGGAGGAAAGAAATAGGTGAGGGAGACTAAGAGGTGCAACTTAGAGTTGCAAAATGAGTCACAGGTATGAAATGTACGGTGTGGGAAATGTAGTCAATAATTATATCTTTGTATGGTGAGAGATTGTAAGTAATCTTATATTAGTGATCATAGTGAAATGTATAGGAATATTGAAACACCATGTTGTGTAACAGGAACTAACATAGTGTTATAGGTCATTTATATTTCAAAAACAAACTCATAAAGAGATCAGATTTGTGATTACCAGAAGCAAGGTGTGAGGGGGAGGGGGGAATTGAAGGAAGGCAGTCAAAAGGTACAAACTTTCTGTTATAAAATAATTAGTACTAGGGATGTAATGTACAACATGAGAAAGTTGTTAAAGAGAGTAAATCCTAAGAGTTCTCATCAAAAGGAAAAAAATTTTTTCTATTTCTTTAAAATTTTGTATCTATATGAAATGAAGGATGTTCACTAACCTTATTGTGATAATCCTTTCATGATGTATATAAGTTAAATCATACTGTACACTTTAAATTTATACACCGCTGTATGTCAGTTATATCTCAATAAAACTGGAAAAAAAGAGAATATCCTCAAAACCACCACAGACTGTTTGACTTCCATTTGATCAGAGCTGTAGGCTTCCACAGTGTTTTCCAAAGTTCAACATGGAAGATTCAGCACAGTTTGGATTTTCCTGCAAGCCCACTGTGTCCATCTGGCAAGAAATTTAGACTATCGTGGTTGAGAATATCCTCTGAACACTGTTCTCTAGACTGTATTCATATAAGCTCTAATTTGTAATAACACCTTGGTCTGTTAATACTGCTGTTGACTTTGTGCTCCTGATTCCCCTTTGTGTTGCAGTCCAAAAGAACTACCTGGGAGTTTGTTCCTGTTCTTCACTGTGCAGTGACTGCTCAGACCCAGTCCTTCCATGTAGAATCAGCACCTTCCTCATATCGGGCAGATTCTCAGTGTTTCCTTTCACTCACATCTGAGTGTAATCCCTGAATATGTTTTCAGTTCTCTTTGATTGTATAAGATTCAAAGTATGTGCATTATTTTCTCTAATGAGTGCTTTTGTAGCTTTTTCTTAGAAATATTTTATTAGCTGTTTAACAAGCACTCATCTGCTAGGAAATACATTTCCTGAGAGGGTATATTAAATATCCCATTGTAATTATGGAATTTCAGATCAACTTGTAATTTTCTCCACCTAATCATTATACATTGAGTCAATATTATTGTGCATACAAGGGCAGGTATTTTTACCTCAGGCACTTTTTATTTTTTATTCTTTTATTATAATTTCTGTCATGAAATTTCTTATTCATTCATAACACTAAGCACTTAAATCATGGTGTTTTCTGTCCCCTTTTGCCAAGACCACCATGATCACGTCTGTTGTCAAGGAGAAGGAGGGGTGTAATGAGTTCTCATAATAGGAATGACCACAAAATGTGGGGTGTAACAGTAGCAGTGCACTTGAGGACTTCCTATTGGATTTTGACTTGTGTTAGATGATTTGATTGCTATTCAAGGAAGCAAGACGTTATTCTACATTGGATGCTGTGAGGAAGTGAGCTAAATTCTGTCATGGGTAATCATAATAGTTACTATCTAACAAGGCAGAAAGAATGGCATGATGCTGAAGTTAATTTTTAAGAAGTACCGATCATTAGTGAGAAGAGGGGAATTTTGGTCATTTAGAATCTTTAGGGAATTCCCTGGCAGTCCAGTGGTTATGACGCCACACTTTCACTGCCAAGGGCCCCGGTTCAGTCCCTGGTTGGGGAACTAAGATCCTGCAAGCTGCAACTAAGATCCTGTTTTTCTGGTGTGGCCAGAAAAAACAAAAAACAAAACAAAACAAAAACTTTAGAATCTGTTCTCTTTTATTATTTATAGAGATACGGTTATAGAATGTCTTTGTTTTCGTTTTGATCCATCATGGTCACAGAGTAGCTTTGTCTGATGTTGGATGTGTGTCACATTTTTCTCTTCAACAGGATATATCTAGGCCTTTTGGGGAGCGTGAGGCCAGCTCCCAGTCATCTGGAACAGGTTTTGCCTTTCTTGTCTAAATACTGAAATATTTCCTGCAGTGTACTGGATGATTTTAAAAGAAGTACACACTTAATATATGTATTTGTAATGACAAACTCCTTAGCAAATTAGATTCTCTTTTGTTATTTCCTTTATGAGTCAAATGAAGCTTACAAATTTTCAGAGAACACAAACCAAGCAAGGGAAAAAGTCAGGATACCTGGTCCAGTGAAACCTTCTTGCTCAGAGACTAATCTCTTGATGCTAATTTTTCAACATCCCTCATATGCTAGGCAGTGTAGACTAAAAACATTTCTAGTTTAGCAAAAATTTTCCAGGCACTCTAGGCTCTGGATATGGAAGTATAAAAGAAGTTCTTGAACTTCTGGGTGCTTATATTTTTGTGGGAAAAGAGAGATGGTTAAATAAGAAACCTTTGCTTTTATAAAAGAATGTAAGTGTGTGAAAGGAAAGGAAAGGATGACAGGTGAGATGATAGGGAAGGCAGGGTATGTTGTATATCTTTTTTATGGAGGGTAGTGGCCTCAGTGAGTGAGGATGTCACCACTGATCATTTTTCCACCATCTAACATCTTAAAATACTGAGGAACTGCTTGGATGTGGATGTAAACAATACTTCAGTCCTGCATTCTTGGGATTAGCAGCAATGGTTGGTATAGACATGGTTCATCTTCATTTTAGCCATAGCTAAAAGTTTTAGTGCATGTGCTGTTTGATCATGAGTTTGGACATGGGTATCTGGGATGTGAGTTTCCCCATTGCTTTTGGCTATCAGTTTTCATAGTATTTATGTTTCTGATTAGCACTTGAAGGGAATTGAAATTGCCTTTTGATTTGGCATTATCATTTTGCTGCTATTCAGACTGAAGGACACAATTTGTACCCCATGAAACTTTCGAGTTCCTTTGGGTTTGAGTAAAGGTCATCTGCACAACTGTAGCTCATCATGCATTTTCCTATGAGTAGAGTGATATCTGTGCAAGTCCAATATGATTTCCTGGTTGAAACACCAAAAATAGCTATGGCTGTTTAGAGGGCAATTATCCAAGGAGTAACTGAGGTAAGCTGCAATCAGAGGTATCATTTTGAGTAATATCTGAATGGAGTGGGAAAAGAGGTATATTTGACATCCTCAGACTAGGATATTTTCTATGCCTTCTTATAAGAGGAGTAGCTGGGAGGTTTATGCACAAAGCCCTCAAAGCTCATTTTTTTTCTGTTTTCAGGGATCATATCCGTGTTTACACTTTCAGCGCATGTTATGGAAGGTAGGGTAAAAGGTGACAGTTTGGTTTCATTAGACAGCCGTGGAAGTTCAGACTTGCTCCCCTTATTTTTCAGTACTAATTTATGCTTTCTTAGCAGTGTTGACATGTGACTTTACAATTATTAGTATCTCATTTGATCTGTCCCCATCATTCCTCCCACATACAAATGAAGAAAGTTAAGCATGGGGTCTTACCTTAATTCATATAGCTGATAACAATGAAATCTCTCAGTTTTCAAAGCATAATGTGTGCCACTCTTCTGGGCAATGTCAAAAATCGCAAACTCAGAAGAACACAAAGTTTGTATAAATATGCAGTTTTACAGATACAGAGTCAAATTTTCCATGAGGACTCAAGGCAATATGCTGGTCAATTTGTATGACATTCTGGAAAAGGCAAAGGTATAGGAAGCTAAAACAGATCAGTGGTTAAGGGTGGGAAGGGTTCAGTACAAACAGGAGAGTGTTCTTTTGGAGTGACAGTGTCCTCCATCTTGATGGTGGTATAACTATACATTTGTGAAAACTAACAACTACACTTAACATAGTATATATATTGTTAGGAGGGGGAAATTTCTCCCTCTACCTGTGTTGAGTTCTTGTGGCTAAACTAATAATAAAATTGATAGCAGACAGATTAACATGAGAAAAAACATTTTAATTCATGCACGTGGAAGTCCCATAGAAATGGTACCTAAGAAGTGGCCAAAGCAGGCAGCTTTTATACTTTTTAGACAGAGATAATAAACTTGTGTGGAATTGACAAGACAAAGAAACTTAGGTTTTGGGTGCCCAATTAGTGAAGAATCTAAACAGAGTTTGGGCTTGGGGTAGTGAATTAAAGAAGTAACAGGGTTCATTTCTATAGGCTTCTTCACCAGAATTCTCTATCTTGGGCCATAAGGGTATCCTGCTACCTCCAGATGCAAGCAGTAGACCCTTCACGTAAGAGATTTCTTTCCTGCTTTCAGGAAGAGTCAGAGTATCCCTCTTACGTTATCCATTTCTTCTTTCTTTTTTCTTTTTTTAAAATTAATTAATTTTTTATTTTTGGCTGCGTTGGGTCTTTGTTGCTGTGTGTGGGGGCCGGTTGTGCGCGAGTGGGGGCTACTCTTCGTCGTGGTGTGCAGGCTTCTCATTGTGGTGGCTTCTCGTTGCGGAGCACGGGCTCTAGGCCCACAGGCTTCAGTAGTTGTGGCACGTGGGCTCAGTAGTTGTGGCTTGTGGTCTCTAGAGCGCAGGCTCAGTAGTTGTGGCACACGGGCTTAGTTACTCCGCGGCATGCGGGATCTTCCCAGACCAGGGCTCGAACCCGTGTCCCCGGCATTGGCAGGTGGATTCTTAACCACTGTGCCACCCGGGAAGCCCCTATCCATTTCTTAAGTAACTTTAATTCACATTAGGACTTCCCTGGTGGTCCAGTGGTTAAGACTCCCTGCTCCCAATGCAGGGGCACAGGTTCGATCCCTGGCTGGGGAAGATCCGCGTGCCGCATGGTGTGGCAAAAAAAAAAAAATCCAAATTAATCAATATAAAATTGAGGCACATTTTGGCCCCAACAGTATATACCACTTAATAACTAATAGAAAGCAACAAAAACGCTTTCACATGCTAGGAGAATGTTAAACTCTCCGAAACCTTGATTTTTACATGTTCCACAATTTCTTCTACCCTCTGGGATCCTTCTTCAGAAGAATGGAAGGACTAGGAAAGGACATGGGCCACAACAGGACTTTTCTTGGTACCAAATCTGATTTAGGAAACACGCTCCAGGGCTACATCTGCTCTCGCTGTCATTCGCATAACTGGTGAGAAAGTAATTGAGCTCTCGGAGTCCACCTCTGAGTTGACTCCAGGTTTCTCGGGTCATATCTTGGCAATGCTGTGGCCTGACACAAAGGTGCATGTAACAGACCTCCCCAAGTGGAATATGGCTGGGTGTGTCCTAATCTAATCCTTGGGCATCAACATCATGTGTTCCCAGAGCCGGTATTGAGACCATTTTCAGCTTATATTTCCCATCTCTAGCATACCCTGTGCCTGCTTACCAGTAAACACGTTTAAATGCAACACTGTCTCACTCTGGCAGTTTTCTTTGTTGTAACTCCAGGTGACTGTGAGGTGAAGCAGGGACAAAACCCAGAACCCATGTCATGAGGCTCAGCGCCCTCGAACTCAATATTCCCCGTTGTCACATAAACAACAGCGTTGCACCAACAAGCACAGTTCCACAATAGTCTCAAAACAATAATGTCAAAAAGGGACACCCTGCCTTGCCCTAACTCTAGTAATCACTCAGGCAGACCCCACTGTCAGCAAACCACCCTCCCTTTGTTCTCTGGCACATACTACCCCGTGCTTTTGGCAGCGTATGCACCGACCACGCGCGGCTTCCTCACCTCAGTATCTGCCTCCACCGAGAGTTGGCGCTCTGCTGCTGAGGCTGGTGTCTACCCTTTCCTGGTGCAGGAAAATCTCTGCAGATCTCCTGACCCGTGTCCTGTGGGAAATGGTGATCTCAGCCAGACCCTCCGCCGCTGAGGCCCCTTTGCTTCCCAAAACTCTAGAATGCAACGCGACACTGTCTCCAAATAAGACGCGCGAAACGCCCGGGATCCCTGAAGTGCGCAGGCTCAGGAGGTGGTGCCTCCTCCTTAATCGGAGGACAAGCTCCAGGTTTCTCGAGAGGCAGAAATGGGCCGAGCCATGTCCCCACGTGCTCTTGCAACAGCTTTCAGTGCTTTCCAGTGTCCCAGAAAGTGCTCTCTCTGTGGCTGGGAAACCTGGGGTCCGAGGTCTGGAGGCCGCCTCTCTCCCCATCAGTGGAAGTTCAAGTAGGGGACAGTGATCAAGGGCTCGGTGGGGACGGCCTGTGAGGCTGACCGGAGCGACCTCAGTCCGCAGGTGAGACCTGTGGGGTGATGGATACCGTACGGAGGAGACCTCCCAGAGGACATGGAGGCCGAGTGAGGACACAGAAACCTTTGTCGCCCTCACTGAGCTTCCAATGGGAAAGCAAAGTGAGGAATGGTCACATTGTGACCGGTGCTTTTCTGGAAGTGATTATAGAAGCGTGAGTGCCCTACTAGTAGGTGGTGTGGTGAACAAAGCCAAAGAAATATCCCTGTGTGCTTAAAAGCTGACATTCTAGTAGAGAAGAAAGAAGATATCTAAGTAAAATTATAACATATCTGATTGTGATTAGTCCTAAACAGAGAAAGAAAACTGGGGAGGAGTGCAGAGGGCTTGGGATCCATGTGTCTATGGGGGCATCTGTGTGTCTGAGCCATTGACTCTGAGGATTTTGTGTCTGTGTCTGAGTGTGTCCTCCTGTATGTGCCATGACAACATCTGTATGATTTTGTGTGTCTGCCTGAGGAGTTACGTGTATATATCCTATGAAATCTGGAATGCTTTTATTTCATATTCTTGCCTAATTTCCCTGGTAGCACTTCCGTTACAATGTTAAATAGAACTGGTTAGAGCAGACATCTTTGTCTTGTTTCTGATCTTACAGAGAAGGTGTTCAGGCTCACTGTGAAGTATGTTGTTACCTCTGAGCTTTTTAATGATGCCTTATTTCAGGTTGAGGAAATTCTCCTCTAGTCATAGTTTATTGCATTTTCCTTGTCAAAGGATACTGAACTTTGTTAATAGCTTTTTGCATCTAATGAGATGATCATTTAGATTTTGACATTTATTCTATTAATAGTTTATTAATTTTAGTGAATTTTAGGATTATTTGTTCTAGTTCTATGGAAAGTGTCATGGGTATTTTGATAGGGATTGCGTTAAATTTGTAGATTTCTTGCCATAGTATGAACATTTTAACTATATTAATTCTTCCAATCCTTGAACCTATGGTATCTTTCCATTTATTTGTATTGTCTTCAATTTCCTTCATCAGTGTCTTATCATTTTCAGACTCTAGGTCTTTAACCTCCTTGGTTAAATATATTCTCAAGTATTTTGTTCTTTTTGATGCAATTGTAAATGGTATTGTTTTCTTAAATTCTCTTTCTGATATTCCATTATTAGTGTATGGAAATGCAACAAATTTCTGTATATTAATCTTGAATCCTGCAACTTTACAAATTTATTTCTTAGTTTTAATAGTTTTTTGGTGGAGACTTTAGGGTATTCTAGGTAAAGTATCATATCATCAGCAAAGAGTAGCAGTTTTACTTCTTCCCTTTCAGTGTGGATGCCTTTTATTTCTTTTTCTTTTCTGACTTTTGTGGCAAGGACTTCCAGTACTATGTTGAATAAAAATAGTGAGAGTGAGCATCCTTGTCTTGTTCCTGATCTTAGAGGAAAAGGTTTCAGCTTTTCACCACTGAGTTTGATATTAACTGTGAGTTTGTCATAAATGGCCTTTATTATGTTGAGATATTTCTTTCTATACCAACTCTGGTGAAAGTTTTTATCATGAATGGATGTTGAATTTTATTAAATGCTTTTTATGCTTCCATTGAGATGATCACATGATTTTTATCCTTCCTTTTGTTTGAAACAAATTCCTCTGTCTTTTCATTTTGCTTAACTTTCTCTGTCTCTATGAAATTAGGTGAAACAGTTACTTATCCCAAGGTTAAATGTGTGTCTTGTGTGGGAAGGTCCCTATACATTCTTGTGTGCCCAGTGGCTTTGGTTTGAGAGCTGGACCTGAAGTGACCACTAGTTTTATCTCATCATGTCATCCTCACAGTGTGCTGACAGCTATCACCTTGGTGGGCAATGGGGCTAGAGATGGAGGGGCTGAAGCCAGAGCTGGGTGTGAGCAAGGGCTTCTCCTATGCTGAGTAGCCAACACTGCCCTATCAGGGTGGGATCAGGTCCAAAGTTGCTGGAGCAGAAACCCTCAGGGTCCAGTTCAATTTGGTTCCATTCCCTCTAAGTGTGTGCTCTCCCCCCTCTCAGTATTGGCACTTTTGCCCCAGAGGGGAGCAGTGCTGGAGCAAAAATAGGGGGAAAAAATAGGTAGTTTGGACTTCATCAAATCAATGACTTTTGGGGTGTGGTGAAGATGGCAGAGTAGGAAGACCCTGAATTCACCTCCTCCCATGGGCACACCAAAATTACAAGCATTTACAGAGAAACTATTGATGAGAACAACCTGAAGACTAGCAAAAAAGATCTTCTACAAACTAAAGATATAAAGAAGAAACCACAACGCAATGGGTAGGAAGAGCAGAGATGCAGTATAGTCAAGACCCATGCCCATAGATAGATGACTCACAAACATGAAGATAATTACAATTGCAGAGGTTCTTCCCAAGGAGCAAGGGTCCAATCCTCACATTGGCCTCCCCAGCCCGGGGGACCTGCACCAGGAAGAAGAGCCCCCAGAACATTTGTCTTTGAAAGTCATTGGGGCTTACTTTGGGGAGAGCTAGAGGGTTGTGGGAAAGAGAGACTCCACTCTTAAAGGGCTTACACAAAATCTTACATGCTCCAAGACCCAGGGCAGACACAGTAATTTGAAAGGAGCCTGGGTCAGACCCACTTACTGACATAGGAGAGTCTCCCAGAGAGGCAGGAGGCAATTGGGACTCATGCTGGGGACAAGGCGCTGGCAGCAGCCATTTTGGTGGGCTCATATTAGCATGAGAACACTGGTGTTGGCGAACACCATTTTGGAATCCTCCCTCTAGCTTATTAGTGCCAGGACCTGGCCCCACATACCAGCTGGTTGGCACCAGTCCTGGCACACCCCAGGCCAAGCAGCTAGCCAAGCAGGGACACAGCCCCACCAACCAGCAGGCCAGGTGCTCTAAGACTCCCTGAGCCTCCAGCTGCCCTGAGACCTGACCCTGCCCACCAGAGGGTCCAAGACCCAGTCTCATGCACCCGTGAACTGGAAATAGTACCAGGATTCCTACAGGCTCACAGCCAGAGATTTCTGGACCTGGCTCCACCCACCAGTGGGCTGGCACTAGCCCCAGGACCTGACTTCACACACTAGAGGGTGGGCACCAGCACTGGGAAAACCTGAGCCCTGGCCACACCCACCAATTGGCAGACACAAACCCCAGGACCACTGCAGCCAGCTGTGTGAAGACCTGGCCTACAGTCAGCAGGCTAGTACCACTCTGGGTTTCCCTGGGCCATGGCCCCACTCACTGGAAGGCCAAGACCTTCTCTGGGACTCCCTGGACCATGCAGCCAGCTGTTTCAGGAACCAGCACCAACCACTAGCAGGCTGACACCAGCCCCAGGACCCCTCCTCTGTGCCATAGCCCCATCCACCTTCAGGCCGACACTAGCTCCAAGAACACTGACCCTGCAGCCAGGCAACCCAGGACATGGGTCCACAAACCAGTGGGCCAGCACTAGCCCCCGGAACCCATGGGCTCCAAGCCAGCCTTGTCATGACCTGGCCCTGCCCACCAATGGGCCAGAACCAAGACTCCCCTGGATGTGCCATGACCTGACCTCAACCGTCAGCAGCTGTCAACCTCTCTGCACAAGCTTTCCTGGCAACCAGCTAGACCATGGGCCAGCCATACCTACCAACGCTCCCATAGTAGTCATCCAACTAAAACAGAAAGACCCACGCAGCCCACATGGATAGCACACCTAGAGCCTATAGCTCTAGTGACCAGAGGGGAGTGTGCTGCTGGGCAACACAGGATGTCTTCTACATAAGGCCACTTCTCCAAGATTGGGAAACATAAGCAACCTACCAAATTCATTGATATAAAAACAGTGAATTAGGCAAAATGCGGCAATGGAGGAAAATGTTCCAAATGAAGGAGCAAAATAAAACCCCAGAAGTAGAAATAAGTGAAGTGCATATAAGCAATCTACCTGATAAAAAGTTCAAGGTAATAATCATAATGATGCTCAAAAAACTCCAGAGAAGAATGGGTGAACACAGTGAGAAGTTAGAATTTTCTAACAAAGGCAAAAAAATATAAAGAATCAAAAAGAGCTGAAAATACAATAACTGGAATAAAAAATACACTGGAAGGAAGGCACAGTAGTTTAGTTGATACAGAGGAACAGATCAGCAAACTGGAAGAGAGAGCAGTGGAGATTACTCAAGCTGAACAGGAAAACAAACAAAAAAAAATCTTTTAAAATAAGGACAGTATAAGATACAACATACAGCATACTAATGTTCACATTATAGGGGTCCCAGAAGGAAAAGAGAGTGAAAAGGGGGCAGAAATGTATTTAAAGACATAGTACCTGAAAACGTCCATAAACTGGGGCAGGAAACAGACCTACAGGTTCAAGAAGCACAGAGAGTCCCAAACAGGATTAACCTAAAAAGGATCACAAGACATATTGTAATTAAAATGGGGAAAATTAAAGATAAAGAGAATATTAAAAGCAGTAAGGGCAAAGCTCTAAATTGCATACAAGGCAACTCCCATAAGGCTATCAGCTGACTTTTCAGCAGAATCTCTGCAGGACAGAAGGGAGTGCCACAATATATTTAAGGTGCTGAAGAGAAAAAGCTACAACCAAGAATACTCTACCTGGTAAGGCTTTCATTTAAATTTCATGGAAAGATCAAAAGTTTTGTAGAGAAGAAAAATCTAAAGGGGTTAAGCACCATGTTTCACTGAAAGTTTTACTTTCATTTCAGGTTCATAGGATTCACTGGCAAATAAGCACTCCACACTAAGTTAAGCAAAAATTTAAAGAGTTTATTGGATTAACACAAGAATACAGTATATCAATTAAGCATTATTCCCAATAACCAAAAGGTGGAGGTAACTCAAGCATCCATCAACGGTTAAATGGATCAAAGAAATGAGGCACATACACACATCAGAGTGTTGTTAGGCTTTTAAAAGAAAGCAAATCTGACACCTGCTACAACATGGATGAACCTTGAGGACATTATGCTAAGTGTAATCAGCCTGTCAAAAAAGTTGAAACACAGTATGATTCCACTTGTATGAGTTACCTGGCATAGTCAATTCATAAAGACAAAAAGTAGAATGGTTTTTGGCCAGGGGCTGGGTGACAGGGAGAATGAGGAGTTGTTGTCTAATGGGTATGGAGTTGTGGTTTTGGAAGACGAAAATAGTTCCGGAGGTTGGTTTCACAATGTTAATGTATTTCACAATATTTACCCATATACTTTAAAAATAATGAAAATGTAAATTTTTATTGCATGTATATTACCACAATCAAAAGTAGCCCAGACCAGATAAAAGTTCGGTTTAAAATCAAATGTGCCCGCACTTCCCTGGTGGTCCAGTGGTTAAGAATCCACCTTCCAATGCAGGGGACGTGGGATCCATCCCTGGTCCGGGAACTAAGATCCCACATGCTGCGCGGCAACTGAGCCTGCATGCCACAGCTAGAGAGCCCGTGCTTCAACTACAGAGCCCAGACGCTCTGGAGCCCCCGCACCACAACTAGAGAGAAGCCCGCACGCCGCAACACAGAGCCCACGCAGCTGCAATGAAAGATCCCACATGCCACAACGGAAGATCCCGCATGCGGCACTAAGACCCCAGGCAGCCAAATAGATAAATTAAAAAAAAAAAAAAAAAATCAAATGTGCCAGGTGGAGACAGGCTCTCCCCACAGGCCACAGAGGGTTCTGCACAGCAAAGCTTTCTCCAAGGGGCGCGGCATACGTCTGTCCAATCAGGGGCGCCGGTGGGGCAGGTGGGTGGTGCTACACAGCTTCCCGACTTTGTGGTATCCACTCGCTTTGGCCCACCCCAGGGTCGACTCTTCTGTGCCCTTCACCGTTGCTAGTTCCTTTGCCACAGTCTCTGTCGCGCTGTGATCTGCACTGGTCGTTAGGAGGGACCCAGGAAACCTAGAAATGGTGAGTGTGCTGCCCCCTGGCGTGCGGAGACGGAGAGGAGAGGCTGGTTGGAACCGGCCGTGGCGGGACCGGGCCTCCCCGCGGTCAACTCCCGAGTCTGCGGACCGAGTCCACCCCCGGGCGCCGCTCAGACCTCATTCCCTCCGGCTCGCAGCGTGGGGGCGGGGCCGGTAGCGGGGCCACCGCGCGTCCTGTCCTGTGACTGCGCGCGGCGACTGGGGCCCTGACCCCGGGGCCTCTCTGGGCAGCTCTGTGCCCGCAGCCCCGCGTATTCCTCAGATTGTGCGGTGACCACGGGGAGGGTCATCAGGGGACAGTACTGACTAGGTCTCCAGGGGTTCGTGCGTGGAAGGATCTGTGGTCTGTGGGTTCCCAGCCTCTCCTTTTTGACACAGGGGGACAACTTTCCTCCTGAGTTTTCCAACTGTTTGGGAAGCAAGATTTCAAATCCACGATGCTGTCCCCCCAGAGTAGCTGGCAACAAATGCCTAAATTTCCAGATCGCTCCCCGCATTCCCAAAACACTCTTCCCCACACTGATTCACAACAGCATTACCAACTATCCATTTTCGGGGTTCATTTCAAAGAGGTCCAGTATTTTAACTGTATATCCTTAACAGTGGCTTATCCTGAGCCATGGTTGGCTTTTTTTTTTTTTTTTTTTTTTTTTTGTCTGTGGGTATTTTACGTGAGAGGAAAGCAGAGAATAACCACCTGGAATTCGTTGTATGAAATCTTTTCTCCTCCAAGTTTATTTTCAAGGGACAGACATCCTATGGGAAATCCTTTGATGAGGTTCTTCTTTGGAACTTTCCTGGGAGAACTGTCCTGTAAGAACTACCCCCTCTGGGTGTGTCACCTTGAAAAGATTTATTCACTTATTTAAGTCTCTCTTTTTCAATAGAGGTGAAATGTATCTAATTTATAGAGCTTGAAAGACAATATAAGAGATTTCCGAAGAGACAAGAAAGAGGTGAATTTAAGCCAAAAGAGAATATTCCAGGGTTACATTCCATTTGTTAAGAACTGTGGTTTCACTAAAGTGGGAAGGGGGAGAGTCTTTGCCTCCACTGCCCCACCTTCACCCTCCCCTTAAACCCTCTGCCTTTTGAAAGCAGATCGTTTTCACTGAGATGCTGGACACTCCAGGTGTCTGTCCCTGGGCTAGCAGGGACCTCTGAAGTCTTCTTCATGGCCTGGCTTTTTTTTTTTTTTTCCATCCTGTGGTTTTTCTAATGGATATTCAGGATTTTTGTAATCTCATAGCTATCCAAGCTCCACTTGTAAATTTTAAGAACTTTAATTGAAAGTTAAATTGAAGTTGCTGTTTGTAGACACTTAACACCCATGAATCCCCAGCCATCATGACAAATCCCTGAGTGTTGTCTTAAGAAAATGATGCTGGTCATCACAGCTTCAGCATCTCTTGTTTTTTGATGCTCATCTCCCCCTGCTGATCTCAGAGTTTCCTGGCTTCGCCTCCCCCCCCCCCCCTCACCCTTTTGCTGTCCGGTGCAGTGATCTGGTGAGAGAAACTGCTGCCTACTCCTCCACCCCTATCCCCACCCCCTACACTACATCTGAGTTTCAAGTTTTATTATTGCAATAAAAGCGCTTTATGCTTTCTTTTCTCAAAAAAAGAAAGGATTGTGGTTTCACTTTTTTCTTCCCCTGAGAATGTGTGGTAAGTTTCTGAGGTGCGTACTTTCTTTTTGGATGATTTCAATAGGAATTCCAGGGCTTAGACTTGAAAATCAGAAGTGTTCAAGTGTGGTTAATTATTTACAAAACAATGTATTACCGTGAAAATGATAATTAACTGATGCCTTCTTTTATAAATAAATAGATATTTGGGGTTTTCTGGTTGAACTAGTAAAAGTGCCTTATGATTTTCTTCCTTCCTTTCTGCAAAAATACTGGGTTTGAATGATTTTGCTGGATTGTTCAAACACTGGGCTTGTGTCATTTAAAATATAAAAGTAGGTCCCAAACAACTCCAGTGGGGTGTAGAGAACTGTGGTCAGCGACCCAAGTTAATGCCTCCTTAAGGCTGCAAAGGGAAGTACTTGAAGGTCCAGTCGGTTCTTCTTGGGGAGCCTACCTCCTACCTGGTCACACCCACCATGGAAGGAGTGAAACTACAGAGCCCCAGAAAGCTGGGAAAGCAAGTGCACATGGGGGCGAGGGGGTTGTAGTTGTGGTTCCTTTAGACCTCGACATTTTTAGACATTACTTTTTTGAGTGTTGTATCCATAATGTCGGTGCATTCAGTGTAATTTGTGCACAGGGTAGTCTGTGGAGGTTGGTGTTCTGTCTCCTTGTCAAAGTGTTTAGGAATTTGGGAGTTCATTTGGGTCGGAACCTGCTGAGAAATTCCTCACTTGCGAGAATGGAAGCCTGGGGGAGGAAGGGCTTGCATACCGTATGCCAGGCAAGAGAAGAGTATGTGCAGCTGCCAGAGTTTTATTTTTGGGTCCCTACCCTTCTTCACCAGGGACAGACTCACTTCTAGGGGTTCTATCTCAGTCGGGAGTGTCTGGACCACAATTTTAAGAACATGTTTAACTTTCTGAATGTGGGTTTTCGTTTTGAACTGTAGGGAAGCGGTGTGCTTATCTCAGCTGATTCAAATATGTGCTTTTCTTTCCTTTGGATTCCTTTATCTATTGAATATTGTAGTCCTGTAATTCTTCTTTTCCTTAGTAGAAAAATAACCCCTCTGCATCCACACAGTTTGCACTACTTTTTACATCTTGTATTACTACAGTACATTTGTTACAATTACTGAACCCATATTCGTGTGTTAAAGTCCACAGTTTACATTATTCTTGACTATTTGTGTTATATGCTCTGTGGGGTTGCAAACGTTTAATGGCATATATCCATCATTTCTGTAGTATATAGAGTAGTTTCATTTCCGTCAAATCCCTTAAACTCCACCTGTTGGTTCATCCGTTTCTCCCTCCAACCCCCAAATCCTTATCAACCAAAGATCTTTTTACTAGCTTGTAATTTTGTCTTTTTCAGAATGTCTTACATTTGAAATCATACAGTATATAGCCTTGTCAGTTGGCTTCTTTCACTTAGCAATATGCTTTTGTGTTTCCTCCATGTGTTTTCATGGCTTGATACCTCATTTCTTTCTCTTTTTTTTTACTGAACAATATTTTATCGTATGGATATGCCACTGATTGCTTATCCATTCGACTCTTGAAGGATAACTTGCTTACCTCTAACTCTTGCAATTATGAATAAAGTGCATACAAACATTCATATGCAGGTTTTTTGCAAATATAAGGTTTCAGCTCACTTAGGTCAATACCAAGGTGTGATTGCTGGATCTTACTATATAAGAGTATAATTAGTATAATTAGTTTTGACATAAAATTCCTATCTTCCAACGTAGGCATACCAAATTCTGTTCCCACCAGCAGTGAATGAGGATTACCTGCAGCTTCACGTCTTGGCTGTATCTGGTGTTCTGAGTCTTTTCATTTTAGCCATGTATAAGTGTGTAGGGACATCTCTTTCTCCCTCTTTTTTGGTAATTCTCCAAGAACATATGTTGAGCATGTTTTCATACTGCTTATTTCCCATTTGCATATTTTCTTTAGTGAGGTGTCTGTTCTGATCTTTAGCCCATTTTTAACTGGGTTGTTGGTGTTTTTACTGTTGAGTTTAAGAGTTCTTTGTATATTTTGAATACCAGTCATTTATCAGATATTTACAAAGATTTTCACCTTGTCTGTGACCTGTCTTAACACTTTCCCAGGACACAAGTTTTTCATATTAAAGAAGTAAAACTTTTTTTTTTTTCTTTGTGGATTTTTTGTTTTTTTGGTGTTGTATCTGAAAAGTCATCACTACAGCCAAGGTCACCTAGATTTTCTCTTATGTTATATCTAGTAGTTTTTACTTTTGCATTTCACATTTAGATCTCTGATCTATTTTGAGTTAATTTTTGTGAAAGGCTTGTGTTTACCTTCCTTTTGTGTGTACATATGTGAGTGTGTGTGTGCTTTGTACGTGGCTATCTGTTATTTCCATCACTATTTTTTTTAAGGTTTTCTTTTGTCCATTGAATTGCCTTTACTTCTTCGTCAAAGATCAGTTGAATACATTTTTTGTGTGTTTATAGGAAAGCAATTGATATTTATATTCTTCAGCCTTGCTGTACACTTTTATTAATTCCCAGAGTTATGTCTGTTTGTTGTGGATGCTATCAGATGTTTTACATAGAAAATCATGTCATATAGAACAGACAGTCTTATTTCTTGCTTACCAGTCTATGTACCTTTTATTTTCTTTTCATGTCTTACTGCATTGGCCAGAGCTTCCAGTACACTGTTTGATAGATCCTTTCTTGCTCTGTTCTTATATTCCCTGTGAAGCATCCAGTTTCTTACCATTAAGTACGATATTAACTACAAGTGTTGTGTAGATTTTTTTAAAAAAAACAGAGAGTTCCCTTCTATTATTAGTTTATTATCATAGTGGATGTTCGATTGTATCAAATCTTTTTTCATTTTTTATTTCCCTCTCCTTTCATTTTTGATATTAATAATTTCTTCCCTCTTTGCCTGGTAATCTTGACTAGATGTTTATCAATTTTATTAAATTAATCTTTCAAAGAACCAGCTTTTGGTTTTGTTAATTTTCTCTATTGCTTTCCCATAATTACATTGATTCCTCTTTTAACTTTTAATGTTTCTTTTCTTCTGCTTACTCCCATTTTAATTTGCTGTTATTTTTATTGCTTCCTCAGTTAGATGCTTACGTTATTGAATATAGATCTTTGGGTTTTTCTAGTGTATTTATTTGATAGCCTAAACTTCCCTCTTTACGTTAGTTATGCTGCATCCCACAACCTTTAATAAGGTGTATGTTCATTTCCTTTAGTCACAAAATAGTCTCTCTTAAGACTTCTTCTGTGATCCCATATATTATTAGAATTCTGTTATTGAATTGCCATGTATGTTGGGGGTTTCCAGCTATCTTCCTGTCATTTATCTCTAGAATATGTCATTGTGGACTGAGAGCATATTTCGTATGGTTTCTTTCCTTTCAGTTTGTTAAGGTGTGTTCTGTGTTACAAAATGTAGTCTATCTTGGTGAACGTTCCATGTGAACTTCTGAAGAATGTATATTCTGCTGTTATTGCATTAAGTATTCCATAGATCACAGTTAAATCCAGTTGTTTTATTGTGCTGATCAGTTTAACTGTCCTGATTTTCTCCTGCTGGAATTTATAATTCATGGTAAGGGGGCATTGAAGTCTTCCGCTACAGTAGTGGATTCATCTGTTTCTCCTTGCATTCTATCAGCTCCTTTCTCCATGCATTCTAATGCCCCTCTGTTGTTATGCATGTACACATGAAGGATTGCTATGCCTTCATGGAGAATGGGCCCCCTTGTCTTTATGTAATGCCCTCTTCATCTGTGAGTTTTCCTTGGTCAGAAATCTGCATTGTCTGAAATTCATACACCTACACCAGCTTTCCTTCATTAGTGTTGGCGTGGGACATTTTCCTCCATTCCTTTACCTTTCATCTGAGTCTTTATATATTTGAAGTGGGTTGCTTGGGCTTCCTTGGTGGCGCAGTGGTTAAGAATCCGCCTGCCAATGCAAGGGACACGGGTTCGAGCCCTGGTCCAGGAAGATCCCACATGCCGCGGAGCAACTAAGACCGTGCGCCGCAACTACTGAGCCTGCGCTCTAGAGCCTGCAAGCCACAACTACTAAGCCCACGTGCCACAATTACTGAAGCCCGCATGCCTAGAGCCCACACACTGCAAGGAAGAGCAGCCCCCGCTCACCACAGCTAGAGAAAGCCCACGCACAGCAACGAAGACCCAATGCAGCCAAAAATAAAAAATAATGAAAAATAAAATATTTTAAAAATAAATAAATTTTTAAAATAAAGTGGGTTTCTTTTTTTTAATATTTATTTATTTATTTGGCTGCGCCTGGTCTTAGTTACAGCACGTGGGATCTTCATTGCAGCATGCTTGATCTTTAGTTGTGGGATGTGGGGTCTTTAGTTGCAGCATGTGAGATATTCTAGTTGCGGCATGCGAAATCTTTTAGTTGCAGCATGTGGAATCTTTAGTTGTGGCCCGCAAACTCTTAGTTGCAGCATGTGGGATCTAGCTCCCTGACCAGGGATCAAACCCGGGCCCCCTGCATTGTGAGCATGGAGTCTTAGCCACTGGACCACGAGGGAAATCCCTAAAGTGGGTTTCTTATAGGCAACATATAACTGTGATTTTTTAAATCTGATATTACTGTATCTGTCTTTCAACTGTATTGAGAACATTGATGATTAAAGTTGTTGATCAGGTCAGATGAATATTTACCACACCTTTTACTGTTTTCTCTTTCTTGCCCTTGTTTTTGTTTGTTTGTTTGTTTAATTTTTATTTATTTTTGGCTGTGTTGGGTCTTCTGCACGTGGGCTTTCTCTACTTGTGGCGAGTGGGGGCTACTCTTCATTTCGGTGCGCAGGCTTCTCATTGTGGTGGCTTCTCTTGTTGTGGAGCACCGGCTCTAGGCATGCGGGCTTCGGTAGTTGTGGCACACAGGCTCAGTAGTTGTGGCCCGCGGGCTCTAGAGCACAGGCTTAGTTGCTCCATGGCATGTGGGATCTTCCCGGATCAGGGCTCAAACCCGTGTCCCCTGCATTGGCAGGTGGATTCTTAACCACTGTGCCACCAGGGAAGTCCCTTGTCCTTGTTTTTTTTCTGTCTTCCACCTTTTTCCTGCCTTCTCTGGCTTTAATTGAGCAATTTACATGATTCATTTTTTTTTATCTGCTCTTAGTATATCAATAACACATTTTAAAAAAATATTTTTTGTGGTTGCCTTTGAGTTTGAGTTTACATTTACAACTAAGCCACATCCTCTGTCAAGTATAGGCATACCTCATTTTACTGTGCTTTGCTTTATTGCACTTTGCAGATATTGCATTTGTAGCAACCCTATGGCAGACAAGCTATTGGCACCATTTTTCTAACAGCATTATCTTTAATTAAGGTGTGTTCATTTTTTCTAGGCATAATGTTATTGCAACTTAACAGATTGAAGTATAGTTTTTCGTTTGTTTGTTGTTTGGCTGCACCACGCAGCTTGTGGGATCTTAGTTACCCGACCAGGGATTAAACCTGGGCCCTTGGCAGTGAAAACACCAAGTCCTAACTACTGGACCACCAGGGAATTCCCTACAGTATAGTGTTTATATAACTTTTTTTTTTAATTTATTTATTTATTTATTTATTTATTTATTTATTTATTTACTTATGGCTGTGTTTGGTCTTCGTTTCTGTGCGAGGGCTTTCTCTAGTTGTGGCAAGTGGGGGCCACTCTTCATTGCGGTGCGCGGGCCTCTCACTGTCACGGCCTCTCTTGTTGTGGAGCACAGGCTCCAGACGCGCAGGCTCAGTAATTGTGGCTCACGGGCCTAGTTGCTCCACAGCACGTGGGATCTTCCCAGACCAGGGCTCGAACCCGCGTCCCCTGCATTGGCAGGCAGATTCTCAACCACTGCGCCACCAGGGAAGCCCTATATAACTTTTATATGCACTGGGAAACCAAAAAATTCATGTGAGTGGCTTCATTGCAATATTCACTTTACCACGGTGGTCTGGAACCAAGCCCAAAATAACTTCAAGGTATGTCTGTACTATTATACCACTTCACTGGTTGTACAAGTACCTCGTACCACACTACTCCCAATTCCCCCTTCCCTATCCCTTGTCATATTGCTGTCATTTATTTCATTTATCTATTAGCTTATTATTACCAAATACATTGTTGCTAATATTATTTTGAACAAAGTACCATCTGTTACATTAATGACAGTAAATATCAAAGATATTTTACCATCCTTTATTCCTTTTATAATCCTCCACTGTTGTCATTTACATTTTTTCTGATGAATTTTTGAACATTCATTCAAAGTAGGTGTACTAATGACAAATTCCCTCAATTTTTGTCTCAGAAGGTCCTTATTTCTTCTTTTTTAAAAAATATTTATTTACTTGGCTGCGTCGGTTCTTAGTTGCGGCACATGGGATCTTCATTGCAGCATACGGGATCTTTAGTTGCGGCATACAAACTCTTAGTTGCAGCATGTGGGATCTAGTTCCCTGACCAGGGATCAAACCCAGACCCCCTGCATTGGGAGCATGGAGTCTTAGCCACTGGACCACCAGAGAAGTTCCCCTTATTTCTTCTTTATTTTTGAAGAATGATTTTGCTTAACACAATTCTAGGAGAGTGGGCTTCCCTGGTGGCGCAGTGGTTAAGAATCTGCCTGCCAATGCAGAGGACACGGGTTCGAGCCCTGGTCTGGGAAGATCCCACATGCCACGGAGCAACTAAGCCAGTGTGCCACAGCTACTGAGCCTGCACTCTAGAGCCTGCGAGCCACAACTACTGAGCCTGCTTGCCACAACTACTGAAGCCCATGCACCTAGAGCCTGTGCTCCGCAACAAGAGAAACGACCACAATGAGAAGCCTGTGCACCGCAACGAAGAGTAGCCCCCACTGGCCAGAACTAGAGAAAGCCCACGCATAGCAATGAAGACCCAACACAGCCAAAAATTAATTAATTAATTTTTAAAAATTCTAGGAGTGTTTTTTTTAATTTCAAAACTTTAAATATTTTGTGCCATTCTGTTCTTGTTTGCACAATGTCTGAAAAGAAGTCTGATTAATTCAAATTTTTGTTTCTCTGTACCTAAGAAGTGTTTTCCCCTCTGGCTTCTTTCAATATATTCTTTTTGTCTTTGATTTTTCACTAGTTTGACTATGATATATAGTAGTCCCTTGGTGCCCTTGAGGGATTGGTTCCAGAATCTGCCACGGATACTGAAATCCATGGATGCTCAAGTCCCATAGTTGGCCTTCCGTATTCGTGGGATCCACATCCATAAGTATGGAGGGTTGACTGTATATTTATTGAAAAAATACACATATAGGTGGACCCATACAGTTCACACCCATGTTGTTCAAGGGTCAACTGTACTTGGGTGTGCACTTCTGATGTTTTCATATTTAGTGTTCCTGTATCTACAGTTTGCAGTCTGTCATTAATTTTAGGAAATTTTGGTGGTGTTTTTTTTTTCTGGGTTTATTTATTTATTTATTATTTATTTATTTATTTATTTATTTATTATTTTTTGGCTGTGTTGGGTCTTTGTTGCTGAGTGCAAGCTTTCTCTAGTTGGGGGGGTGGGACTACTCTTCGTTGCAGTGCACGGGCTTCTCATTGCAGTGGCTTCTCTTGTGGAGCACGGGCTCTAGGCCCCCGGGTTTCAGTAGTTGTGGTTCGCGGGCTCTAGAGCGCAGGCTCAGTAGTTGTGACACACGGGCTTAGTTGCTCCGTTGCATGGGGGATCTTCCCAGACCAGGGCTCAAACCCGTGTCCCCTGCACTGGCAGGCAGTTTCTTAACCACTGCACCAACAGGGAAGTCCAAAATTTTGGTGTTTATTAATTCACTTATTTTTTCTGTTTCTTTCTGTTTTTTCCTTCATGTATTAGCATTATGTGTATTTTAAACATTCTGTTCAAGAACATTGTCCTGGGGTTCATGGATGTTGTATTCTGTATTTTTTGTTCTTTTTTGTCTTTGTATTAGATTCTGGTCTAATAAATAAATAGACTTTTTTGTCAGTATAGGCTTTATTAGGAACAGAATATTTGGGGCACGTTTCAAAATTCCATCTTCCTTTTCTCTTTCCCAATTCTGGAGACACTGGCTTGCCTTTTGACCTCAGTGCACTCATGGATCTAAGAAGAGTTGTTCATCTCAAGATTTTTCATTTTCTTCTTGTGAGACCGAGAATGACATATTCTAAGTTCCCTAAATTCCAGACTGGAAGTTAGCAGGACACCATCTACATTAGCTGGTTGGGAATAGCTTTCCTGAAATTGGAGAATGGAGATTTTATATTCTTTTGGAGGAAAGCACTGCTGACATTTTTACATATTTTATAATCATGGGCTAATTTACCATCAAGCCATGTGGACTTCAGTGAACTTGCAATCTGCAGCTCTTAACCTGTTCCTCAAGTGCAGCAAGGACCAGGATGCACCGTTCAGGATTGACTGGAAAGAGACCTTTTGGTACATCGTCTCATTAGCTATTCTAAAAAATGGCTGGAAGCAGCCCCAAGGCACATGAGTTCAGGGATTCTTTCATTCTAAGTTGTCATGCCTCTTCCTCATGTCTGAGCTCTAAGTTTCAAATAATGTTTTAACCTATCAAATCAGGGGAAAAAGTGAAGAATTGTGTCTGTGACAAATATTACACAAGTTAAAAGCAACACTTCCCCACAGGAATATTTACATTCAGGCAGCTGCCTCTGATTACTTCTAATGGCCTGGAGGACTTTAGGACAGTGTGACCAGCTGGGCTTTGTTACAAGTTTGATTTCTACAGGCCTCCTGGACTCTCATGTTGGGTAATGGGACTAGAAGAAAAAGCTTCCAGTTCTTCACTGTGTTTTTATTTATTGAAACCTCATGCAGATTTGACCCTTTGCCTCATGGAGTGCTGTGAATGGTGGGGTGATAAGGAAGAAGATGAAAGAATCTTTCTCACAAGGAATTAGTGGTCTTAAAATGATAATATTTGTTTCATTCCTATAGCATTTCCCAACCATTTCCCAACATGCTGCACACCATGCCATTAGAGAGAAATGAGATGTAATGTGATCACAGTAAAAATGTGTAAATAATTTGTATGTGTTCATGATGCCATTAAACTTAACAAAGGAATAGGACTTCCCTGTTGGTCCAGAGGTTAGGACTCTGTGCTTCCACTGCAGGGGGCCCGGGTTTGATCCCTGGTCGAGGAACTAAGATCCTGTGTGCCACACAGCATGGTGGGAAAAAAAACCCAAAAAACTTACGAAGGGGTAAGTGTGGACAGAGAGTAAGCTTTTGATGATCATAGTTAGATAAAAGTCATAGATAAATGTTTGGAGAAGACAGACTCATACATAACCCTCCTATAAATGGAGTATAGATGTCTAGTGCTGTCAGTGTCACACATCTGACTGTACACTTATTTGGGATATTTTTAGGACTCAGTAGCTTTTGAGGATGTGGCTGTGAACTTCACCCTGGAAGAGTGGGCTTTACTGGATCCTTCACAGAAACTACAGAGATGTGATGCGGGAAATCTTCTGGAACCTGGCCTCAGTAGGTAAGGATGACAACATTCCTTCACTTTGTCAGTTTGAGAATGAGTTTTTCTTGCCCACCGACATTTTTCCAAGATGTGGAACATGGAAAAGGAAGAATGTTGGTAAGTAAACTAGACATGGTCACAGCTCTAGGCATGGACCTAGACTCTAATAGTTTTTCTGTAACTTCTAATACTTTGGAATTATTCTGGGTCTACATTTTAGGAAAAACATGGGAAGATCATGTCATTGAAGATCAGTACAAAAACCAGGAGAGAAAACTAAGCTGAGTTGAACTCACAATGAGAAGCAGTGTCTCATGTGAGCATCCTAGTATGTTATGAAAATTTAAAAAGAAGTAAACACAGAAACTAACACACCATTGTAAAGCAATTATACTCCAATAAAGATGTTAAATAAATAAATAAATAAATAGAAGCAAACAACAAATAATCCCTGCTTTAAATGTATTTATTAGAAAATTTTCAAAAAAAAAAAGAAAGAAAGAAAAATTTCCCCCAAAATACTGTCTGAAATGTGACATAGTTGTTCAGTGTTTGCAAAATATTTCTCTTGGAAACAGTATTAGTAAACCCTACGTATGAATGTTACTGTTTAAATAGTTTCAAGGGTGAAGTCCTCTTGCAGAGCATTCAGTATATTCAATTTCAAACAATTCAGGTGAGGGAGAAACTCTACACTATCCCTATAAATCATAATAAATATAAGTATAAAATCATTAATAAAGAAATAATTAACAGTGTGTTTCTCATTATTTACAGAAGTCATATGGTTGAGGCACTCTGTGAAAATAAAGAGGGTGGTCCATGTGGAGAAATCTTCAGCCTTATTCCAAATCTCAGTCTGAACAAGAAAACTACTGAAGTAAAACCACATGAATACGGTGCATGTGAAAAAATTTTTACGTGTCATTCATCCCTTAATAGACATATGAGATGTCACACTGAACACAAACCATATGAGTATGAGAAATATGGAAAGAAGACATATAAATGTAAGGCATGTGGGAAAGCCTTTAGTTATCTGCAGTGTTTTAAAAAACATGAAAAATCACAATGGAGAGAAAATGTATAAATGTAAAGACTGTGGGAAAGCTTTTATTATGTGTCTCAAAACCCTTTGAAGACACGTGATAACGCATACTGGAGGTGCTCCTTATAAATGTAAGGAACGTGGGAAAGCCCTCAGTTGTTCCAGTTACACTTTGAGTGCATGAAAGAACTCACACTGAAGAGAAACCCTATCAGTGTAAACACTCTGGAAGAGCCTATAGATATCAAACACATGACAGAACTGGCACAGTAGAGCAGTTCTATGAATGTAAGCAATGTGGTAAGGCTTATATTTCCCTTTGAGGTTTCAAAATACATGAAAGAAATCACAGTGGCGAGAAACCATATGAATGTAAAACATGTACCAAAGCATTCAGTTGCCCCAGTTCTCTTCAAAGACATGGAAGAATTCATACTGGAGAGAAACCCTATCAATGTAAGGCATGTGGGAAAGCCTACAGATACCAGAGTTCCTTACATACACACGAGAGGACTCACAAAGGAGAGAAACGCTATGAATGTAAGCAGTGTGGAAAAGCCTTTCTTCCTCTTTCTAGCTTCTGAGCATACATGATCATTCACACTGGAGATGGACCTTATAAATGTAAGGAATGTGAGAAAACATTCTTTTCTCCCAGTTCATTTCAAATACATGAAAGGAGACACACTGGAGAGAAACCCTATGAATGTAAAATATGTGGTAAAGGCTTCAGTTGTTCCAGTTATGTGCAAGTACATGAAAGAATTCATACTAGAGAGGAACCCTTTATTTTATTTATTTATTTTTTTAAACATTTTTATTCTTTTATTTTTGGCTGCGTTGGGTGTTTGTTGCTGCACGTGGGCTTTCTCTAGTTGTGGCGAGCAGGGGCTACTCTTTGTTGCGGTGCACGAGTTTCTCATTGCAGTGGCTTCTCTTGTTGCGGAGCATGGGCTCTAGGTGCGTGGGCTTCAGTAGCTGTGGCTTGCAGGCTCTAGAGCGCAGGTTCAGTAGTTGTGTCACACGGGCTTAGTTGCTCCGCAGCAGGTGGGATCTTCCCGGACCAGGGCTCGAACCCGTGTCCCCTGCATTGGCAGGTGGATTCTTAACCACTGTGCCACCAGGGAAGTCCTGAAAGAAACCCTTTAAATGTGATAAATGTGGGAAAGCTTTCATTTATCACACAAACTTTCAAAGACATATGAGACTGCACACTGGAGAGAAACCATACAGATGTGAAGAATGTGGGAAAGACTTTAGTCATCCCAGTTCATCCTGAAGGCATGAAAGGAGTCACTGGATAAATACTCTTGAATGTAAACAACGTGGGAAAGACTTCATTTGACCCCATCCCTACATGTTAAAACTCTCATGGAAAAGAAAAAAAAATGTGGGTAACATTAGAAAACTTGCTGGAAATTAATCTATGTATAAAGCGTAAGAAAATTTTCAATATGAAAGAATTATAAAAATTTAAATATGTTTGCTAAGCCTCTTTTTTTTTTTTTTTTTTATGTTAACTGAAGGTTTTTCATAGCTGTCCTTTATCAGGTTGAGGAAGTTTTCCTTCAATTCTTAGTTTGCTGAGAGTTTTTTGTTTTTGTTTTTGTTTTTTAATTTATTTATTTATTTTTGGCTGTGTTGGGTCTTCGTTTCTGTGCGAGGGCTTTCTCTGGTTGTGGCAAGTGGGGGCCACTCTTCATGGCGGTGTGCGGGCCTCTCACTATCGCGGCCTCTCTTGTTGCGGAGCACAGGCTCCAGACGCGCAGGCTCAGTAGTTGTGGCTCACGGGCTTAGTTGCGCCGCGGCATGTGGGATCTTCCCAGACCAGGGCTCGAACCCATGTCCCCTGCATTAGCAGGCAGATTCTCAACCACTGCGCCACCAGGGATGCCCAGCCTCTTTCTTAAAGGACATCATTGGACTGTGGATTTTTACCAATTATTGTTTTTATTATTTTATTTTTATTTTTATTGAAGTATAGTTGCTGTACAATATTATATGTTACAGGCATACAATATAGTTATTCACAATTCTTAAAGGTTATACTCCATTTGTAGTTATTATAAAATATTGACTGTATTCCTTGTTTGTACCATATATCCTTGTAGCTTATTTTATACCTGCCTACCAATGACTTTTAGAAACGGCGATTGAGGTGAGGTAATTCTGTGAGTTGCCTTTCAATAGTAATACATAAGATTAATAGGTAGTTCTTTTTTGTTAAATGAGTTAATGATATTTTCTCTTTGTATTTTGAAGCCTCTTGAACTGATGGGTAAATTGAAGTGGATTTCTAATATGCAGTTAGGTTTAATTTTTTAATAACATTTTATTTGTTCTGTGTTAAGTGCCATTGAAAAATGACAGTGTGGTATTTGTTGGGATTTTCCTACTGGCCTTGTGAAAGTTCCTTGATGTCTCTAGTTTATTAGGTATAGTCTACCTTTCTTACTGAAAAGCTCCTTTTTTAGGGTGACAGGTATAAGAGTCTTTTTCCATTTTCCATACTAGTAAACAGTTGAATAAATATTTATGTATGCCTCATTTATGAAAGAATATAGTTTCCTGTGAATTACTATTTTCATATTTGGGCCTTTGCTTTATATCTTTCCTTCTGACTATAATTTGCTGAATAGACTTTGAATTAAGGAGAGTGGCCTGTGGGAATTCCCTGGTGCTCCAGTGGTTAGGACTCTGTGCTTTCACCGAGTGAACCCAGGCATGGTCCTGGGTTCAATTCCTGGTTGGGGAACTAAGATCCCACAAGCCATGCAGCATGGCAAAGAAAAAAAAGAAGAGGGCCTGTGATGGGACAAAGAATCTGGAGTTGGAGATATCCAGAGTAATTTAAGGAACTAGATTTTCCAGAATCCATCCTCTTTATGGTTCCTTGTCAGAATTTACCAATAGCCTTACTTGCATGAGATTTGGAAGGCAGAAGCAAAGAAGGCATTACTCAGACTTTGTAGCCAGCAGAGGGAGAGACAGATACATAGGAGCTTTGAGAAAGCAATCTTCTAGCCCAGTTTCCAGATTATTTTTCCTTCCAGTGAAGAGTGTACTCAAAACGATGATCAGCTATTTCATTTCCATTTTCTTAGTGGTGTAGCTTTCCACTGATGTCTTCACTAGTTCCACCTCAAAGATTCATGAGAGTTTGGATTTTTTTGGTAAGGCCTCATGTATCCACCAGGAAACTAATTCAGGCTTTCATGGTTGGGAGTATTTACCCTGTCCTCTAGACTATATCTGTGTAAAGTCTAACATGTATAGGAAACACCTTATGTTGTTAACCGTGCTAGTGAGTATGTTTTCCTGATTCACCATGACATTCACAGTGGTGCAACCAAAAAGAGCGACATGGGAGTTTGTTTCTCTGCTGCATTGTGCAGTGGCTGCCTTGACTCAGTCCTTCAGTGTGAGAATAAGCATCTTCCTCATATGGAGAAGACTGGGTGTTTTCTGTTACTTATAGCTAAATATAATCCCTCAATATGTTTTCAGTTGTGTTTGATTGTATGTGATTAAGAGTATGTACATTTTTTTGTCGAACAAATGCTTCTGTAGTTGTTTCATAAACTTTTCTAAGCCGTAGTATGCTAACAAATTTTCATTTCCTGAGAGGATATATTAATATATCTCATTTTAATTATTGGTTTTCAAATGATCTTTGCAGTTTTCTTCATTTAATCATTATACATTAAGTCAATTTTATTGTTTACATATAATATAAGTTCAGGTATTTTTTCTCTCAGGCAAATTTTATTTTTTATTCTTTTATAGTTAATTTTATCATGAAACTAATTTCTCATTCATTCTTAATACCAAAAACATAGATCATGGATTTTTTTGGTGTCATCCTTCCCTTGATCCTCAGGATCATACTTAAAGTCAAAGAGGCGGGTGTAATGAATTCTAATAAGCAGAATGACCACAAGTACACATGACTGCGGGGTGTAACATAAAAGGTTGCTAGGACTTTTGAAGGATTTTGGCTCATATTGGATGATTCGATTGCTAGTCAAGGTACCAAGATGTTTTTGTGTATTGAGTGCTATGAGGAGGTAAATTTATTTTGTCATTGGTAATCGTAAACCTTTCTAGAAGACAAAAACAATGTAGTGGAACTAAACTTAATTCGTGAGAAGCCCTAATCAGTCATATTAGTAAGAAGAGGGATATATTGGTCATTTCTATAATTTGGAATTGTCACTTTTATCATTTTTAGAGACATGATTACAAAACACCCTTATTCTTGTCTTGATTTGTCATGGTCACTGTGTACCTTATCTCTTCAACAGGATAAGACTGGACCTTGCAGTGAATGCAGGCCAACTCCTGGTCCTATGGAACAGCTTCTGCCTTTCCTACTTGTTATCTAAATATTGATGTGTTTCCCACAGTGTATTACACACCATTTACTATAAAGCACCTCAGTTAAAACACATGAATTCACTTCTTAGTATACCACATAATATTTTTAATATCTCCTTTATGACTCAACTAAGACCTATAAGTTTAGGTAAATTGTGAGAGAACATAAACCTAGCAGGTGAGAAAGACAGGACCTCTGTTCCAATCACGTCTTTCTTTCTCAGAGACTGTACTCTTTTTTTATTTTCATATACTAAGGGAATTTTACTTTTTGAATTTATTTTATTGAAGTATAGTTAATTTACAATGTGTTAATTTCTGCTGTACAGGAAAGTTATTCACATATATACATATATATGTATATACACACAGACATTCTTTTTCATATTCTTTTCCATTATAGTTTATCACAGGTTATTGAATATAGTTCCCTGTGCTATACAGTAGGTCCTTGTTGTTTATCTATTCTATATATAATAGTTTGCATCTGCTAATCCCAAACTCCAATCCTTCCCTTCTCACCAACCCCCTCCCCCTTGGCAACCACAAGTCTGTTCTCTGTATCTGTGAGTCTGTTTCTGTTTCGTAGATAAGTGCATTTGTCATATTTTAGATACTACATATAAGTGATATCATATGGTATTTTTCTTTCAGAGACTATACTTTTGATGCTAATGTTTCAACATCCCTCATTGCCATGCAGTTTAGAGTCAAGGTACCTCATTTAGCACAGATAATCAAGGCACTGTATGATTTGGTTATAGCTGTGTGAGAAAAACAACTTCTTGCAGTCCTGTTGCTTATATTTTTGTGGGAAAAGAGAGATGGTTAACAAATGGTAAAGCTTTGGTTTATAAGATGGAAATAAGGGCTTTGAAGGAAAGTGAAAAATGACATGTGATATAAAAGACTGAGTTGTATACATATCTCTTCTATCCTGGTAGGAGGCTCAGTGAATGAAGATGTCATTACTAATCACTTATGTTTCTGCCATGTAATACATATTAAACACTCTTCAGGAACTGCTTGAGTGTGGAAGTAGAGGGGGCAACATAGAACATCCTGCTTTCCTTGACTAACATAAAGATTCCCCATAAAGATAAAGATATGGATGTGGTTCATTTTCATTTTTGCAGTCATTACAAATTTTGTTTGTATAATATGTGGTCATGAGTGTGGACATTGTAATCTGGGACTGGAGACTTCCTGTTGATTTGGGCACAGATATTTCCACCATTCAGTCTAGGTTAGGGTTAGGGTTAGGGTTAGGGTTGTGTTTAATATCATTTGAGAGGATTTTCATTTTTATATAAATATTCAAAATATTGTACTATTCGGCATTTTCATTTTACTGCTGTACAGACTAACACAGTGTATACCCCATTAAGCTGTGGAGTTCTTCTCAATTGGAGAAAGAGTTGTATTTATCTGCACCATTGTAGCCCATCCTGAGTTTATTCTATGAGTAGGTTTCCACTGTACTTCTCAGTGGAAACACCAAAAAGAGCTGTGCTTCTTTAGAGGAAATCATTCAAGGTATAATTGAGATGACCTGCAGAGAGAGAGAGCATATCATTTTAAGTAATACCCTAAATGAGTCTAAAAGGAGAAGTGGGAAATTTTCAATGTCTTCCCATTGCACGGGTGGCTCGGGTTCTTTTGTTTCAGTGATCCACAATCCATAGCCTGTTTTGCTATTCACAGGTGGGAAACAGCAGTAACAGCTTCGAAGTTTAAAACAGTGAAGGAAATTCAATCTTTTCCTTTTTAAAAAAAAATGTTACCTTATGTATTGAAGGGGTTTCATTAAAATGGGTACCACAAGAGTGTTCTTTTTGAGGTGATGGATATTTTCCATCTTTTGATGACAGTATTACTATACATTTGTGAACACTCAACAAGTATACTTAAAATTATATAACAAGCGTTTTCATATGCTAGGAGAATGTTAAACTCTCCTGAACTTTGATTATGTGTTCAACTCTTTTTTTCCACCACTGTGGGATCTTTCTTAGGAAGAACTGAAGGACATGGGCCACAAGAGACCTTTCTTACAACCCTGTCTTAATTGAAAAAACACCCTCTAGGGTTACACCTGCCCTCGCCTCATGCATATAACTAGGAGTGAAGTGGGAGGGTTCCCAGATCTCTTTTGAGTTTAAGTCGGGTTCCTCGGACAGATCTGTTGAAATACTGTGGTTCTGAAACATAAAGGTGTATCCCAAGTGGGCTCTTCCTGGGGACATCCTCATCTGTGTGCATCAGCATCATTTCCTTCATGGCCATCCATAGACCATTTCCCCCTCTCAAGCCTACTCTGTGCTTACTTACGTGGAAACATCTTTAGAAATTCACACATGTCTCACTCTGGAAAATTCTTCTGAGGCAACACCAGGGAGCTGTGAGTTGCGAGGGTGACAGAAGCAGTTGGCAGAACCCATGTCACGGGCACATTCCATCAGCCACAGAGACCACAGGCATCACATGTTTATCAGATCTGCTTGCTTACTTATTCGTACAACACTAAAAAGTAACTGGCCTCGAAGTGGGAAACAAGTAGCTGTAGTATTTTTCGAAATAACACTCAACATTATCTCCCCACATTGCTTTATTATAGAGGCTTTAGCAGCCTACTATTATGTGTCCAAGAGTCTTTAAACCATCCATGGTGGACATAAGTTACATAAGGCATTCTTATGCCAGAAACTATTCTTAGTTGTTACTGCACGCAAATACAGACCCCACTGCTGGCAGCTGAGAGTCTTTGTGTAATGGAAGACCTCCCAGGGCCTGAGCTGATGATCCCTTAAAGTCAGCTTCCCATTTGGCATTGGGTCATAAATGCAGGGCCCCTCAGGCTTTCTAACCAGAGGCCTTCTCTTTGAACATATATTGGTATTTACAGAATAGAGCCAAACATGGTGCTGCTGGCATATCCCATCCAGAGGAGGAAGTGTGTTGCCCTGTTCTCTGATGGATGCCATCTGTTTTGAAGTTGGTCACTTCTTTTCTAGACACATTGGCCATTTGGGGAGTCACTTGGGGTCACATGAGTGACCAGGTGGTTCACATACTTTATATAGAGTGTGCCGTCACCACACCTGATGGGGTCCACTGCAGAGATGCTGCATTTTGTCTCTAGGTCAAACAGGCCATCCAAGATGGAAGATTGGACCCAAGCATCAGATGGATTAGTCAAACTCCAGGCAATCATGCTAGCAGTAGAGAATTACCTTGCCAAGAATCAAACTCATCTGCACATTGTTACAGATCCTTTGGCCATTGCCCATGATCCACCTGTTTGATTACACCAATAACAACTCCTTATCCAAGGTTTCCCCCTTTGGCATAAAGAACTCTGAGATTAACTTGCCTCACAAAATCCATGTACAAATCAGCGCCATCCTTACTCTTCACATATTAAACCCTAATCTGCAGAGGCTCATTTCACTGTTCAGAGCAATAAATTTACGCAACTTTCTGACCACATACTTGTGCCTGAGCTCTAATGGTATTAAATTTGACCTGTGAGTAAATGGTAATCTATAACCATTTAGTGGCCTCTAATCTTTTTTTTTTTTTTTTTTTTTTCCAGCTGCATTGCACAGCATGCAAGATCTTAGTTCCCCAACCAGGTATCGAACCCATGCCCCCTGCGGTGGAAGTGCAGAGTCTTAACCACTGGATTGCCAGGGAAGTCCCAAGTGGCCTCTAATCTAAAGGTTAGGCAAAATTCAAGGGACTTCCCTCCTCTACCACGGCTAACTTAGTGACTGACCAATGCACCTGAGGTGAAAAAACATACCACTGGTAATATAACTGATGGACTTTCTTTACAGGCCAAGGAAGGGGTCCCTACAGCTTTTGACAAACAGACTTTCTAGGGCCCCTCATGCTCTCTGTTGGCTACTTGTTATGCTCTCACCATGACCCAAGATACAAGGAGCCACCAAGACACACTAGAAATTATTGATATTATCAACTGAATTCTGGGAATACACAACACTGGGCTCTTGAAAAAGGCATTCAGAGGACCTCCCATAATGACCTCAGGTTATAACACTCATAGTGGCCTAATGGCTTACTTATACCTTGCTTTCTTCTTTTTCTTTTTTTTTGGCACACTGTGCAGCATGTGGGATCTTAGTTCCCCGACCAGGGATGGAACCCGTGCCCCCTGCAGTGGAAGCATGGAGTCCTAACCACTGAACCACCATGAAGTCCCACCTTGCTTGCTTGCTTTCTTTTTTTTTTTTATTTTTGGCTGCGTTGGGTCTTCTTTGCTGCGCATGGGCTTTCTCTAGTTGCCGCGAGCGGGTGCGTTGCAGTGCGCGGGCTTCTCATTGCAGGGGCTCTCTTGTTGCAGAGCACAGGCTCTAGGCGTGTGGGCTCAGTAATTGTGGCACACGGGCTCAGTAGTTGTGGCTCGTGGGCTCTAGAGCGCAGGCTCAGTAGTTGTGGTGCACGGGCTTAGTTGCTCCGCGGCATGTGGGATCTTCCCGGACCAGGGCTCGAACCCGTGTCCCCTGCATTGGCAGGCGGATCCTTAACCACTGTGCCACCAGGAAAGTCCCCACCTTGCTTTCTTTTTTTTTTTTTTTTTTTAGAAATTTTATGTAATGTCTGAAACATTTATATTAACATATTTCCATACATATTTCCATACAAATTCAAATATAAGATTTTTAGAAATTTCATGTAATGTCTGAAACATTTATATTAACATATTTCCATACATATTTCCATACAAATTCAAATATAAGATTTTTAGAAATTTCATGTAATGTCTGAAACATTTATATTAACATATTTCCATACATATTTCCATACAAATTCAAATATAAGATTTTTAGAAATTTCATGTAATGTCTGAAACATTTATATTAACATATTTCCATACATATTTCCATACAAATTCAAATATAAGATTTTTAGAAATTTCATGTAATGTCTGAAACATTTATATTAACATATTTCCATACAAATACCCCAATGAAAGTTTAGTATTGGCTGTTTTGTTTTGTTTGTTGTTTTATACTGCAGGTTCTTATTAGGCATCAATTTTATACACATCAGTGTATACATGTCAATCCCAATCGCCCAATTCAGCACACCACCATCCCCACCCCACCGCAGTTTTCCCCCCTTGGTGTCCATATGTCCATTCTCTACATCTGTGTCTCAACTTCTGCCCTGCAAACCGGCTCATCTGTACCATTTTTCTAGGTTCCACATACATGCATTAATATACGATATTTGTTTTTCTCTTTCTGACTTACTTCACTCTGTATGACAGTCTCTAGATCCATCCACTTCTCAACAAATGACTCAATTTCGTTCCTTTTTATGGCTGAGTAATATTCCATTGTATATATGTACCACATCTTCTTTATCCATTCGTCTGTTGGTGGGCATTTAGGTTGCTTCCATGACCTGGCTATTGTAAATAGTGCTGCAATGAACATTCGGGTGCATGTGTCTTTTTAAATTACGGTTTTCTCTGGGTATATGCCCAGTAGTGGGATTGCTGGGTCATATGGTAATTCTATTTTTAGTTTTTTAAGGAACCTCCATATTGTTCTCCATAGCGGCTGTATCAATTTACATTCCCACCAACAGTGCAAGAGGGTTCCCTTTTCTCCACACCCTCCCCAGCATTTGTTGTTTGTTGATTTTCTGATGATGCCCATTCTAACAGGAGTGAGGTGATACCTCATTGTAGTTTTGATTTGTATTTCTCTAATAATTAGTGATGTTGAGCATCTTTTCATGTGCTTCGTGGCCGTCTGTATGTCTTCTTTGGAGAAATGTCTATTTAGGTCTTCTGCCCATTTTTGGATTGGGGTGTTTGTTTCTTTAATATTGAGCTGAATGAGCTGTTTATATATTTTGGAGATTAATCCTTTGTCCGTTGATTCGTTTGCAAATATTTTCTCCCATTCTGAGGGTTGTCTTTTCGTCTTGTTTATGGTTTCCTTTGCTGTGCAAAAGCTTTGAAGTTTCATTAGGTCCCATTTGTTTATTTTTGTTTTTATTTCCATTACTCTAGGAGGTGGATCAAAAAAGATCTTGCTAGGGCTTCCCTGGTGGTGCAGTGGTTGAGAATCTGCCTGCTAATGCAGGGGACACGGGTTCAAGCCCTGGTCTGGGAAGATCCCACATGCTGTGGAGCAACTGGACCCGTGAGCCACAGCTACTGAGCCTGCGCGTCTGGAGCCTGTGCTCCGCAGCAAGAGAGGCCGCGACAGTGAGAGGCCCGCGCACCGCGATGAAGAGTGGCCCCCGCTCGCCGCAACTCGAGAAAGCCCTCGCACAGAAATGAAGACCCAGCACAACCAAAAATTAATTAATTAATTAATTAAAAATTAAAAATTCATGTTTAAAAAAAAAAAAAAGATCTTGCTGTGATTTATGTCAAAGAGTGTTCTTCCTATGTTTTCCTCTAAGAGTTTTATAGTGTCCAGTCTTATATTTAGGTCTCTAATCCATTTTGAGTTTATTTTTGTGTATGGTGTTAGGGAGTATTCTAATTTCATTCTTTTACATGTAGCTGTCCAGTTTTCCCAGCACCACTTATTGAAGAGACTGTCTTTTCTCCATTGTATATCTTTGCCTCCTTTGTCATAGATTAGTTGACCATAGGTGCGTGGGTTAATCTCTGGGCTTTCTATCTTGTTCCATTGATCTATGTTTCTGTTTTTGTGCCAGTACCATATTGTCTTGATTACTGTAGCTTTGTAGTATAGTCTGAAGTCAGGGAGTCTGATTCCTCCAGCTCCATTTTTTTGCCTCAAGACTGCTTTGGCTATTCGGGGTCTTTTGTGTCTCCATACAAATTTTAAGATGATTTGTTCTAGCTCCGTAAAAAATGCCATTGGTAATTTGATAGGGATTGCATTGAATCTGTAGATTGCTTTGGGCAGTAGAGTCATTTTCACAATGTTGATTCTTCCAATCCAAGAACATGGTATATCTCTCCATCTGTTGGTATCATCTTTCATTTCTTTCATCAGTGTCTTATAGTTTTCTGCATACAGGTCTTTTGTCTCCCTAGGTAGGTTTATTCCTAGGTATTTTATTCTTTTTGTTGCAATGGTAAATGGGAGTGTTTCCATAATTTCTCTTTCAGATTTTTCATCATTAGTGTATAGGAATGCAAGAGATTTCTGTGCATTAATTTTGTATCCTGCAACTTTACCATATTCATTAATTAGCTCTAGCAGTTTTCTGGTGGCAGTTTTAGGATTCTCTATGTATAGTATCATGTCATCCGCAAACAGTGACAGTTTTACTTCTTCTTTTCCAATTTGTATTCCTTTTATTTCTTTTTCTTCTCTGATTGCCGTGGCTAGGACTTCCAGAACCATGTTGAATAATAGTGGTGAGAGTGGACATCCTTGTCTCGTTCCTGATCTTAGAGGAAATGCTTTCAGTTTTTCACCATTGAGAATGATGTTTGCTGTGGGTTTGTCATATATGGCCTTTATTATGTTGAGGTAGGTTCCCTCTATGCCCACTTTCTGGAGAGTTTTTATCATAAATGGGTGTTGAATTTTGTCAAAAGCTTTTTCTGCATCTATTGAGATGATCATATGGTTTTTATTCTTCAGTTTGTTAATATGGTGTATCACATTGATTGATTTGCATATATTGAAGAATCCTTGCATCCCTGGGATAAATCCCACTTGATCGTGGTGTATGATCCTTTTAATGTGTTGTTGGATTCTGTTTGCTAGTATTTTGTTGAGGATTTTTGCATCTATATTCATCAGTGATATTGGTCTGTAATTTTCTTTTTTTGTAGTGTCTTTGTCTGGTTTTGGTATCAGGGTGATGGTGGCCTCGTAGAATGAGTTTGGGAGTGTTCCTTCCTCTGCAATTTTTTGGAAGAGTTTGAGAAGGATAGGTGTTAGCTCTTCTCTAAATGTTTGATAGAATTCACCTGTGAAGCCATCTGGTCCTGGACTTTTGTTTGTTGGAAGATTTTTAATCACAGTTTCAATTTCATTCCTTGTGATTGGTCTGTTCATATTTTCTGTTTCTTCCTGGTTCAGTCTTGGAAGGTTATACCTTTCTAAGAATTTGTCCATTTCTTCCAGGTTGTCCATTTCATTGGAATAAAGTTTCTTGTAGTAGTCTCTTAGGATGCTTTGTATTTCTGCAGTGTCTGTTGTAACTTCTCCTTTTTCATTTCTGATTTTATTGATTTGAGTCCTCTCCCTCTTTTTCTTGATGAGTCTGGCTAATGGCTTATCAATTTTGTTTATCTTCTCAAAGAACCAACTTTTAGTTTTATTGATCTTTGCTATTGTTTTCTTTGTTTCTATTTCATTTATTTCTGCTCTGATCTTTATGATTTCTTTCCTTCTGCTAACTTTGGGTTTTGTTTGTTCTTCTTTCTCTAGTTTCTTTAGGTGTAAGGTTAGATTGTTTACTTGAGATTTTTCTTGTTTCTTTAGGTAGGCTTGTATAGCTATAAACTTCCCTCTTAGAACCGCTTTTGCTGCATCCCATAGGTTTTGGGTCGTCGTGTTTTCATTGTCATTTGTCTCTAGGTATTTTTTTATTTCCTCTTTGATTTCTTCAGTGATCTCTTGGTTATTTAGTAACGTATTGTTTAGCCTCCATGTGTTTGTCTTTTTTACGTTTTTTTCCCTGTAATTCATTTCTAATCTCATAGCGTTGTGGTCAGAAAAGATGCTTGATATGATTTCAATTTTCTTAAATTTACTGAGGCTTGATTTGTGACCCAAGATGTGATCTATCCTGGAGAATGTTCCGTGCGCACTTGAGAAGAAAGTGTAATCTGCTGTTTTTGGATGGAATGTCCTATATATATCAATTAAATCTAACTGGTCTATTGTGTCATTTAAAGCTTCTGTTTCCTTATTCATTTTCATTTTGGATGATCTGTTCATTGGTGTAAGTGAGGTGTTCAAGTCCCCCACTATTATTGTGTTACTGTCGATTTCCTCTGTTATAGCTGTTAGCAGTTGCCTTATGTATTGAGGTGCTCCTATGTTGGGTGCATATATATTTATAATTGTTATATCTTCTTCTTGGATTGATCCCTTGATCATTATGTAGTGTCCTTCCTTGTCTCTTGTAACATTCTTTATTTTAAAGTCTATTTTATCTGATATGAGTATAGCTACTCCAGCTTTCTTTTGATTTCCATTTGCATGGAATATCTTTTTCCATCCCCTCACTTTCAGTCTGTATGTGTCCCTAGGTCTAAAGTGGGTCTCTTGTAGACAGCATATATATGGGTCTTGTTTTTGTATCCATTCAGCCAGTCTATGTCTTTTGGTTGGGGCATTTAATCCATTCACGTTTAAGGTAATTATTGATATGTATGTTCCTATGACCATTTTCTTAATTGTTTTGGGTTTGTTTTTGTAGGTCCTTTTCTTCTCTTGTGTTTCCCACTTAGAGAAGTTCCTTTAGCATTTGTTGTAGAGCTGGTTTGGTGGTGCTGAATTCTCTTAGCTTTTGCTTGTCTGTAAAGCTTTTGATTTCTCCATCAAATCTAAATGAGATCCTTGCCGGGTAGAGTAATCTTGGTTGTAGGTTCTTCCCTTTCATCACTTTAAGTATATCATGCCACTCCCTTCTGGCTTGCAGAGTTTCTGCTGAGAAATCAGCTGTTAACCTTATGGGAGTTCCCTTGTATGTTATTTGTCGTTTTTCCCTTGCTGCTTTCAATAATTTTTCTTTGTCTTTAATTTTTGCCACTTTGATTACTATGTGTCTCGGCGTGTTTCTCCTTGGGTTTATCCTGTATGGGACTCTCTGCGCTTCCTGGACTTGGGTGGCTATTTCCTTTCCCATGTTAGGGAAGTTTTCGACTATAATCTCTTCAAATATTTTCTCTGGTCCCTTCTCTCTCTCTTCACCTTCTGGGACCCCTATAATGCGAATGTTGTTGCGTTTAATGTTGTCCCAGAGGTCTCTTAAGCTGTCTTCATTTCTTTTCATTCTTTTTTCTTTAGTCTGTTCCGCAGCAGTGAATTCCACCATTCTGTCTTCCAGGTCACTTATCCGTTCTTCTGCCTCAGTTATTCTGCTATTGATTCCTTCTAGTGTAGTTTTCATTTCAGTTATTGTATTGGTCATCTCTGTTTGTTTGTTCTTTAATTCTTCTAGGTCTTTGTTAATCATTTCTTGCATCTTCTCAATCTTTGCCTCCATTCTTATTCCGAGGTCCTGGATCATCTTCACTATCATTATTCTGAATTCTTTTTCTGGAAGGTTGCCTATCTCCACTTCATTTAGTTGTTTTTCTGGGGTTTTTTCTTGTTCCTTCATCTGGTACATAGCCCTCTGCCTTTTCATCTTGTCTATCTTTCTGTAACTGTAGTTTTTGGTCCACGGGCTGCAGGATTGTAGTTTTTCTTGCTTCTGCTGTCTGCCCTCTGGTGGTTGAGGCTATCTAAGAGGCTTGATGGGAGGCTCTGGTGGTGGGTAGAGCTGACTGTTGCTGTGGCGGTCAGAGCTCAGTAAAACTTTAATCCACTTGACTGTTGATGGGTGGGGCTGGGTTCCCTCCCTGTTGGTTGTTTTGCCTGAGGCAACCCAACACTGGAGCCTACCTGGGCTCTTTGGTGGGGTTAATGGCAGACTCTGGGAGGGCTCACACCAAGGAGCATTTCCCAGAACCTCCGCTGCCAGAGTCCTTGTCCCCACAGTGAAACAGAGCCACCCCCCGCCTCTGCAGGAGACCCCCCAACACCAGCAGGTAGGTCTGGTTCAGTCTCCCCCAGGGTCACTGCTCCTTCCCCTGGGTCCCGATGCGCACACTACTTTGTGTGTACCCTCCAAGAGTGGGGTCTCTGTTTCCCCCAGTCCTGTTGAAGTCCTGCAATCAATTCCCACTAGGCTTCAAAGTCTGATTCTCTAGGAATTCCTCCTCCCGTTGCCGGACCCCCAGGTTGGGAAGCCTGATGTGGGGCTCAGAACCTTCACTCCAGTGGGTGGACTTCTGTGGTATAAGTGTTCGCCAGTCTGTGAGTCACCCACCCAGCAGTTATGGGATTAGATTTTACTCTGATTGCACCCCTCCTACCGTCTCACTGTGGCTTCTCCTCTGTCCTTGGATGTGGGGTATCCTCCTTGGTGAAGTCCAGGGTCTTCCTGTCAATGATTGTCCAGCAGACAGTTGTGATTCTGGTGCTCTCGCAAGAGGGAGTGAGAGCACGTCCTTCTACTCCACCATCTTGGTTAATCCCCTCCACCTTGCTTTCTTATAGATAGGTCTTCCTCCTGTTGGAGCCATTAATTAGATTCAATCACCAGTCTTTGGAGCCTATTACTTTGTTCTGGTCATCAGGCTTACGGGCACCTTATAAGTAGAAGCCCTTCTATACTAGACATTTCTGTCAGAATGGTCACCTCTACAGGTCTTTGGTTTATTATCATAGTGCACTCCGGACACCACTGTTATATCCAACTCCCTGGTCCCCCTCCTACCATCACCCGTATTCTGTGCAACCTGTGTGTCAATATTTCATTGTGGGCACCCTCCTTCAAAACCCTTCTGGCCCACCCAACACAAATGTGCTGTTTTTCTACCATTTGCACTCACATGCTCATTATCATAGGAGACACAGACACCGACCTGTGCACACATGATGTCATTCAACAAACACATCATTTTTTTAAAAATTATTATTTATTTATTTATTTATGGCTGTGTTGGGTCTTCGTTTCTGTGCGAGGGCCCTCTCCAGTTGCGGCAAGTGGGAGCCACTCTTCATCGCGGTGCGCGGGCCTCTCACGATCGCGGCCTCTCTTGTTGCGGAGCACAGGCTCCAGACGCGCAGGCTCAGTAATTGTGGCTCACGGGCCTAGTTGCTCCGCGGCATGTGGGATCTTCCCAGACCAGGGCTCAAACCCGCATCCCCTGCATTGGCAGGCAGATTCTCAACCACTGCGCCACCAGGGAAGCCCAACAAACACATCATTAATGCCAATCATGAAATGTCCAAGACACTCAAAATACAGGTAGCAGACAGCTAATGTCTTAGATGTTTTCCATGAAGAACAACTCCCTGGCAGCCATGGTAGCTGATGTTCACTTGGCTTTGGACTATTTATTAGCCAGCCAGGGAGAGTTCTGTTCCTGTAAAAGAGCTGTTTGCTGCACGTGGGTAGGCTACACTGTCATGGTGCCACCTATTACACGACAAATGAGACAACAAATTAAAAAATAACATTTTGAAAATATATGAACATAATTCTGGGGTCATACTGACACATCCCTGTATCTCTACTACACCCTGCGATGACTAGATTCAATTTTTTTTTTTGAGGCTTCGTCATCTTTTTTTTTTTTTTTTTTTCTAGCCACGCCACACGGCTTGTGGGATCTTAGCTCCCCAACCAGGAATCAAACCCAGGCTCTCAGCAGTGAGAGCACAGAGACCTAACCACTGGACCACCAGGGAATTCCCGAGGCTTTGTCATCTTAATTGTAATATGTACTTGTGCCTTACACATGGCTTTTCAATTAATATTCTAATTTATTTAAGTGAGATGTTTCATCATTCAGTCAATAAACCTCAGGAGTGAACTTTAATAAAAGACATTGGCCTCAAGTTGATATTGGAGTCTTAATTGCTTCAGATACCTGCTCACCCTGCCTGGCTCACAGTGAGTTAAATATTTACAAAGGTTGACACGTGAGCCTTTTATTTTTGTGGCAGCAGGTAGGAGGGCCAAACCTTGAAAACCTGCAGCTTCTACCCCTACACGCATTAAAGGGCCAGCCCATTCTCCTTTGCACAAGCCACCTGAATCCACTTACCCTTGCCCTACTCTCCTTTGAAAGTACTCGAGTAATAAAACTTTTTCTGTTTTCTGATGAATGTGACAACATTACTATGGACAACAGATCCCAGTTTAGGTAGGGTGTTAATCCTGCCCCCAAATACTGCAGTGGTAACACAGACAGTAACCAATGGATAATGTCTTTTGGGTGACAAACAGGTGTTCAGTGTAGGGAATTTTTATAAGATGAGGAGAGAAACCCAAATAGAAAGATCCCAATGATAATGTTTTATCATTGGTCACAAAAGAAAAACTTTGAAACCACCCGCGTGGGCACTAGCAGTAGAATCAATAAGTGAAAATGATTTAGTCTCAAAAGGGAAAAATATAGAGCAACAGAGGTGAGTAGATGGATTCTGTTCATCCTTCTCATTTTTAAAACAAAAAAATACTGAACAAACCAGAAATCCACACCCCTTCTTAGATCCATAAGATTTTTTTGGCCATGCCGCACGGCATGTGGGGTCTTAGTTCCCCGACAGGGATCGAACCCATGCCCCCAGCAGTGGAAGCGTGGAGTCCTAACCACTGGACCGCCAGGGAATTCCCTCCATAAGATACTTGAGGTTATACGGTAAACCAGTGCCCCCAAACGAGAGTTGGTTGAGTATAGAGAATTACTGAAAGTAGAAGCCACTGGAGCCAGCAACTGCTAGGAACTCATAAAGTATAATAGAATTGCTGGATACACAGTATAGACTAGCTTGAGAGTTAAAAGCTCTAAGAGGAGCCAGTCTTCTGGAGCCCCAAAAAATTCATTAGTTTTTCCTACAGGAGCCCAAACAAGTTCTCAGTGGGAAGATTGGGGAAAATTGACTCATGATCCATGCAGGAAATGGGGGGAAAACATTTTGATACAAACACAAAGCATCGTGTTCTCTGTAACTGAGGTCATCCCTCAAGGAAAACTAATTTGCCGAAGTCTTATCTGACTGGGGAAAGAGCTGCCAGACAACTTCCTGACCCTTCAGGTTTTTGATCTAACAAAAGGTGAGGAATAAAAGCCAAGAACCTCTCTGACAGAGTCCAGGGATTCTCTCCCCCCAAAACATAACAGGTTCAATTATAACGTGAGAACATTTTCCCATCACACACCTGACCACCATATCAACAGGGTTCCAGTATAAAAAGAGTGGATTAAAACAAATACCAGACACAGACTCTACCTATAAATGAATTTCTAGGGATACCCAAACACAGTAGCAGAGAAAAATACAAGGATACTAGAGGATATTGAAGCTCCTGACACTTACCACTGCAGCAAATATTAAACATAGTCTAATTCTGGAGTTCCCTGGTAGCCTAGTGGTTAGGACTCAGCACTCTCACTGCCGTGGCCTGGGTTCAATCCCTGGTTGGGGAACATCCTGCAAACAAACACACAAGCAAAAACACAAAACGGTCTAATTTGTAGTCAAGGAAACATGAAACATCACACTAAAGGCCTCTTTACCTCAGCTCTTATTGTGAAAACTCATAATATTTGGAATTTATTTATTTATTTATTTATTTTTGGCTGCGTTGGGTCTTCTTTGCTGCACGCAGGCTTTCTCTAGTTGCGGCGAGAGGGGGCTACTCTTTGTTGCGGTGCGCGGGCTTCTTATTGCAGTGGCTTCTCTTGTTGTGGAGCACAGACTCTAGGCACACAGGCTTCAGTAGTTGTGGCGCGTGGGCTCAGTAGTTGTGGCCCGTGGGCCCTAGAGCGCAGGCTCAGTAGCTGTGGCGCACGGGCTTAGTTTCTCCGCGGCATGTGGGATCTTCCCGGACCAGGGCTCGAACCCGTGTCCCCTGCATTGGCAGGAGGACTCTTAACCACTGCACGACCAGGGAAGTCCTGGAATTTATATAACATATGTGCTTCCTGGTTTCACTTCTTGGCTAAAATTGTTGTGGTTTAATTTTTCCATAAGCAAGCATTTTGAATATTTTCCATAGTCTCATGGTCCCTGGTCAGGTATTAGCCAACGGGAATTTCAAGCAGAAAACAGGTAAATGTTGGATTTGAAAGCAGGAGAGATAGATATCTTTCCACGTATACGCACATTTGAAGAGAACATAAAAAAGGTGTTTTTTTGTTGTTGTTGTTTTTTAATAATTTTTTTTAAATTTTTATTTTTATTTATTTACGGCTGTGTTAGGTCTTCGTTTCTGTGCGAGGGCTTTCTCTAGTTGTGGCAAGCGGGGGCCACTCTTCATCGCAGTGCGCGGGCCTCTCACTATCGCGGCCTCTCCCGTTGCGGAGCACAGGCTCCAGACGCGCAGGCTCAGTAGTTGCGGCTCACGGGCCCAGTTGCTCCGCGGCATGTGGGATCTTCCCAGACCAGGGCTCGAACCCGTGTCCCCTGCATTGGCAGGCAGATTCTCAACCACTGCGCTACCAGGGAAGCCCCCAGGTGTTTTTTTTTTAATTGGAGTATAATTGCTTTACAATGTTGTGTTAACTTCTGCTGTACAATGAAGTGAATCAGCTATATGGATACCCATATCCCCTCCTTCTTGGACCTCCCTCCCCACCCCCATCCCACCCATCTAGGTCATCACGGGGCATGGAGCTGAGCTTCCTGTGCTTTATAGCTTGTTCCCGCTAGCTGTCTATTTTATTCATGGTAGTGTATATATGTCCATCCTAATCTCCCAGTTCATCCCACCCTCCCCTTCCCCACCGTGTCCACATGTCTGTTCTCTACGTCTACGTCTCTATTCCTGCCCTCAAATAGGTTCATCTGTACCATTTTTCTAGATTCCACATATATGCGTTAATATGAGATATTTGTTTTTCTCTTTCTGGCTTACTTCACTCTGTATGACAGACTCTACGTCCATCCACATCTCTACAAATGACCCAATTTTGTTCCTTTTTATGGCTGAGTAATTGAAGAGAGAATAGGTTTCTTTATGCTTCAAACACTGTAAACAGATAAACTGCAAAAACAATAAACATGGGTTGGAAGGTGGATCAAGATGATGGAGTAGCGGGATGTGGAGCTCACCTCCCCCCACAAACACATTAAAATACATCTACGTAAGGAACAGTTCTCACAAAACACCAAATGGAAATTGGCAGAAGAGCTCATTTTTTTTTTTTTTTTTTTTTTTTTTTGGCCACACCGTGTGGCTTGCAGGATCTTAGTTCCCTGACCAGGGATCGAACCCGGCTCCTGCAGTGAAAGCGCCGAGTCGTAACCACTGGACCGCCAGGGAATTCACCAGAAGATCTCATATAACTAAACCTGTAAAAAGATTCCCACATAGGGACTTTCCTGGCATTCCAGTGGTTAAGACTCCTGGCTTCCATTGCAGGGGGCACAGGTTCTATCCCTCATCGGGGAACTAAGATCCCGCATGCCACGTGGCATGTACAAAAAAAAAATAGGCATCAAGATAGGACTGGCTCCCCTAGGAGGGAATCTGTGAAGGAGGGAGGGTCCGCATAGGCAGGGCCTCACCGTGTGAAACCCCATTGCCTGCTGGGAGGTGCACCGGCACAGAGAGAGGGGCTGGAGGAGCCTGGACTCTGCTTACAAGGCGTGTGCATGCTGGCTTGACAGCAATCAGAGTGGAGAGGTTGGCGCTGAGGGCTGCACTTCCCAGCCCAAAACCCACGCCGGTCCGGTCTGCTAGTAAGCACGATGGGCCCTGGGCGAGGACTCCGCCTAGCTGCTCGGGGAACAGCCTGGAGGGCCAGGGGTGTGGTCTGGAGCCCGTTGTCAGCATGCACGTGGCAGGGGCGGGGCTGGCATAGGAGCCCATTATCAGCTGTCCAAGGCAGTAGTGGGTCTGGGAATTTCCTGGCGGTCCAGTGGGTAAGACTGGGGCCCCCGGGTTTGATCCCTGGTCGGGGAACTAAGATCCCACAAGCCGAGAGGGACAGCCAAAAAAAAAAGGCAGGGGTGAGTCCAGCAGTAGAGGACTTTGTTGGCCGCACACCAGGCGGTGGGTGGCAGTGTCACAGAATCACATGTCTCCAGGAGGGAGCGCTCTGGTTCCACCCACCTTACACCACAGCTTGCAGCTGCATCTGGGGCAGACAGGTCCTGGGAGAGCCCTACCACAGAAGCAGCCCAGGTCCCAGGTGGCAGCACAACCACTTCCTGAAGCCACAGCACCCTGGTCCCCAGCACCAGCCTAGCACTAGGTCTGGGACAGACAATGGAGAAAGGGATGTGACCTTGGGCTGCTTCTGGGCAGAACTGCAGAGGCGTTCATGGGTGATGCATAGGTTCACTGTGACCACACGGGCCTCACTTGCTTTAGTGCTCATCTCCTCGGGAACAGAGCACCCATTTAAGGGCAACAGAGCCTTACTGAACCCAACCCTTAGGGCTTCTACTCCAACAACTGCTAAGCAGACCCCACCCTCAACAGGGCTTTGACAGCACTTAGCAAAGAGGAGGCCCAACCCAACATCCAGTGCAGGTGCTGGTCGCCACAACACCTGTCACACCCCCTAACAAGGGGATAACAGCCAGCACACTCTGAGGAAAGACGTGGCTGGCATCCGTACCAAAAACAGCCCTCAAACCAAAAATACTGGACTCACACAATCTACACAGGGACTCTCCCACATAAAAACAGTCGTTTGAGGGCTTCCCTGGTGGCACAGTGGTTAGGAATCCGCCTGCCAATGCAGGGGGCACGGGTTCCAGCCCTGGTCCGGGAGAATCCCACATGCCGTGGAGCAGCTGGGCCCGTGTGCCACAACTACTGAGCCCGCGCGCCCTAGAGCCCGTGCTCCGCAATAAGAGAAGCCACCGCAATGAGAAGCCCGCGCACCACAGCCAAGAGTAGCCCCCGCTCGCCACAACTAGAGAAAGCCCTTGCACAGCAACGAAGACCCAATGCAGCCAAAAATAAATAAATAAAATTAATTAATTAAAAAAAAAACCAGTCCTTTGAGACCACAGTAGGTAACTGTTTCTCCTAAATTCATAGAAGCAGAGAAAGATAAGTAAAATGAAAAAGCAGAGGAACTACTCCCAATTAAAAGAACAAGAGAGGGCTTCCCTGCTGGCGCAGTGTTTGAGAATCTGCCTGCCAATGCAGGGGACATGGGTTCGAGCCCTTGTCCGGGAAGATCCCACATGCCGCGGAGCAAATAAGCCCGTGTGCCACAACTACTGAGCCTGTGCTCTAGAGCCTGCGTGCCATAACTACTGAAGCCCGCGTGACTAGAGCCCGTGCTCCGCAACAAGAGAAGCCACCGCAATGAGAAGCCCACGCACTGCAACGAAGAGTAGCCCCCGCTCGCCACAACTAGAGAAAGCCCACACACAGCAACAAAGACCCAACACAGCCAAAAATAAATAAATAAAATAAATTTATTAAAAAAAAGAACAAGAGAAATCCCCTAAAAGAACAAATAATGAAAGAGATCTCACTAGTCTACTAGACCCCAAGTTCAGAAAGGAGGTAATAAAAATGCTAAAGGAATTAAGAAAGATTATTTATAGAAAGGCAGATAACTGTAGCAAGGAACTAGAAACTGTAAAGAGGAAACAGTCAAAATTAGACAACTCAATTGCTGAGGTAAAAACCAATCTAGAAGCAATGAATAGCAGACTAAATAACACAGTAGAACGAATAAGTGATCTGGAAGATAGAATAATGGAAATCACCCAATCATAACAGCAGACAGAAAGACAAATTTTAAAAAATGAAAGCAACATATGAGATCTATGGGATAATATAAAGCATGCCAACCTGTGCATAATAGGGGTTCCAGAAGAAAGAGAAGGGGATTGAAAAATGTATTTGAAGAAATTATGGCTGCAAACTTCCCAAACCTAAAGAAGGAAATAGATGTCCAGGTATAGGAAGCTCAGAGGGTCCTAAACAAGATGAACCCAAACAGACCCATACCAAGACATATCAAAATTAAAATGGCAAAAGTTAAAGATAGAGGATTCTAAAGGCAGCAAGAGAAAAACAAAGAGTCAGTTACAAGGGACCCTGCATAAGGCTATCAGTTGATTTCTCTGCAGACACTTTGCAGTCCAGGAAGGAGTGGCATGATATATTCAAAATCCTGTAAAGGAAAAACCTGTAACGTAGGATACTCTACCCAGCAAGATTACCATTTAGAATAGAAGGAGAAATAAAGAATTTCTTAGACAAGCAAAAACTAAAAGAATACAGCAACACTAGACCTAACCTAAAAGAAATATTGAAAGGTCTTTTCTAAATAGAAAAGTAGCATGAATCTATAGGAAAGGGAAAATCACAATAGGAAAGGCAAATATACAAAGGGATTGAAGATCATTTAATAAGCCAGTACGTAGATTAAAAAACAATCCAAAAATTTTTGTAAAAGCAATTATAACTACAATTAACAGCAAAAGGGTAAACATGAAGATGTAAAATAGGACATCAAAATCACAAAATGTGGAGGAGGGCAGTAAAAAAATGTATTAATAGATCTTTTAGAATATGTTTGACTTTATATGACAGTCTAAAGCAAGTAGATATAGTTATGGGTGTCCTGTGGCTAGTGCTGGCTCACTGGCGGGTAGAGCCGGGTCCCAGGATCTCTGGTTGCAGGGCCCTGGGGATCCTAGAGCTGGTGTTGGCCCACTGGTAGGCAGGACCAGTTGGTGGCACAGCTGGCTGCAGTGTCTGGGGTTTCCCAAAGCTTATGTCAGCCAGCTTGTGGTGGGACCAAATCCCTGGGCGGGTGGCTGAGGGACCTGAGGTGTCTCAGAGCTGGTGCTGGCCTGCTGGTGGGTGGGCTGGGCCCTGCTACAGCATGTTGTAGGGCTATGGTAGTTCTGTGCTAGTGTCTACCCACTGGTGGGCAGGGTTAGTGCCCAGGAGATCCTGGGGCTGGTGCCCATCCACTGGGGGGTGAAATCAGGTCCTAGGGCTGGTGCTGGACCACTGGCAGGCAGAGGTCATCCTGGAGTCTCTGGCTGAAGGGTCCAGGGGTCCCAGAGCTGGTGTCAGCCTATTGGTGGGTAGGGCCAAGGCCCAAGGGATTCTGGGGCTAGTGCTGGCTCACTGGTGGGTAGAACCCTATCCTGGGAATTCTGGCTGCAGAGCTCTGAGAGTCCTGGAGCTGGTGTTAGCCTGCTGATGGGCAGTGCTCGTTCCTCACACAGCTGGCTGCAGGGCTCAGGGTGTTCCAAAGCTTGTGTCAGCCTGCCGATGGGTGGAACTGGATCCCGTGGCAGCTGGCTGAGGGGCCCCAAGTGGCTCAAAGCTGGTGTTGGCCTTCTGGTGGGCAGGCCGGGGCCCAGGGAGTCCTGGGGCTGGTGCCAGCCTGCTAGTGAGTGGGCTGGGTCCTGCCACAGAAGGCTGCGGGGCTGCAGTGGTCTTGGGGCTGGTCATGAATGCAGGACCCTTCTGGCTTTCCAACCAAAGGTCTCCTCATTAAATATACATTGGTGCTTACAGAATAGTCAAAAATGGCACCTCCGGCATATCCCACCTAGACAAGAAAATGTGTTCCTGTATTGTCTGATGCAATCCATTCTGGAAGAGGCCAACTTTCTAGGCACATTATCCACTTTGGGAGTCACTTGGGAGCAGATGAATGACCAGGAAGTTGGTATTTTTTATGGACAATGTGCCATAACCAATTCTGATGGGTTCCATTGTGGAGATGCTGCATTCTGTCCCTAGATCAAACGGGCCATCCATGATTAAGACTGGACCCAGGCATTAGACTGGTCAAAATCCAGGCAACCATGCTAGCAATAGATAAGTCGCTGCCCAAGAATCGATCTAACTCACCTGCACAGTGTTAGAGATCATTTGGCCGTTGCCCATGATCTACCTGTCTGGTCTCACCAATAAAAACAAGGTCGCCCCCTTTGGCATTAAGAACTCTGAGAATAATTTGCCTCACAATACCCAAGTACAAATCAATGCCACTGCTTATACTGCACGTATTAAACCTCAGTCTGCAGAGGCTCATATCATTGCACCTGAGATCTGATGGTATTAACCTTGGCCCTGTGAGCCCCTGTAATCCATAACCATGTAGAGACTTCTAAAGTTAAGCAAAATTCAAAGGACTTCCCTCTTCTGCCATGGCTAACTTAGTGACCAACCAATGATGCACCTGGTGTGAACAAACACAACACTGATAATATAATCAAGGGACATACTTTCCTGACCAAGGAAAGGGTCCCTACAGCTGATGGCAAACAGACTTTCTTTTTTTTTTAAGGAAATGGAGATCCATTGTTTTTTTGTTTTGTTTTGTTTTTATAAATTTATTTTATTTATTTACTTTTGGCTGTGTTGGGTCTTCATTGCTGCACGTGGGCTTTCTCTAGTTGCGGCGAGCGGGGGCTACTCTTCGTTGCGGTGCATGGGCTTCTCATTGCGGTGGCTTCTCGTTGCAGAGCACGGGCTCTAGGCATGAAGGCTTCAGTAGCTGTGGCGCATGGGCTCAGTAGCTGTGGCTCACGGGCCCCAGAGGGCAGGCTCAGTAGTTGTGGCGCATGGGCTTAGTTGCTCCGCAGCTTGTGGAATCTTCCCGGACCAAGGCTCGAAACCATGTCCCCTGCATTGGCAGGCGGATTCTTAACCACTGCACCACCAGGGAAGTCAGAAAGTCAAACAGACTTTCTAGGGCCCCTCACCCCCTCTACTGACTACTTGCTATGCTCTGACTATGGTAGATACTTGTATAGAGTAATTACTCATTCTATCATACGTGAACCTACTGAAACTGAAATGAAATGACTCACCAAGACACTCTATATATTATTGATATTATCAACTGAATTATGAAAAACAAAACACTGGGTTCTTGAAAAAGACATTCGGTAGACCTTGTACCTCTCTTACAACCCTAGTATACAACCCTCATAGGTTATCTTAATGCCCACTTAAACCTTGCTTTCTTAGAGTTAGGTCTTCCTGCTGCTTGAGGCATTACTTAGATTCATTCCCCCAGTCTTTGGGGCCAATAACTTGGTCTGATCATCAGGCTTACTGGCACCTTATAAGTAGAGGCCTTTCTATACCAGACATTTCTGTCAGACTGGTCATTCATGCAGGTCTTCAGTTGATTGTCATGGTGCACCCTAGCCACCACTGTTTTATCCCACTCCCTGCTCTTCCTCCTAACATCACCTGTAATCTGTGTACCCTGCATGTCAGTATTTCATTTTGGGCACCCTCCTTCAAAATCCCTCCATCTCATCCAACACGAATGTGCTGTTTTCCTACCATTTGCACTCAGGTGCTCACTGTAGTGAAAGTCACTGGCACTGACCTGGTCACACATGATGTCATTCAACAAACACACCATTAATGCCAATCGTGAAATGTCCAAAACACTCTAATTATAGGTGGCAGACAGCTAATACTTCAGATGTTTTCCTTGAAGGAAAACTCCTTGGCAGTCATGGTAGCTGATGACCACTTGGCTTTTGACTATTAGCCATCAGAGAGAGTTCTGTTCCCCTAAAAGCGTTGCTGGCTGCATGTGGGTAGGCTCCACTAGCAAGGTGCCCCAGGAACACAACAAATGAGACAACAAATTAAGATAAGTAATTGCAAAATGAAGCAACCAACAAGAGGTTAATCTCCAAAATACACAAACAGCTCATGCAGCTCTATATCAAAAAAAAAAAAAACTCAACCAAAAAATGGGCAGAAGCTCTAAATCCAAAGAAGACATACAGATGGCCAAGAAGCACATGAAGAGAGCCTTACCATCACTAATTATTAGAGAAATGCAAATCAAAACTACAATGAGGTATCACCTCACGCCAGTCAGAATGGCCATCATCAAAAAGTCTACAAACAATAAACGCTGGAGAGGGTGTGGAGAAAAGGGAACCGTCCTACACTGTTGGTGGGAATGTAAATTAGTACAACCACTATGGAGAACAGTATGGAGGTTCCTTAAAAAACTGAAAATAGAAGTACCGTATGACCCAGCAATTCCACTCCTGGGCATATATCCGGAGAAAACCATACTTCAAAATGATACATGCACCCCAGTGTTCATTGCAGCACTATCTACAATAGCCAAGACATGGAAGCAACCTAGATGTCCATCAACAGAGGAATGGAAGAAGAAGATGTGGTATATATATACAATGGGAAATTAATCAGCCGTAAAAAAGAATGAAATAATGCTATTTGCAGCAACATGGATTGACCTAGAGATTATCATACTAAGTGAAGTAAACCAGACAAAAACAAACATCATATGATATTGTTTATATGTGAAATCTAAAAAAAGTGATACAAATGAACTTATTTACAAAACAGAAACAGACTCACAGACTTTGAAAACAAATTTATGGTTACTAAAGTGGAAACGTGGGGGGAAGGGATAAATTAGGGGTTTGGGATTGACAAATACACACTACTATATATAAAATAACAAGGACCTACTGTATAGCACAGGGAACTCTACTCAGTATTCTGTAATAGCTTATATGGGAAAATAATCTGAAAAAGAATGGATATATGTATATGTATAAATGAATCACTTTGCTGACACCTGAAACTAACACAACATTGTAAACCAACTGTACTCTAATGTAAAATAAAAAAATTTTTTAAAGGGCAAAAAATAAAATAAGTAATTACATTACTAAAATATTTGAACAGAATTCTGGAAGTATACTGACACTTTCCCGGCTCTCTCCAACACCCTGGGATGACTGAATTCAAATATTTTCTTCAGGCATTGTCATCTGAATTATGTTGCTTGTGCTACATATTTCTCCAGCAAAGATGGGTCTATTTGGGATCAGCAGAGAACCACAATTCAGGGTCTGGAACTATGGCAAGCCATAGGCAAGTCCCCACACAGCAAGGAAAGAACACTTTCAGAGAGAGGGAAAGGAAGATGGGAGGGCTGTAGGAAACAAAGAGTCCATGGCTTTTCATTGAATGAGTCCTTGCCAGGAACCAAGAGGAGTCTTCTTTTTTTCCTGTTGGGCTTGGCTATGTCCTAGAATGTGAGAACTCTCCCTTCTGGTCTCTCAACTCTATTTTAATTGTGGTTTCTACTTGTTAATTTTTTACAGAGATGTGTCATCATTCAGTCAGTAAACCTAAGGAGTAAACATTAGAAAAGACACTGACTTCATTTTTCATATCTGACTCAATCTGCTTGAGACAACTGCTCACCCTGCCTGGCCCACAATGGGTAAACAAGTTAGGAAGGTTGACATATGCCCCTGTCTTTTTTGTGTCAGCAGGTAGCATGGTCCAAACTTGAAAACCTACAGCCTCTACCCCTGTACACATTAAAGGGCCAACCCATTCTCCTTTGCTCAAGCCACCTCAAACCACTTACCCTACATTCCTTAGAAAGTACCTTGGTGTAATAATTTTTTTTAATTTGCTTGATGCATGTGGCGACAGCAGTCTTAACATCTGATTCATTTTAGGTAGGGGGTTGATCCTGCCTCCAAAGGGCAGTGATAAAACAGAAAGTGGTTCAATGGAACATGTCTTTGGGGTTATAAACACACATTCAGGGTAGGGGATTTTTAGAAGACGAGGAAAAGAAATCCAAATACAGATATCCACGTATGATAATGTTTTTAGATGCAATGGTCACAAAAGAAAACCTTTGAAACTTCCTTCATGGGCTCTAGCAGTAGAATGAATAAGTAAAAATGCTGTAGTCTCACAAGTGAGCAACACAAGTGAATGGATGATTTCTGTTCCAATATATAAAAACTCAGAGTGACCACTCTTGTCTTCACAACAAGAAAATACCTGATGAACCTGAAAAGCAATACCTGTTCTTAGATTTAAGAGCGATTTGAGATTACATGGCATACCAATGCTCCCAAAAATGAGAGACAGGTGAATACAGAGAATAACCACTTACCTGGAGGAGAAACAACTGGAGTCCACAAACTCTAGGCGCACAGAAACTGTTAACAATGAATTTACTGGAGACCCAGATTGGACTCGCTTGAGAGTTAAAAGCTTTAGTGAGTTGAGTCTTAAGGAACCCCACAAACTCATCAATTTTTCCTGCAGGATCCGAAGCAGGTTCTCACCTTGAAGACTGGAAAAAATGACCTCATTCTTCATGCAGAAAATGATAAACACACAAAGCATTCTGTTCTCTGTAACTCAGGCCATTCCTTAAAGAAAACTTATTTGCTGAAACCTTATCTTATTGGGGAAAGAGGACAACTCCCACACCCTTCAAATTTCCTCTCTACAAAAGATGAGGAATAAATCTTTTGCCGAGAAACTGTTCTGAAGTTTATAGTCAAGGGATTTTGTCCCACCAAAACATTACAAGTTTAATCATAGCGTAAAAGAACATTTTCCCACCCAAATACCTTCCCACCATATCAGCAGGGCTCCAGTATAAAAAGAGTGAATTGAAACAGAGAGTTGCTAGACACAGGCTACTTAAGATAGGCTTTCTAGGGATACCCAAACAGGACACTCATATGCAGTATAAGTAGTAGTAAAAGGGAAGTTTATAGTGATAAACATCTATATTAAGAAAGAAAGACATCAAATTAACAACCTAACACCTCAGAGAACTAGAAAAAGAACAACAAACTAAACTCAAAGTACAAAACAAATCCTCTGAAAACTACAAAACATGGTGAAAGAAATCAAGAAATGTATAAATAAATGGGAAAACTCCCAATTTCATGGTTCAGAAGACTTCACATTGTTGAGTTGCTGCTACTCCACAAAATGATCTAGAGATTCAACACAATACCTATCATAATCCCAGCTGTAATCTTTATAGATATTGGCAAGCTGTTTCATAAATTTATGTGGTACTTCAAGGGAATTAGAATAGCCAGACCAATCTTGAGAAAGATAAACAGGAAATTCCCTGGTGGTCCGATGGTTAGGACTCCGAGATTCCATTGCCAAGGGCCTGGGTTCAATCCCTCGTCAGGGAAATAAGATCCCACAAGCTGCTCAGTGCGGCCAAAAAAAAAAAAGAAAGAAAAACAAAGTAGTAGTATTAACATTTCCTGACATCAAAGTGTTACCGAGCCCAAGCTCTCGCTCTGCTCACCGCCCGACAGGCCAATGAATCGGAGATGAGGTGTTGAGACAAGGAACACGACTCTATTTGGAAAGCCGGTAAGCAGGCCGACGGAGAAGATGGCAGACCAAAGTCTCAATATAACCATTTTATTGGGGTTTGGATGCAGTTTCTTTTATAACACAGAGAGGGGGAGAAGATGAGGAAGTAAAGTAAAAAGGCCATAAGTTTTGCAAATATCACCTGGAGGGGATGTGTTATTTTCTTCTTCCTTGTAGCCATCCACAGGTGGACAGGTTCCAGATGTTTCCCTGAACAAAGGCACTTTGGTTCAACATTCAGGCAGAGGGGCAGGGTTCCCCGAGGCAGGCCATTATGTATAGACAGTATCCTCTTAGTGAACAAAAGCAGCAGAAAACAAAGGTTAAAGTAAAAGAAATAGATCCAACATAAAGTAAAAGAAATAGATCCAACATGTAGTCAGATTTGGCTCTTCCCTGTTACAAACGCATTATACTAAGCAAAAGTAATCAAGATAGTGTGAAACTGACACAAGGCTAGACCATACAGATTTATGGAACAGATTGAGAACTGAGAAATAAGCCCCTGTATCTGTGGTCAACTGATCTTTGACAAAGGTACCAAAAATGGGGAAAGAATATTCTTTTCATAAATCGGTGCTGGGCCAAGTAGATAGCCATATGCAAAGAAAGAGGTTGTACCGTTACATCATACCATAATCAATAATTTACCAAAAAAGATCAAAGACCTAAACATAAAACAATATAATACCAATAAAGATGTTAATAAATAAATAAATAAAATACTTAGATAAAACATAGGGAAAACTTTCTGGCCTTGGATTTGGCAAAATACTGTTAGATATGACACCAAGAGCAGTAATAGGTAGGAAATAGGAAATAATAGGTAGGAATAGGAAAAATAGGTAAATTGGACTTCATCAAATTAATGACTTTTGTGCTTCAAAGGACACCATCGAGGAATTCCCTGGTCATCCAGTGGTTAGGACTCCGATCTTCCACTGCAGGGAGCACAGGTTTGATCCCTGGTTGGGGAACTAAGATCCACATGCCGCTCGGCCAAAAAAAAAAAAAAGGATACCATCCAGAAAGTGAAAACACCCTTAGGAATCCTTGTGTGCTATTGCTGAGACTATTAAATTGTGTCGCCAGGATGAAAAACAACGTGGCAGTTCATCAAAAATTTGGAACTGAGTTACCGTTTGATCTAGCAACTCTACTTCTGGGTAAGTACTCAAAAGAATTAAAAGCAGGAACTCAAACAGATATATGTCCACTCGTGTGTCTATTAGCATTATTCACAATAGCCAAAAGGTGGAAGTAACCCAAATGTCCATAAACAGTGAATGGATCAAAAAAACTTGGCACTGGGGCTTCCCTGGTGGCACAGTGGTGAAGAATCCGCCTGCCAATGCAGGGGACACGGGTTTGAGCCCTGGTCCAGGAAGATCCCACATGCCACGGAGCAACTAAGCCTGTGCGCCACAATTACTGACCCTGCGCTCTAGAGCCGACGAACCACAGCTACTGAGCCCAAGTGCCACAGCTACTGCAGCCCGCACGCCTAGAGCCCGTGCTCCGCAACAAGAGACGCCACTGCAGTGAGAAGCCCGCGCACCGCAACGAAGAGTAGCCCCCACTCGCCGCAACTAGAGAAAGCCCGCGTGCAGCAACAAAGACCCAACACAGCCTAAATAAATAAAATAAAATTTTTTAAAAATTAAAAAAAAAAACTTGGCACGTAACATTCAATGGAGTATTACTCGGCTTTAAAAAGAAAGCAAATTCAGACGTGCTACAACATGGATGAACCTTACGAACATTATGCTAAGTGAAATCAGCCTGTCAAAAAAGGTTAAACCCTGTATGATTCCATTTGTATGAGGACCTAGAGTCGTCAGATTTATAGAAATAAAAAGTAGAGTGGTTGTTACCAGGGGCTGGGGTAACGGGATAATGAAGAGGTTTTTTTTCTAATGGGTAAAGAGTTTCAGTTTTGCAAGATGAAAATAGTTGGAGATTAGTTTCACAATGTCAATTTACTTCTCACTACTGAACTATACAGTTTTAATGTTGAAAATGTAAACTTTATGGCATGTGTACATTACCAGAATTAAAAGTAAAAATTTTAAAGCAGGAGAATGGAAACACAACCCACAGAATGGAGGAAAATTTTGCAAGTCGTATATCTGATAAGAAACTTGTCTCGAAAATATCTAAATACCTCTAATAACTTAATTATAAAAAGTCAAATGAGTCAATTTAAAAGTGGCAAAGGATTGAATACACATTTTTCCAAGGAAGATACACAAAGATGGCCGAGAGTATATGAAAAGGTGCTGGACATCATTAGTTATCAAGGAAATGAAAATCAAAACCCCAGGGAGATACCACTTCAAAACTACTAGGGGGCTCCCGTGGTGGCACAGTGGTTGAGAATCCGCCTGCCAATGCAGGAGACATGGGCTCGAGCCCTGGTCCGGGAAGATCCCACATGCCGCGGAGCAACTAAGCCCGCGCACCACAACTACTGAAGCCCGTGCGCCTAGAGCCCGTGCACCTAGAGCCCGTGCTCCACAACAAGAGACGCCACCGCAGTGAGAAGCCCGCGCACTGCAACGAAGAGTAGCCCCCACTCGCCGCAACTAGAGAAAGCCCACGCGCGGCAACGAAGACCCAACACAGCCAAAAATAAATAAATAAATAAATTTATTTAAAAAAAACAAACAAACACTAGGATGGCTGGAATCAAAAAGTGAGATAACAAATGTCAGGGGTATGGGGGGAAATTTGACCCTCATAAACGTGGTGCGAATATAAACTGATGTAGCCACTCTCTAAAGCAGTCTTGGAGTTCCTCAAAAATTAAACCTAGCGTTACCAGATGATCCATTAGTTCCTCTCCTAGGTATATGCCCAAAAAAATACATGTTGGAACAAAAACTTGTACATGAAATTTTTAGCAATGTTATTCATAGTAGCCAGAAGGTGAAAACATACCAAATACCCTTGAACAGACGAATATATAAACAAAACATGTTTTATCCATCCAATGGAATACATTTCAGCCATAAAAATGAATGAACAATTGATACCTGCTACAACACAGTTGTCCCTTTTAAAAAAATTATGCTACATCAATGAAGTCAGTCACAAAAACCATAGATACTAGGATTCTTTTCATATGAAAACCCTGAAAAGGGAAATTTATAGAGACAGAACATAAATTAGGCGTTGCCTAAGGCTGGGGTTTGGAGGAGGAAGACGGGACGATTGGGGGGTGACAGGTAAAGGGGAGACAGTTTTCTTTTTGATGTGACCAAAATGTTCAAAAATTGTGGTGATGATTGCATTTATCTGTAAATATACCAAAACCCACTGAATTGTACACTTTAAAGTGGTGCAGTGTATAGTATGTACATTATATCATAATAAAGCTGTTGAAATAAGTAAATAAATGCATTAAGCACTTTGCAATGCAAGAGTTTTGCAATCCAGTCTCTTCAGCATCTTGGAGTTTCCAGGTTAACACATCCATCACCTCACATTGTTTGTGTGTATGTGTGGTGAGAATTCTTAATCCACCGTCTTAACAAATGTACAATATAGTATATGTAGATCAGAAAATTATCACATTGTAATCTTTAAATATAGACAATTTTATTAATCAATTATACCTCAACAAATCTGGGGGCGGGGGAAGAGGTTCCAGGTGCATCTCAAATTTACATAACGATTTATTGTTTTCTTATGTTAGTGAAAATAGGAATCAGTTGTCTTAGGGATATTATAGTCGCTTACATTTCAAGTTCTCTAGGGACAAAGGCAAAAACTAATCGAAAATAAATTTCCTTACCTGAGAATTTAATGAATACATCTCACACCCTGTGCTTAGACTCTAGGGAGTCCTTGAGCCCAACTAGGACTGTAGGGTTCAAACTTCCCACCAGAGCCAAGTGCTTGGGATTCCTTCTCTTAAGTACCAAATGAGTGGGGTTGGACCACGGATGGATGGAAGAAGGCTCAGCGCTGTCAAGGATCAAAGATTAAAATGGATGGAATTCCCTGGCGGTCCAGTGGTTAGGACTCCGTACTTTCACTGCCGAGGGTGCAGGTTCAATCCCTGGTCAGGGAACTAAGATCCCACAAGCCACGCAGCACAGCCAAATTTTAAAAAAATAAAAAATAACTTAAAACTGAAGATTAAGATGAAGCCAGATTCTTTATTACAGATGGTGAGGTCACATTTCAGTTTCTGTGTTTCTGAAAAAGGGTCACAGTTCCATGAGTGGCCTCCCAGCCTTACACCAAACCCTTGAGAAATAAAATACTGCCTGCCTGCCATGTCAGTAAACAAAGAATGTTACATTTATCAGCAACTGCAGTGAGCCGGGGAGCCCTGAGGGAACTCAGGAAGGAAACAAAGAATACCTGCCTTCTAGCAGCCATCAGACTGCAGCCACTCCCAACAGTGGTGAGCCCTGAAGAAACTCAGGATGTGAAAACGTAGGATACTGTAGCTGAGGTACACATCAGAGGAATGATTTCAGTGAGTCCAGACTCTTGCATCTTCCCATATATAGAAAAGTGCTAAATTCCTTAACTTGAGATATCTAGTTTTCTTTTATTAACAGTAATCTTTTGTTCCTACTACCTGCCCTTTGTTGCAAAACTCCTATATATCCTAGCTACCCCCTCGCCTCCTCAGAGCAATCTTCTCAGGGTTGCTTAAGATGCTGCCTCCCAGGCTTGAAGTCCTCAGTATGTCTGCCGAATAAAACATAACTCTCAACTTTTAGGTGGTGAATATTTTTTTAGTCGACACCCTTGGCCCCTAGAGAACACAAGACCCTCTTTTCCAGTGTGGCCAGGTGTTGGGTTGCACCCTGCAGGTTTGCAAACCCATTAACTGCCCAGTCTCAAGACCAAAGAAAGAACCCGGAATCAGCCGTAGAGAAATCAATGGTTTAACGGATAGGGGATCTTACATGTCCGACGCAGAAGGCTCCTGGAGCTACACCCCACGGTAGACAGCAGATGTCAGGCAGGACAAGGAGCAGTCTTCGTTGGGTTTTCCAGTTATGGAGGAAACTGACCTCAGATTGGCTCATCAGTTACCAGGAAACCTCACCACCCCTTTGATAAACTATGAAAGTGGAGATAGTCTGATCTGAAGATTAGAACAATCACTAGCCGGGGGCAAGCACCTAAGCATTTACTGATTAGGCTCCAAGATTAAGAGGGAGGATCAGTCATGTGAATAGGGTGTAGGTGAAGCAGGGCCTGGTAGAGCAAGGGATGTACAGAGAGCAAGAGAACAGCCATCTTGGGTGGCCTGATCATACACCTGCCTGGGCTACCCTCATGCTCTGTGCTTAGTTGCTCCATTGGGAAACTCAGTCAGAAATTCCCTGCGCTCATGTGTTCATATAGAGCTGGGCGGAAAAGTTCTGTTTCAATGCAAAGGAATCAGGCTGGGTCAGGTTTCCGCCCCACCCGCTGCCCTCAGCATGGGTCGGGGCAGGGGCGGGGCGGAAGCTAGTTTCCAAGAGTCACACGTCCTCCCGCCCAGCTGTCACTCAAGCACTGGGGGAATGCGGCCTTGCAAACTGTCCAATCAGGGGCACCGCTTGGGCAGGTGGGTGGGGCGACGCACCGCTCTAGCTCGGGCGTTTTCACTCTCCCTCAGGCCGGGCTAGCGATCCGGTTTCCTATCCTTCAATGACGGTGGTGGCAGTGCCTCAGGGTCTGTCGCGCTGTGACCTGCGGTTGTCGTGGGAGTCGTAGGAAGGATTCAGAGAGACCCAGGAAACCTAGAAATGGTGAGTGTGGGTTACCAGGGTGCGGAGTTGGAGCGGGAGGGAAGGAGACGTTGGCTGGAATTGACCCGAACCAGCTGTGATGGTACCGGGCCTCCCCGCTGTCAACTCTGGAGTCTTGAGGACGCGAGTGGCGCCGCTCGGACCTCGGTCCCCTCCGTCCGGCAGCGTTGGGGCGGGGCCGGCAGCCGGGACCCCTGTGTCCTGTCCCGTCACTGCAAGCCGCGGCTTCGGCCCCGGCCCCGCAGCCCCACGTCCGCCCCAGATTGTGTGGTGACCACCGGGAGGGTCATCAGGGGACCATCGTGACTCGGTCTCCGTGGTTCGTGCGTGAGAGGAGCTGTGGTCTGGGGGGTCCCCAGTCCTTACTTTCTCCCAGGGGGCACCCGTTTTCTCTTTGAGTTTTCCAATTATTTGGGTAGCAGAGTCTCAAGTCCACGACCCTGTCCCCTCAGCCTAGCTCTTTCTAGGGCTGGTAATAAATCCCTAAATTTTCACAATGCACCCCACATTCCCAAAGCCATTTCTTTCTCTGATTCACAGCATCGTTATCAACTATTTGTCCTCCGTGGTACATTTCAAACAGACCCAGTATTTTAACTGTTTATCATTTTCCCCCAGAGCCCTGGATGGCCCATTTTTTTCAGTTTACTTTTGTCTGTGGGTGTTTTCCATGAGAAGAAACCAAAGAATAACCTCCTGGAATTAGGTTGTTCAAAATCCTTGTGCCTCTCCTCCCAGACTCATTCCTGGGCACAGACATCCTATGGGTGGAGGTTCCTCTTTAAAACTTCCCTGGGTGATACGTGCTGTCAGCGTTGGCCCTCCCTGGGATTGTCACCTTTAAAAGATTTATTCATGTATTTAAACATCGTTTTTCAATCAGATAAAATGTATTTAATCAATACAGCTTCAAAGACAGTAGTATAAAATATTTCCAAAGAGGCAAAAGTGGTGAATTTCAGAAAAAAATAAAATATTCCAGGATTACATTCCATTTACAAATTCTTGTTTTGCTTTTTTTCTTCCCCCAAGCGTGTGTAGTAAGTTTCTGAGGACTATTCTTTACTTTTGGGTGATTTCAAATGAAATTCTCAGATTGTGTGGTGTCTGCTGAGACTTGCAGACCAAGTGTTCAAGTGCGATTAATTATTTTCAAACCAGTTTCTTGCTTTGGAAATAATCATTAACTGACATCTTGTCTTCTGAAACGAGTAGATATTTTGTGTTTTCTGGTTGAACTAGTAACAGTGGCTTACAATTTTCTTATCTCCTTTCCACATAAATGATGGGTTTAAATTATTTTGCTGGATTGTTCAAACACCAGGTTTGTGTCAGTTAAAACATCAGCTGTGTTCCAAAGCACCTCCAGTGTAGAGCAGAGGCCTGTAGTCAGTGATCCACGCTTCCTTGAGCCTGTAAAGAGAAGGACTTGCAGGCCCAGTTGTTCTTCCTGGGGAGCCTCCCCTGCAGGTGTCCTACCTGCTTACACCCATCACACAAGGAGACTTACGCTGAGAGAAGCTACAGAGCCCTGGAAAGCTGGGGGTGCACCTGCAAGGAGGTGGGATTGATTCCCTTTCTGAGGTTGTAGTTGTGGTTCCATAGGCCTAGACATTTCTAGACGTCGTGTTTGAGTTGTGCATCCACAGTGTAGGTGCACTCAGTGTAATTTGTGCACATTGAGAGAGTCTGTTACGATCATATCCTCTGTCTTGTGGACAAAGGGTTTATGAATTTGGGTCAGAACCTTAAATTGGATCAGGCTGACAGTTTCCTCACTTGTGAAACTAGAACCTAGTGGAGGCAGGACTTCCATGCTTACAGGACGCGGGAGGGCATGTGGAGCTCCCAGAATTCATTCATGTGGCTCCTCAGCTGTCCCTACCCTCCTTCTCCAGCGACTAACCCACTCTAGGGGTTATATCTTAGACGCCAAGTCTGGGAATTTGGTCATCTTTCTGAAAGTGGGTTTTTCTTCTGAACTGTAGCTAGAAGGCTGCTTATCTGTGTTGATTCCAGTATTTGTGTTTCTTTTGTTGTTGTTGTTGTTGTTGAAATCATTTATTACTTCCGTGACAATTTTTAATCCAAAAATGGTATTTGAGTACCAAATTAAAGCACTGTGATTTTTAATGGTGGTTTATAGCAGAGCAAATGATTTTATTTTATACAATTTTAAAAACTATACAGTTTCTCCTTTTAAGGTGAGTTCCCTCATGCAAGTTCTCCAGGTTTATTGCAGTCGCATGTGTGTGTGTGTGTGTGTGTGTGTGTGTGTGTGTGTGTGTGTGTGTAAGAGGTGGCTCTGTTTTGTTCTGGGGTTGGTCCAAAACCAGGTAGAGTTCCAATGCATGAAAAGCTTTAAAATTCTACCTTAAGGAGGTTGAATAAGCCAATATCAATTTCCAAGTACTTTGCAAAAATTGTTAAATTTTTCACATAAATACTGGAATCCTCAAAATCACAGAGTCATTTCAAATATGTGTTTCTTTCTTTGGATTTCTTTCTCAACTGAAGATTGCAGTTCTTTGACTCTAGTTTCCATTAGCTTTGGGGCTTTTAGTGTGTAAGTTGATTGAGAGATACGATGTGAGCAAAGCAAGAAAATTGTGGAACCAATTAGAATTTTGTTCCATTTAGGCAAAAGAACTTCAACATGAGATGGGTGTATTTAAGTGCTCAGGTGCTTATTCCATTAAAAAAAATTATTTATTTATTATACAATTTTTTAAGGTTATACTCCATTTACAGTTATTAAGTATTTATCTTTCTCTGACTTATTTCACTTAGCATAATGCCCTCCTGTCCCTAGGGAACTTTGACATTTAAAAGGCCATGCTATTCCTAAAGCAAATCTTATTTTAATGGATGTGAGGAAAAAAACAATTGAATTTATATTTCTGTGGATAATGAAGAAAACACCTCAAAGCTTATATACATCTTTTAAATTCCTAGTCTATTTCAGGGTTTAATTGCAAACCCCTAATATTTTATATTATGCCACTCATTCCTGAAAATATCCCCAGTGTGAAATGTAGTGGAGGGACAAACTATAATGTTCTTGTCCTTTTAGTTAGAAGGGGATTTGTAAATCTTTGACGGTGTGCAGTTTTATATCTGTTAGCATTTAAAGGATTAAATCTTGGAGTGGTTTCCTATGTAGAAAAGTTAAAATTAATTTTAAAAAGCAAAAATTAATTTAAAATAATGATTAAGCATGGGAAAATATGACGTATATCAATTTCTCTCCTGATTTTAAATAAATCATGCACATGAGGGTTAAAAAATATTCCTGAAATAAGAAACTTAATGACTCCCTACCTACATATCCTCCTCCACTCCTGTACTCTTACTCCACCCACTCTCAAATTACCAGTAATTTTGATTACTTCTTGATCATCCTGTTAATGTTTCTTTATATAAAAACAAGCCAGTGCGAATGCGTGTTTCTCTTACCTGGGTTTGTTCTTATAATGAGTAGTCAGGATCCACATATTTGATGTTTGACTACTGAAAGATAAGCCTCACCCCTTCTTTTTCCCATAGTGCTTCTTATCAGGACAGGCTGATAAGAAAGCCTAGAGGCTCCTCCTCTGTGAGCTGCTGTTTGCTGGGGTCTCCTCCTGTGCGCTGTGCTGCCCTGTGTGGCATTGCTGATCCACCAAGCCTGGGTTCTATATACACAGGCAGTTTTGGTAATTCCTTATCTTTTGGGAGCAGGAGCATGGGAATGGGGCCCTCCTTATAGTGGTCCTGAGTCCATGGCTTGGATGGAATCTATTTGTGTTTGGAGTGAAGGTGTGACTGAGGCTGGGTTCACCCAGACCTTGGGGCGGGGGGGGGGGGGGGCGGATCTTCGGGGGGTACTCAGATGATTATACCCTGTGAATGAGGTGAGCCCCTTGGATGGTCACTCCGAAAAGAACAATTATTCCAGAGAGAAAGAGAAGAGAGGGTAAAGGTAGCTAGTCGGTGCCAGGCTGAGTCCACTCCTAATACCAGAGGGCTCACCAGGACCCTTAAGTACCTCTGCTGCTGCTGCCCCTGCCTCTACTGCAACAAAGATCCTGACCCTCTGAGTTACGGTGGACAAAACCCATAGCCTCACTGTGGCACAGCAAAGGGATTAATTTAAAACAATTTAAGCCTAGGGTGCTTAATTTCTATAAAGTAACCAGTTATCATGAAGGAGGCCTCTGACCCTGATGGCACTGGGGTGAGGCTGTCTGGAGGAAAGAAATTATCAATACAAGAGAAGAGAGGACACCCTCTCCCCCAGAGTATATCCAGTGACCTAAAATACAAAACAGGGAAGGACTGGAGGGAGGGAACAAGAGAAGAAAGGTACTGAAACAAAGGAACACAATTTCACTCAATTGTAAATCCAAAATATGCTAAAAAAATTTGCATAGCAAAAAGATGGAAGGGGCCTGCTTGGCTTTTGGTCCTCTATAATATGGGTTTGAATTAATATTAACATCTCCTGTACTGCACTAATTCACAAAACTTCATGTAATTAATCAAACTAGGTTTCAAATTACAGGTATACCTGGGGATCCCACTAAATTTAAACAATTTACCTCATCATCTTAGGAAGACTTACTGACTATAATATAAAGGACAAATAGATATAGTTTGCCTTCAGCAGCAGAGCTCTCATCTTGCCTAAATTTCTCATAGTCATATCGCCCATTGTCCCAAAATATCCCATAGTGAGCAGGGAAGCTCTGAACCCATGGTTCATTAAGTAAAATTAAATTAAGTCTTCTACTTCCAAATTGACTAGACAAAATGAGACTCCAGAGAGAGACCTTAGCTATCAGTTAAATTAGTTACTATGGCCTGATTTAAATTAAACAAGGCCTTGAATTATGGAAAACCATTATAAGAAATGTATTTAGGGAGAAGTGATTACCGCCAATTTTCTTCTTTTAATAGCCTTATTTGGTCTGCCCTTAAACCTGGAAAGGATGAATGACACCTCATAGTGGATTACAGCAACCCGAGCTGTGGTTGCATCAAATTAGCCCCTATTCCTAGTCTCCAACATTATGGAAATTACTTACTCCATCCAATCAGCGGCTGGTAAATATCCTGCTCTCACAGATTTGATAAGCCTGTTCTGTTCAGTGCCTATTTCAACACCCTCTCAGCTGCAGTTGCCTTCACCTCTGAAGGGACATGATACACCTTTACCTGGTTACCCTCAGGGAACCTCAGCAGCTTGGCCATCCCACAGTCTCTGCAGGAAGATCTGAACTGCATGCACTTTGTTCCAGGAGCACAGGTATGACATCACACTAACGACATCCTCCTCTGAGGACATTCATTTCTCATTCATTCAGAACATACAATTATTGAAAAAAGGAGCTTGCAAAAAGTGTATGGGCCATTGACCCCACACATGTGTGAGGCCCTTGGTTAAGTTTCTGAATGTTTTTTGGTAATTAGACAGCTGCTCCCTCCCTGACAATGTGAAGAAATATCTGTAGTCCCTCTCAGCACCACAAGATCTACTAGGTTCTTTTGGTGCTGGGGAGACAACATATTCCTTATTTATGAATTTTACCTGAGCCCATTTTTACTATTACTTGGAAATTGGCCCCTACCTTGAGGGCATCCCTACTACAGAAGGTTCTGGACTGTGTTTAAATGGCCATACAACAGGCACTCCTGTTAGTTCCCTTGGAGTCTCCCTCAGTATAGAGGCTAATGCCTCCTGGAATTACCCATGATGGCCTTAAGTTGTCTATAGGCTTCTGGTGCAAGGAACTGCCTTAGAACTTCAGTTATCACCATGTACCGGGCTCTCTTGAAAATAGAGGCTCTCACAAGTGCTGAGCATGCGATCCTCTGCTGAACTGCCCATTATGCCTTTGACCTTGGAAATAGCACCCCATCGGGTCGGCATGCCTACCAACACCTCCATGTGACATGATGGAGTCAAACCTGTCCTGGCCTATGCCTCCTGCAGGAGGGTGGCCTCTTCCCTATTCAGTCCCTTGAAAGTTGCTTTGGTGTTGGAAAAGGTCACCACTTCCCCAGATGGAGGCTTCCCTGGGATTGACGGAATGCACAGCTTTTGGGTGTGCATAGACTTTAAGGATGACAATATGCATTCCTACATGATGAGCTCCATGGAGAGTTGCTGCTCTTCATCCCTTAATTGTGATATCCCTGATGAATGACCAAACCCCAGGGTCACCCTAACCAAACATCAGGCAGTCATCTTACTACTGACCAAAATTGGCCTCATCTACTTGTATTCACAGACTTTTGGACGATTGTCCAAGAGTTGCCCCTTTGTGGTAAAAGAACTTTAGGAACCTCTGAACTCAAGAGATACCAAAAATATAAATCAAGGTAAATCTCGTCTAACATGCCCTAGGTCCAGAACACACTGTCTTGCCAGGACAATCCTCATCCATGTTGGAGTTCTAGACACTATTGATAGTAACCATGGCACTTCTCAGAATATGCAGTGCAGTTCTCTTCAACATGGCATTCAGTGGACGTTTTACCTCTCTTACTGGTCTCAGGCTCATGGAGCACCATACTGCCTTATTGAATAAGTTCAAATCAGTTGAATGAAAGGTGTCCTGTTTCAGTCATCAGTCAGTCAAATCAGGGGTGAATTGTAATTCGTTTGTCTTCATCTTTTTTTTTTCTAATACACTTCAGTTGTTTTAGGGTAGTTTTAAGTTTACAGGAAAATAGATCAGAAAGGATAGAGAATTCCCACATAACCCCTCTGCATCCACAGTTTGCACTATTTTTCACTTCTTGTTTAACTGGTACATTTGTTCAAATTGCTCAGCAAATACTGATACAGTAAATTGCACGGTTTACATTAGCATTGACTCTGCGTTATAAGATCTGTGGGCTTGGCAAATGTTTTATGACCTGTGTCCTTCATTTCTGTATCACATACAGTAGTTTCACTTTCCTAAACATCTTTTATGCCCCACCTATTCATTCATCCCTCCCTCCAACCCTCAAATCCTTCACAGCCTGAGATCTTTTTACTGGCCCATAGTTTTGTCTTTTCCAGGGTGTCATTCACTTGGAATCATACAGTGTGTAGCCTTGTGAGATTGGCTTCTTTCACTTAGCAGTATACTTTTAAGGTTCCTCCATGTGTTTTCATGGCTTGATACCTCATTTCCTTTTATCACTGAACAGTATTTCATTGTAAGGATATACCACTGATTTATCCATTTGACTCTTGAAAGATATCTTGCTTAACTCTTAACCCTTGCCAAGTATGAATAAAGTGCCTACAAACATTCATATGTAGGTTTTTGTGAAAATGTGAGATCGTGAGGTCAACTCATTTAGGTCAATACCAACAAGTGTGATTGTTGGATCTTAGTATGAGAAGTAAGAGTGTATTTAGTTTTGACAGAAAATTCCTGTCTTCCAATACAGGCATATCAAATTTCATTCCCACCAATGATGAATAAGGATTATCTATAGCATCACATCTTCACCAATGGCTGGTGTTCTGAGTGTTTCAAAATTTTTGGCATTTAATAAGTATGTAGTGATAGCTCATTGTTTTATTTGTAATTCCCCAGTGACGTATGTTGAGCATGTTTTCAAATTCCTTATTTTCCATCTGTCTTTCTTTGGTGAGTTGTCTGTTCACATCTTTTGCCCATTTTTATTTGAAGTATTTGTAATCTTATTGTTGAGCTTTAAGAGTTCTTTAGATGTTTTGGGTATCAGTTATTTATCAGATAAGTGTTTTACAAAGGATTTTCTCCTGGTGTGTGACTTGCCTTTTCATTCTCTAAACACTTCTTCCAGAGCGGGAGTTTTTCATTTTAATGAAGTGAAACTTAGCATTTTTTCTCTTTTGTGGATTTTTGTGTGTGTGTCTTATGGAAAAATTTATGACCGAACCCAAGGTCACCTATAGTTTCTCATATGTTATCTTCTAGCAGGTTTTTGCTTTTTCATTTGACATTTAGATATATGATTTGTTTTAAGTTAATTTTTGTGAAAGGTGTAAGGTGTGTGTCGACTTTCATTTTGTGTATGCTCATGTGTGTTTCTATGTGAATATCCATTATTTACAGCATTGTTGAAAAGGCCTTACTTTTTCCATTGAATTGCCTTTACTCCTTTGTCAAAGATCAATTGACTGTATTTGTGTGGGTCTATAGGAAAGCAATTGACTTGTGTATCCTTCAACCTTGCTGTACACTGTTACTAATTCCAGGGGTTATCTCTGTTGTTATGGATGCTATCAGATATTTTGCATAAACAATCATGTCATAAGGAACAAAGACAGTTTTATTTGTTGTTTCCCATTCTGTATACCTTTTATTTCTTTTTCTTACCTTACTGCATTGGCTAGGGCTTCCAGTACATTGTTTAATAGGAGCAGTGAAAGGAAATTTCCTTGCCCTATTCCCCTCTTAACAGTAAAGCATCCAGTTTCTCACCACTCAGTATGATCTTACCTACAGGTGTTGTATAGTTGTTCTTTTTTAAGAAGAGAGCCTTCCCCTCAATTTCTAGTTTGTTATCATAAATGGATGTTGGATGGTATCAAATCCTTTTTCATGGTTATTTCCTCCTCCTTTTATTTATGATTTAGTAATTTCTGTTTTTCTTCTTTTCTCAGTTGTCTTGATTAGATGTTTATCATTTTTATTAAATCAATATTTTCAAAAGACTAGCTTTGGGATTTGAAAACTAAGAGCTTTTGGGGTTTTTTTTAAAGAACCATACTTTATTCTTTCTTTTTTTTAAATTTATTTTGTTTATTTATTGTTGGCTGTGTTGGGTCTTCGTTGCTACGTGCGGGCTTCTCTAGTTGCGGCAAGTGGGGGCTACTCCTCGTTGCGGTGCGCGGGCTTCTCATTGCAGTGGCCTCTCTTGTTGTGGAGCACGGGCTCTAGGCACGCGGGCTTCAGTAGTTGTGGCACACGGGCCCAGTAATTGTGGCTCATGGGCTCTAGAGCACAAGCTCAGTAGTTGTGGTGCACGGGCTTAGTCGCTCCATGGCATAAGGGATCCTCCCGGACCAGGGCTTGAACCCGTGTCCCCTGCATTGGCAGGCGGATTCTAAACCACTGCGCCACCAGGGAAGTCCCAAGAGAATGGGTTTTTTTCTTTCAAAACTTTAAATACAGGCATACCTCAGAGATTGGGGGTTCTGTTCAGGACCACCACAATAAAGTGAGTCACACTTATTTTTTGGTTTCCCAGTGCATATAAAAGTTATGTTTATACTATATTGTAGCCTATTAAGTATGCAATAGCATTATGTCTAAAAAAACAATCTACATAGCTCAATTTTAGAACTTACTGCTAAAAAGTGTTAACTATCATCTGGCAATGTAGGGTTGCCACAAACTTTTAATATGTAAAATACACAAAATCTGCAAAGTACAATAAAGTGAAGCACAATGAAATGAAGTATTCCTGCCTGTACAGTATTTCACTCCACTCTCTTCTTCCTTATGTGGTTTCTGTAAACAAGTCTGATTTAATTCAAGTCTTTTTTTCTCTATGCAAATCAAAACTACAATTAGGTACCACCTGACACTGGTCAGAATGGCCATCATTAAAGAGTCTACAAATAATAAATGCTGGAAAGGGTGTAGAGAAAAGGGAACCCTCCTACACTGTTGGTGGGAATGTAAGTTGGTGCAGCCACTATGGAAAACAGTATGGAGGTTCCTTAAAAAACTAAAAATAGAGTTGCCATATGAGCCAGCAATCCCAGTCCTGGACATATAGACAAAACTATAATTAGAAAAGATACATGCACCCCTATGTTCATAGCAGCACTATTCACAACAGCCAAGACATGGAAACAATCTAAATGTCCATCAATAGATGAATGAAGAAGATTGGTGTATATATATACATATATATATAAATACACAGACACACACACACCAAAAAAAAAAAAAAGGAATACTACTCAGTCATAAAAAAGAATAAAATAATGGCATGTGCAGCAACATGGATGGACCTAAAGATTATCATACTAAGTGAAGTAAGTCAGAACGAGAAAGACAAATACCATATGATATCACTTACATGTGGAATCTAAAATATGACACAAATGAACTTATCTATGAAACAGAAACAGACTCACAGATATAGAGAACAGACTGGTGGTTGCCAAGAGGGAGTGGGGGACGGATGGATTGGGAGTTTGGGATTAGCAGATGCAAACTATTATATATAGAATGGATAAACAACAAGGTCCTACTGTATAGCATGGAACTATAGTCAATATCCTGTAATAAACCATAATGGAAAGGAATATGAAAAAGAATATATATGTATAACTGATTTCACTTTGCTGTACAGCAGAAATTAACATTGTAGGGACTTCCCTGGTAGTCCAGTGGGTAAGACTCTGAGCTCCCAATGCCGGGGTCTCGGGTTTCATCCCTTGTCAGGGAACTAGATCCTGCATGCATGCCGCAGCTAAAACCCAGTGCAGCCTAAATAAGTAAGTAAATAAAGTAAATAATAAATAAATATATATATATATTTTTTAAAATCCACAACGCTGTAAATCAACTATGCTTCAATAAAATAAAAAAATTTTTTAATCTTTTTTTCTCTATAACTAAGGTGTTTCTTCTGCTAGCTTTTTTCAATATATGCTCTTTTTCTTCAGTTTGAATATGATATACTTGGGTGTGCTTTTTTTTTAATTAATTTTATTTATTTTTTGGCTGCATTGGGTCTTTGTTGCTGTGTGCGGGCTTTCTTTAGCTGTGGCAAGTGGGAGCTACTCTTCATTGCAGTGCGCGGGCTTCTCATTGCAGTGGCTTCTCTAGTTGTGGAGCATGGGCTGTAGGCGCGCGGGCTTCAGTAGTTGTGGTGCACGGGCTTAGTTGCTCCGCGGCATGTGGGGTCTTCCTGGACCAGGGCTTGAACCCGTGTCCCCTGCACTGGCAGGTGGATTCTTAACCACTGTGTCATGGGTGTACGTTTTTTAGCGTTTTCATTTTGTGTTCTCTGAGCTTCCTGGATCTGTGGTTTGCCATCAATGATTAATTTTTGAAAAATCTCAGTAATTATTATTTTGCTTATTTCTTCTGTTTCTTTCTGTCTTTCTTTTCCTTCAGGTATTTCCATTGTATGTATTTTAAACATTCTGTCATTGTCCTAGAGTTCATGGATATTGTGTTCTTCATTGTTTGCCCTCTTTTGTCTTTGAACTAGCTTCTGGTGAAATAGATTGTTTTCAGTATAGGCCTTGTATCTTTATTTTCTGTTTCCCAACTTTGAAAACAGTGGTTTCCTGTGACTTCAGAGCTCTGATGGAACTAAGAAGAGTTGTCAATTTCAAGTGTTTTCACTTTTTTTTATGAGGTTGTGAATGATGGCATCCAAAACCAGAAACCAGAATTCTCTGACTCCAGTTTTTGATGACTGGCTGCTGACAACCTTAAAGTCTCATCCCCCCTCATTTCTCTTTGACCCACATCTATACCAAGTGATAAGAGTGCCTTGGTGCTCCTTCCTTTGGCAGTAGCAAAACAGTCAGTCCTCATAAGATCCTGTTCTTGTGTGTGAACCCTCACCCAAACCCACCCCCTAACCTCAATTAAAAAAAAAAAAAAGTCCAGGCACCTTTCCTTTCTCTCTCAAGCCATTTCATGACAGCTGGAGAAGTATGCCTTACTTTCCCCAGAGACCTCAATTATGGAAGTAAACCCTTTCATTCACTATTGGCAGTATGTGGTGTCATCAACTAAGGAATTCGTATGTTCAGTGGTCAAGCCATCATGCTTCTGTAGACCAGATAGGAGCTTGGGAATTAGAGAAATTGGGAGAACAGCCTCTAGAATGGCTGGTTGGGAAACACTTCTTCCTGCTGTTTGAAAATAGAGATTTTAGAGTCGTTTGGAGGAAAGCACTGCTGAATCCTTCATATATTTTATGGGCAAATTAGCCATGAATCCATTGTGATTTTCAGTGAACACACTTGCAGTCTGCAGCTGTTCCTCAAGGTCAGCAAGGCACAGGGCCCAGTGTTCTCGTTCTGCCATAAAGAGCTCTTCTGGCATATTATCGCACTTTGTGTGCCTCTAAGCAGCCTCAAGGCTCACAAGTATAGGGACTTTGTGGTCTAAGTTGTGACATCTTCTTCCTAGTATCTGAACTCTAAGTTCCAAATAACTTTCTAGTCCATCAAACCAGAGAGAGAAAGGGAAAACTGAGCCTGTGGTAAGTATTACACAAGTTAAAAGCAATATTTCCTGACAAGGATATTTTCATTCCACCAGCTACATCATACCACACTACTTCTAAAGGCCTGGAGTACTTAGGGATGAAATAGCCAGCTGGACCTTATTAAAAGCTGGATTTCTACAGGTGTTCTGGATTCTCATGTTTGGTGATAGGCATAGAACTAAAAGCTTTTAGTTTTCACTATGTTTTTATTTAGTAAAATCTTATGCAAATTTGACCCTTTGGCTCATGGTGTGCTGTAAATGGTGGGTAATAAGAAGGGCGAGGGAAGAGTTTTCCTCACAAGGAATCCATGATCTTAAAATGATACTTGTTTCATGTGTGTAGTGTTTCTGTCATTTCCCAACATGCTCTGGACCCTGCAATTAGAGAGAAATAAGATGTGACGAGATCACAATAAAACTATGTAAATAATTTGCATGTTTTCACGATGCTGTTAAACTTGTGAGGAAGTGTGGACAGAGAGTCAGTTTCTGATGACCAAGTCATAGAATAGATGTTTGGAGATGACAGGAGCATACATAACCTTCGTATAAATGGTGTACAGATGTCCAGTGCTGTTAGTCTCACACACCCTACTATACACATATTTGGGATGTTTTAGGACTCAGTGACCTTTGAGGATGTGGCTGTGAACTTCACCCTGGAGGAGTGGGCTTTACTGGATCCTTCACAGAAGAAACTCTACAGAGATGTGATGTGGGAAACGTTGAGGAACCTGGCCTCAGTAGGTGAGGATGACAACTTACCTTTACTTTGTCAATTAGAGAACACATGTTTCTTGCTCGTTAACATTGTTCCAAGATGTTGAATGTGGAAATGCAGGATATTGCTAAATAAACTAGGCATGGTCACAGCCAACAATGGACTTAGATAGTTTTTCTATAACTTCTAATATTTTGGGATCATTTTTCTTGGTCTGCAATTTAGGAGAAAAATGGGAAGATCATGACATTGAAGATCAGTACAAAAACCAGGGGAGAAAACTAAGGTAAGTCACACTCACAATATAAAATAGTGCCTCATGTGAGTATCCTGTTATGTTATGCAATTTTAAAAGAAGGAAATAGAAGAAATAATGCATGCTCCAAATTTAGTTATTCTTAGAAAATTTTCACCAAAATTACTTTCTTATGTGACATAGATGTTTAGTGTTTGCAAAATCGTTCAACACTATAAATAAACTCTATATGAATGTCACTGTTTTGATGATTGCAAGAGCATTTCTTATATTCAACTTGAAACAATTCAGACAAGGCATAAAACCTACACTATTGCTATAAGTGATAAAAATGTACTTCAAATATCCTACTATTAAGTATAAAATTGTTAATAAAGACCTCATTGATAATATACTCCTTGTTTTTTACAGAAGTCATGTGGTAGAGAGACTCTGTGAAAGTAAAGAGGGTAGTCAGTGTGGAGAAAACTTCAGCCTTATTCCAAATCTCAATCTGAACAAGAAAACTACTGGAGTGAAACCACGTGAATGCAGTACATGTGGAAAAGTCTTTACGCGTCATTCATCCCTTAAGAGACACATGAGCTGTCACACTGAACGTAAACCATATGAGTATCAGAAACATGGAGAGAAGCCATATAAATGTAAGGAATGCGGTAAAGCCTTTAGCTATCTCCAATTTTTGGAGGCACATGAAAAAAATCACAATCAAGAGAAAAAATATAAATGTAAGGAATGTGGAAAAGCGTTCCATTCCCGCGCATCCTTTCAAACACATGAAAGGATTCACACAGGAGAAAAACCCTATGAATGTAAGGAATGTGGGGAAGCTTTCATGTGGAGCACAGCATTTCGAAGACACATGGTAACACACACTGGAGATGCTCCATATACTTGTAAGGCATGCGGGAAAGCTTTTAATTGTTCCTCTTCATTGCGAACACATGAAACAACTCACAGTGAAGAGAAACCCTATCAGTGTAAACAATGTGGAAAATTCCTTAGATATTATCATACTTTTCGAACACATGAAAGGACTCATACAGGAGAGAAACCCTATGAATGTAAGCAGTGTGGTAAAGCCTTCAGTTGTCCCAGTTCTTTTCGAAAACATGAAAGAATTCATACTGGGGAAAAGCCTTATGAATGTAAGGAATGTGGGAGAGCCTTCAGAGGTCTCTCAAGCCTTCGAGCACACATGATCACTCACACTGGAGATGGACCTTATAAATGTAAGGAATGTGAGAGAGCCTTCATTTCTCCTAGTTCTTTTCGAATACATCAAAGGATTCACACTGGAGAGAAACCCTATGAATGTAAACAATGTGGTAAAGCCTTCAGTTACTATAATTCCTTACAATCACACAGAAGAACTCATACTGGAGAGAAACCCTATGAATGCAAGGAATGTGGGAAAGCCCTCTCCCATCACCAAACCTTAAAAATACACATGAGACTGCACACTGGAGAGAAACCCTATGAATGTAAGCAATGTGGTAAAGCCTTCAGATATTACCCTTCCTTTCACAAACACAAACAAATTCATACTGGAGGGAAACCCTTCGAATGTGAACAATGTGGTAAAGCCTTCAGTTATTACAATTCCTTACAGTCACACGGAAGAACTCATACTGGAGAGAAACCCTATGAATGCAAGGAATGTGGGAAAGCCCTCTCCCATCACCAGACCTTAAGAGTACACATGAGACTGCACACTGGAGAGAAACCCTATGAATGTGAACAATGTGGTAGAGCTTTCAGATATTACACTTCCTTCCAAAAGCACAAAAGAGTTCATACTGAGAAGAAATTCTATGAATAAGGAATATGGAAAAGCCTTTAGTTGATCAACTTCACTTTGGAAACATGAAAGAAGCCACACTGGAGAGAAAGCCTGTCAGTGTAAACAAGGCAGGAAAGCCTTCAGATATTTTCAAAGTTTGAAAACACATGAAAGGACTCCCATAGAAGAGAAACCTTGTAAGCAATGTGGTAAATCCTGCAGAGATTACACTTCATTAGAAATGTGCAAAAAAACTCATACTGAAGAGAAACCCTGTGACTGTAAGGAATGTGGAAAAGCCTTCAGATGTTATCAGAGTTTTTTTTTTTGAAGATGTGAAAAAGATCAGAGTGGAGGGAATGTGGTAAACCCTTCATTTGTCACAAACCGTTTGAAGACGTGTGAGAACACACACTGGAAAGACACCATATAAATGTAAAGAATGTTGGAAAGCCTTGAGTCATCCCAGTTCTGAAAGGATGAAAGGACTCACTGGACAAAAACTCTTGAGTTAAACAGCCTGGGAAAGATTTCAGTGAGCCTACATCTTTACATGTAAAAAAGAATATAAATGTAAGTAATATGAGAAAGCTTGATGGAAATTAATCTATGTGTAACGTTCCAGAAAATAGGAAAGAGTTGTTATTAAAGTTGTAAATATGTTGTCTTTATCAAGCCTCTTTTCTTAGAGTGCACCATTGGACAGTGGATTTCTAGTAATTACTCTCAGAAATGAATACAAGGTGAGATGATTTTATAAGTCATATGTTTCCACAGCAGTACATAAGATTAATAGGTAGTGCTTTTTCTTTAAATCAGTTAATAATATTTTCTCTTTCCTATTTGAAACCTGTTGGATTATAGGTGAATTGAAGCGTATTTCTAATAATGAAATTAGGTTAACATTGTTTTATAATGTTTTATTTGTTCTGTGTTAAGGGGCCACTGAAAAATGACAGTTTGGTATTTGGATTTTCCTAATGGCCTTGTGGCAGTTCTTGGATATCCTAGTCCAGTATATATATTTATCTTTCTTACCGACAAAGCTCCTTTTTGGGGGTGAAGGGTATAAGAGGCTTTTTCCATTTTCCATACTAATAAACAGTTGAATAAATACTTACGTATGCCTCACTTATAAAAGAATATAGTTTCCATGTGAATTATTATTTTCATATTTGGGTCTTTGCTTTATGTCCTTCCTTCTGACTATAATTTGGTGAATAGACTTTGAATTAAGAAGAGAGGCCTGATAGGGCAACAAAATCTAGAGCTGGAGTTATCCCCCCTATAGGTAATGTTAGGAACTAGATTTTCCAGAACTCATCCCCTTTGTGGTTCCTTGTTAGAATCCACCAACAGTCTGACTTGCATGAGATTTGGAAGGCAGAAGTGAGGAAGGCAGTAGTCAGATTTCACAGCCACCTTATAGAGAGAGAGACAGATGCACAGGAGCTTCAGGTATACCATCTTCCTGCCCATTTTCCATATTTTTTGCCCTTCCAGTCAAGAGTATCCTCAAAACCACAAATAACTGTATGATATCCATTTTTCTGAGACCTCTGGTTTCAACTGATGTCTTCCCAAGATCCACGTCAAAAATCCAGCTTCTCCAGGGTCTCTTGTGTCCACCAGGAAACTAATCAGATTGTCGTGCTTGGGAGTATTCTTTGATTCCCCTCTTCTCTAGATTATATCCATATAAGGAAGGTCTGATTTGTGTAGGAAACACCTTGTGCTGTTAACAGTCCTAGTGAGTATGTTTTCCTGATTTACCATGACATCTGCAGTGGTGTAATCAAAAAGAATGACATGGGAGTTTTTTCTCTACTGCAGTGTTCACTGGCTACCTTCACTTGGTCTTTCCATGTGAGAATAAGCACCTTTCTCCTGTCAGGAGACTGAGGTTTTCTTGTTTCTTGGAGCTCAGTGTAATACCTCAGTGTTTTCAATTTTGTTTGACTGTATGTGATTAAACTATGTATATTTTTTTGTTACAGGAATGCTTCTATAGTTCTTTCATAGAAATATATTATTAACTGTTTTCTAAGCTGTCCAATGCTAACAAATATTATTGTGTATTTCATTTCCTGAAAGGATATATTAAAATATCCCCTTATAATTATGTATTTTCAGATAAACTTTGCAATTTTCTTTCACTTAATCATTTATATTTTAAGTCAATTTTATGTACATACAAGTTCAGGTATATTTTCCTCAGGCAAATTTTATTTTTTATTCTTTTGTAGTTACGATATTTATTATGAAATTAATTTCTCATTTATTCTTAGTACCAAATACTTAAATCGTGTTTTGTTTTTTTAAGCACCCTCTTGTCAGTGATCTACAGGATTGCGCTTGTAGTCAAAGAGAGGGGTGTAATGAATTCTAGTAAGAATGAGCACAAACCATTAAGTGATGTGAGGTATAATAGTACAGGATGCTCAGAAGGACTTCTTCTTATAGGAGTTTGGCTTGTGTTAGAGGATTTGACTGCTACCCAAGAAAGCAAGACGTTTTTCTGTATTGGATGCCGTGAGGAGGGTAACTTTATTCTTTCGTTGGTTATCATAATCCTTGTTTTATAGAAGGCAAAAACAGTGTAGTGGAGCTAAACTTAATTCATAAGAAGCCCCAGTTACATTAGAAAGAAGAGGGGTATACTGGTCATTTTTATTATTTGGAACTTTATCTTTTATCATTTTTAGAGATATGGTTACAAAATACCCTAATTTTTGTCTTGGTCCGTCATAGTCAATGAACACCTTTGATGAAGGTGGTGTGTGACATTTTTCTCTTCACCAGGAAAAGAGTTGGCCTTGCAAAGAATGCAGGCCAGTTCCCTGTCCTCTGGAACAGCTTTTGCCTATCCTACTTGTTATCCAAACACTGATGTATTTCCTACAGTGTATTAGACACCCCTTACTATAAAGTTCAAGTCTTTTTTAATATCTCATTTATGACTCAACTGATGTTTGTAAGTTTAGGTAATTTGTGAGAGAACACATACCTAGCAAGAGAGAAAGACAGGACCACTGTTGCAATCAAGCCTTTTTTTCTCAGAGACTATACTCTTTTTTTTTTTTTAACATCTTTATTGGAGTATAATTGCTTTACAATGGTGTGTTAGTTTCTGCTTTATAACAAAGTGAATCAGTTATACCCATACATATATCCCCATATCTCTTCCGTCTTGCGTCTCCCTTCCTCCCACCCTCCCTATCCCACCCCTCTAGGTGGTCACAAAGCACTGAGCTTATCTCCCTGTGCTATGTGGCTGCTTCCCACTAGCTAGCTATTTTACATTTGGTAGTGTATATATGTCCATGCCACTCTCTCACTTAGTCACAGCTTACCCTTCCCCCTCCCCATATCCTGAAGTCCATTCTCTAATAGGTCTGAGTCTTTATTCCCGTCTTGCCCCTAGGTTCTTCATGACCTTTTTTTTTTTTCTTAGATTCCATATATATGTGTTAGCATACAGTATTTGTTTTTCTCTTTCTGACTTACTTCGCTCTGTATGACAGTCTCTAGGTCCATCCACCTCACTACAAATAACTCAATTTCGTTTCCTTTTATGGCTGAGTAATATTCCATTGTATATATGTGCCACATCTTCTTTATCCATTCATCTGTCGATGGACACTTAGGTTGCTTCCGTGTCCTGCCTATTGTAAATAGAGCTGCAGTGAACATTGTGGTACATGACTCTTTTTGAATTACGGTTTTCTCAGGGTATATGCCCAGTAGTGGGATTGTTGGGTCGACTATACTCTTAATGCTAATGTTTCAACATCCCTCATTGCCATGCACTTTAGAGTCAGCATACCCCATTTAGCACAAATAATCAAGGCACTGTAGGATTTGGATACAGCGAGACAAACAGGTTCTTGCAGTCCTGGTGTTTATATTTTTGTGGGAAAAGAGGTATGGTAAAGCTTTGGTTTATAGATGGAAATAAGGGCTTTGATGGAATGTAAAACAATAATGTGAGAAAATAGGGAACGTGCGGTGTGTATATATCTTTTCTCTGAGGGTAGGTGCCTCAGTGAATGATGATGTCATTATTGATCACTGAATTTCTACCATATAATACATCTTAAACGCTCTTTCAGGAACTGCTTGGCTGTGTAATTAAGTAGATTGCACCAGTATAGAAATCCTGCATTCCTGTGATTCACAGTAAAGATTCCCCATAAAGATAAAGATACAGACATGGTTCATCTTCATTTTTGCAACTGTTAAACATTTTGTATATAGAATATGTGCTCATGAGTTTGGACATTGTTACCTGGATCTTGGGACTTCCTATTGATTTGGGCCATGTCATTTGAGGGAATTTTCATTTACCTTTACATTTTCTAAAATGTTACAGTATTTGGCATTTTCATTTTGCTCCTTTACACACTAAGCAACACAGTGTTTACCCCATTAAATCGTGGAGTTCCTCCCATTTAGGGAAACACATTCATCTGCACTGTTCTAGCCCATCCTGAGTTTATCCTATGAGTAGGGTGATAACTGTGCAAGTCTGCTGTGGTTTCCCAGTGGAAACATGAAAAAAAGCTGTGGATGTTTAGAGGCAGTCATCCAAGGAATAATTGAGGTGAGCTGTAGAGAGAGGGTATTATTTCAGGTAATATCCTAATTTAGTATAAAAGGAGAAATGAGAAATTTTCCAATGTCTTTTTATTGCAGGAGTGGTTGGAAGTCTTATGCATCAGTGATCCATTGGCCCATTTTGCTATTCAGAGGTTTCATTTCCATATGCTTAGACTTCCAGCATGTGTTGTGTAAGAGTAGGAGACAAAAATAATAGCTGTGAGGATGGACCGGGAGTTTGGGGTTGGTAGATGGCAAACTATTATATTTAGAATGGATAAACAACAAGGTCCTAATGTATAGCACAGGAAACTATATTCAATATCCTGTGATAAACCATGATGGAAAAGAATGTCTATATGCATATAACTGGGTCACTTTGCTGTACAGCAGAGATTGGCACAGCGTTGCAAATCAACTATACCTCAATTTTAAAAAAGTAATAGCTGTGAGTTTTTATAAAGTTTTATAAATATGTAAAATAGATAGATTGATAGATGGGAGGGAGGGAGGGAGGAAATGAATAACACAAATGCCTTCGTATGCTAGGAGATGGTTAAACTCTCCTGAACTTTGATTATGTGTTCAGCCTTTTTTCCCACAATTCTGGGATCCTTCCAGGAAGAACTGAAGGGCTGGGGAAGAAGGACATGGACCACAACAGGCCTTTCTTACAACCCTGTCTTAACACCCACTAGGGCTGCACCCGTCCTCCTCTCATCACCTCATCACATAACTAAGTGAAGAGAGAGGGCTCCCACATCTATCTTTGAGTAAGTCAGATTCCTCAGACAGATCTTTGGAAATACTGTGGTTCTGAAACATAAAGGTATGTCCCAAGTGGGATCTGCCTGGGGACATCCTCATTCGTGTAAACCAGCATGATTTCCTTCCTTGGCCATCCATAGACCGTTTCCAGATCATTGTTTCTCAACTCAAGCCTACTTGTGCCTGCTTACTTGGAAACATCTTTAGAAATCCATGCGTATTCCACTCTGGAAAATTTATCTGAGGCAATACCTGGGGCTGTGAGTTGCGAGGGTGACAGAGCAATTGGCAGAACCCATGTCATGGGCACATTCCATCAGCCACAGAGACCACAGGCATCGCGTGTTTATCAGATCTGCTTGCTTACTTATTCACAAACGCTTTCAGTTGGGAAATAAATGGCTCTAGTATTTTTCAAACTTAACAGTTCATTCATGTCTCCCTCCCCACACTCCTTTACCATAGAGGCTTTTGCAGCCTCCTGTTATGCATCTAAGAGTCTTTAAATCACCCATGGTGAATTTAAATTGCCAAAGGCATTCTTGTACCAGAAACTATTCTCAGCCAGTGCTGCACACAAGTACAGAAGCCACTGCTAGCAACTGACAGAGTCTTTCTGTAAACGGAGTTGATCCTCCAAAGTCAGCTGTTCACTTGTCCTTGGGTCATAAATGCAGGACCCCTCACGCTTTCTAACCAGAAGCCTCTTCACTGGACATAAGTTGGTACTTACAAAACAGAGCCAAAATTGGCACCTCCAACATAATCCCACCCGAAGAGGATGTGTGTTCCCCTGTCCTCTAATTGATGTAATCCATTCTGGAAGATGTCACCTTTCTAGACATATTGGTGTCTTTGAGAATCAGTCAGAAGCACATGAGTTACCATGGAGTTCATATTTTTATGGACATTGTGCTGCCACCAAATCTGATGGAGTCTACTACAGAGATGCTGTGTTCTGTCTTTAGATCAAACAGGCACCTCTGATCAAAAACTGGACCCAAGCATCAGATGGATTAGTCAAGCTCCAGGCCATTGCACTAGCACTAGAGAATTCCCTGGCCAAGAATCAAACTCATCTGCACATTATTACAGATTCTTTGGCTATTGACAATGATCTAGCTGTCTCATCCATCCAATAGCAACAACTTATCCAAGGTCACCCTTTTGAGCAAAAGAACTCTGGGACTATATTACCTCAAATACCCAAGTACAAATCAAGGTCACTGCTTACTCTACACATACTGCCTCAATCTGCAGAGGCTCATTTCATTGTTCAGGATGACAAATTGACTCGTATTTCTGAGACACATACCTACACCTGAGATCTTACGGTATTAATCTTGGCCCTGTGAGCTCCTGTAATCAGTAACCATTTAGAGGTCTCTAGCATAAAGTTTAAGCAAGATTCAAGGGACGGGACTTCCCTGGTGGCGCAGCGGTTAGGAGTCTGCCGGCCAGTGCAGGGGATGCGGGTTTGATCCCTGGTCGGGGAAGATCCCACATGCCGTGGAGCAACTAAGCCCGTGCACCACAACTACTGAGCCTGCGCGCCTAGAGCCCGCGAGCGACGACTACGGAAGCCCGCGTACCTAGAGCCCATGCTCCACAATAAGAGAAGCCACCACAAGGAGAAGCCCACGCACCACAACAAGAGAAAGCCTTTGTGCAGCAGTGAAGACCCAGTGCAGCCAAAAATAAATAAATTAAATAAATAAATTTTAAAAAAAAATCAAGGGACTTCCCATCTTTGCCATGGCTAACTTAGTGACTGACTAATGCACCTGATGTAGGAAAAGGCACCACTGCTGACACTTTGCTGTACAGCAGACTGGCACAGCTTTGTAAATCAACTCTACTTCAATAAAAGAAAGAAAAGGCACCACTGCTAATATAATTTTGATGCATCTACTGTCCAGGCTGAGGAAGTGTTCCCTACACCTGACAGCAAATAGACTTTGTAGGGCCCCTTACCCCCTCTGCTGGACTACTTGCTATGATGGGACCATTTAAGAAGCTGTATATAGACAAATTATTCATTCTATTATAAATAACCTGCTGAAGCCAAAACGTGAGGACTCACCAAGACACTAGAAAATACTGATATATCAACTCATTTTTCAAAATACAAAGCACTGGGCTCTTGAAAAAAGTATTCAGTGGACCTTGTACCTCTCTTAAGTTCCCCAGCTACAACCCTCAGAAGATGGCCTAATGGTTTACCTAGACAAATCTTACTTTCTTCTAAATAGGTCTTTCTGCTGTGCTAGGCTTTAGTTACATTCAATCCCCAGTCTTTGGAGCCAACTACTTCATTCTGATCATTAAATCTACTGGCACCTTATAAGTAGAGAAGTAGAGGCCTTTCTATACTAGACATTTCTGTCTTTGTTTTATTGTAATAGTTCTCCCTGGCCACCACATTTATATCCCACTCCCAACATCACCTGTATCGTGTACCCTGCAGGTCAATATTTCATTTTGGGCACCCTCCTTTAAAACTCCTCTAGCCCATCCAACACAAATGTGCTGTTTTCCTACCATTTGTACTCACATGCTCAATGTCATCAGAGTCACTGGTACTGACCTATGCACACATGATATCAAATACATTGTTAATGCCAATCGTGAAATGTCCAAAACTTATTCAAAATACATGTAGCATACAGGTAATGTTTGAGATGTTTCCCATGAAGGACAGCTCTCTGGCAGTCATGGTAGCTGATGAACACTTGGCTTTGGACTCTTTATTAGCCAGAGAATTCTGTTGCCCTAAAAGGGCTGCTTGCAGTGTGTATGTTGGCTACACTGGCAAGGTGCCACTAATAACACAACAAATGAGACAAATTAAATAGCATTATGAAAATATTTGAATGTAGTTCTGGAATCATACTTAAACACTTTACTGGATCTCTCCAGTACACTGGGACAACTGGATTCAAATGCTCTTTTGAAGCTTTGTCACCTTAATTGTAATACGTACTTGTGCTTTACACAAGTACATATTAATGTACTTTTAATTAATATTCAGATTCAAAATCATTTAAATGAGATGTGGCATCATTCAGTCAACAAAGCTAAGAGTGAACTTTAATAAAGACCCGGACCTCATTTTTGTTGTTTGACTCTTAATTGGCTCCAGATACCTGCTCACATTTTGGTTTCACTTTGTTAAAATTGTTTTGGTTTCATTTTTCCATAAACCATATGCATTTTGGTTTCATTTTTCCATAAACCATATGCATCTTATTTTCCATAAACTGTATTCAAATTTCAAGTTCCCTGATCAGACATTATCTGAACCTTGGAATTTCAACCAGAAGATGGGTAAGTGTTGGATTTGAGCATTAAAGATAGACATTTTATATGTACATCTACATTTGAAGAGAAAATGTATATATGCTTCAAACGTTTTAAGCAGATAAGCTGCAAAAATAAAAGCCTCAGGGACTTCCCTGGCGGTCCAGTGGTTAGGACCCTGCCCTTCCACTGCAGGGGGCATGGGTTCGATCCCTGGTTGGGGAACTAAGATCCCGCATGCCACACGGTGTGGCCGAAAAAAAAAAATAGAAGTAAACAAATAAGTAAAAATGCAAGAAAAAACTTTAAAAAGCCTGGGATAAAATTCAAAATCATAAAAATAATTCAACTTACCTCTCATTCTGTAAAACAAACCAATAACAACATGCACTTTTTTGGTCAAAACCTTATGTGGATGTTTCTTATAAATATTCTATTAGCTGTGTTTACAAATTACTGTATACTAACAAAGGTTATCTTTATTTTTCACTTACTGGGAGCATATGTTGAAATATCCCCCTTCAATTATGGATTTTAAGATCCACTTTAATTTTCTTCATTTAATCATTATACATTCTGAGTCAATACTAGCATGTAATACAAGTTTGGGAAATTTATCCTCAGGAAAATTTATTTTTGTTCTAATATAGTTTAAATTTGTGTGATTAACCTAAATTCTCATTCACTCATAATATCACAGACACGTTTCTGTCAGTACCCTCTTGCCAAAGAAAACCAAGACACACCTGTAGTCACAGAGAGTTATGTGTTGACTTGTAGTAATAGGCATGACCACAAGTGATAAATGACTGGGTGTACAGGTAAGAGGGTGCTTTGAGAACCCTTATAGTATTTGGACTAGTGTTAGTGATTTGATGTTTGATGAAGCAAGACGTTGCTCTCTATTGGATGCTGTGAGAAGGTAAATGTAATTCTGTGATTGGTGATCATAATCGTTGAGAATTTGGTCATCTTTGTTGCAGATACTACGTTCTCTTTCACCATTTTAGAGAAATGATTATAAAGTTTCCTTGATCTTGTATTATCAAGCATGGTCACCCAACAGCATTGTCTGATGGTGGAGGTTTGTGAGATTTTTCCCTTCGACAGAGTAAGACTTGGTTTACTGTTGAGTGGGCCAGTCCAGTGCTGTTTTTCCTTTCTCACATATTATCTAAACATTTTAACGTTTCTTACTGTGTAGTTGATGCTTTTTAAGTGTTTCCAAACAGTAGCTTAGTCATAATATACAAAAGCACTCCTTAGCAAACTCCATAGTACTTTCATTATGTTTTGTGGAAGTAAATTTCTAGGCCCAATTTGGAGCTGCCACATCAAAACATAAACCAAAACTGAGATAACTTTCCTGTTCCTGTAAATGCACTACTTGACTGGAAATGCAGTACAGCCAGCCAGCCAATCTCTAACTGCCAAGAATCTATAGTGATTACTTTGTTCCATATAAGGTCAGATATGCAACCCCCGCCAATGAACTGAACACACATACTCTTTCCTTATTCCCTGGATGCCTTCCTCTACAAAAGCTTGCAGCCCTGTTCCTTGGTTTGCAGTTCTCTGGACTCTTGAGAGTAGAGACCACCTGCTTCATTATGTATGAAATAAATTTGCTTAGATCAACTAAACTGTTCTCTTTGATTATTTTAACACATTTAGTCAACTGAGGTGTACGCGTTTAGATTAAATGTCAGACATACATGCTAGCAAGGGACAAAGGCTGACCACTATCCAAATCAGGCCTTTCTTGCTGAGGGACCTAGTTTTTTTTTTTTTAAGGTATAGTTGATTTACAATATTACATTAGTTTCAGGTGTACAGCATCGTGATTTAGTATTTTATAGATTATATTCCATTAAAAGTTATTACAAGATAATGTCTATAATTCCCTCTGCTATGTAATACATCCTTTTTGCTTATCTATTTTATACATAGTAGTTTGTATCTCTCAATTCCATACCCCTAATTTGCCCCTCCCCCCTCTCCTCCCCCTCTGGTAACCACTAGTTTGTTTTCCACATTTGTGAGTCTGTTTCTGTTTTGCTATATACATTCATTTGTATTATTTTTTAGATTCCACACATAAGTGATATCATACAGTATATGTCTTTATCTGACTTATTTCACTAAGCATAATATTCTCTAGGTCCATCCATATTGCTGCAAATGGCAGAATTTCATTCTTTTTATGGCTGAGTAATATTCCATTATATATATATATATATATATATATATATATATATATATATATATATATATATCTCACATCTTTTTTATCCATACGTCTGTTGATGGACACTTGGGTTGCTTCCATACTTTAAATAGTGCTACTGTAACATTGGGGTGCACATATCTTTTCAAATTAGTGTTTTCATCTTTTCTGGATATATACCCAGGAGTGGAATTGTTGGATCATATGGCAACTCTGTTTTTAATTTTTTGAGGAACCTCCATACTGTTTTCCATGATGGCTGCACCAATTTACATTCTCACCACCGGTGTACAAGGGTTCCCTTTTCTTTACATCCTATTTGTTATCTGCAGACCTTCTGACAATAGCCATTCTGACAGGTATGATGTGATATCTCATTTTGGTTTTGATTTGCATTTATCTAATAACTAGGGATACTGAGCATCTTTTCATGTGCCTGTTAGCCATCTGTATGTCTTTGGGAAAATGTCTGTTCAGGTCTTCTGCCCATTTTTTGATTGTGCTGTTTTTGTTGTTTTCTAAGAGTTCAGCTTTTTATTGAACATGTTACAAAAGAGGTTTAGTCAAAAAGACCAAAGCCCATGTCATCATCAGACTCCTCACATTCTTCTTTCTTTGTTTCCACTTTCTTCTCCTCAGCTGGGGCGGCAGTGGTGGAGGGGGCAGGTCCACTAGCCCCTACATTGCAGATGAGGCTCACCATGTTGACATGGGTCAGAGCCTGTGCAAACAAGCCTGGCCAGAAAGGTTCAACATTTACATGGCTGCTTTAATGAGAGCATTGATCTTATCCTCCGTGATCATCACCTCATTGTCATGCAGGATGAGGGCCAAGTAGGTGCAGGAGTAGGTGCAGGTAAGCTACAAGGCAGTGGAGGCCACAGTGCAAGTGAGTGCTAGATGTGGTGCTGCCCGGCCTGATGCTAGTCGCTGGTCCCCAATGCGAACCTTAGCTTCCTCTGAAGGGCTGAGCCACCTTAGTGGTAGCTGAGGAAAACGGGCTATTTCTTTGGGGGTTTTGCTTTTTTGTTTTTGGGGGGTTTTTTTAATTGAAGTATAGTTGATTTACAATGTTGTGTTAATTTCTGCTGAAATCACCAAAGGTCAAAAGTGATTCAGTTATACATATATATATTCTTTTTGATATTCTTTTCCATTATGGTTTATCATAGGATATTGAATATAGTTCCCTGTGCTATACAGTAGAACCTTGTTGTTTATCCATTCTATATATAATAGTTTGCATCTGCAAATCCCAAACTCCCAATCTATCCCTCCTCCACACCCCCATCCCCCTTGGGATAGACCACAAGTCTATTCTCTATGTCTGTGAATCTGTTTCTATTTCATAGGTAAGTTCATTTGTGTCATATTTTAGATTCCACATATGAGTGATATCATACGGTATTTGCTTTTCTCTTTCTGACTTTCTTCACTTAGTATGATAATCTCTAGGTCCACCCATGTTGCTGCAAATGGCATTATTTCATTTTTTATGGCTGAATAGTATTCCATTGTATATATGTACCACATCGTCTTTATCCATTCATCTGTCGATGGATATGTAGGTTATTTCCATGTCATGGCTATTGTAAATAGTGCTTCTATGAACATTGGGGTATGTGTGTCATTTCAAATTCTCTGGATATATGCCCAGGAGTGGGATTGCTGAATCATATGGTAGCTCTCTTTTTAGTTTTTTAAGGAACCTCCATACTATTTTCCATAGTGGCTGCACCAACTTACATTTCCACCAAAAGTGTAGGAGGGTTCCCTTTTCTCCACACCCTCTCCATCATTTGTTATTGTAGACTTTTTAATGATGGCCATTCTGACTGGTGTGATGTGGTACCTCATTGTAGTTTTGATTTGCATTCTCTAATAATTACTGATGTTGAGCATCTTTTCATGTGCCTTTGGCCATCTGTATGTCTTCTTTGGAGAAATGTCTATTTAGTTCCTCTGCCCATTTTTTGATTGGGTTGTTTGGGTTTTTTTGATACTGAGTTGTATGAGCTCTTTATATATTTGGAATATTAACCTCTTGTTGGTCATATCATTTGCAAATATTTTCTTCCATTCAGTAGGTTGTCTTTTCGTTTTGTTGGTGGTTTCCTTTCCTGTGCAAAAGCTTTTAAGTTTAATTAGGTCCCATTTGTTTATTTTTGTTTTTATTTCTTTTGCCTTGGGAGACAAATCCAAAAATATATATATCTACAATTTACGTCAGAGAGTGTTCTGCCTATGTTCTCTTCTAGGAGTTTCATGGTTTCAGATCTTACATGTAGGTCTTTAATCCATTTTGTGTTTATTTTTGTATATGGTGTGAGGAAATGTTCTAATCTCATTGTTTTACATGTAGCTGTCCAGTGCTGAGGGACCTAGTCTTAATGTTAACTTTTGACGATCCCTCTTCTACCCAGCACTCCAGAGTCAAAACTTATGTAATTAAGCACAAAATTAATCAAGGCACTCTATGATCTGGATATAGTAGCATGAAACAAGTTCTTACAATTCTGGTGCTTTTAGGTTTGTGGGGAAAGAAATACTGTTAACAAACAATAAAATTTGGTTTATAATCAGAAGTAAGATATTAAAAGATTCAGTATCCCCACATACACTATTCGTTTTTAATATTTTGCCTCATCTCTTTTCCTATTTGAAAGTAACATACTCTGACTCCCATATAACGTTTGACATTTGGCAACATCTTGTGAGGGTCTGTGTATATTTAAGGGTGAGGAAGAACCTGGTTTGCTCAGAAGCTTCTGTGGATGCTGGGATTTTGTCATTGCATTGTCTATCTGCATGATACAGTTGGGGTTATCAGTAATTACAACTTGTTTAGATATTTTTGGTTAGGAGTAGAAAGTAAAAGGAGAAAATAGCTTTTGCTACTTAAAAGAGGGAATTAGAGGTTGCATTTGTGGGACTTCCCTGGTGGTGCAGTGGTCAAGACTCTGCGCTCCCAATGCAGGGGGCCGGGGTTTGATCCCTGGTCAGAGAACTAGATCCCACATGCATGCCACAACTAAGAGTTTGCATACCACAACTAAGGAGCTGGGAAGCCGCAACTAGGGAGCCCGCCTGCTGCAACTAAGACCTGATGCAACCTAATTAATTAATTAATTAATTATTTTAAAAAAGAAGTTACATTTGGAAGAGATTTATTGTTAAAACCAGTGATATTTTCTTTCTCCCATTTCAAGCCCTGGGCAAAAACCTTATGAAAACATGTGGCTGGACTGTTATGGCCCCATTGAACATCTGACCCTGTTGCAATGTCATTAAAATGAATTTTTGGAGCCAGTTCAATTTGTCTTTAGCTTTATAGACATGGCCTTATTTGTATCTATTGCTCTCCCTTTTATGGAAGCATAATAAAGGAAAGAAAAAAACAGCGTCCAATCAATCAGTCAGTCAATCAGAAATAAGAGCTTTGAAGGAAAGTTCACAATGAATGTAAGATAACAGGGGAACCAGAGGTGTGTTGTGTATTTCCTCTATGGAGGGTAGAGGCCTCCATGATTAAGGATGTCATCAGGAATTATTTGTTTCCACCATCTAATACAAATTAAATTAACACTGTTTCAGGAATTGCTCAGGTATGACTATAAATAGTAGGTGTGATACAGACACCATCCAGCATTTGTGAGGGCAACAGTAATGATTCCTATTAAAATAAAGGTATATTCACACACATTAAGATGAGTAATATAATAAAACACTAAAACAGAAAATAAGAAGTGTTGGAAAGAATGTGGAGAAATTAGAACCCTTGTGCACTGTTGGTGGGAATAGAAAAATGGTACAATCAGTATGGAAAATGATAAGTAGTTCCTCAAAAAATTAAAAACAGAATCACCATATAATCTAGCAATTTCACTTCTGGGTATATACCCAAAACAGTTGAAAGCAGAATCTCTAAGATATACTTGTAAACCTATCTTCTTAGCATCATTTATTCACAGTAGGCAAATGGTGGAAGCAACCCAAATGTACGTAGACTGATGAATGGATGATCAAAGGTAGTATATACATACAATGGGATATTATTCAGTCTTAAAAAATAAGGAAATTCCAACATATGCTACAACATGGATAAAGCTTGAGGACATTATTTTAAGTGAAGTAAGCCATTCATATGAAGACAAATACTGTATGATACCACTTATATGAGGTACCTAGAGAAGTCAAATGCATAGAGATTGAGAGTAGAATGGTGGTTTGCAGGGGAGCGAGCAGAATGGAGGGGGTAGTTGTTTACTGGACATAGAATTTCAATCTTGGAAAATGAAAAGAGTTCTGGAGATCGGTAGTGATAGTCGTACAACAGTATAAATGTAAATGCCAATGAACTATACCCTTGAAAATGGTTAAGATGGTAAATTTTATGTTATGTGTATTTTACCACAATAATAAAACATGGGGGAAAAGCCACAGGACTGCACAGACCCCATTGGACCCTAAAATGCCACAAAGCCCTAAGCCTCTTTCCTCCTTGTTTACTAAATCTGTCCATTTTCCTGTGTTCATAAAGGACCTTTTCCAAAACAGTGCCTTTGACTCCAAGGCTGTCTCTAGACTTGGTCCCCAGGCTTGGCTCACCTACCTCCTCACCTCTTCTCTCCAGACCTTGCAACCCCACTCATTGGCCTAAGCCTCAGGGACTATGTGAAGCCTGTCCTATTGTTTGTTTAGGAAAAATTTATTTTAAAAAGTAAAATACTACATTCAACATATTAAACCTAATGGAAAAGAAATCAATAAAGAAGCAAAGTTGGGACTGAAAAAGTCATGAGAACTGTTGGGGAAAAAAAGGTAAAATGCAGGTGTAATTGGAATTATATCTATAATACTCATATAATGGGTAAGATAATCCAATCAAGAGTCAGAAATTATCACCGTATGTTTAAGACAAAAAAAAAAAAAAAAGAGGCAACTATATGCTCTCCGTAGGAAATGCTTTTAAATTCAAAGATGCAAAAAGATTGAAAGTAAAAGGATCAGGAAAAGATATATATGTAAATACACCCACCAGAAAGCTGGAGAGACTCTCCTAATACAAGGAGGGAAAAAGACTTTAAAAGAAAAAATATTACTAGAGATATAGAAGGCTGTATCATGAAAAAGGTCAATTCATCAGGAAGCTATAACATTTATATGTGCATTTAATAACAGTGCCAAAATAAATGAAGCAAAAGAGAAATGAAGGGGAAAACAACAGTAAATGGAGACTCCAGTATCTCACTTTGAATATTATATACACAACTAGGCAAAATATCAACACAGAAATAAAAGACTTGTAAAACACTATAAATTAAGTACACCTTATGTGTCTACGGAACACTTCACCCAACAACAACAGAATATATATTCTTCAGAAGTGCATATGAAACCTCCAGGGTAGAACAAATGCTAGGACATAAACTTCACTAAATTTAAAATACTAAGAATAAATACATTTATGGTCTGTGACAACGATGGAATGAAATTAGAAATCAATAACTTAGGAAAAACTGGAGAAATTAACAAATATGAAAAAAAAATACTCCTAAATAACCAATGTGTCAAAGAAGAAATCCATACAGAAGTGAGGAAAGGTCTCAAACCAATAATCTCACCTTCCACCTTATCACACTTGAAAGGATGAGCACCAACACCCCCCCCAATGAGATGAAGGAAATAAAAAAGAGCAGAAAATAGAGAATAGAAACAGCATATAGAAATCAATGAAATCAAAAGTGGGGTGTTTGAAAAAAATCAATAAAATTGACAAATCTTTAGCTAAACTGACTGAAAGAAAAAGAAGACTCAAATTCTGAAAATCGGACAGAAGGAAGACTATTCCACCAACCTTACAGCAATAAAAAGGATTATAAAGGAATTCAATGAACAGTATGGCAACAAATTAGATAATTTAGATGAAATAGACAAATCCCTAGAAATATACATCCTGCAGAAAATAACTCAAGAAAAAAATAGAGTTTCTGACTATACAAGTGATGTGGTTGAATTACTAAGCAAAAACTACTCAAAAGGAAAGCCCAGGCTCAAATGGCTTCACCATAGAATTCTCCAAATCATTCATAGGTTTAATACGATTCTTCAGAAACCCTCCCCACAAATAGAATCAACACAACACTTCAAACTCATTCTATCAGACCAGTATTACTGTTACTCTAAAACCAGACAAAGGTATTACTAAAAAATGAAGAAACCAATTTTCCTTGTGAAAATGGATGCCAAAAAAATCAACCATACTAGAAAACCTAATCCAGCATCATCTAACCACAAATATACAGCGTGACTAAGTCAGATTTACTTCAGGGATGCTAGGTTGAGTTAATATCTCAAAATCAACTTAGGTAATATAATGTATTAATACAGTAATAAGCAAAATGTCATGATCACCTCAGTAGACTCATAGAAAGTACAGTTGACCCTTGAACAACATAAGTTTGAACTGCACAGGTCCACTTATATGCAGATTTTTTCCAAAAAATATATTGGAAAAAACTTTGGAGATTTGCAACAATTTGAAAAAACTTGCAGATGAACCATGTAGCCTGGAAATATTGAAAAAACTACGGAAAAGCTAGGTATGTCACGAATGTATTAAATGTAGGTACTAGTCTATTTTATCATTTACTACCACAAAATATACACACATCTATTATAAAAAGTTAAAACTTATCAAAACTTATGCAGTACGCCTGAAACTAACATAACATTGTAAATCAACCATACTCCAATAAAATTTTTTAAAAAGACTAGTAATACAGAAAAAAAAAAAACTTATGCACACACAGACCATACATAGCACCATTTGCAATTGAGAGAAATGTTAACAAACAGAAACATGCCATATTAAATCAAAACTACATAAAATTAACTGTAGTATATACTCTACTATTTTAATAATTTTGTAGCCACCTCCTGATGCTATTTTGGTGAGCTCAAGTGGTGTGAGTATCCATAAAATGTCATGTGATGCTAGTTCCCTGGTGGTCTAGTGGTTAGGATTCATTGCTTTCACTGCAACGAATTGAACCCGTGGTCTGGGTTCAATCCCTGGTCAGGGAACTGAGATCTCACAAGCTGCATGGTGCAGCCAAAAATAAAAAAAAACCTCATGTGATGCTAATCATCTCCACATGTGCAGTTTGTCTCTCCAGTGAATTGCATATGGCAGTAAAAAGTGTTCTTTCGTGGTTCTTGAGTATTTTTCATCATGTTCAGTGCAATACTGTAAACCTTGAATAACATCATGGGACCCATGGAAAGTGCCACTAGTGATGCTGGAAGTGCTCCCAAGAAGCAGAGAAAAGTCACTGTTACCAAGTCCAAGCTCATACTGCTTGCTGAACGACAGGCCAACAAATCAAGAGATTAGTTGTTGGGGCAAGGAATAGCTACTTTATTTGGGAAGCCAGCAGACCAAGAAGATGGTGGACTAGTGTCCCAAAGAACCATCTTCCCTGAGTTAGAATTCGGGCTGCTTTTACACGAAAAGGGAAGGGGATAAATTCAAACGTTTCCTGGTTCCAGTCAGACTCTGAAGGGAATGTGTTAATTTCTTCCTTCCTGCATCCATTCACAGGTAAGCCTCACCAGGATGTTTTCTGTGAGCTAAACAAAGGTATTTTAGCTTAATGCTCATTACATGGGAGGCAGGGTTCCCAGAGATGGGCCATTATGTATACTTTAAGCTTGTAGGCAACACCCCTTTAGTGATTAACTTGTAGCAAAAGCAATAGAATAGCAAAATAAAAGTAAAAGAAACCGATCCAATATGGAGTCAGATTTGTTCTTCCCTATTATATCATGACATTACAAGAAAAAGTTGAATTGCTTGATATATATTGTAATTTAGGTCTGTAGCTGCAGTTGCTTGCCATTTCAAGATAAATGAGTCCAGCATAAGGACCATAGTAAAAAAAAAAAAAGAGAAGGATATTCCTTAAGCCATTGCTGCAGCTATGACAGCAGGTACAGAAATCTTGCACTTTTTATGAAATACTTTTTTTAAAATTTATTTTATTATTGTATTTTATTTTATTTTTTGGCTGCGTTGGGTCTTTGTTGCTGCACGTGGGCTTTTCTCTGGTGTGGCAAGCAGGGGCTACTCTTCATTGCCGTGCGTGGGCTTCTCACTGCGGTAGCTTCTCTTGTTGTGGAGCACGGGCTCTAGGCACGTGGGCTTCAGTAGTTGTGGCACTCAGGCTCAGTAGTTGTGGCGCACAAGCTTAGTTGCTCCACAGCATGTGAGATCTTCCCAGACCAAGGCTCGAACCCATGTCCCCCGCATTGGCAGGTGGATTCTTAACCACTGCGCCACCAGGGAAGTCCCAAGACTGCCTTTTAAAGTTCTTTTGATATTGGACAATGTCCCTGATGACCCAGAACCCCATGAGTTCAACACTGAAGGCATCAAAGTGGTCTACTAGCCTCCAAACACAAGGTCTCTAATTCAGCCTCTAGATCAGGCAGTCATAAGGACCTTTTTTTAAAAAATATATATTTATTTATTTATTTGGCTGTGCCAGGTCTTAGTTACGACACGCAGGATCTTCGTAGCGGCATGCAGGGTCTTTTAGTTACGGCCTGTGGGATCTTTAGCTGTGGCATGTGGGATCTAGTTCCCTGACCAGGGATCGAACCCAGGCCCCCTGAATTGGGCGCACAGAGTCTTAGCCACTGGACCACCAGGGAAGTCCCCATAAGGACCTTTAAGTCTCATATACACACCACTCTATGGAAAGGATTGTCAATGCTATGGAAGAGAACCCCAAAAGAGAGAACATCATGAAAGCCTGGAAGTATTGCACCATCAAAGATGCCATCATTGTTATAGAAAAAGCCGTGAAAGCCCAAACAATAAATTGCTGCTGGTGAAAACTGTCCAGATGTTGTGCACGACCCCACAAGATTTACGACAGAGCAAATCAAGGAAATCATGAAAGAGATTGTGGGTATGGCAAAAAAAATTCGGTGGGGGGGTGAAGGGTTTCAAGATATGGATTTTGGAGAAATTCGAGATCTAGTAGACACCACACCAGAGGAATTAACAGATAACTTGATGGAGATGAGTGCTTCCAAATCATTGCCAGACGATGAAGATGTAGAAGCAGTGCCAGAAACAAACTGACATTAGACAATCAAAGAGTTTCAGTTATTCAAGACTACTTTTGGACTTCCCTGGTGGCGCAGTGGTTAAGAATCCTCCTGCCAATGCAGGGGGCACAGATTCGATCCCTGGTCTGGGAAGATCCCAAATGCTGCGGAGCAGCTAAGCCTGCACGCCACAACTACTGAAGCCCGTGGGCCTAGAGCCCATGCTCTGAAACAAGAGAAGCCACTGCATTGAGAAGCCCACGCATGGCAACGAAGAGTAGCCCCTGCTCGCCACAACCAGAGAAAAGCCCACGCGCAGCAACAAAGACCCAACGCAGCCAAAAAAAAAAAAGACTGCTTTTGACTTCTTTTTGACATGGACCCTTCTATGATACAGGCACTGAAACTAAAGCAAATGGTGGAAGAAGAATTGGTACTATAGAAACATTTTTTTTAAAATGAATGAAACATTTTTAGAGAAATGAATAAGCAAAAGACTCAGACAGAAATTACAATGTATTTCCATAAAATTACACCTCTCCTGCCTTCCCTGTCACCTCTTCCACCTCTTCCACCTTTGCCATCCCTCAGAGAGCTAGACCACCCCCTCCTATTCAGTCTACTCGATGTGAAGAGAAGGATGAAGACCCTTTATGATGATTCACTTCCACTTAATGAATAGTAAATATTCATCATACTGTACAGTTAATCAACTTTATTGTATATGTGTGTGAATGTCTTCATGTGAAAATCTAATAACTGTGTGGCAAGAACTGTATGAGATGTTTTTGTGTCATTATTGTCATCATCTCTTAATTATTATCATCTGCAAGACTTGTATGGAAGTGGAAAGCCTATCCTTACCTAGGTATAAAGTGAGTGATATTTAATATAAAATTAATGATGTGTAAATTTTATTACTGATTTATAACTTTGCTCTCAAAGAATTACATTACCATACAGTATGCTTCTCTCTTGTAATTGGAGAAACTGCATATCAGCCTATGATCACAGGTAAGTGGTTTTTTAAAAAAATGGAACAATGTTTTCAATACTGTATTATGAATATGACCATAATACATGATAAAAATTTTATAATGATTCATTCATTAGTTATAGGCTAGGCTACCATGAAGCAACTGTATCCATTACACTAGGCTACCATAAAGCAATCATACTGCCATTTCTTCATTATCAGTGCATGAATCATTATACTTATAATTATGAATTTCTTTTTCACATTATCTTTTCATTTTTGATGTCGTGTTAGTAATACATATAACATCACAGTGTTTTGTATCATATAAGACAATATTGATGGAGGTACTGATAGACAATTCATCTTGTAAACAGAAGACATAAACTTATGGTATTGATAAATACAGTACAGTACTGTAAATGTATTTTCCTTATGATTTTCTTAATAATATTTTCTTTTCTCTTGCTTACTTTCTTGTAATAATATAGTATACAGTACATATTACATACAAAATATGTGCTAATCAGCTGTTTATGTTATCTGGTCAACAGTAGTCTATTAATAAAGTTTTGGGGGAGTCAATAGTTATATGTAGATTTTTGACTGCCTGGGGACAGCACCTCTAGCCCCTGCATTGTTCAAGGGTCAGCTGTAGTTGACAACCTCCAGCACCCTCTCATGATAAAAACCCTCAGCAAACCAGGTATTGATAGAAATTTCCTTCACATGAAAATGAGCATCGATGAAAAAAATCACAGCTGATATTATATTTAATTGGTGAAAAATTGGATGCTTTCCCCTGAATATCAGGAAGGAAACAATGATATCTGCTCTTATCATTTCTATTTGACAATACCCTGGGGGTTTTAGCCAGGACAATTGTGCAATGAATAAATGAATAAAAAGGAAATAAAATGAATCCAGGTTGGATAAGAGAAAGTAATGCTGTCTCTACATGTAGATGATGTATCCTGTAAATAGAAAACTCTAAGGAATCCACTTTTTAAAAAAAACTATTAGAAATGATAATCGAGTTTGGCAAGGTTGTAGGGTACAAGATCAATATATAAAAATACATTCTATTTCTAATCACTTGCAACAAAAAATCTGAAAATGAAATTAAAAAAACAAATCCATTCACAAGAGCATAAAAATGAATAAAATAGGGGAGAGGGATAAATTGGGAGATTGGGATTGACATTTAAATGCTACTATGTATAAAATAGAGGGCTAATAAGAGCCTACTGTATAGCACAGGAAACTCTGCTCAATACTCTGATGGCCTATATGGGAAAATAAAGAAAGAGTGGATATATGTATATGTATAACTGATTCACTTTGCTGTACACCTGAAACTAACACAACATTGTAAATCAACTGTACTGCAATAAAAATGAATAAAATAGTTAGGACTAAATTTAACAAAAGAGATACCAAGCAAAAACTCCGAAATCCACAAAACATTGTTGAGCAAAATTAAAGATCTAATTACATGGTATAACCTCCCATGTACGTACATTGGAAGACAATATTTTGAGATGGCAATACTCCTCCAAATGATCCACAGATTCAGTGCAATCTCTGTCAGAATCCCAACTGACTTCTTTATAGAAATTGTTAAACTGTTTCAAAAATTCAGATAGAATTGCAAGGTATCCAGAATAACCAAAACAATGAAAGCAAAAATCAAGTAGGAGGACTCACATTTCCTTATTCCAAAACTTTCTGCTGAACAATGGTAATGAAGGTAGTGTGGTAATGACACAGGGATGGACATATAAATCATTGGAATAGAATGAGATTTCATAAATAAACCCATCCGTCTGTGGTCAACTGGTTTTCAAACACAATGCCAAGAATGGGAAAAGAATATTATTCTTAAAAGTTGGCACTGGGACGAGTGGATAGCCACGTGCAAAAGAATGAAGTGGACGTTTACATCACACCACATACAGTAATTTACCAAAATGGATCAAAGACCTAAACATAAGAGGTTAAACCTTAATACTCTTAGAAAAAATGTAAGGACTTCCCTGGAGGTCCAGTGGTTAAGACTCTGCACTTCCACTGCAGGGGGCACAGGTTCAATTCTTGGTCCTTGAACTAAGATCCTCACATGACCAGTGGCGTGGCCAAAATATATATGTATATGGAGGAAAATATTCATGACCTTGGATTTGGCACAAAATTATTCAAGATGACACCAAAAAAAAAAAAAAAGACAACTTGAATTTAATCAAAATTATTAACTTTTGTACTTCAGAGTATACTATCAAAAAAGTGAAAACACACATTGGGACCCAGGTTTACTGTTGTGGGAATATAGAATGGTGCAGCCACTTTATTTATTATTTATTTACTTACTTACTTATTTATTTTTGGCTGCACTGGGTCTTCCTTGCTGCGCCTAGGCTTTCTTTAGTTGCGGCGAGCGGGGGCTACTCTTCATTGTGATGTGTGGTCTTCACATTGTGGTGGCTTCTCTTGTTGTGGAGCCCGGGCTCTAGGCACGTGGGCTTCAGTAGTTGTGGCACTCGGGTTCAGTAGTTCTGGCGCACGGGCTTAGTTGCTCCGCAGCATGTGGGATCTTCCCGGACCAGGGCTCGAACCCGTGTCCCCTGCATTGGCAGGTGGATTCTTAACCACTGTGCCACCAGGGAAGCCCGGTGCAGCCACTTTAGAAAACAGTATGGCATGAGAATTCCCTGGTGGTCCAGTGGTTAGGACTCCACACTTTCACTGCTCGGGGCCTGGTTCGATCCCTGGTGGAAGAACTAAGATCCTGCAAGCTGGGCAATGCGACCAAAACACACACACACAAACACACACACACACACAAAACCCCCACAAAAACAAACAAACAAAAAAAAAACACTATGGCAGTTCCTCAAAAATTATATTCAAAGTTACCATGTGATCCAGCAATACTGCTTCTGGGTATATACCCCCAGGACTCAGATATTTCTACACCCATGTTCACAGGAGTGTTATTCATGAGCCAAAAGGTGGTAGCAACTCATGTGTCCATCAAAAATGGATAACAAAATTTAGTATATACATAGAATGGAATTTTATTCAGATTTAGAAAGAAAGGAAATTCTAACATATGCTGTAACATGGGTGAAATGAGAACATCATGCTAAGTGAAATAAGCCAGTCAAAAATGGACAACTACTATATGAATCCACTTGTATGTAGTACCTAGAATAGTGAAATTCATAGAGACAGAAAGTAAAATGGTGGTTGGTAGGGCCTGGGGGAAAGGGAAGTGGGGAGATGTTGTTTAATATGTATAGATTTTCAGTTTTGAAAGACGAAAACACTTCTGAGATTGATTTCCCAATGTCAGTGTACTTCTCACTACTGAACTGGACATTTAAGATGTAAACTTCATAGTATGTGTTAAAAGTTAAAATTTTAAAGCAAGAGAGGGAAAACACAGCCCACAGAATGGAAGAAAGTTTTGCAAATAAAATATCTAAGGGATTTGTATTGAAGGTATATAAAGAACACTAATAACTCAATAATAATAAGTCAACTAACCCAATTTTAAAATACGAAAGAATGTAAACAGACATTTTTAAAGGAAAATGTACAAATGGTCAAGAACACATTAAAAGATGCTTGCACTAGCCATCAAAGAAATTCAAATCAAAACCCCAATGAGAGGGACTTCCCTGGTGGCACAGTGGTTAAGACTCCATGCTCCCAATGCAGGGGGCTGGGGTTCAATCCCTGGTCAGGGAACCCACATGCATGCCACAACTAAGGAGCCCACCTGCCGCAAATAACAGCCGGTGCAACCAAATAAATATATTTTAAAAAATGAGGTACCACTTCACAACCACTAGGATAGCTAGAGTTAAAAAAGTGAGATAATAAAAGTTTTGTGGATGATATGGGAAAATTGGAACCCTCAACCACTGCCGGTGGGAATATAAAATGGTGCAACGACTTTGGAAAACAAATCTGGCAATTCCTCAGAAATTAAACCTAGAATTACCATAGGACCCATCAATTCATTCCTAGATATATGCCCAATAGAAATGAAAATATGTCCAAACAAAAACTTGTACACGAAAGTTTATTGCAACATTATTCATAATAGCCAAAAGGTGGAAACAAACTAAATGTCCATTAAGGAATGAGTAAATAAAGAAAATGTATTTTACGCACACAGTGGAATATTATTCAGCCATGAAGATGAATGAGGTATCCATACATGCTACCACATAGATGTTCCTTGAAAAAGTTATGCTAAGCAACTGAAGTTAATTACAAAGACAATACTTCATATGATTCCATTCGTATATAACTCCAGAACAGGGAAATCTATAGAAACAGAAAGATTAGAGGTTGCCTACAACTCTGGCTTGGAGGAGGAAGATGGGAAGATAGGGAAGCGATATCTAAAGGGTACCGGGGTTTCTTTTAGAGGTGACAAAAATGTTCAAAAATTGTGGTGCTGATTGAACATATCTGTGAATGTACTGAAAACCATTGACTTGTACACATTAAAGGGATGCAGTGTATGGTATGTGTATTTTACCTCAATAAAACTATTCAGATAAATAAATGTATTAGAAGTTTTGAACCAATGTGTTAAGAATATTAAGTTTTCAAGTATATCCCACATTTCCAAAACTTATTGTGTTTTTTTTTTTAATATATAATGTTCTATGTCAATTATACCTCGTTTTGGTTTTTTTTTTTTAATTTATTTTTGGCTGCATTGGGTCTTCTTTGCTGCCTGCGGGCTTTCTCTAGTTGCAGCACACGGACTTCTCACTGCAGTGTCTTCTCTTGTTGTGGAGCACGCGCTCTAGGCGCTCGGTTTTCACTAGTTGTGGCAAGTAGTCTTCAGTAGTTGTGGCGCAGGGGCTTAGTTGCTCCGCAGCACCAGGGATCGAACCCATGTCCCCTGCATTGGCATGTGGATTCTTAACCACTGTGCCACCAGGGAAGTCCCAAAACTTATTGTTTTTTGTTATATTGGTAAAAATAGTAACTAGGGGCTTCCCTAGTTGCACGCAGCACCAAAGACCCAATGCAGCCAAAAATAAACAAATTTATAAAAAAAAATAGTAACTGGATTGCCTTAGGATATCATAGCCGTTTAATTTCAAAATTTCTAGGCACACACTCTGAAACTAAAATAAATTTCCTTCTAGCGTAAAATGTATACCTGAGAGTATTGTTGAACACATCTCACAAATTATGATTGGTGGGAGAAGAGTCCCTGTTCCCAGGCAAGGGCTGCAGGGTTCAAACTTCCCACCAGAGTCAAGTGCTTGGGAGGCCAGGGGATTCCCTAGCTAAAATACCACATGTGTGGAGAGGGAAAAGTGACGGCCTCAACGCTGTCAACAAAGATAAAAATGGAGCCAGACTCTTTATTACACATGGTGAGATCATTTTTCAGTGTGTCTGTAAACAAGGGTCACAGTATCCTGAGTGGCCTCACAGCCTGTGCCAAGTATTGCCCCGTGGAGGACCGCAAACCCTCTTTTCCCAGTTGGCCTGACCAGGGCGCCCCGCTTGCTTTGGATAAGGACGTCGGTTGTTCCGGAACCTGACTCGGGAATTCCCTGAGCACACCTGTGTCCCCACATTCTGAAAGATCTGAGGAAGACGCCACTGTCCCTCTAGGGCCAGTGACAAGTGTGGTTTAAAGGTAAACGTCGCTGGAAGGGACAAGTTCCCCGCCCACTTGTGGAAACTGGTTCTGCTCAATCACGTGACCTCCTGACCCGTTGTCACTCAGCAGAAAGGGGGGGGGCGGGTGCTTGCGAACTGTCCAATCAGGGGCGCAGCAGGCGAAAGTGGGTGGGCCACGCTCTGCAAACTGCGTGGACTCTTGTGACCACGCTTTGCGTGGAATCTCGTCTGCGTTTACGCGTCTCAGGTGTGTCCGCTGAAGCTTCAATATGTGCTGCAGGGGCCGCGGGAGTCTGTGGGAAGACGCCGGAGGAGCCCAAAGCCGGGAAATGGTGAGTGTGCTGGGCCAGGTGTCCCAGGACAGGGAGGAGGGACAGTCTGAACCGGCCGTGGCGGGACGTGGGCCTCCCGGCGCGGTAAACTCAGGAGTCTGCGGACCCAAAATCGCAGGGGGCGCCGTTCAGACATCATTCCCTCCGGCTGTCGTAGTGGCGCGGCTGAGTCGGCAGCCGGGACCCCGGGCGTCCTGTCCCGTCACTGCAGGCGGTGACTTAAGCCTGGAGCCTCTCTGGGCAGCTCTGCGCCCGCAGCCCCGCGACTCCTCTAGAAAGTGTGGTAACCACGGGGAGGGTTATCAGGGGACAGTCGTGACTCCGTCTCCGTGGTTCGTGCGTGGGAGGAGCTGTGGTCTGTGGGGTCCCAGTTTCTCCTTTCTTCCCAGGGGGCACTCGTTTTCTCCTGAGTTTTCCAAATGTTTGGAGAGCAGGGTCTCAAATCCAGGATCCAGACTAATTCCCAGATTAGCTCTTCCTAAAACTGGCAATAAATCCCTAAATTTCCACATCCCTCCCTCATTCCCACAGCCAGCTTTTCGTCTTCAATTCGGAGCATCATTATCAACTCTTCGTTCTCCCTGGTGTATTTCAAACAGACCCAATATTTTAATTGTTTATCCTTTTTCTTTGTTTAAAAAAAATTTATTTATTTTTGGCTGTGTTGGGTCTTCGTTGCTGCACGTGGGCTTCCTCTAGTTGCGGCGAGCGGGGGTTACTCTTCGTTGCGGCGCACGGGCTTCTCATTGCAGTGGCTTCTCTTGTTGCGGAGCATGGGCTCTAGGCGCACGGGCTTCAGTAGTTGTGGCATGCAAGCTCTGGAGCACAGGCTCAGTAGTTGTCGCTCGCCGGCTCTAGAGCACAGGCTCAGTAGTTGTGGTGCACGGGCTTAGTTGCTCCGCGACATGTGGGATCTTCCCGGACCAGGGCTCGAACCCGTGTCCACTGCATTGGCAGGCGGATTCTTAACCACTGTGCCACCAGGGAAGTCCCTATCCTTATTCTAAAGAGTCATGGGTGGCTCTTCTTTAAGGATTTATATTTGCTGTGGATATTTTCCATGAGAGGAAATCTGAGAATAAGCACCCGGAACTGAAACCAACCACCTGGAACTGAAACCGTGTAACTCAGATTGGGACTTGAACCCACTGTCTTTTAACTGAGATCTCACACCTGGTCTCAGGACTTAATGAAGCTCAGGTTCTTGATGTCTCATCGCAGAAAGAATTCAGTGAGAGACAAAGTGGTAAGAAGTGGAGACACTCCACAGACAGAGTGTGGGCCATCTCAGAAGATGAGAGTGGCACCAGGGTGTGGGGTTGGCCGTTTTTATAGGGGTGGATAATTTCATAGGCTAATGAGTGGGAGGGGTATTCCAGCTATTTTGGAGAAGGGGTGGGGACTTCCAGGAATTGGGCCACCGCCCACTTTTTGACCTTTATGCTCGGCCTTGGAACTGTCATGGCACCTGTGACTGTGTTACAATGAGTGTATACTGAGGCTCAAGGTCTAGTGGAAGTCAACTTGTCTGCCATCTTGGACCTATTCTGTTCTAATCAGTTTATGTCGTGTCCTCAGGCTATGTCATTCTTTTAAAGGTTGTGCCGTGACCCCTTCCCTCCTGTTTCAGAACTACATTGTATGAAATCCTTGTGCCTCTCCTCGAGGGTCTTTCCTGGGCACAGACATCCTATGGGTAGTCCTTTGGGTAGAGTTTCCTCTTTGGAAACGTTCCTGGGTGTTCTCTCCTGTCAGCACTTCCCCTCCCTGGGTTTGTCACCCTGGAAAGATATATTCATGTATGTGAGCCTCAGTTATTCAAAAAATTAAAATTTATGTAAGCATTGGAGCTTGAACGATAGCATTTTCCAAAGAGGCAAGAAATAGGTGAGTTTCAGAAAAAAGAAAATATTCTTGTATTACAATGCGTTAAAAATTCTTGTTTCTTTTTTCTTCCCTCCCTGAGCAGGTGTAGTAATATCCTGAGGTCTGTTCTTTTTGTTTTGGGTTTTTTTGTGGGGGCGGAGGGTTGTTCAAATGCAATTCCAGGGTTTAGGCTTGAGGTGTTCAAGTACAGTTTTTAAAAAATTTTTATTGAAATATAGTTGATTTACAATGTGTTAGTTTCAGATGTACAGTCAAGTGATTCAGTCATATATATACATATATATGTGTATATTTATATGTGAATATATGTATATATACTTTTTAGATGCTTTTCCATTACAGGTTATTGATATTGAGTATAGTTCCCTGTGCTATACAGTAGGTCCTTGTTAGTTATCTGTTTTATATATAGTAGTGTGTATATTTTAATCCCAAACTCCTAATTTACCCCCCCAATTGTGTTTTTATAAAACAATTTCTTGCTGTGGAAATAATAATTAATATCATTATTTTCTGAGAGTAATAGATACTTATGCGTTTTCTTGTTGAACTAGAAAAATGCCTTACAATTTTCTTCCCTCCTTTCTACATAAACACGAGGTTTGTGTGATTTTGCTGGATTCTTCACCCACTGGGGTCATTTAAAATAGCATCGTGTGGTCCAAAGCAATGTGACTAGGAGCAGAGGCCTGAGGTCAGTGACTCAAGGTGAGGCTGCAAAGGGAAGTACTTGAAGGCCCAGCTGGTTCTTCTTGGAGAGCCCAGCAGGTGTCCTACCTGCTCACACCCACCATGGAAGGAGCCTTTAAGCTGAGAGAAGCTACAGAGCCCTGGAAAGCTGGGGATACAAGTGCACATGGCAGAAAGGGTTTGGGGGGAGATGGGTTGGTGATGCCCCTTTTGAGGTTGTAACCGTGGTTTCCCCGGGTCTGTTTCTAGGTATAGGCTGGAGTTGTTGGGGTTTTTTAAATATTTATTTATTTATTTATTTATTTATTTATTTATTTATTTATTTATGGCTGAGTTGGTCTTTGTTGCTGCGCGCGGGCTTTTCTCTAGTTGCGGCAAGCGGGGGCTACTCTTCGTTGTGGTGCACGGGCTTCTCATTGCGGTGGCTTCTCTTGTTGTGGAACACGGGCTCTAGGCGCATGGGCTTCAGTAGTTGTGGCTTGCAGGCTCTAGAGTGCAGGCTCAGTAGTTGTGGCGCGTGGGCTTAGTTGCTCCACGGCATGTGGGATCTTCCCGGGCCAGGGCTCAAACCCGTGTCCCCTGCATTGGCAGGCGGATTCTTAACCACTGCGCCACCAGGGAAGCCCTAGGTTGGAGTTTTGCATCCACAGTGTAGCTGCGCTCAGAGTGTAATTTGTTTACATTGAGAAAGTCTGTGACAGGAGTTCTGTGTCCTGGGTTAGGGGTCATGAATTTGGGAGTTCTTTTGGGTCAGAATCTTAAATTGAATTCTGCTGAGAGTTTTCTCACTGTGGGAATGGAAGCCTGAAAAAGGGAGTGGTTCCAGTATTCCCCAGGGAGAGGAGGGCGTGTGGCGTTCCCAGAGTCCATCCCTGTGGCTGCTCAGGTGCCCCCACCCTCCTTCACCAGGGACTGACCTGGTCCAGTGGTTCTATCTCGACCAGGAGAGCCTAGTGTGTGTTAAACTTTCATACAGGCTCCTTCTGTCCTGTGGGACGCTGGCTGCTTATCTGTGCTGATTCCAATATTTGTGTCTCTTTCCTCTGGATTCTTTTATCCATTGAATAGTGCAGCCCTTTGGCTGTAGTTTCCCTTAGCACTTTGTAATTAATTCCCTGTGTGGGAAATAACATTTTTAGTTTCTTGGGCTTAAAGAAAAATCTAAGTTGATTGAGAGATATGATGTCGGTAAGGCAAGAAAATTGTGGAACTAAATAGAATTTTTGTTCCTTTTAGGGAAGAGAACCTCAAGATGTGAGATGAATGTGTTTACGTTTTCAGGTATGTGTTCCATTTTACATCAGTGTTTGTGTATGTCCTTAGAGAATATTGAAATTTAAAAGGCTAAAGCAGGGAACTCCCTGGCAGTCCAGTGGTTAGGACTCGGGGCTTTCACTGCTGGTTCAGTCCCTGGTCGAGGAACTAAGATCCCGCAAGCTGTGCAGCACAGCCAAAAAAAAAGCTAAAGCAATTGATGTGAGGACAGCTAATCAAAGCTTACATAAATCTTTGAAAATTCTACTGCATTTAAAGAACTAAACCCAAACCCCTGTTGCATTATAATGTTATATTGATTTCTGAAAATACCACCCTCCCCCATGTGAGATACAGGGAAGGGACAAACTAGGATGCACCTGGTCATTTTAGTTAGCAAGGGATTTGAAAATTATGGTTTATACTTTTGTAACCATTCGTGTTCAAAGGAATTAAATCTTAACAATAGTTTCCTATGTACCAAAGTTAAAATTAAAGAAAGACTATTAAATAGTAACACAGGGTGTATATACTTTGCTTATTTTCAATAAACCTGTGAGATACAAAAGCCTAACTTAAGCAAAGTCACTGCCCACCTATCCTGGTCCCCTCCAGCATTGTTACTCCAGCCACTGCAAATACACAGTTTTAATCCTTTCTTGAGCTTCCTGTTAATGTTTCTTTATATAAAAACAAGCCATTGTGAATTCATATTTTTCATACCCAAGTTTGTCCTTATAATGAGTAGTCAGACTCCACATTTTTAAAACTTGATTAAAGTATAGTTGGTATACAATGTTGTGTTAATTTCTGCTGTACAGCAAAGTGATTCAGTTATACATATATACATTCTTTTTCATATTCTTTTCCGTTATGGTTTATCACAGGATATTGAATATAGTTCCCTGTGTTACACAGTAGGACCTTGTTGTTTATCCGTTCTATATATCACAGCTTGCGTCTGCTCATCCCACACTCCCAGTCCTTTCTTCCCCCAACCCCCCTCCCCCTTGGCAACCACAAGTCTGTTCTCTGTGTTTGTACAGACTCCACGTTTTTTGATGTTTACCGACAGCTTACGCCTCCCTTCTCTCTTCCCCTTGTGTCCACGCCCGGAAAAGCCGATAACAAAGTCTGTAGTCCTCTGGCATTAGTTTCACATTCCAGCCGCACAAGCCCCTGTCTGTGTGCAGAACTCTTATCCTGGCCCAACCCCCGACAGAGATTCTTTGCTTGACCAGAGAATCTTTGGTTCTGACCCTAAACCTTCTCCCGGGCCTATCTGTGTAGTTCCTCGTGAAATCAGTTTTACCAGAAACCCTGCTGCGTCAGTTAAACCAGAATTCCCCAGCTCCCCATGTTTGATCGCCTTCTGTATCTGATTGGGTTCCTACATTGCCACCATTGCTCAGGTGATCTGTGATCACCCTGGCCTGACTTCAGTAAGAATCCTGTTAGGTCAGTTTATCCAGACCCACTAATCCCTGGTTTTTCTTTTAGTAATTTTCCATCCACTGACTGCCCCCCACCCCCAAATTGCTCTCTGCCCATGAATTCCCACTTCCACATGCTGTATTCAGAGTTGAGCCTAGTCTCATTTCTCCCCGGCTGTGAAATCCCATCGCAGTGGTCTCTGTACCTGTCCCAGGGGTTCTGGATAAAATCTGCTTTACCTCTTTGACAAGTGTCACTGAATATTTTTTCTTTAAGGTCCCCTAGCCATGATAAAAATCCAGGCCAGGGCTTCCCTGGTGGCGCAGTGGTTGAGAGTCTGCCTGCCAATGCAGGGGACACGGGTTCGAGCCCTGGTCTGGGAAGATCCCACATGCCACGGAGCAACTGGGCCCGTGAGCCACAATTACTGAGCCTGCGCGTCTGGAGCCTGTGCTCCGCAACAAGAGAGGCCGCGATGGTGAGAGGCCCGCGCACCGCGATGAAGAGTGGTCCCCACTTGCCGCAACTAGAGAAAGCCCTCGCACAGAAACGAAGACTCAACACAGTCATAAATAAATAAATAAATAAATAAAAGAACGTGAATTTCTAAAAAAAAAAAAAAAAATCTAAAAAAAATCTAAAAAAAAAAAAAATCCAGGCCAGGCTCCATTCCTTGCTTTCTGAAGCCATTTCAGAGCTGCTTGAGAGGCCAGCCCTGCCCTCCCCCCAAGACCTCAATTACGTGGGTCATAGACTTTTTTTTTTTTTTTTTTGGCCCCACCGGGTGGCATGCGGGATCCTAGTTCCCTGACCAGGGATTGAACCTATGCCCCCTGCATTGGGAGAGCGGAGCCTTAACCACTGGACCACCAGGGAAGTCCCGGTCATAGGCTTTTTCCTACCCTGAGTGTGTGTGTATTTGCATGACACACCAGCATCAGTCTCAACATGGAAATCACACCTGTGCAGGTGGCAAGAACAATTGGTGTGGTGAGCAGCATGGCCAGACATGACCACCACCCATGGGTCTGTCTTCTCTTGCTCTGACTTGCTCACCTGCTGTGCTGTCTGATGGCGGCCGGTGCCATGGGCTGCTAGGTGCCAGGGACCTCGTGCTGTGAGCTGTGCTGCCTGTGTTGCATTGTTGACCATACCAAGCCTCAGTTTTAGATTCAGCCGACCAGAGTTGGCAGTTTCAAGAATTCCTAGGCTTTGGGGAGCAGCAGTATGGGATGGGCGCCCTCCTTGTATTAGTCCTGGGTTGATACCTTTGCCAGGATTTATCTGTGTGTTAGAGTGAAGCTGTGACAGAGGCAGGCTTGGCCCCGACATACCCCAGTGAGGGGTGAGAGAGAGAGACTATGCCCTGTGCAAGAGGTGGCTCCACTGAGTGTTGCTTTTGAAAGAACAGTCATTTAAAAAGACAGAAAAAAAGAAGAGAGGGGGAAAGGCAGCCAATAGATGGCAGGCTGAATCTGCCCTCCTAATACCAGGGGGCGCACCAGGACCCTTAACACTTACACTCACAGCATCTCCTAGGTTGTTTTTGTGTTTGGAAGGCAACATATTCTTTCCTTACAAACTTTACTTCTATGCAAGGAACTCCCCTCCTTGGCCCACACTTTATGCCATTAGAGCTGTAATTACCACCAGGTACTGGGCTCTCCTGAAAACAGAGGCTCTCCCAGGACCTGAGCATGTGGCCCTCCACCCAGCTGTCCATTGTGCCTTCAGTCCTGGAAACAGCCCCCCATGAGCTCAGCACGGCTACTGAGACCTCCTTGAGACATGACCGAGCGCAACCTGAGCCCTCTGTCATAGCCTGCCTGCAGGAGGGGCACCCTCCCCCTCAGTCCCTTTCTAGATGCCACAGTTCTGGAAGAGGTCTCTTCACCATTCACTATGATGTTGCCTATAGGCTTGTCATGTATGGTTTTTATTATGTTGAGGTGTATTCGTTCTATACCTAATTTGTTTAGAGTTTTTATCACGAAAGGATGTTAATTGTCATGCTTTTTCTGCATCTGTTGAGGTGATCATATGATTTTTTTCCTTTATTTAGCTAATTTGGTGTAACACATTTATTGATTTGCATATGTGGAACCATCCTTGCATCCCAGGGATAAATCCAACTTGATCATGTTGTATAAGCCTTCTAATGTGCTGTGAATTTGGTTTCTTTTATTTTGTAGAGGATTTTTACATCTATGTTCATCAGGGGTATTGGCTTGTTATTTCCTATTCTTGTAGTGTCCTTGTCTGGCTTTGGTATCGGTAATGCTGGCCTCATAAAATGAGTTTGGAAGTGTTTCCTTCTCTCCAAGTTGTTGCAAGAGTTTGAGAAGAGTTGGTATTAATTCTTCTTTAAATCTTTGGTAGAATTCAGCAGTGAAGCCATCTGGTCCTGGACTTTCCTTTGTTGGGAGGCTTTTGATTACTGATTCAACCCCCTTACTCCTTATTTAGCGATTCAGATTTTCTGTTTTCATGATCCAGTCACAGTAGGTTGTATGTTTATAAGAATTTTTTTTTAATTTATTTATTTATTTACTTTTGGCTGCATTGGGTCTTCGTTGGGTTGCGCGGGCTTCTCATTGCAGTGGCTTCTCGTGTTGCGGAGCACGGGCTCTAGGCTCGAGGGCTTTAGTAGTTGTGGCTCTCGGGCTCTAGAGCACAGGCTCAGTTGTAGCACACGGGCTTAGTTGCTCCCCGGCATGTGGGATCTTCCCGGACCAGGGCTCGAACCCGTGTCTCCCGCATTGGCAGGCGGATTCTTAACCACTGCGCCACCTGGGAAGCCCTGTTTATAAGAATTTATCTAATACCTCTATGTCAGGGATCCCCAACCCCTGGGCCACGAACCGATATCGGTCAGTGGCCTTTTAGGAACTGGGACGCACAGCAGGAGGTGAGCGGCAGGCAAGCGAGCGAAGCTTCATCTGTATTTACAGCCGCTCCGCATGGCTCACATTACAGCCTGAGCTCCGCCTCCTGTCAGCATTATGGTGAGTTGTATAATTATTTCATTATATATTACAATGTAATAATAATAGAAATAAAGTGCACAATAAATGTAATGTGCTTGAATCATCCTGAAACCATCCCCCCCACCCCCAGTCCGTGGAAAAATTGTCTTCCATGAAACCGGTCCCTGGTGCCAAAAAGGTTGGGAACCGCTGCTCTAGGTTATCCAACTTATTAGCATATAATTGTTCATAGTAATTTTTTATGATCCCTTATATTCCTGTTGCACCCCATATAATTTATCCTGTTTCATTTCTGATTTTATTAATTTGAATCTTTTCTCGTTTTTCTTAGTCTAGCTAATGGTTTGTCTATTTTTTTTTTTTTTTGGTTTGTCTATCTTTTCAAACAACCAATTCTTAGTTACTTTGATTAGTTTTATACTTTCATGTGTTTTCACGTTACTAATTAGCATCCTTTCATTTCAGTTTGAGGAAATCCCTATAGCATTTCTTGTAAAGCAGGTATAGTGGTGGTGAACTCCCTCAGCTTTTGTTTGTTTGCGAAGTCTTTGTTTCCTTCATTTCTTTTTTTTTTTTAAATAAATTTATCTATTTATTTATTTTTGGCTGCACTGGGTCTTTGTTACTGTGTGCAGGTTTTCTCTAGTTGCAGCGAGCGGGGGCTACTCTTTGTTGCGGTGCGTGGGCTTCTCATTGCGGTGGTTTCTCTTGTTGCGGAGCATGGGCTTCAGTAGTTGTGGCACGTGGGCTCAGTAGTTGTGGTTCGCAGGCTCAGTAGTTGTGACGCACGGGCTTACTTGCTCCGCAGCATGTGGGATCTTCCTGGACCAGGGCTTGAACCCGGAACCCCTGCATTGGCAGGCGGATTCTCAACCACTGCACCACCAGGGGAGCCCTGTTTCCTTCATTTCTGAAGGACAGCTTTGGTGAGTAAAGCTTTCTTGGTTGGCAGTTTCTTTCTTTCAGCTCTTTGCATATGTCATGCCACTCTCTTATGGCCTCACGGTTTCTGCTGAGAAATTTGTTGATAGTCTATTGGGGTTCCCTTTATGTGATGTATCACTTTCCTCCCGTTACTTTCAAAATTCTTTCTTTGATTTTTAATAATTCAATTATAATGCATCTTTATGAAGTCTTCTTTGGGTTTAACCTGTTTAGGGATATTTGAGCTTTAGGTACCTGGATGTCCATATCTTTCCGAATATTTGGGAAGTTTCCAGTCATCATTTCTTTAACTAGGCTTTCTACCCTTCTCCCTCTCTTCTCCTTATAGGCATTCCATAATGTGTATATTATTTCTTTTGCTGGTGTCCCCTAATTCCCATAAGCTTTCTTCATTCCTTTTCATCCTTTTTTCTTCCTCTTTTCTCCTCTAACTGAATAATTTCAAATGAACAGTCTTCATGTTCACAGATTCTTTTATCTGATTCATCAAGTCAGTTCTTGAAGCTGTATTTCATTTTTCAATTCATTTATTGTACTCTTCAGCACCAGAATTTCTGTTTGGTTCTTTGTGATTTCTGTCTATCAGTCGAACATCTCCTTTTGTTCATGTATTGTTTATTTTGTTGAGTTGACTGTATGTATTCTTACGAAGCTCCCTGAGCTTCCTTTGAACAATTATCTTAAATTCTTCATTAGGCAATTTCTAGACCTCCATTTCTGTGGATTAGGTTACCAGAAAATTGTTGAGTTTCCTTGTTGTCATTTTTCTGTGTGTGTGTGTGTGTGTGTGTGTTCCTTGAGGTTTTGCATTGCTGTGTTCACATGTGAAGGAGCAGTCAATTCCTCCACTGACTGGTTTTGGGAAAGAAACACTTTTCACCAGTCAGCCCAGCTGGGAATTCTGTGATTCTGTCAGACCTTATCTATGAATGCACCCGCCTCACACCTCTTGTTCCCTCTTTAGCAGGGATTCTTAAGATTGTATGCCTTCGTTTGTTTTTTTTGTTTTTCTTGTCTGCACCCCTCGGCATGCGGGATCTTAGTTCCCCAGCCAGGGATTGAACCTGTGCCCCCTGCAGTGGAAGCTTGGAGTCCTAACCCCTGGACCACCAGGGAATTCCCTGTATGCCTTCTTTTGATCCCTCACAACCAGGCGGGGTACTGAGAGCCTCCCATTTGTTTTCCTGAGATATAGTCCCCTGAAATGCTTGTCTTCTTCCATCCCACTGAGTTGAGCCAGCTGAATGCATGTGCTTACAAGACAGGGGAGAGGCTTTCCCTCACTGTCTGGAGCACATACATGGAGCAGGCTATGGGGTGGGAGGGTCAGGTGTGCAGAGCATTGGGTGTGCCCATGCACCAGACAGGAGTGTCTGCAGACGTCACAGATACAGAGAACAGACTGTGGTTGCCGGGGGGGGGGGGGGGGGGGGGGGGCGGGGGGGGGGTCGGTGGGAAGGAAGGATTGGGAGTTTGGGATTAGCAGATGCAAACTATTATATATAGGATAGATAAGCAACAAGGTCCTACTGTATAGCACAGGAAACTATATTCAAAATCCTGTAATAAACCATAATGGAAAAGAATATGAAAAAGAATATATATGTATAACTGGGTCACTTTGCTGTACAGCAGAAATTAAACACAACACTGTAAATCGACTATACTTCAATAAAATTAAAAGAAATATATATGTGGCTATGCCAGTTTTCTTTTGTTTAGTGTTGGCATGGTATATCCTTCTCCACCCTTCACTTTTTTTTTTTTTTTGGCTGCACCGGATCTTAGCTGCGGCGTGCTTGATCTTTAGTTGCAGCATGCACGCTCTTAGCTGCGCCACATGGGCTTCTTCGCTGCGGCATGGCATGCGGGATCTAGTTCCCCGACCAGAGATCGAACCCGGGCCCCCTGCACTGGGAGCACAGGGTCTTACCCACTGGACAACCAGGGAGGATCTTAAAGAAGGTCCTTACTTTTAATTTATCTGTGTCTTTAAACTGATTCTTGCAGACAACATGTAATTGTTATTTTGTTATTCACTTGACAATTTCTGTCTTTCATTTCTTGTATTTAGACCATTGATGTTTAAGGTGATTATTGATAGAGTGGATCAATATCTACCATATTTCTACTCTTTTCTGTTTGTTACCTTTGTTCTTGTTTCTTCATTCTCTTCCACCTTTCTTCTGTCTTCTCTACGTTTTATTGAGCATTTTATGTGGTTCCATGTTTTTTCTCCTCTTCTGGCTTACTATTATACGTTTTTCAGTATTTGCCCATGAGTTTGCAATATACATTTACAACTAACCTTGTCCTCTCTGAAGTAACAGTATACCATCACTTCAGTGGATGTGCAGTTTTCTCATAACAGAGTATTCCAATTCCTCCTCCCTGCCCTTGTACCATTGCTATCATTCATTTCATTTATCCATAAGCTATAATTACTGAATATATAGTTGCTGTTATGATTTTGAACAAAGTGTTTTCTGTCAGAATACATAAAAATAACAGAAATAAATCATTTTATTTTACCTTCATTTATTCCTTCTCTAACACTCTTCCTTTCTTCATCATTACCTTCTTCCTGACAAATTTCCTTTTTTTTTAATATTTATTTATTTATTTGGCTGCACTGGGTCTTAGTTGCGGCATGTGGGATCTTTGTTGCCACGTGCAGGATCTTCATTGTGGCATGCGGGATCTTTAGTTGCAGCATGCAGGATCTAGTTCCCAGACCAGGGATCGAACCCCAGACCCCCTGCATTGGGAGCATGGAGTTCTTAACCACTGGACCCCCAGGGAAGTCCCTAACAAATTTCTTTTAACAGTTTTTGCAAAGCAGGTGTGCTGATAACAAATTCCCTTGATCTTTGTTTGTCTCAGAAAGTCTTGATTTCTCTCTCACCTTGGAAGGATAATTTTGCTCGACACAGAATTCTAGTTGGGTGGTTTTTCTTTCAGCACTTTATTTCACGAAACTCTCTTCCTGCTTACATGGTTTCTGAAAAGAAGTTTGATTTCATTCTTATCCTCGTTTTTCTATACCTGATATTTTCTCACTCTACCTTCTTTTAAGATGTTCTCTTTGTCTTTGATTTTTCTCAAGTTTGAATATGGTATTTCTAGGTGTGCATTTTTCAGTTTTTAATCTCATTTCTCTGAGCTTTCTGGATCTGTGGTTTGGTGACTGTCCTTAATTTTGGGAAAATCTCAGTCCCCATAAGCCTCACTTATTTCTTCTGTTCCCTTCTATCTTTCTTCTCTTTCGTGTATTCCCATTATGTGTATGTTACACTTTATATAATTGTCTCAAAGTTCATGGATTTCTGTTCCCTTTTTTGTTCATCTCTTTGCATTTTAGTTTTGGAAATTTCTCTTGACATTTCCTCAAACTCAGTGATTCTTTCCTCACACATTTCCATCGTATTGATGTGCCCTCACCCCCACCCTGCCAAAGGAATGATTCATTTCTATGCTTTTGGTTTTTTTGGGGTTTTAGTTTTTTAAATTTTTTTTTTAAATTTATTTATTTTGGCTGTGTTGGGTCTTTGTTGCTGCACGCGGGCTTTCTTTAGCTGCGGTGAGCGGGGGGCTACTCTTCATTGCAGCGCACGGGTTTCTCACCGTGGTGGCTTCTCTTGTTGCCGAACATGGGCTCTAGGCGTGCAGGCTGCAGTAGTTGTGGCACTTGGGCTCAGTAGTTGTGGCTCGTGGGCTCTAGAGCGCAGGCTCAGTAGTTGTGGCGCATGGGCTTAGTTGCTCCATGGCATGTGGGATCTTCCTGGACCAGGGCTTGAACCCGTGTCCCCTGCATTGGCAGGCAGATTCTTAACCACTGCGCCACCAGGGAAGGCCCTGTGCTTTTGTTTTTTATTTCTTGTATTTCCCTTTTGGTTCTTTCTCAGGTGTTTCCATATTTGCGTACGTGACCTATCTGTACTTGCACATCACCCACTGTTTCTTTGGGGTTTTTTTAAATTATTTTGGCCATGCCCTGCAGCATGTGGGATCTTAGCTCCCCGGCCAGGGATCAAACCTGCGCCCCCTGCATTGGAAGCGTGGAGTCTTAACCACCAGACCACCAGGGAAGTCCCTCATCCACTATTTCTGTTTGAGTCCTTAGCATATTCATCATGGTTGCTTCAAATTTCTGGTCTGATAATTCCAGCATACCCACTACATCTGAATCAGGTTCTTTTCCTTGTCCTATTGTCATCGAATCAGGGCCCGCTGCTCGCAGCTTACAAAATCATATTCACAAATGTTGATAGAAAGGAAAGTTGTCTTTAATCAGAGTGCCGGCAATCCGGGAAGATGGTGAACCCAAGAAACCACCTCCCAAGGGTCTGCTCGGCCATGAAAGTTTTAAAGGGAAAGAGGGAAGTAATCTCAGTTAATCATTGAAATAGGGGGTCACAGTCGTCACTGCCCCCCACTGCATGCAGGCTCATCGACTTGTGATCTTCCTCCAGATGTTAATCACACAGTTTGGTCACACAGTTTGTTCACGAGATTACTGAAAGGGAAGCTAGGGAAGAGATCTGGTCATCTGTTAATTACTTATTCTACTTACTCATTTCTACTTCTTTGAACCGACAGGCTAGGCAAGGTGTTGTGTGATGAAAAGATTTGAAAGGTGTGCTTGGGCGGGAGATGAGGAGAGCATGGGGGCGCCTGTTTTAAAAGTTAGTTACATTACAACTTTGCTAAAGTGACAAGGAAAGGGACTTCCTGCCGAGGGCAGTTTCCTGCAAAGACCTGCTTACACTGTCTCCTGAAGATGTGTTTTTTAAGTCTTCTTGTGCCTTTGAATTTTTTTGTTGAATACTGGACATGATGTAGTGTGAAAAGGAGCTGAGGTAAATAGACCTTAGTGTGAGGTTTTATGTTTATCTGACTGGCCTTAGGCTGTGTTGACTATCTGTTGTAGCTGTCAGGGGTAAAATATCCTCAGATGTCCTTGCTTTTGTCTCCCATGTCACCTTTGGGGTACTGTAGAGACTTGTAAATAAATTCTGAAACATACCGTTCTTTCCGTGTGCCCCACTGTGATGAAACAGGAGTCTTCTTGGTGTAGTGGCATGTTGTGGGTGGAGAGGAAATGTTCTGTCCTCCCATGATTTGGTCTCAGTATTTTAATGAGCGTGTGTCCCTGGGCTGTGACCTTCTGTGGTATGATAAGAAAAATGTTTGGTCTTTGTCCACAGTTCTTATCAAAGATCTCCTAAGGCCCTTGGACTTTCTGAGTGATGAGAGCATCTTATGTTGTAATGAGGCAACTGCTTCCAGGCCCTTAAGATGGCTTTAGGGTATGGGTTGGTCACCAGGAAGGCCAAGCTTTGATTAGAGGCTTAGAATGTTCAGCCCCGTTCCCAACCTCTGGGGAGGAAAGAGGGACTGGAGATTGAGTTATTCACCAATGGTCGACATGAGGAAACTTCATCGAAACCTCTAAACCTCGGGATTCAGAGAAATCTCAGTTGGTGAGCACATCACCATGCTGGGAGACTGTCATGCCAGGAGAGGGCATGGAAGCTCCCTACCCCCCGACCACCACTTTGCCCTGTGCACCCTTTCCATTTGGCTGTTCCTGACTTGTATCTTTTACAGTAAACTGGTAATAATAAGCAGTGTTTTTCTTCATTCTGATAGCTGTTCTAGCCAATTAACGAAGATGAGGTATTGTCCAGGGAACCTCTGAATTTGTAGTGGGCCATGCAGAAATGTGTATAACCTGCCCGCTGCCCTGTTTGCAGCTGGCATCCGACATGGGGGCAGTCTTACAGGATTGAACCTGTAAACTGTGGAGTCTGATGTTAACTCTGGTTAGTTTGTGTTAGACTTGAATTGAATTGCAGGACACCCAGTTGGTGCTGGAGAGTTGGCATAGTTTTGGAAAACATACGAAGTATTTGCTGAGAGGTCAGGCAGAAAGGCTAGAGGGGACTCAAGTTGCCTATTTCCCACCCCTCATGTCATTTAGGCACTGGTGGAATCCCAGTTGGTTAGCCTCTAATGAAGCAGATTCTTTTGAGGACAGGACTTGTTAAGAAGAGTGGAATATTGTGGGGATATTTCAGAATGGCTATTTTTCAGTCTCTGCAATTTTGGAGACAGCACTTTGCCCTGTGACCTCAGTTCTTTGATAGATCTAAGAAGAGTCATTGATTTTTTCAGTTTGTTTGCTTTTTACAAAAAGTTTGTTGAGGATGGGACTGTTACCTTTTAAGCTCCTTATCTGCCAGATCAGAGGTCTCTGACTCCATCTTGTAATGTTTGACTGCTGATATGTTGGGAAAACTCAGTATTTTTCCTGAGTAGAGAAAACCCAGTTCTTCCTGCCTGTGTTTCGCTTTTACTTTTACCCAGAACACTTCACTCCTGACACTTTTGGTCACCAAATATGTGAGGGCTTTCCCCCAATAAGTAAATTCTCTGTGACACCAGTGGGGTGTCCTACAACTTAACTGAATCCTAACACTGCCTGCCTGGCGACAGCATCAGATTACACAGGTTAAGGGCTAAGTCCCACAAGGCAGCCACTCCCGCCCCCCAACTTCAGATGCCAATCACAAGGAGTAGGTCCTCAGGTTATTCACAACTTCTGTCTGACTTGGCTACAAATCAGGGGTTCCCACAACCCCCTCCTTGGGTTCTGTTTGCTAGAGCAGCTCACAGAACTCAGAGAAACACTTAACTTACATTTCCCAGTTTATTTCCCAGTTTATTAAAGGATATGATAAAGGATACAAGTGAAGAGCCAGATGAAGTGATACAAAGGGTGAGGTCTGGGAGGGTCCGTGTGAAGTTGGGGTGCATCACCCTCCCCCATGTGGATGTCCTCACCAACCTGGAAGCTCTCCGAACCCCATACCCTTGGGATACCCTTGGGATTTTACGGAGGTTTCCTCACGTAGGCGTGATTGATTATTAACTTCATTTCCAGGCCCTATTCCCTCTCTGGAGGATGGGGTGTTGGGCTGAAAATTCCAAGCTCCTGGTCATGGCTTGCTTTTTCTGGTGACCAGCCCTCACCCAGCAGCTATCCAGGAGCCCAGCCAGAGTCGCTTCAGCGGAACAAGAGATGCTCCTAGTGCTCTTATCCCTTAGGAATTTACAAGCTTTTAGGATCTGGGTGCCAGGAACCAGGGGCAGAGGCCAGTGTATGTATTTTCCATTACTTGACAGTTGACAGCTTTAAAGTTTTACCCCTCCTTCTTCCCTTTGTGCCCCACATCTGTACAAGGTGATAAGAAAGGCTGTGTGTGAACCTCCACCTTAGCCCACCCCCTAACCTCAGTTTAAAAAACCCAGGCCAGGCTCCCTTCCTTGTTCTCAATCCATTTCCCACGTGCTTGAGAGGCCCACCCTGCTCTCCCCAGAGACCTCAGTTACAGAAGTAATTAACCCTTTCATATATTCTTGGTAGGTGTGTGTTAGTCTCCACTACTCAACCAACACTTGGGGGGGGGGGGTTGGTCGAGGTTCCACCTGTCTCCGAAGGTTATAGAAAAGGTAACATGGTATATACATTGCAATACACTGCACTTATTTGCTCTATTGATAAATCCTCCAGATCTTTTCATAGCAATACCCTTTGTTTTTAAAAACTGCATATGATGATGCATTTATGGAACCCATTCTTTCTCAGCAGACACTTGGCTTCTTACTGATTTTTCTGCCAAAACCGCGACTGAAAACTCAGATTGCCACATTATAGGACAAACTAACATACACAAATTATGTTTGTTTCCAAACTTAATTACTGCTTGAAATTTTTTTTAAAGGATTTTTATTTTTTTTTATTTAAAAATTTTATTTATTTATTTATTTTTGGCTGTGTTGGGTCTTCATTTCTGTGCGAGGGCTTTCTCTAGTTGCGGCAAGCGGGGGCCACTCTTCATCGCGGTGCGCGGGCCTCTCACTATCGCGGCCTCTCTTGTTGCGGAGCACAGGCTCCAGACTCACAGGCTCAGTAGTTGTAGCTCACGGGCCTAGTTGCTTCGTGGCATGTGGGATCTTCCCAGACCAGGGCTCGAACCCGTGTCCCCTGCATTGGCAGGCAGATTCTCAACCACTGTGCCACCAGGGAAGCCCTGCTTGAAATTTTTATCAGCAAATATATTCAGAAAAGAATATACAACATGTTTTGTGGCAAGATTTAGTGATAATTGAAACATCTTTGGAATCTTCATGAAGAGTCATAAATGGCCTGTGGGCAATGGTGAGAGTGTGCTGACGTTCCCATCCCTCACTCATCTCGGTCCTGCCCCATTCATGACGGTGGTTGTGATTCTTTGTTTATCCTTCATACCGTCGCCATTTTTCACTCAGCAGTGGTCTTTCAGTTTTGCCTCCTTTGACCTTTCAACAAACAAGTGTTAAAGGAATTACACTGAAAAGGTTTGCCGGTGGTTTCTCTTTCGCAGTGTTTCACACATGCTAGTGTCTGAGGCTTCAGGGCTGGTCTAGGACTGCGGGGTTCATCCTCCCACCAGAGCCAAGTGCCCCTGAGGCCGGCGGGCTTTTAAAGTACCAAATGAGTGGGGGTAGGTAGGGATGGATGGGCGTCTCTCAAAGGAAATGGTCAAAGATAAAAGTGGAGCCAGACTCATTTCATATGGTGAGGTCACTTTTAAGTCTCCGTGTCTGTGAAGAAGTGTCACAGTTCCGTGAGGGCCTCGCGGCCTTATGGTTCAGCGCAGTGTCCGTGGAGGGGACAGTTCTGGCCCACTGCCAGGACAAGGTCGGCGCAAAGACGAGAACTCCGACCTCCTGTCACTCAGGCGCGGGGGGCGGGGCCTTGCGAACTGTCCAATCAGGGGAGTCGCTGGTTACGTACGTGTGGGCGCCAGTGGGCGACGCTCCAGTGACGCTCGTGGGTGGCGTGGACTGCTCGCTCATTCCCATTTGCTCCCGCCGCGCAGCACATCCCCTCTCGGTGCCCTTAAAGGGCTCCGGTGGCTCCGCGGCATCCTCTGTCGCTGAGACCTGCACTTGCCGCGGTAGTCGTGGGGTGGACGACAGGGAAGCCGAGAAACCGAAAAATGGTGAGTTGGGGAGCCTGGTGTTGGGAGACGGGGGCGGAGGGACCGGTTGGAACTGGCTGTGGTGGGACCCAGGCCTCCCAGCGATCAACTCCGGACCTGCGGACCGGAGTCCACAGCCGGCGCGGCAGGCAGCGTGGGGGCTCGGCCGGCAGTCGGGACCCAGGGCGGCCTCTCCGCTCACTGCTGCGGCCATGTCTACTCCAGATTGTGTGGTGTCCACGGGGAGGGTGATCAGAGGACAATCGTGACTCAGTATCCGGGGCTCCTGCGTTGGAGGAGCTGTGGTCTTTGGGGTCCCCCGTCCCTCCTTTCTCCCCGGGGTGGGGGGACTCTTTTCCCCATCACTTTCCCAAATTTTGAGAAACAGGGTCACAAATCCACGACCCTGTTCTTGCACCCTTGCTCTTCCCAGGGCAGGCAATAAATGCTTAGATTTCCAGATCTTTCCCTACGTTCCCAAACGCCATCTTCCCCTCTCCAGTTCATAGCTTCATTATTAACTATTTGTCTTCCGCGGTGCATTTCAGACTACGCAGTATTTTAATTGTATCATTTCTCCACAGAGCCATGAATGGATCTTTTTAAAGATTCATTTTTTTGTCCATGTAAATTTTCCATGAGAAAAAATCAGAGACTAACCACCTGGAACTACATTGTATAAGTCTTGTGCTTCCCCCCCGGACCTTTCCTGGGCACAGACATCCTGTTTGAGCCCTGTGGGTGGAGGTTCCTCTTTGGAGCTTTTTATCATAGTTCCAGGTCAGCCTTGCCCCTCCCTGAGTTTGTGACTTTATTCACTTTAAGTCTCGGTTTTTGATAACTGTAAATGTATTTAATCAATAGATCTTGAAAGAGAGTATAAAATATTTCCAAAGGGGAAGAAAGAGGTGAATTTCAGAAAAAATAAAACAAAGTATTCCATTATACCATTCTGTTAGTTAAAATTTTTCTTTTTTTTTGGTCTCATGAGTGACTGCATGTAACATTCGAGATCTGTTTTTTTCTTTTCTTCAATTATGATTATTTCCAAACAGTTCCTTGCCATGGAAATAATAATTAACTGACATTTATTTTCTGAAAGGAATAGACATTTGTGTGTTTTGTTCTTGAACTAGAAAAATGCCTTACCATTTTCTTCCTTCCTTTACACATAAATTCTGGTTTAGAGTGTTTGTGCTGGATTATTCAAACACTGGGTGTGTGTCATTTAAAATATCAGTGGTGTCCAAGGCAACAACAGTGGGGAACCGAGACCTGTGGTCAGTATTTCTAAGCTAAGGCCCCCTTAAGCCTGCAAAGGGAAGTACTCAGAGGACCAGTTGTTCTTGCTGGGGAGCCTCCCCCTGCAAGTGTCCTACCTGCTTGCACCCACTGTGGAAGGAGTCTTTATAGTAAGAGAAGATACAGATCCCTGGAAAGCTGGGGATGCACCTGTGATGGTGGGTGGGGGATGGGGAGTGATGCCCTTTCTGAAGCTATAACTGTGATTTTCTTGGTGCCTATTTTGAGATACAGGTTTGAGTTGCATCGGCAGTGTAGGTGCACTCAGAGTAATATGAGTACATTGAGAAAGTCTGTGAAGGTCAGGTGTTCTGTCTCCTGGACAAGAGTTTATGAATTTCGGAGTACATTTCAGTTAGAACTTTAAATTGAATCTGGCCAAGAGTTTTCTCACTTGTAAGAATTGAAGCCTGAGAAGGGAGCATTTGCATTATGTTGGAGCCTCCAGAGTTTATTTCTATGGCTGCTCAGGTATCCTTACCCTCCATCACCAGGGACTAACACACTCTAGGGGTTGTATCCCCACAAGGGGAGTCTGGACCTCTGGAAATCTGGGTTTTCTTCTGAACTGTAGGGAAACAGGTTGCTTATCTTACTGATTGAAATATTTGCATTTCTTTCCTTGTATATGTTTATATGTTGAATATTGCAGCTCTTAACTCTAGTTTCCCTTAATAGTTTGTAATATAATTTACTGTGTGAGTGTATAATATTTATAGGTCTCAGGCTTTAAATGTATGTTGATTGAGAGACATAGTGGGAGTACGGCCAGGAATTCTGGAACCAGAGTATTTGTTCCTTTTAGGCAAGAGAGTCTCAAGATATGAGATGGGTGTATTTGAGTTCTCAGATGGTTTTTACATTTGTAAGTCAGTTTTTGTATGTGCATGTCCTTAGAGAGCTTTGAAATTTTAAGTGCTATAATACTGAAGCAAATGAATTCCTTTAATTGATATGAGGAAAACTATTCAAAACTTACCTAAGTCATTGAAAATCCTAGTATATTTAATGGATTAGACCCAAATTCCTAGTGCATTACACATTACTTATTTCTGAAGTAACCGCCAGAGTGAGATATAAGGAGAAACTATGATGCCTCTCTTGTAATTTTAGTTAGAAGGAGATATGAAACTTTTCATTTTTTATGCTTTAAACTTTTGTAAGTGTTAATGTTTAAAGGAGTAAATCTTAGAATGGTTTCCGCCATAGAAAAGTAAAAAATAAGTTTAAAATTAAAAAATTAAAAGCAAGCTAATTAAAAGTAAAGGCTGTTAAATAGAAAAATATGGTTTATGCAGATTACTCAGTTAATCTTAAGTAATCATGCGAAGGTTAGGAAAAGGCTGTTAGGTTAAGAAGGTCTAAAGTAGACTCACTCCAGAACACCCTGACCCCTCAAGTGCTCTTGGTTCAGCCACCCCCAAATAAACAGTATTGATCATTTCTTGAGCATCTTGATTTGGTGTTTCTTTATCAAAAAGGAAGCAATTGCAAATGCATCTTTTTCTTTCTTTCTTTTTTTGGCCACACCACACGGCTTGCGGGATCTTAGCTCCCCGACAGGGATTGAACCTGTGCCCCCCTGCAGTGGAAGCGCGAAGTCTTAACCTCTGGACTGCCAGGGAAGTCCCCAGACTCCGCATTTTTTGATGTTTGCTCACAGTTAAAGCCTCACCAATCTGTTAAATAACAAGAATTCAACTAAATAAATGTTAAAGGTCTTATTGGCTTTATTAAGTGATTGGTGGTGAATCTAGCAAGTAGAGAGGTGTCCAAGATGGAAGGCTTAGATGGGCAGAAGGGGGAAGGGGGAAGGAAAGAGTGGATTATCTCATCTTTCTTTGAGGGACAGAAAAAAAGCTATGCGGGGACTTCCCTGGTGGTCCAGTGGTTAAGACTCCGTGCTCCCAATCAAGTGGCCCCAGGCTCGATCCCTGGTCAGGGAACTAGATCCCACATGCCACAACTAAGAGTTCACATGCCGCAACGAAGATTCGGCGTGCTGCAACTAAGACCCAGCACAGCCAAATAAATATTTTTTTTTCAAAAAAGGAAAAACCTATGTGGCAGATTACCTCGTTGGTGTTGACCAGAAAATTCCAGATTGGTTAAGATGACATTCCTGGGGGAGGTCAAATTTGCAGTTAGGTATTAAGTCTTTGTTTGGTGACATGGGCTTAGCACAAATGACTCCATTTGGGGCCTACTGTTTCTTTTTAACACCTCCCTCTTCCCCTTGTGCCCTGACCTGGACAAGCTGATGAGAAGTCTGGGTGGCCTCCCTTCTAGAGGTGGCAGGGGGTTCCAGCCACACAGGCTCCTGCCCTTGGGCAAGAATTTTTGCCTCAGTCCCACCTTCCACCCACAGTGAACACCCAGGCCAGGATCCTCTTCTTGGTTTGTGAAGCCATTTCAGAGCTGCTTGAGAGGCCAGGCCTGCTCTCCCCCGAGACCTCTCTTCTATGAGTCGTAACCCTTACCCTCTTGGTGGGTGTGTACTACACTGGTGACAGCCTCAGCCGCACCTCTGCAGGTGACCATAGCAGCTGGCCCTGTGAGCAGCATGGCCAGGCATGATCACCACCTGTCTGTCTTCTCCTGCTCTGACTCGCTCACCTGCTCTGCTGTCTGATGGCGGCCGGCGCTGTGGGCTGCTGGGTGCTGGGGAGCTCGAGCTGTGAGCTGTGCTGCCCTGTGTTGCATTGTTGACCGTACCAGGACTCAGTTCTGTGTTCAGCCGACCAGAATTGTCAGTTTTAAGAACTCCTAGGCATTTGGGAGCAGCAGTATGGGATTGGAGCTCTCCTTAAATTAGTCTTGGGTCAGTGTGTTTGCTGGGATTTATCTGCGTGTTAGAGTGAAGCTGTGCTAGTGCCTGGGTTGGACCCAACATGTAAGGCACAGGTGGGAAAGAGAGATGATAGCCTGGGTAAGAGCTGGGCTAGTTGGGTGGTAGTTCCTGACAGAGCGGTTACTGGAGAGAAAAGAGAGCGGGAAAGGCAGTCATTAGATGGTGGCTGAGTCCCCACTCGTAATTCCAGAGAGTTCCCCAGGACCCTTGAGTTCTGCTGCTGCCTTTATTGCAACAGAGATCCTGACCTTCAGGGTTACAGGGGACAACACCATGGCACCCATGTGGCACAACCAAGGGACTCCTTCAAACCTGATTTAAGCCCAAGTTCCTTATACTTTATAAAGTGGCCAGATATCATAGAGGAGGCCTCTGACCCTGATAGCACTGATGTGTGAGGCTCTCCAGAAGTAGAGTTTATAAATACCAGAGGATACCCCCTCCCCCGAAGTATTCAATATATATCCAGTGACCAAAAAAAAGCAAAAGTGGGGGGGACAAGAGGGAGAGGACAAATGAAAAAAATAATGAAACAAAGGTCCACAATTTGACCCAATTGGAAATCCAAAATATACAGAAAGAATTTACACAACGAAAAAGATGAAAGGGCACTACTTGGCTTTGGTGCCTCAACAACATAGTTTATGAAGTAATTTTGCCATCTGCTGTGCTGCACTAATTCTCAAACTTTCATGCAAATAATAAATACTAGGGCTCAAATTACAGTTATAGCTGGGATCCCACTAAATTTAAGCAAGGTACCCCTGATAAATTTAGGGGAATTACTAGATATCATATAGAAGACTAATAGGTGTATTTCACCTTAACTTTGAGACCTGTGGTCTTACCTAAATTCCCCGTGGTCTTATCACCGACTGTCCTAAAATATCCACACCCAGCAAGGAAGGTCTGATCCAGTGAAATTTTAATTTAGTCTTTGCCACTTTCAAATTATATTGATAAATGAGACCCCACTTACCTTACCCCCCTAGTTAAATATGGCCCAGTGTAAATTAAACAGGGTTTTGAAGGATTGAAAAACACTGTACAAATCTGTTCAGTGAGGAAGTGATTAACCCCCTGTGCTTCTCCTTTTAATAGCCTTATTTGGTCTCTTCTCAACCCTGGAAAAAATGAATGACACCTCACACTGGATTACGGCAACCTTGAGGCTGTGATTTCACCAAATAAGCCCCAATTCCGAGCCCCCAACATTATGGAAATTACTGGCTCCACCCACTCAGCAACGTAAATATCCTGCTCCCACAGATTTGGCTAAGTCTGTTCTGTTCAGTGTCTATTTCAGCAGCTTCTCAGCTGCAGTTGGCCTTCACCTCGAAGGGGCATGGTACACCTTTACCTAGCTACCCTCAGGGAACCTCAGCACCACTGTGAGCAGACACAGTCTCTACAGGCAGGATCTGAACTGTAGCCATCTTGCTCCAGAAGCACAGGTGTGACATTACACCAATGACATCCTCTTTCTGAGGACATCAGAACATAAAAATATTGACAAAAAGAGCTCCTAAACAGTAGACAGGCCATTGCTGGTATATGATGTGAGGTTCCTGGCACCTAGCTTAAATTCCTAACAATTATTTGGTAACCTGGGGCCCACTCTCCCTGACACAGTGAAGAAATAACTGTTGTCCCGCTCAGCACCCACAACCTTGTCTAGATTCTTCTGGTGTTCTGGAGGCATCTGATTCCTTGTTTACGAATTTTACTTGAGCCTATTTATACTATTACTTGTAAATTGGCCCACCTTGAATATTCCCCCTACAAAAAAAACAAAAAGGCTCTGGACTCAGGTCAAAATGCCAGACAACAGGCACTTCCCTTAGTGTCATCAGACACTGATTCACAGTAGAGGCTTCAGTGACCTCGTCTCCTGCCTCTGGAGTTGCCATCAGTAACTGCCCTAGGCTCCACACTATATGCCATTCGAGCTGCAGTTATCCCTTCTGACAGAGCTATGCTAAAAATAGATAGCCCTGAGCATGTGACCCTTCACCCAGATTCCCACTATGATTTGGGACCTGTGAACAGCACCCCAAGAGCTCAGCTCAGCTATGGAGACCCCCTTCAGGCAAGATACAGCTAAACCTGGGCCCCCTGCCATAACCTACTTGCGGGAGGGGTGGCCTCCCCTTTCTTAAGTCCCTTTCTGAAGAAGGTCACCCCCTTCCCAGACCCCTAGGCTCCTTGGGGAGCTCCTTAGGATTCTCTGAGTGAAAAGCAATGGGAGTTTCAGACATTAGAGACAGCATCACCACGATCATACATGATCCAGCTCAGGCAGAGTTGCTGCTTTTCATCCCTTATTTGGGACATCCTGATGAAGGATGGGACTCAAGAGTGCACAACTGACCAAACATCAGGCTGTCATCTTAGCACTGACCAGCAATTGGCTTCATCAGCATGTGTTTACAGACCCCTGGATGACTGTCTAAGAGTTGCCCCTTGGTGGTAAAAGAATTCTGAGAATCTCTTGCCTAACAGATACGCACGATATAAATCAAGGTAGGGAATTCCCTGGTGGTCCAGTGGTTAAGACTCTGTGCTTCCACTGCAGAGGGCACCGGTTCAATCCCTGGTCAGCAAACTAAGATCCCACATGCCGAGCAGCCACACACACAAAAATTAAGGTAACACTCATCTGTCCATGTCGGAGTTGCAGGTGCTGCTAATAGTAACCAGGGCACTCATTTCACTTCTCAGAATATCCAGTGCTGCGCTGTGGAACACAGCATTCAGTGTAGTTTAACCCTCTCTTATAAGCCTCAGAGTCCAGGCCTCATAAGAGCACCAAAATGGCTCACTGAAATAACTTCAGATCAGTTGACTGAAAGATGACCTCTTTCAGCCATCAGTCATCTGAGATGAATATTAAGACATCTGACTTCATCTTTTTTTTTTCCCTAATAACACTTTACCTTTCTCTATAGCAGTTTTAGGTTTATAGAAAACTTGATTACAAAGTACAGAGTTCCCACTAAACCCCTCTGCCTTCATATCATATAGTTTGCCCTGTATTTTTTTTTGGCCATGCCACAGGGCATGCGGGATCTTAGTTTCCCCACCAGGGATTGGACCCGCGCCCCCTGCAGTGGAAGCAGGGAGTCATAACCACTGGACCCCCAGGGAGGTCCCTGCCCTATTTTTTGTATCTAGTATTACTGTGGTACATTTGTTACATTTGATGAACCAATACTGATGCATTAAAGTCTGCAATTTACAATAGCGTTGACTCTTATGTTAGACAGTCTGTGGGCTTTGGCAACATAAAATGAGTTGTGTCCATCATTTCTGTATCATGTATTCTACTTTCATGCTCTAAAAGGCCCCTGTGCTCCACCTATTCATTCATTCCTCCCTCCCACCCGAAATCCCTGGCAGCTGAAGGTCTTACTCACAGTTTTTTCCTTTCGAGAACTATGGTTGCAATAATACAGTGTATAGCCTTGTCACATTGGCTGCTTTCACTTAGCAATATGATTTAAGGTTTCTCCATGTCTTTTTGGTTTGATACCTCATGTCCTTTTAACCTTGAAAAATATGTCATTGTATTGATGTTCCAGTGATTATTTTTCCATTCACCTGTTGAAGGATATCTTGTTTACCTCTAAGTCTTGGCAATCACGAGTAAAGCTTTTATAAAAATTCATGCACAGGTTTTTTTTTAATGAACATAAGTTTTCAACTAATGTGGCAAAATACAAAGAAGCCTGATTGTTGGATTGTATAGTTAAGAATAGGTTTAGTATTTTAAGAAACTGCCTGTTTTCCAAAGTAGACATACCGTTTTCCATTCCCACCAGCATTGAGAATGGAACAGGGTTCCTGTTGCTCTACATTGTCTCTGTCCTTTGGTGTTCGTTCTCAATTTTTTGAATTTTAGTATTCTAATAAGTAGTAATAATCTCATTCTTCTTTTGTTTGCAATCCTAATGACATATGATGTGGAGCGTCTTTTCTTATGCTTATTTACCATCCATGTGTCTTATTTGGTGAGGTGTGTGTTCTGATATTTTGTCCATTTTTAATAGTGTTGCCTGTCTTATTGTTGAGTTTTGAGTTCTTTGGATATTTCAAATAGCAGTCCTTTATCAGATAAGTGCTTTGCAGAGATTTTCTCCCAGTCTGTGGCTTATTTTCAGTCTCTTAACCCTGTCTTTCATAGAGCAAGTTGTCATTTTAATGAAGTCAATTTACTAATATTTTTCTTTCACCAATCCTACTTTTGGCGTGTTGAATCAAAAAACTCATCACCAAACCCAAGGTCATATAGATTTTCTCCTGTTACCTTTTTTCCTTCAATATTTTAAAAACTTGAAGTATAGTTGATTTACAGTGTTGTGTCAATTTCTGCTATACAGCAAAGTGATTCAGCTGTACACATATATACATTTTTAATACTCTTTTCCATTATGGTTTATCATGGGATATTGAATATAGTTCTTCGTGCTGTACAGTAGGACCTTGTTCATCCATTCTATGTATAAAAGCTTCCATCTGCTAACCCCAGCCTCCCACTCCATCCCTCCCCCACCCCCTCCCCCTTGGCAGCCACCAGTCTGTTCTCTATGTCCATGATTCTGTTTCTGTTTCATAGATAGGTTCACTTTCTCCTGTGTTATCTTCTAGGAGTTCTGTGGTTTTGCATTTTACATAAGATCTGTGGTCCATTTGGGGTTAATTTTTGCAAAAGGTGTAGGATCTGTGTCTAGACGTTCTTTTTTTCAACGTGGATATCTAGTTTTCCTGGCACTATTTGTTGAAAAGACTGTCATTTCTTCATTAAATTGCCTTTGATCTTTTGTCAAAGATGAATTGACTATATTTGTTTGGATCTATAGGAAATCATTGACTTTGTATGTTAACTATTCTTCAGTCTTACTGTACTCTCTTATTAGTTCAGGGGTTTTCTTTGTTGTTGTTGATTTTTTTTCTCCATAATCATGTCTTACATGACAAAAGACAGTTTTATTTCTTACTTCCCATTCTGTATACCTTACATGTCCTTTTATTCTGTAAGCTTAAACTTCCAGTACAGTGTTGACTAGGACTGGTGGGAGAGAGGACATCATTGCCTCCTGATCTTACCAGGAAAGCATCTAGCTTCTCACCATTAAGTGTGATGTTAACTGCAGGTTTTTTGTAGATGGTCTTTCTCAAGAAGAAGAAGTTCCTCTCTATTCCTAGTGTGCTATCATAAATGGATTTTAGATTTTGTCAAATGCTTTTACATTTTCATTTTCTCCTGTTTCATTCCTCATATCAATAATTTGGCTTTTCTTCTTTCTTTTGTTTTTTTTTTTTTTTTTTTGGCCGTGCTGTGTGGCTTGCAGGATCTTAGTTCCCCAACCAGGGATTGAACCCAAACCCTCAGCAGTGAAAGCACAGAGTCTTAACCACTGGACCACCAGGGAATTCCCATGTCTTTTCTCTTTTTTTCTCGGCTTATATAGACATTTCTGAATTTCATCTCTTCAAAAAACAGATGTGTTTTGTTGATTTTTCTCAATGATTTCTTGTACTTTCATTGATTCTCAAATTGTTACATCTCTTCCTGGGCTTACTTTGGGCTTAATTTCCTCTTCTTTTTCTACTTTTTAAGGCTAAAGGCTTAGATCATTAATTACAGATCTCTTTCTTCAAGTGTATGCCTTCAATGCCATAAATTTCCCTCTACACCCACTCTATTTTTGCTGCATTCCACAAGTTTCGGTAAATTGTACATTCATTTTTATTTAATCAAGGTAATTTTTAATTGCTGTTAAAACTTTTTCTTTGATCCATGGGTTATTTAAAAGTGTGTTGTTTAATCTCGAAGTATTTGAATGTTTTTTAATATCTTTCTATTATTGATTTCCAGGTTAATGCCTTTGTGTTCTGAGAGTATATTTTGTATGATTTCCCTTGTTTAAGATTAGTTAATATGTGTTTTATGTCCCAGAATGTGTTGTTTGTTTTGGCCATGCCACACGGCTTGCAGGATCTTAGTTCCCCAACCAGGGAACAAACCCGGGCCCACGGCAGTGAAAGCACCCAGTCCTAACCACTGGACCACCAGGGAATTCCCCCAGAATGTGTTCTATCCTTATGAATTTCCCATGTTAACTTGAGAAGGATGTGTATTCTGCTATTTGATGAAGTAATCCACAGTTTTCAGTTATGTCCGGTTGTTTGAGGGCACTGTTCAATTCAGCTCTGTGGCTTTCCTGAATTTCTTCCTGCTGGTTCTCGTAATCATTAGAGGGGTGTTGAAGTCCAACTATAATAGTGGAGTCTGTTTTTCCTTGTAATTCTATCCATTTTTCCCTGGTGTATTTTGCCACTGTGTTGTTGCTGTGCACATAAGCACTAAGGATTGCTTTGTCTTCTTGGAGACTTGACCCCTTTATCTTCATGCATTGCCCCTCTTTATCTCTGTGCTTTGTCAGAAAATAATACAGATATTCTACTTATCTTTTAATGTTAACATGATAACATCTTTTTCCATCCCTTAGTCTTAATCCATCTGTCTTTATTGTGAATGTGGCTTTATTACAGACAACATATAATTTTTTAAATCCACTATGACAGTATGTGGCTTCAATTGTTATATTTTTAGACCACTGACTTCTTTTTAGGTATAGTTGATTTACAATATTATATCAGTTTCAGGCATACAACCTAAGAATTCAAAATTTTTATAGATTATACTCCATATAAAGTTATTACAAAATATTGGCTATATTCCTTGTGCTATACAATATACAGTATAATATACGCTTGTAGCTTATTTATTTTATACATAGTAGTTTGTACCCCTTAATCTCCCACCCGTCTTTCCCCTCCCCACTTCGCTCTCCCCATTTGTAACTGCTAGTTTGTTCTATTTGTGAGTCTGTTTTTGTTTTGTTATATTCATTTGTTTCTTTTAGATTCCCCATATAAGTGAAATCATACAGCATTTGTCTTTCTCTGTTGACTTATTTTACTGAGCATAATACCCTTCATCTATCCATGTTGTTGCAAATGGCAAAATTACATTCTTTTTTCTAGCCGAGAAGTATTTCATTGTACGTATTATGCACCACATCTTCTTTATCCATTCATCTGTCGAGGGACACTTAGGTTGCCTCCATATCTTGGCTATTGTAAATAATGCTGCTGTGAACATTGGGGTGTGTGTATCTGTTTGAAATAGTGTTCATCTTCTTCAGATATATACCCAGGAGTGGAATTGCTGGATCATATGGTAGTTCTATTTTCAGTTTTTTGCGAAATCTCAGTACTGTTTTCCATATTAGTTGGCACTGATTTACATTCCTAGCAACAGTGTACAAGGGTTCCCTTTTCTCCACATCCTCACCAACATTTGTTACTTGTGGTCTTTTTGATGGTAGATGTTCAGACAGGTGTGAGGTGATACCTCATTGTTTTGACTTGCATTTCTCTGATGCCGTGATGTTGAGCATCTTTTCATATGCTAGTTGACCATCTGTAAGTCTTCTTTGGAAAAATGTCTACTCAGGTCTTCTATCCATTTCGTAATCAGGTTTTTTTTTTTTTGATACTGAGTTATATGAGCTGTTTATCTTTTGGATATTAACCCCGTATCAGTCATATCATTTGCAAATATTTTCTCCCATTCAATGTGCTGTCTTCTCATTTTGTCGATGGTTTATTTACTTATTTCTTAACCACAAAAAGTTGATTGGTACATACCTTTCCATACTTTCTCCTGTATTTATTTTAAATTTTTTCTTTTTATTGATATTTTATTGACATACAAAATACTTTAAATGTATTAACCAAGTTTTTTTTTACAGAATTTTTAAATTTTTTTATTTTATATTGGAGTACAGTATAGTTGATTAACAATGTTGTGTTAGTTTCAGATGTACAGCAAAGTGATCAGTTATATATATACATGTATCTATTCTTTTTCAAATTCTTTTCCCATTTGGGTTGTTACAGAATATTGAGCAGAGTCCCCTGTGCTATGCAGTAGGTCCTTGTTGGTTATCTATTTTAAATATAGTAGTGTGTATCTTTCAATCCCAAACTCCCAATTTATTCCTCCCTCCCACAACCTGTCCCCTTTGGTAACCATAAGTTTGTTTTCTAAGTTTGTGAGCCTATTTCTGTTTTGTAAATAAGTTCTTTTGTATCATGTCTTTAGATTCCCCATGTAAGCAGTATTATATATTTGTCTTTCTCTGTCTGGCTTCACTTAGTATGATAACCTCCAGGCCTGTCAATGGTTTCTTTAGATATGCAAAACCTTTTAAGTTTAATTAGGTCCCATTTGTTTCGTTTTGCTTTTGTTTCCTTTGACCCCACCCCCTTACTCCCTGCTCCTATATTTTTTCCTATGCATCTCTTCCATTTGGCTGTTCGAGTTGTATTCTTCATCATAAACCAGTAATAGTAAAGCCAAGTGTCTTCCTGAGTTCTCAGAATTGTTCTAGCAAATTACCAAACCTGAGGGAGTGTCAAGGGGATCTATGACTTTGTAGGCAGCTGGGTAGAAATGTCAGTAGCCCAGGCACCCTGTTTGTGCCCAGCAGCTGAAGTGGGGGCAGTCTTGTGGGAGTGTTTATTAATCTGTGAGGTCCAACACTAACTCCAGGTAGCATTCATATTGACTCAAACTGGTAGACACATATTTGAAGACAGAGTTGGAGCAGTGGTGTTAAAAAGACACCACATATTTGACGTAAGGAGGGGAAACCACTGTCACAAGTGCTTCTGTCCCCTACCCCCACCTTTGGAGAGCAGGGAGGCTAGAGGAGACTCAAGTGGGTGTTTCCACCACACAACGCACACACGCCCCAGATCAGTTGCACTGTTACAAAATAGATTTATTTTGAGGACAGTTCTTGTTAAGAACAGAGTATTCTGGACATGGCTACTTTTTTGTCTTGCTGATTTTGGAGACAGCAGCTTCCCCATGACCTAAATTCTCTGATGGGTCTATTGTTAATATTTAGTTTGTTGGTTTTTTCCTATGAGGGTGCTAATGCCAGCTTCTAAGCTCCTTACATGCCAGATCAGGAACCGGAAGTCTCTGACCTCAGTTTTTATTTTTGTCTGCTGACAGCTTTATACTTTCATCCCTCCTTATTCCTCTTTGTACCCCACATCTGTACAAAGCGCTAAGAAAGCCTGAGTGTTCCTTCCTTTGATGCTGGCAAGAGAGTAATCAAGTCCATGGAAGTTCCTGCTCATGTGCGCAAACTGTCACCCTAGCCCACCCCCTAATCTCAATGAAAAAACCCAAGCCAGGCTCCTTACCTTGCTCTCCGAAGGCATTTCCCACCTACTTGAGAGGCCCGCCCTGCCCTCCCCAGACACTTCCATTATAGAAGTAAAAAACTTCATACCCTCTTGGCATTGAGTGTGCTGTCATCAGCCTACACATCTGAGCCAAATCTCAGATGGGGTCCACAAGAAAAGGGAACATGGTCTGTATATTGCAACACACTTTGCTTAATTATTCTATTGAGGGATTTCCTGGCAGCGAAGTGGTTAAGAATCCGCCTGCCAACGCAGAGGACACGGGTTCGAGCCCTGGTCCGGGAAGATCCCACATGCCACGGAGCAACTAAGTCCATGCGCCACAACTATTGAGCCTGCGCTCTAGAGCCTGCGAGCCACAACTATTGAAGCCCGTGCACCTAGAGCCCGTGCTCCGCAACAAGAGAAGCCACCACAGTGAGAAGCCTGCACACCACAACAAAGAGTAGCCTCTGCTTGTCGCAACTAGAGAAAGCCTGCGCACAGCGACGACGACCCGACGCAGCCAAAAAATAAATTAATTTAAAAAATTACTCTATTGAAAAATCCTCCACATCTTTTTATACCAGTTCATGTCACCCTTTATTTTTTTTTAATTTAATTAACTTATTATTTTTGGCTGCGTCAGGTCTTAGTTGCGGCATGCGGGATCTTTCATTTGTGGCGTGCAGGGATTTTCGTTTAGGTGTGTAGGCTTCTCTGTAGTTGTGGTGTGTGGGCTCCAGAGTGCGTGGGCTCTGTAGTTGTGGCACACAGGTTTAGTTGCCCTGCGGTGTGTGGGATCTTACTTTCCTGACCAGGGATCGAACCTGCATACCCTGCATTGGAAGGCGGATTCCTTACTACTGGACCACCAGGGAAGTCCCTTCACCTTTTATTTTTAAAAAGTGAATATGAGGGTGAGATTAGGTAACCAGTTCTTTCAAAATAGACACTTGTCTTGCTACCAGTTTTTGCTACCAGAACCTGTGAATTAAAACTCAGGTTGCCACATCACAGGGCAAACATAGTAATATTATGTTCTTCTCCAAACTTCATTAATTCCTTATTTTTTTTTGTTATCACATATATTCAAAAAAGAATGTACAAAATGTTTTTTTTATATAAATTTATTTTATTTATTTTTTACTTTTGGCTGCATTGGGTCTTCGTTGCTGTGTGCGGGCTTTCTCTGGTTGTGGCGAGCAGGGGCCACTCTTCGTTGTGGTGCACGGGCTTCTCATTGCGGTGGGTTCTCTTGTTGCGGAGCACGGGCTCTAGGCGCCCGGGCTTCAGTAGTTGTGGCACGTAGGCTCTAGAGCGCAGGCTCAGTAGTTGTGGCTCATGGGCTTAGTTGCTTCACAGCATGTGGGATCTTCCCGGACCAGGGCTCGAACCCGTGTCCCCTGCATTGGCAGGTGGATTCTTAACCACCGCACCACCAGGGAAGCCCGTACAAAATGTTTTATTGGAAGATCTAGTAATAATAACAATATAAACATCTTTGTAGTCATCAAGATTCATAAGTGGGCCTTTGGGCAGTTTTTAGAGTCTCATGATGTTCTGCTCCCTTACTCATCTCCGTGCTGCCCCATAGATGATCTCTGTTGATTGTTTAGTTATTCATACCTTTACCATCTATTCTTTTCACTACGCAGTGTTGTTTTAGTTTTGTCTGTTTTGACCTTTCAGTAAATGAGTATTAATGAAATTACAGTCAAAATGTTTTTTGGTTGGTTCTTTGCAGAAGTATGTTTCATACACTCCTAGGGTCTGAGGCTACAGGCCAGTCAAGGAGGTACTCATCCATTGCAGTGGTTATAGGGTTGGGCTTTTTCCAGTTAAAATTCTTTTTTTTTGGCTGTGCCACACAACTTATGGGATCTTACTTCCCTGACTAGGGATTGAACCTGGGCCCTTGGCAGTGAAATCATGGAGTCCTAACCACTTGACCTCCAGGGAATTCTCTCCAGTTTAATTTTTAATCTCGTTAAAAATACATTTTCTATATTCTTGCATTAGTCTCCTCCCAAGTACATAAATCCTCTGGACATTGGAGAAAAATTGCTAAGCTGTAGATGGTGATCGAGTTCAAATTTATAGGAAATGGCAGTGGAGTGCATCAATTGATGCTTTCTCCATTCGTGCATAATTTACATATTTGTCACCTATGGTCATCAACACTTGGGATTACTAAATTGACTAAATTTTTGTCCTAATCAGTGTGAAATGTAATCTGCTTGACGTGTTGTTTCATTACTTCCTAAGTGATCTCTCATTTTCTGTTAAACATGTTTTGGTTATTTTCCCTTTTTTTTTCCCTTAACTATTGTGTCCGTTCATCTTACTTTGCACACTAACCCTTTAACATTGCATGTATTTTCTTCCACTTGTTTGTCTTATAACACCCTTAGTTTTAATATGTTTGAATTGGTCAGGCTCTTGCTTTAGGGCTGCTTCTTTTTTGTTGTTGTTTTGTTTTGTTTTGGGGGGGTTTTTGTTTTAATTATTTTTTTTTCTTATTAGTAATCCATTTTATACACATCAGTGTATATATGTCATCCCAGTCTCCCAGTTCATCACACCACAACCCCCATCACTTGCTGCTTTCCCCCCTACGTGCCCATACGTTTTTTCTCTACTTCTGTGTCTCAATTTCTGCTCAGCAAACCGGTTCATCTGTACCATTTTCTAGGTTCCACATATATGCGTTAATATACGATATTTGTTTTTCTCTTTCTGACTTACTTCACTCTGTATGACAGTCTCTAGATGCATCCACGTCTCAACAAATGACCCAATTTCGTTCCTTTTTATGGCTGAGTAATATTCCATTGTATGTATGTACCACATCTTCCTTATCCACTCGTCTGTCGATGGGCATTTAGGTTGCTTCGTTGACCTGGCTATTGTAAATAGTGCTGCAATGAACACTGGGGTGCATGTGTCTTTTTGAATTATGGTTTTCTCTGGGTATATGCCCAGTAGTGGGATTGCTGGGTCATATGGTAATTCTATTTTTAGTTCTTTAAGGAACCTCCATATTGTTCTTCATCGTGGCTGTATCAATTTACATTCCCACCAACAGTGCAAGAGGGTTCCCTTTTCTCCACACCCTCTCCAGCATTTGTTGTTTGTAGATTTTCTGATGATGCCCATTCTAACTGGTGTGAGGTGATACCTCATTGTAGTTTTGATTTGCATTTCTCTAATAATTAGTGATGTTGAACAGCTTTTCATGTGCTTCTTGGCCATCTGTATGTCTTCTTTGGAGAAATGTCTATTTAGGTCTTCTGCCCATTTTTGGATTGGGTTTTTTTTTTAACATTGAGCTGCATGAGCTGTTTATATATTTTGGAGATTAATCCTTTGTCTGATGATTCGTTTGCAGATATTTTCTCCCATTCTGAGGGTTGTCTTTTCGTCTGGTTTCCTTTGCTGTGCAAAAGCTTTGAAGTTTCATTAGGTCCCATTTGTTTATTTTTGTTTTTATTTCCATTACTCTAGGAGGTGGATCAAAAAAGATCTTGCTGTGATTTATGTCAAAGAGTGTTCTTCCTATGTTTTCCTCTAAGAGTTTTGTAGTGTCCGGTCTTATATTTAGGTCTCTAATCCATTTTGAGTTTATTTTTGTGTATGGTGTTAGGGAGTGTTCTAATTTCATTCTCTTACATGTAGCTGTCCAGTTTTCCCAGCACCACTTATTGAAGAGGCTGTTTTTTCGCCATTGTATATCCTTGTCTCCTTTGTCATAGATTAGTTGACCATAGGTGCGTGGGTTTATCTCTGGGCTTTCTATCCTGTTCCATTGATCTATATTTCTGTTTTTGTGCCAGTACCATATTGTCTTGATGACTGTAGCTTTGTAGTATACTCTGAAGCCAGGGAGTCTGATTCCTCCAGCTCCGTTTTTTTCCCTCAAGACTGCTTTGGCTATTCGGGGTCTTTTGTGTCTCCATAGAAATTTTAAGATTTTTTGTCCTAGTTCTGTAAAAAATGCCATTGGTAATTTGATAGGGATTGCATTGAATCTGTAGATTGCTTTGGGTAGCATAGGCAGTGTCTTATAGTTTTCTGCATACAGGTCTTTTGTCTCGTTAGAGAGGTTTATTCCTAGGTATTTTATTCTTTTTCTTGCAATGGCAAATGGGAGTGTTTCCTTAATTTCTCTTTCAGATTTTTCATCATTAGTGTATAGGAATGCAAGAGATTTCTGTGCATTAATTTTGTATCCTGCAGCTTTACCACATTCATTGATTAGCTATAGTAGTTTTCTGGTGGCATCTTTAGGATTCTCTATGTATAGTATCATGTCATCTGCAAACAGTGACAACTTTACTTCTTTTCCAATTGGTATTCCTTTTATTTCTTTTTCTTCTCTGATTGCCATGATTAGGACTTCCAAAACTATGTTGAATAATAGTGGTGAGAGTGGACATCCTTGTCTTGTTCCTGATCTTAGAGGAAATGCTTTCAGTTTTTCACCATTAAGAATGACGTTTGCTGTGGGTTTGTCATATATGGCCTTTATTATGTTGAAGTAGGTTCTGTGCCCACTTTCTGGAGAGTTTTTATCATAAATGGGTGTTGAATTTTGTCAGAAGCTTTTTCTGCATCTATTGAGATGATCATACAGTTTTTATTCTTCCATTTGTTAATATGGTGCATCACATTGATTAATTTGCATATATTGAAGAATCCTTGCATCTCTGGGATAAATCCCACTTGATCATGGTGTATGATCCTTTTAATGTGTTGTTGGATTCTGTTTGCTAGTATTTTGTTGAGGATTTTTGCATCTATGTTCATCAGTGATATTGGTCTGTAATTTTCTTTTTTTATAGTATCTTTGTCTGGTTTTGGTATCAGGGTGATGGTGGCCTCGTAGAATGAGTTTGGGAGTGTTCCTTCCTCTGCAGTTTTTTGGAAGAGTTTGAGAAGGATGGGTGTTAGCCCTTCTCTAAATGTTTGATAGAATTCACCTGTGAAGCCATCTGGTCCTGGACTTTTGTTTGTTGGAAGATTTTTCATCAGTTTCAATTTCATTCCTTGTGATTGGTCTGTTCATATTTTCTGTTTCTTCCTGGTTCAGTCATGGAAGGTTATACCTTTCTAAGAATTTTTCCATTTCTTCCAGGTTGTCCATTTTATTGGCATAGAGTTGCTTGTAGTAGTCTCTTAGGATGCTTTGTATTTCTGCAGTGTCTGTTGTAACTTCTCCCTTTTCACTTCTTATTTTATTGATTTGAGTCCTCTCCCTGTTTTTCTTGATGAGTCTGGCTAATGGCTTATCAATTTTGTTTATCTTCTCAAAGAACCAGCTTTTAGTTTTATTGATCTTTGCTATTGTTTTCTTTGTTTCTATTTCAGCTCTGATCTTTATGATTCCTTTCCTTCTGCTAACTTTGGATTTTGTTTGTTCTTCTTTCTCTAGTTCCTTTAGGTGTAAGGTTAGATTGTTTATTTGAGATTTTTCTTGTTTCTTGTGGTAGGCTTGTATAGCTATAAACTTCCCTCTTAGAATTGCTTTTGCTGCATCCCCATAGGTTTTGGGTCGTCGTGTTTTCATTGTCATTTGTCTCTAGGTATTTTTTGATTTCCTCTTTGATTTCTTCAGTGATCTCTTGGTTATTTAGTAACGTATCGTTTAGCCTCCATGTGTTTGTCTTTTTTACGTTTTTTTCCCTGTAATTGATTTCTCATCTCATAGCGTTGTGGTCAGAAAAGATGCTTGATATGATTTCAATTTTCTTAAATTTACTTAGGCTTCATTTGTGACCCAAGATGTGATCCTGGAGAATGTTCCATGCGCACTTGAGAAGAAAGTGTAATCTGCTGTTTTTGGATGGAATGCCCTATAAATATCAATTAAATCTATCTGGTCTATTGTGCCATTTAAAGCTTGTGTTTCCTTATTAATTTTCTGTTTGGATGATCTGTCCATTGGTGTAAGTGAGGTGTTAAAGTCCCCCACTATTACTCTGTTACTGTTGATTTCCTCTTTTAGAGCTGTTAGCAGTTGCCTTATGTATTGAGGTGCTCCTATGTTGGGTGAATATATATTTATAATTGTTATATCTTTTTCTTGGATTGCTCCCTTGATCATTACATAGTGTCCTTCCTTGTCTCTTGTAACATTCTTTATTTTAAAGTCTATTTTATCTGATATGAGTATTGCTACTCCAGCTTTCTTTTGATTTCCATTTGCATGAAATATCTTTTTCCATCCCCTCACTTTCAGTCTGTATGTGTCCCTAGGTCTGAAGTGGGTCTCTTGTAGACAGCATATATATGGGTCATGTTTTTGTATCCATTCAGCAAGCCTGTGTCTTTTGGTTGGAGCATTTAATCCATTCACATTTAAGGTAATTATCGATATGTATGTTCCTATTACCATTTTCTTAATTGTTTTGGGTTTGTTATTGTAGGTCCTTTTCTTCTCTTGTGTTTCCCACTTAGAGAAGTTCCTTTAGCATTTGTTGTAGAGCTGGTTTGGTGGTGCTGAGTTCTCTTAGCTTTTGCTTGTCTGTAAAGCTTTTGATTTCTCCATCAAATCTGAATGAGATCCTTGCTGGGTAGAGTAATCTTGGTGTTGTAGCTTCTTCCCTTTCATCACTTTAAGTATATCATGCCACTCCCTTCTGGCTTGTAGAGTTTCTGCTGAGAAATCAGCTGTTAACCTTATGGGAGTTCCCTTGTATGTTATTCGTCATTTTTCCCTTGCTGCTTTCAATAATTTTTCTTTGCCTTTAATTTTTGCCAATTTGATTACTATGTGTCTTGGCATGTTTCTCCTTGGGTTTATCCTGTATGGGACTCTCTGTGCTTCCTGGGCTTGGGTGGCTATTTCCTTTCCCATGTTAGGGAAGTTTTCGACTATAATCTCTTCACATATTTTCTCGGGTCCTTCCTCTCTCTCTTCTCCTTCTGGGACCCCTATAATGCGAATGTTGTTGAGTTGAATGTTGTCCCAGAGGTCTATTAGGCTGTCTTCATTTCTTTTCATTCTTTTTTCTTTATTCTGTTCCACAGCAGTGAATTCCACCATTCTGTCTTCCAGGTCACTTACCCGTTCTTCTGCCTCAGGTATTCTGCTATTGATTCCTTCCAGTGTATTTTTCATTTCAGTTATTGTATTGTTCATCTCTGTTTGTTTGTTCTTTAATTCTTCTAGATCTTTGTTAAACATTTCTTGCACCTTCTTGATCTTTGCCTCCATCCTTTTTCTGATCTCCTGGATCATCTTCACTCTCATTATTCTGAATTCTTTTTCTGGAAGATAGCCTATCTCCATTTCATTTAGTTTTTCTGGGGTTTTATCTTGTTCCTTCATCTGGTACATAGCCCTCTGCCTTTTCATCTTGTCTGTCTTTCTGTGAATGTGGTTTTTGTTCCACAGGCTGCAGGATTGTAGTTCTTCTTGCTTCTAGTGCTTACTCTTCTTAAATGAGAAAATTCTCCCTATTTTTGGATCAATGAAGCATTTACTTGTGACTTCTAGAAGTGTCCCAGTTTTTTCTTTCACGTTTAAATCTATAATGAATTGGCTATTGCCCATGGAATACAGGGGAATACAATGTCTCTCCCAGTTAGATAACATTTTGTTAGAGATATATTTTGGGAGAGGTGACATCTTAGTGATGTTGGGTTATTTCTAAAAACATCTTTTGTATTTTCGTTTATCTCATTCTCCTTTAATGTTACCCAACAAAAATTAAAAATTTTTCCCATGAGGATCATTAAATATCTCGTTCGTTCTTCTTTAGTACCTAATTAAATTTGTTCTGGGGGGAGCCAGATGCAAACTTCCAGATGGTCTTTCCTAGTGTAATTACATAGGAAGGGCTCAAGCCTACAAGCAGCAGGTTGTGACAACACATGTGAAATAACTGTCTTCCAGAGAAGCTCATTAGAGCCTCAATACCCAGAGTGATTTTGGGGAGCAGATCACATAGGAACTCTTTGCCTAAGCATAACGAAAGTTCAGACGCTCATAATGAAAAGCGTTTATAATGTACCATAAACAGTTTAGACACACTGAGCCAGTCTTATCAGGTTAGTGGGGTCACTCATAAATCCCAGTTCCCAGATACCAATGAAGGACAAACATGGTGAGCAGGCATTCCTAAGAATCAGCAGTCTCAGACCTGCTAGTAACTCTCTTCTGCACACTTCATAGTAGGACATTGTTAGGAGCAAGTGCTACAGATCCACCATAGAAAGTGTAATTAGAGCTGATGCAAGCAGCTCAAGCAGGAAGTGGTTACTTCCTCACAAATTTAACAGCATCATGAACATGTGGAAATTATACATTTTTACTATGATCACTTCAAGTCTTACTGTTCTCTAATGGTAGGGTCCAGAGCACATTGGAAAAATTAGAGAAATGCTATACAAATAAAAGAAATATTTCCATTTTAAGACCATCAATTCCTGTGAGAAAAACTTCTCAAGAACTGGGGATTTCTTTTTCTGTTCCTTAACTGAATGGATAAATTCTACCATTGTAATTACTGTGTGGAAACCTTTTCTCTGTCCCCTGCATGTGGACATCAGTAGGTTAGTGATCTTTTACAGAGACCAGCATTTAGGAAAGTTATATGTTTGAGGGATTCCTATGCCCAGACGTTGCGCTGTCATGTTCCTGTGCACCACATGGAGGCATGGAAATGAGAGAAGTGGAAAGGCAGCCTCTCAAGTGGCTGGTTGAGAATCACTGCCTCCTGTAATTGGAGAAGGGAAGTTTTATGTTTTTTAGAGGAAAGCACCGCTCGACCCTTTGTGTTTTATAATGATGGGCACATTCACCATCAAACCATTGTCGTCTTCAGTGGACTCTGGTGCAAATTGCAATTCTTATTCAGTTCCCCAAGGTCAGCAAGGTCCAGGGTACACTTATGGTTTTGCCGGAAAATGCTCTTCTGGCATTTATCTTCTCAGTATATGCACATATATGTGGTAAAGATGGTGAGAAGCCACTCTGAGGCCCATGAATATAGGGATTTTGTGGAGGTCTAAGTTGTCATGCCTTCTTTCTCATGCCTGAGTACTAACTTCGGAATAGCTTCCTAGCCCCATGAAATAGGACAGAGATAAAAAGGAGTAACTGATCTGTCAAATATTTTTACAGGCAAGTTAAAGTTAATACTTTTCCACAAGATTATTTTTATTCAGCCAGTTGCATCTGACTACTTCTGATAGCCTGGAGTACTTCAGGACAATATGGCCAGCTGGGCCTAGTGATAAGCTGGATTTCCACAGGTCTCCTGTCCTTGTCATGTTTGGTAATGGGAATGGAAGAAAAAGCTTCCAGTTCACTATGTTTTTTTCCATTAAAACCTCATGCAAGGGGCTTCCCTGTGGCACAGTGGTTAAAAATCCACCTGCCAACGCAGGGGACATGCGTTCGAGCCCCGGTCTGGGAAGATCCCACATGCCGCAGAGCAGCTAAGCCCATGCACCACAACTACTGAGTGTGCAGTCTAGAGCCCGCGAGCCACAACTACTGAAGCCCGCACACCTAGAGCCTCGTGCTCTGCAACAGGAGAAACCACCGCAACGAGAAGCCCGCACACCACAACGAAGAGTAGCCCCCACTTGCCACAACTAGAGAAAGCCCGCGTGCAGCAACGAAGACCCAACACAGCCAAAAATTAAATAAATAAATTTATAAAAAAACCAAAAACCTCATGCAAATGTGACCCTGTGTTTCATGGAGTGCTATGTGATAGATATGGTGGGTATTAAAGGAGATGAATTTTTCTTACGAGGAGTTGATGATCTGGAAATATTTCTTTCATTTGGAGTTCACATTTCTCCAGTGTGCTCTAGATCCTACTGTTAGAGAATGATAAGACTTAAGTGATCATAGTAAAAATGATTTCCATGTGTTCATGATGCTGTTAAATTTGTGAGGAAGTGGTTATATAGAGAATAAGGATTTTGATGATCAAGTCATAGAATAAATATTTTAATAACAGCATCATATGTGAACTTCTTCTGAATGGACTACAGATTCCCAGTACTGTCCATCTCACCCATCTTCCTGTACACATATTTGTGATGTTTTAGGACCCAGTGGCCTTTGAGGATGTGGCTGTGAACTTTACCTTGGAGGAGTGGGCTCTGCTGGGGCCTTCACAGAAGAAACTCTACAGAGATGTGATGCGGGAAACCTTGAGGAACCTGGCGTCAGTAGGTAAGGATGATGACATTCCTTCACTTAATCAGTTAGAGAACAAGTGTTTCCTGCCCATCAGTGTTGTTCTAAGATGTGGAATGGGGAAAGGGAATACTTTGGTAAGTAAATCATAGTTTGAGGTCATCATAGACCTGTGAAATAATAATTTTCCTATAATTTACTGATCTTTTTGGTTCTGCATTTCAGGGGAAAAATGGGAAGACCATAACACTGAAGATCAGTACAAAAACCAGGGAAGAAATCTGAGGTGAGTTGCACTCACAGTTGAAAGCAGTGTCCCACAAGAGAATCTTCTTATGTCACGAAATTTAAAAACAAGTAGACACAAAAGGGCCCAGCTTCAAATTTATTTATTCTCAGAAAATTTTTACCAAAAAATGTTTTCTTAAGTGTGTCATGGATGTTCATTCTTTCCCAAATAGTTTACTTTGAAACATATTCAGAGACTGCATATATGAATATCACTATGATAATAGCAGTGATTGAGCTTTCTTGCAGAGCATTCAGTATATTCACTTTCAAACAATTTACATGGTGCAGAAAAACCTAACACTTTCCTGATAAATGATAAAAATGTAATACAAATATTTACTATAAAATCATTAACAGTGTGCTTCTAATTTTTTTTTTTAACAGAAGTCATACATTACGGAGACGCTGTGAAAGTGAAGAAGGTAGTCAAGGTGGTGAAAACATCAGCCTTATTCCAAATCTTAATCTGAACAAGAAAAATTCTACTGCAGTAAAACCATGGGAGTGCAGTGTGTGTGGAAAAGTCTTCATGAGTCGTTCATCCTTTAATAGGCACGTTAGATCTCACACTGCACCCAAACCATCCAGGTATCAGGAATATGGAAAGAAGCCTTATAAATGTAAGGTATGTGGGAAAGCCTTCAGTTATCTCCAGCCTTTTCAAAAACATGAAAGTAATCATGGTATAGAGAAATCCTACAAATGTAAGGAATGTGGGAAATCCTTTAGATATCGCCAATCTGTTCGAAAACATGAACGGACTCACACTGGAGAGAAACCCTATCAATGTAAACAATGTGGGAAAGCCTTTCGATATCATCAAACCTTTCAAACACATGAAAGGACTCACACAGGGGAGAAACCCTATGAATGTAAGCAATGTGGTAAAGCCCTCAGTTGTCCAAGTTCCTTTCGAAGTCATGAAAGGACTCATACTGGAGAAAAACCCTATGAATGTAAAAAGTGTAGTAAAGCCTTCAGTTGTCCCAGTTCTCTTCGAAAACATGAGAGAACTCACACGGGAGAGAAACCTTACGACTGTAAGGAATGTGGGAAAGCCTTCATTTCTCTTGGAAGCTTTCAAAGACACATGATAACACATACTGGAGTTGGACCTTATAAATGTAAGGAATGTGGAAAAGCATTCAATTGTCCCAGTTCATATAGAATACATGAAAGATCTCACACTGGAGAAAAACCCTATGAATGTAAACAATGTGGTAGAGCCTTCAGTTGTTCCAGTTCCTTTCGAACACATGAAAGAACTCACACTGGAGAGAAACCTTATCAATGTAAGGAATGTGGAAAAGCCTTCCATTGGCTCACCACTTTTCAAGTCCATGTGAGAACTCACACTGGCGAAAAACCCTATATATGTAAGCAGTGTGGTAAAGCCCTCAGTTGTCCCACTTCATTTCGAAGACATGAACGGACTCACACTGCAGAGAAACCCTATGAATGTAAGCAATGTGGGAAAACCTTCAGTTCTCCTCTAGGTTTGCAAATACATGAAAGAACTCACACTGGAGAGAAACCCTATAAATGTGAGAAATGTGGGAAAGCATTTGTTTCTCTCACAAGCTTTCGAAGACACATGATGACGCACACTGGAGATGGACCTTATAAATGTAAGGAATGTGGGAAAGCATTTAATTGTCCCAGTTCATTTCGAATACATGAAAGAACCCACACAGGAGAGAAACCCTATGAATGTAAAATATGTGGTAAAGCCTTCAGTTGTTCCAGTTATGTTCAAGTACATGAAAGAACTCATACTGGAGAGAAACCCTATGAATGTAAGGAATGTGGGAAAGCCTTCATTTACCGCACAACCTTTCGAGGTCACATGAGAATGCACACTGGTGAGAAACCGTATAAATGTAAAGACTGTGGGAAAGCCTTTAGTCGACCCAGTTCATACAGAAGCCATGAAAGAATTCACACTGGAGAGAAACTTCTTGAATGTAAGCATTGTGGGAGAGCCTTTAATTGGCCCACATCCTTACATAAACATGTCATGAGAATGCACACTGGATAAATTATAACTGATAAATTACAAGAGAGTTTCCTATCAACAAATATTGGGCTGGCCAAAAAGTTCATTTGGGTTTTTCCATAACATCTTATGAAAGAATGAACTTTCTGGCCAACCCAATACATTCCAGTCATGTGAAAACTCTACTGGAGGGAAATGCTATAACATGGAGAGAAATGTTATAACATGTAAATAATATAGGAAAGCCTGATGTAGATTAATTCACATATAATGCTCCAGGAAAATGAAATAAATGTTTTAAAAGTTAAAAATATATCATCTTTCTGAAACTCAAGTCTAATTATGGATTCTACCTGTTAATTTTCAAATGAACACCGAGTTGAAACAATTCTGTAAGTAAGTACTCTTTAAGCAATAGTACATAAGCTTAGTAGGTAGTATTTTTCCTTAAATCAATTTATAGAATTTTTGTCTTTCCATTTTGAAATCTGTTGGATCCATGGGTGAACTGGAATATAATTGTAATGTGCCAATATTATATAATGTGCCAAATATATAATTTTTAAGTTGTCCTGTAAGTAAAGGGGGCATGGAATAATGACACTCTGGTAGTTGTTGGGATTTTCCTATTGGTTTCATGTGGCAGGTACTGGATATTTCTTACCCATTGTAAATATGCCTCTTTTATTGGAAAAGTTTTTTTCTTTTGTCAGAAGAGCCTTCTTCCATTTTCTTTGCTAATTAATAGTTGGCATAAATTTGTAAGTATGTGAAGTTTATCACAGTATAATCTCATTTGACTTAGTATTTACATCTTTTCTCTTTACTCTTTGTCATTTTCTCTTTACTCTTTGTCATTCCATCTGACTGGGATTTGGGTAAGAGACTTTAAGAGACCCATGTTGACATCAACTGCATACTTAAAGCAACCTTACATTGTTTGCAAGTGCTGTTATTTTAGATTTAAATTCGTAGCTACAATATCTTTGCACTGAAGCAACATTTTTCCCCCACCAATGCATTAAAAAATCCTCCTACATTATTCTGATGTCACCAGTTAGGGTCTCTTTTACCCATAATGCAATTAGAATAATTATATCACTGAAGTCAACTAGTGGTATTACCATCCCTTCATTCATATTGAGCACCTACTATGTGCCTGTGCTGTAAATACAACAGAGAACATAACTGATGTGGTTACTGCTCTCACATTGCAAGTCTGTGAGATTAAATATAAACATCACATTTCTAGCTACTTTTTAAAGTGTTATTAACATTTAAACTGATTCATTTTTGTAATAACATTGTACGTTAATGGACCAATAAGTCTTTATATTTGCAAAAAGAAAAGAGACCTGTTACAGGACACTAAAATGTAGAATTGGAGATGCTCCCCTGGAATGTGTTATGTCAACATGGGTAATATGTTGTGACCTACATTTTCTAGAACCTGTTATGTTCATGGTTCCATGTTAGAATTCACCACTAGCCTCCCTTGCATGACACTTGGAAGGCAAAGTGAAGAAGGCCTTAGTTCTTGAGCCACACAGGAGTTTCACATATACCTGGTTCTAGCCCATTTTCCTGATTCTTTGCCCTGCCAGTCCAAAGTAGCCTCATTACCACCAGCTACATGACTTAGATTTTCTCAGACCTGTTGGTTTCCACAGATGCCTCCACAAGTTCCACAGCAAAGATCCCTCACAGTTTGGATTTTCCTGCAAGTCCTCATGTGTCCACCAGGCAACAAATTTAGACTGCTGTGGTTGAGAACGTTTTGTGAAGCGCTGACTCACCTCTTCTCTGTATTGTATTTGTATAAGGTCTAATTTGTGTAGTAAACACATTGTTCTGTTGATATTGCTAGTGACTGTGTGTTCCTGATTCCACTATAGCAGCTACAGTGGTGCAGTCGGAAGAAACCACGTGGTCCTGTAGTGAGTTCCTCTACTGCACTGTGCAGTGACTTCTGTGGCCCAATCCTTCCATGTGAGAATTAGCACCTTCCTCTTATCGGATAGATTGTGGATATTTCCAATTACTCACAATAGAACATAATTCCTCAGTACATTTTCAGTTATGATTGATTGTATGTGATTGAAAACAATGTGTTTTTTTTTGTCAAATGCTTCTATAGGTTTTTCTTAGAAATGTTTTATTAATTCTTTCAAAAAAACTTGTATACTAACAAATATTATCTTTTCCATTTCCTAATAGGATATATTGAAACATCCCATTGCAATTGTGGATTTTTAGATCAACTTTGTGGTTTTTTTCAAGATAATCATTATACATTTTGATTCAGTATTACCATGTATATTCTTCCTCAGGCAAATTTTTTTTTTCATAGTTACAATTTTTGTCATGAAACTGATTTCTCATTTGTTCTTAATTAAAAACTTCAATCATGGTTTTTGTTAGTGCCTTCTTGCCAAAAACTGCCAGGTTCACACTTGTATTAAAATAGAGGGGCGTGAGGGAGGGATAAATTGGGAGACTGGGGTTGACATATACACACTTCTGTACATAAAATAGATAACTAATGAGAACCTACTGTATAGCACAGGGAACTCTACTCAGTACTCTGTAATGGCCTATATGGGGAAAGAATCTAAAGAGTAAATATATGTATAGCTAACTCACTTCGCTGTACACCTAAAACTAACACTGTACATAACTATACTCCAATAAAAATTTTTTTTGAAAAATGGATCAGAAAAAGCAATGTAAAAACAACAACAACAAGAAATAGAGGGGCATAATGAATCATAATGATGAACACAAACCACAAATGATAATGGGTCATATCAGTAAGAGACTGTTCAAAAGGTCTTCTTACAGGATTTGGACTTGTGTTAGGTATTACCTCCTTTTCCAATCAATCAACTGAGGCTTTATCAGTTTAGGTAAATTGTCAAGAACACAAACCTGCCAAGGGACAAAGACAGGTTACTATTCCAAGCAAGGCTTTCTTGCTCAGAAGCTACTCTTGATGCTAATTTTTCAGCATCCCTCTTCTACTAGGCACTGTAGACTCAAATCATACACAATTTAGCATAAATAGGGCTAAATAAATAGCTATTTAGCATAAATAGCACTCTGGATATATAGGTATGAAACAAGTTCTTCAAGTCCTGGCTCTTATATTTTTGTGGGAAGAGGTGATTAATAAATAGCACAATCTGGGTTTATAAGATGGAAATAAGAGCTTTGAAGAAAGTAAACAATGCTATGAGGTAACAGGGAGACTGGAATTGTGTGTCTGTGGCGGGTCAGGGCCTCATGAGTGAGGATGTCATCACTGATCATTTTTTATTTACACCATCTTGCATCTTAAACACTATTTGAGGAACTGCTTGGGTGCAGATGTAAAAAGTGGGAAGCAATACAGACATTCCTGCATTCCTGGGATTAACCATAATGGTTTCCCATAAAGATGTAGACATGGTTCATCTTCATCTTTGCCATAGTTGAAAGTTTTATTGCATGTAATAGTAATCATGAGGTTGGACATGGATTATCCAAGGCTTGAGACTCCCCATTCCCATTACTTTGGGCCATGAGTATTTTTGGTGTTTATGTTTGTATTTATCATTTGAAAAGATTTAAATTGCCTTTTAGGGACTTCCCTGGCAGTCCAGTGGTTAAGACTCTGAGCTTCCAATGCAGGGGATGCACGTTCGATCCCTGGTCAGGGAACTAAGATCCCACATGACGTGGGGCACGGCCAAAAAATTTAAAAAATAAATTGCCTTTTATATTTCCATTATAATTTTGCTGCTACACAGAAGGAGTGACTCCATGAAGCCTTTCTGGTCCTCCAAGTTTGAGGAAGGGTTCTGGTCATCTGCACACTTGTAGCCAGTCATGGGTTTTCCTGTGAGTGATAATCTGTGCAAGTCCAACATGAAATACTAAAAAGAGCTACGGATGTTTAGGGGGCAGTCATCCAAGGAATAACTGAAGTGAGCTGCAGACAGAGGGGTATCCTCTTCAGTAATAACCCAAGTTAGTGGGAAAGGAGGTACGTTTGACATCCTCAAAATGGGAAGTTTTTAATGCCTTTTATAAGAAGAGAACTGGAAGCTTTTTGTTTCAATGGTCCACAGAGTTACAAAGCCCATTTTGCTGTTCACAGGTGTTATTCCCATAGTTTTAGACCTCCAGCACATGTTATGGAAAGGGAGAGGGGGGCTTCCCTGGTGGCGCAGTGGTTAAGAATCCGCCTGCCAACGCAGGGGACACGGGTTCGAGCCCTGGTCGGGGAAGATCCCACATGCCGCAGAGCAACTAAGCCCGTGCGCCACAACTACTGAGCCTGTGCTCTAGAGCCCGCGAGCCACAACTACTGAAGCCCGCGCACCGAGAGCCCATGCTCCACAACAAGAGAAGCCACCGCAATGAGAAGCCTGCTCACTGCAATGAAGAGTAGCTCCCGCTCGCTGCAACTAGAGAAAAAGCCTGCGTGCAGCAACGAAGACCCAATGCAGCCAAAAATAAAAATTTTAAAAATAAATTTATTTAAAAAAAAGAAAGGGAGGGAGACGGATTACCAGCTTTGTGTTTCATTAAAGAGCAAAAGAAATCTAAACTTCCTCCATGTTTTCAGTACTAACATGTCTTCTCTGCATGGTATAGATGATGTGATTTCATAATTATTTGTCTCTCAGTTGCTCCGCCCCTTCCCCAAGTATTCCTCCCATCTTTTTTTTTTTTTGGCCACACCATGCAGCACGTGGGATCTTGGTTCCCCAACCACGGATCCAACCCGTGCCGCCTGAGGTGGAAGCACAGAGTCTTTTTTGGCCTCCTGTGTTACAAATGAAAGCTAGACACAGGGAGAACAGAGTCTTACCAAACTCAGAGCTCATAATAATGGAATCTCTCAGTTTAAAGGCCTAATGTGTGCCACCACCTCTATTAGGCACTGTCAAAATTTTTATGCCCAGGAGAACACTGCAAAGTTTGTACAATTGTGCACTTTTACAAATAGGAAATCAAAGTTTACAAACAGGGCTCACATGACAACATGGTGTTCTACTGATATTGCATTCTGGAAAAGGCAGAGGCAAACATATAGGGACCTAAAATAGATCAGTGATTAAAGGTGGACAGAGTTAGTACAAATGGGCACCACAGGGGTGTTCTTTGGGGGTAATGGAGTATTCTCCATCTTTTGGAGGTAGTATTAGCATAAATTTGTGAAAACTCATAAATACACTTAACAATAGTATGAAGAATTGAAGACCTGGAGAGGAAGGACTTAGTGCCCAACAAGCCTTTCTTGCAATTCCATCTTAATTAGGAAATGCCCTCTAGGGCTGCACCTGCCCACTGCCTATACACACAACTGGAGAGAAGTGAAAGGGCTCCCAGGATCTGCCTTTGACTTTAAGTCATTCTTCAGGCAGATCTCTGGGAAGGCAGGGGTCTAAAACAAAGGTGTACCCCACAGTTCTCCCCAAGTGGGCTCTGCCTGGGGACATCCTGTTTCCTGGGCATCGGCATCATGTCTTCCAGGGCCATCTTGAGGGTATTTCTAGTTCTGAGTCCCACCTGAAACCTATTGTGTCTGCTGGGTGGGAAGCGTCTATAGAAATCCAGGTCTGTCCCGCTCGAAAATTTTTCTGCAGCAACGCCAGGTGGCTGTGAGCTGACAGGGCAGAAGAAGCAGTGACAGAAATCATGTCATGGGGCACATGTCCCTCAGCATCAACAGCCCCCACTGTCACAATTAGCAGCTCCACTTACAAGTTACTAATGAAATTAACTTTGGGTGGGGCGACAGTTCTAAAATCCGTTCGGACAACGGGCACTCTATGCGTATTTCCCTCCCCACACAGAGGCTTTCACAGCCGCCTGTCACGCCTCCCAGAGCCTAAATACCCATGCTGGCCACAGACTGCTCAGGGCACTCGGCTGCAAGAAACTCTGCTGCTCCCCCTAGTGCTGCACACAATTAGAACAGCCACTGCCAAACACAGACTCGACCTGCTGGAGTTGGAGGCTCTCACAGGCCCTGAGCTGAAGACCACGTACAGCTGGCTACCCATTTTGCCTTGAGTCATGAGGCAGCACCCTTCAGGCTTGCTTCACCACAGAGGCCACTTCATTGCAAAGATAACAATACTTGCAGAGAGAGTGAAACATGGCCTTCTGGCATATTCCACCAACAGGAGAAAGTGTTTCCCCTGTCCTCAGTTTGATGCAATGGTTCTGAGATCTCCCTTTTTCTAGACGCAATGGCCCCTTGAGAAGCCTTCTGCGATCACCTGAGTGACCAGGAGAGTTTGTATGTTTTATGGACGGTGTGCTTCAAGCACAATCAGGAGTCCACTGGAGAGTTGCTGCTTTCTATCCCTAAAAAAAAAAAAACACCATCCCCGTTCAAAGAAGGGACCCAAGCATCAGCACAATTAATCAAACTCCTGGAAATCATTCTAGCACCAGAGGATGTCCTGGCCAACAGTCAGGTGCATCTGCACCCTTTTTTGCAAATTATTAGGCCATTGCCAATGGTCTAGCTGTCTGGTTCAACCACCACCAAGACCTTCTTATCCAAGGTCACCCCTTTAGGGATAAAGAACTCATAATATCTTGCCTCACAATTACCCAAATATAAGTCAGGGTCAGACACATCCATGCAGATGATAAACCTCAAGCTTCAAAGGCTCATTTCAATACTCAAGCCAATAAATTGATCTGAGTTTCTGAGACACATGCCTACACCTCGGACCTGATGCTATAACCTTGGCCCAGGAGGCCCATAAAATATAAAAAACATTGAGAGGCCTCTGCCCTAAAGGTCTAGATAGAATGCCAGGACCCCCTCTGCCTTAGCTAACTTACAAATGTACCTTATTCCACATTTTTAAATTCCACTGGCAATAAAATTGATGGGTTTACTTCCAAGACTAAGGGTGGGGCCCCTACAGCTGATGGCAAATAGACTTTACAGGACCCTTCACCCCTCTGCAGGAGCTACTCATTACGCTCTGACCATGATAGATGCTTGTATAGGCATATTACTCATCTATGTCACCAGACATGCCACTTCTGAAGCCAAAAGGCAAGAACCCACCAAGATACTCCTTACTGCCTTCACTGTTCTGACCATTTTGTTGTGTTCAATTAATTTCTTAAAATATGCAACACTGGGCTCTTTTAAAAAGGCATACGGTGGAACTTTTACCTCCCTGACAACCTCAGGCTACAGCCCTCACAGAATGCCAGAAAGGCTTGCTTAGACAGACCATTTTAACATTGCAAAATTAACGCACGGTCTTCTAAATAGTTCTTCCTCCTTTTGGAGGCATTAGACTCAACCCCCGGCCTTTAGTACCCACTACTTTGTTGTGATCAGCCTTACTGGCACCTTATTAGTAGAAGCCTTCCTATACCAGACATTTATGCCAATATGGTCACTCCCACAGGCCTTTGGTTTATTTTAACGGTGCCTGACTGAAGAGGATATTTCTGCCTCTGACACCTACAGCAAATAGTAAACATAGATGAAACTCTAGGAGAAATGTAAAAGCTTACAGTAAAGTCCTATTTAACTCAGTTCCTTTCATGTAGTATACCAGGTGCAGCTTGCAACAAAAAATTTAAAGGCCTACCAAAAGATGTAAAAAACAAGTTTGAAGAGACAGGGCAAGCAAAGAACGAGGTTCAGATTTAGCAAAGATGTTGGAATTATCAGAACGTGATTAACATGCTATAGGCTCTAATGGAAAGAGTGGACGTCATACAAGAACAGATGGGTAATGTAAACAGAGATGAAAACCCTAAGAATCACAAGGGAATGCAATAAATAGAAAACACTGTAACAGAAATTAAGAGTGCCTTTGAGGGGCTCATCAGTAGACTGGAAACGTCTGAGGAAAGAATCAGTGAGCTTAAGAAATGCCAACAGAATCTTATAATCTGAAATGCAAAGAGAAAAAAAATGATCAAAAAGAACAGACTCTGGAACAATTAACAAAAGGTGTAACATAAACATAATGGAAATACCTGAAGGAGAAGACAGAAAGGAACAGGAGAAATAACGGAAGATCTCAGTTAATTAATGAGATCTTCCCATAATTAATGATAGACACCAAAGGCACAGATTCAGGAAGCTCAGAGAATACCAAGCAGGATAAAAATTTTAAAGTGGGGACTTCCCTGGTGGTCTACTGGCTAAGACTCTGCACTCCCTATGCAGGGGGCCTGGGTTTGATCCCTGGTCAGGGAACTAGATCCCACGTGCATGCTGCAACTAAGAGTTCGCATGCCACAACTAAAGATCCCTCGTGCTGCAACTAAGACCTGGCGGAGCCAAAATAAATAAAGAAATAGTAAATAAATAAGAAAATAGTAAAAAATATAATAGATATTAATCCAACTGTATCAATGATCATTTTAAGCATCAATGGTCTAAATACCACATGGGAAAGACACAAACTGTCATAGTAGATAATAAAATAAGACCTAATTATATGTTGTCTACAAGAAGCACACTTTGAATATAAACACAGAGATAGATAAAAGTAAAAGGATGGAGAAACATATATCATGCCAACACCAAACAAAAGAAAACTGGCATAGCTATATTAATTTCAGACAAAGCAGAGTGCAAAGCAAGGAAAACTCACAGGGATGAGGAAGGGCAGTACATAATTATATAGGGGTCAAGTCTCCAAGAAGACATAGCAATCCTTCATGTGTATGTGTCTAACAACAGAGGGGCAAAATATACAAGGCAAAAACGGACAGAGGGACTTCCCTGGTGGTCCACTGGGTAAGACTCTGCACTCTCAATGCAGGGGGCCCAGGTTCAATCCCTGGTTAGGGAACTAAGATCCCACATGCCACAACTAAAAGCCCTCATGCCGCAACTAATAGCCCAAATGCCGCAACTAAGAAGTCCGTATGCCACAACCAAAAGATCCTGCATGCCGCAACCAAAAGATCCTGCATGCCTCAATGAAGGTCCCACATGCCACAACTAAGACCTGGTGCAGCCAAAATAAATCAATCAATTAATTTTTTAAAAAACTGATAGAGCTGCAAGGAGAAATGAATCCACTACTGTAGCGGTAGACTTCAACACCCCCTTATCATGAATTATAAATTCTGGCAAGCAGAAAATCAGGAAGGACAAAGTTGAACTGAACAGCACGATGAAACAACTGGACTTAATTGTAATCTATGGAATACTTCAGGCAACAACAGCAGAATACACATTCTTCTCAAGTTCACATGGAACATTCACCAAGACAGACCACATTCTGGGACATAAAATGTACCTTAATAGATTGGAGAAAAAAAAAGAGAACTCATACAAAATATGCTCAGACCACACTGGCATTAATCTAGAAATCAATCACAGAAAGATAGTTGGAAAACCCCCAAATACTTGGAGATTAAACAACACACTTCTAAATAACACATGAATCAAAGAAGTCTTGAGAACAATTAAACATTATTTTGAATTAAATAAAAATGAAAATACAACTTATCAAATTTTGTGGGATACAGCAAATTCAGTCCTAAAGGGAAATTTATACCACTGAATGCATACAGTAGAAAAGATCTATAATCAATAATGTAAGCATCTAAATTATTAGAGAAATGCAAATCAAATCTACAATGAGGTACCACCTCACACTGGTCAGAATGGCCATCATTAAAAAGTCTACAAATAACAAATGCTGGAGAGGGTGTAGAGAAAAGGGAACCCTCTTACACTGTTGGTGGGAATGTAAAGTGGTGCAGCCACTATGGAAAACAGTATGGAGGTTCCTCAAAAAACTAAAAATAGGGACTTTCCTGGCAGTCCAGTGGTTGGGACTCCACGCTTCCACTGTGAGGGGCGAGGGTTCGATCCCTAGTTGCGGCACTAGGATCATGCATGCCATGCGGCACTGCCAAAAAACAAAAACCCAAAACTAAAAATAGAGTTGCCATATGACCCAGCAATCCTAATCCTGGGCATATAACCAGATAAAACTCTAATTCAAAAAGATACATGCACCCCTATGTTCATAGCAGCACTATTCACAATAGCCAAGACATGGAAACAACCTAAATGTCCAAAGATAGCTGAATGGATAAAGAAGATGTGGTACATATACACAATGGAATACTACTCAGGCATAGAAAAAGAATGAAATAATGCCATCTGCAGCTACATGGATGTACCTAGAGATGATCATACTAAGTGAAGTAAGTCAGAAAGAGAAAGACAAATACCATATGATATCACTTATATGTGGAATCTAAAATATGACACGAACTTACCTATGAAACAGAAACAAACTCACAGACATAGAGAACAGACCTGTGGTTGCCAAGGGGGAAGGGGGAGTAGAGGAGGGATGGATTGGGGGTTTGGGATTAGCAGATGCAAACTACTATATATAGAATGGATAAACAACAAGGTCCTACTGTATAGCACAGGGAACTATATTCAATATCCTGTGATAAACCATAATGGAAAAGAATATGAAAAGGAATGTATATATATGTATAACTAACTGCTGTACGGCAGAAATTAACACATTGTACATCAACTATACTTGAATAAAATAAATTTTAAAAATATAATGTTGGATTTCCCTGGTGGCGCAGTGGTTAAGAATCTGCCTGCCAGTGCAGGGGACACGGGTTCGAGCCCTGGTCCAGGAAGATCCCACATGCCGTGAAGCAACTAAGCCCGTGCGCAACTACTGAGCCAGCGTTCTAGAGCCCGCGAGCCACAACTACTGAGCCCACGCACCTAGAGCCCGTGCTCCACAATGAGAGAAGCCACCACAGTGAGAAGCCTGCACACCGCAACAAAGAGTAGCCCCCACTCACTGCAACTAGAGAAAGCCTGCGCTCAGCAACAAAGACCCAACGCAGCCAAAAATAAATAAATGAATAAATAAATTTATATAAAAAAAATAATGTGTCTACCTAAGGAAACTACAAAAAGAAAAATGAATTAAATCTAAGTAAACGCAGGAAAAATAATGAAAATTAGAAAATGTGATTGTGGGAAATCAACAGAGATCATTTAAAACAGAAGCAACTTGCCAATTTATACATCTATTACAATATATCCTAACTTAATTTCAAATTTTTACATCTGTTTTAAGTAGAATAGTCTTTTGATTCATCCTCTTAGTTAACCTGTGTAAGACTTTCCATTACATGTCAAGAATTAGAACACTGAGTAAGGGGAAATATAATGACAACATTTGAATAAAGTGCTTTCTTTCTCAAATATTTATTAACACTTCTATTTTGTATAGCAAGTGAATGCCAACAATATTATTTCTCAATTTTTCAAATGTATTCACATTATTCATTTGTGAGTTCATTATAGAAGGAATATACAGTTCTTTTTAGATCCCAACATAATTTGTGAAGAATCCTATGTGATATGATCCAAATTTCAATTAGAGACAAAATTAAAATTACCTAAGAGGTTTATAACTTCTTTGAAAATGGAGACAATCCAAAGGATCAATATATTCTCTGGTTTACTCATCAGGAGCAGGAACATTAATTTAAATGACGGTCATATCATTTGTTAGTCTTCCTTTAATAAGATATATTGCATTTTTTTTTAATATATTTATTTATTTATGGCTGTGTTGGGTCTTCGTTGCAGTGCGTGGGCTTCTCATTGTGGTGGCTTCTCTTGTTGTGGAGCACGGCCTCTAGGAGCGCGGGCTTCGGTAGTTGTGGTTTGTGGAGTGCAGGCTCAGTACCTGTGGCGCACAGGCTTAGTTGCTCCATGGCATGTGGGATCTTCCTGGACCAGGGCTCGAACCTGTGTCCCCTGCATTGGCAGGTGGATTCTTAATCACTGCGCCACCAGGGAAGTCCCTATTGCATTATTATCTTAAGGAATCTTAATTGTAAGTAATAAAGGATGTGTATAAATACCACAATCATTTCCTTAGCATTATTAGACACAAACACTACCATGAATTTTAAATCCCAAACCACAATATGAATACTTATTTTGTATATGTGTATCCATATGTTTATCTATTAGTTAACCTGTGTAAAAATATATATACCCATATATATACTTATTAGTATACTATATAGTATGTACATTATATAGATTATATGTATATATATATTATATATATTATATATAATATATATTAATACACATATTAATATATTATTAATATGTATATTATTTATACACATTATTAATACACATTATAATATTATATTAATACACATATACTCATTAGTCTGGATATGTAGATATCTATATATACTTAGTATATCCATATATAGTATTGAATATATATATCCATATATAGTGAGTATGGATAAATAATATAATATGCCTTTACAATTGACATCTATCACATCAACTGCCTCATCCGTATGAACCTCTTCCATTCTTAAACCTACTCCATCCCTGGTTCCTTTGCTTGATTTTCACATATATTCCTCAAGGTTCACTAAGAAAATCATCACCTGGCAAGCCTTTGTGACCATCTCTCTCTGATTAAGGAATTCCTTTTAGATACTCTAATATCTCCCTATGCTTAAGTATATCTGAGGACTGGCAGCTATGATATACATCAGTGATTTTCCGTCTCACCTCTTAGAGAAACACATTTCAAATATCATAGAACTGACAACCCTGCTTTGTATCACTATTTGCCCTTCTTGTAGAGCAGTGCTTCTCAAAGTTTAATGTTTACACTGAACGCTAGTGCCTTATTAAAATGCAGATTCTGATTTAGTGGGTCTGGAATATGGTTTGAAATTCTGTATTTATAACAAGTTTCCAAGTGATGGTAATGCTGATGATCCATGGACCACTCTTTGAGAAGCAAGGCTTTGAAGCTGTGATAACGGTGACTGGGACATTCACACCTACGGCCCCAGCATGTGTGCAGTATCTCCAACATGGTAGCACCTCAATCATGTTCGTTGGATGAATGGATAAATGAAATAGTAACAATGTAACTAAAATAAATATTTTTGATTCAATGAACCATATTAAATACTTCATACTCTGTGTTCTAATTTATTCTCACAACAGTCACATAAGGTAGGTTTCACTGTTTATAAATATTCAAGTGGTTTAGAGAGGTAAATTAAATATTTCGTGGTATGTACAAAGAGCTAGGAAATGTCAGATTTCTTATTCTGACTTCACCATCAACCTTAGTTTATTTTGTAATGTACAATATGTTACTACTGTACCTGCCTATTCTTCCTTCTTATAACCACCAAACAACATTTTCAGATAAATTTTTCAAAGAATATGTGTGTGTTCTGTGTATTTATATGTCGCTTTACCTTTCTACATGCCTCCGTTTCATCGTTTACATAATTTTTTTTTTTTTAACAGGATGTAGAAGAGCACCATAATTTTAATAATAATAATTCCATTTCATTGTGGTGGTGTAAGGATTCAGGTAGAAGGTCCATGTAAAGCAATTGGTAAAATGCCCAGAATGACATGCATTTAGTAACTGTGTGACCTAATCACAGAGAGATGGGTCTGGATCCACAGGCGAATAGTCTCTGTTAAGGGGAGAAAATACAGTATAATTGAGATTTGGTTCTGTTTTTCTTTCATGGAAAATAGTAACTGCCATAAGATATAATGAAATATGACTGTGTTCAATTTACTGTGCAGTTTTTCTTAGAGTAGGTGTGTACAACCAAAGAATGGTGATTCATCTATGGAAAACGGTGCTCTCCATCTGCTAAAGAACTCAAAACATGTTGGCAGATATAAGATAAATATGATGGCGTCTTTATATATATACTTTATATATATATATATATATATAAAGTGGTTAAAAATATCATGAAACCCAAAGTAATAATATAAAATTCATATACCAAAAAATTAGAAAACAATGTAATTGAGGGAAATCAACAGGCATAATTAATAAAACCAAAAGCTGGTTCTTTGAGGTTAATAATATTGATAAATATCTAGTCAAGCTAACTGAGAAAAAAGAGGGAAGACAGAAATTACTAACCTTAGAAATGGAAGGGGGGGCGGTTAATGAAAATGAAAAAGTATTTTAAAAAACCAACATCCATTTATAAGAGCAAGCTAGGATAGAGGGGACTTTCTCTTCTTGAGGAGAAACATCCATAAGAAACTTGCAGCTAACATCATAGTTGATGAGAGACTAGAAGCTTTCTCCTGGTAAGATCAGAAAGAAGGCAGGGATGTGCCCCTTTTCCGAATATCTTTATGTTCTGAATGAATGTGAAACGAATGTCCTCAGAGGAGAACGTCATTAATGTAACGTCACACCTCTGCTCCTGGAGCAGGTGTCTGCAGTTCAAGTCTTGCCTGCAGAGGCTGTGTGCCATCGCAGTGGCGCTGAGGTTCCCTGAGGGTAACCACATAAAGGTGTATCTAAGAGTCATTGAAATAGGCACTGAACAGAACACTGAGTCAAATCTGTGATAACAGGATATTTACCCGTTGCTGAGTGGATGGAGTCAGTAATTTCCATAATGCTGGGGACTGGGAATAGGGGCTTATTTGGTGAGACCAGAGCCTCAAGTTTGCAGCAATCCACTGTGAGGTGTCATTCATTCTTTCCAGGTTTAAGAAAATGCCAAATCTGGCTGTTCAAAGGAGAAGCACTGGGGATAATGATAATTATTCCTTCACTAAGTAGATTTTGTACAATGGTTTCATACTGTAAATAATTATAATTTCCTGTATATTATGATGTTTTGACATCAGTCTTTCTAGCTGAGGAGAGACTGACCCTTGGGGTCAGCCACTTCTTGAGATAGCAAAGGGTCCACCTAGAAGTGTGCCTTTGATATGCAAGCCAACCAATCCAGAGCCAGACTTGGCTTTAACCCATCTTTATAAATACCCTACCTGGCCTTAACCCATCTTTATGAATTTTCAATCTTGCCCCCATTCCGTAAGGCTGGAGGCCAGATCCAGGGCTCACACTCTCCTGGGACCCATCAACCATAAATTATCCAAGGGCCAGACAGTTACTCCTCTGGTATGGGAACCATTTGAGCCTAGACTTCACAAACAAACACAAAAAACCCTGTCAGGTGCAGCTGCACACCATTCTATGGACTATTAGTCTTATTACTACTGGTCTGGGTGCTTTCTCACTGGTTTACAATCTGAAGGTCCAGAGCCTACGAGTAAGCCATTGTTTCAACTAAACATGGCAAATGTCAAGATCCATATAAGCTGGTGGGGATCCACTTGGAAGGGATACTCCAGTCCCATATCCCAGACAACATCACCATAGCCCAGGAGTTGTGAAAGGAAAATAAAAATGGAGTTGGTATTGCTCTCTAAAATGGAAGCGGGAGGCCATTAAGGCACTGTGACTTATGCACATCTCAGTCTGGATGGAATCTGACCTTTTGACCACTTACTGTCCTAATGAAGTCACCAGAACATCTGCCAGAAACTCAAGATATTTATCAGACCCCTACCCTAAAATAACTAGTGATTCCTGTTGATTAATATATCAACAGGACAAGTATATCCTGACTCAGAAATTTCAAGTCAGAGTCAATCACAGTTCTCACCAGGAACTTTTAACAACCTCATGGCTTTTTGTGTTTGCAAGTCCCTGACTTTTTCTATTCTCCAGAACATTCTTCTGGGGTTACCAAAATCTGTGCTTCCTGAACTGCAATTCTTCTTTTGTTTGTTTGTTTTTGTTTTTGTTTTCGGCTGCACTGGGTCTTTGTTGCTGCACGCGGGCTTTCTCTAGATGTGGCAAGCAGGGGCTACTCTTTGTTGCGGTGCACGGGCTTCTCACTGCGGTGGCTTCTCTTGCTGCGGAGCACAGGCTCTAGGCGCATGGGCTTCAGTAGTTGTGGCTCGTGGGTTCTAGAGCGCAGGCTCAGTAGTTGTGGTGCACGGGCTGAGTTGCTCCGCGACATGTGGGATCTTCCCAGACCAGGGATCGAACCCGTGTCCCCTGCATTGGCAGGCGGATTCTTAACCACTGTGCCACCAGGGAAGTCCCTGAACTGCAATTCTTAAGACACCAAATAAACTCTTTTCTTATTTGCAGCCTCCTGCATTATTTTTTTTGGTTGACAGAGGTCACCACTGGAGAGGACACTGCCTCAAATGACATTGCCCCGTCCAAGACTTGCCTTTGGAAATGACTTCACCCCCTGCACTGGAGACAACTTCATCCCGACACTAAAACCTCTGCCTCAGTGACCCTATATGCTGCCTCTCCTAAAGCACAGATTGGACACAGAACATTTATTGCTTTTTTTTTTCCTTTAAGAATTGTGTTGGGCTTCCCTGGTGGCGCAGTGGTTGAGAATCTGCCTGCTAATGCAGGGGACACAGGTTCGAGCCCTGGTCTGGGAAGATCCCACATGCCGCGGAGCAACTAGGCCCGTGAGCCACAACTACTGAGCCTGCGCGTCTGGAGCCTGTGCTCCGCAACAAGAGAGGCCGCGATAGTGAGAGGCCCGCGCACCGCGATGAAGAGTGGCCCCCGCTTGCCACAACTAGAGAAAGCCCTCGCACAGAAACGAAGACCCAACACAGCCAAAATAAAAAATAAATAAACAAATGTGGGGTTAAAAAAAAAAGAAAAAGAAAAACCCAAAGCCAAAAAAAAAAAAAAACTATATTTAAAAAAAAAAAAAAAAGAATTGTGTTGTTTCTGAGCTCACTGTCTGCTTAGCCCATGATCCTGGTATATTCCTTGCTCTCTGCTAAAATGTACACCCCTTACACGCCCAGGCCTAAAGGGAAATCTGGCAAAGGTTACTACTATCTGCACCATCCTGAAAATTAATGGAGACCACTGCTTTCCCCAGGAGGCACCTACCTCTTATCAGTCAACCCCTGGACCCCCTGGTAAGAGAACCACTCACTGCTCAGTGCTTTCCTCTACTCCTCTCCTCCAGCTTTCCACCATGATCTCCACAACCACTCCTTTCCTGTAATTACATACAAATACCACTAATCTTTACAGAAGTTACACGTACTAACTTATTTCATACCCTCTAATGGAAGAAAGTTTCACATACTGAGGTATAGGGAAGTCATTCTGGCGTATACATGATTTAACTTGAACTTTTTGCTAACTAAAATACTCTTATGGCCTGTCAAATATACACTGTACATCTGCTTTAGCTATTAAAGAAACTATTAAAGAATGAAGGATGAAGCATTCTGTGCTTTGGATATATGGCCTCCTAGATAGTTAAGATACATATCTAAGGAAGAGTTTCAATGACCCCAGATTCTTGCATCTCCCAACAGATGGAAAAACACTAAAACCATTAATTTGAGATATCTGTTCCTTGTGATGAGCAGTAATCTTTCACCAAGATGTATGCTTGTCTACGTGTATTTCCCAGCCAAAACAATTCACATATATCCTGGCTCCTCCACTACCTCTTTGGGGCAGTCCCCGCAGAGCTACTGAGAGCTGCTTCCCGGGCTATAGTCCTCAGTTTGGCTTGAATAAAACTCTTTTCTTTTTTTATTTTTTTAAATGGATGTTTACTTTTTTAATAAATTTATTTATTTTATTTATTTATTTTTGGCTGCATTGGGTCTCTGTTGCCGTGCATGGCCTTTCTCTAGTTGCAGCGAGCGGGGGCCACTCTTCATTGTGGTGCACAGCTTCTCATTGTGGTGGCTTCTCTTGTGGAGCATGGGCTCTAGGCACATGGGCTTCAGTAGTTGTAGCACATGGGCTCAGTAGTTGTGGCTCGCGGGCTCTGGAGCACAGGCTCAGTAGTTGTGGTGCACAGGCTTAGTTGCTCCACGGCATGTGGGATCTTCCCAGGCCAGGGATCAAACCCGTGTCCCCTGCATTGGCAGGCGGATTCTTAACCACTGCGCCACCAGGGAAGCCCCTTTTCTATTCTTATTATAGATTATTTATTATTTCCATCGACACCTCCAACAACATAACTTGACCTGAGCATATTCCTAACACAGTTCACAACCCCACCAAGATATATTAGAGCCCCCCCCCCAACAATTTCAGATTGATTTCAGCTAATGCCATACAATGGGAACCTTAATTATGGGCCGGCCTGAGGTCACTCCTTGTACTTCTGTTGTATTCCTCCTTTACTCTCATAATAAATTATTTTCTATGCTGTTTAGGGCAACTTATGCCCTACTCTCTTAAAATCTTTACCAATCTATCATCACCCCAAACTTTCCTTAATATGTCAAAACATCAGAGGACCAACTGTATTGTAAATATCTAAAATTTTCTGCTTATTATGATGTTTTGACATCTTACAAAACCTTTCTGTCTGGGGAGAAACTGTCCCTTCCAAGGCTAGGCAGTTTAAGAGGCAGCAAAGGGCCCAGCTGGGAGCATGCCTTTGATATGCAAACTAACAAATTCAGAGCCAGACCTCCTCTGCCTGGCCTGTACCCACCCCCTCACCCTGTCCCCAGCAATATTCCCCTGCCTGAATCATCCCAGGGCCAGGTGCCAGGCAACTAGGTACCACCCCTGTAGTCCAAAGGCCACCAAAATTATTCAAACTAGCCAATCCTAAACTGTTCACTCTGCCCTGCTTTGCTTTTGCTGGAGAAACCCCCAAGAAAGGCTGTAGCCTAAACACTATCCACCCCCACCCTCCAGACTTCTGCCTCCTGACTGCCCTGGTATCTTTCCCACATGGCCCTGCACGGGATGGTGTGGCACGCCATGCCTCCTGTCTCTAGGATGGGTGTAGTGTAAGTGCCCGACAATAAGGCACATTTTTGACTGTAACATAAGTGCCTGATTTTAAGCTTCTGACTGCTGAGGCATCCATTCAAAGACATCCATCTGCCAACTACACAACTAGACAGAGCCAGGCTGCACCAACCATGAATTCCCTGTCTAGAAAGCCCTGGGTGACCCAGGCAACTGACCACTTGAGTCACCCAGCTTTTCCCACCCTGGGTTTTTCTGTTGTTTTTTTTTTCAATATCCTCAAGGTTTGTACGTATGTATGTATTTATTTATTTATTTTGGGCTGCAATGGGTCTTTGTTGCTGCACGCGGGCTTTCTCTAGTTGTGGCGAGCGGGGGCTACTCTTCGTTGCAGTGCACGGGCTTCTCATTGCAGGGGCTTCTCTTGTTGCGGAGCGTGGGCTCTAAGTGTGCGGGCTTCAGTAGTTGTGGCTCGCTGGCTCTAGAGCGCAGGCTCAGTAGTTGTGGCGCATGGGCTTGCTCACGGAGTAGTTGCTCCGTGGCATGGGGGATCTTCCCAGACCAGGGCTCGAACCCGTGTTCCCTGCATTGGCAGGCAGATTCTTAACCACTGTGCTGCCAGGGAAGTACCCCCACCCTGGGCTTTAATTCTCGCTCTTATGTTTTAAATTCTCCAATAATGGGTGAACCCGAGAAACCCTACCTACCTTGCCCTTGGACCCCAGTAAAGGCTGAGTCTCCTGGTGTGCTCCCCACTACCACCCACAACCCTTGGGCCCAGAACTTTTTAGTAATTAATCTTGTTTTTTCCAATAACCCTGATGGTTGTTGCTGAGCTTCATCTTACCATCATGATAGAACCACAAAGGTCTGTCCAGCAACCACACTGACTCAGATAGGGAATTGTCTGTCAGGGCTCGCCACAAGCAGTACAAGCCTAGGTGAGTATCTCAGGCATTCATGGCTGATCAAATTTTAGCATCACTGCCATAGGCTGAGACCACCATGAAACAGTGTGAGTATAATAAAATGCTTTTTTTTTTTTCCTGAGCCTCTCCTCTGTCTCCACCTGTGGCTGCACTTTGACTGACCATCTCAAAGAACATAAATCATTCAAGGCCCTGTCAACTGAAAGAAAAATGCATAATGTAAAAGTTGTCAGTTAACTTTTATTCGGGGACCTTACTGAAGACTATAGCCCAGGAGACAGCCTCTCAGAGAGCTCTGAGTAACTGCTCTGAAGAGTAAGGGCAGAGCCAGGGTATATATGAATTTTTTTTGCTGGAAAAAACATGTAGTCAAACATAAAAAAATTACTGCTGGAAATTCCCTGGTGGTCTAGTGGTTAGGACTCCACGTTTCCACTGCAGGGGCATGGCTTCAATCCCTGGCCGGGGAACTAAGATCCCGCAAGATGCGCCGTATGGCCAAAAAAAAAAAAAAAAATCACAAAGAACAGACATCTCAAGTTACTGATTTTAGTGCTTTTCTATGTATGGGAAGATGTAAGAATCTGGGGTCACTGAAATTTTTCTTAGATATGCATCCTAACTATCCCAGGGTCAATATATCCAAAGCACAGAATGCTTCCTGTTTTTCTCCATCCTGAATTCCCCTTAGGATGCACTGTTGGTGGGTGAATCAAGCTAATGGCTTGATCCTTGCAGAACTGGAATCACGGGAAACATTTTTTCTTTACAATGCCCCTTGGGCATAAATCTTATCAAGGTTTTGAGAGGCATTTCATGACCAATTTGACCCCTGGTGCTAGGAAGGCTCATTGCTAGGTCAGGTGAGGATCTCGGTGATAGGCTATTCATGTGCTGTATCTGGATTAGACCCTGTTAATCACCCAAAATTCTCTGGATCATCCGTCTTACAAGTCTATTATCAACGAGGAAATGTTTTCCCTTGTTGCTTCTTCCCATATCTAGAGTTGCACTATTACAATCATTTTTATTTATTTATTTATTTATTTTTGGCTGCACTGGGTCTTCGTTGCTGCGCACGGGTTTTCTCTAGTTGCGGCGAGCGGGGGCTACTCTTCGTTGCAGTGTGTGGTTTCTCACTGCGGTGGCTTCTCGTTGCAGAGCACGGGCTCTAGGCGCGTGGGCTTCACTAGTTGTGGCTCACGGGCTCTAGAGCGCAGGCTCAGTAGTTGTGGCGCACGGGCTTAGTTGCTCCGTGGCACGTGGGATCTTCCCAGACCAGGGCTCGAACCCGTGTCCCTTGCATTGGCAGGCGGATTCTTAACCACTGTGCCACCAGGGAAGCCCATACAATTAATTTTATATAGAGCTATAAATGTGATCAATTGCCTCAAGATGTTTAGCCATCATTAATTTTGTCAGAGGCCTGGTTACACATTGGGTAATGCAAGAGACAACCATCCTATAAAACAGACAGGATGTAAGTAATATAGCTAGTAACATTAATAAGGTCCTAGTACAACAAAAAGAGATACAAAGCATAAACAGCTTGAAAACAACAAAGAGAGAACAAATTAAAACAATGATTAGTATAGTATAACTAGTTGTAATCTGGATCACAAGAATTCATCAAGTCCAGAGGGGAGCCAGCTGGAGAAGCCAAATTCTGGAGGGATCAGGTAAAGAGAAAAAGATAAATGTTTCATCTTCTTTTACAAAGATATACTTTATCAACTTGCTGCAGGTCATAGTTAGCATAAGAGGAAAGGTTTTCCAGCTTAGTAGTATGATCTACAAGTCATCAGAAACCTATATTTGTCAAAAAGTCCTTTTATGAATCTTCCTGAAGATCTTCATTTTATAAAAGCATCAGAGTAAAACGATGATTGTGACAAAAGACTTAAAATGGCTGTCTTAGGTCAGTCTCCCAAGGCAATAGAAATAAAAGTAAAAATATAAACAAATGGGACCTAATCAAACTTACAAGCTTTTGTACAGAAAAAGAAACCATAAACAAAATGAAAAGACAATCTATGGACTGGGAGAAAATATTTGCAAATGATATGACCAACAAGGGCTTAATTTCCAAAATATACAAACAGCTCGTACAACTCACTAACAAAAAACAAATAACCCAATCAAAAAATGGACAGAAAACCTGAATAGACATTTCTCCAAAGAAGACATACAGATGGCCAATAGGCACACAAAAAGATGCTCAACATCACTAATTATTAGAGAAATGCAAATCAAAACTACAATCGGGGGGCCTCCCTGGTGGTGCAGTGGTTAAGAATCCGCCTGCCAATGCAGGGGACACGGGTTCGAGCCCTGGTCCAGGAAGATCCACATGCCACGGAGCAACTAAGCCTGTGCACCACAACTTCTGAGCCTGCACACCACAACTACTGAGCCCGCACTCTAGAACTCACGAGCCACAACTACTGAGCCCTTGTGCCACAACTACTGAAGCCCATGTGCCTAGAGCCCGTGCTCTGCAACAAGAGAATCCACTGCAAAGAGAAACCCATGCACCGCAATGAAGAGTAGCCCCCGCTCGCTGCAACTAAAGAAAGCCTGCGCAGCAATGAAGACTCAACGCAGCCATAAATAAATAAATAAAAATAAAGTTCCCTTTAAAATATAATTAATTAATTAATTAATTTTTAAAAGTGATCTAAAAAAAAAAATCCTACAATGGGGATGGACTGCCCTGGTGGTGCAGTGGCTAAGACTCTGCGCTCCCAATGCAGGGGGCCCGGGTTCGATCCCTTGTCAGGGAACTAGATCCCACACGCATGCCGCAAATAAGAGTTCGCATGCCACAACTAAGGAGTCCACGAGCCACAACTAAGGAGCACACCTGCCACAACTAAGACCTGGCGCAACCAAATAAATAAATAAACATTAAAAAAAAACTACAATGTATCACCTCACACCAGTCAGAATGGCCATCATTAAAAAGTCTATAAATAACAAATACTGGAGAGGGTGTGGAGAAAAGGGAACCCTCCTACACTGTTGGTGGGAATGTAAATTGGTGCAGCCACTATGGAAAACAGTATGGAGGTTCCTCAAAAAAGTAAAAATAGAGTTGCCATATGATCCTGCAATCCACTCCTGGGCATATATCCAGAGAAAACTATAATTCGAAAAGATACATGCATCCCACCCCTTTTCATTGCAGCACTATTTACAATAGCCAAGACATGGAAACAACCTAAATGTCCATCAACAGATGAATAGATAAAGAAGATGTGGTACATATATATAGTGGAATACTACTCAGTCATAAAAAAGAATGAAATAATGCTATTTGCAGCAACATGGATGGACCTAGAGATTATCACACTAAGTGAAGAAAGTCAGAAAGAAAAATACCATATGATATCACTTATATGTGGAATCTAAAATATGACAAAAATGGGACTTCCCTGGTGGTCCAGTGGTTAAAACTCCGCGCTTCCACTGTGGGTTCGATCCCTGGTCAGGGAAGTTCCACACATCTCACAGTGTGGCCAAAAAATAAATAAATTTTTAAGATAAAATAAAGTAAAACAAAATATGACGAACTTATCTACAAAACAGAAACCGACTCACAGACATAGAGAACAGACTTGTGGTTACCAAGGGGAAGGGGGAGGGGGGAGTGGGGAAAGGATGGATTGGGAGTTTGGGATTAGCAGATGCAAACTATTATATATAGGATGGATAAACAACAAGGTCCTACTGTATAGCACAGGGAACTATATTCAATATCCTGTGATAAACCATAATGGAAAAGAATATGAAAAAGAATGTATATATGTATAACTGAATCACTTTGTTGTACAGTAGAAATTAATACATTATAAGTCAACTATACGTCAATAAAATAAAAGAATTTTTAAAGACTTAAAATGGCATAAAGATCTGATTACAACGCAATTGACAAAGAAATTTGGTTATTTCTGTGACATACAACATTTTAAGGTAATAACTAGAATTATGACTGATAATATTATACTAAGACATATCAGATTTTTAGGATTTCCATATAATTTCTAGAATATCTATATTAATGACATTTACTCATACAATATAACCTAAGAAGGTTTATCACCACTTACTTGACAATGTTTCTCAGTAATTTAACATACCAAATAAACCTAATTAGTTTAATATCTCTCTATGGGATGTTTCAGGGGCCCTCAAAAGCATCCCAAGTTAGCTAGAGGTCAAAAGAACTTCACTTAGAATTCGACATGGGGAATTTTATCAAGGATATCAAAAAGTTTTAAAACACTTAGTCAAATAGGCTCACAGGTCACTGTGAAACAATACTTATTCACTCAACCAAAGTGTCAATAAAAGATTTTAACGGCAAATACAGAAAGTTACAACAGATTACTTAAAAGGTAAAGAAACTTTACAATTTGTTATCAAAAGCAGATCAATATTCCAAGAAAACTGTGTTCTCTTAACGTGGAAAGAAAAATTCTAGTTTTGCTGAATCACTTTGCTGTACACCTGAAACTAACACAACATTGTATCAATAAATCAACTATACTTCAATTTTTAAAAAATTCTAGTTTTGGGGCTTCCCTGGTGGCGCAGTGGTTGAGAATCTGCCTGCCAGTGCAGGGGACACGGGTTCGAGCTCTGGTCTGGGAAGATCCCACATGCCGCGGAGCAACTAGGCCCGTGAGCCACAACTACTGAGCCTGCGCGTCTGGAGCCTGTGCTCCGCAACAAGAGAGGCCGCAACAGTGAGAGGCCTGCGCACCACGATGAAGAGTGGCCCCGGCTCGCCGCAACTAGAGAAAGCCCTCGCACAGAAACGAAGACTCAACACAGCCAAAAATAAATTAATTAATTTAAAAAAAAATTCTAGTTTTATACCACCTTACTTTTTTTTTTCTTTTTTATTTGATGCATTGGGTCTTAGTTGTGGTATGCGGATCTTTGTTGCAGCGTGTGGGCTTCTCTCTAGCTGTGGCATACAGGTTTTCTCTCTCTAGTTGTGGCATGCAGGCTCCAGGGCGCATGGGTTCCGTAGTGTGCACCAGGCGGGCTCTCTAGTTGAGGCGCCAGGACCCAGTAGTTGTGGCACACAGGCTTAGTTGCCCCACGACATGTGGGATCTTAGTTCCCCAACCAGGGATCGAATCCTCATCCCCTGCATTGGAAGGCAGATTCTTTACCACTGGACCACCAGGGAAGTCCCTATATCAGCTTACTTTTAATATAAAAATTTATTTACTCAAATAAATTTAATTCTAATCTTAGCAACTCCTAACCATGCATAAAATTCTTTTTTCAGGGTTCGGCCAACTAAAAAAATGTCACTCGCAGGGGGCTTCCCTGGTGGCACAGTGGTTAAGAATCTGCCTGCCAATGCAGGGGACACGGGTTCGAGCCCTGGTCTGGGAAGATCCCACATGCCGCAGAGCAACTAAGCCCGTGCACCACAACTGCTGAGCCTGTGCTCTAGAGCCCACGAGCTACGACTACTGAGCCCGCGTGCCACAACTACTGAAGCCCATGCGCCTAGAGCCTGTGCTCTGCAACAAGCCACCGCAATAAGAAGCCTGCGCACCACAACGAAGAGTAGCCCCTGCTCACTGCAACTAGAGAAAGCCTGTGTGCAGCAACGAAGACCCAACACAGCCAAAAATAAATAAACAAATTAATTTAAAAAAAAAATTTTTTTTTCTAAACTGGGGTAAATAGAGCAGACCTTTTTGGGGTCCTTTAATGTTGGGGGGAGCTTACAGGGGACCCCTTTGGCCCATCCAACCTTAGGTAGGGTTGTATCAAAACCTTTCTTTTCATCTCATCAATGTCTGTTTTACTTATCCCATTTCTTAATAACCATCTAAAGATTTCCATCCTGCTGTGATGAGTTCCTTTAAAATTTCCACCTTATTTGGAAGAAGTCTCTTTACTTTCCGCTCAGCTTCTTCCTAGTCACTTGTTAATCAACCTAATTAACATTAGTTAACGTAATTTTGTTTGTTTGTTTGTTTTTAAATATTTATTTTATTTGGCTGCATCAAGTCTTAGTTGCGGCATGCGGGATCTTTAGTTGCAGCATGTGAACTCTTAGTTGCGGCATGTGGGACCTAGTTCTCTGATCTGGGATCGAACCTGGGCCCTCTTCATTGGGAGCGCAGAGTCTCAGCCACTGGACCACCAGGGAAGTCCTCCTAATGTTTTTATTAACATCAGTAAGACCTATTGAAGGGAAGCTGAGACCACAAGTAAGGCTTCCCAAACTGTTTTTTTGTTTTGTTTTGTTTTGTTTTAAACTAAAGGAGTTTTTAAGGTTAGCTGTTTTTTGTGTGTGTGTGTATTCTCCTTTCAATTGGTCTTTCCATAGGTACCAATAAAACAGCTGTTTATCATGAGAGCACTCTAAAAATTTACCAATTTAGTTTTTCCAATTTAAAGGATCCATTACGTGGCCAATTACAATTAGTATCTTAATAGCAAGTCAAACCAGTAAGATACAAGAGGCGGACTTCCCTGGTGGTGTAGTGCTTGGGAATCCGCCTGCCAATGCAGGGGACACGGTTTGATCCCTGGCCTGGGAGGATCCTACATGTTGCAGAGCAACTAAGCCCGTGTGCCACAACTACTGAGCCTGCGCTCTAGAGCCCAGTAGCCATAACTACTGAAAGCCAAGCGCCACAACTACTGGAGTCCGCGCACTGCAATGAAGAGTAGCCCCCGCTCACCACAACTAGAGAAAGCCTGAGTGCAACGAAGACCCAAGGCAGCCAAAAAATTAATTAATTTTTTAAAAAAGATGCAAGAGATATCCCCACAAGAGAATGCAAAGGAGGCAGCATTCACAATATCCAGACGTTTACTCCCAGGAATTCCCTGGTGGTCCAGTGGTTAGGACTCTGCACTCTCACTGCCTAGGGCCTGGGTTCGATCCCTGGTTGGGGAACTAAAATCCCACAAGCTGCATGGTGCAGCCAAAAAAACCCATAAACTTTACTCCCAAAAATAGTCTAAGTAAGTAAAGACCTTCATTGTCCTTCATTGTATACACAGATACAATGAAGGTTGAAATGAAAAAAGCCCATTATGGAATGGGAGCCCTTATGAAAAATTTTCCACGAGCTGACACAGCCAAAGAGACTGCTCAGAATCGGAATCCCAGTCTATTCTACTACACCATATGTGTACCTTCTGGATGGCAGAGACCAAACTCTCAAAACACAGAACAAGACACCTAAGAAGATCAGGTAGAACATTTTTACATCGCAAAGGCACAAGGAGAGAAATGCAAGCTCCTATTCCTTTAAGGTCAGAATTTTGAAAAGATGTTTTGTCAGGCCAGCTGTCTCTAACGGCATATGCAAAAACTAATTTTGGAAAGAGGCTTAAAAAGAACCCAAGGGGCTTCCCTGGTGGTGCAGTGGTTAAGAATCCACCTGCCAACGCAGGGGACACGGGTTCAAGCCCTGGTCCTGGAAGATCCCACATGCCATGGAGCAACTAAGCCCATGCGCCACAACTACTGAGCCTGCGCTCTAGAGCCCGTGAGCCACAGCTACTGAAGCCCACGTGCCTAGAGCCTGTGCTCCACAACAAGAGAAGCCGACTACTTCTCCCCCGGACTCCTTGGTAGTCTGTCAGTGGGAGAGCTTCGTGGCCATCCCCTCGCCTCCTCCAGCCCCGCAGAACCCTACAAGTCTCAGTCATGCGTGAGTGCATCTCCATCCACGTTGGCCAGGCTGGTGTCCAGATCGGCAGTGCCTGCTGGGAGCTCTACTGCCTGGAACACGGCATCCAGCCCGATGGCCAGATGCCAAGTGACAAGACGATTGGGAGAGGAGATGACTCCTTCAACACCTTCTTCAGTGAGACAGGCGCTGGCAAGCATGTGCCCAGGGCAGTGTTTGTAGACCTGGAACCCACGGTCATTGATGACGTTCGCACTGGCACCTGCCGCCAGCTCTTCCACCTTGAGCAGCTCGTCACAGGCAAGGAAGATGCTGCCAGTAACTATGCCCGAGGTCACTACCCCATTGGCAAGGAGATCATTGACCCCGTCTTGGACCGAATTCGGAAACTGGCTGACCAGTGCACAGGTCTTCAGGGCTTCCTGGTTTTCCACAGCTTTGGCAGGGGAACTGATTCCGGGTTCACCTCCCTGCTGATGGAACGTCTCTCTGCCGATTATGGCAAGAAGTCGAAGCTGGAGTTCTCCATTTACCCAGCCCCTCAGGTTTCCACAGCTGTAGTTGAGCCCTACAATTCCATCCTCACCACCCACACCACCCTGGAGCACTCTGATTGCCCCTTCATGGTAGACAATGAGGCCACCTATGACATCTGTTGTAGAGACCTGGATATTGAGCGCCCAACATACACTAATCTTAACCGCCTCATGAGCCAGATTGGGTCCTCCATCACCGCTTCCCTGAGGTTTGATGGAGCCCTGAATGTTGACCTGACAGAATTCCAGACCGATCTGGTGCCCTATCCCCGCATCCACTTCCCTCTGGCCACGTATGCCCGTTATCTCTGCTGAGAAAGCCTACCACGAACAGCTTACTGTAGCAGAGATCACCAATGCTTGCTTTGAGCCGGCCAACCAGATGGTGAAATGCGACCCTCGCCATGGTAAATACATGGCTTGTTGCCTGTTGTACCACAGCGATGTGGTTCCCAAAGATGTCAATGCTGCCACTGCCACCATCAAGACCAAGCGCAGCATCCAGTTTGTGGACTGGTGCCCCACTGGCTTCAAAGTTGGCATTAATTACCAGCCTCCCACTGCGGTACCTGGTGGGGACCTGGCCAAAGTACAGCGAGCTGTGTGCATGCCGAGCAACACCACAGCCATCGCTGAGGCCTGGGCTCGCCTGGACCACAAGTTTGACCTGATGTATGCCAAGCGTGCCTTTGTTCACTGGTACGTGGGTGAGGGCATGGAGGAAGGAGAGTTTTCTGAGGCCCGTGAGGACACGGCTGCCCTTGAGAAGGATTATGAGGAGGTTGGAGCTGATAGTGCTGAGGGAGAGGAGGAGGGTGAAGAATATTAACTTGTCTGCTGTAATTTTACACTCCTGTCTTGGGACTGTCTTACTTGTGTTCTGTGGAGCTACCCATTGTGGCCCTATCTTGTCAATAAAAGTGATATTTCTGTTTTCAAAAAAAAAAAAAAAAAAAAAAAACCAAGAGAAGCCACCACAATGAGAAGCCCGCACAACACAGCAAAGAGTAGCCCCGGCTCGACACAACTAAAGAAAACCCGCGTGCAGCAACGAAGACCTAATGCAGCCATAAATAAATAAATAAATAAATAAATAAATTTATTTAAAAAAAAAAAGAACCCAAGATTTCTATAGTTACCAATTAAGTATTCACCTGCGAGTATAAGCTCTCTATGTACTGCACATGAACCTGGCTGGAGTATTCGTTGGAGGCTGGCAATCTGCTGCCTCTTTATTTTGTTTTGAAAAGTTTGTTTCCCATTCCAGGGTCAGTTTGTTGAAATAAAATCGCTAGTGATAATTGTGTGATAGGCTGATGTGCTATTTGTGGGCTTAACTCCTCTAAGCGTCACCCTAGAGTCGTTCAGCTCTTTTACATGTCTTGGTCTCTCTCTCGGTCAGTCTAAAACTGCCATGGGCACTCACAGCACCGGATGGCCAAAACCTTTGTGTGGGTCCCCAGTTGAGCAGGTTTTTAATTAATAAGCGGGTTTCCCTATGGGACCCATGCATGGTATGAGGACTTGCTTCCACCGTTCCCACAAGTTTCTCAGTTGCCTGAGAAAGACTCTGCTGGCCGGAAGGAGCTTTGTCCTTTTTTTCTTTGGAGCTGAGACCTCTCATGTAGTATTTTCACTTTTTTTCTGACAAACTCTATTAAAGTAGCCACTTCAAGGCAAAATGACAGGCCAGTCTCCTACCTAATCACCTAGTCGAAACCACTCAGTGTCTTCCAATTGTGTAAAATCTTCCCAGTGTCTCTCAACTGCAAGAAGAGGTAACCCAGGTAACCTCTTCTTGAAACTAAGTTCAAGTAAAACCAACTGCTCACAGCAAGGAGTTTATCCATCACTGAATCAACTTAGGATCATCAGCCAATAACGGGAGATCCAAGACCCAGGAGAGGTTCGCCCAATCATCTGGACTCATCAAGGAGGCGGAGGGGCACAAGAGGCTCTGGATCCTCGCAGAGTTCAGGTGAACGAGAGAAGTCTGCTCTCGGTCCCTTCATGGCCACTAAAACCATGGACTGAAAGAAAAACATACAACGTAAAAGTTGTGAGTTAAGTTTTATTCGGGGACCTTACTGAGGACTATAGCCCAGGAGACAGCCTCTCAGTATATATGAGTTTTTTTTTTTTTTTTGGGTGTGCCGAGTCTTAGTTGAGGCACGTGGGATCCTGCACACAGGATCTTTTAGTTGCAGCATGCAGACTCTTAGTTGCAGCACACATGAGGGATCTAGTTCCCCAACCAGGGATAGAACCCTGGCCCGCTGCATTGGGAGTATGGAGTCTTAGCCACTGGACTACCAGGGAAGTTCCTATATGAATTTTTTTGCTGGAAAAAACATGTAGCCAAACATAGAGATGACTGCTAATCACAAAGAACAGACATCTCAGGTTACTGCAGGGGACGCGGGTTCGAGCCCTGGTCTGGGAAGATCCCACGTGCCGCGGAGCAGCTGGGCCCGTGAGCCACAATTACTGAGCCTGCGCGTCTGGAGCCCGTGCTCCGCAACAAGAGAGGCCGCGATAGTGAGGGGCCCGCGCACCGCGATGAGGAGTGGCCCCCGCTTGCCGCAACTAGAGAAAGCCCTCGCGCAGAAACGAAGACCCAACACAGCCAAAAATACATTAAAAAATAAAATTTAAAAAAAAAATTGTGGACCTTTGTTTTAGTATTTTTCCCTTTTTTCCCTCCCTCTCTTCCTTCCCTATTCTGTTTTCTTCACCACTGGATATGCTTCGGTGGAGGGGGGTGACCTCTCTACCCTGGTATTTATAAATTTTTTCCTCCAGCGAGCCTCACATTAGTGCCATCAGAGTTAGGGACCTCTCCCGTGGGAGTTGTAGGGTTTAAAGACCTCGGGATTAAATTGGCTTTGCTGTGCTACAGGGGTGCCATGGGTGTTTTCCCCTAGAGCCCCAAGAGCCAGAATCTTACCTTAGAGGCGGGGCAGTAGCAGCAGCAGAGGTACTGAAGAGTCCTGCTGAGCCCTCTGGTGTTAAGAGTGTAGATTCAGCCTGCCACCTAAGGGCTGCCATTCCCCTTCTCACCTCGGTTTTCCTTTCTCTTTTTTTTTTTTTAATTTTTATTTATTATTTATTTATTATGTTTATTTTTGGCTGTGTTGGGTCTTCGTTTCTGTGTGAGGGCTTTCTCTGGTTGCGGCGAGTGGGGGCCACTCTTCATCGCGGTGCGCGGGCCTCTCACTATCGCGGCCTCTCTTGTTGCGGAGCAGAGGCTCCAGACGCTCAGGCTCAGTAGTTGTGGCTCACGGGCCCAGCTGCTCCGCGGCATGTGGGATCTTCCCAGACCAGGGCTCGAACCCGTGTCCCCTGCATTGGCAGGCAGATTCTCAACCACTGCGCCACCAGGGAAGCCCTTCCTTTCTCTTTTTAAGGAACTGTTCTTTCAGGAGTGACCGGCCAATGGAGCCAGCTCTTGCACAGAGTATACCCAACCCCCCCATACCCTGTACTTTGAGGCCAAACAAGCACCACACTCAACAGATTCACTCTAAACACATGGATAGGTTCCCACAAAGACATAGACCCAGGACCACTTTAAGAAGGGCCCCAATCCCGTACTTGCTCCCAAACAACAAAAAATTATCTGAATCTAGAACTGGTGGGGTCAATAATACAACACAGGGCAGCACAGCTCACAGCACGAGCTCCCCGGCACCCAGCAGCCCACGGCACCGGCCGCCATCAGACAGCAGAGCAGGTGAGCGAGTCAGAGCAGGAGAAGACAGACCCACGGGTGGTGGTCATGTGTGGATGTAGTGTGCCCCCCCGCCACACACACACACCAAGGGGGAAGGAAAAGGCTTATGAATCACATAACTGAGGTCTCAGGGAAGGGCCGGCCTCTCAAGCAGCACTGAAATGGCTTCAGACAGCAAGGAAAGGAGCCTGGCCTGGGTGTTCACTGCAGTTAGGGCTGGGGCAATAGTTCCTGCACTGGCAGGGCTTGTGTGGCTGGAACCTCCTGCTCTAAAGGAGAGACCACTCAGGCTTCCTCATCAGTTTGCCCAGGTGGCGGCACAAGGGGAAGGGAAGGGAGGCTTAAGCTAGGGGCTGTCAAACATAAAAAAAAAAAAACAAAAAACCCAACAAGGACCTACTGTATAGCACAGGGAACTCCACCCAATATTCTGTGAAAACCTATATGAAAAAAGAATCTAAAAAAGAATGAATATAGGTTTAACTGAATCACTTTGCTGTACACCTGAAACTAACACAACATTGTAAATCAACTGTACTCCAATAAAATTAAAGTATTTTTTAAAATCATAAAAGAATAAGATCTAACGATTCAAAATATATACAAAAACTTTTTTTAAAACTGAGAACGACTGCTCGTTACAAGGACAAAGGTGGGTAAAAAAAACATGCATTTGTGGGCTTCCCTGGTGGCGCAGTGGTTGAGAATCTGCCTGCCAATGCAGGGAACACGGGTTCGAGCCCTGGTCTGGGAAGATCCCACATGCCGCGGAGCAGCTAGGCCCGTGAGCCACAATTACTGAGCCTGCGCGTCTGGAGCCTGTGCTCCGCAATAAGAGAGGCCCCGATAGTGAGAGGCCCATGCACCGCGATGAAGAGTGGACCCCGCTTGCCGCAACTAGAGAAAGCCCTCACGCGAAACGAAGACCCAACACAGCCAAAAATAAATAAATAAATAAATAAAATTCAAAAAAAAAAAACAACATGAATTTGCAACTGTCTCTTTTCATATAAAGAAACAGTAACGGGATGCTCAAGAAATGATCGACGCTGGTTATTTGGGGGTGGCTGAAGCAAGAGCGCTGGAGGGACCAGGATTTTCCGGTGACGAGTCTACTTTAGACCTTCTTATCTTTCAGATTTTTGCTAACCTTCTATGCATTTTTTCTTAAGTTTTTTTTTTTTTTTTTTGATGTGGACCATTTTAAAAGTGTTTATTGAATTTGTTACAATATTGCTCCTGTTTTGGTTTTTTGGCCACAAGGCATGTGGGATCTTAGCTCGCCGACCAGCGATTGAACCTGCACCCCCTGCACTGGAAGGCGAAGTCTTAACCACTGGACGGCCAGGGAAGTCCCCATGCATTTCTTTTTTAAACAGTTTTTTTTTTTTTTTAATTTTATAGCTACTTTATTTATTTATTTATTTTATTTATTTTTGGCTGTGTTGGGTCCTCGGTTCGTGCGAGGGCTTTCTCTAGTTGCGGCAAGCGGGGGCCATTCTTCATCGCGGTGCGGGGACCGCTCTTCATCGCGGTGCGCGGGCCTTTCACTATCGCGGCCCCTCCCGTTGCGGGGCACAGGCTCCAGACGCGCAGGCTCAGCAGTTGTGGCTCACAGGCCCAGCTGCTCCGTGGCATGTGGGATCTTCCCAGACCAGGGCTCGAACCCGTGTCCCCTGCATTAGCAGGCAGACTCTCAACCACTGCGCCACCAGGGAAGCCCCCCCCCCCATGCATTTTTAATTTAAAATAAACCGAGTAATTTATAGAAACCATGTTACCATTAAATAGTTTTTGTTTATCTTGCTTTTTAAATTTGATTTTAAATTAATTTAATCTTAACTCTTCTACATAGGAAAACATCCAAAGATTTAATCCTTTACACACTAACAGTTATAAAACTGCAAATCATACAAAATGTTCATGAAATAAAATTTATATTTTAATGCAGGACAAGAAAATTTAAACATATTCTCTCTGCCCATTTGGGCCACTCCCCCCCTTTTATGTGCAGTGTGCCTCTATGTTCTACATTAACCAGATCTCCTCAAAGACAGGAATGCCTGCTTGACCATAAAGAACAATTTTCTTCTGATTCCAGTAAGGATATGCCTTAAAAGATAACATTCCTCTCTCAGTCCTATAAGGAGTCATGATGACCCATCACCTTGTGCATGCAGATCTGGACTATGTAAAATGTCAATATGTCATTTTGATGTATACTTCTTTGCCTCAAAAACGTAGATAACTGTGCTTTGACTTCTAATAGGCTGAACAGTCCTCCGAGCTTTCTGAAAGACTGTCTCCTGCATATGAATCCTTGGGTTGGCTTGAATAAAATTCTCGATTTCTTTCTTAGATTAAGTATTGATTAATTTTTCACCAGCATTTGCTTGGTGTACTACACCAAGCAGGATATCAAAGATATCCACCAGGGGATACCTGGAGCCTACTCCAAACTGGCACCTGGTACCAGCCTGTACCCTTTGAGCCCCGCCAGCTTCTCAGTACTCCTCAGGTGCTCCGGTGCGTTCTGATATCCAGATCTCATTCCTTTAAGTGACAGTCCTAAAATTTTATTTGAGCTGTTTTTACTTGAGACTTGGTATCTTAAGGGGCACTGGTGCATTTTCATAGGTAGGGGTCTAGGGCAGCAGTCCCCAACCTTTTTGGCACCAGGGACCGGTTTTGTGGAAGACAATTTTTCCGTGGATGGGGGTCGGGGGGATAGTTTGGGGATGATTCAAGCACATTACATTTATTGTGCACTTTATTTCTATTATTATTACATTGTAATATATAATGAAATAATTATACAAGTCACCGTAATGCTGACAGGAGGTGGAGCTCAGGCAGTAATGTGAGCGATGGGGAGCGGCTGTAAATACAGATGAAGCTTCGCTCGCTCGCTCGCCCGCCGCTCACCTCCTGCTGTGCAGCCCGGTTCCTAACAGGCCACGGACAGGTACCGGTTCATGGCCTGGGGGTTGGGGACCCCTGATCTAGGGGGATCAGGGTAGGAGACACAGGGAAACATAGGTGGCTAGTTTTTGTTAGTTTGGTTAAATTGAAAATCAAGCTGATATACGGTTTGAAGAAACTGCTAGTGAAATGAAAGACTGAATTACTCAGCTCGGAGGAAAAGGGACATTTTTTCCTTCTGGCCAGAAGGTGTCCTCAGGCATCTGAGAACCTAGTGGAAGTGTCTTGAGTATTAATCCTCATGACGTGCAGGGGTCCCACAGGGAACCGCTCTACAACCATTAAATAAATTTTGCTCATCCGAGGACGCATGATATAAAGGCTGATCACCTAGTGCTCTAAGCACCTGTGGCAGTTTTAGACTGTTGGAGGAGAAACCAAGACACGTAAGAGCTGAACCGAGTCAAGGGTAATGCTCTGGGGAGCTGGACTTAGAAGCAGCACACATTTGATTCATCACACTGTCCTCACAGAGTTGTTCAGATCATATCTGAATTAGGCTACCAAATCAAGAATGGGGAATCATGCCTTAAAGGCCGAACAGCTCCTTGACAGACAGCCACCCGTGGGAACCCCAGCTATGTTTATGTATAACACCTATGGAACTGACACTTGCAAGTATTTAACTAAACGGCAAGGTCTGACCAACGATAACTTCTCCCTGAGATGGCCCAAATGGGGCACTTTTGATTTACCTAAATTGGTTTATTTGTGCACTCAATTAGAAAAAGCTAACTATAAGATCAAACAGCCAGAATGGGAAGCATATTTTAATTGGTACCTAGAAACCTCAAAATGAGGGAATGATAGAATGGTTTCATTACAAGACACAAACCAAAAATTACTAGAAACAGTAGCTAAATTAGAAAAGACCTCAGAAGCCATTGCTTCTCCTCCTCCTTTCCCTCCTTCCCTTTCAGATTCTTCGTATCCTCTTCTTTCTGAGTTCCTCTGTCCTGACCTCCCTACTCTTCCACCTCCAATTTCAAAGGAAGAACCTATTGCGTCTAACAAAAAGGATAAAAACAGCCCTAAAATAATAGCTGCCCCCTTTAAGGAGAAACCCACAGATAGAGAGGAACCTGCTCTTATCCATATCCCTTAGACTAGGACAGAACTTAACTAAGGATTTTCCAGATCCTTTATAAGATCCTTTGGGTTTTGCTACAGAATTTGATCTTACAGTAAGAACTTACAAGCCAGAATATTCAAACTTGTACCAGCTTGTACAATGACTAGTCTCTGAAAGTAAAGCAAAAGAATGGCTTCAAGAAATTAACTGGAAAATGCCTGTGGAAGATCTTCATAAACATGAGGTGGCAGATCACCAGAAATGTAGAGAAATTGCCCACAGTCTGTATCAGGCTACTGTGAAAATCTTCCCAAAGAAAATAGGTTGGGCAAAAATCCATCAATGCAAAGGTCAAGAGACACTATTATTTCAAAAGATTTGAAAAGACATTTCAAACAACATTCTGGCATGACTCCAGAGAGTTTTCTGGACCATGAGAATGATCCAGTATTACATTCTATTTTTTTTTTTTAAGAAGGATTAGATGAAGAATTGGCATGACTGTTTAAAAGATATGAACTTGATTGGGCTACTCTGCATTCTAATGTGCTTGTCACCGTTGGTGACAAGCTCTCCAAAACCTTACAGAAATGAGAAAAAGAAAGCTGCCAAGTTCATGAAGAGCAGTTCAGTGGTCCCTTGAAATCACCTGGCCCAAATTTCAGTCAGTTTTGAAAAAAACCGCACCCGTTTTTATTGCCAAACACCTGGGAATTTTAAAAGAGACTGCCACAGGTTTAAATTAGATTTAGAACACGGTAAGATTAATAAGGAACAGGGCTGCTCTAAGGATTATGAGAGGGCATTCCCCCTCCTCCTCACAGACACCTTAGGGGAAACTGAAATAACAATCGGAGGGGAGACTTCTAAGGCCCTTGTAGACACGGGGGCTACTTTATCCATTCTCAGCCCTATCCTCATTCATTGCCCTCTCCCCCCAGAGTAAACAGTCAATTCAAATGACAGGTGTTTCTAATTTACCTGTGCGAGTTTTAAAATCGGAAACCGTAACTTTTCAGTTAAGAACTAATCACAGGAAGACATGTGTTCCTTTTGGTGAAATGTGCTCCAACTCATTTGATAGGATGAGACCTTTTAGAGGCATATAATGCCCATATTGCCTGAAGGGCAAAATGATTTTAGAGTTAGAAAACTTAGATGCAGACCAGAACATAATTACCGAGAAATTGATGGTTGTGAAAACAAAAGTTCAGACAGATAAGGGGAAATTAACGATTCACTGTTACAAGTGCCTGAGGAATTATGGTCATCCTCCTCCTCAGACGTAGGGAAAATCAAGTCAGCCACTCCCATTAAAACAACTATTGATAATCCCAAGCCTCTACCCAGTATTTGACAGTACCCATTTAGACCAGAGGCATTCCTGTTATTCAGGAATTCCTTGAGAACGGACTTACAATTCCTCGTACTAGTCCTCGCAAAACCCCCATTTTGCTGGTAAGAAAGCCAAATGTAAAAGGCTGGAGGTTTTTCAGGACCTGAGCGCTATAAATAACACCGTGATCCCTCGCCACTCTGTGGTTCCTAATCCTCACACCCTGCTCTCAGCCATTCCAGAAGACACCTATTATTTTTCAGTAATAGACCTATGCAGTGTGTTATTTAATACTGGAAAAGGAAAGCCAATACCTTTTTGCCTTTACATGGGAAGGTCATCAGTATACCTGGACCGTTATGCCACAGTGCTATACTAAAAGCCCTACTTATTTTTCTCAACCACTTAAAGCTGACTTGGCTGATGTACACTTTCCTAATGACTGTTTTAATTCAATATGTAGACGATTTGCTTTTGTGGTCTAGAGCTGGACAGAGACACTGTTCATCTGTTACAACAGTTAGCCTCTAAGGGGCATAAGGTGTCCAAAGAAGAACTGTTAATTGACTCTGAAAGAATCAAGGGAATCCTGGCTTTCTCGCTTCCCAGAACAAAGAAACAGCTGAGAGGATTTCTAGGTCTGACCGGATATTGTAGGAACTGGGTATCTAATTTTTCCTTCATGGTCCAATCCCTCTATGTGTTACTTAAGTCTAACTGACTTAAGTAGACTTAAGTAGTCTGCATTCAGACCCAACTGAATGCAGAACAGAAGAAAACATTATAGATTCCTTAAGATCTGCATTGACTTAGGCTTTGGAATTAGGCCATCCGAATCATAAATTACCATTTTTCTTGGTTTGTGCATGAAGGTAAAGGAAACGCCCTAGGTGTGTTAACTCACAGGCATGGTGACAGGCATCAACCCACAGGATATCACAGTCAGCAGCTAGATTCAGTGGTGAAAGGGCTCCCACCCTTCATGAGGGCTCTTTCAATGACAGCTCTCTTGTGCAAAGCTAGGGAAGAACTTATAATGGGGTCTCCTTTGACTATCTATGTTCCACACTCAGTTGAAATGCTTTTGAATTCTCATCACGCTCAGTACTATGCTGTGAGTCAACTCTCCTCTTACGAGGTACTGTTGCTTTCTTCACCTAATATTACTTTGGCTCAATGTAGTTATCTTAACCCTGCAACTTTACTTCCAGCAACCCAGGATGATAATGACCATGAATGCATTATGCTAACATTATCTTCTTATGCCTAGGAATGACTTACAAGAAATTCCTGTTGATAATGTTAACCTAATTTGGTTTACAGATGGATTTTACTTAAAGGATGTAAAGGGACATTACCTAGCTAGATATGCAGTAATATCCACTGTGGACATAATTGAAAGCTCTTATTTACCAGATGTAAAGTTGGCACAACAAGCTGAATTAATTGTTCTAACCAGAGCTTGCCAGCTAGCTAAGGATCAAGTAGCAAATATTTATACTGATAGCTACTATGCTTTAGGAGTATCTCATGATTTTGGAATGCTCTGGAAGTGAAGGGGATTTCTTACTTCCTCAGGCCAACCCATAAAGAATGGGAAGATAGTGTCAGAATTATTAGACTCTATACAATTACCTAAACAATTGGCAATTATTAAAATACTTGGACATTCCAAATTTGATTCAATAAAGGCAAAAGGGAATTAATTCACTGACATAGCAGCTAAATGAGGTAGTTTAAGTTCCATTTCTGTCCAACTTCAAGGATGTCTGCTGCTCAAACCCAATGTAGCTGTTAAGAAACTTTTTCTACAGGCTCAAAAATTAGTACCAGAAGATGAAAAACAAAAATGGAAAAAGAAAGGAGGATTCTTTGATCCCACCTCACAAATATGGTTCGGACCAAATAAGAGACCTATAGTGCCTATAGGGGCTCAGTTACCCTTACTCCAGCATGTGCATTCCCTGACCCATTTGGCTCCTGAAAAAATAATTTTGTGGGGGAAACAGTATATCTGGAAGCCCTCCCCTATGGTACATATGCCCGGTGCACCATTTGCCCTAAATATAATCCCAGAAAACAACTCCATGAGTCACAAGGTCATTTTCCTCTTCGTAAAGGACCCCTGGAGTTATGGCAATAAGATTTTGGCCAAATGCCACCATCTCAAGGACACACATATATTTTGGTAATGATCTGTATGTTTTCACACTGGGTTGAAGTTTTTCCCTGAAGGAAAGCAACAGATTTAACAGTAAATTGCTATTGGAAAAAATAATTCCTGGGACTTCCCTGGTGGCGCAGTGGTTAAGAATCTGCCTGCCAATGCAGGGGACACGGGTTCGAGCCCTGGTCTGGGAAGACCGCACATGCTGCAGAGCAACTAAGCCCGTGCACCACAACTATTGAGCCTGCGCTCTAGAGCCTGCAAGCCACAACTACTGAACCCTGGCTCCACAACTACTGAAGCCTGTGCACTCTAGGGCCCGTGTGCCGCAACAACTGAGCCCGAGTGCTGCAACTACTGAAGCCCATGCGTCTAGAGCCCTGCTCCGCAACAAGAGAAGTCACCACAATGAGAAGCCCGCTCACTGCAACCAAGAGTAGCCCCCGCTAGCAGCAACTAGAGAAGGCCTGCACACAGCAACGAAGACCCAACGCAGCCAAAAATAAATAAATTAATAAATTTTTTAAAAAAACAAACACTAAGTGGGACCCTCTTACATGGCCCATTAGTAACACCTGTTCTGAACCCAGCCATAAATATTCGTTTTCACTAGATGTTACTCAGTCCCAACCAGAACAACGTGCTAGAGTTAAACCTAAAAATGTAACTACCCATCACTTTGGTGGTGTTACCCCCCAGTTAGGGTATGGATTTATTTGCCAATCCCAGGATATGGCCACATAAATATGAGGGCCTCTCTTTGCTGGGAGCAAACCAAGTATACCAAAGATAATCAACCTAACAGCATTCATAAATTAGGGTGACTACCACCTGAAAATTGTCAACATACTATAACTTTAAGAACCAGTAATTCAGTGGGGAGGGGAAGGGGGGATGAATTGGGAGACTGGGATTGATATATATACACTATCGATACTACGTGTAAAATAGATAACTAATGAGAACCTACTGTATAGCACAGGGAACTCTACTCAGTGCTCTGTGGTGACCTAAATGGGAAGGAAATCAAAAAAAAGAGGGGATAGCGGCTTCCCTGGTGGCGCAGTGGTTGAGAATCCGCCTGCCAATGCAGGGGACACGGGTTCGATCCCCTGTCTGGGAAGATCCCACATGCCACGGAACAACTAAGCCCGTGCGCCACAACTACTGAGCCTGTGCTCTAGAGTCCGTGAGCCACAACTATTGAGCCCGCGTGCCACAACTACTGAAGCCCGCATGCCTACAGCCCGTGCTCCACAACTAGAGAAGCCACCGCAATGAGAAGCCCGCACACCACAACAAAGAGTAGCCCCCGCTCGCCGCAACTAGAGAAAGCCCGTGCACAGCAACGAAGACCCAACACAGCCAAAAATAAATAAATTAAATTAATAAATTTATTTTAAAAAAAAGGGGATATATGTATGTTTATAGCTGATTCACTTTGCTGTACAGTGGAAACTAACACAACATTGTAAAGCAACTATACTCCAATAAAAATTAACTAAAAAAAAAAAAAAAAAAGAACCAGTGATTTGGGACTTCCCTGGTGGTCCAGCAGTTGGGGGACTCCGAGCTTCCACTGCAAGGGGCGCAGGTTCGATCCCTGGTCGGGAACTAAGATCCTGCATGCTGCATGGCGTGGCCAAAAAAACAAAACAAAACAAAACAAAACAGTGGTTGGTTTGGAACTGACTGGTTGAGACAGCCCAGAATATATTGGGTGGCTCCTAATGAAACCCAATGGATCTGTGGAACAAATTTATGGTCTTGGCTTCCCCCAGGTTGGCTAGAAAAATGCATAATTGGTTTCCCTTGGGCCCAGGGTCAACTACAGGTAACCCTGGAAACAACCCCTGCCAATCTGCCTTTAATGTGAGCACACTGGATTCAATCAGTTTTCCACTGGTATGATCATTTGGCTGAGATATTTGTTCCTTCACTTGGAGTAGAAAATGTTATTACTCACATAAAGGCTTTAACAAAATTTACCCAGCAAGCCTTGAATAATAGTAATCAGGCTATTAGTGTGCTCAATTCAGAAGTTTCCACGATGAAAAAAGTCCTACAGAATCGTATGGCTCTCGATATTTTAACTGCTTCCAAATGGGAAACTTGTGCTATAATACATCCTGAATGTTGTGTTTTTATACCTGATGAGTTTTCTAACATAACCCATCTTATAACACATACGAAGAATCAAATTTCTGCTCTGAATGATCCTCTTCCCAATTTAGGGGAAATACTAGGAAATGGTTTGGTTCTGGAGGATCTTGGCTTAAATCTTTACTGATGACACTGTCACTCCTATTGGCGATTTTGATTACCGTTTGTGTAACTTAGAAAGTGACTGTTTCTTGCCTTTTGTGCTGTGTTATCACCTACTCCTACTAAGTTAATGATATCTAAACAACTTGAAACTACTGATCACATCTTTAGTTCTCTATAAAATAATGGACGTGCACAATGCACATGCATGGTAAAATAGCCCAAGTCCTACTGGACAACTTTTCAGTGTGACAAAACCAGGGAGGGGCAGTGCTGGCAGGACAGATTAGCCATGAAAGTTTCCCAAGAGGAACTTCCAACCACAGCACTTCCCATAGGGAAGATCTCGGAGGGAGGGCACGAGGATTTCATGTAATGTGGTTCCAGGTGGTTATTCTCAGCTTTCTCTCACGTAAAATATCCACAGCCAAGAAATAAATCTTTTAAAAAGCTGTCCTTGGCTCTGTGGTAAAATGATAATTAAAATACTGCATCTATGGGACTTCCCTGGTGGTGCAGTGGTTAGGAATCCGCCTGCCAATGCAGGGGACACGGGTTTGATCCCCGGTCCGGGAAGATCCCACATGCTGCAGAGCAACTAAGCCCGTGCGCCACAACTACTGAAGCCCGCGCACTCTAGGGCCCATGTGCCGCAACTACTGAAGAACGCACGCCTAGAGTCCGGCTCCGCCAACAAGAGAAGCCACCGCAACGAGAAGCCCGTGCACCGCAATGAAGAGTAGCCCCCGCTCGCCGCAACTCGAGAAAGCCTGCATGCAGCAACGAAGACCCAACGCAGCCAAAAAAATAGTCTGTCTAAATTTCAAAAGATACATGCACCCCAATGTTCACTGCAGAACTATTTACAATAGCCAGGACATGGAAGCAACCTAAACATCCATCCACAGAGGAATGGATACAGAAGATGCGATACATATATACAACGGAATATTACTCAGCCATAAGAATGAAATAACACCATTTGCAGCCACATGGATGGACCTAGAGATTGTCATACTTAGTGAAGTAAGTCAGAGAAAAACAAATATATGATATCGGTTATATATGGAATCTAAAAAAAATGGTACAAATGAACTTATTTACAAAACAGAGAGTCACAGGTGTAGAAAACAAACTTATGGTTACCAAGCGGGAAGGGGGGAAGGGATAAATTGGGAGACTGGGATTGACATATACACTCTATTATACATAAAATAGATAACTAGTAAGGACCTACTATATAGCACAGGGAACTCTACTCAATACTCTATAATGACCTATATGGGAAAAGAAACTTTAAAAGAGTGTATATACGTATATGTATAACTGATTCACCTTGCTGTACAGCAGAAACTAACACAACATTGTAAATCAACTATACTCCAATAAAATATTTTTAATTTAATAAATAAATAAATAAATAGGACAAGAGCCCCCATACAGTCCTAGATACTATCTCAACATAATCCGCTGGGTACACAATTTCCAGATATTAAAGTTGTGCAACTTTTGACAAAATAATAATAATAAAATAAAATACTGCGTCTATTTGAAATGCACCATAGAAGACAAACAGTTGATAATGATGCCGTGACCGGGGGACAGATGCTTGCGTTTCAAACTGTGGGATGGAATCTGGACATTCAGGCACTAACTGTCAGTCCTCGGAAGAGCTAGATTTGGGGGACAGGGTCGTAGATTTGAGCCCTGCTTCCCAAACATCCGGAAAACTCAGGAGAAAACGGGACTGGGGACCCACCCCCCCAGACCACAGCTCCTCCCACGCACGAGCCACGAAGACTGAGTCAGGATTGTCCCTTGTTGACCATCCTCGTGGTCACCGCACAATCTGGGGCAAACGACGGGCTGTGGGCGCAGAGCTGCCCAGAAAGGCTCCGGTCCTGGAACCGAAGTTGCCGCCCGCAGTGACGGAACCAGACGCCCGGGGTCCCGACTGCCGGCCCCGCCCCCAGGCTGCGAGCCAGAGGGGACTGAGGTCTGAGCGGCGCCGGAGGCGGACTCGGCTCCGCAAACTCTGGGGTTGACCGAGGGGAGGCCCGGGTTCCGCCATGGCCAGTTTCGTCCAGCTCTTGTCTCTGGACGCCCAGTCTCGCGCACTCACCATTTCCCGGCTTCCGGCGTCCCCCGGAGTCGCCACTACGGCTCCCATGGCGGCTCCCGCGGCTGGTGAAGGTCACAACGCGACAGACGGAACAGCAGAGCCACACGGAGCCCTCCGGGAGAGAGGAGACGCCAAACCATAACCTGCCTGAGCTGAGTAGGAACGTCCACGCCGTTTACGGAGCGTCGCCCCACCCACCTACCCCAGCGGCGTCCCTGATTGGACAGTTCTTAAGGCTCCGCCCCTACGTGCGGATGTATCTGTGGGCTTGTCTGTTGCCACCAGATACTGGTATTTAACCAGAACTGGTCCTGGGCCCCTGGTCCGTCACTACAGCGCCTTCTGAAAGCGGGAAACAAGTGTGCACAGGGAATTCCAGTGTCAGTTTCCAGATGGAGAAACGCCCTTGGCCAGGGCAGGAGGAGCCCCCCGAGGCCAGGTAGACTAGAACAGGAGCGCCTGCTATCCTACCAGAGTCAGGGTCTTGGGATAATGCTTCGAGGCCATTCATGGAACTGTGACCCTTGTTTACAAGCACACTTAAAAATTACCTGACGAGGGACTTCCCTCGTGGCGCACTGGTTAAGAATTCGCCTGCCAGTGCAGGGGACACGGTTTCCATCCCTGGTCCAGAAAGATCCCACATGCTGCAGAGCAACTAAGCCCATGCACCACAAGTACCTAAGCTCTAGAGTCCATGAGCCACAACTACCGAGCCTGTGCACCACAATACTGAAGCCCCGCGCGCCTAGAGCCGGAGCTCCGCAACAAGAGAAGCGACCGCAATGAGAAGCCCGCGCACCGCAATGAAGGGTAGCCCCTGACTGCTGCAACTAGAGAAAGCCCCCACGCAGCGACGAAGACCCAACGCAGCCAAAAATAAATAAATTAAAAAAAAAAAAGAATAGTCAAGAAAAAAAAATTTTTTTAATTACCTGACCATATGTAATAGAGTCTGGCTCCACTTGCATCCTTGACTGTTGACAGCGCTGAGGCATCCACTCATTCCTTCCCCACTCCCACACATTTGTTACTTTAAAGATCCCGAGGTCTCGAGAGAAGTTGGCTCTGGTGGGAAGTTTGAACACACTAGCTAGCCTGAGCATAGGGACTCCTCTCAGACCAACCACAAGCTATGAGATGTGCTCAATAAAACTTTCAAGAGTACATTTTACACGGGAAGGAAATTTATATCTGTTTTTTAGTGTTTCTCTAGAGAACTCTGAAATGCAAACAGGTATAATATCCATAAGGCAATCGAATTCTTATTTTTACTGATATAAAAAAATAAATAAATAAAAGGTTATTTAAATTGGGATGTACCTGGAAACTCTTTTTTTTTTTTTTTTTAATTCATTTTTGGCTGCGTGGGGTCTTAGTTGCAGCAGACTCTCTAGTTGAGGCGCCTGGGCTTAGTTGCCCCGTGGCGTGTGGATCTTAGTTCCCCAACGAGGAATCAAACCCATGTCCCCTGCATTGGAAGGCAGATTCTTAACCACTGGACCACCAGGGAAGTCCCCTGGAAACTCTTAATATGCTCAGCAGATTGGATCAAAACTAATGAATTTATTTATTTATACAGCTTTACTGAGATATAATACACATATTATACACTGGACTCCTTTAAATTTTAAATTCAATGGTTACAGGGGAATTCCCTGGGGGTCCAGTGGTTAGGACTCGTGGCTTTTACTGCGGTGGGTCAGGGTTCAATCCCTGGTCAGGGAACTAAGATCCCGCAAGCCACATGGCGCACCAAAAAAAAACAGAAACAAAAAAACACCCTATGGTTTCAGTATATTCACAGATACACGCAGTCATCACCACAGTCAATTTTAGAACATTTTCACCACCTCAAAAGAAATTCCTCTCCCCTTTAGCTATCAGTTTCCTAACTTCCCATCTTCCTCCTCCAAGCCCCAGCCCTAGGTGATTGCTAATCTATCAATACTTTCCATTTCTGTAGATTTCCCTATTCTGGACTTTCATGTGAATGGAATTATATAATATGTGGTCTTTGGGATCAACTTAAGTCACTTAGCATAATTTTTAAGGGACATCCATGCTGTAGCATGTATCAATAACTGATTCTTTTTTAAAAAATTTTATTATGGTAAAATACACCTATAATATTTAGTCTTAAACATTTTAAGTACACACTTCAGTGGTATGAAGTACATTTACATTGTTGTGCAGCCATCACCACCTATCCATGTACAGAGTTCTTCATCTTGAAAAACTGAAATTCTGTATCCATTAACCAGTAACTCCCCATTTCCCTCTTCCTCCACCTCTGGCAATCCCCATTCTACCTTTTGTCTTTATGATTTTGACTACCCTAAGTACTGCATACAAGTGAAATCACACAGTATTTGTCCTTTTGTTACTGGCTTATTTCATCTTGAGCATGATATCCTCAAGGTTGATGCATGGTGTAGCATATGTCAGAATTTCCTTACTTGTTAAAGGCTTACTAATAAGCAAGGATTTACTGCTGTCATTTTGCTATTTGTTTTTTGTTTTGGTTTGGTTTTTTATTTTAACATCTTTATTGGAGTATAATTGCTTTACAATGGTGTGTTAGTTTCTGCTTTATAACAAAGTGAATCAATTATACACTGCTATTTGTTTTTTATATGCCTTATAGGTTTCCTGTGCCACATTTACTGCATTACTCTTTTCTTTGTGTTTGTTTGTTTTGTTTTGTTTTGGTAGCGAAATCTCATTGGTAGTTCCTCTCTCATTGCCTTTTGTGTATATTCTATAGCTATTTTCATTGTAGTTACCATAGAGATTACGTTTAAAACCCTAAAGTTATGGGAATTCCCGGCGGTCCAGTGGTTAGGACTCGGCACTTTCACTGCCAGGCGCGGGTTCAATCCCTGGCTGAGGAACTAAGACCCCGCAAGCTGTGCGGTGTGGACAAAAAAAAAAAAAAAAAAGTTTTTTTAAATCCTGAAGTTAGAATAACACTCTAACTTGAATTTATACCAGTTTAATAACATACAAACACTCTTATCCTTTACATTTCCATCCCTAATCCTTTCAGTTGTTGATGTCCCCAAATTATATCTTTATACATTTTGTGTCCAAAAACATAAATAATTTTTAAAACCCATTAGTTTCTTAGATTATGTAGAAACTAACACGTGGAGTTACAAACCAAAGCTACAATAACATTAGCTTTTACTTTAATTTTTTTTCAAAAAAATTATTTATTCATGGTTTCACCCGTTATTTGCTAAAAACAAAAGTTAATCTCAGTGAATTCTCCTTGTTATTTATTAAACTATTCCCCTCTAGTGTCTTATGTCTACCAGATATATTAACCCCCTTCTCTAGACACTGCCAGGTATATATCGAAACGTTATTACTATTCAATTACTTATTTTTGTGCTCTTCATGCAGGTCAACTCCCTAGTTTATTTTATTGTTTTTTAAAATAAATTTATTTATTTTTGGCTGTGCTGAGTCCTAGTTGCTGTCTTTCTTTAGTTGTAGTGAGTGGGGGCTACTCTTCGTCTGGTGTGCGGGCTTCTCATTGCAGTGGCTTCTCTTGTTGTGGAGCCCAAGCTCTAGGCACATGGTCTTCAGTAGTTGTGTCACACGGGCTCAGTAGTTATGGTACATGGGCTTAGTTGCTCTGCGGCATGTGGGATCTTCCCGGACCCGTGTCCTCTGCATTCGCAGGCGGATTCTTAACCACTGCACCACCAGGGAAGTCCCTCAACTCCCTACTTTAACTCATCATCATATTAAGCAGGTAACAACACAGCTTCCTTCTCCCATGGTTAAATTGTAGCCTTGAGACATTTTGGTCACCTTAACTAGACTGAGGCACTCTAGTTTTTATTAAACACAAGAGATGACTTGCTGGTTTTGCAAAAGGCTTGCTGAGTGTCTCATTAATATCCCTTTCAGGTACTAACTGAAAGGCAGCTTGGTGGGGAACCTCCCACCCCTGTGCCCAAGAGATGTGAATGTCTCATGATGAGGAAAAGTATTTTAAAATCAAAACACACAAACACAGTTTCTCATTCTGCCCATCTGGATGGCACCAAAGGTTTGCATTTCTGTCAAGCTCCCATATGATGCTGACGCTGCTGATATAAGCATCACATTCTAAGAACCGCTGCTCTAGTCTAAAGGTTAAAAGTAATTATATGATCATCTACCAGTGCTGTGAGGATTAAAGGAAATACTATAAAAGTGCTTGATAATCTTAAACATGCAACTTTTTAAATGTTGGTTGTTACTACTCATTTGTTATGTGAATCTCAAGGTGAATAATTATATTAATCTTTGTTGAGGTTTCAAGAGAAAAATATAAAGAAAGGATGGAATATAAGTCTGATTAGTTTAAATGTTAACTTCACTGACTTCACAAATTTCCTAGTGATCATCTAGGTTTTTGCTAATGACTGTTGTTGATTCTTACTAGAGCTTCCAGAAAGACTGTGTAATCATATATTTAACTCAGTGACAAGGTTGTATCAGAAAGCTCACTCGTTGAAATATAACCTAATAAAATCAATGTAAAATGGATAGGTTCAGCCATCTATAAGATGGCACATTAATTTTTTAATGTATTAGTCTCATAAATCATGTAGAAAATAAAAAGTGGATTTACAAAGTGTTGTTACAATAATACCAGCTTTTATCATTGTCCCTGTATTTACGTTTACTGAGATCCTTATTTCTTCATATGGCTTTAAGTTATGCTCTCGTGTCCTTTCATTTCAACCTGTAGGACTCCTTTTAGCATTTCTTGCAGGGCAGGTCTAATGATAATGAAGTCCCTCCACTTTTGTTTATCTGAGAATGTCAATCTCTCCCTCACATTTGAAAGACAGTTTTGCTGGGTATAGGATTCTTGGTTGACAGGTTTTTTTCTTTTAGCACTTTGAGTATATCAGCCCACTGACTCCTGGCCATAGTTTCTAATGAGAATCTGCTGATTATCTCATTGATGATCCCTTGTATATGATGAGTTGCTTTTCTCTTGCTGCTTTCAACATCCTTGCTTTCTCTTTGGCTTTTGACCATTGGATTATGTGTCTTAATGTGGGTCTCTTTGAGTTCATCCTACTTGGAGTTAATTGAGCTTCTTGGTTGTTTATATACACAGGTTTCATCAAATTTGGGAAGTTTTCAATTATTTCATTATTTCTTCAAATATTCTCTGCCCCTTTTTCTTTCACTTTTCCTTTTCTGGGTCTTCCAAAATGTGTACATTTGTCCACTTGATGGTTTCCCACAAGTTCCTTACACTCTGTTTACTTTTCTTTAATCTTTTTTCTTTTCCTTCTTCAGCCTCAATATTTCCAATGCCCTATCTTACAACCTTGCTGAACTTGATGAAAATCCATTCTAGGGTTTCCCTGGTGGCGCAGTGGTTAAGAATCCACCTGCCAATGCAGAACAGACTTGTGGTTGCTGGGGGGGGGGGGGGAAGGATGGACTGAGAGTCTGGGGTTAGTAGATGCAAACTATTACATATAGAATGGATAAACAACAAGGTCCTACTGTATAGCACAGGGAACTATATCCAATCTCCTGGGATAAACCATAATGGAAAAGAATATTTTTTTAAAAAGAATGTATATATGTGTTAAAAAAAGAAAGAAAGAAAGAAGAGGCCATCTTCAAGTAGTAGGAACATTTTATGCCTCTTTTACTCATCCTTTCCTGACCCTCTCCCTGGCATGGTGGTGCCTGTAGTATGGAAGCAATGGCAGCCTGGTTCCCAGTTCCCTCCCTGGAACCCAAAGGAGCAGAGCAGACCTTAATTGCAAATTATTATGCATCTCTGCTCTAACCTGTCTGGAGGATCCCTGAAGGACTGACACAAGGCACTTGTCTCTGTTTCACCTAACTAGGAACCCCAGTGGGAAAAGCAGCCTGAATGGCTCGTAAAAGCTGCAAGGTGACCACAGACCTGCAGATGCCTGGGGCAAGAGAACGTGGGTAGAGACATACGATATACCATCTGAGGCCTGAGGAGAAGATGGAGGGAAACTATTCAGGAAATTAGGACATTTAAAAGCAGCTGTGGGGCTTCCCTGGTGGCACAGTGGTTAAGAATCCACCTGCCAATGCAGGGGACACAGGTTTGAACCCTGGTCCGGGAAGACCCCACATGCTGCGGAGCAACTAAGCCCCTTGCGCCACAACTACTGAGCCTGCGCTCTAGAGTCCGCAAGCCACAACTACTGAAGCCCGCGCACCTAGAGCCCGTGCTCTGCAATAAGAGAAGCCACCACAATGAGAAGCCTGCGCACCGCAAAGAAGACCCAACACAGCCAAAAAATAAAAACAAATAAATAAATAAATTTGTTAAAAAATAAATAAGAGCAGCTGTGGGCGGGGGGTAGGGATAAATTGGGAGACTGGGACTGACATCTACACACTACTACATATAAAATAGAGAACTAACAAGAACCTCCTGTATAGCACAGGGAACTCTACTCAATACTCTGTAATCACCTATAAGGGAAAAGAATCTAAAAAAGAGTGGATATATGTATATGTATAACTGATTCACTTTGTTATACAGCAGAAACTGACACATTATAAATCAACTACACTCCAGGACTTCCCTGGCAGTCCAGTGGTTAAGACTCTGCACTTCTACTGCAGGGGGCATGGGTTCGATCCCTGGTCGGGGAACTAAGATCCTGCCTGCTGCGCGGTGTGGCAAAAAATAATAAATAAATAAATAAAATAAATCAACCATACACCAATAAAAAATTAATTTTAAAAAAAAGCAGCCGTGTACAGGGGAATTTAGAAGGCCATGTGCACACCCAGACAAGATGCACACTCTGAAAAAAGCTAAGACCTCAAAGTTCTCACCCCAGGTTCAGAGCAAGCCCAGCTAAGTGTTGAACGAGTGGCCCAGAGCAGATCCAAACTGCAAAGACCAGGAGTGCTCCTGACAGTCATGAAACACTGTCAAATTATCATACTAAGGGAGGTAAGTCAGACAGAGAAGGACAAATACCATATGCTATCACTTACATGTGGCGTCTAAAAAAAAAAAAAGTACAAATGAACTTATTTGCAAAACAGAAATAGACTCACTGATATAGAAAACAAACTTATGGTTACCAAAGGGGAAAGCAGGAGAAGGGATAAATTAGGAGTTTGGGATTGACATATACACACTACTGTATACAAAATAGATAAACAACAAGGACCTACTGTGGAGCACAGGGAACTATATTCAATATCTTGTAATAACCGATAATAGAAAAGAATCTGAAAAAGAATATATATATATATATATATATATATATATATATATATATATATATATCTGAATCCCTTTTCTGTACACTTGAAACTAACACAACATTGTAAATCAACTATACTTCAATTTTTAAAATTAAATTAAAATTTAAAATAAATGTAAACAAAAATTTTTAATTTTAAAAAAGAAACAGTGTCAAAACATTAAACACAAGCTAAAGAAACACAGACTTCAGTAATCACAGACAAGGAATGGTGTTTGCAACAATAGTTTGGAAAAGTCTCAAAACAGGCTACTGCAGATTTCTACAATTAAAAAAAAAAAAAAACTACAAACCCTAGGTAAGGGAAAGAATTTAATTTCCAGAGTTATCACATTAAAATAGTCAAATCGGCACTTCCCTGGTGGCTCAGTGGTTAAGAATCCTCCTGCCAATGCAGGGGACACGGGTTCGAGCCCTGCAGGAAGATCCCACATGCCGCGGAGCAACTAAGCCCGTGCGCCACAACTATTGAGCCTGCGCTCTAGAGCCCGCGAGCCACAACTACTGAGCCCCCATGCCACAACTACTGAAGCCTGAGCACCTAGAGCCCGTGCTCTGCAACAAGAGAAGCCACCACAATGAGAAGCCCGCACACCGCAATGAAGAGTAGCCCCCGCTCGCTGCAACTAGAGAAAGGCCATACACGGCAACAAAGACCCAACACAGCCAAAAATAAATAAATAAATAAATTCTTAAAAATAAAAAAATAAAATAGTCAAATCCCCAATTTTTAACAACAACAACAACAAAAAAGAGGACATGCAAAGAAACCAAAGAACATGGCCCACTCAAGGAAACAAAATAAATTGACAGAAACTGTCCCTGAAGAAGTCAAGACATCAGACTTACTAGACAAAGAGTTTTTTTTTTTAACAGAGAAAAGAAAAACGATGGAGAAAATCAATGACACCAAGTTTGGTTCTTTGAAAAGATCAACAAAACTGACAAACATTTAGCTAGATTGAGAGAAGATGCAGACTACTAAAATTAAAAAATGGAAGAGGGTATGTTACTACTGATCTTACATTAAAAGGATTACAAGAGAATATCATGAATAATTTTCCACAAGTAAATTGGGTAATTTTGATGAAATGGACAAATTCCTAGAAGCATACTATACACCAAAACTGAATCATGAAGAAATAGAAAAACTGAATAGACTTACAACTAGTAAGGAGAACAAATCATTAACCAAAAATCTCCCAACATAGAAAAGACCAGGACCAGATGGTTTGACTGGTAAATTCTAGCAAACATTTAAAGAAGAATTAACACCAATACTTCTCAAATTCTTCAAAAAAAAATTTAAGAGGAGAGAATACTTCCTAACTTATTCACTGAGGCCAGCATTGTCCAGATTCCAAAGTCAGATAAAGACACCACAAGAAAAGAAAACTACAGACCAAGATCTCTGATGAATATTGATTCAAAAATCCTCAAAAAAATTAGCAAACCAGGGACTGGTGGCACAGTGGTTAAGAATCCGCCTGCCAATGCAGGGGACATGGGTTCCATCCCTGGTCTGGGAAGATCCCACATGCTGTGGAACAACTAAGCCCGTGAGCCACAACTACTGAGGCTGCATGCCACAACTACTGAAGCCCATGCACCTAGAGCTCGTGCTCTGCAACAAGAAGCCACCGCAGTGAGAAGCCTGAACACCTGAAACTAACACAGCATTGTAAATCAACTATACTCCAATGAAAATTAATAAAATAAAATAAAAATTTGGTAAGGCGTGTTTGTCAAGGCCCCATATGTGACTACACCCAGGCCCAGGCATGCTCTTCAGGTGTCCCTCACCAGCCCACACTGGTGACCCCTTTTTGAGGGGAACTTGGAAACATTTTCAAGGGACGAATATGACAACTGGGGCTATGTGAGCCCAAGACCAAGACAGGGATGCTCTCTCCAGCCTCCAGGTCCAGCCAGGGCTGGTCACAGCCTGGGTGGGGGAACTTAGAAATGTTTTGGGAGACACCTCCAAGTACCAGGCCTGATCTGGGCTGTGGACAGGACCCGGGCATCCTCCCACAGCAGCTGGAGGGCCTCTCTGGCTGACTGACTGGTTACTACAGAGAGACTTAGAAAATGTTTCAGGTGGTGGATTCAGCGAACAGGACCCACATGTGACTGTAGTTCTCCTGGTATAGGGACCTGACCCTGGGGCCCTTCCTCCCCTCAGGAAACATTTTCAGGAGGTACAGGTGGTGACTGGGTCCCGCTGAGGACAGCTGACTCCAAGAGCAACCTCCTCAGGCCTCCCTTGCAGCCCACTAAGGATTCAGCCATCTGAGGAAGACAGAAACTTTTTGGAGATTGGGATTGACATATATACACTAATGTATAAAACAGATAACTAATGAGAACCTGCTGTATAGCACAGGGGACTCTACTTAATGCTCTGTAGTGACCTAAATGGGAAGGAAGTCCAAAAAAGAGGGGATATATGTAGACATATAGCTGACTCACTTCGTTATACAGCAGAAACTAACACAACATTGTAAAGCAACTATACCCCAATAAAAAAGAAAAAAAAAAGAAAAATTTTGGAAGGCCCACATGGGAATGAAGCCCCCAGGGCATCTAACTGGAACCTCCTTCACCTGCCAGGGCCAGTGCCACACCCTCACCCCAGGCAGAATTGGAACCATTCCAGCAGCTACTTCAGATGACCAAGCATCTCCTGAGGACCCTGTCCATGGTACCTACCTCTGCACCCCACTGGTTGGCCTGGGATGGTCCCTGCCACTGGAGGGAGGCTTGCAAAGGTTCGGGGGCGGGGGGAGTGTCCAAGAACAGGCCCCAGTGTAACTGCAGTTGGACATTGGGTACCCTCTCTCGGCCTCCCTGTCCCCTCTTCAGAAGGGAAAATTTTCTGGACGCACATCATGCAACAGTGCACCGCGCGATCCTGGCCCCAAGAGGGGGACCTAGAAAAATTCTCAGGAGGCACTCCAGACAAGCGGGCACCAGGTGGGAATGCAGCCGAGTCCTGGGCGCCCTACCCCGGTCACCTGCAACGCCTCAAGTCAGTCCTCGCTGGTGGAAGGGACTTCCGTGCGCCAGTCACCCTGCCCATGCAGTTCCCAGATGCCCCCTCCTTTATACAGCAGAGACAACCTCAGAGGAGCCCGTGTTCGGAGGCAGAGAGTGTCGCACCCCAGAAGACAGCGCTGCCGGCCTTGTGGAACTCGCCCTTGGGCTCGGCAGTCGGATCCCACTTCAGTGGAGCTCCCGGGACTATATTTTTAAAAAGGCCACCAGGTGGCGCCCGACAACCAGCGCGACCTGGAGACGGACCTGGACCCCTAGACACCACCACTCCTGGGTCTCACTCGAACAGTGTACCTAGGCTCAGCATCCGGGGTTGGACTGGTGGGCCCGGGACACCGTCCACGGAACTCCCTGGACGACCGGGGCTGATCTCAGCCTCCAAAGGGGGACTTAGCCATTTTTTAGGAGGCACCCCCAATGACCTGGCCCCACGTGGGACTGTGGCGGGACTGGGGACTGTGACGGGGCTGGGGGCTGTGACTCAGCCTTCTCCACGAGCCTCCAGGGCCATCTCAGTTCAGTCTCCCCCTCCCAAGAGGGCTTAAAAATATTTGGGGGAAGCACATCTGGTGACCCATCCCCACGTGGGACTTCCCCCAAGCCCTGGACAACCTCGGAGGCGGTCCTTAGCCCTCCTGGTCGCTGCCTCTCTGCAGAGGAGGAGTTGGAAACATTTTCCAGAAGCATATGTGATGAAGAGGGCCCACCTGTGACTATGGCTAGACTACATCCCCCCTGGGGCCTCCCTGGATGGCTAGGACCAGTTGTCTCCTCCAAAGAGAGATTCAGAAAAATGAAGCGGGGGAGGAGCACATCCATCAACTGGACCACACAGGTGTCTGCAGGTAGAAGTGGGGAGCCCTCTAAGCCCAGGCCAGTGGCCCTCATCCAGAGGGGGACTTGGAAACTCTTGAGAGGCACAATGCCAACACATGACCACAGTCATGTCTGGGTACCTGCCCCTTTGGCTGACTTCCTGGCTCCGACTAGTTCCCACCAACAAAGGGGGAACCTCTGAAAATGGGACCCTTAAGCAGGACCATATAGCAGGCCTCTAGCCGCTCCCCTCGGCCTCCATGGCTGGCACAGCTGGTCCAGTATTCTAAAGGGGACTTATGTTTTCGGGGATTGTCTCCAGTGACCAGGCCTTAAGTGGGTCATTGGGTGGACCTGGGGCACCCTCCCTGGTTGGCCCAGGCACATCCTCAATCCAGGCCCCAGACAGGCCATGGGCATTCCTACTCAGCCTGGGTTGGCCCTAGCCTAGTGAGGAGGACGTAGAGATCTTTTCAGAAGGCGATCTTAAAAGTTGGCACCCAAGCAGGACCACCATGGGCCTGTGTGCCCTGACCCAGCCTCTCTGCCAGCCTAGGCCTGTGCCCCTGCTCAGGACGGAAGAATGCAATGATCAGGGCACAACAGGATGACAGCCAGGTCACGGTCACACTCCCCAGGACACACTGGTCCATCCAGTCCTGTCTATGCCACCAGAGGGGACTAGAAATGTTTTTAGTCATGCCACACAAGACCACTGGCATGCTAAGGTCCCCACACAGAACTCCCTGACTATCCTGGAGCCTGTCCACACTGGATCAGGACTTAGAAATGTATTAGGGGCATGTTTCTGCCAACAGGGACCCACACTGGATAGTAAGTGGGTTGCCATGCCCTCGGGCCTCCATGTCTGGCCCAGATCAGTCCTCCCCTCCACAGAAGGTCACATAAACTTTTCAGGAGGGGCTCTCAATGACCATGACCAAACAGTGATAGCACCTGAGCCCGTGGCACACACAGTGGGCCAGTAAGTCCAGCCCAGGTCATTGCCTCTTGTGGGGATGTGGGTGGGTTTTCAGGAGGCACCACCAGGTGCCATGGGTCCGATACCAGCACCTGTGCAGAACCACAGGCTGGCTCAGGCACCCACCCTGAGTCTTTCTGGCTAGGCTGTGCCTGTGCCCACTACCAAGGACACCCTAGAGAGGTTTACAGGATGCATCGGTGATTGGGCTCCATGCACAACTGAGGGAGGACCCAGGGCAACCTCCATGGGTCTCCTTGGATAATGCCCTAGATTTGGATACATTTTCAGAAGGCACATGGATGACCGGACACGAGATGCCACTCCTGGGGCACACTGCCTGGTCCAGCCTGATCCCTGCCACCAGAGGAATATTTACAAGCAGTTTTGGTGGGCACTTCCTATGACAGGACCCGATGCAGGACAGCAGGCAGCCCTGGGGCACGTGCCCCAGACTATCCTGGTCAGCTCTACTGCCTTCCCCTTCTAGAATGAAATGTTTAAAAGTCTGGGGATGGGAGTTCCCTGGTGGTCCAGTGGTTAGGACTTGCCACTTTCACTGCTGTGACCCTGGGTTCACTCCCTGGTCAGGAGAACTAAGATGCTGTAAGTCACACAGCATGGGTGATTGCACCCCATGCAGGATGGCAAATAGACTGGGGTGCCCTCCTTGGGCCTCTCTGGTCTCCCTCTCTAGGGGGAGACTTAGAAAACTTTTCAAGAGGCACATCTGCCACCTAGACCCCATCTGTGATCTGCCCGGGGGTTCCCAGCCAGCCCAGGCTCATGCCTGTTCCCCCACCAAGGGGGATGTAGAAATATTTTCTGTAGGCACATCTGAGAATCAGGGGCCCAAGCATCCAAACACTGTTCTCTACATGGGCTACAGGTGGGCTTGACATGCCCTCCCAGCCTCCAGATGCCTTCAAGGGAACCACACAAGACTGTATCGACTGGAGGGCAAGTCACTTCCTTTCAACTCTAAACCTCAGGTTTCATCCCAAGGTCTTCTTTCTCTGTAACAGACTCCAGAACACACCAGAACCAGGGTATGCCAGGCTCTCTACCTGTCTCCTGGGAGGCCCGAAGCTCCAGCCCACCTGTCCAAGGCCCCACTTTGGGGCCTGCCTCTAAGTCTTCCTCCACCCCAAGACCTCCCAGATTCCCCACCTTCAGGGCCACAAGGTAGAGTCTGGGAGGCCCTGGGGTACGTCTGGCTTTCAGGGCCCAGGACAAGCCAGCACAAGCCTGCCCTTAGTGGCTTCTCAAAACAGCTGTGTCACGGACTTCCCTGGCGGTCCAGTGGTTAGGACTTGGCGCTTTCACTACCGTGGCCCCGGGTTCAACCCCTGGTCTGGGAACTAAGATCTCACAAGCCGCAGGGCGTAGCAAAAAACAAAACAGACCAAAAAACACCCCAGCTGTGTCACAGCCCTAGTGGACGGAGGAGTGAAGCAGGAGTGGAGGACAGAGTGGTAGGTGAGGTGCGGTGTGAACCTTGTAGACTCTGGTGAGACGATTCAAACCAGCAAGTGGTCTTCCTGCAAGGCCTCGGGTCAAGGGTCAGTTAGGGTTTGCTGACCTTTCTGGGTCATAAATTCCACTGCCTTCAAAAAAAAAAAAACCCACACTCAGTTACACCTGGACCTGAGTCTATTCTTGGTAGTGGCATTTTAATGGCTTTCCTTGGTGGTAGCAGCAGCAGCAAGAGGAGAAGGGGGAGAGTTTGCCCCGCCCCTGGAGGAGCGGGCTCAGGCTCTGGGGGAATCTTGCCTCCACCGGGTCTAGCCGTCCTCTTCCCATTGGACTGAGGCCAAGAAGGTGCGGATTTCCATGGGCTGTAGCGTGATGGTGGTGGAGACCAGCCGGGAAGGAGAAGGATGGGGTGTGGGGCCTGGGGAGGTGGAGGGGAGAAGGAGTGAGGGATGTAGACTTCCTTTGCCTTAAAACCCCTATGCCACCCCACACCACGCCTGTGCTCCCTCTCCTGAACACACATACCACCTTAAATCTGTCCCCAGGGCCTCACTCGCAGACCCTTCAACTGCTTCCCAGGGCCTAGATACCACCCCCAGATCCCCAAATCCCTCCCCAGTGCCTGGTCACCATCCTCACACCCACAAGTCCCACCCCAAGGACCGTCAAGCCAACGCCTGCCTCTAGAACTAGACACCGACGGAGATTCTCAAATCTTGTTCTTGGGACTGCACTCCATTCTCAAACCCTCAAGACCTACCCCTAGTTTGCTGGACCCACCTCAGTCCCTTAAACCCCAAACCCGGATCTGAACACCGACCGACTCAGGCCCTCGAGCTCTATACCTGGACCTGGTCAACATTCCCACACCTCCCACCCGGCCCCCAGCTCTGGGCAGGCCCCCACCCGTGTTTGGTATCCACTGGAGCCTGGAGGCGTGGGCCCGGAGCTGGTTGGCCGCCAGCGTGGTCTCCCGCAGGTCGGTGATGGTGAAGGCGGAGAACAGGTCCTGCGGGCAGTGGATGGGCCGGCCGGGCTGTGTTGGGACAAAGCTGGGGTTTCCCCTCCCGCCTCTCTCCTGTCTCCTTCCCACCTCCTTTCTCCTCACCGTCAAGTCCAAGGTCACCGGAGAGCTCAGGTTGCGGCCCGAGTCCTCCCCTACGGCGAACTGGTGCTCTAAGCGCAGCAGCAGCGTCTCCGGGCCCCAGCGGGCTAATGTTAGTAGATGCACGGAAGGCGGCAGCTCTCGGCGCAACCCCGAAAACTGCGGTGAAGAGTGGCGCGGGGCTGAGCCAAGAGGGGCGGGACTGAGCGGCGGTCAGGAGGCGGAGACCCAGCGTGGAGGGGCGGGCCTTGGCCGCGGTGAGGGGGCGGGGCTTACCCGGGGAGTGGCGGGGCTCACCCAGGACAGAGCCAATGAGGGGACGGGGCGGTGCCAGGTTGGGGGCAGAAAGGATTTGGTCTGAGACTGAGTTAGGGCGGGGAGGGAGAGTGGAGAGACCCGGCTGGAGGAGGTGAGTAGACGAGAGGGCCGGGCCAAGGCTGCCGGGGTGACGCGGCTGAGCTAAGGGGACTGGACTAGCATACGTCCTCCCCAGGACAAGTAGGGGCAGGCGAGGTGGGTCCCAGTTAAGCCTAGGTAAATCCGCCCTCAACCCCGCCCCTCCTCCGCAGGCTTCCTTCGGGTCCTCTTTCTACCGGCCCCACCGCCCCTCACCTGCGTGCGAGGGGCGACCTCGAGGCGGTAGGGGGCGCCGCCACCTCGGGCCAGCACCACCTGCGGGGCCAGGACCTCCTTCTCCGCCTGCAACCGGTGCCCGGCGGCCGCGGTCCGGGCCTTGTCCAGCAGCACGAGGTGGCGCCCTCGCACCCAAAGCCCCGACCCCTCCTCCAGCAACGGCTCCCCTACTCCGCGGGCATCGTCTCTCAGCAGCCTTCTGTGCACCTGCGGGGAGAGTGGCCAGGAGAGGGTGAGGTTCCTTCTAGCCAATTTCCGGGCCAGAAATTGGGTAAAAGCAAGTGGGAATTTCAAGAAAAATTGAAGATTGGGGTGGAACGGATGAGGACGAAGGTCTGGTAGGGGGTCCCCAGTAGAAGTGGGGATCCGACCTAACAAGGGACTAGGACAGAGGGAGGTAAGGATCTAATGCGGGCGTGGATAGGGCAAATCAGGGCCTGGAGGGGAGGCTCGGGTAAGGATTGGATAAAAGCACGGAGTAAATGTCTCACATAGGAATGGAGGGCTCCGCTTAGCAGGGACCACAAACGGAGGGATGCACCTAGCAACAGAAACTTGCTTCAAGGTCCTGCAGGGGGCCAGGGAGGGAACTGGTGGGAGGACCCTGACTTAGATGGGGCTCGGACCACTCACCATGAGCTCTAAGGAGCCGTCACTCAGGCTGCTGCCCCCCTGGGAGCGGTCAGTCAACACAGTCAGCTGCACGTTCCCATCCTGGGGGGCAAGGGGTGAGTGAGGGGCTGCACTTCCAGCCAGCCCTGGCCCCCAGGCAGGCCTCACAAGGATGGTGGAGACTGCTGAGGACAGTCCGGAGATGTTAAGAATGAGAGGTAACCCCTGCTCTGTAAAGGGGTGTCAGGAAGATGTCGGGAGCAGGATGGGGGATGGGTACCGTGATGTAAATGCGACTGTTAACTGGATAGTAGTTTCCTGCCACTGGCTCAGTCTGGTTCAGCTTCCAGGTGAGTCGATAATCCCGCCTGGGGTGGGGTGGGATGGGATCTGATCAGGCCTGGGGTCTGGCTCCCCTTCCCCGCTCACCCACTCTTCACTCCCCCCTCACCCTCTCCCTCCCACATTCATTAGGATCAGCAGGTGCCCCCACTGCCCCTGGGCCCCAACAGACCACAGACCACCCCTCAGTGCCCCCAGTCACCCCACCTCCTCTCCAGGATCTCCCGGCCATTGCTGTCAGTGTAGAAGAGTCCGTCTGTCTCCAGCACAGTGTCAAAGCGACTGATGACCTCCTTCCCCCAGCCATCACTATACCCAATGGGATGGCAAGGTGGTGAGCCTCACCTTAACTCCACTCTGCCCTTCGCTCAGCCCCCACTCCCAGCCTCCACCACTCACCCCACAGGTATTGGCCCCACCGTCCACTCCAGCTCCAGGTGCCGCTGTCCCGGGTACAGGCGAACCACCTGGGAACACCAGGCTGAGAAGTTCTGGTGCACTTCCTGCACCAAGGCTGTCTGCAGGCATATGGGGGTGAAGGGCAGGTGTAAGCGTGCAGCTGAGCAGAGGTGAGCCCTGCAAATGTCCACCCCTGCTGTGAAGCTCACAAAGGCCTACATCAGGGTCAACCCTGCTAATAGCTTGGGAGCCCCACCCACCTCCCCCACCTGCCTAGGTGTGATGCCCACACTTTGTACCTCAGTCATAGCCATGTAATTTTTTGAGTTTGGCATACATGCTTGCTGCCCACCATTACCCTATCTCTCCTCCTTAGAACAGGATTCTAGCTTAGCACGTGGCTACTGGGAATAGACTGTACTGTTTCATCTTCCCTGAGGTTCTGAGTAGCTGTGTGACCATGTTGGGCCCAGTCAAAGTGGTGTGAACAATGTTCCTTGCCCCTTTCCCTCTTCCAGTGGCTCAAATGCAAATGTGATGGCTGGAGCTTGAGCAGCCATATTGGGCCATGAGGTGGAAGCTGAATGTTAAGGAGGGTAGAGCAATAAGATAGAAGACTAGGACTTCCCTGGTGGCACAGTGGTTAAGAATCTGCCTTCCAATTCAGGGGACATGGGTTTGAGTCCTGGTCCAGGAAGATCCCACATGCCACAGAGCAACTAAGCCTGTGCGCCACAACTACTGAGCCTGCATTCTAGAGCCCACAAGCCACAACTACTGAAGCCCGCGCACCTAGAGTCCGTGCTCCACAACAAGAGAAGCCGCCGCAATGAGAAGCCTGCGCGCCGTAATGAAGAGTAGCCCCCCCTCTCCGCAACTAGAGAAAAAGCCCGCACACAGCAACAAAGACCCAACGCAGCCAAAAAAATTTTTTAAATTAAAAAATAAAAAAAGATAGAAGACTAGATGACTACTGAACCATCCCACCTGCCCGGACTTTCCGTTAGATGGAAAGAAACGTCCATCTTGTTTTAGGCATGGTTAATTTGGGTAACTCTGTTACAGGAAGCAAAACTATATCCTAATACAGTGACCCAGGCATGGAGGCATTCACCTCAAGGAGAATCATGTCAAATGTGAGGCTTGCCGTTACCTGCCCCATTCCCACCCTAAGAGGAAACGTCAACGAGAGGCCCCAGGAAACCCCACAAGCCTGAGCCCCTGTTCCCAGCCAGATGCACCCTCAAATATCCACCCTAACTTAGAATCACCCAAGCCCTATCCAAGTGTGAACCTTTAAATATCCACCCCAGATAAAATCCCCTCCTACCACAGATCCTTGGTGAAATCTGCAAGCAGTTACACCTGGCTCTCCCTATCTGTTGGCCAAATGGGAACACCCCACCCCCAATTTCAAAAGCTAAGTATAATCTTGACACTCACAACAGATGTGAATGCCTTTCTATGTGCTTCCATGGCGTGACTGTCACACAACCAGCCATGAATATCAACCCTGTGGGAGGATCCTCAAGTATTCCCCTCGGGTCTTAGCCTTCTTATTTGTTGGAGATGTAAATCCAACCCCCACCGCACACATGGCACACCACCCTCCACACACACACCCCCGACATGCCCCATCCCCAGGTACCCACTCATCAGTCTTAACCCCTCACCTTCACAAGGTGGGTTTGAGCCCAGTGGCTCACAAGCAGTGGTTCCTGTCGGTTGGGTCTGAAGATGTAGGCACCTGAGACCTGGGAGCTTAGACTGTTGCCTGTACTGGCGTTGTACCTGGGGCCAGGGCAGGTGAGAGTCAGGCAAGGGACCCCAGCTCTGCTCACACCTGCTTCCTGACCTGGTGGTCCTCCCTCACCAGTAGAAGGCTTGGCGAACAGGCAGCCGGAGGTTCTGGTCCAGGTTCTCCAACTCCATCAAGAGCCCTGAGTCGGGGTCAAACCTAGCCCGGATGTACTGGGGAGAAAAGGGTGGACAGACAGTAATGACCACCGCTTCAGCCAACGGCAGCTTCATCCTTCCTGGGGCTCAGGAGAAAACCCTGGAGTCACCCACCCTTCCCTCCTCTCTCTCTCTCACTCCTCACCTCTGACTCTTTTAGCAAATCCGAACAGCTCCGCTTTCTACCTTACCCTCAATCTGACCACTTCTCACCACCTCCATGGCATTCCTGGACTGCAGCCAACCCCTTCCTGGTGTCCCACCTTCCATGCTTGCTCCCCAGTCTTTTCCCCCCATAACCGCCAAAAGGTGCCTATAACACCAGAAGTGAGATCACAGCCCATCTGCTCAGGACCCAGGCTGCTTATGCAACTGACAGAGGAACCACAGTGCCAGGACCCACAAGATTTTTAGGACCCATGGAAAAGTATAAATCTCAATTTCTTTTAGGTTCAGAAGAAAACTTGAATGAAATAATAATGAATATATTATACTGAAGCCTGCATGGTTAATATTCATGTTAATATCCATACTATCATGAAATACAATTTTTAACATATTTTTATGGAAGGAGGGACCCACAAAGCCCAAAGTGCTAGGACCCACAAGAGTCTTAATGCAACCCTGTTTCTCCCGTGGTTCCTTCACAGTAAAAGCCAGAGTCCTCCCCTCAGCCTGCCCTTAAGGCTCACATGATCTGACCTATCACCTCCACCCCAACACCCTGTTTCAGCCACACTGAGTGTTCTTCGAACACCCAACACTCGCCTACTTGAGGGCTTTTGTGTCTGCTGCTCCCTACCTGACTGGATCCCTCTTCCCCCAAATGGCCACACGGCTCCCTCACCCAAGTCTCTGACATGCCTCACTTAATTTGCAAAACCCTACCTCCATCAGCTCTGACATTTCTGTCAAGTGTCACCCATGATTACATTGGGTCCTCATAACAGCCCCAGGAGAGGACACTGAGGCTCAAAGGAAGACGGTCACTCACTTGAGGACACACAATGGGGGGCTGATGATGCTAGACCATGAACCTAAGACCCACTGACCCAGGGTCCATGTGGCTTACTGCCACATCTCAAATTTGTCACCCGGGAATGGAAGGGGATATGAATAGGGTCTCACCTCATTCTGGATGACCAAGACACGAGACCAGGGCTTCTGGGATCTGGGATGGTGGATGTGGGCCTGGGGGCTTTGGCCAGGCACTTGGGTTACTGAGTAGATGCTGAAGCCCAAGGCAGGCACTGAGGCTGAGAAAAGCAGATCCTGACTGTCTGAGCTGGGAATCATCACCACCTCGGGTAAGGGAGGAAGGAAACCAAGTCAAGAAGCTGTGAGTACACATATAAAGCCACACCACACATACAGGGAGGGGTCAAACTTGAGAAGGGGAAGGAGTTCCAGGATGGGGAGAAGAAATTTAGGAGTTGGGCAGAGGCGATGCGAGTGTCAGAAATGCTGAGTTAAAGACTGCAAAGAGGGAATTCCCTGGCAGTCTAGTGATTAGGACTCAGCGCTTCCACTGCAGGGGGCACATGGGTTCGATCCCTGATTGGGGAACAAAGATCCTGCAAGCTGCATGGCCAAAAAAAAAAAAAAAAAGATTGCGAAGATTCATAAGGTGGGAAAAATCCACTAGGAGGGTGGAGCTACTGTGGGAGGTGGGAGAAGTGAGGGAGTAAATGCAGGAAGAGATCCTTGAGACAGGGGAGGGAGGGAAAGACAGATTCTTGGGGGAGGAAGAGGTTAGTGGGAAGAGGCCTTCCAGGATAAGGGGAATATTCATAAACAGGAAACTTTTTCATGGGGAGATATTTAAAAGGGGAAGAGGGCTTCCCTGGTGGCACAGTGGTTAAGAATCCGCCTGCCAATGCAGGGAACACGGGTTCAAGCCCTGGTCCGGGAAGATCCCACATGCTGTGGAGCAACTAAGCCCGTGCACCACAACTACTGAGCCTGAGCTTTAGAGCCCGCGTGCCACAACTACTGAGCCTGCGTGCCACAACTACTGAAGCCCACGCACCTAGAGCCTGTGCTCCGCAACAAGAGAAACCACTGCAATGAGAAGCACCCGCACCACAACGAAGAATAGCCCCCTTGGGCTTCCCTGGTGGCGCAGTGGTTGAGAGTCTGCCTGCCGATGCAGGGGACACGGGTTCGAGCCCTGGTCCGGGAAGATCCCACATGCCGCGGAGCAACTAAGCCTGTGTGCCACAACTACTGAGCCTGCGCGTCTGGAGCTGTGCTCCGCAACGAGAGGCCGCAACAGTGAGAGGCCCGCGCACCGCGATGAAGAGTGGCCCCCGCTCGCCACAACTGGAGAAAGCCCTCACACAGAAACGAAGAACCAACACAGCCAAAAAATAAAATAAATAAATAAATAAATAAATAATGTATGTTTAAAAAAAAAAAGAATAGCCCCCGCTCGCCGCAACTAGAGAAAGCCCACGTGCAGCATAAAAGACCCAACGCAGCCAAAAATAAATAAATAAAATACATTTTTAAAAAGGGGGGGGAAGATACTCATGGGAGGGGGGAATGTTCCCAAGGGGGTGTGATATTAAGGGGTAGAGGGGGAAGATATTCAGAGGAAGAGACAGTAATGGGCAGAAGGTGTTCATGGAGGGGGAGGTATCCAAGAGAGGGAGGTGTCCATGAAAGGAGAGATCCATGGAGGGAAATAAACCTGCGGGAAGTGTCCACGGGGCGAAGAGAGAAATGCCCATGGCGGGAGGTTTCCAAGGGGTTAGGTATTCATGGGTTGTGGTATTCAGGGAAAAATATTTGTCGAGTGGGCTTACATCGCTGGGCACAACTGTGCCACTGGGGTCCCTCACGAGGAAAACGTGTTTGCTGACAGGCAGCCGCACCATCCAATCCACTTTCCGCCCCAAGGGGTTATAAATGGTCACCTGGAACTGGGGTGGGAGGGTCAGAGCAGGCACGGGTCACCATAGGCCTTCTGCAAATCCACCCACCATGTGCAGCAACGTCCCTGGGTGATTCAAACCCCCAAGTGGTGCACTGGTCTCCGTCCTGCCGCAGCATCACTGAGACCCCAGTGACCTCGCCCCAGAGTGATCAGCAACCGGCTGAGGCCTCGAGAGCCCATCAGCCCCGCCGCCGGGCGGTTTCGCCGGCTCTCGTCCCACCCACCACCCACGGGACCGGTCCCCCGGCCCCGCCCCTCCCCGTCCAGGCCGGCTCACGCTCTCCGAGGTCTGGGTGAGCGGACAAACGCTGATGTTGAGCTTGCGACAGAACGTGAAGTCCTCCTTGGAGCCACTGAGCCGCGCCAGTGCATTGCTCAGGAGAACCTGGGGAGGCGCTTAAAGTGAAAAGTATGCTCTGGCCGCCCCGCCCCCAGCCTCGCCCCTGCCTTCTCCGCCCCTCCCATCCCAGGACCCGCCCCTCCTTCCACAAGCCCCGCCCCACGAGCCCTTCCAGACACCACTCCGCTGGTTTCGACCGCGCCCCGTACCGGCCCCGCCCCTTCTGTTCCAGGGCCTGCCCCTTCCTGTCTCCGCCTCTCCCAGGCTCCGCCCCCGCACCTCGCAGGGCCCCCAGCCTTCTGCAAGTTGGCGAGCGTAGTCATTGGCCACGTGCTGGCGGGAGGTGCCGCTGACCGCATCGTGGTGCTGGAGCACGGCCATCGCCTCATCTGCAGGCAGATGGTGAGCCAGGTGGGGTCTCCGCAGGACTCTCGGCCCCCCACCCCAAGGAGACGTGAAAAGTCATGTGCTGGCAGGCTGAGTTCTTAGGGGCTTTAAGAAGGGACTCGAGGGGGCAGTGGAGGTCTGGAGTCCAGCTTCAGCCTCGCCCCCGTCCCCTCACCCTCTGGACACCTACTGAGGGGTGCACTGTCTCCGGAACCATAGGGTCCCACGTTGGCTGCCGGACCCACCAGCGCCTCCAGCTGGTTGCACACCTGTAGAGCAGGGGGTACGCTGGGGCACCAGGCCTGTCAGGACCCCTGAGCCACCCCCTTGAGCCTGGCGCCCACCTACCTGCAGGAAGTTGTAGCTTAGGCGCTCATAGCGTTTGAGGGCAGGCCGGCTGGAAAAGTAACCGGTCCAGAACATGTGGGGGCCGTCGGCGTAGGGGAAGAAGTCATCCTCTTTCAGCGACCTGCAACGGCAGCGGCATTGAGGGCAGGGTCACGACCCACAGGGCATGCCACCCCCCCCCAGGCTCCCCAGTCCCCCCAAATACCAGGTGAGGTTGGCCTTGTTCAGCTGCCAGAGATAACAGGCCGGAGTGGAGTAGAGAACATTGACGCGGCTCCCGTTGGCCTGTTGCTGCGGGGAGGTGTCAGTGTGTGAGCCCTCAGGAGCCCAGGGAGGGGGGGGCCCACAAGCGTGCACATACCTACTCACACACACACATGTGCACACATTCATGCATCCAGTCGGTTCAGATTCTCTTAATACACAGTTTGAGTGCAAACCAATGGCCAAGTGTGAAAATGAATGTTGGCCGAAGCTAAATATTACCAGCCTGGAGAGAATTTCAGGGATGCAAGAATAAACCTGAGATTTTACTAAACTTTAAATAATTCCAATTTTATTATTTAAAACTTTCATGGAAAAACTAAATATGACATTATAGGACAGGAATAACTCCTCAGCACTGTAAGGTTATTGCCAGATGACACAACTGTTACAATGAATGGAGGCTCACTTTCAACTGAGGGAGGTGGAGGAACAAGAAGGTGACCTCCGTGAGTTAAAGGATGTTTGTTCTGCTCGAGTTGTGTCCCCAGTGCCTCGTACACAGTAGGTGCTCAATAAACACTTGAATGACCTAGAGAATATTATACTTAGTGAAGTCAGAGAAAGACAGATACTATATGATATCACTTATATGTGGAATCTAAAAAATAATACAAATGAATCTATATACAAAACAGAAACAGACTCACAGACATAGAAAACAAACTTATGGTTACCTAAGGGGAAAGGGAGGGGGGGAGGGATAAATTAGGAGTATAGGATTGACAGATATAATCTACTATACATAAAATAGATAAGCAACAAGGATTTACTGTATAACACAGGGATTTATATTTGACATCTTGTAATAACCTATAATAGAAAATAACCTGAAAAATATATATATAACTGAATCACTTTGCTGTACACCTGAAACTAATACAATATTTGTAATACAATACAATATTGTAAATCAACTATACTTTAATTAAAAAAATAAACAAAACAAACACTTGAGTGAATGAAGAGAAGTGCATAGGACTACATGCCTTTATGTGCAGACACACATCTACACCCCTGAACACACACTCATGTACAGATTTACATACACACACACTGTATTCACTGAGCAAACAATCACTTGATTCTGCAGCATGCTCAGGATTGTGGACACAATTTACAACCAGAGGCTAGCCCTGCTCTCACGGTATTCACAGCCAAGTGCAGAGGAGAGAAACTGAACAGATAGTCAGTTGGTTACAGTCAGCCTAGGTGTATCATCACAGGTATTTGTGGGGACTCCTGTGAGCACAGAGGAAAGAGCAAGAGCTTGGCTGGGGCCTGGTGAAGGCTTCCTAGAGAAGAAGACATTGCAACTGGTGTCTTGAAGCCGCAGAAGATTTTCAGCCCCAAATAATAATAATAAACAACCATAATACTTATTATTTACCTGGCACTGGTCTACTGGTCTATGCAAATGAACTCATTAAACTTTCATCAATAGCCCTGTCAGCTGGGAACCACCATTATGCCCATTTCCTAGATAAGAAAATTGAGGCACTGACTGCTTAAGAACATTCCTCAAGGTCACAGAGCCAGTAAGTGGCAAAACCAGGATTTGAACCAAAGGAACTCCATTTCCAGTAAAATGGAGTGTGTGAAGGAGCAGGCAGGAGAAAAACCAAAAGAATGTGATCTTCTGGCAGCCCAGGAACACGGTATTTGCAGGAGGAAGTAGTCAAGGTGTTGAAGCCTCCTCAGGGACCAGGGGCTTGGGGAGGAGTGGGAAATGTCTTCTGGAAGGCCCTTGGTGACGTTACTGAGAGCTGTTTTTGGTGAAACAGCAGTGCAGGGAGCGCGTGGAAGGTGAGGACATTAAAGACTGTGCCAGGGCTTCTCTGGTGGCACAGTGGTTAAGAATCTGCCTGCCAATGCAGGGGACACAGGTTCAATCCCTGGTCCGGGAAGATCCCATATGCCACGGAGTAGCTAAGCCCGTGAGCCACAACTACTGAGCCTGAGCTCTAGAGCCTGCAAGCCACAACTACTGAGCCCATGTGCCACAACTACTGAAGCCTGCGCGCCTAGAGCCCGTGCTCAGCAACAAGAGAAGCCAAAACAATGAGAAGCCCGCGCACCACAACGAGGAGTAGCCCCCGCTCACCGCAACTAGAGAAAGCCCGCGCACAGCAACGAAGACCCAACGCAGCCATAAATAAATAAATAAATAAATAAATAAATAAATAAATAAATAAATAAGTAAGTAAGTAAGTAAATTTTTTAAATAAATAAAAATAAAAAAGACTGTGCCAGTAGACAACTCTGGGGATGAAATGATGGGGGGGGGGGGGGAGACGAGGTTCTGTGCTGATGGGAGAGTGAATGCCTGCCCACATAGCCACAGACCATTTACAGAGGCCACATCAATACATCCACGGTAGACAGAATAATGGCCACCGAAAGATGTCCATGTCCTAATCCCCAGAACCTGTGACTATGTTAGGTTACATGGCAAAAGGGAATTAAGACTGCAGAATTAAGGCTGTTAATCAGCTGACCCTAAACTAGAGAGATTATCCTGGATTATCTAGTGGGTCCAATGTAATCACAAGGGTCTCTAAAAGTTGAAGAGGGAGGAGAAAGAAGTGAGAGTGAGAAAAAGAGATGTAACACCAGAGGCAGGGTCAGAGAGCTGCTATGTTGGTGGCTTTGAGGATGGAGGAGGGGGCCGTGAGCCAAGGAATGTGGGCAGCCTCTAGAAGCTGGACAAGGCCAGGAGACTTTTCCCTAGAGCTTTCAGAAGGAATGCAGCCCTGCTGACATCTTGATTTTAGCCCAGTGAGACCCATGTCAGACTTGTGACCTACAGAACTGTAAGATAACATGATTTCTGTTGTTTTAAGCCACTAAGTTTGTGGTAACTTGTTAAAGCAGCAATAGAAAACTAAGATAGCACCCATAAATAATGTACGTGACCCAAGGCCCAGGGATACAAGCACAGGTGCCCACGGGGTAGGCACACTCACCTGGGCGTTGACCAGCTGGATGAGCTTGTCAAGGTTCTTGAACCACATGTTGGCATTCTCATATTGGAAGTCTGAGCCCATGGTCATCACAGTGTGGTTGGTGCGGTATTGCTGGCCCTGTAGGTGGGATGGGGGGTGTCCTCAGGCCAGGGTGTCCTGGGCCACCCCTGTGGACAGCTGTGTCTCGATATATATGTGGTCAAGAATGTGGGTGCACAGAGGCATGGGGGGCAGGGGTGGAAGTGTGTCACACGGGAGCAGAGGGACATACAGAAAAATAGCCACAAGCTGTTGAGTAATTCTCTTGGGCTCACCACCCAGACGTGGGTACTGAGGCACTGTGCCACGCTGTCTCATGATCATGGTGGAGGTGTGCAGTGGTGCAGGGGTCCGCATTTCTAGTCAGGAACGCACACAAATCCAGGAGGAGGGCATAGTGATGGTGAACGGAATACTACCTTCCTCCGAGGATGGTGAGGAGGTGCTAAGGATTGCCTGGGCCAGTGGAAGGGCCCCGTGCAAGTACACCAGAGGCACAGGTTCTGGATACCAGGTTACCTGGGCAGTGGCCAACTTCAGGAAGTAATGGACCAGGTCCTTGGCGTTGTACTCAGGGCTGAGTGGGTCCTCCACAAAGGGCCTGTCGGCACACAGCGTGTCCCAGCACAGACCATCCGGTGGGTTGTAAATGTTGGGGAGCACACCTGTGGACCGCACCAGGCTCAGGGGTGGCCCCACCCCCTAGACCTGCCAGGCCCCACAGGGGACGGACTTCAGAATTTGCGGGGCCCAGTGCAAAGTGCAAATGCTGGGCCCTTGTTCCTAAATTACTAAGAATTTCAAGACAGTGACAGCTGGCTATAAAACCAAGCCCAGGGCCCTTCTGAGCGTGGGGGCAGCCCTCTCCCCACTCCACCCCCTTACTGGTGAAGAGGTCCGCGGTGGGGGGCTTCAGGCTGGCGCTGGCCCGCCACACCTGCTCCATTTCCATCTTCTCCTTCCTCGCGCTCTTGTCTTGATAATCCAGGCGTCCGAAGAAGAAGCCGTCAAAACCCATCTGGAGGTGGGGCAGGATGAGGAGCGGGATGGGAGAGCAGGAGAGGGCAGGATAAATAAGGGTCTAGCCCTCTCCTCACCAACCGCCACCCCTTCAGAGCACGGATAGAAAAACCAGGTCTAAAACCAGGGAGGCCCTCCAGTTCATTTCGAACTTGGGGAGGGTCGGGAAGTCCTGCGGGAGCGCCGGGAGGGAGCTGATCCAACGCTAGAACCCACCTCCACCTTCCCCAGCTCAAGGAGGTCTTACCCTTTCCGCAGCCTAAGCACGGCAAGGAGGAGGGGTCATGGCACAGGTAATGAAGCCAGCGGAAAAACACTTGGGGAGGAGCCAGGATCAGAGCAGACGGGGTGGGGTCGGGGAGGGGGAGGAGCCAGCTGGACATGAAGGTGCGGGGGGTCAGCCTAGGCTGGGGCAGAGCAGGGTCAAGGCCAGAGCAGAAAAGGAATGGGATTCACAGGTCACCCAAGAGGCAGGGTCTCAAGGGGCGAGAGGGCCAGGGGCAGGGCCTGGTCCGCGTGAACTTTCAGGGAAGGGAGGGGCTTGAGTGACCGGAGGAGGAGTCAGAGGGAATGAAGGGGCTGGCCCAAGAGGCCAGGAAAAGACCTGCGCGAACAGCGAGGCCTGCTCCCTAGAGTGGCCGAAGGGGTCGATGTGCCAGGCCACACGGGGGCGCCCGTCGCTGCCAAACGTGTCCTCCAGGAAGCGCAGCCCGAGTGTCATCTGGTCGATGATGGCTCCGTAGTGGGTGGCCGCCTCATCGTTCATCACCCAGCCACCATTGGCAAACTCTAGGCGTCCTGTGCCGGGAGGGGCAAAGTCCAAGTCAGCTGTCAGGGCCGGGAGTGGAGCCGGGGTTGGTGATGCCGGGACGAGAAGACCTGCCTGCATGCCCAGGCCTGAGAGGCGAAGAGAGGTCACCCCCAGGCCAGTGTAGAGAGATACTGAACAGAAGGCCTCCTGGCATGGCAGGCTTTTCAGAGGATTCACTGGAGGTGGGGCCTTACAGGACGCACAGGAGTTCTCCAAATACAGAGAAATTCCAGGCAGGTGCAGCCACATACAGGCAGCACTTGGTATGATAAAAATCTCAGAAGCCAGAGTAGTAGAAACAGAAGTTGGGCTGGGTTTCCTCTTTTCACTTCCTTAGGGCAGGCTCACCCTGGCGCACCAGGTCCCGCACGATTTCCTGCGTTGCATTTGTCTGCTGTCGCCACCAACGAGAAAAGAAAGCGATTTCCACATAGATGAAGCGGCGGGTGGGCTCCGCCAGCAGGGAAGAGATGACCGAGTCTAGGATGTACTGCACGCCCGCGTGCTGGACATCATTCTGGACTGTGGGAATAGGGGTCAGGCAGTCAGGGACCAGCAAGCCAAGGGGCATATTCCTAGACACAGGAGCCCAAGCTGGGCATTGCCCCCACCCTAATGTCCAGGGCTGAAAAAGAATTCGAGGGGCTCCGAGGGGCCATGGGAGTCCTAGGGGTCAGTCCCCACCCTCTACTCACTGCCGTAGAAGTACTGGTCCACCGTCTTGAGCCAGCCCACATCATCATGTGTGTGGGCCACCAGGTGCACGTTCAGCATGTCCGGCTCCACCTTGGGGCATGTCTGCACAGGGACCCCAAACACAAACACACATACCCTGTCAATAACCCCAAGGTTAAGAGGCAGGCTGCAGTGGGGCGTTGGGGAGGACATAAGGTGAGCCTTGATTTAGAGGCAAGTGACTCAGGTGGGGCCAGGCCCTCCCAGGGAGGACACACATAGTTGTGTCACAGATGCAACTCCCACCTGACACAACTCAGAGCACCTCTCATTCACACCCTGGGGGAATAATAGTAGTAGCTAATGTTTATTAAGCATTTGCAAATACCAAGCAGTCAGCCTGGGCGGTGGGGGCGCTATAATCTCCAGTTTTCAGATGAGAACACTGAGGATCAGAGAGGGGAAGTGACTTGGCCAAGATCACGCAGCCAGGAAGTGGAGGAGCCAAGCTAGAACTTCAGGCAGCTGACTCCCAGCTCTCCACCAGTCCTCGCCACACATACAGCTGCTCGCCCGCTCACGTCCAATCACACAGGTAAATGCATGCAAAGTCCAGAAGCAAGGGAGGCAGACACAGACAGCCCCATTCTCAGACACGCACAGCCAGACTTCTCAGTGACACAAAGCATGCACTCAGACCACACTGTCATATTAGCAACCATTCACTATGCACCCACAAAACAGACCCACCCACACCTTCGGACCCTACTGGAGGCTTCACTCTGGCTCTTGTACATTTCCGCTCGCTGGCCGCGCTCACCTGGTATCCCGCGGCCCAAGCGCTGGGCGTCGCCAGCAACAACAAAAAGAGAAAGGAGAGAAGCGGGATCGATGGCCACAGCGCCCAGGAGCTCGTCCGGGACCCCGCCGCGCCCCGGCCGCCGCCAGCGCAGACCCCCGAAGACCGCGCGTCAGCGCCCATGGCTCTAACGCCGCCGCCGCCGCCACCGCCGCCACCGCCGCCACCTCCTCCGCCTCCGCCTCCCGGGGGTTCCCGGGCCTGGCTAGGGCCGGGTAAACGCCCCGCCTCCAGAACCCGGCTTGGCCAATGGGCACCGGCGGGGCGGGGCTAGGGAGTGGCCCGGCGCGTCACGAGACCAAGGCGGTAGCTCTGGGTACCGCTGGGGGCAATGCGGGCGCTAGGAGCGCAGGGAGGCGCTGGGCGCGTCCCACTCTCGGGGTGCTGGTTCGGCCAGAGGAGCCTTTAGCCTCTCGTAGCCTCTATGGCCTCCATGTGGACTTCGAGTGCCCTTTTGTCCCCCTGGGAGCAGAGGTCTCAGATTTTCCTACGGATGCTGTGTTTGCCTTGGAGGTAGAGTATGTGCCTAGGATCCTAGGGTATTCCGTTGACTTTCTGGGCTAGGGTCCGCGAGGGACCTAGCTTGGCTAGGAACAGAGGTTAATGGGGGCTCTGTTCTGTCCTATGCATGGAGACGTAAAGTAACCGCCCTTACGGTGCTGGGGAGGGGAGGCACCCAGCCTTGTTCGAGAGATACCGGTGTCCTCTGATGAGTGAGAACATGGCAGGTGGGGGAGAACTCAGTCTTTCATGCCTTCCCCCAGTCCCTACCAGTCCATCCGATTTGCTGACATTACCCCCATTCCTCTGATAAGAAAACCAAAGCACAGGTTCCTTAGATCAGCAGGGCTGTCTGCTGAGTTGCCAGAGGGCAGGGATCACTGTTCAGTCTCTGGCAGCTGACTTAAGGCTGGAGTCTTGTGAAATTAGCAAGTGAACCAACCAAAAGGCTCCAGACTGGGGACCCCACCCCAAGCCTGACTGAGTGGAGGAACTGGAGCCCTTCCCCCTGTTATGACAATGCACAGAAGGAGAGAGAGGTCTCAGAGAACAACCAGAATGCAAAAATTTATTATTAACTGGTTTCAACAAGAAAATGAGTGGATACACCTAGAAACATGGATAGTATCTCCTCCAACAGCAGGCAGGGTGGGGAAGGAAGGCAGGAGGGGTAGGCCTAGGAGATTGCCCTCTCTGCTCCAGCGAAGTGGGATCCCAAGGACAGGGCCAGGTTCCCTCCATCCAGCTGCAGGCCCCAAGACTACCTCACCCAGGGAAGCCCAGGACTGCAGCTGAGGGCAGGAGGCTGAGCAGCCACGGGCCAGGCCTAGGGCAAGGTGGATAGAGGGGTCCAGGATGTGACCCCTCTAGGCTGACATCACCAGGGGGGTGTCATGGGCTGAGGGTTCTGCAGATATGACATCACCACGGCAGAGATGGACAGCCTGAGATGGGAGAGAGGTGTCAGTCCAGGATGGATAGGCTTGGGGTCCCCTTCCCCTCACCCAGGAGTCCCTCCCTCTCCAGATCCAGCCTCACATGAAGCTACTCATCATCTGCTTAGTGTCCTCAGAGCTCCGGGAGTTGGCAAAGCTGATGAAGGAGCAGTAGACAGCGACCCAAGCGCACCACTTCAGCTGGAAGAGGTAGGTGGATGGGTGGGTTAGGTCGGTGAGAGGCACCCCCAATGAGCCCCCACAAGGGCCATTCCCAGGCACCGGTTCCAACCCCAGTTCCACCTGATGCAGCTCAAACCCTGAGCCCCAGGAGTCTCAGTTACAGATCCCCATAGTTAACTCCAGGTACCTGAATTATGGTCCTACTCCCCGTCCTGCATCTCTGACCCCACCATGTCCCCTCAGGCCTAAGGAGCCTGGCCCTTGACATCCCCCATCGTGCTAAGGACCCCACATTTTCTCCACCAGTCCCCACCAAGTTGCATTAAAGCCTGGCCCCACCCTCAGACTGACGTCCTATGCGCCACTCTGACCCGGACACCTGGCTTCCCCGACAGCCCTAGCCTTCTTCACCCAGCATCACCCCAGCCCTGCCCCCTCAGCACTGGTCCTGCTTCATTCTGAATCCACGCCTTCCCCACTGTCAGGTGGAGCTACGGGGAAGGAAACTCAGCCCTGCCCACCTTGAGCATGAGGCCACACATGCTGAAGATCATGCCGAGGAGGTTCATGTAGTCCGGTGTTGGGTCATCCAAGGCTGGGTTACACTCGCTCGGCGGGGGCTTGTACCTGCAGCAGGCTCAGGGTCAGGGGTGCTCAAGTTCTGCCCCCAGGATGGGCAGGTGCTCCCCTGGGTCTCCAACCCACAACTCGAGGCCCATTCCCATTGTTAAAAATAAAACCACAGGCCCAAAATGGAGTCACTTATGCTAGGCCATGCCACTAAACTGGGGCTTAGTACCTAACCTAATTGGAGCTTCAGCCTCCCCCAGAAATGTAGTCCTAACCAGTCAGTCAGGAATTTTCTGGTCAGCACCAATGAGGTAGTCTGTCACATGGGCCCCTCTCCCCTCTCCATCCCCCAAAGGAAGAGGTAACCCACCTAATAAGACCCTTTTTTCCCAAAAAGGAGGTGACTTAATCTGAAATAATCCTTTTTTCTGTTTATGACTTCCTTGTCCTGTCTTTAAAAACCTTTCCCTTTCTGTAGCCCTTTAGAGCTCCCCTCTACTTGCTAGAAGAGATGTTGCCTGATCCATGAAGCCTTCAATAAAGTCAATTAGATCTTTAAAATTTATTCAGTTGAATTTTGTTTTTTTCAACAGATCTGGTGGCAGCGACAGGATCCAAAGTGAACCTCTGACAGCATTTGGGGACAATGAGAAACATAAGCATGGTACCCATGAACCCCTTTTTGAGTCCACTGTCTTTCTCGCCATTTCTGGGGGCCATGGGTAAGTTCCTCTCAGTTCTGAGCTCTGCTCTCTTTGTGTCACTCCCAATCTAATTGGCTTTCCAGCCAGTTCCCCATTTGTCTGGAATCACTGGTTCCACGTTGGGAGCTGCTGGAAGTTCGGACCACAGTTCCTCATTTGGTTGGAAACCCCAGCCTTGGTTCTGTTCCCAGATTCCATGTTGGGAACTGCTGGTGGTATGGTCTGCTGTTCCCCATTTATTTGGGATCCTTTCCCAGATTCCACGTTGGGCACTGCTGGTGGCAGCTGCGGTTCCCCATTCGTTTGGAATCAGCCCACAATCCCCATTTGGCGTCTGCTGGTTCAATCCTTTCCCCCAGCCCCAGGTTCTGTGTAGGCAGTTGGTGGTGGTGTGCACAGGGCCTTTTTCTTGGCCAGGCCGCAGTAACTGGTTACAGCCGGAATGTTAAGGTATTCATGTTTGTCTGTCTTGCTTTGTGTAGATAAAGCCAGCTAAGAGAGATGGGAGCTTTCACCTTTAATGAATCAAGCATGCCACCCATCAGCATACCTGCCTTTTTTATGTCTAAGAACTATAATCCCAAAAGCTGTAAATATCTACAAAAATGGCAAGATATTGCTAAAAACAACCTAGAATTACAGTGGCCACTGTGGGGAATGTGTCAGTGAGACAAGATTGTTTATTTCAGAAGTGCCCTTGAGGGACTTCCCTGGTGGCACAATGGTTAAGAATCCGCCTGCCAATGCAGGGGACACGGGTTCGAGCCCTGGTCCGGGAAGATCCCACATGCCGCGGAGCAAATAAGCCCGTGCCCCACAACTAGTGAGCCTGAGCTCTAGAGCCCACGAGCCACAACTACTGAGCCCACGCACTGCAACTACTGAAGCCCGGGGGCCTAGAGCGCATGCTCCACAACAGGAGAAGCCACCGCAATGAGAAGCCCACACACTGCAACGAAGAGTAGCCCCCGCTGTCCACAACTAGAGAAAGCCCGCATGCAGCAACGAAGACCCAATGCAGCCAAAAAACAAATAAATAAATTTATTAAAAAAAACAAAATAATTGCCCTTGAAAGTGAGGGTTTCCAAATTAAGCAAACAGAATGGGATACCTATTTTCATTGGAAATGGAAGCTTCCAAAAGGCTTCAAGTTTCCAAAATAGCTTCATTAAAAGATGGGTTACAAAAAGGCTAATGGAAAATCAAAAACACAAGAAGTACCTAAAACAAAAAAGGATAGGGCTGACATGACTCCTACTGCTCTCCTCTCTCCTTTTTTTTTTTTATAAGGCTTTATTTTTTTTTTTTTTTTTGGCTGCGTTGGGTTTTCGTTGCTGCACGCGGGCTTCCTCTAGTTGCAGAGAGTAGGGGCTACTCTTCGCTGCGGTGCGCAGGCTTCTCATTGTGGTGGCTTCTCTTGTTTTGGAGCACGGGCTCTAGGCGTGTGGGCTTCAGTAGTTGTGGCATGCAGGCTCAGTAGTTGTGGCGCACGGGTTTAGTTGCTCCACGGCATGTGGGATCTTCCCAGACCAGGGCTTGAACCCGTGTCCCCCGCATTGGCAGGCGGATTCTCAACCACTGCGCCACCAGGGAAGCCCCTCTCTCCTTCTTTACCTGAGTACTCATGTTTTACTGATTTTCTTTCTGAACTGCCTTTCCACTCTGAAGGGACTATTCAACAGTTACCATGTAAGAGAGAACTACCCAAGGTTGCAGACGAACCTCCTCGGGTATCTTTCACTCTTTGGTCAAAAATGGAACTAAGGGCCATAGTTAAGGCACTTCCTAAACCTAGGGAGGAACCCCAAAAGTTCTTTGAAGAATCTGGAGTCATTATCAGGGCCTTGACCCCAGGCTGCAAAATCTTTATCAGCTTGTGCACATGCAGGTAGGACCTGGTGAAGCACCAAATGGACACAGGAAGCAAAATGGCAAAACCCGGAGGATCTTCAAGATCCTCAACCAGAAAAAGCTGGTAAAACAGCACCTGACCTTTTATAAGCCATTCCTAGAATCTTCCCTACCCCAACTGATCGGTCTATTATTCAAACATGCAAAGCAAAGAAAGATGAATCGGGCCAACTTTAAGGCATGCTTGGAAGCCCTCCACCTATGGCGTTCCGGTCCCATATAAAAGAGTCACTCAACCTGCTCTTAGCTGCCCTATTTGCAAATAGATTATCTCCTGAGATTATTAGTGCATTGATAAAAAGACAGAAAATAGGATGGGAGACCACCCGTCTGATGGAGCCAGCGACCATAGCTGAGCACTTTGAAACGACCTTAGAGCAAGACCACAAGCAAAAAGTTTCCAAGTTGTTGGCCTTACAGCTACAAAAGCTCCAAGGCCAGAGACCTAACATAACACCCTCCTAGGGGTCCACCATCAAAACGCTGGCCCGAGGCCCAATGTCTCACATGTAATCAACTGGGACACTGGAAAAAGAGATTGTCCTCAAAGGTCTTATGCAAATTCTTCAACTTGAGTGCCCCACATCTACCCCCTCAGTGTTCCAAGGGATTCTCCAGTAAGCTGTTATCAGTAATTCCCTTAAACAGCCAAGGGGAAGCTAAAATTAAAATTAATGGGAAACCCTGCCAAATTCCAGTCGATAATGGAGCTACACTTTCTACTTTTATTTATGTATTTATTTTTTAGTTGCAGCAGGCAGGCTTCTTAGTTGCAGCATGCAGACTCTTAGTTGCGGCACACGTGCGGGATCTAGTTCCCCGACCAGGGATCAAACCCGGGCCCCCTGCATTGGGAGCGTGGAGTTTACCCACTGGACCACCAGGGAAGTCCCTACACTTTCTACTTTAAACCCCACTCCCATAGGACGACAAATCCCTCAGAGTGAAAAAGAGGTTTCCTTAGTAGAAGTATCTAATAAACGTTCAGAGAGAATTTCTACCTCAACCAATACAAATGACTCTGGGACCTTTGACTGAAAAGCATTCTTTTTTGCTATGTGACATAGCCCCAGTCAATCTATTAGGTAGAGATCTGCTTTCTAAGTTAAAAGGGCTAATACATTTTGTTTCCAATGGAGACCTCACCGTTAAATTTCCTGACCAACCTGAACCTGATGTTCTTTTACGTTCTTACAATCTGTCCTTGACGTAGAAGAGGAAGGATTCCAACAAAAGTCCCCTAATTTAACTGAGGTGCCCAAAAACCTGTGGGTTATTTCTAATACTGACACTGGGACAATAAAAAGTACAGAGCCTATAAAGATTCAGAGACACATAACTAAACCTCTTCCTCAATTACCTCAATATCCACTAAAGCCTGAAGCCACACAAAGCCTCACACCTGCAACAAAAGATCTCATCTCCCAGGGGGTAATCATACCCTGTATTAGCCCCCATGACACACAGATCCTGCCAGCCTGGAAACCTAATGGGTGAGGATGGAGATTTGTCCAGAACTTAAGAGTTTTTTCCTTTTTCCCCCCAGGGAAAGTTTTGTTTGTTTGTTTGTTTGTTTTAGTTTTTATTGGAGTAGAGTTGATTTACAATGTTGTGTTAGTTTCTGCTGTACAGCAAAGTAAATCAGTTATATATGTTTATATATCCACTCTTTTTTAGATTCTTTTCCCATTTAAGTCTTTACAGAGTATTGAGTAGAGTTCCCTCTGCTATACAGTAGGTCCTTATTAGTTATCTATTTTATATATAGTAGTGTGTATTTGTCAATTCCAATCTCCCAATTTATCCCTCCCCTCAGGACTTAAGAGCTATTAATGAGATAGTTCTTCCCCATTTCCCAGTTGTCGCAAACCCAGAACACCCTTTTGTCATGAGTGACACCAGACTCAAAATGGTTCACTGTTGTAGACCTTGGTTCAGCACCACTGTAGACCCCAACAGCTGATTATCTGTTCGCCTTAAGTTGGAAAAATCAGCAATACACCTGGACAGTCATGCCTCAAAGGCTCACTGAGGCCCCTTATTTCTCCCAAGTGCTCCACCAAAATGCAAGGAGCCGCCAGTCCCGGGGAAATCAGCTGTTTTACAATAGGCAGACGACCTCTTGCTGTGCTCAGTAACCAAAGAGGCATCCATAAAAGACTCCATGTATCTGCTGCAACAGTTAGCTGAGAAGTGATGGAAGAAATTTCCACATATTGAGGTATGGGGAAGTCATCCTCGCTCATACATGACTGGGCTTGAACTTTTTTTTTTTATTATTAATGTATTTGTTTATTTTGGCTGCACCGCGTCTTAGTTGCAGCATGCGGGATCTTCGTTGTGGCATTTGGGCTTCTTAGTTGCAGCATGCATGTGGGATCTAGTTCCCCAACCAGGGATCAAACCCGGGTCCCCTGTATTGGGAGCTCGGAGTCTTACCCACTAGACCACCAGGGAAGTCCCCTGGGCTTGAACTTTATGCTAATTAGAACAGACCGTCTTGTGGCCTGTCAAACAGACATTGTACATCTGCTTTAACCATTAAAACAAACAGACAAAAAAAGGAATACAGTTATCAGACTGTTCAGAATGTCCACTTTGAAGATAGGGATAAATGTCCATTCACCCCAACCCTAAGATGCCAATGCATCAACTCCTTTGAAGATGAGGTTCCCTTCCCCAAAACTACGGTCATGCTGACTCACTGTGTATGTGCTAATCTGTCTCTTGAAACCGCGAAGGAATGTACCCCGTTATGTTTGATGTTTGTTCTTTGTTCTGACAAGACAGAACTGTGCTTCAGGCATCCAAATGGAGCCGGGTGGTCATTGTGGATGTGGATATATTCCTGCATCACTGAGAACTTGAATTTTCTGAACTGTATCAAACTTAACTACACCACTAGCTATTCTCAAGACAATATCTGCTAGCAGCTGCCAGCTGCAACCTTATGGTCTCAAGATCTCCCACTGTAACTATACAACCACTTCAGACCCCAACCAATCCTTGCTTGACAGGCACCCTTACTCCTTGCCAGTTCCAGTTATAATTCCCTTTTTATTTTTTGGCTGCACCTCGTGGCATGCGGTACTTCCCTGACCAGGGGTCAAACCGGTGCCCCTTGCAGTGGAAGGGTGGCGTCTTAACCACTGGACCACCAGGGAAGCCCCAATTATAATTCTTGACAAACAAGTTATGTAACTGCAGTTTTTGCCTATATAAGCCTCTGCCATTTTGTAGTCTGGCAAAACACAATTCAAGGGCTTCTTGAATCTGTGTTTCCTGGGCTACAGTCCTCAGTTCGGCTTGAATAAAATCCTTTTAAAAAAAAAAAAAAAATTATTTATTTGGTTTTTTTTGGCTGTGTTGGGTCTTCGTTGCTGTGTGTGGGCTTTCTCTAGTTGCGACGAGTGGGAGCTACTCTTTGTTACGGTGCACGGGCTTCTCAGTGTCGTGGCTTCTCTTGTTGCAGAGCACAGGCTCTAGGCGCGTGGGATTCAGTAACTGTGGCACGTGGGCTCAGTAGTTGTGGCACACGGGCTTAGTTGCTCTGCGGCATATGGGATCTTCCCAGGCCAGGGATCGAACCCATGTCCCCTGCATTGGCAGGCAGATTCTTAACCACTGCACCACCAGGGAAGCCCTAAAATTCTTATTATAGGTTGGTTGTTGATTATTTCCACTGACAAAAGGGACATAAACTCTGCAAGGAAAAATTACAATTATCTCTGTATACTGTTCATTACCTAGTGCTGAAGGAACCCAGCTATCTCCAAAAAGGATTAGGCTAAACCAAGAATGTCCTATGCCTATAACTAAGCGACAGCTTTGTGGATTTCTAGACTTGATTGGCTATTGTAGACTATGGGTTCCTAATTTTTCTCTATTGGCTTTCCCACTCTATGAACTTACTAAACTTTTAGTGCCTGAGCCCCTTCCTAGGGAAGATAAACATCAGCAGGCTTTTCTAAGACTAAAACAAGTGCTGTAAGAACCGCCAGCCCTAGGCCTACCTAATTACTCAAAACCTTTCACCTTATTCGTGCGTGAAAGAGATAAGCAAGCCCTGGCAATGCACACACAAGAGCATAGCAATAAACATAGCCTGTTCCCTATCACAGCATATAACCGGATTCAGTTGCCAGTCCCTATACCAACTGTCTTAAGGCTATAGCTGCAGCTGCAAAGTTAGTAGGAGCCTCAGCAGATCTAACCCTAGGTAATGGCATTTATTTACAAACTCCTCATGCTGTCCAAAGTCTTCTTAACTCTGAACTGACTCAACATTTCTCTGCAAGCAGATTAACCTCCTATGAGATCCTTCTGCTTCCACTACCTACTCAACATCTTAAATGTTGCAACATCCTTAACCCTGCTACATCACCACCTCTGCCTGACAAAGACGAGCCCCATGACTGCCAGGTAAGAACATCCTGATCTAATCTTGCTGATGGGTCCTACTCTAAAAATGAAAAAGGGATACTTTGTTTCCAAGCTGGTTATGATATTACTAACCAATATGAATAACTTGAAAGGGAAACTTCCCACAAACTAAAGCAGCAAGTTGTCAGATGACAGACTGTTAATATTTATACCAATAGCTGGTATGCCTTTGGGGTCATCCATGATTTGGGGATGTTATGGAAACAAAGGGGTTTTCTTATGTCCTCTGGGCCCCCAATCAAAAATGGGCAACAGGGCTTCCCTGGTGGTGCAGTGGTTAAGAATCCACCTGCCAATGCAGGGAACACAGGTTCAAGCCCTGGTCCAGGCACAACATGCCTCAGAGGAACCAAGCCCGTGCGCCACACCTACTGAACCTGAGCTCTAGAGCCCACACCCCTAAAGCCTGTGCTCTGCAACAAGAGAAGCCACTGCAGTGAGAAGCCGCGCACTGCAATGAAGAGCAGACCCCACTCACCACAACTAGAGAAAGCCCGCGCACAGCAACGAAGACCCAACACAGCCAAAAATAAATAAATAAATAAATATTTGTAAAAATGCTGAAAAAAATCCATTTATTTTTTATTTTTTTAAAAGGGCAACAAATAAACTACCTTCTTATTGCTATTCTCTTACCTTCTGAAATTGCTGTCATTAAAATTGAGGTTCAGACCAAAAGGACTGAACCTGAGTTCCAGGAATGCCCTAGCTGACTTTCATGTAAAGACAGCAGCAACAGAGTCCATAAATATTATGGCACTGGGAATTCCCTGGTGGTCCAATGGTTAAGACTGGGTGCTTTCACCGTGGTGGCCCAGGTTCAGTCCCTGGTCGGGGAACTAAGATCTCGCAAGCCGCACGGAGCAGCCAGTAAATAAATAAATAAGGCACATATGGATGAAGACCATTCTGCTTCAGCAAAAAATGACCCCTCATTGCCTGACTGTGGCCATCCTGATGTCCTTGTAACATGGCACCAGTCTGCTCCTGAACAGAGACATTTTTTTTTTAATTTTTTTTTTTCTTTTTTGGCAACACCATGGGCGGCTTGTGAGATCTCAGTTCCCCCGCCAGGGATTGAATCCTGGCCCTCAGCAATGAAAGCACAGAGTCCCAACCACTGGTCTGCCAGGGAATTCCCTGAACAGAGAAATTAAGATGCACAAACAATGGTTGTAAATTAAATGAACAGACCATACTTTAACTAAACGTGAAACCCTTCCTCCTTTTTCTTTTCTTTACTCTGGTATTGACCTGGAAAGATAATGTTTTCACCCTTCTCTCCCAGGCCATTGCTAAGGGAGGTAAGCTTTCAGACTGCTGGATTTGTCAACAAAGATTACAATCTATCCATGATGCTAGAGACCCCCTGGTCCTTCCTGTGACCAATTTCTCTTCTATTCTCAAAGTCACAGCAAACTACAATCAAACCCCCTAAAAATTTCTTACGCAGTTCAACTTGTACAGCCAGAACAACCTATGCCTTGTTGTTTCCTTTCTCCCATCATAACTTACATACTCAGTTAGACATAATTACCTAGTAAATCTTAGTGCATTTGCACCCCCATGTTCCCATGATAATCTAGATCAGATTTGCCCCCAATCACTAAGAGATCTCACCAGCAGCAACCATCTTTGCAAGGCATTTAGAACAACACTTTATTCAGGATGGGAGATTCTCTTCCCGTACGTGCTGAAAACCTAACTGACACCTGGTTGGAATAGGTAAACGCAGTAATTCCTGTGACTGAATCCATTAACAGTACCTCCTTAACGGCAATGGTTTGTGTCCCCATAGGGTCTGTCTTTGTCCATGGTGGTTATCATTCTCTTTGGGCCTCTGAATGCCTAGATAGTCAGTGCACAGGGGGCAATACCTCTTAGGTTATGTAACTGGGCCCCTAACATTCCACAAGGGAACTAAGACACCTCATTGGTCAAATCCCCTGGATTTACATCATCAAGTTAAAAATAACGATGAGCGGGACTTCCCTGGTGATCCAGTCGCTAAGACTCCACGCTCCCAAGGCAGGGGGCCCGGGTTCGATCCCTGGTCAGGGAACTAGATCCCACATACCACATGCTACAAAGAAGATCCCACATGCCGCAACTAAGACCCACCGCAGCCAAATAAGTAAATAAATAAATATATTTTTAAAAATAACGATGAGGATTTCATGACTCAGGATTCATTTTCTTCGGCAGGGCCATCAGCCCAAGAAAGAGCCTTAGATTCTCTGGCCAAAGTTTTTCTTTATAATAGAATAGTCCTTGATTATATTTTAGCTGAGCAAGGAGTGTCTATGCTGTGGTCAATACCACCTGCTGCACCTGGATTAACCCTTCTGGATTAGTTGAAACTCTATTATATAAAATCACTGAACAAGTCAGTTGGCTTAAGAAGGTGACTCCTTCAACGGGAACTTTCTTTTTTTAGCAGGGATCGAACCCGTGCTCGCTGCATTGGAAGCGTGGAGTCCTAACCACTGGACCCCCAGGGAATTCCCAATGGGAACTTTCTTTGACGTATTTGATTTTGCCTGGTTTGGATCCTGGGGACCATGGCTCCGAAGTGCACTCCAAACATTGTGAATTATCCTGTTTATTATAATAATCTCCCTGGTGCACTTAATCTCTCAAAAGCTTTAAATGCATACTCACTGCCACTAATCACCAAGCAAAAGATCTCCCTAAGACTCCAACATCAGAAAAGTAACAAAAAAATGACCAACTTAAAAACTGTGAACCTGAAGCCAGCCAGGACCTGCGACTATCACAGGGGTTAAGCAAAAACATCATAACCTATGGTTAGCACACAAAGGAACAAGAAAAACTGCAAGAACCTCAGAGCAGTAGCTGAGAGTGGCACTCATGCCTTAAGTTTTGATCACATCTCTCAGTTAAGCTGAGAGTCTGATTAAGGTGGGGAGGGTGGGAGGAGGGGGCATTGTTAAAGAGAAAACCACGGGCCAAAAATGGAGTCCCTTATGCTAGGCCAAGCCACCAAAGCAGGGCTCAATACTTAACCTAACCGAAGCTTTAACCTCCTCCAGAAATGTAGTCTTAACCGCTCAGTCAGGAATTTTCTGGTCAGCACCAATGAGGTAGTCGGTCACATGGGTCCTCTCCCCTCTCCATCCTCCAAAAAGAAGACGAGGTAACCCCCCCTAATAAGACCCTTTTTTCCCCAAAAGGGAAATGATCTAATCTGAAATCACCCTTTTTTCTGATTATGACTTCTTTGCCTTGCCTTTAAAAAACCTTTCCCTTTCTGTAGCCCTTTAGCGCTCCCCTCTACTTGCTAGATGGGATGCTGCCCAATTCATGAATCATTTGATAAACCCAATTATATCTTTAAAATTTATAGCTGAATTTTGGGGTTTTTTTGTTTGTTTTTTAACAACATGACAACTAGGATCCTCACCTCAGCACTTTGTTGGGCCTCCGTGGGTCCGACATATTGTTCGCGGACATAGCGAGTCGCGCCTCTTCCGCTGCGGGAGTCTCAGCTTCCGGCGGCTTCCAGCATGGAAACGGAGGATGGCTTTTAGCGTAACACCCTCAGCCCTCGCGCTTCCGTTCCTGGCGGCGGGAGCTGGAACTACCCCCGTCCAGGGGACAGAGAATTCGAAGAAGCCAAAAATATTCCAAGAAAACAGGACGTGGGGAAAGAAACCGGAAAGCTGGAAACAAGCTTCAGTGTTTCCAACGCTTTCTCCAAAAAGCCTAAACGTTGAACCCGGAAGTGAGAAATAGGAAGTAGACTATGGAGGACAATAATAAGGTTACACCAAAGCGTGGGTTCCCAGGGCAGAAAGCCTTGGTGCAGGCTACTCTACGGTGGCGAGGAAGGGAGGGCGGAGCAATGGCTTTCCCGGAGCCAAAACCGCGGGGCCCGGAGCTGCCTCAGAAACGGTTGAAGACGTTGGACTGCGGGCAGAGGGCGGTGCGAGCCGTGCGATTTAATGGTGAGCGCCCTTATCTTCATTCCGGGTCCTACCTCCTCCTCCTGAAGTCGGCGGCCCAGTAACCCCCTCGTGGTGTTCCCCAGTGGATGGCAATTACTGTCTGACTTGCGGCAGCGACAAGACCCTGAAGCTGTGGAGCCCGCTGCGAGGGACGCTACTGCGGACGTACAGCGGCCACGGCTACGAGGTGCTGGACGCGGCAGGGTGAGCCGGGGGCCAGGCCGGGATCGAGGCGCTGAGGCCGGGATCAGAGGTAGACGCTGATCTTCCCTGCTCTGCCCTCTAGCTCCTTTGACAACAGCAGTCTCTGCTCCGGCGGCGGGGACAAGGCAGTGGTGCTGTGGGATGTGGCATCGGGGCAGGTCGTGCGCAAATTCCGGGGCCACGCGGGGGTGAGTGCAAGCAAGAAAAGGCCGCGTTAGAACGGACCTGAATTGCGTGTAGGTGGTGACAGGGACTCCCCCCCTCCCCACGCAATTACAGCGCAAGGATCCTTCCCCACGGCCCCGCCTTCACCAAGCCCTGTCCTTGCAGTTCCTCCAAAAACTTTCATCTCCCCTACCCCTAGCCTTTTCCCTTGCTTTAACTTGCACTGGGAACCCTGCTTTTATCCCCATCCTCCAAAGTCCAGCCTTCTCTAAGCTGCTGTTCCTGTTTTGCAGAAGGTGAACACGGTGCAGTTTAATGAAGAGGCCACAGTTATCCTGTCTGGTGAGTCCGGGGCCTAGGCAGGTGGGCGCAGGGGGCTGCCCCGGCCCCCCCAAACCTGATCCACCTTCATGCTGACCTCACAGGCTCTATTGATTCCACCATCCGCTGCTGGGACTGCCGCTCGCGGAGACCTGAGCCTATACAGAAGCTGGACGAAGCCAAGGATGGCATATCCAGCGTGAAGGTGTCAGACCATGAGGTCCTCGCAGGGTGAGTGGGGCCAGGACCTTGCCCCTCCCCAGGTGCCATTGGGGATCATAGCTGTCTCTGTACTTAGATTAAAATCTACTCTCCTCACTGCACTCACAAGGCCTTGCATGGTCTGGTCTCTGTTGTGCTCTCAGTTTTTATTCATTCCCAGGCTCATTTCTGTTAAATATGCCACACATGCTCGCACCCCAGGACCGACTTTTGCAATTGCTCTTCCTCTGCCTGGGCTACCCTTCTACTACTTATTCAGAGTGTGTTTGAGCACCACCTGCAGGTCACATTTTCAGTCAATGAGCATACAGGAGTGAAAAGATAGGAAAACAAGGAAAAACCCCCACTAACATAGAGTTGATATTCTAACTGCAGGAGACAAACAATTAAAAAAAAAATATTCCCATGCAGGGCTGCCCAAATGTTGCCACAACCTGAGGGAGTGCCGATACCACCACTGGGGGCATTTGGGCTGCATGGCCTGTTGGCCTACCCAGTTCCCACACATCCCCCCTTGGACTGCACATGGTTGGCTCCTTCTCATCCTCAAGTACCAATTCAAACGTCACCTCCTCGGGGAGCTGATTACCCTCAGTCAGCAAGGCTCCACGTTGGCAGCAAGTGCTCCTGGCTTGGTAGGAGCTGTGTCCCAAGCTCCCACACAGGGTTGTAGCCCAGAGAAGGAGCTCAGTATAAATAAGAAACAGATGCAGTGGGACCTGATTGGCCCCTGGGGCTGAGTCTCAAAGCCAGTGCCTCAGAATTCCACTCATGAATTCACTTCAGTGCATGTTTTCTGTGGCCGGTCCTGAACATGACATGACAGTGAAGGGTGCCCAGGAAGGGCAGGCACCCAGCGTTGCTCTCAGGGCCCTGGCCAGGTGAGAGGGTACAGGAGCACCGAAGCTGGAGCCCTGGACCTACTGGCCCCTGTGATGCTTCAGCTGGATCCACCCTCTCTTGCAGCTCCGTAGATGGCCGGGTAAGGCGCTATGACCTGAGGATGGGGCACCTCTTCTCAGACTACGTGGGCAGTGAGTGTGGCTGGGGCTGTGAGGCAGGCAGGGAAGGTGGGGGCAGCACAGGAGACCCCAGCCTGACCTGCTTGCCCACCCCTCCCCTTCCCCCAGGCCCCATCACCTGCACCTGCTTCAGCCGGGACGGGCAGTGCACCCTGGTGTCCAGCCTGGACTCCACGTTGCGGCTTCTAGACAAGGACACAGGGGAGCTGCTGGGCGAGTGAGTCCTCAGGGCTGTGGGGCCCCTCCCCCACTTCCAGTAAGGCCCCAAACCCCCACTGATGCCACTCACATCCAGGTACACGGGCCATAAGAACCAGGAGTACAAGCTGGACTGCTGCCTGAGCGAGCGCGACACGCACGTGGTCAGCTGCTCTGAGGATGGGAAGGTGTTCTTCTGGGACCTGGTGGAGGTGAGCCTCTGCACCGGGGGGCCTGCCCTGTCCTTACCTGAGTCACTCCCAGGCCTCTATAAGGGAGTGCTGTTGGAACTGGGGGCTGGAAGGAGTGAGTGAGGGGATGAGGCGAGAACGTTCCTGGCAAAGGGCACAGCACGTGCTAGGGCTCGGGGTTGTGGCACACACGCACTGGTCAGGAGATAGAAGCATTTTGGATGGCATTGGCGGCAGCAGAATCCAGGTCAGGCAGAGCCACTAGGACTGACCCTGGGGTAGGAGGAGCGGATAGTGGCATCTGACCTCAGGGGAGACAGGGCTGTAGTTGTTCAGGAAATCTGAGCTACCTCTGAGCATCCGTGTGGTATCCAGCCCCCAAGCCCTGTGAGCCCTGTCCTCATGTGTCTCAGCCTGGTGGGGGCGTCAGGATGCAAACTGACCAGCCAGGCGTAGTGGGGTCAGAGCCAGAGAAGTAAGCCTCCTAAGAGGATGGAGGGAACCGGGGGGCCCTGGAGAGTCCAGGGGCCAGCTCTCCCTCTGGGAACTAAGAAGGTGCCAATGTTCTGCCTACTTCTCGAGTTTCCTGTAGACCGGAAGTCACCCTGAAGGGGAGGGCACATGAAGGGACACTTTCCAGGTGGAAAGAGGAATGGTGGCCTGCTTGAGGAACTGTGTTTGTTGAGCTATAACTGCAGGGTGATGAAGGGAGCAGGCATTGAGGCTATCAAGTGGGCGGGCGAAGCCCAGATGGTGGCAGAGGGGGAGGGAAGCTGGGACCCACATGTGACCGGCCGTGGAGGAGGGTAGTGGCTGTGAAGGTGGAGAGAATCAGCAATCTCTGGGCATGGTCTAAAGGTAGAACCAAGAGGATTTACCGACGAAGGGATGTGAGATGTAAGAGAAAGATTCAAGATGTTTGACCTGAGCACCTGGAAGGACAGAGTGACTGAGGGGCTGAGTTTGTGGCTGGTTAGGTTTACAGTGTCTCGGAAGCACTTAAGACGCATGTGGCTGAAAGCGGGGGAGAAGCAGCTGAGGGGAGGGAGACACACTGGTGACACTCCCAACCCCCTCACTCCACAGGGTGCCCTGGCGCTGGCCCTGCCTGTAGGTCCCAGTGTGGTGCAGTCGCTGGCCTACCACCCCACGGAGCCCTGCTTGCTGACCGCCATGGGGGGCAGCATCCAGTGCTGGCGGGAAGAGACCTACAAGGCTGAGGATGGCACAGGCTGAAGCCAGGGGACCCACGACCAAGGACAGAGAGAGAGACACAGCCTGAGAAGGACCACTGAGACCATTTATTCTAGACATGCTGCTGACCAAGGAGTTGGGAGGAGCTGGGTCTGCAAACTAATAAATAGAGGAGGTGGTGAGGCCTCCCTGGGGCTGCACCGTCCAGTGTTCAGTCCTCATTCTTCTCGGGCGTGAAGGCATCTACCTTCTGGGCAAAGGTTTCAGCCACGAGCAGCGGAAAGACCAGGGAGGCATCAGCATAGACCTGTGGAGGGGACTCAGGTGAGCCACGGGACCCAAGGCTGTACCCTGGGAGACCCTGTGCCCCAGCTGGCTGGCCGGCCCTCACCTTGACAGGCTGTGCGTCCACCCGGATCTTGCCCCAAGAGACAGCTTCATCTGGCCGGGCGCCCGAGTCAGAGCCATCAAACTCCTGGGCTGTGTTGATGTAGACGGCATAGTCAGCCCCATTCCGCTGTGGGGAGGGGCAGAGTGGGCTGTCAGCCACACAGGCTCCAAGGCAGGGCACTGTAGCTAGAGGCTGAGGGACGTGTTCCAGATGAAGGAAGCCCTTGGCGGCCCCTCACTCCAAGGGAAGGGCCCCACGTCAACATCTGGGCAGAGTGAGGGGTCACGGGATGCTGGGCAGACAGTGGGCAGTGTTGCTCCAGACTCACCTCCTAGGTAGCAAGAGCCCTCCCACATCTGCCACCAGCTCTACAGAAGACCTCCAAATCCAACTTACCTCTCCCCTCTCTATGGCCCCCACCCTGGCCCCCTCATTTGTTCCCCCCAGAGCAGCCAGAGAGCGCCTCGAGAGCACCTGAGTGGCCCTCAAGGCCCTGCACTTTCTGCCTGTCACCTCCTGCCTCACCTCCTCCCACTCTCGCCTTCACCAGCCTCCTAGCTGTTCCCTGACCTACATCAGGCACCTCAGAACCTTTGCACTGACTGGTCCCTCTGCCGGGAATTCTATCTCGCCCCCACACCCCAGGACAACCACATGGCTCATGGGACCACCCCCTGAAAAACCTCTGCTCGCAGGTCACATTTCCCAGGAAGCTTTCCCTTTTATGAACAGCACCCCTTTCACTTGCCATCTCGACATCCTCCCTTATTTTTCTCCATAGCAATTACTGCCACCTGATATGCATGTCAGCTGTTTGCTATCTCCCCCCACCAGAACATCAGTTCCAGGAGGGCAGGGATCTTGGCCTGTCTAGTCCACAGCTGTCTACCCAGCACATGGCATAGGCCTAGTACACAGGCCTGTCTGCATGACAGGCCTGAGTGCCACCCCCTAGTAGGGAGCACACACACTCCATCCCTGCTCACCATGAGGTTGGCGTTGGCAATGTGGTGCTTGACCATGCCACCGCCCAGGATGATCATCCCAGTGCGCTTGGCGAAGATGGCCTGTGTGTTGATGAGCCTCAGGTCTGGGAAAGAGGGCTGTGTCAGGCCGCGGGCCCAGGCAGCCCTCCTCCCCCTCTCCTCTGGGGCCCTAGCACCTTACCTTCAACGATGTCCAGGACCAGGCCTGGGTTCTTATAGGAATGGAAGAAGATCATGTCACCCAGCGAGCCATCTGTGAGTGCCGGGCTCAACACAGGGATGTGGTTCTAGGAAAGAGCAAGACAGGAGAGCGGTTAGAGCTCAGAGCCCTGCAGGGGCAGTCTGGGGGCATTCCCTCCTCTCTGCCTGATTCTGGGCAGGGAGCTTAACTTCACTTGTGCCTGGCACATAAAGAATGGTAGCTCTTATTTTTCTGATTGCTGGACCCCATAGCCTCTGAGGAGCATGGGACCCTACACCAGGTCCCATGGGGGCTGCTAAGCACTGCCCCCAACTGCTTCCCAGTAGTCTAGGAGTAGAGCCAGAATACAAGGACCACACTCAACAGCTGTGGGACCTCAGGCAAATTGCCTAACCTCTCTGTTTCTGAGGTTCCTCACCTAGGAGTGGGAATGATAAGAATAGTACCAACTCCCCAGGTGGCTGTAAAGATGAAACAACACATGCCAAAGCATGGCAACTTTGCCCCCACCCAGCCCCTCACCTTCTGGGCCCAGTAATACACTGACTCTGGGTTGTTTATCTCCTTGCCAAGCCGGGCGATCATCTTGGAAGGCGTCCACTTCACACCCTAGGAGGAGACATCAGCTTCAGCTAGCAGCACCTCCCCTGACACCCACCGTGCCACCCCCCCCCCCCCAGGTTGCTCCAGCCTCACCTCCGTGTTCTGCTCCAGCACCATCTGGTCCAAAATGGGCATCAGCCAGTCCTCAAACTTGCAGTAATTGTCATTGGGCACCAGCAGGTTTCCGATCCTGGGGACAGGAGGCATGTGGGCATCAGGGTCCAGGACCCTCAGCCTGGCTCCCCTACCCAGCACCACTCAGGGCCCCCCACCTGTGTTTTTTTGTTTGTTTTTTTTTAAAGCCAGGTTGCATTGTTTTATTTATTTATTTATTTATGGCTGTGTTGGGTCCTCGTTTCTGTGCGAGGGCTTTCTCTAGTTGCAGCAAGCGGGGGCCACTCTTCATCGCGGTGCGCGGGCCTCTCATAATCGCGGCCTCTCTTGTTGCGGAGCACAGGCTCCAGACGCGCAGGCTCAGTAATTGCGGCTCACGGGCCTAGTTGCTCCGCGGCATATGGGATCCTCCCAGACCAGGGCTCGAACCCGTGTCCCCTGCATTGGCAGGCAGATTCTCAACCACTGCGCCACCAGGGAAGCCCCTCCCACCTGTTGATCCCGTTCTCACGTAGCTCCTTCCCCCTGAGGCTGAACTCGCCCAGGTATGTGGGCGCCAGGCACTTGATGAGATCCTCCTCCACACCCCCAGCCGTGGTCACCAAGACGTCCACCTGCAGTCATAAGGCAGTGAGGTTGGCCAAGGAAGGGACGCCCTGCTTTCGTACCAGGCAGGACTCCTAACTCCCAACTCTCATCCAGTGACCCTTGTGGGGAGCTCTGCTGCAAAACAAAACTGACCCATAGTTCCCTATCTCACTTCTATGACCAGTAATCTTATTGCCCATTAAGACCCAGAGAGGCCAAGGCCACAACCCCACCAGGTCCCCACCATGTTGTGCTGCACGAGGTAACGGATGGTCTCACGAATGCCCGAACTGATGAGGTTGGATGTGTAGCCCAGAAAAATGGTGCAGCCGGTGAGTGGGCGGCAGCTCTGGGTCAGGTCTGCATGTTGGTCTTCATCCTGAGCCAGCGGCTCTAGTTTCTTCTCTATCTAGGTGTATAAGGGCAGGGTCGAGTTAACCTCTGGCCCCAAACTCCAGCCCAAGGACCCCAGGTGGGTTTCAGAGACAGACTCCGCGCCCAGGCCCTGCCCACTGAGGGATATGGGACCACTTCTACCTGGAACCAGGGAATGAACACCCCTGTGCAGCCTCCGCCCTTTCCACAGCCCAAGTCTCAGGTCACACACTCAGGCTTCGCCCCTTTTCAGGAATCACTTTTGCAGGCCCGACCCCTCTCCCCAGTGGGAAAAGCAAATCCAACCTCAGGTCCCGCCCTGCCTTAGGCTCCTCCTTCAATCCCTTCCTCAACTGCGCGGTCTGGCTCCAGACTCCGCCCATTCCAAAATACTTGCAACATGTTGCCTATAACGCGCCCCCTACCTAGAATCAGTCCCAACCCACTCCCCAGCACAAAAACTCCCGCCCAGGAGGGGGTCCCCGTCTCTCTCCAACTATCGGACGAAAAACACACCTCCTCCCAGGGAAGTCCCGCCCCCAAGTACCCCACAGTGCTACTGGAGGCCACGCCCCTCAACCCAGGAAGTCCCACCCAGGCCTCACCATGGCGTTGACTTGCTGTACCGCGCGCCCGAAGTTGGTGGCCTGGAAACCAGTAGTGCCGAAGGCCTCCAGCAGCGCGCGGTAGTTCACGCCACGGTTGAAGTCGTAGCCTCGGACCTGGGCGCTCTCGGACGGCAGTGCCGAGCTGTGCTTCAACACGGCGGCCAGCGCCGCCGCGGGTGCCCCCCTCTCCAGGGGACCCTCCATGCTCCTGCGGCCGCACTGTCAAATCAGAGCCGCCCCAGGCCAGGCCTCCGGCAGCCTCGAACACCTTTAAGCCCCAGCACGCACAACCTGCGGAGGGCCGGAAGTTGTGTATGTCACATGACCCGCCGACGCCCGGATTCCAGGGTGCAGCCTTCTTTGCTTGTGTATTCCGTAGTACGGAAGCCTCAAGGAGCCAGTATCTCCTGTTTCTCGTGTTCTCAGTCTCAGATGAATGAGGAGCCCGCTGGAGACCCACCACGTTGCGTGGCGCTTGCCCATTCGTTTCTGTCCTCTCAGAGAGAGAGGATGGCTTCTTAGACGTCGCCCTTGGACAGAATTCGAATCACCAGGAAGTAGCAGATAGTTTCTGCCTCTGAGCGTCTCTCGTCAAATGGGATAGTGATCCCTGTTCGTGTCTTGCAAGTCTCCAGAGCCTCCACATGCTGCATAACCTTCTGGTCTTCCTTCCCCTGGCAGCTGCAGCTGTCACCTCCTCTGGGAAGCCTTCCCTGACCTTTTTCTGGGTAAGAGACCTCCTCTGAGATCCAGGGCTGACATCTCTTTCCCTCCAGCAAGACTGAGATCCTGGAGGGTGGTGTCCGTATCTCATAGGTCCTCCAAACCATGCATAGGGTCTGGTCCAGAGGGACCCCTTTAATCACTCACTCTGCAGTTTATGGAGTCTACACTATACATTGGGCTTTGTGCTGGGTGCTGCATATTTATCAGTGAACAAAATGCAGACCCTACCCTTCTGGAGCCCACAGTTTGGGGAGCTAGAAGGGTAACAACAGTGGTAAGTGCTATGTAGAATTAAACGGGCTGATGTGAGAGTCCATGGGGTTGGGGGTGGGTGGAAGAGTTGGTGGTTTTATTTGGAGGGAGAGGTGGTTGGGGAAGGATGCCAAGGAGGGAGGTGACATTTCAGCCAAGGTCAGAAGACGCCCCATATGTGAAGATCTGGGGGAGGCCATTCCCACTGGGAGAGAGAACAGCCAGTGCAAAGGCCCTGAGGCTAAAAAGGAGCCTACTTAATTAGAGGAATAGAACATTCTCCTTGACAGCCCCCACTTGGATCTCAAACTCCTGGCCTCAGTTCCCTCGCCACCTAACCCTGATCTTCCTGCAGTCTGCCACATCTCTGCAAACAGCCCTACCTTCCACTCATCTAGTAGGCTGAAAACTGGGGAGTTGAGCCTGGTGTTTCCCCTTTTCTCACATCCCACATCCATCCCTCCACATGTCTGCCAAATTCTACCTACAAAATAGGTGCTTTTCTTTGTTTTCTTTTCTTTTTATTTATTTATTTTTGGCTGCATTAGGTCTTCGTTGCAGCGCGCGGGCTCCAGTAATTGTGGCACGTGGGCTTAGTAGTTGTGGCTCGCGGGCTCAGTAGTTGTGGCTCGTGGGCTGTAGAGCGCAGGCTCAGTAGTTGTGGTGCACGGGCTTAGTTGCTCCGGGACGTGTGGGATCTTCCGGACCAGGGCTCGAACCTGTGTCCCCTGCATTGGCAGGCGGATTCTTAACCACTGCACCATTAGGGAAGCCTTCTTCTTCTTTCTTTTTTTTTTTTTTTTTTTTTTTTTTTAATTGAGATGTAGTTGACATATAACGTTATATTGGTTTCAGGTGTACAACATGATTCAATATTTATATCCAGGTGTTTTTCTTCATCCCCACAGCCTCCATGCTGGGCACCTTCCCCTTCAGTTCATCCCCCAGCTGTAGCCAGAGAGTTCCTTAAACAAAAATCAGGTATGTCATTCTCTGTTAAAACGCTGTTACCGTGGTTTCCTCCTACGGGTAAACTCCGAGCTCTTCACCGTGGCCTGAGAAGGCACTGACTTGCCTGCCCTCGTGTCCCACCGCTTGCCCTCACTCACTTTTCTCCAGCTACACTGACCTTCTGGCTGTTCTAGAACCCACCAAGCTCTTTCCTGACCAAGGGGCGACGCACCTGCTGCTCTGCCTGGAACACCCACTTCCCCAGCTCCTTCTCCTCTGGGCCTCAGTCCAAATGTCACCTCCTCCAAGAGGCCTGCCCTGACCACCTGCTCTCACCTTTACCTTGCTTTTGTTGTCTTTCACAGCACTTAATACATTTTGTTTGCTCTTGTTCATTGTTCCCTGACTAGAACAGCAGCTCCGTGAGGGCAGGATTTTGTCTGGTTTCACGCTGTTCCTTTTACTTTGCACAGTGTGGGGGCACATATTGGGACCTTGGCAAAAATGGACAAACAAACACACACAGTGAGGTCAGGGTGATCCATGAAGAATGAAGGGGGAAGGGGTTGAGAAGAAGTTAATTCAGAGAGGGCAGAAGGTGCCAGACCAGGCAGGGCCCTGTGTGCTATATAGTAAGGAGGGTGGGTTTTACTCTAAGAGGCTGGGTGGGAAACAATAGGAGAGTTTTTTAAACGGACTGAGGGGCTCTGATTTATTTTTCTCCAATTTTTTAAAATAATTTTTTTTTTTTTTTTTTTTTGGCTGCCTTGGGTCTTCGTTGCTGCACGTGGGCTTTCTCTGGTTGCGGCGAGCGGGGGCTACTCTTCATTACAGTGTGTGGGCTTCTCACTGCGGTGGTTTTTCTTGTTGTGGAGCATGGGCTCTAGGCATGCGGGCTTCAGTAGCTGTGGCTCGCGGGCTCTAGAGCGCAGGCTCGGTAGTTGTGGCGCATGGGCTTAGTCGCTCCGCAGCACATGGGATCTTCCTGGACCAGGGATCAAAGCCGTGTCCCCTGCATTGGCAGGCGGGTTCTTAACCACTGCGCCACCAGGGAAGCCCTATTTTTCTCCAATTTTTAAAATTGTGGTAAAATACACATAAAATTCACCATTGTAACCATTTTTAAGTGCACCGTTCAGAAGCATTAAGTACATTCACATTGTTGTTCAACCATCACCACCATTCATCTCCAGAACTTACCCATCAAACACTAACTCCCCATTCCCTCTCTCTCCTCAGCCCCCAGCAACCCCCATTCTGCTTTCTGTCGCTATGGATTTGACTACTCTAGGGACCTCACATAAGTGGAATCATACACTTTCTGTCATTTTGTGACCGGCTTATTTCACTTAGCATAATGTCCTCAAGGTTCATCCGTGTTGTAGTGTTGATTTATTGAACAGATCCCACTGGCTGACTTGAGGAGAACGGGGTCGAGGCTGTGCAGGGCAGGGGAGACCAGGCAACTGCACTGGTCCAGGCACACTGAGCTGGGGGCGCCAGGACCCGGATGCTACCAACAGGGTGGAGAGAAGTGACCAGTTTGACAACTTGGAAGTTGATCTGTGTATAGCACAGGGAACCCTATTCAGTACTCTGTAATGACCTATATGGGAACAGAATCTTAAAAAGAGTGGATATATGTGTACGTATAACTGACTCACTTTGCTGTACAGCAGAAACTAACACAACATTGTAAATCAACTATAGCCAATTAAAAAAAATTAATTAAAACAAAAGAAAGTGGATCTGATGGCTCTTGAGGAAGGATCAAATGTGGGAATACTGGAAGAAAGGAATGAAGGAGTTAAAGGTTTGAGCCAGAGAAGTTGGATGGATGGTGGTGAATTTGGGGGCTGGAAGTTTCGGGGGAAGATGATCCAGAGTCCAGCTTTGGCCAAGTTAGGTGGGAGACAACCGAGAGATGGGTGTGATGGACCGAGGAGGGAGGAGGTTCCTCAGGTGGGTCTGAGGTCAGGGGAGGGGCTGCAATGAGGCAGGGGAAGCCATCAGCATGAGTGAGTGGATTGAGTCATCTGTGGATGAGAACCCTGGGCCATGAGTGTAGCTGGAGAGAGGAGAGACGGGGCTGCACCTGAAGCAGGTTACACTTTGCACCTCCACCCATCGGAGTAGGGCCGGAGCCTGCCAAAGGACCGTAGGGGCCAGTTAGCAGCAGGGGATCAAACAGGTCAGTGAGAGCCCAGGGCCCCTACACTCCCCCAGCCAAGGTGACACGTGACACCAGGGCAGCCACTGGGCTTCTTGGAGCAGGGACCACCCCCCCCCCACCCCCGCCTCAGCCTCAGCAGCTGCTGCTGCCGCTGGTGACATTTCACTCCATGAGTGTCCTGGCTTCAAAGTCTCTGCAGGGGTTGGGGAGGGAGAGGAAGGGGTTGGAGAGGCCAGGGTGGTGGGGGCGGGAGCCAGAACGGGGCTGCAGGAGGAGGACTGAGCAGCCAGGAGCCAGCCGGGGTCCTCAGCTGAGGTATGTGGTCCTGACAGGGGTTGGGGAGCAGCCACTCCCACCCCTCAGTCCCCAGGGGACACAGGAGGATGTGTGGGAGCTCAGGGTTTGGGGTTCAGCCTGCTGCCTGTGGCTCTGCTTACGACTCCCCCAGATGCCCGGCAAGGTGACCATTGGCAGCGACATCGGGCAGGCCCACTGGGCCGTGGAGCAGCTGCAGATGGAGGTGGGCATCGACCGTGTGAAGGTGAGGCCAGGGCAAGGCGGGTGCATCTGAGCAAGGGGGCAGGTGGACAGCCCAGCCCAGGTCTGGCTAACCGGGCTGGCCTGCAGGTATCCAAGGCGGCCACTGACCTGCTGCAGTTCATGGAGCAGGCCAAGAGTGACCCCTTCCTTGTGGGCATCCCAGCTGCCACCAACCCCTTCAAGGAGAAGAAGCCCTGCACCATCCTATGACCCTGTAGCCCAGACCACCCAGGGGGCCTCAATAAACATGAAGTGAATGCTCCTCAGGGCATGGCTTGGCCAGGTTGCGATGAGGGGCAAAGGGGGACTTTGGGCTTGCAGGGACCAGTGTGGTGTGCAACTGGCCCAGCCTCCCTCCCCGCCCACTCCAGGGTCACGGCCACAGGGGCCCACACACACCCTGGACCCTGGACAGAGGAGCACGCCCCTCCCTCACCCCTACCTGCTGCCCGCCCTCCAGCCTATGGGGTAGCATTAGCAGATCCCCTGTCCCACTGCACAAACACACCCGGGATTAGAGTCGCAATCTACATGCCAGCGCGTGCCACACGCATACACGCCCACATGGCGCGCGCACACACACACACACAGGTGCCATCATACAGGTGCCATGTTCTCAAGTGTCTCCCTCTTCCACACAGACATACACAGACAGGAATACTATAACAACACACACAGCCAGACCGGCCTCCCCGGGGACACTCAGACGCACGTGATCCCTGAAATGCACTCGGGCGGGCACAGGTGCACCCCCACACACACACACACACAGCAGTGGCTGTCGCTGAGGCTCTCATACACCAACTCACAGACACACGCACATCCCTGGCATCCCAGCCCCAAGCAGCCTCGGGCGGAGCCCTCAGGTGACACCAAGCTCACGGTCCAGGCCGGAGCACCAGTACATCACGTTTATTTCTCCCTTGCTCTCCAGGGAGAGCAGGCATCCAAATCATAACACAAACAAGGGCCCGAGGGTGGGGAGCAGCCCCCTGGGTTGGCCGAAACACAAACCTCACCTCCCCTGGCATGGGGCCCAGCCCAGGGACCTCCCCCCTGGACCGTGGCCAGGACCCCTTGTGCCCTACGCCTGTGGGGCGGGGCAGAGGCAGCACCAGCGTGGGGGAAGGTCCCCCCGAGAACGGAGGCTCCAGCCCAGCCTGCCAGCCGGCAGATCCACGTCCACATCTGCCTGCTCAGGCCTGCAGCCTCCAGACCTCCAGCGACAGGCCCCCAGAGGCGGCCACCACCAGGTTGCCCTCAGCGCAGATCTGCAAGGGTGGGGACATGAGGAGTCAGGGGTCCTCTGAGCAGCCAGGCAGGGTGCATGGGACAGGGCCTTACCCCATTCAGCACGTTGTGGTGGCTTCGAGTGCAGATGGTCCTTGGTGGGTCTGTGGGCACGTGCACCTGGTGAGGGGCAATGGGCAAAGGTCACGAGGTGTGCTCCTGGCAAGTGAGGGCGGGTAGAGAGGGGGGACTGTCGCAGGGCCTCACCCGGATGGTCTTGTCGGTGGACGTGGTGTACAAGGCCCCCAGGGAGTGCTTGATCCCTGTGATCTGAGACCTGTGGCCCACATCAAAGGACTGCGGAAGGGAGGGACAGGTGACACTCAGGCGTGGCTCTCCCAAGGCCAGTCCCCCACTGCCACCCAGGGGTTAAGAGGTAGGGAGGCAGCCCAGGGCGGGTCGGGCGGGGGCAAGGGCCTTGGCAGACCCGGACGAGCTGGAAGCAGCCATCCCGGTTGGCGAAGACATGCAGCAGGCCCTGGTTATCGCCGGCCCAGAGCTGAGGCTCCTGGTAGGACATGCAGAGCAGGTAGGAGTCCAGCTGTGGGAGGGACATGGGACGGAGCAGCTCAGGCCAGTCCGGGCACCGCCGCAGCCCTGGTCCCTCCAGCCCCCCTGGGGAGCGCCCACCTGCAGCCGCTGCAGGACGCTGTTGGCTCTGCGGTCAAACACCACCAGCGTGTGGTCCTCGCTGCCTGAGATGATGTGCCGGTCGTCCGCCAGCAGCGCCAGCACCGCGCTTGAGTGCAGCCGCCGGCTCTTCAGCAGGGCCGGGCCAACTTCATGGGCGATGGGCCAGGGAGGAGGGGGGACATCAGAGCCCCTTGGAGGCCCCCTGGCCCACCCCAGGACCCTGGGTCTCCATCCTTCCTGGCAAAATACTACTCTGTCTGCTCCCCCAACCCCCATCCCACAGGTGACCCTGTTGTTCCTCTGCCACCCCAGCTGGATCCGGGCCTCACAGGACCACCAGACCCCCCCCCCCCCAACCCATCTCCATCCCCTCTCCTTCCTCCAGTCCCATCTGCTCTCAGTACAGAATGGACCTCAGCAAGTCCCAGCATAAAATGCTTCCCTCCTCCTGCAGGTCGGCCTGAGACTTGCCGCCACCCCATCCTGGCTCTGGCTCTGCCTGGAAAAGTTACACTGGGCCCTTCAATTAAAATAAGAATGAATAAAAAAATAAATAAATAAGAATGAATAAATAAATAAACAATGGAAAAGGCTTATGTGCCGGGCCAAGTTCATTCTAGGCATTTTAATGTAAACATTTAATCTACCGAAGTTCTTATTGTCATCTCCTCCCATTAGCCCTACGCGGCTGGAGTTATTATTATCTGGATTTGACAAATGGGGAAACCGAGGTTCAAACCTGACTGGGGTCACACAGCTAGGAGGTGGGGGAGCCAGAATTCTCAAGGACTGTCCTGCCTCCTATGGGACTCAGGCTCAGAGGCCCCTCCTCTGGGAGCCCTCCAGTACTTGACCCCACCCCATGTGGAGGCGGGGCTTCCTCTGCCCCCAATACCCACCCCCACCTGTCAACTTTGTGGCCCCCAGCACAACACAGGCCACTCTGAGTGGTCAGCCTCTCGTTATGTGACTGTCACCCCAGTTAGACTGTGAGGCCCAAGTGTCTCCTTCCCCAGGATGACCCTGGAGACACCAGGCAGCCCTGCTCTCCCACCTAGGCTTCAGGGTCCCCAGCCCACCTCTGGGGTCGTAGACGGTCACCTTCTTGTCATAGGTGCCAGTCACCAGTATATCAGGCTGGTAGGACAGGCACAGCACAGCTGCCTTGGCCCTGGGGACACACAGACCACAGGGCTGGGGCTGGGGCCAGACAGGCCCCTGCCCACCCAGGCCCCCCTGCCCAGAACCCCTCACACTTTATCTCGCCAAACTGCTGCCCATCAGCCGCCATGTCCCAGAGCTTCACCGTGCTGTCCCAGGAACCAGAGCACACTCGGTGGTCCAGCGCCGCCAGTGACCACACCCAGCCCTGTGGGACCAGACCCATGTGATCTTCCCCATTTCACAGAACCCAGAGCGAGTCAGCACTGAGTAGAGATTAGAGCCTAGGTCTGTGGGTCTGCCCTCAGAGCCCAGGACATGCGCACCCCAACCTAATAACATTCCTAAATCAAGTTCTGCAGAGCCTCAGCAGCAGCGGTGGTTTGAGGCCACATGACAGTGTGATTGAGAATGGGGCCTCCATGGGAATTTCCTGGCAGTCCAGTGGTTAGGACTCCGAGCTCTCACTGCCAAAGGCCCAGGTTCGATCCCTGGTCAGGGAACTAAGGTCCCGCAAGCTGCGCGGCACACACAAAAATGGGACCTCCAGGGAGTTCCCTGGTGGCCTAGTGTTTAGGATTCTGGGTTTTCGCTGTTGTGGCCCGGGTTCAATCCCTGGTCGGAGAACTAAGATCCCGCAAGCTGCTTGGTATGGGGGGAAAAAAAAAAGAATGGGGCCTCCACTCCATGACCTGGGTGAATGAAGTACCGTCCCTCAGTTTCTTCATTGGGAAAATGGGCATAAAAAAAAGTCCCTGTGTCAGGAGCTAAAATTCACAGAACGCAGCTCCCCACTGACTCATTCCTCACCAAACCCTCTGAGGAGAGTACTATGATGTGTCCCGTTCTACAGATAATGAAACTGGTGCACAGCGAGGTTGAGTCCCTCACCCAAGGTCACACAGCCAGGAAATAGCAGAGTGGGGATTTGAACCCAGCAGCCTGGCTCTGAGACCAAGCTCTTGGCCACCAGCCTAGACCACCTCAATGGCTGGCGGAGGTGCCCCTCCATGACCACCTCTCATGAGATGACAGTCATGCTCAGAGCTGTCTGATCCCCAAGGGTGGCCTCATAACTGCCCTACCTGGGGCCACTCAAGGTATACCTGACATCTCCTAAGCACCTACTGTATACGAGCCTGAGCAACGCTCTTAATGCATCTTAATTCATCTCATTCGTCCTCATCCTAATTGACCTCTGGACAGAAGCAGAAACTAAGGCCCAGAGAAGTCATACGTCTGTCTCACTCAAAGTCACACTAACAATAGCAGAGCAAGATTTAAATCTGTGAGGTCTGGTGCCAAAACCCGTGCCCTTAGCCACGGTACCCTACCCAGGCCGCACGCCTCCTACCTCTGCCTGGCCTCCTACTCCCTCACCTTGTGAGTGCTGTTCTTCTGGGTGCCCAGGGCCTTGACCAGAACCCGGCTGGGCTCCACCCCCAGCTGTTGCAGGTCCCACAGGTTGACATTGCGATCTCGGGAGCCTGACAGGCAGAGTGTCCCACCCTGGGAGAGGAGTGAGGTGATGTCGTTGGGGTCGCCCTGGCCCACCACTGCCTGGCCCTCCACCGACCCCCGTCTCACCTGGAGCAGCAGCACTGAGTCAATGGAAGCAAAGTGCCCATCGGCCAGGCAGAAGTACTCAGCCCTGCGCCCATCCTCTGCCCAGCGCGACAGGTGCTGCTCCAGCTCAATGCAGGCTGTTGGCCAGTCGAAGTCCTCCTCTGTGGGGCGCAAGAGCAGGGTCCCCAGTGGGCAGGAACCCTGCCACCACCCACTCCAGCCGTCCAAGCTCACCGCGCTGGCTTCCGGGGAGCACAACCTGAACCAGACTTGGAGAGAACCCACCTGGATCCCTTACCCCACCCAAGGAGGCCGAGGCTCTAGCTTTGGGACCACCAGCCCACGCACCTGCCGAGCAGGTCTAGGATTGCTCCTTACCCAGTTTCCAGAAATTGGGTAACTGGAGCCTCAGGATCACCTTCCCGGGCCTCATCCCCCAACCCAAGTCTGGGGGACAGCAGCCTCAGGACGTTAAGGCCCTGCCTCACCCCTGGCTAAGGTCCAACCTCAGCCCTCCCAACCCTCAGGCTGGGCACAAGAGCTAGGACTTCATAACTAACACTTCCTGCCTCGGCCATCTGAAACAGACCCATGGAAGTGATTCCCAAACCAGCATCCCAAACCTGGGAGCTTTGTCAAGATGCAGAACCCAAGCCCTTGACCCAACCAAACATCTATGTTTCATCAAGCTGTTCCGTAAAGTCCCATCAATTCAAGATCACCAAGCTGCCTTATCCTCTAGGGACCAAAGACCTTGGGGGCAGGAGAAATTACCACCAGCCCCTGCCTAAGATCCCAGGTTAGAACCTGGACTCGAGGGTCTGTGATTGCTAATATCAGGGATCCCAACCTCTAAACCCTAGCTTAAGTTCAAGGGTTGCAGGCTCTGGACCTGAGTCCTGCCTCACCCTCACCTAGGCGAAGACTCTAGAGGTAAGGGGATTTGGCATCACTAGTTACTGCCTTAGCACCTAGACCCAGAACCTGGGGATTCTTGGGCTTCCTCTGAGCCCCAAGGAGATTCTGACAGCCTAAGACTTCAAGTCCCTGTGTCAACTCCAAGCCTGAGGATCGTTGGATTCCGAGTTCAGGGACCCCAGCTACCCAAGTAGATTTCCACAGCCTCAGGACCCCAAGTATCTGCCTCACAGTCCACCCAGAGGTCAGGGGCTTTGGTACCACCAGTAAGTACCTCAGCCACCGCTGAGCCAGGACAGCCAGGTAGTCTGCTCCAGTGGCTGTACTTACAGCACCCTGGACCCTCCCCCCGCCCCAAGCTTGACCTGGGCGGGCCACCCTGGCCCCCCGGCGCGCGCACCTTCCACCACTGGGTAGGGCGCGCGTACGCGGCGCTGCGCGCGTAGCCTCCAGGTGACATGGTCACGCACGAGGTCGCGCAGCGCGTGGCACACGCGCGGCAGGACGTGGAGCACGAGGCGCGCGTCCAGGTAGGCGCATATCTCGAGCAGCAGCTCCGGAGGAAGGCTCAGCAGGCCCGGAACCGCCACCGCCGGGCCCTTGGACGGGGCCCGCGGTTCCAGAGAGCCAAGGGACACAGCGGGCGCGGGCAGCGGAGGGGCGCGCGAGGGCGCCAGCCCGAGTTTCGGAGGACTGAGCACGCGGGCCACGTAAGCCTCAGCCTGTGCGTCGGGGTCAGGCTCCGGCTCCGGCTCCGAGTCATCGTCCCAGGCGCAGGGATCATCGCGCGGCCCTGGAGGCAGCTCCATGGCGACCGGGTGGGCGCGGCCGGCCCGGCCCTGTCAGCAGCCGGGCCCGCGTCCTGTCTCCTAGGCAGCGCGGGGGGGGGTACTTCCGGCGCTGCCTGATGACGTTAGGGCGCCAACCGGAAGCGACCGGCTCGCGTGGAAACTGGCCGCAGGCTGAAAGCCGGCTCACTGGAAGGGTCTCGTTCTTCAGCCGCGTCGGCCCCGAGCTGGAAAATGCAGATTCCTGGTTCCTGCGTTTTTTAAACTAGCATCTCTGATGGTGCTGATGCAGAGGGCCGGCGGACTCTGGTTTGAAAAACACTGGGCTTCCCTGGTGGCGCAGTGGTTGAGAATCTGCCTGCCAATTGCAGGGGACACGGGTTCGAGCCCTGGTCTGGGAAGATCCCACATGCCGCGGAGCGACTAGGCCCGTGAGCCACAATTACTGAGCCTGCGCGTCTGGAGCCTGTGCTCCGCAACAAGAGAGGCCGCGATAGTGAGAGGCCCGCGCACCGCGATGAAGAGTGGCCCCCACTTGCCGCAACTAGAGAAAGCCCTCGCACAGAAACGAAGACCCAACACAGCCATAAATAAAATAAATAAATAAATAAAATAAAAATAAATAAATAAACAGGAGCTGTTGTTTAAAAAAAAAAAAAAATACGGCCCTGTCGAAGGCACTTCTCACAGGTGACACTGACCTTACAAATACAAGACCCCTTTTTCCTGGTTCGCAGTCTGGGCATGCTAGTGACTCGAACTCCTGTTCTTTTTTTCCAGAGCCAGAAACAAGCAGTTACTCTGCAGAGACCTCGGTGAAAGTTAACTCTGAGTTACACAAAATCCTACTGATAAAAACAGCATCTCATTTACCGACAGCCTCTTTTGAGCCAGGCAGTGTTAACGCACAAATTCTAAGCAGCCCTAGCTATTCCCTCCCCCTGACTTTTTTTCCTTTTTTTTTTTTTTTTTTTGATTTAATTTTATTCATTTTTGGCTGTGTTGGGTTTTCATTGCTGCGCACAGGCTTTCTCTAGTTGCGGCCAATGGGGGCTACTCTTCGTTGCAGTGCGCGGGCTTCTCCTTGCAGTGGTTTCTCTTGTTGCAGAGCACAGGCTCTAGGCGCGCGGGTTTTAGTAGTTGTGGCTCACAGGCTCTAGAGCCCAGGCTCAGTAGTTGTGGCACACGGGCTTAGTTGCTTCGCGGCACGTGGGATCTTCCCGGACCAGGGCTCGAATCCGTGTCCCCTGCATTGGCAGGCAGATTCTTATCCACTGCGCCACCAGGGAAGTCCCCGCCTGACTCTTCTGATAGCCATGTGGCTCTTTGCTCAAATCACCTTCCCAGAGTACCCTACTGTTAAGACTGTGACCATTTTCCATAACGTTCTTTCTCCTCTCCCCGCTGTATTTTTCTCTATGGGACATATCGCTGTTTCACTGATTAGCTTTCCTCTCACTAAAATGCACACACTTGTTAAACGAAAGTTGGTTGTGTGTCAGCATTTTAAAAAATTTTCCCAGGTTGATGCAGGTGATCCTTGGGCTGTACTGAGGTTGCAACAAGATTTTATCCTGAGGCCTGTGTGTCCCCAGATGACAGTTTCTCATTTGCCTTTAACTGTTGCACATATTTACCTATGTCCCATAGGCTTGGCGCTGAGCTGAGCATTCTACAAAAATGTCTAACCTGCCCAGCAATCCAGAGTTGTGAAGTCAAAGATGATAAGAATGCTGCAAGGTCTTGCTCCTTGCCACTCAGTTTAGTCTTTAGTAGATGGGGATCTTGAATCTGGGCTGTAACACTAATGGGTCCCCTTTAGTGAGCTCAGGCTCTAGTGAGCTGTAATTATGTCCCAGAGACTGCATTGCACGTGTTACGTTACCACGTTTAATCTTTAACCTTACTTACTTCCCCACTCCCACAATTATTTCCTGACCTGATTCCTGTGCATCCCTATTTCTAAAACTGCCCAGGCCCCCCTCCACGTCTCTTCTCTACTGCCAAAGCCCAGGACACAAGAGGCCAGATGGAGACCAAGGGTTTCACAAGAAACTGATCTTTACTCAACAAAGTTCTACACAAGTGGAATCTCACGCCACCTTGGCGCCAGTCCCCAGCACAGCACGGTAACAAATGGACAGACCCTGGGAGCCCGCAGGAAGAAGAGGATGAGGGGGAAGGAGGGATGTGGGAACGAGAGGGACTGCAGATCGAGGCCAGTCAGGGTCCGCAGCCCTGCGCAGGGGAAAAGGTTGAGAAGCTGAAACTTCGTTGTGCAAAAATCAACCAAAAAATAAATTAAAAAATTAAATAGTTTTCTTAATTAAAAAAAAAAAAAAAAAGAAAACGAAAAAAGATAACTAGAACCAGGCTCCCCTTCCCTGAAGGTGGGTGGAGGCCCCCCATCCTGGATGGAGAAGGGGTTACCAATCCCATCAGACAGCCAATCCACACACCCCAAGACCCAGCAGAGGATGCTCCAAAGAACTGGAATTACCAGAAAATTAAATGGTATTTAATTTTTTTTTCTTTTCTTTTTTTTTTTTACAAATGGCTTCCAGAGACCTGCTGGAGTTTCACAGCGGGGGAACCAGCTGAGTTTATGGAATGTGCACCAAGTGCCCCTTGGAAGAGAGGTGGGGCCTGACCCTGTCTGACAGGAGACACAGGGCTGTGATGAGGGTGTGATCCAGTGCTCGACAGGGATGCATGGAGCAGGCCCCAGAATGCAGGAATCCAGTCAAACCCCCAAAACCGCAAAAAGAGGCCCCCAGAGAAGTAGAAAGCAGGGAAGAGGAAAACAACATTAAGGGGGCTTCAAGGCTTGGTTTCAGTTTTGAGGCCAACTGGGAAGTAACCACACCCCCTCTCTCTAGGGGAGCCTCTCCCACTGTGACTGCATCCCCAACCAATCCCAGAAGTTTCCCTAGGATCACTACCCCAATCTGGTGGGGTCTTGGGGCCTACTGGGAGCTGTGATGGTCAGGAAGTCCCAGGGCCAGAGCGGGGTAAGGGAATACACCACCCTTCCCTTCCTCCAAGCCTTCGGTTTCCCTCTTGCTGGCAAAGCATAAGCCTTTCTTTTCTGTCACCGTCAATTAAATGCCTCAGCCTTGGCCCTTGTGTTAAAACCCAGGCCTGGAAGAGGGCTCTCGGAAGCAGAGAAACGGACTGCCTTTGAAACAGACTTGCTTAAGGAGAGACACAGGGGTAGATGTCAGCAGCTCTGGCTGCCCCCAACTCTCCTCAGGGGGAAAAGGTTCCAGCCCAGCATCTTCGAAAGTCACTGGAGCACAGGGGAGGGAGAAAAGGGTGACCTCTGGCCAGCCCCGGCCACTTCGGTGGTCCCCACTCTTCTGGCTGGGACGGGACAAGGAGGGAGACACACTGGCTGAGGCTGCCACAGAGCTGGCAAGAAGTGTGCGGAGCAGGTCCAAAGCGTGTGCGTGCTGACTGGGCGGCCCCAAGGTGGCCGTCCTCTTCCCCCCCACCCCGCCCGCCCCAGGGTCCCAGCGGAGATCCCCAACCCACCCAGCCCTCCCTAATCACCGCCAATTCCGGCAAAACAGCAGAAGCTTCTTAAACTCTAGATGCAGGTTACACGGAAGGCCTTACGAGTTAACTCAGGGGTTCACTAATTCTACTGTCTCCATGCAGTCGGGGAAATGGTGGGGCGGCTGGCCCAGCCTGGCTGGCTGCAGCGCCCGCACATGCGTGTAGCCACGTGTGTACGTGTGAGTGTACGTGTCTCTACAAGGACCCCCCTCCCCACCTGCTTTTCCCTTGCCTCATCCTAAGCCGGATTTGGTCGGCCGTGTTGATTCTTCCCTCCCACACGTGGCTGGCCCAAGTAGGCTGCCTGAGGTGACCCCAATTAGAGCAAGGGGCCCTTGCTGCCAAGAAGTCCCACCCCCCTCCCATTTATAGGATGAACGTGGAGGCCCCACCCACCTGCCCACCCGCTGACCGGCCTATGGCCGGGCACGGCAGGTAGATGGACGGGGAGGGCGTCTGGATTTGGGTCCCACTCACTCCTCCCTAACCCCCCTCGACCAGGGCACGGCGACTTCTGGACGCAGCGCGCTCCCCAGCAACCCCTCTGACGACGACGCAGACAGAAACCTGTGAGGAGAGGAGGGGGTCAGGGCCTGCGCCCCTTTGGCTCCCACAACAGCGCCAGCCCTCTCTGCACACGGCCTCCTCACCTGGCAGTCGCGGTACTCATCTAGACCCCGTAGAAGGCAGCTAGCCTCTCCTTAAGCAGCGGCGGGAACTGCTCTGAGAACTGCTGCCAGTTTTCCTCCCCAACTTGGTCTTTGAAGCCATGGAGAATCTGCAGCGAGGGAGGGGGTGAGGGGCGCCCCGGAGCGGAGCAAGATGAAGACGAACTCGGTCTCTCCCCACCCTGCCGCCTTCCGAGACTAGATCAGGGCCAAGCGGGAGCCCTACCTTATAAAACATGTCCCGAAGGTCATCCTTCGGGCTCACCCAGGAGGCTACAGCGTCGCAGAAGAAAATAAAGTCCTGAAACGTGACGGATCCCACGTGAGGGGCCGTCCAAGCCCAGCCCCAGCAACTTCCCTCAGAGCCCAGCTGCCCCAACCTGCACGACACCCCCGGGGTTGACGCCTATCATCATGCAGATGCCTCGGAAGGCCGAGTCCTTCTCCTCATTGTCCCTGATGTTCCTGAGGGATGTGCACCTGTGGGGAAGGTAAGCAGTGGGGAATCAGCCAGTGGGCCTGGGGCAGGGTGGACATCTGTGGGGGACAGCGGGGAGCGGCGGGCCAGTGGGTGGTGGGGTTGGGATGGGACATGTATCTGTGAGGCGTGGGGGAAGCAGGAGATCAGGGCTCGGTGGGGCTGGGTCGGGCATCCACGGGTGGGCAGGGTAGGGCTGGGCGGGCACAGGCGAGGGACTGGGTCGGGCCTGTCCCACCCTCCCCCCACCGCCCAGCCCACCGTACGGCAGGCCCCACACAGGTGGGCACACACCAAGGCCGGATGAACTGCTGCAGCATGGGTGCCACCTCCTGTGGGCACACGTAGCCCAGGCGGCCGATGGTGATGGCTGGAATGGCAGAGGGACTCGTCAGGCGACCTGCAACCCCGAGCGGCCCCGGTACGTGGCAGGGCCTCTAGCATGAGACACCAGCCCCGCCCCACGGGCCCCAAGAGAATAGCTCCTGCTAGCTCCCTGGGCCCCCAAGCTTGGCCCGGTCAGGGTCTCCTCCCCACCCCACTTGGGTCTCTCCCAGGTCTCCCCCGAGGCCAACATCTTTCTTAGGCCTCCTCCCATAGCCCCATTCCAGGCCCTTCCAGTCACCCTCCCTGGTTCTTTCCCAAGGCCTCTTGTCAGCTACCCTCCCAGCCAGGATACCCCACCTCCAGGAGGCAGGCAAGGGGGTGGCAAGGGCCCAGGCCTGGGGCCCACCTGTGTTTTCCAGCAGCGTCTTGGGCGTGTTGGGCCGGTTAATGATCTCCACCAGGTTGTTGAGGACCATCTGCACGTAGGGCTGCATCTCTGCCCCTGGGGGACAGGCCAGTCAGAGCCCCACACAGCCCACGCCACCCACACTGACCCTAGCTGTATCCAGACACTGGCCAACCAGTGAGGGAGCAAGCAACCTTCTCCGGCTATCTGCTGCCCAGGGCCCATGGCCAACCAGAGACAGACCCACACCCTCCCAACACCAGAAGCTTCCCTGGCATCACTGCTGGACACCAGGGTGAGACCACACTACCCAGCCTCCCTGTGGGGTTAGGCAGAGAGCAGAGAAGCAGTCACAGTCTCCCAACCAATCCCAGGGGGCCTTTCAGCCAATTGCTTGGAGGGGAGGGAGGTGACAAGTAGTCCAGTAAGTACAGGCCTCCTGTCCTGTGCCTCTTTGGAGAAGCCAATTACAAATGGCCTTTCAGCCGTTTGTCCCCATCTCGGATGAAAACGCTCAGAGGTGTCCCCTTGTCCCTGGCCAACTGGAGCCTTCCTCAAGGAGCACCAGGGCCCTCTAGAGGGAACCTGTCAGTCAGAGCCAGACTCCTGCCCCCAGGCTGGGAACAAGCCAATGGGGAGGGACAGGGCCTGCCCAGCTGTGGGGCACTTACCCATCTGCATGCAGATCTCGCCAATGGCCCAGGTGGCATTGTTGCAGACAGAGATGAACTCGGGGTTCAGGTTGGTGCCCAGGATGGGCATGAACTCAGCTGGTAGGGAGAAAGAAGGGTGCTGAGCAGGAGGGCCAGCCAGGGTAAGCTTCGGAAACTTGCGGGGCAGGCCCCATCAGACAGTACGAATACACCCCAGTTCGGTCACAGTCCTCCCAGGTCATCTCTCCATCACTTGAGGCCAGGGCTGGGGTCATGGGGTAAGGACGAAATGGGGGTCGTACCGATACAGGGCTTGACATGGATGAAGCAGGCTTTCGTGAGGTCTCCCAGGAGGGCGAAGGAGCTCTGCCGGACCTCAGGCATCGAGTCCTGGGGGTTGGAACAGGGTCAGCGTGGCCGGGCTCCCCTTCCCCCAAACAGCCGGGATCCCAGCTTAACCCCTCAGAGCAGGGCAGCTAAGGGAACAGTTCCTGGAGCATGACCTGACCCTGCCACTTCCCAGTGCCAAGGCTGCAGGCCCCATCCGTACATCTGGGACTCAGGGGGCATGTGAACGAGAATGCCCAGCTCAGGGTACCACGACAGAAGAGAGCACTTGGAACTGCTGCCCATCCTCAGTACGCTGGGGGGTAGGGGCGCGGTATTGGAGGGGCTTGTGCTTTCACATTTCCTATTTTCTACTTTTTAATTTCCTACATTGTTGGGTTTTTCAATGAGATTTTACATGTCTTATTTGAATCACTTTTAAAAATAATTACAAGCTTTTTTTTTTAACAGGTCCTTTCTCCCTGATGTCCTCAGGGCATAACCAAGGCCCTGAGTCCACCCAAGGCAGCCCACAAAGGCTGCTGGGTGTCACCATTGTCCACTTAGAGGCCTGCGAGGGGCCCACCCACCTGCATGCACTGAAAGAGCAGTGTCATGATGTTGCTGCGGGCTACCAGCTGCTCCACGTGCCCGCCCAGGCCCTCAGCCAGGCCGCTGAGCAGGTCTAGCGCCACGATCATGAAGTCCTTGTCAGGGGCCTCGTACTGCTCAGGGTGCTGGGTGTACATCTGGGCACAGAAGGGGGCAGGCAGGTGAGGGGAGTGGGCCCAGGCTGGGGCAGCAGCAGAGGAGCGGGTGGTGGGGTGGTGGTGGAGGGAGGCTCACCATGGCCTGGGCCAGCGTCTTCTGCACCAGGGTAACGCAGCGCTGGTAGACGGGCTCGCAGTAGGGCAGGAAGCCACTCTGCAGGGCGGTGGCCACTGATGACAGGCACTGGAGGGGAGGAGGGCAGGAGAGGTGAGCTCAGGTGGGTGGGACGGAGCCTCGGGAGAGGGCCTGGAGCTCACCCACCTCCAGCAGAGGGAAGAGGTCCTTGTCTTCATCCTTGAGCTCGTTCCACTTCTGGATCAGCGGAGGCATCAGCTTCTGGATGTATTCCTGGAAGGGGAGCAGGAAGTTGGGGCTCTCTGGGTATGGGTGGTGGCCTGGGAACCAGCAGGGCTCCCTGTGACTCAGAGGTGCCCGTCATCTGAGCAATGAGGTCTAGGCTCCTCGCTTTGGTTCATGAGGCCTTGCGAGGCCTCGCCATCCAGCCAGACCTCCAGGCCCTTCTAGTTCACTCCCTTCTCACCCATCCCGAGCCCCACCCCCGCCCCCCTCCTGCCCCTCGGAGCCTGAGTCAGCGCTTCCTGCTTCCCGCAGGCCCCTGAGCTCCCCCGGCACAGCACTTACCACGCTGTCTCATAACTGTCTGTCTCCCCCACTAGACTGGGAGCAGGGCGAGGGCTGGGGCCGGGTCTGTCTGTCTGCCTGTCGAGGTCATGGCCACGTCCCTGGCGTGCGACACGGGTCGCCGCCAGGTCACCGGATGCCAAGGGGCACAGGGATCGGGAGGAGGGAGCCGCTGTGGGGTCTCACCGGCTGGTTGAGGTGGTGGCCCACAGAGTCGGCCAGGGTGCCGATGGCATCGTAGAGGATGAGCAGGTTCTTGTGCTGGTACTTGCCGAAGGCAAAAACGAGGGTGTCCAGGATGTAGCTGAGGTAAGGCACCAGCTCCGTGCAGGCCTCCTCCTCCAGGGTGGCGAAGGCACTGGAAGGGGGGAGGGGTTTAGCAGGCAGCCGCAGGCGGGGCTGGGCTCTGAGTGGGGTCAGGGAGGGTGCGCTCGGGATCAGCCAGTACGAATACGTGAGAAATCAGCGCAATGTCAGGGGTCATGAGTATCATCACTTCCCAGAGAGCAGCCAGTGGGGCCGGGTGAGGTGAGGGCTGTGGGGGCAGGGGTCGAGGGTCACCTGCAGGCCGCCTCCTGTACCCTCTTGTTGCCATCCAGGATGCGCTTGAGCAGCTCCGTCATCAGAGGCTTGAGGTGCATGTCAGGGGGCTGGCTGACCACCCAGTGGGCATAGCGGCTCAGGGTCCAGCAGGCGATGGAGCGGACCAGGGCCTTCTTGTCCGATAAGCACTGGATGAGGTGCGGGATCAGCTCTGGCAGGTAGGGCACCATGCCCTGCATGCAGCCTGCAAGGAGCCGGCACAGAGGCAAGGCTGAGCCCAACTGGGCCGGGCCACATCCACCCTCCTGGGGAGAAGATCAGCCGCACCTGACAGATGGGGAAACTGAGGCTTGGAGGTTAAGTAACTGGCTCAGAGTCACAGAGCCAGTGAAAGGCAGGGTGGGGATGGGAAACGGCATCAGAGCAAGACTTTGCATCAGCTCCACCCCATTGCAGGGCTTGTGATGTTTTTACCTGGTCACTGGTTCATTCATAGATGGCCAGGCTGCACGCTGACTTGGGCTTTATGGGCAGTAACAACCCAGATGGACAGAAAGGACCTTTCCTTTGAAACCTTTCTTGGATGTTTGTGACTTTTTTCTACTTTACATCTTCTCTTTTTAAAAACCCTTAACCATGTCTCTCTTTTCATTACAGAACACATATAATAAACAGCACACCCTCTGATAATCCCAAGCCCTGAGATCTATTTTTACCACTTTAGGGTCAGTTCCTTGAGATCTTTTCCCATTATATATGCAGAACACTTCACATAGTCTATGAACATACATACGTGCATTGTGTAACGTGTTATGTGTCCTGTTAACGTAAGACACATTACTTATTATATGAGGAAACATTTCCTTAGACAACTCTGAAAAGCTCTCCAGGGTGAGGGCTCCTGCTGCCCTCTCTGCTTGTTCTAGCAGGCCTGGATGCTGAGGGGGTCGTGTGTGATGCCTGTAACAGTTCTGCAAAGCCCTCTGGTAGTTCACGCTGTACACCCCATCCATCGGGACAAGGGGAACCTGGAAACCGTGTCAATACAGCACAAGCACACCGTGTGAAGTTTAAGGAAATACCGCCGCACACTTCTGACTCCGGTAGGCCAGCCTCGCAGCCAGAGCAGGTTTGAGGCCCGGCTTCACTCTGGGTGACGAGGGAAGTGCCATTACTTCTCTCTGCACCTTAGTTCCCCCATCTAAGAAACCCACCTCCTCAGGGGGTAGTGAGCCCGCAGGACGGGGCTGCCTGCTGTGGGGCAAGCACTGCGGAAGTGCCTGTTCTTATTATCGTTGCTGTAAGTATGCTTACGGCCTGTCCATGAGAATTAAGGAGAGAGCTTGCTTTCGGGGGTCCCTTTCAGGCCCACAGGCTGAAGGGAACATTCAAATCCCAGAGCTGTTTGGAGTGGGGTGAGCAGGCCTCTGGAGAGAACCTGGGGATGGCGTCACCCCGCACAAGCCTGCCTGGGCCAGCCCCAGTCTCACACCAGTGTGAGGATCAGAGGTCAGGCGCAGCCAGGCTGGCAGGTCACTTACCCTCAGCAATGGCGCCCAGCACCAGGATGCCCGACTCCTTGACCACCCACTCGGGGTGGAAGAGGAGGCCCTTGAGCAGGGGAAGTAGGTGGGGCAGCAGTTCCTCCCGGAAGACGTTAGCCAGGACGTCCAGTGCGGCCGCCGAGCACTTCCCTGGGGTGGGAGGGGAAATGGGGGGGGAGGGGCGGCAGGCTCAGGGAGGCACATCAGGCAGGCCACCAGCCCTCCTCTCTGTACCCCCCGGGATCAGAGACCATGATTAGAATCTTCATGACTTGCTCCGTATAGGCTTCTGATTACCTCCTGAGAGGGGAGCCCAGGGCTTGCTGCCCCCTCCTTGCCCCTTCTCTCCCCAGGCCAGGCCACTTACTCAGATTCCAGTCGGACAAAGCATCATCGTCGTCATCATCCTCTGCGTCCTCAGAGCCATCAGGCCGCTCAGCCTCATGGGGCAGCGTCACCGTGCGTGACTTATGGAAACGTGGCTTGATATCCTGCTCGCTGTCGGGGACGGCCTCATCCTCCTCCACATCCCCCTGTGGAGCCAGGCAGATGGCTAAGCACCACAGAGGCCCCCATCCCCAGTGCCCCAGCCTTCATCCACCTGCCTGTGCCTGGTGGTCAGCCCTAACTAACCTTGAGCAGGATGATGTCGATTTCTGAGTACTTCATCCCGTTTACCAGGATAGGGATCAACCTGTTGGAAGACAGGCTGTTAATCAGGATGCAGGGGCCCCAGAGGGGGCTTACAGCCTGGGGAAGAGGGAAGCAGAGGTGAGGGGAGGAGGTCAGGGAGCCAAGGAGCAGACTGTACACGCTGCTCCTGCTTCTCCTACACCCATTCATTTCCCTTAGCGGGTACTATCTCAGCCGAGTCTCAGCCACTGTGACTGGGTCAGAGCTGACACTACTCCTAGCTCCACAGGAAGGCTCTGGACCCAGACCCCTGGCCACTCAGTGAATTCCCGACCCCTGAATACACTGAGAAGCTTGGAACAGTGCCTGACCCCTAGCACACCATAAAGCAGGGACGTGTGGCCCTGTCACCAGGCACTTCCCTAGGATGCGGCCTGGTTAGGGGACCAAACAGGCAGAGCAGCCTGCCCCCTCAGCTGGAGCCTATGCACCTCGGGATCGGAGATTTTGGTTACAGCCCTCACTGACTCGGGGATAGAAAAGTGATCCAAGTTGGTCAAGGAGGATCAGCCCTAGGACTTTTGCGGAGATACTGGTTGAGAGAGCATTTCTTTACTCTGAGGCTCCTGAGCTGGAAGGCTGCAGAAGGCCACAGTACTACGACGAGGGAAGGCTGTGCCTGAGAACAAAGTCAACATAGAGGAAGTAGATCTGAGACCAGACGGACGCCTTTCACATCCTTTGAGCGCCTGCATCCAGCTATGCCCAAAGCCTCTGTTGACTCTTCACTTTTTTCCACCTGTAACAACCTAATTTTTAAGTCATTAAAGCTACATACTTATCGTTTGCAAAATAAACGTGCACAGGAATAAAACTAAACCGAGATACAAGATGTGGACTGAGGCTAGCGCAGGAGCTGACCAGAAGGAGAGGCATAGGCATGGCAAGGGGTGGAGGCTGGGGTGGGACAGAGGGCAGAAGCAGCACTCACTGGACCAGGTGGGAGGCCAGGACTTCCTTGCAGATGGGCTGCTCGGCCAGTGTCAGCCAGAACTCGCAGGCCTCAAGGGCCACGTTCTCATCGTGGTCCTGGGTCCTCTGCAGCATGTACTGGGGTGGGATGGGAGAAAGGCTAAGGCCTGGCCCGGCTAGGGGCGGCTCCCCACCTGCCTCCCACCCCTGAGCGCACACGCGGGCTGGCCCTGGCCAGGCGCACCTGGATAATGCTGTGCATGTGGGGGATGAGCCTGTCGATGCGCACTTCCAGCAGCATCACCAGTGCACGGCACACGTTCTTCCGCACCTCAGGGTCATCATCCACAGCCAGGGCGAACAGATGCTGCAGGGAAGCCGGGGTCAGCTGCGGCTGGGCCCTTGGCCCTCGGCCCTCCCCCTGCTCCCCTCCCCAGCCCAGTGGCCCACCTCGATGAAGGTGTCGATGTTGTCCATCAGTGCCTGGGCCCGGTCCATGATAAACTGATTCACACAGGCGATGGCATGGGACCTGGCAGGGGGCAGGCAGCACATGGGTCACCCCTGACCCCACCCGTCCCAACTGCTCCAGGCCCCCTGCAGACCCCTGGGGAGCCGCACCCACCGGATCTTGGGGCTGCAGTGCTTGAAGAACTGTAGGAACTTGGGAATCATGATGTTGAGGGGCCTGTTGAGGGCATCGCTGTCCAGAAGTTCGGATGAGTCTTCGCAGATCTTCTGCAGGGCTCCGAAGGCTCCCTGAGTGGAGGGGAGCAGGCACATGGGTGTGGGTCCCGGTCTGGCCCCAGCTCCCGCTTAGGCAGGCAGGCCATGGCTCGTCCCCTACCTCACAAGTGTTGTAATCCTCCGAGTTGAGTAGGTTGCACAGCTGGGGCAGCAGCTCGGGCCACATCTGCAGCTCGCCCTTGGAAGCGATGGTGGTGATGAGAATGCCTGGGGCGGCCAGGAAAGGACGCTGCCTCAGGCTGGGTGTGGGCCTGCCTGGCGCCCCAGCCCTCCTTGCTGCTCACTCACTCCAGCACACACACTTTCTGTGCGCAACCCCCCTGTAACCCTACACACTCTTTGAGATCCTCTGAGTCTTACTGTGAGCCAGCCCTGTTTCAGGCCCTGGGATGCAGCACAGAACTAAACACAAAATCCCTGCCCTTGGGACCTGACTATCTAGTGAGGGAGGCTGTGAGGTAAAGATAAATCAGCAAAAGACCTGGGCAGCTAGATGCCAAGAGATAAGGGAGGAAATAAAGCAGAGAAGATGGTTAGCAAGTGCTGAGAATGAGGGTAGCAATTTTTAATTGGGTGGCTAGAGAAGGCCTTACTAGATGACTCCTTGATATCTGAGCAAAGACCTGAGGAGGTGAGGGAGAAGCCATCTAGGTTCTGTTCTCAGAAGTGAGAACAGCTGTTTCAGGAGGGAATGGTTCAGAGCATGGACCTGACCTAGTCACTTCTGAGCTCTGCTACTTGCCAGGCAAATCCCTTAACATCTATGTGCCTCAGTTTTCTCATCTGTAAAATGGCAGTAATAACAGTACTACACTACCATCCACGGTGCTGGAACATTCAGTGAATCAATATCCTTAACACACTGAGAAGTTTCTTGGCCAAGAGTGACAGCTCAGGGCATCGTCACAGGCTGACTCCCGCTGCACCCTCTTACCTATGGTGGCCCGGATGAGCGAGGAGGCATCACCGATGTTGTTGAGACATTCCTGTTTGATGAAGTCGGCCACAGGTGGTGGAAAGCTCTGGTAGTGTGCCTTCACGTTGTTCTTGAGGATAAGGCCACTGAGAGAGCGAGTTGGCTCATCTGGGGGAAGAGGGCTGAGGCTTAGGGAACCACAAGGGAGAAAGTGGGGTCAGGCTTGTGTGGAGGGGCACCAAGGGCATACCTTCCGACTTGAGTCTGGTCAGGACGAATATCAGGTAGTTGTTGAAGTCGGGAAACTGGTTCAGTTGTTTGAGTTTCTGCTAGGTTGTTAAGAGTCTTGGGAGACAGAGGTCTTCCCCAGGCAGAGCCCCCTTACTGCCATATAGCTGATACTACTTCTGACTATGGGGACCAGGCAACCAGCTCCTGGAACCCCATCTGTCAACCCCCATGCCCAGAATAACACAGCATTTCAGGCACATGAGATTCATACAGCGGGTGGGGGAGCATGCCTAAGCTTCCCACCACTCCTGAAGATCTGGCCAGAGCAGGAGAGGGTTAGCAAACTCAGCTCTCTAGGAAGTTAGCAGCTCCACTCACTAGCAATCCAATGTTACATGCTTTTTTTAAAAACAAAAAAGAAGGGAACTCACACTTTGAAGTGAAACTTACTAATGGTTTAAATAATTTAAAAGTTTAACTTATAGCATTTTAAATGACCAATTGAAAAAAGGAAATTTTACCCATGAAACTCAACTAAAGCCAAGCGCCAGCTAAAAGTGTCCCCTTCTCCTGCCGGGCCACATTTTCCTCTAGGAATGGGACCCAAGAATCCTAATCCTTAATTCTCTGCCAAGGCCTGCTCCTGCCACAGCAGAAAGAGTCTAAGAATTAGGGAGTAGACCCCTTCCTCTCTGGCCTTCAGGAGCTGCAGATGTCTGCCCCGTCCCCCCAGACCCGGAAGGAAGGAAGGATACATCCTGCACGATGCGCTGCGTGGCTGTGTTGGGCGACTGCGAGTCTTTGAGCAGCTGCAGGACCTGCTGCAGGCCCTGCTCGTCTGGCTGCCAGTCCATGGCGCAAGGTGAACTGCGGGGGTAGGGGCCAGGATCAGCGCTAGATCCCAGGGGCTCCGTGTGAGTCCCAGGCTGAGCCCCCGCAGAGGTGGTGGCGGCAGTAGCAGGGCGGGAGCGTCCTCGGCGGACAGGGGGAGGCCGCCGATCCACGCCCGCCCAAGTGCGGGGTCCCCGCCAGCTGCGCCATCCACGGCCGCGCAGTCGCGGGCTCGGGAGAGCGGGCGGGGGTACGTGGAAGCGGGCCATGCGAGGTGGCGACGGGACCCGGCGGATCCTCATCCCACCCAACACTGGGCCTTCATCCCACCGCGGCCCATGCCGCCGCCCTCGGCTGCGGACCCTAAGGCTTCCACTTCCCTCGAAGCCGCTAGGCGAGGGCCCAGCCACCTCCCCATCCAGGGGCCCTGCCCCAGAACACGATAGCGCCCCAGCCCCCGTGGTCTCTCCCGTGCCGGCACGCAGTCCAGCGATTCCCCCTAATCAGACCCAAAGCACTCTCCAGACAGGTCCCTGATGCCTCTCCGCAGGAGAGTCAACCAAGTCCACCTATCCGGCGACAGAAGGCCCCTGGACGGGTCCCTGTCGCTTCCTCAATCAGGTCTGGCAAAGCCTCCCCCCACAGCGCTCCAACCCCCCGCCCCAGTCAGCAGCATTAACTCCCGCTGACGGGTCACTGCTGCTTCCCCCAATCAAGTTCGACCAAGCCTCCCACCACCTCGAACCGAAAACCCTCTTCGTCCGGTCCCTGCGGCTCCCCACAATTAGACCTGGCCGAACACCCCCCGGGGCATTTCCTCCAACTGATCCCAGCGACGCCTCGCAGTCAGACCCAGAAAAGCCCTCTAGGCCGAAGTCTGAAGCCCTTTCCCTATCAGGGTCCAACAAGCAACCCCCCAACTTTTCAGTGCGGCCTCCCCCAGTCAGACCCAACCATGCCCCATCGAAACAGCCCCCTACACACACCCGATCCTCGCGACGTCCCCCAATCTGTCCCTAAGCAGTCCCCATACGATTCCCCCAATCAGAGCCCCTCCAGCCCGACCCCAGCCGCCCCACTGACCCGATTCTCGCGGCACCGGGACCTGGCCCGGTTCCGAGGCCCCACCCCCTAAGCCCGGCTCGGTTCCCCCCTCCCCCGCCCCGGCCCATTCTCGCTGCCTCCTCAATCGGGCCCAACCGGGTTCTCGGCCTTTCTCGGTCAGGCGCGGCCCCGACGCCCGGGCCGCGCGCCGCGCAGGCCTGAAGCCCTGCGGGGGTCGACGCAAGCCGGGGCCCAGCCGGTTAGGGTCCGAGTGAGGCTCACTTACCCGGCCTCGGGCAGCAGCAGCGGGGCCTTAAGCCGCGGCTTCTCCTGAGAGTCGCGAGGAAGGAGGGAGCCAAAGAGAGGGAGCAAAAAAAAAAAAAAGGAAAAAAAAAAAACGCGGCCGTATATGAACCGCAGAGGCTTCCGTACGCCGTTCAAACTGGCCTAGAAGAGCCAATCAGGAGAAGCAGCCGTCACACGTGGCCTGGCACCGGGAGACCTAGGCCCCGCGGAGGCCGGGTCACGTGACCGAAGAGATGCATGCTCTCTAGCCCTCTCTGGCCGGCCGGTCCTCCCACCATCTCGTTTTCTCAGCCTGTCTCACGCTGGCCTGACAGGAGCTCTTTTCTGGAACTAGGAGTTTGGTGGCGCGTGGGACTTTTTGGTGTATGGTGGACCCGGACACCCTTCAGTCAGAGCCACCTGCGCCTTTGTCACCCCCCTCCTCTCAGAATTGAGCTGTGCCTTCCTCCCTCCATCCAGACGGTACTTGGGAGGAGTACATGTGCGTGCAGAGAAAGAGTGGAGGGGACTGAGCCTGGGATGGACATTATACCCGAGACAAAGGAGGGAAAGCCAGACAAAGGGAGTGCCTGAGACGGGCTGGGTTCCTGAAGAAGCCTCTGCCATATTTTGCGTTATTTATTTTTCAGTACTGTTTGACAACTTTTAAAAGGATATGGGAAAAAAAAAACCCACGAGGATATAAAATTTTAAACGAAATGAACTAATAAAATAAACGCTAGAGCAAAAGGCCTATCTCCTTTCGATCCCTGAGGCTGAATGAAGTGAAACAGTTAAGGAAATTTAGGTAAGGGAAGGAAGATGAAAAAAGACATTCCGTGATTCTTGCGCCGTCTGAGGACAAAGTAGGGCACCCCTTTTCTTTCTCTTAAGAGTAAAGTGGAGTAGGGAGGAGCATGAGCGTCCCCGTTCCCCCCTCCCCACGTCTCCGCCCTCCTGACAAAGCTGGGCGACCTTCTGCCCCTCGGAGCTTTAGTTTCCCCATTTGTCGAATGGGTATAAGAATAGTTTGCTGGGTTAGAGATAATCCAAGTTAAGCATTACAAGACCTGCAGTAAATTGTTCAAAAACGTGGCTTTTACTCCGAGGCTCAAGGCCGTCCTTTTACTGTATCTGGCCCCTCCCTAAACCAATATTTACTGAATTTACTGAATCAACTAGGGCTCTAATCCCAAAGAACAACCCAGCCCTGCCCTGAGGGACGTTTTGGCCTCGGGAGAGGCACAGGTCAATTCTTGCCCCAGCCTGGAGGAGGGGGACAGTTTTCTCAGTCCACTTGCCATTGGCAAAGTCAGTCCTGGCTCCGTTCATTCATGAAAAACAGGTACCTAAGGCCTCTCTTGCCGAATACTGGGGCCGCCAGGGTTTTGGGAAGGGTCAGCTGGCGCCAAACTCCACTTCAGGAGTTGGGATCCCTAAAGTAGCAGACCGGATTCCCACCTCAGCCGGCTCCGCTAGACAGGAAACCGGTTTGAGGGACACGTGCGGAAGGCCGCCGCCTTCGCATGCGCAATGGTCTTCCCTCGCGCATCATGAGGGCCTAGAACTACAAGTCCCATCTTGCCGTGCGCCCGCGTCGCCGCGCTTACGGTCTCTGGCCGAGACTCGAAATCTGAGGGGTTGGAGAGCCCCCCAGAGTTGGGCGTTGAGCAGAAGGAAGAATGAGGCTGAGGGGCTGGGACGGGATCTGGAGGTTTCGGGAGAGGATGCGAACCGTAGGAGTTTTCTGCTCACGGTTGGGGGTTGCCTCAGACAAGGGTCAGGTGGGGAGCGAGTTGGAGATGCAGGAGAGAATTTGTTAATGCTCACCCCCTACTTTTAATATGTCTAGCGTCCAACGGCCCCGAGCAGGCCTCGGGGGAGAGAGGAGTCCGGGCCGAATAATGTAACCCCTGCTGCCTGGATAGTCCACAGTATTGGCCCTCGTGTGATCACAAGTCTTTCTTCCTCTTCCCAGATGGTGAATTTCAGTACTGAATCGAAAATCAAAAAAAAAAAATTTTTTTTCCCCGTATTTATTATGCACCTACTTCCTGTCAGTGTACACAACAGCGCTGTGCACGGCAAACTTACTTCAACTAGAAGCGCTCAGTGCAAAAAAGAAACTCAAAGAACTGATGCCCAACCGTGAATCTGAGATGGGAGACAAACACCTCTCAGTTTACAGCAGCCTCCCTGACTGAGCATCTCATCACACTGCACCTTCCTATCAAGGTATTTCTCAAACACGGTCCCCAAACACAAGCCAATTGCTTCACCTAGAGAAGCAATAACAGCCACTTTGATTGTCAGAGTTAACGATGGCTGTATGAACATTGCCCTTACTTTAGAACTTCACTCTACAAGGAGTTTCAGTATTTTATCCCTACTTTATAGATGAAGAACCTGAACCACAGAAAGGCTAAATGACTTGCCCAAGATCACACAGCAAACAGACACCAGAATAGTTTGAAGCTGGGACTGTGTGACTGACCAAAACCTGAATTTGATTGTCCTCCCTCTTCAGACTTTCCCAAGGTCAGGGCAGGTGAGCTCAGTGAAAGGAGGTGCTGGGACTCCATCAGCTCCCTCTGCCTCCTGATACTCCAGAATAGAGGCTGAGCTGCTGCAGGGGCGACCTACTTCTCCCACTTATGTTTCTTTTTAAAGATCCAGAGGCTGTGGGTGGCTTTGAGGGAGGAGGAGGTAGAGTTGGCTCCACTGGCTTCCTATGTCCTCTCCCCCACACTACATCCCCAAGGTTAAAGTCACACTTGGGCCAGCTCAGCATCCTGAAAGTAGGAGGGAGACCTTTGAGGTGATGTGGAAAATAAACCAGACAAGTCTTACAGTGTGTTAGCAAGAAGTGAGGGGGGACATGTTGCCTGTTCCAAAGGCTGTTTGCTCACTCTTCAAGCCGGGCGTGGTTTCAGCTCAGGGTCTTTGCACCTGCTGTTCCTTTAGCCTGAACACTCTTCCAAGGACCATCTTCACTGCCTGCCCCACCTCCTTCGGGACTTGGAACAAATGGTGTGGCCATTCCCGACCAACTTAAAGTTGCCATCTCTCCCACTCTCATCACAGTCCCCCTTTCATGCTTTTTTCCCCCACCATAGAATGTATAACCATGTGGTGTTCTGTATTTTGTTTCTTGTCTGTTTCCCCCAACCAGAATGTTTGCTCCACTAGGACAGGGAGTTTGGTGTTTTGGTGCTCAGTATTTGGAATGCCCCACGCCCCACAGGCTGAATCTGGCAGTGTGAGGCTGGATGGGTGCTACCTCCGCCCTCCTCCCCCTGCCTCCACGGGTGGTGGAGGGCCAAGCACATGGTTACCAACTGATCCTGAGTCACGATGCTCCCCTGTGGGAAGAGGGACGGGAGCCTGGCCCTAGGATGGGCAGGAGTGTCGAGCTGCTCAGCATTCGTGCCTGGGAAGGCCTGGGAGATGGGCCCACAGCTGAGGGGCCTAGATGTTGCCCCAGGTCTAATAGGTTTGAAAAGGGGTCAGGAGGCAAGGGCATCTTAAAACATTTGTGGGCTCCAGGGAAAGCAGGCAGCCAGGCAGCCTTCAGCTCCAGCAGGATGAGCAATGCGGCCAGGAAGACACAGAAGTACAAGGAGTACTAGAGGGGCACTAGGGGCATCAGGTTTCCTTTAGGACGCCTCGTCCCCTGATATATCAGCTGTCATGTTCTGCAACGTGGGACAAACAAGACCCTTTGCATTCTTTCTCCTGATTATATGTACGACTCGGTGGGGCGAACCCCAGCTTCCCTGGAAGGGCTACAGGTAGCTGGCAGGACAGAGCAGCCCCACGGGAATCCAGATCCTAGCCCTCTTTACTTCCTCCACTGCCAACACCCCATCACCTCCCCTTGCCTGATCATGGCCTGGCCTCCTCCATCTCCCAGGTTCTGCCCAGACCCCTTCAGCCAGAGGGATCCTGTTAAGACATACTGAATGAAACACATCATGTTGCTCCTTACCTCACAACCCCCCCAAAGGTTTCTCACCCAAATTCTCACCCTAGCACACAAGGCTCTGCATATAATCCACCCATGCTCCTCACTCAGCCAGCTCCAGTCATAGGGGCCTCCTCAAAGCTCCCCATAAGGGCCAGGCACTCTCCCTGTCTTTATGCTGGCTGTTCACTACCCCTGGGACAGGCTTCCTCACCTCCCTCAGGACTCTGATCAGATGTCAACTAAAATAGACCCCTCCCTGCAGCCTCTATCCTGTCCTTCTTCGCAGTCACCTCGCAAAATGGCTTCCCCCTTTCATCTGTGTCTGTTTCCTTCCACAATGGCAGGGAGCATGCATGGTCTGTTCTGTTCACTGCAGCAGCCGCAGGGCCCAGAAAAACCCAGGCACACGGTAGGTGCTCAGTGTCTTCTGATTTGAACAAACTGACAGCTTTGGCCCAGCACAAATGGGACTGTGAAGAGACGCTGAACAAGAACACCCAACAGTGGGGGGGAAGTCAGGGGTGAGACCTGAGGAGAGTTCAGGCCTACAGGAGGTGATGCACCCTCGTTCTCCCCCCACACCCCCAAATCCCTCCCTCACTGGGCCAGATCCAGGCTTTGGTGGGTGCAGTGCCAGCCATGAGGGGAGGGCTTAGGTTGGAAAACAGCAAAGAAGGCAAACCAAGCACACAGCTCCAGCACTAGGTCAAGTTCTTTACTTCCCAGAAGTGATGGCTAAAGGGAGGGAGGAGAGGGTGAGACGAGGAAGACAGAAAGAGCCAGAGAGAGGGAGGAGCTGGGAAGACAGGGGACAGTAAACCACTGTTCTATGAAGTCTCAGGAGGCAAGTGCTCAAGGTAAAAAAGAGTCCTGGAGAATCGTCCGCAGCTGCGGCAGCTGCGGGAAGCATCTCGGTTTCCTTCTGTATATAAGTCCTTGGGGGAAAAAGGCTGCCGCGCTGCCGCTGCATTAAATAGTTATGTACATCGCAGAGTCCCAGGCCGTGGGCAGGCAGGGAGGGGGGTCATTTCACCAGGGGCCGAGTTTTATCATCATCGCCGCACTGGTGGGCTTTGTACTTTTTCACCTCTGCCATGTACTTGGCCCATGCATCACCTTTACTTGTTAATACCTGTTGGGGGGAGGGGAGGGACACACGGGGGTTGGGAAGGAGACGCCAAGGAGGCCAGGAACCAGGGTCAGGACTGTCCTGAGACAGCTGACCCACCCACAGTGTCACCCCAAAGGTCTTGGGTGTGAGGTAAAGATATGGAGAATCAAGTTATCTGGGGACTTTGTTGAAAGCCCTCCTCCCCCACCCAGTACACCCATCCAAGGGCTAGATACTGAAGAGGGAGGGACAGGGCACCTGGGCCAGGAACTGAGGCTGGAAGGAAAAGGCAACGTGGGCGGCCCCCCACACCCAGCCTGCTCACCTCATCCTCCGTCTTCTGCTTCTTGGCTACTATTCCCGTCTTGAGGGCTAGTTTGTTCCCGCCTCTGCGCTTGCCCACCTGGGTGAAGGGACAGAAGACTGCAACGGTTACAGGAGCCGGGGCCCGCCCTTGGCGGCGCTGAGGCCCACTACACCTTCCTAGCCCGGCCCGGTGGCCCGTCCCGACGCCGCGCCCAGCTCCACCAGCCGGCCGACCTGCGCAGCAATCAGAGAGGAGCACACGCGACTCAGCGCCTGCCCTGGGCCCATGATGCCCAGGCAGTCCTGGGCCCCCGGGCTGCCCTCCCAGGGAGAGAAAAGAATTCCCACATCGGTGGGGACGAGCGCTGTCCTCACCCTCCCCTAGTAGGAACCACACAGGCAGCAACAGCTCCCTTTATTGAGCACTTACTGTATGCTAAGCCCTGTGCCAAGTGCTTTGGATATACTATCTCCTTCCACTTTCACGGTCACCTTACAATGAAGGTTACGGTCCCCATTGTAAAGATGAGGAAACATCTCTGAAAAGGAGAAGCCTGTACCCTGGATCATGCCGACAGCAAACAGTGGAGCTGGATTCAGGGTCAGGTGTGTCTAGGCCACAGAGCAGCATTCTTAACCACCAAGCGACACTGTTCCCCTACACGTAACCGGGCCTGGCCTCTTTGAGGGTGCTCCTGCAAATGGCCCCTTGATGAACAAATGAAACAGGCAGTGACAACTACTGCTATTCTCACTCACAGAGGGGCACTCGGCCTCCACCCAGTTCTCACACCAGCCCAGGTCCTGCCACTTCCCCTTCCTCAAACATAAGTCTTACTCTGAACTTTCATCCTGGTCCTCTGTTTTCTCCCACAGACTTGAGGGTTTCTTGTGCCCCAGGGGCTGCAACAGGCTTTACAGACATCCCATCCCTATCCCTCAGCCAGGCATTAAGTGACCTGCGCTGCTGGGACTATTCTCACACTCATTTTTGACGGATGAAGAAACTTGACCCCCAGTTCGTTACTCTCACACCACACTTTGTTCTCCACACCACAGGACTTTGCTCTCAACACCAGAGAAAAAGCAAGCTCAGAGCTGACAATCAATATAGGTACCATTTCTTTGGCCTAGAGTTTCTCAATCGCATATATTAGTGACATTTTGAACTGGATCATTTTTGTTGGGGAGGGGGAGGAGACGGTTGTTCTGCGCATTGTAGGATGTTGAGCACCATTCCTGCCCTCTACTCATAAATGTCAACAGCACTCCCTCCCCCAGTCTGACAACCAAAATGTCTCCAGACTTTGCCAAATGTGGGGATGATGTGAGGGGAATCGGCCCCAGTTGAGAACCACTGGTTTAGCCCTTCCTATAAGAAAGGCCCAGTGCTAATCACATCAGAAGATGCGATGATGCCCATTTTTGCAAGCAGGGAAAATGAGGTTAGGCCAGATCAGACGCCCCAGGAAAGCAGAGATGCCTGTCATAATCAACACAGCATACCCATCACCTAGCACACTGCCCAGCACAAGGTAAGGTGCTCAATAAATGGACACTGGACGAATGAGACTCAGGTAAGTCAAACAAATCTCCTAGGGTCACACAGTAAGCAGTCTGAGTCTCTCATCCACACAGCTCAGACTCCAGACTTGACTATGCCCCCCATCCCCATAGTGGGAGATGGTCCCAGTATCCAAAGTTCGGGATTCCACTCAAACAGGAATCCTGGTATCCTGGTTTCCCCATCCTCGGAGCGCTGTTTCCAATGGAATTCCCCCCAGCTCCCAGTTCTTGCGGACATACTGCGGGGGTCCCCACCTCCGCCCCCAGACCTCTCTCGTCGAGAATCCAGTTTCCGAATCCTCAGCGGGTGACCCGGACGGCTCCCTCATCGGGGTCGGAGGGTGGACCTGGATCCCGATCCCCTTTCTCGAGCCCGATTCCCCCTGCCAAGGAAGGCCCTGGCGCCCGCCCCCACCCCCGCGGCTCCTTACGAAGCTGAGCGTGGGACCCGGGCCGCCCTTCCTCTTCGGATCCCCGGGACCCGCGGCGGCGGCGGTGGCCGGCTGGTCGGGTCGCTGCGGGCCCGGGGGCGGCTCCTCCTGCCGCTGCCGCTGCTCCTCCTCCATCTTCCGCTTGAACAGCTCCAGGAAGCTGCCGTCGTTGGCGAACAAGTTCACGCCGCCCGACACCGGGCTCGAACCCGCGCCCGACACTTCATCATCCCCGCTCTCGGGCGACGTCCCGGGCCCGGACTCAGCCCATCGGCTCCCGCCGCCGCCGCCGCCCGCGGGGCCCGGCGCCTCCCGGCCCGGAGGTTCCGCCCGTCTCCCTCGGGCAGCCATTTTGTCGACAGGTACCTCGCAAAGGATTCCGGGAAGGCCGCTCCGGGCCCGCGCTTGGCGCCAGACTTGCCTCGTCCCGGGCAATGCATGCCGGGAAGACCGGTCTGGCCCTCAGGCATCCGCAGTGGAGGCGGGGCATGAGGGGCGGGGTGAATGAGGAGTAAGGTTTGACGCTGCGCGCCGGCTGGCAGACGCCCCGCCCCGCGGATCGTTATAGCCCTGCTAGACTCCCGCAGACGTTACGCAGAGATGGTCTCTTCCGGAATGAGACTATTGTCCGCGCCTGGGGCTGTAGCTGGCTCTCGGAGTGAGGTTCCCGCTTGGGACTTGGGGGCGTATTAGCTTTTCGGGGCTAGAATCCCCTTCTGGCACCAGGGATAATCTCAGTGAGGGGTGGGACCTCGCCTGAGGCTGTGTGTTCAGCTGACACCTCGGAAGCTGGGTCCCTAACTAGGACTAACTAGAGGGCATATCTAGCCTGGGACCCCAGAATAGAAATGGGGGTGTCTCTGGATTGGGTACCTGTCTCTGGGGTGAAACTTTTATTTGGGAATAGAGACACAGCTGACTCCAAGGAGCTGGGGTCCCCATTTGAAAGTCAGGGTATTATTTTATGTGCTAGAGTACTCAAATGAAACCGCGGATATTTCTAGGCTGGAGTCTCTATCTAAGAGTGTCCGCTAAGGGCCTGGGACCCAGCCTGTATTCCTGCCCAGGGCAGAGTTTCAAACAGAGAATTGCCTGAACTGGAATTTCCCCTCGGACAGAGAGCAAACTGGAAGGAGGTTTTCGGGAACAGGGTCCCTTCTACGACAAGGAGCGCAGTTGCAAGTGTTGTCCCTGCCCTGTCCTGTCCTGCATGGGGGCTCAGGGCTCACTGGACAAGGACCTGCGGACCTCGCCCACAACTGGAGTCGTCCTCCCTCTAACCCACTAGCAGCCCCAGGACCTTCTCCAGCCAACTAATCGGTTCGTTTATAATTGGTTTGCGTCAGGAGCCCGGTGGCTCCCAGCCAATTGAATAACAGAAGAGACGGACCTGAGGCGGTGTTGGGACCCAGGTTGGAGAATAGGGGGTGGGGGAATGATCGACATGAAGTTGAGCCTATGGAGTCAGGTCAGGGTGGACCTCGGATCTAACTTCTTGAAAAAGGTATGCAACGGGTGTTTGGCCGGTTGCTAAGGAGAGGTTGGCGGCTATCGGGACCTGAGAGTGATTGGTAAAAGTAAGAGAAGATGTAGCCAATGAAAGGAGCGCTGCAAGACTTAGGGGCCAATCAGTAAAGGGGAGTAACCTGGGATGTACCAATATGTTAATTAGGCAGGGGGAGTCTTTGAAGAAAATATAGACAAGAGGCTGACAAGCCGAACCTTGGAAGGGGAAGACGTTGGAAATGTAGCTTCTATTAGCTCCTAAAAGTTAGGCCATGAGAAAATTAATTCAATCTTCTGGCCTTGATGGGGTTGTGATAGGAAATTTCCCCTGTAGGTGCTTTGCATGGTGCGCTCCGCTTGATCACGTGAGCCGGTTCCAAGATGGCGGCGGGGGTGGCCGGGTGGGGGGTTGAGGCGGAGGAGTTCGAGGATGCCCCTGATGTGGAGCCGCTGGAGCCCACGCTTAGCAACATCATCGAGCAGCGCAGCCTTAAGTGGATCTTCGTCGGGGGCAAGGGTGGTGTTGGAAAGACCACCTGCAGGTACGGAGGCTGCGGTGGTGGCCGGGAAAACGGGTGGGATATACCACAGGGCGAAGGGGAGGCCAAGGACCGCGTCTTCCACCACCAGACGGGCAGGAGGGCTAGGCCGGGGCCTTCCGGGTTGTACTCTTCGGAAGTTATCTGGAGCAAATGGAAGCTACCTCCTGAATGCAGGCCTGGCACCCTCTGCGTTGGACCATCCCTGTTCAAGGGCTGAACCACACTGGATCCAGCGCACGGGAGCCGGGAGAGCGTTTACATGTCCCAATCAGCTAGACTGTACCACAGTGAGCCCAGAGTAGGGGGAGGGGCACCGGGGCAAACTATCCTAGTCTGGTGAACCTTGCCATTCTATGCCCGCGTGGGGGTGGGGGTGGAAGGCGGGAGAGAGGGCACATGATCAGACTACCCATTCATCTGGGAAGAGGGGGAGGGGTCCGCGGGGCAAATTACCCTGGACAAGTGGACTGGACTATCGAATTTAGCAGGAGGTGCAAAGGACCCCTTAGCTTAGCGTTGAGGGAGGGGACACAGGGTCAAGTTGGCTGGATAGCTGGACCATGTTACTTTGTGCCAGCAAGGAAGCAGGCATCAGGCGGGACGGACACATTCAGCTGAACCTTACCACTATATAGCCAGCTGGAGGGCTCAGTAGGTGAGGTCTGAGAGGGTCCCTCTGCAGGGAGTGAGGCTTGATCCCACAGTCATCCGTACTCTTCTCTCAAGGCCCTTGCTGATCCAGGTCCCCTGCTCCTGGGACCCTTCTTCTCCCCATGCAGACCTAAGGAGCGGAGCCTAACCCTTCACTTCCCACCTTTTGGCCTTTCCCTTGCCCAGCTGCAGCTTGGCAGTCCAGCTATCCAAGGGGCGGGAGAGTGTTCTGATCATCTCCACTGACCCAGCCCACAATATCTCCGATGCATTTGACCAGAAGTTCTCCAAGGTGCCTACCAAGGTCAAAGGCTATGACAACCTCTTCGCCATGGTGAGTGCAGCAGGGCTCAGCCCCGTCCCCCCGCACCTTCAGGCCTTTCCTGTGAACACCCACCATCAGCTACCATGTCCTGCCCATTCTCCATCCTCTGTCTCTCCACTTTCACTCCTTCTTCAACATACCCACAGGGGAACGAGTGAGGAACGTTTGTGGAGCAGAAAGGAGGCCAGAGTGACTGGAGCTTAGTGAGCAAGGGAAGGGGGGGAGACATCAATCAGGACCACATGGTGTAGGACCTTGCAGCCCACTGAGATCAGTTTAGCTTTGTTTCCAAGTTAATGGGAAGCTGTTTGTTTTAAGCAGAGTAATGTCATGGCCAAATTCGTTTTCCAAAAAGTTCCCTGTAGCTCTCATGCAGAAATTGGATTGTAAGTAAAGGATGGAAACAAGGAGACTGGGGCAGTGACCAGGCTACGAATGGTGGCAGCCCAAAATTGGGAGGAGGGGAGAGAAGTGGTCAAATTTGGGATGTATTTTGGAATTAAAGCAAGTTAACTGCTTGGTTGTAATGGGTGAGGGAAAGAAATGAATTAAGTATAAGTACATGTCTTAGTTGGCTCCCTGGGCAGCTGAGGTGGGGAAGACTGTGAGAGGAGCAGGTTTAGAAGGCCAAAAGTCAGGAATTTTATTTGGCCACAGTGAGACCAAGGTGCCCACTGGTCATCCAAGTGGAGACATCAGGACAGCAGCTTAGTTATGTGAACCTAGAGCTCAGAGGAGGTTGGTGTTGATTTGAGAGTCATTGTCCCAAGGGTGGTATTTAAAGCTGTGTGAGTGGAGGAACACGTGAAAGAATAGAGAGGCCCAGAAACAACCCCGGGGGCACATCAGCATTTAGGATCCAGCAGAGGAGGAGGAAGAACCATTGAAAGAGGCCAAGAAGGAGCCACAGGTGAGGTGGGAGGAAAGCCAGAGAGTGTGGGCTCCTAAGCTCCAGGAGGACAAAGGGACTCGGGCAGAAAGGTTGTCAGCTCTAGCAGGCACGTCAGTTTTAAGCAGATCACCCTGGGAATGGGGGCAGAAGCCTGCTTGGAATGGGTGAGCTGAGGTGGACACAGTGATCACCATGATGGGAGCAGAGAAATGAGCATGGCCATCCCTGGAGGGGGAAGGGAATGAGGGTTAAGGAAGGCTTTTCTGAGGAAGGAGATGCTAGAGCGTGTTTGTTTGCTGCTGCACATACTTCAGGGAATTCCCTGGCGGTCCAGTGGTTAGGACCCTGGGCTCTCACTGCCAAGGGCCCAGGTTCAATCCCTGGTCAGGGAACTTAAGATACCACAAGCTGCACGGTGCAGCCAGAAAAAAAAAAAAAAAAACCTTCAACTGGGAGGGACAAGTGATGTTGCAGGAAGGAGTAAGGATACCGGCCGAGGACGGGCCTCAGGCAGGCGTGAACTCCAGCGCACAGACCCAGGACTTGGGCTCTGCCAGGACCAGGGGCTTAGAAGGAATGTGGGGGGACTGGGGCGTTTTTTCCTGGGGGGAAATGAGGTTGTTGGCAGCCAGTGGCTTCACTTTCTCACTGAGGCACAGGCAAGGCACAGGCCTCAGCAGAGGGTGAGGGGCACACGGGCCAGAAGGGGTTTGAGGAGGGAGAAGATGTGGCATTAACATTCCCATGGGTGGATTTCCTGGCTCGTCGAGTGCCTGTTGGAGATTTGTGATCAGGAATGGGGAGCAGGTTGAGTTCTTCGTCTGGGGTGTTCCCCTGATGTTCACCTCGGTGTAGCCATGCCAGCGAGCTACGAATAACCAGGGTGGGGCTTTTGCCAACCACAGAGGGAGAAGGGGGTGTTTGCAGAGGCATCTTGTGGAGACTGGGCTGAATAAGAGTTCCGCCCAAGAGGGACACTGACGGTGAACAAGCGGGCAGAGATGCGGGGATGAGGTGGCCCAGGAAGGTCTAGAATAACAGGAAGTGAGAAGGCTGGGGTCAGAGAGTGGCCTGGTGACTAGGAACAACCCATCAAGGGTGTGACTGTGGGGGGGTGATGTGTGGACAAGCTCTCTGCAGGGAAATGACCTCTGAGGCCAGGGAGTGGAAGGCTTCGCCACAGGAAACATGAAGTCAAGTAGAAGAGGTGACACAGGCGGGAGAGAGAGAGGCAATGAGTGCAGGACGGACCAGGGACCCCAGGCTTGCTCATCCCCTTCATGGAATCTGCACCATGTTGAGGATCTACTCTGTGCCAGACACTTCCAGGCACTGGGGACACAGCAGTGAACAAGACAGAAAAACCCCTGCCCTCGTGGGGCTGGCATTCTGGTTAGGGAGACAGGTGATAAACATGCTAAGTAAACCATGTGAGGAGCGGCCAGATGTTAAGAAGAAAGGAAGGCAGGGCGGAGGGGGCTAGGACTGCACTGTTAGATTGGGCGGTCAGGGAAGACTCATATTAGAGGAATGATCTGGAAGAGGTCACAGGCCCGGGTGGGGGAACAGCCCGTGAGAAGGCCCTGCAACGCACTCTGGCTTCCCTCTGGGGCACTGAGCAGAGTTGGCGATTTTCCATCTGCTTGTGAAAGACTTTAACAATCTGTGCCACCACCTGAGACCTTAAGCGCCTAAGGGAAGGGCCATGGCACCTCAGGGGTCTCCCCAGCTGTGACCTGATGAAGGGCTGTGCTCAGGGCGCCCCACAGGCTCGCTTGGGCTCCGTGCCCAGGTGAGAAGGCTCCAGCAACAGCAGCCTGAGTCTTGACCCTCTCGGCCCCCAGGAGATTGACCCCAGCCTGGGTGTGGCGGAGCTGCCGGACGAGTTCTTTGAGGAGGACAACATGCTGAGCATGGGCAAGAAGATGATGCAGGAAGCCATGAGCGCCTTCCCAGGCATTGACGAGGCCATGAGCTATGCAGAGGTCATGAGGTCAGGCCCGGCGGGGACTCTGGGTGCCCGGCGCTGCCTGGGGCTAGGGTGGAAGAGGGGGCAGAACGGGCCTGATCCTCATCTCCCTGCAGGCTGGTGAAGGGCATGAACTTCTCAGTGGTGGTGTTCGACACAGCGCCCACAGGCCACACGCTAAGACTGCTCAACTTCCCCACCATCGTCGAGCGGGGACTAGGCCGCCTCATGCAGATCAAGAACCAGATCAGCCCCTTCATCTCACAGGCAGGCAGATCCCCAGGGCATCCAGGAGTCCCCTGAGTCAGAGTGGGCCTCCGGACCCCCAGATGTGCAGTAACAAAGGCATTTCCCACATACGCTCTCAGTCAGCGCTTCCTAGTGGGTGGGATGGATCTTCACTGCGGGGGGACTGTCCCCCCTACTCCGCAGCACTCAGTGTCCCCGCCTCCACCCGCTGAGTGCCCCAGACAGAGCTTGAAAGCACATATCCCAGAGCCAGGTGGCCCGGGTTCAAATGCTTTGCACTCTGGTGTGACACAGCTGTGTGACCTCAAGTCACTTCCCCTCTCTGGGCCTTCTCTGTCAAATGGAGAGCATGTGAATCCCCCCATGGATTATTATTAGCACGACATGACAACCCTGATGCCTTCACACTTTCGCACACCACTGCCACCTCCTTGGTTGTGTGTGGTCCCCCGGCGGGGACCTGTGCCTCAGTCACATTTGTGGGGCACTTACTGTGTGCCAGACACTGTTCCAAGCACGTGACATGTCATATAGCACAACAGCTCTACACATGGGGAAACTGAGGCTCTGGGAGGTCAAGCTAACCTGGCCACAGTCCCGCAGAAATGGCAGAGCTAGGGTTGGACCCCTGCGATCTGCTCAAGGGCCCACACCTTTAACCACTGGGGGGGGTGTCAGGAGTCGTCCCCCGGGTGTCTAGAGAGCCCAACCCAGGGAGTATAATGCACCCCTGGTAAACCATGAGCCCTCTCACATCGTCCCCACAGATGTGCAACATGCTGGGCCTCGGGGACATGAACGCAGACCAGCTGGCCTCCAAGCTGGAGGAGACGCTGCCTGTCATCCGCTCCGTCAGCGAGCAGTTCAAGGACCCTGTGAGTTGCGGTCCAGGCGGGCGGCGAGAAGCTCGGGGGAAAGAGACAGGGCTGAAATCTGCCCCTCCCTGTCCTCTGTTGGATCCTGCAGGAGCAAACCACCTTCATCTGTGTGTGCATTGCTGAGTTCCTGTCCCTGTATGAAACGGAGCGGCTGATCCAGGAGCTGGCCAAGTGCAAGATCGACACGCACAACATCATCGTCAACCAACTCGTCTTCCCTGATCCCGAGAAGCCCTGCAAGATGTGTGAGGCCCGCCACAAGATCCAGGCCAAGTACTTGGACCAGGTGCGCACACCCACCCTCCCACCCAGCCCTCATACCTCTGACCCTGGAAGCTGGGGTCTGGCCCAGCCCAGCCAAGGCACTGCTGACCTTTTACTGTATTCTATGACCTTTTGCTCCAGCCCACCTTCTGTTCCTCGCCCCAACCCCCTGCCCTTCACCCACTGCTTCAGACCTTCTGATTCTGGCCTTCACAGACTGGCTGGCCTGGCCTGGATACCTCTCACCCTGGGGAGTGGGAGGTCCAGCCCAGTGGTCTCTGACCTCACTGGCGCCACTCCCACCTATGTCCCTGTGAAGCCCTTGCTCATATTCTCTCCCTGACTCTGGGAGACCCCTAGCCCGACCCTTTACATTGATCACATTCTGTCCCTGCCCTGTGGCCCCTGACTGCTGCCTTCTGCCCTCTGCCCCTGCCGCAGATGGAGGACCTATATGAAGATTTCCACATTGTGAAGCTGCCACTGCTGCCCCATGAGGTTCGGGGGGCGGACAAGGTCAACACCTTCTCTGCTCTTCTCCTGGAGCCCTACAAGCCCCCCAGTGCCCAGTAGCACCACCACCAGCCCCAGCTGCTGCCATTTCACACTCACCCGCCACCCGCCGGGGCAGAGTTTGCACAAAGTTCCTCCATGATACAGGGGAACCACTTGGGGGAAGGGAGGCGGGGAGGGGGTCTTTTCCCCCTGGTGGGGCTGGGGGAGCTGTAGCTGCCCCCGCACCTCTCCCCGCCTCTCCTCCCTCAATAAAATGATCTTAAACTACTGTGGATGTTGACATGGGGGGTTGGGGCCTAGTACCTCCATGTACAGTTGCAAAGGTTGTACACTGCACAAAGATGTCACATCCAGAGAGGCATAGATGTATGTTTAGGTCTGTCACAACAGAGACCGAATAGAGATGTGTGTTTATTGTGGTAATTTTGGAAGGAGGGTTCTTCTGTAAAGGGGTGCCTTTTTCTAGCTCTATATGGGTAAGGGTGTCCTCTGGGGCTGTAAAGCCTGGAGTAGAAGAAAGGGGCATCTGCCCACTTCCTTCAAGGCTCAGAGCGTGGGAACTGGGAGGCCCCTTGGCCAGCCCCAGGCTGGTGGGGAGCGGATTAGGTTGGCAGCGGGCCCAGCACTGCCTGCTGTTTGGTTTGGGAATTAGTGGGCACCCTGGGCAGAGGCTGGGCGTGCCAGACTGCGGATTAACAGTCTCCACCCCCACCCCCCAATTCCTGTTACGTGGAATGGCATCAGCCCCTCCCAGCACAGGGCTGCAACAGGGGGGCTGATTAAGGGGCAGGATGACAAAGGACTCAGGCTGGACGGGCCCTGAAGTCTTGTCCTGCCCCCAGAGCAGTCTCACTGAGTGGCCTGCCGCCTGTTTCCTGCAGTTTGAGCTTCAGTCCCCGTATTCCTAAAATGGAGACAGAAGTGTGGCCATTCATAGGACCATGGCACAAATTCACCTGACCCTGGAAGGGTTAGCAAACCAGCCTAAAAGGCATAAAGCAGCCTCCCTTCTCTCCTTCGCTCCTCCCTCTGCCACTGCCTGGACAGTCGCTGTCATCCCCAAGACCCAGGACTGGCATGACCTTGGGCGTTTGCAAGTTCCAAGCTGGAGCTGGATGGAGGTGGAGGGAGAAAGGGGGTGACTGAGGACACGCATGAGTCAGGAAGTGGTGTTCACAGAGCACACCCAGGGTGTGTATGAGGGGAATGCAACCACGAGCCTAGACGTGTCCCCCCAATTCAGTCAGGTGTGTACACAAGCCCGTGTGGGCACGTCCACATTGAGGAGGTGCTTGTAAACGAACATGGCAGTGCAGCCCATGGCAGGACCCCAGGCTCCGAACCAAACTGCCTGGGTTCAGATCCCAGCTGTGCCATGAACAGGCTGTGCGTCCTCTGAGCCTCAGCTTCTCTACCTTGATAGCGGGAATAAGAGCACAAACTTCACATTTCCTGCTTGTGAGGACGCAATGAAATGAAATAGGTAATGACTTTACAATGGCCCCAGGCATGTACCTGCCAAGGACTATTTGTTACTATTCACTGTAACAATTAGTAAGCACGTGAACTAGCCTGGGCAACCCGCCTCTGCCCCAGCAGGGGTCCAGCAGTCAGAAGTGTGTGGGGACAGTGAGCTGGGGGAGGGGAGATGAGCACGGGGGTCGATGGGGGCTGTGGAGGGGAGGGCTGGCTGCAGTATGTGAGGATACATCCAAGGGAATAGGGGCCTCTGGTCAGGTATGGAGCCCATCAGCCTGAAGCCTGTCCGCTCCCCAGTTCCCGTAGCTAGCAGAATCACCCTTCATCCTCTTTTATGTGCTGTCCAGCAGCTGGATGGCAGAGACACGGGTCCGAGGACAGCCAGTCCGGGCTGGTTCCTAATTACGCCGGGCTGGGCAGACACCTGCCAGGTTAGGAACACAGCGTCCTGGCTGGCCGGACCTTCGGGGGCAGGGTCGAGCGGAGCCATGTGCACTCCTGGTGCTGGGGTGGACTTGAGAGGCTCAGGGGCACCCCAGGGCGCCCCTCTTGGAGCCGGAACCCTGAGCATCTGCCCCTCCCACACTGGGCTATGCATTCAAAGGTGAGGATGGAGGGCTGTTTGTGCCAGGCTAGAGTGCCCCCTTTGTAGGTGTGTCTGTGAAGGGAGAACACCTGTCCTGTATCCATGCCAAATGTGGGGACAAGGTTTTGTGTCCCTAAGCTTGTGTGTTCATGGCAATGTCCAAAGTGTCTGAGACCCAGGGTGTGTGTGTGCCTGCCCGTCGCCGCCCGCAGTGAGGGGGTGTTGGGGAAGGTGTGTCTTATGTATTGATGTACAAATAAATGCAGGTAAGTTTCATAAGGGGTTATGGCCTGACTCCATCTGGATGTGACCCTCTGGGTCTGTGGGACTGTTGGGAGGGGTCGATGTTGTATGAGTGTGTCTTTGCTACATTGGCATATTGAAGGGACTCCCTAGGACCCAGCTCTGACCCCAGGACTGTGTGCTGCTGTGCTGAGGGCAGATGCTCCTGCATCTGGCGTGTGGCCATGGTGCGTTTTTGTGCAGGGGAGATCAGGAATAAATGTCTGCTACCTCCCTCTGTGTGATGGCTCACGTGTGAAGGCATTCAGGAGTCGGGCTGGGGTCTGCACTTGGCTGGTTGTGTGACCTTGCGTGTGTCTTTATTACATAGTATGATCATGAAGGAATTCAGGGTGCCTGGGTCCCTGCCCCTGTGTTCCTGGGTGGCTGTTTGAAGCACTATGTGGGTGCCTGAGAGCTGAGAGCCTGGTGGGTTAGGGTCCATCTGCTTTATATCTGCGTATGGGGGTGGGGGGGCTAAGTGTTGTCTCTTTGGTGACTCTGGAAGTCTTTGTGACAGTGTGTACTGCTTTCTGGGTCACCGTGGTCACGGGAGGCTGTGTTGAGGAAAGCTGTATTTGTGTCTGGGTCTATGGTGTGTGTTTCTAGGTGCATCTTTGTGTGTGATTACAGGTGAGTGTGGAGCGACCCAGACTCACTGAGCAGTGTGTGTATATGTCTGGGTCTGGTTAAGACAGGGTTCCTGCCCCCTCCCCCAGGTCTAGGTCCAAGATTTCTTGGATCTGCCAGTGACTAACAGGGAGACGGGACAGGGAGGAGCTAAGAAGGACAAGGTGAATTCCCCACCCCCTGCCCCAGGTAACAAACTGATGAGACTTCAAAGTTCTGAGGCTGCAACTGAGGGGGGAGGGCCAGGGAGGGGCCACCCACGCCCACTCCCCAGCCCCCTCCCTCACAGAATCTGGCTTCAGCCCCACCCAACCCTGAAGCCCATCCTTTCCCCGTCCCTGAGTGTCCCTGAACCAGCCACCAGGTAAGAAGGACCCAGGCCTGGGGGAATAGGGAAACTTGAGGACGAGTGGGTCTGCAGGCAAGAATCCATCTGAGTCCTCAGGGTAGGATGTGTGTGGAGGGCTCAGAAGGCTAGAGGGGGATGGACAGAGGAAAGGTCTAGGTGGATCCAGAAGAGGGAGGGGGCAGAGCCAGGTCGATTAAGTGGGAGGGAGATAGACTGGGGCAGCTGTGCAGGAGAAGGAGCCAGCCTGAGGCCGAGGGGCTATGGGAGAGGACCTGGGGCCTGGAAGCTTGGGGACCCGGCTTTGGAGGGCTTCAAAAGGAAGTGCCGGGGAGAGAATGGGCCGAGACTGGGTTAGGGGAGTAGGGGGAGGGAAAGCAGAAGTGGGACTTGAGGGAGGGAAGTCAGTTGGAGCCCCGGGAACATAGAAACTGAGGCGCTAGGGACTCGGGGAGTAGGGGGTGGCTGTAGATGGCGTCCAGGTAAGGGGTATGGGATCAGAGAGGGCAGCTCGGGTTAACTCGGTGGACCAAGGGCCTTGGGGGTGGGGGATGAACGGAGAGGGCCTGGGGAGGTCGGCGCAGGACGCTGGGACCTGGAGTCCAAGGAAGGGAGTGGCCTGCCAGAGGGGCCTTGGGGAGGAGGGCTGGGGGCTAGGGCAGGACTGAGCAGGTGGGAGGAGACAGGAAGCTGAGCCAGAGCCGGTACCGGGGAGGTGGCCGGGCGTGGAAAGTGACGCGCAGCTGAGTCGTCCCCACACCTTTCCACCCTCGCCCGCAGCCTTCCAGCCCGGCCCGGCCCCCCATTCCTCGGCCCCCAATCCCGGGTCCGGTCCAGCCCCCTCTCCTTGGGCTCGACCGGCCCGGACGCCGCGATGACCGTCACGTACACAGCTTGCGTGGCGAACGCGCGCTTCGGCGGCTTCTCGAAGCTGCTGCTGCTGTGGCGCGGGAGCATCTACAAACTTCTGTGGCGCGAGCTGCTGTGTTTCCTTGGGCTCTACATGGCGCTGAGTGCCGCCTATCGGTGAGGCGGCCCCGGGAGATGGGGGAGGGCCGGCCGGAGTGGGGGCGTCTGGGGTGGGGCTCCGGGCCGGCCCCGGAGGAGGTGCGGGAAGAGAGACCTGCAACTGGGGACCGGGGCTCGCCCGTGATCCCGCGCCCCCTCCCTCGCAGCTTCGTGCTGACCGAAGAGCAGAAGCGCTACTTTGAGAAGCTCGTTCTTTACTGCGACCAGTACGCCAGTCTCATCCCGGTCTCTTTTGTCCTCGGTGCGTTCGCGCTCCTGAGTTCCCCATTCCCTTCATCCCGAGAAACCCATTGCCATTCATGCCTTTTGGAGACTCCCATTCCTGCCTTTCTGAGACGCCCCCCCATCAAAGCCACCCCCCACAAATCCCCATTTCTGCGTCCTTTAGGCCAAGTATGGCCCCAATTCCTGAGACCTTGTATGTCACCTGGTCAGAGGGTCCCCTGAGGTGCCCCCAATGAGAACTCCGTGTCATGCATAGGCTTATCCCTGGTCAACTCAGGGACTCCCATCTGTGTCTGCATGGGATTACTAGTGCCTCCCCTCACATGTACTGAGCCCCAGGGACCCCCCTCCAAGGACCCCACATGACTCCATCCTCTCAAGTCCAGCCTGAGGGGCATCTCTCTGACAAGTCCCAGCCCCCTGTCCTCAGTGACTTCACTTGACCTCAGCCTTCCTCCCACCATTCTGGGCCCACAAGGATGGGGTGACCAGCCTGCCCCAGGTTCCCTGACTTAGACACCGTGCCCAACCCCTTCACACATCCCTAGCTCCGGGGCTCCCTGTGGCTTTGGTGACAACCTGCCTATGGGCCCTCTGTCTCCACCTCTATACCGAGATCCCAATCTCCCATCCCAGGTGACATCCAAGTAGCCAGGGTGATCCAGCCTGCACCAACCTCTCTGACCTCAGGGCTGAATCTCCAGGTTCCCAGCTCAGGTGGCCCCACATGATCTGGGTATCCAGCCTACCGCATGTTCCTGATGAAGACCCTATGTCACTCCTCTTCCCATGACCTGGGACCCCAAACCCCTGGCCCTAGTGTCCCAACTGAGTCTCCCATTCCCGGCTCTCCCGCAGGCTTCTACGTAACGCTGGTGGTGCACCGCTGGTGGAACCAGTACCTATGCATGCCCCTGCCCGACGCGCTCATGTGCGTGGTGGTCGGCACAGTGCACGGGCGCGACGAGCGCGGCCGCCTCTACCGACGCACGCTCATGCGCTATGCAGGGCTCTCTGCTGTGCTTATCCTGCGCTCTGTCAGCACCGCTGCCTTCAAGCGCTTCCCCACCATAGACCATGTGGTGGAAGCAGGTGAGGCTCCGGCCAAAAGGAACGCGGGGGGGCGGGGGGGCGCAAAGACTGAGGGTGGGGCAAATAAACCCCGACCTCGCCCCTCCAGGGTTTATGACCCGCGAGGAGCGCAAGAAGTTCGAGAACCTGAACTCATCCTACAACAAGTACTGGGTGCCTTGCGTCTGGTTCTCCAACCTGGCGGCGCAGGCTCGGCGCGAGGGCCGCATCCGCGACAACGGCGCCCTTAAGCTGCTGCTGGAGGTGGGCTCTCCAGGTGGTCACTCATATAAAATGCCAGGGAAATTGTACCCCACGCACCCTGAGGTTGTGTGCCTGCCACGCGCCTCCCACAAGGCGGATTCCAACCACCCTTATCTAGCAGTCCCCAGGTGTACACTTATCTCTATGGGGTGGCTCCTAGGTGCATAGTGCCCCTAGGTGTACACTCACCACTAAACACTCTCCCTAAAGTCCCTAGAAGCACACGCCCACCTCCCACCAGGTGACCACTCACCTCCATCCCAGGTACACCCCCCCCCCCCACTTAATCCCCATGTGTGAGCTCACTATTCAGGCCCCCTCATGACCTGTATCTGCCTCCAGGAGCTGACTGTGTTTCGGGGCAAGTGTGGGATGCTCTTTCACTACGACTGGATTAGCGTACCCCTTGTCTACACCCAGGTAACCCCGCCATGCCTCTTTATATCCCGCGTCAGAGGCCCTGGAGCGTTGGTCTCAAGGAGAAACTGAGGGCCAGCTAAGACCCCATCACAGTGACTCACGATCCTAGCTCTGGTCTCTCCATGACCCCCCAAGGCCCAGAGAACCCTGAATTGGCACCCCGTCCTGCCCCTCCCCCAGGTGGTGACCATCGCTGTGTACAGCTACTTCCTGGCCTGCCTCATCGGTCGCCAGTTCCTGGACCCGGCGCAGGGCTACAAAGACCACGACCTGGACCTGTGCGTGCCCATCTTCACCCTGCTGCAGTTCTTCTTCTACGCGGGCTGGCTCAAGGTGGGTGGGGCCCCGAGGCCAGGACTCCAGGGTTGGAGCGGGCAGGGGTTTTCAGTTCTCCGCCTACCTCTCCTCTTCCCCACTCAGGTAGCTGAGCAGCTCATCAACCCCTTCGGAGAGGACGACGATGACTTTGAGACCAACTTTCTGATCGACCGCAACTTCCAAGTGAGACTCTCTCGATTAAGACCATCCCTGGGCTCCCAAAGCGGCCCTGGCCCCACCGCTGCTAAGACTCGCTCAGACATCGCCCCTGATCCATCCTTCTCTCTTTGGTCACCACACTCCTACCCATCCACAGGGGTCCACCCTGCGGTGCCGGCGCTTTTCCATGCCCCACTCTTCCCCGCGTATCCTCGCCCGCAGGTGTCAATGCTGGCCGTGGACGAGATGTACGACGACCTGGCCATGCTGGAGAAAGACCTGTACTGGGACGCAGCTGAGGCTCGCGCTCCCTACACCGCGGCCACCGCCTTCCTGTTGCAGCAGCCCTCCTTCCAGGGCTCCACCTTCGACATCACGTGAGCCAGTGGGGATGGGCGGGGCCCCTTGGGGGCGGGGCTCATGACTGCGGGGTGTATCTGATTGAAGGGGCTGTGGGTGACCAGGTCGGGGCTAAAGGCAACATCCTGGAGATTCGGGGCTAAGAGCTAAAGTCATGAGGACTAGGACGGGGCAGGGGTCAGGGATCCGGGTCAAGGTCTGGGACCCGGCCACTAACTGGGGGCAGAGCTAAGGGCTACAGTCTATGAGGACTGGACGGGCCAGAAGAGATATAAAAGGACAGGCGGCAGGGCCCCAACTTAGCCTGTTGAGGCCTAAGTTTGAGCATAGCCAGAGCCAGAGGATAAGGCCAGGCTCTCGGGTGAGAAGCCAAGGTCTTTTGGGATAAGTGGGACAATGGGGTGGAAAAGCAGCGTTCCTCGGTCCCAACTCTATTGATGAAGAAGGGAGAGGCCGCAGCGCTGACCCATTGTCTCTTCCGCAGGCTGGCCAAGGAGGACATGCAGTTCCAGCGGCAGGACGGCGTGGATGCGCCGCTGAGCGATGCACACGGCGACTTCCTGCAGCGCCTCCTGCCGGTGGGCGCGGACATGGCCACTGGAGGCCTGCTGGGCCGGCGCCTGTCTTTACTGCGCCGCAAGAACAGCTGCGTGTCGGAGGAATCCACAGCCGCCAGCTGCGCATGCGCGGGCGCCCCTGATGGCGCGGCCCCAGAGTGCAGTTGCGGTGACCCGCTGCTAGACTTAGGCCTGCCGGAGCCGGAGTCTGAGCCCCACGCCGGCCACGAGCCGCCAGCCCCCGGACCACCCGCCGAACCCTTCACCGTTGTGCCAATGCCCGGGCCCCGGGGGCCGGCTCCACCCTGGCTGCCCAGCCCCATTGGCGAGGAGGAGGAGAGTCTAACCTGAGACCCTTGGACCCTGGATCCCCAAGGACAGGGAAAATGCCCCAACACCGCCCGCAAGCAGTGGTTTGGGCTTTATAAGCTGCCTGTGGACTCTGCCTGCCCGCTTCTTACCTGCCTGCATCCCGCCTTTACGTTTGGCACAGAGGCTTGGAGCGCCTCCTGTGGGCCAGGCACTGCACTGAGGGCAGGGTATTCTTCCAGCATCTTTGAACTGCCGGTCCTTACCACCAGCTCTACTTCCTACCCGCCACTGCGTGAGAGTTTTTATCAGTGTGCCCTGCCTTTCTTCTTTCCTCAAAAGGGACATATGAGTGCCCACCTCAATGAGCTGTGAGGGTGAAATGAAATGTGGCTTTAAACTGTTTAGTACATAATAGGTGCTCAATAAACTTTTAGTGTTTTTTTTTTTTTTTTTTAAACTCAACTCCTGCCAGGCATTATGCTAAGTAAGCTTTAAGGAATCCTCCAGATTATTTGATGATGCCCTGCCCACTTCTTCCCAAATTCTCTCTGAAATGGCCCCATTAGTGCCCAGGGCTTTACTCATTCATCAATGTAGGACCCACAGTCCAAGGACCATAGCTTTCTCCTGCCAGCGTTTTTCTTTTTCTTTTCTTCCTTCTTTTTTTTTTTTTTTTTTTTTTTTGGCCGCGCGGCTTGCGGGATCCTAGCTCCCCGACCAGGGATCGAACCCGGGCCCAAGGCAGTGAAAGCACAGAGTCCTAACCACGAGACCTCCAGGGAATTCCCCTGCCAGCCTTGATTTATGCTTCTGCAAGTGACCCCTCTGCCTCAAGCCCCTGCACTCTCAGATACCCCTTCAGTGCTCTAGGTCTTACATCAATCGTATGTAGATGACTCCTGAATTTAGACGTCCAGCCAGGATCCCTCCCCTGACTCTAGACCCAGAGAGCCAACTTCCTGCTTGACATCTGCATGTGGGGATCTCACGGACACCTCGAACATAACATGCCCCCCAAACCAGCTCCCTATCGGCTCCCCACCTGTCCCAACCTCTGTCAGCTTTGTCCTTCCAGATGATTAGGACAAAACCTGGGAGTCACCTTCAACTCCTCTCTTTCTTTCATCCCCTCTCCTTATCAACCCAGTAGCAAATCCCATCAGCTTAGTCTTCAAACTGTATCCAGAATCCAACCATTTCCCATTCCTCCAGGGTCCACACCCTGGCCAGAGCCCTCACTATCACTCAACCACCCACCTGGACTAGTGACCTGGTCTCTCAGCTCTGGCCCTAACACCCCCGCAGTCTGTTCCTCCCACAGGAGCCAAAGGGAGCCTGTGAAAACTTGAATCAGGTCATGTCGCTCCTTTGCTTAGAACGCTCTGTGGCTCCCACTTCACTTACAATGAAAGCTAAAGTACTCCACATACCCCACAAGGCCCTGGACAGTCTCCCTGGTCTTGACTCTCTCCACTCTTCCCCTCACTCACTCCACTCCAGCCACACTGGCCTCCTCACTGTTCCTCTAACCCACCGAGCAAGGTCTCGTCCCAGGGCCTTTACACGTGCTATTCCCTCTGCCTGGATCACTCTTCCTCAGATACCTACATGGTCCCTCCCTCACCTCCTGCAGGTCTCTGCTTAAATTATGTCACCTCCTTGGTGAGGCCTCCTTTCCTGGCCTTTTATTAAAAATCACCACCTCCCAAATCCACTTCCTGCATCCCCATGACTTTTGTCTGCTTTATTTTTCTCTGTAGCACTTCTCACATCAAATATTTTATCTATTTTGTTTATTATCTGTCTCCATTGGAATTGACAGCTTCCCGAGGTAGGGATTTTTGTCTGAAGCTTCTTCAAAACCCACCACACACACATACAGTTACACAGATACAAACATGATTCAAACTTCCTACTGGGTGCTATCGGTCACTCACACTTTAGTAAGAACACAAGCTAGGATTTTCTTAAAAGCAGTGACCTGAGCCCCTGGCCTACCTTCTCTCCCTCGCCTCAGTGCCCAGAGTCCAGCCAAGTCAGATTGAAAGTCTTTATTATCTTTCTTCTCAAATATAAAATCACTCTCTCCCCTGGCAGCTCACTAAAATCAAGAATAAGAATCACATTGCTAAAAAGAATAGGCCCATTCCTGCCTCCCGCCTCATCCTGCACTCTCGTCCCACCTGGGAGAGAAAAGGGCAGAGATTGTGACTTCAAGGCTCTCAAGCAACTGGCTGAGGCATAATGCTGGGCCCCATGTGAGTCAGGGGAATCCAGGGTGGATTAAGCCCTGATTGGCTGGGCAGGTGGCAGGATCCTGAGATCCATCAGTGCTTGTCACTGGGGCGCATGTTCAGGGGTGCTAGGCGTCCCAGGGGTCCGCGGCGAGCGTTGGTGGCCAGCCGCTGCTGTGCCAGGAATGACTGGGCATGGGCAGGTGCCCGCTCTTCCCCGGCTCGCTGCTGCAGAGCCATGCCCTGGAGGGAGGGGCATAGTTGGGGTCAGGTGAGCCCACAGGACCCTCACCCCCACCCGATACTTCAGCCATGGCAACGGTGCACTCACCATATTATACCAGGCACTGATGAGCAGCTTTTCTTCCTGCTCCCGCTGACTTCGACTCTTCTCAAAGTCCATCTGCTAAGGAGGCAATAGTCAAGGACCTGGATATGCTGGGGACAGTGAGAAGGGATACGGACACCCACCTCCAGGTGCCGGATGCGGACGTCCTGCTCCCGGAGCTGTGTCCTCAGGGTGTGGAGGTCCGGAAGAGCCCCCCCAGGTGGCCGCTGCTTGGGTTCCAGGGTCTGTATGACCTAGGGGTTGGGGAAGACACAGCCAGGGTGACCTTGGCCTCACAGGCCGTGGTGTAAAAGTCTGTGACATGATTAGGTATGACAGGTGTGGGGGCAGGAGGCATGAACCAATGGGAGGCAGCAGCCTCGGCAGGAGGCGTGTAGGGCACCCAGCGTCCGTCCTCACCGTGCGCGCCTTGTCCACGTAGCGGCGGTACCGCTCCTCCATGGCCCGCAAGTCCGCGTCCTTCTTCTGCAGGTTGTGCTGCAGCTCCTCGATACGCCGGGCTGCTGGGGGAACAAGGTGGCCCGTCAGCTCTGTGCCAAGCTTGGGGCTCCCTGCACCCAGCCGGCCACCCAGTCCCACTCACTGCTGCTATCGGCAGGGGGCTCTAGCTCCTCGATGTACTCGCGCTTCCGCTGCAGCTCCAGATCTGCCTCATGCAGCTTCTGCCTGCGGGCAGGGGACCGGCAGCAGCAGGCTGAGCTCTGGGCCCATTTCTCCTCTCCCAGTGGTGGCCACAACCTTCCCAGCCAGCCAGAAGTGTCCCTGCAGACCTCTCTGCCTGACCCCAAGCCTGGGGGCTATGTGCGCTGGCCCCACCATCTCCTCAGCCATCAGAGTCCCAACCCTCCACACCCCTCATCAGGTGGCCCCTGGGCCAGCCCTCCCATCTGTCCACTTCTCCCCATTCCACAGCCCACACGCTGGCCCAGGCACCATCATCCCTTTCCAGCCCCCTCTACTCTCAACCCCTCAGGTCCATTCTCTACCCAGCAGCCAGGCATCTTTCTGGAATGCAAATCTCTTATAAAACGAAAGGAAATGTGGGACTTCCCTGGTGGCACAGTGGTTAAGAATCCGCCTGCCATTGCAGGGGACACAGGTTCGAGCCCTGGTCCGGGAAGATCCCACATGCCGCAGAGCAACTAAGACCATGTGCCACAGCTACTGAGCCTGCGCTCTAGAGCCCACGAGCCACAACTACTGAGCCTGTACTCCACAACAAGAGAAGCCACCGCAATGAGAAGTCCACGCACTGCAACAAAGAGTAGCCCCCACTCGCTGCAACTAGAGGAAGCCCGCGTGCAACAACGAAGACTCAACGCAGCCAAAAATAAATTAAAAATTTTTAAAGTTTTTAAAAAAGGAAAGGAAATGCAAGCTAATACTTTACAGTTCTGCCACCTGTGGCAAAACCCCAAAGATTCCTGTAGGTGAGACTATTATCATGTGTTGGACATGGAACATGGTGTAACATCTAATAGTGAACCTCTGGCTATGTCTACTAAAATTACAAAGGCATGTACCCTGGGAGCCACCCATTCCATTTTTGTGTATATTTGCACACAAGCAAAATGATGCATATATAAGGTTTACTTTGTTACATTGCTTGAAACTGCAAATACCTAGAAAGAATGAGTTAAACACATTATGGTATTACAAAAAATGTTATAGGCCAGGCCTTCTGGACCAGAATTCTACAGGAGAATTAAGCCCTAATGCCTCCAGGTATCCATCCTCTGTAAGGAAATAACTTTCTGTGTTCTGGGACGGCATTAGCTTCATTGCATCCTTGGCAGAACTGAGAAAATAGTCACGAAAATAATTTTCTGTAAGGCCTAGTTTCCCTATGGAACCCCAGTTGACAAAGGCTGCTATATTTGAAAAAAAAATAAGAAGGACTCCCTTTATTTATTCCTATGGAGAAATTTCTCCAGTTAACTTGTTAAGTAGGGAAAGCAAAGTGCACATATTACACTACTTTTTGTGTAAATGAGGAATGATAGTAAAAATCTATATTCATACTCATTTGGATCTGCTTTAAAAATTCTGGAAGGATTTCCATAATAAACTAATAGAAATGGGGGTGGAATGGGGCGGAAACTGAGTCAATGAGGGAGGACTGAGAGGTATACCCTTTATTTCTGTATAGCTCGGTATACATTTTGGTTTTTAAACTATAAACGTGATAGCTATTTAAAATAGTTTCTTTCTTTTTTTTTTTTTTTTTTAATAGTTCCTTTTTTGGGAATTCCCTGGCAGTCCAGGGGTTAGGACTCAGAGCTTTCAGCTTTCACTGCTGTGGGCCCGGGTTCGATCCCCGGTAGGGGAACTAAGATACCACAAGCCGCACAGTGTGGCCAAAAATGAAAAAAACAAAAAAACAACTTTCCTTTTTAACAATGCAAAAGTAAAAGGTGACTATTACTTTGTCACACAACCTTGTTGCAATTTCCTCTGTGGCTCCCCATTGTTCCCCCAAAACATTCCATACGCCTTCCCTTAGTCTATGAGGCCCCACCTGAGCTGACCCTTCAGACTCCCTTTCCTCATCAACAACTCCCCGTCGACACCGGCTCCACCCCACACACCTTTGTCCCAGCCTTTCCCCCCACCAAGAGTAGCCCCACTCTGGGACTCACAGATGCTCCTCCAGCTTCCTCTTCAGCAGGGTTGACTGGAGGAGAGAAGAGGCACTGGGTGAGTGAGGGCTCCAGAGGTCCCAACCTCTTCCCAGACTGAGGGTAGGGGGTGCCACCCTGGGCTCAAGGTACTTACAATGGACTTCACGGGGCATCGAGCAGCAGGGGGGAGAGAGAGAAGGGTTATTGGGGGGCACAAAGGAGGGCCAGGCAGGGAGGAGGTGGGCACTCACGTCTTCAGTCTTGCCCCCCTGCTCTTGCAGGGCCTTCTGCAGGTCCTCCACCTGGGCCCGCAGCTCCGACAGCTGCTGCTGGTTCAGCCTGCAGGGGGAGGGGGGCCCACTTAGTGCCTGCGCCCGCCCTCAGCCCCCCTCCAAGCGTGTAAGAGGCCCCCCTCCGCCAGTTGGGTCCTCACCGCTGCTGCATCTCCAGGCCGTGGCGCGCGCGGTTGGCCTCCTCCAGGTGGCGCTGCAGCTCCTCCTGCCGTTCCCGGTCGGCCGCCTCCTGCTGGCACAGGCGCTTGTTCTCCAGCTGAAGCTGCAGGAGCGTCTCCCTGCGGACCGGGAAGGAGTGAGCAGTGCTGGAGATGGGTCACCACTCAGGCCTACCAAGGCTCCAGCAGGGAAACTGGGCAGACGGGGCCAGGAGAGGGATAGAGCCCTGGGGGAAGAGCCCAGCCAGACCCTGCGGTAGGGTTAGAGTACAGGGGACAGCGCCTAGGCGTGGGTGGGCGGAGCGCCGGTGGGGGTGGGGGGCAAAGTGGGAGGAGCCATGAGCTGGGTCTAGGGGTGGCGCCAGGGAAGGGCGGGGCTACAGGAGAGGGTTAGAACACTGATATGCGGCTGCAGGAAAGTAACACACTGAAAAGAGAAAAGCTGGGGTGGGAGTTCTTACGGGCAGCGCACAGGGCAGTGAACCTAGCAGAGAATATACTGAGGACAGGGCTGTATCCTGGGGGCAGAACCCGATGTGGACAGGGCTGTATCCTGGGGGCAGAACCCGATATGGGCAGGGCTGGGGCAAAGGATTTTTGCCTGGGGAGTGGAGACAGATGGGTTGGATCTAATTTGTGCACTGAGGACGGATCCTGAAGAGGTGAGCCACCAATAGGGCTAGAGCCCTGGCCAGGTAAGAGCAGAATTAGGAGTGAGTGGGCCTAGAAGCCCGGCTAGGACTTGGGAACCAAGTTGAGCAGGCCTGGCTAGCGGTAAATACCTGTACTGGGGACGGGGCTGAGGGTGGGCACTGGCAGGCCCCAGTGGGGCCAGAGCTCTTGAGTGACCCCAGGATACCTGAGCTCCGCAGGTAGGATCTCGGCTGCTAAGTTTTCCACAGCCGGTGAGGTGGGATCCAGTGAGGGGTCTGGAGAATGCACGAAAAGTCTTCAGGTGGCTGCACAGGGCCTGTCCCCATCCCTAGGATCCTCTTTCCGAGAAGCATCTTTGGGGGCTCAACTTCGGCCAAAAGCCTGACTTGACCCAAACCCCACCCCTGGCATGACAGGGAGCCATGATCCTTGGCCTGGGTTTGCCTTTGCCCCACCCAGAGCCCCGATAGACAGCCCCTGCTTTCTGTCGGCCCATGTCACCTCTTTCCACTCTAGCCTCCCTCCAGCGTGGCCTAGCTCTGTCCCCAACCTAGACAAGCCCTGGGACACTGCCTTTTCTGCCTGCCCTAACAGCACACCAGGCCAGGTAAGGCTCCAGGCCAGCCATCTCCCAGGCCCTGGGATGGGCCTCCAACTCACCGGCTTGGGTCAGCCCGCGAGGCTGCATCTGGGCGCAGCGAAGCTCCTCATTGGCCTCCCGCAGGGAGTCCCGCTCTGCCAGCAGCCGCTGGAGGGACGGGATGCAACAGGCCACTTGAGGCTGGATCGGTCTCCTAGGGTAGGGGTCCCCAACCCCTGGGCCGCGGACCGGTACCGGTCCGCGGCCTGTTAGGAACCGGGCCGCACAGCAGGAGGTGAGCGATAGGCAAGAAAGCGAAGTTTCGTCTGCCACTCCCTATAGCCCCCCACCCCCAGTCCGTGGAAAAAATGTCTTCCACGAAACCGGTCCCTGGTGCCAAAAAGGTTGGGGACCGCTGCGCTTCCCTGGTGGTGCAGTGGTTAAGAATCCAGGGGACACAGGTTCGAGCCCTGGTCCGGGAAGATCCCACATGCTGCGGAGCAACTAAGCCCATGAGCCACAACTACTGAGCCCACGTGCCACAACTACTGAAGCCTGTGCGCCTAGAGCCCATGCTCCGCAACAAGAAAAGCCACCTCAGTGAGAAGCCCACGCACCGCAACGAAGAGTAGCCCCCCGCTCACCGCAACTAGAGAAAGCCCGCACAGCAATGAAGACCCAAAGCAGCCAAAAATAAATAAATAAATAAGGTTCCCTTAAAAAAAAGAATCTTATAAAGGTTGGGGACTGCTGTCCTAGGGAATGGGCTCTGCAGGGTGGGGCTTGGGCGGAGGGACCTCAGCCTCACCTCCTTCTCCTTTGACACCAACTCATACTTTTCCTCCAGATTGCGGCACTCAAATAGCCATTTCTCGGCCTTCATGGCCTCCTCCTGCCGCTGGCCCTGCAGTTCCTGAACCTAAACAGAGGAGCGGGGAGAGGACAGCAGGGTGGGAAGGAGGGGCAGAGACTGAGTACAAGGTGAAAGGGCGGGGCCAGAGGGACCAGCTGCGGGAACTTGGAGGAGGAGGCTTAAGAGAAGGGGTGGGGCTTACAAGCCTAGGGAGGAGCTGGCTGGCCTAAAGGGCCTCTATATAAAAAATGGGAGCAGACTCGGGGTGGAAGAACTTAGCACCACGCTGAGGGTGAGCTAAAGTCAGCGGCCGGCCAAGAGGAGCCCCCACCCCAGTCCAGGTCCAGGCCCCCGCCCGTACCTGCCGCCGCTGCGCCTCTAGCTGGGCGCGCAGGGAGCCGGCCCGGCGCAGCTCTTCCTCCAGCTGCCGCGTGCGCTCAGCGTGGCCGGCGTTGCGCTCCTCCAGCTGCCGCACCTGCCGCCGCAGCTCCCGCAGCTCGCCCAGGCGGCGCCGGCAGCTGCTCAGCGTGGCCTCCAGCTGCCCTGCGCGCTCTGAGGACTGCCTGGGGGCGGGGGCAAGTGAGAAGAGGAGGCGGGGGTCTGAGGTCAAGGGTTCAGCCTGAATGCCAGACCCTCAGGGCAGGGGAAGGTGTCAGGTCAGCCTTGGGGCATTTGGGTTCAAGGTGATGGGTCATGAGGGTCAGGGGTCAGCGGGGCCTGGTGGTGTTGGGGGAATCATTAGGGAGCATAAAGGGAGCCCTAAACATCAATGGTTAGCCCAGGGTCAAAATCAGAATCTGGGGGACACAAAAATGACTGTGGGGTTACAGGGGGAATGATGGGGCCCAGAGGGTCTGAGGAGCCCCCATGGACACTTTGGGGTCATGATGTAGCTGTGGGCCTAACAAGGGTATTGTGGGTGCAGGGGCCGTGGTGGGGTCATGGGGGATCTTTGAGGCAGAGCACTGTGGGGCTCTTGAAGGTATGGTAGGGGCTCATTAGGCACTTTAACATTACAGGGATGCCATGGGGGTCACAGGGGAGCCCTTTGAGGCAACAGAAGGCACAGTGAGGTTGAGGGGTGGGTGCTATGGGGGCCTACCAAGCACTCTGTGCTTGCAGGAATGCTGTGGAGTCATAAGAAGGTACAGTCATGTGATGGGGGGACAGAGGGGTCACCAGGGGCAAAGTTATTGCATCATGGGGTCCTGGAGGGCACCATGGGATGCTGGGGCATGATGGGACCCAGAATGGTGCAGTGGGGTCTGGGGAGCATTATGACCCCTAGGCTTGCTGGGGTCACAGGGATCCTATAAGGCAGCGGTCCCCAAACTTTCTGGCACCAGGGACCGGTTTCATGGAAGACAATATTTCCACGGACCGGCGAGGGGTAGGGGGATAGTTCAGGCAGTAATGCGAGTGATGGAGAGTGGTGGGGAGCGATGGGGAGCGGCAGATGAAGCTTCGCTCGCTCACCCGCTTCTCTCCTCCTGCCGTGTGGCCCGGTTCCTAACAGGCCGCGGACCAGAACCAGTCCACAGCCCAGGGGTTTGCGACCCCCGCTATAAGTTATGTGGGATACAATGTGGGATAACAGGAGGACACTGTGGGGTCCTGGGGGGCACCATGGATCCAGGGAGTTTGATGTTGTCCAGAGGACATGGTGGATTCCAGGATAGTGCAGTGGGGTTCAGGATGGTATTGTGGAGGCAACAGGGCATTGTGGGTGCCCACTAGGAATTTGGGGGTTACAGAGGTACTATGGCATCAGAGGAGCACTCTGGCAATGGGGGTGTGTGGTGGGGATCTGCCACTCACCGAAGTTCATCCATCTCATCCTTCAGGGCCTGTGCCTCCTGGGCCAGGCTGGTCAGCTCCTGGTTCCGCTGCTGCAGCTCAGCGACCTCCCGCTCCAGCTCGGCACAGCGCACGCGCTCGTCCTCCCTGCCGCTCTCCAGCCTGGGGGATGGGGGAAGCATCACATGAAGGGACTGTGCCTGCCCCAGTCCTCTGGCCTGCTGGCCCTGTCCCCAACTGACCATACCTGAAGTTCTCTTCCTGCAGCTGCTCCAGCTGGGACTGCAGCAGCAGCAGCTTCTTGGCGGTGAGGCCGGTGGCGCCCTCACCCTCGGACCGGCCCACCCGCTCCCTCAGCACCTCATTTTCCTGAACCAGGCTCTGCTTCTCCTCTGACAGGAGTACCAGCTGTGGGCAGGGCACACAGACGAGCCGGAGCTGGGAGGGGGGCTATGCGGGCGGCCCTGCCCTGGGAGCACCTGTGGACCCCCACCTCGGCCCCACCTGCCGCTCCAGGTCCAGACAGCGCTGCCGCAGCTCATCACCCTCGTCAGCCTCCTCACTCAGGAAGTAGTACCTGCGGGACTGATGAGAGGAGTGGAGGGGGGAGGGTGGGGAGAGACAAGAAACTCAGGGATCCAGGGGAGGAAAATGGGGAAACGTAGGATGGGAACTTCAGGGACAGAGAGGAGGGAGCTGAGAAACCCTCAAGATCTAAGAAGAGAGGGCTGGGACCTGAGGGGACTGGAGAAAAGGCAATTCAGGAACCCTGGGGACCTGGCAAGGGAAGAGGATAGGACCCTGGAGGATGGGAGTGGTTTACAGGCTTAAGGTCAAGCCCTTGCTCCTTAGGTAGCCCTGAAAATCAGTAATGGGGTTGGACCTTTAACAAGGTCCCCACCCCTTACCTGGCTATCAAAGTTCCCATATGTTTCCGGTGACAGGGAGTCAGAGGTGTCTTTGGTCATGAGCTGGAGGGAGGGGGGTGCAGTGGGAGGACATTGAGATGAGCTGGGCCCTCTGAGGGCAGCCTCCAAGGCTTCTACAATCCAGCCTAAGAACTACTCCATCCTCCTGTCCCCAAAGCCAGTCCTTCCCAATAACCCCAGCCCAGAGGCTGCCCTATGTGTCCAGCACGCAGGGAGTCCTGGTCCTTCCCCACTCCCCGGCCACCTGGCCACACTGCGCGGCTTGTGGGATCCTAGTTCTCCAACCAGGAATTGAACCCGGGCCACAGCAGTGAAAGCGCTGAGTCCTAACCACTGGACCACCAGGGAGTTCTGAGGCCTGGACCTTTTAGTGTGCTAGGTTGTGACTTAGAGCTGGGGGGGCGCTGGCAGACACATGGGACAGGGAAATCTGGCCAGCTGAGTTCCAGACAGAGCCCAGAGCTTACCAGGGCAGAGCCTGTGCCCAGCTGCCTTGGAGATGTCCCCTCCCCTGAAGCTCCTCGCTACAGTGGGCATCCCCACCTACCTCCTGGATGGCTTCCATCACCACATGCTGAACTGATTCCTCTAGCGTCATGATTCTCTGGATGTGCTCTGGGGGTCAAGGTGGGGGAGACTGAGATGGGGGGTGGAAGGGCAAGAAGTGTTTCCTAAGGTCTTCCCCTAGGGACCCCCTAACCTCCCATACCCTGCTTCTTCTCGCAACTGATAGCACAGCCCAGCACCAGCTGAAGCAGCTTGCCAAGCTCTTCTGGGTCTGAGAACTCGCCAATGAGGCTCACATCTGGAAGGTGCTGCTCCAAAATGGGATGCCCCAGGACCTGAGGATGGGAGGAGGAAGGGGTATCAGGGGCTCACGGATCCCCCCTCCTCCCAGCCCAATCCCCTAAATCCCTTTACAGTTACTCACATCCTGGGAGTACTCCACCAGGCTCTGTAAGATTGTCTTCAGATTGTTGACCTGGGGAGGGGCAAGGAGTTGTGTCCAGGGTCCCAAATCCCCCCAGCAGGGGCCAGGCAGCCCCCACCCTGAATCTGTCTAGCCCATTCTTTTTTTCTCTGTCTCGCCTCCCAATCCCTGGTCATCTCATCCTGTTTAGCCCCATTCTCTGTCTGTATGTCCCCTCTCCTAGGAGTGACCTGTCTGGCTGCCTGCCCTTCTTACCCATCTGCCCATCTTGTTCACGTGTCCCCAGAATCCAGTCACTTCTCACCACCTGCCCCACTACACTTGGACCCTCGCCATCATCATCTCTCACCTGAATTATTGCACCAGCTTCCACTCTTGCTGCCTACCCCTCCATTTCTCTACAAGCATCCAGAGGGAGCTTTTTAAAGCCCAAGCCAGGTTTGTGTCTTTCCTCTACTAAAATCCTTCCTTGACTTTACACAGCGCTTAAAATAGAATCTATCTTCCCTGCTCCAGCCTGCCAGGCCCTTGATGATCTCATCTACCATTCCTGCCCCCTTGCTTTCTGTTCTGACCCCCCTGCCATTCCTCGATCACACCAAGCTTATTTCCAACTCAGGGCCTTTGCATTTGCTGCTCCCTGTGTCTGGAATACCATTCCTCCAAATCTTACATGGAGATCAGCCCATCTGGAGTAACCACCCACCCACTCTCAGTTGCTCTCTCTCATGGCCCAGCTTTTATTGTCTTCATAGAACTAATTGCCATTGGAAGTCAATGTTAATGCTTGTGTATGCAGGTTTTTGTCTGTGTTATTCCTTGCTGCACACCCAGGCCTGATTAATAGAAGAATGAAGGAACAAATACATAGTTGGCTGGTCACCATACATCTGTCCCTCTTCCTGTCCAGATCTGTTTGTCCATCACCCAGGACATGTCTAACTGACCCTTCCCTGATCAACTCTTCACCAGTCTGTCCCCCATTCATGAGTCCACCTGTCACCTTCAACCTCCGGTTGGGACCTGGGTCGTCTGAGATGCCCTGGAGCCATGCCTCGTTGAACCAGGAAGGGTCTCTGGGGGTGAGAAGGTGGGATGAGCTGCTGGGGGACCCTTTTGGGACCCTCCCCCTCAGCCCCACTCACATCTGGTTCAGCACATAGGCTACTGCGAGGCCACTGCTCAGTTCCTGGGGGCTGGTACAGGGGGGCGGTACATGGAACGTCTGCAACTGGTGGGGGAGAGGAAAGTGCAAAAGGCATTGTCAGGGCCTGGGACCACGGAACGACACCCCTTTTACAGACTTTTCCGGTCAGCAGGACCCTCACATGCTGGGTGGGGGCTGGCCTGTTGCTCCAGCAAGCCAGCTCCGTGGGGGAGTGGCTTCTGCTCACCTGGACGGACCGGAGGGGGCGTGGCCTCATTATACCTCTGCCCAACAAACCCCGCGCGACCAGGCGCGGGCAGACCACGAGTCACTTGGTCCTCACAGGCACCACGTGACCAGGCCAGCTCACCTGTGCCCTCGCCCCACATGACCCAGCCACGAAGGGGCGTGGCCTCACCTGCTCTTTACACGCAAACCTGCCACTTGACGGGTCAGGTGCTCAGGCCAGAGTGCAACGGCCTGGCAGGCCGACGACCCCTTCCTCCTCCCTGCCCCAGAACGGAAGGGTGCACAGAGCCAAGGTCGGGGCTACCGGGCGAGAAGAGAGGGCGTACACCTGTCCCTGGCCCCGCCCCCGACCTACCCAGGTGAGCAGAGACCCGCATAGCTCGGCCTTGTCCACGCTCATGGCTCCCGACTGGATTCGACCCCGGCCGCGGAGCCCTGCCACCGCAGCGGCGTCCAGATCCGCCACCAGCGAGCGCCCGCAGCCCCGACCTCCCGCTCGGCCTAGAGCGCCGCCCCGCCCCCTAAGCGCAGGCCCCGCCCTGGACACGTGATCTCCTCCCGGCACCAGCTCCGGGCTTCAGACCCGCCATCTTAGATAGGGGAAGCATTTGGGCGCTGGCCCTGCCGCTAGGGGTCAGTCTGGGCCAGCCTTGCGCATCCCAAGGGTGGCTTCGCCTCCCCTCCTCCCCGAGCTCTTTTTGGGGTAGCGGAGACTTCACCGTCATTCCTCTTCATCAGAGGCGGAGCTGCCCCACCCTGTTGTACAGGCGCATTCGCGTTCCTTCCCTTCGGCTGAAAGAAATTCTGCTGTCTAGCCACATTATGATCAGAGCCTTTGCGCGGGAGAGGGGCAGGTCATAATATATTCTATGGACTTGGAGGGGGAACACTAAAGGGTTCTTCCCGGTGTAGGTGACTTGATAGTCTTGCCCAGGGGTAGACAAGGGGATTCGGGTCCTAAGTCGACGGCAGGATGGGTCAGTCAGACCCATGTCCTGGGTAATGGACAGACTTATTTGCCTATCCTGGATCCGTCCTCCACTGAGCTTTCCCTGCCCTTTCCCTTCCCTGAGCCCCGCGCCGGGGCCCTCCTCCCTCAGAACGCAGGACGGGGCCGCCCTGGTCGCCACGGCCCACCGGGGGCGCCCAGACCGCAGGAAGGCGGCCTACGGGGAAAAGGATGGGCCCACTCTGAGACCCCGTCTGGGCAGTGAAGGGGGCTTAAAGGAAAGTGCTGACAATACTAGTTAACAATAAAATTGCAGTCACCATTTATGGGGTGCCTACAAAATGCAGTCTCTGCGCTAAGCGATTTAAATATACAGATGGTTGAAATCTCCACGACTCTAGGTGGCAAGTGCTCTTTAAACTCCCGGTTCGCAGGCGAGGAAACAGAGGTTCTGGGTGGATCCGGCTTTAAGGGAGGGGTAAAGCACCGGACCTCTGACGCCTGAGTTCCCCCGGCAGTCCCTCCCCTGCGGAGCGGGCGAGGTAATGAGCAGTAATTAGAGGTTATTAGCTGTACCCAGAGAGAGGGGCGGACTCTGCTTTGGGGGTGGGTCTAGGTCTGAGAGGCGGGGAGCTGCTCCCTCCAACCCAGAGTGTGGCTTCGGCGACCCTGCCCCCGAGCGTGTTGAGCAGGATGACTACAGCTCCCCCCTCCCCCCCGCACTCCCCCCCTCCCCGCAGCATCGCAGGAACACAATCACTCTAGCACCAGACTCCAGGTTACAGCCCACTCAGACGCACAACTGCACGCACGCAGGGGCCTTGGAGGCTCGTCTACACACCCACATCCCCTTCCCGAGTTGTTTTCAGCCTCCATCCCCTGGGAGCAGAGTGGAGTGGGGAGAGTAGGGAGGAAGGGGACAAGGGCCAGCAGTGCCGGCTTCCGGACAGGGCTGCCTTACGGCGGCGGGCGTGAGAACAGCCGCCGCTGATTCCCTTATCCCGCACCCACTAAGGAGAGGGTGCTGCCAGTAAGGGGAAGCGGGGCCCCCCTGCCACCAGGCAAAAGTGGAAGGTGAGCCAGAACTATGGCTCTATGGAACCATATGGAACTATGGAACTATGCCAAATATTTGGGAGTGGGGTCCCCAGTACTTGCAAAACCCGCAGGGATCTTGATGTTTAGGAGGAATCTAAATATCCGGAGCATGGACTTGAATTGTTCTAACGTTGCCATGATATTATAGGCGTTATAGATGTTCAGGGACCCAAAAGTCCCCAGATTTAAAGGAAGGTCTGGGTGCCCTCACTTTGGGGGAGGAGTCACAACCCTCCATTTGGGGCGGCAAGGAATCTCATGTTTGGGGGGAAAGGGAGCTCCCTACGTTGGCAGGGAAGAGCAGCAATCCCTGTTATGTGACGCAGGGAACCCCACTTTTGGGGGCATCAGTGTGCCTTCAATCCAAAGAGAGGGGTCACAAACCCTCATTTTGAAGCAGGGATCCTTTATTTGGGGGAAGGAGTCAAACCCCCAGTTTCGGTGGAGAGAGCCCCAAAGTTTGGGGAATGATCTGGAGGCCTCCATTAAGCACAGGGTGCGGGTCTGGACCAGCAGCCCCCAGCTGGTTTGGGGACCCCACCCCCTCCTGTCTGTTTCCAGGAACAGCTGGGCCCAGCCTGGGCTGTACTGCTGGGAAGCGGGTGACTCAACCCCTCCCTGCGGCCACAGCTGGACCCCCGCCCGCCCCCTCCGGCCTTCACATCTGGGCAGAGACCCAGTCATGAGAGCTGGGATGGAGACCCTAGGTTCACGCATTTGGAGATGGTGCCCCTCCCCCCCGGGGCTGACCACAAGCTCAGGGTGGACACCATGCCCCATACCATGAGGGGCTCTGGCAGGCTTTCTGCTCTCCAGACACTGACATTCCACCAGGACTCCCATCCTGACCCCCTCCCCGGGTCTGTATATGTGTCTCTGAGTCCATGTGAAGTGTGTTCACATCTATGTAGGTGTGAGATGGTGGGTCTGTGACTGTGTGTGCACAGGCCTATGTGTCTGCATCTACCTGTGTCTTGGGGCCCTGGGAATTTACCCAACAGGCTATGTGTGTGTGATTTGGTGGTTTTGGGGGGGTGCTGTCAGGGACGAGGGCACATGCTTCTCCTTATGGGCCCTTGCTGTGCGTCTATATCCCTAGGTCATTCTTTGTGTGAGAAGTGAATGTATGACAATCAGTACTTCAGTATGGATTTAGGTTGTGTTTCTGTGACCGTGTCCTACTTTCTCTCCATCATGTGTTTTTCTGTGATAGCATGAGCCTGTCATGTTTGTCCTTGGTTTGTCCATGTCCCTGAGACAATCTGGTGTCCATGTGTGTGGCCTTGTGGGTTTGTGTCTGTGACCCTACTTTACTTCATGTGCCCTATTTGTGATGTCTGCGTGACAGCATGACCGTCGTGTGTCCGTCCCCAGCATGTGTCTCTGTGCCTCTACAATCTCCATGTGAGAGGAGTGGCTGTGTGACAACTGGAGTCCTGAGGTCCAAGACTTTTATCTGTGTCTTACTTTGTCTTGATGGTGTGGCTTTATCGGAGTGTCCGTATATGCCACCTATGTGTGTATGAAGATGGCCCTACCACAAACGGTGTGTGACAGTGTGACCCTGACCACGTTCGCTGCGGGGCTGGCTGGACTAGTGCATGTTTGTGCCAACGTGTGGCAGGTGTATCCTGTGTCCGTGTGACACTGTGGATCTGAGAGTTTGTGACCTTGTGTGTGGGGTGGGTGTCAAAGTCACACAAGACAGCGTGAGGAGGCGGTGATGTGCTGGGGGGGGCGTCAAGCGCCCGGAGTCCTGCCGCTCTCGGCCCCTCCCGGCGCTGCGGGGGCGCGTGCGTCGTGCGTGACGTGAGGCACGACGGGGGTCGCTGCGTGCGTGGAGCCAGACGCGATCGTGCGTGCGAGCGCGGGGGGATGGGCTACCTGCGTGCGTGCGTGCGTGGGCGGCCGCGGGGGTTAGGCGCGTGGGGGAGCGCGGAGCACAGCCCCACCCCGCCGGGGACTTTGGGCGCGGGTGAAACCCGGGAGGGGGCTGCCGTTAACCCCTTCCTGCCCGACCTGAAACTTGTGGCCCCTCGATAGAGCGCGCGGGGGCTTCCCCAGCGCGCGGGGACCGTCCCTGCCGAGGGAGGAACCCCGCCATTGAGCTGAGAGACCCCCCAGTTACCATGGGAACCGGAGCTTCCCGCGCGGCCGGGCGCGTGCTTCCTCCCCCCTCCCGCTCTTCCTCCAACTCCGTATTCCACCGACAATGCGCTCCCCGCTCCTAGCCTCCTGGTCTCCGAGGAAGGGGCTGGGGTCAGCGAGGCCCTGGCGTGCGTGACTCAGGCCAGCTTGAGGGTCCCCTCGCCGCAGCCGACCTCGCTCCCCCTTCTCCACCCCATGACTCACCCCTCGCGGCTTTCCCCTTGTGTGACTCAAGCCCTTGGGGAAGGGGCTGCGGACTCTGAGACCCCCCCACCCCTCCAGGCAGCGGGGGCTGAGAACCAAGTACTGGGGGCCTAGAGCTTAAGGGGTGGGGCTCTCCCTCCAGCGAGGGTAGGTGTCTGGTGTCTTCCCTTAGACATCCCTTGCCAAGGTCACTAGAGCCATTTCCCCCACCCCTGAATTGGCAGTACCTACCCCCCAACCCTCCGGGAACCCAGCCCCCAGCCCCTCCCCCATAGCCCACAGGAAGTTTTTGCAGAGCCCATCGGCGATGAAACGGTTAAAGCCGTTTTCTTATTCATTTCATCCAGGGGCCCCTTTTGACTCAGAGCAAGCCAGGCGCCCCCTTGAGCCGGGCCTCGTGGGGGCCTGGGTTCATACTCCACCCCACATATACCATTTTTAGAGAGGGGAGGGAAGGCTGTTGGTGAGCTGGCTGGGGGTCTTGAGTAGCATACAGGGTTGGGTTCAAATCCTGCCTCTGCCCTCATTGCTCTCTGGGTCTTGGTTTCCCCATCTGAAAATGGGGAATAATTATGACCCGCTTATTGTGGCGTTGTGGGATTAGGTGAATAATAGATGGGACGCTTTGTTCCCAGAGCTGGGCAGAGGAGCAGGGAAGGGGCTTGGCCGGTAGAAGGACCCAGGCTCCTCCTGTCTCTCAGGCCTGGGTGTCAGGGTGACCAGCAGAAGCGAGTCCTTGTGGGGCGCGCCATGCCCCACCCAGGCGCTCTGAGGCCATGGGGTTCATCCCGTCCACCCCCTGCCCGTGGCAGGCACCCAGGAAGTGAGAGGCGGGGCAGGAATGAGGCGGAACCTGTTGGGCCCGTCGCCTCCCCACCCCTCACCCTCATTCCGGGGCCCTGGCATGCCCCCCCCCCACGTTGCGGCCCCACCCCCACCGCCCTGGACGCCTGGGTCCTGACCCGACGGTGGCCCAAGGGAGGGGATGTCGGCGGAGACAGCGTCTCGGGAACATCCTGTGGACTGCTGGCTGTGGACTGCTGGCTGGACAGACCGGAGGGTCAGCCCCTCCCCGGGCAGGGCAGAAATCGGCTGGGGGCAGAGTAAACATGGCCCAGGGTGGCCAGACTTGGGGGGGCGGCAAGGAGTGTACACATACACAGTCACACACACAAAACCCGTGTCACCCTGGCCACAGACTACCAACCGGGGACACACTGACAGGGTCAGACACAAATCTGGGCAAGACGGCTGTCAAACACAGACAGAGTGACAGGGCAGACTTAAGAGGAAGACTGAAATGCTGCCAAACACACAAAGACACCGACAGGCCAGAAGTATAAAGGCAGGGAGTGAGTGACACAGATAAATCAACTCAGCATACAGGCAAGATGGACACACTGACAGACACAAATACAGAAGGACATTGACATTCTGGTGAGAAGCACACAGCCTGGCAGACAGTGGCATGCTCACAGGCACTCTGAGACAAATGTGACAGGCCAGAAACACACAGGCAGGACGGACACACTGAGAACTGTGTGTCAGACACAGACGGGCAATACATGCATGTGGATAGACTCAGAGAGAAGGGACAGTCACTTTCAGTGCAGGCTCCCCGAGAGGTGCACAAGAGATGTTCAGACACAGTGTCAGATCCTGACACACGAGAAAGCAACACAGGCGTGCACACACACACACGAACACACACTAGCAAGATCACCAACTCAAAAAGATACTCAGAGGCAAGAGAGACATACATAAACCTATGGGAGATGGACATACATAAACCTATGGGGAAGGACACATACAGACCATAACAGAATCCCCCCACCTCCCGCCACAGTTGCACACACACTCAGAGATGCTCTAAGGACATCAGAAGTCAGCCTTACAGATACACACTACCTCACCGATAACACACACGTCAGACCCTCTGACAGATTGGGCAGATGTAAGCAGACAGACTGACAGTCACACACACGGTCTAGCCAGACAGTCACACCCAACAGCAGAGAAGCATTGACAGGCCACAGTCGGACATTAACTAACACATTGGCACAGAGACACCGTGACAGAACCTGTTGGCTAACACACACACACACACACACACACACCAGCCAGAGCCCACATAGACACACACACATAGACGAGCCACAGACACACACCAGCCACAGACCTCACATTCACAGACCTCACACAGGCAAGCCATGGACCTCACACACACACACAGACACACAGACACACCAGGCACGAATAGGTTAGCCATATGAACTCCAAAACAACCTACATTCATGTATATAGGCCAGCCACATGCAACCTATTTCATAGACCATACACATACTCACACACACACTCCCCCCCCAAACCCCCCCCGCAAAGCAGGCAGGTCCTACACACCCCTGCAGTGTTGGGCCAACACACAGACACATGCCCTGAGAAGACAGGCCTCACACACACTCTCACACGTCCTGACAGGCCAGCCACACACTAACCCACAGCCAACCAGACACACACGTGCCCCTGGACCATGCTGCGGGGCTCTGGGCTTCCCAGCCAGTCTCTACCCCCACCCAGAGATCCTGGTGCTTCCTCTCTCCAACCACCTCCCCCCCCACGCCACCCTCCGGCCTGCTGTTTGTCACTTCCCCTAGGAGGCCCAGCTCAGCAGCCTCAGTCCCTGGTGGGGTGTGGGACTGTTTTCTCAGCACATCCCCCATAAATGGGGCACCTGGGATCTCAGCCATGCTCAGGCCCCCCAAGACCTCGCCAGCATTGGGGGGCACAGGAACAGCTTTGTGGGAAACTCCCCTCATGCCCAGCTGAGTCAGCCTGAGGAGACAGACTCTCCTTCCTGCTTCCAAGAAAACCGAGCAGCTTCCTCTCCAGGAGAGGGGTGAGGGACCCCCCAGACCACAGAGGTGGGGGAGGGGAGTGACTGGAAAGCCAGGGGCTCCTCGGGGAGGGCCTCCGTGGTCCTCAGCCTCTTCCTGCCAGCTGTCTGTCCACACCCAGGGGCAGGGACGAGGGAGTCTGGGTGCTATGACTTGTGGGTTCTCGTCCTGGCCTGCCCACTGGCTGACTCACAGGCAGCCCCCAGCCCAGTTTCCTGGTGAGGGCCCTGCCGGCCAGTGGGCCCCGGGGAAGGGGGGTCGCCAGGCTATTTATAAGAAGGAGAAGTCCCTCCTGCCAAGGCCAAAAGCCCCAGAGAGACCCGTAGGTGGGGGTGGACGAACTTCCTCCTTATCCAGTCCCCCAGGCCCCGGGCCCTTGGGCATGAGGGAAGCCTGGGCACAGACACCTCAGCCAGATGCTGGTCTGCAGCCCAGGGCCTGGGCAGTACCCAGATGCTAGTCTGGGCACCCAGGGCAGACGGAGGAGGGGGCTATCCTCACACCCTCCTCACAGGGACGGCCGGCCTTGGCGCCAGTGGGGCGGCATGAGGTGGTGGCACCCAGGCTAGAAGGGTGAAACTGGCAGGGGCTTGGAACCGGCTGTACCAGCTTAGCTGGGCCCCCGCCCTCCCTCACTGGCCCAATCCCCACCCCCTGGTCAAACACCCGTGCAGAGAGCATGCTGGCCTGCCCCCAAACACACCAGCAGCCCTCTGCCCTGTGCCCAAGCCCGGATAAATGAGACCCTTCATGAAAGGGCCTGCAGAGCTTGGCATACAGTTGGCACTGCATAAATGCCTCTCTGATTGTCATTATCCACATAAAAAGTGGCTAATGCTCTGGAGCCAAACAGCTCAGGTTCTAGGTCAACTCCAGTGCTTATAACCGTGGAATATCAGGCAAGTTCCTTACCTTCCTGTGCCTAAGTTTTCTAGTCTGTTAAATGGGGCTACAAATAGCATGCATTTCGCTGGGTTGTTGGAAGCAGGAAATGAGTTATTCTATGTAAACCACTTAGAAAAGTGCCTGGCCCATGGTAAGAGCCATGTAAGTGTTAGCTACAAAAATAATAATTATTATTTCTCAGTCTGTCTGCCTATCTTAAGGGTCTCTGACTCGTGCTGTCTGCATGACTCTAACCCTGCATCCCTCCCTGCCCTGACCCCCACCCCCCATACATCCACTTTTCCTTGCTGGGTCCTTGGCCTCCATCTCTACCCTTACTGGGCCAGTCTCACCTCTCTCCAGGACTCCCCTGGCATGGCCAGCCTCAGCACTGGTCAGGGCTGACTCACTGTGGCCTCCTGGCCTGTGGGACCTGCAGGTTGGCTTCCTGATATGCTGCCCTCCAGCCAGGCCTGCCCAGCCCCCCGACGTTGCCCGCTGCGCCCCCGCAGGGCCCAGCCAGATGTCAGCTGCAGTTATTAGCATGGGCAGGAGACACAGGCCTGGCAGCTTGCCTGCCAGACTCAGCGGCCACTGGAATCTCCCTTGAGCCTGGGGCGGGGGAAGGGAGCAGTTCAAGCAAGGGAGGAGGAGAGGGGGTACCCAGGGATCACAAGGACCCTCCAAAGATGGGGACACCCCCAGCTTCTCCTGGGACCTTCCTCCCCAAAGCCACTGCTCTGCTGGACTTCCCCCAGCCCCCACAGAGCTCAGTTTCTCTTTTGCCTCTTTCGTTTTCCTTCTCTCCTCCACACTTGGTGAGCTCTGCGCTTGCCCTACAAAGTCTGGCTAGCCCCTCTCCCTCAGCCTCTCTCTACCCTAAAGAAACTTCCATGCTCCCAAAAGACAGAGGCCTCACACTCTCTCTGAGTGAGAGAGAGAGAGAGACTGAGCTCACCTCTGGTTCTAGTGGCTCACAGACTATCTGCTTGGAAGTCCCACCTTAAGTCTAACTGGAAGCCTCACCATCTAAACCTTCACCCATTCCTGGGGAAGGGGCTCTGGAAGGGTTCCCTCAGATGAGGGAGACACCTCAGATGAGGGAAAGGATCCCCCTTTTAGGTATTCTGGATGGTGAGGCGACCCGCACACTGAAACAGGAGTAGGGCCCGTCACCCACTTGAGTGAGGGTGGGGACACCCCAGCCCCTAGGGATGTATGGGGGGAGGGGCCCCAGACCTCCTGGCAGAAAGTAAGGGCACCCAGCTCGAGGTAGGAGGCAGCCGTGCCAGCCCGCCCAGGCATCGGGATCGCCTCGAGGCACTGACCCGCCCCCTCCACGCCCGTCGGGCCGGGGGCGAAGTCCGACCCAGGCCCGCGGGCAGGCGGGGACCTGCCAGGCTGGGTCGAGTCGGGAAGGGCCTGGCAGGACGCGGCCCCAGAGCGGCTGGGTGGGGCCCGGCCAGGCGGCTGGGGCTGGTCGGGACTAGCCGTCCTGGGGCCCTGGCGCGCCCTGGGACCCTGGCGCGCCCTGGGACCTGGCAGATCGGGGCAGCCGGCTCCTGGCCGGGGCTCCGGGACAGCGCTAACCCCACCCCTTCCTGTGCCCTTATATGGGCGGCGGGGAGAGACTCCGTGGGCCGCCCCGCCCCCAATCCTGCCCGCGGACTCCGGCCTGTTGCCATGGCGACCAGGCCCCGGTGAGTCCCCCTCCATCAGGCCGATGGAATCGTCCCGGACTGCCAGCCTCGGCGATCGCCTGCGGGCGCCAAGGGCTGAACCATTGCTTGGGTGGGGATCGGCGACTGGAGGCCTCTGCGGCGGGGCTTGTTCCACGCCCCTGGCTTCCTCTGGGGTCGCAAGCCCAGGTTCCTCTTACGAGGCGCAGAACCCGGCTGGACCCAGGGCGGGGCGCATGGTCCCGTAGGATTCGAGTGACGGAGGCAGGGCCCGGTTCCTTCCCCCCGGGCTGTTGCCACACTTCCTGCCGCGGCGCTCTTTCCCCAGCCTGTTTCTAAGGAAGGAGTGGGGTTGGGCGACCGCGCCCCGGCCGTCGGGCTGGGTCTAGGCACCAGGAGCCAACACTGTCGGTCAAGCCCAGGGTCACTGGGGGAGGTCTTTGGGGTGGGGACAGAGTATACAGGCACCTAAAGGTCACCCACAAGAGGGGGCGCCGATCGTGGAAGATGCAGCAGTCCAGGTCCCCAGGATCCTCAAAAGACCCCTCCTTCTCTCATGTCTCAACCGGAGACCCTCTGTCAGTACTATCTCAGTACTGAAGGGGTGCCCCGACCCTTATAATTCTCCTCCGTCGGGCCTTCACAGATGACCCCCAGTGACCTCCAACCTCTGACAGTGTCCTAATCTTCTACCCCACATATTTTCTTTGACTCAGTGTACCCCAGGACCCTCACTCACTTTTTCCATATCTAGGTTCCGCCAATTCCTTCCCCTTCCAACTTGTGGGGGACTCTCAGTCTCTCCCATGGACTCCAGGACCCCTATTCATTTTCTGCATAATGGGTCTCCAGCAGCTCCCGTGTACACTTTTGATCGCTCCCCCTCCTCACTTTTCCTGGGTTCAGTTCCTCCCGTGAAAATTCCAGTCCCTCAACTCTTCTGTACCCTGGACCCCCACTCAATTTCTGAGTCAGGCGTCTCCTTACCACTCCCCCACCTACCCTGCTTAACCCTCCTGTCTCTCCTTTGGGGGGTCTCTCAGTGTATTCTCAGCCCCCCAGCCCCTCTGGAAGACTCCAGATCCCTCAGGCCTTTCCGTGTGCAGCTCGGGACCACCCCCCTCCCCCCAACACACACACACTTGCTCTGTACCAGTTCCTCGTATCCCTCATCGCGTACTCCAGGGGAGTCATCGCCCTCCCTGAAGCCTCTCCCCGTGCACCTCTGACCGCCCCAGCGCCCCCTTCCTCGCGCACCAGGGTCCTCTGAGCCCCTCCCCCTGCAGTCGCTCCGAGCCACCCAGCCCGTGGCCGCTGTTTACAAGGACACGCGCTTCCTGACAATGACGCGAGCCGCCTCCTCCCCTTCCCCACGCTCCAGGAGGGGGGAGCGGGGGCCCGGCTCGGGCGACCGCCAATCGGAGCGCACTTCCGCAGCTGACAATCGCCGTATAAAGGCTTGTGGCTCCGGCTGAGCGGCCGGGACCTTGAGCGCGTCCAGGCCAGCATCGGAGCCAACGGGGAGCGGGGAGCAAGGGGGACGCAACACGAAGAAAGCGAGTGCGCCAGAGGGGGGCAGAGGGGCTAGAGAAACCGCACAGAGCTTCCGTGCACAGCCGCCTGCTGGCCTCTCTCGGCCCGTACAGGCCCCCGGGAACGCGCGTCCAGACACCCGGTCCAGCCACCTCCGCGGACTGCGCGCGTCTCGCTGCAGCGAGGCCCGGGGCGGCCCCGCAGGGACCCTCAGACCGCCCGGGCCGCCCGGATGTGCACTAAAATGGAACAGCCCTTCTACCACGACGACTCATACGCAGCGGCCGGATACGGCCGGACCCCGGGCGGCCTCTCTCTACACGACTACAAACTCCTGAAACCCAGCCTGGCGCTCAACCTGGCCGACCCCTACCGAAATCTTAAAGCACCCGGAGCGCGGGGCCCCGGCCCAGAGGGCAGCGGTGGCGGCAGCTACTTTTCCAGCCAGGGCTCGGACACCGGCGCGTCGCTCAAGCTCGCCTCATCGGAGCTGGAGCGCCTGATCGTCCCCAACAGCAACGGCGTGATCACGACGACGCCCACGCCCCCGGGACAGTACTTTTACCCCCGCGGGGGTGGCAGTGGTGGAGGTGCGGGGAGCGCAGGGGGCGGCGTCACCGAGGAGCAGGAAGGCTTCGCCGACGGCTTTGTAAAAGCCCTGGACGACCTGCACAAGATGAACCACGTGACGCCCCCCAACGTGTCCCTGGGCGCCAGCGGGGGGCCCCCGGCCGGGCCCGGGGGTGTATATGCCGGCCCGGAGCCGCCTCCCGTCTACACCAACCTCAGCAGCTATTCTCCAGCCTCTGCGACCTCCGGAGGAGCCGGGGCCACCGTCGGGACTGGGAGCTCGTACCCGACGGCCACCATCAGCTACCTCCCACACGCGCCGCCCTTCGCCGGCGGTCACCCGGCTCAGCTGGGCCTGGGCCGCGGCGCCTCCACCTTCAAGGAGGAACCGCAGACCGTGCCTGAGGCGCGCAGCCGCGACGCCACGCCGCCGGTGTCCCCCATCAACATGGAAGACCAGGAGCGCATCAAAGTAGAGCGCAAGCGGCTGCGGAACCGGCTGGCGGCCACCAAGTGCCGGAAGCGGAAGCTGGAGCGCATCGCGCGCCTGGAGGACAAGGTGAAGACACTCAAGGCCGAGAACGCGGGGCTGTCCAGCACTGCCGGCCTCCTCCGCGAGCAGGTGGCCCAGCTCAAACAGAAGGTCATGACCCACGTCAGCAACGGCTGCCAGCTACTGCTTGGGGTCAAGGGACACGCCTTCTGAGCGCCCACCTATCCCCCGTACAGACATTTTCCCAACCTGGACGGCTGGGCGCACGCCTCCCATGGGGCGAGGGGGCAGGCGGTGGGCACCGGCCCCGGGGCCTGGGGGCGCCACAAACCACACTGGACTCCTGCCCGCCCGCTCTGCGGCCAGTCCTTCCACCTCGACGTTTACAAGCCCCCCTTCCACGTTTTTTGTGTTGTTTTTTTTTTTTTTGTATTTTTTTTTCTGCTGGACTCAATTCATATTGAATATAATATATTTGTGTATTTAACAGGGAGGGGAGGAGGGGGTGATTGCGGCGGAGCTGGCCCCGCCGACCGGTACTCAAGCCCTCGGAGATACTGGGGAGGGGACCCCCGCCCCCTGCCTTCCCCCCCTCTGCACCGTACTGTGGGGAAGAAACGCGCAGTCGGTTGCTAAAGAATTTATTTTAAGAGGTGTTTGTGTGTGTGCGTTTGTTGTTCTTACTTTTTATTGAATCTATTTAAGTAAAAAAAAAAAGGTTCTTTATTAATTTCTGTTGTCTTTTTTTCCAAGCCGGGCGGGCGGAGGGAGGAGAGTACTGGGATGCCCCCACCCCACTGCGGTTTGTGGCTTGCTCCTGTAACTGTGTCAATCTCGCCAGCTTTGTTCAGACATCTTGCGTCCCCAGCCTGGGTGTCCAACCCTTCTCGCGTCCCCTGATCTCCCGGGTTGGAAGGTGCAGGGCGTGGACCAGATCACGCAACTCCCCAGCACCGGGGGACAGGATGCCTGGGGCGAAACGCGCAGTGCGCAGGCGCGGCCCCGCCCAGACGCGCGCGCCGGGGCTTTCCCCGCTGACGCTACGGAAGCGCTGTCCAAACATGGGCTGATTCTGCCCAGTGACGCGACGGCGGTCTCTGGGCAGATTCCGGGAATCCCCTCCCCCGCTCTGCCGGGCAGGGCCGCGGCGCCGGGAAAGGGGCCGGGATTTTCCCAGCCTGGCGGCTACCAAGGCCCGGAAAGCCCCAGGCCTGGGTCCAGAGCGTCCGCGGTGGGCGGGCCGCACTCCAGAACCCCGGGAGCCACCCCAGAGTCTCCCCCATCGGGCTGGTGCTTGGGTCCTGCCGAGCCCACGCCAGCTCCGTCTGACCTGACCCGGGCAGGGGGATGCAGTTGCCTGCGCGTCGTTGCCGCCGCGATCCCCTCCCCACCCCCGCCAGGAAGGGCGGTGCCCGCCTGCCAGTTTCCCCTCCCGGGTGCCAGGCCGGGAGCGGGGCGACTGCCAGGTCTGGTCCTGCCCGGGGCGGCTGCTCGGGCCGCCGGGCGCCGCCGCCGCCGCCCTCTCATGGGGCTGCCTCCCCCGCAGCTGTGACGGGTGCGAGGGCGGCTGGTGAGCCCCGATGGGGATCTGGCTGGCTTCGGAGCTGGAAGCCCCCAGAGCAGCAGAGAAAAACAGATCGAGAAACCAAGCCACAGGGGCGAGGTGGGGTAGAACAGACGCTTCATTAATTCACTTATAAAATACTGAACGACCTGGCCCTGGAGTCACTTACAGACTGGACCAGGGCCGACAGACAATAAACAAGCAAACATGATTCGGAGATGGTGGTAAGTGCTAGGAAGAGAAAAAAATGGTTAAAGTGGTAGTGATGGGGCTGGGGAGGTGAGCTGCTTTGGAGAATGGATTGGGAACATGGAACTTAAATGAGGCGATCTTTCAGCAGCTTTGAAGCTGAGCCCTGAGAAAATCCTGAGTAACAGCGTTCTGGCAGAGGGAACAGCACACGCAAAGCTTCTGTGGCCAGAACAAGATCAGCCTGTTAAAGAACAGCAAGAAGGCTGTGTGCTGCAATGGAGTGAACCAGGAGGGGGGAGATGAGGTCAGGGAAGACCACGCAGGGCCTTGGGGAGGAGTGTAGATAAAATCCCAAGGCTGAGATGGGTGACCTTGGAGGGCATTAGGCTGGATAGCAATATTAATAATGGGTCTATGGATTAAATGAGCTTGTCAGTCCTGTTCTGTGGAAGGAAATGGGGGCTCCGGGTGGCAAAGCCACTTGCCTGAACATGCACAGCATCAGACTGAGCTCCTTCAAACACTGTCTTGCTCCTAACACCTGCCTCCCAGCCTAACCCTCATCCTTCCACTTCAGGGGCACAGGCACAGCCCTTCCAACCTGGGGTGGTGTAGAACTTGCAGCAGGGACTGTGCCTCTACCTCAAGCTCCCTCTCTTGGTTCTATGCTCAGGACTGGGTCCCTACCTTCTTCCAGCCCCAGGAACTTGGTCCTAATAACCATTAACAGAGCCCTGAGCTTCACGTACTTCATCTCTTTTAACGTGAAATGGTGAAATGTAGGTTGTCTTTATTCCCATTTTGCTGTTAAAGAGACCCAGGGAAGATCACAGCTCTTAAGCGGCATTTGAACCCAGGCTGGCTGCTGTTTAGGTGTGGGCGCTGCCCTGCATGGCCAGGTTTCAGGTTGTAAGGCAGCCTGGGACTTGCTCCCTGCAAGGGGCAAACAGCGCCATCGCCCCCGGCCCTCCACCCGTCTTCAGGCCAAGGAGAAAGAGGGAGGAGAGTAAGCAGTGAGCGTGATGCAAGGCTGCCACCTTGTGGTGGAGATCAGTAACTACAATGTCAGTTTCCCAGGCCACAGCCTGGAGAAGGGGGTGGGGGGTGGTACCACGCCAGGACAAATCACACCAACACAGACTTACATCTGTCCCTAATACTTTATTAGTCACCTCTAGGCCTGTTCTCAGCTATGTGGGCTCCAAGGAGGGGGTCACCATTCACCAGCTCTCAGCTGGTAGCTTGAGAAGGCCTTGGCCTAGCCCTCTGGGGTCAAGGGCTGTAGAGTCTGAAGGGGCCTTTTCTGGGTCAGTATGGGGCACCCAGGTAGGGGCACAGATGGGGGCCAAGAGCCCAAGCTTGCCACCCCTCTGCCAGCCTAGTTGTGTTTGGAGAAATATTCCTTGCTGTCGTCCACGTTGGGCTTGATTGTGTCACTGCCTGGCATCCAGCCAGCGGGACAGACTGTGGAAAAACAGGGGTGCACATATGAGGCTAGAGTGCCATATTCAAGGTGGAGCAGTAGTGAGGGGACAAAAAGAGGCAAAGCAAGAGCATGAGTTGCAGAAGAAAAAGCCTGGAGCCAAGTGGTCCAGGCCTAAGACCATGCCACATGGTAAGAGAAGCCCTCCAAGCCCAGCTGTAGGATTTTCTAACTGACATTTTATTTTTTTTGGCCACACCATGTGGCATGCGGGATCTTAGTTCCCCGACCAGGGATTGAACCCGTGCCCCCTGCAGTAGAAGTGCAGAGTTCCAACCACTGGACCACCAGGGAAGTCCCTATTTTATTTTATTTATTTTTTTGGCCGCACCGTGTGGCTTGTGGGATCTTAGTTTCCCCGACCAGGGGAAACTCGAGCCCTCGGCAGTAAAAGTGCAAGAGTCCTAACCACTGGACCGCCAGGGAATTCCCTGGCTGACATTTTAATTTCTTTCTGGCTCCTTTAATTGCATCTTTCTCTCTTAGCCCCAGCCCCAATGGACTTTGAGGGCCTGTGGTCAGGCTGTGGCCTTCACATGAGAAGATACTCTGATCCAACTAACATTCAAGCCTGCCTTGGTACAGGCCTTCTCAAATACCTTCTATAGATTTCTATTACCTCCCCAGCTCCCCACCCTTATATTGGGGTATCTCTCCCACCAGACTAGAAATTTCCTGCAGACAAGGCCCTGAGTTAAATCTTCTTTGGGGCCCTCACATCCACCCCACACAAGCGACAGAGCGGGCAGTGAATGTATGCGTGCATGACAGAGGGGCTGCATATGTACCCAAGTGTGAACACATGTGAATGTGGGTTTTGGCTCACCTTCCCCGTGCTCATCTGTGTACTGGAAGGCCTGGACCAGCCGCAGAGCCTCATCCACGGAGCGCCCCACAGGCAAATCATTGATGGTGATCTGGCGAAGGACACCCTTGCCATCGATGATAAAGAGGCCCCTGAGATATCAGAGTTCACAGTGAGGAACCAGAGTTACCACTGTCAGGACCCAGGGAGGGAGCACCGACTTCCTGCTAGCCACAGGGCTGGGGGCAGGGAGGGCAACACCCAAGAGTGATCCCCTCACCCTGAGGATGGGGGCTTCCTGAGGGTCCCACAGTACCTGTAGGCGATACCCTCATCTTCCTTCAGCACGCCATAATCACGGGACAAGCTTCTGGTTACATCAGCCAGCAGAGGGATGTTCAGGGGGCCCAAGCCTCCCTCCTTCCGGGGGGTGTTGATCCTGGGGGTGGGGGAGACAGGGCTGGGACCTCAGGATGCCTGGCACAGCAGGGTCCTCACCCTTTGGGCCTGGCTGTGATAAGGGCTAGAGAGGGGGTTCTGGAGGTGAGAGATAAGGGGCTTTTGAGCAACTCCCGGGGAGCGCCACCCACCCCACCCTGAAGTGGGTGCTGGGGCTGCTTCTCACAGCTGGGAAGACTCAGCTAATACTCTAGCAAAGTGGCTTCACATGTGCTGGTGGTTTCCAGCACCTCGAGGCAGAGAACCTGCAGAGTCCCCATCCTCCTCTCTCTAGCTCTGCGTCGTTGGGCCCAGCCCTTCACTCTCTTGAACTGGAGTTTCCACCTTGCTGAAATAGTTCATGGGAGGGAGGCTGTGTTGCCCTAAGTGAAAAAAAGCATCTGCCAACTCTCTACGCCACGAAACTAGTTTCCAAAAGCTAATTACTGTCATCATCGTTGAGGACTTGGGAATCACTATTTCCATTATCTTCTTGATGGGAAAGGGAGGCGCAGAGGTTGAGCACCAGCCATGAGAACACACAACTCAGACCCTATAGAGGTGTAGGTTTAGCTGCACCCTCCCGCCTTACTGGTCCCCACTCATACCAAGCCAGGTGGGTGAACTGAGAGTCGACAGAGACGCCCAGCACATCGCAGTTCAGCTTGTGGAACTCCTCGGCACGCTCACTGAAAGCGATGATCTCCGTGGGGCACACAAAGGTAAAGTCCAGCGGGTAGAAAAAGAGGACCAAGTATTTTCCTGGGGAAGGGGATGGGAATAGACAAGGAGTTAGGGCTCAGTCCCTCTAATGCCTGTGCCCCGCCCCCACCAGGGCCCCCTCCAGGCCGCCCTCACCTTTGTAGTCTGAAAGCTTCACCTCCTTGAAGGCGCCATCCACCACGGCGGTGGCCTGGAATTCCGGGGCGGGCTTTCCGATGTGCGCGTTGCCGGAGGTCATGACTGAAAGCCGAGACCCCCGCCCGGTCAGTGCGCCCTGGACGACCCTTTGTCCTCGCTTCCCAAGGTCACGCTGCGTACCGGGCCCAGTTACTGAGTCAGAGCGGCGGAGGCAGCAGCACTGCCTCGCACCCTCTCCGGGACCAGGTTGGCACGGCCTTGAGACTTTGGGAGACCCGCCCCCCTGGACAGCTAGAGGGGCCGGACAGCTGCCGACCGGCCCCCAGTTAGAGTGTCGGCCTGAGCGCGGTCGCGCAAGCCCACCGCCCCAGGAGGAGATGCCGCGAGCTGGGGGCGGGGAGCCTGGGGATGCGGCCTGCACTCCAAGGCCCTGGCCTCGGTTTTCCCCGCAAGGACAAAGGCAGCCACTACGGCGGGCGGAAAACAAAGGCGGCCAACGCTGAGGTCTGGATAGGGCCCGAGCTGCTCCAAGGGGGCTCCCCGCAGCCCGATGCACTCCAGGTGTCCATACCTGCGTGGGCAAGGGCGGGACGCACGAACTCGCAGACGCGCAGACTCGCTTTCGCAGGGCGAAGTGAGTCCTGGGCCTTGGAGCCTTTTATAGTAGGCCCGAACCATGACGCATAGGACGGAGGGGTGGGCGGACAAGCGGAGCGGTCGGGTCCACTGCAAGCGCAGGGGAGGGAAAGAGGAGCCGGCCGCGACCACTTGCCCGCGGGCGGCAGGGGGAGACGAGCAGCCGCCGGCCCCGACCACTGCGTCGGCCCGCGGGGGTGATGCGCGGGGCTCCTCTTTGGAGCGCGCCGGGGTCGGTTGAGTCCGGCATGGCCCGGAGCGGTGTGGCACTACTGCTGCTGCCTCTGATGCTCCTGCCGCTGGCAACCCCTGCCCAGGTCTCCCCCGACTACCAATACTTCGGCGAGCAGGAAGAAGGGGACACCTGGGAGCAGCTGCGGCTGCAGCATCCGGAGAAAGGTAACTGCAGGCTGCGGCTGTGATAGTGCAGAAAGGTGCTTCATTGCCCCACTTCACCATCTGGCTGCAAATAGACCCTCCTTCAGGGACTTCAAATCTCTGCCCACCTATGCACTGGCGGCGCCCCTCGGGCTGATTACTTTTCTCTGAGGCTCAGTTTTCTCATCTGTAAATTGAGATAGAGACTGTCTTTAAGCAGCTTACACGGGGAGAGGGGACGTGAGCAGGCAATAAATACCGACGCAGACATATCCATAAACTCATGGATAAGTTCTGGGAAAGGCGGAGATAGAAAAGGCAGGGTGCATGCAGGTAAACTTCTGAAGTCAGAGAAGGCCCGGCTGAAGATAGGTAACCAATGCAGCCGGAATGACAAGCAAAAGCCCAAAATGCGAAGATTTAGGGGGAAGAGTGCACCAGGGAGTTGGAACAGCAAGTGCCAAGGCCAAAAGGCCTGACGGAGGACTGGAAAGAGGCCAGGGTTGTCTGGCAGAGGCTTGGTGAGCTCATGAGGTGTCAGGACTTTGTGAGCCAAGATTTGGGTTAAGACCTGTCAACTAGGGCTGTAGGGAAGAGTCAGTAAAAGAAGGGTTGTGAAGGGCGTCTGATAAACGTTGTAGCTGCTTTGAAAGTGATCATAATAATTGTTTTTGTATTATGTGCTAGCACATCGCCAGCGGCTTTAAGTACCTTCATTATGACAATTATGTCATTTAATTTACCACCTGGCAACCCTGCTGGTCAGGTGACACTATGCCAGTTGGACAGGCTCAAGATCATGCCCCTGAAGAGAGGAGTCACCTTCAGATGGTGGACACCAAGGGTGTTGTACCACATTCCCAACTGGACAGGCAGGCACAGGTGGGAAGTGTCATTTTGCAGTCCCTCTGGGCCATTCACGAGTTGTGTGAGCTTGGAAGGGTGGCTTGTTCTCTCTAAGTCTCAGTTTCCCCACCTGGGACTAATGGTAAGATTAGAGATAATCTATGGCAGGGTACCTGGCACAGAAGCACAACTGAGCAAATACGAACTGTTGTGATTTGTTAGTGTCTTTATCCTCCTCCCTCCCTGGGGAGTGGGGGGGATAGGTTCCCTCCTACCTGGCCCTCCATCCCTAGACTTGGAAGACTCTGCCCTTGGCCCCTGGGGAAAGTGGCGCTGTTTCTGCGACCTGGGTAAGCAGGAGCGCAGCCGCGAGGCTGTGGGCACAGCGCCGGGCCCGGTGTTCATGGACCGCGAGAATCTGGTTCAGGTGCGGCCCTGCCGGCAACGGGATTGTTTATCCTGCGAGCCGAACGACTGCGACTGGAGGCCCTGAGCCCGGGTGAGCCTCGGGCGCGGAGGAGGCGGAGCCGGGGCTGGCGGGCAAATCCGGGGCCGCGGGTCCCCCAGGGTGGGCGGGGAGAGAGGAAGGGCTGTGGGGGGCGGGTACGAGGAGGGCCTCGAAGAGGGGACAATGGGGCACTAAATCTGGGGCTTGAGCGCAGCGTGGGAAGGGAGAGCTGAGTCAGGAGATGTGAGCCCCGCTGATATCCGAGGAGAAAGGAAGAAAGGTGGTGGGGGCGGGGAGGGGAAAACGGAGATGGAGGAACTGGGACCCTGATGAGGAACAGAAACCCACAGTCTGAGGGCGTGAGCTCTGTTGAGAGCAGGAAATAGAAAGAGACACGTCGTTAGAGTGGTGGACAAATCTGGGAGGCGTGCTCCTCGCTAAGACGTGGGAGAAAGAGGGAGAAGGTTGGGAGAGGGGGCGGGAGCATGAACCCTGAATTGGGGATGGAGGGGAAAGGAGCCTGCGTGGTGGGCGGAGACTCTGAGCCGGAGTCCTTAGAGGTCTGGGATCTCGGTTCGGGGGTAGGAGAGGCTTAGCCCGGATGAGAGAGTGGGTAGAAAGCAGGCGAGAGGCGGGGGGGGTGGCTCTCCCGGTGAGCTACGGAGAGAGGGAGTTGGGGGACTTCAAGTCCGAAGGTTTGAGCCCAGCGTGAGCCAGGATACCTAGTCCAGGGGGCTTAGACTGTGTGGAGTGGCAGGGACTTCGAGTACAAAGAGCCTGAAACCAGATGGGGGACAGGAACTCAGTGATGCGGACACCGTATTCTGGGAGTCTAGTGGTATCTGACCTTCTAGCCTCTGACCGGGTCGAATCCTTCAAGGCCCCCCTCAATTTCCCCTTTATTTCCCTGTCCTCCCACTAGCCCCGGCAGGCGGAGCTCCAGTGACACCCGGGCGGAGCTTGGAAAGCGACCCCGCCCATCCAGTTCCCCAGCCGCAGAGCTCGGCGGTCAGCCTCGGAAACTACAGTTCCCAGGAAGCTGCACGGCAGCGACGTCGGCGTGTGCTGCGCAAACGTCAACGGCGGCGGGAACGTTTGGGGCGTGTCTTGCGCGGCGATTGGTCGAGAGCTAGCACTGCCTCGGGGCCCGCGGAAAACGCGCGCAGAGACCTTTCCTTGCAGACTTTGTTCCTGCCGCTGGTGGCGGCGGCTGAGGCGGCATGGATCTCAGCGAGCTGGAGAGAGACAATACGGGCCGCTGTCGCCTGAATTCGCCTGTACCTTCTGTGTGCCGCAAGGAGCCCTGCGTCCTGGGCGTCGATGAAGCGGGCCGGGGCCCGGTGCTGGGTGCGCCCCCAGGGCCGGGTGGGGGAGGGGCGTGATAAGGTGGCTGCAAGTTGCACTGGAACAGAAGCTGGGATTGCACCTCACTCGGGGTGGGGGGTGGTGATAGTGGTGATAGCGATGGCATTGGTGATGGCACCGAAAAAAAAAAGCGGTGATGATGGAATAGAGATGGCGGCTTTCACGGGCTCACTGTTTGGACCCCCACTTCCCCAGGCCCCATGGTCTACGCCATCTTCTATTGCCCCCTGTCCCGCCTGGCAGATCTGGAGGCCCTGAAAGTGGCAGGTGAGCCCTGGGGTAGATCTAGGGAGGCGATTCCTGGGCATGTTCAGGGGCGGGTGCAAGCTGGAGGGGGAGAGCAGGAACTGAGGGAACCAGCCGCTCCCCTTCTCTCCCAACCCTCCACCCAGACTCAAAGACCTTGTCGGAGAGCGAGCGGGACAGGCTCTTTGGGAAAATGGAGGAGGACGGAGACTTTGTGGGCTGGGCACTGGACGTGCTGTCTCCAAACCTCATCTCTACCAGCATGCTTGGGCGGTGAGGGGTCCCGGGGGGTGGGGGGGGCAGCCATCATGGGCTGGAAGGGATGGGTGGCTGGAACGATGTTGACTGGGCTCTGTCCACCACCACAGGGTCAAGTACAACCTGAACTCCCTGTCTCATGATACAGCTACTGGACTGGTGCAGTATGCGTTGGACCAGGGTGTGAAAGTGGCTCAGGTGAGCTAACTGTTGGTTGGATTGTCCCCATTTGATCACCTCAGGATAAAATAGGAGTATAGAAGTGCGATGGACGATTCTGCATCAGACATATCTGGAGTACCTCAAGAATGTGTGTTACTGCTGTTGATGTCCTACTGTTTTTCCTACCTTAAATGTGTGCCCCACTAAGGACCATGGTGGGGCCCCCAGCCTCACCTCCATCTAATCTATTTCCATATCCTAAAGGCTCAGTGTCTAGAACGAATCCCACATCTGTTCCCCCTGCCCGCAGTCTGTATCCTAGCCCAGGGCACCCTCCTTCTGGATACCTGCCCCATCCTCCTCCAGCCCCCTCCCCTACAATGTGCTCCCCGCACAGCAGACAGTCATTTACATTTTTGAAATGTAAATCTCGACGTTTAATTTTCTGAACACAGTGGGAATTAAATCAGGAAAATTTACAGGCAAGTGGAGAAAGATTAAATCACCAGAGAGAAATATAAGTTGGCATTGCTTCGAGTGCTGCAAGGCAAAGAACAGACCGTTTTGAGAGAATCACGAGGGTAAATATACTTGAGATAGAGAATGTAACAAGGGAGGCCTTGCTGAGGAGGTGGCTGAGGTCCAGGGCTGGAATGTGGAGCTGACGATGCAGTACTGAAGCAGACAGACAAGGAGCCTGCCCTTGGGTTCATGACCAAATCAGAGGAGATGGATGGGCAGCTGGTAAGCAAATAGTAAAGGTGATTTTTGAGAATAATAAATGCTCTGGAGATTACTTTTCTCGTTACTTTTCTGACCTCATTTCTGTTCTAGACATGTGGTCCCCGTACTGCTGTCCAGCGTACTTGACATGGTCCCACCTCAGGGCCTTTGCACTAGAACACTCTTTCCCAGGTCTCCCTATGGCTCATTCCCTCATTTCCTTCAGGCCTTTATTCAGATGTCACTACCTCAGAGTGACCTTCCCTGAACACCCCCAAATTGTTTAAAATTATAATCTCTTCTGGATCTCCCTTATTCTTTATTATTATTATTATTTTAATTAATTAATTAATTAATTTTTGGCTGCGTTGGGTCTTCGTTGCTGCGTGCGGGCTTTCTCTAGTTGCGGCGAGCGGGGGCTACTCTTCATTGTGGTGCGCGGGCTTCTCATTGCGGTGGCTTCTCTTGTTGCCCAGCACAGGCTCTAGGCGCGCGGGCTTCAGTAGTTGCAGCACGCGGGCTCAGTAATTGTGGCTCGCAGGCTCTAGAGCGCAGGCTCAGTGGTTGTAGCGCACGGGCTTCATTGCTCTGCGGCATGTGGGATCTTCCCGGACCAGGGCTTGAACCCATGTCCCCTGCATTGGCAGATGGATTCTTAACCACTGCGCCACCAGGGAAGTCCCTATTCTTTATTATTTATCCTGTTTCTTGTCTATGGCCCTCACCAGAGTGTCTACTCTGGCGTGTTTACTGCTATGTCCCCGACACGTAGAGCAGCCCATGGCATGCAGTAGGTGCTTAATAAATGTAGAATGGATATAGTGTGATCAGGAAGAGCCTCTTTAGAGGGTGATACTTGAGCTGAGACCCCTGAGAGGAAGATGCAGCCTGGGCATGAGCTGAGAGACGAGTATTCCAGGCAGTGGGAACATCAAGTGCAAAGGCCGTGAAGTTGGATCATCTACACAGTTGTTTTTCTGGATGTTTGTTGAATGAATACATTTCTGTCACCATGGCAGGTGTTTGTGGACACTGTGGGGCCCCCAGAGACATACCAGGAGCGGCTGCAGCAGCACTTTCCTGGTGTTGAGGTGACAGTCAAGGCCAAGGCAGATGCCCTCTATCCCGTGGTCAGTGCCGCCAGTATCTGTGCCAAGGTTAGGCCCCTGCTGGCCATGGCCAGCTCCCAACATCCCCCTGGGCAGGAGGCAAGCATGGCTGCTTCGTGAAGAGGGAGATCCCAAGTGCCTATCTTGCCCACAGGTGGCCCGAGACAAGGCTGTGAAGAACTGGAAGTTTGTGGAAAAACTGCAGGACTTGGACACTGATTATGGCTCAGGCTACCCCAATGGTGAGCAGACGGCAGTGACAATAAACTAAAAAGGCAGGCTTGGCATGCTTCTGAGGTTTTCTAAGTTGTTCTGACCACCCCACTGCAGCAGAAGAGGCTGAGGCCCAGACAGGGGGGCCACTTGCTTATGGCCAAAATGTGGCAAAGTTGGATTCCAGCTGGCAGACTCCCTCTTCCCTTCTCCCTCCCTCCCTCTCTGCTCTCTCTCTGGAGCCCCAGTGAAGGACTGAGACTCAACGATGGACATCTGTCCATTTGTTAAGGGGCAAAGGGCAGAGTAAGGGGTACTGGCTCCTGTTCAGTGCTGTCCAGTGGCCCCAGCTTGAATCCATTGTTTTCTCTTCATTAGGAGCTTCAGTCTCCCTGTTTGTAAAGTGGAAATGATCGTGACCCTCCCCTCCAACTCTCCCAAAGACACACAAGGGCAGAGGCCAAGATTCAGTAGCTGGGTTCAAGGAACCCTTTGGTAGTTGGGTGGGGCAACACAGCAAGTCTGTGATTGGAACTTAGGTGAGGCCAAAGGGAGGAAACCAGGTCCAGGCCAAGGACACTTTGGGCTGTGTTCAGTGCTTACTGAACACCTGGTATGTGACCTGCAGGGCCAAGCCCTAGGGATTTAGCCATGAGCAAGACAAACAAGGACCTCCCTGTGCCCACTGAGTTCGTGGTTACATGGGAGAGATGGGCATTAACTCAGTGGTCCACAAATGCTGGTTCAGTGCCTCATGTCCTTGGAGAGGTAAGAGAGATGTCTCAAGGGCAGTCTCCTTAAACTGCCCCATGAGCAACTGTTGGCCAGGCAAAGAGTTGGGGGGAACTGCTTGTGCAAAGGTCCTGAGGCAGGAAGATGTCTCAAACAGTGGGCGGTGCTTCAGGTACTCCAGAGGAGGCCTGAGATGAGGTGGTAGGGCCTCAGATGCCAAGCTGAGAAGCTGGGACATTATGGCAGGGCTCAGGGCTATCACATTGTCCACCCTACCCTTCCCCCAGATCCCAAGACAAAAGCGTGGTTGAGGGAGCACGTGGACCCTGTGTTCGGCTTCCCCCAGTTTGTCCGGTTCAGTTGGCGCACAGCCCAGAGCATCCTGGAGAAGGAGGCAGAAGACGTTACATGGTAGGTGTCCTGGAGGTGCTATGAGGAAGGAGGGTGAGAGGCCAGGGCTCAGCGCTGCCTGAGAGGGCCGATCCCCCGGAAGTCAGTGTCGCCACCTCTCTCCCACAGGGAGGACTCGCAGACAGGGCATCAGGAGGGACTCAGGAGGATCAAGTCGTACTTCAGCGAGGGCCCCCGCGCCCGCCTCCCCCATCGGTACTTCCAGGAGCGGGGCCTGGAGTCAGCCACCATTCTCTAGCAGCCTGTACTCCCTTTACCTGCTCCCACACCCACCCCACCCCCAGTTTGTGATTAAAATTCTTCAAGGAAAACTAAGTGTGGAGGTTCTGCTTTGGGGTGGTGGTAGGGTGGAGGTGTGCTCTGTCTGCATCTGGACCGAGTTGATGACTAATAGAACTTAAACAGGATGGACATTGATTGATTGATTTGATTTGATTTTTTTTTAAATATTTATTTATTTATTTGGCTGCGCCGGGATCTTAGTTGCGGCATGCGGGATCTAGTTCCCTGACCAGGGATTGAACCCAGGTCCCCTGCATTGGGAGTGTGGAGTCTTAACCGCTGGACCACCAGGGAAGCCCCTGATTTGATTTTTTAAATGCATGGTATATTTGATGCAGAATTAGAAAGGAGTATGCTGAGAAGCTTCCCTCGCATCCTACCCGCAGCACCCTGGTGGGCTTATTGGGGTGTCTCAGTCCTTTGTGGGCTGCTGTAACGAAATACCACAGGCTGGGCAGCTTGTAAACAATATATATTTATTTTTCACAGTTCTGGAGGCTGGAAGTCCAAGATCAGGGTACCAGCACAGTCAGCTTTGGGGGAGGGCCCTCTTCCAGGTCACAGACTGCCATCTCGCCGTGTCCTCACATGGTGGAAGGGGTGAGGAATCTCTGTGGGGTCCCTTTTATAAGGGCACTAATCCCACTCATGAGAGAACTCCACCCGCATGACCTAATCACCTCCCAAAGGTCCCACCTCCTAACACCATCTTCTTTGGGGGGTTAGGATTTCAACATGAATTTTGGGGGGACACAAACATTCAGACCATAGCAGGTGCCTTCTAGGTCCCCTGGAGATATCCTGGCATGTTACAAACATACATACAGATACATCTTAACTGAAGTTTTTTTTTTTACACAAATGGAAACAAAGTATTCCTTAGGTAGTGTGCATAGCTCTTTTTACCACATACATCTTGGAGATAATTCCAAATAGGTGTCTAAAAACCTTCCTTGTTCCCATTACAGCTGCAGATTCCTGTGGTGTGACTGTCCTATAATTTATTTAACACTTTTTTTTTAAAGTTAATTAATTTATTTTTGATTTCGTTGAGTCTTTGTTGCTGCGCGAAGGCTTTCTCTACTTGCAGCGAGTGGGGGCTACTCTTCGTTGCGGTGCGCGGGCTTCTCATTGTGGTGGCGTCTCTTGTGGAGCACGGACTCTAGGCGCGCGGGCTTCAGTAGTTGTGGCTCGCAGGCTCTAGAGCGCAGGCTCAGTAGTTGTGTTGCACGGGCTTAGTTGCTCCGTGGCATGTGGGATCTTCCCAGACCAGGGCTTGAACCCATGTCCCCTGCATTGGCAGGTGGATTCTCAACCACTGTGCCACCAAGGAAGCCCTTAACACCTTTTAATAGACCTTGACTTGCCCCGCATCTTGCTGTTAAACTTGTACAGCAGGAAATGACAGGTTTGCTATCATTTCTCACACTGTTTTGTCTGTAGAAAAATTCCCAGGGGTAGGTTTCCTGGGTTAGAGGGTCTGTGTGGTTTGTAATTTGGAGAGATATTTCCAAATTCCCCTCTGTGGAGACTTGTACTCAATGGCACTCCCATGAGCAATAGGTGAGCACTTGTTTCTCTCACAGCTTTGCCTGCACCAGAACAGGTTTATCTCACTCCATGAGAAGTTTGGAAGTCAGGTGGCTCAGCAACATCAAAGACACTGTTTTTTTAATCCATCTTCTGTTTTGCCAATTTTGGTGGGTTTTTTTTTACCTCTTATCGTGCCAAGATGGCTGCAACAACTCCAGACATCACATCCCAACCTCCAAAGGCCTCATCTCCAAGCAGCCACCCTGTCCCTTCCTAGCTGAAAGTAGGACATGTCTATGCCTGAAGTAATCCGTGGCAAGGGGAATGGAATATCTGGGGTAAAGAGTCAAAAATTGGTACCTGGGGGTAGGGAGAGACTCCATATCCTCCCATCCTCCCCACTCTTGACCCTCCCCCCACAACCTTGAACAGTAAACAGTAGGATTTTATTTCACTTTTTTTGTTTTTTTTCTTTTTTGGCCACAAGGCTTATGGGATCTCAGTTCCCTGAATCTGGGCCACAACAGTGAAAGCACTGACTCCTAACCACTAGACCACCAGGGAACTCCTGAACGGTGAGATTGATTTTTTTAATTAATTAATTATTTATTTTGGCCACACCATGTGGCATGTGGGATCTTAGTTCCCCGACCAGGGATCAAAACCCGTGCCCCCTGCAGTGGAAGCTCAGAGTCCTAACCACTGGACCACCAGGGAATTCACCAGAATAGTGAGATTTCAATGGAAAGGAAGAGAGAATGGCTCTTCACTTTTTAATAAATGCTCTGATGACAGAAACCCAGGGCACTGTGGCAGTATTATTTATAGAGTGTGTATTATTAGTCAGCCAAGGGTGCCATAAGAAATATCATAGACTGGGGCACTTAACCAACAGAAATTAATTTTCTCACAGTCCTGGAGGCTGAAAGTCCAAGATGAAGGTATCAGCAGAGTTGGTTTCTTCTGAGGCCTCTCTCCTTGGCTTGTAGATAGCCATCTTTTTCCCATGTCATCACATCCCTCTATGTGTGTCTGTGTCCTAATCTCTACTTCTAAGGACTCCACTCATTGGATTAGGGCCCACTCATGGGACCTCATTTTACCTTAATTGCCTCTTTAAAGATTTATCTTTAAATATAGTTACATTCTGAGGTACTGGGGGTTAGAGCTTCAACATATGAATTTGGGGGGGGGCAGTGGGTGCAATTCAGTTCATGAGAGAGCACCTCTGCACTCTATGCGTGTCCTGTGCTGGACATGGGGGAGCCCGTGCTGACCAGCCAGAAAGGGTCCCAAACCTCCCATTGAGGACAGAGGGCCCCTGGAGTGCATATGGGGAGGCCAGCTCCAGCCTGGGGCTCGTAGAGACTGAGGACCTGACTGGCCGAGATCTGAAGGGTGAGAGGGGTGGAACAGGTAACAGGAGGGTAAAGGGGGTTCTAAGCGGTGGGAACAGCAAGTGCAGAGACCCCAAGATGAGAGTACCTGGCTACAAGAAAGCCCTAGAGCAGAGGTGATGAGGGCAGACCTTGGGGAGGAGCCATGACCACCCCATTTTCCCACCTAAAGACATCTTCTGTTCACGCCTCTGCCTGTGGTTGTCACTATAGTTGCAAGACATTACAGAACCTGATTCCATTTGTAATTCTGCCGTTTTCTATGCCGTATATGCAGAGTATCTCAGACTTGCCTCTTTCCCTCTCAGAATTATTAAAATTACAGTTCATCTTGAAATTACAGGCCCTCTGACTGCTGATGGAATTTGCCTTGGTAAGATAAGGAGAGGGACTTCCCTGGTGGTCCAGTGATTAAGAATCAGTCTTTCAGGGACTTCCCTGGTGGCGCAATGGTTAAGAATCCGCCTGCCAATGCAGGGGACACGGTTCGATCCCTGGTCCGGGAAGATCCCCCATGCCGCGGAGCAGCTAAGCCTGTGCGCCGCAACTGCTGAGCCTGCGCTCTGGAGCCCATGAGCCACAGCTACTGAAGCCCTCGTGCTTAGAGCCCGTGCTCCACAACAAGAGAAGCCACCGCAGTGAGAAGCCTGCGCACCACAACAGAGTAGCCCGCATTTGCCGCAACTAGAGAAAGCCCGTGCGCAGCCATGAAGATCAAATGCAGCCAAAATTTTAAAAAATGAAAAATCAGTCTTGCAATGCAGGGGACGCTGGTTCAATCCCTGGTTGGGGAACTAAGATCCAACATGCCGGGGGCAACTCAGTCCACATACCGCAACTACTGAGCCCGTGCACTGCAACGAAAAGCCCGTGCACCGCAACGAAAGATCCCGCGTGCCGCAACGAAAGATCCAGCGTGCCGCAACTGAGACCCAACACAGCCAAAAATAAATAAATAAATATTAAAAAAAAAAAAAGATAAGGAGAAACTGCTCGCCTCTTTCCTCCCATCTGGTGACAAGCAGAAACTAGTGGGTACCCTAAAGTTGTAACTCGCAAATATTTCTTCTAACAAAAGTCTAGGGATCCCTGCCTATTCAAAGTGGGGTTCCCAGACCAGTAGCCTCAAGCTCACCAGGGAGTACGAAATGTGGAGTCCAGCCATTTGCAACTGAGGCAACCTTCCTAAGACCGTGATAGAGAACCAAGAGAATCACAAGATGGAATTGGGTGGAAAATAAAGAATGAATATATGAGTCAAAAAAAAAATAGAAAGAAATGTGAAGTTCAGGGTCCCATACCAAACCTGCCAAAGATCCCCAGGGTTTTATTTCAAATGAGGTTGAAAACAACCCCTGCTTCTTGAAAGTTTCAAATGATCACTCCCACTCTCCTCAGGACAGCCTTGTGGGTTATTCCTCTGACTCCCTCTCATTCATCCCCTTCTGCCCATCTTTCAGTTCTCGTCCCAAGGTCCTTACTGGTGCCCCTCACCTCCAGTCTTACCCTCCCCCAGACCTGCTTGTAAGTGGCAAGCACGACTGTCAGTCTGATGAACCTTCCCCTGCTTAAACCTTCCATGGCTCTCATACCCCTTATCAACAGGTCCAAGTGCTTTGCCAGGCATTCAAGTTCTTCTGTGATCTGACCCCAGCTCCCATGCTCTGTTCCAGGCTTTCTGAGCAGCTGGGAGTTCCCCAGAACCTTCCCAGAAATCTTCAGGCCTGCTTGAAATGCCCTTCCCTGTGTTCTGGTCATTTACCTGGAACTCCTTCAAAGGCTTACCTCACTCCTCTTCCTTGAATGCCTGCTTATCCGCTTTGTCACAATAACAGTACATATAAAACATCATCAACAACAGCAGTGATCATGGATGATGTCTGCATTTATTGAGTGTTAATTACGTGCCAGGCACTTTCTAAGCATTGTATTTGACATCCTTCCCATTAGGAGGTGGAGTCTAGGGCACCTCCCTTTTGTCTTTAGTGACTTACATTAGTGAATAGAAAGCAGAGGTGACACTGTGTGACTTTTTTTTTGTTTTGGCCGCACCACCTGGCTTGCAGGATCTTAGTTTCCTGAGCAGGGGTTGAACCTGGGCCCCAGCAGTGAAAGTGCCGAGTTCTAACCACTGGACAGCCAGGGAATTCCAGCATAGTTTGACTTCTAAGGCTAGGTCGTCAAAGGTGAGACAACTTCCACCTGGCTCTCTTTCTTGGGACATGTACCTTTAGAACCCAAACGCCATGTTATGAGGAAGCCCAAGCCACTGGGATGGGCCACGTGTAGTTATTCTGGCTGACAGCCCTAGCTGAGGTTCAAGGCAAGAGCCAGCACCAACCACCAGATACGTGAGTGTGACTCTGCCCCCGCCACTCTCTGCAATTGCATGATAGACCTTGAACAATAGCCATCCAGCTGAGCCCAGGGAAACTCCAGAACCATGAAAGATAATGATTGTTGTTTTACACCACTAAGTTTAGAGTTGTCTGTTACACAGTGATGCATAACCATAACAACTTGCATTAACTCATTCGATTCTCCCAATAACCCTACGAGAGGAACAATTATTATCCCCATTTTACACATGAAGAAACTGAGGCTCATAAGTGCTGGGCAACATGCCCAAAGTTACAGAGTGAGTAAACGGTAGAACTGGGATGTGAACCCAGGTAGATACACTACAGAGTCAAGGTCATAACCACCAGTCTCTGTGGTCAATATATCATGGTTTCTTAACCAGCACTCCTTCCCCTTCTCCTGGTTTCATCACCTGACTTTCCTTTGGGGGGACCACCCCTCCCCCATCATCAGTCCATGTGGTTCAGATGGAACTCACCCCACCACGGACCTTTAGGTACAAGCATAACCCAGATCAGGCCAGTGAGAGTACAGCATGCCCGTTGACACAATTATTGGCTGGGTAATGGGCTTATGAGGAGGCTGGATCAATGAGAGCCAGCCCTGGGACCTTTGCTGGTTTTACAGAGAAATAGGCCCATTTTAATCAATAAAAGCATGGAGTTGCTGGTCCATCTTTGCTACTGTGAGGAGATCTTGTCCCAGAGTAGAGCCAAGAAAAAAAAAAAAAAAACAGATTCGTAACATCATTTAAGAACCTAGAGACAGCCATTCCTGAAGCTTATCACTGTCTTGGCTAAAGGCACTTTGAACTGAGTTTGTCTCTGGCATCTGAAAGATGCCTGTCTACTACTCTCCCAGTGGGACACTTCGCTTCTTATGCTATTTCATCTTCACTGAGGGCAGGGAAGGGGCCTGATCTATCTATCTTAGCACAGTGCCTGGACACACGAGACATCCACCAATCTTGCTCTATTGAACAGAACTAAAAGGGGTATTGCCCCTGTGAGGAAACTGGTTCTCCTAGGGCCTGTGGATAAGGAGGAGGATTAAGAGTAGTGCTTACATGGGACTTCCCTGGCGGTCCAGTGGTTACAGTGTCAGTGTTTACAACCCAAATCCTGAATCTGAGTCAGTCCTTTGCTTTAGATCCAGGAATGGCATTTGGGAGAAGTGGAGGAAGGAAAAAAGAAGACACCCTTGGGACTTACCTGCTGGCACAGTGGTTAAGAATCTGCCTGCCAATGCAGGGGACACGGGTTCGATCCCTGGTCTGGGAAGATTCCCACATGCTGCGGAGCAACTAAGCCCGTGCAACACAACTACTGAGTCTGCGTTCTAGAGCCTGCAAGCCACAGCTACTGAGCCCGTGCGCCTAGAGCCGGTGCTCCACAAGAGAAGCCACTGCAATAAGAAGCCTGCGCACCCCAACGAAGAGTAGCCCCTGCTCACTGCAACTAGAGAGAAAGCCCACGCACAGCAACGAAGACCCAACGCAGCCAAAAATAAATAAATTTTTTTTTAAATGGGGAGGGGTCCAGAAGAGTGACTGACAAGGAGAGGAGGTGTGCTCTCCCACTGTGTGCCACCAGTCCCACCAAGAAGCTTCCTGACTTGTACAGACCTCCAGAAACCCTTTATGGACTTCGCCTCTGATTAAACAGGCCCAGTGGTGTCTTTTTTTTTTTTAATTAATTAATTTTTGGCTGCGTTGGGTCTTCATTGCTGTGTGTGAGCTTTCTCTCTAGTTGTGGCGAGCAGGGGCTACTCTTCGGTGCCATGTGCGGGCTTCTCATTGCTGTGGTTTCTCTTGTTGTGGAGCACGGGCTCTAGGTGCTCAGGCTTCAGTAGTTGTGGCACGGGGGCTCAGTAGTTGTGGCTTGCGGGCTCTAGAGCACAGGCTCAGTAGTTGTGGTGCATGGGCTTAGTTGCTCCACTGCATGTGGGATCTTCCTGGACCAGGGATCGAACCTGGGTCCCCTGCATTGACAGGTGGATTCTTAACCACTGCGCCACCAGGAAGTCCCCCTCCCCATTTCTTTTTTTTTTTCCCCTCCCCATTTCTGATACCTGGATATTCCAAGTTGTGACAGCTGCTCCAGGGTGTAGACCGGCCCTCATTTACATGCTCCTGTGAATCAGTCGCTAACTTTAGGACCTGAAGATTTGAGAGACAACTCTCACTTTCTGGCAATTCTCCTTTCCAGTTACTTCCCCCAAGAAGCAGCCACATCACGTGCTCTAACTGGCGACTTTATTCAGGGGGGTGAGGAAAAAAATGAACTACAATTGGGTTATTTCTCAAATAATCTGAAGAGGGGCGAGTCTCTGGGGCCACAGAGAGGAAAGATGGGACTCTGGAAACTAGAAGGCAGAGAGGGACAGGGGTGGGACTCTGGGTGTCTTGAGGGGCGGGGCTGGAGGTGGGGAGAGGGGGCGCATCTTCCATTCAAGGCCAGGCGCCCCCTAGGGGCCGCTTCCACTTCCACTGCCACTTCCGCTGCTCGCAGCGTCCAGGATCCAGGTGCGAGGGCGGCGGGAGCGCCGGAAAGTGGTTTCCCGGGCCCTCCGTGCGTGTCTGGGATGCGGCAGCACCGAGATGGAAATGTTGAGGCAGTGACCAGAGCCAGGATCCGCGTAGCCCAGAAATGAGCGGCAAAGTTCCGCTCCGTCAGCAAAAGTCTGGCGGGAAGGGGTGAAGTTTGGGTCCGAGTTGGTGGAGTCCAGATACCCTGGGGGCAGCGGCGCGATCTTAGGGCAGGAAATTCTCACCTCTAGGTCCTCCCGGGAGTCTGGGGGCAGGGCCATAGTGGGGGTGGGGCCTTGGAGGAGACTCGGGTTTCTGGGCCTTCCAGGGGGACTGTGAATGGGCCTAGAGCAGAGACCGTCCTTTGGGGAGGGCAAATCCGGACTCAGTGGGCCTTAGGGAGGCTACAGGCATATCCTACTATGGAGATTGGGCTGTGGAAGCGGGAAGGATGGGAGTGGGGGCCGTGGGAATGCCAGTCCGGATTCTGGGACCTAGACGGGTTAACCCAGGACATAGTGAGGGGAAGTATCAGTCTCTTCCTTGCTTCCTCTGTCCCATGCTCACCTGCCCATAGGTGGTGCAGCCAGGCTCGCAGCCCCTCTTTTCTAGGAGTGGGAGCCAAGTCGGGCTGCAGATGATATCACTTTCGCAGGTGGCAAACCTGGGGATGGTGTGTGGAGAGAAGAAGATGGGTAAAGACTCCGCAGCCAAGTCCTAGTGGGATTCCTGCTCTCCAAGGCTTTGCCCCGGGTACGTCCCTTCCCCAGATCCAGGCACCGCCTCTTAGAACCACGCTCCTACAAAAGCCATCCCCCAGATTTCAGCCTGCCCCATATTCTCTAAACTTACCCAGGGCCCTGTCACTTCAGGCCTCATCCCTGCCGACCTCAGACCATCTATTCCAGGCCAGCCCCACCCTTTTAGCTTCTCTTTTCAATCAAGAGGCCCTCCCCTTAAAAAAAAAAAAAGCCAGCTCCCTGGAAGGCCAGTCCTCCGTACTGCCAATCTTAGCACAGGCCCCGTCCCTTTCTACCTAGCCCCTAAACACCAGACCTCGTCCTGTACACCTTGGCGGCTTTGGACGCAGGCCACGCCCCTTCAGGCACGCGGAGGATCAAGCTGCAGATCCCTCGTTCGGCCCCGCCCAAGCCACAGGCCACACCCCTCACGCCCCGCCTCTCCTACCAGGCATCGCAGAGCTCCGAGCAGAGAGGCTGTGTCTGGCGTACCCCCAATAGCAGCAGGTGGAAACGACTGCGGAGGGCAACCTGGAGGTGTTCCAGGAAGGATTCACACCTGGACATCGGGAGAGACAGGCCCGGATAGGTCAAGATGCGCAAGGGCTCTGTCCCCTGGTCGGGGCAACTGGAGCAAAGAACGCAAGGAAACACTGGAGGTGGCTGTACTTACCCGGGGCTCAGCTCCCCACAGCGCACTGAGACGATCCCAGGGTCCAATGCCTCTGGTGTGTTCATCTCTGAGGGACAAGAGAGTCATGGAGAAGGGGACTCCAGTGAGTTGCCGTCTTGGATCCTCAGGTAGGGTTAGGGAACCAAGGCTTGGGGTTCCTCTGAACGGGGAGACCCCAATTATATATGTTCTCCCAAACATAAAAGTTAAAGACACTTCGCTTAGGATGCAAATGGAGCTTCAAGAAATAATCACTAATCATAATCAGCTTATCATTTATGACATCCCTGGTGGTGATATAAATTCTCATATACTTACATATACTCCTTTACAACATCCTTATGAGGTAGGTCTATTATTTCTCCTCCTTTCTTAATGGCCCACCTGAGGCTCAGAGAGGTTAAGTGATCTGCCCAGGGTCACACAGCTATGAAGTGGCAGAGTTGGGATTTGAACCTAGGCAATTTGTGCTGTTTAACCACCACTAGACCCAGGTGCCTCCTCCAGTCACCCTGAACCCCTCTCCAAAGGAAATTCTGGCATTGTTATGGTTGAGTTGGCGTTTCTGGATGTTAGAGTTTAGGCAAAGTCTGGGATGTTTACCTGCCAGGTGCAGCTGGCTTGTGCCCAGATTGGTTGCCAGCCTATGGTGTCTCTGGGATCTAGCTGGGAGTGGGTGGCTCCCTCCACAAGCCCCCAGCAGGATCCATGCCAGGGTCAGTTGCAGGGCCCAGGCCAGGCCCCTGGGTCGAGTGCAACCCCTGCAGGCCATGTCCACCTGAGATAAGAGTCAGCTGGGATACAGGGTGAGGTTCAGCTGTCCCTTTCTGGTAGCTCAGGGTGGCACTGTCCTGATGTGCAGCCAGGAGACAGTGCCAGGCAGAGCAGAGAATGGGCAGCTGGTGAGGAAGCAATAGCCAAGGACCCTCAAATCCCCGGGGGCCACCAAGGTCTGCCTCTGACCAAGGAACACCCCCCCCATCAGACTCATGTCCCCTCCATCCCTTCAGGTGCAAGTGCCCCCACCCCTGTTTGACGATGTTTCCCTTCCCCCACCACCCAAAGCGGGATCTCCCACCCTATGGGCCCTCAGGCAACCTCCTCTGTCCTCTAAAGGAACCTCCCCAGATCTTCCAATCCCCCCTTCTGTCCAGTAATTCCTCCTTCTCTTCTGCCCAGTCTCCTCCCTCCCTCTTGATCCCTGCTGGCCCCTTTCATGGTCACCTTCTCTCAGCCCACAATCAGCTTAGGGACTGCCACCCAGGGCTGGACCTCTGCACCCAAGCTTGGCTGTGGCAGGACTCGGATTCTGCCAGTGGGATCCAAAGGCCCCAGGGCAGGGGAAACTAGGGATCTGTGAAGACAAGGCAATTCCCTCCCCCTCTCTGCCCCCTCGGGCCACCCCTCACCTGTTAGCCGGACTGGAGTCTAGGGCACTGCTGAGACACCTCAGGGTCAAATCCAGGAAGCAGCTGAAAGGGGCGTGGTTTGATGCAGGGGAGGGGTTTCCCATCGCCCCGCCCTCTGCTCCAGCTGACCATAGACCAGAGGATCTGAGACTGGTGTGTGTATATCCTTGTGTTGAGCTTGTGGATTAAACTCTGTATATGTGTGAGGAGATGGATGAGGGTGTGTGTGTGTGGGATGAGGGTGTGTTTTGTGTCTGTGTATGTATTGAGTGGGTATGTGTGTTTGTTGTGTGAGGGTATGTTTATGTGTGTCTCTTTAGTGTGTGGTGTGTGTGTGTGTTCAAAATCTGGGTAAGAAGGTCTGTAAGTGTTCCAAGAGCCAAGTGTGTCCAGTTGAGTAAGAGTCAGATAATAAATGAAGGAGAGGGGGATGAAGGATGAGGATAGATGTCCTGCAAAAATATTGTGAATAGGTCACTAGATAAAGGTTATGGACCATGAATGTTGACAATGAGTGAACAAGAAGGTGTTGTCATGTGTGGAGAGGGTGTGGGACTCCATCTGAAATGTGTGTGTGTGTGTGTGTGTGTGTGTGTGTGCCCCTTTGCAGATTCTGTGAATTTGTGTCCCTGCAAACATTCCCTCAATTCATTCAACAAACATTTAATGAGCAGCTAGTGTGTGCCAGGTTCTGGGGATGCAGTGTAGTGACTAAGACATAAAAATCTCAACCCTCATAGAGCTGATAGTTTAGTGGGGGAGTCCAGTAAGAAAAAACAGCCCTCTAAAATAAAATAAAATAGAAAAGAAAAGAAAAACAGCCCTCCAGTGGGTATGTGAGTGTGTGTATGTGTGTCCATGTTTTGCATTGGGAGGATAATGTGTCTGTATTTTGGACAAGAGTTTGTGTGCAGCTGAGCTTCCTTTGGTTTGGGGACGATGAGTGTGTGCTTGTGTTGTTGAGTGTTTGTATGTATTGTTTGTGTGTGCCCGCATTGCTGAGTGTGTGTATGTCTGTGTTTTCTAAGTACGTGTTTGCATGTGTGTTTGCAGAATGTGAGTTTATGTGAATATGTGTTTCTGTGTTTGCTGAGTGTGTGTTTGTATTCTGTGTTTATGTGTTTGCCTAGGACTCTCTGTGTCTATGTGCTAATTGCATATTTGCAAATGATTACATGTGTTTGTGAGTTTGTGTTTGCTGAGTATGTGTTTGTATTTGCAGAATATGTGTTTTTGTGGAGTATGTGTTTGCAGGGTGTGTGAATGGGTATATCCGAGTCTGTTTGTTGAGCATGTGTTGGTACTTTCGCGTTTGTGTGTATGTTTGCACAGTGTGTGTGCGTGCCTGTGCTTGTAGAGTGTGCATATGTGTTTTTGTGAGCAATGACTACTACCACAAATCTCTCTCCCTCTCTTCTCGGACTAGTGCAGAGTTTTTGTCTGTCTCTTTTACTGATGTACTCCCAGAATCCAAAACACTACTTTGCACACAGTAGGTGCTCAATACCTGTTGAGTAAATTAATCAGGAGGCTTAGTCTCCTGGCCCCTCTATGGGCACCCACTGATGTCCTGGAGGCTTCAGCAACCAGTACTCAGTGGACCTAGCCTTCCTCCGGTTCATCTTGGGGTAGTCTAGGGTGCTCGTGGGTCTCATCTGTCCAGCCTCTAGGTTGTGCCTCCCGACAACCCTTCCCCTCCCCTAACCTCCGCCCCCAACCTGAGCTCATACTTCAGCACTACGGACAGGAGCGCTAGAAATCAGCACCACGGAGAGCTCCCGCGGCAGCCGGCGGGAGAAGGGGCGGCAAGAGCGGTTTCCCGGCCTTGGACAGAGAAGTGCGAGGAACAGACTCAGCGAGATGGCAACACGAACATGCTGACAGAGACAGAGAGAAACGGACCGAGACAACTCAGGCAAAGGCGCAGAGATGAGTAGACAAGCGCCTGGGGAACACCGGGACCTAGACCTCGCTGTAGCCCCCTTTGACAGGCAGGGGTCGCTCCCGCCCAGTGACCGCGCCCTCCAGGGCCTTCGGGACAGTTATGGACTGAGACCCTTGGGAAGCCCCCACCCCACCATGCCCTCCAATGCCAAGATTGGCGTGGGGAGGTCTCCGACGCTTTTCACTACAACTAGGGGAAGCATGGTTGGCTTGGCCTCAGCTGCAGGAACACTGCGGGGGAGTGGTGAAAATCGCTTCGGCTGCCCTCCTCCCCAGCCACCAGCTAATCGTTCCTATAAATACGGCCCAGCCTGGCCTGGCTTCTTAATCCTGACGATGAGGGAGGGGATCGCTAGGGAAGGGGGCTGGTATAGGCATGTAAATGTTTTTCGGAGGGGGCTTCTCCCGTAAGGACGGGTCTCCTCAGTGCAAATACACACTCTGTAAGAGTGTATCTCCTTGGGATGTGAGGTCTCGTGGGTGGAGACAATTTCCCATAGAGAATATGGCTTTTGTGGGGTCTTTCACTGAGGGTAACCTCATCAAGCTCCCCAAGTGAAATATCACCCGCAGGGATCTTTCTCTACAGAAATGTCTCTTCTTTGGAGGGTGGGCTTTTGAGAGGAAGCGTCACCCCTCAGAGACCATCTGTTTTAGAGATGATTTTCAGGGTGAGAGGAGTTCCTGATTGGAGAGGGCCTCCCTATGGAGACTACCTCCCCGTGGGAATGTGTCTCTCTGAGGGGGTCACCGCGGGGAGGAGGTTGTCTGCATAGGGAATATATCTTAGTGAGAATGTCTCCTTTGGGGTGTTTCTTGGGTTGGGAGGCTACCCATGAGCATGTCTCTCCCCTGGCGTGTCTCTACAGGGGTCTCACGGTAGCTTGACTTCCCTGGGGGCATCTGGAGGCTCCTTCCCCCGCCTGCCCGCTCCACCCCACCCCCCACCCCCCAGCGCGGGCAGCCTTGGCCGAGGCCGGGCTCGGGCGCCCAGACGCAGTGACGACGCCGGGTCCGCCCAACTTTGCTCCGCCCCCGCCACCTCCCTGCCCTCCCCCCCCCCCCCCAGCCGCCGCCGCCGCCGCCGCGGTCCCCGCGGCTTCTCACTCCCTCCCGCCTCCCGCCTCCCGCCTCCCTCCTCCCGCCGCCGCCGCTGCCGCCGCCTCCCACCTCCCTCCCCGGGGCCGAAGCCTCTGCCGCCGCCGCCGCCATGGACGATTCGGGCCTGATTCGTCGCCGGAGGCTGCAGGTACGCGGCAGCCCTGGCCCCGGGTGGAGGGGAAGGGGTCGGCGCCCTGGGGCGGGGCCCGGCAGGAGGCGGGAGAACTTACGCCAGGGTTGGCCCAGGCGCCCTCTCCCATGGCCTCGGGACGCTACCTAGGGGGAACGCGGTGGCCGCGCGTCCCGCCGCGCGGGGGACCCCGCCCCTCAGGGGCCGCCCGGGGATCCAGGGATCTGACAGAGGGGGATGCAGCCTACCGCTCCCCCTCGAGGATAACCCGAGGGGCGCCCGGCCCGTCAGAGGGGGAAGGGGCTGGGATCGAGGTCTTTGCCCTGGTGCCCAGCCAGGCTGGGGGTGAGGGGGCGCAGAACAAAGTTATTGCCCCAGGGCTCGCGCCCCTCGGGGCTGCCGGCGCCGCAGCAGCGGTAAACATGTTTGTGCTGCAGCCTCGCCCCTCACCACCCCAGGAGTCCCTTCCTGAGGCATGGCGACCCCCTGCGACCTCCACGCACCTGCTCGGCCACCAGGATTCTTCCTACTGCCCTAATTGGACAGGCATCTAGACAGCCTCCCTCCTCACTCTTCATTCCACCCCCCTCCACTACAACACTACGCCCCCCGCCCCCACTCCGCGATCCTCAAGTCCAGCCCAGCTTGTGGGTGGGCGGGAGCGATTTTTAGCTCTTTGCAGCCTTAGAAGATGTTGGTCTCTAGGCTGCGCAGGCGCAGGAGACGTGGGTCCACTGCGCGGAGTGGGACACTGAGGTTTGCTGTGGAGTGTGGGGAAGGCGGGGACAAATCCAGGCGTCAGGAACTCCCACGTCCTAGATGGGTAGGGATTCTGAAGCTGAGAAGGGTTCTCTTCGGTCTGCAGCATGCACTTCTAAGGGTTAATACGGGGGTTCGGTGTTGGCCCCAAACTAACCCCAGAGAGGAAATTGATCAAAGCTTCACCCTAAGGTTTGCCTGGCATTTGGCCTTTCTGAGCCTCCTTGAAGCAGCCCCGAGCTAGGTAGTCTGGAGAAGTTTATATAAAGCCTAGAATGGGCCCAGTCTCAGGCTACATCCCTAGCCTGGAGCTTGGGAAGAGAAGGAGGCGATTCAAACCATCACCCAGGGGCCTCGTCCATTTTTGGGTGGGGCCATTTCAGAGGGCAGGAAGGACTTCCCCGGCGTCTGGATGATACTGGAGCCAGACCTGAGTTTTAACCAGAGCCCACATGGGCTCTTCAGGTCTTCCCTGGATTTCCTTCCTTTCCCTGGGCTGGGTTAGGAGAACGGGTTCTGATAAAAGGGAGAGAGCTGCTGCAAAACCAGAGCAAGTGCTGAAGCAGTTAGACTGGGTCCGCGCCGTCGGGTCCCCAGAAAAGGGCTGAAAGGGGCGGAGCCTGCATGGGGTGTGTCCCCGCCCCCTGGGCCGGCGCCGACTCCCATTGGCTCAGTGCCACGCGGGACTTAGCTCTCCCGCGCAAGACCACGCCCCCAGCCCGGGATCCTCCCACTCATCCACCCATCCTTCCCCAGGCTTCTTCTAGGCCGAGCTACCCCACCGAAGTCCTGCCCGAATCTCTTCCCTTCTGGCAGGGTTAACTACTTCGCAGCCTGAATACACTCTCACACACTGGTGCAACCCCTTAGGAGCTGTCCCACAACCACGGAGCGCCCAAGGGTCCCCTGTGTGCAGTTGGGATCGTACAGCAACCTAAGTTCGAATGCCCCGGCCGCAGGGCCGTCCGTTAATCACGAAGAGATGCAGAATCCGCTGGGCAGAGCAGCTCTGCAGCTGGGGATGGAAGTGGCGTCTGTTTACACGGACGCCAAGGATCCAAATCCTCTACCTCTCCACCTTGCCCCTTTCTTCGACCCTAAAATGTTTAGGGACGCTAGCAGATGGGGCTAGAGTCGAGGACTTTTCTAGGTAGCACTTAAAGGTCCCCCTGAGGCTTACCCTCGTAGGCCCATTGTACCCGAGTCTGGAGTACCGGGCTCCATGGCGGGGAAAATCCAGGTCTTGATTTTGCTTGGGCCATTGCAGCCGCCTGGCCTGGCCAGCTGGTCCAAGGGGCGGCTCATTCAAGCTGATCCTGCAAAGACAGAGGGAAAACCTGGTATAGATTTCCGGTCACCCCTGGCTCAGGATGGCAGGGCTGCCAATCTGGACAGTGTTCCCTTTGACGCTGACCATCCGTCTGTCCTCTGTACATGGGAGTGTGAGGTCCCTCTGGCCCATCTTCTGCCGTGCAGCATGTCCATCCACAATAACTCCTGTTTCTATGACCTAACATTTATTGAGCACTTACTATATGCTAGACACCATACTAAGGTGCTAGGCACCTGCATCATCTCACAGAATCCTCTAGAAGGAATGGACTATAGAAAGGTCATTTGCCAGGGTTATAAGTGGCAAAACTAGGATTTGAACCCGGGACTTTCTGCTATCAGAGATCCTAGAAAAATCCTAGAACACTCCTCATTTCTCCCTGGTTGGAGTCCCCACCAAAGGGCTTTTGGAACCCTTACCTGAATCTTTCTGCCTGCAGCCCTACCCAATCCCTTTTATTCACCTTAGCCTGTGGACACAGAACTGGGTGGAAGGTGATACCCCTTCTCCCCAGTGCTCTCAGAAAAGGGTCCAGACCTCTGTAATTTCTGGTCCCTGTAGTGGTTTCCTGTGTGCTTGACAAACAGAATGCAACCTTCTTCTGATGTGGACAGAGTTAATACCTACTTTTTTTTTTTTTTTGCCACACCGTGTGGCATGTGGGTTCCTTGACCAGGGATTGAACTTGCACCCCCTCCACTGGAAGCACGGAGTCTTAACCACTGGACCACCAGGGAAGTCCCAATACCTACCAATGATTATCACTGCCATTACTGAAAAAGACCACCCAGCCATCACCTGATTCCCATGTCAAATCTCAGTTTGAGCCACCCTAACTATCCCCACCCAAACTCTATGAATCTGATTGAGAGTGGGGTAGAACCATTGAGGTGTGGAGGAGTCATTCATTCATTCATCCAGTCATTCAACCTTTCATGCTTGAGCATGCCAAGTTTATTCCTGCCTCCAGGCCTTTGCAATTCCCTCTGCCTGGAATGCTCTCTCCACAGAGCCTCCCAAGGCTGACTTTTATTTTTCAGCAACAAACCTAAAAATCATCTCCACAGAGCAGCCCTCTGTAACTATCGTGTCCCCCTCCTAGCCCTTTTCCATCACATCACCTTGCTTAATTTTATTCATAACATTTATTTCTGTCTAAAATTATTTCGTTCACTTCTACATTAATCTTGGTTGTCTGCTTCCTTCCTTTAAATGCTAGTCCCAAAAGGGCAGGATTTTTGTCTCATTCACTGCTGTGTCCCCAGTGCCTAGCACGGGGCCTGTCATACAGTAGGTGCTCAAGAAATATTTTTCAAATAACGACTCCTGGATGTTTTCATTTGCACAAACACATACTGAGACGCCAGCTCAGGAGTCCTATAGGGGGCCCTCTGCTGTTCTCTGGGGGTCGGGAGAGGAATCACCCTGGTACCCTTTTCCCCTAGGAGCCCAGCCCTCACCTCATGGCCAAGGGCGCAGGTGACCATGCTGGTGAAGGACCTGTCCCATCCCACCTCTACCCCTCCAGGGGGCTGACAGGGCTTTTGGGCAGTGGCTGCTGGTCCCCGCTGACCTCTATCCTTTTGCTTCTTTGCCTTCCAGAAAGATTTGCCCCTGCCCCGGAAAAGCAGCAGGTGAGCCCTGGGGAGAAATGCGCGGGGCTGGCCGCCCCTTCTCCGGCCCGGGTGGGGGCGCCAGGCGCGCGCGCGGGCGGGGCCAGGCGCGCTGGTGCACTGCAGCGCCCCCTCCTGGCGGGCGGCAGCCGCAGGCCTTCCCCTCCCCCGCCCTACCCTGCCCGCTGCGGCTCCAGCCTCCGCCCCGCGCGTTTGCTCCCCGCGCCGCCGCCGCTGCCGCACCTGCCACCATGTCGCCGCCGCCGGGTCATGTCTGACTCTCTCTGGACCGCGCTTTCCAATTTCTCGATGCCCTCCTTCCCTGGCGGCAGTATGTTCCGTCGCACCAAGAGGTAGACCCCCGATCCCTCAGACCCTGACCTGGCCCTTCCCCCAAAGCCGCCCTCCGGCTGCTGCTGCAGGGCGGGGCCCGGGATGCTGCAGCCGGTCCAGCTGCGCCAGAGGTGCTCGCTCGCGCCTTCCTGCCAGGGATGGGGCTGAATGGGGGACAGTGTGGGCTGAGGCTGGGGGGACTGCACGCTAGAAAGGACCGCCGTGGGGGGAGGGGGCTGCGCCTGGTGGGGGATTGAGGCGCCTTTGTCTGATGGCGCTGTGGGCTCCGGCAGCCCGGTGAGGGTAGGGGAAGAAGGGGAGGGTGGGGGGCTTAGCACCCTCAGAACAATAGCCGCAGCCTGGCCTCCCCCCACCCCCATGCCGCGTGCTCTGGCCGCGCGAATATGCTCAGTCACTGAGCCGGGGAGGGGGGTGTGTGCGAAGAGAAAGCAGGGGCTGGAGGGTCCCTCTTTGGAAGCTGGGATCCTGAGGGGCAGAATGAAAGGGGGGTGCTTTTATCATAGCACAACCGCCTCCCAAAGAACACAGCCTCATACGAAAAATAGTGACACACAGCGTCACGCAGGACATGGTGTCACACACACATACACATACAACAGCCCTAGTGTCCCAGATACACCCGGGAGTTGCCACGCGTACCCAGCCATATGGTGGCCATAGGTCAGAGGCACGCACAGACACACAAGGGCACTCGCAGCATCACACAGACAAGTAAGCCCACAGGCACAGTGTAGTGTACACTCAGTAAGATGTCACATGCCTGGTGATCCACACACACAATTGTGCCATCTGAGATGAACACAGACACATGTGTGGCAATGACATCCGTGCAATGTCACAATATACGATATCACCTAAGCATGTCTTATGCTGTGTCACACGGATGATAGAATAACAGACACAGAATCTTGCAGAGTCGGAGACACACACAATATCACACGTTTTCACTCGTTTTCATCCATGTTACACACAGTGGTATGCTCAGACGTGCCCAGTGTCACAGGGTGTTAAACTCACACACAGTAGATGCCACACGGGAACACACATGATGAATGTCACACTCAGACACAAGGACAGTAGCTCATACAGACTCAGATTGCTACACAAAGACAGACACGTAGCAGAAATCATGCATCGCGCACACTTTACAGCACACAGTGGCACATCTAGTCATGGACAAGTGGCGTTACACTGTGTCATATAGACACACAAAGCCACAGGTCATGTCACATAAGATAAACCCAAGGACTGTCACACATGATGTCACACTAGGATTCTCCCAGGGCTGAATTCACACACGGGGTGCCACACCTGGATACACACAGAGAATGTCACTCAAGGACCCAAAGACACACAGACACTCAGTATCTCCATTGGTATCACGTGGACATGACTATCACCCCGTGACTGATACACTGTGCCATACATGGTCACACATGATCCACACCAGGAGTCTTGCACATACACAACACATACGCATCCCATACACAGTCCTACCGAGGCCTCCACTGCCTCCTCCTCTGAGCAGTCCTTTGGGAGCACATCCAAGCACACACAGTTGGGAGACAGGTGGGGATCTGAGATGGGAGGGCCGCGGGTTGGGTCCACAAACTCACTGGGCTACGGCCGGGTCCGGCCCCTTGCCTCGCCTTCCCCGCAGCTGCCGCACCAGTAACCGGAAAAGCCTCATCCTGACCAGCACTTCGCCCACGCTGCCGCGACCCCACTCCCCACTGCCTGGACACCTGGGTGAGACAGGTGGTGGGTTTGTGGGCCAGACTAGAGGAGGCGTGGTCACAGGCGAGGGGTGTGTCCATGCCACAGGAGGGGTGGTCCAGAGTCTAGACGGAGAGGACCCGGATTGGACAAGGGGCGGAGCCATCCTTGTGTTGGCTTGGCCTGTCCGCAGGGGGACGGGCATTTGTGGGCGGAGGCCCAGGAGGAGCTTGATTGGAAAGGGGATGGAGCAGAAAGGAGGAGCCATACCTAAGGGGCGGGGCCACCCCGAAAAAGACGGAATCGGCCTGGAGAGGGGCTGGGCTGACTCGGTAGCCAAAACATTTTGAGAGGCAGGGCCACAGCTAAGGGGAGCGGTCCACCCATACATGGGTGGGATTAGACTAAAGAGGGGGCAAGCTGCTGTTTGGAACCCGCTTCGAGGATCAGGAGGTTTGATGGGATTGCCTTCCATCCCAAGCCTGAAGATCCCTCTCTTTCCGCCACAGGTAGCAGTCCCCTGGACAGCCCCCGTAACTTCTCCCCCAACACCCCCGCCCATTTCTCCTTCGCCTCCTCCCGAAGGTGAGTCCCTCTCCCCAGGGCCCCAGAACCCTGGCCATACCCTCCCTACCCACCGTCTGGGCCACCATCTGTTCCCCTTTTAATTGCACCTGAGTCAGGCCTGAGGGACCCGCAGAGTGCCCCAACGTCCTGGCGGGAACAGGCACCCAGCCTTAGGGGCGGGACCTATAAGAAGGCGGGGCCAACCACCAGTTCAGAACCAGGGAAGGGGCGGGGCTTCCTTTGCCGCGGAGCGAAAGCGCTTGCGCCATAGGACCTGGGTCTTAGTCTCCCAAGCCTTGCTCGCCAGGCCAGGCGTTTCCATAGCAACAGGACAGGGAAGCAGGGAGGAAGTGCGCAAGCGCAGGCTGCTTGATGCCCATCGAAGGACTTGGTCCATGACTGACGTGGGGGAGGGCCCCTAGGGCTATTTCTCGAGGGCCCAAGAGGAGAAATCTCAGGTTTCCCTCCGGGGGTCTCTGGGTTTCTGGAGTGTCCCTAAGATGAATTTTCTGGGGGGCTTTGTCAAGATTGGGGGAGGAGGAGAGATTCTTTGAATTTTGAGGGGGAATCTTCGAGGAGTCACCAGGGTGTTTGGGCGGGTCTCTTTTTCTTTGAACTTTATTCATTCTAAAAACGTTGTCTGAACAACTGCTGTGTTCTGGGAGCTGGGATATGGGGTGAACCACATCCTTTCTCTATCCTTGGAGTTGAGTTGGGGAGGCAACGCAGATCACCGCAAAGGCTGGTGAAAGCTGTGGGGTGGGAGTCACAGGAGACTGGGGACAGAAGACGGCTCCCTTGGAAGAGTGGGGATTCCCTTCGACCGTGGAATTCAACTGAGGGCAATAGGGAGCCAGAAAAGAGCTCCAAGATTGGGCCGGATGTGGTTACCTACATGGAGGGTGAGCTGGGAAGCAGGTGAGCTGAGCGAGGTCACTGCCTGGAGAGAGGAGTCCAGTGCATGGGAGTGTGTGTACATGTGAGTGTGCAATCTGTGTGCTGATGTGGATGTGTGTGAGTTTGTGAGGCTGTGAATATGGGAGGCAGCCCATGCCTGTTCTTGTATCCATGGGTGTGTATCAACGTGTGAGTGAACGTGTGTGACTGTGTACTTCTAGGGTTGTAAATGTGTGTGTGAATAGCTGAGGAAACATGTACCTCCATGTGTATCTCCATGTGAATGTGTAATTTGTGTGGGAGTGTGAATGAGTGTGTGGCTCTCTGAGAGTTTGAATGTGTGACTGAGTGCGTGAGGGTGTCTTCAATGTGTGTCACGTGAATGTGAAAGTCTAGAGTGTGTGGGGGAGTGTGTGTGTATGTCAGAGTGTGAGTACCAGGTCTCTGTAAGTATATGTGTCTATATGTGAGTGTAGGTCTCTTTTTTCATGTATGATTTTGTGTTAGCCTGGAAACATGTGATATTTGGGTCCATGTATGGAACAGTGAATGCATGTGAGTGTCTGTGTTGAAGAGTCACGTGGTGTGAATGTGTGTGACTTTCAGTGTGTGAACTCAACCGTACCAGTAACAGTAATACTAATGGATGTAGCCATGAGAGTGATCGTGTCTATGGGAGCGTGTGTGTGTGTGTGTGTGTGTGTGTGTGTGTGTGTGTGTATGAGGAAGGAACATTTCTTCTCTGAAAAGACCCAAGTGATCTTCCTCTGAGAATTTTCTCATGGGGGGGGGTCCTCTAGCCGTCACCTTTTGGGGTCCCTCTGGGATGACTTCCTTGAGTGGGCTTTTCACTTTGGGGGCTTGTTTGGCATGAGGGTGACAGGAGAGAAGCATAATGGGAAGGAGCAGAGGAGACTGATCTTTGCTCCAGGTCCCGGGTGCCTGGCTGGAAGACTTCCTCTTTACCTCCTTGACTCTGAGGGACTTCAGGAATCTCAGAGTGCAGATGTATTCCCCCACCTCCTGCTCTGGCCATGGCCAGTGGTTTCTCTCACACCCTGAGGAATGGGGCTGTCTGGTGGGGCCTGGCGGCCTCTGAGCATGTCGGCTGGGTTCCAGGGCGGACGGACGCCGTTGGTCTCTGGCTTCACTCCCTTCGTCTGGCTATGGCACCAACACACCCAGCTCCACCGTCTCGGTGAGTGTGGCAGGCGGGACCGGTGGGTGGGAGCCGCGGGGGGCCGGCTGGACTGGCCTAAGTGAGAGCTTTGGGTTTCTCTTGTTCTCCAAGGGTGTCATCTGTCCATCTCTTAGTGAGTTACAAGTCCCCTCCAAGGTCCTGTTCTCCATCTTCAACATATCTTCTTGGGGGTCCTACTTACCTCGGAATTATTTTACAGATAATGACATTAAGGCTCATGTGTTAAGCCAACTGCCCAAGTGTCTGCAGCTGGCCAGGGCCGGGACACACCCCTTTCACCCAGAGCCCATTTGCTCCCCCACTGCAGTACCCAAAGTCTCTCTCTCCATCTGCCCCCTTTTCTACCTGTCTCTCTGGTTCGCTCATCCATACATTGGTATGATGTTCAGCAGACATTTATCACATGACTGTCATGTGTGTGGGGCTCTACAAGCTGGGCCAGGGCCCAAGGATTCACAAAGCCCTCATGGGAGGAGACAGATCAGTAAGAATGCATTTATAACTCGGGGTGCTTGGGTGGTCAGAGCTGTGATGGGGGTAGCATAAGACAAGGTGATGATAGCAGAGGGGAGGCACCTGACTGAGCTGGAGGGAGGGTCAAAGAAGGTTTCCTGGAAGAGGTGGCATTGAGCCAAGACAAAGGATCAGCAGGAGTTTGGCAGGTGGAAGAGGGAGGGAAGGGTGTTTCAGGAAAGGGGAGCAGCATGTGCAAACTCCCAGAGGCAACAGAGAAATTTCACATTTAGAAAGGTGAAAATAGCCTTGTGTGGCTGGAGCTTTGGGTTGGAAGTGGAGGGATGGAGGTGAGGCAGGCAGCAACCCTCATAATGCTGGGACTTCTTGGACAGGATCGTGAGGTGGATTTTATTCTAAATGCAGTGGGAAGACATAGAAAGGCTGTTTTGCTTTATAATAAATTAAATTACAATTTCAGTCTGACCTACTGATTCTGTAAGTCATAGATTATGTGCACTGAAAAGATTAATAGATAATGATGGGATAGGGAGTTTTAAGCAAGGAAGTGAGTGATATCATGTTGAAAAAGATCATTCTGCCTGCAGAATCAGGTGGCTGTCCTTGTGTTTCTCCACTGATGTCTGTGGGTCTGTGTTTGCCCCAACTGCATGCCAGGCCCTGACTGGGGCCAAACAGAACCAAATCCCTGCCCTGGAGGAGCAGACGGCAATAACAAATAAGTCATAAAGATGTACAGTAGTAAGTAAGGAGATAAGAAGTCAGCAAGAAGAAACGAGTTGGGGCAAGGAGAGGGAATGATGCGCGTGGTCAGAGGAGGCCTCCCGAAGGGTGACTTTAAAGCAAAGACTTGAAGGAGAAGTGATCCATAGTAGATGTGTGACAGACAGAGGGAACAGTCAGTGCAAAGGCCCTGAGGCACTAGTGTGCCTGGTTTGTTCAAGGACCATCAAGGAGGCCTGTGCAGCTGAAGCAGAGCAGGTGAGGGGGAGAGTGGGAGGAGGTGATGGCAAGGAGACAGGATCAGATCTTGCAAGACCTTGTGGGCTGTGGGGAGGACTTAGGCATTCACCATGAGTACGATGGGAGCCACGGAGAGTTCTGAACAGAGGAGGCATGAGACTTGACTCAGGTTTTCACAGGCTCCCTCGGGCCACATTCATGTCTGTGTCACTGTTCTCATCTGTGTCTGTCCCTGCCCCCCCGCCCCCCTCTGTTGCCAGGAATCCCAAGCTGAGCCTTGGGATCCAAGGATCATAAGCCAGGTCCAGATTCTGGCCTTGCTCAGTGGCCCGCCAGCCGCGGGGGTCCCAGACCAGGGTCCCGAGCTGTGGGGGAATCGTGGTGGCTCTGACCCCGGCCCCGCCCCTCCCCCCAGTCTTCCTGCTCCTCCCAGGAGCGCCTGCACCAGCTGCCCTACCAGCCCACCGTGGACGAGCTCCATTTCCTCTCCAAACACTTCGGCAGCACCGAGAGCATCACGGATGAGGATGGTGGCCGCCGCTCCCCTGCGGTGCGGCCTCGCTCGCGGAGCCTCAGGTGGGCCTGCATCCCCCTCCCCGTCCAAGCTGGTGGGTCTGGGGCTCATGCCCTGCGAGACGCCTGTCTGCAGTTTTGGAGGTAGGTGGCGGGACGCGATGGGCTTCTCTCTCCGCAGCCCCGGGCGCTCTCCCTCCTCCTACGACAACGAGATCGTGATGATGAACCATGTCTACAAGGAGAGGTTCCCGAAGGTGAGGCGGGGCAGGGGGCGGCTGCAGGGAAGCGGGGCGGCCGGAGCCCTCGCTCGCCTTAGCTCCGCGCGCCCCCTGGTGGCCGGCGCCGCGCCGTGCAGGCTTTGGCAACCACTGCCTCCGGGCTGAGCCCCGCGCCGGCTTCCCGGCCCTGCCTCCGTCCCTTCCGCAGGCCACCGCGCAGATGGAAGAGAAGCTGCGCGACTTCGCCCGCGCCTACGAACCTGACAGCGTGCTGCCGCTGGCCGATGGCGTGCTCAGCTTCATTCACCACCAGATCATCGAGCTGGCCCGGGACTGCCTGACCAAGTCCCGCGACGGCCTCATCACCACCGTATACTTCTACGAATTGCAGGAAAACCTGGAGAAGCTGCTGCAGGACGTGAGTGCACCAGGAGGCCGGCCACACCTCAGGCTCTGAACCCCCAAATCAGGCTCAATGGCCCCATACTTTCCTTCATCCCACATCCATTCAGGGGGCGCCTACCACGTGCCAAGGGGCTAGTGTGGATTGAAGGGTGGAGGAGAAAGACTAAAGCCCCGCTCTAGGTCGGATGGAGGAAGCAGGAATTTATATATATACATATATATTTCACAAAATGCACCTTTTGCCTTTATTTCATCAAAATCACTATATTGTTATAACCAAGATTTTCACATAATTTGGTGATATTGACAGTAATAATTTAAAAGTTTCTTTTATTTTTTTCACTGTTTTAATTAATTTTATTGGAGCACAGTTGATTTTCAACGTTGTGCTAGTTTCTGCTGTACAGCACAGCGAATCAGTTATACATATACGTATATCCACTCTTTTTTTAGATTCTATTCCCATATACGTCATTACAGAGTACTGAGTAGAGTTCCCTGTGCTATACAGCAGGTTCTCATTAGTTATCTATTTTATACATATAATAGTGTGTATATGTCACTCCCAATCTCCCAATTTATCCCTCCCAACCCCCCAAACAGTAAGCAGGAATTTAACATCCTTCACCTCCTTCAGGTCTTTACTCAAATGCTACCTCCTCAGATGGCATCGGGACTGAGACTAGGATGAGGCAGGTGATTTTTTTTCCCCCTTCAGAACATTAATTATTGAAAAAGTTGAAAAAAAAAAAAAAAAGGTATGTTAAAACTTAACATTAAGTTGAAATATTTTATTTATAATTAAACCAAAATTTGTTATAATTTAACTTTCCTGGTTTTAATGGAAACGAACTAATCAACAATACTGTTTTCATTAAAATCATTAATCATTTGAAAAACATAAAAACATGTAGAGATGGTCCCACACGTTTCCTTTTGATTCAAGCTCCAGTATGGTTTGGCCCAGCCCTCTGGGATCCTGTCCTTATTTAAATTTTTCTGGGAATTCCCTGGCGGTCCAGTAACCAGGACTCGGCGCTTTCACTGCCAGGGCCCAGGTTCAATCCCTGGTCAATCCCTGGTCAGAGAACTAAGATCCCACAAGCCTCGCGGCCAAAAAATAAACAAATAAGTTTTGCTTATCATTTTTTTCTGCATTAATTTTTATTTTTCAAATAGTGCATTAAAATATTAGTTATCTTGAAGACTGAGGTTTTTGGTGTCCAAGGTGACTGCCTCATTTGCCTCACCATAGTCTTGACTTTGATGGGCATGATAGATAAATTAATATGTGGCCTGTTTGATAGGAAACAGGAACAGGAGAGTAGAAGAGTAATGGCGATTGAGAGTCCTACCAGGTAGTGGGGTGTGATTTTGGATTGGAGGGGTCAAGGCAGGCCTCCATGAGGAGTTGACAACTGAGCAAAGACCTAAAGGAGGAGAAGTAGGAAGCCATGCAAGGATCTGAGGAGAGAGCATGCCAGGCAGAGGGATTTTTAACTCGGCCTGGATTATAGAGCTGTTTTGAAGATGAATTGAGTGAGTGAAGGTTTTAGGACCATGTTTGCTATAACAATAATGATTATTTTTACCATGTGGCCTGGGCCTCAGTTTACTCATCTGTAAAATGGGACAACAGCAACAGTATTGTCAATTCCTGTGGGGATGGGAGAGAAACCTGGCTCAGGAAAGGCACCTGTGAACCACACCCCCATATGCCCTGCATCCCAGGCCTATGAACGTTCCGAGAGCTTGGAGGTGGCCTTTGTCACTCAACTGGTGAAGAAGCTGCTCATTATCATTTCACGCCCAGCGAGGCTGCTGGAGTGCCTGGTAAGGGGGCTGGACATGGGCAGGGGGCAGTTGGTGGGGGACAGGGGAGGGGTTGGCTGGGACACCTTGGAGTTCACCCTGAGCGCACCCTGCCTTGCCTCAGGAATTCAACCCCGAGGAGTTCTACCACTTGCTGGAGGCAGCCGAGGGCCATGCGAAGGAGGGCCACCTTGTCAAGACGGACATCCCCCGCTACATCATCCGCCAGCTGGGCCTCACCCGTGACCCCTTTCCAGGTGCTGGCTGCTGGGTGAAGGGGACTGTGGGTGAACCAGCTGGGACCCCAGTCTCTACTCACTCTCATTCCTTTCCTAGATGTGGTACACCTGGAGGAACAGGACAGTGGCGGCTCTAACACACCTGAGCAGGACGACCTCTCTGAGGTAAGGCCAGGTGGCCCAGCAGGCAACACTCTGGGCTGTACCGACTGGTCGGGGCTCACCTCCTGGCTCTTTGTCCTCAGGCTGGGTGGACCTCTTGGTCCCCACTCTGAGCCTCAGTTTCCCCAACTCTAAAATGGGTTAATAATAGCTCTTCCTCCATAGGCTTTTTTCTTTTCATGGTAAAATACACATAACATTGTTATTTACTACATTCACAACGTTGTGTGGCCATTACCTCTGCCTAGTTCCTGAACATTTTCATCATCCCAAAAGGAAACCTTGCACCCATTACGCAGTTCCTCCCCACCCTCCCTCCCCCACAGCCCCTGGCAACCACTGATCTGCTTTCTAGATCTTTCTGTCTCTATGGCTTTGCTGATTCTGGATATTTCATATAAATGGAATCATTCACTCTGTGGCCTTTGGTGTCTGGCATAATGTTTTCAAGGCTTATCCATGCTGTAGCATAAATCAGTACTTCATTCCTTTTCATGGCTGAATAAAATATGCCACATTTGGTTTATCCATCGTGCATCAATGGACATTTAGGTTGTTTCCATCTTTTAGCTATTGTGTGAATAGTGCTGCTATGAACGTTTGTGTACAAGTATTTGTTGGAACAACTGTTTCAGTTCTTTTAGGTACGTAACTAGGAGTGGAATTGCTGGGTCACATGGTAATTCTATTTTTAATTTCTTGAGGAACACTGCATGGAGTTTTGAGTGGGTTGAGTGTCTCTGTGTGTTAACAGCTCAGCATAGTAAAAATTACTATAATTCCACCCCCCAGGCCAACCACACTTGGTAGATGTTCCACATATCTGGTGGAGATTGCCCACCATAATGGTCATGCATGTGTTTCCCCTGAGCTGCCTAGTGTTTTCAAAAATGTGAAACAAAATATAGAAATCAGAAGATTAAAATTAGAATCTGGGTTTGTGCCTTTTTTGAAAAATTAGAAGTTCTGACAATACTGTGATGGAACCAGCTGGCACTGAGTGGGGGCTGGCCTATGATATGGGGTATCTACACCCCAGTCACCCATGGCTCTCACCTAGTATGCCTGGCCCCTGAAGGCATTTGGATTTGTGACCTTTGTTTCAAATTGTGTCTAAGAATTCACACGTACATACACACACACATCTGTCATATATATATATATATGTATGTATATATATATATATATATGTATATATATATTTTTTAAAATCTCATTATACATGCCATTTGTTTAATTTTTTGAATAGGTAATGGAATGACATCACTCAAAAGTCTAAAACTCTAAAAAGGTATTTATCTTTAATTGTTGTTTGTAGGATCCTATGTAATTCCATTCAATCAAACTTGTGAATTGAGTGATTCAAATCTTCCATCTTCCTATTCATCTTTTTTTTGCCAGATTGATCTGATAGTTTCTGAGAGCCATGTGTTAAATTCTTGTTTTGAGTAATTTCTCTTTGTAATTCTGTCAATGTTTGTGTCAGACTCTTTTGGGCTACATTTTTAGGAGTGTAGAGTTCAATATTTTTATATCTCATACATCTTTTTGTGAAATATTTATGTAATAAATCTCTTGTCCCTAAGAAAAATAAATATTTCTTTTAAAAAAGGCATACAGTGAAAAATCTTATACCCACTCTTGTCCCCCACATCCCTATTACCTCAAATATGATTATATTTTGTCCCCTTTTTTACACAAAAGCATACAGTAATATTGTTCCTTGTCCCCCTCCCCATTTAACAAAATACTTTGGAGAACTTTCTAATAAGTGTACAGAGATATTCCTCATTTTTGAAATGTACAGGACTTCCCTGGAGGTCCAGTGGTTAAGACTCCATGCTTCTACTGCAGGGGGCACGGGTTCGATCCCTGGTCGGGGAACTAAGATCCTGCATGCGGTGCAATGCAGCCAAAAACAAAACCAAACAAAACAAAAACAGCGGTACAATATTCCTTTAGATTATATCCCCTCATGTGTTTATTTAACCAATTTCCTATGTATGGATTGTTTCCAGTCTTGAAATGAGCAGGATAGTACATATGTCATTTTTCACATGTGCAAGCATATCTGTAGCATGAATTCAAAAGTGAAATTACTGGATTAAAGGGAACATGCATTTGTAATTCTGATATACACCCAAGTACCTTTCATGGGGGCTGTACCAATTTATACTCCCAACAGCAAGGTATAAATAAAAGTATCTGTTTCCCCACAGCTTTGCCCACAGAGTGTCAGCTTTTTGGATTTTTTTTGCCAATCTTCTGAGTGAAAAATGGTATCTTGGGGTAGTTTTAGTTTGCCTTTTTGTCATTATATGTGAGGTTTAACATTTTTTCACATGGTTAAGAGCTCTAACTCTAGTTCACATATCTTGCCTATTTTTTCTCTTCAATTGTTAGTTTATTTGTTGATGTCTGAGAGCTCTTTATATATTAGAGTGATTAGCCATTTTGTAGTTTTCTTTCCTAATGGAGAGAAGTTAGTTATCAATATATGGCTTCAGTGTCAGCCAGTCTTGGGTTCAAGTCTTGACTTTGTTACTCCCTCACTGTGGCACTTGGATGAAGGACACACCCACCCCCTCTGTGCCTCAGTCTCCCCATGTGTTAGGTGGAATAACAAGAGTGCCAGTCTCATGATGATGATGGGGTGGTCTCCATCTTTCCCCTGCAGGGCCGAAGCAGCAAGGCTAAGAAACCACCTGGAGAGAATGACTTTGAGACCATCAAGCTCATAAGCAATGGTGCCTACGGGTGAGCCACCCGGGGCTCTGGCGGGGGGAGGGTGGCGGAGGCCGGGTGTCTCGGAGGTGATGGCCGGTCCTCGCTCTCTCCCCCTGCAGCGCCGTCTACCTGGTGCGGCACCGGGACACGAGGCAGCGCTTCGCGATGAAGAAGATCAACAAGCAGAACCTGATCCTCCGCAACCAGATCCAGCAGGCCTTCGTGGAGCGCGACATCCTCACCTTCGCTGAGAACCCCTTTGTGGTCGGCATGTTCTGCTCCTTTGAGACCCGGCGCCACCTCTGCATGGTCATGGAATATGTGGAAGGTGTGCCTGCCTGCAGGGCTGCAGGGAAGATGAGGGGCTGCTCGCTAGTCAGGGCTGCTGGGGGTGGCCTGCCTGAGTCCCAGTCACCAAATTAACTACCCACTTGTATGTTTATCCAGCCATTTATCCATCCAGTCACTGATCCTCCATTCCATCTGTTTATTTATATCCAGCCGTCTATTGATTTATCTTCATTTCTCTTCACTGGTTTATTTTCATTTCTCTCAATATGGATACATCCATCCAATTATCCATCCTTCCTTCATTTCATCTATTCATTTGCTAATCCATCTGTTTTTCTATCCATATATCTATGTGCCATCTCTCCATCCATCCATCCATTTGATTATCCGTCTGTTTGTCCATCCATATTTCTGTTTATCCATTCCATCGTTATTTATTTTATTCAAGTATAGTTGATTTACAATATTATATTACATCTATTTTTAAAAATTAATAGACTTCATTTTTTAGAGCAGTTTTAGGTTTATAGAAAAATTGATTGGACAGTACTGAGAGTTCCCACATATTCGCTTCCCCCCCACCCCCAGTTTCCCCTGTTATTTACATCTTGTATTAGTGTGATACATTGGTTACAATTGATGAACAAATATTGATACATAATTATTAACTAACGTCTGTAATTTATATTAGGGTTCATTGCTTGTATTGTACATCTATTTTCCATCGATCCATCTTTTTCTATATCTAGACGTTCATTCATCTATTTATTCACCTAACTACTTACCATCCATCTATCCAGCAATACCTATTTACCTATTTATTAATCCATCGGCTATCCATCCCTCTTTCTAGCCATCCATTTACTGTTCTTAGTTTGATTCATTCATCCAAACCTCCATTCTAGCAGCTATCTCATTTTATCTAGCTAGCTATTTAAATCCATCTATTCATCCACAATTCATCCATCAGTTTATCTGTCCATTTACCATCCATCCAATCATCCAACCACCAATGTATAGGTTTTTCATCTGTTTATCTATCCATCCCCAATATTAATCCATCTGTCGTCCAAACAGACATGTACTATGGTTATTAGGACACACACATGATCTCACAGGGCTACAACTGTGCCACTTCCGAGCCTTAATTGACCATTCAGTCACTCAACAGGCGTCCCCTCATCATCTCCCTCATGCCACATGCTGTGCTGGGTGCTGGTGGATACCCAGACAGACACACTTTTCCCTCATGTAGGTAACATTCAAGTCTGTATAAACATACAATAAACAAGAAAAATAAGCTAAAAGAGACAAGGTTGTTTCATATAGTGAGGATGGCAACAAGGGATATAAGGCTCAAGAAGACCATGGCCACATGGGCACTTTATTCTCTGCATAAGTGTGTGTCAGGATTATCTGGTGGCCAAATTCAGATTCCCTGGCAGTCCAGTGGTTAGGACTCCATGCTTCCACTGCAGAGGGCACGGCTTCAAGAGTCTGATTCATCAGTTTCTGACATAGATAAATCTGGCTCAAGAGAAAAAAAGGAAAGAAAGAAATTTATTGACTTGTGATAGAAAAAAATCCATGTCACCTTCAGGAATGGCTGTATCTAGGTGCTCAAATCATGTCATTAGTAATCGCTCCATATTTTGGCTCTGTGGACTTCCCTTTAAATAGGCCCTGATATAGTGAGGTTACTATCCAACAGATTCCAGTTTACATTCTATGAACTTAGTAACCTTTGTGAAAAAAGAGGGAAAAGTCATTGGCACAACTTGGGTTACATGCTGACCCAGCTGTTAAACCTGGAAGGAAATCTGGCTCTTGTAAGAAAAAGGAGAAGTGGACACCGAGAGAGACTAAAATATGAATGCTGCTTGCAGTAAATCTGGTGGGGGCAAGTAATTTATATATTAAGGCCCCGGACCCTCAAGGTTGAGACTCCAGATCAAGGGCCCAAACTCAGTCGATAAGCAGGCAGCCTTGGCCCAAACCAAACCTTACCTCCACCATCAACTCCCTGCATGACCCAACCTCTCTCTGAGTCTCAGTCCCCTCCTGCATAAAATCAGCTGATTATACTGACATTGGAGAATGGCTAAGAGGACAAGAGAAGCCTGGTAGAGGGCAGTCCCTGTGCAAGCTGGGGAGAGGGAGACCCCTATCTAAGCCTCAGTTTTCCTTAGCTATAAAATTGGGGCAATGTGAGATGGGGACTTGGTACTATGGTGCATGTTGAGTGCTCAGCTCTGAGCCAGGGGTACCTCCCTCTTCACGTGGGCCTATTCCTTCACCCCCAGGGGGGGACTGCGCCACCCTGCTGAAGAACATTGGGGCGCTGCCTGTGGAGATGGCCCGCATGTACTTCGCTGAGACAGTGCTGGCGCTCGAGTACTTGCACAACTATGGCATCGTGCACCGCGACCTGAAGCCTGACAAGTGAGCCTTGACCTTTCCCATCACTCCTTCCCTGCCCCTCGGGAGGCCCTGGCATGGAAGGGCCAGGAGTGAAGTGGATGGTCCTCGCCTCTAAGACCTCAGTTTGTTTCTACAGCCTCCTTATCACCTCCATGGGGCACATCAAGCTTACGGATTTTGGCCTCTCCAAGATGGGGCTTATGAGCCTAACCACCAACCTATATGAGGGCCACATTGAGAAGGACGCCCGGGAGTTCCTGGACAAACAGGTGTGTGTGCGGGAGTGGGGGTCACTTCGGGTGGAGTGACCCGGCAGGACTGTGGGGCCCAGGGCCTGGCGGGGGACACTGCTCCCCCGGGAGGCCCCTCCTGTGGCCAGGGCGTGGGCTGACGTCCTGCCCCCAGGTGTGTGGGACCCCAGAGTACATCGCACCCGAGGTCATCCTGCGCCAGGGCTATGGCAAACCGGTGGACTGGTGGGCCATGGGCATCATTCTCTACGAGTTCCTGGTGGGCTGCGTGCCCTTCTTTGGAGACACACCTGAAGAGCTCTTTGGACAGGTCATCAGTGGTGCGTGCCTCCGCGGTGGGCAGGCAGGGGGCACGGAAACATGGGCTGGCCCAGGGCCTCATGGACTCCAAAAGCGAACCCCAGCCCTACACCTTGCTCTGCAGATGACATCCTGTGGCCCGAGGGGGACGAGGCCCTGCCCACGGATGCCCAGAACCTGATATCCAGCCTCCTGCAGACCAACCCCTTGGGCCGGCTAGGGGCAGGTAAGGGGTCGCAGAGAATCTGAGCTGGGGGGTCTGTTGTCCGGGAGCAGGGCTCCCAGTGCTGTGTCCCTGGGCCGGAAAATGGGTGGGGAGCTGGGCTGCTTGGCTGGCCATAGCTGTCGCGAGAATTCCCTCCCCTACACCCTCCACCCCTTCCTCCCCAGGCGGTGCCTTTGAGGTGAAGCAGCACAGTTTCTTTCGAGACCTGGATTGGACAGGGCTGCTGAGGCAGAAGGCCGAGTTCATCCCCCACCTGGAGTCCGAGGATGACACCAGCTACTTTGACAGTGAGCGGGCACAGGGTGTGGGATCCTTTGAGGGAGCGCTTGCATATGGCCTGGGCTGGGACCCAGCTGGGTAGGGGACTAGCCCCTCAGACGAGAGGAGAGGGCTGAAGTTGTGACGGGAGCGGGGCTTGGCATAGGGGCGGGGCTCAGTCTGAGAAGAAGGTAAGAAAGGAAGCTGGGGTAGGGGTGGGGCCTGGACAGGACTAAGTTCTAAAATTGGGACTGGACCTAGGTTACGAGGCGGTGCTAGGACGCGGAACAAGGCAAGAGCCTGGGCTGGCGGAGGCGGAGCCAGAGTGGAGAGCGCCTTCGGTGCAATCTGGGGATGTGGCCTCCGTGGAGGCGGGGCTAGACGAAGCCTCAGAGAGTGGGACAGGGACCCAGCGAGGGGGCAGGACCTAAATCTGATCCGAGAAAGGGGCAGGGTCGTGGCCGGGCCTGCAGGACCCGAACCTGGCTCCCGGGGGAGTGTGATTTGAGGAGTGGACCCATGCCCGCGGTCACGACCCACACCTCCACTCCAGCCCGCTCAGACAGGTATCACCATGTGAACTCCTATGACGAGGATGACACGACGGAGGAGGAGCCTGTGGAGATCCGCCAGTTCTCCTCCTGCTCCCCGCGCTTCAGCAAGGTGAGGCAAGGCGGGGATAGGGGTGCGGTGAGACCGTCGGGAGGTGGGACCTGTGTTTAAGTACGGGATGGAGGTGGGCCTGAAGTGGCCAGGGGCTGAGGAGGCTATGGGGAGCAGGGTCCAGGCCCAAGGTCTCAGACTAGAGAAGTTACTGAGGCGGCGAGGATCTGGGAGTGATGAGGCTTGGGCGGGGTGGGGGGGTGGGGGTGGAGGCGGGGAGGGGAGGCAGCATGGTCTTGGAACCGACCTTTGGCATTGAGTGGAATCTAACGGGAGCCTGGACAGTTGTGGAAATGAGGACCCACAGTGGGGCGGGGCTAGACCTGGACGGGGCGGGGTCAGGGCCTGGGGATAGAGAGAATGAGCAGTGGGGGCTGGGCCAGGCCTTGGCGAGGCTGAGCAACGTCTCGCTTTGAGGAACAGCACTTAGCGGGCGTGCAGGACCTGCCTTGGGCGAGGGCACACATAATTGGGCGAGGCCTGGAGAGGCGGGGCAGGAAGGAGAGCCGATTCTTTAGGGCTCGGGCAGGGCAGGGTCTAGAATAGGTCGGAGCCTAATTTTGTGGGGTGAGGCCAGAACTGAAGAACTGTAGGTGGTCGGGGTCGGCCCAGAATTGGGGGGTGGGGGGGGGGTGGGGCACCCGGCTTTACTGGGGCGGAGCGTAGTTTGGCCGGGTCCAGTAGCGGGAATTCGATTGGTTCGCGAGGGAAGGAGGGACCTGGGGGCCGGACTTGCCTCCATCACCACTCATCCGTCCTTGAAGGTGTACAGCAGTATGGAGCAGCTGTCGCAGCACGAGCCCAAGACCCCCGTGGCAGCAGCGGGGACCAACAAGCGGGAGCCGAGCGCCAAGGGCCCAGAGGAGAAAGTGGCCGGCAAGCGGGAAGGCCTAGGTGGCCTGACCCTGCGCGAGAAGACCTGGAGAGGGGGCTCCCCGGAGATGTGAGCAGGGGCAGGATTTTGGGTTTGGGGACTGGACCCGAAGGGGAGTAACTCCTCTGACCACGCCCCCTTTGCGCAGCAAGCGCTTCTCGGCGTCCGAGGCCAGCTTCCTGGAGGGGGAGGCCAGTCCTCCGCTGGGCGCGCGCCGCCGTTTCTCGGCGCTGCTGGAGCCCAGCCGCTTCAGCGCCCCCCAAGAGGACGAGGATGAGGCCCGGCTGCGCAGGTCTCCCCGGCCCAGCTCCGACCCCCCAGGCTCGCTGGATGCGCGGGCCCCCAAGGAGGCAGCTCAAGGGGATGGCACCCCCAGCGCCGGGGACCCGGAGGCCAGTGAGTGCCCCCTCCTGCCGCCTTCCCCAACTCCCCAAGGGCCATATATGAGCGTTCAATGAGCCTGTACTGCTTATGCAAGTTCTCGTGTACTCTTCACACTCCAATCTGGGATTCTCATCAACGTGAGGCAGACCTGTATTCCATGGTCAGTCAACAAAAGTATTTGAGCACTCCTCTGAGTCAGGAGCTGTTACTGACGCATGTTACCTGCGCCCATGAAATTCACAATCCAGCAAGGGAGAGAAGTGGGAAGAGCATTCCAGGCAGAGGGAACAGCACGCAAGAAGTTTATAACCTTGGAGTGACCCCTAACCCACCTGCTCTGTTGCAGCTGACCGCCCACGCCCAGGCGACCTCTGTCCACCCTCGAAGGACGGGGACCCATCAGGCCTGAGAGCCACCAATGACCTGGTTCTGCGCCGGGCGCGGCACCAGCAGCTGTCAGGAGACCCGGTGGTAGAGAAGCGGCCTTCTCGAACTGGGGGCAAAGTCATCAAGTCAGCCTCGGCCACTGCCTTGTCTGTCATGATCCCTGCAGGTGACACTGGGCCCCGCCTGGCAGGGGAGGGGCTACCCCCACTGGTGCCAGGTGCATTTTCCTGGTCCACAGTGACTGGCTCTGGGATGGGCCAGTGAGAGCTCTGGAACTTTGACTTGGGAGGAGGGAGGAGCAGACACAGGGAGAGCTGTGTCTGTTGGCTTTGACCTCTGACCATGGGTCTGTGTCTGCAGTGGACCCCCATGGAAGCTCACCCTTGGCCAGCCCCATGTCCCCACGATCTCTCTCCTCCAACCCGTCCTCACGGGACTCCTCACCAAGTCGGGACTACTCGCCAGCTGTCAGTGGTCTTCGCTCCCCCATCACCATCCAACGCTCGGGCAAGAAGTATGGTTTCACACTGCGTGCCATCCGCGTCTACATGGGTGACTCAGATGTCTACAGTGTACACCACATTGTCTGGGTGAGCGCTCATGGGTGGAGCCTGTGTTCTACGGTGGGGGTGGGGAGAGAGACACCCCCCCCCAGGGGTGAGGGACAGCTCAAACTCTGGAACCAGGCAACCTGGATGAGACTCCTCTGTGACCCTCCTCTGTAACTTTTCCTCTCTGACTCTCAGTTTCTTCATTTGTAAACTGGGGAGAATAATTGTTATTTCATAAACTGTTATGAAGATTACCGTGCCTGCAGAGCTAGGTGTCTGGCACATAAGCTTAGGGAGCTTTCCTTGTTACCAATCCTGTTAATTCTGCTCCTGTGGGGTTCCCTATCCCCAGCACGTGGAGGAGGGGGGCCCAGCCCAGGAGGCAGGGCTCTGTGCCGGGGACCTCATCACCCACGTGAACGGGGAGCCTGTGCATGGCATGGTGCATCCTGAGGTCGTCGAGCTGATCCTTAAAGTGAGTCCATGGGAGAGAGCCAACTGTCTTGCGGTGGGGGTGGGGCGAAGGATGGGGGAGATCCCGGGAAGTTGGAGTTGCCAGAGCAGCTTCCAGCAGAGAACTTTCCCCCTTTCTTCCCCCAGAGTGGCAACAAAGTAGCCGTGACCACCACGCCCTTCGAAAATACCTCCATCCGCATCGGCCCTGCGCGGCGCAGCAGCTACAAGGCCAAAATGGCTCGGAGGAACAAGCGGCCCTCTGCCAAGGAGGGCCAGGAGAGGTGGGTGGGGCCAAGCGCAGTGGGCGGGGCTATAAACAGCAGGCCCCTGGAACACTCCAGTTTATGAGCGATGGCCAGGGCTTACGTGGGAGAGGCATAGGTGAGGACAGGAGAAGGGACATTCACAGGAAAGGTGGCCGCGGCCACCAAGTGAAGAGCAAAACCAAGACAACAGAGAAGGAGGGGCTGGGAAAGCGGGAGGAGTCAGGAAAGGAGGATGTACCAAGCTCCTAGGCTGAAGGAAAGGCACTGTGGGAGCAGAGCTGAGCCAGCAGATGTGGCCTAAGAGGGTGCCGTCCAGGAGATGATTCTGCCTTGCCGGATGTATTATATTTAGGCGACTGAGAGGGGCCAGGAGAAGAGATTTCTATCTGGGATGAGTATGCCAGGCCAGTAGAAATAATTTCTTCCCTTATATGTAGGAGGAACTAGGAGAGGTGGGTGGAGCCAGGAGAGTTTTCTGTTTTGATCAGTGGGTTTGACCTGGACAAGGAGTGAGTGGGGATTTGAGAAGCCTGGCTGAGTCCAGTGAATTTCTTCCCACTCTGATAGGTGGGTTTAGTTGGAGAGGGAGGGGCTAAGACAGGTGGGCGGGGCAAGAAAAGGTTGGTTCTGTTTTGATGGGTGTTTCCAGCTTGGACTGTGAGTGGTCAGAAAGGAATGGGTAGGCCTGAGGTAGGAGGAGCCAAGTGGGACGGAGCTAAAGGAAGTTCTTTGGTCTGGAACTGTGTTGTAGCTGAAGAGGGAGGGGTCAGAAAGGGTGGGTGGTTCCAGGAGGTACCTTGAAGTCCTGAAGTGGGAGGAGCCGGGAGCTCTGGAGTCTGGTCTAGGGAAGGTGGTCCCCTCCTTGTCCTCCAGCAAGAAGCGTAGCTCCCTCTTCCGCAAGATAACGAAGCAGTCGAACCTGCTGCACACTAGCCGCTCTCTGTCGTCGTTGAACCGTTCGCTGTCGTCCAGCGACAGCCTCCCGGGCTCGCCCACGCACGGACTGCCGGCGCGCTCGCCCACCCACAGCTACCGCTCCACGCCTGACTCCGCCTACCTAGGTAGGCCCTGAGCCTGCGCGGGGGCCGAGCTGCGCGCGGTGGCGGGGCGGTGCCTGGCGGCGACCGCGGCGCTCATCGTCCTCTCTCGCCCGTCCGCAGGCGCCTCGTCCCAGAGCAGCTCGCCGGCCTCGAGCACGCCCAACTCGCCAGCGTCGTCGGCGTCGCACCACATCCGGCCCAGCACGCTGCACGGCCTGTCGCCGAAGCTGCACCGCCAGTACCGCTCTGCGCGCTGCAAGTCGGCCGGCAACATCCCGCTGTCGCCGCTAGCGCACACGCCGTCCCCGACACAGGCGTCGCCGCCGCCGCTGCCGGGCCACACGGTGGGCAGCTCTCACACGACGCAGAGCTTTCCGGCCAAGCTGCACTCGTCGCCGCCAGTGGTGCGCCCGCGCCCTAAGAGTGCCGAGCCCCCGCGCTCGCCACTCCTCAAACGCGTGCAGTCGGCGGAGAAGCTGGGAGCCTCGCTGGGCGCCGACAAGAAGGGCGCGCTGCGCAAACACAGCCTCGAGGTGGGCCACCCGGATTTCCGCAAGGACTTCCACGGCGAGCTGGCGCTGCATAGCCTCGCCGAGTCGGACGGCGAGACGCCCCCTGTCGAGGGTCCCGGCGCGCCCCGGCAGGTCGCCGTCCGCCGCCTGGGCCGCCAGGAGTCGCCCCTGAGCCTGGGCGCGGACCCGCTGCTGCCGGCTTCGAGTAAGGAGAAAGAGTCCCCCGGTGGCGCCGAGGCCTGCACCCCGCCCCGCGGGACGACCCCCGGGGGCCGGACCCTGGAGCGGGACGCCAGCGGCACGCGACACCAGAGCGTGCAGACAGAGGACGGCGCGGGAGGGGCGGCCAGGGCCGTGGCCAAGGCCGCGCTGAGCCCGGTGCAGGAACACGAGACGGGCCGGCGCAGCAGCTCCGGCGAAGCAGGCACGCCCCCGGTGCCCATTGTCGTAGAGCCTGTGCGGCCTGGGGCCAAGGCTGAGGTGCCGCAACTCACAAGTGTGGACTCCAAGGGGTTGCAGGAATCTGCACCCCTGGCACCTCCCGCACCTGAGGCCCCGCGGGGCCGGGAGCGCTGGGTGCTGGAGGTGGTGGAGGAGCGGACCACGCTGAGCGGGCCTCGTTCTAAACCTGCCTCTCCCAAGCTCTCCCCAGAGCCCCAGACCCCCTCCCAAGCCCTAACAAAGAATGTACCCAGCAGTGCAGGGCCCCCAGCCCCACCTGCTTCCCTCCTGGTCCCCACCACCAAGCCTGAGGTGGCCCTGACTTCCCGGTGCCCTGCTGAAGCTGTGACCCCAGCAGCCCCGACCAAAAAAGGGGCGCCCTGACCCATGCCCCCGGGCCCATAGCAGAGGGAGCCACTGGCCCTGCGCTGTACAGCCGCCTGTATACATATGTACACATATAAATAAAGTGCGTCCGTGCTGCGTGAGCTTTCTAGAGCTCGCCCCTCCTCCCCTAGCAAGGCAGGACATCATGTTTCCTCCCCCTTGCCTGTGTGCTTGTTGAGGGGTGGAACTCCAGTCCTGGTTACCATAAAGAGGGGAGGTGAGTCTTCGTTGGCCCTTCCTTGTGCTCCCACTTCGTGTCTCACCTATGTGCCAGCTGCCCCCAGACCCTCAGCAAACTGCAGTGCTGTTCTGAGTCCCAGTGCCCACCTGAAGAAAAGATTAACAGCCTCATTTACCAATTTCTTTTTATTCCTCGACAATCCTGAGTAAGGTGTTGATGGGAATCCTGATTCCCATTTTGCAGATGAGTAGATTGAGTCACAGAGAGGTTAAGGCACATGATCAAGGCCAAACAAATAGGAAGAGACTAAATAGATTCAAACTGAAGTCCAAACTGGCCCTTGAGCCTTAGCTCTTATATGCTCTGCTGGGCTTCCTAGAGAGAAGGCCCTGCTCTACTTTCCACAGGGCTCCCATGCCTTCACCAGAGGCTGGAAGGCCTTCCAGAGGGCGGGCAGCTGGGCACACAGTGTGCCCCCACCCCGGTGCTCCTCTCTTTTGTTCCGATTCATGTCACCCACACAGGCCCAGGGCCTTTCTGGGGCTACACACCACTTGGAATGGTCTTCTGTGGCATTGAAGGTTGGCCCAGCTAGCCCAGGGAAGGCTGTCTGGGTCACATCCAGTACGTGCTGGACGCCAGAGCAGTTGGAGGGCAGGACGCCAGGAGATCTTTGCCAGAACTGGACCTGTAGGTCACTGCCAAGGGCTTCCACCAACCAGCCAGAGTACAGGTCTGCAGAAGATGGAAAGAGGACATGGACAGGGTCAGGATCACTGCTAGGGATTCCCTAGGCCACTTCCCCTCTCTGAGCTGTTTCCTCAGTTATCAATTCCTGGCAATCTGGGGAATTATAACATTAAGACTAATAGCCCTTACTAAATGCTTTATATGCATCATGTCACTCGACAGTCCTTTAAAGTTGATACCATTATTCCCATTTTTCAGAAAGGTAAGTTGAGGCTCTGGTTAAATCATGTATCACACAGCCAGAAACCAATATTTGAACACAGGTATATTTGTTGTTTACCTCTCATGTGATTATGACTCCAAGGTATTCTAGTCCCTAACCATGACCTGCCCTCAGCCATGGACACACCAGACACCCCCTCTGCAGAAAAAGTTCTCCAACTGTCAACCTCAAGGCTCACCATCTCCAAAGTTTCCAAATTTGGCAAAGCTCTGGAACATGTGTCCTTTGTTTGATGTGAGTGTTACGCTGCTGTTCCATGGTCCCTGGCGAACATGATGGCCCTTGACTACCTCCTCCAGGTGGAATTTCTGGGCGAAGTCCCCTTCCAGCCTATGGTCATACACGAGGGGGTAGGTGTAGGTCAGCTGTCTGCCTGGAGGGCAAGGGGAGAAGAAAATGAGTGACTGTTCCAAGATTCTAGCCTGGGAATCAGGGACTCACCCTGCCTCCCTGTCTCCACTCACTGATATTCAGGAACTGGGTGAGAGGAAAAGATACACAGATCAGGGTCTGCCCATAGTTCTGGGCACTAGGAGGCCAGCTGTACGCAGCAGAGGAGGCAGGTGGAGGGAAGTTCGGAACGCTGTGGATCAACCAGAAGCCCCCTTCTTGGTCCAGGAGCAGCACACCTGAACCAGAAATTGGAGATCAGGGGGACTGCTTGAGGCATCCCAACAAGCACACGTGCAACCCAGGAACACTCAGTCTGTAGGGGGCCTGGACCACAGGACCAGTGGGCAGTGGGCAGTGTCAGGACCACTGCTGAGCTCAGTTTCCACAGCCATCGATTCTCTTAGTCCAGAGGAAGGACAATGTTGATTTAAAATAAGGAAACAGATGGCTAGGGCCTGACAGAGCAGCCCACCCTCACCCCCCTGGCAACTCATGGGTTAGCTGGGGGAAATGCACAGGGAAACCAGAACTCTTCCCCAGTCCCCAGTCTGGCCTCACCTTTCGTGTGCCCACGGCTGGAAGAGTCCTGAGACCCGCTGGATTGAGGCGGTTGGTCATTGTAGAGTAGAAAGGCGAGCTGGGGAAGATGGACAGGGGCAACTTGAAGGTTCCCCCAAGTCGGGCCCACCCTAGAGTCCCACCCCAGGTTCTGCCGGGGGCGTCTTCACCTGGCTGGTGGTGTTGCGGTACAGCGGCAGCAGGCTGCGGCCCACGGCCCCCGTCGGGCTGCTGATGAGCCCCGCACCGTCGCGCCAGCCCCCTGAGTCTTCATCTAAGTACTTGTACCGCAGCCCTCTCTGCGCCGCATCTCCGGGCCCGCTGTGGGCCGGCAGCTTGTAGACGACGAACCTGGAGGTTAGGAAAAGGACAGAATAGAGGAAGAAGAGAAGGAACCCCAGTCTTCACCTAGGAACGCAGCAATCCCCAGTGCGGCCCTGGAGGGATAGTCGGCTCCCGCGCACTCACCAGTCCACAGGCTGCCCCGAGTCCCCGTAGCAGGTCAGGGTCCCTACAGGGACCCAGAGCAGCGCGGCCAATAGCAGCAAGCTCAGCGCGGCCATGAGCTCAGAGCGCTAGCTGGGGTCTAGAAATCTGTGTCGGGACCGCAAGGCGCGGGGTCACGAGCTGGGCCAGACCCGGCCTCCGGTGACTTTCACTTCCCCAAACCCGCCGGGGAACCCAGGCCCAGACATCACGAGGATGCAGACTCCGCCCGCGAGGAGAGAAGCAGAGGTTTGAATAGGTAGTCAAGGATCCTCCAGGGGCCTCGGCTTTCTTCGGGGCAGTCGCTCCCTGCAGGCTCCGCCCCCGACCCGGCCAGCCTGGGGCCTCCTCCTGCTTCCCGCAGACTAGTTCCTGATAGGCTCCATCCTCTGGCTCGGCCCAGACATGGCGTCTCATGGCCAGGTGGTTTCCAGTGTCCGGCCTCCGGCTCTACTCCTGGCCAATCACAGCCCACGTCCCTCCAGTAGGCCCTGCCTCCGTCTCTTTCAATTCTGGCTAATCCCAATCAACACTCTTTCACTGAACCTCGCTCCTCCCCTGGCTTCTCCGTCAGAGGCAAATTTGGGTTTTTTTTTTTCCTTTCCTGCCTTACAGCCTGAGGTCCAACTCTCGTGACTTTTGCTCCCTTAAAGGGCGCTTGCCCTCCTGGTCCTCCCCCTTTTCATTCTGCATGTTCCCCCCACCCCCCCGCCACCGCCGCTGAGCTAGCCAAGGGGTCACTTTGGATGATGACAGGGTGAAGGATGACGGGGCTCTGGGACCCGGCTGAGGATTTTTTTTTTTTTTTGGCTGCGTTGGGTTTTCGTTGCTGCGCGTGGGCTTTACTCTAGTTGCGGTGAGCGGGGGCTACTCTTCGTTGCCGAGCGCGGGCTTCTCATTGCGATGGCTTTTCGTTGCGGGGCACCTGCTCTAGGCGTGCAGGCTTCAGCAGTTGCAGCACGCAGGCTCGGTAGTTGTGGCTCGCGGGCTCTAGAGCGCAGGCTCAGTAGCTGTGGCCCTTGGGCTTAGTTGCTCCGCGGCATGTGGGATCTTCCCCGACCAGGGCTCGAACCTGTGTCCCCTGCACTGGCAGGCAGATTCTTAATCACTGTGCCACTAGGGAAGCCCCCGGGCTGAGGATTCTTAAGTGGAGGAAGATGGTCCCTGTGAATGTCCCTGGGTTTCGAGGCAGGAGGCAGGGACAATGTAGCCTGACCTTGGGGTGGGGGAAGGACGGGCTGCAAGTGCCTGAGGAGGGTTGCCCAGTTTTAGGAGAGGAGGGTGTGAGTGTGTGTATAGCTCCCCAATATCACCTCTGGGGTTAAGCTTCCTCCCAACTTCCACACCCAAAACCCACAAATTCAGACCAACACTGAAGCTTTATCTGGGAGGAGCATTTTTACGAGACCCATAACCATTCACATCAATGCCAGCCACTATGCGGAGCTTCAGGAGTCACAGTGTGAAGCCTTCTTCTAGAACCAGCATCTCTGGGAAGCCTCACCCCACAACGCCTCTGTTGTCTAGGGCCACCTGTGAGCTGGTCTGATGGTCCAGCTCTCTGAGGGTCTGTCTCTTTGTCAGAAGTATCTAAGTATCCACCTGAGTCCGTTTATTTTGAGGTCTATCTCGCTCGGTCTACATGACCGTGTGTGACTGTGGCTCCCTGTGGCCAAGGACATGTGGGAACTTCTGCTGGAGGCTCCCCCAGGTCTGTTTATGGGCCAGTCCTTGGTGGATCTGTGGGACCAAGAGTCCGGACGAGGGTTCATCCGAGGGAAAACCACCGTGCCTGGGTCCGTTCTTGTTCTAACCCCAGTCCCCAGAAAAGGTCCAAGTGCCGGAGCGGGGCTCAAAGATGACGCTTCATGTGCAAGGCCAGATGATCCGAGCGCGAAAAAGCACGCGAACAGAGCTGGCAGCGGAAGGGACGCTGACCGGTGTGCTTTCGGTAGTGACGGGTCAGCTCGTCGGAGCGCGCGAACCTCCAGCCACAGCCATCCCACGTGCAGGCGTATGGCTTCTCCCCTGGGGGGACGAGGAAGCCTTGAGAGCCACTGTCCCCTACACCTGGTCCCAGAGTCCTCCCTCCTAGCCTTGGCCGGGACTAGGGTGAGGCAAGTGAGGTGCCTAGGTCGTGAAATTTAAGGAGACACTCTCGGGAAGGGTCTGAATCTGCACCCAGGGCCGGCCTCTGCTACCCCGACCCTTCTTCTTCTGTTCCTGCTGGCGCCAGGCCCCTTTTCATTTCCTGGTCACAAGTCGCGCCCTCTACACTACTAGCCCTACTTCCTGTGCCCGGTACCCTGCCCCTGCGTCCTAATGCCGTCACAATCTTTGTCCTTTGGCACTGCCCCTATGTCCCAGCCCCTCCTTTGCACCAGGGGACCCTCAAGCTGCTGCCCAATCCTGCCCCTGGCCTTGGCCCTTGAGCCCCGAAATCCACCTGGTGTTCCAGGCCCTGTCCCCAGTGAGTATGCTCTCCCCCTGGTAGACCTGGCCCCTCCTCCCTGCGTTCCTGGACGCGTCTGTACACGTGGCCCCATCCTCTATGCGGACCCCTATGCATAGGCCTCATTCCTCCTCCACCCCGCCTCTGTTCCACGTCCCCTCCCCTGTCTTTGGCTCCTTGGGACCCGGCTTCTCCTCCTATGCCTACCCTCCTGTATTTCCCAGCCATTTCCCTTTGCTCTCCAGGACCGGCCTCTGCGTCCGGGCCCCTGAAACTAACTCTCCTGAGCTCCAGCACGCCCCCTACAGTCTAACCAAGCAACCCACTCTTTATACTCCTGGCTACCGCCCCAGAACACCTAACTCCGCTCCCGCTTGACCCAAACCTGAACCCTGGGTCTTTGGCCCCCCCGCCCTGGTATTTCGAGCTGTCCTCTCCCCGCAGTCCCTCCTGTAGCCCCGGCCCCTACACAGCTTGCCTGGCTTTCTGCTCTTCGGCCCGTCCCTGGCCCAGGTCTTAGCCCTCGGTTCCCTGAAATGCTTCCCAGGTTTTCCATGTCCTCTCTCCGTCCCCACATGCCTTCCGCACTACTTCCCATCCGGCTCCTGATATTCCAGACTCGTCCCCAGCTCCTTCTGCCCAGCCTTTTGCTCCGAGACTTTGCTTTAGCCCCGCCCCTTGCTCCTGGTTTCCAGCTCCTCTGCAGCTCTTGGCTCCCAAGGTCCCACCCAGCCCCGCCCCTGCACCGGGCCCCGCCCCCTCACCTGTGTGCGTGCGTAGATGCGCCTTCAGGTGAGAGCTCTTGGTGTAGCTCTTGCCGCAGCCCGGGTGCGTGCACGTGTGCGCAGCCTGCCTCTTGCGCGCCCACGATCGCCTGCTGCGCTTGGATGGCGCGGCCTCCGCGGTCCCTCCTGGGTCTCCTGTGGTCCCCCCGAGTCCTGCACCTGTCGTCCCGGGCCCTAGACAACTCAGGAAGGAGTGGGGCGTGGCGGGACCGGGCGCCGGAGCCTGGAGCCCGCGGAAGAGCTGGAAGTGCCCTTGGTACTGCGGCATCGGGTACAGCGCAGGGTACCCGGACAGCAGCCCGTAGGGGGCTCCCGGCGCTGCAGGCACTGAAAGCCCCGTCCGGGGGAAGTAGCTGCCGGAGGAACCCGCACCCGGTCCCGGGTACATCGGCTGCAGCGGCAGCGCCTTGGGCTCGGGGGCTGGAATCAGGGCTGGGCCCACGAAGGCATCGGGAGCCGGGGTTCGTGGGGCCGGGCGCGCCCAGCCCGGGTGGTCCTCGGGACCCAAGAGCCCAGCCACCAGCCCCGGGCCGCCCGCGTACGCGCCCAGAGTCTCGGGCGGCAGTGGGAATTGCACCCCGGAACCTTCGCCAGGCGCCAGAGCGCAAGTCTGGGGGACGCAGGTCTGGGGCGCGCTGCCCGGCTCTGGGCACGGAAAGTTGGTGAGTAGGAGATCCAGGTCCCAGGGGGTAGCCGCGTCCCTCTCATCGTCTTCGTCCTCCCCGGGCGTGTCCTCCAACTCAGGCCTCACGTGGAGGGGTGGCCCTGTGGGGTCGGGGGGGCCTGGGCCCAAGTCCTGCACCTCTTCAGAGCGCCACCACTGTGGGAGGGAGCCGGTAGCACGAAGCTTCAGTGGACACCAGGGTATCCTGCCCGGAGACGGTGGGGGCCGGATGCCCTGATGGGGGCAGACTGGCTAGAGGCTCAATAAAGGGGTCTTGTTTGCTTGTCTGTCATGTTAGTCTGTCCCTCACATTGTCCTTCCCCCCCTCCCCCCACCACCTCAGCTCCAGAGACAGAGGTCTATCTGTCAGGCTGGAGACAGGAGATAAGGCTTACATTATCTGGAGCCACACTCAGGCAAGGGGGAAGGGGTGGCAGAGCCAAGAATGGAAGGCTGGGGGAGGCTCAGCCTTGCCTCAGTTTCCCCCAAGAATCTTCCTCTTCTTCCCTGTCCCCCAACAAGATTAATTCCAAGATTAATTCCTGGATGTCCCCTAGACACATCTGCCATTTCCCTCTGATATCTGGGGGTGTCTCACTGAGCCTAGATCCCTGAGTTGTTCAGTTCCCAGCCTGAGTTTTCTATGACAGAAATAGGCCCTTAGACCAAGTTCAGACCCCTGGCCTGCACTGAGGACACCCAGCGCTGACCAGGTCTCTGAATTCCAAGGCAAGATTCAGACCTGATCCCCCAGCTCTGTGGCCTGGGCCCGGAACCCCTGGCAGCCCATCTAGACCCCACTGGCCCCACCTTGAGGAAGTCTTCCTGTGTGTCCAAGAAGGGGCCCAGGGTGGTCAGCGTGCTGATGGAGGGCAAGGCGGTCTCCGCTGCAGCCATGGCTGGCTGGTGCCCACCCTGGGGCTCAGGCCTCCTCTCCTTTGGCAGCCTCGTGGGCTCTGAGGCTCTGATGGCCCCTTGGAGGGCTCCTCTCTGCCCTCAGCTGATTGGCTGCAGCCCCTGATAAGGGGCAGGCAAAGGCGGGGGTCACCGTTTCTGGGGGAACAGACTTCGCCTAGGCCTGTTTGGGGCTGAGCCTTAAAGAATGATCCTGTATCCAAAGCTAATCAGATGTTCAGGGGCTGGGGGTTCAGGGGCTGGGGGTTCAGGGATTGGGCAAAGTGAGGCACTGGGTTCCCAAAGAAGGAGAAACTTGGAGCCTGTTCTCAGTTACCTTCCTGGAGAAGGGGTGACAGGCAGAATGGGGATTCTGGGAAGGAGCTTCAAGACCCCCTTGCCCCTGACCAGGACCTCGCAGCTCTCCCCTTCCCCATAAACAGCAGCAACTGTGCTGATGGCGGGACTTGGCATGAACTCCCTGCCAAGCCAAGCATTATCAGACTCCCCAGACGTTGGAGGCTGCTATCAGGTGGGGGCCCAGAACAGCCAAGGCTCTGTCCCTGGTGAGTGGGAGGGCTGGGGGCTGGGGATTAACTTGGTTTTAAATTTCCTGGGTAGTGAGCTTCCAGGGTCTGAGCCCAGTGGCAGGGGAGGCCCCTGCCAATCAGCCGTCACTGTCTACCATGGACACCCCCCCACCCCAGGCGGCGTTGCAGGGAGAGTAGCTGCATGGAGGCTGAGGCTGGTGCAATTAGAGCTGCTCCCGCGTGATGGGGGCTGGGAAGGAGGAGGTGACTCCCTCTGCTGCGTGGCATGGGAACGTTGGATCGGGCCATGGGAAACACCTGACCTGCAGGAGACCTGGCTGCTTCTTGATTTCTACCCCACATGGGGGAGGGAATCTGAGGTTCTGCACCAGAGACTGTGGTGCCAAGGGAGTCCAGGTGGGTGACACAGACACACATCACAGACACATAGCTCATAGTCACACACACACACACACACACACACACACACACACTATGCAATTACATAATGACACAAATCCCCTGGTCCCTAAGTCACACACCCCATATAGTCCCTGCACAAATACTTGTGTGTCTGTGTGTCACAAAGACCATGCACAGACATACAATTCTCAGGCGCAAAAACAACCATCCACTACGTTGGTTACATGATGTTATAGTCACACAATCCCTCAGACATAGAATTCATAATCAGGTGCTGACAATCATACACAGTTACCCAAATCACACACAGTCACACACACGATTTAGTCACAACCGAACAGACACATGGAGGATCCTGGATATATTGTCACAGAACTATAGAAGATGCAGTCACACAATCCCATCAAACACAGACGAAGCCTGAGACACAAAAGTGTAAAACACATCCACACAACCATTCATAAACGCACTTTTTTTTTTTAATTAATTAATTTACTTTTGGCTGCATTGGGTCTTCGTTGTGTTGCACGGGCTTCTCATTGCAGTGGCTTCTCTTGTTGTGGAGCTCGGGCTCTAGGCTCGAGGGCTTTAGTAGTTGTGGCTCTCGGGCTCTAGAGCACAGGCTCAGTTGTAGCACACGGGCTTAGTTGCTCCCTGGCATGTGGGATCTTCCCGGACCAGGGCTCGAACCCATGTCCCCCGCATTGGCAGGCAGATTCTTAACCACTGCGCCACCTGGGAAGCCCCGTAAACACACTTTTGATGTAGTCAGGCACACAGTTATACATCAGGCACAGACACGATCACACACTACAACCTTACATAGTCACAGCCACCTGTCTCTGATACTGTATATAATTAGTCACACAACTGAACTACTAATGCCCAACCATAGGGGGCGCACCCAAACACAACCACACTAACATGAAATCAGACACCCTGATAGTGAAAGGCATACAACCTCACCCAGACGGAGGCACATCACCAGAGTTGGTGCACCATAAATGCATCACACAAAAAGACAAAAAATTATCATGTGCAACAAGGGTGGGGGGAGCAAAAAAGTAATGTAAAAACCAGCTCGACAAACCTACTAGGATGGCTATTAACAACAACAAAAAAAGGAAAATAACAAGGGTTGGTGAGGATGCAGAGAAATTGGAACCATCGTACACTGCTGGTGGGAATGCCAAGTGGTACAGCTACCACTACAGCTACAGTTTGATGATTCTTCAGTTAGTTAAACATAGAGTTACCATATGACCCAGCAATTTCACTCCTAGGTATATACCTAAGGGAACTGAAAACATGTACTGGATCAAGTACTGGTACACTAATGTTCACGGTAGCATTAGTTTCAGTCGCCAAAAGGAGGAAACAACCCAAATGTCCATTAACGGATGGATAAACAAAATGTGGTCCATCTGTACAAAGGAATATTATTCAGCTATAAAAAGTAATGAAGTTCTAATACATGTTACAACATGGATGAACCTCAAAAACATGCTATGTAAAAGAATCCAGTTACAAAATGTCACATATTATATGATTCCACTTGTATGAAATATCCAGAATAGGCAAATCCACAGAAACAGAAAGATTAGTGGTTGCCAGGGGCTGGGGGGGAGGAGGAAATGGGGAGTGACTGCTTAATGGGTATAAGGTCTCCTTTCAGGGGTCATGGAAGTGTTCTGGAACTAGATAGAGGTGGTTGCACAACATTGTGAATATACTAAAAGCCAGTGAACTGTACACTTTAAATGGTTCATTTTAGGGAATTTCCTGGCGGTCCAGTGGTTAGGACTCGGCACTTTCACTGCTGTGGCTGGGGTTCAGTCCCTGGGCGGGGAACCAAGATCCTGCAAGCCACACGGCACAGCCGAAAAAAAAAAAGTTCATTTTATGTTATGTGAATTTCACTTCAATCAAATAAAATGGTTGAAATTAGAGTGGTTTCCTGGAGAGGAAAGCAGAGTGTCTCTTGGGGAGACATCTCCCTGATTTAGGATAAAGCACTAACAGGCATGTTTGGCTCTGAAAGGTGAGGCAAGAGGATGAGGGTCGGGGGGAGGTGTGGGCATCTGGCTGGGAGATAAGGCCTCTGGGAGCAGGTAGCCAGTACGGATGGCAGACTTCCCTGGGTGGCAAGGCCTGAGCCTCAATTTAGGTTTCCTAATGTGTATGCCGTCATCACCCTCTACACCCCCCTACAGAGAACTCCAATATCCACAACAACTCCAGGACAGGGAGCTTTGGTGAAAGGAAGGGATGGAAGGAGGGAGGCCATTGGTTCCTGGTGGAGGGAGGTGTCCAGAAGAATTAGAGTTATGCAGAATCGCAGACAATTCAGGGTGGTGATGGACTCCCTACTGAGTGAGGAGGAGAGTTCAAATCATTTTATTTGGATATTAAGGGCAAGAAGGGCCCAGAAAGTGGAAGAGTCTGAGACACACCCAGGCCTCAGGCACTTGGGGATATGCAGGCTAGTGATCACCTTCAGACACAGTCTCACAGTTACTCCCGTCATACTCAGTCAGAGACAACGTGTGAGACAGAGCATTCTACACACACAACTACCCAGACTGTCTATGTGGGAAGAGGTGTTCCTGGGTGGGCAGGGAGGGGTCTGTCCTGGGAAGCAGGAGGCCTGGATCCCAGTCCTGGTCCCTGCTCTGCACCTGGTCCATTGTGACCTTGAGCAAGACCAATCTGCTTTCTGAGCCTTACTTTCCCCAACTGGGAAATGGACAGGGTCATGGTAGATGAGTGACTTTCAGATACAGAGATGGTCAAGCATGATACATCCAGATTCGAAAGCACACCTCACAAGTGCTCATAAAAGTGATCTAGGTGAGCATAGCCATTCACTCAGCTATATACTCAAGCTCACAACCACACACAACACATAGACCAAATCACACTGACACATATAGTTATATACAATCGCCCAGACATACACAAAAATATCTAGTCATATTCTCACAAAGATAACAGCCGCATCTACAGAGAAAGCCATCAAAACAGAGTCATGGGGCTTCTCTGGTGGCGCAGTGGTTAAGAATCTGCCTGCCAATGCAGGGGACAGGGTTCGAGCCCTGGTCCGGGAAGATCCCACATGCCGTGGAGCAACTAAGCCCGTGCGCCACAACTACTGAGCCTGTGCTCTAGAGCCCGTGAGCCACAACTACTGAGCCTGCGTGCCACAACTACTGAAGCCCACGCGCCTAGAGCCTGTGCTCTGCAACAAGAGAAGCCACCGCAATGAGAGAACCGCGCACCGCAACGAAGAGTAGCCCCCGCTCGCCGCAACTAGAAAAAAGCCCTCACGCAGCAATGAAGACCCAACGCAGCCAAAAATAAATAAATAAAATAAAATAAAATAAAAAATTTAAAAAAAATCAGTAGCCCTGAAAAAATTATAAAAAAAAGAGTCATGCACACAGTACCACAAAAACACACGATCACACAGAATACCATTACACGAGCTTACAATTAGACAAGAAACCACAAAGAAATTCAGCCACACACAGTCACAGTTACACAGGCACACAACCACCCATAGTCAACAGCCCCAAAACGTCACAGAAACAGTCAGCCCCATTCACATATAGATACACAGTCACTCAGGCTCAATCAACCGCACAGAATCACAAAGCACAGGGAATCACACCAAGTCACACAGTCACATGTGGCTAGCAAGCTTCCTGGGACAGACTGGCAGACAGCTTGGGCTGAGATCGCCCACCAGAGCCCACCTCCTCCTCCCACACAGAGTACCCCATTAAAGGAGACCTTGAGGTCTGGTCTCCTGGGTACTAGGACTCATTTTTCTCGTGCCTCAGTTGCCTACTTTAACTCCAGACTCTGCCCTCGCCCCCTACCACCAGGAGTGGGCCGAGCTCCCTCCTAGGGCCAATCAGAGCAGGAATACAGCTGGCCAATCGAGTTGGCGCACTCGCCTTCCGCCCCTTCTCTGTTCCGCCCCTTAAAGGGGTTAAGGTGCCTCGGCTTGGGCGCGCCCGCTTACGCCTGCAAGGCTGCCGTGGCCCCTTTAAAAGGCAGAGCCGTGAAAGAGCGGAGTCCTAGGAAGAACCAATGACAAGCCCCATTTGGCCTCTTCCCCGCCCACCCCCTCCGGAGGTCAAAAGCCTTGGTCAGTAGCACTGTGGCCTGTGCGGTGAGCCCGGGGGCTCCAGGTAAGGACTGGCTATAGGGGCGAAGGGCGCAAAGGCCCAGGGGAGCCAGTCCGCTCAGACGCCTTCATTCCTCCAGGTCGGCCTTGGTTGTTCCGCTCGCCAGCTCGCTGCACACATGGCCCTGAGAGGCGTCTATGGGCGGCTACTGAGCCGTGGACCCAGCCTGCGAGTCCTTCGTTCATGGAGCTCGGCGGCGACGCAGACCGGTCAGTGCCGGACCGGAGGTGGGATGGGGAGGGAGAAACTTGAGGCTCGGGGACTTCCCCGGGGTGATTTTCCCGTCCTGTGTTTGCAGAAAAAGGCGGGAAGACCCAGAGCCGATCAGCCAAGTGTAAGGACCCCTTGTCGCGCCGTACGTCTGCGGCCCTTGTCCAACTGTCTGTCTGTCCCGGATGGGCTCTGTCCCGGAATCCGAGGGCTGCCCAGGCGGGGAGGCAGGGCCGCTGAGGCAGTGAGTTTCCCCGAGAAAGGCCACTTTGTCAGTCCTGTTTGCAGCCCACATTTGTTGGGAGCGAAATGGGGGTTGAGGGATGGGGCTGATGATTCTGGGAGAGGGGAGGGTGTGGTGGTCGGGTGGGTAGGGATGAGCCCCACCTCCTCCAACTCTGCCCAGCCTCGCGGCCTGAGTTTGACTGGAGGGACCCACTATTGCTGGAGGAGCAGCTGACAGCAGATGAGATCCTCATCAGGGACACCTTCCGCACCTACTGCCAGGAGCGCCTCATGCCCCGCATCCTGCTGGCCAATCGCAACGAAGGTGCCCAGGCAGGCGGGTGGGCACCCTGGAGCTCCCGCTGCCATCTGAACCACACTCTCCACCATTCACACCAGCTATGCCTGCTCTAGCTGGGCCTTAGGGCACCTCTGGCCCTGGGTTGGGGCTCCAGTGGGCCAAGGCTGGGCCTGAAGTTGGGCATCTGTCCCTTTGCAGTTTTTCACCGGGAGATCATCTCAGAGATGGGGGAGCTGGGTGTGCTGGGCCCCACCATCAAAGGTAGGGACAAATTTCTCTCCACACTCTGCAGCCCCCACTCTGCCCTGAAAAGCCCCTTCCTTTCCTTGAGCCTAGTTTCCCAGTCTGTAAAGAGAGGCTGTTAATCCCTCTGTCTGAAGTGGCTGTGGGGATGAAACCCTCAAGTAAGGGCCAGCTTGGTACCCTCTCCTTGGGTGCCCCTATGTAGCTCTGTCTCTTGGGCCCCAGGAGTCACTGATCTTAGCTGGGCAGGGCTTTGTCCCCCATTGCCCTATTTCTCCCCTCCCCCACCCCCCCGCCCCCACCAGGGTATGGCTGTGCTGGAGTCTCATCTGTGGCCTATGGGCTCCTGGCCCGAGAGCTGGAGCGAGTGGACAGTGGCTACAGGTCAGCGATGAGTGTCCAGTCCTCCCTTGTCATGCACCCTATCTACGCGTACGGCAGCGAGGAGCAGCAACAGAAGTACCTGCCCCGGCTGGGTGAGCAGCTGCCTGTGGAGCCTGGTGGAAGGAAGGCAGTCCCAGTGGTCTGAAACTCAGGGGCAGGGCTATCCCAAGCTGCCTTCTGTCCTCACCCCAAGGATATTACCAGTGGCCACTCAGGCCCCCTGCCAGACCCTGGGCTTCACCCCCACATCTGATTCTCCTAGGTCTCTCTTTTTTTTTTTTCCCTAGGTCTCTCTTAACTCTGCCCCTTCCTCACCACCGTCATATCCCCCATGATTTGCTTTCTGTACTCCCCATTCCAGTCCAAAGTTTAAAGTCTTAACTTCCTAACTGGGTCCACAAAACCCCATGTGAGCAGGCCTCTGCTGATTTTTCCACCTCATCTCTGGCCACTTCCTTGATTGCTCCTTCCCAGCCACACTCAGCTACTTGGAATTCTCAGTTGTACCACTAGGCCTTTGCGCATCCTGGTCCCTCTACCAGGACTGCTCTTTACGCCTTTTCCTGCTTAACTCCTTTTCACTGCCCTTCAAGACAGTTTAGCCCACCCTTTCCTGACTTGTATTGGGCCTCACCCCATCATTGCATTGTGACTATGGCCTGGGTGAGACTTGTCCCCCCACCACCTGGGAGTGCTGTGAGGGCAGGGCTGGATCTGCCTTGGCCTGGCTCAGTGGAGAGGCTGACAATTTTCAGTAGAGGGAATGATTGGGGGAGAGGCAGCCTCGTGACCCTGTCTCATGCCTGCAGCCAAGGGGGAGCTCCTGGGCTGCTTTGGGCTCACAGAGCCTAACCATGGGAGTGACCCCGGCAGCATGGAGACCAGAGCCCGCCACAACCCGTCCGGCAGGAGCTACACCCTCAATGGGGCCAAGACCTGGTGAGAGGCCTGGGCGCCTCAGGCAGGTGGGCAAGGGCAGTGGGTGACGGCCAGACACCTCACTGCCTGTCCTGCCTCCAGGATCACCAACTCACCTGTGGCCGACCTGTTTGTAGTGTGGGCTCGGTGTGAAGATAGTTGCATTCGGGGCTTCCTGTTGGAGAAGGGGATGCGGGGCCTCTCGGCCCCCAAGATTGAGGGAAAGTTCTCTCTGCGGGCCTCGGCCACGGGTATGATTATCATGGACGATGTGGAAGTGCCAGAGGAGAATGTGCTGCCCAAGGCGTCTGGTCTGGCGGTAAGCAGCAGCCACCTTGGGAGCTGGCATCAGGTCACCTGCTGGTTCTCTTTTCTTGGGCAGGCACCATGCTAGAGACCCAGCTGGGGAACAGACACACATGGAGTTCACACAGTAGTGATTTGGAGAGGCTCTGCCTGGCTCACTGATGTGCAAAAGCTGCCCCATTTTGGTGACCATCTCACTCATGCTGGCTCTGCCCAGTACATATAGGCCTGAACCAGCTTAATCCTTTGATGCATGTGTATCTTCCTGTCTCCTTACATCAGCCCCTAGGTCTGAGCATCCAATCCAGACCCTGGGCTGGGTAGAACTGTATGCAAACCAAGAGTGAGCAGGCAGTGAGCAAGACCTTATGTGCATGAGCTTTGGTGTCAGGGCCATGTGTGACTTAAACAGTTGCCCTGAGTCCCCCTTGTTTACACTGACTGCATGTCTTGGGTGTCTGGGGAGGGGGCCTCCCCCTCCTAGTTAAAAGTTAGTTCTGCACAGGCTTCTCATCTCCTCTTGGTGGGGCTGAGGCCCCCTCTGAACCCTGCAGGGTCCCTTCGGCTGCCTAAACAATGCCCGCTATGGCATCACCTGGGGTGTGCTTGGAGCTGCTGAGTTCTGTTTGCACACGGCCCGGCAGTACACCCTGGACAGGTGTGTAGGGGCTGCCATGAGAACTCCTGGGGGGGGTGTGGGGGCTTGGGTTCCGTCTCTTACCCCCCCACCCCTGGCCCCCACCCACGAGACCTAAGTTCCCTGCTCTGTGAAATGGCTGAGGAAGTCCTTCTGAGCAGTGAGGGGCTCAGTCAACAATAGGGCCAGAGTGAGCTGCATGGGGGCTGAGGCAGCATGGGAAGGCCCTGGGACAGGACTGGGGAGTAGGGCCCTCCTTGTATTTACCTTGACCCTGACCACATAGGATCCAGTTTGGTGTCCCACTGGCCAAGAACCAACTGATTCAGAAGAAGCTGGCGGACATGCTCACCGAGATCACACTGGGCCTTCATGCCTGCCTGCAGCTCGGCCGCTTGAAGGATCAAGACAAGTAGGGGCTGTGTGTCTGGGGAGGAAGCGGGAGGCAGCTGTGGTGGGAGGACCCAGTGCCCCTTCTGGGCATGGTGGCAGCTGGCCCTGGAGAGAGAGGTCCTTCCTGCCTGGTGGCCCTTTGGGACCCATCCCTTCCTGCCTCTCCCTCATTACAAGCTGTGTCTGTTGCTGTGACGGTAACCCTCCTCCCCAGCTGGGTTTGCCCAGGGTGTAGGGATGCCTGGATGCCCAAAGCAGGGTCAGTTCTTTATAATCCAATGCTCGTTACACGTCTGTGCTGTTTTCAGGGCCACCCCGGAAATGATCTCCCTGCTGAAGAGGAATAACTGTGGGAAGGCCCTGGACATTGCCCGCCAGGCCCGAGACATGCTGGGAGGGAATGGGATTTCTGATGAGTATCACGTGATCCGGCATGCCATGAACCTGGAGGCCGTGAACACCTATGAAGGTGGGGGCCAGATCCCTGGGGTGGGGTTCACAGTGGCCTCACGTCTGGGGAAGAGGACAGCAGACCCAAGTCCTACTCCCAGCTGTCACCAGTCGGCAGCATGACCTGGGGCAAGTCCCACCCTGTGTCCCTCATCTGGAGTGGCCCACACTGGGACCGTGGAAGTAAACCCTCCCAGTCCTTTCCTCCATTATGCTCCAGGGGAGGGATGTTCCCAAGCCTGCTTACGGCTTCTTCAGGCATTCCCAGAGCGGGGCCTTAATGCCCAGCGAGCTGGTGGATGCAAGGGAGTGAGAGTGCAGCTACACACAGGAACCACCACTCCATTTTATGTGGCGTTTGCACCTGACAACTAGTTGTGACTCGCATGGGGCCCAGAACCCCTTGCCTCATGGGAAGACAGACATAGAAAAAGATAATTAAAAAGAATAGAGATGTGGGGAATTCCCTGGAGGTCCCGTGGTTAGGACTCGGCCTCTTCACTGCGGTGGCCTGGGTTCAAGCCCTGGTTGGGGAACTAAAACCCCACAAGCCGTGGTGCAGCCAAAAAAAAAAAAGAAAAGAGGTGTATAATTCCAGTGTGAGTCACACAGAACTGGAGGGAGCTGTAACAGGCACTCAATCTCTTAGGGAGAAAGTGGGACCATGTTAAGCCTTGAGGGAGGTGTAGGAGCTCCCTGGGCAGAGATGGTGAAATAGCGTCCATGTGCTATTCTGGATGGGACATTCCAGAAACAGCAAGAAGGAGGGCTGGGGGTGGGGGTTTCTACAGGCATGACAATGACCCAGAGGACAAGCAGAGGGCACCTTCAGATAGTTTTACGCAGGGGAGGGACAGGGTCAGATTTGCACTTTAGGAAGAAAATAGAATTATTTTGCTCCATAAAAGGGAGGCCATAATCTCTGCCTTCCACCTCTGGAAGCTGAGGAAGAGCAAATGAGAACACTGAGGGCTGTAAAGTATTACTTAGACATGTGGATGTGGGATGGGATGTGGAATGTGGGGCGTGGGGCGGTGGCTCTAGGATGGGGGATCATCTGGGACAGGCAACTAACTGTCTGATGTTTGCTTTCCCATTCCTCCTGTGGGTGAGAAAGGGCCTGACCCATTTCTGCAGAGCTCATCAGCTCTTTCCACCTCTGTGGGAAGAAAGCATGGCTGGGTTGAAAATCAAACGTTTAATCAACCGTGTGGGGTTGGGGTCGGGTGCATCGGGGAGCACCAAAGCTTGGCCCATGGTGAGGGCTGGACTCGCTGCAGTTTTGGGCCTGGCACAAGGAGCTTTGGGTTGGTTGGTCGGTCGGTTTTTGCCAAGATGCATTACAGAACTCTGAAAAACAATTTTCTCAGCATGGCCAGAACGGTGGCCTCTGAGCCTTCCCTTGGTGGCTGTCACTAAGGGGGGCTCTCCTGGCAGCTGTCAGCATTCGCTGTCTTTGTGGGTCTGTTCTTCTTCCAAAGTAGTAGCCTGTGGGGAGACATGAAGATTGACTTTAAAGGGAAGTTGTGAGCTGTTAAGACTCCAAACCAACTCTGCATTTATCTTGCCCAGGCACTCATGACATCCATGCTCTGATCCTCGGAAGGGCAATCACAGGGATCCAGGCGTTCACAGCCAGCAAGTGAACCCACTTCACCTGGGAGCCTGGATGGTACCAAACCCCTTCCCAGGGAGATACTGCACTCTGAGCTTAGCCAGGGAGGTGGCAGATGGAGCCAATTCTTCTGGTGGGAAGTGAGAGACGCTGATTTTTAAATATCAAAATTTCCCTTTTGAAGTCATTCAAATGTGTTCCTTAAAAAGAAGATGGGACTCTCTGTACTGAGTTTCTCAATCCAGTTTTAACTGTGGACGGGAACAGACTCCACTCACCTTGGAACAGAAGCTCCCTTTGACAGGGGAGCAGGGAGAGGGAAGGAGAGTGACATGGAAGCAACTTGTGAGACCCACCTGGTGTCTGACTACGCAGACTACCCCCTCCACACAGCAAGAGTTTACTCTGCGCCCTCTGACCCTCCCATCTTAGGGTAAGTGCCTTATGCTGGACGTTGGAGCAGAGTGAGGGGGAAAGAGAGAATAATAAAGAGTCTGCATGTCTGAGCCCACAGTGTCGGACCACAGTTACTTGTAACCACCCGAGAAGTTACTTCAGTCACAGGGGAAAGGAACATGTGTCGGGGCTGTGAAGCGCGCTGGGATCTGGTGGGGATTTCGGCCGCCCCAGAGTGATCCACGCCTGAGTCTTGGGCTCAGCTGTAATAAATAAACCCAGTTAGGCACTGCCAGGGCTGAGGGCTGAGGGCAGAGGGGACTTTGTCCTTTCTGTCACCACAGAGCTGACGCACAGTGTGGGAAATAACGGTCCAGCTTCTCAGTTCGGACTCAACACATTACAGGGGAGCACGGGGCCACAAGTGGGATGGCAAGAGCCCCAGGGCTTTTGCAGTAATAGTGGCCCCTGTGGGGTTTAGGGCCCGGCGGTGCTAACGTCCTTGTTCTCTGTTGACATTTACTTTCATCTTAGCCGCTACAACTCTCGTTCCTCCAGCGGGACCCATGTGAATGTGTGAGTTCAGTCATACCTCAGGCTGGCCGCACAGGTCTTTGTACACGGTCTCCACGGTGTGGCACACTTCTTTGAGCTCTGTTTCCAGGTGACTGATCTTTGCCATTTTTTGGGTGAACTCTTGGAGCTTTTCCTGAATGATCTTGTTGTGGTGATTATAAATCTGATACATCCTCTCCTCTAGCTTCTCTGTTAGGTCTGAAACCTTTGAAAGAATAAGATGTGTTCTTGGAAAGTCAAACAAGAGGCATCACAAGACATTTGTTCTAGCTGGCTCTTTCAGATTTCTGCAATTTATCTTATAAAAGTGGTAAAAACAACTCCTGTGACTGGAGGTGAAATTGCCTGTATGTTAAGTTTTTCTTTTTAAAAAGCAAGGTGCGGGAATTCCCCGGTGGTCCAGTGGTAAAGAATCCGCCTTCCAGTGCAGGGGACGTGGGCTCAATCCCTGGTCGGGGAACTAAGATCCCACATGCCGTGGGGCAACTAAGCCACGTGCCAGAATTATTGAGCTCCCACACCTCAACTAGAGAGCCCGCGTGCCACAGAGCCCACGCACCACAACTAGAGAGAGGAAAACCCGCATGCCACAGCTAGAGAGAAGACTGCGCGCCGCAACTAGAGAGAAACCCGAGCAGACCGCGCGCTGTAACGAAAAAGATCCCGCGTGCCTCAGCAAAAATCCCGTGTGCCGCGACTAAGACCCAACGCAGCCAAAAAAAAATAAGGAAAATAAATAAATAAAATAAAATAAATATTAAAAAAAAAACAAGGTGCAAAATTATGTATATAGTATAAGCTCAACCAGGTTAGGAGGAAAGTACATAGAACAGAGACTGGAAGAAAACATGCAACAAAGTGGCTTCTAGGAGGTGGTATCATAAGGGTGTTTTTATATTTTTTTCTGCTATGTTATGTTTTTCTCTACTCTCTAAATTTTCTATGTACAAGGTCGGTAGAGATGGTGGGGGGCAGGGAAAAAAGTCAGCCTGTCATTGAGAGATGACATGTGGAATCCATAAGCTGTCCAGCTCACAGGACCCATTACGCATTTTGAAGAAGCATTGGCGGCGACAGCCATTAACACCAGACCTGAACATAACATCAGGCTTTGTTAGACATAAGCCCCAGCCATGTCCAGGGACCTCCACTCTCCTGTCACAAATCATTCGACTTCTGGAGGACAAATGGGTGTGACAATGCATGTTATGCCTCAATGCCCTCCTGCCACAGCCATTAGTCCTGGCATGAAGTAAGGGCCTGGGCTGTGGGTGCAGATGAACCTTGGCTTCTTATCCTGGTTCTCTCACTTGGGCAAATTATTTCCAAACCTTACTTTTCCCATCTACAAAGTGGGTCCAATCTCTTCTTTGCAGGATAGTTGTAAGGGTGAAATGAGGTACTGCGTGCAAGTTGCCTAGCACCGTGCTGGGAACATAACTGTGGTTCATTCCCTCCCCTTTCACTTTTTACATAAAGAACCTCCTCCCCTTTCCTTGGGGCTTGGCAGTATGTGGGGGGAAATCCGTCACCTTGATCCTGAGGCTGTCTCTGAAGTTGGTCATGAGGGCATGGTCCTTCTGCCTGCTCTCGTTGATGTTTTCGATCAGCTCCTGGGCCCTCTTCTTCAGGATGTCGATGCTCGAGTCCAGAGAGGAGAAGTAGGGTCCCGACTTCCCTTCCAGCATCATCAGCTGGCGGTTGGCACTGGAGGTGGCCATAGAGGGGCTAGAAACCTGACTTCTGAAAGTATAGGAAACTGAGATCAGTGCCAAACTCTGTTGACAGTGGCTGATCTGAATTAGCTCCGTGGTGGGAGGAGAACCTGTGTCGTGTGTCTCTCGTGGGTGACACTTGTTTATTTCATTCACACATACACCCCCACCCCACCCCTGAGAGGCAGGGATGGCATCCCATCTTCTAACTGTGAAAACAGACCCAGGAGCACAAACAAAATCTGCCCAAGTTTCCAGAACAAGAAGATCTGCCTGACTGCAAAGCCCACAGTCGTTTTATTACACAAACTTGCTGCTTTGAAATGAGCATCAATAATATTAAAAATAGTTTAGATGCTTTCTTAGATGATCTTCCTGTCACCAGCCTGCTGAATCCCTTTCCATCCCTTTCTAAACCTACTTAGTGACGCTCATAGCAGCATGCAGACCACCTGGGGCTAGTGTACCTGCGTGTCTCTGCTCCCATCAGGTAAGGTGGCCTGTCAAGAGGTAGTTATGTTAAAAAATAAAAATTTAAAAAATACCCCTCAAAAGAGTTAGTTATGTTTGGCCCACATTGTACACATGACTATAATTATGCAATTCATTAAATATCGTGTTAGCTAGTGACATGCGAAAAAGGGACAGGTGTCTAATAAAGCTAAATGGAATGACTAAAGATGACCCTAATAAAACATAACTATTAAATCAAGTGTGGGGGAGACAGCTATATATTGGGACATATATAATGTAGAACATAAAAATGTAGAAGGATTCTGCATACAGATCGCTTTGTCAAGGCCTGTAAGTTTTTGCTCTGCTATAAAAACACAAAAGTGGAAATTGTGGGTAATGCATTATGAATGAGGTTTATGCAAAAAAAAGAAAACAGTTGCAATCTGATCAGCAGACCCATTGGTGTTTTAAATTAAGCTAAAATGTTTAAGGTAAGCTGCTTGTTTTTTTGGCCATTTCTTTGCTTTATCTGCCATGCACCATGCTAAAAACTACATGCCTCATCTTGCTGCATCCTCACAACCACGCTTTGGGGCCTATTCCCATCATCTTTACCTCATAGCTGAGGGCACAGGCTCAGCGTGGTTGTGTCACTTTCTCAGGATCACCAGCCAGTCTGTGCAGAGCCGGGTGTGGCGCCCAGTTGGCCTGACCCCCAGCCTGTGTCCTGCTTCCCCCAAAGTTCTCAGTTTCCTCCTCGCCCCCTGAGGTGCTTCCAGCTCTGAATGGCTGACTCAGAGGTGCCAACACAGCAGTTCCTCAACACACCAGTTCACACACAACCATAAAGTCAGGCATGACTGCAAGCCAGGCACAGCTACTTAGAAAAACATGTCTTGATTTTTGGATGCTTCCTCCATACAACTATTTTTTTGACTTCTCCCTGACTGCCTGAGCTCTTCATTTTGGCTCAGGATGCAAGCACAGTGAAACCGGGGTGCATGAGAGCCAGGCTCTCATTGACACAAAAGTCCTCAGGCCTGAGACGCCGGCTGTGTCCTTGTCCTCGTGTATTCCTTACCAGAAGTTTTCTTGCCCCTGGGCCTTTGCATTTGCTCTCTGACTGGGAGACCTAGCCCAGACCACGGCATCTCAAAGCCGCCTATGACCTATGCTTGTCACTGTCCACACCCTTATCTCCCCATTTATCTCTGCATTCCCAGCATCCAGCACATAGTAAGTCCTCCACTGTCTGTTGAATGAGTGAAGGATACTGATCTAGTCCTCCCTCCTCTGGCTTCACACAAAGCATGCAAGTTCATCTGCCTCCAAAGCCAGACACTTGTGTTCAGTGCATTTGTCAAGATGAGAAAGTGTGCCTCTGATCAAGGCAGACATTTTATAGCAAAGCCTTATATCAGCTAGAAAACAACAGACCAACTAAAGTCTCCCTGGGTATTCTTGTTAAAAAACGTTTTGCTGTCCCCGGTACCTACCTCTCATGGGAAGAATAATAAAAGTGCATCAAATAAATGAATGAATGACTAGCAAGGGCTTTCATTACCATCCATGCTTTCATGTCTCCCAAACTTCTGAGCTCCCAGCAAGGTACCTGACTATCCCCAGGCCCATTCCACTTGGCTGTCCCAGAGGCATTTCAAACTCCTCTAAATTTGCACAGCAGGGACGTCCCTGGTGGTCCAGTGGTTAAGACTCCATGCTTCCAGGACTTCCCTGGTGGCACAGTGGTTAAGAATCCGCCTGCCAATGCAGGGGACACGGGTTCGAGCCCTGGTCTGGGAAGATCCCACATGCCACGGAGCAACAAAGCTCATGTGCCACAACTACTGAAGCCCGCGCACCTAGAGCCCGTGCTCCGCAACAAGAGAAGCCACCACAGTGAGAAGCCCACGCACTGTAACGAAGAGTAGCCCCTGCTTGCCACAACTAGAGAAAGCCCGCACGCAGCAATGAAGACCCAATGCAGCCATAAATAAGTAAATAAATAAATAAATTTATTAAAAAAAAAAATAAAGACTCCACGCTTCCAATGCAGGGGATCCCTGGTCGAGGAACTAAGATCCCACATGCAGGGCAGTGCGGCCAAAAAAAACAACAGCAAAAAAAACTGCACACCAGCCCAATGTTGTCCTCCCTCCTCATTTCATTGAATGACACCAAAAGCCACCTGGTTCCCAAGCCAGAAACTTAGCAGTCAGCCTGGAGCCTGGCTTCTCTCTGTCCTTCCAAATCCTGTCACAAAATCCTTTCATTTCCACCTCCTTAATTTCTCCCAAATCTATCCTCTCCTCCCCACCCAACCATTCACAACCCCACGCCTATCATTCTCATCTGGGCCCTAGTGACCTTATAACCGCAATCTGATGTCCCACTTCTGCTCCACAGCCCACAAGAGCCCCCACCAGCTGCAGGAGCAAGTAAATTCCCTAGCACAGCACACAAGGCTTTCCAGGGCCCTGGCCTGCACTTTCTCTTTTCACCCTCCACTCCCAGCAACTTGAAACCTTCCACAGTTTCACCAAACTCATCAGCCTTTGCCTGAAATGATTTTTCCTTTCTGTCAACTTCACAAGGCAACTTTTGGAGCATCCTTACCTCAACATTGCTTTCTAATCACAACACTGCCAGTTTGTACACTAGATTCCCCCCAGGCGCCATGCACACTCTGGGCAGGGACTGCATTGCCTTCATTCCAAAGGCATCACAACTATTTGCCGAATACCGAAATGAATGAACTGCTGCTGGAGCCAGAGCCAGATGTAACATTCTTGCTCTTAAGCCACTTTGCACCCAAAGTTGCTTTGTTGTCCCAACAGTATAGGATTCTGAAATTAAAATCGATGATAGAACCAGGTGCTTCTTTTTGTGTAATTGCTCACAACCTGCTTGAGCTGCTAACTGTTCAAAGTTGCTCCTTTTTCAAGCTCAAGGGATAAAGCTGGAACTGGTCTTCGTGGCAGCTACACAAATGGTGAAAAATCAGTGGAATTCAGCTCACTCAAATTTCGTTATGGGACAAAGGCCTGCATCAGATGTCTGCAGAGAGCTTCTTGGTTTTCCCCAACCTCTCCTTTGGGGATTTATTCCTTTCCATTTCATTTTTCTTAATACTCAGCAGCTGCATATTAATCAGGATGCTAATGAATCATAGGCTTCCCTGGGCCTGCATTCACCAATTAACTTTAATAAACAAAATGCACCGTGTCCTCTCCACTGGCTTCCCCCCATTCCCGGGCCTGCCTCTGTTGCCCAACCCTGGATGGAGGCCAGGGAATGGAAGTCAGCTCAACACAGCAGGCCGCGTGTGCACGGGGTAGGGCAGTGGGGGGTCGGGATGGGGGCTGTGAACACATCCCTCCGCTCATCTATGACGGTCTGTCCTTCTAAGGAGTACCTAATTCGGCTTTGAGGATTAGGACCTAGTTCCCGAGAAGAGCTCAGGCTGGCAGGGGGCCCGGGAACTGCGGAGGAAATGGGTTTAAGCGAAGAGACCATCTGTTCGCTCCAGGTAAAGCTGTGATTGGCAGGCGTGTGAGCCAGAGCCACCCGCTGGTGGGGCCCTCCCTCCGTGGCCTCTAACGGATATACAAGTAAACAATCCGCCAGCCACTTATGACCACCGCAGGCGGCAGTCCCAGGAGGGGAGGCAAGCTAATCAAACATTCAAGGAGGAACACAACAGAATCTTTGGCGCTTGGGCAAAACGATGTTTTGCTGAAGTACAGCCAGGAAGGGGGAAGGTTTGAATCGAAGCTGCGGAGCCCATTCCTTTCACCCTCTGCTCTTCTCGCCCGAAATGTGCTCACATTTTAATCATGTCACTGAGAGTCTGCTGCTATTACCAGATCTATTAACTGGTCCTCGCACTGGTTCTAGTTCATCTGCTTCTCAGCCCAAAGCTCTTTTGGAACTCCTCGAAGTCTCTCAATGATTCGCAGTTGTCTGTGTCTCCTCACCACTTAGATCCCAGTCTAAACATACTATTTGCAGGAAGGTGTTATCAAACTACTTCAGTTATTTCCTTCTTTTTTTTCTGGTCTCCAACTGACTGCACACACCTGGAAACCATTCCGCCCTGCGGTGTGGTTTACAGCTGAGGAACCTGGGAGGCAAGAGGAAGCTGGCTTTGTGCGTGCAGTCCTCAGGCGCCCTGTCCTGAGCCTCGTTCTATCCCCAGGTGAGCTCCTTCACTGAAGCAGCACCATCTCCAGCCCCTGGACCACCCCCCCCCCCACCCTGAATTCTGCGTCAGAAAGTCCAACCCCTATCTTGGATGCATTCATGTGTATGTCTCTGGTCACCTCAGACTCAACAAAGGCAAAATATAACTTGTGCTTCTGCCAGCTGGAAACTGCCCCAAGCCAGAAAGCGGGGAGCAGTAGTGGCAGGGGAAGCCTTGATTTGTAGTGTCTGCCGATTTCCATGGTGCAGAGACTCCCACTATAGCCACTTTCAAGCTACTAACATGAAGTTGCTAAATGCCAGGTCGGGAAGAGATGTGTAGAACTGGCTCTTGCGGGCAGGAGCTGGCTCCAGCACACCGCAGCTGGGAGACGTCCTCAGCTCATTCCCTTCCTCATGCCTCACTAAACGACCCCCCTCATCTTCTCTCCATCTGCCCTGCTAGATGCCACCCCTGAAGAAGCCTCCCACCTATCTCCCAGGTCCACTCATGCCCCCTCCCACCCATTCTTCACAGAGCAGCCGGTGTCTTTTTATAACAGGAACCTGAGCATGTTACTTCTATGACCCAGCCATTCCCCACCTAGGTATCTACCCAAGAGAAATGAAAACTTGTACACGGGTGTTCATAGCAGCATTACTCACAAGAGCCAAAGAGCAGAAACAACCCAAATTTCCATCAGCTGACGAATGGATAAACAAAACGTGGTACATCCATAATATAGAATATTATTCAGCCACACAGAGGAATGAAGTTCTGATACATGTTACAACAACATGGATGAACCCTGAAGACATGATGCTCAGTGAAAGAAGCCAGTCACAAAGGACCACATAATTGTATGATTCTAGTTATATGAAATATCCAGCAGAGGCAAATCTGTAGAGACAGAAAGTAGAGTTGTGGTTGCCAGGGACTGGGAAGGACGCAGGGACTGGGAGGTGATGGTTAAGGGGTCAAAGGATTATTTCAGGGCAATGAAAATGTTAAAAAGTTGACTGTGGTAATGGTTGCAGAGCTCTGTGAATGTACTAAAAACAATTGAATTGTACATTTTAAGTAAGTGAAGTGTGTGGTATACGAATTATATCTCAATAAAGCTGTTACCAAAAAACCAAAAATCCTTAGGATCAAGTCCACAGCCGACAAAATGCCCTGTGACCTAGCCTGTGCTGAGTCCCCCTCTGGCACTCACTCCCCTGCCCACAAGGGAAACATTTTCCTACTTCCTGACCTCCTCCGTGTCAGTACTTGTTCAGTATATGCCTTTCCTGTCAGATGGAAGCACTTGGGAGTGTATGAGCATGTCTGTCAGCGTACCCTGGCTGTCACTGCTGCCAATCACAAGGCCTGACATGCTGGCCTTCCCACTGTTTTGTGAACGCACCAGGCCTGCTCCTGCCTCAGGGACTTGGTACTTGCAGCTCCCTCTGCCCGGAATGTTTGGGGTCCTGGGCGCCTCCTGGCTGGCTCCTCCTCACATGACCTCCTTAGAGATCTCCAGCTACTCTAAACTCCCTGCCACTCTAGTTGCTCCTTCTCTGTTTTGTTTCTTCACAGCACTTGCCACCAAGTGAAATCACATTTTAAAAAAAATTATCTACCTTTTAGAAAGGCAGCTTGGCAATAGACCCAGGATAGCCAACACAATATTAAAGAAGAATGAAGTTGGAAGACTGATGCTACTTGATTTCAAGACTTACTATAAAGCTGCAGCGATCCAGATAGTGTGGTACCGGTGAAAGAATAGAAAATAGGTCAATGGAACAGAATAGAGACCCCAGAGATAGACCCACACATATAGAGTCCACTTATCTTTGACAAAGGAACAAAGAAAATTCAGTGGAGAGAGTCTTTTCAACAAATGGTGTTGGAACAACTGGACATCCACATGCAAAAAAAGTGAAGTTGGACACAGACCTTGCACCTTTCACAAAATTTTTCTCAAAATAGATATCATAGCCCTAAACTAAAACACAAAACTATAAAACTCCTAGAAGATAGCATAGGAGAAAATCTAGATGGCTTTGGGTTTGGTGGTGACTTCTTAGATACAATATCAAAAGAAAAAATTGGTTAGTTGGACTTTATTAAAATTTAAGGGCTTCCCTGATGGCGCAGTGGTTGAGAATCTGCCTGCCAATGCAGGGGACACGGGTTCGCGCCCTGGTCCAGGAAGATCCCACATGCCGCGGAGCAACTGGGCCCGTGAGCCACAATTACTGAGCCTGCGCGTCTGGAGCCTGTGCTCCGCAACAAGAGAGGCCGCGATAGTGAGAGGCCCGCACACCGCGATGAAGAGTGGCCCCCGCTTGCCGCAACTAGAGAAAGCCCTCGCACAGAAACGAAGACCCAACACAGCCATAAATAAATAAATAAATAAATTTAAATAAATAAATAAATAAATAAATATTTTTAAAAAAGTTAAAAAAAAAATTTAAAACTTCTACTCTGCAAAAACACCATTAAGAGAATGAAAAAACAAGTCGCAGATTGGGGGCAAATCTTTACAAAACACAAATCAGATAAAGGACTGACACCCAAAATATACAAAAAACTCTTGAAACTCAGCAATAAGAAAACAAAAAATCCAATTTAAAAATAAGCAAAAGATCTGAACAGATACCTCACCAAAAAAGATATACAGATGTCAAACAAGCATATGAAAAGATGTTCAACTTCATACTTCGTAAAGAAGTTGCAAATCAACACAACGATACCACTACTGCCTGTTAGAATGGGGAAAATCCAAGACACTGACAACACAAAATGCTGGTGAGGATGTGGAGAAACAGGAACTCTCATTCATTGAAGACAGGAATGTAAAATGGTTCAGCCACTATGGAAGACATTTTGGTAGTTTCTTACAAAACTAAAAATACTCTTACCATATGATCTAACAATTGTGCTCCTTGGTATTTACCCAAAGGAGCTGAAAATTTACATCCACACAAAACCTGCATATGAATGTTTATAGCAACTTTATTCATAATTCCAAAACTTGGAAGCAACCAAGATGTCCTTCAATAGGTGAGTAGATAAATAAACTGGGGTACATTGTGTAAATAACTAAGTGCGTATTACTAAGTGAAAGAAAGTCAGCTCCAAGAGAGCAGGAATTCTGATTTGTTCACTATTGCATCCCCAGCATCTAAAACAGTGTTTGGGTAAAGAAGACCCTTGATAAATACTTGGTGAATAAATGTACAAGACAAAAATGTCTTTTTAAAGTCATCCGTGACACTCCTCTTTCTCTCACTCCAACATCGAATCTCCTAGCAGTTTATGTTAGTTCTATCTTCTTAAATCTATCCAGAATCTGACCACTTCTCATCACCTACATGGATCCACCCTGGGTCCAGTTAGGGTCATCTTGCACATAAATTATTCCAACTGCCTCATCACTGGCCTCCCTGCTTCCAATCCTGCCCTCAATAATCTATTCTCTACACAGCAGCTAGAGGGAGCCTTTTAGTCCAGAGGACTACAAACTTCTATAAAGGGCCAGATAGGAAGTCTTCTGCTTTGCGGGCCATATGGTCTCAGGTGCAACAATTCACCTCTGCAGAAGCAACCCTGTTCTAATAAAACTTTATTAACAATAGTCCTCACCCTGCTGTAGTCACTTCCTGTCACTCTTCTATTCCAAATCTTTTCATGGGTAATTATCATCCAAAGTCCCATCACCTGTCTGACTGTATCTCTTACTATCTCCCTCTTACTCATGCTGCTCCAGCATAGTCCTCCCTCCGGGCCTTTGCAGCTGCTGTTTCTCTGCCTGGAGTGTAGTCCTCCTTACCCTCATGGTTCACTTGTCACCTCCTCCGTGAAGCCTTCCCTGACCCTCTGATCTAAACTGGCCACCTGGACCACCTAGAGGGGTGGGATAGGGAGGGTGGGAGGGAGACGCAAGAGGGAGGAGATATGGGGATATATGTATATGTATTGCTGATTCACTTTGTTATACAGCAGAAGCTAACACACCATTGTAAAGCAATTATACTCCAATCAAGATGTTAAAAAAAAAAAAAAAAAAAGAGCAGCTTCTAAGATCAATAGAGTCTGGTGGGTCTAGGAACATGAGCCCTGTTGGTTTTCAGAGTTAGATATTTGGGGAGCTTATCTCTCCAGTGTATGTCTTAAAAGTTGAAATGCCTGAGGAGTGGGTTTGAACCCTTCAGTCCTCAGGGAGAGGTTCCAGGGTTTGAGTTCCCTCCTGCCTGTGGGACATAGCACTGGGGGTGGGGCATATGGTGAGATTGTTTCCTAGCCTTTCCTACCCACTTTGATGTGATTTTCTTCTCATTTGCCTAATGTGTAGTTATTACTCAGCCAGCCTGTAGGTTTTTTTTTTTTTTTTTTTTTTTCAGCCTGTGGGTTTTTATAAGAGGAAGTTGTTCCATGTGTAGCTGTAGACTCTTGGGAGGAGGGGAGTTCACAGGCATCATGGGGGGTTGGCCAAAAAGTTCGTTCGGGTTTTTTCTGACCATTTTATGGAACACTCGAACAAACTTTTTGGCCAACCCAATACGTAGCTGTCTTGAACAGGAACTGCTATATGATGTTCTTAAGCAATTTTTTCTTCATTTTCAAATGAACTCCAGGTATCTCAGGGCCTCTTCAAAGCAATACTTGGCTGGATTAATTTAGATTGGTTAATGCATATATATAAAAGTTGTTTTGTAGTTGTTAAAAGCTTATTTTATAATTTAGACTTAGCTGATTTAGACTGGCTTTGCATCAGAATAAACAAAATGTATTTTATCAACTTAAAAATAAATAAATAAATAAACTGGCCACCTGTCACTCTCTATTTTTTCCCCCAGAGCACTGAGCATCCCCTGACTACTGCATATTCCCCAGTTTACAGACGTTCCCCTAGAATGTCACCTCACTGCTGTGTCCCCAGCACTTCCATCCCAGGCACATGGGAGATGCTGGACGGGTATGTGCAACAAATGCGACAAGAGCAGACACTGGTAGGGTCTTGTGGAAGAAAAGGGTTAATGAGAGGGACTCAGGGGTCTGTTTGGACTCGATGGGCCGGGTTCTTCCTCACCTAGCTGGCCCTCGACCAGCCTCCTCTTCGCGGCTCTCCTCGCCTTGCTGCTGCTCCTGGCTCTCCCCCAACAGCTGTGGCTCCTGGTCCTTGCACTCTACCTGGGGCATGTCCACCTGTGAGCACGGCCAGCGCTTGAGAGGTCGAAGGAGAGCGAGAAGTGGTCAGATCCCCCTCCTCCCGCCCCTTCAACCCTGGGCACCTCTGTCTGCCGCTGCGGCATGTTGGGGATCCGCAGAAGAGACGGGGGGTGCTGGGACGGGCACCACGAGGACCGCGGGGATCCTGTGCCTGGAGCACAGGAGGACTGAGGTGGGGAGACCTGGAGGGGGCGGGGTGAGGACAGGTGTTCCGGATGGGGTGCTGGGGAGCCTGGGCTAATTGGTGTGCGAGTCGGCTCAAGGCCTTCAAGGAGGGAAAAGAGGTAGCAGAAAAAGAAGAAGAAAAATGGGTGAGGCGCGTGGATGTCTGAGTCTGTCTCTACCCTACTCCTGCCACTCGCCATGCGTGGAAGTCGGTCTGGCCTGGGCTGTCGGCGCGTCAGTCACACAATCAGTCGGTTAGTCAGGGCCCGGTAGGTCAGTCAGGAAATCGGAGCCCAGCCGGGCGAGGAGGGGCCGCGATGGCAGGAGACAAGCGGCAGGGCTCGGGTTCGTCGGGGAAGCCCAAGATCGCTGCCATTCCCTGCCCGTCCGCCTGCCGCCCGCGCGAAGGAAACAAGCGCAGCTTACTCCCTGCCGCTCCATTCCGTCTTTTCCCGCCTTCTTGTTCGCGCCCTCTGCGCACGCGCTGCCCCGCCCCCGGAATGCCCCGCCCCCAAGATGGGCCGCGGTGCGCACTCCTGGCCCCGCCTCTTTCTGGGAACTTGCGCGCGCAGTGGGGCGGGGACAGCCGTTAAGTGGCGGTTGGGCTGTCTAGGGGCTGCGCGCGCAGCCGGCACCGCCGGGAGGAGCCTGTGGTCTCTGAGCGCGCGTGTGCGCATGTGTGAAGTTCCAGGGCCCAAGGTCAGTAGGGGAATCCTGAGAACCCTCCGTTCATTCCTTACGTTTCTGTTCATCTGCTCTGCCCGGAGAAGTCTTTCCAATAAAAAATTCTGACCTTTGCTGTCCCTTGATTACGACCTATTGCCCTCAGTGAAAAAGTTTATGCAGTTACCACCTTGAATCAGAGTTACCTGCGCTCCAAAACCAGAAGCTCCTTGAAAGCGTGGGGGCCTGGCCCTTAAGAGTTGGGCCCATACCCCTTAATAATAATAGTAGTAATAACAATAATGAATTAATAGTGACAACAGTAATAGTAATTGGCACACAAGGAGCCACAGACTGGGAGAAAATATTTAACAACTTGTATCCAGTATCTACAAAGACCTCTTGCAACTCAGTGAGACAGAAAAAACCCAGTTAAAAAATGGGCAAAGGGCTTCCCTGGTGGAGCAGTGGTTGAGAATCTGCCTGCCAATGCAGGGGACACGGGTTCGAGCCCTGATCTGGGAAGATCCCACATGCCGTGGAGCAACTGGGCCCGTGAGCCACAACTACCGAGCCTGCGCGTCTGGAGCCTGTGCTCCGCAACAAGAGAGGCCACGATAGTGAGAGGCCCGCGCACCGCGATGAAGAGTGGCCCCCGCTCGCCACAACTAGAGAAAGCCCGTGCGCAGCAACTAAGACCCAACACAGCCATAAATTAATTAATTAATTAATTAAAAATTAAAAAAAAAATTCAATGTTGTAATTCTTAAATTTCTAATTAAAAAAAAAAAAAAATGGGCAAAGGATTTGAAACGGTTGGGCAAAGGCCTTGAGGTCTGAGCAAGCTCAGTGCCTTTGAGGAGTAGCCAGGCCTGGTGGGGCGAGCAGGGCTTGGGGGAAGCAGTGGGTGAAGGATGAAGGGTTGGGACTTGGTCCCAACTGACTGGGAAGGAGGTGGAGCTCCTCGTTGGGACACCTGTCACCATGTTCATGAAAGGGAGACAGTGGGAATCTGCTCACATTGCTCGGCCCTTCTGTGCAGGGCTCTGTCCCTGGCCACACACTAGAGCACACACCTTTACACCTACGTTCTGGAGAACTGGGTTTCAATCTGGGCTCCTACCAATGGGGGTGATCATTAAACTGCCACTCACTCTCAAAACCCATCTTGGTCTAGTAGCAAGGCGATAAAATCTAAAACATGAGACTATTATAAGGGTTTCAGGGATAAACATTTGGAACACATTAAAAGTTTAATAAACAGTGGCTAACAGTATCTTGTGGCAAAGCTGCAAGTTAAATGAGATGCATCTTCCTGCAGCATCAGATTTGAAGATTTGAGTATTATCTACTGGGAAAAAGCTCAGACTTGCTTTTAAGCATGCATACACAAACACACGGCACCAAACCAAAACAAAGGCAATACAGAAGATGCAGGATGATTTTTATGGTGCATGGTCTGTGTAACATTTGAAAACATGCAAACTGAAACCATGTCTTGTTAAAGGGACAGACGTAAGTAGCAACAGTTTAAAAGCACATGAGAATGATAAATACCAAATTCAGGAGGCGGCAACCTTAGTGGGCTGGGGGCAAAAGAAACTAGGACAAGCTCATAGGGTCTTCAAACCATTAGTCGCACAGATCTAAAAAGTGAAAGATCCAAAGCAAATATAATCTATGTTCAGATTCAAATGAACTAGGGGTGGATTCTTGGGTGTTTGCTGTATTATGCTTATATTATATACGCTTCATCGTCATCAGCCTTTACTTTTTACATGGCTTCTACCCCTCCCTCCGTTTCTTCATCTGTTCATCCTGTCTCTCATGCCTCCCCAGGTCCCTCCCCACCCCCACCCCACGTCAGCTCCTGAAGGCAGGGACCTGAGCCAGCTTTGCCCACTGCTGGGTCTTCAGCTCATGAACACTGCTGGCACTCGAGATGCACGTTTCAAACTATTACATTTAGAACAGATAGACAACAAGGTCCTAATGTATAGCACAGGAAGCTATATTGAATATCCTGTGATAAACCACAGTGGAAAAGAATATTAAAAAATAATGTCTGTATGTGTATAACTGGGTCACTTTGCTGTACAGCAGAGATTGGCACAGCATTGCAAATCAACCATACCTCAATAAAAAAAACCTAAAAAAAAAGGTGTGTATTTATTGAATGAAGGAATATTTTTCTGTATTCCTGGATTATTTAATTTGAAATAAACAAAAGATTTGGGTGAGGAGCCCTTGGAAGATTGGTGCCCCCAGGCCCTGGGACCAGCAAAACCCATGGCCTCAGCTGACTGCCGACTGCCCTGGGTATAAAAGTGGCCTCATGGTTACATAAAAAATTGTCTATGTTTCCAAAAGCGTGCTGCCCCTGAAGATCTGGGCTGAGCGACGTGGTGATTGGGATTGGCTTTAAAATATTCCCATAGAAACAGTGTGAGATCCTGCTCACTGTTCAGTGTGAGTGGTGGGTTCCTGCAGCTTTATGCTACTCATTCATCTCTATTCTGGGCTCATTTGAAATCCTTGAAAGTTTTTTTTTTTTTTTAAGAGTAGTTTTTTAGGGGGAGGAGAAAGGGATGAATGTGTGGAGCACAGAGGACTTTCAGAGCAGTGAAAATACTCTCTATGATACCATAATAATGAATGAATACGTGTCATCATACGTTTGTCCAAACCTACATACAACACAGGGAATCAACTGTAATGTAAACTATGGACTTTGAGTCATTATGATGTGTCAAGGCAGGGGGTTTATAGGAAATCTCTTTACCTTCCACTCAATTTTGCTATGAAACTAAAACTGCTCTTAAAAAAACAAAAAGGGCAGCTTTAAAGGCTTAGCTTGCTACATGCCCCACCCCACCAATGCTGGCTCCCAGTTGGTGGGAATGCTGGCTCCTGGGGCCCCGACACCCGCGTTGGCCTCTCCTTCCCCTATGCCCCTTCCACAGGGGTAGGGGGTTCTGTTCCCTTCACCTAGAAGAGACCTGGCACCAGGAGGTAAATCAGTAAACGCCTGATGGAGCTAGTCTTCCCTGGTGGGATCTGGCTCAGGCTGGCCAGGAGTTCCTGAGGATCCAAGACCTCCAACCCACGACGCCTCACACCCGGGGCTCCAGCACCCCTCCACCCCTAAGGAAAGGCACCAGATGAGGGCAAGTGCCCACTTTATTAGCCAGCAGCTGGTCTGCAGGGCTCCCCAAGGCCCACCCTCACAGGTGGACAACAGAATGAACCTGTTACCCGCTCCCCTGTCCCTGGGACCCTGGGGCCAGTGGGGAAGAGGAGATACCAGGGGCAGGGGGACTGGCCTCACAGAGGCCTCGTAAATACAAGGGGGTCACTGGCAGAGATGCAAAGGGCAGCAGGGTCTTGGGGAAGGCGGCCTATCCAGGGCAGTTCACGTCATGCAGCCTCCTGTGTCGACGGGGGCCCCCGTTCGGCGTCTAGGCGGCACAGGGGACTGTCGTACACCATCTGCAGGTTCACCTTGTGGCCCACCAACTCCCGGATATTGTTGATGCCATATTTGATCATTGTCGGGCTTGGGAGGGGGGACATGACATGGTTTAACACAAGGTCAGGTCATGCTCTCTTCTGATCAGAACCTCTCTTACCACCTTCCTTGAGTAAAAGCCCAAGTCCTCCCTGGGGCTCAGAAGGCCCTGCTCAATCTGTCCTGTCACCTCCTCACCCTCATCTCCTCCCACTCTCCACCTTCACTCACTCATTCCCTCCAACCACACTGGCCTCCTTAGTGTTCTCCAAACACAGCAGGCCCGCTCCAGCCTCAGGGCCTTTGCACTGGCTATTCCCTCTGCCTGGAACGCCGTTCCCCAGATATCCTCACGGCTTACCAATTCACCCACCTTCAGTCTTTGCTCGGATGCCACCTCCTCTGAGAGGCCTTCCCTGACATCTCCTTAGCCTTCCCTGCTGTGTTTTCTCTGTAACACTGCTTTTGGACATACTTTAAGCTTTACTTGTTGAGTTATTTATCTCACTAATTATCATCCTCTTTGTTCCACTAGCACCCCTGGCTTCATGGAAGTAGAGGTGTGTATGTCATAATCACAGCACGGGACTCAGTACACAGCAGGTGCTCACTAAGGGTTTCTCGAATGAACGAATGGATGGGGCTGGAAGTCTGCAGGCCCCCACGCCTGGCAAGCCACCTGAGTAAGGCAGCCAACACCCTAAGTGGTTTGGGTACTCACCGCTCAAGGGAGAGGCCCCAGGCAATGACTGACACGTTCTCGGGGAGCCCCATGGGCAGCAGCATCTCAGGGCGGAAGATCCCGGAGTTTCCAACCTCCACCCACTTCTTCAGGCCTGTGAAGGCAGGAGAAGGATGGGGCGGCTTGTGTGGGTGATACTGGGCCTGGCAGTTAGCTCGGGAGGTGGGGTGTGGGCTTGGCAGTGACAGGGACCTGGGCTGAGCCGTGGGCAGCCTGAGACCTCCCTCCCTGTCCCAGTACAGGGTTCCACCCTGACCTTGGTGGTAGCTGAACACTTCCATGCTGGGCTCAGTGTAGGGGTTGTAGGTCGGCTTGAAACGCAGCTGGGTGATACCTGGGTGGGGAGGCAGCCAAACAGAGTGGTGGGGCGGGGGGGGGGCAAAGGGGGAAGGTCAGGCTGACGACCAAGGCATCCTCCTGCTTGCCCACCCCAGCCCGCCTGCTCACCCAGCTTGGTGAAAAACTCCCGCAGGACGCCCATGAGGTGGCCTAACGTGAGGCCGTGGTCAGCCACGACGCCCTCGATCTGGTGGAACTCGGCCAGGTGCGTGGCATCCAGGGTCTCATTCCGGAACACACGGTCAATGGAGAAGTATTTGGCCGCCGTGAAGGGCTTCTGGAGGTGAGAGGCAGGCCAGGCCCGGGCATGGGTGAGAAGGTCAGGATGACAGCCCTGCCCCCTCCAACGCTGCCCAAGCCCTGCCACACCTTCTGGGCCAGGCGGTAGAGGGCGCGGGCGCTGGCCGACGTGGTGTGGGTGCGCAGTAGGTTTTTCCGAGCCTCGTCCAGTTTCCAGTTGTACTTGTACCTTCAGAGGGACATACAGGAAGTCCATGAAGCAGCTCTCGGCCCCCAACCTCTTTCCCCCGACACCCCTGGGTGTCCTGCCCAGGACCCAAAGTCCTGGGTCCTGCCTTACCCCTGTGAGCCGTAGCCGCCCTGAGAGTGGGTCCGCTTGACGCGATGGACGTAGTCCATTGGGAGCTGCTGGGCCTGGGCTGGATCTGGGCAGGACAGAGCAACATCTGGTCAGTCAAGGAGCATTTCTCAGGCTTCCCTGGTGGCGCAGTGGTTAAGAATCTGCCTGCCAATGCAGGGGACACAGGTTCGAGCCCTGGTCTGGGAAGATCCCACATGCCGCGGAGCAACTAGGCCCGTGAGCCACAAGTACTGAGCCTGCGCGTCTGGAGCCTGTGGTCCGCAACGGGAGAGGCCGCGACAATGAGAGGCCCGCGCACCGCGATGAGGAGTGGCCCCCGCTCGCCACAACTGGAGAAAGCCCTCGCACAGAAACGAGGACCCAACACAGCCAAAAATAAATAAATAAATAACTTAGCATTTACGTGAAATATAAAACCCTTTAAATGTTGAATGGGTCCTCAGATAATTAAAAAAAAAAAAAAAAAAAAAGGTGCATTTCTCAAATAGCCACCGCACTGAAAACAGATAGTGACACAGGCAGCTCCCTCCCCCACCCTCCACAGCTGCCAGAGGGTACCTGGGAACACCTGAGTCAGTCACAACTCTCCTCTGCCCACAACCTTCCGTGGTCCCATTTCCTTTTTTTTTTTGGCCATGCTGCACAGCTTGCAGGGCTTAGTTCCCCAACCAGGGATTGAACCTGCGCCCTAGGCAGTGAAAGCGCAGAGTCCTAACCACTGGACTGCCAGGGAATTCTCTCCTCCCACTCCTAACTGATCACTTCCTCCAGCCACAGGGCTTCCCTGCTGATCTGTAAGCACACCAGGCATCTGTCAGCCTCAGGGCCTTTGCACTGGCCATTCCCTTTGCCTGGAACTTTCCTTCCCCAGGCACAGCTCCCTCCCTGACCTCCTTCCATCTTTCCTTAAGCAGGCTTCATTTTATTTTATTATTATTATTTAAAAAAATATTTTATTTATCTTGTTTATTTGGTTGCATCGGGTCTTGGTTGCAGCAGGCATGCTCCTTAGTTGCAGCAGGTGTGCTCCTTAGTTGTGGCTCGCCAGCTCCTTAGTTGCAGCATGCGAACTCTTAGTTGCGGCACGCACACGGGATCTAGTTCCCTCACCAGGGACCGAACCCAGGCCCGCTGCATTGGGAGCACGGAGACTTTTTTTTTAAAATTAATTTATTTTTGGCTGCATTGTGTCTTCATTGCTGTGCATGGGTTTTCTCTAGCTGCGGCGAGCGGGGGCTACTCTTCGTTGCGGTGCGCGGGCTTCTCATTGCGGTGGCTTCTCTTGCTGTGGAGCACGGGCTCTAGGTGCACGGGCTTCAGTAGTTGTGGCATGCAGGCTCAGTAGTTGTGGCTTGCAGGCTCTACAGTGCAGGCTCAGTAGTTGCGGCGCAAGGGCTTAGTTGCTCAGCCGCATGTGGGATCTTCCCGGACCAGGGATTGAACCCGTGTCCCCTGCGGTGGCAGGCGGAATCTTAACCACTGCGCCACCAGGGAAGTCCCAAGCAGCCTTTGTTTAATTAATTAATTTATTTTTAAATAAATTTATTTATTTTATTTATTTTTGGCTGCATTGGGTCTTCATTGCTGTGCGCGGGCTTTCTCTAGTTGCGGCGAGCAGGGGCTACTCTTCGTTGCAGTGCGCAGGCTTCTCATTGCGGTGGCTTCTCTTGTTGCGGAGCATGGGCTCTCGGCACGCGGGCTTCAGTAGTTGTGGCTCGTGGGCTCTAGAGCGCAGGCTTAGTAGTCGTGGCGCACGGGCTTAGTAGCTCCGCGGCATGTGGGATCTTCCTGGACCAAGGCTCGAACCCGTGTCCCCTGCGTTGGCAGGCAGATTCTTAACCACTGTGCCACCAGGGAAGCCCACAGCCTTTATTTTAAATTGACAGCATGCTCCCCCACCAACATAATGTCAATTCCCCCATCTCATTTACTGCCATCTTGCATCGCCGTGTTTACAGCTTACTCAGAATTAAATGCATATCTCGCCCAACCAGGATATGCGGGTCTCATCAGGGCAAGGATTTGTGTCTCATTCATGGCTGTGACCCAGGTGTTTCACAGAGACTTTGGCACACAGGAGCTCAGTCATTGGTGCAGACTCTATGCTGCACGAATGTGCAAGTTCTTGTGATTCCCTTCCAGAGACACAATTTTAGTGCACGTGAAAAGCCTGACATCATATCCCAGCTCCACCGCCTATAAGCTGTGACCCTGGGCAAGTGATGTCCCCTCTCTGAGACCTAATTTCCTCACTTGCAAAACAGGGCTAACAGTCTACTTCCTATAGTTGATGGAAAGACAGCTAAGTTTTATATATATTTTTTTCTTTTTCTTTTTTTTGGCCACACTATGTGGCATGTGGAACTTCCCTGACAAGGGATCAAACCTGCGCCCCCCCTGCAGCGGAAGCGGAGAGTCCTAACCACTGGACCACCAGGGAAGTCCCACGGCTCAGCAAGTTTTGGGTGCTGAAATGATGACAATGGCGCTGTTGCTCCTGGCCAGGTAACAGGCACCCAACAGCCTCATCTGCCCTGCTGGTGGGGGAAACAACAACCATTTTGGAAAGTCATTCAATTTCAGAGAGTACTAAGGACTGTGGAAGAAAGAAAGAACTGGGAAGCAATGTTGAAGACTAGCAGTGAGGAGCTTTTAGAACTTGGGGGGACAAGGGCATGTCAGGGTGGCCTCTCTGAGGTGACATGTGAGCAGAGGCTTCATGCCAGAGCCTGCCATGAAGACCTGGGAGAAGACGGTTCTCGGCAGAAGCCACAGCACGGGCAAAGGCCCTGAGGTGGGCAGGAGGGGAGGTGGAAGAAGATCACAGAAGTTGATGATAGCGGCTCACACAGGTTTGTCGGCCACACTGAGGAGGATGGAGTTTATCCTGTAAAATGGTACGCCACCCCTAAAGGCTCTGCCCAGACCTGGCACCTCTGATGGCGCGGCGGGGCCCACCCACCTCGCAGGAAGAAGGTGTCATGCTGGTCCCGTGCTGGGTGCTGCTGGGGCTGGAAGAGTGCGTCAAAGTTCCAGAAGGAGCTCTCAATGTAATTGTCGGTCGGCATCTCGGTGAACCTGGTGGGAGACACAGCCTGACTGCCCTGCCTGTGCCCAGCAGCTGGGCTGGCCCCACCCCCAGCCCGTGCTTACCCCATCTCCAGGAAGATCTGCCGGAACTGGGTGCGGACCTTGAGCAGGGGGTGCAGGTGGCCGCTGTCAGGGAGGACGCCATGGGCCGAGAAATTGTAGGGCTTGAAGGGCCGGTCCCGCCAGGAGCCACTATGGGGGGATGAACGGTACATGGGTGTGGTGGGGGCTGCCTACCACACCCCCATCAGCCCCCAACTCTGGGGCTACCCCCTACCTGGAGATCATCTCTGGGCTCAGCTCTGTTTCCTGCTTGGAGATGCTGGTGCTAAAGGCACTGCCTTTGCTCACCCAGTAGGTCTTCAGGGTCCTGAGGCCAGAGGACAACGCTGTTACCTCCTCCAAGCGGTTTCCCTTGACCTCCCATCTGATGCTGACCCCAAAGTCACCCACCAAGTCACTCTGCTGTATTTTCTTCCTGATACTTACCATCTCCGGAATCCTCTTAGCTGGCCCCAACCTACATCCCTATGTTCATGCAGTTACTCATTCCACAAACATTTACTGAGAACCTACTGTGTACCAGGGCCTATTCAAGGCACTAAGCATATAGCTGGGAGTGATAATAACAGGTCAAGTTTAGAGAGTTTATTCCATACTAGGCTCTGTTCCATAAAATCACCCCATAATCCTGTGTGAAAAGGAACCATTTTACACCTGTGTAAAAAGAAGCCTGGAAAGATCAGGTGACTTGGTCAAGGTCACACAGCTAGCATATGGCAGGGCTGGGACTTGAATCAGGCAGCCCCGCTCCAGTCTGCCTTTTTTTTTTTGGCCACGCCATGCACATGGGATCTTAGTTCCCCAACCAGGGATCGAACCCAGGCCTCCTGCGGTGGAAGCTCAGAGTCCTAACCACTGGACCACCAGGGAATTCCCAGTTTGCGTTCTTATAACTGCTAGGCCACTGCTACGTCTGCTCAAAGGGGTCGTCAGCTCTGTGAGGGCAGAGCCCCCAGCAGGTCCCAGCAGTCATAAACTTTCAGACAGTGCTTAGGACTGTAAAGGAAGCAAACAGGGCACAAGGGATGGAGACCAGGAGTGAGGAACTTTTATGGAATTCGAAGGGAGGAAAGGGTGTCAGGGTGGCCTCTCTAAGGGGACACGTGGGCAGAGGTTTGATGTCAGAACGTGCTTTGAAGAAGAGCAGGAAGATCTTTCCCGGCAGAAGGCACAGCAGAGGCAAAGGCCCTGACGTGGCACGAGCCTGGCGTGTGTGCTCGACAACCACAGTGTGAAGGGAGGCTGGGAGGAGACTGATGGCACCCTGGCCCAGTGTGGGCAGAATGGCTCCCCTTCTGCTCCAGGGCCATGCAGGTGTGACAGGTGTGAGCCTGGGGGGTGGCACCCACTCACACTTCAGTCAGCAGCTTCCTCTTCCTGAGCTCGCTCCTCTCCTTCTCTCCCAGCTTCTCGGCCCGTCCACCCTGGACCAGCTGGAGCCGCCGCTGCACCTCATCTTCCACGCTATCCACCTGCCACAGCGATGGGTGTGAGGGGCTGTGAGGGCAGGGGGCCCCCCTGTCCGACCACCTGTCCAACCACCGCCCGGCAGGGACTCACCACTCTGAACACCCGGGGCCCGTCAGCAGCACTCTTGTCCACTCGGATCCACTTGTTGGACATGGCCTTGCTGAAGCCCACCTTGCCACTGGGCAGTCGCTGTGGGAGCAAGGCTGCAGTGAGGGGGGCACAAGGGTCGCCCTCATCCCAACACCTCCCTAGGCCCTGCCCACTCAGACTCCTACCATGAGCTCGCTCTGGGGCAGGCCCTCTGGGGGGACGCTGCGAAACACCCGGGCCTCATGGCTGCCCTCCCGGGCAATCTCCTCGCCCTCAGCGGTAAGCTCCCAGCGCTTGGTGGAGCGCAGCTCAGCCTCGATTATCTGTAGGAAAACAGGGGGACATGGGCAGGAACAGCGTTCAGATCCAGGCACCCCCTTGCCGCAGCACTGGGGATGCGGGTCAAAGAACAGCCTGTGATGTCAACTTTGCCTCTCAGCTGTACCACTTCCCAGCGGAGTGATCTCGCCTTGTTGAGCCTCAGTAGATCTTTTGTGACACGGGAAAAATGACAAAAATGATTCACACCTCCCAGGGTCAGGTAAAGTACTGAGGGTATTACCTGCCTGGCAAAGAACAAATCCTATCACTTTTGAACCTGGGAAAGATTTTTTTAAAGTCTCAGGTGAAATGATTTGTTTCCACACTTACATGCATCTCAGTGTAGCCAGATGTCACAGAAGAACCCAGGCTGTCCACATTACACACAGGAACCCTAGGCTCCCCTTTCATTCTAATTCCTAGCTCTGTTCCTCTCTTGTCGTGCGACCTTGGGAAAGTTGCTTAACGTCCCTGAGCAAATTTTCTTATCCATGAGAGAAGAGTGTGGTGGCCTCTACCTCAGAGAGTTGTTCTGAGTAACTAGGAAGGATGCAGAGCGCTTAGTATGCAGCAAATGCTGCATAAATATAACTACTACTACATTAATATCATCGTCATCATCCTTACAATGAACCACATTAAACTGCCACTACTTAACCCTCAGTAGCCTACACAAATGTCACTTTCACATCAATCAAGGTACTGTCATCCCATACACCATAGTTTCAATCCCTTTCTGCACTGACGACCTCAGGCTTCAAATCCAGGTTTGCCTGTTCCTTCTAGTGTCACTGATCAAGATTCTGACCAGTGCTTAGAAGTTGTCACATCTGCAATATGGGGATAATAACAGCGCCGTCTACTGAAGGTCACATCAAAGATTGGATGAGGAATAAATCTGAGGCCAGAGCAGGGCACATCATGTAAGTTTGATGTTTTCAGCTATGTTTTCTGAGTCCTAGCCTCATGGATCCAGCCTGCTGGGTAACCCACGGGTCTGTCAGCATCCTCCCACTCTGGCTCCATCACCCTTCCCTTGTCCAAGCCAGAAGGCTGGGCTTCATCCGAGCTACCCCTACCTTTCCATGAACCTTATTTCATTCCTTCACCTGAATCCCTTCTCCATTCCAGCTGCCTCCCTACAGCCAGGGACCATACCCTGTAGTTTGGGGATGTGCCAGCCTCTGCCATTGTCCCCTTGCCTCCAGTCCTGCCCGCACCAATCCTTCCCAAGAGTGATGTAGGCAGTACGCACATCTCATTGGCTCTAGCTCCTGCCACGGCCCCCCCAGTACCCCTGCGAGATAAAGACCTGCAAGGCCTCGCAAAATCTGGCTCTGCTGGGTCTCTCTCACCACTTGTGCCACCCCCCTACCCCACTGATCCTTAACGTGCCATGGCTTTTCTACTCAATGCAGAAACCCGACTCAGCTGTCATCTCCTTGGGGATGCTCTCCCTGATCCTCAAGGCTGGGTCTGCTATCACCTCTGAGTTCCCCGTGCTTCCTCCATCACTCCGGTCACTTGAGTATATCCATTATACCGCAGCCTGCGTGAAGGCAGCGACTGCGTCTTTCTCGTCCACCATTCTCCTCTCCACCCCCTCAACACTGATCATGCCTCAATGGACGTTTACTGCATGAGGAACATCCGTACGCCGGGGCCCTCACTCGTTCCTGACTCCCCGCCTGCGCACCCTGGGCGGGACACATACAATTACTCCTAACCAGGCCTGAGATAATGTGGCCTGGAGGCAGAGCCCTCCTGGCAAGGGAACCGCAGGTGCGAAAGCGAGGAGGCCCGGCATCACCGGCCCAGCTCACCTCACCCAGCGCCTGCAGGCTCTTCACGGCGCCCACCACGGTCTGGTGCTCTACGCCCAGCTCGGCCGCCAGTTCTGCGCTGTCCAGGCCGCCATCGGCCGCCTCCAGCCGCTGAAGCACCACCTCTGCCACCGGACCATCTGCCATGACTGCTCCCAGAGCGCTCGGCGTGTGCCTGCCGGCGCTCACAACAACCGGAACCGGAACCGGAATCGGCGCCGGGGGGCGTGCAACGTCATCTTGAGTGTGGCAGACTATGTTGCAGGGGTCGGGGTGCCGCCATCTTGAGCGTGTCACTTGAACTTAAGAGGGGGTTAGGCACCCAGTACTGGCTGGACTGGTGGTTTCTGGTTGACCAGAGAACTCAAATCAATGCCATCAAAGACAGACTCACAGCATTGTTTTAAGCTTCACCCAGCCCCACCAGCAGGGGCTGTGTGACCTTGTACTTCCGCCTCTCTGGGCCTCAGACAAGTCCTCCCTTAGGGATTCTTTCTTACCCGACAGGAGGGCTGTAGGTGGTGGACTCCAGACATAGTCATGCTGCTGATGTCAACTACTTTTATTTTTTTTATTATCATTTTAAGAATTATTTATTTGGTTGCACTGGGTCTTAAGTTGCAGCTCTCCAGCTCCTTGGTTGCAGCACATGGGCTCCTTAGTTGCGGCATGCATGTGGCATCTAGTTCCCTGGCCAGGGATCGAACCCAGGCCCCCTGCATTGGGAGCACGGAGTCCTAACCACTGCACCACCAGGGAAGTCCCTGATGTCAACTACTTTCAAATTTTCAAAGGGAGGCTGGGTAGGGACCAACCCTATTATAGAGGGGAGAGGGACTCAATAATAGTTATATTCAAGGTTGCAGCTAACCTGTATGGACGTTCTCCCCTGTGCCCAGCCCAGTGCTAAGTGCTTCAGGTGTCTTACTTCATTTTCCCCAAAACTGTATGATGTAGATACTGATATAATCTACATTTCACAGATGTGAAAACTGAGGCTTGGAGGGTGGTATGCCTTGCCCAAGGTTCTGCAAGGAGCTGGTGGAGAGTGTCAGAAATTATAAACACTCCAGAGCCTGACCCCTCCTCCCCATACCCCTGCTCTGAGAAGACCAATGTCAGGGAAATAATTTGTAGTATAGATCAGTGCTGTCCTATAGAAATATAATTCAAGATACTGGGAATTCCCTGGTGGTCCAGTGGTTAGGACTCCACTATTCCACTGCAGGGGGCACGGGTTTGATCCCTGGTCAGCATGCCGCAGCTTGGCCAAGACAAAACAAAACAAGAAATATATTTTGAGATAGAAATGTAATTTTACACATTTTAGTAGCAACGTTAAAAACAAAAGGGGTGAAATTAATTTGAAGAATTTATAGAAACTAAAATGTCCACATTATCATTTCAACACTTAATATAAAGCTACTAGTGAAATATTTTACATTAGTTTTTCACACTAAGTCTTCAAATTCTGCTGTGTATTTTCCACTTACAGCTTAGTTCAGAGCAGCTACATTTCAAAAGCCAATAATCACATGTGGCCAGTGGAGACTACATGAGACAGCACAAGTAGATTCTAATCCCAGATCTGCCATTTTTGTCCCTCAGCCAAATCACTTAATCTTTCTGTGCCTCAGTTTCCTCGCTTGGATGGAAATGATATGAGCCCAGGTTACTATGAGAATTAAGTGAAATAGTACCCACACATGTATGCAATACTTGCTGGTACTAAATTGAGTGTGGACTCTGTGTTAGGTGCTGTTCTAAGCACCTACTCATTTAGCCATCACAACTGTTATTTGAGCCTGGTAAATGCGGTTACTAATATCCCCCAATGCTGGACCTACAGTGAGGTCCTGATAAAAATTCAGAATGCATCCCTCAAAGTCTCTTCTTAGCTTCAAAGCACTTTCCCCATTTTTGCTTATTTAGTTCCAGCAAGAGTCCTTCTTTCCTTGCTTCTGTCACACGCCAAGTAGGTTTTAAGCCTGTTCTGTGCCCGGTGCTGCAGGAGACACTGTGGGGTGGGGGGGGTGGGGGAATGGTGAGGTGAACAAGACAGGCACAGCGTCTACCCTCTGGCAGGAAGCACCTAGCCCATGTGTCCCTGACACATGGTAGAAGGGAGGGAAGGCGGGGGGAAGGTCAGTGGAAGGCCTAGAGTGGTCATCCCAGACTTGGGGGGTCCTCGTGGGGGAGGACCAGGTTGGGCAATACTGGATACTGTCTTGGGGAAGGGGCAGAACCCCAACTTCTCCAAGACTCCTCATTCCTCTCTTTTCTGAGTCCCCACCACTAGAGGGGAAGCACCCCCTCCCCACCCTTTTGCCAGGATCCCCCCCTTCAGCAGTTTACTTCCACTTCCCAGGTCCAGAGCCAATTTGCTCAGAGTTTGGGAAAGCCCCAGCTCTCCTTCCTCCTTCGTGCAGCCTAGGGGCAGGGAGCTGGTGTGTCACTTTCAGTCATGTGCCTCTGGCTTCAGAAGAAGGCTCTAGTCTCAGGGGTCCTGGCCACCTCCCTTAGACCTTATCGTCCCCACCATCTGTCCCATTTTTTCCCTCCCCAACGGAACCCCCTGCCCTCTCATCTTTAGCCGTTTAATTGCAAAAGCAGGCCGTTTGTGGGAGACCACAAGGCAGTGACCCCTTTCATTTACCGGCTGAGGAGGGGATGGGGGGGTAAAGGACAGGCTGCAATAAGGCGAACAACCGTAGGAGACCCAGCCTATAGTCACAACTTCGAGCCGTTCAGGGCTTCCTTCCCTCTGTCCCAGACATCCCTAAAAGCTTTGAAAGCATTTCTGCCGGCCAGCAGCTGGCCGGGGTCGCTCCTCTTGGCCTTTCAGGAGCTCCTGTGCCTTCAAAGAGGCTAAATGCCTTGCCCCAGCTCACACAGCAGCAGTCCGACAGGCTGCCAGGGAACTAGGGGCCGTATGGAGGAGAGAGCCGGCACTCCCCCCGCAGACCTGCACGCCTCTGGCGCTGGGGTGAAGCGAAGCCCCAGGGCTCGATGCCCTCTGCCCCATCCTGGCGGGGCGGGGGGCGGGAGTTAAGAGAGAGAGAGAAAAAGATGGAGAGAGAGAGGGTCGGAGTGGTGGGGTTACCCAAATTCAGGGTAGAAAAGGCTAGGAAAACCTTGCCTACCCATCCCTGTAGAGGGGATAAGCGGATTCGATGCTGGAGCAGGGCCCTAGGTTTAAGCGGCGGCACCTGCACTCGCGCGGATTCTTTAAACGCCTAGATCTCTAGCGCTGCTAGCGGGCGAGGGCGGGGTTGGGCCGAGGTCTGGTCACATGACCTGGCCTGAGGTGCTCGAGGCCCCCACTCCACCGGTGGGCGTCCCCCACAACGCGTGGTCGACCTTCATTGGCCAGTGGTGTAGCCAATAGAAATCGGCCATCTGGGAACCCAGCGTTCCGAGGCACAGCTTAACTTGCTGAGCCCAGAAGGGTCCAATGGAAAGGCAGAGCTGTGGCCACAGACCAATGATAAGGTGGGGGAGGAGGGCCAAGAGACCGGACCAGGTTGGGTTGAGAGGCGGCCGGGTATAAAATCGCACGGCTGGCGGCGCTGTCCGTCCCTACTGCAGAGCTACTGCTGGAAGAGCGACTTAAAGGGCCCGCGCGCCGCCGCCCCCTCGGCCCGCCATGCTGCTACCTGTGCTGGTGCTGCTCGGCCTTCTTGGCCTGGCCGCCGCTGAACCCGTCGTTTACTTCAAGGAGCAGTTTCTGGACGGAGGTAACGGCTAGTCCCGCCTCGAGGCCGTCCTAACGACGCGGCTGGCCCCGCAGCCCATATCTGCGTGTCGCCTGTAATTACTGCTCAGAGGACCAACATAGTGGCCTTCAGGGACGAGAGCCGCAGGCGATCTTTCCTTCTGCGTCCCTGGGGAGCGGGGAGGGCGCGGCGGCCTTCCGCGGCGGGACTTAGGGTTCGCCCGAGGATCTTTTAAGCCACCAGAGATGTCAAACTAGAGGTTGGGGTGGGGACAGTCGGGGGGAGGGGGAATCTCCTTCCTTGCCCCCAGCAGTTTGTAGCTCCTGGTAAATGTTTGGTGGGGGGTGATCAGCACCGCTACGCTGACCAGCCCCTTTGGTCCCCTAGATGGGTGGACCGAGCGCTGGATCGAATCCAAACACAAACCGGATTTTGGTAAATTCGTTCTCAGTTCCGGCAAGTTCTACGGTGACCAGGAGAAAGATAAAGGTAAGAGCCTAGGGGTGGGTGCTCAGATCCAGGAGGACTTCCTGGAGGAAGCCCTAGTTACCACACAGTTTGGGTATCCCTAGAAGTAGAACAGGTGGAGGAAGGGAGAGTCGTCTGTATTTCCCATCCTAAGGGTCTCCCGGGGATTTTGCTGAGCCGTGATCTGACTACCGTTCCTTGCTAGGGCTGCAGACAAGCCAGGATGCCCGGTTTTACGCTCTGTCTGCCAGATTCGAGCCCTTCAACAATAAGGGTCATACACTGGTGGTGCAGTTCACCGTGAAACACGAACAGAACATCGACTGTGGGGGCGGCTACGTGAAGCTATTTCCAGATCGTCTGGACCAGACAGACATGCATGGAGACTCTGAATACAACATCATGTTTGGTGAGGGGGCCCCACCCTGATGCTGACCTCTGATTAGTTAGAGGGAGTTTGAAACTCCATGAGTTCTTTATAGCCCATGAAAAGTGGTCTTAAGATCATAGAAAACACTTAAATGTTTAGACATTTCTTTGGAGGGGAAGTTGAGAGAATAGTTATAGTTAGTAGCAACTTTCCGCATTGTTATCGTTGATTTAAGACTGCTAATTCGAGCTCTTTTATAAGGTAGGCATTTCCTAATTCTGCAAGTAAAGATACTGAGTTCTAGAGCACTGATTTTTTTTTTTTTTTAAATCCCCAACCACAGTCCCTTAGAGATATCTGAATTTTGTCTTTTCACCTTGACAGACCTGAGTTTAAGAACCAAGTTTTCTTTTTGTAAATGGGTGGGGAGGGGTTCATAATGATGGACAGTCTCTAGCTCTGACCGGATCTGCTTCTCATCAAGGCCCGGACATCTGTGGCCCTGGCACCAAGAAGGTTCATGTCATCTTCAACTACAAGGGCAAGAACGTGCTAATCAACAAGGATATCCGTTGCAAGGTGTGCTCTGGGGGTGGTGACAAATGGCTGTCAGGGAAGGCTCAGAGGCCAGCCTGGTGGGCGGGGCACTGATCTCCCACTCTCTTCAGGACGATGAATTCACACACCTGTACACGCTGATTGTGCGGCCTGATAATACCTATGAGGTAAAGATTGACAACAGCCAGGTGGAGTCAGGCTCCTTGGAGGACGATTGGGATTTCTTGCCTCCCAAGAAGATAAAGGATCCTGATGCTGTAAAGCCTGAAGACTGGGACGAGCGAGCCAAGGTTGATGACCCTACAGACTCCAAGCCTGAGGTTGGTTCTTGGGCAGGGGCTCCCCACCATGGAGGGTGTGGAGGACAGCTGGGCCAACTCTGACCTCCTAATGTACCTTCAGGACTGGGACAAGCCTGAGCACATTCCTGACCCCGATGCTAAGAAGCCCGAGGACTGGGATGAAGAGATGGACGGAGAGTGGGAACCACCAGTGATTCAGAACCCAGAGTACAAGGTGAGCCTGGGGCTCTGAGCAGGGCGGTGCACAGTGGGGAACGCACTGATCTCCACTCACCCACCAGTGCACTTCTTCTGCAGGGTGAGTGGAAGCCCCGGCAGATTGACAACCCAGATTACAAGGGCATTTGGATCCACCCAGAGATCGACAACCCTGAGTATTCCCCTGATAGCAACATCTACGCCTATGAAAACTTTGCTGTACTGGGCTTGGATCTATGGCAGGTGAGACACGGAGGGAAGAGAAGGATCCCAGGACCTCAGGTGCTCAGGGTCAACCCAGGAGGAAAGGGACAAAGGAGTTCTGACTCCAAAATGGTGCTTTTTTTTTTTTTTTTTTTTTAAAGAAATTCCTGGTTTGTCTTTATGGCGTTCTTACAACACCCACTTTGAAGTTGTACTTACTAACTTCTTGGTACTTTTTCAAGTATCTACGGGAACCAACTCATTTAATTGCCCCCAACAACCTGGAAGGTGGTTAGATAATCCCATTAGAAAATTAGGTTCACAGGGACTGAATTTTTGTCTGTTTTGTTCACCGATGTACCTTCTGCACCTAGAATGGTGCCTGGCACGTCGTAGGTACTAGAGAAATATTTAAAGAAGGGAGTGAGACCCCTTTTTACAGGTGAAGAAACTGAGGTGCAGAGAGGTAAAGTCACCAGACCGAGGTCATGTAGGCAGGAAATGGCAGAGCTGGGGTTTGAACCCAGGCAGCCTGTTTTTTAACTGTAACATCAAACTGTACCATTGTGTAGTGGTTATGGGAATATGGGCAGGAGACCTTTTCGAGGCCAAGGCCAACAGGTTATATCCCCTCTGACCACCTTTCCGACCACCCGTCTACTCCCCGGCCCCATACAGGTCAAGTCTGGCACCATCTTTGACAACTTCCTCATCACCAACGACGAAGCATATGCTGAGGAGTTTGGCAACGAGACGTGGGGTGTTACGAAGGTGGGACCAGGGTCCAGTCTTGGGCTTGGGGGTGGGCAGGGCTGTCAAGGGAGTCCGGGCCCTGAGGTGTGTGGTTTGCACACAGGCAGCAGAAAAACAAATGAAGGACAAGCAAGACGAAGAGCAGAGGCTAAAGGAGGAGGAGGAGGAGAAGAAGCGCAAGGAAGAGGAGGAGGCAGACAAGGAAGATGAGGAGGACAAGGAGGAGGATGAGGAGGATGAGGATGAGAAAGAGGAAGAGGAGGAGGAAGACACTGCCGCCGGCCAGGCCAAGGATGAGCTGTAGGGGCCACGCCGCCGCCTCCAGGGCTGGACTGAGGCCTGAGTGCTCCTGCCGCAGAGCCGGCCGCGCCAAATAATGTCTCTATGAGACTGGAGAACTTTCATTTTTTTCCAGGCGGGTTCCAATTTGGGGTGGATTTTGTTTTTGTTCTCCCCCTCCCTTTTTTTTTTTTTTTTTAAGTTTTTTTTTTTTTTTTTTTTTTAAACTGGTGTTTTGCCTCTGATTCTCTTTCAGCCCTTACCCCTGGCCTTCCATCTTTCTTGATTTGACATCTTTGCTTTCTGCTGTCCCCTTATCTCCCCAGATCCCTTAGTTCCCCTCCAACTTGGGGACTCAGGGTGGGGTGTGGTGTGGAGGAGAAGCCCCAGGCCCAAGATTCCATCTGCTCTCCTTCCTGGATCCCACAGGGGGGTAGGAGAAGAGGGTGGCATCACCAGCCTTCCAGCACTGAGAAAGTATGGGGCTCCTAAGCCCTGAGCTCTGACCTCCCTCTCTCCTTTCTCCCCTGCCCCCAGGACTGGGCCAGTTCCGAGTGGGGCAGCGGGTTCTAGCTCGGCTCATACTGAGAATGTAAGAACTACAAATGCAATTTCTATTAAATTAAGTTTTGTGTCTTCCTCCTGTGTTTCCTTTTGGGGTAGGTGACTCTTAAGTGGGGCTCATTTTGCAGCCACTACAAGTGTTGGTTGAATGTCCCGTAAGGTTACAGGGGCCCTTGTTTATCCCCAGAACCCCAAACAGGTGGGAAAGAGTATTCTAAGTGCCATTACAAATACTCCACTTATTAACTCATTGAGTCGTTGCATCAAACTGGTGAGTTTCGGTTCTAGTACCAGTTGTGTTTGATGAGGAGACTGAGATTTAGTAAGAGGTGGGGTTTGAACCCACACCTTAGCCACCAACTTATACCAACTGTTTTACACTGCACCGCATATGTACGTCTTACCTGTTAAGGAGCAAGACTACACAGCTATTGGACAGTTTTAAACACATTTTCTTAATATTAGCCAGTGTCAAAAGCTATTAATTCTCTTTATAGTCAAGGAAGTAGGTTCAGAAATGGTATCTAGCTTGTCCAGTGGTCTTCAGTGGCCAAGTCAGGATTTGAACCTCTTGAAGGGAAAGAGGGGGGCACCAAGGGATGGTGCAAAAGTGGCAGAGGAGAGTGTGGACCCCTAGGGTTGGCCTAGGCCCACCTCTGTTGGGGTCCTCAAGGCTGCCACTTACGTCCAGTGGGTGGTTGGGAACTGATGTCCCTTGTTGCCAGAGGTAAGAATCCCTCAGCCAAGTCTGGCCTATTCTTGTGGAAGCTTCTTAGCTCAGGGCATGCAGTGAAGGGAGAAGCAGCAGGACCTGGTAACAGTTGGGTAATGAGTGAGGTGTGGCAGGCGACTGCCTGGTGTCCTACTTGGATGGGAATGTTGAGAAGAGCAGGTTAGGAGGCAGGTAATGGTCAGTTCAGGATTGGGGGAGAGAGTCCACCCACTAACTGGAAGATAAGACCATCACCTCCATCCTGTCTGCCAAAGCACCCTCTTCAGCTTTGGCCAACCAACTGTTCGATTCCTTGTTCCTTGGATAGGCCTCCTTTGAGCTTCCTGTGTCCTGTGTCCTAGCGCCACCCTTCTGGGAAGCCTCCAGGATTGGCATATCCAGGGAAAGTTTAAGGAGATAATTTTGTATTCAGTGTAGGGAAGCCTTGAAAGTTACATCTTCCTTAAAAACTTTGGGGTCAGACTGGGGGTAGCTGGGTGAACAAAGTGATCAGGGAAGGAGCCAGCAGAGAGGTGGGGAGACCCAGGAGCTAGAACTGTTAGATTCATTCCAAAAATCCAGCTCTTCCCTCAGGAATGGATGGGGCCACAAAATGGCCTCGTGTCCCCAGTTCCTTGGCCAAACGTGTTTACAGAGTTTTCGTTTAATTGTTGATGACCTTTCAAGTATCCTTTGTAGTTCTTTCAGGGCTTGACAGGCTTCCTGTCAGGGTAGCCAGACCAGAATAAAACTCATTTGGAACGAGCAAAAAAACACGAACATTTTATGTAAGAAATAAAAGTATAACAAGTACATGAAGAGTTTGTTCAACGTCAACAAATAAATGACACTCGTGGGCTTGAAACTGGGGACGTCGGAGCCATTTTGTGGCCGCATGACGTCACCGCTAACGGGCATGGCGTCACTCGCAGGAAGCCACGTGACGGTTGAGCGAGAAGCCCCCCCACCCCCGGAGCAGAGTTTAGTCTGCGCATGCCTGGCTCGAGGCCGCTCTCGTGTGCATGCTCACGAAGGCAAAGGGGGCGCGCTCAGGACACGTGCTGCGGTGGTCGGCGCGCGCACCGCCTGCCCCGGAAGCGGTCGGCTTACGGCGCGGCTGGGCGCTAAGATGGCGGCGGCGTGAGTTGCATGTCGTGTGAGGATCCCGGGGCCGCCGCGTCGCTCGGGCCCCACCATGGCCGTCACGATCACGCTCAAAACGCTGCAGCAGCAGACCTTCAAGATCCGCATGGAACCTGATGAGACGGTGCGAGCCAGGCCGGAGCCCGGGAGCGGGAGCGACGGGTGCCGGGGATGGGGTGGGGGCGGGGAGGCCGGGAACCTGACAAGAGAGGCGGGGAAGACGGCGCGGAGCCGGGCCGTGCCCATTCTCCTTACGGGCCTGACTTTCCCAGATACCCTGATGGTCCCCGGCTCAGCCCCTGGTGGCTCGGGCGGAGCTCTTGGATCTCTCTCCAGGCGAGGCTCCACCCCCGGGGCGCCCGCCAGGCCCCGGGTCCAATGTCAGTGTCTTCGCGGGGCGCGGGAGCCGCGGGCTCGGATTACCGGCCGGCCTGCTCTGGGATGGGTCCTCCGAGTTTCCAGCTTTGTAGGCTTCTCCTCGGGACGTTGGTGGCCGAATCTGGGAGTAGTGACCAGGAGATGCCGGGTGATGACAGCAACGACGATAATAATAAACGGTCTTGACTTTCAGTGGTCCGTGTTTGTTCTTCACCAGTCGCTGAGCGTTTTTGTGTTATCTTACTAAATCTGCGAAGTAGGCTTGTCATTTGGGGACTCTGAGTCTCCCCACTTTACAGATGCGGAAACTTGGATTAAAGAACTTTGGTATAGTTGCATATGCACAAAGCAAGTCATGGCAGAGCGGTTTCAACTCGGAATTGCCTAAAGTGAGAGCCCATGGGCTAAACATGATGCTGTCCTTTTAGCTAAAAAGAGACTTAGGACCTAACAAACATATGTACTTGGCACTTTTTGCACAATTTCCCCCACGAGGGAGACATTGAAGTTCACTTTTTGTAGAAAAGGAAACAGACTCAGATTTTTTGACCAGCCTAACTTTTTGATTTGGGGCAAGTTGGTTAATCTCTCTGTACTTCTGTTTTTCTCAAATATAAAATGAGGCCAATGGTAACTTTCACTCAGTTATTATGAGGTTTTAAACTTGTGACCCGTGTACATTTACAATAGCGGTGTCAACTTAGGATTCTCTTAGTAAAGATGACTCTCAGCAGCATGGAGTGAGGAATGGTCCTATCTCCCGTTTATTTTGATTTGCGTTTCATCATGTTTACATCATCTGAAATATGTGTTTCTTCTTCTCCCAAATAAATGTCATCTCTATGAGAACAGGGACTTGTGTTGAGTTTTGTTCTCTGCTGTATCGTCACTGTCTAAAACTGCTCCTGGCACATAACAGGTGTTCAGCAAATATTCTGTTGAATGGTGGGATGGTCTATCTAGTATGCTTGATTATGAAGCTTAGCTTCTCATCCATCAGGGCTTGCAGCCTGCCCCCAAACTAGAAGGGAAGAGAGAATCTCGGGGTTTGCAGTGACTGTCTACCCCTTCCTCCAGGTGAAGGTGCTGAAGGAGAAGATAGAAGCTGAGAAGGGTCGTGATGCTTTCCCCGTGGCTGGACAGAAACTCATCTATGCTGGCAAGATCCTGAGCGATGATGTCCCCATCAAGGACTATCACATCGATGAGAAGAACTTTGTGGTCGTCATGGTGACCAAGGTGGGTGACGTATGCTGGTTGGGAGGGTGGGTGGATTAGCTGGGGAGCTGGCAAAGAGCATGTGTGCCCAAGAGAGATTAGCCATGAACAGGGTGGGGCTGAGATGTGGAAGGATGTTGGGGCTAGATAGAGTTACTGATGCCTGCTCCCTTTTTCTGGGTGTCACAGGCCAAAACTAGCCCAGGCACCTCAGTACCCCCAGAGGCTTCACCCACTGCTGCCCCGGAGTCTTCCACATCCTTCCCATCGGCCCCTGCCTCAGGCATGTCCAATCCCCCACCTACCGCCAAAGAGGACAAGAGCCCATCGGAGGAATCAGCCCCCACGACGTCCCCGGAGTCTGTGTCCGGGTAAGGCAGGGAGCAGCAGCCCCAGATTGGGCCCTGTCTTTCCGGCACATTTCAGCGCCCACATTCGTGGTTCCACACACCTTGGGGGAGGGCAAGCCACCAGAAGCCAGGGTCCGATTTCTCTCTCTTGAATTTGCAGCTCTGTTCCCTCTTCAGGTAGCAGCGGGCGAGAGGAAGACGCGGCCTCCACGCTAGGTGGGTGGGTGGTCCCCAGAGCGAAAATGACTGGGTGCCCCAGCCATCAGCTGGGCCTTGTGTGGGTGTGGGAGGGCCTGGGAGCTGTCCTTCCCTCTCCTTGGTGACCCGCCTTTTGCCGCTCCCTCCACAGTGACTGGCTCTGAGTACGAGACGATGCTGACGGAGATCATGTCCATGGGCTACGAGCGGGAGCGGGTCGTGGCTGCCCTGAGGGCCAGCTACAACAATCCCCACCGGGCCGTGGAGTATCTACTCACGGTGAGGTGCGGCTGCTGCCGCCTGGGGAGTCCTCAAGGGAGCATGCAGGCTTCGGTGCCCTGATGGCTGGTCAAAATCTGCCCCCAAAAGCCTTTGGGTTATGGTTCTAGCCAGGAAAGACCTCCTGCAGGAGCCTGGACATGAGCGATGGGGTGGACCTGTGGAGGGCAGAGCAGAGGCTTCACGTGTCTCCCGCCAGGGCTGAGTATGCAGGAAGGAGGCAGTGGGCAGTCTGTGCTTTGAACTAAATAGGACCCCTGACAGGGAATTCCTGGGAGCCCCGAGCCGGAACACGGTTCTGTCCAGGAGAGCCAAGTACCCGAGCAGCCGGCCACAGAAGCAGGTGAGTGGATTGGGAGGTGTGCATGTGGGGTGTCTGCTGTCAAGGCACCTGACTCATCCCAACCCCCCATACTTCAGGGAGGCCAGGGTGGTGTCTGACGGCACCCTTTCCTCCTGCCAGCAGGAGAGAACCCCTTGGAATTCCTGCGGGATCAGCCCCAGTTCCAGAACATGCGGCAGGTGATTCAGCAGAACCCGGCGCTGCTGCCAGCCCTGCTCCAGCAGCTGGGCCAGGAGAACCCCCAGCTTTTACAGGTACAGGCCTGGGGGCAGAGGGAGTCAGTGCAGGTACCATCTCTCTTCTCCTGGGGGGTACCACAGCCCCAGAGGGTGAGCCTGGCCCAGCGTGGTATGTAGGCATCTATGCTTGGAAAGCAGGACTAACGACAGCCTTCTGCTGTTCCGTGCGACCTAATGACCTACGTGGTTTCATGTAATGCTCTCAACCACTCTATAAGGTGTGGGCGCTACTGTCATCTCCACTCCATGGAGGAAGATGCCAGAGGCTTGGAGCAGCCTGGCAACTGGTGGAGTGTGTGTCTGCCTCCAGTCTCTGGATCCTGTGCTCTGGCTCCACTCCGCGTTTAGCTGTTGCTTCCTGAATGTCCGTAGGGTTGTATGGCAGCACCCAGGACTGCTGTGCCCTAGTTGGTTTTGGGACCACCGTGCTCAGCAAGGCTCTATCCTGTCCTTGAAGGTTCCTAGGCAGAGGGGCAGTGGCCCCTGGGTGTGACAGGGTCTTCTGGGTCCTCTGTGAAAGCCTGCCTCTCCTGCTTCAGGCGTCTGCTGCTTCTACCCCCGACTTTTCAGTCTCCTGTGCTGACTCCTGCTCACCTCCAGATGTTGGAGGGCCTGGGCTGCGCATCTCCATTTATCTGCAGTCAACCCTGGGGCTTTCAGTCTGTGGCGACCCTTAAATCCATGTGACCAGTCTGGACCCTCTGGATGCCATGCTCTCCCGTGACTGACTTGATACCTCCATGAAAATGCTTTCTAGATATCCAAGACCAGAACAGATCCTCCCAGCCCTCCCTAACCCCGCAGGGACCAACCTGGGGTTGCTTGAGCCCCAGGCACTGGGGGCCTGCTGGGGTTGTCCCTCACCTGTCCTCTTTGCTCTACTTCCAGAACATCTCGCTCAGCCCAGCCCTGCACTCCACCTCTGTGGCTGCCACCTCATCTTCTCCCAGGTCCCCTGGCGGCCACCACCCAGTTCTCTGCATCTGCACAGCCCCCACGGTCCATTCTCCACTAGGAGCCAGATTCCTGAAAACGCACTTTTTCCTTTGATGTGTAAATTTTCAGATGTACATAAAAATAGAGAGAGGCATATTAGAACCCCCAGATACGCAACACCCAGATGAGTTAATCTTTTTAAAAGGTACACGGATGTCTTTCCCTATTTAATCCTCACCACCGTGGTGTCCCATTGCACTAGAAGGCACGAGAAGAAAGCATATCTGGTCCCTGCCTCTCTGATCTTCTGCTTCCTCCTTCCCTTCCTTGTTTACTGTTTTGCCACATGGATCTTTTGCTTTTGGAATTTTCCAAATGAACCCCATCCCTGGGCCTTTACACTTGATGTTTGCTCTACGTGGAGGGAAGCTTCCTTCCCCATTCCGTAGTTCACAGGGCCCTCTCTCCTGGCCTAAAGTGTCTTTCCCAGCCCAAGATCTACCCTAATGTATGTCACGCCCAGTATTTACATTGTAAGTAACTGTCAACTTGCTTGTCTACGGCCTGTCTCTCCACCCTGGAACATCAGCTCCTCTAGGACAGGGCCCATGTCCACCGTGTGGCTGTTTGGCCAGAATAGACACCCTCTAAATATTTGCTGAGTGAATGAAAGAAAAAGCAAGGACTGTGACAGGGACCTGGGGAAGGGGGGGGACAAGGGCTGTGGGTCACCATCACTTCCTCTGTCTCCCACAGCAAATCAGCCGGCACCAGGAGCAGTTCATCCAGATGTTGAACGAGCCCCCTGGGGAGCTGGCAGACATCTCGGACGTGGAGGGTGAGGTGGGTGCAATAGGCGAGGAGGCCCCACAGATGAACTACATCCAGGTGACACCGCAGGAAAAAGAGGCTATAGAGAGGGTAAGAGATCTGGCTGAGAGGGATGACCTCATGGGTGGGCAGGGCCCCTACCTCTTGCTCATACCTGCCCGTCTTCCCGCAGTTGAAGGCCCTGGGCTTCCCAGAGAGCCTGGTGATCCAGGCCTACTTCGCTTGTGAAAAAAACGAGAACTTGGCTGCCAACTTCCTCCTGAGTCAGAACTTTGATGACGAGTGATGCCGGGAGGCCAGGCCGCCCACCGCTCCCTCCTCCCCACCCCCAACTCCACAAAAGTTTTATAAAAGAAAAAAATATATATATATTCATGTTTATTTAAGAAGTGGAAAAAAAAATCAAAAACTAATAAAAACCAAAACACTCCACCCCAACTTCCCACTCTCCTGAAGTGGCCCCGCATTCCCATCTTGGCCTGAGAAGACCTGGGCCAGACAGCTGTCCTCCCATCCCCCACCCGAGCCCAGCCTGCTCCAAGGAGCTGGCAGGACTGGAGGTGACAGATGGGCCCCTCTTGGCCTCTGTCCCAGCTCCCTGCAGCCAGATGGAGAGGCGGCTGCTTGCTTCCCCATCCCCCAAAGAGCCCCTGAGAGCTCCCCCGCCCTCTTGCAGGGTGAGGGGAAGCTGGAGCTCCAAACTTTGATCCTCCATTGGAGCGGCCCAAATCTTTCCATCTGGGGTGAGCACTCAGAGGCCCAAGACCCCTCCATGGTCTGGCCTTGGCCTCCATCCTGCATCCTTCTGCTGGGGGGCGAGGAGGTCTGGTTTGTCTTGCCTGGGTAAGGGGAAACATCAGAGTCATTCTGGAGGTCAAGGCCACCCCCCACCGCAGAACAGAACCGTGTCTCTGATAAAGGTTTTGAAGTGAATAAAGTTTTAAAAGCCAGTCCTGTGGTTTGTGCCTGCTGGGGCTTCCCACTCCAGCTTTATGGGTCTGGGGCTAGTTGGGCACAGGAGATGCGGGAATGCCGTGGAGGGGCAGAGGGGTCTGTCAGCCTCTGCAGACTGTGGCTCCCAGTGTCTCCACTCCCCCTCCCCCAAGCTGTCTCACTCCCAGGCAATGGGCCCCAGCCCTGGCTCAGCCTTGGAAGGGCTGCTTCTCCCTGCCCCCCACCATCATCACCACAGTCTGTTTTGGCTACACTTCCCCCCTGGTAATTGGCTAATTACTGGAGATTAATGTTGGTAAACAGAAGCCTTCTTCTCCTCTGCCATCTGCTCCTCCATTATTTCCCCACTGCATCCCCCTTTCACTCCCCCTGAAGCCCCAGAGTTAGTCGGCATGGCCTAGAGTCCCTAAGTGAGCAGAGTCAGGGAAGGGTGGGGATTCCCTGGCGCCAGGTGCTGGGGAAAGAACCAGGGTGCCCAGGGAGGGGTGTGATAAGAGAGGATGCAGAGCTCTTCAGGGGTGGGGCTGTCAGGCAGCAGGTTTTATTGGGAAAGAACACCACTCAGGAGCTGGGTGTCGCAGAGTCTGCTGGGTCCTGGGCTGCAGCAGCGGCCATCGCGGCAGCTCGTGCCTCCTTCTTCTTTCTTTGTTTCTCCTCTTTGAGGCGCTTGCGATGCTGCTTCTCCAAGTCCTGCAGCAGCTCCTGGAAGCGGGCACTCCTCGGGTCCACGTGGTATCCCAGGCGCTCCTGGGCCTCAGCCTGCAGCCGAGCCCTCCGCTCCTTGTCCGCTCGCTCCTTCTCCCTGCGCTCCTGCTGCTGCCGCTGCCAGGTCTCAATCATCTGTGGCATCTTGGCCATGCGCTCTTCAATGAGCTGCTCCCTGCAGGGGAAAGAGAGTGGTCAGTGAGGGCAGCCAGAGCAGTACCCATCCACCCATACCCCGCCCCCAAGCCTTTGCCCACATCCTGCATCTCCCAACTCCCCCACGTCTCAAGATGAAAGACTGGGAAGACTTATGGTGGCCATTAAAACTGTGAAGAAAAATTCTTGACAAGTGAAGAGAGGCGGGAGAGAGAAACCAACATGTGTAGCCTTGAGCATGAGAGAACCAAGCCCCAGTAATTCCTAGGAGCAGACCCCAAGTCAACGCAACATTTCCCTGAGCTGTCTACTGAACGTCGCGTGTTATGCCAGCTATTCCCACAGCTCACTCCTCCATCCTACAGACATCACTGAGCAACCGCTGCATGCCAGGCCTACTTCGAGGCACAGAAGTGAAGGCAAGAAATGGATTGGACCTTTCCCTCCAAGCCTGTGAGTTTGTAGGTGTGAGTCGCTGTCCCATTTTAAGAATTAGAAACATGAAACTGAAAGCCCTATGGCAGGGGTTAGCCAGCTGGGATAACTGGGGTCATCAGAGAGGTGTTCACATCCTAACTCCACCGTTCACTGCCTAAGTGACTGGACAAGTGACTTCACCTTCCTAGGCCTCAGTGTCCTACCTCTAAAATAAGGGTGGTTCCCTCTTCCTCTTGGAGCTGCCGTGAGGACAAGAACAATAAACACCAGGAACACACCTGCCTGCCTTTGGCTGCCCCCTCCCTTCAGTAAGTGGCACAATCAATGTCCCTGGTCTTGCCTCCATTCTACTCCAAATCCTTCAGACCTGCCTCCAAGTCTGACCTCTGCCCTTGATTCCATGCCCCATCACCTCCCACTCTTCCCCAGCTACACTAATGTCCAGGCTGTTCCTCAAAGCACATTCCTACCTCAGGGCCTTTGCACCAGCTGTTCCCGCTTCCCATGACTACCACTGATCATTCAGGTTTCTGCTTAAACATTTAAACGTCAAATTCTCAGAGAGGCCTGAGGCCTACCAAACCGAAGTCCCCCTCAGGCATGCATTCTCCACCCAATTTTATCTTCCTAATGGCTCTCTGTCACCACCTGAAATTATCTTTTTGCTCCCTGCTGTGCCCTCAGCAGGGGGGACAAGGCCTTGCGCACAGTAGGCGCTCAGTAAAGATTTGTTGATGAAAGACTAAATGTAACTGTTATTCAGAAGTCTGTTTTGTATCTAGGTGAGGATTCACGTAAATACTGCATGCAAACCCCGCGATAAAATGCCCGATGGACTAAGTACTGCTGTTGGGACACAGTTCACCCGCGGCCCGCAGCCCCGCGCCTGCCCGACCGCACGCACGCACCTGGCTCGTAGCTTCTGCTCCTCGGCCAACTGCTGCACCCGCAGCGACTCCTGCATGGCCGCCAGGCTCGGGTACCATTCGCGCTCCTCAGCCTCCAGCTCGTGCAGCTGTTTCCGCGAAGGCCACAGAGAACCGGCGGCCACACCGGAGGCGGCGCCGTGCCGCCCGAACTGCTTAGCTGCGTAGCGCGGCCCCAGCTGCCAGGGCGGGGTCAGTGGGTCATCCGGGTCGGGCCACCAGGGCCCCTTTGAGCGGCGCGGGGGCGGAGGCGCTCGGTAGGCGCGGGAGCCCGGGCCTAGGGTCATCGCCAACCCGAGCAGGCTGCGCGCCTGCCTTACGGGCGCAGCCATATTGGCCGTACGGGGTCCTCGCGCGCTGGCCGGGCTGGCCAAGGCGCTGCCTGCGCGTGAGGTTTGCTGAAGCCCCGGAGGAGGCCGGTAACTTCCCTACCGCCTCTGTTCCGGGCAGGGAAGAGAAGAGGGGAGTAATATTTTTTTTTACACATCTTCAAGTGTAATTTTAAATTTTATTGTAGCAGTTAATTTATTAAAGTCGTATTTAAAATTTAATTTTATATTTTAAAAATAGCAATTACTTTCTATGTTAAAATTTAAATGTTTAACATTTAAAATCATTTAAATATTTAAACATTCAAATGTCATTTCAATTTTAAGTTCAATCTACGTAGTACTTTATATTTTAATTTAAATATTTTAAATCTATTCAAAATATTTAAATTTTATAAACATTTAGATATTGTTCATAACATTATTTTATGCTTTTTAATTTGATCTTAGTATCTTTGTTAAAATTTTAATTTTCAATAATTATTTAAAGCTTTACTTAACATTTATTTTAAATATTTACATTTCTGTTTAAAACATTTAAATCTGAATGTAGCTATTGTTTAAGATATTTATGTAGAAATTTTATTTTAAATTCTATTGTAAATAGTTACTTTATGCCTTTTAATTTAATTTTTTTATATTTTAAAACGTTTAAAACGTTTGATCGTGGTGTAGAAATTAAATACTATTTTTAAAAAAGGATTTCCACCTTGAAAAGGAAGGAAATTCTGACCCATGCTACAGCATGGATGAACTTTGAAAGACATAATACTGAGAGAAATAAAGCAGTCAGAAAAGGACATAGATTGTATAATTCCACTTACATGAGGTGCATAGAGTAGTGGAATTCATAGAGACAGAAAGTAGAATGGTGGTTGGGAGGGGCAGGGAGATTGGGAATGGGAGTTATTGCTTAATAGATATAGAGTTTCTGTTTGGGATGATGAAAAAGTTCTGGAGATGGATGGTGATGATGGTTTCACAACACTGAATGTGCTTAATGCCACTGAACAGTACACTTAAAAATGGTTAAAAAAGGGACCTCCCTGGTGGCTCTGTGGTTAAGAATCTGCCTGCCAATGCAGGGGACACGGGTTTGAGCCCTGGTCTGGTTAAGATTCCACATGCCGCGGAGCAACTAAGCCTGTGCGCCACAACTACTAAGCCTGCGCTCTAGAGCCCGCGAGCCACAACTACTGAGCCTGCGTGCCACAACTACTGAAGCCTGCATGTGCAGAGCCTGTGCTCTGCAACAAGAGAAGCCACCGCAGAGAAGCCCGCGCACCGCACGGAAGAGTAGCTCCTGCACGTCGCAACTAGATCTTCACAGCAACGAAGACCCTACGCAGCCAAAAAAAAAAAAAAAAAAATGCAGTTTGCTCAGTGAGCAAAGAAGCCTGGACAAGAGTGTTCAGAGCAGTAACATATATCTCATATATATCATTCTCAAGAAACAATCCACACCTGAGTCCATCTGCAGTAGACTGGATCCCTAAATTGTGATGTTTTAGCCAACAGAATACTGCACAGGAATGCAGGAGTATTCACAGCTGCTCACAGCAATGTGGATGATTCTCACCGACATTTTATGCAACAAAGGAAGCAGGACCCAAATGATTCCTTTTCATAAAGGAATGTTTTTCATTGTGGAAAGTTTACACAAATTGTCCTTTTTTAATAAAGTTGAACAATCCTAGTGTCATTGTGGATGCACACCTTAAGGGGTAAAAGATAAAGAAAAGCCAAGCAGTGATCATTCTGGAAGTCAGGATGGGACGCCGGGCTGTGGAGGCAGCTGGCTGGTGGTCACGTGGCAGCAGGTGGGCGGGGTTTGCTTTGTAACAGGTCATTGAGCTGGGCATTCCCATTCTGTTTGCTTTTCTCTAAGTGGACTTTATTCAATGTTATTTCTTGATCTGGGCTTCAGTGATGCCTGAGTTATAATTATTCTTTCAGTTGTGTATAACTGTATATGTGTGGGCTGCACACTTTCTTGTAGCTTTATTATATTTCACAATTTAAGAAATGAAAATACAAGTAACAAAAAGGGTTTCAGTGAGAAGTCTTATCCCCACCCATCTCCCATCCTCTGCTTCCGTGTCTGAGCCCCTCCACCCCCACTTGTGTTAGTTTCTTATGTATCCTAGAGTTGCTTATACATTCTTATTAACAGTGTTAATGGATTATTTCACAGGGACAGAAGAGTACAGTCATTGTGTCATCACCCAGGTTTAACAAATATTCACTTTGGCTCGATTGCTTCAGATTTTTTTAAAAATTCCTTTTAATATAACTTGAGCCCTATTATGAAAGCCTCCAATGACAGTAAGGCCTCTGCCTACAGATGCTCACCACACCCCCCCCCCGGCCCCGCCCTCCATTTCTAAGGAGTAACAGTTACTTTGAAATTAGCATATTCTTCCAGGACCAGTCTTTATGCATTTGCTACTTATCTGGAGTCTGTGGAAACAATATCACTATATATTTTGAACAGTTTACATAAATGGTATCCTGAATGTATTAGTTTGCAACTTTTCTTCCTCAGCTTCTTGGTTTCCAGATATCTCCAGGTGGATCCATGTAGATTTTTTTCTTTTAAATAAATTTATTTATTTAATTTTGGCTGCATTGGGTCTTCATTGCTGTGCATGGGCCCTCTCTAGCTGCGGCGAGCAGGGGCCACTCTTAGTTGCGGTGCGCAGGCTTCTCACTGCGGTGGCCTCTCCTGTTGCAGAGCACGGGCTCTAGGCGGGTGGGCTTCAGTAGTTGTGGCACGCGGGCTCAGTAGTTGTGGCTTGCGGGCTCTAGAGCGCAGGCTCAGTAGTTGTGGCGCACAGGCTTAGTTGCTCCGCAGCATGTGGGATCCTCCCAGACCAGGGCTCAAGCCCATGTACCCTGCATCGGCAGGCGGACTTTTAAGCACTGAACCACCAGGGAAGTCCCAGATCCATGTAGATTTATTGCACATACTGTGTAGCTGTGTTTTTCACAGTGTGGGTGACAGGGCAGTTATTGATTCAGGAAGTCAGTGAAGTGGGTTCCAACCAGCATTTATTTATTTATTTCCAGGTTTACAATTAAGGGAAGGATGATTCATAGAAAACATTTTTTGTAATTTAAAAATTATTTACTTTTAGGGCTTCCCTGGTGGCGCAGCAGTTAAGAATCCACCTGCCAATGCAGGGGACACGGGTTCGATCTCTGGTCCGGGAAGATCCCACATGCCGCAGAGCAGCTAAGCCCGTGCGCCACAACTACTGAAGCCTGCGCCTAGAGCCTGTGCTCCGCAACAAGAGAAGCCACCACAATGAGAAGCCCACGCACTGCAACTAGAGAAAGCCCGTGCACAGCAACAAAGACCCAACGCAGCCAAAATAAATAAATAAAGGTGTCTACTCTCTTTTTTAAAATTTATTTATTTATTTATTTATTTATGGCTGTGTTGGGTCTTCGTTTCTGTGCGAGGGCTTTCTCCAGTTGCGGTGAGCAGGGGCCACTCTTCATCGTGGTGCGCGGGCCTCTTACTATCGCGGCCTCTCTTGTTGCGGAGCACAGGCTCCAGACGCGCAGGCTCAGTAGTTGTGGCTCACGGGCCTAGTTGCTCCGCGGCATGTGGGATCTTCCCAGACCAGGGCTCGAACCCATGTCCCCTGCATTGGCAGGCAGATTCTCAACCACTGCGCCACCAGGGAAGCCCAAGTTGTCTACTCTTAAAAACAAACAGAAGGGGACATCTGTCCCCATTAAACCCTAACTCCCCATTATCCCCTCCCCCCAGCACCTGGTAATCAACAGTTCTAATTTCTGTCTCTGTGAATTTGACTGCTCTTGGGACCTTGTACAAGTGGAATCATACAGTATTTGTCCTTCTGTAACTGGCTTATTTCACTCAGCATAATGTCCTCAAAATTCATCCACATTGTAGCATGGGTCAGAATTTACTTCTTTTTTAAGGCTGAATAATATTCCATCATGAGTATTTACCACATTTTGTTTATCCATTCATCCACCGATGGACATTTGGGCTGCATCCACCTTTTGGCTACTGTGAATAATGCTCCTGTGAACATAGGTGTATAGCAGTTATTATTAATGAAAAAAATAGAATAAAATTAAAATGTCAGGCTGTATCACGTGTAGTAAGGGTAAGTATTGTTTGGTAAAGCTTTTATTTCTGTCACAGATACGTATATGTATATACTGGTAGTACAATTGTGATTGATGCTAACAAACCTTCCCCAAACCACCATTTTATTGCGCTCGTTGTGTAGATGAGGAACTTGGGCAGGGCATGGTGGGCATGGCTTGTCTCTGCTCCGTGCTATCTGCAGCCCCAGTGGGAAGAATTGAAAGTTGAGTGACTTTATACCCTGTGGCTAGAATCATCAGAAAGCATCTTTATTTATTCATGTTTTATGGTTCATTCTGGCTGGATACTCAGCTGGGCTATTGGCTGCAACAGCTACACAGTGGTCTCTCTGCATGGGCCAGTTTGAGCTTTCTCACAACATGGCAGCTGGATCCCAAGTGAACAAGACTGGAGTGCATGGCATTTTTATGACTGAATCTCAGAAGTCACATGACTCATTTCTGCTGTATTCTATTGGTCAAGCCAGTCACAAAGGTTGTCTAGGTTCAAGGGGAGGGGTCAGAGACCTTGTCACTCAATCAAAGGATTGTCAAAGTCACATTGTCACAGTCGCATACAAAGGATTGTATGTAGAGCATATAGGATAGGACATATTGTTGAGGCCTCTTTGGAAAGTACAATCTGCTATCTCTGGTTTACAGTGTAAAATGTATTTCTTACTGCGTTTAGCGGTTAAAAAAAAGTTGGAAAAAATATCTGCTCAGTATTATCTGTAGTATGAATAAACTATAATTATTCTGTCAGGCTGTTTTGATGGATGTTTGTTTCCAATTTTTCTTTTTTAAATTTATTTATTTATTTTTTGGATGCGTTGGGTTTTCGTTGCTGTGCGCGGGCCTTCTCTAGTTGCGGCGAGCGGGGGCTACTCCTTGTTGCGGTGCGCGAGCTTCTTATTGCGGTGGCTTCACTTTTTGTTGTGGAGCACAGGCTCTAGGCACGCGGGCTCAGTAGTTGTGGCTCACGGGCTCTAGAGCGCAGGCTCAGTAGTTGTGGCGCAGGGGCTTAGTTGCTCCGCGGCATGTGGGATCTTCCCGGACCAGGGCTCGACCCCGTGTCCCCTGCATTGGCAGGTGGATTCTTAACCACTGCGCCACCAGGGAATTCCCTCCAATTTTTCTTGATTGCAGAAATGATGCTGCAGTAAGCCTCCCTGTCTGTGTCCCCATGTGCCCACGGGGAAATTTCCCTGAGGTGCTCAACAAGTCTGTCCCCAGGGTTTGCTGAGGGACAGATAGCCAGCGTGGTTGAGGTCCAGTGAATGAAGAGGATTGAAGGGGGAGGTAAAATGAATAGTGTTAGGCAGGGGCCAGCCATGCAGGAATTATAGGGCATGGTGAGGGGTTCTGGTTTTATTCCAAGGGCAATGGGGAGCCATGGGAGGTTTCTGAGCAGGGCAGTATGGGATATGACTTACAATTCTCCTCTGGCTGCTGAGCAGAAAAGATATTGAGTGGGGCAACATGTAGAAGCAGGAAGACCCATTATGAGATAGAAGGGGCCACACGGTCCCTGACCTGCACTGACCTCAGAGCCTTTTCATTACTTTTGCTGTTACCATGCCTAGAACTGTCTCCAGGATCTAGACATGGTGGGCTCTTTCTTGTCATTCAGGTTTAACTCAGTGGACACTTCCCTGGCTCCTTGGACCTTTGAAGAGATAGGAAATGAAGTAGAGACAGTCCCTGACCTCAAACAGCTCACAGTCTTGTGGGTGAGACAAACTTATAATTATAGGGGAGGCAAAGGAGGAAGAAAGTGCCTGGAATGGAGCTGATAGGCAGCCAGGTGTGGGACTTCTGAGCTACAGTTTCCTACCAGACCAGGAAATTTGGGAACCACTCTGAGTTTTAAGCTGGGAACCAGAGCTTAGAGGTTAAAAGTAGGCACTCTGATGTCAAACCAGCTTGGGTTGAATTTCAGCTGCTGGCTGGGGTTCTCTGCACCCAGCAGGTACCAAATGGTCATGCGGAAGTGGCTTCTGAGGGCAGGCCTTAAACTGAGGTAACAGTCACACAACATAATCGTTGTAAAGTGAACGATTCAGTGGCATTTCGTCTACTCACAATGTTATGCAACCACCACCTCTATTTAACTTCTTGCACATTTCCATCACCTGTACCCATTAAGCAGTCACTCTCTAGTCCCCCTCCCCACCCAGCCCCTGGCAACCACTAGTTTACTTTCTGTCTCTATGGATTTGCCCACTCTGGACATTTCATGTAAATTGAATCATACACGATGTGACTACTTGTGTATGGATTCATTTTCTTAGTTGGTTTTATTTATTTATTTATTTATTTATTTATTTATTTATTTATTTATGTGACTGTGCCAGGCAGCATGTGAATCTTAGTTCCCTGACCAGGGATCGAACCCATGCCCCCTGCACTGGGAGCGCAGAGTCTTAACAACTGGACCACCAGGGAAGTCTCTCTTAGCATGTTTTTGAGGTTCATCCATACTGTAACATGTATCAGAACTTGTTATGGACTGAGTTGTGTCCCCCCAAAGTTCATATGTTAAAGTGCTAACACTCAGTACGTGACCATATGTAGAAAAAGTGTCAAGTTAAAATGAGGTCATGAGGGTGGGCCCCAATCCAGTATGACCGGTATTTTTATAAAAGAGGACATTTGGACACAGACACACACAGAGGAAAGACCGTGTAAAGACACAGGGAGAAGATGGCCATCTACAAGCTAAGGAGAGAGGCCTCAGAAGAAACCAACTGTGGTGACGCCTTGATCTCAGACTTCTAGCCTCCAGAACTGTAAGAAAGTAAATTTCTGTTGGTTAAGACCCCCAGTCTGTGGTACTTTGTTATGGCAGCCCTAGCAAATTAATGTAATACTTCATTCCTTTTTATAGCTGAATGATATTCCATTGTAGGCAATTAAATTTTTTAACTTGAAATATAGTTGACTTACAATGGGCAATTTTTTTTGTAGTAATGAAAGATGAAAAATACCCAAATGCCTAAGAATAGAGGATTTGTCAAAGAAATGACTGACTGTCCATACGATGGGATACTATGCAGATGTTAAAAAGGAATAAAGGCGCGCTCTGTGTCGTGGTTCTCAAAGTGTGGTCCTCAGGCCAGTGGCAGCATCACCTGGGAACTTATTAGAAATGCAGGTTCTCAGGCTCCATCCCAGAATCAGATCTGGGCGAGAGCCTTCCAGGTGATGCTGATGTGGGCTCAAGCTTGAGATCCACTGCTGTATATAACGACACAGCCCATGGGTTCACGGCAGCCCTGAGGTGCTTTTATTAAAACACCGCTGCCTGGGTCCCATCCCCAGAGATTCCAATGTAGTAATTGATTTGCAGCAGATTCTGGGCATGGATTCCTCACTTACAAGTGACTCTAACGTGCAGCCAGGAACGTGAACCGCTGATAAGGAGCAAACTCTCGCAGATAGAGTAAGTGCAAAAACCTAGGTGAAAAAGAGCTACGTTCCAGAATATTCTTTGCAGGATTGTTTGTGATGGTTAAAAAATTGGATAGTGGAGAAAAAAATGGGGCTGTATATATGTGCAGTGAAATAGTGAAGGGCAGGACAGATGAAAGTTAAAAGGATATATACATTCAGATACCGTGTATATTGTTTTAAACAAAACAATTTTATGTGTCTTTTCTGAATGGACACATATACAGTAAAACTATGAATACAGGCCTGAGGATTGTAATTGGCAAATTCAGGGATTAGGGACAAGTATAGAGTCAGTTTCTCTCATATCTGTGATCTTTTATTTCTTAATTGTGGTAATGAGTACAGAGGTGTTTGTTATATATTTATCTCTCTATATTATATATTTATATTACTTATATTACATATATATTACTATATATTTATCTATATCTATTATCTATTTTGTCTATTTTTATCTATACTTACTTGAATGCCCCAAATCACTTAAAAAACAAGGGGCAGAACAAAGGTATTGTTTGCTTCCATTTGTGCTTTTTTCTTAAGGTTTTTTTTTTTTTGCATTGAATTTTTCAACTCTGAAGAGACACTGCCCCCTCCCCCTCCCCCTCCCCCTCCCCCTCCCCTCCCTCTCCCCCTCCCCCCCATCTCATCTGCCTGTTTAAATGTCCCTCCCCAACAGGAGAATCCTGCTGCTCTTTTCAGTGTGCAAATACAATTAAATTGTACCTGTAAATTCTTATCCCTCTTCCCCAAAACGTCAGCACCTTGTTGTGACATTTTTTTAGCTTCATTTTTCTTAGCTATATTTTCCATGTTGAAACTTCAAGAGTGTCGCAGCCCCGTACAACTGTGTGGGATTATGGGATTATGCCTGGGTGAGTCTACGGAATAGCGAAGAAGTCCGCGTGGCTGGAGGGAGTGAGAAAACGGGGAGAGAGTGCGGAGAGACGAGGGTGGGGTAGTGATGGGAGCAAACGGGGCGGGGCCTGGTGGGCTGCAGGGAGAATTTTGGCTGTTAATCTGAGTGAGGTGGTTCCCGGAGGAGCCCTCTGGGTGCTGTCGGAGGAACAGACTTTGAGGGAGGGAGGAGGCGGGAGCTGGGGTACCAGGGCGGAGGGACTGCACTGGTTCAGGTGGGAGATAATGAGGATTATGTCCAGGTTGGGGACCGAAGAGGGAGTTAGAAATGGGCGGATTCTGGGTAGATTCTGCAGTGGAAGGGACTTGCAGTCATATCAAATTGGGGAGGGGGGGGAGTCAGAGAAAGAGGGGGCTTAAAGATGCTGCCAAGTTTGGAGCCTCAGCACCTGGCAGGACGGAGCTGCCATTAGCTGGGTCTAGAGGACAGCGGAAGGGCAGGTTGGGGGACGCTCAGGGGCTCGGTTGTAGCGGGGTCAGTGGGAGGTGCCCGCGCACCTCCAGGTGGGACGTCCGGGAGGCAGTTGTCCAGGGCACGGTCGCCGTGCAATCCCGAGAGTTGCCGCCAGAGGGCAAGCGCACCCCATCGCACTCGCAGCTCCGGGGGGCACGAGGAGGACCGGCCCTGCAGCATCTCAGGGCCCCGGGGACTACAGCTCCTCACCTGGGTGTGAGATGGGGGCCGCGCAGGTGCCAGGGCCAGGACTGGAACCCCCAGGCGCCTCCAGGGCCCCAGATCCTGGGACGGGGCTGTTTATGTGCTTCCAGCACTCCAACCAGCACTCCCCACGGGGCTGTTCCCACAGCACCTAGGGTCTCTGCAAAAATGTCACTTCCACAGGAAGACCTTCCCCGACCACCCTGGGGTCAGAAGGCCCCACCCCGATTCCTCTAAGGCACATCCCATTTTAGTATCTTCGTAACACTTAAGACTCTGAAATCATCTTATCTTGTGTTGTCTGTTTTCTGCACTACAATGTAAAGTCTGTGGCAGCAAGGACCCATTTTCTGTGTTGTCGTCCTGTATCCCCAGGGCTCAGAATTATTCCTGGCCTCTAATGCATGCCAAAGAAAAAAACAACAGCAATAGTGTTAATCATAGCTTATTCATGGTGCTACTGTGTACCAACCTCTATTTGAAGCTCCTTACATAAATCATCTCCAGTCTTCAGAACAACCCTACCAAGCAGGGACTAGCTTTTCTGTTTTATTTTTTGTTTTTTTTTGGCGGCGCCTCTTGGCTTGCAGGATCTTAGTTCCCCAACCAGGGATAGAACCTAGTCCTGGCAGTGAAAGCACTGAGTCCTAACCACTGGACCACCAGGGAATTCCCCCAAGTAGGGACCGTTGTTATCCCCATATTACAGAAGAGGAAGCTGAGGCCCAGAGAGGTTTAGGGACTTGAGATTGTATAACCAGGGAGTTTCAGTGTTGAGTTTGAAGCCTGAGAAGCCTAACTGCAAAGTCTGAGTTTGCTAAATGGAAGAATGGGGCCCTGATGGGAAAGGAGCCCCTTAGGGCATTCAGCATTGTGCCCCTAAGCCCCTGCCTCTCCACCTTTCCTTTCTGGTCTCCACAGCCGACACACTCGCAAGCCCAGCCCCCAGATCCCCTGCCAGGCTAGGGGGAGGGGTGGGAACCCAGCAGGTAAGGGGTTTACTCTCCTCCCCATTGTGGGTTTGCAGAGGTGCCTCCCAGGCTACCCAGGTTGGGGGCAAGCCATTAAAGGTGGATCTGGGGACTTCCCTGGTGGGCCAGTGGTTAAGACTCCACGCTCCCAATGCAGGGGGCCAGGGTTTGATCCCTGGTCAGGGAACTAGATCCCGCATGTCACAACTAAGATCCTGAATGCTGCAACTAAGACCTGGCACAGCCAAATACAAAAATAAATAAACATTGAGAACAAAACAAAGCAAACAACAACAAAAAAGGTGGATCTGGAGGGAGTTCCCCGGTGCCCTTAGTGGCTAGGACTCAGCGCCTTCACTGCCTAGGACCCGGTTCAATCTCTGGTCAGGGAACTGAGATCCTGCAAGCCACGCAGCTCAGCTAAAAAAAAAAAAAAGGGGGATCTAGAGAGCACAGATTCCACCTACCAGACAGCAGGGTTGGCTGCCCAGGACCCTGAGCCCAGTCCCAGACTGACCAACAGACAGAAAGACAGACAAACAGATGATCCTCAGCCAGCTGACCACTCTCTTGAGCCTGCTCACTGGGGCCTGGCTGCCCACAGGCTCAGGGAGGCCTGGACTCCGAGGCCTCCCAGCTCAGCCCCAGGCTGCTGCCAATGAGACCCAGTCTCTGGGTCAAGGGGCCCCAGCTTTCCCTGTGCCATCCTCTGCCCTTGGCAGCTGGAAGGCCTTCTTGGGCCTGCAGAAAACTGGGCAGCTGGGGACAGGCAGGCTGCAGCATGGGCAGGATGTGGCCATCACTGTCTCTGCCACTGGACCCACAGGAAGTGGCCCAGGAGATGTGCAAAGCTGTGCCCTTCACTCAAGTAGGGGAAGGAGAGGGCTGGGTTTCAGTGTTGATAGAGCACAGGCTGTGGCACCAGACAGATTTGGGGTCAACCCTGCATCCTTCACCTAAATGTCTCTGATCTTCAGTTTTCTCCCTTGTAAAATGGGGCATAAGCATCTCCCACCTGGGCCAATGCAAGTGCTGCCATCTTGGTCTCCCAGCTTCTGCTATGGCCACCCTGTCTCCTGAGTCTAGTTTTCCATCTAGTGGCCAGAGGGCATCTGGGAACACCTGAGTCTGATCACATCCCTCCTCTGGTCAGAACCCTCCATGGCTCCCACTTCACTCAGAGTGAACGTCCAAGTCCTTCCTGTGGCCCACAAGGCCCTGCACAAAATGCCCGTCATCTCCTGCCCTTACCTCCTCCCACTCTCCCCCTCACGCGCTTTCCTGCTGCCGCACCAGCCATCTTGCTTTTCTTCAGACACACCAATATTATGTCTACCTCAGGTCCTTTGCACTGGCTGTTCCCTTTGCCTCTAGCACTCCCCACCCCCAACATTCTATGGTTCCTTCTCTCACCTCCTCCAGGTTTTTACTCAGATGTTGTTTTAAAATGTTCCCCCTTTCTGCTTTATTTCTCTCTGTAGTTCACATCATAACCTAACAAATGAAATTGATTTTGTAGTCGCATTTACCATCTATCTCCCACACTAGAATGTTTGCTCCACCAGGGCAGAGATTTTTATGTCTTGTTCACTTCTGTAGCCCCATCCCTGCTCTAGAGCAGAGCCAGGCACACAGTGGGCACTCAGTATTTGTTGAATGAATGAATGAATGAATAATAGTAGTACTTGCCTCCTAAGGGCTATTGGGCAGCCTGAATGAGAGGGGTAAGGGAAGCACTCTTACAGCTGCATTCAGTTGGCGCTCCATAAAGGTTTTGATAATTCATACCATGTGTTGTTTATGGCCCAGGTTTTGGAGCTAGGCGTACCTAAGTTCAACTTCTGCCTCAGCTGCTGATTTCTGTGTGACCCAGGGCAAGTGGCTTTCCTTCTTTATGCCTCAAGTCCCACCTTTGCAAAAGGGAGTTAATAATAATTGAGAACTCATGCAAAGTGTTTGGCACCATGCCTACCAGGGTGTCAGTTCCCAAGACCCCTTGGCTTGTTATCCATTCAGCAAACTTTCATTGAATCCAGACAACTCGGTGGTATTGCACAGCCCTGGACCAGCTGCCTCAGTTGCCCCATATAGCCGTGCACACTGCACACAGCAGAGGGGACCCCTGACCTGGGATCCAGCTGTGTACCCTCTCCCAGAGCTGCAACTGTCCCAGGAGAGCACAAGGATGCTCTAAGGGCTAGCAGTCCCCTCGGCAGCTGTGTAGTCTTAGGCAAGCAAGGAACTTCTTTGAGCCTCAGTTTCCTCATCTGTAAATGGGGATATTAATGGTTCCAGCCTTGCAGCATTGTGGGGAGGAGGGAGTTCCGCAAAGGTGAGCAGCATGGGCTCGGCAGGGTGTTAGGGTTCGGCAAGTGTTAGGTTTTGTTATGATGCACCTCTTGGGGCTATAGCCACAAACAAGACGGAAAGAGTCCCTGCCTTCAGGTAGTGAATATTCTGGGAGAGAGAGGAACATTAACAATCCCCCAAAGAGACATAACAATAAATTGCTATGAGACGCTGGAGAAAGAGATGAGGATGCTAGGAGAAAGACTGCCAGGAGGGTGAAATTTGTCTTGGGGGTGCTTCTGAGGAAGGAAGGATGAGTTGGAATGAGCTCTGGGAAGGGTGGATGGAAGAGAAGTCCAGGTGGAGGGCGCAGCAGGGGCAACGTCCCGGAGGCAGGCACAAGTTTGGTGCATTGAAAGAACAGCGAGGAATAGAACTACCATATGATCCAGCAATCCCACATGTCCAGGGCATACCTGGACAAAATTATAATCCAAAAAGATACATGCACCCCTATGTTCATAGCAGCAGTATGCACAATAGCCAAGACATGGAAACAACATAAATGTCCATCAACAGATGAATGGATAAAGAAGATGTGTACATATATACAATGGAATACTACTCAGCCATAAAAAGAACGAAATAATACCGTTTGCAGCCACAAGGATGCAACTAGAGATTATCATGCTAAGTAAAGTCAGAAAGAGAAAGACAAATACCATATGATATCACTTATATGTGGAATCTAAAATATGGCACAAATGAACCTATCTACAAAACAGAAACAGACTCACAGACATAGAGAACAGACTTGGGGTTGCTGAGGGGGAGGGGGGTGGGGGAAGGATAGAGTGGGAGTTTGGGGTTAGTAGATGCAAACTATTACATTTAGAATGGATAAACAACAAGGTCCTACTGTATAGCACAGAGAACTATATCCAATCTCCTGGGATAAACCATAATGGAAAAGAATATAAAAAAAGAATATATATATATATATGTGTGTAACTGAGTCACTTTGCCGTACAGCAGAAATTGGTACAACATTGTAATCAATTATACTTCAGTTTAAAAAAAAAAGGAAGAAAGAATAGGGACTTCCCTGGTGGTCCAGTGGTTAAGACTCCGTGCTTCCAATGCAGGGGGCTCGGGTTTGATCCCTGGTTGGGGAATTAAGATCCCACATGCCGCATGGTGCGGCCAAAAAATTTAAAAAGGGGGACTTCCCTGGCAGTCCTGTGGTTAAGACTTCTCTTTCCAATGCAGGGGGTGCGGGTATGATCCCTGGTCAAGGAGCTAAGATCCCACATGCCTCGGGGCCAAAAAACCAAAACATAATACAGAAGCAATATTGTAACAAATTCAATAAAGAGTTTAAAAACGGTCCACATCCAGGAATAAAGACGCAGACGTAGAGAGTGGACTTGAGGACACAGGGAGGGGACGAAGTGAGAGAGTGGCATGGACATATATACACTACCAAATGTAAAATAGATAGCTAGTGGGAAGCAAACGCATAGCACAGAGAGATCAGCTCGGTGCTCTGTGACCACCTAGAGGGGTGGGATAGGGATGAGGGGAGGGAGACGCAAGAGGGAGGAGATGTGGGGATATATATGTATATGTATAGCTGATTCACTTTGTTATAAAGCAGAAACTAACACACCATTGTAAAGCAATTATACTCCAATAAAGATGTGAAAAAAAAATGGTCCACATCAAAAAATAAATAAATAAAAAAGAAAGAAAGAGAGAAAGAACATCGAGGAGACCAGGGTGGCTGGGGCAGTGAGGGGGGGAAGGGCAGGGAGATGTGGAGGCGGGAGGGCGGATGGAGGGTCCAGGGTTTAAACAGAGAAGGGCCATGATCTGGGAGCAAGTTGATAGATCCACTTAGGTGGAGGAGATCATAGGAAGAACTAGCATTTACTGAGTGCCAACTGTGTGCCAGGCAATGAGCTAAGGGTTTTCTGTTTAATCCCCCCCAGGGATCCTGGAATACCACCCTTCCTATTGTCCCTCACCCCTGGAGGTGGCAGCAGCTTCCTACAAGTGCCAATCCCCAGGCCACCTTATCCTTATCATCATCTCCTGCTAGGGAAAAGCAGCCCTGCTCTGTATTAATTCTCTCTGTCGAAAGGCCTAGAGCGGTTTTCTTTTTTTTCCTGGTTGAACTTTGATGATTTTACAGGTGAGAAAACTGATGCCCAGAGAGGCTGAGTAAGTTGCCCCAAGGCACACAGCCAGCAGATGGCAGAGTCAGAATTTGAACCCAGGCATCCATGCCTCTCTAGGTAGGATGAAGTCTCTGGCTCCAGATTCCACTGCCCTTGACTCATCTCCCTGCCTCTGGCCCCAGGTGCTCTCCCAGCTGGGCTTCATGGCTGTCCACCTCCTCAATCACCTCTGCTTTGGCCACTGCTCCTCTTCCTACATCCCCGCTCATCCTCTGCAACAGCTGTGTGCCCGCTCGCACGTGCTGGGCACCTGTGGTTCTCTGGTGTTGGGCGGGCAGCCCAGCCTCCCGTCGCCAGGTGAAGGATGTCCACTGTGCGGGTTGAGGGGTGTCAGTGCAGACCAAAGGCACGAGCTGAGCATCACGAATGGACACACAGATGCACGCACCTTGGAGAGACGGGGGAAGACAGGCTGAGAAAGATGCCAACCTGGACCATGTACACTGGGTCCAGCAACCAGGGACGCAGGGACAGCCAGACAGGTGTCCAGAGTCCTCACCCTGCTCCTAGGGACGCCAGGCACAGCCCCAGCCATGGGGGTGGAGCACTCATAGTCAAAGTGCATATTTATTGAACCCTCGCTGTTTGCCAGGCCCTGCTCTAAGTCTCTGATAAGTACCAACTCATGTCATCCTCAGAGCAGCCCCGTGACATAGGGATTAGTAGCATCACATTTTACAGAAAAGGAAACCTGAGTCCCAAGAGGCAAAGTCACTCACTCAGAGTCACACAGCAGTACATGGCAGAGGTGGCATGTGAACCCAAGGCATGGTGGTTCCTGTTTTTAACCACCAAGCTGGACCTCCTCTCACAGGATGAGTCAAAGACACTCCCAGCTGCAGGGAAGATAGATGGCCCCACCCAGATTAGGAGATGCAGTGATGACACGGTCCTAGCGATCCCGAGAAACCAAGGCCGGGAGGCAGACGGAGCTGCTGGGGGAAACCTGGGCTCCCCGAGTCAGAGGCAGGACACACGTGCCCCCAGCTGCCCCTCCTGTCCCTCCCCATCCCCCTACCCCCAGTCTCCACACAGCACCATGCCCAGTGTGGCATCTACAGGAACCATAAAGGTTGGCCAAGTCTAGTTGTGTGTGTGTACGTGTGTGTGTGTGCATTTCTCCAGTTGGGGTCTCCTGGGAGTGGGTGGCCCTGTGCTGGAGCGTGGGCATCAGGGGTACTCCTTCCTCAGCTGGGCTCAGGGTCTGCAGTGGACGAGGGCAGCCTGGCTTTGGGCGGCTGGAACCAGGGCCCTAGCAGATGGGCCCGTCTGGCACAGACGCGGGGACATGTGGCGCTGTCAGGGTTGCCTCCAAATGCCCCCCGGAGTGCAGGGCGGGGGCTGGCCAGGCCCCCCTCAGCCTTCTTCCTGCCTCAGGAAGGAAGGCCCCAGGTGAGGGGAGCAGGAGGAGGGGACCCGAGGAAACAGATGGGCCAGTGGGGCGTGGGAGCCTGTGACCTCTGACCTCACAGGCCTGCACAGAGGGGTGGGAACAGGCCAGGCAGGCAGCTCCCAAGGCCCTGCTCCAAGAGCCCTGAAGTGGGGGGTGATCACCAGGGGCCCACAGAGTCGGGGACATACTCTCCCTCCTCCCTCCAGGGTTCTGTGCCAACCCCAAGCAGTGTCCGAGTAGGCAGCTCAGCCCTGGCACCGCGAGCACCCCTCTCTCTGGCAGGCATGAGGCGCCTGCTTTCCCCCCTTTCAGCTGTGCCCACCTCCTGCCAGCCGGGGAGCCAGCTGGGAACCTTGGTGCCAGGGGGGCCCCCGGAGTCCCTGCCCCCTCCCGGGCAATGCCAGCCGGCCCCCACCCCCACCCCCCAGGCCCAGTAATGGGTGGGTAATGAGTGCTGGGGGAGCGGGGGAGGGGCGGGGAATGCAGGTGCCACAGGCGCTGGCACAGGGGCCGATAATCAGGTTTGCCAACGCCATCTGTCACCGCGCGAGCATCTGGGGCTCAAGGTGACCCTGTCACCCTCAGTTACAATTACGAGTTTGGCATCTGTATTAAAGCCCGCCAGCCGGCCAGGCGGGGGGGGGTGCGGAGCTGGGGTGGGCATGGGGGTGCGCGGTGAGCCCCGTCCCGGGGGTCCCGTTCCCAAGGGCTGCATGGCTGCCAAGGCACGGGACTTCTCTGTGCCTGGGAGAGTTCGTGTATGTGTGTGTGTGTGTCTGTGTGTGCGTGTGCCAGCCTCCACAATTCTGTGAGCGAGTGTATCTGCGCGCAGGGCTGGGAGTCATGGGTTTTTGTGTGTTCTGGGCATGGTGGTTGTGTGTCTGAGCTTGGTGGGATGGCCAGGGCTGGGGGGCAGCTCTGAGATCATGTGGGTACACAGATGGGCATGTGCTCATGTGCTGGGAGAGGAGCGTATGGCAGTTCCAGGTGTCTTTGGGTGACGATGTGTGTCCGGGTGAATGCATGATGGTGTGTGTGTGTGTGTGTGTGTGTATGTGATTGTGTATGTGTATCTGAGGGTGTGTGGTGCTGTACACCTGATGGTCACAGGCTGTATGTTTGGGTGTGTGGGTCTGTGTATAAGTCCTGCCGAAGTGTATGTGTGTGTTTGTGAATGAACAGGGGCAGCAGCTGGGAGAGGCTCTGTGTGGTCACTGCAGGGCTCCTCTCCTGCCCCTTCACTTTGTTCCTGTCCTCACCAACCCCTGCTGGCAGGGCTCTAATGTGGGGGACTTGGGGAATGCAGGGAGCTGGCTCTGAGGAGGGCTCTGGGTTCTTGGATCTGGATTCTGGGTTCTTGATTTCTACTTTTTTTTTTTTTTGGCCACGTCACGTGGCCTGTGGGATTTTTAATTCCCTGACCAGGGATCGAACCCGGGCCCTGGCAGTGACAGCGCCAAGTCCTAACCACTGGACTGCCAAGGAATTCCCGCTGGGTCCTTGATTCTAGATTCTGGAGGATAGGATCTAGATTTTTGGATTCTGGATTGTGGGCACTTGGACCTGGATTTTAGATTCTGGGTCCTGAGTTCTTGGATCTGGATTCTAGATCTTGGTATCTGGGATCTAGATTCAGATTCTGGATTCTGAGATCTGGTTTTGGATTCTGGGATTGGGATTCCAGGCTCTGAATTCTGGGTCTGGGTCCTTGCTACTGGACCTTGGCTTCCCGTCTCTGGGTTCTGTGTGTTGACTTTGGCCTGTCCTCTCTGCCCTTCTATTCAGACAGGGCCACTGGGCTGCCCACCATCCCCTGCACACACCCCACCCCCTAACCTGATGGGTGCAGATAACATGCATGGCCACCAGGCGACACCCTTGGTTCAGATTTGGGCCAAGCTGACCTAGCCGTGGAGGAGTTAGGGGACCACCCTAGCCCGGATTGACACAGCTCTTTGAGGGGGACGGGGACAGGGCTTCACCTCCCTCCCCACCCCTCCCAGTGTCAGCTGGTGACTGATGTCTGTCAAACATGGAGAACTGGACCCAGCATCCCCATAGATACCCATCCGGATCAAGGGACAGGGTGCCCAGTCAGTGGGTCAGATTGGGCAGAAGGCACATGTGTGTCTGTGAAGGTGTCAATGAATGTAGGGAAACATCTGTGCCTGTGTGAGGGTGCACTGTGTGTCTGGAGTGGCCACATATGACAGCGTTCCCATGGAGCCTGAGCCCGTGTGGTGGCGTGTGGCCATGTGTTACCGGGACTACGTGTCTGGCAGGATCCTCATGTGACGGCACATCTAGGGGCCGTATCTGTAACTGTGAGTGCCACTCTGATGTGGGGTACTAGTCCCTGTCATATGGGTGTGTCTGGCTATGACCATGACTGGGTCACTGGGTGGCTGTGGGTGTATCTGTGGGTGTCACTGTGCTCATGAGGGTGTCTTGCAGTGTCTGGGGGAGGGTCCCCGAAGACTGGGACCCTGTGTCAATGATGTCTTGTCAGCTGGTGTGTGAAGATGTGTAGGAAAGAGGTGTGCATTCTGAGAGTGTCGAACCAGGGAAGGCGTGTGGTCCAAAAGGGGGTCGAGAAGGGACCAAGGTGGGTGGGACCAGAGGCGCTCAGAGCATTTCCTTCATTTCTTCCCTAGGTATCTCTGAACCTCGTTCTCACTGGGTTTCTCTATGGCAGTGTCTCTTCCCACCTCTCAGCATCTCTGACTTTGTCTGCGGGTCCTGGTCCTCTGCCTCATCCTGTTGCCAGGCACAGTGTGCTCCATGGGTATTGGCTGGCTGGTCCTGTCTCCCACTCCAGCCCTTCATCTTCCATCTCGATCTCCGACTCTGCCTCCCTTTGGCCCTTTCTCTCTGTCCTTCCTTATTTGTGCGTTTCTCTTGCAGGTCTCTCCCATCTCTCTTTCTCCATCTCTGTCTCTCTCTCGGCTTCAAAGTGTCTTTGCCCATCTACAGCTCTGTCTGTCTCTCTCCATCTCTTGTCTCTCCCCGTCTCTATCTCTCCCAGTCTCTGCCGGCTCGAGTGGGTCCGGGTGGGTCCGGGACAGCCCGGCCCGGGCGCCGCTGCGAACAATGCCCCATTCACGCGGCCAGTCAGCGCCATGGCAACGCGCCCGCCCCGCCCTCCCCGCGTGCGGGCCGCTCGTGCCAAGAGGATGCCATGGTTACGTCAGGCGCGTGCCCGCCCCGCGCGCTCGTGAAGGGGCCGGGCCAGCAGGGGGCGCTCCGCGGTACCCTCTGCCTGGAGTCAGGCGAGGCCATGCTCCTTCAAGGGGCCTTCAGCCACTCATTGCCTCAGTGTCCCCTTCTGTAAAACATCAGGGATGGGCAGAGTGAGATCCTGTGTGCTTCTGTGTGTGTGTGTTTTCATGCCTGTGTGTGATGGTGAGTGCCTGTGTAGTTTGGGTGTGATGGTGTATCTGTGTGTTTGTGGTCTTTTGACTGTGTGCCCTTGTGTTTGTATGCCTGGGGTGTGTGTGTGTGTGTGTGTGTGTGTCGGTGGTTTGGGTGTGATTATGTGCTTGTGAATTCGTGTGACAGTGTGTGTGTCCGTGTTTGCATGCCTGAGGGGTGGCTGTGAGAGAGACAGAGAGAGATGGTGGGTGTCTGTGGTTTGGGTGTGATTATGTGTTTGTGACTATGGGTTCATGTGATAGTGTGTGTGCCTGTGTTTGCATGCCTGGTGTGTGTGTGTGTGTGTGATGGTGGATGGCCCCGTCGTTGGGTGTGGTTGTGAGTTTGTGTGACGGTTGTTTGTGGGTCTGGGGGTCCGTGTTCACAAACTCATATGTGCCTATGTGTGTACTGGGTATAGGTTCCAAGGACTGCCAGGGCTTGGCTGAGCCCCCCCTCACCTGAGGGCCTCCTGGCGCAGAAGGGGGTGCCCAGCTGCCTGGGACCTCCGACTCCCCACAGGTTCAGGAGAGCCCCAGCTGATGAATATTCATGAGGCAGAGGGGCTGGCACCCACCGCCTACAGCTGCGCGTCTATTAGCCCCCCTACTCTCCAGGCACCAACTGCAGTGGGGAGAGGGGGGTAGCAGCGTGGGCCTCTCCCCGTCTCCATGACTTGGGGGGCTGGAGGGCTTCCTAGTGACTACTGTGGGGGTCATGTCAGTGTGCCTGGCTGCTTGTTGGGATGGCTAAGGGACTGTCTCAACGTTGTGACAGGCATTGGGGAGAATGACTGTTGTGTGACAGGATGTCCTTGTCACTGTGGTGTGGCTGTCCCCCACTGTTTCTTTGTAGCTCTGTCCGGGGACTCTAGGCAGTGCGAGATGTGTGCCTGTCACCTGCAACAGTGAGACGCTGAGTACATGTCATCAGAACGTCTGTGAGCAGTTCTGCAGTGGCCTGTACCTGCTGGCTACCTGCTCTGTGACAATCAGGGTGTGTTGTCGCGTTATTGGAGCAACTGGTTGGGTTCAAACTTTGCTCGAGGGGCAGCTGTGCACCACACCCTGGGGATGAAGTGCTCAGATCTGCTTCCCCTCCTTGTGACCTAGTGGGGCAGTGACTCCGTGTGGCCACGTGGCTAACACAGCTGAAGGGGCACCCGGACCAGGTATGTGAGTGTGCCCCTGCTGGTCAGACACTGATACAGTGTGAGGGTCAGTGTGTCAGGGTAAGTGTGAGGATGTGTGAGACAGTGTGGTTGAAGGCATGTGTGACCAGAATCCTTGAGGCTGTGATGGTATTTCTGTGTGTGACAGGATGGCTGGGGGTGTGACAGGCAGGGTTGCTGGTTGAAGGTGTGACAATGTGGCTCTGTGTGTGGTTGAAGGTGTGACAGCATGTGTGACAGTGTGACTGAAGATGAGACAGTGTGGCTGTGTGTGGCTGTGTGATTGAAGGTGTGATGGTGACACTATGTGTGTGACAGTGAGTGTGTGATGACATGAGCCAAGGGGCTATGACTGCCCCGCCCCCACCCCAAGGCTGCACAGGGAGCCCGGCTACACTGTCACACACAGCTACACTGTCACATCCTCAGCAATGCTGTCACATACAGCCGTGGTGTCTTACCTTTGTGCTGGATCGAGAGGCCTTGTGACATGGGAGTGGCAGCTGCTCAGCCTGAGGACACATGTGGGCCTGAGACAGGGGATACCTGGAGATCCAGTGCCAGCCGGGGCTCTGCCTTGCTGCTCTGTCTTCCCTCTGCAGGCTGGGTTGGGGAGTGGCCTCCAGATGCGGTGGGGATGGGGGTGAGGGGGGCTCCTCTGGTCTGGGGGACTCCAGCTTGGGCCCTGGTATGTGGCTGGGTGGCCCCTGATGCTCAGCCAGGGACACAGTGTGGCCGGCCTCACCCCCCTGATACCCACACCCTGGTCGGCAGGGTGGTGGCAGCACACAGAGGCCCCATTCAGGAGCCAGGGCCAGGTTTCCAGGACGGGTGGGGTGGGTCTCCAGCCGGCTGCAAATGAAATGTTTCCCCAGCTCCTTCCCTTGCCTCCAGATGAGCGTTAGCCACAGGAAGCCCTGCCGCCTGCCTGTCCTTGGCGCTAGCCGTGCTGTGCTGCTGGGGCACGTGTGAGTGTGTCTGTGGCACCTTGTGCACAGCTGAGGGCTGGCCTGAGTATCCCCATTTGTGATTTGGGGATGCCTGTGTGTGTCTTTGGGTGTCAGTGTGTGATCAGTTGTGACAATGGATGATCCTGTGTGTCTGTGTATATGTGATCTGTATATCTTTGTGTCACCCTGCGTGTGCCACATCTATGGATGATTTTGAGAACATCTGTGTACGTGACTCAAAAGGTCTGTAAAACTTTGTGTAATTGTGTGACTTTATGTGGCCTCGTGTGTATCCGTGTAACTGGACTCAGCATATGATTCTGGGAGTCTGTATAACTGGGTTTGTCTTTGTGAGTCAGTGTAAATCTGAGTCTCTATGGGGGAGGTCTAAGTGATGGTGAAGGTCTTTGTGTGTGACTGGAGTGTTATTGGTGTCACTCTGTGGGTGGCTCTGGGGAGATCTGTGTGGGATTCTCTCTGCAGCCGTGTGCTTGTGTGTCTGTGTACTAAGGGTGTGCGACAGCATTTCTGGGTGATCCTGTGTCTGTGTGTGATTACGGCATTTTACATGACTGCCCAGAGGAGGAGGAGGGTCTGTATCTTTGTGTGTCTGAGCATGCCTGTGTGTGTCTTTGTGATTCTGTGTGCACGTGACTGTAGGAGTCTGGTGTGTGTGGCATGGACGCAGGTGCCTGGCCAGGTGTGCCTTGACAGTGGGGCTGTAACTCCTCACTCCCCACTACAGGTTCCCAGCCCAGGGAGGGGGCAGCGAGCACAAGGCTAGGACCCCAGCCTGGGCACAGACCATGTCCTCCAGGCTGGGCAGGAGAGGCGTAAGGCCCTCTTGGGGAGTGGGGATCCCCAGTCCTGCCAGGAGGGCCTAGAGCACCCCTCCCCGACCCTGGCAGCACCCTCAGCCTGGCTCTTGACTTATCTTGTGTACCAGATGTTCATCCTCCTCTGCGGAGAGGCCTGCCCACCTGCCCCGGAGCCCAGCAATGCCTGGCCCCACCTTTGGTGGCCCAGGACTTGGCTGCTGGAACCCAGATGTTTTGGTACCACCTCCTACTGCCCCCAGCATCCTGGCTGGGTAATGCCATGGGCCTGGTGCCCACTCCTCCCTCCTCCTCCCCCCGCACACCTGCATTGTAAGAACACACCTGCTGCCAGCCGCAGCCAGGTGGGCAGCCCCGGCAGGGAGGAATGTGGGAGATTCCAGCTGTGGCATCCCAGCTGTACACAGCCCCCCCCCCCCCCCCGGCAACACCCTTCTCCCCTGTGATTTCTTGAAGGCCAGGTGTGGTCCTAAGACCTGGGCTCTGGGCTCTGGGGGAGGGGGAGGGGGGAGGGGGAGGGGGAGGGGGGCCCCCGGGTGTCCTCCAGAGCAACCCTTCAGCCTCTCTGTAAAAATCCTCCCAGCTGGCAGCTGTGGAGGGGGGAGCAGAGTGGATGTGGATGTGTGTGCATGGTGTGGGGGGTGTTTGTTGTGGGTATGGGGGTGGTCTGAGCAACGTGGAGAGAATTCTGAGTGCGGATATGTTCATGAATATGGGGAAAATGTTTTGTTTGTGGGAACATGGATGGATGTGCGAGTGTGTAAGGAAGAGAGAGGGTGTGTGTGTGCACACAGGGAGGGTGTTGTGGTGTGAGGGTGTGTGAATGGAAGGATGGGTGTTGTGTGTGTGTGGATGGATGTTGTGTCTGTGTGTATGAATGGAATGTGTGTGTGAAGTGGGTATGGGATGCTGGTTCAAGCAGAGCCCAGGCTTGGCGCCAGAGGCGGGACCGGGAGGGTGAGGAGGGAGTGGGCAGACCCCAGCCCTAGGGGCTGGCACGGATAGTGGAACAGGGCTGGGAGGACAGGCCGGCAGGTGGGGAGAGGACTGGGCCAAAGTTGATGGGACTTCTGAGGGGTTACCCCTTCATGGCTGTTTGCAGAGGGGCAAGGAGGGTCCACCTGTCTCTCGAGGTCTCCCCAATCCCCCAGTTACACTAAAGATCCCAGACACCCCAAACCCTTCAACCATTCCTCCCCCCTTCCCCAAACCTTTCCTATTGCCCCCCCTCCAGCCCCCCACAGGCCCACACTGCTCCAATGTCCCCTTCACCCAGGCCCCGTAACCCCCCAGATTTATCCTCTGCTCCTTCCCTCAGCCATCCAAGCCCCACCTTGGCACCCCAAACCTCTCCTGGGCATACATATCCCCAGTTCCTTCTACCAGACATTCCAGCCTCTCCTGGGCCTCCTCAAAGGCCCCCAGACCCATCCCTGTCCCCCCGCAACTTCCTGCTTCCCTCCCCTCCCTATTCTCCCCCCCTTAACCTCACATCCCTTTTCTGAGCCATCCAAGCCCCCAGCCCCTTGATCCCCAAATCCCCTTCCTGCCCCTCCCCTCAGTCCCACATATCCTCCAGTGCCCTCCTGCAGCCCCTCCTCCATCCCCCCATGTAACCCCGCCCCTTCTCCTCGGCACCCGCCCCCCCTCCGGTGCCTCCTCCCACACGCCCTCGGACTGCAGCGGTGGAGGCTTCGGCCGGGAGGCAGCAGCGGCGGCCCTGAAACTTTAAACGGTGTTAAAAGTTTCTGTTTACGAGAAGCCCTTGAATTTTTAAGGACGTATCGATTCCCTCTGCCACGGCCTTTCATCGGCAGCGGCTGCGATGCAGAGGGGGAAGGCTGGGTCGGATCGGCGGGATCCCAGGACAGAGCCCCCCACGTACGGCAATGACAGACACACATGTACCCAGGCACATCCTCAGGCACACAGAGACCTCCCTCCCTGACACACATGCGCACACACACACCTAGTCACACACACCAACACAGCCTGATACACAGACCCATATCTCTGAAAAGACACAGAGCCCCGCTCCCTGACACACACAGTCACCTGTGTACACATACTCTGGTACACACAGATCTTCATCACTGCCCCAGACTCACAGGGACCCAACAGAGAGAAACACATTCCTAGTGACACCCATTAACACTTTCAGCCACACAGACCCTGATTACAGACAGACCCCCTAGGTCACACACACTCTGGGACGCGTAGAGAGACCCACATCCCTGCCACACATACACAAGCTTGTTACGTACACTGACACTTGCTGACAGAAAGAGCCTCACAGCTGATGCACACACTGTGGTCAGCTCAATACACACACACACATATTCACCTAGGCACCCTTGTCACCCCACTTCCTGTCAAAGACCAGACACTGCGAAGGTGACCTCTACACCTAACTCCCACTAGAATGTCAGCACCCCCCATCGCAGGGTCTTTTGTCTTGTTCCCTACTATGTCCCCAGTGCTAGGCACAGAGCCTGGCAGACACTCACCCTCTGACTCACACACACCCCAGGTACACAGCCAGACCCGCATCACTGCTACACCACACTGGCCCATTCAAAGAGACTCCTAGACGGACATACACTGACCTGCACCTCCTTTCCCCCAGAGGACACCCGGACCCACCCAGACTCCCAAGAACACAACTCTGGCCACCCTGCTTCAAAGATGCAATGTGACCAGGAACACATCCCCTCAGGCATATTTTCACATGGACATACACACACGCCTGGGCATCAACACCCCTCCAACAGACAATGCATAGCTGAGAACTGCCACAGCTTCTTGCCTCAGGAGGGTGAGAAAGTGCTGGCTGCACCTGGCAGCAGGAGGGAGATTTGCCTCAGCAGGAGCTGCCTGGGGGCTGCAGGCACCACCTCCCCGCCCACCCTGGGGGTCACTTAAGGGCTCCCCTTGCCCCCATGCCAGGGTCCTCAGCACAAATCTTTCCCCCCATTCCTCTTTGCTCTGGAAATGGGGGACCAGGGGCCTGCATGAGGGGAATGGAGGGGGTGTGAATACATGTACCTGAGACCTCAATGCCCATTTCTGTCCCTGATGGTTGGGCTGTGTGGTCCTTGCTAGATTTGTGTGTGTGTCCATGATCAGGGCCAAGTACAAGTGTGTGTGTGTGTGTGTGTGTGTGTGTGTGTGTGTTGGGAGTGGGGCGTGGGAGGGGCCTGGGTGTATGTGTGTGATACCTGTGTACATCTGGGCATCAGGTGTGTGGTATGTGTTCCTGTGTGCTGTTGTCTCTGCCAGTGTCACTTTGTATCAGGGTCAGTGCTTTCCCTGTGTTTGGCATGTATGTCCTGGTGTCTGATGGTTTGTGTTTGTGTGACAGTGCATTAGTGCATCTGTTTTGGTGCAGCTTTGTGCGTGTGTTGTATGTGCATTTGGGTGTCTATGTACAGGAGTTGTGTGCCTGGAGTGTGTGAGGATGTGGTTGTGTGATCATGCCAGTGTCAATGTGTCAGCATGAATCTGTATATGTCAGCATGCACTGGTGTGTGTCTTGGTGTGTATCAGTGTGTGTCTGTGTGAGGCCCATATTGGAGTGTGTCCACCTGTATCTGGGAGTCTAAACGTGGTTTGTTGTTGAAATGCATATGTGTGGGTATCATGTGATGGTGGGCCCTGTGTGCATGTCAGTGTGTGGGTTGTGGGTTGCTTTCCTAGTCTTGGTGGGGGGGTGTCGGTGCATGTGTGTGGGTTGTGTGCCTATGCTGTGTGCGCGTAGGTGACTGCGAGTGCTTTGTTGGAATGTGGAACGTGTGGCAATGCGTTCTGTACGTGACATGTATGGAGGGCTCCGAACCTCACTGCGTGTCAGCGTGTGTCTGCTTTGGAACGCGGGCCAGCACGTGTCGGAGTGGCCGTGTTGGCGTGCGCCCCCGCGCGCGCGTGTCTGAGTGTGTGTGTGTGCATGTGTGCGTGCATATGTGTGTGTTGTGTGTGTGTGTGTGCGCGCCGGCCGTCGCTCCCCCGCCCTGCCCGCCCCTCCCCGCGCCCCTCCTCCCGCCCGCGCCGCCCGCCCGCTCCCTCTCCCCGGAGTGCGCCGCTTCCAAACTTTGTCTAAACTTTCACTTTCACAGCGCGGCGGCGGCGGCGGCGGCGGCGGCGGCGGGCGAGGGTGACCGGCCGAGCGGCGGCGGCATGGAGTAGACGCGCGGCGGCGGCTGCGGCGGCGGACGCGAGAGGCAGCGGCGAGCGCGGCGGCGGCGGCGGCCCCGGAGCCGGCGGGGCCGAGCCTGCGAGCGGCGAGCGCGGAGCGGCGCCGGGCCGAGCGCGGGGCCGCGGGCCGGGCGGGCGCAGCGCGGCGGAGGCCGGAGGAACCGAGCCAGAGCCGGAGCCCGAGCGCGGCCGCCGCCTGCCGGGCCTCCCCTCGCCGCGGTCGGCCGCCGCGCTCCCGCCCGGGAGCCCAGCTATGTACTCCCCGTACTGCCTCACCCAGGTACCGGCCGCCGCCCCCGCGCGACCCGGGAGGGGAGCGGGCGCAGGAGGCCGGCCGGCGGCGCGGGCGGGAGGGCGGAGGGGGCGCGCGGCGGCTGGGGGGAGTGAGTCCGCGGGCGGCCGAGGGGTGCAAGCCGTGCGGTGGGGAGTCCGGCCACGCGTGCGGGCGCCCCCGTGCGCGTGCGACCCTGGCCAGGAGGCAGACTCCTGTCGGGGGTTCCGGGGGCTGCCGGCTGCGTGCGTGGCGCTGCCCCTGTAGCGCGGAGCGGGAGTGCGTGTTTGTGTGTGTGTGTCTGTGTGTGCGCGCGCGCGCGCTCGACTGGGGTGCAGTGGGCAGCGGGACTCCCGCCGACCTGTGGGCGACTGTGGCGTGCACCCGGACAGCGTGGCCGCTGGCAGTGTTTGCGGGATGACAGAGTGGCAGGGGGTGGTCCCGAGGGCGCAGTGCGGGGACTGGGTCTGGCGGCGCTCCCTGGGGCGGGCGCAGCGGTTCCCGAGGGTGGCAGCGGCCGGCGTGCGTGGTGGTGGCCCCTGCGTGCCGCCGGGGTGCCCCGGGCGGGCCGAGCAGCCCGGGCGTCTCCCCAAAGTCTTTGTTCAGGCCTCACATGGGAGCGGGGCTAAGAAAATGGCGGGGCTCCCAAATTTCTGTGGGGCAGGGGAGGGGAGGAAGGGGAGGGAGGGGCGGGCGGGCTGCCAGCCCTGGCCGCGCCTCTTCGCCGACCCTGGACGCCGCAGCCGCGGCCCCCCCCCCCAAAAAAAAAAAAAAAAAACTTTCCTCGGCGCAAACTTTCCGGCCCCAACGACCCCGGCTGCCGCGCGGTGGACCAGGCGGGTTTGGGGAATCCCGTCCCGCTGCCCGGAGGCGGGAGGGGCTGGCGGGAGCCGCGGACACTGCCGACAGTGCTGGGGCCACGCCGCCGGGTCAGCCGCGGGCGCTGTGCCGACCTTGGCGCGCTGCGAAAGCGCGTCCCGCCTCCAGCGAAGTTCCCTGCACTGCGCTCGGCAGGCGGCAAAGGCCCGGGGGATGCCTGCCCTGCCACCCCACCCTCTCCGGTGGTGGCTCCTGGCTCTGAGAGGGCACAGAAGCTGCCCAGAGCCCCACAGCAGCCCTGGTAGCGCTGTCTGCTGGGCCACGCTATAGCTGGCATCCCAGACTCCGCAGAGGCGACACCTGGGGGCTTCCTAGCCCTGCCTGCCAGCAGGGCCTGCGTTTGTAGGGGGGAGTCTCTAGGCCAGGCCTGGGTCCCTCTGCCAGTCTGAGCCTTGCCAGCTGTGTGCCAAGTGTGCCCAGGCTGGGAGTGGGAGTCCATGGGAATATGGCTGCTATGTGGGTGTGGTATTGGCGAGGGGCTAGAGGGTATGTCAGGGGTGTGTGTCAGCCCCCCCACGTAACAAACAGAATGCCCACACCACACTCTTGTATCCACAGATGCAAGTGTGTGTGTGAGTCAATCTCGGGGGTCTGCTTGTGGCCTTGTGGATCAGCTGTGGGCAGCCCTGTGTGTATGGACATGTGTGTGGCCCAGGGTGAGGGTCTTCCTGTATAGGATGTGAGTATGTGTTGGTGAGGTGCACATGCACACGTATGTATCACGGTGTGCATGCAGGTGTGAGCAGGCACTCTGGCCACTATGACAGTGTGGGGGACCCTCATATCTGTGCCTCTGACTGGCCGGCCACCCCATCTTGGGCCCCCACACGACGACCCTACCCACCTAGCTGGGTCTGAGCTGTGGCTGCCTTTGGTGCCACATTTGCTTGGCCGGTGTGGCTGGTATTCGGGGCCTAGTGGGACCAAGACCTCATGCTTGAGCGGCCCCTGGCCCACCAGCCGCCAGCTCGGCTCCCTGGCCTACCCTCCTCCTCGGCCTGGGTGAGAACTTGGCTCTTCAGATGTCACAGACCCTGGGAAAGAAAATGCTAGCTGATCCACTGGTGACAAGACTAGGGAGAGGCTGGGGCAGCCCCCAGACTCAGGGTGATGGCCGGGGCTTGGCTCTCTGACACCTTCGAAGGGAGCAAGGGCTCAGCTCTGTGTCACAGGCCTGAGTATGCCGGGGCGTAGAGGGAGAGAAGGGGGCACGGACTCGCTAGATTGAGCCCCTCAGCTCTGGGTAGGCGGCTGCTGTTGGCTGGTCAGCAGGGTCCAGCCTGCCCCTCCTGACGGCCACATTTCTGGGAGCTAGTCTGTTTTTATAAATCTTTCTGCTTCCATAGTTTGCTCGCCAGTTTCTGTCTTTTCCTCTATCTCTGTCTCTCTCTGCCCCTTTTCCATCCGTCTCTCTGTCCTATATCTTTGACTGTCCTTGTCTTTCCCTGTCTCTGATTCTGGTTCTGGCCCCATCTCTGCTCCCCCCCTCCCCCTGAGTCTCGGACTCTGTCTCTTCTCTGGCCTCTGTGTGTGTGTGTGTGTGGTGTGTGTGTGTGTGTGTCTCTCTCTTTCTCTCTCTCTTCTTTTTTTCAAACCAGAATTGGCTTCGATTTTAAAGTCAATAAATGATTGAGCAGGAACGAGCTTGGAGCAGCGGGGCCCTGGTGGGGAAAGGCACTGTGGGCGAGGGGGAAGGGCGGGTGTGGGGGGAAATCTCCTTCTGGAAAAAGCATCGAAATCCAGGGCGGCTGGGCGGGGTGCTTGCTGGAGCTGCTTGAGCCCACTGCAGCCATGGGCCTGAGTCCTCGGTGGAGGGGAAAGGGGTGGATGGATGGCCCCGCACCCCTAACAAACAGCGGCACACAGGATGTGGACACACACATACACCACCGCTGCCGCCAAGATGAGGACATGAACGACATGTGTATGCTGATGTCCAGACACAGCAAGTTCGGCCATGGACAGACGAACTTAGGGACACAGGAAACGGTGGACCTGTGTTCTCTCCCCACCGGCACACACACACGAACCCCTTGAGATGGGATATGTATATCGACATAAACGCACGGAGACACAGCGATACCATCCAGACACATTCGAATACAGGCTGACTCAAGTGTGTGTTCACCCCCACACTTACACAGACCCAAGGGCACATACCTTTACACAAGACACAAGGCTGTTGGCTTACCTGGGTGTGTATACAGACACGCATGTTCGCCGACATTCCCTGCCACACGGCCCCACGGGAGCAGCGGAATGTTCACGTACCCTTGTTTCCACGCAGCCACATACACACTCCTTCAGGGGAGGGGGATGGACTGGGGCCTCCCTGATGCCCCCCCCAGCTCTCTCCCTGGGTCTCTGTGGCCACCCCTCTGTCCCTGTGAAGCTGTTTCTCCCTGTCCCGGCACCAGCATGGGGCCTCCTTTACGTGGCGCATTTTCTGTCTGCTCTGGCCCTGCCTGCTTTATGTCCAGTGCTGGGGTGGGAGGTGTGTGTGGCCACGAGCTGGGACAGAGTAGGCCATGCCTGGGGTTAGGTTGAGCTTGGACAGACTGAGCTCAGAGCCGAGGGCTCTGCTGAGTTAACATGGGGGCAAGAGGCTCCCCTCTCTCTGGGGGCTGGAGCCAGGGGTCCTGGCCCAGCCAAGAATGTCTTGTGTGGCCTCAAGGGCTCCCAGGTGGAGCTGTGGGAGCAGAGGTTGAGCGTTAGACTTTGCAAATAAGACAGCTCAGAGTTTGAGCTCCAGCTCTGCATCTTACATTCTGTGACCTGAAACACAGGATTTTCTTGGTCTGTAACATGGGCAATAAAAAAAATAAATAAATAAAAATTAAAAAAACAAAATAGACACTAATAGTACCTACCTCTCATGCTGTGATTAGGCTCAGTGTCATGCCTGGCACATAGCATGTGCTCAAGAAAAGGAATGACGTGTCATTTCGGTTATCATCATTAGGCCAGCCCCGGGCCCTCCCAGCTGAGGGTAGGCTGCTTCAGAGGGATGGAAGCCAGGGTCAAGCACCTCCCAACCATAGAAATCCAAATGGACTTTCTGGAGGAGGAAGCAAGAGAAGAGTTTGGAAGGAAAGAGGCCAGCTCATGGCCCAGCTGTTCTCCCTTAGGTGGGGTCCTGTAGGCCAAGTAGGGGATGGCAGGGGTTCAAGGCAGGGAGAGGTGATGGTGGGGGTCGGGGAGGGGGCAGGGAGAATGCCAAGGCCTGGGCTGCCCCGTGGGGGCCAGATGCCATTCTTGGGGGCTTTGGCTGCCCTGGCCCTTTTCCTGACCTCGACCAGGCCCGCTTTGGGGCTGGGCTCTGAGGCCTTGTGCCAGAATGTGCAGGAGTGTCTGTGCACATGAGTGCCCAAATGTGAGTGGGGCAAAGAGCCTAGAGATCTGAGTGGGTCCCAGTGGTGACCTTAGGGACGTCTGCATGGCTCCAGAATCATTTCTGCATCTGCATCAGGGCATTGTCACCTGGGACCAACGTGGGGACAGGATGCATGTGTGGGACCCTATGTGGGCGCTTGGCAGGGTCAAGTGGGCGTTTCAGGTATGTGCGAGGGGTGGGCGTGCAGCTGTGGCTGACAGTGAAATCCCCCCGGCACTGACCACCTGCTTCCACTTCCAACCCGCTGGGAGCCTGGCCTTTTTGGTCTGCTTGATTCCTGTCCTCTGCTCTTGAAGTGCAAGTGTGGGGGTCTCACACTTTCCTCCAGCTGGACCGACAGAGGATGAGGAGGCCCGGACAACCGTGCTTCCCTCCAACACAGTGCTGAGGATGGGGCTCCTGTCCCTCCTAGCTGAGGTGGGGGAAAGGAGGGGGTGTCTGCACTTTGCTACCCCCAAAACCCTGGATGTGGAGGCGAAGGGGCCAAGGGAGACATCCCTGAGCAGCTCCCCGGGTTCTCCCCGGTTCGCATATGTGTTCGCCGGCATGGTGAGCCTTAGAGCCACCATTTTCCCGAGGACGGCAGTGTGGCTCTGCGTGTGTGTGGGTCCCTTTCCAAATGTCCCTGTGTCCCTCCGGAGGGTATGTCCCTGGATGCTGCCTGGTGTCTCTGAGGGCCATCCCAAGCTCCGTCTCTGTGTATTCGGGTGACGGGTTGGTGGTGTGTGTCACCATGTGTATCGGGATACCTGATGTGGTCTTTGTGTCACGGTGCCGCTGTGGTATGTCACTAAACAAATCATCGAATCCTCTGGGTGTCTGATGGTCATGACAAGCGGTGTATCCGTGTGCCTTACCGTGCATGGCGGCCTGTTTGTGTTGACATACCTGTGTCAATGTGTGCGCCTACAGGTATCGTCCCCATGGCATTGTGCATCCTGGGCTTGTCCCTGTGACCATCAATGTGTGTTTCACCACATGGGCCCCTCTCCCTGGCCTCCCTTGGCCTCTTGGCACCTTGGGAAGTGCCCACTATGGCGGCCAAGCTAGTGTCTGGGAGCAGGCTGGCTTCTTCGAGGCTTCCCATGAGGTCGGGCGGCCATGGTGGCCCTGCTGTGGGCCCCACCCGTGCCCCTGGCCCGGCATGGACAGAAGCCCGTTGTGTGGCGAGGTGCGGGTGTGTGTTTGGGCCGCCCACAGGCCTCCCTCTGTCTGCCCGGCGCACATTGATCTTGGCTTCTGCCTGTGTCCGTCCTGGCCTGGCCAGCTGGGGTGTCCGGCTGTCTCTGTGGGCCAGGGCCCCCTACCGTCCCCAGCGGCCAAGCCTGCTCCAGGTCCCACACCTCCGTGCTGCCCGCTGTCCCTCCGAGGCTCTGAGAGCATGGATTTGGAAACTGAGGCCCCCTCCCTGTTTTCCCCCGCCCCCCTCTCTTTCCTCCCTCTCTCTTCCCCTCCTCCCGCTCCCTCTCTCCCTCTCTCTCTCTCCTCCTGCCAAACGCATCTTGGCTCTGTCTGAATATCTCTCCTCCTCGATTTTTGGCTCCAGCTCTGGGCGCGTTCACTAAAAGAAGGGCTAGCTCCCCCCTTCCCCACCCCCCTTCCTTGCTGCCTCCCCCCCCCTCTGGAGGAGCCCCTCTGAGGGCGGGAGTGGCCGCGTGCAGGGGCCTGGGCCCCCAAGCGGGCTTGGCCAAGGGGGCACAGGCCTGGTGGGCGAGGGGGCTGGGTGGACTGGGCCTGGCAGCCCGAGAGAGCGGTGGCCGGGGTGACCATGCTGCCTGGCTGGGCGGGCGGCCGGCTGGGGAGGGGTCGGGGGCACGGAGCTGGGGTGTCTGGCTTCTGGTGGGGCTGGCAGGCCTCTGTGAGGCGCAGCTGTGCCCAGAACGCCGAGCTGCGTTTGCCATCACTACCGATGTGGCTGCGCCAGCGGGGAGGGGGAGGCGGGTGGCGGGCACTGCGGCGCTCCATAGCCAATCGGAAGCCGGGGTTGCACTGGGGAGCTCTCCCCCCACTGGGCCCCACCCTGAGGGAAGCTGGGGTTGGTGGCCAGCAGTGGGTAGGGGGCAGTGCCACCACCGCCGCCGAGGACCCTGCCCCCTTGGTTGAAAGCTCGGGGCCAGCCTTCCTGGCACAGATCGGGCAAGGGCGGGGGTGGGGGTCTGTCCCCACCTGAATCCGCAGGAGCCAAGCTGGAGTAAGGGGTAGCTCAGAGGCGCACCTCACCCCCTTGGCCCCAGGAAGCGGCTTTCAGTCCGGGGCAGCCAGGAGCTGGGGGTGGGGGGCGAATCATCCAGGAGGGTCCGTCCAAATATTGGCTTCAGTAGAATCATCTCGGGGGTTTATTCCAGGTCCATCTCACACAAAGTCGCACACTCTCATTGGCACACACAGGCACAAAGAATCACGCTGTCACACAGGCACGGCACACCCTGGCACAGCACACAGGAGCACACAGACACAGGCGTTCCCACACACAGGCTCGCCTTCGCACCCAGACACCTAGGGATGCCCGCCACACTGAACACAGCGGCTCGTGCTCCACACGCAGGGACACGCACGTGGGTGCAGACCCTGGGGCACACACGGTCACACGGTAACACACCGTGAGACACACGGCGCAGACACAGGCACTGCCACCGCCCAACACACAGGAGCTCACGGCCCCACAGACACGTGGTGAGAAGCACACGGCACACGCACACAGTGACACTGTCAGACACATGGTGATACACACACACACCTGGCGATGTCTGGAAGCATTTGGTTGTCGCACCTGGAGGGGGGTTTGCCACTGGCACCTAGTGGGTGGAAGCCAGGGGTGCTGCCCAATACCCCACAGTGCACAGGACGGCCCCAACCACACGTAATCGTCCAGCCCCCAGTGTCAACAGTTACACGCACGGGCCCAGCTAGCCCCTGACACCCACTGCGCACACACACACACGGACAAGAGTCCGGCTGACACAGTATCTCACGGTGTCTTGCTTAGTAGGACCCAGGTTTTGTCACAAATGCAGGGCCCCCCACCTCTCACACACACACACACACACACACACACACAAGCCCAGGGGCAAATGGTGTGGCATGTACACAATCCCATGTTGCTCCAGCACACAGGGACGAGGGTCACACCCACACACCCATTCACACCTGGGCCACACCTGGCCCTGCTTGGAAATGGCACCTGAGAGGCGAGACCTGCCCTCCTTTTACCTCCCCTCTACTTGCTGGCCCTGCTGGCTGTCTTTGAGCAGCAGATCCAACCACCCCAGCCTCTCCTGAGGGAACTGGGAACTCTGAGTCCCTGTGCTGGTTTGTAGAGGCCTGGGGGATACTCCTGGGAGGCCACATGCCCACCCATGCCCAGGACACCCTGGCCTTCTGGGCCCAGCGGCTAGGGGCCCCCGTCTCACGGTCTTGCTTCTGGCAGCCATCGAGACAGTCCAGGATGGTAGGCGAGGCTGACCTCTGAGACTCTTGTCCTCCGTGTGGCTGTCTCATTAATCCTCTGGCCGTTGACTCCTCATTTCTGACTCTGGAGAAATACGACTGGTGGAATCATACAGGAAGAAAGCGTTTTGTAGGATAATAAGTGAATGAGTGTTTGTCCTAAGAATCATAGCAATGGCCAAAGTGTACCGTGTGCTCGCTGTGTCTCGACCTGTGCTGAGTGCCTTCCTAGCTTGTCTCCCTGAATCCTTCCACATGAGGCGGGTGTGGCAAGGGTTAGCTGTGCCCATGTGTGTGTCTGACAGTATATTAGGGCAGGGTTTCTCCACTTTGGCACTGTTGGCATCTGGGACATTTGGACATTATTAGGAGAATGGGGCCTCTGAGCCAACTTCCTGGGTTTGAATCCTGGCTCTGCTACTCACTAGCTGTGTGACCTTGGGCAAGTCGCTCAACGTCTCTGGGCCTCAGTTTCCTCTCACAGGGTTGTGGTAAGGATCAGAGAGGAGTTGGCTTATCCAGAGTCCTTTAAAACAGTGCTTGATGTGAAGTAAGTGCTTGATTTTATAGATGAAAAACTGAGACTCAGAGAAGAAGCACCCTGGGACAAGGCCAAGGGCTAGAAAGTGGTGGAGCCTGAGCCTCTTCTCTGATCGCCACCATCCTAAATCCTACTGATGGGACAAAAATGCAGCTTATTCTCTGGCCTTTACCAAATTTCGGAATGGGCCTCTAGGCCTCCATACCCCCATTTGAAGTATGTCCCAGCTGTTGGCCCTTGAACCGTCCTTACTGCTCCGACCTTCAGATCTTTTTCTGTCCAGGGCTCAGAATGAGAGTGGATGGTTATCTCATCCCCTCTGCACACCCCACTGGCCAGGCTTGGCCTCACCTTCCTGGCAGGGCCCAACACCCTCTCCCACACATTGCTGGGCACCTAGCCGAAGCCCTTGTGCTGGGGGTGCAGCCAGGGGCCTGTGCATTCCTTCCACAAATATTTGTTAAGCACTTCCTGGGTGCCAGGCCCTGTTCTAGGCCCTGGGGGCTCGGCAAGGAGCAAAATCAGTGGAGGTGCCAGCCCCGGTGGGAGGATAGACCGTGAACCCGATAAACAAGGGAGCGTCCAGCACTTGAGACAGCGATAGGTGTTATGGGGAAAAGAGAACAGTAGGGTCCTCGGAAGTGCTGGGCAGCTGTGGTTTCAGCAGAGGTGGTCTGGGAGGCCTCGTGGCTCGGTGTTGACTTTCAACTCTGTTGCTCTGCCACAGCTCAAGTGCGGCCTCCCAGGCCCTTTGCCCTCTCCAAGGGGGCGGTGCAGAGGTCAGGGGTACGTGACTTAGCATGGTTGCCCCTACCGTCTGCCCGGAACGCACAGCCTGTTGTTGCTGCAGTCTGAGGTCATCCATTATCCGTACTTGTGCATACACCGTATGCTGCCCGCCTAAGACCTGGGGACAAGATGGCCGGCGCCTCTTCTCTACAGAAACTGGGAGTCAATGGGCACCGGGCACTCTCAACTGTGCCGCTCTGAGCTGGGGGGTGGGGCTGGGGCAGCTGGTGGCCCGGAGTGGCACTTCCACCTGGGCCCCTCAATTTAGCTCCCTTGGGGCGGGTCCAGTTTATTTTTACCCCAGCCTGTCACCCTGGCAGTGCCAGGCCGTGCCATCTTTGTAGGGTCTTGGGGACCTGCCCAGGGCTTGAGGGGACCTGGCTTTGTCTGCTGGACCCCCGATTCCCAACTAGGTCCCCATCTCCCTCCACCCCCAGAGCTCCAGGTGTGAGGGCTCTGGGCTGGGGCTAGTGGGGTAGGCACTGCTGGCTGGCAACCATCGTGCCCAGCCCGGTGGCATTTGGTTTGGCACCCTGCCTGCCCCCCACCCCCACTCCATGCCTGGGCAGAGCCGAGCGGCTGCTGCTGCCAGTCTCCATCTTGAAGCTTGGGGTGGGGGTGGGGGAACGCTGGGCACCTCCCGGCCCCCTGCCCGCCCCGTGCCACCTGGGGCTTGTCCCCCATGCCTACTCCTTGGAAGGGCCCGGGCTGCTTTTCCCGCTGCCCCTTTGCATCCTGGAGCTCGGCGAGGATGCCCGCCTGGCTTCCATCTTCCCTGCTCGCTTCCTCCCTCTCTCGCCTGCTTGCCTGTAATGGCTCACCATTTTTGGCATCTCCTCCCCCTCCCCCTCCCATAGGCGCCAACCTCACTTCCAAACCCGCCATTGCTGGCTCTCTGGCCTCTGCTGCCTGGGGCTGGGACCCTGGAAGAGAGAGTTTGGGGGGCCGAGCATATGGGCATGAGGGGGGCTTTCTGGGTGCTTGTGTGAGTGTGTGTCTGGAGGGGGAAACATGCTTCGAGCCAGCTCGTGCAACCAGCCTCGAGGTTGGCAGAGCTGGGCTGCAGAAAGGGGGTGGCGGAGAAGTGCAGACTCTCCCACTTCTGACCGGCCCCGGGGCCTCGTGTCAGCCTCTGGGCCACTGGGAGACCAGGTGGGCATTTCTGTCCAAGCCGGGGGTCTGGACTGGGAAAAGCAAGACTTCATTTGTAGGGTGCTCCAACCCTTCCTCCCCCAAGTCACCCCCATCCCCAGGACTTCAAGTTTTCTGTTTCCCCCGCCCAGAGCCAGGGGTGGGGGAATCAAGCCCCACGTTGGGCACTCGTGCCCCCAGAGGGACAAGGGACTTCGGAGGAACCGGTTTACTGCCCCCCCCCACCCAGCTCGCTGCCCGCCTCTCTCGGCACTAAACAAAGTTTGCTAAGTAACTTCAAATGTTATTTGAGGACGGCCTGGCCTCAGCCCAAGGCGGCCCTGTGGAAACTTGTTTTTCGCTGCCGAGGCTGCAAGTATCAAAGACACACTTTCGGGTGGGGGGGGGTGGTGGGTGGGGTGGGGGGGGTGCTTCGACGCTTCTCCCCTCTCTCTGGCAGGGGCTGGCCCTGAATGGACACATAGACACACAGAGGCCCGCACCGGCAGAGGGACACACACACATCATGCTGTAGCTTGCGACACCAGACACATGACAGGCAAGGACCATAGCGCTCACTGATAACACACACAACACACACATACTGACACACCCAGCGGGGAGGGAAGGGTTTGGAGTGTGCTGCCCCCAGCCCACAGGCCCTGGGGTTTTTCCAGCTGGTGAGGTTTTTCCACACTGGGAAAGTGCATGGCCACGAAGCCTGGAGTCCTGCATTCTCAGGTCTCGTGGGCGTGAGTGGGTGCTCAGATGGGTCCCTTCTCCTTTCTCAGCCTCAGTTTCTCCAACTGTAGAAGGAGGCACTGGGCCCAGAGGGTGTGAGAAGCAGAATCCCACACTGATGAGAAGAGTGCCTGGGTTGGAATCGTTGAAGGGAGGAGTGAGTCCCTAATAGCGGGGTCTGAGCATGAGGCCTGGGGTACAAGCAGTGCTCATAGGTGTCAGCTGGCATTTCTGCAAACCTGATGGGTGTCCACCCTGACTGGAGACCCCGACCTCAAGAAACTCTAGGTTTGCCAGTTCCCAGGGAAGTCTCTGTTTTTCTCACCTCTCCCTCCATTTCTCTCCTGGCTTTTCTTGATCTTTCCCTAAATCCCTCCTTCTCTGGGTCTCCAGCAGCCCTGCCCAGGCCTGGAGCTCAGGGAAATCGTGGGAAACAGGCTTGGGGTGTGTGTCCCTCACTGAAGCCAGACAGGCCTGGGGTCCTCCATGCCCTGAGGTCCCTGATGACCCTCCTGGAGTTCCCCAAACTCAGGCAAGAAGCTGGGGGGTGGGCATCTGAGCTGACACAATGTGGGAGGGGGAAGGTCCATCATAGGGTACCTCTGAACCATCCCCTCCTGAGGTTTGTAAGCAGACGGGATCCCGCTGGACAATAGAAAGGCCAAGGCTGGACAGGACACCGGACTGACCCGCCCCCAGGCCCCGAGAGCCTCCCCATCTCACTGTCAGCTAGACCCTCACTGAGATAGGTTTATGGGGGTCCCCTGGTCCCAGCCCCACACACCGCTTCATCTCCACTCACAGTCGGTACCCGCAACACCCCGCCACCCGCAGTCTGTCGCGCAGTGACAGCCTGTCACAGGCACCGCCGCACACCGGCACAATCTGTCGTCCACGCACAGTCTCACACACAACCTGTCACACACACGCACACACACACAGCGGCACAGTCACACACACAGCCAGCCTCACGCGATCACACCAAGCGTCACAGCTTGTCACAGCCATAGACTCCTCACAATAAAAATAACAGCTACCAACTCCAGAGCAATTATGCCTGGGCAGTGGGTGGGCGGGTGCACGTGACCTCCTGTAACCCTCTCAGCATAAGGCAGGTATGAGTAACCTGCTTTACAGATGAGGAAACAGGCCAGAAGGTCAAGTGTCAAGGTCATGAGGCTAGAAGTGGGGTGGCAGGAATTACTCAGCCAGGCCCCCAGGGGCAAGCAAGATTTAAACAGATCTCACTGCTTTTCAACCCACTCCTATCCAACTGAGACTCCCCCTTCTGGCCCCCCCATGGGAGTTCCCTTCCCATTCCCCAGATGGGAAAAACTGAGGTTCTAAGCAGCCCAGCCAAGAAACAGGGGAAGGGGCCTCCTGCCCCTTGCGTAAGAGGGCTCAAACTGTCTGCCTTCACCTGAGGAAATGTGAGCCATGCCCTCCAGCCCAAATGTTACTTTGCTCCTTGTGGACCGCGGTGGCTGCAGCCTGCGGTTCTGCGGGGTTCCATGTGTAGGAGCCTTTGGCTGGGGCCAGGGTTCTGGAAGGCAGAGAAGTCCTGGGTCTTCAAAACCTCTGTCTCCATCCACAGTTGGGGGTGGGAGTGGCAAGCCCTAGGCTGCCAGGCAAGTCCCTCGGCCCAAACCATGCCCGGGAGACTCGGGCTGCCCTGTACCCCTACTCCCCAGGGCCCTCCGCATTCCAGGGCGCTTCCTCCTCCTCTGCAGCTCGCTTTCCCCTTCTTTGTTCCACCACCCCCACCCCACCCCCGCCCGGCTCCCCGGGGCTTCCCCCATTAGCGCTGCCACGGCCAAAACCAACACCGCTCCAACGACATCCCGCTGAGACCCGCCGGGCGGCGGCGGGCCCTGCCCCCTGGCCCGCTCAGGGGCCAAATCCTGGCTCGGCGTGGCGGCGACGGCGGCCCGGGCGCACGTGGCTACCCTTAGGGCAAGCACATGCGCACACCCCGGCACATCAGCCCCGACGGGGAACCCGGGCGGGCGCACTCCCAGGTCCAACGCCCCAGTGGAAACTCAGCCGCGCGCACTGCACGTAAGCACGCTCCTGCACAGGGGCTCAGACCCCGGTCGCCAGCGTGCCCTAGCCAGGCGCCCCCGACCGGGATCCCAGGCACCGCCAGCTTATACGCATACACGGGCCTCACGCCCCAATGGGACTGCTTGGAGCACCCCCCCCCCCATAAATAATACCCTTTCCCAACCTCAGATGGGGTCCCGGCGCGCGCGCGCGCGCACACACACACACACACACACCCACACACACACACATGAGCTCTTGCTTGCATCCTCACCGGGGTTCTGAGCGCTGGTACTGCCCTGCGTCCCCACGGGGGTCCCGGGCTTAGGTGAGCCTGCAGGAACTGCCGGTGCCCACGCATGTGGCTCCAGGCCCACGCGGGCACACACCTCTCCAGTCTGCACACGCGTGTATTTCCCGTGAGCTGCGCACCTGCCAGGCCGCCCGGGGCACCTGGCTGCAAAACCGCATTCAGGTTTTGGGGGGAGGGGGACTGGGAATCGGAGGCCTAATCCCCACCGCCCCCATCTCTCTTCGAACACCCGCCTCCCCAAATGTCCCCGGGGCGCAGGTAAGACGCCCCAGAACTGTTGCCCAGTGGCGCCCCTGCATGTGCTATATTTATATTGGAAATGTGTACCTTTATATATATTTCTGACATGTAAGAACCTCCCCCCATGCCCGCTCCACGTTTATACTTGGGTTTTACCGTCCCTATTCAGCTTCGTCCCAAACCTGCAAAAAACCCCATTTCTCCAAGCAGGGAGGTGGGGCGAGGCGGGAGCCGCATCCTCCCTTCCCACTGTGGACGCCCCTCGTTCTTAAAGGCTAGGGAGCCCCCTTCCCACGAAAGGCCGAGCTACATCACCGGATCCCCAAGCCCTCCCGGAGACACAATCGCGGGGGTGGGTGCTGGCGGCGAGACATTGCTTTTTGGTGTGTTTGCTGTTGCTGCTTAAATTAATCCTGAGTGACGGCCTGCAATTCCTCTCCACAAAGAGGCCATTTAATGCCCCCCCCCCTGCCCCCCTTCTCGGGCGAAACTTCCATTTGCCCCCCTTGAGTCCAGCTTGGCAGCTCAGGCCGCGCGCTACCAGCCCTCCTGGTCTTTCCCTCAGGTGCGCCCGGGGCTTGGAGGCGGGTTCCCTGTGAGCACCGTGGACCTCAGGAGCGAGTGTGGGTGGGTTTTGGAGGGATGGGCGATGTCTTAAAATAGAAGCGCCTCGCTGAACGGAGGTGGGGGGAGGGCGTCCCAAGACTCCCTAGACGGCCCCACTGCCCAACCAAAGCGCTCCGGATGCCCCCGCCCGGCCGAAGAAAGATCAACTTCCGTGCCTTCTCCAGAGCGCCCCGAGGGGAGGATCCAGACCGTCCCCCACGTCGCCCTGAAGCCCCCCAGTCCGCGTGTGTTTGTGGAAATTCCGGCAGAGCCGTGCAGCCGGTGCCCGGTGCCCGTGTGCTAGCCCCAGCGTATGCCCCTCGCCAGGCTCCCGCCGCCTGCGACTCGTTTCATTGTCACCTCCCGGGCATTCTTTTTGTGCGTGGCATTTCCCCGACCCGCTGCAGTTGGCTCACGCTTGGCTTGGGGGGCAACATAGGTGGGTGGGGGTCGTGGGGAGGCCTCCCCTGGGCTCAGGCAAGGGGAGAGCTGGGTGTTTTCCACGCGCGGAACTTGGGTGCTGACTGTCGTTGTCACTTGCAACGCGCACCACCGGGTAGAAGGGGACAGCATAGCCCTCCAAGGTGCGGACGGCCGAGACCCGAGGGCATTTGAGGGCCAGGGCTCAAAGTCGGGCGTGCGCGTGCGCCGAGGCGAAAAGGCGGGAAGCGGTGCGTTGAAGCCCCGGATGTGGAAAGCGCCTGTGGCACAAGGTTGTGTCGCTCGGCAGGCGGAACGGCTCCAGGCGTTGAATGAGGAGTGAGGACCACTGCCCCCGCGGGCAGGTGAGGGGAAACCGGGAACGGGTGTGAAGGAGCAGCGGCGACAGGCGAGGCCTTGGGCCGTTTGACCCCCGAGGGGGTCTGTGGCGGCCTTTCGGACCCCGCACTGCGCAGGCGCGGCTCCCTCTAGCCCCGGCCCGGCCCAACCCCTCCCCGCGACCCCGCAAAAAGTAACCCGGTGCGGGCGTCGAGGGCCGGCCTGGTTCGCGTTCTGGGACATTCGCCATTTGCAGCACCAGAGGCCTGCGCCAGAAGGGGCTCAAATGGCGGCGTTTTGGCCTCGAGGCGGGTTCGGTCCCTTCACCAGGCGCGCGGCGTGGGGTTCCGGGCCGCCGTTTCCTCAGTGTCCTTCCTCCTGTGCCATCTTGATACCCGACAGGGGATAACGAGAGGGCTTTGGGAAGAATGCGATGTTAATGATTCCTGTTCTTTGGCTGCTCGAGGGACTTTTTGAGCTTTACGGCCCCCAGAATCTTGAGGGCAACTTTGGGGCGTCTTTACGGAGAGAGAATCCCTCGTGCGCGTCTCGGCCTCCAGACCCCTAGCCTCGGAAGAGCCTCCCCATTTCTCCCCAAGTCGCCTCTTTTCTTGTGTGTGAATAAGGGCGGGGAAATTTACCAGGGGAGCATTTTGTTTGTTTCAAGGGTTGGCTGGGTTTGGGGGCGTTTGGCCTCCAGCGAGCACAGGGAAGAAATGTGACTAAGTGTTAGAAAATGCGCTTTCCCTTTCCCTCTTTTCCGCCCTCAGGCCGCGGGAGTTGCGCAGCTTCTAAGAACCTTTATAAAAAATTTCCCCCTCAGATATCCTCTGATCGACACCGCCTTCCCTCGGCGCTGACTTCTTGAATTTGGGGCGCTAAGGCCTCTCCACCCATTGCTACCAGCCATTTTGCAGCACTTCTTCTGGGCAGGCCGGGGAAGAGGATGGAAAAGAGGAAAAAGAACGTGTGCGCCGAGTGGGTCCGACTTAACCTGTTGGCGAGGGAGGCTAGTGCTGGAAGAGGCGTCCCCCCCAAGTCTACCCCCGGAGCTCGAGCAGCCCCCGGGCGTTCAGAGAAAGCACTCAGGGGCCTCCCGATCTGCCCCTCGGAAGCCAGTCATAAACCCGACTTCTCATCACCCGAAACACTTAAGGGCGCTTTGATGGTGTTAGGTCCTTTTCCTTTTCCACGTGCGGATGACTCAGCCCGCTCCAGCTGCGACTGGGGAGGTGACCTGGGGCAGCGGTTGACACGGCGCTCGGCACCCTCGATGGGATGGGAGGCGCCCCACCCCAGTCGCATCCACTCCCCTCAGGCTCCCAGACCACACTTAGCTCCCCTTTCCCCCCTTTATTTTTCGGGTCATCTTTTCCCTCTTCTTTAAAAAAATTATTTTAAAAATTGTAAGGAGTTTTTGTACTTTTTTTTTTTTTTTTCCTTTTTCTTAACGTGAGACAGAGGCTGGATAATGGAAACAGGCATTTAAAAAAAAAGAAAGGAAAAAAATACATGTCGGCTGTCCGTGGAGCTCGAGCCTCGCCTGCTTGGCGACTGAGCTTTTGGTCGCCGGTTCCCTGGTAGAACCGGCATGGGGCACCTGGGATCTCTGCCCCTGAAAAGGCGCTATAGAAATACGAGGAATTATCATGATTTTAATAAAATTGTGTCTCATTTAGGAGCGCGCTTCTGCACTGCCTCTGTCGTCGGAGCCCGGGTTTGCCACCGCAAAGTCTGTAATCAGAGAAAAATACCAGCTTTGTTGAGGGTTAGAATATATCATTGGCTAATGTGTGTGGTTTTTTTTTTTCTTTAATAATGCTAAGCATTGGAATAATTAAAGAGTGCGAAATAATTCGCCTCTCCTCTCCCCTCGGTATTGTCTTATTTAAGGGTGGAAAGCGCACTTTTAGGCAAAGCTGGTTAGTTTTAATGCGGGCTTTTTTTCTCAATCGCCTTCCCTCCGCTCCGGTTTGATTCGCAAATCCCCAAACTGGCACAAGCCGGGAAACTTGCCGCGGCGGCCGTGCTTCTCCCGGAGTTGGAGGCTCGCTTTCCTTTTTTCCCCCCTCTTTCAGAAACAACCCTCTCCTCTTCCCTCCCCCGCCTCTGGGCCCTGACCCACTGCCTGGTTTTCGCTAGAGCGATTTAAAAAAGAAAGAAAGGAAGAAAGGAGCCGGGCTCTGGTACCCCCGTGCCAGCCGAGGGCGCGTTTCCCTGGCGGCCGGCTGGTGGGAGAGTCAAACCCGGTGGCTGGCGGGTGTGGGGTCTCAGATGCACAGTCTCGCCGCCTACCCTGCAGCCCCCCCCCCAAAAAAAGGATCAAGTAATCCAGTGTTTCTAAAGATCGAAGCCTCAGAGAGCTCAGATCCCTTGTCATATTTTAAATTAAGCTGAACAGTTCTTTCTTCCCAGCCTCATATGCAATAGGAAGAGAAAATTCGGTCCTCGAGAGCCTGCCTTGGCAGCCCCGTGCCCTTGGTAGGGGAGAGAGCTGTCTACTTGGGCTGGGGCTGGCATCCAGCCCCAGGATGGTGCCACTACCCACAGGGCCTAGATTTGGGGCAGGAGAGCAGGGTCCAGGGCCAGTGGTGGGCACAGCCTAGGGAGATGTAGGAATAGAAGAAGAAACATTTCATCACGGCTGCAGAGGTTTGCTTCAGGCTGGTGGGAGGCTGAGCCACTGTCCTGGTCATTCCCCCAGGTGTTGGGTGGACGGGCTTGAAAGGAAAAGAGGCTTTGGTGGTGCTTGGGGAAGACGCAGCTCCCTCGAGGAAAGAAAGGGGAAAGTGGGCAAGAAATTGGGGGTAGGGGCTTGTGCCCCAGGCACCAGTGGCTGTGCAATGGCTTCGCATTGCAAAGGGAGTTACTTATTTATTTGCTTCAGGTGTTTTTAATTAAATGGGTTCCTGTTTTATTTACCTTGTTATTTGGTGCTTAGACTTTTCAGCGATCCCTTGCATTCTTTTTTTTTTTTACATAAGCAGAAACTTTTTTCCCCCCTTGGAAAGATATTGTGGGAGGTATTTTGCCTTCAGTGCTTTCTCTTTCCTGCTTTTTTTAAAATTTAATTTTAAAATTTTAAAGTAAATTTAGTGCGAGTGAAAGTGAGGGGGGAGCCAGCTGGGGCTGGAGCCAGGGAAAGAGGGAGGCAGATGCAGCAGAGTTGGGCCTCCCTTCCCGCAGCAGCTCCACCCCAGGACCCCCTCACTCTCTAGGCCCCCTTCTGCCACTGCTACTCCCTTCCTCTCCCTGCAAGGCTCTTTTGGACAGGGATGAGGAGAGCCTGTCCTGATGGGTGCTCATTCACCCTTCAGGAACCCCTGCCTCTGCAGAGCCGCTTTTCCCTCATGACCGCCGAATATCAGGGCCCCCCAGTCCCTGTCTGCTTACTCCCTTCAGTCACTATGGCTGTTTGGCTTTCAGCTCGGTGGGCCCAGTTTGTCTCCCACACTTGCCCTGCTTGTCCACTAACCCGGCTGCATAGTTGGTTGCCCTGTTGATGGGATCAGAGTTGGGCAAGCACAGAGAGAGACGGACAGACAGACAGAGGCGCAGAAACCCGTCTGCAGCAGTGAGGATTCAAGGGGCTTCTTTTCACTACGAATTTTTGTGGTCACATGAGTAGTGCACTTGGCTCTGTAACGTGCGTGTATACATAGGTGCTCAAATTTGAGGCTGCTGGTGTGGGCTGGAGCTATTTCTAAGGCATATGAATTATGAGAACTCTGTAGTTGAAAAACTCAAGGCCCCTTGAGCGGTACTGAAAATGTTCTGTTTCTTAATCTGGGTGGAGGTACACAGGTGTGTTCACTTTGTGAAAATGTATCGAGTGGAAGACTTAGAACTGTGTGCTTTCTTTCTGTGTGCCACACTTCAGTTAAAAAGTTTATTTTTTAAAAAGGAAGGCACAGCCTCAAAAGTAAAGGCCGAGGGTTACAAAATAATAATAATGATTATTATTATTTAAATAAGAAAGTTCTCCAGCCTGCTTTGCTCAGGCCTCTCCACTAAGGAATGGTGGGAGGGCTTGTAAAAATTAGTGGGCTGATAAAAAACCTCTCAGGCCTGTGGCCCATGAGGCTTCCTTCTTCCACGTGTGCGGAGTGCCTGGAAACCACCTGCAGACTTAGGTTTAGCTGTAGGATTTTAACGTCTCAGGACCAAAGGATAAAAATTGGTAAGGAAGAAGTTACATGCCAATTACATTTTGCTGTCAACATCTGGAAAGCAAAATTGCAGCTGTTCTCCCCCTCCCCATTACCACCTCTTCTTTTTTTCTGCACACTTAAACTTTTTGTACTTGTGCCATCCATACTTCGGTTTTCTGCACTGTTAAAACATTTTCACGGCTCTGATGAAATCAAATTGTTGGGTTTGGGCTTTTAAAAAAATATGTATGTATATGTATGTATCTTACAGTCTGACAGTATAATTTTTTGGAGCGATTTATTTGAACAGGCCCGCAATCAGTTGATAATCCCCTTCCTTTTCTTTCCCCTTCTTGGCCTTTCCAGCACCATTCAGGCCAGAAGCTTGAGGGAGAACGCTTGGCCGCTCTTGCCTCTGCTCCTTTGGGCAGGTACTGACAGCTTCGCCCTCCACGGCCCTTCTGCGGTGTTTTTGTTTTCCCTTCGCCCCCCAAAAATATTTGAACCAAAAAGCCTCTTTTTTTTTTTCCTCCACCCACAGCAAACTGAAAGGGCTAGTGAACCGTGATTCAACAGAGCGAGGGCGCCTCTTTTCTTCCTTAGCATTAATTAACTCAAGTTCGTTAGGACGTTGGGTCTGTCGCCCACAGTTTTCTCTTGTGTGTGCTGAATCGGGTCATAGAGGGAGACTTCCCATGCAAACAGTTTGTGTTGGAGCTGGAGGACACAGAGGGGGAGAGAGGGTAAGAAAGAAAGGGAGCCAGTGAGGGACGGATTGTGGCCGAGGGGTGGGCATGGTCCTAAGCTCTGGGCACCCTGGTGCCAGCCTCCGAAGGGGCTAGACACCAGGGGAATAAGGATTCTCGGGTTTCCTTGGCAATGATTCTGATAATAAAATAGTTGGGGAGAACAATACATTCTGAGGGATTGAAAAATGTCTTCCTTCCAACTCCTAAAACTGTACATTTGGGGGAAGCCGCTTGCTTGGACAGGGCCCATCCAGCTCCCCTGAGCCCTCGAGCAGTGAAAACCTCTCGGGCTCTTCCCATCCTGGCCACCCGCTCTCTGCCCCAGGCTCTGGGCACTGCCTGTTGCCACAGCAACTGCAAGAAAGAGGTTCTCTCTGGGTCTAGGGGAGTGCAGACCAGGCAGAGGGCACCCGGAGCTCAGAGAAACTCTCCTCTTGCCCTGGCTCTTCTCTCCTGTGGCAGGGGGAATAGACCTGGCAAAGCAAGGGGGTGTCAAAACATCCTGACGGAACTCATGGAGCTCATGAAGAGGACTTGGGAAGACCACAGGAATTGTCTCCAAAGTGCAGGGCGAGTGGTGGGGACAGGGGAGAGGACCGTCTTCCCTGGAGGATCCCCAAGCCTTTTCTGGGGTCAGTAGTTGGCAGCCGGGCCTTGGGCGAGTTTTCAACATTTTGCTGTTTGCTCTGGCCTCCTCTCTTGCCCTCCAGATATTTTCTCAATGCGCCGGGCACAGACCTCATCTTCACCTGCTAGTCTCCCCTTCCCATGCCTTTTGTCAATTTTTCAGTTTTTCTTTAGAGAAAGTTGTGAAGTTGGCTTGTGGGGTTCTTCCTTCTTCCCGGGCCCTTGACCACCATGGAGTGACACTTTCCAGACCGACTTGGTGGGTGAGGCTCAGGCTTCTTCGCACTGCCCTTGCTCCTTGAAGCCCTTGGCTGTCATCTGTCCTGTGCGTTCGTTCATTCTGATCTTCGGAGGGTCCCATCCTCACATAGCTCCCTGAATGGACGACTGGGCTCTGACCTTCCCGGCTTTTACTTCTGTTTGGTGACATAAGAAAGTTTCAAGCAAAACAGTGAATTAAAGACTAGGGTTTTGTTTCCCATACTCTGTAGAGGATGAAAGTAAACAATTTCCAGTTGCACTAGAGAGAATAGATCGTCTTCCCCAATACCTCTATTCCTGCCCGATTTTATTCAGTGCCAGGAGGGAGAGGGGAGATGTGCCTGGAGCAGGGTGGTGTTTGGAGCCAGAATGAGGCTGCCTGTTGGCCCGATCCCAGGCCACCGCTCCCGGTTTGTAGTCAGGAGGAGAAAAGGAAGGGAAGGGGGTGGGTGTTGGTTTATAGGAGTGTGCAGCCTGGTTCTGAGGCAGGCCTCATCCTAGACCCAGCAAGGGGTGCGGGGCAAATCCATTCAGCAAGCTGAGGTTGCTAGAAAACCCCCGTCCGGTCCGCCATTCCTGGGCAGAGAAAAACAGGCCCAAGTCAGCCAAAAACCCGCTTTGTCCAAATTCTCCGAGCCTCCTCACAACGTGCATATTCTGGTTTCCATGCTTGGCGGTTCCAGACCCTTGGATGATTTTACTCTGGCTGCAGAGCCCCTTCCTGCCTGCCCCCCCAGAGAGGGGAGGCCCCACCCACCTCTCAGATAAGCAGCCGGCCCCTTCCTTTTGCTGCCTACGGTTCTCTTTCCATTTCTGTCCGGGAGTCGGGCCACTGCTTTCTTGTATCCCTTCTTCTGTGGGACAAGATGGAAGATCTCAGGGATACGAAGTTGGCTTCTTTTCGGTTCAGGCCAATGCTGAATTATAAAATCCCAGGAATTGGACAGGCTAATCAGGGCTCTATTTGTGGCCTTTTAAAATTTCCTGCATCTTTTTTCACCCAGGCTGCAGAGATGCAGTAGTAAAATGGATCCTGATATATCTGGTAATTCCTATGTAGGTTTTGTCAGTTATTTGCACTGTGTATAGTTATCTAAATTAACACGGACATATATAAAACTAGCATGTGTCCAGGGTCTGAAAGAATAAATCTGAGCCTTAAAGCAAGCAGGATGTGGACAAATAGGATTTTTTTTTTTTTTAAAGATAAAGTGACCTCCAAATAGTGGCCCTGTTTTTAAAGATATAACTTCTTGTGCTTCTAGATGTTTCACTATTGGCAGGTATAGGCCAGTTGCAAAACCTGTCTCAGGCTGGGAAAATTATTTTGTTTCCTTGAAGATTTTTGAATACTGTGTATATGAGTGAGATTCTGTACACATTTCCCTGTTTTCCCTTAAATAATCCGGAAGGCCTCATTTGTTTTGTTGATTTTTGGAAAACGACACATTTAACTTTCTCAAGCTAGAAGCAGTCAGTTTAGCTAGTTTTTCTTTTCTTTTCTTTTCTTCCCCTTCTCCTTCTCATTCTTCTTCTTCTTCCCCCTGTCCTAGAGTCCTTATCTTTTCTCCTTGCTCATTTTTCCTTTTCAGCTGCGTCTTCTTTCCCTCCATCTCTGTCCTTCTCTCTCTTTGCAGTTTTGGGCCCAGCTTGTCTTTCTCTCTCAGGATTGGGCTTCCTTCTCTCTTTCTTTCTCCCTCCCCCTATTGCTCTTCTTCCTACGGCCTGCTCATTCTTTTTCTTTTGGAGGCACATTTTTCCTAGTGATGGCTGAAACCAGCATGGGTATTTCAGAAATGTTTCAGTGAAAACTGTTGTTGTTTTAAAAAAAATCAAATTCTATATACGTGACAGTAATGAGAGAGGCTTTTCTCTCACAAAGGCAGAAAAATTCCTCTCCACAAACTAAAAGCCCATGTGAATTTTAAAAGTCTAATCTCTGGCTTCTGGGATTTTTCTGTTAAATGAGGGAAAATACCTTTCCCCTCAAATTTCCCTGCTTTTCCTTAATTTTTCCTCTTTGTTGTCTTTAATTTTCTTTTTTGCTCGCTACTGTCACCAGCATCACTGGCTTCCTTACCCCTCCGTTTTTTCTCTCATTCCCTTTCTCCCCTTCCCTCTCCTTCTCCTCCAAGGCTTGCCTGTCCCCTTGCTCCTTCCATCCCCTGAGCCCTTACATTTTCGGGTGGCTCAGCCCTGGAGAAGCCTTGAATCCTCAGAGGTTTTTTTTTTTTGCCTTGGCTCTAATCGGGGTGCAGGGTGCAGAGTATCTGAGCTCCCAGCCAAGACCGAGACTGGGACAGGTAATCTTCCAACAGGAGCCTCTACTCTCTTAACAAAAGGGGGACAGTCCCCTTTTGTCTGGGGTTTCTGAGGGGCGTGTCCAGGACCGAAAGCCGCCATCAGTGGCATTCAGGAGGAGGGGGCTGTAGGGGTCGGTTTGCCAAGTGTTTCTATTGGAACCTGAGCGATTCTTCTCTGTGTGCCCCACAGGAGGGAGAGAGACCCAGTCATTAGAAATACCCTGGCTGCTCACCCAGGAGGGCTTCCCCCGAGAGCCAGATGCCTCTGTGGGAGCAGGGTGAGGGGAGAGTGCTGCCTGGGAATCCTCTCAGCCCACCTTCAAGGTTACAGGCCACTGGCAGGTGAAGGACAATTGATGATTGTTCTCCTTCCCTGTTCCTCCCCTGGGAAGTGCCTGTTGCTCCTCCTGTTAAGGGAGAATTGAGGGGGTGCAGTGGGTCCCTGCGGCTCCATTGAGACACTCCGTTGGTCCTCCTGGGCCACTTTTATGTGCAGTCTCTCCACCACTCCATCGACCTTTGACCTCTCCCTTCATCCAGGAGTGAATCATGGATCTTGTCCTGTTTCCCTAACTTACAAGTGGATCCTTCCATCCACCATCTCCCTTGCCACCTACCCAGTTGCACCACCAGATTCAGAATCGACCCATGTTTAGCACCCGGCATGGTGGTCTGTGAGATGGAACATGTTAGAATTCTCTAGGAGGCTCACATTGGCCGTTTTCTGTTTGGTGTCTAATATTTAGTATGAATCGGAATACCAGAAAAACACACCCCCATGCCAAATATAAACTCACTTGTAGTTTCTACCATCTCATCTTTATTATTTTTGTTTGTTTGTTTCATCTCATCTTTGGAAAGTAACTTTGCTTCTCTCAAGGTGGAGAGAGACAGGGTTTGGTACCTTATGTTACTCAGCTAATATCCTTGACTAATTGGACCGAAGCTGGTTATTAACGTGATGTTAATTATTGAACACCACCCTAAGAGGCCTGTCTTGCAGTGACACCTGCCTCTTGCTCTCTCGCCTCTAACTGTTTCTCTCGGCCAGTCAGGCCAGTCAGGGCCTGGACTGGGGTCCCAGGTGCTGGGCAGCAGTGTTCCTGTGGTCTGGGTCCAGCGCCAGCCCAGGGCTACATGTTTTGTTTGGGCACACCCCGGGCCCTCTTCCTCGAACCTTTCCGCTGAGCGTAAAGGCCGCCGAGCACAGGGTTTCAGATGGGGAAGAAAGGGGCGAGAGTGAGCAGTGACCTTTCTGTTGCCAGCTGAGGGCTGAGCCTCGCCTGGGGAGAGGGCAGCTGGAGGGACTGGGTTCTGAGTAGCATCAGTCTCTCCCTGTCTGTGTTCACGTCCTCCTCTGCTCTTCCATTGCTTTAATAACTGTCTCCTCCTTACTGCTTCTCAAAGGCCTAAAGCATGGCTGCTCAGGAGCCCCTGCCGGAGGAGAGGACCCAGTGGAGGCTTCCACACTCCTGGCTTCTCTCCCCCATGTTCACCTTCCTGTCTGGGAGGAAGGTCCAGAGCAGGGGTTCCCCTGGGGAGCTCTTCCTGCTGACTCGGGCTGACTCGGTTTCCCCAAGGTTGTCTCACGTTTCCTGATAGAGCTCTTTTCTGCTTTCTTGTTTCCTTTATTAGCTCTCTCCCTTTCCTTTAGGGTTCTTATTTCATGCTCTTTCACCTTGCTCCATATGGTTTGGGCCCTTTAGTCTGAATTGAACGGGGCACAGGTAGGTGAGTGTTCCCTCTCCTCCAACCAAGAGACACTAAACACAGATCAAGTGGAGAGGGCAGAGCTGGAGAAAGCAAAGAATTAAGAGTTCAGGAGGTGGTGGTGGTGGCCGTCGTGCATAGGCAGGACTCTGTGTTTGGAAGTAGTGTCCATCTTCGTGCCTTTGTCACTTCCTCCTGGGGTTGGCTGTTGTGTTTGTGGCTGAGTGGAGTGCTTGTCAGTGGAGTGCTGTGACAGGAGGCTATTTTAATAAACTGTTGCAGTTTCTCGAGCGGAGCTGCATTGCGTTGGCATCCCTCTTCACTGCTAATGGAGCGTGCGTGGCTGGGTGTGGGCCGCTGAGGGAGGCGCTGAGCTCGCTGGGGGCTGGGGAGAGGGAGGCCGTGCGTGAGGTGCTGGGGGGCCTGCCTGCCTCGTCTGGGAGTGCTCCTGTGAGCAGCAGCCAGACCGGGGGAAAGGGTGGCTACACCCTGGGCGCCAGGTCCCTGCCCTGGAAGTGCTGCTGGCATCGACACTTTCCGAGCTCTCTTTCTTCTTCTCTTTCTATTCATAGCACGGCAGGCAGGCTTGTGTGTATGGCCAGGGAGGAAAACTTCCACTCGCCCCTGTGCGTCCCATAAACAAAAAAAGAAATAGAACCAGAAAAAGAGTGTGCGGGCCTTAGAGAAAGAGACTGAAACCAAAACACAGAGAAGAAGGCGCAGCTGCTTTCCCCAAGGCCTTCTGGGGCTCCCTCCCGCCCGACAGCCCGCCCCGGAGTCAAGCCTTTATTTATTTATTTTTCTGGCTTAAAAAAAAAATTCTGTGTCTTCCTCAGTCCTAGTCCCCCTCACCCCCTTCAGATTTGCTGGGTGGCCGCTGCCAAATGGACCCGAGTGGGAGCCTGGAATGAAAAATTCATAACTGCTGGACTTTGCTTGTTCATTAGACGTGAACTTGTCGATTGGGCAAATTGTTTTTGGTCTCCAACTGCCGGGGGCTCTCCCCACCCTCTCGGCTTGCCAGGTTCCCTCCTCCCCTTGGACGCAGCCATTGGCTGCTCGAGGATGTCTCATTGCCAAATAGGTGGATCCTTCTCTCTCTCCCTCCCCCCCTTCCTCCCCCCCCCCTTTTTTACTGGCTTTGGCACAAGCAAATGGATGGGGATTGAGCATGAAAGGGGAGAGAGAGAGGGAGTTTGAGAGAGAGAAAAGAAGCAAAAAAAAAAAAAAAAAATCCAAAACCCAACCAGAGCACATACATACACACACAAACACACACACACACAACACACACACACACAGCCCCATCCCATCCACGTCCTCTCTCTCTCTCTCTCCCTCTCTCTCTCTCTCTCCTTCCCTCCCTCCCTCCCTTGCTCCCTCCCTCTTTTGCACGCTTCTGCCAGCGACGATCTGCAGCCGGTCCGAACTCGTCCTCTTCCCCGGGAATCTGCGAGCTCCCCCTTTGCCTGCGATCAGGCTCAGAGGCGGAGGAAGGCAGCTCGAAGTTTATACCCCTGTGCCGCTGCCAAAGCCGAAAGCCTTTTTCTTCAGCTGCCGCTTTTCCCCCTCCTGGTTTTTGTTTTTGTTTTTGTTTTGCACAGGGGTGGGGTAGGGCGTGTTGTGTGTTGGGGGGGGCGGGTGGGAGGTAGGTTTTGACTTTTAAATTTTGCATATTTTTCTTTTCTTTCTTTCTTTCTTTCTTTATTTTTAACTGGAAGATGATGCGCAGGGGGTGAAACTGAAAAAATTTTTTTTGTTGGCTTTTGTTTACCTGGCGTGTGTGGTAACCAACTCGCTCCCTCTCTCTGCTTGCTATCCCTGACCTTTCTTTCTTTTTGCTCCTTTAAAAAAAATATTAATTTCCCCCTTCTGTGCAGTGGAGCATGGGTGGGGGGGAAGAGGGGGAAGGGTTTGAGAATCCACCCAAGCCCGGCCCCTATTCCCCAGAACACCAATAATAACCCCCTTTAAAACATTTACCTTCCTCCCCTGCTCCTCCCCCTCCCCCCTCCCCCCACCCGCCCCCAACTCACAACTCTGTTGAGTCCAGAAGCTCAGAATCGGGCGTTGGGCTTTGCCGGGTGCTTCAGATCAATGGTAATTATTTAATTTTTTCCAGTTTTATTTTTGTAAACAGAAATCAATTATTATTTAAACTTCAAACAAGCAAACAAGCAAAAAAAAAAAAAAAAAAGAAGAAAGAAAAAAAGCAAAAACTGAGAGCCCGGCCCTCTGTCACCTGACTGAGTGGGAAGGAGGGTGAAGGGGTCAGTGGGGATGGGGCGCAGGATGCCCCATGTAGCTTTTAACCCTAATGTGGTTGATTGATACCACCACCTTATTTGTGTTAACAAGAAGCGTTTTCTTCCTTATTACTGAGATTAACATTAGTATTGGTGTCGATAACAAAGCTGAAATCACATATTTAGGGTTTAGATCTGATTTTTAAAATGCTGGGGTGGATGTTCTAGTCGGAGCAGGAGAAAAGAGAATGAAAACAGCCTGGGGAGGGGGAAGCCAAATCCGTTTCCTCGCTTGCTGGCTCGTGGATGTCATGTTCTCTCTTCTTGGGGGTGGCCAAAAACCTACCAGTGTCCGGGCGTGAGGCGGCCCCCGCATGCCCTGCGTGTGCGTCCACGGGCATTTGTGCAGACTGGACACTGTGCTGGGGCGAGCTGAGACGAGTTCGAGGCTGCGATAGAACATGGAGATGTCATGGGCGCGACAGAGCCTGGCGGGGATACCAGCAGCGTGTGTGTGTGGACGGCAACGTTGTCTGTGCGCGCGTGTGTGTGAGTGAGAGAGAGAGAGAGAGAGAGAGAGAATAGGTGTGTGCTCAGGCTCTGGGTGTCTCTGTCTGGCTGCTGAGGCTGAGATGGGAGCAAGCGGCTGGCTAGGCTGGTGGCAGCTCCAGACCACACTTTCCTAGAACAATCGCAAGAGAAAATTGTTGTGCGGGGGGCGGAGGAGGAGAAGGCGATTTTTCTTGTGCCCCCCTTCTAACGCTTCTTTTCTCCTTTTCTCTTTCCCCCTCACCCCGTCTTCCCCTCCTCCCGTCTTCCCTCGCCCCGCATGCTCCCGGCTTGCCGCCTGCAGGATGAGTTCCACCCGTTTATCGAGGCGCTGCTGCCTCACGTCCGCGCCTTCTCCTACACCTGGTTCAACCTGCAGGCGCGGAAGCGCAAGTACTTCAAGAAGCACGAGAAGCGGATGTCGAAGGACGAGGAGCGGGCGGTGAAGGACGAGCTGCTGGGCGAGAAGCCCGAGATCAAGCAGAAGTGGGCATCCCGGCTGCTGGCCAAGCTGCGCAAAGACATCCGGCCCGAGTTCCGAGAGGACTTTGTGCTGACCATCACGGGCAAGAAGCCCCCCTGCTGTGTGCTCTCCAACCCCGACCAGAAGGGCAAGATCCGGCGGATTGACTGCCTTCGCCAGGCCGACAAGGTGTGGCGGCTGGACCTGGTCATGGTGATTTTGTTTAAGGGGATCCCCCTGGAAAGTACTGACGGGGAGCGGCTCTACAAGTCGCCCCAGTGCTCGAACCCCGGCCTGTGCGTGCAGCCACATCACATTGGAGTCACAATCAAAGAACTGGATCTTTATCTGGCTTACTTTGTCCACACTCCGGGTAGGTTGCTCTCAATCCCTCTTTTGCCCACCCCATTTTATTTTACTTGCTGGCATTTGTTCTGTTTATTGTACCTCTTCTTTCCAAACGATACATGCATAGACGCGATGGGCCTAACTGGTGCGCCCGTCCTGCTGAGGCCTGAAGCACGTTTGATGTTCCATTTTCCCTTCTGTTTCCCTCCACTCTCTCCATTCTTCCTCCTTTGCTCATTTGCCGTGTTACTGATTTTCGTGCATCTCCATCTTTGGAGGACTCATCTTACCCAAAAGACGCTGCAGGTCCTAGGACTGGGGCCAGGATGCCCCAGAATTATCCACGATGGTGAGAGTTTGTGATGAACACCACTACCACAAAAAGAAAAAAAAATCACTCCTTGCTCTGATTTAAAATGAGTCAGAAGAAGTATTGGGGGGCAGGTACTGGTTTTCCTGCAGCGTCCCCTCAAGTCCTGGGGAGACGCCAGATTTGGCACAAGCAGGGTGGGCAGCGGTTCGGTGGAGAGAGGGGCATGTAAAACCCCCGGATATGAGACAGAATGAATAGGAAAGAGGAAAGAAGGCAGAGGCGGGCAGCTTCTGAGGCCCAGATGCCCAGGCGGGAGCTGTTTTGGCTGGGATTTGGCTGACGGAGAGGAGAAAAGTCATTCAATTTCACAGAGAGTGAAAATGAGCACGAGATTCCTTGCGCTCTTACCCTGCACTGTCCCTTCCCCTTCGCTTTTTAGCTGAAGTGGCGAGACCCCCGGATGGATGCCCGCAGCCCCCATACCTCTGCTGGGGGGCGGAGAGGCTCTCCCCAGCATAGGCATGCCAGGGAGTGGGCCTTGCTGCGGAAGGGGTCTTAAAGAAACAAACAAACAATCAAAACTCTGTAAAATCTCCTTTTCCTTTTGTGTTCCAAGTAGTTCCAGCTCTCCTCTTTGCTTTTCCAATTTCACCCTGCATTTTGGGTTGTGTGGTTCAGTTCTCCTCCTCCTTTCCTTTTTTTTTTTTTCCCCCTACCCTTTCCCTTTTTATAATTTCTTTCCGCTTTTGTTTTCTTACAAATTGAAACAGAGATGGCTGGTTAATTTTTAGCCTCCACTCAGCTACGCCCAATTTACTGCCGCCTTTGAAACCTAAACGGGCGGCACTCTGTGATTAAGCAAGGCAGAAGTGTGTTTACATTATGCCCAACCAACTTGTAATGAGAGGGCTACCAAACCTTTCTCTCTCTCTGTGTTTTTTTTTTTTTTCCTTTGCACCATTCCAGTATTTCCCCCCCTTTTTTCCCCCTTCTTTCTCTCTTCATGCGAATGTAAGAGAATGTGGCTCAACTTCAACTCTAGTGAATGTTCTTTCCCGCAAATATGTGTGTGTGTGTGTGTGTGTGTGTGTGTGTGTGTGTGTGTATCTTCCTTCCTGTTCATTCACAAAAAAGAAAAGCAACTCACTTTTCTGCTGTGGTTACCCCCTTGCCTGTTTGGGATGTTGGGAGGAGAGGTATGACTTAATCCAGAAAGGAAATTTTGGGGCACTTTCAGCTTTGCATCAGCGGTGGGATTAGAATCACTGAGAGTTTCTGTGTTGGAGAACTCTGGGGAGGAAAAAGTGGTATTTGAGGTCTCTCTTCGTGCTCATTCTCTCATTCTGAGAGGTGGCTTTGGTAGTTGGTTGGAGGCAGTGGATACCCCCCACCACTCCTGTTGTACCTCCCTCCATGGATCTTTCTAGGCTTGTACCTGACCCTGTGTGACTATCATGGCCCACTCACGAAGAATGACCAACTGCCGGTCCTCTTCCTCGTTCATCCTTTTTCTTTCTGGAAAAGAGACGAAAGAAAAAATTAAAAGTTACTCCCTGATTCTCTGTTTACTCAGCAAATCAGAGTGGGGAGGATGTGTGCCTGGTGGTATTGGAAGTGGCTTGGGGCAGACTTGGAACCTTGAGCTTGTGTCTGTCAGATAGCTCCTCCGAGAGGGGATTCTGCACCTTCCGATTTTGAAACTAGGGCCTCTAAGATGAAATTAATACTCATTTTCCTTTTGAGCCGGCTTCCTCCTACCTTGCTCTGTAGCTGGATCCCTGTAGCTGAGCTGTTTCCCTGGCTTCTCTTATTTTAGGCCAAGTTTTTGACTGCTGCCAGCATGGGGCTGAGGTAGGATGAAGTATGTGTGATGGAGACCATTTCCTGACCAGCCACCTGGGTCCTGGACTGACCAGGCAGGTGTCAGGAGAAGAGAGGCGCCCCCACTTGCCCCCTAGCCATAATGAGATGATTTGCCCAGGAATATGAGTAAATTCATGCCCCATTGCATGCAGCCATGGCCACCTCTGTCCCAGCTGAGGCCGAGTTCCTTGACAAAAGCTGAGTGGAGAACTGAGGATGTTTTCTTATAATTTGTCTATAATTCAAGTCCCTGGACTCCAGATAGTTTCAGTGAAGGTCGGATTTTTGTTGCTGAAATTGCTTTAATTCAAGGGTGCCTTACTGAAGGAGTGGGGGTGAGTTGGTGAGGCATGGGCTACCAGTGGGCCTTGGGTAAGTGGCCTCGAGATGGCATGGAGTGGGCATGGCTTTCTCTCTAAGCCACTCCAGTTTGCTAGAAAATGTCTTCTCCTGGCTGAGCCCCCAAACAGTGTCAGTCCCATAGCACGACGTTCCTTCTCCATGTCCACGCAAAGACATACTCAGTAGGGTGCCACTTGTTCCTTCCTTCCAGTATAAACTGGGGTTGGGGGCTGGGCTGGCAAGGGCTCAGACAAGAGGTAGGTTGGACTCTAAAAGAAATGCTTTCCTTCCTTTCAAACTGGGCTGAAGAACCTGATCTGGGCTGAACTGGTGGTGCCAGGTTTGATGACAAGCAAAGTTGACATGATGGTAAGCATGGGGGCATGGCTTCCCCTCCAGGCACCATTGTCATCTGTCACCCATGGCCCTTGTGGGCGCTTTTTTTTGTCCCACATGAAGCTTTAGGAGGTGGCATGGTTGAGAGGGACTAAAGGACGTGTGTGTGTGACATCAGGAGCTCCACTCCCAGAATACGCGGTCCTAAAAGGCCACCCAGAGTGTTTTGCACCCTTCATGAGGGTGGCCTTCCTGCTGGGAAGGAATGTCGCTGTGTGTCTGTTCCATTTAGGAGGGGACGTTGAGGCAGAGCAGGGTCAGAGAGCACTGCCACGGGGAGGAGGTAGTACATTCCTGCCAATGTCCTTCCATCCAAAGGGGGTGTCCCAGGGCAGTGGCTGGAGACAGAGGGGAGCCTGGGGCCAGGAGGAAGGATGCTTGTGTGAGGAAGGATGGCGGAACTGGTCTGGAAGCACAACTAGACTATCTCCAAAGCTTCTGCAGGGGTCTGGAGGTAAACTGGCATCTTCAGACCCTCCTTAACCTAGGCCTCGGTCCTAGGAAAGAAAAAAAATCTGAAAGTAATAAAATGCTTTACTGAATGGAAATGTCAGCTTCTCCCCATCAGATCCCTCCAACAGGCCCACCGTGGAGGTCCATGAAGTCCAGGTATTCTTTTCTTTATCTCCGCTTTTTCATTACAGAGAAATTTACACATAGAAGGAACCCCCATCACCAGTGCCGACTTATGGCCAGTCTCAGTTCATCCACAGCCCCTGCTGCCCACCTTTACACTGGGTTGTTTAGGAGAAAATCCAGGCATCATAGCTTTTCATTTGTAAATATTTCTGTACATGTCTGTAAAGATAAGGACTCTTGAAAAACGTAACCGCAATATCACTATCACACCTAAAACAATTTCTTTAGTATGGTCGGATAGCTGGTCAGTGTTCACATTTCCCTAATTATCTCCTAATTTTGTTTGTCTAGATCAGGATCCCACTCAGGTCCATGCATTGCAGTGGGTTGCTCCATCTTTCAAGTCTTATAATCTCTAGGTGGTCCTCCTCCTCCTCTTTCATCTTGGTTTCTTTCCTGGCAGTTTCTGGGTTGTTGTTGTGGAAGGAACCTGATGGTTTATCCGGTAGGGTTTCCCTGTTTGGACTCTGCAGGCTGTGTTCCCCTGCATTCTTCAGTGTGCCGCTCTGAAAGGAGAGTCTGCCTCCCTCCTCACCTCCAGGTCCGGGGATAGGTGGGCCTTACCTGTTGCAGGAAATGGATTAGCACCTGAGGATTTGTCTAAGTGAACTTTTTCAAGTGCAAGGTTGCCCTTCTCAGTATAAGAGCTTCATGGTTTTTGCTGTCTGCTTCAGGACTTGGGGCTTTGCGGTGAGCACTGGTTTTCTGGTCCAAGGGAGGGCTCCACGTCTGCGTCCTTCCTCAGCAGTGGAAGGCATTGCTTCGCCATGTCAGCCCTGCCAAGATGTGGCTGATGCCAGTGATGTCCCCCAAGCCTTTGCTGGATTCCTGGCCCGTCTGGTGGCTCTGGTGTGAGTGCACGGTGGTGGCCACAGGCATACCAGCCACCGTCTCCGGAGGCCTAACTCCTCCTGAGGCCCCTGTACCACTTCACCCATGCCTCTTTTTTCTAGGCCCAGAAATGCCACTGGTCTGTGTTTTTGAGGCAGCGCCATCTGGTGCCAGGGCTGTTGAAGACTGCAGGGCCTAGTTACCAGATTCCTAAAATTAGCAAGATATACCAATGTAAGGTTAGATGCCTTTTAGAGCAACCCAGAAGAGATGTCACTGTTGTTCGAGAGTCAGCTTTGGTCATTGTAGGAGTCTTCTGTTCACCTAATTCAGAAGTTGGTTAAAGGGATTAAACCAGCTAATACGTAAAGATACTGGCACATAGCAGAAAAGCAGTGGACGGCAGCTGCTGCAATTCCAATTGTTATGATTCCATGAGCCCAAGGATGTCTCCCTGTCACCTTTACCTGTTGGTACTATTTCTGCCTTAAGGGATGAACTAAGTGAGAGCTAATTTTTCTGTAACATAGCAGCGTTTCAAGTGCTGAAGACAGGGCCCATGGTTCCTTTCCACCCCTCTTCCCAGGAAGCTGTCCGTTCTCCAGGCCAAACGCTGCCAGTCTCTCACGCCTCCCACATTTGATACGGCTCCTTGCGCACTTGCCATTTTGGTCATCACCCTCTGGAGGCCCTCTTAAACTGGAGCGTTCTGTATTGGACAAGGAAAGTCCAAGTTTGATCAGATCCCATGGTAGCTACACGATTTGCTGGGCCTTCCAGCTACATAATTTGCAGGGCCCAGTGCAAAACGAAAATGAGGGGTTCCTAGTTCAAAATGATTAGGAATTACAGCGAGACAACAGTTAGATCATTAAACCAAGCACAGGGTCTGTGTGACTGCCCAGGTCACATACCCGAGAGGTCTGTCCAGGCTACATTTGCTCTGTTAATGTGACATGGGGTGGTGTAAAAGGGTGATGCGGCTCAGGCTGGCTTCGGAGGGGGCATGACCCAAAAGAGGAGATCAGAAATACTCAGACCCACTCCTTGGGCTGGTCTCGTTCTGGGACTCCCTTGACCATCTGCTCTCATCCCCTTTGTCTGTAGCTTGTCTGTCCAACCAGTCAGGGGTCCCCACTGGCTGTGATGTGCAGGGGGGTCTTGGTGGAGTGCTCACTCTCATGGTTGAGTTGGAAGCTGTAGCTCAAGGGAAAAAAGAACTACCTTTGTCTGAGCTTGAGCTGGCAGAGTTCGGCCCATGAATAAGCTGGAGGGGACCTAGGAGCCCAAGCATGGTGACCAGCTGTGCTCCACTGCCCACCCAGAGGAAACAGGGCCACTCTGTAGCAAGAGAGCTGGGGTCCAGATGTACAGAAGGACTTCCTGAGGATTCAGTTTACTTTTTGGCACTGCCAGAGGATGGTTGAATTTCCTTTATTCATGAAATACGTACGCATTTGGTGAACCTACTGTGAGCAAGGCCCTTCTAAGAATCAGAGACTCCTGCATGTGGCCTGCAGGGTTTGGGTGAAGGCCTCCTGATAACTTCTAGAAGACACTGTCCTATAGATGTGAACGAACAATGATCTATGCAGGAGGCGAGGGAAGACCCAGCAGAGCTTCATCAGGAGCAGCTCCAGGTGGGCTGTGAAGAAGGAGGCAGGACCCATCTTAGCCACCTTCTAGAGTTGCAGGGACCCAGGGTGCTGAGGAAGGGTAGGCCAGAGGGGTAGAAGGCTGTGCCATGGTCTCTCTCTGTTCTTGCGTCCTGCAGCTGCTGGGCAGAGAGGGTACAGCTAAACATCTCCCTTTCTGCCCTGGGAAGGTGTCTCCCTCCCCACCCCTTTTTCTCTTTGCCCCGTCAGTCCCACCCCCACCCCACCCCCCTGTCTCAGGAGCTGCCACGCTTCAGTTATTTTATCCTTCAGTGTCCGATTCAGAAGTCCTTTCAAAGGCCCCAGCAGTGTCAGCGCAGTGCTCGCACAAAAGGCCTCTTTGATTTCTTGTTTGTTTTCATTTGCCAGCAGAGGGGGAGGGGGCAGGAGAGAAAGAGCTTCTGGGTTTTAAAATTTTTATTTGGGTTGCTTCATTCTCAGAGGAGTTGGCTCCCTGGAACTCTTTTCTGAGTTAGGGGCTCAGAGGCAGGAGGTAGCCTTCTGGGGAGAAGGCTGGGATGGGGTGTGGGCACTGCCTCCTGAAGCAAGAGGAGGAGGTTTGGGGGATTAGGATACAGTCATTGATTCACCTTCAGATGTCCTGTGCTAGGCCTGAGGGTAAGAAGGGTCAGGTTGGAGCCCTGCTGCTTGTGTAGAGAAAGGTCTGAAGTGCCTGACACCAAAGGACATTCCCCTGTTAGCCGCATCCCTGGCAACGGCCTCTCACAGCTGTAGGATTTGAGTAGTCCTGAACCTTGACTTTGCCGTTTTCCCTTTATCATCCCAGATTCTGCCGTTTCCCTCTTGCTTGGAGGGGAAGGGGGTGGGGGTCCTTTTAACATGCACACTCCTTGGAAATTCTTGGCACCTTGAAATACGGGGCTGTGGCTCCCCTCTCCGTCAGGGAAGTGGAGGGGTGAGAGGTCTACCCCGCAGCCGGGCGTCCTGCCGGCACTGGTACACAGGCCCGGGAGGAGACCCTGTCCTCCCAGGGCTTGCTCTCTCACCCCGCGCCTCTTGTCTCCCCACGATGGCTGGCTTGTGAGACGCTGCAGCATGGGTGCCGCTCCCAGAGGACCCAGCCCATGGCTCACGGAGGACTCTGAGGGCAGGCCGGTCCTGCCTGAGGAGCAGGGAGCTGAGGCTGAAAGGAGATGGAGGACCACCGGTGCCTGTGGTTTGGGACTAGAGACACGGCGACCAGCGCCTGTGTGGGTGCAAACTTTAAGCACATGTGGGCACGCCCTGATAAACCAGTAAGAAGGGGTGCAGCCTGTTGGTTGTCGCGCCCGTGTGGAGGCCTGACTGCAGGGGCTGGGGAAGAGAGCGCCGGAAAGCGAGGCTTGGGCAGGTGGTCACGGGCGTCAGCAACAGGGAAGTGTGCCCACTGGGTGAGGGGGGCTCCGCAGGGCCTGGTTGGCAGACGGAAGGAGGAGGCTGGGGGGCTGAGAGATAGATAAATATAGCTGATGGCATTTCTCATGATAGGTTTTTCTTGGCACTGAGGGCACCGTGGCAAACAGTACGACAAACGCCTGGCCCTGCAGGCCGCCGTCGCCATTTTAAGCATGTTTGAGCAGAAGAGTTGTTGGCATTAGAAAAGGGTCCCAGCAGGTGGAGGGGCTGCAGCAGGGGGGTTTGGCTGGACTGGGCCTTACCGCCCTGGGTACCTGGGTTCTTTACTTTGTCTGTATGGATATCTAATATCTGATTTTCTGGCCCTTTGGGGATTTAAAAAAATATTTTGGGGTTGCCCTTTGTGGGCCTGTCTCCCAAGTGACTTGTCCCCCCACCAGCCACGGTGGCCTGTTGGTGGTGGGGGTGTTCTGGCTCTTCTCACTTTTGATGTCTTAATGATGACATGGCATGCCACTGCCCCAGGGTCAGGGACATTATTATTTTTTTTTTTCATTTTTACTGGATTATAGTTGATTTACAATGTTGTGTTAGTTTCAGGTGTACAGCAAAGTGAATCAGCTATACATATACATATATCCACTCTCTTTTAGATTTTTTTCCCATATAGTTCATTACAGAGTATTGAGTAGAGTTCCCTGTGCCTCATTTGTTATAAATTTGGGGGACATCCAATAACTTAAGAGACACTCCTTTGTCCAGGTTCCAAACAATTTTTTGTTCCCGTTCGGTGGAGGAGAGGGCACACCCGTGGTCTCCATCCCTTGCTTTAATTCCATTTTTCCATTGCAGGCCCGATATGGCCGAGGCACTGTGTTAAGTCCTGTTCGTGTGTTAACCACCCAAATTCTCACATTGATTCTAGTTTTAAACCCACATTCCCGGCTGTGAGCGTGTGCAATAGAGTGACACACACAGGGGTGTTTGTGTGTAGTGAGGAACTGGTGAACCAGACTCGAGGACCTGGGAGGCTTCCTGGAAGATGACCTGCTTGAATTGCACCTTGAAAGACAGTGAGGAATTAGTTCGTTTTTGTCAGCTGGCTGAGCCTTTTCAGCTTGCCTTGAGCTCATTCCCTCCTCACAATGGTTGAGTGATATAGGCAGGGCAGGTATTATCCCCACCGTACAGAGAAGGGAACCCGGTACAGAGGTGTCAGGGCGCTTGGGTCACACAATCAGTTTCCTGCAGAAGGACCCCAGGTTTCAGGCCACTGAGCACCTTGGCTTCCCTCCGTGGGCCTTGCCATTCCTTGAACTTCATGGGGATTGCTGGCCTTGGGGGAGTCTCAGAGGAGAAAGCGAGCAGGTCCCCGTGGTCTCCGTTGCTCTCTAGGAGCTGAGACAGAGTGGCTGGAGCCTAGCCTGTGACTCAGCTCAAGGGCTCCCCCAGCTGCTGAGCATGTGGGGTGGAAACAGCAGTCGGGAACCTGGCCTTTCCTTGACACTGGTCTCCCTTCCCGCCGGCCAGCCCCCTGCCTCTGACCTGAGGGGCAGCATGCTAGCGTAGACCGGGGAAGCTCGGCTGGATGCCCCCACCCTGCTGTGGCCAGCTCAGCTTCTTGGCACCCCATCCTGGAGCGTGGGGAGGGCAGGTAGAGTGTGCAGGAAGTCCAGGTGTGCGGTCAGGCGGGCTCGGCTGGATCTTGGGATCCCTGATCCTTGCTCTGTCACGCCTTTTTCCTGGGAGTCTGCTTGGAATTGCAGTTTGAAATAAAAATGAATGTAATTATCCTAATTAACCAGATGATCGCTGGAAGTTTTGCAGTAATCTGCTCTTCATTGCCTTTTATGCTCCCGAATTCACGTAGACTCTCATTCTTACCCCTTTCTTAAAGTTTGAAAACTTTGGGGCTGTGTATATAAAAACTCTTCCAATATGCTGAGGGGGGCTGGGTTGTGAGAGAGGCTAGCCTACTGCTGGAGATTTTCCTGTTTCCATGGCTAAGAAGATAGGGACTTGACCTCTTAACCATTGAAATCAGGTCCCATAGAGCAGGGTTTCCCAACCATGGCGCTGTTGACTTTTGGGCCAGATCCTTCTGTGTCATGGAGACCGTCCTGTGCATTATAGGGTGGTTAGCAACATCTCTGGCCTTGACCCACTAGTTGCAACCCACCCCACCCCTCCGCCCCATGTGTGACAACCAAAATATTTCCATACATTTCCAAGTGTCCCTGAGAACAGAATTGCCCCAGCTGAGACCCTCTGGCCTGTAAGAAACAGAGCGATTCAGACAGAATGTACCCCAGATTCACCTCTTGCCTCTCTTCCAGTTTAGGAACTTATTTACGTTTTCTCACATGACAACAGAACCTCAGAGCCCTGGCTGTTCCCCTGCATGTCCTGTTCCATTTTCCCCTTTCTGGGCGGAAGGACCCTGGGCTGAAACCGTCTGGGGGCTCCTCTCCCCTTGGGAATCATGAGTCCCCCTCTGAGTCTCCCACTGAACATCCCTCTTGATGTCTTGCATTATGGTCTCTCTGTGTGCCAGGGCTGCTGTTCTGGGGACTGGAACAGGGGATTTACTACTCAGCTGACCCAGGCCTATGTGGTGAGCCATTGACCGCATCAGGCCCACCCCAGACCCCAAAGAACAGCAGACATTTGTTTCGGCAGCATGGGAAGCAGAGATCAGGAGTGTCGCCTGAGCCTCAGCACTACTCTTTTTTTTTTTTAAAGATTAGTTTTTTTGTTTTGTTTTGTTTTAATACTTTATTTATTTATTTTATTTATTTATTTATGACTGTGTTGGGTCTCTTAGTTTTCGTGTGAGGGCTTTCTCTAGTTGCGGCAAGTGGGGGCCACTCTTCATCGCGGCGCGGGGGCCGCTCTTCATCGCGGTGCGCGGGCCTTTCACTATCGCGGCCCCTCCCGTTGCGGGGCACAGGCTCCAGACGCGCAGGCTCAGCAGTTGTGGCTCACGGGCCCAGTTGCTCCGCGGCATGTGGGATCTTCCCAGACCAGGGCTCGAACCCGTGTCCCCTGCATTAGCAGGCAGATTCTCAACCACTGCGCCACCAGGGAAGCCCCAGCACTACTCTTTTTAAAGGATGTTACTTGATTTTCCTTATTACGGGAGTAAAACGCACTCTTTATTAAAAATTCAAACAATAGAGAAATGTAAGAGACAGGCTCCCCAAATCACCCTCCTGCACCAGAGGGAAACTTACTTCCCAGATCCATGTAGGTTCTTCTAGTTTTTTCATCAATTGACTTTTCATCAAACAACTTTTAAATACAGAGATATCTATTTTAAGAGCAGATGATATGTTTGGGCTAATTGAATTGGCTCCATTGAGTGCCATTGTGGTCTTAAATTTTCCTATCCCCTGCCCATTCCACCTGTGTCCCCCATCACCCCAGGTGCAGAGCCCATGTCCCTGTACTCTTTTCCCCTGAAGTGACAGTTTCTCTTTGTCCTTCCTGGGAGCAGGGTGACCAGCAGAGCATGTGCTCCTGTCTGAGCAGCCAGGATCCTGCTCTAGGGCATTCCTGCTGGCAGCGTAACCCCGATGGCAGAAGTCAGGGCTCCACCAAATCTCCAGATTCCTTCTTCCTGTCTTGTCCCTGCCCCTGGCCTAAAGAGAACACTTCTGTCTGCCGTATCTTTAAGCCCGACACAAAGGGCCCTACCAAAGGCGCAGCTACCACGGGGTGATGAGGGAAGGAGGAGCCACTGAGAAGTGGCCTGCTTGACTGTGCTGGCTTGGCCCCAGTCCTTGCCTCTTTCCAGCTCTTTCCTGGAGGGCCAGGGTGCTCCTCTGTGTGCGGCCAACCCTCTGCCAACTGGCCTGGCGTCCTGGAGGCTTTTCTAGACCCTGCAGGCTCCTTCCAGGGGTGACTGCTGCTGCTCTTTTCCTTTCTTGAAATGGAGAGTGTCCCTTAGCCTTCCAGGATTTATCCCTTCATAATTCTTTGTGTCGGGCTTAAAGATAGGCAGACAGAGGTGTTCTCTTCAGGCCAGGGTCAGGGACAAGACAGGAAGGAGGAATCTGGAGAGAGCTTTGCAGCTGGGTCTGATGGTCTAGGGGAGGCTGCAGATGACAGTGGGAGTAGGGTGACACCTGGTGACTCTTCTCGACTGGGTGGAGTGTGCAGAGACATCAAGAGACCCCTGGAGGCAGGCCTACCGAGTGCAGCCCTTGGGGAGTGTGTCCTTATTATGCCTGCAGATTATATCCCCATTAGTGCATAATTATTATGTAATGGGCGTTATTGCATAATGGCAGTTATATAACATGTGGCCCAGAATACGGAGGGGGGGCATGTAATAAGTATATATCCTTTGGCTATAAATAGTTACCAGCCCTGCACTGAATCTGTGGTCACACCAGAGCCACCTTATAAATACCCAGCGCTGGGCTATAAATTTCTGAGCCGTGATGTAGGCAGGCGCGCGATACCTAGTTAGGGAGTGGTAGGAGGGACCCGCAGCCCCACCCAGCCACATGACGTCATTGTTTCTGTAGTAACGAGATGGCTCCCTGGGGGACCAAATGAAAGGAGGCCTTTAAAGGGAGGAGGCAAATGGATAGAAAGCTTTGGGAGGGGGTTTGCCAAACCTGGGGCTGACCAGGTGGGGTCCCCTGTGCAGAGGACTCCCAGGTGTTCAACCAGTACCAGGGCAGAAAATGCCATTTCCTTTCATGTCCTCTTTAGAGGGTCTCAGGTCCTGTCCCTGTGTCCAGCAGGTCATGTGAGACTCAGCCGAGTGTCAGGGATAAAAGGGGAGTCAAGTGGTGTCTCCCCATCCTTCCATCTCCCAGGTGATCTCTCCTTGGCTCTGGGGCCACTTGCTGAAGGGGAGTTGAATGTGTGCGCACCGGAGCTCTGCACCCCAGTAATGTCCTCCCCAGGGTGGGACCATTTCTCCTAGCAGACGTTTTAGGTCAATTTTGGCCTTAGTAATGTAAGAAATATGTGAGCAATTCGGCTCATGGCTCAGAGAGCCTCGTGGAAGTCATGGCTGTGGGAGATGGTGCCCGGGAAGAAAGAGGAGACAAGGATAATATTTTGGTCCCAGAAGAAGCTATAGGGTAGGATGTAATCTTTTCAGGTGTGTGAGCGGTGGTTTCATATAGGGCGGTGAAGAGCTACTGTTCACATCCCTGAGGGTAGAGGAGGAAATGTTTTTTTGTTTTTTGTTTTTTGGCCACGTGGCATGTGGGATCTTAGGTCCCCAACCAGGGATCGAAACTGCACCCCCTGCTTTGGAAACACGGAGTCTTAACCACTGGACTGCCAGGGAAGTCCCGAGGAAATGTGTGGGTTTTTTTGCTTTTTTTAAAAAAATAAATTTATTTATTTATTTTTTGGCTGCGTTGGGTCTTCGTTGCTGCGCATGGGCTTTCTCTAGTTGCGGCACGCAGGGCTACTCTTCGTTATGGTGCGCAGGCTTCTCATTGTGGTGGCTTCTCTTGTTGCAGAGCACGGGCTCTAGGTGCTCGGGCTTCAGTAGTAGTGGCACGCGGGCTCAGTAGTTGTGGCTCACGGGCTCTAGAGCGCAGGCTCAGTAGTTGTGGCACACGGGCTTAGTTGCTCCATGGCATGTGGGATCTTCCCAGACCAGGGCTCGAACCCGTGTCCCCTGCATTGGCAGGCGGATTCTTAACCTCTGCACCACCAGGGAAGTCCCAGAAATGTGTTTTGATGGTAGGTAGAGGGATTAAAGTTAGTTGGGAGGGAGGGAGGGAGGGTGGGTGACCTACTTGTCCCAGTTTGCCCAAGAGTCTCCTAGTTTCAGCACTGAAAGTCCCTCTTCCCAAGAAAGCCCTTTGTCCCCTGACAACCAGGATGGTTGGTCATCCTAGAACAGCAGTTTTCAACCAGGGGCAATTTTACCCCTCAGGGAACATTTGGCAATGTCCATAGACGCTCTTGGTTGTCACAACCAGGGGAGGGTGCTGTTGGCATCTAGTGAGTCAAGGCCAGTGCACAGGACATTCTGTCCAGAAGGAATCACCTGGCCCCTAATGTCACTATAGATCTTCCTCAACCTACAGTGGGGTTACATCCCGATAAACCCGTCATAAATTGAAAATACTGTAAGTCAAAAATGCATTTAATATACTAACCTACATCATAGCTCAGCCTAGCCTACCTTAAACGTCCTCATAACACTTCCATTAGCCTACAGTTGGGCAAAAGCATCTAACACAAAGCCTATTTTATGATAAAGTGCTGAATAGCTCACGTAATTTATGGAATACTGTACTGAAAGTGAAAAACAGAGTGATTGTATGGGTGCAGAACGGTTATAAGTGCATCGGCTGTTTACCCTCCTGATTGCCTGGCTGACTGGGAGCTGTGGATTGCTGCTGCTGCCCAGAATCAACAGGGAGTATCAGAGTCTCATACTGCATATCGCTAGCCCAGGAAAAGATTATAATTTAAAATCTGAAGTATGGTTTCTCGTGAATGCGTGTTGCTTTGCACCACGTAAAGTCAAAAATTGTGAGTCAAACCATCAGAAGTCGTGGATTGTCTGTAGTGGTGAGACCGAGAAGCCCTGCCTTGGAGGTGCCTGAGCAGAACCTGCGTGTCTGTCCTTACTACGGCCATCCCTTGCCTCTGCTAGCGGAGGCCCCCAACTCCTGCCGGGCCTCCCCTCTGAATTTCTTGCAGCTCTATTTTCCATGTTTTGATTGGTTGTGAGTAGGGTTCTGGGGCTGGGAGACCTTTTTTAGGGAATCATGGGGCTTCTGAGAGGGTCTTTTGCCCTCTCAAAGCTCCGAGTCCCTTTGCAGTTAAGATAGTGCTGAGAGTAAGCCCCACCTGGCGGTGTGGCACTGAGTGGATCTTTTGCCTGTTATTAAAAAACTGATAGTAATGAAAGAATCATTAAAGAGCGATCCCTTATTGCCTACCAAAGAGTTTCCGAGAGGCAAGACGTGCTTGCTCCCCCCGTCTTTCAGGCCAGCTCTTCCCACATACACCTGAGCAGGCCACGGCAGCCTCTGGGCCATGGGGCCCCCTGAGTGTACCAGTCCCAGGATGTGAATTTGTTTCCACAAAAGCCCATTTCCCAGACTCAGCAACCAGGGCCAGTCTCTGCCACCCAAAGAGACTTCACAAATGGAACAGATGAGGGAGCTGAATTCTATTCTGGCATGTGGAGTTTACAGAAATCTGGATTCTATCTACCTGGTATCATTTATAGCAGATTACATTTTGCACAGCATACGTGAAATATAATCACAAGAGTATAGCAAACTCTTTCTTTCTCACCTTTGTTTCGTTTACTACCTGACTGCAGTTTACTTGGTCCCCTCTGGCCCTGACACCATGCATAGTGTGGCCAACTGGGTCATCATTACTGCTGGCCTGGGACAGGGCCCACAGATGATGGCCAGGATGGTGGTGCAGTGGTCTGGTCTGCACCAGGGAGTTAGCCAGAGCAGGAGGATCAGCTGCCTCTTGTGTGTGTCAAGCCCAACTTTTGAGTTTGGACTTGGGATTGAGACAGCTAATGAGCACGGATGGGAAAGCAGGGCCCATGGGTTTGCAGGCAAGTCCTGCCTGCTGTGCCAAGGGGAACTCTGTGGGGAACAGTGCTGGCTTCGAACACAAAGGCCATTGCTCCATGGAATAGTAATCCTCAGGGTATTGCCAACCCGAGAGATATGGCCAAATGAGAGGCCCCTGCCCCAAGGATAGGCCAGATTTCTCTCACTTATTCATGGTATTGTGGTTTATAACGTGGGCCCAGAATACAGATCTCTGGGCATAGTTTCAAATACATGCATTTTTAAAAAAATTAAACAACACACACACAGGCACGAACGCGCGCACGCACACACACACACACACACACACGGTCTGTTCTAGCCATGCTGCTACCCAGGAGTGTTCCTGGCCACGTGGGACAGTAACTGAGGATGATGGTCCTGAAGCCACCGTCTAATATTAGATTTTGAAACTCAGAGATTCATTAATATAATTACTCAAATGCCAGCCTGGCTTGGCAAGGCCTCTTGAATTGTGTTCCTCTCCAACAAAGCACTCTGGCTGCAGGGATGCCCCTGGTGAGCCAGAGCCCTACTCCCTGGTTTATGGATGGTGGTTGAAGGCATGTGTTGGCTTCCTCAGTGCACCCTCCCTGGGAGAGGCGGGGAATTCCCACGGTGCCAGGTCCTGCCTTTATGCATCTTGTCGTGAGACGGGCACCTCTGGAGAGTCTTCAGTAGAAGTGAGCAGTCAGCTGGGCAAGGCCCCATTTGAATGCAAGTTGGACCCAGGCTTGGCTGAGGGCCGAGTAATTTTGCTCCCCTGTGACACTTTGCACTTAATTTTGTAGGTTTCTTTTGCTAGGCTGGAATCTTGGAACTGGGACTATGTTTTATCTGCCTTGGCATCTGGCTCTCGCCCAGTGTATAGTTTTATACAACCCCATAAACCCATTTTGAATATTGAGTTACCTTCAGATGGGAAGCAGCCGACAGCCCATCCCATCCTTGAGATGATGCAAAGGCATGAAATGGCATAAAAATCAGAAATGGGGCTGCTAAACGAAAGGAGTGGAGCAGGGCAGAGTGGCTGGTGTGCTTTCTGAGTGGGCATCATGAGGAGAGAGTACGGACAGATGAGGAGTGATGGACGCTTCTGGAAGGCTGGAAGGAATGTGGCAGGCAAGTGGGAAGCTGTAGGTTAATTGATTGAAAGGGACTTGGTTTCTCAAATTTTTTTTTTCCCCTTTTTGAGAATGGGAATGAGGTGTCAGGAAAATGGGGAAAGAGCAGCCCTCTCCCTGGTCCCCTTGTTAGACGGGCCACTGCTGGGTGGGTCACAGGCTCCAGCTTAGCTGGTCCCACCTTCACTCATGCCTTCCCTCTGTCTCCTTGGCTAATCCTGCTAGACAGAAGGGGCAAAACATACATGCCTCCCCCAAACCCCCACCTCCACCAGCCCCCAGCCCACCCGTGAGGGGAACTCGTCCCACGCCAGATCCTCCCCACCCCGCTAGCCTATCAGATGCCCTGTGGCACAGGTTGGCAGGGAGCAGCCCCAGGGCATGGAGATTGTTTGCCTTTTGCTCAGGGGTTCCGCCTCATCCCCTCCCCTTTCCCCAGAAGCCCTGGCCTCCAGGCTCCTCATGTGGCTGTGGATGCAGACACGTGGCTGGCTCTTCCTTCCCTCTCTCTCCTGGGGACCCCTCTGGCCCAGGCCTCCTGGGTTGAAGATGGCTGCCGTTCCCCAGCTGGTGTATATGCTCCCAGCTCTGGTGGCTAGATTTGGTTCTTAGCAATGAATTATTAAAGGAACACGAACAGTGCGTTTGTCATATACTCGCACATGCACAGCCCCTTCTCTGAGCCGATTCTGTGGTCGATTCTGCCGCTGCTGCCCCTTCACTTGCCTCAGACCTTAGTGTCGGTTCCATTAGTTTTGGAGTGAATTCCCAGCTCTCCTCTCTCCACCTTAAGAATCTCCAGTCAGCCACTTCCTCCCTGGTCCTGAACCTCTTTCCTCTGGCCCCCTGGGTCTGTCCTTGACTTTCTTGAAGATCTGCTTTCCCTTCCAAAGTTCTTGTCAGTGGAGGGGTGGCCTGGTGCCCCAGTAGTCTTAGGAGTGTGGTGTGCAGGAGTGTTGCAGTGTGACAGTGGTTTGGGGGTGTCGCCCTCTTTCCTGCTCTGTGTCCTTTGGCCTGGAGTCCGCCTGAGCATGAAAGTTCCTGAGGCGGAGGCCTGCCTGGCTCAAGCGAACACGCATGCGGCTGGACCCGCAGGGCTGTGGTTTGCCATCACCTCATTATGCTCTGCTACGATTTGGGGAGAGAATCACGTACGTATGGTCTCTCATCCATCTACTGTTTTAAGAAAGGCATTTTTCTGGTTATAAGACTAGTGCCCATTCCATCATAAAAATACCAAATAAGCACAAAGTCTACATAAATAAAAATTATCAAAATTCTACCACTTAACCACTAATAGCCTTTTGTTGCATTTTTTATACCTATTCATGCACATATTTTATTTTTTAAAAATTGGAGTTTATGATAGAAATACTTTGGGGTTCTACTTATAAAAAATTTTTGCATTCTACCATGTCACAATTTTTCAAAAAATACTTTGTAGTGGTTTACCATCTTATTATTAGCTGCATTGTCCCTAATTCTCAACATTTCTAGTGACTTCTATCCTCTTTTCATTTTGGAAATAAGAAATTACCTTTTATTATAAATGTAATATCTGATTATTTTTAAAAAATACAAACATGCTTTTTGAACAGCTCATGACACTTCAGTGTTCCAGAGTTGATGTAATCCCTCATGTGTGGAGGCCTTTAAGTTGTAAATTCTGCTGGTATGGACATCCGGGTGCACTAAGCTTTGTAGCTCTGTTTATGAACTTCAGACAAGGCTTCCTAACAGTTGAATTATCAGGCATAGGGTATAGACTCTTACAAAGACTTGTCACATATGTTGTTAAATTGCTGCCTGGAAATTTCGTGCCCACGGATGGCATGTGAGGGTCCATCTCACCACATCCCCAGCTGTACCCTGTTTGTGCTACCCAGCGCCTCAGAAAGACACTACCATCATTTGCACACATCACGCACATATCACATGAGGATGTGCTTTTTATGAACCCACATCCCATCCCTGTCACAGGTGTGTGTCCACTGCATCAGCTCACACGTCCCCTGATGGGCACGTGTTATCTTCCAGTGAAAGAGCTAATCTTGGACATCACCCCACACACTCACATCCTCCAACCTGCATTTTTTTGTGAGTCTGAGATCCCCTCTCCCAGGCCTCTCTCTGTTAGCACTGCTAGAAGGGGAAGGTTTCTGAGGGCCTCAGGCATGGCACTGTCGGTTCTCTTGGGCCAGGAGCTGGCAGGGGAGCCTGGGGACTGCCTGGCAGTGAGCAGGTGCTGGCCATGGCATCTTACTGGCAGCAGCCCCCCAGCACCGCCGCCCATGGTGGCCACCAGCAAGTGCCCCAAGAGTTCCTGAGGAAGCAGCTGTTGCCCGTCCCTGAGGCCAGCCCCACTGTCTGCCACCAGGACCCTGGGCCTGTCTGGTGAAGTGCGTGTCCTCCTATGAGTGGAGGGGAGGCTAAGGGAGGGTGAGCTCTGCCCTCCAAGCTGTAGACTCTGCCTTCACTCACACACACACACACACAAACACGCACACACACACACACACACACACACTTTCACACCCTGTGCCCCAGAGATGGCATCCCCCAGGGGTATCATCACACATCCGGAACACACAGCTCCTTGCGTCCTGCCCCAGGGCCAGGGCTATCTCCTTCCCTAAAGCCCCTAGGCATAGGTATGTGAGCATGCTCTTGTCGGGCTCAGTTCCCACTGGCTCTAGTCACACGCCTTTGCGTCTGCGTGTACACACGTGTGTATTCATTCACTTCGAACCCTTCTACATCAAGGCTGCAGTGCCTTGGCCTGTGAGTGTCTGTGCATGTGTAGCCGAGTGTCAGGAGGTGGGTATCTGTGTACTAGTGTGGGTTGGGGTGTGTGTGTAAATGTCAGTGCGAGTCACACCCCAGGGACGTACGAGTAAACTTTGAGGGTCATGAGGTTCAAACTCTCATTGCTCCCATGAGGACACAGAAGCCTAGGGAGAGTGCAGTTACCTGCCCCCAGTCACCCAGTGAGTACCCAGGTCACCCAGGGCCATGGCCAGCCCAGACTCCGGGCTCTGAGCCCCTTGGGCCTGGAGTGAGCATCTGAGTCAGTGGTGTGCTTACTTGCTGCGAAGTATCATGCCCTTCCAGCCCTCTCAGCAGCTAAGCAGCTCCTATCTGGGGCTCTTTGTGAACCTGCCTCACTATTAATCTACCTGTTAGTAAAAGAGATTACAATTGCTGTAATTATAGGGCGCTGCGGCTCCACCATCAGGAGCAGAGCTGAGTGAGAGGCGAAGGGTGGGGGGAGACCAGCCCCACAAGAAGCTATTAAAAGCCCCATGTTTTGATATGGTGCAGGGATAATAGCCCTTCCTGAGGGGATGGGCAGGTGGGCTGGGGTCCCACTAAGGCTCTGGCATGACATAAGGAGGTCATCAGGGCTGAGGACAGGGAGGGCAGAGGAGGCCCTCAGGCACCCTGACCTCACGGGCCCCATGCTGAAGGGATGGGCCTTTGCAGGCACAGAATGCAGGAGACGTGGTGGCAGTTAGGGTGGGACAATAGCTCTCTTCTTAGGGGGCTCTACAGCCACCAGCTCCTATTGATTGGTGTGGACACGTAAGTCTGTGCTGGCATGGGTCCAAAGCTGTATGTGACATGATCCTGGGAGGACAGGACGCGGGTGATCATAAAGCATGGGGCTTCTCAGTGGGGGCACTTCTGCCCCCAGGTGACTTCTGGCGATGTCTGGAGACCTATTTGGTTAACACTGCATGGGTGTGAGGGGTGGTCACTACTGACGTTTAGTGGGTTAGGGCCAGGAATGCTGCTAACTGTCTTACAATGAATGGGAAGGTCCCGCAGCAGAGAATGATCCTGTCCCAATGTCAGGGGTGTCACAGCCGGGAAACCTTGACCACCGCAGCGGAAAGTGATGGCAACGGGCAAGTCAGGACAAAGGAGGGACCCAAGGACTCCCTGGTGCTGCATCTGGAGACCTCCGCCCAGGGTGCTTAGCAGGTCTGTCCCTGGGGAGGTAGGAGAAAGCAAATCCCAGGCTGACAACCCCAGTGTGTTTACCCCGTGGTGGGTGTCAGAGGACTGGAGGCCATGGGCACTCGTGTCCATTCCCCTCCCTTTTCTGGCAGGCCTTTTCCTCCTCCAGCAGCAAGAGCTGGACTCGGATTGGGACACTTGCCCTTGCTCCCCCCTTTCATGTCCTCATTGCCCACCAAGGCACCTGGGAGTGAAGGGCTCAGACCCTCTCCCTCAGTTTGAGCCTCATAGGCCTCTCTGAGTGGGAGGAGGCAAGAGGAAGGTGTGCAAGGATGGGAAGGGCTTGAACCCTCCGGTTCCCATCCTGCAAGGACACTGGCCACATCCTGGCTTCTCCAGAAAGCACATCTGGCCCAGCTTCCCCTCTGAGGCATGGAGCAGAGCAGGACAGAGGCCCCTCATCAGTAAACTGGAGTTTGCTCTTTTCTGGATAGGCTTCTCCACCATTTATTCCTGTCCACAGAAAGGGCAGTACTGCCCCTTTTCCACTTTTGATTCCAACTTGGGCCCCTTCCAAGGTGCCCCTTGGGAGAGAGGACAGGATGGTCGAATAGGAGGCATAGTGGGGAGTGGCTTGCGGGTGGATGTGGGCTCTCGGTCCTGTATCTTAGGGTATGTGCACTGCTTGCGAGCAGGCTGGGCGGTGTGGCTCCTGTTGCCCTCCCAGCCCTTAGGCTGCTGTGTCTCTGTTTTCCGCAGACAAAGCACAGAGATTTTCGGCTGTTGTGAGTTCTGTGTTTCACACCGAGTCCCTAATAGTGGAGTCGCTTAGCCTTTTTCCCCCTTTTTTTGCCTTGACAGCTCCAACCTTGTAATTTTACCTTCTCCCGCCCCGTGTGTTCCTTTTTTTCCCTCTCCCCTTCCTGGGGTTTTTGCTGCTCATCGCTGGGAACCCCCTTTAGGAGGGATCGCTCCTGACAGGAGGGGAGGGGCTTCCTGTCAAACATTGGGGGTTGATGTTTTGTTTCGTAAAATGTCTGTAAATAGGCTGTGAGGCGATGATTCTACACGGATCCCTGTGCACCAGAGTGCCTTTTTGTGTCTGTGCACATCTCCACATGTGAATGTCAGGAGCAGAGAGAAAGGGAAGAGAAGGAGAGGAAGAAGGAGGAGAGAGGAGAGGGATGGCTTCTGGGGGCCCTGGGATGGCTCTCTTCCTTCTGGGATATTGTCTTGGTCCAAATCACAGGCCCTTATCAGGAGAGGGCCCAAGACCCAGACCCTTAAGGGGCCAAGAAGAACATCAGAAAAAGCCACTGCCTGCCACAGTGGCCCTGGGCCAACTGTTCAGAGAGCTGGGATGGGATGGGGGCCCATCCTCCTCTCTAAGGCCATAGGTCTGGAACCTGACCTTGAAGTTCAGGTATCCAGGACTCTTAGGCCCTGAGAGGTGGGTCCTGGAGGGAACTATTCTCAGCATCAACTGATCACTTTAGATTCTTGGGAGCAATGTCATTCTGCCACCCATGAATGGGAACCCGTTGTTCCCTGGACATGAGGCTGTCTCTTAGGTAGTACAGTCTGCAAGGCCACTCCTGTTCTTTTTTTTTCTTAAAAGTAAAAATTCTTGTTGCCTTATTAGATCAGTCCCTTTTTAAGCTTCAGGTGGCTTACCTATCCCAGGAGTTGACTTACAGCAAACTCACTAAAAACCCTGGTTTACTTGACTTTATAAACCTGACCACATCCTTTTCCCCGCCATCAGCCTTCCAGACCACGGAATGCTCTGCATTTCAGCTGTTCCTCAGCCGACACCCTCCCTGAATCCATTTTGAGTTGTTCTTCCCCAGCCCCGCTAGAAAATGTCGGCTCCGACTGTACCATGCTCGTGAACAAAGGTGCAGAACGATTTTGGCTGCTTCGTCCAGGAAATAAATTCCTCTCTGGTGCCAGAAACCATTGAGTGGTGCCATGTGTTGAGCTCCAGGGCCCAGCACCGTGGGCAGGGCTGTCGCTCAGGGTGAGGCGGGTGGAAGCATGGGATCAGGAGGCTCTGGGGATGAGCGGCTTGCTTCCCACACATCCCACGTGACTTGGTCAAGGACCTGATAAGTTGCCACTTGGCCTCCTCTCCCAGGCCTGGCTTTCGACATGCAATTGCCTGTGGTCTGGTTGGTCCCTCAGCCCACAGAAGATAGGCCCCTTCTCTCTACCCTGAGGCATCCCGGCCCCTTTATTTCCATGCACCTCGCCTGGGTCCTCTTGGCTCTGTCTGCCCTGTAAAGGTTGGTTTTCCTGGGTCTGCTCATTCTCCTCTTCTCTTCCTGCACTCTCACCTGTAATTGCTGACGCGACTTGTCGGTGTCACTGAGCCCCATCTCATTTAAGTCCACGACAGTCTGATAACACTAGATGCTGTTATAATCCTTGAGTTATGCCTGGAAGCCCAATGCACAGAAGAATCTTACTGTAGGCCTTGCACTAGGGAGTGGCAGCTTGGGGCCCATTCCCTCTGTGCACTGTCCCTCACTGCTGATACCCCTGGCATATCTTAGATCTGATTTCTCCAAACTCTTCTTTCCAGCTCCTAGGCCGACATCCCGTTGATACCCCACCCTGTGTCCATAAGTGACCTCACCACACTCCCAGCTCCCCTCTTTTCTCTCTGTTCCATGCCTAGTCTTGGTTGGGGGTGTCACCAGCTCTCCAAGCTCATGAGCCCTCACAACCAAACCACTGTGGCCCTGTGGTGGCTCCAGAGTGTCTCTGCCTCTTCACCACTGTCATTTTCCGAATTCAGCTTCTTCTCCTCTCTTTTGGACTTGTTTTATATCGGGTTATAATTCACATAATAAAATTCACTATTTTAAAGTGTACTCGTCAATGGCATTTACCGCATTCATAATGGTGTGCAACTATCACCACTATCTAATTCCTGAACAGTTCCATCACGCTCTGCCCCAACAAAAGACTCCCATACCTATTAACAATTTGTCCCAATTCCTCCTTCCTACCAGCTCCTGGAAACTACTAGTTTGATTTCTGTCTCTATGAATTTGCCTGTTCTGGACATTTCGTATCAATGGAATCATACACTATGTGGCCTTTTGCGATTGACTTCTCTCACTGAGCATAATGTTTTCAAGGTTCATCCACAATGTAACCTGTGTCAGAACTTCATTCCTTTTTATAGCTAAATAATATTCCATTGTACGGCTATTACCACATTTTGCTTATCCATTCTTCTGTTGATGGACATGTAGATTAATTCCACTTTTTGGTGGTTGTGAATAGTGGTGCTATGTGCATTTGTATACAAGTATTTATGTGGACATATGTTTCTGATTCTCTTGAGTATACACCTAATAGGGGAATTGCTGTCTCCTGGAGTTTTGTAACCACCTTCAAATTGGTAGCTGGTCACACTGTCTCCCAGGGGTGCCATCTTCTTAGGTGGGCACACAGGATCTCTGACAGGCCTGTACTGGCCATTCCAGAATCATCTCCCATCACTTCCCAGGCATTGTGTATTCCAGCAAATGGAGCTCTCTGCAGGCCCTGCGTTTTGCTATGCTGTTCCTCCTCTCTGGGCTTCTGCTCATGTTTCTCTCTGCCTTTCTCTTTACCCCTTTGTCCAAATGCCTCTATCTTTCACACCCCAACTCAGCTGTCACCCCCCTTAGTGCAGCCTTTTCCCACATCACTTCCCACCGCCAGAGCTTATCTCTCCTTCTGCAGGGTCGGGGTGGGGCTGTATTTTGTCCATTATGCACCCAGTTTCCAATTGCAGGGGGAGTTGCCCAGGGCAGCTTCTCTGGTTCTATATTCGAGAGCATCTAGCAGGTAATAGGTGCTTAACAAACTTGTCAAATTAACCTTAAGGCACTGTATTGCTTTTCCTGCATGTCACAGATCTGTGTGTGACCCACCCCAGTGCCCCTGCAGACATACAAATGAACATACACTCACATTTTGTCTCCAATCCCCTCTGGACCCTGGGGTGTCAGTGTCTTCCCATTCACTCCTCCACCTCCATGGCCCCATGTTGTCCACTCCTCCCATCCAGACCAGCCTCTCTGGAGGTGGACACCGAGTGGCCTCCAGGGCCCAATGTTGTTGGCCATTAGCATAGGCTGGGCTCGAGCACCCTGTGAACCTCTGGGACCTTCCTGAGGCCAGGGCAGCAGGTGAGCAGAGGAGCCGGGTAGTAGCTGCTCCAGACTTGGGTGGGTGCCTTGGATCTTGGATCCCGGATCCTGGATCCTGTCACAGAAGGTGGGGCAGAAGTGGTCCCACCAGGTGTTTGGGACACGGCCCGGCCCACGCACCAGCCTCGCTCGGTCTCCAAATGAGTCACCATGCTCAGGCTCTGCCAGGTGGCCCAGCATGGGCGGGAGGCTCAGGTGGGAGCAGCGCCACCCCAGCCAACCCACCGCAGGCTCAGGGAGGAGCAGGGGCACGCTCACGCAGGGTACAGAAGGTAGAGAAGGGGGGAAGAATGCTGTCTGCACCTGAGGGGGTCCGCACCAGTCAGCGGTCAGGTGAGGCCACCCTTCATCTCTTGTCTTTCCCTCTCACTGGATCCCTGTCCTTCCCTGGCTGGTGATCCAGCTCTGGCCAGCCAGCAATGCATCGCTCCTGTATCTGAATCAGTGAGCCTGATTTTCTCCAAGCCCCAAGTGCAGGTAGGTTCCAGGCAAGCTGGAAGCCCAGTGGCCCTCCTCCTGGAGACGCTGCCTTCCTAGGCACAGCCCAGCCCTCCTCCTCCTCCTCCCTCCTCAGCCCTCTCCTCTCCCTGGGCCTCTTCCCCACGTGGCTCATTACAACTCCAGTTGTTCAGGTCTTGACCTCAAGAGCCTTCCCTATTGACCCCTGACCAGCGATACTAATCTGTGTCAACAGGCCCCAGGGGTTAAAGAAACACAACCCGCTGCTGCCGCCTTAGCAGGTGCCTGGAGGGGGCGGGGTGGCTCCTGGGAGCTCTGGCTGCGGTGGGAAGGAGCTTCCGCAGCATTGCTCCCTGCCCACTGTGCCCGCCCTCCTGCTGCCCCTTTCCTGCTCTTCCTCAGCAGACCCCCTGCCGCCCACTGCCCCCCACCCCCTCTGCCACCACTCCCTTCTGTCTTTCCTTTGCTCTCCACTTTGCCTGTAGGACTTAGGACCAAATGCCCCCTTGCATCCAGGTGGCACTGCCTCTGTGCCCCATCCTCCCTCTCTTTCTCTCTCTCCTCCTCGCATTTGCAGTCCCAGTCAGGACCCTCCCCCTTGGCCAGTGGTTCTCACACCAGCGCCTGCATCAGAGTCCCCCGGAGGGCTTGTTACAACACAGATTCCTGGGCCTGCCCCAGAAGGCATCTGCATTTCCAGCTAGTTCCCAGATGCTATCCGTCCTCCAGGCTGCCCCCCAAACACACACACCCCGAGGCTGAGGAGGCACACTGCTGGCCACCCGGGCAGGGCGTTCAAATGGGAGCTGTCCTGGTGGGGCGAGAACCCCCCTGAATGATCACTGTATTCTGAGAGCACGGGGTGGGTCACCTGAGGATGGCCTGGTGACAGCACAGGGGCTGCCAGGAGGGACCCATGGTGTAACACCGGGGTCATGAAAGGGAGCTTCCTGCCTTCCCTGGTCATGACTCTGATGGGGACCATGTCACGGTGAGGGGGCACCCTCCTGACATGATGATCTGGGTCCTCTTAGAGAAACAGTCATGTGTCACACATGTGTCCCCTTTCTTGGGATGAACCTAGAGTCCTGCTTATAACATGCCCTTAACCCTACCCTTTGAGGGAACCATAGGCCATCTCAGCCCTACCTGGCTGCTCTGTGCTGCTGGGGGCAGCCCCTACCCCCCTTCACACACTCACCAGAGGAGGGAGAGTGCTGGGCACAGGGACATTGTTCACTGTTGCTGTTCTGCCTAGCCCGTGGGGGGTCTGTGAATTCCCACGTTGCCCTCATCCTGCTCACAGGGAGTTGGAAACCTAGATAGAAACCCCACAGGCCTGGAGGCCACCTGCCTTCTCTTCAGTCTGCCTTCGGAGCTGCTGTTACTGCCTCTGGCTGCCCATCTTAAGACATCCTCTCCTTTCCTGGGGGTCACGGTCACAGGTTGCCCCTCCCACTGGGTGCACATGTGTCTGGCAGGGGGTGGCCCGGGGAAGATGCTGAGCAGTGCACTGGGGGGGACTCCAGCGGGGAGCGGCCATCGCAGGCTTGGTGTGCTTGGGTGGGTTTGATAGCGTTTTGTGGGGATCCTTCTTTCTGGCTGTGGAGAGGCTGGTAGGCCAAGGGGTCAGGCTGGCCAGGGGTCAGGCTGGCTGGTGGGGCACCTCTGGGTCTCCCCGCCTTCCCTGCTTGCTCTGCTTCTCTTCTGAGTTTCTACTCTGTCCCCTACTCCTCCTTCCCTTCTTCTTGGCTGTGCCTCCCCAAGGCTGGGGAGCAATAGACAAACTCTTCAAAAAAATTTTTTTAAGTTTCCCAAACTTTTCCAGATGCCAAGAAGGGGCTGGAGAAACCCTGCAACTGCAGAGGGGGAAGGAGGAGGGAACATGTTCCAAGGCCTCTCCCCACTCTCCCATGGTGGAAAAGAGGGACAACTAGGGGAGCGGGGTGACTCTGGTACTTCATACAGCCCACCTGGAGGTCAGAGAGCCCCTTCACCATCCCCAACCCCCTCATCCTCACTCAGAAACCCGAAGCAGCCAGCATTGTGAGGCAGAGTCAGAGGAGAATGTCTGTGGGGCTCGGAAGAACTGCAGCGTCAAATTACAAGGGAAGTGACTTCTGGGGTTCAGAAGGGTGGATTTGGGATACAGCATAGAGCACTCCCCAAGCCAAGGGAAGTGGGAGCTGAGAATGGGGGAACCTGGCCCCAGGGGCTCCCTCCCCTGGAGTCTGGGGCCTGATATGAGATCCCACCACTGCTGGGGCCAGGAGTAGGGGAAGACAGGAGGGGGCGGTGTGTGGGGACAGTGCAGGCATGGCTGCCCTTCCCCAGTCAAACCCCCAAGGGGGTGCTGCCCCCACCTCTGCTGTTCTGTCCATCCACTCCCTGGACACCTCCTAAAACAAAGGCCTCTTTGTGGTCCTGGCCCACTGGCCTGATGCCAGCTGCATTCTTTGCGTGTTTCCTGAGCAAGATCCCGGCACCAGCTCCGTGGTCAGCTCCTCCCCCACCAGCCCAACTCCTCGGGGGCTCAGAGCAGTCTCCTCTCTTCTGCCCTGCCTGGGGTCCCCTCACGGCTCCCATGCCTCCCGTCAACAGATCTGGGCCGAGAAGGAAGAGCCCTGGGAGCTCTGCCACCAGGCCTGTGGCGATTCCATCCATTCAGGCTCTGGCTGATCTCGGTTGGTTCCACTGAACCTTGATACTCTCATCTTTAAAACTGGGGAAAATAACAGCCACCCCATGGGGCTGTCAGGCAGATTAAATGTCTCCGAAACACCCAGGTCCTGCCTGCCACACAGCGGAGGCACTGTGTAACTTGAGCTCCCCACTTCTGCACTGCACCCTGTGGGGCTGGGGGGCTGTCAGTGACCTCAGGGGATGGCTGAAGAGGTCCAAGGATCTCAAGAGCCTTAGGTGGGGGCATTTCTCTACAGTCCTATGGTGGACCCAGAGCCTAAAGCCTATTCCTGGGGGTGCTAACGCCAGCACCCCAGGGAGTTCTCCTCCTAAAGGATGGAGCTGGGTCTTTAGCAAGTGACTCGCCAATCCCAGGCCTGGTTCCACTCTCTGTGCCCCTTGCCCATCCTGGCAACCACCTGTAACAGCAGCCCTCTTTGAGTTAGGCATGGGGCAGGGGGAGTTAGATCTCTGAAAATAAGGGGACCGAGGAGCGGGGTGGGGCTGGGAGCCCCAGGTAGTGTTGGCTGGGCTTTTGGAGTAGAACTCTTTGGAAACTGAGCAAATACACACCCGTCACCTTCATTCACCAGTCACTCATGGTCATACACACGGTCCTAATGAAGTCCTAGATTGCTGCTCTGAGTTTTCTCTCCCCCCCCCCCAACCCCCGTCGTTAAAAAATGTTCATAATTTGGAAAGAAAAGAAGCTTTTTACAAGCTGGCAGCTCTAGGGAACTTTCCGTCGGTTCTTTCTGGCCTCGTGATGGGTGGGGCTCGCTTTTCCCTTCCCTCTCTCTCCTGCTCCCCTAATAATCGCTCCTCGCCAGCCCTGCCAAACACACAGGAGACCTCCAGCCAGCTGTCACCCCAAGAAAGCTGAAGTAAGGCCGAGAACCTGTCTGTGCCCTCCTGGGCCCCAGGCAAGCCCTGGCACAACCCCCGCCTTCCCCCTGCCCCCGGAGGTTGCCCTCCAAGGCCTCGAGCCCTCAGATAGCAGCGCTTCCCGGAATCTCTGCCCGGACCCAGGCCCGGCAGCCTGCCTGCCCTCCCGCACGCCCCCCCCCCCAAGGGCTCGCCCCACTCTCCTGCTGAGTGAGGGTCCCCTGAGTTCTCCTGGAGTCCGGGGGCCCTGCCGGGGAGGGAGTGGGAGGTGCTGAGCTCACCACCTCGGCATCTGCCCTCCCCTCCCCGCCTCTGGTGCGAGGGCCGGCCACACTCCCGCCAGCGCCTCGCTCCCTAATAGCTTTTTAAGTCCAACCACATGTGTCTGCGGAGCGAGAGCGTGGAGCCGCCCCTCACAGGGCCTCAGTTCCCCCCTCCTTCTCGTAAAGACCACCCTTTACTCTGCGCAGCCTTGGGGCTGGGGGAGGGTGTCTGCTTCCCAACAGCCCATCTGCTTGCCCCCAGCCAGATGAGCAAGAAGGGGATGGGCTGGCAAGATGGCTGAGCAATCGGGAGTGTTGTGTGAGGCCAGCGCTCAGGCTCAAGGACCCCCAGCCTCCTCTCTCTCGGTCCTAGGGTCTGGGATCCTCACTCCCTGAGGCAGGCGAGGAGGGGCCAGCTGTCTGTGTGTGGGAGCCTGAAACAGGCGGCAGGCAGCGGGTGGCTAGGAGCCTGGGGAGGAGCCCTGACCTCTCCATGGGCCTCCCCTGCAGGGGCTTTGTGCCAGTACCTCTCTCCTGCACCCCCACTGCGCTGACCCCACTACCGTCCCTCTGACTTGCACACGTGTGGTTCTCTGTGCGTGTGAGTGGTCTGTGGGGAGGCCTGTGGGGTGTGGTTTCGCAGGAGGGGAGTGAGGGCTGAGAACCAACGTGCAGGCAGGCCTGGGGTCCTAATGAGAAAATTGCTTCCAGCCAGGGAGCCCTGCTCTGTGGCTGAAATTGCATCCAGCCCCAGCCAACTCCACCGCCGCAGTCCCACCCTTCGGAAGGAGGTGGGGGAGCAGTCCGGGGCAGGGGGAGGAGTAGGGCTTGCACACGACTCAGCCCCCCAGCCCCCAACACCTCAGAGAGAGTCTTCTGCCTCTCAGGGAGGAGGGGACGAGAGTGAGCTCCAAGGCCCGGCTTGGCTCAGGACCTGAATGCTTGATCCTTAGGAGGCAGAGGCGGGAGAGGGGACTAAGAGATTCCCATCCTCTGCTTCCTGCTCAGTTCTGCCATTGCATTTGTGGAGCGCCCTTGAAGAGGTGGGCCCATTTACAGTCTTCCTGAGAAAGGATGTGAGGAGCATTTTGTTTCCACATAAATGCCGTGTGCCTGTCTTTCTACCCAAGTGGAGTCATTTGAAATCCAGCCTCCCCCAGAGACTCAGGGTTCGGCCCCTCTGGCCTGCCTGTTCACTCAGGGGAGCCCAGTGCCTGCACCCCAGGCCAGGGGACCCAGTCAGTGAAAGGCCAAGGCTGTCTTAGCTTTCTTTTTTCTTCCTTTTCCTCACTCACTTAGGCCTTTGAGCAGAACCACCCATAGAATTTGTAAGGCCCAGTGCAGAATGAAAACGCAAGGCCTCTTGTTCAAAAGTTAAGAATTTCACAACGGGAAGAGCAGAAACCAGGGCCATGAAGCCATGGCCTTGCTTCGAGAAAAGCTGGTACCCACTGCCCGGCGGCCAGTTGGCTAAGTGAGATCTGGCCCCAGAGGATGACTGACCTCAGGCCTGACCCTGTTCTGCCTGAGTAGACCAGAAGGTTCCACCTGGTGGTTACTCGTGAGGGAGACCTATCCAATTTCTGGGAAAGTCTCTTCCTCACCGCATTTTGGTCTCTGCTGCTGCTTCCATCAGGGACTCTGGATCACCCATTTTCTGGATTTTAGAGATGGTGGTTAGGGAGGAGGACGGTGTGGGGAGGGAGCAGAGGGAGAATGGGCTACAGCTGACATGCTTAGAGATTCTAAGGACAAGGCTCCTCTTGCCGCCCTCCAGAGAACCTGACAACCTGACGGTGGAAACACGCCCCGTGAGGTAGAACCTGCCACCCACTGGGCCCAGCAGGCAGCGGGTCAGCCTGGACCTTCTTACACCCTACCCCCATCCCGTGGGGCCTCACCCGGCACCAGCAAGTTGCAGTGGTTGTGCTGTGCAGAGCAGGGCACGAGCAGGAGTGCTTGGAGGGAGGGAAGAAGGCAGGAGGAAGGAAACAACCCCATTGTCATCCCCCAAATTAGTGGCTGGGATGGCAGGGGAGGAGGTGGAAAGCTGACATTGTTTACTTAATTAAAAGTAAACAACAATTTGCCACTGCCAGCCTCCCATTAGCTGTGTGCTGAGCCCTATGAGCTGGGGACTTGGCTTTCGCTCCCACCAAGCCAGGCTCCTGTCACCACACCCCTAGCCAGGGATCCCCAGGGCCCTGCACCTTACCCTAGTTCTGCCCTTCCCAGGCTGAGCAGGGGGACAAGCTAAAACCAGTAGTGTCTCAGAGTCCTATGCGTCAGGATAAGAGTGTCAAGAAACCATCATTTGGCAGGCAGGCCACTGCGGGGTGAGAGACCCCTGCGTGTGCACACTGTTAGGCCCTGTCGTGGCCCAGTGAGGAAGGGCAGGGGGCACCACCTCACCAGTTAGCCGGTTAGCCCGATGTCATGATCCCTGGGGAAGGTGGCATCACTCCCTCCCCACCGAGGCCCCAGTCCACACTACCTGGAAGCCTAGGCCTCTCTGCCCCGCCTCCCACTTTTTTCCTTTTCCCTTTTAGCAGCTTATAAACATCCTTCTTCCATCTTTTTGGCTCTGCTCCCAGAAGGGGGCTGTTCAGGGCTCCTGGAGGGCCAGGGAAAGAGGCAAGCTCCCTGGCCCTGAGGGGAGAAGGGCTGCTGGAACTGGGTCCCCCCACCCCCACCAGGACAGCTACAGGTGACCCCAGGAACAGGGGAGGGGGGTTGGCCTGGGTTGGGGTTTAGCTGGGGACACCTAAACTGCTGCTTCTCTGGAGCCCCCAAGCAGGAGGGTAGTCTGATGGCTAGAGTTGTGCACGACTTTCACTGGCCTCCAGGGGCTGAGCAGGGTACCTTTCCAGGGGTCTGTACTCAAGCAAGTCCCCATCTCTCCTGTGGGCTTATCTCCCAGCGATGTAGAGCTCAGGCTTCTTTCTGGACCCAGGCATGACCTCAGGCTCGTGACTTTTAAATGCTCTGAGCTTTCACTTTCCCTGTCCAAGGGCCTCCTCCACCGCCACACTTCCTAGCACTCGGAGCTTTATAAAACCATCGCTGAGTCTGAGTAGCTCTAGACCTCCTCTGGCCAGATGGGTAAGGTAGGGAGAATGGCTCAGGAAAAGAGAGCCATACCCGAGACACTTGGGAAGCCAAGCACCCTGGGACTTAAGCCCAAAGGGGGAGAGGTAAGGCAAAGTGCCGGTAGTAAATACACAAACCATGGTTTTCATCTGGTGCCCCAGAGCAGCGGGTTCCACCAGGGCTGATTCTGCCCTCAGGGGGAGTTTGGCAATGGCGGAGGCATTTTGGGTTGTCCCAAATGAGGGGGCATGATGCTGCTGGCATCTAGTGGGCAGAGGCCAGAGATGCTCGCATCCTACTGTTGCCCAGGATGGCTCCACCACAGAGAATGGTCCATTGGGTGGGGGTTGAGAACCCTGGTCTGGAGTTTGGCCCTCCAAAAAGATTTAGGTACTCTCACTCTTCCCCTGAGCCATTCTGCCCCACCCCTGTCCTGCCCCTCAACATTTGCATCCTCTCATCTTCCTCCCCCACCATCAGGATTCACACATCCACATGTGTGCGCACATGCACACAAGCTTATAGCTCCCAGGATTCAACACATTAGGTTTTTCACATGCTCTCGAACACACAGAAAAATCTGGGAAGTCTGTCCCGTGCTTAATTGAATTAAAGGACTGGGGTTTGGCAGGACATCGTGTATCTGAGCTGCAGCTTCTTCCAGCAGTTTCAGTGCCGTACAGGATGGTTCAGGCTCCCTGCGATTCCAGCTGCTGCTGCCCCTCTCCCCTCTCTCCTTCCCCCACTTCCCCACCTGGGGAGGGCAAGGTCAGCAACACCTCACTCCTCCTCCCTTCTCTCACCACCTTGCCTTCCAATACTGCTGGTAGGAGGCCAGGGCCTCCTGTGGAGCAGGTACCCCTCAACCTGAAGCCAGGGGACTAGAGCAGAACGATCCTGCCAGGCCCTCATTCCGGGTTTTCTGCTGCTGTGGATGGGGTGGGAGCTGGAGAGTGCCGCTGGCTGGAAACTTCTTGGCCAAGTGTAAAGCCATCAAGCTCTGCTTGAAAGGTCCAAGGGCTCTGGGGAGCCTGCATCCCTGCTGGAGTGGCTAGGAGCCTTAATCGACAGGGTGGGGGTGCCGGTGGAGGGCACACAGTACTACCATCCCTCGGGTCCCCTGTCCAACTTGAGCCATTAGGGGGTATGGGGGTTGGGATGTGCTGCAGAGCAAAAGGGATGCTTTTCAATACCTCTCCCTTCCCACCCCTGCCCACCCCGTCTGCAGTCTCTCCTTTGGCAGGCTCTGGGGGGTGGGCCTGTTCTTAGCCCCCCTTTGTGACCCCACTCTGGCACTTCCTTAGGGAACAGATGGAGTGAACTCAGGCCCTGCCTCTCAGCTGAGGGCAATCCCAGCACCAGAGCCCAGACCTCGCTTTGAGGAAGCCCTGCACGAACCACCCCTTTTCCAGAGCCTGAGGGTGTTGGAAAGGGCCCATATCTGGAATGCGTACAGGAGATGCCCTGGAGCCTCACTGTGGGCAAGAGGGGCATGGTCAGTCAGCCTGTGCCTCCCGGGGCACCATCTCCTAGGATGTGTCACCGTCTTTCCCCATGCCTTTGCGGGGGTCCTGCTGTGTGCAGAATCTGCCCCCCAAGCCCCACAGTTAAAGAGCAGCGTGGGCAAGCTGTTAGTGGCTGTCAGCAAGGGTATCCAGGGGGCCCACGGGAGGAGCCCAGCCCCACATGTGTGACTCTTGGTGCTTGGGCAAGGCAGAGGGTAGGGAGCAGTCCTTCCCCGGCTGCTGGGCTGTTCCGCTGGCTGGCAGGAGGGCTGGGAGAAGGGCTGGGGGGCCGGAGAAGCAGCTGGGCCCAGTCCGGGGGCCCTGAGAAGCGATCTGCGCAGCCTAGGGTCAGGGGGGAGGGGGCGGGGCGGGCCTCACCTCGGCTAACCTCCCTGCGGAACAAAGGAGCCTTTCTCCACGCCTGCCCTGGGAGGGTGTGCCTGCCCGACTGCTGCCACCGCTGCAGAGAGCACTGGCCTGTGGGGTTTTTTTTTTTTTTTTTCTTTTCTCCATTTCTATCCCTCTTTTTGGTTCCTGATCTCTGACTTTTAGTCTCCATTTTTCACTTTTTGAGAGGGGTGAAAAAAAAGAAAGAAAGGAATCTTCCTCTTCAAGCGTTTATCAAGCGCAGAGGCACGTCTGTGCTGCCAAAAGGTGGGGGCGTCGTGGGCGTGTTGAGGGTCACGCGGCCGCAGACCTGCCCACATGCAGGGCAGCCCCGCTCTGGGGGAGGCAGGCCGCTCTGGGGGAGGCAGGCCGGGACTCAGCTGCGGTGGCGTGGCGGCTGCGCAGGGTGGGCCTGAGCTCATTGGATTACCTCTCCCAGCCATGCACCTGGCAGTCCTCCCCCCGCCCCCCACCGCTTCTCCTCACTCGCCCATTCCCCGGCCCCCTTGCATCCGGCCCCCGCACCGCAAGCTGTTCCTAATCAATGAGAACGGGAAGCTCGGCCCTCATATCACATCACGGGATGTGCTTGGCAGCGGCAGCAACCAGAGCTGCTGCCTCAGGCAGCACAACCCTGGGTCCGAGTGGCCGGAGCCTGGCCGCGTCCTCCTCGTTCCAGCTCGGACCCTGTGGCTGTGCAGGGGGAACCCAGGCCCCCGGAGCCCAGGGCGGACTGCGCGCAAGTTCGCCGCCTCCGCCCCCGCCGCAGCCTGCGGAGGGCAGCTAGTGTTAACTCGCTGTGCCACCTAGCCGCCGAGTCAGGGAGTGCAGCACACCGCTCTCGGGGGTGCGGGCCCCTGAGCCCCACCGCCCTGGGAAGACACTTTCGGTACTTCAGAGCATTGTGAGTGGGGAATTTGGCACCTGCCATTCTGTAGGATCGATGTCATTTTGTCCCTTTAGGGGCTTGAATTGTCCCAGCCCTGAGTCTGGGTAGCTGCCTCCTACGCCAACCTCTGAACTCTGTGCAAATTTGGGCTTCTGGAAGATGCCCTTCTGCTGCTCCTCAAGACCACGGCAACCCTGAAATATAGTCCCAGAAGCTGCCCCCTTTACCCTATCAATAGCTCCTTATGTATGCTTGGCACTTTATAGTGTATAAAATCTTCCCGTTTCATTCACTGTCAAAATTCCTGCTCGCGTCTCCCCGTGCCCTCTGAGATAAGCCTGGGGTTGTGTTGCACAGAGAGGGAGAGGAGGCCCGGGAGACATGCTGGGTGCCGAATAGCAGCAGGTCTAGGATTTGGACCCCAGGCTCCTGATTCCAAGCCCAGGGCTCCTTCCAGCAGCCAGAGAGCCATCTCAGCCCCCCAGGGAGGTCACCTGCCTGCCCACCCATTCGGCCCAGCCTGGGCTCTCAGGGCTGGGAGTTGGAGATTTGCAATCGAAGTCCCAATTTCCTCATGTTTCGTCTGGGCAGCTCTGGACAGTGGCTGCCTTAAGGCCTCCACGATGGGGAGTGCAGCAGGCCTGCAAGAGTGCTCCCCTGCCCTCACCTTCATGGGGAGACGCTTGTTCCTTCCTTTGGTCAGTCCAGTCATCGGGCATGAAGGCCAATGTGTCCAATCCTGCATCCAGGCCCAGCTGGGCTTTGCAGGAGTATTAGTGGTTCTGGGCTTTCCAAATCAATTCCTTGGGTATGAGTGTCGAGGTTTGGGTCTTCAGGAAAGATGTTCTCTCAGGAGTGGGAAGGTGCCAGCTAGCTGACATTTCTGTCTCCTGGGTGGTCTTTGTAGCCACGGTTGGAAGAAGGATCTAGAAGGCTTTCTTCAGAGTCTTTTTATCCACTCAAACTGCACTTCCAGGTGTGGAGGAGAGAGTAATGAACAAAACGCTGATAAGCCTTGACCCCAAGGGACTGATGGTCTGGTGGGGCACTCCTGGCCAGGAACCACCAGCCTAGGAGATCTGCTGGCCAGGTCCTTAGGTCTCTCAAGCTGTCCAGAGCCAGAGTCTCCTATTCCCCCAGCCCTGGCCAGCCAGAGGTTCCCAGTATGGGTGGGATTTGAAAGAAGGGCTGCTCAGCTTCTATCCTCCAAGCAGAAGCTCTCCACTTAGACATTTGATTACGGCATGCATTTGTGTTTGTTGCTCTTGCATGAGCCCAAGTCTGACTCCGTCCACAAGGCAAGTCCCTGGTAGAGGAGCCTCCTTTAGGGTTACCAGCCTGGGTACCAGGTGCTTTCAGGAGGCTGAGGAAGTTAGAGCACCTGAGGATGAGAGGCACATGGCCTCTGTCCGCTTCTGCTTCCCCAAAGGAGAATGGAGGTAGGTGGGTTCTTCTTCTCTAGGCCCCCAGGGTTCCTGGATGGATTCTCCCAAGGAAAGGGAACAGCGGGTGGCAGGTGGGGGCAGAACTCTGCTCACAGTCAGAAAGAGAGAGGGAACATGGAGCGCAGGGAGGCCAGGGGGCCCTGATGCTTCCCCATTTCCACCGTCCTCTGTCCTGCCTGGCTCCCTTTGCAATAGGTGAGGAGGCTCCAAGTGTGGGGGCCTTCCCCTTCCCGGGGCTGAGAGTGAATTTCCTAATCCTGGGGATTCGATTTTCCCACCTTCTTTTCCTGGTCAGTTATTCCTTCTCTGCATCTCCTCCCTTACGCAGAACACTGTGAGAGTGGGTGGGTAGGGGTTCCTTGGCATGGAGTCTGCCCAGTCCCTCGCTTTGCTGAGCACCCTACAGAGGGATGCTGGCAGCTAGATGCAGACCAGAAAGTTGTGCTCGTGAAGCCACTCCTGAGTACTTTTAGGAAAGTTTTCTCCCTTTCTGTTCTTGTTTTTTAATGCATCATTTCCTCCTTTGCTTTTTCTTTCTCTGCTTTCTCCCCTTTCCCTGCCTCTCCTATAATGTTCTACTTCACTTCTCTGATTTTCTTTTTCTTTTCTTTCTTTTTCTTTTTCTTTTTTTTGGCTGCACCTCACGGCATGCGGGATCTTAGTTCCCCAGTGGAAGTGCGGAGTCTTAACCACTGGACCCCCGGGGAAGTCCCTCTGGTTCTTTCTATATTCTTTCTTTGAACCACTTTGCCTTGACTCTGATTTTCTGTCTTGGCCCCTCCCTCTCTGTCTCTCTCTTTTAGTTTTAATTTTGTGTTTTTGTCATTCTCTTGCTCGTGGGTTCACTGCCTTCTTCCCTCCTTCCCTTAAATTCCTGCTTGTCTCAGGAATGTCCCTCAAGTGGCCTCCAGAGCCTTTGCCTCCCCTTTCTCATCCCAAGTTGGCATTAGCACCCAGAGGACTCTGTCCCTTTACAAATAGTTAGACCAAGGGCAAGTGTATTTAGGGGTTGGGGGGAAGGTGACGCCTGGCCCTGGGAGGTAGGGACACTATTAATAGTCCTAAGAGCAGCTGGGGTTGGGGCAGTTGTCTGGCCAGGCCTGGCCTGGATGGCTCTAAGGGCCAGAAAGGGCAGCACTGGAAATAGAGTGGACAGGGGTAGGGGAGCAGCTCTGCAGGCCCCTAACCTGGATATGCCCTCTCTGCCGGGTCCCTGTCTTTTCTTGGTTTGTGGAGTGTGGAGGGCATTCTCCACTATCAGTTTCTATCCATCAGGTTGGGAGGGAACAGAACCTTCAAGGCCTGGGGGCCACTTTTCTGGGCCCCACCATCACATGACTTCTGGCCCCAGGCCTTCTTGGAAATGTTGGCTCCAGCTGCCGGCTGAGTCGTGGCACTAGCCTGTGTTGCCAGGAGAGTCACCCAGCCGCTTGTGCGGCGGTACCTGTGCTCCTGGTGTCCTCAGCTCTCTGTATGCCCAGCGCTGAGCTAGGATGGGCAGGGCCTTGTGCTCGGCACCCTCAGAATCCAGGGGCACAAGCCTCTCTCCCCTCTCCTGTTAGCTTGCTCATCTTCAGGCCTTTCCTTTACCTGCCTCTCCCCTACTGTTTCCAACGTCATGACTGTCCTGAGACCATTTACTGTGGCTGCTGAATTTGGGGAGGGATGCACCTGTAGAAGGCGTTCTGCTCTGCCTTTTATTTCCAGAGAAACCTCTCTGCCCCTCTTTGCAGATGGTAATGGGCCAGGTCTTGAGGGAACCCCTCTGCTCGCTGGTGGTGGTCTCTGGGGTGAGACACCAAAAACTATCATCTAGGGTGTACTTGGTGTATCATAAAGAATATGAACTCCTATGGGAGGGGAGCTGAGGGTTAGTCACAGCTTCCCCACTGAGGTGGCATTTGAGCTGAGCCCAGAAGGAGGGGTGGAGCTTTAGCTGAGGGGAGGTGAAGGGAATCGGTGATCCCAGGGGAAGGACAGCTGACATTTATGGAACCCCTACTATCAGCTGCGCCCTGGACTAAGCACCTTATCCCTGTTTTTTCATTTATTCCTCGCCCAGGAACCCTAGGGGGCAGGCGGTATCTCCATTTTACAGCCGAGGAAACAGTTCAGAACTTGGCCAAAGTCACTGGGCCGGTAGGTGTGAACTCAGGGTAGCCCCTTTCCACTGTTGCTGGCTGCCCACCTCCTCCCTCCCCTTGCCCTTGGTGTGCCCCCCCTTTCCCCTCTGAGCTGGGGTCCTTAGTGGGCACAGAGTCCAAACGAAGGGTACCTCCCTGGGTGGGCCAAGGGCAGGCTCAGGGTGGAGGCAGACGCAGGCCTGGGGCCAAGGGCACCTGCCTCCCTTTGTCTCACCACAGGTCCCTCCCTTTGCAGTAGTGGCTGTCTCACCTTCATTCCCTCGCTGGTGTGAATTCTGCTCTGATGGGACCTCCTAGCCCCTGGGCATCTCTGGAACATCCAGGATGGTGTTACTGCCCGGCCCTGGGTCTGCCCGTTCAGTCTGCAGACAGCCACGGAGCACTGATATCTGAGGTGCTGGGGACAGTGTTGGGTCCCCTGCAAAGGGCAGACCCAGGAGGAGCCTGCAGGCCCACCTGCAACTCCTAGTGCTGCTGTAGGTGGGGGTCTCATTCGTTAACTACTGGGCTGGGCTTGGAGAGGCAGCTGACAGGCTGATGGGCCTGGGCTCTTTCCCTCCATCAACCTGCTGGGTGCTTTGCTCTGCACCGGGGTATGTCCCTCCTCTCTCCTTTGCTGGCCATTATCTGTCATGCCTTGGGGATGAGCAGCTGGGCACCAAGTTCCCCCAGGCTTCAGTGCCCAGGCCCCATCTCTAGTTCTCCCTGGTCTGGGGGCAGTGCTAACAAAGGTTCTCCTGGCAGGTGCAGGGCAGAGAACACTGAGCAGCTCACACCACGGAGCAGGTTGGGGGGCTTGGAGCTGCTTGCCTGAGCCCAGCCTTCAGACCCCACTCTGCTCGTCCTCTGGGCACCAGATAAGCCCATGGACTTGCCTTCTCTTCCCTTCCCACAGCTTCACTGCCAGGCCATGAGCCCTGCTGTAGCCAGACTTGGCCCTTGCTCCCCAGGGGACCCCAGATAGCCGCCATGGTGGCAGGGTGTGTTGAAGTGGAAAAGGCAGTACGGTCGGGGTCAGGGACCAAGAGTGGAATGTCCCATCTTGATGCGGCTGCCCCTGGCCTGCCAGATCCCTGCGGCCTGATCTGCTGTCCCCATCCCCCACCCCCAATGGCCTTCCTTGAACCTAGGCCCCAGGGACAGCCAGAGCAGATCTAGACCACATGTGTGTCGAGGTTGTAACTTGGTCTCTTTCTCTTCGCTGTCACTCATCTCCTCTTCCCCCCAACAGGTGACTCAAGTCAAGGGCTTGAGCCCCTTTGGATCCATGAGGGGAGGGGAAATGAGAGAAGAGAGGAGGGTGATGGGGGGGAGTGACACGTCTCCCCGCCTTGCCCCTGCCCACACCCCACCCACAGCTTCAGAGCTGTGCTTCCTGATCAGGCTTCTGTCTCCAGCCATGTGGGGGTCTAGGGATGACAGAGGAGGGAAAAACCTCAGGATGGCCCCGTGTCCTGTGCGCATACATGCTGTCTCATGGAGGTGGTGTAGAGAGTGGAGGGAAGGAGGGGAAGATCTAGAAGCCCCCTGGGCCTGGTCCAGGCCAAGCCCAGCCCCCTTCTGTCCTCTGGCTGCCCTGCATTCTCAAGGACTTCCTCGGTCTTGAGTCTCCTGTTTGCAGAGACAGGGAGAACCCCTCTGTGACCCATTCCCCTAGCCCCCCATCCGTCTGCCGCTCCCCTCCTCAGGGTGTCTCAGATTCTCGGACTTGGGTTTCAAGAAGCACAATAGTTACATTCTCCAACTCTGATTGCTGCAGGCCAGGCCTTTGGCTCCCCTTGAGATTGGGTTTCTCATGCCCTGGATGCTCCTGAATTGCAGAGAAGGTGTGTGTGGTGGGCGGGGGGGGGGGCATACCACACTGAGTAGGGCCAGGGATCAGCTCCCAAATTGGCCGTTCAGAGTATGGCACCCCCAGAACAGAGCACACCCTCACCTGCTTCTCGAACTTCAGACTTGGGGAGGGCCAGGGGAGGGGAAGGGCGGGCACACCCCAAGGGCTGGTCTCCCCAGCCCTCAAAGGCCAATGGTCTGAACAGAGCTGAAGGGCGTTCCTCTTAGCGTTGAGCATGCTGACCACAGCTCTGGACACACCATCTCACTCCATCCCTGCTGGACATCATGAAGTGGCTGGTGGCATCTCTAAGTGTGTGTATGTGTGTGTCTGGATGCATAGCAAGTGTTCACCCTAGTGCATACACGTGCCTGGGTACGCATGTGTGGGTGTGGTTGAGCTGGGCCTGTGCGCCCCTCTCAGCCCCCGAAAAACGCACTCAATCTTTGATGTGCGTGGGGGCAGCCAGCCGGTGAATTACATGTGGCCCCTTTCTCAGAGAGAATTTGTTTCGGGTGGGAGCCGAGGCAGAGCATTTGCTGCAGTGAGCAGGAATTCCTCCCTCACCTAGTAGGAGCCATAAATATCTCCCTGTCTATGGCTGGAAATATATATATATTAAAAACATGCTGTCAGTTGGGGTTTATGTGCGATTCTGGGCTCCTTCTGGCTGCTGGAGCTTCCCCTCTAGAGCTCTGATGAAGAGGCAGAGCCCTCTCGGAAACACACGCACGTGTGCACACACGTGCGCGTGCGCACACACACACACACTTGTGCAAACAGGCAGGATTGGGAGAGGAAAGGGGGCCCAAGAGAGGGAAAGTGAAGGAGAAGGAAGGACAGAGAGAGGGGCATGGAGCCAAGACAGAGCAAAATGAGACCAGAAATAGGATTCCAGAGGGAAAGGCGAAGAGCTGGATAAAGTAGGGAGGCTTCAAGAACTGAGAAGAGGTAGAGAATGAGTAGAGCTGGTGGAGGGGGGAGAAAAACAGTATTTCGGGGGCTTTGTGGCTGTTCCAGGAGAGATGGAGGAACCCTGAGGAAGGGAGGGTCCCACGCTGCCATCCTTTGGCTGAGCCTGGCCCAGGTCTGGGTGCTGCACAAGGCCTGCAGTCCACAGACGTTGACCCAGAGGGGGTGACTGATGACGTGTGGGGATGAATGGAGAGCAGCCCTGGACCCGTGAGCCAAATCCCATTTCAGAGCCTTTCTCTGCGGAGCCTGCTTGGGCCCACAACTAGAACGAGTGCAGATGCGTCACCTGCCCCTGCACAGTCCTCCCTTCCGGAAGCCTCTGCAGTGGTCTGAGCCCTGAGGCACCGCAGGCAGGCGAGGCCGCTGCCTCGGAGGTGTGGATTGCATGCGTAGCCCCAATCCTGAGAGGAAAACAGCAGAGCATGCTCTCATGTATGACACGAGCCAGCCTGAACACACCCCTTCCACCCTGGCAGCATCAAGGACGAGCTGTGGCTTCCAAAATTCTCTTCATCCCCAAACCTGGACCAGGCAAGGGCCTGATGCCTGCACGCCCAGGCATCCATCATCAGACAAAGTGGCCGGACTTGGTTTTGAGGAAGCTGCATTTGATGGGCTGGATGGGAAGGAAGCTTAGAGCACGGAAGGCACTCTGGTTCTGAGCACCAGGATGCAGAAAAATGTTGTCTCAGGACTGGAGGGCGGTAGCAGTGCCTTTGGTCCCTCTGTCCCATCTCCAATCTCTCCAGAAGGTGAAGGCAGCCTTAGTCCCCGAAGAGGGGTGCAGGCATGGGGGTTGGGGTTTAGTCAGGGTGGCCCTGAACTGGGGGTGTGTGGTCAGGGTCCCTACTGCTGTGGTAACTAGGCTGGAGAGAAAGCCAAGGCTGGAAAAGTTGCCAGGGGGACATGGCCCTAGAAGGCTGGGGAATCAGAGCGACAGCCTCAGAGGCGTGGGCCGGGCGGGAGAGGATAAAAATGGAGCCGGGCACCTGCCCGCCTTGTGCCAGCCAACACTTTCCCTGCCCCTCCACTGGCCCACAGGCCACCAGCTGGCCCATTGTCCCCAGTGAGAAATCAGACACTGGAGGGGGGCTCCCATGTGGCAGGAGCTCACTCATGCAAGGCCGCCCGGTAGGGACTGCCAGGGGAGAGCCACCCCGTGCTGGGCCGGGCAAGGCGAGAAGGGGGGGGGGGGTGGCAGAGAGAGGATCCGTCACTGCACGGCAGTCAGGGCTCCTCCTGGGCCGTTGGCAGGGGGCAGCGCGTGGGGCCTGCGAACAGGAGATAAAAGAGTTCAGGCAGAGGGTTTTCTCTCACTAACCGTGGATTTGTGTTTGTTCAGCTGGTGGCTCTGATAAGCCCCATTCTGCTAGATAAAAGCCAAGCAGCCATGAGGCGGGGTCTGGGCAGGGGTGTCCTAAAGGGGCCTGCCTTCTTCTGTCCCGAGGCCTGGGGTTATCCCCTCCCTTCCCTAGGGAGCCCAGACAGGGAAAGGAGTCAGGCGCTGGGGTGCCGTGCTCCCTGATGTGCCAGCCTGGGGTGCAGCTCCTGATCCCCAGGCCCTGACCTGAGGGCACAGCTCCCCAGAGGGCGCATCGTTTAAGAAAGCTGGCCAGGCTGCCTCCCGCCTCTGGGTGGGGAGGGCATCTCCTTGCCCTCCCCAGGAGCCTGCCCGCCACAGTCCTAGTGGCCTCTCTGGGCCCTGCAGCCACTGACCGGGCTCCTGGCAGCCCCCTTCCCCTGTCTGCCCAAGGTGTGCCCCCCAAGCTAACTGCGTGGACAAGGGCCTGCCCCCATCACGCCCCTTACTGTCCCGAGGACCCCGTCACCTCTTCGGGGCAGGGCTTTACTCGGTACACTGTCTGAGGGCCCTGGGCCTGCGGATGGCCCGTGGGGGGCCTCAGCCACGTTGAGTGGGCCCTAGCCTCGGCCCTCCCTGTCCGTTGCACTTGGCATCGGCCAGGAAGGTGAAGGGGGTGCTGCCTGAGCGGGATGGTGGGGCCCCGGCCACAGCTGCCCCTGCTGCAGGGCTGGCTCTTGTGCCTCTGAGCCCGGGTCCAGATTTCTAGTGTCTCTGCCTTTTGTCCTGGAGCTGAGCTGAGCTGAGCGTGCCGGGGGCCGGCCGCGGTGGCATTGCGGGGATGCTGGCTGGGGCCGCCAGCCGTAAGATGGCTGCCAAGGGCTAAAATGGCTGCCAGCAGCGCCCGGAGCACCGCCCGCAGGCGCGTGGCAGCGGCCCTTGCCTGCGCCGGATCCTCACTCCTGCTTTCTCCCTTACATGGAGATAATAGTAATAGCAGCAGTAATGTTTCAGGGCAGTGTCCTGGTTTAGAAGGATTTCCTGTCTGCCGCGCTCTCCTGGAGCCCCATTTGTCTCTGCCTCTGTCGCTGGCCCACCTCCATCTCTTTGTCGGGTTCTCTCGTCTTTCTGTCCCTGGGCTGGGTGTGCGCATGCGTGCGGCTTTCTGTCTCCACCTGGCCATTTTGGAAGAGGCGGGACCTGTCTCGTTGAGTAGCCTCGTCCATTTCCTCCTACTCCGCTGTCCCTGGCCCGGCGGGCTCCGTGGGGACTGCGTTGGTCCTGGGACAGGTGCGGTCAGTAGCAGGCACCCCTCGGCAGCAAAGCCTTGACTGTGTGCCCCTCGCCGGGCTCTACGCGCAGGTGCTGCAGCTGTGCTCTTCCTGAGCTACGAATCTGGGAAAGGACGGCCCTGAGAGACAACAGGCTCAGGGCCCCGGTGCAAGGAGGCCCTCAGGTGGGCTGCCTACTGCCTCAGCCCCCTTGCCTGCTCCCTCCTGCACCGGCTGGGGCTTGACTCAGACCCAGAGAGTCGGGAATGAGCTGAGGTGAGAGAGGAACAGGAAAACTCACGTCCACAGAGAGGTTGCCCTCCCAGGAGCGTGGGAGGAAGTCCTGTGGGCTCGCTCCAGAGCAGAGTGCCACTAGCAAAGAAGTGGCCTGGGGTGGGATTCGCCGCCCCTAAACACACCGCAGGGGTGCGTGCAGAGGGAGGTGTGGAAGGACACGCCCCAAACACAAGGGGGTAAGGGGCCCTGTTAGCACTTAGAAAGCTCCATTTTCTTGATTTGTGACTAGATTTATTACTATTGTTTTTTTTAGAATTAAAAAAAAAAGTGAAACAAGATAAAGGATGGGGAAAGTGGAGGCTGAAACCATCCTGGGGGCAGCCTGTTTTTTTTCCCACTGGCCCCAGTGCGGCAGGAGGCCAGGAACTTGGTCGAGCCGCAGTAGGGCCTGGGCTCTGAAAAGGCTACTAACTCTCCTGCCCACCAGCCCCAGCACCCAGGGCTCTTCCTTCCTTCCCAAGTGGCTGCAGGGTCCCCCCACTTCTATCTCTTGGGCCCATGTCACTCTTCAGGAACCTCCTTGCTGGTCACTCCCCAACGTGAGCAGCTCAACTGGGAGGCCAGTGGAGGAGGGACACCCTGGTGAGCCGGCTGATTGTGAGGTGGTGGGCGAGGGTGGTGGAGGCAGGGTTACTCCAAAGAGTCGGGCAAAGCCCTGGCCAGTACCAGGGCCCGGTTTCCTGAGGCCACCCCCTGTGGTCCCCCTGTGAGAAGCTGATTCTTTACCCAATGCCTGCCTTTCCCCTGCCCCACAACCTGCCCTGGCCCCCCTCTGCCACCCTCTCACCAGCTGTCGTGCCCAGGCAAGCATTCTGGAGGTCCCCGTTGTGCCCCTGGCACACAAAGCTTTGAGGACCTGGGGGGCAGGGGCGGGGGGCTTTCCCAAGCTCAGCAAAATATTCACACACACACTCCACCCTGCCCCCAGCCCTCTGTGAGCTCCCACCGCACAATGGGCCCTTGTCTCGGGGCTCCCTCCGAGCAGCTGTGGCACTGGGGCATGAGACAGCCCAGACAGGCTGGCACAGAGCAGGCGACAGCGTCAAGGCAAACCTCCCACCACCCCCACCCCCCCCCCCGCCCCGTGTTGCCAGGCACTGCCCGTAAGCATAAAGGTGAGGTGGGGGTGGCGTGGGCAGACAGGAACGGCTCTAATTAATGAAGGGAGGGAAGGGGCTGCTCCTCTGGAGCTTGAGCTGGGTAGAGAATGGGGGGCCCTTGGGTCCATCCCAGCTGTGCAAAGAGACAGTCGCTGGCTTCTCTCCTGGGCGCCTCCTTGCCCTGACTCTCAGCCAGTGCGTTCACTCGTGGGCAACTTGCCCCCAGGGCACATCAGGCAGTGCTTGGAGACCGGATTTTTGGTTGTCACAACTGGGGTGCTACTGGCATCTGGGGGGGGTGGAGGCTAGAGATGCTGCCAGACACCCTGCAGAACCCAGGATAGCCCCACCACCACGGCGGTAGCAGTTCCTCCTCTCCCTGGGCTCCTTGGGCTGCTCAGGGAGGGAAGGGGAGTGAAGGTGTTTATAAGGCTGGAGGGGCAGCGGCTTGCCTGGTGTTTGTGGAGCACTTTGGTTTTGACCCGTCCCCACCCTTTGTGTCTCCTGCAGAATCCGGACAATCAGATAGTTCAAACCAGCAAGGAGATGCGGACATCAAACCACTGCCCAACGGTCAGTGCCCCCTGCCCCCTTGCCTATACCCAGCCTCCCTGGCCTGCTGTGCCCACCACGTCCTCCCCACAGCCTTCTCTGCTCTCCCCGGCCAGGGCAGGCCTGCCCCTGCCATTCCCCTTCACTCGGCTGTCCCTTGACTGAACTTGGGCTGCTATTCAGAGGGGGAGGGCACTCATCGGTAGCACACCCTAACTTCCAGGGAGATCTGAGACCCCTGAGGGCCAGCCTGGGGCTGGGACATGGGGCATGGGATGGAGCAAGTTGAGGGTGGGGAGAGCCTTGGGGAAACAGGCAGACATCCCCTCCTGGCCTTGCCTCCACTCACTCACTTGCCCTTTTCCCTCCTCAGGGCACTTAAGTTTCCAGGACTGTTTTGTGACTTCCGGGGTCTGGAATGTGACGGAGCTGGTGAGAGTATCACAGAGTGAGTCCTTCCTTCTGGGCCAGGGCTGAGTCAGCAGGGATGGGGGTGAAGCGGTGGCACTTGGACCCCACGTAGCCCCCCCACTGATGGGGTCTTGGTTGGGGAGGGGGCAGACAGGTTTCCTGGGACACTCTCGGCCTCAATGGCATGGGGCTGGGTGGAATGGAGGCATCCAGAGAGCCCCACCTCTAACCTCCATTGCTTTGGAGGAAAAAAAATCGTAACCAAGGACTCTTCCCAACAACCTCCAGCCAGGAGGCGGTTTCCTCAGCAGCCTTCACAGTGAACTCACCCCAGGGCTTCTGGGGAGCTGCGCATGGCAACGAAACAGGCGCCCACACTTTCCAAACCTCATCACACTCTCCCTTCTTCCCAGCTCCTGTTGCGACAGCATCAGGGCCCAACTTCTCGCTGGCAGACCTGGAGAGTCCCAGCTACTACAATATAAACCAGGTGACCCTGGGGCGGCGGTCCATCACCTCCCCTCCTTCCACCAGGTGAGCCCCGCACCCCGGCGTTCCCCCGGCCCCCCAGGCATCTCAGGCACTTTGGGCAGCCGTACCACTGTGGCCTGGGTGCTTCAGAACGTCATCCTTTGTTGAGGGCACTGGCTCCAGAGCTGGGGCTCACTGTGTTCCCCAACCCCTGAGCTTCCTGCTTCGTGCTGACACAGGCACTTGGCCTTGGGGACACAAACTCAAACAAGGCATGGCTTTGCCTAGAAGGTGCTCCCTGTGGGCACTGGAGAAGGCCCCTCTCTTGGGGATGCGACATTTGAGCCCAGGGGTCTGGTACAGGCATGGGGTGGACGCTCCAGGTAGAGAGAGCAGCCTTCAACCTGGCCAAGGCTGGGCGGGCTGGCGGGACTATCCCACGGAGGACTTCAGAGGCCAGAGGAGGGTGTTTAGGGCTTAAAATCCACTGACGGGTTTTAAGTAGAAGATGCTGGGGATATGTGTTCTAGAAAGTACTTCTGGAAGAAGCTAGAGGCTATCCCAGCAGGTCGGAGGGGAGGAGGGCCTGAGTCAGATGGGGGATTGGCCTGAGAGGGAGGGGATGGAGTTGAGAGATATTTGGGAGGTAGATATAGTAGGCCCTGGTCAGGGTCAGTCACGCAGGGCAAGGTGGGATCCTGTCCCTTTTTAAAAAAACCTTGGACATTTTGGTTCATTGTGAGGTTTAGGCATTCATTTTGGTATGTTAGGATATTGCATTAAAATGTTACAATGTTTTCATATTTAATCGTATTTTAATATAAAATAACATAATGTCACGATGACTGAGTTTTGTGTCACCCCCTGGCGTTCTTGTCCCTGGCCAGTGCCTTGCACGCCTCGCCCTAGCTGTGGGAGCTGATGGGAAGTAGAAGGTGGGGCTGAGGAAGCAGCTGAGGGTTTTGCCCACTTCTTTCACTTGGGCAGCTTGGGTAGATGATGGATGGTATTGTGACTGAGAAGGGGCTCAAGGAGGAGGAGTGGGTGGGCTGGGCCCAAGGGGCTCTCAGTCTGGCCTTGGGGGGTGGGCACACAGCGAGTGCCCTGAAGCCCTGCCGACAGCGGGCCCCCACTCCCCACGCGGAAGACTGTCAGTGCAGGCTTCCTCGGCCTGAGTACCGGTACCTCAGCTCGTCCTTGGCCCACCTGACCCCTTTCCTCCTTCCCCAGCACCACCAAGCGCCCCAAGTCCATCGATGACAGCGAGATGGAGAGCCCTGTCGACGACGTCTTCTATCCTGGCACAGGCCGCTCCCCAGCAGCTGGCAGCAGCCAGTCCAGCGGGTGGCCCAACGATGTGGATGCAGGTATGGGTGCCACGAGGCCCGACCTGGAGCAGGGGCAGCGTGGAGCCTCCTCTTCCCCCTCAGTTTACCTGGCAAACCTCCCACTGTTCCCCCTGCTGTTGGTGGCACTGCCTGTCTTTTCACCTCCTGATCTTCCAGAGGAGGGCGGACCAGGAGAGCAGAGGCGAGCAGCTGGGTTGCCCCTGAGTGGGCAGTAGGGCCCACAGATGTGGCAGAAGGAAAGCAGAGGCCCTGAAACTGAGCCTCTGGTGCCCTGCAGAGGGGGGAGGCGTGGCCGCCTCCTCAGAGCCCCCTCATCCTCCTTCTCTTGGGATTTCTTTAGAGAGGTTGCCCCAGTTCTGCGGTCTTCATGGTTCTTTAAAGCCATTTCTCAAACTGGGCTCTCTTGACATTTGGGGCCGCGGTATTCTCTGTAGCGGGGCCATTTTGTGCCCTGTAGGGTGTCGAGCAGCGGCCCTGACCTCCACCCACTAGATGCCAGTAGCAAACCTCCTCGCCAGGTGTGATGACCGAAAATGTCTCCGGACGTTGCTGAATGTCCCCTGGCGGGGACAGGACCTTCCTAGGTTGAGGACCGCTGGTCTAAAGGGCCCACCTTCACAGAGAGGAGCAGAGCCTGGTAAAGAGCGAGCAGAATTGTTTTCAGGCCTCCCAGTCCTCTCTAACCACACCCTTGCTGGTGAATACGCCCACCTTCACCTCCAGTCTTGACAGGAGGTGTGGACACACCTGGAGAGCCCAGGTGGGATAGAGGGGGGCTGTGTGCGTGTATGTATTGCACAGGTGTGTATAAGGAGGCTGCCTGCAGGACGCTTGTGCCAGACACATTGTTGGTGCAGCCTGTGTGTGTCCTCAAAGTATGGGTGTCTTGGGACCAGGTAGTGCAGACCTCTGTGTACGGGATGCGCCTGAGGTGTGTCTGCGTCGGTCAGGCCTGGGGACAGGGGCCTTGTTCTCTGACGCAGGAAGATGAGGGGCTACCTGATGGTGTTGTGCTTGGTATTTTCCAGATGTCCCCCTACTGGGAAGGGCCAGGTGGATGGGCGGGGGCCAGGGCTGGGGGAGAAGCAAGACTAAAGGGCAAGGGGGTGCTTCTGCTTTCCTGCTGCCCCAGATGCAACCTCTGGCTTCTGCTCTCAGCAACCTGGGAGGAAGAGAGGACTCACCTCCAGGCCTTGGGCTGAGGGAGAGGGTTAGACCACCAGCAAGGTTCACCTGTGCCGGACAGCACTCCGGCACGGCTCTGGGTGCCCCTCCCAGGGTGTGGTGGCCAGCGGGGGCCCGGGCCAGCACAGCACAGATGCTTCCCTGGGGGGAACCTCTGGAGGTGCAGAAAGAAGGGGTTAAGAAGGCCCCGAAGACTCCCCAGCTAGGGCCTCCGTGAAGTGTTTCCTCCAGGACTGGTGTGCCTTGAGGGCCACGTCCACTGCTGGCTCCTGAGGCGTGGGCCCCCAGGTCCCTGTGCGCAGACCTGGTTCCCAAGGAGCCCTCCCCTCCGCGGTTCCCTGTCTCTCCTTTCTTGGCTGCCTGCTGTTGAGCCTGCCATTTCCGCTCCTTCCAGCAGCCTTGCCACGCACGGCCCCAGCATCCTCCTGCAGCACCCCCAGCCCCCTCGCCTTCCCCCCTTTTCCTCTGTACTCATCCCCTCCTCCCACCAACCCTGTGCTGTTTTCCTGCTCTGGGACAAATCACCAATTAAGCAGCCCAGCTGCAGGACTGGGAACAGCTGGGGAGGCACTGTGCGGCCATGGTGACAGCTGTGCACAGCTGGTGGAGGCGCTCCCCCCACCGTGCCAGCTATCAGGTGGCACACAGCTGCTGCCAGATAACACCTCTGCTGGCGGCTGGGAGCTCACCCTTTCCCCGCCTCTTCCCTCTGTGGTTAAGACAGCTCTTATTTCTGTGTTCTGAAGCCTCCCCCCCAACCCCCCGCCACCCAACACACACACACCCCCCACCCAAACCGATTCAACTTGTGTCCCAATGATGGCAGCTCTGGATATCTGCCCTGACTTCACCTTATCCCTCCCAGCCTGGGCACAGCCTCAAGGCTCAGCTGAGGACGGGAGACAACCTCCCCTGGGGGACCTGGCCTGGGGGCCCTGCTTTGTATAGCATCTTGGATGTCATGCCCACTGGGCACAGAGATGACCTTGACTGGCAACATCAGGCTCTTAGAGGCAGAGCTCAAATGGGGTATTCTCTGTGTCCCTGTCTCCTGCTGAACGTCACCCCACCTCTGGTACCGGGAGCCGAGCAAAGCCCTGGAATTACCCATGCTGTGACAGTCCGGCCTTTGGGTCCCCTGACTGAGGGAGTCCTTTCCTGTCTAGCTGTAACCCCAGCACCCGCCCAGGCCCTCCAGCCTCCTCCCTGCTCTCTTGTCAGATGCTGTTTCTCCACCGTGGTCCTTCCCCAGGACCAATGGCTGTGCTTTCCCTTCCCGTAAGGAGCTCTGGTTTCTTCCCATCAGAACCTCCCAGAGCCCAGGGCCCGCGCTGCGCAGGAGCTTAGTTCCCTGACCAGCGATCAAAACCGCGCCCTCACCCCCACCCCACCCCGCATGGAAGCGCGGGCGTCCTAAACCACTGGACCGCCAGGGAAGTCCCTGGGCCGGCTCACTCTGAAGCTGCTCTCCCGGGCTCCTCCTGCACACCTTCCCTGCCCTCTGACCCTGCATCCCCCCTTTTACTCTGTTCCCCTTGAGCTCCTTATCTGCTTGTCAGGGGGGCAAGGCGGGCCCCCTTGCTCATTCCCTGCCCAGCGCACCGAAGGGCCTTATTTTCCTCTCCTGTCAGCAGCACCCACGGCAGGATGGTCTGCACACGGCCTGAGAAACAGAGCCACAGTCAGGCAAAGGAGGCAGGAGGGAGCCTGGTGGGGGAAGGGGCAGCCGGGAGGGGGCCGAGGAGAGAAGGAGTGAGCTGCTGGCTTCCCACCTTCCCCTGCTCCCTCCCCAGCCCAGCTAAACCTGCCCTGTGTTGCTGATTCCTCCCCCCAGGCCCGGCTTCTCTAAAGAAGTCAGGAAAGCTGGACTTCTGCAGTGCCCTCTCCTCTCAGGGCAGCTCCCCGCGCATGGCTTTCACTCACCACCCGCTGCCTGTGCTTGCTGGAGTCAGACCAGGTGAGAAATGGAGGGCCCGGAGGGGGGCAGTGGGGGTGGCAGAGGAGCCCAGATGGGCAACTGGCCAGGAAAAGGGGCCAGGGCCGACCCTGAGTGACAGCCCCAAGCTCTCTGAATGGGCCATGGTATGGCAGTGGGTGGGCATGGGAACGGGCCCTCCCTCCGCAGCAGCGCCTCCTCCAGACCCAGGCCAGCCCTTGGGCCTCCTCACCTTGTTCCCCAGCACTCTCCCACTTGCTTCTCACACCCCCTGTGCATGATGCATGCTTGTGCGCTGTGTGTGCACGTGAGTGTGTGTGTTTGCTTGTGTGCGTGTGCAGGTGCTGTGTACATGCGTCGGATGCATGTGTGCTCGTGTGTGTGCTGTGTGTGGCACAGGCCTGTCCTGAGGCTTCCTCCCACTTAGCCCTGACTGCAGAAGCCTCAGGCCCATTCCTGCCCAGTTCTCCTGTCCTCCCTCCAGCTGTGGGGGGGGATAGCACAGGCTTCTCCCCCTGCCCTCCTTTCAGCTCTTCTCTCTCAGCTCCACACAGAGCCCGGGGTCTGTTCTCCCAGCACCAGCCCAGGCTGGTGTGAGCGCAGGTTGAGAAGAGTACTCCTAGGAGCCCAGGCTCCCTTCTCGAGGCCTCCCTGCTCTTTTCCAGAAGTGAAGGGCTAGGCCAAGGGGAAGGTGGTACCTGGGCTGCTCTTCAGGGAAAGGAGCTGGCCCTGCTGCCTTGGGAGCTCTCTTGCTTCAGTCTCACGGAGAGAGTGCTTGGGGGCAGGATGCCTCCGTGTTCTGGAGGGGATGGAACCAGGCAGGAAGCTGTGGAGGCTGTCCTCACCCGGCTGCTCTCTCACTTGCCTCTTCCCCCTCTTGGCACCTGTCTGGCAGAAAGAGGCCTGGAGTTTTTCTGAACACTGCCCCGTGTCCACCCGCTGTCTCCTGGGCCCTCCTATAGGACCCGGAGAACACTGAGGTTTACCCTCTTGGCTTCTTCCTCAGGGCCTCCTGGCTGGGAGCCCAGAGGCAGCCAGCAGCGGGGCAGGGCGTGGTGGCCGCAAGGTGGGGGCGGGGAGCCCAGGCCCTCTGCACAGGCAGCGGGAGGGCAGCAGGCCCTGCTCGACTCAGCTTTTATGAACTCCAGAGAGAAGCCAAGTTTCTTCAGGCCCCTAATGAAACTGAGAGCAAGAGGGAGCTGATTGGAAACAGACAGGAGGGGGAGGACTTGGCCAGGGAAGAGCTGGGGCCTGCTCCAGGGTGGGAGTTGTGCGTTCGAGGACATGTGTGCGAGCGATGGGGCTGAGCACAGAAGAATGTGGCCTGGGCAGCAGCAGCCAGGTGCACACCCACCCGCACGCAGGAGATGTGTGTGCGCACTGCAGGGGCCCCTCTTGCACTGGCGCAGGGCTGTGTGTTTATCTGGAGCCCCGCGGAACCGTCTGTCTCCTCATCAAGGCTCCCACCCAGGCCCTGGACCGGGGTGAGGTGAGTGAGGCACTCACCTCGGTGCAAAATGTCAGGGAGCCCCTAAAATCTCAGTCATCAAGATAAATTTTATTTTAATGCAATATTTCTAAAAATTAAAACTATTGCAAAAAATATACGATGAGCAAATATCAATATTTTAAATAAAAGATAGGACTGACCCTGTGCTTGCATGACCCTCACTCACCTCACTCTAACTCTGGCCCTGGTTCCAGTCAGACTTTATTTACAAAGATAAGCAGCTGGTCTGTGGGCCCCGGTTTGCCAATTTGACTTTTTAAAATATTGCATTAAAATGTTATTTATCTTGATTTACTGAGTTATTTGGCACCATCTTAACTTTCACACTAGCGGCCAGTGCCTCGCTCCCCTCACTCTGGTCCCTGCCCTGCTCCTGCCCGTTCTCTGGACCCAAAGTGCTCTGACCAGCAGTTCTCCTTGTCTTCAGTGCCCCCCCCCCCACTGCCTCCTAGGCCCTGACGATGCCCTTTTCTTCCTGCCACGTGCATGTAGGGAGCCCACGGGCCACAGCATCAGCGCTGCACTTCCCCTCCACATCCATCATCCAGCAGTCGAGCCCATACTTCACGCACCCGACCATCCGCTACCACCACCACCATGGGCAGGACTCGCTGAAGGAGTTTGTGCAGTTTGTGTGCTCGGATGGCTCGGGCCAGGCCACCGGACAGGTGAGTCCAGAGGACCCCACGAGCCCCTCTACAGCTCATCTTTGCGTCTGTCTGTCTGTCTCAGGGCTCACAGGGAGAGGGCCCAAAAGCCGGGAGCCCACCTGGGGCTGCAGCAGCAGAGAGCCGGTAGTGCCGAACACCTCGATCTTCTGGGTCTGGGAGTAGGGGTCCACGTATCGGGCCGGGGCCTGTTCGTCATGGTCCAGAGATGAGGGGGCAGTGGCTGGGCCCGCCTTGCTTGGGCTTTTTGCCCTCCTTGTGGTCTTTTCCTCTAGCAGGAGTGTACCCATGATCTGTCCAACCCGGGCCCAGGCCCCTTAGCTCCTAACACCCCTCTTAAACCTCGGGGCTGCAGGGATTTGGTAGGTTCTAGACCAAGCTTTCCCACTATTGACACTTGGGGTTCTTCATTCTCTGTTGTGTGGGGACGTCCTGTGCACTGTGGGGCATTGGGCAGCATCCCTGGCCCCCACCCACTCTGTGCCGGCAACACCGCCCCCTCCCCAGCTGTGTTGATCGTGAATGTCTCCAGATTTCAGTGTGCCCTGGGGGCATCACCATCCCCCAGTGAGAAGCCCTTAGTAGAGGGCAGGCCCAGTTCCACAGGGTCTTTCATGAGACTCCTGCCGGCAGGACTCTTAACAAGGGGTTCTCAGGTCAGTCATGGTTCTGGAGTGAAGTCTTCTGCTCCTCAGCCTGGGAGAGAGACTGGCTCCCCATGGAGCTCTGTGGCCCCACTGTCCTTCTCCATCCGCAAGCCCTGGGGCCTGGTCACTGATGAGCAGAAACGCAGAGCCACTCAGCAAAGGAATTATCCCGGACGGCAGTGGGGCAAAGGTGACCCTTCAATGGGACAGTGGTCCTTGTTTAGTCCCTGGGAGACCATTCCAGGTTGGGGCATGGTGGTCTCTAGACCTCTGGGAATGTTCTGGAACTCCAGCAGCATGCTGTGCTATATGAGAAGGCCCAGCTCCTTTCCCCACAGTTGGTCCAGCCTGGAACCCCACTGTGAGAGATCAGATGGGGAGGACACTCAAAGTGCCTTGGTAGGGAAAGACATTTGGAAGCCCATGCCAGAGGCAGCCCAGGGAGAGCAGTGGCCCTCAGCTGCTCAGCCTAGTGATGTCTCAGGGCGCCCTGCGCAGTGCTGGTGTATGGATTTGGGGCAGGGCCATGGCTCGGCCTCCTTGCTCTCGCTGTCTAGGACAGAAGCCAGTCTTCTTCCCTCCCTCCCGCTCTTCTTCCTCTTCCACTTTTCTCATCTTTTTTTCCCCTTTGCCCGGCAAGGGTTTCTTTTGCTGGCTGTGCAGCTCCTTAGCACACTCAGCGCTTTGCCCACCTCTCTGGACAAGCTCTGTCCACTTTTAGGGGCATGGAGGGAAAAGTGGACATGACTCCCAACAGCTTCCGTGCTTCCTTCAGAGATGCTGGCAGAGTCTACGGGAGCTGCCAGCATGTGTCCCAGCCCCCAAGGGGCCTGGGGTCTGGAATATGGATCAGAGAGGCCAGGAACCCTTCCGTGCCTGCTTCTCACCTAAGGACGCAGCTGGGGTTTGGAATCAAAATGAGAGCCACCTGGGGGACCGACTTAGCCCAAAGAACCGAAGCTAACCCACAGGACCCACAAGAGTGTGGGTCAGTCCATCCCTGGGCATCCTGATGGCCAGGTCTTGAGCCTCTCCCTTGGCTTGATCATTCAAGATCAAGGGCTCAGGAATTTCCTGGAGGTCCAGTGGTTAGGACTCCGTTCTTTCACGACCCAGGGCCCGGGTTCAGTCCCTGGTCGGGGAACTAAGATCCCGCGAGCTGTGTGGCGTGGCCAAAAAATAAATTAAAAAAAGATCAAGGGCTCACTTGGCCTAGACGGTTCTCTTCTCAGGGCAGGTGCTCGCTTGGAGTATACCGCAGACAAAATGCTACCGACAGGGGAGCAAACAGCCCCTCTGGTTAAGCAGAGAGTCTAGTTCGGCTGGAGAGCAGTCTCTGTAGGTTTCCTCTTGTGGCCTGTTGTGCCCAAGAGTTGGGGGTTGGAGCTGGAATTCTGCAGTGAGTCTGCTCTATTGGGCCCAGTTTCTGAGAGGAGGCTAGAGATGGCACCACGCTATGGAGGAGGAGAGAGCCGGAGAGAGGCCCTGGGCTCTGCAGCTGACCTGGTGGCAGACAGTGGCGGTACAGGGCTGTGCTTGCTCCATGGCCACCTCCAGAGTAGTAGTTCTCAGTCTTAGCATGTATGAGAGTCACTTGGAGGCCTCACTAACACACAGGTAGCTGGGCCTCACCTAATTCTGATTCAGCAGTTCTGGTGTGGGACCGAGAACCTGCATTTCCCCCCAGGTTCCCAGGTGATGCTTCTTCTGGTCAGCGGACCCACTTTGAGAACCGCTGATCTAGAGACTAGAGGAGTAAATTCCTGGTCTCCTTGAGAATCTGAAGTTACGGATCCATCTTTGCAGAAAAATATAGGCATACAAAATTTTACAGACAACTTGCAGAATGGTTCCCAGGCACCTCTTAGACCTCAGCATAAGGCCCCGATTGAGAAAACCACATCGGTAAAGGCCAAGGTCAAATGGAGACACCACTTAGAGGACTTGCAAAGGGCAGAAAGAGGATACCCGGTTAGCTGTATTTCTGGCATAGAGAAGAGACTGCCAGGTGAGCACAATGGAGAAGTTGCAGGGCCTGATGGGAGAGTATGACTCTGGGAGGCAGAAAGCCTGGTACTAGCTCAGCCTTGACCACCAGTGCCAGAAAGGCCAGGCCCGCCCACATCTTCATGTCAGATGAAAGTGAGGAGCTATCCCAGCCCCTAGGTTCCTTCTAAGATCTTAACTCACAGGGTCTTAAGGCACTGCAAAGTCACAAGACCTTGAGATTTTTAAAACCTCAACTTGTACCCCAACCAGAGCTGAGACATCCTAGCCTGGCTGGGACTTGCTTCTAGAAACTGAATGTTGTAAATCAGCAGGTTTCAATGTCTGGCCATATTGGGCTGGGATTTGCTTTATTGGATGGGATTAGTGATTTAGATCCTCCTAGGGAGAGACAGGCTCTGAGGAAGCAGAGGCTGCCCTATGGGAGCAAGGGCCGCCTGGAAAGCCCCCGTGTCCCAGCCCCCCTGGAGCCCAAGCTCAGGACAGCCCAGAGAGAAGAAGTGAGGCTGTGAATCTGTTGGGATCATTCCATTTCCTGCCCTGATGGGAGAATGAGATAGGAACAAGATAGACTGTGGACATGAGGGAAGGCAATTTCCACTTGTATGTCAGAATCACCCCGCAGAGCCGGAAACCCTTGCCCTCTGGCCCGTGCTGTTGCTTGGAACTGAAAGGTCCATTTCCAAAATGACACCCAGCACAAAGGGTCTTCAGCCCAGGACGCCGATAAGCACTAGAAGCAGCCACTGCTTGCTTTTGTCACGGGCCTCTAAGTGGGCAGGAAAGATCGAGTCAAGGGAACCATTTGGAGGGACAGTGTCAGACCTAGGTGACTGGTCATTGGAGGTGAAGGATGGAGGGTGGGACAGCAGAAATTCAGAAGGGCGTGGCCTGCGTGGGTCACCCATGGGGCTCTCTATGGTTTTAAAGTGCCGCAGGATGGACTAGTTGATTCAACTCAGTCAGTGGGACTTGAGTGCTACATGCTTGGGCCACACAGAGGTGACATTCCGCCTGCTTGTTGGGGAGCCTTGGAGGTAGTCTGCTGCAGAGGCTCCAGTGGAGGTCAGGAGTGTCCTGGAAGAACAAGAGAGAGAGAGATGGATGGCGATTCAGGAAATCTGGCTGGTCCCCATGCTGGGGATGGTGTTTTCTGAGCGGGCCTTGAAGGGTGTGAGAAAGGGTATTCTAGAACAGAGGGTTCTGCAGTTAGCAAGTGTGTAGCCCCGACTGCTTAGGCTGTGTTCTGGGAACCCCAGTAGGTTTACAATGGGAAGTACTCAGGGGTGGGAGTGTAGGGGCATGAGTGGTGGAAGACCCCATCTGGGCTCTATCACGGCGGCCTTGCGTGCCTGGCCGGGGAGGTGATGTTTTACGTCAGATGTAGTCATAGCTGTGGAAGGTTTTAGGGCATCGGAGAAGTCTGAACTCCTTTGGGTTTGGGAAGAGGGTTAATGAGTCTGTTGGAAAGAATCCGTAGGATCCTAGCAGTTAGACAGACATGACTATGAATTTCAGGCGTTTCCAGTTACAGCCGGGTGACTTTTTGGCTAGACCACTTAATCACGAAGAGCCTCAGTATCCCCTGTGGTGAAAGGGGGAGAGTAGAGCTTCCCTTGCAGCGAGGTTTCTCAGCCACAGCACTGTTGATCTTTGGGCCAACGAGCCTTTGTCCTGGGGGCCGCCCTGTGTGTTGTAGGGGTTGAGCAGCAACCTCTCAGCCTCCATCCCCAAGCTGTGCTAACCGGAACGTCTCCAGACACTGTCAATACCCAGAGCTGCCCCGAAGCAGGAACCACTGCCTTACGGGGTGGTTGGAGGATTGGACACAACCTGAGTGAAGTGCCTGGTACAGAGCCAGGTGCCAAGGCTGCTGAGCTGATGAGCACGCTGTCGGCAGAGGGGAGGCCCCCTGGGAGTCTCACTGTCATAGTGAAACCAGTGAAACCAGTAAGGACAGAAGGACGACCTAGCTGGAGACGTCTAGGGGTGGGCCCCACAGGGTCTGCCCTCCACCAGAAGGAGGAGCATAGGAACCTCCCAAGGTCCTAAGCCTGGGTGGTTGGGAGGGCAGAGGTTTGACCCACAGGAGAGGGACCAGTTTAGGATGAAAAGCTGTGGCCTGGCCCCCTTGAGCCCAGGCTGCAGGTGGTCATCGAGGGCACTGCCCAGAGCAGCAGGAGGTATGCAGTCCAGGGAAGCTGTGTCTGCAAGAGGCTGGGGACCTCTGCCCTTCCTTGTGGTTCCTACACCCCCCCGAAGCCCAAAGGCTGATTGAACACAAGGCCACACATGGGGCCTGGAGGAGGGAATTGAAGTGTAAGGCACAAGAGGGAATAAAGGACAATTAGTGGATCTGGTGACCAGACATCCCCAGCTTCTGAGGGAAGGCCACTCAAAGAACCTTGTGGGAACCAGAGCTGCCAGCAATGGATTTTCCTCTTGGGCTGTTCTGTAGCAGATAAGCCGGCACCCCACTGTCCTCAGGCTACCAGAGCCCAGGGCATGCTCCCTGGCAGCCCCCTGAGGCCATGACATGGGGCAGATGCTGGTGGGCCTGTGGTCCTTGGTTGGGTCAGCTGGACCTACCCCAGGGGCCCACGGAGGGGAGGCACGTATGTGTTTTAGGGGGGCACAGGAGGTAAGCTGGTACATCTTTCCTGCCATAGGAGAAGGTCTTCAAGAGCGTGAGAGTTCTGAGTGCAGCTGCTTGTACGGCTAGGTGGCATGTTTCGGTACCTAAAACCTGTTCCCTAAGAAATAACAAACCACCCGTCGGACATCCCCCTTCCTCCCTCCCACAACTTCAAAAGAGGACTACAAAAAAAAAAAAAAAGAGAGAAACACCTGAGAGACCAAATAGAGGCCTCATGCCCTCACCAACCCTGTGCCCTGGAGGAGAGAATCCCATCCTGCATCATCTTCCGCCGGGAGCGCCCGCTCTCAGGAGCGAGCTGGCGTGGCCGCGCAGGGGAGCGTGTGTCTGTGTGTGATGTGCCTTCATGCGTCACTCTATTTATGTTGTTCGCAGCCCAACGGTAGCGGCCAGGGCAAAGTCCCGGGGTCATTTTTGCTACCACCGCCGCCTCCAGTGGCCAGACCTGTGCCCCTTCCTATGCCTGATTCCAAATCCACCAGCACTGCCCCAGACGGCGCCGCCTTGACTCCTCCATCACCTTGTAAGTGGACGATGAAACTGAAACCACAACGCCCAGCGTCCCCAGCCCATCCAAACAGTCTCCACTGCAAAAAGAAAAGCCCCCTCCCTCACTGCCAAAGCCCCCCAACCCAGAGTGCCACGGAGCCTCCCACCCGGACAAGAGCAGAGCTGAGCCCCCCAACCACGGCCTCCTGGGCCTTAGTTGCACCAGCCAGCACCCCACTAGCCCCCCTGCCCGCCCGCTGCTCCCAGCTGGGGCCCCTGGCCCAGGCCCCTCCGGGGGGCGGGAGAGGGAGCACAGTGGGGCACACAGGCCAGGGGTGCTGGCCAGGGGGGGAGGGGGGAGGGGAGGCACAGCCATGCCATCTTCATGCCTAATTGCTGTTTTTTCATTTTTTGTTTTTTCGTTTTTTGATTTTTTTGTTGTTTCGTTGTGCCCCCCCCCCCCACACCAAGAAAATTAAATGTGACCACAAGGCGACGCCACCACCATCCCCTTTTTGCCTTGCCCCCCTCACCTCCATTCTGGGCCCCTCAGGCCTCTAAAGGTGCAGCAGGCCAGCCCCTGATCCCCTCCCCTTCAGCCTTCAGTCTCACATTTGGTTTCTCGTTGTTCCTCTTTTTTTTTCCCCCCCTTCCCATCCCTCTCCCTTCCCTCAATTTCTTCCCCAGGTTGGATGTTCCAAGGACAAGGAAGGGCTCTGGGCCTTGGCTTACTTCATCTCTTTCTCTCTCTCTTTCTTTTTTTTTTTTTTTTTTTTAAAAACCGATGACAAATTTTGTCAAAGGGAAGAGAAAAATCTGAGTTGAGAGGCCCAAGCTAGACCCGACGACGCTTGAAGGAGAGGAGAGGCGGAGGGTGGGCGGCGTGCCGTCTGTGGGACTGTGGGCGGGGGGTGGGCAGCGCTTCGGGCGCTCTGGGGGCTGGCAGGCCGTGGGCCAGGACTTCGGGACAGCGGCGGAAGGGGTGGCCCATCTCACCACTTTTCTTCGTCTCGCGCTCTCTGTCTCACCTTCTTTTTTCTTGGTTTGAGTTCTTTTCCCCTGTCCATCCTCTTCATGCCATCTTCTCATCTGCATTCGCCACAAGACACGAAGTCATGGTCATGGTCATTGGAGGTGGGCAGGGTGGGAGAGGGGGAGCCAGGCTGCGGGGTGGCTGGGGGCCACTTATGGACAGAATCTGGTGAGCACGGGGTCCCTGGGGTGTATCTGGTGCAGGGAGGGGTGGGGTGGGGGCTCCCAGTTAGCTGTGACACTCCTCATCCTCTCTGGGGGCATCCTTCCTCCTGGGGGTGCAGCGCCAGTCCCCTCCCATAGGGCTCCAGCCAGACAACCCAAGAAGAGCTCCTGGGTATTTGGCCCATTTGCCCCCCCCAGACCCCAGAACAGTTGCCCCTGGTGCCCAAGCCCTGGGGTTCTGCCAGGCCCTCTGGCCTCCTCCTCCTCTTGTACCTCGGGTCCCTGGGAACCGCAGGACCATAGGACCTGGCTCATCCATCAAAGGAGGAGAATGTCTGCCGGGCCTGAGCCTTGCCACCCCTGTGCTTGAGCCAGCAGCCAGCTCCCAGACCCCTCTCTGACCCTGACCCACCCAGCTCAGCCCTCTGTTGGGACCCTTCAAGTTTCCCAAGCCACCGGCCCAGTCCTTGGGCCCAGGGTGGTAAGTGGTGCAGCACCCAACTAGGCACCCCAGTTGGAGGGGTGGCCTGGCTGAGATGGCCTTCTCCAAGCAGGGTGGGGCCAGTCTGCCAGAACTCCCACCCTCCCAGGCTCCCTCTTCTCCAGACCCAAGAGGGCCAGTAGGAAAGCAAGGGTACTTGCTTCGGGTGCTCTGGGAGGAGGGGTATCCCTGGCCCTGCCTAGTGCCTGTTTAGGGGACAGAACTGGGTCCATGGGGCCTCAGCTGTAGCCTCCAGGGCCATGAAAGAGGATGCCTGGCTGCAGCGGAGTGCCAGGGGTGGGGGACTGTGTGCTCCTGGTCCAGTGAGAGGACGGGGGGCCCCTCCGGCCTGTCCTTCCCACTGCCAGCTTAAGCCCAGGCAACATGGTCTAACCTAGCCTCTCCCTCTCTCAGCAGTCCCGAAGGGCAGTGCCCGGGCAGGCTCCAGGTCCTCACGGGGTCTCTCCCTCTCTCCCCTGCTCCCCACAGCATTCGCAACGACAGGCGCCGCCTCTGCCAACCGGTTTGTCAGCATCGGACCCCGGGACGGCAACTTTCTGAACATCCCACAGCAGTCTCAGGTAGGAGGCCCTGCCCGCCAGGTGGATGCAGGCAGGGTTGGGGGCATCTTGGTGTCAGGGAGGAGGCAGGGATCCTTGGGGCAGTCCGGGAGAAGAGGCTGGGGCAGGGCTGGAAGGCTCAGGCTTTTGCATGCCCAGCTGAGCCTGCCTCCCCAGGCAGCCCCCAGGCCCCCTGGCTAATCAGCTAATTGGATAATTAGCTCTGACAGCCCTGGCCCTGGGGAAGGCAGCCAAGGACCCAAGGCTAGAGGCGCTCTGGGCCAGGCCTGGTGGAAGCAAAGATGGAAGCAGGAGGCTCCATCCGGAGGAGGACAGGGTCTGCCTTGTTGCTTTCCTTTTGCTCCGGCTGGATGCCCTAGCCCCTGGCCCTCCCCTCTTCCTTGGTTTTGGGTGGGCTGGGTCGGGGGTGGAGGAGGGACAGAGGCGGCCTGGTGGGCCACGTGCCCAGAGACTCTGGCACCGAGGGTAAGGCAGGGCTCAGAGCCGCCCTGGAGGGGCGGCTCCCCCACGTCCTATGAATCCTGTTAGAGGGGAGGCCAGGCTGCTGGAGCCCCCAGTCCTGCTGCCATCTGCCCCCAGTTCTCACAAGGAAATGCCACCCCTCCAGCCTTCCTGCTGGAGGCCCCTGGACCTGGTTTTGCACAGGCATCTTTGCAGCCACATGCACGCAGGCCCTCTCCTCCCTGTGCCTGTCCCCCGGAGGCCGGGAATAGCCTGTAGAGCCCAGGGCCCTCAGGGCACAGGGACCAGCCTCAGGAGCAGGGCAGAGGCAGCGTTTACAGTATGAGGCTTCCGGGGAATGGAGGGGCGGGGAGCATGCAAATATCTTTTCCTTTTGCCCATTTTACAAAAACACGCCCTGTGAGCCCAGGGCCTTGGAGGCTTCCTCAGCCCTGGGGCCACCTCCTTCAGCTCCTGCTCCCTCCGTGCTCTGAGGCCCAAGTCCAAAGAAAGTTGGTGGATGGAAGTTTTGTGTGTGTGGTTTAAGGTTTTGTTTTTTTCCCCTTTTCCTTTCCCTCCCTAAAAAAAAAAAAAAAAAAAAAAAAGAAAGCCAAAAACTTTGTCAAACTTCAAACTTCAGAGCTCCCTAGTGGCAAGGAGGGGAGGGGAGGAGAACTTCAACCCCCTCCAGCTTCCCACCCCCTTTCCCCAGAGTCACGTCTGACCCGTCTGGTTTCCAGGAGCAACCAGACATGATGTAACACCCAGATGAACTTGAACTTGGGGGTGTTGAGAAGAAAAACAATGGCTCCGAGCAGGGGCTGGAGCCAGCCCCCTCCGCTCTGTGCCAGGGAGGCCAAGAGAGCCCTGCTGGTAGAGGGCAGGAGGGGGTGCCAGAGGAAGGGACAGCAGGAGGGCCTCCCCTCCTGGCTCTGGGCTGGCACCAGGCGGCAGGGCTCCAGTGCTCCTGCCTGCCCACCCTCCCTCCCGCTGTCCGCCCTGCAGCTCTGACTGTATATTCGCTTGCTCACTCTCGGGGACCACTGCCACGAGCCTTCCCCATTCACCCCGTTTCCGCTTCCACATGCTTTCCCTTCTTCACTTACTCTGCTCACTTTGCTTGGATGTTGGGGCCAACTCAGAATCTGAGGCAAGTTTGGGAAACAGTTTTTCTTCCCCTTGTTCCTACAAGGAGCCTTGGGCTGGGGCCCTGAGCAGGCAGGTGTGTCTGGGGATGGGGGTTGCGGGGCCGGAGTCGGACAAGCCGAGCCGGGAGCCCTGGGGCCTGGGGGCAGGCAGGCGGCTGCAGCGGGCGCAGGGGGTCCAGTGGGGGGCGGTTTCCACAGTAACCAGTGACTTTAGCTGATCTCTGGAGCACCAGATGGAGAGAGAACAATAGAATGAGGGAAGAAAAGAGAATTTTACCAATTTTGTCATTCCCTGGGCAGCGCTTTTTACTTAGTTTTAATCAATTTTGGACCTGGCTCAGGAAGCAGGGAGGGGTGAGCAGAAAAAGCCGCTCTGTGCTTGGCAGCAGATCCCCCGTTTCTGGGACCCGTGGGGAGGCACCAGGGAGTCCCGTTGGAGTTGTTTTTGTCCCTAACTCCAGGCCTGGAACCAGAGTCTTCCTCCTCTGAGGGGGGTGGGGGCCCTCAATCTGAGGACTGGTGGTTGTCCCCCCTGCCACTGTGCAGCTCAGGAGACCCCAGCGGGGCCAGTCTGGGGCCTCGGCTTGGCCTGCCAAGGGCAGAGGGGCCAAGCAGGTCCTCCCTGTCCTGGTTGTCCCCGGCCTCTTTTCCCTCACAGGAAGGGGGAGGGGCAGGCTCACAGCCAGGGTGATGGTGTAAGGGTTCCAGTGTTGTCTCCCCTTGGGAAGGTGGTGGGGGGGTGTGTCCCAGAGAACACTAACACCCGAGCCTGCAGGGACAGGGGGCTCACCCAGGCAGCTCCCCCATTCCTCGGGCCAGGACCGAAGCCTGGAAGCTGGCTGCTGAACCAGCCCTCCCCCAGCCACTCTGAGAATGCCTCAGGCTTGGGTTTCCTCCACACCTTGCTAGGCCCCCGTGAGCCTCCATTTGGCCTAAAATCAGTCGATGGGGTTGAACTTTGGGCAGGTGCTCCAGGAGCTCCATCCCAGGAGGGCAGGTCTCCTCTGTGCATGTTGTCCAGTACATGGCAGGAAGTGTAGTATCTCTGCCCACCCAGTAAATGCTACCAGTGCCCCCAGTCATTGTGGCAACCCCAAACCCCCGTGTTTCCAAATGCCCTCCACCTGCACTATCCAGTGTGGCAGCCACTGGCCACATGTGGCTGTTTAAATAACTAGAGAAAAATTTAGTCCCTTGGTCACAGTAGCCATATTTCAAGTGCTTAGAAGCCATGCATTGTTAGTGGCTACTGCATTGGACAGCACAAATAGAGAGTATTTCCATTGTCCCAGAAAGTTCTAGATGATCTCCGAGGCCCTTTCTATCTTCTTTTTTCCAGTTTTATTGAGATATAATTGACATTTAGCATTGTATAAGTTTAAAGTGTACAACATAATGACTTGACTTACATACATCACGAAATGACTACCACGATAGGTTTAGTAAACATCTATGATCTCATATAACCAAGGCCCTTTCTAACTCTAAAACTTGATGTCTCCATCTCACGGTGGACAATGGCCTGCAGTTCCAAACCAGAGCCTGAGGGCTGTAGGCATAATCTGTGTGACCAGAACAAGTGTTTTAAATATTGGAAAATTTCACATGAAATTGTGGGGACTTTCAAGCTTCTTTTTTTTTTTTTCAAATTAATAAATTAATTAATTAATTTTTGGCCGCACCACATGGCATGTGGGATCTTAGTTCCCCGACCAGGGTTCGAACCCGCACCCCCTGCATTGGAAGCTCAGTCTTAACCACTGGACGGCCAGGGAAGCCCCTCAAGCTTCTTTTGAAAATTTGGCTGATCTAGCCACCCTAGGCCCTCACCCTGATGTGGCAGCCTTGGCCACAGCCTTGGAAAGGTGCGGGTGTCCTGGTCACCACAGACCCTGCCTCCCTGTGAACACGCCACACATAGCAGTTAGGAGCATTGAGTGTGAGCTGCCCCCTGCATTTGAGTCCCAGCTTGGCCCTGTGGGCTGTGTGGCCTTGGGCACTTCAGACACCCTCTCTTCACCTGGCTTCTGTGCAGGGCTGGAGTGAGGATAGAATGAGTCAGCACCAGGTGCATGCTCTGTAGTTAGCTGTGCTTGGCCTCTGCAGATCTGAGTCTGTGACCCAGAGCCGGGGAGAGGCCCCAAGATGCATTTTCAGGGACCACCCCCCACCATTTTGCCCCGAGGGTACCACCAGGCATACCCAGGAACTGTAGACCATAGAGGAGAACCCCCCTGCCCCGCCCCTTGGCCATGAGGTGGGGCCAGAGCCTTTTGTGGAGGGTTCTGCCAGGCAGCCCAGTTCCCAGGGGTCCACCCTAGGTGTGTTTTGTACTGAGTGGCTGCCAGAGCCTGTCTGTGGGAAGGCGGCGCCCCCTGCTGGCACCCTGAGGGAAGCGATGCCCACCCGAGGGAGCCTCAGGTCTTCCCCAGGTCGTGGTGCCCAGGAGGGTAGAAGATCAAACCCACTGGGCTACTGATCCCTTCCCCCAGGCCTGGGACTGCTAGGGACTGAAGCCACGTGGTACCCACCCCTCCCCAGAGTTTCAGGCTGTGGGACCTTAGCTGAGTTATGCAGATGCGAATTTCTGCTTTTAATCCAAAGAGACAGAAAGAAAACTCAGCAAGAAGCTGGGCTACCCCCCACGCCACTCCCCAAACCCCTCTGGGGACAAAAGCTGTAGCCTGGCATCCTCCCCCACCCTTCAGGACCCACACAAAAACCTAAACAATTGGAAAAATGGCCAGATCCCAGGTCTGTGCTTGTGCCAGTGCCAGCCACGGGGGTTCACCCGCTGGGCACGGTACCCATGAGAAGGCCAGCTGGACTCTAGCACCGGAGGCAGGGTCTCTTGGGGGGTCAGGATTCCCATAGGAGGGACCGACAGAGTGGGGATGTACCTCTGCATGAGGTGTTGGTGTCCTTGGCTCTGCTTGAGCTGGACCCTCCAGGGGCCTCAGGAACCAGCCTGGAGTCACAGGACCAGGTGGGGGCAAGAAGGGACCTGCCCCTGCTATTCTCAATATCGCCTCTTTTTTTGTCCCATTTCAGTCCTGGTTCCTCTGATAAGATCGACAAAAGAAATGGCAAAATGAAAAGAAGAGGTTCCTCAAAAGGGGGGAGAAGAAATTTTGAGACGTGGAAAAATCCCCCAGCCCAGCCCAGCCCCACCGAAAAGCAAAAATTAGACGTCGTCAGCCACTCAGCCCTTCTCTCCTCCAGCCCGGGGACCCCTGCAGGCCCCCAGAAGCAGCTCAGTTCTCGGAGAGCCTCAGAAGAGGTCTCGGTGGAGCTGTGCACCAGCAGCCAAGCAGAAAGAAACATGCAAAACGGACTCTGTCAACTAGAGGACAGAAAGAAAGGATGCAGAACTGCCTTCCTCCCCCCACATCCCGTCCCGGCCTTCTGGGGAAGGAGCAAAATCCCCAAACAAAGCAACCAGCACAATTCTGAAGGGGCCTGTCCCCCACCCTCACCCTTCCTAGGGGAACCCCACCCTCGACTAGGGCCGGAGCTTCACTAGGGAGCTCAGAGGACCAGCTTGTAAAGATGATGGGGTGCAGATCCAGAGGGCTCTCCCCTCCAGACTCCACCCCCTCCCTCCCTCACTGCCTTTGCCTCTGGCTTCTTCCCCCAGCTGCTCTGGACTGGGTGAGGCAGGGTAGCCTCGATGTCCCTCTGCCCCACCCTCGGGCTAGAAGCCCCCCGACCCCGGCTGGGCAGGGGACATCTCCCGGAGCTAGTTTTGTGCTCCCAGAATGGAGGGTGTTCTACCACCCGACCCTGAGCTGCAGGGGCAGTTCCCCGGGCCCCAAACCCCTCTGTACAGTCCATAGGAAAAGGTCGGAATGCTCTAGACAGCCCATCCCAGCCTGGGACAGGTCCCCTCTTCCCTCTCTCCCAAGGCAGGCCAGGAAGGTCACCGTCCTGACATGCTACAAGTGAGGGGAGGTGGGCCCCAGGATGCCCCCCACACCCCAGCCCCGCATGCAGGTGCCCTCGCTCCGCCCCATTGGTCCCTGCCCCTGCCCCTACGCAGACAGCCCTGCTGTGGCCGGGCCGGAGAGTGGAGCAGAAAGGGGACCCCAGAGTCGAGCGAGGAGGACGAGGCAGCCGCCACTGCTGTCGGCTAAACCGCCACCTGCGCTAGGTAGGCGTCCTGCTTGCCCACTTTCAGTTCCTTTGGAGGGTGTTGGGTGTCGTCCTTTTTCAAAAGTGTTTTGGAGCTTTCTCTGCCCCCCCTTTCCCCCCACACCACCCCCATGGCCACTTCTCTCTGGATTTCAGCTGTAATGTCTTTACTCTTTATTTAGGGGTGGGGCATTCATTGTTTCGGTCTTTTGCTGTTGCAATTGGGAACTCCTCCATTTGAGCAACTTGGGAACAATTTGGTTAACACACCACAAGAAGTAGCTCTCCCCCACCACCACCACAGCCCCCTCCTCCCCCAAGGGATGGTTGGGGGCCTGTCCAGAGGGTCTTCAGAAGCCCCCCTGGGAGGGAGGGGAGCAAAAGCACACCCAGCCCGCCTCCAGGGTGTGACTTGGCCCCTCTGGCTTGTCTTTCTGTGCCTTACTCCCTCCTCCCTGCATCTTGGCCCCCTTCTGCAGTCCTTGTGCCTCTCTCTCTCTTTCTCTCTCCTTCTTAACTGTATGAAAACACAAAGCACAGGTCAGGATCCTCTGAAAGTCAATCAACCCAACGTTGCACCACATAGGGGTGGGTTATGGGCTTTATTTATTGTGAATCTAGTTTGTGAGGCTGTGGCCCCAAGCAAAGGGAGGGAAGGAGGGGAGGGAGGTGGCTGGGGAGGAGAGGAGAGCTCTTACCTGGGGCAAAAGGGGCCAGCTTGAGTGGTGCCTCCTCCCCAGCTGGAAGCCACAAGGTGGCTGGCCCCAGGGGTGGCTTTTGTTGGAAGTTGAGCGAAGCCCCTCCCCCATCCGCGTGCAGCCCTCGAGGAGGACCGGGTCTGAGAAGCAGGGGATAGGGGAATCCGCGGGAGCCTGGGGGTCGTGGGGAGTAGGGCGGGGGGTGGGGGGCCGGGTGGGCCGGGCGTGACGCGCGGTCAAAGTGCAATGATTTTTCAGTTTGGTTGGCTAAACAGGGTCAGAGCTGAGAGGGGAGCAGAAGGGACCCCTGCCCCCCTGCCCGGCCGCACACGCCGCTTCCCTCGAAGACAATCGGGGCCGCGGGCGCGGTGGGCCCTCGGGGGCGGGGGTCTGCGGGGCGCCCGCCCAGGCGAGGTCGGAAGCTGCAGGCCAGCTGGGCCGGGGCGGGAGCGCGCCCTGCAGGGCTGCCGGGGTGGGCACGGGGGTTGGGGGCCGCTCCTTTCCTAAGTGTTGTTGTGAGGGGCAGGCGAGGGGCGACGAGGGCGACAGGAGATGTGGGGACGTGTTAGAAGAGAAAAAACCCACAAAAAATATATATGGGGGAAATGAACTTTTTTTTTTTTTCATTGAACCAAGTGCAATGCATCAGAGAGTTTTCCTATCTTTGTATGTTAAGAGATTAAGAAAAAAAATTCTATTTTTGTTGTAATGTCCTCGCGGCTCTGGGGACGCTAAAAGAACCGGGCCTGCCCCGCCTTGTGCGGGGGTAACGAAAGCTGAGTGTTTTTTCCTTTTTTTTTTTTTTTTTTGTTCTTTTTTTTTTTTTTTTTTTTTAAGTCGTTTTCCTGCGTTGACGAGGATGATCTGGGGTTTTTGTTTCGTCGTTCGTTCTCGGTTTCGGTGGGAGGGCTGAAGGAAACGTTCACATTTTAGAATTGAAAAAAAAAAAAACAAAACAACACCTCGACATTAAAAAACCAACACAAGATCAAAAAGGAAAAGGACGAGAGAAAATTATTTTAAAGATAATTCAACATAAAAACCCTGGTGCTTCTTACATTATAAAGTACGTTTTAAAAAACCCACAAACTATTATACATAAGTTTATGAATCAATTAAATATCCTGCACTTGTTAGGAACACGCATATCCCTTCTTTGTTGAGTTTAACGGAACGGGACAGCGGCGTGCGCCCGGCGGCGGGCTGCTCTGGCCGCGGGTCTCCCCGGGCGTCCCCTCCCCGGGGCCCAGCGCCCCCTCCTCGCCCCATCCCCGTCCGGGCCTGGGGGCGCGGCGGCGGGTCCCCAGCCCTTCCCCCGCAGAGGTCAATGCCAACGAACAAACGTCCCCTCCCTCCCTCTCCAACCCGAGCGTCCTTCTTTGAGCCAGACGCCAACTTGACCCTCACCAGCATTATCAGGAGCGCGCTCAGCAAGTTGGTAGTTTCTCCCCTCCCCCCGCCCCCCCCCCCCCCGCTTCCCTGGCGCCCGCGACTCAACATCACCCTCCCACCCCCACCCCGGTCACCCTCCGGGGAGTACGGGGAAGGCTCGACGCTCCAGGACAGGACCAGCCAAGCTGACAGGTCGATTCGCCCAGGCCCGCGCACGCACGCACGCACGCACACGGCCCCGCACACAGCCCCATCCTACCCTGCAACCAACCCCGTCGACTGCCTTACACACCCGCCCCCGCGCTGGCCGGCCGACCTAGTGCCTTGTTCTCACCCCCGTGCTGGCGGAGCGGACGCCGCGCTCTGGGTCCCAGAGGGGCCGGGTGGCTCAGACGACCCACCACTTCCCCACCCCGACCGTGCTGAACGGACACCCCCCCACACACACACGAGAGAAAATAAAGGAGCAATAAAGTCACGAGAACTTTCGTCCCCCAATCGAGAGCCCGAGGGGCACCCCAGCCCCGCCTCTGCTCCCCCCACCCACCCTTGGGGCGCCCCCCTCCCCCCGCAAGCCAGCCTGGGCCAGCCCCGCTTCGGCCCCGGGAGATCCGTGCGCCCGACCAGCACCAGCATCGCGGACCGCAAAGGCCGCCCGTCCCGTCAAACAAGTTTCTTCTTAGGCTAAGAAACGCAGTATATACGAGTATCTCTATATATAGTACTAATGGATTTGGTGTGCTTCCCCCTTAGCGTCCCCGTCCCTCCGCTCCTCTTCCTTCAGCCTGGTCTCCCCCTCTCTGCCCTCCACCCCCGTCTCTGCACTGAGATACATAAGAAACAAGGGTAGTTTACTGTCTGTTTTGTTTTCTGGGTTTTCAGTGTCCTAGCGGAATGCAAGTAGGCAGCCAGCCCGTACGTTCCCTCTCCGCCCCGCCCCACCCCACCCCGCCCCCGTCACTGCGCTTCTGTTATACCATCTTTGCCTGACTCTCTCCGGCTTCTCCATTGAATGGCTAATGTGTATGTGAAATAAAGAAATAAAGAAAAACAAAAGCAAGAGCGCCTGAGCCTTCGCTAACGCGATCGTGCGGGACAGTTTCGGGATGGGTGGGGTGGGGCCACCGCATGGATTCTGCGCCTCTCTCCTCCCGCCAGGCCGGCGGCCGCCACCGTCGAGGAGCGCGTATCTCTTAGTCTCCGGGAGGGGGCGCCGGTGAGAAAGGAGTAGGCTCTCCGGTCCCTCCCCACCTCCCTCGGTGACCCCAGCACGGAAAAATGCGGCACCACTTGGGTCCGATGACCGCTCTGACGTGTTGGTTCCCAGACCCCTCCCCCGGGAGGGGTACGCGGACAAGGCCACTTCCAGCGGGCGGTGGGCGATAAAAGGGTCTGCAGGGCCCCTGGGGGCGACGGTCGCCCTTCCAGACCCCCGGGCCCTTTCCCCTGTAGGGGACTCTTCACTGGTCCTTCTTCGGGGGAGTCATCTCCAGAGCAGGCGCTGAGCATCGTCCGCCCCTTCCTGGACGGCCCTGGGCTGAGTTCCCAGTGCCCTTCGGCTCAGAGGCGACACCATGGAGGTCATCGCACCTCCGGACTCACAGCCGCTTTTTCTGTCTTGATGGGTCGGCCCGCCCCACCGGGGCTGCCATCGGGGCCGCCTGGGGGCGCGGGCTGCGGGCGCGCCACCACCTCGGCCCTGCGACAAGGCCCGCGGCGGGCGCCGTCGTCCAGGGCTCGGTGCGCCGGCCGTTTGCGGGGCCCTGGAGGGGCGGAGCCTGCGGCCAGAGCCGCTGCCTGGTCGCGCAGCAGCCGCACCAGGAAGCCGATGTATTTCATGGCAAGGCGGAGCACCTCGTTCTTGCTCAGCTTCCGGTCGGGCGGGTGCGTTGGCAGCAGTTTCCTGAGCTCGGCGAAAGCGCCGTTCACGTTCTGCTGCCGCCAGCGCTCCCGACTGTTGGTGAACACGCGACGGGCCACCTTCTGGGGCTGGTGCCCTGAGGACGGGAGTGGCAGGGTTGGCGCCATGGCCCGGGGGAGGCAGGCACCCCCACCTGCCCTTACTCCAGGCTCCCAGCACCCTCATGGGACTTCAACCCCGGCGGGGGGCTGGGGCTTTCTCCACCCAAGGGATACACACGTAGGATCCACGTGTAGCTCTCCTGCCAGTGAGCAGCCCCTGCAGCCCCACCTCTAAGCTGCCCAGACAAGGACTATCACAGGCCCAAGCTGCAGACAACTGAAGCCTTCTGTACCTCTCTCTGTCTACACCTTGATGTCAACGGCTGAAATTCTCTAGGGAATGTGGCTGCCGGTCCGGGGAGCTGTCCCTATGGTTCTCATTCTCATTCTGAGAGTTTCTCTCCCTGTGATTGTGGTGCTGTTCATGTCTCAGGTGGCCTTGTGAACTCCTGGTATATCTAAATGGCTGTGGTGTGTGATCATTGCCATGTGGTTGTTCTTGTGTGGCTAATTCCTGTGTGGCCATGGACCTCAGTGGCTGTGGTTGTGTATCTGTCTCCTGTGTGGTTGTGGTCCTGTGGCTCTCTCTTGGACGGCTGCTGTCCCGTGGCTGTTTCCTGTGTGCCTGTGCATGTGCGTGGCTGTCATTTTGAAGCCCCCATGCCATGCTGTGTTTTGCCGTGACTCTTTGTGGCTCGTTGGGTGGCTGTGCTTGTGTGGAACTGGCCGTGGGTCTGTGGTTTTGCACGTGGGTGTAACCTGCCTGAGTACTGAGCCCCTGTGTGGGCTGTCCTGTGTATGTCTGTGTGCAATGTCACATAACCTTTCCCTGTGGAAGGTTATGTGACAGACGTGGGCCCCAGCAGAGATGGCTGGGCGAACACAAACCCGTACTCACCCTCAGCCAGCTCCAGCTCACAATGGCTTGGTCTCCGCTTCAGCCGGCTGCTAGGGAAGATGCTGAAAGGTCCTGCCGGCCCAATGTAGAGGCTGTAAGGGGTCGTGGGTCACTAATGCCTTGTGGGTAAGGACCCTGACCCCGGATTCCCCCCAGGCCCCGGTCCCCCACTGACCTGTTGAGGAAGGGGTGAGCGTGGTAATGCAGGGCCAGGGGCGGTGGGGCGGTTCCCAGGGTGGAGAGTTGCAGCAGCGGGGGACGGAGGGTGCTTAGTTCCGTGGTGGCCATGGCTGCCCCTGGGGGCCTGGTGTGGCCCAGGCTGATCACTGGCACGCCAGGGGGCAGCCTGGGTGGCGAGGAGCCTCTGTGGCCCACCTCCTCCGCCTTTGGGGGCCCAGGCGAGGCAGGCTTTGGGGGTGGGGCAGGCACTGGGCTGGGGGCACACACCATCTTGGCCTTCTCGGTCATGGTGGGGCCCACCTCTGCCTGGGCCTCGGGCGGGCACATGGACCCCGAGGGGGTGCTCACCTGTGGGAGGAAGGAAGCCGGTGGGGAGGAAGGAATCAGAAGCCACTCCCCACCCTTAGCCCAACAGAGCCCTCAGATGGGAGGAAGAATGGAGGGGATGGCAGTTCAGTGGGCAAAGGCAGATGCAGGGTGGGCCCAGAAACTACCAGGACATGGGAGGGGGTCCAACACAAGGACAGGAGGTGCCCACTGAGGTGCTGGGCAGCACTGAGCTCAGCAGTGCTGCTTCTGAGCTGGTTGTGACCCATGAGGCCTTAGTTGTACAGCCCCTGAGCAAATTTCCCTTCTTCCAGAATCCCCTCTCGCCTGGAGCCTGGAGGGAAGGGCAAGGCAGGGAACCCATGATGGACCCTTTGACCACAGGATGCCCCTGTAACCCTCAGATCTGATCCCAAGACCCTTCATTGACACCATGGACCTTGGAATCCCTCCACGACTGACTGACCCTTCACTGACCACTGCCCACTGGCTGACCATGTGGCCCTCAGCTATAACCCTGAGGCTCTTCCCATTGTCTCCATGTCAGACCCTGAAAGTCCTCCATAATCACTCCAGTGACCACGCCCCCACCCGCTGAAAATGTCCCCTTTACGAACCCTGTGACCCCACTGCTGACACTGAGTCCAGGTGCTAACCCGACTGCCCAGCACAGAGTCGCGCCCCAATCCGCCCTCTGGCTCTTGTGTCCTCCCACCCTCCCCACCCCCCATCAGTATCCACCCCTTTGCCCCCTGCTTCCACATCCCCGTTCACTCTTGGCCTCATGGCCTGGCATGTCCCAGCAATGTCTGGGATTCCTGGCCCCTCTGCCCTGTCTTCCCTAGCTAGGTCCTGGGGAAGCTGGCCTGGTCTTTCACTTAGTGGGCCCCCTAGATGAATGAAGGAAGGAACGAATGAATGAATGCAGGTGGGTCCGGGATCCCCCAATTTCAGGCCCACGCCACTCTTACCCCAGCACTGCTCCGGATGCCTGCTGATGGCCGTGACTCTGTCCTTCAGGTCCAGGATGCGGTTCCGACTTCGGGCAAGGCACCGCCACCCGCTCGGGCCTCTGCGCTCCGCTCCGTGCTGCTGGCAGCCGGAGGCCCTGTCTGGGCCGCAGCATCAGGCCGCCCCTCTTCCTTGGCTCCCAAGGGCCACCGCGGCGGTGGCAACAGGGTAGGTCCCTCCAGGGAAAGTGAGCAGCTCCGGGCCGCCCGCCCTCTCCCCGCCCCTGGCGGCCGGGTTTCCTCCCTCTCGCCCCTGGCGCAGCGGCCGGAGGATGCTGGGCCAGTGCAGATAAGGGCCTGGCTGCCTGGCCGCGCCTGATAAGGAGCCGGGCTGACCCCGGAGGAAACCAGCGGGCGGGGATCTCCTAGCGCGGGCCTCAAGTCCCCGCCCCCAGCCGGCACATGCAGGACTGACTGTCACCCCTCAAGGCCTCACCTTCCATCCCCCCAGGCACTGAAGGATCCCAGCCAGGGTGCACACCCCTAGGAGTGAGGTGCCCAGTTGCATGCAGAAGGGACACTGAGGCAGGGATGGATGCAGTGGTCCCTATGTCACTTGGGTCTGTCCTCCAGCTTTGAATACCCCTTGCTGTGTCCGTGCTGATGGGGGTGGAGGAGAGCTCTTTCCGGCCCTGCTGGGGCCTCGTGACCCAGGGGCCCCCTTCTCCTCTCCTCACCCTGCCTGGTTCCTCTTTCTACAGAGTGCCTCCCCGCCTTTCTGCCAACCCCACCCCGGAGTGGGGCACTGACTGGAGGGCAGTTCTGACAGTTTGGCCTTGGGTGTCCAGCCTAGGCAGGTGTCTTGGGCCCCCCCTGTGCACTATCCACACCACCTTTCCAGGCCCAGGAGGGTGAGAGGAAGTGCCACAGCTGGGGGAGATTTCCTCCGATGCCAGAGCTGGCAGAACCTTCTAATAGGTGCCTCCTCAGCAGGTCCCCACAATCCTGGGCCTCTACGTCACAGGATCACATAGCCCCAACTCAGAGGTCCTTGGCCCTCATCCCACAGTGGGGGTCACTTCAGGGTGGACGGTGATAAAGAGGCATTGGGTAAATATCTTGGAATGGTGGTAAAGCTCAAGATCCTGCTGGACCTCACAAAGGGAGAGGTGCTGGGTACAACAACGTAAGCAGTGACAACACTGTCCCTTATCCCCAGCAACCTCCCACCGGGTCAGTCGTACTTTGCCCAGTGCATATCTGGGTGACTGCAGGAGCCCCAGGCAGGCCCTCAGCTGCCACCCAGCACCGAACTATCGCCCCCCTCTCAGGAATCAGGTGAAGCCCAGGACCCCACAAGCAACCTTCCTACTGTCCCAGGGAAGCAAGAGTACAGTTCTAAACAGACGAGTTAACTCTGGTATCCCTACAAGGTGGGTTCTGGAATTAGATTCATTTTACAGATGGGGATGAAGCAAGGTAAAGGGTGCTTGCAGGGTCCCACAGCTACCACGTGGCAGGCTGGGGATTCTGCCCCCGGTCTCTTCGTTAACGCTGCCACCCGCCCCTGCCCTGGGGGGGAGGGGTTGCAGCAGGCTGCCGGGTGCCTCAGTGTGCGAGCCCGAGGGGCCGCAGGGCAGGAAGCACCTGGGCTGGAGCGGATGCATGAGGCGCCTGGTTCCGGTCCGGCTTCCGCCACCGGGGCCCTGGGGGGAACTGGGCCAGAGAAACCAGGCGGCGAGGTGGCGGCGGCGGCGGGGGCGCGAGTCTAGAACACCAGCCTGCGCGCGTGCCTGCGTCCAGGGGGCGCGCCCACGCTGGGAGGGTGGGAGGAAGGGGAAGGGGGTAAAGGTCCCTGTGGGCGTGAGCGCACGGCTGCCGCCCCGTGGCCACCTCGGGAACGGCAGGCGCCAGCAAATGGGTGGCTAAGCACCTTGCAGGAAGACGATTAGCTCCCCACCTCCCCAATACAGACAGAACACTCCAGTCAGAAACAATGACAACACCTCATTCAGGCAGGGACAAACACAGCCCAGATGCACAGAGCTCCCCAAGGGGGTTAAAACAGATGGACAGAGGAACAGACCCCAGACAAGCAGCTGAAGAGATGGACAGAGCCCCTCCAGCAGATGGACAGACACACCACAGGCAGCCTCCCTATTCAGACAAATGACAGTCAGGGGAAGGTGAAAAGTCTTTATTATTGGCTCAGTCTTTGCCTGGACCAGCAGCAGCCCCAGGCCCAAGGGGGTTCTGATCGGGGGCCTCTGGACGGTCAGTGGGGGTGGCTTCAGCAGTGGCCTTGGGTGTCAGGGGGCTATGCGAGTAGCAGCACTGGTCCCCCCGCTGACAGGTGCCCTGGTGGGAGTATGACGGGTGTGAATGAACCCTGGCCCGGAGCTCAGCAGCCTCCGCTGGGTTCCTTCCCTGGATGGGGAGCTCACTCCCACACACTTGCCTGGCCCCAGTTCTCCCAGCCCTGCCTGCCCATTGGCCCAGCCCTGTTGCTGGGAGGAGAACCCATGCGTGCTTCAGTGGGGGCTGGGGGGCACCTCACCTCCTTGAACCTCTTGCAGGGAAATGTCTTGAGCTGGGCAGCCCGCTGGGCCAGGTCCTCATCCGGCTCCTTTCGCTTATTTTGGAGCAGCTTGCGTCTCTCTTCCATAGCTTCGCCTGCTGCCTTGCCTCTGTGTAGGGAGATGAGTAGCGGGGGCTCCATCTGGCCTCTGTGCCCACTCCCCCCAGCCAAGCCCCACCCCCATCCCACTCTCACTCACCCTGGCCGGGCGCGGGGCCGGGGACCCCAGTTGGCCTCGGGGTTGGCCTGGAAGCGCTTGAGTCCTCGCTGGCGGGAGCTGGGGTTGGCATCGTCCCGGATGGTGAAGTTGGCCTGCAGCCTAGGGAAATGAGGGTGGGGGCTGAAGGGCATCTGCCAGGCAGGCGGGCACACACCGCCCAGGCCGCCTGCCCACCTCAGGGCAGCTCGATGTGCTTTGGGAAAACTGTGTCTGCAGACGTCAGGTTTCTATCATTCATTTAATAAACATTTATCAAGTGCCTACGGTGTGCCTAAAATCTGCTGTCGGTAAAGCTGACATTCTAATGCACAAGACACGCAAGCAATGGGGCAAATCAGAAATCAGCAAATTATAGTGTGTGAGGGCACGAGATTAAGAGTTTTGGGGAGAAGAGAGCACGGTAGAGAGAACGGGGAGTCTGGGAAGGAGCGCAGCAAGGACACCGGAAGAAGGTTCAGGGAGAGCCATGAGGGGACCTGAGGACGGCACTCCAGGCAGAAGGAAAAGCCATGCAGAGGCCCTGAGGAGCGGCTGTGCCCAGTGAGTTTGGGTGAGGAGGCCAGTGTGGAGTTGGGGAGGTGGACGAATGAGGACAGGGAAGTGAGGGGGAGATGGTGCAGGGCCTGCAGATAGAACTGTTTCTAGTGAGTCAGGTGGGAGCCACGGAGGGTTCTGAGCAGAGGAGGGACGGGATCTGACTTGTGCTCACAGGTGCCCTCTGGCCGCTGCGGGGGGAACAGAACGTGCGGGGAGGAGAGCTGGGGGACCAGGGTGAAGGCCACTGCACTGGTCCAGGTGAGCAGTACTGGGGCCAGAATAGGGTGAGGGCAGAACGGGAGGAAGAGAAGTGGATGGATTCTGGATCTCACTTGAAGAATGAGCATGTGTCTGTGAGGAGAAGGGTCTGTGTCGTCTACTTCCCGTGCCTGTGGGCAGCCGTATCTGTGCCATGCCCTTACCTGGGCTCCACACTGAGAATGCGGAATGCCGGACTGGTCTCCGACAGGCGCTCCCGCTTCACCGGACACTCCTTCTCCTGGGAGGCAAAGGTCAGAGGTCAGAGGATGCTGGCACTGACCATTCCCTGCCTTCCCAATTCCATCTGGTCAGGCCTGGCCTCACCCAGCAGCGCATGATGTCCCAGAGGGCCGAGGAGGGGGCATCCGTCTTCACGGCATTCTTACAGGCGTGGGAGAGGGAGACCCGGAAGCCAGCATGGAGGAGGGCAGACCTGGGGACCAGGAGGGATCGTGAGGGGGAGGGGAAGGCTGGACCCCAAAGTCGGTGCTGACCTGTGTGTGAGTGTGACCCTTGTTTCACGGACTGGCATGGCTGCATGTCTCCTGGTGACTTACATTGCCTGCATAATGCCAGCTACCTTAACAGTAAGACTATCCCCCTGGCCAGGGCTCATGGCTTCTAAGAGCTGTTCTAAGCCCTTGTGCATGAGAAGCCCTAGACCTGGGTTATGTTTGATCTCCATTTTATAGGGGACTCTAGTCCAGGAGGGACCCGACTTGCCCAAGGGCACCCAGGGGTCAGGCACAGGCTCCGCCCCGGGCCCGGCCTCACCTCAGCTGCAGGAGCCTGGGCGTGCTGCAGTGGATGGTGCTGCTCAGCTGGTCCAGCGTGTAGTAGAGAGGTACATCCAGGAGCTCCTGCGAGAGGGGACGGGATGGATGTGGGGCGGACCGAGGAAGGATGGCTGGGCACCAGCAGAGCCTCCTCCCGGTCACGGCGCGGTCCCCACCTCAGCGACGACGCTCAGGACCCCACGGATCCGCTCAGCGGTGTGGAAGCGGCCAGGGTTGGCACTCACAGCCTCCAGGACACGGCCCACGAAGTCTAGGTCGTGGAGGGGCTCTGCCCACATGGGGCCACCAAGCTGTGGACACACAGGGACCAGATAAGCAGGGATCAGGACAGCCAGGACCCCCGCCTCCCCCTGGCCTTTCCCCCCGCACCCCCGCCCTGCCCCACCTGGTGTCGCTGCCCACAGTGCTCACACTCTGGGGCCACAGGGGGACCACAGGCTGCAGAGAACTTGACCCTGCGCAGAGAGGGGTGAGGCTGGGGGTGGTGACCCTGGCTGGGATGCCCCCTTCACCTTCCTCCCCAGCTCACCCTTGCTCACCGGCCACCAGAGGCTCCTGATGCTTTGCCAAGGCGCTGGAGGTGGAACGCCCCGCAGCCCACACACTGGAACACCAGCGCCTGCTTGCTGTGGGAGACAAGGGTGGCCACCAATTCCTAGAATGGCCACCACACCCCAACTCTTCCCTCAGGATGACTGGGTCCCCATTGGGCTCCCCAGGGCAGCCTTCCCTCCCCCCGCCCCGGGAAAGGCCCCGTTACCTCCCTCATCCATCACCCTTCCCTGCCCCAGGCAAACCTGGCCGAGGCCTTGACCTTGGCCTGGCCGGTGAAGACACGAACAAAAACGCGCACGTAGAAGTCAGCGCTGATGCTGAGCAGCGGCACCACAAAGCGCTGGTAGCAGTTGGCGTGGAGGTCCAGGCTGTGCAGGACAATCCTCAGGGCCTGGCGTGGGGGACGGGTGCCAGCCATCAGTCCTGCCCCCACTGCCACCTCCCCTACAGGGAGCCACACGAGGTGCTCGCAAGTACAGGCTCAGGGCCGGCTCCCTGGGTTCTCAGCCCAGCCCTGAGTGACCCTTGGCAAGTGAGAGCCTCAGCTCCCTCATCTATGAGATCACACCAGTCTGTCTCTTTAAGGCCCTGGCACTAAATGATTAAGGAAGGGACTTCCCTGGCGGTCCAGTGGTTAAGACTCCACGCTCCCAATGCGGTGGGCATGGGTTCCATCCCTGGTCGGGGAACTAAGATCCCACATGCCGTGCAGCACGGCCCTCCCCCCAAAAAAAATGATTAAGGAAAGCACAGGCCCAATAAAACCAAACCTCTTCTAATTAGCATTCTCAGCATGCCCCATGCTGTGTGATGTGGCACAAGGACCTGCATTCCTCTGGGCAGGATACTGGGTGCTGCAGAACTACTGGGGCCTTCTCCTTGCCAGAGGCTGCAGTAAGACTCTGACAGGGGAAAGGAGGCAGCATTTTCCAGACTGACCTGACAACAGGGTCCTTAAGGAACAAGGACAAGAGCTCTCCTTTCCCAGCCCCTCGACATAGCCAACCCTACCTTCTTGAATCCCCATAGCAACCTGGTGGGGTCTGGGTCATCGTCATACCTATTTCACAGATGCAAAAACAGAGGCCCAGAAAAGGTGAAATCACTTGCCCAAAGCCACCAGCAAAACTAGGACCTGAACCCAGAGCCAAATGCAAACCTGGAAAAACTGCCTTTAAAAAATAATTTTGTGGACAACCCTGATGGCACAGTGGTTAAGAATCTGCCTGCCAATGCAGGGGACAAGGGTTTGATCCCTGGTCCAGGAGGATCCCACATGCTGCGGAGCAACTAAGCCCGTGCACCACAACTACTGAGCCCACACGCTGCAACTACTGAAGCCTGCATACTCTAGGGCCTGCGTGCTGCAACTACTGAGCCCGTGTGCTGCAACTACTGAAGCCCACGTGCCTAGAGCCCGTGCTCGACAACAAGAGAAGCCACCGCAATGAGAAGCCGCGCACCACAACGAAGAGTAGCCCCAGCTCGCCGCAACTAGAGAAAGCCCGCGTGCAGCAATGAAGACCCAAAGCAGCCAATAAATAAATAAATAAGAAGCATAAAATTAAAGATAATAATAATAATAATAATTTTGTGGGAGTTCCCTGGTGGTCTAGTGGTTAGGATTCCGAGCTTTCACTGCTATGGCCTGGGTTTAATCCCAGGTCGGGCAACTGAGATCCTGCAGGTCATGCAGCGTGGCAAAAAAAAAAAAAAAAAAAAAAAGAAAAGAAAATTGCCAAGTTGTTGAAGTAGAGAATACTAGAAAGAATAATGTAATCACCCACTCTTATCCTGGGCAAAACTACTGCCCCACCCCACCCCCAAAGGACCATATTTGGCAGCCATGCTCTCAGGAACTATGCAGGTTAAAGAACGTGCTTGTTGGGACTTCCCTGGTGGCGCAGTGGCTGAGACTCCGTGCTCCCAATGCAGGAAGCCCGGGTTCGATCCCTGGTCAGGGAACTAGATCCCACACGCGTGCCGCAACTCAGAGTTCGCATGCCACAACTAAGGAGCCCGCCTGCTGCAACTGAGACCCAGCGCAACCAAATAAATAGATAAATATTTTTTAAAAAACAAAGAACGTGCTTGTCATCGAAATCCTGGGATGAATCTGGCCAAGCAGGTCTGGGGGTAGGAGGAGAGTTGGGAGGCCCCTCACCATCTCGTGGCAGGCCCGGCTCTTGAGGGCCATGGCCCCGTACTTGCTGTAGCATGTCTCCCCACTGTTCCCCGCCAGCACTGCCATGTCTGTGCAGGTCACACACAGCAGCCCTGTGGGGAGGGACCCGGCAGTGAGGACCCTCCAACACCCCAAGCCCTGCTCAGTACATAACCCCCGCAACCCATCCCCACCCCGCCCTCGCATCAGGCTGGCCTCACCTCCTTCACTCACAGCCTGCACGGCTGCATCCAGGAAGGGGGCGGGGCTGCCATAGGGGTCCAGGTCAATGACGTCAAACCGCTCCGATGCCTTCTGGTGCTGGTACATCAGCATCCTAGGAGCGAGAGGGCCAGGTCCTCAGCCCCCTGCACCAGGGACCCGTGCTGTTCTCTACACATGTTCACTCATACAGTGTGATGGTTTTGGCCTGGACTTGGGGGCCAGCTGCCCGGCTTCAGATCCTGGCTTATCCATCTGCTAACTATATTAACTTTTCCTCCTTGGGTCTGTCTACCTATCTAACAGCGGCAATAATAATAGGGAATTCCCTGGCAGTCCAGTGGTTAGGACTCCGTGCTTTCACTGCCGAGGGCCTGTGTTCAATCCCTGGTCGGGGAACTAAGATCCCATAAGCCATGCAGCGCGGCCAAAAAAAAAAAAAACCCCAAAACAAAATAACAGAAAAACAAAATGGCAATAATAATAGCCAATACTGACGTAGCACATATTTACCTGACACTGTTTCAAGCGGTTTATAAATGTATTAACTCATTTAATCACACAATCTTCAACAGATTTGAAACTATTATTGTTCTTTGCAGGTGAGAAAATGCAAATGCTACTGACCATGTAATTTATAACTGCAACCCTTCCTTCGTCCATCTCTTGTACCCTGTTATTTCACCCCTGCCTCCAGCACGTCTCACCTCTAGTTTACTACACAGTTTATTTATTTGTCATGATTATTGGTTATCATCTGTGTTTCCTATTAGATTCTTTTTAAAAAAAAAAAAGATTTATTTACTATTTATTTATTTTTATTTATTTTTGGCTGCATCGGGTCTCTGTTGCGGCACGTGGGCTCTTCGTTGTGGTGAGTGGGCTTCTCTCTAGTTGTGGCGTGAGTGTTTTCTCTCCTCTACTTGTGGCGCGGGGGTTGCAGAGCGTGTGGGCTCTGTAGTTTGTGGCACGCAGGCTCTAGTTGAGGCGTGCGAGCTCAGTAGTTGTGGTGTGCGGCCTTAGTTGCCCCGCGGCATGTGGGATCTTAGTTCCCTGACCAGGGATCGAACCCGCGTCCCCTGCGTTGTAAGGTGGATTCTTTACCACTGAACCGCCAGGGAAGTCCCCCTATTAGATTCTAATATGGTCAAGAAAGCAAATATTTTAAATTCATTTATTTTCTGTAAAGGGTCAGGTAGTAAGTATTTTAGGCTTTTTGGGAGACATATGGTCCCTATCACATATTCTTCTTTTTCTAAACCTTTAAAAATGTGAAAAACATTCTTAGATGGCAGGCCATAAAAAAACAGGCTGTGGGCCTTGCAGGCTGTAGTTTGCTGACCCCTGCATTATGAACTCCACAAGGTCAGGGACTTTGTCTGTATGGTTTACCGATGCAGTCCTGACAGGAAGAATGGTGCCTGGGGACTTCCCTAGTGGTGCGGTGGTTAAGAATCTGCCTGCCAGTGCAGGGGACACGGGTTCGATCCCTGGTCCGGGAAGATCCCACATGCTGCGGAGCAACCAAGCCCGTGCGCCACAACCACTAAGCCTGTGCTCTAGAACCCTCGAGCCACAACTACTGAGCCCACGTGACACAACTACTGAAGCCTGAGTGCCTAGAACTCGTGCTCCACAACAAAAGAAGCCACCGCAATGAGAAGCTCGTGCGCCACGACAAGGAGTAGCCCCCGCTCCCCGCAACTAGAGAAAGAAAGTCCACGCGCAGCAACGAAGACCCAACGCAGCCAAAAATAAATAAATAAATTTATTAAAAAAAAAAAAAAAAGAATGGTGCCTGGCACTGGATATACACTGGTTCACTTGATTGAATAAAAGTACGAGAAGTTGAGTCTAAAATGGAGACCATAATGGTACTTATTTCCACCTCCGAGCACAAGCTACACAGCTATAATCAGTAACCCCTATAAAATACAGCAACCCCTATAAAACTACTGTCCTTGTTTTATAGACAAGGAAACTTGGGCTCTAAGAGGCTAAGGCCACTCTCCCAAGGTCACAGAGCAAGACTATGACACAGCCAGGATTTGACCCCAGGGACCTTTGTTCCAGAAAGCACCTTCCAGCAGCTAGCCTCTACTGCCCAGCACCTACCGGGCATCTGCCTGGCTGGGCTGTACAAGGTGGGTCACATCGTTGAGCTGCACATTACGGTGCATGAGATCCACGGCTCGGGCAGAGGCGTCATTGGCAACCACGGATCGGAGCCCAGGCACCTCTAGCGCAAAGCGAATGGAACGTAGGCCGGAGGCTGCTAGGCCTTCCAGCACTCGCAGGCCTTCCTGTTGGAGTAAGCAGGGAGCCCCACTCACATCCATGCCTCCATCCTCTGCTGGGCGCCAAGGAGCCCCCACTCCCAGCTCCAATTGCTCTCCCCCTCCAGGAGCCTTCCTTCTTTTACCACCCACTGGACTCCAGGGCTGCTACCTCCTACATTCAGGCCCCACCTCGCAGATATCCCGCACGGCAGCTGTTCGAGGTTGGTCTCCCGGGGCCAGGTTTGCACCCTCTTTCAGTTCAGCCTTGTCCTCCTCTTGCTCCAACAAGTCCACGACCACCTTTTGCACATCCTTCTCACCTGGCACCTTGACTGCAGCCATCCAGAAGCACAAGTTAGGGGATATCAAAGAGCCATCTGAGAAACCTGCCCCTACTCCTCAGAATACAGAAGATTCAGGGAACAAAATCTTCCCCAAAGTCCCTGGAGAAAGGCAGAGGAGCAGAGCCCAGGGCCTGCTATACGGCTGGAGTCTTTCTGGAAGGTAAGGGAGAGAAGGGGCGGGGCAACGAGAGAGCTCTGCATGACACCCCTGCCCACCAGCAGCCTGGACCCCTACTCACTCTGGATTCCTTTGGCCCCAAGTTGAATGCGAGCAAACTCGGTAATCACAGCACATCTGCGGGAGACGGAGAGTCAGCTCACACCCCTTCATCCTCATAGACCCACTGCCCTCTGCCAAGCTGACCCCGGACCGTGCTCACGTCAGGTCCCGGTTGAACTCCTGCACTGGGTTGTAGAAAACTTCGTTTGCGCTGGGGAAGACGATCTTGGCGGCCCCCTCAGTGACCGTCGTCTCCTGAACCTCAGGTGGGCGCTCTTCTCCGCAGGGTTCGGTGCCATTCTCCATTGCCGCTGGATTTGGCGGCCCTTGGGGCTGCCCCTCCATAAACCGGGCTCTAGAGAAGTTGAGGGCGGAGCGGAGAGTCAGGCTTAGCCACAGAACGATCCTCGCACAGGACATCCGCGGGCGCCTCTGCCCGCCAAGCCTAGTTCGGAGGGCGGGGGAGAGAATAGCCAAAGCATCAGAGAGCTGCTTTCCTGGCCGGATGGCCTACACAAGTGTAAAGTAGGGACTAAGGAAACCCTGTGACCTCAGTAAATTGACACCACCCCCCGTCTTTGGAGGACTGTCCCTGAGAAGCCGGAAGCCCTCGAGCGGGCCCACCCATGGTCCGGATCCCTCCCCGCGTCGCCCAGGCCCCCCTCACCTTCTCTTGCGGCACCGAAAACCAAATTGGTCTCGGTGCACGTTTCCCCAGATTAGGACCTGGGCGCCGCCATGTTGGCACAGTGGGAGGCCAGATCATGTGACAGAATTTAGTCAATCATTGATGCTACCTATAGTGGGCAGCTGGGATCAAAATGCACGGCGGAAAGCGCTGAAAGTGTTGTGTGACGGCCTTAATCACTGCGGCTCCCCTGGGAGGGGACACGTCACTAGCCCCATTTCACGGATGAGGAAGGTGAGAGTCAGAAAAGGGGCGGTAAGCGGAGAAATCTAACATCTATTGATCGTCTCCTGTGTGCTGGGTTTTGTAAACACAGTATGTCAGGGCACCCTGCGGGAATAACTCAGGCTCTGAAATCAGATTTCCTGCGTTTGAATCCCAGTCCTACCACATGCTCTTGACAAGTTACTTAAACTCTCTGGGCTTCACTTTCCTTACCTGTTAAATAAGAGTCCTAGCTTCCAAGACAGAGCAGAGATTAAGCGACAGAATGCCTGGAAAATGTGCAAAGTAGGCTCTCTCACATAGCAAACCCTCAGAAGGTTCTAACCGGTGTAGGAAAGGAGACCGTAGTGTCGGTACTGACTGGTTCCAGCCCCAGCTTGCCTTCCTACTTGTTCTTAATGCTCTCTGCTTATATTTCCCCATTTGCAAAATGGGCAGAACTTTTTAACGTTCGTTATTGAGTTGTGATGAGAATTAAACGAGTTAGTGCAGGTAGAATGCTTAGAATGGAATCTGGCGTCGCATAAGCATCCTACAAGTGTTAACGTTTATTGTTTCTTCTTGGGCCCGGTTTTGAATCCTGGCACCCGCCACCACTTCCTTGCTGTGTGATCTGGAGCAGGCTTCTTCATCTCTCTGTGCCTCCCTTTCTTATTTTCTATAAAGTGTGTGTGTGTGTTTATAAAATAATTCCTACCTAAAGATACTACTGTGAAGTTTAAACGAGATAATCCCGTAAAGAACCTAAAACAGTGCCTGGCACAATAAACAGCAGATATTATTGTTTGCGTTTTTACAGGAAACTAAAGTTCCGAAAGGCAGAGCGACTTGTTTAAGGTCGCGGGACTAGATGGTGGCGAGGTCGGGACTCGAACTCTGCAGCAGAGCCAAGGTCCTGACGGGGATTCCGAGGGGCCGAGGGAAGAGACTGAGGAGAGAAGGGGCGCGCTCGGCGCTCGGCTGGCCTAGCCTCGGGGGCAGGCACTGGGGGCGGTGCGTAGGCGGGGCCACGGCCGCTCCTCCCCGGCCCAGCGGCGGCGGCGGCGGCGCGCCTTGCGCTCGCTCGGCGCTCGGCTGGGGCGGCCTGGCCCACAATGAATGGCCGCCGCGGCTGCCGCTGCTGCTGAAGCGGAGGCCGCGGAGGCCGCGGAGGCGGACGCCGAGGCCCCGGCGCAGGGGGGCGCGCCCCGGGCCCAGGCCCGGCCCCAGCCGCCGCTGCGGAGCTCGCCGGGAGCCCCCGGAGCGCGGCCACGGCGCAGGTGAGGCGGCCCGCCCCAGGCCCGGTTCCGGCCTCCTTTCGCCGGGGCGGCCGGAGGGCATCCGAGGTCCGGCTAAGGGCTGAGGGAGGAGGACATGGGGGCCTCCTCCGACCGGGGAGGAACTTGGTTAGCAGCCTGCACTGTGACCCGGCCCGAGTGCGGAGAGTCCCGGTCCCCGCGAGCGGCCTTGAGCGTTCAGCCCCGGGCCGGGCCGCGGAGCTTGGGGGCGTCGGGATCGGGCCCAGACCTCCTCCTGTCATTCCCCGCGAGAGGGGAGCGAGACCAGGCCCGGGCAGGTGCAGGGGTGGTTGGGGGCCGGGAAGTTGGAGGGAGGGCCGGTGGAGGAAAAGTGAGGAGGCGCCCGGGGAGACCGGAGGGGGAGGGGGAGGAGGAGTCGGGCTTTGGGCCGGCCGAATGGGGGAGGAGGGGAGAGTGGCTTGGCCGGAGGGAAACGGCCCCGAGGGGGGGCGGGGAGGGGCCGGGCTGGCAGGTACAGTCGGGGCGCTGGAGGAGGTGGGTCAGGTTACAGGCCTGGGGGCGGTTGAGGAGAAGCCCAGGAAGTGGGGCAGGGTGGGTGTGGGCGGAGTTAGTTCTAGTGGGGGCGGTTAGGAGATCCCTGAAATGTTTGCAGGGGTCACATGAGGTTTCGGTTCGGAGAGTGGGGAGGGGGTGGCGAGGGCCTGATACGGAGGCGATCAGGTAGGTTGAGGAACTACTGTAGGAGCTTTGGGAGTCCGGGGGAGGCAGAGCCTTTGGGCTAAGTAGGCTAGTGGGGATGTGGGAGCGGGTCTGGAGAAACTAGTGTGATCAAAATGCAAGTGCCAAGGCGCACCCCCTCCCCCCCTTTCCCGTCCAGGTGTTAGCTTGGGGCCACATCTGAGGGGTTTCTTCTTTCTCACACCTCATCCCTGCCTGTCTCAGGCTCTGGGTCCCGACAAACCCTTTGGGCAAGCCTCTGCTGGCTGCTCCAAGGTGCTAGCCCGGCAGCTGGGCGTTTGTGTGGGCAGCTTGGGAAATAGTCTGGAACACCTAGCTCGGGCATCTTGTTTACCACCCTTTTGCCCACCCCCACCCCATATATCGGCAGGGAGGCAGCCCAGCCCCTGTTATCTGAGTATCTTAGGGTCCTAAGATTCTTTCCCCACTTTTTGTGACCAGAGCCTTGAGGCTCAAGCCTAGGGGTTGGGACCTCACTACCTTTCAGGCACCAGCTCTCCGCAGGTGAGTTACTGGGAGGTGAGCATATAAAGCTCTGTTCATTGTGTCTTGAAGCCTGGAGGCATGGGGTTTGGAGAGGGTTGCGGGTTGGTCCAGGAAGGTCTGACCCGGCTCATCATTGTCTTGAAGGCTCCTGATGGGGTGAAGGCAGGTCACCAAGAAAAGGATCAAACCAGGCACCTACACCCTGGCCCAGGCCTTTGGCGCTCCGGGTCCCAGGGCTCTGCCTCTGCAGTGCTCTTCCTGGGGCAGGCCCTGTGCTGAGCTTGCTGGTTAGATGAGCTCATTGATTGCTCACCACCACCAGCTCAACTTAGGCCTTCTTCATGGTACAGGGGAGGAAGCCGCGGCTCCGTGGCTTGTCCCAGGTCCCACAGCTAAACAGTGGCAGGCTGGGATTGACTGACCCTCAGCCCCAGCCCGCAGTCCCCTGGAGCTGGCCTTTGAGGGGTGTGACTGGAAGAGCTCACTGTTCTGGATTCCCTGGTGGGAATTCTCTGTCCAGGACTTTTCTCTTGCCTATCCCAAGGGATGGGTCAGTACCCTTGCGGACAGTTTTCCTGGTGTTCCAGGGAGCCAGATCAGTGGAAGCTTTTTTCCCAGAGGCAAGGTCATCCCTGTTCTAATGGGAGCCAAGAGGTCAGGGGTCACAGAGCTGTGGGCTGGCAGAGGGAGGTGGTTATGAGGATGGAACCTGGCTCTGGAGCTGGATTTTTGCTTTTTTTCCTGGTTTATCTTTTCCTCTGTTTGGTCCCCGGTCAGACCACCCCTGCTTTTGTTCCTTCTCTCTGGGCTAACTGCAAAGCTGCTACCAGTGTGTCCTGGGAACGTTGACTTGGGAGCCTCAGCACCGGAGGCAGGAACCACAAACTGCTGGGTCGAGTGGTATCAGCTAGATCTGGGTTTAATGATGGGTTGTCACCTCATTCCCTCCCTTCCCCCAATCTCCTTGTAGTTCCTAGAACTGCCCCCACCTGGGCTCGGCCCTCCTCCCCTCTTTGGCTGGCCGCCTGGTTCTGGGAGGGGTAGAAACTGGGCCAGCAGCCCCATGTAAAGAAGCCTTCCCCCTGCTGGTTGGGCTGAGGCTGGCTGCCGTGGCGCAGCCTGGGGCCTCAGCCGGGGCTCCGGGCTGGGTACTTAGGATGGGGCAGCTGCCTCCAGTCATAGAGCTGGAATGGGGGCAGAGACTGGTAGTAGTTGGCTGCTGTGTGTGGATGGCAGAGAAGGGGGCAGTGAGTCCGAGCCTGTGCCTGGAGCTGGAGAAAGCACTCTTAATAATTGCTTTTCTGTGAGGATTTAGGGTGCCCAGACCTGGGGCGCCAGAGGAGGCCAAAATAGCCTGGCAGGCAAGAGCAACAAGTAAAGGGACCCTTGGGACAGTTTGATTTCACATGGGTGCCAACTCCCTGCTGGGGCCCGGGGAGCAGCCCTGAAAAGCAGCTCCTAGAACTGCTCTCAGCAACTTCTAGTGAAGGCTAGACAAAGGTTTGTCTGAAGGTGACTGACCTCAGACAAACAAATGATCAAGCTCATTTCTGATATCCCCGCATTCATGAATATAGTAAAACCAAGTGAAGTGATGGTGCTGGGGTGGGTGGAAAGCCTTAGATTTGGGTGGTCAGGGAAGGCTTCCAGGCGAGCTGAGCTCTGAATAATAAGAGATCAGCCTGCTGGTGGGGGAGCTGGGGCAGGGAGGGGCGAATGTTCTAGGCAGACAGGACAACACATTGAAAGCCTTTATTTAGCATGTGCCAGGCTCCTGCTAAGTGCTCTAAACATTTTGTGTTTATGAGGGAAGGAGTGAAGGGTGACCCTGGCGTGGAGATAGAGACCCTTAGTGCCGTTCCCAGAAAAGAAGCGTCTGATCTCAGGGTTTCCTGGATCCCCCCATCGCCCCCAGATGCAAGTCCAGACCCCTTGGCCTGCATCCAAGGCCTTCTAAAATCTGGTGCCCTGGCCAAGCAGTGGGGAGCCCCAGCAGGTTCTTGCGCAGGGCTGCAAGGAAATGAGTTTTGGTCAGTTTGGCAGGACCCGTCATGGAGGTCAGCCTGGAGGCATGGGGTTTGGAGAGGGTTGCGGGCTGGTCCAGGAAGGTCTGACCCGGCTCATCAGTGTCACTGCCAGAGACTGTGGTGGAGGAGGGCCTGCCAGGTTCAGGTGGGGCTTGCAGCATTTGAGGCGACAGTGAGCCGGCCTTGAAGACACGGAGGTGGTGTTTGCACCAGCCTCTGCTCCTTCTCTTGGGTCCCCCCTGCCTCTCATCACTCCCATCCCTTTCCTGGGTGCCACGCTGCTCTGAGCACTTTTCACCCATTTGTAAATCACTTAAGCCTATGCCTAGCTTGAGCACACAGGCCCGCATCCCTGCCTCTGCTCCTGGGTCCCCTTGGCCAAGAGTGTCATCCCTCTGTCTCCTCCTGAAGAGCCTTCTGAGCCACAGAGGCTGTGAGGTGGGACTGAACAGGTGGCTGTCTCGTTGTGTCCAGTATCTGGTTGTGATCATTGCCCGTCTCCTCAGGATAGACAGGATGTGAAGGTCTCAGCATCCTTGGAGATCCGAGGGCCCTCTCTGAGGACCATGACTGAATTAAGCAGAGGGTGGGTAAAGGTGAGCAAACATGGTGTAGTGGAGAGTCAGATTCCACTGTTAGCGCCACCTTGCTCAGCCAGGAGACCCTGGGCAAACGTTGTGGCCTTGGCGCCTCAGTTTCCGCATCTGATAAGTGGGGACAAGCAGGCATACCTGCACTGCAGTGGTTCTCAACCAGAGGTGATTCTGTCCCCCTCAAGGGATGCTTGGGAAATGTCTGGAGACATTTTTGGTTGTCACAGCTGTCACAGTAGAGGCCAGGAATGCTCCTCAATATCATATAATGTACAGGGCAGCCTCCACCACAGAGGATGATCTGGCCCCAGTGGGAGCAGGGCCTCAGTTGGGGCTCCCTGCGGCGTGGTTATTGGGAGGGTCATGTGAGAGGTTGGTGTCTGGGGTGTGATCAACTGGTGCTGGGAAGGCAGTGCGGGGAGCTCTCAGTAAGTACGGCCTGATAGCTCATGAAATGGCCTAAGGTTCTGGGAGATGGTGAGCGGTATAAGATGCCTGTGCTGCTGTCAGGGAGTTTGCAGTCCTGCGAGGGGCTAGGGGGGCAGACAGAAGGGAACATAACTAATAATAGCAGCTGGGCAGTGGCTGCAAAGTCAGCACCAACCTACCTACCCGTGTTACCTTAAGGTGGTTTAATCCTTAAAACAGCCTTGTGAGGTGGCTGCTTGTTTCATAGTTGGGAAAGACTGACGTGGGGGGGTGGTAAGCACTAGTACAGATAAATGTTTTCTGGGAGCGTAGAGGAAGGAAAGCGTAATTCTAAGCGGGAAGCTTTGTAAGGGATATTTGAGCCTAGTAAAACAGGATTCTGATTCTTTTGTCCTGCCAAGGCCCTGCAGGGTCTCCAAGCACATCTCCACGACCCATCCCCAGTAACCGCCCACCCGCCTGCCTCCTTTGTGTTAGCCTCCCCAAGGTCACCTCAGGGCCTTTGCACTTCCCTCCACCCTTTGTGCAGCTGCTGCCCCGCCCCCTTGTCCTTGGGTCTGGAGGCACACAGGGAGTATGAGGTAACTCACAAAGGTGGGCTTGAGGTCAGAGTGGGAGGGGGGTGGGGCCTGGCTGGGTTCTCCTAGGAGCTGCTGCAGGCGGAAGCCAGATTGCTGAGGACTTTGAGGAGAGAGTGGGAGGAGGGAGGGAGGAGAGGCAGCAGGCTAGAATGCTCATTCCCGGAGGTGGCAATGAGGGGAGGAAGAGTAGAGAGTAGCTGGGGGAGGCTGGGTGAAGGAAGAAGGCCTCTGGGGGGGAGCAGGGAGAGCAGCACCCAGAACCCTGGGGTTGGGGCCCCAGGTCGGCAGCAGACCCCAGCTTGGGTCATGGCTTCCCTTCTCAGCTCTGGTTTCTCAGTTTTCCCAGTCATGAAATGGGTCTAGCTGAGGTGGCCGCCTGCCACAGGGAGCAGCAGGACCATGCAGAGGACGAGTGCAGCCTGGGCCGGCCGTGGTCAGGAAGCCCCAACACTCAGCTCCAGTGTCCCCTCCTCTGTGGCTCTTGGACAGGAGCCACGTGGCCTGGGTGCCATCCTGGGCCTTGCTCTCCTCATCTGTAAAATGGCAGGAAGACTCATTTCTTCCTCAGAAACTGGTGAGAGGAATAGCTGAGCCCTCATCAGGTGCTGGTGCACAGTAGGGGCAACGTCCATGCCACCTTCCATGCCACCTATGGTTGCTAATCCTGTCACCCACTGTGGAGTTAACAGGAGGTTTTCAGGGAAAAAGAAAATGAATTAAATGTGCATGTACCTAAAAAAGATCTGTGCAGTCGGGTATCGCCTTGTTCTTCACTAGCTAATGTTTGCCTAAACTACCTTCCAGTTTGGCTCCTGCAGAGGGTCCGAATGGCTTTGGGCCAGGAATGCACCCCGAGCAGCCTGGGGGGTGTGCCACTTTCCTGCCCCCAGCTGTCACTCTGACCTCATGCTGAGCTGGGTGAAGGATTGTGGGGCTTTCCAGCGGCCTTCTGTCCTTCTTAGGCTTGGAGTTAGTGGGTTCCCTTAACCAGCTTACATGTCAATGGGCAGCTCACCACTTCCCTGGAAAGTCAGCCAGAAAAGACAGTCCTTGGTGAGGCAGACACAGATCTGTCCCCCAGCCTCTGCTGGCTGGGGTACTCAGAGCTCCCTCCTCAAAGAGCTGGCAGTTTCCACCCCCAGGAATTGCACTGCCACACAAGCACTTCCGTTGCAAGCCTGTCGCACCCCAGCGGGATCAGGCAGTAGGGCAGCCGTCGGTGGGAATCCCAAGTTCAGTTACATTGAGCCCCAAGTGGGACCCTGACTGCAGGCCACCCACCTGCTGTGGCTGCCAGAGGAGGGTGTCTGTCTGAGCAGCACCCTCTGCGTTGGCCCCGGCGGCCCCCACTGCGGTGCGGGTGGCACCCCTGCCCAGCCTCAGAGACCTCTTCCAAGTCCCCCTCTGTTCTAGTCACAGTGCGACTAAAAGGGGAGTGTAGTTGGAAGTAACAGAAATAATTCTTCATTCATTCCGCAAACAACGATTGTGCGTCCACTGTGTGCCTGTCTAGTTGTAGGGGCAGGGGACATAGTAGTGTGAACCAGACAGGCAGTCACCCTGCCCTGGTGGAGCTCACACAAAGCCAAGGACACATCTAGTTGGTAGATGGTGGGAAGTGCCAAGGAGGAAAAATGAAGCAGGAGAAGTGGCCGGAGGAATCGGGGTTGGGAAAGGCTGTCTTTGGAAATCTGAGCTAGGGGATCAGGAGGGGATGAAGGGCTGTGACCATCTTGGGGCCTGCATTGTAGGAGGTCTGAGAGCAAGCAGTCCTTACTGTGCAGGGCCCCCATACACATCGTAGGGGCCCAGGTGGTGAGAACTGGTTTTGAAGGAATCGGAGGTGTGAGTCCTAGGGTCTTCACCCAAGCAAGGAGGGCTAGATAGAGCCTGTGTACACTGCAGCCAGAGCAGGCTTGAGGGGAGAAGGGCTCGGCTGAGGATGCATTGTGTGGGCATCTGGGGTATGTGCAAGTCTGCCGTCCAAGGGGAGGTCCAGGCCAGGGGCTCCATGAGGGAGTTGTGGGGTGAGTAGATGGTATTTGTTTGTTTAGGTTTTTTTTTGGCCGCGGCATGCAGGATCTTCCCTGACCAGGGATTAAACCTGTGCCCCCTGCATTGGGAGCATGGAGTCTTAACCACTGGATCTCCAGGGAAGTCCAAGTAGATGGTGTTTTGAGCCTGTCTTAGTCTGCTTGGGTCGCCATAAGAAAATACCATAGACTGGGCGGCTTAAACAACAGACATTTGCTCACAGTTCTGGGGGCTGGAAGTCCAAGATGCCAGCGCGGTCAGGTTCTGGTTGGATTCTAGTGTGCTCACGTGGCCCTTAGTGTGTGCGCTTGGAGAGAGAAAGAGAAATCTCTCTTCCTCTTCTTATAAGGACAAAGAGTTCTGTTGCATTAGGGCCCCACTTTTATGACCTCTTTTAACCTTAATTACCTTCAAATAAGACCCTGTCTCCAAATACAACCACACGGGGGATTAGGACTTCAACTTAGGAATTGGGGTGGGCGACACAATTTAGTCCACAGCAGAGCCCTGAGACTGGGTGTGATCCCCCAAGGAGAGAAGCAGACTGAAGACTGAGCCCAGAGCCAGCTTTGCCTTCCTCCAGTTTCTGGAAGGGCCGTGCCTGCTTCTCCCTTGGGGCTCTGCACACTTTCCTTGTGCCTTGAGGGCCACGCTCCCAGCCCACCACTGCCCCATTAGATCACCCCCCACCTCCACCCCCTTGTACCCCCCCAGATCTCAGCTCCAGTGTCCCCTCCTCTGCGTGAGGTCAGAGGCGTGGACCTGCAGCTCGTTGATCCGAGTGACCCTGGATAAATGGTCGTGTCTCTCGCTGGACCACGAGCTCCGGAGGCAGGGCCTTGTCTTAGTGGTGGCCTGCCCCAGGCTCTGGGCACTTCCTGCCCCAGGCAAGGCGCTTGGCAAATATTTGTTGAGTGACTGTTGAGAGGTCATGGAAACCATGTGTCGTGCCCTTGCGTCTCGTCAGGAAACCCACCCTCTTCCGGGGCCAGGAGTAGCGATGGAAGGGTCCCCTTGGCCTTGTGTGGGTCTGGGGGCTACCCCTTCCCTCCAGGGGGATCTGGGCACCCCAGAAGGTGTGCGGGCTGATGTGCCAAGTTGTGAGGAGAGAGAATTCAAATACGGTTTTCTGCCCAGGGGAGATTATAGTCAAGTGGGATTTAATGTTCTCAGAGGTAAGCGTAAGGGCCCTATGGCTTGGGGGTTGGGGGGAGTGCAGAAGAGGGCATCTTCTCCAGTCTGGTGAGTTCTCAGAGCACGGGGCAGCTGAGGGTGAACGAGGAAGATGTGGGTAGTGGGAGGAGAAGGGCGCTCCGGGCAGGGTGCACAGCTTGGGTAAAGGTCTGGCTGAGGGGAACCGTGCAGTACAGGCGAGGGGCTCGGGCTGGTGAGGACTGAACTGTTGGCTGGTTTAGAGAACCGCCCCCCCCCCCCCCCCCCCCCGCCCCCAGCTCTCCATCCTACCACTTCCCAACCAGCAGGTGACCCAGGCTGAGCGCCAGCTGCTTTCAACCTGTTTCCTCTGGAAGCCCGATCTGGCTCCATGGCTCCTCCCTCACGGGAGGTGTAGGTGAGGGGCAGGACCACCGGCCATTGTTCTTCTGAGTCCGGCAGCCTGGATTGGTGCCGCGATCCAGGGGTGGGTCTCTGGGGTCTCCAGTGGTCTCCAGTGGCCTCTTCCACCTCCACCCCCCCCCCCACATACCCTGTCCTACTTACAGGGGCAGCGAGGCAGACCTAGCACCCCACTCCCTGTCACTGCAGAGGGTGCGTGCCTGTGCACGGATTGCATCAGCCTTTTGCACAAGTTGTGTTCCCGCCCTGCCATTGCTAGTCGAAGGCTTCAAAGCCCTGGGTGCTGGGCTCTGAGGCCCCATGGGGTTCACGAGGCCTGGGGACCCCAGACTGAATGTCAGGTTGGCTCTCGCCCTCGGGAGCCCTCCTCCTTGCGTCTCTGTTCCCTCCTGTTGAGAACCTTATCGCCCCCATGCTGAGCGCTCACCACAAAGCCATCCTGCACCAGTTCCCGGTGAGGGGTCAGGCCCTGAAGTCCAACTGCTTGGGACGGGGCAGGGCGGTGCTGTGATCCCCACCCATAAAGTGGGGCCCTGCTAGCCTTCCCTGCAGAGTGCTGCGAGCACTTCGGTAGCCTTCGGGAAATGCGTGCAACAGTGTCCAGCACACCGAGCACAGTTAGGAGGACACTTTGGAACACCCTCCGTAGCCCCAGAAGCATCCACACCCATATGTGTACTGCCTCAGCCCCCTCCCCCCCGTTCACCCATGCTTCCCCACCCCCACCCCGCAGCTGCCATTTCCCAGGCAGGAGCAGTCTATTCCTGCCTTGGTACACTATTTGACACGTTTACAAATATTTATTGACCGCCTCTCTCTGTTCTGATGAGCTAATCATGAACAAATCTGCCAGCATGCCTGCCCCCTCTGGAGTTGACAGTCTCCTTGGACGAGTACGTATCTATACAACTTTTTTTGGCTGCGCTGTGCAGCATGCAGGATCTTAGTTCTCCAGCCAGGGATCGAACCCGTGCCCCCTGCAGTAGAAGCACGGAGTCTTAACCACTCGACCGCTAGGGAAGTCCCCTGTCTACAACTTTTAAAACAATACCCTGTCTCCCGTAGAGACTCATTCCTGAGTCACTCACCCCCTTCTCTCTGTCCCCGCCGCTGATGCTGGGAATTCTCCCAAAGCTGGTCTGGGCCCAGTCTCCCTTGCTCCAGGCTTCCCATTGCTCACTCTGACATTCATCCTCACCAGGCCAGGGCCCACCTGTCCCACACCCCGTGCCGCTCTCCAGCCACACTGGCCTCCTTTGGCATCTCCAGACCGCACCTGGTTCCTTCCTGCCCAGGACTGTTGGTTGCTGTCTCCATCTCCCCATCTTTACCTCGCCCACTCAGTGACACACTCACCCCAACTAAAATTAAATCACGCCCTGTGTCTCCTCACTAGACAGTGAGCTACGTGTGGGCACAACCAGTCCTCTTCAGGGCTGTGTGCCCAGCACCTTGCAGTCCGTGGGGTGGGTTGGATGTATACCTCCCCATTTTACACATAAACAAACTGAAGCACAGAGAGGTGAGGGGCTGGCCTGAGGTCATGCAGCTTCAGAGTGGGGCTAGCAGCAGAACCCAGGTCTGAGGGGCTCTGGCTCCACCGCATGCGTGTCCTGCCTTGGTCCTCCCCCTTGGGGTGTAAGCCTTCCAAGCCAGGGGTCTAGAGCACGCCTCCAGGGACTAGAGGCCAGGCAGCCTCTTCCTTGGCTGCTTGGGCCCTAGGACCCGGGGGGTCTTCAGTTTGGCAGCCTGGGGAGGTGGGTCAGGGCTGTCAGGGCCCTGGAGGAGGCTCTCTGGGCTCTATCCTTTGCCTCCTCTTGGTGCCTCAGTTTCCCCTACCGCCTCGTTCAGAGGCCGAGCTCTGAATGAGGAGGTAGGAGAAACTGAAGCACCAGCTCCTAGCCTGTCCGGCCCTTAGTTTGACCTCCTGGGACGTGCATGCTGCCGTCTAATTAGGATTTCCCTGTCTCCGTCTCCCCCTCCTTATTGCCTTTTTGTTTTTCATGGTGGCGACAATGATTTTGATGAGGAAGAGGAGGGTACAGCAGAGGGGAATCATGGATTTCAGTGCCCAGACAGATCTGGGTGAGCCAGGACTCACCCTTGCCCTGAAGTGCACCTCTGAGCCCATGGGCACATGGCCCCTCGTGTTCCTCCAGGTAGCCCTTTCTGAATGAACCTGGGTAGGGCCCAAGTCTTCACTGCATCCCCAATCCTCAGCCCACAGAGGCAGCTTAGAATAGACTGGTTAATGAAAAAAAACTGAAAGATGCATGAGAGCTAACATGGGAGTGAGAGAAGAACAGCTGGGAGCTCTAGTTAGTTCCTGCCTCAGGGCCTTTGCACACACTCTTCACCTTTTTCCTCTTTCTTCTCACCAGCCTGACTCTCTGCTCAGGCCTCTCTTCTCACCCGTACCTGCCCGTTCAGGACTACTGCCCTCCACAACTATAGAATGGCAGGGGACTCAGTTTTACCAATGGGGGCACTTGTAAAGCCATATCTTACTTCAGAGCCCTTTTATGATTGCCCCCAGAGCATCAGGCATGCTGTCCTCACCCGACCAGTTCTTCCCTCCTGGGTTGGAACATGCACTGATGGAATAGGCTCTGATGCAGAAGGTCACACATTTGAGAGGTGCCAGGGCCCCCCAGGTGGTACTTCACAGGTCAGGATGGGGGTGGGCTCCCTGAGCAGGGTCTCATGCAGTTCCTTAAATTCACATTTCTTTCTCCACCCACCCCCTCAAGCACTTTGGGGTGAATTGTTTGTGGTGTGATTTCACACACTTTATTTTTTTATTTTATTTTATTTTTAAAATTTATTTTATTTTTGGCTGCGTTGGGTCTTTGTTGCTGTGCACAGGCTTTCTCTAGTTGCGGCGAGTGGGGACTACTCTTCGTTGCGGTGCATGGGCTTCTCTTGTTGCGGAGCATGGGTCTAGGCGCGCAGGCTTCAGTAGTTGTGGCTCACGGGCTCTAGAGCGCAGGCTCAGTGGTTGTGGTGCACGGGCTTAGTTGCTCCGTGGCATGTGGGAGCTCCCCGGACCAGGGCTTGAACCAGTGTCTCCTGCACTGGCAGGCAGGTTCTTTTTTTTTTTTTTTTTTTTTTAATTAATTTATTGATTTATTTATGGCTGGGTTGGGTCTTCATTTCTGTGCGAGGGCTTTCTCTATTTGTGGCAAGCAGGGACCACTCTTCATCGCGGTGCGCGGGCCTCTCACTATCGCGGCCTCTCTTGTTGCGGGGCGCAGGCTCAGTAATTGTGGCTCACAGGCCTCGTTGCTCCGCAGCATGTGGGATCTTCCCAGACCAGGGCTCGAACCCGTGTCCCCTGCATTGGCAGGTGGATTCTCAGCCACTGCACCACCAGGGAAGCCCAGCAGGCAGGTTCTTAACCACTGCGCTACCAGGGAAGTCACACACGCTTTATTTTTAAATATTACTTACTTTTGTAAATAGGCAATACATTCACCAGGTTCAAAACTTAAAAGACCCTAAGATGGAATTCCCCGGCAGCCCAGTGGTTAGGACTCTGAGCTCTCACTGCCAAGGGCCTGGGTTCAGTCCCTGGTCAGGGAACTAAGATCCCACAAGCCGTGTGGTGTGGCCAAAAAAAAAAAAGAAAAGAACAAAAGACCCTAAGAACGTACATGGTAAGTCTCATCCCCAGTTCTACACAGAGGACATTAGTCTTACGGTTTCTTTCTTCTTTTTACAGCTTTATGGAGATGCACATACCAAGCAGTTCACCCGTTTAAAGTGTACAGGTTCAGGAGTTTTTAGTATATTCAGAGTTGTGCATCCATCACCACAATTTCTGAACATCTTTCACGAGGGCAAGAAGAAACCCTGCACCTGTTTGCTCACACTCCCCTAATCCTCCAAGCACCCCCAGCCCCAGGCAACCACTAGTCTGCTTTCTGTCTCTTATTGATTTGCTTGTTCTGGACAGTTCATATAAATGGGATTATATAATATGTGGTCTTTTTGTCTGGCTTCTTGCATTTAGCATAATGTTTTCAGCGTTTATCCAAGTTGTGGCATGTAGCAGTAGTGCATTCCCCTTTATGACTGAGTAGTATTCCATTGTGGATCGACCATATTTTGTTTATCCATTCATCAGTTGATGGACATTTGGGTTGTTTCCACCTTTTGCCTATTGTGGACAGTGCTGCTGTAAACATTCACGTACAGGTGAATGTGTGGATATATGTTTTCATTTCTCAGGAATAATTCCTAGAAGTGGAATTCCTGGGTCATATGGCAACTTCATGTTTAACCATTTCAGGAATGGTTTTCCACAGCAGCTGCACCATTTCACATTCCCACCAGCAGTGTAGGAGGGTTCCGGTTCATTTCTCATCCTCACCAATACTTATCTTTTTTATTCTAGCCAGCCTAGTGGGTGTGGAATGGTGTCTCATTGTGGTTTGGATTTGCATTGCCCTGGTGACTAGTGATGTTCTCATGCAGTTTCAGGGTTTCTCGAGTGGTCATTCAGTCATTCAGCAAATGGTGATTGAGGGTCATGTGCTCAGCACTGCAAACGCAGTGTGAAAAATCGGATGACTCTGCCTTCTTGGTGTCTCTATGCCTGTTACCCTATGTGTGTAGTGCTAGTGGTGGTTCATGCTCATGGGGGCTCACTGTGTTATCTCATTTAATATTCAAGCACAGACGTGTAAGTATGCCTTTGCCCTCCTTTCTGCAAAGGGACGGCATGGGCCACCCCGGCCTATAGCTGACTTAGCTGATTTGACAGTCTGTCACAGAGGAAAGGCCATGCTGGGACAGGAGTGGGCGGCACCTGCGATTCTTACAGTCGTGGCAAATTCCACCACATGGATGTCCACGCTCCCGTGTGTCTCCCTGCGGCGGGCTGAGTCTGCCGTCTGACCCTGTCCCTCCATCTCTCCCTGTCCCCTGCGCAGCCGCCGCCGCCATGGCCCAGACCCTGCAGATGGAGATCCCGAACTTCGGCAACAGCATTCTGGAGTGCCTCAACGAGCAGCGGCTGCAGGGCCTGTACTGTGATGTCTCCGTGGTGGTCAAGGGCCATGCCTTCAAGGCCCACCGGGCCGTGCTGGCCGCCAGCAGCTCCTACTTCCGGGACCTGTTCAACAGCAGCCGGAGTGCGGTGGTGGAGCTGCCGGCGGCTGTGCAGCCCCAGTCCTTCCAGCAGATCCTCAGCTTCTGCTACACGGGCCGGCTGAGCATGAACATGGGCGACCAGTTCCTGCTCATGTACACAGCTGGCTTCCTGCAGATCCAGGAGATCATGGAGAAGGGCACAGAGTTCTTCCTCAAGGTGAGCTCCCCCAGCTGTGACTCCCAGGGCCTGCACGCCGAGGAGGCCCCCTCGTCCGAGCCCCAGAGCCCTGTGGCGCAGACGTCGAGCTGGCCGGCCTGCGGCACCCCACTGCCCCTCGTGTCTCGCGTCAAGACGGAGCAGCAGGAGTCGGACTCCGTGCAGTGCACGCCCGTGGCCAAGCGGCTGTGGGACAGCAGCCAGAAGGAGGCCAGCGGTGGCAGCAGTGGCAACGGCAGCCGCAAAATGGCCAAGTTCTCTGCGCCGGACCTGGCCGCCAACCGGCCGCCCCAGCAGGCCCCGGTGGTGGCGGCGGCACAGCCCACCGGAGTGGCGGCGGGGCCCGGGGCCGGGCAGCCGGCGGGGGGCGTGGCGGCAGCGGCAGGCGGAGTGGTGAGTGGGCCCAGCACGTCGGAGCGGACCAGCCCGGGCACCTCAAGCGCTTACACCAGCGACAGCCCCGGCTCTTACCACGAGGAGGATGAGGAGGAGGACGCGGGCGAGGAGGGCACAGACGAGCAGTACCGACAGATCTGCAATATGTACACCATGTACAGCATGATGAACGTCGGCCAGACCGGTGAGGTGCCCCACCACAACCCCAAGCCTGGCCCCCCGCCCCCGCCCCCGGCCCCGCCCCCAACACACCGCTTTCGCCCCCGACAGCCGAGAAGGTGGAGGCCCTCCCTGAGCAGGTGGCCCCCGAGTCCCGGAATCGCATCCGAGTGCGGCAAGACCTGGCGTCTCTCCCTGCTGAGCTCATCAACCAGATCGGCAACCGCTGCCACCCCAAGCTCTACGATGAGGGTGACCCCTCTGAGAAGCTGGAGCTGGTAACAGGTGGGCTGGCCTCACTTGCTCCCTGAATTCCCCCTTCCCCCACCTTGGGCCTCGATGCCCTCTGGGACAGCAGCCTGCAGCACAGTGCTTAGGAGCCGGGCTCAAGGTCCAACCCCAGCCCTGCCGCCCGCTGGCTGTGTCCTGGGGCAGCTCACACCTCTTTGCATTGATATAAATCAAAGACTGGCTTGTAGGTTTCCACCCCGGAGTCTAGTGTAAGCGTGGGCCATCATTGTTGGCCACGTGGGAGTAGATCAGTGGCTTCATAGCGTGGTTTGAGGGTTGATTAACACGGTGGTTAAGAATTTGGCCCTCGGACTCAGGGTGCCAGGGTGCGAGCCTCTGCTGCTGTTCTTTCTGATGCTGGTGGTTTTGTGGGCAAGGGCCTGGCACGTTGGGTGTCCCGTGGACGGTGGCGGCACAGTCTCTGTCCTTTCCTGAGTGTTGAGGAGGACGCTGTAAGTTGAGTGGTGGTGGGGGGCTGGTCTTGGTTGGGCCCAGGCCGGGGCGTGGCCTAGTGGGGAACATGGCTGTTTGCCCCCCACACCCATCATCCTCTGGCTCCGCCCCCCCCTCCAGGCACCAACGTGTACATCACCAGGGCGCAGCTCATGAACTGCCACGTCAGTGCGGGCACGCGGCACAAGGTCCTGCTGCGGCGCCTCCTGGCCTCCTTCTTTGACCGGTGAGGCCCATGCCAGAGCCCCGGTGTGGGGGAGGACGGGGTGCCCCATGCCCCCCCACCACCACAGGGGGCCTGACTCCCCTCCCCCATACCCCTCGCCCAGGAACACGCTGGCCAACAGCTGTGGCACCGGCATCCGCTCTTCCAGTAACAACCCCAGCCGCAAACCGCTGGATAGTCGCGTCCTGCACGCTGTCAAGTGTAAGTGTCCACCTTTCTGGAGTCGGGTTTGGGGGATGGAGGTCTGGGTCAGGCAGGTGGTCCTTTTCTCTGGTGTTGGCCCTGATGGATGGGTAGGTAGGGTTTGGTGTTAAGAAGGATTCTGAGGTTCAGTCTAGGCTTGTTGGGAAGAGGGCTGTGATTGGTTAGAGGGTTCTTGGTTAGAGATTTCTTGAGGGGGTGGGTAGGACACTGAAGGAAAGCCACAAAGCCTATGGGAGGGGAGGTCTCAAACTTATGCTGGTCGTCAGAGTGATGAAGTGGCCAGGCCTCAGCCAGTTGTCAGGAGGGAAGTTTAGGTTTTCAAGTGGACTCTCCCAGTTTCTAAATTCTGGTAAATGACCCACATTTTTCAAGAGCACTGGGCCATCCCGCATCAAATCCACACATCCCATATGCATGGCCAAGCTCTGTCAGTCCTGGGCCCACTGATGTGGTTTAGCGTGTTGTCCGCAAGGCCTCAGTTTCCTCAGCTCCAAGGGGGGGGCGTTCAGGGGTGCCATGGTTGGGGGGGGGGCGGAGATTCAGGAGCAGCGTGGGGGCTGAGTGCCTGTTGGGAGGGTGGGAGGCCCAGGCCACGCTCGGCATGAGCTACCCATTCTGCCCGCACAGACTACTGCCAGAACTTTGCTCCCAACTTCAAGGAGAGCGAGATGAACGCCATCGCAGCCGACATGTGCACCAATGCCCGCCGCGTTGTGAGGAAGAGCTGGATCCCTAAGGTCAAGCCGCTTATGGCCGAGGGTGACGCCTACACCACCTTCATCAGCTACACGGGCAAGATAGAGCCGGACATGATGGGTGTGGAGCACGGCTTCGAGACGGCCAGCCATGACGGCGAGGCCGGCCCCTCGGCCGAGGAGGCCCTCCAGTAACCCCCACCGGACCCTCCCGCGGGGCTGTCACACTCCCCCTCCTGTCACACCCGCCCGCCATCTTGGTCACGAGCTACTGTCTGTCCTTCCCCAGGACCCGCGGGGGGCACTGCATGCTCCCGGCCCCTCTGCCTCCCCGTCCCACCCCCTGACCCCAATCCGATCGGGGATCCGGGCTGGGAGAGGACGGCAGGTGGTGCGAGGTCTGCGTTGCCTTCTGTAGCACACACTCGTGCACAGTTGGGGGGCTCTTGCTCCCCCTCTCCTAACCCCTAGCAACTGTCTCCCCACTCACCAGGCCAGGCACAGGGAGGGGCTGGCCTGGGGGGCTTGGGAAGACCCCCTTCCCAGGCGCTGGGCCACCTAGCCGGAGCATTCCTCAGCCTCCGCCCACCACTGCAGCCCCTTGGGACTCACAGGGGCCCCGGGTTCTCAGGACCCCTCCCGCCACCACCTCCCAGTGCTTCCACGTTTCCAAAAGCGCCTTCCTGTCTCCCTCGTCTGTCCCTGCGCCTGGGGGCTGGGGTAGGCGAGGCCGTGAGGACTGCCCATTTTACAGCTGAGGAAACTGAGGCTCAGAGAAACTCCATGACCGACCTAAGGTGGTGGGCGGTGGCAGGCCCAGCACCCTTCTCTTCCCCCACCTGTGCTCAGCCTCTCTTGCCGCCACCAGCCCCCTGGGGCCTGAGAGGGGCAGGTCCTGAGAGGGGGGCCCTTGGGGGCAGACCGAGGGTCTCTGAGGATAGAAGTTGTTTCCGGGGCTTGCAGAAGCGTGTGGGTGTGCATGTGTGTGTGTGCGCGCGTGCGTGTGTAGAAGTTTTGCTTTTAAACAGATGAAGACGTGAGAGGCAGTAGGACCAGGGGTGGAACCCAGGGGAGCAGGCTGGGGGGGTGCTGCTGCCTTTCCCTCCCTTCCCCCCCCCCCACCCCCCACGGCAGGGCTCCCAGCCCCCACCCCTGTACATACTTTTTAAAACATTTTTTTAGCTAATGAAATATTGAAGTATAAGATTCCTTTTATTTTTCAAACCAACGGGACCGTGTCTGATGTCCCCTTCGGTCCTCGGGGCTGTGGAAGGCAGGACGGAGTGGGGAGCCAGGGGCAGGCTGAATGTGCGCGTGTGTGTGGAGTGGGAGCGCGTGTTGCCGGGGGGTGGGGCCCCCAGGCCCCGCTCTGCCTGGGCTCCCGTGGGTCTGGCCGGCTCACACTCAACCCCAGGGCCTCCTCCCAAGGGCTACATTGCAAGGGTGTCCCTGGTTTGTCCAGTTGGCTGAGTCCAGCTCCTGGCAGGGCTGGGTCCGCTTCATGGTTAAAGATTGTTTGCAGAATCTTCTTTTACCATTCCTCTCTTTCTATCCTTGGCCTAGCTCCACGAGTGGTTTTGTGGGGTTTTTTTGAGTTCTACATGTAAACTCGGAGGGTTCTTTTTGTTTTTTTTAACTCTCCCCCCTGCACCCCTCCCCACACACGCTGGGTGTCCGTTTCTTTGCAATTTCACATTTTTGTCTCTAGCCCTGGTTCTCACCGCCTCTGTCTCCCCCGCAGTCTGACTAGCCCATTGCTCCCAGCAGCCTCTCTCTCTCCCCAAAGGCAAGGGGATTACAGGAGGTGGGGTGGGGGCCAGCTGGACCACTGGGATCTGACCTGGAGGCCTACCCCCACCCCAGGAGCCCCTGCCAGCCTGCGGAGAGCGGGTCCTTCCTGACATCTGCTTGCTGCCGGCGTGGGGGGCGCGGGGGGGGTCAGTCCAGCGGGGCCCTGGCGCTCTGCTTTCCTGGCCCAGCCCCAGTACCTTAGCCCTCAGCCAGCCCGGAGTGCGTGGGGGGAGTCGACAGCCCCAGCTAAAGCACAAGCACCTTAGTCGCACCTCCCCTGCCCCCTCATCCTGGCCTTGACACCCCACCCCAGCGTAGATCCCAAAGCACAATATCCTGGTTACTTGGCAAGCTGCCGGGCCGACCAAGGCCGAGGGGTGGGCTGGGGCTCCAGCCAGACCCCCAAAGGAAGCAGGAGTCCCCAGGCGCTCCCCTCCTTCCAGGCCTTAGCGGGGGCCAGCTCTCTGGGACTGGGGTCTTCTCCCTCCCCACCCCCTTGTCCTGGGCAGGCCCCTGTCCAGCCCCTCCTCGCCTTGTCCTTGGGTGGGGCTTGCCCCGTCCCTCCTCCGAGCCCCTGCAGCACTGGGTTGGGTGGCAGAGCCCTCTTGTTTCAGGGACTCTAGGAGGTTCCCCTGGCTCCCTGGACTGTGTGTATAGGTCTGGGGAGGGGGCGGGGGAGAGGGGCTGGGCAGGGGCGCAGGGGAGGAAACTCCTCACCAGGAGAGCCAAAGACAGGGTTGTGCCTTACCCCGGGAGCCACCCCTGCGCCCTCCCGCCCTGCCCTCCCTGCTCTTGGGCGGCCTGCTGCTTTTCCTGCTTTCCCTTCCCCTGGCCCGACCCTGCCCTGAGCTGCATGGACCCCCCGCCCACCCCTACCCCCCGGGGCAGCCAGGAAGGAACATGAATGGAGGATCACCGACCAACGCAAAAAAGACTATGGGGGCCCCCCCTCCACCTCCCCCGGCCGCCCATTCACCCACGTCTCTTTCACGCAGGACAGACCACCCGCCCTGTCCGCGTGGAGTGCCAACACCCTCCCTGCCCTGGGCCGAGCCCCTCCTCCCCGGGCCCATAAGTGAGATTGCACATTAACTACTGTAAGAAGAGGAGCCGCACTGGGAAATGTGAACCATGAGAATATCAGTGATACTGATGAGGAGAATAAACTAAACGCCTTTGTAACAGCCCTGCTGCAAGCTGCTCACTGGGGGCGCGGGGTGGTGGGCCCAGGAAGGGACGCTGGCTGCACACTAGGGCCCCCCCTCCTTCCGCAGAGCAACATCCCCATTCCCCAGGGCTTCACACTGACAAATGCAGTGGGGGCCCGGCTCAGGGTGTGCTCAGAACGGCCATGCCAAACGTCATGCCTCAGAATGTCGGCCTGAGGGGAGGGCCCTCTTTAGGCGGGAAAACAGCTTCCAGCAGCTCCCAGGTTGCCCCAGTATGTACAAACAACACCCTCCCTAGGCTGTTCCCTCACACGTGTGAGCCCTAAATCCTGCATGGGCGTCCCACGGGAGCCCCTCCAAAGCTAGAAGGGTAGCTGCTCCATGGAATTATGTGTATTACAGACCCACTCGCTGCCCTTCCATGGTATTTGACACTCCCAGCCCCAGAAACGTGTCCTGAACATAAGCCCATACCCTTCGCCCCGTCCCGAGCCACTGCGTCCAGAACGAACACTAAAATCAGAAGAAGGAACACTAAAGTCAGGATGGCAAGCCTAAAATCAGCCGGTGGTTGTTTAAAATACCTGGAAGAGGGACTTCCCTGGCGGTCCAGTGGTTAAGACTCCGCGCTTCCACTGCAGATGGCACGGGTTGGATCCCTGGTCAGGGAACTAAGATCCCACATGCTGTGCAGGGTGGCCAAAAAACAAACAAAACTGGAAGAGCTGTAGGGTCCTGAGGATATGAGTGGGAAAATGTTCTAACCACCGAAATAGAAAAGATGCAACGTGCCCTAGGGTCCCATTGATTCAGAGATGTCTCAAGTAGTGTGGGAAGACTACTGACAGACCTTAGGGATTCCATCAGATCAAAAGATCTTTGCTGGGGAGGTGGACAAGGGGTTTCATCTCCGCCCAGTCCAGGTCTGACCACCCCATGATGATTGGAGGGAGCTCCAGACTTCCTTGGGGCAGATAATTGAGGGTGACTCAATTCACAGGGTGACTTGGGCATGTTTCAGTAAGACCAGCCCCCTCCGGAGTCCTGAAGCCCAGCTTCAGCCAACAGAAAGCAGGGGTTTGGGGGAGCCAACAGCCTCGTCAACAAAAATCCTCAGGTGACTCTGGTCCAGAGTCACCTCAAGTAACAGGAAGTCTGTCTGTCTTAACATGTAGGCAAGCCGAGGTAGGTGGAAACACTGTCAGACTCCCAGAAGCACATCTTTTTAACCCCAGGAAGACTTAGAACCAAGTGTAGAATGGATCAAGACAACCTGAACCACAGCATTAGTGGTAGTGGTTTTGCATTTAAAAAATAAGGGGCGGGGGGCGCAGAATTCCCTGGCGGTCCGGTGGTTAGGACTCTACGCTTCCACTGCAGGGGGCCTGGGTTCGATCCCTGATCGGGGAATTAAGATCCCAAAAGCCACATGGTGTGACCAAAAAAAAATAAAGAATCTGAACATATTTGGTTCTCTTTGACAAATCAGCCTAATGGAATGACAGACATCCTTGTAACAGCAATTTACAATGTGTAAATGAGCGACTGAGAAGGGTGGGCCTGATGCCTGATTACATAATGCTCAAGATGGAAACATCTAAGACAATAAGTTAAGATTCACAGCACTTACAAGTTTTCCTGGCTTATAGGAATCATTTCTCATACTCAGGAAGGCTCTATGGCAAAGCCCTTAAATTTACAAACGCTTTCTTGTTAGAGTGAAGCATCACAGGGATCGAAGTGACCAGGTGTATGAGGGAGCCCAGTGGTACTCAGAGGCCCCTCGGAAGTGACAGCTCAGTTCCACAGCTAAGGGGCTCACCTACCTACCTTAGACAAAGAACAAGCAAAAGACGTTTAGGGGGAACTTCAAAAACTCAAGAAGAATCAGTGTTTGGAATTTCGATGGTAATAAAATTATCCGTCATGAAATCCAAGAAATAAACCAGAATAGTCTTTTCTGCACCAAATATCAACCATTGAAATCCTTAACACACACATGCGCACACATGCACACTTGGCCCCAGCATGTGCAAGCAGGGGGCTTAGAACAGGAGTTCCCATTCAGGGACAGCCACAAGTTCAGATCAACACATCATATGATACAAATGTATATAACAAAGGCTGGGATTTTATTTCCAAGTTGACACATGTAGAAGGCACACGGGCAAAGCGATGGCTTTGGGGCACGGGAAGGAGAGATGGGGAGGGGCGTGTCTGAGGTCCCCCTACTTCCACCACCCACTAAGCGCACTTGAGACAGAACCAGTGGTGGGGGCTCCCACCCAGGGCCCTGAGGGTCCTACTGGCTCTGGATGAAGCCTTGGGACAGCTCCCCAGGCATGATCCCCCTCCTCCCAGGGGGCAGGGCTCTGCTGGCCCCCCCAGCTGGAGGGACCAGCTTCCTGGGGAGGACCAGGATCAGAGAGAGAAGAACAGGATGAGGACCAGGAGAAGCACCCCCAGCAGCACCACAATGGCACACCACTGTCGGCGGTCTGGGGGCAAGAGGGTCAGAGTTCACAGAGGGGAGGCAGCACCACCCACAACCCACTCCCCCCACTGCCGAACTGCCACCCCCCCTCCAGGGGACTCACCACTGGTCATGTGGGATACTTTGGCCATCTTCCTGAGGACCCCATCCATCCGGGACTGGGTGTGGTCCATCTCATGAACAAAGGTGTCCAGCATACTGCCGAGATCAGGATGTCATCAGCCCCTGGAGGGTCTGTGCACACCAGTGCAGCCGGCCGAGGGTTCCTGGCCCACCCCCGGGGTCCTGGCCTCACATGCCCTGCTCATCTAGCTCCTCCCCGACGCGGCCAGACATGTGTTTCAGAACCTGGATACTCCCAGACACCATTTCCAGCTGTTGATCCTGCTGGTCCATGATCAGCTGCAGGTTGGAGGGGTGGGAACTGTGGTCGGCAGGGAGCCCTGAGCTGCCTGAAGGCTCCTCCAGCCCGGGGCCTCCAGCCACCCACACACACCTGCTGTGTGGCCTGCTGCTCTTCAATGTAGCGAGAGGTGGTTGAGACCACACTGGCGTCCAGCAAGTCACTGGATGACTTCAGGGTGGCTGGCTTGCCTGTCAGCATCTGTGGAGGCCAAGACCACAGGCTCAGGGAGGGTCGCCCACTCATGGCAGAGACAGACAAGGTTTGTGGCAAATTTAGATGGTGGTTTGTCAGGAAGGCAGTCTCTGGAGTGGGACGGCCTGGGTTCCTCAGAGCCACCACTTACTAGCAAGGTGACCCCGAGGCCATATCACTTGACTTCCCTGTGCCTCAGTTTCCTCATCTGTAAAATGGGGGGAGCTATAATTCCTGTTTCCTGAGGATGGAATAAGGATTTAATGAATTAATCCAGGGAGAACAGTTATTATCCTATAAACACACGTATTTAAGAATTGAACTTTAATACCCAAAGCAGCACACATGGAAGGCATGTGGACCCTGCTATAGGACTCCAAGCTGCTGCAGACCTCAGCCCTCCACCCTCCCAGACCCCATGTGGGTTTAATGGGTGAGGCTGCTGTTTACAACATGCAAGAATGAACACACAACATAGAGGGAAAAGGTGTACAGACAGAGGCAGCAGAGAGAATGCGCACAAAAGGCATGAGTGGGTACACACATGGGCAAGCACACCCACAGAGGGAAATGGTGTGCATGCACAAGGCAGATGGGAATCCACTCAGAGGTCAAGTCCAGAGAGGTCAACTGCATACACAGATTAAAAAGGTAAGCATCAAATCCTGAAAACAGTAACACAGAGAGCTAAAAAAAAAAAAAAGAAAGAAAGAAATAGGCCACCCCACACACACAGGAAACCAGTATAAACCCACAGGAGAAGGCAGAAGAGATTATACACACAGAGAGCGCTCAGGTGTACACATCCAGAAAGAGCAGGCAGGTAGACAGCATGGAGACAACTGTGCACAGAGAAGATGAGCACTGACACAGAGGGTGGCTTGCACTCAAAGTGGAGGGTCACCCCGAGAGACAGGGGGTGAGGATATTGGGTCGGGACGCCTTACCTCTCTATTATTCCTCTCCATGAAGGCTATGGCTGCGGGGCTGACCATATGGTCCTTCATTTCCTAGGGGGAAGGACAGCATCAGAGAGTAATGATACCCCAACCTCCCCACCCTCACCCCACTGGAAACTCTCTTCACCTGGACTGCTTCCCGCATCCTCTCCACAAACACCTTCCTCTCCTGCAGGTCTCCGGCTGGGAGCTTGAACTTGCCTGGGTTGGCTTCCACTATGCGTAAGCCGCGGGTCAAGAGTCAAGGCCAGAGCCCGACAGAACGTCCTCCTCTGCCTCAAAGCCCTCAACACCTCCTAGGTGTCCAGCCTCCCCGAGGGCTGGCTCCCACCGTCCCCTGCCACTTCAGTGGGCTCTCCCATGCCGCCCTCCAACTCCCCAGGATATCGATGGTCTCCTCCAGGTCCTCGAGGTCCCACTCGATGCTGCGCAGGCCATTCCGCAGCTCATTGGTCGTCCAGTCCAGCTCCTCGCGTCCGACCGCCGCGCCCTCATGCAGAAGCTCGCACCACCGCTGGTACAGCCCTCGGGCCGTGTTCACCGCCTTCTGCACCTCGCTGCGGGTAGGGGCACAGCGGGCGCGGCTGGGGGCAGGCGGTCCTCCCTCCCACCACTGCGCCCCCAAACGAGCTGGGGACTCAGGAGACCCTCATATCCCACTGCCTACCCCTCCCACACGGCCACGGGGCGATCCCGACGGCCGTGCCCAGAATGCCTGACATGCTCCGGCTGGCACGCGGGCACTGGCTGGCAGGGGGACAGCACACCCTCTGTCCTCCCCCATCGCTGTCACTCACCCTCGGACTACAAAAAACGGATCTTCGAGAGACATGTCACGCCCCTCACCCGCCCGAGGCCGAGCCCCCTCCCCTCTCGGCCTGGGAAGCTGGTTCCCTCCAAGAGGTGCAAAACGAGCCGTCACCCCCGCCCCCGTCACGTGACCCCTGCCATCATTGAGAGCTGGGCCGCCAGGGGAGAAAGAGAGGCCTTGGCAGCCCGAAGTGCGGAAACATCCGCTCTCTCTTTCGCCATCTTGGTTGTGGGCAGAGACGGCTTCCTGTCTGCACGTACCGCCCCTTCGCGTCCTGGTCCCCGGAGGTGTCCTAGTTCTGTCTGGCTGGGTTCGACTCAGAGCTCCAAATCCCTCGGTTCGAGACCCAACCTCTCGGATTGTTGCTGCGCAACCTGTTTCCCTTCCGGGCAATGTAAATAATAATAGTCTCCTTTAAATCAGGCGAGATTATGGCTGGGGAAGGGGCTCATTCAATTCGTAGATCATCTTCATGGGCTCCCTGAGCCTGCGCCTCGATCCCGTCCTAGGAGATGGGAGATGAGAGATGGTCCCAGTCCAGGGTCGGGAGTGGCAGGTTTGGTAAGGAGTATTGGGAGAGGTTGTATCCCCACCTTCCCGCGGGGGCAGGGTGAAGTGCGGGCGTTCTGTGGGGAGTTCTGCTGGACTCTCCCCTCCTCCTCTTTTCTCCTGCGGAGGAGGGACGCCTCGAGATCGCCCTGGGGCGGGTTGGCCGCGAGTGGGGGCCTGGAGATTCTTCTGGGGGGTAAGGTCTTTCTGGGTGCGCTCCTGGGTGTCGCGGGAGTGGGTGTGGTGGTGGCTCTGAGGATGGTCTGCAGGGAAGTCCTCTGCTTGTGAGGAGGGGTCAGGAACGTCTGGAGAGGGACTCATAGGGTCGCCGCCTGTGTGACAGACCCCTTCTTTGTGGGGTCTCCGGGAAAGCACTTTTTTTATGGGCGGGGGCGGCAGCTGTCGGCTGAGCGGGGTCCTGATCTCGAGCGGGATGTCTGAAGAAGTCCTCGGAGGGTCGCCCCCGTTGGGTGTCAGAGATAGCGTCTGGGCTGAGGATGTCATTGTGGAGTTTCGTGGGGGGGGGGGATGGGGGCGTCCTCAGCAGGTTGCCGTAATATGTGGCAGGATCGCTGAATGGGGACAGTTTTGGGAGAAGTCTTTTAGAAGAGAGAATAATTGTTGTTTCCGTGTGCCGGGGTTGGGAGTGGGGGACATGAGCATGCTCCAAATGTGCACGAGAAGAGCAATTTTTTTGGCGGAGGGGCAGGAATACATGAGAGGGGGCCTGGCAGGGTCTCCATGGGGGGGGGGGAGGGGCGGGGACAGGAATGTAGTGGTCCTCAGGGAGTAGCTGCTTGTGTTGGCAAGGTCTTTGTGTAGGTCTCTGGGAGATGGCGTCAGTGTGAGCCCTGAGGTGGCCCCTACCCGCCGGCAGGGGGCTTTCCGGAGAGGCGTCACACCTTCCTGGCCTCCGGAGGGAAGGAAGCGAAACTTTCTTCTCCCTCTCCGCGGGCCCGCCTGGACGCCGCTCCGGAAACCGGGGGTTCCAACCAGCTCTAGCGGCTGGGAGAGGGAGAGCGGAGGGGGCCTGCCCGGAGGGTAAGGCACCACCCCCGCCCGCCCGGAAATGGCCGGCTAAAGTCTTGTATAGAGATCCTGGCCCCAGTCCTTATATGGGCAGACGGAAGCGGCTAGCGCGCATGCCCTACGTCATTACTTCCAAATTTAGTTGTGGAAGTCTGGCAGATCTAGTGGCGGGAAGGTTCGCGCACCAGTGCGGGGGTGTGTGTGTGTGGGGAAAAGCCTCCCCTTAAAGGGCCCGCACCACGAATGAATGGAGCTGTTCGAACAATTCTGCATTTTCTGAGGAACTGGAATTAGGTTTTCTTGGAACTGTAGTGCGTAGCGGAAGGTGGGGCCGATGTTTTCTGTCTATCTGCTCTATCTCTGCGTTGCTCAGTTTCTAGGTCCTATCCCAACTCCGCCTCCCGGGAAGCAGAGGCGGAGCACGGCTGCGTCGTTTGGGGGACCGCAGCCACATGTTCACTCAGGCTGTGTTGCGGCCGGGTCCTCCGCCTTACGAGCTCCACACCCACGGTGGATTTCGTGCCGACGGAAACTGGGGTTGGGGGGGCGGAATGCTCAAAGCGGAGCGCAGAGATGGCAGCCTGGGCTGCGCTTGTGTCTGCAGACGTCCGCCGGCCGTGTAGTGGGCCACTTTGCCCTAGAGCCAGCCAGCGTGTCCCGCTTTCTTACCGCTTCCAGATGAGGGAAAGACGGGGGGGCGGACGGGGGCTGGCAGACGCTGGAGAGACCGGAGAGCTTCAGGTTACACTGGTCCCCTTTCACCGCCGTGGCTCATTTATTCGTTTAGCAAATATTGGACGAGTCATTCTGCCTCGGTTTCCTCACCTGAAGAAATAAGATATAACTACCCTCCCCGGAGTGGAGGTGAGAGATCAATGAGATGTTTATGAAAGGAAAGCCTTTAGCGCCTGGCACGTAGTAAGAGCTTAGTAAGTGTAAGCATCGTTATTGATTAAAAAAAAACAAAAACAAAAACAAGACATTAATTAGGCGCCTGGTAGATGCTAGGCACAGTTCCCACGGGGGATGTACCGGTTAGAACCCAAGTCTTCCCGGGCGCGAAGGGAAACGTGCCACGTACGACCCGCAGGGGTCTCCAGACGCAACCCGTGGGTGGACCCTGAGCCCCACCCACGGCCACTCTCCCCTGGGCCCGCGCGCGGGTGCAGTGGGGGGCCCTGAGGAAGCAGACCACCCCGAGAGCTCAGCTTGGACTGGGGAACGCTCCTCCTCACACGAGTTAGGGTCCCTTTTCTTTGCTCGGTAAATTCCACCCTGTCGCTTTAAGGAGTCTCTCGGCGCGGAGCTGTGGAAAGCCCGGATGCGGCTTTCTGATTGGGCGGGGCGTCTCAGTGACTTCACTTGGGGTACAAAAGGGCCCGGGTGGCGGGCGCCGGGGCAGAGCGTCGTGGCAGCGCCTCAGCGTGGGTTGGCCCGTAGAGAGAGGCGTGAACGGGCGCCTTGCTCAGCGTGCACCTGCCACCTGCCCTGCCTAGCCCAGCTGGGAGTCCCCGCCGCCTTCGCCCCTCCGTCAAGCAGCTATGGAAGTGCAGAAAGAGGCGCAACGCATCATGACCCTGTCGGTGTGGAAGATGTACCATTCGCGCATGCAGCGCGGTGGCCTGCGGCTGCACCGGAGTCTGCAGCTGTCGCTGGTCATGCGCAGCGCCCGGGACCTCTACCTCTCAGCCAAGGTGGAAGCCCAGGAGCCCGAGGTGACCTTGCCGCCCGCCCGCTCCCCTGACCCTTGCCTGCACCCGCCGCGGGAAGCGGAAGCCGCAGCAGAGGCAGCGCCCTCCGACGGTGAGCAGCCCTCTCCGGAACCCATGGACACGCAGGAGGCACCGAGAGCTGAGGAGACCCCTGCCCGCTGTGCCCAGCGCCCCGCCAAAGTCAGCCGCAAGCGGCGGAGCTGCAGCCTGAGCGACGGTGGGGACGCCGCACTGGTCCCGAGTAAGAAAGCCCGCCTAGAAGAAGAGGAGGAGGAAAGGGCCTCTTCGGACGTCCTTGATCGCCTGCAGCCCCCTCCGGCGCAAGCGGAGGGCGCCTTCCCCAACCTGGCGCGTGTCCTGCAGAGGCGCTTCTCCGGCCTCCTGAACTGCAGCCCCGCCGCGCCCCCGACGGCGCCGCCGGCGTGTGAGGCGAAGCCGGCTTGCCGCCCGGCGGACAATATGCTGAACGTGCTGGTGCGGGCCGTGGTGGCCTTCTGAGGGTCCGTGAGCGGCGCTACCAGATCCCAGAGCGCAGGCCGAACCGTCGGCCAGAGTGCGCAGACCCGAGGCGAGGCCCACCCCCGGGGGAGCGCCCGCGGAAACCGTGGAGAGGAGCAGCCGCCCGGGCTGCCGAGATGCCCTGAGAGGGACTCTACCCACGGGGTGCCGTCGCCACCTGTGTGCAGCGGCGACACCGAGAAGCCTGAGCCGGGGGCGTGGGCGCCTTCCCCCAGACCTGCTGCGCCCACAGGTGCTGTCTTAGCGGACTGGGATGTGGACCTTACCCTCTCCTTCTGGGACTTGGAGAAGGGAGCTTTGGTTCTTTAAACTCCTCAGGGTCGTACTTTATTTTTTACTGGGGGCTGTGCTGCCCTTTCAAGGTTTTTCAATAGTTGGTGTTTGCGTTTCCAACCTCAGAGAATTCCAGGCACTCCCCTTCCCCCTCCAGTGACATACTTGTGCAAGCGGTCATCGTTGCGTCATGGGCAGACGTGGGGAGCTTCCTGTTGCCTTGCGTGGGTGTGAGGCCTGGGAGGAGGATCTGGGGTGTGGACGCCCAGGGGAATGGGAGGAGGGCGGCCTGAGTCACTTCGCCTCCGCGTGTTGTGGGTTATTGCCCCGAGCCCCTACGCCTTCGGGGGCAGAGGGCAGATCTAATTTCAGGTTAAAATTTTTCTCATCTGGTGTGTTAGAGGTGGGAATATGTTGACAGCCTCAAGCTTGATCCTCCCTCAGACCAGCAGACAAAATCAACCCAGACGTTCCTGGTCTGAATCACAGAAATGGGGGGAGGGGGTTGTTCAGAGCGCTGTAAAGCTGAGCTGGGATCAGTTACTGGTGAGACTGGGCCAGTTTGGGGGGAGGGGGGTTCTGTTTACCTTTACTGCGGTGGATTCTGTTAACTCCATCTGTCTGGCCTTTTTGCTAGAAACGCCAGATAGGAAAATAAAGACCATTTGAAGAAATAGTCTGTGGAGCCCGTCTGGTTTTCTTCCCTGGTGGGGGAGGGGCAGGGTTAAGGGGTCAGGAGCTGGCTGGCGGCTTGCTGGGGCCCCAGAAACCGGTCTGACCGGCTACCACGTGGGCAGAGTGGGCGGGAAGGGGCCGGGCCCCTTTTCTTTGCCAGAGCACTGGGTGCTGATTGTCTAGTGCTCTGACCTTTCCTTAACCCTCTCACGTTTGGGGGTTCCTTGGACATTCTTCTATATTTCTGGCTGGGTCAGAGTGCCTTCCGAGTTCAGACGTTTGGGGGATACTTTGGGTACTGTGCCCCCAGCAGAGTCGGGGGACCACACCTCCTTGGAGACTTGAAGGATGTCTCCCAACAGTCCTCCCCCCTCCCTCCCCCCCCTTGATTAACTGAATCAGCAGGGATCCCACAACTGGGGTGGAACTGAGCAGGTGAGCTTTGGAGCACCCTTTATGCCCAGTTCCAGTCTCTGGCGGTATAACTGTGTGGTTCAGGCAAGGAGGTGTGCTCCCAGCCTCAGTTTCCTCATCTGCAAAGTGGGCCTCAACAGCTTCCCTGCGAGGCTGTAGGTTTAGAAATAACCTGTGAGAGCGCTTGTTTTCTTTGGCCCCACCCCATCCCCAGGTTAGCCCCCCAGAGAGGAGGAAACCCTCACAATTTCCCCAGTGCTGGTTTAGGAGAGTGGCTGTAGACGCTGCACTAGGGGGTGGGGGGTGGGGGCTGTTGGGAGGACAAAGGAGCCGCAGGTGCGGGCGGTGAGGGCGGCGGGAGGCGCCGGGAAAGCTCCCGCCCCGCCTCCAGACGGCAGGCTCCGCCACGGCGGGCCTCCCGAGACCCGGGGGACCTGACCCCGAGGGTTGAGGGAGGAGGGTGCGGGGGAGGGGCGGCCCCGCCCCCGAATGCTCTCCCCTGGCTCCCCTCCTGCCTCGTTCACCCATCGCACTCCCTCCTCCCTGCCTCCCTCAGGGCCCGCCAGGGGAATCTCGCCTCCACCTCAGCCCGTTTCCTTCCCGGGAAACGTGAAAGACTTTAGTGCCGCCCACTCGGGGGACCGACCCACAGCTCCGCAGTGGGATGTTGGGGGACTGGAGCCTCACACGCCTCGCGGTAGCTCAATGCGTCCGCGTGGGAGCAACTCCCTCGAGAACCTGGCCCGGCCCCGGGAAGTCCCCGGCGGCTGGGGAGGGGGCATCACTGCGCATCCTGTCGCAGGAACCGCCGGCGCTTCCTTCCGCGGGAAGCTGCTTGGCCGACCCCCGCCCCCGCCCGGGCCGCCTGGGGGTTTCCGGTACCCGGTCACTGGGGGCTGAGGGCTGGAGGTGATGCTGTGGGAGACAGGCCAAGTGCCCCTCACATACATCCGCTTAACGTATGCCCTTCCCCAAGACCCCATGTCACCCATCAGAAGAGACAAAATTGAAAATTTGTCACAACGGTCGACATTGATGAGCCATGGAGTTTCCACGCCATTATATGGCATTGGGTTATTGGGACAAGCCCTCTGGGGAGTAATCGATTGGACAATAGCTGTGAAAACTAAAACTGTCACAGATCTCATGGCCCGTGGATCCCCACGGAACCTCAGGCCTGGAAAAAGAGGCTCCAGAAGGGTATTCACTACAGCATTGTCCAAAACTGGCACAAACTGGGGACTTCCCTGGTGGCGCAGTGGTTAAGAATCCTCCTGCCAATGCAGAGGACACGAGTTCGAGCCCTGGTCCGGAAAGATCCCACATGCCGCGGAGCCACTAAGCCCGTGCGCTACAACTACTGAGCCTGCACTCTAGAGCCTGTGAGCCACAACTACTGAGCCCGTGAGCCACAACTACTGAAGCCTGCGTGCCTAGAGCCCGTGCTCTGCAGCAAGAGAAGGCACCGCAATGAGAAGCCTGCTCGCCGCAACTAGAGAAAGCCTGCTCGCAGCAACGAAGAACCAACACAGCCAAAAATAAAGTAAATAAAATAAATAAATTTATAAAAAAGCACATACAGCAGATATTCACTACTATATGTAAAATAAACAGCAAGGACCTGCTGTATGGCACAGGAAACTATATTCATATCTTGTAATAACCTATAATGGAAAAGAATCTGAAAAAGAATATATATCTAGGGACTTCCCTGGCGGTCCAGTGGTTAAGACTTTGCCTTCCAATTCAGGGGATGTGGGTTCGATCCCTGGTTGGGGAGCTAAGATCCCACATGCCTTAGGGCCAAAAAACCAAAACATGAAACATAAGAAATATTGTAACAAATTCAATAAAGACTTTAAAAAAAAAACGGTCCACATGAAAAAATCTTTAAAAATCTATCTATCTATCTATCTATGTCTTGGGGCTTCCCTGGTGGCGCAGTGGTTGAGAATCTGCCTGCCAATGCAGGGGACACGGGTTCGAGCCCTGGTCTGGGAGGATCCCACATGCCGCAGGGCGACTGGGCCCGTGAGCCACAACTACTGAGCCTGCGCGTCTGGAGCCTGTGCTCCGCAACAAGAGAGGCCACGATAGTGAGAGGCCCGTGCACCGCGATGAAGAGTGGCCCCCGCTTGCCGCGACTAGAGAAAGCTCTCGTACAGAAACGAAGACGCAACACAGCCATAAATAAATTAATTAATTAATAAATTAAAATAGCACCCCACTCTGCTACCTACTCCTTTACCCTGTTCAGCCTTCTTTAGAGCACTGCTCACCTCCTGAAAGGATATATTTATGTTCTATTTAGCATCCATGGCCGCATATAAATGTCAGTTCCATGAATGTCCAGCCCAGGCCTGAGTGAGTGAATGAGGTTTTCTGGGGTAAGCAGGTGCTAAATGCTTAATATTTATTATCTCATTAATCAGTGGCTTCCCATGGCTCTTAGAATTGAATTTCCCAAACTTCAGACAGTTGAGGGTCAGGATTTTTGTCATATCTGCTTAACAACAGTAGTATTATTTGAGTAATATATTTTTTAAACTTAACCCACTCACCATACTTAGAAGGTAACAGTGTATAAAAGTTACAATGAAACTGAAACACTGTCATAAGAGCCTGCTGAAACAGTAGCCAATGTTAGGTTCCAGACAGCTTTCTTTGTTACAAAGGAAGATTAGAAAGGTTAAAGATACATTATTGCCAAAGATGATCCTTAGACTAGCTGAAAAGGGAGAGACTCTGAGGGATTCATTACATTATTTAAATAACATTGAATCACTTTGCCCACTGTCCCAGAATTAGGAAAACTCTGCTTCTGGAAGAGGGACAAAACCCCTAAGACTGTCTGAAAGACTCTGCTTGATCTGTGCCCAGCCCATCTCTGGCTAATCTTGCATCATTCTGTGGCCACACTGATCTGCTTTTTGTTCCTTATATTTCCACAATCTTTCTAGCCACAGGGCCTTTGTATATGCTATTATCTGTTGAGTCTTTTCTCTTCCCTATTTACCTAGTTAAGTCAGCTTAGCTCAAGGGCAAATCATCAGGGAACTTAACTTTCTGCCCTCCATTTTAGTCTAAGACCCCTATATTTATTGCCATTCTGAACAGGAGCTACTTTGTAGTAGTAGTAGTAGTAGTGGTAGTAGTAGTGCTGGTAGTAGTAGTAGTAGTATTTATCACAACTGCAATGTTACATTTGTTCCTGGGTCTGTCTCCTCTTCTAGCTTGTGGCCTCCAGCAGGGCAGAGATGAATCTAGCAGATGCTTACTAAGCGTTTTATGTGAGTGAATGATGCATTTGCTACTCTCCTTTGAGGTCGGTCCTTTTAATGTCCACTTTTTACAGACTGGGAAACCGAGGTCCAGAGAGGATTGTCCTGCAGGAGAGCAACTACGGGACAGGTCTGGTGGTGCCCCATCCCCCCATCCAGAGATTCGCTCACCACGCCCACCCCCACCCCCGCCTCCTCCACTGTGTGGGACCCAAGGAACAGATGCCCCAGTTCGGACTCCGCTGAGCTGGGAAAGGGCCGGTCCACAGGTCGAGACCAGCCCAGAAGCGGCTCCCAGACCGGCTTACCCGGTTCCAGGAACCTGGGTGACGTCCACCCGCCCGAGGCGGTAAAACGCAGGCCTCGGCCAGATTGCTAGTGGCGCGGGGCGAGGACTTGATCTAGGCTGGGAAATTTAAGTCCGAGGCTGGACCCTCTGGGTGGGTAACGTAGCCAGGGCGCGGGGCGGGGTTATCTGGGTGTCAATCACCGACGGGGGCAGGATATGCAAATTTACCCGCTTTGCACTCCTCTCTGGGCCCCGCCCACGAGCGCTGCGCCGAGCTAAGTACTTCCTAGAGCTCCAGGTGTTGGTCTGTGACCTCGGCTCCGCCCCTCGCCCCCAAACTGGTCCCTTCCGGATTCCGCCCAGACCTTCAGAGCTTGCCTCCCGCTCCCGCCCCAGCGCGCCCTGCGGTTGTAGGGGCGGGGTTTAGGCGCGGGGCGGGGTTTAGGCGCCGAGCAGGAAGGCAGAGGTCGAGCTGGGGGTTCCTGGGGCTGGGCGTCGGCTCGGAATCAGGTAAATGGCAGAGAAAAGCTGAAGGGAAATGGGGGTTGCCAGAGTTTGAGGCTCACGCTACCCGCCCTTGGCGTGGGGGCTACTGAAACGCTCCCCCCATGTATGTTTAGGCGAGCCCAGAACCCCACACCGGTGTCTAGGGGAACCCAGAACCTCCACATCAGTGTGTAGTGGAGCTCAGATCCACACACCTGTGTTCAGGGGAGCCCAGACCTTCCCCACCTGTGTCCGGGGCTGCTCTCACCAGGGTATTTCATACCTGTTTGCTGAGGCTCAGCCTAGAGGGGTGCTCTGCCCACCTGTGTCCGGCGAGCTAAGGTCTCCCCAAATTTGTGTCCAGGAGAGCTGAGCCTAGGGGCTGAGGCCCTCCACCTGCATGTCCAGGCCCGAGCCCTCTCCAAGGCCAGCTCCCTGCCTGCCCCTTTCTTGCAGCCCCTCTCAGCAGAAATTCCCCTGGGTCCCCACCCCGCCGCCCCTCCCTGCCCTTTTAGTTCTCGCTGCCTTCCAGCCTCCTGGCCCAATCGGCTTCAGATCAGCGCCGCCTCCCCAGCACATTGTTGACTCTCACTTAAGAAGTTATCTCAGTCTCGCCACCCTCCCTCCTGTACCTAGGTAGCTCCCCGGGGGCCCCCTGGGGTCCTGCCTTCTCCGCCCACCCCCACTGGCACCAATTAATTTCCCCCTCAACCTGTCCACTCACATCTGGTTGCCAGCTGCTCACCCTCACCCTGCTTGCCCCCCAGGGTCTCCCAGGGAATTGCTCACAGCTCTCTGCCTCCTTTTGCCCCCCAAATCCAGGCCGCCCCGCCAAAGCACAGCACCCACTCCCCACCCCCCCGCAATCCGAGTCTGCTAATCAGAAAAAGCCGGCGGTTAGTGCCTGCAAGAGAGATCAGAAATCAGACGGAGGAGGGGTGCGGTGTGAAACTTTCTAACCCAGAGATGCTGGGGGTGGGAGGGGTGGGGGGCAAATGGGTGGAGGGAGGCAGGAGCTTAAGTTGTACTTAAAGAATTGAGATCAAAGCCTTCCGGCTTCCACATGGGGACTGTGGGGGAGGGCTGCACCCCCCCCCCAGGGGCGGGTGAGGCCAAGCTCCCCTTCCTCGGAAACCCCCCGAGACTCTGCGGTGACGGCTGTGCCCCAGCCCGCGCCCGGCGGGTTTCCTTTTCCTGTGCTGGCTCTCCCGACTGGCTGGCCTGCAGTATGGAGACACCGGCCCGGCCCTTTTGAAGGAGCTCCCTGGAGGGTCTTCCTGGACGAGGGGGAGGGGGCCAGCTGGAGAACAATGGGCTTCTGTGGCTGCAGGACGCCAGGCACTTCCTGTTAACTCTTCCCTCGGGGCCCAGCTGCAGGGGGGAGCAAGGCGAGGGGATTGACAAAACCAGCAAATGCACAGCTTTTTCTCTTGTTCCACGACTTGTTTGTGAAAGTACCTGGAAATGGTGAGATGAATGCAGACCTTGCTCTCCTCAATGGAGTCACAGGGCCTGTTTCTTTTCCCCTCTGTTGCTGAGGGTTGTACCATCAGGGGACGGGGCATGGCTAGAAATCCCGGGATCTCTGGGGCTGGGCTGGGCCGGGCAGGGGACTCAGGTGTCCCAGGTGAGTCCAAAGTACAGCTATGTTTGCCAACCACGGTTGTTCTAACTGCCCTGCCAGGTGAGCTGGAGGTTGCGCCCCCCTGAGCTATTCCCTTGGTAGTCTGGGCCTCAGTTTCTCTCAGCTTGGGAAGTTCTCCCAAGGGATTGACCAGAGCACAGGGTGGTCCTAAGGGGCTAGAGTGAGCTGAGCGGGGAATCTTGGAAACGCTCTGCTCTTCCTTGGAGCCCTGGGAAGACGTGTTGGGGAATTAGCCGCTGTGTTAATTGAGGCTTCATGCAAAGTCCTCTGTGTTTACAGAGCTAACCTGAGAAGCACCCTCAGAAGATTCTGTGAGACTCTGAAGGGCCCCTGAAGATTCAGCATTCAACCCCAGGGGCTGCCGGTTAGAGACCAGATAACATGCCCTGTTCTAAGAAGAGACAGTGTGTATTTATACTGACTGCCAGCCAGGTGCTTTGCTGGGCTCATTCTACATATTCACTTAGTTAACCCCTGCCCCGAGCCTGGGTCAGAATTAAAGTAGGCACTTTCACTTAGCCCCATTTTATGGATGAGGGAGTTGAGGCACAGAGAAAACATGTGTCTACTAAAACATAGTCCATTGTTTTTCTTTCTCTCCTGGGATTTGGGGGCAGGGGATGGGGTGGATGGGTGGCGATCTTTCTCCAGACCGGTGGACTTTTGCTTACGTATACCCAGCAACTTTTCATAGATAAGGAAACAGAGCTCAGGGTGGTGAGATCCATGGTCCAGGTCCTCTGGCCACCACCGGGCGGCCTTTTCTCTCCTGGCATCCTGGGCTAGCCACCCACTGGCTTCGCCCACCAGCTTCCTCCTTCAGCTTTTTCAGACCCACTTGCTGGGTGATTCTGTACTGTCTTTTCTCCTGCTTCCTCTGGTGAAAACATCCCCAGAGGCCAACTTGTTCATGCTCAGCCCAGGGGCTTGATGAGGACAAAGTTGGGTTTGGGTTTTAGTTTTTGTTGTTTTTTGTTTTGGGTGATCATTATTAACCGAGCAAATCCAAACTGCCCACGCTGCTAGACTGGAAACGCTGCTGCCAGGCCCCCTTGCAGGTGTCTGGAACAAGAATTGGCTCACTGCTTCACCCTTTAGACCCGGGGGCGGGGGCGAGGGCAGGCCGGGAGGGCCATCAGCGGCCACCTGCCGTGTTAGGGGTGTGTTAGAGGCCGCAGGAGCCTGGGCCTCAGCCCATGGGCCCCAGGCCAGCCCACTGCCAACCAGCCTCCACCTGAGTACCGCCCCCGCTCCACCGCCACTCCGCTCCCCTGCTGTGGCCCGCCCTTCCGGAATGAACCTTGTCCTGGCTTGGAGCCACCAGGAAGGCCAAAGCAAGCCTGCAATTACTGCCAGGGCCCTGCTGGCTGTGGCTTGGAGGCTCAGCATGGGGTGGGGGTGGAGCTCTTCCCCGTCGGGCTGTGTGCCTGGAGTGGTGGCTTAAGTCTGCAGCTTCTACCTCCAGGTGGTCCCCTGCTGCCTTCTGGCTCCCCAGGGATATTGCCTTGTAAACAGATACTTGGATTTTCAAAGTACTCTCCCGTTGTTTGGGACAAGGCATTACCTTCCGAGAGGGGTGGGCATGAAACCAGTTCCTTTTTTTTTTTTTTCCCATGCCCTGGGGCTTGCTGGATCCTAGTTCCCCAACCAGGGATCGAACCCGTGCCCCCTGCAGTGCAAGCACGGAGTCCTAACCACTGGACTGCCAGGGAATTCCCTCTGAGGGAGAAACTGAGGCTGTGAGAAGTGGCTTACCCCAGGATCTCCAAAACCTTCCTTTTAGCAAGGGGGGCTTCCCCTCTCGTTGCTTTGCATCTCTGGATCCTGCTGCGGAGATGAGGCTACCGAGGAGGGAACGTGCAGGAGAGGGCCTCTGGGGACTCTGCAGTCAGCGGGCACTAATGTGTCTGTCTCTGCAGCCTGGGCGTCCTTCTGTCTCCCCTGACCTCCCTCCCTTCTCCCCAGGCTTGTCCCTCTTTCTCACGACTTTCTGGACATCTGTGGGCGGCGCATACTTGTTGCCCAATCTCCCAGTGGTTCCACTGTGACTAAAGCCAGCTCTGTCCCTGGAGGCTGGAGCCAGGGTGCACCCCCAGGGCCACATGTCCCAAGCTTGGACCTGGGTTTCTGGTCAGACTGGGCGAGTGGGCAGGCAGGCTGGGTCTTCTCAACACCCTGAGCTGATTCTAGGCCCAGCAGGTTACACAAACACACACACACACACACACACACACACACACGGCTCTGGGAAATTCTCTGCCCACCCTCTGAATGGCCCAGGTTCCCTCTGATTGTCCTGGATTACCCTAGTGTACCTGTCCCTGCTCTTGGTCAATTTCCCTCCTTGCAGCTACCCTGTATGTTCTAGAAAGCTGGGGAAAGATCCTCAGAGCCATCCTCCTGCCAGCCACCCACCAGATGGGCCAGGTCTCGGGCATGCTCCCTGCTCTGTGCTCAAGGCCAGCATGATTCTTCCCCCAAACCTTCTCCAATTCATATTGCACCAGAGCCCATCCTGTCCTGTTGCCATGGCATCTGTGGTACCCAGAAGCCAGATGGTCTTATGTTCCCTAATGCCCCTTCCAGGCTCAGGCACTTCTGAGCTCTGCGAGAGTATACTCTGTACCCCTAAATCCCCCCATCACACTGAGGCTGTGTGCCCCAGTAGCTCATCTGTCTCCCCCCATGACTCTGAGACAGGCAGTGATAACACTTGTCTGAATTTCAGATTTGAACTCGGGTCTGTGGGAGCCTTGGAGCCTAAGGTCTTAAGAATGACAATCATCATAACAGCTGTTGCTTCCTGGTGAGGCACTTTACCTATGGAGTCCTCACCGCAAAGATTTATTACCTTATCCTCATTTCACATTGTTGAAACTGAGGCGCAGGGAGGCTGGATAGCTTGCCTGCTCTATATAGTCTTTACAGCGAAAAAGTGCCAGTTTCTTGACTCTTGACATTTGGGGCTTGATCGTTCTCTGTTGGGGGTGGGGGCTCTGCCTTGTGCATCTCAGGATGTTGAGCTGCAGTCCTGGCCTCCATCCACTAGTGTTACCTGAAAACTGGGATCACCTCTAGGAGGGTGTCAAGCCAAAAGACACAATCAAGCCAAAGATTGGGAGAAGGAAGGATTTATTATTTGCAGCAGGTAAGGAGAATACCAGAGATCTTTCCTAAAGCAGTGTCTCTCTGAACAGCAAAACTGGGGAAGTTTCAAGTAAGGGTATGTGTATATTCAGGAAGGGGCTTGAGCAGAGGAGAATTCAGCATAGAATTGGGGCAAAGGTAGATGGAGTCCAAGCTTTACTTGACTGAAGTCGGAAGGGTCAACATCATCATTCTATCTTCCACCTGGGTCGGGGCCTTAGTTTCTGCAGAACTCAAAGACCTGTATCAGGTTGTTATGTATATCCCTTCAGGAGGAGCTAGGTCTCTATTTTATCGCTGAAATATTGTTTCTTGACTACTTTTCCTGTGTTGCTGCATTCCCTCGCTTCCCTTAAGGTCACTGATTACTGAGACCCGTTCAAGGGTGAGCATTGTGGCCAGGCTTAGATCACAAAGTGGCTTAGGCCACTTTTTGCTTCACTTCAAGAAAGCCATGTCTGGTTCTTTTTCTTTGGGGACCCCCTACCCTATCTCCTTATATTAGGTACCAGAGCGCCTCTTTCCACAGTCATGGCAACAAATAATGTCCCCAGATGTGGCTTTAATTTGGTGTGGGGTGGGGAGTAGCCTCATCACCTGCCTTTGACTGCCCTGACTCTCCACATAGGTGCCCGCCTGCAGAATATCAGTGTGTGTGTATGTGTCTGTGTGTGTCTGTGTGTCTGTGTCTGTCCGTCTTTTCCCAAAAACAGGCATGGAGTTCTGGGGATGGAGGTGATTGGTAGGTTCTGGCATCTTGGGGAGGGGTCAGTGGGGCTGTCATTCTAGGCCATGTCCCCTTTTCCTGGCGGGAGGCGTGCAGGTTCCCCAGGCCCTGGCGTGTGGAGACAGGCAGCCCTCTTCTTCCTTCCTGGTTCCCAGGGGTGGCTGATAGTGGCAGAGGCAGCCCAGGAGCCAGAGGGCGTGGGGAGCCACGACCTGGCCTCCGGATTTACTGGGCGGGTGCCCGGGTGTGTGCACTGAGACCCAAGGGCCCTTGTGGGTGTGGAGGAGAAACCAGAGGCTAAAGTAGGTCTCCCCACCTGCCTGCCTGCCACCCTGCCTGCCACCCTCATATCCCACCCAGCCCTGGCTCCAGGCCAGCTACTGCCAGAATAGTGACTCACAGAGCTGCAGAGCCCAGGAGAGAAACAGGGTGCAGGGTGGGGTGTCCCCCTCATCCTCAACCTTCCCAGCGTCCCTGTTAAGACCAGGACCCTTGAGGCTGCATTTCACTCTCCCTGCGTGACACTGCCATCCCCCTTCCCCGCCCCCCACGAGTGGGATTTTTTTTTCTCGGCACCGCGCTACGGCAGGAAGACAGAAACGAGTGTGGGGCATGGAATGTCTCTGAGGTTGGAATATATTTAGGCCAGGATGAGAGAGTATGTGTGCTGGGGAGCAGTCTATAAAAACTAACCACCCTATGTTTTCGGCTGCTCTCACCTTTTGAAACAGACCCCATTCTGTCTATGGATTATGTCTATGGATTGTGTATCTCTCTCAATAAATCTCCTTACCTGTCACTTTGCCTCTTGCTGAATTCCTTCTGCGATGAGATGTAAAGAACCTGAGCTTCTTTAAGTCCTGAGACCAGGTGTGCTATTTCAATTAAAAGACAGTGGGTTTGAGTGTCAGCCTGTGGGTTCAAGTCCCAGTCTGAGTTTTGGCTGAGTTCGAGTCTCATTTGAGGTGCGATTGGGTTCGAGTACCAGTCTGAGTTGTGCAGTTTCACGATAAGGGATAGAGTGGAGTTGTGACAGAGACCCCCCCAACCCAGACATATTCCCTAACTGGCCTCTTGCTTGCTGATCTCTGGATTGTACAGATGGGGGCCTTTCCATCAGGGTCGGGAGACAGGCAATATTTGATACTCAAGTGCACTGATAAGCTCAGAAAAAAGAAAATACAATGAGGTTACAAGAGAAGGAGAGAGTGCTGGCGGGAGAGCAGAGTGGTGGCTAACTTAGAAAGATGGTCAGGGGCACATTTGAATGTTCTTCCCATCCCAGGCCTGGAAGGGAGGTCTATATGTGTTGCTGCAAAGACCCCCTTATCTGGTCTCTGCCAACCTGTTCCTCCCGGGCAGCCGGGGGCCCCGGGAGTGCTTAGGGGTTTTCTGGCTTCTGACTGTGGCCATGATGAAGTGACCTGGTGTCCCAGGGGTCAGGGCAGTGTCTCAGGGCAGTTTAACTTGGGGATTTGGAAGGTGATGGATGTGGAGGGGGGAAGAGAAGAGGGAAGCTGTCTCCAGCTGTCACCTGTCACCCTGCTTATAGCCACTTTATGCTGACGGCCAGATGCAAGTCAGTGCCAGACTCCTGTACATTTCCTTTTTTTTTTTTTTTGATAATAACTTGGACTTTATTAAAATTAAAATTTCTGCTGTGGGAAAGGCAGTGTTAAGAGAATAAAAAGACCAGGTATAGATTAGGAGAAAATGTTTGCAAAACAAGTATTTGATAAGTGACTGGTAACCAAAATATAAAAAACCAGAACAAAACAACACAAAACCAAAACCAAACAAAAAAACCCTCTTAAAACTCAACAATGTAAAACAACAATAAGATACCACTACGCATGTATTAGAATGGCCAAAACTGGGAACACGGACAGCATGGAATGCTGGTGAGGATGTAGAGTAACAGGAATTCTCATTCATTGAGTCCTGTACATTCCTTCCTGATCCTTTCCACATAAGCTTGTCAAAGGGCTCATCCTGCCCTGTCTGCTTCCTCTGCCCCTTTCTCCTGGGTCCTCCCACCCCGGCATTTGTAGTGTGGGCCAGGCAGGGAGTGGGCCCTGCAGGATGGTGGACACACATGACCTAGGGCACCTTGTGGGGGGATGCAGCCCCCACCCTACAGGTTGGCCTCACGTTCTGGGCAGCTGTCTCAGGGGAACCCCAGCACCCTGTTCCTTCTGTTCTTTAAAGCTGGACTTTGAAGGTTGAGACCTTTCCAGAAAACCACTTGGGTCCCTGGAGTTCAGGAAGGAGGAGCCTACGTTCCTCCCCGTTTTTCTGGGCTCACCTGACCACCATCCCACCCCAGCTGCTGCATTTAAGGCCATCACCCTAGCCAGTCAACTTCTCTGTCAACAAAAACTGCAGTGCTCCCAGGAAAGTTTCATCTGAACATTGATTCATTGCTTCATTCCACACACATCTAATGAGCTCATCCTGCAAACCATCGAAGACTGGGTGCAGAATTGGCCTGCCACTGGGATGTCTTTGCTATATCGTTAAGTAAAAAAGCAAGTCGCCATCCCCCAAAGAATTGAAAACAGGTACTCAAACAAATCCTTTTACACACATGTTCATAGCAGCACTGTTTACCATCGTCACAAGGTGGAAACAACAGATGTCCATCAATGGATGAATGGATTAACAAAAAGTGGTCCATCCATATGATGGAATATTTTATTCAGCCTTAAAAAGAATGAAGCACTGATACATGCTACAACATGGATGAACCTCAAAAACATTAGTGAAAGAAAAGGTCACAAAAGGTCACATATTGTATGACTTTATTTATATGAAATTTACAGAATAGGCAAATCCAGAGACAGAAAGTGGATGAGTGGTTGCCAGGAGCTGGGAGGAGGGGGGCTAAGGAGTGACTGCATAATGTGTATGAAGTCTCCTTGTGGGGTGATGAAAATATTATGGAACTAGATAAGATGGTTGCAAAACATTGCGAATGTACATGCACCCCTATGTTCATAGCAGCACTATTCACGATAGCCAAGACATGGAAACAACTTAAATGTCCATCCACGGATGAATGGACAAAGAAGATGTGGTACATATATACAATGGAACGCTACTCAGCCATAAAAAAGAATGATATAATGCCATTTGCAGCAACATGGATGGACCTAGAGATTATCATACTAAGTGAAGTAAGTCAGAAAGAGAAAGACAAATACCGTATAATATTACTTATATGTGGAATCTAAAATATGACACAAATGAACGTATCTACAAAACAGAAACAGACTCACAGACACAGAGAACAGACTTGTGGTTGCCAAGGGGGAGGCGTGGTGGGGGAGGGATGGATTGGGAGTTTGGGATTAGCAGATGCAAACTATTATATATAAACTGGATAAACAACAAGGTCCTACTATATAGCACAGGGAACTATATGCAATATCCTGTGATAAACCGTAATGGAAAAGAATATGAAAAAGAATGTGTATATATATATATATATAACTGAATCACTTTGCTGTACAGCAGAAATTAACATTGTAAATCAACTATACTTCAAAAAAAAAAAACAAACAAAAAAAATGTGAATGTGCTAAATGCCACCAAATCGTAGAGTTTATTACTTTTTAAAAGAAAATTTATTTATTTTTGGCTGCGTTGCATCTTCGTTGCCGTGTGTGGGCTTTCTCTAGTTGCAACGAGCGGGGGCTACTCTTCATTGCGGTGTGTGGGCTTCTCATTGTGGTGGCTTCTCTTGTTGCGGAGCACAGGCCCTAGAGCGCAGACTCAGTAGTTGTGGCGCATGGGCTTAGTTGCTCCGTGGCATGGGGGATCTTCCTGGACCAGGGATCACACCTGTGTCCCCTGCATTGGCAGGCGGATTCTTAACCACTGCGCCACCAGGGAAGTCCCTGTACAGTTTAAAATGATGGTTACTGGTTGGGAATTCTCTGGCAGTCAAAAAAAAAAAAAAAAAAAGAAAGAAAGAAGGAAAGAAAGAAAGGAAATGGTTCCTAGTTAATTTTATGTTCTGTGAATTTTACCTCAACTTAAAAAAAAAAAAAAAGAAGCAAGTCACCAAATGTAAGTATTGCATGCTTCTATTTTGGCTTCAAATAAAAGGACTTAACAAGGGTGTGGGGTGGGAGGCAGTGCGGTCCGGGAGTGAAGGAAAGAGCCTGCCCAGTGTCAATCCCCTGCTCCTACCGGTCTTCAAGGCTTTGCGCCTCCCAGCCAAGTCTGCACAAGTGGATGTGGCCTCCGGCCTGTGGGAAGGGTGGCTGCTTTGTGCCTGCCCATTGGAGGGGCTCAGCAGCAGTGAACTCTCAGGATGGTGGTGAGAACAGAGTCCCAGTATAGACCAGATGGCTAACAGTGGTCACCCAGGCAGGAGGGCACTGGGTGGCCACTTTGTTCATGAGCCCATTGGGTGATGACAGGGGTGGCTGGGGAAAGAGGCCAGTTGGTATCCACAGACTCCTATCCATTTGATTATTAAAATCCTCTTCTGCTAAGGCCATCCTTCAGTGAATGTCTTAGTCTGTTCAGGCTTCTATAACAGACATACCATAGACTGGGCGGCTTATAAACAACAGATATTTATTTCTCACAGTTTTGAAGGCTGGAAGTCCAAGATCAAGGTGCTGGCAGATCTGGTGTCCGGTGAGAGCTAGCTTCCTCGTTCATAGATGGCATCTCCTTGCTGTGTCCTCACATGGCAGAAGGGACCAGGGAGCTCTCTGGCGTCTCTCTCTTTTTTTTTTTAATGCTAAGTTATTAATTAATTAATTAATTAATTTTTGGCTGTGTTGGGTCTTCGTTTCTGTACGAGGTCTTTCTCCAGCTGTGGCAAGTGGGGGCCACTCTTCATCGCGGTGCGCGGGCCTCTCACTGTCGTGGCCTCTTCCGTTGCGGAGCACAGGCTCCAGACGCACAGGCTCAGGAGTTGTGGCTCACGGGCATAGTTGCTCCGTGGCATGTGGGATCTTCCCAGACCAGGGCTCGAACCCGTGTCCCCTGCATTGGCAGGCAGATTCTTAACCACTGCGCCACCAGGGAAGCCCTCTGGGGTCTCTTTATAAGGACACTGAATCTCATTCAGGAGGGACCCACCCTCATGATCTAATTCCCTTCCAAAGGCCCCACCTTCTAATACCATCACCTTCGGGGGTAGGATTTCAATATATGAATTTTTCTGGGGGGGACACAAACGATCAGAACATAGCAGTGAGCATTGACATGGGATACCTCACACTTATTGCCCATTCAGAGAAGCCTGTTTGCAGATCTCTTCCCCAGACTTCTTCATCATGAATTTTCCAATCATCTTCTTTTCAAGTCCCTGATCATCCAGCCAAACCACTGGCTCCAGCCCCCGAATCAGCATATAATCACACATCTGGCCATTTCTCCTTCCAGGTAAAATGAACAACCAAACCTGGTGCACTGCTCACAGTTCTGCCCACTGGGATTCCCTTCACTACTGTCCTTCAGGGGTGTCCCAGAGAGCGGCTATAGTGCTGCAGCTGTTCAGTTTCAGGGGGTGTCTGCAGATCATGCAGAACCATCTGTAAACCAGGCCTGAATTTTCTTTTCCTTAACTGATCGTAGGGACCTCCCCAGGAAGCCATAGGTGCAGCATGAGAAAGAGCAGGTAGCAGGGCTCTGTACCATGTGACCTTTTGCTTAAACAGTGCAGTTTTATATTACCCCTATAATAATTTTTGAAAACCTGTATACTCACTACTGTGGTCTGACTGTTTGTGTCTCCCCCCACCCCCCAATTTGTATGTTGAAATCCTACCCCCCAAGGTGATGGTATTAGGAAGTGGGGCCTTTGGAAGGGAATTAGGTCATGAGGGTGGGTCCCTCATGAATAGGATTAGTGCCCTTATAAAGATAACCAAGACTCCCTGATATACACTATTAGAAGCGACAGATGTGGGGCAAGAGATCATGCTAGAACCATCCACAGCGTGGTCGCTAAATGCAGCCTGCTGTCTGTTTCTGTACAGCCTGTGAGTTAAGAATGGCATTTTCTTCTCCTTCCTTCCTCCCTCCCTCCCTCTTTCTTCCTTCCTTCCTTCCTTCCTCTCTTTCTCTCTCTCTCTCTCTTTCTTTCTTTCTCTTTTCCTTCCTTCCTCCCTCCCTCCCTCCCTCCCTTCCTTCCTTCCTTCTTTCATTTTTGACCATGCCTCATGGCATGCAGGATCTTAGTTCCCAGACCAGGGATTGAACCCATGCCCCCTGCAGTGGAAGCACGGAGTCTTAACCACTGGACCGCCAGGGAAGTCCCCAGGCCTTTTCATTTATAAATGGCTGGAAAAAACTTTCATGACTTGAAAATTATCTGCAATTCAAATTTTAGTGTCCAAGGGATTGGGGGGATAGAACAGATATTGTTGAAGGGCATAAACTTGCAACGAGTAGTAAATAAGTCCTAGAGTTCCACAGATGCACAGAAGAGTAAATATAGACAACAGTCTTGTATTATAATCATCAGACTTGCTAAGAGACTAGCAACTTAATTATTCCCACCACTAAAAAGAAATAATGATGTAACATCATAGAGGTGCTAATTATGGATACAATGGAAATCATATTACAATATCTAAATCAGTTACAATATATAAATGTATCAAGTGTTGGACACCTTAAATTTACACAGTGTATATGGCAAATATATTTCAATTAAAAAAGTCAGAGTTCATAAAGAAAGTTTTATTGACACACAGCTGTGCTCATTCATTTACCTATTATCTGGGGCTGCTTTTACACCAGGCAGCGTTGAATAATTGCAACAGAGACTGCCTGGCCCTCAGAGCAGAAAATATTTCCTGTCTGGCCCTTTCCAGATGTTTGCAGACCCCTGCTATAAGGAGCCTAAGACCTGAATGTTACCTAATGCTGACTCGGGGTTTCCTGGGATGTTTCCTGGTTGGCACAGCAAAGAGGTGGGTGGGAGTTGGAGTTGGAGGGGAGTGAGGACACGCAGAAGACTCTGATGATTAACACTGGGGAGGGGACGATGAGGATACCCCCGGGGGGAGGGGACACTTGAGCCTTCAAGGTGGAGTGGGATTGAGCACTGAGATGGGCAGGCTGGTGGGGGCACAGCAGGAGCAGAGACAGGAAGGCCAGACCTGTCTCAAATAATGGCCTCACCCTGGGCTGATGGATGGGATAGAACCATCCCATGAACCACCCGCCTTCTAACCAGTCACAGGGTCCCATCTCCTGTCTCCATGTTTCTCCCTTTCCTCTGTTTTTCCCTGCCCCTCCCTGGTGCCATCATCTGTCACTGCCTTGGGTTCCGAGATGTGCCCCACCTCCCTTCCCTGGTCTCCCTGCCCCACTCATCTCTTTTCTCAGTGTAGCCAGTGAACTTAACTTTCCTTTCCTTTTTTTTTTTTTTTTTAATTGAGGCAAAATAAATAACATAAAATTAACTTTTTTTTTTTTTTGGCCTGCGCCACGTGGCTTTTGCAAGATCTTAATTCCCTGACCAGATATTGAACTCGGGCCCCCAGCAGTGAAAGTGCCAAGTCCTAACCACTGGCCTGCCAGGGGATTCCAAACCATTTTATTATTTATTTATTTAATTTTTAATTTTTATTTTTTGGCCATGCTGTGCGGCTTGCAGGATCTTAGTTCCCTCGACTAGGGATATTATTTTTCCTCCACCAGGGATTGAACCCGAGCCCTCCACAGTGAAATTGCAGAGTCCTAACCACCGGACCGCCAGGGAATTCCCCAAACCATTTTAAAGTGTGCAATTCCCTGGCATTTAGGACATTCACAATGTTGTGCAATTATCACCACCATCCATCTCCAGAATACTTCCATCACCTCAAGAAACACTGTACCCATTAGCCACCATACCCATTCCACCTCCCCCAGCCCCTGGCAACCACCAATCGTTGTTTTCTGTTTCTATGGATTCCCCTATTCTGGACACTTCATATCAATGGAATCATACACTATGTAGTCTTTTGTGTCTAGCGTCTTCCAGTTAGTTTGTTTTTGAGATTCATTCACGTTGTAGTATGTATCAAAACTGATCATTTTCTGAATGAACACTCGATTGTATGGATATACCACAATTTGTTTATCCATTCATTTGCTTATGGACATGTGGGCTGTTTTCACCTTAACCCATGACATAAATACACCTAACATAAATTGTACCATTTTAATAATTTTTTTAAACTGTTTAAAATTGTGGTAAAATATACATAAGATTTACCATTTTAACCATTTTTAAGTGAAAGTTTAGTGGTTTTACATACATTTACATATTGTCACCCAACCATCACCACCATCCATCTCTGGAACTTTTTCATCATTCCAAACTGAAACTCTGTCCCTGGGAATTCCCTGGTGGTCCAGTGGTTAAGACTCCGTGCTTCCACTGCAAGGGGCACGGGTTCAGTCCCTGGTTGGGGAACTAAGATCCTGCAAGCCGTGAAGTGCTGCCAAACAAACAAAAAACCCCCACCAACCAACCAACAAACAACAACAAACAAACAAAAAAACGCAAACCAAACTCTGTCCCCATTAAACAATAACTCCTCATTCCCCTCACGCCAGCACCTGGTAACCACTGTTCTTTCTGTCTCTAAGTCAGTGAGCTTTTACAAATGGAAGTCTGAGCATGCCAGCTCTCCTGGGCCTTCAGAGGCTCCCTACTGTTCTCAGAATAAAGACCAAGTAGTCCCAAGGAGGATGTACATGGCACCTTGGTCTTCTCAACTTGCTCCTACTCAGAGCTTCTTTCCCTGCATGGCATGTCCCCACCCCTCCCCCTTCTCCCACCAGACCCTTGTCCTTCAGGCCTTGTGTATATTTTCCCTTCCCCTTCTGAGGAAGGTCGGCCTCTCTTTAGTGCTCTGGGCTGTTCCTTCACAGCACACATCCCAGTTGTCATTCATTATTTCCCTGCTTTTTCTTTTTGGTTTGTCGATGTAGGTTTGTCGATGTGCCCTTTGCCTCCTCCATCCGACTGGGAGCCCGTGAGGATGTGACAGTGCCCATCTTACTCTCCACTGTGCATTCCCAGCTCCTGACCTGTGCCTGGCACCTAGCCGGTGCCCTGTGTACCGCTGAAGGACCGGCAGAAAGTCCCGGCAAGGGAGGGGGGGATGGGCTGTGGCAGGAGGTGGACATCTCGAGCTCCGGATGGTGTGGGGAGCTTGGGCTGCAGGTGGGCTGCATGAGCAGAGAGCCCAGGGAAAGGGGGGCGCTGGCTGGGTGGGGGCTGCAGTTACCCTGATGGAGGAGGGAGGGTCTGCCCAAGTGGAGCAGTGGGTGTGGAGAGCTGGACAACTGGGCAGAAGTGCAATCTGGAAGCGTGATCAGGTGGAGGTGGGGCTGAGGGACAGGTGAATGATGCCGTTGCATGGGTGGCTGTCCTGAATGCACATTCAGAGCCTGGGGAGGCCAGCCTGGGGCTGGAGCCCTGCTAAGGGCTGGCAGCCTTTGTCCCACAGTGTCCATGTGTCCCCCCACCCTACCCAGGTACGCTCCTGGAGCGGGCTTGACCTGCCTCAGCTGGAGGCATCTGCACAATCTGCAATTTCCAGCACCCAGTTCCGGCCAAGGAGAGAGACCTTTATAAAGTCAGACTTGGCTTTCCCCCAACTGGCTGGCCTCCTTATCCCTGATTCTAAATGCCAGCTTGTCACAGTGTGTCTGCACGCAAGCAGGAGCCTGCATCTCTAGGGGCGGTGGTTGGGGGGATGTTTGCTGTGCTAGGGGCAGCATGGGGGTGGTATCTCTTAGCAAGCTGGTGGCCATTTCCCACCCTTCCACCCGCCCCATGGTTCTTTTTATAGCTCACATTTACAGAAAGCCTAAACATCTGAGCCTGGGCCTCGTGACAGCAGGCTGTTTGAGGCTGCAAGGGAAGGGGCGAGAAGGCAGAGAGGCGGGGGTGTCTGAGCCCAGCGTGGAGGACGGCTGGCTGGGTCAGGGGCGGCTGCTGGCTTCCTTCCATTAGCCCCACAGTCTCAGATGGTGCTGAGCTATATTTAAAGGCTTCTTTCTCTGCCTCCACTGATGAATGAGTCAGAAGGAGGGCTGGTGTGGCCCCAAGGCTTGGCCGGGTCCACCCTGAGAAGCTGGGAGCAAACTCCCCAAGAAGTAATCCTGTAGCAGCCCCAGCAGGGTCCCTACTGACCTGGCATCTCCTTGCTCAGGCCACCCTCCCCATCCCTGCCCCAGCTGTGCACCAGGTGAGAAGCCCAATGAATGACCCCTGACTTAGGGGTACCCACAGGCAACTGAGGACCAGTGATGGCTCCCTGGGCTTATGCAGTGGCCTCTGTAGCCAGGTAACTCCTGCAGGATTCCCAAGGCAACCACTTCCTCTGGAAGTGCACTGTTACGTTTTCTTGCTTTTATAGCTTCACCATGTGCCACTGTGGTTGGCACTGCATGCACACACAGTGCCAGGTAGCCCCGAGGGGCCTGCACGCACATGTCCTCCTTACCTTACTCCTATTTTATTGATTAGAAGGCTGAGTCCAGGGTTGGGATGTATCTTAGTCCATCTGGGTTGCTATAACAAAATACCATAGACCAGAGGCTTATAAACAACAGATATTTATTCTTCACAGTTCTGGAGGCTGGAACATCCAAGATCAAGGTGCCATCAGATCTGGTGTCCAGTGAGGGCTTTGTGGTTCACAGATGGTGTCTTTTTGCTGTGTCCTCACATGGCAGAAAGGGCAAGTGAGTGCTCTGGGTTTCCTTTGATAAGGGCACTAATACCATTCACGAGGGCTCCACCCTCATGGCCTGATCACCCCAAAGGCCCCACCTCTTAATACCATCACATTTTCTTCTAAAATTGGAGTATAGTTGCTTTACAATATTGTGTTAATTTATACTGTACAGCAAAGTGAAGCTATATGTATACATATAGCCCCTCTTTTTTGGATTTCCTTCTCATTTAGGTCATCACAGAGCATTGAGTAGAGTTCTCTGCGCTATACAGTAGGGTCTCATTAGTTATCTATTTTATACATAGTATCAATAGTGTATATATGTCAATCCCAATCTCCCAATTCATCCCACCCCCCCCTTCCCCCTTGGTATCCATACATTTGTTCTCTATGTCTGTGTCTCTGTTTCTGCTTTGTAAATAAGATCATCTATACCAATTTTTTCAGATTCCACATATATGCGTTAGTATATGATATTTGTTTTTCTCTTTCTGACTTAATTCACTCTGATGACAGTCTCTAGGTCCATCCATGTCTCTACAAATGACCCAATTTTGTTCCTTTTTATGGCTGAGTAATATTCCATTGTATATATGTACTGCATCTTCTTTATCCATTCCTCTGTTGATAGGTATTTAGGTTGCTTCCATGTCCTGGCTATTGTAAATAGTACTGCAATGAACATTGGGGTGCATGTGTCTTTTTGAATTATGCTTTTCTCTGGGTGTATGCCCAGTAGTGGGATTGCTGGGTCATATGGTAGTTCTATTTTTAGTTTTTTAAAAATACTGTTTTCCATAGTGGCTGTATCAATTTACATTCCCACCAGCAATGCATGAGGGTTCCCTTTTCTCCACACTCTCTCCAGCATTTATTATTTTTTGTTTTTTTTTAAATTTATTTTATTTATTTACTTTTGGTTGCGTTGGGTCTTCGTTGCTGCTCGTGGGCTTTACTCTAGTTGTGGCGAGCGGGGGCTACTCTTCGTTGTGGTGCACGGGCTTCTCACTGTGGTGGCTTTTCTTGTTGAGGAGCACAGGCTCTAGGTGTGCAGGCTTCAGTAGCTGTGGCGCATGGGCTCAGTAGTTGTGGCTCATGGGCTCTAGAGCGCAGGCTCAGTAGTTGTGGCACACGGACTTAGTTGCTCTGAGACATGTGGGATCTTCCCGGACCAGGGCTCGAACCCGTGTCCCCTGCATTGGCAGGTGGATTCTTAACCACTGCGCCACCAGGGAAGTCCCAGCATTTATTGTTTGTAGATATTTTGATGATGGCCATTCTGACTGGTGTGAGGGGATACTTCATTTTTGATTTGCATTTCTCTAATAATTAGTGATGTTGAGCATCTTTTCATGTGTTTGTTGGCCATCTGTATGTCTTCTTTGGAGAAATGTCTGTTCAGGTCTTCTGCCCATTTTTTGATTGGGCTGTTTATTATTTTGATATTAAGCTGCACGAGCTGTTTATATATTTTGGAGATTAATCCTTTGTCAGTTGCTTCATCCACCCTCATGACCTGATCACCCCAAAGCCCCCACCTCCTAATACCATCACATTGACAGTTAGGGCTTCAACATATGAATTTTGTGGGGGCACAAACATTCAGACCATAGCAGGATGTGTGTGTATGTGTGTAGGTGGCAGAGCAGGGATTGGAGGATGGTCTGTCCAACCCTACTATGCAGATGTCACCTACTTACCCCAGTGCTGAGGCCCACAGATGAGTGAGATCCTGCACTTGGACACTAGTGGGCAGCGGTAGGGGTGGCCCCCCCCGCTCCCCGCCAGGCACAACAGAGCTGGAGAATGATGCCAGGAGTGTGAGATAGACCTGTGCTGTCCAGGATGGTCGCCGCGAGCCACACGTGGCTATCGAGTGCTTGAAAGGTGCTGATCTGAATGGAGATGTGCTCTGAGTGAAAAACACATGCTGGGTTTCAAAAACTCAGCATGAAAAAAGAATGTAAAAGATCACAATAATATTCATATTGGTTACATGTTGAAATGATTATATTTTGGCTATGTTGTATTATTAAACAAACATATCATTCAAAATAATTTCCAGGACTTCCCTGGTGGCACAGTGATTAAGAATTGCCTGCCAATGCAGGGGGCACGGGTTCGAGCCCTGGTCCGGGAAGATCCCACATGCCGTGGAGCAACTAAGCCCATGTACCACAACTACTGAGCCTGCTCTCTAGAGCCCGTGAGCCACAACTGTTGAAGCCCTCGCGCCTAGAGCCCATGCTCTGCAACAAGAGAAGCCAACTCAATGAGAAGCCCGTGCACTGCAACGAAGAGTAGCTCCCACTAGCCGCAACTAGAGAAAGCACACGCGCAGCAACAGAGACCCAACACAGCCAAAAACAAATAAATAAATAAATAAATTTATTTATTTATTTAAAAAAAACCCAGCTGACATATGTACAGCCTGCCATATGCCACACACTGGAGATAAAGAAATGAAGAAAGATCACATCATAGAAAACAAAAACAAAAATAAACGAACAACAACGAAACCAAAATAATTTCCCTTCCTCAAAAAGCTAAAAATAGAGTTATCATAGGACCCAGCAATTCCACCCCTAGGTATATACCCCAAATAATTGAAAACACATGTTCAAACAAAAACGTGTACGTGCATGTACATAGTAGCTCTACTCACAATTGTGAAACAACCTAAATGTCCATCAACAGATGAATGGATAGGCAAAGTGTGGTCCATCCACACAATGGAATGTTATTCAGCTATAAAAAGGAACAGAGTTGTGAGAATTCCCTGGCGGTCCGGTGGTTAGGACTCTGCACTTCCACTGTAGGGGGCCGCAGTTCGATCCCTGGTTGGGGAGCTAAGAGCCTGCAAACCATGCAGTGTGGCAAAAAAAAAAAAAAAAAAAAGAAAAAAAGACTCCTCCACGGGGCTTTCTTCAAAAACAAAACAAAATGAAACAAAAACCAAACCAAAACAAAAACCAAGGAATGGAGTAGTGACATGTTATGACATGGGTGAACCTTGAGAACATTATGCTGCGTGAAAGAAGCCAGACTGAAAGGCCACATATTGTGTAATCCCATTTATGTGAAATATCCAGAAGAGGCAAATCCACAGAGATAGAAAGTAGATTAGTGGTGGCCAGGGGCTGAGGGGGGGCAATATGGAGAGTGACTGCTAATGGGGATGGACTTTATCTTGGGGTGATAAAAATATTTTGAAATTAGCTAGAGGTGGTGGTTGCACAACATTGTGAAGGTACTAAATGCTGAAGAATTGTCCACCTTAAAGGGTTAATTTTATGTTATGTGAATTTCTCCGCAATTTTAAAAAAACTAAAAAACTTCACTTGTTCCTCTTTTACTTTCTTTAATGTGGCGACTAGAAAACCCAAGTGTGACTCACTTTAAATTGCCGTTGGACATGGCTGGTCTAGATCACTGTGTCTTCAGGGGAATCAAATCACGCCTGTACCCTCTGCTCAGGGGGGTGAAAACCCCCAGGACCACTGCTGACCCGGAGCAGGGCAGGGAGGAGCTATAGTCCTGGGGGCTGAGGAGGGGGGGAAAGGGAGTTGTGACCGTCCATCCCTGTCCACCAGGGGACTTTTGATGTATTTTTTGGATAGTGAGGCAGCATGACCTTGCTCTCCCTGGCTGGCCAGAGGAATGGAGGACTGAGGTTGGTGCAATACTCTGAACCACCTTGAACTTTTGACACCTGAAGTTCAAAGACCTGGAGACTGTTCCTGTTGCTTGGTGGTTTGGTGGTTTGCACCCCCAGCAGTCCTGGTGGGCAGGGAGGTGTCACCTGGGAGTGGGTTTAGGATGAGATGACAGCAGAACCAGAAAAGAGGGCACAGCATGGAGGAGACAAGAGGTAACTAGGCTCCAACCGGCAGGGGGCATGTCATGTCCAGGGCCGACTGGAGAGAAACCAAGTGGATGAGGGTTCAAGGTCTACCCTTTTCCACCCATGTGACCTTGGGCAAAGGATCGAACCTTTCTAGACTCTTAGTTTTTAATCTGAAAGTGCCTCCCTCATTTCCTCCTATCCAGTCCCTCCTCTCACAGCGTTCCCGGAAGCATCTCTGCTGTCCTCCCTCTCCAGTGGGCTCTTCCTGAGAAAAGTGGAGCCAGAAACTTAGTGGCTCACAGGGCTTTCAGCTTCAGCCAGCTTTAGCTGGCTTGGATACTGGGTCCCCCGAACCATCTGCTCTGTTCTGAGCAGTCGTTAGAAAGTTCTTTCGATAGAGCGCCCGGCCGTTTACTTGCATGATGTCCCGCAGGTCCTTCTTCTGACCTTGGAGCAGGGAGTAGGGGCGCTCTCACGCTCTCTTCTGGCTCCACTTCCGCGTTCCCGGATCCCCTAGTTACAGCGATCACGCGCTCTGCCATTCGCCATCTGGCCTCTAGGTGGCGCTGCCTGCCTGCCTGGTGCACCTTGACTGGTCCAGCCTGTGCAACCTCAGCTCAACCAACGCCCCCTGGGCGCTCCCACGGACCAGGAGCTGGGGACATGTCCTTGAACAAGACCCAGGCCTTGGTTTTGGGGGGAACACAGCCTCATTTGGTTGTCCAGTGGATTGATTATTATTATGTGGTCTATGATTGGCCTGGGAGATCTGGAGATCAGAGAAGGCACTTTTTGCAGGAGAAGGCGTCTGGATGCCTTTAAAAACTGTTTCCTGATTACAAAAGCGATCGTGTGTATTTGTAGAATTAATTAAGTACAGTACCAAAGTCTACACTCCCTCCATTGAGGGCCTTCCCCACCCTCTTCAGAGATAAACAAAATGGTCCACAGCTGGCTGTGTTTGTCTTTGGATCATTTTCTACTGAGCAAATGGAGTCTTGGAGGATACTTCCTCAGTGGTGAATTCTTTCTCCTGTTTAAGAGCTGGAGCAGGGTGGATGAGGGGGAGGGTGTGGGGAGGAGCTGGGCCTGTGGGGAACTGTCTGGGAGGTGGGGAGGAAAGTGGGAGCTCTGGGCAGCTTGCAGGGCCCAAGGTGGTGGGCTTGATGGGGAGATTGCAGGAGGGCCCGGGCCACCGTTCTGAGCAGGGACAGGAGGCCCGATGAAAAATGGGTGTCATTTTTGGCAGATGGGGCTATCATGGAAGATCGAGGGCAGGGGTGGGATGATTTTGGTTCTGTGCCCATCCCCTCTGCAGACTCTCCTCCAGCCAGCAGCCCTCCCCCCTTTTTTAAAATTAATTTTTTAGGGGCTTCCCTGGTGGCGCAGTGGGTGAGAGTCTGCCTGCCGGTGCAGGGGACACAGGTTCGAGCCCTGGTCTGGGAAGATCCCACATGCCGCGGAGCAACTGGGCCCGTGAGCCACAATTACTGAGCCTGTGCGTCTGGAGCCTGTGCTCCGCAACAAGAGAGGCCGCGATGGTCGGGGGCCCGTGCACCGCGATGAAGAGTGACCCCCGCTTGCCACGGCTAGAGAAAGCCCTCGCACAGAAGCGAAGACCCAACACAGCCATAAATAAATAAATAAATAAATAAATAAATAAATAAATAAATAAATAAATAAAGATGGATCTAGTGTTGTAATTAAAAAAATAAAAATAAAAAAAAATAAATAAAATTTATTTTTTAAAAATTGGAGTATAGTTGACTTACAATGTTGTGTTAGTTTCTGCTGTACAGCAAAGAGAGTCAGTTATACACATACATATATCCACTCTTTTTTAGATTCTATTCCCATATAGGTCATTACAGTCTTTTGAATAGAGTTCCCTGTGCTGTACTGTAGGTCCTTACTACTTATCTATTGTGTGTATAGTAGTTCATATATGTCAATCCCAATCTCCCAATTTACCCCTGCCCCCCTTTCCCCCTTGGTAACCATAAGTTTGTTTTCTTTTTCTTTTTTCTTTTGGCTGCGCTGTGCGGCAAGCAGGAACTTCGTTCCCCCACCAGGGATCGAACCCACACCCCCTGCAGTGGAAGTGCGGAGTCTTAACCGTTGGACTGCCAGGGAAGTCCCATATCTGTGACTCAATTTCTGTTTTGTAAATAGGTTCATTTGTACCATTTTAAAAATTTTATTTATTTATTTATTGGCTGCGTTGGGTCTTCATTGCTGTGCGTGGGCTTTCTCTAGTTGCGGCGAGTGGGGGCTACTCTTTGTTGCGGTGCACGGGCTTCTCACTGCGGTGGCTTCTCTTGCTCTGGAGCACGGGCTCTAGGCACTCGGGCTTCAGTAGTTGCAGCGTGCGGGCTTCAGTAGTTGCAGCACGCAGGCTCAGTAGTTGTGCCTTGTGGGCTCTGGAGTGCAGGCTCAGTAGTTGTGGCACACGGGCTCAGTTGCTCCTCGGCATGTGGGATCTTCCCGGACCAGGGCTCGAACCAGTGTCCCCTGCATTGGCAGGCAGATTCTTAACCACTGCACCACCAGGGAAGTCCCTGTACCATTTTTTTAGATTCCTCATACAAGTGATATCATATGATATTTGTCTTTCTCTGTCTGACTTACTTCACTCAGTCTGACAATCTCTAGGTCCATCCATGTCACTGCAAATGGCATTATTTCATTCTTTTTTATGGCTGAGCAATATTCCATTGTATATACCTACCACACCTTCTTTATCCATTCTTCTGTTGATGGACATTTAGGTTGCTTCTGTGTCCTGGCCATTGTAAATAGTGCTGCAGTGAACATTGGGGCAGCAGCCCTCTTCTGCTCATCCTCTGCAACATCCCCATCAGGCCTTCAGCAGGTGTTTGGCTTAGTCTGTTCAGCTGCTAAGAATATCATGGACTCGTGGCTTATAAACAACATTCATTTACTTCTTGCAGTTCCAGAGGCTAGGAGTCCAAGATCAATTGGATTCAGTGAGAACCCACTTCTTGGTTCATAGATGGCTCTCTTCTCTCTGTGTCTTCTCATGGGGGTCTCTCTGAGGTCTCTTTTATAAGGGCACTAATCCCATTCATGAGGGCTCCACCTTCATGACCTAACCACCTCCCAAAGCCCCACCTTTTAATACCATCACACTGGAGATTAGGTTTTAACAGATAACTTTGGGGGGACACAAATATTCAATCTATAGCATCAGCCAGCATTGGCAAGGGAGTGGGTGATTCCTCATCACAGTAATTGTGTACAGGAGACACAGGCTCAGGGTGAAGTCAGCTCCTGTAGGACACACAATGGGTGACAGAGCCAGGGGTCAAACGCTTCCTTGTCTGGCTGTGTCCCACACTTTGGTCATTCATGAGCACCATCTCAGTTTTTCCAAATCTACTTTACTGCTTGTATTACTGTCACCGGTTGAATAGTATCTTTCTGGAATCCATGTCCACATAGAACCTCAGAATGGGACTGGGGTGTTTCCTGACATCGAACATGTGGGTTTTTTTCCCCATGCTAACCAATTCTCTGACACTAACTGGATGTCCAACAAATCATTTAGTTCTGACATTATTTTCCTGGAGTTAGCATCACAAGTTAAAGGGCTCAGTCCCACAGAGCACCCTCACTTCAGACGCAAGTCCCAAGTCTCGGGCCACCTGTACTTCTGACCCACTGGCTCTAAATCGGGAGTTCCCAAGACCCCCTTCTCAGGTTTGATAATTTGCTAGAATGGCTCATAGAACTCAGGAAGGCATTTTTTAAAAAAATTTATTTATTTATTTATTTTTGGCTGTGTTGGGTCTTCGTTTCTGTGCGAGGGCTTTCTCTAGTTGCGGCAAGCGGGGGCCACTCTTCATCGCGGTGCGCGGGCCTCTCACTATCGCGGCCTCTCTTGTTGCGGAGCACAGGCTCCAGACGCGCAGGCTCAGTAATTGTGGCTCACGGGCCCAGTTGCTCCGCGGCATGTGGGATCTTCCGAGACCAGGGCTCGAACCCGTGTCCCCTGCATTAGCAGGCAGACTCCCAACCACGGCGCCACCAGGGAAGCCCAGGAAGGCATTTTTGATGTTTACTGGTTTATCATAAAGAAATGAACAGCCAGACGAAGAGGTATACAGGTCAAGACCTGGGAGGGTCCTGAGAGCAGGCGCTTCTGTCCCCATGGAGCTGGGGTGTGCCACTCTCTGGGCATGTGGATGTTTTTGCCAATTCAGAAGCTCTCCATACATCTTTGTTTTTACAACCCCATCTCCAGCCCCGACTCCCCATTCCTCCCTGGAGGCTGGGAGTGGGCCTGAAAGTTCCCATCCTTTAATCACTTGGTTTCTCCAGTGATCAGCCCCCATCCTGAAGCCACCTACCATCCTAAGTCACCTTGTAGCATAAACTCAGGTGTGACCCAAAGGGGCTCCTTGTGAATAACAAAAGCCATGAGCCCTCGGGCCGGGCATTGTCACCCATCCAAACCCCCCCACCCCAGTCCCTTGACGCCAGATGAAGGGGATCAGGATATGTCACCCTAAATACGCTGCTTTGGCATAAGGGTTATTCTGAGCTGAAGGCAATTGAGAAACAACAGGTGCAGGAAGAGTTCTCTGCCCTCCTCTTTTCTGCCTAAAAGCAGGGCATGAATTTCCCCTGGAGAAGGTGACATAAATTTCTCTTTGTGAAGGTGTCCCCCCTTCCCCTGTACCAGGAAGAGGAGAGTGACTCTTTTTTTAATTAATTAATTAATTAATTATTAATTAATTAATTAATTAGAGAGTGACTCTTATCGCTGGAGACAGAGAGTCAGCACTGAGATGAGTCTGAATAAATGAATCTTACTAAAAATAACCCTGAGTTTCCCTCATATATTTCCTAGTTACTCCCCCACAATTTATTGTCCCTTGAAGCTCAAACCCTTTTTCCTTTGTTAAAATGATAGATAAGTCCCTGAGTCTAATCGCTCTTTGAGTTTCACTACTTTTCTGTGAACTTCCATGCATGTAAATATTAATAAAAATTGTGTACTTTTTCTTCCATTAATCTGTCATTTGTTGGTTTAATTCACAGACCCTAGTCACTGAATCTAAGGAGGCAGAGGAAAAGTTTTGCCTCCTTGACACAGTAGTGGGTCCCCATTTTACAGACAGGACTTGAGGCTCAGGTAGCAATTGGAGGCTGTGGATTGTAGGGAAGGGGCAGTGATTCCTTGAAGCCCCAAGGACACATCTGAAATGGAGCCTGGATTTTTTGGATCTCTATGCCCCATGAAGGGAGCTGCCCAGGGCATTTGTACGGCATACCTTGCTCTCAGAGTTTCTGTTTCCTTGCCCCTTCTTCAGCCTTCCATAGGATGCAGCTCAGATCAGGGACGAAAAGGATGTGAGACCACAGCCTAAGCCCCACTCTGCCTCTTCATCCTCTAATTCCCCCACTTTGTGTCTCCTGGGCAACTTACACTCGCTCCAGCCTAAATGTGTGGGCTGTGGACGCCTGAGGTTCAGCCTCCCAGCACTCAGCCAGAGTCTTGCCCTTTGGGTCCAGAGCTGTGGGGGGCTCGGGCAGTGGGTCTTATTCCCTGGTGTTCAGGTGGCTGCAGCTTCCCTGGCTCCTGAGGGAATTGCATGCATCTACATGTTCCTGAATTGCCCCAGCACCACAGGAGGGGGACCTTTGCCAGAGGCCAGCCTGGCCTTGGGCAGGCAGCTGGTCTAGAAGTCTGTGGGAGTTGTGACTGGGCAAGCTGCCTGGTTAGGAAGCTAAAACCCTCTTTAGTTTCTTATTCCACTGGTCTCTTCTTAGGTGCCATTATCATAGGGGGAGCTCTGCCTGTCCTGCCATTTGGAGTCCCTCAGCCTCCTCTACCCGAGTTCAGCTCAAGGCTTGGGGTCTGGAGCAAGTCCTTTTGGAACTTTCTGCTTTGATGCTATGGTAATAATGGCCATAGCAAAAAATCACTTACTATGGGCCAGATATCATTTGTTCTGAGAACAGCAGTTCTCAAAGGGGTCCAGAAACTTGGGGGTTACTGAGACCCTTCCAGGGGGGCCCATCAGGCTGAATTATTATTATTTTTGGCTGTGCCCCACAGCATGCGGGATCTTAGTTCCCCGACCAGGGATCAAACCCATGCCCCCTGCAGTGGAAGTGTGGAGTCGTAATCAGTGGACTGCCAGGGAATTCCCATGAACTGTTTTTATAATATTAAGATGTCCTTTGCCTCTATCACTTTCATTCTCTCACATGTGTATGGTGGAGTTTTCAGGGGAGACTGGCTATTGCAACAGGTGGAATGCAGAATCAGATATGAGAATCCAGCTGCTTTCTGTTCAGCCGACATTAATGCGAGGCAAACATGTAAAACAATGCCTCTCTTTTTATGGAATGTTTTTGTTTTGAATGTGATTATTTTTCATTAAAAATGTTATTCGTTATCATTAGTAGGTTTATTGTTGATTGTAATTTAAAAGCTAATAAATAAGATGAATGGATAAAGAAGATGTGGCACATATATACAATGGAATATTACTCAGCCATAAAAAGGAATGAAATTGATTTATTTGTAATGAGGTGGATGGACCTAGAGTCTGTCATACAGAGTGAAGTAAGTCAGAAAGAGAAAAACAAATATCATATGTTAACGCATACATATGGAATCTAAAAAAAACGGTACTGATGAACACAGTGGCAGGGCAGGAATAAAGACGCAGGCGTAGAGAACGGACTTGAGGACACTGGGGGGAAGGGGAAGCTGGGATGAAGTGAGAGAGTTGCATTGACATATATACACTACCAAATGTAAAATGGATTGCTAGTGGGAAGCAGCAGCATAGCACAGGGAGATCAGCTCGATGCTTTGTGACGACCTAAGGGGGTGAGATAGGGAGGGTGGGAGAGAGGCTCAGGAGGGAGGGGATATGGGGATATATGTATACATATAGCTGATTCACTTTGTTGTACAGCAGAAACTAACACAACATTGTAAAGCAATTATACTCTAATAAAGATGTAAAAAAAAAAAAGCTAATAAATAGTTTAAAAAGTCTCAGTTTTAATTTCTAAATGGCAAATATCAGTAGCTATAACCCATATAAACAGATGCGCTTTGGGATCCTCAATATAGTTTTTAAAGAATGGAAAGGGGTGCTGGACTTTCCTGGTGGCACAGTGCTTAAGGATCTGCCTGCCAATGCAGGGGACCTGGGTTCGATCCCTGGTCTGGGAAGATCCCACATGCCGCGGAGCAACTAGGCCCGTTCACCGCAACTACTGAAACCCGCGCTCTAGGGCCCCGTGCTCCACAACAAGAGAAGCCACCGCAATGAGAAGCCCGTGCACGCCAACAAAGAGTAGCCCCCGCTTGCAGCAACTAGAGAAAGCCCACACGCAGCAACGAAGAACGCAGCCAAAAAAGAAAAAAAAAAAAAAAGGAAGAAGAAAAGAAAGGGGTGCTGAGACCGAAACATTTGAGAACTGCTGATGCAGAAGAGTGGTCCAATCCAGCCCTATGCCTGTTTTTATAAATAAAGTTTTATTGGAACACAGCCACACCCACTCATTAACATAAGGCTGCTTTCCTGGTGCAACGTCAGAGTTGAAGAGTTGAGACAGAGGCCATTTGGGCAACAAAGTTGAAAATATTTACTCTCTGTTCCTTCAAAATAAAAAGTTTGCTGATGACTGATGTAGAATAATGCAGTTAATCGTCACAAACTGTTCTATTACTAGTTCCCGCTTACAGATGGGAAAAACAGAGGCACAGAGAGGTTAAGTCATATTCTTAAGGTCACACAGCCAGCGGCTTTGTACCCCTTCTTCTGGTACCCCAATGTTCCTTGAGAACGATCCCTCTCTCCTTATCTGCAGGTTTTCCGGGATTCTCTGAAGCCCTTTCTTGGGAGAAGCGGGAGCTGCCTTTTCAGACCAAAGAAAGGCCTTTCACCTCAACTTGAACACGGGGTATAACTGGCCTTTTGCTCACCTGAATCAGCACAGCTCTCTGACCTCCTAGTTTTACTAACTACAGTTCTGTGGCTATCGACTATATTCACAGAAGCATTCACAGAACAGGCAGGGATGTGAGGCCCTGGGGGTGGGGGCAGCGGGGTGGGGTGGGGGTCCTCTACCACCTTCATCTTTGGGGCCAGCTTCTGGAAGCCTGGAGTGGGACTGTCCCAGCAGGTGCATTGTGGCCCGATGGAAAGACATGTTGGGTGGGGCTGAAGGTGGAGGGAGGGCAGACTGTCAATCCCCTCGTAAGAAGCCCATCCCCACCTGTACCTCTGATATGCTGCCTTCACTTTGAACTGGCCATGACCATCTTCTGCCACCTATGGGCTGCTCTGAACTCTGATCTCTAGGATTCCCCAATGACTGCAGGTAACTTAGGGGCATCTCAAGAAAGTCTGTGAAATGGGATACAGCTTGGGGTGGAGCCCATCAGAAGCAGCTTCTTGGGTGCAGGTAGGTGGGGTGGGAGTGCCAGAGGCCTCAGGAAGGGCTCACCTCCCACTGGGGGAAAACTCTCTGGGCACAGGGTGTCTGAGCTGGGTTTCCAGGTACCTCCTCCAGGGTGCTTCCAATAGGAGTTTTGCTAATATGTTGGGTCTCACACATACTCCCTGGGGCCTCACTTGCCAGATCGTGTAGGATGGTCATCCAGGAAGGTTTATCATTCAGGATGGTTGCTTTAGGTACAACCTGGCCTGCAGAAGCAGCAGCAGGCAGACTGTGGAACCCCCGGAGGGCTGCGGGTAGAGGCATGGGCTGGTCAGTGTCTTTGGCTTTAACTTTCTTGCAAAGAGTGCTGGCTGGAGAGTTACAGCTTTCTCATCCTTAGCCATTTTCAAAGCGCCTCCTTCCATAGTTTCCCCAAAGAGACCTGGGGAGTACTTTGCAGAGGATATAAAGACCATTCCAATCCAAAAGCCCTTTGATTCAACTTTTTTTTATTATTTTTTTTTCTTTTTGAATGTCATGCAATAATTCACAGTCCCAAGCCCACAGTTTTCAAACAAGGTAGGAAAAAGGAAAAAAGAAGCAAAGGAAATCGGTGGTGTTTTTTTTTTTTTTTCTTTTTTCTTTTGTTATTTCAAGCAGGACCAAATGTCAGAAAAAAATGCTTCTTTTCTCAATCATTAATTTTTTTGTCCTTTTAAAATTATTTTTTTAAATTGATTTCTGCAGGCAGTTATAGTAGGGTTTGGTATAACCAGCAAGCACTCCTGTGTGTGTCTGAGAACGTGTGTGGGGTATGAGTGTGTCTGGTGGAGGTCTGTGTGGGACGCTGGGTTTCCTCTTCGCTTCCGGCTTCTCGCCACACACGGGCCACCAGCTCGCGTTCACCAGGGAAAGGAAAGATTCAGTTGAGATGATAAAACTCATCAATAGAAGCAATTTTTTTCTCCCCGTTTTTCTTTTAAAAATGTTTTTTTTTTTTTTTTTTTGAAATTTCCATTTTCCCCAAGGTTCTCCAAAAATGGCTGAGTTAATTCGAATCCCTTGGCTGTGTGGTTTGTCTGCCCCCGAGGGACCCCCTCGTGGGGGGTCGGGGCTGGGTGGGGGGCGCAGTAGCTGCCCAGGAGCGGCTTGTCCGGCTGAGGGTCTTTGCGGGACACCCTGGTGTGTCCCGGCCCTGGGGACTCCCTCCAGAGGCCGGGGCCGTCCAGCTGGTCCTCTCCTGGGCCCTCCCGGGCCTCCCCCGTGTGCTGGGCAGGTGGCAGCGAGGTGGCCCCGCGGCCGGTGCGGCTCCTCCCCGGGGGGGCGTGTGCGTGGGGTGCGTGGGAGGGGGCCGGGCGGGCGCGGGTGCCACCTCGCCCGGGCTTAGCACCAGTCGTCGTCGTCGGTCTCGCTGTAGGTTTCGTGCAGGCCTTTCCGGGAGCCCGGCCCGCGGGGCCTGGCCAGTCCGTGGGCCGGGTAGTAGCCGTTGGGAAGTCGCCGGCCGTGCCTGGAAGGCGAGGCGCAGGCCGGGCCAGCGGCCCGGGGAGTCCTGGGCGAGCACGCGTGGCGCGCGGGGTGCGGCGCGTCGTAGGCGGCGGCCCGGGGCTCCTCCCCGCCGCCGCCGCCGCCGCCGCCGCCGCCGGCGCCCAGGCCGTCGGGCTCGTCGTAGTCGGAGCCCCGGTAGTAACCGTGGTGCCGGGGGACCGGGGGCCCCTCGGCCGCGTGCGCGCCGGACGCCGGCCACCGCACCCCGCCGTGGCGACACGCCCTGGGGGACTCGCTCCTGGCCATGCCCGGGACCCGCCGCTCCATCGTGGGCGAGCGGCTGCTGCCGTGGCCCCCCGTGGGCGGCCGCTCCCCGGCCAGGGGCTCGGCCGTGGGGCCCGGGTACCTCCGCGGGCCGCTGGGGGCCGCCCGGCCTGGCCGCACCGCCGGCTGCTGCTGCTGCTGCTGCTGCTGCGGGGGACCCGAGCCGCCGGCCTTACGGATCACGGGGGAATAGGACACGTGTGGCCGGGGGGTGGAGGGGGTCTGGGGGAGCTGGCGGCGTCCCCGCCGCGGAGTGCTGGTACCAGATGTTGAGGGGGCTGGGCTTCCACTTACGGAACTACTGCCCTACACGAAAATTGAAACAAAGGAAATCAAAAAAAAAGATACACCAAAATCAACCAGGAGATGGGAGGAGACACAGAGGACGGGAGGGTGAGGACCGAAGGAAAACCAAAGGACAGGAGAGGGACCGGGAGGAGGAGGAGGAGAGGGGGACACAGGACATTCGAATGGAAAAAAAAGGAGAAAAGCAACAGCCACAGGGAGGATGAGGGCAGGAAGAGGAGGAGGAGGAGGAGGAGGAGGAGGAGGGGGAGTGGGAGAGACAAGGAGGGAGGGGGAAGTCGAAAACCAACACAACAAAGTGAAAAGAGAAATGAGAAATGGAGTTTTGTAAGTTTGGGGGTTAAAATAGCAGAAGTTTAAAAAATTACTCACAGGCGTCCAGAGGACAGAAATCATAATCGAAACCAAAAAAAAAAAAAAAAACGGAAGCCGGGTTAAAGGAAAGCAAAAAGGCAGCGGGGCAGCCAGCCTGGCCATGAGTTGTAAAGACTACGCTGGCCAGAAACTCAAAACGTGATCCACAACCAAAGAGGAAGCAGCTGCGGGCAGGGAGCGGGTGGCAGGCGGGCAGGGAGGCTGGGGTGCAGAGTCGGGAGCCAGAGTGGCAGGGGGCAGTGTTCACCCCTGCCCGAGCCCAACCCCCTGGCTTGGGGAGCCCACTCCATGGTGGACAGGGTCAGAGGTCACAGCAGCAGTGGGGGACCCTGCCCAGAGTGGCTGTGGGGTGTAGGCCCCCTCCTCTCCCGGGCCCCAGGGGCTCGGCTCAGGGGTACCTCCTGCCACACCCACCTGCCGGTGTGTCATGTGCTCTCGGCCCTCACTGGGTGAGCGGGACCAGCGCTGGTCCCGGGCCCGGGTCCGGCCGTGGTCAGGCCGCTCCTGGGCGTAGCGCTCCTTGTCTGGGGGCGGAGGGTGGTGGTGGTGGTGGTGGTGATGGTGCTGCCGGTGCTTCCGGTCCTTGGGCCGACCCCGCTCCTGGTCTCGGTCCTTTGATGGCAGGTCCCCAGACTGGGTGGTCATGCTCAGGTCTGTCCCCAAGCCTGGGCCAGACGGGGTCAGACAGATAGACAGATGGCTGTGAGGGAGGGGTGGCATGGTCTGTGCACATGGGAGGCCACCAAGGGGGTCTGTGGGCCCTAGAGAGGGGCACCTTCCCCTGGACCACCCTGGACCAAGGATGGCCTGGTGGGTGTTGGGAGGGGGGTCGGGCCCCAGGTTCTGAGCAGCAGCTGTCACAGCTTGGTCCCTTTGGTCTTGTCCAGGCCTTTCTGTCTTTTCTCCTTCAGTGTCTACCCCACTCTGCCTTCTGTCCTACCTCCCCTCCTCTGTCCCCTCATACAGCCTCCGGTCCCTGGGCCGTGCAGGGCGACCCACCTGTGTCCACGTCCGTGTAGCGGCCCAGGGAGCGCTCGGAGGCGCGATGGCTGCGCTCTCTGCGCCGCGGGTGGTGCCGCTGGTTCTCTTCGGGTGGCACCCTCTCCAGGGAGTAGTCGTCCAGGCGCCGGGCCTTGGGGCCCAGCACGGAGGCCGAGCGCTTCATGGGGCTGGTGTCTGAGATGGTCTGGGGGGGACAGGCCGGCAGACCGGGGTCAGCGGCTGGCACCAAGCAGTCCCGGTCTGTCCTGCCCCATCGGCCATCAGTGACTGCGGTGTGACCGTCCAGGGGCGGGGTCCCGGGGGTGGGGGGGGGCCATGGGCCTCGGGTCCTGATCAACCAGAGCTCCAGGACTCCTCTGTCACCCCCCCAGGCTCATCCTGGGTTCCGGCCAGGAGGCCCCATTCTATCCACCTCCTGCTGGGACAGGCAGGCCGACCGAAGGGCAGAGCTTCCCCCATTCCAAGGGCACACCTGGGAGCCCCGGGGCCCTGGGCAGCACGGGCCGGCACTCGCCCTGCCTGCTCGCCAGGGCGGGTGAGCAGCCTCTGCCTCTCCTCGCTGTTGGGCCTCCAGGCCCAGGGCCAGGCACCCAGCTCACTGTCCTCCTTGGCCAACTGGGCCTGGACTTCTCTGACCACCTGAGTCTGGCTTCCGTAAGGAGCCCTTGAGGGGCTGCCCTGGCATTTGAGGCCCCGAGGGACCTGCTCTCCTCATCCTTGGCCTGCAGCCTGGGGGCCTGCATGTGCTGCACCCACTGGGTCCAGCTGGGTTCTCTGTGGCTGGGAGAGGAGAGGAGGAAGACGGGGCAGACATTGCCCAGGGCCCGGCCCAGCTAAGGGGGCAGTGGTACTGCCCGAGGAAGGAGTTTTAAGGAACACAGGGCTGCGGGACCAGAGGTTCAGGGGTGGTGTTAGGGGAAAGAACCCCTGAGAAAGAGTGGGCCAGGCAGGGCTGCAGGTCAGACTTCTTGGAACGATGGACCCCCTGGCTTGGGGGCTCTGAAGAGAAGGGGGTGGTGGGGGGGGAGGGAGGAGGGGGGCGGGGCAGGGTCACTCCTCCAGGGCACACGTGGGGCACACAGAGAACACAACACATGAGGATGGGGCTCCACAGGGGGGGAAGGGGGAGGGGGTGCAGTCTGCAAAGAAAGGGTGGGGTCCGAGGACAGGGAGAGATGACAGGACTCCCACGAGGGGGGGTGGGCGGGAAGAGGGGGCCGGAGCCCAGCTGGGCGGCGGGCGGGCGCGGTACATACACTGAGGTTATTCCCACGTGGCCGGCCCCTTCTCCTCTGTCACAGCCCCACGGGATGGTGCACACAGAAAAAACAGAAAGAAGGAAATAAATATAAAAGCTGAGAGGGAGAGTGGAGAGGTGGTAGATGGAAGAGATGCCAGGGTTGGGGAGAGGAACCTGAGGGGGAGGAGAAGGGGGAGGGAGTGAGAGGTTAAAGTCCCCGGTGGTGTGTGGGCGACCCCAGGCCCAGCCGGCAGTCCTCCCATGAGCACAGAGGAGACAGACAGGAGACACCACAGACAGATGGCAAAGGCACGAGACCGACAGATGGGACGGCGTGGCTGCAGGCCCCTGGCCCTGAGCTTTGCCTCATGCGATGCGCCCCAGCCTTGGTTCTGCTGACACTCAAAGCTTTGGGGAGGGGTGGCCGTCGGCTGGCTTGTCCCACCCGTCTCCTGGGGCCCAGCAGCTCAGTCCTGGTGGGTGGGGGGGTGGGGGCCCGTCAGGATGGGGCTGGGTAGCCACATGCAGGCTGAGTGTCTCCCGCCCAAGTTCCCAGCAGCCAGAGGCCAGGCCCCTGGGTGACCCTGGCCCAGCCAGGCACAGCACAGCCCACCCCGTGCAGATGTCACGGCACAGCACACGGGCAGCCCGCCACAGTCAGACATGCCGCCCCACCTCTCAGGCTGGGTGGGCAGCCAGCCATGCTTCTGGCTCTGGCCCCTCTGTCCCCGTGGGCCTGGGGTAGTGGGACCCCCCCTCCCTCCAACCACCCGCCCACCCGAGCCCTGCAGCTGGGTAAAGCAGCCACACACAGGCACACGTCAGGCACACACACCTGTTCCTCCCCAGCGGCCCCCACAGAGACCAGACAGAGAGACGAACCCCAGCTGCCCCCAGGCCCACCCCAGACTCCGCTACCAGGTCCTAGGACCTGCCAAGTTCCCCAGAGCGTGCATGTATATGAGCACACGCATCCGTGTATGTGCGAGCACGTGTGCGCATGTGTGCGTGTGCATGAGTGTATATTCTTGATTGCAGCTCTCACCTGGGCCAGACACATCACCTCCCATACCCCCTCTGCAACCTCCACCTCCTCCTGCCTCAAGTACCCCCAAACGGGGCAGAGACAAACCACTTGGCGGTGGCCACGGTACCCTGCCCCAGGGCAACCTCGCCCCCTCTCAGCCCTCTGTCAAGGAGGAGCTAAGAGGACCAGGGCCTCCAGGGGCTCCAGGTGTGGCCTGTAGGGGCAGTGGGGCCTGCACACTGCTGCCGAGGGTGCAGGAGGCCCGCCCAGCCCTGGGTCCCTGGGCTCCGTGGGGAAGCAGAGACTCCAGAGGCCAAGTCCAGCCCCCAGGGCGGTGGGTGAAAGCCCTCACCTGGTTCTCGGCGGGGAGGCGGGGCATGGAGGCGGCCCGGGCCTGGCCCTCCATGGGGAGGTAGTGCTCACTGTCCGAGTAGCCGTCTCTGCCCATCTCTCGCATCTCCACAGACTGTGGGGCAGATGGCGAGGCCGGGTGAGCCCCAGGGCCTGACACGTGGACCCCGGGGGTGGCCCGGTGTGTGCGGAGCTGCAGGTGGGGGGGCCCAGACCCCTCCTTCTTGTCCTGCCCGGGCCTGGGAGCCATGGGGGGCGTGGGGGGTTATGGAGGCACCTGAGAGTTGGGCTGGCTATTGGGCATGTCCGTGGGGGGTCCTCGCTCCGGGCTCCACGTGCCCGTCTTCTGGAACATCTCCTGGGCCCGCTGGGTCACCCAGGATGGGCTTTCCTTCATGCCGCTTTCGTGAGCCATCCTGTGTGGGGCACAGAGACCAGGGTGGTGGTGGGCACTCCGGGGGCTTTCACACCCGACCGGCACCCCCGTTCCCCCGCCTCCTGGCCAGAGGGACACTCACAGGCCTCCTCCTGGGTCCAGCTGGGTGGAGGGGAGGGCATTCTGGCCGGGCCCCCCCTCCTGCGTTGGAGACGGGGGCTCCATGCGCTGGAACATGAGAGGTGTCCGGTTCTGGGGAAGCAGAGAGCAGTGTGTGTGCACAGGGTAAGGGGGGACAGGGGACAGGTGGAGGAGGGCGCCCCAGGCTCAGGCTCTGGTCAAGGCTGCAGCGGGGAGGCTATGGATGGTATGCTTAGCCCACCCCTGGGGTGAAATCCCAGGAGTCATTCTTGACATGCCCCCCCACCCCAAAACGCACACACACTCAAGTCTGATCCATCAGCTAGTCCTCAAGACTCTTCCTTCCAAATCCATCCATAACTGGATCACTTCTTACCACTCCACAGCCCACATCCTGGTCCGGCCTCATCAGTTCCGGCCTGGACCAGTGCAGTTGCCTCACCTCAGGTCTCCCAGCTCCAGCCCTTACCCCCCATGGCCACTAGAGGGCACCTGTTAACACCTGCATGAAGTCACTTCCCTCCTCTACTGAGGAGCCCCCATGGCTCCCACATCACTCTGAGCAAAAGTCAAAGGCCCACTAGGCCCTGCATAATCTGTCCTGTTACCTCCCCACCCTTGTCTCCTCCCACTGCCCCTCTTGCACACTCTGTTCCACCATATCGACTTCCTTGCTGTTCCCCGAAATCAGACTCATGGTCCTGCCTCAGGGCCTTTGCACTGGCTGTTCCCTCTGCCTGAAACACTCTCCCCCTAGGTATCTGCTTGGCTCCCTCTCCTCTTCCTTCAAGTCTTTCCTCAGATGTCACTTCCTCAGAGAGGCCTCCCCTGACTACCCCTTTCAAATCACATTCCCTCCCCTGCCCCCGATTTTTCCCATGGCACTTAGCATTTTCTGCAATGCTATGTAATTTAATCATCTGTCATTGTTGGCATTCCCCCAACTGGAAAGTCTGCTCCACAGGGATTCTGGTCTGCTTTGCTCACAGACGCACCCCCGGAGCTGAGAACCATGCCTGGCACACAGTAGGTGCCTGATAAATGTTGACGGAGCAGATGAGTTAATCCAGGCTATGTCTCCTTGGCACTGTCCTACTTTTCAGTGACCTGCCTTGGAGCCTGGCCTCATCCCACTGTTCTGGTTGGTCCTCATGGTGACAAGGAAGCCACTGTCTCCCAGCCTGGATGTCCCTGGAGCGATGGACATAGCAGGGCAGGGCCCTCAGGGCTGGGGCCGTACCTGCTCCTCGCGCATGGCCTGCAGCTTCTTGGCCTTGCTCTGTCGGTAGTACTCCATGATCATCATGGCTGCATAGATCTTCCCCACCGTCAGGTCCGTGGCTGGGGGCACAGGGTGAGCTCACTGTGGGTGGGGGCCCCTGTGTGCACCAGCCCTGCCATCCCTGGACCTCCTCTTTCCCTCCCCCTCCGTCCTGGTGGGACAGAGCCCGAGGCCAGGCCGGGCCTGGCTCTTACACTTGTGAGGGGTGACCAGCAGGTCCAGCGTCTTCTGGGACAGATTGGGCCAGATGGCCATCATCTCCTTCCGCAGCTCAGCGTCCATCTGTTGTTTGTCGGCTCCGCCTGTGGGTGGGCACAGAGAGGCATCAGCCGGCCTCTGGGGCAGCCGCAAAGCCAGAGGCTCCTGTTGACCCAGGCTCTGGGGTCCTGGTTCCCAGCAGGTCACCAGTGCCCTATGGGCCTGACCCAGAGGAGTCTAGTCCTCAGCAGGGCCAGGGCCTTCGAAAGACATGTGGGGGACAGTCCAGCTTCCTGAGGGGCCAACCTGGTTCCCACTTACCAGCTGCGTGACCTGGGTGTTAGTCTACTGTGCGGTGCCTCTGTTTCCCCATCTTCAAAATGGAGATGATGGCAATACTACCTGCCTCACTGCATTGTCTGAAGATCAAAGTAGTTAATGTACAGCCTTAGGACGGTGTCTGCTGTAGGGTGCCTGGGTTAAGCCTCAGGGAGCACTCCTGACAGAGGACGTTCTCCCTCAACCAAGTATCCCCTCCTGTGAATGTTGACCTTGGACAGAGCCAAGCCCTGGTCCCTCACTCCAGCCATGGTGGTCATTTAGGTTCTTTGGCAGCAATTCCTGGTCCCTCCTGCCCGAGTGCACGGGAGTGTGGCCCTTCCTGGCCCCTGGGGTTGACCAGGGCCATGGGACGAGTTCTTGCCAATGAGGTGTGAGCAGAGTGAGGTCCCACTTTGGGCATTAAATGGCCAGTGCAGGACCCTCCTGAGTTCTCATTCCCTCTGTCACAGTGGCTGGTAATGTTGGGGACAGTGGTTGCCCCCCTCAGGCCTGGTCCCTAAGTGACTGATGAACAGAAGCCCCTGCTGACCCCAGAAGTTCCCACATAATGGAAGTGGGAAGCAAATCTTTGTTAGTTCAGGACCTTGGGGCTGTTTGTTACAGTAGTACATTCTCATCCATCCTAACTGATACACCAGCTTGGTCCCTGCTTCTACTCCTGTTTCACAGCCCCAAACAGGGGCTATTCTAAACATTTACCAGCTGGTAGGGAAGGGACACTGATGACAGAGCTAGAGCAAGGGCCTGAAGGCTCCCTGCTGGACCAAATATTAACCCTGTGGTTGCTGGATTATGGGAGGAGATCTAGGGGAAAGGCAGGAGCCGGCTGCCAGCCAGTAGAGAACTATTGCAGTGTTTAACAACCATCCACGGGGGCCTGTGGCTGAATAGCTGGACCGCCCAGACAGCCTCAACATCCCCCTTTGCCTCCATTCCCTGCCCACCTGTCATTGCCCAGCATCGGCCCTCTTTGTCCCTCCTTCTCCCACTCCTCCATTTCCCGGGCCCAGCCCGGAGCTCCCTCTGGAACCCCTGCCCAGCTTCTCCTTCTCAGCAGATGTGGGTCAAAGCACAGACATCTGCCAGGCACTCCGTGGAGCTTTCACTCGTCTTCCCCCGTGTGACTCTGGAGATGGATGCCTTTATTCTGAGAAAAATCCTTCAGAAGGGCTTTTTTGCAAGTCAAGCTCAGATCCTGTTCCAGAGTGAGGATATGGAGGCGGTGGGGAGCTGAACTGCCTGGACCAGTGTAATCGCTTCTGCCCAGGTCGCCTTGCTCCTCCCACAGCCACCAGAGGGCGCCCGTGAACACCTGAGTGCAGTTGCCTCTGCCCGGGTCCGCCTCGTCCTCCCATAGCCACCAGAGGGCGCCCACGAACACCTGCATCAGTCACCTGCCTCCTCTGCTCAGAGCCCTTCAAGGCTCTCACCTCACCCAGGGTGATCCCCCAAGTCCACAAGGCCCTGCACGATCCGCCCTCATCTCCTCTACTTTCCCCCTTGCTCACTCTGTTCCAGCCACACCAACCTCCTCGTTGCTCAGCAAACACGCCAAGCACCATCCTGCCTCAGGGTCTTTGCATGGTTTGTTTCCTCTGCCAGGATGGTTCTTTCTACAAATATCTATGTGGTTCCCTCCCTCACCTCCTTCAGGTCCCTGCCCAAACCCTTTATCAAAGAGGTCTTCTAGCTGCCTCCCAACCTAAAACAGCCGCCCCCCCTTCTATGCTTTTTTCCTGCTTTATTTCTCTGCTCTTTATCATCTCCTGCTATTGTTCACCACCTCACCACTAGGGGGCACGGTCCACGGTCTGGTCTCTCTTTTCGCTGCTGGTGGTTGCAGGGTCTAATGACACAAGGGACTGTGGTCACTGGGGCCGAACTGCATGGGTGTAGGGATGATTGGCGGGCCTGGACACAGGTTGGGAGGTTGTGGGAGATCCTTGGGAAAATCATCTGTGTAGCTGGGTTCTCAACATACTTGACACCAACCTATGACAGTTTTTTTTTTTTTTTTTCCTCTAGGGAAGCAGTTGGAATTAATAGCTAAGTCTCTTGCCCACTGTAGCTAAGTGAGGTGCCTGGGTTCTCTGTGGCTCCTTCTCAGAGACATGGGAAGGGAAAGAAGAGAACATGACATTCTTGTGAAAAGTCACTTTCTCCTGACAGCTTACATATTTCCTGTTTCTAGTGGAGAAAAGGAAGATACCTATTGTTATGGACTGAATTGTGTCCCCCCCCTTCCAAATTCATGTTGAAGCCCCAACCCCCAGTGGAACGGCATTTGGAGATGGGGCCTTTAAGGAAGAAATTAAAGTTACATGAGGTCATAACGGTGGTCCCTAATTCAATAGGACTGGTGTCCTTATAAGAAGAGACAGATAGACACCAGGGGTGCACATGCACAAAGGGAAGGCCATGTGAGGACACAGCAAGAAGGCGGCCATCTGCAAGCCGAGGAGAGAGGCCTCAGGAGAAACCAAACCTGCTGGCACCTGGATCTTGGATATCCAGTCTCCAGAACTGTGAGGAAATAAATTTCTGTTGTTTATGCACTCAGTCTCTGATATTTTGTTACGGTGGCCAGAGCTGATTAAGATACCTGCTCTTGGCGTCTGAATTGGGTAAGGTCAAGGTTTCTCCCCCTGTCAGCACTGTCGACACTTGAGGCTCGATCCTTCTTGGTTGTGGGGCCGTCCTGTGCATTGCAGGATGTTGAGCAGCGCCCTTGGCCTCCACCCACTAGTTACCAGTAGCACTCCCTTACCCCAGTCCTGACAACGAAGCCTGTCCCCGGACATTCCCAGGTGTCCCCTGGTGGATAAAACTGCCTCCAGTTGAGAACCACCTTAGACTCTTCCTGCTTTACTTCACTGGGAAATCTTGCATTCAGGATTGTCCTTCACATTTAAATAAAGGCAAAATCCTTAGGGGATTTCAAGGTGGCCCTCCCCTGGGGTCACGAGATCTGCTCAAGGCCGCATCTCAGGTTTACTCCTCCTCCAGGTACGGAATTGTTAACACCGGGGTTCCCAGGGACAGAGGGCTCCCTGCTATTCAGGCATCAGTCCCTCACAAACCAGTTGTGTCCCAGAGTTTGTCGCCCGAAGGGTCCTCCCCTCTCCCACATCACTGTGCACACCTCTGGTGAACCTCCTCTGTTGCAGGGTCTGTCCCGTGCATTCTGAGACATTCAAGCAGCATCCCTGGCCCCTACACACCAGATACCGTGAGCACCAGCCCTCTCCCAGTTGCGACGACCCAAGCTGTCTCCAGACGTTGCCAATGTCCTCTGGGGGCAGAATTACGCCTGGCTGAGAACCCCCGACTTAGGGTTTAACCCCTGACCTGGGTCCACAACCTCTGACCCTGCTCTTTCTTTTCCATAACATTTCTCGCTTTTGAACACGTGACATATCTACTTATTTATCGCTGCCTGTTTGTTTGTTGCCTCTTTCCCCGCAGCCCCACAAGGGCCGGAGGTTCGTCTGTCTTTCACTGCCACATCCCACGTGCCGAGGACAGGGCCAGGCACGCAGCAGGTGCCCCATGGATGTTCTCATTCAATGAGCTGATAATGCAGGCAGGTCAAAGCCCTTCAGCTCCCACCAGGCCACCCCAGAACCTTCCAGGCCATTGCAGAACCCACCTCCAGACAGAGCCTGGTCTTTGAGGGTATTAAAGGATGAGACAGTGGCCTTTTGGCTGGTCAGCCACGTGGAGTCCTGAAGGAGAATCCAGGCTGGCCCGGACTCAGGGAATGCTGGACAGCTGTGGAGATTCTGTTACTGGCTGGCTGAGGCCTCGTCTCTTCTGCACACAACCCTCCACTGCTGTCCACAGCTGTTAGCGTGCAGGCGGCACAGTGTTTATAAAGCTCTCCCTGCAGGCTCTCAGCAGAAGCCAGAACGTTAGCTTGAGGCTGGGGATTTTTAAAAAAACTTTTATTTTATATTGCAGTATGTTTTTTTTTGGGCCGTGCCAAGTGGCTTGTGGGATCTTAGTTCCCCAACCAGGGATCAAACCCCGGGGCCCTGGCAGTGAGAGCGCCAAGTCCTAACCACTGGACCAACAGAGAATTCCCCGGAGTAGTTGATTAACAATGTTGTGTTAGTTTCAGATGTACAGCAAAGTGATTCAGTTATACATATACATGTATCTATTCTTTTTCAAGTTCTTTTCCCATTTAGGTTATTACAGAATATTGAGCAGAGTTCCCTGTGCTATATTGTTGGTTATCAATTTTTAATATAGCAGTGTGTGTATGTCAATGAGGCTGGGGATTTTGGATTTTGATGTGTTAACTGGGTTTACATTCATTCAGGCAGGTGGCTGGCTCTGCCCTCATCACCTTCTGGTTGAGGTGGGGAACAGGAGGGCAGTGGGGGATGAAGGGACATGGCCCAAGCCCCTTGGCGGAGGTTTCAGGGATCCAGACACAACGTCTAGAAGAAAGAGAAACATGAAGACAGAGGATTTTTCCCCAGACAAGAATGAGATTCTTCTGGGAGGAGAGAACAGAGGGGTGGGTGGGAAGGAGAGACAGACAGAGAAGAGGAAGGACAGACACAGAAGAGACACAGACAGATAAGCAGAGGGACCTGCCCTCTTTCTCTCCCAGCTAAGATGGGCCTCACAATTTTTGAAGAATCTGAAGAATCACTGAGGTTAATCCACTCCCCCATGTTACCCCCTGCCTGCTGGAAAGGAACTCAGTGTGTTTAGAAGCAAATTCAGTGTCGAAAAAAAGTGTGTTGTACTCTCAGCTGGACTGAGACGCAATTCTGTTGAAATGGCTGTGACTGCCATCACTGTTAGAAATGTTGTCTCCTTGGGGCTTCCCTGGTGGCGCAGCGGTTGAGAATCTGCCTGCCAATGCAGGGGACATGGGTTCAAGCCGTGGTCTGGGAAGATCCCATATGCCGCGGAGCAACTGGGCCCGTGAGCCACAATTACTGAGCCTGCGCGCCTGGAGCCTGTGCTCCGCAACAAGAGAGGCCGCGATAGTGAGAGGCCCGCGCACTGCGATGAAGAGTGGCCCCCGCTTGCCGCAACTAGAGAAAGCCCTCGCACAGAAACGAAGACCCAACACAGCCATAAATAAATAAATAAAAATTAAAAAAAAATGAATATAAAATTTATGAAAAAAAAAAAAAAGAAATGTTGTCCCCAAGCTCTCGGTTGAACTTCCTTGACTCCAGAGCTGTGCCCCATGGAACTTTGGGAGGAGACAGGACGGGGAGGGGTCCCTGGCTCAGAGATGCCGGGGGCATGACCCTCTGGGAGCTGAGTAGGGTCCGGGGTATGAGTGACAATGACAGCCAAATGGCAGGCACATCCCCGGAGTCCTTGAAATCCTCATGTGGGGAATCTGGTGAGTGTCCTAAAGGCTGGACTTGCTAGAGTCCCACAGAAGGGGTTCTTTTTTTAAATATATATATTTATTTTATTTTTGGCTGTGTTGGGTCTTCGTTGCTGCGCGCAGGCTTTCTCTAGTTGTGGTGAGCGGGGGCTATTCTTTGTTGTGGTGCACGTGCTTCTCATTGTGGTGGCTTCTCTTGTTGCGGAGCACGGGCTCTAGAGCACAGGCTCAGTAGTTGTGGCGCACGGGCTTAGTTGCTCCACGGCATGTGGGATCTTCCCGGACCAGGGCTCGAACCCCTGTCCCCTGCATTGGCAGGCGGATTCTTAACCACTGCGCCACCAGGGAAGTCCCACAGAAGAGGTTCTGTGCCGTAAAAGACAACTCAGCAGGCCTGGGTTGTCCAAACCCTGCATATTCCAAAGGAATGACTGGTTCTTGACCAGCTCCTGGAAGATAATGTCTAAGTCCTTAGAGTGTCCTGCCTGATAAGAGTGTTTTTGTTTACCTGGGGGCCTTGGGCCAGGCCAGATAGTTTGTCCTAGCAATGTGATTTATGCTGGGGGCCTTGAGCCACGTGGTATCAGTGTGACCTATAGAGGGGCTGGAGGCTGAGCAGCTAAGGTCAGCCAGGCTTACACGACCAACTCCCAATAAACACGCTAGACACCAAAGTTCAGGTGGGCTTGGGTGGCTGGCAATACTGCATACATGTTGTCACACATCATTGCTGGGAGAAGTAAGCAGTGTGCATGTGACTCCACTGGAAGGGAGTGGAAGCTCCCTCTTGGTCTCTCCCAGACCCTGCTTCATGTGCCTGTTACCTTTGCAGATTTTAATCTGTATCCTTTTGCTGTAATAAACCATAACTGTTAGTAAAACAGTTCTGAGTCCCTCTAGCGAATCACTGAACTCAAGTCTTGGGTTATCTTCAGACCCCTGAACACAGGTCCCCAGAGGGAAACAGCAGCTGGGATACAAAGGCATTAGGTACCAAGAGTAGGTGCACTGTTAGACCCATTTTACGGAACTGTGGCAGGCAGAAATCTAAAGTTGCCCCTTCTTTCCCAGCAAAATTCTGGTTATTCAGTCAAATGCTTGGGACTTCCCTGGTGGTGCAGTGGTTAAGAATCTGCCTGCCAATGCAGGGGACACTGGTTCAGTCCCTGGTCCGGGAAGATCCCACATGCCACGGAGCAACTAAGCTACAACTACTGAGCCTGCGCTCTAGAGCCTGCAAACCACAATTACTGAGCCTGCGTGCTACGACTACTGAAGCTTGCATGCCCTAGAACCTGCATGCCGAAACTACTGAGCCCACATGCTGCAACTACTGAGCCTCCGTGCTGCAACTACTGAAGCCCGTGTGCCTACAGCCCATGCTCCGCAACAAGAGAAGCCGCCACAATGAGAAGCCCACGCACTGCAATGAAGAGTAGCCCCCACTCGCCGCAACTAGAGAAAGCCCACAGGCAGCAACGAAGACCCAATGCAGCCAAAAAAAAAAAAAAATTAAATCAAATGCTAGTCTAGGGACTGCTATGAAAGGACTCTGCAAATGTAATTAAAGTCCCAAGTCAGCTGACTGTAATCAGGTGCTCCCTCTAAAAGCAGACCATTTTCTTGGCAGCAGAAGAAGTTAGAGCGATTTGGAGCACATAAAGAATTAGATGCATCCCTGGGAGCTAAGTGCAACCTCTGGCTAAAAGCCAGAAATGAAACAGGGACCTCAGTCCTACAGCCACAAGGAACTGAATTCTGCTAACGTCTAAATGAGCTTCGGAGTAAATTTTTCCTCGGAGCTTCTACAGAAGCTCTAGAGAAGGTGGCCTTGCCACCTTGATTTTGGCCTTGTGAGACCCTGAACGGAGAGCCCAGTTGAGTCTACCTGGACTTCTGACCTACATAACTGTGAGCTAATAAGCAGGTGTGTTTTAAGCTGTTAAATCTGTGGTCATTTGTTACATGGCATAGCTAGCTAATACATGTGCTGAGGCTCAGAGAGGGTGAAGTCTTCTGCCAAGGTTTACAGTTGAGGACAGGGAAGGTAGGTGGGCAAGGTGAGTCCACTTTCCCGCGTGATTACAAGAAAGCTGCTGCCCACGCTTCTGCTTCCTCACCTCCCTGGGTTGGAACCTCCACCAGCTTCAACCATGCTGATGAGCAAACAGTCTGGGGCAGGCAGTGCCACAACACAGACAGAACCTGGGCCCCCACTGGTCATGTGCACCGAGATGCTTGGCAAGTCTGGACCACTTGCCTCTGACTTGTTGCACGAGAAAGAAACTTACACTTGTGTGCCAGACAAGTGACACTTATGCTGTCCCCTGAGTCTCGGCCTCACTCCTGATTTTTTCTCACTCTATTTGGGGGCACCTCCTGCTCTCTCTACCTTCATCTGCATGTTTCCTGCCTCTAATAATGTCTGTCCTCAATGTGCCCCGCCCCTTCACTGGGCACTGTCCCACTGGAAGCTGCTGGTCTCCTTCCCTGAAATGTCCCCACTCCGAGCAACTTCCAGTTTTGGCTCCTCCTCCCCCTCTTCTCCCCAGGACCCTGGAAAGAACATGTGTCCCTAAAGTGCAGTCTTCCTTCCTCATAACCTCCCAGGGGCTTCAGCTGGGTGGAGTCATGGCCTCTCTCTTCAGCCCCTGATTCCCAACCCTCTGCTGGACGATGGACACAGCCCTCCACCAGCTACTCTCCCAACTTCCTTCTCTCTGGTGATCCATGTGTTGCTCTCTCTGCCCTGCTGTCCCATCAGCTGCCAAGTCACATCCAGTCTACCGCCAGGCCTCAGAAACCCACTCCAGGCAGGAGGGCCATGACCCCTCCACCAGAGCTGCCCTGGTCAAAGTGACCAGTGGTGACCTGGCACAAGATCCGCCGGTCACTCTTGGTCCTCATCTTCCTTGGCTGCTGGGCAGCACCTGACACACTGGAGATGCCTTTTAGGAGCCTGAGTTGCCTTGGTCTCCACCCACCTCCCTGGCCGCCTTTAATGCTGGGGTGGCCCCAAGCTCAGTCTTCCGGGGTCTCTCGATCCACTCATCCCCTTGGAGAGCTCGTCCAGCCTCCTGGCTTAAAATCTGCCAGCGTCTGACGCCTCCTGACTCTACATCTTCAACCCAGCCAGGAAGACTCATCCCCTCACTTCCTTCAGAACCTTCTGGGGGGGCCTCCACCAGAAGTGTAAGTTGGAGAGCCCCCTGCCTAACCATCTTCATGTGCCACCTCCGACACCAACCTCCCGCCCTCCCTTTGCCCCAAACCTGCCCCTGCCATCTCTTCTGTCTCAGGGCACGGCAGCTCCATCCTTCAGGCACTGGGGCCCCAACCCCTGGGGGTGGCCTTGTTGCCTCTTTCCCTCACACCCCACATTCCATGCATCAGCATCTGGTCCTCTTGACTCCCAGGAAATATCCAGAATCTGAATATTCCATATATCCCCTCCTTCCGAGCCGCCATCCTGTGTTCACATGAGTTATGTCAGGCCTCCTCCTAGCTTCTCCCCACTTCTCCCCACTGTGCTTAGAGGGAGTAGGTGCCTCCTCTGCTCTCGAGGCTGCTTGGTGCCCCCACGCGCAGAGCGCAAGTCAGTTCAACACAGCCCCAGGTGTGGGGAGGGGCTCTGCACCCCCTGGTCCCTCTGTCTGGAGCGCTTTCTCCCCAGGTATCCACGTGACTCCTTCACAACCTCGCTGGGGAGGCCTCCCCCCGCTGGAAGTGTAACCTGCCTGCATCCTTCAGGCTTAGAGCGGTGTCCGGCACACGGGAGGGAAGCCAGCTCTCAATATTTGCTGAGCAGGTGGATGGGTGAGTCCTCCGAAGCCCTGGCTCCATCCACCCTGCCCCACCTCTCTGCTCCTGTTCCTGCCCTTACCCTTGGCGATCTTGATATCCAGGGCTGTGCGGATCAGAGCCATGAGGGTAGAATTGAAGTGGACGGTGTTGTCATCGGCAACAGGCAGATCCATCCGCAGGAGCCTCTACAGAAAACCAAAGGCAAGGGCAGTCATTCCCAGGCACCCCTCCCCGATCCCGTGAGCCACACACACCCTACCCAGGGAGCCCCAGGAAGAACTCTGAAGGCAGCGGCTAGGGTGCCCCCCCACCCTCAGGTTACCTGTCCCGGTGTTCCATTTCCTGATTGCCCTCGGTGGCTCATAGGGAGGGCACCGGGGGCTCTCCTATGCTGCGGAGCCCCTGCCCGTTCCTCGCCCGCCTGCTGGACCCTAGGGCTGGCATTTCCAGGGTTGGCCCACATCCTTGCCCTGCCCCAGAGTTCTTCTGGACAGCTCCGTTCCATTCTGACCCCAAAGAAGAAGAGCACAAGCCAGATCGCAGCAGACATGCAGCAGCCAGGCAGAGGGGTCCATTGCCACAGCCGCTGGGGGCGCCGCTGGCTCTCCACCCCCAACCCCTGGCTCGGCCCAGACCAGACCAGATGGGCACAGACCACATCATTCCTCCGAGAAGCGGCAGGCAGGCGACTCCCCCTGCTGATGGGGCGGGCCCCTCGCGCAGCACATGCAGCGAGGCCATGACACACAGAACAGCGGACAGGGGCGCATGCAGACGGAATCTCGAGACTCATTCATAGCTCCGTGGAAAGTGTATCTCAGGGGCATTTCCGGATCTTGGCTCTTTGTGCAATGGCAGGGGGAAGGGGTGAGGGAGGTGTTCCCGTGGCCCAGGGAAGAAAAGATTCCCTGTGTCCCAGGCAGGGGCTCTGTCCCCCATGCTTGGTGGCGTGGGAGGGGATGCTGGGCTGGTGTGCACCAGCCCAGGCTGAGGTGGCATGGAGATGGAGATTGATGTTCACCAGAGGATTCAGACACAGGTCAGCAGGAAACACAGAGTTGGAGATGGCGAAGGGGATGGCAAACTCAGAGCTGAACACAAGAGATGAGTTGAGGCAGGGTGGGGAGGGAGATGGTAGACAGAGAAACACATACACACTGGGCCACTGTGCACAGCTGTTCAGGTTGTGCACTGCACAAAGGGCTCCCCATCTTAGAAATCATGGATTTGTGTATTTAAATGACAACTTCCCAGCTGATAGTGGAAAAGTGTCTTGCTCTCCCCACATTGGTGGATTCCAATTGTTTTCCCACAGACAAAGTGTTCTGTGCAAAGGATGTTCATTTCAAATATGCACAAAGGTGCCTTATGGACCTGTGGCGGCCCTGCACAGAGACCAGGAAGGGAAGGGCACTCTCTCCCTCTCTCTCGCACACGCTCACACACACACCCACACTCAGCCAAGGAGAGACCAAGAGAAGGACAAAAGAAAATTAGAGAAGCGACAGGTACATGGTAAGCCTGGTGGGGCCATCTCCTGGTCTTGCCTGGGAAGGAGGAGTTCATGGAGGGAGGAGGAGGAGGAGGAGGAATGAGGTTGTGGGGAGGCGGTTACACGAGGCAGGAAGAAATGGGATGGACAGAGGGGAGGGAGGACTCTCGTAGACAGAGTAGGCCAAGGTGGGTGGGTGAATGGAATGATGGGACCATTTTTTTTTTTGGAGGGGCTGACTGTAAAGGTCATCTCTGAACTTCTAGTGGATGAATTAGGGGGAACAGAGCATCTGTCCTTGGGTGCCAAGGGAGATTCCGGGACGTGGTCTAGAGGGGTGGCCCGGCCCAGCCGCCTGGCGGCTACTTCAGCCAGCATGCACCACCCCCCCGGTCGGCCATGGTGCCTGCCCGCCCCAGGCCCCCGCCAAGGCAGCGTGCATGGCCTGCGTCAGGGTGCCACGGTCCAGGGGTCCAGCTGCGGCCCGCCTGCCCACTCTGGAACAATGGAGAGGCATGTTGGGGTGTCTTGGAGGGAGATGGGTGGCTTAGGGACAGGAAGATTGGAGAAGCAACTCCAGGGGGGAGGGTGGGGAGGAGGGGCTCTGGGTGCTCCCCGGGAAGTCTTGGATCCCCCAAGGCCCTAGGTCAGAGATCAGCTTCAGGTGTGTGCGGGGGACCATGAGACCTGGGGGCTCAAGATACAAAAGATGGGGTCCAAGCCCCTCCCTGCAAGGCACCTGCCCAGGTCTGGGCATGGGGGCCGCTCTGGGCTCATTGGCGACCCCCACCTCCCAAAGGGTGTTTGTGTCCAATTTGGCTCCTGGGGGACCAGGTGCGAGGGGACCTGGGGGCTCCCCTCACCCTCCCTCCGGCGTGTCGGCCATAAGAGAGTCTCAAAACACCAAGACACACTGATCAGAAAGGACGGACACAGTAATACTGCTTAGAATCAAGGGATGGTCATGATCCATTTACTCAAGGAGGAAAGGGGAAAAAAAGGAAAAAAGAAAAAGAAAAAAAAGAACAGTAACGCTGGAAAAAGAGACTCGGCTGGTTGTTCCTGGTCAGCACTGAAAAATCCCCAGTGCCCGGACATTGGTGGTCGGCAAGGGTTAGACTACCTTGTAAGCCACTCTGGCCGGACACTTCTTCCCCAGACCCAGGGGCGGAGACATGTGTCTCAGCATCTGATACATGTCCGGGTAAGGCATGCGGCCCCTGGCAGCACCGAAAACAAAAAACGGGGGTGGGAACGGAGAACCAAAGGAAGGGTGGGTGGAGGGAGGGGAAGAAAAGGAAGGAAAAAAAAAAAAACCAAACCAAAAAAAACACCAAAAAACCAAAACAAAAAAATCACACGAGCCGAAAAAATAGAGAGAGAAAGATGCAGAGAACGATAAAATAGGTATTTCAAACAAATGGAAAAGAGGAGGAAAAAAATGGAAGAGGTAATTAAAAAAAGATTATTTCACTGCTTACAAGCAGGGAGAGGGAGAGAGAAAAGAGAAAAGTCAGATTCACTTTTGACTCTGAGCTATGGTTCTGGTGGAACGTGGACGGAAGTGGGGGCTTCTCACTTGGAAGCAATGCTTGGGTTCCGTGTCATTTAAAAAACTGGGTCAAGTTCTCTGGTTTGGCTGAGGCTGGTCTCTGAGGGGGCCTAGATGGGGAAGAGGGGCCAGGGCAGTGGAAGAAGGGCTGGGGACTTTGGGAGGCGAAGGGTGGAGGAGGGGAGAGTGGAGGAGGTGGTGGGGGGGGTCAATGCAAAGTTACAATCCCCCCGGATGTGTCTGATTTGGGGTGCCGTTGAGACCCCGGGATGGGCAGCTTCAGCTAAGAGCAAGCAGAAATGGCTGAAGGGAACGGAGAGATATATGTTCCATGCTTCATCAAGTCTATGTGACTGCATTCTGTTGGCTAAGTTTTCTAGTTTAGTGCAAAAGAGAGAGATGGCTCTGTTTTTTAGATTATATATATATATATATATATATATGAAATATATATATTGAAGAACCCCAAGCCACACTCATTCCATGGATGCTAGCAGGTTTTAGTGGAAATCAAACCTTGCAAGCAACCCTATGAGGACATTTCTTGCCTAAGCCGAGAGGGGGAGATATTACACGCAATAAACTGTACATATCCTTATAATGAATCCGACCGCTGAAAGGAGAAGAGAGGGGATTAGTGCAGGCACGGGGTTAAGCTGCGTTCACACTGGCTCCCCGTGCACACAGTGAGGTCATGATGCCAGGGGCTGGGGACCCCCTGGCTTGGAGTAGGGGAGATGTGGGATGAGTGAAGGTCCCTGAGATGTTCCCAGACACTCACAGACCCTGGGGCAGAGGGTTTCATTTGGAGTGGGTTGGGAGCTCTGGGCTGGGGGAACCTCCCCCAGGGCTCTCTGTGTCTCCCGCCTCCACAATCTACATGGGCTACACTGGGGGCTGGGGGGGGTGCTCGTGGAATAGAGGACAGGGGGACAGCATCCAACTGCTGTGACCTAAAATCAAAAGAGGAAGAGTTAGGAACCAGCTGAAAGTCAAGCCCCAGCCCCGCAGCTCACCCCAGCCTCTTGGTCTCATGGAGCGTTTGTCCGGGGCTGAAAGAATGGCAATGATCGACTCCATCCAGCCTTCTTCATGAGGCTCCCCTCTAGTGTCCAGGCTGCTGAGGGCCCCCATTTAATGCTTTCTCAGGCCCCAAGCTCAGCCTGAACTGGAAGCCTCAGTTTGTGGTTGGTGGGCTCTAAGCATCCTGCAAGGGCTTGGTGTTGAGCAGGCACTCAATACACTTGAGCAGGGTGGAGACCACCCTTGGAAACCATCACCTGTCAACCAGGAGGGGGCACTCTTGTGCCTACGGAGATGGGAGAGCTCACTTCCTTCATGACCATGAAGATGCAAGGACCACCAAGGCTCTGTGTCCTCTCCCCTGGCCTTGTGTGACCACCTGCTCCAGGGTCCTGGGATCCCAGTGGGAGCTGGGTTCCACCACTCTGATCTTGCAGCCAATTCTGTCTGCCAAGGGTACTAAACCAGCCCTTCTCCCCATACCCTCAGGAGAAATGAGGCTGAGAGGCCTCTGGCTTCCTTCCCGGGGCCTGGATAACTTGTCCTCACCATCTGGAAGCCTCACCGTGGTGGGGGCAGGAGAGACTCATAGGAGGTGAACTCATGGTGGATTCCCTCCCTCGTCTCCCAGAAAACCTGGGGTTTGAGCAGCAGTGGTACCCAAATCATTTAATCCAGGATGTGTGAGGGTGCTGATTCTCATCTCTTTTTTCTAGACTGATCTTCCTGAAATCCCTGCTAGCTCCCCAGGGAGCCAACACCCCAAGGTCTGGATCCTGACCTAGACTGTGCTCCAGTGCCAGAGAAAGGTGGGTGATGTGGCTGGAGGATTCGGGGTGACTGCTTACCACGCTGCGGGGTCGTACTCGGCCCAGACACGCACGTACTCATCCAGGTGGTGGGGACCCAGGATGGAGGAATCTCGGGTGAGGTACTCAAAGTTGTCCATGATGACAGCAACAAAAAGGTTCAGCATCTGTGGGGACCCCAGGGGCCAAGACGGGGTGGGGGAGAGCGAGACACATCCAAACACATATACACAGAGGCCCAGAGGGAGACAGGGAGGGAGATAAAAATGGGAAAAGGTAGTCAGAGAAAGAGATGGGGGAGATAGAGGAAAGACACATGCTCACAGGAGGAGCCCAGAGACAGAGAGATGGAGAAATGGAGATGGGGGAGAGAGACAGAGACAGAGATAAAGATGGAGACAGAGAAAGATACAAAGAGATAAAGACCAACATTGATGGACAGAGACAATCGGAGAGAGAGGTAGAGAGGCTATGTTAAATAGAGGCCAACACCAAGGGGACCGCCATGACCCCAAGTCCTCCCACAACTGACCCCCAACAAGACCAAAGTGAATACTCCATGGGCCAGAACTCTGTCATGTTTCCATCCCCAGCATAAAGTAAGCACTCAGCAAATATTTCTTTGATGGATGGATGGATGGATGAATTTTCCTGCATTTGTCTACATCTTGTAGCACCTTGTCATGTGCTCGTCTAGCCTTTAGCACATGGGGTGCTTGCATCAGTCTTGCCTCCAGGCCTTAGTAAATGTTGCTCCCTCAGTGGACATCATTTTTCTCCCTTTGGATAATGGCATCTGGGGAAACCCCCGCCCTTATACTTAGATGCTGTTGTTGGGTGTGGCTGGCTTCACAGGTGGTGGTCACATGACCTTGTGATTGGTTAGGGAGGGGCACATTACCCAAGGTGGCCAATGAGAGCCTTCCTTGGGATTTTTGCTGGCACTCTGGCAGCCATCTTCCCTTTATAGGGAGAAAGTTTGAGAATAAAGCCAGTGTGAAGGAGAACAGCAAAGAGGACAGGGTCTGCTATTGCCTGGATCCAGCCTCATTTGGACTTTTCAGTTATGTAAGTTAGTGAACTGCATATTTCACTTGTCAGTTTCAGTTGAATTTCTGTTACTTGCAACCAATTTGATCAATACATGGTCTAAGCCCTGTCCACAATCCCTGAGGGCCACTCTTTGAAATCTTCCTTCCCTGTCTGAGTCTCCCCTATCAAAGCACATATCAGATTGTATTGCTACTGTCTCCTGACTTGTCTGCCCAACACCCCTGCAAACTGAGAGAAATATGTTCTCTCCTTATCTCCCCAGTGCCTAGTATAAGGCCTGGCACATCGTAGGTATTAAGCAAATGTGTAGATGTAAACATAGTAGGTGCTTAATAAATGACCTGTCATTCTAGGTGTCCCTAACTTTAGTGACTCTATTTTTTTTTTTTTTTAAACACTATTTTATTTATTTATGGCTGTGTTGGGTCTTCGTTTCTGTGCGAGGGCTTTCTCTAGTTGTGGCAAGTGGGGGCCACTCTTCATCGCGGTGCGCGGGGCCTCTCACTATCGCGGCCTCTCTTGTTGCGGAGCACAGGCTCCAGACGCGCAGGCTCAGTAATTGTGGCTCACGGGCCTAGTTGCTCCGCGGCATGTGGGATCTTCCCAGACCAGGGTTCGAACCCGTGTCCCCTGCATTGGCAGGCAGATTCTCAACCACTGCGCCACCAGGGAAGCCCTCTATTTTTTTTTATATACATCGTTACTGGAGTATAATTGCTTCACAGTGCTGTGCTAGTTTCTGTTGTACAACAAAGTGAATCAGCCATATGCATACATATATCCCCATATCCCCTCCCTCTTGAGCTTCTCTCCCACCCTCCCTATCCCACCCTTCTAGGTGGTCACAAAGCACCGAGCTGATCTCCTGTGCTATGCGGCTGCTTCCCACTAGCTATCTATTTTACATTTGGTAGTGTATATATGTCAATGCTACTCTCACTTCGCCCCAGCTTCCCCTCCCTGCCGTGTCCTCAAGCCCATTCTCTATGTCTGCTAGTGACTCTATTTTTAATTCATCATTTCATGATATTGATTGAGCACCTACTGTGGGCCAGTCACTGTGCTAGGTGTTGGGGATGCAGCAGTGAACTAAACAAAAATTCCTGCCTATGAAGGGCTGATGATCAAGTGTTGTAGATGTCTTCTAGGGTGCCTGCCCTTCCCAGATGGGATGTAATATAAGACTGTGTCTCCATATGCACCCAAAGCTACTAAGACAAGGGTGGTCATTTGACCAGGAGCTAGGATGGCCCATTCAGACTCTCTTCTGGGAATTTGGAACTGGGCAAGGGACCGTCTAGGTCAATGGCTGTTGACATTGGACTTGGAGGGTGTGTTGCTGTGAGACTTAGGCTGCAAGTCTCTCAGTGTGAGACCGACCGCTGGTCTGAAGAGGGTGGATGTGTTGGGCTTTTGCTGACAGACACTGGTCCTTGGGTTGAGTTCTGAAAATAGCATCTTCCACACTCCCTGGGCAGCTTACATCCTGCCCGTAGGAGCCATGGTTAGGGGGCCAGCCTGGGGAGGAGAGAGAAGGAGGAGAGGAGCTTCCTTCGGCTTCCCACGTGGGTCTGTGTCGTGGGTTGAACTGTGTCCCCCAAAAAGATATGTTCAAATCCTGGCCCCCTGTGCCTGTGAATGTGACCTTATTTGAAAAAAGGGTCTTTGTGCACGTCATCAAGTTAAGATGAGATCATACTGGGTTAAGGTCCGCTAAATTCAATATGACTGCTGTCCTCGTAAGAGGGAAATCTGGACACAGACACACACGGAGAAGACCATGTGATGACAGAGGCAGTGGTTGGAGTGATGCTGTCACAAACCAAGGAACACCACCTGTGGCCACCAGAAGCTGGAAGAGGCCGGGAAGGATCCTATCCTAGAGGCTCTGGAGGGAGCATGGCCCTGCCAACACTGTGGTCAGACTTCCAGCCTCCAGAACTGGGAGAGGATACATTTTTGTTGTTTTAAGCCACCAAGTTTGTGGTTCTTTGTGACAGCAGCCACAGGAAACTGTCTTCAGTTGTCCAGGGGCAGCAGACAACTAGGGTGCCAGCACTCCCTCAGGGGTGCCAGGGGCAGCTGGGTTGGTTGGTAACACCTTCTTTTCCTTTTAATACCCCAGCCCTGGCCTTCCTGCAGTTGTTAATCCCTGGTGACTTCAGTGTTCTCTGTTTGCTCTTTCAAGCCTGTGTAGCCAGTCCCTATATTAAATCCCCTCTGCTTGAAATACCCAGATAGTTTCAGTTCTTCCGACTGTGCTCAAACTGCTCCAGGAAGAGTGGAGAACAAAAAAAGATTTGCCGAGATGAGGCCCCAGAGAGAGTGAGAGAAAGAGAGAGCAGGATGGAGGTTCCTGATATATATTTTCATTCCTCCTGGTTTCAATCTTGCAGTGCTTTATATTCTCTGGTCCTAGGAGAGTCCTCCTCTTGGCAAACATATCTTTTACTAGTAAAAACCCATTCAATATTTTGCAAAGCCCCACAGCTCCCAGAGAATGTTCACGTGGCTGACTTTTTCCTGCCTCCTGATCGTACAGAGGAAGGCACCCACCTTTCAGAGGGCAGACGGGAGTCTCCCACAGCTCAACTAGATGGGTCCTGGGGCCAGCTCTGAGCTCCATTAGTTTTTCCCTCAGCACACCCAGTGGGTCTCAAATGGGGGAGATTCTGCTCCCTCCCCCAGGGGACACTTGATAATGGCTGGAGACATTTTTGGTTGTCACAACTGGGAGGGTGGTGGGGCATGTGCTACTGGCATCTAGTGGATCAAGGCCAGGGATGCTGTCAAACATCCTAGCACGCACAGAACAACCTCCATCAGAGAATGACGCAGCTCCCGATGTCAACAGTGCCGAGGGTGAGGAACCCTGGTTAACCTAATCCTGGGCTGGCCCAGAGAAGGCTTGGAGGGAGAAAGTGTGCAACACAGCCACGTTCTATAGTATCCACACCCCTAGAGGGAGCCAGGTCTAGGGAGCCCACCCACACATGTCCACAGACTCACCAGAAATGAGCAGAGGAAGATGAAGGAAACGAAGTAAAAATAGGCAAATTCATTGCCGCACTCATGAGTCAGGATGCCAGAGTTCTTATCACAGGGTTTACCGCTGAGGCAGGAAAGCATGATGTTGTGCCAAGCCTCCCCAGTGGCACTCCTGAGGACAGAGAGGGGGCATCAGGGACCTGGGTACCCAGCTCTGGACACCAGCACCCCCCCCCCCACCCCCGCCAGGGAGGCAGAGCATTGAGGTTAAACACTTAAGCTCTGGAGCTGGACAGGTGTTAGTTCAAGTTCCAGGTAAATCACTTTTTTCCTCTTGGAGATCAGAGAGGGGGATTCTCATCCTTGGCTGTGCATTAAAGCCCAAGGAGAATGTTTTTTGAAAATGCTGATGCCAATGTCCCACTCCCACAGACTTGGATTGAACTGGTCTGGGATGTGGCCCGGAGACATAGGTATGTTTCAAAAGCTTCCCTCTCTCTAGGTGATTGTCATTTCTTATTTCTTTCTCCTTAGGTTACTCTGCTCCAGGCACACTGGTCTCCCTGCTGTCCTCCCACATGAGAGCTATGCTCCTGCCTCAGGGCCTTTGCACTTGCTGTACCCTCTACCTGGACTGCCCTTCCCCAGATATCCACATGGCTCCCTCTCTCAACTATTTCTCTCAAATATCACCCTCCTCAAGGAAGGAGTGACCTATCAGACTTCCTTTTTTTTCTTTCCAGTTGTTACTTGAGAAAAAAATTTAGTGTGACAAAAATATACATAAATTTTATAATTTGAAGCATTTAAGTGTATAATTCAATGGCAATAAGCACATTTACAGTGCCATGCAACCATCACCACTATCTACCTCCAAAACCTTTTTATCATCCCAAACTGAAAAATTGTACCCCATTAAACAATAACTCCCTCTATTCCCCTCTCCCAGCCCCTGACAATATTGATTCTAGTTTTTTCCCCCAAGAATTTGCCCATTTTGGGTACCTCATGTAAGTGGAATCACACATTATTTGTTCTTTTGTGCCTCCATGTCCCTCTTAATCTTGAATTTTATCTCCTTCTAGTATCCGCTATAATTTGAGGATTGATTGTCCGCCTCCCCCATGGGAATATAAGCACCCAGAGGGCAGAGAATGTTGTCTCTGCTTTGTTCCCAGTATTTACAGCAGTGCCTGGCACACAATAGGTGCTCAATAAAACTCTGATGAATGAATGAAGGAACCCTAAGTGCAGCCAGGATTAAGGATCAAGCCTCAGAGTCTATTCAGAGTCTATAAGCCTTTTTCCTCATCTGTCAGGTGTGGTTGCCAAGAATCCCTCGACAGGACGCTCAGGAGGATTCAGTGAGATAATGCCTGAAAATGCCTTCACGTTTACGTCCCAGGGCCTTCAGCTCCTGCCCTGCCAGGGTCCCTTGGCCCCCCCCACGCCCACTCCAAACCTCAGTGGAACAGAAGGTTGAGGACACGCCCCCCCCACCAGAAGAGAAGGATGAAAGTGTGCCCCCCTCTCACCGGAAGAGCAGCATGAGGGCCTGGAAGAAGGTCCGGAAGTTATTGTGCTCAGTGATTTGGAATTCATCCTCATCACTATCCTCGTCCTCTACGTCGATGCCAATGTTGCCAAACACCTGGGGAATTAGATGGTGATGACTAGGGGTGGCCACGCCCCCTAGTGGCTCCAGGAAATCTCCACTCAACCTTCAGGGGCTGCCTCTCTGAACTGGGCTCCCTTAACCCACCCCCACCTAAGGGCGGTGGCCCTCCTTGGGAGCGCTCTGGGAACATTAGGGGGGCTGGCACTCACCTGCATCCCAATGATGGCGTAGATGAAGAAAAGCATGGCAATCAGCAGACAGACATAGGGCAGGGCCTGGTGGGAAGGAAGGCAATTAAGAATAGTGCTGGGACGCGATGAAGAGTGGCCCCCACTTGCCGCAACTAGAGAAAGCCCTCGCACAGAAACGAAGACTCAACACAGCCATCAATAAATTAAAAAAAAAAAACTGCCTTTAGACAGACCTATGATTCCTGTTTTTTAAGGTTCTTCATAGTAAAAAAAAAAAAAAAAAAAAAAAAAATAGGATAGTGCTGGGGGCCCCTTATCCACACTGTTTCCTTCATTTGTCCCACTGCTCCACCCCCATGGGGTGGCCGCATGCTGTGCCAGAGTGGTGCCAGGGTTGGTGGGTCTCTTTGGTGGCTCTGGGAGATTCCCCTTGGAGCTCTCAAGACACACCAGGGCAGGAAGTTAGACAAGAGCCCTGCATATAACACGTTCTCAGCAAGGTGTATCATAGAGGCATTTCCCCCTGATTTCTAGATTCAGCCAGAGCAGGTCGGGGTGGGGGGGATCCTGATTTTTCTTCTCAGCCCTGGGCTGGGGCCAGGGGCAGGGGCTCACCTTGAAGGACTGCACAAAGGTCCAGAGAAGAATTCGGATGGTGTAACCCTGACGGAGGAGTTTGATGAGCCGGGCCGCTCGGAAAAGGCGCAGGAAGCTCAGGTTGATGAAGTTATTCTGGGGAGACGGAGAAAGAGGGGTGACCATCCACCCACCCCCACGGGCTCAGAGCTGTCACCACTCACAGAGGCCCCTACATGAAGCCAACCAACAGGAAAAAGCAAGCCAGACCCCAAATAAGGAGGGAGAGGAGAGAAAGCACTATTAATGCAATGGTGCGGAGGAAAAAACTCGAAAAAACGAAGTGGGGTGTGGGGAGGAGAAAGGGTGAGAGGGAGGAAAAGGCATCAACTCAAAGGCATAAACCCTCCCTGCCAGCCCCACCCTCAATGGGGAAAGGAAAGAAAAAGGAAGGAAGAGAAAGGAATGTGGGTGGGTCGGGTCGTGGAAGAAATAACAAAAGAACAAGGAAAAGAAAACATATCCGAATCATCCAATCAGGAAAAAAATCGAGATGGTTTTTGTTTCTCCCAACAACCAAATGCACTGAGACAATAGGACACAAGCGGGTCAAGTTGCCGAATCCATCACACGTGTACGATGCACAAACACCAGGGCGGGGTGGGGGCAGCCAGCACACTCAGGCCTGGTGGACGTGTGCGGGTTCCGAGGGCATGTTACGCTCCGGGCCAGAAATGCATCTGTCATGGGACTCACCGGGCACCCTGCCCTGCCCTGCTGAGCTGCCCACCCTCTCCTGCCCGCCCTGACCTCACCCCCACGGCCAAGAGGAGCAGTGGCTGAAGCCAATTGGAGAAGCGGAAGAGCATCTTTTCTTACCCCCTTGGCGAGCGGGAATGGGGAGGACGGGAGGGAGCTGGGGCTGTTCGGCTGCAGGGTGAGTCCTCGCTGCCCGCTGAGTCGGAGAAGATGCATTTGGGGCCCTTTCCCCCCTCTCAGGGATGGCTTCTCAGCTTCTGGGATTGGGTGGAGTGGCACGGGACCAGGCCTGCAGGAAGCAGGAAGTACGCAGCGCCCGTGGGTGGGTGAGCTCGCCGTCAGCCCAGGCCCACCGAGGGGCCGGTGCTGGGGGCCGGGAGGTGGGGCTGTCCCTGCCCCCAGGACCTCCCTGGGTGGACCCTGCCTCTGCTCAAAGGCCCCCTGTCTAGTCACTGCCTCTACCTCCTCCCTCCCAAGCCAGAAGAACCCCAGGTCGGGGTAGGGGTGGGGAGACAGCTGTGGAGATGGTGAGTCTTACGTGACTGTCCAGGGGCTTGTCTGCTGGGGCCTCTGGTGGGGTACTGGAGGCCAGAAGTCACGAATGGACCAAATCTGGCCAACAAAACTATTTTGTTGGGCCTGAGCAGTTTTCCTTTAGAAATTAAAAATAGCTGCTAGTGTTTCAGATTTTGCCCCCAAATCTGGCTTTCAGGCAACCATGAGGCTGCTTCCACGGGTAGCAGTTACTTGAGGCTCAGATGTGACCGCCCGCCGTGAAGCAGGCCATATTTCCTCCAGTTTGCCAAGGTTCCCACGTACTAGAAATGGAACCGGTTTCCTGGCTTACGGCATCTGCTTGGTCCCCAGAGGCATTTGAGTTTGAGACCCCTGCTTCAGGTAGGCATGGAAACCACCACTGATCAGTGGGTTGGAGGCAAAGGGGCCTTAAGGGGACTTGGAGGAGCGCTAGATACAGGCCACGTAGCAACGTTTAAACTGGCCTAGCTCTCACCCTGCAAATGGCACAGGGGTGATCATACAGGTTCCCCCAACAGTCATAGCATGCCTTTCGGTCTCAAAAGTTTGGACAGTGAATTATATGGGCATCCTATTTGGTGGTTCCTGAGGGCTTCCCAGCCACTGGATCTAGCTAGCTCTGCTGGCCTGGGAGCTGAGAGGCAGGGAGAGGGGTTTCAAGGAATTTCTGAGGTTGGCAAGAGGCCTCTGGGTTTTCTGGAAAAGTCTAGGATGCTCTCTGGGACACATCAGTTGACCCTTAGGCCTCTAGGATGGGGGAGGGGTGTGGGGATCCTACCCTGACCACATTTGGGGCCTAACCACTGTGAGAATCTCTCAAGTGCCTCGAATAAACCCCCAACCTCAGCTTGGCTGACGGTCACCCTCCGTGCCCTGTTGACCTGACTCCCAGCCCTGCCTGGCCACCCAGCTCCATCTGGGGACAGGGCCGATGGCCCAGGTGTCCCCAGTCCCCTCCCGTCCATCCCCAGAGTACAAGCCATCCCTTCACGGGGCGGGGCATAACATGTGGACCCATGCAAAGTCAGGCGGGCCCTGGAAGCAGCCTCTGGGGGTCTCGGGGCAGAGCGGGGCCGTAGGGACTGCCACCATGCAGGAGAAAGAAGGGGGGTTTGCAGGGAGACGCGTGCAGAGAGCATGCTGCGCTTCTTGGGGCCAGGGACACAGGAGACACACGGGGGAAGTAGGGGTGGAAATGAAAGAGGTCCAGGTGACAGGGCAGGGGAAGGTTCTAGTCTGCCCTCATCCACCCCTCCATCTCCTCCTGGGTTTGCATAGAGTCCTTCAAGTGCTCCCAGAACTTCTGACTTTCTTCTTCCTAGCTTCCATCCTTTTGTCCGCAGCCAGGAAGGAACAGCTGTCCTCTCCTCCAACCCTGCCCAGTGCTTCCTGGTTCTAGGCTGAAGGGGAGTGATGTGGGCCCTGGAAGGCTTGCTGTGTTCAGGGGTGCGAGCACTCAGAAGGACATGGAGACCACCTTCCTGAGGGTTCCAGAGAAGTCCTGCACTCGCAGACCCCACCTCCAGCCCAGATCTTGCCTCTGCACTCCAGACCCACTAACCCACTGCCTACCTGACTTCTTCTGGGGTGCCCTTCAGGGCACTTCAAGCCCACTGTGCCCACCCTTGTGCTATTCCCCTAACCTGGCCCTCTCCTGGCATTCCCTAACTTCCATCTCCCAGTTCAAGCCAGACTCAAGTCCTCCAGGCACCTCTCTCCCCCAAGCCCAGACCCAGCCCATCTCCAGGTCCTGGAGAGATCCCTGCTCAGACGGCCAGTCCTCCCACGGCTCCTGCTTCCCCTGCTGTCATCTCTCCTTGGGATTCCTGGTGCTCACTTCCAGCCCAGCCCGCTGCCTACCCACTCCCTGCTCTGCAGCTGCAGGGTCTGGTCTAACCGCACTTCCGATCATGCCTCCCCTGCTCCAAATCCTCCCAGGCTCCCACAACAAGGCCCCAAGGTCCTGTCCCCTTCTGCCCTCTTTACTTTCTCTGGGTCAGCCTTCCTCTGCTCTTTGCTCCAGCCACACCCTCTCACTCGCAGACCCTGACCCCTGTGTGCTCCGACCTGCCACAGGACTTTTGCACATGCTATCCTGGGCCTCAAATGCCCTTTTCTCCCCCTCTCCACGTTGTTAACGCTGCTCATCCTTCAGCTTGCAGCACAGTTACAATTTCAAGTGGGTTTCAGGGGTTATTTGACCAATGCCTGCCTCCTCCCACCTGACTGTAGGTGACACAGGGGGTGGGGGCAGCGATGGTGTCCCCTTCTGCCCAACCCTCCATCTGTGGCACCGAATTGGGGCTCATTAAATGTTTGGTGGATGAGTGCCTGTGTATGGCTAGCAGGGGAGGGATCCCGGTGCAAAGATGCCATTGCGGGTCCTTCAAAGGGGCTCAGAGGATGGTGGGGGAGGGGCAGAGGCAGGTGGGATTTAACAGAGTAAGGAGTGTGCAAGTGTGCAGAGAGCCGAATAAGTGAGGCGAGGGAGAGATGGACACGGTGCATCCAGGGTGTGGGTGTGGGTTTGCAGGGTGGATGGATATAACAGAAGGGAGGGATAGTGTGTGCATGTGTGTGTGTGTGTCAGGGGGTGGGGGAGGATCAAGAGAGGGAGATTGCAAGAGCAAAAAACGAGAAAGGGAGAGAGAGAGACAGAGACAGAGAGAAAGAGGGAACGAGAGTCAGAGACTGAACAGGAGAGAGGAGAGAGCACATGTGTTTAGTGACCGTGTCTGGGTGGGGGGAGGGGAACAGAAGTACATGCAGATCAGGGCTCCAGGAGAGGGCGTCAGCTGGCCGTTCCATCTGGAAGCAGCCAGACCTGAGTCCTGGCCGTTTAGCCAGAACTGGTTCTGGCCATTCTGAGTCTCCCTCATTTGAGCGTCTTTGCCTGCACATTGCAAGGCCCTCAGACCTCCTCCATCATACTTGGAGATTTACATCGCTGCTGGTCAAGCCCGAAGAGATCGTGGGCTTGGAATGGGGTGAGGACTGTTGGAGCTTTCCTGGGAGCCCGGGATCCATGGAGTTAACCAGGGACAGGAGTGGTGTGAGAGAGTGCCTGATGGCTCTGCGTACAGGGCTGTGTGTAAGGAATGGGGTGGGAGACTCAGCCAGCCAACCCGCCCTGTTGGAGGTGTTGCATGGGGCAAACCCATCCTTTTCTCTGCAGAAGACACAAGCCAACCCAAACAGAAAACCCTAATTCAGAACCCAATACCAACCAGAGGAAGAGAGGCTGCAGGAACAAGGCGGGAGGGGCGGGTCGGGAGGGTTTGGAGAGATGGACAGACATATGGGGGTGGGGATAGGGGGGGTGCATCAGGCAATCCAAGTTTAGAAAGCCCAGGGCGTGACGTGCAATGCTGATGCGAGAAGATGCGTTCACAGTTAATGTAAGGCATTTAGACTTCAGAAAGAAGTAAGACCAACCGGATTCTAGATGCAGATGTTGAAGATGGAGGGGAAGCAGGCGGGCGGGGGCAGTTGGGGAGGCGTGTTCAGCGTTTTTTTAGGTTGATTTGTAACCAGTGCCAAAAAAACCAATGGGTTTCGGTTCCCGGGCGGGGAGTGGGGGTGGTGGTGGTGGGTTGGGAGATAGTCATTGGTGTATGAACACACAGACCACGTCATGGATGAACAAATGAATTTCATAGTGCATTTTGATTGGATGAGTTTTTCAGACGGCGTTGTGCCAATATACAGTTTAAGGAGCAGGCATGAAAAGAGACAAGACAAGAAACACAGTCATTATGCATCGCACGCAGGGCAAACCCACGTCACCCCAGCCACTTGTGGGTGGCAGCTGAGGCCCGGTGGGCCTCACACCCTCTCCCCCTCCCCCCAAACCCTGGGGGCCTTGCCCTCCCAATGGTCTGGCTCCCCTTGCCTCAGCCTGGCTGAGCTCTGTCTGGCCTCAGACTTAAGTGGGCTTACCTGGGAGGCACAAAGGGGCTGCTGAGGGCTCCTTGCCTAGCAGGGCAAACCTTCCCCACCTCCAGGTCGGGCGTTTATCCTCCTAAAGGGGTCCAAATGCCCACCCTCTAGCTTTCCCGCCAAATGATTATAATTCAGGGCTAAGGGGCTGCCTAACAAACCGCAATCCAAGTATGTTCACAGGAATAACGGCAATAGCAATAATAATAACCACCATTCGTGAACTAATTCCTGGCAGGTTCTGTGCCAAGCGCTTTACGTCAATCGCTCTGATTTGTTCAAAGTTGCCATCTCTTGCCCTAGAATGTCAGCCCTCTGGGGGCAGGCATTCTTGTCTGTTTTGCTCTGTTTCTGGCACCTGTAACAATGCCTGGCATACAGCAGGTGCTTAATGCATGCTTCTATGAATGCATGAATGAATGTGAGGCTTGCAAGGGTCTGATGAGGTTGGTTATGAAGGTTAGTCCCAAATACAGGACGAGAAGAGGTAGTACAAGTTACCCAGGGTCAAACAGCTCATAGGGGAGGGCTGTTTGACTACCGCAATAGTCCTGATATCCCTGAATTGGATTCCGTGCCCCATTCTCCTGCCCCATCCTCCTGCCCTCCCATATCTTGCAGCCAGGAGAACAAGCCGTTGGGGTCCAGTCCTACAGATCTCTTACTGGCAACTAGAGCTTCAATCAACTTCCTCTACCTGCCCTACTGGGGTGGTGGGTCACCCCTTCTAACCTCTTGACCCAGAGGGATATTGGTTCAAGGCTGTCTTGTCTTCAGCTGGATGGCAAGATATTTTGCCAGGAGAAGCTCCAGATCTCTTAGAAACTTAGGACAGAAGATGAGGTCTAAGCTCTGGCCCTCTGCCAGGGGACAGTGGCCAGGTGGGGGCACCCCAATGGGGATAGCCCACAGCTGGGCATGACCTCTCTAGAGGAAGGTGTCAGGGGTGAGACGGGGGAAGGGGGAACTTCTGGTTCACTGAAGCTGAAGGCAAAGAATTGTGACCAGGATACCACTTGGGTGGGGGTATGGGGGATGCGTCAGAGAATGGCCCCTCTTCTGTGTAGCTTCCCAATCCTATCAGGCTTCCAGGATAGAAGAGTGGGCCAATTGATCCCTTTGTTGCTGGTGGCTCAGTTAGGGACGCCCCAGGGAACACCAGTGTGCCCTCAGGAGTCAGCAGGTCTGGCTGCATGACTTTAAGTAGGTCCCTCATTCTCCTCAGCATTGAGCATCAGTTTCCTCATCTGTGAAATGGGACAACACCCTCTTCCTCGGGCCCCACCCCACCCAGATCTATTCTCTGCTCTCCTCTGCCTGTTCTCAGCATCACCCTGGCTCTCTGGCCTTCTGGCTCCTTTCTGGCTGGGCTTGGCCAATGCAAGTGGCTGGCAGGAGATAGAGGGTGGCAGGAGAGAAAGGTAGGGGTATTTCTTCCCCGATGCTCTGTGCCTGCTTTGGCCCTGTCTCTGGCAGGAGCTCTGTCCCTGCACGTTCACAGCTCCCACCAGGCGGCCCCCTCTCTGACTTCAGCACCTGCGCAGGTAACAGCTCCCCACGGTGGTTGGGTGCTGGGCCCCTTCCCCTCCGCTCTGTGAGCAGTCTCTGCTTTTGGATCCCTTCAGTTGAACCCTCTAAAGGAATTCTTTTATATGCTGAGCCCCCGACCTGTACCACGAGCTAATCCATGTAAAACGCTTGGCACAGTGCCTGGCCGTCCCTGTCAGCTTTTATTATTGTTATTATGACAAGGTTGTTACCACCCCCGGCCCTCGGCTCTGCCACTCTTTGCCCTTTTGCTTCACCTGTGGGGAACTCCTATCCTCCCACAGCCTCCCCAGGGCCCTCAAGCCTAGGCTCACTGGCAAATGGCCAGGGAGGGGGTGTGGGGCAGGAGCTCTGGGACCTGCGTCTTCCAGACGATGTGGTCCTGTGAGGGACCACCACAGCGAGGTCCAGAGACCCCCCCCCCATGTTGGGAACCTCCCAGGCCTGGGGATAGAGGAAGACACATGTCCCAGGGACCCTCCTAAGGTCCTGGGAATGGTGTCCCCCCGTTAACCCAAGGGCCATGGCACCCTCCTCCCCGTGAGCCAGAAGATGCTTAGTTCAAGCAGAATGAACTTGAAGCTGGTTCCCTCTGGGCCCCCAACACTGTGTGGTGTTTGGGGGAGTGGGGCTCAGCCTTGGGATCCTTTAAGTGTCTCAGTTTTCTCAATGAGCTCATCCACATGATTTAATCATAAGTCGGTAGCCAAGAGGCAGGGAAGTTCACGTTGCAGCGCTAGCCCCACGGCCATGGCTTCGGACACCCCCGTCTCCCCGCATCACCCTCTTAAGGGGCTGCCCTTGCTCCCAGGGACCCCACCTCTCCCTCTTTGGTCATGGTCCAGCGCTGGCTTGAGCCAGCTGTGGCTGCCGGGACCCACTGCTTCTTGATGACCTCTTCCTCGCCCCTCCCAGCCCAGCCAGGAACTGCCCAGAGAGAAGCCGGCGGGAAACTTACCCCAAACTCGGTCACCAGGATGTCGGTGATGCTGCCCAGAACAGTCACGAAGTCGAAGATGTTCCAGGCATCGCGGAAATAATTCTAGAACGGGGACCCACACGATAGAGATGCCGACATAGGGCTCCACGGCCGGCCCCCACATCCAGCCCAGGGGGCCCGTTCGGGGCACAGCTGCAGAGCAGTCAAGTGCCCGGGACAGTTACAGTCATTCAATCAGCAAAATGTTGCTGGGTGGGCTGCTCAGTGTCATCTGTTCCGAGTCCCCCCTCCCTGGGACCCCCCCCAGCCCTCCCACAGCTTGCTTGGCCCCAGAGGGGGGTCTCCGGGTGCCACTGCAGCTCCGTTGTGGGGGAGCGCTGCCTTTCTGGGCTGTGCCCTGTTTCTCCAACAGTTCCAAGGGCTCTCTGAGACCTCAGATGCTTCATAAATGACGTCACTGGGATCCTCATGAAGGCCCTCGGAAGGAAGGTTTATCACCCATTTTATATAAGGCGACTGGGGCTCAGAGAGCAAAGATGGTCACCTCAGGCAGCATAGAGGTGAAGAGTCAGGATTTGAACCCAGGTCTGGGCCAGCCCAGAGTCTATGGACAGGACCCTGCTGAATCAAGACCGTGCTTATAGTACACTTGCTAAGACAGCAGCCTCTGGGTTCACATGCCAGCTCTGCTACCATCCAGCTGTGTGGCTGTGGGTCAGTGACTTAACCTCTCTGTGCCTCCATTTCCTAATCTGGAGAAGGGGGATAGGAACAAGGGTGCAGAGGCCTTCTGGGCATACACGAGGCTACACTTCCTGGCCCCCTTGTGGTTAGATAAGGTTGTGTGTCTAGTTACAGCCGATGGGTCGTGAACAGAGGCAGCGTGAGTCACTTTCTGGCCAGTGCAGGACTCGCCGGAACTCTCTTAACCCTGGACCTGGTGACCAGTAATGTTCCAGATGACGGCTGCTCAGTGAGCCTGGGTCTCTGAGTAAACGCTTTGTTGATTGGAGAAACTGAGATGTGGGGGAGAGCAAACCCTTTGTTGATTGGAGCAACAAAGCTGTGTTTGTTACCACAGCTTAACTTGAGCTATCCTGACTGGTATATCCCTGGGCTGGGTTCTGGCTCAAGTGGGACACACAGGTATAGTATGCTGTTGTTAAAATACTGAAATATTGGGACTTCCTGGTGGCACAGTGGTTAAGACTCCACACTCCCAATGCAGGGGGCCTGGGTTCAATTCCTGGTCAGGGAATTAGATCCCACATGCATGCTGCAACTAAGAGTTTGCATGCCACAACTAAGGAGCCCGCCTGCCACAACTAAGACCCGGTGCAACCAAATAAATAAATAAATACTAAAAAAAAAATACTGAAATATTTCACACTGTTTGAGCCCACAACGAGTAGCACCTCTGCCTGGATGTAAGGGTCTGGCTCAAATAGACGGCCCTTCCCTCAAGGCTTGGTGGGACCCATGCTAAACACAGGCTTTCCCAGCAACCTCACAAAAGCAGAGGCCAGGTTGGGGCTTGGGCCCCATTCTGAGCAGTCATCTTCTCCCCTGAGCATCCGACCCAGCGGCAGCCCCTCTGCCTCACAGAGAAGGACACAGGCTTTGGATCTGTGCTTCCCAGGATCAAATTCTTTTAGCATGTACGAATCAAATGTCCTCGGAGTTGGACTGCTTGGGCCTCAGGGCCCTCTTCTGGAAGATAAAGGTATAACAACAATCTGATAATGAATGTGAGTCACTGAGTGTGGGGTTTGGTATATAGTAGGTGCTCAATAGATGGATGTTGTTTTATGATTGTCTAAAAGGAGTGCAGGTTCCACTGGCACTTTTTGGTATTTTCGCAGGTGCTGCTGGGGCCTTACCCATATCCCCTCATATTTTGACTGTGTACCCTTGTTACTCTGCCCAGGGGCTTTCTCTAGCTGCACAGGGGAGTTAACAGCTCCTGTGGGAGCAGCCCTTGACTATGACTGATGGGCACTGGAGAATAAATACTCCAGCTCCCCCGCCATGGGTGACATGACCTGAGTATGTGCTCTCTGCTGCACCCCAGAGGTCCTCCATGGAACTGCATCCCAGTTACACCCATAGGGAACCTGCTCACCTACACACCCTGTACCGGCTGCCTTCCTTTCCCTGTCTCACTCCCTCTTTCCCCTACGGGGCTTCCCGGAGTCACCTCCCAGATAAATTGCTTGCATTCAAGTTTGTCTCAGGCTCTACCTCTAGGGGAGCACAAACGAGGACAACTTTATAGGTGTTTGGCTACAGGCCTCAAGCCCCTGGATAGCCCCTCTATCATTTAAACTCCACACTCCCACCCAACCAAATGAATAAGGATCTCTTGAGGTGGGTCTGGGGCATCATTCAACTTTAAGTGCTTCTGATGGGTTGCAGGCTTGGTAGCCACTGCTTTGGTGGAGAAAGGTCAGGTGATGAGCTTTATTGTAACACTTTCTGGTATTTATTGAGCGCTCGCAACATGTCAGGCTTGGACCCTCAGTCTCCAGACACACATTATTTGCATTTGGGGTTTGCAAGAGCTCTTTCGAAGGAGAGGCAGAGGACGGGCCTTTCTTGCAATGGAGGAGAGAGAGGTGAGGTGACACAGCCTGGATACGACTGGACTCGAGGTCTCTCTGGTGCCAAAGCCGACAGCTTTTACCACCTTGGGAAGCCGAGGTATGACCCCAGCCTGGGTCTGCTGACACCACGGGCTGTAGGTCATTCTCTTCAGAGAGGTGGGCTAAGCATATCCTCAAGTCCTTTACAGTCAGGCCTCTGTATCCGCGGGTCCCACATCTGTGGATTCAACCAATTGCCAATCGAATTGGTTGACTCCGTGGATGCAGAACCTGTGGATATGGAGGGCTGACTTACCTGCAACCTCTGGGATGCGATATGAGAACATCTGATTTTTATCAGTGACACAGATCATATTGGTAATCCTGCGGGGGTTTGCTGTCTACTTTCAGGATGGAAGGAAAAGCAAAAGTCCAGTTAGCAGCTGGTGAAAAATAAAGATGTAATTTTTTTCACCTCTTATTTCCTGGGCTCCCTCATCCCACCCTACATCCATAGATCCCTTAGGGGGTCAATGGGCCTCAGGTTAAGACCACTTGCATTAGTGGGAGATGAAATCAAGTTAGTAGGTCAGGAACTGCATTAAAAAAGGAGGGGCATGGGCTTCCCTGGTGGCGCGGTGGTTGAGAGTCTGCCTGCCAATGCAGGGGACACGGGTTCGAGCCCTGGTCTGGGAGGATCCCACATGCCGCGGAGCAACTGGGCCCGTGAGCCACAATTACTGAGCCTGCGCGTCTGGAGCCTGTGCTCCGCAACAAGAGAGGCCGCGATAGTGAGAGGCCCGCGCACCGCGATGAAGAGTGGCCCCCGCTTGCCGCAACTAGAGAAAGCCCTCGCACAGAAATGAAGACCCAACACAGCCATAAATAAATAAATAAGTAAATAAATAAATTAAAAAAAAAAAAAAAAGGAGGGGCGTGACTTCCCTGGCGGTCCAGTGGTTAAGACTGCGTTTCCACTGCAGGGGGCGTGGGTTTGATCCCTGGTCGGGGGAACTAAGATCCCAAGTGCCATGCCGTGCGGCCGGGGGGAAAAAAAAGTGGGAGCGGGGTGGGGGGGACACGGAATCAAGGAGATAGACAACTTCAGAGTATAGGGCACGTGCTAAGGGGAGATACAGATTCTGTGAATATTTCATTTTGGTTGTCTGTTTGTACGTCTGAGTACTGGGCTCCATTGCAAAGTGTATTTCTTACTGCGATTGTGGCTAGAACAGTTTGAACGCTGTGGACTTGGCCTGTCTGGATCTCAGTTTCCTTATCTCCAGAATGAATCATTACCCCTCTCATCGCATCATTTAATAATAGATATGTGCCTGACACAGAGTTTGGTGTTACTTGGTAAGTACAAGAACGCCTAAGTAGAATCTGTGCACATTGGAGAGATGCTCAAGTCACCATTGGGGCTGGGGGCAGAGGGGCCAGGTGGGGAGACCACCACCCAACACCCAGTGCCCCTCTGGGCTTTCCCTTAACCCACAGCTCTAGCTCCGAGGCTGGACTTACCAGAATCCCAAAAGCCATGACTTTGAGAAGACATTCCAGAGAGAAGAGGGAAGTGAAGACAATGTTGAATACCCTCAGGGCATTTTCATAAGCGACAGAGGCCCCGTAGAACTAGAGAAGGAAGGAGGGAGAGCAGTGGGGTCAGTGGGCACAGTGTCGAGGACCGGGGCTGAGGTGGCTTCGTGGCTGCCCTTTCCCCGGGGGCAGGCAGGACTCGGACACTTGGTTTCCCTACTGATGTCCTGTGGAGCCAGCCCGGGCCCCAGGCAAGCTCTTCGCTGGCTGGGCTACTCTTTTCAGGTCAAAACAAAAATTCCTTTCTTGAGTCCTATCTTAGCAGCCGAGATCCCGGGAGAGCCTGGCCCTATCGATGGGTCTCCTGATGGGATGCAGGATGTCTACAGCATCCTCTTTGCAGTCATTTCTTCTTTTTTTTTTCCTTCCGATGTCTTTTTTAATTCTTACCTGTACACTCCTATGGGACCACTTCCCAGACCAAGATTTAGAACATTTCCAGCACCCCTCCCCAAAGTTTTCTTGCACCCCTTCCCAGTTGATAACCCACCCACCCCAGAGGTAACCGCTATTCTGACCGCTTATGACTCTTGCCCAAACGAATCAGATTTGAACCGATAACCTTTAAATCTAACTACCAGGTTACAGGAAATCCAGCAGATGGAGTAAACCAATGCACCCAGAGGTGGGACAGTTTTCATTCAACTCATCTGGTTTCCTCAAAAAGTTAACAGCGCGGGGTGGTGGGGGGTCGGGGGGTGGGGCAGAGGACGGAGATTTAAAAACAAAAAACTGGAGACCATGTGTAGCCATTTAGATCTTGGCTCAAAAAACAACTTACTGTAAAAGACGTTTTGGGGACACTTCAATATGGATCTTATGGTGTTATCACTAATCTTGTCAAGCATAAGAACATGTAGGAAAATGTTCTGATTACTTCGGAAAGCACGCTGAAGAATTTAAGCGTGAAACAGTGTGGTGTCTATCATTTAAAACACTTTAAAAAATAGATGAAATGTCCAGAGTAGGTACATGCATAGCACACAGATTAGTGGTTGCCAGGGGCTGGGGGAAGGGGGATAGGGAGTCACTGGTAACGGGGATGGGTTTCCTTTTGGGGTGATGGAAATAGATAGGGGTGGTGGTTGCACAACATCGTGAATGGACCAAATGCCACTGAATTGTACACTTTAAAATGGTTAACTGTAGGTTATGTGAATTTCACCTCAATTTTTAAAAAAATGAGAAAAAAATAGATGAAGCAAACACAGCAGAATGTTCCCAATGGGTAACTCTGGGTGATGGAGACTGGGTATTCACAAGCGCCTGGATGCTCAGGATGTGGTCCAGGGACCTACAGCATCTGCACCACCGGGATGCTGGTTAGAATTGTGGAGTCCCAGACCCACCCGGACCTGCTGAACCAGAATCTGCAGATTCACAAGATGCCCAGCTGATCTGTGAGCAGTTTGAGAAGGGCTGTGCTGTTCTATCTCTCTCTCTTCTGTTTGTTTGAAACTGTTATGTTCCTAACAATGAAAAGACAAAGCACTCGCTTATGGAGATGAATTTTCAGGTGAATACAGGCACTGCTTTTTTACCAGTTCAAAAAAATCAACAGCTAAATTTGTTGAGTGTTTTTAAGAATTGAGAAATGTGCTAACGTCTTTGCAGGAAATTTCTTATTCAATCCTAATCCCCACTGGGGGGCAAGGAACGTGCTATTATTATCCTTCCCATTTTATTGACAGGGAAACTGAGGCCCTGAGATGCCACTGGTCACTAGTGCAAGGTTAAATGGTGAATCAAATGGTAGAGCTGGGCTCAAATTCAGGCTTTTGGTCTCCAAAGCACAGGGTGAAAGGTTTTGACTTTTCACCCTGAAGAGGCTCCAGGGCCCCGAGGCTCGCAGGGTCTTTACCTGCCCTTCCCTCCTCATTTCTTTCATCAAACATTTATCAAGGGGCTCTTGTCCCCTCCGAGTTAGGCCCTCTCTGAACCCCTGAAATTCAGGGGTGATCAGTACTTGTCTGGCCCCTCGGAGCTCACAGGCAGGTGGCAGACTATCAGGCAACCCAACACTGGTATCGTGGCATGTGAGATAACAGACAGGATGCTTGCAAACACCTCATGCGGTCCTGGGAGGTCAGGGAAGGCTTCCTAGAGGAAGGGCTCTGCAGGGGCAGCTGGAAGAGGCTGGCCAGACAAAGCGGTGGGAACCGTGTGTCAGGCAGAGGGAAGAGCAGGAGCAGGGGCCTGGCGGTGACACAGAGTGTGGTCTGCCTGGGAAACTCGTAGCCGGTTCTGTTTTGCGTGGGGCAGGGGTGCGGTGGGGATTAAGCAGTGCCTGGGGGGAGGGGGGACTCACCTTCATCATGAGCACGATGGTGTTGAGGGCGATCATGGCCATGATGGTGTACTCGAAAGGCGGGGACACCACGAACTGCCACATGCGGTACTGGAAACTCTGCTTGTTCTGGGGCATGTGTCGGGTCAGGGGTTTAGCGCTGATGGCGAAGTCAATGCAGGCCCTCTGCAGGAGAGAGCGCAGCAGTGTGAGGGCCTGAGGTAGGAGAGAGGCGGCTGGACACCCAGCAACCCCCCATCTCATTCGATGCAGCTCTTCTGCACGTCTGCCTGGATGTCTGCCTCTCTTGCCCACCCCACACCCCCCATAAGCTCCTCGCCATGAATGTTTTCTTCTCCCGACAGCTACAGCTCCTTGAGAAATTACCATCGGCCAAACCTTGTGCTGACACTCTCCCGTTACCTCATTGAATCCCCTTAGCAAACATGATCGATGGGTACTATCAGTAGCCCCCACTTTGCAGATGAGGAAAATAAAGGCTCAGAGAGGTTAAGCCTGACGTGGCACGGCTGCCTAGTGGGCGAACCTTGAATTTCAACCAGAGTCTGACACTGAAGCCTAACCATTCTTTTTTTAAATTTTATTGAAGTATAGTTGATTTAAAATGCTGTGTTAATTTCTGCTGTACAGCAAAGCAATTCAGTTGCTTTTTTCATATTTTTTTCTATTATGGTTTATCACAGGATATTCAATATAGTTCTCTGTGCTCTACAGGAGGACCTTGTTGTTTATCCATCCTATATATAATAGTTTTCCTCTGCTAATCCCAAACTCCCAATCCTTCCCTCCCCCGCCCCCGCCCTTGGCAACTACGAGTCTGTTCTCTATGTCAATGAGTCTGTTTCTGTTTCATAGGTACGTTCATTTGTGTCATATTTTAGATTCCACATAAAGTGATACCACATGGTATTTGTCTTTCTCTTTCTGACTTGCTTCGCTTAGTATGATAATCTCTAGGTCCATCCATGTTGTGAAGCCTAACCATTCTTTCTTACCGACTATTTTGCTTCTCCTTCTCTTTGAGGGAAGGAGACAGGGAGGAATAATAGTTATTTAGTCTTAGAGGCCAACAAAGCAGAGGAAGAATGCATTCTAGGTCCTCCACCTAGCTTGGATGATTCTAGAGAAGCAAAGGGTCATGCCTATACTCTCTGGTGGACTGGATTTTCATTCGTAAATATTCACCACCCCTCCCTGGGGGAGATTATACTTCCCTGCCCCACTGACATCAGACATGTGACTAGCTCTGGCTAATGAAATGTGAGAAGTGACACATGTCACTTCTGGGCACAAGCCACAAGAGGTGGACCATGGTTTGCCATTCTCTCTTTTTTATCTGAAGCATCTTAGAGGGGAACCAGAATAAAGATGACACGGAGCAGAGCCATCTGGACATGCAGTCCAATTCCTTTGTGGATATCTGGCATTGAGATGTGAGGGCTGCTTGTTACCGCATCATAACCTAGTCCAAACTGACTGATACATACACAACTTCTCTCTGATGTGTTTTCTTCTGGAAACCCCGTGAAGGGCTGCCCTTCATGCAGACTTGATTCTGCTTGGAGAATGCTGCTGTTCCCTCCCCAGATGCCCCCAGAAGCTGGTTCCTTTGTGTGTGTGTGTGTGTGTGTGTGTGTGCATGTGTGATGGGGGGGTGTCAGTTTTTAAGCGGGGATATAAGTGGGAAGTGGTACCTCATTTTTCTCCAGGCTGTATTCCTCCATCATTTTGTCCCCCTGCTCCTGGAAGGTGATGATGATCAAGGCCACAAAGATATTGACAAAGAAGAAGGGGAACACCACAAAGTAGACGACGTAGAAGATGGACATCTCCATGCGGTACCCAGGGCTGGGACCCTGGTTCTCAAAGGTGGCATCCACGGAGTGCTTGAGGACCCTGTGAGGACCCGGGTGGGGAGAGGGGGAAAGTGAGACAGGGGAACAGGAATGGAGGAAAATATTAAGAGGAAACAGAAAAGAAATGAAGAGTCATCCCTGTTTTCTGACTGCAGTCACTGTGGTTACTTTATGAAGCCGTAACCTTCCCACCTCTTTTGCCTGTGGGGAGTGTTGACAGCAATGTCAGTTACTTCTACTGCCCTGTATTGAGGGCCTATTACGTGCCAGAAATGATGTTCAACATTTTATTCATTTTCCCAGCAACCCTCTCAGGGAGGTTATTACTGGCTCCGTTTTGCACACAAGGAAACTGAGGTTCGGCTGTAGATCACCCACTCAGGTGCGGCCAAGGTGGGATTTGAAACTAGGTTTGTGGTGATGAATGGGAGTGAGTAGGGGGTCACGGAGGCAGGCGTATGTGTGTGCGTGTGTGTGTGTGAATATTTAAGCACAGGTGGTCGTGGGAGCCAAGGAGGGGTAATGAGGATGCACATGGAAGTGAGTGTATGCGCGGCTGCCCTGTACATCTGCACAGATCACGCACTGCTCAAGTGCTCTGCATCTAAGGGGCACCATTCATACTGTAGACCTGATAGATCTGTGTATTAATGGTGACAACTTTTTGGCAGGTGGCCATAAAGTGCCTTTTTTTGAGCAAGATCATTAAGTATATTGCAACGCTTTTCTGACAGATGGAAGTAAAGTCTGTTGAGGAATGGGTGTCTTTAAAAATTCGCTCAAAGGTGCCTGAAGGGCTAGCACTGGCCCTGTGTGTGTGGATCCTGGGTGTGCGCATGGGTGATCAGACAGGCATGTGTGGGTTGGGGGTGTTTGCTGAGCGAGGGAGGGAGGTGAGCATGTTGAAGGCACACGCTGGAATCTACCAAACCTTCAGCCTGCATTCAGCCGACACCTCTGGGAGCAGGACCGGGACTAAGGGGAGGCGAGAGAGGCACTTGCCATGGGCACAAATTCAGGGGGTGTCAAACCCCTCAGTAATCGAGATAAATAACATTTCATTGTAATATTTAGTATTTCCTGCAATATTTTAAAAACTCAGAAGAAATGCCCCAAAGCCCCTGATGAACAAAATCTCAAAAATTTATATCGTGAGGACTTCCCTAGCAATCCAGTGGTTGAGACTCGTGCTTCCAATTCAGGGGGCGCAGGTTTGATTCCTGGTTGGGGAACTAAGATCCCACATGCCACGCACCGTGGCCAAACCACCCCCCCCCAAAAAAAACACCCCCAAAACAAAAAAAAACTTAAAAAAGAATTAAAGTTTGGACTTGCACAAGTCAGTCTCACCCATGTCACCGCAGCCTTAGCCCTGTCTGGGACAGATGGGTCCTGTGGTCAAACCGACTTGGAAAATGCCAGGTTCACACCCCCCTGGCTTGGAGGTTTTTGTTCACCAGCACCGGAAGGGTTAAGAGGATGTGACCGCATGTGTACGTACACGCGGCCTTTCTGTAAATTAGAAACGGTGCCTGTTCTGGGAGCACACAGCCCCGTACACTCAAGGGGTTGGCAAGCCAAGCGACCGCTGGATTTCTGCCCCGAGAAGCCCAACCACACATGGGGGATGCTGTTCTGCTGACGTCTTGCATCTTGCGTTGTCCCCACTTGCATCTGACATCTGGTGCCTCTTGCATTGTCCCCACTTCTGGAAGCCAGGAGCAAACCCCTCCCTCCCTCAGACCTTTCTCAGCACTGGGCTCTTGGACCCTTTCCTCTCCTGCTCCCTGGAGGCCCCCGAGCTCCTCCTGTGGGGCTTTCTGACTGGACCACTTACTGTGGCCAGCCTTCTCCCGTGGACACGGTGAAGAGGGTCAGCAGAGCCCATAGCACGTTGTCATAATGGAACTCATACTTCTTCCACTCTCGGTCCCGCGCCTTCACCTCGTTCTTCTCATAGAGGAGGTACTTGCCGCTGCCACAGAAAGTGGGGACCATTAGTAAATGGAGGGACACCCGTATTTGGCCACCAGAGAGACGGAGGAGGAGGAAGAGGGGCTCACCAGCCCACGCTGCTTCCCACAGCCCAAGAAGCCCGTTTCTCCCTGGAGCTTATGTGCATCCATTTGGAGATAAATCCACAGATGATGCCACAGCCCTGTGTCCAGTGGGAGAGCCAACTCAGAATCTTGTATCCTTTTCCAACTTGAACACTTCTAGACCCAAGGGTGGGAGCCTCAGGCTTGGGGGGCAGTTGAGAGCAGGGAGGGAGACAGGCACATTTCTGGGTTCATCAGGCCAAGGGGGGCAGCCGCTCGCTGCCCCTTCTCAGGGTAGGAGACAAAGGTTAGCCCCCAGACTCCTAGCCCAATGCCTGGGATCCTTCCAAATCCAGGAACCCGCCACCAAAATAACCACCGGCTGCCCTTTGGTGCATAGTAACCGTTTATACTAGTGACAAAAGCAATATTGACTGAGCGCTTGGTTAGTGAGAGGCGCAGCACTTTCCTGGACTGAGTCCAGAACTTTCCGTCATGAGGATGACCCAAAGATGGGGGGATTTCAGGTCCACAGTCCCTTAGCCACAATTCCAAAATCCAGAAAGCTCTGAAAACCAAACATTTTTTCCTAATCCGGCAGTTGGCAAGTTCCAGCCTGCAGACCAAATCTGGATCTGCCTCTGGGTGGCCCGCAAGCTAAGCAATGGTTGTTTACAGTTTTAAATGGCTGAAACTAAAAGAATTCATTCATGACAGATAAAAATGATAAGAAATTCAAGTTTTAGTTTCCAGAAAGAAAGTCTGATTGGAACACAGCCATGCCTATTCTTTTACCTATTGTCTGCGGCTGCTTTGGAGTTGCACTAGGTGCAATGGAAAGTGTTTGCAAAGTCAAAGATAGTTACTATCTGGCCCCTGACAGACAAAGTCTGCCCATCTCTGATCTAACGCGTTTGGCAACAAAACCTGACCCAATTGGATGTGAGGCTCTTTCGACTTGTTATTTATCCCATTTGGTGCAAATAGTTGTATGTTCCCAGGCAGAAACATTGCATTTGATCACAGGGCTGCCTTAATTTAACTGTGTTATGTGCTACGTGGGACATGCACCCCACAGTTTTTCTAAAAATCTCAAAGTATTCTGAATTTTGAAACACATCTGCCTATAAAGGTTTCATACAAGGGAACCGAGATGTGTATTAATATCCCCTACTTGACAAAGGTGGCAACTCAAAAGTTAAGCAACCAGCTTATGGCTCATCCAGAAGCCATGGGTCAGAGACTCCTATTCCAAACCTGTCTCTCTTTCTACTTACAGATCCAAGCTGGTTGTAATCGGGTCACCCCCAACGCCCAACACCTCAGTTTCCAAGCCCAGGATGAAATGGAGAAGGACCCTATGGTCCTTCCCCCGCCATGTCCTCAGCCTGCCTTTTGTCTGTGCAAGCACTTTAGCCAAAGAATGAGTTTAATCAGAAAAGTGAGAAAATGCAGAAGCAAAGGAAAACAGTCAAAGGAGATCAAATAATAATAGTTTAGTCATTAAGCATAGTCAAGGACCTTTAGTTCCTTCTCAAGGGTTACAGATAATATTCTGAGCCATATCCTTTGATCTGTCTCATAGATACTGAAACCCCAGCAGGTGGAAGAAGTCAACTACATGATGACCAGACTGTAGCCATTACATAAGCTGCCACAATTCTGAGAATTGGCCTCAAGGAAACGGGAAAAAACTGACCCTGGAACTGAAGATTGACTGTACTTAAAACAATCAAGATGACGCTGATCAGACCACCACATGATCAATATCAAGATGACTGTCAGGGCTTCCCTGGTGGCACAGTGGTTAAGGATCCGCCTGCCAATGCAGGGGATACAGGTTCGAGCCCTGGTCCGGGAAGATCCCACAGGCCGCGGAGCAACTAAGCCTGTGCACCACAACTACTGAGCCTGCACTCTAGAGCTCACGTGCCACAACAACTGAAGCCCGCGTGCCTAGAGCCCGTGCTCTGCAACAAGAGAAGTCACGGCAATGAGAAGCCCGTGCACCGCAACGAAGAGTAGCCCCTGCTCGCCGCAACTAGGGAAAGCCACGCACAGCAACGAAGACCCAACGCAGCCAAAGATAAATGAATAAAATAAATAAATAAATTAAAAAAAAAAGTTGACTGTCACAGCTGACCGTGCTGTTTCTACATGTAGCTCCCTCTCTCCATCTATAAAAACTTTTGTCCACTGGTTGTCAGTGCCGGGGGAGGAGTTGGCCTTTGGACAAGAGTCTACCCTCCTTGCACCAACCCCTCCCCGCCCGCAGTTGCCAGCATCCAAAATAAAGCAAACGTTCCTTTCTACCAACTTTGCCTCTTTATTGGCTTTTGAGTGGCGAGCAGCCGGACCCCACTTTCGGTTACAAAGAGACTGGCGCATCTGGCCGCCCCCCACCTGCCAGCCCCGATGGGGAGGCCTAGGAGGGTCAAGACTCACCGGCAATCTTTCTCAAACTCCTTGGACTCGTCGGTGCAGTGGAAGAACTTGCCCTTGAAGAGCTGCACGGCCACCACGGCAAAGATGAACATGAAGAGCATGTAGACGATGAGGATGTTGAAGACATTCTTGAGTGAGTTCACAACGCAGTCAAACACGGCCTGGTGGGTGGGGTGGAAGGGACAGCGTGAGGGGCTGGGAAGCAGCCCGGCCTCCACCTCCAGCAGCTCATAATACCCAAGTATTGTCATTATTCCTATTTTCCAGGCAAGGACATGATCCAAGTCACTCGGTTAAGGCCACGCAGTTCTGAGAAATGTTGGGGCTCGACCCAATTCTGAGTTTTTATGCATCGAAAACCCCCAATTTTAACCCCTGGGAAATGGGGCCGCTTCTTCTCCAAGGTAAGCTCATGGCTCTTCAGGGCAAGAGGAAAGGTCCTCGATGGAGACGTCATTTCCTGTTCATTCTGCATCCCTGCTTCACGTCACTCCCTTCCCCATAATCTGGAGTTGTGGTCCCCTCCCTTTTGCCCACTGATCACTCGGGGGCACTCTGGATTTGCGAGCTGACTTCACGTGCCCTGGAGATTCTGCCCTGCGTAAGATGGAATCCTTCCATCCTCCTCCAGAGAAGGCGGGGGGTCCCAGCCTGGAATGTCCCCCACTGCATTCTGCTATTAATCACAGCGGGTCCTAACTACAAGTAAGCATCGAGGATCGTCAACCTACTGGAATCACACGTTAGCTCCGCCGGCTTCCCCTGGGGGAGAGAGTGCACAGCTTTCATGGGGCTTTCAAAGGGGGCTGTGACCCAGAAAATGGGAAAGAGCCACTGAACCGACTACTCCTGGATTCCACGAGTCTCAGTGCAAGCAAGCTTTCCCGTTCAGAAGGCAGCCACATTTCCTCTTTGAATATTCATCAACAAAAAGGGGGCATTCGAATCATGATTTCCCAAATCATGGGGGAGGGGCACACCACCGGTGATATCAGACGTACTTTTCGGTCCTATAGGAGCCCAAGACCAAGTAACACTGAATCACATGGTAGCAAAGTTATTCTCTCTCTAATTCTTTCAATCCTTTTGAGTGAAGGAGAAAGTCTTCCTTAGTTGTTACTGTGTTAACACCTAACATTTATACTTTTCCTTCTTTTTTTGGCCGCGCCATGCGGCATGCAGGATCTTAGGTGCCTGACCAGGGATCGACCCTGTGCCCCCTGCATTGGGAACACAGAGTCTTAACCACTGGACCGCCAGGGAAGTCCCTGTACTTTTCCTTTTTAACCAAGAAAGAGCAAGTATCCACGCTCTAAGTCTTTGTCAGGCAATTATTTTGGGCTAGGTTTTAGTAACAGTTATCTTATATTTTGAACAGATATTTAGTTTTACCTTCTATTAACAGTGGGTTTTGGTTTTCCAACTTAAGAAACTTGACAAGCATTTCCTTTTAAAATAAATCCACTGAAGTAAAAACTAAAGTGACTTGACTTAAAGAAACATATTAAGAAAGAGATAATACAGGTGAGCCTCAGGTGCTTCATAAATTGAAAAGGGGTGTTTGAATGACTAGGTTTCATTTCCTTCCTTCCTTCTTTTTTTTTTTTTTTTTAAACAACAAGCTTTTGGGAAATGCTGGTTCATGCTATTTTTTTCAAGTTTCATTTATTTATTTTTTTTATTGAAGTATAGTTGCTTTACACTGTTGTGTTAGTTCCTGCTGTACAGCAAAGTGAATCAGCCATACGTATACATATATCCCCTCTTTTTTGGATTTCCTTCCCATTTAGGTCATCACAGAGCACCGAGTAGAGTTCCCTGTGCTCTACAGTAGGTTCTTATTAGTTATCTATTTTATACATAGTAGTGTATATATGTCAATCCCAATCTCCCAATTCATCCCACCCCCCCTTTTCCCCTTGGTATCCATATGTTTGTTCTCTATATGTCTGTGTCTCTATTTCTGCTTTGCAAATAGTTCATCTATACTATTTTTTCTAGATACCACATATATGTGTTAATATACAATATTTGTTTTTCTCTTTCTGACTTACTTCACTTTGTTGGTTCATGCTATTTTGGAACAGGAGATATTGGACCCTAGAATAGGCAGGTGAAAAGTTAAAGCTTATGTGGGACCAGAAACCTAGTTTCCTGCTTCCCAGATTAGGGTTATGCCCTGTTTTATCCACATGATGCCTTCGTGGGAATTAAGAAAAGGGATCTCAACTTTGCAAGAGACATTTCATCTATTGGAAAATTACCATGATATACAGATTTTGTTCCATTAACTCACTTTACTGCCATCTACTGGAGAGTTGTAGTAATAAGTATATCCATATATAATGGCTGTGATGTTAGCAGCACCCCTTTCAACGTAGTGTCCTTGAGCAGTGTGCAACCTGCTCAACTGTACGTGGCAACCCTGATAGATCTTCCACATACCCCAATCTCACCTTGAGCTTTGGCAACCGCTTGATGGTTTTAAGAGGTCGTAGCACCCGAAGGACTCGGAGGGATTTAATCGTGTTGATGTCCTTTCCTTTGCTATTGCCACTGTGGAGGGATGTTAGAATGGGGAGAAGGGAAGAGAGGGAGCCAAGGTCAGGCTGGGTGGTGGGTGGTCCACAGCCCCAAGTGGCCCCACCCTCCCAGGCTTAGGAGTCTGGGGTGGGCCTGGCATAGCCATGTCCTTCCCGGAGAAGAGTAGTCAGCTCCCCTGCTACATCTGGGCTCAAGAGCTAGCGAGTAGATGGCCTTTTGTGGTTTTGGTCTCAGCGTTTGTTGAGGGCCCTGGCTGAGCCTGAGCAGCTGCATGGGGTGGCTCTTAGATCCAGCACGAGGAAGTTGGCTGCCCTCTGTGTGTTCTCTTTGGCGGTGGTCTTAGTGAGCTTTTAGAAATGGGATTCCTCCCTCTTCCAACAGGATCCAGGAAATGCTTAAAGTGGCCTTTAAACCAGAACTCCCTTCCCCCACCCCCTGCCCCAATATTCCCTGAGCCCACAGGAGTGGAAGGAACCAGAACATCAGATGTTGAATCACTGCCTCATTCTTTCAGGGTATCTGATCTCATCTTTGTCAGATTGCTGCATAGAGGTTCAGTCCAGGGTCTACTGGGCCTGAGTCTTAGCATTGCAGATGTCATGACACCCTTAGCCAACCATGATTCAAGCGCCCCCAAAAGGAGGGCATTGGGTGTGGCCATCAAAGGCTTGTGATTAATGGAACTCACCACCCACCCAGCTGCCCAAGCCAGAAACCCAGCACTTGTGTTCAGCTCCTGCCCTCCATCCTCATCCCCAAAGGGTCACCCTCCTACACATGGCACCATCCTAGGTCAGACCCCCATTATCCACATCCCAACTTTCCCCCCACTCCCTGTCTCTCTCTTCTTGCATCTTTTCTGCACACAGTGGCCAAAACCAATGACCATGTCACTCTCCTGCTCCGACTCCTTCTGGAGCAACTGAATTCCTAGAAGTGCAAACTCCTAGCTTGGCATTCAAGGCTTTTCGGAATCTAGTCCAACTTACCTTTCTGTTTGCATTCCCATTGATTACTACACACCCCAAGCCCCAGCCACACTCTTTTGCTTCTCTTCCCTCTGCTAGAAATGCCCTTCCTCCACTTCTCCATTCACAGAACTATGCAGCCCTCAAAGCCCAAGGTAAATGTCCCATCATCTGACAGCCTCCACTGGCTGCCTCTGGGCTCTGCCAGACCCCAGTGCTGTTTCAGAATCACCTTTGCTCCTGTCATTGGCTTCTGGCTTTAGACAGAAAACTCTTCAAAGGTGAAACTGTGATTTCTTCTTCTATGTGTTCACTTTCCCTTTAATCTTGGTTCTTGTCTCTGCCCCCAGCACGTGCCTGGTGTGTAGTTTCAGGACACATGTGAATGGATCCAGATCAGAGTTCTTTGGGGGACAGTTAGCAAACATCTCCCTACAGCTACCTCTTGGGTCATGAGTAGAGCTGCCCCAGAAACACCCACCGTGGTGTGCCCGGGTATCCAGGTGCAAAAACATTCTTCGTGACATTTGCTTTTTTTAGGGTCCCTTTTTCTCATCTTTCAGAGAAAAAAGAGAATTGGACTTTAACCTGCCAGGCACAGCCGTGCTCCAGGATTCAGCAGTCTGAACATGGTTTTTTCTTTTTTAAACCAAAGTCATCATTATTATCTCAAGGCTGTGCCCCCAAAGTATGAGACACACATCAGGAGAGTCACTGAGATATTTTCAGGCAGATCACAAACACAATTAAGTAACGGGATCACACAGGGAAACAGCTATGTTTTCTTCAAGTTATCTTTCAGGCCTCCTGTTTTGGTCAGAGATGAAGTCTCTGCTATGTGTTCATAGGTCTTTAATGCCTCCCTAACGCTCACTAATTTCCCTTTTAACAAAGAACCCAGCTTGAATGTAACAACTTGCTACACAACTGTTTCATTCTTGTTGGGTTCACTTTTGCGGTTGCCTGTTCTATCTGAGGTTAACAATACTGGTTGTAAGGGGATGGCATAAAGTGTTCTAGCAAAACTAAAATGAAGTTTAGACTATGTGTTGGTGGAAAAAAACGTCAAGCAAGTGGACATCTAGATTGTATGTGGAACTGCCTAAAATCTTGATGGGCCAAACTGCTGACATTTGGGAACACACCTCCTGGGGCACATCTACTCATGTAAAAATGACTCCATGGGCATTCTGGGGGTCTCTCTCCTAGGAGGCACTTCTCCGTTGGGAGAGGCTGAGAACAATCCTGTTTGTTGAGACACCGAGGAGAGTGTTCCTGGCAGTTTGGCTCCTGAGCATGCAGGAATGGCTTGATCAAGGTGTTCTTACAGAAAACAAGCAGATTTTCAAATCACTTTGCTGAGAGTGTAGATGCTCCTGTTGGGGGGGTTACTTACTCCTCTTAAAGCCCAAGCCCTGGTTGTTTGGACTGTCCACCCTTCTCCCATCTGGGAAGCTGGACATTCACGCCCCTGATAACCACCCATCTGGCTTGTCTGCACTATTGAAATAAGGCCATGGGGAGACCCCCTTCCACGCCCTTTATGTTCTCTTCCAAGAACTGGGCTAAATGGTGGGTCCTGATGAGAGGCAGTGGCCAAGACCCCTCCAGGCTCCTGCTCCTTGGGGAGCAGGCTGAGGGGGCTCTGGTCACTGCAAGCGACAGGACGGTGGCAATGACACAAGGCTACAGAAACAGGCCCAGAACCAGTATGGCTGCATCAGGGCACAGAGAACGAGACAGAACGAGAGAGAGAGAGAGAGAGAGAGAGAGAGAGAGAGAGAGAGAGGCACTTTACCGTGTACTGCTCCTGGTGACGTGGCGTCGGAGGGAGAGACAGATCGTAAGCGGCCTCAGAAGAAAGAACACAGAACACACACATACATGCACGCACACCTGAGCACTCCCCTGCCCTGCCTGGGCACCAGGAGGGGCCGCCTCAGGCTCGTGGCTCTGGATGGTGTCCATTCTTCCATCTGGAAGACGCTTGTTCCGTCCCCTGCCTTTGGCTGGCCCCCGGCACTGCCCAACAGCACCAAGAAAGCCGAATTTCCAAGTAGCAGGACAGCCCGAAAGTTATCAACTACCAAAGGCGAATTCGCCACTGAAGGTCCCTGCCAAGAGCTGGAGGAAAACCCCTTTTCTCCAGAGGTTCTGGGACTGGAAATTTTTAGAATGTCTTTTTTTTTTTTTTTTTTTTTTTGGCCACGCCTCGCAGTATGCGGGATCTTAGTTCCCCGACCAGGGATCAAACCCGCGGCCCCTGCATCAGAAGCATGGAGTCTTAACCACTGGACTGCCAGGGAAGTCCTTTAGAATGTCTTGAAGGGGGTGAGCTTTGGAGTTAGGGGGACCTGGGTTTGACTCCCAGCACTGACCTTAATTATTGTCCTCATCTGTAAAATAGACCTTTGGGGTGCTGATGCGTGATACACAGTAACTATGGCCTTGGCTTTACCCCCTAAGTTATGAAGGAGAAGGGGGGCAGCTAAGAGTTCCAATTTGGGATGAAATTAAGGGGCAACTCTCAAGAGCCTTCTGGGAAAATGTGGGCCTGGGGGAAGCTCTCTGCATCTGGCAGTGGCCCCTTGCACAACTCATCTTTGGAATCAAGGCTCAGTCTCATTATGACCCTCCAACCATGACTGGAGATCAAGGTGCAAGAAAGTTGATTGCCATTAGAACAGTGGAAGCCCTACTGCCAAGCAGGTACTCTACAGAATATCCCACCTGCCACCCCCTTTTGAAGTTAGTGACATTTCTAAAAACATAATGGGTTAAAAGCTTACAAATATTCCCACTGGATTTTTCTTCTCCCTGCTACCTTTCACTTTACCTCAGTGGCTTTCAAAGCTTAACATATCTAGGAATTATTGCACAGATAGAATTGTATAGATTCTCCTTTTTGGATTATTGAGGAATTTTTCAGTGACAGTGATTTCTGCCCAACCTGATGGATGATGTTAGGTGTAATATGTGAGTCTTCTGAATATCACTGCATCTGTCTGTGGCAAGGTGGTACCATTATACCCATTTTCCAGATGAGGAAGCTGAGGCTCAGAGAGGGAAAGTGACTTGTCCAAGGTCACACAGCCGGGAAGTGGCAGACTGAGATTCAAACCCAGGTTTGTGTGTCTTGCATGCTAATCTCCTTTCCATTTCATTACACACACACAAAAGAATGCCTTCAAGGGTAGGGGCTGTTTTCAGGATGGGGATAAAAAAAAAAGGCAGCCCGGGGGCTCCTTCTTTGGCTTCCTGGCAGTTGGGTTCCTGAGCACGCAGGAGTGGCTTGATCAAGGTGCTCTGCCAGCTGTGCTGGCCTGCTTTGAGGGAGGAGTGGCAGCCCCAGATGGACTCTTGGCAGTGAGGGCAGGACCATGATTTGCCAGCTGCTGAGAAATGTCAGTTGGCTACCCCGTTGCATGGGCACAGAGCGTGACGTTAAGTGTGGTGACTCATGAAATGGTGTGTTAATGGTGGTCGCATGGATACAGCACACAGTCAGTAGATGGAGCAGGACACACACACACAGATATTTGGGGGAGGTGCAGGAGGGGTGGAAACCGTCGGGAGAGCTTCGACACATCCCTTGGAGGACCACAGGGATCATTTTCCCATATCCGAGATGGGGCCACAATCACAGCACTGCAGAATCCTTGCCTCCACCCCAACAGGTGAGAACAGCAAGATTCCTTTCGACAAAGAAGGGAACAGTCTCATGCCCTCTTCCCCTGGACTTCTAGGCCCTGCTGGGGCCTTGAGGAAGCCAGGCTGGCTGGGCTGTCAAGTCTCATTCTGCTGACTTGTGAAAGTCTCCATGTTCAGTGCTGGGAGATGGGCAGCAACCCTCAATCTGACAGCTGACTTCCCTCCACAATCTCTCTGGTCGTCAGTTTCCTCATGTACAAAAAAGGAATAATAAGAGAACTTCCTCCGTGGGGTTGTAAAGATTAAGTAAATGGAGGCTGTTACTATCATTATTACCCAGTCAAGTTTGTCAAAGTTATGGGGAAACTGAGGCACAGAGAGGTTCAGGGACTTGCACATCTAGAGAGAAACCGGACAGACTTGCTGGAACCTTTTTCTAAAACCATCAGGTTGATTTAACACTTGTCGGGGTTCTCAACCTTGTCTGCGAGGAGACAGGCACACAGGACAGATAATGTGAGTTAAAAGAACAGAAAGAAAAGAAGCAAAGGACTCTGGGATTGGACACTCAAGTGGAGACTCTCAGAGCAACCCCTACTCCTGCCAATGTGACATCCATCTGGTAACAAGGAAAGACAATAAGCAAAGTCCTTGTAGGGCGAGAGACCTTCTCAGGTAAGAGAGGCCAGAAACCTGAAGGCAGAGGGAGGATTCTGAAACTTTTCTGGGGAAAAAAGTAGCAGCCTGGGTGGGGGGTCCCTTCTCTGGTTTTCCGGCAGATTGGCCTAAGGCATGCAGGAGCAGCTTGATCAAGGTGCTTGCCAGCTGTGCCTGGCCTGTGGCCCTGCCCTGGAGGAGGAGTGGCAGTGACAGATGGATTCTTGGCAGTGAGGTGGGGAGGGTGTGGCAGGGGTGGGGTCTCAGGGTCTACCTCTTCCATCCCTATGACCATCACATAACGGTGCTCCCCGGGTTGTCAGCTCTTCTAAAATCCCAAGAGAGTCCCTAACACTTGTCAGGACCCCACTGGCAAAATCTTACACACCCCAGTTCCTGCAAGATCCACGAGCGCACTGAGACTCATAGGGATGACCTTAAATCCCTGTCCAGACCCTTTCCTCACATAGGAATTAAAAAAACAATTGGAAACAGGGATTTTCAATGGCATTAACTGGCTGGCTTCATGCCTGTAGCAACTTCATAAAACCAGTTTCAAAGGTTGACTCTACAAATATGCTGCTAAATTTCTCTGAGCTGTAGGCTCATTTTGAATGCCCTTGTATAACTTTATATTTAAAACGAAAACTCAAAAATTAAAAAACAAAATCAGCTCCCTGTGGCATATTCTTCTGCAGACACAAAGAATCATTTTGCTTGATTCTGGGTGGAAAAATAATTTTGTTTTCGCAGATTAGGTTTGCTTAAAGTTGAGCTTAATTGTAGCTCCAGGGAAACTATGGCCCATCATGGCAAAAGCTCTACGGTTTGAAAGGCTTGTTCCCAGGTCTTTCGAAGGCCACACTTTCCCCAAATTGAGAGGCCAAATGAGGGATGGAGATGGGACAGGGCAATAGTGGGGGCCCCCTCTTCAGCACTGAAGCTTGTTGGCTCTCACAGAGGTCTGGAAGGCAAGTGTCAAGGATGAACTGATGGGCAGCAGACACTACCTCTATTGTACTACACCCAGTGGTGGCCACGGAGGGCAAAACCCACCACCCAGGGCACAGCTGGCAAAGGGGGTTGGTGTGTGTGGACAGATGGATGTGATCTCTTTCTGAGCTCTGGGGGACCTGGGGGCTGCTGGGCAGACGTCATCCTGGAGGGCTGGAGGAAGTGTGGGAGGGGTGCTTGCCTGCACTTGCCTTCCCTGGACGTGAAGACCACCCCAGGTCAGAACATGGTGGGGACTGGGTTTCTGATGCCAGAGCAAATGGCAGAGTGTCTGCCTTCTCCAGGCCATGGGGCCCAGGTTAGGCAGAAGGTCAAGGCGAAGGACAGGATGGAAGGGAGAGAGAGAGAAAGAGTCTGGAGGAGAGGGAGAGGGAGAAGGAGAGGGGAAGGGGGAGGGGAGAGGGGAGGAGGGAGGGGAAGGGGAGGTGAAGAGAGAGAGAGAGAGACAGAGAGAGTAGGAGAGGGAGTCAGAGAGAGGGAAGGAGAGAGAAAAGGGGAAGGATAAAGAAGGAGAAAGACAGAAACTAGAGCAAGGGAGGGAAGGGGATTTGAGATGGATTCACTCCAGGATGAGGGCAGTCAAATGTTCTGGCTTTTCAGAATCGAAACTTTCTCAGGACCTAGCATGGTGCCTGACTGACACCTTGTAGAAGTCGCTCAAATAACTGATGGACAGAGGGAGAAGCATATTTCATTACATTCTCATATACACCTTTTAGAATCTTTTTTGGGGGAAGAAATCTGTGCTAGCTTGATAAGAAACAAATTGTATCTTGTTTGTATTTTATACACCTCCTAATTCCAATGAGGTAGGTTTTTTATTTCCTTTCATTTTTTTAGTCAGCATTCTGTGAAATTTCTGTGTTAAATCCTGTGCTCACTTACCTATTGAGGTTCAGTGTTTCTTATTGATTTGTAATTGCTTTTTATATATGAAGGCCATGGATACCTTGTCTTATTTGTGGTAATCTTTCTCCTCTAATTTGCTGTGCACTTTGCTTTGATTATTATTATTATTAAACCTACAGGACATCTTAATGAAAATGTAGCCAAACTTCTTTAATTTTTAAGATAATCTCTTCCATTGTTCTAATGATCAAATACTCAATTACTTAAAAAAGTGGGAGAGAGAGAAGGAGGAGTGGAAGAGGGACAGAGGAAGAAAGAGAGAAAAGGAGAGGGGGTGGAAAAGAGCAGACACAGAAAGAGGAGGAGAAAGTAGAAGACAAAGAGAAAGGGGGTGAGAAGTCTGGCCAGAGTCAGAAATACATTCAGCTTCCTGACCTTCATGGTACATCTCCACCAGCTCAGAGGCGTCCAGAAACTCTGGAGATTTCTTGCTCTTCTGACACAACTTGATCTCATTGTGTTCCCAGGGAAGGATCTGAGAATGGCCCAGTTTAGCCCTTAAATTGGAAATGGGCCACCACACTGGCCTCCTGAAAAACCAAGTCCTCATTGTTTGGTCAGGTGGGTGGGCCATTCAAGGGCTCTTCCAGGTCTGCTGAGAAGAGGCCCAGGAGGCAGAGGCAAAGGGGAAGCCCCTGATTTCTCCTTATGTAGGTGAGGTGGATCCGAATCCCTTTGAGACTTTCCTTTCTGGGAATGATCCACTGTGATGGGCACAGACAGGGTCCCTAAGAAGATTTGTTTCTGGATTAGGGGCTGATTAGGTTTTTCCATCCTGCCCCAAGCATCTACAACTTGAGGAATGTGCTGCTAAGTTTGCTACCAGGGCCCTAAGAGCTAATGGCTACTCAGCCCTTGGATGCCGTCTTGGAATCGCATCTTGGAATGGCTACTAAGCCTTTGGGTGCCATCTTGGAATGACTACTGAGCCCTCAGGTGCCATCTTAAAATGGCTGCCCAGAATTCGGGTGCCATCTTGGAATGGCTGTCCAGAACTCATCTGCCATCATGGAATGGCTGCCCAGAATTTGGGCACCATCTTGGAATGGTTACTAAGCTTTTGGGTGCCATCTTGGAATGGCTGCCCAGAATGTGGGCACCATCTTGGAGCTGCATGATGAGGCATGACCTTTCAGAGTGTCCTAGGACTGCCAGGAGAAGTTCAAGACACACAAAGGGAGTCATCAGGTCTATAACTACAGGGCCTTCGGGCACAGGGTGGGGATCCAAATTCTCATGCACATTCGTTTCCTGATTGTCTTTTTAGGGGCTCCCCAAAGAGACAGTGGCTTGGGCAGAGCTTGTAGAGAAGAAGGAAGATGAGATGTCCCGGTGGGGCTAGTCTACGGAAAGCAGCACAGCAAGGGGTCAGTGGCATGGCTGTGTAAGGAGGTAGAAGGTGGGAGGCCTTCTCCTTCCTCCGTGGTGGGCATCATGCAAAAGCCAATCGAAGCTCTTCCTGGTGGCATGCGGATGCCTCCCACCACCCTGGAGCCCAGTCTCCCCTTCTCTGCACCCCGAGAGCATGTCCCCCGATTCAATGGGCTGGGGACGGAGGGACGAAGGGGCAGGTGGAGTCCTCGAGAGGACACTTACGTGAAGGCAAAGGCCACCAGGGCCCCACTGACCACTATGAAGTCGAGAATGTTCCAGAGGTCACGGAAGTAGGCACCCTGGTGCAGGACGAGCCCCAGGTCGATCATCTATGGGAGGAGAAGAGACAGCGCTCTGATCCCTCATCCCCGCCCTGGGGAGCAGCAACCACCCTTTAGCCTCAGGAGGAGGGACAACAGGAGGGGGCATGGTAGCCAATGGGACCACCCACCTCATCCTGAAGGGCTGGGACAGTGGCCAGAGGACCTGGGGGAGGAGTGAGAGCCCCTGACCAAGGCACCTTCCCACCTTGTGAAAGGTAGTTCTGACTTGCTGGTTCTTAGGTCAAAACCTTGGGATCCCCCTGGGCTCCTCACCTCCCATCAGATCCATTAGCAAACCTCGTTGGTTCTGCCTTCCAAACCTTCCAAGAATCTGCCCACTTTTCACCACCTTCTCTGCCACCACCCTGGGCCTGGTCCCCATCATCTCCTGCCTGGACCAGTGCAATCGCCTGCTCCCAGTTCTCTTGGGTCCCACCCACCCTGCTCCCCCTCCCAAGCCTGTCCCCCCAGAGAGGCTAGAGGGTGACTGTGAACACCTGAGTCCAATCATGTCCCTCTGCTCAGAACCTTCCATGGCTCCCACCTCACTTGGGATAAAAGCCTAAGTCCTCCCTGCGGCCCCCAAGTTCCTGCATGATTCGTCCCTCCCTGCTCATCTCCCTGCCCTGGTTTCCCCACCCTCCTCTCTCACTCCTTCGGCTGCACCAGCTCCCTTGATGTTCCTCAAACACACCAAGCATTTCTAATCTCTGGGGTGAGCCTCCCACACCAGGGTGGTATTCTGGAGGGTGCAGAATCCTGTGGAGCCCTGGCACTCACCTTGATCACCATCTCAAAGGTAAAGACGCCTGTAAAAACGTAGTCAAAATATCGCAGCACCTGCAGGGGATAAAAGCAAGGGGGCAGCGGATCATTGGCTTGCTCCAGCAGAGCCCCCGTGCACCTAGCCTTGGTCCACTGGGGTGTGTGGCCTCCAACAAAGTCCCCAGGGAGCAGAATCTCCATCCACATGAGGAAATGCTGCATCCATGTACAGTTGGGCAGGTCGTGCACTACCCAAGGGCCTCCTCCCACTGTCTCAGGGCAGATTTGTATGTTGTGAATGAAACTGTCCAGCAGATGGCAGCAAAGTCCTAGCAAAAAAATCACTCTACCAGGCTGGTCTGCTTACCAACGGAAAGGGTGCATTTTTTTATTTGCCCAAAGCACTATATAGACTAGAGGTGGCCCCAGGGAAGTTCAGGGAGGACTGCATCTCTGTGGGCGACAGGTCTGATCCCCCAGTGCCTCTGACCTGCTGGGTCTCCTGGGTGAGTAACTGTTCCCACACAGGGTTTCCTAAACATGATTAGCCGTCCAGGACAGACACTGGGGACAAACCTCACTGTGGCGCCCATCTCCCTCCCCACTCCGGGGCCACACACTCAGCAGGGTGGGTTGATTCTCCCTCTCTCCACCACTTTACACAACACCAGGCATTAGTGGTTTCTCTCTGGACGGGCAACATCCTGCACTCTGGCCCCTTTCCTGGCCATGCCATAGCACATCCCTGGTGTGACCCTGGCGTGAGGATGTTGAGTGTGCTGGCACAGTGCCCAGCACATGGTAAGCGCAGGGGGCTGACTTAATCAGATTTGCCTTGGAGAAGTAAGGGCTGGTAATTACTAAGGATGGCCACCAGAGGGCACCTGTGAGCACTCAAGTCAGGTCACCCGCCACCCTCTTCTCTGCTCAAGAACCCTCCGTGGCTCACACCTCACTCGGGTAAAAGCCAAAGTCCTCCTCGTGGCCTCCAAGGCCCTGCACAATCTGCCTGGCCACCTCCTTGCCCTCATCTTGTCCTACCCTCCCCCTTGCTCACTCTTGATTCTGCCACCCTGGATGTTCTCACCTCAGGGCCTTTGCACAGGCTGTTCCCTCTGCCTGGAATGCTCTTCCCCATGTTCCAACTGATTCCCTCTCTCTCCTCCTTTATGACTTGGCTCAAATATCACTTTCTCAGTGAGGCCTTCCCTGACTGCCTGTTTAAAATTCCACCAAGTCTGCCCCTTCCCCCATATCCCTCATCCCTAGCACGTATCACATCCTGACACACTATTTCTTATAGTTATTAATAATCTCACTGTCCACCTCCCCAACCTGAAAGTCAACCTCACAAGGGCAGGGATGTTTGTCTGTCCCTGTGGCATCTCCAGCTTATAGTACAGGGCCAGGCATACTCAAGAAATGTTTGCTGAATGAATGCATGACTAGCTGTGGCTGCACTGGGTCCTGCAGGAGCTGGGATCTGTGATCTGTGTGGTCACGACTCACATTCTCATTATGTGTGGTGCTTGAAGGGCCATTGGAGACCAGAGCGGCCAGGATGGCCAACTTCCTGGGATGTGCAGCAGGTGCAAGGGGCTGGAAGGTTGTGGGAAGGCTGAGGGGATGGTGGTGGGAGAGCATTTCAGGTGTACTGGGCAGAGAGCACAGCATGGATAAAGGCCTGGTGCTCTGTGAGCTCTGAGATGGCAGGGACTGTCTCATACCCTGTCAATCCTTGATGTTTAGCTCAGCACGTGGCACACAGTAGCTGCTCATTAAATAATTACTAAATAAAGCAATGAATGGAAGGAAAGGAGGAAAGAAGGAAGGAAAGGAGGTGGGGGGAAAGGCAGGCCAGGTGGTAAGCTGAATCAAATCCTGGAGAGCTTAATAAGTGGAGCAAGAGGAAATCAAAAGACCAATAAATTAGGTTCAACCATATCTAATATGTAGATCTTTTGGACCTCTACAAAAGGAAATTTTCTGTAGCTCACTGGAATCCAAAAAGGTTTTCAGTCTCATTTATCACAGGGAAATGCAAATCAAATTCCCAATGAGATTCCACACCCACCAGGTTGGCTCAATGAAAGAGCTGACAGCACCAAGTGTGGGCAAGACTGTGGAGCAGTGGGAGCCTTGTACGTTGCTGGTGCGAGTAAACATTCTGGCTGCATCTTTGGGGCCAACCACATGTAAATTCTATGTATGATCCAGAAACTCCATTACTGGTTTTAGACCCTGGAGAAAGTCAAGCCCAGGGGCCCCATGTTGGGGGTAGGGGATGTCGTGACAGCATTCTAAACTGCAGACAATCCAAATGTGTGTCAAATGGAAGATGCATAAACAAATCATGGCATGGAGTGAAATATTAAACAGCAACGGAAAAGAATGACTGTCACTACCAGCATCAATACATGCTCATGTCATGGTGGACACGATTTTGGGTGACAGAGAGATGCACAGAATTTATCCCATCTGTTTAGTGTTAGAAACAGGCAAAAAACTTCTAGTGTTTAAGGATGCATGTACAGGTGGGAAAATCAGAGCAGCTAAGAAGCGCTCCTTCCAGAAGTGGGGATTTTGATACCTCTAAGGTAAGGGTTTTTCAAGCACTGTTGACAACAGGGGTCAGGTCATTCTCTGTGGTGAGGCTGCCCTCTGCGCTGCAGGGTGATGAACAGTGTCCCTGGTCCCCACCCTCTTGATGCCAGTAGCAACCCTCCACCTGTCCCAACTCACAACACCCAAACATGTCTGAAGACCTTGTTCCCACTTGTGAACCCAGCTCCAGAGGGAAGGGATGGGGGCGATCAAAGAGGTGCCTGTGGTCACGCTCAGTTTTGTTTTACTTCTTGGCTTGGGTGGTGCTTACATGGGGGAGTGCACTCGATAAATGAATGGATCATACGTGTTCTGGGCACTTTTCTGAGGCCGGTTCTAGATCAGCTAATAAAAAGAACTCGGGAGGGGGCCCAGGGTATCAGCTGCCTTACCATGCTCTTGAAGAGAGACGGCTTTTAAAAAAAAATTTATTATTATTTTTTTGGCCGTGCGGCATGTGGGATCTCAGTTCCCCCAACCAGGGATCAAACCCGTGCCCCCTGCAGTGGAAGTGTGGAGTCTTAACCACTGGACAGCCAGGGAAGTCCAGAAGAGGGAGGGCTTTGAGGAGAGATGTTTCAACTGTGAGATGGAGCAGTGGGGATGGGGCAGGGGAACCAGAGCTCTGCAAACGCTCCATGGGGGCTGGTCTGAGCCCTGCCAGGGTTCTCTACAGCCCCAGGAGCTGCAGCGGTCCCCCTGGAGCCCCCATGCCCATCCCCTCCCTGCCAGAGACAAAGCCTGCTCCAGTCTCCTAGAGTCAGCAGGGGGTTTGCTGACCCCTCTTGGGACGCCCCTTCCCCAAGCCTGGCTCCCTGGGTCCCTAGTTGAAACCAGGCAGCAGGAGATAACAGATTGCAGCCTCAGCCCTGCCCTGGTACCAGTTTCCTCCAGGAGGCTTGTTCTAATTATTTCCTTCCATCTCCCCCATCGGGTCCCCAGGGGGCCTGCCAGGCCTGTGAAGGAAGGGAAAGTGCAACGTAAGCTGAGGACGGGCTTGATTTATGGGACTTGCCAGCCTCGCCAAGGCTCCTAACCTACTTAGCGAGGGCGGCAGGGCCCCACTCCCAGAGGAAGGTGGCTCGTGTAGGGGGTGATGGGGGTCGAGGAAGGAGCTGGGGAAGAAGGCGCTGCCACCAGTCCAGCCTCTGTCATGCCCTGGCCTGCTGGTGCCTTGGTTTCCCCTCTCAACCACGGCACACACTCATTCCTGCATGGCAGGACTTAATCGGGGACATGCGCACAGTAGGTGTTTGATAAATGGAGACAGTTGAGGGAAGCAGCGGGAGATCTAGTGGGGGCAGAATTGGAATTCTGCTGTGTGACCCTGGACAGGTCACTAAACCTCCCTGAGCCTCAGTTTCCTCATCTGTCCAATGGGGATACCCCAAGCACCTGGGGTTGTGCCTGGGACACAGCAAGTGCTCAACTGACAGGGGCTGTTAGCAGACCTTGGGCCCCCAAACGGAGAGCTTTTAAGCTCTCCCAAAAGCTCAAAGTTTAGGAGGTGCCTCTGAGTCAAAATAATCCTTTCTTTCAAAGCTTCGCATCAAAACCAAAAATTCCATTTGGTGAGACCTGACTGCAGAGGAGATGCCTCTGGAACACCCCCTGTCTCAGTAACCCCCCCACACTCCACGCAGAGCTTGTGCACCTCCACATCCTGCCAGACTCACTCCCCCCACCAGGGATTCCGGCAATTTTCAGCCCCCTCTTGGCCACCTCTTCCCCACCAGGCACACGGAACCACAGTCGCAAGGAACATCCTTCCTCAAGAAGAGAATCAGAGCTTCCCCTCCCAACCAGTGGCCACAAGGGCTGCGCCCAGGGGTGCCCCCAACAGTTATTCCACCCTAGCTATCAGCTTTCACGATGCAGGAGAAAGCGGCTGGTGACAGAGTAGCTGGGCTGGAGGGAACCTGCTGGGTGGGACTCACATTGTTCCGCGGTGCGTTGGGCTGCACGGGGTCCTCAGCCGCCAGGGCGATGCTGCTCATGGCGATGACCATGAGGATGCACATCTCAAAGTAGCGCAGGTTCAGGATGTAATGGCACAGGCGGCGAAGGCTGGGGACAGGTAGGCGTGCAGAGGTCCACTCAGACCGCAGGCTATCGAGCCCCTTCCTCTGTAATCTCCTTCTGTCACCTACCACTATCTGAGATGATCTCTAACTCCCAAGGTCCCACACCCAACAGAGTAACAAGCTCCTTCATCTGGGGACCCTCTTGGGGCAGGGGAGCCCTCAGTGAGGGAAGAGATCCACGTCTCTGTTTATAAGTTCCCATCACTTCCAAACCACCCTCTTGGAACATCTTAACTCACAGGCTGAGTTGAAGACATATTGTCCTTGATGCTGTAGGAGATGAAAAGCTTTTTATGCATAAAATGTCACATGGTCAAACAAAATTGGGAAATTCTGGGTTAGGTAGATTTCCTTTTTGTGTTTTCAATTAGTTGGGTGACCTGAGGCAAGCTATTGTACCTCAGTGCCCTCATCGGTGAAATGACCATAACAATAGTGTCTAACGCACAAGAACGTGAGGATCAAAGGAGTTAATATATGCCTGGTACATGGTAGGGGCTCCAAAAAGTTAGTTACTTAAATTATGAATTGCAGGCCTTATCAGAGCCTTCAATATGCTAATGAGATAATAATGAAATAATTAGCCTCAAGTGGAGCTAATAATGATAAATATGTCATGAGATTGTATGAATGGCTGCAGGGCTGAGTGGCTAAGAGCAAGGATGCTGGAGTCAGTCTGTCTGGGCTCTCCCACTTGCTTGCTGTTTGACTTTGGGCAGGTGACTTCATCTCTCTGGACCTCAGTTTCTTCATCTGTCCAATGGGGATAAGCAAAGTACCAACCCCTATAGGGTTATTATGAGAAAATTTTTTTATTTGTAAAGTATTCAGAATAGTGCCTGGTGCTAAGTGCCACATAAGAATTTCTTTATTAAAATAGATAATGTCAACCACATAAAAAAGTAAATGCACAGGGTGAGTCTCCAAGAAGCAGGTTAGAGAAAGCAGTTTCCCCTGAAGCTTATTTGACATGATTCTTCTTTGCCAAGGAGCATTTTGAGGGACCAGGGTTTCAAAAAACACCCTTTGGAAAAATGCAATTCTAAAACAACCTCTGAGCCACCAAGACATACATGCGATAAATTTCTCCCCTAAATAATCCAGCCTCCTCAAGGATGCCCAAGACAGAGGGCCATGAACTCAGAGACCATCTACCCAGAATCCAAATCCTTGTAGAGCAGAGCTCAGGGACCTGGGCTGCCATGTACAATTGTACAGGTTGTGCACTGCACAAGGCAGCCATTTCTAAGGGACACCTCTCACATCACAGACAGTGTAGATGTGGATATTTATGACAGTGGTTTTTAGTTGGTGGCAGGAGGGGGTCTTTTCCAACAAAATCAGTACTTTATGATAAGTTTCTATCTTCTATGACTTAAGAAAGGGACATCATTTTTTAATTTGCTCAAAGGTCTCCTATGGACTAATGGTCTTAGAGGCAACTCTCCCCCACTACCCTTTGTCTGGCTCTGCCCTCTGTCCTGACTTCCACTGCCCCAGTGGGAGCCCTGGGCCCCCTGCCCTGGCCATGGGCCATACTCACGGGTTGGTTGTAGAGAGGATAAACATGGAGCTGTAGGGGGGCATGGGCTTGGGGCCGTCTTCCCCGGGGTCGTCTTCCTCCTCCTCTTTCTTCTCTTCCTCCTTTTTTGGCAGTGGGTCTGGGTTGGCGTTTTTGTTCACTGTTGGGAAAAGAAGCAACACAGGGCTCCCTCCACGATTTCCCGCAAACCTCTGGTCTCCTGCCTACTCTCCAGAGCAGGCAATAAGCAGCTGACACAAAGTGCCTACTATGAGCCAAGCACCCTATTATGCCATTTAATCCTCACCTGACCCTATGAGGTTGGTACTTTATGATGCCCACTTTACAGATGAGGAAACTGAGGCACAGAGAGGTGAAGTGGCTTGCCTAAGGTCACATGGCTGGGATGTGGCAAAGCTGGGATTTGAACCCGGGTAGCCTGGCCCCAGAGTGCTTGCTCTCAACCACTCTACAGCCTTGAGTCTGCTGGGACCCTCATGGGAAACTAACATAGACCTACCCCCCAGCCTATGATGACCTTTATATTGTCACTTGGAGACAGGCAGGGTGGCCAAGAGCCCCACTTTACAGATGAGAATACTGAGCCCCTCCCATAGTCAAACTGCAGGGTTTTCCCCCATTAACACCCCTCTCCTGAGTGGGGTGAGGCACCATCCTCCTGAGCATTGATCCTGCAGCCTAGCCACTCTATGGGTCCGTGGACAGGCTGAGCCTTGCTGAGCCTCAGTTTTTTCATCTGTGAAATGGGCACAATGACAAGATCCGCCTTGTAGGACTGTGGCAAGCATTTATAGAGCAAACTCATGGACAGCTTTTGCATAGAACTGGGCTACCATTATCATCTTAAAAATAATAAGCTCGGGGTAATTTCCAAATTCCTGGTGCTTCTCAGATCGTAATCTTACAAGGGGGAGTTTGGGGGGGTGGGGGGCAAAAACAGCCAATCCCTCAAGGTCCTAGACCTGCACCGTCCAGCATTTGAAACGTGGCTAGTCCAAACTGCGGCATGCAGTGTAAAAACACGCCAGATTTCCAAGACTGAGTACGAGAAAAAGAATGTAAGGTAGCTCATTAATAATTTAAAAGGTATTGATGACACATTGACATGTTAACATTTTGGATACAGATCAATAGTATTTTGGGTTAAATACGATTTAACTATTAAAGTTCAATTCACCTATTTCTTCCTTATTTTTAAAATCACTCCTTCCTTCCTTCCTTCCTCCCTCTTCCCTCCCTCCTTTTCTCCTTTCGTCCCTTCTTTCTTTCTTTTAACATGGCTACTAGAAAGTTTAATAAATAAATAGATAAATTAATTAATTATTTTGGCTGCACCACTCGGCTTGCAGGATCTTAGTTCCCCAACCAGGGATCGAATCCGTGCCCCCTGCAGTGGAAGCATGTAGTCCTAACCGCTGGACCACCAGCGGATTCCCCTAGAAAGTTTAAAATTACATAGGTGGCCTGTGTCACATTTCTTTTGGACAGCGCTGTCCTAAAGAATCATCTGACTCCCCCAGATTTCCATCAGAGGAATCCGTTGACTCCTCAAATATGGTGGCTCCCTGGCTCTCCTGTGGGAATTTGGGATGCAGGAAATGTTGCTAACCTATTGTGTACTTGCCAGGCATCGTATGCATATTATCTCATTTAATTCTCCCAGCAGCCCTGTGGGGGCAGGAACTATGTCTCTATCCATTTTCCAGATGAAGCAACTGAGGCCAGAGAGGTGGAGCCACTGTCCAGAGTCACCCAACTGAGCCTCTGGGGATTGAGCCCAGGAGGCCGGCTCATGTGTGAGATTGGAGCTCATACCTTGGACGACGGTGTGGTTGAGGGGGCGCGGGCAGGCTGGGGGGATGTCCACCGTGGTGTGGTCGGGTTTCCTGGCAGTCTTAGCTGAGGTGGTCTGGGTGCTGCTGGGGTTGGTGACGATAAGGCTGTTCTCGGGGGTCTTGGGGGGGCCGGGGTTGGACGGGTTCCCCGGGTTGTTGGGTGTCCGGCGGCTGGAAGCATGCTGGGGGTTGGTGGCCATGGCAGGTGGGGCAGGCGTGGGGCTGGGGTCGGTGCTGTTCACCATCTTGGCCGGGCTCTGGGGCAGGCCGGCATGGCCGAGGCTGTCGTGGGGACTTGCTGACTCCGCGGTGGCCAGCTTGTTGTTCTTCATGTTGTCAATATCCTCGGCCAGGGGTGGGTCTTGGCGGCCCAGGTCCTGCTGGATCGGCCGGGTGGTTGACAGGTTGGGGCCCGACACGGGGACCCCGGAGCCCTGGTTCTCTCTGTGGCAGGCAGGCCAATGAAAAAGAACCCATAAGTGAGTTAGAACATAGAGGGAATGTCTCCAGATCCTGCCTAAGATTCCACCATTCGAGGTACAAGTTGGCGGTCGAGGGGCCGTGTCCTGAAACTGTCCGGTGCCTGGTCCATTCTTGTTAGGGATCAAGACCCCGTGGGAGTGTAAGTGCCCACCCTCCCAGGTTTCAGTGTGGTGCTTCTCCTGCCAGGAGGGCTGCTCCCTAAGAGATGAGGCTACTCCTTCATGGAGAAATCAGAAGGGAAAAGAACTTTCTGCCAGAGTCCGCATGTCTCCAACCCAAACCTTCCTGACCCTGCCTATGTGTCTCCCATTAGCTCTGAGGCAGGACGGGGACACACAGTGTTTCCAGAAGTGGCTAAAGCAGACACAGGGACACCATCTCTTTAGGGGTGGAATTGCCTCATGGATTTATCTTTTTGTTTTGTTTTTTGGCCACGCCATGTGGCTTGTGGGATCTTAGTTCCCTGACCAGGGATTGAACCCCGGCCCTCGGCAGTGAAAGCGTGGAGTCCTAACCACTGGAATGCCACGCAATTCCCTGCCTCATGGCTTTAAATGCTTGTAGTAAGAATGCCCCTTCCCAATATTCCAGTTAGGGAAAGCAGGTAATATATGTACATTAACATAATAAAAAATAACAATAGAAATAATAACAGCAAACATTTCAGTAACACACTTGCCTTGTAATAACCCCTTCGTCCTTAGCCCTAAGAGGGATAATTACTAGCACCATTTTACAGATGAGAAAACTGAAGCTCAGAGAGGTTAAGTCTCTTGCCAAGGCTACACAACCAGTAAATGAACAAGGTAATTTCTCACAGGGATACAAGTGTGGTGGGCAAAGCATTCCAGGCGGGGGGAACAGCCAGTGCAAAGGCCATGAGGTGGGGATAAGCTTGTTGAGTTTCAGGAGGCTGGTATGGCTGAAGGTGGAGAGTGGGAGAGATGAGGTGGGTAGGGGTTTGGTGCCTCAGTGACTCAAATAATTAACACCACGCAGATGGACATGAGAAGAAAAGAGTCTGAGTGCTCAGTGCATTTGGAGAAGGAGAGGAAAAAGTTAAGGGTCCTTGCTTAGCTTTTCCGACCTCAATGCCCACTGAGACATCAGCTCCGCAAGGCAAGGGGTTTATTTTTGTCTGTCTTGTTCACAGCTGTGGTTTCAGTGCCCAGAACAGGGCCTGGCACATGGCAAATGCCTGGTCACTTCTTGTCAAATGATAAATGAGTGTCCCCATTTTTCAGATAAGGACACTGAGGCCCAGGAGAAGTCCCACAGGCCTAGACTTGCCATCAACCCCTGCCTTCTCCCATCTGCACACTCACCGCCAGCTTGTCAGAGACCCCCAGGAGCCCTGGCTTTGGTGAGGGTGGCTACAGGCCCTGCTCACTCTATGTCTTCGGCTGGTCCCAGCTCTGCCTGCCTGTGCATGGATCTGTGTGGACCTGACGCCCAGTTTGTTCTGTTTGCCTTCAGACACCTCTTCTGGACCCTCGATCCTCAGATAAGAGGCCCCATCATTCTTCCCCCATCCCTGGGCACTGGCCCTGGCAAAGTCTGTTTCCCGGAAACCCCAGGACACCTGTAGTATATAATCTCAACGACTCCTCTCTCCAGAGGGCTCTGCAGTCCAAGACTTATCCCTCTGGCTCTTCTTAAAGGCACCTCCCAATTCTGTATCCCGTGCCCTCCACACCTCCTCATAAGAGCTCACACATATTGAGTACTTGCTGTGTGCCAGCCTTGACATGTCAGCTCATCTAATCCTTAGAATAACCACAGGGAGTGGGTAGTACTGTTATCCCCTTTTTACAGAAGAGGAAACCAAGGCCCAGAAACACGAAGGGCCTTGCCCAAGGCCACACAGTCAGTTGCTGGCAGAGGCAGTTTGGACCCAGACCACATGGCTCCAGCACCCATACTAACCCCCACCTGACACTGCAGCTCTCTTACTAAGCAGTTTGAGATCTCCCAGGAGGCTCAGCCCACAGCTGCTGGGTGCAGGGAATCCTTGGCACTCACTGCAACCTCCAATAGTGTGAGCGAGCCTCTCTTCTATTTTGACTCATTAACTTCTGGGACAATCTTATGATGCCTGAATTGTTAATGCTCCCATTACACAGTTGAGGAAACTGAGGCCCGGAGAGGGTGAGTTAGGCATACTAGAAAATGGTTTTGTGGGACTTTCCTGGTGGCGCAGTGGATAAGACTCCGTACTCCCAATGCAGGGGGCCTGGGTTCAATCCCTGGTCAGGGAACTAGATCCCACACGCATGCTGCAACTAAGAGTTCGCATGCCATAAATAAGGAACCCGCGAGCCGCAACTAAGGAGCCCACCTGCCACAACTAAGGAGCCCATGTGCCACAACTAAGGAGCCTCCCTGCTGCAACCAAATAAATAAATAAATATATAAAAATTAAAAAAAGAAAATGGCTTTGTCAGGCTGTCGCCATCACACACTCACTCAAGAGACCAGATGTGAGCAAAAGACAGCCCTCAGATTGTATCCATTCATCGAACACCCAGGAGATTAGGTACAATCGCAGGAACCAAAGCCCCTGGACAGCATAGGCCTGCTTCCTGAGGCCCAATCTGTAACCCTAAATCTACCTAACACTTAAAAATTTAAAATAAGCTGGGCTCTGTAAATCAACTATACTTCAAATAAAAAATAATAATAATTAAAAAAAAAAGAAAAAGCTGGCCTCCCCTGGAGGCCCTTCCACTGGCTAAGCCACCAGTACCCTCTTTCTTGTTTTATTTTTGCATTTTAACTTGCAAAAAGTCCATGGTGTTTTTAGCAAGCAGAAGAGAGATGAGGTAATTTATTTTCAGGCTTGTGTCCCTGAGGCCGCAGAGGGAGAAGGGCAGGTCCAGGCAAATTCCTCACTTCTCAGTCATGTGAGCAGGTCCTAGATTGACAGACTGACCTGGGTTTGAGTCTCACCAATGCCACTTACTAGCTGTGGGATCCTCTGTAGCTTGATTAGCCTCCCTGAGCCTCAGTTTCCTCATCTTTATTTATTTTTTAAATCTTAGCAGAGTTTGTTCAATTTTTAAAAAAATATTTATTTATTTATTTGGTTGCACCTGGTCTTAGTTGCAGCAGACAGGCTCCTTAGTTGTGGCATGCGAACTCTTAGTTGCAGCATGCATGTGGGCATCTAGCTCTTTGAACAGGGATTGAACCCAGGCCCCCTGCATTGGGAATGTGGAGTCTTATCCACTGCGCCACCAGGGAAGTCCCGGTTTCCTCATCTTTAAATTGGGGATAATAGTAGTAGAACCTTCTCTATAACATGGAGACTAAAGTGAAGATCCTGGAACTTATTTGCTATGTGACCACCGGTGATTTACTCAGCCTGTTTCTCACCCATAACATGGGGATGATAATCTCGCTGAGTTCCTGTGAAGAATAAATGTGTGAATGAGCTGAGAGCTACAGCATTGCTCGCAGGCCTGGAAACCTAATGGAATTTGCTCTGTTGGATTTAGAACTTGCTGGGGACCAGAGACGTTTTATTCCTTCCAATTTCCCCCTTTTGGAATAGGAATGTCTATTTTTGTGCTTGTCCCACCTTTGTGTTTTGGAAGCAGATAATTGGTTTTCTAGTTTTCAGGTCCACAGATGGAAGAAAATTTTGCCCCCAAATGGATCATACCTAGAGTCTTACCAATACTGGAGTTAGATGATGAGATTTGGAATTTTTGAGCTGATGATGGGGTAAGACTTTTGGGGATGTTGAGATGGGGTGAACGTATTTTGCACATGTACATCAGATGAAAAGCTGGCTGGGAATATTTTCTCATCATTCTGTATATTCTTTTAAGTAGAGCTCTACCAAAAAGCAGGCTCCGTGAAGTTATCATTTCAAAGAGAATCTGAATCTTTTGGTCACCATCTAGAGAGACTGTACTAAATAACACAGCAGTTGAGATCACGGCGTACGTTTTGTTAGAGGGACAGCCTCACACATGGACCAAGAGCCCCTTGTTCGGATGGAAAGGGGATCTGAGGGTCTTTGTTTTGTCTTGCTTTTGTTTCTTCTGCTGGCTCTGTTTGCAGTGGAGTTTTAACAAGCTCAGCCTGCAGAGGCCTAGTGTCAATCTCCAGGAAGTTTTATTTCCAAGTGTCTCCAAGGAGAACTCAAAAGCGGCAGAAAACTTTGAAGTCAGGCCCCTTCCCCCTTCCCTCTTGGGGATCTGCCATCATCTGCCCGGAATAGGCAGCTGATTGCGTAATGCCTGTCCTGCACTGCATCCCTTCGCCAGCTAATCACTTCAGCATCCCTCTGCCAAGGGCAATGGACATCTTGCCTGGGGCATGCTCAGGTCCCTAAATTCAGAGGATGGTGCTTGTGTCCCCACTATCCTTAGGACCTGCACATATTAACTCATTTAGTCCCCACAACAATCACCATCTGAGGTGCTACTAGGATCAGGCCCATTTTACAGATGAGGAAGATGATGCCCAGAGAGGCAAAGGCACTTGCCCGCTGTTATCCAGCTGGGAAAGGGCTGAGGTGGACTCTGGCCCTAGAGATCTTAAGCTACAGCACCACTCAGTGAAGAAAATGGGGCAGTGGATGACTTGGTGTGCGTGGAATGGAGGTGCTGAGACTGGCTAAGGCAAATTGGGGGTGCTGTTAAGAATCAGGGTATTAAGGGATGAAGTCTCTCCTCTCCACCCCATGCTGGATAAACTGTGAGGCTCGGAAGTCCAGTATCTCTCTTATTGCTCCTTTTGGGGAGTAGGTTGTCTTGGTGATGAGAGCAGGTGGAACTAGTATGCAAATAGCCGAGATATTAATTCTAGGGTGGTGCAGGTCTTGCAAAAGGTCCCGTTGCTCAGTCAAATCTAGCAGGAGGCACTGCCCAGCTATCAGGGAGTGGTGGATACCCTGCAATCCACAGATTTTTTTACTGGGAGTCAGAGAAAGCTCCATCCTCACTTTGGTGCCCCTGGGGTGACACTGGGTTCAGCCACCTGGTGTGGGAGGTCAGGGGTTAGCGACTGTTTAATGATACAAAACGGAGCGTGCTCTACCCCCTTTTTACTGGGGTGAGCCAGTGAAAGCTTCGGGGATGGGGGTCATGTAAACCTGGGAAAACTGAAGTGGAAGAGATTAAGGGAGAAATGGTGGGGGAAGACAGGGGAAATAGAAAGAAAACAATTCTATTTATTATCAATGCTCTGGAGAATCAAAACACAGAGTGTGTCTGGGGAGAGGCTTAAGGAAGGACAAGAAGAGAAATGTGTGAGGCAGGCCTGTTAAGGGCCACTGGCTTTGTCATAATACAGAACTGAAATGTCTTTTTAGTATGTTACGTTCTTGAATAAAATTTTATCTTCGCCATTCTTATTTTATTTTTTTGGCTGCGCCACACGGCGCACGTTTGTCTTGGATTTTTTTCTCTAAAAGTGCCCGAATCTTCATGAAGTTTTATTTCCAATGAGAACCTTTTTATCAGACAAATGAATAATGCCTCTCCTGGCCAGGGCGTTCGACACATCTATTAATAAAGGAGTGGGCAGTACCCTCCTGGTGCAGATTTGGGGGTGAAAGTGGGGGAGGTACTTTGTTCCTCTGGAGAGGAGGGGGAGCAGGGGCCACCTGTGGAATTCAGGAAAGCTGGGCTCTTATCACACTACTGCTATCAGCTGGCTGGCTGCCCTTGGGGAAATCCCTTTCCCTCTCTGGGCCTCAGTTTCCCCATCTGTAGAAAGAAGGAGTTTGAGTGGACAAACAAAAGGCTACGCATCTAAAGTTTTGTTTTTTAGTCTATGATGCAAGTGTCTTAATAGTAATAATGATAATAATAACAGTAATAGCTAAAACTTATCGAATGCTTATTACTACTGCTACTGTGAAAAATAGTTAACATTTACTGAGTACTGAATAATAATAATATTCATACTAATAATAGCTAATACTTACTGCATACTTATTATAAGGCAGGCACCATTTAAAGCATTTTGCATGTATTAACTCATTTGAACCTTACACCTACCCTAGGAGGTAGGTAGCATTCTTATTCCCACTTTACAGGTGGGGAAACGGAGGCCCAGAGAGAGGAAGTGACAGGCGGCAAGTCACACAGCTGGGAAGTAATGGGGCAGCAGTGTGACCTCTGGCTCCAGAAGCCTTGCCCTTCACAACCAGGCTGTGCTGCCCTTCTGTCCCTGTCATCCTTCCTCCTTCAACGATAGGAGTAGATATAATACAAGGATGATAACAGTAATATTAGTAGTATTAAAATAATAGCACCAGGAGACTTGCCTGGTGGTCCAGTGGTTAGGATTCCTCACTTCCACTGAGAGGGGTTGGATCCCTGGTCGGGGAACTAAGATCCAGCATGCCACGTGGCATGGCCAAAAAAAAAAAAAAATAGCACCATTGATCCACTGGTTCTTAATTATGGAGTCCTGTGCTAAACACTCTATTCCACGTAAAATCCCTTCAGTGGCCTCCCATTTCCCTGGGAGGACTCAAGGCTCTGCTGACCTATTACACTCCCTGCAACTTCTTTGTCTGCCACTCTCTCCTCACCCTCCAAATGGCAAACTGGCCTCCTGCTGTTCTACCTTAGGGCCTTTACACATGCTGTTCTTAGCCTAGAACACTATTCCCTTCTCAGAAACAGTGGTTTTCAGGGGGCTGTTGCGGAGCTATGTGGAGACCTAATGCCATAGTAATGGGGGGCATTGTGGGCATTTAGGAAATGGGAGGCAGGTATATAAGTATCTTAACCACGTGCAGGGCAGTCCCACCGAGGAAGAATTATCCTTTCTCCTTCATGACTCTCTAATGTCCCTCACACAGGTGAAAACTCTGCTTGTAATGATCTGAGTCTTTTGTTTCAACCTAACTCTGCTTTATGTATCAGCATAAAGTATTTTTTGCATGTTTTAAATATACATCACATCTTCCCAGAATGCAAGTACTGGACAAATTAAAGGAAGAGTAGACTCTATTTCGTGCGGAACTTCACCATTTTGGAACATCTCAACACTGACGGTAACTCCCTCATGTTATTCGAGTAGCCTGCATCCTGAGTCAGCTGGCATTTGTACCTGTCTCATTCATGGTGATTTTGTGTACAGGTGTCTGCATCAGAATTGCTTCACTCTGTCTTCTAGGGTCTCATTACTCAAAGTGTGGTCCCTGGACCAGCACTGGCTCCTTAGAAATGCAGAACCTCAGGCTGCACCTGAGACCTACTGAATTAGAATCTGTATTTTCACAAGATCCCTGGGGATTCGTGCACCCCCCCATTCAATTTTGAGAAGTGCTAGCTTAGTGCATATGGCATGTAACAGAAGCATTTAAACACATCATTAAAAATTAATATGGTGCTGATGTATGTAAATGAAATCATTATGTTGTACACCTTACACTTATACTGTGCTGCCCGTCAATTATACCTCAATAAAAGTGGAAGAAAAAAAAAGAATACCCAATGCCGAAAAAAAAAAACACAAAGAACTTACAAGAGGGTTTTTTTAAAAAAAGAAAAAAAAATCAAAAGGACGCCCTAGTGGCGGGTGATATATAATAAAAGAAGAATAAGAGATCAACTATACTCCAATAAAAATTAAAAAAAAAAAAAGAAGACTAAGAGGACGTTAATTAATGAAAGAACACATGTAAGTTGTTTGGGCTCCTAAATGTACAATCACCGTAGGATTTTCTAAGGAGTGTTACAAAATATTGTTATGAAAAACAGGGTGTCGTTTCTGACTGGGTGAGGTGTTGGCCTGGAGATGCCGCCAAAAGCCTTGAACCCTGCTCTTCATTCAATTCTGAGGGCCCAGAGTGGTTTTTCCAACCCCCCAGGAATAGCATCAGGTGAAAAATGATTGACTCAATAACAGCTAAAAAGGGTCTAAATTTCCCAAGCACTTATTATGTGTCAGCTGCTCTTTCAGGCCCTTTGCATATATTACATCATTTAATTCGAGCAATGACCAAATTAGACCCCACTATCTCCATTTTACAGATTGTGAAAACTGAGGCCCAGAGACATGAAGTCCCTGCCGAAGGCCACACAGCAAGCACATGGAAGAGCTGTATAATTCTGGGGGAAAGTTCTCGTAGAGTTTCCCTGAGACGTCCAAGGGCTTGATAGTTTGCAGCTTCTGGCACCAGATGACCTGGGTTCAAGGCCACTTATTAGATGTGTTACCTTGGGCAAGTCAGCTCTCAGTTTCCCCATCTGTGAAACGGGGCCATGACGAGGGGGCTGTCAAGAAGCTGAAATGAGTGGCTCAGGAGAGTACCAGGTATCCAGCAGGTGCCACTTTGCCTCATCTTATCATTTCTACTATGGTCATCGCTTCCACTTACTTCCTCCTCCGGTGCCTGCGCTCCTTGTCCTCCCTGCGTGCGTCCCCGTCGTAGGCGGGCGGAGGGCCAAGCCGGTGCCGCCTCCTCCGCTCGCCGCCGTCTGGGCCCTCGCCTTCGCCGCCCCGCGCCGGCCGGCTGCCCTCGCGGTGCCGGGACCTCCGATCGGCCTTGTCCTCTGGGCCCTCGTCGCCCGGCCTGCGGTGCGCCCGGTGCCTGCGGGGCTCCCCGTCGGCCCCCGTGCGCGGGGACCCGCTGCGGCTTTCCCGGCTGCACCCCTGCCGGTGGGCGTGCCTCCGGTGCGGGTCGCAGACTTTGCCCCGCTCCGCCTCGCCCTCCCAGAACCCCGGCTGCTCCAGGCCGCCCTCCCGGGCGTGGTGGTCCGACTCGCGGCCGTAAGGCCCCTCCCGGCTCAGCTCGGCCTCCTGGCTGCCCGCCCAGGGCCTCCGGGTGTCCGGGCCCACGGAGCCGCAGGGGTCCCGGGCCCGGTCGTGGTAGCGGGCCTGTTTTCTCAGGAAGTCCTCGGCTCGCTGCTGCCCGAGGCGCTGGTCCACCGTGGGCTCGGCCGCCCGGCTCTTATTGGTGTTGTTGTTGCGGTTCTCCTGGGGATCGACCACCAGCGGCCGGTCCAGGTGGGTCTTCATGTCGGGCCGCAGGTGCCGGGCGTAGGAGGCCTTCCAGCGCTCGTCCGGGTCCATCTCGTTGTACAGCGCCTCCCGGCTGGCCAGCAGGTTCTGCTTCCGCATCTCGCTTGTCCGCTGCTCCCACACGGACTTGGCGGGCTTCTGGTTCTTCTGTTGTTCCTTCCTGCAACGGAAGGGCGCAGGGGTTAGGGCACTGCTGGGCATTGTGGCCTGCATGGACCTCTCGGGCTAACAGGCGTCTCAGCCCAGGTGGGCATCTCCACCCTGGTGGGTGTCTTGCCCCAGGTGGGCATTTCCGCCCAGGTGGGTACCTTGGCCCAGATGGGCATCTTGACCAAAGTGGGCATCTCTGTCAAGGTGGGTATCATGGCCTGGCTGGGTATCCCTGCCTAACTAGGTGTTTCAACCTGTGTGGAAAACTCAACCTGGCCAGATGTCTCGTCCTTACAGGCGTCTTGGCCCAGATGGGCATCTTGTTCCAGTAAGGTATCCTGGCCTGGTTGGGCATTTCGGTCTAATGGGGGTCTCAGCCCAGGCGTATGTCCCCACTGACCTCTCTATTCCTCTTCAAATTTTAGCACATGGCCTCTGGGGGCTGTCCTGATGTTCAAAATATTTTAACCTCTGAGACAGCCAATCATAATGGACACTGACCTGGGGCAGGTTCTGGAAGCCCTGACATGGGCGCTTGGGAGTCTTGGGACAGTACCTATCTATCCACTGGTGCAAAACACCAGTGGGGTCATGGCTGGGAGTGCTGGCTGGGCTGAAGCCCTGCCTGGAGCACACAGATTTTTCCAGGGGTTCTATGTGTATTGATAGTTTTATACAGACCATCAACTTCTATAGGCTTGCCTGCCTGAGCATGTACTTTCCTGGGCTCCCCTTCCACAGCCATCTCCTTGCACTTTGAGAAAGAAAGCCCCCTCCCCATTGTCCCATTATGCACCGCCCCACAGTACGCAAAATCCCAGGACTACCCAACAAAGGTGCAATTCAGAATATCTGTGTTAATGAATCTTTAATCAAGACACCTTAACTCTTACCACCTTAACACCTCTGATCCACCAGCAAATTCTGTCCACTCTGCCTTCATGATCTGTCTAGAATTCAGCTACATCCATGACCTGTTCAGTCACCACCCTGATCCAGCCCCCACTATCTCTTTTGCAGGGAACAATGCAGTCTTCTCCAACCTGGTCTCCTGGCTCCTGCCCTTGCTCCCCTGATAGCATCCAAAGGGTACCTGTGAGCACCTGAGTCCCTCCCTATCCCTCCTCAGCTCAAGAACCCTCCATGTCTCCCACCTGGCTCAGAGCAAAATTCTAAGTCCTCCCTACAGCCCACAAGGCCCTGCCTGATCTGCTCATCACCTCTCTGCCCTCACCTCCCCCCACTCGCCCCCCTCACTCACTCTACTTCAGTCACACTGGCCTCCTTCGTGTTCCCTAAACACACCAGGCATGTTCCTGCCTTAGGGCCTTCGTACATGCTGTTCCCATTGCCTGCGATGCTCTTCACTCAGACCCCCACAGAGCTCCTCCCTCACCTTCTTCAGGCTTTGTCACCTTCTCAGTGAGACCTTCCCTGACAACTTTACTTAAAATCATAACTCTCACCACCCCTAGCCCTCCCTATAAACCTCAACCTCTTGTTAACGCTGTATTCCCAGCAGCTAGAACAGTGCCTGGCACATAGTACCTGCTTATTAATTATTTCTTGAGTGAAAGTGGGTGGGAGGGCAGAAGCACCTCTTCCTAAAGCTCAACCCAGTCAGGGACTGCTCCCTGCCCCCCAAATCCTTGACTGGGAGGGTGCAGAGCGTGAGGAGCCCGGAGAGCATACCAGAGTTGGGGGCACTTACACAGCTATGGACATGTTGGCTGCAGACAGAGGGCTCACTTCTGCCACCTCCTTGGCTTTCTGGAGGGCGAGTTTCTGGTTGGCTGCCTCTTCTTCTTCTTGTTCATCCTAAAAGTCACATGTGATCCCTGTTCACAAAACATGAACTGGGCCTTGGGGCCTCACCTCTGACCCTACTGTTAACCAGGGGCAACATTTCAGATATTTACAAACAGGTGTGGCCTGGGTGTCAGCCAAACAGAGCCGAGGCCCAGTGACTGGAAAGGACGCCCGTCAGTTGAGTATACTGCTATCCCCTTTATGTACAGGCTCAATATCTAGCTCATTATTAACCCTATTTTAACACACAGTCAGAAGAAAAGGAGAAAGACTCCCTTCCCTTCCCACAATGGAAATTTTTCTGTACCCTGTCTCAATGAGCTGGAAATTAATGCAAAGATTTTCCTCTCACTCTACTTCCTGGGCCATTTAAGCTCTCTGAACCAAGACTTTTAAAGAACACTGACAAGCCCCCACGTGCAGAAAAATCTGGCATCCCACAGCCCATCCCATGCACTGCCAACAGCCTCCAGAAGGGGAATCAGGAGAGGAACTTATATTCTCAGCCAGTTAGGTTCAGAGAGGAGGAGGATGGGGGAAGATGTTTTAAAAATACACACAGAAAAAGACGTTTTGGGGCTTTAAGTCCTTCTTCAGCCTTCATGCAGGGCCTCATTCGTAAAACAGAAAAGCCAACAAAGAAAAAGCAAAGAAAAAGCAACAAGAAAGAAATGGCCAGAGATGAACCCGCCAATAAAAAAGGTCATGCGGTGGCAGGGCACCTCTCCCACTGTGCTGAGCTGTCTGGGGCAAGAAGCAACCTTACCACCTCAGAAATGGTCAGATCAGGACACTCTCTGTCAGTGACAACACAGGGGTGGGACCCGGCTGGCCACCCTGCTCTCCCAAGGCCTCCCCTCCTCCTGGCATCACACCCAGTATTTCTCAGAGCTGAGTCCCTGGACCACCTGCCTAAGAAACACTGCAAATGCAGATTCCCAGGTCTCCTGAAGAACCTGGGCTGGGCCCTGGAATCTGCATTTTCAATACGCTCCCAGTTGAGTCTGAAACACGCTCAAGTTTAACCAATGTTGCATGTGGTTAGAAGCACAAGTTCTGGACCCATCTGGATTCAAATCTCAGCTCCTTTACTTTCTGCTTACCTTGGATGAGTCTCTTAACTTCTCTGTGCCTCACAATCTTCATCTAAAATTTCAACTCTCCTCGATTTTCCCCACTTCGTTTTTCTCTTTAGCACTTATCACCATCTGACAAGTTTCCTTCTCATCTATCTCTCCCCCTAGAATATCAACGAGGGCAGGGATTTGTCTGTTTTGTTCCCTGCCATGTCCCTGGCTCCTAGACCCCGTTCACAGTAGATGCTCAATAAAGGCTTTTCCTTTTTAATTTCAATTTTAATTGATTAATTTATTTTTGGCCACGCTGTGGCTTGTGGGATCTTAGTTCCGTGACCAGGGACCGAACCCAGGGCCCTGGCAGCGGGAGTGCCGAGTCCTAACCACTGGACCACCAGGGAATTCCCAAATGCTTTTCAATGAATGCCAAAATCTGTAAAATGGGGTTCAGAGAATTTGCCTCCTAGGTTTTCTGTGAGGGTTAACTGAGATGAAAACCTATTACTACTATATATAAAATAGATAAACAATAAGGTCCCACTGTATAGCACAGGGAACTATAGTCAATATCTAGTAATAAATTATAATGGAAAAAATATGAAAAAGAATTATATATATGTATAACTGAATCACTTTGCTGTACACCAGAAACGAATACAACATTATAAATCAACTATACTTCAATAAAAAAATTTAAAAAAAACCCAACCACATAAGGGGCTTAGTGGGGTCCCTGCCACATATTAAATGCCTGAGAAATGCTTGTGGCATAAATGAAGGAAAGAATGAGGGTCTGGAAGACACATCACAGGAGATGAGCTTTCTCCTTCCCCTTCTCCCACCCTCCTGAGGTATCTCCTCCCCCATGATGGCCCTTGAGGATGAGGTCTTGGAACCTGGATGAGATCATGGCTGGAACAGCCCCTGAAGCACTGACGCCAGCCAGCTCCATGGTGGCCAGGACTGTGGCTGTGTGCTTGGGGTGGTGGAGACTTCCGTTTCCCCCAGTCAGAGCTGGGCCCAGGAAAGTCTCTCTCCCTCCTGCCAAGGCTGGCAGATGGAGGGTTGGCAAAGTCTGCTCAGTTCAGTTCAGTTCCCTGAACATGGCCTGAACACCTCGAGGCACTGGGGATGGGGCTGTGAAGCTGAGGCAGGTCCCAGGCCTGAACATCCTAGGCTGAATGATTCTGCACACGTTTTTTTAATGTGATGAGGCTGCTGGCGAGAGGCTTAGGTCAGACGACCGCTAGCTCCTAAGATGCCTTTGTTCCTGACACCCTCCCCTCAAATTGCAAAAAGGTGCCCAGCTTCCTTCGTGCAGTGCACAACCTGTACAACCGTTCCCAGCCGCTCTGCTTGTGGGCTATCCCAGGGGTGTGAGCTGTGTTGCTGAAAGCAATATTGCCTCCTCTATGACTAGCTGCGGTGGACCTGAGTCCCAGGGACTCCAAGGCTGCCCTACGGGGCATCTGGAACCAGGTTTTGTCCAGATAATCCAATATCACTGACCATGAATGAAAACTGGACTTCTCCTCACATGGATGGTTCTCACCACCCATCCCCCCAATTCCCTTCTGATCTCATTTCCTGTACTCTTCTCTCTTTTCTGTTCTTTGGGGGGTCACACCTCTGCTCTTTCAGTTCTTAGATATGTGGTGAGGTCACAACCTCTCCAGGCCCCAGTTTTCCCATCTGTGAAATGAGCATAACAGTAACTCCCTACCTCTTATGCTTTCTGGTGTCTGGCATACAAGAGGGGCAATCACATTTTCCTTGGTTGTTGTTATTTTTATTTTTATCATTACCTGCTCAGCTGGGGCTCAAATGAAAGCTGGCAGGGTGTGTGGGTAGACAACTTAGGTTCTGGAACTTGCCAAGTCTGGGTTCGAATCCTAGCCTTCCCTTTACCAGCTCTGTAAAATGTGAGCTCTAGGTCCAGGTGACTGCTCATGCCAAGTGACTTACAAAGGCTCCCTTTATTGAGCACTTCCTGTGTGTCAAGAACAGTGCTGTGCACCTGACATGTATAGCATGATGCTCTAAATAGTAGTGGATATTATCATCCCATCTGGGGCCAGTGATTTTGCCTTTCTGAGCCTCAGTTCCCCCTTCTGCAAAAGGGAGAAAACAGCAATGCCTGGAACCATGAGCGCATATAATTCTTTACTGCTACCACTCAGTGATGAAATCCAGCCAGCTCCCAAGCTCACAGGGACACACACACTGAGCCTCAGGACCTTGTCTGGGTTATTCTCCATCTGTCCCGTCCTTTCGGGTTTAGGGTGGTGACAGTGCCTGCTATCCTAGAGGCTGCCGCATTCCTTGGAAGTCCCTTGACACTGCCCACTCCTTATAAATGGGCACTCTGGTGGAGTTTGCCATCTGTTTCCTGTAGAAACCCTGCTGCCTTAGCCCCCCTCTATTGCTGTAGAATCCACTTGATTATGGACAGTCTATTTTGGGGGTGGGGGAGGAGGCACTTTCTCCCTGGTACAGTGCATCCAGGGCAAAAGCTCTGACCCTAGCCCCTACCCCCACCTGGCACGGTCCTGATCTGCCATGAGCAGGTGGTAACTTTGCCACAGCAACATTCTCCCACCAACTCCACCTTGGTGAGCTCCTGGGCGTTGGCCAAATTATCCACTGCGATGGCCAAGAACACGTTCAGGAGGGTGTCTGCAAACGTGGGAGTCAGGGAAAGCATCGCCACTTGGACGTTGATATCTGGGACTCCTGAATCCCCCACCTTGTGCCCCCCAATCTGCTCTCCCTGAGGCCCGGGCACGTCCCCATTTCCCCACACAGAGGATACAGTTCCCAAAGAGCGTCAGCACGATGAAGTAGATGGAGAACACCATGCCGCCCTGCACACCCCCCTGAGACTTGATGCCGTCGTACATGACCTCATTCCAGTCTTCGCCCGTCAGGATCTGAAAGGGGAGGGAGAAACACACAGCCAACCCCCCTCTCAACCTTGGGCCCCTCGGAGATGCAGCTGTGGAGCCGGAACCTGCCGTGTGGGCCCCTCCTCGGCCCTTGTCTCTGGGTGGGGAGGGTCTCATCTGTTTGCAAGAGGAAAGGGCTGTCCCTGCATTGAGGGGCTCTCAGCCTGTTCTAGGAAAAAGTGACCCTGCAGGAGTCACAATCTTTCTGTAACTCCATCTTCCCTGATGTGATAAGGGGATTTTGCTATAGGCTGAGTTGTACTCCCTAAATTCGTATGTTGAAGCTCTAAACCCTTGTGTGATGGTATTTGGAGATGGGAGGGAATTAGGATTAGATGAAGACATGACAGCGGGGCCCTCATGAGGGGATTAGTGCCTTTATAAGAAAAGACACCAGAGAACTTGGTCTCTCTCTCTCTCTCTCCCTGCCACGTGAGAGAGAAGTGAGAAGGCTGCCGTCTGCAAGCCAGGAAGAGAGTCCTCACCAGGAACCAACCCTGCATGCACCCTGATTGTGGACCTCCACAGCCTCCAGAACTGTGAGAAATAAATTTCTCTTGCCGTATATTCACTGGTACTTCTGGACTGCTGTGTCTGGGGGTGGTGATGGTGGTGGTACTGGTGACCAGAGGAAGCCTCAGGTAAAGGGACACAGGTGCTGGCAAATAGAAGTTGTGCAGATGCGTATGGGAAGGGCTAAAGGGATATGTACGTAGCATCCACACAGTTGTTAAAAAATATCCAACTTCCCTCCTTTGTTTTATTTCCATGAGGCTAAAGTAAATGTGAAAGAACTCCCAAAACATTAATCTGTTAATGCAGGGTTTTTTAGCCTTGGTACTACTGACATTTGGGACTTCCTCCCGTCCTGTGCAATGTAGGGTGTTGACCGGCATCCTTGGCCTCTACCCATTAGATGCCAGTAACATCCCCCCACACCCCCAGTTGTGACAACCCAAAATGTTTTCAGATACTTCTAGGTGACCTTGGGGGACAGACTCCCTCTTGGGCAAGAACCCTTGTGCTGAAGATATATGGATGGCGATTACTAATATTAATAATCATTTATGTGAGGGCTCAGAACTTCATGGATGGTTTCCCTTTCCAAGCCCCTGTCTAGGGGTCTCATTTAGAAATTACCTCTCCCCCAGGAGAAGAGAGGAGTGAAGTCACATTTTCCATAAACTCTCTGTCCCCTAAAGAGACAGAACCCACAGGGAAAGGCTCTGGAAGTCCCAGCTAGGCCAGTTCCAAACCTCAGGGCATGTGCCTACCTGGGTACAGAGGTTGGTTTGGGGAGACCACCCAGGGTCAATCTGTTTGCCTTGGAATATGGGACTGGGGTGTCTTCCAATCTGGGGGAGGATGGTGTATTATCCATGTTTATTATTTTCTATATTCTGATGCTTTGACACATGTGGGAGGCCTTGTTGACCCTGGAGGGAGTCAAGACTAGCTAATTCTTAGAGATAGTAACCAACTTGCCTGTGAATGTGCTTTTCAAATGCAAACCAACCAATCCAGAGCCCACACTCCCAACCATCTCCACTATTGGGCTCTTACAATCAGGGCCAACCTTCTCCTGCCAGAATCAGCCCAGGGTCAGGTACCAGACAACTCAGGACAGCTCCAGGGCCTGCTGAAATTATTTAAACTAGCCAATCCTAAGCCTGCTTAATGTGCCTTGCCCATTTCTTCCTGTGGAAACCACAATAAAGGCTCCTGCCCACGTTCCCCGCTCCCTCTGCCTCCTGACGAACTCTGGTGCTTCCCTGTATGGCCCTGCATTCATGGGGCTGGGTGAAGGTTGTACCTGAAATACCGTCATTATTGCTGCTGGAAAGGTGTCGAAGTTGGTAGGAGGAGTCCCTTCATCGAAATTAAACCTGCAGAGAGGACACAGACATTTCACGTGGGTCCCACCTCAGGTGTTCTGAGGGCTTGGCTCAGTATCTTGTTTCCAGGGCAGTATCTCCGTCCCCTAAAAGGACACCCTGCGTGGTACCCCGGGCCCCACCCATCTGGGTGAGTGCACTGGGCATCCAGGCCACGAGGAGGGCAGACTGTGTGATGCAGGTGGGCCTGGGTCTCTGGAGGCACTGAGCGAGGTGCCTGGGGGTGGGAGGCCCCGGGCTGGGCCCCAGGGAAGCAGAAGTCAGAGGATCTGCCGAGCACTTACTGGCCACCAAAGAGCTGCATTCCCAGAAGGGCAAAGACGACGATGAACAGGAAAAGGAGGAACAACAGGCTGATGATGGATTTCATGGAGTTGAGAAGAGACACGACCAGGTTCCTGAGAGATGCCCAGTACCTGCCAACAGAGGCCAGGGGTGGGGGGTGGGGGTCAGGCTGGGCCAGGGTGGCAGCAGCTAAGCCCACCTTCCCAACATGGTGGAGGTGGCCCCACCCTGGCCCCCGTCCCCATTCCCATCGGGATGCCAGGCAACCCCAAAGACTTACTTTGTGACTTTGAAAATACGCAATAACCTGAGGGCTCGTAACACACTGATTCCAAAGGATGTGCCGGGTTTTATGACGGCCCAGATGACCTCAAAGATGCTCCCGATGATGACCTAGAACAGAGGACCCGGTCTTATGTCCAGGCTCCTTGCAAACGTGCCCTGGGTCTGAACCTTGCAGGAACCCAATCCACGTCCCACCCTCAAATAGAATCAGCGTGAGGGTCTCAGACCCCTCTCATCCCTTCTCTTTTTTAACTTATTAAGAGCTGATGAGCACAAAGAATTCATGAAACACATGATTACAAAGCAAATGCCCACGAAACCACCACCTATGTCGAGAAATAAGACACGTCAGCAGCCTGAAAGCCTCCAGGGACCCCTAGACATAGCCATCACCTTGAATTTTATGCTAACCATTTCCTTTAACCATTTGCATTGAACAAATTGAGGTGGAATTCACATAACATAAAATTAACCAGAATGGTTAACTTAAAATACTGCACAATTCAGTGGCCTTTAGTACATTCACCATGTTGTATAACCATCACCCCCCTCTAGTTCCGAAACATTTCCATCACCCCCCCAAGAAGACCCCGGACCCATTAGCAGCCACGCTCCATCCCCTTCTTCCCGGCCGCTGGCAACCACTAATCTACTTTCTGTCACTGGAGATTTGCCTGTTCTGGATATTTCATATAAATGGAAATATGTAATATGTGACCTTTTATTTTATGTCTGGCTTCTTTCGCTTATCATAATGTTTTCGAGGTCTTTGCCTTTTTAAAGCATTCAAGGATCCTCCGTAATCCATATAGCTTAGTTTTACCCGTCTGAACGTTCATCAGCAGAATCATGCTGTATAGACTGGTTTTGTCAGTGTCTTGCTTCCTTTTGTGCAGTATTATGTGGCTGATGGGTGTGGCTGTTTTTGGTTGCCTCTCGTTGGTGCAGAGAATTCCATTATGTGGCTAGGCCACAACTTTATCCACTCTATTGCAAAGGAATATTTGGGTCGTTTGGTCTGGGACTAGCAAGGCTGCTCAGGACATTCTTGTATGTGTCTCCTGGGCATCTGTGTGAGCTTCTCTAGGGTGAATCCCTAGCAGTGGAATCGCCAGGTCAATCCTACTTTCCAAAAAAGGGTCCACAAATTTCCCCTCCCACTAGCAGTGGTTGAGGAGGGTTCTAGGGGCTCTGTATCCTTGCTGAAGTTGGGATTGTCCTTTCGTTCCTTTTGCATTCAGCAGAGTCTCTCATATCCAGGGGTGATCCTACTCTTCTCTTTTGGATGTCCCCAGGTGTCAGCCATTCTAAGCTAGAGCTGGAGAACTGAAATCCTTAGAAACCAGACCACTTACCCCACAATCAAAACAGTTGAAGGAAGAGTGGAAGTAAGGCCGCGTCCCAAGCCCGTACATTTTTATAAACATTTCGGACATAAAGAGTCCTAAGAAAATGAATTCTGCATAGTCTAGAAGGGAGAGGGGGGGAAAACAGAGGAGGTTAGATCTGTGGGGGGAGGTTCCAGGTGGCTCTGACATTCCTGTTAATTGCAACCCTGGCTGGTGGGTTCCTGGGTGCTTACTATATTTTTTTAAAAAAAAGTTAATTAATTAATCTAAAAAAATTTAAATTGAAGTACAGTTGATTTATAATGTTTCAGGTATACAGCAAAGTGATTTAGTTTTATATATATTCTTTTTCAGATCCTTTTCCCTTATGGGTTATTACAAGATATTGAATATAGTTCCCTATGTTATACAGTAGGTCCTTGTTGTTTATTTTATACATCTTACTATGTTTTTAAAACGAACAAATGAATGAATTAACTAACTGACTAACAGCTAACTGGCTAATTGGATAACTAACAAAATAAAGTGGTTCCATAATGCCAGCATGTCATAATCTAAGAATTATGACTAAACCACTTTTATATGTCTGAGTTCCAAAGGAATAATAGAAATAGAAATCATGACAGTGTTCTATTTGTAATCCTTGTGTTGGGGACTTAGTTGGAGCACCACAGGCAACTAATCTAAGGCACGGCTTTTCTCCGAACTTCACGTCCCTTGGAAATCCTGTCTTGCTGATGTCTGAAAGTCGTGATGCAAGATAAAGCCTTTTGTTTTTTGGTGAGAAAGCATAATGGCGCAAATACCTTGGGGAGAGGTAACTCATGGTTATTTGTTTGCTCCAGCAAAGAAATGTTTAATAGCAGTCCCTTTTCTGAGATGGCTTTCTTGGTGGGGTAGGAAGTTGAGGGGTCAGGAAGGGCATGAGTAGTCACCTACTGGAGGGGAAGGAGAGGTAAGGAGGAATTCTGAGGGGAAGAAAGCATACAGAAAGGGAAGACAGAGGACCCAAACCTCCAAGAATTCCATTTTGCTCACATAGCTAACTCTGTTTGAAGGTCAAGGGTATTTGTTATATCATTCTTTTTTTTAATGGTGTAAGATTTTTTTCTAGTTCTTTGTGATTTTACTTTCTTTTTCTTTTTTTTGGCTGTACCACGCAGCTTGTGGGATCTTAGTTCCCCAATCAGGGGTTGAACCCGGGCCCTCGGCAGTGAAAGCGCAGAGTCCTAACCACTGGACCACCAGGGAATTCCCTGTTATATCATTCTTTTAAGAGGTGGTTTGAACTGACTCTTAAGGTCTTTCCCACTCATTCCTGATTGAAACTTTCCCTTAGTTTTAGGACTCCAGGGAGCTCCTAGTGTCTGAGGGAAACTCTGGGGTCTCCAGGGCCCCTGGGACCAAAATGTCAGCAAGGGAAATCTGTCCATAACATCTGGTGTATTCCAAGAACCACCAGAAGAAACTCTGGGGGAACTTAAGAGTTTCCAAGATACTTGTTCCCCGGTTACCATGGAAATATGATAGCTGGTGATGCACAAGACCTGAGAGAATTACTTATCTGTAGCACTAGTGGGTCTGGAAGAACTTTCAGGATCATCAAATCCAATTTCCACCAAGTACAGAAGAGGAATTTGAGACCCAGAGAAACGACTACACTTCATTGATTCCAAGACACATATTATTGTTCACATTTTGACATCTCCGAACCTGGGGTGATCTTAAAACTGGCATGTCCTAGTTTAGATGGCAGCATTGTTTTATTTCTTAGTGGCACATAAAATAAAAATAAAAGAGTGCCTTATAATTGAAGATGTGTTTGATTGATGGACAATGGTAAGAGCTTGTCCAAGGTCACACGGAGAGTTAGGGACAGGGCAGGCATCAAGACCCCAGGTTACCTGGTAATCAGGGCAGGGATGTACCATCAGATACAGCTTGGACTCTGGGTTCAAATCCTGGCTACATCACTAACTAGTTGTGTGACTCTGGGCAAGTTGCTTAACCTCTCTGTGTTGCAGTTTTCTCAACTGGAAATTGATAATTAAAGGACGTTTACAGACACAGAGGCCCCAGGCAGGAAGTCCCAACCCCCTGTTCCTGAACCAGGACAGATAGAGCAAGGTGATTAGTGGGGAGAATATGGGAGATTAAAAATAGGCTATGAGAGGAGGTTAAGACAAAAAGTAAATAGTCCTCATTTATAAGTGACTCCAGGGGGACTAAATGCAATTACTAAGGTTGGAACTAGGTCAGGGCTCTCGGAAGGAGAACTGGCCCCTGGGGAGTGTCCTGGCGGGGGGGGGGTCAGCCAACGTGACTGGGAACAATGAGGGTTACAAGGAGACAATGACCTGGACCAGGCTCCCAGGCCTCTCTAGGCTGAAGACTCAACTTCTCCAATGGTTGTCTGGGTTAATTCTGAACCAGGTCAGAAGGGCAGAGAATCTACAGAGCTAAGTCAGACAAGCCAGTAGATGTAGGAGGGGGGCAGCCAGCAGGAAAAAAGGTTTTGGGGAGCCCTCACTTGGGGCCCATAAGCCAGAGCCAAGGTATCCACTTGCCTTCCTCACTGTCCAGCCATTACTCTTGTTGATTCCTCAGAGCTCTTTACTTTTTAAATCCTGCTCAGAGGTCTCCCCACCTTTCACTGCTTCTTTTCCCCCAACCTGGTCATCAGTTTTGATACTATCTCATATTAATTCCTGAAATCTGGGAATAGGCCCAGAAGGGCAAAGCCTTGGAAATCCTGGTACCCACTGAGGGAGCAAGATGTTTTCACACTTGTTAGAGGGTATCTTCTAGGAATGAATCCCAGACATAAGGAAGACAAAAAGGACAGGAGAGGAAAGGGGAAAGAAGCAGAAGGTTTGAAAGAAAAGGGAAGAAGCAGAGAGTCAGAAATGAGGATAGAAAATGGGTACAACATACGGGTCACTTTTTTATCTCTAATGTGCCCCCATCTCTCAACCATAAATTATTTGATTCCCAGAGATGCACCTAGAAATCACATGTATGTTTCTGTCTCTATCTGGCTGTCTTGCAGTCTCTGACTCTCTCTGTCTCTCTTCCAATGCACCCCTATGTGCCTTTCTTAGAAAGTGATCATGGAAGTCTCTGGTGGCCTAAATTCCAGCTTCCAGCTCAGGCCCAAAGAAATTGGGTTCTGTCACTGTGGCAGCAGCAACATCAGCCCCAAGTTGAGTTGTAGACATGGCCAAATGAAAGGGCAAAGTCAATGAGGACCAAAGAAGGAACACATACCATCAGAGAAAGAGAACTGGAAAAAGGGTGTGAGGAAGGGATCAGGGAACTGGTGGGGGCGGGGCCAGGAGGTACTCACAGAGGAAGTCGGAGAGCCACTCGGGCTGGTTGTAATGAACGATAGCGACACACAGCGTGTTGAGGGCTACCAGACTGAGCACAGTCCAGTAGAAGGCCTGAGTTTTGACCATGCGGCGGATGTAGAAACGCATCCTCCTCTCCTTTTTGTGAAAAAAAGTTGAGTTCTCCAGCTTGGCACTTTTAATGCTGGCTCGGGCGAAGGGAGACCCTGCCAGGGAAAGGATGGAGAATGTCAAGGTGTACCTGCAGAGGAAATTAACCGATGCATGGCCCAGGCATGGATTGTGGCCAGGGAATTCATTAGCCTCCCAAGCAAGGCAGCCCCTGGGAACCATCATGACCTATGGGCTTAGCTTTCCAGAGATGGAGCTTATGAGAAGGTGATGTCCCTGAAAATAATAGTATTGGAAATAACCAATGAGCGCTCAGGATGTCAACGGGGAGGCTGATGGCTCTTCATTGGTGGAGCCAACTTTCTGTATCTTCCTCTCCTGGCCATGTCTGATGACTCTGGGGGGTCATGCTACAGGGTGGGATAATGCAGGAGCCTCTGCTCAGGACTCCCAGTGCAGAGGCAGGCAGCAGAACTGCATGGACCATACCTGGAAAGCCTCCAGGAGGAGGTGTGGATAGGATCCTAGTTTTCCATGGACATTTCACTTTAGAAATAATCACCAAAGAATGAGCCAGCTGTGCCCTCTGCCTACGTATATGTTTGCTCCTAAGCATTTACAAGGTACCTACTGTGCCAGGCTCTGTCCCAGGTGTTCCAGATACACGTTAACAGAGTCCTGCACTCCTGGGACTGATACTCCAGCGGGGGAGACAGAGAGCAAACATAATATAATAAATAGTAAGTTAAGAGTGTGATGGGGGACTTCCCTGGTGGTCCAGTGGCTAAGGCTCCACACTCCCAATGCAGGGGACCCGGCTTTGATCCCTGATCAGGGAACCAGATCCCACATGCTGCAACTAAGAGTTCACATGCCACAACTAAAGATCCTGCGTGCCGCAACTAAGCCCTGGCACAGCCAAATAAATAAATAAATAAGTAAATATTAAAAAAAAAATAGTGTGATGGAAGGTGAAAAGTGCTTTGGAAAAAAGAGAAAGTAGAGCAAAATAAGGGGACTGGGACCCCCCAGGAGGGACTACTGGGCAGGCTGCAGTATTAAATCAAGTGGTTAAGGTGAAGGGGTTGGCCTGAGTTACCTTAGTATCTTAGGTACCTTATGCAGAGGAAATAGCAAGTGCAAAGGCCCTGAGGCAGGAATGTGCCTGCCTGACATATTTGTGGGAACAGCATAAAGGGAACAGTGTGGCTGGAGTGGAGTGGTTCAGGTGGGAAAAGGGAAGAGGTGAGGACAGGGAGGAGACTGGGCAGGTTGTGAAGGGCCTTGGGGGCTGTGGGGAGAACTTGGGCTTTTGTTTTGAGTGAGGTGGGAGCCATGGAGGGTTTGAGCAGAGGAGGAACGTGACCTGACTGGGGTTCACAGGTGCCCCCTGGCTGCTGTGGGGGGAACAGACTGTGGAAGGCAAGGGCAGGAGCAGGGAGGAGGTGACTGCTCTAGTCCAGGCAAATGATAATGGGGCCACCACTCCATAGTGGCTGAGAAGGAAGAAGAGTGGGCAGATTTGGGATGCATTGTTTAAGGTAGATTTCGACATTTGCTGATGGACCAAGTGTGGGTGGAAGAGAGAGGGAGAAGTCAAGGTTTTTGGCCTGAGCCCCGGGAGGGATGGGGGGGAGGTTCAGAGCTCAGTTTTGGATAGACTGATTTTACCTTCTAAAATACCTCCTCTTGAAAAATCTTCCATTGCATTCATTTGTTTATTGTTCCTCATTGGTTCATTCATTCTTTCATTTATTCATTAGTGTGCTCATTCGTTCATTTATTTGTGCATTCATTCATTTGTTCGCTCACTGGTATGTCATTCATTCATTCTTTCTTTCTTTCATCATTTGTTCATTCATTAGTGCATTCATTAATTCACCAATTTGTTTCTTCATTCATCATTTATTCAAACATTCATTCATCCATCCACCCATCCATTATTCATTTGTTCATCCATCCATCCATCCATTCATTCATTTGTTCATTTATACGTTCATCCATCAAGCACTTCATCAACCTCATCACACCAGCCAGGCACGGGACACGGAAAACATCTCTCAGGATGCCACTTCCTATTAGCAAAATTCTAAACAGAGGTTGTGAGTTGGCACCCCAGGGGCCATACTGGTTCATCCTGGGTTTGTGAAAGTTAAAATTATTGGTCTACATTTAAAAACTGGGAGATTTTCCATAAAAATATGGATTTCAGCTTCTCATGAATGAAAATAACAGCTGACATTTTTTGAACATTTAGAAGGCACTGCGGGGGATGCATTTTACACAGTAAGCTCCTCATCACAACCTTAGGAAGTAGGGACCGTCATTAACACCATTTTACACCCTGAGCAAACAGAGACTGAGGGGATTCCAGTAACTGGCTAAGAAGTGTCGAGTTAGTTCAGAGCCTGTGCTCTCGGCCACCATGCCGCACTCACTCCTGGAACATGTGGCCGTGAGGAAGGGACCACATTCCTGCCCAGCAGCAGTTGGCCAGGTCCAGTGGCTGGATCCTCCGCTCATGTCCATCACTTGCCTGACCCCACGGGCATTGGGAACCCTAGGGTGGATCTTCACACCCCTTCCCCCTTGGGACATTTCTTGTCCTTATGGCTCCCAAAGATGTGCCCAGACCCACAGGCATCCACAAGGCTTGGCAATCACACCAGGCAGAAGGCCCCTTACCCCAGCTCCTGCTGGAGCCACATGGAAACCGGGCTCCATCACCAACCGGTGAGTGACCTTGGGCAGATGACCTCGGACAAGTCACCTTGCATCCTGGGACTCCAGCGCCTTCCACCTCACAGGGCCGTTGGGAGAAATCAATGAGTTAATACCCCCTAGCATGATGCTGGCACATCATGCTTATTGGTAAGATTAAAATCTCTTACTACAACCTTAAGAGCTGAAATCAAGACCTGTTCACATACCAACGGCTGGAGGAAGTCTCTCCTGATCACAGGGCCTGGAGACACATCCCATAATAGGCATCTCACTCATCAGGAATGGAGAGGAAAGTGAATATTAACTAAACACCGCATGCCAGGCCGTGTGCCAGCTCTGTACTGTCTCCTCTATTTATTGCATTTCGTACTCACTCTGACCCATGCTCCCTTTTTCTGTACACTCTTGTCTATACTTTTCCTCTGTGGTCTGGAACTGTAATTGCTGGCAATCCTTAGATTTTAAAAATAATTTTAATAAGCTATTTTATGAAACCCCATATATCTAAGATATCAATTTCAATGTGGAATCGATATAGAAATACATTAAAGAGATATTTTACACTCTTTCTTTTTTTTGGTACTATGTATTCCAAATCTAACGTGTTAGTATGAAGCACATTTCAGTTCAGATCAGCTACATTCAAGGAGTCAAGAGCCAGAGGCGACCAGTCCTAGTCAGGAATGTTCCACAGTGAGGACAGCAGTATGGCACCACCAAGGCTGAATCTTGGGATTTGGGGCAATTTATATGCTCTTCAAATTCACTGTAAATTGAAATAGGTGCTTCCCAAATTGTGGGTTGAACTGCCCTTCAAAGAGATGTCCCTAACCCCTGGTACCCGTGAATATGACTTTATTTGGAAATAGGGTCTTTGGAGATGACATCAAGTTAAGATGAGGTCAGACTCCATTAGACTGAGCCCTAAATCCAATGACTAGTATCCTTATAAGAGGAGAAGAGACATGGAGACACACAGGAAAAGACCATGTGATGACAGAGGCAGAAATTGGAGTGAGGCAAGTAAAAGCCAAAGAGAGGGCTTCCCTGGTGGCGCAGTGGTTGAGAATCTGCCTGCCAATGCAGGGGACACAGGTTCGAGCCCTGGTCTGGGAAGATCCCACATGCCGCGGAGCAACTGGGCCCGTGAGCCACAATTACTGAGCCTGCGCGTCTGGAGCCCGTGCTCCGCAACAAGAGAGGCCGGGATAGTGAGAGGCCCGCGCACCGCGATGAAGAGTGGTCCCCACTTGCCACAACTAGAGAAAGCCCTCGCGCAGAAACGAAGACCCAACACAGCCATAAATTAAAAAAAAAAAAAAAAAAAAGATGTTAAAAAAAACCAAAAAAACAAAGCCAAAGAGAGCCCAGGATTGCCGACAACACCAGAAGCTAAGAGAAAAGCGTGGGGGCAGATCCTCCCCTAAAGTCTTCAGAGGCAGCAAGGCCCTGCCAACATCTTGATCTCCGTTTGGACTTCTGGCCTCCAGAGCTGTGAGAGAATACACTTCTGTTGTTTTAAGCCACCCAGGTCGTGGTACTTTGTGACAGCAGCCCTGGCAAACGAATACAGCCCACACTGAGCTTATACCCTTAAAACCATCTAAATGGAATCTGATTTTCCTAAAGAACCTGTGTTGTGATGGCAGATTCCATTCATGGCTCAAGTTTTCCTAACAATGACTCAAGGTCCATATTTCAGCAGTCAGTTGATCAACTCTACATGAGACTGTTTTGTAATGTGTTTATCAAATGAGCTGACAGCACAGTAGATCATCAGTTACATAAAGCTGCACTTACTAGGGTACAACATGAGGGCAAATGCCACACAGTTCCTGCCTGACTTTGAAACACATTATTATTATTATTATTTTACATAAATAAATAAAGGTAAAGGCATTTCCTTGTCAGAACCCTGGAATTTCAGAGGTCTCTTTCAGGATTGTTTAGGAAGCCCCTGTTAGCATAGGGGCCCCTTCCTGTGGGTTTTTGATCTATCAGGCAAGGGAACTGGCTTTAGGTGGGTTTGCCTGTAGCAAACCTGTCCTGGGAGAACAAGCCACTGGTCTGTGTTTTGGACCCATCTACAAAGTTGAAAGTCACTTGCTTTCTTAACAGAGGTGCTGTGGGACAGCGCTGGCACTTATTCAGTGTGACAGCTTTCAACTTCGGTTTCTCATCTTCCTTTTATCACACATTTATCAAATGCCAGCCTTGAATCTGGGTTCTCCAAGTAGCAAGTTTTCTTATGTCAGCCACAAATTCGAGCCCCGGGGTCTCCCACAGACAAACCCTCTGTGAATCTATCATGGCTTCCTTGATCATCCCCACTCCCCCCTCATTAGGAGCTGAACCATAACCTCCCACAAATTCATATGTTGAAGTTCTAACCAACCCCCACCCTGCCCCCCGGGATCTCAGAATGTGACTGTATTTGGAGAGAGGGCCTTTCAAGAGGTAATTAAATTAAAATGAGATCATTAGGGTGGGCCTTAATCCTCTATGACTGGCGTCCTTATAAGAAGAGGAGATTAGGACACAGACACACATGGAGGAAAGACCACGTGAAGACACAGAGGAAGACAACCATCTATGAACCAAGGAGGAAGGCCACACCAGAAACCAACCCTGCCAACACCTTGACCTTGGACTTCCAGCCTCCAGGACTGTGAGAAAGTAAGTTTCTGTTTTAAAAAAATAAGTCACCCAGTCTGTGCTATTTTATTATGGTGACCCCAGTGAACTTATAACACTCTCCCTATTGCACGTGAAGCCCAGTTAAAAAACGCCTCCTTCACGAAGCTTTCTTTGCTTTTCCACCAGACAAATTCCTTCCTGCCTTGTATAGCTCTTAGACTCCTTATAATTAGTCTCTGTTGCTTTTAAGTAGCTTTAAACTTGCCTAATTACTTTTCTGATTTCAAAAGTAATGCCTGTCACTAATCCATCCATTGCAGGAACATGTCATGGGGAAAGTGAAAATCCTTTGCAATCCCTCCAATTTCCACATCTTTAAGTACCTCTCACACTTCTTAATATTGTTTTAAAAATAGGACCACATATTTTACATTTTGTTGTACAACTAGCTTTTTTTCACCAAAAAATATATTTCAGACATCTTTCCATGCCATAGCAACTCCATTCTTTTTCCTGGCAGCAGAGTATTCAATTGTATATAAATACTATAATTTCTTTAATCATCTCCCTATTTGGGGGCACATGGGTGGTTTCTGGTTTTTACTCTTTTGAATACCAGAAACAGTGCTGCTGAGAAGAGGCTGGTACATAGATCTTTTGCATACGTGAAGAAATGTTTTGAAGCAGAAATTCTAGGTCAAAGAATATAAACATCAATAATTAACTAATGCCAAACCATACATCAGAAACACTGCAACCTACATTCCTGACAAAGGCATATGGCTATGCCCATTTCTCCTCATCGTTGCCAACACTGGGTGGTATCACTTTTTCATCTTTTTTAGAAGGACTGATGAAAAATAATATCTCCCTGTTAATTAAGAACAGGTACCCAATCTTATCCATAGAGGAGATCTTGGGTACCCTGTTTTTTTCAGTGCCTGACATTTAATAAATGTGGTATAGACAAAAAATATTTGCCTATCAAAATATAACAAAACAGATTAGAAAAATGGAAGCAACCTAAATGGGAAAAGATGTGGGACAGATGTAATGGATCAAATTCACAGAGCATTGATGGAGCATTCCAATTCCTGAATTTGCTGGAAGGAGAGAAACAGATGTATCCACAAGTGGAAACAGGACTTGTTCATCATTACGAGGAAAAGAGTGTTTTGGCTAGAAATTAAAAATGCAAATGAAAACAAGCTTTAAGGTATCATTACAAACCGACTTATCTGGGAAAGGAAATTAAACGGGTAATAGGCAATGGCCGGTGTGGGAGAATCCCTGAGTGTCTGCATACTTGGCAGGTTTATAAATGGGGTCAATGTTTTTGAAACTCAGAATGGCTCTGTGAATAATGAGTTAAAAACCTGTTAATATCTTTGATCCTATAATTATCCCCAAGGAAATCCGCCCAAAGGGTGGGGGGAGTCATTGTACGTAAATGTTCCCAGCAGTGCTCCTCCTAAGGGCAAAAATTGGAAACAACTCAAACACCATATAATAAAGCCACGCTGAGCAAATCATAGTGTAGCCACCCTCTGGAGTGTGGGACAGTGACGGAAATCATTTTGAAACTCAGCAGTAAGCTTATAAACTAGGGGTGAATGAAAAAAGCAGAGTATGAAGTAGTTGGTTCCTGGGGATTAGAAACACGTATATATTTTTATTTTTTATTTTTTTGGCCGCGCCTCAAGGCTTGTGGGATCTTAGTTCCCTGACCGGAGATCGAACCCGTGCACCCTGCAGTGGAAGCGCCGAGTCCTAACCACTGCACTGCCAGGGAAGTCCCAGAAACACGTATATATTTTGAATTCCCTCCATCTCTCATCCTTGCCTCTATGCTCCATACACCCCATCAGCCTTAATGCCTTCTCCCCTCAGAGTCTTGTCTTATTTCCTCTGCCTGGAAGCTCCCCCACCCACTCTTCATAACTGGAATTTTTATTTTTATTTATTTTTATTTTAATTTTGCTGTACTCGTGCAGCTTTCGGGATCTTCGTTCCTGCACCAAGGATTGAACCCACACCCTGGGCAGTGAAAGCACAGAGTCCTAATCACTGGACTGCCAGGGAATTCCCTTCATAATCGGAATTTTAAAAAACCCATTTCAAAAGATAGTAGAGTCTCCTTGGAAAAGATCGAAAGCAACACAGTCTCAATCAAGAGGGGTGAGAAGGAAAGAAGTCAATGTCCTCTCCCACCTCAAACACTGCCCTTGGAGATAACCAACAGCAACAGCCTGAGCACAGCCTTCTCTCTGCTCTTACTGCCTTGGTGAACTCCTACCCACCCGTCAGTTCTCAGTGTCAATGTCACCTCCTCTGAGAAGCCCTCCCTGACCACACTCCACTCTTCCAGAGCAGGCTGAGCGCGGGGCGTCTCCTCTGCAGTGCTGTTATCATTACAGGTTTATTTGTGTAATGACCTGTTTAATATCTATTTTCTGCACTGGACGGCAAGCTCCACATGGGTGGGGATTTGGTCTCTGTCTTGTTCACAATTGGGCACCTAATAAATGTAGCCCCTCAATGAGAACTAATGAACAATAATAATCTTATTCATAAATAATTAATGAATAATAATATTAGCCAATATCATGGGGACCTTATTCTCTGCCACATGTTGTTCTAAATGCTCAATGTGGATTATTATTCTTATTCTTTTGGCCGCGCCATGCGGCACGTGGGATCTTAGTTCCCCAACCAGGGATGGAACCTGTGCTCCCTGCAGTGGAAGCGCGGAGTCTTACCCACTGGACTGCCAGGGGAGTCCCTATATGTAGACTATTTAGTTTTATTTCTCCTCCCAATAATATGAAGAGACACGCTCTGTTGTTATTCTCATAATCATGTCATCTGCCCCAGGACACACAGGTGGGAAGGAGCAGAATCAAGACCCAAATCTAGGCAGCCTGGTCCCCCAAGCTCTCACACTCTCATCTCGAGGGCGATCAGTAATACACGACTGCCAGGCGGCGGCGGGGACTTACCCACGGAGGCAATATCGGCCAGCTGATCTTCAGCCTCCTCGGGGTTGAGCAGGTCTGTCTTGCTTTTCTTTATGGTGGCTCTCCGCAGAGCTCCAACAATGGAAACATGGCAAGAGAAAAAGACGTTACCCTTTTTGCTACAAACACGACATCGACGGAGTGTGTCCTGGGGTGCTGGGCGCTCTACCAGGGACTTTCTATGTGTTGTTGGATTTTACCCACGTGGTGGTCTGGTTTGATGGAAAGTAAGAGCATGCGCATTTCACAGATGTGGAGACAGAGGCTTAGGGAGGTTACATGACTTTGCCCAAGGGGTAAAGATGAGAACCAAGTCCCGTTCAGTCTGACTCTAAGTCTGGGCTCTCAGCCGTCATTTTCCCTCTAGGAGCCCTAGGATTGGATATGTAGTGACTCCTATGAAAACAGCCCACCCCTTAACCTTTAGCACACTTGCTAGGCGGGCTGGGACTGTGGAAGCCCTTCCTCAGTATTTAGGTTCTCCACCCCCAAGAGCTCGCCGGGGGACAGTGAGTGCAGGCATATACTTCCAATAAAGTGATTTAGACACCCCCAAGGGTAATCTCTTTCCCTCCCCCCAAAATCCATTTTGTAACCTACTGGGATAGGGCCCCAGCTCCTTTCCTTCCTTCTCACTCCTGGTCTCTTCAATCCAAAGTCATTGCTCTGTCTAGACAACTTTCTAACATGTGAGACAACTGTCCTTAATAGTAAGCTGGATTCTTGGTGAAATTATTTTTTTAAAATTTAATTCATTCTATTTTTGGCTGTGCTGTGTGGCTTGTGGGATCCTAGTTCCCCGACCACGGATTGAACCCGGGCCACTGCAGTGAAAGCGCCAAGTCCTAACCACTGGACTGCCAGGGAATTCCCATTGGTGAAATTATTATTATTTATTTTACTTAGTGAACACAAATGGGGCTGACCCCGAGCCAGACACTGTTCTATGCATTCTATTTGCAATAATTAATATAATCCTCATAAACAATCAACTAAGGCAGGTATGATTATTATCGTGCCCATTTGACAGATGGGGAAAATGGAGGCACAAAGCAGAAGAAGCTGGGCACGTGGTCAAAGCAGAAAGGGCAGGCAAGAAACGGAAACCCTGTGTCAAGGTCCTGAAATTCCTCAAGGAAGCAGATTCCCACCATTCCCTTTATCTTCCTGAGCCTGACCTGATCTTGTGCTTGTTCTTGGCATCACCTGGGCCCTGAACATCCATTCCCTGGAAGCCCCCTCAGAATGGAGTAGCCTGTCCCCCCAGCCCCGGCTCCTCCTGTGTCCCCTGGGACCCACCCCCACCCCTGGAGCCAGGTTCAGAGCAGTTACCATCAAAGGGATGTCTCTGCTCCCCGTCGGTTTCATCCTCGGCGAGGATCACCTCTTCTGAAGAGGAAGAGCACATAGTTAAGCTCCAGTGTCTGGAGGACTCTCCTGGGGATGGGTTCCCTTGGACCAAGAAGGAGAAGGGTCCTCCTGGCCACTCTACTCTCCCCTTGCTGAGTGACAACGCAATCAGCCAGAAATGTGCTGCTCACTTGCTTCTGACTCCCAGCCCCACTTCAACAATGGTCCTAAAGCCAACATCATCCCTACCTCCTTCAAAATAAAAACAGACCTCCTTACCATAGCCTATAAGATCTTGCCTGATTTGGCCCCCGTCACCTCCCTGTCCTCCTTTTCTCCCACTCTCCCCCTCACGCTGCTCCAGCCACACACAGCTTCCTTTCTATGACTCAACTCTACTCCTACCCCTGGGCCTTTGCACTTGCTGTTCCCTCTGCCTGGAAAGCCCTTCCCCTAGACATCCACATGGCTTCCTTTTTCACTTCCTTCAGGTCTCGGCTCAGAGGTCACCTCCTCAGAGAGACCCTCTCTGATCACCCTGCCTTCTCCGACTGTTTTCTGCCTCCTACTCTGTTTTATTTTTCCTCTCAGCATTTGGCAACATCCAACATTATATGTATTTGGTTATTTTCTGCTCTCTCACTAGACTATCAGAATCCTGCCGGCAGAGACCAAATCTCAGTGCCTAGAACAGTGCCTGGCACACAGCAGGTGTCCCATAAGTGTTTAAATAGCTGAACAAATAAACATGTACCTACTGTATGTGAGGCACTGCTCTTCTTAGGTGACTTAGCTTGGATTACCTTAGAGACTCCTCAAACAGCCTTATGAGGTAGGTACTATCATTATCTCTGTTTAACAGGCAGGGAAACTGAGGCACAGGGAGGTGAGGTGCATTGCTAGGAGGTGGCAGAGTTGGGATCTAAACCAATGTCTGATTTTGAAGCTCTTAAGTGTTATGTATATCATATCCTGGCTTCATCCCGCTGGATTCTTGTTGCTAAAAACTGGAACTACCAGTGCAGATCCTCTTTCTCCTCCCATCATGACCCTTCCCTCATCCATCTCCAAACTGCATGCATGACCCTCTGTGTGCTCCATGGCCTGGGATTTCAATTCCTGAGCCCCAGGATGAAAGGGCCTCACCTGCTTTCGAGATCCACTCCATGTACCCATTGAGTTCTCGTTCAATCTGTTGCTGCCGCCTCAGCTTCAAAAAAGCCCGCCGGTTCTCTACCCGCTCCCTTTCTTTGGCAAACTCCCTGAAGAAGCACAGAAGAGTCAGGTCTGGCTGTTTTAGAAATTTTAGGGAGTCTGTGTGTGTGTATGTTTGGGGATTCAGAATCCCTGGAAGGTAGTGCATTTCAACAAGAGGAATCAGGTCTTCTGAGAGAAGATCAGAATATTACAGGAGTGGGTATTTCTGCCAGCTTCCCACATTTCCCAACAACTGCACCCAGTTAGAGGAAAAGAAACAAAACCATAAACCATGCCATGCCAACCACTGCTGGCTGCATACCCCATTCTCATTCTCTGTACTCCTGGGTAAAGAATAGTTTCACCCCTCTTTTAAGTTAAGTTAATGACACATGAGCTGAAGATTTCTGCAGCAGCCTCTCTTCTGTGATATAGGACTTTTCTAGTTTCCCTTCTTCCTCTTCCTGTTTGGAATGTGAGATGGCTATCTTGTGAGCATGAAGCATCCATGAGACTGAAAGCCTCCAATAAGGATGTCAGAGTGGAAAGCTAGAAGACGCTGGGGTCCATCATGGCACCATGGAGCCACCAAATGAGAACGACTGACACTGGTGGCCCCAGACTTCTTGTAGTGAGAAAAATGAAACTCACTTATGATTAAGCCAGAAAAACAATCTTGGGGGTAGGGGACAATGTGTGTCATGAAAATGCATGGTTGATTGTATGCTACGATTTTATATTTGGAAAATAGGGGAGGGGGGAAACCCAACCAATTGTTTCTTTAAAAAAATGTAAATTATAGAAATTAAAGCTCTATAGACTTTTCTTGTGTTTTGGGTAGTGGGCCTGAAAATTTTGAGAAAACCTTCCAAGTGAGAGGTCTAAATTACAAAGAGGCTTCCCGCCCTCTGGGTGGAGGTAGCTCAGTGCCAGCGGCACAGCTTGGTGAGTGAAGGCTGGGCTGGATTTCACCTCCCATGAGTCCCTTCACTGGGTGCCTCCAGCAGTGCACAACTTATGCACCTGTGCATGGCTTGCTGATAACTGTCTAATAACCCAAAGCAAGAGAAGAGGCCTATTCTCTGCCTGGAGAATGATGGCCTCTTCCTGGGAAAAAGATGGTGAGGGGGAGTGGGATGGGGGGAGTAGCAGAGACTTACCCAGACAGCACACCCAGCACGAGGTTCAGCATAAAAAAGGAGCCGATGATGATGAGGGGGATGAAGTACAACCAGTTCCAAGTGTTCCCTGAGGCATCGTTGCTCTATGGGGGGGTGAGGAAGGAAAGCAGGTGAGCACTGAGTGGGACTCAGGTATGACCTGACAGGTGAAGGAAGGGGGAGCTCTTGTTCTTCTGGGACTCTGTCCTCGAATGTCCTTGGCCTGTGGAGTCCTAGAGCTCTGGTAGCCCAGAGAGGGAAAGAGAGCACAGGATCAACCAGTGGGGGAGACTCCAGAGGTACCACTAGAAGGACAAAGCCCCTTCCTAATCATGTAGTCCTCACAAGACCAGAAACCAGCATGAAACTCAGGAGGACTCCACAGATCAAACTCCAGGAGGAGAAGGAAAAAAAGCTCATTGAAATGTAGAAATGAACCCCCAGTTCCCTCCCTTCTCCCCCAAACAGTCATGATGGCAGGGTCTGATAATCAGGTTAAATCACCAAGCCAGATGGCAGGGCCGTGAACCTTTTCCTTAAGTGTCTCCCTCCTCTATTGCCTGCAGCCTCAATGTCAACCACAGAAAAATCCCCAGAAATGCCCAGATCAATTTTCAAGGGGAGGAAGTCCACAAATAGAACATTCTTCTCTGGGAGAACAGAACACTGTGCCAATAAGTGAGAGGAGGGGAAGAAAATCAAGAATAGAGAAAGAAAGAAAGAAAAAAACCCCCCAGCACTTAAAGAGTACTTATTTGTGCCAGACATTCCTCTAAGCATATTACCTACATTGGCTTATTTACTCGTTTAATTCCCATGATGTCCCTATGTTATTGTCATGCACTGAGGAAACTAAGGCCCAGAAAGACAAAATTGCCAGCATGAGGTCACAGAGCTAGACAGTGGTGGACATGGGATTTGAACCAGGTGGCCAGGACCCAGAGCCTGTGGACTTAATCTCTGTGCTGGGGAAGCCTTCTGGTGGTTCATCAGCTCTATGGCATCTGAGAATGTGGGGCCCCCAAATGTGGCTTTAAAAGCTCACCTTTAAAAGCACTTTCCGTGCTACTGCTGCCCTGCAGAAAGGCTAAAATGAGAACGACTGACACTGGTGCTGTGAATCTGTGGAGGAACTGGAACTGTCGCATGCTGCCAATGGGAGGGTAACATGGTGTATGAGTTTCTTTTGGCTGCTGTAATAAGGAACCACCAAGTGGGTGGTTTAAAACAACAGAAATTTATTGGTTCACAGTTCTGGAGGCTAGAACTCCAAGATCAGGGTAGCAGCAGTGTTGGTTCCTTCCGGAGGCTCTGAGGGAGAATACGCCTCTCCCCTGGTATCTGGGGGTTTGCTGACAATCTTTGGTGGTTCTTTGGCTTGTGGATGCATCACCCTGATTTCTGCCTTCATCAACACATGACTTTCTTCCTGAGTGCATGTCTGTCTCTGTGTCCAAATTTCCCCTTTCTATAGGGACACCAGTCATATTGGATTAGGGCCCATCCTAATGACCTTATCTTAACTAATTACTCCTGCAATGACCCCATTTCCAAATAAAGTCACATTCTGAGGTACTAGGAGTTAGGGCTTCAACATGTGCATTTTGGAAGGGACACAATTCAATCCATAATACATGGTACAACCACTTTGAAAAATGGGTTGGGAATTTCTACTAAAATTAAATCATGCACCTTCACTATGTCATGAACATTCCATTCCTGGGATGTTATCCAACAGAAATGTGAACCTGTGTATGCCAAAGACACATGCAAGAATGTTCATAGTGGTGATCTTCGTAACAGCTCCAAACTGGAACAAACTGAATCCTTCTCAACAGGAGGGAAGATAAATAAATGGAATATTGTGCAATGAATGACTGCTATCCACCACATGAAACTTTACAGACTTGGCATCAAGCAAAAGAAGCCAGACAGAAAAGACCATATATGTAAGATTCCATTCATGCAAAATACAAAAACAGGTAAATGAGTTGATGATGTTTGAGGTCCAGATGGAGTATCCTTTGGGGAGGGTAGTGACTCTGGAGGGAACACGAGGGGGACCTTCTGGGGCTGAGAAGGTTCTGTTTCCTCATCTGGGTGCTGGTTACACATGTATGTTCAGTTTGTAAAAATTCATCAAATGTGATCTGTGAAGTGTCCTGTATGTGTATTTTACTTGAACCAAAAAAAAGTTGTTTTTTTTTTTTTTTTAAAGAAAGTCAACTTTACCTTAAAAAGCAAGGAAATTCTTTTTTTTTTAATGTATATATATTTCCTGCATTTGCTTTATTTGTTTATTTATTATCGTATGTGTTGGGTCTTCGTTGCTGCGCGGGCTTTCTCTAGTTGCAGAGAGCGGGCTTCTCTTGTTGCGGGCTCTAGGCATGCGGGCTTAGTTGCTCTGTGGCATGTGGGATCTTCCCAGACCAGGGCTCAAACCTGCGTCCCCTTCATTGGCAGGCGGATTCTTAACCACTGCGCCACCAGGGAAGCCCAGCAAGGAAATTCTGACACATACTACAACATGGATGAACCTTGAGGACATTATGCTAAATGAAATAAGCCAAACACAAAAGGACGAAAACTGTATGATTCCACTTATATGAGGTTCCCAGAGTTGTCAAGTTCACAGAGACAGAAAGTAGAATGGTGGGCAGGGGCTGGGGGAGGGGGATGGAGGGTTAGTGTTTAACAGGGACAGAGTTACAGTTTTGCAAGATGAAAAAGTTCTGGAGACGGATGGTGGTGACAGCTGCACATCAAAGTGAATGCACTTAATGCCAATGAACTGGACAGCTAAAAATGGTTTAGATGGTAAGTGTTAGGTTATGTTTATTTTACCACAATAATTAAAAAAAAAAGAAAAGAAAACAAACAAACCAAAAAAGCCAACTTCCATGATGGACACAGACAGGTTCAGGGGACAAAGAATATGCCAGTCCCCTGCTCACACCCTTGTTCTAACAGAGTTCCAATGCTTTGCTTCTTTTTTTTTTTTTTTCCAATGCTTTGCTTCTTGAAGGTTCTGGAAGAAAGAAAAGGGTCAGCAGAACAGGGGTGGAGAGAAGGCAGGACTGGCTTTGTGCTTCCCCCTCTGCTGCTGCTGCCGTGGCTGAGGTCTTTTCGTCACCATTTCTTAGGGGTTAACTATAGCCCAGGGAGAGACAGCCTGCACCGGCCAACAGAAGAAAAAAGTCTGGCTATCTCAGGAAGCAGGTTTGGGATGGAGACAGAGCAGTGGGTGGGTGGGGGGAGAGGGGCAGGACTGAACGGGGAGAAATGGCTGAGGCCCTTGGTACCAAGGCAGCCCCTCCACCCCAGGATCTGCCCACACCCCAGCTCCCTGATATGCTTAGAACCACCTGGCCCCATGATGCTGCCCGGCATAAAAGACACTCACAGTGCCAGGTCCTCAGCCTACTTGAGCTCATTTAATCCTCTCACAAAAGGTGGTATGTAATCCTCCCCATCTTCCCGGGTGAGGAAACTAAGGCACATAGAGGTAAAGTCCCGTGCCCAAGGTCCCTGTCGTGGGCTGCATTGTATCCCCCTAAAAGATATGTTGAGGGACTTCGCTGGAGGTCCAGTGGTTAAGACTCCGTGCTCTCAATGCAGGGGGCACAGGTTCAATCCCTGGTCAGGGAACTATGATCCCACATGCCGCATGGCACACCGGCTCCCCCCCCCCCCCAAAAAAAGATATGTTGAAATCCTAACCTCCAGTACCTTTCAATGTGACCCTATTTGGAAACAGGGTCTTTGCAGCTGCCATCAAGTTAAGAAGAGGTCATGATCGTGGGCCCTAGTCCACTATGACTGGTGTCCTTTTAAGAAGAAGAAATAACAGGTGAAGACAGGGACACACAGGGGAGAGGACAGCCATGTGACAACGGAGGCAGAGACTGGAGGGACACAGCTGCAAGTCAAGGAATGCTGAGGGCTGACAGTCACCACCAGAAGTCAGGAAGAGGCAAGAAAGAATTCCACCCAGAGTCTCAGAGGGAGTAGAGCCCTGCTGACACCTTGATTTTGGATTCTGGCCTCCAGAACTGTGAGAGAATACATTTTTGTTGTTTTAAGCCATCAGCTGTGGTACTTGGTGATGTCAGCCACAGACAAAGAACACAGTAACTGAGCTACTAAATGGCAGAGGTGCCACCTCCCGACCCCATCACTTCCAGGCCCTGCTCTCCTGTCATTCTCCCCCTGGATCACTCCAGCCACATGGCCTTCCTGTAGCTCCTCAAATGCACCAACTACAGTCCCACCTCAGGGCCTTTGCACCTATTGCTTCCTCTGCCTGGAATGCTCTTCCCCCAATTTCCTACATGGCTCCCCTCACCTCCTTCAGATCTCTGCTCAAAGGCCACTTTCTCGGGCAGGGTTTCCCTGATGGCCTTTTACAGTTGCACCTTCATTTCTAATCTCATTTCCTGCTCTATTTTTCCCTTAGTGCATCTCCTCCTCTATACTTATTTCTCCTGCTCATTGTCTGTCTCCCCACTGTCAATTCCATATGGGGCAGGAACATTGTGCTTTTTTCCCACTGCTGTATTCCCTATCACAATGCCAGGCATGCATGCAGTGTCCAATAAATGTTTGTTGAATGACTGAATGAGAGGTGCCTCCCCACACAGCCCACATCCTCCACCCCAAGCTGTGCTCCCTTCTCCCTCCTCTCTCCTTCTTCCTCCCTTGTCTTGCTTTTCCCTCCCTGGGGACTGGGGTTCTGCTGCCTGATTTTAGAGATGCTTGTTCTCTTTCCAATCTAGCCCAGATGACTCAATTCCATGCTGTGGATCCAACAACTCACAGAGAAGAAGCTGGCAGAGGGTTGGGTGTAGTTTTTGATTAGTAGGTGGGCTTTCCTGGGGTTTGCTCAGGAGAAAAATGGGAAATATATTTCCCAAGCCGAAAGACTGGAGCTTCCTTGGCCGTTCTGTGATAGCACAGAATGTGGGGGACACAAACCTCCTATCCCGGGTCTTACCTCCTTTGGCAGTTCAGGTTAAGCGTGAGTGTGCTCATGAGTCTGGGTATGGGGAGGAGGGAAATTGCTTGCTTCTCAAAGTCATTAACACCAGAAAGATACACTCGCAAGATCGCCTTGTCTTTCTTCCCAAGGCTCAAAGAGTTCCACTGCCTGAAACGCTATTCTTCATTAGTGCTGTCACTAAATATGTCCTGAGATACGGCAAGATGGCCCGTCCCTGTCTCCCTGTGGTTGGCTGAGGGCCATATGATGAGTGCTGGCCAATGAGGAGTGAGTGGAAATACCTAAGTCACTTTTGGACCAGAGCATTGAACTGCCAGTGTGGGACCCTCCAGGGCTCTCTTTCCTTTTGGAATACCAACTGGTAATGCTCTAGGTGCTGGTTGCTCCATTAGCTAGGTCCCAAGTGACTCTGCTGAGTATAGCTCCCTTCTTCCTCACTGCCAACCTGCACTGGACATGTACCAGAAAAGACATTTGTTCTTAAAATCACAGTGATGTTGGAGAATGTCTGTTACTGCAGCATAACCTAGATTTCCTGACTGATACACCCTGATATTTCCTTGGTTCACTCCTTTATCTCCTTTAGACTTCTCTCAAATATCACTTTCTCATTGACTTTTATATGGCTCTCAGGAGGCAGATGGGGGAAAAGAATGTTTCCTGTATGTCTGACAGAGAAATTAATGTTCAAGATTACAATGAGCTGGTTGTCCTCTGAGCCTCTGCCTGGAGACAGTTTCTCCTAGATCTTGACTTGGTTGATTCCCTCTCATCACTCAGCCTTTCATTCTACTGTGCCCCCTCTCAGAGAAGCCTTCCAGCCAAAAGGGCTTGCCCCTCGTCACAGCACAGACAGAACTCTCATTCACTTCCAAGCATGTTTTGCTTTCTGAATCATTTTGTCAATATATGCATTTGCATTTGAAGTCCCTGTGGGCGGATTGTTTAAATAATAACAATGACAGGGAAATGTATTTATCCCAAGTCCCAATGATCAGGCTGTTTCCCTGGGAAAGGAAGAGGCAGGTGGGACAACAACGGTCACTTTAGTAGAGCCTGTTTGAGCTGACAAAACACCCCTTGATTCCTAGAATCTCCAGTGGATGGGGAAACTGAGGCTGAGGGAGATGATTTGCCTGGCTCACACAGGGTGCAGATGGCACAGCTGGGGCTAGACCCACCATTCTGGCTTGTATCCGACAGATTTTTTTTTTCTACCTCACTTCTTCACTGCACTTACATAGTATTTTCTGTTTATAACAATTGGCCCATGAAAGCCTTAAAGGAGAGGGAAAATACTGATTCACCCCCTCACTGTTGGTACCTAGCATGATGCCTGGCGCTTAGCAAGCGCTTAATACTCATCAAACAAATGAATGGCTGAGTCCCAGTAAAATCCTTAAGTGCCTTCTGTTTTATGGCTTATTTTCCTCTAATTTTTCGAGCATGGTTCAGTCAGAAAAAGTATAGATGATGTAAAAAAAACAACAAACCTCAGCTCCAGAGAACACCCAACTCCCCAGCATAAGGTATAAAAATGGGGTGGATTTGACTGTGAAAGAGCCAAAGCCCCACAGTGGCCATGAGGGAGGTCGTATGTCTGTCCCAGTTTGTACCTGTTATTAAATTATGCGACGCCTGTTAATTCTTTTTTGAGTTCTCCTTTCCCCATTCACTCTCAAAATTGTCCTGGTTTGGGCAGCGAATTATATGGTCTTTCTGCCTCTGAGGTCTCCTGTCACCTCCCCTGGCCTCTTCAGCTCCCTTGCTCACCCTCACTTCCAGCCACATGGGCTGCCTGGCTGCTCCTCACAAATGCCAGAACCACTCCTGCCTCAGGGCCTTTGCACTGGCTGTCCTGTCCACCTGGGTCTCTCTTCCCTGACATACCTACATGGCTCTCCCTCACCTCTTTCAGGTCTTATTAGAAGAACTTCAACCTCTCACCTTGAGGATCCACAACCCCTCTAACTGCTTTATTTTTCACCTGAGCTTTCATCACCCTCTTACACAGGAGTTGACAAACCACCACCCATGCGTGCCACCTGTTTTTGTAAATTAATGTTTATCGGCACACAGCCATGCCCATTCATTATGTATCTCCCCTGTGGCTGCTTTTGTGCTACGAAAGCAGATTGAGTAGTTGTGACAGAGACTGCATGGCCCACAAAGCCTAAAATATTTAAGATTCTGCCAGATATATAAAATTTTCTTAATTATCCTGTTGGCTGCCTGCTTCTCCCACCAAAATGTCAACTCCCCCCAAACAGGGATTTTTTTGTCTCTTCCATTTGCTGCATATACTTGGTGCCTAGAACGTTGCCTGCGTGCAGTACACATTCAATGAATGTTTGTTGAATGAATGCGTGATCTAAAGTCCCCCAGATCTGATGCTTTGATGTTGGCCAAAATAAACATCTATGAATTATACAAGAGCTTAGGTCAAAGATCAGTTTCAACCAATAGTGACCATTTGTCAAGGGACTTGCATTTATAATCATCAACTAAGCACAGTTTTACCACTTTCTTAATTGACATTAAGTGAGGAATAGAAATAGAGAGTAAGAGAAACACACAGAGAAAAGCACAGAGAGGTGGGGGAGAGAGAGGAATAAAGAGGCGAAGAAAGGAAAGGAGGAGAGAGAAAGACAGAGAGACAGGAAGAAACAGAGAGAGACAGAGAGACCAAGAATTAAGACAGACAAAGACAGAGAGGGGGAAAAAAAAGAGAAGGTGAGAGTCATAGAGAGAGGGAGGGAGTGTAACAGTTAGTGCCCAGTGCTGGGTTCAAATCCTGACTTCACTACCCTTGACTAGGGGATCTTGGCAGGTCACTGGATCCCTGTGAGCCTCAGTTTCCTCATCTGGAAGATGGACCTAAAAATATTTCCCCTCATGAGGTTGTTTTATGGATCAGTTGATGATACAAGGGAGATGTAGGGATGCAGCAGGCTCTCAGCGAATGGTGAAAAGTTAACTCAAGATGTACAGGTCCTGCCAGGGCCCCAGACTCTTCCTCTCCCCACCCTGGTAGCAACTAAGAGAGGGCAAGTCCCATCGCCCACACTGCACCCCCAGGCTGCTTTGGCTCATTCGGTGAGAAGCATGTTGGGTATGTCCTCTGTGCGGGGTGGAGGTGATTTCTGATTTTTTTTTTGTTTTTGAGTCACGCATGCACATATGGTGAGGGGGTCCCTGTGAAATAAGGCTGCCTGTTGCTCAAGCAATACACAGAGCCACCAACTTTTGTCTCCAGCAAATGGCTCCAGTGCAGCCCTCCTGGGCTTCCCCATGACGCCCCCTTGAGCTCAGAGAGCCAGTCCTCCATCCTGTTTGCCATGGGAGGTAGCAAATAGCAGATTCTGAGGGAACCGGTGTTGAGTCAGAGCTGGATTCCAACCTTAACTCCTTGTGTGTGGCCTTGGCCCTCAGTTTCCTCATCTGTAAAATGGGACTATTTAAGGCTCTACCTTAGAGGGTTACCATCAAGGAGTCAACGGGCTGGTGCACAGAGAAACACCCAGAATAGTGCGGTACAGAGGAAATAGCCGATAGCCCATTAGGATTCCAGAAGGCTGCCCAGATCCAACGTGGGCCCCAGGAAGGTCCAGGGATGGGCACAGGAGCCCTCTGGGTCCTTCAGAGGTCCAGGACAAGGGCAGAGCTCGGCTATGTTGACTGAGGTTCATTTTATAGCAGTTAGACGTGACTCGGACCACATTTTTGGCACAGAATTTCAATATACTTGCCTTTGTGGCCTTTGGGCTTGGATAAGCACTCACCCCACTACAAAATCCTAATGTGGGCAGGTCCACCATGCCCAGGGATGCCTCAATGCCCCATCTTCAAGGATCCCTGGTCTTCTAGAGCAGGGTTTCTCCACAGTGGCACTCTTGACATTTTGGATGGGGTAACTTGTGGTGGGGGCTGAGCCAGCACGGACAGCAAGAATTTCAGTTACTTGCTAAGCTATCACCTCCTCGGAGGGTTTTCCTAGCCAAGCAACCACAGAAGTCACTGCGAGATTCCCTCAGGCTCAACTGGGGTGGGAATCCTTGGGGAGTCTGTGAATTTGCATGGAAAAAAGTTAATCCTTCACTTCCCCTAATTTCCACCAGAAAGTGGGGCATTTTCTTCCATTATGAGGGGAGGCAGCAAACTGCAACAGTGTGGGCAGAACCGGTGATGCCCCTCACCCACAGAAATCACACGTAGTTCACAGATACCCCACAAAATCTTTTAGCTTCAACACTCCCATGAAATTATGGGGGTTATCTGACTCATTGCCAGGTCCTGTTGGCAATGTGTTATAAACACTAAAACGACGTTACCAATCTGTTTTTAAACAGTATTTTATAACAATTTCAGTACGTTTGGCTTCCTTCATCATCTCCAGTCTTTTAATTTATTAGACTTTAAAAATCATTACACTGACAAAGGGATCTGTGGCTCAACAAGGTTTAAAATTCTTTCAGGTGGATTCTCTTTGCTCCCAATCTTCCATCTTTCTGCCCCAGACTTAGTGAGAGTTTTAAGAAATTCCTCCTTTGAAAGTTAACTGCCCTCCTTCCCTCCCACCCTTCCTCTCTCCCTCCCTCCTTTGCCCTCTCTCAACCCCCCACCTCTCTCCCCTTCCCCCCCAATATCTATTTCTCTGGGTTCAGCTCAGAGCACAGGGAAGAGGAATGCAGAGCTCGCAGGCTGGTACTGCCATTTCCTGTCTGGCAACCTCCGGCAACTTTCTCAACCAGAGTCTTATTTGTAAAATGGGTGACAGTAATCTCTCCTTCACCAGTTATTTATAGACTTTATTTGGGTTTGCCCCCTTTTCAGGATCCCATCCAGGATCCACCATTTCATTTAGTCCTCACGCCTCTTTAGGTTCCTCTGGTCTGGGTCAGTTTCTCAGTCTTTCCTTGTTTGTCACAACCTTGACAGTCTTGAAGAGAACTGCTCAGATATCCTGCAGAACGCCCTCCAATCTGGGTTTGTCTCATGTTTTGCCTACGATTATGGGGTTATGAGTCTTTGAGAAGAAAACCCCGGAGGTGAGGTTCCCTCCTCATCATATCAAATCAAAGATCCTATGATCACACATCCACTGGGATGTCAAAATTTGTCACTTGGTTAAGGTGGTGTCTTCTAGGTTTCTCCACTGTGAAATGATATATGTCCTTTCCTTACGCTATTCTTTAGAAGCGAGTCACTAAGTCCAGCCCATCCTCAAATTGGGGGTGGGGGAAAGATTAAACTCCATTCCTGGAGGGGGACTGTCTATATATATTAAATGGAATTCTTTTGTAAGGAAGATTTGTCTCTTCTTCACTTATTTTGTTTATTTAATAATAAAGCAATAAAATGACCATTTATTATTGTTATGTCAATCAATAAGTCATTTATTTATTTTGACGTGGACTCTCTCTGGACAGGTAATATAAGATAAAAACACCCGGCATACAATGGGCACCCAGAAAATGCTCTTTTCCCTGTCCTTCCTCCCCATCTCCTGGTCTACGAGTAACCAAAAATCTTTTTCCTCCTAAACTCTTAGCAAGACAAGTTTAAATGCACTCCCTGATCATAAAAGTAAATTATGAAACTACTATACATAAAATAGATAAGCAACAAGGATTTACTGTATAGCACAGGGAATTGTATTCAATAGTTTGTAATAACCTAAAATGGAATATAATCTGCAAAAAAATAACTGAATTACTATGCTATACATCTGAAACTAATGCAATATTGTAAATCAACTATCCTTCAATTTCAAAAAAGAGGATAGAAGTAAACTGCTCATTGTAGAAAATTTTGACAATATAGAGAAGTATCAAGAAAATAAAGATTCCCAAATCCCACTACCTAAAGGCCATCTTGGTATAGCAGACTCCAGTCTTTTTTCCTTATATTTTCAAAATTACACACTTGAGATTATAAGGTTCTATGGACTGAATTGTGTCCCTTCTCCAACCCAATTCATATGTTGAAGCCCTAATCCCCAGTGTAATGGCATTTGGAGATGGGGCCTTTGGGAGGTGATTAGGGTTACAGGAGGTCATGAGAGTGGGGCCCGCATGATGAGATTACTGTCCTTGTAAAAGTCACTAATCCCAGAGAGCTTGCTCTCTCTCTCTCTGCCCTCACCATGTGAGGACACAGTGAGAAGGCAGCCATCTGCAAGCCAGGAAGAGAGCCCTCACCAGAACCGGACCATGCTGGCACCCTGATCTCAGACTTCCAGCCTCCAGAACTGTGAGAAAGTACATTTCTGCTGTCTAAGCTGCCCAGTCTATGGTGTTTTGTACTGTCAGCCTGAGCTGACTAAGACATAAGGCTTATCTCACCTTGATTCTTTTTTTAAAATCAGTTCCCCCCCCCCCCAACTTGTCATTATATGGTGAGCATTTCCCCGCATCCTTAAATATTCTCCCAACAGATGATTTTTAATGACATGATACTCCATCATATGGAGGGACCATACGGTATTTAACCAGTTGCTTCCAGTTTTGTTCTATTTTTACAAATAACGCTGGGGTGCACATCCCGATATAAATCTTCGACAGGGGTGCTGATTAGTTAAGGTTAGGCTTTTTCTAAAAGGCACTTTAACCAGGAAGCCAAGTGGGAAAGAAAAGAGACAAATTGAAAAGGGAAAAACCTGGACGGGGCCCCAGCACACCGTGTAGGCGAGCTGCTGTTCCCTTTGCCAAGAACATTCTTCCCCCAAACATCTGCCTGGCTCTCTCAGTCTCTGTGGGAATGTCACCTCCTCTGAGGAGCATTCCCTCATTGCCTGACCTAAACTAGCCCCCACACCCCAACACCTGTCCTTTTATGCTGCTGTTGTCCTCATAGGATGACACAGGTCATGTCACCACGTCCAACATTATGTATTTGCTTAATGTCTATCTTCCACCTTCTGAGTAGTTTATTATTTATAATGTTTATTGGTCACATCTGTCTCCCCTACAAGGATGGGGATTTTTGTCTGTCGTCTTCATTGTGTTGTCCCTGATCACCTGATCATTTCCTGGCACACAGCAGGCACTCAATAAGTAATTATGGAATAAACAAATGGATTTCAATGATACTGAGAAAAGAAATGAGATGTTGGGATCATAAAGCACTGCCCACCCAGGTGGACGACATCCATCTGGCATCTGTGCCTGTGGATTCTAAGATGCTTGGAGCAGGTGCTTCTGGACTCTTCCCATGGATCTCACCTGATAGCGGATGGTGAGGTCATGCCCACGGGCTTGGCTCTAGCACAAGCATAAAGGACAGATAGTCCAGACACTGTGCCTGCCTGTGGCTGGATGGAGCTAAGGGAGTCCTAGGGCAGGCCTGGCAAATGGCAGAGCACAAGGGCAGGACCCAAATGAGTCTGGAAAAGCAATAGCTCTGTCCTCGTCAGCAGAAACTCAAAGATGCCACTTAGCCCCTGCCCTTAGCAATGAGTTGTCCTAGTGGTTGCGTTTCAGGGTGGGGGGAGGTTGTCTTAATTTAGGAAGCCCCAGACAAGGGTTCAGGTGCAAGCACTTCATTTGGGAGATGTTATGAATTGAATTATGTCCCCACCACCTCTGCCCCACCACGATCTGTTGAAGTCCTAACTTCCAGGACCTCAGAATGTGACCTTATTTAGAAATGGGGTTGTTGCAGATGTAATTAGTTAAGATGACTTTGTACTGGAGTAAGGTGGGCCCTAAGCCAATACGACCAGTGTCCTTATAAGAAGATTGCCATGTGAAGATGGGGTATTCGAGTGGACAACAGAGAATCTATAAGCCAAAGAATGCCCAGGATTGCTGGCGGCCACCAGAAGCTGGAAGAGGCAAGGAAGTATCCTCCCCGAGAGCCTTTGGAGGGAGCCTGGCCCTGCTGACACCTTCTGGCCTCCATACTGTGAGGTAATAAATGTCTGTTGTTTTAAGCCACCCGGTTTGTGGTACTTTATCACTGCTCTAGGCTCACATCAGGCTCAAATCCCTGCTCCCTGGGTTTCCACCCAAAGCATGACTGTGGGATGTAAGTGCATGGAAAGTTCTAGAAGGCTACTCTGAGTTAGTGGCAGTTACCAGTGGGGTGAGAGTGGCAAATAAAGTGGGACCCAATGGCTCACTCCACTTCTTCAGGTGCTGCTGGAGTTTTCACAATGAAAAATTCATTTACATTTTTAAAAGGAGTGCCCTTTGGGGTGGAAAATTTGGCCTACAAATTTGGACCATGCACTGTTCTAAATGCTTCACATATATTCACCTCCCTCAGTCCTTGTGCCCTATGAGGTAGGACTGTGCTTCTCCTCATTTTGCACACATGGAAATGGAGGCACAGAGAGCCCAAGTGACTTGTCCAAGGTTGCACAGCAAGGAAGTGGTGGAGTCGGGAGGGCAACCCAAGCAGCCTGATGCCTGACTCTGTTCTCTCAACTGTTTCCCCCGAGTTTGCTTCCCCCAAGGTGATTCAGCTCTAGGCTTCCAGGGCAAATATCCCCTAAGATGATGGTGCTTACAACTATAGAACCCTCTGGAAATTCATGTCCCTGCTCACACTTCCTCATCCACCACTGAGCTCATCTCCATTGTCTTCCTATGAACCTCGGACCCTTTTTCTGGATGTCCAACCCCATGATATAACCTGTTTCCATGTTCACACTTTTCTTAGCTCCTGTTCTCCACCCCCACTCTCTGCCTAAATTCCCTTACCTTCCTATCTCCCAGCTCTGTTTCACTCCCAGGAGGGTTCATTTCCCTCTGAAGCCTCCTCTTGCAACAGCCTGGTAAAGAAAAAAAACCTAGGGACTTCCCGGGTGGCGCAGTGCTTAAGAATCTGCCTGCCAATGCAGGGGACGTGGGTTCGAGCCCTGGTCTGGGAAGATCCCACATGCCGTGGAGCAACTAAGCCCGTGCGCCACAACTACTGAGCCTGCGCTCTAGAGCCCGCTAGCCACAACTACTGAAGCCCGCATGCCTAGAGCCCATGCTCCGCAACGAGGGAAGCCACCGCAATGAGAAGCCCGCGCGCAGCAACGAAGACCCAACGCAGCCAAAAATAAACAAGCAAACAAACAAACAAACAGAATTAAAAAAAAAAGAAACGAAACAAACCTAGAGCCCAAGCAAGCTTTGGCCAATTGGGTGTAACCTTTAGCCCAAGCTCTTTGCAGTTCAGGGCCAAGAAAGAGCCTGAGCACCTCAAACCTGCTGTCTGTTCCTAGATATGCTATGCAGAACGGAAGCGGGGGGGGGGGGCAGGTAGGCGTGCACATCTCTTCTGACCTGAACTTAACATTTTCAAGACCTAGGACAAGAGTACCAACCGAGGCCCACGTATATATGTAAATATTTAAAAGCCACTGAATAAAACATGCTGTATGCGTCTCCTTTACAAACACACCTTCATAAGCACTTGGAAGGTCAGTCTGGAATTTAGAATCTGGATGTCTGCACTGGATTATGGGGCGGGGACAGCCTTCCCTGCCCCTTGACCATGGCCTGCCACCTGGAGGCAGGGGAGGGGGTGCTCCACACACACACATGCATGGACACACCAACTTGCACGTCCAAACTCCAGCCACATCTGTGCCAAGAGCCACCCCAAGGACACCCTTGGCCCTCAGGGGATACAAATGGGTGGTGTAGTCAGAGAACAGACCCATGGAAGAATCTCATGCAAGTCCATGGGATCTGGGCTTGGGGAGGGAATTCTAGGATCTAAGATGACCCAAAATGTGATCTAGAAAGCGGAGTAGTGGCGGCACTAGCTCCTGGTAGACATTTCCTGTCAGCCCCATAGGGAGGGGCATGGCTGGAGGAGGGCCAGTGAGGGCTCCAGCGCAGAGCCCCTTTGCATAGGTGCTCAAGGACATTTCTCTATCTCTCATCTATGTTGGTTTTTAACTTACACAACCTTTACATATTCAAAAATCTAAAATTATATTTAAAAACTTGTGCAATTAAAAATTATTCAGCATCTGTGTGTCCTCTAGATCTCCATCTCCCGAGGGCCCTTCTCTACTTAGAGTTCTGAGGACAACACTCCCATATCCTCAAAGGACTGAGCCTCAGGCCAGCTCTCCTGGGGCCGTGTTGAGTTGTCCTTCGGCGGCCTCCCCGGCTCAGGGTCCCTCCACTGCAGCCTCAGGAGTTGGCTGGTCCTGGCTCTCCATGACCCCTTATCACTTACGTTGTAGAGGAGGTCAGTCCACCCTTCCATGGTGATGCACTGGAAAACAGTCAGCACTGCAAATAGGATGTTGTCGAACTGAGTGATCCCATTGTTGGGCCCTTCCCAGTAGGGCTGACATTTGGTCCCATTGGGGCAGGTGCGGGCAGGTTCCTCTGTCCCACACGGAGCTGGAGACTCACCCTGAATGTCATCTATGAAAGGGAAGGGGAGAAAAATCAGGGGCAAGGGCCAGCAAAACCAGCTCTGAGAAACAGGAGCCAGCGAAGATTCAATGCTGTTGAAGAAAAATGGCTATTGAGATGAATTTATCAGTCTTTTTCCAAAAAGCCCAATGTTTGGCTTTGTTGACCTATTCATGGTTTTCCATTTCATTAATTTCTTCTCTAAGCATTGTTCCTTTTTTGTTCTTTTGCTAAACTTTTGGGATGAATTAACGTTCCTTAAGGCTATAAACTACTCTTTAGGTGCAGCTTTAACTGCATCTCACAAATTCTGTCATGCATTAGTATCATTATTGTTCAAGTAAAATATTTAGCAATTTCCATTATTATTTCTCCTTTGACTCATGGATAGCCAGGAAGCATTAAAAATTTGTCACTTATCTACAAAAATAGGATAATATAATGAATTCCCCTGTACCTATCATCAATTTCAACATTTATCAACTCAGGGCTAATCTTGTTTCATCCACATCCCCTCCCCATACTAAAATATTTTGCCTTGCCACTAAAATATTCTTAAAGCAAATCTCAGACATCCTACCATTTCATCCACAAATAAGAAGCATGTCTCCTAATTTCCAAAAACTTTGATTTCCAGCTTAATTGCACTGTGGTCAGAGGATATGTTTTGTATTACTCTGTCCTTTGAAATCTGTCGACATGCACTTTAAGGTCCCAAATACAGTCAGTTTTGGTAACTGTGCTGTGTGCCTTTTGAGGTGGTTGGGGGCAGTGTTCTCTAGACTTCCATCAGCACAAATTTGTCAATTGGGTTGTGTTATTCTTCTGTAGCCTGACTGATTTTTTTTTTGAGATGTACTGGGCTCAGGGAGCTGTTCTGGGGGTGAGGGAGGCCAGTACACACAGTACTCACCCTTAGGCACAGTAGCTAAGCTTTCTCCCCAGACAGCAAGAGGCAGATTGTGAAAATGCCACAAGGAAAGAGACACATGTCAATGGATGTCCCTTTTGCTGGAAACCCAAAACAGCTTCCTGGCAAAGTTGGGCTGGGCCATAAAGGTCGGGTCCGAATTCTAAGGTGTTGATGGGGAGACCGAGGAGAGATGCCTTCATGAGAACACGGAGTTAGGGGAGCACAGAATATCCCAGGCTTTTCCCCATTGGACCAGAGCCGCGGATATGAGGGGATTCTATTCAGTGAACGATACTTTTGAAGGTTTTCAGAGAGTGAGTGACACTGTCCGACAAGAAATCAAACAGCTGAGTGTGTAAACTCAAGCTCCCACTAAACAAAAATATATCTCAATGTGATATATTTATATATAGGTTATATATAGCCTACATACAGGCTTTGAAGCCCATTCTTAACCTCCACTTAGTAAGCAACAGAGTGAAATAAACCAACATAGAATGCATGAATCTTATTGGCCTTTGAAACTCTGGTTAAGTAGAAACTCTAGGTCATGCAAAATGACATTTACCGTCACAGAAGGGACACCCACTACTCAAGAAGCAATGACACATCGGCCACTATTTTAAGTTGTGGGAAACCCCGTCCCCACTCACGCCAGATTTGGTACAGGGGCTATTATCTAATGAATACAGATGGGAAGGCAAAATCTTTTAAACATAAGGCTCAGGGCAAGGGGGAAAATTCCATGGGCTCCTGTAATGAATGAGAACCATTGTCTGTCGGGAAGGTCACCTCTGTCCAAAACCTTCTCCATTTCCACCTTGTGTCCAAGTCTGGCTCAATACCTATCCACCAATGTGCGCCACCCACCCCCCCCCCGCCCCGCCCACCCAGCCCCCGGGTTAGCCCAGTGAACACAGGTCCCTTTCTTTCCTCGGGGCTACAATAGCTCCCGAATATTCACATTTGGTGAGGAGACAAAAGCAGCATCAACCTGCATTGCTATGGACTAGTTGCAGACAAGGGGGTCTTGTTTCCTCAGACTGTTTTGGAAGCTCTTAGAAAGCAGGGCGCTTCCACTTTTCCTTGGCATTTCTCTGGGTGTTTAGCGCGGTGCTGGGCACACAGGAACCGTGTTCCTGATGATAAGGAGAACCTGTCTGCAAGAGAAAACCTGTCTGTCTTTAGCAGCTTTGCCTAGTGGTGTTCTTGATTGCGACCCGCTCCCCCCAACCCCCCACCTGCCCCCTCATCACAAAACACTCTGAGGGCTGCTTCTAGAAAAGCAACCATCCAGAGAGTCTGAGGAATTTGATTATAAATATATTTTAAAATTAACCTGCTGCCTGGGTGTCTGTTTATATCTGTCTCTTACTCACATGCCTTATATTTTTAATTGCGAGCTTTTCAGTCATCCTTCCTAAATCAAGGCCTCCTACCCTCCGGTTGCCTCACCCACATCTGTCCCCTTAAAACCTCAATTCAGACTCAAGCCAGTCCTCTGTCCCCTTTGCTGGAGAGAGAGAGAGAGAGAGAGAGAGAGAGAAAACAACAACAACAACAAAAAACCCTAGGATCCAGGAATCCTGGTTTCTCTACCTTCGGCTGATTTTTCCGAGGGGCCCTGCCCTGTGTCTCTCCCTCCAGCATTTCCGCCTGGGTGACGAGGCCAGGAGCAGAAATAGCTCTGCCTCAATTAACACCTTCTTCATCGGGGAAAGAAATAATTAGGACATCCCATATTGAGCAAACTTCACAAGCCCAGGAGAGAAGGAGACGGGGGTGGGGGGAGCAAGAAAAAGGAGGCAATAAAAGCATCTCGAATAAACCTTCCTTACTGGGTTTTGCTGCCCTCTGGGAGGTCTGGGGAGAGGGCTCTGCCACCCGGGGGTCATTGGGAAGAGAAGGTGGATGGGAAACCACTCCAGGACAGAATCTTCTTCCTAATAAGACAGGCCTGAAATCTCTTTCCCTTCCCAACGGGCTCCCCTTTGGGCTTTACTGTCTCAATTCACAGTTTCTTTGACGCATGACTAGCGCTGTCATTCAGCCGGCCCACACTGAGGCGGCCCGTGGTCCAAATATTGAAACACAGACTTCCCTCCGATTTGATTTGATTTGGTTCTTGGTCAGAGAGCAAGCAGCTAGGTTTGGATAGCAGGGGATTTAATCAAAGATGTATCTGGAAGCTATTGGGTCCTTGAGTGTGTGGATAGCGTGGGACACTATCCCCAGCAGTTGCCCCGCTGCTGATTCAGAGATGAGCACCAGGGCTGTGCCTGGCCCTCCTGGATTTTCTCCTGCGCCCACCCTGCTTTCTCGATCCAGCAGCTAAGGGGTTGACACTGGCATAGTGCCGGGAGCTCATGAGCCAAGATCCTTCTTGCGCTCTGGTTCTGACTGGCTGGTGCCAGGACTCCCAGCGGGATGGCTTTAAGGCACATTCTGGGGGAGACCAGGAGGAGCCATCCTCGACTCTCCCTTTCCTCCAGGGTAAGGAGGCTTTAGAACTCAGCATGCGCTAGGGTCTGGGGTCACTGCAAGGTAACTAGGCAGAGGCTGTGGGCACTGCGCCTATATTCTGCAGTCATTTGCCCCTACATGCTCCCACCGAAAACACCTTTGATACGTGCTCCAGCCCAGTGTCAGGGCAGCCAGCTGTGCCAGGGCCTTAATGCCCTCCCAGGGGGCAGTCCTTGCCAATGTCAGACAGAATTTGGTGGATAAGTAGCCAGCTCCCTCGCCCCATGTGTGGGATGGCTCTGAGTGTGACCTACACTGTTTCCCCGAGGTGCCCAATGGAACTGAGGTCTGGTTGCCCAAGATGGTAACCTACTTGATAACACCCCCCTTTACTAGATGTTTTCCCTTCCCTGTCTCACTTCTCCACTCCTCTGATGGTGCTTCCTGGGATCACTTCCCAAATAAACCACTCACCCCGGGACAGCTTCTCGGGGACCCCAATGCAATGCCCCGGCAACAACCAAGATCTCGGGGACTGTTTCACCCCCCTGCCTTGCCTGCAGTGCTTTCGGGAGGAGGTTCTCCCAGCTTCCAGGAGAAAGAAGCAAACCCCTGTAGATCCCTTCCAGGAGCTTATCCCTAAGGGAGAAAAGAAAGGGGAGGAAGGTTGGGAAAAAAATACGCTGCTGCTCGGACCTACCTGTGCCCTCTTCAAAGCAGGTGGTATGAAATTTTCCCATATAAAATTCTAACCCTATGATTGCAAAAATAAGGATTGCAAAAAAGAGGAGGAGGCCGATCTGCAGCAAGGGGATCATTGCCTTCATGATCGACTTCAGGACGACTTGTAAACCTGGGGAGACACAGAGAGAGAGGCCCCATAGGCCCGTGAGAAGGCACGCCAAAACCCCACCCCCAAGATGCCTCCTGAGGGAACCCAGAGCACGCAGGAGGCTGGGGACCGGGCGACAGTGAGGGAAGATAGATGGAAGACACAGAGGCTGCTCGTTATAATAATAGGAACCATTCCTCCTAATATTTTAGAGCACTTTTTTTTTTTTTGGTTTTGTTTTGGCCGCGCCGTTTGGCTTGTGGGATCTTAGTTCCCCAAGCAGGGACTGAACCCGGGACCACGGCAGTGAAAGCTCGGAGTCCTAACCACTGGACCGCCAGGGAATTCCCCACTTTTTATCTTTAAAATATTTTTAAAAGTATTGGACATAGGCTGTCCCATTTGATGACCTTTTGGGCAAGAAAGAGGTGGAAATTCATGGCTTTCTGAGCCCCGTTCTTGGGTGTTGGGTGGCTTTCACCCAGAGCGGGGTGACTTTTTCTCACTTCTTTCCACCAAGAGAGGGCGTCTTTTCCTAATTCATACAAAGGCGCCATATACGCTAGTTGCAGCTCTGTCTGGGAAAGCAGTCAATGTCCTAGTTCCAACCCTGAGAAACCGGACATTATTTCATTGGCTTTTAGTAACAACCCCATGAGGCAGGCGCACGTGTAAAATTATCCCCATTTTACAGAGGTGGGAAGCAAACCTCAGCGGATGTCATGATTCACCTTAGGGCATGATAAATAACAGGGCCAGGATTTGCATCCAGGTCGGAATGATGTCAAATCCTCTGTTTGTAACCACTGTTCTCTATGTTTAGGAAAGTCTATGGTTAAAATGAGGATTCAAACATATAGCTTGGGTCTTGCTTCTTGATGAGAAGAACTTCCCATGGCCCACGATTAGCACCTCCTGATGGGTGGAGACCACAGGGAGACTATGTTACTCCAAGAGGTCCAAAATGTAAGGCTGATGCATGTGGCAGAGTGGCTAAGGCTCTGGACACTGGCTGAAGTTGATGCCCAGGCCAGATCTCCTTTGCTGTTGGTGGACCCTCCCTCCAGCTGCTGTGGGCATTTGCTGCTAACGGCTCCCAGATGCTCCTCTTTTCATAGAATTGCCCTTGGTTATCAAAAGCTCCCCACCTGGGAGGCTATCGCTTCCCCACCTCCCACCCCCAATAACTGACCACAGAAGTGCAAAAGACCAGCCTGTTGCCTCAAGTAGGAGACAACTCTGACGCTATTCACACCCCAGAGCTCCCTGCAGGATCCGGCTGAGACTGCATCTTTGTTCAGATCCTTCCACTACCCCGTCCTGCTGCCCTCATTCTCTCTCTCCTGACGGCACTCCCCCAATAAAGCAAGTGCATCTGAACACCTATCTAAATCTGCTTCTAGGGGACCTGACTTAGTCAACTCCTGACTAGCAAAGTGATCTTGAGCAAGTCACGTTCCCGTTCTGAACCTTGGTTTCTTCGTCTGTAAATGGGGATTAGAATAGCACCTCCCTCTCAGGATTAAATGAGAGGGTTCATACCTAGCAAAGTCCCTGGCACATCATAGGTGGTCGTTAAACAAAAATTCTTATTAGTATTAGCTTTGGGATGGCCCTTGATTTAATATGACATAGGCACCCACTGGAATCTTGCAGACACCTGAGTAGAAGTGCCTTCTTTCTAACAAAAAGATCCTGCTGGTGGTTATCTGGAAAATCTTACTCTTTAAATCTGGATGGCAATGAACTTGAAGAATGAAGCTAATGAAATGTAAAATGGTGGTAATAACAGAACCTACTTCACAGGCTTGTTGTGAGGATTAATGAGTTAAAAAAATGGCAAATACTTAGAACAGCGCCTGGTACATAGTAAGTGCTTATAAATAAAAAATAATAGAACAGGGAGATCAGCTCGGTGCTTTGTGACCACCTAGAGGGGGAGGATAGGGAGGGTGGGACGCAGGAGGGAGGGGATATAGGGATATATGTATGCATATAGCTGATTCACTTTGTTATACAGCAGAAACTAACACAACATTGTAAGGCGATTATACTCCAATAACGATGTTAAAAAAAATAGGAATTATTGTTATTATTATTACTACTACTACTACTGAGGCAGTAGGACAGAAAAAGTTTAGCCCTGTTTTGTTTTGTTTTTCTTTTGTTTTTTCCAGCTGAACCTAATCCTGACCCTGTATAGTGCAGCCACCCACAGAGGATCTGGAGGAGAAGCATCCCTGGAGGATGAGAAAATAGCATGGAACGAGTATAGACTTTGGAGCTCATCGCTGTCAAGCTGTAAGAACTCAGGTGAGTCATTTAACCTTTCTGAGCCTCCACCTTTTCATCTGTAAAATGGGTTCACTGGGTGATCGTGAGGATGAACTAAGATAATACACAAAAAGCTCTTTCTGCTGTGCCCGGTACACAGCAGGCACTCAATGAATGGTAACGGTCATTGCCACCAGTATTACCAGCCTTGGGGTCAGACTGGCTAACTCCTAATTCTGCCATTCTCAGCCACGTGACTTTGCTCAAGTTATTCAGCCGCCCTGAGCTTCAGTTTCCCCATCTGTAAAACGGAGATAGCAGCATTACCGACTTCACAGGGTTGTGAGTGTGAGGACCTGGGTGGCGCTTACCATGGCTCCTGATGGAGAAATGCTCAGTAAATGGGTGCGGCTCCTGGCTGGCTTTCAGGCGCTCACCCAGACCTGCAGCCAGATGCCTGGTGGGGAGTCCCCTGAGGGACTTCCCCAAAGTGGAGGCTGCCCTGACCCAGGCTGGGGACGCACCCAAGGGTTCCTGTGACACGCTATGCAGAGGGGAAACCAAGGGCTCGCGGGACCCCCTGAGCAGACCCCTGGTCACGGTTGGAAACTCACGCACTTGGGATTCCAGACACCAGCTTGAGCGGCCGCAGCACTCGAACTGCCCTCAGCGTTCTTAGGTCAAACTCCGTCCCAACTGTTGCCAAGATGCTGGAAGAAAGAAGCCAGAACAGAAAGCAGAAGGTGGGTTTCAGGGTCAGACCGGTGGGCGGGGGTTCGATGTTGTGGTGTATTGGCTGGGTGACCACAGGCAGGTGATTTTACATTGCTGGGCCTCAGTTTCGTCACCTGTAAAACAGTGTTAATAGTACCTGCTTCACAGGATAACAGATGATTTACAAAGACCCCACATAGGTGTATGGTTGATGATACTCGATAAACATTAGGCTGAGAAGAACAGAAGACTCCTGTGGCACCTGGTTGGGGTGACTTTCAGTGTATTTTGCAACTCACAATCAGGATGGATCCTGGGGAGGCTGGGAGGCCCTGGGGGAAGGACCAAGGGGAGTGGCAGATCCTTCGGGGCTCAGGTCTCTTTACCAACTGGCAAGAAAGCAGTTTAGTGTTAAGATCCCAGCCAGCATGGGTTCAAATCTCAGCTCTGCCACTTCCCAGCTGGGTGACCTTGGGCAAGTTACTTCCCCTCTCCATGCCTCAGTTCCCCCTTTTGTATAACAGGGATCACAACAGTACCTACACCTCAAAGGGGTGTGAGGATTAAATGAATCGATACACGTGAAGTGGTTGGCATTGTGGCCAGAACACAGGAAGTGTACTAAGCTACTCAAACAACCCAAACAATGGGTGTAGCCCTGCGGGGGTGGACCAGCTGACATCAGCTCCAGAAGGGGACTACAGACCCCGAACCTCAGGGCAAAAAGTCACTCCTGTAAATACAGGTGAGTAAGAATCACGGTGATAGGTGAGAGGACCCTCCCGTAGAAAGCCCCCCCGTAAAGACCCCATCCTAAGACCTCATTTGTAAAAAGTATTGCTGGTGAGAAAAAGGGTCCCAGAGACCCTCCTCAACCCAAGGAACCCCCAGACCCGTTTCCTGAATAAGAAATGTAGTAGGAACCACCATGGAACTATGCCACAGAAGAGGTTGTTGTTGGAGCCTCACATGATAGGCAAGAAATGCTGAAAAACAGAGGGCTCTGTGGTTAAGAGGAGGGAGACCACGCAAATAATTTGGGGGTGTCTTCAGTTTTGTCCAGGGATCTGGACCTTATGACTTTTACTTTGAACAACCATATCTGCATCTGTGAATACCCAGTATCTACATCTCTTTGTCTTTTTAAAAAATAAATGTATTTATTTATTTATTTTTGGCTGTGTTGGGTCTTCATTGCCGCGCTCGGGCTTTCTCTAGTTGCAGTGACCAGGGGCTACTCTTTGTTGCGGTGCGCGGGCTTCTCCTTGCGGTGGCTTCTCTTGTTGTGGAGCGTGGGCTCTAGGCGTGAGGGCTTCAGTAGTTGTGGCACATGGGCTCAGTAGTTGTGGCACACGGGCTCAGTAGTTGTGGCTCACGGGCTCTAGAGTGCAGGCTCAGTAGTTGTGGCGCACAGGCTTAGTTGCTCCGTGGCATGTGGGATCTTCCCGGACCAGGGCTTGAACCTGTGTCCCCTGCATTGGCAGGTGGATTCTTAACCACTGAGCCACCAGGGAAGTCCCATCTTTGTCTTTTTTTAAATTTAATTTTTATTTTGTATTGGAGTATAGTTGAGTTTCAATGTTGTGTTAGTTTTAGGTGTACAGCAAAGTGATTCAGTTATACATATACATACATCCATTCTTTTTCAGATTCTTTTCCCATATAGATTATTATAGAATATTGAGTAGAGTTCCCTGTGCTATACAGTAGGTCCTTGGTGATTATCTATTTTATATATAGTATATCTCTTTGTCTTTGAGACAACCAGTATCTGCATCTGTAAATAACCAATATTGGCACGCCTTTGTCTCAGGACTTTCTTTGAAGCTGAGACAGGCCCAGGGAGTGAATTCCCCTGTGGGAGCAGCCCTCCACCAAAGATTGCTGGGAGTAGGTGGATGAATTCCCCAGCTCCCCTGCCCCCTCCTCCCAGATCCTCTGAGGTGTGAGTTCTACACAGGCTCCCAGAGAGGCTGAGCCCAGCTGCCCGCAGCGGGTAACCTGCTTGACCCTTCATTCTTCCTTGTCTCCCCACCCTTGTCCCCCACCCACACTTCCTGGAGTCACTTCCCAGATGAACTACTTGCACCTGAATCCTTGTTTCAGGGTCAATATGGAGGCACACCAAACTAAGACCCAACTCTTTTTCCAACTATTCCTAGAGCAGAGACGGGTCTATTAGGTTGGGCTGACCTCCTTTTCCACCATCAACAAATGCATATCTGAACACGTCCTGTGTGTGCTGGGCAAAGCAATACCTGAGGTCCTCCTTGCCCCACGGAGCTGATGTGGGAGAAGAATGTTTAACCAAAAAAGGCACACAGAGAATGAATCCGTCACAGGTGTCATGCATTCTTAGAGAGAGCAGGGGAAAACAACAGCTCTGAGGGCACACAGCAGGTAGTGTTAACTCGTCTGGGACCCAGGGAGGACCCCGTCTCAAGCTGAGGGCTCACGGAAGAGGAGGAGGGATCTGGTCCATGGGGGAAGAACTTTCCAGGCTGACGGAATGGCAGAGACAGAGAGCCTGGGGTGGGAAGGAGCTTGGCAAATTCAAAGAATGAGATGGTGCATGGTGGGGATTTGGATGGTGCCATGAAGCTGAAGTATAGGTGGGGGCCATGCCATGCAACCCCAAAGAACTTTTCATTCATTTAATTCTATTTTTCTTTTCCTCTCCCAACTTTCCGATATTCACTGGCATTCCTCAAACTCCATCATCCTATAGATCACCAGTCTATTTCACTTTCTTCCTTCTTGGCAGATAAAAGCCATGGGTGAGGGCATGCACAGTAAATGACAAGCATTTGTTGAGTTTTCATTCACTCACTTCACAAACATGAACTGGGCACCTACAATGTGCCAGGCTCTGTCTAGGTCCTGGGGACAGGAGTCATAGGAATCCCTGTTTGCATGGGGGAGGCTGAGAATAAACGCAGTAAATATGCCAGATGTCAGGGTGATGAGTACAAGGGAGAAAAGCAGTGCAGAGAAGGGGGTGCATTGGTAACGTGGGGCAGGGTGAGGGGAGTGATGACACACATATCAATTGGTAAAGGCCAACTGCTCTTTCCTGCCTGGCAGGGAAGTAGTTCAGAGTTAAGGATGTTCAGACCAGCACTGCCCAGTAGAACCTTAAGAAGAGCCATGTGTTGGACATAGAGAACAGACTGGTGGCTGCCAAGGGGGAGGGGGTTGAGGGAGGGATGGAGTGGGAGGCTGGGGTTAGCAGATGTAAGCTTTTATATATAGAATGGATGAACAACGAGGTCCTGCTGTACAGCACGGAGAACTATATTCAATATCCTATGATAAACCATAATGGAAAAGAATATAAAAAAAGAGAATGTATATATATGTATAAGTGAATCATTCTGCTGTATAGCAGAAATTAACACAACGTTGTAAATCAACTATACTTCAATTAAAAAAAAGAAAAGAAAAAAGGAAAAAACAAGAAGAGCCATGTGTGAAATTTAAAATTTTCCAGTAGCCACATTGAGAGTCAAAAGAAACAGGTAAAATTAATTTTAATAAATATAGTTTCTTTAACCTGGTGTGTCCGAAGCATTATCATTTCAACAGGCAATCAATATGAAAGATTATTCTCAAGACATTTTATACATTCTTTCCTTTGGAGTACGTCTTTGAAATCTTGGTGCAGATTCTACACCTATGGCACATCTAAACTCAGGTGCTCAATGGCCACACGTGGCCAGTGGTGAATGGACCACACAGCTCAGGTACGGAGAGTCAGTGGGATAAAGATGTGAAGTGAGCCACAGGAATATGTCAGAGGAAAACTCTAGGCAGAGGGACAGTCAGTGCAAAGGTACATGTGAGGAACAGCAAGGAGGCTAGTGAGGCTGGAACCGAGTAAGCCAGGGTGACAGTGGGAGGAGATGAGGCCTGGGGGGTGATGGGGCCAATGGTGCAGGGCCTTGTGGGCCACGGTGAGGACTTCGGCTTTTGCTCCGAGTGAAGTAGGAGCCGTGGAGGGTTCTGAGCACTGAAGAGACATGATCTGACTTGTATTAAAATAAGACCCCCCTGGGGGTCAAGGCCAGAAGCTGGGAGACTAGGGGGGGAGGTGACTGCCCTGGTCCAGGTGAGAGATGATGGGTTTAGACCCATCGTCGTACTGAACACAAGGATAAAGCTGAGCTGAACTCAGCCCTGCCCTTAGATGACCATACAAGTAAGTGGGTGAGAGATTCAAGTCCTTTTGGCTCCAGGGCTGTAGGAGGCAGGAACGAGGAGGAAATGAGTACAGACAGGAAGGCTGGGGACAGCATGATTGTGCAGCCCAAGTCTGAAGAGGCAGCACAGCACAAAATGTTACAAAATCTTAGAGACTTGGAGTTAAACCCTGACCCTGAATTTTCTCATTACGTGGCCTTTGCCCTAACTTCTCTGAGCCTCTGAAATGCAGACAATCCAACCTCCCTCCTGCCCAGTGCAATCTTAGCTCGCACCCAAGGTGTACTATCTCCAGACTCCCTCCCTGGATGGATGACAGAGTTAGGAGAAGAACAGGAGGAGGGGGAAGGCTTCTCAGGCCGAGAATGTCCTACAGAGGCAGAAGGCTTCCCTCAGGATACGTGGTCGGGGGAAACCGGAGGCAGAGAAGGTGGGTCTTGTTGTCTGGACAGTGAGAGTCATGTAAGGTTTTGGAGCAAGGGAGGGATGTGATTAGGGTTGGCGTTAGGAAGACAAGCCTGACAGCTGAAAGGACAGATTGGTGGTGATGGAGGGAGGAATTAGGAGGCAGCCACAAGAGCCGACCGGCGTAATGAGGGCTAGAACTAGGACAAAGGCAGTGGGAGTACAAAGGAGGCCCCAATTTATATATAACTGCCATTGACTGCTGTGCACCGGGAAACTTGCCTGGGCTCATCAAGTCCTCCCTGCATCCCAGCAGCCAGCAGGATGAGTCCCATTTTACAGAGGAGGAAACTGAAGCCCAGATAAGTTACTAATGCATGGAGGTCCACACCGCCAAGTAAGAATGTGAACCCAGGACCCCAGGACTCCTGAACCCTAGTTTTCTACCTCACGTGGCTTGTTGGATGGGGTGGGGGCAATGGTGGGAAAGAAAGGGAAGGGAAGAATGGCTTTCTGATTATGATTGGAACACCAAGTGGTCCATTTATTCAACCAGGGTTTATTGAGCACCTGCTATGCACCAGACACTCAGGTAGGACCTGAGGATGCCACCATGAACAAAGTGTCAATGGGAAAATATACGGTATGTCAGATGGTGTGACGCACTATGGAGAACAATACGGCAGCCGCCAGGGCTTCCAATGGAAGGATGGAGCATGTGGTGGGAGAGAGGGGTTAAGACTGGGTTACCTGAAGGATGGAGTTGTCAACTGAGATGGGGACGATGGAGGAAGGGGGTGGTTTGGAGGAAGATCAAGAGCTGGATTGTGGACACGTTAAGTTTGGGAAGCCAGTTTTCTGTAATTCCCTCACTAAAACCTTCCAATGGCTTCTATCATGCTTAGAATAAAATCCAAACGGTAGCGTGACCATAAGACCTTGTGTGACTTTACTCCCACTGACTGCTCTGTGCTATACTCCAGGCACTTTGGCTTTCTGTTCTTCCAATGGGAAAATCTCCTTTCCACCATGGGAATGCTATGTTGGCCATCTCTTCTACTTCAAACACTTGCCCCATCCCGTCAACTCTCTCCCTCTTTTCTTAGCTGGCCCTCTTCAAATCCTTCAGATTGCAGCTCAAATTTTTCTTCTCAGAGAGGATTTCCATGTCCCCTCCGGATAAAGAGAACCTTCACTCTCTGAAATTATACTGTTTATTAAGTTGTATATATTATTCACCTCCTCTTCTAGAATATCAGCTCCAGGAGGTCAGAGACTTTTTTTTTTTATTGGGGTATAGTTGTTTTACAATGTTGTGTTAGTTTCTACTGTACAGCAAAGTGGAATTCCCTGTGCTATACAGCAGGTCCTCATTAGTTATCTATTTTATACATATTAGTGTATATACGTCAATCTCAATCTCCCAATTCATCCCACTCCCTTGGTGTCCATACGTTTGTTCTCTACGACTGTGCAGAGACTTTTTTTTGGTAGTACCTGCAGCACCTTTCCTGACGCAGCAGGTACTCAATGCATATTTGGTGAATGCATCAGGAGCGGTCAAGGGTAGGGTTATGGTAGACCAGATATCCCAGGGTAGATAGCTAAAATGAAAAAAGCCAAGAATCCCCAATGGAATGTTGGGGAAGGGAAAAAAAAAAAAAAAGACAAGTAGAGGAAAGATATTGGTGAAAAAGAGGGAGAAGTCACAGAGGCAGGAGGAGACCTGGCAGAAGAGTGTCATCCCTAAGGGTCAAGTTCAAAAGCGTTTCGAGAAAGGAGAGGTCATTGGTCTCCAGGGCAGCACAGAAATGAGTAAGATGCAAGGGATGAAAAGCATCCATTACACAACACTGGGGAGTCTCGCCATGGTTGATGGCTGGAGAGAACAAGAGGAGAGGAACTGGAAACAAGAGCCTGGGTATGAGAAGAGAGTCTTTTTAGGGTGGAAGAGAACTGAGTATGTTTATGTGTCGAGAGAGAAAAGTCGATGATGTATCCCTTGGCCTTTAGAGCCATGCTGCCTGATACAGTAAACATTAGCTACACATAGTTGTTTAAATATACATTTATAACTAAATTAGACATTCAGTTCCTCAGTCACATTAGTCGCACTTACACATAACTATTTAAATATGTAATTAATTTAATTTAAATTAAATGAGAACTTCAGTTCCTCAGTCGACTTTTAAGTGCTCCACAGCCACATGTGGACAGTCGCATACAAATAACATTTCCATCATTGTAGAAAGTTCCATTGGATGGTGTTGCTCTAGCATGTACCCCCACTAGGGCAGGAATTTTCATCTGTTTTGCTCACAGCTGTATCCCCAGGACCTAAAACTGTGCCTGGCATAGAGTAGGTGCTCAATAAATGTTTGTTGAATGAATGAATGAATAAATAATGAAGTGAAATGTAGGAAAGCATAGTGATAACTAATAGACTATATTCCAGAAGAGATGGAAGTCTGTGTAGACGGCAGGACTTGTCTTTTTTTTTAAATTAATTTATTTATTTTTGGCTGTGTTGGGTCTTCATTTCTGTGCGAGGGCTTTCTCTAGTTGCGGCAAGCGGGGGCCACTCTTCATCGCGGTGCACGGGCCTCTCACTATCGCGGCCTCTCTTGTTGCGGAGCACAGGCTCCAGACGCGCAGGCTCAGTAGTTGTGGCTCACGGGCCTAGTTGCTCCGCGGCATGTGGGATCTTCCCAGATCAGGGCTCGAACCCGTGTCCCCTGCACTGGCAGGCAGATTCTCAACCACTGCGCCACCAGGGAAGCCCAGGACTTGTCTTAAACTAGGAAAAAATCAGGGAAGACACAGATGGTTGTCTACTCGATAGCCAATCCCACCCCCTCCCTTGCTAATGGAGCCCACCTTCCATCAAAGAGGCAGAAAATACCCAATAGTCTCTTTCTCCCAGGATTCCTTGCAATGGGAGCACTGGTCACATGACCCAGTCTTGCGCTTAACAGGATCTGAGTGAAAGTCCGCTGGGTGCTTCTGGGAAAGTTTCCCTTCTTTGAGAAGAGTCACAGGGCAGGAGACAGCCCTTCCTCTTCTTTGGCCAGATGCTTTTGCGCCTACACAGGATGGCTGGGTAGACATCTTGGAACCGTGAGTAGTAAAGGTTACCAAGAAAAGTCCTTACACTGAAGATGGCAGAGTGGAAAGATGGAAAGGATTCCTTGGAGACATTGCTGAGCTGCAGAACCAACACTGCAACCAAGCTCCCAGCCTGCAGACTTCTTGTAATGTGGATAACAAACACTCTTCCTAGCAGTTAAGAGCCAGAGAGCCCTGGTTCAAATCCCAGTTCTGCCAATCACTAGCTGTGTGGCCTTGGGCAAGATACTCAACTTCTCTGTGCCTCAGTTTCCTGAGCTATAGAATGGGGATGATCATAGTACTTCCCTTTATAGGTGTGGGAATTTAGGTGATATGCTTAGCACTGTGCTTGGAATTTAGTCAGTTCTATATAAATGTTTGCTATCATCATCATCATCACCATTTAAATTTTTATTTTGTTACTTGCCCCTAAGTTATACCAGAACTGACTGATCAAGGAACCAAATTCATTGAGTTTATTCTCTTTGCCAGGTTATATGCTAATGGCCTTACATACTGAGGTCCCATTTTATGCCTCAGCATATTTACCAGGTGAATGCTCTACACTCAGTTCATTGACAGGGGTACCGAGACACTGAGGGGTTAACTACTTGCCCACAGTCACACAGCTAACATGTGGTGCCTGTATCCTGAGTCTGGCTTTGCTGCACCTAGGGAGCCTAGGGCCCAGCGAGAGCCCCAGACTGCTGCCCCTGGTTAACTTCACCACACCCACTTACCCTCTCCTGGGACCTCAGCCAATTTTACACCTCCACTAACCTAAGTGTAAGAAGGAGCTAGATTTTTCTCTAGCTGGCTGGAAGTCAGAATGTCAATAAATATTTGCAGAGGAGCAACTACTATGTGCCAGGTGGGTGAGGAGGGGAACATGTGCAAAGGCCCTGGAGCTGGAGAGACCTTATGGTGAAGAGTGAAGTTACCAGATGAGAGGGAGGGGCAGGGGTCAGGAGAATGAGAAGGAGATGTTAGCGTGGTTGGAAAGCAGGGGAGAGGAGGGGGGATGTCGTCAAACCCCTGACCTCTGGTTAGAAGAAGCACCTGCCCACACTATTTACAATAGCCAAGACATGGAAGCAACCTAAATGTCCATCGACAGATGCATGGATTAAGATGTGGAACATATACACAACGGAATATTACTCAGCCATAAAAAAAGAATGAAATAATGCCATTTGCAGCAACATGGATGGACCCAGAGATTATCACACTAACTGAAGTAAGCCAGACAGAGAAAGACAAATATCATACGACATAATATAATATCACTTATATGTGGAATCTAAAAAATGATACAAATAAACTTATTTACAAAGCAGAAATAGATCCACAGACATAGAAAACAAATTTACGGTTACCAAAGGGGAAAGGAAGGAGAAGGATAAATTAGGAGTTTGGGATTAACATATACACACTATATATATAAAATAGATAAACAACAAGGACCTACAGTATAGCACAGGGAACTATACTCAATATTTTATAATAACCTATAAGGGAAAAGAATCTGAAAAAGAATACATATATGTGTGTGTGTGTGTATGTGTGTATATATATATATATATATATATATATATATATATATATGTAAGAATGTATATACATACATATATATGTATAACTGATTCACTTTACTGTACACCTGAAACTAACACAACACTGTAAATCAACTATACTTCTATAAAAAAAATTTTTTTTAATTAAAAAAAGAAGCACCTGCCCTCATAGATCTGGGTCCAATCTTCCTGAGATGAGTATTTAGGAGCATAACTACTTCCCGTACAGTCTATATTCTTGCCATTCATAGATTTTGCAAATCTTCTTCAAGTTCATTCTTATATCACCTAGATTTCAGCTTCTCTTGGGAAAACTATTTCTAAAATTCCTTTTTTAAACCCTCAAATGCAGAGAGTTGAGACAATCACTTTTTCAGTTCACGGCATAGCTTCGCCTTTGGTCTGTGCAATGCCCCTCTCTTGTTCGTTCGTTCGTTCATTCATCATTCATTCCTTTTTATCTCCATATTCTACTTTCATTCTTTTTCCCCGAGACAACTGATATGTCTAATTTGGTCTTATTGGAGTGCATTCTTGTAAAACGTGTTTTATTTTGAGTGCATATATTTTAAATTTACACGAATGGCATGAAGTTAGGAATATTCTGTTGTTCTCTGTTTTCAGCCAATGAAAACAGAACAGCAGACGTGCATTCCGGGGCTCTCGCTGGTCCCCAGGCTCCCTAGGTGAAGCCGCCACATCCCACCTCCCCATCCCCCAGGGACAGACACCAGGCGGCCTCCAGATCCTCTTCCACAGATGGCGATGGAGTGAATATGCCCATACTCAGTCCTTACAGACCCAGTGAAAGTCTCCCTGAGATGGGTGGCTGGGAGCATCTGGACTTAATCGGACTAGGCACTGCCCATGACCCTCCAGAGGGGCCACCCAGGCCACGCCCCCATGAGTGGGGAGGATCTTCCTCTGTCCCCACATCCCACTGACCCTTGACTTAACCACCTTTCTAATTTTTTCCAGTCTAAGAGGCATGCAGAGATACTCACTGTTTTCATTTTCATCTTTCTGATTACAAATGATTTTGAGTACCATGTCATCTACTGATTAGCTTTTCAGACTTCTCTTCCCTAACCTGTCTGATCACATTTTTTGCCTGCTTTCCTCTTGGGGTTGCTGTGTTATTTTTGGTTTTGGTTATTATTATTATTTTTATTGAAGTATAGTTGATTTACAATGTTGTGTTAATTTCTGCTGTACAGCAAAGTGATTCAGTTTTATATATATATGCACATTTTTTTTCATATTTTTTTCCATTACGGTTTATTAGAGGACATTGAATATAGTTCCCTGTGCTATACAGTAGGACCTTGTTGTTTACCCAGTCTATGTATAATAGTTCGCATCTTCTAGTCCCAAACTCCCAATCCAACCCTCCCCCGATCCCCCCACTTGGCGGGGTTACTGTTTTATTGTTGTTGACTATTCCCCCCATAGCCTTTTTTTTTTTTAAGAGTAACATATATATTTTTAAAAATTAATTAATTAATTTATATTTATTTTTGGCTGCGTTGGGTCTTCGTTTCTGTGCGAGGGCTTCCTCTAGTTGTGGTAAGCGGGGGCCACTCTTCATCGTGGTGCGCGGACCTCTCACTATCGTGGCCTCTCTTGTTGTGGAGCACAGGCCCCAGACGCGCAGGCTCAGTAGTTGTGGCTCACGGGCTTAGTCGCTCCGTGGCATGTGGGATCTTCCCAGACCAGGGCTCGAACCCGTGTCCCCTGCATTGGCAGGCAGATTCTTAACCACTGCGCCACCAGGGAAGCCCCCCCCACCCCGTAATCTTGATCAGTGCTGCCCAATATGGTAGCCATCGGCTGCATGTGGCTATTGAGCTCTCGAAATATGGCCAGTGTGAGTGAGAAGCTGAGTTTTAAATTGTATTTACTTTTAATTCATTTCCATTAAAAATAGTCACATGTCATAGAGAACACGTTTGTGGCTGCCAAGGGAGAGAGGGGGTAGGAGAGGGATGGATTAGGAGTTTGGGACTAGCAGGTGCCAATTATTATATATAGAATGGATAAACAACAGGGTCCTACTGTATAGCACAGGGAACTATATTCAATATCCTCTAATAAACCATAATGGAAAAGAAAAAAAAAAAGTCACATGTGCCTAGGGGCTCCCATAATGAACAGCTGTGAGCTATTAATCCCTGGTCACTTTTTTTTCTACCATCCATCCTATGCACTGTTTACAAACACTACTTTAGTTCTTACCACATGTCAGGTGTTATTTTAAATGATTATAAATATTAACTCATTTCAAACTCCTAACAGCCCATAGGTAGATGCTATTCTCTCCATTTTTATCGATTAGAAAACTGAGGCACAGAGAGGTGGAGTAACTTGCTCAAGGATTCGTAGGACATTGTACAGCTAGGATCTGGATCTGGGAACCAAAGTGTCCCCATTATGTTCTTATTTAAACAGAACATCTTAGTTTTCATATAATCAAGTTTTTTGTTTTGTTTTGTTTTGTTTTTTTGCTTTAGAGTTTGTGCTTTTAAATTTGAGAAGTCCTTCCCCCTCCCTGGGTGGCACAGATATTCTCCTGCCTTTTCTCCCTTAATGTGAAGTTCTTACCACTCACACAATGTCCTCTCAAGCGCCTTAACATTTGCATGGAACAGTTCTTCCTCTTATTTGTCTTTTAAAGTAGAGGATGGCACAAAAGGGCACGTTTCTATTTTGGGTGATTCCTGAAGCTGTGTTAAAGTGCAGTGTTTTCTTAAATAAAAAGGAGCAGAAGCAGATGCAAAAGCCCCAGAAGGTGCTAGGTAAGTGATTCTAGAAAAGACGAGAGCCACAGAGGGGTGAGTTTGCTGGGGACGAAAAGGGGATGGATGTTGAGTGAAGGTCTGTGGATCTGGAGATGAGCAGGTCGTGGTGGGCCTCCTGAAGGGCCTTATTGCATTGCCTTGCTGATTGCAAGGCTGAAGGAGGTAGCAGAAGAGAAACCTCTCCTTGAGAGAGACTGGGATGAGAAGAGGGGGGAAGAGAATGTGGCAACTTGAGGGAGGTGGGGGAAGAGTGTCTTCCAAATAGAGGAGATCTGTCCAAGTTTGCAAGCAAAGAGCCTTGTGTCCCCGGAGAAGGAGAGCCTGAAGATCCAAATGAGATATTTGATGGAGTAAAGCTCTCAAGGAAATGGATAACTACATTCTCAATTTAATTCCCAGACATTTAGTGGGCACCTCCTACAGGAGAGGCACTTGTGGAGCAAAATAAAAACAAGAGCTAAACTCTCGCCCGCAGCTGGTGGGAGTTGCAATTGGTTCCACCACTTGGGAAAATTGTTAGGCAGTTTCTGCCAAAGCTAAACAGGTACCACCCCATGACCCAGAAATTCCACCCAGAAATACCTCCCAGAGAAATGGGAGCTGTGGTCACTGAATGACAAGTAGGAGTGTCAACAGCACTTTTTTCTGTAATAGCCCCAGAGTGGAAAGTATCCAAATGCCTACCACCAGCACAGTAGATAAACAGCCATGAGAATGAATGACCTACAGCTACAGCTACAACATGGACGGATCCCACACATACAATGTCAAGGGAAAGAAGCCAACGAGAGCACACCTTATGATCCCATGTGTTTACAATTCAAGAATAAGCAAGATCACCCGCCAGGGCAGGTGGGGGCTGGGAGCTGAGGCTCGGGCTTCGGAGGTCGGATCCCAGGGAGAGACTGGGGTTGGCTGCGTGAACACAGCCTGAAGGGGGCTAGTGTGCCACAGCTAGCCGGGAGGGAGTCCGGGAAAAAGTCTGGAACTGCCTAAGAGGCAAGAGACCATTGTTTCGGGGTGCGTGAGGAGAGGGGATTCAGAGCACCACCTAAATGAGCGCCACAGACGGGCGCCAGCTGTGGCTATCAGCACGAACCCCAGAGATGGGCATGAAACGCTAAGGCTGCTGCTGCCGCCACCAAGAAGCCTGTGTGCAAGCACAGGTCACTATCCACAACTCCCCTCCTGGGAGCCTGTGCAGCCTGCCACTGCCAGGGTTCTGTGATCCAGGGACAACTTCCCCAGGAGAACACACGGCGCGCCTCAGGCTGTTGCAACGTCACACAGGCCTCTGCCACCAAAGGCTCACCCTGCATTACGTACCCCTCCCTCCCCCCGGCCTGAGTGAGCCAGAGCCCCTGAATCAGCTGCTACTTTAACCCCGTCCTGTCTGGGCAGGGAACAGATGTCCTCTGTAGCAGGGCAGAAAATAGCAGAAAAACTGAGGCAGAAGAACGGATAAGTGACCTGGAAGATAAAATAGTGGAAATAACTACTGCAGAGCAGAATAAAGAAAAAAGAATGAAAAGAATTGAGGACAGTCTCAGACACCTCTGAGACAACATTAAACATACCAACATTCGAATTATAGGGGTCACAGAAGAAGAAGAGAAAAAAAAAAAGGGACTGAGAAAATATTTGAAGAGATTACAGTTGAAAACTTCCCTAATATGGGAAAGGAAATAGTCAACCAAGTCCAGGAAGCGCAGAGTCCCATACAGGATAAATCCAAGGAGAAACAGGCCAAGACACATATTAATCAAACTATCAAAAATTAAATACAAAGAAAAAATATTAAAAGCAGCAAGGGAAAAGCAACAAATGACATACAAGGGAATCCCCATAAGGTTAACAGCTGATCTTTCAGCAGAAACTCTGCAAGCCAGAAGGGAGTGGCAGGACATATTTAAAGTGATGAAAAGGGAAAATCTACAACCAAGATTACTCTACCCAGCAAGGATCTCATTCAGATTCGACGGAGAAATTAAAACCTTTACAGACAAGCAAAAGCTAAGAGAATTCATCACCACCAAACCAGCTCTATAACAAATGCTAAAGGAACTTCTCTAGGCAGGAAACACAAGAGAAGGAAAAGACCTACAATAACAAACCCAAAACAATTAAGAAAATGGTAATAGGAATATACATATCGATAACTACCTTAAATGTAAATGGATTAAATGCTCCAACCAAAAGACGTAGACTGGCTGAATGGATACAAAAACAAGATCCATATATACGCTGTCTACAAGAGACCCACTTCAGACCTAGGGACACATACAGACTGAAAGTGAGGGGACAGAAAAAGATATTCCATGCAAATGGAAATCAAAAGAAAGCTGGAGTAGCAATTCTCATATCAGACAAAATAGACTTTAAAATAAAGATTATTACAAGAGACAAAGAAGGACACTACATAATGATCAAGGGATCAAGCCAAGAAGAAGATATAACAATTGTAAATATTTATGCACCCAACATAGGAGTACCTCCATACATAAGGCAAATGCTAACAGCCACAAAAGGGGAAACTGACAGTAACACAATCATAGTAGGGGACTTTAACACCCCACTTTCACCAATGGACAGATCATCCAAAATGAAAATAAATAAGGAAACTTATTAAAAGCAACTATATGCCAAAAAAATGGACAACCTGGAAGAAATGGACAAATTCTTAGAAAAGCACAACCTTCCGAGACTGAACCAGGAAGAAATAGAAAATATAAACAGACCATTCACAAGCACTGAAATTGAGACTGTGATTAAAACTCTTCCAACAAACAAAAGCCCAGGACCAGATGGCTTCCCAGGCAAATTCTATCAAACATTTAGAGAAGAGCTAACACCTATCCTTCTCACATTCTTCCAAAATATAGCAGAGGGAGGAACACTCCCAAACTCATTCTACGAGTCCACCATCACCCTGATACCAAAACCAGACAAAGATGTCACAAAGAAAGAAAACTACAGGCCAATATCACTGATGAACATAGATGCAAAAATCCTCAACAAAATACTAGCAAACAGAATCCAACAACACATTAAAAGGATCATACACCACGATCAAGTGGGATTTATCCCAGGGATGCAAGGATTCTTCAATATACGCAAATCAATCAATGTGATACACCATATTAACAAACTGAAGGATAAAACCATATGATAATTTCAATAGATGCAGAAAAAGCTTTCAACAAAATTCAACACACATTTATGATAAAAACTCTCCAGAAAGTAGGCATAGAGGGAACCTACCTCAACATAATAAAGGCCATATATGACAAACCCATAGCAAACATCGTTCTCAATGGTGAAAAACTGAAACCATTTCCACTAAGATCAGGAACAAGACAAGGTTGCCCACTCTCACCACTATTATTCAACATAGTTTTGGAAGTTTTAGGCACAGCAATCAGAGAAGAAAAAGAAAAAAAAAAGGAATCCAAATCAGAAAAGAAGAAGTAAAGCTGTCACTGTTTGCAGATGACATGATACTAAACATAGAGAATCCTAAAGATGCTACCAGAAAATTACTAGAGCTAATCAATGAATCTGGTAAAGTAGCAGGATACAAAATTAATGCACAGAAATCTATTGCATTCCTATACACTAATGATGAAAAATCTGAAAGAGAAATTAAGGAAACACTCCCATTTACCATTGCAACAAAAAGAATAAAATACCTAGGAATAAACCTACCTAAGGAGACAAAAGACCTGTATGCAGAAAACTATAAGACACTGATGAAAGAAATTAAAGATGATACAAACCGATGGAGAGATAGACTATGCTCTTGGATTGGAAGAATCAACATTGTGAAAATGACTATACTACCCAAAGCAATCTACAGATTCAGTGCAATCCCTATCAAACTACCAATGGCATTTTTCACAGAACTCGAACAAAAAATTCCACAATTTGTATGGAAACACAAAAAACCCCGAATAGCCAAAGCAACCTTGAGAAAGAAAAATGGAGCTGGAGGAATCAGGCTCCCAGACTTCAGACTACACTACAAAGCTACAGTAATCAAGACAGTATGGTACTGGCACAAAAACAGAAATATAGATCATTGGAACAGGATAGAAAGCCCAGAGATAAACCCACGCACAGATGGTCACCTTGTTTTTGATAAAGGAGGCAAGAATATACAATGGAGAAAAGACAGCCCCTTCAATAAGTGGTGCTGGGAAACCCGGACAGCTACACGTAAAAGAATGAAATTAGAACACTCCCTAACACCATACACAAAAATAAACTCAAAATGGATTAAAGACCTAAATGTAAGGCCAGACACTATCAAACTCTTAGAGGAAAACATAGGCAGAACACTCTATGACATAAATCACAGCAAGATCCTTTTTGACCCACCTCCTAGAGAAATGGAAATAAAAACAAAAATAAACAAATGAGACCTAATGAAACTTAAAAGCTTTTGCACAGCAAAGGAAACCATAAACAAGACGAAGAGACAACCCACAGAATGGGAGAAAATATTTGCCAACGAAGCAACTGACAAAGGATTAATCTCCAAAATTTAGAAGCAGCTCATGCAGCTCAATATCAAAAGAACAAACAACCCAATCCAAAAATGGGCAGAAGACCTAAATAGACATTTCTCCAAAGAAGATATACAGATTGCCAACAAACACATGAAAGAATGCTCAACATCACTAATCATTAGAGAAATGCAAATCAAAACTACAATGAGGTATCAGGTCACATCAGTCAGAATGGCCATCATTAAAAAATCTACAAACAATAAATGCTGGAGAGGGTGTGGAGAAAAGGAAACCCTCTTGCACTGTTGGTGGGAATGTATATTGATACAGCCACTATGGAGAACAGTATGGAGGTTCCTTAAAAACTAAAAATAGAACTACCATACGACCCAGCAATCCCACTACTGGCCATATACCCTGAGAAAACCATAATTCAAGAAGAGTCATGTACCACAATGTTCATTGCAGCTCTATTGACAATAGCCAGGACATGGAAGCAACCTAAGTGTCCATCGACAGATGAATAGATAAAGAAGATGTGGCACATATATACAATGGAATATTACTCAGCCATAAAAAGAAACGAAATTGAGTTATTTGTAGTGAGGTGGGTGGACCTGGAGACTGTCATACAGAGTGAAGTAAGTCAGAAAGAGAAAAAGAAATACCGTATGCTAACACCTATATATGGAATCTAAAAAAAAAAAAAAAAAAGAATGGTCATGAAGAATCTAGGGGCAAGACAGGAATAAAGACGCAGACCTACTAGAGAATGGACTTGAGGATACAGGGAGGGGGAAGGGTAAGCTGGGACAAAGGGAGAGAGTGGTATGGACATATACACACTACCAAATGTAAAATAGCTAGCTAGTGGGAAGCAGCTGCATAGCACAGGGAGATCAGCTCGATGCTTTGTGTCCATCTAGAGGGGTGGGATAGGGTGGGTGGCAGGGAGACCCAAGAGGGAGGAGATATGGGGATATATGTATACACATAGCTGATTTGCTTTGTTATACAGCAGCAACTAACACAACATTGTAAGCAATTATACTGCAATAAAGGTGTTAAAAAAAAAAAAGAATAAGCAAGAATAATCTGTGCTGTACCATAGCAGGATGGGGTTACTGGCAACTGGAGGTGAACGAGAGGGTTTCTGGAGCTTAAGGATGTTCTGTTTCTTGAATTATGTGCTGGTTACATGAGTACGTTCAGTTGTTGAAAATTATTCAAACTGTATTCATATACATGTGATTTTCTCTTTGTAAGTCCTACTTCTAAATATAAAGCTAAAACCCACAGATTTAGAAAGGAGCTAACATTTATTCAGTGCTTGCTGTGGGTCAGGTGGTGTGCATTATTTTATCCAATCCTCATGACGACCCTATGAGGTAGGGTAGAAAGTATCTGGTATACTTTTCAGATCAGAGAGGTTAAGTCACTGCTCCAAGCTCACACAGCTAGTACATGGCTGAGCTGGGTTTTGATCCCCTGTTCCATTCACTTCTAACTACTCTGCCATACTTCCCAGGCTTGGGAAAGTGATGGGACATGGACATCTCTGAGACAGAGGAGAAAAAGGAAACAAAAAAGAGATGATGATCCCAGGAAAATTGAAAGGAAGGGAGTTTATAAAAGTGACTACCAACCACTCAAGAAAAAGTTGGCAAGATCCTAAGGAATCATGGAAAGGTGGGAAGCAGATGTGGGGTGAATTTAATAAGGCATTGACTAATGATGAAGAAGCACTGAGGGATACTGAAGATCCAGCGAAAGGGATACCGTGCAGGAAAGAAAGGTTTTCTTGTGCCATTCTGGCCTACACATTGGTTTTCTTGTGCCATTCTGGCCTCAGTGGTCATTTCCCAATATGGCAACAATGAACACTTTATACAGTCTTACTTTTCCATAGCCCCGTTCATGGGCATGGTCATCATGGAAAATGAGCTGACACCCACATCGATGATGAGCAAGCTGGGGTTCCAAGAGGCCAAGTGTCTTGTCTGAGATCACACACTGGTTACGTTTCAGAGCTGACCCTGAACTGAAGCTTTCTGACTCTACTCCGCCCCAAGGGCTAAAGCCTCTAACCCAGCAAAGCTGCTCATTCAACCTCCCTGCTTCTCCCTCCGCTCCTTTATCCAGAGAATCTCCTCCCCACCAATCTACACTCTGCCCCGCTTCAAAACTGCCTCTTTGGGCTTCCCTGGTGGCGCAGTGGTTGAGAATCCGCCTGCCAATGCAGGGGACACGGGTTCGAGCCCTGGTCTGGGAGGATCCCACACGCCGCAGAGCAACTAGGCCCGTGAGCCACAACTACTGAGCCTGCGCGCCTGGAGCCTGTGCTCCGCAACAAGAGAGGCCACGATAGTGAGAGGCCCGCGCACCGCGATGAAGAGTGGCCCCCGCTTACCACAACTAGAGGAAGCCCTCACACAGAAACGAAGACGCAACACAGCCATAAATAAATTGAAAAAAAAAATGTGGAGCTTGACTGTCATGAAGACCCACAGCAGAGACTGCTTTTTGTTTCTTCTTCCTGGGCACTTAGCTAGATTACATTTCCCAGCCTTGCAGGTAGGTGTGGCCATGTGCCTAAGCTCTGGCCAGTGGAATGTGAGGAGAAGTGATGTGGCCTGGCCCAGAAACATTTCCCTTGTGCTCTCCTCCATACTGTTTTCCCTTCTGGGGCTTCATGTCAAGGAGCCCAGAGACCTTGGAAGCCATGGGTTGAAGATGAGGAGCCATAATACGGAAGGAGCCTAGGCTTTTTGCCTCTCTACTTGGAAGAAACCTGCGCACTGCTCAAGAAAACTCACTTTGGATTTTGTGTGTGCAAGAACTAAACTTCCATTGTGTTTGAGCCCTTAAACATTTGGGGCGTTTTTTGTTACAGCAATAAGGAGTATCTAATACACTTCCTAGTATCTCTTTTTTTTTAAAAATTTTATTTATTTATTTATTTATTTATTTAAATTTATTTATTTATTTATTTATGGCTGTGTTGGGTCTTCGTTTCTGTGCGAGGGCTTTCTCTAGTTGCGGCAAGCGGGGGCCACTCTTCATCGCGGTGCACGGGCCTCTCACTATCGCGGCCTCTCTTGCTGCGGAGCACAGGCTCCAGACGCGCAGGCTCAGTAGTTGTGGCTCACGGGCCTAGCCGCTCCGCGGCATGTGGGATCTTCCCAGACCAGGGCTCGAACCCGTGTCCCCTGCATTGGCAGGCAGATTCTCAACCACTGCACCACCAGGGAAGCCCTCTTTTTTTTTTTTTTGGCCACACCGTGCAGCGAGTGGGATCTTAGTTCCCTGACCAGGGATTGAACCCAGGCCCACGGCAGTGAAAGCGCAGAGTCCTAACCACTGGGCCACAGGGAATTCCCACACACTTCCTAGTATCTTAACTTATTTAATACACAGTGACTAATACACTTGTGCATCTAAAATGTCAGCTTCATGAGGCCGTGCAGACTATCATCTGTCTCTTGTTCACTGATGGACCCCCAGTGCCTAGAACAGGGCCACTCAGTACATGCTGGGCCTCAATAAGTATCTGTTGAATGAGCCAAGAGCTTCGATGTTTCTTTCCAGCTGAGTGAAATGCAGAAAAGCTAGCAGATGTGAGCTCTGGCTCTGAGGTGGGAAGGGGCTGGGTTTATAGCCTGCCCAATTATTTACTAATTTTTTACACTGGGAAAAGTTCCAAGCCTCAGTTTCCTCACAGGGAGAATGGAGAATTATATAAAAGCTTTTTCTTCTTACGGACAGTGGCAGGATTAAATGTGACCATTCATGAAAAGTGCTGAGCACACCGCCTGATGCATAGTAAGCCCTCAGGAAGTAGCGGTCACGATGATCTGAACTTCTCTCCTTCCCCCGGCAAACCAAAAGCTCTGAAATCGCCTGTGCAATTGACCCTGACAAATTTCAGGCCCCAAGGTATTGGGAGTGGGGGAGGGGAGAATCAGGGCTTGAGCCTGGGATTATAGCCAAAGACCAACTCAGGAAATGCTATTACATTCCCATGACCCTTTTGCTGTCCCAGGAGGGCTCGACACCCCGTTTCTCATTCTGACGTCAGACTAACTCTGCAGGAATTAGCCCTGCTGCTTTGGGGCTCAGATCAGCTGCTTCTGCATCAGGGAGTTCCACTGGGGACCCGGAATTTGGAGGGCCTGGTGGAGTCCTCAGGAGTAACAGAGAGAACAAGCTGTTGTTTAATTAAGGGCATGCCACATTTTGTGGGGGGTATTCTTATTAATATAACCAGCCTGGAGGTATGGGTGATTGGACACATGCCTTAGAACTGATTGGGTTTTTCTCCTTCATTAATTAAAATGTGAATCATAGCTGAGTCACTGAAGAAGGAAAACGGTCAATGAACAATTCCGACTTCCTCCCTCCTTCCTTGCTTGGAGAGATGAGTCAGCAGAAGTCCGGATCCAAAAATGAGAAGGAAAAAAAATAAAGCAGAAGAGACGCAGGGCTTGGAGAGCAAGCAGCAAAATGAACCTGAGTCAGTTTATTCTTTGTCTTGGAAGAATGTCCCCAAATTCCCGTCCCAAGGCCAATCAGCCAAACCCTCTAGTGAGCATGCCTCTGTTTCTCATTTTTACACAGACCTACAGGCACCCTGAGTTCTAAACAAGCCCTGACAATCTCCTTTCTTGCTTTCTTCAGGCAAAGGCAGGCTCCTCCCCATGCCAAGACCACCTCACATCTCCATTCTTCTGCTTCATTTTGCCCACAAAGCCCAAGCTCCCCTTTGAATTCGTACATCATGATCACGTTTCATAAACTAATGGAAGACTGGGGAGCCATGTTGCCCCTGGTCAATAGGAGAGGGCCATGGGGAGCAAGATTAGAAGATTCCAGAAGTGGAGGTACATTTCAGGATCAGGGCAGCCATGGAGGCTAATGGCTAAACACATGGCACCCGGAGCCCAGCAGGGTCTAAATCCTGGCTCTGCATAGCCCTGGGAGAGTTAGTCCATTTTTCTAAGCCTCAGTTTCCTCATCTATGAAATGGGGATAGTAAGGAAACCTACTCACAGTAGAATATTAAGTAAGCACCCACTAGAAGTTAGCAATGATAATATTCATTAGAAAAAAAAATAATCCAGCAATTCCTGCTTTACCCGGAAGGTCAGTAGGATGCATAGTGCCTGGCACACATACTCAAGCAGGTGTGTGTGTGTGTGTGCGTGCAATTTCCCCAGCAAAACTGCCTGATCACACATAACATCCCACACTTCACTTTTGATTTCTGCTTCATGAATTTTCAAGAGGATTATTTTCATTTTCAAATTCCCAGGGGTTTCACCAATTACCCCTGTCTTGATACTCTGATATTCAAACTACTCTCTTAATTTTAAAGAGCTTATGGTGTCTTTGTCCTTGTCAATTTTCAACGAGATGAACAATGTTCGGGTCCCATCTGTTAAATGTCTCCCATCCAAGTACTAACCAGGCCCGACCCTGCTTAGCTTCCGAGATCTGGTGCGTTCAGGGTGGTGCGGTCGTAGATCATCAGTTAATGTCTTAGGGTGTGATTTCAGCGGTTTGCTACCATCATGCTCACGGACTTTATGAAATCCTGCGTTTTTAAAATAAGGTTGGGGATTTCAAAGTCACTCTGCCTTGGACTTGCACTATATTGTAGGATAATATTTAACAATCTAGAACAGTGGTTCTCAATCAGGGGCAATTTCAGCTCCCTGGGGACGTTTGGAAATATCTGGAGACATTTTGATGATACACCTGGGGGGTGCTACTACTGGGGTCTAGTGGGTGGTGGTCAGGGATGGTGCTACACATCCTACAATGAACAAGACAGAAAGAATGATATGGTCCTAAATGTCAACTGTGTTGCTGCTGAGAAAACTCTGATCTAGAACCTTATTAATAAGAATGAGGACCCAATGGACCCTAGTTGCTCTGGGGTGAGATATTTGAATCGGGACTCATTTTTACAAGTGGCCAGTTCCTTCCTGACCAAAAAGTGGATTATGCCAATTTTTGGACTTCTCTGCCTCCAACTAGCATAATGAATTAGTGCTAAGCTTGGGGCTTTGCAGCCAGACTGCCTGGATTCCAATTCCAGCTCTGCCACTTCCTAGCTGTGTGACCTTGGGCAAGTTACTTAACTACTCTGGGCTTCAGTTTTATTGTCTATAAAGGATGGCTAATAATAGTGACCACTGAACAGTAATGTGACATGAGATGAGTTGATACTTAGTACAGTGCGTGGTATACAGTGAGTTGGAGGATGGGTGGGAAGTGAACTAAATCCCTGGTACAAACGTGGTACCAATCTGCCCAATTAAGATTTACATTCCCCTTCCATAGGGTGGCTGGGAAATGGCTGCCTAGTCAGAAACTACATTTCCCAGCCTTCTTTGAATCTAGGTGGGGCCATGTGACTAAATTCTGGCCAATGGAATGTGAGCGGAAGTGAGGTTCACCACTTCCTGGCCTAGCCTTTAAATACCTCCCACTGCACTCTCCCTTTCCCCCACTTGCTGGCTGGATGTGGACTCTTAGGGTAATCTTAGAAGCCACATGTTGAAGAAGGCAGAGACTCCATCAGCCTTGATGGAGTCTGCATGGAGCAGAACCATACTTGCACCTCCTACCCTTCCACCCCATCCTATCCCTCACAAGTTGTACTTTAGAAGTTTATTTCTCACTCACGTATACTCTTAAGCCACAGATTTTTGGTTTTATTTGTTATAGCAGCTGGTGTTAACTAACACAGCCTCTTCCCTCATCACTGCCTCTTCTCTACCTACCAGCAAATATCGTCATCTCCCCACCATCTGACCAGCTTCAAGATGACTCTGGAATCCTTTCCTTCATACCTTCCCTATGACCTGGCAGGTAAGCTGGAGAGAAAGCCCCTACTCCCAGTGGAGGTGGAGAAGGGGGATGGGTTCCCCAGGCTAGGATCTTAGTAAATATATTATATGAGATACAGGAACAACAAGGAACCCAAGGGTCCTGCTTCCTCAACCAAGTTTTGGATCTCAGGCCAATTCATGGGAGCAAGTGAAACTTCCCCCAAATGAAATTCAAACTTATATTAGTACCACCGAATGGCAGTAATAGATGCCAACACCCCGGTAGTCTGCTCAAATGACCTTCCCTATGAAGCCTACCCTGACCATCCCATTGAATACTGCACCCCGTACCCCTACTCAACATTCTTAACTTTCTTTACCCAATTTTACTGTTTTTCCCATGGCAACCCCTCCTTTTAGCACACCATTGTTATAGTATATGCCCCCCCCCCCCCCCGCCAAGATCATAAGAGTGATGAGGTCTCCCCATCACCTAAAACAGTGCCTGGGCACATAATAGGTGTTCAATAAATCAAATGATAGATGATAGATAGATAGATAATAGATAGATAGATGTTGATGTAAGTGCTTGCCCTGTGCCTGGAACATTCTAGGTGCTTCACACATATGAACTCATTTTAAGGCTCATAACAGTTTGACAAAGTGTAGATTATAATCATCCCCATTTTACAGATGAAAAAACAGGTTCAGAGAAGGCACTCAGCCAGGAAGTGAGAGAGCCAGAATCTGAACCCAGATCATTTCAGTCTAGATCTTCTGTAATTTGCTTTGCTTAGCCCGTGTCACAGAGTCAGCTAATCCTGGATGAGCATAAGGGGAACCTAAAGCAGAGCTGTTTATTTATTTTAGTTTGAAAAATATATGATGTGTGAACATGGCTAGGCTCACAAAATTGTAATTGGGGACCATTATAAGGGTGGAGAAGTACGTGTGATCAATCTTGGCCCCTCCACTCACCAGCTGTGTGACCTTAGGGCAGTAACTTAACCTCTCTGTGCCTCAGTCTTATCATCTATGAAATGGGTTGTTGGGAGGACAAAAATACGTTAATATTTGTAAAGTGCACAGAACAGGTTCATAGTCACACGCACACATGGACACACAAATGTGCACATATTCACACACAAACATAGAAAGGTTCATAGTAAGTTTCAAGTAAGCTATACAAGTGTCCATTAAAGAAAGAATTATCACAGTTCCCACCTGAGGCTCGGAGAAGTGGGGCAGGCCACCTGAGAGCAGAGCCAATCTCTGCCCTGTGTTCAGCTGCATGCCACCTGGGGAAATGTATGGAATCAAAAGAGCTAAGTAGTGGTGGCCCTCTGATGACTCCTGCTAATTTTAAGGACAAGCTTCTCCGTGCTGACTCTTGAGCTAATTGTTGCCTTTTAAATAACAGCACCAGGTGTGTGCTTACAGGCCTTCCACTGGGAAGATGTCCTCTCTCGAGAAAGCTGAAAGTGGCAAGCAGTCCAGGCTGCCCCAAACAGGACAGAAAATGGCCCAGAGCAGAGCAGAGGTGGGCAGGGAGAGAACACATGAGGGACCTATCTTTTGTGTCCTTCAGTTCCTTCAGGCCAAAGGAACTGGTGTTGGCTTAGATATCGTCCAAGCCCAGCGATGTTTCCAGCCTGCAAAGCACATGCAGCTCCAAAGTGCTTTCAAGAAATGAGCCAATGAATCCCCAGGGATGTGTCATTGACGCTGAACGTGGTCACCTTGATGGGAAATGTGTGGAGTTCCATTCCAAGATAATTGGCAAAATGGTGAGGCAGGGAATGAGAGGCCCTCAGTAACAGTGATGATGATAAAGATGAAGATGATAAAAAAAGATAATGAGGAGGATGATATAATCATTATTAATGGTCTCTAATATTTATTGAGCATTTACAGGGAGCCAGGAGCTGTTCTAAGAGCTATACATGGATTATTTCAATTAATTATCTACATAATTCTAGGAAGTAGGAGTATTATTATCCCCATTGAATAGATGAAACAAATTAGGCTCAGAGAGGTTCAGGAACCTGTTCCAAGTCACATAGCTTGCAAGAGGGGGAACTGGTTGGAACCTAGGTGGTGGTCTGGTAACGTAGCATCCTCATGGTCCTCACCATGATAATGATGTTCTGTATATTTTACAACCCCCTGAGGTTGGCTATTATGGACCTCATTTTACAGATGAGGAAATTGAGGCACAGAGAGGCTGGCTGACTTGCTCAGGGTCACACAGCCAGGAGGTGACAGAGTCAGGATTCATCTACGCTGCCTTTCTGTTTCAATGCCCACATTAGCACCACTGGATGGATGTTCTTTCCTCAAGCCAGCTTTATGAAGCAGAGAACCTTACCCCCCACATTAGTGGGACAGCTTCAATTGAGGATTTGAGCGGGACAAGAAGCTGATACACTTGATACCCACTGCCTGACTTCAGAGTGGGGCTGCTCAGCTTCGCCAGAGGCCTCCACATCCATTCTGCTCTTTGATACTGTGCTGGGTGGAGAGGGTGGGCAGGCATCCTCATACCAAGGCAGGGGGAGTCCTTCACATACACTTGTATCCTGGCCACACACTTCAGCCAGAGTGATCCTAAATAAAAATCTGATCACATCCACCCCTTGTCTAAATCCTTACGTGGTTCCCTTGTACTTTCACGATAAATGCCCAAACCCTCAAAACGTGGCTTGACCTTCTGTAGATTCTTCTCTGGCCACTTTCCTCTCCCACAACACAAGCATGAGTACACGCACCCACATACATGCTCACACACACGTGCACATACAATCACATGCAAATGCCCACGTGCGAGCTTGTATGTGCACGCATGCATGCACACACACACACACACGTGCACATGCACAGAGCTTCTGTTACACTGTTTTCTTTTTCTGCATAAATCCTGCATCCAGACTGTCTGGTTTTGAATCCCAGCTCTGCCACTTGGGCAAGTCACTTAAATTCTCTGTGCCTCATTTTCCTCAACAGTAAAATATTTTGCTCAACCATGTTTTTCTAGAATCTAGGAGCATCTGGCACACAGTACAACTTAATAACTGCCATGGACTGAATGTTTGTGTCCCTCCAAAATTTGTATGTTAAATCCTAATGCCCAATGTGATGGTATGTGGAGGTGGGGGCCCTTGGGAGCTGATTAGGTCATGAAGGTGGGGCCCTCATGAATGGGATTAGTGCCCTTATAAGAGACCTCAGAGAGCTCACTTGCCCTGTGTGAGGATACAGTGAAAAGACAGTCATTTATGAGCCAGGAAATGGGTTCTCACCAGACACTAAATCTGCTGTCACCTTGATCTTGGACTTCCCAGCCTCCCAAACTATGAGAAATAAATGTCTGTTGTTTATAAGCCACCCTGTCTATGGTATTCTGTTATAGACTGAACAGACTAGGGCAATGGCTATTTTCTGTTTGGTTTTGTGGCAGATTATAAACATATGTGGTCTGTGATTCAGAAAAGCAGAGAGCATTTACTGTGGAAAGTAAGTTTTCTCTGGACACCCACTTCCAAGTCACTCAGGGTCCCTCTACAGAGGCAAACACAATTATTAGTTTCTTATGGAATCTTCCAGAAATAGTTCATGCATTTACAAGCAAATTGTAACTGCTATATGTACCACGAGGAAACTTTTCACTCAACAATATAACTTGGATACAGAGATTCCTATTTCCCCATCTGTAAACTGGGAATATGACAAGATCTACCTTACAAGCTTATTATAGAATTAAGGAGTTGATAGGCATTTTAGAACAGTATTTAGAATGGTGCCTTTTACATAGTAGGTGCTCTGTAAGTGCTAAGCTCTTAATGGTACCCAGAGATCTGTTTCTTCCTTTTTTAATGCCTTCATAGAATCCCGTGGGATGGATGTACCATAATTTATTTAATAGTTCCCTACTGAGTTATTGGATACTTGAGTTATTTCTAGCCCTTTGCTATAACAATAAATACGGTTGAACAAGGAAAAGAACCAATGAATGAAGAGATAAATGAAGAAATGCACTTCGAGTAGGATGAAAAGATCTTGGGTGAGCTTCAGCGACTCAAAGCTCTTCAAAGGTATCTTCCTAGGCACTGAATCCTGGGCTTTTACAAATTGCTTCCAAGTGGTACTGAGGGTATACGTTCAGCATCACCAGTGTGATCAGATGATGCCACTGTGCATGTGGTATTAATGTCAGTTCCTTGATGGAGAACTGGTCTACCCACTGCGAGAACCCTTATATGTGTAAGCTAAGCTGGTCCAGTTTATCAACTGTTCTTGCCCCAAAGAATGTAGTTAGTGTCTTCTCCATCAACTTATGGCTTTTGAGGATATTGTTGGTTCCTAAAGAGAAGATAGTAGTTGGTCAAAGGAGGACCAGTTTGGCCCAGGGAGGGAGTCATGTGGTGAGGGAACAGCCCCAACCTGGGGTATCCTTGAGGGATTTGAAGGAGACCTGGTGAGCTTGGATTGAATTGCAGGATGAAGGGTGAAGAAGAGGTGGGAGGGAGAGGGGAGGAATGAGGTGGATCGTGAGCTTTATTAAAATGTATTTTTGTAACTCCGAGTTGAAAATAGGCACACTGACTTCATGCTGACTGATCCATCTTGATGACATATCCCTACTAGTGGGGGCCTTTCCATTCAGCACATCTCCGTGGCAACAGACCACTTCTTCACGCTATCACCAGGGTTACCTTGCTTGGCTCATTCATGATTGTTGCCATGGAGACGGACCCATTGATACAATCTTGATTCTTTGGAACTTTGCTTTCTTGAAAGAGAGAGTGTTGGCTTTGGGAGTATGGATGGGACCATGATAGGAAGTGGGGTGAAGAGGGTTCTAAGATGTGTTGGGGGGAGGGCAAAAGACTTAAAATCCAGCAAGAGGAAGATGAGGTGGTGGGAGACGGGGGGAGAGGAATAGATAAGCATCCTTCCTGATTTTGACTTGCTGGTCCTAACAATCTCACGTGTGTATGTCCGATGTCTTCTACTGGACAGGAAATAGAAATACCGCAGGTGCTTAGCTGTGCCTTTGTTGGCAGCTATACCCCAATCCCCAGCACAGTGCCTGATACAGAGTAAACATCCTACAAATAATTCCTGAACATAGTTGAATTTGTTGCTCACGAACCTGTCCTTGATAAATCGTAAGAAAATAGAGCATTAGAATAGAACTTCCGCAAGCACCCACCACTACATTTACTCCCCACCTCCCAACCCATATAGTGCCTTCCCTTATATTTCTATAGATTGACTTGTATTTGCTTCCACCTAAAACAAAACATTCCACTTGTACACCAAATGCCATCCCCTCCCAGCGGCTGAGAGATGTGCCTCCTGCCAACCCTCTCCTTTTTCTCCGGCATCATCATGTTTTTCCTCCCTACTGGGTTATTCCCATCAGCATAAGATCTGCTGTTAGCGCTCCAATCTTAAAAAAGAAATCTTTCAATTCCACTTTCCCCACCAGCTAACACCCTTTTTCCCCACTCCACCCTTCACAGCAAAAACCCTTTTTAAAAGAACTGATAACAACAAGGTCCTATTGTAGAGCACAGGGAACTATATTCAATATCCTGTAATAAACTATAATGGAAAAGAATATGAAAAAGAATATATATATATATATATATATGTATAACTGAATCACTTTGCTGTATACCAGAAGCTAAAACAACATTGTAAATCAACTATACTTCAAAAAAAAAAAACTGTTAGTAATCCCTCCAATAGCTTTTTGCCTCAACCTCTCCTCAAAGCAACAGTGGCTAGGACCACCAAAGACCTCCATGCTGCTAAATCTAACAGCTGATTCTCATTCCTCTTTGGAGTAAACCCACTGGCATCAGTGACACTATCAATCATTCACTCCTGGACTTCCCTGGCAGTCCATTGGTTAGGATTAGGTGCTTCCACTGCAGGGGGCAGGGGTTCAATCCCTGGTCGGGGAACGAAGATCCCACATGCCGCATGGCTCGGCCAAAAAAAAAAAAAATCATTCCCTCCTACTGTACTAATGCCTTCACACACAGCGTCCAGGTCGCACACTCCTTTCATTTGCTCCATCTCAGTCTCCTTTGCTAGATCCTCCTCGTCTTCCCCCCTCTTTAATGATGGAGAGCCAACCCCAGGCTCAGTCCTTGGTGCCCTTTTACATCCACTCCCTTATCCACTTTCGTGGCTATAAATAACCTCCAAAGGCTGATGACTTCCACATTTGTACTTTCAGCCCTGTCTTTTCTTCTTAACTTCAGACTCCGAATACTCAATGGCCAACACAACATCTCTACTCAGGCATGTAAAACTTAGCATGTCCAACGCTGAGCTCCTAACCTACCCCCGACCCCGTCCCCTTCCCATCTTAGTCGATAGTAAATCCATTCTTCCAGTCACCTCCCAAATAATGTCTCTGCTTCCACACACCCTTCAGTCTATCCTTTTTTTAAATTGAAGTATAGCTGATTTATAATGTTGGGTTAATTTCAGGTTTTACAGCAAAGTGATTCAGTTATACATACATATATATCTATTCTTTTTCAGATTCTTTTTCCTTATAGGCTATTACAAAATACTGAGTATTGTTCTCCCTTCAGTCTATTCTTGACACTGAAGCAGGCAGTATAATCCTTTTACTTCCTCAGTCAGGCCTTCCATGACCATCCTGTTTATTTTTTCTTTTTTGGCTGTGCCACGCAGCTTGTGGGATCTTAGTTCCCTAACCAGGGACTGAACCCGGGCCCTCAGGAGTGAGAGCACAGAGTTCTAACCACTGGACCACCGGGGAACTCCCATGACCATCTTGTTTAAAATCGCACCCCCGCCCCAGCATTCCCTCCGCTCCTTCCTGGCTTTAGTTTTCTCTATCGCACTCACCACGATTTATTTACTATGTATTTTATTTATTAAGTTTATTGTCTGTGGTCTGTCTCCCCTCTTTTAGACTATCAGCTTCATGAGTTCTGGAAATTTGTCTGTACTGTGTTCCTGGTACCTAGAAAATTGCCTTGCACATAGCAGATGCTCAATAAACGTTTGCTGACTGACGGAATGAAGGAGGATAATGAGAAGGAAGGCTAGTGAGCTGGGCCAGGGCCAGACAAGGTGGCCACAACAAAGAGTTTGTCTTTTGTCCTAAGGTTAGTGAGTTCAAACTGGTTTCTGCGGAGGCGCCTTAGGGGTTAACTCATGGCAAGGGGGAGTGGGCTGTGGACCAGCAGGTGGAACTTTCTGGAAAGTCCTTTTCTGCTTCAAAGGTTCATTTTTATTGCTTTACGTATTGGGATTCAAATAATATTACAGAAGTTTAGTTAATAGTAATGTACTTATGTCAATTTATTAGTTTTGACAAGAGTACTGTGGTCATATAAGCTTGGTAACATTAGGGGAAATTGGGTGAGGGGTATATGGGAACTTTATTATCTTTGCAAGCTTTCTGTAAGTCTAAAATTGTTCTAAAATTAAAAAGTTTATTTCAAGGTAAGATTTATTTGGTAGAAAGGGTTCCATTGCTTTAAAATGGTTTGAAGACAACTGTTTAGATGTCTAAAGTGGGAAGTGACATGATTTGACTTAAATATTAGATGAGGATGGTTTAGTTAGAACTTCAGAAAGCGGGTTAGAAGGAGTGGATGCTGGAGGTGAAAGCCCAACGGGATGATGACCACAGGTTCAGGTGGTCCAGGTGAAGGATGATAAACCCTGAACGAAGGAAGGGCAGGGGATGGAGAAAAATAGATACATGCCTCTGAGAGACATTCAGGAGGCGGGCTCAACAGATGTAGTGATTATGTGGATAGGAGGAGGGAGGGATAGAAAGAAGGCAATGATGGCTTCTAAGGTCCTGGTTTGGGTGAGTGAGGCAGACATGGTGTCATTGAGTAGGAGGGGGTTGGAGAACAGGCTTGAGTTTTCACTGATTTGGGGTTGCTTAGATATCTAGCCATGGAGCTCCTAGAGAAAATTGAGCACGGGCTTGGTGGTGAGAGGCTCAGCGTCGACTGGATGTTCTCCAATTTCCATGTTCTTGTCGGTCCAGGCACACTGCTAGATTATATTTTCCAGCACCCCTTGCATCAAAACAGGGTCATGAGACTAAATCTGGCCAGTGGGATGGGAGAGGAAGTGATGTAAGCCACACCCAGGCCAGGTTCCTGAAACTAGCTGCAAGATCCTCCATGCTCTCTCTCTTCTCCTGTCCGGTGTCCAATTGTAGATGATCTAGTGGAGGACTCGAGGATGGCAGAACCACAAGAAGGATGGAGCCTGGGTCCCTGCATGACTGTGTGAAGCAGAGCCCAACCTCCCACTTCTAATCAAACTGTGACGTGCAAGGAATAATCCTTCAAGCCAGTGAGATTTGGGAGTGGTTTGTTACAGCAATTAGCCTATCCTAATACAGCATCTTAAGCACACAGGTGATAGCTCAGTTTAGTTCAGTTAATTGAGCACCTACTATGTGTCAGCCATTTTTCTCAGTATCAGGGATACAGATATAAATAGAAATGTGACATGCTCCCTTTCCTTTCAAAATACTGTATTAAAGGTTATACTAATAATAGCTAACACTATTCCATTAATTGTTTCATTTAATCTTTCAAAGAACTTTATGAGGAAACTACTATTATTTATTTCCACTCTACAGATGAGGAAACTGAGGTGCAAAGAGGCTTGTAACATGCCCAAGGACACACAGGTAGTAAACGGCAGAGCTGGGATTTGAACCCAGGCAGCCTAGTTTCAGAATATGGGCTCTTAACTTCTGCTCTATGTATGTACGTACCACTTGCTTTGGGAGCATGATGAAGGGAACAGAGCTCAGCTTGGGGGAGTGGAGATGACTCCAAGATGAACAAGTGGGAAGGGTGATTTAGGAGGCTGACTCAGCATGAGCAAAGGCTTGGAAGTATAAGAAGGCTGCATGTGTGGTTCCACTGGAACTGGGATAATGCAAGGAGTGAGGAGTGGGATTTCTCAGGGTATATACCTCGAGAAAACCATGATTCAAAAAGAGTCATGTACCACAATGTTCATTGCAGCTCTATTTACAATAGCCAGGACATGGAAGCAACCTAAGTGTCCGTCGACAGATGAATGGATAAAGAAGATGTGGCACATATATACAATGGAATATTACTCAGCCATGAAAAGAAACGAAATTGAGTTATTTGTAGTGAGGTGGATGGACCTAGAGTCTGTCATACAGAGTGAAGTAAATCAAAAAGAGAAAAACAAATACTGTATGCTAACGCATATATATGGAATCTAAAAAAAAAAAAGAAAAGAAAATGGTCAGAAGAACCTAGGGACAAGACGGGAATAAATTTGCAGACCTACTAGAGAATGGACTTGAGGATACGCGGAGGGGGAAGGGTAAGCTGGGACAAAGTGAGAGAGTGGCATGGACATATATACACTACCAAATGTAAAATAGCTAGCTAGTGGGAAGCAGCCACATATCACAGGGAGATCAGCTTGGTGCTTTGTGTCCACCTAGAGGGGTGGGTTAGGGAGGGTGGGAGGGAGACGCAAGAGGGAGGAGATATGGGGATATATATATATATATATATATATATATATATATGTATAGCTGATTCACTTTGTTATACAGCAGAAACTAACACACCATTGTAAAGCAATTATACTCCAATTAAGATGTTAAAAAAAAAAGACATATACTGTATGATTCCACTTATATGAAGTCCATAGGGTCGTCACATGAATAGAGACATAACGTAGAATGGTAAGTGCCGGGGGCTGGAGGAGGTGACATGGGAGTATTTGTTTAATAGGGACAATTTCAATTTGGGAAGATGAAAAAGTTCTAGAGATGGTTGCTGGTGATGGCTGCAAAGTAATATGAATGTATTTAATGCCACTGAACTGTACACTTAAAAATGGTTAATATGTTAAATTTTATGTCTTACATATTTTGCTGCAATTTGAAAAAAGCAAAAGAAAATTTTAATTCACACACGGCTAGCAGAGACCGAGACCAAATTGGACACGTGCAACTCTAAGAATGTTTCCAAGGATGGCTTTGATGACCACCTCAAGGCTCCAGTCTTTTGAAAGAGACCACCATCCCTTCCTTGAGGCAGCCCGATGTTCCAGGAGGTGGCAGCCAGGTGTCCAGGTGAGAAAGCAACTGCCAAGAACTTGCTGGACTTTGGCAGTCGGCCAGTTGCCAATCTGTCAGCTTGTATCCGGAGGGCTGGAGGAGAAGTGTTGCATTTGCTGTGCAGCTCTCTGCTGCCACACACGCTTGGTGTCCAGGTGCCAGAGGGTTTCCACTCCACTGGACAGAAACAGGGAGGAAAAGCTGTCACGCCTGAGTTTCTGCATGCCCAGCAGCTGTGGTGACAGCAGGAGAGAGTGGCCAAGGGCTGAGAGTGGGAGTGCCTGGCTCCCCAAATGGAACAGTCTACCCGAGTCCACTGTAGAAGCAGCAAGGCAGGTTTCAATCAACCAGCAGCAGAGTCTCTGCTCCTGTTTAGCTCTGCACGCAAGTGCCTGGCTTTCTAGGGGTGAACTGGTGAGGGTTTCTCTGATAAAACCAGCACAAGAAGTTAAATGAGATCCGGGCCATCTTAGATCAAGATGCAGATCCCCATCCCCAGCTCTGTCATGGGCTCTCCTGGCCGCATGTTCTTTTTCTTCCTGGCTCTTAGCATAGCAGAAGCTCAAAAAGTATTTGGGACCACACTTATAAGGTGGTTTGAGCACACATCTATAGTCAGATCATACAGGTTTGAATCTTGGCTCTGCCACTTACTGTGTGTCCTTGGGGGAGTTACTTAACCCCTCTGTGCCTCGATTTCTCTGTGGTTTTATACACAGAGACAGTGAAATCAGTTGATGCACGTAAAGTCTGTCGAAGAGATTGGCATGTCACAAGGGGAATGAAGCCCCCAGGCTGGGGCAGGATGCTCCAGGTATTAAATACAAGATGGGTCCTCAGAGGTCTGAAGTCGAATTCTAAAGTGCACTGTGGGTGTGCTGGGCTGAATAGTGAACCCCCCTCCCAAAAAGTAGGTCCACGTCCTAATCCCTGGAATCTGCGAATGTAAACTTATTTGGAAAAAGGGTCTTTTCAGATGTGATTAAATTAAGGATTTGAGAGGAGGAGCTTATTTCCGGGTTATAGGGGTGGGTCCTAAATGCAGTCACATGCATCTTTTTAAAAAAATATATTTGGGCTTCCCTGGTGGCGCAGTGGTTGAGAATCTGCCTGCCAATGCAGGGGACACAGGTTCGAGCCCTGGTCTGGGAAGATCCCACATGCCGCGGAGCAACTAGGCCCGTGAGCCACAGTTACTGAGCCTGCGCATCTGGAGCCCGTGCTCCGCAACAAGAGAGGTCACGACAGTGAGAGGCCCGCGCATCGCGATGAAGAGCAGCCCCCGCTTGCCGCAACTAGAGAAAGCCCGCGCGCAGCAACGAAGACCCAACACAGCCATAAATAAATAAACAAATAAACCCAAAGTTTAAAAAAAAGAAAAAAAAATTATATTAAAAAAATTTATTTATTTATTTATTTATTTGGCTGCATTGGGTCTTAGCTGCGGGATCGTTGAGGCACGTGGGATCTTTCTTTGCGGCGCACGGGCTCTTCATTGCAGCGTGCGGGCTACTCTCGGTTGTGGCGTGCAGGTTTTTCATTTTCCTCTTCTCTAGTTGTGGTGCGCAGCCTCCAGGGCGCATGGGTTCTGTAGTTGTGGTGTGCGAGTTCCAGAGCGTGTGGGCACTGTTGTTTGTGGCACGTGGGCTCTCCAGTTGAGGCGCATGAGCTCAGTAGTTGTGGCGCATGGGTTTAGTTGCCCCACAGCACGTGGGATCTTTGTTCCCTGACCAGGGATCAAACCCACATCCCCTGCATTGGCAGGCGGGTTCTTTACCACTGGACCACCAGGGAAGTCCCACATGCATCCTTATAAGAGGGAGGAAAAGGGAGTTTTGAGAGAGAAGAGGAGGAGGACATGTGACCACAAAGATTGGACTATGTGGCTACAAGCCAAGCAACACTTAGAGCTACCAGAAGCTGGATGAGACAAGGAATGGACTCTCCCCTAGAGCCTTCAGAGGAAGCAGAGCCCTGCCAAAACCTTGGTTTCAGACTCCTAGCCTCCAGAACTGAGAAAATAAATTTTTGTTGTTTTAAGCCACCAAGTTTGTGGTACTTTGTAACACAGCCCTAGGAAACCAATACAAGCAGAGAAAGATGAGGCGACATGCCCCCAATTCTATCAGTTTATTTTGAAGCAGCTTCGTATCAGATAGATCCTGTTTGACAATTTGATTCAATAAATATGGTGTTAACCACTGGATGCCCACCAAAATCCACCCTTCCCCTTGCTATCTTCTACAGCTATGGAATTTTAGCCAGGCCCTTGGCTTCCCAGCAAAACCACATTTCCCAGCATCCCTGGCAGCTAGGTGTGATCACACGACTAAGTTTCCACCAATAGTATGTGAGCAGAAGTACAGCGCCACTTCCTGGTCTGAGACTTAAAGAGACTGGGATATCCCCTCCATCCCCTCTTCTGCCTTCATAAGGCCAGTCAGTTTTGATTGTGCGAATGATGCTAAGCCCCTTGGCAGCAAGAAGAGGGTAGGAACCTGGATGCCTGAATGACTTTGTGGAACAGAGCTCCCCTGTCAACCCGCATGGCTCATCTTGGAGCTATTATGGGAGGGAGAAATAAAATTCTTTATTGTTTTAAGCCACTGATTTTTTGAGGTCTCTTATTATAGTAACTAGCTTTACCACATAATATAACAAATATTGATTATATACCTAAGATGTTCCAGGCACTGGAGATGTGACAATGGACTGAACAGGGAGGGTTCTGCTGTCATGGAGCTCGCAGTCTAGTGAGAGGAAAGCAGATTGTGAAAATCTCAATGATAATATAACAGAACAAGGGCACTCTCAGAGCATAAGGAAGTTTCTTAATCCAGATTTGGAGGGTCAGTGAAAGATTTTTGGAGGAAATGGTGCCTATTCTGAGACCTGAAGGCAAAGAGAGAAAGAGTATTTCAAGAAAAAGGATGAATACTGCTGAGGCTGCCCAGTGGGAGAAAGCACAGAATGCTAGAGGATCTTAAAGAAGGTAGATGTAGCTAGAGAGGAGAGATGACCCTGGTGAGGTGGGCAAAGGCCAGATGATGCAGGATTTCAAATGCCCCGCTAAGAGCAATGGATCAACTTGGGAGGACTTTACGAGAAGAATGACTTGGTTAGATTTCTATTTTATGCAGTGAAGGGTTAACTCAGCAGGGCTGGGGGTGTCTGAACCATGCAGATTCCAAAGAAAGGACTGCCTCTTGAGTGGATCCTAGGAAATAACCTCTGGAATATCCTGCCTGGTAAGAGTGTCTCTGTATACCTGGGGTCTTGGGGCCTGCCAGGTAGTTTACACTAATAATGCGATTTACGGTGAACGCCTATTTGTGTTCACCTGGGCCCTGGGCCATGCTGTATGTGTTTGATCTCTGGAAGTGCTGGCGACTAAGCAGTTAAAGTCAGTCACATGGGTGTTCCGTGCCTATGTGATCGAACGCCAGTAGCACCTCTGGATACCAAGGATGGCACCAGATACTGCCCTTGGTTGACAATACATCATGCCTGTTGTTACATGGTGTCGCTGGGAGAACTGAGCACTGCACAACACAACTGGAAGCTTGTGCCTGGTCTCTCCTAGATTCTGCCCTAAGCACCTTTTGCTTTGCACATTTTCATCTGTATCCTTTCCCTGTAATAAACTGTAACCATGATTATCACAGCTTTCCTTTGTCCTGTGAGTCCTTCTAACAGATCATCAAACCTGAAGGTGGTCTTGGGGACCCATCACACATGGTCTTACAATCTTAAAGACGCTTCAGACCAATGAGATTCCTGTTCTAGCTGCATCTCAAGAGAAGGCAATGCCAGTTGACACATTTTAGAAGCCCTGCCTGTTTGCCTGGCACAGAGCTTTAGTGAATTCAGAAATAGACAAAACTGGTCCCTGCCTGCAAGTAGCTCAGAAGATAGAGGGAAAGACAGAAAGGATGTTGAGTTCTTTCATGGCAGAATATGTGATGGAGGGCTAGTGGGTTTATTTCTTCTTTAACTTCTAGCCAGGAATGGGAAAAGTAGCAGCTCCCAGCTCATGGATTAAGTTGATGGAGCTGGGTGTGTGTGTGTGTGTGTGTGTGTGTGTGTGTGTGTGTGTGTGTGTGTGTGTGCGCGTGTGCGTGCGTGTGTGCTGTGTATCTCAGGGTGAGGAGGAGGTAAAATGGAGCAGCCAATGCTGCCTGAGCCAGGATTGAGCCCCAGAGAGAATTTTCTTTCAGAAACTCCACCAGGAGCAATGCAGCATTCTGGGTACTCAGAGCTACTCCAAGAAACAAATGAGGCTTCTGCCCAATGTTGGCTAAAATCTGAAATACCATCCAAGGGAATCTGCATCACACCCTCTGACTCTACCACCCCGCAGCACCCTTGCCCTGGCATCCAGGGAATGCCCCTAACCAAGACCTGTTCTCCATTCCCTTTCACACCATCCTCAGAAACAATTAAAGTAGCCAACACACGTCAAGCACTGCACTAGATGCCCTCCTATTTTATATAATCCACATGACAGACCTCCATTTCTGGTAATACGGCAACCTGGGCAATCAGACTGACCCTTTTGCCGAAAACAATCATAAATCCTGCATAAAATCCTAAGACCCTCTTGTCGAAGAACTCAAGTCTGGACAGTTTAGTAGGTAATTATCAGTCCTACGTTTAAGTGAAATCAGGGACCTCCAGGAGGTCATCAAAGCCACACTTGCTCTGAGGGCATCTGCTTAACTCAGAGAACTGCTACTTGAATTTTCATAGCTTCCTGGGGAGCAGGGATATAAGGTAAAGCCCAGGGCCCATCTAAGACAGACAGCCTTAAAAGGAGCACCCCCCGAATTAGGACAGGAAAGAAACCTGGAGTAAATTTACTGCATCCTCCCATCCCACAAGAATTTGAGGAAAGTTACTTTGGCACTTAGCTGAGAAGGAGAAAAATAAAAGCCTTTAAAAATGATCACAAGCTGGCCCTTGCAAACACTGGCATCCTAAATTCTCAACACACAGGTGGTCCAAAAGTTTAAGGTGACCCTGGGATATGAGTGCCCCAGGCACCTGGATAAAGTAAGTGCAATTCTTCCAGGGAAGATACACCTTCATTTCAGGCCTCAAAGAATTCCCTCCAACAATGTCCCAAAGAAAATGAGCGTTTCACAATCAAGAATAATAAAACACTCAAGGAAGCAAGAGACAGCAGGAAAAAAGGCAAAAGGAATTTAAATACTTAAGTTATCAGACACTGATTATAAGATAATTCTTTGCATATTATGTTTAAGGAAATATAAGATGTGCTTGAAAATACCTATACAGCAATTCTCAAGTGGCAATGAGTCTGTCCCCCCACAGGACACTTAGCAATATCTGAAGACATTTTTGGTTGTCACTGCTGGGGAGGGGGTGCTACTGGCATTTACCGGGTGGAGGCTAGGGAAGTCGCTCAACACCCTACAGCGCACAGGACGGCCCCTTAGAGTATGATCTAGCCCAAAACGTCAATAGTGCCAAAGTTGAGAAACCCTGCCATAGGGACAGAATAAATGCTGGAGAGGGTGTGGAGAAAAGGGAACCCTCTTGCACTGCTGGTGGGAATGTAAATTGATACAGCCACTATGGAGAACCGTATGGAGGTTCCTTAAAAAACTAAAAATAGAACTACCATATGACCCAGCAATCCCACTACTGGGCATATACCCTGAGAAAACCATAATTCAAGAAGAGTCATGTACCAAAATGTTCATTGCAGCTCTATTTACAATAGCCAGGACATGGAAGCAACCTAAGTGTCCACTGACAGATGAATGGATAAAGAAGATGTGGCACATATATACAATGGAATGTTACTCAGCCATAAAAAGAAACGAAATTGAGTCATTTGTAGTGAGGTGGATGGACCTAGAGTCTGTCATACAGAGTGAAGTAAGTCAGAAAGAGAAAAGCAAATACCATATGCTAACACATATATATGGAATCTAAAAAAAAAAAAAAAGGTCATGAAGAATCTAGGGGCAAGACGGGAAAAAAGACGCAGACCTACTAGAGAATGGAGTTGAGGAGATGGGGAGGTGGAAGGGTAAGCTGGGACAAAGTGAGAGAGTGGCATGGACATATATACACTACCGAATGTAAAATAGATAGCTAGTGGGAAGCAGCCGCATAGCACAGGGAGATCAGCTCAATGCTTTTTGACCACCTAGAGGGGTGGGATAGGGAGGGTGGGAGGGAGGGAGACGCAAGAGGGAAGAGATATGGGGATATATGTATACGTATAACTGATTCACTTTGTTATAAAGCAGAAACTAACACACCATTGTAAAGCAATTATACTCCAATAAAGATGTTAAAAAAAAAAAAGAGAAACAAATTTACTACAAAATATGAGGCAGGTTGAAAAGGACCAGATGGAACTCATAGAAATGAAAATTTTAATACTCGGAATTAAAAAACTTAATGGGCATGGTTAACAGCAGATTAGACACAGCTAGAGAGGGAATCGGTAAACCGGTGAGAGGCAGGTCCAGTTATCCTCCTCACTGGACAAATGGGTAGACTGAGGCACACAGAGAACCAGCATCTTGCTTGCTGGGAGGAAGTAAGCTGAAAATTGGCATCTGCCTAACTCGAGATCCATGCTCTTAGCTACTCAGCTGTTCTATTTAAACCCAAAAGAATGGTTTCCTCTCCCTGCCTGTGTCTCTGAGTTTCTTTCCCATTTGCTATTTTCTCTGGCAAAATATTTTGAGGAAAATAGAATTTGTCTAAAATGCCTGACAGAAGAAAGACACATTGTGTTGCATTAGTATGCAGGCAACAATGCCTGCACAGCAATTTCCATCTCTAAAGCATTTACCTTCCGTTAAATAATTATGTCCCACAGTTTACAGCAAAGGGACTTGGTGTGTTTATCTTTACACAGAAGCAGAGAAAATGGAATAAATGAACCTATAAAAGCCTCCCCACTAAGAGCCACTGGAGCCTCAGTTGCAGGGTCCAAGGCCACCCCAAATTTGCGACTCCAGAGTCCTCAGCTGCAAGATCTTGAGCAAACTATTTAAGCTCTCTGGGCTTCAGTTTCTCTCTCCATAAAATGGGGATCATTGAGAACAAGCCACATCGGATTGCTGCCAGGGTCCAATGAGATGTGTGTGAATGGCACAGCACATAGCAATAGCTCAATGTGACTAAAGATTATTTTTATCAGAGGGGCAGGAAAGCACAGTGGTAAAGAACACAGACTCTGCGACCACCCTCCCGGGTTTGGGTCACTAGCTGTGTGACCTTGGGCAAGTTACTTAATCTCTCTGTGCCTCACATTCCTCACATATAAAATATGGATAATAACAACTCTTACTTTATAGGACCTTCGTGAAGATTGAATGAGCTAATATTCGAAAAGGGCTCAGAACAGCGCCTGGCTCATAGTAAGTGCTAGTTGTTGTTATTCTTACCACAGTTTAAGAGAATTATTAGGCTGATGAGTGCAGTGTAGCTAGGCTGAAGTTCACTAGGGCAGGAAAGATATCTGTCTTATTGACCACTGTACTCTCAGGGCCTGGCACATAATAGGAACTCAGTAAGCAATTTTTGAATTAATAGAAAATTTCCCCTTTACCTGCCAATATCATCCCAAAACATAACAAAACCACCACTACCATTTACTGAGAATTTCCCTTGGAGCTTCTTATGGAGGAAGTTATTTAGTTCAGTGCCTCAGTTTCCCTGCTCATAAATGGAAGATAATAATGGTGTCTTTCTCGGAGAATGACCATCAAGATAATGTGGGTGAAGTGCCTCACACGGCCAAGTCTCCATAAATGCGATCATCTCTATTCCACTTGTCGACTAACACCGACCGTCGCCATGATCCTGGGGTTCACACCTTGGGACTTACTTACCACCCCCCTGTGTTGGGTCTTGGTCCCCTTCCCGTTAGCTTTACCTTCCCTAAGCTAACTTATTCAGCATCTCCTCCCCCACGAGGCCTCCGACACTGTGTGTGTGCATGCCACGCCTGCGCATGCGCACGAGCACACGCGCACTCCCCCCCCCCCCCTTTCTCTCAGCCTCTTCAGCCCCTAAAATTAGCTCCATCTCCAGCCCGTGTCCCCAGCGCGTCTGTCCTGGTTTCTCTCTGGGCTCCCAGCCACTTGTGATATTGTGTCTCAGATGCCACACGCTGCCTTCCTGATACCACAGCCATTTCCTGAAGCAGGGGGGTATTTTGAGATACTGGAGCGGGTGGGGTGGGGAGGGAGGGATTTCACACATCTTCCTCCTGGTTTGTTTAAAAAAAGCTGACACAAGAGCTGTCGTCCCCCCCCCCCACCGCCTGCAACCCCCGCACTGTACCCCTCACCCCTATTTCTAGTTTCAAAATGTCCCAGGAAAGCTTTAGCTAATGAGACCTCCAGGGCCCCAGTGAGTAGAAAATCTTGATTTTTTCAAAAAATGGAAGAACAATGATCTAGCAATTTTACTTCTGGGTATATACCCAAAAGAATTGAAAGCAGGGACTTAAATAGATCCTTGCACAACCAATGTTCATTGCAGCATTATTTGTAATAACCGAAAGGTGGAAGCAACCCAAGTGTCCATTAATGGATGACTGAATAAACAAAATGTGGTCCATCCAGACAATGGAATATTATTCCGCCTTAAAAAGGAAAGACATTCTGACACGTGGTACAACATGGATGAATTGAGGACATTACCCTCAGTGAAATAAGCCAGTCAAAAAAAGGACAAATATTGTACGATTCCACTCATATGAGGTCCCTAGAGGAGTCAAATTCATGAGACAGAAAGTAGAATGGGGGTTGCCAGGGGCTGGGGGAGGGGGAATGGGGAGTTAGTGTTTAATGGGGACAGAGTTTCAGTTTGGGAAGATGACAAAGTTCTGGGGATGGATGGTGGTGATGGTCGCATGACAATGTGAACGTCCTTAATGCCACTGAACAGTACACTTAAAAATGGTTAAAATGGGATTATCATACTAAGTGAAGTAAGCCGGACAGAGAAAGACAAATATCATATGATATCACATATATGAGGAATCTAAAAAAATGATACAAATGAACTTGTTTACAAAACAGAAAGAGGCTCACAGACTTAGAAAACAAACAAACTTATGGTTACCGAAGGGGAAAGGGGGTGGGGGAGGGATAAATTAGGAGTTTGGAATTAACATACACACACTACTACACATAAAATAGATAAGCAACAAGGACCTACTGTATAGCACAGGGAACTCTACTCAATATTTTGTAATAACCTATAATGGAAAATAATTTGAAAAAGAATATATATATATATATATATATATATATATGTATAATCGAAATCACTGCTGTACACCTGAAAGTAACACAATATTGTAAATCAACTATATTTCAATAAGAAAAACTTTTAAATAGTTAAAATGGTAAATTTTGTTATATGTATTTTACCACAATGAAAATTTTTAAAGAAAGGAAGAACAGTGAGGCAAGCTGGTCAGGAGGAGACAGAACAGGCTGTGTAGGCGGAGGAGGGCAAGTGCCTTGGATGATCGGGCAGGGCTGGGCACCCTGCCACCTAATCAGGGCAGGGACTCAATGACCCCTGGAGCATTTCACTGGGACAATTCACTGCACAAATTATTTATTGAGCACCTATTATGTTGCAGGCCCTGTTCTAGGCTCTGGAACATAGCAGTGAAACAAACAGACAAAAGTCCCCATTCTCGTGGGTCTGATAGTCTTGTGGTAGAGATGAATGATAACCAAGATAAAAAATAAATGTGTTCTGGCAGCTGCCCATCAGAGGTGTGGAGGGAAATAAAATGGAGAAGGGAGAGTGTGAGTTATCAGGAGAGGGGTGGGGCAATGACAGTGTTGAAGGACATTTAAGCAAAGACCCAAAGCAAATGAGGAGTCATATGGAGACCTGATGGAGGGAACAGCTCATGCAAAGGCCCTGAGGCTGGATGGTGACTGGTGTGTTTAAGGAACAATGAGGAGGCCCACATGGCTGGAGCTGAGTGAGCGAGGGAGGAGAGTGGGGAAAGGTGAAGGCTGGGAGAGGATGGGACAGAGGATGCAGGGCCTTGTGGGCCATGGGGAGGACTTGGGTTTTTTCTCTGAGGGAGGAGACAGCCACAGAGGGTTCTGAGCAGAGGAGGGACATGGCCTGACTCAGGCACTCAGAGGCACCCTCAGGCTTCTATGTGGGGGGGGGGAAACAGTCTATGGAGGAAAGGGCAAGGGGGAACATTAAGAGACCAGGATATGGGGGCACGGCCAGAGTAGGACTGTGAAGGTGGTGAGAAGCCGGTGGATTTCTGGGTAGTTGCTGAAGGAGAAGCCAACAAGATTTGCTAATAGATTGGATGTAGGGGTTGAGATAAAGGGGAATAGAGAAAGACCCTGAGGTTTGGGGCCCCAGCACCTGGAATGATGAAGCTGTCTTAATTAAGATGGAGAAGATGGCAGGTTTGGGCAACAATGATCAGAGTTCTTTTGTCGGAGTCATACTAAGTTCAGTACCTTCTATGTCAGCTGAAGAAGATGGACCCCTAGAGATGTGGAAACCGGCTTGTACACAACCTTGGATCGGGGCCTGAGTTGGGCTAAGGCTGACCTCGATCTGGTTGAGGGGTGCAGGTCAGATCATTGACCTCATTCCCGGGGTCTCATGCACAAGCAGGGGTGCTAACGGCCCCAATTGCAGAGTCACTGTGAGGCACCAACGAGTGGATCTATGCAAAGGGTTTAGACAAGCCCCTGGCGCACAACAAGCACACTGTAAAAGAGAGCAATTATTATTATTAACAAGAGAACGGTTGCCAGTTGCCGTGTATCCAGCTAAACTCTCTCGGACAGCACTGCATCCACCCGCCACTGCCCCTTTGGAGCCAAGTTAAGCAGCGGATGTCTGGAAGCAGGGTCTTTACATCCCTGATTCCCGCATCAGATAATCACCGAATCAAACACCTTCTCTCCAGGTACTGAGTGTGGCTATTAAGAGCTTCGATCCCAGGGCCAAGCTTCCTCATGTAAATCCCAATTCCGCAACTTCCTAGCTGTGTGGCTTGGGTCAAGTCCTCTAGCTTTTCTGAGCCTCAGTCTTCTCATCTATAAAATGGGAATGATGACAGTTCACACCCCATGGGGAGACAGGGGCTGAATGCGCTGATCCTTGTAAAGTCCTTAAAGCAGAGAGCCTGGCCACAGCATGCATTGTATCTGTGGTCACCATTATTACGAATATCTTTATTCACCCTGCAAAATAGGTATAACCCCCATTCCTCAGATGAGGAAACTGAGGCTCAGAGAGACAAGAAAGTACACCAGAGGTCAGCAGAGGGGTGGAGGCGAGTGGGCAGCACCCAAATGCCTGGGTCCCTGCCCTGGCCCTTCCCTTCACTCTTCTCAGGGGGCCCCTCAGCCATTCTGTCCTTGTTTTCCCAGCTGTGAAATGGGGACAATGACAGCACCTACCAAGAGGGATATTCTTGGAGGATTAAATGAGATAATTTACTCCAAGGGTTGAGAACAGCACCGGCCACAATGGTAAATTCTCAATGAATGTCAGTGTTGATTGTAACTGCCGCAGGTCCCACAGCTGGATGCTGGGAAGCCCACGTCTGTCTAACTCCGGGATCTGGCTCTTGATCAGTGGGCTTTGCTGTTGAACCTACCGTTTAAAAACATGCTAACCTTTGCCCACTCCTTTAGCAAGGACTAGAGAATGGGAAATTAGGGGCTTTCCCCCAGCCCCCTGTGTTCTCCAGGTCCCCACTGCTCTTGGTGCCCACGGCTTCCCAGGATGCCCCCCTGGGTGGCACAGCCCCTGGCACAAGGCCAGATTGAGAGGGGAACCTTGGCAGCTCCTGTGTCTCTGTTGCTTCACTCCCACTTCAGAGCACAAGACTAAAATCAAGGATAACCCGCTTTTCCCACTGTCTACCCTTCAGCAACGTCTATGCAAACCTACCAAAAGGCATGATTCTCTCTACCACCAGCTATTCATTCATTCATTCACTTATTCTTTCAATAGATGTTTACTGAGCCCCATTCTCAGGCTCTGTACTAGGTTCTGGGTTCAGTCTTTGCCCTCCAGAGGAAGAAGATAGATGATTAACCCAGTAAACAATGGTGAAAGGTTTCACACAGATGCCACCAGATGCCCACAAAGAAGACATCTAAGCTGGCCTCATGGTGGGCATTAGGTGGGGAGGCCAGGAAGGCATTCTGGAGGAAGAGACTATTTATATCAGTAAATATGTACTTCCTTGAGCCCCATGAGTGCCCCTCGGCACCTCAGCCCCCTTCCAAGTCTCCTGGACCTCCCCATGAAGGGTCCACACTTGGCACAAAAAAAGGGAGCCTCCTTTCTAATTGGTCAGGGCCCATGCCACCCTGGATGTTAAACACTTTAAGTATCATGTCTGAGTAAGAAGTAACCAGACACAGAGAAGAGAGCATGTTGCAGACACAAGCAGTAGCATGTGCAAAGGTCCTGAGGTGAGTGGGCAGGTACTGCTGATATAGGAGGCTGGCGTCCCTTTTCTTATTTTCTCCCTCTAACATGCAATAGTGGACAGAAGGAAGCCTGGCTCTGCCGTGGGGTGGATCTGCATCCAAAATCCTGGCTCCAGACCTCCTATTTGTGTGACTTTGGACATGCAGCTTTGCCTCTCTGAGTCTAGTTTTCCTCATCTGTGATAATATTCATGGAGCTGAGGGGAGGTTTGAAGGTGATAAGGTATGTAAGGGGCCTGGCACATAGGAAGTGCTCAATTAATGCCAATTTCCTTTCTTTGAGGCTGACCTCCCCCACTGGTCTGGGTTCTCATAAAGCTAGAATTCCAGGAGGGAAGACAGGTGGGAGTAGCCACAAAAAAGAAGGCAGAAACCAAAAGAAAGAGTTAGGGTGTGAAGGGGAAGGGATGAACAAAAAGGTCTCCACACAGATGCCCACCAGCCTGGCCTCTGTCCCTTTGAGCCGACAGAATCAGAATGAGGTTTCCATCCAGCTATAATCAGGAGTGAGTGACGTTTAAAAGGAAAAATGAAATCAAAAGCTCCCGTTGACATAGGGAGCTGGGATGCATCACTGTGAACTATGCCAGTTCAACACGGCAGGCAAGGGACTTCCCTGGTGGTCCAGTGGTAAAGAATCTGCCTTCCAATGCAGGGGATGTGGGATAGCTCCCTGGCCGGGGAACTAAGATCCCACATGCCGCGGGGCAACTAAGTCCGCACGCCACAACTACTGAGCTCGCGTGCCTCAACGAGAGAGCTCGTGCACTTCAATGAGGGAGCCCGTGTGCTGCAAACTACAGAGCCCAAGTGCTCTGGAGCCGGCCCGCCACAACTACAGAGCCCACATGCCCTGGCACCTGCACGTCCCAACTAGAGAGAGAAAACCTGCACGCCGCACCTAAAGAGAAGCTCATGCACTGCAACTAGAGAGAAGCCCGCGTGCCGCCACGAAGAGACGCCGCCAAAAACAAACAAACAAACAAACGTGGCAGGCAAGAAGTCTTTTCTCTTGCTTCAAACACCCATGAGGGCTCAGAACTCAGATATCAAGTCGAGATTTGATAAAAGTGGAAGGAATCTGAGGAGGCTGTGTAATCTTCCTCACCTTTAACTCCCAGGTGGCTGTATGACCAGCCCAGGGCTCTCAGCAGAGACTTTGTTCGCATTTTCTCTCCTTTTCACTGTGTGAGTGACATGGTAATAATAACACATCATCCCCATTTCTTGCTAAGAGTCAGGAATGGAAAGGAATGGGACAGATGGCCTCAGAGGATAGGAATTGGGGACACAATGGTCCCAATGAATAACTTCTTGGATATACACCCTTTGCAATGTGATGTATTGCTCTCCCACTAAGAGTTGGGTTGGGGGGTCTATTGCCCCACCCCTTGAATATGGACTAGGCTTACTGCTTGCTTTGGCCAACAGTGGCCAAATTGAGGGTGTCCATTCCTAGGACTAGCCCTCCAGAGACCTGTGTGCTTCCTCTTTCTCCTAGAACCCTGCTTCTTCCATGTGAACAAGCTCAAGCTATCCTGTTGGAGGACAAGACTATGTGGAGCAGAGCACAGTGGGCCCAGCCAAGGCCACCTTAGACCAGCCTACAGCCAGCCAACACCCAAACAGGAGAGCCACCCAACTGCCCCACAGCTGACCACAGATGCTTGAATGAGCTCAACTGAGACCAGGTAAAGCACACAGCTGAGTCTCACCAAAACTGCCAACCTGCTTCTTCCCTGCCTTGAATGTGGACGTGATGTTAGGAGCTCTAGCAACCATTCTGCAACCATGAGGTAAAGGCCAGGAATATTGCAGAGATGTCAGCCAATGCCAACCAGTACCCACTCCAGACATTTTGTAACATGAGAATGAATAAGCCCCTATTTGTTTAAGCCACCATGAGTTGGATTTTCTGTTACGTGCCACTGAATGCATCCTAATACGTCCTTCAAATATTTCCCTGTTTCTGGGCTACATAAGACTCCACAATAGGAATAGAGGACCCACACTTATTCCTTTTTCAGGAGTGAACACATGGGCTGCTGTGCCATCTCCAATGGAGAGGCTACCCTGCTGATGCAATTCTCACCTCCCAGTGAGAGAAGCCCAGTTTGCTCATTTCTCCCTTCCTGGAACAAATTCTACTCAATTGTTGCCAGCCAAAGACAATAAAAAATGTTGCTAACTCATCCCTAATCCTGGGTCCTGGATCCCACCTGGACCCTGTTTGGCTCTTCTGCTTCAAATTTCCATGCCTTTAATGCACGCTGACCTCTGCTCTTCTCTGCACAGAAATCCTGTGACCCACTAGGCCAGGAAGGAGAGGGAGTGCCTTGTCTCAGGAATATCGACGGAGCCAAAACTCCCCAAAGGACAAGGGTCAGGCTTTCAGCCGCCCTTCATTTATCCCTTCCCTATGCAGCAACTGTCCTCACTTCCTACTTGGGGCCAACAGGGTGAGCCTTAGAGATGAACCGATTCTCCAAATGCTTCACTAGGAAACCTAAGCAGTTGAATGACAATTCACGGCAGAACTAGGTAAGTGTGGCCAGCAAGGCAGATACTGTGGGCGCCATGCCTGTGTCCCACACTTCACTGTGACCATCTATGATTTCCTGGCCACAGAAGCGTGTTCAACCCAAATGTAGGGCCAGCCAGGAGACCCAGGGAGCTCAGAGCCCAGAAGGATTCCCCCATCCCAGCTCCCTTGCTTCTTTGGTGTGCTAACTCTGAGGGGCATGTTCTACTTGGCCTCCCAAAGTTCTCCAGAGAGATTAGGCAAGTGCTAGTCGCCCACAGCACAAACTTGTTTGCTAATCCAACATTTTTTCCTGTTTATTTTTCTTTTCTTTTTTTTAAAAAATTTTTTATTGGAGTATAGTTGACTTACAGTGTTGTGTTAGTTTCAGGTATACAGCAAAGTGAATCAGTTATATATATGTATATACAAATATATATACACACAGTAAGTCCCCTACATACGAACGAGTTCCGTTCCGAGAGTGCGTTCGTTAAGTCCAATTTGTTCATAAGTCCAACAAAGTTAGCCTAGGTACCCAACTTTTACAGATAACGCCAGGCACGTGAACTAACTTATGTGACTGGACATGTGAACACACGTTCGCATCTTTGAAAGTTAGCAACTTGAAGGTTTGTATGCAGGGGGCTTAATGGGTGTGTATGTGTGTGTTTATATATGTATATATGTGCATATATATATCCATTCTTTTTCAGATTCTTTTCCCATATAGGTTATTAGGTTATTACAGAGTATTGAGTAGAGTTCCCTGTGCTCTACAGTAGGTCCATATTAGTTACCTATTTTATATATAGTAGTGTGGATATGTTAATCCCAATCTCCTGCTCCCCACGTTTCCCCTTTGGTAACCATACGTTTGATTTTGAGATGTGAGTCTGTTTTACTGGCTGCCTCCTCTTCACTATCTGAGCCCTCTATTCCCCTATGTTTCCCGGGATCTCCAAACAAACCACTGGCCCAGGGCTGGCTTAGGTTCTGGGTTGTAAAACCCAGAAACTGACCGGCTGGCTTCGGCATAAAAGGGATTTTTAGGAAGCTCAGATAAACAACAAGAGGCCCGAGGAGGGGGCTTGGAAAATGGGCAGGGACAATGCCGCGAGACAAACCCCATTGCAGCAGGCTGCCATGAAGGAATCCGGAGCCATACTTCATGGTTGAGTCACTTCCTCCATTTTCAGATTCTTGGGTGAGGAAACACAGGACTGGTTGAGTTTAACTCACATGCCCTGACTACCAAGGGGTGGACAGAGGAAGAATCCCCCCCTTCAACTTTCAACTTGTGAGTATGGGGTCCCATGGTCCAGCAGTATGATACACAAAGGGGGGTTCTCCCCAAATTGGAAGAAGAGGTTGGAATTTGGGTCCCCAACTAATAAGAGCAAATGTTCTCTACAGTTAACTTGCCGGTCTATGGAACTGGGCCTGGAGAAGTAGTAATAATTATTATCATCATTATAATTATAGTTATTAGTCTTACAATAGCTAATATCATTGAGTACCTACTCTCTGCCAGTTTCTAAGTGTTTTACATATATTATCTCATTGAATCCTACCTTATGAGGTAGGTACAATTATTATTCCCATTTCACAGATGAGGAAGCTGAGGTCCAAAGAAGTGCCATATCCCTTCCTCTTTCTTCAGACCATCCATTGGTAAATACCATTCATAAACCCAGTGTACCATGTGTCAGACACTAACTCATTAAACAACTCTACATGGGAGGGAGTATCATTATCCTGTTTTCCAGTTGAAGAAGCTAACATTCGGAGAGGTACAATCACTTGCCCAAGGTCACACAGCTTGGAAACAGTGGAGCTGGGTTTTAAATCTGTTCCAACTCCAAAGTCCATTGTCTTAATCATTGTGTGTGTATACAGGCTGCCCTCTCATTTAGAGTTGCCTGAACAAGAAAAAGCTGTGTTGCAGGGCAGTGTTGCAACTTGAAGACTCTACTACCCAATTACCTTTCAATGTAGGGCTCAGATTTGAAACCATAGACATATCGCTCCCAAGAAGAGGCCAACCAGAGTTGTACCTCAATTTCTGCTGCCCTAGTGGATCTCAAGCGAATTTCCTGTACATCATTGAGTAAAACCATCCCAAATGTACCCTCCACATTTCATGAAAATCTGTCCAGATGTTTTGGTATGATATAACCAGAACTTTATTTATGAAGAGATACATGATATTTTGTGATGCCCATTTTCTTCATCTTTCTAAACATGCCCATAATCTTACACTTCTGATGTAAAATTTTGTTAAGGAGAGGAAAAAGGCCCAGGAAACTGAGCTCTTCCCCAATGAGACCACCTAACCCATCATATCTTTGGCATAGATGGTAGGAAAGACCAAATGTTTCCCTCCTTCCTTTCTTTGCCAAACTTCCTGAATGGGTGAGACTTATTGTTTACTTTTCTTTTCAATCAGAATTCCACTGCCAAGATTTCATGCATCCCCAACTTCCCTACAAACAACTCTCTTTTTCTCCCATTTTCAGGCATACCTCATTTTATTGTGCTTTGGAGATACTGCATTTTTTACAAATTGAAGGTTTGTAGGAACCCTGCATTCAGCAAGTCTATTGGTGCCCTTTTTCCAATAGCATTTGCTCACTTCATGAGCAAATTCACATTTTGGTAATTCTCCCAATATTTCAAACTTTCATTATTAATAATAACATATATATTATTATTAATATATTTGGTATAGGGATCTGTGATCAGTGATCTTTGTTGTTACTACTACAACTCTCTAAAGGCTCAGATGATGGTTAGCATGTTTTAGCAATTAAATATTATTAAATTAAGGCATGCACATTTTTTAGATATAATGTATTGCACATTTAATAGACTATAGGATAGTGTAAACATAACTTTTACATGCACTGGGAAACCAAAAAATTCGTGTGACTCGCTTTATTGTGCTATTCACTTTATTGTGGTGACCTGGAACCGAACCCACAATATCTTTGTGGCATGCCTGTACAAAGCCCCAAAGCCCCAGAGATTTTCTTTTCTCTTCTGTTGCCATCAACATAGCTGACTATGGCATGTCTCTCTTCCTAACTACCTGTCTACCACATCTTCTGTTTGCTACTCTGCTCTTCTTTCTCCCTCTGGTCCCTAAGTGTGGGTGCCTCTTTGACCCCGTGTTCCTGTTCTGTTACATCATCATGCCTACAGGGCTCAGTCACTCTCAGATTTAACCAACTTTTTGTGGATGACTCAAATCTGGATAGGCCAGTCAAGCTTTAACTATATCTACATCTGTCTGCAAAGCAATATTTCTGCTTTAATGTCTTGCAGGGACCTCAACATGATTGAAGTAAGTTCTTCCCACTAGAAGCACCCTGTGATCCTGCAATGGCACCACCATTACACCAGCCAATAGTCAGTGATTGTCATGTTCCGGAATGTTCTCTTTCTTGGTGAAAGAGACCTTAAATCCATCTTTTCCTTCCTATTTCCATTATCCTAAGTGAGTCCCAAATCATCCCAGACTTAGAATCATCTCAATTCTAGGACTTACTCCATCACAATCAGGAATCTTCCTCCTTTACCCCTTTTTTTCCTCCTCCCCCCTCCCCCATCCTGTTGACTATATTTTATTGAGCCCCTACTATGTACCAATTATCCCATCTAATCTTCACCTCAGCCCAATGAGGTATTAATATGAGCCTCATTTAACAAATGAGTAAAACAAGGACTAGGTCGAATAAATCATTTCCCAAAGTCACACATCTTACTGGCAGAGCCAGGATTTGAACTCACCTCTCCAAACTGATGTTTTATCTTACATGGGAGAGTTAAGTTATGGTTCTGAAGTCAGTGCACAAGGGAAAAATTGTATATACTCAAAAATGCCCTTGAAAAACTCTTAAATCATCCATAAGGGACAGTACACATGGTTTTGTGTGTTTAAGCCTGGGCAGTAATAGGTGTGTATAATATGTGATATAAAAGAATGAGAGTAGTATGGCACATGTGACAGACACTGCTAACTATCACAGCCATTTCCTTCTCCCATCTTTCCTACAGGCAGAGCTAGTCTCCCATAAAATAGCAAAAATGGTAGGTATTCATGTTTCCGGTCTTTCCTGAAGCTAGAAATGGTCATGTGACCCAGGTATGGCCAATAAGATGTAGGGGGAAGCCTGCTGGAAACTTATAAGAAAGATTTTTCTTCCTAGATTAAAAAGAGAAAAGCCTCCAATGAAAGTTTTCTCTTTCTGCCATTATTTTCCTGATTTTGGATGAGGCTGTGAGAGGAGGAGACGTGACAGCCATTTCGCAACCTTGAGGCAAGAAAGCATGAAGTAAAAATTCAACACACTGAGGAAGGTGGAGTGGAGGATAGAAGGACATCACTGAGCTAATCCTGGTCCACTGATTTGTGGATTTCTAAGTCCGGTGACAAAAGCCTTTAATGTGAAAGCCCCCTTTTAGTTGTCTCTTCTGTTACTTGCAGAAAAAAGCATTCCTAACTGATGTACTGGGATCTATGAAGAACATGTATCATGCTGGTTCCTTGGAAAAAGTTCACTAAATGGAACGACAGGTAGAAATGACCTCACTATTCAATTATTATATTCTTCCTTTTTCTTCTTATATGTGTGCCAATTACATATCAATGATTTTGTGTAAGTGAAATTTGCATAGGATGGGATTCTGCTACACACTTCCCAGTTCTGTTTTGAAAATATCCAGGGCTATTTCCTACCAGTATAAACTCCTCAGTCTAGTTTATGAAGACCTCCCAGTCTGATCCCTTCTGTCCATTCAATATTAATAATCCTGTAATCCCTGGAATACCAACATGAAGCAAAAGAGACAGCACCAGCCACATTTCAGTGCCCAGAGCAGGACTTAAGAGCCTTAGGTTTCCTTCCTGCCTCTGTCCCTGATGCCAGAGTTTCATATCTTGAAATTCTGTGGGTGGTCTCCAAATGTGCCTGTGAGCAGTGAAAACAAAACAACCCATGGCCTGTGTCTCTACAGTACCACCTAAAAAGCCTGACTCCTGAAATCAAAGCTTCTTAGGGCTAAAGGGACTCTTGGGAGTAAAGTATTCAATACTCTTTAGCCCACGATGTTCTCCAAAAGAGGTTTACACGTAGGTGAGTTACACACTTAGAGAATGTACTCCAGCTGCCTGGTTCTGTGTGCAACCACACACAGCAGGCCCGAGAACACACCCCTGCTCAGGCCCTTCCCCTTCTGCACAAACTTGTTCATCTTTGTGCCACTTTATTCATGCAAAGTAGCCAACAAAGCTGATTTTGAAGGAGTTTTAGTCCGTTCAGAGCTATGACACAAAAGATACACCACAACTCCTGGAGTAGGACCAAAACCACGTGTACGCATATCCCAGCCCCAGTACGTGCGATAGTTAAGGCAACACTCCCAAATGCCCTCCAAAACTGCACCATCTCACCTAGACCAGCTGTCATGCATGAGCACTCAGGCAGAGACTTCTCTGCCTTCAGATCAGTTTATTTCTCAGTGAAACTTCCCGCCACATTGGGAGGTCATAAGTACCACTGATTCATTCATTCAGTCAAAAACATTTATTGAGCACTTACTTACTGTGTGCCAGGTGCTATTCTAGGCACTGAGGAATACAACCTTGGGCAGAAGAAATGAAATCCCTGCCCTCATGGTACTTGACCTAGTGGAGAAGATGGGCAAAAAATAAATAGGTAAAATATCCAGTTTGTCAGAAAGTGCTAAGTGCGTGGAAAAAATCTAAATAGAAGAAAGAAGACAGGAAGCGTTGGGAGAGTGTTGAAATTGTAGACAAGGGGTCAGGGGACCCTGAAGTAAAGTCTTGAAGATAAGAGAATGGATGGAGCAGATATTTGGGGAAAGAACCTAACAGGCAGAAGAACCCGAAGTGCAAAGGCCCTGAGTTTTCAAACTTGTCTGAAGTGTTCAAAAAAATAGACAGCAGGAGCCTGGTAAAGCTGAAGCCCAGTGAGTGAGGAGGAGGGTAGGGGGTGATGAGGGTGGGAGGTGATGTGGGCAGATTGTGCAGGTAGGTCCTTGTGGGCCATGCTGAGGACTCTGGATTCTCCACTGAGCAAGACAGAAACCGCAGGAGGGATGTGAACAGAAAAGTGATTTGATCTAATTTAGGTGCTAAAAGGATCCTTCTGGCTGCTTGTGTTGATAACAGGCTGTGGGAAAGGAGGGCAGAAGCAGAGAGCCCTGGGCAGAGGCTGCTCTAACAAACCAGCCGAGAGATGATGATGGCTCAGCCCAGGGTGGTGGCAGTGGAGGTGGGATAAGTAGTGAATGCATATTAAAGATGGAACCTGTAGAATTTGCAGAAGGATTGGCCATGGGGTGTGTGAGAAATGGAGGAGGCATCAAGATTTCTGACCAGAGCTCCTGGAAGGACAGAGCTGCCATTCACTGACAGGGGAAGACAGGGAGGGGCAATATTGGATATCAGGAGTTTAGTTTTGGACATCTTGAGTGTGAGATGCCGGTGAACTCCTCCCTCAAAGTGGGTACTTTGAGAGAGGTCCAGGCTGGAGATGTTAAGTTTGGGAAACATCAACATAGAAGGAGTACTTAAACCCCTGAGGTTGGATGAGATCACCAAAGGGCTGAATATAACCAGAGAAGTCATGAAAATGGGTTCTTTCTTTTTCCTAAACGAACCCCCCCCCACTTCCCCCTCCCCCCGGTTCTCAGCTTTACCCTTCTACTACACAACCCCACTAAAGGTGAGGGGCTTTTGTCTCTGGGTCAGGCCCAGGTTCCCAGAGAGAGGAGACATTGTCCAGCTTCTGCAACCTCTGTCACAACACAGCATCTGCAGGTCCTATACTTCCTCCCTGCATAAATCAAAGCACAGCGCCTTCTCGGTTGGCAGCCTCTGCCTTGGCCCCAGGCACCCACTTGCTTCCCGTTCCATTGAGATTTCCTCTGCCCGCCAGGCAGCTACCTCCCTGCCTTGGTGAGAAGAGAGAAGTCATTAGTCCTGAAAACTGTAGAAGCAGTGGCCAGATGCCTCTCTAGAGGCAGGCTGGCATTTGTCACAGCAATTCAAGAGGACGAGACCGTGATCAGCCCCCAAACCTGTGGAGAGATAGATGGCAAAGCCTTCTCCAGCCACATAGGGAAAATGGCCAAGAAGCTCAGTACAGAACAATATTACCTGGCCATCTGGCCCTCACTCAATCTTTCCCCACCCCAGTCGGGGGCAGAGGGAGAAAGGAGGACACCTTTTGATAATCAAGTGTGCTGGGCATTGAGCAGGGTGCTGCAATCTCTAGCCCACTAGGCTTCTGATTATTGCTGCTTGCATTGATTTGGGATCCTCTGAAAGCAGATCCAAGACAAAGACTCTTGGGAGGTTATCCATGGAGCTACAGGGGGTGAACTAGAAAGCAAAAAGTTGGTAAATGGTGTATAATGAACGGCTTCATTGTGAGCAACTGGGATTCAATCCTGTGGAGGACCCTCTGAGAGGCTGTAGAACACACCTCTGAGTTTTCTCACTGAACAATGGGAAAACCAGGGTATTTATACACTGACTCCCTTGCTCATTGGTTAAGGGCTTCTCCTGGGGGTGCTCAGTGTCTGTCACGTGGGCTAAACAAATCGCCTTCTCCTGAGATTCTGGAGAAGGCTCTCCAACACATATGCAGAAAGATGGGAGAATTGGAGGTGCAAAGAGGTGAGCTTGCATAGGAACTGCCCACCACAGTTGCAGGTAAACCCAAAGGTGAGCTGTACAAATACGGAGTGGGGCACGTGAAGCATCAACCGCACTCCTCCAAAAGAATCTGTTTTAACTTTCCCTTCAGTTCACCAACTCCCATTTCTGAAGCACCCAGAAAGCTCCAGGGGCTCAGGTCACAGTATCTGCCACATATATTGCCTTCTTTATTCTCTACCACATCTCTAAGAGGTAGACACTCTCATTACTCTCCTCTTCCAGGTGAGAAAACCAAGATTCAGAGAGATTAACTCACATTCTTGAGTTCATCACTGGCAGAGAGTCCCCTGACTTTGAAGCCCAGGTCTTAGCCATCAGTCTATGCCAATCTACCATTTCTGGAAATCTGCCCAATTTTTTTCCTGCCACAATGGAGCCCAAGATGGGGGAGAAAAGGAAGGATCCCCCTGACTTCCCTGAAAAACTTGACTTTAGGGAAATAGGACTCAAGAAAATGGATTCTGGATCCAGATCTACCTGAGTTCAAATCCTGGATCTACTATTTATGAGGTGGGTGACTCTGGGCAAGTTTTTAAAGTTCTTTGAGCCTCAGTTTCTTCTTCTGTGAAATGGGGATAATAATGGTACTTAACTCAGAGGGTTGTAAGAATTGACTGAGCATATAAACATGTACAGTATATCATGTTATAACTGCCTTGTAAGTTCTAGTTTGTCAATGTTGCCACTGTTGTTAATAACAGGTATTATCTTCATAAGGATACTGGGGTGGATATAGCTCTTTGCCTGAATTTAAGTTGGGCCCAGGGTTATCCTAGATTTAGGGATGTGTCCTAGCACAGCAGCTGAGATCCTGATCTGCCCTTTACTAACTGCGGGACCCTTTGTAAGTAGCTTGATCTCTCTGAGCCCCAGATTCATCTCTAAAAAAAGCCTTATGCAACTGAAATGTGATAATGCACATAAAATTGTTAATATAGTGCTGGCACATAGTAAGTGCTCAATAAATGATAAGAATAACAATCATGGCAGCCAGCATCATTATTATCACTGTCGCTGTTGTTACAAGATGGAGAAACAAGCTCCTGCTGCTAGGAAGTGAGGTGGTTCCTGATGGAACATGGTTCAGCAAATATCATGACAACCAAATGCTCTGAACAATAAAAAGATCGATGCTCTCTCAACGATAAAACTCTCTGAATGATAAAAAGCATTTGTGCCACAGTGGGGGATCCTTTTGGTACCAAGAGTGACTGATCCTCTGCTTGGGGAGGGGAGGGATTAATGCAAAGAGACATTAAAATAAAAATGCAGCTGGCATTTATAGGAGCCGTTCATTGGTCTCATGAGTTAGAATGCTACTTGTGTTTTATTGTTGTTGTTTGGAATGCTGTTTTTATTTGCAGGCAACTCAGAACAGCTGTGTAGGAGGTAAAGGAAAGAGGAGAAGCTGAGGAATGACTACAAGTGCTGTTCAATTAATCAAAAAGGGAAGAGAGAGCGAGCGGTGGGTGACTTTGGCCAAGTCATTTTGACCCTTCTGGTCATCAGTTTCTTCAACTATCTAAGAAAAAAGGGGGAATTGGAATTACTCTCTGAGGCACCCTATTTCTCTATAAAGGGACCACAGGCTGGGTACTTGGGGGGACAAGAGAAAGAAAGAGAAGGCAAAGTTCTGATGGCAGAACCCAAGGGGTGGCAGTACTTATCTATACCACCCCTACTGCCCCCCAAACTGGGATCCAAGGCTCCCTGACATGAACATACCTTCTGATTCTGGAAGATTCCTAATTATCCATCATCTCGACGTGACCTTGGACAAATTACTTAGCCTTTCTGTGTCTTAACTCCCTGTGAGTAAAATAAAGGAGTTGGACCTGCCAGAGTCCACTGAGCCCTTACATTCAATGATGCTATGAAAACAAAGCCAACATCCCTTCCCTGATGGTCTCCAAGTACTTGGGTCTTTTCCTCATTTCTGTCCTCAACACAAAACTGCCCAAAACCTGGGGTGGTACAGAGGACCTTCCAAAAAGGAACCTTTGTTTTTTACAGTCACAAAATGTCAGGGTAGATAAAGACCCAGAGCTCATCTGCCCCTTGCCTGCCTTATCTGATGTCAGGGTATCTGTCATAGGCTCCTGGACTGTTTGACTATTTCTATCAATGCAATGGTCCGCATCTCCTTAAACAGCTTAGAAAATTTCCCAGAACACTCTGATTATCAGAAGTGTTACCACCTTCCAGTTTAGCAAGCATTTATTTTACTGAGCACCTACTATATGCCAGGTATGGTGCTAAGCCCATGAATAAAAAAAAAATCATCTTCATTCCTACCCTGGTAGTGTTTGCAGTCACTTTTCTTAACACGTACAAGTGTATTATCTGACCTCTTTGATGTTTACATGTATTTGAACATTACAGTAAAAGCTCTGTTATCTCAGAAATATAGCCAAGCTTCTGAAATCTTCCTCTTACACATTTTTAGTTTAATGATCAGAACTTCAAATACAAGGGGAGGATGCTTTAAAAGGGGTTGATCAATTACAAAGTTAGAATTTCTCTGGGGCCTTGAGCTACACAGAGCACACAAAAATCCACGGGTAAGATCTTTTCCACCAAATGTCACACAAAAGAAGGCCAAAACCTTGGTAATCCATGAAAAATGAATAGTGTTTTAATGCTGCGGTTTGCTTCAAAATGTGAGAACACAATGAGTTAATCAGAAAGTGCACATTCAAGTCATCTTTGTCTCAATGTCAAATTAATACACTTGAGTCCCCTCCCCCAAGAACACGAAATTAAGAGTTTACTGCATTTCCCCACCGCTGACATTGAACAGAAGGCTAGGTTTGCAGGGCTTTTATTCTTCTCTCCCTGTTCCTAGCTTATAACCCAACAGGAGACTAAACCGCCCCTTGCAGTTTGAAGTAATAACATTTGAGCTATGTGCCTCTGATTTGAAGGAGATAGAACCACCAGACAGTAAGGAAGAAGGGTTGATTACTGGAGAAGTAAGAGTAAAGAAAGAGAAAGAAATGCGGGGAAAAATAAAGAAGGAAAGGAGAGGAGGTTAAGAAATGAATAGAATCTACAGTAGTGGCTCCTTGTGGCTTTTGACCCCCTGAGACTAATGAAAACTACAGACCAGAAAAATATACAAACACACAATTTTGGCATGCAATTTCAGAGGGTTCATGAATCCCATTACTTCCAACTCTGAAGCTATCTGTCTCAAATGAAGAATTTCTCCTCTAGAGGCCCAGCAGATATCAGGAAACTAGAAAAGAAAAGACCACCTTGTTGTAATCAAGGAGCAGATACAAACATCCAAGTAGCAGACTGACTGACCTATTAAATGGCCGCCTTTCAACTTACTGAGCACTTATTGAGACTTACTATATGCTCAGCAGAATGTGAGCTTTCCTAGGTGTTTCAAGAACCATGTTATAAAAAGCCAGGTTTTCTTTAAAATTTAATTTAATTGTTTTTTATTGGGGTATAGTTGTTTTACAATGTTGTGTTAGTTTCTACTGTACAGCGAAGTGGAGTTCCCTGTGCTATATAGCAGGGTCTCATTAGTTATCTATTTTATACATAGTAGTGTACATATGTCAATCCCAATCTCCCAATTCATCCCACCCCCTCCTTCCCCCCTTGGTGTCCATATGTTTGTTCTCTACATCTGTGTCTCTATTTCTGCCTTGCAGACTGGTTCATCTGTACCATTTTTTCTAGATTCCACATATATGCGTTAATATACCTTATTTGTTTTTCTCTTTCTGACTTACTTCACTCTGTATGACAGTCTCTAGGTCCATCCACATCTCTACAAATGACCTAATTTCATTCCTTTTTATGGCTGAGTAATATTCCATTATATATATACATGTACCACATCTTCTTTATCCATTCGTCTGTCGATGGGCATTTAGGTTGCTTCCATGACCTGGCTATTGTAAATAGTGCTGCAATGAACACTGGGGTGCACGTGTCTTTAAAAAGCCAGGGGTTTTGGGACTTCCCTGGTGGCACAGTGGTTAAGAATCCACCTGCCAATGCAAGGGACACGGGTTCGAGCCCTGGTCTGGGAGGATCCCACATGCCGCAGAGCAACTAAGCCCGCGCGCCACAACTACTGGGCCTGTGCTCTAGAACCCACGAGCCACAACTACTGAGCCCACGTGCCACACTACTGAAGCCCACGCACCTAGAACCCTGTGCTCTGCAACAAGAGAAGCCCCCGCAATGAGAAGCCCGTGCACCGCAATGAATAGTCCCTGTTCACCACAACTAGAGAAAGCCCACGCGCAGCAGCGAAGACCCAACACAGCCAAAAATTAATTAATTAAAAAAAACAAAAAAACAGGGGTTTTTAAGGCTCCTTCCCACCAGCAAGGTCAAGCCAGCTCCTGGCAGCAAAAGTCAGCCCCAGGAAGCATAAATTGGTACAACCACTTTGCAGAGCAATTTGGCAATATCTAGCGAAGCTGGGGATACACACAGTACACAACTCAGCAATTCCACTCCTGGGTATATGCCCTAGAGAAATCCACAGGCAAGACTGAGGAGACAGCTTGGTTCAAAATGGCACAAAACTGGAAACAACCCAAATGGACAAATACATGGTAGACTATTCATACCACAGAATACCATGGAGCAGTAAAAATGGATGAATGGGAACTATTCTTGTCAATCAGATTGACCTCATGTTGAATGCTAAAGGCAGTTTGTAGAAGAAAACATTTATAGAGAAACTCAAGGCATGCATAACAACACATATATACTTCTTATATACTTCTGTAGTCAAAATGTAAAATAGGTACCATGTATGTCTTATATTCTTACATAAAAGTGTAAATACACAAATGGAAATGATAAACACAAAATTCAGGAAAGCGTTTCTGGATGGAGAGAGAAAGGAGTGGGGCCAGGGAAGGGAATGCAGGGACTTACACTGTATTATAAAGGTTTCATTTTTAAAAAAATTCTTATTGGAGTATAGTTGATTTACAATGTTGTGTTAGTTTCAGGTGTACAGCAAAGTGAATCAGCTATACATATACGTATATCCACTCTTTTTTAGATTCTTTTCCCATATAGGTCATTACAGAGTATTGAGTAGAGTTCCCTGTGCTATATATAAAGGTTTCATTTTGATGGCAGTTTGCCATCTCACCTCCCTGTCCTCACCTCCTCCACTCTTTCCCTCACCCACTCTGCTCCAGGCACGCTGGCCTCCTCACTGTTCATCAAACACACCAGACACAGTTCAGCCTCAGGGCCTTTGCACTTGCTGTTCTCTCTGCCTGGCACTCTCCTCCTTCAGCCATCCTCATGGCTTTTTCACTCACCTCCTCTAGGTTTTCATTCAAATATCACCTTCCTAATGCAAGTCTTCCCTGGCTTCTAGCCCTCCTGCCCATAATACATCCCATCCCTTCTCTGCTTTATTTTTTTCTCTGTAGTTCTCATCAACATCTAACACACTAGATATTCCATTCATTCATGCATTTTGTCTTTCTTCACCACTAGAATGTCAGTTCCACAACAGGAGGGGCTTTTGTCTGTTTTGTTCACTGCCATGTCCCAGAGCCTGGCACATAGTAGTTGCCCAATAAATACTCATTGAATGAATATTTGCATACACAGGCATTTGTTATATTATTCTCTACTTATTTTTGAATGTCTGATTATTTTTATTATACATTTTTTAAACAACAACAACAAAGTCAACCACTGGGCTCTTGCACAGATGAGTTTCCTAGAGAGTGACAAGTGCCCAATGCCATAATATGTCCCAGGAACCTTCCAAGGTCCCAAGCCAAAGAAGTGTGGGCCCAGCAAACAGAACTCCCTCAGTAAACACCCAAGCCTGCTAGAGCTAGCCCACAGTGCTCACAACAGACCACTCAGATCTGAATGCCTCTACTGAAACAGCCCAATATGATACAGCTCCTTCTGTGAGAAGCAACATTGTTCTGAAACAACAGATACGTTCAAAACTTTAATTGTGAGAGCCCAGCCAACACAGCATGGGTACTAAGACCCGTGACATCTGCCAAGAGAGACAGGACCTGGAGCAGCAACAAACCCTAGAGGAGAAATACGATCCCCTAGAACAGAACTATGACCCCATGCAGGATAACTGTGAGGAAGGTCTCCCAATGAACAGGGGTCTTGGAAGAGAAGAAACAGACTTAGCTTGGGAGAGAGGAGTAGGTAAACAAAGGAGCCAGAAATCATCACAAAATAGTAATGTCTATATTGGGACCTGATAAAGGGCTTTGGGGTCTGTGACAAAGATTGGCTTGCTCTCCACCAAATCCATTTCCGTTTCCTTCTAAACACAGTCTGATGTTTCCCAGCTTCCCTGCAGCGATGTGTGGGCATGTGACTGAATTTTGGCCAAAGGCATATGAGTGAAAGAGGTAACATGCAGGGTCTCAGCCAGGCCCATACAACCTCCCAAATATCACCATCCATGCTCATTTCTCTTCCATGGTTTGATGCAGACAAGCAGACCTGATCTGTGGGTCAACAATAAGGAACCACAATGTAGCAAGGGCCCGGGTCCCTCAAACACTGTGTGGAGGAAAGAAGCCTGCCAATAAGGAACAGCTGTTTTGGTCTTTCAATGAGTGAGAAATAGACTGCTGTTGTGTTTAAATCATTACCTAGTTTTGGAATTTTTGTTGTTGTTGTTATAGCAGCTAGCGTTACCTTATACAGGGTCCTTGGTGGAAAGTGCATACACATTCCCCTTTCAACTATGGTTCATTGTATCAGATCTGAAAACTCCTCAAAACTGCAGTAACTGCACCTTTCTTAGACTGGTTTTCGCCATAATCCCACCTCAATCTCTTGCACCCAGAAGTCCTCAAAAAACATTTACCAACTTAAAATAAAGGCAGGATATCCCCAAGCAAAGCAAAAGAACCACGCATGCCCAACAGTTAAAAACTTGAGCTCTGGAATCACATAATCTCAGGTTCAAATCCCAGCTTCATCACTTACTAGCTGGGTGATCTCAGATAAGGTCCCTCTGTGCTTCAGGTTCCTCAATGGTCACATGGGAATATTAATATTTCCTAATTCATTGGGTTGTTGTGAGGATTAAATGAGAGAATGCACATAAAGCACTTTGGAAGCAGTCAATTCTAATAAGCTATTATTCTAATTGTAACAGAAAGCATCCGCTCTGATATGCAGCTGAGATGAGGCCACTGGGGGGGAAGAAGGCATATGCACATTGAAGAAGAACATGGGGGCTCAGCCTTCCCGAACCCAGCCTGGACCACATCAACCCTTAGGTTTCCAAAGTCCTCGTAATTCAAGATAATTCTAAGAAACACAGCACAGGCCACTTACCCTGTTAGCACCACCACGAAGTCCATCACATTCCAACCATTCCTCAAGTAAGAGCCTTTATGGAAGGCAAACCCAAGGGCAATGATTTTAATTCCAGCCTCAAAACAAAAAATTCCAATGAAGTATGGTTCTGTGTCATCCTGGAAGGGAGAAAAGGTAAGGTCAGTGTCTTTGGCTTGGCAGAGGGTGGCATGAACAGGGAACCAGCCCACTCAGGTAAGCGTACCCACTTCCCCTCACCTCTCCTGACCTTCCAGCACTCACCGCCCTCCACTGCATCCTGCCTGGAGTTACCCTGTCCAAAGGCTTTTGCAAGAAAAACAGAAACATGGAGAAGACACCTCCTTCTTTCCTTTTGGCCAACTTTACACACTACTTGGCCAAACAGAATTGTTTGTTTGGATGTGAGCTGTTCAGTAGGGCGGCCACATGTGGCTACTTAAATTTAAATGAATTTAGATGAAATAAAATGAAATATTCAGTTCTGCAGTCACACTAGCCACATTTCCAGCGGCTACCATATTGGACAGTGCAGACGTAGGACATTTCTATCACTGCAGAAAGTTCTACAAGAAAGCACTTGTTTAGAACGTTTACTTGTCACCTATATCATTCAGGCCCTTGTGCTTGGCCCCTGTGCACTGACCTCACCCCCAAATCTGACACTTGCGATGGTTCGAAGCTGGTATGCACCAGTACAGCTGTTCAGGTTGCTAAAATACTGGAATCAATGCTTCGGCACTGGCTCGCAAATGGCCAACGTCCCAACTCCCAGCCCCCTGCCAGACGTCCTGCCAGATCTGGCTTCCAGCTGATAGTCTATAGTACTTGGAATTAAGCTATAAGCTCCGCTCCATCAGAGAGCCCCTACATGGATGTTTCCCCACGTGTTATGGCAATGTTTCTCAAGCTTCAGTCATTTGCATTCTGCTTTCATAAGTCTTTCCATGCCAGCTTGCCACCAGTACTACCATTTGTTTACTATTCTTTCAAGGGACTCTTTTTACATAGCTTGATTGTAAGCAAAAACAAACAAAAAAGTCCTGAAATCATAGTTTTTCTGGGCTAGTTATCTATTTTTAGGATATACATTATAATATGTAACTATTAAAATTTAAAAGCCTTGAGATCATTGATGCTTTGTGGATTAGGAATGAGTGGATTCTAACATCTCTCTCTCCCTACACTTGAGTTATGACAGCTGGCTTTGAAATGGTGATGGAAAGGAGAGAGGTCTCCTTCTTGGCACTGTCAGAATGCCAGGAGGGGAACCAGGGAGCTGGGGGATGGCTAGGGGCATCGAGAAAGAGCTTAGTACTAGTTTACAGCTCTGCAGAGTTTCACCAAATCATCAGCTGGATTTTGAATGTCCCTCCAGAGCTGATATTCATATATAGGAAACACTGGGGATAGAAGAACGAGCTAAATGACATCCCAAGCAAGCAACCAGGCAAAAGTCAGAACGTGGGACATTCCTTAGAGCAACTGGACTGGTTTCTGCAGAGTCAATGGCAGAAGGTAAAATAACTGCTTTAAATTAAAAGTCTTAAGCAACATAAAATCTAGACCATGTTTGGGTCTTGGTTCAAATGTCCTGTAAAATGCCATTTCTGAAACAATCACGGATATTTGATTAGTGGCTGGGTCTTCGATGATTCCCAGGAACCACTGTTGTGTTGGGTGTAAACATCTCACTGGGGTGATGTAAGAAAGTGCCCATATTTATTTTTTGGCCGTGCCGCACGGCTTGCAGGATCTTAGTTCCCCAACCGGGAATTGAACACAGGTCACAGCAGTGAAAGCACCAAGTCCTAACCACTGGACCGCCAGGGAATCCCCAGAAAGTGCCCATGTTTTTAGCAATGCAGACTTAAGCATATGGCAGTGAACTGACATTTTATCTGGGATTTGCCTTAAAATACTTTGGCCAAGAAAGACAAACCAAGGAAATAAAAAAGGGACAGAAAATATGAAATGAGGCAAAATCTTGACAGTTGTTGAATCTGAATGATGGGTTCATGAGGGGTTCACAGTACTGTTCTCTGTGTATTTGTGTATGGTCAACATTTTTCACAAGAATTTTGTTTTGTTTTTATTTTGTAAATTTTATTTATTTATTTATATTTTAATTTTAATTTTTTTGGATGCGCCTTGGGGTGTTCAAGATCTTAGTTCCCCGACCAGGGATTGAACCCGAGCCCTGGCAGTGAAAGTGCCGAGTCCTAACCACTGGACGGCTAGGGAATTCCTAAGAATTTTGTTTTGAGTGTGACTTTTCATGGACGAGGCGACCACTCTCACCCACCCCCCTCCAGATTGACATGAGGGCTGCTGGGGGGTGAGAGTGGAGGATGGGCAGTGAGGGCATCTCTCTCCCCAGATGACTGTGTTCGTGAAATTTAGGCTCCCCAGGTAGAGGGCCCACGATCCGGTTCTTGGTGCCAAGACGGAGAGCCCACTCTGCCCTCGGCTCCCAGGGCCACACCAGTTTGCCACCAAAGCAAGGAAGAGACCTCCCCTAGAGAGACCTCACTCACCAGTCGTTCAGACATCGGGGTCTTGTCGTCATCAGGTAGGTGTTGCTCCAGGGCGAGGACAATGCAGTTTGCTATGATGGTGGCTAAAATCATATATTCAAAGGGAGTATCACAGAATTAAGGAAAATCTTTCCAGCTTTGTTTAGGTTCAAAGCACAGTTGAGTGGAAGGTACAGAGATGTCCCATGTGCTCCTGTCCCCCACATAGGCACAGCCTCCCCCGTTATCAACATCCCCCACCAGAGTGGCACATTTGCTACAATCGATGAACCTACATTGACACATCATGATCACCCAAAGTCCACAGCTTACATGACGGTTCATTCTTGGTGTTGTACACTCCATGAGCCTGAGCAAACGTTTAATGACATGGATCTACCATTATAGCCTGATACAGAGTAGTTTCACTGCCCTGAAAACCTGGCAGATGACTTTGTAAGGAAAATGTGGATAGGCTTCCTCCGTTTCACCTCCAACCTTCATTGGACAAATACTAATTCAGCACCTACTGTGTGTCAGGTCCTGTTCTGGGCACTAGGGACACAGCTGCCATTGTGAAGGAGAAGTGAGTAAGTGAGATAACCACATTATACAGTACATTAAAAGATGGTGAATGCTATAGACAGAAAAATCAGGAAAGGAGATCGGTGGTTGCAATTTAAAATACAGTAATCATACCAAATGTAAAATAGATAGCTAGTGGGAAGCAGCCGCATAGCACAGGGAGATCAGCTCAGTGCTTTGTGACCACCTAGAGGGGTGAGATAGGGAGGGTGGGAGAGAGACGCAAGAGGGAGGAGATAATGGGGATATATGTATATGTATAGCTGATTCACTTTGTTATAAAGCAGAAACGAACACAGCATTGTAAAGCACTTATACTCCAATAAAGATGTTTAAAAAATTATATTCTAAAGCTAAAAACAAAATACAGTAATCAGATCTGATATGAAAAGCATGAGCGGGCTTCCCTGGTGGCGCAGTGGTTGAGAATCTGCCTGCCAATGCAGGGGACACGGGTTCGAGACCTGGTCTGGGAGGATCCCACGTGCCGCGGAGCAACTGGGCCCGTGAGCCACAACTACTGAGCCTGCGCGTCTGGAGCCTGTGCTCCGCAACAAGAGAGGCCGCGATAGTGAGAGGCCCGCGCACCGCGATGAGGAGTGGCCCCCGCTCGCCACAACTAGAGAAGGCCCTCGCACAGAAACGAAGACCCAACACAGCCAAAAATAGAAAAATAAATAAATAAATTAAAAAAAAATAAAAGCATGAGCAACAAAAGAAAAAATAGATAAATTGAACTTGGCCAAAATTTAAAATTCTGTGAGCCAAAAGGCATTGTCAGTAAAGTGAAAAAACAAAAGCAAAAAACCAACCAACAGAATGAGAGAAAGTACTTGCAAATCAGATATCTGGTAAGGGTCTGGTATCAAAATATATAAAGAACACTTACAACTCAACAACAAAACGATAACCCAATTAAATAATAGGCAAAGGGCTTGAAGAGACATTTCTCCAAAGAGGATTAGGAAAATGCAAATCAAAACCACAATGAGATGCCACTTCACATCCACTAGGATGACGAGAATGAAAAAAACAGAAAACAATAAGTGTTGGTGAGAATGTGACAAATTGGAACCACTGTGCGTTGCTGGTGGGAATGTAAAAACAGTGCTGCCACTGAGGAAAGTAGTTTGATGGCTCCTCAAAAAGTTAAAACACAGAATTACCATACGATCCAGCAATTCCACTCCTAGCTATACACCCAAAGAACTGGAAAACCGGTACTCAGATACATGTTCACAGCATCAATATTCACAATAGCCAAAAGGTGGAAAGAGCCCAAATGTCCATCAATGAATGAATAGTTAAACAACATGTGGTATATCCATAGAATGGAATATTATTCAGCCATAAAAATGAAGCACTAACACATGCTATGATGTGGATGAACCTTGAAAACATTATGCTAAGTCAAAGAAGCCATACACAAAAGACCACATATTGTATGAATTCCATTGATATGAAATGTCCATAACAGGAAAATACACAATCAGAGAGCAGATTGGTGGTTGCCCAGGGCTGGGGGAGGGGAAAACGGTGAGTAGCTGCTTAATGTTTTGGAACTAGATAAAGGTGATAGCTGAACAACCTTCTGAATGTACTGAATGCTACTGAATTAGTCACTTAAAAATGGTTAGTATTGTTCTGTGAATTTCACCTCAGTAAAATATAATATGGTGGTCAGGGCAAGTCTCCGAGAAGCAGACCTTTCAAGATCTGAGGGAGGGAAGGGATGGTCGGTCCATATGGCTATTTCCAGATGTACATTCCCTCTCTCTCTAGGCACAAACTCCTCCCTGCATCCTGGGAACCCTCCTCCGGGTTGACGAGGCTACCAGATAGACCCACTGGAGGGTCTGCCCTTGGGCGGGGGGTCTGTCCTGCTCACTTCATATTAGGGCCTGATCTGCTGATCAGTCGGTAAACCAGAATATCCCTGTCCCCCTGCCAGATCTGCAGAAGCACCCTCAGGCCTATAGCCTTAGTAAACAAAGCTGGCAACTTCTTTTCTTTTCTTTTTTGAATTTAATTTTTGATTTTATATTAGAAGAGAACAAAAGAGGAAGAGAAGAAAAATGACCTACAAAAGCAAATCCGAAACAATTAACAAAACGGCAGTAAGAACATACATATCAATAATTCCCTTAAATGGAAAGGAAACTAACATAACAAAGCTGGCAATTTCTGAGAAGGAGGTTTAGGTGTGGAGAAATGGATGTTAGAGGGAGAAAGCCATAGGGTATTGGTTACTCTGGAGCAGGAGTTTCCAACTTCTGCACTACTGACATTTGCGGGTGATCATTCTGTGTGTGTGTGGGGGGGGGGGGCTGTCCTGTATGTAGTAGGATGTTAAGCAGCATATCCGACCGCCACCCACCAGATGCCAGTACCATCCTCCTCTCCAGTTATGACAGCCAAAACTTACGACGACCAAAAGTCATCTCCAGATATTGCCAAGTATCCCCTGGGAACACTGAAATCCACTGTTTTGCAGAAAGATCAAAGAGCATGTCTTGAACTTGGCCATGTTAAACTACTGCCCTCCTCCCAGCTTTCTCTCTTACAAACTTAACTAGCCTCAGTCTCCTGTTTGGCCCTAGAGTTACATTTGGCATTTTGGAAGCTCTGTAAAAACCAAGGGATCTTACAGGCTGGAGGAGGAGTTGGAGCGTCTACCCACTTTCCAGGTGTGAAAACAAAGTCTAGAATAGACGACCTGGCAGTAAGAGTCTTAAGTAAGATGGGAAAGCCAGGTCTTCTTTGTCACCAGCTTCAGCCTTTGCCTCCAGCTGAAAGCAGCTGAGCCACGCTCCACGCACACTTTGAAAAGCAAATCCAAGACTCAGGGCAATTTGGGGAGTCAACAAAAACCATTCCTGCTGACGATCCTCTCTGATTGGCTTCCTGCCTCCGAGCTGACAGTCATTAGAAGCACAGAGAACAAAGCTGGGCTGTGTTGCACAAATACTCCGTTCTGTCTCACCCTGCAGCCCAGAAAATAAGAGACAATATTTGTACACAAAGAAGCAATGCCAAGCCCTTCCCTGGCCTCCCCTCGCCGAGGCTTCTGAAGCCATGATTTGAATCTGATGATTTCACTTCCCTTCCCTGCCAACTACCTCCCTGTTAGCTTCTGCGTGAAGCTAACCGCCTCACTTCTCAGGGCCCCCTGTCCTCCTGCCCTTAAACAGCTGGGATGTGACTTCCTTTGCATCAGATTCGAGCTGACGTTCCAGGAAGAGTCCCAGAAGGCCAGGAGCAAGCTGCACTCTTATGGGCTGCATTCTCAGGCTTTCAGTTGGCCGCTGTCACCTGGATTTCAGACCCAGAGCTCTTGGGTACGACAATGAAGCCTTAGTCAGCATGCGGGCCAACAGAAAGCAGCTGCCCACTCCCACCTTATTTCTTTTTCTTATTTTTTGTCAGACATGGGCACACTGGTTATCAAATGTCATCCCCCTCTCTCTGCACACACCCATGCACCCCGACAATGTCCACAGACACACGCCAGATGGGTGCCTGCAACACTGACCTTACACCCTTGCTACTCAATGTGTGATCCATGAACCAACAGCATAGGCAACACCCATTAGAAAAAAAGCAGAATGTCAGGCCCCACGGTGACCTGCTGAGTCAGAACATGCATTTTAGCAAGATCTCCAGGGGCTCTGTGTGCACACTGAAGTTTGGGAAGTGCTGCCTTAGATCTATTTCAGGGGGAGGAGAAGCCCAGGTAATTGTGGCTTTGAGTCATCCAGAAAGAAGGTGGGGGCTCGCCTTTTCCCTACAAGCCTTCTCCTCCATGTTCTGAGCCCAGGAGGAGAATTCAGGAGGCCTGGACCAGTCTTCTGCCTCCACTGAAGGGGGCTGAAAAGAAACCCAAGATCTTGATGGAACAAGAGTAATGTTGAAATGAGACGAATAAGCAGCAAAGAAAATTCTGGCTTACTGCACGTGGAAATATGCACGGCCCTCCCATGGCTACCATCTCACTCAGAAGAAAAGTCAAAGTCCTCCCAGCAGCCAGCAAGGTCCTGCGTGACCGGCCCCCATCACCTCCCTGCCCTCATCTCCTCCATTCTCCCCCTCGTTCACTCAGCTGCAGCCCCACTGGCCTCCTCCATCTTTCTCAAACACACGAGGCACATTCTACCGCCAGGGCCTTTGCACCTGCAGTTCTCTCCCCTAGAATGCTCTTCCCTCCACCCCCCCAGAGACCCGCATGGTTCCCTCCCTCCCTTCTTTTAGGTCTTTTCTCAAAGGTCGTATCCTCAGTGAGGCTTTTACCCCCTTTCCCTACTTCTTTTTTTTCCTTGGCCCTTGTCCCCAAACGTCTGCTATGTTTTTCTCCTTTATCTGGTTCACTGTTTCTCTCACCTATTAGACTATAAGCTCTGTGCAAGCAGGGATTTTTGTCTGCTTTGTTCTCAGCACCTAAGAGGAGATCTGTTACAGAGTAGGTGCTCAGTAAACACCTGTGGAAGGAAGGAAGGGTGAGTGGGTCTTGCTTTCCACATCTCTCCCCTCACCTCATCATGTGCCAAGTCTCCGTGGGCACACCAAGGATACAACCGGCTCCTTGAAATAGGCAATGTTGTGGTTGGTGCACAGACGCAAAGGTGGGGTACTGAGTTCTTGGCACAGGAGTTTCTCTCCCCAAGCAGAAGTCAAAGGTAGTCCAGGCAGGGGGAGGTGAGGCTTTCTCAGCCCAACCCTGAGTCGTGCCTGATCCTCCCAATTTAGAAAGCCTGGGTTCTAACTCACAGCTGCGGTGAGCAATGCCTCTGCTAGCTGAGCTGAGCCTTCCCGCTCCCTGATTGGTTCAGGGAGAAAGCACCTGTGTCAGTGGTATCCAGAATACTCAGCCAGCCAAAGAGGCCAAGGAAGGGGTGGGGGGGGGGCGTGGTGGATGAAAGGAGAGAAGCATCCCTGGTGGGAGGAAAAGCTGGCTCCTGAAATGGCTCACGGAAGTCAGGCTAGCAAACAGCCCTGCAGGCAAGTGCAGATACACAAAGCTTCTCCCACAATTAGATTGATCAGGACCCACAGAGGCCCCAGAGAGGGGCTGTGTGTGACACTGGAAACGACCAAGTGATTTCTCTGCAGGGAAGAACGGCTGCACCTGTGAACAGGAGCTGCTCAGAACATCAAGGAAAATCAGCTTGTAAAGCTGGCGTGGCTGATGGTTCCAGCCCCTTAGCAAGACCTTGCAGAATGTCCAAATAATTCATCCTTCTCTTTGTGGTACCCCCCATTCCCATCTCATTTCCAGCCTCTTGTGGTTGGTGTGAAAAATCAGATCAGGTTTGTTAACTCATCAAGGTCTTGACACTACCATGGGGGCTGCCTGATGGGTGTGCTCTGAGGAAACACATACTTCAATGAGTCAACCAAGCAGTTGAGCTTATGGGGAGAAGCCCAGTAGGTCTTATTTTCATGTTAGTTCCATGCTCGTCACAACTACCAGGAAAAGAGTAGGGGGTACCAGGGTCCTGAATGTATGGGTGTAGGACATATTCCTTGCTCCACTAAACATGCCACAATTTAACTCGGCAATAAGATCAACTATTATGGGGCCATAACAGGCACAGCAACATAATTACAGCTGCCATTTACTGAGTGCTTCGTTGGGCAGACACCAAGCTAAGCACTCGTTGTTTCAGTTAATTGCTTGCAACAATTCTACAAGGTAGGTTCTATTGCAAGCCCCATTTTCCAGATAAGGAAATTAAGGGTCAGAGAGAATAAACAAATTGCTCAAGGTCATACGTGCAGTAGGGCTCGCTCCAAGATCCATGCTGGTGGTCCCCACCACAGACCACTCAACAGCTTACCCTTACTTGTTAGAAGGTGGATGTTTTTGCCTTTATTTAAAAATTGGAGTTGGGGTACACCTGGAGTGTTAACCATGGATGAGGCCAACTGGATCAGCCCTCACCTGAGTTCCAACCACTGCCACAATTTAATGCAGTAATTATCAACCACTGCATGCTGGTCCACACCTTCATAAGCCCATCCTGAATGGGTCATATTAACGAATATTTCCACTTCGAACAATACAGATAGTCTCCCTCGAGTTCTCAGACATTGGCTTCGAACTCTCCAACACACAGGACTAACCAAAATCAAGCTAGAAAAGAGCTCTCCTCCAGCAGATCAGCTTGAGACTGATGGGTGACGACGCGCTAACAAGGGCCACTCTGGAGCGGCCCGGGATATTTTCAGCACCACGGCCAGCGGCAAGAGGCGCAAGTTTAAATTACACATCCTCCCAGACAAGGCAAGCTGGGGCAGGGCAAGTAAACCCAGTGTCAAGTATTAACACTCTCCGAGACAATTGCAAAGGCCTACATTTAACGTACACAGTAGAGGCATACACATGCAAAAAGATTCATTACGTCAGCAGGAAAATCGAATGAAGAGAAAATGAAAATCCCAACACTAAATAGATTTGATGTGCTGTTTGTTTTTTTAATATTAGCCAAGGATTTTCAACACTTTGGTTCTGAAAAGAGAAGTCTATCCAGGGCAGCTAAATCATGCTTCAGCTCAGAAAATTGGAAATATCTGCATGAGAAATTATACAGCAAAGTAGTTGAAAGGGTTTGGGGGTCAGACATGGTTTTGGACTTGGGCAAAGGAGTTTCCTTCCCCAAGCCTCAGCTTCCTCATATATATAATGTGAAAAGTAGCACCTACCTCATAGGGCTGCGTGAGAATGGAATGAGTGAATACACACGGTAATACACGCAGAACAGAGCGTGGCATATAGTATGTACTCAGTAAATGTGAGTGCTTTGTTATGGTTTACTCTGGTTCCTGTGAGATTGGGAAGCTTTATATGCTCACGAAAGCATAATACAGGGTTCATCTCATTGTAATCATGCAATCAACGTTCATTATTTTTATTTCAATTGCTGCCACCAGTATTATTAACTTTTCCTGTTTCTTTTTTTACCCATGTACGTCTCATTCCCCTCCCGTCATTGGAGAGCGTAAACACCTAGTCTCATCATGGCTGAGGAGGCTGCCTCTCAAATCTGAAGTGTTTCCAGGAACAAAACACAGTGAATGTGTGTGGTCCACTCTCTGAATATCAGGCTTAAAATAAATGTTGCAAAAATATCCATCAGATATTTCATACAAATGGGATCTTACAATACGTGACCTTTTGTGTCTGGCTTCTTTCACTTAGCATAATGTTCTTGCGGTTCATCCACATTGTGGCATGTATCCATACTTCACTCATTCTTAAGGCTGAATAATATTCCATTGTACGGATATACCACAATTTGTTTAACCATTCACCCACTTTGGGGCTGTTTTGACATTTTGTTTATCTAGAATAGATGACTCCATAGAAACAGAATGCTGATTTGTGTTTGCCAGGAGCCTGGAGGCAGCAGGAAATGCATAATGGGCACAGGGTTTCCTTTTGGGGTGATGATGATATTTTAGAACTAGATAGAGGTGGTGGGTGCACAACACTGTGAATGTACTAAATGCCACTGAACTGTTCACTTTATTTTTTATTGAAGTATAGTTGATTTGCTGAACTGTTCACTTTAAAATGGGTAATTATGATATGCGAATCTCACCTCTATTTTTAAAAAATCCCTGTTGTTTATCCTTCTCCTTTTTCCCCCCTTGATTCTCAGAGTTCACCTCATATGCTTTTATTCACTGACTTCTGCAGGTAACTTTTTCCTCAGACAGCCCTCAAGATCCCTTTTTAAAAAATAAATGGTTTTAATTATAATAGGAATATGTGCTTATTGTATTTTTTTAGTTTTTATAATGTATAATATATCATTTAAAAAATGAAAAGTCCTTACACCACCCCGCTTCCCAGAGATAATCAATGTTAGCAGTTTGGTGTTTCTCTCTCAGATTTTCCCCTACACACATTCTTCGCACTGGCTGCTCTCTCTTCTACTTTCCCCCTAGTTAGGAGCAGGGCTTACTCTCTCACCTCCTTCAGGTTGTACTAAAACACCTCCTACACTGTTGGTGGGAATGTAAATGTAAATTGGTACAGCCACTATGGAAAACAGTATGGAGGTTCCTTAAGAAACGAAAAATAGAGCTACCATATGATCCAGCAATCCCACTCCTGGGCATATATCCAGAAAAGATGAAAACTCTAATTCGAAAAGATACATGCACCCCAATGTTCATGGCAGCACTATTTACAATAGCCAAGGCATGGAAGCAGCCTAAATGCCCACCAACAGATGAATAAAGATGTGGTATATACATACAATGGAATACTACATAGCCATAAAAAATAATGAAATATTGCCATTTGCAGCTACATGGATGGACCTAGAGATTATCATACTAAGTGAAATAAGTTAGACAGACAAATATTACTATGTTATCACTTATATGTGGAATCTAAAAAACAATACAAATGAACTTATTTACAAAACTCACATAGACTCACGTAGAAAACAAACTTATGGTTACCAAAGGGGAAAGCGGGGTGGGGGAAGGGATAAATTAGGAGTATGGGATTAACAAATACATGCCACTATATATAAAATAGATAAACAACAGAATTTACTGTACAGCACAGGGAACTATATTCAATGTCTTGTAATAACTATAGTGGAAAAGAATCTGAAAAAGAATATGCATATATATATCTGAATCACTTTACTGTATACCTGAAACTAACACAATATTGTAAATCAACTATAGTTCAATTAAAAAAAAACATTGTCTTCCCACTGAGGCCTTCCCTGGCTACCAGATTTAAAATCCCAACCCTGTCAACATCTCCACCTCTCTGCCCTGCTTGTTTGTTAGTTTTTAGCAACTTTTCACATTAAACAAATTAGGTGATTTATTTATCTTATTTATGTTGGTCTCCCTCACTGGAATGTCCACCCTAATCGGAGGGAGGTGGGGGGCTAAGGATTTGTCTGACTTGTTCTTGATTGTATGCCCAGCAGCTAGGACAGTACTAACACATAATAGGTGCTCAATAAATACTATCAAATGCATGAAAACAAGCATTCCAAATCGTGTTTTCCCTTTACAAAATTGGGATCGTGATACATAACGTTCTGTGATTTGCTGTGCCCCTCACCACACTGGACACATTTTCCATATCAGTACATTGGACTTCCCCCTTTTAAAAGGCTGTGCAGTATTATTGTGAATGGATGCAACATCATTTATTTACTGTTCTCCTAAATGCTTCCAGTTTGTCTCTATTACAAGCAAAGCTGTGATGAATAATCTGACCGCACATCCTTGTGTATCTGTGAGGACTTTTTCTGTGGGATAAATTCCAAGACATGGAATTGCTGGGTTAGAGGGGGTGCAGGGTGCACGCTTGACATTCTCATAGATACTGCCAAATCAACCCTGCGATTCACAGGGCTATATTTTACAGTGTTTTAGAAAGTGGGGTGAGTATGTGTGTTCATTCTGAAATTAAATCCCTGATTTAAATGTAAAAATTGCTCTGTAACAAAAAGTTTAAATGTGGAAGAATTAACATGACTCATGGAAAACACACATACGTACACACACATGCATGCACACATACACACAGCAAAATGCAGTTCCCTTAATGAAAAAGAGAAAGGAAAGAACTACCAAAACAAGTTTTGAGCAGGAGGTGTTGATTAATTTTAAACTCTTGGGGTCTGAGGCTCCAAATAAGGACTGAATACTTCTCTTTGTTTCTCTCTCTCTCTTTTTTCAGGACAGTAAAGTTCCCTGGAGACATCTGAGTGATGTGAGATCTCTGTCTCCTGGTCAGAGAGACATTTACAACCATGTTCCCTGGCATATTCACTCTACTGAGGGGAAGTCATTCTCCTGTCTCGTTGTACTGTCACCCCTGTGCAGTGGTCAGCGAAACCCTCCATTTCCTCAGCATCTTCTCGATATATTTCATCTACCCCTTGGCTTAAATTCAAACCTGAAAATTCCCTGAAGACCATCAACTCCAAGGCCAAGGGGGCCACTGGCAGCTTCAGATTAGTTTTCCCAAACAACAGGCAAATCCAGCCCAGGGAGACATCTGCCACGATAGCCCCAAGTAAACAGTGAAGCCAAGGAGAAGAGCCCCAAGAAAGCAAGAGAGACAAAGAAGGACCCTCCCAATCCAGGTGAGGTGAAAAAGGTATGTAAGAACCCAGAGGAGGTGAGTAAGGCCCCCTCAAACCCAGCTGCAGCCAAGGAGAAGGTCCCCAAGAAAGGCAGGAAGGCCAAGAAATTCCCTCTCCCAAACCACACAAGGCCACACAGGTCTCTCCCAGTGCCACTGGGCTCAGCAGGAAGTCGTCCAAGGTCCAAGCCTCAGCAGCCAAGATGCTGAGGTCCACAGGAAAACAAAAAGCTGGGAGTAAGACTTCGGTAGAGCCTGTAACTATGATCTTCAATTTCCATGTGGCGAGACCACGGTCCGTGCTGGCCCCTTCCATCCCTGATCATTGGAGGACATCCTTACATCCTCATCAATGACCAATGTCAACTCCAAGCCACACACACCCAGAAGTGACAGCAGCTACCTCCAGAATGCCCCTTCCCATCATCTTTCTCTTTAAGTACGACTCTCCTCCTCCCAGCTAACTAACTTTTTAAATGCAAACCAACATCCGTCCTATGAAGCTCCGCAACCTGCTGACCCCACCATTTCTCAGCACTCTCTCCTGCCTTCATCTCCTTCCTTGTCAACCTTACGTAGGTTTGTTATATATCACTCCCTTGCCTCTCCTTCCATCCTGGAAAAAGCCTATCCTTGGATGAACCCAACCAGTTGCTTTCCCGGGGTCTGTACAGAGTAACATTCCTGAACGAGATCAACGATCTGGGAGGATGACATTGAATTCATGATCCTAAACCTTGAATGGCCATTCAAGAATTAGAGCATCCTAGGTGGAAAAGATACCAGCACCTATTGGTACACTGCTGGGAATAACCCAATTTAGAGAAATAAATATCCTCCCATCATTAGAAACCCCACCCTTGACTTCAAATCTCCCTCCAGCCACCAAACCATTTCACTACCTCCCTTCGTAAAGAAGGAGTTGACTACACATGTTGCCTCCACTTCCTCACCTTAAATTCTTCTTCTACCCTCTCCAGGCTGGCTTCTAGCCCTGTCATGTAACCAAAACTCTTATAGTGAGGATCGTCAAAGACCTCCAGGCTGCCAAATCCCAGGACCACTTTTCTGTGCTCAGATTAATTGGTCATGCCCTCCTTTTGTGTTTTCCTACTATCCTTCTTGTCACTATTTCTCTGTTTCCCCATCTCACTCCGCCGTTTCTACTAAATCTCTAAATGTTGGTCTTCCTTGGGGCTCAATCCTAGGCAGTCTTCCATTCTCTACATCTACTTTCTAGGGAGTCTCATGCATTTTGATGTGTTTTGTCATCTCTTGCTGCCCTTGCCTCCCAAATATCTACTCATTGCTCTGCTCTGTGTCCTGGGAAAAGCAGGACTGACTCTGGTAAACGGCATTACCCAGCCTTCCTCATCTCCTGCCTTCTGGGCGGGTTTGGCCAATGAGAAGCACCAGTAAGAGATTGAAGGAAAAGAGGGGGAGTTGGGATATTTCTTCATCCCATTTCCTCCCTGCTCCAGAGTGAGGTTCTGGCTAGGGATGTGTCCTTTTGCACCTTCTCAGAGACATCTCAAACTTCATAGGCAAATCTGTATTCATTTCCTACAGCTGCTATAATGAATTACCACAAACTGGGTGGCTTAAAGCCCACCCATAAAAACCCATAAAAGAAATCTATTCCCTAACAGTTATACAGGCCAGGAACCCACAATTAAGGTATCGGCAAGACCAAGCTCCCTCCAAAGGGTTCTAGGGGAGGATCCTTTCCTGCTTCTTCCAGCTTCTGGTGGCTCTAGGTGTTTCTTGGCTTGTGGCAACATCACTCCAACCTCTACCCCCATATTCACATGACCTTCTCCTGGGTCTTCTCTCCTCCTCATCTCTTCTAAAAACACTTGTCATAGAATTTGCTCACCATGACATCCTCAGCACCCATCCCGGTGCTGAGCAAGTAGCAGGATCCAATAAATGTTTGTCAAGTGAGCGAATGAATCCCTATCTATCTCATTTCTCTCTAGATCTCAACAGCAGTCCTTTCTAAATCTTCCAACGCTCCCAGCTGTTGCACTGGCAACCCGAGTTAAACAGATTTTCTGGAAAGCCCCAAGTCCCGGATGAAAGCTCCTTCATTTGCTCCCCTGTAACACTTCTTCAAATATTTGGGTCTGCCCAGCCTTTTCCTCTGCTGGCCCTGCCATCCATGAGGATTCTCCTTGAGGCTTTATCATTAAAAAATAAACCAATATATTCTCTGCCTCCAAAAGAAGCTTTTACTTTTGCAAACTCTATTGATTTAATCCTAGAGGCTGCTGGCAGCAGAGTCCCAGGAACTTCATCAATATGACAACACCCGGCGCAGCCGGAACAGCGAGGAACAGCTCAGCCAAGATCTTCTGCTTGGGTCTTCACTGATCCTGACTGAATCTCTCACAGTGATGAAGAAGGATTTACAGTAGGGGACAGGATACTTGCAATTGCTCCAGGATCCTGCTTAGGTGAGCAAAAGGAAACGTCTTCAAGCTCGAGGCGCTTCAGAGTTATCTGTTAATTTGCTACTATAGCTGATTCCCAGGGGGGTGCTAAGCCAGCAAGAAACCAAAGATAATGGAGGAACACTACAGGTTCTAGAACTTGAGTATAAACTCCCTGGTGGGGTGAGCAGCAGGAGAACAGGCAAAGGGGAGGCGGGGAAGAGGAAGCCGAAGATGGCAAGAGTTAAAACTGAATGAGTTAAAACAGGGGTTCCTTCATCCCTCAGCAGATACTAAGTGATCCGGGAAGGAGAGAAAAAAAAAGTCATAGGAAGAAGGAGGTTGAGGGTGTCTGAATCAATGGCCAGGGGTTTAGAAACCATTCATCTCCCCAAAGGAAAAGTCAAACCATTCTTTCTCTATTTTTATTCAAGATTGAAAAACAGGGAAAGGAAATAGAGTCTCCATAGGAAGAAAGCAAAAGGGAAATAATCTTTGTTAGCTGGAAATTTAAATGAGTATACATACCCCTCATCAGAAAATTGTGCTTAGATATTAGCCCCAGTGCACAGATGACGAATATACGTTCTGAATAGTCTACATCCTGCTGCAGTAACAAAAAAACCTCCAAATCTTCGTGACTGAAAACATCACAGGTCTATTTTCTTGCTCATGCTATATGTCCACTGCAGATGAGATGGGGACTTTGTTCTATGCAATCCTCTCTCCAGCACCTAGTCTGAGGGAGGCTCCCTCTCTGTGCATGTGTGATGGTGGAGGCAAGAAAAAGGGAACATGGTGAATCATACACTGGCTCTTAAAGCTTCTACCCAGAAGTGACACCTGTCACTTCCCCTCACATTCCACTGGCTAAAGCAAGTTACATGACCACGCCTATCTTCCAGGAGGTGGCGAAGAGACACTCTACTGTGTAACCAGAGAAGAACCACAGCTGAGCAAGGTGAAGGATTTCCACTCAGGAAGATTAAATGACTTGCCCAAAGTCAAAACAGCTTCAAAGGTGGCAGAAGTGGGATCAGAATTCACAACCATATGGGCCATGTTCTGCACATGACAAGACTTGAGAATAAAGTCTAGATAACTGTGAGGATAAATATCAATGCGGGCAGGGGGGAGAAGGGACAAGGGAAAATAATGCATTGAGTGAGGGAGAGATGGAAGGAGACAGAAAGCTAACACCAGAGCATAAGTAAAGAGGTCTCATCTTTAGAAACCAAAACACATCACAAACATCAAGAAAGGGATGAAAGGCTTCCCTGGTGGGGCAGTGGTTGAGAATCTGCCTGCCAACGCAGGGGACACAGGTTTGAGCCCTGGTCTGGGAAGATCCCACATGCCGCGGAGCAACTAGGCCCGTGAGCCACAACTACCGAGCCTGCGCGTCTGGAGCCTGTGCTCCGCAACGAGAGAAGCCGCGGTTGAGAGGCCCGCGCACTGCGATAAAGAGTGACCCCCCGCTTGCCGCAACTAGAGAAAGCCCTCGCACAGAAACGAAGAGCCAACACAGCCATAAATAAATAAATAAATAAATAAATTTATTAAAAAAAAAAAAAAAGAAAGGGATGAAGAGCCTCACACTTAGAGAGAGAGGTCAACAGCAACAGAGAATGGAGTAGGGATTTGTATGAAGCCACAAGGAAGTGGGGGCACAACCATGAAAAGACCGAGTATGCTTCTTGCTCTTGCCCTGAAAGCTGCCATCTTGGTTGAAGCTCTAAACACTAGTTTGTGTAACAGCCTCAGGAAGCCAAGGCCAGGGCTTGCCAGAACTCCCATCAGCTGCATTGTCCCTCCCTGGACATTTTCCTGCACGGTTCTGGGAAATCTGCACCAGAGTTGGATGGTGTTCCAGAACGGATGGTGCTGGCTTGGCCCTTCTGAGTACTCCTCCCCCACCCATACCCAAGCCAGACTGGAGGTGTCAAAGATCTGGCTCTACTGTACACCCAGCCAGCAAGTGGCAATTCTAAATAGATGGGTAGGCCAGTTTAGCATTAGAGCAAGGCTTCTGGAAAGCACTCACCATCACTGCCAACACATCATAGCCATTTCAGCTGTGAGCACCTAGTATGTGCTACCTATGTGCTTTCTGCACGTTAATTCATTGAGCCCTCACCACCTATCTGTCCAAAAATCCTACAGATCAACCTTCAAATTATATCCAGAACTGGCGGTTGCCAGGAACTGGGGGGTAGCAGGGGAGAGAGAATGGGAAGTGACTAGTAACGGGTATAAGATTTCTTTTTGGGGTGATCAAGTGTTGTGAAACTAAAAGAGGTGATGGTTGCACAACATTTTGAATGTACTAACGGCGACTGAATTGTACACCTCAAAATAATAAATGTTATGTTATACATGTTTTACCACAAAAGATATTTTCTAAATTGTTGCCAGAATCCAACCACTCATTATCTCCACAGCTAATAGCCTAGTCCCGCCCCCACTTGCCTGAACCAGCACTGTCACTTCCTCCCTAATCCCCAGTTTCTGCCCTTCCCCCCACCATGGTCTGCTCCCCGCACAGTGGCCAGAGGAGCCTGTGAACATCTGAGCCAGGTCGCGTCCCTCCCCTGCTCAGGACTCTCCATGGCTCCCACCTTACTCACAGCAGAAGCCAAAGTCCTCCCTATAGCCCACAAGGCCCTGCACCACCTGCCCTGTCATCTCCCTGCCCTTACCTCCTCCCACTCTCCCCTTTGCTCATTCCCTTCAGCCACACCAGCCTCCTTGCTATTCCTCCAACATGCCAAGCATGACCTTACCTCAGGGCCTTTGCACCTGCTGTTCCCTTTTCCCCCAGACATCCTCATGGCTTCCTCCTCACTTCTTTTGAGACTTGGATCAAATGCTACCTCCGCAGTGAGGCCTTATCTAATATAGAAACTGGTCTCCCCACACCTTTTCCTTGTTTTCCTTCATTGCCCTTATAATCTTCTAGAGTACAAGGCAATTTACTTATTATTTTGTTTGTTGCTTATCCTATGTCTCTCCCACTGAGGATGTAAGCCCATGTGGGCAAGGACTTTTGCCTGCTTCTTGTGTCTAGAACAATGCCTTGCCCACTGTATACATTTGATCAGTATTCACAAAAGGAATATACAGCCCTATGAGGTGGAGACTATTTTCCATCCAATTTACAGAGCAGTAAAACTGAGGCTCATTACCAAACTCAGTCTGAGTTCACAGCTCAGGTTCTCAACCACAGTGATTGACTTTTATTATTAAACATGCAGCAAGGATCAATTGAGCACCTACTATATGCCAGGTGGTGTCCTAAGTGCTGGGGATACGACAGAGGACAAAAAGACAAAGCTCATCTCTCGTGGAGGCGACCCAGAACCCAGCTTAGCGCTTTCCTGCCCAAACTCTCACCTGCCTTCACGTTTGGCTCCAACAGCGGCCCCTGCACCACACGGTTAGAGATGCCCTAAGAAATAGACTGTCCGTGTGATCTACACCAGCTCTCCACAGTGCTTCTGTGTCGGCTTTTATGACAATTTGTCATTGTATGACATCACATGATATTTTATAACACTGTATGACAGTGATTTGTCAACCCCGCCAACTTCACGATCAACTGCGAACTCCGTGAGCTCAGAGACCTCAAGACAATTTTCTTTTCATCCCATGTTTGCTGATTTATGGATGAATGGAGCGCGGAGAGCTGCCTCCTTCAAGAAGCAGCCCTTGGTTTTTCCTCTTCATCTCTCTGTCCTTGGAAACCTAACTAAGCACGTCCCTGGAGCGGTTTTACAAATATTTGTGTTGTTGTGGGTTTTTTCCTTCCATTTTCCTGGGAGTAGAGAGTCCTGGCCAGAATGCCACCTGCACCCCTACAAAATAACATACATTGTGATAAGTGCTCTAAGGAATGATGAGGGGGAGACCTGATTTAGACTTGGGGGTGGTGGCGGCTGGTTCAGGAAAGGCTCTCTGAAGATGTACCATTTAATGGGAGACCTAAAGGATTTATACGGATTCTCCAAGTGAAGAGTTGGGGGAAGGTACAAGAATTTCACAGTGGCTTTATTCATAATGGACAAAACAAGAATAAACCCAAATGTCCATCACCAGATGAATGGATAAGCAAACTGAGATATTTCTATATGATGAAATAGTACTCAGCAATAAAAATGAATGAAGCTGTAGTGCTCACTCATCCAGCACACATTTATTGGCCACCTATGATGTGCCAGGTGCTGTTCTAGAAGGTTCCAGTCCACACTGGTGGACAAAACCAATAAAACTGCCTGCCGTTGTGGAGGTCACGGTAAAGTGGCGAGACAGACAACTAGAGCATGCCAAAGGGAGAAATAAAGCAGGGGAGTGGGTGGGAAGTGCTGGGTGGGCAATTTAAAATCGTGTGGATGCTGAGAAGGTGGGCTTTGGACAAAGACCTGGAGGGGGTGAGGGAGAAGCCATGAGGTTGTCTGGGGGAAGGAGGATCCAGGCAGAGGGAAGAGGCCAGTGTGGCAGGAGCTGGTGAGTGTGGCGGTGGAGGGGGAGGGGTTGCTGTGTGGAAAGGAGCTTGGAGATCCTCATGGGTTTCCCTGAGGCAGACAAACTCAGTAATGGGCAAGGAGCATGGTGGCTTCTAGACCTTGGGAATGGGGGACAGAAGAGAGGCCTGAGCTTGGAGTTCCTGCTACCCTCACTCTGCATGTCTTATCAGACAAACCAGCCTGGTGTTAGGAGAGAGTATACATTCCTTGGCCTGACACGCTTTCCTAAAAGACCAGAACAAAGAAGAAAAAGAAAGTCTGGCCTTGTGAGAAAGGAAGGGAAAAGAAGGATCTAAACAGAGGAACACAGAAAAGAAATTGCTGACATATATTAATACTTACTATATCAGGTCTTGGCAAACTACGGCCCATGGTGTGCTTTTATAAATAAAGTTTTATTGGAAAAAGCCACAGCTGTTTGTTTACATATTGTTCATGGGTGTCTCTGCTCCACCAGCAGAGCTGCATGGCCCCGACAGAGATTTATAGCCCACAAAGCTTCTTTGTGATCTTTACTATCTGGCCTGTTGCAGAAAAAGTTTGCGGGCCCCTGTACTATAACAATAACACAGAACTACATATTAATACGTTAAGTATTTACAGCATGTGTTTATATCTTAATATATAACTCTATAATATAAAATGATATAATTACAATTATAATTAACATCTATATTAAGTGCTTATTATGTGCTGGGCACTGGATGAAGCTCTTCTGCCTACATTACTGCATTAAATCTGTTCAATAGCACATTGAATTAGGACATTATCATTACTGCTGTTATTAAGAAGAGCACAGACTCTGGAGCCAAGACAGCCTGGATTCAAACCCCACCTGCGCTGCTCGTGGAGTGGGAGGCCTCAGACAAGCTACTGAACCTCCCTCTGTCCTGGTTTTCTCTTTTGCTACATGGGATGATGCCAATGGTACCCACGCCTTAAGGCATTGAGAGGATGAATTTAATCGATACAAGTGAAGTGCTTACCCTATTGTCCAGGACTCTTGTTACTAAGATTGTCTTTATTGACAGATGAGGAAACTGGAGCACAGGGAAGGGAAGTCACCCGCCCAAGCCAGCCAGTGGTCCAGTCGAGATTTGAATCTGTGCTGCCATTACTGTCAGAAGCAGGGATGCGGCAAAGTTGGGAAGAAGGTGATGAAAACCAGGAACCATGGAGCTCATGAGAGGTGGACCCCACACACCGCCCTGGAGGAGTTGGGTCTGACCACCTCTCTTCTCATTGTTGTCCTGGATCTCGGAGTGATTGGAGGAAGGAGGGGACCTGGCCGGCTGGCTGCCAGAGGCGATGAGGGGCTGCTCTTCTGCTCTCCGTGGAGGGGAGGAGAGGCCAGTTCAGCTTGAATGGAGGAAGTCAAGACAGAGCTGCCCTCATCGTCACAGAGCCTTGGGGGATTCAAAGAAGTAGGTGAGGCTGGGAGGGGACAGGCCATTGTTACAGTCGCTGGGCTGACCTTGCAGGAGGCTGGAGATGGGGATCCACTGCTAACACAGCCGGACCAGATTGGGGTAGGGTTGGCGCGAGCCATTGTTAGCACATCCCGGCTGCAATTTCACTTGTGCACCTACTTCTGGCGGCCAAAGAGAGGAGGGAGCAGATGTGGGGTTGGAGAGTTGCTTCCTGCCGGTAGGACCAGAGTCTACCTTCCTGGGCTCAGCCTGAAGGACCTCTCCTAGGTTTCACCTCCAGCAAGATAGTCACTTTCTTTGGGCAGGAAGCTGCCCTCTCTGACCCCATCCACGCACCTTCCCCCACCACAGCCTTGGTTTAAGCCAAGGGCCTCGCCAGGGGCACAGATTGCCTGCTGACACCCAAACGATCCGCTGTCTGAGCAGAGGGCCCCACACTCAAGCCTGGCATAAAACTGAACAACTTTCAAGGACACCAAAAAATTTCCTCTGTAAGGGAAAGAACTCTCAGGGCGAGGAAAGAGTAAAGGAGGTATTAGCATGCAGAGAGAACCAACAATCACACCACCACCAGCAACAATAATAATAGCAGAAGAGTAGATTTTTTGTTTTGCCATCTGGGAACCTGATTTCTCCTTGTGTAAAAGACAATGTAATGTGTCCACCAAACCTCCTCCTCCTGGATGCACACATGGACTCAATGTCCAGGTACGCTCTGCAGTTAGGTGAGCCATGGTACGGGCTGTCTTCTGTTACCCAGAATCCACTCCTCTTCCTTCTCTACTCTGCTATGCCCAGGGAGGCTGACCTGTGCAGACAGCCTCATTGAGCTCCTTATCCTCTGGCTTCCAGTTGGGTTTGGACAATGGGGATCCCTGGTGGGATATGGGGGGAGGGCATGAAGTTGGGGCATTTATTCTGTTGGCTTCCTCAGGTTACAGCTCCAGTGGGGCAGCTGTTCCTCCCTCTCTCTCCCTTCCTCCCTCCCTCTCTGCTTTGGTAACTGCCCGCCCACATCTCTTAATTCAATTCTTGATGTGTCTTCTGTTTCCTACTGAAGTCCTCTCTGGTACACACCATGGGACAAAATTTTGGTCGATTAGCATGCTGGCAGAAATGAGGTTCACTACTTCTAGATGTGACCCACCAAAACCTCCTGTGTGAGCCTTTCTAATCTCCCTACAGGCTAGAAGCAAGACTTTCAAGTGCTTACGGGATAGTAGAGCCACGAGATGGAAAGATCCTGGGCCCTGGAATCACAATGTGGAAGGCCACCTGCTGATTATCCGACTGCGCTTTAGGTGAGTGAGAAGTACATTCTTGCTGTACTAAGCCACTGCAGATGTGAGGGCTGTTTCTTACACCAGCTAGTGCACCCTAATACACCTTTAAAAGGACCATTCCTCTTCCCCATTCCCATGGAGTTGGCTCCACCCCCCAATGCCAGAGACCCGATGATGTGACTCAAGCCTAAGCCAATCAGAGCACCCCTTCCCCTACAGTGATTGGTTCAGGCATGAGCAGATCACCCCAGCACAGCCAATCAAAATCAATAAATCATTTGATGAGAAGGCTGGGAGGATGGCTGGGAAAGAGAATCACTTTGGAGAGGACCAAAGGTCTGGATCTTCAGGCATGTCCTGTCCACATGGAGAATGGAGCCAATTTCAAAAAGCAGAGCCCAGAAACCAAAGCCTAATGATGTCATCTGATTTGTGGATCCAGACAAGCCAGAAGTGGGTCACTTTCTACACTCTTCTGTCTCATAGGCTTGTCAACTCCTCTATTCTTGCTTAAGTCCCTTTGGGTTTTCTGCTCCTTGCAGCTGAAGGGCACTAACGAATTCATGTAGGTAAATGTAATGAGTCTTCACTATGTGTCAGGCACAAAGTTTAGAGATAGGTATTTTATTTTAATTCCCATTTTACAGTCAAGGAACCTGAAGCCCTGTATATTACCCAGGAGCACTCTAGTAGGAAATGGTTTGCAAAAGAGTATTTTGTGATCTTATAAAAACAGAATTGGGCCAGAAGTCAAGGTACTGAATTCCAATCCCAAAACCAACATTTTTTGGTGAGATCTCAAGTATACCCTAATGCAAAGTAAAACACATAAAAACCCTTGTCTCTCTCCCTCACTCATCTCATTAGGGTTAGTTGGGGTGACACATGATGCAACAGCTAATCAGTGTTTTGAAGGAAAAACTATCAACTCATTGTTCATAAATAACATATTGTTATTAACAAGTGGCCATTGTTGAATTAAATCCAGAAAACCCTGGGGGCCAGGGGCTGTCCAGTGACTCTCTCGGCTAGATTTCCAAAGACCATCTGTGGCAAATATATCCTTCAGAGCAAATATCCTTGGCAGGAACACAAACTGCTTTCCTCACCCAGAAAACTCAACCAGAAAAGGAACAGAGATAAAGAGAGGGGAGAGGGAGGGGGGGGGGAAATTATGCCAGCTCAAAATATCTTTCAATCTGACCAGTGAATTCTATTTCCACAGCCACCATCCCAGTCTAAGGCACACTGTCTCTTCCTTGAAGGACTACAGTGATATCCTCACAGGTCTCATGGCTTTCTTTCTTGCTCCCATAGAATTCACCCTCCACACAGCAGCCAGTGGGGCTGTTCACAGATATAATCTCATTGCATTGCTGCTCCAGTGACCAGACAGTGCCTTTAGGATAAATACCAAATTTTTAATCATCCGCCACAGGACCTTGGCACATGCTGTTCCCTCCGGGAAGAACATCTTTCCCACCACTCCTGCCCTCTCTGTATCAGAGTTCCACTAAAGACTCGCCACTGGTGAGTCTTATCACCACTTATCACCACAGTGGGGGTTTATCACCACTTCCTTGGGGGAGGTTTTCTTTTTCAATGTTTATTTATTTGGCTGTGCCAGGTCATAGTTGCAGCGTGCAGGATCTTTAGTTGCGGCATGCGGGATCTTTTAGCTGCGGCATGCAGGATCTAGTTCCCTGACCAGGGATCAAACCTGGGCCGCCTGAATTGGGAGCGCAGAGTCTTAACCACTGGACCACCAAGGAAGTCCCGGGGGAGGTTGTTTTATGTGTTCCTCTCAGAGCAAGCTGGATTTGTCCTTCCTAAAACCTTACGGCATTTACAATTGTAACTTAAGTGGCCATAGCTATTTACCTGTCATCCTTGCCACACTGTAAGCTCCACGAAAGCACTGACTGCATCTGCCATGTTCATCATTGTAACCCAGTACCTTGTATATAGTTGGCACTCAGTAAATATGTGTGGTTTGACTGGCTGAGCATGAAAACAGACAAGACCAAAAGAGGTAAAAGTTAAATAGTCAGAGAGGTCGTCTTGCAGATCATTGAGGCAAGGATGGACTTTTTAATAAATGGTGCTGGGACAACTCTTATGGAATAAAAAGGAAATCAGACCCCTACCTCACACTATACACAAAAATCAATTTCATGCTGATCAAAGACATACAATGAGCAAAACTGTTGAAGTTTTAGAAATAATATGACCTCAGGGTAGAAACAATTTTACTAAATAAGATACAAAACCCACAAACTGTAAAGGAAAAGATTTCTAAATTCAACCACAATAAAATTAAGAACTGCTATTGATCAAAAGATGTCATAAAAAAGATCAAAAGACAAGCTAAGAGAAGATATTGCACAGCATATAATGATGAAGGACCAGTTTCCAGAATACATAAGGATCACCTACAGATCAATAGGAAGAAAAAAAAAAATCAAACAACCCAATAAAAAAAAAGTGAACCAGGCATGAAGAGGCATTTCATGAAAGAAGAAACTTGAATAGCCAATAAATGTATTAAAATATGTTTACCCATTTTTGCAGTCAGGTAACACAAACTCAAATCACCATGAGAAATTGCCACACATCCACCAGAAAGGTTGCAGTTAAAAAGCCACCAAGTGTTGGTAAGGATGTGGAGCAACTTGAATGCTCAGCTACTGTTGGCAGGAGTGTAAATTAGCACAAACACTTTGCAAGAACAGTTTGGCAGTATTTAGTCAAATTGAAGACGCACTAATCTTAATATCCAGCACTTTTGCATCGAGGCATGTACCTTTAAGAGACTCTTGCACACGTGCAGCAAAACCCATAACAACTAGCAACGTTGCTTATTTTCAGCAACCAAAAGAGAACAGACTCACATGTTCATCATCAGTGAACAAATATGACCACAAAGGAGCCGCGGTGACCACAATAAGAATGGATCTTACCAATGTAATTGTGAGCCAATGAGGCAAAATACAAAACAATTCGTATCACATAATTTTAAATTTATAAAGTTCAAAACCACGAAACATTTAACTATATTGCATACTTAGGTGGTAAAACCACAAAGAAAAGCAAGCTAAGGATTCCCATAAAATCCTCAATAGTGGTTCATCCGGGAGGGGTTGTGATGGGGGATTATGATGGGAGTTGCGATGGGGGATGGACATATGGGAGAATCTGAGGAGATGGCCGTGTTCTGGCCCTTGACCTGGATGAAAGGTTTTTTTTTTTTTTTTAATTGAAGTATAGTTGGTTTACAATGTTGTGTTAGTTTCAGGTATACAGCAAATTGATCCTGTTATACATATAAATATATATCTATTCTTTCTCAGATTCTTTTCCACTTTTTATTCTTTCAAATATAAAATTCTTTTATATTTAATAGGTTATATTAAATATAGTTCCCTGTGCTATACAGTAGGACCTTGTTGTTTATCTCTTTATATACAGTAGTGTGTATCTGTTAACCCCAAATGCCTAATTTATCCCCCCCTTCCCCTTTGGTAACCATAAATTTGCTCTCTATGTCTGTGAGTTTACTTCTGTTTTGTAAATAAGTTCATTTGTATCATAACATGGTTTTTAAAATGTTCATCTATGTTCCTACACTCTTTTCTAGGTTTGTTTTCTCCCTCACTCCCCCCAATACATACACACACACACACACACACACACACACACACACACACACACACACAGTCTTAGGCTAAAGACTGACTAGGAAAGAATAAGGCACATACGCCAAGGGATGGTTTATGAAGAGAAAGAGAAAAGGGACAAACATTGAGACAGAAAATTAAAAGATAACAGAGACACAGGAAATGAAAAGGGATGAGGGGCTGGCAAGAAGGCGTGAGTAAGGAAATGAGAAGTGGAGAGACAGAGGGAAAAGGGGGGGAAAAGATTGTCAAGGATAATGAGCAGGGGAAAAGATACTTGAAATGATATTCTCTTTCTTCTTTCTGTTCCTCTTTTTTCTTTCTCTGTATTTTCCCTCTTTCTCTTCCTCTTCCTCTCTCCCTCCATCTCTCTCCCTCTTCATCTTTCTCTGTGTCTCTCTCCCTCCCCCATCATTGTCTTCCTTGCCTCCCTCCAGATCCTTCCAGATATTTTTCTTTCCCCTTCCACCTCTCCCTCCCTCTCTCTCTCTCCATTTTCTTTCTCCCTCATCTCTCCATCTCCTGCCTTTTTCTCATCCATCTCCTCTACACATACACACAAACACACACACAATCTCGCTTTTAACATATATGTATCATGTGGTTACTCTGTGCCAGACACAGCGCTAGAGAGGGAGGCCACAGCCAGGGGACACAGGATGGCATGGCCCAGCGCAGTGACCCAGATGCCTGCCCAGGTCTGTGCCTCCAGGGTGCCCATGGCCAGGCTCAGGCATGGATGGACCTGTGGGCTGCCTGTGACTCTCTCCCCCTCATTAATTTCACTATCAAACACTCTCAGCATCACAAGTTGTAGGTCTTATTTATTAAATATTTAACTAGGAGAAACCCAGCTGAGATGAAACCTCTCATTTGTGGCAGCCTCAGGAGAGCAGAACACGGGGCCTGCTGCTGGGATTAACTGTGGCTGACAGGTGAAGCCCAGGGTGCCGGAGGGGGACACCGGTGGGGGCAGCCCTCATCCCAGAGGTGGAAAGACCCAGAGAGAAAAAGAGCTGGGCCTTTTCCTAGTCTCTCTCGGGATGCCGAGAGGTGATGGCGCCAGGGGCAGGACACTTAAAAAAGTCTAAAACCAGAATAGGTAAATCTACAAAGACAGAATGCAGACTAGCAACCAGGGGAAGGAAGGAGATGATGGGGAGTGACTGCTTAATGGTATGGGGTTTCCTTTTGGGGTGATGAAAATGGGGTGTTAGAACTAGACAGAGGTGACAGATGTACAACACTGTGAATGTACTAAATGCCACTGAACTGTACACTTTAAAATGGTTGATGTAGACCATTTGAAAAAGAACAGATACATATATATGTATAACTGAATTACTTTGCTGTACACCTGAAACTAACACAACATTGTTAATCAACTATACTCCAACATAAAATAAAAATTTTTAAGATAAAATGGTTGATGGTTAACTTTATGCTAAATGAATTTTACCTCAATCTTTTTAAAAAAGAAAAAAATCCATTAAAAAATAGAGTTTTGTTTCCTCTACTCCAGCTGTTAGCTCTAAGGCTGCTGATTTCATTTCTTAAAAGTAACATTTATGTAGGAAGGGCTTACTATCCACATCCCAGGCCCCCTGCTTAGCACGCTGAACTGTCACATCATTTACACCCACAGTCCTGGGAGGGAGGTGCCATCAGGTTCCTGGTTTTACAGAGAGGGAATTTGCGGCTCAGAGAGGGTAAGTGGCTTGTCCTAGGTCACACAGTTCCAACTCCAGTTCACCTGCTTTCCGAGTGTTCTTAACTACTCGGTGCTCTCTTGCCAATTCTAGCTGAATCTTAGGATTGAATTTTGAAAACTGGGGAGTTTTCAGAAGTCCCCGTGCCCACGGACAGCCCTGGACCAATCTCACCAGCATCTGTGGGGTGAGGCTTGGGGCATCAGCATTTTGTTTTGCTCTTTGGCCACACTGCGTAGCTTGTGGGATCTCAGTTCCCTGACCTAGGATTGAACCCTGGCCATGGCAGTGAAAGCCTGGAATCTTAACCACTATGCCACCAGGGAACTCTAGGGGCATCAGCATTTTTAAAACTTTCAGGTAGATTCTAAGTACAGCCAACCTTACCTGGGGGGCGGGGGTGTTGTTGAAATACAGATTTGGTACTGGGCAGGTCTGGGATGAGGGATGGAGATTCTGCGTTTCCAACAAGCTCCCTCCAGGAGATGATGTTGCTGCTGGAAGGTTCTGCAGCAGCAAGTCCCATAGAACCTGCCGTGATGGAATGTACTCATCTGTATGGTCCAGTATAATGGTCACTAGTCACATGTGGCAACTGAGCATCTGGAATGTGGCTGCTGCAACTAAGGGAGTGACTTGTTCAGTTTATTTAATTTTAGCGTATTCTTAAGTGGAAATAGCCATGTGTGGTTAGTGGCTACCTTACTGGGGCATAGCAGGTCTAGATAACCTCCCAGGGAAGAAAGGCACAAGACATCCAACAGGTTAGAAAAAAATGATATCCTCGAACTTTAATAAATAACCTAGAGTCTTGAAAATAACCCTGAGCTCAGTCCCTTTGCTTATGTCTTTAAGGGACCCAAAGGGATAAAGGATGAGAAGACATCTTGAGGAGCAAGGAAGTTGGCTCTTCTCCATTCTTCCTTTTTTTTTTTCCTTTTAGCATCGCTAACCTGCTTGGAAACTTCACCGATTCCCTTCAGCAGCCCTACCTTGGGTCTCCCCAACCTACCCCTTTCACTCTCTAGACAAGAGTCCTCTATGAAAGAGACCTCCATCCTCACTACAGCTGCCCCTCACTTCTGTGCTCTTCAGAGTGACCCAACTCAAGCCCACACCTCTCCTCAGATCTCCTCCTAGCTCAGCTTCTCAGCACCAATACCCTCTGTCTTCACCACCCTGTTGTATCTCCTATCCCTGCTTTATTTTTGCACCACAGCACTTAACCAACCACACAAACTGTAACCTTTAACTGGTCCCTGGTCTGTCTCCCCAGCTAGAATGTTAGCCACACCAGGGCAGGGGTTTGTGTCTGTCTGTGTGTGTTTGTGTCCCAGTGCCTGTACTAAGGAGAAAACAGAGAGCTTCAGCTACCTGTCGAGCATTTACTCTGTGCCGAGCATGATGTTTGTCATTCACCACTGATTTCATCCTTACAGCATCTCTGGGTGGAAAATATTATTCTGCCCATTGTAAAGATGAAGAAATTGAGGATCACTGAAGTTAAGTAACTTCCCAAAGGCAGCATCACTGTCAGAGAGGAACCTAGTACTGGCTGACCTCAATGTCCCTTCACTCTGTCCCTTAACTATTCCTTTGTACCATCTCGTCCCATAGGCATGCCAACCTGTCTGGAGCACAGATGTTTTCCCAGGCAGGACCTGAGCACCTGCCCCTCTGGGTCTTTGTTCCTGCCATGCCATTACCTGTTCCATGAAGTTTCCCCATATGATAGATGTGTGACCTTGGCAAGTGACTTTACTCTCTGAGCCTCAGTGTGAACATCTGTCAAATGGGGGCAAAAATAAACCCACTGAGCCCTTGGGACTGATATTAAATCAGTCAAAGGGTCTGAGGGCTCATAAGCTCTCCATAAAGAGGAGCTACTAACTAGATTTGAAAAGGCAGTCAGTTTCCATTTTCTCCTGGGATATGACACTTCGTCTTTACTGGAGGTCTAGTGAAATCCCAGACATGAACAAGCACAGGGGCCAAGGAAAGGAAACCCATCGTGAATGTGAAAAATGGTCCAGTTGCTTTTTTTGGGGGGGAAGCGCGGGAGATCCTGTTTGGTCAGTTAAAAGAGCCATGGCTGGCACTAATTCTTGGAGAGCTTGCTCTTAATCACGTGGTGGCTATTGCACCCTGAAATAAAAGGTGCACCAACAAAGGCACACAGAAACACGCACACTATTGTATGGAGGAGAGAGGAAGCTAATGCCTGGTCCATAACAATAATGAGGGCAAATTCTTATTCATGACCCACTGTGTGCCAGGCACTGTTCTAAGTGCTGCTTGAGCCTTATAACAACCCCACGAGGCAGGAACTCATTTTATGCCCATTTTACAGATGAGGAAACCGAGGACCAGGAGGTGAAGTGACTTGCCCAAGATGATGCAGCTGGAAAGAAACAGAGCTGGGATTTGAACCCAGGTAGCCTGGTTCTACAGCCCTCCCTCTTAACCACTATACTGCTTCGAACACCAAACAGAGCCACAGAACCCCTCAGTGTCTATAGAACCTGGTGCAACCTCCCCGAAAGATATCTATGAAGAATGGCCCTAGAGAAAACAGAGCCAAGGGTGTGACCAGGGACATCATGAAGGAAATACAGACAGCCCGTATGGATTTGAAAAATGCTCTGCATCTTTGGGAACTGAAGAGATGCACATTGCACCGCAAATAGATCCCACTTTTCACTTACCTGATTGGTGAAGATATAAAATCAAGGGCAATCTAGTTGGGCCACATAATCAGGGAAATGGGACCTCGGAGTCTGAAAAGGCACAGACTAACTGTTCCTTGCAGCCTGGCCCCAAAGCCTGACATATGACCCAGCTGTCCCAACTCCAGGAATCTGTCCTAAGGAAACAGTCACAGACGTGTGTAAAGACATCAACACAGCGGAGTTCACTGCAGTGTAGCTAGTACTGGAGGAAAAACAGCAGCCCTCAAAACATTGTGTAGACACAAAGGGCCCTATTTTCTTATGGAAAACAAAGTATAGCTGTGCCAGGTGGAAAATGGGAATGATGATGCCATTTCCTTTGGCATAAAAATCTTCACTGTGGCCCACACAATCTACCCTTGTCACCTGCCTGCCCTCATCTCCCCTCACTCACCTGGCACATAGTAGGTGCTCAGTTAACATTTATGAATGAATGAATTTATCAGAATGCACTCCTTTCCCCCTTCACATCTCTAAGCTAATCTGTCTCAGTGGTGTCCTGGACATGCCCAAGGCCAACCTTGGGTGTGGGGACTAAAGGAACAGAGAACCACTGTCTCCACCAGCAGTACTCACCATGCCAGGAGCCCAAAGAAAGTGAGACACGATTTAAAAACTGGGCAACAGAAGGAGAAGGAGGGAGAAAGGGAGGTTGCAGCAGCTTTCATTCCAACATTTTCCAGCTGAGATTTCCTTCTATATACTCATCTATATTTACATCAACGAATCTGTCAGTAGCAAGCCTGTTGCTGATAGTGTGGGATCTAAAGTTCAGAGAAAGCTGGCTTAGACACCCAGATAGGAAGAGAAACTGTAAGTAAAATTTAAGTAACCCCCAAACTCTAAATCCACCCACTCTCCTCCAAGGAATCCGTGATATCTTTTACATCAGGGTTTCTCATTTCAGCAATATTGACATCTTGGGTTGGATAATTGTTTATTGGGGGTGGGATGAGGGTGCTGTCCTGTGCATTTTAGAATGCTTAGCACATCCGTGGCTTCTGCCTGCTAAGTACCAGTAGCACCCCACCCTCCACATTCGTGACAACCAAAAGTATCTCCAGACATTACCAAAAGTCCCCTGGAAGGCAAAAATCACCCCCAGTTCAAAAGCACTGTTTTACATGCAGCCTAAGAAAAATTCCAAACCAATCAACTGTTCTTTCCATACTCCTCCTCAGCTTCCTAAATTTCAAGTCACTTGGTCTCAAAATCTCTTTTACATATTCAAGGAAAGTGGTGGCAACAGTTTTAAGATTTGAGTGACATCTCTAGACCAGAATTTTATTTTGAAAATAATCAGCACCTTGGACAGAGATTTATGCACAAAGATGTTTGTAGCACTGTTGTTTACAAGCAAAACAAACGACTGGGGAGGATTACAAGAAGTATGATATATCCATAAAGTGGAATGTCATCAGATATTAACAACAGTCTTTTCTGGGGTTGCTGCCAACCTATACAACACCACTGTGTGAATTTAAATGACTCCCCTTTTTCAAGTTGTTAGGTCCATCTGTCAAAAAATTGTCATAATATCTTCATTTTGCTAGAACAAGATACTGAAGTTTTCATCATCTGAGAAATTGAAATAATAAATGTACAGCTCTATGATGCCTATGATAT